>NC_069657.1:383654173-388454173 GCF_027244095.1 Hemicordylus capensis | reverse complement strand
TACTCGCCTGCCCAACCGCTTCATTCATTCATTCATTGTTCTAAAGGCCTGGGTAGCTTAATACAGGTAAAAACATGCAGAGGAGGCAGTTCCTTTCACATCTATATGGTGATTAAATTTACAAGCATTTAATTGGTCCAAATCCTGATAGAGTGAACTAATCTCATGGTGTAATCTAATGATCCATGGTCAATCATAGCCCCCCTAACAGATGCTTGTTTTGAATTCTCACTACATTTCCAAGGATAGGTTTGCCTTTCTTATAAGGCTCAAAACCTGACCTTCCAGCCTATCCTTTTATATTGGCTGTAGATCTTCAAGATAATTTTGCTTTAAGAGCATCACGAAGAAATGGGACTGCAAGTGAGCTTTGAAGAAAAGATTAACTTTGTGTTTCCTGCTGATATGTGAACTATATATGGTGCTGATCTGTGGCCAGTAGCCTTAACGTGAGAAATTCTTTCAAGGTTCTTGATATGCCTGTTTAATGAAGTTCGGATTGCTGTAGAATTCCTGGTGAGTCCAAGTTAGCTATGCAAATTGCTCAGTGGGTAGCTTCTTTGCCACAACTTTCAATACATGAAAATTAACAGATATAAATTCATTCATATAAGAATGAACATAGGAAGCTGTCATATACTGAGTCAGACCTTTGGTCTATCTAGCTCAGTATTGTCCACACAGACTGACAGTGGCTTCTCCAAGGTTGCAGGCAGGAATCTCTCTCAGTCTATCTTGGAGATGCCAGAGATGGAACTTGGAACCTAGATACTCTTTCCAGAGCGGCTCCATCCCCTATGGGGAATATCTTACAGTGCTCACATGTAGACTTCTATTCAAATGCAACCAGGGTGGACCCTGCTTAGCTAAGTGGACAAGTCAAACTTGCTACCATAAGACCAGCTCTCCTCTTCCAGTGGACGAAATGTGTTTTCCAATCCCATTTCATTCCTCATCACCAAAGACTTCGTCTTAATATAAACATTTTCCCGTTGTTTCTGAACTGGAATTATATATGCCCCAAGTAGTTTTATTTCATACTTTTATTGACAAGAGAGAGAAAAAGATATTTCCAAGAGAATGAATAAGCAGATCTGTGAAGATTCCTCTCTAATCCACAAAGTCAGCTTCTTGCCTCTGTAGCTGGGAGAGTAAGAACTGAAACTGTAGTTTCAGTTCCAACTTAGTGATGTTTGGCAGCGGATGGACCTGTAGGAGTCATCTGTATTTGTGGTCATCTGAAACACAGGTGCAACATGTAAGAATTATTTGTGCAGGCTGCCAATGCAGTTGCATAGTAAATATTATCATGGCATATTTGTTCAGATTCAGAACTGACAGAATTTAGATCACGATATTTAGAATACAAAAGGCGAGAAAGTGTTGACTACTGGTTTGATACACAAGTATTCTACCCAGGGCTGGTCCAAGACATTTTGCTTCCTGCTATGGAAAATCCAAATGCTCCCTCTGGTCTCCCAATGTTATTTTGCCCCAAATGAAGGGCCACATGCCATTGTTTTAATGAGATGCTCAATTGTCATGTGGTTAACAGATTTCATTCATCCCCATAACTGTGTGTAATACAAATACTTTCCAACAGGCATGGCAAGATTATGATGCAGCCTGCAGCACATTTTCTCACATCCATTTATAGTGCTCTCCACACCATAAATCTGAGTATGCTTGTGCACTCGGAACCAGGGTGCCTAATCTCAATAGTGGTAACAGCTCAGACCCACCTTCTTCAACCTCTTATGCATACCTTTGGGTAAAGTGCATATTACATTCTGCAACAGACAGTGATTGTAAGTACATGAAAGAGGTGGTAGTAGTTATTCACTTAATCAGCCATGTCTCTTACCTTTGTGTTTCGCTTCTAAGAAAAGTAGATGTTTCTCGCCCTACTACCGAGTTTTGTATTTTGAAAGGTAGCGCTTTGTTTTTGTTTTTTAGAATGCTTCCTTACATTTTGAGTTATTAACAAACAGGTAGCAAAGATCTAACCTGATGAGTTCTGCCCAAACTTTCTTCATTACTGTTTTAAGACTGAAACGATCTACAAACGCATCCCATCTAGTGTTGCCTCCTCTGCCCAATTACATATATTACATTCCTTCATTGCATTACTGGGATAAAAGAAGTAGGACAGCACATGTGACTGCTCACTTAAGTGTAGCAAAAAAAAGAAGTTTGGGTTTTATCCAGACCTCACCTAGAACTTGCACAAGGGTGTGTGTGATCCCCCCTTTTGCTTAATTTTGCGGGGTGTGGGGTTGGTGGAATGCAGACTGGCAATTTTTATGGGTTTAATTAAAATACTATAATAGAAAGAAAATAGAGTTTAGAAAGTTTTAAATCTATATTGTGCCATTTCCTGATGTTGGCAATATGAGCTTTGCTTTTGTGTTAGTGATAGCGCCCCAAAATGCCTTATTTGGGTCACTATCATTTCTGACAAGTATCAGGGAACTAAATCAATACTTGCTTAGTCATTCCTTATAATTAATTATATCAGATCCAGATTGCTGTAAAGTTTTTTCCCCTACTTCATGCAGCTGTTCATTCTTCAAACTGATGCCTTGGAGGGGCTGCTATTGATCCTCACATGAGAAGAGTCTTGTATTAACTGCTATTGAAGGTGTCAAGATGTGACAGAGACTGTCAATAATGTAAATCACTGCTAATGTAATAGAAATGAAATGCCAAACAAATACTCTCTCTTGTGCAGAAATGCACTTTATATTCCAGGAAGGTTGCAAGCTAATCTTAAGATATAAATTCTGGGCTGCTAAATAGATGAATTGTCTGCTGGTTTCATTTTCAAAATATTAATTGAAGTGCAAAACACATATTTCATTTGGCATTTTTGGAGAGAACTGCACATTGTTTCCATGACTAATCTCTCTCACTTTCTGTGTCTTGAATAAAACTTAAATAGCAAACATCTGGTTCTGCTTAGGTCTCTGTTTGCTACATTTTTGGCCCCTCCATTTCCCTCCTGTAGTTCATTTTAAGCATTTTAACCAAGCTACAGTTTATGGCCTGATCCTATGAGCAGCTGCACCAACACAGCTACTCCTTAGATGAGTATTTATTATTATTTATTATTTATTTGATTTCTATACTATTATTTATTATTTATTTGATTTCTATGCCGCCCTTCCAAAAATGGCTCAGGGCGGTTTACACAGAGAAATAAATGAATAAGATGGATCCCTGTCTCCAAAGGGCTCACAATCTAAAAGAAATATAAGATAGACACCAGCAACAGTCACTGGAGGTACTGTTCTGGGGGTGGAGCACAGGGGGTGGATAGGGCCAGTTATTCTCCCCCTGCTAAATAAAGAGAATCACCACATTAAAAGGTGCCTCTTTGCCAAGTTGTACTAACACAAAAGCAAAGGTCATATTGCCAATATCAGGAAATGGCACGTGTATGTAAGGTCCCAATTCAGATGTGAGAGTGCAAACATTGTCTGCAAGCCAGCCCTGGAATCTCACACCATCCTCAGTATCTGCACAGCAACAGACATTTGTAGAACTTTGCTAATGCTTGCTTATTGCTGTCCTAGTACAGTGGTACCAGGCTAATAGAGCTAGGGATAATAATTGATCTAGGCTAATAGTCCATGTAGTGGCACAAGGGACTAAACAGTTTTTGGGGGATCTTGGAAGTTCACAAATCTAGTAGGCAGGGGTTAAGTTGATATACATCAAAGCAGTGTTCCTTCTAAGAGAGATTCCCAGATGCTGTTGACTACAACTCCCATAATCCCCTAGCCAAAGCCATTGCAGCTGGGGATTCTGGGAGTTGTAGTCAACCACGTTTGGGAATCTCTGTTAGAGGGAACACTGCAACAAAGTCCTAGTACAGAAACCAGAAGCTGAGCTAAGGATGTTGGATGTTGCCTTCATAGTGGCTGCTTTTACAGTACTGTGACTCTGTGCTTAGCAATCAATCAAACCTTGCAGCCAGCTGTGTGCTTGGGCTTCTTTGGATGAATATTTGTTGGCTCTTATGACGCTGCCTCATGTGAGGTTACATTCTGGTAGGCTCTTTCTCCAGAACATGGATGATATAAAATTATTGGAATGGCAACAACTTTGTGAAGTCTGACTATTGGCCATATTTGAACCCACATTTTCTAGTAATCAGGTACTTCAGTGGCATTTGGAGCAAGCTGAAGCTCTGCTCCATATGCCAAGTTTAGGTTCCTGTAACAGCTGCCAAAGCCTGCGTTTTTCTTTTTGGGGGAAATCACACACTGGTTATGGTTGCACATGCTAGTGAAAGTTTATAGGATTTAGTTGTGGTGTTCATATTAGCCGCCTAGAAATGCACATATCAGGTGGTATAAAATATGATAAATAAATACATGAAATAAGATACACACAGCTTCCACTGGTCTCTTACAAGGCTTACTTTTATCACAGTGATGGTTTCTTCAACATATTAGTAAATATGTTTCATAGACAAACTATTTTTCTAGTCATTTTTAGTTGGTTTGGTTTACTGTCATCTCTCACATATAATTTGTGGAATCAAATACAGGTGTTTAGAGTTTGGTAGCCAACCTGCATGGGGCTGAACTGGTGCCCGATGTTCAGGGTGGGGTGTGGGGGACATCAGGACCCTTCTATGGTGATACTCACCCTCTGAAACTAGAGAATTTAGAATGACCTCTTTCTATGTCACCCCTTACCTGACATTTCTCTTCTTTCAGGCATTTGCTGAAGTTTGTTAAATACACTGCTAATCTTGATTGGTTTTGAATTGTTTTGTGTATTGCTTTGAATGCCCATTGAACTGGGAAAACTACTACGTGGTAAAAATAACAATAAATTTTAAAATGTGTTTGTGCAGGTTAGTTAAAACTCCTAGGAAACCACAAATTAGAATTGCAATCAAAAACCCACATATGAACAACCATGTGGAAACAATCATGTGGAAAGAAAGGGATGGATATATATATATATATAGAGAGAGAGAGAGAGAGAGAGAGAGAGAGAGATGTAAATGTCAACAATATCACATACATATAAAGCATACATGTATGATTAGTTTTCCAGATAGAAACTTGTTTCAATACTTTATCAAACATATATTTGTTTGTTTGTTTAACATATTTATATCCCCCCCAAAACTTATGTCTCTGGGTGTTACAAGACATATAAGAAATATAAACATACAGATTTGCTAAGACAAAAAAGTGACCAACATTGTCTACAATTCCAAAATGGAAGTTGTATAGGACTTATATATTTGATATGTTTGATAAAGTATCAAAAATATGTTCCTCCTTGTAGACCCCAAGCAGCCAAGCATGTGCTTCATCTTTGAAGCCAGAGCCTAGCCTAGTATTTCCTCTGCTCTTGGAGACCTGAAGATGATGGAGGGGCTTGAGGGGAGAGGCTGGAATCCCACCAGGATTGCTAAATCCCCAGAGCAGAATTTTGAGGGAGTGGCTGGCTGCATTAGTTCTGTTGCTTCTGAGGGACTGTCATCAGGAGTGGGGATTAAAGTCAGGGCGGACTCCCCTTCTTCCTCAGACTCACTCTCTTCTATTGGCGTCCAGATGAACTCTGGTAGATGGCCAAGTACTGCAACCCACTTCATGCCCAAATAACCTTTTAGGCTATAAGAGTCTCCTGTTGCCAGTCTGGCATCCCATCACCTTGAAGCATCATTGCTTGTACTACCCACCATCTAAAAGTTAGTTGCATAACTACTTGTTCTCAGACCTCAAGGATTTATTTTACTAAATGATAGAGGAGAAATATCTCTCTAGATTTTTTTTAAGTGCACATTTGTTTGAAACATACAAGCAGTCTGCTTCTTACAATGACAAACTCTGAAAGGCCTATCAAATCTTGATATTTATTTTCAGTAAGGTTTTGAATTTATGAAATATTATCCGCTGCCCAAATTATGTTCTGGCTTTTAAAATTTATTTATGTTTTGGCACTCCATATGTCTAGGCGAGTGTTAAGTATGTTTTACCATATAATTTGGCAACTCATGCCATCATCTTAACTATAGATTTAGTGAGCTGAAGCAAATGATATTAAGAAGAATGATTAACCTGCCAAAACATTAGCAGTGCTTTGTATTCTTTCCATCTGCTTTTTGTCTGAAAAATACCATCTTTTATTTGTTTAACGATTGTTTTATGCTATTTTCTTATGGAATGTTGCTATCTAGAACAGCTGGCCCTATCTCCATTAAACACCTGATTGTCTACACAAATCTTTTGTTCATTTAAAAGAATGATATCTTCTGCTGCTTTGAATCACTTTAACGAAATGTAATATTGCCTAGATGATTCTTCATAGCATAGGTCAAAGAAATACTATATAAAACAATGGTGTAGAATGATCTAGCTGATCCCAGGTGGATCCTTTATCCACCCTGCTGCCTTGCAGTCATTAAATATTTTATTTACATTTTGAGGACTTACACATATTTTCCCTACCTGCTTTAATGAACTGATATTTGAATCCTTTGAACTTCAGCACTGAAGTTGTCTCAGTGGAGGCATTTCATTATTTATTTAAAAAACAACAGCACATGAACCTCTCTTGTGGTGAAGGTAGTTCTATCATCTTTATCCAAATGGTTCTGGAGACATTCAAATAAAGGAATGAACAGCCTTTGTATTGGCTTGAAAGCCAGTGAAATAGTTGGAGGTTCAGATTAAGTGGGAATTGCTGTGGTTGAATGAACTATGCCTAGTGAACTAGTTGAATGAACTAGGGATGTGTATGAACTGGTTCTGTGCCTCCTTTGGGAAGCGCCGAACCAGCTTGGGCATCTGCAGCTGAACCAGTTCAGCGGGGCAGGGAGTGGTTCCCTTAAGAAGCAGTTATCTGCTCTGCTTCCAGTGCACGTCCTTATCTGCTCTGCTTCCAGTGCACCACTTTTCTGGGTGTGGCACTCGCTCTAGCAAAAGCTGCAGCAGCTGCAGCAGTATTCCCTGGAGCCTGCGCCATGTGCACAGGCTGCACCAAACAGTGGCACAACCTCTGCTGCAGTGAGCTGCGTCCATAAAAGCGGTGGAGCAGGGGGCAGCAGTGGAGCAGGTAAGAATCTGCTTACCTGCTTCCTAAGGGTACCACACCCCACCCATGCCTGCATGAGCTGTTCGTGCACATCTCTGGAATAAACTAGGCCAACTATTGCAGCCAGATATTTGGCCTGTTATAAAAGTATATGAACTTCAGCCCACCAGCCTTCTAGTCTTCCACCCAATTTTGCTTTGTTCCTTGGCCCACAGTCTTCTGCCTTCCCTTTCTTCTTTTATGCCTTTAGCTATATTTTCTCCTGAGACCCCCCACACTTGCCTCTCTAGCCCACTTCCCATGAACACCACACATCACTCTCAAGCCCTGTGTGGATACCCCACTCTTACTGTCTTTGCACTTCTATCGCACTAGCAGCATTCACTGTAAATGTGACTCAATTTTTATACCTCATCAGTGAACACCATTTTGCAGATTATGTGCAAGTGGCAATAGAGTATGCCTGGGTGGTCCTGTGTTTCTGACTATGTGAAAAAGAAATTTGAGCATTTTCCCTGCATCAGGAGCAAGTTTTCTCTTCATACTATAATCAGAAGAGTGGAAATAGATTTGTGTCACTCGCTAATCCTCAACTGCCATTTCCTTATGTGTGAAGCAGCTAGTAGAGTTTTGTGAATACAGGTGAACCTCACCATTCGTGGACCTGTCCTCCGCATATCCGTGGTTAGGTAATTGACACCCGACCTCAGCATAAGCAGAAAAAATGGTTTTTAAAGAGCTAATGTCCACGTATCTGTGTTTTCAGGGTGGCCAGAAATGACCTCTGAGGTAATTTCCAGGCACCATTTTAAGGAAAGGCGCTATTTTGTAGCTCATTTGTGGGGGTTTTGGTTTAATTTTTCTGTGAAAAATGGCAGGAAAATGGCAATTTTGTACATTTGGGGGGCACTGAGGGACAGCTGCAGACCCGCAAAGCATGGTAGGGTACTATTTCCATTACTTCCACCCTTTTTCACTCTGTGTGTTTGTCTGCATGTGTTTGAAGCCTCTGGGAACCTGCCCCACAAATCCCATTGACTTAATGTCCCATTTTCCACAGTTCTGTTACCTGCAGTAGTAGCAGAGAATGGAACCCCCATGGGTAATGAAGTTCACCTGTACGACATCACAGCGTCTTAGCCAGTAGCTAGGGATGGGAGTGGAGAGGGCATTCAGAAGTTACATGCTAGGCAGTGTTAAACTATATTTTAAGATACAGTTAATATACTAGGTTTCCCATTCTATCTCTTGAATGGTTTGAGGTTTTTCATGGTAGCATAGCTAGGATTACTAAAAATGCAAAAGTATTGGATTGATAGCATAAATTATCTAAATTATACAAAGTTTAGCTTAAAGGACATTTAGCTGAAAATGCAGCATTAGGAAATCTATTGTAAATATATAATTTTTATCCTTTTATTTTCTAGGTAATAATAAAGCATTATCTGTTGACTGTATTCAGATGAATCTAATTAAAACCTGACATTAAAAATGTTAGCAGTTAGCAGAATAGTGACTGTAGTAAACATATTTTTCATTTATGATTCAGCTCACAATAATCTTAAATGTGATATTTTATTGCCTGCTAATATCTTAGGGGATTTTGCCAGGTTTTGTTTAGCCCTTTGGAGCACGAATTTCCTGGTGCAAAAAGATGCCTGCAATATAATGAACATGGAAAAGAGTGTCAAGAGATATTTCCAAGTGCTTAAGCCCATTTGAGGTTTATTAATTTTCTGGATTTAGGTTAACATGGTTTCATGAATAGGCACAGGGCCTGGAGAGTAGGATTAGGAAGGTTTCCAGGGGCTCTGAACTCATGTCAAGCAAAACTGTCATGCCAACAAGCTAAGTCAACTGAATAAAGAAAAAGCCTTTAAAGTGCTTTACTAGTGCATAATGTTTGTAAATTTTATTCAATTAATTTACAGCTGCAGGGCTCATGAGGCTGAAATGAAAGTTTTGTAAAGTTTTGATAGGAAAGCAGCCAAAGCAAAGAATTAAAAAAGAGTTTAATTAGCTACACTTAGTTTTAAAATGTGTTGGCAAATGAATGCTAACGTTACTTTGAATATTGCTCGACATATGCTGTATTGATTCAAGTGTGGTCATATAAATAAAAAGAGCAGGGCCTTTTCTGTAATAGCCCCACGCTATAGAATGACCTCCTTGAAGAGGTTTGTCAGTAGCCCTCCTTTTGCCAGTACAGGGGAAGAACTGAAATAAGCTGCAAGGATTGCCTCAGCTGCACTCTGGCAGGGGAAAATGCTGGTATAGCTAATGGCACAGATACCCAGAATGGGAACTAGCAAGCCAAGATCAAGTTCTGCCAGGAAAAATGATAAAACCAAGATCAAACTCACCTTTTGCACAACTGACTAGCAATATCCATTTCAGAAACAAGAGGATCAGCAGACAGGTCTTGTATCCATATCACCCCGTCCACAGAGCAGCTTTTAGCCACCCAGATGCAGCAGCAAACACACACACACACACACACACACACACACACACACACACACACACACACACACACCCCGTGGGGCATTTATCACCCCCCTGCCCCCCCTTCCTTTTATCCAGTCATATACACTACCAGTACAGTCAGCAGATAGAGCCATAGCCCTCAGATGAGCCCACCAGAATGTGTGTGAGATTCGCTACAAGGTCTTGTACGTCCTGAAGTATCTGAATGGGTGAGAATCATGGCATCATGGCAGAGATTTCCACACAGGCCTGGCATTGCAAGGCCTGGGGATGCTTTTTCCTTCTGCAATTCCTGGAGTCATTAAAGAATGTATGGATATTTTCACTGCTGGGGCCAAATGAGTTTCAGCAGAACAGGTCTTCAGTAGTGGCTGCGAAAGTAGCCACTTTTGCAGTAGTGGCTGTATTTAAGAGAACGTCTTTGTGAAGGAACCCTGTGCATGATGGGAGGTAGCCTCCCTTATCCTGAAAGTGAGAGCACCGTGCATACAGCATCCACTGGATCTGCCCTTCACCAATTCCCTGATCTTGCTTAGCGCAGGAGAAATGAACACTTTGCACCCCAACTCCCCTATAAAGATGGTAACTTGAAGACTCTTTGAATTATGGACAAGTGGCAGCCTCAGAGTTGCCTCTGCCCACCGGAACATCTCATCCTTTCATTGGCTGAGGCGCTGTCAACCTGAGCCCTTGTAGCCAACCTCTGATTGGTGGAAGGTACGCAGCTCCCCTCCAGGTATTTACCTAAGAAACTCTTTAAAAGTTGTGTGTTGCCTGTGTTAAGATGTCAGCTACTTTCCATCTATTTTCTGGACCACCTGTCACCAAAATATGTATGTGCTTTACTTAGATTGTAGAATGTGTTAGGAGCTAGAAATGACTTTTGCTTTATTTTGCTACTACCTACCTACTCCCTTACCCTCCTTGGTTCCTGTAGATTAATAAAGTAATCATTTAGAGGGAACAATCTTGCCTCTTGTGTGTGCGTGCTCACAGTCTCTGGAATTGCCACTCCCCATGAGCTGACCGCTTGGTTGATCTGCTTAAAAGGGAAGTTTACCTAAAAGGGCGAATCCAGCCTGGCTCCCGCTCTGCGAGGACAAAGGGGACCCTCCAAAGTTTGATTCAGCCCCATACTTGAGTTCTTTCTAGAAGCAGAGAGTGGTGGTGTCAGGCAATGGTCCGATTCAGAAGATTCTGAGGATGACTGCCTGACCCACAGTCCTCTCATACAGTCCTGTGGCAGGACACTGAGGAGGAAGCTCCATGGATGGAGAGCTATACATATTGTGGAACAGCAGGAGGCTACCGGAGAGCCATTGCCCTCTTCAGATGCGGAGGAGCCAGGAACAAGCAGCAGACTGGTGAGTTACGTGGAGCATCGGCGTGACCATAGAAAGAACCAGCGTTTTGTACAGAAAAGAATCAGCCATTTTGGAGAACAGAGTCTTTCCTCCACACCCCTTACCTCTAATCCCTGAATATACCAATTTGGCTGCAAAGTCTGACCACGGAGGCGTCTGAATCTGTAGCTCCGAAGGCAGGTGGGGCATTAATTGGCTTTACCTGCCATTTAACATTGTTATTTTGTACCTGAATCATTTTGCACATCTCTACTTTCTTGCTATGTATGTCTTACAGTTATAAGCAGGGAATGTAACTGTTGGTAAAGTAAAGTAAAGTGTGCCGTTGAGTTGGTGTTGACTCCTGGAGACCACAGAGCCCTGTGGTTTTTCTTTGGTAGAATACAGGAAGGGTTTATCATTGCCATCTCCCATGCAATATAAGATGATGCCTTTCAGCATCTCCCAATATTGCTGCTGCCCGATTTAGGTGTTTCTCATAGTCTGGGAAACATACCAGCAGGGATTCGAATTGGCAACCTCATGCTTGCTAGGCAAGTCATTTCCCTGCTGTGCCATTAGGTGGCTTCATACCAAACGTTAAATTTCAGTTAACCACTGATGAGTAATTCTTTTAGTACATACACTTCTGCTTAGTTTGTGTAGACTTAGGAAAATTAAGCTTAGGAATTTCCTTTGCTTAGGAAAATAAGCATACTTTATTTAATTAATTTCTTGACAATTTAGTTGTTACAGTCACAAACTGATTGCATTTATTCATAAGGAAGAGAACCGTAGGGTCATTATTGTAATAGCTTGGCACAATATTTTTGTGTTTGTTAGGCCTAACTATTTGGGTGTGTTAAAGCGTTACTTACTACATTATCATATTACACACATTCATGTTGTAGAGCTAGCAAATCACCACCATGAGCATAAAAATTTTATTTTAACAGTGATGTAGACATTGCTACATTTGTCATATCCAAAATTATGTAATAGCTTAAAATGGCTTATTTATAGACCATTTGTACCTTTTGATTACAAACTTTTCTTGCTATTCTGCTGTACACTGAGAGATATTAAGTGTGTCTACAATACCAAACATTAGTTAAGCTCTTAAAGACATTATGGAAGCATAAAGCCATACCTGCCAACATACCCCTATTTTCCCATTCACCTGAATGGGCAAATAGGGACAATTTGGCAGGTAAGTAAAGCAAAGGCCAAACTATTTTTTTTTTAAAATGAGATTGTGCCTTAAATCTTCAGACATACTTAGGGGGTGTGTGCGAGCGTGTGCGCATGTGCAGAGTCTAGTGTATAGCTTATATTTCACTCTCAATAGGATAAGCCTCTTAAGGAAGCAGTAACATCTTGACTTTTTAATCTCAAAACCAATTACAGTTAAATTTACAGAATATTTTGGTCAGCCCTTTCTGCTGTCAGATAAATAAATTATGTTTCTTCTATGATTGTTATAAAATGAAGGCTGGCAAAAGATAGCAAGCTCAGCAAGCACATAACTGTTAGCAAGACCTCCAGAATGATTAAGTAAGGTGGTAAATAAATATGAAAACTATGGTGAGCAACAGGTTAGGTTCTGGGATTCAACCAAGATGCTGGATTCCAGCTCCTACCTCACAGAACCACTAGGACAGACGTCAGAGGGGAGCAACTGCTGACCTTTCAAGCCAAAAGGCTGAAATGTCTAGGCAGAACACTCATAGCTGAGGAGTCAGGTGATCAGGAGTGGACTAATGGCTTTCTATATTTTCCTGTATAAAACCCAGGGCCTGGTGCTTCAACTTGAGCCAGGGAATTCCTAGGGAAGCCTTTCAGTGGCTCTTCAGTTCCTCTTAGACTCCCCATCCAGTTGCTTGCCTCCAGTTGCTTGTGAGTTCTCTTACTCACTTGCCTTGTCTCTTTTCTGGCTTTCTGCTTGTTCTGTCTAGCCCAGTGCAATTGCAAAGAGATTCAGCTTTCAGAATCCTGGCGTATCCATTTCCCCATGCAAGTTGTATATCTGGGTCCCAAATGCTATGAGCTGATGGACAGGCGTACACTAATACTGCTTTCACTACACTGTTCAGTAGGCTTGATGAGATAAAGAAATTGTCTTTTTGCCAGTCATGTTTGTGTTGGGAACAGTTATGCCTCTAACAGGGATTCCCAGATGTTGTTGACTACAACACCCAGAATCCCCAGCTGCAATGACTTTTGTTTGGGGATTATGGGAGCTGTAGTCAACAACATCTGGGAATCCCTGTTAGAGGGTACACTTGTTGGGAACTGGACTCCACCTCCTCTCCTTGTTTCCATCTGTTTGTGAACTAGCTTCTGGAACATACCTTATGAGCTTTTCAGTATAAGCTGCGATCCCAAGTGAAATATAGGTGCTTAAGAAGAGGTTTATTCTTTCTTTCAAGCATGACTGAGCGGATTGAGGCAAGAGAAGAGAGTGCAGAAATTTAGAGACTTGTCTTTCAGAAACTAAATTACTGGAATTTTAATCTCAGGACGATATTTGTTGTTAAAATGCCTAGCTGTTGCTCCAATGTATAGGAAAGTTCAGATTTTGAAGAACAGTCTCCAAGAGACACCATCTGGAATCTGCCCATGAAGTAGGAGTGGAACCGCTGTGGAGCAGTGCCTCCCACCCCCAGACCCTTCAGACGTTCCAGAAGGATAGTATCGAAAGCCGCCAAGAGATCTAAAAGGACCAAGAGAGTCACACTCCCTCTGTCAATTCCCAATTGAAGATAATCCATCAGGGCAACCAAGGCAGTTTCTCCACCCCATAGACTGCTTGAAAGCCAGTTTGAAATGGGTCTAGATCAGTTTCCTCCAAGACTGCCTGGAATGGTTTTGAATTAGCTGCGGAAGCCAACCTTGCAAGTGTGAGTAACCAAGGACCGCATTCTGGACACCGGCAAATGCCAATGTTATGGTACCCTGGAGGAGCAACAGACTCAGACAAGACTTTTAAAACAAAAATAAAATTTATAATAGAAGCACAATATAAATGGAAGTAGTTGATGACTTCGATAGCACAAATGCCTAGCACAAGAAATGCAAACAGTTCTCTGAGAGTACACCAAGAAAGAAGGATAATAGGGGAGTGAAGATATGCAAGCAAGAGAAGGGGATGAGAGGAAAAGAGAGGTAAAGAGCATAGCTGGAAGAGGAGAGAAAGTTTTGTTCTCTTTTCTTTAGCTTGCTGTATTGTGTGCGATGCCAAAGGGGGAGAAAGGGTCCCTTATTAGGGATTTGTTGGCTGAGGGCAGAGATAGGCAGTAAGGCATTGGAACCCATAGCAAGCAAGGGGAGTGCTTAGGTTCCCATGCAGTCGAGTACAAGAGTTATATTATGGCAGACCCACTTAGGGATGGACTCAGTTTGAAATGCTTCTGTCTAGGATTTTCCATGCAGTGAGTCCTCCTGAGCGTCTTAGGCAGTAAAAACATATGAATGATCTCAGGTTAAGCCCAACACAGAGAGTGTCTCAAGGATTTGGTCTGCTAAGAGTGGCCAGGGCAGGACAGCTGCTGTTCCATTCCAAACTAGTGATTCAGTGGCACTGAGGCAGTCTTCATGATTCTCGATCCTGCTTTGGGTTCACAGCAGCACAGTGATTCAGTTCTGAGAATGGGGGAAAGCTATGGCTGCAAGGTCAGACACCTAGTTGAGTGGATCTCGTTTGAGCAGTGTTTGCAAGTCTTCTGCCTGATGCAGTTGCCTCAGCACACCTCATGTGGTGGGTGGCCCATTGGCTAATTGGGTTGAAATTGAAAGTCATGCAAATGGACATGCATGGATCATAGTTGTCATGGTATGTGGTAGGTTAAAGTGAGAAACCAGTTAAATGGATTTAATCATATAAGATCTATATTATCGGCCATTTTTAATGTTACATTGTTGTAATTCTAAACCTTTTCTGTTTGGGACAAATAAAAATTAAGTGATTTTAAAGTGCTGGGAGTCTCTGGAAAATGTTAACTCCCTTTTTTGTAATCTAGACACTGCCATTGATGTGGATTTGGAGAATGTGCTTCAGACTGTGGAAATTGATTACTTGTGCATGACTGTCACGATTCTGATTTTTTTTTTAATTTTTGTGTAGACCTGAGGGACAAATGAAGATTTTGCTATTCGTTTCAGTAATTGCATCCTTGTATTATGTTTTTGGTGTGATAATTGCTAATTCCATTTTTAAATAGGATGCTCTGCACTTTATGCCTCCAGAATACAAATCAATAGATCAACAGCAAGAGGCAGATGGATGAGTGCTGCACAGGAATTTTGTTGCTCACTTATTAACTATCAGGTAGTTGTTTATTTCAGCTGCTTTGATTAGCATCAACAGCCACACTAAACATCTTGACTGCACATTGCCGTCTAAAGGGAAGTTCTTGTTACTTTATGGAATAAGGTCTGCAATCCTGTGCTTGCTTCCTTGGGAGCAATTGTTCCCATTGAAATTGGTGCACTTACTTCTGAGTAAACTTGGCTAAGACTGGGCTTTATGTGTACTAACATCTTACTTGGTTTAACTTCAATAGTCTCTCAAGAGAATTGTGAAATTTTACGCAAAACCTTCAATAGTTTTGCATGAACCAACTTGCACATGCTGAGTTTCTTAATCTATGAAAGCTCTTTCTAGAACCCGCCATTTTTCTAGGGGAAATGGGATTTGGCACACAAGCAGTGCCCATTAAGACAGATGCATCTGCTTGCTTTCTAAATTACATAGAGGAGCTTCTTTCAGCCAAACACTGAATGCATTACTGCTGAGTAGGGCAGAACCAGTGCATACAGTGGCACTGAGGCAGTAGCTAGGGGGTACAATCCCACTCCTTCTCATTGTGGGGGTGGAGAAATGTCTAAAAAGAGTTAAGAACAACCTTCAGTTGTGGGGAATGCAGCTCCTTTGTATGTACAGTGCTCCCCTCTCAACTGGAATGAATGAAAAAAGCTCATGTGGTTGGTGAACTCAATATGCACACTGGAGCGTCCATCAAACTGTAAATGGACCCAAACTGGAAATGTCTAACTTTTTGCAAACTAGCATGATTTTTTTTGATAGCATAAAGTAGGGATATTCAACTTTGGTCCCCAGAAGTTGTTTTGATAGTATAAAGCAGGGGGTATATTCAACCTTGTTCCCCAGAAGTTGTGGTATTATGATTCCCATCATTTGGGAGGTGGGCAGGCCCACTAGGATCTCTAGCCCCTGCTGTGCTGCCACCACACAGCAGTAGTTTAAAAAGGTATTAAAACCAGATTTAACTCCCCCCCCCACTCCCCACAGAGAGGTGTACATGGTTATTTTTATGTTCACAACAACCTTATGAGATAGATTAGGCTGAGAGATACATGACTGGCCCAGTGAGTTTCATGGTTGAATGGGGATTTGAACTCAGGTCTTCCCGGTCCTAGTCCAACACTCTAACCACTACGCTATGCTGGCTTTCATGTAGCCACTCATTTTATAATAAAAAAGGAACTTCTTTTAAATTGCAGAACTGTCTTGGAGATGAGAAAAGTTTCTTGTTGATGTGTCTTATTTCACATATTATTGGTAGTTATATTTGAGCAAAATTCTGTTTTTACCAATTCCTTCTCTAGCAGATGGAGAATTGATTTCCAGGAGATTTGAGAACACCTCCTTGGTAATTCATTCTGCTTTCGATTTTCTTCTAAAACAATTCTGACAGCCCACTCTACAATGAAGTTAAGCCATAGTTGATGGATTTAAGCTGATTTAGTACTCTGAAGCAAAATGCAGCAGAAACTATTCTTAATTCAATGAAATAAATGTGACTACTTCCGCAGGTGCAGTTCAAAGTAGATTGTGCCTCCTGGCTTTGGTAAGACCAAACTGAAAGCAATTGAGAGCTGATTCAGATATTATTAATTGGTTGGAACTGGTGACCAGTGGGGCAGGGTTTAGGTTGAACCTTTGTATATGCAGAATTGGTAATTTTGCCCACAGTCAGATCCATATACTGTTAATTCACAGATCTGTCCATAGATGAGATTCAGCCTCTGCAGAACCGAAAATCAGCCCTTAGGTGGT
The DNA here is from genome assembly GCF_027244095.1 of Hemicordylus capensis. Lineage (NCBI taxonomy): Eukaryota > Metazoa > Chordata > Lepidosauria > Squamata > Cordylidae > Hemicordylus > Hemicordylus capensis. Next base: position 388,437,202 of record NC_069657.1, on the reverse strand, counting down.
TTGTGGATTGTGTTATGAGAATGAGGAGGAGGAAAATAAAATTTTGGCAGTTTAAGTCACTGTTCATCCTGGATAAGCCTCCAAACATAAAAATAAACAACAAACTTTAATACCAAGCCCAAAGGATATTCCTCCTCCTCCTCCTCCTCCTCCTCCTCCTCCTCCTCCTCCTCTTCTTCTTCCTGTTAGCAGTTTCCCCCCTCCACCCCCACTGAGCTGCATTGCTGCAGCCATTTCTAATAAAGGTGCATATCATTTTTATGAACATGACACTCAGCTGTGTGCTTCCTATCTTGCAGAGCCCTTATTCTATGTGGGCAGTGCTTCAAACTCTAAAGGCTCAAGTGCAACAGCGCACACACGCAGGGAATTGGGGGAGTTGCACAAGGGTGCATTTATTTATTTAGCAAATTTATTGACTGCCCGACTTCCTTAGACTTGAGGCAGTTACATAAATTAAAACAACAACAAAGACAAGAGAAAAAGGGGAGAAGGTGGGGAGAAAGAAAAAGAACCGCCCCCTGACGTATGTTAAAAACTAAAAGCCTAGGAAAATAAATAGGTTTTCGGGAGCTTCTTAAAGGACAGAAGAGACAGGGCATTATAAATCTCAGGAGGCAGAGGCATCCCCACAGCCCCTCAAAGCATGCTTTCTTTGTTGGTCAAAATGTCAGGCAGTGATCTGAAACAACACCATGATGTGGATGTTTCATTAAAGGGGATGATTCCAGAGGAAGAGTATGGAAACGATTGCAATTAATCTATGCCTCTTTAAAATGTTTAGCTATAAACTAGAGGTAAATAATATGCATGTATGCGTGTATGGATGTACATATATGTTTATACAGAGGTAAATAAAAACGTATTGGCATCTGTAATCACTTTGTTCTTGACCGGATATTTTTCACTGATAAACCAGCTGTTTACCTTTCCCCCCAACCCACAAAGATGTAACCATACCAGACTTTAAGTTGTTCTGTTAATAACTTTTGGGTAGGCTGTTTTACAAATGTATGTGTACATATTTCGTTCTTACAAATGAGGCAGGTTGAAATAGAAATAAGGAGAAGGAGAATTTTGTGGCTTACAAAAATAAATGGTATTGTCTCAGTTCTTAGAGAGTAATCTAGGCCTCACTGTGTAAGGTGGGCTAAAGCTTTTTTTTTTTTAATAGATGAAGATTTGTGCTTTCAACAACTGCATCACAAGCACAAATCAACAAGTAAAGCTTTTCATGACATGCAGATGAAATGTAGAGGAAAGCTTCACATGTTGATTTCTTCCTGCCATGCAGCTGTTATAAGCTGGTATTAAGGCACAGAACCTCTGTCCATAGAAAGGCAGCAACCCTACCATGTTGATAGGATTCTGTTTCAGAAACTGATGATAAGATGATTTTAATACAGCCTTAAGGTGGAACTGGCCATTATAAGGGAAACACAGAACTCCAAATCCCTTGTTTCGCAGGTAACTCAAATGTGGAGGGAGCTCTTGCCAGGTTAAGGAATAACGCCTTCTACAGTCAACAGTTCTCACCTGCAAATGCCTCCCTCAGCCTAACTGCTAGCCATGCTGCAAACCAGAAGTAGCCCAGTTCAGCAAAAATAACAGAAGGGGTGGTGGGCGGACTGTGCAGTCACCTTTAGTGAAGATTCAATGGGCAAAAGAGGAGTTAAACACTCCTTCCGCCCATCCACAGGTCCTTTCCTGTAGGTCCCCCTCCTTATTCCCTCTCATTATCTCAGCAGATTTGTGTTTGGTAATATGTGCTTGGGTTTGAGGGAACATCTGATTTTACCCTCAGGTGGAAACTGGGTGTAGCACAGGAGATTGTGATTAGGATCTTGTGCTAAAAATAAAAATAAAAAGCTCCGCAAGTGGGGAGAAGTAACCAGATTGGGTATTGGAGAAGAGAGGCTTTGACCATCTACCTTTATGCTCCTTTCCCAATTAAAATAGCTTCCTTCCCTGAAAGTATTTGTCCAACAGGGAAATCTTACAGTGAAACACCATTGTCTCCCTCTCCTTCACAGCTTTCCAGTTCCACGGTTCCACAGTCTTGGGGTTGTCTTATTTCAAAAAAGACACAGTGAGGGAAAGAGGCTTTGACATGCAAGTGGAATTATACTGCTTCTAGTAGTGGTAGTATTTATATACCACTTTTTCAACAGAAAAGTTAACAAAACTTTACATAGCAAAAGAAATGGGTCGGGTGGGGGGGAATGGTTTCTTGTCACAAAGAAGACACCAGGAACAGCTGGGAAGGATGCTATGCTGGATTGAATAGGAACAGCTGATCTGTCCCTGCTGAATATAAAGAAAGTCATCACTTTTAGAGAGGTTTCTTTGTTTACTTAACAGGGATTACGTGGGAGAGAAGATGAAATATTCCTAGTAAAACCAGAAGGCTTTCAGATATTCCTAAAACGCTGGCTAAATGTATCATATTAAGATACTACTAGTCTGTTGGCTATAGGCCACCTCCAGCCTCAGAGGCAAGATGCCTCTGAATACCAGTTGCAGGGGAGCAACAGCAGGAGAGAGGGCATGACCACACCTCTTGTCTGTGGACTTCTCAGAGGCATCTGGTGGGCCACTGTGTGAAACAGGATGTTGGACTGGATGGGCCTTGGGCCTGATCCAGCAGGGCTGCTCTTATGTTCTTAAGATATTTTATCATATTCTGAAACCATTTGTTAGTCTGCAAACTGTCCCTTTTTTGCTATGCCAAATGATATATTTGATTTTTTTGGATTGTGATAGAGTTGTGGCTGTTATTAATATTTTAACCCAAATACTATGTTAGATGTCTCACATGAAGATATGTTTGTGATCTTTATTTTTTATTCTCGCAGCTTACATAAGCATGAATCCTAGTGAGAGAGTTCACTGAGCTTCTGTTGCCTGAGCATAACATAAACTTTATATGCCCCATGCCTCAGGGTGTTTGGCTAGTTTATGAGAGACTCTAGAAAATACAGGTCTGTGTGTTCTAATCCTGCCATTTTATTGCCTGTCTGCCTCACAAATCATATGTTTCTTCTCAAAGGAAATAACATTTTGACACAATAAGTGGAACTGGAAGGTCTTAACAAGTTGAATATGTAGGTCTAAACTGGGTTTGTAATTATGGATTATTTTTATTCAAGGGAATTTGTTGTAGGTTTTTAACAATATATCTCTGAAATTGGCCAACAGTTAATGCCTTTTTAAAAATCACCATCTTCTAAGACTCCTATTTCCTTTTTTGTTCCTTGTTCTTGTCCTATATATATAGCAATGTAATATGATATGGTAGTTTCTGTGGCATCACAACATGTTCACAATTTCTCAGGGAATCACAGCATGTTGACAGTTCACTTCTGTAAGGGAAAAGAAAGTTGTCAGTTTGGCTGGGATTAAAACTCACACAGAACCTATTGATGGGAGTAGTTTTGTGGAGACTGAGCACTGGAAAACCAAATGGGAAGCTGCCTTAGAAACAGGAACATTAAAAGGCAGCAGGTGCACTCAGAAGGCTGAGATTCAAGAAGGGATGAACATTGTCTATAGTATTAAAGTTTCTCCAGAAAGAAATAAGGCCATATTCCACATTCTGTAGTTCTAATTCAGACTATATGGGTGGACAAGGAAGCAGGTACCTTTTCATTTGCACGTCCTTGTTCTGACAAGCAAGGGCCCATCTGCTGAGAAGGAAGAAAGATTGAATACAGGAACATAATCTATGGGAGACAGACAGTGGAGGTACTGGGGGGAAATATTGGGTGCGGCAACTGAAGGGGCAAAGTACATATTTTGGGTGAAGGAAAGCTTGTCCCACATGTTAGATATCTCAAAGACAAATAACAGTTTATGAGAGCGTCCATCCTAAACAGGAATAGAAATTATCTCATGGGGAACTGCTCTTGATCAATTTTCAGTTGATTGATAACAAGAAAAATGCTTGGGAGCATACAAGAAGAGTCTTTCCTTCAATTGTCCAACAATGATGGGGTACACTACTTGTATGTGGGGGCACTTGCCACCCTCTAGTACCATCTTTGTTGTGGGAAGAGATTGGATTGAGAGAAATAGGGTAGAGAAAAACTGGAGTTGAGGAAAGTATGGACCTCTGTAAGAAAGTCTTATGCTGACCAAGATCTCCTTGCCAAGATATGTTCAGCTGGCTACCTCATTTTGTTTAGTCTGATTAAGACCTCTCTTCTAGGTAAACTTATATAGCCTCACTCTTTTAATGGAGCTGAAAGTTACTAAAGGAAGAAAGGCAGATTAGGTAATGATTTGCAAGCAGTTACTTGCGGAAACAATGGGTGAGGGGGGAAATGCTGGTTTGGTGGTAGGGCTGCCTCTGAAGACCATTAATACATTTCAACTGGTGCAACATGCACCTGCACTGATTGGAGCCAGTCAATTTTCAGATGCTCAGAACATATGATATTGCTATTCTATTAGCTCCATTTGCTTTCCAGTTTGGTTTTGGTGGGATTCAAGGTGCTGGTTATCACTTTAAAGCTCTTGTATGGCTCGGGCCAAAATATTCCAAGAACTGCTTCCTCCCACAGGAATTTGCCAATCAAAGATCTTATCTTTGAGAGCGGCCCTCTTCTATGTCCATCATCTCCTGAAGTAAGGCTGATGGTAACATGTGAACAGGTCTTCTCAGTGACTGTCCCCACCCTATGGAACTCACTATTAATCATGCTACAATTGGCACCTTCTTTGATAGTTTTCAAGCATAAAATGAAAAGCTTGCTCTTCCACAACACCTTTCCAAGGCACCCCTGAATAGTTTGCTCCATTGGTTTGGGCAATTTTTGATGAGATTTTATGTTTCCACTTACTGTGCTCTTTAACTTACTGCTTTTGATTCTACTCCTCTTTTATTGGAATTTGTTTTAGATTTCTGTTGTTTTATGGATTTTTAAATGTTGTTGGCCATGGGTTTCATTGAAAAATAGGTATCCCACCTATTTTTCAATGAAACCCATGGCTAATAAATGTATTTATTCATTCATTATATATCCCATATAATGAATGAATAAATATATTTATTACAGTAAAAGAACAGCAGCAGTACAAGCTACGTAAACTACGTAAGCAGCTTCCAATAGAGAATAAAGAGCATAAAAAGATACTTAAGTATATCTAATATAAAAATGAGCAGGTGCCGGCTGTAAATGCGCCTCCGGGGCGGCGGGGGGCGGCTTCTTTAAGTGTAAACGGAGCCAGTGCTCTGTGCCACCCAGCAGCCCCCGTGGCGAGGAATCGCCTCCACCACTCACCTGGCCGCTGGCAGGGGCTCACCTCTGTGGGAGCCAGGTAAGTGTCAGAGGCAATTCCCCGCCACGAGGGCTGCTGGGCGACACGGAGCACTGGCTCCGTTTACACTTAAAGAAGCCGCCTGCCGCCCCTGCCCCCCCAGGCGCATTCATGACCCGCTCCTGACAATGAGCCAACATATTTAGAAAAGAAAGGAGCTGTTAATATCTAAGGATGTGCACAAATTGAGATTCGAAGGGTGATTTGTAACACACACCCTGCACCTTTAAATGGAGGAGAGCAGGTGCATGCTCACCCTCCCACACACACTGCTCGCCACCACTTCCTGAATTGATGGCACTCCAGCTATATTGGCACACTAGCGGTGCACTCCCCCAGATACCCCATGTGACGCTGGCACGCATGTGGCCTCCGCACATGCATGGTGCTCATTTGCATGGTCAGCTGGTTGCTGTCCATGCAAATGGCCACTGTACATGCGCGGAGGCTAGGGATGTCCACGGGATTGGGCGGGGGAGTCTCAAAGGCGGGGGTGCTGCTTTAAGGGTGGGGGAGGGTGCACCTATCCCTCCCGCTGCTTTCCCCCCTCTGGCGCTCCATTTTTGGCAAAGTCCATGGGGTGGCAGCATACCTCCCTGCCGCCCTGTTGCCCCCGTTTACCAGAACTAACTGGAAGTATCCAATGCGCATGCAGGCATGTCGGATACTTCTGGTTAGTTCCGGTAAATGAGGGCAGCAGGGAGGTATGCTGCTGTCCCATTGACTTGGCCAAAAATGGAGCGCTGGTGGGGGGAAAGTGGTGGGAGGGGTAAGTGCACCCTCCCTTGCCCTTAAAGCAGCAATCCCCACCTTCAAACCAGTGGAACCACCTGCCATTTGAACAGGTTTGGAGGCCCATAAAGGGCCTCTGAACCGGATCTGTGTACATCCCTAGCGGAGGCCATGTATGTTCTGGTATTAAACGGGGGCAGCTGGGGGAGAGCGCCGCTGGTGTGCAAAGATAGCTGGAAAGAGCACCATCGATTCAGGAAGTGGCGGTGAGCAGCAGGGGAGTAGGCATGAACCTGTTTTTATCCGTTTTAAAGGTGCAGGGGATGTGTTACGAATCGTGATTCGTGTACATTCCTATTAATATCTTTAGTCTTTCCACTGCTAGAGGGACCCAACATAATCTGGTGGCATAGTCTTCAAGCTGAGACACAAAATTTGGCTATATTATGAGTGATGGCAATTTGCTTATCTGATAAAAGATGAGAGGTATAAAATTCATCTGAACAACCTGGAATATATATTTAAAGGGGTGTAATTATCTTACTACATAAACCACTATAAAAGGTACAATAAAGTAGGACATGCCCAACTGTTTCAATTGCTTCTGATCCGGTTGGACAGGTACATTCTTTATAGGGTACATTGTTAAACCTACCCTCTAACAAAGCAGATGGGAGGACATTAAATTGTGCCCTAGAAAAGGCTCTCCGATATTTGGGCAGTGTCAGGATAGCAAGATAGGTGGCTGGTTCCAGGTTGAGGTCTGGCCTCCAGAACTTAAAATCCTTAGGGGTTTGACTGCCCCAATGGTCTTACCCATAGTGACCCATTCATTATCTTGGTTGTGAATGCTGGGACTATCAGTGAAATTCATCTAAAATTTAATGAATGTAAATATTATCTTTTCTGTAGACTAATAAAAATATTTAAAACATTTTAAAAAGCTTATGCTTCTGTGGAATGTTCAAGCAGTTTTCTACATAAGACCCTATAAAACATTGCCCAGAATATTGAAAATATATGCATGAGCTACAAACTTATTTAAATGTGCTTCTTTTCACTGTTGTGTTTGTTTCTCCTACGATCCTGCCTAAATGCATCCCTAATTATGAAAGTATGAATGTAGCTTTCACGTTCCTGCAGAGCAAGTCAATGATACAAAAATAATGCTGACCAGTGCCATTTCTAATAAACATTTTAATAAATAATTCAACAGTAATTTTTATGCAGATCAATAATTGGCCCATTGTTAAATGGATTATAAAATTGATTTATGCTGTGGGCAACACTAAAACACCCACTAACCTGCATTCATTGTACACCCAAAAAGTAAATCAAATAGCCAAACACTTTTTGGACAGTATCAAATCTACTGATTTGTATTAAGAATCTGCCTTTGATCCCTTTCATTTGGGAAACTTGGGAGCATTACATACACTTAAAAATGAATTTTTGACATAGGGATAAAGTTGTTGGTGAATTGGCTATAGTTAACTATGCTATAACCAATTCCAGGTGGACCCTGTTATCCATGGGGATTCCGTTCTTGGCTACAACTGCGGATAATGCATAATGGGGATAACAAGACCTGAACTCAGTGGAGTGTAAGGTTCCTGGAGGCCAAAACTGCTTTAAAAGGCAGAAATAAGAGAAAGAAAGTAATGTGCCATGCTCTTCAGGTCTCCAGCTTTCCAGCAGTGCCCCCCCCAACCCCCACTGGGCCAATTTTCCACCAAAAAATCACAGAGATTTTTTTTTAAACAAGAGAACCAGAGAGTCTTTTCAACAAAATGGTGGCTGGAAATGACCTCAGAGGTCATTTCCAGCCACCCAGGAACCACGGATAAGCAGATTTTAACCCTTTTGTAAACCTCCTATACCATGGTCAGGTCTCCATTGCCCGTCCACAGATATGCGGAACCGCGATTGTTGGGACCACGAGTGACAAGGTCCACCTGTATATTAAGCTTTAATTTGTTACCTTACAAGAATAATAGTTTGTTTATACTCAGTCTTCAGAGCAAGTATGGACATCTGTGATGCACCACCTACAATGCTTTTTATTTATTTTTTAATTTATTCATAAATTATCTAGAAGCAGGGGTAAGCAGTGATGTGGCCAAATTTGCAGATGATACCAAACTCTTCCGGGTAGTGAAATCCAAAACGGATTGTGAGCAGCTCCAAAAGGATCTCTCCAAACTGGGGGAGTGGGCGACAAAATGGCAAATGCAGTTCAGTGTTAGCAAGTGTAAAGTGATGCACATTGGGACGAAAAACCCTAACTTCAAGTATATGCTGATGGGATCCGAGCTGTTGGTGATGGACCAGGAGAAGGATCTTGGGGTCGTGGTGGACAGCTCGTTGAAAGTGTCGACTCAATGTGCGGCAGCTGTGAAAAAGGCCAATTCCATGCTAGCGATCATTAGGAAAGGGATGGAAAATAAAACGGCTAATATTATAATGCCCTTTTGGATTTCACTACCCGAAAGCGTTTGGTATCATCTGCAAATCTGGCCACCTCACTGCTTACTCCTGCTTCTAGATCATTTATGAATAAATGAAAAAGCACCGGTCCCAATACAGATCCTTGGGGGACCCCACTTCTTACTTCCCTCTATTGTGAAAATTCTCCATTTATACCTACCCTCTGTTTCCTGTCTTTTAACCAGTTAGCAATCCACACATGTACTTGTCCCCTTATCCCATGACCGCTAAGTTTCCTCAGGAGTATTTGAAGAGGAACTTTGTCAAAAGCTTTTTGGAAGTCCAGGTATACTATGTCAACTGGATCATCTTGATCCACATATTTGTTCCCCCTTCATAGGTTCTGTCTTATAGTATTAGACTTTAAAAAAACATATGGAATTATTCTTGCAGGGGGTTATGATTGCATGGATGATCTGTGGGCCAGGGGCCCAACTCTTTTAAGGACCTAGCAACACCCCTGACCACACCCCTGTTTTTGCAAGCCTGAGCAAGCAGCAAATCTGAAGATTTATAGAACCTCCTGGTTGGCCTCCAGATAAGATTGTGCATTGCATTTGGCTTGTTGGGGCACAAGTTGTACAGGAATTCTTTGCTTCCAAGTATTTTTATAAGGTGCTTTCACTGGTGTGAGCCCAATGCTGCTTTAAAGTGCTGAATAAGGGTGTTGCTGTTTAAGGTCTTTCTAGACAGAGGCGTATCTAGGGAAAATAGTGCATAGGGCAAGTAGTGAAATTGTGCCCTCTGTCCAAACATCTGACACCCATCTTTCAGATAAATTTACCATTATATCAGCTGAAAAATACAAGTCAAGCTCATTTATCTTTTAATATTTCAAAAACTATTTAGCAGTGGACGTAGCCATACCCAAAAAAAGCTGGAAAACTACAAATTTCAGTATGCTGGGGCTCATGAAATACCCAAATACTATGTGGAGGTGTACTTGGAAAACTAAACAGAAGTGCCTGTCTAATTCTCTACTATGCATTGTAGCATCACTAGTACATAGCTTTTAAAAATAAATGGAGAATTTGACTTTTCCCAGATACTCTGAAAATAATTAAAGGATATGCATTGTAAACTGTGTCACTGCTTGGAATCTATTCTAGTCTTTCAGAAAGACAGTTAAAATGAGAGAAAGAGAGCAAGAAACTCCCAGTGGGCCTTAATACTAAGGATTTCACACTGATTCAAAGACAAACTCACCATTAATAGCCATATTATTAAGATATCACATTTAACTCACTTATCACAAGAAACAAAGTAAGAGTAAATGAATACAATCCTAGCTTATAAGCTTCAGCTCAGTATTCACAACCCCTGATTCTCTGTACATAGTGCCACACTGAATATGTGTACAGTGACTTATATTATATTATATTTTAATTTTTTTCAACCTGTAGCCCCGTTGGGGGACTTCCTAAAGGCTCGGGGGGGGGGGTCTGCAAAGGTTCCCTCTCCCCCTGCTGGTCTCTAGGGCCTCGCAGGGACCATTTGAGCATGTGCAGTGGCCATTTTTAAAAATATATTTTTTAAAATGGCCGCTTAAAACAAAAGGCTGCCACTTATGCTCAAATGGCCTCTGCGAGGCCTGGCATGGCCTAGGGCCTCACAGAGGCCATTTGAGCATGCACGGTGGCCATTTGGTTTTTGGCGCCTATTTTAAAAAAATAATTTTTAAAAATGCCCCCCCCCTTCAAGTGGTGCCCGGGGTACGTGCCCTGCCTGCCCCACCCTGGATATGCCCCTGTTTCTAGAGCAGAGTTGCACAACTTTGGCTTTTTAGTTATTGTTAGACTACAACTCCCATCATTCCTGACTATTGACTACTGCAGGTGGGAATGGTGGCAGTTGTAGTCCAACAACAGCTGAACAACTTCAGTGGGTGCACCAGCCCTTTCTTGAGGGAGGGGATTTGGCCACCATCACTCATGTGTTGTGTATATCACATTTGTATTACTGCAACATGCTTTTCATTGAGCTGCAGTAGAAAAGTATTTGTGAACTACAGCTGGTGCAAAATGCAGCAGGCAGGTTGCTGGTAGGGTGTTGTTCAGGGTGAATATATCATCTCTACTCTGAAAGAGCTGCATTGGCTGCTAGCTTGTTTCAGGATCCAATTCAAAGTACTGGTTTAAAGGCCAATTAGCGCTTTTAAAGCCCTAAATGGTTTGTGCCCTAGTTATCTTGAGGACTGTTTGCTCACAAATGAACCTACCTGCCTCACAAACTCTTCAGGTATGGGTGTGCTTCACATGCTTGATGCCTGGTGATGTCTGGTTGTTATGATCCAATCTGAGAACCCCTGCTTTAGACAATTCAAAGAGTCTCCAATAGAAGTTTTGTTAAATAAATGATAACTTAGAAACTACTCCTTTACCATGATCTTTATGTTCTCTAAGGCTTCTAGGAGGCAGCCTTTTAGGACCAGTTTGCCCAGTAATTTCTCCCTACAGAGCAGTCCTGAATCATCCTCAGCCATGTGTCAGCCTGAGATAATTCCTCCACGTTAAGTCAAAATTGCACTGACAGTAGCAGTTTTCCAAGTCTCTGTACTCACAAGAATAACCATGCCTGTAAAACCTGGTTTCATATTTCTGTTCTTTCTGTGTAAGATATCTTCTGATGATGACTCACATGTCAAGAGGAAGAATATTGGTTAAATCAGGCAATGTCGCTGTGCATGAACAATTTAAGCATGAACATGTATGGAACTGCTGTTCCAAGTTTTGGAATTCCTCATATTGGAGGTTCACCAAAATCTGAGCTGGGGCATCTTCTAAAAGTAAGGCAAGATTTTTATTGAGATATTTGGTTTGGCTGAGCAGAAATATGGTGTTATTTACAGTGTACCTTTATATTTAGAACTTTGAAAGTATTTGTTTCTCTCTGATATGCCCTGTGCTCATAAATATACACACTCATGTTCATGGAGGCATGATGATTTGTGGGTAACTATACATTTAACAATGTGGTGCTTTCTAGTTTATCATTGTGTTAAAGAAAATATGAGGGAATAAATGTCATCTGTTTGAGTGTGCTCCCATTTGTATATATTAAGTGATGCCTTCTGTTATTTGAGTTGATTTTTAATTGTTCTGGAAAGCAAAACTGCAGTAAAACTTTAGCCTGAAAAGGAATATGTTCTCCTGCAATGAAGTCTGTCTATTTCAGATTACAGTGTATACTTAACACTACTCTGTAGTTAATGCAGATTATTTGTGGCGTAGAGGGCTGGCCATGCAAAGCTAGTGATTTCTTTGAGATGTTTGTTTGGCTTTTCAAATTGTCCCTCCAAACTAGAAATTAGGATGAAGAAAGTTGCCAAGATCTTTCCACTTTCCCTGTACAACCTAAAAGTGGAAAGTACTGAATTGCCCTCAAATGAATAGAAGCTGTTAGAAAATAAACACGTTTCCTTTTTGTTTCTGGTTGAAAAGTTTTATTTAGTTTTTAATCTAAGGCAGTTTCACTTTTATCTGTAATCTGTTATCTTGCCGGTAGGGATGTGCACGAAATACTTCAGGCACATCCCAGGGGGCGATGTGGGGGGGAGTTCCCTTAAGAGGAGGCAGGCAGGTCCTACCAGCTTCTCCTGCGAGCCTCTGCCGTTTGGCACCACCCCATCGTGGCACTGTACTAAGAAACACATGCACCATGAGTCCGTGCTGCAGTGCCCTTTAAAATGTCCTGCTGCGGTGATGGGATGTTTCCCTCAGCATCCCTTGTGTGGCGTTGGCACATAAATGGCATCAGCGTGTGCTGTGTTGCTGGCCCCGCGGATGGCGTCAACACATGCGCCAATGCAATTTGTGTGCCAACGCTGCACGAGGGATGCTGGAGGAAGCATTCCGTCACTGCGGCGGGGAGTTTTAAGGGAGACTGCAGCATGGGCTGCTGCTTTCATGGGGATGTTTAGCGCCACAATGGGACAGCACAGGGCGGCGGAGTCTTGCAGGAGGGGCAGGTAGGACCTGCCTGCCTCCTTTTAAAGGAACCCCTCTCCCCGCACCGAAACATTTTGGCTTCAGGGAGCCAAATCATTTTGGTGCCTCTTCAAAGAGGTGCCGAAATGATTCGGGCACATCCCTACTTGCCAGTCAAGATAACAGTCATTCCCTGGGGGGGGAAACACTCCCAAACGCTGGGGAAACTTTGGATGTTAATAAGGCTCGGGATCAAATGTGAACCTTAAGACTTCTGCTTTTATAGAGACCCAAGCTAAGAACCTAAATCTAGTAACCCATGAATATCCCATGTAATCTTAGGCGGCTATGCCCATCTTTAATAGCAGCATCAGAAAGGAGTTTTTCTAGAGAGAGAAGAACAAAAAGAAATTATTCTGAAGTGAGGTACTATTCATTTTATCTATTTCTTTCTGTAAATCTATTTCCATTTACGAGCAATAAACAAAATCAGGCCTCTATAAATTGGTTAACTACTGTAAGCTACTGAGAGAGCTTGCCCATTAGAATACAGCTTTCACAGAGTTGGTTGTGGAATATTTACCAAACTATGAAGTTCCTTTCCCTTAGAAACTTCCCAGTCACAGATGGCTTTTTCATATGTTGCACTTTTCTTTGACAGGATGCACCTCAGGATAGGAAAAGGCATGAAAGGTGCATATAGATTGCCTTGCATAGCACATGCATGTGTATTTAATTGTATGTATATTTGTTGTACAGGCACACAGGCCCGGAAGCCTCAGTGAACTGCGGTTTTTCAGTACACACGTACACAGCTGTGAAACTATCACACATCAGTCCTTATGCATAGTCACACTTTACCGTAGTACATAGGAAGCTGCCTTATATTGCATCAGACCATTGGTCTATTATATCAGTACTGTCTTCGCTGCTTGGCAGTGGCTCTCCAGGGGTTTAGACAGCTGTCCTTTCCAGCCTCGCCGGAGATGCCAAGGATTGAACCTGGGATTTTCTGCATGCAAAGCATATGCTTTACCACTGAGCTATAACCCCATCCCCCTTTCCCTAGCTGGAAATACTTTCCTCTTTTTTTTTTTTTTTAAGTATACACATGAAGGGACCCTCTGTAACTGAGACATTTCCAGGTGAGGGGAATTAGGCAAATATTTTAAAACCTTTTCAAATTTAGGTGATAGAAAGCAACACTACTCTAGCCCTGTGTAGACATTCTTTTTTGTACATCTGAAGATGGATCATAATTGCCGGCCCCATCCCCTCCACATGCCCAACTTTCATGCATTGGCACAATCTGTGGATATTAATCCACACACATTCTCCAGTTGTACAATCTAAGCAGCCCATTTTTCTGGTCAGCAGGTTGGAGCATACGCTCATATGCAACTATGTCTGTCAATATAGATGTTGGAAATGTAGAAGGGACAGGGTCTCCTGCTGCAGTAGATTTTTCCTATCCATATGCACTCAAAAATGAGAGGGGGCCCTCTGATGCCTCACTGTTATCTTTAGTAGGCCTATCACATTTTGGATGAAATCCTTTAACATGGGCAGCATCACAACTTAATAAGACATTTTATAAGGAGACCAGGGGCATAGCTAGGGGAGAGGGGACCTGTGTTTGCCCCTCTGAGTCGCGGAGATGAAGAAAATAGGGAGGAGTAGAGCTGGGGCCCCTCAGGAGCTGGGGGACCCAGGGTTCTTTGAGCCCATCTGCTAAATTATAGCTTCACCCCTAAAGGAGACTAAAACCAGCCAACTTCACAATAACACTAACCAAAAGTAGTAGTAAGGTAAAGTGTGCCATCGGGTCGGTGTTGACTCCTGGCGACCACAAAGCCCTATGGCTGTCTTTGGTAGAATGCAGAAGGAGTTTACCATTGCCTCCTCCCGCACAGTACAAGATGATGCCTTTCAGCATATTCCTATACCTCTGCTGCCCGTTATAGCCTGGGAAAACAGCGGGGATTTGAACTGGCAACCTCTGGCTTGCTAGTCAAATCATTTCCCGCTGAAGTAGTGGTAGCTGTTTGTTATTATTCCTTATAAAATGTTTACGTTGTGAAAATATCCATGTTAAAGGGTTTTATCCAAAACAATTTGAGCCTATTAAAGCAAACAGTAAGAGATCTGAGGGTCACTTCTTTCTTCTTCTTCTTCTTCTTATTTTTACATTTATATCCCGCTCTTCCTCCAAGGAGCCCAGTGCGGTGTACTACATACTTGAGTTTCTCTTTCACAACAACCCTGTGAAGTAGGTTAGGCTGAGAGAGAAGTGACTGGCCCAGAGTCACCCAGCTAGTATCATGGCTGAATGGGGATTTGAACTCGGGTCTCCCTGGTCCTTGTCCAGCACTCTAACCACTACACCACGCTGGCTCTCTCTTTTATCTACTTTGTGTTACCTCCATCCTTCTCTTCCCTTTCCCTTCCCTATTGAAACATGTTTCAAAAAGAACATCTATCTATACAGGACTTCTATATAATTAAACTATGATGTGTAACTTTATTTCAGTTGTTGTTATCTTACAGCAATATAGACAGGTCTGGTTTTGTTTACTGTTCATCTATTCACATTAATATGCTATGAAAGTATGTCAGGTTTTATTTCTTAGTTTAACATGTACAGGACTGGCTTAAAGGTGAACTTCCTGTTAGTTAAAACACAGCACAGCATCTCTCCAGTGGCTGTTGCTGGTGCCTATCTTACGTTTTTTTTTTTAGATTGTGAGCCCATTGGGGACATCTATGTAATCTGCTTTGGGAACTTTTTGTTGAAATACATTATATTAATATTTGTTGTATACATATTAAACATTTTCTGTCACCAAAATTTGAAAACCTATGTAATTTTTAAAGTTTAAAATATAATTTGTCAAAATTGAGGCAAAGAGGTTTACTCTGTTCAGATGTCAGAAGGCCAACAAATTGAACTGTTTCCAGGAGCATAGCCATGCTAGTCTGTAGTGGCAGGGAAGGAAAAGTATAGTGGGCTATTTAGAGGTTTAGTGCAACATATGCTTTTTAAAAGCCTCATCCAACTTCATCAGCAGTTAAATGAGAAGATAGTGAAAGGTTGAGCTATACAGGGGTGGCAAGTAGGAGATGAAAAACAGTTATAAACCTTGATGACTGGAGCACTGAATATATAAATTCAGCACAGAACGAAATGGGATCGTGTTTTCATAGTGAGAACGTTAATCAGAGAAGAAAACAATATAGTTTTTAAAATGATTTGCAGTTGCTCTGTGAAAGTGTTCTATAACACTGCTGTGGTTGTAAAGTCAAAGAAGCAGGAGCAAGAGATATTCAAATGCTTCCCACTTCTCTGTAACGAAGCCTGGAGGAGGCATGTCAGCTACCACCCTCCGTGACTAGGTTTTGGCTCAAATGGGGGGAATTAGTGTTAAATGGCGCAGACCCATGAACAGCAATAAAAATGCCTCAAGAGCTGTGACGTGGACATGAAAGAAAGAGGGACGAAAGGGGACAAAGACATGACTTGGAAAACAAGAGCTGTTTTATGAAGGGGTAATATGGGTACAGGGAATGAGAAAGAGGTTAGTTAGGCACGTTACCAAGTTACTATATTTGGAAGGGGAATAGAGGCTTAAAGGTGAAAGAAAAGAGAAAGAAAAAGGCATTCTTCATAACTACCTGTAAGCAGTCCTCTTTTCTGGGGAGCTCAAGCACAGAGCAAGCTTATGGGTGCATCTGGGCAGCATAGGGTGCGGGGTCCAATGGCAGATGCAGGTGGCTAATGCAAGAGCAAAAGCACGAGCACTAGGCTAGTAGGTGGCAAAAAAGCACGTGGTGGCAATTGCAGGGGCAAAAGATCTGGCAACAGGGCTAGACGGAAAAAGGCAAGTGAGATCCCATGTTTGAGGTGGGGTTCTAAATAAATAAAAACATGTCCTGAAGCTAGGTGAGACTGTCATATGGTCCCCTTCAGAATTTTCCTGATGGTTTCAGGAGTTACTACTTCTGATAAGGTGTGATTATTCATTCATTCATTCATTCATTTATTCAGTTTCTATACTGCCTTTCCAAAAATGGCTGAGGGCGGTATACACAGATAAATAATTAATAAATAAGATGGATCCCTGTCCCCAAAGGGCTCACAATCTAAAAGAAACATAAGATAGACACCAGCAACAGTCAGTGGAGGTACTAGTTATGATTAGGTTATGTCCGGGTGGTGTTTTCCTGTATGCTCCTTGTCAAAGAATATTCAAAAAGAGAAATTGCTAGAGCAGTCACCTGGGCAAAAGGGAAGGGATGAGGGAACACCACACCTTCTGATACAGACTCACTCAATTATGATAACAATAGGGAGGAAAATTGAATAGGACTTGACTCACCCTTAGGAACTCATCAAACTAGGAGAGAAGAAAGCTTGCATTCCTTTCTCTTTTGTTCCTTCTTGCAACGTTCAGGCAGGTCTGTTCTGTATTTCACCTGCTTATGTCATAATGCAATCATTTGAGGACATTTCTAGGGGTGGTTACAGGACTTTTGCAAATGGAATTGAGTTTTGCCTTTTTAGGAAAACCCCTTATCAATTTTGAATGCAGCCAATGTTTGTCTTGCATGCAATCATTGGGACAGAAAATGGCTGAGGTTTGAGTTTAGGAAGTACACTGAAGTAACCCAGAATGGTGAAGTGAGCACGTCTGATAACATCTACTCTAGTTTGTGTGTTTCAATATTTAATGTGGTAAGGCAATTCTTTGTTGTATCCCTGGTTGTCATTTTACGATAATGCCCGATGACTCTCTGAGTTACTTTGGGACTGTCTTATATAAGGCATTTCTTTTACTTAAACAGAGTTACAAAAAACGTTATCAAACGTAAGGTTTTCGTACCGACAAGAGGAAGTACTTTTTCACACAGAACATAATTAATCTATGGAACTTTTTACCATGGGATGTAGTGATGGCCACCAGCTTAGATGGCTTTAAAGGTCACATGAGGAGGTCCGTCTCCAGTTGCTGCCAACTCATTTGGTGGCTACACAGACGGGCCTTCTCGGCTGCTGCCCCAAGATTGTGGAATGTGCTCCCTGCTGGGATACGAGCCTCCCCATCTCTGGCAATTTTAAAAAAAACTTCTGAAAACATATCTCTTCAACCAGGCTTTCTCAGCTTTTTAAATCTTGTTTTTAAATTGTTCTGAGTATTTCATTGCTGTTTTACGATGTTTTTAATTGTTAATCATTGTTCTATGCTTTTATAATTTTTGTTTTAATTATTAACTGATTTTAATGGTGTTTTAATGTAAACCTCCCTGAGCCTTTTGGAAGGGTGGTATAAAAGTTTTAATAAATAAATAAATGGGGCTTAGACAAATTCATAGAGGACAGCTCTCTCAGTGGCTACTAGTCTGGTAGCTGTGGGCCACATCAAGCCTCAGAGTTATGATGCCATTTGCAGGGGAGCAACAGCAGAAGAGAGGGCATGCCCTCACCTCTTGCCTGTGGGCTCTCCAGAGGCATCTGATAGGCCACTGTACGAAACAAGATGCTGGACTAGATGGGCCTTGGGCCTGATCCAGCAGGGCTGATCTTATGTTCTTATGCACCACTGAACTTTTCATTGTAATAAGGATTGTAGAGACTGACTGAGGTCATATAACATGACCAATCTACACAGGAACAGAGATCAGATTCCCTGACTTCATTTATTCATTTGATTCCCTGACTTGCAACATAACACTCTGCCTCCCAACCCCTGTGGCAAGCCCATGGATCTGATGCTTCCCACAATCCCACCTCTTGTTTCTTCCATAACCAATTGTGTTTAGTTCATTGCCCTTTCTTCCCCTAAGCACATTCATGCTACGTGATACAAATAATAGTACATTAGTTCTTCGGTCAGAAAGGATCCAATGTAACAAAAACATTTTCCTCAGATTAGCCATATAACAGACAAATAAAACCCATGAGCTCTCAAAGTTTCAGTGGGATGGCTGTGCGAGTATAGCCAGAGGAACACAGAACAACAGAAGGCTGCTGTTTCTTTTCTTTTCTGTTTTCTCTTCCCTCCCTCATGAGAACTGCAAAAAATGGTTTCACAAAAGCCCTGAATATTACCTGAGTCCATTGCTACTCATGCAGGGGTGTGTAAGGAATGGAGCTGCTGCAACTAATCTCTAAACTTAATCCTTTTGACAGAATAAAAGTAGAATGGATTCAGCACTATTTGGCTTGCTTGGTCCTGGCTGATGTGGAGCTGTGCAAAAAATAGGCAGCCATGTGTTCTTTCAAATCTTTCTTTTTTCACATAAAAATGGACAGCGGGTAGAAGCTTTGAAGTTTTTCTTCTTTCCACTCATCAGCACCCTTAGAATCAAAGCAGGGAAATTAGAAACCTTTAGCTCCTCTTTTGCTGAATCTAATAGAAAAAGCTTGAAGCAGACTTCTGTTCTGGTATTTATCAGCTTTCTAATAAGTTAAAGGTGTGTCAGGGCAGGGGCCTCTCACAGTCCCGCTTGGTGATTTAGGGCTAGAAGCAGGAGTTAAGGCATGATGCAGCAATGGCGATGCTTAGCCTTCCGTGGTCTTCACCCACTATATTTGTATTATGATTGCTCCCTGTCTGCATCATGTTTAGATAGATAGTTCTAGGAAAAACCATGAAACCATATGATTTTGTTATTTCGTTAATTATTTTGTTTATGGTTTCCCCTCATCCTTACCCACCTTGTCTCTAAAGAGTAGAAACACATTTTTGCTATAGCTCTTGTGCTGAGAGATTAGGACCAGATGCAAGACCCTGCTGGCTCCACGTTCTACCCTACCAGTGAAAATTCAGCACTCCTGACTTAAGTATGGAGACTTTTCCCTGCACAAGTGGCAGGAGTGGCAGTGGCTACTGCTAATTCCAGCACGGATGGAGTCAACTCCAAGCTTTGAAGCAAGGGGTTCAGTGAAAACTTGCATTGGTACTGGAACCCTAGCACTTGATTCTGTGCTGCTGAGCGTCAGATAAGTCTCATCATGAATCAGACAGAGGTGTTGCAGATTTCAGAAATGAATGAAGCAATATTTGGCTCATCAAGCAATTTCAGAAACTTAAAGTTTAGCAGTCCAAACACTATTCCTTCTTCATGGCAATTTAGTTAGTGAGTTAGGAATCGATGAGATATTTCTGAGAGCTTGTGAGTATATCCAAGAGCAGAGAATAATAGTTAGCAAGTGAATTGCCATCCTGCTGTGGATGTTTTCCTAACTCTTATGAGAGGGGTTTCTAAGGGTCACTTAAATAGGCCACCTTCAGGCTCAGAGGCAGGATGCCTCTAAATACCAGTTATAAGCAAGCAACAGCAGAAGAGAGGACATGCCTTCATCTTTTGCCTTTGGGCTTCCCAGAGGTATCTGGTGGACCACTGTGTGAGGATGCTGGATCAGGTAGGCCTTGGGCCTGATCCACAAAGGCTGTTTTTATGATGCAAGGGGTCTGCAGAGGGAAGGGAGATCAGCAAAAACTGTGCCAACAGAACTTCTATTTGTGGTTCAGCAATTTAAGATATCACTCAGAATATGTATACAGATAAGGAGGCTAGATATTGTTAAGATTTTTTCCTTGATTTTTTTTCTTTAACACCTTTGCTTAGTTTTCCTTAGTGTATTCATTAAGGGAGACAGCTAAGAATAAAAATGGTGGAATCAATATTTGGGCATTTCTTTCATATTCAGACTGCTGTACTTGCTACATGAGTTTATAAACTGTTTTGAAAATCAGATCCTGGCTTCAAAGAACTACGGTCATGGCATATCAAAGGCAATCTTGTAAACAAACCAAGCAATAGAAAGTGTTTTGGAAATGCATGCTACTTTCATGGCTAGTTATGTGTGAAAGTTCTACAATATAACCAAAATGGAAAGAAAGATAAAAACATACAATCAATTTTTTAAAAGTTACTCTGCTATAGAGAAAAATAATCAATATGATCTAAAGTGTAGTTGATGGCCTTCTAAAAGGCCTAAAAAAGCATGTGCTTTGCTTCTTGTGTTGAACATCTGTTCCGTGAACGCCAATTCCTCTTTTACCACAAATAACTCAGAAGCAAGGAGAACAGTCATGGCTGAAGTATTTTTCCTTCCAGTGCATACTAGTTGTCTTGTGCACATTACATTGTAATGTGAAATCACTCTGCTTATAGGGGGATAGCACCAGAGAATGGCAATTAGCATCATAATGGATATGGGGAAGAACAAACATGAGTATGGCTGCTATTATTCTTGTGACTATTTCATTTTTGGTAGTGAAATCTTGTTTGCAGGCCATTCTCTCCTGTGGGGCTAACTCCCTTCCTCTGGTCTCCAGAAAAACAAGGTAAGATGCTTTGATTTAGTCAGGTCTTCAGGGAGTAATTATCTGAGGCGCTTCACAAAATCGGTGTGAAGCACCTGAGAGGGTTCTGTGAGGAGAGTGGGTGCTTCACACCGATTGTGTGAAGCGCCTCGGATAATTACTCCGCCACAATTACTCGGCTGCCCACACAACAGCTGGCTCCTTCACAGAGCCGACAAGGTTGGCAGGGATCGGGGGCAATGTGGCCCCTGGAAGATGCGATTGTACATTTCTAGTGTCTGGACATACCTGGCCACAGTACCTTTTGAAGCCTACGGGAGGTGGACCATACCGTGGTGAGGAATCTAGCAGACCTCACTGGGGGCCACTAACCTATTGGGATTGCAGGAAACTGGTCACCTGAGACCTGTGAAAGTATGTTGGTTACAGGGCTAAGGAGGTCCTTAGGCACCTAATTATATTAGTCCCTTCGTACTACTTTTGATCCCTCACAATGCAGCCTCATCTGTTGAGGAACCCAAGCAAGAGCTTTGGGACTTCATGCCTTGCAGTCCCAATCTTCCATGTGCAGTAGCAGGTGTGGGGTGTGGCGTGGATGTGGAGATGTGGCACACAGAGGTGCAATGTCTCATTACCTAGGGTTTTTTAACTGAGTACCTATGTGTTCTATGTGCCTAAACATGTTCAGTTGCTCAATCTATGCATTTTGAATTTCACATTTCAAAAGTAAGTCAATCCAGCTTGGAATATTTTTTTAAATGGTTATTGCAGCTCTTCTAATGGAAATTGTGTGTGCGTACAGGTAAAAGTAACTGAATACATCCTCAGTTTCTAGGATGTTTGCAACTATCCAGGAGGAAGGGCTTTAGTAACAACAACAACAAAATCAATCACAACCTCATTCCTTATCACTGCCAGTTTATCGTTTAACACTGCATTTCATAAGCCACCCAAGAGGCGGCTTTAATTGAGGGAAGCACAGCCAACATGGATGAACATCTGAAGGTTTGCAGAGAAAAGCTGGCAAAGGCAACAGAGACCAGTGGCTGACCTTCAAGACAGCTGTGCTGCCATTAAGTACTAATATATGATACATTTATTACTTCCATTACTGAAATCACCTAGGTTTGCCCCAGACCACTGGTGAGAACTTTTGAATATAGATCCCAACTATGTTAAAAACTAATTTAATATACTATTATGATAGGCACAACTGATATTGTACATTTGTTATGACTAAATCAAAATAATCCACTAAGTACTAAATTCACATGTGCTGTGAAGTCCACATATATTGAAAGTCCACTGTGGTGACCTGGTGACCTCCTTTTTGAATTCTAATCTTTGTCAAATGGAACAATGTAGATTATGATGGAATAAATCTTTTTGAAATCTGAAGCTTGTTGTTGAAAATCTAATTTCAAAACAGGATGTGGAAAATAGTTTGTCCTAAAAAAATGTATGTAAAACATAAACTTATCCACTGTTGTAGTTCTTTCACATAATGTATTATACAAATAATTTAGTACAAAGCACATATATAATATACATACAGGAGAACAGAAAAAAAAATGAGTGCTGGACTTATGAATAGCGAGGTCTTCCTGTACAATGCATAAATATTTTCATATTTAGCCAGAAGGCGCCTTTGGAAACTATTCGCTATCATCATATTGTTATTGTTATTATTGTCATAAGGGTCAATTTTTATAATGGCAATATTTATGCAATGTTTGTATAATACGTTAGAAGGTTTTATATGTACATATATGCAATATATATACACACTAGTATTTTTCAGCCCGTTAAAATAACGGGCACTAGTTGGCTTCTCCGCCCTCCCCCGCCACCTCCTCCCGGCCGGACCTTCCGCCTCCCGCAGTGGTTTTGGGTGGGGGGTGCCTCCGCGGTGGTGCCGTCCGCCGATGCCACCTTTGGCCTTCTGGCCGGGCGGTGAGTTCCGCTGCCAAGAGTGCTGCCTGCAGACCCGCCGCCGCCACCTCTGTCCTTTTCAGCGGGTGGGCCAGACCCGCCGCCGCCTCTCCTCTCCC
This sequence comes from Hemicordylus capensis, assembly GCF_027244095.1. NCBI lineage: Eukaryota > Metazoa > Chordata > Lepidosauria > Squamata > Cordylidae > Hemicordylus > Hemicordylus capensis. The sequence continues at coordinate 388,414,357 of NC_069657.1, read as the reverse complement.
TGCATCCGGGCTGGACCCGCCGCCGCTGCCTCTGCCCTCCCCGTGGCCGCCTCTGGCCTCCCCTCGGCCGGGCCGACCAACCGGCCAACATGGCCGCCTGGTGCCTGCGGCTGTTTCTCCCTCGGCCGTTCTGGGTGCTGGTTCCCGCTTCTGCCTGCCGGCGCTCGGCAGACTGCTGGTGGCTGTTCCCGGGGGGACGACAACGCCGTCCTGGGAACCACCCAAGGGCCGGCTGCTGCCGAGCAGGAGAAGGAGGAGGCAGCGGCTCCGTGCAAGACCCCCCCGCCCATCCGGCTGCCACTCCCCTGGAGCCGCCCCCCCCGCCAACATGGCTTTGCAGCCTCCAGCCAGCCAGACCGCCCAAGGGACAGTCGCCGACCCTGTTCTTTTCGGCGGGCGTGCCAGACCCCCCGCTGCCACCTCTCCTATCCCTGCGGCCGGGCAGGACCCGCCGCCACCTCTGCCCTCCCAGTGGCCTCCTCTGGCCTTTCCGCGGCCGGGCGAACAACCGGCCAACATGGCCTCCTGGTGCCAGCGGCCGTGTCTCCCTCGGCCGTTCTGAACGGCCAAGGGAGACACGGGCGCAGACACCGGAAGACACGGGCGCACACCCAGGGACTTTATTATAGAGGATAAGGCTTTTTATATTAGAAGCAAGACGAAATCAAAATGTTTATCGTAAAATATTGTTAGGTATACTTAAAAGAACTTTTGTTTGCAGGAGACAGTAATCTGAACATGGAAACAAATGGCTTAGCTGGAGTGTTTGATGAACTTGATTAAGTGAATATATAGTTGATGGCTGACATCTAGGGATCTGCATGGAACAAGCAGGGGATGGCTCAAAGGCAGAGGGGGGGCATACCTTTAAGGGTTGAGGAGGGTGCCCTTACCCCTCTCACCATGTTCCCCCCGCTGGCACTCCATTTTAAAAGTGTCCATTGGGGCAGCAGTGTACCTCCTTGCTGCTCTGTGTCCTCTTTGGCCACAAGTAACAGGAAGTACCCGTCACGCATGCACACGCCCGTTATGCGCACTCGCACTCACCTGATATGTGCACACACACTTACTTTTACTTCCAGCCAAAGAGGACACGGGGCAGCTGGGAGGTATGCTGCCACCCTGACAGACACTTTTAAGAGAGATCACAGGTGGGGGAAACGCAGAGAGAGGGGTAAGGGCACCCTCCCTTGCCCTTAAAGGTGTCCCCCGCCTTCGAACCGGCCAAACAGCCAGTCGTTCATGCACATCCCTACTGACATGTCTAGCGTGCTAGTACCATGAGAGAAGTTGCATATAAGAATCTTGTAGAGTTGCATGAAGTTGTGGTGTTCCACACTCTGTAATTGCTAATGGAAGACCTTCTCTGGAACACATCTAAAGTGTGTCAACATCTTGCACTAGCACAAGAACTAGTCTTAAATACATCCCTTTCTTTGTACAACACTACTGTATAAAGAATGACACTAGCACAACATGCTAACATGATGCTAGCACAACACTAGTCCGATGCAGGCTGATAACGTCTAATGCTCTTCATATGTGTTGCAAGTAAAAATAGAGAGCAGAAGTAAAAAGTCCTATCTTGTTGCCATTCTTCCTTCTCAATTCTGCCCTTTTTTAGCAACAGGTTTATGACAGTAAAGATGCTTTAAAAGAGAACCAGCAGTTACAACAGAAGATCCAATATTATTATTAACTTAGGGGATTCAGCATAGTCTAAAGCAGAGAACAGAATTATGGTATCCATTGACTACACATATCAGTTGGATGACATGTGATTAAGCAACAGTAGGGAATCCTAATGATCCCCAGTGAGACTTGTAATAGTGCAAAGCTCTCATTTCCTGCTATGCGATGTGGAGTTGACAAGTAAACGTGAATGAAGACAAGGCTAATTACGATTCATTGTAGAGCAGATTCAAACATTATTTTCATGTTAACCGAAGAATCTAAGAACCAGCTATGCCACAAATATCCAGGGATTATGCCACAAATATCCAGGGAAATATCCAAAGCAAAGGTTCTGCTATACAGTCATTTTCTGGAATCGTCTCTGTAAATCTGTTCTGCTTTTTGGGGCAGCTCTTTGCAATTCTACCCAACATTGTGGTAGACATGCTGTGCAGCATCCCACAGGCATTTCCAGCACCATGGGAGCCGCTACATACTTGTAACACTTGCGCAGTTGCCAGAAATTGCATGAACAAAGCTGAGCAATGGTCCAGCCATTATTTCCAATGGCCACACCATTGTGCAACTGCACTCACACAGTTTCCAACAGTTGTGCAACTGTTACATGCAAAATGCAGCTCTGTTAGGTTTACTCTGAAGTGTGATAGTTACCACCTTTCATGACTATGTTTTGGTTTTTTGTGGGGAAATTAACTGAAATTGGTGCAAACTTGCATACAGTCAAATAATAAACCAAAGTATCAGGAGAGATGGGTAGGATACACTTGTGTTAGGACATTCAGAAGGGCACAATAGAGTACAAACACGTTTCCTGCAAGCAAAGCTGAGTCAAATTATAAACCAAAGTATCGGGAAAGATGACCGTGGACTGTTGAAGAATAGAGATTTACGCATGAAAGGCAGTAGTGCCTTAGTAGAGTTGCTGGCAATGGCCTTCCCTTAAGGGGTGAATGCTCTGAGGATGGTACAGAGCTGCCTCCAATACAGATTCAGGAGTTAGGGTAGGGTATAGAGTTGTGGGCAGTAGGAAAAGGGAGTGAGAGAGAGAGAGAGAGACTGGGAATAGGGACATAGATCAATATCTACCTGCTCCTAGGTTAATGGAAGTGAATTCCAGGAACTGCAGTTTTAGGCTTCCTTTGTGAAAGGAGGTTTATATTTTTGTTGCTGGGGCTGAGCGGAAAGTCTCTAGGCCACAGGCCAAAGCAGCATGCCTAGCAAGGACTGAGCTCTGGTCACCCGAGGGAGGGGTGCTCCAAAGGATCTCTCAGGGAATTTTTCTTCTTTCTTATAGAAGAAAGGTGTGTGAGCTGATTACTAAGAGAGATTTTGGAGAAATTGTGAAAAAAACCCTTGGGCTAGAATGGTAAGCTTGTTCCCCCTTATTTACTTTATAGGTATAGCAGTATAACAGGGGATGTAAGTAATTTTCTTTCACAGAATGGAATTATTTTATTTATAGAAATTGGAGATGCATTGTCCTCATGAAAGTATTATATGAAAACAGTGACTGAGGAAGACCATAGGTCGAAATGTGTCTGACTTGACAAGGAACCACAAGACTCAATGACTCAGTCAATGTATGTCTGAGGACATTTTTGTGTTCTACAGCTTGACCAGGATTTATAAGAATCAATGTCTTGGTAAATACATGTTTGAGGACATTTCTGGACACTAAGGACAACAACTATGAGAGTATTTGTGGCCTACTGGTTGTTGTAGGCTTTCATATTATCAATATTTTTAGTCTATTTATTATTGTCTCACACATTAATAACCGTTCATCTAATGTTGTTTTTAAAAAGTCTTTGTCAGTGATTCTCAGGTATTTATATGGATTAAGAAGCATCAAATTTTATTATTAAAATAGTCCTCTCTCTCTCTCTCTCTCTCTCTCTCTCTCTCTCTCTCTCTCTCTCCACACACACACACACACCCTAGAATTATATTGTAGTTATCCCTGATCTTTCATGTTACTCAGTCACTATTTGGATCAGGTTTATTCCCTGTTTTGTTTTGTTTTTAACATACAGCATACAGCATTCATGATACCAGTTGTTCACATGCTACATGTTGCACACTTGAGCTTAATGTTCTGCATACAGATGACTTTGGTCTCTGTCAGTTCATACAAGAACACTGAGTTCTCGCCACACTAGTCCTGATGCTAGGCCCTGATATTTAAAGTTTAATTTCAGCTCCTGAACAAGACATCTAAGTTCCATTAAAGAACGATTAGGAGTTATTTATCTTCACTAGGTCCCCTCAGGCATCTGATCTGAGCAAGGAATTATATACAAAGCATGCTAAATGGAGGTGACATTGCTGCTAGTCATGAATCTGGTAGAGTAGATCATTTTTCATTAGCAAGACAATTACCTAAATTGCTTGATTTAAATCTGCCCTTATTTTGTCTGAGTTGCAAGCCATATACAAGAACCAAATGTGTGGAGCAGAGTAAAATATTCTCTTGAAATGCTGCATTATATACTTAATTATTTTCCATATAGCTAAGAATGGTGTGTATTAGGAATTCAGATTAGCAGGAAGCCGGATATGCTACATATTACTTCACGAAACCCCTGGCACAGCTAGACAATGTAGCATGCAACTATAGGGCAGTGCTTATAGGTAAGTTAGTGCTATTGCTGTAGATCTGTTTCTCTTTCATAGTTTTGTGTATGTTAGTATGATCTGCACAGATGTATTTTAGTGTGGTCTGCACAGAAACAAAACCATTTTTTAGTCATGGACATCTATACGTAAGTCTCTCACGAGTAAGATCATTTGACTCACTAACGGTTGTATCAGCAAATCACGAGATTGAAAATTGTGTGTATAAAGCAATACATGGCACTGAGCAATAAAGCAGAGGCTGCGGCGGGGGGCAAGGAGGACAATAAAGTACTAGCATGCAGATGTTCTGTGCGAGTAAAGCTAGTTTAGATAGAATCTGCAAAATCAGATGCTTAGGTTAGAAATACAAAATGCAGTTCCATTTTCCAAAGGAGACCTCCTAGAGTGATGTTTTCCAGAATGTTTCCTTTTTGTAAGTGAACCCCAAAAAAGGGAATCAGGTTGGTTTTGAGGGTCAAAGAAGATGTTACTTTAAGCATGTGCTATTTTATGTTAAGTAGCTGTGAGATCATTGAGGGGAGAAGAGAGCTCAACCCTGCTTCCCACCAGGTCACCATCTCGATTGTGGTTCCTCACAGCTGCTATTTGCCAAGGAAAAACAGTTCCCTCTTGCTGCCAATGGAAGCTTTTTTCCTTGGTAAACAGAGGTGCACCTAGGTAATTTTGGGAGCCTGGGCCTAAAGGCCTTTGGAGGCCCCCCTCCCCTGCAAATTAAGCATCATCATGCTCCACCAGGTGACCACACCACCCAGGACAGCCTAAAGAGGATTTGGGAGCCCTCAGGGGCTGTGGAGGCCCTGGTCTTTGGCCTCAAAGTCCAGGGGTAAGAGCACCTCTGTTGGTAAATAAAAGCCATGAGGGGGAATCTGAACTAAGATCATACATAGGGTTAAAGCCTCCTACAGCCATTGCAGTCCCTATTTGTTGGGGCATGGGGAGTGGTCCTTCTAAATTTTTTTTAATCTCTGTGCGGAATGAGTTTTGTTCTGGGCGGCAGTATCAAGGCACTGTGTGTGCCCATGCATTCAGAGTGGGCTCTTCCTAATTCAACTTGAGCGGGATCTAAAATTAACTAAGTGGACTTCAGAAAACTTGTGAGCGCATGCACGTGTGCATGCCTTAGAGGGAACAGTGGGTTGGTGTGGCTAATTTTGTGCCTATCTAATCTATCTGTCTGTCTATCTATCTATCTAAAGTAACTTGTAGTTCAGCCCTAACAGAACAGCTTTTTTGGCTTCTTGCCACACCATGGCTCATGTGCAAAAGTGTCGTTCTTGATAGGTTTTAAAAAAGCATTTACTGGAAAACTTCTCGGGTTTGCTCTTAACACTTCTTCAGTGCATATACGGATTGGGGGCCTGCCTCTGAAGCAAGTCTACCATGGAAGCCATCTAGGTCTCATCAATATGCTGATAACACCCAGCTTTGTATATCTCTCTGCCATCCCCAGCTGGAGAAGCAATTTGTTTCCTAAATCAGTGTCTGAACGTGATGACAGAATCAGTGGGGGCTAACAAGCTGAAGAATCAGGCAAGAATACAGGCAAGATAGAGACTTTCTCCTGGTCAGAAAACCCACTGATTTGGTGATGGCCTTATCAATCTGTTTTAGATAGAGTTGCACTTCAAAGCTCAGGTTTGCAGTTTTGGAGTCATCCTGTACCTGGCATTACACCTGGATGTCCAGATGTCTGCCCTGGCACTTATTATTTATTTATTTATTCGATTTATATAGCGCCCTTCCAAAAAGGGCTCAGGGTGGTTTACAACAAAATAAAAATAATTAAAACCAGTTAATTAAAATCAAAACTATAAAAACAGAATAAAACCAATTAAACATTCAAACAGTTAAAAACCCTGGAAAACCAGGGCAAACATTTAAAATAATTAAAACAATTTGAACTAACTGAAGTTTCCGAACTATGTACAAAGGCAACCCCAAGTAGGGCACATTGCAATAGTCAAGCCTGGAGGTTACCAGCTGATTCACCACTTTTTTTGAGGTAATCCTCTTCAAGAAATTGGCGCAGCTGTTGAATAAGCCGAAGCTGATAGAAAGCACTCCTGGCCATGGCCTCCACCTGAGATTCCAGGGTGAGGTCTGGCTCCAGGAGTACTCCCAATCTGTGCACCTGCTCCTTCTGGGGGAGTGTAACCCCATCCAGCACAGGAAGATCTAACTCACACCTCAGCTTCTGTGCCCCTACAATGAGCACACCTGTCTTGCTTAGATTCAGCTTCAATTTGTTTTCCCTCATCCAGCCCATTACTGCCTGTAGGCAGGCATTTAGAGAATGAGTGCCATTTCCTGAAGATGAAAAGGAGAAGTAGATTTGGGTGTCATCAGCATGCTGATAACACCCAGCACCAAACCTCCTGATGAACTCACCCAGCGGTTCCATGTAGATGTTAAAAAGCATTGGAATCAGAATGGAGCCCTGAGGGACTCCATATAACAGTTCCCGTTTTGTGGAGCAACTGTCACCAAGCTTCACCATCTGGAATCTACCCAAGAGATAGGAGCGGAACCACTGCAAAGTAGTGCCCCCTATCCCCAATTTCCCCAGGCAATCCAGAAGGATACCATGGTCGATGGTATCGAACACTGCGAGAGAGCCAAAAGAACCAGCAGAGTCAAACTCCCTCTGTTGGTTCCCTGGTAAAGGTCATCCATCAGGCTGACCAAGGCTATCTCAAACCCATAGCCAGCTCTAAAGCCAGTTTGAAATGGGTCTAGATAATCAGTTTCTTCCAAAACTGCCTGGAGCTGGTCAGCCACCACCCTCTTAATCACTTTGCCCAACCAAGGGAGATTGGAGATTGGCCTGTAATTATCCATCGCTAAGGGGTCCAGGGAAGGCTTCTTTAGGAGTGGTCTAACTATTGCCTCCTTCAGGTAAGGAGGCACCCTACTCTCCCTCAGCAATGCATTTATGATATTAACTAGGCCACCTTCAACAATCTCCCTGCTAGAAAGAAGCAACCAAGTCGGACAAGGATCCAGAGAACAAGTGGTAGGCCGCAGTGCCCCAAGCAGCTTGTCCACATCCTCAGGAGCCACAGATTGAAACTGATCCAATCTAATTCTACAAGAGGGATCGCTGGACACCTCCTCCATAGACATTGCAGAAATAGTGGAGTCCAAGTTGGCCCAAATACAGGAGATCTTGTTTGCAAAGAACCCATCAAAAGCATCACAGCAGAACAACCCCGGGGACTGATTTGAAGTAGAAGGAGCAGAGACTAAACTCCTCACAACCCGGGAGAGCTCTGCTGAGTGTGAACCTGCAGCTGCAATGCGTGCAGACCAAAATCTCTTGTTTGCTGCACGGGCCGCCACTGCGTAAGTCTTCAAATGGGTCACATGCTGCTTCCTGTCAGATTTGAACCGAGTTCTCCTCCACTTGCATTCTAGTCACCTACCCAACCGCTTCAGCCTCCGCAATTCCACAGTATACCAAGGGGCCATTTTTGAAGCAGGTCGGAAGAGACACTTAGGAGCAATCGTGTCTAGTGCCCTGCTGAGTTCCCTGTTCCAGTTTCCCACCAGGGCATCAACAGAATCACCGGCCACACCAACATCAAAATCTTTCAAGGCCTTTTGAAATGCTACTGGGTCCAGCACCCTTTTTGGACGGACCATCCTAATAGGTCCACCACCCATGCACGGGTGGATTGTGGCTGTGAAACCAACCTTAGGTTGCCCTACTTTGGCTGGTACATCAGTTGCATCCATTTCTGTCTCCATCAGACCTGACTATGATGATCCATATTCCATTACCTTATGACTGGGTTAATGTAACACACTGTGCTGCCCCTGAATACCATTCAGAAATTTCAACCAATCCAGAATGCAGTGGTGAGAGTCTTAACTGGCATGAGGCCCTCTGAGCATACACTTGTTATTTTTCAGTTGCACTGGCAACCAGTATGTGTCAAAGCATGGTTCAATATGCTGGTGTTGACCTTTAGAGCTTTATGTTGTTTGGGACCAAGGTACTTCAGGAACCGCCTTTTCCCATAGGAGATTGTGAAAAGGTTCAGAGAAACCCTTTTGTGGGTCTTCACTCCTTCTTTGGAAGCCCACTTAGGTGTGAGAAGAGGGTCCCTGCCCTGGGAGATTCAGCTATTGCTGTCTTTGGCAGTCTCCCAGCATCTAGCAAATGCGTTTTTGTTCCGGGTAGCATTCCCAAACTCTCTCAAGTTTGTTTGTATTTGTATTTTTGTAATTTTTTAAATATTGTTGTCTTAATTTATTTTTAAAAAAACTGCCTTGAATTCCAAGAAAGAAAAGTGGGACATGCTTTTTAAAAATAAATACTGTTGATTCAGGCTGTAGCTATTCTCATATATCTGACCACCTCTTAATCCTGTGGCAGTTTAATTCAAAGGGAAGGAAAGTATGTCTAGGCTATCTGGATTTGGGAGTTTCATTATTGGTCTTGATCGGATCTATACAAGGGTATTGGAAAAATTTTAGGTTTCAAAATGGGTTTACAACCAGGAAATTTTCAAAGAAAACTTGGAGATTTAAAGGTAGTGGAGGGTCCCACAATGGGAAATGTAGAAAATTCTCATTATTTTCCAGTTAGAGAAAACATAGATCATTTCAGTGACCTTAGAGCTTCTTAGAATCATGGATTTATAGCAAGGTGTTTATATGACCTTAAAGCCAATTGCTTCCTTCTAACTATATCATGCAAGGAAAACCAGGCATGATGTATATCTTAACTCTAATAATGGCTTATCTCCACCTGTGAGTTTAAGTAAATAAATATGATTCCAGTTTTTGGACTTATAAAATATTTACAAGTGAAGCTGGAATCTCATCTGTTTTAACTGACGGAAGCCAGAATTCTGCCAGCCCCTTAGTAATGACTTGCCATGCCCTGCCAAGTCAAATTGTGGCATGACAGAAAGATACATTCTGAAAGTTGCAAGCCAGCAATTAGGATATTTGACAGTTTTTGTTGTTTAGACTTATGTGACTGCTTCAAAGTGTGCTGACAGCTCATGTGGGGTGATACGTTTTCTGTGTTGTTGACAACCTTGCCTGACATTCCTGTTAGCCTAGGGATATGTGGGTCTTGCCACAGAACCTATAGCAGTGAAAACCTGTGAAGGTGTTTCTGTTCATCTCACCAGGAAATGTCGCCCGGAGCAGTCACACAGCTGTTGAAACTTTTCACATTTGAATCCTCTCTTCAATCACATGTCTTTGAGTCCTATGTTGTCATGTTCAGGATCTATTAATTCCAGTCCTCTGTAACTTATGCCAAACTATTCATTGCTGTAGGAAGGATAACAGTAGTGATCCCACTGTTAGACTGTCTTCATTTTTAAAATATACTATTTTTGTTAGGAAGAAGAATGGCATACAAATATTTACAATAAATAAATCAATAAAATTAATTCGTATTTTGATTATGAAAAATCTGAATGTCGAGGAAGACCTCATTGTTCAGTAAAACATTCATTTGACTATGAGTGTAACCTCTGCCTAAATATATACAACACTTGGCACTGACAATAAATTTAATTTTAAATTTGGTTTGGAGCCATTGGCGTTGATCCTTCTGTACAAAATGTAATCCAGTTTCTGAACCCACTTTTGTAACAATTTAGTGCAAAAATATTAAAACCTTGTTCAACTTCTAGCAGTTTGAAATGGAAAAGAATAAACTGGAACAGCAGTTATAAAAATATATGGTTTGGCCATACTTTAAATTGTTTATTTGCTTTAAATTGTTTATTAAGCTTTGTCAAAAGCTTTTTGGAAGTCCAGGTAGACTATGTCAACTGGATCACCTTGATCCACACACTCGTTGACACTCTCAAAGAAGTCCAAAAGGTTGGTGAGGCAAGATTGACCTTTGCAGAAGCCATGCTGGTTCACTCCCAGCAGGGCCTGTTCTTCTAGGTGCTTTACAATTTTATCCTTGAGGATGCTTTCCATCAATTTGCCTGGAAAGGACATTAGGCTAACCGGCCTGTAATTTCCCAGATTGCCCCTGGATCCCTTCTTGAAAATCGGTGTTACATTTGCTACTCACCAGACCTCTATGGTACAGAGCCCGATTTCAGGGATAAGTTAAATATTTTAGCAAGGAGGTTGGCAATTTCACATTTGAGTTCTTTGAGGACTCTTGGATGGATGCCATCCGGCCCTGGTGATTTGTTAGCTTTCAGTTTTTCCAGACAATTTAGAACATCATCCCTTGTCACTTCTATCTGACTCAGCTCTCTAGCCCCCATCCTTAAAAAGCCTGGTTCAGGAACAGATATATGCTCAGTATCCTCTGCCGTGAAGACAGATGCAAAGAACTCATTCAGCTTCTCTGAAACCTCCATATCCTCCTTAATAATCCCTTTCACTCCCTCACCGTCTAATGGTCCAACTGCCTCCCCGGCAGGTTTCCTGCTTCTGATGTACTTAAAGAAGTTTTTGTTATTCCCCTTGATACTTTTGGCTAAATGTTCCTCAAACTCTCTTTTTACCTCCCTTATTGAGTTTGTGTTCCTTTCTGTTCTCTTCGTTTGGATAGGCCTTCCAATTTCGGAAGGAAGTCTTCTTCCCTTTTATGGCTTCCTTGACGGTACCCGTTAGCCATGCTGGCATCCTCCTGGACTTAGTGGTACCTTTCCTCCTTTTGGGTATACAATCTAACTGGGCTTCTAGTATTGTGGTTTTGTGTAAGCTCCATGCACTCTGGAGAGAAGTGACTCTCCTGATTTCCCCCCTCAGCTTTCTTTTCACCATACTCCTCATTTTGGAGAAGTTTCCTCTTCTGAAATTCAAAATGTCTGTGTTAGACATCCTTGGTGATTCTCTCCCCGCATGTATGCTGAATTTGATGGCACTGTGGTCACTGTTCCCTAAAGGGTCAATGACACTGATATCACGAACCAGGTCCTAGGTGTCACTCAGGATTAAGTCCAAGGTCGCCTTCTCTCTGGTTGGTTCCATGACCAACTGTTCTAGGGCACAGTCATTTAGCATATCTAGAAATTTGACCTCTTTGTCCTAACTTGAATGTGAATTTACCCAGTCTATGTGTGGGTAATTGAAATCACCCATAATTACAGCCCTGCCTCTCCTTGACACCTCCCTGATTTCCTCCTGCAACTCCCAGTCACTGTTGGCATTATGATCCGGAGGGCGATAGCACGTCCCCAGTAGCACGTTCCCTTTCCGGCCTTGTATAGTCACCCACAGGGTTTCTGTGGAGGACTCCGGTCCTCCTAGGTTTTCTAGCTTGTTAGATTCTGTCCCTTCTTTGACATACAGTGCTACCCCTCCTCCAAGGCGCCCCTCCCTGTCCTATCTATAGAGTTTATACCCAGGGATAACAGTGTCCCACTGGTTCTCACTGTTTCACCATGTTTCTGTTATGCCCACTATGTCTATTTCTGCGTTAGCAACCAAGCACTCCAGCTTATCCATCTTGGCTCGGAGGCTTTTGGCATTGGCATATAAGCACCTATATGCTGAATCTCTCCCCGGATGTATGCTATTCTTTTGACTCTTTGACCTGCTGGCACAGGCTCCTGTCTGCTCTTTGTGCGGTTCTGCTCTGTCCCCTTCTGTTTTATCTGAATTCTTTGCAGCCTCACACTTTAAAGGATGGCTTTTGCTGAACAGGATACTGCCCAGCTCCCATCTCTGTTTCCAGGTGTCATTTTAAAAGCTGCTCTGCAACCTTTTTTATTTTAAGCGCCAGCAGTCTGGTTCCATCTTGATTCAAGTGCAGCCCGTCCCTTTTGTACAGGCCTTGCTTGCCCCAAAATGTGTCCCAGTGCCTAACAAATCTAAACCCCTCCTCCCGGCACCAATGTCTCATCCACGCATTGAAACCCCTCAGCTCTGCCTTTCTCACTGTACTTGCGCGTGGAACAGGTAGCATTTCTGAGAATGCTACCTTGGGTGTCCTGGACTTCAAAATGCTACCTATCAGCCTAAATTTGGCTTCCAGGACCTCCCGACTGCATTTCCCCACATCGTTGGTGCCGGCGTGCACCACGACAGCTGTCTCCTCCCCAGCACTGCTTAGGAGTCTGTCTAGACGCTACGTAATGTCCGCAACCTTCGCACCAGGCAGGCAAGTCACAGTGCGGTCAACACGTGGGTCACAAACCCATCTCTCTATCCCTCTAATGATCAAATCACCCACTACAAGGAGGCCCCCACCCCCCAGAGGAGTATCCCCTGTGCGAGAGGATATGGGCTCATCATCCACGGAAGGGGTCCCTTCTAAAGGAGCATTTCCCTCTTCCTCAGACCGATGTCCTCCTTGCCCAAGACCTTTATTCTCCCTGCAGAGGAGCTACCAGCCCTGGAGTGGGATGCCTCTATCACATCCCTGAAGGTCTCGTCCACATGCCTCTCTGTCTCTCTGAGCTTCTCTAGATCCGCCACCTTGGTCTCGAGGGAACAGATTTGTTCCCTGAGAGCCAGGAGCTCCTTGCACTGAGCACACACCCATGACTTCTGCCCATGGGGCAAATAGTCATACATGTGGCACTCTGTGCAGTACACTGGGAAGTGCCCCTTCCCCTGCTGACCTTCTATCTTCATACTGTTTTAGTTGGCTGTGTACAGTATTTAGGGAGCTTATTGTCCGTTTATTAGATAGTTTATTAGGATAGGTCTCAGCTGTAATGGTCAGCTATTTAACTGTCCAAACAGCTTTCCCCAAGAATATGAGGAAAACGAGGGAGGGATATGTACTTACGTTCTCTTCTCCACCAGGCTCCTTGTGATCTCAGGGGCTTGTTCCAGGCTCCCCCGCACACTTCCCGCTAAACTCCTGCAAAGCTCCTACGTCCTGTTTGCTATCCCTGTCCGCTATGCTCTGTTTGCTATGCTCTCGGGCCTTCACCTCATATGTAGAGTAGCCTTCCAACTCTCACACAGGATGTGAGTCAAAGGAAAGGAATGTGGGGCCTCTCCCAGCCCTAGCTGACTCCACCCCCACCAGCAGTCACTAAGTAAACACTGCAGTTAGGTAACCCTAAGAACTCCTAGACCTGTGATATCTTAACCCTAACAAGTAATCCTAACAATTAACACACACACAGATAGAGAGAGTAAGACTTACCCCTTAAAGAAAAACAGCCCCTGCAAAACTCCCCTCTTCCTGTTAGTTTGTTTGAAGGGGGAAAGGCTAGATGTTTAGAAAGGCTTGCTCACCTTCTCAGCTGTGTCTGCTCTTCCCAGAGTAGCCTTCCAACTTTTTATCCTCACATTTTTTAAAATTTATTATTATTTATTATTTATTTATTTATTTATTTATTTATTTTTATTATTTATACATTTATTATCACATTTTTATCCTCACATATGTTTATCCTCACATTGTGACTTAGAAAAGAGACAATTAATAGAGGATATGATCAGGGGTCAAGAAATGTTGGTTCTGTTCACCACCCAGACATAAATTTTGTATTAGTTAAGCTCTGTTGGTACATTACTTATCAGGATTTTTTCCACTCATCAGGCATAATTTTTCTCTCTTCACAGACAAGTAGGCTAGTGGATTTGATGGAGGTTTATAAAGTTATGTCTGGTGCGGGTAAATTGGATAGAGAGAAGTTTTTCTCTACCCTGTTTCATAATAGGTCATCCAATGACATTTTTGGTAGGAGATTCAGGACAGACAAAAATAATCTTTACACAGCATATGATTAATGGTTGTGCGAGATGTGGCAGGCTGGCTATTAGCTTAGAGCCAAACTACACACGCACACAAACACATGCTTTAGAGCAGGCCTGCTCAACTTAGGCCGCCCAGCTGTTTTTGGACTACAACTCCCATAATTCTCAGCCACAGCAGCCAATAGCCAGGAATTATGGGAATTGTAGGCCAACATCTGCAGGAGGGCCGAAGTTGAGCAGGCCTGCTTTAGAGACATGCTTCCAATTGGAAGTGCTACTGGTGGTGTTTTGTGTTTTTTTGTTCAAAAAACGGCTGAACGACAGTGGGTAACCTCGATACGGAGGGAGAGGCTCATTCTTTCTTCATGCTCCATTTTCTCCTCAACCCATCCCCCCTGCCAAAGTGACAATTTACCTCTGAAGCAGAAATCATTTTGGTCTGATCCAGCAGAGAGCTGCTCTTATGCTCCTAACACTTGGTAATTCTTGTACCACTGTAGATGATATGCATTTTTGTGTCAGGCAAATGGGTGGAAACCAGAGGCGATATTTTATGGCTTTCCAACCAAGGTTGCTATACTAGCTACTAGGGTTGTGCAAAGATTTGGCTTCAAAGCAGCTGAGCTGAATCAATCCGCACACTGCCCTAGCCCTGTGGAGAGGCAGTGGCTCAGAGCACTTACCAGTTCACAGAGCTGTCCTGTGCACAGAAGCTGCAGACAAGCCTCAAGGACATCTTGGAGGACATACAGGGAGTGCAGGGAAATATAGTCCTTTTCAGTGCTTTCCCTATAGAGGTCAATGAGGAAAACACTGAGAAGCTGATCTGGGAGGAGAGTTCGTCTTGCAGTAGCAAGTATGAACTTTCGTATGGTGTCCCTTAGGGATCCGTATTGTCTCTAATGTTGTTTGACATCTACATGAAACCGCTGGGAGAGATCATCAGGAGATTTGGTGATCAGGGTATTATCAATTTGCTAATGACACCCAAATCTATTTCTCCCTGACAACATCATCAGGAGAAGGCATAACCTCGCTAAATGCCTGCCTGGAGGCAGTAATGGGCTGCAGTGCACTCTATGAAGGGCTGCCTTTGTATGTAGTGTGGAAACTGTAGTTGGTCCAGAATGTGGTGGCCAGGTTGGTTTCTGGGTCATCTCGGAGAGACCATATTACTCCTGTGTTGAAAGAGCTACACTGGCTGTTGATATATTTCCATGCAAAATACAAGGTGCTGGTTATTGCCTATAAAGCTCTAAACAGCTTAAGTCCTGCGTATTTAACATCATCTTTACCATGAGCCCCATCACCTGTTGAGATAATCTAGAGAGGTTCACCTGCAGTTGTTGCCAGCTCACTTGGTGGCTACTTGGGAATGGGCCTTCTCTGTTGCTGCCCCTGGACTTTGGAATGCGCTTCCTGTTGAAATAAAAGCCTCCGCATCTCTGGCAACTTTTTAAAAGGCACTGAGGGCACATTTATTCATCCAGGCTTTTAATTAGATTTATGGTTTTAATTTTTAATGTTGATTTTAACTGATATTAACATTAATGATTTTAATGTTTAAATGATTTTAAATGGTTTTAATTGTAAACTGCCCAGAGTTGCAAGTTTTGGGCGCTATAAACATATGTTAAATAAATAAATAAAGTAAACAAATCAAATGGTCATCAAAGGCAATGAGAACTGAAATATAGCTTCTGTATTTTAAGAATGCCAGTTAGTGCAAAGTTGTCCCTCTTTCTGCCAGCAGTTCACTTTCAATTGGAACTACCTTGCTTTTCCTAATTATGGCAGAGACTTGGTTAAAAGGGGCACTATAAACAAAATGTCTTTTGTTTCTTGAAATGCGAAGAATAGGTTTACAATAAACTGGATCACATAATTTCAAAGGGTATATTAAAAAGGGATTATAAATCAGAGCAGATATACAACAACAAAAGCTTCAACTCAGTGTCCATAACAATGCTGAACTAGCAAATTGCTTAATATATACACTGGCACTGGGTTCCTGCATGACTACTGTGCAATGCAGGCCTATCAGGAACCCAATTGACATTCTAGTAAAGTAAAAGCAGTTCTTGTAGGAGCTAGGAGGCAATTTACTTGTAAATGAAGGTACTTCATTTGGCTTAGCACTCTTCTCTGGCATTACTTTTGTGGATGCATTTGAGAGCTATTGTATCAGAAGACCGAAATTCTGCTCTTGAAATTATCAGAAGAGGACAGTTGTAGAGCTTGGCATTTCCAAGGAAAATATAACACAGCTGTTCATCAAAGCAGTTTCTGGATTGGTAATTACAAAACAAAAGCTCAAACAAATGGCCAGCCATCAAAATGCCTTTAAGGAAATATAAGTGAATGCATGTTTCTAATGGATACAAATTAATAAAGTTGAAGCATTTAACATACCAGACATGTGGCAAGGAACACAAACTTACAGTATTACAATTATTTATACAGTAGACGGAACAAGTGAAAAAGCTGACTAATTCATAAGTTACGGGTATTGATTGTGAAGGTGGCCCCACATACACAATTTCCTTTCTGTCTAATAGGGTTTAGGTCCCCCTGTCTCGGAATAATTCAGAGTTTAGCCCTCTGCTTAGGAACTTGAGAATTGCTATCTGTTGATCACTGGAGTGCAAAAACAACCTTAGCATATTGGTTTTGGCATCAGTGAAGCTCATGTAATTCAAGGCAATAAATCAGGGCCTTATTGCATTTAAGGGAACTAAATGAGAGTTGAGTGAGGGCTATTCATCATGATGCAGCTTTCTGCACACAAGATGACCAAGTTGTTTACAAAAAGGGTTCTTTAAAAAGAAACTTGGGAACTATTTAAATTGCAGTCTAAACTTCAAAAGAAATAAGATCACAAACCAAGGGATTAGAATAGTAAGGTTGTTTTATCTGGTTAACTCTCCGTCTGATTTGGCCATGAAGGTTATTGTCATTGGTAATTTATAGGATTATCAGACTCCTGTTATAAATCTGTTAGATGAAGTCCATCAGTTATTTGATCATGCATCGGTTAATAATAGTTATGCAGGAGGACTGTCCAACATTTTAAGTCAAAATTCTGCAACTTTCATATGTAATTGTACCTGCAAGCAGCATTATTCTCTGCTGATTGATTTTAGAGATAATCTGTCATGGGAAAGACTGAATCTGTGTAGACACTCATCTTGGTGGACACTCATTATAAACACACACATTCTCTCCTGTTGGCACCTGGTTGCAGTTGCAGTTTATATAATATATTGAATTTTCCCCCCTGATAGTGTACTGTGTGTATTCAATTTGTGTCTACAACACAGAGAATAATAACAAACTTTATTTTCATCCTTACTAGTTACTGATTTAACATTACAAAATATTTAGAAAGAAGAAAATAAAACTGACAGAACACAATGGCTGGATTATCTACCTGAATTTACAATCCATAAAGCAGATCATTTTTTTCTAATAATCTTTCATCTGTTCCTCAAATATTCTAGTCTGATTTAAGTTCAGCTGTTAAGGCAATACATGCAGCCATAGCTTAAAGGTAGAATGAACAAGAATAACTGTGTTGCCATTTTGGAAGAGATGTGTTGTCTGCTCGTTGGCCTCTGAGGATTAAAGTCTCCGTGCTAACAAGATGTTACTGCTGACTTGACGGTTTTAAATAATGCTTACAGTGGTAAAGTGTTGAAAATGTATCAGTGCAATTCTATTGCTGCCTGTGTCAAAAATCAAACCACCAAACAAAAAGGTCAGTATTCAGCAAAGTCTAGCTTTAGAACTTAATTAATGGAGCTAATTCTGCAGTCTTCACTGAACAATATTACCAGCTCTACAAAGCTAGTACCATTGGCAGTGATCTGATCTTATCGATGCATATGAGGATAGCAGCGCAAACACACAAAGGAAACTGCTATTGCAAAACATAATGTGACACATCTCTAATTACATTCTTGTGTTTTCTGCATTCTAGTTTGCAAAAGCACAGATGACACACAGGAATATTGTTCAGACTGGCTACCAAGAAGGCTAGCGCTACCATAAGACAGGGTAAAGTGGGCTGCTTCAAGCACCATATTGTGGGCCAGGTCTCAAAGGTGGCACACCAGCCCACCCAACAATCTGCCCCCATGGATGGCCTACAGAGGAAGGAAGATGAATGGCATCTCACTGCTTTCCCCTTTTGCTTCCTAATAGAAAAGGAAGGGATTTGAAGGAAGGAAGAAACTGCACATTTAATTGGGGGGGAAAGATAAAAGGGAGAGAAGGAAGAGGGAGACACCATTTGTGCTCTGTTTCAGGTAGCAAATTGCCATAGGCTGGTGTTGCAGATAAATTACTTAACCTCTATAAGTAATTGTACAGTAGGGATGTGCACAGAACGGGTTCGAAGGTGAGGGGCATACCTTTAAGGGCAGGGAAGGTGCCCTTACCCCTCCCACCCTAACCCTAACCCCAGCACTCTGGGGCTGGCTGTTGTTGTTGTTAAGCCTTTCCCCTTTGTTTCCTATATTCTTTTCTTAGCGTTGTGTTAAATCTTTTTATTTTAAAAAACATCTCTTTTTTAAAAATCGATTGCATTTTATTGGGGGATAGTGATAGGGAATCTTTGCTAAGTAAGAAATAAAAACTATAATGCAATGTATCAGAACTAAGAACATTTTTACAATCTCCTATTAAAATTCAGTCTCTTCTCAATAGCACATAAACAGATTTCAGATGAGACTTGCTGTACAGATTACCTAACAGCATAGAGCCAGCGTGGTGTAGTGGTTAGAGTGCTGGACTAGGACCGGGGAGACCCGAGTTCAAATCCCCATTCAGCCATGATACTTACTGGGTGACTCTGGGCCAGTCACTTCTCTCTCAGCCTAACCTACTTCACAGGGTTGTTGTGAAAGAGAAACTCAAGTATGTAGTACACCGCTCTGGGCTCCTTGGAGGAAGAGCGGGATATAAATGTAATAATAATAATAGTTGTTGGTGTCTTCATGATTCGATTGTGAGGTTCGCCTGGCTTCATCACTTTGTTCTTTTAGACACCAGGTAAAGACCTTTT
This sequence comes from Hemicordylus capensis, assembly GCF_027244095.1. Classification (NCBI taxonomy): domain Eukaryota; kingdom Metazoa; phylum Chordata; class Lepidosauria; order Squamata; family Cordylidae; genus Hemicordylus; species Hemicordylus capensis. The sequence goes on along the minus strand of NC_069657.1, from coordinate 388,395,306 downwards.
TATCCACTCAGGCCTTTTAAATTTTGGTGTTTAAATTTGATTTTTAACTGATTTTTAAAGAGTTGTAAAATTACTTTGTATTTTATTTTGTATTTTCTCTTTTCCTTTTTGGTCTTTTCCTTTTGGTTATAATTTAGTGTGTTGGTGTGTTTTTATTTCATGTTTTAATGTGTTGTGAGCCGCCCAGAGAACAATTTGTTATGGAGCAACTAACCAATATAGATTAATATTGTTATTATTATTAATTCTTCCTCTAATGCTCTGAAAATACTTTGTTAATATTTCCACTCTAGCTGTTAGGCCAGACTGCAATGCCTGCTGAAATCAAATGGGCACTGCAAGTGTGGTAGTAAGAGAGCCGAGGAATTAGCCCCAAACCATTTGGGTGGAAAGTATTATATTATTAGACTAGCATAGAATTAACCTTAGAGAAAGCAGCACACACTGTTTTAATAAAACACATAGCACACATTCATAACACACAAGTAATGAATGCCACAGATCTAACATGGTCAAGCATCTCAGAAATCCATGAACCTTCATGAAAATATACCAGAAACTATTTTGCTCTGCACAACCAGCCCTGAGTACGAACGTACTTCCATCTTTGCAGTGCTTTCTTCTTGACAAAGAGTAACGGCATCACTATCTGATTTTTCTCTCTCTATCAAAAACGTATTTGAGGGCACTTACATATTTGGATTTCCTCCCCAAATTGCTTCCGAATACACCATAGTAACTTAAACAGTCATTCCATTTTTGACAATTCAGATAATTGTTAGACAGAGTATATTTGCATCAAGGAACTCCATTTTATTATGTGACAGACACTGTATTTATGGGAAAGTAACTGGGGCCCATCACTTAGGAAAATTTCATACATAATGTGTCATGTATTATGCATGCATATGCAGTTCAGCATAGCCAAATATAACCAAACAATTAATAAAACAAATCATGAATACAGAAGCAAATGCTAAATCCAAAGACACAAAACTGAATTCTGACAAGTAAAAAAATTACTCATTTACTCAAAAAAAATATTCATTATAAAGTAATCAGAGTACAGTCACTCAGTCAACCGACAGCCTTTTAAAAAATTAAGTATTGCTACTAGAAATTGATTAGAGTTTTTAATAGAAATAAATCCCCATGAAATTAGTTAGCACTCACCATAGTTATAGCATTAACCTTTCAAGGCAAGCAAACCAACTGCCAGCTTATTTTAACGACTAATTCCAAATGGGATCATTATTAATTACATTTTACTGCATATTGCATAATGAAAAATTGGCCCATTTTAAGACGAACTTCATCGTAAAGTGGACAGGGTGCGCTGTGATAAGCTACTTTAATTCAAAGAATATTTAGTTCGCATATAAGTGCATAAGGAAACTTGAATCTCGACTATTACGTTCCCTTTCTTGACAGGATCCGTTTCCAGCTACTTCCTGCTTCAGACCATTCACAGAGACACGTTGCTGGGTGAGCTGCTGTGCTGCCTTTGAGAAGTGATGCACAATCTGTCACCTGAAGTAGCCCACTTCACCCTGCCTCACATTAATAATAAGCATCTATTTAGTATTTTGAGACTGAAAGAATGTTATCCCAGTGCAAGAACCTACTAGGCAGGCCATATTATTACCCTATCCTACAGAGAGGCTGAGAGAACAATGGCCTTCGGAAGGTCAGCGTCCCGTTGGTGTACATCTTATAATTATAGTGCCATCTTCCCAATAATCACTCTTTGATGGCCAGTGCTAGCTGTTGGGATTTGATATAGCATCGTCTCTGTTCTTGTATCATGCGTACTGTCTTAACAACAATAACAGCCAGCCCCAGAGTGCTCCCTCCCTCTCTCACACACACACTAGGGACAGGATGGATTCTGGTTCCCAGTCCAAAATTCCATGCTTAACTCAAAAAAACGATGTTGACATGACATCAATGCACACTTTCCCCTTGTTCCTGCTGATCTGCAATGATCACTACTCAGGCAGGATTGGGAGAGTTCAGTTTGGCTGGGAGAGATGACACTCACAGGGGGAGTGAGAAGGCATGTGGAGATCTGAGTTTTGAGGTAGCGGGGGGGGGCACTGACTTAATCTGGTTATACATATACTGGAAACGGTTTGTTATATGTGTGCGCATAGATGGGCCTGCTTGGGGTCCCAAAATAGTGTGGCCTCCTGCAGTTGCAGTGATTACAGTAGCCTCAAACTGGCCCTGTCATTGAACCTTTCAGGAAAGTGTCATCATAAGAATTTAAGGTTGCATTAAATCTAGAATTCTCAACCACCTCATTCTCTCTCTAGAATATATTTCTGGAATTTAGAATTTCCTCAGAACTGGATTACCACAACTGCACTGTATAATCTTCTATTTTTGAGAGTCTCTTCCCATGCTTATAATTAAAATTGGATTGAAGAGTTATTAGACTTGCCCATTAAAGAACAAACCACAAATTACAGGAGAACACCCCCCCCCGAGAAACCCCCCAAAGGAAACTTCAGAAACTCAGTACCTTTTCACTGTGGTCTCATTAGGTGACCAGGATGTGTGCAAAGACCTTTGAGCCAAAATTAATTTGGGGGGGGGATAAACTCTCTTAACCTGAATTCCCCACCACTACCACCACCATTCCCAATTATAGATGCTTTGGGATTTAGAAGAAACAATAAAGGGTGAAGCCCAACTTATCATTCACAATTCAGTATCATACCTTTTGATGGGCATTGGGCACATTTGGATACAACTTAGTGAACATATATAAAGCTGATGGATATTACTTTAAATACACCTATACACAGTGGCACACCTAGGTGATTTTGGTGCCCGGACCTGAAGGGCTTTGTAGGCCTGCCACGAGTAGGATAGGCTCTTGTGGCAGAGTAGGGTAGGCTCTCTCATGACTAGGTCTGAGGAACCTGTGGGAGCCCTAATGCCTTTGAAGGGCTGCTGCGTGCGGGCAGAAGTCACAGGGAGGGAGAAAGAAGACAAAGAAGGGGGCAACCTATTGGGCAAGGACACTAGAAGAGCTGCACGCTCACTGCCTTCCTCGAGGGCTGGTGTCAGGAGCCTGTTCATCCAATGTCCAAGTCAAGGTCTCTGTCAAGGGCACTGGAAGTTCCTCAGTGTCCTCTCCAGTCCGTCTGTCCAACATCTTCATTGAGGTCTCGGGCAGGGTCACAGGCAGCTCCTTGGAGTCCCACCTGGTCTTAAGAGAAAGCAGAAGAGAACACTTTACTGGAAATATCAGGTTCAAACTGCCTTCCCCCACAACCTGATTTGCTCACCAGATATCCATGGGTCAAGAGCCAAACAAGGTGCAAGGCCTCCTCCAAGGAAGGAAATAGTGACTGGGCACAGGAGAACAGTCATGAGCAGGAACAAGGGTTGGTCAGGAACAGCCAGAAACTCCAAAGCCAACACAAAGCTGGAATCCCTTGGAGTCAGAGGCTGGGGCTGCAGCAGTGCTCCAGGAATGACACATTGCTTCTAGCAACTTGGTTGTGGTCTGTTGACAGATTTATAGCATTTGACTAATTGCCCTCCTCCCTCAGCCAGGTGCTGTAAATTCAGCATTTATCTGCCTTGTTACAGAGATGCTCACTTCATCTTAAAGGCTGCAGCTGCGCATCACGCTGTTGCTGACACTTGGTACGCCTTTGTTCTTCAGGGGTTATTGCTTATTTGCTTGTACTTCTAGCAGCTCCAAGTCTGACTGCTGATCTCCCAGCCTGTCTGCTTCTGATGGCCCCTCGGGACCTACAGCCTCAACTTAGGCAGCCTCAGTTTCGACAAACGAACTCTCCTCCTCCTGCTTTGCTGGAGGGTTGCCAACTTCTTCCACCTCTTCACTATTCAAGGATAAGGACATGACAGCTGGTGGTAGGGAGTTTTGCTAGACTCTGGATCTCACTTCTGGTGCTGCTACGCTTCGTCAGGCAAGTTGAATGCTCTTGGGAACTCAGCTCAGGTTGAGGAATGAGGCAGCAGAGCAGGGACTGCAGCCTACGGTAGCAGGTGGATAGGATAGGATAGGATATTGCTGCTTCTAAATGCTCTTTTATGTTAAAAATGCCCTGCAAACTATCACACAGTGGGGATTGGTCTGGACCTTTCCGGCTTTTCTCTCCACTTGCATAAGTGTCTGGGAGAATCCCGGAGTGGCCTCTCCCACCCCCTCACGGCAGTCTGAATTCTGCCACCTCAGGTCTACCACAGGCTCATTGTGCTGTGTGGGGAACCTAGGCCTCAGATTCGAGCTCACCTCCCTTCCAACTTCCCCAGCACTTTCGAATTAGCTGTGTGCTCCCCCTTGCACGCACATTGGAGGGGGAAGAAACTCTTCTGTAGCGATTTCGCCTGCACCTTGGGGAGACTTGGTTTTTGGTGGACATTTTCTGAGGAAGATTCCTCACTGCTTGCATAGTTGCTGTGGGGAGGAGAAGTGGCAGTGAGGCGGGCACAGGGCAGTGGTGGGGCAGGCATGGGTGGTGGCAGGAGGCCCCCAGGACACTCGGTGCCCCAAGATCTGGAGATAAGAGTGCCTCTGCCTATAACAAACAGAGATCAGAAATGTTGTGCTATCAAAGATGGCTAACAGTCCTCTGTCTGGGGGCACATCTTTCTAAGACTTTTGTGGAAAGCAGGATCAGTTCTGCTAGCCAATCTCACTAACTGAACGAGGCACCATGGTGGTGACTCTTAAATTTAGCAGAAGAAAAGCAACTGCCTCTTAGCTGCACTACTAACCTCTCTATGGTTTTTATTGTTTTAACTGATTTTAAAGTTTTATTGTGATTTAAATGGAGTTTTATTGTATTTTAATTTTTGTAACTCCTTTGGGATGTCTTATGAAAGGCAGTATAGAAATTTAACAATGAATACATAAATAAAATAAATAGTAAGTGGCCATCTGAGTACTAAGATGAATGGTACAATGTCTGCAGGCCACTGTTTCTCTAAGAGCATGCAATTTTATTTTACGCATCACATACTTCTTTCTGACCATCAATGACTGCCTGTACATAGGGGGCCCCAAACCTGATTTTGCGGTGGACCCCAAAATGTCTAGAAACAGCCCTGTTTAATGATAGGACATACGTATTAAATTTTCTTATGGATTGTCACATTTCCAGCATGTGTAAGTTCTTTTAAGAACATTGACATCAAGAACTCTTGGAACATAAAGAACTGTTGACCAGGCTAGGGGGTACCATTGCAAACAAAATATGTTTTGCATTTTAAGCCTGAGTTGTAGGTCAATATATGATAACATCATATATTATGATGTTATTTAAGCACAGCGCTCTATTATGGACTTCATAAGGAAATGGCACAACTTCCCTAAATGTCTGCTTGGATGCAGTAGTGGCCTGGATGAGGGATAACAAACTGAAGTTGAATCCAAATAAGATGGCGGTACTGGTAGTGGGGGCGGGGGTTGGGACCCTAGAGATGGTTTAGTTCTTCCTATTCTGGATGGAGTTACATTCCCCTGAAAGATCAGGTACATAGCTTGGAAGTGTTCCTGAATTCCAAACTCTCTTTGGTTTTTCAAGTTGAGGCAGTGGCCAGGAGCACTTTTTATCAGCTTCGGCTGATACATCAGCTACATCAATTTCTGAAGGTAAATGGCCTTAAAACAGTGATGCATATGCTGGTAATCTCTAGGCTTGACTACTGTAATGCACTCTACATGAGGCTGCCTTTGTATGTAGTCCGGAAACTACAACTGGTACTGAATGTGGCAGCCAGACTGGTCTCTGGGACAATCTGAAGGGACCATATAATACCGATTTTTAAAAGAACTGCACTGGCTGCCGATATGTTTCTGAGCAAATTACAAAGTGCTGGTTATTACCTTTAAAGCCCTGAACAGCTTGGGTCCAGGGTACTTAAGAGAGCGCCGTCTTTGTAATGAATTCCATCACCTTTTATGAGCATCCGGAGAGGTCCGGTAACAGTTGCTGCCGTCTTGTTTGGTGGTGACTCGGGACCAGGCCTTCTCTGTGGCTGCCCTGGGGCTTTGGAATATGGTCCCTGTCAAAATAAGACCATCTTCTTCTCTGTTTGCTTTTAGGAAGACCCTCAAGATGCACCTGTTTTCTCAGGCTTTTAACTGAAATTAATTTAAAACTCTTTAATTTGTTTTTATCTTATGAGATTGTTTTATTCTTATTTTGTGAATTTTGGATAAACTCTGGATAAAACATCATCTTATTTTATTTTACACTAGCCAAACCCATCACAATGACCCATCACAATTGCAGGTGGGGTTGGGAGGAAGGCATGTATATTCTGGAGATCACTCTGTATAAGGACTGTGATTAATCTCTGGGTCATCTATTGGTGTAGGCCAAGCAAGCCAATATCAGTGGCGGTGGTGATGAGCAGATTTTGTCTCTGTTGCAGTATTGCCTCCAGTCAGGGGCGGCTCTTTCATGATGTAAGATGAGGCAGTCACCTCAGTTGGCAGATTATTGGGGCATCAGCAGGGTATAGAGATATCCCCCCTCCCTGCTGATGTCATCAGAACAGCACTTTAGCAGTAGCACTTACATTTATATGCCGCTTTATAGCCGGAGCTCTCTAAGCAGTTTACAATGATTTAGCATATTGCCCCCAACATTCTGGGTACTCATTTTACCGACCTCGGAAGGATGGAAGGCTGAGTCAACCTTGAGCCCCTGGTCAGGATCGAACTTGTAACCTTCTGGTTACAGGGCGGCAGTTTTACCACTGTGCCACCAGGGGCTGATCTGACCCTTGCAAATGTTGCAAGGAGAGCCTCTCTTCACACTCCTTGCAAAATGTGCAAGATGCATGAGGAGAGAAGATACCCTGGTAGCAGAGGCTACTTGCAGCTTCCTCTCCTCCCTACCCCATTCCAAGCCACATAATGGCGCATGGGGAAATGACCTGCCCAGCGAGCAAGAGGTTGCTGGTTCAAAACCCCACTGATATGTTTCGCAGAATATGGGAAACACCTATATTGGGCAGCAGCAATATAGGAAGATGCTGAAAGGCATCATCTCACACTGCGTGGGAGGAAGCAATGGTAAACCCCTCCTGTATTCTACAAAAGAAGATCTCATAGTTTTGTGATCGCCAGGAGTCGGCACTGACTTGAAGGCACAACTTTACTTTACCTTACCCCATTCCACCTTCAAAGGTTGCAAAGGTCAGTTTTGAAAGGTGGCAGGCCCCCACTAGGGTCCTCAAGCAAGGCAGCATGCCTAGCTTCAGGCACTGCAACATCTTAGGCCACCCCTGCCCCCAGTGTTTTATGATATAATGGTTGCTATTTTCTTTTTATGGGAAAAAGTAACCTGTCCCTGGAAACCAGGGTATCTGGGTTGGCAGTCTGGCTTTTTCTGCCCTCAACTGTATCCAACATATCCCATTGACTTTGGCTAATAGAACTCAGTGGGAGCCATTGAGAACTTAGCCAGGCATGATTTACATCATCAGTTGTGCTGAGCTGAGTGAATTGGTTTGTTTGTTGTTGATCTTGGTGTGACACTAGAAGAAAGCTGTGTAAACTGGCATTTTTTAATTTTGATTGGTGAATAGCCTTCTATATTTTTCATTATATACAGAGATAAAGATATAATGATGCAAATATAATGATAAAGTCTGTTTTTAAACTGTCAAAAATTAAGAATCTGAATATTTATACACATTAGTTGTATAAACGAATGAAGCCCCTCTCATACCACTGCCCCACAACTCTCTAGGTAAAACTCATCTGAATGGTAAAAGGTGCCTGGTAAGCGGGAGGTTTCTTCAGTAATGACTCTTAAAAGCTTTGCTGTTTGCATGTCAGACTCTCTAAGCATATCAAGGAGTTTTCTGGACTGAGAATATTGTATTAATCAGGTTGTCGTCTAGTAGCAGCGGATCCACAGTCGAACAATGTACATAGCTCATTGGTTAAAAAACAGTCTGCGGCGGATGCTGAATGAAAAATCGATGGCATGGCTATTTTCTTGTGGAAAGGCACAATGTGTAATTCTATAGGAATTCTATAATTTGTGTAATATATAAATTCCTGAAGGGATTTATTACACAAAATGTGTCTCTTGGAGCTATTGTTCTCTTATCCCGAGAGCCATCAAGTCTCATATGAGACAAAAGAAATTTTTGTTTAGAAAACAGTGGTATTAAAGTTTAAATCCCAGTTACTGCAAGCATGGTTGCTTCTTCAAAATATCATAAGAACTTATTTCTGTGCCATGCTCTGTTACATAAATGTGTGGGATAACAGAGAACCAACAGCAGTTTTACTGAATTGGTTTTCTTGCATGCCTGTAAGCCATGAAGTCTCCAGAATGGAAATAAATCAATATTTGTGTAAGAACAGAAGGTGATCTGCATATCTGCTGATGAAAGGAACACAGAGGTTTTTCCCTTAGACTTCTAGCATACATTAGACTTCATATTTGTGGCAAATATTGAAATATTCACTAGTTTTGTTTGAATGTAGCAATGTTCTTTCTATGACTTGGTTCCAGTGAATTAAAACGTATGTACCGTTTGCATCCAGTTAGCAAGATGGACACATGTGGTCTCATAGGAACATGGTCTCTTCACTTTTTCTTACAAGGAAGTGATATCCAAATAGGAAAATAATGTGTGAAGTAGCCTTTAGCTTGCTAATCTATAATAGGTTTTCATGGGCAGATATTCTGGGGCACTGATGACGAAGATGATGATGAATATTTATATACCACTTAGCAACAAATGTTCCAAAAGTTCCCAATTTATTTATTACATAGATATAAATTAATTAAATTAAATTAAATAAGAACAAAGGACTATAAACTCACTGGGTTGGATCCAAGGGAACCTTGTAGCACAAGAGGAATTTCCATTTGTACTGCATTCCCACTCACTTTTGTGAATTCTGCTGATTTATGAGCATTCCTGAAGGTCTTCCAGCTCTTAGGATTGACTTCTGGGAGAAGCAGGGGATTGCAGCAGGGAAGAAGGGGTAGGAAAACCTGTTCCACAAATGCGTTCCTCTCATGGTTTGTTGGATACAAGCTATTATGATGTTTTATTTTAGATACAATCTTAGCAATGTACTACACATTAAGATTTGCTAAGATTCTCTCTCTAATATATAACTGAGGACAAGTTACTGTGTGGGCACTGCCTGCCAGTTTACTCCTGCATGTGATGCCATCACATTTGGTTCTCTCCCAGTCATGCTTCCTTTTCTTGCCTGGGAAAGCACTAAATATTAACACACTGATGACAGCATTTCCCCAATTCTGTTCCTTATATTGTTTCTTCTTTTTTGGTGCTCTTATTCCACTCTTCCTAATTCTGGTTTTACTAGAAGGAATCCTAAAATGAACTAGAATTGGAGCACGTGCAGTTTGCCTTAGCTTTCAGTTCTTTCAATTGATTTGCATCTCCCCTCTGCACAAGTTACCAGTGTACATGTATGCATTAATAAACACTACACAAACACTACACATTTGATGTGATTGTACATATGTTTATTTTTAAATTTATTGTTGCATTTATATACCGTCTTTCGTTAAAAGACAACCCCAAGGCAGTTTACAAAAGTTAAAACATACAATAAAAAGGCAATAAAAACATCATGAAGTTTACATGAAGATTCTTCTATTGTTTTACACCTGCACCTCTGAGCATTGAAATAATACTTAAAAGAATCTTGGTACAACCATGCAGTCACTTCTGATTTGCTTTTTGTGGTCTATGCTCTCTATCAGATTTGAAAATATAAAATGGAACTCCTCATGCATCACTTCCACTTTGGAAACAAGACCAAATAATTTGGTGCTACAAAATTCAGGAAGAAATTCAGAGGCAGAGAATTTTGGAAATGCTCCTAACCACATCACACATTTTCTGTAACTAATAATTACTGACAAGATATAGGAGGAGACTTGGATTAGTGTTGGACGCACATATTAAAGTGTGGTACACTATAGAGGTTGTAACCAAGCAGCAGAGGCTCAGCTATCTGCATTCCAAACCATGGCCAGTGTTGTGACGGTGAGCTGCATTTGCAATGAGCATTTGAGTGCTCTTTAAAGGAGACAGAAACTGCTGCATTCTTTTTTAAAAAAAAAATACTATATTTCCTATTTCCCAGGGGGCACATCCTGGCATTATGCAAATAACATAGAGGCATTCATGAATTCATATTGTCAGTTTCATTCTCTGTACCTGAGGCAGCATTAGGCTTTGAACTGCAACTCTTCCATCAGAAAAGCAACTCATTAACACTACCTTATCAGCATAAGAGAACATTATCCATCTGGATGTGAAGTTTCATTTTGCGAGTGTGTTCAGTGTAAAGATGAGTGGGGGAAAATTATATCTGTATCAGTATCTTAAAGGAATGAATGAGAAGCTTTTTTTCTTAGCTATTGCAAAACCCATGTGCCAGCTAGAAAAGTAGATCTTTGAACAGATGAAGTTGCCTTATACAGAGATAGAGTCCATGGCTTGGTGCATCTAGCTAAGTATTGTCTGCTCCAACTGGTAGCGGACCTCCAAGGGCTTTTCAATGCTGATATCTGAGCAGTAGCAGCACACAACATTTTGGTTGAGGCAAGGCACCAAGTGCAATCCCCTTTCCTGCACTTGATTCCCTGAACCCTCACCTGGCTGTTTGGATGTGGCCTGGTGACTGCCTGGCTTTGGTGGCAGCAATACGTTAGCAACAAAATGTGGTGTATACATATTTTTCAGCAGCATCATAATGTATTGCACTGGGCCGGCAGACAGGTATATAGCCATACCTCCTCCTCCTCCTCCCCCTCCCGTGCTGAGTTTCAAAGAAAGAGCAGGAAAGAGAGGAAGAGGAGAGTGCTACCCATGGAGTTGGGCTAAATCATAGGAACATAGGAAACTGCCATATACTGAGTCAGACCATTGGTCTATCTAGCTCAGTATTGTCTTCACAGACTGGCAGCAGCTTCTCCAAGGCTGCAGACAGGAATCTCTCTCAGCCTTATCTTGGAGAAGCCAGGGAGGGAACTTGAAACCTTCTGCTCTTCCCAGAGCAGCTTCATCCCCTGAGGGGAATCTCTTGCAGTGCTCACACATCAAGTCTGCCATTCATATGCAACCAGGGCAGACCCTGCTTAGCTATGGGGACAAGTCATGCTTGTTACCACAAGACCAGTTCTCCTCACTCTTCTGTGGTGTTGCAGGCAGCAGCCGAAGCAAGTCTAGATCTAGCAAGTAAATGAGTAAGCTGGGGGTGAGTGAGATGGATTGACAGATGCTGCTATATATTTGCTAGCTCTACCAAATCTGCCAAACACATCAGCCGGCTTCTTGGAAAGACTGGCCCAATATCTGAGATAGCCATTGGTTCTGCCATTGATCTGTGATCCCTCCCATTTTAACTCTCTTCCCTTTAGCAATTCTGGACTCCTTTGTGTTCTATCCAGCAACTAGAAACCTGCCACATAGTTCTGCAGCACCCACACAACTAGGTAGGCCTCTTCTTCTGTTTCTGTATTTTGAGTCCCTGCTGTGTCTCTACTTTGCTTCATGTTTGTGATTGCCATAGACTTGACACAGTAGATGTTTTCTGAAGGGGGATGGAGTGCACATCAGGTCTGAATTTTCTAAACCCTTAAATGTCCCAGAATATAAGAGATACAACTGTCTGTTGTATCTTTTATGTTTGGCCTTACCTCCCCCACCCCAGAGACTAAATTGTTTGTATGTCCTGTCAACAAAAGACTGGGTTCTCAAATCGAGTTACTTGTGAGTAGGTTCTATAGGGCATGAGTTAGATGAACAACTACTATTACATCTAGGCAAGTTGAGTACCTTTGGAATATGTGGGCAGTAACTGCTGGAGGAATTATAACCTTTCAGTCAACGATTGCTTTTATCAGTGTGAGTGGAGAGATACTATGTGTTTGAAAATCTAAGGGAGACATCACAATCTTTTTATGCCTTGCAGAACTCAGCTCTGACCCCCTTACTGTGTTAATGTATGTGCAGTTATATTCCTGGGGTGTTGAGCACAGGCAAAGAGGCATCTTTCCCTCAAATTCAGACATAGTCTGTCTCTATATTGTTTGGAGAGTTCTGTTGTATCTGTTTATCCTGTTGTATAAAAATGCTTAACTGAGAGTACTCAAAGGATAGCTTAATGGTTTGGTGGTGAGGAAGGGAGAACTAACAAGTCTCTGTATCGTGTCTGCACTGTGTGTGGTCTTCTCTCGTTTTGACAAGCTCAGCAGTCTTGAATTTCAAACCTGCCTTCCCTGGCTGGCTGACACTGGTAGCTTTCATTCTTCAAACATCCCCCTTCTTTCCTAATGTTCAATAATGCTTTTATATTTCTCTCTTGTGAGGATATCAAACTATGGTTGATTGTATCTATGTGTGATTGTAGTCAGTAACCCTTCCTCTAAGGAGCTATAAGAGCAATGTTTATGGTTTATATATATTTGCAACTTAATAAAGATTAGAGACTTACCCAATTTTATTCAGCAAAAGTCATTTATTTAAACTTTGGACAAAGTTATGGTTGAACCTTGATTGAGGCACCAGCCTAACTCAGGCTAGGGAACACGGCTTTTTAGCCAAGCTTCTAGTCAATGTTAAGAGAGTGACTGCTTCCTTAACCCGGGTTCTGCAGTTTGCACGCAGCCCAAGAAGACACAGAGATGGGAATCTAGAGTGCACGTCCCCTGCAGGAATGCCCCAATGCACCGCGCTTGGTGCGTGGTGGGATACCTGGAAGCCAGGATGCGTCATCCCGGCCTCCTAAGCTCTGTGCTGCCTGGCTGCTTGTCTGAGAGCGCGGTCCACACTCCCAGCACCAATTAGGGGATCATCTAGGGGATCATGAGTCCCTGGTGGCGCAGTGGTAAAACTGCCGCCCTGTAACCAGAAGGTTACAAGTTCAATCCTGACCAGGGGCTCAAGGTTGACTCAGCCTTCCATCCTTCCGAGGTCGGTAAAATGAGTACCCAGAATGTTGGGGGCAATATGCTAAATCATTGTAAACCGCTTAGAGAGCTTCAGCTATAGAGCGGTATATAAATGTAAGTGCTATTGCTATTGCTATTGCTATCTGGAGCGGGGTGTAAGGTTTCGCAGCCTCCCCCATGAACGGTCATATGACTGCCCTTGTCGTATGCTTGATTTTTGGAATAAGTTAAATAACCTGCATCATCATATAGGTTCAGGGTGTTATTAGACTATTAAGTTGGGGAGGGGCCATAGTTCAGTACAAGAACACCTGTTTTGCATGCAGAAAGTTCTAGGTGCAATCTTTGGCATCTCCAGGTACGGCTGGAGAAAAAATTTCTGCTGAAATCTCAGGTAACCACTTCCAATCCATATAGACAATATTGAGCTAATATTATATATTATATTAAGTCAGACAAATAGTCTGCAGTTTCAGATGATCAAATTCAAAGGAAAGTTGACCAACATACATTAGGGAGTACCTCTCCCTGAATGAATACCAGGCTGGTTTTGATAATCACCTCAAGCAATGCTCAGTATCCCCTCAATCCCAAGACTCTAGAATAACCCCCAGAATAGAATCAGAAATTGCATGCCCCAACAGAGTTGAAAACTCACTTGCCTACACAGGCTTTGCCAGTTAAATGGGATAGACCATGGGATATAGTTTTTACTGTTAGGCTGTAGAGTTGTACATGGAGTTCTGTTAAACTGGAATTATTATTAATTATTAATTTTTATATGTTTGGTAATGGGTTATTTTTTCATAAACTGTGTTGGATTTAAATAAATATCTAAAACTTTAGTTTGCACATCCATGAGTAAGCATCTGTGCATATGAAAATATTTCTAAATACAGAATTTAATTATAATATCATATAACATAAGTGCTTTATGATAGTTTTGTAGCAACTAATGGGGTGGGTGGGTTTCGAGGCAAAGAAGTGACACCATTGTTTTCTGAACTCAAAATTGGACATTGACCTAAACTCTAATATTTGCTTGTTTTTAAGTTGTTTTATATTTAAAAGATTACTTGATACTGATTTGAATGTTGCCTGTCTTCCCAACAATCACCAAAAAAGAGGCTTGTAGTTCAGTCTTCAAGCAAATGAAGTGTTAACAATGATGAGGTTTTGCATGTTAAGCCGTATTCTTTTATGAAGTCTGAAGTTATGGCAGTAACTTAGGGTCTGTAATCTTTATAGTTGGAAATTTAGTGCCAGTGATAAAACGATATTATAAAAGACCAGAACGAAAAGGATTTCATTAATCTTGAAAATGGGAAGCCAGCAATTGTCAAGGTTGGGAAATCTACACAAGGTAGAAGATCTTATCAGATCAAAACATTCATATTTGAGAAAAATAAAATGCTTGACAACAAAACAGAAGCACCCAACCACATAAATGTATGATATTTTATGAAAGCAGCCATCCTTAAGAAGGATTTGCTGTTTAAAGCCTCCCAGCGTAAGAAAGACACAATTATGGCTGTGTTTGCCAAGGCGGCCATAAGATTTTCACATGGAAACTTTGATTAGTGTTTGTTGCTTCTTTCCCCGCAGTATGAGAGAGTGTCGGAGGGAAAGAAAATTGAACTGTTGAATTGAAGCCTGCATTGGACTTTTGATGGTTGGCTCAGCAATTCATAGGCTTAGCAATTCCATCAATTCATAGACTCATCAACTTAGTAAGGACAAAACTGTCATTTGGTTCAATCACCTGCCACAAGAAAGCCCCACCCACTTAAGCCCCATATCCTGTATGTCCAGACTGGGTTACAAGAGCTATTTTTAAAACAAATAGCTCCAAGCTAAGGGCAACCTTCTAATGTATTCTTCCAAGATTGTCTATTTTTGTAGAACTACAAAACTAAAAGAGCGGCAAGTGTTTTGGCTTTTTTTAAAGCAGTGCTTTCCATTGTGTATTTGTATATTTTATTTGGCCAGATGTGACAGTGTTTATAAAACAGCAACCATCCATCTTCCAAACCTCCATCAACAATGGGGAAAATGCCACATTTGCCTAATTTGAGAATGCACTGAATGTCTTTGCCTGCTTTTTCTTGGTGTCTTTTTCTGGCAGCAAGAGAGAATCAGACAGAATTGAAATATAGCTCTGTAGTAGAAAGGTGGTTAGGTTAGAACCCTCTTTCCTGAGATGTCAGTAGGGACATAGCAAGGTTGGAGTGGGCCCTGGGATGAAAAGTGAAGATGGGCCCCTGCCCCTCCCCGCCTTGTTCAGAGATATGTGAGGGGGAGAGCAAAGAGCAAGCTGTCATGCAGCCAGTGCCCCCGCCCCCATGGGTCTCATTTATTCATTTGGCCTCCTTTGTTCATTTATAGCTATGCCCCTCGATGTTAGTTTTATACAAGCCAGCAATATTTGAAATGGTGTAGCATTCATTTGGGGATTCCTCATCTGCCTTCTGGTAGGCAGCACACTAAAATAGAAGAAGGTATTTGTTAGATTAGGATTTTCCTAGGATTTGTGGTTTTGTCTGTAATATGGTTATACCAAATATCCATTTGTAGTGCTAAATAGGCTTGTTTGCTGGAGTAAGACTAGGATGATTTCAACTATTCGGTCTGTGGTTTAGTTAGATACAGAAGAGGAAACAAACAGTGCTTTCCTACTCTGTATATCTATATAGGTTCATGTTAATAGCTTTTTAGCTTGTATGGTTTATAGTATAGCATGTAAAAAACAAGTGTCGGTTTGCCATAGAATCAACAATACAAGATTCTCATTTAATGCAAGTCCACAGTATTATGCATTTGCAGTGTCAGTGAAATGCAAAGCAATTTTTTATTCATCCTAAGATAAATATTTCTAGTAAAACGACCATAGAGAAAATATTGATTAGACTGAAGTATTCTGAACAGTAGCAGATTACATTGTACAGTGTAGCAGAAAGCACCAAAAGCTTGAATTATATGGTTATACTAAACAATGGTATCAGCAGAAAGAAGTAATATCAGTTCTGGTTTAAAGAAGTGTACATTTTAGACAACCTAAAATGTACAGAGGTGTTACTTTATGCCGGCCGGTGCACTATGCAGTTCTGACTATATTTAGTGATGCAAACATAGCAAGTAAACACTGAGGGACAAAAAGGATGAGAAGAATATCAATTGCATGAAGAGAGTAAAAGAAATTGAGTGCCTGAATATGTCATGTGCTGTAGAGAGGTTAGTAATAACAGTAATAGTCTAGAGATTTTGCAAAACAAATAAAAAGGGAATTTGAAGGATGCTGGGATCCTGGAATGCTGAAGGGTCAATATAGGAAGAGAAATTGACAGTGATTCTGTAAGTCTAGTAGGAATAATATACCACAAATGAAAAATAATGTTATACCTAGAAGCTTTGCAAATGCTATTCTGAATAACATACAGAATGATTGCAATTGGCTTTTGAAGTATTGTATATTATAGGCTTGCTTTCGTTTGGATGAACATTGACTATTTATAGTCCCGAGTCTTGCAGAATGGATGTTTTCACTTTCCAGTAACTGAAGGTGAAATAAAGAAAACAAAATGAAATTATTTACTCGGCAGCAAACTTTGGCCAGTTATAACCTTTATTTCACAATGAAGTTGTCATGGCCTTTCAGTAGGCCTGGTGCTCTTTTGTTCTTCATAGTTAGTCAAGTCTTTATTTCAGTCATTGACCAGAGTGAAATAGGAATCATACAATCAGTCTCCAAGAAAAACAGTACTAGTAAATTGGATATTAAAAGATAAACAAACATTTTAAAATATCTAAAATAACTAAAATATCTAAATAAGTACCTAATATATATAAATCAGATTCAGAAGGTCTCAAATAATTGATTATTGGTTATTGATAACTTCCACTCAAATTTTGCTAGCAATATAACAGTATTTAGCAACATTATACGACCTAACTGGATTCTGATCTGCTAAAAGAAGAGACAAATAAAATTTATCAGTAGAGCCTGGATATGAAGTAATTTCAGGAGAAATCAGCTTAAATTCATAGTTAACAATTGCAGTAGAAACACCGAGATATAATTCCCTCCAACTTCCAGTGTTCATTCTAGTGCACATGGCATTTCAGGATAAGGTTCAACATGATGAATGGACAAGTAATTGAATGTATCTTTTACTTTAAAGAAATAATTAGGTTACTTGATAAAGCTTTACAAAATCATACTGAAATAGTTTTTAGCCAAACATGTAGAGTTGCCTTGCAACATTTATTTAAATGAAACATTTGTCGTGGCACTGGTATTGAGAATTCTGTTTAATAATGCATCAAACATCTTTCTGGAATACCTTTTATATATCATAAGAGCACCAAGTAGTAAAGTATCTGAATAAGTTGAAGTAGCATGGAAAATGAAAGCAGAAGATGGTTGTGTGGGTACAATAAGTGTTTGGAGGGAAATCTGATTTGATAACATATTACTAGAAGATAATAAAAAATACTACACAGATGTTTAAATTTTGGTTGGCTGTATTTTATTCACATCTCTCCAGAACTGATGAGAGAATTTCTTTGGCTTTAGTGGGCTGATGTTTATACCATGCAACATACAAAATTCACATACGGAGAGTATGTTTTCAAATTTTAAGTAGAAATAGAATTTTTTAAATGTCTGCCACTTTCCTTTGAATGTGGCTTATATTTCACTGCATGAATGATAGATGAGCAAAACTATGTACTGTAAAGTGAAATAGTCTCTTCCTTTGTAGCTCAGGACTTTTATAGCTCAATTGCCATCTTGCCTGTTGGCCAATTCACATTAACAAATTGTTTTGCTGAGAGGTGTATGCTTGAATGGATCTTGTAATGGATCTTGTAATTACTCCAATGTATGTCCAGTTCTCATATTGATCCACACCACTACGAACCCAGCATGGAAACAAGACAATCTGGCTATTATGTAATAGCTATTTGGGCTTGATTGAGCCACCTAATGGTGCAGCAGGGAAGCAACCTGCCTAGAGAGCAGGAGGCTGTTGGTCTGAATCCCCGCTGCTGTGTTTCCCAGAATATGGGGAACTCCTATATAGGGCAGCAGTGATATAGGAAGGTGCTGAAAGGCATTATCTCATACTGTGTGGGAGAAGGCAAAGGTAAACCCCTCCTGTATTCTACCAAAGACAAACACAGGGCTCTGTAGTCGCCAGGAGTCGACACCGACTCGATGGCACAACCTTTCATTTTTTCAGATACCTACCAAGCAGTTATAGTCTGCATGATGGAGAAGGCGGAGTACAATCTTATATTCCATTCACATTACCTAAACTAATGTCAGGTGCAGGCAGACACACACACACACACACACACGTATATGTAATCACCCTTGCATTTATATGCATGTTCCCACAATTCCTCTCTTCAAAATTGGGAGAGGGGTGCAAAAATAAATAAAATTAATAAATATTCAGGCCTCCCCATGGGCATGTGCTCTCACAGTTGTTGGTGCATTCTGGCAAGGAGAGTTGCATGCCAGGTTTACATCATGCAGAGTTGTCACCAGTACCACTCATATACCTCTTGTGCCTGAATGGAAGTGGTAGTCTGTAGCTTTTAAGTGCCACTGTTACCATGCATCCCTTATTCACCCAGATATCCAGGCCAGTTGGTGGCGGTTTTGGAGGTTGCAGGTGACCACCTTTCCACATGGTTACATTCATGGAAAGCATGGGAGGGTTTGAAGGCAATTCCCCCATTCCACTGCTGCTCCCTAATAAATGGCATTTGTTGGCATTTTACTTTTGAATATAGAAGTTCTATCTAGCTACCTGGCTAATAGTCTTTGATAGAGATCCCCCACCCCATTTATCTAATTCCTTTAGAAAACCATTTAAGCTGGAAGTCACCACTATACCTTGTGGTAGCAAATTCAATAAAGTTTTTACTATAATACAGCACATTTGGGTTCTTAATTGTCTTAGATCACAATATGAGTGCTCTACAGAACCAATTGAAAATGGTCAAACTACAGGTTACATTAAGCACACATTTAATAGGCCTGTGCACTATTGAAAATATCGTATTGGATCCGATTTGATCTGATAGGCATTGGTATTGGGTCTTTTGGCTCTTTAAAATATTGCTATCGAGATGGATTTCCGATTGGAAATCAAATGACAATATCAGTAAACATCCCTATA
Organism: Hemicordylus capensis; assembly: GCF_027244095.1. Lineage (NCBI taxonomy): Eukaryota > Metazoa > Chordata > Lepidosauria > Squamata > Cordylidae > Hemicordylus > Hemicordylus capensis. Next base: position 388,376,165 of record NC_069657.1, on the reverse strand, counting down.
GAAGACTGTGAGGGTGGGGTGGAATCAGGAAAAATCTCTGCTGGGCAGAGATATCTGAAATTTGGTAGACACATAGTGGAGGCCAGAATGACTCTGTGTATTTAATTTACATTACATCTCTCCATCTGTTGGTTTTTAATTAATTTTTAAAAGTAATCCAGAAATCGTACTCACATCCAGAAATCATGGCAGAAAAGTGATATGTAATCACAGGGGAAGTGATGTCAGATCCGAGAATCTATCACTTGCTTTTTACATGGCTAAGCAAATTAAATTGCCTAAATAATTTTTTTAAAATGTGTTCGCGGGGAAGCAGGGTAGATGGCAGAAGAAGGCGGGAGGGGGGGATTCTTGAACTGCCAAAAGTTGAGGACACCATTTTAAATATCTGCCACCATTTTGTCTTCTGAATTGCAGATATTTTCTACTATATTTTATTGACATTTCCAAGATCATATCTGATATAGTCCTCTAAATATTGGATCAGAATTATTTCTGATTATATATGATATCGCTGATATCATTCTGATATCGGATATATCCATGTTACTAGCAACTCTTGCTACACATTTTGCGGTGCCTCAAACTTAGTCACTTAGCCATTTTCTTTCCTTAGCTTGTTTAGAAGAGAAACGCCGACTGCATTCCAGACAAATTGTTGTTCTAGCAAGGTGTTTCCCTGTGATGCCTTTCAGGTCTTTTTGCAAATGACTGAAGGAAATGACATGGACTAAAGGAAATGAGCCACTCTGAGTGCATCTGAGCATAAGCAGAGAGAGATGCAGAGCAGACCCAAATTAGAGTTGAAAAAAGACATCTGTTTTTGACAGGGCAGTTTCAGTTTCAGTTGTGCCTAGAGAGACAGTGGGTGGGTGTTGTAAATATGTTGGCACAGCTGACCCAACAGGATTTATGGTCCCTCCAGATCCACTTCGGTGAGTCAAGATAGAAATTCTGTAGATAAGAAAGTAGCAGCTTAGCTGCACGGACGAAAGCGAAGGATGACTCTCAAAGTAGTAGAAACAAAATAAAGTTCCCTTGAAACTAGACTAGGTACCCCCCTCTACGATATCTGAGCAATAACTGAAATAAAGGAGCAAGGAAGGAACAGAACAAGGACAGGCTGAAACAAGAAAGGTTGAACAATTCTAAGCATGAGGAACACTGTCTGCAGTAGGCAATGTTGCTGACAGTACTGTCTCAGGACCAGCATTTGCTTGATATGGGGTTCGAGATAAACGGCAGCCAATCAGGCTGTCCTGACTCAGCATTTATATTCCCTCTCCCGCGAGATCTTACGCCTGCGGGTCTCCCACTGAGCCTTTCTCTTGAGACATCTTCTTAACACAGTTGAAATTCCAGCTTCCTCCTGATCAGTCTCCTCAGCCCTCATCTCTGCCAGCTGTTCAGATTCCCCTGACTGCTGCCATTCCACCTCAGCTTCAGAGTCTTTTCTCACAGCCAAATCCTTCTGTTGTGCTTCTGAACCTGCTCTCCCAACCAAATCCTCCCGCTCCTCTTCTGACTCTTCTGATTTAGAGGTCTGGGCCACGGCAGTTGGGGATTAGCTGCAGATGAGTGACACAGCTCATGGGAGGGGCCACATTCCTGAAGTGGCTGATTTTGAAAGTGTCTCTTGAGAAGATGATGCTCAGAGGAGGGGAGCTTTGCTTCCCTGAGCTTTGTGAATAGGAGTTTGAAAACAGATATCAAAGGAGTTTTGCATGGAGTTTAGCAGGGAAGTGTGTGGTGAGGCACATAAGCAGCCCCTCTTTATCACAAGGGAGACACTCAGCACAAGGAGAAGGTGAGTAATACCCAATTTTTGTAATTTTCTTGAAGGACCTTTAATTAGCTGACAACTGCAGCTAAGACCTAGTTTTAAGTAAACAAGCTCTCTATATATTCTAAACAGCCAATAAAACCAGTTATGAAAGTAGAATGCCATCAGGGGAGGGAGTGCTGCTTGTTTGACTATCTGCCTGAGAGGCAGAAGCTGTGGATGTGAGCTTGGTGCAAAGAGCTCCTGACTCTCAGGGAATGTTCATTCCCTCATAGCCAAGGTGGCTGACCTGGAGAAGTTCAGGGAGGCAGAGGGGTATGTGGGTGACAACTTCAGGGATGTGATAGAGGCATCCCACTCCCAGGCTGACAGCTCCTCTGCTGTCATGGAGAATGAAGGTCTCAGGGAAAGAGGACATCAGTCTGAGGAAAAGGGGAATGCTCTCATAGAATGGATCCCTTCCTTGGGTAATGTACCAATTTTCTCTTGCACAGAGAGGCCTCCTAGTAGTAGGCGATTTTTTTTTCAGGGCCTCCTATTAGTGGGTGGTTTGATCATTAGAGTTATAGAGAGACTAGTATTTTTAAGCCCGTTATAATAACGGGCGCTAGCTTTCTTTTCCCCGTTTAAGCTTTCTTCATATATATATTTTGTGTGTGTGTGTTTGTGTGTCCCTGTCTCTCTTCGTTCCTTTCCTTTCCTTCCTTTTCCTTCTCTCTTTTTTTGTTTTTTATATGTTTTATTCTCTACGTTATCTTTTTCTCTCTTCTTTCTATAATGGGCATGTTCTTTGGTTTTGTGTGTGTGTGTTTTCCCTTTTCTCTTTTTCTATGTTTTTTCTCCCTTTTTTCTTCATTTTTATCTTTTTTCCCCCTTCCTCTCTCTTTATTTTGTTCTTTCCTTTCCTATCTCTCTCTTCTCTCTTTTTCCTTCATTTCTTTTCTTTTCTCTGTTGTTCTGTCTCTCTCCCTCATTCCTTGTTTTGTCTTTTGCTGTCTGTTTTTCTTTTTGTCTGTCTGTCTCTCTGTCTTTGTTTTCCTCCACCCTGTTCTAATTTTCCATTCCCTCTGTGGTTTTTTTGCAGGGGACAAAAAGTTCCTTCCCGGCCCTCAATAAGGGCCACCAGTAAAACCCACACTACATCTAGGGACAGGAGGGAGGGGGTTGGTGCTTTTAATGGACTGAGGAAGGGAAGCCGGAGTGTGTACCTGTAGTCAGCCAAAGACCCACCCCCCGCCTACCTCAGCCAATCTGCTGCAAGAAATGGCCTTATTGTGCCTTGTTTGAATGAGGCAGTGGTAAAGCCATGCCCCAAACAAATAGAGAGTGGGCGACTGCATTCTTTTCACAGATCTTTTTCATCACATGTAGTTTGGCACTCATTCTCACCTTTTTTGAAGATACCAAACAGTAAATCCAGTTGCACCCAAATCAAATATGTTCCAATCTTATTGAAGGCTGATTCTCCCTCCCCATATTCAATAAATCTCTGGTTTATTCTCACTTTTTTCCCTATATGTCAAAACTACTTTGAAAGGTACTTACTTCCACAGGGACCTAACCACTAATTGCTTAGGGAACTTTTGATTTTATCTGCTATGAGTGGAATTCTATAAAAAGAAAGGGGGCAAGATGCGTGTCTTGGGGCGCGCGCGTGTGGATCGGCGGTGCTGGCTGGGGTGAGAGGCGCCCCGCCCACCTCCTCTCCCCCCGCGAAGTTGCTGCCTCTCAGCACGTCTGGTTGGGGGCCATGGCTTCCCGTGCAAGGAGGGAGGAGAAGTCTGCTTGAAGGCGGAGGGAGAGTAGAAGGAGAGGAGAGGACTCTGCGCTGCCGCCCAGGAGAGGATTCGGCCAGCGCGCCTCGCAAGCTGCTGCCTCCAGAGCGCGCCGTTGCGAACAGTAAAGGCGGACGGGCTTCCTCTGCCCTCGTTGCCCTGCAGGGGTCGGGGTGAGGAGGGGGCAGCGATGATGAGCCATCAGCACATGCGCGTGTGTGTGGGGCGCGCGGGTAGAATTGCACGCTGGAGAGGCGGGGTGGTTGCATTGCGCTCCCTTGCGAAGCTGCCCCGGGCGGCCGGGGCGGCCTGGTCTGATGGGCGTGTCGGGGAGCGAGACTTGGGCAGCTAGGAGGGCGGGAGGACGGTCGGCGGTGGCGGGAATTACATGGGCTTACTTCTGCCCTCCTCGTTGCCGTTGGCGGGCCAGCTGCTGCCGTCTTTGCTCTTCTGCCACCCGCGGGAGGCCTGGAGCCGCCGCCGCCGCCTCTGGCTCCCTGCGGCTGCCGCAGCCACTTCTTCCCTCCCCGTGGTGGTGCCTTTGGCCTCCCTGCGGGTTCCCTGCGGCTGCTGCAGCCGCTTCTTCCATCCCCGTGGCAGCAAAACAGCAAACATGGCCGCCTGGTGCCTGTCTCCGGTTCTGCTTCGGCCGTTCTGCGCATGTGCTCCGCGCATGCTCAGAACGGCTGAGGGAGGCACGGACACACACTTGGTGTCCGTCCACGGACGGACACCAAGGCTTTTATTAGAGAGGATGGGTTTGTGACCCATGTGTAAACCACACACTGATTTTCCTGCCTGATGCAAAGGCTGCAGACATCACACAGCATCTAGATAGGCTGTTAGCACATGCACATGCCAGATAAGAGACTCAGCATATAGGTGTTCATATACCAATGCCAGAAGCCTCTGAGCCAAGATGGGCTAGCTGAAGTGTTTGGTTGCTAATGAAACCATAAAAATAGTGGGCACAACAGATCGTTGAGAAGCAGTGGGACACTTATTCCTGGGTACAAACTATACAGAAAGGCCAGGGAGGGGAAGATTGGGGGTGGAATAGCACTCTGTATTAAAGAAGGGGTAGACTACAACAAGCTAGAAAATCTAGGAGGATTGGTGTCCTCCACAGAATCATTATGGGTGGCAATACAGGGACTGAAAGGAAATGTGTTACTAGGGACATGTTATCAAAATGTTGAGAGTGATGTTGAGTTGGAGAAGCAAATCAGTCAAAGAGATTGAGAGCTGTAAATAGTGGGTGACTTCAATCATCCTCACATAGACTGGGCAAATTCACATTCAGGTATTGACAGATTTCTAGACATGTTAGGTCAGATTTCTAGACATGTTAAATGACTGTGATTTAGAACAGTTGGTAGCAGAACCGACCAGAGAGCGGATGACCTTGGACTTAATCCTGAGTGGTGCCCAGGACCTGGTGCAATGTTCTCCAATAATTGTAGAACCATTGGGGAACAGTGCCCATGGTGTGATCCAATTCAGTTAATTTGCAAGTGGAGCACTGCCAAAGAAAAATAATTAAGGAAAGGAATGCTAGCTCGCTTTCTCCCAAGTGAGATGATAAGAAGTTTCAAGGCTAAACAAAACTTCTCACCTTGTTTCCTCCCAGCCATAATCAGAATAAGGGAGGGAATGACAGACAACGTGATGTGCCCTCTCCCTTCTATCCAGATGATTGCCCTCTGCAGTTTCTGTATGAACATTTCTTTGTCTGTAGGAGCATACAGGGGAACCATCCTGACATAACCAATATTCACGCCTTAATTGGAGCAAGAATTCTACAATCTTAAAAATTCCTCAAGGAGGCCCATTATCAGTCTCCTCCACCAAAGCTTCTCAATCATGCCTCAAGGTATGTTTTTGCCCCCTTCAAAATTGTGCTCATGCCATACTTGCCATCTTTGTTGCGAGTGCACTTGCATGCACCCTACCATCGGACTCAGTGCCTCAAGCTGCCTGAGCGCACATCATTGTTTGCCTTGTGCTTGAGCCGCTGGAGAGATGGACCCTAGCTGGACGCAGCTATAACAAACATCTTTCCTCTTTCTCTTTCTTTCACTCCCATCCCAGCATTAAAGCTAACCTGCCCCTTCTTTCTTTCTGTACTCCTATTATCCCTAGCTAGGGGAGAGGGGACCCGTGTTTGCCCCTCTCCCCAGTGGCCCCTCGGAGTGAGGAAGATAATGAAGAAAATAGGGAAGGGTGGAGCTGGGGGGCTCCTCAGAAGCTGGGGGCCTGGGTTCTTTGAACCCATCCACTCAATTATAGCTACACCCCAAATCCCAGAAAAAGCAACTTTTTGTTTTCAAGAACATGTATCCACACCCTTCATTCCTTCTATTGTGTCCATGCTATGGCCATTTTCCTCACAGGACTTTGAGTATTTTATTGATGTTGATTGGTCTGCACCCATTTGACACTAATTTCTCCCACTTGGGGAAAGCGTAGCCACGGACCGTGAAAGCTGACACATGTCCACACATACCTCTTAACATCCAGTGCACGGGCCTCATGTTTTACACCAGGGGTTCTCAACCTTGGGTCCCCAGATGTTGATGGACTTCAACTCCCATAATCCTCAATCAAAGGCCATTGGGGCTGGGGATTATGGGAGTTGGTCCAGTAACATCTGGGGACCCAAGGCTGAGAATCCCTGTTTTACACTGATTTGCTTGTTTCATTAGTGGTCAGATTGCATCCCCTGTGGATTGGGACTATGGTGTAGGGGTTAACTCTACATCTATCGTAGTCCTAGTCTGGACTGGAGCTACTACTATTTGCCTTGTGGGGGAAAGCAACTGTTGGCGCTAATGCTGGCTTTCTTCTGTTGGCATCAATGGTAGCAACCTCAAGAGGGCCTGATTTGGATCGGGATTGGAGTAGAGGTAGGGTTAAATGTTCATCCCCATTCCTTAGTTTCAATCCATGAGGAGCTGATCTGGTGCTTAAATTAAAAAAAATAAAATAAAAGCATATTGCCATTAAGTAATACCCACCCCCAGCACAGTACTTCCAGTGAATGTTGCTGGTGTCTATCTTATGTTTCTTGTTAGATTGTGATCCCCTTGGGGACAGGGATCCATCTTGTTTATTTATTTATTATTTATCTGTGTAAACCGCCCTGAGCCATTTTTGGAAATCGAATGAATGAATGAATATGTGCTTAATGTAACATATGTTTTGACCCTAAAGGTAAGGTGTGCTATCGAGTCAGTGTTGACTCCTGGTGACCACAGAGCTCTGTGGTTGTCTTTGGTAGAATACAGGAGGGGTTTACTAGTCGGAGGGCTATAGATCACCTCCAGCCTCAAAGGCAGGTGCCTCTGAGTACCAGTTGCAGGGGAGTAGCAGCAGGAGGGAGGGCATGCTCTCAACTCCTGCCTGTAGGCTTCCAGTGGCATCTGGTGGGCCACTGTGTGAAACAGGATGCTGGACATGATGGGCCTTGGGCCTGATCCAGCAGGGCTGTTCTGATGTGCCATTGCCTTCTCACGTGCAGTATGAGATGATGGCTTTCAGCATCTTCCTATATTGCTGCTGCCCGATGTAGGTGCAGGGATTCGAACTGGCAACCTCTGGCTTGCTAGTCAAGTCATTTCCCCACTGCACCACCACTAAAAAGAAACTTTTTGTTGATTCCACCCTGGGATTAAAATAGTTGTAAATTCTAGTGTTTTCCTTTTTTTGACTATGGTTAAAATATTATCAAGTGAAGTAAAACCAGACTTTATATTTGGAATTTGTTGCACATGTTTGTGCGGACAACCTTTGCCATGTCATTATGATGCAGATAATATGTGGCTTACTTTTCTTCCACAAATAGAGCATAATTAAGTTGAAACAATCTTTCTTTGATGAATGCTTCATTTACAATAGTAATAAGTAGAAGCCACCATAGAAATTTATCTGTCACTCAGACTGCTGCTAACCTGTCTACCCCATGTACAGTAAACACAATCCTTCCGTTTTCCTGTTGGTCTAATTGGAAACAGAACCTGATTAGGAAGGGTGTGAAAAGGAACTCAGTGTTAGGAACTCACAAAGGATATGGCTGATTGTGTTTTTATGTATTCAAAGTTCTTCAGCAGCCCCCTTTTTAGATACAGGTGGAAACGTTCCTAAAGTGTTTTGAAATACATCATCTTTCTGTGAGGGATAACTTGAATAGTTGAAGGTTTAGCTGTCTCCTTATCTGTCTGCCTGTGTGTTAGATTCTTCTTCAGAGGCCCTTATCCATAAGCTCCTGACATCCAAGCTTGGCAGGGAGCAGCATAAGAGAGGGCCTTTTTGTTGATGATACCCCAGTTACGTTCCTTCCTGAGAATGTTCTCTTCTGAGAGGGCCTTTTAAACTTGAAATCAAGCCACTGTTTTTAACCTTGCTGTGCTATTTTATCTGCTGTTTTAAATGGTGCTTGTTTTATACATTATATTTTAGTGGATGTGTGCTATATTTTTATATGCTTGTTAGCCACCCTGAAATTGTTTTTTTGAAGGGTGGGATATAATTTTTAAAAATAAACATGAGATATTTAAGGGCATTAGCCTGCCCTTAAGACTGCTGAATAGTTTAGTTCATGTCCTAAAAGGATTGACCTAAACCTGTCTTTGGGCATATTTAGTGCAACATATGGGATTTTGTTTCTAATAAAAAGTAAGCAATTCTGCATACTGGCAAGATAATGTTACATTTTTCAGCAATTTGGGTAGGGAAGGATTTGACTGTATGATCTGTCAAATATTCCAAGGACTGTAAAATTAATTTCTGTGCCTGTTCTGTGTTAAGATTATTTTATTCAGATTCTGTTACCTTTGCAATGATGGAATTAAGTTCCAGTGTTTAGTCATATTTCTGTGGACCAGAAAACATGAAGGATGATATGGTCTGACTCAGTACAGTATATGGCAGCTTCCTATGTTCCTAATCACTAGTCACTACAGCCTCCTTCAGGCATTCTCAATCCATGGATACACCCAGTAAAGTGCCCACAGGTGAATACCCCACTCCCAGCACAGACACACTCCTTAACCATAATTTCACCCATATCAATGACCACTTAGTGAAAATACAACAGTTAATTAATTCTCTTTTAAAAGGTAGAAGATAAGGACTTGACTTCAAGAGCTCCAGTTGCCCTGAGGAAAGTCCTAGTCTCTTGACCTTACATGACAGAGGGAAATTTATAATGCTTTGTCCTCTGAAATTAAAGTTGGGATTGGATAGGATCCACATCCCTTTTGGAGTCATCCCTCCCTGCCAATTTTATTTTCTGAAGTTTATCAGCCTACATGCCTTCCTACCTTGTAAATGTTGCAGCATCATGAAAGAAATGATTTATTGAATCCACGCAATGAGTATAAAGATAGATTAATGTGTCCATAGGGAAAATTCACAAAATTGGGCTAAAAGATATATCTTATTTGATTAGAACATAATAACATAATAACAGCCCTGCTGGATCAGACCCAAGGCCCACCTCGTCCAGCATCCTGTTTCACACAGTGGCTCACCAGATGCCTCTGGGAGCCCACAGGCATGAGTTGAGGGCATGCCCTCTCTCTGCTGCTACTCCCCTGCAACTGGTATTCAGAAGCATCCTGTCTCTGAGGCTGGAGGTGGCTTATAGCCACCAGACTAGTAGCCGATGATAAACCTCTCCTCCATGAAGTTATCCAAACCCCTCTTAAAGCCATCCAGGTTGTTGGCTGTCATCATATCTTGTGGCAGAGAATTCGACAAGTTGATTATGCATTGTGTGAAAAAGTAGGTATAGTCTTTATAACAGTCTTTGACCAGCCAAGTGTAAAAAAGTACTTCCGTTTGTTGGTCCTAAATATCCTGGCAATCAATTTATTGGGATGACCCCTGGTTCTAGTGTTATGTGAGAGGGAGAAAAATTTCTCTCTATCCACTTTCTCCACACCATGCATGATTTTATAGACCTCTATCATATCTCCCTGCAGTCAGTCTTTTTTCTAAACTAAATAGCCCCTGGTGTTGTAGTCTTGCCACATAAAGAAGGTGCTATAGGCCCTGATCATGTTGGTGGCCCTCTTCTGCACCTTTTCCAGTTCTACAATGTCCTTTTTTAGATGTGGTGACCAGAATTGTACGCAGTACTCCAAGTGTGGCCTCACCATAGTTTTGTATAAGGGCATTATAATCCCCTTCCTAATAATCCCTAGCATGGAATTGGCCTTTTTCACAGCTGCCGCACACTGAGTCAACATTTTCAATGAGCTGTCCACCACGACCCTGAGATCCCTCTCCTGGTCAGTCACCGACAGCTCAGATCCCATCAGCATATACTTGAAGTTGGGGTTTTTCGTCCCAATGTGCATAACTTTACACTTGCCAACATTGAACTGCATTTGCCATTTTGTCACCCAGTTTGGAGAGATCCTTTTGGAGCTCTTCACAATCCGTTTTGGATTTCACTACCCGAAAGAGTTTGGTATCATCTGCAAATCTGGCCACCTCGCTGCTTACCTTTACTTAGAAATCATTTATGAATAAATGAAAAAGCACCGGTCCCAGTACAGATCCCTGGGGGACCCCATTTCTTACTTCCCTCCATTGTGAAAACTCTCCATTTATACCTACCCTCTGTTTCCTGTCCTTCAACTAGATAGCAATACACACATATACTTGTCCCCTTATCCCCTGACTGCTAAGTTTCCTCAGTAGTCTTTGATGAGGAACTTTGTCGAAAGCTTTTTGGAAGTCCAGGTATACTGTGTCAACTGGATTACCTTTATCCACACACTTGTTGACACTCTCAAAGAACTTCAAAAGGTTTGTGAGGCAAGATTTACCTTTGCAGAAGCCATGCTGGTTCTCTCCCAGCAGAGCCTGTTCTGTGTGCTTTACAGTTTAATTCTTGAGAATGCTTTCCATTAATTTGCCTGGAATGGACGTTAAGCTAACCGCCCTGTAATTTCCTGGATCAGCCTGGATCCCTTTTTGAAAACCGGCATTACATTTGCTACTTTCCAGTCCTCCGGTACAGAGCCTGATTGTAGGGATTAGTTATATATTTTAGCAAGGAGATCAGAAATTCCACATTTGAGTTCTTTAAGGACTCTTGGATGGATGCCATCTGGCCCTGGCGATTTGCTAGTCTTCAATTATTCCAGACAGTTTAGAACATCATCTCTTGTCACTTCTGTCTGACTCAGTTCTTTAGCCTCCATCCCCCAAAAGCTTGTTTCAGGAACAGGTATATGCTCTTTATCCTCTGCCGTGAAGACAGACACAAAGAACTCATTTAGCTTCTCTGCAATGTCTATATCCTCCTTAATAATCCCTTTCAATACCTCATTGTCCAACGGTCCAAATGCCTCCCAGTTTCCTGGATCTGATATAATTAAAGAAGTTTTTGTTATTCCCCTTTTTGCTTTTAGTTAAATGTTCCTCAAACTCTCTTTTTGCCTCCCTTATTGTCACCTTGCAGTTCTTTTGCCACAGTTTGTGTTCCTCTCTGTTCTCTTCATTTGGTCAGACCTTCAAATTTCAGAAGGAAGTCTTTTTCTCCTTTATGGCTTCCTTGACTTTACCTGTTAGCCATGCTGGCATCCTCCTGGACTTAGTGGTATCTTTCCTCTTTTTGAGTATAAATTCTAACTGGGCTTCTAGTATTGTGGTTTTGGGTAAACTCCATGCATTCTGGAGTGAAGTGACTCTCCTGATTTTCCCCTTCAGTTTTTTTTTCACCATTCTCCTCATTTTGGAGAAGTTTCCTTTTCTGAAATTCAAAATGTCTGTATTAGACTTCCTTGGTGATTCTCTCCCTGCATGTATGCTGAATTTGATTGCACTATGGTCACTGTTCCCTAAAGGATCGATGACACTGACATCACGCACCAGGTCCTGGGTGCCACTCAGGATTAAGTCCAAGGTCGCCTTCTCTCTGGTTGGTTCCAAGACCAGCTGTTCTAGGTCACAGTCATTCAGCGTATCTAGAAATTTGACCTCTTTGTAATTACCTGACTGTGAATTTACCCAATCTATGTGTGGGTAATTGAAGTTATCCATTATTACTGCTCTGCCTCTCCTTGAGGCCTCCCTGATTTCCTGCTGCAACTCCCAGTCACTGTCAGCATTTTGATCCAGAGGGCGATAGCACGTCCCCAGCAGCATTGTCACCCACTGGGTTTCTGTGGAGGACTCCGGTCCTCCTAGGTTTTCTAGCTTGTTAGATTCTGTCCCTTCTTTGACATACAGTGCTACTCCACCTCCAAGGAGCCCCTCCCTGTCCTTTCTATAGAGTTTCTATCCAGGGATAACAGTGTCCCACTGGTTTTCACTGTTGTACCATGTTTCTGTTTTGCCCACTATGTCTATGACTGTGTTAGCAACCAAGCACTCCAGCTCACCCATCTTGGCTCAGAGGCTTCTGGCATTGGCATATAATCCCCTATATGATGAGTCTCTTACCTGGTGTATGCTATCTTTCTTTTGGCTCTTTGATTTCTTTGACCAGCTAGCACAGCCTCCTTTCTGCTCTTTATGTGGTTCTGCTCTGTCCCCTTCTGTTTTATCTGAATCTTTTACACCCTCGCACCTTACGGGATGGCATTCTGGTGAATTCTTGTACTCAAATTGGCTGATTTTGTACACCCTGACAAAGATACCATCTTCACTCCTTGTGTGTTTAATGGATTCAAGTATCTCAAACACACAAACGCAGAACATACATGTACAAATTATATATTCAGTTGTGTAAACAGCACATTATTTTTAAATGTGTAGACTCAATGGCACACTTTATTTTAGACTTTTTCAGAAGCAGAGGGGAAGAGGGTGAAATTCTGCTACTTCCTACACACCTCCATTGTGTATATGTTAATTATAACATATGCCCAATGTGCCCAACTCCTACTCCTGTGCTTCAATCAGGCATTTGCCTGTTTCATTTGTTGGATCAGGTTGGCAGTTTTGTTATGCCAGTATCCATGATTGTATGAGTACATGGCATGAGTACAGAGATTCACACGTGCGCACGCGCGCGCGCGCGCACACACACACACACACACACACACACACACACACAGAGAACTATTTGAATAGCTTAATGACCAAAGAATAACTATCATTTGTCAGACCTTTATGAAAAACCTTTATAAATCTGAGGCCTGCTGTAAGAGTTTGAAAACAGAGACATCATTCGGAAAGAGCTGAGATATTTACAGATGTTTCATTTTATTATGGATAAATTCCTGCATGAGGAGGAAAACATATTTCAAGCAGGAAAGCAATCTGATTTTAAAGGGATGTTTTGGACATTGGGTCATGAGCCTCTGTGATACATAGGCTGTATTTTGTCTTTGATCAAGTCAAGCACATTCCTTGCAGGGTTGCACTTATTTTCTTCCAGGCTTTTAATGTTCATGTCAGCCAAGCATCAGCCTTTTGGCAAAAATCTTCATTTTCACTAGTGGTATCCTGGATCTACTATCAGTGGCAATTTATTTCTTATAATTAGTATTTTCCTTTTGAGAAAACTTTTTGATAAAGACACATTTTTTCCACCCAATCTTTTTAACTAGACTTGTGGTTTTAAATTGTTTTAAGGCTTTTGTATCTGTGTTAATTTGTTTTATGTTGTAAATCGTCTAGAGGTGGAAATTTGGAGTGGTGCACAAATATAATACATATATAAATAAAAGTAATGACCTTGCTCTGGCTGCCATTGCTGCCGGCAGCCCTGCCCAAGGGCTGCCAGCCCCATTGCTGGTGCCAGTACAGCAGCCCTGGGCCAAGCACTGCATTTACTGAAAACAGTCCCCCTCTAACTTTGTATGCCACACTTTTTATGCCACTAAAAATCCTCCGTTTTTAAAAAACAAGGAAATTAAATTAAAGCAAAAAACCCCTTTGGTTTACAGGATAATTATGTGTGGGGCTGCTCCACCTGAGCTCCAAAAAGTGACGGGATTCAGTGGCCCATGATGTTCATGGCAAAGGGCATGAGACCTGATGTACAGGCTTACAAAATGGTAACCATGGAAACACAATATGGCTAGGTCCTCCATGCTCCAATCTACTTCCTGTGTAGTCTGATGGCAACAGAAAAATCTGCAGATTAGTGTGACAGCAATGTTTAAGGTGAATTGAGTAACATGTGCCTCTGAGTGTATGGTGATTGTTGTTACCTATGCAGGTAATGGATTAGAGAATGGAGAACCCAGCCAATTTGTGTCCCGTGGTTATGATGTTTTAAGCCAGTACAATATTTCAGATTGGACAGCAGGTCTCACATCTCCATGGTGTGAGCATCATGGGTCATTGAATCCTTGCATTTTGGAGCTCAGTTGGAGTGGCCACACTCATAATTATCCTGTAAACCAAAGAGGTTTTTTTGTTTGTTTTTGCTTTAGTTGAATATGTTGCCTAGGTAGACAAAGAAATTGTTCTAAGTGATGACATGAACAGAGCACTGAAGAACAAAACAGAATTGATCAAGAGCTGCACAACAACTGAAGATATTACATAACTCATTTAAAGGAAGTACACAATTCTTAAATCTTATAGATATATGAAGATTCAGAAGCCCCACAGAGGGTTAATATTAGGGGTGTGCATTTTGGAATTTTCTTGTTTCGATTTGTATCCGAATCGAAACACCCCCGTTTAGTTTTGTACCCAAATTTTCTGAATACGAATCAGCCCTGTTTTGTTTTGTAGCTGAATTTTCCGAATCCAAATCGATTTGGATTTTTAAAAAGGGTACCAGGGCAAAAAGAGTGGGTGGTGCTGGTAGTGTCCAATGGGTGGAAGCTACCACCCAAATTCCAAAGGAATTAGGCAAAGGGCTGGTTTTTTGTGAATTTTTTAAGTTTAACCATCTTTAAGAATTTTCCCATAGGGAATAATGGGGATTCCAGCAAATGTAACACTTCAAATCAAGGGGAAAGGGATGACCCAGAGTGGAGTGTGGTGGGTGGTAGTGCCCAAAGGGGGCAAGGAAACTTCCAGAATTATCTCAAAAGAATTAGGAACATAGGAAACTGCCATATACTGAGTCAGACCATTGGTCTATCTAGCTCAGTATTGTCTTCACAGACTGGCAGAGGCTTCTCCAAGGTTGCAGGCAGGAATCTCTCTCAGCCCTATCTTGGAGAAGCCAGGGAGGGAACTTGAAACCTTCTGCTCTTCCCAGAACAGCTTCATCCCCTCAGGGGAATATCTTGCAGTGCTCACACATCAAGTCTCCCATTCATATGCAACCAGGGCAGATCCTGCTTAGCTATGGAGACAAGTCATGATCAACCACAAGACCAGTTCTCCTCTCCATTGGGCAAAGGGCTGATCTTTTGTGAATTGTTGAAGCTTACGTGTTTTTAAGATTTCTCCCATAGGGAATAATGGAGGTTTCAGCAGCCCCATAATACCACTTGGGGAGCATTGGGGTTTCCCAGAGCGAGGGGCTGTGTAGTGCACATAGGGTGCTAACCACCCCCATACCCACAAGCCCTTGGGGTACTGGGTTTTGTGTTTCTGAGGTGTTCATTGTAGATTCTCTGGTAGTATATGCGATTTTCAGTGAAAAACAAGAATCCACTCTCATATGCTACCAGAGAATCTACACTCAGAACACCACAGAAACAACAGAACCCAGCACCCCATGGGTTAGCAACCCTCCCCCTGGCCAATGTGGGGTCAGTAAAGAGTCTCAAGAAGCAAAAGAGCCAATGGGGAACAAGGAGGGAATTGTCAGCAGGTCAGCCCATGATTTAGGTCACCGATCAGAAGGCTGGAAGGGTGGGAAATTCAAAGATATGTCAAACACAAAATGGAGACTGACTCAGCGATCACCACAAAATGGAGGTCCGAAACAACAAAACGTTTTGTAGCCGAAACAGGGACGTTTTGTTTTGTATACCAAACTTTTGGATCTGGAAAATGGGTGTTTTGTTTTGTCTACAAAACACCCGAAACAGACTGTTTTGGGTACAAAATGTTTTGTATCCGAAACGTTTCGCACATCCCTAGTTAATATATATTTTATTCCATACCATACAAAACATATTCAAGAATAGATTTGTTCCTGTATCAGAAGTTGTCTAAAGTTAAAAAACATATTATTAATATGATTTTGTGCTGATCAGAATTCAATAACTTGGAGTTCATATTGAGGTAGGGAATAACAGAGATTGAATACATTCTTATTAAGAGATCCAGGATTTTGAGCAAAATATGAAAGGGTTTTGAAATCCTTTTTAAAAGGAATCAGATTCATCAAGCACACAATCTATTGTGTGGGAAACAAGTGAAGTTTCCTTAACAGAGCAACTTACTGCCTCTTAGGCTGTAAGAAGTTTTGGTAAGAACAGACTTCCCAGATGCATTTTAGATAATCTTTTCTAATTTGATGTCTTTATTTTTATATATATGGCAAAACAAATTTAAGACTTTAAGGTCAACATGGGAAGAGTTAATAATCAGAATTAATCACATTTACCTAATGTTGTAATACGTTTATGCTGGTCAAAGACAGAAATTCATCTATTCATTCATTCAGTGTGGTGTTGTAATAAGTTTAGTAACTGATAAAATTCTAAGATATTTCAGTGAGACTAGAACTCAGATTCATTTACCCATGAAAAAAACCAGCTCATGTTGTTTATTCATTTGAAGCAATAAGGGCTGAATTCCTTCTATCTGCAACAAGAAATAATGTAGTCGTTTTCCAAGAGGGGGAAAAAAGATGCTCTTCTTTTTCTAAATTCAACAATAAACAACATTTATTGGGACCAGAAGCGACATATGGTTTCAGTATTCTCTGAAAAATATCATTTTGACAAATATTTCAGTGCTGAATGGCTCTTGTTTAATTGCAGAGTGGTTTTTTGGTGGGTTTTTTTTTTTTACTTCAGTTGCTTTGAGCATTTGTCTTGTAAATCCTTTCATAGAGACAGCTGTTTTGCATCTAGATGTTTGTGAACAATTCGTAAAGCAAAGATGCTGTCTAGGGCTTTTTTTCTCTCCTTGAAAGTATCCCTAATATAAATGAATGGCAGGCCCAGTAGTGCCTAAAAAATGGAAAGGTTCCATTTTAATCTGTGCTGTTGGGATAACAGTCTTTAGGTTCTGCTATGACTTATATGCCATGTACTTATACTAACATAGATACTGGCATAACAAAACTTACAACTTGATTCAACAAATGAAACAGGCAAATGCCTGACTGAAGCACTGGAATAGGAGTTGGGCATATATTGGGAATATAAATTGGGCATACACTATAACCTATACAGAATGGTAGTGTGTAGAAAGTAGCAGAATTGTACCCTCTTCCCCTCTGCTTCTGAAAAAGTCTACACATGTTTAAAAATTATGTGCCAGTTTATACAATTGAACATATAATTTGTACATGCATATTGTACGTGTGTGTGTTTGAGATACTTGAAAAGCAACTGCTTTGAGATACTTGAAAAGCAGAATACAAATTAATTAAATAAATAATATAAAGTGCAAAATATGCCGCAACTTCCTGTTCTCATCATGAGAGCTAGTGGAATAGAATGGCTATAAGTCTGCACTTTGAACAGGAAGTGCAAATAATAGCTGCGGCATGAAATCACTAGATAGTTTTAGGCAAGTCACTGTCTCTCAGCCTTGGTTCCCTATCTGCACTATGTGGATACTAATACTAGCCTACATTTCAGGATTGTTGTAATTATTAGATTCAGATCATCTATGTCAGTGTTCTGCATTGTGTGGCCTGCAAGCTGCTGGAGGCCCACACAGACGCTGCTGGTGGCCCTTGACTTGCCTCTCCCCGCTTGCCAATATGGTACATCTGCTCCCCCACGCCTTCTGTCATGTCTTCTGAGTGGTGGCAGGAGGCAGGAGAGACAGAAAGCTGCCTGGCGAGCACCTTCAGAGCATGCCCTCTCCCATTGCTGCTGGGGCATATGCTGCTGTGGGGGCCACTGGGCTAAGCACAGGCCTATGGCAGAAGATGGGGGGGGTGCACCAGCAGCGGAGGAGTAAGTGCCAGCCGCATGCGCCCCTTATTATATAATAGTGAACATTACTGATCTGTGTGAATATAGACTGAGCTAGAGAGTCAGAGATGTGGGTTTCAGTGTTCCCTCTAACAGGGATTCCCAGATGTTGTTGAGTACAACTCCCAGAACCCCCCAAGCAAAATTCAATGCAGCTGGAGATTCTGGGAGTTGTACTCAGCAACATCTGGGAATTCCTGTTAGAGGGAACACTGGTGGTTTTGTGGTGGTATACAAATATATTAAATAACTATATATATAATACGCTAAAGTCGTATGTGGCAAGCCCCACCCACACAGTGCTTTACCAATTGGAAGTAACAGAGCAGAAGCACCATGGTGATTGAGCAGTGGGGATTCCATATGCAGATAGGGAAGAGGAGCAGGTAGGGGGCGAATGAGTGAGCTAGCGGCAGGGAGGGGGTGAATGAGTAAACAAGTGGCGGGGAGGGGGTGAGTGAGTGAGAGAGTGAGAGGCAGGGAGGGGCAAGAGAGTGAGCAGGGATGGGGTGAGTGAGCAGCAGAGAGGGGGTGAGCAAGCGAGTGGCGGGGAGGTGGTGAGTGAGAGAGAGAGCACCTTCCTTATGAGGCTAGGCTACAGCATCTGGGGCTCTTTACCTTGGAAAATAGGTCTTCTTCATTATGAGCCCCACCGCCCATTGAGGTCATCTGGAGAGGACCGTCTCCAGTTGCCGCTGACCTGTTTGGTGGCTACACAGAGACTGGCCTTCTTGGTTGCTGCCCCGAGATTGTGGAATGCACTCCCTGCTGAGATACGATCCTCCCCATCTCTGGCAATTAAAAAAAAACACATGAAAACCCATCTTTTCACCCAAGCTTTCTCAGCTTCCTAAATTTTGGGGTTTTTAATATAGCAATAGCAATAGCACTTACATTTATATACCGCTCTATAGCCGGAGCTCTCTAAGCGGTTTACAATGATTTAGCATATTGCCCCCAACATTCTGGGTACTCATTTTACCAACCTCGGAAGGATGGAAGGCTGAGTCAACCTTGAGCCCCTGGTCAGGATCGAACTTGTAACCTTCTGGTTACAGGGCGGCAGTTTTACCACAGCGCCACCAGGGTCTGGTCTAGTTTAAAATTTAAAACCCAATTTTGCGGGTTTTAATCACTGTAATTGTTTAATTGTTTTAAAATGTTTTAAAATTGTTAATTGTTATATTGTTTTTAAATTTGTTTTAGCTCTTTACTGTTTTAGTGGTTTGTTTTAATTGTTAACTGCCCTGAGCCATTTTGGAAGGGCGGTATACAAATCAAATCAATCAATCAATAAACAAACAAACAATAAATAAATAAATTATAAAATAGGCAGCAAAGGAGATACATGATCGAGATGTATAAAATTATGCATGGAGTAGAGAGGGTGGACAGAGAGAAATTTTTCTCCCTCTCTCACAACACTAAAACCAGGGGTCACCCCATAAAACTGAAGGTTGGCAAATTTAGGACCGACAAGAAGAAGTACTTTTTCACACATTCCAATCTATGGAATTCTTTGCCATGGGATGTGGTGATGGCCACCAGCTTGGGTGGCTTTAAAAAGGTCTTAGACAAATTCATGGAGGACAGGTCTATCAATGGATACTAGCCTGGTGGCTGTGGGCCATCTCCAGCCTCAGAGGCACGATGCCTCTCAATACCAGTTGCAGGAAAACAACAGCAGAAGAGATGACATGCACATATCTCTTGCCTGTGGGATCCCCAGAGGCATCTGGTGGGCCACTGTGTGAAACAGGATGCTGGACTAGATGGACCATGTGCCTGATCCAGCAGGGCTGTTCTTATGTTCTAATGATCAAGGAATGAGCGAGCGACCGGGGGGAGGGGGCAGGTGAGCAAACAAGCGGCGGGGAGCGGGCGAGTGAGTGGCGGAGAGGGGTCAAGAGAGAACGAGCAGGGAGTGAGAGAACGAGTGGTGGGAAGGGGGCAAGGAGAGCAATAAAGTGCTAGCACACAAATGCTCTGTGTGGGTTCAGCTAGTAAATAAATAATCTATGTGAAGTTCTCTGGGCCACATAAGTTCTTATCATCACCTGTGGGGAAAAATGCTCTGATACTTGCATGGTTATTCCCCATTTCATGAATGCCATCAACAAGCAACAATGGGGAGGTTCCCTGTGCCCAGAATGCATAGGAATGAATGTTATTTTCAAAACACTTAGATTTATTAAAAGTGTAGGAAGGTTGTCTTATTTGAAACACCAAGCACATGAATCTTATTTGTTTGCGAGAGTGGTATTGAGCACTTTTGGCTGTTATATTTTAGTACGGAACCTTTTCATACAAAATTATTCTATATAGAGCCTTGGTTGCAAATAAAAACCTGCCACCAAAAATACTAATCTTGAATAAGTTTCAGGAATTCCTAAACATTTGCAAGTATTCCATTCCAAAAAATGGAAAAAGTTGAATATGTCAGGTAAATTATTTGGTGCAAATCATTTGCTCACTGCTAATTAGGATAAAAAAAATTATTCATTCAAATCAAGGAAGTGAGCAGGCTCAGATCTGAATTAATTCAAATATATGTAGCAGTTAGTTTCAATTGTGAATAATTTTAAAACTGATAAATAGTAAAGTTCAGTTGCTATACAGGCTGTTACTATGGATACTTGGATTGCTAATATGTGGTTTCTTGGGTAATATTTCTGCTAAAGGGCATATTGCTAAATAACAAGGCTTGTTTGCCACAATGCTATTCGTTATAGTAAAGAAAGAGACACCTTTACATATATTCTGAATTTTTAAAAAAACCTCTAGCTATACTTTGTAATTTGCAGGCATTTATACAATGCTACTTGTATAACATCCTTTTCTTTAAAGCTGAGAAATTTTCTTTGAAGGCTCAAAACTGCATCTCCTTGAGTCAGTCAGAAAAGTGATCTTGTGGATCCTTTGTCATCATGGTGATAGAAGTAGATCTCCAAATATCTGCAGGAAGATACAGTACTCGCAGAATATTATAGCCAAATGTGCACATTTGCACATCCTTTGTATGCCCTGTATGAGTATAATGGCTGTTAAATGACTGACAGTTATTCCCCCCCCCCTTGTGGTTCCATATGTGCAGTTGCTAGTTAGAGTGCTTTAATAAAGGTCTGGTGCAGGACATCACTGTGCCAGCAATGAAACTGTCAGTATCTTGGAATAAAGGCTGCACAATGCAGGCTCATAACTTGTCAGGTTGTAGTGGCATTGCAAACCATTCTAGAATAATGGCCCAGCATAACAGGATGATACAAACAGCAAGGTTGTTGCGGTTGGAAGAAGTGGCATAGTGGTGCCATGCACAGCTGTTAAGTGGCATAGTACAGTGTAAGAGAACAGGACTGGGGCAATTCACCTGCAAGCAACCCTAGTAGTATGTCTTCCATTACAGAGCCACATATATCCGTTCAATGTGATGTACGTACCAGAAATCTAATTGTTGCTGCTTTGGAACAATTACTGCCGTGTGGCATATCAGCTTTGTCTAACATAGCACAAAATACCTAGATTTATACAGGTCACTCTGTATTTTATGAAAGCCATATGTGTCTGTAAAGTGTAATTGTAAAGAGAGTTTGTTTCTAGGTTGTCATAGCAATAAGATCAACTATATTCACTCCAACCAATGGCCCACTCATTCCAAGCCCTAACCCTACAGGTGAGAAAATCTGGATGCTGTTTGAAATTTATAGCAACAGAATTCTCCGTAACTTGCTTGCCTGTTATCAGCTAAGAGAAACCTCAATATACAAACTTTTAAAAGTTCATCCAGGAGAGTGGTTAGTCATAGATGTAGACCCTGCCAAAAGATATTAGGATTGTGGTGTGTGGCATGTTGTTTTCTGGAAATGATTCTCTAGTCATTGTGAAGTATGATACTTAGCAACAGTCTTTTTGACAGTGCTGTGGTGATATATAATCCTAGGACTGCTTTTTATTAAAAGCCTAGAGAACATGAGTCAATGCCTTAGAAATGATAACATGAAGAAAATAATAAAGTTAGGTTTCTTCAGTTCTAATAGTTTGTGTTCATGTTTCCTCAGCTTAAGCTGCAACCCTGACAATTAGAAACATTTTGAAAATAATGCAGGAGGTTCTCCGAATTTTAATAAATGCCCAGGCCCCATGTTGACCTTAAAAAGCCAGATACCTTAAATGTTTTAATGTTTTGAAAACACTGAGCCCAAACTACCTTGAAGAAGATGGGGGGAAATGTTTCTGACCATAACCCTGAAACTACTAGATGAGGCAAATGGCTATCTGTTGCTCTGTGAAGTAGCCAGTTTCCAGCATTCACTCCATCACACTCTATTAGAAATGGGCTAAGACTAAGAGTTCAGCATGTTATGTCTGGAGATAATGACTCTCTTAGAAACTGCAAGGGTTGTAGGTTACAGGAGTCACGAAGAAACAAAAACCTGGGCAAGCCATACAGATGCATTGGCTGCCAATGAGTTAAAATGGAACAAAGCAAAGGGCATGCAATCTAGAGTAATGTCCAGGAGGCTAGCCACGTACTTAAGTCAAAACTGCAGCAAAAACAATAAAGAGTCTTCTGACCTCTTAAAGACTAACATATTTACTGGCGCATAAGCTTCCATAGGCAGGGAGAGCTGCTCCTGGTCTCACTGCCAATGCTGCGCAGCCCCGTTTAGGAGAGAGATCGGCCCGCGTTGCAATGGCAGCACAGCTAGAATGGCTCTCTGTGCCTTTAAGGCAGGGAGAGTTGCTCCGGGCCATGCTGCCCATCGCAGGGTGGGCTGATCTCCCTCCCAAACGGGACTGACCGGTCCCATTTGGAAGGGAGACCACACCCCCCGTGTCTGACATCAGATGGTAGGGCGTGGCTAGCCGGGCCCCTACATCTGCTGTCGGACGCGGGGGATGTGGCCAAGGGGCCGCAGCGGCGGCCACACACAGGCCACCACCAGGCTCCGTACACTGCTGGCTATATGGCTACTCCCAGTTTCATCAGTTAGGTTTAATTAAAAAGACCAAAATAAAATCTATTTTCTACAAACTTCAGGTGCATGAATCTAATATTTATTGGATCACTTCTTGGTCCATCTTGATGATTAAAGAGTTGGGGGGGTGCATTGTTTGTTTGTGTTAAGGCATGAATGAAGTTTAACTTCAGTAAAGATGTTGAAGTCATGACTATTAGAAAGGAGATGAAGATCTGTCCAAATCTCTCAGAAGTTGTTAACTGGGCTCAACTTTCAGAAGATTTCCAAACATATATATTTTTTAAATTTAGACTTTCTGTGTCTGGCTGTTGTTTTACCGAATGTTCATATTGTCAAGTGAACTGACAATCATGTTGGTGACCCCACTTTACCTAAATGGCAACAAACATTCAAATAGTAGGTGCAAGATTTATTTAAATCAGGAAGGATTTATCAGCAGAGACTCAAAGGGCACTACAAAACAAAAACAGTGTGTTTAATGTCCTCCTCTTTCTTGTTAATCCTTAGCAAGAGATTGCTAACAAAACTGTGAGAGAATCTTAGCTGATGTAATATTCTTGAGTTGGGAGTTAGTGAATACTTCTAGATGCAGTTGCAGGGGAGTAATGGCAGGTGAGAGGGCATGCCCTCAACTCCTGACTGTAGGCTCCCAATGGCATCTGGTGGGCCACTGTGCGAAACAGGATGCTGGACTAGCTGGGCCTTGGGCCTGATCCAGCAGGGCTGTTCTTATGTTCTTATGTACATAACTTGAGTGGTGTCCATTATAGATCTGTGCCTGCCCTTTTGGGTCTGGACATACAGTCTTCAAAGTATCAAGCTCAGGTGCAGCCTGTTCTTCCTGTTCCTAGATGAAGTCAGCTGTGCAAGGTGCTGATTGGCTGGTCCTGCGACAAATACAAAGCCAGTTTCCTCCTCTGCCCAGAACATGCTGGAACACCTAAAAAACAAAAGAAAACCCTTGCAAAAGCTTGCCTGGAGCATATGAGGGAAGACAAAGAGACGGGGGAATGAGTAGACATCATTAGCGGAGCAAAGGCAGGAGGAATCTGAGCTTGCCCCACAGCAGACCAAAAATAAACAAATAACCAACCACTCCTGCAGGTAGGTATGATTGTGTGCACCTTATATAGACTTAGA
This sequence comes from Hemicordylus capensis, assembly GCF_027244095.1. NCBI lineage: Eukaryota > Metazoa > Chordata > Lepidosauria > Squamata > Cordylidae > Hemicordylus > Hemicordylus capensis. The sequence continues at coordinate 388,352,455 of NC_069657.1, read as the reverse complement.
CTGGCTGGAAACTCTCTTTGCTATTTGTAGGAAAACTACACACTGTGCATTTTTACCCACTCACTTCTCCCCCCCAAAAGAGAGAGAGAGAGAGCATTGTTTGTCCTGTTCTTGTCTGGTATTGTTGAGTTAAATTGTCTGTGAGGAATATCTGCTAAGATCTGGGTTGTGCAGCATAAAGAAAGGCCATATGTCAAAGGTGCTGAGGAGGATAGATACAGATTTGCTGACAGTTGAATGAATTATTGGTATTTCTATGAAAAACAGTGGGCAGAGGAGAAAGGGAATGCTGTGGATCAGAGCTATTTTAATTTTGTACAGCTTGCACAACCACTTTGTAATACATAGCATCTTTGTAGTGCAGGACTAGAGCCAAAGTCATTTCCCCCCAGAAGGATCTTCCAGCTTTTCACTTTTTAAAAAAATCATAAATCTGATCTAAAATATTTCAGACTTTTTTTTTTTTTTAGAATAACATGTTATCAAAGGTGTTGCACAAAGTATAATGCCATTTTGACCATAGTGCACCTGTTTATTGAACAGTTATATATAGCTCCTTGGTCCTTACTCACTCATTGACACACTCACTTACTCACTGTCACACTCACTCACTCCCAGAGCAAAGCATAAAAGATAGAAACATGCCATTTTCACCAGTAGCTTCCAGATCTTGCACAGAGTATGTGTGAAAACTCTCCCATTGAAAAGTATGGGGAATGAGAACTCATAGTTCTAGCAAATGACTAGAGTCACATGGTCATGGCAGTTTGGGGGAGGGGGTGAGGGCAGGGGAAAATTCCTGTTAAAAATAATGAACCTTGCCACCGTTGACACCTGGGATGCTGTGAAAAGCCCAAGAGACTGATGGGATCCCACAGGGAGGCCACCCTGCCCAGCCTCTCCTCTGCCATCTGTGGAGGTGCCATAACCACTTGAGTAGTCAGCACTGCACTCAGCTGCCATGCTGACCTCTCAAATGGCTGCTGCACATGGACAGAGGGCAGCTGGGCGGGGGTGGGGGGAAGCCTCCTTACGAGATCCTTTCGGTCTCCCAGGCTTCCCCTGAGATGGTGATGGTTACTGTTTTTCACAGGTATTTTCCCTCTCCCTCGCCACCCCACCCCGGAACCACCATCACTAGTGGGAAGCTTGCAAAGCTTATTATTAAAGTGCAAGCTGCTTTACTAGTGTGCATGCGTGCATGCACGTGCCTCTGTTCACTCCTTATTAGGCCGAAATAACAATTAGTTGGGAAATCTCCTGTGTCAATGTAATAACCCAATATACTGAAATAAGTCTTGATCCTGGGACCATATTTTAACTGATTACTTTGCTGACTTGAATGAAAAGGATCATTTCAAATACTAAGCCATACTTTGGATGGGTACCCCTCTTTGTTAGGACCTAAATGGTCCCTGCTCTCTTCAACCTTTCTTAGAAAGAGATTTCCCGCCTCTAGATTAGAAATCAATTTCTTTCAACTGTGAAAAATATATAATCAACAGAATATGTGAAGTCATGAACTGGGAATCTGTACTAACCGAACAGGCTATAGTCTGTTTGGCTATAATCCAGAATTGAAAAGCATAGATTCCATTGTACCAATATGTTCTATTATGTTGGATTAATAGTATCCAAGAACCAAAATCTAGACCCTGGCTGGGTTCAAAAATATTATAGCTGGGAAATTTACTACTTTCAAAGGTGTCAAATGAATTTATATTGCTGGCCTGGGAATCCAATCCATTAGCAAATGAGAGAAAGATGCAGATAATGGTATTTAATTTGCACATGTGGTCCTCTCAGGTCCTGCCTTTCAGATCCTTCTCTATAAATATAAAGGAGTTATCATTCAAAACCACTCCCCAATAGTATCCATACGGAACAAACACTACACCATATTTCTTCATAGAACCACCTCTTCTAATGCTTGAGAAAAGCTGCTAGGCTTGGTTTATATTTCTATACTTCATGGACTTGTCCCAGAATTGCACAATCTTGGACATAGATCTTGGATAGTGTAAGAAAATGTTTTGGTTGCTTTTATTATTTTTTTAAAAAATGTTTATTTTTATCTTAATTATGGCTCCATTTTCAAGAAAAGTGAGATTTTAAAAAAGGTTTTTAAAAGTTTTAAAAAATGAACACATGAGGATATTCCATCCTTTAGATTAAATTATGGTGATATTTGGATACTTCTAATTGAATCTATTTCAGTCGACTGACCATAAAAAATACTTAAACATCAAAGATATTTGGAAACTACACATTCCTCAAATCAGAATGATCCGTTACCTTCTATTATTAACAGAGGTTATGGAATTATTATTTTTTAAGCTTCCATCCAAAGTTAGTATGAAAACATTTGGGAAGTTTTAACAATGAACAACATCTCTTCTCATTTTAAAGGAACAGCAAATCACTGATGTAATTTTATTGGGGAGAAATGACTTCCTTACCTAGCTTTTGCTGACTCTGCTTTTAAAAAACCCTTGTAACAACCTGGGCAAGGTTGTGCTCTTATTTTCACTTACTAACTTACAAAATCTATGTATATACTCAGTGTTGACACTGTAAGTTTGTATATATACTTATGGTCCTTTGGGGGGGGGAGTATTCTGCAGACATTTATCCTCCCCCTGCCTCCCCCCCTTTGTATTCTTTTTGTTGTTGTCCCACATTGCCAGTTTAGGGACACTGTTTGTTCTTTAAAAAATTTAGCTGCATATTTTACCTAAAATGCCCCACCTTAAATAAAAAGATACACAATTAGGAATGGGATAGAAATATGTAATATACTTAAAGATACAAAACCATTAACAAGTAGTGAACATATGCTTTGAAATTAATGGGACTTAAGGGTGCTTTATTTTGGCTTTTTTGTATCCATTGTACTGTATAAAATACACATTCTTAGTAGAAATCATGGAGGTGGTATGCTGTAGATTAAAAGATATTATGAAATGCAAATGTCTGAGAGTACATCTTAACAACTCCTTAGGTCATTTGGGTGATAATACTCATTTTAATCGGAAGCATCTCCTAGGAGCTAAGGTTGGGGGTTCTCAAACTTGGGTCCCCACATGTTGGGGAAAGCTTTCATCATCACCAACCTCAATTGTCTTTGGTCATTGTGGCTGGGGTGATGGGCGTTGTAGTCCCTCAATATCTGGAGACCCAGGTTTGTGAACCCTGAGCTAAGGCATCATATAAGATGATCTATGAATTTAATTATGTGTGGTACCAATGGTAAAGATATTTGGTTTCCCTTCCCAGTGTAGATTGTACTACCTGTGTAAGTTCTATGGCTGCATCTGCTGTGAGAATTACTAAAGTTTTAGAGCAGATTGTGCTTAGAGGCCCTGTGATTCAGCAGATCAGATGTGCTGAATCAGTGCATCATGTCATGTTATTGCTGTGTCTCCTATTGTGACTTTCTGTATGCATGTGAGGTTAGAACCTCACATGCACCACTGCATGGACAGGTGTATCTGATTGTATAACATTTCACCAAATTACACACCACTGAAAAACAGTGTCAATTCACACATTATTGCTGATGTTTATTTCATCATAGTAGGAACAGATGTCGTTCATAGACATAGAGAGGATGGCAGCTGGAGACGTGATATATGCCCATGTAAGGGTGCAATCCAACAAGATGTGTGAGTCCATTTTCTGATCTGAATAACAACCCTGGAATGGCCATCTGCTATGTGCAATTTCAAACTTTGTGAGGCAAGATTTCATTTGAGAAAATGGCATGGAGGCAAGGGGTTAACTATCCCTTGCCCTAGAGCTGTGGTTCCATCCACATCTGATGAGAGCCAGTGTGGTGTAGTGGTTAGAGTGCTGGACTAGGACCAGGGAGACCTGAGTTCAAATCCCCTTTCAGCCATGATACTAGCTGGGCGACTCTGGGCCAGTCACTTCTCTCTCAGCCTAACCTACTTCACAGGGTTGTTGTGAAAGAGAAACTCAAGTATGTAGTACACCGCTCTGGGCTCCTTGGAGGAAGAGCGGGATATAAATGTTAAAAATAATAATAATAATTTGGACCCTTGTAGGGAGGTCCAGTCACTGGCCTCCTGTTGTCTCAGTCCATTCTGATCTGGGGGTCTGCATGTTGCTGCCCCCTTGTGGCAGCCTGCCATACTGTAGCAGGTTTTAGGGTTAGGGTTTAGGCCCTGAGCAAGCCCTGCTGTATGGGATCACCCATTGGCTCCTCCTGCATCAGGAAGGATAAGAGGCTTCTTGTCTGAGACAGTCCATGCATCAATATCGAGGTCGTCTTGTTCTGGTGTGTTTGTTGCCTGTTGTTTCTCAAATGTCTACTTGGCTTGATCTTCTGTCGTGTTCCTGAGCTTTGGCTACTGCCCCTGTGACTCCTTTGCCCCTCTGACTCCTATTGTCCACTCTGCTTGACTTCTGACTGACCTTTGGCTACTGGTTTGACTCGTGCTACTTGATTACCTATTCAGTTTGAATGATGTCTGCTGGTCTGATCCCTGAACCTTCCTGGTTGCCCTGCTCTCTCATTCCCAGCCCTGATTTGTGTCCCCTAGTGGCTCTTGCTCACTGTCCAGCCCTGACACTCATCCAGTATAGCCCTAACACAGCCCACTACTTCCTTAGTCCTCGTTTTTCATGATTTGCCTTATGATGTGTCAGCTGCTCCTACCTTTTAATGATCAGTTACCTGAGAACATTTTAGCAAAAGTGTGACTAACAGAAGGGGAAGTTTCTATGGTTAGTGTTAATGGTGTTTGCTATGGAAGTGTTAATAAAATAACACTTATTATTTGCTAAAACGATATTTCTGATTTGTCACTAGGCAACGTTCCTGGTAAGGATGAATGATATACAGAAGACACAGTGGGAAAATGTGTGTGTAAAGATGAATGTCCGGTGGCAAGCAACTTAGGGGTGTGATTTGTGGTGGTAATGGAACAGAATTAATTCCTTAAAGAATTTCATGCAGACAGTGATTAGATGCAGATCCTGAACTTGGATTGTCTGCCCACAAGTATTTGAGCTGTGAGTTTAACAGTGTTTGTCTAACTTAGATGTCATTTTCTGTTATGCTTCCAAGACATCTGGTAGAAACACTTTACACATGAAATTTTGTTTTCTTTCCATGCTGGAACTGGCCAAAGAATGCAGATAAGAGAAAGATTGATCATTGTTTATTTTTTAATTATTATTTTTTAACTTCCTGAGATTATAATCTAAGAGGCCAAACTGAATAATTTCAATTATCTCTTTTTGTAATTTCTTTTCAAAATTCTGGATTTCATCTGCAATTTTGCTTTTAATTTTGGGTCATCACAAATGTATCATCATTGGCTGTTTGATCAGGCTACTTTTGATTTTCTTTTTGCCCTCAAATTCCATAGTTGAAAAACTTCTTGTTTCTTCCAGCTGTTATGGTAGCAAGAAGATTCTGAGTGCACTGCATGTCAGTCAGCCATGTAACTAAACCTTTGTTTAGTTATATGCCTGAACCTTTTTGGAAGGGTGGCATAAAAAATTGAATGAATGAATAAAATTAACTTGTCATCCCAGAACATGGTCTGAAATGCAGCAACATTGCTGAAACGAAGCAGGTCTGGGTCTGGTCAGTGCCTGGATGAGTCAGGTCTGGTCAGTGCCTGGATGAGAGGTTGCCTGGGAACCCTATGCAGATTTCCTTGAGTTCTGTGGAGAAAGGGCAGGATATGAATGAAATAAAGAGGTAATAGATACCATCATTGCATTTTCTCCAAAGCTTTATATTATTTTCTTCTAGGTCTCCCAATACCACCAATAGGTCTCCCAATACCATTTCTTTTGGTTTGTTCATCAATATAGGTTTCCTAGGCTGAGTCCTTTTGAGATGCTAGCAGGGACAGTTATCAAGCATCGTCCAGTGCCAGACCAATACTCCATGTTGTCTCCACATTGTAGTTCCCCAGAGTCTTTTCAGATCTACTATCAGATCTACTATCAAAGTTCCTTGAACTGGAGATGCCATGATATGATGGCACACAGCTCTAACTCTCATTTCCATCATCTGACTCCAGGAAGGCATGAAAAGTGGAGAATCCGTGTTTGGTGTCCCTTCTGGCACGCATAAGTGAAACAAGCGGAACCAGATGTTTTAAGTCAGAATTTCTCCCGATCTGAGAGAACTTATACAGCCTGTTCTAGCTGGATTAGCCTCCCCCTCATTTCCACGTTTAATTTATAGCACAAATAGTGCTTTGAAACCAAGTTATTTCAGAAACTGTCTGCTCCCACATGAGTCTGCCTGGTACTTGGGACTGGCATCCTGCTGTCTGTCCTGTTGTTGCATGAGATTAATCAGGTGATAATTGGGACAGAACCTTTTTGGTACTGGTTCCAAGTCTGTGACATATTCTCCTCAAGGAGATTCACCATCCTCTATCTCTTTCTGCTGTTAGGCATTTTTGAAAGACAAATTTGTTTCAGCAAGCTCTTGATTTATGAGTAGGAGCTGCTATTTTAAGGAGTGACCTGCTGTTTTATTAGCCTACTTTCTAGTAGGCTTATGAGATCACCCGGCTCTCTGTGTGTGTGTCCATGTGTCCCGCCCCACTATCAACTTTGCAACGCCTGGACCAGTATGAACCAAATCAGATACAGTTGAAGGGACACATAGGGAAACTTCAGTGGTGTAGATTGTGATGATGTCATGCACCCCGATCAAGATGGCGGATGTGTGAACTTTTGAGGGGCAAGTGGGCTAACTTGTGAACTGCTTAACCAATTTGAACCAAATTTGCAACAGCTGTAGAGACACATAGGGATGCTCTAATGGCATGGTGCATGATGATGTCATCTACTCCAATTCAAAATGGCAGTCACTTGAACATCTGAGGTGCAAGCGGGCTGCTTTGTGGACTGCCTTACCCATTTGAACCAAATTGGGTGCAGTTGCAGTGAGTGACACACAGGGACACCTCAATGGCATAGTTTCTCATGATGTCATCCACACCAATTCAAGATGGCAGATGCGTAAACTTTTGAAGTGCTAGTGGGCTAACTTGTGAACCCTTTAACTGATTTGAACCAAAATTGCTGCATCTGTAGGGACACATAGGGACGCTTCAGTGGCATAGTTTGCTATGATGTCATCCACCTGAATTCAAGATGGTGGACACATAACCTTTTGAGGCTGAAGTAGGCTAACTTGTAAACCGTTTAACCGATTTGAACCAACTTTGTTACAGCTGTAGGGACATCTCAACAGCGTAGATTGTGACGATGTCATCCAACCCAATTCAAGATGGCAGACACATAAACTTTTGAGGTGCAATTGCACTAACTTGAGGACTGTCTGATTTGAACCAAATTTGGTACAGTTGTAGTGAGTGACACACAGGGATACCTCAACAATGTAGTTTGTAATGATGTCATCCGCCCCGATCCAAAATGGTAGACACATGAACATTTGAGGCACAAGAGATCTAACTTGTGAACCTCGATTTGAACCAAATTTAGTCCAGTTGTAGACAGTGAAAGGTAAGTAGGCTGATTAGGTCTTACTAGAACAACTTGTTTTATGTTATGCTATATTTTTATAGCAATGTTATGCTATATTTTTATAGCAAAGTGGCTTTTTAAAATTTCAGACTGTTTTATTGTAATTTTATAGTTGTGTGTTAATATTTGTCAGCCATTTCAGATGTTTTGAACAGAAACATGGGGTAGAACCAACAAGCACCATCTGGGACCTTTACACACAGCAGGCTTTACCGCAAGTTTACTGGGAGGCTTTACTGTGGACTAAAGTTGTCCCAAAAACCCAACAAAAATAGTGGATTTTTTTACCCTGGATATAAATCGGTCTACACTCCCACGTGCACTGAAAACCCCAAATTGTGTGTGAGCTGCTCCCCGATAACTCGCAGAGACTTAAGGGTAAATCTGGCTGGTATATGAATGCACTCTCTCCATTCCAGAGGAGATGCGAATTAAAGGGCTTTAAAAGCCCCATGTGAAAAACATCCTGGGACTGAACACTCACAAAGCATATTCTCTACCACTAAGCTACAATCATGTTCCCTAAAGAGCAGCCAGATGACAAATCTAGGAGAGGCAGAGTTGTGGAGTGATCGATAGTCCTGATAGAATGCAGGTACAAGTGAGTCGTCAGAGTGGAGGAATCTTGGCTTGAGACTGACAGGATCAGACATATAAGCTACTATGTAAGGAACATTCCCTTTCGGCATAGTGGGGCCAGAAGTCACTCTCATATACCTAGAGAGAACGGCTGCTAGAGACATGACATGTGTCTCTGTAAGAGTGCTACCCCCCAAAAGATTTGAGAGGCCCATGATTGAATCCCTCTCCCTCTCTCCATTGGGGAATGCCGCTGTGTGGAGAGGTGCAGAGGAATGCAGGGGGTCGATTTCCTGATCTGAATCACACCTGTGGAACTGCTATTCACAATGTGCAGTTTGAAGTGGCTCCCATTCATAATAAAAAGAAATGTGCATCCAAAGGATACAAAAATAAATTCTTAACAAAACAGGCAGTGCAAAATAAACAATAGCATCTGCTTCTGTCAACACTAATAAGCATAACAAGAAATGAACATTGACAAATGGTAAAAGCACAGAAAACCTGATGGAAAAGAAATTGCACCAGGAATGGAAGTGGATAAGGTAGGCAGTGTATAAGGACAGTGCTTTGTATGAAGTGAGCTATCCAGGCCTTGCTGTACAAACATACCTGAATGTCCCAGGCCAAATCTTCAGCTGGTATATGACAGAATCTTATGACTATAGGGCTGAATGGAAATTGGAGTCCATCTGGTCCTCTTATGTAGAATCTAGCAAAGCCAGATATTCCTAGCAAATTATTGGTTTATTATTTGTTTCATTTATAACCTGCTCTGTCCCGTAGGCTCAGAGCAATTGACAGCATGCATGCATATATATTGAAGTAAGCAAGCATGGCTTGTCCCCATAGCTAAGCTGGGTCTGCCCTGGTTGCATATGAATGGGAGACTAGAAGTGTGAGTATTGTAAGATATTCCCCTTAGGGGATGGAGCTGCTCTGGGAAGAGCATCTAGGTTCCAAGTTCCCTCCCTGGCATCTCCAAAATAGGCCTGAGAGAGATTCCTGCCTGCAGCCTTGGAGAAGCCGCTGCCAGTCTGTATAGACAATACTGAGCGAGATGGACCAATGGTCTGCTTCAGTATATGGCAGCTTCCTATGTTCCTATGTAACACAGATGATGGAAAAATAAATGTTTAATAATTACTTGGAGAACGATTGAACTTACCCTATGCTAAAAAGTATTTGTAAACATGGTGCACTTTGATTCCTCTGTCTTCTCTGCATCCTATCAGCAAAATCAAGTGGTACATATTTTCTGGGGTGGGATGGTGGTGGTTCTGTTTCAAGTTGCAAGGAGGGTTGCAGTGATTGCTCCTCTAAGTCAAATGTTTTATGCAGATGGAAAGCTAGCCTGCTAGAGAGAAGGGGTCAGCATAGCTTTCTCCCTGTTACGTTATTTTTATGTGTACTGAGGATATTCCCCCTTCCTCACCCTGCATGGTAAGGAATTGAACATGTAATCCTCTTGTGCTCATTGTGTAACCCCTCTTACTCAGGAAATGGGGGTTTTGGTTCAAGACTCTCTCTCTCTCTGTATATTTTGAGACAGTGTATTTCACAGTGGTTGCAAGAAAGAGAACAACAACAACAAATATTTATTATACCAAACTCAAGGGTTTATAAACATTTCCTTTTTTTTTCTTTGTAAAACCAAATTTGCCAAGCATGCATAGAGGTAAACTTAAAATACCCAATTACAAAGTAATAGAAAATCATAAAACGTACATACAAAATCATCATAGGGCCATTAAATAAAACCCAAACCAAACCCCAGTCTCTTTCTTCTAAGGGAACTATCCCAACAGTACTCCTGCATAGTCCATATTAAAAGTCCCGTGAGTGAGCAGCCGAAATGACGAAGACCTGATGCAACGAGGTCAGATGGGTCCGTACAGAATCTTAAACTGGCATGCAAATCCTGCCCAAAGAAGAACTGAAATATATAAGCAAGTTCATAAAAGCATAGAAGATCTCCAAATTTCTCTTTCCTTCTCTGTTAGGAGCTTTCCTGCTGGGCTTGAAAACTCTAGACGTTTCTAAGGACCTTCTGCTTAAACTTTCACATTTACTACACAAATGCATATTTGTGTAGCCCCTGGTGGCGCAGTGGTAAAACTGCCGCCCTGTAACCAGAAGGTTACAAGTTCGATCCTGACCAGGGGCTCAAGGTTGACTCAGCCTTCCATCCTTCCGAGGTCGGTAAAATGAGTACCCAGAATGTTGGGGGGCAATATGCTAAATCATTGTAAATCGCTTAGAGAGCTTCCAGCTATAGAGCGGTATATAAATGTGAGTGCTATTGCAATATACATTTATTTATTTATTTATTTATCAATCAAACTTCTATACTGCCCAAACTTTTGTCTCTGGGTGGTTAAAACAATTAAAAACACATATAAGAAGTTAAAACAATTCAACAATTTAAAATCAACCATAAAATTAAAACAGACAGTTTTAAAAAAACTGGGAAAGCTTGGGTGGAAAAGTGGGTTTTCAGATGTTTTCTAAAAATTGCCAGAGATGGGGAGGATCGTATCTCAACAGGGAGCGCATTTTACAATCTCAGGGCAGTAACTGAGAAGGCCCGTCTCTGTGTAGCCACCAGACAAGTTGGCAGTGACTGGAGATGGACCTCCTCAGATAACCTCCATGGGTGGTGTGGCTCATCGTGAAGAAGACTAGGGATGTGCACGGACTGGTCCGGAGGCCATTATAGAGGCCTCTGAACTGGTTCGAATGCGGGTGGGTCTGGTGCTGGGGTGGGGGGTCTCCCTTTAAGGGTGGGTTGCACTTACCCCTCCCGCCACTTTCCCCCCCGCTGGCGCTCTGATTTTCTTAAAGGTCTTTGGGGTGGCAGTGTTCCTACCTGCCGCCCCTGCCCCCATTGTTGTCCGAAAATACTGGAAGTAGCAACTGCGTGTGCACTCACCGCCACATGACGTGCATACGCAACGTGCGATGTGCGCACACACTGCAGCGCACTCAAGCGCAATTGCTACTTCCAGTATTTCCAGACAACAATGGGGGCAGGGGCGGCAGGGAGGAATGCTGCCGCCCCAAAAACCTTCTGCAAAAACAGAGCACTGGTGGGGAAAAAGTGGCAGGAGCGGTAAGTGCAAACCCCCCACCCTTAAAGGGAGACCCCCGCCGGTGCCTCACTGCACCTCCGCGGTTCCTTGCACATCCCTAAAGAAGATGCTCTCTTAAATACCCAGGGCCTAAGCTGTTTAGGGCTTTATAAGTTATAACTAGCACTTTGTATTTTGCCCGGAAACCAATTGGCAGCCAGTGAAGCTCCATCAGCAAAGGAGTAAGGTGGTCTCTCCGAGATGACCCAGAGACCAACCTGGCTACCGCATTCTGGCTGCCGCAACCTGGCTGCTGCATTTAACATAATTAAATCTAATTACATCATTTAACATAATCTCTTTCTGAAATGAAAGACTCTCCCCCTTTTACCTGCAGTATATAAGCAAGTTCATAAAAGAATAGAAGATCCCCAAATCTCTCCTTCTCTGCTCAGGAGCTTTCTGCCAAGCTTGAAATCTCTAGAAGATTATAAGGACCTTCTGAGCATGCTCCACAATCCATTAAGAAGCAGGAGGGGAGATCATACACCCTTTAGTTGCCAGTTCAGGGAGCCTTCCAATAATACTGGTAGTAATGGTGGGGGTTACACAATTGCATTAAGAGGCACCAGGTTCACACTTGCCTTAACTGCATACATTAAAACGTACCCCTTCCTCCCCTTGTGTCTTGTGGGCCATACATAACATGAACAAGACTTTTAAACTCTGTGGACTTGCACCATTATTCTAGGGACAGAGTTACATGATTGTGAAAACTCTCTGTGCAGAAACTTTCCCACATTGCTATCCACATGACTCAAAATGAAAATATGTGGCCTGTATATTGTCGTATGAGAACCAGCCCCGGATTGTTTTGAGACTAAACAGGTCCACTGTGGCAGGATTTCAGCCATGAACTTTGTTTCAACTATTGCCTGACAGGCACAAGATCATGTATAATCCAGTAAGAACTGAACTGCACAACAAATTCTTTAAAAAAAATAATAATAACTTTTTAAAACTGCAGAATAAATTGGTGGTTTCTGGAAAGCCTTGAGAGCTGGTTCTTGAAATTATTGTCTCCACCAGACATGTATGAAAAGCAGCACCTTGGATATTCTAAGGGCCTTATATGCAATATCTCCTGAACTAGGGTCAAGAACCTCTTGTTTTTTTATAGGTTCAAGGACTGAATCAGTAGCTTGCAAGAAGAGAATCTCTTGACTCAGCTCTCAATCTGATTTCTCCCTCCTACTAGCTTTAAGTAATCATCCTACTGGTCACATTTTCATAAAGCTGCTGTGTTTCTTTAATAATAATAGTGAGCATAACGATTAGTATTTATTGCTCATAACATCTAGGCACTATATATAAAAGTATTAAAATCACAAAACTGCCCAAAAATTTACAATCAAATTATTAAGGCATAAGCGCGTGTGCGCGCACACACACAACACGGGGTGGGGGAGATTAATGATTATCTAGTACATGCTAATTGACAAAAATGACTGTGTACAAAGAGCTCTGTTGTGGAACAGATGGTTGGTGCTTGTTTAGGAGGGATGGGCAGAAAGGAGAATGAATTTAGAAGGGGAATCTCAAGCACAGAACATTTGAGAAACACTATTTAAGCCCTTTGTAAAGGAAAAACTTGGGGTGTCTCCAAAGGAATCCTTGAAGGTGTATAATGATCATTTTGATTGTCTAGTAGGTTTTAAGACCAGAAGGAGCTTTATTTATGAAATTCCACATCTACTTTTATAAATACCTTGCATGGTTTTATAATTTATAGTTCCGCACATAATTAAAGTGACCTGCTTCTGGCAGGTATTAGGTCTGCCAATTATCTGGGGTGGGAGGTGGTGGGGGAGGATGCATATCTGTTGTTTCCTATATGTGTTGCTTTCAAAGAAAGAATTCAACAGGGAATTTTCAGAGGGGGAAATAGATATAAGGTCAGTATTGACTTAACACCATTAGTGTTCAACATACAACTAATAATTAATGTGGTTTGAATTTGAATATTTAATAGTTGCTGCTATGACAGTGAAGATATATATATAATTAATTATATCTGTTATACATGTATAATATGTGCAAATACAAATGCATGCATATAAATAGGGTACAGTCCATTTTCTTTTGTTTGTTTTAAAAAAGGTCATTCAAATGAGCTTTGTTTTATTTAGTGGAGTGTCAAAAGATGAATAACAAGAATGGTAAGCCAAAGAATGCTAGTTGTACAGCATTTGTCATATCTGTCTTTGAGAATATGCTGTCACTTTGCACAAGTCATATGCAGTTTTGCAATTTGCAAGGAGCCCAAGGGAAAAACATAAATTTAGATATGATAGGGTAGATAGAGATGAAGTTCTCTTCTGTTCACCTCACCGGCTTTATAATTTGCTTGAGTAGAATCGTTATCAGTGGGAATATAAGCCTTGTGAAGACAATCAAAAGTGAACATAATGATTGCATGTGCCCACTAGTACATTGCCACCTCCATGTGTTGATCTGTCCAGAGTCTGTGTGAAATATGCACATAGGTTTGGAGTGTGCAAGTGAGTACAGTCGTTCTGATCCATTCCACTCTAATTATCCCCATCTTCTGGTCATCTACCCAGAGATATAGATTATATAGATATAGATACTGTATATAAACAAACAGAAATACAGTTAATGTGGTGTTTGGAAAATACAAGTGTCCAGGATTGTGTGAAACCACAGGACTGCAAACATATATCAAGGGGGCTGGGAAATCATTCTCACTGCTCAAGGCCACTCCCAGCACTGTATGGAATTATACTATTTCCACTACACCCTAGCAAAGAATAAGGTGTATGATGATCAACAGCCAAAAAAGAACCTCCTCAAGAGGTTTTCGTGTCACTTGTTCTAGCCAATGTACCTTTTAATGTACCTTTTAACCCCACTCTCAACAAACAAGACATGATTTTCAAAGAATTATATAGGTATTATTTAGAATTAAACTCTTCTCTCTGACATAAATGTTTTTGTGCTGTGACTTAAAAGATTATCCCTAGTCCAGTAGATGTCTGAGTGTGCTGCTTTTTTGCTATGTTCAGCCTCAGTGTTCAATTTCTATTAATATTTAATGTTAGTGGCCAGTAATGGGAACACTCTTCAGGGGCAGCTTCAAACAGGACAGCTGTTTTGCTGTATAATTTGGCCATAAAGTGACTTTCATTCTGTTGTGAACAATAGGAATGCAGTGCTGATAAACACAAAGATATGTCGGTTTGTTGCTCAAAGGTGATGCATATCCAGCTGCCAAAAGGAATATCCTGACAATAAGGAGAAATTGATTTTGTTCCCATATATTCAGTATAAAATAGCATTTCTGGTTGGTTTACATGTCCTTTATTTATTTATACCCTGTAAAGCACTGTGTTTTGTTAGTAAAGCAGAGTCCATCTTTCACATTCCATGATACATTTGTGTGCTGTTTTTAGATTATATAGGTGTATTCTCAGTAGTAACAGCCATGTCTTAGGGCTGCTTCACAAAAGGATTTTCTTTTCTTTTTTGTACTCTGGTGTGGTACCTAAGTCAGAAAATATACAAGTCAGATTGAATGACTGCATGTTGCTTGTCTGTTCCAAGGAATATGAAAGTTTGTGCTGTTGGTTTTTATTTTAAATAAATATTTTCTTCTGATTTTCAGATTTTAATTGGTTTTCTGCTGTATGTATTGGAACTTAGTGGTGGTCCGATATCCTTCACAACGTGGGCATTGTGCCTGTACAATAGTTCCCGCGGAAGGATTGCAAGCTCCTCAAAGTGCTCTGAATCTCTGCCCTTCGTGCTCGGAGTGTGCTTGGTATCTTCAGTGGCAGAGTGCTTCTTATCTCAGTTCCTTCTCGACCGCCATGGTGAACACTTCCCTCAGGATTCGCTCCATTTGCTCCTGGTTCCTGAAAGAAAAGGCTTATGGTTTGATTTATTGTCTATCTTGACTACCCTTTGCCTAATGCTTTGGTTTTGTTTCTAATGGAATCTAAAAAGAGCTTCAGGTGGTGCTCTTCTTGCCGTGGGACCCTTCATTCTTCTGACAAGTGCAAACTTTACTTGCTTTGTCTTGGGAAAGACCATAATATTCGAACATGTAAAATTTATCCCTCCTTTTCCAAACAAGTCACCTTGAGTGACATAGTGGGGAAATGCTTGACTAACAAGCAGAAGGTTGCCTGTTCAAATCCCTGCTGGTACAATATCGGACAGCAGCGATATAGGAAGATGCTGAAAGGCATCATCTCATTCTGCGTGGAAGGAGGCAATGGTAAAGCCCTCTTGAATTCTACCAAAGAAAACGACGGGGCTCTGTGGGTGCCAGGAGTCAAAATTGATTGATGGCATGCTTTACCTTTACCTTTTCCAAACAAACTTGGAAAATCAGAGAGAGAAGCTCTCTACAAACAGGCTCTGTGCCTGTCAACTCCAATGCCACACTCCCTGTTATCACAGACACCATCAACATTAACGCTGTTGAAGTCAGGCTCGACTCTGGGGACTTCTCTATCTGCTGCCCAAGCCTCTTTTAAGAAACCTAAGGATGTTTCCAAGGATGATCATAGACATAATAAGAAATGCAAATATTGGGAGGAGGATTCTTAAGCCCTCCAAACATCAAAATTTTTTCTCAACACTGACATCAATATCAACCACCCCAGCCTTGCAGACCTGTCTCAATCCTGCAGCTCAGGCTGTGAAAGCCCACTGGCCGTCTACCTCACTATCAATGCACTCAGTGTTGCTGATATCAACACGACTATCAACCTCGACTTCAACCTCAAGCCTCCCATCGACACCAGCTCATTGTTCAATATAAACATTGTCGATACTGGATGTTTTTTTAATGCCATCCCCACCGGCTGTTCAGATCGTCCCTTTAATTCACCATTCATTGAAGTCACCTCAACAGCACCTTCAACATTGCCCTCAACATCAATGTTGATCTCTACCATTCCAGAGCAACCAACTACAATGCAACTACTGATCTCAACTGAGTGTGATCCACACAAGAACCTTCCCGCTCTTACGGCTATTCCTTTGACACCTGTCTTTGGATCTTGTTTTCTATTGACACTGTCAATATCAAAAGAGTTCCCTCTCTTTTAGGACATTGAATCTCTGCTGACTTCAACAATATTGCTTTCTGGGTCAACCTTCAAAGGTTCTCCCTCCATGGCTTAGATGTAGACGGCTGGTCTACTGAAGTGTTGGACCCAGGTTACATTAGAAGGTTGGGGAGATTTAAGGACCCATACTACATATCTCTTCCATGCAATTATGAAGAATTCATGCTATGGAAATTGAAAAAGGTTAAATCCACCACTACTCCTCAAAGCCAACTGTCTCTTCCTATGGGAATTCAAATGTCCCCTGGATCTTCCTCCTAGCTCCATGCCCTCCTCTTCCACAACCTCCCTTACCACAACCTATTGAACCACCCTGTCTGCTACCTCATACTCAAATTCCTTTCTCTGTTACTACCCTGGAGCCAGCTCCCATTCCTTTCTCTTCAGACTCTAATAATGAGTCTGCGCATACTGAGAATCCATCAGATCCCTCCCCTGATGACAACGTTCTGAACAATCCATCAAATTCTCCCATGGAAGAGCCAAAATCATTCCGCATTTTGTTGCAGAAATGGCTAAAGTTCTTGGCCTAGAACTGAAGTCTCCAGTTTCTAATGTTCAGGATCCTGTCTATGATTTTTCTCTCACATGCACTACAACATCCCATCATGTAGTGCTACCCATTTATTTATTTTATTTATTATTTATTTATTCTATTTCTAGACCGCCCTTACAGAATAGCTCAGGGCAGTTCACAAATATCATAAAACCGTTAAAATCAATCAATGATCAGGAATAAAAAATTTAAAATACAATAAAGCAGTTAAAAAATAAAGCAATTCAAAACCTTATAAAAGCCCAATACAGTGGTCCCTTGACTTACGAAGATAATCCGTTCCGAACGCACGTTCGTAGGTCGGAATTTTCGTAAGTCGAAAAGCGCATCCACGGAGGTCCGGAAACATTAGTAAGTCGAGGAAACCGCATCTAAAAATTCGTAGGTCGAGGAAGCCGCATCTAAACCGGCAACGACTTCCGGTATTTTTTGTCGTTCGTATGTCGAAATCTTCGGATGTCGAGTACTTCGTAAGTCGAGGGACCACTGTACATTAAAAACCCTTTAAAACAATTTAAAAAACCCTGGAAGGCCAGGCTGAACAGGTAGGTCTTTAGGGCTCTTCTAAATGCCAATTAAAAATTCAAATTACGGATTTCTGCAGGGAGTGCATTCCACAATCTAGGAGCGGCTACCCATGCTGCCAGTATTAAGAAATTCCACCAAGTCCACGTGGGATGCTCCATCAACTGCCACCTCCACCTTCAAATGACTCAAAAAAATTTGCAGGGTCCAGGAGGAGAACTGCAAGTTCCTGTTTAAGCACCTTCCTCTGAACTAGCTTATTGTGGACTGCACAATGGGCAGGAAGTTGGGCCCAAAGCACTCTGCCCCTACAAACAAAGAGGACAGAAAATTAGATTCTGTCAGTTGCAAAAATTATTATTCCTCCTATCTTTCAATGAAAATAAATAACTATATGACCTGCATGTCCAGGTTCCACTACTCAGTTTGGGAAGGCTTTGCAGTCAACCTCAAGGATGCTCCTGAACTGATCAAAAGCAGGTTCAAGGAGATGCTTGCCAAGTCGGCAGACATAACATGTCAAAATTTGAGCACTGCAAAGCATCTTATGGAAATGGAATCTCACACCCTGGCTAGTGCAGTCTCATTAAGGCGACACGCCTGGTTCCATTTGTCCTCTCTACATCTGGACATGAGAGACAAAATCAAAGATCTCCCCTTCGATAGAGAAGGTCTTTTTCGTTCTCAGAAAGATGAAACCATGAAGAGAATGAAAAAATCTCACTTTACAGCAAGAACCTTCACCTCTTCCTCTACCCTGCAGTCTTATTCTCAACTATTTAAGTGGTTTGCCAAGCCCAGTTACCAACCAGTTCAGATGGTCTGAGTGTAGAGACAATAGGAAGATCTTCCAGTACTCTCAGAAATGCACCTTTTCTAAAAGACATTGGCAACAACCAAACAAGACCAAGCATCAAGCATCAGGGCCAGCCCAAACAGAACATTTGACTTCCTGGTCCCCCTGTCTGTCGGAGCTTCTGTGCACACCAAACTTGCCCCTTTCCTTTCCACCTGTCATTTTATCATATCTGATGCCTGGGTGCTAAGTATAATCTCCACTGGCTACACCATAGAGTTCACACTACTCCCCCTTTCCTAGGAATAAAATACACACAACTGCTACCCTACTGACAGAGGTTCAAGAGCTACTATCTAAGTGGACGATAGAACCCGTCTCACAGAAGCACCAATGGGCAGGGTTTTATTTAAGGTACTTCCAGGTACCAAAAAGGGATGGTGGTCTCTCCCTTATAATAGATCTTCACTCCCTCAATTATTTTATCCACACAAGAAAGTTCCATTTGCTCACTGTTCAACAATTCCTCCCTCTCTTGGTGGAAAAAGAGTGGCTTGCCACACTAGACCGCAAAGATGCCTTTTTTCATGTGGGCATCTGACAACAACAAAAGAAATTGTTACAATTCACTGTTTTCCAATATTTAATTTATATAAACACATTTATATACTACCCTATATAAAATCTCAGGACAGTATACAATACTTCCTTTTGGACCCTCCACAACTCCTCAGCCTTGCATCTTCACAAAATGTGTGCATGATAATTGCTCATCTAGGGACAGAGGGAGTTTCGATCTACCCATATTATCAAGATGATTCGCTGACTACCTCCTCAAACAAGTCGTTGCTTGCTACTCACATCCAGGCTGTGCTCATCCTTCTGGAAAACCTTGGTATTGAAGTGAATAGAAAAAAAATATGTTCTAGTTCCGCTACTGTACATGGGGGCGATTTTGGATGCAAGTATGAATCATTCCTTCCTCCCAGGAGAGAGGAGACTCAGTTTTGCATCTAATTCACATTGTCAGATCCAACCCTGACCAAGAGGTGCAAACCATCCATGACCTCCTGGTTCTATGGCATCCTGCACAACAACCGCTCACTACTCCATACTACACATGTAGGGGCTCCAGTTATGGTTCCTTTCCAAATTCAAATCCAATGAAGACAGCCAGTGAATGCAGCTCCTACTGCCATAGACAGTACTAGACTCTTTCACCTGTTGGGCTCTGCCTTAACACCTTAAGATGGGAATACCCTTCCATATCCCCACCCCAATGGTGATCGTTACTACAGATGCCTCACTCAAGGGGAGGGGCACTCATTGTACAGGGCTCCATGCACAAGGCCTCTGGAATCTTCAACTATCATCCCTCCACATAAACTTTCTGGAACTCTTGGCTCTCTTGGCTCTGAAGTCCTTTCTTCCCATCCAAAGCGGCAAGCCAGTACAGCTTCTCCTGGAGAACATCACCACCATCATCTACTGTCAAGGCAGCACAGTTTCCAGATTCCTTTGCAACTGATCAATTCAACTTTGGGACTGGTCCATAAATCGTCAAATATACCTCATAGCACTTCACATAAAGGGCATAGACAACAGGTTGTCAGATGATCTCATCAGAAACACAAATTGGGTTGCTATATTCAAGCTTCCCAAATCCGGGTGACCTAATTTGCATATTATGCTAATCATGCCAAAACTAATTTGCGTTTTATTTATTTATTTATTTGACAAATTTGTATACTGCCTGCCACTACCCAAGTCTCTAAGTGATCTAGAACAATAAAACAAACCAATGACTGCCGAGAAAGCTATTTTGTGCAGAACAAAGCCTGCTGTAGAGGAAAATGTTGCCTGGACAAGCACCATCATGTTATGGTTACAATGTTAAACAAACTTGAGTAAATCTCCCTGAAACAAATGTGATGTATTAGGGGTTGCCAGTTCAAATCCCCACTGGTATGTTTTTCAGACTATGGGAAATACCTAAATTGGGCAGCAGCGATATAGGATGCTGCTGAAAGGGATCATCTCATACTGCATGGGAGATGGCAATGGTAAACCCCTCCTGTATTCTACCAAAGACAACCACAGGGCTCTTTGGTCACCAGGAGTCAACTCTGACTCGATGGCACACTTACTCCTATGTAAACATAGTCTTGTAATGCAGAACCACAACTATAACTCATTTCACCCCTGCTAACTGAGCAAAGAGGCACCTTTTAAAAATGCTGATTCTCTTTATTTAGCGGACACCCCCTCCCTCTTGGCAGCATGAAAAAATGGGCTCACTGGGCACCAAAGTCATGTTGTCAAGAGTCTCCCCCCCCCACCCCAGAACTGGTCCTTATCCCACCCTCTTTACACTATGGGTTTGAGTTTTGATTCCCTCCTCCCCTTTTTTTGAATTCTCTTCTACTACAATCTTGCTCCCAGTTGAACTCTCAGGTACCCACAGGGAGAAACCTCAAGAGCAGGACAATCCTGCCACGCTTTTCTACTTCTCATTCTCTCTCCTTCTTTCTTTCCTCCTGGAATTAAGCCTGCAAGCAGACTGTCCGGGGCCAGCTCAATCTGGACATAAGATGCTCCCTCCAGGAGTAGCTGCAAGGGAAATGTCCTGCCACAAACCACCTGGAAAGAACCCATGGCAGGGAAGGGAAACACTCAGGCACTTGCCCCGCCGCCTGCCTCTGCTCTTGGGCATTCTTTAAGGTGACTCCGGCTTTACAGTGGATCCAGCTCTCCCTTGCCTCGCTCCCCACAGCACTGGAGCGAGGCAAGGGAGAATTGGAGCCATCTTAAGCCACATGCAAAGATGTAGAGCCTTCCTTCCTTCCTGTGATCGGATCCAGAGTGACCATGTGATTGAATCCAGGGTAAAATCTGGGCAAACTGGGCAGCGCATTTGAAATCTGGGTAAATCTAGGTGGTATTTAGCAGCTGGGTGGAGGAGCCAAAATCCGGGGGCTACCCGAAATTCCGGGGGCCATGCAAGGCTAAACACAAACCTCTCTCATGGGAAATCAACCTAGACATGCTATCCAATCTCTTCTTATGCTGGGGGACTCCCCATATGGACGTCTTCACAACACACTTCAACAAGTGCCCCCTTTTCTGCTCCAGGGTGGAATGGGGACCGGATCCCTGGGGGACACCTTCCGCATTCCCTGGAACTCCCATCTATACTGCCTCTTCCCACCCTTCCCTCTCATTTCCAGGGTTGTAAGCAAGATTCTACAGCACAAAAGGAGGTGCATAATACACATGCCATGGTGGCCAAGGCAGCCGTGGTTCCTCCTCCTCCTGCAGGTGCCTCAGGGCTTCCGCCGTCATCCTGACCTCCTCTCCCTTCATATGGGCAGGATCCTCCATCACAGCCTCAGAACTGAACATGACACTTGGAAGCAGCACTTCTAGACAATACCTTGCTTCACGAACTGAAAGCTTCCACCAGATATAATTACACCTATAAATGGAAGAGATTTGTCATCTACACTAAGTTTACGGGGTTCAATCTGATTACGGCTTCTGTACACCAAGTCCTTCTGTATCTAATCTTGAAAAGCTTGGACCTTTCAAGGTCCACATGTCAGCCCTGTCTGCAGTCCACAAATGCAGGGATTCTAAAACCTTACTCTCCCAACCTGACTGCAAATGATTTTTGAAGGGGTTTTACAATCTCTATCCCCTGGTAAAGAAGCAGGTTGAACCTTGGAGTATGTCTCTAGTCCTCTGCACCCTCACAGAACTACTCTTTGAAACTTTGTCCTCAACCCCTATCAAGTTGTTCTCCTTTAAAACAGCCTTCCTAATTGCTTTAACAACTGCTAATGGGGTTAGTGAACTCACTGCCTTAAGGGCTGATGCTCCCTTTGCCACTTTTTTCCTGATAAGGTCATTATGAGAACTGATCCAGCCTTCCTACCCAAAGTTGTATCGGACTTCCACATTAACCAGTATATTGCCCTCCCTTCCTTTTTAATGTCCTCAGTTTTGTCCCTAGAACACTCCCTCCATCCTTAGATGTTTGGTGGGTGCTCCTCTTCTATCTAGACAGGATCAAGGACTTCAGAAAGTCTACTAGACTATTTATAACCCTTGATTGTACTAACAGGGGCCGACCTGTATCTCAGCAGAGACTATCAGAAAGGCTAGTATGGCTTATCCTCACCTGCAATGACAAACGGGGTGAAACCTCCTACCACTGTTAAAACCCATTCAACAAGAACTGTAGCCACTTCTGCTGCTCATATGATGGAACTGACTTTTCTGAGAGTCAAAAAGCTGCTACTTGGTCTTCAAACTTACCCTTCTTAAATCATTATGCCTTGGACATCTGTTCTGTGGCTGAGGCTAGCTTTGGCTGGGCAGTACCTAAGAAAGTACTGTAGCTTCATTCTCAGGCCCACCTCCTTCTCAGAGAGCTTGCTAATCACTCACCTTCTGAAGGATACTGGATCACCACTAAGATAAACAGGTTGCTTACCTGTAACCTTTGGTCTAGTATCATTCACAACACCCACCCAGCCTCCCAACCTTTTGGATGTACATGCCTACTTAACTGTCTTGTTTTACAAAGTCCATTCTGCACAGCGTCCATTCAGGAACTGAGATAAGAAGCGCTCTGTCACCAAAGATACCGCGTGCACTCTGCGCGCAAAGGGAAGAGCCTCAGAGCACATTGAAGATCTTGGAATCCTTCCATGAGGACTATTGTGCAAGCGCAAAGCCCATGTTGTGAATGATACCGGATCAACAGAAGATAAAAAATGCACACAAGCAAACAACACCTGTTGCAAAATGTGTATATATTTTACTCAGGGAATTAAAAAAATTCATGCAGCAAGATGCATGCAGCAAGATTTTCATGACAATAGTGATCTTGTACTAATTAGATTGTTTCTCTAGTTGTGATAGATTTGGAAGTTTAGCAAGACCATTAAATATCTGAGTAATTAAAAAGCTTGATTGAATTTGGAATGAGTGCATTAATAACAGAAGCAATTAGAAGTAATGTGTGTTAGTTGTGTTCTTATCAAATGATACCTTATATGTAATGATTTAAACAAGATCTTGAGCATATATCAAAATGATTTGTATTCAGCTGGACACAGCACCAGACTAACATGTTTCTTAAAAAGGGGATGAGAACTAATGAGGATTATATCTCTGCTGGGCAGAAACTGATGTGGCTATATGTGCAGGTGTTTGTAAGTGAATCTGTAAAGCTTTGTGCTAGGAAAGAAAACTGATTGGCTGAAGCATTTGGAGGGGGAGTATCAACAAGGAGTATGAGCTGTAGTAAAACTCCACCACTTAAGATTGGTCTTTTTCTATATGAAGAAAAGATTGAATCCAGTTTATCTTCCTGAAGCCCATGAACTGCATAAGGCAGTTTAAAGCTGTTCGTACATCTCGCAGAGTTCATCTACACTGACCTGAAGTACTTGGACTGTATCTGAAATAAAAATATTTGTTATTGGATATCAGGACACCAGCCAGCCTTGGGCCTTGGTATGGGGACTGCCAGGTTATGTATTTTGATTTAGCTCTGATCAAAATAGAGCTGCAGGGAGCCCATTCATAATTGACCAGAGCCTCTAAAAGAACTGATAGGCCAGAGCAAATCAGGAGGCTTTACAGACAGGGCTTTTACCCCGAATTTCCCCCAGAAGAGAGTGTGTGCATTCACACACCAACCAAACATATCCCAAAGTCCATTCGAGATCCTTGGACCCACTGCACACACAAATCAGGCTTTGTCTTCCCAGTTCTAGCTTATCTCAATGTATTTCCGGGTTTTTGAAATGCTGGTTTTAAGGAATTTTTCTGAAAACATGGAGCACATAGAGATAGGCCCTGACGTAGAATCACTAACATGATAAGAAGGATACACTCTTTTAGGAATGCAAATATAGGCTTTAGAAATCTCCCCACCCCCCCACTGGCTAGAAGTAGAGCACGAAAGCATGCAATGTGAACTGCACCAAAATAAAACCCGAGAGCAGAGAGGAGGGGCTGCTTCCCTTAATGCCACGAGTGTAATTCGAAGTGGCTTCAACATTTACCCCGCAGCATGAAGCCATGTGTGAATAACTCCCTGGTGGTGCTTCCTGATAAAAGCTTCAAGTAACTAGGAGATACTTTCTTTTGCTGCTACAGATAATCTTATCTTTGCTTTCCTTCCACCAACATTTTCCTTGCTCTGCCCTCAACATCACAGGAGCTGGGTGTGACTGGCACTTCTGGGACCGCTTATGCAGCTTTTACAAATAGTAAGCCTGGGGTATTGAGTGATCACATGATATATGGGTGACTGTTTTGGAATAATTGAGAACATGTGACTATTTATCT
Organism: Hemicordylus capensis; assembly: GCF_027244095.1. Lineage (NCBI taxonomy): Eukaryota > Metazoa > Chordata > Lepidosauria > Squamata > Cordylidae > Hemicordylus > Hemicordylus capensis. The sequence continues at coordinate 388,327,861 of NC_069657.1, read as the reverse complement.
CCCTTTTCACCATATGTTAAATATTTTTTAAAAACCTAGCAATTAGCTAGAGAAACCTTTGTTTGCAACAGACTTTAATTTCTAAGGCAGGGGTTCTCTGACTTGGGTCTCCAGATACTACAATTCCCAATGGCCTTCAACTTGTGCCTTGGGGATTTGTTGTCTAACAACATCCAGAAACCTCTGTTCTGACTGACATAATTGTAAAAGTAAACCTGTATGTATGTTTGTTTAAAATACTTCTTTACCTCCCCTTCACCATATTAGTCCTTGGGGCATCTTACAATAAAAACAAAATAAAACAATAAACAAAAACAACAACCAACAACAAGCATAAAAACAAACCAGCAGTAAGATAAAATGGCAGACTGGACTAAAACTGATTAAAATTGGAAACCCAGTTAAATCCAAGTACTTCTTAAAAAGGAGAGGTTGCAAGTTCTTTTAAAAATGTATCAAGGAGGGAGGCTCATGAAGCACTTCTGGGAGGGCATTCCAAAGATGTAGGCCAGTACTGAAAAGTCCCTGTTCCTGGTCTCCACCAACTGAATATGAGTGAGGTCTGCAATGATGATCTGAGGACCCTGGCAGATTCATATGGGCAAATGCAGTCTGATAGTACTAAGATCCCAATCGATGTAGAGCTCTGAAGGTCAAAACCAGCACTTTGCATCTGGCCCAGGAGCAATCTGGCAGCCAGTGAAGCTGCCACAAGATAGGTGTCACACCTGTGCATCCTTGTGGCAGCATTCTGAACTAGTTGAAGCTTCTGAACAGTCTTCAAAGGCAGCTCCACATAAAACGCATTGCAGTAATCCAATCTGGATGTAACCAATGCATGGGTAACGGAGGTCAGCTCTGGATTCTCGAGGTAGGGCCACAGCTGACATACCAACCAAAGCTGGAAAAAGGCACACCTGGATACCACCATCACCTATGCCTCCAGGAACAACGACAGGTTCAGGAGAATGCCCAACCTATGAACCTGGTCCATGAGGGGCAGTGTGGCCTATGTAAGGCCAGATTTACCTCACTACTGAGATTACCAATTTTACTGGTTCTGATGGGGGTATATAATATGAGTCTCCTTGTGGTCATCAGAGTAAAAACTTTCCCCAGGATTCCTACGGAACATTATGGTTGTTTTCAAACTCCCCACTAAGTATCGAGATGCTGCTGTGGATGTGAAAGCACTAGTGGACTGGTTCCTGATTTATTACAGTTATAATCTGTAATTGCATCTGGGGGGCATGGCCCGGGCTCCAGAGAGCCCGAGGAGAGAGCTCTTCTCCCTCATTTCAGGCTGCGTTTCTGCCTGAATGCTGTTCATTTTGCCTTTCCCCCATTGCTGGAGGGAGAGAAAGCGAAATAAACAGCATTCAGGCAGCAAACACAGCTTGAAATGAGAGGGAGAGCTCACTCACCAGCCGCTGAGTCACGCCCCCTTTGCAAGGAAGGGACAGATGTTACTGGAGGGGAGGGGCTGCTCTGCCACCACCAAGATAAATCATGGCTCATGGGCAGCACTTTAAGAAGTAAAAAAGGGGGGTACTCTTTCCTCCTTGCCCCCATCCCCCCTCCCTGCAGACAGTTAGCCACCAACTCTGTTGTTTACCCTGCCGTGGCAGCAGCAATTTTTATAGACCAAAAGGGGGGATTTCCCCTTGCGCGCATGCACACATACCCACAGCTAGTGCAGCTGCCGGAGGGGCACAGCAAAATTTGAGGGCTTTGCTGCCATAGGCAGAAGCTTCCTCTGCCTATGCCTTAATACGCCATTGCCGAGTCAGACCATTTCTCCATCTAGCTCAGTATTGTCTACACAGCAGATACGGCTTCTCCAAGGTTGCAGGCAGGAGTCTCTCTCAGCCCTAGCTTGGAAATGCTAGGAACTTCCTGCACGCAAGCAGAGTGACCCCAGAGTGGCCCCATCCCCTAACGGGAACAACTTACAGTGCTCACATGTAGTCTCCCATTCAAATGCAACCAGGGCAGACCATGCTTAACAAAGGGGGAAATTCATGCTTTCTACCACAAGACCAGGTCTCCTCCTATAAACAAACAAACAAACAAAGCCAATAAATAAATAAATTAAATAAATTAAGCCAATAAATAAAAATAAATAGTACATTAAAAATCACATAGGTTATGTTCCATGCTGCACAAGTGGCTGTTAGATTATGCTCAAAGTCTTGCGTACTAACTCAGCCACACATAAAATAACTGTCTAAAACTTGCTAAAAATTTAAGTGCCTGAATTAACCACTGGATTTAGTTTACTATGTTTTGAATTTGTCAGAATATTGCCAAATCAATGTATACATAAAAATAAGAAAGTGTAAATACACCACAAAACTGCATTTATTTTCTGATTCCTTGACTTAGACTTCAGTCTACATCATCTCCAATGCTTGGAATGGGCTGCAAAATAAAACTTGCATAAATTACCCAGATTAAAATAAATCAAATAAAGCATATAATAGAACCTTATACTTAATTAAAACCTTAATGGGCTGGCAGTAAAACAATCTGAATGGCAGGTGTTTATACTTTTATGACCAAGCATAGTATTCATGAAGATTAGGGAATAACAGGCTACATTAATTCTTGCAACATTTCTAGAACAAGTGCAATTCATTTGTTACTGAAGCCAAATAGCCCTTCCCCTGCAGGCCAGAGTTAAGGCAGTGGATCCGCAATTTAAAAAGAACTTTCCTTGGGAGGGAGAAATATTGTTAGAATTTCTCAAAGTTAATTCATGGCTCACTGTGTTGAGACAGAAACCTTCTGCGTTTTGATGCTGCTTTGTAGTTCCTCCTATTCCATGGACATTGTGAAGTAGTGGGGGATCTCTGGCATACTTTCTGTGTTTATGTAGGAAAAAACAACAGCACATTTGCTAACGTCTGTTTGCTGGCACCCCTGGATAGTTTATCCTAAGCTATACTGGAAGCAAGGAAGTTCCTAGTGGGCACAAAAAAGACTCCTACAGCTGAGGACTGCAGATCATCCTTGGCTTGCTGGTGATGACTACAAAAATTGTAAAGGCTTCAAAGCAATGCCATCATTAGTGTATGCATACCAAATAGCTACAACAAGATCAAGAATGCTGCAAAGAGAAATGCTTTGCATGCTAATTAGTGGAGGTTTCTTTTCTGTCTCCGCAGAGGGTGTTCCCCACTAATAGCCCTACTGTTGCTCCATTTCACAACAGGTGGCTCACACACAGCACTATAATGGTTTGTGGATTCAGTGAGCAGAGCAACTGCCCATGCTTCATGAAATGTGGAGACTCAGAAAGGTTTTGAGAAGGCCTTTGCTAATGCTTATTCAGTTGTCTATGTACTGAAAACTATTCTCTTGAAACTTGTGAAGAAAGGCCACACAAGGTTTATAAACCTATCTGCTTTTGCTTGTAATGAATTTCTGGGCTTTAGTCCTCCAGACCCCAAGGAGCTTGAAGCCATACAAAAGTTGCAATCTGAGAGATTGGTTCGCTACAGTGCTGTATAATGACTACAGTAGTAGTAGTAGTAATAAATACAAATAAAACAACTTTGTTAGCCACCCCACGACAAATTGTTTTCTGGGCGGCTCACAGCACAAAAACATTGTACAACAACAACAAATATTTATATACCGCTCAAACAAACAAACATAAGACAGACACCAGCAACAGTCATTGGTGGTACTGTGCTGAGGGTGGATAGGGCCAGTTACTCTCCCCCGCTAAATAAAGAGAATCACCAGGTTAAAAAGGTGTCACATTATACCACATGGACTCACATGATTCAGTTTCCACACTCTGTTGGATTATTACTTATTTTTTAATTTATCATTCATATTGCACCACCAGTCTGCATGCCTCTTGACAAAGTACAACAGGACAGGTTTCTGTCCCAAGGGATATACAGCCTAAAAACCCCACAAAGGAAAGGTGGGTATGAGGAGGGATTTGCTTGGTTTATTTTGCTCATAGATTCACAAATGGTTTTTGTACCTAGACAAGCCTTGTTTCAACATTAACATATCCTTCCACTAAGTTGCGGATCTTACTAAAAGTTATCTCTGTCTTATCAGCTCCAGATTGAGTTCTTGCAATGCAAGCTACATAGGGCTACCCTTGAAGATTAATTAGAAACTTCAGCCATAACAGAATGCAGATCATAGGCTATGGAAAAGCCAGAGTAATCAGGAACATAGTACATCTGTGATCTTCACATTTGTTTCTTGTTTGCTACTAGTTGCAGTTCATGCTGTTAGTATTATCATACAAGGCTCTTTATGCTTTGATTCTTGGTTAGCCCAGATTTTGTGTGTGCAAGCATTTTCTCAAGGAACAAGCTAAGTTGAAATGCTTTTTTCATTTCATTTCATTTCATTTCAACAGTTCCAAAATTTCATCTTCTGGGAACTCTAGACAGGTTTTGTTCCCTTCATGTAAATCCCATATTTATGGAACCCTTGTCTGCTATTAGACATCTGATTACTAATCTGCTGATTTTCGAAAACCAAGGGAGAGGTGTGTGCGTCTGTGTCTGTGTCTGATGAATGCTGGTGTGCAAGAGAGTTGCAGTTTTGATCTCCCCTTATCTCTGTTTCATATTTATTATCCACAGAAGCCCTATTCACATGTTATGTTCAATGCACGTACACATGTACAGTTATACATATGTTACATTGAATACAAGTACAGCAGTATTCTTCCTATCTGATGGGTCTGTACTCAGGTTCACTTTTAAAATGAATGCAGATACAGTCATTCGCACAAAAAACATGTATGAGTGTATAGATATCTGTATGTTCATCCAGCATGATGTCTGAATAAGATTTAAATGTGTTTTAATTATGATTATGTTTACAGAAGTCACTGAGGCCATTCACATGTATAATCAATAGAATTTTAACCATTGAAAAACCCAGACTTGTGGATACTATATTTACCTGAGGAAAACTATTTCTAGAGTAACTATAATCAGACTAAGTAGTATGTAGTGTATTTTCACTGTACACTTTCACTGCATGAAAGAAAATCTTCACTTAAATAGCTTGCCATGTGGAACTGCCATGTAGTTATGCTTTCAGTACCTATCACGGTGCTGATTGTACATGTGAATTCATTCTTGTATGTCCTTGTTAAGGATAATAGTCTCCAGAGTATGAACCATGTTGTTTGAAGTGGAGTAGTAAGGACCTAACTGTATGTCATGGAACCATGGACTGACTCATCCTTGAGCTGACTTCTGCAGTGTTGGTAGCCCCTTTCTATTTGGATGCTCCCTTGGGGCCGTTGGTGGCAATGAGGTCTGACAAGCCAGGAGCTGAATGTGGTGCGGCCATGGAGGACCTTAACACCTTGGCATGCTCTGCCGCATCTTTTGAGGGCACTGGGTCTCCGTATGGCTCCAGGACAAGCCCAGAAATTGTGGTGTGATGCCCAGGGAAGGGGCCGAGGGGACCAGAGGTACCCATGGAGGCAGGACTTTCAGCAGCCGGGAGGCCGTGCTCAATGTGTTCAGGGCTATTTAGGAGGCCAGGACGATGATGAGGGAGGTCCCTGTGGAGACTGGAGATACAGTTGAGCTCAACAGAGGGGCTGACCTGGTTGGAGGAGGAACCGGGTGGCATAAAACCCTTTCCTCAGCCTGCTGTGAGGCCTTGAGGGAGTCAAGGGAATGAAAGAATATCTCCTCTAGGAGAATCCCCACAGTCCCAAAACAAGGAGACACAGACACTATATGTTACACAACTGTGTGTAATAAAATCTGTTATGCTTACCTGAGTCAGTTTGGGATGGAAAAGCCACGGGGATAGTGGTATTTAACTCTGCCTGCTGTTTCTATACTCCAAATCTCCTCTCAATTCTCCTTTCCCTTAATATGAGTTTCCAAATGTATATAGTGTGCATATGTGCACACACATACACAGACACCCCTTTTCTACTCCAAATCATCCCATCTCAAAGCTATTTTTCTCTAGAAAAAACAGCCATGGCTTTTGTTGCACATATATGCGTTCAATATGTAGTTCTGCCCTTAGTAAACAGTTACAATACAAGTGCAACTGACAGGCGGCAGATAGATAGATCAGGATATATAGACACAGGAGAGACTTAGGTCACAGGACAGCAAACTCGTGGAGCAGATGCAAACATATTTGCTCCACTGATAAGTTGCTGCTTCACAATTAGAGCCATCCTGTAGCCCTTGGCACAAGCAAGTCTACATTGCTGAAACTAGATTGATCTATGGGATTGGGGTGCAAGCCATTTAGATGGCCCAGGCACAGAGCATCTGCAACTCTAGTTCTCCCTCATTCTCGGCCCCCCCTCCTTCAATCTGGGCCCTCCCCCCTCCTCTTCCCTCTTCTCACCTCCAGTGTTTTTTCTCTCTGGCCGGCTGCCTGGCCAGCCACTTTTTCCGGCTGCACACCGCTTTCTCCCCTGCCCAGCTGCTGCTGCTTTCACTTTTTATCCCCAATGACCGCCGCCACTTTCTCTCCTGCATGCCTGCCTGCCTGTTTGCTGGCCTGTCTGTTGGCCTAATGTTCCCCTCCATCGTCACTTTCCTCTCCCCCTTCCCTCACTTGTGAATTCTCACGAGAGCTGCCACACATGGGATTAGCCCAGGGTACGTCTTAGAGAATTATATATATAGAAGCCATTTTAAAGAAAAGATTTTTCTCCCACCTGGAAGGAGTTATTTTTGTTTTATGTGCTGAAAAGCCAAGTCAATATTTTTGTAACTATATTGCTATTTAAAAAGAACTAATCTTAGCATACAAGTGTTTCTGGGATTTTGTTTCCAATAGCAGCAGAAGAGACATAATTAAGATGAATGACTTTTATAAGTGATTGGGAATGTTGGAATGGGTTAAATAAATAACAGACTAATTAACATGGGTGGTGTTTTTTAAAAAAAAATCAAAATGCATTTTATTACTGTATGTATATTCATTTAAATTAACTTTGCTGTCAAATCTTGTAAAATTACTCTGTAGGCAGATTTTGTGTTTTTATTTAACTTATGATTAATGTAGCTTCAAAACCATCCATAAGATGAAATTGTGTTGTTTTTTTCCAGACTGGAAAATGGGGTCTCAGCATATATGTAAACTTCTATTCTTGCAAACTTTTAAAGGACATTAGCATTTTTGCTCCTAATTGGCTTTATTTTTGATGCTGTGTCCCAGATTTACAGTATATGCTCTAATATAAAAGGGTATTTCTGTGTTGGTCTCCCTTCTCCGGTTATCCAGCAGTTGCTGCCCAATTTTGAGCATTTCTTTCACATAGATATGAAGTTTCTAAATTATTCTAGTAATCCTAATCCTGGATTTTAACCTTGTTTTTACAGGTGACTTGTAACTGTTTCAGCATTAGTAACGGAGAGATGCAGGATGTTGGTGTTGGCCTTTATCCGAGGTACAATGGACATTCTTTCATTCACAAGCAAACACTCAGATTTCTCTCTCTCTCTCTCTCTCTCTCTCTCTCTCTCTCTCTCACTCACTCACTCACTCTCTTAAACTGAAATAGCAGGTACTGTAAGGAATCTGGAAACTTTGAGATGACAACATTTTGCAAGAATGTTGAATGGTGTGGGTTCTCGCCCCACCCCACCCCCCTGCAATCACCAAAATAATTTTGACCATATGGCACTATAACTCTATCTATCCAACACAGAGTTGGAAAGGAGCTAAATGAAGGATATATCATACTATAAAACATCCCCATCATTGTTTTCTACAGCTGGAAGCAAGAGAGAATTATTTACTACAGCTCAACACTTTGGAGTAAGCATCTTTTTGGTGATAGAGGTAGTAGGATGGGCCATAAAGCTTACCCAATGGGCATCAATCATAGATCGTGACATTGTCACTGTAATTCTTGGCATGGAATGCACACTTTGCTAGTTGATAATGCTAGAAATCGCTGCATTTGAAATCAGCTGCCCAAGAGCCGCTTCCCTCCTTTGCCACATTGTGCTCTAAGGGCTAAACTAGATGTTAGTACCTTTTGATCTAAAAAATCACCAGCACTACTACCACCAGCAGCACTTTATATATGATGAAGGAAGGATGCATTTAATAAACATGCAGTTCCCTCTAAGGTCTAGTTTGGTCATAAGATTGACCAAGAAAGCTCTCTTGCCATGGCACTAAGGGATATATTCTGCAGCACAAGTGTTTTAAAAAGTACTAGCTGAACCCACACAGATTATCTGTGCGGTAGTTTACTTACTTTTTGGAGTTTTGTTGGGAGAATTTGTTTGGTTGTTGAGTTCTTTCTTCAGTTTCCGATGTGTATCCGATGTATTTTTGCAGTCCTTTCTGCGCATCAGTGCATTTTGTTCTTGGATGTGTTGGGGGTGGGGGCTGGTGTTTCAAGTATTTGGTCAGGAGTTTTTTGTCATTGCTGCTTCCTTGATGTTGGGTTCCCCTCCCCCCCCAGTTGTTTCTGGCTAGGGTTTTGGTGTGTCTTAGCTTGTTAGTGTATAGTCATTGCGGGTTTGTTTTGCTGTTCTTCGATTTTTGGGGGGTGGGGTGGGGGAAGGAGATGCCTGGGATCACCAGGCCCATTTTAAAAAAATGTCATTTTCTGGGGTGTGGGCGCTCACAATCCCTTTTTCCTCTCTCCTGGCAGTGGCTGGCTTGCACTGGGTTTTTTGTTTCCCTCTCATGGTCTCATGGAAAATGGTCTCAGCAGCTCCCCCACCACCACTTTCTCCCCAGCCTGTGCTGTCATTTCCCCCCCTACTTTATTGAAGGCTGTGTTTTCCTTTCGTGCTCCAGTTCCATCTCGCTAACTCCCTCAGTTTTAGTGGACCCTTTTCTCTCACTCTGCCAGTGGTCCCTGGTCTCCTGCTGCCCTTGAGTCTCTGCTGAAGGTGAAGTCACTCATTAAGTATCTTTTTGCCAGCCCAGACTCTTGCAAAGCAGCCAATTTTCGGGTTGAGGTGCTTCCCTCCTTCCTGACTGCCCCCCCCAACCATGGTACCTGCTGACACCAATGTTGCTCAGTCTTCTCTGTTCTGCCCTCTCCGTTAGAAGTCGCTCAGTAGTTCTTTCTCGCCTCAGCCACAGCACCTATTTAAAACAAAAGGCTGCTTTTTCGACTTTCTAACAGCTCCACTCCCAATGCAGCCAGTTTTTGGAGCAACGCACTTCCCTCCTTTCTGGTCGCCCCCAGCTCTCCACCGTAAGGCTCTCCCAAAGCGGGTCAGTTCCTTCCTTCCTTGCAGCTCGCCCTCGGCACCTGCCTACCGGTGGAAGCACACTCCTTTCAAGCCTCTTTCAAGCCTCTTTCAAGTGCTGAAAGCCCTCCTTTCAACCCGGCCTCGGTACTTCATTACCAAATCTTGCCTCCTCCGCAGCAGCTAACTCCTCTCCCTCAGTCCGGCTCTCGAACATCAGTTAGGTGACCGTTAGCTCTGAAAGGGGGTTACGTGCTTCTCTCCTTTCCAACTACCCTCGTGCAGCTACTGCGCCCAGCCACGTTACCTGCTGCCACCAATGTCACCAAAATGCCCAATCGGGCCCAAAATCCTCCCGCCACCGCAATGCTCACTTCAACTACCCTCATGCAGCTACTGTGCCCAGCCAAGTTACCTTCTGCCGCCGAAATGCCCATCCAAATTTCTCGCTGTACACTCCTCCACCACTGCAGCGCTCACTCCTGGTCCTCCAAGCTAGCTGCTACTGCTGAAATGCCCACTCACAGCGCTCACTCATCAAATGTCCACCCCTGCCCACTCCTCTCCTTGAGTCCCAGGTGGAGTTCTCCTGCCCAATGCCCAGAACACTCTCAGTGTGTTGCGAGAGTTCCACTGCCAAAGCCTGGGCATGCATGGTCCCAAGTGAATTAAATATATAGATTCTTGATGACTCCCTTGCCATCCAGAAATCCTCCATAGAAGAGATCTTCTTAGGGAAGAGAGCTGGTCTTGTGGTAGCAAGCATGACTTGTCCCCTTAGCTAAGCAGGGTCTGCCCTGGTTAGAACATAAGAACAGCCCTGCTAGATCAGGCCCAAGGTCCATCTAGTCCAGCATCCTGTTTCGGACAGTGGCCCACCAGATGCCACTGGGAGCCCACAGACAGGAGTTGAGGGCATGCCCTCTCTCCTGCTGTCACTCCCCTGCAACTGGTACTCAGGGGCATCCTGCCCCTGAGGCTGGAGGTGGCCTTTAGCCCTCCAACTAGTAGCCATTGATAGACCTCTCCTCCATGAAGTCACCCAAACCCCTCTTAAAGCCATCCAGGTTGTTGGCTGTCACCACATCTTGTGGCAGAGAATTCCACAAGTTGATTATGTGTTGTATGAAAAAGTACTTCCATTTGTTGGTCCTAGATTTCCTGGGAATCAATTTCATGGGATGACCCCTGGTTCTAGTGTTGTGTGAGAGGGAGAAGAATTTCTCTCTATCCACTTTCTCCACACCATGCATGATTTTATAGACCTCTATCATGTCTTCCCGCAGTCGTCTTTTTTCTAAACTGAAAAGTCCCAGGTGTTGTAGCCTTGCCTCATAAGAAAGGTGCTCTAGGCCCTGATCATCTTGGTTTCCCTCTTTTGCACATTTTCCAGTTCTACAATGTCCTTTTTTAGATGTGGCAACCAGAATTGTACGCAGTACTCCAGGTGTACCATATTTTTGTATAAGGGCATTATAATATTAGCCGTTTTGTTTTCAATCCCCTCCCTAATGATCCCTAGCATGCAATTGGCCTTTTTCACAGCTGCCATGCACTGAGTTGGCACTTTCAACGAACTGTCCACCACGACTCCAAGATCCCTCTCCTGGTCAGTCACCCATCAGCAAAATATGTGAAGTTTGGGGTTTTTGCCTCAATATGTATCACTTCCTGGACTTTGAAAGTTAAAATGCAGAGCACCATTACTGTAATGATAGAATAGATACAGAAATAGTCAAGTCAAGTTTTATTTACGGTCCTAGACCAAACAATCCATGCATGCAAACAGCAGAACAATTTATAGAAAACTCTATAGGTTCTCATTATACATCTTAAAAGCAATATAACAAAATTTGGCTACGGAGTTAAAATTTAAAACATTTTCATCAGAATGTAAGAATTTAACAAGTTGTTCAGCAGATCGATCTGTCTGTTTACAGACCAGAGGTAAAATTAAGTGCTCCCTTGGTTGCCTATGTAATTTACAGGATAATAGAATATGCTCAATAGATTCTATTTCCCCACTGCCACATCTGCAGTAGCGTTCTTCCAAGGGAACACCACTGTATCTCCCGGCTAATAATGCAGAGGGAAAAGAATTTGTTCTTGCCCTTGTAAATGCCCACCAGAATTTGCTGAGTGTAATATGGGACAAATAATTTGCTGGTGAAAGATCCCATCTAGTTCTTACTCCTTTATAGAATTCTGTCAAAGAGGCCCGGTTATTTTGCAATTCAGTATCTGTCAAACGCTGTTTTACTATTCTTTTCGCATTTGACAAGTCTAACTCCAGCAGTTGTTCAGGGTCTATTCCTAGAGCAGCAAGCTTTTTACTAACTACAGTGCACCACTGCGGTTGTGGGTTTAACAATAGAAACTGAGGAATTAGGCCCACCGGGCGTAGGTGGACTCTCAACCAAAAGTAAATAATTAAAAGCCAGGCACGAGATTTGATCTTTATGAGGCCGGCCTCCATGCGCAATGTTACATTTGAGGTGCATCTTGTAGTCCCGAAGATAGCTCTCAAAAAGCCGGATTGAATTCTTTCTAGCATGTCAAAGTTCGCATAAGGTCCCAGTTGGATCCCATATAAGAGCTGAGGGATAACCTTTGCTGAATACAGTTTTAAAGCCGCAGGAATGAAACCTGCTCCCTGCGTTCTGAAAAATCTGTTAATTGCCACCACACTGCGTTTTGCTGAGTCAGCTACCATTCTCATATGTGCCGCTTTCCCAGCATTTTGTTGAAAAACCACCCCAAGATATTTTATTTGATTGACCTGTTCTAATTTGTGTCCATCCAAGGTCCATGTAAATATCCATGGTTTATTTTTAAAGCACATAATTTTAGATTTATTATAATTGATCGTCAAGTGTTCCTCTTGGCAATAAGATGTTAGAACATCTAAAGCTCTTTTGAGCCCGACCCTGGTTTGAGATAAAATAATCGCGTCATCCACATACATCAGGATCGGGATCTTTTTGTTGGCTAATTTAGGTGCGTGGATATCAACATTTTGCAGCCGATTAATCAGATTGTTAGTGTACAGATTGAATAAATAAGGGGCCAACACACACCCTTGCCGCACAACTTTCTCTGTTGGAATTGAATTGGTGAAATTGCCGGCAGTGTCCAAACGTACTCTTAAAGAGGAGTTCTCATGGAGCTTGATGAGCAATAATAAAAGCCTTTGATCTATAGATGTACTAGCCAATTTAGTCCATAGTAGACTCCTTGAAATTGAGTCAAAGGCCATTTTAAGGTCCACGAAAGCGGCGAACAGTGGTCCTTTATGGACCCTAACTTGTTTGTCCACAAGTTGTTGTAAAATTAAGCAATGGTCCATAACCGATCTATTCGGTCTAAAACCTGCTTGCTCATCATAGATTATATGCACCTGCTCCATCCAAGAGCAAAGTTTTACACACAGATGTTTGGCATACAATTTACTTATTATATTCAAAAGGCTAATTGGCCTGTAGTTAAAGGGATCCTCCCTATTGCCTCTTTTATAGATCGGGACCACCATGGCTGAGCCCCACTCCTGAGGGAATTGTGCAGTTTGGTCTATATAGGTGAACAAAAGAGCCAGTGCTGGGGCCCACCAGTCTATATGAGCCTTTAATAGTTCTGGAAGGATGTAATCATTCCCGGGTGCTTTTCCACCCTTCAGCTGCATAATTAGTTGTTCCACCTCATAGGTGGAGACCGTAGGCCAGGAAGGTAAAGTATCTATATGTAGGTCAATCTGGGGTTTAAATGTGTGGTTGCTATAAAGTTTCCAAAAATGTGATTCCCATAATTCAGGGGCAATTGGACAGGCCTGTTCAGAGTTTACCTTATTTTGGGATAATGAAATCAGCCTCCAAAAATTTGTTAAATCATTTTTCCTAGCTGCTTCTATCAAAGATAGCCATTCCTTTTGAGTTGCAATTGATTTCTTAGTTCTAAGAAGAGCTTTATACTCCTTTTTCTTTTTAGACAGTTCTAAATGTGTATGTGTAGACGGGCAGAGAATAGCATATTTTGAGAGCATGACAAGATGCTTTTTTGTCCTTATGCATTCTTGGTCAAACCACTTTTTGGTATGGCCAGTTTTCTTTTTAGGTTTGGCGTGATGATCTTTAGTTAGTAGAGATTTAATTGATCTTGTGAGAACCTCATACTTTTCAAGAATATGGGCATTTTGGTCTCTTTTAATCAGTGCATCCAGCAGCCCTTCCTTAAGTGATTCTCCGTTCTTCGAGTTAAACCATTCGGAGAAAACTTGATTAATTTGGGAATTCAATTCCATACAGAAATATATCTATTGTATATAGATATAGAAATGTTATAGAAATGTTAATTATATTGTATTCTAATATTTTCTATTACAGTCATAATAGCAATATATTGTATCTTGTTTTTACCGCTGCTTGTATTCTCCTTTAAAGTTGAAGCAAGAAATAAAACTAAAATTAAGCATTCTGTCACAAATGCCACAGAGCAAGAGACTAGGGCAATGCACATATCTCAGTTTAATTCCTTGCAATCTGCCTCTGACCCATTCACTAACTGGACCTCTTTAATAGTTGCCTTACAAATATCTCAGCATGCTACAACCTAAATTTTCTTGAATAAAGCAGTCTACCAGTATTAACCCTGAGTGGAGGGAATCAGAGGATGGTATACAAATGGGTGACGAGATGCCTCAATTATGAAATGAAGTTCCCCAATACTTAATTGCTTTTTTTCCTGATCAATATCAGCTTATATGCAGGGTTTTTTTCTACACTCGTCCTCAATTGATTAGTTGCTTACATTATAGTCATTATTTGTACCAGAGAATCTTTTTCTTAAATTGACTTTTTTTTTTAAATTCCAGCATGTCTTTACTGAACAACAGTTGTGATCCAAACTGTGCAATAGTCTTTGAGGGTCCTCAGCTCCAACTTCGCACAATCCAGGAGATTCAGATGGGTGAAGAGGTAATTAACTTGTTCTCCCTTTCTGACACACACACCTGCAGCAGTTGCATCTCCTTAAATAACTTCCAGACTGCAGGGCCACCAGCTTTAACACTTTGATGATATATTGATGTTACTTCCTATCACATAGCTATCAGGAAGAAGATGATAAAGGGAATCCTCTCTTCACACTGTCTGGTCCCATAATCATTACCTCTCATAAATCACTAGCAACCTTGATGAATTCTTCTTCCTCCATTCCTCCTCTAGGCACTTCATTTTGTTTGTATTTGAGTGCCTTTACCCAGATAAAAACACTTCTGATACTTCTGGGTGAAATGCAGCATTCACTAAATCATTTCAACAATAAGTATTTGTCAGATTGAAACCATGCTGAAGCAGTAAACCTTTCATTGGCAAGAAAAGTAACAAGGCAGGGGTTGTTTCCTTGTTGGTTTTATTAAAAATGACTTGGAGAAATGCCCTTCCAAAATGATTTGTGATTATCAGAGAAATTCTTCACCTTGTTTTCTTTTGCAAAAATGGACCTATCCAGTGCATGCCATAAGTTGATTGCAGCCAGTGAACTATAAAGTGATGCTGAATTCATAAAATAAAGTGAAGACTTCTCTTCATCTCTTATCCTCAGTATCTAATACTGGATGTCAATGAAGTGCACATACAACTGCATTTATTTTTGTTGCAATTTTATGTATATTCTTTGTTTCTTCCAACACACAGTCACCCAAACCAACTTGTTTTTCTTGGTATGCTTCCCTTGTATATCACCTTTGATTGTAAGAACCGTACAACAGGAACTTGTCTTATACCTGGAAACATCTCATGCAGTGATGGCATTATAGGATTTGACCTCAACGGCAGTAGGGCTGCAGTCTTAGGCACATTTACTAGTGAGTAAGTGTGCCTGAGGGAATATTTAAATATAAGAGCTTTAGACTGAGAATCAAGATGTTACTTTATAAATAATTCCTTGCTGCATTGAATATTAACATGTTGCAGCAGCTCCTGTGGGATTCAGAACAGTGTAGCAAAAAGCTCCCTATGGGGAGTGTATTCTTGGTGGGGAGATAGTGGTGGTGGTCTTCAGTGATTTAACTGGAGCCGTAGAATGTAAGGTTCTCCTATCCAGTGTAACCCACTTAGGATCAGACAAGACATGCTGCAAATTGCATTATAACTAGGCATGCTTAATTGTAGAAGTGCCTCTTCTTAACTGAAAGTGCTTGGAGATGGGCATGGGAGAGCACTTCTTGGATTAAGTTAGCCTCTTTACAGTGTAATTAGCTGCATGCCTAGTTGAACCTAAGTGCTGCTGTTCTAAGTCCTGGCAGCCACAGAACCACAGCTAATAGCAGACCAGGCAGGGAGGAAGACCAACTCCTCTCTTTTCCTTCTGTGGTTAAGCAGGTCTATTCCTAACTGACTCTAATGTATATATTTGAGATCATAACTGAATCTAATAAAAGGAAGAGGGGAAGGCATTATAGAAGCCAGTTGTTTCCAATTATGAGGCTATATGAGTCTCAGATTTGCTCCTAGTCACTCAGAAGCAATTATAACACCTCTGTCTTTTCTAGAGTGGCAGCCTGAGTTTCAATTTCTCTGGCTTTTGCTCTGTCAAGCTCCAAAGTTTTAACTCTTTCTGTGTATTCAAAAGGGGAAAATGAAGCAAACATACAGGTGAAACGGAAAATTAGAATATCGTGCAAAAGTCCATTAATTTCAGTAATGCAAATTAAAAGGTGAAACTGATATATGAGACAGATGCATTACATGCAAAGCGAGATAAGTCAAGCCTTAATTTGTTATAATTGTGATGATCATGGCGTACAGCTCATGAAAACCCCAAATCCACAATCTCAGAAAATCAGAATATTACATGGAACCAAGAAGACAAGGATTGTAGAATAGAACAATATCGGACCTCTGAAAAGTATACAGTGTACTGTGCTTGATTGGCCAGCAAACTCGCCTGACCCTATAGAGAATCTATGGGGCATTGCCAAGAGAAGGATGAGAGATATGAGACCAAACAATGCAGAATTGCTGAAGGCCGCTAATGAAGCATCCTGGTCTTCCATAATACCTCATCAGTGCCACAGGCTGATAGCATCCATGCCACGCCGCATTGAGGCAGTAATTGCTGCAAAAGGGGCCCAAACCAAGTACTGAATACATATGCATGCTTAAACTTTTCAGAGGTCCGATATTGTTCTATTCTTCAATCCTTGTCTTCTTGGTTCCATGTAATCTAATTTTCTGAGATTGTGGATTTGGGGTTTTCATGAGCTGTACGCCATGATCATCACAATTCTAACAAATTAAGGCTTGACTTATCTCGCTTTGCATGTAATGCGTCTGTCTCATATATCAGTTTCACCTTTTAATTTGCATTACTGAAATTAATGGACTTTTGCACGATATTCTAATTTTCTGAGTTTCACCTGTATAATGTCAAGAAGGAAGACTAAAAAGCATGGATAGTTTGACTGCAGACCACCATGATCTGTTCAGGAATAAAATGAATGATCACTACATTTTATTTTATTTTATTTTATTTTATTTTTTTGAGAAATAGTTGGACCTGAAGACTGCTTCCAGTAATTCTGTGTTCAGCAGTCCCGGAACTGGCTATCTGATTCTATGCACAGAATTGCACAGAATTCTATTCTTCATGCTCAGTATATACTATTCATATAATAAGTAGAGTAGTTGTCTCAGGTATTTCAAACCTATCTGCAATGAATTAAAACCTATTAGCCAATGCTTGTCACATTTCATATCTTTAAATTAATACTCTTCTTGAATTACCAGAGCTGACAGTCTAGCACAAGTCCACTACCCAACCACCTTTGATTAATCTCCAGTAACGAGAAAAATGCCAGTGATTTTAAAAAGGAGGAGAGGACCTGAGCCTAAGAGAACTGCATTTTCTTAAAATAGCTGTTCCTTTCCATTCAACACCAGTGTATAACATTTTACAAAGGATTAATTTCTATCTTGGGATCTCAGTGCTTTAGTTTTTTATTTACTTACTTACTTATTTACATTTCTAGCCCACCCTATACCCAAAGGTCTCAGAATGGGTTACAATAAAACCAATATAAAACTTAATTAAAATTCAGTATCATAAAATCAAAAATACAATAAAAACTACAGTACCTGAGAGGGGAAGAACCACTACATCTTTAGTCAAAGGGTCTGCCTGTAAAGAGGTGCGTCTTCACTATTTTCCTGAATGTACATTATGTCGGAGCTTGGAGAACCTCAGAGCAGAGGGCATGCCACAACCTAGGGGCCACCACTAGAAAATTAATCACTTGCTTTAGAGTGAATCACTCTACCATGCTGAAACATGTGTTAAATGCAGGGGGGGGATCTAATGAAGGCCTTTTAAGAGGGCAGATGGTCTTCAGTCTGTCTTACATATATATCCTGCATTAATTCCAAGGATCTCAGGATGGTGTGCACAGGTTAATTCATAGTGAGGCGGGTCTCACGATCGGTGAGACCCGCCTCCAGAGGGTTTGTGGGGAGAGCGGGCTAAGCCTACTCTCCCTGCAGACATTCATTAAGCTCTCCCTTGGCGGCCAGATCGGCCACCCACACGACTGCCAGCTCTGTCATGGAGCTGGCGGGGGCTTGGGAGTTCGGGGGCCACACAGCCCCTGGGAGCTCCAGCATGCTCTGTGCAAGTGTTGAAAGCCTGCTGGAGAGACCCCTGAGCTAGGAGGCTGCTTTTTAGCTTCCCAGTCGGGGGTCTCCTTGTGAGTTGCCGCAGTGCAGAGCCATGCCATGGCAACACACGATCTGGAAACCCTGGTTAGCAAAGCGCTCGCTCCACTAACCTGGGCTAAGGGGGAGGGCTTCGCAAGCGGGTTAACAGCTTGTAAACCACCGGGCTCACCTGCGAGCCCAGCGGTTTACACGGCCAGCAAAAATCAGGCTAGGCTCTCCTAGCCCAATTTTTGATGGTGGTGAGAATAGCCTCATTTTCTTTTCACAATTGAATCTGCCAGGTAGGTTAGACTATGTGATATTTGAGCTTTGTAGTTAGTTGATATTTGAACCAAGGTCTCCCAAGACCCAGACTAGCACTCTGTCCGTCTCTACACCCTACGTTGCATTTCTCAGCCTTTATAGGCCAGAACCCTGTTCTGAAGACACTGGGTCTATGGTTGTCCTACATGAACCATTGCTGAAAAGTGCTTTTTGTGATTCTCTCAGGCATCCACACTGCTGCACTAATAGAGGCATTAGCTATTATGTGTTCCAGTCATTAAACAAAAGCTTTCCTGTAATTTATTTGCCTGAACAAACTTGTAAAATGTAAAAATGTCTTTGTAACAGATGAAATCCCCCTCCCCTCTAGTAAAAGAAGTAACATGATCTAGGTTCTGTTGACATCCTGTGAAAATGTGAGTCAGTGTGGTGTAATGAATAGTGAACTCTGGGTCCAAATCCCTGCTCAACTCAGAGGTTTTAAAGTGACCTAGGGCCAGTCAGTATCTCAGTCTAAGTTACCTCACAGTGTTGTTGTGAGGATACAGTGCAAGGATACCATGTATGCTCTCCTGAGATCCTTGGGAAAAGAGCAGGATATAGTTGTAATTTTGAAAACTGATGCTCTTAAGAGATGATGGTACAGCTCTTTACACTTATATCTGTACAAGATGCAGGCTTGCATAAACTACAACAGACTTTCTCCCGCTTTGTCATGTGCAGCTCACCATTAGCTATATTGAAACAATGATGCCCAGCATGGACCGTCAGCAACATCTGCAGCGCCAATATTGTTTTGTATGTGACTGCCCTATGTGCTGCACACAAAGCAAGGTAAGCTGTGTAAGCCCATTTCTGGACAATGTGTGGTTTATTTGTTCAGGACATTTTTATCCCTGCTCAAAAAGAAAGCTGGAATGTGTGCCAAGGCTTGCAGTTTCATTGGCCCAGCTGAGCCTTGCCCTAAGCCATGGTGAAACTTTCAGTGAGTGAGGCTAAGGGTTCATGGGTCCTTGAACTCCTCACTCCTTTCCTTTTACTGCACATGAGAGAAGGAGAGTGAATGCTTTGTAAAATGTAAAACATAAACTTTGAAACAAGCTGAAGTTCTGCATTATGTATGAACTTGGGGGACTGTGGTTAACTAAGAGGTATTCCAGCAGAACACTGTATTCTACCTACAACTTTGATTTTGAAGTGGCGTAACCAGACGATGCACAACTCTTCCCAGATTTGTTGATGATGAATGGCCCTCCAGTCCAGAAAAGAGCTGTGTTTTTTCACCTTTCCCGCCCCCCTCCTGACTTGAATGCTCCCGAAGAAATAGAAATATTCCACCAGGAGGTGCTAAGTGTGGGCAGATCAAGTGCAGGCTGCAGAGGTGTGGCTATTTATTTATTTATTCTTTCATTTCATTTCATTTCATTTCTATACCACCTAGTATAGAAATCTCTAGGCGGTGTACAGATTAAAACATAATATAAAATAAAACATTTTAAATTCATAAAAAACAGATAAAACTTGCTTGGGGGTTGACTTTAGAAGTGTCTACTCCTCCCGAAAAGCCCCTCAGTTCGGCACCTGGGCACACCTCTGCAATGCTCTTTCCTGTGGCACACAATCTGCTTCCAGTCACCTAGCTAGCTTGCTGGTGCTTTCCCTTATTTTCACTCTGATTTTTTACAAATATACTTTTATGCCATTGCCATAGACATAATTATTTGTGTTTGCACATCCCTGCAGATCCTCATGTGTAACATCTCTGGTTATTTTTAGGGGTGTGTTGGGGGTTGCTTTAGCTCTAGTTTTTTCCTTGGGCATGTGTGCCTTGTTTTTATCCTGGCACAGCTGTGCCAGTATAGTTAAGATGGGGAGTGTTTTTGACATTATACCATTATAAGTCCTGAACATTCTATTGCTTATAAGGTCAAAAGTATCCACCCAATCCCTCTGAAGTTGCGCATACATCGGCCAGGGGGTAGGAGACACCACCCGCTCTGAATTTGGTGCAAATCCGTTACAAACTTGCTGAGATTCAGCAGTTTAGATTTTTAACTCCTAAAAAGAGGTTTCAAAGTTTTGGCGGCCTTCTCTCACCGCAGATAATGAGGCGCTTCACACAACACATGCAAAGCGCCTGCCGGGGTTCTGTGGCGAACCCCTTAGCCTGGTTTCTGTCGATCGTGGGAATAGCCTCAATTTATCTTTTTAAATGTTTGGTGTCTTTTTAGCATTCCCTCAGGTCCATAAGGCACTGGTACCTTTTGCTGGTTTGAAAAACACCGATCTATTGACTTTTGAATAATTACTGTTTGAAATCCCCATAATAAGAGGGAAAATAACTAAGGGAAAGTTACCTAAGTACATAACGGAGTCTGTGCACTGAGAATTCTGAAGCCAAAGTTGGGAGGCAAGTCCTGGCAATTTCTCGCAAGTGACTTCCTGGTTTTGAACATAAGTGCTGATAAGGATGGTCTGTGAGCATTCTGGCACTTTCCCATAGGCATTCATAGGCATTTTCCCTCAGCCCCCTTCATTTCACCCCCACCAAAAGGAGAAAGCAGAGTTCCTCAGCAAAGCTTGGAATACAATACTAGAAAGTAAGTCCAGAAGTGCACCTAGGTAATTTTGGCACCTGGACCTAAAGGCCTTTGCCCCCTGCCCCCCCTCCATTAAGCATTATCAGGCTCGACTGGGTGACCACACCATCAGAGACAGACTAAAGAGGATTTGGAGGCCACCAAGGGCTGTGGAGGCTCTGGACTTCGACCCTGAAGTCCAGGGGTAAGAGCAGCTCTGAGTAAGTCTATTGACTTAAACATAGGAATCAGGACCCACAGAGATCCTAGGCAAGAACGCCGGTTCTCTTTTAGCCTACTTTCCTTAATTAGGAAATCACAGAATAACCAACCCGGCAGTCTGTGTGTCCGTGTATGTCTCCCCTATCAACTTTGCTATGCCTGGATGAATATGAAGCAAGTTGAGTACAGTTTTAGGGACATATAGGGACACGTCAACAGCATAGTTTGTAATTATGTCATCCACCCCGATTCAAGATGGCAGACGCATAAACGTTTGAGGCACAAGTGGGCTAACTTGTGGACTGTCTAACCGATTTCAATCAAATTTGGTACAGTTGTAGTGAGTGGCATAGGGAACCTCAACAGCATAGTTTGTGATGATGTCATCTACCCCAATTCAAGATGGCAGGCATGTGGATGTTTAAGGCTGAAGTGGGCTTATAGTGATAGGAAATTAGGCAGATTAGTTTTTACTAGAACTATTTGTTTTTCCTCCCTCCCAACCCCTCAGCAAAGTTTAGAAGGGAGGAACCCTATTTATTTCTCTGAGGCTTACTTCTGACTAAAAACATATAAGAATGGGACCAAGGACCCCATATTAGGAAGTTCCAAAGGAGGAACCTCAAGGAAATCCTAAAAACCATTCCCACCCAGCACCAAGAAACCATCATACTGGTGTAGACTGCACTTGAACATGGAGGTTCTACATCGGAACCAAACATACTCTTAGAAATGAAGCCTCCATATTAACAGGTGGTTTGGCTCTCATGTAGAACATCCATGTTTAAGGGAAGTTTACATCACAACAATAGTCTGTTGGCACTGGGTGGGGATGGTTTCTGGGATTTCCTTGCTGCACTTTTTTGGAGCTTTCTAGAAGCATGTAGCTGAGAACTATGAGAAAGAGGGTGCTGGGCTGGAGTACACATGCCTTTTCCAGCAGCATTTTTTCAGCAGCATTTTGATAACTGAACCTGCAATTCTATGTGTACACCAAGAAGGAAGTAAACTCCGTTAAAATCAGTGGGACTTGCTTCCATATAATGAGGGAACAGTTAAACAGCCCTGAAAAATGATCTTGGGGAAGGGGAGAATAATGGAAAAGTCCTTTTTAAAAATATGAGTGGAAAACAATGTAAAAATTCTGTGAGGTAAACCCACCACCACCACCCCACCCAGCACACAGATTGTTCTCAAAGAATCTGACATTAGCCAAAGCATCCCACGGGGCAGAAGATCTGATAGTATATTTAAACAAAAATGCCAGTAATCCATCCTCTCCTGCTTTGTAGAGAATACAGCAAGAAAGAGATAGCAACTGACATAATGAGGAACATTGCTCAAAGTTATCTTATGTACACTGTGCTGTGTACAGTATGTATGTGTACTGTGTACACTGTGCTGTAAAATACTGCAGTGTGCATGTAGCATCCAGATGTGTGATCATGGGGCAGAAATGCAGGAGTATTGTGCTGATGGTGGGCCAAGCAATGAGTGGGAAATCTGAAAGGGAGTGGTAGTGATGGGCAGGGAAAAGAAAAGATGGTGGGATGAAGCCCATGGTATTTCCTCATGAATATTGTGTGGAAAGAACAAATGCAGCAAGAGCAGCTGTAAGTGTAGAACACCATGGTGACTTCCATTTATTACTCTTTACTACATTTCCTCCCACAAAAAATCCGCCTGTCTGGAAACCTCTATATTAGAACAAGCAGGAGATTAAACCACAGTTTGATTCTGATTTGATATTCTGCTTTGTTCTAACTCCAGCTGGTTTACAAACCACAGTTCCCTAAGTTAGCACAGAATGCAGTATTGTGGTTTGTTCTTAAAACTAAAGCAGAAGTTTTCACTCTTGTGTGCAAGACAGGATGAATGGGCCACGCATGAGCTCAGGCTCATTCACGTAGTGCTAAACCACTGTTTGTTGCTGACACTGTCAGAATCCCAGAGTAATCAGCCTTTGTGCTTACATCTGCATAAGTTCATGGAAAAGACAAGCGTGAATGAAAGAAAAGCCGCTCCCCACCCCTTTCGTTGCATTAGCAGAGATATGGGATAAGCGGGGGCGGAGTTGTGGGCCTGGCCTGAGAGACAGGCATGCGGGCTGCCATTTTAGTCCCTCAGCACATGAGACCGGCAGACCGGCAGACCAATCACATGCAAAGGTTCAACTACGTGTGTCCTGTCATTATTTGGGACTGGGTTTGCAAAGCTCATAATTATCCATCTTTCTTGTTAATAAGAATACTGAAACATCTCAAAGTACTTCTCTGCATTGGTCTTCTGCCTCATGGGGTGCTGCTATTGAGGAGAAGGGGCACTTGAGACTTTCACCACAGGTTGGAATTGAAAAGCCCCTCTACATGTGCAGAACACTATTTTAGATCCTGACAAATGTTCCTGTTTATTGGTGGTAAGTCACCAATAAATCCACCCTTGGAGTAAGAAGGCAGAACCTGCTGGTTAATGTTCCTACAACCATGCCAAGCTAGTCAAAAGAGACAAAAGTCAGCAGTGTGAAGAAAAGAGGGCATGGTAGAATTAAGACAGATACTGTACAAATAGTGTTTCAGTATAAACTGTGAACATTAGCATTGACTATGCCTAATTTTCATTGTAATATGCTGCATTTGATATTTGAAAATGCTCCTATTTCTGAAAAGCTCACAAGTCCCCCATTTCTGATAGAGGTTCATTCAGTGAAATTGCTTGCTTTTGGTGCCTGATATACTTTTGGAGAGATTTTACATGTATTTATTATTATTTATTTGATTTTCAATTTGCCCCTAATTCTTCCAAAAACCAAACTCAGTGGTAGATCTATGGTGTCATGCATGTAAATTCTAGGCTCTTGCATGTGAAGGTGCTCAGCGGCTTCTGAAAAAGTTGGTCAGGCTTATTCTTATGGCATCTGCCAGACTTCCTGGAATTTGAGGGGAAACCTGCCCCATGATTAAAGGGGTGAGAATATGGGTGGATTATTTTGCTGAATTCTAGAGGCTGGCATTGCTTATCCCTTATTTTATCAAATGAAGAAACAAGATCCACATAGCTGGAAACCCAGTCCTTGAAGTTACACCTGCTAATGCTTAAGTGTCATGAGGTACACTTCCATTAATGAAAAGTAAACAGTCCCTTAATTCTTCTTACAGTCAACGTCTCTCTCTCCAGTTCCATAGTCCTCTTCCTTTTGCTTTTCTTCTCCTTTTACAGGGGAAAATTAAATTTGTCTATGACAAATTCCTCTCAGGTCTAGTGTTTACTGCAAAAAAAAATTTCAGGCTTTAATAATACTGCTTTATCAAGAGAAAATTAAGGGCCACATATCTAGTACTCATTGGCTGACAGTCCTCAAATGCGCTCTACTTTTCCTTGGTAATTAAGAGTAGTCTTTATTTATCTCCCTGAATATATTCCTCTAACCGGAATTAGCTCAACCAAAACATATTGTCAGCATGTTGGAATTCCTGGTGAAATGCTATAACTTGTTTTTTTTCTTTCTTTCCGGGCAGCCTCCCTTGTCAATCCTTTCTGGCTTTTAAAATCTGAGACAGTATCTCACAATGTTTTGGACAAACCGAACTCCCTTGTGTTTATCCCTGTTTTGCCCTCTGTGTGCAACTACAGATCTGTATTAATACAATTACAGTGATTTTTGTGTACAAGCTGTTACTCCCTGGGCCATGGATTTCATAAAGCTGTCAGTTATTTTCTCAATATGCAATATGTTGGACCTGAACTCTTCTCTACAATGATAACAGATTTATTTTAGTTCTTCAGCTTGCTGCCTCCGCCTTCCTTTGGGGCAGGCTGTAATTAAACACACAAGTCCCTGTGCGATATAGTTTTATGAGTTAGTTCACACTTGTGGCTATTGAAAAATCAATTTGTAACCAATTTTCTATCATAGCTGTTTTCTGATGATTATTTGAATTCCTGTTGCCTCTTAATACTTTGTATTTCTTTTATTTGTAAATAGCATTCAAGTCATTTTGAACACAGAGGGATATTTCTCATAGACTCTGGAGAGCTGGTATAGCATAATGAGCAAAAGACTGAGCTATGAATCAGAACTTTCAGTAGGGTCGAAAGGAGGGTTGCCAGGTCCAGGTGGTGGGAAAAGTACATATGCATCACCAAACAAGTGGAAACAGAAGGCACCTCCCCCCCCGCAGATCTCCACTGCATAAAATTTGCATATGTTTGTTGGTATTATAATAGATAGATAGATAGATAGATAGATAGCCAGCGTGGTGTAGTGGTTAGAGTGCTGGACTAGGACCAGGGAGACCCAAGTTCAAATCCCCGTTCAGCCATAAAACTAGCTGGGTGACTCTGGGCCAGTCATTTCTCTCAGCCTAACCTACTTCACAGGGTTGTTGTGAAAGAGAAACTCAAGTATGTAGTACACCGCTCTGGGCTCCTTGGAGGAAGAGCGGGATATAAATGTAAAAATAAATAATAATAATAATAATAATGATAGATAGATAAAAATTGGATAATTTGAAAATAAATGCAACTCAGCACTATGAAGCTGATGATCAGGTGAGCTGTATGTCTGTTCAGTGTGCTGTGTTCTCAAGGCCCCTGCTTCTTAACTGTAAATTAATTTAAGTTTATTTACCTAAATATTTATTATTATTATTATTATTTCTTGTTTACACAGTCAGACAGGTGTTATTGACTGGTTTGTTTTATCCAGACATCGAGTCCTTCCCAAGGACCTGGGATGGCTGAATTTTATTGTCAATTGTTATAGATATCGTTGCAGAATATAGGCTGTTCCCAGTAAAGCTGCTTTTGGTAATTGGCTGATGGTGATTTCTGTGACCCCTATGGTGTTGAGGTGCTCTTCAAGGTCTTTTGGAACTGCACCCAGGGCGCCAATGACCACTGGGATTATTTTGGTCTTTTTCTGCCACAGCCTTTCAATTTCAATTTGTAGATCTTTGTATTTGGTGATTTTTTCTATTTCTTTTTCTTCTATTCTGCTATCCCCTGGTATTGCTGTGTCGATTATTTTAACTTGTTTTTCTTTCTTCTCGACTACAGTGATATCTGGTGTATTGTGTGGCAGATGTTTGTCTGTTTGTAGTTGGAAGTCCCATAATATTTTTACATCTTCATTTTCTTCAACTTTTTCAATTTTATGGTCCCACCAATTTTTGGCTACAGGTAGCTTGTATTTTTTGCAGATGTTCCAGTGTATCATCCCTGCTACCTTGTCATGCCTTTGTTTGTAGTCAGTCTGAGCGATCTTTTTACAACAGCTGATTACGTGGTCCACTGTTTCATCTGCTTCTTTACAAAGGCAGCACTTGCTGTTTGTTGTGGATTTTTCGACTTTTGCTCTTATTGCATTTGTTCTTAGTGCCTGTTCTTGCACAGCCAGTATTAAACCCTCTGTTTCTTTCTTCAAGCAACCATTCTTAAGCCATTGCCAGGTCTTGGTGATGTCTGATTTTCCACTTATATTGTGCAAATATTGACCATGCAGTGGCTTATTTTTCCATTTTTCTGCTCGGTTCTTGACTTGTTCTTTCTTGTAGGCCTGCTTTGTTTCATTGGTGTTGAATCGTTTTGCGTTATTGACCATTTGAAGTTTATCTTCTTCACTGTCCTTTATATATTCTTCAAGGCTTCTTTTCTTCTCCTCTACTGTTTGATGGACTTGCAGCATTCCTCTTCCACCTGAGCTGTGAGGGAGGTATAGCCTATCGACATCACTGTGGGGGTGCAGAGCATGATTGATGGTCATGATTTTCCTGGTCTTACGATCTAGCATCTCTAGCTCTGCCTGGGTCCAGTCTATTATTCCTGCAGTGTATCTGATAACAGGTATAGCCCAGGTGTTTATGGCTTGTATTGTGTTCCCGCCATTGAGTTTGGACTTGAGGATTTTTCTCACTCTCCTGATGTATTCACTTCCAATTTTTCTTTTAACTTCAGTGTGTGCGATGTTATCAGCCTGGAGAATGCCCAAGTATTTGTAATGTTCTTTCTCTTCCAGGTTCTTGATCTTGCTTCCATTGGGCAGTTCTATTCCTTCTGTTTTTCTTGTTTACCCTCTGTTCATTATTAATGCAGCACACTTGTCTAGTCCAAACTCCATTGCTATATCGCTACTGAATATACGGACAGTGTTTAGCAGTGATTCGATTTCTGACTGGGACTTTCCATACAACTTCAGATCGTCCATGTACAGCAGATGGTTGATTTGACTTGATGTTTTAGATGTTTGGTATCCGAGGCCTGTTTTGTTTAGTATTTGTGAAAGTGGAGTCATGGCGATTACAAACAACAGAGGGGATAGTTAGTCCCCTTGGAAAATGCCTCTTCTAATGCTAACCTGTCCAAGTGTCTCGCCATTGATTGTTAACTGTGTACTCCACATGCTCATTGCTTTTTTTATAAATATCTGAATGTTTTTGCTGACACCAGTTGTTTCTAAACATTTTAGTATCCATGTGTGAGGCAATGAATCGAAGGCTTTCTTGTAGGTCAATCCATGCAACACTTAGATTGGTTTTTCTTCTCTTGCAGTTTTCTAAAATCATTTTGTCAATCAGCAACTGGTCTTTTGTGCCTCTGGTGTTCGGGCAATTTCCTTTCTGTTCAACTGGAAGCTGCTTATTAGTTAACAAGTGTTGCATTTCTTCATCTGCTATTATTCCAGTTAATAATTTGAACATGGTTGGCAGACAGGTTATCGGTCTATAATTACTTGGAACTGCACCTTTTGCTGGGTCTTTCATAATGAGATGGGTTTTCCCAGTTGTTAGCCATTGTTCAACATCACCGCCTTGCAAAATGTGATTGAACTGTTTTGATAGTTGTTTATGAAGGCTTGTTAGGTGTTTAAGCCAAAAGCCATGCAGTTCATCGTTGCCTGGCGCAGTCCAATTTTTAATTTTCTTTGCTCTTTCACTTATTAATTCTGGTGTTATTATTAGATCTTGCATTTGTTGGTTACATTTTTTGACCTCTTTCATCCAGCCTGCTTTTTTATTATAATCTATTGGATTGTCCCATAATTTCCCCCAGAATTGCACTGTTTCTTCTTTATTTGGTGTTTCTATGTTTCTTGCAGTTTCTCCTTCTATACTTTGCTAGAAATGTCTCTGATTCGACTGGAATTGGAGATTCTGCCTGTGTTGTGTAATTCTGGCTTCATATTTGCTAATCTTCTTTGACACTGCTGTTATTTGCTGCTTTATTATTTCCAGGACTTCTCTAATTTTCCTTGAATCTAGGTGGTATTTTTGGATCAGATACTGTTTGGTGTTTTCATTCTTCAGCTTCTTGTCTTTCATATCTTTCAATTTACTAGCATCTGATCTAAGCCTGGAGATTTTATTTTCTAATCTAATCTTCCATTTAGGTGATGTACTGCTTTCTTTTTTTACAGGTCCACTGATCTTATATCCAAGCTCTTGTGTTGTTATTGTTGCTGCACTGTACATTAGTTGGTTTGTTTCTTGCAAATTATTGATTGTTATTTCTGCAAGTGCAGCATTGACATCTTTTAATGCCTGAGCAAGTTGTTTTTTGGCAACTGTTTTTAGAGCTGGAAGTCGAACCTTGGTGGTTGTTTGGTCCATGTGCTCAGTTATTTTTTGCTTTAGTTCTTGTTGCTTGTCTGTTAAATGGCATTCGGGTTTTTGAGGTGAAGGCAAAGAGGAGGTTGCCTGGTTTTGATTTTGAAACAGTTCAGCAACAGTGGCATCCTCGATTTCCGACACCCCCTCCACCTGCACCTGAGCAACTTCTTCAGTTGGTGGTAATTCTTCTTCCATATCTTGAGCCTGTGTTGCTCTTTGCAGTTCTTCCAGCTCAGCTCCTGTGAATACTTTATTTCTTATTATGAATCTTCTCTGGTCTGCTAGCCTTTGTTCTGTTATTTCTGTATCTGGATGCTTCTCTTTCCAAATTTGCTACATTCTTTTTAAATAACCTCTTCTAGTTGGACTAGACTTGTAATAGCAGATCATTATTTCCTTGTTGGCATTTTTCGTATATTTTTTTCGGTTAAGCGACGTTTCTTCCAGTAACTTTGCAGTCTCCAGCCCTGGTTGCTCAACTGAAGATCCTGAGTCCTGTTGCCCACTTGCCACCAGATGTCCAGGGACTCCAGCACCTGGCGCGGTCCTTGTTGACCCGGTTGACAACCGATCCGGTATAGATTTATTAAAGTTACGTCTCACCATATTGTTGATGGGAGAGGCACTCTTCGTCTGGCTCCTCTGGTGAGACCTGTCCAGTATGGTTGGACCTCTGGCATAACTCTCACCTTCCTCAGAGCACACAAGCCCCACAACCACACCAAGGTAGTGCCTCACTGGGGCTAATAATAATAATAATAATTATTATTATTATTATTATGCTATTTACACACAGTCTACCTGATGTTATTGACTGGATTTGGTACTTTAATTATCAGGCCCTTTCCAAGGGTCTAGGATAACTAAAGAAAAATTTGAGATAGCGTTGTAGTATTCGTGCAGTCCCTGTAGTTGATGGGTTGTAATTTTATCGATGCTCAACGTGTCAAGATGGTGTTCAAGTTCTTTTGGTACTGCACCAAGGGCACCAGCAACTATTGGCACCACTATTGTTTTCTTTTTCCAGAGCCGCTCAACTTCAATCTGAAGGTCCTTGTATTTAGTTAATCGGGTTCTGATAATTGATATTGCAATCCCAGGGGATAGACAAGTCAACGAAAAACAATTGGAGAAAATAACTAAATACAAGGACCTTCAGATTGAAATTGATTATTATGCTAATTACACACAGTCTACCAGATGTTATTGACTGGATATGGTACTTTAATTATTGGGCCCTTTCCAAGGGTCTAGGATTTTTATTATTAATAATAATAATAATAATAATAATAATAATAATAATAATAATAATTTGATTTCTATACCGCCCTTCCAAAAATGGCTCAGGGCAGTTTACACAGAGAAATAACAAATAAATAAGATGGATCCCTGTCCCCAAAGGGCTCACAATCTAAAAGAAACATCAGATAGACACTAGCGACAGTCACTGGAGATACTGTGCTGCGGGTGGATAGGGCCAATTACTCTCCCCCTGCTAAATAAAGAGAATTACCACATTAAAAGGTACCTCTTTGCCATGTTAGCAGGGGATATTATTATTATTATTATTATTATTATTACTACAATACATAAGAGATGAAACAAACATAACTCACGCACATTTTCAGAGTTATGGAAAGGAAAGGAAAGTATTTGCTCTTCAGGTCAGAATACTTCTTGTTTTGATGAAAAGCAGTATTTAAATATTTTTAATAATTTATTATCATGGTGAAACAGGAAGGTCTTAATCTCATGTTGGAATGCCATTTATTTATTTATTTATTTATTTATTTATTTATTTATTTATTTATTTAAATATACCGCCTCCTACAAAGACTGCATGAGGAAGGGAACCAAACTGTCCTAATAATTCGGCAAAGGGGCACCTTTTAAAGTGTTGGCTCTCCTCTATTTATCAGGGGGAAAGGAGCTATCTGTATTCAGCACAGTGTAGTTACACTCCCAGGAATGTTACCACTGTCTCCCGTGTTTCCTTTAAACTGTGAGTCTGTTTGGTCCAATGGACCATTTCCTCATTCTTTTTGCTGTGTAAAGTGCTTTGGAAAGTCATTATTGAAAACAGGTGTTCCAAATATTTTTAATAACAATTATGTTGTTAGAAGGTCAGCTGTTTTATATTTGAATTTGAGTTTTTTGAGAACTCTTGCATGGATGCTGTCAAAACCCAGTGGTTTCTTAATACTTAATTAGTCTTTTTCCAACTCACCACTTGCTGCATTGTGTTTAGGAGGGCAATAGTACATCCCCTGTAATAATTTACTTTTTAGGTCTGATATTACCACACACAATGATTATGTGGAGTAGTTGGGTCTTCCTAAGTTTTCTAGTTTGTTGTACTCTACTCTTCTTGACAAACAGAGCTACACCAACCTCAATGCACACAGACCCTGTCCTTTCGATAGAGTATATATCCATGAATAACCATATCCTACTGGTTCTGTCTGTTCCACCAGGTTTCTGTTATGCCCACTATCTGTGTTCTCATTCATGTAGACAAGCTCTCTGGCTTCTCCATCTTGGCTTGGAGAATTCTAGCATTAAAGTCAAAGGTCACATCATGATTTTATTTTATTTTTTAAAATTAAAAAAACAAAAATTGTATAAAACCCTTGTTAAAATATTTGATTTAAATATTACAATGTCAGAAATGCCAAATTCAGATTTATCCTGATGTTTTAAAATACTTTTTGTAGTTACTGTTTTTTCTTTTTCTTTTTTGTATCTTGACTGTTAAATGGTAAGACAGAATCATTAATATTTTGGTGGTGTAGCATTTCAACTGAAGAATAATTCTACAGAACATTTCTTTAGTCCTTGAAACCTCTATTAACTCACCTTGTAAATAGCATTAGAAAAAAATGCAAATTCCCAACTGGTGAATGAATACTTTGTTTTGTCTTCAAATAAGTCATTAAATGCTTCGTTTCTTCTGCAGTTACCTCTGTGGAGAAAATTATAGTATCGTCTTTCATAGAATGTATGTCATCATCATCATCATCATTTTAAAAGCCCACCCCTTGAATATCTGCTATTTCTATATGAGATAATACTATATCAGTGAACACACATTTGAAAAACACTCACCTGCCACATACACTAATGTCTGGCTGCTCACTTCTCTGCCTAGTTTAGAAGTATGAAATTAATATAGCTAGCTCAATGATCTTTTGTGAGCCCCACAAAATTAGTCTTTTGTGGGAACCCTATGTTACCAGCACATATAATGATGTGAATCATAGCAATAGCTTCACCCATTTAACCCGATCTTGAAGATTATTATTTCTGTATACCAAATATGGTAAACCTATGTGGTTAGTGTGCTACTTGTGGACTGCTTCCTGACTCAGGGCCTCAGTTGTTGCCACCATAGCCTTCTTGACTTATAACTTCTTTTGAAATTTCTATTGTTGCTAAATCATAAATGGTAAACTTATGATTTAGAAAAACATTATTTTTCTAGAAGCTGAAATCTTGTTAGTCTTCTAGTATATGTGGATGCATACATTAGTTGCAAGCAATTAAAAAATGAAATTTGGTGGCAAATATTTTAAATGTGAATGTAAAACTGTTCACATAGTTTTGTAACAAGATGTTAAGCAGCCAGGAAGTAAAGTTTTGGGTTTAAAGGTTTGTTTTTTATAAAAGGGTATTAAAGGTTTGTTTTTTATTTTAAAAAGTCAGATTAAAAATCCTATCCATTAAGGGCCAATGGCATAGGGCAACAACACAGAAAAACTGGTGCAATATTAGCAGTTGGTGGAGTAATCATGTTTCCTAGCAACTACAGTTAGCAGTCTCTTATTCTTGCTGTTTCTCAGCAATGAGAGTTACTGTGGTGACATTGTCTGGGTGAATGCATAACATCTGCAGAGTTCACCCTAAAGAAGATGAGTGCCTGGCAAGACCCAATATCTGTATCAAGAGTATTTACAGAAATATTAAAGTTCTTGCAGCCCATTAAAACAGAATATTGTATATTCTTCTTACTATTGTTGGATGGATCTATCATCTTTTGCTGCCAGCGATATGGATCTAGCCCTGAAATTGGTGTTTTTGGAAAGCCAAGTTAATTGCATTGTTTCAAGAGACCTCATCATCTTGGCCTGCATTTTAGAGCAGCCAAGGACAGATATATACTTTTTTAAAACTGGGAAATGATGCTGAATTTCTAATTTCAGGATTCAATTGTCAGCTTGCCCCTTCAACTGTATCTTTTTCTGGCTCTTAAGACTTATCCTGGTGAATGTCCAATGCCTGCTGAATGGCAGACCTTGACAAATGAGACTGAGACCCCAGTCCCAACAGCCATTAACCTCTGCTGCTTGCTATCAGACTATTTTCTCCAAGGATGCTGGTCACAATGGTTATGAATATGTTGGAGTGAGTTGTGATGGTGGAGGCGGGGGACACATGAAATAAATGAGTGTTCACATAAATGAATGGGAGCTCTGAGAAGCCTGCCAGAAATTCATAGACTACTGGAAAGGGAAACAAGTATTAGTATGGCATGACAATTTGGCAGGCTTAGTATATCGGGCTGCCGAGGCAGGTTTGGAATACCACACTCTCCTGAGAGGCCAGCCTTGTAGTCATCTGAGAGGGACAGAATCTCATTACTTGCAAAGCCATGAGGCTAGAAAAACATGTAATTCCATTGGTAGATGCTTTAAGCAGATCTCTCCCCAGCCCCGGCCAAAATAATGGAGCTTATGTCTCCAGTATTTCTGTTTGGGAGCCTCGGGGATTTTTCTGGCTACCACTTGAATCGGTAAAAGGAAGGAGGACTTCCTAACTGCTTAGGACCATTTGCATATGCAGTGTCAGTGCTGAATTATCTTCATGCAATTATCATCTAGCCAGTTTTACTCAAGCCACATGCCGTTAGTCCCACATGTGTGGAAACATACACAGACATTGACGTAAAATTGCTGCAGTTCACCTAGTCACTACAAAAAGTGCCATCAGGTTAATAGGAATCACTGTAATTTCACATCATCATTTAAATGGGGCTGTCTCCATGTGAGCTGAGGGCCAGTTGTTTGAAGGGAATTTGGTGAAATTAGGCCTAAGGAACGCAGCAGTAAACACTGCTTTGCTCTCTACATTGTTCCAACCTGTGGAGGTACTGTTACAGGTATGGATTGCCCATCTTCGGAATTAATGTTGTATTCACTATGCTACATGCACTCTACGTCCTGTGCTGAAAACAGGTTGCAATGCATAAAAGCTACAAAACAGGATAGAAATAGCATTCTGTAAAAGAAGTCCCACCCACCTCGCTTCTGTTGTTGCTACCCAGCTTACAGGTAGTGAAAATGGGAAAGTATTCAGCAGGTGAGGACAAATATTTGTAAAGTTGTGGGTTTTTTGTTTTGACGGGGAGGCGGGGAGAGTAGTATCCAGAAGCAGCAGTATAGGTGTTCTTTGCCATTTTTCTCTAATGCCATGTCTGGGCAGACAGCACTGGAAGCCTTCCTGGTGGCCAGCTGCTCTTTTGCCCCCTAGGATTCTCCAGGGAATGATGGAGCCCATGGCCAGTTGTTTGAAGAGATTTTGGTGGTATTAGGGCTAAACAACACCACAGTAAACACTGCTTTGCTCTCTACAGTGCCCCAGTCTGTGGTGGTACTGTTACAGGTATGGATTGCCCATCTTCAGAATTGATGCATTAATGCAGAATCACCGCATCACATCACTATCTTGTATCTCCGAGAGGGGCGCGGAATGTAGTTGATCTGAACTGATATTGGGAAGGCTAAGTTCTGGCATTG
The DNA here is from genome assembly GCF_027244095.1 of Hemicordylus capensis. Classification (NCBI taxonomy): domain Eukaryota; kingdom Metazoa; phylum Chordata; class Lepidosauria; order Squamata; family Cordylidae; genus Hemicordylus; species Hemicordylus capensis. The sequence goes on along the minus strand of NC_069657.1, from coordinate 388,293,501 downwards.
TTGCCCTTGCTGCCTACAAATGTGGTATTAAAGACATACAAAGGACACCTGAACCACAACTGCGTTGAAGCCATCCCCCACGCAGCCCTGTTCACACACACAAAATAATTTTGCTGAAATCAGTTTCAGTAAATTTGTTCATGACAGCCCAGAATCACCCAGTGAGCTTTATGGCAAAATGCTGTTCTTGAACACAGTTCTCTAATCACTACACAATAGTTCACTTTTTAAACTATATCTGTGGAAGTTGGCTTTGGTCAGGGGTTGCAATCTCACAAATGTCAGACCAATGTCAACTGTGATAGCCACAAAAATAAAAGCAATAGCAGCTGCGAAAGGGAAAATGTATTCCAACGTGTTTCAATAACTTGTCTTTACTTCCTTTCCAAAACCTTAAAGAGACTGGTTGAAATCCCAGTCCCCTCCATCCATTTGTTCATTGAACATTAATATATAATTTGATCAGGGCTTAAGAAACAAAGAAAACAGATCTGCAGTAACTTGTGATTTTTAAAAATTATTCCTTAAAGTTCTTAATGAGCTTAGTTCACAGCTTCACATTAGTGGAGAGGAGAGAAGGAATTTTGTATTCAAGAAGGAAGATAACCAAAGAGGAGTTATCTGGGCACACAACAGCCATGCTACGCACCACAGCATATTCATATTTATAACTTGTAGTAACACTTCATCTAGAATTGGAAAAGGTTATTTTCACCACTTAGCAATTAAAGATGTTCGCACAAAAAGATCAAGTAACTTTATTCAGAACACAACCCGCACAGAGATCTGTGGCAGAAGGAGAAAATCTGGGTATTCCAAACATTTTTAATTCAATATATTTGAGACACGTTGCTGTTCTGATTTTGTATAAATGAGCATTTAATTACAAAAATTCAAGAAATAGGGGTGGTGTGGGGTGGGGACAAATCAGAAGCATCATTATAGGAAAATTTTCTGTGTACTCAAGTTTATTCAGTGTGGATGCTAACAATTCTGAGACTCATTTTCACAGTATATTTTGGTTAATACAGGGACCACTTATGTTTGCATAAATTCAAATTTCAGGTTAAGCATGGCTGACAAATCCAAATTGTATATGCTATTTCCCCCTCCCCCCTGATATATAAGCTTGAGAGCTACTCATACATTGGTCAAATCATTATATGATAATTGGCCCTTGCTTGTTCAAAATCCTGATAGAATTACATCTGCTGGCTCAGTTTCTATAGTATAACACTATGAAGCAAAAGCCACTTATAAATTATGAGGAAAACTATTAATGTGCTGAGCTTTCACAATTTATTTAGTTAATTAACATGGGAAGTCATGTATGGAGGGTACTGTGAAAATGATGAGCTGTGATCTAAAGAGGAAACAAAGCATGGTGGAATTACAGAGCTATTCAGAATGAAATACATTTGACTATGTAAATATTTTGGTAGAAAGATCAGACTTCTTGAGATATGGCTCAGTTATGTAAAGGGCATTAGAATGGGGGAAATGCATAGCATTCTGCTGGCTTAGCTGATTAACTGAAACACAGTTTACTTGATAGAACAGCTCAATAGTCTGTTCATGTTGCTGTGAATGCTGCTTCACTGCAAAACAATGAAAATTGAATTTCTTTTTAACATGTCATGATTGTTTCCCATCTGCAGGTTTATTCGTGTTGAAGATGGTCAGGTTGTGTGCAAATGTTGTCGATAGTGGGGATTCTGTTGTGTTCATGTGTAGGATAATTTTAAAAAAACCTTTGAGAGCAAATTGTGTTCTCTATAATGGTCTTCAAATATTCTAAGGCTTTGGGGAATGAAGTATGTTTCTTCTCTTGTTTGTAGTAGTATTTATAGTGCTACAATGAGGGTGATTAAAGCATGTAACTATCAGTTTCATTGCTGATTAACACATGATTATCAGACTGTGAGAGAATTAGGAGCAATTGATTTGCCAGAAACCACCATTTTTCTGGTGGATGAAGTTTTTAAAAACAACCCCTGGGAAAATTAAAATGTGCTTTTAAAGCATGTTTAGTGGTAGAACACAAGTTCAGACATGATTATTTACATGAAGGACTGAATCAATTTTTTTTTAATGGTGATTTGGAGCATCTCCAGGATCAAAGCTACAGAAGAGCAATCTGGGAGCTGTCTCAATAACATTCTAGGCCCTTTCCTTGAGTGTCCAGTTTTCATTAAAAGTTACATTTCTAAGCCCTTTTACTTATGGAGGCATAAGCGAAAACATGAAGGTCGTATTCTACTCCTTGCTCCGTTCCAAGTGTACCTAGGGCCCATTTCCACAAGAGGGCCTCTGGGGCCCTGGCTGTCTCACATATGTTTCAAGCTCCTTCCTTTAATATTGAACTTCCAGTTAATTTTTTTAAAGGTTCTAGCCCTTTTACTCACAGAGATTAGTGCATTATATAAAATGTTGTTTGTTTATTATATTTGTGCACTACCCCAAACTTCCATCTCTGTACATCAATAAACAGTAAATAGCCAATGTATCCTAAAAGATCATATGCCCTGTGGATGGGAATTGGAAGAGAACTCTCTGGAACTTTACAAAAGTGCCTTCTTAACTGTCCTTGGATGCAGATGCAGCAAATTACATAAGGTGTTTAAAATTGTTTGAAAATGTTCATTTTTAATTGTACATTTTTATTTGTGTTTCAAATAAAAATACAATACTCCCTCCCTTCTCACTCACTCACAAAACATGCATTTGTCCCTACCCGGGTGCACTCTGCTAAAGTTTTCAATGAATATGGGCAAAATATTTTGCCTGTACTAATTCATCAGTAACATGAAACATGTTAACATGTTTTGCTAAATCAAAACAAGAATTGTTTTACTGTCTGAACCTGTGCTAGTGTACAAACCATGGTTTCTGAGGGGCTGACAAGTCAGAATATCAAACCAGTTTGTAGCTAGTTTGTTAATCACAGTTTGCACTAACTGGTTTGTTATTACAGCCACATGCAGAATGTGAAATACCATGCAATTGATGTGTTGTTTGCAGATTGGAACATTTCAAATCCAACACTTCAGAACTGCCACTTCCTCTTGGACAGTTGGTTTTATTACCATAGGCTTTCACTGTAACAAGTATTCCAAAGGGATAGGGCAAAATCCAAACATAGATATTCGCAACCTACCATAGCCTATAAAATCACAAGCACAGTAGTTGTGATGATGAGCAATAGAGTATGCAAACGTAAACCATACAAATGGTATTAAAGAACTCTTGACCTCCAGTCTACTCCCAGATCAAGGCTGTGATTAGAGGGCAGTTTAAATCATAATTGTTGAAATAGATTGATAATGAATAAACGGGAAGGTCCAGAAATTGGATGATTCAAGTACTGATTAGCATATAAGCTGTTACCAGGCACTTTCATTTAAAGAAAACATCTACTAACAGTGGTTATTATTTACAGCTGAGAATAGCATGTAATGATTTTCTGAGCTCCAAGTACTTTATGTAATTAAAGTACCAAATTGACTGTATAAAACAACAACAGAACTTAAACCTCTCATTTGTTTGTAGTGCACATCCAAATTCTTGGTAACAGCAAAATCCTTTGTATTTCCTAGAACATACAAATAAATAAATAAATGCAACCAGCCAGCAAACGCTTGCTGGAAAGGAGCTCTGGGCAGCTCCATGGGCTCTCTTGAGCCCAGGCCATACCCCTTTTGCACATGTGAGCATGGCTTGGGCTCCGGAGAGCCCGTGCCAAGCTCTCCTAATGATGATTTCAAAACACTTCAACAAAAAGGGAGCCTGCACCTTTTAAAATCTAAATCTAAATTCAACTGGTGAAGCATTTCCCATCAGTATGTTTCCATGTATCTGTTGAATTTCTGGCTGTCATGTTAAAAGATAAGGAGTCCTGTGGAGTGGACAGGAAATTAAGCAAAACAAAACCCTGTCCGGGGGCAGGGGGACCGCGAGGAGGGGAACATCTTGGCCTAGTCTTTGAAGTGGTTATTTCAAAGCACTGTCATGAAAAGGAAGCCTTTGACTGCCTGAATGAATGTGTGACGGGATTAATGACATGTGCACAGAGAGAGAGATCGAGAGATCCCTTGTTGACTTTTAACCACTCTTGCCCCGCATATGGAAGATTCCAAGCTCTGCCACTGGGAACCAGAAGCCCCTGCTAGGGAAAAAGAAAGAGAAAGAGGAAGGAGAAAGCCCAACATGATGGATACTGTGTAGCACCTCATCAGACTTCAAGCTTTCGGAGTTTCCCTTTAATCCCACCTCTAAGCAGCTCGGTGTGCCCCTTCCTCCTCCTCTGTCTGCTATTGCTTCAGTGCATAGATGCAGCCAAGCCTGACATCCCCCCTGTCCTCAGCCACTGCCTCACAAGCACAAGCAGATGAGGAAGAGGGAGGAGGTGAGTGAGGAGCCCCAGAGCATGAGCCTGCTGTCTGGTTGCATTTATTTCCTTTCCTCTCCCTCCAGCAAGGGAGAGAAAGGGAAATAAATGCACCCCAACCAGCAAATGCTGGCTGGAAATGCAATCCAGAGGGATGGGGCAGGCCCTCCGGGGATTGGGCCATGCTGTTTTTGTGTGTGACATGCATATGGGTGTCACTGGCACACGTGCGGTAAGGCGTAACATGGGCTACCGGTCAGCTGGCTACACCACTGCCTTATACGAAGATTAGAAAAAGAAAACAGGATGTATATTTCAAATATTTAATTTTTTTAAAAAAGTTAGCAGGACGCCACTGCAGATCTATAACATTGTTGAAATGAGCTCCCAGGAACCCATCAGCACCAGCAAAATAGTTCTCAAGACAAGAAGAGCCCTGGGCAGAAAAAAGGAATTGCAATAGTGTAGCCTCAAGGATATAATGAAAAATAAAGTGACACGTTTGGGATAAACCTATCAAGTTATGTGTAAGATAAACTGTATTCCAAAAGCCTTGCTAAAAGGAGTTTTGAAAACTGTGAATGACTTGTTTCAAAATAAAATAAAAAGGAACTTGGGGTGAGAATCCCATTAACTAGCACAAATCACAGAAACTTATGCAACTATTGCAAAGTAGTTTCCTCTTCTCTGAAGGTGTCCAAGTCTGAACAAAAGATGCTTTATAAAATCGTTTGTATCCTACAGAATTATTTTACGGCTAACATATTCCTTAGATCTCAGGTTTCCCATTTACCAACATAATGTTCTTAAAACTGCTGTCTAGGAGGGAGCTGTTCCATAATATTATTGTTTTAGTATTCAGTTACAAAGTATATGTATAAAAGTTATACCATTCATATTAACACTTAATCTGTAGATGTTCGTGCAGTTAACAAAAACTCAAATTTGCCTTATGATTCAGTGTTATAGAAATTGTGAGCCTTGGGGGGTTTGATTAATACAAAAGATGTAATCATCCTTTTTGCTTCTCTTTACACACAGACTGATCTGGCAACAGGTCATAATTACATTAACTGAGTTCATCACTCACATAACTTTTTATTCTTTGTCTGTTGTACAGATCTTTAGTCTGCTGTAATGTGTTACTGAAGCATTACTTCTCCTTGCCCTCTAACTGAAATGGTATTTTATTCCTTGATCATGATTTGCTGAATATAAATCCAAAAGAATGTTGCTGCATTTTCCTTTTGGATTTTTAAGTGAATATAAACTTATTGGGTTGTACCCTAACTTTGTGCAGCTATTTGCTCCATGGTGAAAAGATTTTTCTGGGAATGGAAGATACTTACCTCTCCTTTGGTGAGAAGAAGGAGTCCTTGAGTAAGTGCCACTTACCTTCTGTTCCTGGAAGGAGTTTTCTACGACAGAGCAGTGCTCCACTCAAAGTTAATATTTGGAATATACTGTACATAGACGTTTAAAAATCAATGCTGCTTGTTAACCAGACTAATGCCATGTTGCACCATTCACTAATTATTAGATATTGGTTGCCAGTACTCTGCATATATAGGTGTGCATACTTTCAGAATAGTCAGAGAAAGCACTTCACACAGCACATATGAATTTCATAAACCCCCTAGTAACTACATAATCTTTTCCTATTTTGGTAGTTAGGAGTATGGAAGCAGCTCTTGAGAAGACAAGGCTCAGAGCAGCAAACTTTTGTTTTCTTTCCGAAAGAAAGAAAAAGAAAATAAATCAGCAGGAAAACAAGGGAGAAAGGACAAGGTAACTTTGTTAGGGCTAGTCTTTCCTAGGGTTTGATTTCTGTCTGGCTAGTGGTTTGTTTTTGAGATGGCAGTTCTAGTTGTGCCTAGAGAGACAGTAGGTGAGGATTAGCACCCATGTGAGTCAAACAGCCACATTCCTGAGGTGGCTCAGTTTGGAAGCAGCTCTTGAGCTGGCAGGGCTTAGATCAGAGGAGATTTGCTACCCAGAGCTTTGTGAACAGGAGTTTGCTGATATCAAAGGAGCTTTGTATGGAGTTTAGCGGGGAAGTGTGCAGGGAGGCACACAAGCAGTCCCACACAGGAGGCAGACAGCATAAGGAGAAGGTGAATACTACCCCACTTTTGTAATTTTCTTTGAGGACTAAGCTTAAAACCTTTAATTAGCAGACAACTTCAGCTAAGAACAACATCAACAACAAATATTTATATACCACTTTTCAACAAAAGTTTTCAAAGCGGTTTACATAGAGAAATAATAAATAAATAAGATGACTCGCTGTCCCCAAAGGGCTCACAATCTAAAAAGAAGCATAAGACAGACACCAGCAACAGTCACTGGAGGTACTGTGCTGGGGGTGGATAGGGCCACCACATTTAAAACGTGCTTCTTTGCCTAGTTAGCAGTGGTCGTTTACTAGCTAAGACCTAGCTTGCTTAGCTTGTTTACTAGCTAAGATGTAATAAACAAGCTCTATATATTCTAAATAGCTAAGAAAACCAGTTATGAAGGTAGAATGCAAGCAGGGGAGGGGGTGTTTACTGGTAGGCCATTCTAAAGGCCTCCAGACTATCCGGACTGGTCCGGACCTGGCCGGTTCGGATGGGGGGGTGTACCTTTAAGGGCGGGGGAGGGTTTACTTACCCCTCCCGCCACTTTCCCCCTTCCAGCGCGTGTATTGTATGTAGTAATTGGGGCGGCAGGATACTTCCCTGCCGCCCCTTCTCCCTTTTCAGTGCAGAAGGCTTCACGGAGCCTTTTGCGCACGTGCACGTTGCACGCGAGCTTCACGTCTCCCCGACATGCGTGCGTGCGTGTGGCCGGCCATCCCCTACTTCCCGGTGTATTGCATGGTGTGCTGCATGTATGATTACCTGCCTGAGGGGGCAGAAGTTGTGCATGTACAGTTGGTGCTCCTGGCTCTCAGGGAACATGTTCATTACCTCAAAGTCAAGGTGGCCGACCTGCAGAATCTCAGGGAGGCAGAATGGTATATGGATGAGACCCTCAGGGATGTGATAGAAGCATCCCACTCCCAGGCTGACAGCTCCTCTGCTGCCATGGAGAATGAAGGTCTCAGGGGAGGAGGATATCATTCTGAGGAATTGGGGAATGGAATTGACCCCTTCCTTGGGCGATGCGCCCATATCCTCTCTCACAGACGATACTCCTCCTGGTTCAGTCAGGTAAGAAACTCGGCATATAGGTGTTTATATACCAGTGCCAGAAGCCTCCAAGCCATGATGGGCAAGCTGGAGATGTGGGTTGCTAATGAAAACATAGATATAGTGGACATAACAGAAACCTGGTGGAACGGTGTGAACCAGTGGGACACTGTTATTCCTGGATACAAACTCTACAAAAAGGATGGGGTGGTGGTGGATTGGGGGTGAAGTAGGAAGGGGATTGAAAATAAAAATGCTAATATTATAATGCCCTTATAAAAATCAATAGTACAGCCACATTTGATGTACTGCATACAGATCTGGTCCCTGTATCTTAAGAAGGGCATTGTAGCACTGGAAAAGGTGCAGAAGAGAGCAACCAAGAGGATCAGGGGTCTGGAGCACCTTCCTTATGAGGCAAGGCTACAGCATCTGGGTCTTACTGGTTTGGAAAAGAAGCGATGACTGGCTAGACATGATATAGGTGTATACAATTATGCATTGAGTAGAGAGATTGGCAGAGAGAAATTTTTATCCCCCTCTCATAACACTAGAACCAGAAGTCATCCCATGAAACTGAAGGCTGGGAAATTTAGGAGCAACAAAAGTACTTTTTTTACATAGCTCTAAACTAATCTATGAAATTCTCTGTCCTGGGATGTGGTGATGGTCACTAGCTTGCATGGCTTCAAAAGGGGCTTGGAGAAGTTCATGGAGGACAGGTCTATCAGTGGCTACTAGTCTGGTGGCTATTGGCCACCTCCAGCCTCAGAGGCAAGATGCCTCTAAATACCAGTTGCAGGGAAGTAACAGCAGGAGAGAGGGCATGCCCTCACCTCTTACCTGTGGGCTTTTCAGAGGCATCTGGTGGGCCACAGTGTGAAACAGGATTTTTTTTCTACATAGGCCTTGGGTCTGATCCAGCAGGTCTGTTCTTATGTTCTTATAGGTAATGACTCCCCAGTCCTTAGGCTAAAGGTTGTTCACAAATTTTCTTGCAGTTTTTTGTTGGAACATATCCAAAGGAGAAGCCTTAAAACTGAATTACACAGGTTGGTATAAGAGTTAGGTGTATAACCTTCACACTTTGGGGCTCTAGAATCAAAATCAGCTTCCAGACCTTATCCATAGATGTTCATGCTTGCTGGTTTGGTGCTAGTCCATCTGCATTCACTCTACTAGATGGATAGCAGCGTGCTTCTCTGGCTGGTCAGAATTCGCAGCAGTAAAGGAGGAGTTTCCCCAGGATGCCTTTAATTCCCCCAGTTTCAAAGTGTAGATTTTCCAAAATTAATTTGGTGTCCCAAGCACAGACACCCAACTAAGATGCAAATGTGTATAGGATGTGAGTCTGAGAGAATGCAGTAGTGCACCTTTACTATTGGAAAGTCTTTTATTTCATAGAGATCTGAGCCAAATTTTTAATGTGAGAAAGTAGGAGCTTGGAGGGAAGAAGCCAGTTTTACAAAATCTTCTACATATCACCTTTTTAGCCTACTTTCCAGTAGGCTTAGGAGATCACCCAGCATTTCGTGTGTGTGTGTGTGTGTGTGTGTGTGTATCCCCCATCAACTTTGCAATGCCTGAGCCAATATGAACCAAGTCGGTTACAGTTGTAGGGACACCTCAATGGCATAGTTTTTGATGATGTTATCCACCCCGATTAAAGATGGCGGACATGTACCTTGAATCAGGGAGAGGAGAGCTGGTCTTGTGGTAGCAAGCATGACTTGTCCCCTTAGCTAGGCAGGGTCCATCCTGGTTGCATATAAAGGCTAGAAGAAGGCTAGAGCACTGTAAGATATTCCTCCTCGGGATAATGCCACTCTGGGAAAAGCAGAAGGTTTCAACTTCCCTCTCTGTCATCTCCAAGTTAGGGCTGAGAGAGATTCCTACCTGCAACCCTGGAGAAGCCACTGCCTGTCTGTGAAGACAATACTGAGCTAGATAGACCAATGGTCTGACTCAGTATATGGCAGCTTCCTATGTTCCACATAAACTTTTGAGGAACAAATGGGCTAACTTGTGAGCCGCCTAACCAATTTGAAACAAATTTGCTACAGATGTAGGGACACATAGAGATGCCCCGTAGTTTGGTATGGCGTAGTTTGTGATTATGTCCTTCACCCCGATCTGAGATGGCAGATGCATGAACGTTTGAGACGCAAGTGGGCTAACTTGTGGACTTTCTAACCAATTTGAACCAAATGAGGTACAGTTGTAGTGAGTGACACACAGGAACACCTCAATGGCATAGTTTGTGATGTTGTCATCCACCCCAATCCAAGACAGTAGACGCGTGGACATCTGGGGTGCAAGAGATCTAACTTGTGGACTTTTATCTGAACCAAATTTAGTCCAGTTGTAGAGACAGTGAAAGGAAAGTAGGCAGATTAGTTCTTACTAGAACAGCTTGTTTACTGTTCCCTTTCTCTGCCTTCATTCTTGTGACTTGTGAGTAAAAATATGTTTTTAAAATATTACTCAGAAGCAACAGGTAGTGTGACTGTTGCCATCATCAAGACCACCTGTAAGCGGGACAAACTTTGCAAGGTCCCTTGTGGAGTCACCCAAATGTACTCCCCAAAACTTTGCAGTCTGCAAACTTGATGGTGAATTGCGGGGGTGGGGGCGTATTTCAGTTCATCAGTGGTATTTGAGATTCTGGTCTCAAGTTGTTGCTGTATTTGCTCATTTATGAAGTACATAGTCATACCTTAAAGCAAAACCCCTCCCCAGCCATTGGAAGAGCTTACCAATTTTACACTAGCAGTTCCTTCAATGTATGTACCAGTCCACTTCATTGTATTACATTTTCAGAATAAAACATTGCTCTTTTTTAAAAAATATTTCAAATTCCTAATCCCATATCTCCCCCATCCCCCAGAGCAGAGTAATGCTCTTCTCATTAGCCCATGATCTGTATACTTTTAGTACTAGAGATTTACAGAAATTTAGCACTTAGAAAACACCAATATATCATGCTATTAAACCATGATAATGCCTGGGCCTGTTTGAAATACATTGCCATTGTTCTTTGATAGAACACTACGGTTTCACATGGCTATTTTTCCCAACTGCAAAACAGAAACCTGACAGAATTGTCCCTTTTTTGCAAGATTCAAATTTTAATGCAGCATTACAAAAGCTGTACTAGGTAGCCTGTTCACACAAGCTGACCACACATGACCAATATGTTGGTCATGATGACGTATCAGCACCTGAAAAGGAAACACAATTATTTTATTTGTGCAAACGCTTCCATGTCTGTTGCCTGAAGGCTTCTTAAACACTATAGATGACTAGTCAAGTGGCTGTTAAGCTATATGGTCCAGTCCTATGCATGTTTACTCAAATGTAAAGCCCTATTCAAACATGTTGTATGAGTGCACAGACATCTTTAGCCTTGTACATGTGTTGTGTGAATGACCGTACCAGCATTCTTTTTAAATGTGAACCTGAGTACAGGCCCCTCAAATTCATGGTATAGATAGGAAGTGTACTGCAGTATCTGTGTCTAACATAACATGTGAATAACAGTACCTGTGTACATTGTACACCCATTGTGCGAGTGTTGAACATAATGTGTGATTAGGGCTTAAATCTTACTATGATCAATGCCACTTTTTTCCAGATAAATTGAATAGGATTTCACTTTGAGTCCATCTGTCCGTCGATCTACACACAATTCAGTTTCTACTTAAGAAAAACTTTATTTCTGAAGACATTTTAAAAGGTGTTTTTTTAAAATGATGAGTATTTAAAAACAGCACACATTCTTATAGCAATATATAAATGATGGGTTTCATCAGTCTAGCTTATGTCTTCATGCCTAAGTTAGTGAGGATGAGAGACCATTTTGATTTCCATCATCTGAATACATGTAGGGAATACTCAGGGACGAAGGGAGTGATTATTCTTTTATGTCTTCATATATTTGCCCCTGCTAACTGGGCAAAGAGGCACCTTTTACCATGGTGATTCTCTTTATTTAGCAGGGGGAGAGTAACTGGCCCTATCCACCCCCAGCACAGTACTTCCAGTGACTGTTGCTGGTGTGTGTCTTATGTTTCTTTTTAGAATGTGAGCCCTTTCTTATTTATTTGTTTGTTATTTCTCTTTGTAAACTGCCCTGAGCCATTTTTGGAAGGGCGGTATAGAAATTGAATTATTAATAATAATAACAATAACAATAATAATAATAATAATAAATGAGAACATTTATCCTTTTTTACCCAAAACAAAAGTAAACCAGACTCTGGAATAGACAAAATAGGTGGTTCTTTTGCTAACAAAGTAAAAATTGCTACTGATGAAAGTAAATGTGTCTAGTGCCAACACTTGTCATTGTTCTTAATATTGTGGTTACTACAGGTGGAGAGTTTCTTTTATCTGTGGATGAAATGGCTACCTTCCCCCCTATCTTTCTATCAGCTTTGAACACCTGGAGGTTTAGCTAGGATCTTGCCCCAGAAAGAGTCACTTTTGAATGAGTCATTTCATGGGAGTCTCAGTCCTGCTACTGCTGGGCTCCCAGGTGAAATAAAACACTTTGGCATCATCATCACCACAGTAATTTTCCATAACTCCTACTTCCAGACCACTTTTTATTTGTAGCTGTTTTAGTCATATTTCATGGCCCAGATTTCTAAAGCAGAGCCACTGAAACAATTCATTTGGATTTGTTTGGGTAGACTTGTTATCCTGAAAAGCAGGATTACCTTCTCATCAGTGGTGTTTTTTTGGCTGCTCTATAGATATAGAATTGAAGAGGCAGCTGTTCTTTGCTCTATCAAAAGTTCGAAAACCAGTGACTAAAAAATGACTAACCTTTGTGTTAAATGCATCTACATTATATTATTATGAAAGGGATGTGGCATAAGCTTTTTCCTCAGGTTTACATAAGTAATAAGAACTGGGTAGAATGTAACAGCAAATTTCTAATGGAAACTCATCAATCCAGATCCCTTTTCGGATTGTGAGACAGGGGAAAAAAGCTGCTAATTGCATTGGATTCTTAATACAATATTCTTACAAGCCTGGATTTAGTAACAATAATATATCATCTTGTTCCCATACAACTATGATGGGGTTGGTGGTAGGGAATAGCTTTGATGTGGAGATAGGGTTCCCAGATGTGGACTTTTACCCTGGATTTGCAACAATTGTAAACCCCCTGCAACTATTTCTTTACTGGAGGGGGTTTCTGGACTTCCAGCGATACTGCTGCAAGTGCCGAGTGGCTGAAATCACTCAGTGGTTGTTACCTGTGAGTAGACCCATTTGAAACAATTGGCATACTCATGTGTAACATTCAGTGTATTGTGACAGGAGGAGCTCATTTGTATGGTGCTGCTGTGCTGTGCTGGCAATTCCCATCCCATTTCCCCAGCAAGTGTATTTTTGCAGCAGCCTGCCTCCTCATTTATCTCGATGACTCACTGTGACTGGCCCAGTGACCCCAAGGTAGGACTTCTTCTTCTGTGACTGTGTCATGTGCCTCTGCTGCTCTACAGCTGCAGTGTAGAGCAAGCTCTCTCCAGGTCAGGAAACTTATGCTTCCCCTATATGCACCACTGTGGAGGGGAGGCTAGTATTCAACTGTGGAGAAGGGGGGTGTTCCACCCCCCAAATGAAATTAAAATGCACCATTTGCCCCATGGAATTCTGTGATCCAGAGGTTACTGGTGTTTGAGCTGTGGTGGTTCTGTGGTGGCTTCCCTCCCCCTTGAAAATGAAAAGAAAATGCACCATTTGTCCCATAGGATTCTGTGATCCAGTCAGAGGAAGGCTGGTGTTTGAACTGTGTGGAAAAAGAGGTGTGTGAGTTGTATTTATTCTCAAATTATCCTGTTTTCAGCAAAGCATGTATATATTATACCAATTAGCATATGTAAATTTTATGCAGTTTTTTAATGCAAAATGGAGACTTTTTAGATACTTTTGTGGGGGGCGGGGTGTGAACAGCACCATTTCCAGTTCTCTGGTGGAAGCCTTTGACTATTTTCACCATCTGGATCTGGCAACCCTATGTGGAGAATTGTCTTGCTGTATGATTTAATTCTTTTACATTTGTATAATGCCAATCATTAAATCCTGAGGCAGTTTACAAAACAAAGTCTTTTAAAAACTTAGATGTAGATGAGACCTCATGTGTTGACTGATGGTGTTTTGTTTTTTTTAAGTTCTTTTAAACGAACAGTAAGAGTATATAAAAGTTTGTGACAGCAAGAATATCAAAGGGTGGGTAAGTGTTTGCCAGCATTGAGATTACATGGTGCAGAAGAACTTTCTTATGCAGAAGCAATCCTTAAAATAGACATGCCAAAGGCATGAGAGCAGGAGCATGTTCATAATTAGGATATGAATGCAATAATTTAATTAGGAATAATAATATTGAGAGGGTGGAGGAAGTGAGGTAAGATGAGTTTAATAGTTAAAATGAGGCAAAGAGGAGGCCTGCTGAATATTTACAGGGAGAGAGTTCCATTCAGAAGAACCTACAAGAATTAAAGGATGGAGTCATAGTAGTACAAGGGAATGGAGCAGAGGGGAGGGGAGGTTTTAATGAGATGATTAGTGTTCGATGAGAGCAGGCTGGAGGACAGATACAAAGCACCAAAGATAGATAAGGGAGGAGATCATGAAGAGGGTCTAAAGAAGAGTTTTAGTAAAATCCTTAGATTTAAAAAGATGAAGTTTAGAAATATTAGCCCTGACAGCCCTAACTTGCTTCAATTACTTGTATATGAAATCTATTGCAATGAAATGTTAATAACAAAAAAATCCTTACATTTAAAAAAACACACCGGACAGACCTTCATTACAGCAAAAATGTAAGCTGGCAAAGGTGAAGAAAAGATTTGGATGGGGAGTTGGAGCATCTTCTCTATGAGAAAGACAGTGAGAGAGGATGTCATCAGGTAAAATTAAATGCTTCTAGGTACCATGCCAGAGCTGCACTGTAATAGCAGCTTCAGTAATAGCAGACTCCTGGTTATGACCCAGCCTCATCTCATTGGCCTGCCTAACTTCTTGAACCAGGAGGTCCCTCCACCTGGTTCCTCCACCGTAAGGAGTGACAGCCTTGCGCTTCATCCTTGGGTCACAAAGGCAGGACAAAACATGCTCTACTGATTGACCCAAGGTGTTGCTGAGCTGGTACACCACTCCAGTCCTCAGCCGACCTGCCAGGGCAACATGCTTACCCAGTTGTCAGCGAGGTCTGGAGCTTACCCATCATCTTCTTCAGGAGAAGAGCGTTGGGCAAAGCCTGGCTCACTGTTGTTGCTGCCTTGGCACACAAGCTGTTCATGGCAACAAGGAACAGTTAGAGTGTCAAGACAACCTCAGGAATGAGCTCCCAGTCCGCGCTGGACAGGTCGCACATTCCCGAGCCACACCTCCTTGCCAGGCCTCTTGCTCCTGCAAGTGCTGGAACAAGAGAAAGGTCAAATTCCTCTGGGTTACATACTGAGGGATCAGGTGTTCAGGTAGGCATATGCTGTCTCTCCTGGAGCATCCACCTAGCCTTTTCGCTCCTGGTGGAGGTGACCTGCTATCTTATGGCACTTCTCCACAAGATTAGCTGAGGCGGTAGCAGGGTCTTTAGCGGGGAGGGGAGGCCTCGATGTCATCTCTCCTTAGCCTCCTTTAAAGCCAAGCACATCTGTTATGTCCAGGTACAGAGTGTGCGCCAAACAGCGGATGGACACAAACTGCAGCTGACAGGCTGCCCTCAACATGTTGGCACCATTGTCTGTGACCAGAAACTCTTGAGGAAGGTTTGGCTTCCTGCACAGTCATTCCTCCACCTGGCATATGATGGCTGCTGACAGCTCATCTGCCATGTGGTCAGTGTTCAGTGGCTCCATCTGCAGCACAGCCTATGTGTGCTTTGCTGTATGGGATGGCCTGACCACAATGCCACCATGCCACCCTCACTCTCCTGCCCCCACCAGTGCGCCACAAGGGAAAGGAAAGCAGCCTACATCTCACTACAGCTGGTCCACAGTTCCATAATAAAACGCACACTGGTGTCAGGTGCTGCTGCACACAGCAGCCCTGACACAACCTCCTTGCACACGTAGTACAGGTTTTGGTACAGGCACTACTTGCTGAAGGTGGTGCATGAGTCGATCTGGTAATCAGGAGCAAGCAGTTGGAGCAGGCGGTGGAAGCTGGTGTCCTCCACCACCCAGAATGGCTGGTCCACCCGGAATGGCTGGCCATCCAGAGCCATCATCTCCCCAATGGTCTGGGTGATGAGATGAGACTCTGGATGACCAGACGACCTGGACAACCAGATCCACTGACTGCACCCACTACGCAACTGGCAATGTCTCCTGCTTGAGAGCAGGAGCATGTACCTTGCCACCACTAGTCAAGGGCATAACAAGCAGCCTAGCACTGCCAGCAGGAGCAAGGATCCCCAGATGATCCCGTTGCAGGTGCTTCAGCTTCACTGGCATCCCACAATGCTAAGTGGCCTTGCCCCTGATGACTTGTACCTTGTAGTGGGTGCAGACAGCAGTTTCAACCTTTGCGGAGTTGAAACTGCTTCCACACCATGCTGCTGTCAGTCCTGGGCCATTTTAGTTGTGGTGGTATTATTGGGGCTGCTGGTTCCTGCTGGTGGTCACAGCTGCCCTCCATCATCGGTTGAGAAGATCCAGGAAGCAGACATACATCCTGCTCCTACTCAGACGGCAGGGGTAGGGGGTGAGGTTGTTGCACTGCCAACTGGGATTGGGTAGGATGGAAAGAGCAATCTGGTTGGGCTAGCAACCGTCAACACCTCATCCACTCCCACCATCACCTCCTTCCTTCCCCCAAACTAGGCCCTGTTTAAATGAAAGCACTCTAACCTAAAACCAAGGGGGCTTACAAATCTCGTCGTCATATTTTGGCATCATCAGTTGGAGTCTGACCAGGAGGAAGCTCAGGTAATCAGGCCGAGCAGCACACACTTGTATTCAACTGACAGGGGGAGGTCAGATGGGTGCCAGCAGGTGGGTCCGCCACCCACCAAAAAAGAACAGGGGGGGAAGAACAGAAAGAAAAACCACAGCAACCAGTTAAGTCACTGGAGTGCTGTAACGTAGGAAAACAAAAAGCAGTTGGTGCAGCAAAAGAAAAAAATAATAAAGACACAGGGATAAGCCTTTGTCTAAGGCCAAGCAAAGCAGGCAACAAGTCCAACAAGGCAGCACAGGCCCAGCAGGGCAACACACAGCAGGGTCCAAGGTAGCAGGATCCAGCAGCAAGACTCAGCAAAGGCAGCAAGGCCACTGCTTTTAAATATACTTTGAAACTCCCTCCTTTTTACCCCTCCCCATCATCCCACGGCCAATGGGGGCAGAGTTGCCCTGACAACACTTGATTTTGAATTGCAACAACCCAACCAGAGTAAAGGAGATTGCAAGCCAATTGGAAGGCAGTGGGAGAAAGCTAACCAGCAAGGGAGAAAACTAGTAAACATAGCAGACAAAATGGTGGCAGCCATAGGCATCTGAACCTTTGAACCAGTTCAAATCTAACCGGGACCAATTTGGTTCAATCATGAACTGGCCAACATTATTTTAGGCTGGTCCAGTTTGTGATTGAACCAGTTGGCCCAGTTTGAAGCAAACCAGTTTGATACTCCCCTACTCTGTTATTTTCAACTGTTTCTTGCTGTTTCTCCTAATGACTTTTAACATCCAGTGAATTCTACACAGAATTAGGCAACGTTTTGGTTTCTAGTTCCAAAATAGAGAAGAGTAGTGTCATCCCTGTCTCTGAGCATACAATAATCAGAAAGGGGTGATACAGGGGCTTAACTATAATAGGGCAAGGGGAGACAGTTGTCTGGGGGGCCACTGCCTTGGGAGGCCCCCCAGAGGCAAGTCACATGACTGATTCCCCCAGCCGCATACCCACCCAGGCTTCCTTCAGATGTATTCATCCTCCGAAACTGATGTGAGTGTTAAGACCTGGAGCTAATAGAACAGCAGGGGGGGCCCATTTTAAAAACTTGTCTCTGGGCCCACTCCAACCTTGCTATGCCCCTGGATTGATAGTAAGAAAACAAGTGTTGTATTGCATCACACTTCTATAACACCAGCCTTTTCTCCTAATATTTCAGGTTCTACAAAACCTCAAACATAGCAATCAGATTACATTGTGCAATTTAAAAGCATTCATTGGTATGTCCATAATTTATTTCTGAGCCAACAACCTGGCTTTTCTTTGGTTCAAAGATAATTTTTGTTGGTGCAGAGTGCAGTTCGGCCTGAATTTAAGAGAATATCTGAAATATTTTCCTCCCAAAGAGAGTTGCTTGATGATTTAATACTGTGCTGTCATGAGGTAAATATGAAGGCCATTCACACAATAAAAAACGATGTTCTACCTGAGTTTCGGAACTGTGCTCCCAATTTTTGGTTGTGTGGAAACAAGGTAAGAGGAAAACCTGACCAGCTTTTCCTCCTTCGTTCCTTCCATATAAGCAAAAAAATGGAAGCACACAAAGCGCCCAAATCTGGGTTGAACACAGTTTTTGATTGTGTGAATGACCTCATGATGTCCAAAAATATAACTGCCTTTTGTTATTTCTGTGAGAGGCAGAGATACGTTTGCTTGACAGCTCGAACCGAGAGGATTAAGTCCATGCTTCTTTTTGTCTGGCCAAAAATATCCTGGCCGATATTCTGGCCAAAGGCAGCACTTCCTGTATCCTGGCTAACTCCTGACTCTTGCAAGGAATAGAGGATAATGTCTCCTTCCATTCAGAGGCGCTCTAACCCCTGGACCTTGGGGCCCCAGTCCATGGCCTCCAAGATCCAGGAGAGCCTCCAAATGTCCGGGGGGGCCCTCCTACGGCCACCCTGCACTTGCCCAGAGCGGTAAACCTACGTGTTTGTTTGTTTTAAAACCAAAGCTGCCACGTGGCTGAGGGGTGGCTGCCAGGGGGTAGCCGAGCAGTCGACCTCCTCCTCTACCCCCAGCCCATGACATCACAGGCTTGCAACAATCTTCCTCTGAACTGCGCAGGCGTGCCTCGCAGTTCGCTACAGCCACTGGGCCGAGAGGATGTGCCCAGCGTTTGCTCCCCCCACGGCTGTCGGGCAGGAGAGGAGGACGGTGACTGCTCAGCTAACTCCCCCCCGGCAGCCACCCCTCAGCCATGTGGCAGCTTTGATTTTTTTAAAACAACAACAACAACACCCGTAGGTTCACCACAGGAGGCCCCCAAAAGGTTTTGGGGGTTGGGGGGGCCTCACGGTGGGGGCGGCTTTGGGGGCCTCATGGTGGGGGCGTGTGGCTCACAGGGGGGCCTCGTGGGGGGGGGCTCATGGAAGGGCTGGTCTAGGTGCACCCCTGCTTCCATTGGTTGATTGGCTTGATTCTTTCCTACCGTTAAAGAATGTTCTGGCAAGTGTGTCTATTTACAGGAATTATTCATGGAAATTATCTTGTATATAAAAATCATATTTTCTAAATCAGCCCTATAATTAGTTGTATAATAGAGTGTGTCAATGGCAGGACAAGTGTCTCCTTTGTTTGAGTACACGTATCAAAAATGTGATAACAGTGCTTCCCAATACATAGCTGAAAGGGTCGCTCCAAGCATCATTTGCATGTTATGAGGTCTGTTTTCTTTAGGGCTGAGTACACATTCAGTCCAGACATATGCTGGCCCTTCTTCAATTTTAAAAGTTGTTTTGTGGGGAGTCTCAACTGAAACAAGAGTTGCAGTGGAGAGGAGATGTTTAACACCTTCCCTGCCTGCCATTTCCTTGTAACAAAATCACATGTGAAACTCTGTCGGGGGGAAATCGCTGGGGAAAGGGAATTGGGTGCAGCGGAAAAGTTGGGCACTCAGTCGCCCACACTACTTATCCTGAAACAGCTCTAAACACATGAGGTTTGGTTAACATAATATAATGTAAACAGACCTCAGATACGATTAAAACAACTCAGACTTCTGTTAAATTGCATAATCCCCCTTTCCTAGTGTGTGTTAGCAATATCAATGGCAAAACTCACATTGGTTTTAATTATACTGCATTGTTCCATGTGCTTTTAGCTCCTACTGGGTGCATTTTGTCTCTTGATCAGAAACATGCTTTCATTGCATGCAGTTGTTATCTTTCTTCTAAATTAGAGTCCATGTTTGTGTGCATTCATCTCTACATTTATTTGTCAAAACCAATGTTGTATCAGACAGGTGGCTGACTTATGGATGTACAATTAGGAGCAAAATGGATTTCCTATTTTTTTCCACATGTAAAGCCTCAGCCTGTGGTATTGTACTAGTGTAATTACTTAAACTTTATGGGTCACGTTCTGCTTTCAGTTATATCAACATACATCAAGTCAAGTCCTCTGTAATTGATGCTGTGCCCTTTGAAGGCAGCAGAATTAGATCCATCCCAAACTTGGCTCATTCACTCTATATGCAAAGCTTAACACGTCTGGATCTGTACAATTAACATAACTGACATAACTACTGCAACATGAGCTTTTTTGTCCCAGTGTTGACCTTTAGTTGTGGCAGTTTTAGTTCTGTGCAAAATTATTTCCAGGTGAGCTTATTGTGATCAGATAGCTGATTTTATGGTAAGTACATTTGCAAAATGCAAGGGAAACACTGCTTTCTTTGTAATTTTCTAATGTGGAATGTCATAGAATCCTGAGACGGCCATTTTGATGCAATCATCTCTTGGGGTAGTACAAGAGTTCACCTTCCCCCCACCCTCTCTCTTTAGGTATGAATGGGAAGACAGTGCTGCAAAGCTACACATGAAATTAATATGGGCTCTGGGTACATATTTCCTATTATTTGGAGCACATTGTAATTAATTTTTCTCCTCTCTGTGAGAAATGCAGAATGAAACCTCTTAACGTTTGTGCTCTTGGGATGACAATTGATACATAAATTGGATCGCCATCCCTAAGCTCCTTTATATAAATATTTTGTTTGGCAGGGCAGGGAGATGCTTTTCAGAATCTCATTTCTCATTTGATTTGCATGTATGGAGTATTATTTTTCTCATGACAAGCAAAACAAGTTAAAAATCCCTCCTTATGCAGACAAAGGTGAATTCTGTGCTGTATCGATGTGTGTGTTTGCACTAACACTGCATTTTGGTTTTAATATATGATTTACTTCTACTTGCATCTCCACATTGGTAGGTAATTGTAACCATACAGATGTTATACTGTACACACATGGAATGAATGTGTGAAGATAGAAGTACCATATTAGAGCAGTAAGCTCTGCCTGCTACCTATAGCATGTGCATTTGCTTCAGTGTCTGAACTGGGTTCGGACGTACTGGGAAACGAGTGAAGGGCGAAAAGGGACCTGTGGTTTCCCTTGCCAAACTCCACTCTGAACCTTCAGTCAGAGTGGAATTTTGCCGCTCTTAACTCGTTTAGCAGTGCCAGAGCTACATTTGAATTCCGGCACTGCGTTTTGAACCCAGTGGGACTGGAGTTGAGAGAGGAAGCTCCTCCCTCACTCTGGCCTGCTTAGATGTGCGGGCTGTCCTTCTGTCAACAAGGAAGCCAGCTTCCCCACCTCACTGCAGTCTCCCCCTGCCTCTGAGTGCAGAGAGGCCCCTCTCCCTAGCGACCAAACAAGGACAGGAGATGGGGAGGGTGCAAAACTGCAGGTCTGTTGGGCCTGCAGTTCCATAGTGCGTCTGAACCCAGATATTGAAATGGTTGTACATAGGCTTGGACAGAGCTTGGTGTCCTGCCTAGAAGCATTCATTCTATGAGTGTTTAATGTTTGTAAAGAGCTAGTGTGTTGTGAAGTCAATAGTTTGTCAGTAACAGTGTTAATTTCTTACTCTGTGGTATAAATTGATATCAGGTACCCAAGTGAACTGTAGAACCACATCTGGTTGCATGATATGATAGCAAACAAGGGAGAAACTCTAGCAGTATAATCTGGCTAGTATACATGAATTGTGCAGTGGTGATTTTGTTAATTGATTGGGTTCCAATATCTAGTATACATTCCTTGTTGTTACCTTGCATTTATGTTTAAAGCTATACATGGCCTTTTCCACCCAGTTTTTCTGTTCTTGTTTCCCAACATACCTCAACTCACCCCAACTCATTAACTTCACTTCTACCCACAACTGCTACCCACAGACTTGTGAAAGTCTCCAGCTCTTTTATAGGACTCCACCCATTCTCCCATACTCCCCTTGAATGCCCTTCTAAACACCTATATTATACTAATTCTCTCATCTCTACTTTTCCACAAATCCATTGGCTATTCCCCTTCCCCAGCGAAGCCTAAATGCATGTAACTACACCTGCTCACATTTGTTCCTTTAAATCCTTCTCCCTCCCATTCTCCTTTCACTGCATTTTCTCTTCAGCTCTCAAAATTTAGATTAAAGATCTGGTGGAGATGGAAGCTTTATTTGTTGGATATAAAATGCTCTAAAATGGCAGGTATTTATATTTACATTATTACTAATAATGTGTCCAATTATTAGTGAAAGTGTCATTCAATATTACAGAATAAGTAGAACTTCTAAGAACAAAACATATTGCATTTAATTCTCAGGATGATTCAAACATCCAGGTAGGAATCATTGTTCCAGGTAGTTCAACAAGTGACATTATGACAAGAGAGAAGTCGATCATATTCTAAAACCATTCAGAGAATTTAGTATACTCAGTTCTTAAAGTCAGGCAGGGCCTGGGAGAGTCGGATCCCTCCCATAGATTTTGAGGTAGGATTGGGGGAAGTGTGTCCAGTGATCCCATCAGAAGGTTAGCCTTGATGGGTTCTTCTGTAGATGTTTTAGACTTTTTGGCCTGCATACACAAGATTCTCACTGCTGATGGACTACATAAACCAAGCATGCATTGGGAAAACTAAGTCTTTTTCTGTAAACACTCCAATGTACTCCCTCTAAACACTTTTTCAGAAGTATGATTCATAAATGTGGATTTTGTTGCTGTTTGAGATTTTGATGAATATCTGATTAGGGCCAAATAACACATGACATCAAATGTGTGTGCTTCTTTGTGCTTTATGTTTCTGTGTAAATAGCAGCCAGATCAGAGCTCTCCATATATCAGGCCTATGGGAGGCAGTAGGGGACTAAACCTAATACCCTTCCAAAATACCCCTTGGATCTGGAACCCCACAGATATTTGTTAGGGGGAAAGGCTGTGATGTGAGCTTTTTTCTCTTGGTGAATAGCAGCAGGTGGGGGAGGGAGGAGTTGGGCCCATGGTGTGGAATAGAGTCACCTGCCAATGCAAGTCCCAGCCTATGCACGTGTGTATGTGATCTATTGTCTGTGTACTGAAGAAAATGCAAGCACGTTAGGGCTAGGGATGTGTTTAGGATCATGTGTAATTTGGTCCTTAGAGGGACATCTTTATTAAATAACAGCTAGCGAGGTAAATAATGAACTTTGATATACTGGCAAGCAATAAAGACGGGAATGTGCAATACTTAACCACTGATAGCTACACATCAAGGAACACAACATAACTGCATTCTATAAACCATAGTGTGGGGACAATGCCATGTTTTATTTGGTGAGATTGGTTTCTGTTGCTGTTTATTCTAATTAGTTGCCATACTATTTCATGAAGCTAGTCCTTGGCCTGAGAGTGGATTGCTGCTGCTTAACAGTCTTTATGTTTGTTTGAGGACCAAATACCATAGAGTTGCTTCTGTTCCCTAACATGATTTTACTATATGAATGCTCAATGTGCAGTTTCAAAGTTGACTGGTGTATAATACTTTTAATATTAATTAAAGTGTCCAATGTCCTTAACCTAATTTGCTAGAAAATCCATGGAAAGCATTTACAGAGAGTGGCATCATAGCCTAAGCTAATGATTATTTACTTATATATGCACTTCTTTTATTTAATTAGTGCAATCCAGAAGCATGGATCAGTTTTAACCTGTGATTCCCAAGGATGTGGACAAGCTGCTTGAAGCAGTGTGGTTCACCACTTGCTTTCTTGACTCTTATCCAACATGGCTTAAATCTTCTAGCAGGGAGGTTAATAGAGATGACCTGGTTGATATGCTATCATAAATGCTTCTCTGAGAGAGGGCAGGATGCCTCCATGTCTTAAGGAAGCCATTATTAGACCATTTGTTGTCTACATTAGACCCTCAACGATGAGCAATTATAGGCTGGTCTCTAATATTCCATGGCTGGGCAAGGTGATTGAGAAGGTGAGTACCTGTTGACTGCAAGCAGTTTTGGAGGAAACATATTATCCAAACTCGTTTCATACTGGCTTTTGTGCAGGCTATGGGGCTGAGAGTGCCTTAGTTGACCTGATGGATAATGTATACTGGAATTGACAGAGAGAGTGTTAGTTCTTTTGGGTCTCTAGCAGCAGTTGATACCATTGACCATGTTATCCTTCTGGATCATTTGAAGGGTTTGGGGGCAGGGGGCACAGCCTTACATCTCTCAGGCAGATTCCACATGGTGTGTTTTGGAGAATGCTGCTTCTCAAAACAGGAACTATTATATGGAGTCCCTCAGGGCTCCATTTTATCTCCAATACTTTTAAACATCTACATGAAACCACTGGTGAGATCATCAGCAGACTTGGTGTTGCATTTTATCAGTATGCTGATGACACCCAAATCCAATTCTCTGTGTCAGTGTTATCAGGAAATGGCATAACTTCCCTAAATGCCTGCCTACAGGCAGTAATTGGTTGGATTAGGGTTACTAAAGTGACGCTGAATGCAAACAAGATAAATGTGTTTATTCTTAGGGGTTGTAACTCAGAAGAAATGAAAGAACTTCCTCTTCTGGGTGGGGCTGAATTCCCCCAGAAGGATCCAAGTACTGTAGACAGCTTGGGAGTGCTTCTGGATCCGTCTCTCTCTGCTTTCTCAGATTGAGGCAAGAACAGGAGTGCTTTTTATCACCTTCTGATGATGAAACAACTTCATTCATTTCTGGAGGAAAATTATCTCAAAACAATAGCACACATGCTGGTAACCTCCAGGCTTGATTACAACAATGCACTCTACATAGGGCAGCCTCCAAATCTAGTATGGAAACATCAGTTAGTTCAAAATTTGGCACCCATTTTAGTGGTTTCTGGGACAACTCAAAAAGACTATATCACTCTGGTTTTAAAAACATTACACTGGCTGCTATGTTTTGGGGGCAAAATACAAAGTGCTTGTAATTACTTTTAAAGCCCTAAATATCTTCTTGATCTTCTTGACAGCTCCTCCTGAGGTTTGCAATGCACTTACTGAGATGTGAGGCCTGACTTCTGACAGCCTTTAAGGCCTTAAAAACTCTTCAACTGAGTTCCCTCTGAGAGGAGAGGAGAGCTGGTCTTGTGGTAGCAAGCATGACTTGTCCCCATAGCTAAGCAGGGTCTGCCCTGGTTGCATCTGAATGGGAGACTTGATGTGTGAGCACTGCAAGATATTCCCCTCAGGGGATGAAGCCGCTCTGGGAAGAGCAGAAGGTTTCAGTTTCCC
The DNA here is from genome assembly GCF_027244095.1 of Hemicordylus capensis. Taxonomy (NCBI): domain Eukaryota; kingdom Metazoa; phylum Chordata; class Lepidosauria; order Squamata; family Cordylidae; genus Hemicordylus; species Hemicordylus capensis. The sequence goes on along the minus strand of NC_069657.1, from coordinate 388,268,442 downwards.
TCCCTGACTTCTCCAAGATAGGGCTGAGAGAGATTCCTGCCTGCAACCTTGGAGAAGCCGCTGCCAGTCTGTGAAGACAATACTGAGCTAGATAGACCAATGGTCTGACTCAGTATATGGCAGTTTCCTATGTTCCTATGTTGCATGCATGTGTGCATGCAAACACAGTGGCCCACCAGATGTCACTGGGAAGCCCACAGGCAGGAGCTGAGGGCATGCTTTCTCTCCTGCTGTTACTCCCCTGCTACTGGTAATCAGAGGCATCCTGCCCCTGAGGATGGAGGTAGCCTATAGTCCTCCGACTAGTAGCTGTTGAGACGTCTCCTCCATGAAGTTATCCATACCCCTCTTAAAGCCATCCAGGTTGTTGGCTGTCACCACATCTTGTGGCAGAGAATTCCACAAGTTGATTATGCCTTGTGTGAAAAAGTACTTCCTTTTGTTGGTCCTAAATTTCTTGGCAATCAATTTCATGGGATGACCCCTGGTTCTAGTGTTATGTGAGAGGGAGAAAAATTTTTCTCTATCCACTTTCTCCACACCATGCATGATTTTATAGATCTCTATCATGTCTCCCTGAAGTTGTCTTTTTTCCAAACTAAGAAGCCCCAGGTGTTGTAACCTTGCCTCATAAGGAAGGTGCTCTAGGCCCCTGATCATTTTGGTGGCCCTCTTCAACACCTTTCCCAGTTCTATAGTGTCCTTCTTTAGATATGGTGACCAGAATTTTACGCAGTACTCCAAATGAGGCCGCACCATAGTTTTGTATACGGACATTATAATATTAGCAGTTTTGTTTTCAATCCCCTTCCTAATGATCATTCAACCTCGAACAACTTTGCATGCTTCAGGATGACATTGTTCCTTTAAAAAAATTTAAATGCTTTTGTGTTTCACTTTTGTTTCTGTCACAGGATGCTGACATGTTGGCAGGTGATGAGGAGGCTTGGAAAGAAGCCAAAGAATTTTTAAATAAAACAGCTGCAAAGTCACAAGAAGGTATCCTTTCAGTTCCACAGTAATGGTCAACAGCAAATGCCTTTTGAACAAGTAATATATAAAGACCACCTTGCTCACTGTCATTTCTAAGTTATGGAAAGAGTCTGATTCTCAAAAATGTTCCTCTGCCTGCCCAATTTTTTTGTCCATCAGCTTCTTGATCAAAAACTGCAAACAGCAATAGCAAGGACCATTTCCACCTTTTGTTTGTAGTATGTTTACTACATGCCGCAAGAAAGATGCCAGGAACTATATAGTTCCCTTCAGAAGTTCAATAAAAGGAATGCCCCATCCTACTGATCATGGAAACAATCTCCATCATGCTTGCCGTGTTTGTCTCTTCAGACAAATGCTGTGCGCTTAGACAGCGGGCATCAACACCAGGGTGGAGTTTCTGGAGGTGTTCTCAGGATGCTAAATGCAAGTACATCACCCCCTCTTTTTTAAAAATAACTGTAGAGGGCTTATATATTTAATTTACAAGGCTACACATATGTCAGGGAGTAGAGGATATACTCCATGTGCTAATACTTCAACCGTTTGAACTAGTAAATTATGTGGATTTAGATGTTTCTCTTCAGACCTTTTGTTTCTTTTTCTGTGTAAAATATTTCCATAGCAATAATATACACTAATTTCTGTCCTTAATATCTGTAATTTTTAAAAACTCTTTCTTATTCATCACTTCTTTCCTCAGTCAATATGTCTTAGGTCCCAGCTTTCCCTCAGATCTGTTTCTCTGTCTCTTCCCCCACCCCTGCCCCACAAGTGTACTCCGTCCTAGTCCTTCAAGACAACCCACGGCTGCTTCCCTAGCACATAGGATCTCTTACTGTTCTACTTCTCAAATCTGACCTCCCCTTGTTATGTTGTCCTGTCCCCAGACTGGGGGTCGGACTTTCTTAGCCAAACTGTTTCCCAGAAACTTCCCCTCACAAAAGCTCAAGTGATTACTGTAAGCTTAACTCTCTGAGCTTTTAGAACATGCTGAACATTACATGACATCACATGACCTAGGCAACCACTGCCTGATACTTCACTGACGCCACTACAAAAACCCCTTAACAGGATAGCCCTGTGCTTATTATTCAGAAGTAGGAAATACTGAGCTCAGCAGGGTTTTCCTCCTAGTTAGTGTAGTTTAAATTACAACCTAGATAATCTCCCTCTGAGTGAAGTGGGTTAGTTGTTGGTGGGGGTTTTTTATGGTGGGGTGTTTTTTTTAATTATATCATGAATACTCAACCCATTTTTATTGCTATCTATCTAAATTTGCAAAAGAGTTAACACAAACAATTTTTTAATTTGCAAAAGAGAAACAATCAGAAAATACCCAACACTGAATGCCTGCTGGAGATATTCTACAAAATCTCAGTCTCTGCACATCCTTGTTATGCTGGAGGAAAATTCCCTTTTAATTATATGTGGACACCAGAGAAACAGTACCTGCTCTGATTTCCATGCTAAGGTTTTGTGAGTGTACCTGATATATGATGATGATGATTGATTGATACGATTTCTATACCGCCCTTCCAAAAATGGCTCAGGGTGGTTTACACAGAGAAATAATAAATAAATAAGATGGATCCCTGTCCCCAAAGGGCTCACAAGCTGTGATGTGAAATAGTAGGGAACTGTGGCAGAAACAGCTGGTCTATGCCTTGGTTAACTTTTGTACTAGGGATTATATTATTATAATGTGACTGGAGATGAAAGAATGCTTATATGTGTTTGAGATAACTGTGTTGGTAGGAATGCCTACAGAATGAATTAAGATGAGGTTTTCAGAGGCAATGGTTATAATTGCTGGAATTCATCCTATATTATTATGCCTGTCAGTAGTATCTGCATACTTATGACCACTTATAAGTGGTCATAAGTGCTACAGCATGTGAAAGAACATTTCCACAATCAAGGAAATGTCCTGTGAAGTCGCATAGCATAGGTGTAGGGATGCTAATTGAAACATTTCCATATCCATTTATTATAACCAGAGTCCCCCCGCCCCCATGCTGCTAATTCTTTCAACTTTCAACCCTACAAGACAAGGATTGTAGAATAGAACAATATCGGACCTCTGAAAAGTATAAGCATGCATATGTATTCAGTACTTGGTTTGGGCCCCTTTTGCAGCAATTACTGCCTCAGTGCGGCGTGGCATGGATGCTATCAGCCTGTGGCACTGATGAGGTATTATGGAAGACTAGGATGCTTCATTAGCGGCCTTCAGCAATTCTGCATTGTTTGGTCTCATGTCTCTCATCCTTCTCTTGGCAATGCCCCATAGATTCAATCAAGCACAGTACACTGTATACTTTTCAGAGGTCCGATATTGTTCTATTCTACAATCCTTGTCTTCTTGGTTCCATGTAATATTCTAATTTTCTGGGATTGTGGATTTGGGGTTTTCATGAGCTGTACGCCATGATCATCACAATTATAACAAATTAGGCTTGACTTATCTCGCTTTGCATGTAATGCGTCTGTCTCATATATCAGTTTCACCTTTTAATTTGCATTACTGAAATTAATGGACTTTTGCACGATATTCTAATTTTCCGAGTTTCACCTGTAGTATGAAACCAAGGAAATCAATGGCAACTGGGCAGTTTATGAAAATATATCTTTAAGTGCATGCGATAAAGACCTGAAAGGGTTTACTGTGTGAAATAGTAGTGAAGTGGTATCTGATTCATATGAACATGAAGATCTTTGTCTCACACACTAACATACCAAAAGAGCTTATGAAATATTTAATAACGGGGTATAGCAGTTCCTTTTATCATGTAGATCAGTAATCTAAAAAACATTTATCTAACCTAGAGCAGTTTATTCTAGTTGATCAATTAAAGCAAGACAAAACTCCATTCATTAGAACTGTTACATTAAAGAAAATCTGGTGTTTTAATTTGGATTTTAATTTTGTAGAGACCTTAAAGCAGGATGACTAGAAAGATAAAGATAATGCTTTAAAATGCCAAGAATTAATTATAGCTTGGGTTACCATCAGCTACGTATGTTTTCATCACTTTCCTTTTACTCTTTAGAAATAAAAATGCAGTCCTGTATATAAGTTCTTAACTGTAAATTAGAAATGTATTTTCAGAACTTTGTCCATTCAGTTAGAGTATGGAATGGAAAACTGAAATGTCTTAATTAAGTATATATTTTTCTATTAGCTTTTGCTTTTGTTTGATTATGATGAAGATTAATCCTTAAATTAAAAAAAATAGAATGGGAACAGGTTCTGGAGATATGCCAGGCGTTACTAAAGAAGAATACCACTCGTCTCCCAGATACAAACATCTACCAGCTAAAAGTACTTGACCTTGCCATGGATGCCTGCATAAACCTTGGTCTTTTGGAGGAAGGTTTGCTTTATGGGAACAGAACTTTGGAGCCCTACAGGTGAGGACTTAAGAGTTATAATGATTTCTTACAAGGTGCAGTTCCATATCAGGGAAGAGAGATATACAATGTACTGCCACCACTCCGTGGGAGTGACCAAAAAGGACCATAGATGTGCAAAGACCTATTGTATTCTGCATAGGCAATTTTTCCACTCAACAACTGAGTGGAACTTTTTTGCATATGCAGAACGCAGCTGTCCTTTTTGTTCCAAGTATTGAATGCACATGGATTGAACCAGCGTGGTGTAGTGGTTAGAGTGCTGGACTAGGACCGGGGAGACCCGAGTTCAAATCCCCATTCAGCCATGATACTTGCTGGAAGACTCTGGACCAGTCATTTCTCTCGCAGCCTAAGCTACTTCACAGGGTTGCTGTGAGGAGAAACCTAAGTATGTAGTACACTGCTCTGGGCTCCTTGGAGGAAGAGCAGGATATAAAATGTAAAAAATTATAAAATAATAATCAGTCACCCATCTTCCTCAATCCTCTTCCTCAGAGTTCAGCTGCAACTGAATTTTGGGGTACATTTGCATATTTAATTACCATTATAATTTTCTTCATGTAAAATGGGTTGTAAATTCTCCAAGGCTTTACAATACATCTCACGTGTCTTTCACTGTGGCAGCAGATGGAAAGAATGGGATTTATATGGGTTTCATTTGTTGGCCATTCTATAATTCCTAATCTTCTGACTGGTAATTGGTAGCATCTAATTGAAAGATATAACCAGTAATACCATTTCAGTACTATGTTTGCTTTTCAGTGCTCTTTCAGTACTGTGCATCTTGATTGCATAGCACATGGTATTTGGGCAAATTGCTACTCAGTTCAACTATTTTGAAAACAGGGTCACTTCTACTCTTGTCAATATTGAATAGCACCTTATCTGAAATGTATTTGAAGTAATGTTGAAACACATTCCTAGAAAACTCTGCATCTTTTTGCTTCAAAACTCTAGGGTGTTTTCCAGATTACATGCTGCAAGTTTTGCAATGTGTCTGCTAAGTGCTAGGGATGTGCATGAATCGGTCCGGAGACCATGTTGGAGGCCTCTGAACCGGTTCGGAACTGGACCGGTCCAGTGGTCCGGCACCAAGGGCGGGGTCTACCTTTAAGGGCGGGGGGGGTAGAACTTACCCCTCCTGCCGCTCTTCCCCCTCCGGCACTGCGGTTTAAATCGATGTTTTTGGGGAGGCAGCGGTACTCCCTGCCACCCCTGCCCCCGTTGTTGCCCGGAAGTTGCAGTAATAGGAGCATGCATGCGTGCGTAGCGGCGCGCGCGCGCCTGTCGCCGCCATGCGCATGCACGCCGCCTACGTCACACGCACGCTTTTCTGGACTATGAGATTTGCGCCAGTTAAAGTGTTGCAAAGTGCGATGGTATGAGGCTGTGGCCTGAAACCACGAGTACAGCACTTCTCAATACATTTTTCAATGCATTGTGACAGGGTTATGGCCATTCATATTGTCCACCACTGCAACAGGTTTTCAGGCAGGGGGTGTCCATATTCCAGCTGAATCACATTCACTGCCCTCTCCTCCTCCTCCATTTCGGGCCAATAGGATAGCAGAGGGGCTGGGGAACCGCTGACATGACAAACTCTTTTTAAAACAATTTGGTGCCTTTGCACAAAGCCACCAGCAGGAGAAAGCACATCTCAATCTGCTCCGCTTTGCTCTAGCAAGAACATAAGCTAAGGCCAAAAGTGGAAATGAAATGGAGCACAAATATATTTTTAAAAAATACATATCAAATTGCAGAGACAAATGTGACCAAAAGCTAGAGCTGAGAGCTGAAATGAGAGTGAGAGGAGATTGCGCCCTTGCTCAAGAAACGGAGCAATAATATGTTTAAAAAATATGTGGCCTTACATATCAACAGATCTGCCAAATGAGCCTGCCAATCCACAGCGCACAAAAAAGGAGGAAACATGAACATGTCCCCAAAATAAGTCTGGTAAAAAACAAAAACAAATGTAATTGAAATCAAAAGCTGAAAGGAGATTAAAATCAGGTTTCAAGAACCCGGATGGGGGGTGGGATTTCATTTCACGGAAAGATTATTTCATGAAAGGGATGTAAAGGGGCTGTAAAAATAACAAATGGTTGCACTGCAATTTGAAAAATCCACACCACACCCCCCCCCTTATTGGCCCGAAATGGAGGAAAAGGAGGGGGCAGTGAATGCGATTCAGCTGGAATATGAACACCTCCTGACTGGAAAACCCGCTGCACTTGTGTGCAATATGAATGGCCAAAACCCTGTCATGATGCATTGAAAAACACACTGTGAAACACTGTACTCACGGTTTCAAGCCACTGCCTCATACTGGCGCAATTTGCAACACTTTAACTGGTGCAGATCCCGTAGTCTGGAAAACACCTAGGTAGCCTTCAAAAAATCTCTTTCTTTCCAGGTGCATTTTATAAACCCATATTTTAGTTAGAGGTTTGCCATTCAGTGTGTTTTTGGCCACCTTATGGTACCATCTGCTTTCAACTTTGCATCTAATTGGCTTTGATTGATGTGGTTTGAACAAAGGAAACGTCTTCCTTTGAAACAGGTAGTAACAATGCTGATGAAGAACCAGGATGATCAAAGAGAAATTTGTAGCTTTGTACTCTTTCCTCCAGATTTATTTTCTCTTGTAATACATTAAGGCAGTTTACACTATTATAATTTGCTAAGATGAGTGTCCTACCCTAGTTCAGGTGCTGTGTGTGCTCCCATTTTGTGATTGTGTGCAAGGGAAACAGCGAGGTGGGATGGGGAGGAAGTAATTGTCTGGGAGAAAAGAACTGGGTTGGACAGCACAGTCCTACCCAGTTCTCATACCCAACATGTTACCGAGGTAGGTCAAATTGCTGTCCGACTGAGCTTCTTTCTCTCCCAGATGATCACTTTCTCCCCCTTTGACCTTGCTGTTTGCCTTGCACATGATCACAAAATGGTAGTGTGCACTGCTCCCAAACCCAGTAGAACACTTGTCCTACCCTAATTGTAATCATGTTAACTGCCTTATTATTTTATTTAAATATACATATACACATATATACATAAATGCATATATACATATATGCATATATTGATGAGGGCCAAACTCTCAATTAGTATCTTCAGATATCACATTTGGTATAGCAGCAGCTCTTTCTTATTTATTTACCCAAGAAAAGTCAGGCACTTCTTGGCACTCAATGGAATTTTGAGGTGTTCCGATAGCATAACTGCAGCCTATAACAGAGGCTGACATAATTTAGATTGGCCACTAGTAATGTTGATCCGTGAATTTGAACAGGTCTTTTTTAATGTTGATTTTATTACAGAGTGGAAAGTTACTAAGATCGTTTTGCCTGAATAATGAATTTTGAGACAATGAACTTTAAAAACAAATGATGTAACATTTAAAAATGTTGGTATAGGTTTCTATTCAGATACATTTACTTGAACTTCATGTGGCCTTTCTTGATGCATCAGGTGACTCACTCCCCCTCCCCAGTTTTCTCATGATCAGTAGCCTTCTGAAAATGTTTCCTCCTAGCAAGACTAGATGTTTCCATGCTCTTGAAAACATTATTGTGGTTATTGTTACCTTGTCCTATCAGCTTAGCTGTCAGGGCAGCCTACAGTCACTTAGAAAAATCTTTAAAACCATAATTAAAATATTGAAAATCTAAAAATGAACCAGCCTTGAGACCAGGTTTAGTTCCCCCGTGAGGTAAACTGAGGCAATAGCCACAGGCACACCCTTGTAGGAACTTTATAGGAGCTGTCCTTACCTCCCTTCCCTGGTCCTTGGTATTGGCCCTGGGCAGGAGCCAGCACTGCCTCTGTCCTATCTCTCCTTGGTCTCACCTGACGCCAGCCTCCCAAGCCCTGGCGCTGTTCTTTGCAGAGCACATCACCACTGCAACATGCCCAGCAAAGGCTACCTGGGCTTTTCTATGCCACTTCACGATCAAGCTGGCGGCGGCAGTATTCTTCAACCCTCAGTTCCACTGGTCCTCCAAGCATGGGAAGAGAAGCCAGTAGAAGTGAGGGAGGAGCAGAGACCTGCCGCCACCACTGCGTCCTTAATGATGAGAGGGCACAGGAGAAAGCCCAGGCAGCTGCTCCAGGCTTCCTTCCTCTGGGCTTGCCATTTGCATGGTGCAACTAGTGGGGAATACCCAGAGTGGCTGCCTGGGCTCTCGTACTAGGTCTCCTTCCTGTGCTTGTAGGTAAGGGGACCCAGTAAAAGGGAGGGTTGGAGAATGCTGCCGCCGCCACTATTGCTAGCTTAATAGCAAGGTATTATGGAGAAACCCAGGCAGCTTCCTGCCATGTGTGTAGCAAACATGCCCTGCAAAGAGCAGAGAGCCCAGATTTGGGAAGTGGGGGCGGCCAGTGAGGGGCGGGGTTATGTTGGCTCTGCTTGAGAGGGAAGTGACTTTTTCCAGCATGTTCTCTGTCACACATGGGCTCTGCATCTGTGCAGGAGCAGTCATCAGAACTTCCAAGCTCTCTCTGATTTTGTAGGGTCGCTTTCTCCTCCAGCCTCATTTGCGTTCCCCCTCAGTTCAGTTTTTAGTCATCCACCGACGGATCAACAGCTTCTTCAGTGCTCTCTTGCTCTTCTCTGCGATAAGTCCTTGACTATTTTATTACTCTACTTTTACTTCACCATTCATTGTTTATTCCTGCCTCTGCTCCTCAGTTTTTCCTTCCTGCTTTTGCCTTTTGCATGTTGCTTTCCACCAAGTGTCTCCCCCCCACCCACTCATCTTCCTACCCCGATTCTCTCTGCCCTTTTTGAGAACAAGGCTTGTTCTCGCCTTCTTTCCTACATTTTTTTTTTTTTTACAGAGTGGCGGTAGTTGGAAAGCTACCCTCCTCTTGCCAAATTTTTCCGTGAGGGCTTCAGCTCCGTGTCATTTAAAAAAAAAAGTAATTTTTTCATCAACTCATTTTTTCTATCTACACTTTTTTGTGTGGGGAATCAGGCCCCATTCTCCCTTCCCTGATCCAGGCATTGCTGTATGGCTGGCAAAGTAATTTTTAAATGCTGTATACACTTTGCCGTGCTAAGATTCCTTTTTCAGACAGACACTCCCATTGCCTGATCTGCCTCGAGGAGTCTCACAAGGTTGAGGCTTGTCCACATTGCTTCAAGTTTACCAAACAAGCCTGTAAGAACAGGACTGTTCACCTGCACTCCCTCCTTTGGGAGAAGGCCTTTACTCCTTCTATAGCGTCGGTACCTCACAGGATACCCACCCACTCAATTCGGATCCATCCAAAGCAGGGGAACCAGGGCTTGACTCAGGAGCTAAGGAGCTATTGGTACCAATCCCAGCTTCGGTACCAACACCCTGGGTACCAAGTGTTCCATCTTTGATACCATTGTCAACAGCAGCCCTAAATCAGGGAAAGCAGGAGGGAGGCATACCACTTAAGGTTTCCCAGGTGAAACCGAAGCTAACTAAGCACGCAGATTACCAGAGTGGGCAACCTAAGAAGAGGAAGAGGAGGAAGACGAGTCTGGAAGTCGGTGTCTTATCAAAGTTACCTCCAAAGCATCCGGTTCTCCCAGTGGGTCGGAATCATCCTAAAATTACTTAGAAGAAGAAGAAAATGTCAGCAACACCACATGATCCTACTGGGCCTGATCCCAATGCGAATGATCCAGTGATTCCACTGGAAACTAACCCAGAAACCTGCCTCTCCAAACCCTGATGGGGATCCCAGGTCTGAGCCTGGCAATTGCCCTCGACACACACCAGACTATGATCCTGAACCATATGATCCTGAACCGCATGGACCTGATCCTTAGAACCTGAACCTTATTATCCTCGGAACAGATCTTATAGGGAAGACTTCTGGGATCCCTACAATGACCATCATTACAGATCTAGAGATGACACCTACTCCCAGTATCATCACTCCTCTTCACTCTTGGATCAGTATCATGACCATCAGTACTATAGCAGCTCACCCACCTTCCGCCTGCATGGGAACTGTAGTCCCTATCACTATTATCATAGGAAGAGACAATGGGCTTGGAGGGGTCAATCCAGAGACTGTTCTAGATCAAGGTTTCCTGCTTCTAGATGTCCTCAGGTTCCTGGCAGGCTCTACCATGATAGGCACAATGGTGAGGATAACAACCATCCATCACCGCCTTCGCAAAACTCTATGACACCAGCAGCTCCTCCACCAGCAGTGGCTCCACAGTCCCCTCCGGTGCCACAAGTGCCAACTATACAACCAGTGCCACAGGTACTATCTATTCAACCTGTGCCTCTGCCGGAATCTTCCCTGCCCATTCCGCATCCTGACACTGATCCAGATTCGGATGACTCCTTGTCTGGTTCCCACTCTTCCCCCCTTGGGGGTATACCTGACCCCACAACAGACTCTCCAGCTGAGGACCTTCATTCTCATTCTGAGCAGGTCCAGAGAAAGGCCTTAAGACCAAGCAGGTGTCTAAACTTGATGCTGATCCAATTTTGGGAGTAATTGATAGAGAGGCTCACATACCTATTGCACTCGCTATATTCAAACCTTTGCTGGATGTCACTAAGGAAGCCTGGTCTAAGCCTTCCTCTAATCAACCTTACCTACCTCAAAAAGAAGTGAGGGCTTGTATAACGTTCAATATGACAATTGCCTCTTCTTGCAACGCCTCCAGTGCCAAATTCTATAGTAGTGGAGTCAACTCAGTCTAGGGCCAAACACAATACCCTTTCTAAGCCTGTGGATAGGGAGGGCAGGAAGCTGGACTCCGTTGGCCAATGTGTCTACTCTACCACTACTTTACAACTAAAGATTGCAAATTACCAGGCGTGTATGGGCAGATACAATCTTTTTCTGTGGGAAAAGATAGGTCCCCACTTAAACATGCTACCCAATGAGCAGAGGGATCTTGCTCATGTGATTTGCTGTGAAGGCTCTTATTTAGCTAAACAACAGCTGTATTCCTCCCAGCATCAGGCTGATTGTGCTGCAAGGTCAATGCTTTTTTTTGGTGGCTCTTCATGAACCCATGTGGTTAAGATCTTCAGGAGTGACACCAAAAGCAAAATTGAGAAGTAGAAATTGATAAATAGAAAGTCTCCCTTTCAATGGTGAGGCCCTTTTTGGGCCAAACACGGACAAAACAATGGAGAAGGTCCAAAAGCTCAGGAAAACTGTGTGATCCATGAGTCTACAAACCTCCTCTGCTAGAGCATCTAAGCAATACAGATGGCCAAAACAGTCTGCTTTTAGGGTCTCCTCCTACTCTCAACAATCAGAATCTTTCTTTCACAGCAACAGACAGGGGTCCAGCATTTTCAGACCCAGAAACAGAACCAGTCTAGGGCCAAGATGGGGTCCTACACCAAACGTGCCTGAGCTTCCCCATTTCAGGTTTGGCACCCATCTCCACCCCTACCTGGCCTGCTGGGAAGCAGTCACCTCCGACTCACCATCATACATGTGGGCCATCATACATACATTCTCACCATCATACATGTGAGCTATGATCTGGAATTCCAAGATGTCTATCTTACCATCCAAAGTTCAGCTAACCGGGCCCACTCCCCCACTGGTCGAAGAGGTGACTGCTCTCCTGGCAAAGGATGCCATAGAACTGGTGTCTCAGGGCTGCATAACTAGGTTCTATTCACCCTTCTTTACCGTCCCCAAACACAACAGGGGTCTTTGCCCTATTCTCAATCTCCAAGACCTGAAGATCTTGTATCTACAATACAAGAAGTTTTGGATGCTTATAGTCAGAGATATCGTTATCCTCCATCAACTGGAAATGTGGTTCATCTCTATTGATCTAAAAGATGCATATTACCATGTCACCATTCGTCCACAACACAGGAGGTTCCTCCATTTCCAAGTAGGTTCCCTAGAATACTAATTCAACGCCCTTCCTGTAGATCCCACCTCTGCCCCACACCCAAATTTTTACCAAATGCATGGCAGTGGTTGTCGGATTCCTGCAGCAAATTGGTATCCAAGTCCTGCCTTACTTGGACAACTGGCTGTTGACAGCAGACTCCAAGGAGACCCTTCTGGATAAACTTCACAAAACCCTGCATTTACTGACAGACCTCAGCCTTCAAAACACTTTTTTAAAAGTCCAACTTGATCCCCACAAAGATGATTTGTTTTGCTGGCATTCAGTTCGACTCAATGAGAGGCCTAGTGTCCCTGTCTCCAGACCGTGTGGGAAACATCGCCTCTCTGGCTTTTCGCATGTTGCACCACTGCTGTAATCCAGCCAAAAAGGTCCAACAGATGCTGAGCCTGATAGCATAATCTACTTTGGTGCTTCCCATCTCCACATGTAGATTTTCCAGAGTTGGTTTTTAGGCCACTTTGACCCCCTAAGGAACAACTAAGCAAAGAGACTTATCTCCCTTCTGCAATTCATCAGTTGCATAGGTCCTCCCACAAGAACTTATGCACAGGGACGTCTTTCACTCCAGTGACTCTGGATTTTGTGGTGACTACCGATGCCTCAGAGACAGAATGGGGCTCCCACTGCACCACTTCAACACTTGGAGGTTGCTGGGATGTGGTGGAAGCTCTGCATCACATAAATTACTTGGAACTTGCGGGCAATTTCCAAAGCTCTGAGGGGTTTCCAACCCATACTCAGGGGTCATTCTGTTCAAATCCAGACCAATAATACAACCTCAAAATTGCATGTCAACAGGAAGGGTGGCACCGGTTCAAGGACCCTGCTGCAACTCATGCTATGTCTTTGGGACTGAGTCCTCTCACAGAATATGAGCATCTTGGCCATTCACTTCCAGGGGCAGGCCAGCATTCTTGCAGAGTTCCTCAGTCGCAGCTTGACGGACTCCCATGAATGGCGCCAGGACCCAGACTGCCTCAAGTCCTTGATCTGCCAGTGGGGGACTCTGGACATAGATGTCTTCCCCTTTCCAACAAACCACCAGTTTGACTCATTCTGCATGAGGGCAAGGAAAGAGAGATCGCTGGGGGACGCCTTCTCCCTGGATTGGAGCGTCAGTTACCTTTACAAGTTCCCTCCCATCTCTCTGATACCAAGAGTGATCCAACACATTCACTCCCAATGAGCCAAGGTACTGCTCATCGCACCATGGTTCGATGGAAGCCATGGTTCATACATCTCAACGTATTGTCAACAGGGATTGGTGCCACTTACCTCATTCGCCACGTCTCCTATCTCTACAGGACAGACGGCTGCTCAACTCAGATGTGCATCACCTCCATCTAACATCATGGCTGCTCTTCCTGTCCTAGAGCCGGCACTTCAGGAAATACTGACTGCCTCCAGGAAGCTTGCCACAAGAAAATCGTACCATCATAAGTGGTCACAATTTACCAACAGAATATGTGCCTTACAAGTGGATCCAATGAACCCCATACTTTCAAATATACTTACCTACCTCCTAGAATGGAAGTCCTCCAGCCTTAAGTTATTTTCCGTAAAGGTGCACTTGGCAGCCATTGCATGTTACCTTACCGACTTGGGTCACTCTTCCCCTTTCAAAGATCCTAAAGTTAAATGTTTTTGAAGGGTTTGATGCTAAAGTTTCCAGATGCTCCCAGGATTGTCCCTCCCTGGGACCTTCCTCTAGTTCTTACACAATTGTTGGCGGCACCATTTGAATCCATGGCATCCTGTGATCTCAGACTTCTCACGTGGGAGACCGTGTTTTTAGTTGCCCTTACCTCGGCATGCAGGGTATGTGAGCCACATGCCCTCCAAGCAGATCCCCCCTACCTTGTTTTCCACAAGGATAAGGTGCAACTTTGACCTGACATTGGCTTCTTACCAAAGATAATCTCATTCTTTCACCGCACTCATTCTATTTGATTGCCAGTATTTTTCAAATCCCCTCAATGGATCTGGAGGGTAAGCTCCATTCCCTGGATGTCTGGAGAGCACTGACCTTTTACATCCAACCAACTAAAGAGTTCTGGAAAGGGCCCCATCTATTTGTTTCCTATGCTGAACATACCAAGGGTGAACAACCTTCGACTCAAACATTCTCCAGATGGATTGTGGAAGCCATCAAGTTGGCATGTCTACTCGCCAAAAATCCATTGCCAGGACCAGCATTGCCACTCCACTAGAGTGATGGCCACGTCTGTTGCCTTCGATGCCAACTTACCATTAGACGCCATCTGTCTGGCAGCCACTTGGGCTTCACCACACATGTTTGTGATTCACTATGCCTTGGATGTGCACACCCAACATGCAATTTTTGGCAGGACGGTGCTCTGCTCCATTTTCCAGTGACTGCCATCCCACCTCCTTTAGGGTAAGCTTGCGATGCACCCGTGTGTGACAGACAGAGACTGCGGCGAAGAACAACAGGTTGCTTACCTATAACTTAGGTTCTTCTAGTGGTCATTTGTCTGTTCACACAACCAGGTCGGTGGACTCCTGAACTGAACTGAAGGGAAACAGGAGTGAGACTGGAGGAGCTGAGCTACTGCACAAAATAAAGAAGAGCTTGAAAGTTCTGATGACAGCCCCTGCACAGACACATGTGCATGTGTGAATGGACAGATGACCACTAGAAGAAACTCATTTACAGGTAAGCAACCTGTTCTTGTTTTGAGTCAGCATCAGCCACGAACAAGCCAGTGCTGCTTGAAAGAGGACATGAAGCAGCCTTGAGTTCTGGGTGAGAGTGAGGTTGTATGTGACTTTGTGACCCATACCCCTTGTTTGCAGTCCCAGTGCCCTGGCAGAAGAACAGCAGTCAAATGATGCCATCACACTTCATACTGGTTACTCTCTTTTTGTCTGTCTCTGCATCATGAACTGTAAAATGAAAATGTTGCACATAGCCACCCAGCCTCCCTTTTCCTCCCCAAAGAAACACCATGCTCCTGAGTTTTTCTCCCACCTTAATGAAACTGCGATTTTTCATTTACACATGCTGATGGGGAGGGTATTATTATTAAGCTGTTGTCACCATCATAATTGTTTTACTACTCTGGGTGCGCCGCCACTTCACACAACTGCTGTGTCCCGTGGAAGGTCCTGTTTAATACGTTTTACATGGTTCCATTAATTCACTAGCTGTTCTAGGAGGCCCATCGAGACTATTAATGTACTCAGTATAAAAAAATAATAATCATGAAATTATACACGCTTCTGGCAAACTGAAATTATAGTTCAATTTTAGTGGTGAAGTGCTGAACCTGAGATATTAATTTTCTCTCAGGCAATCCATGAGTCCAATGGCAAAGGTGGGCCCAAAAATGCCCTCAGACTGCTATAGTTAAAAACAAAGCCTTTGCTAATTTGTTAAAATGAAATAGAAAAATGTGTGACTAAAATGAAAACTTTTATTACTGTGACTAGGAAATCAGTGACAATTTAATATTGCCACTGTGACAAAATATCAGATAGTCATTGCATTGGTTTTCCTAGTAATTTCAATGAAAGGGCTTTACTGTTAGAGGTGAGGGTCTGATTGCTTTTTGTTTCTTTCAATATTCACTTTCAAAATGACCTTCCCTTTTTAATTTACTGGCTCTGTTTACTGTTTCTGCTCAGTGACTTTTCTTTCACCCTGTAACCTGTAAATATTGAGTTACAGGCCAACAATGCTGCATATATTTTACAGTGGAAAGATTGCAGCAGAAAACAATTATAATTTTATCAATCATTTTAATATATCTTTTCCTGTTTGCTTAGTGGTGTGTGACATAGTTTTCAAACTACTTATTACAGCCAAGTTGATTCTTTCCCGCTTCCCCCACGCTACATATACGTACAAATGTCATGTTTCGGTTAAAATGTCTGTGATGAAGCTTTACTGGCATGGGAAAGCTGACCTCTTCTGTACCTTGAAGATGCTGCTCTTAGTCTCTCCAGGTGCAAAAGCATTTCCCGAGGAGAGATATTTTCAGTCTGAGTTTACTACTTTTTACCTTCAGACCATCACTACAAGCTTTGACGCACCTGACAAAAAAACCCCTCTTCAGTTTCTCATTACAAGAAGTTGCGCCTGAAGCAGCAGGATATCACATCCTAGGAAATCTGTTGGGGTACATTGAATTTCTCCGGTTGAATCAATCTACTGCTTGACTGCTCCTGCAGTTCCATTACTGCTATCTATTTTCCCTTTTCCAACTCTGGGAAAAAATATTCATATTGTTATCTGCAGGGAATCACCTGAAAAATCAAGCCATCCATACAAATAGGAGGTGTTATGTCCACCTTTAAAAGGGTATGAGGAATTGGTCTAAAACCATTTTAATTTCAGGAAATCGATTTATTGTGTGCATTTCCATTATGTGATCAGCAGGGTTGATGATCACTGCTGTGTGCTAAGTGCAGTTTTTGAACACATGTTTTCATTGCAATAGTTGCTGGGTTTTTATTTAATCACAATGTATATCCAATCCAGGTATTTACTGCAATGACTTGTTAAGCTGATCTATCAAACATACCGAAAGTCTTATTTTGTGTTGTAGGTGCATGCTGTGCTTAGAAGAGTATCTTCTGGGAATTTATAAATATTGCTTGAACTCTGAAATGAAGGGGGTTCTTTTTTAGTAATTAAAAGGAACCAGAATCCAACTTTGAAGGGAGCATGGAACATGCTTAAAAGGCACCTTATAGAATTGGGGAGACCATAAAAGTTAGGTTGGCCTCAACCAAAGTTAGTTACTCTGCCAGCCTAATTGAATTGACCAGTGTGTGAGTATTTCATCATTTAAAATAGTGGAAACTGGATGAAGGGGGATCAGGAAAACTATTGCATCTCCAAGCTACTGGCTATAGTTTCTCACAAAGCTCTGCCAGATACCTACACTTTGAATGCTGTGGCTGTACAGTGCCAGTAGTCACAATCTAGCACAGATAGCCAGTGTGCATGGGTATCTGGACTTTCCTGCTGTTACCTATAGAAAGAACTTCATGTTCTCAGAAATGTTGCCTTCTTGTAGTGATTGTTGAGTGCTCTCTATATAGGGCTCTGAATCGCAAACATTGTCTATACTTTCTAGTGTTTCCATCAAGAGTGCACTCACAAAACGTACTAAAACAGTAGGGATGTGTAGAACATTTCAACAGTGAAATGTTTCAACTCAAAATGGGCCATTTCGAATGTTCGAGCTTGAAACAGAACACCCTTTAATTAAAGGGCCTGTTTCAAGCTTGGATCAGAACAACCCCATTTAGATCTAAATGTTGCAAAGCACCATTTTGGAGGCCTATTTTCCCCTTCCTGGTTGGCTTTGTGGCACTGGCTTCCAACTGGCTTGTGATCTTCTTGCTTCTTTGCATGATACAAATCAAGTGTTGTCATGGGCAGCTGTGCCCCCATTGGCTGGGGGGAGGAGGGGGTCATAAAAGGAGGAATTTCAAATTCACAATGTATTCAAAGGGACTAGAAGGCAGAAAGAGCTTGAAGAGGAGAGCTGGTCTTGAGGTAGCAAGCATGAATTGTCCCCTTTGCTAAGCAGAGCCTGCCCTGGTTGCATTTGAATGGGATGTTACATGTGTGAGCACTGTAAGATATCCAAGGGGATAGGGCTGCTCTGGGAACAACATCTGCTTGCTTGCATTCAGAAGGGTCCAAGTTCCCTCCCTGTCATCTCCAAGATAGGGCTTAGAAAGGCTCCTGCCTGCAACCTTGGATAAGCCACTGCCAGTCTATGTAGATGATACTGACCTAGATGGCATGACCTGGTATAAGGCAACTTCCTATGTTGATTTTGTGGTTTTCTTTTCTTAGCACTGAGTATAATATGCTGTACTATTGCTGTTATAATGATCTGGTTTTGCTGGATCTCAGATTTACTAAGGCAGAACTTGGGTGCCTGCCTGCCTTGAGTTATGGGTTGTTTTGTTTATGAGATAATGCTTTGGTGAGAAATGGACAGTGGCAGTGCAGGGGTGTGTGTGTGTGTATGTATGTGTGTGTGATATTTCTTGGTGACTGCTGTGATGAGCTCTGTGTCTGTCCTTGAGACAAATGTTACCAAGATAGCCTGCTCAGGGACTCCCCGGAGCACCCCAACACCTGATTTGGAGCTACAGGCTTGTAGTTTCCATTTTGGTCTCTCTGAATCCACGGGATCATAGGTTCACCATTCGGTTTACATGAAACAACTTATGGGGTATGTCACTTGGAAAGTAGTATGAAACAGGTGACTCTAGGTCAAGTTTGACTTGCTACTGTGAGAAGTATCCCTCTTCTTGCCTCCCTGACTGCAACTCAGATGAGGATGCCGAAGTAGACATGAGTTAATTAAGCACTATTCTTTTAAGGAACTAGCCAAACACACACACATCCATGTTGTCATGCCCTTGCCTTCGGATAGTAAAGAGGAGGAGGAAGTTGACAACCCTCCAACACAGCAACAGGAGGAGAGTTCATCTGTCAGGCTGCAGGAAGAAATGGAGGCAGGCCAAGTTGACGCTGCAGCTCCCGGGGGGCCGTCAGAAGCTGTACAGGAGAAGGGGGGTGCAGAGCCAAGCCCAGAGCCGGAGAGCATACAAATAATAACACCTCAACAATGGAGAAATGAGCATCGCCGGTGACAGCTGGGAACATTCAGATGGAGCAACTGGCTGCTTAACAAGCAAGATAAATGCTGAATCGTTAGCAGCTGATTGGAGGAGGAACCCAATTTGTCAAAGCACTATAAATCAAGTCCAGCAGGCAGTAAACGCTGCTGGAAGCAACAAGTCTCTTTGAACCTGCTACAGCCGAGCCGACTCAGAGACCGGGGAGGACGTCAAGGAGCTGCCTCCTTGACAGCGACCTTGATTTGGACACCAGACGGACAGGCTCCTGACTCATGTTGGCACATTGGACCAGCTCAAGCTTATAGCCTTTGCAGGAGGGGATAAGAGGTATCAGGCTCATTTCCTTCTCTAACAGAAGTGTTAATGACTGGCTCTAGGCTCAGGAAGAAGGCTGGTTAACGCATTCCAAGGCACTCCAAAGATTCTTCCTGACCATGAGATAAGCTTTGATGCACCCATCCCATCCCATCCCATTCCATTCCATTCCATATTCACCTCATTGTGCTGGTAGAGCACACCCAGCAAAGTCTGAACTGGACACAATGTATTATTTTCTCTAGCATTATTCTCACCCTTTTCAGCAGAAAGTTGTGGTCAGCATTCTGCCTCAGGACAAGATGCTGCCTATTTCAGCCCTTGAGACTACCAAATAATGTGTCTCTTGGATTCATCCATTGCGTGTTTGTGCTTTTGGTCATTGTTGTGCCTGGACTCTTGTTCCTATCCCACTCGTTCCCTCCAGATCGGCCTTGCTTCCAAGCCCGATCTGTGCAGCATGCTTGGCTGCATCCAGATATTGGCCTCCTGAGATCAGAACCCCCACTTTGGATTTTTCTTGGTTCTTTGACCCTCATGTGGCACTTGGGTCCCCACTCCTGCCTTCTGTCTTTCCACTTGTCCTGGAGGAAAGAGGTCCCTCAACATCGGTCGAGTACAAGGGTCCTCTGGCTCCCCTCTCTTTCTGCCCTCTTTAAATCCAAAGCTGTTCTCTAAGACCATTTCTCTAGTCAGCTTTGAGTGGTTTCAATTCAGATCTCAAGCCAAAACGCCTCTTTGTGAGTTTCTGTTTAGTACTATTAATACTATCCTTCTGGTTAGTTTTGTTATTAATATTGTGTTGCTTGCTAATCAAGATTTCTTTCCTGTACTCCGAAACCCTAAAATAAACCTGATTCTTATTTGTTTCTCAACTCTCTGCCAGTTCTTCCCAAGATTGAAGCTTTGCACAAATTTATTCTGAAAATGAGCTGCTCCAGCCAAACCTGCTAGTTCCCCCCACAAGCCCAAAAGTAGTCAGGGGTGTTTGTCAATTCCCCAGGAGCAGTATCATTAACACTAACTCATGCTTCACTCACTGCTCTGCTCTGCAATCTGCATTGCAAGGTGTTTTACTCAGTCAAAATGTGGCTGAAGTTGCTCTAGTTGAGTTTATGGCTATGTTTGCTGCTAAGGGTGCTGCTGTGGCAGCTCTTGCAATGCTAGGAAGTAAAGACGGAGTCATAATTGTGTGTGACAGAGTATCTTGTGCCAATGTTGCAACTGCTATGCAGGCATTGTGGCTGGCAGTAGATTCTGGGTCAGAGATTCATTTTTGGACTGTGTTTGAAATGTGTGTTCTGTGTTGGGAGGGACAGATTCCCTTTTATTGTGTGCTTCTGCAGTGTTTTTCAAGGCTGGGTTGCAAAATGCATTGCAAATTATAGTGCAAAACGTTTGTGTGCACTCTATGAGTGCAGCTTGTTCTGGCCATAGGGAACGATGGGGAAACTCAAAACATCTCTTTGTTTCCCATGGGTAGTTGCTAGGAACACCAAAGTGGGTTGTATAGTAGGGCATGAAGGGTGCTACCTACCACCCAACCCCCACCCCAGAAATGGGCAATTTTAAACAAATGTATAATTTCCCCCCCTAAACCCCCATAGGATCCAAGACTGTTGCAAAGCCCATTCTACCTGAATGTTTCTGTATTGTTTATTGGTTTTGAGCTCAGGTCCAAATAGGTGAGTCTAGAAGGTATAAAATCCAGACATATTTAGCCATAGCCCAACTGAAGCTCCATCAAAATTAATCATTATTCTTACATACTCCTTGCCAATAAGCTTTGTGGGAGTTCAGGTAGCGTTATTTCACTTACTCTGAATAAGAAAGTAGGAAAGGATATTAATCCTTTTGTACACAGAGGAAACTGAGTGAGATCCAACATATTTTGATTAATAAGTTTTCATAGTGTAATTCTGAAGTAAAAGTCAGATGCTTCTTAACTGAGGTTTGCTACTTTCTAGCCTGTAAATATGTTAATGGAATCAGTGCCTAGATGAATAGAACTGATGATTGCTGCAGTTCATTCACAGCCAATTTTTATGTTTAACTTCTCTTCATGTAGCCAGATGAAAACAAGATTAATTGTTGTAGGACATTCTGTTTTGGATGTGTGCTCAGTTTGCCTTTAAGGTCTCATGAAGGAGGCGATTTGATTCAAATTTTCTCTCTCTCATCTAATAAACTTGTTTTTAGTGTGGTGTGATAGCTGCAATGGCTAATGGTAACTAAATAAAGATCAAGTATGGCACAACGGGAAATGACTTATTATTTATTTTATTATTTATTGATTGATTTGATTTGATTTGTATACCGCCCTTCCAAAATGTCTCAGGGCGGTTTACAATTAAAACAAACCACTAAAACAGTAAAGAGCTAAAACAAATTAAAAACAACATAACAATTAACAATTTAAAAACATTTTAAAACAACAATTAAACAATTACAGTGATTAAAAACCCCGACTAGCAAGACAGAGGTTGCTGGTTCGAATCCCCGCTGGCATGTTTCCCAGACTATGGGAAACACCTATATCAGGCAGCAGTGATATAGGAAGATGCTAAAAGGCATCATCTCATACTGTGTGGGAGGAAGGGAATGGTAAACCCCTCCTGTATTCTGCCAAAGAAAACCACATGGCTCTGAGGTCACCAGGAGTCAACATTGACTCGATGGCACACTTTACCTTTATGTATCACGTAGCTTTAAAACACGCCATACCTGGAGCTCCCCCGCCACCCTGCTAAAAACATTACAACAAAAAAGGGATGGGAGTGATATTTATCACCACTAGGGGCTGCTGATGTTTAAAATTTGATTCCTGTAGCCATTGGGCAATCCCCGTGGTTGTGGGTTTTTCCTGAAACGTTGAAGCTGAGATATGAAACTGAACTTACTGATGAGAAACATCCCTTTTGCATGACTTTAGATATCAATTATACATTCAATTTTTATGTTTCCTCTGCAGGTATATTACTTGATGTCAGAGCCCTCTGAAATTGTCCTAAACCACCTGAAAAGGAAACATGAAAATCAGATGCTAGGAATAAAATATTTGTTTTTTAAAAATATCTTAATGTTAAACTTATTTCTTCCTCTCAAAAGCCCCAAGAAGTAACACCATACACATTCTCATGCATTATATGGAAAGATTTAAATACAACTTAGATACAATTAATAACAATTTTTATTGACTTTTTTTACATGGCAATCATATTTATTGTAAATTGTACATTTTCCAAGATGGCTTCAGTCTGAGCATGACTGTAAACTGGATATCTCTTATGCTGCAAAAGTAAACTTCTTATCACAAACTGCAGGGCTTTTAAAATAATGTAGCACTTCAAGTATTGGGCTTTAGAGAATTGTGGATATTTCTGAGAACAGTTCAGGAAAAAGGGTTAATAAAGCAGTATTTTGTTCTCATGAAAAACTTGTAGATCAAATATCAATCTTAATTCTGAATTCTCTCGCAATTAAATGTAATAATAGGTAAAGGTAAATTTTAGCTGTGCCATTTTTATAATCTTGTTTTTAGAATCTTGCTGTAAACTGCCTTGGGATTGTTTTAATGAAAGACGGTATATAAATTTAACAATCAATCAATCAATCAATCAACAAATAAATAAATAAAAGGAGCAAGTTTAAAACAACAAATGAAAGATAGATTTGGGGCTTATCTGTTATTTGAAGCATTCTTTTATGTGTAAGCGTGGAGCATCCACACATCAGTAAATGTGAGACTGAATGCCAGAGTATCAATGGAGAGAGAGAGGGAGCAAGAAAATTCCAGGAACTTGCAATTTATTGTAATAAAAGAATGTCAAAAATACAGTACTGCTTATGATAGAGTACCTTTGATTCCACTGAATCAGATTCTGGATCAGGTAAACAAAGAAAGGACTCCTGAAGGAGCTGACCTCTTTGATGCTAGAGTTACAAAATAGGAATTCATAATATCAGCAAGCCCATAGTGGAGTGGTGTAGCACAAACCTTGCTTACAAAATATTCCTGTTTAATTTCTGGTATCTCCAGTTAAAATGGATCTTGGGTAGCAGGACTTCAAAAACCTCTGTCTGAGGCCTTGGAGAACTGCTGCTACTGCAGGTTCATGTATTCATTTGTGAATGAAAATTGGCTTATTTTCTGTAGTTTGATGGTGTGGCCCTCTGTGTTTTCTCTCATTTGTACATGAAGCAATAATCTGAACCTCACCTGACATCTAAAATACCTCCAAAATTTCAAAGGAGCCAGTTAAACATTGTTTTATAGTATGGATTATATAACAGCTATACACTTTCATCTTAACTGAAACCTTCAGAGAGATTGCAGTAAAAATAGTGAGCAATAGTCAAAGAACCATGTCAAAGAATTAAGTTCCAACAGTGAGAGAGAAAATAAGACCTGAAGGCTTTGTAAAATTATGACTGACAGTGAGATATTGGGGTAGTTGGAGACCCAATATCTGGTGACTGGCTGTAGAATAAAATTGGCATTCTTAATATCAATCATAAAATGTTTTTATAGCCATATATCTCAACATACCAGGACCAATCTGGCATTCTTATAATCTATTTAGAGAAGCCAAGGCCAAAATGGAAAATGATTTGTCCTCATGTTGTTATATACGACTTTTCAACAACAAAAGTTGTCAAAGTGGTTTACACGGGGGGGGGGGGGGAAGAGGATATTTTCAATGCGTCTACACACACCCTTCCTGTTGCTTCATACAAAATGGCAGCCATGTTGATATAATTTCCATATACTTGATATAATATTTCCATATACTTGATATAATATTTCCATATACTTGATATAATTTCCATATAGTGACTGATGGTGGAGTCACTTGTGTTATATTTCAGTGGTTCTCCATGTAGTTGGGTTGACACTATGCTTCCCCATGTTGCTTGTGGTTTCTCCATGCTGGCTGCTTTAGCAATGGTGTTGCGGCCCAGTCTCAATGAGCCCCATGATCTTAAGCTTCACCACCGCCATCAAGTAGATTTTAGTATTTTTTCTGGCTGTGTCTACTAAAACAGCCTTCCAAACTAGGCATGTTCATGAATGAAGTTGCCTCAGCTGAAACACTTCATGGGAGCGGGGGAGGTTGAGTGGTAGCCTTAAGGAGCAGGTGTGCAGGTCCTTACCTGCTCCTCTACTGCCCAGCCCCCATTCCAGTTGTTGTGCTGTGTTGCCAAAAAGAACGCATGCATGGCTGCTTCCTTGTTCCCAGCAACCTGTGCACGGTGTCAGCTCAGCACATACATGGTTTATTATTTATTATTGACATGTATATGGTTTATTATTATTAATAATAAATAAATAAAAACTTTATTTGTTAGCCTCTCCATAACAAATTATTCTCTGGGTGGCTCACAACACAACATTAAAAAGCATCCAATAAAAACACATGAAACACAACAAACAAATCACGACACAAAACAAAAAATACAAAATACAATAAAAAACATTTTTAACACTTTAAAAAATCAATTTTTATAAACCTGAGTGAACCGAAAGGTCTTCACCTGGCATCTAAAAGAACAAAGTGCCAGGTGAGCTTCACTAGGGTGGCTATTCCATAAATGGGGTACCACCACCAAAAAGGTCCTCTCCCTAGTAGCCACCCGCCTCACTTTGTTTGGCAGGCACACCAGGGCCTCCAAAGAAGATCTTAAGGTCTGACCCAGGACATATGGGGCATGATGCATTTTCATCATGCCCAAGCTGTTTAGGGTTTTAAAGATTAAAACCAGCACTTTGAATTGGGCCCAGAAATGGACTGGAAGCCAGTGCATATACCCATGTTTTCCCCAAAATAAGACAGTGTCTTATATTAATTTTAGCCCCAAAAAATGCACTAGGGCAATTAGCGGTACATCAGAAATTACTGCTAGGTCTTACTTTCGGGGTAGGTCTTACTTTCGGGGAAACAGGGTATATATAAATCATTTATTTAAGTTCACAGACTGTATCTCTTGTATTTCATGGCCATTTGACCTCAGTGTTTCTCTGACACCCACACATGCCAACTAAGGATAACAGTTAATGCATCTGATGCAGTGAAATTTGGTCCATATGAGCTTATGCTACAATACAGGAGAACCTTGTTATTCGTGGTTCCGCATATTCACGGGCTGTTTCATTGACACCCTTTTTCAGTATCTATGGATATGAAGGGGTTAAAACCCACATATCCGCGGTTCCTAGAGGGCGAGAAGTGACCACGGAGGTCACTTCTGGCCGCCATTTTGTTTCACAGAGCCCAGGAGGAGGTTTTTTTGGCTTTTAAAAAAAAGGACTTTCATCCTCTTTTTTTGCAATTTGGGGGGACATTTCGCTCTTTGGAATATTATCGTCCTCCAAGAGACCTATGCCCTTGGAGAGATTGAATTAGATGGCTTTTTCTCTTTTTCATCTTATGCTACAGCTGGACATGGAAGAGGGAGACCCTGGGTGGGGGTGGGGTTATCTATCAGTATTACTACAAAACTTCAAATTAAATGTATCACGTTAGACATTCCATCCCACTCCTTTATGTCTTATACAATTAAGATCTTACTCATTGCTAGTTGTTACTGTGTATGCCCCACGCCTAAGACGCGAAAACAAGAAATCTACTTGTTTTGGCTGAACTTGAGGAATGCCTAGGACAGCTTCTCCTCTCTTTTCCAGATGCCCTAGTAATTTTGGGTGGTGCTTTTAATGTCCATATTGGTCTGGACAATGAGGCTCTATATGCCAAATATTCTGGATATATGAATCAGGAGATAGAAGATACCCCTTTAGAACAGCGTATCTCCAGGGATCTGATTTGCAGCCTGATGCAATCTGTCAGCAGGTTGGATATGCTTATACTAAACAGGTAATCAAAGGTGATTTTCCAGGGGAGTTCACATATTGTGCGGGCGGCGGGGGGGGGGGAGCTAGTACGATCAATTATGTTGCAATCTCCAAAATTTTGCTTGATTCTTCGATGTGGTCTCTGTCTTCTACACAAATGGGCTATGCGCCTGCGCAGAGACCACATCAGAATCTAAGAAGCTCGATTTCTCCTGCTTTTGGCAGTAACCCTGCCCTCAGCATGGCTGTGCCACTCCTCATCCCCTCAGTCTTTCTTCGTCCATGCTTCAGCAGACATCGTGAGTCTTTCGGCTCAACAATCTGTTGGGTTAGGCCTATCCTGGTTGTTTTTTCTCCTGTTTCTACTGTAAAAGGTCATTCTGTTAGGTCTGTGGCGGCCTCTGTGGCCTTTGATCGGGCAGTCCCGTTGGACGCTATTTGTCAGGCAGCTACTTGGGCTTCACCTCATTCGTTTATGCAGCATTATGCTCTTGATGTTAGAGCACATAATGATGCTGTATTTGGCAGGAGTGTCCTACAGTCCATTTTTGGTTGATATGCTTATCCTGAAATAAAGGTTTTTCCTGGTTGTTTACCTATTGCCTCTGTT
The DNA here is from genome assembly GCF_027244095.1 of Hemicordylus capensis. NCBI lineage: Eukaryota > Metazoa > Chordata > Lepidosauria > Squamata > Cordylidae > Hemicordylus > Hemicordylus capensis. Next base: position 388,241,733 of record NC_069657.1, on the reverse strand, counting down.
TTCCCTCCTCCTTGGGTGCTTGCTTGTTATGCGCCCATTTGTGTAGAAGACAGAGACCACGTCGAAGAACTACAGGTTACTCACCTGTAATGTTGGTTCTTCTAGTGGTCATCTGTACTTCTGCACACCCTCCTCTCCTCCCCGTTTGGGTCACTGAAGCTTGACTCTGTGACTGAGGGGATGCTTTCTTGCTTTCTGTCTGGATGCAGCTAGTCTGCATACTGGCTCTCTGGCATGTCTGCCTTTGGTAGCACTTCCAAGTTTGGGCAGTTATCAAGAGGTTAATAGTACTTTCAAATGTTGTGAGTTATTTGTATAGCAGAGAGGTATTCCTTTTTTTACTTCGCCTGTATAACCCCAACTAAGCACTGATGCAGGGCTTAAGGCAAATAGCATTATTATTAGATTCACAATGTGGCTTTCATATCAGATGTCTAAGAACTCTGTAGCGTATAAACCTTTTTTGTGTTATGTTTGATGCATGTACAATCTGAGTACAGTGTATGCACATTTAGATCTGTATGCATGCACACATACAATTACTAAGACATTGTGTTCAGTGCATGTACAGTAGTATACTTTCTATTTGCAACCTGCATTTGGGGGTTCTGCATTTGAGCCTGACCAGGTTCACTTTTAAAATGAATGTATGTATAGTCATTCACACAAAAATATGTATATTTGTACAGACATCTATACACACATACATACAACTGAATAGGGCTATTGTAGGGATGTAATGTTGTCTTATTGTATAAACATAAACAACTATAGGCCTGTGGCCAATATTTCCTTTCTGAGCAAGGTGCTTGATTGAGTGTGTAGTGGTTGACCAGCTCCAGACACTCTTGGAGGAAATGGACTATCTAGATCCATTTCGATCAGGCTTCAGGCCCAGCTTTGGAACAGAAACTGCTTTGGTCACCCTGTCGGATGACCTATGCAGAGAGAGAGAGGGAGGGGGGGAGTGTAACCCTGTTAATTGTCTTGGATCTCTCAGCAGCTTTCATTACCATTGACCATGGAATCCTTTTGGATAGGCTGGCCAAGTTGGTGTAGGAGGCACTGTTTGGAGGTGGTTCCGCTCCTACCTTGAGGCCCGTTCCCAAAAGGTGGTGCTGGAGGATTACTACTCAACCCCTTGGCAGTTATTTTATGGGGTTGCTCAAGGTTCAGTTCAGCAGCACCATCTTGGCCCCCTCCACATGACCAGGGCCTGGCCAATCAGGAGAGGGGGCCGGGGAAACATCTTACCCTGGCAGCCATCTCATGAGCAGCAGCGCCATCTTGGCCCCCTCCATGTGACCAGTGCCTGGCCAATCAGGAGAGGGGGCCGGGGAAACATCTTAGCCTGGCAGCCATCTCATGAGCAGTCTCTCTGCTGCCGGGCACCCACCCACCCTCCCGGTACTCAGTGAGGGATAGCCAGTCACCTACGGGGGCCAAGTAGGAATTTTTTGGGTCGTGCCAGATTGGCTAGGGCACTGCCTTTTTTTGCCTACTTCTCACTGAGGCTTAGGAGTTGGGCCATTGGTAGCCATTGTTACCTATGGGCACCGGGTGGCAGGTAGGCAACAGGAATTGATTGGTCACTTTGCAGGAGAGTGCGGGTGTTGGGTAGGTAGATTCAGGGATCGTTGTTTGGCTGGAGGGCCAGTTGGGTGAGGGGGGGTCAAGGAACAGCCTTTCAGGGCTTTGATGGCCCGTAAGGTTGGGAATGGCCCCCACTCGGGGGGTGGGCGCGACTCACCGGTTCAGAGCTTTGACGGCTTGGGTTGGGGGGTGTCGGACCACCAACCCGTCGGTGGGGTGAAGCCCCCCCCCCCCCCGTTGAGAGGAGGCCAGGACTTGGAGGCTGACCAAATCAGGACCCGGCCCTTCGCCCTGGTGTGGGCGAAGGGCCTGTCTTCATTGGGGGCCTGGGGGTGCAATTTCCCCTATGCTGTTTAACATGCACATGAAACCGCTGGGAGAGGTCATCCGGAGATTTGGCTTGTGTCATCAATATGCAGATGAAACTCAGTTGCATCTCTCTTTTTCATCAGATGCATCGGTGCTTGGATGCAGTAATGGAATGGATGAGGGTGAATAAGCTGAGATTCAATTCAGATAAGACAGAAGTACTGTTGGTCAGTGGTTTCTCTGTCCGGATGCATGATGTTCAGCCTGTTCTAGATGGGGTTGCACTCCCCTGAAGGATCAGGTTCACAATCTGGGGTGCTCATTGACCCAGCACTGTTACTAGAGGCTCAAGTGCACCTTTTATCAGCTTCTGCTGATATGCCAACTGCGACCTTACCTGGACAGAAATAGCTTGGCCACAGTTACTCATGCTCTGGTAACCTCTTGCTTAGATTACTGCAATGCGTTGAACGTGGGGCTGCCTTTGAAAATGGTCCGGAAACTGCCGCTGGTACAAAATAGGGCTGCAAGATTATTAACTGAGACTGGGTGTTTTGGTCATATTATGCCTGTGCTTCCTCAGCTGCACTGGCTCCCAGTCCATTTCCAGGCTCAATTCAAAGTGCTAGTTTTAACCTTTAAAGCCCTCGGTGGCTTGGGATCGAGTTACCAGAGAGAGCACTTTGCCCCATATGTCCCAACTCAAAGCTTAAGATCTTTGGAGGCACACCTCCAGGTGCCTCTGTCAAAGGAGGTGAGGCAGGTGGCTACTAGGGAGAGGGCCTTTTTGGTGGTTGCACCCTGTTTATGGAATACCTTCCCCAGTGAGGTTCATCTGGCTTCATCACTTTGTTCTTTTAGATACCAGGTAAAGACCTTTCTGTTCAAACAGGCCTTTTAAATTCTGATTTTCAGATTTGATCTGATTTATAACTAATTTTAAAATAAGTTTTTAAGCTGCTTTGTATTATTATGAGTACCCAGAATGTTGGGGGCAATATGCTAAAATCATTGTAAACTGCTTAGAGAGCTCCGGCTATAAAGCGGTATATAAATGTAAGTGCTATTGCTATTGCTACTATATTTTGTATTTTTTCACCCTTTTGTGTGTGTTGTGATTTAATGTGTTATGTGTTTTTATTGTATGTTTTAATCCTCTTTTGTGAGCACCTGGAGAACAATTTGTTACGGGGTGGCTAACAAATAAAATTTGTTGTTGTTGTTGTTAGGGTGTAATGCATGAAAAGGAAATCAATAGTTATCAGGCTGGTTGGCATTCTTATTCCATTTACTTCCCTCAAGTGATAGTGTGTGAACGCTCATCAGGGATAAGAAGCCTACTCTCTACATAAGCCTACTTATATAGGCTTTGAAACCTACTCTACATAAGAGGTGAAAGCCCGAGAGCATAGCGAACAGAGCATAGTGAACAGAGTAAGGCGAACAGGGATAGCAAACAGGACATTGGAGTTTTGTGGGAGTTTAGCAGGAAGTGTGCGGGGGAACCTGGAACAAGCCCCTGTGATCACAAGGAGTCGGGTGGAGAAGAGTAGGTAAGTACAAATCTCTTCCTCATATAATTACTGATCTCTCCCTCATATTCTTGAGAAAGGCTGTTTGGTCAGATAAATAGCTGACCATTACAGCTGAGACCTATCCTTCTAATAAATTCTATCCTCTATAAATACTGTAAACAGCCAACAAAACCAGTATAGAGATAGAAAATCAGCAGGGGAGGGGCCCGGGGGCACTTCCCAGTGTATTGCACCGTGCTGCATGTGTGATTATTTGCTCTATGGGCAGAAGTCATAGGTATGTGCTCGATGCAAGGAGCTCCTGGTTCTCAGGGAACAAATTTGTTCCCTTGAGACCAAGGTGGCGGATCTCGAGAAGCTCAGAGAGACAGAGAGGCATGCGGATGAGACTTTCAGGGATGTGGTAGAGGCATCCCACTCCAGGGCTGATAGTTCCTCTGTTGTCAGGGAGAATGAATGTCTTGGGGAAGGAGGACATCAGTCTGAGAAAGAGGGAAATGTTACTTTAGAACGGACCCCTTCATAGAAGGATATGAGCCTATATCCTCTCGCACAGGGGATACTCCTCCAGGGGGTGGGGGCCTCCTCGTAGTGGGTGATTTGATTATTAGAGGTATAGAGAGATGGGTTTTTGACCCACGTGTTGACTGCACTGTGACTTGCCTGCCTGGTGCAAAGATTGGGGACATCGTGCAACATCTAGATAGGCTGTTAAGCAGTGCTGGGGAGGAGACAGCCGTCGTGGTGCATGTCGGCAACAACGAGTTCTGGAACTCTGGAATAAGTTAGGGTTTTAAGAACTTCCAGGTTTCAGAATCAATTCACTCCAATGCTTGAGGTATGAATTTCTCTTCATGTTACAGCAAGATTCCCCGGGTTCTGGAAGCCAAATTTAGGCTGATAGGTATTGAAGTCTAGGACCCCCAAGGTAGCATTCTCAGAAATGCTACCTGTTCCACGCACAAGTACAGTGAGACAGGCAGAGCTGAGGGGTTTCAATGCATGGATGAGATGTTGGTGCTGGGGTGAGGGGTTTAGATTTGTTAGGCACAGGGATACATTTTGGGACAAGCAAGGCCTGTACAAAAGGGACAGGCTGCACTTGAACCAAGATGGAACCTGATTGCTGGTGGTTAAAATCAAAAAGGTTGCAGAACAGCTTTTAAAATGATGCCTGGGGAATAGCTGACAGGAGCTGGACAGGATCCAGTTCAGCAAATGCCATCCTTTAAAGTGTGAGATTGCAAAGGATTCAGATAAAACTGAAGAGGATAGAGCAGAACCACATAAAGAGCAGACAGAAGCCTGTGCCAGGTGATCCAAGAATCCAAATAAATATAGCATATACCAGGTGAGAGATTCAGCGTGTAGGTGCTTATATGCCAATGTCAGAAGCCTCCGAGCAAAGATGGGTGAGCTGGAGTGCTTGTTTGCTAACACAGAAATAGATATAGTGGGCATAACATAAACATGGTGGAATAGTGAGAACCAGTGGGACACTGTTATCCCTGGATATAAACTCTATAGAAAGGACAGGGAGGGGTGCCTTGGAGGTGGAGTAGCACTGGGGTAGAATCGAACAAGGTAGAAAACCTAGGTGGACCAGAGTCCTCCACAGAAACCCTGAAAGGAAATGTGCTACTGGGAACATGCTGTCGCCCTCCAGATCAAAACGCTGACAGTGACTAGGAGTTGCAGGAGGAGATGAGGGAGGCGTCAAGGAGAGGCAGGGCTGTAATAACGGGTGACTTCAATTACCCAAACATAGACTGGGTAAATTCAGTCAGGTAATGACAAAGAGGTCACATTTCTAGATACACTGAATGACTATGCCCTAGAACAGTAGGTCTTGGAACCAACCAGAGAGAAGGCGACCTTGGACTTAATCCTGAGTGGCACCCCAGGACCTGGTATGTGATGTCAGTATCATCAACCATTTAGGAAACAGTGACCATAGTGTGATCAAATTCAGCATACATGTGGGAAGAGAATCACCAAGGAAGTCTAGCACAGACACTTTGAATTTCAGAAGAGGAAACTTCTCCAAAATGAGGAGTGTGGTGAAAAGAATGCTGAAAGGGAAAATCAGGAGAGTCACTTTGCTCCAGAATGCATGGAGTTTACTCAAAACTACAATACTAGAAGCCCAGTTAGATTGTATACCCCAAAGGAGGAAAGGTATCACTAAGTCCAGGAGGATGCCAGCATGGCTAACTGGTAACGTCAAGGAAGCCATAAAAGAGAAGAAGACTTCCTTCTGTAATTGGAAGGCCTGTCCCAATGAAGAAAACAGAAAGGAACACAAACTCTGGCAAAAGAAATGCAAAGTGACAATAAGGGAGGCAAAAAGAGAGTTTGAGGAACATTTAGCTAAAAGCATCAAGAGGAATAACAAAAAACTTCTTTAAATACATCAAAAGCAGGAAATCTGCCAAGGAGGCGATTGAACCATTAGACACTGAGGGAGTGAAAGGGATTATTAAGGAGGATATGGAGGTTGCAGAGAAGCTAAATGAGTTCTTTGCATCCATCTTCACGGCAGAAGATACTGAGCATATACATGTTCCTGAACAAGGCTTTTCGGGGATGGAGGCTTAAAAACTAAGTCAGATAGAAGTGACAAGGGATGATGTTCTAAACTGACTGGAAAAACTGAGGACTAGCAAATGGCCATGGCCAGATGGCATCCATCCAAGAGTCCTCAAAGTACCTAAATGTGAAATTGCCAACCTCCTTGCTAAAATATATCTGTACAGGAGGACTGGAAAGTAGCAAATGTAACACCCATTTTCAAAAAGGGATCCAGGGATGATCCAGGAAATTACAGGCCGGTTAGCTTAACGTCCGTTCCAGGCAAATTGATGGAAAGCAACCTCAAGGATAAAATTGTAAAGCACATAGAAGAACAGGCCCTGATGGGAGAGAATTAGCATGGCTTCTGCAAAGGTAAATCTTGCCTCATCAACCTTTTATAGTTCATTGAGAGTATCAACAAATGTGTGGATCAAGGTGATCCACTTGGCATAGTATACCTGGACTTCCAAAAAGCTTTCGACAAAGTTCCTCATCAAAGACTCCTGAGAAAACTTAGGAGTCATGGGATAAGGGGACAAGTACATATGTTGTGGATTGCTAACTGGCTGAAGGAGAATTTTCACAATGGAGGGAAGTAAGAATTGGGGTCCCCCAGGGATCTGTACTGGGACCGGTGCTTTTTAATTCATTCATAAATGATCTAGAAGTAGGGGTAAGCAGCGAGGTGGCCAAATTTGCAGATGATACCAAACTTTCGGGTAGTGAAATCCAAAACGGATTGTGAGCAGCTCCAAAAGGATCTTTCCAAACTGGGGGAGTGGGCGACAAAATGGCAAATGCGGTTTAATGTGGGCAAGTGTAAAGTGATGCACATTGGGATGAAAAACGCCAACTTCACATATACACTGATGGGATCTGAGTTGTTGGTGACTGTCCAGAAGAGAGATCTTGTGGTCATGGTGGACAGCTCGTTGAAAGTTTCGACTCAATGTGCGGCAGCTGTGAAAAAGGCCAGTTCCATGCTAGGGATCATTAGGAAGGGGATTGAAAATAAAACTGCTAATCTTATAATGCCCTTATTAAAAAAATTATGGTGCGGCCACACCTGGAGTACTGCATACAATTCTGGTCACCACATCTAACAAAGCACATTGTAGAACTGGAAAAGGTGCAGAAGAGGGCAGCCAAGATGATCAGGGACCTAGAGCACCTTTCTTATTAGGCAAGGCTACAACACCTGGGGCTATTTAGTTTAGAAAAAAGACAACAGCGGGGAGAACACAAGTGCATAAGAGCAGCCCTGCTGGATCAGGCCTGAGGCCCATCTAGGCCGGCATCCTGTTTCACACAGTGGCCCACCAGATGCTGCTGGAAACCTACAGGCAGGAGTTGAGGGCATGCCCTCTCTCCTGCTGTTACTGGGACATGATAGAGGTCTATAAAATCATGCATGGTGTGGAGAAAGTGGATAGAGAGAAATTCTTCTCCCTCTCACATACATAACACTAGATCCAGGGGTCATCCCATGAAATTGATTACCAGGAAATCTAGGACCAACGAATGGAAGTACTTTTTCACACAACGCATAATCAACTTGTGGAATTCTTTGCCACAAGATGTGGTGACAGCCAACAACCTGGATGGCTTTAAGAGGGGTATGGATAACTTCATGGAGGAGAGGTTTATCAACGGCTGCTAGTTGGAGGGCTATAGGCCACCTCCAGCCTCAGAAGCAGGATGCCTCTGAATACCAGTTGCAGGGGAGTAACAGCAGGAGAGAGGGCATTCCCTCAACTCCTGCATGTAGGCTTCCAGCGGCATCTGGTGGGCCACTGTGTGAAACAGGATGCTGGACTAGATGGGCTTTGGGCCTGATCCAGCAGGGCTGTTCTTATATTCTTAACTCTTCTTGGAAGCCGAAGTAGTGGTAGTAGCCATATGTGTGTTCATCTGAAGTATCAGCCCTTTCTGGAGAATAGAGGTATGCTTAACATAATGGATAATCTCAAGGAATACATAATATATGACGTCTAGATTTGCTTTTGAAGACTATTCAGAAGCAACAACTACAATACATAATTCTTACAGTAGCTGAATAGTGAAAAGTGCCTCTAAATTTCGTAATACATTTTTAACATATTAGCAACAGCAGCATTGCCATTCTGTTAAAAAGAATTTTACAGGTAAAAGTAAATTATGTCACAAACAATGTATTTGGTAAGAGCTACATATGTCCTGTCTTTGTGTTTTTAGACCCATTAACCATCCTTTGGCAAATGTTCAGCAGATCTTGTTTAGTCAAGCTTTATAAAAGCTACTCTGTTTCCAGGGCCATGGCAGCATTAGTGACAGCTATGGTTTATGCAGAGATACCTTAGTCTGATACTGAAGCAAAGTTAAGGCATTGTTTTCAGTACTATTACATTACCCAAACTTGTGATTAAGTGCTTATTGAGTTCCATTTCCTTATAAGAACATGTGTAAGAACTCAAGAATGTATACCTCAAGTGAACTAAGCATTAATCTGTCAGCGGCCTAAGTGTGTTTAGGATAGGGCAATGGAAATATGCGAAAGGGTGACACAGTGTATGTTTGCTGAGAAGCATTTAAGAGCAGATGGAAACTGTAAAGCAGACTGATTCATACAGTTGCTCAGCGTGTATCTCTTTCATTAGTTGAATCTTTGTTTGCCTGTACAAACATGGCTTCACAGTTGTGGATCCCCAAGGAGCTACAGTATTGGCAAATCATTAAACTGTGTGTTTAAGCAAGTTTTTAAATAGATCCCCCACCCCCCATGTCAGTGACCATAATGGAACAATATGATGGAGCAGAATAGAGGTTTAAAGTTGGAATCAAAATAACTGAGTTAAGCTTTTCTAATTTCAACCTCCTGACTTTGTATGGGGTTCAACCTTCTTCTGCAGCCATCTAGCTCTCCTCAAAAATCCATTCCTACTCCTGAATTTCAGTTCCTCGGCACAGCTCTTTATGTGCTCAACCTATTCCTTGCATCAAAATTACCTTTTTCTCTTCCTCTTGCTCATTGACTGTAGACCTCTTCCTCTTGCTCACTGACTGTAGATTTTGGGCTAATCTTTTAGGTATTGTGGCATGCATAGAAAGGATTTGAATTAGGTGGTGTAGAACTCTGTGGAAAATATTTGGTGGTGGTGATGGTGATGGTGATGGTGATTATGATGATGTCCCCAGGAAGACCTGGACAAAGTCTCAGAACTTCTCTGTGCACTTGTACGTGCGTATCTGCTTATAAATAGCTATATATGTTATCTGTAAACAAAACAGGAGGTCTTTGATGGAAGACAGTTTTTCTGTCAGTGTAGTGTTATTTGTAACAGCTAATAGTATAACTTGTATGGGCTAATAGTACGATACATATTTCGATTCTGTGAAAGGAGAAGAGTGCGTGTTACTAGACAGATTTGTCACATCAGGCCTCCTGCATATGTTCAGCAACGTAGGCTATCGCTGATCTGTATATTATTCTGACATTTAAATTATTGAGTCAATGATGACAGAGGGACCTTTACTCTCAAGTCACCTATTATTTTACATACTTTACTCTAATCATTATAGTGAAACATAGTTCTGTCAAGCAAATGTTCTAGGGGTAACAAAGGAAATCGTTTTTGTTTGTTTTTTAAATCTATACTTAACTGTAGGGTCTAACATTAAGTAGAGAAAAATGCAGCATTAGCTGTATGAAATGAGAGTGTATGAAGAATTAAATGTTTTATATAACTGTCCAAATGTATTATTTTTCTCTTCAAAGCTTTCTGTGCACTCTAGGAAACTTTTAATACTTAAGATTCTTTGACAAATGGCAGCCTTTAAAGCCTGATACGTCCATACTTGCATGCAGCTGGGGGAAAAAAAATCTTTGTAATAACAAGTGAACAAATTAGCCCAAATGAACTGCATAATGTGTAGTTCAGTGATGGCATAGCCATGTTGTAACAATGCACTGTCTCCTAATCACATGCGGGGATGGCTCACCCAGACTGCCTCTAAACATGTCAATTAAATAACTACATTAACATAGTATATTAGAACAACTACATAACATAATATGACCCACCCCTAAGATTAGGAGGCAGTGCACTAATCCTTAGGAGGCATACATGCCCATGCTCCTCCCCTACTTGTTTGAGGTGGCGGGTTAGAGTATCATCTGAACCAACTCTTGATTGACTGGTCTGTACCATTCCAGGAATCCCACTTCATCTTATGCAATGATCTGTGAACAAGTTAGGAGGTTTATTCATCTGTATGAGGAATTTCCCCGTATATGTAGCATGGGGTGTCATTCCAGAACTCTTGCGTGATTACAAAAGGTTTGAAAGGAATTATCTATTAGAGAACAGACAAAAAACCTTTGCATGTATATCAGAGACATTTGGGGAAAGCTCTTTCTGCTTCCTCCTAGTTTCTCTGGTCTGATACATTTCCAAATTGTTTAAATGTGTTATTAAGAAAATAAGCTCCACAGTACATCACTGTGTTTCCCCCCTGCTTGAATTTAGCCAGCTACCAATATGCTCTCAGGAGACCAGTTTCTCTTCTTTACATTTAATTTTGCCTTTTGTAAGCCACAGGATTCCCTGAAGTATCATCTATAACCACTCTAACATATGCAAACATTGACTACAGAAATGCACCATATGGGGACTTCTCCAAGCCATAGCACCTTAAAAAATATAAGGCCATGGGGCCTAAAATGCAACTGCTCTTTTCTTAATGGCCCATAATGCTTGGTAATACAAAGCTATTCCTCATGAAACTACAGGCAAGTAATAACATGCTGTGCCTATACAGTGGTCCCTCTACTTACGAAATTAATCCGTTCCGAATGCACATTTGTAAGTCAAAAAATTCGTAAGTCGAAAAGCGGTTTCCCATAGGAATGCATTGGGAACAGATTAATGCGTTCCGGAGCCTAGAAAAAAGACCCAGACCCCCAGTAAGGCTTGCAAACTGCACAGGAACATTTCTTTTCAAGAATAAACAGGCAGTAAACAGGCAGGCAAGTCAAGGAAACCGCATGTAAAATTTGTAAGTCGAGGAAACCCCATCTAAAAATTTGTAAGTCGAAAAAACCGCATCTAAAACCGGATCTAAAACTGCCGTTTGTAACTCGAAAAATACTTATGTTGAGTAGTTTGTAAGTCGAGGGACGACTGTATTCCTCCGAGCATTTAAGGTTTCCATTGTTTAGTATACTGCATTCTGACTTACTGGTAAAACCAAAAGCCTTTTCTACATTTCCCTTACATATCCTCCTTTTCCACATGTGTAGTTCAGTTACGAGTACCCCAAGTAACATTATTAAATACTGTTGTCAACATGAGATAATTCTTGGATGATCTGGCATGAAAACTTTAATTAATTTATAATGTATTTAAAATTTTTATTTTTAAAATACTTACAGTTTTAAAAACTTATTAAACATATATTATTTAAAATGTTTATTTGGGGGGCCAAGGACAGTTAAGATGGCTAACAGAGCCAGTAGTTGGATCCAGTCTTACCACTGCGGTTGTGAAGCTCCTTGTGTAAACAAGGAGAGTTGCACTCACAGAAGGAGTTTAAACGGATGCATATAACAAGCCATTTATCCTCTTAATTGCTTAAACAATAATAAAGCAAATTAGAAATCAAAACTGTGGGCTGTTTCAATATTATCGATTTTAAAAAAAAATCTCAAACCCTATTTAAGTCTTACCCAATACTCAAACTCTTGTTTTCATGGACTATCTGGAAATTGCTTGGCGGCTTAGCAGAGTACGTAATAAACTTTGTTTTATTTGCTCTGGACATCAGCAGTAGGGTTGCCAACACTGAGTTGACCAAAATCGGGACACGAGTCGGGGTGTGTGTGTGACAGGGAGTCTTGGGGGTGGGGCCTGGCTTCTTTTAGGACTTTCAGTCTGTGTGCATCCACCTGTCAAACCCATGACAGGCAGCAGGAGGGCCACTGCGGGCAGCGGCGGGCTGCAGGCAGCTGAGCACACTGGGAGCAGCCGAGCTCCCATTCCTGATTTGAAGGGGCGGAGAGAGGCCAAGGTTCACTACATTCCTAGACAGAACAGCAACCCTTCCCTGCTCCAAAATAGGGCAGGAAAATGCAGAGCATGTCTATGGCCGCCCCTCTGGCAAGGCATGCTGGGGTGCTTGGGCTGAGCAGTAACCAAGCCCCAGCACTTCCTTCCTTCCTCCCTCCTCCAAAGGGAAGTAGGGAAGTGAAACATACTCTCTCCCTCATCCAGTCCCATTGCATTGGCTACAAATAGCTCTGTGTGTGTAGCGGATTTAACCAAGCCTTTGTCAACATGAGCTCACATAAGGGGAAGAAAAATGCTGAATCATCCTCTCTCTTGCTTTCACCCACAAAGGATGTTCCTTTAAAACTTGCCTATTTCTTCAGTAGCTTAATCGCTGCCACCACACCCAAATTAATACAGAGATTAAAACCCTTCCTTGGATTAAAGTGAAATTTCAGGGAGACTCTCCTTCAGGGGCATAGCAAGGTTGGAGTGGGCCCAGAGACAAGATTTTAAAATGGGCCCCCCCCACTCAAAGTCCAGGGCCTCCGCACACCCCAGGCCCCCAAGGATTTAAGTCTGATATTCCAAAATAAGTATGCTGCCTGGAAATACATTTCACTGAATACACACACGCACACGTCACAGTATATAGTGATATACATTGAGTACTATACATTTGTTTTACTTTTAATGCCTAGAACACACTAGAAAGATGAATGATTAAAATGGGCCCCTCGCTGCAGATTAGCAAAGGAGACTTTCAACCATGCAGGGTGAGCCTATGTTTGTTTTCTCAGAATTCTGAACAAATTCAGTCAAGTTCGATTCCAGGAGGTTTTTCACAGGAGGCTTTTAAAGCCCTTTAAGACACATCTCCTCTGGAATGGAGGTGCTGCATTCACATTTTGGCCAGATTGACCCTGAAGTCCCTGCAAGTTATTGGGGAGCAGTTCACACACAAGAAAAATAAAATAAAATAAAAGCACAAGACATGCTTCACAGTTCTCACTCAGACCTTCTGGGTTGCAAAACAACTTGAACATAAGTGCATTTATAAATTAATGAATGAATGAATAAAATAAATATAATACTGTTTCTTCCAGAAGTTTTTGTAATTTTCTGCCATGAAACAAGCCACTTATAGGACTTTTTAGATAATTTTTCCAAGCTGTTTAAAAATAAATTTTCCAAGCTGTTTAAAAATAAATATTTCTCAGTCCCTACCCCCCCGCCCCATATCAAAGCCCTATGGCAAGCAGATGCCTATATATCCGGGCGGGGAAGGTAACCACAAAAAGGAGTTCACACTCTACCTGGCAAATGCTGGGCTGGGCAGCAGGGGGTCTGCTGCAGAGAACAGTGGTGGCCACTCTGGCTGCCTCCTCCTTCCTGGCTGGCTGGGGCCCTACTGGAGTTCAGGCTTCACAGAGGCCTACACGGAGGCCTCCATGGAAGCCCCGCCCACCCGCCGATCAGCTGAGAGGCGGGAGAAAAGGAGCTTTTTGCAGCTTGTCTGCTGCCTCAATTGCTGGCCAGGAGAACAAGCTGGAGAGACGGCGAACAGGGCAAGTGGCTGAGGGGCCTTGGGACTGTGCAGGGGGCAATGGGGAGTCATGTGAGGTGCCTCTGGGGGGCCCCTCCAGGCAGTGGGGCCCCCAGACAACTGTCTCCCCTTGCCCGATCGTTGTTACGCACCTGCTCTCCTTCTCTTATTATTGGAAAAGTACAAAAACCCTCCATGTGCAACATACTCGTGGTGAGAAACCTTGGTAGAGTTGCTGAGCAATCGAACCTGTGTTGCACCAGAGTAAACCCTTTTTCCAGCCTCCCCTTTCCTGAGTTAAAAATCCACTCAAAGAGGCTGGCTAAAACTGCAAAGGGCAAAAAGAAAAAGAAGCTTTATTTAAAATACTACTGACTACTTCCGCCTGAAGCTTTCTGCAGTTCCTTTTGTAACCAACTCCATGGCTACTGCACGTCCTGTTGCAAGCCTAGCCTGGCTGCAACTGAGACAAAGAAACCCTTCTCTTCCTCCCTCATGGCCCTCAAGGACCTGCCCACCGTGCATGGAGGGTTGATCCCTAGAGGTCATTGCCTGTCAGTCAGGACAAGGTGCACTTCCAGTTCACTCTTTACAGGAAAGGAAAGGCTGTTACTGCCTGATCATTACAGTGTGCAATTTTGCACTGGTGCAACTGCAATATCTGAGTTTTTGTGCCCCAGCTAGCCAACTATTTTTCCTCCTCTCCATTGCTCAGTGGAAGGAGGGGAGGAGGAGAAATGACTGAGCAAGCAAATTCTTTTAATTCAGCACCAGCCCTGTGAACCTGGGTTTTGTTTGCAGACCACTGGTGATCTGCAGACCACAGTTTGAGAACCTAGTCAAACTAATCCATCTTTTGATTCAGCTCAACTATTGTGACACAAGCCACAATTCACACCATGGCAGCTAATGTGATTATGCAACCAGTGGTGCACCTAGGTAATTTTGGAGCCTGGACCTAAAGGCCTTTGGAGCCGCCCCGCCCCCTCCACAATTTAAGCATCATCCCCCTACATGCACACACACCATGACACATGCAGTATTTTTAACACATGGGTTCTTGAGGGCACAAACAGCAAGTGAACTCACAAGAATGTAAGAATATAAAACAGGTATATTTACGCAAATATGAATTAGCAGAAACATTCAGCACACAACTTAACATATTCCCATCCCACATATTTCTTTCCCCACTCTCCCCTCTGTCTCTAAAGTACCTGGCGCAGGTCAGAATCATACTCAGCCACCGCAGCATGGGCTGGCGGCTGCGGTGACCACACCACCCAGAAGAGACTAAAGAGAACTTGGGGAACCCAGGAGGTGTGGAGGCTCTGGACTTCAGCCCCAAATTCCAGGGGTAAGAGCGCCTCTGTATGCAACTCCCAGTTCTCCAAAGCAAGCTCCATCCGACTTGCTTTCCTGAGCACCATTGTTCCCTTTTATTCTATACCCTGCTGAGTAGCCCATAGAAGAGTATCAAGAACACATCACTGCAAGTAAGCAAGAAATGGGTGAATAAGCCTAATGTTGTGCCAGTGCTTGAGCTGAGATTAGAACCTAGACCCAGCATAATTGAAAAACTGCCCCTCATTCTAGTGCTGAGATCCATATGTCCAATCCTAAAAGCTTCAGCACAGCTACTTATAGGATTAGGCTATAATGAATGTGATGTGTCAACAGCTTCCATAAGGGGAGCCACATTGGTTGCAGCAAAACAACAGCGGGCTCTTCCAGACATCAGTACTCTTTTCACTTTGAAAAGAGCTTGTGATTCAGTTAAATGCAATAACACCACAGACTCCCTTTTAGGGGTGTACATGGAACTGCTCTAGGCAGTTTGGTTCAAATCTGAACTGGACTCGAACTGAGCCGGATTCGAACCAAGCTGCCCAGTCCTTGTATCAGTTCTGTTGAACTAGCTCGTGGTTTGGTTCGTGCCTAGAACTGGGGTCAAACTGGATTCCCCTTTACAAACACCGGGGTAAACCTACCGGGTTTAAAAAGTGTAGGCGGGGTGGGCAGTTATCTTACCTGCTACTGTGTGGCTCCTTGAGGTGGGTGGCAGGGCAGCAGTGGTTCTCCTATGCCCCATCAGTGTTTCTCCATCATCTCAAGCCAGTGGGGGCCCGGTTTGGACCTCCACATGTACAGAGGTCACTCTAATGGCTTCCGCACATGCGTGGCGGCCCAAGCTGGGCCCCCACCGACCCAAGATGATGGGAGAGTGCCGGCAGGGCCTAGGGAAGATGCTGACAGCCCTGAGGAGTCATGCTGGCACTACGACAGGTAAGGTAATCCACGGCCCACCCACCCTTTAAAAACCCCGTAGGGTTCCCCCACATGGTGCTTGTAAAGGGGAATCCTTACCAGATTCCCTTTGCAAGCACTGGAACCAGTCAAACTGGGCCAAACCAGTTTGAGCTGAACCAGGCCTGGTTCAGCTCACACTCACACCAGCCCCCATTTTTGGAATGCCAGTCCTGATTGAGCTCAAACCAGTCAAACAGGCCCAGTCAAAACAGTTTTGCACACCCCTACTCCCTTTTTCTTTTCTAGCACAATCTCATGCGCAGTTCATACAACCAACAGGGACTTCACACAATGTCCTCAGCACTACAGGCATCATCTCATACTGTGCAGGAGATGGCAATGGTAAACCCCTCCTGTATTCTACCAAAGACAACCGCAGGGCTCTGTGGTCACCAGGAGGCAACACCGACTCAACGGCACACCTTAGCTTTACCTTACCTGCCAGCCAGCTTTTGCATCTGATTAACTCATCATTTTTCAACTTTTCTGATAAATAAACCACAGAAAAGAAGAGCTGGCTGACCAGTGGCACAGCTTTTCGAAGCACTGTTTATTGCCATCTGGAAGAATCCAGTCTTGTAGTACCTTAAAAACCCAGTTTCACTCAAGACGAGTTGAACCCCACCCACCCCCGTGCCGGATCGGTACTAGTTTGGGGTGCCATCCACTTTAAAATTTGTTTTGTTTGTTTTTTAATGGCAGACTTACCACCAATGAGAGCTTTTGTGGCCTCGTGGGGTGCTGCTGTGGCCGCGGGGGTGTGTGTGTGGAATCTTTGGAAGTCCCCCCTACCCCCACTGGCTTCCTGCTAGTCACCTATGGGCTGTTTCGACCCTCTGTGAGTGCACTGTGGCCATTTTTCAGGCCACCACACATACACACAGGCCATTTGTGTGACTGGGTCACAACCGAACATGGGGTGCCAAAACCAAGCATGCCCAGTCCGGTTCAATCCAGTTCCAACTTGAACCAAACCAGGCAAACAAGTTTTGTGCACATCCCTAGAAGCCAAACAGATCACACACATGCTCTGTGAACCCATCATTATTGTATATACCACTGAGCAGAATGACTGCTGGAAAAAGACCTACTAATATTCCTTCATTCACAGGTTTTTTTATGTTTTCACATTGCATGCTTTGAACTTGTAATGTCAGTAGCCTAGCTGTGGTTAATCATGGTGCCAAAGAACAGCATGCTTATTAGAATATGTAGAAGAGATCTCACTCTCTATGCAGTCAAATCTCTATTATTAGAGATTTATCAGCTTCGGCTGATATGCCAGCTGCGCCCGTTTCTCGAGATCAATGACCTCAAAACAGTGGTACATTTGTTGGTAACCTTAACCTCCAGACTTGACTTTTGTAATGCGCACTACGTGGAGCTGCCTTTTTATGTAGTCCAGAAACTCCAGTTGGTTCAGAATGCGGCAGCCAGGCTGGTCTCTGGGTCATCTCGGAGAGACCACATTACTCCTCTGCCAATAGGTTTCCGGGCAAAATACAAAGTGCTTAGTTATAACTTATAAAGCCCTAGACGGCTTAGGCCCTGGGTATTTAAGAGAGCGTCTTCTTCACTATGAGCCACATTGCTCACTGAGGTCATCAGAGGAGGTCCGTCTCCAGCTACCACCAACTTGTTTGGTGGCTACACAGAGACGGGCCTTCCCGGCCACTGCCCTGAGATTGTGGAATGCGCTCTCTGCTGAGATACGATCCTCCCCATTTCTGGCAATTAAAAAAAAAAAAAAACCAACCTGAAAACCCATCCCAGCTTTTTAAAACTGTTTTTAATTTTATGGCTGTTTTTAAATTGTTGCATTGTTTTAACTTTTATATGTGTTTTAATTGTTTTTATGTTAACCACCCAGAGACGAAAGTTTGGGCAGTATAGAAGCTGAATAAATAAACAAACAAACAAACAGAATTGCCTGACCATCTCTCTCTCTTTCTCTCTCTCTCTCTCTCTCTCTCTCTCTCTCTCTCTCTCTCTCTCTCTCTCGCTCTCTCTCTCTCCCCCCCCCATGTAGTTCTACAGGCAGGTAATCCTATATATATATTCAGAGCTACTGTTTATCAGAATAGCTGATGATCTGAGTAAGCCACTGGCCAGTATTGTCATTTCAAAAGTAGATCTAATAGGGTTTAAATGAATCCAGCAGTTCTTAATTATGTGTATTGCAAGCTTACTTTAGAGAGTTCACTCAGCAGGGGTGTCAGTAGAAGGTGGTCCACACCCCCAATGAATTGCTCAGAGCCCTGAATCTCACCAGTTGCCTCCCTCCTCCATGACCTTTTCCAGAAAGGAAGTGCATTATTGAAGGCATGGGAGACAGCTCCTAGCCTCACGTAGCTCTTTGCAGCTTCCACCTTCATAGGTGCTGCATTATAATATTAGAGACTTTAAAAAGCATATATAATTATTCGGGGGGTGGGGGGTGGTTGAATTTAATTATCAAAAGGAAGGTCTGAATGGTGGGTCTTTTAAGTACCTGGCTATGTCATTGGTTCACTGAGTTGCTGGTCTGCTCTTCCACTTTGGACTATTTTATCCTATAAACTTGTGCTCTTTTGCAAGTCATACTGTTTAGTCAATTCCCTCCAGTTTCAGCATTGCAAAAGCATATATTATAATTATTCTTGGGGTGGCGGGGTGGTTGAATTTAATTATCAAGTCTTCTACTTTCTGTCTTGCCTTAACATTTATATTTTAGTATGCAAGTTGTCTTTAATTCATTGGTGCTAGTGGTAGGATAGAGATCAGTAACCAAGCATTAAAAAGCTGCCTGCTCCTGAGTCACGCCACTGACTCATCGAAGTACTGTCTGTACTGGCTGGCATTATCTTTTCAGGACAGAGGTCTTTCCTAGCCCTACCTGGAGATTGCAGGATTGAACCTGGGACCTTCTGTATGCAAAGTAGGTGCTGTGCCACTGAGCTGCAGTCCCTTCCAATGTGGTTCTGTGCATAATTCCTAAATGGTGTACTTGAGACAAGAGAACTTGCAATTCTGTCATGATTGATTAACCCAAGACTTCTGTGAACTCAAAATATTCAGCTACGGAAGAAGCTGTGTTGTGACTCAGTAGCAGGCTCATTCTTAATGGGAAGCTGGAGGTCCCCTCACCTCCAGTTCCTAAAGCTGAACATACAAACTGGGGGGGGGAAGTGACCCGTGGTTTCCCGCACCAAACTCCACTCTGAAGCTTCGGTAAGAGTGGAGTTTTGCCACTGCAAACTCCATTTCTGCAGCACCAGCATTACATATGAATGCTGGCACCGTCGTTTGGGCCCCATGGAGCTGGAGCTGAGGGAGGAAGTTCCTCCCTCCCTCAGGCCCGGTTGGCTGTGCAGGCTGTCCTGTGAGGACAGAAGCCTGCACAGCCAGTTCCCCCGCCGCTCTCTGCAGTCTTGCTGACTGTAAAGAGACTGCTCTCCCAAACAGATGAACGTGGACAGGAGGACGGAGAGAGCAGGGCGGAACCGCAGCTCCGTTGGACCCACAGTTCCACACTACGTATGACCTGGGCCTGTGTCTCTTTGTGAGCTAGCCTTCACTCCTTCCAATCGTCCTCCCCTAGGGGTGGGTAATCTTGCCATGTCTCTGCCTGGCCTCCATCATTCCTGGACTGAATAATTCCTGAGTCATAGATAGAGCAGAATTACCTGATCTCAAAGGAAGATCCAGTTTTTTCATGTGCCATTTTGGGCACCTATGGCATAGATTGCTGATCCCTGCATCACACGTCTTATATTGAGGATATCATCATGTCTTATATTGAGGACACTTTATCTACATATTCTAGTGAAGTGTGTGTGAGTGTGAGTGTGTGTGTGAGTGAGTGAGAGAGAGAGAGAGAATGAATATGCATTACCTTGTGCAGCTCACTGAGCATTCCGTAGAGGAACACTCTGGAAAGTAGCATGAAATGCATATTACAATGATTATATGCTGGATTTGAACAAACAAAGGGACAACCCTGAGCCAGTTAAAAAGCAAGGCCACCAAGTAATCTTGCAGCATATTAATATAAAAAAACCTAGCCAAAGGGGGACATTTCAGCATTAGCTTGCTGCCAACATGAGCAATGCAGCTGAATCTGAACATTCATAGTTGCTATTGCTAATGTCCCTCCTGGTCTGCAACCAATTCATAAGAATTTGGATATTCTAGTATTTTATTCCACTCCTCCTCCCTTTTTAATTTTACTGCAAGCAGAAGGTAAAGCACACTCAAGGCATCCGTTATTTCTTCCCATGATTTTCTGGAAAAGACAGAAGCTATTAAAAACTGAAGGCATGCATATCTCATGCTATTCAGCTAACTGGTAATTAAAGAGCAATTAAATTTTTCATGGTGTAGATTGTGACTGTTTTTCAAAGACATTAGAAGCGGCAGTTCTTTGAAACTTGTGCTGTTAATATCTAGATCTTTATTGCTAGAGCATTCATTAAATGCACTGATGAATGATATCTAAGAATCCTAAACCAAAAGCTGGTTTTTGTATGTCAGTAGTCATTATGCCTTTTAAACAGTGGATGCAATATTTCAGGTATGGTGGCTAATACTACTGAGTAGTTGGGAAGCTTCACCCAGTGCCACAGTCTATCTGAGCTCCAGGGATACAAGAGGGAGTGAGAGGTTCTAATACTAATAGGGAAGGGATGTACTCAAAACTGATTTTTCATTTTGTTCTGAAACAGCAAAATGCAGACAGCTGAAACATTTTGTTGAAACAGTAGTTGACCCGCTTGTTTCAAGTAAATAAAACTCAAAAGTTTTTCAGCCATAGGGAACAATGGGGAAACATTGAAACACCCCATTGTTCCCCATAAGCAACTCCTAGTGACATAAAAGTGGGTTGGGTTGGCTGGTAGGGCATGATGGGTACTACCTACCACCCAACCCACTAAAGGAACAGGCAGCAGGGAATTTTAAATATTTTTTTAAACCTTTTTCCAAGCCCTCATAGAATCAGAAGCCTGTGCTAGAAAACCAATCAACAAGGGAAAACAGGCCTCGAATATGCTGCTCTCAAAACATTGAAACATTTTGAATCGAAATGTGGTTGTTTTGTTCCAAGCTCGAAACAGGCCCTTTATTTAAAGTGTGCTTTGTTTCAAGTTCATAACACTCAAAATAGCCCGTTTCGAGGTTGAAACGTTTTGTACGTTCCTAATTACTAGGAACCAGGCACGGTTAGAAGAGTCATTAGAACCACTAGGTGGGAGGATTCCACTTGATTCATAGTAAGGCTGGAATGGATGTTATGGGGGACATGTGACTTGTCACTGAAAATATCAGCCACAAATCTCCTCTCCCTTCCTCCCCAGATATCA
The DNA here is from genome assembly GCF_027244095.1 of Hemicordylus capensis. Classification (NCBI taxonomy): domain Eukaryota; kingdom Metazoa; phylum Chordata; class Lepidosauria; order Squamata; family Cordylidae; genus Hemicordylus; species Hemicordylus capensis. The sequence goes on along the minus strand of NC_069657.1, from coordinate 388,220,504 downwards.
CTGAGTGATATCAAACACGAGATGTGATCTTACCATGCTTCACTTCACTGACTCTTACCACACATTCACTTTGCACTACTAGACATCACTGGTGGAGAAAGGAGGAAATGGAAGGCTGATGTTTTGGATAGCACCCATGTGCCTCCCATAATATCTGGTTCCTCCCTGTGATAATGTAAATTGAAGAGAAAAAAGTTCAGTTCCCATAGTTCTTTGCACACAGGCACAGAAAGAAATTAATATGTACTAGGTATTTTATTTATTTATTTATTTATCAATCAAACTTCTATACCGCCCAAATTTTCATCTCTGGGCGGTTAACATAAAACAATTAAAACACATATAAAAAGTTAAAACAATTCAACAATTTAAAATCAACCATAAAATTAAAACAGACAATTTTTAAAAGCTGGGAAAGCTTGTGTGAAAAGATGGGTTCTCAGGTGTTTTTTAAAAATTGCCAGAGATGGGGAGGATCGTATTTCAACAGGAAGCTCATTCCACAATCTCGGAGCAGTAACCAAGAAGGATCACCTCTGTGTAGCCACCAGACGAGTTTGCAATAACTGGAGACGGACCTCTTCAGATGACCTCAATGGGCAGTGTGGCTCATAGTGAAGAAGACGCTCTCTTAAATATCCAGGGCCTAAGCTGTTTCGGGCTTTATAAGTTATAACTAGCACTTTGTATTTTGCCCAGAAACCAATTGGTATCATGTGCCATGTGATGAAGTTCCCAAATGGAATTTTTCTGCACTTTGCACTGCTTCTTCATCTAACCTCAGTCAGGGCTTGCCAGTAAAAACAGTTTCCAACAATTCTCTCACAAAAGGCTCTGTGAAGAGGCCCACCTAGTAACCATCTAACCTCTACTTTCACTAGAGTGTTAGTATATGCAGCATGAGTTTCTGCCCAGCCAATGAAGCAAGCTAATGGGGCGCTTCTCACGATCAACAAAAAGCGGGCTAGCAGAGGCTAGCCTGATTTTTGTTGACCGTAAGAACCACCGGTCTCGCAGCCGAGCCTGGTGGTTCTTGAGCAGGTAACCCGCTTGAGAATCCCTGGCAAAAAGCAGGTTTGAGGAGTGAGCAAACCTACTTTTTGCGATCATGAGTAGCCGCGGCGTGCCTTCGCGCTGCGCCTACTCATGAGTAGACCCCCGGCCGGGAGGTGAAAAGCCGCCCCTCTGCTCAGGGGTCTCCCAAGTATGCCCTGTGCACTCGCGCAGGGCATACTGGGGCTTGCAGGGGCCGCGTGGCCCCCGCTCGCCAACTCCCCGCCGGCTCCGTCACAGAGCCGGCCATCGTGTGGGCGGCCAATCTGGCCGCCCAGGGCTCCCTGCCCGCTCGTGAGTGGGGAGAGCGGGCTTAACCTGCTCTTCCCACTCATCGGTTAAAACCGGGTCTCACTGATCATGAGACCCGGTCCAAAGTGTGTTACTGTGGTCAGTGACCACATGTAACATGAGTACAGTACACATGTACCCTCTTTCCTTTGCAATTGAGTATGACCTAGAGTATTGAGAGGTACTTAGTGCAGGAAAAGAATACTATCAAAACTTCAAGACCAGTTTGGTGAAGTAAAGACTGACTGCCTTGTATCCCTGGCATGTCTTAACATTGGTCGGGGGCGCGGGAGGCCACCTATACATATGCTAGAAAACTAGCCAATAAACCACTGTTACATAAAACACCAGCAATATTTAAACTATCTCTGCATACCTGCACACTACATAGTTTTGTTTCTCTTTAAAACTGATTAAAGACAAAGCAGTAAGATCTGTTTAGAAAAATAAATCAGAGTAAGCGCTTTTTAAAGGTTTTGTTCTTTCAGCTGGTTATGTGATGTAGCGCCCTGCATAAAACGTGGTGGTTAATATCAAAGTGAAGATTCTTTGTGAGCCAAGGCATCAAGGATTGCTGATATCAGTCAGGTGGCTGAACCTTTCCAAGGAACCTTTCAACACTTAGAAATGCATCATCTGCAGTACTGGAAACAGATTTCATTGAAACCTTTTAACTCTTGTGAATCTTATGCTGGTATTTTAGTTATCAGTGTTTCTGCATTATTGACTGAATTAGAGCAGCCTGTTATGCATCAGCATATTATTTTGTTGCTTTGCTGCTCTGTGCTATGTGTATTTTTCTGCTTTGCAGTCTGCACTGTTGAGCTTAAATCTGAGAAAAGTTCTGTTCAGAATGAAAATGTTATCAGTCTCACAATGTCAAGCTGCACATGTTGAGAGAAACAGCAGGGGAGCTGCAATAAAGCAGGCAAGGAATAAAACAGCCCAAGATGAGAGTGGGCTGGAAGCAAACAAAAATATGAAGTGAAAAAAGTAAAGAATATAAAATGAACAGAGGGAGTCAATGGGAGAGTTGGAGAAATATTCAGTCAACACAGATGATAGGCCAAAGAGACAGCCTGATGAGAAAAGAAAAATGCCACATAGCAGCAGCTCAAAGTATAACATTACAATTGTTGTGGGGTTTCCCCCCCACATGGATTAAAATGAATCAACCTCATGTGAATTTAGTTTGCAAAGGAGCACACAACCAATCAGGAAAAAGGAAATCTACCCTCCCCCCAGTACATTTACAGCCCTGGGTCTCAGAGCATGGTCTATGGACCCATAATACAGCCACCTTGCTGAAACTAAGCAGCTCTTGGTGTGGTATGCCTGGATGGGAGACCTGTGTATGCCACTTTGGGGAATGGGGTTGTAGCTCAGTGGTAGAGCATCTGCTTTGCATGCAGAAAGCCCTAGGTTCCAATTCCTGGCATCATCAGGTAGGACTGGGAAAGACTCATAGGAACATAGGAAACTGCCATATACTGAGTCTGACCATTGGTCCATCTATCTCAGTATTTTGTCTACCCAGACTGGCAGTGGCTTCTCCAAGATTGCAGACAGGAGTCTCTTTCAGCCCTATCTTGGAGATGCCAGGGCGGGAACTTGGAACCTTCTGCATGCAATAAGGGTGTGTACAAACCAAAGTTCAAGCACTGGTTCGGCACCAGTGCTCAGACCTCAGTTTGTGCACACCCTTAGCATGGAAGCATGCAGGTGCTCTTTCCAGAGTTGTCCCATCGCCTAAGGGGAATATCTTGCAGTGCTCACCCATGTAGTCTCCCATTCAAATGCAAACCAGGGTAGACCCTGCTTAGCAAAGGAGACAATTCATACTTGCTACCACAAGACCAATGGGAGTCTTCCCATTGACTCCCACTTGAAAGCTTGGAGAAGCTACTACCAGTCAGTGTAGACAATACTGAGCTAGACTGACCAATGGTCTGACTCGATTTCTATGTTTCTATGACTGCACACTCTGCATTTGCCCACAATGGTCCATATCAGCCATGTTGACCAGAAGATAATCAGAGCATCTTCACCATGGAGACTGGAAGGACTGATACATTCTCAAAATAAAAAATAAAGAATTAGAGCAATCAGAGTGTATCTTTAGTCTCTAGGACAAGACTATAGTAGTGCTAGGAGCCCTGTGCCATTCAGTTCAATGTAGGAGCTGTAAAGTTCAATGCTGTCTCTTTTCTTAAGGTTAATTAATGGTAGTGTAGAAAATATGAGTATTTTATATCACACAATCATAATGGTATAACTGAGTTGTCAGGTAGGCAGTTGAGCCTTTTACTTGTGGCAGCCTTGACTGGAGTGTGTTCACCATCTTTCTGATCAGAATACTCACTGAGCAAGGTATGCCACACATATATCCAGCGGAGATATAGCTTTCTCTTAACATGACTGTAATAGCCTTGGAAGTATGGTTTTCCAGCTTGAATTATTGCAGGGTTTCCGTGTGCCAAGCATAGGCATAACAGCGAGCCAGTATGATGGTCGAGGGCAGAGCATAGGGTTTTAGCACAGGAAACCACATATCATTAAACCCTGCTTAACTGTGACACTTACTGGGTGGTCCTGAGCAAAGGTAGCTCATCCCAACTTAGCATATGGTCACTATGAGGATTAAAGGGAAGTGTCCCATAGATGCTGCTTTGAGCTACTTGTGTTGGCAACAAATGCAAATAGCTCTGTTGTGCGGATCACTTCAGTCTTCACATTGCAGTTCAAAAATTGAAAACTGCATCCACTGACAACTAGGTCTGGTCTAACTGCACAAGCAACCCAAGCAGTTTCTTGGAGTAGCAATATTTTTAGACAAATTTTCTGCTGCAATACATCAATTAGTGTTTAAATGCCACAGAACTACTTCTAATGTTTTTAGAAGCTGCAATGCATCAGTGTGTGATCCACCAACTGTGCCTCAATATTTTCTGTGACATTCATTACTAAGCCTCTTGGAGCCTCTTTCACTACACAGTGCAGGAGCTTCGGTTAGCAGCAAGAATATTATGGCCAATATCAAAACAAAAATGTAAAATTTTGAAAAACAGATATATTGTCCACAGATATATTGTCCTTTGGGTGGTATCAATGTATGAGGAAGAACAGAGGCTTCTAACAATTCAAATAAATCCCTGTGGTTTCCATTTTGGGTGTCTGCAGAATATCGAAAATCCTGCTTTCAGTCAGATAAGCAGGAGGACAAGGAACAAGATACAAAAATATATAAGGTAAGCAAGAGGCAGGAAGGAAAGGATTGGGAGATTGGAGTAATATGTGTAGTCTCAACTGGGATCATACATATTACTGCAATTTTTAAAGTTCCCTTTATGCTATGGATAACGATATATGGTGATTATCATCTTTTATTTACATTTATATAATTTCAGATGTTCTGGCATTTCTTTTATATACAGAAAGTATTATTTCTGTCTGTCTGTCTATCTATCTATCTTTCTTTCTATCTATCATATTTATATACTGCTTGATATGTGTATCTCTATGCAGTATTATAACTTTCAGATGCAGTAATCTGTATTGTAACTGGTAGATCTGAACATGCTTATAGCACAAATATATCTAGGTATCTGGGTGATCATAAAGATCATGAAAAGCAGTGAGTTGGTACATTTCAAAGGAGAAGGGAGAAGGCGAAGGAGAAGAGGGAGTATTGCTCTGTGCATTTGTAACCCCTCTAAAGAGTATTCCTACCGCCAGGTCTAGAATGAACAGAGTGACATTATGTGTTTCTAAGTGAAGTCAGAAGGAAGGGGAAACAGAAGAGATACCCTTTAGGGGGATTGAATACAGAACACTGAAGCAGATCGTGCAGGTAGGGAGATCCTATATCTGGATTTAATTGCAGTAGCAATTAGAGACATGTGCCCCTTCAGCTGAAGTCAGATCCAGTCCTAGTAATTAGAATAGAGTTATTTTGGCATTCTCTGCTTGTAAAACAACACTTCATTCCTATGTCTGTTAGGTATGGTTGGTGCAGAATTATATTAAGTTTTGTAAACAAATTTCATTCAAAGAATACAGAAAGGACCTTAGGGTGCTATGTTGAGGGGCAGGTGAGCATCCTACTTGGGGCAGCCTAGGTTAAAGTACTAATCGAGCACCCACTCGGGCTGCTGTAGGCTAGAAAAGGTTCTCAGCCCTACTCAAGGGCACTAGGTCTCTAACATATAGTAGTTGAGCCCTTTCTGATTCTTGAAGCTGCTATGTTCTTATAACAGCAGGTTATGGCATTGGATATGTCTCCCAGCTTCAAGTGCAACCATCTGCTTAGTGGACTATGGTGGCTTTCATGGCTTTTCCTCTTAAACATGTGGTTTTTGACCTCTTGAGTTAGTTGGCCAGACTTTTACAAGATACTGAAAGGGTATGTTTCACAATTTGCTAAATGTATATAACATTTGGGAGAACAATATCTCTCTGTGTGGCATCTGGAAGAGTAACTGTGCAAGTGTGGTGCAGCAAAAATAAGAAAAGGACCCTGCAGCACCCCAAAGACAAACACAACTGAGTTTTCATAGACAAGATCTCTTTATCAGATTAAGCCTCCTGTATTTGATACCATAGGCTTCAGCTTCTAAAGCTCATACCGTGCAGTTGTTCATGGTTAAGAACTCTGTATTGATAGATACCCCTGTACCAAAGGTGTAAAAGGATACAGGCAAGGTGGATGGTTGACTGACTGCAGAGTGAATGGTGGTGCCTAAAGAAGCCTTATTCTACATGCGGTGTTAACTTGTTCAGGAATCAAAATGTACATTTTTCATCTTGTTCACAAATTTAAATGTAATAGCACTTTCTCTTCTGAGTTACGCATCCGGAGTCAAAGGGATAAGCACAGAGATGCCCACAAATGACAAGTCAACCAAGCTGCACAGCCTGCCAAACATATAAAGTAATGAATATAGAACAGCATATTGCAAAAACAGCACTGCAGCAGACAAAAAGCAATTTTCCTGACTTCTCCTTTCAAGCAAATTATATTATAGCTTTGGCTTGGCAGAACATCAAAATGTCTGCATCGACAACCTCTGCTCTCTTACTGCTTTTCTGTGACTTGATTTGCAGAAGAGAGGTAATTTAATATTTTTCAATTTTGTTTAATTTTGTGCAAAACCAAAAGGAGCACATTTCCCCCTCCCCCAGTAGGCCATACAATGAATTGCAGAGCTGTCAGCAACTGCAAGCAGCAAAATGTGTTGTACTCTGATGGACTTTCCATGCCAAAGAGACTGCAATATATCTAAGGCTTAGTTATAATTAATAATTCTTAATATGCCTTCTTAGATTTTAGATAGAACCACTTGTTTGACACAAGCAGGTATAAATTCTCTTTGTACTACAGTGACAGGCAGAAGCACACAGCATGCAAAGTGTGAAAAGAAAACAGACCACAGCTTTATCAATAAACAAACGTGGCTCAAGACGAGGGGCAGGAGAAGAGACACAGCATGAACCCCCCGTCCTTCCCTAACTACCACACATATTTTTAAACATGTAGGTGAAACTGCTGGGGGAGGCAGGAGTGTAGTGGGGCTGGAACGCTCTTCCAACACTCTCCCCTGCCCCAGGTCCCAGGCAATGCATGGGAAAGGCGACTCCAGCTCCACTGGCAGCTCTAGTTCCAGGGCGGATTCCTTTTAAAATTGTTGCCCGCCTGTCCTGGGGTGCCTGGCATGGTGGCAGCCTCTGTGAGCTGGTGGCAGCTCACCCAACATTCTCTGGGAAGGCTGCCCTGTCCCCAGGGCTCAGCTGCCCTCTGTGCATGCATGGAGGCCATTTGAGTGGTGACCAAGGGGTCATCCAGAAGTTTGGAGCTCGGTGCCATCAATATGCGGACGACACCAAGCTCTATCTCTCCTTTCTGTCATATACCAAAGAATCTGCTGAAGCCCAGAACTGGTCGCTATAATGGACTAGATGAGAGCAAACCAACTGAGGCCTAATCCAGAAGAGAGGCTTCTTGTGAGAATAACCACCGAGCAGAGACTAGGATTTGAGCTGGTGCTAGATGGACTAGCACTCATCTTGAATGCTGAGGCTGTCGTTTTGGGGTGCTTCTGGACTCTGCATTAAGCCTGGATGCTGAGGTCTCAGTTGTGGCTGGAAGACTGGTTAGGGCACCAACTGTGCCTTTTCCTAGGTAAGCTGGATCTGGCGATGGTGACATATGTCTTGGTGGCATCACATTTGGATTGCTGCAATTAACTCTCTATGGGGATTGCTTTGGAAGCATCAGCTGGTCCAGAATCAGTGGCATAGCATCTATTGGACAAGGGGAGACAACTGTCCCCAGGCCCCAAGGCGCCTCAGTCAGTCTCCCTTGCCTACGCGCCCTCTCTCTTGCTCGCTGGCCAGGCAAGCTAAGTCTCCACCGCTCAGCTGTTTGGTGGGAGGCTTCCAGAGAGGCCTCCCTGCAGGCCTCCCTGAAGCTTGAACTTTAGTGCCAGCTGGCAGGCAGACAGGCAGCAAGGAAGGAAGGAAGGAAGGAAGGAAGGAAGGAAGGAAGGAAAGAGGTAGGGTGGCCAGTGCTGGTTCTCCTTGCCTACCACAGCTCTGCCCAGCCTTTGACTCCTCAGGCTTAGTAATGGAGATATGATGTGATTTCCTTTTTGTGATTATTTTTCCCCACCTTGGATATTTAGGGATTGAATTGCCATAGGGTTTTAAGGGGGGGGCGTGTAGGGCAGATTGATAAGACTGAATTTTTAATCTGAAAAAGATTGAGGAATTTGCTGTTTTTAAAAAATATATATATTAATTTTTTTTAAACCATCAAAAAAAGTCCTACAAGTGACTTTTTTCATGGCAGAAAATTACAAAAATGTTTGGAACTGAAGCTCCCCCTTAGACCATCATTCCACCCCCATGTGGAAGAATCTGCCTTTTGCCTTCATTTAAAAAACAAAAACAAAAAACACCCCCTTTCTGCCCCATCCTTTAGATCACCTGGAATGACTTGGCATAGGGCTTTGGTACTGAGCAGAGATGTAGGGCAGGTTGGGAGGAATATATATATTTAAATTGAATTGGACTGGACAAATTGTTGATTTAAAATTTTTTTTTAATTTAAAAACCATCAAAAAAAAGTCTTATGAGTGGCTTGTTCCATGGCAGAAAATTACAAAATCCTTTAGGTTTCAGTGACATGTACTTCCAGCTAAATGTGGTTAGATTTGCTGCCTGGGGCTGCAGTTCTCCACACACTTATCTGGAAGCAAACTTACTGGATTTGTTAGGATTTCTGAGAAAACATACATAGGATCACACTGCATGTTTGAAAGTCTCCTTTATTAATCAGCAGCGAGGGGCCCATTTTAAAATCTCATCCCTAGGCCCACTCCAGCTCTGTCCAGAATACATCAGCCTAATTGCTGATGAATGCTGACTTTCAGGACCATGCAACCCTGCTGTTACAGCATCACTGTTGGTTACCAGTAAGCTTCCACAGATGATTGAAAGTGCTGGTTTTAATCTTTAAAGCCCTTGGAGCCAGGATACTTGAAATTACCCAATCCACCCCATTCCTATATAAGCCTACCTGATAAGACCAATGAAGGAGGCCCTTCTGTGTGTCCCATCAATGTCTGACATCTCTATGGTTGTGCAAGTGCTGCACATTCCCCCCAATAGCTTATGTTGGTGTGGAAACATTCCATTCCATACCTTAGACTAACACCAAGGCAAGGGATGTATAAATCCACCTATTGCACAGAATGCTTCCATAGCAAAGCACTCATATGAGGTAAATAATATTTAAATCAGTCACTAATTGCAAGATTTTAAGGGAAATCTTGTTTTTAATGACGTAGAGGAAAGACCTTTGCAGTTCTCTAATTTGCTACTTATTTATATGATAATAGTTATATTTGAGGCAGGCAGGCTGCATCAGGATGTAGCGGTTATGGTGCTGCTAGAGGTGGACTATGCACTAATAGTAGGCAGACCAGCACCACACTCCTGGTTGTGCCCCAGCGTCCTCTCCTCTGCTTGCCTAGCCTTTTGAACCAGGAGGTCCCTCCACCTGGGCAGCTGGTCAAGGGTGACCGCTTTGCCCTTCATCTTTGGGTCAAATAGGCAGGACAAAACATTTGCTGCTGATACATCCAAGGGTATGCCTAGCCAATCCACCATTCCAGTCCTCAGCCAACCTACTAAGGCGATTACTTCCCCAGTGGCCATTCCTGGTTGGATAGGTCACACACTTCCAAGGCATGTCTCCTTTCCAGGGCGTGAATGGCCACCTCTTGCTCTTGCAGGCACCAGAGCAAGAGAAAAGTGGAGTTCCACTGGGTCGAAACATCTTGAGGGAACAAGTTTCAGGTAGGTGGGGCTGCTGTTAAAAAATTAGCAGAAAATAAAAGCAGTTGTTGGCACACTGCAAATGAAAGGGATAAAAAAGAGAGTCAGCTAAGCTCAACAGGCACTCTCTGTCTCTCTCTCTCTCTCTCTCCACTCACTCTACCAGGCAGTCAGTCAGACACAGACCACCACCACCATTTGTATCTATTCTCCTCTCAGTGCTGCTGCAGTCTCTTTCTGAATCCTATTGGATCCAATAACCAATTTGAGCGGACCATTCTAATAGGCCCCTCGCCCCTGCTGAGATGGAAAGTGGTTGTAAGCCTAACCTTAACCAGATGGTAGTCCGTCCATGACAATGGGGAAATCATAGGAGTCCCCACCCACTGAACACCACCCTGATCAGAGTAAAAGACCAAATCAAGCGTGTGACCTGCAGTGTGCGTCGGTCCGGAGACCATTTGGGATAGGCCCATAGTTATCATGGCTGCTATGTTCTCCTGAGCTGCCCCCGGACAAATTGGTCCTGAAATGAACATTGAAGCTTAGGGGTAATTCTATTCTAGCACAAATCACCCCAATTTGAGCTCAAATAGATTCCAGTCAAATCTAATTGCACATCTATAACAGACACCAAGAATGTAGCCAGATTTATTATATCTAGTTCATAAGGACTAGCTCAAGAAGAAAAATAGACTATTTTTAGTATTTGTGAGACTCCTGAATGGAAATCAAAGTGACATTAAAGAATAAACTGCTGATTATCATAATGATCAAACAATAAAGAATTCTACCAGAAAAGAAATTATTTGCTCTGCATATGGGAATTGTGTTTTTAACTACAATCCCAATAGCCATTCATGATGTAGAGATAGGAAGAATTCCTGAGTTAATTGTCAGAGTGATATTTGGCTTCCTTATCTAGCTATGTTCCTCAAGAATTCAAACTCAGTACTTTAAATGATCTTTTTAAGCTGTCTTATTGAGTGTTAAAAATTGAATGCAACCATTTTTGCAGGTCAGAATTTTGAAGTGCTTTTATGTCATCCAAACCATTAATAAACCATTATTAAACCTACATCCTGCAAAACCTGAATCCCATAAAACTTGGTCTTGGTTGAAGGATCTTTGCTGTTGCTCCTACATGTTCTTGCTTTGCACAGCAGATGAGATTATCCTTGCTGCCTCATTTGTGTTCAGTGTCAGGCACTGTGTGCTTCACATTATGGTATCTTGGATTTCAATGTGACTGTCACCCATTTAGGAAATAAAGGAAGACACTAACTGCTGAGTTTTATGGCAATATTACTCTTAACAAGCCACTCTCAGAACGGTTTGCCCTGTCTGCATTGCAACAGCTGCCCTGTCTACGCCTAATGCTGGGCTTGTAATTGCAGTTTGACGGAATGTAGCACATTTAGCACTGAATATGGGTGTCCTGTAGCTGTAGCCAGTCATTGATTTGCTGTCAGAGAAGATAATGAACGCCAAGGCTGTTGTCACAAAATTACGTTGTTGGTTGCATACATCTTCCTTTTTACCTCTTTATCTTCTTTTAGTCTGCCTTCCCTCCTTGATCTGACCCCATTTTAAATCTGCATACTTAAATCTGGATTTGGTGGCTCAAAATATTTAGCCTCCATGTAAGACACCAGAGTAATTCTGTCATCTTTGTTTACATCTGCCCTGTTAATATCTGTTGTTATGCTGAACCTGGCCCTAAACCTATGGAACCAGAAAGATAAGACTATGCTGTATAACAGTTTTAACTTTTGTGGACAAATGTTCTCCATACTTGTTAATCTCTGTAACTTTTATCCTAATGCAAAACACTTATACTAGTATATGCTAACAGTGCTGGTTTAGAGTGGCTTATGGTGGTGATGCAACCGGGAGTAGCATTTGGCTTGGCACACACATTTAAGCATGTACATCCAAAAGTTTAAATTGGTTTAGACACTTTTGAAATATTTAAAACTTGATTCAAAATCATGTGCGGATCTATTTTCTGATTCAAAAGAAGTGATGGAGGGACCATGAAAACTAGGTCGACTTAAAAAAGGGAGAAGTGAAGTCCTTAAAATATGCTTGCAGTAGAAAAGTGTGTGGGCAAATGCAGTTCTTCAACAGAGTTGTCTTTTTCATAGGTACCAGAAAAGATGCGGGGCTGTATTTAAGAATGCTGAACTGATTTCCAGTTCTCCCGGGGCTCCCCTTCTTTTTGCCTGCTCCTACTCACAGATAGTCCACCTCACTTTACATTGTACTTGAAGTGGACAGAGTAAGAGGGACCCACTTTCCTTACTACACATATAAGATAACTGGATTTGTGATTGTGTAAAGAGGAGCTAGGTGGTGCTTGAATTTTGAGGGGAGGCGAGAGTGTCCTAATGAAATCCACAAGTTGTGCTCCCTGATCCACACCATGTTGATCCAAATCATGCCCCTCTGTAGCCTTTTGAAAAGAGTAGCCAAGGGGTCCATCACAAAAGACTGTGGGATGGGACCCTCTGAACCTCTCGTAGTTCAAGCACTAGCAATATGTGTGTTTCATCTTCACTTATTTTGTGCATCACTTGGTGTATTTTACTTTTCATTTTCTTTGTTTATTGTTAGATTTTTATACTGCCTTTCATTAAAACAATCTCAAGAAGGTTTACAAAACATTTAAAGCAATATAAAACCATAAAACAGTTACCCAATTAAAATATTAAATTAGAATATAAAAATACAAATCTAATTAAAAGTTTAAAAAACATACACAATGAGACCGTAAAATACAGAGCAGCAGCAGCAACAAAAACAACACTCATATAAAAGTCTGGGAGTTTTTCACACCCGGCTTTTAGGTAGCATCTCCTCTGGAATGGAGATGTGTGTTCACATATCGGCCAAATTTAGCCTGAAGTCCCTGCAGGCTATCAGGCAGCACTTAACACACAATTCAGGTTTTTCATCGCGTGTTAGAGTGTAACCCGATTTATATCTGGGGTAAAAAAATCCATTTTTTCCTTGGTTTTGGGGGGGAACTTTCAACTCGCAGTAAAGCCTCACAGAAAAGCCACAGTGAACCCTGCTATCTGGAAAGCTCCTGAGTGTAAAACCAATATTTCATTGCTTTCTACAAACTGTGATGGAGACTGAAGAACAGATGTCCACCAGGAGAGTATTCCAAAGTCTGGGGACAATAACTGAGAAGTCTGTGTCCCGTGTGCACAACAGACAAGCCTCCCTCAATGTTGGCACACAGAACAGGGTCTAGGACAACTCAGCGCGGCCAACTCAACGCGGCCAGCTCACTGCTGGACAACTCAACATGGACAACTCACTGCAGGGACAATTCAACGAGCCGAGCAGTATGCCTCATGCGGTCCCTTCTCTCCTAAATGTATTTCCTGCTAAGCCCTGTGCATTTTGATGGAGTTAACTTTCAAATAATCACCCTTAGGGTTGGAGCCTAATTTTAATGATGTCCAGTGTATGATCCAGGAATGTGCTCAGCCATGGAGAGAGCTGCTACTCTTGCAGGGAGCCCTCCCCCCTTGGACCACCAATTGCTCTTTATAACCTTTCTCTGGGAAAGAAAAGCCTAAACTGCAACTGGAGTGAGTGAAACTCTCTCAAATTACCGACTTCACCTGCAGTGATGATCAAATTATTGCCCCACCACCACCTCCTTTCCCAATCATAATGAATGTGGTTGTTCTTTCAAGAAACAGACTGATCCAATCTGCGCCCACCCCCCTCATGTTCCCAAGAAGAGATTTATGCCCCCGAATCCATTTTCAAGGACAAAATAGGATTAATGATACATCAACTCTCAAGTAGGCGATAGAATTTTCATAACAATACTCACTCTGATATGGAACACATATGCTAGGGTGAGAGGAGAAAGCTGTTTCCAGGCGAACGGGAGCCCCTTTAACCACAGTACTAGCCCAAGGGTGAAAACCTGGGCCGTTATTAACGTCTGTTTGATTAGTGTAATTGCTCAAATTTGGGGCCGGAAAGTATGATTAATTACAGTTTAATTAATGTGTCCATTAAGAGCACTTAAAGCCACGATGCTTTTAGAAACAGCCTGAGGAATGGAGCTGAGGAAAGGGAGGGGAAAGTTGGAGGGAAGCTGGAGATTGCGGGGCAGGAACCTTTCGGAGTCCCACTCTTGAGCATTCATAGGATACAAACTTCAGCCATGAAACAAGGGAGGGAGAATTTGTCCAATGTCCCTTTCGATCCCCCCCACCTCGTGTACTCTGCACGGCTCCCCCCATCTCCCCCCATCCTTCACGCAATCCCCTGTCAGCATAGAGGGTCTTAACAGTCCAGGGCCACAGGGGTTGGCCACTGTGCGTGGCTGAAGGATTCAAATGCTGCTAAATCCAGTTTGATGTGGGGGATCAAAGCCCCACCGCCCAGCTCTGCAACCTGGACCCTCTTCCTCTCCTCTCCGTGTAATTGCCAACCCCCCTTTTGCCATGTCTATCCTCCTCCCTTTAATAAAACCTACACCCCGAGGGTGGGGGAGATGCAGAGGGGAGCTCGAAGAGCAACCTCAGTTGGGACCCTGCTGGCATCTTTCTGGCAGGAGGGGTGACTAAAGCACTTGTGGAGGGGGGCACTCCCTAGCCACTTCCCCCCTCAAAACCTCTTCCCCCACACCTTTTCCTCCACCTCCCCCACTGCCAGCAATCTTTTCCCCCCTTAAAGAAGCCCTGTCTACCTTTTAATTGATGGCCGCTGCTGAATGATTGACAGGCACAGCGAGGGGCAGCCACAGCAGGACCCCCATGCCCAGCGCCTTGATGCCAGTTGCCATTCTGCTTGCCCTCAGCGGCTGGCAGGAAGCTCTGGGCTGCACCTAGTTCACTTCTTGTAGCACCTATCTGTCTGCCCATCTAGCTTCGGGAATGGGACAACTAGCCGCTCTGCTTCTCCTCGGCTGCTGGTGGGAAGATCTGGGCTGCACCTAGCTCTCTTCTTCCAGCACCTGCCTGGCTGCCCATCTGGCTTGGAGAATGTGACAGCTGACCACGGCCAACTCACGGCACATTGAGTTGTCCCTGCGGTGAGTTGGCTGTGTTGAGTTGTTCCGTGGTGAGCTGGCCACGGTGAGTTTTCCTATTCTCTATGGAACAGAACCTCCTCCAATGATCTTATCGAGCAGGTAGAAACCCTTTGGTGTAGGTGGTCTGTCAGATATCCAGACCCCCCAAACCATTAAGGGCTTTAAAGTCCAAAACCAGCATCATGAATTGGACCTGGAAAGAAATTGGCAGCCAATGTAGCTCTTTCAAAATTGATGTAATATGATCCTAGTGGGCTGCTCTGGATAAAATCCTAGCTAGCACTTTGCACTAGCTGCAGTTTCAAGGGCAGCCACAACATAGAGTGTGATGTGACTAAGGCATGAGTAACTGTGGCCAAATCTGCCTTCTCAAGAAAGAGATGCAACTGGCACACTAGCCAAAGATGTGCAAAAACACCCTGGCCACTATGTCCACCTGAGCTTTCAAAAGCAGAGCTGGGTTCAGCAATACCCCCAAGCTGCATAACTCCTCTTTTAAGGGGAGTGCAACTCCAACCAGAACCAGTAGGATTTCCTCATCTCAATTGGCTCTTCTACTAACCAACAGCATCTCCATCTTGCAGAGATTCAATCTCAGTTTATTAGCCCTCATCCAGCCCATCACTGCCTCCAACCCCCTACCTAGGACATCTACTGCCTCTCTAGGATGAGGTGATAAGGTGAGATAGAGTTGAGTGTCATCTGCATTGCTGACAACTCAGTCCAAGCCCCTGGATGACCACTCCCAGCGGTTTCATTAGAAGTTAAATAACATAGGAGACAAAACCAAACCCTGCAGGAGCCCACAAGCCAGTGGCCAAGGAGCCAAGCAGTAGTCCCACAGCACCACCTTCTGGATCCTCCCCCTGAGAAAGGACTGAAGCCAGTCCAGAGCAGTACCCCCAAACCCTATATTTGAGAGGCAGTCCAGAAGGATACCATGGTATCGAACACCACTGAGAGGTCCAGCAGAATAAACAGGGACACATTCCTCATATCAAGGTCCTGGTGTAGTTCATTCACTAGAGCGACCAGGGAAGTTTCAGTCCCATATCCAGGATGGAAGCCAGATTGAAAGGGGTCTAGATCATCTGTGTCATCCAAGACCCTCTGCAGCTGGGATGCCACCACATAATTTTACCTTGCCCAAAAAGGGAAGGTTAGAAACAGGTCTATAGTTGTCCAGGTTGGAGGGATCAAGGGAGGGCTTTTTAAATAATAGTCTTACCATTCCCTCCTTGAGGCATGGTGGTATCTTGACCTCCCTTAACGAAACATTGATTATAGTCTCCAACCACCTGCCTGTACCCTCCCTGGCAGATTTTATTAGCCATGAAGGGCAAGGGTCAAGAGTGCATGATGTTGCCTGCACACTGTCCAGAATCTTGTCCACATCCTCAGGCTGCACTAACTGAAAAGAATCCAACACAATAGGACCTGATGGTACCCAAGAAACGTCTGCCAGAACTGCCAAAACCCTGGAGTCCAAATCAGCACAAATGGGAGTGACTTGATCTGCAAAGTGACATGCAAACTGATTACAATGTGCTGTAGATTGTTCCTGCTCCATTAACTGGGGGGATGTGTGGAGCAATGCCTTTGCTACATGAAACTGTTCTGCTGGTCTGCAATGGAGCAGATGCAACGAGGGGCAGAGAAAAAATGTCTTTGCTGACACTGCCACAGAGTTGTCCCTAAAATGGGCTCTAGCCCATGTTTGGTCAGATTCATCACTTCTTTTTCACAACTCCCTTAGTCATGCACAAGAGCTCTGTGTTTTATTTGCTAGCTCTAGATTGAAAGCAAGGGATGTTCCATTTATTCTTTCTGCTTCCAAGGCCCTAGTCTGCTCACCTCAAGGCTGAGAGCTGAAAGGACGAAAACACTTGTGCTCTTGCCCTTCAGCTCATGCCAAGAGGTTTGCTCCCCAGTGCAGCCTGTTCTTTTGTAGTAGTCACTTGAAGGGGTTGGAGCAGAAACAAACATCCAGGGCCCTACCCAACAGAACTCTCTTCCCTTCCCTGGGTTTTTAGAAGATTCAGGCATTTTTTAAAAAACTGACAGATAAAATGATATATTTGTGAATGGAGGTGTATTTGAAACAGAGAGCACAAGGAAATTCTATGAATTGATGTATGCTCTGATTAAATGAAGAAAGAATGATATTGTAGGGTGGAACATGAAGTGACAGTAGGAACAAAATTGCCACATCATTTTCAAAGAATAATCTCATTAACTGGAGCAGTATCTCTCTCTTTCTGACCAAATTGATGATGGCATCATTATAGTCTGTCTACTTGCTATTCTTCTTGAAGTCTGGTATCATTGGATGTAATGGAAAGGAAAAAAACTCTTCTGCCATATGCCTTTTCTTTTGTGCATTCTTAACTTTTTGTGAAGGATATTAAGAACTGTATTAAAACCTTCACAGCCTCTGGAGTCATCTAGCAAGAATTTCCTTCTATCAATGACAGTCATTTCAAGGCTTTGCAAATTGTGTGTGTGAAATTCCACCAGGCTGAAGGTGGAGGCAGAAATGTTCCTTTGCAAATGGATTTACAGAGAACAGCGCACATCAATTAACCTATTTTAAATTGTGAGGAATCGGAAACCATAGTCATTTTCTTTGCTCTGTACTAAGCTTTTAATCTAAACTCATGAGAGGATGAAAAAGCTCTAATTACTTTGCTTGGAAAGGAAAGAAAGAGAAGGTTTTCAGAAGAGTTTTCTGAGATGTGGGATTTTAAAAACATGTATTGCATATCTAGACTGCAGCAGTCCTCTGCTTTTTTACACTCCGTAGCATGAAAACACATGGGTTGCTCAAGGAAATAAATGACAGACACGTTTAGAACAAAGTAGATGAACAATAAGTTCTGAAAGCAAGGAATGAGCTAGTAATATTGATTGCCACTGGAGACTATCAAGGCATATATGTAATATAGTTTCTCATAAACAAAACTGATAATGAACAAATTGTAATTAATATAATTATAATTATATAATTACATTAATTCTAGCCCTTCATATTAGGGATGTGCATGAATCAATTTTTTCATTTCAATTTCTGCCCAAATCAAATCACCCCCAATTTGTTTTTGGTCTGAATCTGTGTGCCCCCCCATCACCCTAGATTCTATTTGTACTGGAATTTTCCAAATCTGAATCAATTTGGGGCATAAAAGGGGTCCTGGGGGCAAAAGAGCGGGGTGGATGGTAGTGCCCAATAGGTGGAAGCTACCACACACATTTCAAATACATTGGGCCAAGGGGTGATTTTTAAAGAAATTTTGAAGTTGGCACGTCTTTAAGCTTTTACCCATAGGGAATAATGGGGATTTCAGCAGCCTTATAGCTCCACGTGGGGAGCACCAGGGTGACCCAGAATGAGTGTGGTGGGTGGTAGTGCCCAATGGGTGCAAAAAAGCTGCCACTCAGATTTCAAAGAAATTGGGCAAAAGGGTGATTTTTAAATGATTTTTGAAGTTTCTCATAGGGAATAATGGGGATGTCAGCAGGCTTATTTATAGCTCCTCAGGGGGTGGCACCAGAGTGGCCCAGAGTGGGTTGTGGTGGGTGGTAGTGCCCAATGGGTGCAAGGAAGCTACCACCCAGATTTCAAAGGAATTGGGCAAAGGGGTGATTTTAAAAGAATTTTTGAAGATGGCATGTCTTGGGGGCAGAAAAGGGGTTTGGGGGGCAGAAGAGTGGGTCAGGTGGTAGTGCCTCAATTGGTGCCTGCTACCATCTAGATTTCAAATAAATTGGTGAAAGGGGTGGTTTTTTTATAGAATTTCTGAAGTTTGTGCATCTTTAAGCTTTTTTCTATAGGGAATAATGGGGATTTCAGCAGCCCCATAACTCCACTTGGGGGGCACCAGGGTGGCCCAGAGCGAGTGGTGGTGTAGTGCACATAGGGTGCCAACCACCACAAGCCCATGGGGCACTGGGTTTTGTTGTTTCTGAGGTGTTCTGAGAATAGATTCTCCGGTAGGAAATGAGAGTGGATGCAATGATTGAATCCCGCCCACCATTTCCTTCCTCCATTGCCTTCCTCCCCAGCTGTCACCCGCCCGCCTTTGCTGTGTTGTTGCCGTCACTGTTATCTGCTGCCGCCATTTTATTTCCCCACCCATCCCGTGGCTATCCGGCAGCTTTCCAGACTCTTGCAAGAGCTGCCACCCATGGGATTAGCCATGGGTACATCTTAGAGAATTAAATATATAGAAGATGTTATCAAAATTGAGGTGATGCTACATTGTCTGGTGTTTGATAATAGAGCTACAAAGATTCATTGAACTAAGCTGTATCATTCTGCCATTCAAATCTCTCCATTCAGATCTCTCTTTGCATTTTGTATAAATTCTCACAAGAAGGTTGTCCACACATGTGCCTACACCGAAGATGTTCCAATAATTTAAGAGATTTATTATAGAAAATAACAATAAACTGCTATTTTACATGTCAGCTTTAAAGCTTGTGAAAAGCCACTAAATACATGCATAAGACCAGTGCATAAATCAACCCAATAAAGCAGCTTTGTAAATATTTATGTAGCCAATGTTCTCAGTTTCATGCTTGCTTCCTCTACCTTCACCTCTTAAATTTCTTCTTTAGTTTATGGCTGTGAGTGGTTTTGGTTGTCTGCCTGGCATTGCTTAATTGCTTTCTGCTTCCTCTAGTATCATATACCATAATCCTAAATCTTCACAGACTTTGATTATCTTAGGAAGTGGATGCAATTATTAAAGTGGTCTCAATAGAACTGTTGAGGGCTACAGGAGGTTCTGCAGGGTGAATTTACTGCTTCAGTAGTAGTAACAACCCACTGAAATTGGTGACCTGGCAAACTGGGCAAAGGGCCAATCTGTATGGTTGGTGAGAGAGCCCATGCTATATTGCTTTTCTCCTATCCCCCACTTTCCTCACAACAGCCATTATTATTTCTGATGCCTTCTTGCTCAGTCAGCTGGTCCTGCTGTTTTGATAAAGTAGAAGGCGAGTCCATTCAAATGACCACTCTACCATACACATGCACTGAATGTGTGTTGTAAAACAAAAGTTTTACCAGCTTAGTGAAGGCATAACTACCGTAGAAGATTTGAAATCCTGCCATTTTAAAAAAATGGGAAATGCAGCCGTGGGGGCGAAGTGGACCCTGAATATGGTACTAGTGGAGGAGACTTAATCTTTCCCCGCAGTGCCATCATCCCAGTTGAATTCTACCCCCACAGATAATTAAGGAAATTTCATCTCAAGAAACACAACCAAATATGTGCAATAAATATAATGACTGGATTGCACATCTGCCCTGGCCAATCCTGGACATGCAGCAACCCTAGTCTGATATTTTATACCGGGGGCGGGGGAGGCCTTTATACGCTTATTTATTTATTTTGACATTTATATCATACTCTTCCTCCAAGGAGCCCAGAACAGTGTGCACGCTTACGTTTATATTGCTTTTCTGCCAGAGTATTCAAAGCAGTCTGGAAAGAACAAGTTAATGATTCTAATTCCAAACCTCTGTCTTCTGTCATTTTGTGGATGGATTTTGTGTTTTTGAAACATGGCTGGGAAGATGTAAGCCCAAAGTGGCCCTCAGAATCAAATCCCCCAATCTGTTCTATCAGTGTATTCTCTGTCTGCAATCATGCCCTGACATCCCTGCCATTCTGTGTGAAAGAATGAAAACTTGGACTGTACCCTTGAAAATATCTTCTGAAAATGAATTCTGCCTCGTGCTTTGAGCCTGGAAGAAGCTTTGTTTAACACTAAATGCAGTCGGAGCTATTGTATTGTCTCACTGAGGGTGCAAATTAAGCCCACCCGTGTCACTTTCTAACAAGATAATGGAAAAGCCATTCTGCAGGGGCAGAAAATAATAATTTGTTAATTCCCCTCAGTGTTTCACACTCCTTCACATGCAGCTAATTTTCTCTGAATACCTTATTAAAATTCACTGTGGCTTTGCAGACCCACCCTAATAGCTCTCCACTTAGGCAGGAACTGTGAAGGTGAGAGCTAACAATGATGCAATGATTTTTCTCCCCTCTGTGTTTTCAGGTTTTATTATTCTGGCTTCCATCCTTTGAAGGCTGTCCAGATGATGAGAGTGGCTAAACTGCAGTACAGCCAAGACATGTTTCCACAGGCCCTGGAAACTTTGAAGCAGGTCAGTTTTTCCTGTCTGTGTGTGTGTGCTCACACACAATTTTCCCTCGCCTTACTTCCTATCCTCTTCTGTTTAACAGCTGTAATCTTTCCAAGAATTTTCCACACCCTCTTAGCTCACCTCCCCTTTTTAAATGCCATCTTCAAGTCCCTCCGTTTTTTAACTACACCAGCTCCTTAGGCAATAGCTACAGAAGGAGTGGATGGGTCATTGCTGCTTACATTTCCAAGGCTGACTTCCTCTAATATCAGTTGTTGGTAATTACTGTTCAGTAGCTGGTGGGGGGGGGGGGAATCATTAATCACCGCCTAACTTTGAATGGCAAATAGCTATTAGGAATGAGAGACTGTTTCAGTGCCCTGTTCTGTTTCTCTTCCTCCTTTCTGCATACTAGTTAAATGGGGAAGAAAGATAAGGAGTAAAGACAACCTATTCATATGCTTGGTCATAGGCAAGACATGTCCTTCTAGTAAGGATGTGAAACTGTGCTGAAATGTCAAACTTTGCATCAGGATCTTCACATAAAATTTGAAAAATAAAGATACTGAAGGGGTGGGCTGATATCAACAAGGATTGGTATCTGCAATTTGGTTTTTTCATAAATTTTGTGGTCAAGCACTGACCTTAGAATAAAATTTGATTTCCAGTTAGTAAGGAAAGCAGCCTGGAAAACAACAACCTTCCATTTTAAAGATTTGTTTTGTGGCATCAGACACAGAGAATTCTGGCAGATTTTAAATTCAGAAAGTGTGGTAAAAACCATTGTGAATGGAGGACAGCAGTGAGTAGGTCTGGGCTGCATCATGACTTGTCAGTTTTGCAAGCGTAATTATAATTGCATCAAACATAAAGTGGATTTTAAGAACAGTAGAAAGGGGAGTTTATGGTATTAAAGGAGCTTATCAAAGTTGTTGTTTTTTAGTATGATTTGCAAGAAAATACAGGGTGCAAATATGTCATAAGTGTTTGTTATTACTGAAGGGGGCGGGTGTTCAACTTATTAGTCACAAGCTTTATGAAGAAGAGGAAGAAGATTAATAATCAAATTATCACCCCCAAGACCACCCCCAAGCTTCCGTCTCTGGGTGGTTATATGCTTTGTTACATTATGCTTGGCTTATGCTCATTTTATTTATTTGTTTTAAATTCTAATCAACCTCCTTCCAGGATGTGGGTGGTAAAACATAATCAATTAAGTCCTCTAATCCTCACAATATAATTCCAACACCATATTGATTTACAGTTACCTGCTCAACCCGGAGCTTTAAAAGATGGCCCAAGTAAGAATATGGACAGCTCTTCTGAAATATGTGACGGGTTTACTTTGGTAACTCTATTCTCTTTTGTGAGTCACCCACCTAGCGTGCCTTGTGCACATGTCCCACTTCCACATGGATGCTGAGCTGTGTCACACACATTCAATGGCCTGCCAGTTTGAAGCCCATTTCAGTGTGCAGCCTTATTCAAAGTTGCTCATGCATTTATGATGAAGTGCAAGGCTCAGGCCTCATATTTGTCAGTACACATATATGATAGATACCCGGGAACAGTATACCATTGTGACAGCTGCCTTATGCACATCACCTGCTGGGTTCTTATAAACTTGTAAGTGTTGTATCTTAAGTTTCAACATGAACTAAGGACTTAGATCATATGAGGCTGAATCTAGTTGATTTCGTGCAATATTTGTGCTCAAGAATTGTTGGAATTCAAATTGCTGTTGGGCTTTTCATGTGGCCTCTCATAATTACACCATTATATCTTTTTTGATGTTTGCACTATGAAATCATGTTTACATATATCATGGCATGATGTTTTTCAATATTTGAAATGAAGGCTGATTTTTAGATGCTTATGTGCTTGAGCTTTTGCATATACTGTATACTAGGAGTCTTTATTTCATTGCATGTTTCAGTTCATAATTGGGCATTTAATTTATTACACGGCAAGGGGCTTGCTGGTTGCCATAGCTTTATTTGATGTGTTACCCTTTCCCTCCTTTTTTCAGTCAGTATTCCCAATCTCACTATAGTGTATAGACTGCACTTGTGGTTGAAATTTATTCTAGCCCTGGGTTACGCTGGATGTGGATTTGAACATTAGAAATGTTTCCATAGGTTTCTATCATGTCTTTATGAGTAAACAGACTTTATTATTATCTATAGTCAATTCTAACAGTGAACTTCATTCTTACAGGATTTCCAGTAATATAAAAACAGCTTAGAAAAGTTAGTCTCCGTTTCGCTCCAATTTTGTCTAAAAGTGGACACTAGTGGAATGGGCCCAAATCTGACCATCATACCCAGATCCTACCAGGTGCCACCACAATGATCTCACAATTGGTTGGTTGGGTCTGAGCCACCACTGGGAATCATTCGCCCATATGAACCTGCCATGGTCCTCCGCGTGTCATCTCAGGCCCTGCTCAAGGCCCTGCCACTAACAGAGATCCGATTGGCGGGGACTAGAGACGGCCTTTTCTGTTGTGGCCCCTCGGCTTTGGAACGCCCTCCCTGAAGAGCTTCACCCTGCTCCCTCTCTCAGTGTTTTTAAGAAACAACTAAAAACACATCTTTTTAAATAGGCTTTTTAATGCTTCACCTGTTGTGTATATCTAGTAGGTTCTCTAGTTTTTAGTTTGTATAATTCTTAGTTTTTAGCTTTAAGATTTTAATTTGGAATTTTAAAAGCTAATTTTGATTGTGGTTTTAGCTTGGATTTTTAACTTGTTTAATTTGTTTAATTTTATTAGTCTGATTTTATATTGTAACTGTTTTATAACTGTTGTGAGCTGCCCCATGTACTGGAGGGGTGGGGTATAAATTTATTATTATTATTAATAATAATAATAATAATTAATACAATACACACACAATACACCAGATATAACTGTAGTCGAGAAGAAAGAAAAACAAGTTAAAATAATCGACAGCAATACCAGGGGGTATCAGAATAGAAGAAAAAGAAACAAAAAAATAACAAAATACAAAGATCTACAAATTGAAATTGAAAGGCTGTGGCAGAAGCAGACCAAAATAATCCCGGTGGTAACTGGTGCCCTAGGTGCAATTCCAAAACAACTTGAAGAGCACCTCAGCACCATAGGGACCACAGAAATCACCATCAGCAAATTACAAAAAGCAACATTACTGGGAACAACCTATATTCTGTGATGATATCTGTAATAATAACAGCAACAACATTGATAATAAAATTCAGCCATCCCAGGTCCTTGGGAAGGACTCATTTACTGGTTTGTTTTATCCAGACATCAACACCTGTCTGACTGTGTAAATAAATAATAATAATAAATAATTGGTGTAAAAAATATTAGGCAGTAACTGATGTCATGTTTTTAGCACACATTCTAAATAGTAATGCATTCTTTCACTCTGCATCAGCACACAACTCAAGTCAGAAACACACACACTCACACCTTTATTTCAGCCACATCTGTTCTCTGCAGTTTCACATTGTGATTTAAATGGTGCAAAAGAGAGGGGGTGCTGTTCTTCCTGGGCAGTCCCACTTAAAATTTTAGCTGCAGGATGTTATTATTTTATTTTTTAAGAGAAATGTATAGACAAGTAGCAAATCAGGAAAAAGCATTCTAGCTTGCAAGGCTGTGCCACAGAATATTTGCAGGTTTGTTCTAAATGCACGAGTGTTTATAAGGAAAAACCCACTGCTTAAACATTGTGATCTTGCATCTGACTCCTGATATATGTCGCATTTCCATCAATCCCCTACTGTGGGATGAACACAACTCTATATCAACATCAAGCCCTCCCACTCCTATGTGATGCTTAAGCCTTTCAAACTCTGTATCATTTGAACTGGTTCTTTCCAGCTTGCCCTGTACATTATTAGCTGCATATGTGATTAACATAAAATGAATATGGCTTTCTAGGCCTCTGTCCTTTCTTTGCCTTCTCTAACAGACTTTCATTTTAATCAAGAGACAAAGGAGAAACAGAAATGATTTCCCCACTATCCTGCCTTTTGCTTTGTAGCACATCAGCATGATGGCGTTTGCTCCCTCCTTTCATCATGACTGAGTAGTGCAGTAACATATTTGCATACTTGTTACATGCATCTCTGATGTTAGGTACCCTCCAATCCCAATGCAAATCAGACGCAAACGAACATGCTGGGCTTTCATTTACATTCAGAGGCACATTTGTAATAATAATCTAATTTGACTTTATATTCTTGGGCAAGAAACTACTTCGTTTCTGATACTATGCCCTGTGTTATATTGGTGTCCTCGTGATAATTTTTCTATAACAGAACTGCTTAAATAATGAGACACCATTGATTCTATAGACTCTAAAATAACTCTTGAGCTGGTGTGCATGTTATCTCAATTGCAGCAAGGAACATATAAGCTACTAGACCCTGCTAACTGAGCAAACAGGCACATTTTCAAATGGTGAGTCTCTTCTACTAGGGAGAGGAACTGGCCCAATCCAGCCTTAGCAGCATCAGTTGCTGTTGGTGGTGTCTACTTTGTATTTCTTTTTAGATTGTGAGCCACTTGGGGAAAGGGAGGCAACATTTTCCTATGTAAACCACTTTGAGACAACATTGTATATAAATATTCATAGTTGTACTTCATGGCTTCTTCATGCCACTCTTTTAATATTTTGCTTAGCACATTGCCGCACATTTGTTTTGTGTTTCAACTAGACGTTAAGCTCAACATATGGCTCCACTGAAAGTGGCACCTGCAGGTCTAGTTCACTTCTGAAATGTGTAGAAGAAATTTATCTGTGCCCTGATGTCACAATGGTCCACATTGACACACTGTGCTCCACATCCTTGGCTGCTACTGGCAAGAGTGAGTGGGGAAAGATTATGATGTCAGGGCATGGGTAAGTTCTACTAGATGATGTGGGAGGAAAGAAGGGAGCTAGATTTGCAGCTGCTGTTTGCAGTGATGGCCAGATGTTTAGTGAAAGGTAAACTGCCCTGAGCCTTTTTGGAAGGGCGGTATAAAAATTGAATAAATAAATAAAATAATAAATAAGGTGTTCTTTAGCTCTTATTGACACCCAAGGGTTTTTGCTATTGCCTCTGTATTTTTTTTAGTCTCCATTTGCTCCTCAGATTCTTGACTTCCCATGGCCAGTTCCCAACAAAGGATATCTGGATATTTAGCATGCACTGCAGCCTGGCTTCTCCTTTTCCTCCTCACCCTAAACCTACCCCGCCGGGTAAGCATGCAGCACACACACAAAGAAGTTAGTGGAGAGCCCAAGATGAATGGAGATTTTTGGCAGATGAATGTTTTACCACATTATCTGCCGTAAAGGAATGGCACCTGATGCGGCATACCACAAAACTCTCTTAAATGATTAATGACATAAAAATAATGAAATTACATTAAGAACTGACAACTAAACAAAAACCAGCCAGACTTCCACATGTGTAAAAATTAGCCAATTAGAATTGCTTTTCTAAAAAATATATTCAGCTATCATTGGAAACCAGCAGCGACTGTCATGGGTCCAAACAATGCTTTGCTTTGCTTTGAATTCCACAATGTGGGCAGGGCACTGCTCTGGAGAAGGCACTGCTCTGTGCTTGGACACATCTTCCTTTCATGAAGGGTAAGACAGATTCAGATGAAGCTTGAAGTGACACAGGGCTTTCCATAGTTAGAAATGGCAAAGCAATTAAAAAGAGGAACATTCCAGCCAAAATCAGAGCAGTTGACAGCGCTTACTATAGAGAATGATGGATTGCTTATCTTCCTTCTCCTTTTTGTTTCAGGCTTTTGATATTATGAAAGTGACCCATGGGGCAGAGCATAGCCTAGTGCAAGACTTGATGATGCTTAAGGAAGACTGTGAGGCTGGCATGACTTTTGCGTGAGGAAGGCCTCTAAAGCTGAAAAAAGACTGCTCTTCATGAGAAGAAGATGCAGAAGATAAATGTCTATGACAGCCTATGTGGCCGTTAAATAGCCAATCGTGTACCTCAGATCCCACTGATCAGAGTCCCCACACAAGAAGATTCTGTTTGCTTTGTTATATAATGTCTGTGTTATTACTTCTAATTCTCTAAGTGATGTTTCTCACTAGTTGAGCCATTCCAGCAGAGGTATGCCTCCTGCAAAACCAGCATGTTAGCAATTACTGGTAAAGGTACAATTTAATATTAAATACATAGAGTGTGCTAATTTGTGGAAATAATTCTATCGTTGATAGTGGCTGACATTCTGATTAATGCAGCATGTGGGCAGCAAAGGAAACACATGTGTGCAGCTGCTACATTCCAGTAAAGCAGTGCAACTACTTGTGTGGGTGGGTGCAGTTTTTGCCAATCTCTCCTTCCCTCAGAAGTGCTCTATACCACCCAAAAATATATCTCTGAGGGGCTGTGCTGTAGGGGTGTGGACAAAACCAGCTGGCCCGGTTCAGTTTGAGTCCAAACTGGACATGAACTGGACCGGGCCAATTTGGTTCTGCATACAGAACACACACTCACACACATGTTCGGTTGAGTTTGGCGCGGTTCGTGACCCTTTAAAAAAATTATTGTTGCACTTGCCTTTTCTGGGGCGCTTCTCCAAGGCCACGGGGGGGGGGTCGACGGAGGTTCCTCCTCCCCCGCCGGCCTCCATTATGCTCCAAATCTCCTGTTCTGGACCTCACCTCCATCGCGGTGGTCATTTTGATGGCCACGCATGCCAAATAGGTCTCTGTCGAACCTGTTTGACATTGAACCTTTTCACACATCCTTACTGTGCTGTTTCAGAAGGAAGGGGAAATGGGCAAAAATCTTCCTTGCACACGTGGCCACACTACTTTGCTCTTGAATGCAGCAGCTACACTTGTGCTTTCTTTGCTGCCCAAGCACTGTGTTAGGATGCCAACCAGTTTGTTTGTAAGGTGCCCCACTTTGTCCTGGTCTATAGTATTAGATGAACATAAACTAAAACTCAGAGGTCCAAATACTTCTAAACATTGGAAGCATTTTGACTCAACTTCACAACTAACAGGATCTTTTCAGCATTGGTTCCTGCTATCCCATGTTTTACTGTTTCCAGACATGGAGTGACCTGTTGTAGAATTCCCGCATTTACATTTTTTGAAAAGGTGGTTCTGTTTGGAATGTCTGCCATTAATGTGTGTTAAAAAATCTAACCTGCCATTAGGGGGTTAATTACATTTGAACACACAACTTGGATCTGATATTCTACAGCTTTTCCACTGAATCATCTGAATAATGCAGATTTTACTCTATTTTAGCCAATTAAAGATTGTCCTGGGATAACATTTTTGCTCTGTTGAATAAAATGAGATAACCATTGTAGTAAGGGTTCTAATCTACATTGTTATTCAAGGAGTCAATGTTCAGCCATGCATTGTTACCCATGTTTCATGTGCACATGCTTTGGAAAACTGCTAGGCAGTTCTCACCTTTTCTGATCCACATGTATTCATAGCTGTACATTCATAACCACCAGACCTCCTTGAATCAAGAAACTACCTTATACCAGTTTAGAGCCATAGTTAGTCTGCCTCTGGCAACAGCTTTCTAAAATTTGAGACATAGATCCTTCCTAGCACTGCCACTTGACTATCTTGAACAGGACAATCTAGAGATTTGAGGTGGGGCTTTGTAGAGGACTAGAAGTGGCATCCTAGAGTCCAAGAATCTTATTGGCACAAGACATTGCACTATAAAACAAAAGATAGTAATGCCAAGACAGTATGTTCCTACTTCAAATCAAGGCCAGCTTCAGGTTAGGAGGACCCAGACAAGGAGACCTCTGGTGGACTTCCTACTGGGTCGGCCCCCTTCTCTTACCATAGTGGCAGAAGAGGATTTCACTTATTCTTGGCAGACCAGCAGTAGCAGCAGCAGCGTTCTGTTGGGAATGCTATTGGGAACTGTGGGAGGAAAAAGATGGCAGGCAGTAGCCATTTGCTAGGGTGCTGTTGTTTCTGCTATGTGGGGCACTGTGAGTGGGGGGAAACATGGCAAGCAGCAGCCCCAGCAGAATACTGTTGTTGATGATGTTGCTGTTGTTGCCGGCCCACCAAGAATGAAATAGCCTTGCATCTACAGCTATGTGAGGGAAGTGGGCCCAGCCAGCCAGCAGTTACCTCTTGCTAGTTCGGCTCAGTCATCCAAGGGATCAGGGCAGGTTCCAGCAGTGGCCTTTTGGCAGCTGCTCAGGGTGCCTTGTGCCGAGACTGGCCCTGCTTCAAACAGCAACTTTTGTGTGTACTAGTTTCCTCTCCCCACCCCTTTGTTCACTTCTCAGAAAAGTCTTTGAGCATACACAGGGACAGGTGGGAGAGGGGAGGCAGATTAAGAGATCACTTCAGCTCCTAGTCACCAAAAGAACAAAATCATTTCTTGGAAAGACGAAGACTTGCTGCTGAGTGAGATGTTTAGCCAATCCTATCTGTCACCTTTTGTTTTTAACCCTTAAGCAGATGTTTAACAAAACCTAATATTTAGATGAGGCTAAGCAGAAACAATTTATGTTCTTTGAAAGCTTCATTTAAGGTGTGTCTCTCCCCTCTGATGATTTACTGCTGCTTCTGCATCCCTGACTGTCATTTCATTAATCTCAAATCAGCTTCTTCACACCAATAACTTGACACCATTCATTACAATGCGATGAGAACACATTTCAGAGAAAATGAACACTCTGGGCACAATTTACAGCCACAGCTCATGAATGCCAGTGCTAGAGAGAATCTCTTCTCAAAGTGTTTGAGCAAGCCACAGCAAATGAAACATCATCCACTTGCCTGGGAGATACCAGAGCCAAGCTATATAACATATGCATTGCAGTGCCCTACTGGTTGGATAGCCAGGTTTGAGGCCAAAAGCTGAGTCACATCAGCCACCCAAGGAGTGCACAATAATCCTAGGGAATTCACCTCTTTTTTATTGATGTTATGAAAGAAAAATATTTAGGGGGGAAGCCAGGCCCAGGCAATAACCCAGGGGTTATTGTACTTGTGCGATGAACAAGTTCTAAATAGGCTTTGTGCTGCCAGGCGATTGCAAAATATGAAAGGGATGGGCTGCTTCAGCCACCATTTACTCCCATCATTGGAGATGATGCCTTGCTGAAATGATAATATCTGGATTATGCTCTGTGCCCTTCGGGAAGTGCAAGTTGCAGCTTATGTATGGTGTGCCCCTGCCCACAGGCCCCTCTCCATGGGAGGCTCACATTAATGATGCATAACACTGATGCAGGTATTATGGTAATATCATCAGGTATTGCTCAAATATCACCAACCAAGATCTTTGGATTCTAATTTCTGGAGATTGCAGAGTGGAGGCCTCACAAGCAATATTACTCATTAAAATGCAACTAGTATCTATGCTGGTTTTATGAGGCAGCCTCCCTACCATTTTGAAATTTTGACTCCACCCAGAGAGACTATTGCAGAGGCACACACTGGCTGCCCTGAGGAAAGGAAGCCTTTGTTTGGAAAAAGATAGCATAGTCAGGCACCAGTGCAGAGTGGAGAGGCAAAGCAGCCAGCCCAGATACATGAATTGTAATTAAGCTGGAAGTAAATAGAGGTCCATGAGCCACCCAATGGCACAGCGCAGAAGTGACTTGACTAGCAAGCCAGAGGTTGCCAGCTCGAATCCCCGCTGGTATGGTTCTTGAGACTATGGAAAACACCTATATCAGGTAGCAATGATATAGGAAGATGCTGAATGGCATCATCTCATACAGTGTGGGAAATGGCACTGGTAAACCCCTCCTGTATTCTACCAAAGACAGCTACAGGGCCCTGTGGTCGCCAGGAGTTGAAACTGACTCAATGGCTCACTTTACTTTAAATAGGGGTCCTAAGACAAAACGTAAGTGCTAAGAAATTGAGTAACCACAACCTAAAATGCACTCAGGGCAAGCTCCAAAGCAGTTAATTAGATTTTGGAGTACCAGTGCCCTTTGTCATGGAGATTCATCTAAATGGCAGTTTTCCCACACACACATTTGCCCCTGACTCCAAAATAAAGATTCCTAATCATCTCCTCTGCTCTTGAATCTTCTCACCTTTGTAATGCAAACTCTAGGTGACCCCAAAGGAAAAAACCTATAAATAGGCTCTACTTTTAGATTCGCGTGTTCAGATGTGGGATTGTTTCCCACCTTCCACTGGAACATAGGAAGCTGCCATATAATGAGTCAGACCATTGGTCTATCTAGCTCAGTATTGTCTTCACAGACTGGCAGTGGCTTCTCCAAGGTGGCAGGCAGGAATCTCTCTCAGCCCTATTTTGGAGATCCCAGGGTGGGAACCTGGGACCTTCTGCTCTTCCCAAAGCATCTCCATCCCCTGAGGGGAATATCTTATAGTGCTCACACTCCTCTTCTCCCTTTCATATGCAACCAGGGTGGACCCTGCTTAGCTAAGGGGATAAGTCATCCTTGCTACCACAAGACCAGCTCTCCTCTCTAAGGCCACTGCTCTGAGGGTTTTTTCGGCCCCTCTGCTGCTGCCCTGGATTCCATCTAGCCAAGCACTCTGTTAATGTTAAAGGTAAAGCAAAGTGTGCTGTCGAGTCGATTTCGACTCCTGGCGCCCACAGAGCCCTGTGGTTTTTCTTTGGTAGAATACAGGAGGGGTTTACCATTGCCTCCTCCTGCGCAGTATGAGATGATGCCTTTCAGCATCTCCCTATATCGCTGCTGCTTGATATAGGTACCAGCAGGTTAGTCTCTGCTTAAAACTTCCCCTCAGGTGAGCTCACATGGTTGAGCCTGCAAGCTGAATTGCTCTTCCTAGTATCCCAAGTCGTCCCTCTTTCTGCTTGTCCCCTCAAGTAAGCTCACGTGGTTGAGTGTCTGCTCCTGCCTAGCCTTCCCCAACGTCACTTGGGGAGTTGGTGTGGACACTGGTGGCTAGCCAGCCACCGATCAAACCCGGGATTAAGGTGCCCTCCTGGTGCCTCTTCGCCCACCATACAGGTCATAGCTGTGGATGTGGCTTCTTTTGCCATGGCAGCACCTTTGTGGAAAGGATCCCTTGGGTCTTCCCAATGAGATGCACCCTTGGCATCACTCATGAGAGAGCAAAGCAGGGGGGAGATAAAGAGCTGCTCGGCTTCCTTTTTCTGTCATCTCACCCTCCCTTGGCCACCAAACCTGCCTCACCTGTTGGCCACAAGGCCAGACAAGCCTCTTCCTTCACGCCCCTGCTGTCTTCCTGGAAGCTGCTTTCACTCCCATTTTGAATATTACCAGATGCCTGGTTTTTGCATTGTGTTTCTGCTCTGTAAAAATAAACTTTATTCCTTTATTGTTCAAAAGTTCCTGTCTCTGACTCCATTTGGGATATTTTAATGAGGGAAGTCAGGGTCTGAACTGGGATCTGTATGTTGTTCACACTTGCAGATTTGGATCCAAGTAATTCCCCCACTTTTTTTGCAAGGTATATTTTGCTGCATACATATATGTCGCACAGGTTTGACCTTTTAAACTTTTTAAGCAGGATAACTTTTAAACAAATAACTTTTTAAAAGCAGTTTATCCATAAATCGCTTTATCTTTGGCATATCCCCAAGCCCTGAAACTCAGCTGTAGCTCAGTATATGTAACAGAAATAATAGCATATTTCCCCCTTTGCCTTCCCTCTCTTTCTCTGTTGTCTATCCTGTGTTGAATTTTAGATTGTAAGCACCTTGGAGCAATAATCTTGGTAAAGTGCTGTGCACATTGATAGCAGTAAATAAATAAAACTGTCCTCAGTTCATAAATTGGAAATACATGCACTAATAGCACATTGAATATACAGAGTTTTCCAATCCCATTTCAAAATAGACCCCTATGACTCCTATTTGACAGATAAGTAATTAAGACTTGGAGAAAGTATCATGGCTGAATGAATCCACAGGTAAGGTGAAATTTGAACCATTTCTCTTTGGTCTGTGAGCAGAAAGGATGTTGGATTTAGATCTATGGCCTATTTCTAGCTACATATAATTTAATGGAGTGCAGTTCTTTGTTATCTTGGGGCCAGGCAAACCAGTAGAAGACAACACTCACTACCTTTTGATGCATCTTGTAGGCACAAAGGTTGAAGTGTCATCTTGGCACTCCATGGCTGTATGCTTGCCTCCCAAATGGAAGTTACAAACCTCACTTCTTTGTAGAAGTACTACTTTTTACTGATTGCAGTTTATTTCATTCTTTTTCTCTCAGCGGGAACAATAAATGAAGCATACATTTATTTTTGCCTGAGAGAGCTTTAGTGGCAGTTGAATTTCTACAGGGTAAGTGCCACAGAGCAGCCAAGGCAGCAAGCACATTGTTGCTGCTCTTGTTGTTTTCACTTATGACAGACTATGCCGTGAAATCAGAAATAGCCACCACTTGACATTTCAATACAATTTAAATAAAGGATAGTTTGCAATAAGAAGTCATCTTTCCAAGGGGAGCCAAAGACTAGTCCTCATCTTTTGCACACTTTTGGTCCCTTCTGTCTTATACAATATGTGTACAAACAGGGCAAAGCCAAGTACTTTAATGTCTCAATGGTTTTAATTGAATATATTTAAGCACATGCTTAATTTATGGTTTGGCTGGATTATACACACACATAAACTATACAGTGGACTTGATCAAGTCCTACTGTATGTGGAGCATCCATGGAGAGGTGACCAGGTGTGAAGGAATGACCCTTTCCCTCTTTGTTTTATGGTTTGTTATTTGTTTTGCACTAGCCTTGTTCTAAGTTCACTCCACGCTCTGTAAGGATTAAAACTGTTGCTACCCCTGACAAGCAGCTCTGAGGTAAAAGTTGTTGGCTGCAGAGTTTTGGAGGGAAAGTTGTAAACTGTTACTGTTGGTTAATAGTACGCCAGTTACTATTGGTTGTCTCCAGGCAGAGAAAAAAGGTTCTAGCTGCTTGAGGTAACAAACTCTCTCATTGGCCAAGGTATAAAAGGGAGACATGCTACAGCCCAGGGAAGAGCTGTGAGCTGAGAACGAGGGATGTACACAAACTGGTCCAGCAGTCCTTACTCCTTTCCAGACTGCCGAACCGGTCCAGAGGTCCAGAGTTTGGGCTGGTTCGGTGGTGGGGGTCCTTTAAGGAGCAGGAAGGGTGCTCACACATCCCCAGCCACGTTTCCCCCACTTGCACTGTCTCAAAAGCCTCTGGCGCTGGGCAGCAGCGTACCTCCTTGCTGCCCCAGTCAGCTTCGATCTGGAAGTGGCTGGTGGCATTGCATGTGTCCTGGCCACTTCTGGTCCAGCACTGACTGGGGTGACAAGGAGGTACGCTGACGCCCCACACCCATGGTTTTTGAGATAGCTCCGGTGAGGGAAATGCGGTGAGGGGGAGAGATGAGCACCCTCCCTGCTCATTAAAGGTTAAAAAAACCCACTGCCAAACTGGCCAAGTGTCGGTTCGTGCACATCCTTACTGAGAACGAGAAAAGTTCTGTTAGACTTTTTGCTAACAGTGTTGTGTGAGCCAGAAGGCTAGAACACTAGCAGTATATAAGATTGGGCTGAAACTGCTAGAGAAGTTAGCCATGAAGAAGCTGGTCTTACTGAAGCCTGCTAGGCCTTGTGACAGAAGGCTAGCAAGTTTGCTTGCCTGTATTTTGTAATTTTTGTACTCTTGTCAACATAATCTTTCATCTACTGTCCCTGTACTACTACTACTCTTCTTCTTTCTTTCTTTCTTTCTTTCTTTCTTTCTTTCTTTCTTTCTTTCTTTCTTTCTTTCTTTCTTTCTTTCTTTTTGCATTTCTGAAACCTTTTTTCTCAAGTAAACTTGTTCTTGTTTTTAATATATTTTCTGGTGTCTCTGTCAGTTATTTTAGTCCCACCTCATGCCTACCTGCCCTTTAGCCACATGACTAAGTTTTGGCCTTGTTTTTCAATGACAGAGGGTTTGGTTCCCCCATACCCCCAGATGGGCATGCACTGCTCCAAGCCATGATGGGCAATGCGAGCCCTGCGTGTGCCTCCCATAGCCTCAGGGAGCCTTTCCCTCTCTGTTTGGTCAAGGAATGTGATCAGGAGAAGGCCGGCGGGGGATATGGAAGTATCTTCCACTCCCTGTAACAGTCCAGAGAGGTGCATCTGCATGTACGTTATTACTGAGAAAGGAGCACTGGGCTCCATTATGCCCCTATGATGTTCTCCCCATGAGTGGTGGTGTGCCTTCATGAGGACTGGATGAGACTCAATATATAATTGTGTATGTGTGTGTTTTGTTTATATGCACATACAAACACACACTTCTACCTCATACAATGTGTATGAAAAACAAGTCTGTCAACAACTATAATAAGTGAATGGAACCTCAATGTTCAGAGACAATGACTATACAAGATGGCAGGAATGTACATTCATGCACTGCTTATAGGTTTCCTTTAGGCATATAATTCTGTAATGACTGAAACAGGATTCAGATGAATCTTCATTCTCATCCAGCAGAATCTTTCTTATGAGAGGAGAGCTGGTCTTGTAGTAGCAAGCATGACTTGTCCCCTTAGCTAAGCAGGGTCCACCCTGGTTGCATATGAATGGGAGACTTGATGTGTAAGCACTGTACAATATTCCCCTTTGGGGATGGAGCTGCTCTGGGAAGAGCAGAAGGTTCAAGTTCCCTTTCTGGCATCTCCAAGATAGAGCTGAGAGAGATTCCTGCCTGCAACCTTGGCGAAGTCACTGGCAGTCTGTGTAGACCAGGGCTGCTCAACTTCGGCCCTCCTGCAGATGTTGGCCTACAACTCCCATAATCCCTAGCTATTGGCCACTGTGGCTGGGGATTATGGGAGTTGTAGTCCAAAAACAGCTGGGGGGCCTAAGTTGAGCAGGCCTGGTGTAGACAATACTGAGCTAGATGGACCTATGGTCTGACTCAGTATATGGCAGCTTCCTATGTTCTTATGTGCATTTTGTTCTTGAGGTCCAGAGCAACAAATGTCTCATTTATGCACCCCAGATATGTATAGGACAAAACCTGAAATTTCAGTTCAATGTAATTTCTTCATTACTCATGACAGAGTCGTTTTAAATCACAATAAGGGTAGCTTGTCTACAAAGCAACTTCGGTCTTATTGCATAAAACACAATTTGATTGAGGATCTGTTTTGTGTTTAAAACTGTATCACTTTTCTCCTTCCCATGGAGAATCTTTGCAGAAGTTGCATTTTCTGTGGTGTTTGATCAGACAACCTCCTTTAAATTCATCACAGACCCATCTCAGTGGCAGCCAAGGGAGTAAAAAGTCAGAGGAATTGATTTGTTGGAAGATTGGAGAGCGGCAGCCTAGAACGTGGGCACAGGGCACTGCTATTGCTTGTCAACAGTAACACCATCTAACAAGAGGAGATTTTCTGACTTTGCTGTACAATATCATTTACGATGTTTCCTTTGCTATGGTACAATGCTTTCTCTTCGAGTCCATAGGCCATCTGTGTTCATAAAGTTAGATGAGATTCATTGGCTCAGTCGCTGCTGTATCTTTATTTCCTCTTAGAAAGAAGCTGAAATGAGAAGACCAAATGGGATCCTCAGAAACTCACACTGAGTGCTGCTGCAGCTCAGCTTACACAGGGCAGTAGAACTCTGGCGCTTCAGGGGCAACGGTGCTTTTTAGTGAATGTGAGTTGGGTTTTGTTAGCAAAAGTTGCACTTATTGACCAGGATTCAAAGTGCTGTTTGCAGTACCTGGCATACTGTGCAGGGAACAGAGGACAAGAGCAGGGCGGTGAGAATGGAAAAACCAGAGCTGTGCTGCTGCATAAACAGGTCTGATCTGCTCCTTGCGAACTCCGACACAATCATACATTGTGCAGATACTTCAGTACTTCCAGAGTGGAAGTATCTGTTCAGTGTGTAATTGTGCAGGAGTTCATCGAAGTGAAACAGACCCACCTATGCAGCAGTGTGGGTCTGTGTGTTTGTTCTCTAACCATCCTTGCAGCAGCACAGGCAGGGTCTGTTCCTGTCCTCTATTCCCTGTGCAGTCAGGCAGTCAGTGTTCTGTGCAAGCTGTGTGGCTTTTCCACTCTGTCCTTCTGTTGGCAAACCCACAAAGTTCAGGAGGCCACCACATATCATGTAAGGGGCCGCTGTGAGAATCAGCCACCCCTCTGCACACAACCAAAGCACTTTGTGCTCGTACACTGCCTGCTTTGGATGCTGGCCATTTTATTTGATCTATTGGTGAGAACTTATTTTGTCAGGTATCTAAGGATGCCTGTAGGGCATTGTAAGCAAGGTCATTGTCATCTATTATTTATTCTGCCCCGAATGAGTTACAGTATCTTGGTGCTATGGAGACAAAATGAGTTGCAGTTCAATTCCATTGAGGCCAATGGGAATTGCGCAGTAATCTCTACATGCACATCCTATCAACTTCTGTGGATTCTGGGCACATTTTTAAATTTCTC
The DNA here is from genome assembly GCF_027244095.1 of Hemicordylus capensis. Classification (NCBI taxonomy): domain Eukaryota; kingdom Metazoa; phylum Chordata; class Lepidosauria; order Squamata; family Cordylidae; genus Hemicordylus; species Hemicordylus capensis. Next base: position 388,183,170 of record NC_069657.1, on the reverse strand, counting down.
AAGATTTCAGTGTCTGTCTCATAAGTGTAATTGTATTGTGCTCAAAGCAGGAGGGGTTGGGGTTTTTTGTTTGTTTGTTTTACTATTTTGTGGCAAATATAAACTATTTTCTATTAATTCCAAGGCTGTCAGAAGTCTAAAGGCTGGTTCAGACATGAAACAACCTTTGTGAGGTTGGGCGATAGTTGCAACCTTGAAGTGCTGCAATTATCATAGGAATCAGGACAGCTGGATATAGGTTGTCCACATGAAGGTGCCAGTTCACACATACGGTGCCTTTAATCCTTTGCTGTGCCTTGGTCTTGGTCCCAGTCTGGGCCAGCCTGACTGCCAACCCGCTGGTATTTGACCTGGGAAGAAAGCTCCTATTGATGCCAATGGGAAGTTTCCTCCTGGGCAAATATCAAACACAGTGGGTCCCAAGCCAGATCAAGACTGCAGAGTGGCCAAAGAAATTAAAGCCCTCTTCTACCTCCGCCACAATCCCAATCCAGAACTGCCTCTTCGCGATTGCTGTTTACTAGAAAGAAGTTGAACATGTCATTCCCAGTGCTGCATTTAACCTAACATGTAGTTTGGTCTGCAGCCTTTGCCTAGTACCAGTGTGTATCTTAGAAGAAATGCATCAACACATTTATTTTCTTTGGGTTTGTGACACACATGGACATTATAATTCCATTTCCATCATTCCATAGATGGATTGTAGGTTTTAATGAGGGCCTTGGAGATTTCTTCCCCAAAGAAAATGAAAAACTCTGGCTCAGTAATTAGGCTGCATAGAGTCCCATGTAACTAGAAAAGCTAACAAATTCATTGCCTTTCTCAGAAGACCAAGTGACCTTATATATGTATGTATACACACACACACACACACACACACACACACAGAGCGTAATGATGTTCCTCTCTCAAAAGTGACATTTTGGGGTATCATAGAGCTTTCATGTGCCAGTAAACCCATGAAAGAAATACATTTGTCACCTTGCAGATAAACATTCCTGCATGCTTTTCAACCCTTTAAGAGATAATTGTTTAAAACTTGTAAAGAAATAGGTAGTACTCAGAGGCTAACTGAAAGAATTATAAGCTATTGCATAAGCATTCATAGATGAATGCTTTTATTTTTATTAGACATTAAGGCAGATACATCCAATAATTGCTATATAAAATCTCAGCTTCCATATATTGATATATCATACAATACTGTATACAAATACTGTATACATATAATACTATATACAGATCTGTTCTTGTTGAATAAATGAATGGAAGTTCATGTTCATATCACTTTCTCCTAGCTCAACAGTAATGATAATTTCCTACTATGGATATGATTGTCATTCCTGCTTTCCAGCTCTTTCTTATTCTTTTTGCTTTACTGTTGCATTGTCTGGATATTAATGCATATGGTTCCAATCCAGCCACTGATTGATTGTTTAGGTCCATGTATGCTATAAGCAGGGCCCTTATATCCGAAATGTTTATAGGCCTTCTGTTGACTGAACCAGCTGAGATAATTTTTATGTGGTCATGCCATTCTATATACCTTATAGATATAACTGAAGTTATTAGATATTTTTAATTCAAATTTTAGCTGTTGCTACAAGCTTATGATCAGTTTGTTGTGCAAAATCTTATTTATTTTTATTAGAATTTTAGAATTAGATTTTTTTTTAAATTATCTTTTTTATTTATTATTTCTCTGTGTAAACCGCCCTGAGCCATTTTTGGAAGGGCGGTATAGAAATCAAATCAAATAAATAAATAAATAATAAAATGAAAGGAACATCTTTCCATTCCCTATTTAATAGTAGGAGTTCATGTATAGTGTAAGGCTTGTAATTTCCTGGATCTTACCATACACTGCTTTCCAGGAGGATAGTATGTGTGCACACCTTGACACCATCAACAATCTACCAATTTTTCTTCCAAACTCACAAACCTATGCCTTGGTTATTTATTGTATTTGCTGTATTTTTACCCAGTTTCTCATTTTTTAAACTAACAAAGTAGCTTACAAACTAACTGTGTGCTTAACATGAGCTCAGGTTAAGTACCATCTACTCATTAGCACCCAATGCCAGAACTTAGAATTTCTTTCATGACCTGTTATGAGGCCTGGAACTTGATTGTGCATGAAGCAGAACTGATTTAATCTGCATCTGCAGTATGGGCAGATTTCTGATTAGATAGTCAAAGTTTACTAAATAATCACAGACCACACAGTTGGGTTTCCTGGATCAGCTACAGTATATGGCATTCCACGCAGCTGTGCCCTTTAACCTCTCATGTTATACGTATTAACACTAGCACTGCAAAGGCTTTTTCTGTACCTATTTGCTGCAAATATAAGAAAACATTACTGGCACATTGCTTTCCTTGAGGGTTAATAGTCTTCTGCTTACAACTATCAGAGCAAGTAATTCATTCTGCTTTGCTGTTGGTAAGCAGGAAGATTCATTTCTGAATAATCAGTGGCAAAAGGAACCAATAAATAATATTATTTAAAAGGTCTTTGTAAAAAAAAAAAAGGAGAGATAATGTGAATCTCCTCTTCCTCCTTTTCCTAAAGTGTTTTATGTAGGGATTTGCCTAGAATTTATGGCAAAATGTAGGCACAATCTGAACTTGCATTTCATTTCATTTTGTGTTTATGGTGAATCTGTATTAGCTTTGGCCTTTACAGCAAGTTTAAAGTATATATAGGAATGGGGGGGAAGGATTGGGAAACAATATTTTCCCCTGCAAGACATCCTTAATGTTTACCCCTGGAAGGCATCCTAATGCTATAATGTTGTAAAGGAATTCCACCTTGAATTTTATAACTGAGCCTGAAATGGAGCCAAGTCAGTCAGAGAGGATAGCTCCTGGTTTTACAATTCACATTAAGCCAAGACGGCATGGTAGAAATCCCTCATCGTCTCTAGTAATTGTCCGTGTTTCTTTCATCACAGTTGCAGAGATCTTCATTAAATCAATGGCCTCATGGGTATGTGAATTATTCAGACTTCCCAGTCAATCCTTTTTCAGCATCCACCACACAAATTGCATCTGGGCTACAGTTCCTCTAATTTTTTATTAGCTGTAGATGCAGTAAAGCCTCTGGTAGGGATGCACAAGCAGTTCACTACTTACTCCGAAAGTGCTTGAGAATTTGCATGTGTTCCAATTAAGCATATACAAATCCTTGAGGGTTTTGTGAGCAGCCAGTACAAACACTTGCAGAGTGCCCACAGCTGCCTCTTCAGCCACCTCAGTGGAAATAGTGTGTGTAGAGTCATTTTCCTACTGGGACTTTTTCTAGTTGAAAAAGATGCTCTACAGGTATTGGAACTTGAAGCACAGGCACCCACAGCCACCTCTGCTTCTAACTTCTGGCTGCCCCTAGTTAGGTTTCTGGCAGATTTTGAGGCAGGGGAAAAAGAACTAATGGCTGTGGAAACAGTTTGTAGGATCGGAGTGAGCACAGCCTTGATCACACCAGATAGAGATGACTGGGGTGATCACAGTTCTGATTGCAGCCTTGATCAAATCAGGTTGCAATCAGGACTGTGTTCACTCCAGTCCTTTCATATGTATTCAAGCAAGGCTGGTAAATGCACCTACTTGAACACTCACATCATCTCTAGGCTCTGATCTCAAAACTTGTTGCCCTTTACAGAGAAGCAGTTCAACAAAATCAGTGCAGTTGTTCGGGAGTTTGATGGCGGCAGCCATCATAAGGAAAGTGTGCAACTCTCAAAGAACGTCCTCATATTGTGATGTTTCTCTAAACTGTTACTACTACTACTGTTTGTTGTTATTTGTATTTATATTATCTTCCATTTCCTCCAAGAAATTCAGGACAACGGACACCATGTTCTCCCATTGTATTCTGTGAAGTAGCTTTGGCTGTGGGATGACTATCCCCAAATCACCTGGGGATTCCCCAGGCAGCACATTTACCTCGAAGTTCTCCCGGCATGATGGCTGTGCGTTCGCACATGGGGGGATTTACCTCAAAGTACCTGCAAGGTATCAGGGAGCACTCCATACACAATTTGGGTTTTTCCCTGCGCATTGGAGCTTATCCCGAATTATCCCTGTGTTAAAAGGCTCCACTTTCTGTGGCAGCTTTTGGGGATACTTTGAAAGAAGCCTGATGTTTCTTCTGAGATGTATGGAGGGACCATAGTGATAGAGTGGCGACTTTTTTCTTTGCATTTTTAAAATTTGTTGGGCGATCCTGTGGAACGCCAGCCAGACTACCATCTTTGCTGAGTCAGTGGTTGTTCCACAAGACCACCCACCACCATGGGGTGGGGGATAACATAAAGAAAAAGAAAAAAGGCCCACCTCCAGATCATTAAAAAGCATTTCAAAAAATGTTTTTATTGAAATGAACAATTTTTTAAGCGCATACCACAAATGCACAGTAGGGAAAAAAAAGGAGGTGCTGCAACCCACCTACTCTAGAAAGCCATTGGCCAAAGAAAGACCCGGGAGCAAGTGGTATGAACAGTCCACAGGAAAAATTCAAAAAGAAAGGAGGGAATACCATATCAAAGCAGCCCTATGCGAACACCCTCAGAATTGTTATTATTTTGGCTTCAGGCTGCGTCTTCTATGTGACTAATGATTAGTTGTGTAATCCCACGATTTAGCCATCTGGAAGAGCCTCTGGTCTGCTGAACAAGGATTTTAATGAACCAGGATTTTAACCTTCCCCTCCCTCACAGCTTTCTGATATCTCTCCTGTCTGTGCCAGCAATGCAGTTCAGGAGTAGGAGGTGGACAAACTTGCAGGCATCTGGAATGTTAATATGGAATGACTAATAATATAAAATACAAGGTTTTCCACATGAAATAATAAGTATATGCTTTCTATTGGAGACTCATCAGCTGGGAAACAAGCCGAAGGGAAGATCAGAAGCCAAGCCTAAGATTATTGAGAGTCACAAATACAGCGATAAAACTGGCACATAAAAATCCTAGGAGGTATTAATTAAGTGTTGTGCTTCTAGCTGTGTAGAAAAAGTATTAATAATGCACTTATTAATAGTGTTGATAAAACGTCATTTGGATATTGCTTTCACTTTAGGTATTTAGGTTAAAAGAGATTATGCATGTAGTGTTTGTAAAGAGGACATATTCCAGTGTATTGCTGGCTAATATGCCGTGGTGCACAACATTGTTACTGTGCTTGTAGGGTTTATAAGTCCATCCCACCCTGTATGTGTCAGACCCAGGTGGAGTAGGATAAGTTAGAATAAAAAGCTGGTGGTCTATACATTACTATAAACTGCCTGCTTTCTAGTAAGTATATTCCAAGCTGCCGATGTAATCTAGAATGATTTACCAGCTGTGACCACTGCATGAGAAATTACAACTGCATGATAAATTTCCATTCCACCATTGGATAGAAATTATATGCTACAGATGTACACAAAGAAAATGAATTGGAGGGCAGAAAAATCTTGTTAGAGTCAGAATCTTATAAACTAGTTTTCTGTGACTCAGCACCTTTGGACATTGCGTGAAACCCCGGTTAGACGAACCTGTGCTGAATCCATAAAACCAGGTGTCATCCTGCAGACGATCATCCAAATGTGGTTCCGCAGCCCCAGCTTCTGGGCAGAGGGACCCCTCCCTGTTCCTAAGCCACCCAGACTTCATCCCAGCAAGCTCCATTCCGCTCGTGTCACCACACTGTTGTATCAGCATGATAGTTAGCTGCAGCTGTTGGCCATGATGTTAGAGGGATGTGCCACAAAGTTAGAGGGACATGCCTAGCATGATTCATTGTGCCTTTTCAGCATCGCTTCCCCACCTTTGGCAGCGCAAAGACATTTTAACCCTTTCCTTTCACCACTTTAAGCACTGCCCTAGCAATAACTATCAAACTAGACAGTGACACGCAAGCACCACACTTGACAACCCCTGGATGGCAATGGGTGCTTTTGATCACTCATGGTGTTCTGGGGGGAGGGACACCCTTATGCACCCACAAAAATGGGGTGAGGGGGCAGTTTTTCATTGGCTTGCTAGGGGCGGGAAGGAATGGTGCCCCGTGATAGCTGATGCCATGTTGTGTCTGAGCAGCTGCTCAACGAACCTGGGGGGTGGGCCTGATGCAAATTTGTGTGTGCTGATGCATCTGGGAACTGCTACCTGCCCAGAAAGGCTGTGTATGGTGAGGCCATGTGACTGACACTCTTGCCCAGGGGGAGTTACCTGTGTGTGTTTGCAGTCAGGATTAAAGACAAGAGGGCAATTCTGCATGTGGTTTGTGATCACTGCATTAGAAAGGCCCCTTTGTCCCCTCCAGGAAGAGAGGATCGGACCCCTCTCTTCCCACCATGCTTGTGTAATGCCAGACTGCAAGAGCTTTCAATTCACCACACCTGCTGCCACCTGTGCTCCTGGTGAGTTCTGCTCTGGGTGTCAGTGTCAGGACAGTGGTTTCCCATGGTCCCTAGTGATAGGGCGTGTGGGTCCGACACCACCCCTTCAAAGCCCCCTTACCTTCTTACCTACCCAAGTCACTCTACAAACCAGCAGATCTCTGTGTTGAAATGCTAGCGGAGAAGAAGCAACACTTGGCACCTGGTGCTCAGCCCTGCCCCGTCCCATTGCCTGTGCACATGGCAGGTAGTTTAAGGGCAGGTAACATGGAGAGAGAGACACAGAACACATTGTCGGGGCAAAATGTGACCCCTCCCCCCCAAAAAAATAAAAGGTTGCATGGCCACTCCAGGTGTTTTCTGTATTGAGGCTTCAAGGAACCACAGCTGGATGTGTTCACAGTGTCCAACTTACTCACGCTTTAAGAGTAGTGTGCTCTTCCAACACCACATACTTGCCTCCCTTGCTGTTGGATAGTGGAAGATGCTCCCATGCGTATCTTGCAAAAGCCACTCTTACTACCCCCGCTTCCTTGCTGCTACTCTGGTTCCTCTTTGACAGAGCAGGGCTGGGAGCCACATCCATGTCTTGCCTGGGCATCTGGCCACTGCTGCTCCCTCTTGCTTGAGGGGCTGGCAAATCCAGTGGTCCTGCAGTAGGATATCGCCTCTGGACTCACAGATGTTGTGAAGGATGCAACAGGCAGCTATCACCTGTGGGATTATATCCACATCCAACAAGGTGTACAGGGTGCACCAGCAGGACCTCAGCCTACCAAAAGCCTGCTCCACCACCATTCGTACACCACTGTGTCAGAAGTTGAAATTTCTCTCGAAGGCACTTTAAGGTGCGTGGTAGGGGGTTACTAGCCACTTCTGTATTTCTGATCACCAAAAATCACAGATTTCATAGGGCGGCCACCAACAAGTACTGGTGGTTCATTCACCCAGGTCCCAGCCCTAAGTTTGGAAGCAAGAGGATAGGTCCAGAAGATTGTTGTGTTGTGGCTTCTCCCAGACACCCCAGCATAGACGTCTATGAAATGCCCCGTGGAGTCTACAACACCTTGCAGAGTCATACTGTAGTAGTGCATGCGGCTAAAGTACTCATTTTGGTGGCAGGGGAGGGGTGTGCACTAAAATCTCCGTGTCTGCCCCATCTTTCTGGCCCCCAAGAAGGGCCAGAAAACCCTTCTGCAGGAACCCTGCTATCACCTCCTACGAGTTGCCTACCTGGATCACGTCCTCAAGGAAGATCTCGTTCAAGAGAAGAACTACTTCCCAGGAAATTCTGCATGCCATCGAGGTGCCAATTGCAAACAAGTTTATGAATATCAGGAACCTGTTTCTGGCCACCAGAATCCATCATTGCTCTGGCAGTAGTTTGCTAGCAGCACACCAGGTGTGTGTGGAGGGATTCCCTGGTGGGGAGCATAATCATCTAGAAAGGGTGGCAGTAGATAAAAATGGGGCCATTAAATTGCTCCCAGCAGCCATCTATGTCTACCCCACAGCACAAAGGTATAATTTTCTGTGGCGGCAGGTGGGTTTCTGTGGAGGAGTTGCTTTGATTGGAACTGTCCCCTATTGAGTGAGAAAATGCTGTGGGTAGTTTTGCAGGGGTTGTATTGGATCATGTTGGCATCAAAGTACGTTTCCCCACATTTAAGGGGAAGGCAAAACATTGGTGGATGTCCGTTGTATGTTTTTGGACTTGTGTTCACGGGCAGGAAAGGAATGTTAGACTGAGCCAGTGAAAGCGGAAGAGGTTCCTTGGGATCTATCACTGAGGTGCCTTGTGAAAAAAGACATGGAGCCATTGTTGAATAAAACATAGAGTGCATGCCACAGCACTCATCTCTCTATGGTCCCTGACCCCGCTGTCCTCCCATCATTGGAACAGGGGCACCTACTCTGGTGTATTTCAATGCAGGCTGCTTCCTCCCACACCCACATCCCTCCCTCTTGCCACACTGCTTGTGCACTACTGTTCACACAGACCCTTGAAGCTATGAGCTAACTGTTCTCACACACACCCTTGAAGATGTGTTATCCAGGCCAGGCAGCAGAATAACCTTCTGGGGGTTCCAGACAGACCCCTTGCTGGACGAAGGTGCTGGTGGTAGGGGTGTGCACGAACTGGTTCAGAGGCCCTTTTATGGACCTCGGAACCTGTCCGAAGGTCCAGCAGTTCGAAGAGGGGGGGAAGCTTTAAGGATTAGGGGTGCTCTCCCCCCACCGCCCGCCGCATTTCCCCTGCTGGAGCTATTTCTAAAAACGGTCCTGCAGGGTAGCAATGTACCTCCTTGCTGCCCCAGTGTACATCAGAATGGAAGTACCTGGAAGTGCTCGGTGCCTGTGCACACATCGCTATTCACCGCCCCCTTCGATCCGGCAGGCGCTGGTTCCGTGCACACCACTAGCTGGTGGTCCCAACAATGCACCTGAAGGTCATCTTCAGCAGGAGGACATACCTGGTGAGTGTGCATTTTCCCTAAACTAAAAAATGAGGGGAATGGGGGCCAGGGACACATCCATCCACAAGTCAAACCTCTGGCACATTTGCCTCCAGTTTGGCATTATGTCCAAAGGCAGCCACTGGGTGAGAACGCAACCTGTTCCTCCGCTCACTAATGCAATTTCAGTTTGTACCTTTTATTTACTTGCCATTATATTTGCCATTTTCTTTTTTCTACAATAAAACAGCCAAGAACGATCTATTGAAGATTTTTGATCAAAATCAAATGCTGCCCAAGTCTGCTTTGTTGAATGTTTCATGAATGGCAGCGTCTTTCCATTCCCTTCAGAAGCCATTTGCCATATTTCACACTTAAGGTAAAATGGCAGCCTTACTTAGAATACTGTCTCACATTTCTACACTGCTAGCAGCAACATACTTGATCGTTGGAAGCTTTTTTTTTTTTTTAAAGCTCATTTCAGTCTTCCTTTCACAGTTAAAAACTGTCAGGCCTCTTACCATTCTGAAAATATCAAATGTGTTCAGAAGGGAATAAACAATATGGGGTCTGCAAAAAAACAAAAATAAAACCTTAACATGAACTGTAAAACTGAATGATGCCTTTCAAAGTACCTGCAAAAATGGTATTGCTTTATAGGCAATAGGCTCTTTTGGCAGACCTCAGGGATTGAAAAATATATGGAGAAATTATTTATATACTTTCCTTTTCCTTTATACTGTGCTTTATAGTTCAATCAGGATTTTCAAAGTGGCTTGAGGGTCATCAGCCATTTCCCCCAACATTTTAAGCAGGGACACCATTTTAGTTGCTGCGGGGGGCGGAGAGGTGGCAGAGCAAGATTGACCCAAAGTTGAAAAGGCTTGTTCTTGAATATATAAAAAGTCGTCTTCTCTCACAGTGACCAGATTGTACAATTCCTTGCCCCAGAAGGTTTGGTTGCCCCCCCCCCACTTTGAAGCCATTTTGAAGTCATTTGTTGCACACAGATAAGTACAGTTTGTTCCACAGTTTAGGCTCCATTGACATTATTTTATAAAGACCGCAGCTACAAATGTGTGTTACAAAAGGAACATAAAGTAAAACCGTGGCAGGGCGGCGGGGGGGAATGGACCAGCTAAAGCCTTTAGGAAACCTGGTGTAAATTCCTACAGAGATTGTTGGCAGGGGAAGGAGTTTCTGGACACTCCGCTCCTCTTCCTATCCAGTTCCTCTCTCAGCTTTAGCCCCTTTGCACTCTTCATGCTGCGTCAGGCTGACTGAACTACCTCATCACAGGCTTCAGTGCTTTTATTTCCTAATTTTTCAACCCTGCCACCTTTGTCCTCCATTTCCTCTCCCCCTGTTGTGTTTCCCTACCCTACTCCCCTATAAACCCGGTTCCTTTTTAGTCTTTCCCCAGGTGCAACTTGTGAGCTTTTGAGCTTGCCACGCCCTCAAAACCCTTGACATTTGGTGTCTGAAGAAAATTCTGGCAAGAATAAGAGAAAGTGGAAATAAGGATATGAGTTGTTTTGCACTGCAAGTGGAACAGGAAAGAAAAATGCGAGACTTCAGTATGCAGTCACCAATACTCTTTCTTCCTGCAGTAGGCCAAGAAGCATGAGAGGTAATTAATACTTTTCAGTTTGATGAAAATGCAGATAAAGGCAAAAATTAGGTTTGGATTAATAAATTTGAAGAATATTGTGCATATGTATGTAAAATTCATCACTACAACTTCTGAGCTTCTGAATAAACCACATTAAAAAACACCCTGCAAATAGAAAACGAGCATCTCATGTCATTCATGACAAATATGAATGTCATGACCAACATGTGGCCAAATATTCCTGCTTGACCCTTGTCCAACTTCTGTCACCCTAGGAGGAGGAGGAGGAGGTTTAAGACAAGTGTAGCCACCTTGGCTCTCCAGCTGTTGCGGAACTACAACTCTCATCATCCCCAGCCACAATTTATATCCAAAGTAGCATCAGGCTTCTGGGCCTGTCAGATGGTTTCTGCTACGGATGTTAAAAGATGATTTAATTCAGTTCAGTTCATTTTTATTTGGGTCTGTGACCACAATGATTTGGCACAGAAGGGAAATTCATCCCTGGGCCCCTAATGAAGAGGGTGGGGGGGCACCTCCTGCTGCCCCCCCGCACCCCCTATGATGCTGGGTGTTGTGACACTATGTGGCCATCCCTTTGCACAATTCCCACCTGGTAAGTGTGTGTGCATGGGGTGGGGAGAGAGAGAGCAAGCTTCAATCTCAGCTTGTTGAGAGCTCCCTCCCTCCTCCCTCCCAACCCCAATACTGCTGTCTCACTCTCAGAATCCTGGTTGAGGGACACACAGAAGCTCGCTCTTTCTTTTACTAGGGGTGGAAGATAAAATGTCTGCGAAGTGCATAACAAGCCAGATCTGGATGTGACTTTTTCTTCTCCTCTCTCCGGCCATGCCCTTTCAGTAGAGAGGAGGGGAACAATGCCAGCCAGCAGTTCCTGGCAATCAACACAGCAGTAACTTACTTTCCTGATAACAGTGGCGTAGGGAGGCTATGGGGACATGGGCATAGGGGGCATGGTTTCGCTTGCAAACGGGAGGCAAGTCCTGTTTGCGAGCAAATTCCAGCCAGCAACGTGTTCACAGTGCAGCCAGGCAGGGAGACGCACTGGCTAAGCTGCTCAAAAACGAAGCCACGTTGAGAACGGCAGCCTGGCTTCTTTGAACCTACTCGTGCAATGGTGGCTCTGCCCCCTGCCTGCTAAGAGCTTCTCAGTGTTATGCTCTTCATTTAGTGCTGAACAGTGAAAGGAGGAGCACAGTGTAGGGATGTGCATGAAATGCAATTCACAGCACAGCCCTCGTGCCTTTAAAAGGGAGGGGAGTAGGTCCATACCCGCTCCTTTGCCACTTGCCACAGCTTCCTGTTCAGGAGGTGTGCCCCCCAGCTGCCATAACATGCCTCTCATGCGATGACAGCACACACATGGCCTCTGTGCATGCGTGGCGGCCATTTATGTGGTCAGCATGGTTGCAGCATGGTTGCGCATGCACGGAAGCCATGTGCGTTCTGCCGTCATGCGAGGGCACCGGGAGGGAGCACTGCTGGCATGCTATGGAAGCGGGGTGTGTGTGCGCGACCCAAACAGGAAAGTGCAGCGAGCAGATGAGGATCAGGTATGGACTCATTCCTAAACTGACTCATATGTTTAACTTTGATGTTCTTCTGCTTCTAACTTTTCCTAGATAGGTCACTCTGAATAATGTTGTTCTTTGCCAGATAGGCACTGGGTAAACTTCTCTAGAGTCTATCTGTGCTGTCTAGGATTGTTTCCTTTCTCACTGGTGAGAGAGTTATTCCTTTCCAGCTGAGCATCACGTCATTGGCTTTTAAGGTAATAATTTCATTGGCATTGTAGAGGGTTTGTTTGTTTTAACTAGAAGGCAAGAGATCATGTAGGCATGCAAGTATGGATAGCAATGGGATAGGCACAGAGTATTAGAATTTGTCATTATTATTTGCTCTCAAATATTGCTTGGCACTGTCATAAATTCAAATATATCGTGAGTCCACTGTTCATGCATGATCTCTGTGTTTTATACCCATATAGATTTTTATATGCATATATATGCTATATATGCTTTATAGTACAATCTGCTTACTAAGTCTTGCTTTCTTTGCCAGAATGTTTTATGAGTTTTGTGTGTTCCTTCCCTCATTAATGGTGTGTTTGCTCTTGGTTATGTTGCTACTGGTCCATATCCCACCACTTGTGTATAGTGCTTTGATCAGCCAATGCTATTTTATTCTTAAGTAACTAATGAGGACACTTTCTGAGTTTAAGTATATTCTTTTATGACTGTTTATCTGGCCCCTGGTGTTAGCCCACTGGGACAATTAACAAACAAGAAGGGACAGAATTCAGGCAAAATTGAGATGGGTGGATTGGCAATTCAATGCGTTTCAGACCAGGCCAGGTGATTGATTTAACCCCTAAGTGTGCAGTGGATATGCGCAGGCTAGAGAAACTATTACAAATAAAGTGAGAAGAGTGTGGGCAGTAGAGGCATGCAAAAGTACTTTTAAAAGACAGAGCACAGAGAGCCTTCTCACCCTCAAAAGCCCTGAGCAGAAAGCAGTGCCACAGAAGCCCTTTTCAAACGTTCTTTCTGTAGGACTCTGCTCCTTCCTTCATGAGTTGGCAGGAGATCAGAAAGCACACATACATCAGTGGCAAAGCTTGTTGTGTGTGACATTGGCTGCTGCACAACTTTCTGTTCAAGAGAATGCAAAAAATGTGGTAAATTTAATTATTTTGCTAAAATGAAGGAGAGAAAATATCAGAGGCATAGATGTGTCTACACTAGTGGAAGCAGATGAAAATGTATTAGTGCACTGAATTTTTCTGCTCTGGAAAATAAGTGGTGCATGGATTTTCTCATAAATGATTTTTTTAACAACACCCAATGAATGTTCAAACTGACACAGCAGCACAAGCTAATGCAATGTCTTTAAAAATATACAAAGCATGAAGACTGAACCACTTCAGCATTCAAATACTAGATTAGTAAGATTCTCTGGGAAAAGACTGCAGGTGTCCGGTAAACGTAATCTGAATTGCAGATATAAAGACACGGCAGCTCCAACAGAATTCCAGGCAGTCGGTGTTGATGTCCAAGCTGTACTGGGTCTAAGAACTGTGAATAATTTGAAATTTGTACAAAGACTTAATGTAATAAAAACAGACCCCAAAGATCAATGGGATGCTGTTGTACATAGCAAAGATGTGTTTCAAGGTCTAGATAGGGCAATATTCTATAAAAATAAATCCACTTGTACCATCTGTGATTCATGCATCTTGGAAGGTCCAAGCGGAACTAAGGGATAAAACTCAAAAGGAAGTGAATTGTATGGAAAACATTTAAGGTGATAGTCAAATTAGACTATCAGTGTGAGTCACTCCAATAGGGACAGAATTCTTTTTTAATTTGTTCCATTTGTTTTCATTGGTTAAGCTCCTATTCATTTCATCATTCACAAGAGGCACAGACATAACCATGATCAGCCTGGTGATAGTGGTTGATCAGACAATGATTTTTTTTTTTTAAAAAAAATACCTATTCAATAAAAGAGCACAGCAAAATTGCAACAGCATTGCTCTATTGGCTATTTTGTTTGTTATGGTTTTCAATAGGGGTGTGCATTTTGGAATTTTCTTGTTTCGATTTGTATCCGAATTGAAACACCCCCATTTTGTTTTGTACCAAATTTTCTGAATCCGAATCAGCCCTGTTTTGTTTTGTAGCTGAATTTTCCGAATCCAAATCGATTTGGATTTTTAAAAAGGGTACCAGGGCAAAAAGAGTGGGTGGTGCTGGTAGTGTCCAATGGGTGGAAGCTACCACCCAAATTCCAAAGGAATTAGGCAAAGGGCTGGTTTTTTGTGAATTTTTTAAGTTTAACCATCTTTAAGAATTTTCCCATAGGGAATAATGGGGATTCCAGCAAATGTAACACTTCAAATCAAGGGGAAAGGGATGACCCAGAGTGGAGTGTGGTGGGTGGTAGTGCCCAAAGGGGGCAAGGAAACTTCCAGAATTATCTCAAAAGAATTAGGAACATAGGAAACTGCCATATACTGAGTCAGACCATTGGTCTATCTAGCTCAGTATTGTCTTCACAGACTGGCAGTGGCTTCTCCAAGGTTGCAGGCAGGAATCTCTCTCAGCCCTATCTTGGAGAAGCCAGGGAGGGAACTTGAAACCTTCTGCTCTTCCCAGAACAGCTTCATCCCCTGAGGGGAATATCTTGCAGTGCTCACACATCAAGTCTCCCATTCATATGCAACCAGGGCAGATCCTGCTTAGCTATGGAGACAAGTCATGATCATCCACAAGACCAGTTCTCCTCTCCATTGGGCAAAGGGCTGATCTTTTGTGAATTGTTGAAGTTTACGTGTGTTTTAAGATTTCTCCCATAGGGAATAATGGAGGTTTCAGCAGCCCCTTAATTCCACTTGGGGGGCACTGGGGTTTCCCAGAGCGAGGGGCTGTGTAGTTCACATAGGGTGCCAACCACCTCCATACCCACAAGCCCTTGGGGTACTGGGTTTTGTGTTTCTGAGGTGTTCATTGTAGATTCTCTGGTAGTATATGAGATTTTCAGTGAAAAACAAGAATCCACTCTCATATGCTACCAGAGAATCTACACTCAGAACACCACAGAAACAACAGAACCCAGCACCCCATGGGTTAGCAACCCTTCCCCTGGCCAATGTGGGGTCAGTAAAGAGTGGCAAGAAGCAAAAGAGCCAATGGGGAACAAGGAGGGAATTGTCAGCAGGTCAGCCCATGATTTAGGTCACTGAGCAGAAGGCTGGAAGGCTGGGAAATTCAAAGAGATGTCAAACACAAAATGGAGACTGACTCAGAGATCACTACAAAATGGAGGTCCGAAACAACAAAACGTTTTGTAGCCGAAACAGGGACATTTTGTTTTGTATACAAAACTTTTGGATCTGGAAAATGGGTGTTTTGTTTTGTCTACAAAACACCCGAAACAGGCTGTTTTGGGTACAAAATGTTTTGTATCTGAAACGTTTCGCACATCTCTAGTTTTCAAAGTCAATAGCAAGCAACTCGATTATGTGATGATATAGAAGCTGAAGAGTGCATGTCCCTGTCTTCTGGTGCTAGCAGGCGAGAGGGGCACAGCTTTGATTCATTCCAAGGCTGGGTTTCCATGGTCTCAATACAATTGCCTACCAAAGGTTAACTGAGCAGACAGTTAAATCAATTGTAAAATTCTGAAGTGGGCAGTGAAATTAGCTGGAAGGTACCTAATGCTTGGAAATTTTTCTGCTCATTTGAGCTCTATAGTTTTTGTTTAGGAGCCCTAAACAAAGATCCTCAAAAGGCAGTTTGTAATCTCACCATATTTGTAGTTCAAAATACTTACAGTTGTAATTTTCTTATTATGAGATACTTAACAGTGTATCAAGGTGTTTTATAGGAGTGTTTAAGTAGCAACGTCTGTCAAGAAGTAAATTAAAATCCTCACTAACTAACTAACTATGCAAGTCTTTTGCGTAAACAACTGATCTAGGCCTAGAATAGTTTACATAGGTAAAATATTGATTTTGTGTCATTAAGTTAAAAACCTTCCAAGAGAAGCTTTCTTCTGATTTCTGCAACTCTTCAAAGTATTTCTATGGATGTCTGGAAAAGAGTGTGATGGAGGTAGTTTTGACATCCTTATGGCCTAAATCAGTTGGCCCAGAACAGCACTGATGTCCAGTAGCAGCCCACGATATCCTGGTGCCTGAATCTGGAGCACCAAATGTCACCCCCTCACCCCCTGTCCCTTGTCCCCTACCCCTTTATTTGGCAGCATGGTGGGAGTGCTGAGTTGCTTCCAGACAGCAGACCTGTGACTAGCCACTCATCCTCCCACACAGAATTTCAAAAGGAGGAGAGCGAGGAAGTAGGAGAGAAATTGTAAGACATTAAATTTGGGGGCTATACCATCTCTTTTCTCAGTAGTAGCAAATTGGTAGCAAATCTGCAAATTGAGTAGGGGGAGAGGAAAGAAATGGAGGAGAAGATGAGAAGACTGTGCTAGAGCATTTTCTCTTAGCAGTGGTATCATCAGCAGCAACAACCTGTTGAGGAGGGTGTGTGTGGGAAATGGGATGCCCCAAAATTCACCACCCCACACACTTCTCTATGCAACTTGCTTCAGTACATTGCGTGGACTGGCCAACCCTGTTGATGCTCTTGTATCATCAGCATGCCCAGATTATGCAAAGATAGTTCTCATACTGCTGGAAAATGAACCAGACACTCTCCTCATTGCTGCTTGCATGGTGTCTTCTGAGGCTGGCACAAACATGTCTCAAGCAAATGCAAAAATGGCAACGGGAACTAGGAGGTGACTGGCACAGCTGCTGCGGCACAATGTGGAAAGGGCAGAGGGTACAGAAAATGGCGGGTGTCTGAACAGAAAGCATGATGAGATCTGATCATCTATTTTGAAAGGAAAGAGGTGAGTGAGAGGAATAAAGTTGGAGAGTTTGAGGAGATAGGAGCCTGACTTTTGATACCATTGACCATGGTGTCCTCCTTGGCTAGGCACTGCCTTGCTGTGGTTCTGCCAAGGAGGTCCCAGAGGGTAGTGCTGGGGAAGTGCTAATTAGACTTGGCAGTCACCTATCCCCAGCCTGCTGGGGGTTGAGTCCCGTGGGTGCTGTCTGACCTTTAATTAAGGAGAGGAGAGCTGGTCTTGTGGTAGCAAGCATGACTTGTCCCCTTAGCTAAGCAGGGTCTGCCCTAGTTGCATATGAATGGGAGACTAGAAGTGTATGCACTGTAAGATATTCCCCTCAGGGGAGGGAGCCGCTCTGGGCTCCCATCCCAAAAGGTTTCAAGCTCCCTCCCTAGCTTCTGCAAGATAGGGCTGAGAGAGATGCCTGCCTGCAACCTTGGAGAAGCCACTGCTGGTTTTTGAAGACAATACTGAGCTAGATAGACCAATGGTCTGACTCAGTATATGGCAGCTTTCAATGTTCCTATGTTCCTAAGTGCTCTCTGCCCTTGGAAGGTATCCTGTGGGGTACTTCAATCTTATCTCCCACCTTTTTATATTTATATAAAAACATAGTGAGAGATAAATTTTCCTTGGTGTAAGTTATGTCCCCGTGAGTATAACAGCTAAGATGATGCTTGATTATGTCTGAATTGATGCTGGTATAGCTGTTTGTTTTATGAGCATTGGCTTTCAGATGTTACTGTGAACTTAGTATACTGATGTGTTGCACCTGTGGTGGTAAGGCTTTTGAAACTGTTTGGCTAAGCTGGCATGATGCTTTGGAATATTACTCAGGGAACAAAGTTATGTGAAAGAAGGGGAAATTGTCAGCTTGGCTGTATCTTAAAACCTCCCACTGGAAATGGTCAGATATAAGAAAGCAGAAGGCAAGCAAGGTGTCAGAAACTGCAGGATAGGATAGGATGGGACTTTAAGAAAAGGGCAGGACAACCAGGAAATTGAACTAAGAAGGGGACAATCAGAGAGAGGATCTGAAGAAACTTCAGGAGGGACTATATGCCGTGTGGAGGGAGAGACATGCTTGGAAGGCTGATCAAGGGGTAGGGTAGCCAAAGGAAAAAGGACAAAGTAAAGAATGGGATGAAAAAGTGGGATACTGAGACAATAGATAAGGGAGATGGGGAACTGAAGAATGCGGAAGCTAGGGCTTAGACAAAACTATATATAGGGTCTAGAGACAGAAAGGGCTGCATACTACTGGCAAGAAGGAAGCCTAAGGGGTGTATGGTCACTACACATAGAGGAATTCTTCCTATGATCCAGAAGAAGACAGCCTGTGATCTACAACATGCCTTATACAAAGAGCAGGAGGTACCCTCATATACCAACGGACGTGTGTAATTTGGGAATGAACGTACGTGTGTGTGTGTGTGCTATATTCGTCTAATTCATGTAATTATCAGGAATATGCTGCAGAGTGAAGAGCAAGGACCAAGGTTGCTGAACAGCTTAAAGAAAGCTGAGTGTTTGAAGTCTATGGAGAAAGAAAACAACAGTTGTGTTTTATCAGCCCTCTTCTGATTGTGTGTTCTAATCCAAGAAAACCTAAACAGACAGTGAGTCTTTAGGCCTTACCAATGGACTTGGCTGCTGCTTAAGAAAAAAATTGTGAAGATCTGGGCAGCATCTTGGTCCTTGCCAGCTCTCTTTGTCTACAGCACAGCAGTGGTGCCAACCAGTGACTTTGCAGTGAGCAACAATTTTGGGGGCAAATCATTTAATCCCATAAAACTCTCAGTAGTTGGTTCTTTCTTCCTCAGGGAATCATTTAATCGCCAACCTGCTGTTGGAGTCAGCAAGAATTCAATTCGTGTTGGTGGTTTAAGTCAGTGTTTTCTCTTGTACACATTCTTTCTCAAGTAACTGCATAGTGTGCTAACAAAAACCTACTCTAGAAATCTCTGTGGGGGCACAATCGTGTTTTTTCATGCTAGTCAAGACTTGTTGGGAAGCACAAGGATTAGTAAGATAAAGTAAACATTTAATGCCACTATATTTTGATATCTTTTAAACATCATATTTTTGACAATATGTTTCACACCTCATATACCACAAAAGGTAAGAGATTTTTTTTAAGCCAGCAAACAGTAAACTTTACATATTAATGGCAAAAGGCTCAACATATCCTTTCAATCACCTTGCAGAGTTTTGTGGGTCTTTTTCTCATTCTTTCCTACTCTTTTTCTTTCTGTTCCAAAAAACTTAGCTGATATAGCAGAACATCCATATACATGGATCTGTCTTCTTGTGGAACTTCTCATGACTGACTCAGTAGAAGCACTTTGCCCATGACCAGGGCTGCTCTCCAACCTCACGTGACTTTATTATACCACTGTTACTATGAGAAAGGACATAGCCACAGACAGAATGAAATGGATTCCGCAAATGTACACTTCAATGCATAGCACTTAGATAAGCATTTCCAATCATGATGGGTAAATAAATTATAAAGTACAAGCAATTCTATAAAGCAAGAACATCCTGAGTTTACAAATAAATTATGTCCTTCATACGTCAAATAGATGATGGATGTCAGATAGCAGTTTCAGCTAGGGATAAGAGGGGAGGTGTTAAAATTTAGAAAAAGGAATATCTATGTATACATAAAATCTCTAGGCAAGTGTGTGTGTCATTTGGATATCCATTCACACACATTATATTACACAGTACATAAGGTGGCTATATCCATATAGAGAGTATATGTAATATAGATATAGCTGAAACTGCTTTCAGCACCATGTTTATTACCATCATTTCATTATAAAGTATGCTCCATATTTGAGTAGGACCACTCAAAGTTGTTTCTTTTTAAAAGCATTTATTTTCCTGGGAAAAGTTGGGAGGCTAGTTTGAAAGAATACACCATTTTCTTCTGTTTTTTTTAATTAGGCAAGCTTCATCCTAAGAACTGACCACAGATTCTCCTGCAACATGACCTTCTTGGGCCACAGCCATGAATCAGGTTAGAACTCGGCATTTAAATTTGTTTGCCAGGAATTCAGTAACACACGGTACTCCTGAGATGGTGTGCAAAATCAACAGCTTTCAATGTCATCGATCAATCGTGCCCCCACCTCTGCTGCTAAAAACCAATACTGTGGGCTAATTTGGATCATCTCACATTAGGTTTCCTTTGGGAAGCATGCAGCATCTGCTCAATTGGCCACAGAAAGCTGCTCCATAAAAGTCTTCCAGCTGGAAACAGTTCAGAAGAATATGGTTGCTATAATTCCTGGACTGTTTGTTAGAGAAGAAGAAAGATCACAGGATGCTCCGATCTCGTTATACAATGTTAATAAAAGGTGGACATTATTAGCCATGCTATGCCCTACTAATATTAGTTGAGAACATCCGGGAGTGAGCCAAAGAGTCGCAGCCAGCAAAAGAGCTGCTGGCTTCTTCAGTGCTATGCACCATAGCCAAGTGTAGTAACCTGAAAATATGTGGCTGATGCTTTGTCCACTGACATCTGGGGTAGTGAATCACTGGTTTAATGAGAATTTGTCTAATGTTTTACATGCAGGTTATGATCATAATAAGATAGCAGCCATATTTGCCACTCTTGCACCCATCTTTCATCATGTCCGACACACAACATGCATACATCACAACACAGTTCTTGGTGCCCAAATGTCTGTGGCAGAACTCTATCCCCAACATGGGATTTTCAAGCTAGCAGTTCAGAGAAGCCCATGTATTGGGGCTAGAAATACTAAGATTTTATTACAAAAATTAGAGAACAAGTTGTTATGGGGTGGCTAACCAATAAAGTTAGTTAATTAATTATTGTATTGATCATACTATCTCTGTTTCTAAATATGTGCAGCAGAGCTAATCCTGGTAGTCTACTGAGCATCAATCCTTAAATTAGTGACACCTGAGAGTGTATTTCTATCAGTTTTATGGATGTTACATTTTTTTCAAGGTTTTTATGAGGCAAACACAACAGCTTGGCTTTACAGGCTGAAGAACAAGGAGAAACAATAACATAATCTTCATTTTAAAATACAGTTTCTATAAAATGTGGCATAAATGGCCAGCCTGCTGGTGAGTGGGGTTGTAAAGGTTTTATTGATATAGCTTTATGATGAGCTTCATAAGTTACGCTTTGCTGCTTGTGAGGAACCACACTAATGCAACCACATAAAACCTACACCAGTACACAGATTCATCTATGCAGGCCACTCTTTCCTTCCCCTGAACATTTTTTTTCAAAAACTTAGCAAAAAGAGAAACATTTGTCTCCTATGGTGAGAGTCATATATTTTTTCTAGTACCGTTTGGAAATAAAAATATGGGAAATTGAAGGGCTAGTCAGAATGGCTAGCAATTAAGAAATGCTGTGCAACATTGCCTTCAGTGTATGCACAAACATTTCCACCATCTCTCTACCCTCCTTTTGATACAGGGATCAGATTTGCAAGTGTTTGTATGTATATGGGTACTAGCTAGGAAAGCATAGAATGCATAGATGAATCTGTGTGAGGGTGCAGCTAAGCTTTGTGTGTCTGTGTGGTTATGCACAAACAGCAATGCATAACATAAGGAACTTATCATAAAACTATATCAGTGCATCACTCATTGCTGCATGAATGGAGAACATATTGGCCATTGGCCTGTGTTCTACCACATATGTGATATGCCCAGGTTGCTGAATCATTCGATCTTATCGTGAAATTCCCATCTACTTTCTCTTCTCTTGCAGTTATGGAAATCAATGAAATGAAATCAAGAAAAGTCATCCATTGATTCTGTCTTTCTAAATGGATGCTAAAAGCAACATCATTATTTGCTGGTTCACGTATATTATTTTCCAACATCTTCTGCAAGCAACCCAGATAGGTCTTAGTTAGCAGCAACCTAGTTAGCAGCAAAATGATCATGGAATAATTTTTGTCCTGACTATGCAGAACTCAGCCCCACAACCATGTATTGTAGTCCATCAGGTGCATCACAGCTTCCCAAGTAAACTACATATAACTGGTAGGCTGCATGTGTCTTAGTGGATCAGAAGTTGTGTAGATCTGTTGTAGAAGAAAATGAGGTCATTCGCACAATCGAAAACTGTGTTCTACCCGGGTTTGGGATCTGTGTGTACTCCCAATTTTTGATTGTGTGGAAGCACGGTTAGAGGAAAACCTGGGTAGAAGTGACTGTGTGGAAGCAAGGTAGGAGGAAAAACTACCCACAATGTGTTGTGTGAACCAGTCATGAAGATATGTATTATTTCTGCATTATTTCTCCCTTTCTGCATTATTTTCTAGGTATCCCCTGCTTACCTTGCTAGCAAAATAGCTGATTAAAGAGCTAATTAGGAAATGTTGCTGAGCTTGAACTGCTAGACACTTTAATGACTTTATCCTGCTCTTGTCACATTTTTAAAAGGTATTACAAATGACTGGTTGCGCCAGAAGCCTACTTAATATGAAGTCTAGTGAAGTTATCTTAAATTAACTTGCAGTTGAGTGGATGTCTTGTCACAGTTTCAGAAGTGCTGCATTTCCTGGCAGAATGCTTTGTTATGCTCTAGGAAACTCAGATTTTGGGAAGCTATACTGAGCTAGATAGACCAATGGTCTGACTCAGTATATAGCAGGTTCCTATGTTCCTATCTACTATGTCATTAATATTGTTCAGGAAATTTCAAGGAATGTCAATAATGGCCAGAAGAAAACAAGATTAGGAGATATAATCCCCCACACACACTAATTCGCTTGCCCCAACTAACAGCTGATCAGGAGAAAAGTTAGGGGGTCCGATTTCAAGGAAGGCGTAGGAGGCAAACAGTAGAAAAGCTGGTGAGCAAGTAAAACACATGGCAATATTGCATTTGTTAATGCAGATGGATACAAATAGCTTATTGGGAGGCAACTGGAAAAAAGCATACATTCTACCTGCACGCTTATGAATGAAGAAGCTACCCAAAAGCCCATGCCTAGACCGGCAACAGGTTTACAAGAAGTTTCCTTTGCTCCTCACACATCAAACCAGGCACTAGTTTCATCCAGCCTTATTATTTTAACTATTTTACTCACCCTTCCCCAGCTGGGAGTCAAATGGAATTGGATTAATGTACAAGAAAGCAGAATTAGAGCCTCAATCTTTCTAAAAAGGAGAGCAGCTCTGGCTAGAAAAATGCATATACTGATCTCTCTCTTTGTCTACAGCTTTAAGCCTAAACAGCAGTGATGTATTGTTCACTTCAAGGAAATATTACCTAGTTGGGGGCAAATCATCATGCTGCTATATGATGTTCCTGAAACAGCATTTCTTGTCTAAATCTATTATTAGTTTTGGCTATTGCATCTAGATATTGGATTGAATCCTTTGTGAAGTGGTTCATTAGAAACAAACAATGTTCTTATTACGTTTTAGTACTAATAGAAGTAGAGGGAGCATATCATGCATGGTGATGGTTTTAAATAACTAAAATCCAGATGAGCAGCTCTTTGTTGAGAAAGAGGACTAGGGAGCTAAATCCAGCCCTCTGCTCCCTCTCTCTCCACTTTCCCTTCCTAACACTCACTTGGTAGAAGTTAATTAAAAATAAAAATATAAAAAGCTCTATATCCACAGCTTTGGCTTTTGGAGCTGTTAGGGAGACCACATTTGTGAACAATCTTCTTCATACCACTGCATGTGCAGAGAGCACTCTCAGCAGAAATATGTAACGTTTAAGTGTTTACACTTAATTGTGGCCAACCTTTTTATAATGAAAATTGGGTAGGGCTATCAGGGCCCAATAAAATTGTTTCCTTGAACACCAGTTGACCATCTACAATATAAGTGGGGACAAGGAACAGGAGGACAACTATCATCTTCATATCCTGTGTATAAGCAGGTCCTTGGAAAGGACCAAAGGAATTCTTATGTTCATTTGTCTTGCACTCATAATAGGTGGGTGTAAGTGGAGGATCTTAACTATAATTCATGCATCTCTGAGATAAGATAGAAGCAGAATAGGGAAAAAAGTGGTGGAATTATATGAAGCAATGGAAGTAGGGGCTTTACAGTCTTCTCTAGAATAGCCATAAAACATGGTGTTGTAAATATCCTATTTGATTGCCAAAAGCAACAAAAAAACATGCAGACAACAATTTCCCAAGGAAAGTCAATACCAATTAAAGGCTTGCTATTCTGCCAGAACATCTACATTTATGTTCTTAGGTAACTAGGGTAGGTGGACCTCTTCTCCTCCATTACTGTCAACCATTTCTGGGTAAACCTGGGATATTTGATTTTCTCTTTGAGTGGCCATACTCTGGTGCAACAATAAAAACAGTTAACATTTATTTATATGCTGTATCAGATAAGAAATATTTCTACAAACACAAGTTACTTAGAAACAGCAAGTCAGAAATAGGATAAAACACCAAGAGAAAAAACAGGCTGTAATACATTTCAAAAAGGTGTTCGATTTTTTGTCTTTTTCTTTTCTTTTTTATGACTAGCACCATCTGTACACAAGAAAGTATGAACATAAATGTTTGGATAATAAAGATTTGCAAGGCACTTAAGACAATCTTTCTGTGTATTTGTACTTTAATGGTGCTCTCAGCAGCGGTCCTACATCCATTCTTTCTCCCTCTTCGGTTATTATTGGGGGGGAAGTCATTTCTGCCAGCAGTTCCTATTTACAAACATGTCCTTAAAGATTTTTCAAAGTGCTCTTTCAGGCTTGGAGAATGCACATCCTTGTTTCTCATGTCTTTGCTTATCATCATCTATTCGGTTTATGTACCGCTCTTCAGCAAAAAGAGAGGGGGGAAATCTCACACACGCAGTCAAAACGTGACACCAACCTTCATCCTCATTCTGTGTCTTTGGGGTGCTGTTCATAAGGGAGAAAAGGGGTGGCAGTAGTTCAGAACATTCTTGAGGTTATTTCTTCACCGACGCCTGGAAGTGATGTCAAAGCAAGTGATCATCATGAGGTGGGCCTTGCAGTAGTTGACACGGTTCTCTAGCCGCTCAGTCACACACTCAAGAGCTTCCAAGTATTCCAGAGAATCCAAGTCAAATACTTGTTCCAGGTCAACTGTGAGAAAGGAAACAAAAACAGGTGGAGAGACAGGTCAAGCACATTGCCAGAGATGCAAATACTTCTAAGGTTTCATTAAGACATACACATGCACCATTCAGTGGGCTGAAGCCACAGATCCATAAGCAGAAGGGAAACAGCTGCCAGTGTTGTTCTTAAAATGCTTGTGTAATAGCTTGTGCAAGGGTTTGGGGCAGTGCTTTAATAGGC
Source organism: Hemicordylus capensis (assembly GCF_027244095.1). Taxonomy (NCBI): domain Eukaryota; kingdom Metazoa; phylum Chordata; class Lepidosauria; order Squamata; family Cordylidae; genus Hemicordylus; species Hemicordylus capensis. The sequence continues at coordinate 388,157,964 of NC_069657.1, read as the reverse complement.
AGTGTCTATAACACGTCTCACTCTTGTGCTATAGAAGGTCTTATGTTGCTGGCGAGTAACAATTTTAGATTAAGGAGGTGCTTTTCATGTAATATCTCTGCACTGTCAGTGAAAATATTGGTCACTGTGTACACACAATTACATATGGAGAACACACATCTGTTTTTCCTGGTTGTAACTTCCCATTGTGGCAAAATAAATATGATGTGAAATTTTCCTGCATGGAAGCGATATTGATATAGGAAAATTGCTGTGTATGAAGTTCACACTAGTTCAACATTGTCTCCGGGGGTGGGGGATGAAAAGAAGTACGAATGAATCTAGGAGACACTTAGCAGTTTATCTGGAGAAGTAATCATATTCATCCATCATAGCCAAATAAATAAAGAGTTTTATGGCACCTTAAAGGCTAACAGATTTATGGTGGAAGTTTTTGTGGACTAGAGTCCACTTTCTCAGATGCATGCAGTCTTAACTTCAGTTAACAAATGCACACATCAGTACAGTAGACCCAAGGCCATGAAATGCAAGAGGTAAGTCTGACATTTTGAGTCAGAATCCAAATCTACACAAGATACGAAGAATGTGACTCATTTAAAGTAGTAGGCACTATGATAAATTGACTCATCTACAGTAGCAGTCAGTATGATAGTACAGCTACAAAGTATTAGTACCTATAGTTGGTACTCATTGTTGAGTACAGGTATATCAGTGTAAATAGTTCTTCTTAAGCAACCAGGCCTTCCTTGCTTAGCCAGCTTTCAGCATGCTCCATGATCCATTTTGTTTTATCCCTATGCTGAACAGTTATACAGATCAGTTGCACTCCCTCCTTCCCTCCCAGGAACAACACCAGAGCAGAGAGAGAGAGCCCTGGCTATTGGCTAGATAATGAATAGTGCAAGGAGCAGCAAGAATCTTGTTCCAAATGTCAATTGCACTATGACTGCAGTAGCACTGAAAGGGGCATAGCTGGCTATGGTAGTTGCACCTCCCTCAGAGAATTAACTCAAGTAAGAGATGGTGAACCTGGTCCCAACTGGATATGAATGCCTGTTACCTCGCCTCTTTGTTCTGAAATTAGACCTATTCACATGTTATTTTAACACATGAACAGTGTATACACATACATATCGTTATTCATGCCTTATCTTCAATGCATGTACAGTACAACAGCAACAATTTATATACTGCTTTTCAACAAAAGGTTCCAAAGCAGTTTACATAGAGAAATAATACTTATTTATTTATTTATTTATTTATTTATTTATTTAGAAGTAGCACATTTTCTATCTGTACCCTGTATTTAAGGGGACCTGCTCACTTTTAAATTGAACACATACACACTCACACAAAAACCATGTACATGTGTAGAGACAGCTGCACACATGAACAATGTAATGTCTCCATAGGGCTACAGTCAAGTAAACAAATCCACGCTCCCTCCTCTTAAGTTTTCCTTCCAATCCCCTTCCTTTGTGTGTCTCACCTTTAATATAATAAGTATGAGAACCCCTGTTGTGTTTTGATGTCCCAGTTGTTAATGTAGGCACTTAAAGAATCATCATCACCACCATCATCATAGGGGAGGAAAGCTGGTCTTGTGGTACCAAGCATGAACTGTCCCCTTTGGTAAGCATGTTCTGCCCTGGTTGCATTTGAATGGGAGACTACATGTTGGGAGCACTGTAAGAAATTCCCCTTAGGGGATGGGGCTGCTCTGGGAAGAGCATCTGGATGCTCCCTCCCTAGCATCACAAACATAGGGCTGAGAGAGACTCCTGCCTGCAACCTTGAAGAAGCTGCTGCCAGTCTGTGTATACAATCCTGAGCTAGATGGACAAATGTTCAGATTCGGTATATGGCAGCTGCCTATGTTCCTATCATCAGTAGGTCATACCAAGCAGCCTCCAAAGGCCACTTCTATGTCTGAGCCGTGCCCATGCCACTTAACAAATTTCTTCTTTGTTAACATAAAATAGTGCATATGAGATCAGATTTTACTAGCCCAGAAAACTGCCCATTATAAGGACCATATACAGCTAAACTGCATGGTCTGAGCTCCAAGCAGGCAGTAGCAAAATAATTTTCCTTTACATATTTTAACTCTTTGAAGCTGAGGTTCTTTCACCAGTATGAAATGTTGATTGTGCCTTCATCATTTGTATTTTATTTTCTTCTTTAGAAATCTCATAATTTGAATAAGGGATTATTTAATCCCTTTATGACTGAATGGTATGAACATTATCCTTTTCTGACAACATGCAAAGAACCAAAATTACCCACTGACATAAGTCACTGCAACCAAGGGTCAGGTTTGCCTTAAAGTATTATTTCACAGCAGGAGAGCAGATTTATAATATAATTCATATGTCTGAGTGATCTGAAGGCAAAAGAAAAGGGGGGAAAAATCTCATTTTCAGGAGCTGTGGAGTGAGACATATAAGCGTTAATCTAGTGATGGCAATATTTCCCACTACTGTGCTCTATAATTTGCGGATTCGGTTCTTGAGCAAATTAGGCCCACTTGGGTCTACTGTCATAGTTTAATATATGGAAATGGGTCTAGAAACATAATCCATCTGAATCTGCCCCGAGCCAAATGTCAAGCCAATCTTTGCTTACAAACATTGCAGCTCACAACTGAGCTACAGCACCAGTACACTCTTCTGTGTCAATGAAATAAATCAAGTGCAGGCAGTCAAACCTTACATTCACTGAGCCACTTATTAGGATCCAACATCAGGTACTGTTTGGTCACTTCCAACTCCCTCATTAACCACTCGTATTTGGCCTTGACCTCCGCGATTCTCTGCTGCCGGTGCTCCAAGATTTTCAGTTTAGCATTGAAGCAAATCACCTCCTACCCAACAAGAGATATGAAAGGAAGAACCAAAAGAGAGGAAAGGAAAATCCAATGTCAGATTAGTTTCTGCCAGCCAAATTGTTTTCTCTATGCTAGTAACAATTAGGGAACTCAATAAATGAAGTAATTGGGAATTAACTGAAGAAACTCTCCAACACTGAAGGCATCATTTGGCTATTGTGTTCTTTTTATTGGCACAGAGCAGACACCTTATCAAATTCCTTATTCAAAGGAAAACATTTCCACAATATATTTCTCTAGATGTTCCAACTGTTATGTCACATCGTAAAGCAATCAAACTATCTCAGAGAAGAGTAACCTCTATGGCTGGGCTGCTCAACTTTGACCCTCCTGCAGATGTTGGCCTTCAACTCCCATAATCCCTGGCTATTAGCCACTCCTGTGGCTGGGGATTATGGGAGTTGTAGACCAAAAATAGCTGGCGGGGGGGTGCTAGGTTGAGCAGGTCTGCTCTAAGGCTACAATTCTGAAAGCTAAACTAGAAGTTACAGGGGAAGGATGAGGTTTCCAACTCCATATTTCCCCCATAATGCTCAAGCGGGCTGAAGAGGGATTTGTAGGGGAGAATCGGGGGGGGGATAGGAGTGCTTAATCCTTCCCCACCACACCAGTGCTCCCCTACATACACACCACCTAGTGAGTCCCCTCCTCTCTCAGCTAATGTTTGGAACCAGAAGTGAGCCCTTCTGAGGAAAAATAACCCAGTGTGTGTGAGTGTGTGGCATTTGCAGGGGAGAATCAGCAGGCATTGTGAGCCAAGTGCTCTTCCTTCCTGATCACTAATTCTCCCAGGGTAAGTAAACTTCATCCTCACACTCCTGTTATTTCAGCAAAAGCAAATTGAGACCACATATTTGGCAATATAATGTGTTCCTTGAATCCTCAGTTCACAGTAGTGCTATTGGGTAACTTCTTAGGGCACTTGTTTCTCTAAGAAGTGGAATACCGTATCTCAGCTTCTCAGCACAGCTATTGTCTAACTGCTTTGTACAAACAACTAGGGATGTGCAAAAAATTTCGGGCACAGAACGATCTGTGCCTGAAACGAACAATTTCGGGTGATTCGGGGCCGAACCGAATCACCCCCGATGCCCCCCGAATTTTTTCGGGCACGAGCCGAATCACCCGAATTTCGGGCACAAAAAATTCGGGTGATTCGGTTCATGGTTGATTTTTGGCGATTTTTTAAAGTTTTAGTGACTTTGGGGCAGTTCGGGGGCATAGCATGGGATTTGGGCAAAAGGAGTGGGGTGGGGTGGTAGTGCCTAATGGGTGCAGGCTACCACCCCAATTTCAGGGGGATTGGGCAAAGGGCTGATTTTTGGTAAATTTCTGAAAATTTCATGTCTTTGGGGCAGATTGGGGCATATTGGGGCAGAAAGTGGGGGCTGGGGCAGAATAGTGGGGTGGGGTGGTAGTGCCTCATGGGTGCAGGCTACCACCCCAATTTCAGGGGGTTTGGACAAAGGGGTGATTTTTTGAGAATTTTTGAAGTTTTGGTGACTTTGGGGCAGTTTGGGGGCAGAAAGTGGATCTGCCCCAAAATAGTGGGGTGGGGTGGTAGTGCCTCATGGGTGGAGGCTACCACACCAATTTCAGGGGGATTGGGCAGAGGGCTGATTTTTTGAGAATTTTTGAAGTTTGGGTGTCTTTGGGGCAGATTGGGGGCAGAAAGTGGATCTGCCCCAAAGGAGTGGGGTGGGCTGGTAGATAGTGCCTGATGGCTGGAGGCTACCACCCATCCCCAATTTAAGAGTGATTGGGCAGAGGGGTGAATTATGGTGAATTTATTTGTATGAGGTTTGTCTTCATAAGGTGAAGTGTGCTAAATTGATTACTTCCTCATATTATTCATAGTAAAGGAAAGTGTGAAAAAGTGAAAGTGGGGTCATGAGAGTTGTTTAATTGAAAAAAATCTCATTTGCTATGATAGAATGAGAATTCACACCTCAGAAAAAACCCATGAGGCACTACCACCCCACCCCACTATTCTGCCCCAGCCCCCACTTTCTGCCCCAATATGCCCCAATCTGCCCCAAAGACATGAAATTTTCAGAAATTTACCAAAAATCAGCCCTTTGCCCAATCCCCCTGAAATCGGGGTGGTAGCCTGCACCCATTAGGCACTACCACCCCACCCCACTCCTTTTGCCCAAATCCCATGCTATGCCCCCGAACTGCCCCAAAGTCACTAAAACTTTAAAAATTCACAAAAAATCAGGACTTTGCCCAATCCCCCTGAAATTGGGGTGGTAGACTCTACCCATTGGGCACTACCACCCCACCCCAAAATTTTGCCCCTGGGCCCCTTTTTACCCCCCCGAATCGATTCAGATTCGGATTCGGATTAAATCCGAATCCAAACCGAATCAAGGGTGATTCGGGTGACCCAGATTCGGGCACAAAACAGAACGGGGGTGATTCGGCTCGGGTCCGAGCCGAATCACCCGAAAATCCGAATTGCACACCCCTACAAACAACTTGAGCCAGAGATTCTTTATGTGTGAAGAAGTTTGAATGAAGCTCCCCTCTTTGCAAGGGCTTCCCACCACTTCCAAGGAGGGAGCAATTTTCTGCATGCTTTCTTCTTGTGCATGTGGATCTACTCACTGTGTTGACACGAATTGGGGAATGCAACAATAATGTGTGTGTCTCCACAGAAATAGATATCTGTGGATCGGGCAGCTCAGATTTCAGCTAGGGTTTGTGGTTACTGTGAAAATGGACAGACAGCAATTACTTTCTCCAGCATTGCATCACCCCATCTTATCAGGGTTCTTATAACTTCTTCAAGAAGAAAGTATGATGATTCTATCTGAAATTTATTTTTTAGCCTGTCCCATAGGATATAGTTTGATTTATTAGCAAACTTTGGTTAAGGAACACACACAGCCAAAAGGAAATAGAAATTTCCTTTTTAATAGAAAAATTAAAAATTTCCTTTTAAATTTTAATAGAAATCCACATACACGAAGAGAATACAATAAGACAAAACCAACATCTTTACCATTAAGAACTGGGAACTAGTCTATTCGGGGTTTCTTACATTGCTGTCCCCTGTGCGTCGCCGCTGGAGCCGCTCCACATCATCAATCTCATAGACTTTGATCTCAAAGGGCTCTCCCATTCCTCTCTGGGCACTTCTCAGGGGCCCATCTACCCAGCGTACTGCTGGGCTCGTAGGTTTCCTTATAGGAGAGGCTGTGTCAAGTGATAAAGCTGGAATGAGCCTCCGTCTCTGAGAACCTAAAGAATATGAATGAGCACATTATTAAAAAAGAAAAGCAAACCTCTCAATCATTTCCACAAAAAAGAGCTTGCAGCATGCACAAGAATGCCACTAGGAAGCAAGAGTGAGAAATACTACCTCTGATTCACTCGACTCTGAACACACACTCTACAATACTGCAATCCTTCAAACACATATACATGTTCTACATCTCTCCATTGCAAAGCTTTGGTTGTGTTTAGTGCACAGGTGGTGAAACATTATTATACTATGTATCCAGAATAGGGGGGTGCAGGAATAAGGCCTGAGCCGCTTCTTTGTGTGTTATAGATTTTTTTTGTATTTGCTTACTGTCTATGTTCAGTGTTGAAAAGTTGTGCAGGTGTCAAAAGTTCACAGTTTCTGTTCTACAACTTCGTTCGTAGGGAAAGAGTTTTATTGTTTAAATGTTAGAGGAAAGAGAGGGTTTGGTTTGATTGGGTATTTTTTAAAAAATGGAGGGAACTTGAGTTTGCTTTGATTGGTTTGTTTAGAAAGATTGGAGGGATGGGGGGGGGGAACAGGAATAAAAGGAGGCTTGCCTGCAGCAGAAAGTTAGTTAACATTGGAATTAGAGCTGAGTAGGAGTAAGACTCAGAGAGAGACAACTGGAACAGTGAAGAGACAAGTACGCTGCAGGAGAAAGCTGACTGGGGCAGTCAGTGGCAGAGAGCTTAAAATCACTGAGCTGGAATCACTGCAGCCTAGGAAAGGGAGAAACTGCTAGGTGGTAGTAGTGAAGGCGCGTGGCCTACAGCAGGGAAAAGGAGGCAGCTCTGGGAGAAGCTATCCCTTGCACTCCTTTTCAGACTGATGTTGAGCCTAGTTTGTATAGGTTATGGTTAGGGATGTGCAGGACGTTTTGAGCGCGAAACGTTTTGACACGAAATGGACTGTTCAGAGTGCTTTGAGCTCAAAACAGAATACCCTTTAAACGAAGGGCCTATTTCGAGCTCGGGGCTGAATGGTCCCATTCCAAGTCAGAATGTTCAAAGTGTTCCGAGTGCCAGGTGGCCTGTGATGCCGGTGCCAGGGTAGGCAGCGAGGAGGGAGGAGGGAGGTCCCTTTAAAAATCACCACATGGTTACCACTTGCACCTGCCAGCCCCCAGGAGCAGCAGCTCCCTGCCCAGCATCTTGTGCAGAGGCTGCCCTGCCTATGGTGCTCTTCCGACCTCTGTGCATGAGCAGCAGCCATTTGCCCTCGTGGTCCAAAATGGAGTTTGGAACACTCTAAGCATTCCGAGCTTGTTCCATCAGAACAACCGGTTCAATTCATTGTTCTGATGGAACTCTGGGCATTTGCATTCTGTTCCATGAATGAGTGACAAAATGGCAAATGTGGTTTAATGAAAGCAAGTGTAAAGTAATGCACATTGGTGCAAAAAAATAAAATAAAATCCCAACTTCACATATATGCCGATGGGGTCTGGGCTGTCAGTGATTGACCAAGAAAGATCTAGGGGTTGTGGTGGACAGCTTGTTGAAAGTGTTGATTCAATGCACAGCAGCAGTGAAAAAGGCAAATCACATGCTAGGGATAATTAGGAAGGGGATCGAAAATAAAAATGCTAATATAATAATGCCCGTATACAAATCTATGGTGTGACCACATTAGGAGTACTGCATGCAGTTTTGGTTACCGTATCTTTAAAAAGACATTCTAGAACTGGAAAAAGTGCAGAAGAGGGCAACCAAGACGGTCAGGGGCCTGGAATACCTTCTTTCTTATTATTATTATTGTTATTGTTATTTATTTTTACATTTATATCCCGCTCTTCCTCCAAGGAGCCCAGAGCGGTGTACTACATACTTGAGTTTCTCTTTCACAACAACTCTGTGAAGTAGGTTAGGCTGAGAGAGAAGTGACTTGCCCAGAGTCACCCAGCTAGTTTCATGGCTGAATGGGGATTTGAACTCGGGTCTCCCCGGTCCTAGTCCAGCAGTCTAACCACCACACCACGCTGGCTCTCCTTATGAGGTAAGGCTACAGCATCTAGGGGTTTTTAGTTTGGAACAGATGTGACTATGGGGAGACATTATAGAGGTCTATACAATTCTGCATGGAGTAGAGAGAGTGGACAGAGAGAAATTTTCCTCCCTCTCTTACAACATTAGAACCAGGGGTCATCCCATGAAACTGAAGGCCAGGAAATTTAGGACTGACAAAAGGAAGTACATTTTCACACAGCACATAATTAATCTATGGACTTCTCTGCCATGGGCTGTGATGGCCACTAGCTTGGGTGGCTTTAAAAGGGTCTTAGGCAAATTCATGGTGGGCAGGTCTATCAGTGGCTACTAGTCTGGTGGCTGTTGGCCACCTCCAGCCTCAGAGGCACGATGCCTCTCGATAACAGTTGCACAGGAGCAACAGCAGGAGAGAAGGCATGCACATACCTCTTGTCTGTGGGCTCCCCAGAGGCATCTGGTAAGCACTTTGTGAAGCAGGATGCTGGACTGTATGGACCTTGGGCCTGTGATTGATTGATTTGATTTGATTTGATTTCTATACCACCCTTCCAAAAGTGGCTTAGGGTGATTTACATTAAAATAAAAACTAAAATCATTTTAACAGTTAAAATCAGAAACTATTTTTTTTTAAAAACCCAAACCATTAACAATTAAAACTTTAAAGCAGTTTTTAAAAACCCTGGAAAACCAGACCAAGCCTTTACAGTTTAAAAACCCCGGAAGGCTAGGCCAAACAGATAGGTTTGAAGGGCTCAGAACAAAACGCAAATCCTATTCCGTGCACATCGCTACTATTGGTCTGGGTCATCGATCTTGGTTTAACCGGTGGAGGGCAACGGGCCCTATCCAACCCCAGCACAGCATCCCTCCTGTGGCTGTCTACCTTATGTTTCTTTTTAGACTGTGAGCCCTTTGGGGACAGAAAACCACCTCTATCTGTCTGTCTATCTATCTATCTATGTAAACCGCTTTGGAAACTTTTCAAAGTTTCCAACCGCTTTGGAAACTTTGAAAAGCGGCATATAAGTAGTAGTAATTATTCTATACTTTTCTTATACTTTTGCTCAACCTGACTTCCCCCCCTATTTTTTACCTGATGTTACTGAACTGTTTTGAAACAAAGAAGATTTTGAGCCAAATAAACTTTTTCTTGTGTTTTTAAAAATGGCTTCAATAGTGTCTCTGTCCTTTTCCACACCCCATGGCTACTTGCCTAAATAACCTCTCTGCCTTCTTGTAAAGCTGAGGGACAGCGGTTTCAGAGGCTGGGTGGTAGAACCAGTCAAAAGAATACTACCTGGTGGCAGTGAGTTGTTTATACACAGGGCCTATTGTGGTGGTGCCCTCCACAAGGGGATTCATACAAAACCACGACAGTAGTAAGATACTGGAACCATTCCAAGGTGACATTTTCATTGGTCTGGTCTCCCCGTCACAGCTACATGCTAAGACTGTGGCTCATTGCATCCTTAATTTCTTGGAAATAGGGGTGAGCAAGGACGTAGCATCTCTCACTCTATCTATGTAGTTTGGACTGAGCATGGCATACAAAATTAACAAGCACTACCTATATCGGGCAGCAGTGATATTGGAAGGTGCTGAAAGGCATCATCTCATACTGTGAGGGAGGAGGCAATGGTAAACCGCTCCTGTATTCTACCAATGAAAACCACAGGGCTCTGTGGGTGCCAGGAGTTGACACCGACTCGACAGCACACTTTACCTTTATCTTACTTTTTCTTTTTAAAAAGTTACCACTTGGTGGCCTCATCACCTCAACTTGCTTGTCTGCTTTAGTCATTTCAAGTGGCTGCTATTGCCACAGGTGAAATGTTTGCATGCAGTGAAGAAAAATGCTTGGTCTGCATACAGAGCAGCTTCAATGCAAATGATCTGCCAGCTGGACCGATTCAAAGTGGAATCCCTAAAGTGTAAACTGACTCTTCAATCACACTCAAGTGAAGGAGGAAAAAACCAACCCCTAAATCTCCCCAAATGTATCAGAGCTATATTATTTGGCTAGCAGAGCTCAAACATATCCTAGGTCTTGAAGTACCAAAAGAAATGAGAAAGAAAGAAGGTAAAGTGGAAAGCAATAACCTCAGCAGCAAAATAGGGAGATCCCCCATGACATTACCCACAATTATCATAAATAAACACTACAAATCAAGGGAATACAGTTCACAAAGCTAATTGCAGGTGGACCTTGGCACACACGTTTGACATATCCACGGCTGGGCAATAGTGACCCAACCTCATTATACACGGTTAATAAAAGGGGTAATAACCGTGGTTCCTAGGCAGCCAGAAATGACCTCCTTTCCTGCTGAAAGGAGCCATTTTGTAGTCCACCTGTACCTGGATCTGTAATGAGGTCCCACCTGTACACTGAAGTGATGAATATGTGAAGCTGCCTCATACTGAGTTAGGACATCGGTCCATCTAGATCAGGATTCTCTTTACTGCCTTGCAGTTTATAGCTTCCAAGGAATCTTTCCCAGCCCTATCTGGGCATACCAGGGACTGAACCTAGGACCTTCTGCATGCAATAGATGTTCACCACCACTACAGTAGATAATAGGGGAGCCAGGCAGCACTAATCTGGCCCATTCAAAACTCAAAACCGTACTCAGGACAAAAGCCCAGCAACAGTTCAAAAGAAGTTAATTCTGACGGCTTAGTTCACAACTGGAGATCCACTAATCAGTGTCCGTAACACCACTGAAGTCATTTTGCTAGGGGAACATGGAATCTGAGTCAGAGATCATGGTAGTTTTGCACATAGTAGTAGCTCAGTATAGAGCACTGCTGTTACTATTCCTGCTACAAAGATGGCCAACACCTATATCTTGGGAGTCATTCTGTTCTTTGGAATGAAAGAAGGTTATCTTAGTAATGGAGCACATGTGTTTGGGACCCCAAACAACCCAAAGAAACACATAACATCAACATTTGGAACCTGTCTATTTGCACAAGTTTTGAAAACACATCATCATCATCATCATCATCATCATCATTATTAGCGAAATGTTGACTGGGGCAAAATTTTAGCACTCCAACTTGTAGGTCATTTAAACATCTGTCTCAGTACCAGTAACTACTGAGAACACAAATCAAACCAGAAATAGTCATAAATTTGGGGGAAGGGTGGAAAGAAGGAAAAAAGAGAAGGGAGAGGGTCCCCTCTGAGAAAACAGGGAGAGGGAGTTATGTTTCCTTCCTTAGAATAACACAGCAGTGAGAGACAGATGGGAAATATGTAGTTCTCTTATCTTCCATTTGATGGCTACAGCAGTGGACCTACATGAAGAGATTAAGAGAATTTGAGCTCAGAGTGAACCAGATTTTAAATGGATTATCTTGGCTATTAGAAGTTAGTTTTGTGCCAATGAGTGGTGAGAGTGAGCTGAATACATAGATATTTTTAAACTCAAAATAAAATAATGTTGATGCGGAAATCTTCCTCCGTTGCTCCACAAACAAATAGATTTTACTATCCATTGACAGCTGTAGTCGTGTCGCTCCAGAATTTCAGGCAGGAGTTCTTACCCTGGGATTTGCCTTGTTTGTGTCTCTTTCCCTGGTACATGACCAATCATTTAAGATTTCTACTAGCTATGATTCTGGAATCAGATCAGTTCTCCTTTTGAAAGATCCAGGCATCTGCCTCATGGACTTGATTGTGATATGAGTTCTACAACGGTTGATATACTGTGCAGCATCCCATGGGTGTTATGAGCACTGTTATGAGCACTGTGGGAACTGCTGCATGCTTGTAAAACTGTGTTTGATGCAGTTGCACATGAGTGTTCTCAGAAATGCAGAAATGGCGTGAATAGGATTGCGCGATGGGCAGCCATTATTTCCAATGGCCATGCATCATGTAACTCCACTCACACAATTCCTGCGTTTCCACAAGAGCACTCTTGCACAACTGTGCCAAATGCAGTATTATGTACATGCAGTAGTTCCCACAGTGCTCGCAACACTTGCAGGGCACTGCACGATATGTCAGCCAAAGTATGAATATCTGGGTTCGCACCTTTCTGAATTAGGTTTTTAAATGCTTATTTGTGTTGCTGAAAACCAAACAGTGGCAGTTGTGGGGTGGAAGTAAAAAGAAACAATTCCATCCTATTTGGAGAGAAAGTGATTTGAAACTTAATCTATTTTAAATAAGCATTGATTAATGAGCTGCTGATTAGTCTGGACACAAGAGGTGTAGTGTGACTTGAGAGGAATTCTTGTTGCCTCCGTGTCCCTCCATTTAGTCTCTGTGGTTTATCTGATTTCACTGGAGATGGGTTGTGTAAGAAAATACATCTACACAGCAGTGTTTCAGGGCAAGTGCCACCAAGTATTCATAACAACACAAATACGTCAACCATTCAAAAAATTTCCACTTAAAAACATGTGTGGTGCTGAGCATGCACTCTGTGTGTGTGTGTGTGTGTGTGTGTGTGTGTGTAACAAAGTATTTTGTTAGAGATTTCAATGCACCAGGGTCCTCTGTTGCTTATAAGAGCAATGGGATAAATAACCCGGAAATCTGACAAGATTATTGTCCATTACGCCATACAATACACACAAACACACACCCAGCAAATTATCCCAAACTTAATTTCTAACAACATAAAGAGGAATACACTCATTTTCAAGTCACACGGAGCTGAGATTTAATGGCCAAGCCAAATCAGTTGTCCATGAGGCAATCTCAGTTTGTTAGAGCATGCTGCTAAGAAATTAAACATGCTTGTAATAGCACACAGTTTCTATGAGGAACAACTAATACTTTACTTTAGGATTATTTTATTTTATTTTATTTATTTAGCAAATTTATTGACCGCCTGACTTCCTTAGACTCGAGGCGGTTTACATAAATTAAAACAACAGCGAAGACAAAAAAGAACACACACACATACGATAAAAGCCTGGAAAAATAGATAAGTTTTCAGAAGCAGAAGAGAGGGAGCATTAAGAATATCAAGAGGCAGAGTGTTCCATAAGGAGGGGGCTGCAACAGAGAAGGCCCTCCTGCAAGCCCCATACCTCCCCTGGGCCCAGAACTCTGAGAAAGCCCACCTGAGACAACCTCACAGGGTGGGTCAAAGTTGGACGGGGGAGGCAGGCCTGAAGGTACACAGGCGCCAAACCCTGAAGGGTTTAATAGGTGATAACCAGCACTTTGAATTGGACCCAGAAGTGAACTGGTAGCCAGTGTAGCAACCTCAACAAAGCTGAAACATGATCATATTTTCTGCTGCCCATAAGCAGTCAGGCCACGGCATTTTGAGCCAGCTGAACCTTCTGAGTCATCGTCAAAGGGAACCCCAGGTAGACCGCATTGCAACAGTCCAACCGAGAGGTGACAAAGGCATGAGCTACAGTTGCCAGGGCCTGCTGGTCGAGCTAAGGTCACAATTGGCGCACCAGACGAAGCGGGGCAAAGGCTCTCCTGGCCATGGATTCCACCTGCTGTTCCAGAAGGAACCGTGAATCCAGGATGACCCCCCAAAACACGAGTCTGCTCTTTCAAGGGGAGCATGACCCCATCAAGAGAAACATTTGAAACCGGAACCTGGTCAGATGGAGAACTGAACAAGAGCAACTCTGTCTTGGAGGGATTAAGCCTGAGCTTGTTTTGACCTATCCAAACCCTTAAAGCCTCCAGACACTGGGCCAACACATTCACAGCACTCTTGGATTGGGGTGGCAATGTACAATTGAGTATCATCAGCATACTGATGATACCTCACCCCGAACCGATGGATGACCTTACCCAGTGGATTCATATAGATGTTAAAAAGCATGGGAGCAAGGACTGAGCCCTGCGACACTCCACAAGAGAGAGGTCATGGGCTAGAACACTCACCTCTGATGCAACCTGTTTGAAATCATCCACTAAGGTAGGAATGGAACCAGTTTAAAACTGTGCCCCCGATTCCCAAACCCCGCAGACGATCCAGAAGGACACCATGGTTGATAGTATCAAAAGCCACTGAGAGATCTAATAGAACCAAGAGAGGCATGCTCCCCTCATTGAAGCTCCGATAGAGGTCATCCACCAGAGCAACCAATGCCATTTCTGTGCTGTGCCTAAACCCCGAATGAAAAGGGTTAAGAAAATCCACTTCATCTAGGAGTCTTCATCTAGGGAAGGTTGGCGATAGGTCTAAAATTATCTAATATCTCTGGGTCCAAGGAAGAAGACTTCAGGAGAGGGTGGGCCACTGCTTCTTTCAAAGCTAGAGGAACCTCTCCCTCCCTGAGTGATGAATTCACTAGCTCCTGGACCCAGGACCTCACCCCGCCCCCAGCCCAACGAATCAAGGCGGGGCAAGGATCAAGTGAACAAGATGCTGTACTCATACCAAACAGAACCCTATCCACATCATTAGCCTCCACAAGCTCAAACATATCCCAAATGACATCACAAGACCTTAACTCCATCACTTCAATGGACATAACACAGAGACAAGCAACCTTATTGGCAAAGAATTTGGCAAAAATGTCACAGTGGCCCATCGGAAGTTTTTCCTTCTCCCATTTCCCCAAAAGGATATGGGTGATCCAAAATAAGGCCACCAAACAGGATTTTGCTGATGCAATAAGAGCGGATAAATAAACAGTCTTTGCCACTCTCATTGCCATAGTATAATCCTGGAAACAGGAATGCAGCGATGTTTGATCATCTTCGCTCCCAGTTTTCCTCCAGCATCGCTCTAGGTGTCTTTTGACCTGTTTCATGCCGCTTAGCTCCTCTGAAGACCAAGGGGCATGAGACCTACAGACTTTGAAAGGCCGCTTAGGAGCAATTTCATCCAGCGCTCTCATGGCCACGATATTCCAAGCTTTAACGAGCCATGCTGGAGAGCTGCCCACAAGATTGCTGGGAAATTGCCCAAGCGCCCTCTGGAATCTAACCAGATCCATTAAGCACCTGGGGCGGACAGATAAAATGGGTACATCGCCCCTGCGAAGTACAGGAGCTGCAAACATACAGGATATGCATACAGGATATGCAAACATACCAGGAAGTGATCTGACCGTTGCAAGGGTGTATAGCCATGGTGTATAAAATTATGCATGGAGTGGAGAGAAAATTTTATGTCTCTCTCACAACACTAGAACCAGGGGTCACCCCATGAAACTGAATTTAGGACCAACCAGAGGAAGTACTTTTTCACACAGCACATAATTAATCTATGGAATTCTATGCCATGGGATGTGGTGATGTTCACCAGCTTGGATGGCTTTAAAAGGGGCTTAGACAAATTCACGGTGGACAGGTCTCTCAATGACTACTAGTCTGGTGGCTGTGGGCCACCTCCAGCCTCAGAGGCATGATGCCTCTCAATACCAGTTGCAGAGGAACAACAGCAGGAGAGAGGTCATGCCCTCAACTTCTGCCTGTAGGCTCCCAGTGGCATCTGGTGGGCCACTGTGTGAATGCTAGACTAGATGGTCCATGGGCCTGATCCAGCAGGGCTGTTCTTCTGTTCTTAAGGGTAAGATGACTATATCCCCCACCCTCAGATGATGTTGCCACTGCTCTGAGGCAAAGACAAGATCTAATGTGTGGCCACCAATATGAATTGGGCCTGAGATTAATTGTGACAAGCCTGTGGTTGCCATGGAGGCCACAAACTCCTGAGCAGTCACCTGACTCCCACCCAGGGCAGGTAGGTTGAAATCTCCCAAGACTAAAAATCTAGGGAAATCAACCATGAGCCCCGCAACAAGGTCAAGGAACTCTTGGAGGGCCACTCAAGGGTAGCGGGGCGGTTGGTGCACCAACAGCAGCCCTACCTTGTCACAAAGGCCAAACACCACAAACAGGCACTCACAACCCGTCACCCTCGGATCAGAGCCCCTGAATGCTGCAAGATTATCTCTAACAATCACCACGACTCCACCTCCCCGGCCATGGTCTTGGGGCTGGTAAAGCGCCTGGAAACCCGGTGGGCATATCTCAGACAGGGCAACATCCCTATCCGTGTCTAACAAGGTCTCTGTAATGCAAGGCAGGTCAGCCCTATACTCCAATACCAAATCATGAATGGAGGTGGTCTTATTATGGACTGACCTGGCATTAACCAACAAAAACTCAAGACCATTAGAACCAGCAATCCTGTCACCTGGCCCCAGGAATGAGGAAGGGGAGTCAGAAGCAGGTACTGGACCTAAATTGCAAGGTCCCCTTCTCCTGGAATGGCTAACTCCCCTCCTCCTGCCATAGCTTCCATAGCCCGCCACTGTAGAGATCTTTAGTACCCTCCTGCCTCCCCCTCAACACCCCCCTCCAAGAAGCCAACATGCCAGGACCATCCAAAACCAATAATAAAACCCAAAATGGCAGTCAAAAACATAACAAGCATAAAAAAACCAAATAACACCCATCCATAGTCATTCATTCTCCTTAACCAAGGGAGAGCTTAGGATAGGTAACATTGACAATAATGCCTGATCAGGTGCCTGAAGCAATGTGGGGCTCTCACACTGTACAGCTTCAAACAACTCCCGTGTTGGTCACAAAAAGGATAGCAAGTCAAGAAAATAGACAGATTCAAAACAAACAAGATACTTCCTTTTGGGTATCACAGAAATGGTGCCATAGCTACCCAGACTGAACTTCACAGCAGGATGTAATGGGGGACAAAGTAAACAATTTTACATTGCCCTAGGCATTCATCTACTTGATTAACCATCTCCATCTTAGTCCGAAGCCATTTTAAGAACTTCTTAAGTGAGCACAGAACGTGTGATTGTTTAATGTAGCAAATATATAATTATGTCAGAAAATTAAAAGCTTCAGAAATATAAGTTTTCCACAGGGTTGAACTAGATATTCTGAGAGATACAGAACTGCCAACAACACATCTTGACTTTTTCCTCATTCTCCCTGTAATATTGAGTTCCCCACAGGACATGCATAACTTCACCGCACTGTGCATGAATCACACACAAGGACTTGCTGCACCATTGAAGTGTATAAGATTATGCTGATGGAATGTTGAGCTGACACAACAGTGTACATTTCCACTACTGATCTGAATAGATTTGATTTTGTTTACGGTATTTTGCCATCTAATGGCGCAGTGGGGAAGTAACTTGGCTAGCGAGCAAGAGGTTGCCAGTTCGAATCCCCGCTGGTACGTTTCCCAGACTATGGGAAACATCTATATTGGGCAGCCATGATATAGGCAGATGCTGAAATACATTATCTCACACTGTGACAGAGATGGCAATGGTAAACCCTTCCTGTATTCTACCAAAGACAACCACAGGGCTCTGTGGTCACCGACTCAACAGTGAAATTTACTTTTACTTTATTTTGCTCCAAACACATATTTTTAATCCCTAGAGTCCAGTAAGCTGGAGAATAACCCTTCCTTTGGGACTCTTGCTAAGCACTTCATGGGTTACATAAGAACATAAGAACAGCCCTGCTGGATCAGGCCCAAGGCCTATCTAGTTCAGCATCTTGTTTCACAAAGTGGCCTACCAGATGGGTTACATAAGAACATAAGAACAGCCCTGCTGGATCAGGCCCAAGGCCTATCTAGTTCAGCATCTTGTTTCACAAAGTGGCCTACTGGAAGCCTACAGGCAGGAGTTGAGGGCATGCCTTCTCTCCTGCTGTTACTCCGCTGCAACTGGTATTGAGAGGCATCATGCCTCTGAGGCTGGAGGTGGCCTATAGCCCTCCGACTAGTAGCCATTGATAGACCTCTCCTCCATGAAGTTATCCAAATCTCTCTTAAAGCCATCCAGGTTGTTGACTGTCACCACATCTTGTGGCAGAGAATTCCACAAGTAGATTATGCATTGTGTGAAATAGTACCTCCGTTTGTTGGTCCTAAATTCCCTGGGAATCAATTTCATGGGATGACCCCTGGTTCTAGTGTTATGGGAGAGGGAGAAGAATTTCTATCAACTTTCTCCACACCATGCATGATTTTATAGAGCTCTATCATGTCTCCCCTCAGTTGTCTTTTTTCTAAACTAAAAAGCCCCAGGTGTTGTAAACTTGCCTTGTAAGAAAGGTGCTCTAAGCCCCTGATCATCTTGGTCTCCCTCTTCTGCACCTTTTCCACTTCTACAATGTCTTGTTTTAGATGTGGTGACCAGAATTGTACACAGTACTCCAAGTGTGGCTGCACCATCATTTTGTATATGGGCATTATAAGATTAGCATTTTTATTTTCAATCCCCTTCCTAATGATCCCTAGCATGGAATTGGCTTTTTTCACAGCTGCCGCACATTGAGTCGACACTTTTAACAAGCTGTCCACCACGACCCCAAGATCCCTCTCCTTGTCGGTCACCGACAGCTCAGATCCCATCAACGTACACTTGAAGTTGGGGTTTTTTGTCCCAGTGTGCATCACTTTATACTTGCCAATATTGAACCACATTTGCCATTTTGTTGCCCACTCACCCAATTTGGAGGGAGCTTTTTGGAGCTCCTCACAATCCATTTTGGATTTCACTACCTGAAAGAGTTTGGTATAATCTGCAAATTTGGCCACCTCACTGCTTACCCCTACTTCTAGATCATTTATGAATAAATGAAAAAGCACCGGTCCCAGTACAGATCCCTGGGGTACCCCATTTCTTACTTCTATCCATTGTGAAGACTCTCCATTTACCCCTACCCCCTGTTTCCTGTTCTTCTACCAGTTAGCAATCCACACATGTTCTTGTCCCCTTATCCCATGACTGCTAAGTTTTCTCAGGAGTCTTTGATGAGGAACTTTGTCAAAACCTTTTTCAAAGTCCAAGGATACTATGTCAACTGGATCACCCCAACCACTTTTTGGGGGTTGTTCATTAAAAATAACAGCATTGATTTTTCAATGATTGAAGGGATGAGTTATACGTATATTTTAGCAAGGAGGCTGGGAACTTCACATTTCAGTTCTTTGAGGACTCTTGGATGGGTGCCATCTGGTCCTGGCAATTTGCTAGTTTTCAGTTTTTTCAGACAATTTAGAACATCATCTCTTGTCACTTCTATCTGGATTTGTCACTCAAATCCAAACTTACTCCTGAGACCTATTATGCTGTACAGAGGTAGTTGCAGAACTCTGGAGGGAGCAGAATTCATCTGTCAGGGATGTTCAGCTTCCTGCTATGAGCAAGGGGTCTCTTCCACCTCTAAAATTTATGATTCTATTATTCCATCCTGATGCCTCATGCTATCCTATGAACACTTTGCTGGTGTTAGGTTGTGGGTTTTGTGGCAAGAGCGAAAAAGCTATTCAGATGGGTTGTGTTACCAGTTACTGTCTTGAATTAATTACATGTAACTAAAAGTTTCAAACACCATTTAAGTATCTCAGTATACAGTAGGTTGTGGCCTGGATGTCAAACTGATTTTCTTAAGACAAACTCCAATAATGCAGTTTAAGTTACGGAGCCAGGCAAAGCGAAAGTAGATAACAATGTTGAATATTTACTAGTGTTTTATGCATCTGTTGTTCTTTTGCAGATAGAACTCTTTCTTTTTCAGGGGGAGTTGATCCCTCATTCCTTTAGTGCAAGAATGAAGAGAACCATCTCACACCTGCTGTTGCCAACACTTGTCTTCGTCATCTGACGAAGGTAACAGGCCTGGTTCTTCTTCCAGCAGCCAGGATGGGTGCCAGTTCAGTTCCAGCACTCATCTCCCCTTTATAGTGGATCAAAGAGCTCCAGGGCTGATGATCCCCATCAGCTGCCACTGGACAACATGTCTTGGTGGCTGGAAGGAGGAAGCAGCTTGCCTTCCCCCGCCCCCATGAGATGTGTAGGGATTGGTCCCAGAACTTGCTTCACCCCTCCATCGCTAAAGGAGATGAGATGGTGATGGCCAGAGAACGAAGGTGGGTGCTTGAGAGATCCACAGTGGGAAGCAAGTGCTGGGACTTCACAGCTGGTACCTACCAGAATCTTGTCTGTGGGAAGAAGCCAGCCTGCTGCCGCCTTCTGTTGGTCAAGTTAAGAGGCAGTGGCAGGAGGAAGGACTGACCAAGGGACTCATTTCGCTGGGCAGTTTAACCCACCTGTACCAGGGTCCTTTAAGATGATGCTTACTGTATAAAAATAACTAAATGTAGACTTTGGCTTAAGCCTAGTAGCATATGACTGACACGTGGAGTCCTTTTGCGTTCAGAGTTCAGTGTCAAGCATTGACTACCTGTGAATATTGTAATGCATTGAACAAATATCACTACTTTCTCCTGACTAACCAACAATGTACATGAATCCTTTCCTGTTCAGGTAATCAGCATTGCCTAAGAAGCTAGCACTGAACAGCCACCTATTCTCACGAGGCGATTGTGAATAAAATCCCAATAAAAACATTTTCACCTCCAGCATTTATCCAGTGGTTAATTGTGCATGCGAAGGCTCTCAGTCATTTCCCCCCATCTCTCCCACAACCGCCTTGCATCCCTGATCTCGCATCATTAGTTGTGAGGCAGCCATTTAGAGCCTGTAAATGAGCAGTACTGGAGCAATGTCAGGAGGTAGCCCCTCAATGACCATGGCAGATTGACAAGTCATTTGGGAGAAGTCCCAGATGTAGGTCATAGCCGACAGTGTCCAACACCCACACATCTCCAGCCACCCGTTGAATAGTGATTCCCTCTCCCCCAGTCTTTCAATGCTATTGTATATGGAGATGATGATTGTGAGCTGATTATTGTCCTAGGCACAGGCACTCAGGCACAGCTAGTCCCCCCACCAATGAATTAGTTCAGTTCCCAGCCACCCCGAAAGAGAAGGGGCAATTCCAGACAAGCCAGTGGCAATGGCGTTCCTGTGAGCTAATTCCAAGTCAGCCAAGTTAGCAGGTTTCATTTACAAGTAGCCAAATGGTGTCCAACTCAATCATGCATGTTCCACGGAGCTTTCAACATGCACAATGGCCCACTGCCGCTTCCTCTATTAAATCATTCCTATATTCGTGCGGTTGAAAGCTCAGTGGTGGCACGTGGTAGTCAAGCGTGTAAAAAATGATTACTCGGATCCCTTTCAACACAGATTTGCTGCATGAAATGGCCTGGCTGTGACCTGAGAAAAATCAATGCTGTTGTTTTTAATGAACAACAAAAAAATGTAGTTGGGGCCAATTCTGCCATCTCTGCTTTCCAGTCAGTGTGAAAGGGGGTCACCAAGCACACAGAGATTCATCAGCTCTTTTTGACACTATAAACATCCCCATTAAAAAGTAGACATTATCACTGTTGCCATCATTATCAGTTGTGGAGGAACTAAAGCACAAGTATGCAAGATGCTGTTTGGCTCAAAAGGGACTTTGTCACACTTCCAAATGCTGTGGCCACAAACCAACACACAGTTAAATACAGAGCTTTTTTAAAATGTGCAACTAGACACAAAATGTGCAGCTCCAGGAAAAATCTGCAGCTCTGAAAGAACATGTGTGCAGTTCAAAAATTCAAGTCATGCAAAAGTTGTATCATGTTAGCTGATGTAAATAGTGATTGACAACAATACGAAAAGCAGAATATTTAAGGCTCCTTTAGAACTCCAGAACCTGACCAAGCATATCCACTTCTGCTCTCTCTGCTAAAGCACGCCCTGCAGACTCCACTCTTCATCTCCACAGAGTGTTCACCAATATTCAAAGATGAAAGAAAACCTTCTAGAGCATGGGGACCCCTTTCTTGAGACGTCATGTGAAGTTGTCAATGACAGGTTGTGATCAGGTTGTACAAACCTCCTGCTGTGTCTCTGCATCTGCTTTTCTCAGCAGATTCTTAGTATTTTTATATCCTTTTTACTTCAAACAATTTTTTGTTGGAGACTCAAGTTCATGATTCCTCTTGCATGAAGCTTGAATATAACACTTTTCTGCATTAGTGCTGCCAAATGATCAGTACTGAGGATTTTCTCCCACTATCTATTTAAATGTCATGGAATGTGATTCTAAGAAACAAAGCGTGTAGTCACATACAAGGGAAATGCACACATGTGCTGTAGTGACACA
Organism: Hemicordylus capensis; assembly: GCF_027244095.1. Classification (NCBI taxonomy): domain Eukaryota; kingdom Metazoa; phylum Chordata; class Lepidosauria; order Squamata; family Cordylidae; genus Hemicordylus; species Hemicordylus capensis. The sequence continues at coordinate 388,135,840 of NC_069657.1, read as the reverse complement.
CACTATGAGCTCATTCACACAATCAAAAACTGTGTTCTACCCAGGCTTGGGAGCAGTGTGTGCTCCCAATCTTGGGTTGTGTGGAAGCAAGGGAGGAGGAAAACCTGGGTAGAAGTGATTGAGGCGCTATACATGATATGTGTGTAGAGACTAATCAGGCTCTGTGGGGAAAGCGGGCTTAGCTCTCCCCACACATGAGCAAGGAGCTATCCCTGGGTGGCCGGATTGGCAAGATTACTGGCTCCATCACGGATTGGGGGCCACCCGGCTCCATCACAGATGAGTGTCCCCTTGAAGTCCCCTTGAAGTCCCAGGATGCCCCGCATGAGTGCATGGGGCATTCTTGGGAGACCCCCGAGGCCAGGAGGCTTAATAGAGCCTCCCGGTTGAGGGTTTCCCCATGAGTCGCCGTGGAGTGCAGCCACGGCACAGCGTCTCACGATCAGAAAAACCAGGTTAACTGAGTGCTCGCTCCATTAACCTGGTTTAAGGGGAGGGGTATTTTTGAAGGTTTGCTGCCGGGAGCCGTGTGACTCACATTGCAGCACACAACCACGTGGAACTGGGCTGGCCTCCCTTAGCCCGGTTCCACACGGTCGTGAGAATAGCCTCATGGTGTGGAAGCAACAGAGGAAGAAAATCTGGGTAGTTTTTCCTCTTACTTTGCTTCCACATAATCACTTCTACCCAGGTTTTCCTCCACACAAGCAAAAATGGGGAGCACACATAGCTCCCAAACCTGGGTAGAACACAGTTTTTGATTATGTGAATGAATCACAGGGTAGTTCCAAATTTTCCTTAAAGAATACTCTGGCTTTGTGTACTTGTGCACAGTGTATGAAATTACTTGAGTGTTTCAGCCTTTTGCAATTATTGTATTTATTTTTAAGGTATTGAGGCTGTTCTCACGAACAGCCAAGCCCAAGCTTAGGCAGCCAAGCCCAGCGCCAGGATCTGTGTGGATCCCAGTGGCTCTGCTGCACCAAATCCAGTTCTGAAGCCCAGCTCTTAGCCAAACTAAAGGGTTCAAATGCGCCCTTAACCCGGCCCCTGGGATTGTGTGTCAGCATGAGCTGCTTGCAGCTCGCACTAACACAGAGACGGGTGCCTAGAGCTTCTATACTTGGCTTGGGCTTGGCTGTTTGTGAGAGCAGCTTCAATATCTTAGAAATAAATAAATACAATAATTGCAAAAGGCTCAAACACTCAAGCTCGGCACACAGTGCACTGGGGGATAGCAGAGGACGGGATAATGAATCCTGGCCTCAGAGCAATCCGCGTTGCACAGAGCAGCGCTGGTTGTGTGGGAGCATGCTCCATGGACCTAACAGTCTAAGAATGCACGTCTAGGGCGAAGGCAAGGTTTGCAAAGATTTACCCCAACTACCCAGGTTATGAGAACACCCTTTTTATCTATCTCCTACTGGTGTGTATATAGAAGTCCTGTCCCCACAATTATCATCTGCTGCCAAGTTCTTTCTGGGGACAATTTTCCTGGGGTCTGTTGTAGCTTAAAGAACTACCAAACCTATAGCCAGAAATCTGTATATTCCCTTTTGGTTCTCACGATCAAAGCAATGTCAGGTAATCAGAAATCTAAGATTCTTGTAGTCCATGTGCTCCCACAGAGTTATATGAGAACCCAGAACAAGTTGGTGATCTCTGGTTGGCAGTGCACCAACCCAACATTCACCCAGGATCGGTAATCTTAGATTTAGATTTAGATTGTCAATCCTGGATTGTCAATTCAACCCAACATTACCCAGGAGCGGTAATCTTAGATTTGAATTTGTGTTGTCAATCCTGGGTGAATATTGGATTGCCATACTGCCAACCAGAGATTGTTGACTTCTTCTGGGTTCTCATTACATGCTCTGCAGGAGTGCACACATGCAATGTACCCTCTAAGGTGTGTGCACGTGTGCGTGCTCACAAGTTTTTGATGTCAGCTCAGTAAATTTTAGATCTCACTCAGGTTGAATCAGGAAGGCCTCACTCTGAATGCATGTGCGCACACACTGCCTTGATACTGCTGCCCAGAACAAAACTCATTCCACACACAGATGAAAAAAAATTAGAGAGAACACTGCACACACAATGCAAGAATCTTGTATTCCTGGTCACCTGACTTTGCTTTGATTATGCACTGGCCCTAAATAAAAATTGTATGTAACCCCAGTTTCCTGTTATCCATATGTGCAAAGTGGCACATTTTCCCTCCCCCTGCACTTCACTGCAGTGAAAAGCAGAATAATCTGTTAATTAGCCCCCACCCCAGCCATGTTATCCAGATCACAGTGCACCACCACCAGTGGACTGCAGTAGACTACTAGGTAAAGTGTGCTGTCAAGTCGATTTTGACTCCTGGCACCCACAGAGCCCTGTGGTTTTCTTTGGTAGTATACAGGAGGGGTTTACCATTGCCTCCTCCCATACAGTGTGAGATGATGCCTTTCAGCATCTTCCTATAGCGCTGCTGCCCCTTATAGGTGCATACCAGTGGGGATTCGAACTGGCAACCTTCTGCTTGTTGGTTAAGCATTCCCCTGCTGCACCACTTAAGGTGGTAAGTAGACTACTACTATTATTTATATACCACTTTTTAACAAAAATTCTCAAAGCGGTTTACACAGAAATAATAAGGGTTCCATCCACTGTTATGTAGTGTAGCTTGGGGCAAAACAATCTTCTAAATCCAAAGTATGACATTTCTGATTCTCTGCTTGCAGCAAACCACTATCAGGGAAATACAGATTAAGTTGTTAAGGAAGTTTTTCTAGAGTTGATCTTATTTTTTTATTTAGATTGCTGCACTCAAGGCTGACAACACATAAAAATAAAACAAGAACATCAGTATAATCTCATATGGACCAAGAATGCTCAGAATCTTTCTGTGATTATCATATTGATAGCTTCCTACTTTCTCAGAAGCCATCTCACACATATCTGCCCCAAACTCTCACAAAATAAATCGCTACTGGCATATTCGGGATTTCTCTTCTTACAAATGGCACAGATAACAAGAATATCCTAAAATTTAGATGGAGGTGAGGACTAACATTACAAGATCATTCACACAATCAAAAACTGTTTTCTACCCAGGTTTGGGAGCTGTGTGTGCTCCCAATTTTCGGTTGTGTGGAAGCAAGGTAAGAGGAAAACCGAGGTAGAAGTGATTGTCTGGAAACAAGGCAGGAGGAAAAGCTACCCAGATTTTCCACCTACTTTGCTTCCACACAACCAAAAATTGGGAGTACACCCAGCTCCCAAACCCGTGTAAAACACAGTTTTTGACTGTGTGAATGACCTCTGCATCTAACAATTGACACTTCATAATAGTCTCTCTCTGTGTGTCTTTATAACAAAGCTTCAGAATATGCCAGTTTTCTCTTCCTTAGAGGGAAAGCTTAACATTAAGTAGGAGATGCTAGGAATTATGATGTTTTTAATTGAAAAAATTACATAACTCATAAAACTGCCATAGAAAGAAAGATCCGTGGTGCCTGGACAGCAGAGGAGTGCTCAGGAAATGAAATTAAGCCTGTTACACAGAACATTTCCTAACATTGAATAAGGCCAGTTTTGGAGCCAACCAAGTCCATGACAGTGTTGGCTGACTCCATTTCTAGACCTGAACTCTGGGTGAGATTTCTCTTTTAGTTTGGTCTATAACTAGAATCCTTTATGACAGGGGCGTAGCAAGGTTGGAGTGGGCCTAGAGACAAGATTTAAAATGCCTTGCCCCCCGAAGCTCAGCTCATGAATTAAAGAAATCTTAAATGAGGCTGAATAGTGGTAACAAAAAGCACAGTAAAATTTTTATATATATCTCCCCTATGTGCCACAATAGAACATCATCCTAAATTATTTTTTAAAAGGTTTTGTAAATTGTGGACGATGCAAGTCATTTAATGGTACTAGAAAAAGACATGCTGTTCTTTTGGAGGATGAATATAACTGAAGGAAGCCTGGGTGGGTGCACGGCTGGGGGAGTCAGTCATGTGACTTGCCTCTGCCCCCCCCCCAAGGCAGTGGGCCCCCAGACAAATGTCTCCCCTTGCTGTATTATAGTCATGCCCCTGCTTTATGACTACAGATCATGAATGCTTCTTTCGGCAGCATTTTCTTTGCTTCAGTTTGATTTGCCAGATCAGCTGAGGCCAAAGTCATCCCTACTAACTATAGCTGAAGAACCTATTGCTGGATTATCTTTCCCCAAACAGGCAGCCCATGTAAAGTCTGGGAGTATATACTGTATGTATATACTTCCATATCCATACCCTTGAAGTCTCTTCCAAGTGAGCTAAGCTTGACCTTGCCAGCAGGCAGCTAGCCAAAAGCAAATCATATTGGGGCCCATTGTCTGGCTGTAACAAGCTGCTTCCTAAAGACTGTCCATGGAGCCCTTTTCCTTAAAAAAAAAAAACCCCAAGCATTCAACTTCTGCTGTCCTGAGCCCTGTCTTGTGTATTTTCCATTTTTCCTGGTCAGAGATGACTAATTGCTTTACAGAGAAGTAAAAGCCTTTAAAAAAAAAACAAGAAAAAAGAAAAAACAAACAAACAAGGGAGCACAGAAGATCTTGAAATCTACACAGATCTATTCTGCTAAGGATGGAAAAATAATTTTCTCCTGATCTAACTTTACAAACAATAATTAGCCATGGCTTCATACAGACCCTTTGATCTACCTGTATAAGAATGGATGTGGGCCTGTTTTATGCAAACCAAATAAAATCTAAGGAGGGGAAAGTCTATGGAAGATCAATAGTTTCCTTAGAAAACTGCTTTCTTCTGAGCAACTAAACATTATAAGGAAAAGGCTGAGGCATTTGTGGAAACTGTTCAAGTTACACATGAAGTAAACCTAATTATAGGTCTGTATTCTGTTGTAGTCTTACTATTTTACTACTCGTGTGCCTGAAGCAATGCACCTGAAAAACTAGATATTCACACTAAGAGGCTCAAATTCAATCATGGTGGAGACTTCTACCAGTTTAAACTGAAAGTGTTTGGCTGGCTGAGACGGAAAAATGAATTAATTAAACAATGGCTGACATTCAGACTAAGGTTGCAAAAACGTAAAAGTGTTTTGTACAACAGGGAGAGGCATTTTTGCCAACATTTGCAGCCCACTGTGCTTCCCAAAAATATGTCCCAAAGGGTTGTGGGATTCTCAGGGACATTTTATCCTAGTTCAAAGCGGGGAAGCAGAGTACACCCCTGTAATGGGATGGGCCTTTGTTCAGCCCAAAAACTCATTCAAGTTTCATATCAGAACTTTCTGCAATTCGAAAAGCTATTCTGAGCCTGGCTTTGCTTATACTTTGTGGATTTCTTATGTGTGCTCCCAATCTTTGGTTGTGTGGAAGCAAGATAAGATAAAAACCTGGGTAGAAGTGATTGTGTGGTTTCCTCCTACGTTGCTTCCACACAACCAAAAATTGGGAGCACAAACAGCACCCGAACCCAGGTAGAACACCGTGTGAATGACTTCAGTGATTGTTAAATCAAGTCTGAAGATTCAGTAATTGCATTTGTTTCTATTTCTGGTTGTTTTTTTTGGGGGGGGGGGTGCACAGCCCCAATGCCCATAATGAAGGAACCACCACTGCTGATAGTATAGTATTCACAGTAAATGGCACGATAGATGCCATCTTAAATAAGCACTTGCATTTTTTTTCTTCCAAAGAAACTGAGATGGGTCATTCCTGAAAGGAACACCTCATAATGAACAGAGAGAAGATTTAACACTAAACTGCTATTCTATGTGTTGGAAGAGAGAGTGGGGAGGGGGAAACATGCTTGATGGTATGCTCTGTATATTTATACATACAGAAGGAATTCTGTGAGTTGCCATGGTAGGAAATAGGTGCTTTAGATGGCACCCAAATCATCATATAAAATAGGCTGCATTCGGGGTGTACACGGAACCTCTCTGGGCCACCCAGTCTGCATACCAGTTCTGCCAAACTGGCTGATGGTTAAATTTGTGCCTAGAACTGGGGTTGAACTGGGTCAACACCAGTTCTAGTGCTTGGAAAGGGGAATCTGGGAAGGATTGTTGTAGACTGCCCAGACACGTAAGTTTTGGGCAGTATAAAAATGTTTAAATAAATAAATAAAAATAAGCACTAGGGGTTGAAAAACCTCGTGGGTTTTTCAAGGGCAGGTGGGGATAGGCGGGCAAGAGGTTATCTTACCCACTGCAGTGTGGTTCCTTGCGGGCAGTAGCAGCATCTCCCCTAGGCTGTGTTGGTGCTTCCCCCCACTGTCTCGGGTTGGTGGGGGCCCAAGATGATGGGGCCAGCGGGGCCTAGGGAGCTGCCACCACCACCCCCGAGAAGCCTCGCAACAGGGGGGGAAGGTAACCTCCCGCCTACACTTTAAAAACCCTGTAGGTTCCCCCAGTGCTTGTAAAGGGGAATCCTTACCAGATTCCCCTTTACAAGTAGTAGAACTAGTTGAATAGGGCCAAACCGGTTCGATCCAAACCGGGCCCAGTTCAGCTTCAGCTCAGACCAGCCCCACTTTTGAAGGGCCGGGCCGGTTCAAGCTCAAACTGGTTGAACTGGTTTGCACACTTCTAAGCTGCATTCTTGCATGCTGCTAATGCATCTAATCTGCAAATCTACACAGGCCTTGTATGTCCAGTGGCATGCAGCCAAGTCATGTTGTGTAGCCTGCAGGCCAGCCTCATTACTAGTGTAACCATGCATTTGGCACCTGCATGGTTTCTAATGAAGTGTCAGCACTTGGTCACCCCTCAGTATGGTGTCCCACATTTTAAAAATTATGAGCCAGCCAAAATGAAGCACTTTGGAATACCTTCTATTGATTTCCATGAGAGTGAAGTGTTTAAGAAACCTTCATAAAACCAATTGAACTTGAACATGCTTATCTTTACCTGGGTCATGTTCACCGTTTGTTGCTTTCCCCACCATCTGCTATGTCAGAGCTGCTGATGTGTGATGCAGACAAACAGCATTATGACCTGCTGTAGCTAAAATGTTCCATGGGCACATTGAGATCTCTTATAGGGAGTCACATTTTTAGGTCAGTAAATATAATTGGTTCTTACAAAGAGCTTGTGACCAGGGCAATATATATGTCAGTCTGGCCTCCTTACTTAAGCTATCTTGCTACTTAATCACACTCTCCTTTTTGGAGAAAAAGTGACCGTTGTGCCTATTCACTTTTAGGGGGCAGAGGTTAATGGGGAGAAGGAAGAAACCAAAGAGTAAATAGCTGCACAGATGCTAGGAGGTGGAGAAGGAGGGAAGGTCTGTCACAAAAAGACAATTACAACTAAAACCTTACACTCAGCTGCTCTGAAACAGCAAGGGCATCAGAGGTTGTGCAGTCTAGTTAACAGAGCCCAAGGCCAAAGAGGCCAGCACAGTGGAAATCTAATTGTGGACCTGTCTCTTACTTGCCTCCCAGCCCAATCCTATGAATGCTTAGGTAACCCAAGTCTTACTGGGGTCAGTGTAATGTATTCCCTAATAAGTGTGCATAGGATTACAACTTCCCTTTCATACTCTCATTCAGCCTACTGATCTATACAATAAGATAATGTACTAAAACGAAACCCTAGATCTGCCATGAGTGGTCGGGGTAGTCTGCTCATGAGGCAAGGCAGTCACCTCAGGGGGCAGATTTTTAAGGTGGCAGCAAGAGGGCAGCAAATGCCCCCTGCAGCCACCATCAGAAGGGCTCTCTGGGACCAATCTGACCCTGCCTAATGGGACTGGAAGGGCTCCTTTCATTTTTCAAGTGGGTTTGTCCTGCCCCTTCAGCAGCATCTGGAAAATCTGAAAGACACATGAGCCAGCCGCTGTGGTGGAGATGGGGCTCCTGCACGGAAGAGGTGGGTGGGGAGGAGAAGAGGAGATTGTGGCTGGCATTCTGTGCAGCACCCTGCCAATCCAAGAGTGGGGCATGCACACTGGTTCTGTGCAACTCCAAAGTCCATCCATGCTGCTTGTGAAGAGGCTCTGTTGCTACTACAGATTCAATAATTGCTGTCATGATGATTCTTCCTTTGGCAATGAGGGGAGAATTGTCATGACAGTGAGGGCACAATCCTTAGTAGCAATGGAGCCTCTCCATCTTTGCTAGCAGCATGAATGGGCTTTGAAATCGCGTAGAACAAACACATGCATCCTGCTCTTGGACTGGTGCGGCACTGCACAGAACGTACATCATGGTCTCTGCTTAAGGTTATCACCTGGGACTTTAACTGTCTTTTTTTCTAGATTGTGCGAGGAATTCTGGAACAATTTAGAGGAGGAAAGAGACAGTTGAAGTCTCAGTTAATGATTTTAAACAGCAATAATATCTCCTCTTCTACCCCCAGAAGTGGAAGTGGTGAGTCTTGGGATCTCAAAGAATCACCCCAATGAGACACGTGCTGAACCCAGGCTGAGCCTCTGCCTGCTCTGATCACAGTCTGCCAGCCCCTGGCTCCAAAGGGAGAGGAAATGATTGCAGCAGCAACTTCTGCTGTGAGGAAGCACCAAGCAGCATCACCAGGAGCCAGCTTTGTGAGTGGCAACAGCAGTGAGCAGGAGGTCCAGGAAGCAGAGCCAGGCTCTGCTGATTTGGCACTCTGCCTGCCACTCCTGCTGTCGCAGCAGCCAACGGCTCTACTGCACTTTCCTCCCCAAAGAGAAAATGGAGAGGACAAGTGCTATGCTGGGCCACTTGTCTCCTCCACTTCCTCTTTATTTATTACACCACCTAACACCTAAATTTAAAGCAAAAAATAAAACTCAAAACAATTTTAAAACCATAAACTTTTAAAAATAGTTTTAACAAAAACATAACGAAAAAGGTCACAGCAACAGCAGTGACAGCAGGGTGCTTTCCAGACTGCCGAGCTTGAGCGCAGGAGGAAGTGGTGCCAAATGTGATGGCTAACCCTATCCGCGCCACATTTTGAAGCCTGTTAGGGTTAGCTGTTGGATCTCACACCACTTCTTCCCACGCTGAGGCTTTAGGGGAGAGAGGAAGAGGAAGGAGGAGAGGAAGCAACCCCCCTCCCCCGTCCCTGGATCTGCAAACAGGGCACTTCCCTGTGTGAAAGAGAGAGGAGAGGAGAGGAGAGGAGAGGAGAGGAGAGGAGGTGGCAGGTGATATGATGGCTTATCCCCCTCCTCCCCCCCATCAGTGAATTTGCACAAGAGCACTGGGATCTTGCAAAAAAGATTGGCCACTTGCAATTGAAGGAGGTACCTCTGGTACTGTTGCACATTTTTTTAAAAAAGCTGAGAGACAGAGATTACGATATATCTACTAATAAGCCCCTCCACATGACACCTCGGAAAAAACGGAGCAAGCCTGAAAACTGTTCTCAAAACTAAGAAAAGCAGCTACTATTTCCTCATGCACATACAACATTTTAAACCTGAAATGGTAAGATAAGATCCAAAAACAGGCGGTGGCTGTGCAAATGGCACCTTGCTGTTCCCATATGCAAGATGATGTCAAAATGCAGATTGTATAAATGCACACCAGGTCTATATGTAGCGAAGTAATTTTAAGTTGCCTAGAAAGCACCCAGGTTGGAAGAATGCTCCCCAGGTGAAAGAGAAGAGGAAGCAAGAGAGAGGGGTGGTGGTAGCAAAGATGAGGAGGGGCAGCAACAGGCAGTTTCAGTTTAGTTTATTTATGGTCACAGACCAAAACTCTAGAATATACATCATAATAAAAGAAGTGTACACAAAAATACATAAAATAAAAAAATATATACAAAAGGTCTAATATTATCTCATCCTAGTCAGTACCTACACAATTTGATTTGCTATCTGTTGTCTAGCATTCTTAGCTGCCACACAAAACGTAGCAGAGGGATGGCACCCATGGTGGCAGTGGGGGGAGGGCAAGGTTCCTGCAATTGCCATCCTTTGTGCACTACTGCTTGAGGCAACTGTCTCATGAAAGGATTGACCCTGCCAAAGAGCCCATATTATTCAGTGCCTATTTTAAAAACCAAGGAAAGTTAAAATACCAAAGAAATCTTCGGTTTAAGATGAGAGCTGAGGCCTTTACAATTTTCTCTTGTGCTTTACAAAGGGCAGATGTTGCAAGTTAAGGTGGTCATCTTAACTTCTATGCCATGTGAGCAGTTCAGACTTTGTATAGTCTCATATACCCATAGAGCCACACTTTGCCTTGTGTTTTCAGCTTGATATTGGGCTGGGAAGCAATGCATCAACACAGAAATTCAACAGGTGCAGCTTCCTCAATCAGTTGCTACAAATGCACCTAATTAATTTCTGCCTGATGTATCTCTATAGGCATAGTTCTTCCCCCCAAACACCAGTTATTACAGTAAATGTCCAGGCAAAAATTCTACAGGTCTGGCAACTTCAGCTATCATTTTTCTCCCCACTCCAATCAGGCTTTCTTGACTCTCGTTCTGAATGAAGGAGGAAGCAAGAATCATCAGATTGTAACTCTTTGTGCCTTTAGAAACGGTGTTTCATTGCTCATTTTAAATAGTAATATAAGAAGAGACTAGGGAGATTGTTGGCTAATGATAGGGTGTGTGTGTGTATGTGTGTGTGTGTGTTCCTGATTAAATAATACACATGAGGTTTAGGCTTGGGAACAGTCAGGAACCATAAAAGACAGTCCTGCACCTATTTACGTGTAGAACCTGAGATTTAACAAAGACTACAAGTAACACTGGAAGATAAATTGGTCATTATTGTTTAAAATAATAATAATAATAATATAATTCAAAAGATGTTATAATAATAATTCGAAAGATGTAATAATTCGAAAGATATAATAATTCAAAAGATGTTATTACCTTTGGACATTCACATTCTAAAAACCATTTCATAAGTATATAAAGTAAGAAAACACCCCAACAGAACAAGATTGCAATCACTGGGAGGTGGGAAAGGGGAAGAATGTGTCTCTCCAATGTGCCGGAACTTCAAAAGTAATTGTGGAACCTGACAAGGCTCCTGGTGATTTCCTTAAATGTCTTTGTGGCCTCCCTTAAAGGGTTTTCTGTTGATTCATGTTGATCATGCCTGACAGCTAGCATTTCCATTAATAATAATCATAAATAAACTAGACAAGGTCACCTGACCTGAAATGAGCATATCTAGAGCACCATATCCATTATAGCACTGTGTATCCATGGCAGCAAATCAGGAAGCGTCCAGCAGTCTTGAAACCACATATTAAAATAATATTCGAGACTTAAGATCTTGATTTAAAACACAAAACAAAACAAAACTTGCAAATGCTATCTTTTAGGAAAGAAGAAGGATTCAGAGAAGGGGATCTCTATCTCTAGAAAAACTCACTTTTCTTCTTCCTATGTTAATGCTAGCAGATTTCCCCTTTGCATCCTGGCTTAATCTTAGCCTGGTGCTGCAGTCATAATCATGTTTTTATGACCTCATAAATCTGTTGACATGTAAAAGATTGTGCTCCAACCAAATGCAGAATTATGACTTTATTGCTATTGTGGGGGGTGGGGGTAAGGGGAATATATGGAGAAAACATGTTGTAAAGAAGTAGACGGCTTTGTTAACTAACAAGCAAATATTTCATTTTATTTTTTTTAAATCCTTTGTGTTAATGGTCTTTAAAAATATTTTTTACAAAGCATGGAAAAAATGTTTAAATATGACCTGTTAAAGGCTTAATTTGAAACAGATACAAATCATTTAGAAGACAGAGAGCAAGAGAGACGCATTTAAGGTCAACATTAAGCTTTATCATTCCCCTCTTCCCTTGCACATTATTGATTGATTGATTGATTGATTGCATTTGTATCCCACTCTTCCTCCAAGGAGTCCAGAGCAGTGTACATTGCTCATGTTTATCCTCACAACAACCCTGTGAAGTGGGTTAGGCTGAGAGAGAAGTGACTGGCCCAGAGTCACCCGGTGAGCTTCATGGCTGAGCGTGGATTTGAACCTGGGCCTCCCCAGTCCTAAGGCAACATTCTAACCACTCAGTAAAGATGAACTTTACACATTATGCTGAAGGTCAACAGATGCCAGCTATATGGGGCAACAGGGCAAGTAATTCCCAGGGAGAGTGTCTGAGTGCTAGAAGTGAGCAAAAGGGTCAAACTGTCCAAACACCCAGAGGCGTATCTAGGGAAAATAGCGCCTAGGGGAAGCTCTGAGATTGCACCCCCTGTCCAAACATCTGACACCCATCTTTTAGATAACTTTACCATAATAGCAGCTCAAAAATACAAGTCAAGCTCGTTATTTTAGTATTTCAAAAACTATTTAGCAGTGGATGTGGCCAAACCAAAAAAATGCTGGAAAACTACAAATTTCAGTATGCTGGGGCTCATGAAATACCCAAATACTATGTGGAGGTGTACTTGGAAAACTAAACAGAAGTGCCTAATTCTCTACTATGCATTGTAGCATCACTATTACATATGTTTTAAAAATAAATGGAGAATTTGACTTTTCCAAGATACTCTGAAAATAATTAAAGGATATGCAGAATAAACTGTGTCACTGCTTGGAATATATTCTAGTATTTCAGAAAGACAATTAAAATGAGAGAAAGAGAGCAAGAAACTCCCAGTGGGCCTTAATACTAAGGATTTCACACTGATTCAAAGACAAACTCACCATTACTAGCCATATTATTAAGACATCACATTTAACTCACTTATCACAAGAAGCAAAGTAAGAGCAAATGAATACAATCCTAGCTCATAAGCTTCAGCTCAGTATTCACAAGCCCTGATTCTCTGTACATAGTGCCAAACTGAACATGTGTACAGTGACAGGCCTCACAGAGGCCATTTGAGCATGCATGGTGGCCATTTTGTTTTTGGTGGCCATTTAAAAAAAATTAATTTTAAAAAATGGTGCCCCTCCTTCAAGTGGTGCCCGGGGCACGTGCCCTGCCTGGCCCACCATTGATACGCCCCTGCAAACACCTGCATTACACCATGATTACACCATGATTCTGGGATCAGAACTCCAGAGATGATTTTCATCTCCCTGTTCTAGACGGGGTCACACTTCCCCAAAAGGAACAGGTTCTCAGTCTGGGAGTACTTCTGGATCCACACCTCTCCCTAGTTTCTGAGGTTGAGGCGGTGACCAGGGGTGCTTCCTGTCAGCTTCGGATGATACACCAGCTGTGCCCGTTTCTCGATCAGTGACCTCAAAACAGTGGTACATCTGTTGGTAACCTCCAGACTTTACTTCTGTAATGCGCTCTGTGTGGGGCTGCCTTTGTACGTAGTCTGGAAACTTCAGCAGCAGCTAGGTTAGTCTCTGGGTCATCTCGGAGAGACCACATTACTCCTTTGCTGATGGAGTTACCCTGGCTACCAATAGGTTTCCAGGCAAAATACAAAATGCTAGTTATAAGTTATAAAGCCCTAAATGGCTTAGGCCCTGGGTATTTAAGAGAGCATCTTCTTCACTATGACCCCCACTGCCCATTGAGGTCATCTGAGGAAGTCCGTCTCCAGTTACCACCAACTCGTCTGATGGCTACACAGAGACAGGCCTTCTCGGTTGCTGCCCCGAGATTGTGGAATGTGCTCCCTACTAATGGCAATTAAAAAAAAAAATCTGAAAACCCATCTTTTTAACCAAGCTTTCTCAGCTTTTTAAAATTTGTTGGTTTTAATTTTGTGATGGATTTTAAATTGTTGAATTGTTTTAACTTTTTATATGTGTTTTAATTGTTTTATGTTAACCTCCCAGAGACGAAAGTTTGGGCGGTATATAAATGTGATAAATAAGTAATAAATTAATAAATAAAATATATTTGCAAAACCTAAACCATCCCTGACTGATGCTTATTCAGCACCTCAGATGGATCCTATTCCAGAACAAGAGAAATTTAACTAGGATATGCCATCCTATGAAACTGCACAAGGTGTTCTTGGAGGTTTTTCAGATAGGAAGGTTTATTGCAGAAGGATGTGCGATAAACGCAAAGACGCACCCCAAACCAGAGTCACTGCAAGCTGTCCACATGGACTGCCTCTCTTTCTGCTTTTTCTCACCTTTGTTCCATCCCTACATGAGGCTTTCATACTGAACAACTGTGGGAGTCATCTCCCCACCTTCCTCTTCCTCTGCCCCTGCCTATCCTCTCTTGAATCTGCCAGCCATTTCCCTTCCCCATTGCCTACATATTATGCCTTCATTCCTACCCCCAATAACACTTTGTGTGAAACCTGCAAATCAGTCAGATATTTGATTTTGATGCCAACAATATTTTTTAAATTTACAGTTCTTTAGAGTCTTTCATTCCAAAAAAGATGCTGAACAAGGTATGATTTGTGCTAAGTGACACAGTAAAATGCCATCCAGCAACCTTTTTAGAACAGAAATGTCTATATTTGTTCTGTTCCTAATTACAGAGCTAATGAATCTTGTCAAATTAGTGACCCTTTTGTTTTGTCTCAATCTAACAAAAGAGTCACTAATTTGACAAGATTGATTAGTTTCATAATTAGAAACAATGATGTGTTTTGGAGAATGGTGTTTTGGAGTATGCTCTGACTGAAAATGTACAAAGCCTTTAGAGTAAAAGAACATAATTGTAATTTCCATTGAAACAGATGATACACAGTCCAGATACATGAAACAGAATGAATTGCAGAAAAGTTTAGAATAAAATAGCCTTCCATATAAGAGAAAAGGCTCTTACAAATTCACTCATGCACTAAAAAGTGTGGAAACTGTATATTAAAGTTCTCATATGGGCGTCCATGCTACATAAGAAGTAAGCACATTCTACATTCTCAGACTTGCATATTATTCTAGTTCACTACAGTCATCCCTCGCTAACCATGGTTTTACCAACCATAGTTTTAAGTATCCGCAAATGAAATATTGTGATTGGCCTTGCCAACCATGATCCCAAGTATCTACGGCTGGCAAGATATTTTAGTGTTTTGGGGAGATTTGGGGAGATTCAGAGCTTCAATCTGCTCATTCCTCTTGGTGATCCTTGCTGATTTTAAGCACATTTTAGTGATTCTGGGGGCGTTAAAAGAATTTGCAGAGGTTCAATCTACTCATTCCTCTCGGTGACTCTTGATATTAAGGGATTTTTGGTGGGCTTTGCTGATTTCTTGGCATTTTCCCTTTATTTTTAAGTGTTTTTGCAATTGCGGCTCCCCTAACCCCCTGTTTTCCCATTCATTTCAATGCCTCTCCAAACACGAATTTGCCAACCATGGGGTTTTGCCAGAAAGGAACCCTTATGGTTGGCGAGAAATGACTGTATTTAGGTTCAGTGCATCCAAGTTTTGCCTTGCTTATTCAGCCCCAATCCTCCTCCTGCATAACCACAAAATTTAAGCAAACAAGTCCCACACTTTCAGTAGGAAGGTTTTAAGCATTTTCCCAATAAACTAATCTTTGTACACATTTAGCTTCCTGTGAAGCTTAGCCACTCTATTGAAATGTTACCGAGGACATACCTGTACTTGAACGCTTCTTTGAATTTTTGAGACTTCGGCACCTCCCACTGACCGAGCTGCTGTTCTCACTCATCGAATCTTGTGCTGAGGAAGCACTCCCTGTTGCTTCACTGTCTCTCATCATACTCTCATACCCACTGCTTCCTCCACTGTGGTAGAACAGGGCTGTTTTCCCCATGGCAGGTGGCAGTTCTCCACTCAGAACACTGCTATTGTCACTCCCATGGCCACTGCTACAGCGGTGAGGCTTCCTCGGTGGAGTGATCTTGCTGTAAGGTGAAGGCAGCAGGTGAACTGGTGGCTTCTCATCTCCATGAGTACCGCCACGTTCATCTGTATCCGAGTTCCTGCGCAACTGCAAACCTCTGGTGCCAGTACTTCCTTGCAGCAGCTCTGAAATCCTCCCATTGACAGCTCGGAGAGGCAGCTTTGCAGAAAGTCCAGAGCCCCTATTTCGGCTGAGCGACTGAGTGGACCAGGACATATTGTTTCCATTTGGAGGCAAACTTGAGCTCTGTCCTACAGTCTGAGGAAGAGACTTGGTAGAAAAGCTAAGTGTTTTGGTGGTTGATGCTGCCAGGCTTCGAGCCTTAGGACTTGCCAAAAGGAGCTTACTCACTGCAGAGATCTTTGATTGACTGGCCTTTGGAGAGGCACCTGCAGATTGAGAAATGCCTGCACTTGTTGGTGAGGACATCACATTACGGTTGAGGCTTCTCCCAGCTCTGGGCATTGTGGTATCTTTTCCAGGACTCATCCTGGAGCTCACAGAGGACAGACTCTCTGCCCTTTCCAATGATAGGCACTCATAATGGCTCCCACTAGATCTTCCTAGGGAATTGGTTCTACTAGCCAGCTGTTCAAGTTTGGCACTGAATAATTTACTGCTACTATTGTTTCCACTCTCCATACTGGAGCCTTTTTGTTTCCCACTCAGCTCATCAGGAAAGCTAGCCAGGAAAGATACTGGTTGGTTGGAAGGGCTGCTGGTGCTGCTACTGCAGGCACTGTGCTGAGGGCTGGCCCTGTTCTTCTGATCTAGGCTAGATTTCCTCACGGGAGGCAATGGTGGTGTACCTTTTGGGCGTGCCAGAACACAGTGCTTGGGAGAAGCCATTTTTCTTTCGAGGCTAACTTTTGAAGACTTGGAGGCAACAGGACAGCCAACAGCATTGTTCTCATCAACATAATGATAAGAAACAAAATCTAATTCCTCCTGCTTGTTGGCCTTCTGGAACCCCCTTGTGAGGCTGCCATTCTTTATGCTCTCAGTAGGATGAACTGGACTGTGGGTTGTAGAACTGAGTAGTCCAATTTCACACCCATCTATGACCCTCTTCAGGGTTTCAGTTCCTGGGGAGCTAGAGGTCTCTCCACTACTACTACTAAACCTGTCTGCTGAGTTCTGCTTCTTATTCTGTTCAGAGCTGACTTCTGACTTGGGCTCACAGCTGTCTTTCTTCACACTGTCTTCCCTCTTTAGCCAAGGATCATCAAATTTTATCTCTTTTCTTATACTAGATTCTTTCACCTCTTGAGGATGAGAATTTTTTGCTGGTGAAGATACTGATGATATGGTGTCTTGAGTCTCTTGTGCCTTAAAGGGATTAACAGCAATGCATGGATATACGGTAATGTTGGTCTTCATCGGAATGAAGCCTTCACCACTGCTTACACTTGTGGTGTTTGATATTGTGACTGTTGTCTTGCCCAAGGCTGAGATTTTACAGCCTTTGATGGGAGACATTTTATTAATACTCTCCTCAACCATCTCTGGCAGTACAAACATACCATCAGTCACTGGCTTCTGCTTGTCATTTAAACAAATGGCACTATTATCCTGCATGGCTCTTGCAAGGTCAGCCACAGGAGCTTCTGCCATTGCTTCCCCATGACCGTAGCATGCCTGTGCTATGAAACTGTGACATGATTGTTCACCATCACTGCCGGTGCTCATTTCACTAAGCCATGAGCTGATAGACGAACGTCTGCTTTCAGCTTCTTCAGCTTTGTTATCTAGTCCCAATTTTTGAAGAGGCAGAAACTGAGCGATACTGACCTCAGAAACAGGAGCTGTACTGGCATAGCATTCAAGATCTTCACTAATGCTGCTGATAATGCTAACCGGCCTAGACCCAGAGGCCAAAGCCTGCACAGAACAGTCACTGTTAAAACTGATGATACTTGTTGGCCGGCCATTCTCCAGCACCCCACTAATGGTCAGCTCTTCAACCAGGGTGAATACCAGCTCATCTTCTCCATTCAGCTCTAATGGTTGCTGCACCGTGACCATGGTGGTGCTCAAAATCTCCTTCTTTGATTCAGGAGAAATAGACTGTAGCTGCTGTTCTCCATTGTCATTCATTTCTCCATAATCACCACTGCTCGCTGACTTCTTCATGACTTGAGGGCTTATTCCCATGGGAGAAGTATGGATCTCTGGTTGCATCAGAGATTCACTGGACACCATCCCTGAGTCCTTGCTTAGTGATGATGGTGGAGGTGCAGGGTTGGGCAACACCCCTTTCTGGGTGTAAACTTTGCACCTCTGAGAAGGAGATGTTGGTGGCTTGTACTCGGATGTCTTGGAAAGGCTTGCAATGCCAAGTCGTGGTGAGCCCATTGGCCGAGGTTTGCTTTCTACAAAGCCACAGGTGTTAAGACTTTCTCGGCTGCTTTGCAAGTCAGTGCAGAGTGATGGCTCAGAACAAGTCATCTGACTACTAGGACTACCTGTAATACTTCTAGGAGAGGGTGGGGTGGAAACCTCATTAAGCATCCCCGTGTGACCAGGGGACTGACTTCCCTGAATTTTGTTAGATGTTGCTTTGAGATTGTCCCTGACATCCTTAACAAGATGTTGGCAGTCTGCCAGGTCATCTTCCCTGTCTGGTTCTGACAAATGGCTGAGCTCTGCCACTTGGTCTGACAAAGGGCACTTGGGCACTTGGTCTGTACTGAACTGAACAGGCAACTCTTCAAAAGGAAATTTGTCAGTCTCCTCACTTCCATCAATGCAGTCTAACCTCTCTTGGAGTTCTGCAAAGGTATTGCACTTCAAGCAGTCCCTTTCAGAGGTGCTGGAGCATGTCTCACTCATTTCCTCAAGTTTGCCTTCATTTTTGGTTTTCTGAAGGGCGGGAACGATTGGGACAAAATCCGGGGGGCCTTCATTATCTGTCAGTTCCTTGTCTGAGAGGGCTGTGCCATTGGGACCAACATAAATCACAGTGTCACATGACTGTTCACTGCTAGAAGAATAATCTGGATCACTGGACAAGTGTAGAATGGGAAAATCTGGGTCAACAACATTCCGAGAATGGAAAGGTCTCAGCTGGGTCGGTCTCCGCATTCTCCCTTCTTCACAGGAGCTTTCTCCTCCAGAAGAGCTTGACGTGTACTATGAATGGAAAGAGAGATGGAATGTCAGAACTGCAAACAACTTCCATGGAACAGAAGGTTCAGGCCCAATGTAAGCAGTGTTGTCTGTTATGGCTACTTAAAATATCACCACATGGAGGCTGCTCCATTCAACAGGAAGTAGACTGCTTCTGGAACTGGCAAGTTTCTTTATACATATTCCTGCATAATATTGTTTCCTTGCAATATTAGCAATATTGCAAATTGCTAATCCACATGGCAAGCTGCTACACATGAACAGTTGGGTAATGTAAACAGTTTTATGTGGTTGCTTTTTAATCAGCAACCACATCGCTCTGCATGCCTTGGACCTCAACAGCATTGCAGTACATCACAGTATTCTGACTTATGTCACACATTTAAAATTGCAAAGAGCTTTCTTCTGAGGTATGTCAATATTATTCCCATTTTTCCAATGAAAACATGAGGCTGAGTGATAGTAATCTGCATAAGGCAACATGGTCCTGGGCAGAGGTAGAACTTCAATATAAGTTCCTCAAGTCCAGTACCCTAGATGCTCAACCACAGTGTCCTTCAGTAGGGTAGATTTCTTGCTTACATATAACATACAGTATAAGCAGAGAAATAATGTCCTTTACATAATTTTTGGAGCTGTGCATAGTGGAGATATTTCCAGAATTAAATTATCTGAGAATGGAAGCTAAAAAACCTTCCAAAGTGGTGCTGAGCTGAGACATACGACTGAAAATAGATGAGCCTTTTGTAAACAAGACTCATTCTCAGTTAGGTTATAATCCTAAACACACTGAGCAGCATCCAGACTAAGTCAGTCATGACTGAATTATGTTGAAATTAATGGGACTTTAGTAATGACTAACTTGTCATTGATTTCAATGGTGCTTAGTAATGACTTAACTTTGGATGTTGGATTCAGTGGAAGTACATGCCACTGAAATGAATGAGGCTTACTTATGTGAAATTTATTATTGCCGTGTTGGAGATGAGAGCAGGGGAAGGGGGAAGCACAGGAACATGCCTCCCATTTCCATAATTCTTCAATTTACAATATATAACAGGTTTTTCACTCCTACTCCACCAGTCTGTTGGACCTTCCAGCCTTTCTGACTGGAGGGGATCACATGGATATTCTGGTTCAGTCTTCTGCATCCTAGGCTTAAGTAATACCAAAGCTCCATAGACTTCAGTAATACCACATTGGTGTTTATTCTATTATTTCTAACCTCTAGGGAAACATTTCACAACGTATCCAGGCAAGCTATTCCATTATCCATATTTTATTACAGGTAGGCCTTGTTTCCTGACATCCAACTTGAACCTGTTTTGCAGAACGTTGACTCTGCAACTTCTTGCCCTTCATCTAAGAGTCCTGCAATAAGCCTGAGCCTGCAATCCTACCTAGGAGTGAGCCCCAATGTAAACTGTGAGGACTTGCTTCTGAGTAAACATGCCTATGATTGCACTGTGAGGATAACATTCATTTTCTTTATTTACACATTTATGAGCCTCCTTTCAAGGTGACTTACAAAGCACTAACACCAACAACTAAGAGAACAATTAAAATACCCAAATGATAAAAAATATAAGCAGCTAAAAGAACACGAGAAAAGCCCATTGCCTGCTTAAGGGAAGGAATTTTACAAAACAAAAGTGTATTCAACTCCTGGCAAAAACCGGCAAGCATTGGAGGAGTAAGACAGGCCTCTTTAGCAAGGGAATTCCACACCTAGGCTGCACTACTAAAAAAGCCCTGCCCCCTAATATATGTTGGGTGCAGAGAGAGGGGAAGCTTAAAGAGCAACTCCTTACTTCAGTTTTTGCAGAGGAGAGACACTTGGCAGGGGGTGGGGGGAATATGTTCTTTTGCAGACTGAAGATATGGATTATTAGGTTTGGTGGGAGTTCAGTAGTCTGAGGAGTGTGAACTCCTCAAATGCTTAGCAGGGGGAACCTGTAAGCTTGTTTGTGCAAGAAGGGAAGCAGAGCAGAACAACCCTGGAAGAACTCTTTCTGAGAGAGATCATACTCTTCATATAATGAAAAGTCCTGGGCAACATTGAAAATGTCACTTATTGTTATGCCTTTTAATCATTCTTTTCTTCATTCCAGTTTTATACAGACAGCTGTTACTGCCTCTATAGAGAAAAGGGATATAAAATAGCATTGTTTATTTTGACTGACTTTTCTTGTTATAAGAGTATGTAAGCTTTTGGTTTAATAACAGCACTGAGAAGTTGGCCCAGTAATGGCAATCACTTTACCTACTTGGTATCTCCCTTTGTCTCAGAAATGTGAACTTCTTAAAAAAGAAATTATACAGTGCTTGCATTAGAACACCAATTTTATTTCTTACTTTCAGGATAATAGATCACACTGGCTCCAAATATGTTGGCTGAAATAATAAATAGGGCTCAACAGCATCTTGACCACATCACCTAATCTTATCTCTTAAAAGAAGTTTGAACTTTTTGAAAGAATAACAGGGAGCTTCTAGAATTAGCACAGATGTACACTACAGACCATTCTGTTGCTGTGAACAAACAAATAGATTTGTAGAATCTATTCACTGATCTCCTTAGGTCACTGATGAGAATGATGATCATAAATTATGTTGGCTTGAATTCAAACAGGACCCAGAGCTAAAGATGTCCTAAGAAACTACATGAGAGTCTGAACACACTGATTTATCTGTAACTGTGATAAACTCTAAACCATTCATGTAATACTAAACATATGATATCCCCCCAAGCTCTAAGATGTACTGCCTTTCACTCAGACATTATGAATATTGATTTTATTCAAATATGCACTTTAAAGCCTCTTTCATTTACTGAAAATCTCTAGTTGCTCTGCTCTTCCCAATGTAAGACAACAAGCGTTCCCCCCTTTCCTTACCTTGGTTTTCTTCTTCTTCATTCTTAAGACCCTGGATGCAATCTGGATAGTGGAAAGTGTTTCAGCATAGTTTCCTGCAGCAGCCGAAATGTGAGCTATCATGGTGGTACGGCAGTTCATGTTCCCAAGGGACTCTCGGAGCAACATGGTCAGCTTGCTGTCTCTGCAAAATAAAAAGAATTAAGGCTACATTAGTGAGCCATGTTTCACTTTGACTGTCGGGATGCGACTCCAGGTCTCAGCAAGATTTCTTCCTTTTTAATGGAATACTAATTAGCATTGTTCTTCAGGCTTCTAGTGCACTACATCTGCAGCTGAACAAGCTGGAAAATCCCTACACTGAAATTAGAGTGTCTCTCGTGCATGGTTTTTCTGTTGGGAGAATTCCGCCAGTAGTATTATAATAAGCTGGGAGGCAGACTCACAACCAGTAACCTACTCAAGGCTACCTAGAGTTTGGAGGAAAACCTCAGCTGTACTAAAAAGGTAAAGTGACTAAAGGATCAGGCCTTAAAGACTGTGCTAGTTTTTCTCTCTGCTGATGTTTGCGATGACCGATGGTGGGATTAGTTCGTGCCATTTTCCTTTCCTGTCACTCATTGTGCCCCTGAATAGATTCACTTTTAAAATTCTAATGCCCTGCCACAGCCTTCTCCTCCTCTCCTTCTCTAGCACTCCCAGTGATTGTAATGAGCTCTGGAAATGGTATTGCATGACAATTGCTTTGGCAATGAAAAAACTACACAAACATAATCCATTAAATTCAACCAGCTTGTTACCACGAGCAGGGATGCACTGTCAAAATTTCAACAAAAGGCTCCTTTAAAACAAATATGCTGCCTCCTGTCAACAAGACAATTCAGGAGTAAAACAGTGTGTGTGTGTGGCGAGGGGAGGGTGTTTAGTGGTGGTGGTGAGGAATCATTAATTCAAGGCTATTAACAAGGACACAATTCACTAGAAACCGGTCCTTTGTGTGGACCCCTCCCCTTCAGGTTGTAGTGCCTCACTGTACTTCTTTTGGGTGTGGGCAGGCTAACTTCAGAGATCAGTTAGAGCTGAATCTCCTGTCTACTTATGGGTTGAGGCTGACAGGACTTTAGCATTTTCATGATACTATTCATCCACAGGAAATAGGTGGGGTGTTTGGTAGAAGGTATGTGTCCTACATACATTTGGGCTGTTACTCTGGCTGCAAAGGCTGATTTCAAGGAAAAGTTCAACACTACCTTTAGAGCGCCAACTGAAACTAGGCTTTTCCTGGCACCTTCATTCAGGGTTAGGGAAGTAAAGACAGATGTGCAAGTGGCTACAAAGTCAGATTCTGAAGCAGTGACTGTGGGATTCAGCAACCTTTATTCCAGCTCCTAGCAAAGTACTGCTACTGCCTGCTCCCTCTCTCCCAGTGGCACTTGAACATGTGCAACAGGAATGCCAAAATGGGTAATCTCTTGTGTGCACAGTGTGCTGTCAAATCAATAGGTTCAAAAGCCAGCAGTTCAGTCCTGTCATCATCATACTTTATTTACAGTCTTTGACCAAAAGAGAAATAAAAATCTTTACATAGTTAAAAAGAAAAATGGAAATAGAAAATCAATTACACATAAATAGATAAAGGCTTTGGAATAATTACACATTAAAAAAAGATAAAATAACAGCATTGGAAAGGCGTAAGTGTATATACATAATTTAAAGTTAACACTAAGGAGCCCAAAACTGTATTCTATTCTTTTGAAGTTCGTAATCTGGTGAACACATAACAAAATTTAGCTACAACATATGAAATAGTTGCATCTTTATCTGCTAATAAATGCTACATGAAGATCCTCAGGTTGTCCCCTTATATATTTTATCAGTGGGCTGATTAAATGAAACCTCGTTTTGATATACTGAACACTTTAGAAGAATGTAGGCCATGGTTTCGATCACCTTTCCACAGGGGCATTTCCGTTCTTCATATAATAGTTTCAAATATTTCCCATAAAGCATTGCAGATGAGAAAGCGTTGAACCTGGCCCTGGAGAAGGCCCATCTGAATTTACTCAAGGTGATCGTAAATAAATATGTTGCTGGGGCAAGATCCGACTTAGCATACACTTGTTTATAAAAAAGTGGTAAACAAGCCTTCTCTTCCTGAATGTCTGTGTCAACCAATCTCTGTCGTACTAAACTGTGAGCTGTATTCTTACCGCTCTCTAGTAATAGAATGAGTGATAGGCTGCATTGGCAAAGTTTATCTATCCTTTTGCGAGACCAAGATGCCTGAGGCTCAGCCGCAAGAAGCTTTGGAATTACCCCTGTCAAATACGCACACAAAAATACATACATGAGGAATTTATTTTTTTTTAACACGAGGAACACATACACAAGGAAACATTGTGCTGCATCTGAATGCTTGTGTCAAGCTTAAGGTAGTCTCAGATTCACGGCACAGGGAAAGTTGAAAACTTCCCCACTGCATTACTCAAATGAGCTAAATGTGTGCTCTTGGCCAGGTGTGTATATGTCTTGTTCCCAAGCTGCAACCCCTTCCAGCTCTTGCCATACTTAAAAACAACAAAAAAATTATATACCGCTTTTTAACAAAAGTTTACATAGTGAATGAATGAAGATGGATCCCTGTCCCCAAAGGACTCACAATCTAACAAGAAACATAAGATAGACACCAGCAACAGCCAATGGAGGGATGCTGTGCTGGGGGTAGATATGTCCAGTTGCTCTCCCCCTGCTAAATAAAGAGAATCACCACACTTTAAAGGTGCCTCTTTGCCTAGTTAGCAGAGGTTTTAACTGGATGTTTAGAGCTGTAAAGGTAAAGTGTGATGAGATTATGCCTTTCAGCATCTTCCGATATCGCTGCTGCCTGATATAGATGTTTCCCATAGTCTGGGAAACATACCAGTGGGGATTTGAAATGGCAACCTCTGGCTTGCTAGTCAAGTCATTTCCCCACTACGCCATTAGGTGACTACCAAGAGCTATATCTACAAAGAGCTATATCATAACTACCCTGTTTCCCCGAAAGTAAGACCTAGCAGTAATTTCTGATGTACCGCTAATTGCCCTAGTGCATTTTGGGGGGCTAAAATTAATATAAGACACTGTCTTATTTTCGGGGAAACACGGTATATGGCTGCATATTCCAAAACCCGATGCCAAAGCCACTGAAAATAAGCCAGAGCTTTCATTGAGAGACTGATATATGTTGGTATCCGTGAATTATCCTGAAACAGAACTACAGCCATGGGATAAAATCCACAATCAACCTGTAGGCGGAAGCCTGGGGCATGAAGGTTACGTTTACCAGACTGATGTGGCACCTGTGTGGAGCATGGAAAAGCAACACAGTTAAGCAAGCTCGTTTGGGAGGGCTAGGAAAACAGAGGGACAACATAACCCCCTGAATTTCTCTCATTCATGCAGCCAGTACCAGAAGGAGGAGGAGGAAGAGGAAGAGGAAGAGGAAGAGGAAGAGGAAGAAGAAAACAGGCCAGAGAGAACCATCCAGTCTGGTGAACAGAAGATCAACATCCATACATTATGCTAGTGTACATTATGCTCATGTGCATAATGTACATTATGCTTCCTTAATATATGGAAGATCAAGATCCATACCTTATGCTAGAGTAGTACTGTAGTAGTGGTAGTAGTTTTAGTTTGATACTGATTTTGATAGCTGCCTGCCTGGGGGTACTCTAAAAAGGAGAGGCAGGATACAAATTCCTTAGATAAACAAACATCTGAATAATAAAAACAGCCATTCCATTACAGTTTCACAGCTAACTCAGGAATTTTGATTGCCAGGAATATGAGTCAGACATATAGCTTCACAAAGCAGCCACCAGCAGGCCAGAGACTTTTATACAGCATTGTATCCTGTCCCTGAAGTACTGCCATAATTTTGGGGATAGTTTAATGACTTCAGGGAGGTTTGGTCACTAACAAGCAGAAGGTTGCCAGTTCGAATCCCCACTAGCATGTTTCCCAGACTATGGGAAACACCTATATTGGGCAGTGCTGATATAGGTAGATGCTGAAAAGAAGGGTCAAGGCATCATTCTCATACTGCATGGGAGATGGCAATGGTAAACCCCACCTGTATTCTACCAAAGACAACCATAGGGCTCTGTGGGCGCCAGGAGTCGAAATCGACTTGATGGCACACTCTACTAGTAATAACATATGGGCACCTTGATAGCATCACATACTATCTGGATTAAGTCTGACATTGACAATGCCCCAAATATCCCAGGCACTCACAGAAACTAAGCAGCTTTACTTTAAAGCTGAGCTTAGCTTTGGTGAGTACCTGGGAAATGTTGGGCATTGTCAATGCCAAACTTAATCCAGATAGTATATGATTAGGCATTGTCAATGCAGCCAACCAAATATTGGTTTCAAGCAAAAGGCCCATGTTCTAAACACATGCACTAAAAATGTTGCAATGTAAACAAGTGCAAATGCTTCTATGCGAGATGGAAATTTTCATTCAGATATGAAAGAATCAGAAACAAGACATCTGCTGGGAGAAACCAATAATTTGATAGTGAAGGTGTAGGAAAGTTTTGGCCGGTCTCTCTCCTTTCATGTTTTTGGACAAAGTAGGGGAACAGGCAGTTGCTTTATAGTTCCAAATGTCCCTGATTGTGGCAGACCTTTTGTATTCATTCCAATCAAGAGCAAGGCAAATGCCTTATTCCAGCATGCTTATGGATGATTTTATGTAGTCCTGATTGATTTCTGCTATATGGGCGTATTATCTGTCTTTTTACATTGGTTTTAGGTGTTATTTTTTTCTCATGTATTGCCAGTTTGGTTATTTTGACATTAATGGTCACTATATATTGTTGCAACTTGCTGCAATATGCTTGCTTGTGGGGAGAGTGGAACATTTTTTTTTTTTAAAAATTATATGTACTTACAATGATAAAATAGCAACATTAGCACTAGTAGGCAGCACCCAGACTAAATAACTCCTGAGTAATCCAACTGAGTCATTTAGTCTGGATGGTGCTCACTGTGTGCAGATGCAGTACCTGATCAGGAAATAATTTCCAGAGATCTGATTTTTTTTCTTAAGAGAGAAAATGAAAACATTGTCTAGAATAAGAGCTATTGCAACCCCAGTGGAAACTGTACCTATTCATCACATATAAAGCATCCACTGAAAAGACTGAAAGGTTTGCCAGGAAGTTCAAGTTTGACCTTCTCTTCTGTGCCGACACTTCTAGTTCTCAAATTCCTGTGGGCAGAGCTAGTCAACCCACTACAGTATATGATGGTCTTGTGGTATAAACAAAAGTCCATTAAGATCAGAGCAAGGCAACTATACTCATTTCATTGGTGACCTAGCTCAGCTTTGAACCCACGGACACAAGAGATAAAAGGCTGCTGTGTGAGCTTAGTATATCTTCTCTTCATCAAGGAATAATTGCAATATCTAATTCTGTGCATCAGTAACCACCACTCCAAAGAAGATGTACGCGGAAATTATTAACATCTGCATAAAAATCAATACCAAGCCTTTTATTTGTGCATGCTTCCATCAAAGAAATACATGAAATGACAGTCAAAAGGGCAAAAAGACTGCATTTAGGTCTCCTGAGACTCTCTAAGTCATGGAGCAATCATCAGCAAACTGGTGTGGTCTTCCTAGATACCTATAAATGATTAATGTGGGCAAGCTAACCTAAACCCAGTCTGCATATGAAACACACTCCTGTATTTCAGCATACAGCAAATTCCTGCATCAATATAAGAATTAGAAGAATTTATTAGGATTATGCTTTAAAATAACAAGTAATTTAAAAGTCATTTCTAAATACATATTTAAAAGTCATTCTTGTCTAATCTTATCTCGATTATCTTCTTTTCCGCTTTGGTGTAAACTACAGTCAGTTGCCTCTCTTGTAATCCAAATAAACAGACCCCAGGAAGAAAATCAAGAAATGTTACTAATCACAGAATTTCCAAACATTTTGCATTTTATATTCAGACCTGGACCTTCCAATTCAGTGGCTCAATTATCTCTTTGAAAATACTCTATGCTAATGATACTCTATGCTAATACTCTATGCTAATGATAGAGTAAAAAGACCACAGGGAAGATGGCATCAGGCATGTCATCTGGTAGATTTTTGTTTTAATGCTACTTTACCTTTCAGCAGTTTAGGTAAACGTATTTTTGGATTGCACCTATTATAATTTAAAATGACACCAAAGAGTGAAATTTGTCTGAAAGCTGATGCTGCATTTCTGTCAGAATATAGGAAGATGGATTTCTTGTTTTGTTAAGAAAGGTATCTGAATATCGTCAGAAGCCAGGTTCTTTCTTGTGGGATCTGATGAAGAGGACGTTTGAAAAGGATAGCATTTATGCGAATAATTCTTTTATTGACTAGTTGAATAAAAGTAACATACAGAAAATACAGAATGAATGTTTTTTTCATTTAAATCACTACTAGCTGACATCCTGGCACTGCATGCATGCAGCCAAAGAATGGACAGTCACAGTGGTTGTGTTCCCACTTCAGCAGTGTGAGTGATTCTGTGCAGGGAGTGCAATTTTTGCTGATCTCCCTTTCCCCGGAAAAGCTCTGTGCAACCTGCAAATATGCCCCAAAGGATCATGCAGCCCTCAGGGACAGGTTGCATAAAGAGCTTCTGGGAGAAGGGACAATCAGCAAAAATGGCCCTCCTGCACATGACTGCGCATGCTGCTGAAGCAGGAGCACAGCCACTGCAGGCATGCAACCCTTGGCTGCATGCATGCTGTGTTATAATCAGCCAGTCTTTGCTAATATCAGATCTATGAAGTGTTAGAGGATAGTGCTATTCTGAATGGTCGTCTAGTGAGTCTCACTGGTCTCTGACTAGAGGTTCAACTATCCTTCCTGTTATATTCAGAGAGAGGAGGTAAACTGCTCATTTCCATTGCAGACAATTTGTAGATCTTGGATACCCTCTTAGATATACATCCCTACTGTGTTCCCTCCAGAACCCTGTGAGTGATGGAATTATTACTGCTGTGTTTTCCTCTTATATTTTATCTGTATCTCAGTCTATTGTGGGTGCTTGTTAATAAAGAAGCCTGTTGCTATTGCCCAGTGTTCTGTTTATCCCTACTTCAAAATGGACATCTGGAAAGAGTCACTGGAGTGTTCCATAAAGTGAGTACACACAGAGAACTCATAGCCATACAAGGCCATTACACAGGTCAGTCCAAATTTCTGGAGTAGCTTACAGAATCCCCCCAAAATGCCAAAATTCAATATGGATTCTGAAAGCAGTGCTAGGTCTTGCCTTATATTTTGGGAGCTTTCCAGTATAACATGGATTCCATGGCAACATCAACACTTCAATGTACTGGAGTCTTTGCACTTGTGAGATGAGGTCTAGAGTGGCCTAGAAACATCTCCATGTATCTTTAAGTCAGACACAGAACTAGGTCTACCATATTTTCAACTTGAAAAATGAAGGCCCCCTTCCCATCATCTTAATTAACAACAAACAAACAAACTCTGGAAATCAGGTTACCAATGGACTGAAACGGACAGCTGTGCTGGTGGCACTAGACCTGGCTGCTGGTGCAATGGAGGCCAGGTCTACCAATCAACTTTAGTGAGCCAGTGGTAGCAGGGTAGGGACAATGTTATTTAAGAACTGGCACTTGGTGGTCATATGGGATGACTCTTCAATTGTTCTTAGAAGTGGGGGGTCAAAGAATGGACTATGAGTTGATGTTGTCTCATATTCCACAGTGAAAGGTCCTCAAATACTGGTCTTGTTCTCATTGTTCATCATATGTATATGATGGCCGCCACGCCCACCCCCTGCCGCTGAAAACTTCAATAATTCTAATCACCATGTGTGCAGCTGGGGTGGGGGGATGTGTGGGTGGGCCGAGCAGGCCTCCTCCACCCCCATGGTGGTGGTGGTAGCGGTGACAGGCAGAGCAGGAGCGGCCGCTGGGCCTGACTGTTCGGCCCTTGAGAACTGCAAGGTGCTCCAGTGCACCTGCGCAGTTAGAATAGAGTGTCAAGCTTGCGCACTGGAGCACATCACAGTTCTCAAGGGCTGCTGGGCCAAACGGTCAAGCCCAGTGGCCACTCCTGCTCCACCCACTGCCCCTGCCACCACAGGGGTGGGAGAGGCCTGATCAGCATGCCCACCCCCCCTCACCCCAGCTACACACATGGCGGCTAGAATTTTTGGAGTTTTCGGCACCGCAATTTGGCACCGTGGGGCAGCGGTGGGGTGGGCACAGGATAAGGTGGGGGCAGGAGGCCCCCCTGGACTTTGGAAGCCATGGACTGGGGTCCAAAGGTCTGGAGGTAAGAACGCCTCTGACTACAGACTGCAGGTGGGTGCTGCTCACACTACTGCATGCTCTTCCATATAAAAAAATTACTGGGCATGTAGAAAACTAGGTATCAGACAGATTACAGAGGCTGCTCATACAAGCTTGGGCAGCCAGCTACCTACCCTTAGGCTTACACAGCCCTAATTGGGTAGGGCTGGTCATGTGAAGTGCTGAAATCAAGACCGAACCCAGCGCTGCCCTGTCAGCTTCATCAGAAGGTCATGTGAACAACCATGTATTCTAGTTTAGCCTTCTCCCCGGTATGCTAGATTTCAGTGTGTAGGCATAATTTAATTAGGAATATGCGGATCGGTCCAACAGTCCGGAGGTTCAGTCCAGAGGTTCAGGGGTTCGGGATCGAACCAACACCCACCCCCCGTTCCATCCAGACCGGAACTGAACCTCTGGACTGGTCCGCGAATTTGTTTTTTACAATTTTAAAAAAATATTTTAAATACCTGTAGTCCCTTTGGGGGGCTTCCAGTAGGCCGTGGCGGTGTCATAGGACATAGGTCACTGCCATATACTGAGTCAGACCATTGGTCTATCTAGCTCAGTATTGTCTTCACAGACTGGCAGCAGCTTCTCCAAGGTTGCAGGTAGGAATCTCTCTCAGCCCTATCTTGGAGAAGCCAGGGAGGGAACTTGAAACCTTCTGCTCTTCCCAGAGTGGCTTCATCCCCTGAGGGGAATATCTTGCAGTGCTCACACATCAAGTCTTCCATTCATATGCAACCAGGGCAGACCCTGCTTAGCTATGGGGACATGTCATGCTTGCTACCACAAGACCAGCTCTCCTCTCCCTCCGTGAAGGTTCCCCTTCCCTCCACTGGCCTCTCAAATCACGGCTGTGGTGGGTAAGTTGAGTATTTTTGGCCCTTTGGGGCCTCCATAAAGGCACGCAGCAGCCATTTTGGCCACTGCCGCACATGCTTACATGGCCTCTGCGAGGCCTGGCATGGCCTCCGGCCTCACAGAGATCATTTGCACATGCGCAGCAGCCATTTTACCTCTGCAAGGCCAGAGGCCATGCCAGGCCTCACAGAGGCCATGTATGCATATGTGGCAGCAGCCAAAATGGCCACTGCGTGCCTTTACAGAAGCCTGAAAGGGCCAACAATACTCAACTTGCCTGGCCATGGCGATGATTTGAGAAGCCGGTGGGGGAAGGAGTAACCTTCATGGACCCACCCCCCATGGCCTACAGGAAGCCCCCCAAAGGGGCTACAGGTATTTAAAATATGTTTCAAAAAAATAAAATAAAATAAAATTCACGGCCCTCCCACCGGACCGGACCAGTTCAGTGGAGGCCGGACCGAACTTGGTCGGTCTGGTTGGAGTCCAGTCCGGACTCAAACTGAACCGGGCCAGCTGGTTCCGTGCACACCCCTAGATTTAATATGACAAAGTATTATGTCATCATGTGAGGACTCGCCTACAGTTTGAAGTATAGTACAGTCCAAACACAAGATTACTATCAAACTGAGAACTAGGTCTTTGGATACTAGATTTGGTTTGATGTGCTTTTCACCAAATTTATTTTATAGAAGGCTGGGCTGTTTCTGGTCTTTCAGTTCTCTTTCTGGCCCAGTCCGGTCTCTGATCCCGTCAAACTGGGTCTAATCCAGTTCAGCCCTAATTAGTATAGGGAATGTCCTTTACTTGAAAAGGGGAATCTTCGCAGGATTCCCCTTTTCAAGTATACACTCCGAACTGCCCCGCAAACCAGTTCTTAGAACCAAAGTGGGACTGGTTTGAACTTAGACCGCCCAAACTGGGCTGGTTTGATTTGAACTGCGGTTTGAATTGAGCCAGCTTGCACATTCCTATATTGTACCACAAATGAAAAGGAAATATAGAAAAAAACGAGATGCAATTTAAAGTCACTGGATCAAAGATACCTTTTCTGAGAGATTATTTAGACATCCCTATTATGTATTTATTCCAAGTTTTTAAACATATTAAATCATAAATATTTTATCTCCTCTTTTCCCACTTTCCTCCTCCTGTTTCTCTTAGGATTCTAGCCAATTAAAAGATAGGGATGCAAACACTGATGACAGCAGAATTACAGCTGCATACAGAAATTTATTTTTTACTCAGCAATATAACATGCCAGAGAATGTGTTCCCACTCATACAGCTCACCTATCATGGTCTCTGGCTAGGCACTAGGCCAATAGCAAATGTTATTAACCACCTAGGTATATGATTATTACATTATAAGACAATGTTATGTCCTCGAGTCTGCTGTAATACAATAATTTATTGGCCCAGAGTATGATATGTAAATATCATACATTGTGTAAATGTAAATATCTTAAAGTCAGCAGTAGATAAATATAAACATTGTCTGAACTCACTTCTTTCTCTATAGCCAACTAATATGAAATAGTTTAGTGAAGGATTATAAAAAGAGAATGCCTCACAAATGGCAGCCAGAATCCTCAGCTGAATTCAGTTTGATTGGTCTGTGTAATGATTGTTGTAATATTTACTTCTTCTTCAGTGTGTCCTTTATGTGGCTGCATCCCTTAAGTTATTACAGCCTAGGGTCTAGTATTAGGTCCACCCCACTTTTTAAAGCATCAAAACTGGTTCCCTGCCCTACTTTTGTAGAGTGGTTTTCAGTATGTTTCAACAGAAGGGACAGGCTAGAAATCTTGGCATCCCTCTCCAACAAGATGGAGAAACATCACAATGCTATGCAAGATGATATTCACTAGATGTGGTGATGGCCACTACTTTAGGGGGCTTTAAACAGGATTACACAAATGCATGGACTTTGGTCTGTCAATGTCCATTAGCTACGATAATTAGATGGAACTCCTCTGTGATTACTAAATGGATGGGATAAACATCAAGGAATGGCTACTACTTCATGGCTTGCTTGTGATAGCTTCCAAAAAATCTTGCTGGATAGTACTGAAAACAGCATGATGGTCTAGTTGGACCTTGTTCTAGCAAGCTAATGTATGTGTTATTTATAATTACGTTAACATCAGCCTAAGATTCCAAGGTGCACTAATGAACCTTTTAAGTAAAGTAAACACCATTATGATGTTCCAGTGGAGATCTCCTATTTCCTAGTTGGAAAGGCATGGAGGAAAGAAAAAGGAGCCACCAGAGAGTCATGAGCATTAATTGCAGTGACCAAGTGCCTGTTCCTAACCATGGCCATTCAGAAGCCATGTTCCCCTCCAAAGAATTCAGCTTAGTTGCCTAGACAGGGAGACTGTTCTCACACATACCCTAACCCAGACTAAGGAAGCCCAGTGTGGGTTAGGTTGCACATGAGAATTGCTGAGATCTGGCCCAATCCCGGTGGGGCAGCGGCACCTAGTCCAGCGTTGTAACCTGGCTTTTAGCCAGGGTTAAAGGCTCAAGCAAGCTCTTAACCCAGGCTCCAGGATCATGTGTTCGCTGGGGATGTGTTCAGCCCACAGTGGACACAGAGTTGGGCGCCTAGAGGACCCATCTCCTAGGGAATCCCCCAATTCACCATGCATGTCACGCAGTGCATTGTGGGATATTTGGAGGCCAGGGCATATCATCCCAGCCTCTGGAGCTCTGCATTGCACCACACAGTGCAGATCGCCTAGGAGCACAGTTCATGCTCCCAGCAACATTTTAGCACTCGTCTGGGGAGATGAGCTGGACCAGCCTTCCCCCCTCACCTGCCTGCCCAGTCATGTGAATGGCCCCTATGTTTCCTGCAGATACTAGACCCAGAGAAATCCATGAGCTTGTTGATTATGGTCCAAGTGGTTTACATGGCAGAAGAGGGGTTAGCCTGATAAATTTGGAACACTTTTTAATTGAGGCAGGATTTTAATTGGTTATTTAACTAAATTACCTGGTTAATATTGCAGAATCAAGACACTATTATGAGAACAGAAAGTAAATCTG
The DNA here is from genome assembly GCF_027244095.1 of Hemicordylus capensis. Taxonomy (NCBI): domain Eukaryota; kingdom Metazoa; phylum Chordata; class Lepidosauria; order Squamata; family Cordylidae; genus Hemicordylus; species Hemicordylus capensis. Next base: position 388,101,823 of record NC_069657.1, on the reverse strand, counting down.
GGGTCTTCTTATTCCCAACACCACAGCCTAACAACAGTCCCAACCATGTGTGCAGCACTGCTTTAGTAAACATTTACATTAAGAAACTGAAATAGGTGACGCTTAGTTTTTGGGTCCAATTGTGTTTTCTATGCTGGACAAACATAGATAAGAGGCAATTCCAGTTCTTGAAGCATTGCAGGTTAAAAGACAAAGAAAATAGACAAAGGAAAAGGGGTGAGGAAGGACTAATGATGAACAACTGTGCTGAGAAACAGTCACAATCTTGATAGCTAAAATGGTTTGTATGGGATTTGCATTTCATTATTGCTTAATTGTTTCCATTAAGCAAGTACTGTAATACTAAAAAAGAAAGGTTGAATGGAGATGTCAGAGTGGGCTCATGTTGTTGTTAAGCCATGACATGAAGAACAGGCAAGAATTTGTAATCTTTAAGCAGTCATGTATTGCGTGATTTTGTAATATAAAGAATAATTGTAATTTAGTACAGGTAGTTTGTACTTATGTATATATCTGTGTATGTCATATTAAATGTCAGAAAATTATGACTACTGCCACTTAAAACATTATTATGCAAATGAGGAGGGAAAGTGGCCTCTGCTAACGAAAACCAGCAGTTTCACTAATGTCGGGTTTGCTGGTCTGTGACCGTATCAATAAAGATTGATTGATTGATTGACTAATGTAGGGGTTCCTGGAAGGTTGGGAATCCCTGCTCTAGTGGAATGATCAGAACCAGTACCCTGACCTATCATATCAATGAGTGCTCAATTATTATTTTAAAGATCAGTGTGATTTATAATTCAGTTTATAAATCTAAAACAAAGTATATTTTTAGGTTTGTGTGTAAATTATTAAAAATATTTACATCTTGAATTGGGGTGGATGACATCATCGGTTAGGTGGTTCACAAGTTAGCCCACTTGTGCCTCAAATGTTTATGCATCTACCATCTTGAATTGGGGTGGATGACACCATCACAAACTATGCCGTTGATGTGTCCCTATGTTACCCTACAACTATATCTAATTTGGTTCATATTGATCCAGGCATTGCAAAGTTGATTGTGGGGGGGAAACACATAGAGAGAATGCTGGGTGATCTCAGAAGCTTACTTTCCTTAAGGAAAGCAGACTAAAAAGAAACTGGCTGACAACATTCTGCCTAATGAAGCACCAGTGCGTCTAAAAAATTCAACTAACTTCAGCTCCACTGCTGGTTCAGTGGTGGGGGCAAATTTCAAAATCTTCCCCTTCACCAGGAAACACTCTGTGTCACCCAGAAATATGTCCCTGAATGTTTGAGGTGCAAGTGGGCTAACTTGTGACCCATCTTTGAAAAACAATTGTTTTGAAACACAAAACATGATTTGAAACACAATTGGTACTGAGTGACACATAGTGACAACGGCATAGTTGGAGATGATGTCATTCACCCTAATTCAAGATGGTGGATGTTAGGGATGTGCACGGAACCAGGTGGGGGTGGCTCGAAGGGGTGAGAGGTAGGACTTTAATGGTGCGGGAGGGTGCACTTACCCCTTCCTCCTCTTTCCCCTCACAGGCACTGGAGTTAGGTAAAATCTCTTGGGGCGGCAGCATACCTTCCTGCTGCCCCTTCTGCTTCTTTGGCCGGAAGTGGCCAGAAGTACCGGGTGCGTGTGCGCATGCCTGTCTAACATGTGTGAGCACCTGTGCATCATGCACGCGTGCGGCCAGCATGCACCTGCGCGCCCAGTACTTCAGGCCACTTCCGGCTAAAGAAGCAGAAGGGGCAGCAGAGAGGTATGCTGCCATCCCGAGGGATTTTACCTAAGTCCAGCACCAGCAGCGGGGAGGCAGGGGGAGGGGCAAGTGACCCTCCCCCACCCTTAAAGTCCTACCTCCACTCTGCTGAACATTTGAACCAGCCAGTGTTTGAACCTGTTTGGATGCCTGTAAAAGGGCTTCAGAACAGGTTCGTGCACATCCCTAGTGGACGCATGAACATTTGTGGAGCAAGTGGGCTAACTTGTGAACCACCTAACAGATTTGATCCAAATTTGCTACAGCTGTAGGGATGCATAGGGACTACTCAAGGACATAGTTTGCAATGATATCTACCCTGATTCAAGATGACAGACATGTGAATGGTTGAGGCACAAGTGGGCTAACTTGTGGACTGCATAACCAATTTGAACCAGATTTGGTACAGTTGTAGTGAGTGACACAGAGGGACATCTCAACAGTGTAGTATGTGATGAGTTCATCCACACCAGTTCAAGATGGCGGATGTGTGAACGTTTAAGGCTGAAGTGGGCTAACTTGTGAGGATGGTAATTATCAATTAAGATTATAATGAAAGGAAAGTAGGTAGATTAGTTCTTACCAGAACAACATGTTTAAAATCCAAAAAGTGCTGAGCGGGGGAGTTGTTACAGCAGAGGCTTTCACTGGTTTTCTCTTTGACAAATAATAATAAACAACAATGTCATATTCAAATGCAAGAATTTGCTCTGTAATAACCTGTTCTCCCGCAAGCTGGGAAAAGAGAAACCTCCAATGAACTTTAAAAAGAGTCAGAAGGACTAGTCTATTAAACACTTGTGGCACAAAAAAAATATTTTAGCCCTGAAACTTTTTAGGGGTCAGATTCTCTCTCTCTCTCTCTCTCTCTCTCTCTCTCTCTCTCTCACACACACACGTTTTCTTTCTACAAATAAAAATATTAGTCCTTAAAAAGGTAACATGCTTCATAAAGGACACAAAGAATGAAAGCCTTTTTGCTTAGCTAGCAAATATTTTTATGCAGTTAAAAAGAATGGAGTTTACCAGGTAGGGCTTGTATGAAACAGCTGATATTTAAAGGTATTTTATTTCATTTGGCAAAACAGTTTATAAATATCTGATGAAATGAATATTGGATGATTTCAGATCCATATATACTACTGACATATATGGTTAACTGACCTTCAGTTCTGTTTTAAATTATATTTTGATACTAGTTTTATTCTACTGCAGAAAACAGTTTTCCTTCAGAACACAAGAAGCCCAAAAGCACACCACCTCTCCCATCATTGCTCCTCTGATATTCAGAGGCACACTGGTTCTGAACCTATACAGTCACCAACACTAGGTAGTGTTCAATAGACTAGTCCTCCATAAACTTGTCTAATCCCCTTTTAAAGCTATCAAAACTAGTAGCTACTATAAGGGGATATGAACATAAGAACATAAGAACAGCCCTGATGGATCATCAGGCCCATGGCCCATCTAGTCCAGCATCCTGTTTCACACAGTGGCCCACCAGATGCCGCCGGAAGCCACAGACAGGAGTTGAGGGCGTGCCCTCTCTCCTGCCATTACTCCCCTGCAACTGGTACTCAGAGGCACCCTGCCCTTGAGGCTGGAGGTGGCCCACAGCCCTCTGACTAGTAGCCACTGATAGACCTCTCTTCCATGAAGTCATCCAAACCCCTCTTAAAGCCATCCAGGTTGTTGGCTGTCACCACATCCTGTGGCAGAGAGTTCCACAAGTGGATCACACGTTGTATGCCTTTAGCACATCCTCGAAACAAAAGACAGAAGGAGATCAGTATGTCCATCTGCAACCTTTACTTCTGGCATTCAAACAACAGTAAGAAAAACCACTTCAACCACAGCCATCCAGTCCACCAGCAGAGAGGACCGACATCCTTCTTGATCAGCCGTTTCACAGACATTTACCAGAAAACAAAACAAATTCAGGTTGAAATGCAAAAGAGCACATTTTTACTCAAATTGAGCCTTTTTATAGATGTCAGTTTGTAATAGATTCAGTCTTAAAAGAAGAAAGCTCAGTTAATCCAGCGAGCTAATTAGGGTCCAGATGCATATGTTGTAGAAAACTCAAACTGCTAAAAGAGTGCTGATGATGGGTAGATCTAAGAAATAGTGGTGATGATATACACTGCAGCCAGCAGATGATGTGGGTACACATGTCAGGCATTGTAATAGTCAAAATAACATTATCCAGTCTATTTCTACTAATAATTATCAGGACACACCCTCCATCCACAATCCAGTGACAGAAGCAATTGGAGGCAGCACAGCAGTGAGCAAAGAGAGGTCAGTCCTATCCTGTGGCTTGCAACAATTTCAATGATTTGCATCAACAAAATACCACTAGGATAAGCTTGTAGGTAGCAAAAGCAGGAAATTCATGACATCTCTACCCATAGTGCAGATAGTCAGGATGCACAGTTCACATGGAGGAATATTATAAAATCTCACATTATCTTGTACTTCTATAATCTCCATAATCAGAACAACGTCCTGCATTTCAGTTTTAATATGGAAGGACATCCTCTATGAGTCCAAATTCTTCCTTTCCCAGAAACACAATTTCATATGGCTATATAAAAGAAACACAGCAGGAGCTAGAAGAACCAAGCAATTCCCAGGGGGGAAATGTCTGTCGAGCACATGTGTGGCCTGTAAAGAGGCGAAGCACTTCCACAATAATTCACAGGAGTAAGAGGAAAACTCTGACAAATCCACCATGGAGACATTTTATCAGCCATCCTTCTTTACAGTTTTAATCCATGAAACACATCAGCTACTGTGCAAACAGAGAAAAGCACAGTCTTGGGGCAACAACCAAAAAGAACATTCCAGGGGAAGACATGTATACATTGGGCTATTCTCACGATCAGCAAAAATCGGGCCAGGAGAGCCTAGCCTGATTTTGGCTGTTCATGTAAACCACCGGGCTCACAGGCGAGCCTGGCGGCTTACAAGCGACAAGCCTGCTTTTTTAGCCCTCCCCCAAGCCTGGGTTTGCGGAGCGAGCTCTCCAGAAACCCAGGCTTTCTGATCGTGAGTAGCCGCAGTGCGGCTCCACGCCGCGGCTACTCATGAGGAGACACCCGGAGGGGAGGCTCTGGGAGTCTCCCCAATATGCCCTGCACCCTTGCACAGGGCATACTGGAGCTTCCGGGGGCCACGCAGCCCCCGAGCTCCCCAGCCCCCACCGGCTCCGTCACAGAGCTGGCAATTGTGTGGGCGGCCGATCTGGCCGCCCAGGGCTCCCTCCCTGCTCGTGTGCGGTAAGAGTGGGCTTAGCCTGCTCTCCCTGCACACCCTGCTAAACCAAGTCTCACTGATCGTGAGACCTGGCTCATTTTCTTTTCTCTGCATCCTGCTTGAGTATGTTATAAATGTGAATTTTAGTGATCTCTTCTAAAAACAGTGAAACACAGTTTTCATGTTAAGACTCTTACAACTGGAGGGCTAATGTTACTATGTGATAACTATTATATGATATCCTGACTGTATCAAAACTACCATAGAACAGTCATGTTTAGAATGTACATAACTAGTGAGAAGCTTATAAACTGATACTCTTGCCAGCTAATATCCACTGCTTCACTTGGTGAAATGAGTTATTGTCAAGTGTGTGTACATGCGCATGCGGACATATTACCAAAACCAGTCATTAGAAGGTAAGTCCAGCCTTAATATGAGCCCCTGGTGGCGCAGTGTTAAAACTGCCGCCCTGTAACCAGAAGGTTACAAGTTCGAGCCTGACCAGGGGCTCAAGGTTGACTCAGCCTTCCATCCTTCTGAGGTCGGTAAAATGAGTACCCAGAATGTTGGGGGCAATATGCTAAATCATTGTAAACCGCTTCGAGAGCTCTGGCTATAGAGCGGTATATAAATGTAAGTGCTATTGTAAGTGCTATTAATATGTTTCCATTCCATATGCAATGTGTTTATATACATCAAATGCACATCAAAATAGATACAAATAAAATTTCCTTCCATTATTAAAACCAGCAAACAACTCATGACAAAAGGGAGAGGCCTAAAAGACTATTTTTCTCTTTGTTTAGTCTCTTGCCTTCACACTGAGGGAGAGCTCAGATTCTGACATTCTCCCTCTAATTTACAAACATGAGTGAAATAATGAACAAACATGCCATACACACAAGATTAAATGCCCTTCCCTGTTATTAACCGTTACCTTGTCACTTGGTGAAGCTGCAATCACAGCAGCACCCCTGAAATGGCAGAAGAGGGCAGCAACTTTCTCCAAACTCAATCTCAATATTGCTCACTAATCTGGAACGTACTTAGTAAATTGTTACTTTCTGCTTAAACGAAAGAGGAAATAACCAACATAAAGCTACGGAAACAACACTGATTTAACAAGAAGTACATGCCAGGTACTGAAGAGCTCATACATATAGAACAGAGATTATTCACATGTTACAAAGAAACACAGAGAAGACCCAAGTGACTTGCACATTTTTTATCTGTGCTTCCTGTATAACATTCTCAACAAGGAACGCATTCATTTACTCAAGATGAGATGTGCAAGCTCAACACCATGTATCTTCCCAAATTGGTATCACATCAGTCCTTACTATACTCCAAACATTACACAGCAAATAGAGGGTGCATGAAACACTCGCACCTTCTCTGCCAGTTTATTGTCCAAAGCCAACCACAGTCCCTGCCCCAAAATAAATGATTGACATTAGACAGACATATCAGTGTAAAAGGGACAGGTCAGCTATTGAAAAATAAGCCCTTACCACCTGCCCATTTTGCCGAGGGGATAAGTGAAGTTCTCAGTTAGCACTCAGTGAGCACTAGGTCTGAGGCATCTTCAGTATTATGTTTGCCCCTGGGGATTAGCATCTCCATGGCAAATTCCCTCGCCTTCAAGTCTCTTCACCCTGACCTATATCAATGGTGGTTGCCAGTGGTGCCAGGGAGATTTTCTAATGGGTGGCCTGAACTCTTGTGGCAAGTTCTTCTCACAGATGATATGCCTGGAGAGGGAGGAAAGAATTCACTACAGAGATGCCAATCTCAAGAAGAAATGTAAGTAATATCTAGGCGAGCTCTCAGCATTCTATACAAGCCTGAAAATCCTAATCACATAGTGCATGGGACAACACAGTCCATATACTTTCTGCTGTTACTGCTCAGTAAAGAGTAAGACAATACAATTCTTCTGACTTTTCCCCTGCTGTGGGATCATTACAACTCAGATGTGGAATGGCAGGCTATTTCCTCAAGTGACATTAACGTCAAATATTGGTGATTATCTCATGCATATTCATGAACTTTCAAGAAGATTTCATAATTACTTCACATGGGTGAGATTCCTTTAATCTGCACTAGCAGCCCCTTCTTGCTTGCACAATCCAGCCATCAAGATGCTACAGTCTTGTAGCATGACCTTCCCAATTTCCTGCACTGGAGAGCTGATCTTGTTATCCTAATTGCAATTCTAAATGAAGTGGTACCTGAAAATAAATTGACTGCTGTTCAGTTTCAAAAACCACTTGGTTTGGAATTGCAACTAGTATAAATAGAGCAACTCTCCAGGAGGCTGGGAAGGTCACTCACTAAGATATTTGGCATCTGAAAAAGAAAGGCTTTGTGTGCCAGGTGCCTAGTACTTTCTGCCTACAGCACAGCAGTAAGGAAAAGCAGAACTATTTCTGTGCTATGAATTAAAAGTCTTCCTTGCCTATAAATGTGCTTCAGTTAATACAATTTATTCCTTCAAATAAAAGCATGAAAGCATGTGTTTAAAATAGCCCAAAGCCATCATATCAGCAGCAATAGCAGTCTCAAACAAGAAGACCTTAAATATTTTCTGTTATCCTAATTATCTTATTAAATAGTACTATTCAGTCCTCAACATCCCAGCTAACAAATGTAGTCTCTGGGGAAAATTTATTTATTTATATCCATATATGGCCTGAGATACATACACACACACACACACACACACACACACACACACACACACACACACACACACATATATATATATATATATATATATATATATATATATATAAAAACACTAGATAGATAGATAGGCAGCATACATAATCCAAGTTACAATATAAAAATAAAATAAACAAAACAGTTTCACAGAACAGAAACAATTAAAAACAATTCACAGAACAAAACAACACAATTTCACAGAGTTTTTAAAAAACCAGTTTAAAATTAGTTTTAATTAAAAGCCTGAGAAAACAGGTGTGTCTTAAGGGTCTTTTAAAAAGCAATCAGAGATGGAGAAGCTCTCATTTTGATAAGAACATAAGAACATAAGAACAGACCTGCTGGATCAGGCCCAAGGCCCATCTAGTCCAGCATCCTGTTTCGCACAGTGGCCCGCCAGATGCCGCCGGAAGCCACAGACAGGAGTTGAGGGCGTGCCCTCTCTCCTGCCATTACTCCCCTGCAACTGGTACTCAGAGGCACCCTGCCCTTGATGCTAGAGGGGGCCCACAGCTCTCCGACTAGTAGCCATTGATAGACCTCTCCTCCATGAAGTCATCCAAACCCTTCTTAAAGCCATCCAGGTTGTTGGCTGTCACTATGTCCTGTGGCAGAGAGTTCCACAAGTGGATCACGCGTTGTGTGAAAAAGTACTTCCGTTTGTTGGTCCTAGACCTCCTGGCAATCAATTTCATGGAGTGACCCCTGGTTCTAGTGTTGTGTGAGAGGGAAAAGAATCTCTCTCTCTCCACTTTCTCCACACCATGCATGATTTTATAGACCTCTATCATGTCTCCCTGCAGTCGTCTTTTTTCTAAACTAAAAAGCCCCAGGTGTTGTAGTCTTGCCTCATAAGAAAGGTGCTCTAGGCCCCTGATCATCTTGGTTGCCCTCTTCTGTACCTTCTTCAGTTCAACAATGTCCTTTTTAAGATGTGGTGACCAGAATTGTACGCAGTACTCCAAGTGTGGTCACACCATAGTTTTGTATAAGGGCATTATAATGTTAGCCGTTTTATTTTCAATCCCCTTTTTAATGATCCCTAGCATGGAATTTGCCTTTTTCACAGCTGCCGCACATTGAGTCGACACTTTCAACGAGCTGTCCACCACAATCCCAAGATCCCTCTCCTGGTCCGTCACCGACAGCTCAGATCCCATCAGCATATACTTGAAGTTGGGGTTTTTCGTCCCAATGTGCGTCACTTTACACTTGCTAACACTGAACCACATTTGCCATTTTGTCACCCACTCCCCCAGTTTGGAGAGATCCTTTTGGAGCTGCTCACAATCCGTTTGGGATTTCACTACCCGGAAGAGTTTGGTATCATCTGCAAATTTGGCCACATCGCTGCTTACCCCTGCTTCTAGATCATTTATGAATAAATTAAAAAGCACCGGTCCCAGTACAGATCCCTGGGGGACCCCACTTCTTTCTTCCCTCCATTGTGAAAACTCTCCATTTATACCTACCCTCTGTTTCTTGTCTTTCAACCAGTTAGCAATCCACACATGTACTTGTCCCTTTATCCCATGACAGCTAACTTTCCTCAGGAGTCTTTGATGAGGAACTTTGTCAAAAGCTTTTTGGAAGTCCAGGTAGACTATGTCAACTGGATCACCTTGATCCACACACTCGTTGACACTCTCAAAGAAGTCCAAAAGGTTGGTGAGGCAAGACTGACCTTTGCGGAAGCCATGCTGGCTCACTCCAAGCAGGTGCTTTACAATTTTATCCTTGAGGATGCTTTCCATCAATTTGCCTGGAATGGACGTTAGGCTAACTGGCCTGTAATTTCCCGGATCGCCCCTGGATCCCCTTTTGAAAATCGGTGTTACATTTGCTACTCTCCAGTCCTCTGGTACAGAGCCCGATTTCAGGGATAAGTTAAATATTTTGGCAAGGAGGTCGGCAATTTCACATTTGAGTTCTTTGAGGACTCTTGGATGGATGCCATCCAGTCCTGGTGATTTGTTAGCTTTCAGTTTTTCCAGACAGTTTAGAACATCATCCATTGTCACTTCTATCTGACTCAGCTCTCTAGCCTCCATCCCTAAAAAGCCTGGTTCAGGAGCAGGTATATGCTCAATATCCTCTGCTGTGAAGACAGATGCAAAGAACTCATTCAGCTTCTCTGCAACCTCCATATCCTCCTTAATAATCCCTTTCACTCCCTCATTGTCTATTGGTCCAACTGCCTCCCTGGCAGGTTTCCTGCTTCTGATGTACTTAAAGAAGTTTTTGTTATTCCCCTTGATACTTTTGGCTAAATGTTCCTCAAACTCTCTTTTTGCCTCCCTTATTGTCACCTTGCATTTCTTTTGCCAGAGTTTGTGTTCCTTTCTGTTCTCTTCGTTTGGACAAGCCTTCCAATTTTGGAAGGAAGTCTTCTTCCCTTTTATGGCTTCCTTGACGGTACCTGTTAGCCATGCTGGCATCCTCCTGGACTTAGTGGTACCTTTCCTCCTTTTGGGTATACAATCTAACTGGGCTTCTAGTATTGTGATAGGGAGTGTATTCCAAAGCTCTGGGGGAGCAACAAAGAAGGCCCGGCCCTGAGTTGCCACCAGATGAGCTGGTGGCAACCATAACCAGACCTCCCCAGATGATTTTAATAAGCAGTAGGGTTCGTGACAAAGAAGGCACTCTCTTAAGTACCCGGGACCTAAGCCATTCAAGGCTTTATAGGGAATGACCAGCACTTTAGCAGAAATCGATCAGATCAGATCTTGGCCCAGTGACATTCTTGTGGCAGAAGAATTTCCAGGTAGATGAACCCTTTCCAAGGGGCACTTTTTGCATTTCTGGAAGCATGGGTAGTTGTGTATGCATATTCTTTTACCTCATGTAGAACATGTCAGACCCATTGGATTACAAATAAAAAGATCTAAAGTCACTATGACTGCGCTAACCTTATTATTCAATATCCCTGCTAACTGAGCAAAGAGACCCCTTTTAAGGTGGTGGCTCTCTTATGTTTAGTAGGGGGAGTCCTGTTCATCCCAGCAATGTGTCCCTCCAGTGGCTTTGGCTGGTGTCTCCCTTATGCTTCTTTTATATTGTGAACCCCCTTGAGAAAGTGAACAATTTTCTCTTGTTTCTTTTCCTATGTGAACTGCTATTTTTGTTGAAAAGTGGTATAGAAATATATTATTATTAACAACAACACCGATGATGATGATGATGATGATGTTCAAATCACATTAAATCTTCAGGAATTAAAAATAAAAACAAAATGTGGCATCACCAGACATGTCCATCTTTGATTAACAGAGACAAACAGACATCAGTGCAACCATTTCATAGACATTTGTTTGGAGATATGTAAAAAGCGAATCATTACATCCACATAATTACATCTTGCCACTGTTATGTCTTAACAAATGGCTTAAACTGTACAACGATGGTTTGAGACAGTTATGCAGTCTGGCTGTGTACTTACAGTTTTGGAAATGCACTCTAGCTTTGTATCCAATTAATTCTGAGACATAGTAAGTTCTTCAATGAACACTAAATAAATAAAATCAATATGACTCTTACGAGAATACATGGCATTATGGCTTTGCTAACATCTTCCAGTCATTCAGATTTACTTATTTTTCTCATGTGATGCACACCTTTTATTACAGAGAACAACTATCCCTTTCAACAGTACCCACTTAGTAATTCTAAGAAGGTTTCTGATTATATAAAACATAACAAATTTTATGCTGATTTCCATCTTCTGTGGCATCATAGAAACTACTGGAAGAACATATTGGGTAAATGTGTCTTTATCATATTAAAATCACATGGAAAGAGTGATATTCCACAAGACTGCCATTCTGGCTCTATTGCAGTAAGTTATGATTACTCCCCTCTCAGTGCTGATAGTGATGAAGGCACATAAAATCTCTCTTTCCTCCAAATCAAGGCTGAGTCCCAAAACGTACTAGGGAATGTGCTAGTTTTTTGTACAGCAGCACTAAGGAGTTAAGACAGATCAATTTAAGCTCTTCCTTTTCAGGCCCAGAACTGGGTTTCTACTTTATGCTCTGAAGGCCCTGTGCTCGCAGATTAAGAGATAAGTTGGAACAGTCTGTGTGCTCATGGATCAATAGTAAGAAGCCCCAGTGAGAAGCCCCTCTACTAGTAATGGTTAGTCATCAGATAAGGAATACACTCTTGAACACTGGTGCATAACTACTACACTTATCTAACTATTTCCTCTTAAGTGGCAATGAAGTAGCCATGCTGATAATTCCCTAGTGAGAAAGCCAAACATGTCTTTAGCTAATGTCAAGAAAAAGACAAAGAGTAATGAGCCCAAAAGAGAGCTCACAAAGCTCTTTCTATTAACAACATGTTTCAGGAGAGAAGTCCCAAGCAGCAGGCGGGCTCTTGGAGCTGGAGCTCAGCCCTGACATGACATCGCCTCCACCCTTGAGGACAGGCAATGGAGGGGGTTCTAAGGATGGGGCAAGAGCCTCACTGGGGGCACTGAGTCTTCAGAACTCCAAGGCTCCTCTGAGGGGACAGCTACAGAAGGAATAACTTGCTGACAGGGGTTCAGGTGGTAAATGAGTAACTAGCAGGTTGATGTTTTAATCATGTCACATGATTTTAAAAAATAAGCATGGCGACCTAGTATATTAAAACTTAATGAAAAAGCATCCTGGAGATTTCATGAAATTTCTACTTATTAATGAGTGTATCTTCTGGGTAGAGAGCATGTCTGGTCCAAGTTCTGCAAGGTAAAGTGTAAATTAATTTGAACAGTGTGTAAATTACATTAGTTAACAGTTCATGAACGCAGATTGAAAGCCAGTGGATGACAAGTTTAGAGAAGAAGATGGTTTGGGGAGAACTAACATGAAATGAATGTATTCATAAGAATATATCAGTCAAGACTGGGAAGGCACATATGAGAGGACTAAGAGAAAGCATTACTCCAGATATCCTGCCCTAGATCATTTAGAGCACCTTCTGCTCCTGCATCCCTTCCTGCACTACCAAGTTTTGATTCCATTTCCTTGCTGTGTCCCCCAGTTCACATTCCACACCATCCCTTCTGTTTTGCTATCAACCACTACAGGTACTGGCGTAATCTGAAACATGTGGCATCTGCAAGCAGAATAAATTATGCCAAATAAGTTTCCCCATAAACCAGTGGTACATGATCACACACTCTCTCTCCCACCACAGTACTCATAATGTGAACAAAGCACGCTAATAAATGAATGAGTAATCGCTATTCCAATAACCTTTAATAATCTGGACATAGGATTATTGTCCTATGATAGACAATAGGATTATTCTTCTATGACGTGAGCCCCTTTGGGGACAGGGAACCATCTTTTTATTTCTCCCCACCCCCATACATCACTTTGAGATTTATTTTGTTGAAAATCAGTATATAAATAATACTAGTAATAGTAAAAATACAGGGGGCCATGAATGTGTACACACACACACACACACACACACACACACACACACACACACACTCTTTTCAGACACAAAAGGTGAGGAAAACTCATTTTAAGTTCACATTATCTGCTCAACAATCTTCAATTAGCTCTACTAGGGCATACATAGATTTTGGCTTGGAAAAAAACAATAGATTGCCCTTGCAACTTAAAATAAAAATGGCTTCTCATAATAAACCTAACTTTTGTAGTAGGCCATTCATCCCCCACTGTGAAAATGCTAACCAACATACTTTGCTTCATATCATATGGTAGGAGATTAAGCCGAGTTAAAAACCTTTGGGCCTTATATATTGGAAATGCCAAGAAAATTGCCATGAGCCTTGTATAACATAAAGACTTGTGAAGAGCATTACATGTAATTGAAGGAAGCCGTGCCCCTTAGCACAATAATTGCAAGTAAATGGCACAAAGAGCAGTAGTTCCTAATTGTGTCAATTGGAATAGAAATTTATATGAAGAATTAGAACAGATCATGGAGCATGGAGAGACTATATATTAACAAGACAATATGATTCATACAGCTTATAAAATACAGAACATATATGATTCTAATCAGAGATATGTGCCTTTAAATGTAAGAACAATTAAAATAAGATACTTTCTACTATCATTTACTATAAAAGAACAAAATAGAATTGTAATATTTCTACTACTATCTATTGTGAATAATTTAATACAACCCAATAACTTGTGGCTTCTATGTATATATGTGAGCAAAATTCATAATTCTACACTTCAGTGATGGCCTTATCTCAATTTTTTAATATTAGTGAGCATTATTGCACTGTTAAGACTGTTATACTGTTATTGCATAGTTATACTAGTTATAACAACCAATAGTTATAACAACCAATGTACAATGGGAAAACCTGCTATACTGAATACTCTTTTAATGAAATATAATAAGTATGGACAAGCTGATAACCAGCAGTATAATTCATCAAAAATTTCTCTTGCACACACCCCACTAAACTGAATGGGATCTGTACATGGATGGAAAACACACAAGGATGGATTCACTGTTCAATTAGAAATTAGAATTGATTACATTTATTTAGATCTGATTAAATTTAGTTAGATATTAGATAAGTACATACAATCTACCTAGCTTTGCATGGTTTGCCCCCCACTGCAGAGTATGGGGTAATCAGTTACAGAACTGAAATAATGACAACAGCAGATTCTGTTGATAACAGTTGATTACAAGCCCTATACAGATATTCTGTACCTAGATATAGTGTATCCATGTACAGAGCAAAGGGAATCAATGCCAGCTAAGCATACTCCCTTGTGCCAACACACTTCATGACCATGTCCCCACTCTCCCTGGGTGATGAATATTCTAATCCACAAGGAAAAATTCTCCCCAGGTACTGCATGTTCCTTTGCAGAGAAGCACTGAAGCCAGAGACATAGAAGGCATTTCCACAGAATGCATTGGCACTGGGGAACATGGCTAGCAGGAATGCTTCCATTTCCCTTCCTGTAGAACAGCCATCTTCTGCGCTTTCTCCTTTGTGGTCTTTATTTATATCTCGTCAAATACCCATCCACCACCCTATAGCCTTGCAAAACTGACCCTACATCAGGCCTGCTGAACTTAGGCCCCCCAGCTGTTTTTTGACTACAACTCCCATAATCTCCAGCCACAGTGGTTAATAGCCAGGGTTTGTTTGTTTGTTTGTTTGTTTGTTTGTTTATTTATTTATTTATTAATCATTCATTCATTCATTCATTCATTCAAACAAACATATTTTTATACCACCCATAACTTACGTCTCTGTAAGCTAGTTGTAGGCTAACATCTGCAAGAGGGCCAAAGTTGAGCAGACCTGCCCTACATGGTTCTGGCTCTCATGAGTGATCCTATGGGAATTTCCGTCCTGCTCTCCCAGGGCCTGGTCACTACCCTGCAAACCTGTCTCACCCAGCCAGAAATATACTACATCTTCTGGTTATGGAAGCATAGTGTCCTATGTGGGCTTGATGTATTATCTGGGAGTGCTGTGAGTAAAGCAGCTGGACCTTATCTGGCAGGGGGAGTGCAATCAGAAGCTGAGAACCATAACAAAAAGGTAACTTGCCTCTCCACTGAAACTTCTGGCAA
Source organism: Hemicordylus capensis (assembly GCF_027244095.1). Classification (NCBI taxonomy): domain Eukaryota; kingdom Metazoa; phylum Chordata; class Lepidosauria; order Squamata; family Cordylidae; genus Hemicordylus; species Hemicordylus capensis. The sequence continues at coordinate 388,086,476 of NC_069657.1, read as the reverse complement.
ACTTCATGCACCGTCTCTAAACCAAAAAGCCCCCCCAAAATTAAGTGAAATGTATTTCAGTGAATTTATTCAGGTTCATAGTAGTCTGTATGGGCTATAGTTGTCATATAATTGGATCCTGACTTGTGCAAGCAGAAGAAAGCTTGTGCAAGGGGACTTCTCGACTCCTGCACCATCTGAGATTATACTCCTGATAGTTGAACGGCCCTCCAGAACAGCGTAGGAGGTGGTTCCGGGGCTTGCAGTGGGAAGGAAAGTGCAGGAAAGTCTCCTTGCATCCGCTTCCTTCCATTAATGCCAGCTGAGACCCAAGATCAACAGACATCCAATAATTTATCCAAGTTATTTGTATACCTTGGATAAGACAACTCTGAAGTCAAAACAGCTCTTTTGGCAGAATAATTTTCAGCAGGAAGACAGAACAGAATTAAAGAATTATACATGCTCTACTCCCATGCCACAGTCCTAATCCAGATCAGGTCTCCCATGGGTGACATTTTAAAAGGCGGGGAGAGCTCCCAAAGTAGATATGTTTGACGTTGCATCTGGTTTGGCCCACAATTCGCTAATTAGAAGCTACCAGAATTCATTGTGAAAAGTTATTTGGAAGGGGTAGCTTGTCTTTTGGAAATGCCAACTTCTGTGCAGAAAATCAAATGCCACAAAAAGTCAGTGCAACATTAATTTGCAGTGACTATATACTCAGCAGACTAGAACTTCAACTGGAAATTACTGTTGTGCTTACATGACAACAGATCTTTCTTTTCCTTACATTCCATAAGCATTATGGCTGCAGATCTGAACTTTTATGTAACAAATACAGAAACGTTTCCAGATGAAAAATAAATGTAGTGTTTTACTAAAGTAGGTAATATGGAAGACTCATAAGGCATTATAACAGGGAAGTTTAGTTCCAAATGAAATCTCTTTCTTACAGAACAGTTGATCACCATATAAACATCCCAAGTAGTACAAATTTCTCATTGAGGGCAAATTAAAGGAGTGGAGATGTTTCCAGTGTAATGGATGTGACTATATAATAGAAAGTTCAATAGAAGGGCTATCAGTCATTTAATCCCTAATTAACCCCAAAAACTATAAACAGGTAGAAAGTAGACCAATTGTATTAAACATAATTTTGTGTCAAAAAAAATGAACAAAGGTAATGGAGACCCTATTCAAAGAAGGTCTGATAGGGTTGAAAGCTGGCAGTTCTATAGACTGGCTCTGTCCAAACTGATTAATTCAGGATTCTGTCTGCAGGATTATGATAGGTTATAGTAAAATCTGCCCATGTTCAAAATGTTGTTGTTGGCACTATACAAATATAAGTTCCTTGCTATATCAATTCTAATTTCCAGATGTTTTCAACACAGATGCTACATATCTGAAATATGGTAGATCACCATTAACTCACTTATGGCCCAAGATACACTACAAAAAAAGAAACAGTTCAGAAAAGGGGTTTGGAACACAGGAAGCTGCCATATACTGAGTCAGACCATTGGTCCATCTAGCTCAATATTGTCTTCACAGGCCGACAGCAGCTTCTCCAAGGTTGCAGGCAGGAATCTCTCTCAGCTCTATCTTGGAGATACGAGGGAGGGAACTTGAACCTTCTGCTCTTCCTAGAGCAGCTCCATCCCCTGTAGGGAATCTTACAGTGCTTACACTTCTAGTCTCCCATTCATATGCAACCAGGGCAGCCCTGCTTAGCTAAGGGGACAAGTCATGCTTGCTACAAGACCAGCTCTCCTCTCCAAGGAGAGGTTTGGTTGGTGTGTGTATATTCTATTGGCCTAAAATGACCTTTGGGTGCATTCATTCTATACTGACATTTTTATGATGCAGTTATTCCTTTTGCTTCATTTTTTCCTACTTCTTTATCCTAAATGGATTCCACTTGTGCAAGTACAAATAATGATGATCTGTCCTCTGTGTTTATACCCTTGAAAATCTGGTAACGTTTTCTCGTATCTTTTTTAGTTACTCTTGTTTTCAGAGCAAGAATGCTTCAGTTCTTGTACTCACTGTTCATAAATAAATCAGTCCCTTCAGACCTTTAATCATTCTTCCGCCTCTCCTTTGAATCTGTTCCAATTTGTCAACAACATTCCTATTCTGAGATACCCAGATGGGAACACAATATTTTAGAAGGATTCTACCAGTGCTGCAAAGGGAGAAATGGTGATTGATCACAAATAAGTTAAAAGTATTTCACCGTTCCAGAGAATATATCACTGTGCACTAGGGTTAGGAGATCTGAACAGTACCCTTCCAAGGACAATATGTTTTCTGATTTGTGTGCCAGTAACTAGATATATCTAGAATCTTCTGTGCAAAATCACTTTGGGCATGACTGTATAAGCTGCTTTACAAAAGGGATTAGCATGTGTAGTAAGGTGCTTTTTCTTTTCCTAAAACACAACTTCTGTGTGCCTTCATAAGTTCCATTTTAAACTCCACAGTTAAACAGCACAGGATGGGTGTGGAGAGGTCCAAAACAAAAGTCCTGCAACACAGGCAAATCTTCCTATGTCCTCCTTTGGATTGAGCGCATTGTCTACAAATATATACAGTACTCAAACATAAGTTACATAGGAAGCTACTTTATAAACATCCCCTGCTAACTTGGCAAAGAGGCACCTGTTAATGTGGTGATTCTCTTTATTTAGCAGTGGGAGAGTAACTGGCCCTACCCACCCCCAGCACAGTACCTCCAGTGACTGTTGCTGGTGTCCACCTCATGTTTCTTTTTAGATTGTGAGCCCTTTGTGGACAGGGAACCATCTTTCTTATCTATCTATCTATCTATCTATCTATCTATCTATCTATCTATGTAAACTGCCCTGAGCCATTTTTGGAAGGGCGGTATAGAAATTGAATAAAACAACAACAACACCCAGTGAGGCACTACCTTGGTGTGGTTGTGGGGCTTGCGTGCTCTGAGGAAGGTGAGAGCTATGCCAGAGGTCCAACCATACTGGACAGGTCTCACCAGAGGAGCCAGACAAAAAGTGCCTCTCCCATCAACAATATGGTGAGACGTAACTTTAATAAATCTATACCGGATCGGTCGTCACCAGGGTCAACAAGGACTGCGCCAGGTGCTGGAGTCCCTGGACATCTGGTGGCAAGTGGGCAACAGGACTCAGGATCTTCAGCTGAGCAACCAGGGCTGGAGACTGCAAAGTTACTGGAAGAAACATCGCTTAACTGAAAAAAATATATGAAAAATGCCAACAAGGAAATAATGATCTGCTATTACAAGTCTAGTCCAACTAGAAGAGGTTATTTTAAAAGAATGTACCAAATTTGGAAAGAGAAGCATCCAGATACAGAAATAACAGAACAAAGGCTAGCAGACCAGAGAAGATTCATAATAAGAAATAAAGTATTCACAGGAGTTGAGCTGGAAGAACTGCAAAGAGCAACACAGGCTCAAGATATGGAAGAAGAATTAACACCAACGGAAGCAGTTGCTCAGGTGCAGGTGGAGGAGGTGTTGGAAATAAAGGATGCCACTGTTGCTGAACTGTTTCAAAATCAAAACCAGGCTACCTCCCCTTTGCCTTCACCTCAAAAACCCAAATGCCATTTAACAGAAAAGCAACAAGAACTAAAGCAAAAAATAAACTGAGCACATGAACCAAACATCACCAGGGTTCGACTTCCAGCTCTAAAAATAGTTGCCAAAAAACAACTTGCTCAGGCATTAAAGGATGTCAATGCTGCACTTGCAGAAATAACAACCAATAATTTGCAAGAAACAAACCAACTAATGTACAGTGCAGCAACAATAACACAAGAGCTCGGATATAAGATCAGTGGACCTGTAAAAAAAGAAAGTAGTACATCACCTAAATGGAAGATTAGATTAGAAAATAAAATCACCAGGCTTAGATCAGATGCTAGTAAATTGAAAGATATGAAAGACAAGAAGCTGAAGAATGAAAACAACAAACAGTATCTGATCCAAAAATACCACCTAGATTCAAGGAAAATTAGAGAAGTCCTGGAAATAATAAAGCAGCAAATAACAGCAGTGCCAAGAAGATTAGCAGATATGAAGCCAGAATTACACAACACAGGCAGAATCTCCAATTCCAGTTGAATCAGAGACGTTTCTACCAAAGCACAGAAGGAGAAACTGCAAGAAACATAGAAACACCAAATAAAAAAGAAACAGTGCAATTCTGGGGGAAATTATGGGACAATCCAATAGATTATAATAAAAAAGCAGGCTGGATGAAAGAGTTCAAAAAATATAACCAACAAATGCAAGATCTAAAAATAACACCAGAATTAATAAGTGAAAGAGCAAAGAAAATTAAAAATTGGACTGCTCCAGGCAATGATGAATTGCATGGCTTTTGGCTTAAACACCTAACAAGCCTTCATAAACAACTATCAAAACTGTTCAATCACATTTTGCAAAGAGGTGATATTCAACAATGGCTAACAACTGAGAAAACTCATCTCATCATGAAAGACCCAGCAAAAGGTGCAGTTCAAAGTAATTATAGACCAATAACCTGCCTGCCAACCATGTTCAAATTATTAACTGGAATAATAGCAGATGAAGTCATGCAACACGTATTAACTAACAAACAGCTTCCAGTTGAACAGAAAGGAAATTGTCCGAACACCAGAGGCACAAAAGACCAGCTGCTGATTGACAAAATGATTTTAGAAAACTGCAAGAGAAGAAAAACAAATCTAAGTGTTGCATGGATTGACTACAAGAAAGCCTTCGATTCGTTGCCTCACATGTGGATACTAAAATGTTTAGAAACAACTGGTGTCAGCAAAAACATTCAGATATTTATTAAAAAAAGCAATGGGCATGTGGAATACACGGTTAACAATCAACGGTGAGACACTTGGACAGGTTAGCATTAGAAGAGGTATTTTCCAAGAGGACTCACTATCCCCTCTGTTTGTAATCGCCATGACTCCACTTTCACAAATACTAAACAAAACAGGCCTCGGATACCAAACATCTAAAACATCAAGTCAAATCAACCATCTGCTGTACATGGACGATCTGAAGTTGTATGGAAAGTCCCAGTCAGAAATCGAATCACTGCTAAACTCTGTCCGTATATTCAGTAGCAATATAGCAATGGAGTTTGGACTAGACAAGTGTGCTGCATTAATAATGAACAGAGGAAAAATAAGAAAAACAGAAGGAATAGAACTGCCCAAAGGAAGCAAGATCAAGAACCTGAAAGAGAAAGAACATTACAAATACTTGGGCATTCTCCAGGCTGATAACATTGCACACACTGAAGTTAAAAGAAAAATGGGAAGTGAATACATCAGGAGAGTTAGAAAAATCCTCAAGTCCAAACTCAATGGTGGGAACACCATACAAGCCATAAACACCTGGGCTATACCTGTTATCAGTTACACTGCAGGAATAAAAGACTGGACCCAGGCAGAGCTAGAGACGCTAGATCGTAAGACCAGGAAAATCATGACCATTAATCATGCTCTGCACCCCCGCAGTGATGTAGATAGGCTATACCTCCCTCGCAGCTCAGGTGGAAGAGGAATGCTGCAAGTCCATCAAACAATAGAGGAGGAGAAAAGAGGCCTTGAAGAATATATAAAGGACAGGGAAGAAGATGCACTTCAAATGGTCAATAACAAGAAACTATTCAACACCAATGAAACAAAGCAGGCCTACAAGAAAGAACAAGTCAAGAACCGAGCAGAAAAATGGAAAAATAAGCCACTGCATGGTCAATATTTGCACAAGATAAGTGGAAAATCAGACATCACCAACACTTGGCAATGGCTTAAGAATAGCAACTTGAAGAAAGAAACAGAGGGTTTAATATTGGCTGCACAAGAACAGGCACTAAGAACAAATGCAATAAGAGCAAAAGTCAAAAAATCAACAACGAACAGCAAGTGCCGCCTTTGTAAAGAAGCAGATGAAACAGTGGACCACCTAATCAGCTGTTGTAAAATGATAGCACAGACTGACTACAAACAAAGGCATGACAATGTAGCAGGGATGATACACTAGAACATCTGCAAAAAATACAAGCTACCTGCAACCAAACATTGGTGGGACCATAAAATTGAAAAAGTGGTTGAAAATGAAGATGCAAAAATATTATGGGACTTTCGACTACAAACAGACAAACATCTGCCACACAATACACCAGATATAACTGTAGTCGAGAAGAAAGAAAAACAAGTGAAAATAATCGACATAGCAATACCAGGGGATAGCAGAATAGAAGAAAAAGAAATAGAAAAAATCACCAAATACAAAGATCTACAAATTGAAACTGAAAGGCTGTGGCAGAAAAAGACCAAAATAATCCCAGTGGTAATTGGCGCGCTGGGTGCAGTTTCAAAAGACCTTGAAGAGCACCTCAACACCATAGGGGCCACAGAAAACACCATCAGCCAATTACAAAAAGCAACTTTACTGGGAACAGCCTATATTCTGTGACGATATCTATAATAACAGCAACAACATTGACAATAAAATTCAGCCATCCCAGGTCCTTGGGAAGGACTCGATGTCTGGATAAAACAAACCAGTAAATAACACCTGTCTGACTGTGTAAATAAATAATAATAATATAGAATCATGACATTGGACCATCTAGCTCAGTACTGTGTGTCTACACTGACTAGCACTGGCAGTGACTCTCCAGTTTCAGATGAGTACTCCCCAGCCTGGCCTGAGAAAACAATGCATGAGAAAACAGTGCCAGAGATTGCACTTGAGACCTTCTGCATGCAAAGCAGATGCTCTTGTATTGACCTACAGTCCTTTAGGGAAAACAATGTCTATAATACTGCTTTAGATATCTTCAAGCAGGTCTCTCCACTGCCTATCTCTGAACAAGTTCACTTGTACAGGAAGAAGTGGCACTGGCTTCCTATTTCAAGACACACACATACACTTTTGTATCTTGGAGCACAAGCTCCTTGTGTTCATTTTCAAAGCCCTCAATGGGCTTACCCCTCTCTACCTATGTTTGTTTTAATGAGAGCTTGGGTAACAGGGTTTAAATGCTCTTACTACCATAGTCCAGTCTAGAGACTCCTTGGTTATTTTCAGGACAAGTGGTTTACTGCTGGCTTTAGCTGTAAACTTGGTAACTGGTTTAGCTAGGAGGCCCTGCAGGATTGTTGTGAGGATAAAATATGGGCAAGAAGACTCATGTAGGCCACAGTTGATTGATGATGGATTAAGTGCCGTCAAGTTGGTGTCAACTCTTAGCGACCACATAGATAGATTCTCTCCAGGATGATCTGTCTTCAACTTGGCCTTTAAGCTCTCTCACTGGTGCATTCATTGCTGTCATCATTGAGTCCATCCACCTTGCTGCTGGTCGTCCTCTTCTTCTCTTTCCTTCAACTTTTCCCAGTATTATGGACTTCTCAAGGGAGCTGGGTTTTCGCATAATGTGTTCAAAGTAGGATAGTTTGAGTCTGGCCATTTGTGCCTCGAGTGAAAATTATGGATTCATTTGTTCTATGATCCATTTGTTTTCCTGGCTGTCCATGGTATCCTCAAAAGTTTTCCCCAGCACCAAAGTTCAAAAGCATCAATGCTTTTTCTATCTTGCTTCTTCAAAGCCCAGCTTCCGCATCCATAGAGTGTCACAGGAAAAACCATTGTACTAACGATTCTAATCTTTGTAGGCATAGACATGTCACAGCATCCAAATATCCTTTCCAACCTTACCAAGTGCTAGTCTGTCTTGACTGCTGGATCCTTTACTGTTGATGGTCGATCCTAAAAGGCAGAATCTATCCACCACATCAATGTCTTCATTGTCAATTCCTGAAGCTTGTTGCTGTACCCATTGTCATCAGTTTAGTCTTCTTGACATTTAGTCATAGTTCCATTTTTTCACTGTGCTCCTTGACTTTCATTACTAGAGCTTGCAGATCATCTGCATTCTCAGCTATCAGAGTGGTGTCATCAGCATAGCGCAGGTTATTCATGTTCCTTCCTCCAGCTTTAAAACCATGCTTATCTTCTTCCAATCCAGCTTCTCTTAGTATATGTTTATCATATAAACTGAATAAAGAAGGAGAAAATATACAGCCTTGTCTTACTCCTTTGCCAATCTGTAACCAGTCTGTTTCACCATGTTTCATCTGGACTGTGGCTTCCTGCCTTGTGTATAGGTTTCTCATGAGAACAATGAGATGTTCTAGGATGCCCATTTTCCTAAGGATATTCTACAACTTGACATGGTCGACAGAATCAAATGGTTTTCTGTAGTCAATAAAGCACATATTGACTTCTTTCTGGTATTCTTTGGCTTTCTCAATTATCCAGCAATGATGTCTCTTGTTTCTCTGCCTTTTCTGAAACCAGCTTGAACATCCGGCATTTCTCTTTCCACGTAGGGCTCTAATCTGCATTGGATGATCCTGAGCATTATTTTGCTAGCTTGTGAAATTAAGGATATTGTGTGATGGGTTGCACAATCTGTTAAGTTTCCTTTCTTTGGTATGGGTACGTAGACTGACCTCTTCCAATCTGTTGGCCACTGTGTTGTTCTCCAAATTTGTTGGCATAGTTTGGTTAGAACCTTGACTGATTCTTCTTCTGTTGCCTGCTATATTTCTGTAGCTATTCCATCAATTCCTGTAGCCTTCCAACTTGGTAATGGCCGGAGTGCTGTTCTAACTTCATATTCCTGTACTAGAGGTTCTTGCAAGTAGGGAATATCTTCTAGGGTATCTTGGATGTTGACATCCCTGCTGTACAGATTTTCAGTATACTCCTTCCATCTCTGTTTGATCTTCTCTGAATCAGTTACTATCTGTCCTTTGGCATCCTTTAACTTAACAATTCGAGGTTGGAACCTCCTTCTGAGTTCAGAGATCTTTTGGAAAACTTTCCTTGTTTTTCTGTGTCTATTTCCATCCTCAAGGTCCTTACAGATGTCATTGTAGTCATCTTATTTATTTTATAGCCATCTTATTTACTTTGTAGCCATTGTAGCCATCTTATTTATTTGTCAATTCTCTGTGTAAACTGCCATTTTTGGAAGGGTGGTATAGAAATCGAATGAATGAATGAATGAATGAATGAATGAATGAATGAATGAATGAATTGTAGTACTTCTCCTTGTCTCTTCTTTCTGAAATTCCTTATTAAGTTCCTTTCTGAGGTCTTTATCTTTCTTGACTTTGGCTTCTCTCTTATTCCTGGCAATTTCCACCATCTGTTCTGACATCCATTTTGTTTTCTTCTGTTTCTTGGTCTTTGTTAGTCTCTTTTCACATTCGTTCTTAACAACTTATTTGATTTCATTCCTCAGTTCCTCTGGTTCCCTATCAATGAGGTTCGGAACTAAGTGGTTCCTGATGTTCTTCTCCTTGAAAATGGTGGGAACATTCTCAAGAACATATCGTGGAAGCTGGATAGCTTTGTTTTTCCGCTTTAGCTTGACTTGGAACTTTGAACATGAGCAGTTCATGGTCTGTTCCACAATCAGCCTCCGGTCACGTCTTTGCTGTTGTAACTGAGCTCTTTCTCTTATTATAGAATAAATAATAAAGGCCACAGTTAGTGCCTTTATTATCTAATGCAATAAAATAAACAAATATATTTACATAATAATATAAGTATACTGATAATTGCTTCCAAAACCTGGCTCCAAAAGACCTCCTGCAAGAATAATGTAAGCATTCTTGTGGGAGATAAGTGAGTCTCTTTGGAGGTTATTCCCAGATATGCATCCTGATCTGGGAATAAGTCCCACTGGAATAAGTAAGACTTCCAAGAACATTAGGAATGCCTCTCTGTCTTAATTTGAGTGTCATATGATATCTTATGTATATAACTAGTTCTGTGCTTTTATCAGTATGCTTTTTTTTTTTTTTTTGCTATAGAAGAAAGATTTATGAACTAAAATAAATTAAACTGATATTATTAGGTAGGGGAGCCATATATTCTTACAGTTTTCTAAATACATCTCTTATATTCCAATAGTCATTATACTGTATAAAATGATTATTTCCAAAACAGCATTACCATGAATTATCCACTGCTGCCTAGCAACCAGAATCATTTTTTTAAAACTGAGCTCTATAAACTAGTATCTGGAATTTGTGCAAATGAGTATTTATTTGAGGGCTGAAGAGACACATTCATCTTAGAAATCAGACACAGATAATGTAATGTTAATAAGATTTGAATACATTTAGAGAAACAAAGCAGCAGGAACGATATTTGCTAGCATCTTTGTAAAATCTTCTCATTACAGTTTTACAGTCTTGTAAAACTTGGTCATTGATGGAATGCATTTTTTCATCTTCTCTAGAAGATAGCAGTCCAGGTTTTAGAACTTGATACTGAAATAAGCACTGGACCCTTTTTCAGAAAGAAGTTCTATAATGCAAAGATTTCTGCAGCTGATAACACAGAGCATCTCTGTACACAGGTTTCCTCATTCATTCATTTCAACAGATGGTGTAGTAGTAGTAGTAGTAGTATGTTTATTGCGGTCACAGACCAGATTAACAAACAATAACAATTAATAGCATTAATAAGAAAATGCAAAAATTTCAAAAGTTTACAAAATCACAAACTATTCAAATTACTAATACAGTCTTTACGGAGCTTCGACGCCATAAAACAGAACTTTGCCACATTATCTGAAATTACAGGTTTAAAATTGGCCAGCATAATTTCCAAATAAAATTGGTCTGTGTGACCAGGATAAATGGCTAAAATAGGAGCAATAAATTTGGTGCGAGCATCCTTATAAAACTGGCAATAAAGAATAACATGGGTGATAAACTCTATATCCCCTAAGCCACAGGGACAACAGCACTGATCATAAGGCAGTCATTTGAATTTACCATCAAATACTGCCGAAGGGAGAACATTCAATCACGCGAGGGTCAAAAATCTCCTAAATTTTGGTACCAAGATCTGGTCTAAATTTTCAGCCAGTTTATAGTTAAAAGTTTGAGAACCTAAGTAAATTCCCTTAGGTAGCCGTGCAGACTTCTGCAAATCTATATCTTGGAGCCGTTGCTTCACAAAGCAAAGCGCCTGCTCTAATCCTCGCCCAATAAGATCTTCTTGAGACATGCCCAAGTGATGCAATTTTAATTTCAGAGCTGATTTCCATTTGGAAATGAAACTGTCCGATAACCCTAAAGGGGCAAGACCAGCCAGAAAGAAGACCAGGCTTAACCAAATTTTAATTATGCAAAACCATACTTTTGCTTTCAGAGTGGTGACCCTTGCTTCCCTACAAAGGACGGCATTTGCTGTACCCCTGGGTACCTGAAAAATAGCCCTCAGGAATTTGGTTTGTACTGTTTCAAGCTGAGAGAAATTTTCCAGAGGACCGATCTGCGCCCCATAAAGAATTTGGGGATATATCTTGGCCTTCAACAATTTTATAGCCGCAGGTACGAAAAAGGTACCCCTAGAGTAATAGAAGGACTTAAGCATATTTGCAGTCTGTTGAGCACCTTGGGAAATATAATCAAGATGGGCTTTATGTGTTCCGGTTTGGTGGAATACTACCCCCAAATACTTAAAAACCTTAACCTGTTCAATACTATGCCCGTTTATTGCCCATTTAAAGATTTTGGGGTGCTTTGAAAACACCATTATCTTGGTCTTAGAATAATTGATCTCTAAAGCCTCCTTCTCAGTATACTTACCTAAGGAGGTCAAAGCATGACTGAGACCTATCCTGGTTTGAGATAAAAGAGCAATATCATCTGCATAGAGCAATAATGAAACATGTCTGCCAACAAGTGGAGTGTGTGTGTGCAAATCCAAATCATTAAAATGCAAAACTACTGAGTTTATGTAAAATTTAAACAAGACTGGGGCAAAGATGCATCCTTGCCGAACTCCTTTATAGGTAGGAATCTCAGATGAGAGGTGCCCTTTTCTAGAGCATTGTAGTCTGAGACAGGTATTATGATGGAAATTGTAAATTAGTAAAAGTAAACGGCAGTCTATAGATGATTCCTTTAACTTCAGCCAGAGTTTGTCCCTAGATGTGGAATTGAACGCTGCCTTGAAGTCTATAAAAGCAGTAAACAGGGATGATTTAGGTCTAAAGGAATATTTTTCAGCCAAAAATTGCAATGTAAATACTTGATGAGTTGTAGAGAAGCCTTCTCAAAACCCCGCTTGCTCAGCCATTAGGGTACACTGATCATCCAACCAATCCTGGAGTTTCCTCAAAAGATGCCTGGCATATAACTTGCTGACAATGCTAAGAAGACTAATCGGTCAGTAATTATTTGGATCCTCCTTTAATCCTTTCTTGCAAAGTGGCACTATTATTGAAACACCCCAGCCCTCTGGGATCATAGCCGAAGCATCTATGTAAGTAACAAGGGAAGCAAGGAGGGGAGCCCACCAATCAAGTTTATTACTAACAAATTCAGTTATAATACAATCAAGTCCTGGGGCCTTTCCCTTCTTGCAGTGTTTAACTAGTGCTTCGATTTCTGTAACAGAAACCGGGTCCCAATTTGGCAATTGACTAGGATTATAATCTACTATTGCAATATCGGGTCCCTCTTTTTGATATAAATTGGAAAAATGATGTACCCATATTTCAGATGGGGTAACTCTAGTGATGAGGGCAAAGTCTGGCTTTGGGAATTCATAGAACAAAAAATTAACCCCCGGGTCCCATTTGAATCTAGGTTTGAACCCCCCAGGTTCCATTCCAAACCGGGCCTTAATTCCTCCACCCCAAGCCCAACTCTTAATGTCTCATGAGCCCTTCTCACTGCCTCGTCACTTTCAGTTTACCAGACTCAACTTAGAAGGTTTGCAGTGGAACTTCCCATAGTTCTGGTACCCTTAAGCATTGATGAATATGCTTGTGAGAGTGTCCAGGGCCCAATAGGGGCCCCAGCATGCAGGCTGTCCTCAGAGAGCCCTGGTGGGGTGTGGGGGCCGGGGCAAATCAGCCAGTGCAGGCCCCCCTTGCAGTTAATTCTATCAGAGGTTAAAAGAGCATGGCAGTCACCCTGCTTGCCATGCCCTAAGGGACAGCCCTGCCAGCATGAGCCCTCCCTGATACCAGGTAAATTTTTGAAAAGGGAATAGGGTGGAGGGAAGCATGGCAGGAAGGCTTCTCAGCCTCATAGTGCTCCTAATTATAGCATAGGGAACACAATAGTCCTTGATTCTTAATAGGCCTGATTTTTATAATTTTGAATGCATGAGAAAACAATTTTATTATTATTTCATGTTTACACAGTCAGACAGGTGTTATTGACTGGTTTGTTTTATCCAGACATCGAGTCCTTCCCAAGGACCTGGGATGGCTGAATTTTATCATCAATACTGTTGGTTATTATAGATATCATCACAAAATATAGGCTGTTCCCAGTAAAGCTGCTTTTTGTAATTGGCTGATGGTGATTTCTGTGGCCCCTATGGTGTTGAGGTGCTCTTCAAGGTCTTTTGGAACTGCACCCAGGGCGCCAATTACCACTGGGATTATTTTGGTCTTTTTCTGCCACAGCCTTTCAATTTCAATTTGTAGATCTTTGTATTTGGTGATTTTTTCTATTTCTTTTTCTTCTGTTCTGCTATCCCCTGGTATTGCTATGTCGATTATTTTCACTTGTTTTTCTTTCTTCTTGACTACAGTTATATCTGGTGTATTGTGTGGCAGATGTTTGTCTGTTTGTAGTCGAAAGTCCCATAATATTGTTGCATCTTCATTTTCTACCACTTTTTCAATTTTATGGTCCCACCAATTTTTGGCTACAGGCAGCTTGTATTTTTTGCAGATGTTCCAGTGTATCATCCCTGCTACCTTGTCATGCCTTTGTTTGTAATCAGTCTGTGTGATCTTTTTACAACAGCTGATTAGGTGGTCCACGGTTTCATCTGCTTCTTTACAAAGGCGGCACTTGCTGTTTGTTGCAGACTTTTCAACTTTTGCTCTTATTGCATTTGTTCTTAGTGCCTGTTCTTGCGCAGCCAGTATTAAACCATCTGTTTCTTTCTTCAAGCTGCCATTCTTAAGCCATTGCCAGGTCTTGGTGATGTCTGATTTTCCACTTATATGGTGTAAATATTGACCATGCAGGGGCTTATTTTTCCATTTTTCTGCTCGGTTCTTGACTTGTTCTTTCTTGTAGGCCTGCTTTGTTTCATTGGTGTTGAATGGTTTCTCGTTCTTGACCATTTTAAGTGCATCTTCTTCACTGTCCTTGATATATTCTTCAAGGCCTCTTTTCTCCTCCTCTATTGTTTGATGGACCTGCAGCAGTCCTCTTCCACCTGAGCTGTGAGGGAGGTATATCCTATCTACATCACTGCGGGGGTGCAGAGCATGATTGACGGTCATGATTTTCCTGGTCTTACGATCTAGTGTCTCTAGCTCTGCCAGGGTCCAGTCCATTATTCCTGTACTGTATCTGATATAGCCTTATTATTATTATTATTATTATTATTATTATTAATAACAACAAGCTGATTTTTTGTCAATTTGTTGATCTGCTGTTTCTCCATTTGTTGGTTTGGGGACTGTTTTGAAATTGATTTGTGATTGAATTAATTTGTGATTGAATTAATTTTATTAGTTGTCTTGAGATCTTGTATAAGCAGAAGGGTGAGTTACAAATGATCTTTTAATGATAAATCGAAATAATAAATACATAAATATTATTATTATTATTATTATTACTATTATTATTATTATTATAGTATAATAATAATATTATTATATAATATTATTATAGTATAATATTATTATTATTATATTAGGACCACCTAATCAGCTGTTGTAAAAAGATCGCACAGACTAACTACAAACAAAGGCATGACAAGGAAGCAGGGATGATACACTGGAACATCTGCAAAAAATACAAGCTACCTGTTGCCAAAAATTGGTGGGACCATAAAATTGAAAAAGTGGTAGAAAATGAAGATGTAAAAATATTATGAGACTTCCGACTACAAACAGACAAACATCTGCCACACAATACACCAGATATAACTGTAGTCGAGAAGAAAGAAAAACAAGTCAAAATAATCGACACAGCAATACCAGGGGATAGCAGAATAGAAGAAAAAGAAATAGAAAAAATCACCAAATATAAAGCTCTACAAATTGAAATTGAAAGGCTGTGGCAGAAAAAGACCAAAATCATCCCAGTGGTCATTGGCGCCCTGGGTGCAGTTCCAAAAGACCTTGAAGAGCACCTCAGCACCATAGGGGCCACAGGAGTCACCATCAGCCAATTACAAAAAGCAACTTTACTGGGAACAGCCTATATTCTGCGACGATATCTATAACAATTGACAATAAAATTCAGCCATCCCAGGTCCTTGGGAAGGACTCCATGTCTGGATAAAACAAACCAGTCAATAACACCTGTCTGACTGTGTAAACAAGAAATAATAATTCAATTTATATACCACCCTTCCAAAATGGCTCAGGGCAGTTTACAACAGGATAAAAACAATTAAAGCCAGTTAACAATTAAAATCAAAACTATAAAAACAAGAAAACAATCTAACATGCAAACAGCTAATAACCCTGGAAAACCAGGGCAACCATTTAAAAAATGGGTTGAGTAAGCATATGTTCAGATAAAGGGGATACTTGGAAGGCATGGAGGGCATTTCCTGATTAATTAAAGAAAATTCTGATAATGAAGGTGCAAATGGTGACAATTCTAGTGTAGGCTTTTCTCCTTTGATATAACTAGTAATATCAAATGATTATAAGAACTAAATTATTATTATTTTTTAAATTGTATTGATTGTAAACAAGCAGAGAATGCAGATGTGAGATGAGAATTTTACTATTGCTCTTTCAGTTCAGTTTCTATCACAATGAATGGTAATCTGTGTTTGCCTTGTCTAACTGGCCGAGGAAGACTGGGGGTTTGTTCCTGCTTTGGATCATCCTTGATCCTTCACGCTCTTGCTTGAGCAACAAGTTAGAAGTTGAATATCTTGATGTGTCCCAGACTCTTTAAAAGTTTGATTTTCTGTGCCATGCTCTTTGAACCTTTCCTTGCCCCTTCATTTGAATTTGATACTATGATGCCACCAAACTGAATGAAATCCAGTGCTCATTCATGTCCAGACCTGATCCTACAAAGACTATTCATGCTCCAGTTACTTAAAATGGTTTACCGCCTTATAATCATCTCAGAGGAGTCAACACAGGGCAATGTATCTCAAGCTCTGTGTGTTCTTATATCATTTATACCCTCAGGACTGTTTCTGTTTGGTGGCTGGTAAACAATTTAAACAGGCCAAGTGTTTCTTTTGAATACAGATTCTGTAAACAGCTTTTTGACAGAAAGCTTTATGCTCCTTTTCATGAGAGAAATGCAAACATGAGCAAGTGTTCTGGCACCTATAAGTCTGCAGAAACCCAGAAGGGTAGAACAACAGCTGTGAATCACTGCAGCCAGGATTGCCAGTACAGTGATTTTTTTGGTGCTGCTTTTCTTCTCAGCACACACACAGCTGCTGCAGTTGACTAACACTGTAGGCTTAGCCTAGTGGCATTTCTCTCACTTTCTTCAGTCTGCCTTTCTTTCAGGTCACAAACACACACACACACACACACAAACACACACAAACACACACACACTATGATGTGTACAGATATCACAGGGATATTTTAATTGATACTATCAAGCGTTTGATAGAGGCAATTGCCCAAAAATACTTAGCTTGAAAAAAATGTGATTATTAATGTATCATACTTCAGCTATTCTGCTATAGGAATTGCATTGGATTTAACCCTGTTTGATCACGTATTGAAGGGAACCAATATTTGTGAAAAATGAAAAGTGGACAATCCATTTAAAATTATCAACTAGAACCGAAGTCATCTGGCAGCGTGGGAGAAGTTATGGAAAAGTGATTTAAAATTTACTGCTTGTTATGCTTTGAAGGAAAATTATTACAAAATAATGCATAGATGGTATTTAACGCCCAAAAAACTGGCATTAATGTATAAAAATGTTTCAAACAAATGTTGGAAGTGTGGGCATATTGAAGGTACTTTTTTTCATATTTGGTGGACCTGAGGGAGGGCTAAGGCTTATTGGGACATGATATATAATGAATTGAAGAAGATACTTAAAGTGACATTTCCTAAGAAGCCAGAATCCTTCCTGCTAGGAATAACACAAGGAGCAATTTCTACAAATAATTTAACTTTTTTTATGTATGCTTCTACGGCGGCTAGAATATTATATGCACAGAAATGGAAGACTAATGAACTGCCTTCAAAAGAAGATTAGCTGATAAAAACTTTAGAATATGCAGAAATGGCAAAACTTACAACACTGATCAGAGACCAAAGCTTAGAACGCTTTAAGGAAGACTGGAAACCATTTTTGGTTTATTTAAAGAATTATTTTCCTACTATGGATCTTACAGCAGGATTTGAAATTTGAAATGCAGGTTAGGCAGATTAATGGTGGTGCAAGGGTTAAATTTGTGTTTTTCTTTTTTAATTAATATTACAATAAGGGTAAAACTTATAGTTGGTATCACGAAAAGAGGTGCGCGGGAAGTCAACTTGTAATTGTGTTTATTATGATTGTTATGGTTATTATTATTGTCAAAAGTTAATAAAAATTTGAAACACAAAGAACTGAAGTCATCTGAACAGCAGACTAAGGACAGCACGCTATTACATTATTAATCTCAAATTTCAAGTAATGATTAATCAAGTAATGATTTGGAGGAGAGCTGGTCTTGTGGTAGTAAGCATGACTTGTCCCCTTCGATAAGCAGGGTACACCTTGATTGCATATGAAAAGGAGACTAGAAGTGTGAGCACTGTAAGATATTCCCCTCAGGGGATGGAGCCGCTCTGGGAAGAGCAGAAGGTTTCAAGTTCCTTCCCTGGCTTCTCCAAGATAAGGCTGAGAGAGATGCCTGCCTGCAACCTTGGAGAAGCTGCTGTCAGTCTATGAAGACAGACTAGAGCAAGATAGACCAATGGTCTGACTCAGTATATGGCAGCTTCCTATGTCCCTATGATTTAGGTTACAGGAACTGATATTCAGGCTGAGGGTACAAGTTCAAGGCAAAATTAGAATGCATGAATTTCATGGAAATGAATGGAAGCTGTGTAACAGCTCCAGTGGGTTTTTAAAAAACATGTATTGAGTCAAATGAACCCTTAGATATCTAACAGGAACAATTTACATTCTTAAATATAAATGATAAAATAAACACTCAAAGAGATCAAGTTATAATGGGAGCCTAGGTTTACCAGGATTCTACAACTTTAGTCATGTAATATATTGTTGTACTATTGACACCTATTTGACATTGATAGCAGCCTTTCAGACAAATGATGGAGTAACTATCTAAATTCAGCCAGGAGGGCTAACAGGAGGGAGAGGAGAGCTGGTCTTGTGGTAGCAAGCATGACTTGTCCCCATAGCTAAGCAGGGTCTGCCCTGGTTGCATATGAATGGGAGACTTGATGTGTGAGCACTGCAAGATATTCCCCTCAGGGGATGAAGCCACTCTGGGAAGAGCAGAACATTTCAAGTTCCCTCCCTGGCTTCTCCAAGATAGGGTTCAGAGATTCCTGCCTGCAACCTTGGAGAAGCCGCTGCCAGTCTGTGAAGACAATACAGTGGTCCATCGACTTACGAATTACTCGACAAATGAAATTTTCGAGTTACAAACGGAAAAAAATGCTGCACTCTTACGAATTTTTCTATATCCGAACGGCACTGGGGTGGGGGGTTCCACTTAAAAAGGGGGGGCTTTACTCGCCCCTTCCATGAAAGTAAGGCACTGTACTGTACTTTATTCCTTGTAGTAATCGGGCGGCAGGGTGCTGCCCGCTTCAATCTCCCTCGGCACTTCTCGTAGCCATAATCGGGGTGGCAGGATCGCTCCCAGTCCCTTCCTTAACTTTTAGGGAACTTTAGTGAGCGGGCAGCGGGAGAACTCCCTGCCATCCGCTTGCCTTGCCGGCTGGGCTGCAACTGGCTTCTAGGAAGCCTTTTGCGCAGGTGCGCGAAAGGCTTCCTAGAAGCCAGTTGCAGCCCAGCCGGCAAGGGGGAAGGGGGCGGCAGGGAGTTCTCCTGCCGTCCTCTTAAATGGGGTTAGATTCGGAAAGAAGGGGGCGGCGGGGGACCTCTGGGGAGCTTCAGGGGGTGGCCGCCAGCCGAGGGGGACTGAGCTTGAAGGGGGCGGCAGGGACTGGGAGCGATCCTGCCGCCCCGATTATGGCTATGAGAAGCGCCGAGGGAGATTGAAGCGGGCGGCACCCTGCCGCCCGATTACTACAAGGAATAAAGTACAGTACAGTGCCTTACTTTCATGGAAGGGGTGAGTAAAGACCCCCCCCCTTTTCTCTCCGGAACGAATTAATCCGTTTCTAATGCATTCGTATGGGAAACCACTTTTCGACTTACGAACTTTTCGACCTACGAATATGCATTCGGAACGGATTAAGTTCGTAAGTCGAGGGACCACTGTACTGAGCTAGATAGATTATCTGACTCAGTATATGGCAGTTTCCTATGTTCCTATGTAACTGCAGGACAAAATCTTGTGCATTTCAAAGCAAGGAGGTGGCTGATGCATCCATACAGAGGTAGATTACCATCAAATGTATGGCTCCAGATTGTATTTGTTTATGAAGTTCCATTTTTTTAAAAAAAGAGGACAGAAACATCTCACAAATCTCTTTAACAGGATAATGGGAAATCAAGAGTTTGGAATTGAACTGAACTGGTTATTAGCTGATCTTGCATCAGAAGCAGGAAACTGCTTGTTATTTGACGTTGACAGCAACTTGTCAGGCAAATGACTGAGTAACTAATCAAATATGCATCAAGTGCATGCTTGGATAGATAATTGTGTATATGAATGCATGTACATTTAGGAAGAAGAATGGTGAATACAGATTTTTTAATTTGAGATAGCATTCTGCTTCAGTTAGGATAATCTCATGTTAATAAATAAGAAACAATGGAATATCTGCTGGAGAAGAAAGAAATAGGAGATGAGAAGAAAAACATTATAGAGTTCCCCAAAAATATTTCATCCATATTCTTCAGTGAGTTTAGAGTATCAGAAAAAACCATGTAATCTACTCTTTTTCACAGGGGATGAAGGCAATAACAAGTAAAGAACAGTGTTTAAGTGGTCTCATTTACTCCTAACCCTCTTGTGAATAGGTAAAGGGGTTGAGATTAGATTTGAATGAGGAATGAAGAATTGTGTACTGAGTATAAGTACCTAAATCAGCTTTTGTACCGATATCTCAGTTTCCAAGGCACACAGAGGCTCCATTCACACATAATGCCAAACCAGAGTTGAATGGGGCAGAGATCAGAATTAGTGTAGAACTGAATGCTTGAAATTGTGAGTTCATGGCAAAAGCAACTCTTGGTTTCCTCACCAAACTCCCATTTGAACCTTTGGTTTGTAATGAGTTTCACTGCTCCAGCCTGGGGCTTGAAGGTGGCAGCATTATGTCCTAATGCGGATAATGCCATAACTGGGGTTTCGTGCTGTGTCTGGAACTGAAATCATAGAGAGGGCAGCCCAGACCTGTCCAGGAACATGCCTGCTCCATGCTTGCCACTCTGCTCCCTGGCCGCCTCTCCGAGCACTTGCCCCATCCTGTGTCTGCACTCCTCAATCCGTTGCCCGGCAACAGGGATGCCACATTGTCCCATCCCAAGCTTCTATGTCTGTCAAAAGGAAAAGTCACACATTGGGGGATGACTGTTTCCCACTGTCTCTCTTGTTTCCTCCGCTCTGGCAATCAGAAGAGAAAGAGGATGAGATGGCAAAATAGGCACTATGTGTTTTGGAATTCCCAGGGTTGGGTTTACAAGGCAGCCTAACCCAGGAATTCCTGAATGGCTCTGATCTCATTCATATATATATAAGTTGGGAAAGGGGGGCCTAGTCCCTTCACTTGGGTAAAAGCATGCAGTCTCTGACATTACTCATGAGAAGAACTGTCCATCAGGAGAAGTATTGCCTCCAGTCACTGGAAAGATTCTTTCAGTGTGATAATGAATGCTGCTCCGTAGCGGTCTGCTCTCTCATGAGAGTGAAAGCCCATGGAGACACTCATGCAGGCCAGACAGCAACTGCCTCCCAGCCTGGTTGCTCAATACAAGCAAGCTGTGAAGACAGGTACACCAGCAACACCTTTCTCTGACTTGGTGACTGCCCCAAAGAAGCAGTCTAAGCAGTCCCTCTGCCAGTCCAGTCGTCCATTGGCACATATTCATGTATGTTTTTGTCCAGTATGATCACCCTAGTTTCCTGGGATTGCTGATAATCATGGCTCTCCTCTCCTGCGATTCTCCAAGGCAGCTGGTCTGCATACACCACAACACCAGTCCAAACCCAGGAAATTTGAATGAGAAAAAAGATCTATCCCTGGTCCCGACGTTTCCCTAGTCTGCCCACCTGGTACCGCCTAGACACATGGAGCAGCCATTACTCCTTGGGAGTAGGGAAGGGTTGCCTGGAGAGGAGGGATCATGTTGTACAACAACAACTACTACTACTACTTATGTACTGCTTTTCAACAAATGTTTCCAAAGCAGTTTACATAGAAAAATAAATAAATAAATAAGTAAATAAATAAATAAATAAATAAATAAATAAATAAATAAATAAAGATGGATCCCTGTCCCCAAAGGGCTTACAATCTAAAAAGAAACATAAGATAGATATCAGCAACAGTCTAGAGCAGGGATTCTCAAACTTGGGTCCTCAGGTGTTATTGGACTTCAATTCCCATAATCCCCAGCCTCAGTGGCCTTTGGTTGGGGATTATGGGAGTTGAAGTCCAACAACACCTGAGGACCCAAGTTTGAGAATCACTGCTCTAGAGGTACTGTGCTGGAGATGGATGAGGCCAGTTACTCTCCCCCTGCTAAAAAAGAAATCACCACGTTAAAAAGGTGCCTCTTTGCCCAGTTAGCAGGGGTAACAACTTATATTATTGACCAGAGAGAACAGGGGCTCCACACAAACAGAGATCCCTTGATCCCTACTTCATGGGAGTGCAGTCCAATGGAGGCCCTAAGCTCAGTGAGCCTCTGTTCCTCCCCAGTGGACTGGCCCTCATGAGAGGGCTGATCCCCAGGCAGCAAGCTGACATGGGGGCGGTAGTGTGCTCGGGTGTTCCTGGACTGTTTTGAGAGGGTCTGCCATTGCAAGATCATCCTTAGTCACAGTGGATAAGAACCCAGGATCTTTTGCACTACCTCATATACATATTCCCTCCAAGGAAGTCATCATGATCCCTTTCCGGAGTAACAGAAAAATAGTGCCTTTCTGCATCCCCCCAGTGCCAGTAATTGTGCCTGTGTGAGACTGTTTCGCTGTGGGGCTCTTACGAGGGTGGCAATGAAACTGCTGACAGGAGAAGGGCTTAAATGCCATTTAAAGGGATATAAATGCCCTTTTCCTGCCAAGGGCAGGTGGTCCATTCTGAAAAGGCATGATTGTGCTTGGCATGCTCCCCTGAAGATTGTGGCCAATGAGTGCCGCCCTGCAGGCATTCTGACACCTTGCCCACAGTCTGGAGACACGATTGCTATGGAGCTTGCTGAGATGCGGCCTCAGCAGACCAGAAAGAGGGGCTGGCTCCCATGCCCTGAAAGCAGAAGTTGCCGGGCTAAAGTTGAACGAACATCTGCGATGTGATTCATGGTTAAAAAAATTAACCTCAGGTTCATCTACCCAAGGTTTGCCATTACATGCAAATGTGGCCAGAATTGTACATTTTACATGTTTCCTTCCCCCTTTGAAAAAGGGTATGAGGGCCTGAGCAAACTTGAGTTGGAGAATTATATTGCATATGGACATACCATGTCTCAGTCTTGAAGTTAGATATTGTATTGTGTTGTGTTTACAATATCACTCATAAACCTAGTGACTGGTTTGGAGACGGTGCTGCCTTGGCTAGGTAATGCTCTCAGTGCTGAATACATGACAGAAACTGTGACAAAATAATTATGAAAAATGAGGGCAAACTACCTGTATATCCTCTGAGCGTCCATTTCTAAAGTATTTCCCCATAAGGTTGTGGCAGTAATTCAAGCTCCCCTACAGAGTTGTCAGGTGTGACAATGGACAACCTTTTGAGGTGACATTCAAAATCACTCAGGTTGAAGGAGACAAATGCCTAGAAAAGGTTTTTGCCTTTCAGAGGCACCACTGTGCTCTGGGGTTTGAAGCCTACAATCTTATGTGTAATGCATTGGCTTCCAATCTGTTTCTGGGTGCAAATCAGGTCTTGAAGTCCTATATGGTTTTGGTATCTCAATACCCTGGGTATCTCAAGGACTACCTTCTACCAAATGTCTACCTGCCTGTTAAGATATTTAAGGAGGGCTCTTCTCTGCTTGCTGAAGCTCCGTCGATATTCATGTGGCACGGGACTTTCTCTGTGGTGGACCTCTCACTTTGGAACTCCCACTGCATGTGGGTCAAAAGACTCCCTCACTCCTGGCTTTCAAGGAGGTTTTAAAGACCCATCTGTTCTGCCAGATCTTTGATATATGATCAATCGAGGTAGCGGCCGCAGTGAACAATTAGCTGTTTGCTTAGATGGTTTTTTCTGTCTCTGCTTTGTTATGTAACTGTTATTGAGGCTATTCACACAATGGGGCGAACTCTGCTAGCCTGATTTCGCCCCATTGTGTGAACCACCAGGCTCGGCTGCGAGCCCGGTGGTTCCTAGGCGGGCAACCCGCCTAACTATCCCTATCCTAAAACCAGGTTTGCAGAACGAATGCTCCGCAAACCTGGTTTTAAAGATCACGAGTAGCCGCGCCATGGCTCCGCGCTGTGGTTACTCATGAGTAGACCCCCGGAGGGAAGGCAAAAAGCCACCTCCTGGCTCCAGGGGTCTCCCCAGTATGCAACTGTGAGTCCGACCTTAACCAGATGGTGGTCCGTCCATGACAATGGGGAGATCACAGGAGTCCCCACCCATGGAACACCACCCTGATCAGAATGAAAGATCAAATCAAGAGTATGACCAGCAACATGTGTCGGTCCAGAGACCACTTGGGATAGGCCCATAGTTGTCATGGCCGCTATGAACTCCTGAGCTGCACCAGACAACCCAGTCCCAAAGTGGATATTGAAGTCCCCCAGCACCATAAGCCTGGGGGACTCCAACACCAAACCCGAGACCAAGTCCGCGAGCTCAGTTAGGGACTCTGTTGGGCAGCAAGGTGATCGGTACACCAACAGAAGTCCCAATTTATCCCTGGTCCCCAAACGTACATACACACATTCAATATGATCAGACACTCTCATAGGGATCAGAGTGTGACTACTTTGCCAAAGTAGGGGTTTCTTGCCAACTGGGGTGGGGGTGGGGAGGAAAAACAGAGTGCTGGCCAACTATAACAATAAATATTTATATACCGCTTTTCAACAAAAGTTTCTCCCTGCTAAATAAGTGATGAGAGGGTATGGAAGCAGCAAAGTGGCTGTTATGGTGTAACGATTGAAGAGCAAAAGGGAAGGCCATGTTTGGGGGAAAACTGTGGCTCTTGGCTATCTGAAGAGGCTCTGAAGCTTAGAGACTGTATTAAGTTATTTATGTTAGTTATATGCTGCATTTCTTTCTAACAGAAACCAAATATATGTTGTCTGCCAGTGCAATGTAGAGTATCAGAACAGTACCAGGGAGACCTGGGTTCAGATCTCAACAGTACACACTGCCGTAAGAACAAGATATTAATGCCATCTCTCTATATAATTCTCTAAGGCATACCCATGGCTAATCCTTTGTGTGGCAGCTCTCGCAAGGGTTTGCGAACAGAAGCAACTGATTGGGCAGTGGGGATTCCATATGGAGATAGGGAGGAGGAGCCTGTGGCACCATGGTGATTGGGCAGTGGGGATTCCATATGCAGATAGGGAGGAGGAGCCTGTGATGGTTAAGGTCAGTTGGAACGCAATTGTTACTGGTCGGAAGATGTTCTTGACTGCAGAGCAGAGGAATCTCTTTATATAAAAGGATAGTGGGCAGGGCTCAGTGAAGAGAGGGGTCGTGATGGAGGAAACAGCCCCTTCAGGAGAAGGAGGCTGCTGTTGTGTGAATTAGATGAGGAAACAAGATGGACAAGATATGTAAACTCAGGAAGGTGGAGGGGAGAGAGAGAGAGAGAGAGAGAGAGAGAGAGAGAGAAGAGGGGAAGAGCAAGTGGAAGAGACTGAAAGAGAGAAAAAGGAGGGGAAGAGAGAAAGAAGGAAGGGCAAGAGATGGACCCAGGCCTGTCAGTGGCCTGAGGGGAATGAGCGGCCATGGCGGTGGCAGCAGCAAGGAAGGGCCCAGTCAACCACTGCTGCTGTTCCTGTGGGGAGGATCAGAGTGGGGCTCGGGTGAGGAGATCTCTGGGGATAGGGGGCTGCAGCTTGGCCAATAGGTGCCAGCAACGCTGCAGCCACGCCCAAGAGGGGTGAGGGGGATGGAGTAAAGGGATGGTAGTGAGGGGTGAGGGGGATGGAGTAAAGGGATGGAGAAGTGACCAAGAGGGGTGAAAGGGATGGAAACAACCAGATGGAGGAGGAGCAGGAGTACGGCTCCGGTGAGGGTGGAGAGATCTGAGGTGACGGGAGCAATCAAGTACTAGTGTGCAGATGCTCTGCGTGGGTTAAACTAGTATATACATATTTTGCAAGCCTGCATAAATCTAATCTAGCATTGCAAATATAAGATTTAGAAATGAACTTTCTCTGCTACTTCGACTTGCTGACTATAATATGCAATCAAGCTCTGCCATGCAGCAGACTTTATGACTTTATTGGCCCTGCAGCTTTCAAGTGCTGCTGCACACAACTCTTCTGCCTCAGCACAAACCAGACAGGTTTCTTCCACCTGCCATCAACGACTAGTCTTGCTATACACACACACACACACACACACACACACACGCACGCACGCACACACACACACACCACTTACTTGTACGGGATGTGTTTGCTGCCATTGACTAAGGCAAGGATGACATTGCCTAATGCCGACAATGAAAGACAGAGTCCAGAACCTCCTTCACGGTTTTTGCTGAGCGGTTTAACACAACTACCCAGGTCAATGAGGTGCAAACGGCTACGACCACCAGACACTGTATCAAAGAAATTAGAGACACAAAACAGGGGTTAGCTTTGGGATTTTGATGGGTTACTATAAGCACAGTGCTGGGAGAGTAACTTAAAGCTGTTCATGCTCTATTGAGTGAAGGCTGCAAAAGCCCTATTAAACAAAGTAATAACAAAGAGAGTTCTATTAGGCCTTTCCCAGCATTTGTTATAATTAATCCCAGTCATTGCATACTTAAATCTGTGGGACTGTGAAGTTCTCTGCAGGTTTTTTATTACTCCAAAGTACAGTGCCTTGTTTGTCCTCAGTTATTACTTTGAACTTCTTTGTCAGAATAGCACATCTGCTCAAAGAACTAACGTTTGAGACACTGCTGGGAAAACAAGCAGACTTGACTTTTCTCTTCTTTAAAACCTGTGGCCATCTGAGAAGCAATAGTATATGTATCCCAAATACTATTTATTGGTCCTCAAGGCATGCACCTAGGGATGTGCACGAATCAAGATTTGTGCACTGATTCGAAGCACTGCCCCCCAGCACCCCTTATGCGGTGGCATGCACATGGCCTCCACGCATGTGCAGCAGCCATGTGTGTGCCACCGCACAACTGCACAAGGGGTGCTGGAGATGCGCCGCAGCAACAGGAAGCTGCATGGAGTGGCAGAGCAGGTACGGTCCTGCTCTCCTCACTTTTAAAAGGTGCCCAAATCCTACTCCCTGCTCCAGGAGGCTACCTATAAATTATTAGGGACTTGCCCGTACCCACTCCCACATTTCCCTGTCCTCCAATTTTCCTGTGTTCTTTTTTCAACTGATTATTAGTATATATTATGAGTTTACTATTAATATGGTGGGAAAACCGTGAGACTTACTTCCGCCTTTGCCACTCTTCTCCATTCGGTACTGGTAGATGTGCAGAGTGAACAGCATGTGGGAATTCTTGTGATCCTCCTCATGACAATCTTGCTGGCTGCTTCGACGTGAGGCAATAGCTGCATCAAGAAAGAAGGCAGCTTTCTCCGAAGTTGGGGCGCGGAGTTCACTTTGATTCTGAAGCTACAAGGCAATGCAGGATGCAAACTGTCAGGTAACTTTCTGTTTGGCAAAACCAAAATACAGTAGGCTCTGGATAAGGGGACACTCTGCTTTGCAGAACATCTGTGACAAAGCAAAATTCCCAAACTGAAAATACCTCAACTTTAAATAAATAATAATTTTAAAAACAAAGATAAGATGCTCCATCCTCACTCTACTACCCGGAACCTGCAATGCTTTTCATTCCCAGCCAGGTTGGCATTGGTCACCCCCACCAGGATATCACACTACCTTGCTCTTTCCAGTCACCTGTGTTGTGAGTCTTGCAATGGATCAAGTAACATGCTTCCCCCACTCCCGCAAGGATACTGCAAGATTTCTGGACATATGAAGTTGACTCATACTGAATCAGACATTAGTCCATCTAGCTCAGTACTGCCCACATTGACTGCCAATGGCTCTCCAGCATTTCAAACAGGGGAGAAGGTTACTTGGGATAAGGCTGGAGGCTGAAGTTGAGACATTTTGCATGCAAAGCATATGCTCTACCACTAAGCTACAACCTCCCACTCTCCCCTGGCAACATGGAGGCCCTGTGGGCTTGAATGCTGACCCTTCCGCGTGCCAATCAGTGTTCTTAGCCTTCAGCTACAAAGCAGCAACACTTGCTCACTCTCTGCTTTCCACCAAGGCCAAATAAAAAATGGCAGCTTCTCTCCCCTTCTGTAATGCCTAGTAGAAATTAGCCATGTTCTGACATTACGATTGTATGTTTTTCCTTGCCCCTACTCCACATTATTTACTGCCACTGGTAGGGGCAAGGTTTAAATGTGGATCATCTTGATGCCAAGACACATGCCAATTGTCTTGGCATCAAACAACAACAACAACAACAAATATTTATATACTGCTTTTTAACAAAAGTGTCCAAAGCAGTTTACATAGAGAAATATTAAATAAATAAGATGGATCCCTGACCCCCCAAAGGGCTCACAATCTAAAAAGAAACACATGGTCAACACCAGCAACAGCCACTGGAGGGATGCTGTGCTGGGGGTGGATATGGCCAGTTGCTCTCCCCCTGCTCAATAAAGAGAATCACCACATTTAAAAAGGTGCCCCTTAGCCTAGTTAGCAGGGGGCAAAAGCATGAGGAGGCAGGCAGCAGGTAAAGATGCCATTTTTGGCAGAAGCTAACATATTTAGAATCACAGCTGATCTGGCCCTCAGGCTATTTTTCCCACAAGACACTGACAAAAAACATTCCTAACTGTCCCTGCTAACTGAGCAAAGAGGGACCTTTTTAGAGTGGTGGTTCTCTTTATTGAGCAGGGGGAGAGTAACTGGCACTATCCACCCCCAGCACAGCACCGCTCCAGTGGCTGTTGCTGGTGTTTATCTTATGTTTCTTGTTTAGATTGTGAGCCCTTTGGGGATAGGAAGTCATTTTATTTATTTATATCAGGGGTGTACCTAGGGGAGAGGGGGCCCGTGTTCATCTCTCTCTCTGGCGGCCCCCCCAGAGTGAGGGAAATAATGAAGAAAATAGGGATGGGTGGAGCTGGAGGGCCCTCAGGAGCTGGGGGCCCGTGTTCTTTGAACCCTTTTGCTCAATTATAGCTACGCCCCTGATTTATATCTATGTAAATCACTTTGGGAACGGTTGTTGAAAAGCAGTATATAAATATTTCTCATATTCATTAACTCATCTTGTAACTTTCTAGGTATGTTTCAAAGGGGAATGTTCAGAATTTACAGATATACAACTGCAGTCTGAATTGTGGCAGTTATCTGTCCTTAAAGGGGAAAATTTTGGTCTTTTGTGAACTCTGGGGACAACAGCATATGCATATCAACAGAGCAAACAGATTAATTAGAAGCCTAAACCAAGACTGTGCAGCCATTTGTGTTTTCAGGAGTTCTGAAATTAATGGTATGTTTACTTTCTTTCTCCCTCTTTCTCTGAAATCATTCCATGCACATTCATTCTGGGGCAAGGGAAAATCCCATATCATAAGTGTAGTAGTTGCTATATAGACAGAACAGTAGGTAGTTTGTCCCAGCAAGAAGTCTGTGAGGAGTTCCTGCCAGCAAGGGTGCCTCAAGGATTTAGCTATACATTTTTTAAAAAACAAAACACCAAAAAAAAAATCGGAAAAAAAATCACAAAGCTACTGTGACTTGTGTATCATGCAGCTTGTACAGGAAGGTTTTTTTGTTTTTGTTTTTAATCAGCTGGGTGTTCCTGCCTGAAGAACACTAGAGTTATTCTTGGCGTAACCAGGGCTCACAGTCACATCTTGGCAGCAATTAATAAGTACCTATTAATGCTTCCTACATCATCACTAATCCTAGTACTATAAATAATGTAGTTCGTGGAGATATAAACAGGCATATTATTGGCCTCCAGCTATTTGTGCAATATTGTAAATATTTTAGTGTGTTGTTATACACTGGAAAAATTATTATAGGAAAGAGACAAATTTTGTTTGATCTGAATCCTTTCACATTTAACAGCAAACAGAAGTCCCTGTTTAAGATCAAGTTATGCCAAAGGCACAAATATTTAGGTCAGGAGAGCATATGGCCCTGCAGCTGCAGGTCATAAAGTTTCTTGTGTGTTTGAGAGTAAACACATCCAAGTTAGAAAAGTTTATGCTTTGAGTATTTATTTTTTTAAATTTGAAAACATTCTAGTAAAAACATGGAATCCCTAAGCATGTTTTAACTTAAAAGAGCTTTCTATTCACCTGCATGCCACAAATTGGGTCCTCGCAAAGGTAGACACCTGGAGACTGGCCGTCTTGTAGACTGCCTGTTGCCACCTCTGACAGTAAGTCTCTCAGATTTTCTTCTTTCCCCCACACTTCCACGGCTGATATTCGGACGGAGAAGCGAGCTCCTGTCTTCTCTTTCCGCTCATTAATCAGCTTGAAAAGCCAGGAGATAGCACAAGGGATTATGCCAAGGTTTTGCATGGAATCATCTTTTCCAATCATAGTGTAGGACTTTCCTGTTTGGAATGAAGTGGAAGGGAAGACAATAAAGTCAGTGGAAACTGAAAAGGTAAAGAAAGGAACTGTGTAAAAAGTAATATAATTAAAAACTCTTAGGACAAATCCTGATCTCCAATAAGGAATCTTTATTTTACTACAACAATGAAATAACATCCAAAAAGCAATTAGAGCTATCTAGACTACTTGACCTATTGATATTTTTATCCCTCTAGTCTTGTATCTCAGGTCCTAATATATAAAACTGGGGGCAGGAGATAAGACCCAATTATAAAGTAGTGATTGAGACCTTCTTCTTCGGTTTTCATGAAAAAATAAATACTTATCAATATATAAACACAATCCTTCCAAATAACATTTACATTCTAGATAGTGAGGTCTCAAAATCATAAGCAGCACTGCCCAGTCACCGTGGTGCTTCTGCTCTCACAGGCTCCTTCTCTCTATCTGCACATGGAACCCCCACTGCCCAATCAGGTGCTTCTGCTTACAAACTCTCGTGAGAGCTGCCACACATGGGATTAACCACGGGTACACCTTAGAGAATTAAATATATGGAAGATAGGTATTTAATGTTTGAATATGAAGCATACTAACCTAGTTTGGCATGTCCAAAGCAAAATACACATCCATCTGCACCATTCACGACAGATTGGATCACCTCTGCTACGGTTCCTGCACATACTTCAGCCTGTTCATAAAGTGAAGAAGACTATTTATTAGATGGATGGACAGACTCTATTAATCTATGTTATGCAAGGTTGGATTCCTAATGAGTAGGGATGTGCACAAACCGGTTCGGCACTCCTTTTACGGAATGCCGAACCGGTTTGGCAGTCTGGTATTCGAACTGGTTCAGAGGTGGGGGGGCTTTAAGGGGCAGGGAGGATGCTCTTACCTTCCCCGCCACTTTCCCCCTGCTGGCACTGTACCCAAAACTGTGCACATTGGCCTCTTTGGTGCGCATACTAGCGTCATTGGTATGACACTGACTGGGGCAGCAGGGAGGTATGCTGCAGCCCTGCACCAGCGGTTTTGGGCACAGTGCCAGAGGGGGGGAAGTGGCAGGGAAGGTAAGGGCCCCCTCCCTGCCCCTTAAAGCCCCTGCCCCCACCTCCCAGGAACACACAAACCCGTTTGTTCAGGTATTGCCTGCACCTCAGGACAGCAACTGCAGACATCCCGCCCCACCTCTATCACCCATGGTCATCACTTCACCTGCCTGCTTACCTTCTGGGAACAAAGGGTTGGTATTTTAAAGTCCCATACACATGTACTCAGAAAGTAAGAGGCGGAAGAAGGGAAAGGCAACGCGCAAGAGAGGTGGGGTGGAGAAGGTGGGCAGAGCCAGCCAAGCCAGCTCCAGTCGACCCATCATCCCTTGCATTCCACTTTCTCTTCCTCCTGTTCCTTACCCTCCAAGCATATAGGAATGGGGTTTTAAGAAGATAAGTAGTGGAAGAAGAGGTAGAGCCCCTTGATGCGGCATCTGCATCTGGGAATGTGGCCAGCATAGGGAAAGTGCTGACACCTATGGCAGAGCCAGCACTTAAGCCAGCACTGATTTTATGCACTTTAGTATGTGTTTTAATACAATACTCATTTTGTAATAAATTTGGCTGGAGATGTTGAATTAGTTAATGTTTTATCATTTACTATAAATGTTACCCAAAAAAAATTCCATTCTTAATCTGACATCAATGTAATGTCAATCTTGTGAACAACAGTAATACCATTCTTAAAATGTCAACAAAGTTGCATGTTCATCAGAGATGATGAAATGTCAACAAAGTCACAGAGACCATCAGGATTTGGTGCAGGGTGTTATCAGTATGCTGATGACACCCAAATCTTTTTCTCCATGTCAACATCATCAGGAGAAGGCATAACCTCCCTCAATGCCTGCCTAGAGGCAGTGATGGGCTGGATGAGAGGTAACAAACTGAGACTGAATCCAGATAAGATGGAGGTACTTATTGTGTGGGGTCAGAACTCCTGAGATTATTTTGATCTGCCTGTTCTGGATGGGGTCACACTTCCCCAGAAGGAACAGGTACACAGTCTTGGGGTGCTTCTGGACAAAAAAACTCTCTTTGGTGTCCCAGGTTGAGGTAGTGGCCAGAGGTGCCTTTTAGAAGCTTCAGCTGATACGCCAGCTGCATCCACATTTTTTTTTTTTAGATAAATGACCTCAGAACAGTAGTACATCTGCTGGTCGCCTCCAGACTTGACTACTGCAATGTGCTCTATGTGGGGCATCCTTTGTATGTATTCCGGAAACTGCAGTTGGTCCAGAATGCAGCAGCCAGGTTGGTCTCTGGGTAATCTCGGAGAGACCATATCATTCCTATCTTAAAAGATCTACACTGGTTGCCGATAAGTATCTGGGCAAAATACAAGGTTTTGGTTATAATCTATAAAGCCCTACACAGCTTGGGGCCTGGGTATTTAAGAGAACGTCTTCTTTGCTATGAACCACATCGCCCATTGAGATCATCTGGGGAGGTTCGTCTGCAGTTGCCACTGGCTCGTCTGGTGGCTCGTCTGGTGGCTACTCAGGGACGGGCTTTCTCCATTGCTGCCCTGAGGCTTTGGAACGTGCTCCCTGCTCTTACAACTTTTAAAAAGCAGTCAAGACACATTTGTTCACCCAGGCTTTTAATTAGATATTGTTTTAATTGTGTTTTTAATAGTTTTAATGTTTTAAATTTTAATTGTTGTAATGTTTTAATCTTGTTATCTATTATTGTCATTGTTTTCTTGTAAACTGCCCAGAGACTTGAGTTTGGGGCGGTATACAAATGTAATAAATAAATAAATAAATAAATAAATAAATAAATAAATCAGTCAGTGAATACATACATAGATGTTGCCTACCTGAGAGGCATCTTGAGGGAAAACTGCATCAAATGCAAACATCTTGGGTGGCACTTGACTGCTTCTCTTTTGGAAGGAGTTCTGGCCTCCACAGGACAATGGATCATAAAGTGTAATTTGCTTTTTGCGAGGATCAACCTTTAAAAAGGAGCTGGATTCAGAAGAGTCCCTGGCCAGGGTGGAACATATTCGTACCATGACCTTCACCTGTCATCAAACAGGGGGAAAATCAACACATTTCACTATATTACATACATAATGACAAAGACATGAATATGTAAAGCAGGGCTTCAAACAGAGTTGGGTTATCTCTCTTGAAATGAGAGATTTTCTTTTTAAAGAAAATGAAAAATAAATACATAATTTAATTAAGTATTTAAAAATAGAAAGATGCAGATAAATTTTAAGTAGGATGATATCTGGAACTCTTTATTAATAATTAGAGATTGTTTTGTCCTTTCAATTACAGCAAGCAATGTGCACATTTATAATGATCACATGCCAATATATCTGAAGGTGCATGCTACTCTCATAGAACAAAAGTATATTGCCTTAAAAAAAATCTTGCTGTTAAATACAGATTGAAAATTAACTGTTCTCTGTTGGCCCAGATAAAGAAAACAAAAGATAGAGAAGGACATTTTTTGTATGGGGAGGTATATAAATGTACTAGATAGATAGATAGCTCGATAGATATAATTTATTTATTTATTCAATTTTTATACCGCCCTTCCAAAGTGGCTCAGGACGGTTTACAATTAAAACAAAGCCATTAAAATCAACAGTTAAAACAGAAATATAAACAATATAAAATATCAATTAATAGATAGATAGATAGATAGATAGATAGATAGATAGATAGATAGATATCAGCACCAGTATTGCACCTTGAAGATAAATGATTAATGAAGTAAGCACAATAAAAGGTCAATCTACAATTTGAACAATTTAAAATGCATGTAGATAAAAGCTGGGTTCTCAGTCTCCCTCAGAAAAGAATAATGAGAAAGACAACTTTTAATGGTCAGGATGTGAAATGCTCTCCAAGGGCTATAAACAGTAAAAGGTTTGTTATATCACTATATGGAAAAGGGCTCTAAAGGGGTCTCCTGTTATCCTGAACATGCCTTTGGGAATAGGTCAGGTAGAACCTTGGTAGGTCAGGTAGAACCCTGTGGTCAGACCCAACCCCCTCCTCAAAAAAGGTTATTAGAGCATGATCACTGAAGATTTCAGACCTGCTTCCCATCTTTTTAGGAAACTTTGCTGAACCTATGCAGAAAATCCCCAGGCATTTCTGAATATGTCATTTATGAGTCCTATTCAGTCATATGCTGTATCTCATCCAGCTGTATACCCTCATAGATATTTTTGTGTGAATGATTATACCTGCATTCATTTTAAAACTGAACCTGGCACAGGTCCCTTAAATACATTATATAGACAGGAAGTGTATTTCTGTACCTGCATTCAACGGAACTGTGAATAACACTACACAGATTGTACGAGTGTTGAACATTTGTGAATAGGGCTAGAGACTCTTTTCAATTTAGTTTCCAGCTAAGCTCTGGGACACAGGCTAATATCCAGACTAGCGTTGTGCTAATGCAATGAGAGAAGTTGTTCACACTTAACAAATTTGTGGAGCTGTGCAAAGTTGTGATGCTCCACAATGTCATGCAACCACTAGTGGAAGACCTTCTCTAGGATACAGGGTTGTGCAATGTGTTATGCAGCATGTCAACAACTGCCCCTAGTGCAACAATAGATTTTCCATTTTTTTGCAAGCTGTTGCACTACATCCTTATGCTAGACACAACACTGGTCTGGATGTACCATGGTAATCCTGGTAGCAAAGGGCAACCAAAACACCAGGAGGTCATTAGAGAAAATGCCTTCCTGTTGATCCTTCTGGATATCTCAGCAGCATTTTTATAGGTCTGGCTACACCCTATATTGTTTTGTAGGTTCTGTTGCATATCCATGTCACAGTTTCCTTCCTTATGGGCACACGCCAGAGAGGACACTGCCCAAACCTGGGGGGTGGAGCACAAGTAAACTTTACCAAGGCCAAATGATCTGCAGGACCCTAGCACAGAGAAAGGGTGTGCTGGGGGTTGTACTTAAGGGCTTGTACTTTAAGAGACATATTTCCTTAGGAACTACATGTTCAAGATCTCCTTTGTTCACAGGGTCTCATGTGCACAAGCAGGAGGAACCAACAAGGTGTGACAGGAGGGGGGAAAGAATCCTATAATAATTCAGAGTACTGGTACTCCAGGGCAACATAGGAAGCTGCCATATACCCCTGCTAACTTGGCAAAGAGGCACCTTTTAACGTGGTGATTCTATTTATTTAGCAGGGGGAGAGTAACTGGCCCTATCCACCCCCAGCACAGTACCTCCCATGACTGTTGCTGGTGTCTATCTTGTGTTTCTTCTTAGATTGTGAGCCCTTTGGGGACAGGATTGCATCTTATTTATTTATTTCTTTGTGTAAACCGCCTTGAGCCATCTTTGGAAAGGCAGTATAGAAATCGAACAAGCAAACAAATAAATAAAAATAATAAACTGAGTGAGACATTTGGTCCATTTAGCTCAGTATTGTCCACACAGACGGGCAACAGCTTCTCCAAGGTTGCAGGCAGGAATCTCTCAGCCCTATCTTGGAGATGCCAGGGAGGGAACTTGGAACCTAGATGCTCTTCCTAGAGCGGCTTCATCCCCTGAGGGGAATATCTTACTGTGCTCACACTTCTTGTCTCCTTTTAATATGCAACCAGGATGGACCTTGCTTATCTAAGGGGACAAGTCATGCTTGCTACTACAAGACCAGCTCTCCAATGCTATTAGCCAATGCTATTAACATGACGTATATGTTCCAGAATATATGTGAGTAAAAGAATTAGGTCTCCGATCTCTAGGATGCATAGAAAAATCAACACCAGTTTCCCAGGGATGGGGAGCAGTACTCTGCCTCTCATAACATCGTCCCTGAATTCAGTACATGCAAGGAGGGACAGAGCTCCACTAGCTGGTGCTGAGTTACATGTTTAAAAATGGATGTAATGTTTACTTAGCTTTTAGAGAGTAGATTTAAAGTCACCCGCCTTCGGCTAGAGTTGGACTCTACTTCTATAGGATCCGATCAGATAGAGAAGATTCCACCTTGTGACGTTACATGGGACACCTTTGAATGGGTAGAGGATATGGACACGATTCTCTCGGGTATGGGAGCGGCAACATGTTGCTTGGATCCTTGTCCCTCCTGGCTGATTAGAACAGCCAGTGGGAATGTTAATTCTTGGCTACGGGAGTTGGTTAACTCCTCGTTACGCGAGGGTTTCGTGCCAGCAGCCCTTAAAGTGGTGATAGTTCGCCCTCACTTGAAGAAACCCTCCCTTGACCCTGAGGTCCTTGACAAGGAGAGGAGAGCTGGCCTTGTGGCAGCAAGCATGACTTGTCCCCATAGCTAAGCAGGGTCTGCCCTGGTTGCATCTGAATGGGAGACTTGATGTGTAAGCACTGCAAGATATTCCCCTCAGGGGATGAAGCCGCTCTGGGAAGAGCAGAAGGTTTCAGAGTTCCCTCCCTGGCTTCTCCAAGATAGGGCTGAGAGAGATTCCTGCCTGCAACCTTGGAGAAGCCACTGCTAGTCTGTGAAGACAATACTGAGCTAGATAGACCAATGGTCTGACTCAGTATATGGCAGTTTCCTATGTTCCTAACTATAGACCAATCTCCAACCTCCCTTTTTTAGCGAAGGTGTTAGAGAAGGTTGTATGTGCCCAGCTTGAGAGGGTCTTGGAAGAAACAAGTTATCTTAATTCTTATCAGTTGGGTTTCAGGCCTTGGCATAGCACAGAGACAGCACTGGTTGCTCTGGTAGATGACCTTCTTCGGGACTTTGACGAAGGTAGTCTCCCTGTCTTGGTCCTTTTAGATCTCTCAGCGGCCTTTGATACTATTGATCATGCAATCCTTCTTGACCGCCTGCGTGGGTTGGGTATCGGGGGCACTGTCTTACAGTGGTTCCGTTCTTAGCGGGAGTGACCAGTCGGTATTTATTGAGGACAGATGCTCTGACCCATGGCCACTCCTTTATGGAGTTCCCCAGGGTTCAGTTCTTGCCCCTGTCCTCTTTAACATCTGTATGGAGCTGCTGGGTCAGGTCATTTCCCAGTTTGGGGTGAGATTTCATCAATACGCTGATGATACTCAGCTGTATATTGCCATCCCAGACCATTCTGGGGATGCTGTTTCTGTGCTTACTCGATGTCTGGAAGCTGTTAAGGTCTGGATGAATAAAAATAAGCTCAGACTGAATCCAACGAAGACTGAAATACTTTTACTCAGCCCTCGTACTGGCCAACAGCTGGATGTGAACCTTGTTTTAGATGGGGTGGCGCTGCCCCCAAAGGAAGTTGTTCATGATTTGGGGGTCCTTTTGGACTCGCGCCTCCTGCTTGAACAGCAGGTGGAGGCTGCGGCCAGAAGTGCTTTTGCCCAGCTTCATCTGATTTGCCAATTACGCCCTTACCTTGATCGGCAGGAATTAATGACAGTGACCCATGCCCTTGTTATCTCCCGCCTAGATTATTGTAATGTTCTCTATCTAGGGTTACCTTTGAGGACGATCGGGAAACTACAACGGGTCCAGAATGCAGCGGCTCGCCTACTCATGGGTGCCAGAAAAATATGACAGGGTAACACCTCTCCTGCAGTCATTGCACTGGTTGCCTATTCGCTACCGAGTTCAATTTAAGGTCCTGGTTTTGACCTTCAAAGCCTTGCGGGGTTTGGCGCCTGTCTACCTACAGACCTGCCTCTCCCATCCAGTTACATCCCATCCAGTCAGATCTTCTCAAATGGCTCTTTTGTCGGTCCCTGATTTCCGAGAGGTTCAGGGCGCTAGGACCCATGAAAGGGCTTTTTCGGTTGCTGCCCCACTTCTCTGGAACACCCTTCCCCTTCAGATTCGTTTAGCTCCTTCCTTATTGATTTTTAAACCTCTTTTGAAGACTTTTCTTTTTCGCTAGGCTTTTACCCTGTAATTTACCTATTTGTTTTCCCCCCACTTTTTGTTAGTTACTTTAGTTTTTAATTTAGAATGTAATTTTAATGCTGTCTTGTTCTGTATGTTTTTGTACACCGCCCAGAGTCTTCGGAGTGGGCGGTATATTAAATGTTTCTAAAAATAAATAAATAAATAAATAAATAAATAAATAAATGTCCTTATATATTTTGAATAAGCAATCTGTATGCTTGTGGGCTGTGTATAAATACCACTGAAAAGATCATAGATGCAGGCTTAGTTTGCATCAAAGCACTAGTATATAAGGCCCACCTTATATAAGGCTAGTATATAAGGCCCGTCCACCCACCTTCTTCTTCTTCCCCCACGGGCCCACATGCCACCTTTTTCTTGCCACCCCCACTGCAGCCAGGTGCTGGCTTCTTCTCCCCCCCCCCGCCACCCCTGCTTTCGGGAGGGTGGGTGGGCTTCTTCTTCTTCCCCACCCCATTTCTGGCTGGCTGTCCCGCCCAACCCTTTCTGGCCGGCTGGGCACCGGTGTCTTCTCCTGAAAGTCCCTCCATCCAACCATAACCATAACTGAAAGTCCCTCCATTCAACCACAAACTCCTTGGGTGACCATAGACAAATCAGCATGTGTATGCTTCACTCACCACTTACTATAATGGGAACAAAACTACTGGCCTACTTCACAGTGCTTTTTGTAGGAATTGGTGTAATAATGTGTCTTAATCAGCCCCCCCCACCACCAAAATTAAACAGAAATCATTATTATTATTATGAGACTCGAAAATTCTCACTGGCCTTGATGGAATAAATATTTTAGCCCAAGTAAAAGAGTATTAATTCATTAGGCAGAGGAGTAGTTAAGACTCCACAACAGAAATTCTAGTGTCAATAAGGTTCCCTTAATTAACCTAAGCATAAGAAAAACCCAAAATGTGACTACTGATGAGTATTTTTCTCAGTCAATTCAATGTAAGTGCATTTTTCTCTGGCTTCAGCCCCTTTGCCTCTACCTTTTATTTCACTACCTTATTCTTTTGCCTTCTGCATGAAACAGTGGTGGCTGGTGAGGTCATTTGTGTATACTATTTCATGGTTCCATCTAGCTCAGTATTTAAAAGTACTCCTTAGAAAAGATCTCAAAACCTATCTATTTAGAGAGGCTTTAAAAATCTTTTAATGAGAAATTGATGGACTTGTTATTTGATTTGATTTTTATTTGTTTCTTTTTAATTTATTTTAATCAATTGTATTCTAAGCTGCATTTTATTTGTTTTGTTGTTTTAAACTTTATATTACTTTTACAGTAGTGAGCTACCCTGATCAGTATTGTACTGGCAGGGCGGCGTATAAATATTTTAAATAAATAAATACATTAATGTCTACTTTGGCAGTAGCTCTCCTAGCTCTCAGGCAGAGACTCACTTTCTGAGATCCTTTAAGTGGAGATGTTGGGGACTAAGACTGAAATCATATACTGGATATACTAACTTGGGAGTAAGCTCCATTGAACACAGTGGCATTTACTTCCATGTAAAGATGTGCTGGTTTGGGCTGCACCTTTTCTCTCTCCTATTTTCTCTGAAAAAGCGATAGTGTGCCATGTAATCTTTGTTCCAGCACTCTCTTTTGTACATTCAGAAAATAATTTCCTTTCTCGCAGGGAAATTTAGGATCCAATAATATTTGTAAAGTAGTTCAGGTACTGTCAGATGAAAGGTGTTATAGACATGCAAATTGCAGAAGACTTGTCTTCTGTAGATAACTTAAAACCCAAGTAGATACCACAGCCTTAGTTATGAAAATAGTAAGTCAAATGGACTTCATCAGGCAGAACTGATAGAGCCATACGGCCGACTGCATTCCCATTTCACATGCAATTTACGAGTAAGTAGGGGTACTGGATTTAAAGTCAGAAAAGGACTATGAAATACACCACTACACTGGGGAGCCAACTAAAAGTAGGAAGAACGGCAATTCATTCCACTCAGGCATAGCTCTAGGAACTTCATGACCCTTTTTTTTTAAGGCTTCATTTTTATTTTTTGTAGTTAAAGACCTCAGCAACTACTCTGACTTGAGGGAAAGTATAGTTAAGATCACAGGAAATTAATTTGTGAGACTTTGCTTTTTGCAATATCTTCAAAGGAAATAAATCAAGCTTTATACTTCACATTTTCTGTATTGTTATTTGGTTATTGTACTGTTATAATACAAGTAACTAATTTCCTTCAGAAAAATCTTTCAAGATATAACACTTGAGGTAAACAAGCTCAGTTAGTTTAATAACTGGGTTCTGTATTTGGTTTCTAATGTAACTCACATTTTTTGCAAACATTTTCAAGACCGGGAAGACCCAAGTTCAAATCCCCATTCACTCATGAAACTCACTGGCTGATTCTGGGCCAGTCATGTATCTCTCAGCCTAACCTACCTCACAGGGTTATTGTGAGATAAACATAACCATGCACACAGATCTGGGCTCCCTGAAGGAAGAGCGGGATATAAATGTATAAATACATACTTACATAGCATTCATTTACATTGTCCCACTTGCCTTCAATAACATTGTCACCCAGATCTGAATGATAGGCTATGTAACATTATGAGATTACCCTGTTCACTACATTCAACACTGGGTAGAATTACTCACACCACTAATATGAGAGGCATTGCTTGCCCTCATTTTGCCTTCAGGGATGTCATCATGTGACCAAATCTGATTGGACGCATCCTGCTGTGATGTCATACCATGCACTAAGTGATCCTGATTGGCTGTGATTATCTAGTGATTAATGCAAGAGTAAAAAGAAACATAACCAGGGGGAGATGCCATCAAGGCAGCAGCAACAGCAGAGTCATCAATGGCACTGAATAGAATTCTTTTTTAAAAGTAAATATTAGCCCTTTTAAAAACAACAATTCCTCTTAAAACTGGAATATTTTTTCTGGAATAATTTGTTTTTAGAATAATCTCACTAAAATAGTACTGCAGCACCCAGACTAGTTAATCATGACTAGGTAACCACTGAAATCAATGAGACAAGTTAGTTGTAACTAACTTGAGTTCCATTAATTCCAGTGGGACTTAGTCCTGATTAACTTAGGCTGGATGCTGCCTGCTATTTTCAGCCAGAAAACCGAAACTGGAAAATATTCAGTGCAGCCCTAATTTCCAGTAATTGATCACATCCTACACATGTATTTCATTTATTTTGCATCATGAAAAAGTCCAAAATGCTTTTTGGAGATGTGTATTTGTGCAACAAATGCTCTAGTAAATAATTTAGACACACTCTTCTTAAACTGCAATCCTATGCACACTTACCTGGAACTTCACTCCATTGAACCCAGCAGGACTTACTTCTGAGTAAACATGCTTAGGACTGTGCTGCTAATTACCCTGAATTTACTAGTATGCAAGTGAGTGCAGAATATATTCCCTTTGCTGGGATTTATTAATACGTTAGAAGACATCTTGTACCAGCATGGTTGTTAAAGAACATCTTTGCAGTCTAGAGCGGCTAGGTTATTTTTTTTCATATAAGAATTTAGCAAAAAACCAGAAAACCAAATGGGAATCCTTCTCCTGACATTATGTTTTGTGTAAGGCTCATATAATTTTATGAGATGTCTTTAAGTGTTTTATTATTGTTGTTATTGATCCCAGCAGAGTTACTCCTGAGTTATACTATGAAGCAGAATCCACTCTATAATTCTTATTCCTGGGCTCCTCAAATGTCAGTGCTCAAGTTCCACCAAGACTTTCAATGTAGCTTGCCAATGACTGCTCTCCACACTCCACTTAAGTTATTTTAATGGTAGAATAATGAATTAATTACCAAATTGGAAACTTGTAATACAGGGAATAGTCAGAGACTTCTACCAACAGTATTAGCAGCTCTAACTTCAACCTGTATGATTTCATTTGGGGTTATTTTGCTACTTACGTGATGTATGAGGCTCGAGTGCTTTCACTTTGGGCAATGTGTGTTTATGAGCCACTTGTCCCATCCGTCATTTTGGACATGCGTTGCAGAAGTGGGGGCAGAAGTGGAGGCAGAAGCAGAGCACAGCTATCAAACTATATTAGCCCTCCATCAGTGTAATGACAGTTGCTGACTATGGGAACACAGTTACTAGAAGTTAAAGAAGAGTAGGTTTTGTAATTTCTCATTGACACTGCTTTAAACAATGGAAAGATGCATACATTTTTGTTCTAAACACAAAACTGAATAAGTGTAATTAAAAAGTATAGTATTTTATAACTTAAATGCATTTTCACTCAGTGAATGTTGGAAGTTTCTTGATCATTATAAACAAATAAATATATATCCAAACCTTATTTCTTTATTCTCAATCTCATTATTGAATCAACAGGGTGCAAATTAGGAATGGTATTCAGCCAGAATTTGACCAGTCCAGATGGGATGGATATCCATGGAAAAAACTGTGTGTTCAGTCCAACTGTGTGCCTCAGTGGTTGTAAAAACTGTCCCTGAAGCACATCTTCCTTTTAATTCAGGTCTTCTATATCAAGAAATCTGCATCTTTATATGATTTGTAATGAACAGCAGCTTCCTGTCTCAGGGAAAGGGTGGTCTCACATTTTAAAGGTATTGTATCAATTTTTAGGTTGTGTTTATAAAGCAGAAGCTGGTTCCTTTATGATCATATGAATCTGCCTTCTCCTGAATATAAGAAGATCCCTGCTCAATCTGGCCAAGTCCTATCTAGTCTAGCATTCTGTTTTCTACAATGGTCAACCAAAAATCTTAGAGAGGCCCACAAGCAGGGGATAAAGGCATGCCCCCTCTCCTCCTGTTGCTCACCTGCAACTTTTATTCTGAGGCAT
The DNA here is from genome assembly GCF_027244095.1 of Hemicordylus capensis. Classification (NCBI taxonomy): domain Eukaryota; kingdom Metazoa; phylum Chordata; class Lepidosauria; order Squamata; family Cordylidae; genus Hemicordylus; species Hemicordylus capensis. Next base: position 388,043,555 of record NC_069657.1, on the reverse strand, counting down.
GTTTTTATTTGTATGCTGTTTATTGGTTTGGTTTGTGAGCTGCCCAGAGAATATTTGTGTGTGTGGTTGGAGGATAGAAATAAAGTCATTGTTACTGATTATTGATTAATTTGTTGTCATCATTTTACAATGACCAGCAGTGATTATCCAGGGTTCTTTCTGAGCTCCACCTGGATACCCTGAGACCTGGGACTTTCTGTATGCAAAGCAAGAGCTGTACCTCCGAGCTACAGCCTTCATAAAAGGAAAAGCACAGTGCCTAGGTTCAGAGGTTCACAATCTAAGGTATAATGCAAAGATACACTATGAAGTAGTAGACTTTTTAACTGCTTGTTGATCCCCTCTTTGTGCTTACCATTGCTGTAATGGTAAGCCCAAATGGCTGTAGAGTCAATACAGCAGATAAGTGGGGGAGTGTTCATTATAATGAAATGCAAATGTATGTTTATTTAGTACATTTATATACTGTCCTGTACAAAAAAGGTCTCTGTGCGGTTCACAATATAAAACCATTAAAACATTAGAACAATTTAAAAATGTTCACATCTACTCTTTCATAAGGGCCCTCAAACAGGGGCAGAACCACCATTGAGTGAAAGGGTTCAAAGAACCCGGGCTGCCAATGGAAAGGGCCGCTGAAGCACCCATTGCACATGACATCACGTACAAAAGGGACAAGGCCTGATTGTTAGAGGGGCCTCCCCAGCCCACCTCATTTCCAGCCAGTGTGTGCTGGCTGGATTGTTTATTTCTCTTCCTCTCCTTTGCTAGAGGGAGAGGAAGGGTAATAAATGCAGCCAGAAGCAAGCAATGGCTGCAAATGACTTCGGGAGGGCTCTTATGGGCTCCATGGAGCCCGGGCCATGCCCCCATTGCAGGTGATGTCACATGCAAAGGGTGGAACATGGGCCGCCACTCTGCTGGCTACACCATTGCCCTCAAAAGGCATGGAATGGAGATTTATAATGAGCCGACATATCCAGCCACAGTGAGAAGTGATGCAGTTAGTACTAAAGATGACAAGCCTCTGCAAATAATGTCAGACAACCAAATTTATACAAGATCGCGGATCCTCTTCATAAACTGTGTTCAGGGAAGGGAAGGGAAGGGACAATCTCGCAGGAGTGAACTCCTCCAATATTACACAACTCAGGTGAGTAGGCTGTTCATGTAAGCAGTTCATAGAATAAGAAAATAACTGCATTTTTTTAAAGTTGGAAGGACTTTGGAGGTCTTCTAGTCCCATCCCCTGCTCAATGCAGGGAACTGCTACAGCATTCCTTACACTACTTCATAGTGTATCTTTGCATTACACCTTAGACTGTGTACCTCTGAACACAGGGACTGTGATTTCTTTGACGGTCTTCGGAGAAACCCCACCACTGCTTGAGGCTGACTGTTCCACTCACAGTTATTTATGGGTATTTGCAAGCTGCAGTAAGGTCTGATTCTAACAATGTGAACATGGAAACATGAAATATTTCAAGCATGGTTTGGAGCCTCATTTTTCCCTTTCATCAGTTGCACACCATAACTATTTGAGATGTTCACATATGGAAATAATTCAAGAACAAGTCCAAAATAATACAAGGAAGGGGCAGTTATGCATTCTCAGAGGGAGTGGGGGAAAGGGAGAGCAGAACTTGTTTTACTGGTTTCTCTCCTGTGTTTTTAAGAGCAGCTTAATGTGCAAACATTAACAACAGGGATAATGTTCATCTCCATATTCTGGAAAAAGTGTTCACTGCTCATTCCTATTAAAAAATATACTCTTAAAGGAACAGGAGCAGGCCAGTGCTTATTTTCTGGGCAGTTGGCAACCTTACCCTCACCCACAGAAACCTTTTGTATGCTTATGACTACATATGGAAGGGACATCCATACATTGCCTGTTTCTAGATTTGCTAGTCTGAAGTGACAAAGATAGTGAGAAAAATGGGTACAATTAAAAAGGTACAAATATAGAGTACATTAATAGATGGTTGTTGTGTTTTCTCATTTGCTTGTCTTTTATATAAAGACAGAAATAATAGTTGGTTGCTGGTCACCAACTTTAAAAGCATGTTGACCCCTTGGTACTTTGCATCCCCTTACAAGTATTTTAGAAAAGGTAATTACACTGTTATTTCACACAGTGATTATTCCTCTGCTGCTATAGTGCTCACATTATTCATTTTTAATTTAAAAAAAGAAAAGAATTCATGGCATTAAAGCACTTAAAAAAACACATAATATACACATATCGATACAAAAACAGATGTTAACTCTTATTTCTCTGCTTCTTTGTTTATTTACAAGATTTAAGTGTTAAAACAATTTTTCTAATTAAGTATATGTCTCAAGTAGGTTTTCCAAATTGGCTACACTTTAATTTTGACCACCAGGAACATGGAAAGGTATCAACAATCCTTGAGTCATGAAAAATACTGAAGTAATTAGTTCCTTTCTTACATCTGGCAAGGGTCAACATAGCTCCATTAAATTCTGCCCAGAGCACTAGGCAGTTGGCACAAAATATACAGCAGTGTTTAAAATCCTCGTAGGGATTTCCCTGTTATAATGTTTCTGTAGCCTATCCCTTGGCTCAAAACCAAATGATCCCCACAATGTATAGAGTTTACCTGGCCTTGTATAGGGCCTGTTATTAAAACACACACACACACACACACACACACACACACACACACACACACACAGAGCGGTGGTGTTAACTTAGGGGGTGTTTACTTGACAAACAACTGCAATTGCTATATAGCTATTGTGGTGTGTAAAAGCGGAAGAGAGCATTTTAATGACCAAAGTGCTTGCATCCCACTGATCATAAGAAAACAGCATCACATATACCCCCCAAAACAGAGCTTCATTCCCTCTGGTGTTACAGCATGAGTGCTTCTACTGTCAGTATATCTTGTTATTATCACTGATATATCACTACCTACAGGCACTCTCATGTGCATCAGGCAAAGTGATAAACACAACCAATAAAGAACAATACTCAGGTCAGCATCAAGATGGGTTAAGCGGGTTATGAGGGAACACACAAAGCTGTCTTCTGCTGCATCAGACCAATTGTCCATATAGCTCAGTGCTGCTTGGTGTGTCTGTGGCTCTCCAATGCTCAGGCAGAGATCTTTCCCAAACCTGCTACTTTAGAGCCTATTTGCTGGACATGCCAGGGACAAAACCACTGAGCTATGGTCACTTGGTGAGCCCATTTGTATGATACATCTGAGGAAGCCCTGCCTCCCTCATGAGGGAGGTGTACAATCATATTATTATTATTATTATTATTATTATTATTACATTTATATCCCGCTCTTCCTCCAAGGAGCCCAGAGCAGTGTACTACATACTTATGTTTCTCTTTCACAACAACCCTGTGAAGTAGGCTAGGCTGAGAGAGAAGTGACTGGCCCAGAGTCACCCAGCTAGTTTCATGGCTGAATGGGGATTTGAACTCGGGTCTCCCCGGTCCTAGTCCAGCACTCTAACCACTACACCATGCTGGCTCCCACTTCCTCCCCAGTGCACCTTCTCCCTTTCCTAATCGTGAAGGGGGAAAGGCAGTTTTCGTCTGAACAGACCCCTCAAATCCAATCAAAATGCCAAATTAATGTAGTATTTCGCTTTCATGTGAGGGGGCAGTATTTAGATCATGTGTGAGGGGGCTGTTCAGATAAACCAGGAATTAGGAGAAGGGGGGAAATACACTGGAAAGGGGAGGGGGGCATGATTGCGCACATCCCTTATCAGTTCGTGGGTGAGGTCAGCTCAGACATCTCATCTGAACCATTATCTTTCTTCTCCCAGACCTTTTCCTGATTCAGACTGCCCAGTCTCCTATAATGGCTAAACTGACTGGGCCACATGATGCGAAAGGCAATGTTGGTGTTCCCAATAGACTGGTGCTGCTGCGCATGTGGAAGTCAGCCCTAGCAGTGTTGTGCAAGAGCATAGTTGCACAACAGATTAAAATAGCATGCCCACACTTGCATGGCAGAACTTACACTGGAAACAATTTATGTTCTGCTGCACAAGTGTAAGCACACTATTTAAGTAAGTGCACAACTGTGTGCTAAATTATTATTAATTAAGTAAATAATTATTATTTATTATTATTATTATTATTATTATTATTATTATTATTATTATTATTATTGTGTAACACCACTGGGGCTGGTTTCCATTTGTGCAGGAGCACCAGACAATCAGGAATGCCAGTGTTGCCTTAGTTTTAATAGTTTTAACTGCTTAATTTTAATTGTTGCAATGTTTTAATCTTTTATTGGCTGTTTTTATTGTCCTGTAAACTGCCCAGAGAACTTACATTTTGGGTGGTATATAAATGTATTAAATAAATAAGAATAATAAAATAAATACCTTATGCATCATATAGGTTGCTATCTAGATATTTTTATTTAAGATGATAAATGTTGCTTATGTAGTCCAGAAACAGACCCTTGCAGCCACTCAGAAAAATTTAAAACTCAAAGTTGTAACATAACATTATTTTCATTACTAAAGTATGTGTATTTGCAAGCCCCCGCCCCTGTCAGAGATGGGTGATTTCCCAAACACTTGCTTGCATGTTTTCCACAAGGGTTTACTCTTACCAAGGGAAAATGTACAAAAATATTAAATTAGACTATCTATAGACTCCCTTCCACTTGCCCTAGTAAGAGAGGCCATTTTGACAGGTCATTTTGACAAGCATATTTTAGGCTGTGGAATCACTAGGCTCCAACATGTTTCAGAAATAGTCTTCAACATCATACATCAGCAGAGGCTTTTTTTCTCACTGCCTATATAGGCATGTGCAGAGTGCTTTTTTTCTCATTACCAATGATCAGGCAGGGAAAGCTCCAATAAAAAAGTATAACTATGGGAGAATGAGAATAGAAAAATACACATAGAGACTTTTCCCCATGAATATCATGGTGCAAATTCACTTCAAGAGTCACCTATATCCTCTCTATAATAAAGTGACTGGCTGGCAATCAGTAATTCTTCATTCTATCTTTGGCTTTTAGCTCTGGGGATGAGAACCTATCAGAGTGCAAATATTATCACATTATGGCTCTGCTCTACAGCTGCAAATCAGAGAAGAGCCTGACAATTGAAGTAACTTCCAATGCCCAAGTATGTTCTCAGAAATGTGTAGAAAAGTGGAAGTGTGTGTGTGTGTGTGTGTGTGTGTGTGTGTGTGTGTATTTTGAGGAATCCACACATTAACCATTTCCATTTAGGCTCAAAGAAGTCAACAAAAGAAATGGCTTCCAAAACTCAAAGTTTATCAGAAAGTAACCAGTGTTCAGTGGCTGGACCCAGACTATTTCTCTATTGATTGATTAAGTTCCTTCAAGACGGTGTTGACTCTTAGCAACCACATAGATAGATTCTCTCCAGGATGATCTGTCTTCAACTTGGCCTTTAAGGTCTCTCATTGGTGCATTTATTGCTGTTGTCATCAAGTTCATCTACCTTGCTGCTTGTCGTCCTCTTTCCTTCAACTTTTCCCAGAATTATGTACTTCTTGAGGGAGCTGGGTTTTCGCATAATGTGTCCATAATGTGTTTTGCAGAATATGTTTTGCAGAATGTGTTTTGCAGAATGTGAGCCTGGTCATTTGTGCCTCGCGTGAAAATTCTGGATTGATTTGTTCTATGAGCCATTTGTTTGTTTTCTGGCTGTCCATGGTATCCTCAAAAGTCTTCTCCAGCACCAAAGTTCAATAGCTTCAATACTTTTTGTATCTTGCTTCTTCAAAGTCCAGATTTCACATCCATAGAGTGTCAGGGGGAAAAACCATTTTCCAAACGATTCTGATCTTTGTAGGTATAGACACATCATGGCATCTAAATATCCTTTCCAAGGCCTTCATTGCAACCCTACCAAGTGCTAGTCTGTGGCGTATTTCTTGACTGCTGGATCCTTTAATGTTGATGGTCGATCCAAGAAGGCAGACACTATTCACCACTTCAATATCTTCATTATCAGTTCCGAGGCTGGTTGCTTTACCCATTGTCATTAGATCTCTCTCTCCCCCCCCCCACTCCATATATATATTGTCCAAACGATTCTAATCTTTGTAGGTATAGCCACATCATGGCATCTAAATATCCTTTCCAAGGGCCTTCATTGCTCTCTCGCTCTCTCTCGCTCTCTCTCTCTCACCCTATCACTCTACAGCATGTGTAGGCCAAATCACTAGTGGTCGTGACTGTGGGTACCAGTTTCAGTGGGTGACTATGAGTGATTGCTGAGTACTAAGCCAGGGAGCCCCCAAATTGTGCTGTCTTTAAGCAGAGAACCAAACTACATGTACATATTATGTACATACTATGTACATACATACTATGTACATACTACATAGCTGTTAGAATTTTACAGTTTGTGTGGGGAGGGGGGTATATACACACTGAGCTATACAGGACAATGGGAAAACAAGATTTACCTTTCTGGGTTCTTCATTGTATGGTAAAGATTCCAAATCCTATTCTAAAATTTTCTTCAAAATGTTGTTTTGAAGGAGACAGGAATTGGATCAATATATTAAAACAGAGTAATAAATTATGGAGCTATATTCACTGTTAATGGGTAAAAATGTATGGCTTCCTGTCACTCAAAAATTCAAATCTAAAGGCTGCTTTTTTCAAAGGACCAGATGTTTTGTTATGGAATCAAAGGATAATTATATGGAAATAAACCACTGATAAAATTTCTACTCAACTATTCCACTGAATTATCGGAAAGACAATGAAGACAGTCTATTCTAGGTGTTATGCCAATAGTTTCCATGATAACATGCAAAGGAAAGGTTTCAGGTCTGCAAATGATAGTCTGTGGCGGAGCAGAGTAAATAAATAATTAACAGGACCACAATTAGATACGGAGGAGGAAGGCTGATCATCATATTCACTCAATACAGGGAGGCTAAATCAGGGGACTAAGCAGAAAAAAGGGTAGGCGGAAGGCAAACCTGGCACCTGTACTGATATACATCTGTCAATTAAATTAGCAAGGCAGAGACAATTGCTGCAGGACTTCAATAAAAATCAGTAATCCAAAAACCTTTGGTTTAAGATGAAAGTTAAGTTGATTTACATTTTCACTCGTGCTCTAAAAAGAATGGAAATTGCAAGTTAAGGTGCCCATCTTATCTTCCATGCCTTATAAGCTGTAAAGACTTTGTACAGTCTGGTATATGATGATGGCTTTAGGAATAGCAATAGCACTTACATTTCTATACCGCTCTATAGCCGAAGCTCTCTAAGCGGTTTACAATGATTTAGCATATTGCCCCCAACATTCTGGGTACTCATTTTACCGACCTCGGAAGGATGGAAGGCTGAGTCAACCTTGAACCCCTGGTCAGGATCGAACTTGTAACCTTCTGGTTACAGGGCGGCAGTTTTTACCACTGCGCCACCAGAGGAATGAAGCTCACACACACACACTTTGCCTTGATCAGAGATGCATCAGGCAGAGATTCATCAGGGGCATCTCTAGGAAGTGATTAGGGAAACTGCACCTGTTAAATGGCTGCCTGGATACACCCCTCCCCAACCCAATGTCTAACTGAAAGATCAAGGCAAAATGGATACCTTAACCCTGAACCTCAAACAAAATGGATACTGTAACCTCAAACCTCCAGAGACTCGTTTAGCACTAAATGATCAACTGAGTCCCGGGGGACATACAAAAGGCACTTTTCTGCCATGCAGTCTAAAGGCAAACTATGCAAATGGACTACAAAATCATTTAAATAGCAATTCCTCAGTCCAAAAAACATCACCAACCCTTTAAACCCATTCAAAAGAGAAAAAACAAGCTCTAAATCATTTTCCATCTTCACCAAATTTGCAGAGGAGGTGTTTCTTGTCACCTAGTGAATGCATGCTGATGGCCAAGCAGAGTGGACAAATGGTTTTGTTTTTATAAGCAAAAGAATGTTCAGGGCTTATAATGTTGGACCGCTGAAAACACGCTCCATTTTAACTCCTGGCACAATTGTGCCAGTATAATCCAAGAAGACCACATTACTGAATAAATTAATATCTATAAATATGGAAGCATGCCTCAAGAAGTGGAACAAGCAACCATAATCTGATACACAGTGTGGAGAAATGAGAATAAAACATGGTTTCAGCATCGATGGGTGGAGAAGCTGCATATGTAAGTTTGTTAAAGGAAACATCCTGGTCCATTACCTAATATCTGCCTAAAAGAAGAAAGAGCTTGGCAGTTATCATTCTGAGTAGCAGTGCCATCCTTTGGGTGGGGCAACTGCCCTCAGCCCTGCACTCCCACAGGCCCCACTGTCTCCTACAACCACCCATCAGGCTAGGGGTGACCGCAGAGGTGGCACATGATTTCTTTTGAAAGCACCATACCCTGTCGGACACCTGGCAGCAGCCTCTGCAAAGTGGCAGAGCTCACCCAGCATCCCGCATGGATGCTGCCCCGCCTCCACCGCTCAGCTAGCCTGAGGCCTCTGCACAGGCTTCACAGAAGCTGCTGCTGGATACCAAACAGGGCAAAAACTGCCCTGTTAAAAGAAATCACATGCTGCCTCTGCTGCCACCGCTAGCCTGACAAGTTGTTGAGGGAGAGACACAGAGGGCAGCTCCTGTGCCTCTCACTCCTGCTGCTGCTGCCTGGACTCCGCTGGGGAGCCTTGCCCCCAGCAGAAGGTAGAGGAGGGCGGCCAGATGAGGAGGGCAGCCACGGCACCTCTCCCACCCTTCTGCCAGGCACTCTTACCCCTGGACCTTGGGGCTCCAGTCCATGGCCTGCTGAGTCCAGGGGGGACTCCAAATGTCCTGGTGGGCTCCTGGTGCCACCCCACGCCCACGCCCACCCCACTGCTCCTTTCCACTTTTGCCACCATATCATGTGTGCAGCAGGGGGTGAGCTGAGCAGGCCTCCTCTGTGGTGGTGGTGGTGGCGGCGGGTGCAGTGGCTAGTGGGCCCATCAGTCTGGGCCTTGAACGTGCCTGTGCAGTGGGAGCATCAGAAGCAGGAGCATCACTCACAAGCCCAGGAAGGAACTAGCAAGGCACACCCTGGAGAGGAGCAGAACTCCAGTTCAGACTGAAGGGGCAAGTGGGAAAATCCAAATCCAACAATCCACCCGAAGTGTCTTTTGTGCTCTGCCTGAAATATAAACCCGCAATGCCCTCTGTGGAAAGGCTCTACTTCCTTCAACTGCCCAGAAGCCCAAGGCGAGCAGGGTATGATGGAGCTCTGTGTAATCTGAAGCCCCTTTTCATTCTACCTCAATGGAAATAGTTAATTATTAGGTCTTCATAAGGAAAGCCCAAGTCACATGGTCTGGGGACTGAAAATGCTACCCAACTATATGAGCTGCATTCTTTCATTTCTGCCTGAACTTTGGAGTACCTAATCAAGGGTTGAGGCTGTTGGCTAGTTCAAAGATCAACTTTCCCCTACCCATCCTACACACACTCCACTAGTGGCAACCACCAGACGAACCCAAGCCTGTGTTTCCAAACAAAGCACCTCCAAGCTACAGATGCCACCACAGCTCAACTCCCATCCCCCAGCCCCTTCTCTCTCTCTTTTCCTTTTCCACCTGATGTACAGTATTTTAGGCACGCATCCAATCCAACATTACAATGTGACACTCGAAGTGACTCTGTTTGTCACCAGCAATTAATACTCTGCACACGCTCCCTATCCCAAACATGGGAGATCTCATTTCAAGGACATCAGATATGAAAGACTGGATCTCAGCACAACATGCCCCCCCCCCCCGCCACTGCCCCATACTCTGCAAATTATTGAAAAAAATATTAACAAGTTCTCGGGCTTGGCAAGAGGGAGGGAGCAGATGAGAAGAGAGGCTGTTTGGTGTGTGTGTAAAAAGGAAAATAAAAACCCAGAAGATAATTTGGTTGCTTTAGGAGTAATTTGGTTTAAAACCAAAACCAAAAACCAGCCGCGCACATGGTGGCAGCGAAAATGGCAAGGAGCGGCACGATGGGGCAGTGGCAGGCTTCTGGAGAGCCCCCCCCCCGGACAGAGGTCCAAGAGGAGTGTGGCTGAGGGGGAGTGCTGCTTGCCCCCAGCACCGCACCCTCCTAGGGATGGCCGTGCCAGGTGAAACAAGACTAGAGAAGTGCTCAGGAGAATTTAGTTGAATAATCTTAAATTCTCCAGAGGCAGCCAACACAGACATTATTCCCTGAACATCTTCTTACTAAAGAATCTGAGGGATGAAAATGTTTCTAATAGTTTCATTTGAGGAATTTTAGAATGGTAACTATAGCAAGACTTACAGCATCTTCAATGAAATGGTCTTATTCCCAAATTAAACAACCAAGACAGAATCGTTAGACATTATCTACATATATAAAAGGCTTAGGTGGTCCGTGGCAAATGGTATGTGGCAAGCCTCGCACCAGAGAGGGAAGAGGAGCCTGTGATGGTTAAGGTCAGTTGGAATGCAGCTGTTACTGGTAGGAAGATTGTAGAGGAGACAAGAATCTATCTATCTATCTTTAAGAATAGTGCAGGGGTCTGCAAAGCGAGGGGTTGTGAGGGAGGAAAGATCCCCTTTAGGAAGAAAAAGGCTGCCACTGTGTGAATTAGAGAAGGAAACAAGATGAACAAGATCTGTTAACTCAGGAAGGAAAAGAGAAAGAAAGAAAGAAAGAAAGAAAGAAAGAAAGAAAGAAAGAAAGAAAGAAAGAAAGAGTGCAGCAGTTAAAGGATATGCAGAGTATGCCTCTCCAAGAAGGGAGAGGAAGAGAGAAAGAAGGAATGGTGAGGAATGGGCCTGAACCTGTAAGTAGCCTGAGGGGAATGAGTGGTTATGGCAGCAGCGAGGAAGGGCCCGGTCAACTGTCACCACTGCTTGGAGCTACAGAAGCCATTGGCGGAGGAAGGAAGGCAGTAGGGGCGTATCTAGGGTGGGGCAGGCAGGGCACGTGCCCCGGGCGCCACTTGAAGGGGGGCGCCATTTTGTAAAATTAAAAAAAATTACAAAACGGCTGCCAAAAACAAAATGGCCACCGTGCGTGCTTAAATGGCCTCTGTGAGGCCCTAAGTCATGCCAGGCCTTGCAGAGGCCATATGAGCATGCGCGGTGGCCATTTTGTTTTCAGTGGCTTTTTTTAAAAAAAAAGATTATTTTTAAAATTGGCCACCACACATGCTCAAATGGTACCTGTGAGGCCCTAGAGGCCAGCAGGGTGAGGGGGAACCTTTGCAACCCCCCCAGACTTTAGGAAGCCCCCCAAAGGGGCTACAGGTTAAAAAACTTTTTAAAAATTAATATAATATAAGACACTCTACACATATTCAGATTGGCACTATGTACAGAGAATCAGGGCTTGTGAATACTGAGCTGACGCTTATAAGCTAGGATTGTATTCATTTGCTCTTACTTTGCTTCTTGTGATAAGTGAGTTAAATGTGATGTCTTGCTAATATGGCTATTAATGGTGAGTTTGTCTTTGAATCAGTGTGAAATCCTTAATATTAAGGCCCACTGGGAGTTTCTTGCTCTCTTTCTCTCATTTTAACTGTCTTTCTGAAAGAATAGAATTTATTCCAAGCAGTGACACAGTTTACTCTGCATATCCTTTAATTATTTACAGAGTATCTGGGAAAAGTCAAATTCTCCATTTATTTTTAAAACTTATGTAATGGTGATGCTACAATGCATAGCAGAGAATTAGACACACACTTCTGTTTAGTTTTCCAAGTACACCTCCACATAGTATTTGGGTATTTCATGAGCCCCAGTATACTGAAATTTGTAGTTTTCCAGCATTTTTTGATCTGGCTAAGTCCACTGCTAAATAGTTTTTGAAATATTAAAAGATTAACGAGCCTGACTTGTATTTTTGAGCTGATATTATGGTAAAGTTATCTGAAAGATGGGTGTCAGATGCTTGGATGGGGGCGCAATTTCAGTGCTTGCCCTAGGCACTATTTTCCCTAGATACGCCTCTGGCAGGCAGGCAGGTGAGGGATGGGCCCGAGCCTGTCAGTGTCTTGAGGGGAATGAGCAGCCATGGTGGTGGCTATGAGGAAGGGCCTGGACAACTGCTTCTGCTACTCTTGCAGGGAGGAGCAGGATTGGGCTTGGCTGAGGGTAGCGAAGTCTCTGGGGTTAGGGGGCTGCAGCTTGGCCAATTGGCACCAGCAATGCTGCAGCCGCAAACCAGAGGGGTGAGGGGGATGTAGCAATGGGATGGAGGAGCAACCAAGAGGGGTGAGGGAAGGAGGGGGATGGAAGCAATGGGATGGACGAGCAGGAGCAGGAGCGCAGCTCAAGTGAGGGTGGAGAGAACCCTGAGATGAGGGGGCTGTGGTGGGGGGGGGGAGGGGAGCCATCAAATACTAGCGTGCAGATGCTCTGCGTGGGTTAAGCTAGTTTCCAATAATGGCTGACATCCAAACGAATGTTGCACATGCTGAAAAATGTTCTGTGCGCAATGGGGAAGCAGTTATTTTCACTGATCTCCCCTTCCTTCTGCAGCCCTCTGTGTCTCCTGAAAATCTGTCCCTGTGGGTCCCACAATCCTCAGAGTTATATCTGCAGAGGGGGGCAGAGATCAGCGAAAGTCACCCCACTGCACACAAAATGTTTTTCAGTGTATGCAATATTAGTCTGGATGTCAGCCAACATCTAGAGATTCTACACTAACTGAGTTCACAAAAATTGTTTCTTGTTTATATCCCATATATGCAAGATTACTATTATTCTCAGGTCATTGACACTCCTCTAGCGTCTCCCCCACCATTTGTTCTGTTGTGCTAATGAAAGTATCAGCTGGACAACTTGTTCCAGCCTCCAGACTGAGAACTTGCAGATAACAAAAGAAAACAACCAAGGGTACCACATATGTTTAGTTGTTTTTAAAAACATCAGATGTTTGATGTTATCTCTGATACAATCTGTACCATTTATTAGTGTTTAAGAGCTTAATTCAAGTCTTCTGTAATCCATATGACTCCTAACCGAATCACAGTTGTGTCCTTGGTCCTTAACAGCATCTTTGAAGCCAAAACAATATTTAAACCTGTTAAAACTATTACTAGGTGTGAAATAGTTAGGGTTAAACCTTTATAATATTTGTATACTATAACCATGAACAACTGACATAGACTACTAGGATTTATCCGAGTATATGCCACAATTTGACTCTTCCACCATCCAAAGCAAAGGGATGCCAGATTAAAACATTAAAAGTAACAACATAAATATAATTTGTGAAACTAAACAAGCTTCACTTCAACACATGTTGCTATTGGTATTTTTAGTTGAGAGTACAGTATAATACCACCTTTGGCCCTTAATCATGATGCTTTCAGCACCCCAGATAAACCATGGAGCAACCAGACAATACATCCAGTCACTAGCCAGAACTGGAGTAAAGGACTACACCACTGCCTAGTTCTTTAAGTACTATAATAAGTTACAGAGGGTTCCTGTGAATAAAACAGGTGACTAATTGCCACAGAAACATATATATATAGCTTGTTAGCATTCACTGTATACATGGTCTATCACAAACTGTGCTTATAACTCAGGCAACGTTATCATTCTTTTTTTCTTAATTTTGGTGTGACTTGACAATGGAAGATCTCATAATGCAACCGTAATACTCTCTCAGCGAAGCTCTTATAAATGGAATAATTCATTATGTTATGTGTAGCTCAGGGGCTGTGTAGGTTTTTTTCCTAAGATGTAGCAACCTTTAATGAATGGCATCTGATCAATAATGCAGAATCTGACATCTAAGAATAAATAAAAAAGGCCTTCCATGCGAGTTCTGTCTGTGGAAAATGTCAAAATCATTTATCATGGCTCCAGATTGATGCCCTGCAGCTGCTATCCACAAAGACTCTAAAACCTAACTTTGCTGAGTCCTGCAAATGTGTTCTTGTGTCCCGCATAATTAGCTTTTCTCCATGACTAAAACACAAAATAAGGTCTGATTGAGAATGTATGTGATGGCTATTATCAGAGCTTTATTAGAAGGAAACTTTGCCATAATACCACTTTGTTTCAAAGCTGCTTCTTACATAGTTAGTTTATCTTGATTTCCAGGTGTACTCAAAACAATCCTCTTTGTAACTCTATCTATACAGAGTGAGCTGCTTAATCCAAATCAGTTTGCAAACTGCATTTATATTAGGATTTAAAAACCCCAGTTTAACAAGTCAATTGAGCAAACAAGCCAAGCCAAATAAAGGGCAACCACTTTACTTCTTGTGACATTAAGGTCTACAGCTGAAGAATGCAGATTCATCCAGGTTTTATTGCACTATAGAAAACTCTTGGTCCTTGAGAGCAAGCAGACAGACAAGAAACCATTTGCCTTTTTTTATTCATAGCAGACTAGTTGTTACGATTCCAGTGCAAAGTGGGTGTGGGAGGTTTGAGATAGCATGGTGCCAACCTTACTACAGACACCAACTGCTAAATGGCTGAAAATATGACTAGGTTGCAGTTCAGCTCCAAAAAGTATTTGTGAAATACAGGAGAACCTCATTAATCGCAGACCTGGCATCTGTGGTTTCATGTATCCGTGGTCAGGTAACTGCTACCCTACCTCGGTATATGAGGGGGGGTTGGCATTTAAAGGGTTAAGACTCGCACATCCGCAGGTCAGGGATGGGCAGAAATGACCCAAGGCCATTTTGAGGACTCTTTCTGTTAAAAAGAGAGAAGAATGTGGTTTTTCGTGAAAAAATGTGGGCTTTAAAAAACTTTTGGGGGCAATTCTGGACTAGGGATGTGTGGACCGGTCCAGCGGTCTGGTCTGTGGGTTAGGGGTTTCAGGGTAGAACCAAACCACACACACCCTGGTTCTATCGCACTGGAACCGGACCGCCAGGTCTGGTCCAGACCGGTCCGTGAATTTTTTTTTTAAAATTAAGGTATAATTTAAATACCTTTAGCCCCTTCGGGGGGCTTGCTGAGGCCACGGGGGGGGGGAGCGCGGATTCCCTCTCCCCCTGCCGGCCTTCCTCGTCACCGCCGCAGCCGGGTATCTTAGTATTTTTGGCCCTTTTGGGCCTCTGTACAAGTGCACGGCTGCCATGTACGGAGGCCCCAAAGGGCCAAAAATACTAAGATACCCGGCCGCGGCGGGTCACGGTGGTGATGAGGAAAGCCAGCGGGGGGAGAGGGAACCTGCATGGACACAGACACACACACCCGCAGCCTCAGCCTCAGCAAGCCCCCAGAAGGGGCTAAAGATATTTAAATTATACTTTAATTAAAAAAAATGCACGGACTGGTCCAGAACTGGACTGGGGTGTGTGTGATGGGGGCCACACTGAACCGGGCCAGTCAGTTCCATGCACACCCCTATTCTGGACAACGGGGAATACACATGGATCATGGTAGGGCACTCCCCCCTGCCAATTTCCCCTGCTTCAGCCTGGTTTTGTCCCATTTTTGGCAGCCCTTTTGCACTGTTTTCAGCCTTTGGCCCGGCTGCCTCAGGAACCTAACCCCAAATTACCATTCCCCTAATGCCCCATTCTCTGCAGTTTCACTATCCACGTCCCCCCTCCTGCAGAAAGGAACCCTCACAGATAATGGAGTTCTGTATAGCAATACAATGACTCCAGAAGAGCTTTAGATAAAACAAATGGTTTTATTTTTCATGCAGAAGAATTTTCTCTGTTGTAACTTTCTTTATGCACAGTAGTTATGGAGTATCTGAGTAGTTTGTGTTTCATACAAGTGCCATGGCCTTTAGATTATAAACCTTTGGGCAGGTCCTTTGTGTCTTCTAATTGTAAATTGCAAATAAAGTAACAGCCCTATGACAGCTGCTTTTCTTACTAAGTTTTTTTAAACCAAACTTTATCAATAGCTTGCACTCCTGTACCTTATTAACATCTTCACTTGCTGGCTTAAGAGGTGAAAATTCTAATTTCCATGCCATGAAAACTTCACCTGCTGATTTCAACAGATCAAGTTGCTGATAAATGCACAACAAGCCAAGCTGATTTTTGGTGGGTTGAATTATACATCATTATAAGAAATGAGGGTGCTATAGACTAACAAATTTTACCATAATTTCAGTTAATTTAATTCCCACCACCACATCAAGCTTTGCAAGAATTTCCATAGTCCTTCTTCCCAAGCACAAAATGGGATGCATTCTTAATTAGCATTGCCATTTCTTTCATTAAGGGGTACTCACTTGACAGGCTGATTCTCACAATCAAAAGGAAGAGGGAGGAGCCAACATCCAAGATTCTTGAGACATGCGTGCTCCCAAAAATCAACAGCATGGACAACAAAAATGTCAGGCAGAGGGTCAGAAAGTGATTGTATGAGAGGAGTCAATCATAGCTGGATGTAGCAGGCAGCTGACTTCAGTGATTTTAGATTTGATCTAGGTGGAGGAGGTTGGCTGCTCATGCCGACAAACTACAATTGCTACTTGAACATGATCACTTGCTGAACAGCTGGCCTGACATTTTTGCCACCCACAACAGAACAGATTTTTGAGAGAACGCATGGCTCTGAAATCTTAGCTCCTCACTCTTACTTTTGGTCATGAGAACCAGAAACAATCCTGGTTTGGAAAAAACAATGTTCCATTAAAACATCAGAAACCCTAGTTTCAGGATAACCCAATATCATTTGTACAGCACAGTACTAAAATGCAAATTATTTTCTCCACAGACTGCAATAATTGTTATAGAAATGTTCTGATATATGATTCAGATTTTGCAAGTCTTTTTGTTACCATTCACTGGCATGAACACTAGGGCAAATTTATTTAATAGTCCTCTTGGAGATTGCATATCTGCAGGCTAAACCTTTTTCTGAAATTTATGTTGAAATTACATATGACCAGACAGACTTAGCCAAAGGGAAGAAAGTGTGATTTATGTAAAAGCAACTTCCCGTTATGAAAAATTTGGAATCTCTCCTAGAAGCTCATCTGGGATTTAGATTTCTCTTTAATTTACATGTGATAACTTGATATTTCAAGGCTGTTGGTTCAAATTTCAGCAGCTGAGGTTATATAAGAGTTACCTCTAAATCATCAGCATAGTGAGGTGATTCCCATGATCGCCAAAAAGCAGGCTAAGGGAGCCGAGCCTGCTTTCTGGCGACCAAGAGAACCAGCGGCCTCGCAGGCGAGCCCGGTTGCTCTCAAGCGGGTTACCTGCTTATGGAGCCCACCCCTAAGCCCAGGTTAGTGAAGCATGCACTCCGCTAACCTGGGATCGATGATTGTGTGTTGCCACGGCGCGGCTACACACGACACGGAAACTCACAGGGAGACCCCAGACCAGGAGGCTAAAAAGCAGCCTCCCAGCTTGAAGGTCTCTCCAGCATACTCTGCGCACTTGCACAAAGCATGCTGGAACTTCCAGGGGCCACGCAGCCCCCGATTCCCGCAGCCCCTGCCAACTCTGTGACAGAGCTGGCAGTTGTGTGGGCGGCTGATCCGGCTGTGCAGGGATGGCTCAATGATCATCTTCGGGGAGACGCCCGCTTAGCCCGCTCTCCCCGCAAACCCTCTGGAGGCAGGTCTCACCGATTGTGAGACCCACTTCAGTATCTTAATGGTGATCTTATGGTCCCTTAAAATTTATTTTCACCAGAATAAAACTGTGATCTACCAGCACAGGAGGATTTGGAGTGATCCTATCCTGAACTGTGACTATCACTCAAGGACAGGATTGGTCTATTAGACAGATATATATTTTAGTGCCAACTAACACTATATCTGCCTTTCAACAGGGTATTCAAATCAGGAATTTGTCCTTGAGATAGGCAGAATTAAAGCACAGCTGTGCAGATTATTATTAATTATTATTATTATTATTACATTTATATCCCACTCTTCCTCCAAGGAGCCGAGAGTACTACTACTTGAGTTTCTCCTCACAACAACCCTGTGAAGTAGGTTGGGCTGAGAGAGAAGTGACTGGCCCAGAGTCACCCAGCTAGTATCATGGCTGAATGGGGATTTGAACTTGGGTCTCCCCGGTCCTAGTCCAGCATTCTAACCACTACACCATGCTGGCTATCATGTATCATGATTTGAGAACAAGTACATAATTAGTATGAATCCATTTGAACGTTGTTCACAATAAGTTACAGTATGAACACTATGTAAATTAGAGCTTGAGAGGAAGCTCAGGAAGTTAACATACATGGGTCATACCAGGCCCCAGCCTGCTTCATCATCCTTCTGCAATTCAACAAGTGTGTGGAAGAGGAGAGACTTGGGTCCATGTGCCATACAAGAAGTTGGTTACCAGAATTAAGAGTAGCATTTATCCTATTAAGTGCTGATACAACTTTGATCTAAGATTCATTACTTCCCCCACCTGTAGAAGAGGAGTATCAGGCTGAAACACCAAGGAACAGTATGGGTGCATGGAGGCTAAGTTGAAAGCAACCACTATATGTAAGACTGTAGAATGTGTGGAAGTGAAGGCAGGCACGTTATGTATTGAGGTAGGGATGGGCCACAGAGCTGCTACACACAAACTAAGAATTGCTTGGCACCTGTCTCTATTCATAGCTGTAAAGACTGGATTTGCCTCTTCACAGGCCAAAGTCTCTATCTTCATATGTGCGTGTGTGGTGTGTGCCGGCCACTTCCAGAATTACACTGACTGTGGTGGCAAGAAAGTACTCAGCCTCCCCGTGACAGCTGTTTTGGCAGCAGCACCGGCAGGGAAGGTAAGGGCATCCTCTCTGCGCCTTAAACCAACCACCCCCACCTCCCGGGAGTGCACAGAACCAGCTCCATGCACATCCTAGTTGTTCGCTCTTAGCCTTCATACCTGCCCTACACTAGAGTCCTACCCACCAGGGGTTCAAGTCGCTTTGATGGGGAATATTAGGAAGGCCATCTGACTGCCCAAGAGCCGACAGGCTGCTGCACTGGTGGATAAGTAGGGGCTGCACTTTTTACATATGGAAGCTCTTGTCATGATCGGCAAGAAGAGCTTCCAGCGGGTCTGCAGGGAGGGCAGGTTAACTTACCCCTCCCCACATACGATCACCGAGCCGTCCTGGGTGGCTGATCGGCCACTCACATGATTACTGGCTCCGCTCACTCCGCTAACCGGGGTGAAGGGGAGGGCTTCTTTGGGAGGCTAGCTGCCAGAGAACCACTGGGCTCATCCACGAGCCCAGTGGTTCTTACGATGAGGGAAAACTTGGCTGGGCTCCTTTAGCCCGGTTTCCCCTCTATCATGGGAATAGCCTCGTGGTCTGCAGCCAAATCACCAAAACTGTCCTTGCCCTGATGGCACTGCAGTACTTCTAACCTGGCTGTCTACATTTCTGGACAGGCTGGTCAACCTACAAAGTGCCTTACTTTACAATTCCCATGCTTTCTGATATATGAATGAATTTGTGTGCACCTTGTTTCTTCTCTTAAATGGAAGGCTTTTTCGTCCAAGATAGGCTTGGAAATACCTGCTTTGAAATCTCCCAAACTACAAAGGGAGCTACAAAGAGGTAAGATTAACAAGTTTATCAAGTAAGATGGTAGCACTTTTGTGCCATGCATAGCTGTTTACCCTTGCCCACAACTTTCAATAACAGAATTATGCAACTGAAGCAAATCTATGCATGTTTGCTTATTGCATGATAGTCATTGAATGTCAGCACTACTTGGCACAGAAATGTATATAATCGTGCCTATGGATGACAAATCAACACTATCTAGTTCACTGGGGAAACTAGTTGTGAGTTACTGCATTCTTATGTATATCTAATTTCCACCTGCTCCCTCTCATAACATTGCTAATAATGTAAATACAGTATGTAATATTGTTTAACTTTCTACCATTGAGAAGTCTTCAGCTTTACTCAAATTAAAGCAAAAACAAATGCAAAGTACTTTTTTAGTCTCATTTGATAGTGTTGTACCTTCAGTGGCCAAAAATTATTCCACCCACAGGGAGTGATTTTATTCATTCATTCATTCATTCATTTATATCTATGTAAACTGCTTTGGGAACTTTTGTTGAAAAGCGGTGTATACATATTTGTAGTGTGTGTGTGTCTATCAAATCAAGTAATTGTATTTAAATTTTTCCAGCCTGAAAGTGTAAGTCTCTTTAAATAGCACTCTGGCATTTGTTAACTACGAAATAGCAAAAACAATGTCAATGAGAATCAGGTCTTCCAGGGCAAGAAAGAAAGAATAATCATTCCCATCTGAGAGCACAGACTTTTAAATATGATCCTTTAAAGAAATATAAAGACAAACTGTTTACTGAATTTTTCTAGCATAACATGAGTTTTGCCACCAGCTGACAAGTAAATGTATCCAGTGAATTCCATTGCTATGACCTTAAAAGAGAACAGGCACACAGAACTCTTTTTAAAAAAATTATTAGTGCGTTCCCTGTTTTATTAACAGAACTTTATGAAGTCTGAGCCATTCAAAATGCTAATCTAATTATGCTGACTTTTATGGATCAGATTTGTTATACTGTATATTAATGGAGTGTGCATACGCATACATGTATGCAGTCATCTGTATTTGAAACATAGTAAAAAGATCACACATGCACACAAATGGAGGACCCATATATAAAGACAAAGGATGTGAATATTTTTCTGTGAACAAAGTCCAAAGAATTTAGCCTTATGCATGAGATAGGTAGTAACAATTCCTTCAATTGCAATTTCCACAAAAAATGTATACCTACCTGGACCATGATGCAGCCCCATATACCTAGAAGTATATGAAGGGCACGAAGCTGTGGATCCATGTCATCAGAGACACAGTAAGAGCAGCAGTTTAAACATGCCCTAATCCAGCTTCCCACTGTCCACTATGCATCTCCACTGTCATGCTGATGTGTTTTATTGTTCTATTTTGGGGTGTTTTTCTTAACTTTGTAATAACAGATTTTAATGTATTTTAATGTTATTGTTTTATAAACTACCTTTGGATAGTTTTTATGAAAGGCAGTATAGAAATCTAACTATAAATAAAACACTTTGCCCAACCAGGGCCTTGGAGGGAAGGGCTCTCGCAAGGAACCTCTTTGTCTTATGTCTAAGGTCCCAGGTTCAATCCCTGGCAACTCCAAGTAGGGCTGGGACATTGAACCTCAACCAGCCGTTGCCAGTGTAGACAATACTGACCTAGACAGACCAAGGGTGCACCCTTCTCCCGGCCCATTTCCCGTACATATGTGAGCGACAATCTACTTTTCTCAGTTTAGCCAGTCATTCTAGGCATTCCCCCCCACCCCTCGCTATCCTCTGCAGAATGGCTTGCTTGCTTAATTTGGATCTCTATATATTTGTCATCCTGAGTTTACGGATCTGTCTGGAAAGAAGATTTTTGCTTACTTTTGCTATTTATCTGTGGTGTATCATAATCAGGCAAAGAGAGCCTGATCTGATTGAGTGCAGAAGATATTGCATGGTGCAGATGTCTGGACTACATGATCTTCATCACGTATGAAAATTCTGTGATTCAAGCAGGACAACTGTGTCAGTGATATTTTGTTATTTTATTTTGCACTGTCAGAAAAATAATGGACTTTCTGATGGAATGAAATTTAATGATTCTCCCCCCCCCCGGCCAAAAAAAAAGAAAAAAAAAGCACCTACTCAGAAGGATACACACACTGGCAGACGTGATGGACAGCCTTTCATTGTTGTCAGGGACCCACTGGGGCTGCTGCACAAATTAAAATGACAATGTAGTGATGGGGCTGCTGCAGAATAACTTTAAAGCGCTTCTGGGTTTGTTTCCAGTGGAAGTTCTACTGCTGCCCAGAAGTGTTTTTAAGTCATTCTGCAGCAGCCCAGTCACTATACTGTTGGGGCTTCCATAGTGGCCCTGATGAGTCCCAACCATTGGAGGAGGACTGCCCATCACATTGGCCAGAAATAATAAGGGAAGCCCTTGTTATACATTTTGTGTGGAGACTTCATTCATTCAAAAGCTTCACTTAGAAATTGATACTTTTTTGTGAAGAAAGGTGATTTCGCAAAGCTTAGCAACACAGGGAGAACAGAAACCAAAAAATGTCCTAATCAAAGAATTTTCTTTATGAAGGGATTGAATTACTCTAAACCACATTGAACAACAAAAGTTAATAAGTTCTTTGTTGATTGAAGAAAAATGATTTTCACAGCCAGTTTTATTTATGGCATCTATAACATGTTGTCACTTCAGTGAAAGCAAATCTGGCATTATTTTTGGCTACATTATTGGTGTCTCTGAAAATGAAACACAGCCTGAATAACTGAAATCTGCCCTAATATTATAAAATGGCTAGTTTGTGACAATTCCTTTCTTGCTTTAGTCTGTTGACCAAAGCAAGTGAACTAGTTACATAACAAATGTAAATTGGTTTGCAAATGGTATCACGATGCGATGCAATTGATACATTTTAAGGAAGGAATACTGAAACATTTTAAAGGAGAAATTTCACACACTGTCTTTGAACAGCATTAACCATTATATAACTGTGTCTGGACCACTATCATGGGATTAGTCTTCATTACTGCCATAGGAGGCTGGTCATTAAGGGTAGGGGGTGCTATGCCCACCTCTCCCAAGCACACAATGCACTTGTTAAGAAGGGAAATGTGCAGCCTAATCAGAAGAGAGCGAGGTGGAGAGAGGGAGAGAGATAGAGTGCGCACCATTTTCTCTTAAGAGAAGGGAGCTTGCTTCAACCCCAAAATGCTTGCTTGGTTGCTCCCCTCTTGCCCTTACTGTTTGACTGTTCCTGCCCAGTGGGGTTTTCTTTTCTGTTTGTTTTAATCCCCCCTCCCACTCTGGCTACTCCTTTTCCCTTCTGCTGTTATTGCCAAGTGTATGTGGAAGGGGGTTCCGCCAGCATCCCCCCAATTCCAGCTACCTCTTTTCCCTTTTGTTGCCCAGTGGAATTTTCTTTTTCCTTGCATCACCCCAATCCAGCTACCACTTTCCCCTTCTGTTACCCAGTGGGTTTTATTAATTTTCTTCTTTCATCCCCTACCTTCCAGCCACTCCTTTTCCATTCATTTGCCCACTGGAGTTTTCTTTCTTTCTTTCTTTCTTTCTTTCTTTCTTTCTTTCTTTCTTTCTTTCTTTCTTTCTTTCCTCCCACCTCAACCCTTTTCCTTTCTCTTGCCTGGCTGGTAGTATTCTGTGTGGAGATTTTGCTGTGTGCTTCTTATAAGAAAACACTCAGAGACCTAGGCTTGCCAGTCTGTCCAGCCCCCAAGGGATTAATATCTGGGATGTAATAAAATGAATGACAAGGATGCCCACTGAAAACAGTGGGTGCCTCCTGAAGGTCCACTGGAAATACTGGGAGCCATGAATAGCAAGTTACATGCCTGACCTCTATATAATAAATGCATTAATTTTTAGTATATCCTTTCATAACAATATGCTCCAGTGACCAACAGCACCTGCGCTGGACCTTTCAACACAGATCTGTGATTATTATTTTCTGCAATGACGGCAATGTAAATAGCCTATGGATTCTTCCCTCTCAATATTCACCCACATCAATGTATTACAGCCACTGTTGTTCCAATATACACATGGAGCATCTCTACCTGCAGGAGCTTGCCCATTTAATGGATGAAACAGAAGCAATGCATATTGCTTCTGCTTCCAGGAACAGAGCAGATTTTTTTAAAGAAACTCTTCTGAATTTTTATATGCTGAACTACAAATATAGAAGGCATCCATTTGGACAGGCTCTTTATTTTGACTTTAGGCCTGAGATTCAATATAACAGTGGCTGCATTCACACGTAACATGGAACCAGAGTTGAAGGGGCCAGAGGTTGTCCTTCCGTTATGTGTGAAGGTGTACAACTTCAGTTCCACATAGCGACTGACCCAAGGTTCTGTTTTTTAAACTCCAGTCTGAGCCCTCAGGTTGTAGTGAGTTTTGTAGCTGCAGCCTGAGGTTAGATGCAGTCTGCATTGCATCTGAATTCGGAATGGCAGGTTGCATCCCCTTCAACCAGAGTTGAGGGTGGAAGCTCCTCCCTCAACTCCGGCCATGACTGGCTGTGAGGGCTGTCCTTCATGCAAGAAGGAAGCCTGCACAGCCCATTCCCCCTGCTCTCTGCAGTCTCTCTGACTGCAGAGAGAGTGCTCTTCATTGTCTGAATTTGGACAGGAGAGCAGGGAGGGGGTAGGGAGCAGAACCATGGGTCCATTGAACCCACAGTTCTGCATTACATGCTAATGCAGCCAGTAATGTGTGCATGGACTCCAGCTTACTGTTCAATGTCATGAAACAAGATGCTTCATGCTTTAAAATGCCCATATTCAACTCATATTGCTCCTGGTCTTTTTCTATTTGGCAAACTATTTGTACAAAGGAACAGTTGTATATTTTACTAACCAATCATCAATTTAATGCAGACAAATACTGATCGGTGGTTCCTCCCACCTGGCTCTGAATGAGTGCCTTGTTGAACACTATGTTGATACAAGGCTGAGAAGGGTGGCATACCACAAGAGACCAGTTTATATACCACAGCATGCATTGCTTTTTTATTATTATTAAGGCAATCAATCATTCAACATATATACCCTGTTTTAAAAAAACAGGGTCTATCATGCAGATATGTTACGACTGGAAGTGAAATTCCTGAGGTTCATTTGTGAGAACAAATACTGACAACTTGATAGAAAAAATGAGTTAGTAACATTTCTAAAGGATCATAAGGCAGAAAAAGAACACACTGATGAGATAGAAAGCATGAAAAATAGAAAAAATGAATTAGTAACATTTCTAAACGATCATAAGTCAGAAGGAGAAACATCAGTCACATTTGTGAAAGAAAGCAGAACGAGCATTGTTGAATGAAGGACTGCTAAGGAAAGGGGGAGTGAGAAGAGACAAACATAATTCTGGTATATAGGGAAAACCCACATTTCTTTGAAAGCAAAGACCCAAATCAGATGTGAAAAGCATTATGCATGTTCAAAATGTAAACTTGATAAAGAAAAAACACTGAGAAAGATTCCTGGAAGGTCCCAATATAATCACATAAGTCAATGGGATATTTTCACAGCAGTCCATGAATAAACACCATATAATAACAGAGACTAAGGGCCAAACTATTGACAATTAAATCAACAGAAGTTGTAAGATTGTGAAATGAATATGGTGGGTTAGTGCTTACATTATGCAAAATAAACCATTAAAATGCATACATATCAAAGATGAGCTTTGTCCAACTGCAGCCTTCTGTTCTCCAGCTATAGCACACAACTAGAAGAATGAGGTGAGCTTTGGCAAAGCCTTTTGCATTGTGTAACTTCAGGAGAACAAAATCAGAAAAGGCTTGTCTGGGATGACTAGTGTAATCTTTTCTCCACAGACACACTGGCACTCACTTTGGGAAATATGCCATGTGGTCTACGAATCTCATAGGAAGCTGCCTTATATCGAGTCAGACCATTGGCCCATCTAGCTCAGTATTGTCTATAGAGACTGGCAGCGGCTTTTCCAAGGTGGCAGGCAGGAGTCTCTTTTAGCCCTATCTGGAGATGCTAGGGAGCAACCTTCTGCATGCAAGAATCACCTAAGGGGAATATTGTACACAGCTCAAACATGTAGTCTCCCATTCAAATGCAACCAGGGTAGATCCTGCTTAGCAAAGGGAACAATTCATGCTTGATACCACAAGACCTCTCCTCCTTACTAGTCCTTATGAGCAAACTATTGTGGTGTAGTGGATAAAGCTCTCTCTTGGGCTAACATACAACACCGGGCTGATATGAGAATAAAACAGAACAGTCCAACATACGTCACCAGAATCTGTGGAAGTAGAGCAAGATACAAATATGATACATAAGTAACTAGCAGGGGAGCTCTGCAAATTGATATATCTGTAAACACTGGAAATGCTGAGTGATTATATTCCCCTAAATTATATTCCCATGTTATACACCCAGTATTCATGAACAATAGGAATAATGGGCAAATTAACTATAAGGGAATATAAAGGTTCTGTTTCGTGTATTTAAATATTTAATTTCTAATGCCCACAAAACCTTGCAGGAAAAAATACCCGTTAACACTGCAGTACAAAAGGATTCTATTTTCAAGGCACAATATAAGTGACTGTGTTCCAGCTTTGTGATATTCTTGTAGCAGGGGCTTGGCATCTTGTTGAAAGAGAGGCCTGTAGGACTGGGCTTTGTAAGCAATTTGCTACACTTGTCATCCCTGGTGTATAAAAGCCTTTTCTGGAGGATATTGTTCTAACAAAATTTCCCACTGTAAAGGGCCGGCAGCATGTTCATCTTGTCTCAATCAAGGAAGGACAGAGAGGAAAGCCAAGCCCGTGAGTCTGTCATTTGTACGATTAGCCTTTTTGACTGCAGACAACACTAGTTCTCAGAAACACCTAATTTCTCCTTTGAAGATGCCTTTTTTCCACCTAATCTGTCAAAGGCATACAACAGTATGCTAGAATAGCAGCATACAATGTATGTCCCACGAGCACCAACTAAGAGGATGACAAAAGAATCAACATTTGTATCTATAACATCTTTCTAAGATGTATGTGGGCAAATAAGAAATGGAAAATAAGATACATGGAGTTGGCAACAGTACTAGAAACAACAGAACAATGCCAAGGAGAATTGGAATCTAGTCACAGCAAGAAGGCATTAACATCTCTGAACCACTGGCTTCCATTTGCTTAGCCTTCTCTGTTTAACCCAGCAATTGTACCAGTTAACAAAAAATATAACACAAAAGAGCCTCCCCCCCCCAAAGTCTCCAGTAGTCACAAACTATATTTGTGCCCACCCAGCTATTTGCCCCCCTCTTGGCACCGTGATGGGGTGCCCTGCTTTTGCGGCCACTTGCGTCCCTTATTGTCAACAAGGGCCACAACATATTCCTTTAAGCTTGAATTATACAGTATTAAAACACAATAAAACCAATAAAACAGCTAAAAGCCCTGAAAATCAGTGCAACAGTTTAAAACAGTTTAAAGTAATTAATCATTTAAAACTCTGGAAGGCCAGGCCAAATAAGTACGTTTTAAGGGCTCTCTTGAAGGACAGCAATGATCTCAAATTACGGATTTCTGCCGGGAGTGCATTCCATAGCCCAGGAGCAGCTACAGAGAAGGCCCGCCTCTGCATCGTCGCCACCAGACGAACTGGTGGCAACTGGAGACAGACCTCCTCAGATGACCTTAACGTGCGGTGGGGATCATGTAAAAGAATGTGCTCTCTTCAATAACTTGGACCTAAGCCAGCCAGGGCTTTAAAGGTAATAACCAGCACTTTGTATTTTGCCCGGTAAACATATCGGCAGCCAGTGTAGCTGTTTCAAAACAGGCATAATATGGTCTCTCCGGGTTGCCCCAGAGACCAATCTGGCTGCCGCATTCTGAACTAACTGAAGTTTCCGGACTACGTACAAAGACAGCACCACGTAGAGTGCATTGCAGTAGTCAAGCCGGGAGGTTACCAGCTGATGCACCACTGTTTTGAGGTCATCCTCTCTGAGGAATGGACGCAGCTGTCGAATCAGCCGAAGCTGATAGAAAGCACTCCTGACCATGGCCTCCACCTGAGATACCAGGGTGAGGCCTGGGTCCAGGAGTACTCCCAAGCTGTGCACCTGCTCCTTCTGGGGGAGTGTAACCCCATCCAGCACAGGGAAATCTAACTCATCCCTCAGATTCTGAGCCCCCACAATGAGCACCTCCATCTTGCTTGGATTCAGCTTCAATTTGTTCTCCCTCATACTGCCCATTACAGCCTGTAGGCAGGCATTTAGAGAATGAGTGCCATTTCCTGAAGATGAAAAGGAGAAGTAGATTTGGGTGTCATCAGCATACTGATAGCACCAAGCACCAAATCTCCTGATGACCTCACCCAGCGGTTTCATGTAGATATTAAAAAGCGTTGCTGACAGAATGGAGCCTGGGGGACTCCATATAACAGCTCCCATTTTGAGGAGCAACTGTCACCAAGTTCCACCATCTGGAATCTGCCTGAGAGATAGGAACAGAACCACTGCAAAGCAGTGCCTCCTATCCCCAACATCCCCAGGCGATCCAGAAGGATACCATGGTCGATGGTATCGAACGCCGCCAAGAGATCCAGAAGAACCAGCAGAGTCACACTCCCTCTGTCAAATCCCCGGTAAAGGTCATCCATCAGGCTGACCATGGCTGTCTCAACCCCATAGCCAGCCCTAAAGCCAGTTTGAAATGGATCTAGATAATCAGTTTCCTCCAAGACTGCTTGTTGCTGGTCGGCCACCACCCTCTCAATCACCTTGCCCAACCAAGGGAGATTGGAGATTGGCCTGTAACTGTCCATCACTAAGGGATCCAAAGAAGGCTTCTTTAGGAGTGGTCTAATCAATCCCTCCTTCAAACAAGGGGGCATCCTACCCTCCCTCAGTGATGCGTTTATGATATTAACTAGGCTATCTCCAACAATCTCCCTGCTAGATAGAAGCAGCCAAGTCGGGCAAGGATCCAGAGAACAGGTGGTAGGCCTCACAGCCCCAAGCAGCTTGTCCACATCCTCAGGAGTCACAGATTGAAACTGATCCAATCTAATACTGAAAGAGGGATTGCTGGACACCTCCTCCATAGACCCTGCAAAAACAGTGGAGTCCAAGTCGGCCCGAATACAGGAGATCTTGTTTGCAAAAAACCCATTAAAGGCATCACAGCAGAATGATCCCAGGGACTGATTTGAAGCAGAAGGAGCAGAAATCAAACTCCTTACAACCCGGGATAGCTCTGCTGAGCGCGAATCTGCAGCCGCAATGTACGCAGACCAAAAGCTCTTTTTTGCCGCACGCACTGTGGCCACATAACTCTTCAAATGGGTGACATGCTGTATCCTGTTCTCCTCCACTTGTGCTCTAGTTGCCTACCCAACCGCTTCAGCCCCCGCAACTCCTCAGTATACCAAGGGGCCATTTTTGCAGCAGGTTGGAAGGGACGCTTAGGAGCAATCATGTTCCCTGTTCCAGGTTCCCACCAGAGCATCGACAGAATCACCGGCCGCACCAACGTCAAAATCCTCCAAGGCCTTTTGAAATCCCACTGGGTCCAGCAGCCTTTTCGGACGGACCATCCTAATAGGTCCACCATCCCTGCTGGGGTGGATTGTGGCTGTGAGACCAACCTTAACCAGGTAGTGGTCTGTCCATGACAATGGGGAAACCACTGGATCCTCCACCCACAGAACACCCCCCTGATCCAAACAAAAGACCAAATCGAGTGTGTGTGGCCAGCAACGTGAGTTGGTTCAGAAACTAATTGGGATAGGCCCATAGTTGTCATGGCCGCTATGAACTCCTGAGCCACACCAGACAAGCCAGTCCCAAAGTGGATATTGAAGTCCCCCAGCACTAAAAGTCTAGGAGACTCCAACACCAACTCCGTGACCAGCTCCGTCAGCTCAGTTAGGGAGTCAGTTGGGCAGCAGGGTGGACGGTACACCAACAGAATCCCCAATCTATCCCTAGTTCCCAGCCGCAAAAATACACACTCGATAGAAGTCAGCTGTCTCACAAGGTCCCTGGTAAGGGAAATGGTATTCTTATGGACCACAGCCACTCCACACACACCCACATCCTCTAGCCTGTTCCACGACAGAGTAACCTGGTGGGAGAAGCTGAGCCCACACAGGACCACTCGCCTCCCCCAACCAGGTCTCAGTTATACATGCCAGGTCAGCTCCCTCATCCATGATCAAATCGTGGACAATTTCAGTCTTATTCTGAACTGACCTGGCATTACAGAGGAGCAAGGCCAGACTCTGCAGGTCATTAGGGCTGCTCCCCGAGGCCTGAGAGTTGACAGTGCAGTTGGAAGTGGAAACAGTCACTAAGTTACTAATTTTCCTTCCCCTGTAACGGCCAGCTGCTCTGCCTGTGCCAATTCTTCTATTCCCTACCACAACAGTAATAGCTGCCCCAGAAATGCTGGACACACTCCCAGCACCATCCCCCTCAAGAGAGCCCAAACACATATTTGATAAAGGCCTGGCACAACCCAACCCCCCAGCCCCACCCTCAAAGGCCCAGCCCCAAAGGCCGGCCCCCTTTGGCGGCTGGCTTCAGCAGCCGCCTACAGGCAGCCTGATGGCTATGCCTTTGGCAAGCCTCCCTGCTTTAAAGCCAACAAGCCCTGAGAGCCACACCTCTCACGTGTAGCTCCCAGAACAGGCTCCAGGTGGATCTCCTCAACAGTCTGGGGGCTGGCAACCAGCCAGCTAGAACTTGGCAGCAGACAAGCAGGCTGCTCCCCGTCTGGGTTGGAAGATCCACAGGAGGCAGAGGGACCAGTTGGTAAGTCCCTGCAGGCAGATGGAATGGCCTTGCAGCTCCTTGTCACCTCCCACATTTAAATGAGTTAAATGTGAAATAAAATTTTCTTGCTTTAATTCTGTGGTGCAGTCCAAAGCAAAAATGAACATCAATATGTCCAGAAGAATATGTAAAAGGGCAAGATAAACGAAAAGTAAACCATGTTAAAGATGAAATACAAAAGAAAATCTTAGTTCCGCACTACAAGAAAGGTAAAAACTTAGTAGAAAGAGTCTCCACATCCTGCAGAAGGAAAGCTAAATGACATTGATTTGCACAGTGCATTTTTTGCATTTGGGGAAGAACAAGAAATTTTAAAAAGCACACATTCAAATCCCAATGAATGTGGTACTATACTAGTGAGGCCCAAGAGTGTTTGTTGTTGGAATTTACCTCCTCCAAACACATAGTGACTCCTTATACATGTTCTACTGCTTCATTGCTTTCCGTAGTGGTTGACTGAATATATTATCTTGTTGATCAGGAGCAAGTACTTTTAGGCAGTGTGAAATTACAACTCCTCAGTATTTCTGGTATTAACCATTTATTTGTATTAATCAAAAGACTATGGTAATTTGAAACTTCACAAACAGTTCAAGTCAACCTTACATACATGTTTACACACCTATACATACACATACACTTTCTCTTCCACTTTCCTGCTTATACACCTTTGTAATTGGAATGCACATATTCGACAACACTCTTTTTTCAGAGCACTACCCATAAAACATATATATGACCACTCACAAAAGGCAAACCCACAACAGCTTATACAAACTCAAACCTTTCTACAAAAAAGATATATAAAAAAGCCTCCTCCAGGCTCCTGTATGACAGAAGCTGGATTAAAAGGTCCAAAATTTACCTGAGCCTGCTGCAGTCACCTGAATGCTTGCAATGCTTTGGTCATTATACATTGTAATGGGTTACTCAAACCTGGATCAGCTTGGCAGCATATCCATTATACCTTCCCTCCTCCTCTGCAACCAGATCTGTTGCACTATGGTGGAACAAATGTAGCAACTGATCTGCAGCACTGATTTCTTTTTTGCAGCCTTCTTTCTATACCAAAGCAGTAATATGGCATTGTCTCAAGAGGGATTGATATAACTAAATGTACCGAATTCAGAAATCCCCACAAAAAATAAACTCTTAAGTGGCAACACCTGAAGTTCAACCATTCGCCCAGTTTGCAACTACAGAAGTTAATTTGAATATTGGTAATTTGAACTGCCAAGAGACCTTGGAGTTGTCATCAATCTTCTTTCTTTTAACTGTAGGCTCTGGAAGCTGTTTAAGTGTAAACTCAAAGAAACCAATGACTGACCGAAACATTTTTGTTTCAGTCCTAGTGTTTGAGGTTGAAGGCATGTGTGATGGAAGACATAAGGCCTGATGTAGGATATTCAGGAAACTTCCCTGTTTATTTTATGAAGTGAATTTAATACTTAGGATACATGCCATGTTGACAGGTCTGGAGACCAAAATCTCTCTTTAGGAACGAATGAGGGACAGTAGCCAATGAAGGATTTCAGTGGACCTCAGTGGACCTTGGCTAGGAGGAAGGAGGAAATTTAGCACCTACTGTATGCTTAAATTTAGGCCCTCTGTTCAGGCTGCCAACTAAATACCTATTTCCTGATGTGTTCATCTATTCATTTGAAGACCACCTAAGTTTGCATTTACCACCTGAGAACTGAATGCCATGGGCTTTGTATACCATGGTCCTTGTGTATCCCACACTTTTACCTCTGAAAAACAGTTATCTTGCCATGACAATTATCCTCCCCCACAAAAAACCCCACAACAAACCCTGATATTGACCATGCCAAGAAGGCTTCAATTCTAAACTGACATGGCTAGCATTAGGCTGTTAATCAGCTAGCTATGGCTGCAATCTTATGGAAGCTACTACTATCATGGGATGTTCATAGTCATATGCGTTCAGCTTATGTACTCAACTGAGATAGGCAATCACAGTCTAGCCTCTTCGCTTTTCCCTTTTGGACTATGTAACCTTATGTTTGCTGTTAATCTCATGTAACTAGGCCTTATGCTCAGCCAACATTTAGCACAGTAATAATTGCAACATCTGATTCTAATGCGGAATGACAGTATGGTCAAACACAAACTGGCAATGAGACTCCAAGAAGATATTAATATTACACTGTCGATTTTTAAAAGGTAACATACCCAGTCTCATGCTCTTAGCCATCACTTTTTGGAAGAAAAATAAATGTGTGTTGACTGTAAAGCAACACAAGGACAGGTTATGCTTTGAGGCTCAGTTTTGATGAAATGAAAATGCATTAGTATAAACAAGAAAGTTGTATCCCATTTCTCGCCAACTATTTTAGAGGCAAACTAAAAAGATTCAAGAGCCCTTTTTTGTTCTTCTTAAAAAATCCTAAAAATTCATGAACTCACTGATTCAAATTAGAGTTTAGTTTCTCATATTAAAAATACTTCAATCAAGGGAGCAAAATCAACAGAAAGTTACAGCTGACATCCAGACTAAAGTTGTGCCATCACATCAGGAAAGGGACAATTTTCTAAGACATCACCTTCCCTTTGAAACCCATTGTGCCTCCTGAAAATATATCCCTGAGAGTTGCACAACCCTCAATGTCATATTTCCAGGAGGCACAGAGGGCTTCATAAATCACACCTCCCGCTCATGCTATGACATGAGCCATAGGCAGTGGCTGCTAGGTGGCACAAGGCTAGAAGTTGGGACCTGGAGAGCCAGGCAACCAGTGGCCAAAAGTCAAGCACGTGTTAGAGGCCATGGTAGAAATGTTAGACGCAGAGCCGACAACCAGGAATTGGGCAACAAATCAGTAGCTGAAGGTTAGGAACATACCAAAGGTCAAGAGAAGAGATAGATCAATGAAACAAATAAGAACACACATACCAGAAGCAAGGAGATGGCAAAAGTGGCTTCAGGTCAGGAAGTTCTCATACTCTTCCTGTTTGGGAAGAGAGCCTATGTCTGGTCTCATTGGGCAGGGCCAGGCTAGGGACTCTATTGCAATACTGTATATGGCAATATTACACACTTAGTTCTCAAGTCTTAAGATGGCAAGTGAATACATGTTATACTGGACTTTACCAAAGGAGTGGGGGGAAGAGGAGGCACAGAAACATGTTATCTCAAATGATTTGCCTTGAAACTAGGTAGGACAGATTTTGAGACTAGACTTGCATTTGTCTCCAGGATTCCCAGAACTGTGCAGTGTCTTGCCACAATAGGTCACAATTTAAGGTCTTCTAACAGAGGTAGAACGTCACAGTCAGCCACTGTTCCATCAACACAGTGTTAGACCCTGTTAACTGAGCAAAGAGACACCTTTTAAAGTGGCGATTCCCTTATATTTAGCAGGGGGAGAGAACTGGCCATATCCAACCCCAGCACAGCATCCCTCCAGTGCCTTATGGTTCTTTTTAGATTGTAATTGGGTGATTTTTGAAAGAGTGCATGGGGGAGGGATATATCATCGTGAGATGTGCATTCTTCCCTTGGGTGGACAGAATGTGTACTTTGGTACTGGGGATATAAGTATTGCATGTACTTGCAAGTATTGCACTACCCACAAGATAAAGAACTTGCAACAGAAAATGCATGAGTCAGTTAAGCTTTCTCCATCATCTGAAGCAACCCAAAATTATCTGGTGCGTATATTATCAGGCGGCTATTTTATTAGAGCCTTCTTTCTAATGATGATTAATTCATATACCTTTGCAGAAAAGGTCCTGTGTCTTACAATCTGTTTCACTGGTAATTTCTAAATCCACTCAACTAATTTGCACAACTAAAATGTAATTAGAAAGCCCATGGCAAGCAAGCAAGCCTTATGCAGTTTAATTTAACTGAAGTTGCTAATGTACCTAGAGTAGCTCTGTGAAGTTATTCCTGGAGATCCACCCACCCAATCCAATACTTTTCATAATATTCAGTCTTGAGGACTGCTCTTAACAGTGACCTGAAGATTGATGCTGGTCTCTGGGAACTCCAAGCCAAACCTGAAGGGTTGACAACCCTAAATTGGCCCTAGAATGAAGGTCTAAGTCTCTCTTAGCACTTAGTTGCCTACCTCAGCCTTATCCTGCTCCTAATAACCAGAGAAGCTGTGACAACACTGTGTCATCACCAGCCAACTGCTGCCAGAAATGCCCCCAGAACACATAGGTTGTTAACATACTAGTGGGGAAAAGACCTTTGATTTCTAGGTAAGAAATGACTAGTTCAGGAGGAGAGCTGATCTTGTGGTAGCATGCATGAATTGTCCCCTTGACTAAGCAGGGCCCAATGGGAGACTATATGTGAGCACTGTAAGACTGTGCTTTGAATGGGAGACTACATGTGAGCACTTACATGCCTGAGGGGATGAGGCCACTCTGGGAAGACCAAGAAGGTTCCAAGTTCCCTCCCTGGCATCTCCAAGATAGGGCTCAGACTCCTACCTGCAACCTTGGAGAAGCCTCTGCCAGTCTGTGTAGACAATACTAGACCAATGGTCTGACTCAGTATCATTCATTCATTCATTCATTCACTCGATTTCTATACTGCCCTTCCAAAAACGGCTCAGGGCAGTTTCTTATAAGGCAGTTTCC
Source organism: Hemicordylus capensis (assembly GCF_027244095.1). Classification (NCBI taxonomy): domain Eukaryota; kingdom Metazoa; phylum Chordata; class Lepidosauria; order Squamata; family Cordylidae; genus Hemicordylus; species Hemicordylus capensis. The sequence goes on along the minus strand of NC_069657.1, from coordinate 388,008,609 downwards.
TATGTTCCTAAATAAAATAGACAAAACACTGCCCTCAGAACTTACTGCATAGGCTCAGAGGCTGGTGGTGGACAAAGTTGAAGTGCAGACCCACTGTCACTCCCTAACTTGTTCTAGGAGAATTCCATACCCTCAAACATGGAGAAAAGCCCCAACACACAGTTCAGCTGTTCAGGCTTGGAGAAGGATTTGAGCTATTACATTTATCTCCTTTGTTTGCATTGTCTCCTATTGCTCTGCAGACAAAGTTAGTATTTGCTTTCCCCACCCATTTAACCTACTGAATTGCTTATATAGGCTCTGAGCCTTTAACAAAAGGTTCAAAAGAGACAGTTTCAATAGCACTTGGATTAAAATGTGCTATTTTGTAGCATGAACCATATCTTTAAATAATACAGATTCAAAGCTCTTTTGACTGCTTAATATATAAAGGAGGATGACACCAAGTATGATTCATAGACTTCTTGAACTCCCATACTGGCAAGCTCACACACACACAAAAAGCACTTTTCAGCAAAACATTGGTGGGATCAGTGCATGTTCTGCAACTCTACTTTGAAGTTTTAATTGCCTTTCTGTATTAAGCATTCACATCAATCTGCTTCTCAGATGGTTTATGTAACTCAGATTGGACTGCAAGGAGATGAGCTTCACTTCACAATAACTTATTTATCTTTGACCAGAGGGATGGACATGTTAGCCAACTGCAGCAAAAACAACAAATAATCTTTTGCACCATAACGACAAATATATTTATTGTGGCTGAAGCTTTTGTTAACTGGCGCTCATATAATCAGATGCAACTTGGGCATCCCATTGTTATGGGCACTATCACGGTCAGGATTCCTTCATTTCAAGCCCCATTGCATCCAAAAAAGTGGCCTCTAGTCTATGAAAGATTATACCACAATAAAATAATTAGTCTTTAAAGTGGCACAAGATTAGTGGTTGGTTTTATTTAGCAATAATGCCAAGATGATGCTTCAGTAAAAAATTAATCAATAAATAGAAAGAAGATGTAAATCCCCATCCCCCACTACATCTCATAACACTATTGTGTCCTATTTCTTGGTTGCATTAGTGGACAAAAGGTTAGGCTATTTACATGATTGCTTTATTTATCTGTTTCTAACCCATATGTATAAAACTGATCATCCATATGTATAAAACTGATAATATGTTACCATATTATCACGTCTCTTATATCATGCAGATGCTGAACAATGGTAATCAATCTGGGTCCATCACCAGATAGTACATAATATATATTCTGGATATCTGAAGGGCCACCAAGATTGTCAGAAGAGCCTTTGATCCGTGTGCCAGCATTGAGAGAGGCTAAATTGTCGTGCATGCGGCACCTTCTCTGTTGTTGCCCCCAAGGTCTAGAATGCTCTCCCAGTGAACGTCCACTCTTTAACATCTATGGCTGCTTTTAAAGGACAAGTAAAGACATTTTTATTTGTTCAGGCTTTTGCTCCTTAGAGGCTGCCAGGTTTCTCAGCTTTCTTGTTTTTGTTTATCTTTTTTATGGTGGTAGTTTTGATGTCTTATGGTTTTTATGGTGGTGGTTTTGATTAGGGATGTGCAAAAAATTTCGGGCACAGATCGATCTGTGCCCGAAATGAGCAATTTCAGGTGATTTGGGGCCGAACCGAATCACCCCCGATGCCCCCCGATATTTTTCAGGGCCGAGCCGAATCACCCGAATTTCGGGGCCAAAAAATTCGGGTGATTCGGCTCATGACCGATTTTGGGGGAATTTTTGAAGTTTTAGTGACTTTGGGGCAGTTTGGGGGCATAGCATGGGATCTGGGCAAAAAGAGTAGGGTGGGGTGGTAGTACCTAATGGGTGCAGGCTACCACCCCAATTTCAGGGGGATTGGGCAAAGGGCTGATTTTTTGGGAATTTTTGAAGTTTTGGTGTCTTTGGGGCAGATTGGAGGCAGAAAGTGGATCTGCCCCAAAAGAGTGGGGTGGGCTGGTAGATAGTGCCTAATGGGTGGAGGCTACCACCCATCCCCAATTTCAGAGTGATTGGGCAGAGGGCTGAATTTTGGTGAATTTCTGAGGTTTTTCTTCATAAGGTGCAGTGTGCTAGATTGATCCATTCATCATATTCTTAGTAAATGAGAGTGTGAAAAAGTGAAAGTGGGGTCATGAGAGTTGTTTAATTGAAAAAAATCTCATTTGCTATCATAGAATGAGAATTCACACCTCAGAAAATAAGGGAATAACATCCCTTCAGAAAGACTTCTGAGGGGACGGGTGAAATTGGGGACGGATGGTAGCCTCCACCCATTAGGCACTATCTACCAGCCCACCCCACTCTTTTGGGGCAGATCCACTTTCTGCCCCCATCTGCCCCAAAGACACAAAAACTTCAAAAATTCCCAAAAAATCAGCCCTTTGTCCAATCCCCCGTAAATTGGGGTGGTAGCCTCCATCCATTAGGCACTAACACCCCACCCCACTATACTGCCCCAGGCCCCACTTTCTGCCCCAAAGACACAAAAACTTCAGAAATTCCCCAAAAATCAGCCCTTTGCCCAATCCCCCTGAAATTGGGGTGGTAGCTTCCACCCATTGGGCACTACCACCCCACCCCAATATTTTTCCCCTGGGCCCCTTCCCCCCAAATCGATTCAGATTCGTATTCGGATTAAATCCGAATCCGAACCGAATCAAGGGTGATTCGGGTGGCCCATATTCGGGCACAAAACAGAACAGGGGTGATTCGGTTCGGGTCCTGAACCAAATCACTGAAAATCCGAATTGCACACCCCTAGTTTTGATGTCTTACGGTTTTTACTGTTTAACTGATTTTAAAGTTTTAAATGTGATTTTTATGAAATGTTATTGTATTTTAACTTTTGTAAACCACCTTGAGATGCATTATGAAAAGTTATATAAAAATGATAAATAAATAAATAAATAAATAAAATACATAGCATCATCTCTATAATTCCATTAACAAAAAACCTTTTGGTTTAACATGCTGTGTTAATGATTTTCCACGTTCACTCAAGCTCCAACATGGTGGGAAACTGCAGCTGTTATGGCCTCACCCTTAACAGGCAAGTGCTAGAGCACAAGAAACCATGCTGAAAGAAAAACCAAAGGATGCTGGTTTCCAGTCCGCCAGTGAAATAAACCTGGACGCTTTCCAGATTACATGCTATAACAGGGGTAAAATGCTTTGACTTGGCAGGATCGTATTGAAAACAATCCCCAGAATCCCAAACTCCTACAACCGGAAAATACAGCTATTTTTCTGCAACTGACTTGCAGTTTGCTGGGGTTGGGATGATGGAGTGGCATTATACACGTAGAGCCTGTTTTTTGAGACAGGGTTAAACTAATCATCCAAACTGAATCTGCCAAGATGTTTTCCCAATACAGCAGAAATCTAACCCCAAAGCCTGAAGTATGACTCTTATCCTGTAAGTGAACATTTATACATTTAAAAGCAGCCATGCTGAGAGGAGTAAGTTCTTTAATGAAATTAAGAAAGTGGTTGGGGGTGGAAATATTTTCTCCTATGCTGACTGCACTGTTCAGACTCATTTAAAGTAATCTCAGTTCCCTTGAGTCTAAAAACTGTTATTTATCTTCCCTGTCTAGTTATTCTTAATTTGTACTTCTATTATTATCACTGCATTATTAATATGCCATGATAAGGTAGGAAATAGCTTGGTGGCGTTCAATTTCAGCAGTGCCTCATGCTACATAATAGCCCTCATGATCAATCGTTCCCTGCAATCTGAAAAGATTCACGATTCCCACTGTACGTTGAGTACGAGTCTCCTGGGGAGCTCTATTTCCTCATTTGTGTTGCTGTTCAACTTTCCCCAAAAGGAGCATGGGCCTCCTTATGTTTATCACATCTGCACATGCTGTTATCAATCAGTGTGCATGCCTCCACCTTCTGTGTGGCCAGACAGCACACATCCCTAGCGCCGCTGTCAGATCTCATGCCAGCACATAGTTCAGCATGCTCCTGAGAGATGACAGTAATTTAAAGACAAAATCCAATGTTTAAATTATTTGCATGCATAGCAAAGGCCTTTGGAGAAAGGCAGATGCCAGAATGTGGGTAAAGATGTGTGGGCTGACTTTGCTGAAGGCAAACTGTAATTCCTAATCTTTAGAATCTGTGAAAACCACCCATGTACGGAGCTAGAAAGAAGAGTATCTTAGGAAGGCTAACCATGTCTGACACTATTTTAATAAGTCATATTTCCTATGGGAGAAAAAGGGCAAAATGAACAAGACTGTTGCACCAATCCCAAATATTTGGAATACAGTATTAACATAAATATATTTACATATTGTACATCTATGATTTTATTTGAATGCTAGCTAAAGTCCTATTTCTAAGACAAACCGGGTGTCTGAGAAGGGGCTCAAGTGTCTTCCTCCTTTCTCTTCTCCCTGCACTCCAGCTTCTTTCCCCTTTCCTTACAGAATGGGCAGCTATCTGTCCATCTGCATAGCCCTGGCCCCTGCCCATATATCTCTTGGCTACACTCAGTGGGACTAAAGCACTTTGGGTGAGACTGAGAAATATATGTACAATTGTTTGAATAAATGATATATTGTTTTATCTCCTCCTCTCCTTACCGCAGTCCCTCAAATCCTCCAAAATTCGATTATTTTCCCACACACATTATCATTGTCCAGTTTGGGCAGATTCTTTCTCAACTGCAGCTTCCCAAGCTCCATCCTACACTATTATGGAGGTTCTCTGACTTTCATTGGAACTCACTGGGTCAGAGAATTTTACTTGTGTGCTCACACAAGCGAGCTTACTTCTATGCACACAAACTAGGATCCAACCCAATGTGATTTCAGATCCAAAGAAATAAGCAAATCAAGTTATATTTATCAGAAATTTACAGAATTTGGGGTGTTTTTTTTTTTTTTGTTCTTTCCAGAAAAATCTGGAATAATCTCATACAATATTTGGATGGATGATGATCTGGGCTCCCATAAGCAGTCACTGGTTCATTTCTGCCGATAACTTGTTATTCATCTGAGAGTTCTACTTGCAAAGCCATGTAACATTGGAGCTGTGAACTCTTGCAAGATTAAGAACATAAGAACAGCCCTGCTGGATCAGACACAAGTCCAGCATCCTGTTTCACACAGTGGCCCACCAGATGCCTCTGGGGGGCCCACAAGCAAGAGGTATGTGTATGCCCTCTCTCCTGCTGTTGCTCCCATACAACTGGTATTAAGAGGCATCTTGCCTCTCAATCGTTAAAACAATTAAAAAGATTGTGTTTCTTTTCTGTGATGTGAATTGGAAAATTGCAAGTAGACCATTGGAGCCAAATGCATAATCAAAAGTGGTGATTAAGATACAATTCTAGCTTAAGAGGAAGGACTAAGACTCAGCATACTCAGTGGGACTTCCAAGAAACGATAGGACTGGGCTCAGCCTCACAGGAGATTTCATGAACATGCATCAGCCTAACACGTGTCATTCATTCATTCATTTATTTAACATATTTGTTTATCGCCCAAAGTGCAAGTCTCTGGGCGGTTTACAATAAAACAATAAAAACAAGTAAAAAGATTAAAACATTACAACAATTTAAAATTTAAAATGTTAAAACTATTAAAAACCATCAAAACCTTCAATGTATCAAATTAAACACCTGGGTGAACAAATGTATCTTGACTGCCTTTTTAAAAGTTGTAAGAGATGGGGAGGCTTTTATTTCAGCAGGGAGCGCATTCCAAAGCCCCGGGACAGCAATGGAGAAAGCCCGTTGCCGAGTAGCCACCAGAAAAACCAGTGGCAACTGCAGACGAACCTCTCCAGATGATCTCAATGGGCGGTGTGGTTCATAGCAAAGACGACGTTCTCTTAAATACCCAGGGCCCAAGCAGTTTAGGGCTTTATAGGTTATAACCAAAACCTTGTACTTTGCCAGGAAACTTACCGGTAGCCAGTGTAGATGTTTTAAGATAGGAGAGATATGGTCTCTCCGAGATGACCCAGAGACCAATCTGGCCGCTGCATTCTGGACTAACTGCAGTTTCCGGACTACGTACAAAGGCAGCCCCACATAGAGCGCATTGCAGTAGTCAAGTCTGGAGGTGACCAGCAGATGTACTACTGTTCTGAGGTCATTTATGTCAAGAAACGGACACAGCTGGCGTATCAGCCGAAGCTGATAAAAGGCACCTCTGGCCACTGCCTTAACCTGGGACACCAAGGAGAGGTTTGGATCCAGAAGCACCCCCTCAGACTGCATACCTGTTCCTTCTGGGGAAGTGTGACCCCATCCAGAACAGGCAGATCAAAATCATCTCCCGAGTTCTAACCCCGCACAATAAGTACCAAGACAAGAAAGCTGGCTGGCATCCAGAACTTTTTAAAGGATCTGAGAGGTCTGAGGACAAAATGTTCATTTGAGCCCCCACCCACCCCCGCTCACAACTTTCTTCTTTCTAGCTGATTTACTGTGCAATGTTGTGTACATTATATGCCACTGTGTGCGTGGTAGCGTAAGAGTGTTGTGCAAGTGCAATTTTTTAACAAATGAAGTTGCATGACAGTGTAGTCATATATAATGGCTGCAATGTTGTGCAATTCCATTTATGTAATGTTTGTGCTTGTGCAACAGTGCAACCATCATGTTCCACCACATGCATAACACTGAACAGTATGTCAGCCACTGAATCCTGTGTCAATATCATAACCCCAAATGCTGAAATAAATCTTGATCTTGGGGTTATATTTTAACTGCTTCTGGCATCTTTAGAGGAAAAGTGAAGAGACAGAGTCTCAACATGTTGTAGGTGGGAAGCAAGGAGGAGATCTGAGGAGTTAAACATCTGAAGAAGCCAATTTTAAAAACTCTGTGGATTTTACTCTAGTGTAATGCCAGATGCCACTTGAAAAGCTATATCCATGGGTCAGTATAGAAATACATGGGGAAATTTCCTCAAAATGAAAAGATCTCAAGGGAAATCAGTTCAGAATTAGGGATGTACATGAACCTCGGTTCACTCAGCAGTTTGAAATTGAACTGGTTCATGGTTCTGCAAACCCGTTTGTTCTGGTTTGGCCCAACCACAACTGCTATTCAAGAGCAGTGCTGGGCAGGCAGCGAAAGGCACCTTTAAAAATTAGTACAACAGGTCCTTATCTGTGTGACAGCCACTCCATACAGCTTCCTGCTGTGGTAGTGCTCCCCCCAACAGCCCACGAGTGGCAGCAGCACAGTGCCGGCACACACATGGCCTCTGCACATGTGTAGAAACCATTTGCATGGTCAGCAACACCAAGCTGACCATGTAAATGGCTTCTGCGCATGCACGGAGGTCATGTGTACCATGTCACAGAACTATAGGGGTTGTTACAAATTGAGCAAAAAAGGGAAAACAGCAGAAGAAGAGCAAAAAGGGGGGGGCAATGGAAAAATAAAAAGAGTAGGGAAGCAAGTTAAAAAGCATGAACATTATTGACTGACGATGGATTTGATTTGGATATTGCTTCAAATTCACAACAAATGCTTCAAAGCAATGCAGAAATAACAGAAATATCTAGTCTATAAAACAACAAAATAATAATATAATAAAAACAATACCAAATAAAATGAGGAAGGAATTATTACAAACCAAATCTCTGTATCATCTCTTCATGTGTTGGGATATCAATAGAAGGGCAATTATTGATATTTCCACATCATCTAACCTTCTGAAGCCCATTAGAGTCCATTTCACACACACCTGGTGCTATATGGAGCCATTTCTCCATAGTAAGATCTCACAAGTTGTAGTGACTGTGCCCCATATGGACAGGGCAAATCATGCAAGTCTTTCCTACCCAATCTCATTTTATTGAGAGGGCAATCATTGGGTAGGAAGACTCCAATCATGTGACAGCTATTGGGATCAGATCCCAACCATGTGGGATCAAACTTGGGGAAAGTAGCACTGTCTGTATGTTGGGTCTATATTGAACAGCTTTTCTCTCACACATAAACACACAGTCCTCCCTTCTAAATATAACATTTTTAGATACCTCTTTTCCAAAATGGTAGGATTGTCTCTGCCAAATTAAAAGCAAAGAAATATACCTCCTCATACTATGGAGATATAGCCTCAGATCTTCTTCAGTATACCAGCAACTATATATTTAGTCAAGATAAAGTTGATCTCTTTAAGAAAGAGCAAAGCTGAGTGACCTTGTGGCTGAATCAATAGACTCAGCTGGATCATTAGTCTCTGTTATTACAGCACTGCTATAGGAGAGCTTCCAGCAGCTTTACCATCCTGGAAGCTTCCACTAAGCAAGGCTCATGGGCGCATGCAGGGAGGAATCAAATAACAAAAGAAAGGTCCAAGGTCTTAGGGGAGGAGAAGAGCTTTGGAAAGTCTGAAAAAGTACATATGCATATATAGTTTTTATTTAAACACATACTGTACCTGTCTCTCCAACAAACAAGGCTATGTAACTTAGGTCCCCAAGTTTGGAAAATTCCAAGTCTGAATTCTTTACTCATAATCACACTAAAATCATCTTATAAGTTTAAAGTCTTTTTGAGCATGACTTTCCCTACAGATATTTAAATCTCAACAAATAATTAGAACAATTGTGTTCAAAATGCAGTTCTGAAACCTGTAGAACAAATTAGGACTGATTAAGTTGGTCTGGTCTTGTGCCAAAAACATAGTTGTATTATTTATTTATTTTATTTATTTGGTTTATATACTGCCCCTCCAAAATGGCTCAGGGCAGTTTACAACAAATAAAAACAATTAAAAATCAATTTAACAGTTAACAGCAAAACTAAATCTATTAAACAATTAAAATCATTACATGTATTATGTAACATATAATGTACAGATGGCCATATAAAGCAGACAGACAAATCAGATTTTTTTAAAAAATCTAGAATGCACTGGAATGCATTCTTATGAATTGTGAGCTTTAAATTCTGAGTCTATAATTAAAATTTTATACATGCATGCTATTAAGGAGATGCAGTCTTTTATGTTTTACTCTACCACAATCTGTGTGTACTATTCTGTTATTTAAATAATACAAATATGAGGAAAAGAATGTTCAATAATCCAAAGAGGGCATTTTTGAATGGAAATTGATAACAAGAAAGTCCAATCTGGACACATTTCAGTACATGGCAGATAGCAGCCTGCAAGGCAACTATCACATAATGTTTCAGCCCATGGCAATGCAACTAAAACTTGGCTAAGACCTGTAGGTGCCCTGTGCTGAAACAGTTTTGTGAATATGCCCCAAGTCTTAAAGGATCCTAAAACAATTCCATCCATCCAACATGAAGAGGGAGGTTAAAAAAACCCAAACACCCACTGCGAAGTCTATATTTTCCTTTATCCATGCAAAACTATATTCCATTGATTTCAACTATTTACATAATAATATGTAATCAATAACATAATATTTACACTGATTCCAACTATTACATAACATTCAATCCAGAATTTTCATGCGAGGCACAAATGACCAAGCTCAAACTATCATACTTCGGACACATTATGCGAAGATCCAGCTCCCTTGAGAAGTCCATAATGCTGGGGAAAGTTGAAGGAAAGAGAAGAAGAGGACTCGATGATGACAGCAATGGATGCACTACTGAGAGACCTTAAAGGCCAAGTTGAAGACAGATCATCCTGGAGAGAATCTATGTGGTCGCTAAGAGTCAACATCGACTTGATGGCACTTAATCAATCAATTACATAATATGGCATTACAGAGTGTTAGTGGGGTTAAAGGCTGTAATGTGTTGATAATATGGAGGATGATGATGAGGATGATGATGAGGATGTGCCATTACAATGTGAGTGACACTAAAGGTGGGCATTCAACTCACGTACTCTACAGTATTCCAATTGACTTATGATATTGTAGATCTACTGTAGCCATAAATACATTTATTTTGAAGCAAGTCTCAAGAGGACTTTTTTCCTGACCAATTATCATTTATTCGATTTCTAATAACACTCATGACCTCAGCCGTAGGCTCCTAAAGCTTAAATCAGTTGTCCAAGTGACGTTATGCTACTAAATTTATTACATTCCCTCACTGTGATATTTTGAAGGGGCAAACAATTTCATTTTACTATTTTCTGGACATTGACATTCTTTGTAGAGGTATGCGAAAACCCGGTTTGGCTCAAATCTAACAAGACTCTAGTTGAATAGGGGTCTGGTTTGGTTTTGTAAAAACTTAGCCAGGCCCGGTTCGGTTCGAACTGAGCCCAGCTCAAGCCGGCTTGGAAATTACTGGTAATTTCTGGTAAGGATTCCCTTTTACTAGTAAAGTGGGGAGCAGAGGTTTTCGCTAAAATAAGTTGAGGCGGGAGCGAATTTTTACCTTTAAAAGTACCGCTGCCGGCTTTGGCAGCAGCTGTGGCAGCCGTGGGGGTAGGTGGCGGCGGCAGCAGCAGTTCCCCACCACCCCTGCTGGATCAGGGGCCATTTCCATGGCCCCAGAACAGAAGCCATACACAGAGGCCACCATTTTAGTGACCTCTACACATGTGCAGAGGCCCAAACCAGGCCCAAAGCGGCCCTGCCTGCTCCAGCTGGGGTGAGGGGGAACTGCCATCACCGCCCACCCCTGTGGTGGCCACCGGCAGTTCTAAAGGTAAAAATTCATTCCCCTCCCACCCCTACTCATTTTAGTGAAGCCCCCTTCTCCCCAGATTCCCTTCTACCAGTAATTTCTGAGCCGGCTTGTACCAAACCAGGTCCAGTTCGCATCAAATTTGGGCCAAACTGGGCCTGGTTCGTTTCTACCCTAACCTTTCAAGTTCAGCCAGCTCAAACTCGAGTCTGGCTTGAGTCAAGCCAGCTCACATAACCCTAATTCCTGTTACTCCTAAGCTGCCAATAGAGATCCAAGGTCTTGCCCATGTCCCATCCCCCACAAAAGAAATGACAGGCAGCAGTTGTAACTGTTCCTCACAGGCCCACTTTGTCTCACTTACACACACATCACAATTTCTGGCACATTCAAGTACAAATGCAACTTAGCCTAGTGCTACACCATTAGGAGCACTAGCAAGTTCAATATAAACTATAGAAAGAGAAAATAACTATATATGGAAAGTATGGTTGTGGGCGGTTAGAGATTAAACATGGTTCATAGCTCTTTTCCAACTTTGATTAAGCGGAGGGTTTTTTTAAAAGCCGTGTGTAGTGAAAGGTATTATACATTTTGCTGCAAGTGTACACTTAGCTGGAGCTTAGCCAACAAAGACCTCAGTCAGATCCATCAAACCTGCTTCCTGAAGAATATATCTGTTATGGGCCACTCTTACTGGAGGGCTAAAGGCCACCTGGCTTTCATTCCAAGTGGAACTAACTATTTAATTTATAGAACAATCGGTTTGACTACAATGATGAACACACATGTCTTCTTAAAATGCCTCATGGGGTATTCCTTCTTTTTCCTATTTCAGTAACCATGGTAACTCTGAGGAGAAACAGTTTTTGTTCTTCCCCTCAGAAATTGTTTCCAAGGGATAATGATTTTAACTCTCATTTGTCCTACAGCAATTAGCTTTTGGCTTACGATTTGTCCCAATGCTGAAGTTTCAAAAGGAAAGAGCGCTTTTCCTTGCCTCTTTTTAGATGTTCTCATGATGGATATTAGCAGTACATATTTCAGAAGCTGAACAGGCTTTCAAAAGATATATAGTACATGAGTTTCACAAATACTTTTTCTGTGAAATGTTGTTGCCCAAACATTCCTCACATTCACAGATTGTCTAGAATCAAGGAAAAATGCTTCTGCTGCAGCCTAAGTTTCCCCCTCACGTGTAGTGTTGGATGAAATTACATACACTACCATTGCTTCTTTCTCTCCAACTTTCCAAACAAATAGAGCTGCCATGCAAACACTAAAATGCTAGGAACGCAACAGACCTTCTGCTAATGATGAATGATAAAATAAAAATTTCAACAAACTAGACATAACACAATTGTTTTCCATTATGAATAGCATATATTAGGGCTAATTGTCAATTGAAAAAAAAATCTTGGCCAGTTAATGCCCTGAGTTTTATTAAATCACTTGATTAAATTTCCATCTGCACAAAATCAAGATTTCTGATTTAAAATGAAATATTTCCCTTATATGCTGTTATAGTGTGCCTTTTCATCTCAATTTTTCATTTTATTTTCTCAATTCATTCATTCATTTTCATTTCATTAAAAAAATTAATGAGTGAGGGAGATTCCCACGCACTCTTCTTCCAACTCCCAAGGAGGGCGAGAGAACCTTTCTCCCTCATGCCAAGCCTTTCTGTAGCTCAGTGCAATCACTGAGCAATGGCTGATTAATTGGAACTCTTTTTTAATTGATCCATGAAATGTTATCAATTAATATGTTCAATTAACATTGAAGGCCTTATCTGTATTATTAAATAATCAACAACTTTGCATGCTTTAATTACTACAGTTCAAGTCTTAATTCTCAATCTCTGTGTCACACTCCCATATCAAATTCTAGCTTGGTCATCTTGGCTTTTTATACTCTCCATTTCTGTGTTGAGTCTGTAAATTAACCTGGAGTAACCCAATTACCTTGTTGCTGCATTTAATGTTCTTTGATGTCACTGATGTGCCCTATGAAACCAGCACTCGTTTCTTATACCTTATGAGCACACCTATTGTCAACAACCCTCATTTCCCCTCATTTCTTTCTCCTACTTCCATCTCTGTGTTCTGTGTGCTGCTGTGCTGCTCCCTAAACATGTGGCAGTCTTCCCTCTTCTAAGCAAGCCTTCTCATCCCAATGACTCATTTCTTTACCAAATGTTTTCTTTAAAGTAGCTTACCTACACCTCTTAGAACCACAGCTTTAGAGGGGGCCTTATATGCCACTAGTCCAACCTCCTGCTTGATGCAGTTTTTGGTACTTTTGACCTAGAAATCAACATGGGAATACATATAGAGGTCATTCACATGATCAGGTGGGTGGAGTGGCAAGCGGGCATGGGGGAAGGCTGGTTGTACTCGGCTTCCCTCACATGAGCACAGCATGGAGTTCTGGAGGCTGGGAAGTGTTGTCCAGGCCTCCAGATATCCCACAAAGTACCATGCAACACGCACAATGCAGTTGAAATTTCCCCCAGGAGATGGGCGCTCTAGGCACCCATCTCTGTGTCCACTGAGGCTAAACATAGGCCCAGTGAACACATGATCCCAGATTAAGGGCTCACTCATGCCCTTAAACCCAGCTAAGAGCAGAGTTTCAAAGCAGGGCTAGGCAGCGCTGCCCCGCAAGTATCGGGATCGGGCCCAATCCTGGTGCTTCTCATGTGCAGCCTGGGTTAGGGTGTGCATTAGTGTAGCAATATTGCTTTCTGGCCTTTCCCCATTCCTGTCTTCTTTACCGGTCGAAGGTAGACTTTCTGTGCTGTGATCATGTATCTCAGATGTTCTATACCATATCCATGACACTAATTGGACTAAATAGATAACACTTTACTAGCACTAGTCGTAGTGATAGTAATTCACACCATCAGTTATTTGCACAGCCAGATGCATTTTTTTTTTTAGTACAGACAGACCTTTTTGTACTAAGAGAAATGGATAGAACCAGCATGGGAAAGGTAAAAGAGGGCATGGGAATAGATCAGTTCATCCATCACAGAGAAAATATGACCAGGTATGGTTATAACTTGATATTTCTCATTTCACATATTTTTGTAACTCAGTTTTGCCATGAACATTCAACCTTTTGCACATGGTGCTAAACTATGTAAACACAACTTTTGGTATCAACTGCTCTGTTTTTGAGGTATTGTCTGTATAGAAAATAATCCAAATAATTTCTTAAATACTTCTTTGTTCACAAATCCTACATCCAAATTATACATTCTGTCACCCAAATATGGGCAAAGAACAGAACAGAGTAAAGGAGAATATGGTGACTAGGATAGTGGGGCAGAGGAGATGTGAGTATAGCCGTAGTTTGTTATGGAAGAACACTTACTGTTCGTGCCAAAAAACAGCTCAGTTCATTTTTGGGAAGCAACTCTGGGGATCCTATAGAAGCATCTGGCTAGAAGCCTGCAATGGTGGTCTGCATATAGAAACCGAAGCACCTGTGAACATGATGAGTATGCATGGATGAGTGTCAGTGTGTGTGAGACTGCTAACCAATTTGCAGTATACAGCACATTGCAGTATACACATCTTGATTTAATTGGATTTGGTTGGGAATTGATCCGGAAAAGAGAAAAGGGTCAGAGAAGACTCATGACATGTAATTTTCTTCTCTCTTTGCTCCCTCATTAGGATTTTGAGCCCCAGCTGTAGTATTGCATTTGACATTGGTGCAACTTCATTAAAACCAGCACAAGTGCTAAAGCAGAGAAAGAAGAATTAAGGAAAAATAATAGTCAAACCACCCTGCTAGGCTGTAGTGTTATCCTTACTGTGTTGTCAAGGGTGAACACAGATGGAAAGAGTTATTCATTCCAAATCCTAACCAATGTCGATATGTTTTGCAAGCAGATAGTCACAGGAAGGAGAAAATGGCAGCTTGTTCTTCAGATGAGTCAGTTCATATATTTAAATTGTGCTTACTTCTTGGTTGTTAACCTACTTTATCCGTATTGCAAATTTCTCTCCCTCCCTCCCTCCCTCCCTCCCTCTCACACACACACACATACACACACACACACACACACACACACACACACACACACACCTAGCTCTTTCAATCCTAAGCAACTATCACATCTAAATTTTTGTTACAGTAGAATACTTCAGTAGATAGTGGTTATTCTGAAAACCCAGTACCTTAGATTCCCCTCAGTAGAGGTACTGGATTATCTTATACCGAGATCCTACTAGACTATACTTTTTTTAGTTGTTTCACGATAATATTTTAAGGCCATTTTAAATGTTATATGTACTTATCTCTGTTCCCTAAAATGCTTTTAGAGAAGTGAACATAAATAGGCAGAACATGCTGTCTTGTAATGGTGGAAGGGTAGGGTGCAACTAGATACATATGAGGGGAAATCATGTGAGCATCAGGAAGTTCCTTTGCATTGCAACTGCTCTCACTTTTGAAGCAAGCTATCTGCTTCACTGGTATGTTTCCCAGACTATGGGAAACATCTATATCGGGCAGCAGCTATAGGAAGGTGCTTGAAAGGCATAATCTCACACTGCGCAGGAATATTCTACCAAAGAAAACCACATGGCTCTGTGGTCGCTAGCTGGTGACACTGACTCAACGACACTTTACTTTACCTGCTTCTCAGTTCTTCATCAGTGTAAGCAACTAATGTGGAAGTATCAAAGAGAACTCCAATTACATGTGCAGTTTGTGTTCTCTCTCTCACTTGTACACATCCTATTTCTAAGATATTTTAGGATGTGGCCTATGTACAGAGTTCATGAGTCTCTTATATAGGAAGGTGCTGAAAGGCATCATCTCACACTGTGCAGGAGGAGGCAGTGGTAAACTCCTCCTGTATTCTACCAAAGAAAACCACATGGCTCTGTTGTCTCCAGGAGTGAACACTCCACAGCACAACTTTACCATTACTCAGCATTACAAAGGTTTGAATTTTTGGCCATTTTCCCGCCCTTCACATTTTAAACAAACAAGTAGGAAAATGCAAATACCACAGGTAGCTGTGTTCATTCATTTAAAAAGTTCAAGAGCCAGAATAGGACAATACCTCTTACAGGACCAATTAAAATGTCATTAAGTAGTGAACAAGCTTTCAAGTTCTTCTTGAGCCTGAATGTTAAACAAAAGAAGGGAGTGATGATGTTGGTCTGTTTGATTGAAAAATGGCTCAGGGCGGTTTACACAGATAATTAACAAATAAATAAGATGGACCCCTGTCCTCAAAGGGCTCACAATCTAAAACCTAAATGTTGAAGATCCAAAGTCTGCTGTTTGTAACACTTCTAAGATGGATTGTAGAGGCCCTTTCCCTAGGGCCCTTTGGGCTCTGGACTCTTCCTCTTGCCTCCAAGCTCTGTGAGGAGGGTGCAGAGAACCGAGGAGAAAGGGCCATGTGTGGGCACAGAGCCCGGTCAGCAGAGATGGAGGCAGGCGAAGCTGGGAGAGAATTCTGTCCTGGCTGTGCTAAGTCATTTAACAGTAAGAGAAGCAGTAACTTCTTTAATTTATTAAATTTTTATCAAGAAAAAAGGATTACAAGATGGCTTGTTGCTTCCCCAGATGGCAGCCTTGCTGACTGTGCTCCATCCCCTGCTGCTGGTCTGCCTAACCTGACCACCTAAATGAAGTGTGTGCCGCTTCCCAAGATGGCAGCCCTGCCTGCTGTTTCTACCAGCTAGTCCAGCCGGCCACTTGCCTTTCCTGTTTTTGCCTTCTAGGCTGTGTGGGTTTCTGCCTCCTCATAAAGTCTCTATGAGGAAAGACTCACACACATCCAAGCTGCGTCTTCCGAGCCTTGGGGGCTTCTGCAGAGGCCTCAGAGCAGTGAGCAAAGTGGGGGTCACCACCAGGGAAAGCAGCACACACCTCATACAAGCAATCAGGTTGGCAGGTGAAGGAGCAAAGTCAGTGGGACTGCTGCCTGGGAGCTGCTGCTGCTCTGCATGCTACAGAGTGCCTTCACCTTCCTTTGCACTAAGGAAGCACTAAGAGGGAGGAGATGGGATGGCTCTTGCTCCTGCTCAATTTGCTGCTGCTGCTGCCTGAACAGCTCTCCCTCCTTCCATTTCCCCCACCACTCGCCTCCCCCCTCATTTTCTCGCCTTTGCTTGTGGCACCTTTCCCTTCTCTGCCTTGATTTTTCCCCTTCATGTATTTGCCTCCTGTTGCCCTCAGGGCAACATCCTTCAGCTGCCTTCCCCGGCTGCCCCTCAGGTGCAGCCTCTTCCCTATTTTCTCTCATTTTCACTTCCTTACCATTTTTTGGATTTGCCTCAGTTTTCTCTACTTTGCATCTCATTCCCTAGTCCTCTGCACCATTTCTCTCTCACTCACTCCCCTTCCATTTCTCCCCCTCAGATTTCCCTTCTTCTTCAGTGTTATTCTCTCTTTTCTCCCATTCCCTCCTTTATTTTCTTCTCTGCTTGCCTCTCACATTCTTTTCATCTCCTTTTCCTCTTTCAGCTTTTCATTCAGCTGCCACAGACCTCACTTCATTTCCCCTTTCCTCACACATTTATCCATTCCCTTCCACCAGTTATTTATTTTCACCCCCTTTCCTTCCCTGTATCATTTCTCTTCACTCCCATTTCTCCTCCGTTTCTCTCTCCCAGCCCTTTTCAAGCCCTCTGTTCTTCTGTTCTCTTAGTCATTTCTCTTAATCTCCTCTTTCCCCCTTCTCCCCAGTATTTTCTTTTATCCAGCTGCTCACGCTTGGCATGAGAGAGAGAGAGAAGGGAGACATGGATGGGCAAGTCTTGTGGGGTGGGGGAGAGAGAAGGGGGCATTGACAGGCATCTAATTAGACTGGACTAATTAGATAAGAAATTGGAAGAAGAAGCCAGATAGTTGCCGCGGTAACACACGATCCGGAAACCCCAATTAGCGGAGCACTCGCTCCGCTAACCTGGGCTAAAGGGAGGGCTTCGCAAGCGGGTTACCCGCTTGTAAACGATCGGGCTCGCCTGCAAGCCCAGTGGTTTACACGACCAGCAGAAATCAGGCTAGGCTCTCCTAGCCCGATTTTTGCTGGTCGTGAGAATAGCCTCAGTATCGCACAAGAGAAGCACAAGGGAAAGGCTGAAACAGTATACTAGAAACTGCAGGTATGTAAATCAAACCTAGATGCCACATGTCTATCTCTTGAGACCCCCATGAGAAAAATGGGGAAAATCTGGTATGTTTGCCAAACAATCAATCAATCGATTGATTGGCCTCTGGGCACCCCACAGTGCACCACATAGCACACATGTTGCATTGGGGCATCCCCCCATCAGGCAGGTGCTCCATGCGCCCATCTCTGTGTCTCCTTAGGCTGAACTCTGCCAGAGACACATGATACCCAGCAGACAGGTTAAAGGTGTTGGAGATCCAGTTCCAGACAGCATTGACCTTTGCATTGGCACTAGTAACCCTAATGACCAATAGTGGCATTGGGAGTAGAAATAGTCAGTTAAGGTCTCCTTCTCTGTCTTGTTTATCTTTGTCTCTATGACACCTCTATTGATAGAATGTACTCAGGAACTTCCTGGGAGTGACTCTTTTCTTCTTCTTCCCAGAATGCTTCTAGCTCTCTCTCTGACCATCATGCTTCTATAGGTCTCTCTCTGACCATCATGTAGCTAGCAGTTAGATATAGGTCTTTCCTATCATCATGTACTTCTAAATAGATTAGTTTAACCTTAAGTCAATCTCCATGCTTATCATTTTCAAGCTATTGCCCCTGAGACCCTATTAACTTCTGCTGTAATGGGAGTGAGTTAGCTCCTGAAATACTCTGCTATAGAAGTAATTACCCCCAAGAAAGGGTGTGTGTGCACTCTTAACATTGGCCAACAGCCGGGTTATTTAGGAAGGTTAGGTGGGCGGGAAGTGGAGGGATCAGCGAGGATCTTGCCACTTATCATTACTAGCCTAACCCAGGCTGGGCTGCCCCAGGTTGGGCTAAGCTGGTCATGAGAACAGCCTCCATGGTTAGGACAAATACTAACTTCAAACCATGGGATCAGTATGAGGTTTCCCTGCCCAAAATAAACCATGGTCCGATGACTGGCACAGATTCAGGCATACAAGCTAACAACAGTTAGGCTAAATAAACCATGGTTCTGCATGGTATCTGAACCTACATACTTAACCCTGACTTTTTCATTAACTAAGGATAGTTTATAATTTATGTAAGAAAATATTGAGCCAAATTCTCAACTTGTCTCAATATACTTTTGGGTGTATAAGCTTACTGGATTTGTTGTTGAAAATGCTCTGTGTTCATTGCACATAGGAAACTGGGCCACAGCATACTGGCAAGAGCTGCTTCTCAGTTGATGCAGCTATCTTTTTAGCTGAAGCTACCTCTTTAGACTGATGCTTCTCATAAACAAGCACATAAAGCACATACTTGCCAACATGTCCCTATTTTCTAGGGATGTGCAAATTGATTTGGGTACAAATCGATTTGTACTCGAATCTAGCTGATTCGGGTGATTTGGAGACTTCTACAAGGGCTAGAGCTTAGCTTTTTTTTTTTTTTTTTTAAAGAAAGCTGGGGATCCATTTTAGGGTTAGGATATGGCAACTTCGAATCCCCATTGTTTCCTATGGCAGAAATGTTCAAAATCAGTGAAATCTAAAAGAATTAATTAAAAATCAACCAAGTGTCCCACTGCCTTGAAATTTGGGTAGTAGGTGGCACCCATGGGGGACCTACCCACCACGCAAATTTGGTGCCCTAGGATCTTGTTAATTGGTCCAAATCAGTCCAAATCCAAATTGAATCAAAGCAAATACAAATCAAATCTGGGCTGATTCGTAGGGGGTAGATTTGGATACAAAACAAATCAGAGATGATTTGTTTGGGGCAAAAATCAAATTAAAAATAGATTTGTGCAGATCCCTATTTTCCCATTCAGGTGAACATGTCGGCAGGTATGAAAGCACGAATAAGTGGTGCATGTTACTAATTTCTCAGTGTACTTTTGACAGGTCAATTAGGCTCCCTCATGCAGACTCATGGACATTTAGGGGTGCAAGTCTGCTGTTCACATTTTACATATTTGCTTCTGAAAACACTGGTTTACTCCTTGTGTCGCTGCAGAAAATACATTTGCTGCACAGAATGTGAAGCAACACTCAGTCATGTGCGGGAAGAGCTTTTTCTCTAATAAAAAGGGGGGAAATGGATATGAGTTGCTCCCTACCTTGCCCAGTCCTGGAGTGTCTTTCACTTTGTTAACTGCCCTCAACAAACATGGTGGAGCAGGTGGAGGAGAAGTCTGTAGAATAGTGCTGAACTTGGTAGTGAAAAGATGAGATTCAGAAACAGAGGATGTAGAGGGTCTGTGCTTCTTCTTTTTGGAAGATAGGTTCAACTTCTGTGCAGCTCTGTAGAGGAAAAACATACAGAGGAAAATATAAACATTTCACTTTATGACTTTGTTAAGATGCACAATTAGTTCATCTTATTGCCAAGGAATTCCAAATATGATCAAAAACTCCCCCTCCCCACCCAAAAAACAAACTATAGTTTTAGTTTATCAGTTCTTTGGTGGGAGTTACTGATCCAGAATTCTGAATTTAAACAAGGTCCACAGTTTAGCACATACAGCATGTTGCTGCCTATCACAAAATTAATGGAATACACACACTGCCATTTATGTACAACAATTCAGTTCTATAAGTGCACTTTTGGCTCACAAAGAACTGTTTGTGATCCCTGGATCTTTAAGTGCAGAGTGATTACCTGTGGAGCATTTGGATGTAAGCAGTCAGTCATTATTATGTTAATACTCAGTATTAAATGCCCAAGAGAAATTAACAAACATACAAGGACCCTATCATTAACTATTTTAAATTTATAACACCTAATAAAAATCTAGACTACTTCCTGATATGTGATAGCCAATCAGTGTTAGGCTATTTGCAAAGCAGTTGGAGAAACATATAAACCAACAATTCAATAGGTTAAATAAATTACACTTTGATTTAAATACTGAGATTCAATTTTTGCCATGCTTCAATTTAAAAACAGACTTTTCTGCTTCCAGTTCTTAATTATTGCTGCAACCCAACATTAAAATATTTAGCCACAAGTTTAAATGCAAAGCCTGGCTTTTGAGAACAGAGTCAGCGCCAGCAAAATATGTTAAGCATTGCAGGAAGAGTTTCTGTAAAGTTTGCTGTCTTCACATATATTCTTATCTGGATATCCCAAGTAAAATCTAGGAGTGACATCTAGAGAAGCACTCATGTGTAAACTATCTTCCCTTTCTTGCCTTCCCTATAACAGCCTTCTGCATCCCCGAAAAACCATCCCTAAGAGTATTAAAATGCAGTACCATTTTTTAAAATAATCATTTTGATAATAATAATTATTATTATCATTATCATTATTAACATCAACAACATTCAAGCAGGCAGCAGATACTGTATATACTACATATATACATACAAATATTGTACATACCAAATTGGCTTGGATAACAGAACTCAGTTGGACTACATATCCTGACTAGGAAAGGTGAATTTACAATCTGCTTTCCAGCTCAATCAAGGAATTCACAAGTGCTTGGGCTAGAAGTGGGATCAGGAAAAAGCTTGCATGTCTTGGCAGCTGCCCATACCTTTTTAAAAACCAACCTGCCTCGCACTAGGGCTAGTTAATTTGGCCACAAAAACAGGGAAGTTTGGCACCTTATTTATCTGACTCGCTGTGTTCTAGCTGAATCTCTAATTCCTGACCATCTCCTTACATTGCTATGTCTTTTGTCTACTTGTTATTTCAGCTATCCATTTTGCATTCATGGCTGATTCCTAACTTAGACAAAAATTATTATTTTTGTTCAAGAAAGTGATTTGTTCTTTGTAGAACTGTAAAGATAATTACAAATCTTACATATGTGTTTTGAAACTCTTTGTGGTATATGTTAAACCCACCAGTCAATTGTTGTTCAAGAATGGCCAGTTTCCCTTAAGCCAAATTATATACCAAATACACTATCCCTTATTCACACCTACAGTTAAACTGAAGTTATTTCCATTGTAATACAACTACTAAGTTGCTTCATCCATTCGTTTCTTCTTGTTACTTCACTCAAACACTACCAGAATATGTTGTTTAGCTTTCTAAATACTGTTTTAATCCTTCTAAAGAACTTATTGAACCAAAAGGTCCATGGCTGACATTTTTCCTTAAAGGGGAAAAAAAAAACATTGTTGAAAGATAACTGGCCTTTTCAAAACCTTAGAATGATGCCATTTTGACAGTGCTAACCTTTGAGATGGCATTAAAACAGAAGAACCTGGGTTTATTTTGGCCCACAACTGGAGAATGGATGTAAGAGATATGCACTACATCTCTCTCTTTTTCCCTTTTAAAAGAAAAAAAAAAGAAAGAAAAGCATATGATAGCAAAATGATAGCTAGCCACACAACCTTCACTTAAGAGAAGGAAGACAAGAAACCTCTATTGCTGCAAAGCTGCTCCTACCCCAGTGTTGGGGTTGACAGAGTTGTGTCCAGCTTCTGTAAGAGGCGGGGCACATCTTTTGCACTGCTTCAGCAGTCACACAGCTGTTGCAGCCAATTTATTATTTATTTATTATATACTGCCTAGTATAAAAATCTTTAGGCGGTGTTCAAATGGCTGGGTCTGAGATGGCTGTCTTAAAAACTGCCCCTGCCCGATTCAGCTTCTTTGCTTTCTGTTCAGCACCCACTTGTCCACAGTCTTCATTGTGCGTTCTACTGGTCACTTCTTTGGGCGAAAGTCACTTCTTTGGGCGACAAAATGTAAGCAAGTGTAAAGTGATACACACTGGAGCAAAAAACCCCACCAACTTCAAATATATGATGATGGGATCTGAGCTGTCGGTGACTGACCAGGAGAGAGATCTTGGGGTCGTGGTGGACAGCTCATTGAAAGTTTTGTCTTAGTGAGCGGCAGCTGTGAAAAAGGCCAGTTCCATGCTAGGGATCATTAGGAAGGGGATTGAAGATAAAACATGCTAGTATTATAATGCCCTTATACAAATATAAGGTGTGGCCACATCTGGAGTACTGCGTACAGCTTTGGTCACTGTATCTTAAGAAGGATATTGTACAGGTGAAACTCGGAAAATTAGAATGTCGTGCAAAAGTCCATTAATTTCAGTAATGCAAATTAAAAGGTTAAACTGATATATGAGACAGACGCATTACATGCAAAGCGAGATAAGTCAAGCCTTAATTTGTTATAATTGTGATGATCATGGTGTACAGCTCATGAAAACCCCAAATCCACAATCCCAGAAAATTAGAATATTACATTACAAGGATTGTAGAATAGAACAATATCGGACCTCTGAAAAGTATACAGTGTACTGTGCTTGATTGGCCAGCAAACTCGCCTGACCTGACCCCATAGAGAATCTATGGGGCATTGCCAAGAGAAGGATGAGAGACATGAGACCAAACAATGCAGAAGAGCTGAAGGCCGCTAATGAAGCATCCTGGTCTTCCATAACACCTCATCAGTGCCACAGGCTGATAGCATCCATGCCACGCCGCATTGAGGCAGTAATTGCTGCAAAAGGGGCCCAAACCAAGTACTGAATACATATGCATGCTTATACTTTTCAGAGGTCCAATATTGTTCTATTCTAATTTTCCAAGTTTCACCTGTAGAACTGGAAAAGGTATAGAAGAGGGCAACCAAAATGATCAGGGGCATGGAGCACCTTCCTTATGAAGTTAGGCTACAGCATCTGGGGCTCTTTACTTTGGAAAAGAGGCGACTCAGGGGAGACATGATCAAAGTGTATACAATTATTCATGGAGTGGAGAGGGTGGACAGAGAGAATTTTTTTCTCGCTCTCTCACAACACTAGAACCAGGGGTCACAGCATGAAACTGAAGGTTGGGAAATTTAGGACTGACAAGAGGAAGTACTTTTTCACACAACACATTATTAATCTATGGAATACTTTGCCATGGGATGTGGTTATGGCGACCAGCTTGAATGGCTTTAAAAGGGGCTTAGACAGATTCATGGTGGACAGGTCTATCAATGACTACTAGTCTGGTGGCTGTGGGCCATCTCCAGTCTCAGAGACATGATGCATCTCAATATCAGTTACAGGGGAGCAACAGCAGGAGAGAGGGCATGCACATGCCTCCTGCCTGCGGGCTCCCCAGAGGCATCTGGTGGGCCACTGTGTGAAACAGGATGCTGGACTAGATCCTTGTGCCTGATCCAGCAGGGCTGTTCTTATGTTCTTAAAGTAGGAATTCTTTATCTCCAACAGTTGGATCTTGTGTGGGGACTTTTTCAACTACTTCACACTGATTCTTTGGGTCTATGCTGCATTAATGATGGTTGCATAAGTAGCATAGTTTCCAGTCATATTGGCAGGTGTGTGCAGATATGGAGGTGGTTTTAGGATATTGATGTGCAACTGGAAGCACTTTTATTGTGGAAGGGATTTTCCATGGAATACCCACACAGGATTTTGGGAGTTAAACCCCTTTGGGGATTTGGTTGCCTCGCCCACTCAGAATTGTGGGATTTGAGGGTGGACATTCAGGCAATCCACTTTTTACACAGTAGACTGTGTGACCTTTAAGAGGCTGGAGCTGTCACATTACTGCTACCAGTCTCTGAGCCTAGTTAGCTTGCCCGACTGGAGTGAGGAAGTTGCAACCTGATGAAGCTATCTCTCCACTAAGTCTTTACCTTTAATTGTCATCTATAGTGCTTTATAATTGTTTAAGAAAGCATAGACTAAGTTTCAACTGATCTTACATATCTTGTCTTTTTGGGGATCTGAACCATCAAAGCAGAAGAGGATTTATAAACACTGGTTGATGTTTCTGATATATCTCTGAAAATGTATGAAAAATTATGATTTGCTTTGTAAGTGAATCTTTCAGACTAAGCAGGTCTTCTGAAAATGTATCCAGTGTTGCATTATGTTAAGGGCAAAGACAATGGGCATTTGCTGAAAATAAGGTTTATAAAGTCTGTGCAAAAACATATGAACTGGTATGTGAAAGTCCAGTGAACAGGTCACAACAGACTAGAAATCACAAAAAAGAGGACTGAATTTTCATAAACCCAGGCCATTAAGCAATTTATGCCACTATTGTAGGTATGAGGTAAGGCAGTTCATTGGTATAATGATCTGGCTTTCCAGGAACTGAAGGAATAAAAATCAAAGAAAAGATGGCACTTCAACATTTTAATTAAAAAAGGAATGAGGCTGCATTACAAGCAGTCAAAAGTGTGGGTGGTTGCATGTATGAGCTGGGCCTTAAAATATAATTAGCAAATGATTCTTTGTAATCTGCACAATACACTGTAAAGGAGTGTTAGGAGTCTACATTTTATTGTAATGAATTCTTAGGGGTTTAAAAAAATAGATATAGCTGGATATAAAACCCTGTTTTCCCATTCAAGAATCTGAACCCCACCTAGAAATGTAGCTACTGCACCTAGCAAGGAAGACTGGCTAAGGCCCTAACCGAGAGCAAAGCAGTTCGATTTACAGAGGGAGAGGGGTGTCAAAATATTGGCTTTCTCTAGAAGCCAGTTAAAAAATAACATTTAGCAAATTGCCACCTAAAGTTCTGCCACTATCGTAGCCCAGGTCTCCTAAACTGTGTAAAGGAATGACAAATACATATGAATGATTATAATTTCACAGTGGATAAAGTTTTGGATTGAAAGGTGGATGGACTTGGTTAAGACAGCAATGACTGCACCACTGAGAGACCTTAAAGGCCAAGTTGAAGACAGAGAATCCTGGAGAGAATCTATCTATGTGGTTGCTAAGAGTTGACACCGATTTGACAGCACTTAATCAATCAATCAATCAATCAATCAAAGTTTTGGATTAGAGCCCCAAAAGTCTGGATTATGATCTTCAACTGTGAGCTCACTGGCTGGCCTAAGGAACTCCATCATATTCTACCTTGTCTGTAAGATGGTGTGCTTAAAGTTCTGTCTTGAATAAAGCCTGCATGCTCAGCTAACTGGAGTTTAGGCAGGTAGGCAAGATCCAGACTAAGTCAGTCATGATTCAGTCCTGTTAAAATGAATGGAAGTTAAATTATCACGATGAACTTGTCTTATTCATTTCAATGGTACTTACTCCTGACTAATTAGTCTGGATGTTACCCAGTGTTGCAGTTCCTCTCCTGGGTTTCAGTTCCTCTTCTCTGCCAGTTAAGGGGGTATAAAGGGAGTAGTGCAGTTTTCCAGCCCTAGAAAGAAAGGCTGGAAAAAGCTGTTACCACTTACCACATCTGATAACAAGGTTATTGCTTCAGCAAAGGAAGGCTCTCTGACACAATCAGGCAGGTCTCATGATCAATGAGACCCACCTGGGGCAGATGAGCGGGGAGAGCGGGCTAAGCCCGCTCTCCCAGCACACGAGCAGACAGTCTGCTCTGGGTGGCCGAAGCAGCCGCCAACATGACTGACGGCTCCATTATGGAGCCAGCGGGTGCTAGGGGGAGTGGGGGCTGATCGGCCCCCAGAAGCTCCAGCATGCCCTGCGCAAACGCGCAGGGCGTGCTGTCGAGACCCCCGGAGCAGGGAGGCGGCTGTTTCCCTCCCCTCCGGGGGTCTTCTCATGAGTAGCTGTGCCGCGGAGCTGCACCACGGCTACTCACAATTTTTAAAACCAGGTTTGTGGAGCGCGGTCTCCGCAAACCTGGTTTAAAGGCAGGGGTAGTTAGGTGGGTTACGCGCTTAGGAACCACCAGGCTCGCAGCCGAGCCCAGTGGTTCACACGATGGGACGAAATTGGGCTAACCTCCGCTAGCCCCATTTCATTCCATCGTGTGAATAGCCTCTATGTTTATGTATGCTTATGTAGACAGGAGATGCCTACATTTTTGCAGAGCATGTTTGAGTGTATTTGGGGTTTATCCCCACATGTATGTGTGTGGGTTCATCATTTACCATCCTGATGTACTCCTGAGGAGGCCTCTTTTACCTCTACGATTATGGATTTAGAAAATTGACTTGAAAAAACAACAACAGTGGGTAACTTAGAATAATACAATTTAAAAGTTGGAATGGACCTTGAGTTCTTGACCCCTGTTCAGAGCATCCCTGACAGATGGCCATTCAACTTCTGCTTGAAAACTGCGAGTGGAGAGAGAGCCCACCACTGCGCAAAGCAAACTATCAAGCAGCTCTTACAGTGAGGATATTTCTCCTAATGTCTGTCTAGCCTATATCCACTTCCTTGGAATTTCAACACATTGGTTCTCATCCTGGCCTTGGTGCAACAAAGCCTGTTTTAGCCCTTCAGATATTTGAGGGTGGCCATCATATCTCCCCTTAGTCTTCTCTGCTCCAGGCTAAACATACCCAGCTTATTAACTGTTCCTCTGCAGAACTTGGTTCCAGACCCTTCATCATCTTTGTTCTCTTTCTAGTTTGTCCTTTGAACTCTTTCCAGTTTATCTGTGTTCTTTAAATGTCCCCAACTGGACAAAATATTCTAAGTAAGGTTTGACTAGCACAGAAGAGGGTAGAACAATTCATTTTTGTGATCAGGACACTTTGTCTCTATTAATACAGCCCAAGATTGCAACAGCTTATTTAGCAGGTTGGTTAGGCATTCTTTTTAAAAGATGTACAGTCTATCCTTAGTAGATACAGATATCTTTAAATTGCCTCTTACAGCACACTGCTCTATTTACTAGCATAATGGCTAATGCATGGTGGTTTCCTTTTTAAAAAGGCATTCCTTAAGTAAACATAATTATAATCATGAAAAATCCACCCTGAACCAGGCAAAATTTTGACCAAGCAGAGTTGCGTAGGTCAGGTGGGTTGAGCTTGGAGCTCTAGTGCACTTCTGGGTGGAGAACCAGCTGCCCCAGAATTATTGTAAACAATTGTTTCTGTTCTTAAAATATGCCTTCATTCTTGCAGTGGAGGTTGGCAGTCACCAAATGAAAAGACAATTCCACACCACCACTAAAAAAAATCCTAAATGCAGTGCAGCAGTGCTCTAAGTGGGCAATGCACCCATGGGCTCCATCCTATCTACAGCCCTGCTCTAAAGCCATCAGCACAACGTTAATACAATTATACTCTGGATGAATGATGAGAGAAGGAAGGAAACAGAGGGTTCCAGTGTTAGTTGCACTATTAAATGTATTACCCAAAGGCACACAATTTATTTTTTTTAAAGAATCCTGATCAAAATAGGAATTTACAAAAACAAGAGTAGCTGGATTTTGTTCTGGGCAGTAGAGCTGATATAGGCAGACTAGGCAGTTGGCTAGGAGAGCAGCTCTATTCAAGGGGTGCCAACCATGTCAGAAGCAATGTGCAAGTCCTGCTGCTACTTGGAGGCCTCTGAAAAGATTCTGCACAGCATAGGTTGGGCCCTCTCCAACATGGAGTAATTAGCAAGCACAGGCAGCAGAGAGAGCCTGAATCCTGCCATGCACATAATGCAGCCTTTCAAAGCCCCTGAATGCTCCCTGCCAATGAGTTGTGTTCCTAAGCATCAGGCTATAGTCATTCTTAGGGCCAAACTAGACATAATCATGTCATTGGCCCTAGAGTGCCTGCTTTTTAAAAAGAAGTTAATGGCTTTACACTTTTGTTTTAGTTCTGAGCCTGACAGATAAGCAAGGGAGAGGCAAAACAATCCTCACTCTTCCAAAGGTGATTTGGGCAGTCAGTCACTAATGCCCCCATTCTCTATGCAGTCTAAACCATGCCCATCAAAGGGAGGGAGGTTTCCGATACCATTGGGCTGTGATGCCCCACTGATGAGATGAGTCATTAAAGAGGTAACATCTTCAACTGAAAATCATCTCAGTCTGTCTCTCAAATATACTATTTGCATTTAACAACTCCAAAACAGACTAGAGGTCTGGATATAATTTTAGTTTCTGCTTGCATCACTCCAAGTGTGTCTGTCTGTCTGTGAAGGTCCTATAAACATGTCTCCTAAAAGCCCAGTAAATACGTGATGCTTGCTCTTATTTTTAATGCATGTATTCAATTTCATAGCAACAATAAAGTTATCCAAGCTGTGCTTTTCGAAGCTATTTCCATTTTACGTCTTGGGTGGTTTAACTCATTCAGCCTTTGGCCTCCCAAAGTACCTGCTAACCAAACTCTGCTGGAGGTATGCTATAATCATTCAGCAATTTATTGCTATGCTATGTGATATAATTACTATATGCAGTGAGGGCCAAATCCATAATCCTAAAACAGACACTGACCCCCCCACCCCCCAAAAAAATCTTGAGCTCCATTTGTCAAGCAGGTAATTGTACCAAAATAAATGCTTTTAGTTATCTGAGATGTCACTTGCTGTGAATCTATTGACTTGCAGCACTGTCAACATGCACCATTCTGACGCAAGGCTGTAGGCTGTGCAAATTTTCTGAGGACTCCTGAACACTGAAGAACATCATTCCTTCTTCATTTTTGAATGTAAGAAATTGCAACAGTAACAATGGGGGGAGAATTTGAAAATGCCACTCAGGCAACACCACAAATGGTTAAATTGTAACTAAAGTTAACTAAAGATAAAATTAAATTTTATTTTTAACTAACTAAATAAATCTTTTTAACCAAAAGATAAAATCAAGGAAAAAACACTTCAAGAGGGGACAATGGAACAAAAATAATGAAAAGGTGAGAGATTTGAAAGGAAGGAAAAATTGAGGTGCAATATTATCAGTAAAAAGATGAAAGGTAAGGGAAAGAAGGGGCTCCCATTTGGTGCACCAGTTCAGGCAGTAAACTGCCTGGGTCGACACTGTAAGCCTCTTCCACCCCACCCCCAATGCCTGATACATGCATTTGGCATCTTTAGCTTTTAATCATTAGTGTTAAGAAACTTTTGCAATAGCAAAGAAAGAGTTGAGATGCTCATGGTCCAGGTTCCACACTCTGTAAAACCGCATGTGTGCTCTTGTGCAGCTCCTGCTCATTTCAACAGCAGAAGTACAAAGGAATCAGGTTCAATGTGCTGAGTAGTTGGCACACACTTGACTTGGTCCTTAGGCTATGCCATAACATAGTTTCTTAGCAACTTATTTTCACACATTCAAAATTGGAAAATACTGGATGTAGGAAGAAGGAACAGGATCATGCCCACTGTCCCTGCTCTTATCTCCATGTGTTCCATCTCTGTGTGTGAACGAAGCCTATGCACGTTTATATGCTCTCTCCACTTGAGTAGACTCCCTGCAAAAAGGAGGTTCCCTAACTGCAAGGAGAAATTCTGTGCTATTCAATGCTATGCCAGCAAAATAAATATTGATAATTATGATGGGTAGAGTTTGGAAAGAGGATGATACAATGCATGGACCTCAGGACTTTAGTTTCTCTCTGTGTACTCTGAACACATAGATACATTACATCCTCCATGAGAGTTTGTAAAGATGGAACATTAAATACCAGAGGTAGAGAGCATTGTTTGCTCTCACTTTGCCCTCATCTCCAAGTGCATAGTGACAGCCAGTCACTTATATGGTAGAAAGTTACCAGCTGGAACTGCCCTTCATGACTCCACCCATTGAGGATGAACCTACCCCATTTTGCATAGTACCTTCAGGATTCTATTTCTTGGTCACTCAAGAATTGACAGGGTACAGGTCAAATTTGAATTTGATGGTACATATGAGATTCTTACAAAATGCTGGCAGCCTTATCCTCATGATATCCCACTAGGACAAGGCTCATCTGCTCATTAAATGGTTTTGAGATCAAATAGGCCTTAGACTTATATAATATTCTATTTGAATCAAGCATAACCCATTATATTTCAACAAAATAAAATCAGATGGCTAATATTAATTCAGCATGGGATGCAACAATAGACTTTTGCAAGTAACTCATCAAATCAAATTAAATATAGATATTTACCAATTACTGATTGCTTAGCAAAATACTCCCTTATCACCAGAAAAACATCTCAGCAAATGAAGTTATACTTCAAAGTGCTGAGTGTTTTCCATTTCCTCTGGAATTAAAGGATGCTTAGAGTAGCAGTCGTTAAGAGAAAAGATCCACAGTTAGGTTATATAAAAATGATATTGAACAGTAAAAGTTAAAAATTATGCGTATTATTTTTTACATGGTTTGAGGATATGGACACTGTATTCCAGAGGCAGCATTCCCTTTCCATGTAACAGAAAATGAATGTCCTATACTATATATATTTAAACTGTTACTGTTCAAAGCAGTGAAATTTTGCAAAATTAATCTACTAGGAACGTTAGCTAAAAAGAAATAAGAAGGTTAGATTAAATGAGGGTTATTTTTATGATTCACTCTTCTGAATACCAAATATGATATGCAAATTATTATTGTAAATATTTATAACATGGAGTTTGGCAATCCTCAAATCAGTTTAATTATTGATCAGTCTGGGTGTTGTCCACATTTATGATCATTAGTCTCAGTGGTCATAAGAATATAAGAACAGCCCTGCTGGATCAGGCCCAAGGCCCATCTAGTCTAGCATCCTGTTTCATACAGTGGCCTACCAGGTGTCGCTGGAAGCCACAGGCAGGAGTTGAGGGCATGCCCTCTCTCCTGCTGTTACCCCCTGCAACTAGTACTCAGAAGCATCCTGCCTTTGAGGATGGAGGTGGCCTATAGACCTCCAACTAGCAGCCGATAATAAACTTCTCCATGAAGTTCACCAAGCCCCTCTTAAAATTATCCAGGTTGTTGGCAGTCACCACATCTTGTGGCAGAGAATTCCACAAGTTGATTATGCATTGTGTGAAAAAGTACTTCCGTTGGTTGGTCCTAAATTTCCTGGGAATCAATTTCATGGGATGACCCCTGGTTCTAGTGTTATGTGAGAGGGAGAAGAATTTCTCTCTATTCACTTTCTCCACACCATGCATGATTTTATAGAGCTCTATCATGTCTCCCCATAGTTGTCTTTTTCCTAAACTAAATAGCCCCAGGTGTTGTAGCCTTGACTCATAAGAAAGGTGCTCAAGGCCCCTGATCATCTTGGTTGCTCTCTTATGCACCTTTTCCAGTTCTACAATGTCCTTTGTTAGATGTGGTGACCAGAATTGTACACCAGGTGTGGCCGCACCATAGATTTGTATAAGGGCATTATAAGATTAGCCGTTTTATTTTCAGTCCCCTTCCTAATGATCCCTAGCATGGAACTGGCCTTTTTCACAGCTGCCGCACATTGAGTCAACACTTTCAAAGAGCTGTCCACCACGACCCCAAGATCCCTCTCCTGGTCAGTCACTGACAGCTCAGATCCCATCAGCATATACTTGAAGTTGGGGTTTTTCATCTCAATGTGCATCACTTGACACTTGCCAACATTGAACTGCATTTGCCACTTTGTCACCCACTCCCCCAGTTTGGAGAGAACCTTTTGGAGCTCCTCACAATCTGTTTTAGACTTCACTACCCAAAAGAGTTTGGTATCATCTGCAAATCTGGCCACCTCGCTGCTTACGCTCATTTATGAATAAATTAAAAAGCACCAGTCCCAGTACAGATCCCTGGGGGACCCCACTTCTTACTTCCCTCCATTGTGAAAACTCTCCATTTATCCCTACCCTCTGTTTCCTGTCTTTCAACCAGTTAGCAATCCACACATGTACTTGTCCCCTTATCCCATGACTGCTAAGTTTTCTCAGGAGTCTTTGATGAGGAACTTTGTCAAAAGCTTTTTGGAAGTTCAGGTATACTATGTCAACTGGATCACTTGTTGACACTCTCAAAGAACTCCAAAAGGTTTGTGAGGCAAGATTGACCTATGCAGAAGCCATGCTGGTTCTCTCCCAGCAGGGCCTGTTCTTCGATGTGCTTTAAAATTTTATCCTTGAGGATGCTTTCCATCAATTTGCATGGAATGGTTGTTAAGCTAATGGATGTTAAGCTAACCAGTGTGTAATTTCCCAGATCACCCCTGGAACCATTTTTTAAAACAGGTGTTACATTTGCTACTTTCCAGTCCTCCAGTACAGAGCCTGATTGTAGGGATAAGTTATATATTTTAGTAAGGAGGTCAGCAATTTCACATTTGAGTTCTTTGAGGACTCTTGGATGGATGCCATCTGGTCCTGGCAATTTGCTATTTTTTAGTTTTTCCAGACAGTTTAGAACATAATCTCATCACTTCTATCTGACTCAGTTCTTTAGCCTCCATCCCCAAAAAGCCTGGTTCAGGAATAGGTATGCTCAGTATCTTCTGCCATGAAGACAGACACAAAGAACTCATTTAGCTTCTCTGCAACCTCCATACCCTCCTTAATAATCCCTTTTACTCCCTCATTTAATGGTCCAACCGCCTCTCTGGTAGGTTTCCTGCTTCTGATGTTTTTAAAGAAGTTTTTGTTATTGCCCTTGAAACATTTAGCTAAATGGTCCTCAAACTCTCTTTTCGCTTCCCTTATTTCTTTACCTTGCATTTCTTTTGCCAGGGTTTGTGTTCCTTTCTGTTCTCTTCATTTGGACAGGATTTCAAGTTTCAAAAGGAAGTCTTTTTCCTTTTATGGCTTCCTTGACAGTACCTGTTAGCCATGCTGGCATCCTCCTGGACTTAGTGGTACCTTTCCTCCTTTGGGGTATACAATCTAACTGGGCTTCTACTATTGTGGTTTTGAGTAAACTCCATGCATTCTGGAGCGAAGTGACTCTCCTGATTTTCCCTTTCAGCTTTCTTTTCACCATACTCCTCATTTTGGAGAAGTTTCCTCTTCTGAAATTCAAACTTTCTGTATTAGACTTCCTTGGTGATTCTCTCCCTGCATATATGCTGAATTTGATTGCACTATGGTCACTGTTTCCTAAAGGGCCAATGACACTGACACAACACACCAGGTCCTGGGTGCCACTCAGGATTAAGTCCAAGGTCGCCTTCTCTCTGGTTGGTTCCAAGACCAGCTGTTCTAGGGCACAGTCATTCAGCATATCTAGAAATTTGGCCTCTTTGTCATTACCTGACTGTGAATTTACCCGGTCTATATGTGGGTAATTGAAATCACCCATTATCACTGCCCTGCCTCTCCTTGACGCCTCCCTGATTTCCTCCTGCAACTCCCAGTCACTGTCAGCGTTTTGATCCGGAGGGCAATAGCATGTCCCCAGTAGCACATTTCTTTTCAGGCCTTGTACTGTCACCCAAAAGGTTTCTGTGGAGGACTCCAGTCCACTTAGGTTTTCTACCTTGTTAGATTCTATCCCTTCTTTAACATACAGTGCTTCTCTCCCTCCAAGATGCTCCTCCCTGTCCTTTCTATAGACTTTATATCCAGGGATAACAGTGTCCCACTGGTTCTCACTGTTCCACCAAGTTTCTGTTATGCCCACAATGTCTATTTCTGCGTTAGCAACCAAGCACTCCAGCTCACCCATCTTGGCTCGGAGGCTTCTGGCATTGGCATATAAGCACCTATACGCTGAATCTCTCACCTGGTGAATGCTATCTTGCTTTTGAATCTTTGACCATCTGGCACAGCCTTCTGTCTGCTCTTTATGTGATTCTGCTCTGTCCCCTTCTGTTTTATCTGAATTCTTTGCACCCTCACACTTTAAAGGATAGCATTTGCTGAACCAGATACTGTTCAGCTCCTGTCGGCTGTTCCCCAGGTGTCATTTTAAAAGCTACTCTACAACCTAACCCTTTTTTATTTTAAGCGCCAGCAGTCTGGTTCCATCTTGGTTCAAGTGCAACCTGTCCCTTTTGTACAGGCCTTGCTTGCCCCAAAATGTATCCCAGTGCCTAACAAATCTAAACCCCTCCTCCCGGCACCAACGTCTCATTCATGCATTGAAACCCCTCAGCTCTGCCTGTCTCACTGTACCTGCGCGTGGAACATGTAACATTTCTGAGAATGCCACCTTCGGGATCCTGGACTTCAAAATGCTACCTATCAGCCTAAATTTGGCTTCCAGGACCTTCCGACTAAATTTCCCCACATCATTGGTGCCGATGTGCACCACAACAGCTGTCTCCTCCCCAGCACTGCCTAACAGCCTATCTAGATGTTGCGTGATGTCCACAACCTTCGCACCAGGCAGGCAAGTCACTGTGCAGTCAACACGCAGGTCACAAACCCACCTCTCTATACCTCTACTGATTGAATCACCCACTACAAGGAGGCCCCAACCCCCCTGGAGGAGTATCCCCTGTGCAAGAGGATATGGGCTCATCTTCCACTGAACCTTAGTAATAAGTTTGATATTATGAGTGCAAATGAAATTAAAAGAAAGCTCCTCACACTTGCACAATAGGACACTATAGTCCACTTTTTAAGAGTCCTGAAAGCACAATAAAATAAGTTATATAAAATGAAGCTTTTTAGAATTTACAGGATTTTTGTTCTTTCACTACCTTCAGTGAGAAAGCCTGACCACCCACACAGCAGAATTTGCTCATCCCTGCTTCAACTAACCTAAATCTTTAATGATCTCTCTGATACAGAAAAAGAGCTGCATGGATCCAAAACCACAGTTCTGTTTCTTGTACTTTAATGTCCCTGCTGAAAGAAACATGTGCATTAGCCAATCAACATTGTAGAAACAGGTATAGATTTGAAAGACGAGGCTTTCTCATTAATTTACACACATTAAAAATGCACTGTAAGACCACCATTACAAGGCAGCCTCCTGGATTGAATTACAACTGAAAACTCTATCCAGAATTTTCTAAACAGCTTAATATAGTTCTATTAAATTATGGACCCACCACTGTGATGTTACCATATATTTCTTAATTACAACATGTGGCAACTATTGAATTTAAAAAAAAATCTTTAAAACTTGGCTAGTCCTTTTCTAATTGTTGCAGCATACTATTGATACTGAACCAAATATTCATATGTCCTTCATTTGCCCTTAAATTAACTGTCCTTGAACATCTACCACTATTTCTTTTAAAAAGAAATATCTGTGATTCATGATGGAATTTTAAAAAAATCCTTCTTTTCTGATTCTTTTTCCTGGTGGCAAAGAATAGATGATCCCCAGGGGGATCCAACAAGCTGTTGGAAAGAAGGAAGGACAAATGGTTTGACTGGAAGGAAGAAGTCATCTCTAGATAGTAGCAAAAGACACAGGGGCAATTAAAGGGAATACAGCGGTGGATGACTGGGGGCTTCTAAGTTTTCTGTCTCGGCTAGATGAAGATGGGCACCTTGATACCTGTTCTGGGTGCAGAGGCTTTGATGTGTACACATCAAATTTCCCTGCCTAGAACCTATCCCCTTTATCAAACAAGGAAGTCAGCTCTCCTCCTCTGCATTACCTTTCACAATTGACAGGTCACTAAAACCAATAGGGATCCAAATCACCTAGGAGATCCAAGTGAACAGTGGCAAGCATATCAACCTCTGGAGTTGAGGTGATGGTATGGAGGTCTTGTGTTTAGCTCAACATAGCCAACATAACCTTCCCAGCCCAAATGCCACATGGTGGTGGCAGGCTTTGAACATAGGTCTGCCTTGTTCACATATTAAGCAAGCCACGGAGTGCAGTTTAAATGGCCATGTGACTGGATCAGGCTGAATGCTTTCCCTGCTCCCCCCTTGCCCCCCCCCACAACTCCCTTAGGCACGTTTCTCCCAGCTGGACTAGTGCTGGGGCATGAGTGGGAGAAAATTGCTTAGAAGGAAAGACTGCAGGTAAAGAGCAGCAATTGATTTGGCATTTAAATCACACCCTCTAACCCACTTTACATGTGCCTGGGCCACTGACACATTTAGTTTGAGACTTCAGTCACAATCCAAAGACCGCAACTCTCAGGGCTGCCAAAGATGGGAACAGGCAAACCTGTGCCAGACCCAAAGCTAGCAGGGGGCCAGGGCTGCAAGCTTCCCACTGAGCCTGATGGGATCACCTACTCACTGTAGAACAGTCACTCTGGCAGCAGAGAAAAATGAAAGAGTGGGCTTGATTATTGTTTGCTGCTGCTGAAGCCTCCACTACTACCCTTTTCTGCTCATCCTCCAAGTCCCAGGGTCCGGCATTCAATTCTGGGAGCAAAAGCATGTGTGCAAAAACAGGAGAGTCCATGAGCAGTGTGACCAGACTCTGACAGCAAGTGAGCGTGTGTGTGTGTGTGTGTGTGTGTGTGTGTGTGTGTGTGTGTGTGTGCGTGTGTGTGTGTGTAGAGAGAAGCAAATAGAATTCCCCATGTTTCTTCCTCCTCACCATTCTTGACAGGTTTTGCTGCCCTCAAGACTTTCTTTCAAGAGATGGTGGGACCCGGGCAGAGCCAAGGTGTCCTTGCTACACAGGCTGTTCCACTCCTCGGGGCCACCTCCCTTGCCTCCCACCTCCAGCTGGTTGGCCACTCCTGCTGCCACTGCCATTCCATTCCTGCCTTGCATCTGCCCCCATGCCACTTGCTGCTGCTGCTTTCGCAAGTTCAGAGTTATAGTTCAACAGCAGCTGAAGAGCCAAGGTTGCCTACCCCTGTTATACAAAATGGAAACCACTGAGCCTTGCAGAAATCAAGCAAATTCTAGTAATCTGCTTTTCTGACATTGGGGCTTATGCTGAGAAAGCAGGTCTGCTTTATTTAAATTTGTCCTTTTGATCAATAGTCCTGCATTGGTTTTTACAAACATTGTGCTGTTATCTTGCTTCTAACATGTGCTCAGGGTTGTGACTTATTTTTACCTACACAATATCCCTGTGAGGTAGGTTAGGATGAGGCAGAAACAGGATTGCATTACAGTGACATATGAATACATGGAAATATATAAGAACTTACAATTAGAATTGAATAGCTTCTTAAAATTATATACATACAGCTGGTATTCAGTGGTTCTCATGGCTAGTAACCTGTGATACACCTCCGCTTTTCCATGAATTTGTCTCATCCTTTTTAAAAACCAGTCAGGCAATTTATGGAATTTTCAGACAGAGCAGATCTGTGATTATGGGGTTCTGATAATGCCTGAATAATGACGGTGCTGGTTTAACTATGTTTAAACGTGCAACCCACTTCTGTGCAAGTCTAACTCTGAGAATGTCTCCTTCAGTCCATACTAACTTGAGAGAGAAAGCCTCACTGGATGTGGGCATAATCATTAGAGTGCTGGACCTAGACCAGGGAAGACCTCAGTTCAAATCCACACCCAGTCATGAAGCAGCAGTTCTTGCCAGTAGATTGTGAGTGGGGGGCGCTGGCCACATACAGGGTACTGGACCCAGAAAATCCTGATGACACTCCTGTGCAGGCCCAGGGCTTAGCTACAATTGATCAAGGAGGAATACATTCCCCTGGAGCCCTGCAGGAGGGGCCTGCTGGCTGGGTAACAGCTTGCACTTTGCTCACCTGCTTGAACCTCTTGAGACGTAAGTTTGGGAGGGGTATAAATTTAATATATCAAATAAATAAATAAATACATTTTTGTTTTCAACAGCCTTTTTTTAATTAAAAAAATGGCTGCCACACATGCTCAAATGGCCCCTGTGAGGTCCTATGCCAGGCCTTGCAGAGGCCTTTTGAGCATGTGCGGTGACCTCCAAAATGGCCACTGCACTGATCTTTGTAGGCCCAAACAGGCCTGAAAATTAGCCCAAGACAGGCTGTGGCAGTGATCTAAGAGGCCGACGGGGGGAGGGGGAACCTTTGCAGACACACACCCCCGTGGCCCTTAGGAAGCCCCCACAAAGGGGCTACAGGTTAAAAAATTGTTTTAATTTTTAAAAAAATCCGTGAATTGGAGAGGAGGTGGGGGCAGTATGGCACTGTCCCCGCCAAGTGGTGCCTAGGGCATGTGCCCTGGCTGCCCGCCCTAGTTTCGCCTATGCTTGCTACATCCCTACACAGACCACTTCAATTCCATTCAAGCCAATTGTCGTAAGCCGCCTAACCATGTGCAGGATTGTAGCCTAACACTGCAATCTTGTGTGTGTCTTTCCCCCAAGACTTGCTTTGTATTTTAAATAAACAAGGAGATAATCCTGCAAGATGCCAAGTATATTTGTCTCCTAATGTTCTAAGAGGGAGTTAAATGTTCTGCTTTTGCAGCCATCACTTCCTCAGAGGGTTTCCCTAAACAATTTTTCCTTCTCAAGTGTGCCACAAACTAAATTACCTGGAGGGGAAATTATGAGACTGTAATGCATTAGCGTTGTTAGCTTTTAGTGCTAGCATTTAAATAAACCTTTTGTTCTCACTCTTCTATTTTCAATCAAGTGAAATGAAAAATGACATGAAATTGAATACACTCTACTCAAAAGAGTAATTCATTTCTGGAAAGCAGTAAATTGTATGGAAGTGTGAAAGATATCAACAGGCAGGATTTGCACAGGATATAAAGCTTTTATAATTTGCAACTCTTCCCTTATTACCTTTTGGTCTTTTGGTAAAAGGTAATTAATTTTCAATTATGTGGGGTACTACACATTGATTTGATGCCTACTGGATAATTAAGCAAAAGTTTGACATTTAGTTCTGTTTCCCAAGGAACAGCTGTTGAGTTTTATAAACTATAAAATAAAGCTATTCACAATGGGGAGGAAGGTCTGGTAAGTAAGGTTATAATTAAAAGAGAGAGCAAAGCACCACAATGCACACACTCAAAAAGCTCTGCCTTCACATTACCATTGCACTGATTGCCATCCACAGATGTCGTAAGAGTGGAAGAAATAAGTGTATGGATATCTTCCGAACTTGCAAGTGTGTAGATATCTTCCGAACTTACTGAGAGCCCATCCAGAAAGGAAAAACAAAAACCAGGAACACTAGACCTGTACAACCATTTGCATACACAGTAAAAAGAGGAGGAGAAATTTCCTACAGATTATCACTACAAATTGCAAATGCTGAACTAATAAGCTTATGAATGACAGTCATATTACTTGGAGGAAGGCGGGGGGGGGACCCTAGGAAGGCCCAGAAAGAAGAATGACATTTCTGTGTTTTAAGCTAAAGCAGTGCCACTTGCCTCCCCCATTATAGCTAGCCCTAAAGAAGCTGGCACTGGTAAAATAAATAATATTGTTTCCACATAATAGCTATAGTTGCCCAACAGCCAATATTGGAAAGCCTGTAAAAGACTTGTTTCCTGAACTCTCTGTTTCCTTACCCAGGAAAATGAATCTGGGGTGGGGTGGGGGTGGGGGTGGTTAATTTTCATTGTTGCCAGATATTCTGAATTACCTTCCATTGAAATGTTCATTACAATTACTGCCAGTGTGTGAAGAGCTGGACAATCAAGGTATAAGCAGTCTAGTGCATAAGGAATTGCCCAACAAAATTAAATAACTTTTCCTATTTATCTTTAGAAAACACTCTCAGATCAAAATGAAAGCTTTATCCTATCTGTAAAGTATTGATCAGTCTGGGACTTATCTTTTCTGGCTGGTTTTATCAGTTTAAAGCTTCTGGGATCCTAACAGGACTGTGTGCGAAACTCCTTAGAGGCAACCGGAGCTCCCCCCACCCGCCATTCTCTCACCTTGACTCTTCAATTTCACCGCTCAGCACTTTCACTGATTTCAATCAGTGCTGTTCTAAAAGACTCTTTGAAAACAGCAACATACATAAACCCTTGACTTGTTCGCTAAGAAAAATAGTTCTGCAGTCTCCCTCAAAAACAGTGTCCTTGGCAGCTAATCATTTTACTTTTAATAGCAAATGTAATAGGCTTCATGGGAGTTTAATAGGAAGCATTAGAGGCCATTTACAGATGTCACAGAAGAGATCTGAAGAGATAGGAACCTGCTATTTGTGAACTGCATTACTGTGATCAGTCTACCGCATTTCCGATTTATCTACTAGTATCACCGTTGTACTGTACAACAACTAAGTAGCCTTATTAAAGTGCTAAATTTAAAATGATATGAAAACTCTCCAGGCTGGGGTGTCAAGAATTAAAGGGGGGTTTAATTCAAAATGGGTAACATGCCAACTGAGCAACAGTTTCACTGAAAGGTGCTCAAGTCTAGGAGGCTATTCTCATGTTCAGTGGAAACCTGGCTAAGGGAGCCCAGTCCGGTTACCACTGTGCGTGAGAACTGCTAGGAGCTGCACGGCTCTCAGCGGCAATGCAATGGCAAACCCTCTAGGGTAGCCTGACACTTAACCCGGGTTTAGGGTGCAGGAGTGCCAGAAAAGAGGGTTAACTGCCTGTGTGTCGCTGTGGCGCGGTTCTGCACCACAGTGACTCACAAGTAGCCCCCCAACTAAGAGGCTATAACAAGTCTCACAGCATCCGGGGTCTTCCCAGAATGCCCTGTGCACTCATGTAGGTCATTCTGGCACTTCCAGGGGCCAGGAGGCCCCTGAATCTCACCGCCCCAACCGGCTCCGTATCGGAGCTGGTAATCATCTGGATGGCTGCCCAGGGAGGGGTTCCTGCTCCTGTGCGGATCACTGCTGTGTGGAGAGCCTGTAGATATATTATGTTAACCAGATTCACCTAGTGTCTGCTCAGTTGGTTACCTTGCCAAAGAAGGAAATGAGTTTCGGTTGTAATGGTTTGCTAGTAACAAGTCAATGGTGGCTACTAGGGATGTGCGTTTCGTTCCGGACACAAAACGTTTTGTGCACAAAACAGGCCATTTCGGCTGTTTTTTAGCCAAAACAAAACACCCAATGCTCAAAACAGAAAATTTTGTAACCAAAACAAAACATCCCTTTTTCGGATACAAAACGTTTTGTTGTTTCGGCTGTTTTGGAACTCCATTTTGCAATTGCAAAAAGTCTTTCTCCTTCAGTCTCCATTTTGAGTTTTGACATCTGTTTGAATTTCCAGCCCTTCCAGCCCACAGATTGGCCAGTGAATGCATGGGCTGATCTGATGGCAATTGCCTCATTCCTTTTAAGCAAATTTAAGGGTAAATTTTACCCTCATTCGCTAGTGGGGCAGTGTGCATTTACCCTCACTGGCCAGTGGGGCAGTGTGCATTTCGTTGTTGTTGTTTCACACTGTTGTGTGTAGATCAATTGCACTTTGGGGGGGGGATGTGGATGTGCATGACCTTTGGAAATCTGCCTGATTTTTTCCATAGCTCTGCTGTTGTTGATGTGTGATGTTGATGTTATTTGGGGTGGATCTGGGGCAGAAAGGGGGCTTTGGGGGCAGAAGAGTGGTTCAGGTGGTAGTGCCCCAATGGGTGCTTGCTGCCACCCAGATTCCAAAGGAATTGGGGAAAGGGCTGATTTTTAAAGAATTGCTGAAGTTGACATGTCTTTGGGGCAGATTCGAGGCAGAAAGGGGGCCTGAGGGGCAAAACAGTGGGTTGGGTGGCTGTGCCCCAAGGGGTGCCTGCCACAACCCAGATTCCAAAGGAATAGGGCAACGGGCTGATTTCTTGGGAATTGTTGGAAGTTTACGCTTCTTTAAGGTCCCCCCCCCCGGAATAATGGAGGTTTCAGCAGACCCATAATTCCACCTGGGGGGCACTAGGGTGGCCGGGAGCGAGTGGTGGGGTAGTACACATAGGGTGCCAACCACCCCATGGGTTGCTAACCCATGGGGTGCTGAGTTCTGTTGTTTCTGAGGTGTTCTGAGTGTAGATTCTCTGGTAGCACATGAGATTTTCAATGACAAACCATGAATCCACTCTCATATGCTACCAGAGAATCTGAATCTACACTCAAAACATCTCAGAAACAACAGAACCCAGTACCTCATGGGTTAGCAACCCATGGGGGTGGTTGGCACCCTATGTGG
The DNA here is from genome assembly GCF_027244095.1 of Hemicordylus capensis. Classification (NCBI taxonomy): domain Eukaryota; kingdom Metazoa; phylum Chordata; class Lepidosauria; order Squamata; family Cordylidae; genus Hemicordylus; species Hemicordylus capensis. The sequence goes on along the minus strand of NC_069657.1, from coordinate 387,966,307 downwards.
TCTACATCACCACTCGCTCTAGGCCACCCTGGTGCCCCCCAAGTGCAGTTATGGGGCAGGAATTATGGAGGTCCATCATTCCCTATGGGGAAGAACTTTACAGACACACAAACTCCATTACATCTTTAAAAATCAGCCTTCTGCCCAATTCCTTTGAAATAATTCTGGCAGCTTCCTTGCTCCCACTGGGCACTACCACCCACCCTGCTCTGCTCTGGGCCACCCCTTTCCCCCCAACATGAAGCTATACTTTTGCTGAACCCTCCATTCTTCCCTATGGGAAAAATCCTATAATTCAAAAATTCACCAAAGATCAGCCCTTTGCCCAATTCCTCTGAAATTTGGGTGGTAGTTTCCACTCATTGGGCACTACCACCCCCACCCACTAGTTTTTCTCCGGGGTCATTTTTTAAAATCCAAACATTTCGGATTTGGATTTTGCAATTTTGAACAAAGAACAAAATTGGGCTGTTTCAGATTAACTGATTTCAAACAATGAACAAAATGGGGGTGTTTCGGATTCGGGCCAAAAACAAAACGGGGGGGGACGCACAACCCTAGTGGCTACTATTATACATCCTATTTTAGACACTTTACAAATTACAGCCACAGGCCTAGGCCCAGGAACACCTGCCTACTCTGTTAAAATTACCATCACTTAACACTGACAGAATCGAGTTCAAGATTACAGCCAAAATGTTCTAAAATATGATCAGGACCTGAATTATAAGGGTTACCAACACTTCTTAACTTCATTCCTTCTTGAAAGTGTTCATGAGGTAAGAAGAAAGGTTATAGGATTCTTGATGGCAGGCAATAATGCAAGACACAACCAAAATCAATTTTCATACTGTCCCAGATGTTATTGTGCTTTCTTTCCTGGAGTTACTTGACAGTCACAACTACAATTTTCTTTTTGTCCTGGCTTGATACTAGTTTTAGGCCAGCAGTGGTAGCCATAGTAAGAGGAGAGAGTGACTGGCATTAAACGTAGTGGCAGCAGCAGTATCAGGATTGTAGCTGATACTTCCTAGGTGGTAGCCTAAGAAGTCCTAACAGAAAAGCAATACAGTTATCTAGCCTAGTGCATAAAGGCATTAAAACCAGGAGTAATGTTCACATTCAAGGTGTACAGACAAACTGGAAGACCAACCACCCCATAATCTTTCATCAGATCTACAAGTTATTATATAACAATTAGAAAATTGTCTTCAGAATGAAGTATACCAAGCTGAGGGTCTTCTTAATATTTCCATAGCAAAGGGGTTAGTGTTTTATCCTCTAATATCAGCTCAGACTCAATGGGATGAGAGCTAACATTTGGTGTCTCATTCAGAACCATCAAGAAAGTATACAAGTGAATGAAAGTAAAATATCCAAGATTATTTATTTATTTAATAAATTTCTGTACTACCCAAAACTAACATCTCTGGGCGGTTTACAATAAAAAATACAATTAATACAAAATTAAAACATTAAAAAAATTTAAAATTTAAGATATGTTTAAAGTGTTAACTATTAAAACTGTAGATCTAATTAAAAGCCTGGGTGAACAGATGTGTCTTGACTGACCTTTTAAAAGTTGTCAGAGATAGGGAGGCTCTTATTTCAACAGGGAGCACATTCCAAAGCTTCTGGGTGGCAACAGAGAAGGCCTGTCCCTGAGTAGCAACTAGACGGGCCAGTGGCAACTGTAGACAAACTTCTCCAGATGATCTTAATGGGCGATGGGGATCACGGCAAAGATGACATTCTCTTAAATACCCAGGGCCTAAGCCATTTAGGGCTTTATAGGTTACTAGTATTTTTAATCCCGTTAAAATAACGGGCGCTAGTAGGGTGCTGCCGTTGCCATTGCGTTCCTCGCGGCTGGGCTGGATCCGCTGCCACAGCCTCTGGCCTTCCTGCGGGCCGGCCGGACCCGCCGCCTCTGGCCTCCCGGCCGGGCGGATAATTCCGCCGCCGCCGCCAAGAGTGCCGCCCCCCGCCGCCGCCTTTGGCCTTCTGGCCGGGCGGAGAGTTACGCCGCCGCCGCTGCCTAGAGTGGTGCCTGCCGCCGCCGCCTCTGTTCTCCTTGCGGCTGGGCAGAGAGTTCCGCCACTGCCGCAAAGAATGCCTCCCACCCCCGCCGTCTTTCCCCTCCCTGCGGCCGGTCCAGACCCGCCCCCGCCGCCTCTGTTCTCCTTGCGGCCGGGCTGGACCCGCCTCCGCCCCTGTCCTTTTTGGTGGGCGGGCCAGACCCGCCGCCTCTCCTCTCCCCGCGGCCGGGCTGGACCCGCCTCTGCCGCCTCTGCCCTCCCCGTGGCCGCCTCTGGCCCTTCCGCGGCCGGGCCGGCCATCCGGCCAACATGGCCTCCTGGTGCCTGCGGCCGTGTCTCCCGCGGCTGTTCTGGGCATGCGCTCCGCGCATGCCCATAACAGCCGAGGGAGACACGGGCGCAGACACTGGAGGACACGGGCGCACACCCAGGCACTTTATTACAGAGGATAACTAGCATCTTGTATTTTGCCCAGAAACATATTGGTAGCCAGTGCAGTTCTTTCAGTGCAGGAGTAATATGGTGTCTCCTAGATGACCCCGAGACTAACCTGGCTCCTGCATTCTGTACCAACTGCAGTTTCTGGACTACGTATAAAGGCAGCCACACATAGAGTTCATTGCAGTAGTCAAGTCTAGAGGTTACCAGCATAAGTACCACTGTTCTGAGGTCAAAAAACAGATGCAGCTGGAGTATCAGTCAAAGGTGATAAAAAGCTTGTTGCTAGCACTGCTCTTCTGCAGACTCCCAGAAGCCTCTCTGCTTATGTTTGAGACTGCAGGCATATGGGTATCACTTTTGACATGCTCAGGAGCCTCACAGAATTGTGAGTTCTCAGTTTATTGGCGTATTGGAGAACAGTCACTTAGTAGGCAGTGGGATCATTAACCGTAGATTTAGCAGCTGTCAAAGCCAAATTGTAAGGGAACTAGCCTCGCACCTTTCCCACACTGGGAAACCTACGTAGACTCCCGAAGTTAACTCACAAAATTTAGCTCTCCGTTCAAAATTTAGCTCTCTGAACAGAGAGCTAAATTTTGTGAGTTAACTTTTGGAGTTAACTCATCATTCCCACATCAAAAGAAGGCTAAAGTGGATAATAGGAACTTGGAGATGTACCTATTAAAATGCTGATTCGTTTACTAAATGTTTCCGACCTAAAGGAGTTACTGTGTTTGCACGTCCAATCATTCCATTTGCACTGACCTATTCAAACATTGTATTGTAGCGCAGCACAACAGACAAACAATGAGATCTTTTGAGATTCCCTGGAACTACCCTATTCAGAAAAGAAGAGCAACTGGAATATCCCCTCAGGACACAATTTGGGTTTTAACTGCCCCTAGTTTCTTGAGCCAGTGTGCTCCCCTTAGTCTCCAGTGTCCCTCACTTGGTTTCCATATATTGGAGTAACCCGTTACTTGGATGCAGCAGTGGACACTTGCCATACCACTTGGTTGTGTTTTGCTCGGCAAGCCACCCTTCCTTCCAGGCCCTAGATCAGCTCTCTTGCCAGATCCAATCTGCACAGCCCTCCTCGCTACCACCTGGAGCTGGCTTCACAAAAACAGACTCCCTTTGAATCTATCCCTGCTACCTAACACCCTTGATTCTTCACTGCTGTTTGCTGCTTCCCAGTCCATCCCTGAGAAAAGAGGTCCTTCAGTTGCTCCCGAGCTACAAAGTTCCATCTGCCAATAACGGAAGGAATGAGGTTGTATGATAACTCCTGCATCCCAATCGGGCTCCCTCTATCCCTGTCTCTTTTTTCTTAAATCCAAGAGCCTGTTTCTCTGAGCCTCCTTTCTCTAGCCAGCCTAGAGGCTACTTGAATTTGGACACTAAGCTAAATTTCCTCTTAGCACTTGTATGGTTAATCGTGTAATGTATTTTTAGTAATAACATCCAGAACTGGCAGATCAAAAATGTCTCCTGAGTTCCAACCCCACACAATAAGTACCTCTGTCTTATCTGGATTCAGCTTCAGTTTGTTATCCCTCATCCAGCCCATTACCGTCTCCAACAGACAAAAAGAATGAGCACATGCTCATCTTTGTGATACGCCACTGGCATGTCATGGCACTACTTTGTGAAAATGACATTTTAAAAAAGATGGGCTGACATCCTGACTAACCCTACCCTATGTGCATGCTTTAAATAACAGCGCACATGCAGCAGTAGCTCCCATGCTACCCTACCACTTGAAGTGTATGTGCTCATGTACAAGAGCACAACTATTTTGGAAGTCCATTACCCATCCATGCTCCAGAAGTGCTATTTTACAGCTGGAATATGTCCCTGGCTTTCAGGGCCATGTTTCAACTTTAGTAGAAAACTTCTGGAGCACAGGAGAGCTCCAAAATAGTTATGCTCTTACACAAGAGTGCCCATGCTTTGGAGATATAGGGACGAGTGTTGGAGCGGCATGTTGTCGCTTTAAGCATGTATGCAGTGTTAGGATGTGACTATGTAAATATATAAAATAAATAAATAGAAGTCTAGCTCTGATTATATTGAACTTTAATCAGTAATGGGAAGGAATTGTCATATTAGTAAATCTGCTCAAGAACCATGAAAAGTGATCCATGCTTCCTCACATAATCAAACTTTACTGATGTGCCAAACCTTACCAAGTGCTGACCACCTGCTCCTCAATACCTCAGTAACAGTTGTTACTGTACCTGTTCCTCAATGCCATTATTACTGAGGCTAGTACTGAATTATTTTAAGGTAAGATACTGGGTTTTATTTTCCATTGTTTCAGTGTGGATTTGATCCTCTACTGGGCAGGGTGCCCTCAACAACTGAGAGACAAAGAGATGTTAACTGCCTTGCCTAATACAATCAAACCATGAATGCTTCTGTCCTTGTCCCAGTAGCAATGTGTGCTACAAAGGGGATCTTTATAATAATGTGAGATGGACTCGAGAGTCTTGTAATGAGATGTGCACTGGACACAGCATGCCCAGCTCTGTCATGACCCTAGACCTGATATTTGAAGGAAAGGCAAAATTAGAACAGCTTGTACTCATGGTGTTCCCCCACCCCCAAGCCATACTGAAATCCTATCTTAAGCTATAGGCAAATGGTACTGTATTTCATTATGCTAATACCCAGATATTTTAAGTGTGATAGGGGGAAAAAACCCTAACTATTTTAAGTCATCTTGTGAAGCAGGAAGCCAGCCAAATTATTTTGAACACTTATCTGCAGACTGCAAGGCTGCCTTATGAAACTAGTATGCTTGGCCATTTGGCAACAAAATGTTTTTAATTAGCCCCTACTAATATTGGGTGCAGTAATCCTTTGCAGCCTAAATTTAGCAGCAGCAGCAACAACAAAAAATACATGAGGCTAAGAGAGAAAGAAAAAATATCATCCAAATTTAGAGATGTAGAACTCTGAACTAGGGGGAGGAACTTGCTGGTGGCCTTGTTGGCTAGATCTGCCAACATGCAAAAGTGAAAGGTGCTCCAGAAAAGGAGCCACCGGTGTATTCACCTTGCCAATAAGGGCCTCAGACTGTAGACAAGCAAATCATGAGGTCTCTAAGAATGCTGTAAACAAAGTTCCACAGGAATTAGTGATGGGTCTAGAAATATCATCCTCTGCCATTTCAATGTAGCAGTTGATAACAGACTTTGCAAATACACAGATGATACAAAACTGAGTGGAACTGCAAGCATTCTAAAGGATAGGTTAAGTATTTAAAATTAGGAATGTGCGTTTCGTTTCGGATACAAAATGTTTTGTGAACAAAACAGGCCATTTCGGCTGTTTTGTAGCCAAAACAAAACACCCAATGGTCAAAATAGAAAATTTTGTAGCCAAAACAAAACATCCCTGTTTTGGATACAAAATGTTTTGTTGTTTCGGCTGTTTTGGAACTCCGTTTTGCAATTGCAAAAAGTCTTTCTCCTTCAGTCTCCATTTTGAGTTTTGACATCTATTTGAATTTCCAGCCCTTCCAGCCCGCAGATTGGCCAGCGAAAGCATGGGCTGATCTGCTGGCAATTGCCTCCTTATTCCTTTTAAGCAAATTTAAGGGTAAATTTTACCCTCATTGGCCAGTGTGCATTTCATTGTTGTTGTTTCACACTGTTGTGTGTAGATCAATTGCATTTCGGGCAGGGGGGATGTGGATGTGCATGACCTTTGGAAATCTGCCTGATTTTCCCCAAAGCTCTGCTGTTGTTGATGTGTGATGTTGATGTTATTTGGGGTGGATTCGGGGCAGAAAGGGGGCTTTAGGGGCAGAAGAGTGGTTCAGGTGGTAGTGCCCCAATGGGTGCCTGCTGCCACCCAGATTCCAAAGGAATTGGGAAAAGGGCTGATTTTTAAAGAATTGCTGAAGTTGACATGTCTTTGGGGCAGATTCGGGGCAGAAAGGGGGCCTGAGGGGCAAAACAGCAGGTTGGGTGGCAGTGCCCAAGGGGTGCCTGCCACAACCCAGATTCCAAAGGAATAGGGCAAAGGGCTGATTTCTTAGGAATTGTTGGAAGTTTACGCTTCTTTAAGGTTCTCCCCACCAGGGAATAATGGAGGTTTCAGTAGACCCATAACCCCAACGGGGGGCACTGGGGTGGCTGGGAGTGAGTGGTGGTGTAGTGCACATAGGGTGCCAACCGCCCCCATGGGTTGCTAACCCATGGGGTGCTGGGTTCTGTTGTTTCTGAGGTGTTCTGAGTGTAGATTCTCTGGTAACATATGATATTTTCAATGACAAACCATGAATCCACTCTCATATGCTACCAGAAAATCTACACTCAAAACATCTCAGAAACAACAGAACCCAGTACCCCATGGGTTAGCAACCCATGGGGGTGGTTGGCACCCTATGTGGTCTACATCACCACTCGCTCTGGGCCACCCTGGTGCCCCCCAAGTGCAGTTATGGGGCAGGAATTATGGAGGTCCATCATTCCCTATGGGGAAGAACTTTACAGACACACAAACTCCATTACATCTTTAAAAATCAGCCTTCTGCCCAGTTCCTTTGAAATAATTCTGGCAGCTTCCTTGCACCTACTGGGCACTATCACCCACCCTACTCTGCTCTGGGCCACCTCTTTCCCCCAACATGAAGCTATACTTTTGCTAAAACCTCAATTCTTCCCTATGGGAAAAATCCTATACTTCAAAAATTCACCAAAATCCAGCCCTTTGCCCAATTCCTCTGAAATTTGGGTGGTAGTTTCCACCCATTGGGCACTACCGCCCCCACCTACTAGTTTTTCCCTGGGGCCATTTTTAAAAATCCAAAACGTTTTGGATTCGGATTTTGCAATTTCGAACAAAGAACAAAATTGGGGTGTTTCGGATTGGCTGGTTCCGAACAAAGAACAAAATGGGGGTGTTTCGGATTCAGGCCTGAAACAAAACAGAAAACATAACAAAACGCACAACCCTATTTAAAATGACTTCAGTGCATCACTGGATCACTGGGCAACAAGATTAAATAAGATTAAATGAATGAATATTATTCATTCATATAAAGTGTTAAACCTTGGAGAGAAAAACCAAATTCATTCATTCATATCTATCTATATAGTAACTCACTAATCAGCAGCATTTCAACGAAGGCACTGGGGGTTTTCATTAAAACAAAAAAACCAGACCTGAATATACAATACTGTAGTTAGTATCTCAAAAGGCTAAAACTATTTTGGGTTGTATCAAAGACTGGGGCAGTAATAGTACCACTCTTCTCATTAGTTTCTAATACTGTCAGTTTCTGGACACTGTAGTTGAGGAAGTATGTGGAAAATTGGAAAGCTTCACTAGAAAGCTACAATGATAGAGTCTACCCTGCAAATCATATGAGAACAGGCTGGAAGTAGGGATGCACACGAAACATGATTCGGAAACTGAATTGCGGTGCATCCCTTTAAAATGGAGGGATCACACATCCCCTTTCACACGGAAGAGAGCAGGTCCTCCTCCTCCACTTGCCACAACTTCTGTAATCATGGTGTTCCCCCAGTTATGTTCGTGTGCCAGCAGGGCATCTCCCAGCCGCCCCCACATGATGCCATGTTAAAAGGGATGTTATCCCTCCATTTTAAAGGGATGTGCTGCAATTCAGTTTCCAAATTGCATTTCGTGACATCCCTAGTTGGAAAAAGGGGGCCTAAAGCCAGCATGCATAAGTTGTGATCTACCAAGCTGCATACAGTTCACAACCATGTATAGCGGCCTGCCAGGGGCTTGATAAATCTCATGTTTTTAATGCTGGACAAAAATATGGGGATGGGGTTGTTAAGCACTTGGCAGACTACAATACATGGATGCCAGCATTAGTAGGCACTTGTCCAGGACCATTTTTGTTTGTCTTTATTATTCTTGTCCCTCATCATTGCCAGCAAATCTGTGGCTAAAGAATCCCCACAGAAATTTTGGAGCAACACAATTTCTGCATTGCATTTAAACAGAATAAAAGATGCATTTCCCCCTCACTTCAGTCCGGTCCATTCCAGCTGGCAGAAACTGGGAGGGGTCAAACCAAAGAGCAGGTGTACTGTGCTTCCTTGCAGACTGAATTATGGGTATTTCTTCCTCTATCAAGCCACTATGGACATGGAGTGACAAGTCATGGACCCCAAACTGAGCAACTTTGTATCTTTGATTCTGGAAGACATTTTGAATTTACCCTGTGACTCAAAACATGAAAAATATCATATTTTCACTGCACCATAATTTACAGAATGATAATCTCCATCCATTTATCACTCAGTTTCCATTCATGACACAAATCTGCTCTGAGAAAATCCTGTGTTGGGTTACATAAAGCCTGGTTCTGATTATCTGAAGGCATTCTCTGTTGAGAAGATCAGTTCTGAAAAGAACAATCTATATGCAAGTTGGCTGTAATCTGAATCATGTTCAACCTCAGAAGCTGAGAAGACTATTAACATGCTTAGTCACATCTGACTTATTAACTCATATTAGAGGGATTGTTGGTACATAATACATAAGGAAGCTGCTAACCCATTGAAAGGGAACAAGACTGTAGAGCACTTTGTACACTATTATCACACACACACACACACACACACCTCCAAGTTCTCAAAAGAAAGGCAACATCATGTACATGTCATCACTATGACCTCCTTCCCTCTCTAGGGTTAGCTTTCACATGTAATTATGTGTCAACCATCACATATGAAACAATAACCTGGATTTGGACAGATCTTTCTCTAGAGTGAAGAAGTACAAATCCCATTAATGGAGTAATGTGGGTTTATTTTACAATTACACAGCAAAAGTAAAACGGAAACCTGCCTCAGTGTTTATCCTGCACAGGAGCTGCCTGCTCACGTACCAAAACCAAGAGATTATCTCTGTCTGCAGGAGTGTTTTCTGTCAGGAAAAAACTATTTGAAATTAGCTATATCACACAAAAACTTGACAATATTTTACAATAAAATATGAGTGTTATATCTGGCTGGCTTAGATCCATCCAAGCATGTTGCAGATTCTGCACCCAAAAGATAAGGAACAGTCTAGATTCAAGCTTGTCACTCACATGCATTATTCAACCATCCATTCAATAACAAAACTGCATATTTCAGCACCACTAACTTGCCAGTGTCAAGTGAAGAGAAAAACTAGGAACATTTTCATTGTATCTTTAAAAGGTAGACACTGAGGAGTTGATTTTTTCCTTTTTTTAAAGGAAGCACCCAAACCCTCGATTGACTGATTGAGTAAACAAAATCACATTCACTTACATAGCTCTCCAGTCCATCATCAGCACTTTTACATTATAGCTAAATAATCAAATGTGCAATCCATTTCTTCAATCCAGTTACCAGAAAGGCATGCTCAAATGTTCCTTGCAGATCCGCGGCCATGTCTCCAAGAAGTGCAACAGTGTGACAGCCAAGGAAGGAAAAACATTAAAATCCACAGGAGGTGAATATTCTAAGCAGGAACCCAGGAACCCAGAGTGCTAGGGTATTCTAGTCCTCCCTAGTTGTCTCAGTCTCAAGACACTGCTTCTGGGTTTTAACCAATTGTTACTTCATGTGCCACTCAGCACCTGGTCCATTACCAAATTTCCCCATTTATAGCAGAGCCGAATAACATGTTGCAACCTGTCCAGGGAAGAAATCACTCAGCAGTTGAAGAGAAACAGCATCAGTTTGTCTCTGTGATCTGAGAAGGATTGGTGTATGTTTGTGTATGAGAGAGAGAGAGAGAATTCATGTGCATGCCTGCATGTGAGTAAGCGGTGGTGGTGAGGGAGCATTGGCAGTGTGTGTGTGTGTGTGTGTGTGTGTGTGAATATGAGAGAGAGAGAGAGAGAAGCACCTTGCTGAAGCTTCTATTAGCATACTGTAGCTTAGGAATTATTTTAAAGAGCAGCTGCTGTGGAAAAACAAACCATCCCACTGCATGTTCATAGCATTTGAACCTTATAATTAAATATAAATTAAGTAATTCAAGTGTTATAATACATTTGTGTATTTCTATCAAACATTTTTTTAATAATTCTGTCTATGTATTAAGATATACACACGCATATATTTGAATCGCACATATATGAAAGCTTTATGAATACTGCAATTTTACTGCCTTCCTCATAGGATTAAATGGTAGGATACCCATGGTGCAGAATTACAAAATCTCATCACTCAAGTTGGCTGTTGACACAATTGCTCCTAGATGCCCTCTCCCACTGAATCAATGGCCCCCTGGTTTTCTTAGGAGCTGCTGGAGATGAAGCAGTTGGGACAAGAGCTGGAGTGAAGGGTGCAGAAGACGCCACAGAAATCTTACCAGACATGTTTGGGATCCATTTGAAGGCCTTTTCCATAGTGGCACTGGCACAGGATTCTTACTTTTTCACCATCATCATGCCTACACAGTGTCATCCAGTGGAGCTTTTCCAGATAGCTGGAAAGTTTCATACAGCCCCACAAACTGTTGTGCCTGTGGAATCATCAGTGGGCTGTTGTGATTTATTTGCAAAACACTTGCAAAATCCATTTTGACTTGGAGTGCCACATAGGTTGCTAGTTCTGAACCAGAATTACCCTTGGCCTCTGGTAGATTCATTGCTTGGATGAGTTTATATTGATTTCAGCTGAGAATGTAGACGCTTGAGGAGGTCTACATGCCCTGTCAACCCTTGTCTATCTTGACTGGTAACAAAGAGCCATGGGAGACTGACCAACCTTATTAGTATGGTGATGATTATCAGTAGAGAAGAATGTACCCTTCTGGACTGCATTCATTGGGGCTCAAGGCCAGTGCTTTGTGGTGGTTCCAGTCCTTCCTAGAAGGGAAGTTCAGTGGCACTAGAAAACTGTAATTCCTCTCTGTAGGACTTGTCCTGCAGGGTTCTTCAACGTTGAGTGTTGTCTCTTACGCTTTTTAAAACATCTGTATCAGACCTCTCATTAGATCTAGGTGCGGTGTCCCTGAACTAGAGTCTGAGATCAACAGTGGACTGGATGAGTAGAATAAACTAAAGTTCAATCCAGCTGTCAATCCAGATTGTGGGGAACTCAATAGGTTGGATGGCTGGGGAAAAGGCCATATTATCTCTGAACAAGTAGGTTCATAGGTCAGGGATACTTCTGGACCTGGCATTGCTTTGGGGACAGTTTGCAACTCTGCCCTGAGTGCCATTTTCTAACTTTGGCTGGTTCACTAGTTACTAGAATATGGATACTTGGCCACTGTCATACATGTTTTTGGTGACTTCCAGATTAGACTACTGTAATGTGTTTACATGAGACTGCCCTTGAATATGAGTTTGAAACTCCTACCAGTTCAGAATGCCACTCCCTGGCTACTGACTAGTTACAAATCAAAAAGATCATATTCACTAGTGCACCCGTTTAATAAATCTGCACCCGTTTAATAACGAACTGATTTTGATGGGTCCAGAGAATCTAATAAAGAATTCCCCATGAGCATTCAATCTTTTGTGGCTTCCACTAGAGCAGGAGCTGTGCAATAATAGTTCCAGTTTTATGAAATGTCTTCTTCTGGTAATCTCATATAGCTCAGTCTCTTGCTTCCTTTCAGAGGCAGACATAAACATTCCTTTCCACCATGTTTTGGGGAATTGGGCCTATTTTTGGACAGGGAATTGGGCCTATAATCAACCTGTTTTTGCTACAGGTTGATTATATTTAGGGTATGTTGTATTTTTACAGTCCGTGTGCATGTGTGTTTTACACTGCAAACCACCTTTGAAACAACTGTCCAAAGTTCATATAAAAAGAGTTCTGATCAATTAGATAAAGGAATGTGAAAACTAGGTATTGTAGGATGTAAGGAGCCTAGAAGAGCAGCAGCATCTAAAAGATAGACTGTCACTGATACATCTAAAACACCCCATTTCCCCATATTCATGGGGCTAAGGAAACTCAAAACTGTGTGTGATCTAAAACAATCAAATGGCTGGTAGATAAATATGATTCATAAGACAAGAGAATAGAAGCAAATGGAGCCATCTGGGAATCCATGACCATCTGGTGCATGGAAGGATGGTATGATGCAGGAAGTCATCTTATCATGTAATTTCTCTACCCCCTACAATGTTCACTGAACACAGGGAGAGGGGATGAGACTGCACCTACCAGAGCTGCTTCCTGATGCCAAGGCACCTACTGGCTATGCCTCCATATACTTGCCAAAAGTAAGAGCCCCAAGTTTCCATCACACGGGGTTTGCAGGGAAAGAACCCTTTTCTCAAGAAAACTGAATCCATGGCTGACAGTGGGCACAGTGCTGTCATGAGGTGGGGCCAATACATGCATTTCAGGGAATGAATAGATAAATTACATGAGACGCGGGCTACAACAGGAGCATGCAAAGTGCCCGAAGCTGTGAACTGGGCTCCACATGGCTTCCCTCTAGATCCAGCCACACTTCAACTAGTTTCAAAGCAACTCAAGATAGTTTGGCAGAACAGAAGTCATGTCATTTGTAGTGTAGCGTAATGAGAGAAAGTCTCTTTTTAAATACTTTTGGAGAAAAAAAAACCCCAAGGGGTCCAAAGTAATAGGAGGGATTCCTTTTGAAACAGTAGTTAGGGGACTCACCCTGTAACTCCCTGGACAGGCCCTGAGCTAACGGCAAAGGAATTTACCAGATTAAATATTGAAAACGTGCACATTCTTTCCCAGATAATTGTTTATGGTTAAGGAGTATGTCACTTGGACAGCCTTTTTTAAAATAGAACATTGCAGGGTATAGCTTTACAGTTTTAACACAGCTGAATACTTATGTGCACCTGTTGCTAGAGAAATAACTGTACAGTAAAAGCTTAATTTTTTTACTTTGTTGTTGACCTGAAACATTTTTCCAATAGAAGAAGTGACACTCAAAGAAGTTCATTTTAAGAGAATAGCCAGCCTGGTGGTGGGCAGCAGTGGAGGGTGGGGGTAGGAAATGGTGACATAAGAGGAAAATAAAAGTATGTTTACAGAAAGAGAGAGAGAGAGAGAGAGATTTTAAATACCTTGACTAGTAAGACTTAAAAAAATTAAAATCCCCTTAGCAGGAAACTATAAGTAACTCACTCCTTCCTCTCAAAACTGGCATCTACAGTACTTGCAATGTCAGCACCCTACCTCTGCAGTGGTTCACTCTGTCTTTCACCTGGGAGATCAGCATTTGTTTGGACACTCGACCTGCACAGGACTGAGGCAGTCAGGAATTTCTGACAGCATGTTTGGAACATCAACAGTAATCCTTCAGGCAGTTCAGCCAAGACTCGAACAACCCTAATTCTTTAATCAGCACAATAGTTCCCTGTAGTGAAGGCATGGATCTTCAAGAAGATCTGAAGATACAGATATTTATGAGGCATGAAATATTCTATATACTGTGTATGTTAAATATATATGCTTTTAAAGACTAGTTCTAAAGTGGACACAGTGGCTATCCTTTACACCACTACTAAACATATATTTACAAGCAGAAACTTTACATGCAGCTATGGAATCTCTGCCACAAGATGTGGTGACAGCCAACAGCCTGGATGGCTTTAAGAAGGGTTTAGATAAATTTATGGAGGACAAATCTATCAATGGCTACTAGTCTACAGGCTATAGGCCACCTCCAGCCTCAGAATCAAGATGCTGCCAAATACCAGTTGCAGGAGAGCAGTGTCAGGAGAGAGGACAAGCCCTCACCCCCTGCCTGTGGGCTTCCCAGTGGCATCTGGTGGGCCACTGTGTAAAACAGGATACTGGACTAGATAGGCCTTGAGCCTGATCCAGCAGAGCTGTTCTTATGTTCTTATCCTTTCTGGTTTAATGTGCATTGTGGAATCATGTGATTCCATAATGTATGTTAGACCAGAAATGTTTAATATGCCAGTAGTAACACTGAGGTTCCTGTTGATTCAACTGACAATTAATACAGTTTTACAGTACTAAACAACCAAAGCTTAAGCATTTTGCCCATTTTTACAGGGGTTTTACTTGAGGTAAATCTTTAAAGCACAGTGAGACATATCATTGCTCTATCATTTCAAGGAAACATCTAATTAAAAAGAGTATGATAAGTAGGTTTGTGAGAAACAGTCCTGCTTTGCTTCAGAAAATATTTTGGAGCTTCAAAATTGTCTTCTTGCATTGGCTGCCTTTGGTTCCACTTCAAGTAGTCCACTTTGCTGAGAACTGAACCCTTCTGCAACTCAAAGCTTTGCTCTGTCCCCACCAGCCCTATTTAAAACCACTTACTAGTACCAGCAAGAGGCCAGGGTCTGTGTTCCCCACTGCAAGAGAGGAAGCAGCTGTCTTCCACTGCTTGATTTTTAAAATGATTCCCCACACCCATCTCCCAAGAAGTCCAGGGAACAGCAGGGATACTCCATGAGAAAATAAAATAAAATGTTATTTTGAAAGTCAAGCTGTGGAAGATGGCTGCTTGCTCTTTCATAATGGGGAGTATAGAGGAAGAATAGAGGTTAGTCCCCTGTCACCTGTGACCCCAATAAGTAGTTGGGGGGGGCAAAGGGTGGAGGGACCAAAGCAAAACCTTGAGGAGCCAAAGTGTTTAGTTTGCATCATACTGACCCCATTTTGGTCCCCTCCACATTTGCTCCAAGCTGGAGAGGGCAGAAAACTCTGAAATTTCACACGGTGTTCCTACATGTTGACAGCATTAAATTTTGGGACATCCAAGGAGATCAGTCAACCTGCTGACATTTGATGAATTTTTTTAAAAGCTTTTACAAACTGTTTAAAAGTGTCATAGCTGCTTTGTTTCATGGCAAAAAGTTCTGGAAATGAATCCCCCCCACTCTATCATTCAAGCTTCATTTGGAAGAAATTGCCCACTGCCTTCATATAAAAGGAGAAGTACCCCATTTTTTCACCCCATGTTATAACCAGAGTGGCTGGGTAGAGAGTGGTAGCATATGATTGTAGCATTAAATGTGTGGATGTTCAAGCAGATCAGTCCTCTCATTGATTTTTAATGAATAAAAAATAGTTTTAAATTCTTTATAAAATTCACTTAAAAATCAACAGGTGGAGTGACCTCCTTGAAATCCATACATGTAATGCTATCATCATGCAAGAATACCATGTGATTTTTCGACGCTTTCTGCCCAGCTTTTCTGGAGTTTTTCAATGATTTCTCTTTTTTTTAGTTTTCCATTAATTTCTATGAAGAAATTATTATTCAAGTTTGGAACTGGGACGTGGCTTCCCACAGTGGTGACCTGTGTTCATTGCACACTTTTGTTCAGTTGTAGATCTGCCCTGGGCAGTACTCTGAATGCACTTCATTGGATGATTAGAAGAGATGAGCCATACAGGGTTTCCCCCCTAAACCTTTTGTGATTCTGACTGGCCTCCATCTGCTATGGAGCAGGAATACATAGCTGCTTATGTTTCTTATATCAATCTTTTTCTCAGAACTCATGAAGAGGATCAACAGTTCCTTTGCTTCTCCTTCAACCTCTACAACAACCTTATTTTTGGACCAGGCAGACTCTGACCCTAAAGTTTAATGCACCTATTTTAAAAAACTACAAACAAACATATCACACACACACACACACACACACACACACACACACACACACACACAATGTATTTAAATGGAAACTGTATAACATGAAAACAACTGCTATTCCTCCCGCCAGCATAGTATCAACTACAAAAATGTTTCTCTCACAGGTGGCTGAAGTCTCTAAAATAATAGCAAGTTGCAAGGGTCGAGACGATGAAGCAATGCCTAAGGATAAACCCTGTGCTTCATCAGGTCCAAATTTAACTGTCAGCACAACAGATCCTTTCTATGAAGTAAGGATCACTCCAGAGATAGCCTTGGGTGTCAAGTCAGTATGTGAGCTAGTAAACTCGGCTTAAGTTACAGAGCTCAGAATCTTCATGTTTACATCACATCTGTGCATTTGTTGAAAATGTTACCAAAATGTTAAAATCCCTTTGGAGATAAGCTGCCATCTTGCTAATACCCAGTTTTAAAATCTAATGAACCTTGGTTGCTCCTAGCCTTTCCAGACAGACAACGTAGGGACACTGAATATGAGCAGAGGGGAGAAAGGGAGCATTGTGGCAGTTTAAGTAAGCTGTAAACATTTGTACGAACTACATGTACACAGCCTTGTTTGCATGATTCGGGAAGCTGCTTCCTCCAGGGCTCTGGGTTGTGAGTTCCCAACAAATGTGTACACACTTTGTACACTTGTAGAGTCTTTTGTTGCTTTATCCCTGTTCATACAATATGCCCCTTTGCATTCATTGAACATATGGGAAGATACACACCAAAGCAAGAAATTGGAGCATGCCAGACAGCCACACACTCCAGTGCTGATGCACCTACTGGCTATGCTCCCTGGTGTCCAAACATTCAGCATTTGTCTGAAAGTGGCAACGCTAAATGTGGAAAAGTTTTCTCCACACAGTTTTGCAGCCAAAGAGGCCAAGATTTCAAATGGGATAACCCCAAAATGTAGCCAAGGAGATACAATGACCGGCTGAAGCTATACACTAGCCAGTCTGATTTTGATACCAGGAAATATAATAGAACAGGTCCCAAAGCAATGCTTAGCTTAGTGGATTGTGTGAATGATGTGTACATAATTTATTTTTTATTTCAGTAAAACACTTGAGAGTATGCCTTATGATATTTTGGATGGAAAACAGTTGAAATAATACTACTACCAATATTTATATACCATTTTTCAACAAAGTTCTCAAAGCAGAAAATGCAGGCTAGGTGATAATATCACCAGGTGGATTCACAACTATATAAGGAACTATATTCAAGGAGTACCAACAAACAGCTTCTGAACAAACCAGAGGGAGTTTTTGAGTGGGGTGCCACAGGGCTCTAGCCTGGGCCCAATATTCTTCAACATTTTAATCACTGACTTAGATGAAATGGTGGGTGGAATCCTCATCAAATTTTCAGATGACATGTAACTGGGAAGGATAGCTAGCACTTCAAAAGACAGCAGACATATGTCTGAAATTAATTTTGGAATGGCAGTTGAGCACACGTTGAATATGAGCAGCAGTGTGATACAACTGCAAAAAATAAAAAAGGGGGGAAGGGGAAAAGCAATTTCCAGTTGCATTAACAGTATTAAATCAATAGTTCCACTTTATCCTGCACTAGTCAGATCTCTTCTAGAGGGCCGTGTACATTTCTGCAGCCATCCACTTTGAGATGGTGTTGGATAAATTGGATGGGTTCAGAGAAGGGCAATGAAGATGATCTGGAAAACAAGACAAATGAGGAAAGCTGGAAGGAACTGGAGAAGACAGAGTGTGGGCATCTGGAGGAGGGACAAGGGGGGGCAGTTCCTTCCCCCGACTGAGCCAATTCCATTGAATTCAAGGGGACTTATTCCAAAGTAAGTGGGTATAGAATTGCAGCCTCCCCCGCACTCGGAAAAAGGCATGTGGATGCCCTGAGAGGAAACATGACAGCCCTTTTAAAATACCCAAAGGGCCATCACACAGAACAAGGCAAAGAATTGTTCTCTGTTGCCCCAGAGGGGAGTACTGGATCCGATGAGATTTACAGGAAGGTCTGTTTCAGCTGAACATTAGAAGAAACTTCGTAATGGTAAGACTAGCTTGACAAAGGAAATACTTACGAGGAAGGTAGTGGGCTGTCTCTACCTGGTAGTCTTCAAGCAGAGGATTAACAGTCATCTACTGGGGATTCTCTAGTTTGGGATTTTTTCAATGAAGAGGGGTTGAACTAGATGGTCTACAGTGAACCCACCACCACCACCACCACCACTCTATAATGCTATTAACAGGAGCCAGCATGATGTAGTGGTTAGAGTGCTGGACTTGGACCAGGGAGACACGAGTTCAAATCCCCATTCAGCCATGATACTTGCTGGGTGGGTCTGGGCCAGTAACTTCTCTCTCAGCTTAACCTACTTCACAGAGTTGTTGTGAGGAGAAACTTAAGTATGTAGTACACCGCTCTGGGCTCCTTGGAGGAAGAGCGGGATATAAAATGTAAAATAAATAACAACAACAACAATAATAATAACTTATGCAAAAGGTACCATTGTTCTATGATTTGATCTTAGAGTATATATTATTTCTCCATGGTCACCTTTCGTTTTGACATTTTGATACAGCAGTTTCTGGCATAGTACCTTAATTTTCTTCTCCCACCCCAATCATGTCTAAAAGATGGAATTTTAACATCTTTGTCAGTAAATAACCTGATTTTTGGCAAGTTGAACAAATGAATACAGTAGCATTGCTTTTTTGGATTTGTGACACACTTGACCTGATGACAGATCCTGAAGACAGAAGAGGCAGCAAGCTTGAATTTATTTCCTAAAAAAAGATCTCAAGCAAGGAAACACAGTAAGGAAATAAATAAATCGATCGACAAGAAAACAAAGGAGGAAACATAAGCTAAGTTGTTAGTGCTGGGGATTTTCTAGGGTTTCATTTTTGGCTGCCTGTGTTTGTGTTTTGTGTTTTTTGTTTGTGTTTTTGAAAGAGCTTGTGTTTTTTGAAAGCGCAAGGGCAGTTAGCTTGAGTAGGGGATAGATTCCAATTGAGTGACTCTGCTTATGGGAGGGGCCGCACTCCTGAGGAGAGTCAATTTGCCAGAAGATCTTGAAGACAAGACTCAGACTAGGGGAGCTTTGCTCACAAAAACTTTGTGAATAGGAGGTTGCAAACAGATATTGAAGGAGTTTTGCAGAAGTTTAACAGGATATTGGCAGGGAATTCTGTGGGAGGCTTCAGCACAGAGGAGACACACAATACAAGGATAAGGTGAGCACTACCTGACTTTTGTAATTTTCTTAGAGTACTAAGCTTAAAGCCTTTAATTAGCTGATCACTGCACCCAATACATAGCTTCAAATGAACAAGCCGCCCCGTGTGTGTGCGTGTGTGTGTGTATACACACACACACACACACACACACACACACACACAGAGGGGCATAGCAAGACCACCAGCGGCCCGTGTGCGGCTGTGGCGGGTGCCCCTGCTAGCCCCGCCCCTGCATCTGACATCAGACGCAGTGATAGCCCCGCCCCCACGTCTGATGTCAGATGCGGGGGGCATGGTCTGGCTCCCGAACGGAGCCTTGAGGCTCCATTCGGGAGTTGCAGTTTAACTGCTGAAGGGGCCGTGCAGCCTCTTCGGCAGTTAAACTAAGGCTGGCGCTGCCTTTGCAGCACAGCCCAGGAGCGGCTCCTCCCTGCAAGGAAGAGCCACTCCTGGGCTGCGTTGCAAAGGCCACGCGGCCCCTTCATGAGCTAGTTAGGCTGGCGCTGTATTCGCAGCGCGCAGCCAGGAATGACTCTTCCCTGCCTTTGCAGGGAAGAGCTGCTCCTGGCTGGCACTGCAAACACAGAGCCAGCCTTAGTTTAGCTCCCGAAGGAGCCGTGCAGCCCCCAATCAGGAGCTAAACTACCACCCCCATGTCTGCTGTCAGATGGAGGGGGTGTGTCGTGGCTGCTCTCGCGGCCCCTGATTGGTCAGCTGCCCGGGTTATTTGAACCCGTTAGCCCAATGGTGGCTCCACCCCTCTGTGTGTGTGTGTGTGCTAAATAGCCAATCAAACCAGTTATGCAGATGGAATGCCAGCAGGGGAAGGAGTGCTTCCCAATGTATTGCACAGAACGTTGCATGTATAACTATCTGCCTGAGAGGCAGACATCCTGGGTGTGCGCTCAGTGTAAAGAGCTCTCAGGGAACAAGTTTGTTCCCTCTAAGCCTAGGTGGCTGACCTGGAGAAGCTCAGAGAGGCTGAGAGGTGATTGGATTAGACCCTTGGGGATGTGATCGAGGCATCCCACAGTCAGGCTGACAGCACCTCTACTGTCATGGAGAATGAAGGTTTCTGAGAAGGAGGACATCGGTCTGAGGAAGAGGGAAACACTCCCTTAGCAGGGACCCCTTCCTTGGGTGATGCACCCATATTCTCTCACACAGAGGGCACACTTCCAGGGGATGGGATCCTCCTAGTATTGGGTGATTTGATTGTTAGGGGCATGGAGAGACGGGTCTGTGATCCATGTGTAGACCGCACAGTGACTTGCCTGCCTGGTGTGAAGGTTGCAGGGGTCATACTGCATCTAGATAGGCTGTTAGGCAGTGCTGGGGAGCAGTCAGCTGTTGTGGTGCACGTTGGCACCAACCATGTAGGGAAATGCAGTCGGGAGGTCCTGGAAGCCAAATGTAGGCTGCTAGGTAGTATACTGAAGTCCAGGACCTCCAGGGTAGCGTTATCTGAGGTACTACCTGTTCCACGTGCAGGGTCAGCAAGACAGACGGAGCTGAGGGGTCTCAATGTGTGGATGAGATGGTGATGCCAGGAGGAGGGGTTTAGATTTTGGGATATATTTTGGGGCAAGCGAAGCCTTTACAAAAGAGACGGGCTCCACTTGAACCACGATGGAACCAGACTGCTGGCACTTAAAATTAAAAAGGTCCCAGAGCAGCTTTTAAAATGATGCCTAGGGGATTGCCAAGAGGAACTGGATGGTACCTGGTTTGGCAATCAAAATCCCCTAAGGTGCACATGTTTTGGGTAAACCAGAAGGGGGCAGAGTAGAGACAGGAGTTGACCAGAAGTAAACACATGACAGCTGGACAAAAAGGTCAAATGATGGTAAGGGAAATAGCACCCAACAACACCAGATGAGGGACTCATTGTATAGGTATTTATATACCAATGCCAGAATTTCTAGTTTATTTTAAAATTCAAAACTCGATTTCAGGGCTTTTAATCACCGTAATTGTTTAATAATTGTTTTAAAATGTTTTTAAACTGTTAATTATTATATTGTTTTTTAACTTGTTTTGGCTCTTTACTGTTTTAGTGGTGTGTTTTAACTGTAAACCGCCCTGAGCCATTTTGGAAGGGCGGTATACAAATCAAATCAATCAATCAATCAATCATTGATGGAAAGCATACTTAAGGACAAAATTGTCAAGCATATGGAAGAAAAAGCCTTGCTGAAGGGGAACCAGCATGGGTTCTGTAAGTGCTGGTCTTGCCTCACTAACCTTTTGGGATTATTTCTGAGTGTCAAGAGGCAAGTGGATAAAGGTGATCCAGATGACATATTGTACTTGGATTTCCAAAAAGCTTTTGACAATTATCCCCACCAAAGGCTCTTGAGTAAACTTAGCAGTCATGGGATAAGGGGACAGTTTTGTGTGTGGATCAGTAACTGATTGAAGGACAGGAAACAGAGAGTAGGAGTAAATGGACACTTTTTGCAATGGAGGGAAGTAGGAAGTGGGGTCCCCCAGGGATTGGTACTGGGGGACCAATGCTCTTTAAATTGGTCATAAATTACCTAGAGGTTGGGGTGACCAGTGAAGTCAAGTGGCCAAATTTGCAGATGACACGAAACTATTTAGGGTAGTGAAATCCACAACAGATTGCACGAAGCTCCATAAAAATCATCTCACCAATCTGGGGGAGTGGGCGAAAAATGGCAAATGAAGTTCAGTGCAACCAAGTATAAAGTAATACATATGGGTTGGGAGGGACCCAAACTTCACATACAGGTGAAACTCGGAAAATTAGAATATCGTGCAAAAGTCCATTAATTTCAGTAATGCAAATTAAAAGGTTAAACTGATATATGAGACAGACGCATTACATGCAACGCGAGATAAGTCAAGCCTTAATTTGTTATAATTGTGATGATCATGGCGTACAGCTCATGAAAACCCCAAATCCACAATCCCAGAAAATTAGAATATTACATGGAACCAAGAAGACAAGGATTGTAGAATAGAACAATATTGGACCTCTGAAAAGTATACAGTGTACTGTGCTTGATTGGCCAGCAAACTCGCCTGACCTGACCCCATAGAGAATCTATGGGGCATTGCCAAGAGAAGGATGAGAGACATGAGACCAAACAATGCAGAAGAGCTGAAGGCTGCTAATGAAGCATCCTGGTCTTCCATAACACCTCATCAGTGCCACAGGCTGATAGCATCCATGCCACGCCGCATTGAGGCAGTAATTGCTGCAAAAGGGGCCCAAACCAAGTACTGAATACATATGCATGCTTATACTTTTCAGAGGTCCGATATTGTTCTATTCTACAATCCTTGTCTTCTTGGTTCCATGTAATATTCTAATTTTCTGGGATTGTGGATTTGGGGTTTTCATGAGCTGTACGCCATGATCATCACAATTATAACAAATTAAGGCTTGACTTATCTCGCTTTGCATGTAATGCGTCTGTCTCATATATCAGTTTCACCTTTTAATTTGCATTACTGAAATTAATGGACTTTTGCACGATATTCTAATTTTCCGAGTTTCACCTGTATACGCTGATGGGATCTGAGTTGTCAGGAGAGAGATCTTGGGGTCATGGTGGATAGCTCATTGAAAGTGTCAACTCAGTGTGCAGCAGCTGTGAAAAAGGCCAATTCCATGCTAGGGATCATTAGGAAGGGGACTGAATAAAAATGCTAATATTATAATGCCCTTATACAAATAAGGGCATTATAGATGTGCAGCCACATCTGGAGTACTGTGTACAGTTTTGGTCACCGTATCTCAAGAAGGATACTGTAGAACTAGAAAAGGTTCAGCAGAGGGCAACCAAGATGATCAGGGGCCTTATAAGGCTAGGATTCAGCATCTGGGGCTCTTTACTTTGGAAAAGAGGTGACTAAGGGGAGACTTGATCAAGGTGTATAAAATTATGCATGGAGTGGAGAGGGTGGATAGAGAGAAATTTTTCTCTCTCACACACAACATGAGAACCAGGGGCCATCCAATGAAACTGAAGGTTGGGAAATTTAGGACTGACAAATTTTGCACACTGTGCATAATTAATCTATGGAATTCCTTGCCATGGGATGTGTTGATGGCCACCAACTTGGATGACTTTAAAAAGAGCTTAGACAAATTGATGGAGGACAGGTCTATCAATGGCTACTAGTCTGGTGTCTGTGGGCCATCTCCATCCTCAGAGGTACTATGCTTCTTGATACCAGTTGCAGAGGAACAATGGCAGAAAAGCAGGCATGCCCTCACCTCTTGCCTGAGGGCTCCCCAGAGGCATCTAGTGGGCCATTGTGTGAAACAGGATTCTGGACTAGATAGGCCATGGGCCTGATCCATCTTATGACAGACATCCTTCATTGTCTGTATTAAGAGGAAATTGATGGGAAATATATTTTGCGCAGTAGAAATTTTTATGTAATTGTGATAATAGAGGAGTCATGCTAGGAATATAATGGATACTATTGCAAAGTTTTATTTAACTAGATATTATTCCCTTTTACAGTGACTTCCCCAGGTGTCTCAAACTAAAATACCTTTAGGTATTTTAGGTGTCTCAGTCTAAAACACCTGCAGCTATCTTGATTCCCCAGTGAATGATGCCCATCTGGCCAAGAGCTTCATTTCCTTCTGCCAGCTCCCCTAAGATTTCTCCTACACAACTGCTCATTAATCAACTCAGATACACATCCCTGTTTCCAGTAGTAAAATATTTAAGTCTTCATGATTAGACAATTAAATATTTAGCCAACATTTCTTTTTTGCACAGGGACATCTTTTAAAGTTTAAATTGCTTGCTACTATGTATTGCCACTCTCCAAAATGTCTCAACATTTCAAACATTGTACCAGATCAGTTAAATATTATCAGTTGTACACATTCCACAATGTAAATACTCCCTGGAGGATTGTTTGAGGGTATAGGATGAGATATATGGATTTGAGGTATATCTTTAGTGATATATTAAGTATTGGTATGAGGTGTATTCCAGAATTTTCACCTTCCCAGTATCTAATATCTAACGGCTAATATAACTGAGCACAGAGGCGCCTTTTAAAGTGATGAGACCCTATCTATCTCCAGCACAGCATCCCTCCAGTGGCAGTTGCTGTTGTGTTACATTTTAGATTGCAAACCTTTTTGGGACAAGGAACCATTTTATTTTAAAATGGGTATTTAAAAAAGAACACAAAAAGTTCCCAAAAAAGAAAAATCTCAAAAAGTTTGAAAAGTTCTCAAAAAAACCATCTTTGATTACTTTTCTTGTTGAAAAGCCATGATGATGATGATGATGATGATGATGATGATGATGATGATGATGAAGAGGAGGAGAAAGAAGAAGAAGAAATCATTTATTCATAAGTGATCTAGAAGCAGGGGTAAGCAGCAAGGTGGCCAAATTTGCAGATGATACTAAACTCTTTCGGGTAGTGAAATCCAAAACTGATTGTGAAGAACTCCAAAAGGATCTCTCCAAACTGGGGGAGTGGGTGACAAAGTGGCAAATGCAGTTCAGTATTGGCAAGTGTATGGTGATGCACTTTGAGACGAAAAACCCCAACTCCAAGTATACACTGAGCATCTGAGACATCTCAGCAGTTGGTGACTGATCAAGAGAGGGATCTTGGGGTCGTGGTGGACAGTTCGTTGAAAGTTTCGACTCAATGTGCGGCAACTGTGAAAAAGGCCAATTCCATGCTAGGGATCATTAGGAAGGGGATTGAAAATAAAATGGCTAATATAATGCCCTCATACAAAACTATGGTGCGGCCACACTTGGAGTACTGAGTACAATTCTGGTCACCGCATCTAAAAAAGGACATTGTAGAACTGGAAACAGTGCAAAAGAGGGAAACCAAGATGATCAGGGCCTAGAGCACCTTTCTTATGAGGCAAGGCTACAACACATGGGGCTGTTTAGTTTAGAAAAAAGATGACTGCGAGGAGACATGATAGAGGTCTATAAAATCATGCATGGTGTGGAGAAAGTGAATAGAGAGAAATTCTTCTGCCTCTCAGATAACAGTAGAACCAGGGGTCATCCCATGAAATTTATTGCCAGGAAATCTAGGACCAACAAACGGAAGTACTTTTTCACACAATGCATAATCAACTTGTGGAATTCTCTGCCACAAGATGTGGTGACAGCCAGCGGCTATCAACGGCTACTAGTCAGAGGCCTATAGGCCACCTCCAGCCTCTAAGGCAGGATGCCTCTGAGTACCAGTTGCAGGGGATTAACAGCAGGAGGGAGGGCATGCCCTCAACTCCTGCCTGTGGCTTCCAGCGACACCTGGTAGGCCACTGTGCGAAACAGGATGTTGGACTAGATGGGCCTTGGGCCTGATCCATCAGGGCTGTTCTTATGTTCTGAAGAAGCAGAAACAGAAGCAGAAGCAGAAGCAGAAGCAGAAGCAGAAGCAGAAGAAGAAGAAGAAGAAGAAGAAGAAGAAGCAGCAGCACCTAGACCCAAAACAAAGGCAATCATTTGGATCACACAATGTTCAAGTTAATGGTCCATTCCAGATTTCTTGGTGTAGAATGCAAATAAGACATACCTTTTGCATAATGTCCTTATCCTAGCCACTGTCTTGCTCTCATATAAGATTTTTAAAAAAACCTTAAAAGCTAATCTTGTACATATCCATTCACTCATGCACAAACACCTTCCTGATTTTTAATGCAAATTCCTTATCTGAGTATGTCCAAATCATTTTTTATTGTTTCACAATCCAGTCATACATCTGATGGGCTGCAGCCCATGAAAGAACATTACAGAATAAAGCAGACGCGTTACCAGGATGGGGTAGGCATGGCACGTGCCCTGGGAGCAGCTGAAGGGGGCGCAAAGTGCCTGCCATGGTTCGCCCCCGCCCCCACAATTAAAAAAAAATTTCGAGTTGGGCAGCAGTGACCCCCTGCCCCCTCCCCCCTTGGAGTGGCACAGGCATGCTGTGTGACTCACCAGTCGCGAGATCTGTCCAGGCGGGGCAGGCGCTCTCCCATTGGCTCTTGGAGAGCATACGCGGTGCAGCTGGACGATTACGAGCAGCACAGCGTGCTGCCCTCGTGCTGCTGCTGCCACTGCATGATGGCCTGACTGACTGCCGACGTGAAGAGGGACAACGGGACGAGGAGGAAAGGGCTGCTGCTGGATTTGTGAGCCCCTCAGCAGGCTAAGGCAAGGCAGCGGCTGAGCTCACACCTGGAGCATCAGGCCAGAGGCAGTCGCAGTCCCAGTTCCTGCATGCCATCTGCATCTCTTTCCTGGCTGGGCATTCCCGGAGGCACCAAAATAGCGCTGAGCACCTCCTCTCATTGGGCTGCCCTTCCTTGCCTTCCACCTCTGCGCAGCTCCTGAGCCTTCGCTCAACTGGCTGGTGGCTGCCACTTGCTGATTGCTGCCTCCTTTCCTCCCAGCCTGTCTCTCTCCTGCTCCTGCCCCTCTCTTATCCTGCCTCGCCACCCACCCCCCTGCCACTGCC
The DNA here is from genome assembly GCF_027244095.1 of Hemicordylus capensis. Lineage (NCBI taxonomy): Eukaryota > Metazoa > Chordata > Lepidosauria > Squamata > Cordylidae > Hemicordylus > Hemicordylus capensis. The sequence goes on along the minus strand of NC_069657.1, from coordinate 387,939,525 downwards.
TACTGAGCTTGGCTTCTTTCAGCCGCCCGTTGCTTTTGTACTGCCTCTCTCGGCTTCTTCCCTGACGTTGCTGCCCCCCACTTCTTGATCCCTCACTTCTGCGTCTTCTGCTTCTCAGCTCCATTTGAGAAGCAAATGGAGTTCCGGGCGTGTACTGGTGGCAGTCAGCGGACGCCTGAGCACATCATGCACCCTGCTTCTCCTCCTCCTCTTCACTCAGCCTTCATTGTTGGGCTGGAGTGGAAGTGATGTCTTCTTTCTGGGTGGGACAGAGCAGAGGCGAGGGGAGGGCTGGTGGGGGTAGCTCTGAGTCCTGGGAGCTGGCGGGGAGCTCCATGACTGACCGGCATCTCTCTCCCAAACCCCTTTCGGCTTGCCTGCTGGATGTGTGTGTGTGTGGTTTTTAAAAAAAATTGGGGGGGGGGTGTTTAAGATTGCAAGGCCCTTCTGGACAGGGTTATTAATCTTTTTAAAATAAGTAAGCTACTCTGAGCCTGTTGGAAAGAGTGGGAGAGATATATACCCCACTCCTCAAACACACACAGTCCTGAGGGCATCCGCGGAAGAGTAGCAAGCCCTCTCCAAACATTTCCCATGGGGCAGGGACAAGACTCGACCCCGATGGTGGCCACGAGTCAAACAGCCTTTGCTGTGCAAAGCAGGGGAGGGGAGATCTAAGGACACTGAAGCAAATCACTCCAGGAGTAGTTCCAATTGGTCTGGACATTTCTGCCCCAAATCTGTGCTGCTTCAAAGTGTCCCACAAAGTTTAAGGTAGTTGCATCCACCCGGAAGAGTCAAAGTCCCATTGATCTCATTGGAACTTTCTTCTGAGTAAGCCTACCCAAGTCTATTATATCCAAGAACCTAACACTTGCACGCCCCAAGAATCAGTAGGGCTTATTTGTCTGCTTGTTTTAAAATTTCTACAAAATTGCACAATGACACTTCAGTCCTTAAGCCCATCGGCACCAATCCAGCAGATTTTATTTACTCGGAAGTAAGTCCTGCGAACCCCATGGAATTTATTCCCTACTAAGTGAGTATAGAGTTGTAATATTAAACTTGACTCATTTCTCTGGAGTAAGGATATTACGCAGACGTAAGTGACAATCCACTTCATTTACTTCCTTGTAAACATGTGCAGTCTGATCCTAGACATCTTTACTGGAGGCAGGAATGAATCTCAGTCAGTTCAAAGTGATTAAATTCACTCAGTGTGGGCAAAGTGCCTGCTGAGTGTCAACCCTCCCTGCCAAGGGCGTAGCAAGGTTGGAGTGGGCCCAGAGACAAGATTTTAAAATTCCCCCCCCACACACTGAAGCTCAGCTCATGAAGTAAAGAAATTTTCCTAAATTATTTTTTAAAAGGTTTTCTCAATTGTGGACGATGCAAGTCATTTAATGATACTAGAGAAGGACATGCTGTTCTGGTAGCTCCAGGTCTTAACACTCACATCAATTTCGGAGGATGAATACAACTGAAGGAAACCGGTTGGGGGAAAGCGGCTGGGGGAGTCAGTCTTGTGACTTGCCTCTTGGGAGCCCCCCAAGGCAGTGGGCCCCCAGACAACCGTCTCCCCTTGCCCTATTATAGTTACACCCCTGCTTCCTGCCATTCCGCTGAGCGTCTCCTTTCCTGAGCGTCTCCTTTCCTGCTGTTCTGCCCCCTCCCCTCTCCGTCATTCCTTTCCATGATGGAATCAAATTAAAGCCTCATTTACCAGCTCAGTGTCGCCGCCCAAAAAGGCGAAGGATTACTTTCAATTATTTCATATAGTCTGTTTGAAAAGTAGTTATTAGTACTTCCACTTAGACTTAGTGCTTCTGTATGCAAGCTTGAGAAACGCGCGTACAGCTTCCTGATAGTCTAGACCAGGGGTCCTTAAACTTTGTTCCCTAGATGTTGTTCCACTACAACTCCCCTTATCCCCAGACACAAGGCTTTCAACTTGAATTTCTTTTGATTTTGGACCGAGGGGTGCGGGAGCCCCAATTTCAATACTTACCCTAGGTGCCATTTTCCCTAGTTACGCCCCCTGGAATAAAGTCATTAGTCTTTAATGTGCCACAGGACTCTTAGTAGATTTGCCTGCAACAAACTAACATGGCTACCATTCTAGAACGAATAAAGTTTAAAAAAATGTGTCATTTGGAAGACTGAACCTGAAACTCAGTCATTCTCTATTAATCTGAATGGTACACTTCATATATGTAATATATCAAATTGAATAGATCTTTAAACTCACTTAACCTTTTTAGTAACGATATGAACATTCTGGAACTGTGCCTCTGCATCGGAGGCCGAAAAACTATTTGGTCAATGCCATTTTGGAACTGAATATGGTTGGGTTGTGTATCAAATTGTATTCATATGGCACGAATGTGACTAGCTGGATTGATTGGTTTCATGTGTTCTCCGCTCCATCCCACCCCCACCTGCTTTAACTTTCTTTAAATCCCATAATTAAGCCAACCAGAGTCCAGAACTCAAGACTATTAGAGACTAGGTATCTCAAGTCTTAAAAGAGTCCTACTAATAGGTTGTGCTTGTTTTTATGCACCCAAGAGGCCAGCAGCAATATTCTGGTAGTGCTAAGTATTGCTTAGTAAATAGCCCTTAGTAAATTAACAACTAAATTAATAGTCCTCAAGTTGAGACTCTGAGCAAAGTTGGACTCAGTGTTCACTGTTCACTCAAAATGGTTCTGGGAAGATTAAAAGGCAACAGAATTTGCCACTGGATATTTAAAGAGCTAAATCCCATGGATCCAAGAGCAGAGGGAATAAAGAAAACTGCAGCAAGGAAAGAAAATATATCAGGTAGGGTTTACTTGATGGTGGTCTACAGTGGTTTGTTGACCTCCACATAAAGGGTCTGAAGGGATCCTAGAGGGTGGAAAGCAATTTGTCATGAACAGTGGGGTGCGGGGAGGGGACATGATACCGGAGAGCATGTATAGTTGTGCTCCCTGTATAGAAGACCTAGCTTGGTTATAGCTCATGGCAGAGGCAACAGGGGAAATCTAAGTCAGGAAGGAGCATAGAATAGATGTCAAAACTTAATTCACTGTTGAACACACAGCTGTAGTTTGAAGCTGCCATGGTTTTCCTGCTCCAGAATGATTTATATTCTGAGGCTGCTGATCTATATTGCATACATTCCCAGGATAGTCCACTGCCACAAAACATGTTCAGATCAACATCTCCTGTAAATGGGACACTGCCTGTAAATAAGCTGCTTTAGTTAGACATCATTCATTGTAATCTTTTTTGCACACAGAAAAATCTTTTATCAACAAAGCAAAGCTGACACCTTAAAACTTATTGAAATTCACACATTGCAGGAGCCCTGAAAAAGACTACTAGTCCCAAGAGATAACACATCTTTCCCTATCCCCTTTGCTGCTGGCAGGAAGTTACTTTTAGGTGATGGTGGGAGAAGAAGTCTTTGGTGTATTTAAAAAAAAACAAAACAGAAAAAGAGGATACAGCAGGGAAGAGATGCCACCACTGCTACTGCTCGCCTTATAAGATCTGTAAGTCAAGGGTTAGGAGGAGTCAGTTGATTAAGGGTGGAGGCCTGGCAGGGAGAGTGAGGGTGATTCAAATGAATTTCTCTGAATGGTGACACATTTTTTGAATAGGAAGGGCTAATTTCTTCTTTGAGGTGAGCCTTTCCAAGCTCCCAGCATGAGCCTAATCAAAGCTCCCAATATTATTTTCTGAGCATGAACTGAGATAATTTCATGGGCACTGTGAATTATAATAGAATTACTAAGGAACAGGGTCTCAGGAAGATGTATCTTAATTTTGGCTGAAAACCTTGTCACTTGCTCATCCTCCTACATACTACTCCTCCACTCTCACCACCCTTGGTGATATTATACTGAAGCAAACGGTGGTGGGGGTTAGAATAATCATTAGGTGTGTGTTTTAGTGCTATGGCATTATCATGTAATAATGTCAAAGAATAACATGTGCCCTATCAGGCCATGTTCTGAAGGCCACTCACTACTTTGGGAAGGAGGCAGGGCCAAATAAACTGCTTATTTGGAACTCTACAGTCTTGCAAGTATAATATTGCACATTAATATTACACAAACTCAACAAGTTGGAACAAGCTGTTTCATTGCCTCTGGGGCAGAGAGGAAGGTGGATTGACTGCGGTCATAATCAAATTACTAAAGATGCAACATGTTTTTCATGGAATTATCAACTGTGTACTCACAGTTAAGATTGCAATGCTAAAAAGAATGTTCAGATTCCTAGATGTACTATCTAGAAATCTACTAGTCATACTGTCTAGTGGCACTAGGTGATACCACACGTTGCAGATGAACACCACAAAGAATGGGAGGTGTTCATTTTTTGATGGAAATTATTTCTATCAGTCAATCAGTTGGAAATGAATTGTTATTTCTCCTTTTCCAGTAACTAACCATGCTCTAATTTTTATTATTTTGATTTTCAAAATCCAGGGCCCTGTTGCTGCATGCAGATATTATTGCATTTAAGAGTTGTCAAGAATTGGCTAAGAACATTGGCTGACATGCAGAACAGTATTCCAATTATGCAGCAAGAGCTGCATCATCACAAGACACTGCTCTTAACTCAGGCAGAGGTTTCCTGAGCAGGACACCAGTGAAGGATGAGTGATTTTCACTGATCATCTGAAAGTGATCTTTGCCTTACAGAAGAAATGTGTCCCTGAGGATTGCGCAACTCTCAGAGACATATTTTGGGAAAGCAAAAAGAACTTATGGAGGAAGGAAAGATGGGGGCTCCCCATCCCCCCATTTGCTGCTGCTCAATAAGCCTCTGGCTGTGAGGACACAGTCTCCTGTTGTGTCCTTGAAACGCTGCTCTGAATGTCAGCTATCACATTTTCCTCATTTTTAAAAATTCCCTTTTAAAATCCAACACTTAAACATGATCTGAAATTTTATTTGACTTTTTAACTTCAGTTTTGGGTTTCTTAATCTTTACACAATTGCCCCATTTACCACAGTACAAACAGTTTAAGTGTATATACATTCTCCCCTCCTGTTTTTACATAGCTGAGAGCACACAAAATATTTCCCTCACTGGTTCTGGTGAAAGATCTTGAACCAGCAGCCTAAGGGTGTTTACATCACCTCTCAAGCATAGCCCAGTGAAGTAGACTGCTTGGGAATGTGTTCCAATCTCTTCTCTCTCGTCGGACATACACTCGCAGACTGACTTTTCCATAATCTCTATTAATACTTTTCTTATCAGCTATCTTCTGTCCTGAGAAAGAAAGTAGAAACCTGATCTAATCCTAGCTTCTTTCTGATGTCTTATTTCTGTCCTGCTGCTGTTTCTGATCTCTCACCTCTCCACTTCACTCAGCTCCAGCTTGCCTTTGATGAGCTCTCTGGACTACAGTTTTGCCCTTGGTACCAGGCCCTGTGTGTTTGGATTTTCAGGTGGCATTAAATTAAAATAAGCAACTGCATCTCAGCAGAAGTGCTGGAACCAGATACGTATGACTAATTTTTGTCTTAAAGTTGAGATTGAAATTCTACATCACTGCTCACAAGACATATTTTGAACCACTGCTGTTGCTTTTATGGCTTTTCCAAAGCAACCCTCTGTCTGTAAATAAAGTCAGCTATTTTCCTCCTATGGCCAATAAAAATGCACTCTACTGTCTTTACTTGAGCTCTGTGCCAAGTGAGAAAGCCTTCGCCTTCCATTAAAACACTTATTCTTTCCTCTTGGATTTATAAGTGTAGACACTCATTTGGAATGAAATTGAATAGAGTATTGAGTTACTAGAGCAAGCGTTGCAGAGTTCTAGCTGGAATAAACACTTTCCAAGAAAACACCAAACATGTGTGCATTTTGACATACTTCTACACCTTGCCCTTCTTCCTTTCCCTGCTCAGTGGTTGTTGTTTTTCCTACTCCAATGCCTGTGGGTGTGCATTGTGCACCATTATAACTTATAGGCTGTATAATGAGGGAGGCTTGGTTGTCGTGCACATGGAACAGGGCCTTCTCTGTTGCTGCCCCCAGACTCTGGAAAGCTCTCCCGGTGGCTATTCGCTCCTCAGTTTCCATCACAGCTTTTAGAAAAAACGTAAAATCTTGGCTTTTTGCCCAGGCATTTATTTGATTCTCTGCTGCTGCTCCTTATAATCTTTATTGCTTTTATGCTTTTTGTTTTAAATTTTTAAATCAGATTTGTTTAATATTCCCCCCCCACCACACTTAATATTTTAATTGTGTCTTTTTTACCATCTTGTGTTAAAAATTTTTTTGCTGTAAACTGCCTTGGGATTGCTTTAATGAAAGGTGGTATATAAATTTAACAATAAATAAATAAATAAATAAAGGCTATATAATATATGTGGAGGCAAATGTAATAGGTGTACTTTGGGGGTGGGGAAATATTAAAGAGAAAAGGCCATTATAACCCACTTTGCTGTAAGATGAAAATAGACTAAAATTTATTTTCCATGATAGCAGTTTTGTGCCTAGGAATGCAAACATTTGTCCCATTAATTTCAGAGAGACTAAGAGGATGCAGAATAGCAACCAGTGTGTAAAAAAGCCACAATAAAATGCCCCGTGCAATGATTTCAAATGTGTTTAACTTTATAATATCTGTAGGGCCCGTCAAGCATCTATTGTGTACCATTGCTTAAAGGACTACGGTAGAATCTCATTAGACACCTTAACTTTTACAATTAACTCAGTAAGAAGAAAAAAAGAACCTCTAATTGTGTGTATAATACACTGTCAGACAAAGTAATATGACCTGCCAAAGTAACTCACATCCACAGCAATTGCTTAAACTGAGCACAATGCAATTAACTAGATGCTGATGGAAGGAGGGAGGGAGAACTGGAAGTCTCTATGAATTCATTGATAGCTGAATATACAACATCTTGGATTTACTAATCCATGTTTATCCCCATATTGGAGAGCAGCCAGCTTTCTTACAAGCCAATCCTCCAACCAGTTAAAACCAAAATATTTGTACTGAAGCCAATTTAGCCCTATTAAGACCAACAGAACAATATAAGCTTTAATCCTAGTAACCAGGTAGTGGATTGAGCTGCCCACAATGGATTTTAGGACTACATAAACCACAGTACTGTCCAGCAGACCCTTCTGAGAGCTCTGAGAGAATCCAGAACAATTCTGACAAATTCTTGGCAAAAATAATGAAAAAGACTGCCAACATGTTCAAAGTCAAGGCATCCAATATGCCAACTGGTGTTATACCAGATGCCATCAACACTGCCAGCCTTAAACTTTGTTTTCATCCTCTTAGTTGGCCTATGCTGCATTAGGAATTCAGTCCACATGTAACTGTATTTCTACCTGAGACAATATAGGAAGCATAAGAAAGCAGTTTCTTCCTCACAAGAAAGTTTAAATAGAACAGTTCACTGGAACATGAGGAATGCAGCCAAAAGGAAGGGGGGATTCATCCCGAGGAAAATTAAATTGGCGTGGTGCAGACGTCACACAGAACATGCTTTAATCATGGTTCAGTGCTACATTTCCAAGAATTTGGCTCATGTGTGAAGAGAGGAAGGTTTCTGTTTTTGATCATAATAGAGAACAAGCTGGGATTCACTGCAACCTGGCAAATCTTGGCTTGTTCTAATCATAGTTTAGCAATAAGCCAGGCTATAAAATCAGAATTTCACCAATTTGTTCTAAATCATGATGGAGTGGGAAGGAGAAATTAGGGCTGTACAGTTATGTTGGAGCCGACATGCCTCTGTTGCTGGAGGGAGTTCTGCAATGACAGCAGGGAGCCTCCGACAGTCAGAACTCTTGGGGGCCTCCCTGCTGTTATTGCAAAACGCAGTTGGAGTTCTGATATGTCTCTAAGATCCCTGTTCTCCTTTCTTTACCTAGGACCCCGGTGGGAGCAAAGGACAAGCTGCCTCACTTCCTCTTCATTCTGGGGGGGGGGGGATGTTGTACTAGTTGCTTGTCTTGCTGTTTGAGGCCTGATTTTTTTTAAAAAAAATTATTTATTTATTTTTATTGTTAAATTTATATACCACCTTTCATTTAAAAAATCCCAAGGTGGTTCACAGAAAAATTAACACAAGACTATAAAAATACACATTAAAATATTAAGCTAAAATATAAAAACATAAATCTGACTAAAATGATTTAAAATACAAGCATAAAATAACCATACAAAAGCAGCAGCAGTAGAGATAATCATATAAAAGCCAAGATTCAACACGCTTTCTAAAAACTGTGATGGAGACCAAGGAGCGAATAGCCACTGGGAGAGCATTCCAGAGTCTGGGGAAGCAACAGAGAAGGCCCTGTCCTGCGTGCACAACAGCGGAGCCTCCCTCATTGTCAACACCTGGAGCAGAGCCCCCTCAGATGACCTTGTCAAACAGGCAGCAACCCTTGGGAGCAGGTGATCCCTTAGTATTCAGGGCCCGCTAAGGGCTTTAAAGGTCAAAACCAGCACCTGGAATTAGACGCGGAAACAAACTGGCAGCCAGTGCAGCTCTTTCAAAATGGGTGTGATGTGCTCCCAGTGAGCAGCTCCAGATAAAATCCTAGCTGCTGCATTTTGCACTAGCTGTAGTTTCCGAATATTTTTTCTCCTTTAGCTGTCCTACTAGGTGTTTGAGCGGTCCTGGTAATCCCATTGTGATGTTTCTGGTTAACCCATTCCTTGATCAAGGTGAGCTCCTGAATGGTACTTTAGTTACTTTTTAATCCATTCCTGAACTGGAAGTGGGGCTGACAAACAACAAGCAGCAAGAGCACAGGAAGCAGTCTGCACTTGCCTTTCTGTAAATAATATCTATTTCATTAAACTATTAATATTCTTGATTCTGCTCCACTGCCAGATTCTGCTCCACTGCCAGAAAAAAACCTTTTTCTTTTTTATTCTACACTAGCGACGAGAGTGGATAAGAACCCCTCCTTAACCAACCAAACAAAAAACCCAAACTCTCTACTCATCAGTTTAGCAAATATGAATGATGAATATTTATATACCAATTTTCAACAAAATCCCCAAAGCAGTTTGATATAAGTAAATAAAATGGCTAGCAATAGAAAACAAAAAGAGAATGGAGAAGGCCTACAAGACCTTCAACAAGAGGATGAAAGGAAGGCAAGGGATAGAAACAAAGATCCAACATTCTTCCAACCAGGTATTTTTGTCTTTCCATATCTTGGACTTCTGAATTTTTCTTCATAGAGATCACATACAAGGTGACACTGGTCTTCTGTAGTAGCCTGCTATTTGAGTACAGTAGCCATCTTACCCACTGTATAGCCTCTTAGCTCTGCCTAAAGGACTGGAGTGGTAGCCATTTTGTGTGCTTCTTTTATTCAGAGGCACAGCATACTTTACCCAAAGTGATTGCTTTCTCTTCCAGTTTTATGAACTTCTGATTTTGTTGTTATCAGTATGCTTCCTGCTTTTCCTGAATTTGCTTTTCATGACCTCCCCCCCCCCACTCTACACTGGGGACCAGATGGGACCACTGGCTTGAAAGACTAGACAAGACTGTTTCCTGTGAGGAAGGAAAATGACTCCACCACTAAGCAGGCAATGCTGTTACATTTTGCCAGCACTGAAGTCAACCATATTTTCAAAACATTATTTGATACTGGATATAATGATTATGAAAAAGGAAGCTAGCACTCACAAGGTATTTTAAGCCCTGCAGAAACAGATTTTGAGCAGTATATGTTCCGGCAAGCATGCCAAAAGGAGGAATAAAGTACTGATGCATATCACACCTCTTTGTCACCTTGCATGGTCCTGTGCATTCACAAATACAGACAATGAGAGAAGGCACAGATAATAAAAGGATGTTCCTCAGCCAAGCTTCGGTGACAAATTCTACATGAACCCCAGATGACCCTCATCAGAATATTGGACACTGCTCAAGCAAATGAAGTGTCTGATGCCCCAGTGACTGAGCAAGGCAGCCATGCCCCATAAATGGAAACTGTACAAAAGCTTCAGAGACACCCCAGTTGCAAGCAGCCCACACTTCCGCAAGCTATTGATCCATCTTCAACCATGCAGCATATGCCTGAGCAGACAGCCCAAAGAGTTTGTTACAACTGTGGTGGATCTTATCCCCACAAGAATGTTTGCCCTGCCAGAGGCACAACTTGCCGTGCCTGTGGGGGAAAGAACCACTATGCAAGAGCTTGTAGGTCCTCACAGATTACCTCGTGTCCTCACAAACAGGGTCATGGGCAGGCAAATGCTCTTCAGACTGTTCTTTCTGGGGAAGATAACACATACATCTGTACTGTTTGTTCTCCAACCCAACTACTTCTGACCATAAGGGTCTGTTTCACTGCTATGTTTTCATAGGACACAAAGTTTGTGTTTTAATTGTTACAGGTACAACTAGAAATGTGATGGCCCAGTGTGACTATGATGCACTTCCGCAGAAACCGCTGCTGTTGCACTCAACCATGAAAGTGTACCCCTATGCAACTCCAACTCCGTTAACCCTGTGCGGCATGTTTCAGGCACATTTTATCTTACAGGACACATCTGTTACACATCCCATTTATGTTGCACCTAGTGGTGATACCTTGGTCACCGATGAAATGTCCAATGCCTTAGGACTAACTTCCTTTAAATCTCCACCTGTATGAGCACATGTTTCAAGGCATCAGAAACTTGAAAAGGAAGCAAGTGACACTTCACATTGATCAAACAGTTCAGTAGGTTGCCTTGCCACACAGACATATCCCTTTCCATATTAGGAAACTGGTTGAAGAAGAGTTGAGACTCTTGGAAGAACTTGATATCATTGAGCATGTGGATGGCCCTACCCCATGGGTCTCCCCAGCAGTTGCTGCCCCAAAACCTAAACACCCAGGCAAAATCAGGATATGTACCTCCCCAGTCAGCCATCAAGCGAGAGAGACGCATTACTCCCACTATGGATGACATCATTGCTTATCTTAATGGAACCAATTTTTCTCCAAGCTTGATCTTACTGCTGGTTACCATCCATTTGAACTCCACCCTGATTCCAGATGCATCACAACATTTTCAAATCATGTGGGCCTTTGCCACTATAAATGCTACAGTTTTGGCATTTCTTCTGCTGCGAAAATATTTCAGAATATAATTTGTGAAGTTCTAGCTGGACTCTGAGGTGTGCTTAATGTCAGTAATGATATTTTGGTGTTTGGCATCACAAAAGAGGAGCATAACTCTCATCTTACTGCAGTCTTATGGCGTTTGCAGGAGGAGAAACTGACTCTTAACCAAAGCAAATGCGAAGTAAAAAAATTAAACATCTTGGAGTTTGGGGGTTATATCTTTTTAAATGATGGTATCTCTGCTGACCCCCCAAAAGTAATGGCAATACATAATGCTGCTGCGCCCACTACTTCCATGGAAATTTGTAGTCTTTTGGCCTTTAAATTATTGTGGCAGATTTATCCCGCGGCTTGCCACAATTTCCCAGCCTCTCAGGGATCTTACAAAAAAGATCAGCCATGGGAATGGCTGGCTGAACGTCAAACTGCTTTCACAGAGCTCAAGAACTCCCTTGTAAGTGATGTTGTCCTGTCATACTTTGACCCCAACAAAGAGACTTAACTTTTGTTGACAGTAGGCCTGGTGCTGTCCTCACACAAGTAGTTCAACATGGCTATATTTCCACCATAGCATATGTTAGCAAAGCTCTTTCACCCACAGAAGTGCGGTATTATCAAACAGAGCGAGAGACACTTGCAATTGCCTGGGCATGTTCGCAATCTAACTTATACATTTATGGCTGTTCCTTCACAGACATAACTGATCACAAGCTCATGGAACCTTTGTTCAGCAATCCACCCTTTCAACCTCCAGTGCGTATTGAATGCTGGATGCTTAGGGATATGACTACAGAGTCAAATATTGCTCAGGTAAAGATATACCAGCTGATTACTCTTCCAGTCATCTTATCTCCACACATTTGACTTCTGAGGCACAAGCCACCATTTGATCCTTTGCCAGTGTGCTCATTGAACTTACTGTCACAGACAATGATCTCCTTCAGAGCACTCAACTGGTTATTCCATGGGCTCTATGGAACCATGCCATTGATTTGACTCATGAAGGTCACAAAGGTGTGGGGGGAAACAAAGCATTTTTAAGACAGAAAGTATGGTTTCCTGGAATTGATGCCCTTGATGAACAATGTGTGCAATCTTGCTCTCTGTGCCAAGCTGTTCTTCAGAGCCACTCAGCTCCACTGCATGTTTCTCCTCTTCCTTCCTTAGTAGGGTTGCAGGTCAGTGTTGATTTTTGTGATCTTCCCAATGGTAGGCATCTGTTAGTTGCCATTGATGATTATAGCTGTTTTCCAGAGGTGGAAATGCTTACTAGCACTTCAGCTAATACTGTAATCCTTAAATTGGATGAGATTCTCTCTTCCTATGGCATACCAGCTGTTCTCAAAAGTGACAATGGACCACCTTCACAGTTCACAGTTTACTCAATTCACAGGCTATCTGGGATTCTAACACTGAAAAATCACACCATACTGGCCACAGGCCAATAGGGAAGTTGAGAGGTTCATGAGCACACACAAGAAAGTACTAATTGTATAATCGATATGTGTGTGAGAGAGATAGATCGATAGATTGATAGATATTATCTCATGTTGTTTTATTGTATTTCCATTGTATATTTATAACTATTTTTGGTCTGGTCACTGACTGTAATAAAATGACTGACTGACTCAAGAAAGTTCTCCAGATTGCCACAGTAGAGAGTGCCAATCTGAAACAAGAATTATTTCATTTCCTCTGCAGCTACAGCTCCACTCCCCACTGCTCTACTGGTGTGGCATAAGATACCATTATGTTTGGCAGACAAGTTTGGACAAAACTGCCTCAGCTTGACACTTCATGCCAGGACCCTGTTTTACATCAACATGATGAACATATAAAGAGTTAGATGAAACAGTATACTGATCAACACAGGCAAGCAACTGTACTACGATTGAAAGTAGGTGACATGGTTCTAGTGAAAAGCCTTTGGACTTGGAACAAACTGTCACTGCCCTTTTATTCTGCATCATATAAAAATGCAGATAAAACATACCATGGTCACAGCCCAGCGGGGTAAATAATAAAGTCACAAGATATGTATCCCACTTCAAACCAGTGCAGAGCAAACATCAGGCTTCAAGATCAGATTATGACGACTCCATACCTAGTGACAATGTCATCCCATCCAGCTCTCCTGATCCACCAGTGTCCGAGTGCTCCTGAACAGTGCTATCCATGTTACCCATGTCAATGAGCTCCAAGCTATTTGCAGGACTATAGTACACAGCAGTAGCTTGTCATGAATCTATGGACCAACCTTTTGATCTGTTTTATTATTTTATGTTTATAGTTTCGTGTTCCAAATGTTGTTAGTGTTTTGATGGGACTGGGCTTTTATTTGGGGAAAAGAAGGGATGTGGTGTTTCTGGTTAATCCATTCCTTGATCCAAGTCAGCTCCTGAGTGGTGCTTTAGTTACTTTTTAGTCCAGTCCTGGATTGGAAATGGGGCTGACAATCAACAAGCATCAAGAACACAGAAAGCAGTCTGCACTTGTCTTTCTGTAAATAATATCTATTAAATTAAAATATTTATATTATTGATGCTACTCCTCTGCCACAACCTTTTCCCTCTGGATTCTACACCCATGACCAACTAGTCAGGCATCTAGTAAGAAAACTTTGCTTCTAGAACCTTGAGTAGCCCTGAGTACAACTCTTCTAGGGTGTTACACAGGGTCCTAGAAGAAAAGCTATCCTACTAGGTGCCTGAGTGGCCTGGGTTACTCAGGCACCTAGTAGGACAGCTAAGGGGGAAAATGTTTAAAACCGGGCCTCAGCAAGTAAAGCAAGCAGCTAATTCAGTGTTCTCTCCCAAGTAAAGAAGAAGCAATACAACCTGTCCCTAGCCTCACTAAGGTCCCAGGTAAAGAAGGGCAGGGCAGGGCAAGGCATACTAAAGGGTGGGAGTTTGAAGCCTACTACTCTAGGAAGAGCAGAAGCAGCTTCAGGAGGTGAGCAAGCTTTTCTAAACGAACATCTAGCCTTTAAACTAACTAACAGGAGGAGGGGATATTTTGAGGGGCTGGTTTCTCTTTAAAGGATAAGTCCTAGTCTCTCTCCCTGTGTGTATGTGTGTTATTTGCCAGGGCTAGCATTTGCCAGGGCTAGCAAACTCATGTTTTTGTTTGGCCCTGTCTGGAGGGAGTGGAGTCAGCTAGGGCTGTGGGAGGCCCCACATTCCTTTCACCCACATCCTGTGTCTCGGTTTGAAACCTACTCTCTACATAAGGCCCGAGAACATAGGCAACAGAGCATAGCAAACAGGGATAGCAAACAGGACATTGGAGTTTTGCAGGAGTTTAGTGGGAAGTGTGTGGGGGAGCCTGGAACAAGCCGCTGTGATCACAAGGAGCCAATGTCATGGGCATGCTGAAAGACTCTGAGGAGGAGCTGGAGGAGGGAACGGAGATTAAAGCAGAGGGAGGAAGGGTGAGGACCAGGAGTTGCAAAGGAGTGTAGGTCCGATGCACAGGGAGTTGAAAATTAGTTAGAGCCAGGTGAGGCAGCCCTTGTGGAGGAGGTGCGACAGGTCTCAGCTGTGGAGAGGCGTCAGTCATAAGAACATAAGAAAAGCCCTGCTGGATCAGGCTCAAGGCCCATCTAGTCCAGCATCCTGTTTCGCACAGTGGCCCACCAGACGCCGCTGGAAGCCACAGGCAGGAGTTGAGGGCATGCCCTCTCTCCTGCCATTGCTCCCCTGAAACTGGTACTCAGAGGCACACCCTTGAGGCTGGAGGTGGCCCACAGCCCTCTGACTAGTAGCCATTGATAGACCTCTCCTCCATGAAGTCATCCAAACCCCTCTGAAAGCCATCCAGGTTGTTGGTCGTTACCACATCCTGTGGCAGAGAGTTCCACAAGTGGATTATGCGTTGTGTGAACAAGTACTTCAATTTGTTGGTCCTAGACCTCCTGGTAATCAATCAAGTCCAAGAGACAGCAAGAGCTAAGGAACCGCATGCATAGAATAACAGGCAAAGCTGCTGACTCAGGAACTCTTGATTAACAGCACTGGGGGTCAGCCTATTTTAGACAACTGCACCACAGCTACCCTGCTGATAGCAACGTCAATTTCCTGTGAGCTAATTGGCTGTGTTTGTGTATTGCCTTGACTGTGTTTAGACCCTGGACTCTGTTGACTTTGCCCGTGGACTTTGATTTGTACTCTGTTGGATTGATTGGATTTGACTCGGACTGAACCTGGTTTGGAGAATTTCTTCCTGTAAGACTTTGCTATTATACTTCTGCCTCTGCCTGTTTTACGCTCCGTCTGGCTAGCCTGACAGATTTATGACAGCCCGGTGGAGAAGAGAAGGTAAGTACAAATCCCCTCCTCATTACCGATCTCTCCCTAATATTCTTGAGAAAGTCTGTTTGGACAGTTAAATAGCTGACCATGACAGCTGAGACCTATCTTTCGAATCAACTATCTCTAAATACTGTAAACAGCCAACAAAACCAGTATGAAGATAGCAAGTCAGCAGGGGAGAGGGCACTTCCCAGTGTATTGCACAGAGTGCCACATGTATGACTGTTTGCTCCATGGGCAGAAGTCATGGGTATATGCTCGGTGCAAGGAGATCCTGGCTCTCAGGGAACAGATTTGTTCCCTTGAGACCAAGCTGGCGGCTCTGAAGAAGCTCAAAGAGACAGAGAGGCATGTGGACGAGACCTTCAGGGATGTGGTAGAGGCATCCCACTCCAGGGCTGATAGCTCCTCTGCTGTCAGGGAGAATGAAGGTCTCGGGGAAGGAGAACATTGGTCTGAGAAAGAGGGAAATGCTCCTTTAGAAAGGACCTGTTCAGTGGAAGATGAGCCCATATCCTCTCGCACAGGGGATACTCCTCCAGGGGGGTTGGGGCCTCCTTGTAGTGGGTGATTTGATCAGTAGAGGTATAGAGAGATGGGTTTGTGACCCACGTGTTGACCGCATGGTGACTTGCCTGCCTGGTGCAAAGGTTGCGGACATCACGCAACATCTAGATAGGCTGTTAGGCAGTGCTGGGGAGGAGACAGCTGTTGTGGTGCACGTTGGCACCAACAATGTGGGGAAATGAAGTCGAGAGGTCCTGGAAGCCAAATTTAGGCTGATAGGTAGTGTACTGAAGTCCAGGACCCCCAAGGTAGCATTCTCAGAAATGCTACCTGTTCCACACGCACGTACAGTGAGACAGGCAGACCTGAGGGGTTTCAATGCATGGATGAGACGTTGGTGCCGGGAGGAGGGGTTTAGATTTGTTAGGCACTGGGATATATTTTGGTGCAAGCAAGGCCTGTACAAAAGGGATGGGCTGCACTTGAACCAAGATGGAACCAGACTGCTAGCACTTAAAATCAAAAAGGTTGTAGAGAAGCTTTTAAAATGACACCTGGGGAATAGCCAGCAGGAGCTGGACAGTATCTGGTTCAGCAAATGCCATCCTTTAAAGTGCAAGGGGGCAAAGGATTCAGATAAAACAGAAGGGGACAGAGCAGAATCACATAAAGAGCAGACAGAAGGCTGTGCCAGCTGGTCAAAGAGTCCAAAGAAAGATAGCATACAGTGGGTATTGGAAAGAATCACCCCCTTTGATAGACCTTAAATTCTGGTTCCCTTACATCCTGAAATGAAAACACAAAGAAAATTCCCTTCACCAGCTGTACTTATCCAATGTAACCTGGATCCAATGCAACATCACAATTCGGGTCACCACATCTAACAAAGGACATTGTAGAACTGGAAAAGGTGCATAAGAGAGCAACCAAGATGATCAGGGGCCTTGAGCACCTTTCTTATGAGTCAAGGCTACAACACCTGGGGCTATTTAGTTTAGGAAAAAGACAACTATGGGGAGACATGATAGAGCTCTATAAAATCATGCATGGTGTGGAGAAAGTGGCTAGAAAAAAATTCTTCTCCCTCTCACATAACACTAGAACCAGGGGTCATCCCATGAAATTGATTCCCAGGAAATTTAGGACCAACAAACAGAAGTACTTTTTCACACAATGCATAATCTACTTGTGGAATTCTCTGCCACAAGATGTGGTGGCAGCCAACAACCTGGAAGGCTTTAAGAGGGGTTTGGATAACTTCATGGAAGAGAGGTCTATCAACGGCTACTAGTTGGAGGTCTATAGGCCACCTTCAGCCTCAAAGGCAGAATGCCTCTGAGTACCAGTTGCAAGGGAATAACAGCAGGAGGGAGGGCATGCCCTCAACTCGTGCCTGAAGGCTTCCAGCGGCATCTGGTGGACCACTGTGTGAAACAGGATGTTGGACTGGATGGGCCTTGGGCCTGATCCAGCAGGGCTGTTCTTATGTTCTTATTAGAAGGGTGGTCTCAAGAGGCCTTGAAGTCCCAACTGGCCCCGATTCAGCACACGACATAACTTTCTCATTGGTGGGCCATATTGGATCAGATCAGAATCCAACATTTTGGGCCATGCATACTCTCGTGCATGAAAGCATGCAAGAAAGAAAGCATCAAGAATGTTGGGAATGTTGCTCAGAACAAGATTTAAACAATAGTTCCATTCATTGTCTCAACTGGGCCAATTTCTTGATTTGGTACAAAAATAGTACTTCAGGATTTTCAGTAAAACAAGAAACTTTTTCTTCTTCTTGCAGTCCAGAAGGAGGTCGGAGAACAGCTCTCATTGCTAAGAGAAACTGTGGGTACCTCAGGAAACAACTTTACTATGGGCCTTTCTAAAGATTTGCAGTAATCTACTACCTTTAGAAAAGCATCTGAAATCTTACAAAGAGTTAGGATTCATTAGTAAACCCATAAGAATTTTTTAAGTGATTTTAATGCTGTTAAAATCTTAAACTTTTATTTTCAAAATTATTTTTGTTTGATTTACAGTAACTTTTTACAAAGTTTTATCAGTAGATCAACCAAACCAATAACATTAGGAATGTACTGGAACTAGCTGGATATAAATTTGAACACTAATGAATTTTATAAGGAAGTTCTCTTTCTGTTCAATCATGCTACTTCACACAGTTGCATAAAATATGAATTTCCTGCTGATGCAAATACTGAACACAGATCTGCCATAGATAAAAGTTGTACTAAAATGCAATAAAAATTCCTTGGGCAATTCCGTTCTACGATCCTGCACATTAATGTTTTAAATTAAATATGCTTTCTGTAAGCCTCTCAACCCACAATCCTCTTCCATTCACTCTGAAACGTTTCAATTTATTTACCGCTTTCCCACCACCATCATCCTGCCTGTCACTTAGCCACATTTCAATAAGTTATCTGATGTAAAGCTACTGGACTAAATCAACAGCTGGGGGTGAAATTGCAAATGGACTCTTTATCAAAACTAACATAACCAGAAGCATTCACAAAGCTTGTGTTTATATTCAGGAGGATGAGATTCTAACTGGGGCTTGGGGGACACTCCTTTCTCATGTGCAAACCCCAGCCCGTAATTTATATTTACCTTTGCCACACCAGTGAAGGATGTTGAATTCAGGACATTTTAAACAGCAAACTGCTTGAGCTGTTTGATACTTGTAGCTAAATTCAGGGGCAGAAAGGTATATAAGGAACAGTGGTCCTTCCAATTTCTTTCATCTCTGTGTGGAATGAGTTTTGTTCTGGGCAGCAATATCAAGGCAATGTGTGAGTGTGTGCATTTAGAATGGGGCCTTCCTGATCCAACCTGTGTGGGATCTAAAATTAACTGAGCAGACATCAAAAAACTTGTGAGCGCATGCACATGCACACACCTTAGAGGGAACACTGATAGGAACTAGGGAACATTCCATTAGACCAGTCAAAGCAGGGATAGTCTGGGTTTCTTGGATTGCGTAAAGAGGGTGTGTAAGATGTGGCATGTAATGGTCATGCATAGATAAAAAGGCTTAATTCTGGAGGATAAATAGTAAAATAAGCAAGATTCTTTTCTCAATATTTAGTTTCCAGTTTTAATGCACACAGAGACTTTGAAAGAAAAACAATATACTCCCCGGAAATACAGATAAATTTCTTTATATTGATAAATTAGACTGTATTTATACAAATTTAAATCAATTTATACAAATTGAAATATGAGGATTTTAAAAAATGCCTATCCACTCCTTGCTACTGTGATGGCTTTATTCAAGCCGATACAAACTATTCATGCTCCTGTTTTTATATTATGAGGACCTTTATACTATGCACACCTTCAAAAGAAACAAGACTTAAATAGTTTATAGACTCCTACTGCGGGATGACAACAGCAAGTCTTCAGCCTCCTTCCTGAACTTCCTGCAAGTCCCAAATATATACAAAAAGACCTATGGGAACATTCTTGGATTGTAGACATTGTTCAGATTTTTTTTTCCCAAACAACAATTCTAAAATAAATCCTGTTCTCTCCTCTAAAATAAATCCTTCTCTCATGTCCCTAATTATAGAGGCCAGGGGAGGCATTTCTTCCAACAAACCAATATAGAAAGATTCCCAATGCTGGCATTACAGCTTTGGAGATCCATCCATTATCTTCTGTGGTGATGGTTAGAAAGACAACATCCAGCCTTGCAATAGTGAACTCTGTCCTTGAAACCACAATCTGTTTGGGTCCCTCACTTTCCCCTCCAGGGTTTTATCTGCTTGTCTGACACACATTTAAGCCCCTTTCAGATACTATACACATTCAAATGAATGCACATTGGAGGAGGGCAAAACTGAACAGGTTCTGCCTCCCCAATGCAGGTACGTTCATTAGATCATCTTTTTAAAAACCCTCATGCATAGGTTAGAGGAGGCAGAGCCTGATGCTGCAGTGCAATCCTCCTTCTACAGCCCTGTTCAGTCATTAGGAAAAGGGCATGCTACACAAATTGAGGATCCCAAAATGCGCCAGAAACAACATTTGTCTGAAGTGGCAAATGCTGCAATGTTTGCCCCAATCATGGAAACACCTGCCATTACAGGTACAGCATTCAACTCTTGAGATGAATACTGCTGCAACCATAAGCCATAAGGGGTTGGGGTAAAAGGTGAGTGATAGTCAGGTTGGGACTTCTGGTGTGCTTTGGGATGCTCTGCTTGTGTAGAGTGTCCTTTTCATGACATCTGAATAGGGCTCATGAACCTGTTGCCTCCCCCATATGTGTTCATTCTAAGCACGTATAACTGAAAAGGGCTTCTAATTCTGGCCAGGAGATCAAGCTTTCACTTTCATTTAACCTTTCCTCTGACTTCACTCTGCCCAATTCACTGGTGGGACCTGGACTCATCTTAAAGGAATCCAGGATTCAATTTCAACTATGCTTTACTTGCATAATGTGTGGGGAGAAAACCCAACACATCCCAGGGAACACAAGTGAAATAATGTTTTAAATTAAAGAAAAATAGCTACACCAATTAAAAAGCAAAATAGGGCAACCTCATTAGCGGGTAAAGAAACAGGTTGCTTTGCAGGCTTTTATGCAAGGTATAGCTCAGCGTATTTATTTAAACCGATTATTACCTATAACTAATTATTTCATTGTACATTTCAAAGTTTTACTTGAAAGATGCAAGCCATAGCAATTTCTCTCCTTTTTCTTTCCAGTGGTTGCCCCAGATAAACAGGTTTTAGTTATGGTTCACAAGCTCTGTGTTTTCTACATGCTCTTTGTGATCAGTTTCATTTCCAATGACAGTTTTTGACACTCTGGTGGAGTAAATGATAATCTTCTCCTCAACTTCTAATTAAGCATATGGAGCTGACAATGATAACCTTCACATCCCCAGCTGTCTTATCGCTTTGGAAGCTCTTGAGGTTTCCAATTCAATTTCCAGCTCCTCTTATCACACAAGAGTAATTAGGAAAGAAATGTAAATACCACAGCACGGGAACTTCCTTAGTTTGGCCATAATGCTTAAGATCATCCATAGATGGCAGCACTGAAATCTTTGCCAGGTTGTGCAGACATGTGCAACTTTCCAGCTGTAGTGCTACACTACATAGAGTATTCAAAGTAGATGAGAGTTATGCCTTCATGAGAACAAACATCTCCAAGTAGACATCAGACTTTTGAGTTCTCCAGAACTCCACTTCAAGTATTAAGCAAAATCAGGAGCAGGGAAGAAATAGAGAAAAGCTGGACATGATGGGAAAGCCTCAAAAGTCTGCAGTTTGAAAAGTTTCAAGATGAAGTAAAACAGGTTTTATGCAGACTTAGTTAGATTAGCCACTGATAGTTGTAAGAGGGATTTTGGTTTGCATCAAGAGACCCTAGGACAGAGTTATCATCTTACATACGATTAGAGGATTTTGTTTTTACTTTGCTTATATACGAGGTGAAGAAATGCAGCTTTATAGATCACTGCATTCAAATCATTGTTATATGGCAGGGAAAAATCAGGCATGCAGATTGTGCATCAAAATCATGAAGCAGATTATAAATATAGTTCAAAAAACAAGCAATTCAAAAGCTGAGCAAATTGAAAGGATGCCAAAGATATTCCCTTGTATGGGACACAATTTGTCTTACAGCCACCTCTGATCTGCATGGCCTCACACACACCCACACCCTGCCCAACCACTTCTCTCTTCATGCTTTCCCTGAGTTGTGGTGAGCTCAGGGAATCCATTTTATAATATTTGTTTCTCTGTCAATGTACTGTATTGCCATGAATAAAGCGAGCATACAGCAACACAGGTTTGAACCCAACTCAAACACCACTGCTCAGACTTCTCTCCCCACTCAACCCTCAGTCAGCTAAGAACATAGCAGTTGCAACAGGCAACAAATTGCACAGTAGCAATATTGATTACACTCATCTCATTGTTGCTCTCATCAACTACCAGACTATAACAAACTTTAGAAAGCTTCATATCTCTATTTTCTTTGCATGACAGTCCAGCATGGTTGTATTTCAGTTTTCAATTTTCTGGATCAATTATTATTAAGTGTTCTGCCTCCACACCAACTTCACCAATATGGCTGATGGAGCTGCTTAGCTCTACAATGAACAATTAACAAGTTGTTCTAGCAAGAACTAATCTGCCTACTTTCCTTCCTACAACTGGACTAAATTTGATTCAAATTGGTTAGGTGGTCCACACGTTAGACCTCTTGCACCTCAAACATTCACGTCCGCCATCTTGGATCTGGGAAGATGACATCATTAAAAATGATACCATTGAGGTGTCTCCTGGACTGTCCTTAGGGCATGGCAAGTAGGGTGACCGCCCTAGGCCCAGCTCTTTTAATCCCCATTGGAATTAACTGGAAGGGGCCCCCACACTGGCTGATTTGCCCCAGGCCCTGTACCCTGCCAGGGCTCTCTAAGAACAGCACTAGGTGTCCCTATGTGGCACTGACTACAACTGTATCAAATTTGGTTGAAATCCTTCTGCCTCAAATATGTATGCATCTGCCATCTAGAATTGGGGTGGATGACATCATCACAAACCATGCTTTTGAGGTGTCCCTGTGTGTCACTCACTAAAACTGTACCTAATTTGGTTCAAATCAGTTAGACCATCCACAGATTAGCCCACCTGCACCTCAAAAGTTCACAAATCTGCCATCTTTGATTGGGGTGGATGACATCATCACAAACTATGCCATTGGAGCATCCCTATGTGTCTCTACATATGTAGTAAATTTGATTCAAATTGTTTAGGCAGTTCACAAGTTAGCCCACTTGTGCCTCAAATGTTTATGCGTCTGCCATCTTGAATCAGGGTGAATTACATCATCACAAACTATGCTGTTGAGGTGTCCCTGTGTGTCACTCATTACATCTGTACCTAATTTGGTTCAAATCGGTTAGACAGTCCACAAGTTAGCCCACTTGCACCTCAAAGGTTCACGCATTCACCACCTTGGACTGGGGTAGATGTCATCATCCTAAACTACCCCACTGGGGCATCCGTATGTTTCCTTACAGCGGTAGCAAATTTGCTTCAAATTATTAGCCCACTTGTGCCTCAAAAGTTTACTCAAGCATCCACCATCTTGAATTGGAGCGGATGACCTCATCACAAACTATGTTGTTGAAGTGTCCCTACAACTGCACCCAATTTGGTTCATATTGGTTCAGGTGTTGCAAAGTGAGGCAGGGGATGGACACATGAACACACATGCAGAATGTCAGGTGATCTCATCAGCCTACTAGGAAGTAGGCTAAGAAGTAATAAGTGATAATGCAGTCAAACAAGATGAGAGCAATCTAAAAAAAGGTCAACATTTAAAATGACATAAGGTTTGCTGCAATGAGGAGCCTTTTCTTTTAAAAGGAGGCTTTTTCAGTTCTTACTTATCCAAAGCCCTTAGTGAAGTCAACTGGGGATTGATATCTAAGTAAAATGGTTGAACAATGGGCAGTTAAGGGTATAACCACACATACACACAAACACAATTTCAAAGCCATTGAAAAACAACAAATATTAAACTTGAGCCATTAGAATAAACATTTCTGAAGACTCCCTTGGTGCATATGAAATGTCTGTCTTTGAACATGATAAATTGAGACAATACATTGCAGCCTCCTTCAGTGCCATTATATGCAATCATACTGGGTGACACATCTTTGATTTCCACTCTAGGCCTACATTATGTATCGTATAATTTCCAAAAAGAAGCTCAACAAGGAATATGCAAGTCAGTGTACAAATATCTTTTGTACTATGCCATATTTATGAATAATTGACATACTGTTGCCATGTGACAGAATGATCAAGCTTTTCATTATTGTCCTTCGGACTGAAGATCAAGAGACAGTCTTTTCTAAATTATGTTTTAAATAAACTCTGAATAAAATTACTCGTGTGGCACTCAGGAATGTTTCAAATGAATATGTAGGAGTCAGGGAAAATAAGGTCCCAGAAGTACTGTAGCAGGGCCCTGTTGTGTATGAGCTATGCACTGGGCTGACTCTCTTATGAAAGAACCAATTCCCAAACAAATAGTTATCACATTTTTAAAATGTACCAGAACAATTTTATTATGACCTTGCCAGAGGCAACCAGTTGTCTGCTGTAATCCATGAGCCAAGTATGGGGTGGCTTTCTAGAACTACTCCCAAAATTGTTTGCAAAGCTCCAATTGGAGAGGAGAAGCTAAGTGCACAATAAATATGGAGCGTCCCTCACATAGGAATATGTGATTGTGGAGTACTTGTAACATTGGATTTATTTGCAGACTGTAGATTTCAATTAAATTCATGTTAGGAATTGCAGGTTCAGAAGTAGCAGAGTGGCAGGCATTTTGGATTAAAAATAAAATCTAGCCATAGATCCCTTCCATAAGAAAAAGAAATCAGTTGCAGCTGGTCAAGTGTCAGTGAGCCCAAATTCACACATGCATTTGCCACTTTCAACTGTTTGCAGGGCCATCCTTAGGGTGGAGCAACCGGGGAGAGGCCCCGCACCAGCAGGCAGGCATATGGCTGACTGAGCCTCCAAGTCCTGAGAGGCTCCAAGACCAAGCAGCCTGCCCCTGCTCGCTGCTGTGCTGCTCGCTCCCTCTGCAGTGAGTGCAGCTGCAGGAGCATCAGGAAGAGAGGCAGCAGCTCATGTCACCATTCCGAGGGCAGATCCAATGGGGTTGCAAGGGTGTAGTTGTACCCTTTGTGAATCTGGATCCAGAATGGCATATCCTCAGCAGCAGCAGAGTCAAGAAAGGGTTAACACTCTGCTCTGCTAGTCCTACCCTCTCCCAGAAGGAGCTGCCTGATTTGTTTTCCTGGGGTTTGGTGCTCCTCCCCCCACATCCCTTCTCTGGCCAGCATTTGAATGTAATTTGCCAGGAATGAATGGGATGTGGAAGTTGGCAGTTGGCCTTGTCTCCCCACAAGGAAAGAAAAACAAAAACAAAATGCCAACCCTTATCTGATTGTTTTGTGTATGAGAGTGATTTGTTCCCCTTGCTTAAGCCAGTTTGTTTCTCTTCCCACCCACTCCCATGAACTGTGTGAGAGAAGTAATTTCAGTTTCTGTGCATGTTTCTTTGTGTGTGTGTGTTAGAGAGAGAGGGTGGTGGTGTTTTACACTTTAAAAAATCATTATCAAAGTGTGTCAAAACTGTTCTAGTACAAACTTCTAAGAAAAACCCTCCCCATCTTAACAATATACCTTCTTGTGAGGAAATTAGTCAGTTCAAAAGTATTAAAAGCTTTAAAGAGAATAAGAGGGAATAAAAAATGCTCCAACAAAATGGATCTGTTTTTGATTTTGTTCTTGCCTTTTGTTCCTGAGGATACTAAAGTGCTTATAGCTCTAATCTGGTCTCTGTGTGTGGGTTTCTCCCCCCGCACACACACACTTTATTAAAAATATTTATATGTTGCCTTTTAGCAACAAAGTTATCAAAATAGCTTAAATAGCAAAATATGAGGAAATTGTTTTCTCAACATGATCTCCCTTATAACCATTACTATTTTATTTTGCTTTGTGCTTATAACAGTAGCTCATATATAAATAACTTATATATTGTCTTTTTAATAAGTTTGTAATGGACTAAAATGCTGTGAGCATTTCTGCAGTGCTAGATATATATATATTCTTGATGTCCATTAGAAGACTGTCAAAGGAAAAAGGAAAATAAAACATCACCTTTGGTAAGCTGAAGCAAGGAGTAGGTGTCGATATTGTTAAGTTGCAGTAAACCTTCAAGGGTGAGGCAAGAGGGATAGACTGAAGAAGGTCTGAGGGAAGGGGGAGTGGAAACAACAGGATCAAGCTGTGGTTTGATATTCTTGTCTTTTACTTATTTATTATTTTTAATTAACAAACAAAAATGGTAAACAAAGAATTTCAGTGCACAAAGTGTACATGTTTTGCTGAATCGTGCCATTTTTCTTCATGGTATTCCTGCTATTGTTGCAGAAGCAAAGCACTACACTTGTATGCTTTACAAAGTGTTTAACTGTCAGTTTAAAGATAGGAGAAACTATCATAACTGGGTTTCTGTCCAATATATTCAACTAGTAAGTGAGGCCTGTTGTAGATTGGGCAAAGTCATTTTGCGTAGATTGCACTGATAGAGGATTTAAATATAGATAATAGGTAATAGACTTTTTTAAATTAATGTGCTTGCAAAAAGGAAGTAAAAGAACAGGTTGAAATTTGTAGGCTTCAACTTCAAATATTTTTCATTTTATTGAATAATGACTATATATGGTAAATGTGAATCTGAGAAAGATCTGCTTCTTTGGGGCACGATATGGTTTTGGAATTAATGATATGGTGAAAAATAACAGTTAAAATCTGCAAGTTATCTTAAGGATTTCTTCTTTAAAAAATCAAGCAAAATGATATTTAAACCTCCAGCTGTTATAAATCTGTTAGCTCGGCTAACCCAACAGGATTTATAACCCCCTTCAGCACTCCCCCTGTGAGTTAACAGAAAGTAGCAGCGAAGCTGCACCAAGGCAAACAAAAAGGCTCACAAAGAAAATGGTAAATGAATCAAGTCCCCCTGAACTGAACTAGGTACCCCCTCTAACAATAACTGAGTAATAACTGAAAAGAAGACAACAGAGCAAGGAAAGAAAGAGAACAAAGGATACCAGAGCAAAGAATTAACGGAACCAGAGATCAGAGCAGGAAGGAACAGAACAAGAGCAAACTGGAACTCGGAAAAGTTAAGAATTCAAAATAGAACACGGTCCGCGGTCAGCGAAAGTTGATAACAGCATCGGTAGAAAGCACAGACTGCTTGATATATGGCTTAAGAGAACCAGCAGCCAATCAGGCTCCCCTGAGTCAGCACTTCTCCTTCCTCTCTTGTGATCTCCTGCGCCTGCGTGTCTCCCACTGAGCTTTCCTCTTGAGACGTCTTCTCAAGACAGGTGAAATCCCAGCCTCCTCCTGTTTAGCCTGCTGCTGATCAGGATTCATGTCTGACACTTGTTCCGATTCCTCAGCTCCAGAGTCCAGTCTCCCTGCCAAATCCTGTTGCTGTGCCTCTGAGCCCTGACTAGCAGGCGAATCCTCCCATTCCTCCTCTGACTCTTCTGAGTCAGAAGTCTGAGCCATGACACATACACACACACCCCGCATATTCTGGTGTAAAAGTGTAAATATTGTTTTTAATGTTGTTTTAGAATATTGTTTTAAAATTTTTTAATTGTCGTGTTTTAAATTTCTTATTTTTGTGTTTAACTAATGTTTTAATGCTGTTTTTATCTTGTTGTAAACCGCTCAGAGACGTAAGTTTTGGGTGGTATAAAAATATGTTAGATAGATAGATAGATAGATAGATAGATAGATAGAGCAGTCAGCTAATTTCAGTGACAGGATTGTTTATGCAAAATTTAGTGTCTGTAGATTATTAGGACCTGGAGAAAATCTATCTATGTGGTCACTTATAATCGAGACCGACTTGACAGCACTTAATCAATCAAGGTCATTTTTTATTTATTTATTCATTTATTACATTTCTATACAGCCCAAAACTTGCATCATTAGGAAATATGACTGCATTTTCCACAAATTATCCAACATATATATGGATTGTTTAACTTTAACCTACACTCAGTGGCCACCATCCAACTTTGTGTTAAGTGTTGGGAATCCAAGTGTCTTCTTCCTTCAAATGAGATTTTTATTGCAAGAGAATTCAAGTTTGGAATGCAACTGTGTTAAATTGTTAGTGTTTGCATCTGTGTTTTACATATTATGGATTTTAGATTAAAAGGTTAAGGGGGCCCCACACATGCTGATTCACCCCCAGCCCTGTGCCCCCCTAGGGACAGCCCTGACTGTTCGGGCCACTCCCTGCAATTTCAAACCTTCTCCAAATCCCAGCATCCTGCCATAACTAACTGTCCCCTGCCACTCAGCATATTTTCTCTCAGCTTCTCTGAACATTATCCTTGGGCATAGTATTTCCTTACAAAGATGAGAAACTAAGGCTGAGAAAAAATGTCACTCTTCACTGCCATAGCAGTATCTCTGTTAATCCCACCTGCCAAGACATCAAATCCAAGTTAATTTTTTAAATCCACACAATCGAAACAGACTCATCTCACTCTCTTGATTGTTTGCCAGAGAGTTCACTTACTGGTCTTAATCCAATTCAGCCCAAAACCTTCTTCTTCCCATTTACAGACTCAACTTTCTACAGGTCAGCCTCTGCTCCCTTTGCCTTATTTTAAGGAACATCTGGAGGTTACTTTCACAGCCTTTCATTTTGTTATCTGATAATCATCACAAGGGGGGAAGGAGGTTTCTTTAATCTAGTTGGGTGTCAGCATAAATTCTAGGAGTGCAGCTTCTCTCACCCACTTCCTTTAGAAAATCTCCGAGTAGCAACTGTATTCTTTTTTGACTTGTAAGTGATCCATACTAGAATACTTCATTACTTCTTGCATCCACGATAGCTTTATCAAAAAGAAAACAACAACCTTGTTCTCCATTTTCAGAGTGATCACTGAATATTCCAAAACCCACTGAAGCAGACATACAAAGGGAAATTGAAAAAGGAGAACAAATAAAACTATTTTATATGCACTAGGTTTGCAACTCAGTCCAGATTGTTTTGCTTCCGCAGTTTACAAAATATAAAAATCATTTTAATGCTTCAACATTCAAGAGCAAAGATCTGAAAACCAACAGCAAAATGGAAGAACATGAGAACTGCAGATCTACTCTAACATATTGCTCATAAAAAAGAAAGATGGCAAAAACCAAACAAACCACCTAATGTGTTTTTAGCCTCAGGAACATCACAGAAATATCGTTCTGCTGCAGTGGTTCAAAATGATGAACATTTATCCTAAAAAGAAAAGAAAATCCTCTTTTTAAAAGCGTGTTTGGACCACAGATGGATCTTCCATGAGATGAGGTGAAGTGGCCAGTGCCAGATTTTTGGAGCCCCAGTATGGTGGCAAAATGCCCCCTGCCACTTCACCTGCTTCCCGCATACACCCAAGGCCATGGGAACAGCTCATCACTGTGTGGTGCCAAACTGCTCAGCAAAGAACAAGTCCAAGACAGCCTTCCTTCTCTGTCTAATCTCCCACTCTGTGAAAAGAAGAGGCCAGAATACTGGTGGAAGGAAGTGTACCAGGCCAGTATTGTAGACTGTTGTCCAAGAGCATTTCCAGAGAGACACTCTAGGCTAGCACTGTACTCGCAGGCTCAAAACACTACCTCCTTCCACTCCCTTACCTGGCTTTTCAGAACCCAGGATGCGAGTGGAGGAGGGAGACAGAGAGTTAGGGTGTCTCTGACTTGCCTGCTGCTGGGTGTGTTAAATGGAGACAGCTGGATGCAATTGGGTGGTGTGTGTATGAATACAGACATGACAGGCTGGGCAGAGGATAGAGAGAAGGGTGAGAGGATGTGATGGGCTTGGTGGCGGGTGGAAGGAAGGAGTGAGGCAGGGAGAGAGTGGGTGGGGGGATGGGGGAAATTTTGGGCATACTTTGTGTATCATAGAAGACAGCATATTGCCTCCCTACCTCAGGTGCCACAGGGATGTGGGATGCTACTGGTCGGGGCAACCATGAAACATGATTGTTCAATCATTGATGGCACACCTGAGCTAGGGATGGATGGGTGAGCTAATTGTTGGCTCTACGTTTTTCAGGACCCTTGGGCAAGATGTCCTCAATGGACCTCCCTGGAATTGGCATATCTCCTCACCACTATCACCTCTGCACATTAGATATCCCTCTCCCACTAGACCCGTTTGCAGCACTGCTCAGAGGGAGAGGGCAAGGTGCGTGGAAGTTCCTTCTCGTTACTGACTTGGAGGGGGCAGGTAAATACATTGACAGCAGGACTGCTGCTTGCATTTGTGGGTGAGGCAGTGGGCCTCTTTCTGAGATTTGGGCCTCAACAGCATCCAACAATGCTGACCCCTGATGCCAGCCCTGGATGCACTAAAATCAAACAGTTATGACAGAGCCCTGCTGTCTAGAAGAGCACTGGATTGGGTGAGAATGGGGGTGAGGAATGAACCCTGAGAATGAATAGCAATGACCTGAGAATTGGTACCTGAGGATGGGCAGGAGAAGCTATAATATAAGCACTAGGAATAGAGATGTAAGAAAAAGGCAAGGGTTTGATAGTCAGGCTCATAACAGGTATCTAGTTCATTCCTAATCTGGTTGCTGCAACATATTTATGTAGTCCTGGTTAGTACCTATAAAGCCCTTAAATACCCAGGGTATTTAAGAGAACACCTTATTTGTTATGAACCCCGCCACCTAGTATTAAGATGGTCAAAGGAGGTTCATCTGAGAGTACCACCAGTTTGTCTGGTGGTAAGCCTTCTCTGTACTTGCCCAGGGCTGTAGAACACACTTTCTGTGAAAATTAGAGCTGCTCCATCCCTGATGCCTTGTAGGAAACAACTCATGATGCACCTGATCAGCCAGGCTTTTAGTTGGATGTTTATTGTTTCTTTCTTTTATATGGTTTTAAAATGATTTCTGTGTATGTACTGGTCCTTGTTTTAAATTTTTTGGCTGTTTTTACTTGTTTGTTAACTTCCTTGAGACTTTTGTAGTAGGCAGTATACAAATGTATTAAATAAATAAACAAAAATATTGCACTTCTGCTGCTTGATCCCATTCATCTTTATTTACAAGTCCTACTGCATTCAATGTGGCTTACTCTCAAGTAAATATATTGCCTTAATTTACAAAGTCATTATTCATGTGCATTAGCTGTTACATTATATTAAATCACATGCATCAGTGGCCAAAGATAACATATGAATTAGTTTTGAGTATAATACAGAAAAGACCTAAGCAGTGGGGTTACTGTGAGAAGGAAACTAATCTTCCCTCCTGCAATATGCACATTACTGAAGCAGAACAGAGGCTATATGCAGGTGTTCCTTGATGTTTTCCAAAGACATATATTGCTTACTGTTTCTGCCATTCTTCAAGAGACTGGGTGTTGTTTACTGTTAGGAATTAGTTTGAAATTTGCTTATACCTATTTAGTTCTACCATGACTTAATTCACAAAGTTTTTGATAAATTCTCAAAAGTATTAAACCCACAAACATTATTTCAAAACATCAAATCAAACCATATCACAAATGCTTAAATGCAAGAAAGTGCCTCCCTAAATAGAAATGTTTTACTGTCTTTCCTAAAATGCTGGAGTGGCAGCCTAAAATGAAAAGATAATCAGTTATGAAACCATGTTCAGATGTCACAACTATGAGAGAATGTGCCTCAGTGAGCCTCAGACTCTCGTGCTTCCCTCACTTACCTTCCTTCTTTGCACACGAGAGGAGACTGGAACCTTCCATTTGTGGTTTGCAAGATACCATAGTTTCCTGTTTTATTCTAATATAAGAAACTATAGTTTGTACAAATCACAGTTAGTTAACAAATCAGGATACCAAACCAGGATCTAATAATGGCTTGTTATGATATCTCAAATGGGCCCAAGAGTACATCTTCAACAGAGATTGCCCTGTGTAGGTCCAAGCCACCTTCCATAAAGAAGAAATGTTGAGCGAGGCTCCCCTGCTGAATCTTAATAGGCCTGAAGTGGCCTGGAGCCTAGGCAAATGTGCCATGTATTTGATGGCACATTTGCAAAGGAACATGGCTTCAGTTCCTCTGGTTCCTATATTAACATTATTTAAAAATCATTCTTAAATAAACAAAATGTGGAATCAACAGGTAATACCAAGATTATGTAGTATAGTTTCTGCCCTTTGTCATATCCATCCAGTTTTGTTTGCAAACTGCTTAAGTTCAAAAAAATCAATGAAAAAGTAGAGTTGTGTTCTACTGAATGAGTTGGGCCTTTAGAAAAAGAAAAATAGACTAGTCTCTCAATATTTGAACAAGTTTTTAAAACTTATGAATCTAATATATTGCATATTGCTGTTACTGAGAAGTATCAGCATCATAATAGGATAATACTGTGTGCTACAGTAGTGAAGCTGTTAAGCAGAAGCTAATCTGATGAGCTCACAGTCATTCTGTGATCAGGACATAATTCTAGTAATGTAGCTGTATCAGGAAGCAAGAGTGACTCATTCTTTCTTTTAAGTTGCTTAGGAAGAGGTAAAATAATGCTTGTCATGTACATTCAATACAATTTTGACACATAGAACTATATTGCATTTTAGACAAAATGCCCTGTAAGCGAGGAAAGAACCAATCACCCTCTAGGCACAACCCCCCCCCCCGAATTTCTCCTTTATTTTTCCAGTGGAACCTTTTCCATTTCTAAAATTTCATTGGCTTCCATCCAGACAAGAACTGTGAATGTGCAACAGTTCGAGTTCCAGACTACCACTGTGCTGTCGCTTGAGCAGAGGAAGGGGCAACCTTTGCCAATCTTTCTCTCTGAAACCCACTATGCATCACCAAAATATGTACCTGAGGGTTGCACAATCTAAAGATATCTCAAAACAGGAACCTCCACAAATAAACCCTAAACCTTCTGAAAGGCTGGCCACCCTCACACCAGGACTAGATAGGACTTGATATAGAAGAAGAGAAGTGTCAGTCTCCAAGCCAGAAGTCAGGATCTTTAAGGCCTCTGCTCTCCCAGACAGATAAGAAATTCAGAAGAGGTAGGCTGAGTGCAGAGGCACTTAACGCCTGAGTGGAACAACTTGTTCCTTGGAGCTATCCATGGTTCTGCAACCATGACTTGCCTTTTTCAACCTACTTGGTTCTTTTCTGAAGGATGAGGTCACAAGTGAAGTTGATCCTTTACACATGTAGATTGGTCCCTTCTATTTAAATAATAAGACCACCATACACCCAAGAATGAAGCACAGAATGCAGACAGATCTTTCGTTCTTTTAAAATGGTAAGCTGCTTTGTGCCACAGTCTGCAGAAAAAGTTAGGCACCAGTTTTTAAATAAACTGGTAAAATAATTCAGTGTATATGTCTGAATGAGATTTCAGTATTTTAGAAGTTATGGGGGGAAGTAAATATAAATTGTGCACAGTGGCTACAGTGATCAAAGCATCTTTTTCTTCTAGAAATCCCAATACTGCAAGGTATAGTCTGAAAGGTTACTAAAACAGCAGCATGAGGACATTGTTTATTGTATTTCAATTACTGCAGAACAAATAAAATGACAACTTAATTAGAATACTGGCATTTGTCTTTTTTAAAAAAAGCAAGCTAACTAAGTTATGTTCATTCTGACATTCACAGATTGGCAATAAGCTTCATTTAACTGACATTTGTTAGAGGTGCTGCCTAACATGCACTTGTAAATCTCAATATGAGAATTTTGAAAACAAGTACGCAGATAACTGTCTCACACATAATCATCAGGAAGATCCTATCTGCCTTATGGGCTATTTCCTAATGAATATATGTTTAGTCAGCTTAGGTTGATAGCTTGGGCTTAATCACATAACCTCTTAGCATTTCAAACATATGCCTTCAGGGACTAGAGCTCCTGGAAATTGAACTAAATGAGATATAAAATAAAAGAAGCAAATCAATGCTGTTCATATACCAAAAATACAACATTGGGGGTGATCTTTTTACTGCACACTTACCATGGCACTGGTTGTCAGAAAGATGGAAGCTGAGAACCTTATACTCTGCGGGCTGGGGCCTTGACTGCCGAATCACCCTAACCTAACCCAGAGCACTCAGGTCCTAGTATGACCCCGCCCAGCTGTTCTCCGAACAGGAAGAGTATAAAGGTTTCCTGTTGGGAGCAAAGTTTGCCTCAGGATCAAAGTCTCCTTGGTTCATAGTGTGTTGTTGTTTGCAATTACTGGTTCTCTGCTTTGGCTTCAGTCACTCCTGATTTTGCAGTATCAGTGTGCCTTTTGATCTTAGTTCCTGATTGTCTGTTTGGCTTCCACCCCTGAGTATATATCTCTGAACTCCTGGCTTACTTTCTTATCCTGAGTCTTGGCTTACCCTCATTTTTGATTTCTTGTCTGGTTGCTCCTACTCCTGATTTTGGACTCTGTGCCATCCTCTAGTTAGTTTATGGGGATGGTTAGTTCCCAGGTGAGGAATGGTTAGTAGGGTTGTGTTTTGGCTTTGGCCTTGCTGAATAATCTGCGCCCCGCCCCCAAGTCATGCAGGAGTGGCTGCTTGCAGTACGCTAAGCTCCACAGAGTACTTCATGCTTCTGGTGTGAGGGGGGCCTCCTTTATGGGAAGCAGAGCCCTATATTGCCCCAGTGACAGCAGGGTACAGCTAAAGGTGTGTATAGGAAATGCATACAGGAAATGCTGGGAATGACAGTCCCATAGGGAATGTGCTTTAAAGGACATTCCCCCACCCCCCACACACACACTGTTTTCCATGCATACCTATCACCATGCCCCATACACTTTTCACTGGGGCAGTATGGGGTCCCACTTCCCCAAAAGAAGGGTCACTCACACTGGAAACATTCAGAACGGCGTGAAAGCAGGCATGCTATGAGCAACCAACTCCACACAGACTTGAGGGGCAGTACTGATTATTCTGTTTCAGCCTCACCAAAGCACAGTCCTAATGGTTATACTAAGTAAAGAAAGGAAAGGACACAGAAGCAGAAAGCTTCATGCCCTGTTCTTCTTTCTACCACTTTATCCCACGCTCCACAGACTGCTATAATGTTCGTCATAGTTTTAATACCTATGTCCTTTCTGTACATTGTATTTTTGGTATATGTTCTGAACAGTGCTATCTGGCATCTGGCCCAAGACAATGCTGGATGGCAGCTGATGGGGCTTGAGTATGTAGCAAATGATGGGTAAGTGGTATGTAGAATGTCTTCACTAGGAGAGATGATCAAGTTTTAAATGTAAGCAAGAAATCAAAGATGCTGAGTGGGAGCAATGGAAGATATGGATGTGCATGGAACCGAAATGCCTGGCTCGTCTTGAATCCAGACTAGATTCAAACCGCACTGGGTCTGGTCCAGTCTGCCCATCGAGCCAGCTCGAGGGGCTCAACAGGCATACATGTAAAGTGGAATCCTGCAAGGATTCCCCTTTACAAGTAAAGGCCTAAAGAGAGAGGGGATGGAAAAACTATACTTTACGTAAGTAATAGCACTAGCGGTACCTTTAAAATCCAAGCTGTGGCAGTGGCAAGGACAGGGATGGAAGATGGGGGGAAGGGGGGGAGGCTTCTGCTACCCCTTGCCTCACAAGTGACCAGTTGCACAGTGGGGGGTGACTGAGGCAAGGACTGTTGTGGTGGTGGAGAGAATGGAGATGGCCGCAGGGACTCCTTCTATCCTCCCCCACCTCCCAAATGAAAGCCAGGGCCAGCTTTTGGGCTTCTACCCTTTAAAACCCTTTAAAACCCACGGCAGGGACAGAGATGGGAGATGGGGGGATGGAGGTTGCTTCTACCACAGCGCCACTAGTGACCGACCACTGGTAGCGCTGCAGCGGGGTGGCTGTGGCAGCAGGGAGGACTGCTGAAGCGAAGAGGACTCCTTACACTCCCCCGCCAGCCTCCCAAATGAAAGCACAGGGCCAGCTTTTGGGCCTCTGTGCACACATGCACATGGAAGGAGACTTTGAATGGCAGAAGATAGAAATCACAGGAACCCATTGGTTCAAAGGGCTTAGACATAACCTGCATAAAAACTAGAGAAAGGTCCTAAGAGGGGGGTAGTTTTGGGACCAGAGGATAGAGGTGAGTCCCCCCTCTATCCACTGGCAATACTATATTTTGCACTGAGATTCCAGAGACTTAATTTAGCGGAATGCACTATATTTTACACCAGAACATGCTCAAGGAGAGCCGGAAACTTTGTTTTTTAAAGAAAAATTTCTGAAGAAGATACTTCCCAGTGACCTGCACAGACATACCATATTTTGGATTGAGAGTCCTGGCACTTAAATCCTGGCTGATTTGCTCATTCATCACAAACCCATACCTTCTTGCTCATTTATCACAAACCCACAGGTTTGGGCCAGAGTGTATGGGGCGGGGGATGACCAGCTCCTAATGGATTCTTGACCATTCACAAACTAACTGGCCTTCAGTTCTTGAAATTTTTGTAATTTTCTGCCATGAAACAAGCCACTTATAGGACTTTTTTAATAAAAAAATTCAAATTCAAAACATATTTTAAAAATCAAGATATTGCCTTATCCATTTCAAATCCAATATTTAGAGCTTACATCTGTGCCCAATATCAAAGCCCTATGGCAAGTCATTCCATAAATATTCAAGGAATGGGGGATAACCACAAAAAGGAAATCACATACAGTACCTCCATTAGTAGGTCTGATGAGGAGTCCCAGACAGGCACAGGCTCAGCACAGGAGGCCAGGGCAGGCCACCCAGGTCAGGTCAGGGCATGTGGTGTGCAGAGGTCACTACTCTGCCTTCGTTCTTCTCTGCTGCCTGGAGAGCTTCAGGAGGCCTCCTGGTAGAATCAGAAAGAACTCCTGAAGCCCCGCCCACCCACCAAACAGCTGATGGTCAGCTCAGAGGAGCTCAAGAAGGCTGCTGCTGGGAGGGAATCAGGCTGCAGCCACCCTTGCCCCTCATAGTTGTGCTTGGCCCGTGGGTGGGTGGCAGCACAGCAGGGAAATGGGGATTTGGAGGCCCCAGGGGACATGAGGCCCTCCAGGGGACATGGGGGACCAGACTTCTGCCCAGGAGTCTGGTCCAAAGAGTGCCAAAACCTGCCTCTTACATAAGAACATAGGAAGCTGCCTTATACTGAGTCAGACCATTGGTCCATCTAGCTCAGTATTGTCTACACAGACTGGCAGCAACTTCTCCAAGGATGCAGGCAGGAGTCTCCCTCAGTCTTATCTTGGAGATGCCAGGCTGGGAGCTTGGAGGAACCTTCTCCATGTAAGGTCCATGGGAAAGAGCATTGATGTCCAAGGTTGTTAAGACTGCGGAGAGAATAATTGGGTGTACTCTTCCCACTTTAGACCAAATTTATGCCACCAGGAGTTTTAACAAAGCGGTAGAGCTAGTGCAGGATCCCACGCACCCCGGAAATGATCTCTTTCAGCTTCTGCCTTCGAGAAGGAGGTACAGGGTCATAAAAGCCAGGACCAGCCGCTTGAGAAATAGTTTCTATCCAAAAGCGGTGTTAGCTCTGAACACAGCAAAATACAGTTTCTGATGGGGTTTTTGTTTTTAGTTTTTTTAGAGTTTTTTAGAGCAATGGGTATATGGGGGGGGTTTATTTTGGGATATATTTAGTTATTTCTTGTTAGGTCCTGTAGAGGTTGCTGTAGATTCTTTCAATCTTGTTCTGTACAGGACAATGACAATAAAGATTTATCGTATCGTAAGCATGCTGGTGTCCTTCCCAGAGCGGCTCCATGCCCTAAGGGGAATATCTTACAATGTTCAATCATGCAGTCTCCCATTGAAATGCAAAACAGGGCAGGCCCTGCTTAGCGAAGGGAAAATTTATGCTTTCTACATAGGAACTGCCATATACCAAGTCAGACCATTGGTCCATTTACCTCAGTATTGTCTACACAGACTGGCAGCGGCTTCTCCAAGGTTTCAGGCAGGAATCCCTCAGCCCTATCTTGAAGATGCCAGAGAGGGAACTAGGAACCTTCTGCATTAAGTATGCAGAAGACCAGCTCACCTCCCCTTCTCTACCTTTGTCTTTCCCTATCATCCTGGCAAGGCAGCTTCCACTACCATTGCACAATCATTTTCAATGGAATTAGTTTTGCCAAAAGGAAACAGGACTTGCTCGGTGAACTCTTACTTGCCTTGCTTCCATCTTTCTTACTCCTTATTCTTCCTTTTCCTGCTAGAGAGTTAGGAATTTGCTCCCACTTTCAGAATCCCAGATAGACAGAAGAAGAGGTATAGCTTACATGTGATCACTCCTTAAACATCAGTGTAAAGTGTAAATTAGCTCCATGACAGGAAATGTTTCATATGCATAAGTGGAAAAAGCCCGAGTCGGTGCTAAATGTTCCCTCTCATATAAAGAACCTGAAGAGCTGTGGCTCATGCACATTGGGAACAATCTGAAGAAAGCTAACTAGCTACAACTATGGAGCATGTGCTTAGTGGTAACTACATTGCAAACCCCATATGGAAATATGTGCAACACAGTTAAGCCCTTAAGACTCATTTATTTCAGGTAGATTTCAATATAGTACATTTTTCTGCATTGCACTTCAGATGTTGGAAGACAAGCATTAACTCTTTCATGCCAGACTACCTCACTGTGCATAAAGATCATACAGGAAAAGACCTATGTGCAACATGTACCCATAAAGCACAATAGATTTGCCCCCATTTGTCATAATCTCTTCACAAACCACCATCAGCAGAAATACCTCTTAATAATGATAATTCATTTTCTCCTTTTTTGGCTGAGTAAATTGAAATATAATTAAAGGCGTCTTTAGAAAGAAGCAGGGTTTGCCTTATACTGTTCTGGATCATTTACTCGGAGCAACCTGCACTCAAATAGCTGCTCAGTGGCTCATAACACTCTGCAGAATTAATAATAAAAAAGCAATGCCAGTGAATTGTATAATGGGGATATGCAGCTAATGTGAAAGTGTACTTCCAGCACAATTATCTCAAGTGTTAAGTCTTGCATTCAGTTAATTATCAGGCATTTGTGGTCCAGAGTGATAGTATTCAGGTCAAAGTTTTGGTAAACACAGTCATTTGAACGGGGAATGGAAAATCCTACTCCTCTTTGGGGGGAAATCAAATTATAATAGAAACTAATTAAGATGTTAACATTTATTAATACAAATAGCGTATTTGTAGATCAGTTTAAAAAAAAACTTTTTATCTTCAGGAAACACTTTCCACATTGACTTGCCTGCTGAGGGATTTCTGGGTATCTGCCATTGCTACTGAACCCATGCACATTGCAGTGATTCTGGAGCATCTTCTAGTGAGCATACTCTATTCACTTGGGGAACTGGCACGGCCTGTGATTTTCACAAGTGCTCTTCCTTAACTAAGGTGGGCAAGCTGTCCTTAAGGGAAGATTTCTTCTATTATGAATCCCCAAAATATAGTTTGAAAACTGCTGCAGTAACATTATAAATGAATTTATTTAATATATTTATATCTTGTCTTGATTGATTGATTAAGTGCTGTCAAGTCGGTGTTGACTCTTAGCGACCACATAGATAGATTCTCTCCAGAATGATGAATCTTCAACTTGGCTTTTAAGGTTTCTCAGTGATATCTTGTCTTCTCTATTATCTAATTTGTTGGTTTGTACAAAATAAAGTCATCCTTCCCAGTGACCTACAAATACCAAATTTTGTATAGACAATCCTGCCTCTTAAAGTAACTGAATGTGCTACATTTTACACTGGAGTCTGCTCGGGTGATGGTTTAGGTTTGTTTTTTGGTGGGGTTTTTTTTGTATTTTTTAGAAGAATTTCTGAATATAATCATATTTTAACTATTATTCTCAACAATTTTTTAAGATTCAATAATCAGATCAATAATTCCAAAATGACATCATGCCCAAGAAATTAGATCTTCCTCAGATTCAAATTTACTATGATTCAAATTTCCCATATAAATTACATGATTCAATAAAATGAATAATGTTTGAAGTTTAAATCCTACAAATTTCAAACTGTTCTTTTACTTCCCTTTGGTGAGTACATTAATAAAAAATTCCATTACATTACATATATTTAATTTCTTGAACTTCCTTATAAGCGTAATGTACACAAAATTGAAACTATGGACGCAGCACAATGCAAGTGCCTGCCCACTGTTTTGCTAAAGTCTATTTCCACAATGGTCCTGGGGCTGTCTTTTATGTGTGCAGCAATCCTGCTGCCTTGCTAACACTGAGGTTTCATTGTGCAGAATCTCAGCCATTAAAAGCAGCAGCAGGTAAACAACTCATCTCCTGAATTAAAAAGTCTGGGTGAAGAGAAATGTTTTCACCCGGCATCTAAAACTCATAAGAGGAAGAGCCTGGTGCACAGCCTGTAGAGAAAATTCTGGGACTGGGGTGCCATTATAAAGAGGGCTCAGTCCAAAAGGCCTAACCTTCATAGGGGTACCCAAAGGATAGCCTCCCCAGAAAATTCCACAGGTTGTTCCAGCTCCTTGCTCCAAGCTCATGCCTCCTAGACCATTTCTGACTAATGGTTAGATGGTTAAATATGGCATTTATACTTGTTGGACCTAGTTCACAATAAGCAGTGAACAGAGCAGCAATGTTGGCATCTAGAAACTACTGTTTTGTACAGCACAGGGGACTTAAGCATGCTAAAAATGCTGGTGAGATGCCTCACTTTGCCTCACTTCTTACAGTCTGACAGTTTGTAGGGGAACACAGTAGAAAGTCCATTGCTCAAACTTCCCCATCAGTGAGGATTAAAAGTAAGTTGTGTGTCAAAGTGTAAAAGATATGGTTATTGTAAGTGTTGAAAGAGCATTTCCCCCCATAAATCATTGCGTGTTACATATCGCTAAAACACTCAGTGGGGTTTTGTCCGTTTAGAACGGAAAAATACATATAAAACTGCACTTAATAGCAAAGAACTGAAAAAATGAGATGAACATGCTTGTCTTACACAGAACAATTATGAAAGACAACCAGTTGGTCAGTACATGTGCTGCAATCTCAGCATCCTACTGAGATCAATTCTAAATAGCCCTAAAGGGAACTTGGATATTAATTTTCAGCTTGGGAAAGGGTCTTCCTCTAAATTTCTGTTATACACAAGCAAGAAAGAAATTATCATGGGGTTGTTGGAGAAGGACTAATTGCTGGTATCTGTAACACTCCCTGTACCAATTGTGAGCTTGGAAAATAAGCTGGATGTTTGTATGTTTGTAGAGTAGTTATTCTACTGTCTCCTGTTATTGCAAAAGATACAGTACAAGAAAATCTAATTGGCATACACTAGAATATAATGAACTATGCAATATGTTGGATGTTTGTTTCTTGAAAGTCGGGTTCCTTACCTGCAACAGTAGTTCTTGTAGTGGTCCATTGTCCTTCATGCTGTGGATTTCTGCGCCTGCGTAGACATGACCTGGGAACCTTCTAGAACTAATTTAGCCTTTTGCAGTGGCCCTGCCCCCAATGACATAACTGTCACCACAGACATACCTCCCTCAGTCTCTGACCGCCACGATCAACAACAGGAGGTGACTGCTACAGCGGGGAGGGGGGAGGTTCACATGAAGGACAATGGACCACTACAAGAACTGTTACAGGTAAGCAACCTGACTTTCTTGATAGTGGTCCTATTGTCCTTCACACTGTGGAGAGCAAGCTACTCACCAGGACGGCAGGAGAAGCAAGCATCTACGACAGGAACATTTCCAAGACAGCTGTCCCAAACTGTGAATGTGCCCATGACCTGGTAGCCAGGGTGTAATGGTGGACAAAGGACAGTGATCCCTTCCAAGTAGCTGCTCTACAAATGGCATTCAAGGGAATTCCATGAAGGGAAGCTGTAGACTTGGCCATGGCCTCGCTGAATGAGCCTTAATGCAAGGCAGCACCCGTTCCCCTGCTAAAAGGTATGCTTGTTTTATTGCAGATGTGATCCAGGCAGATAGTCTCTGAGAGGAAACTTGTCTCCCTTTATTGGGAGCGGTGTAACAGACAAATAAGGAGTTTGATCAGTGGAACATCTGAGTGTGATGGAGGTAGAAGGAGAGATCTCTTCATCTGATACAGGTGACAGGAAGAAAATTGGGAGACAAATATCCTGAGACATGGTACTGCATTACAACTTTAGGTAAGTATTGTGTATCAAGGCACAGCAACACTTTATCCTGTTGGAAGGATAGGAAAGGAGGGTCAGCTCATGTTGGGCACGACTCAGTCTGCCCAGATGTTTTCTTTTCCTGTGATATGCATGACTGATGGCCGGATGCAATGGTCTATGCACCAAGCCCATATGTCCACAGCCAAACGACACAAGGAGGGCAATCGCGTTCCATCCTGATGGTTCAGGTAGGACACTGCTGTGACATTGTCTGTCATAATTAGGATGGAGGAAATGCTCAGCAAGGGGAGAAAGGCCTTCATTGCTTTCCACATGCTTCCAATCGGTTGATATGGGAAAGAGCTTCTTGCTCGCTCCATCCACGCTGTGTTCTGCACAGTGTGCACCCAGCCCTGACCGGAGGCATCCGTCATAATAGTTACGGAGGCTGATGTTTCACTGAATAATCTCCCCATAATTAAATTTGGGAGCTTGTACCTCCTGTTTTCTTCCAAAGAAAACCACAGGGCTCTGACTTGATGGCACATTTTACCTTTACCACCACCAAATGGAGCTGTGGACAAGCCGTGGCAGAAGCAGTTCGGTGTCCGGATGGTCGTCCTGCAGAGAAAAGACAGACAGGAACCATTGCTGTAAAGGGTGCATCCAGAGACGTGCCAAGCACAGGATAACGTTGGTGGAATCTATAAACCCCAGCATTTTTTGTATAGATCTCCCCAAATGCAGCTTGGTGGACAAAATCTTGTAAGCCATGGCTCTGATATCTGTTACTTTCCTTCGAGGTAGGAAAGCAAGCAACTCTTAAGAATCGAGAATAGTTTTCAGGAATTCTATAATCCTTGTGGGCTTCAACTTTGATTTCTCCCAGTTCACGCGGAGACACAGCTTGTTCAGAAGGTCCAGCATAGTTTGAATATGACGATGCAAATTCTCTTTGGTCTGTGCCACCAAGAGCCAGTCGTCTAAATACAGAAAAACCCAAATGGCTGGCTGATGGAGGTAAGCCACGACTACAGACATACATTTTCTGAAGACTCTTGGTGCCATGGAAAGACCAAAGGGCAATACCTTGTACTGGTAGATCTTTTCCCCAACGCAGAAATGCAGGTACTTCCTGTGATGTGGCCGGATCGAGATATGAAAATAAGCATCCTTCAGATCTATGGATGT
Source organism: Hemicordylus capensis (assembly GCF_027244095.1). Taxonomy (NCBI): domain Eukaryota; kingdom Metazoa; phylum Chordata; class Lepidosauria; order Squamata; family Cordylidae; genus Hemicordylus; species Hemicordylus capensis. The sequence goes on along the minus strand of NC_069657.1, from coordinate 387,896,670 downwards.
GAACCAGTCATTTCGCAACAAGAGTTGTAGAATCTGATTGAGGGTGGTCCTACGGAAACACTTGGGTTGAATGAAATGATTGAGGCTGCAAAGGTCTATAATGGGCCTAAAATCTCCACCCCTTTTCGGGACTGTAAAGTACCAGGAATAGTAATCTGTTGCAATGTTCATGTGCACCTGTTGCATCATGCCCTTCCTGAATAAGGATTTGATCTCTTGGAGTAAGGTGTGGTTGGGTTGCATGTGACACGTCCCTGAAAAGGGTGGAAGAGTATGAAACTTGATTGCATAGCCCAAACGTATGGTAGTCAATACCCACTGATCTGCGACGATATCTTGCCAGGTGTTCATGAATGGGAGCAATCTGGAGGCTGACATGGAATCAGGCTCTCTTATTGTAGAATGGTTTGGTTCTTGGAGTGGATTTCGTGGTGGGAGTGGAAGACTTACAAAAGGAACCATAAGATTTATATCTGCTCCTCTGAGGGCCTTGGTGCCGAAAAGGTTGAAAAGCAGGTCTCTGACTGGTTTGCTGACCCCAAAGATGTTGTTTTGGGGGCTTCTGCTGGTAAGACTGGAGTCCCATTGACTTCACTGTCATATTGTATTTGTGGATTCTCTCCAGTGTGTCATCCATCTCCTTCCCAAACAGATTATTCCCATCAAAGGGAAGGTCCTCAATCCAGAGTTTGGCCTTGGGGCCAAGGGAGAGTATGAAGAGGAGAGTAGACAAGGGAGAGTAGACTTAAGCCATGCATGCTGACACAGGGCTATGGCAGCAGCCATGACACAGGAACCACAGTCCACCTCATGTCTTGCTACGTGTACTGTTGCTTTGAAACTTGAAAAACTTCAGAAAGAAAGGTCATAGTTGTATCTTTACAGTCAGACGGAAGTTGTTGGAGAAAGGGTTCCAGTTTTTCCAGAATAAAATGTGTGTGTAGTGGGCCATGCACCCTTGATAATTCACTATGTGGAGTTATAGACTCGCAGTGGCATACATGCGCCAGAGTCCATATTCTCCCCATCTGGGTCTGAAGCAGCAGACAGTACTTTCTGTTTAGCACCATGCTGAGATGACTCTACCACAATTGAATTTGGTTTGGGGTACAACAATATATGAGGCACATCAGTCAGATGAACCCGATAAAGGGTTTCCAATTTCTTAAAGGTAGGCTGGATGGATGTCAGTTTGGCCCAAGTTGCCTTCACCACATCAGAGACAGTAGGAAGAATTGGTAAGGAGACAAGTGCCAAGACATTTTGCTTGATGAGGCCAGAAACGGGATCAGCTGATTTATATTTCAGCTATTGAGTCTTCAGACCCAATGCTGTTGCCATGCATTGAAAATGCTCTGAATCTGGTCTAAATTCATCTGCAGCAGACTGTGCTTTGTCTGCATCTAGAGCGTCACCTGAAACTGGAGAAATTGGCACCACTCCAGGATCTTTGTTAGAAGATGAGGCAGCGTCTCCCTCAAAGTCAGAATCAGGGCCAGCCAAGTCTACAGGGGCAGCTGGCTCTGCAATCTGAGCAGATTTGGCCAGAGGCACGTTAGGATGGGACTTGCTAGTAATGGCAGCTTTCCCCTTGCCAGCTTTCTTGCGCTTCTTAAGCATAGGATCTGAAGGTGCGCTGTTGGGGGATATGGATCTGGACTGGGATCAGGGCGCATATCTCTCTGGGCTATTACAACAGTCACTGTCCCCTGTGCCACAGTAGTGGATCCTATGGTGGGCAAAGGGAGCTCTGGGCTCCATCAAAAAATAGTCCATATGTGGTCTCTCATAGGCATAATCAATGTAGCCTGGGGACCAACAATAGTGCCATTCGGAGGATAATAAGGCTGTTCTCTGCTCTTGCGCTCATACAAGCGCTATCTCCTTCCCCTCCATTCCCAGTCACGGTACCGATCTGAGTAATCAGAACTGGTACCGGAAAAGGCAGACATGCGCTCCCTGTCAGGAGTGCTATCCTCCGACTGCTCCTTGGGATCGAAGGGTTCTTCCTCATATTCCTCCTCCTCCTGAATATGGGAGGTAGCCACGGAGATATTGGATGGTTTCTGAGGCTTACAGTGCCTCCTCCGTAGAGCCCAAGTGCTTCAAAGCTTTGGAACCCGAGATTGATGGCTTCAGGTTTGGGAGCGCCTCAGAATCTGGTGCAGGCATTACTTCCACTGGACGTGCCAGCACGGGGCAGCAGATGGAGGTCTCCATTGGAGGACATTCAGCAGCTGGTACAGCACTCTTGGGATGTCTCCGTAGTGGGAGGAGATAGCAGGGCTGTATTCACTGATAAAGCCTTCTCCCACAGCAGCGCCCAAAGACGCTGGGCTTGGTTTCTTTTCACCTGCTGAGTGAAAGACTGACAAATCCATCACAAGTCTGTATGGCGGGATTCTCCCAAGTAGGCCAAGCAGTTGACGTGGCCGTCGGAAGCGGGGAGTTTGACAGAACAGGACTCACAAAACTTAAAGGGTGGCTTAGCAGCCATAAAAAGCCTGAGTCTGGGGGGAGGGAGGTGGGAAGGCTGCCAGGGGGCGGGGGAATACCAAATGAAATGAACACGCAAAACCAGAAAGGTAGGATATTACAACAGGAGATAAAGGCAGAATCAACAGTAAAATAAACAGGCTAATTGAGAGAGGGGAGAAAGAACCTCACACACTCTCTTCTATTTCTTTTCTTTACCTTAGCTTTTGTCTCAGAAAGAACCAAGGCAGAAGGTCCTCCAACGTCACAGTTGCAGCAGTCATTAAAAGACTGAGGGAGATACCTCTGTGGTGACAGTTATGTCACTGGGGGACAGGGCCACCGCAAAAGGCTAAATCAGCTCTAGAACATTCCCGGGGTCACGTCAATGCAGGCGCAGACATCCACAGCGTGGAGGACAATAGAACCACTACCAAGAACAGAAGTAATCCTATGTGTGTGTGTTTGGAATTGAGGTGAGTTTCAAAAGCAGCATGTGATATGGCCTGAGGGACTGGCAGGAGTGGGGAAAGTCCTGTTCAAAACAAAACTGTCAAAAATGGCTGCTGTATGAAAACGAACACTGAGCTGCCTATAATGTCACTGCCCAAAATACTGAACATGGCCTCAAAGCATGGTATATGGGTTACAGTGTTGGACTAGGACCAGGGAGACCTGAATTCAAATCCCCATTCAACCACCAAAGTCACTGGGTAACTCTGGGCCAGTCACTTATCTCTCAGCCTAACATACCTCACAGAATTTCATCCCCTTGATTTGCTGTTCCATGCAGGAAATCAGATTGCATGCTGGATATTTATTTCTCATATTTGTAGACCGCCCCAACTTCCGTCTCTAGACGGTTTACCACAACATAAAACAAATTAAAATGAAAACCTTAACACAATTTAAAAACAGTCAAATTAAAAATCTTGGGTGAAACAAGATGAGTCTTTAGGGATGGGAGGCTCTTATTTCAGCATTCCAGAGTCTTGGGGCGGAGAGAGAGAGAGAGAGAGAATAAATATCCTTGAGGATTTAGCAAAGGTAGGAAGGAATCTAATGTTCTGGCAATCAAAGCAGAAAACCAGAATTCAAAATTCAGGTATTGCAACAGGATTAAAACCAGGTGTACAGTATGTGCTTTGTAAGGGACTTATCCAGAAAACTCGATTGGATGGCTCACTTTAACCAGTGGAGGAATAGGAGGGAATCTTAAGGACTGCCAATGCTCATCTTGAAGAGGGCTCTTTAACAGATGTGCACTATTTGAGCAGGCACAGCTTCTCCCATCACAGTGCACCTGGGAATCTTCACCTCCTTGGCAAGTAGTATTAAAGTTAAAGCAGAACTTTCAGTCTGGATCTGGCAGTTCTTTTTGAAAAGGAGAAAGGCAATCCTGAAGGAAACACAATCCCAACTTGGACAACAATCCACTTGGCTTAACGGCTTGGACCTGGATACCTTAAACTGAACTGGTATCTTTTCTAATAAGAGTCCTCAATAGCTCATGAACAGGATCCACCAAATTGCTTGGCCTGCTCTGCATTCACTTTCTAATTTATGCCAACTCAGCACAGGCTAGATGTGGGTGAGGCTGGGTGGATCCAGTTGGACAAACAAAATATTGTGAGCTGGCAAGTTTCCAGATCTGATGTGGTGCCAGCAAAGAAGGAAGAACGGCAGAAAAGAAACTCAAATAATTTGATGACATGCATTGATTTGCACACCCCAGTGTCATCTTTGTGTTTCTCCAGCCATGCAGTGTGCACGTAATTGGCTGTTTGCAGACGAAGGCACAAAGTGGAAACACTCAACATAAAGCCACAATTAGCATTCGTTGTTGAGGCTTGTGAGCGCAAGGGATTGTGTTGTGTTGAACAATCTGACACATGACCCTTGGGGAGGAAAGGAAAATATATCAAGCAATACAAGTCAAGTGGAAAGCAGGGATATGCCACAAACTCCATAAAAATCTTTATAAAATAGAGCACTAGCATGTGGGCAGGATATCTCAACCACACACTTGCCACTAAAACAAACATTGATTGAGGACTGGTATGGATGACTGGCTCTACTCCCATGAAATTAGGGACATGAGTGCATTGTGAGCAGGGATATCTTGCACCCTCCCATGCTTGGGTACCACCAAATTACGTGGGGGATTCATCTGTGCTATTTCTCCATGAGCTGTCCAAGTACTGCTTTAAAGTAGTACTTAACCAGTGCATGAAAGGGAAGTTCAGATGATCCCTGCCCCCAGCAATTAGACAAAGGCAAAACTGGAGGGAAAAGGGATCTAAAAGCTCACAATTGTAATATGTCCCTAACTTCATGAGAGCAGGGCCAGTCAAACAGACACCCCCCGCCAGCACTGATATGTCAAACCAAACTAACTCCTCACTTCTTAAATACCATGGTTCCATTGGAATCTCATGAGTTGTTCCAATGTGTAAACAACAGGCTGAGACTCAGTTGTGTAGGCAGCATAGAAGCAAATCTTGAAAGCCTGCTCACCAAGACCAGGATTAGTGCTAAATAAAGATGAGCAACCATGGCAGGATTCTATAATTTAGAGACCCGTTCTTGAGAGTTGGAATGTCTGCAGACAAAGATGAGGGCTCCATTTAATCACAAAGGCTGCAGTCCTAAACACACTTAAGAAATAATTCTCACTGAACTCAGCAGGACTTACTCCCAAGTAAACATGTTTCGCATCAGGCTGAAAGAAAACTGCAGAAATTTGAGTGGCTGCATCAGGCACAGTGCTGCTCCTATCCCTTCAGTCACTGCATGCTGTGTTATAGGAGGATAGGAGCTTCTTTGGGCAATACTTTCTGATTAGCTCTGATCCCATATGGGACATGATTATACTGTGACTAATGGGATCCAAGAAATAGAATTGGGTTGAGGATCTAATATGCAAAAAAAAGGGTTAATTATAACCCTCATAACTTCATCCAGCTATCAAAGGAAGAGAGGATACATAGTGCTGGCTCTTGAATATTTCGAATCTTTAGAATATTCTAAATCTCAATATTATCCTAACTACAGATATGAAAGGTACTAAATTGAATCAGAAGAACAGAACTGAATAATAGAAAAGCTGGTTATTGCATGTAGACATTATTTAACATGGACTTATCTAATCCAGTACTCTATTAGTCCGCTAACTAGTAATGGCTCTCCAGATCTTAGATAGAAGTCTTTCTCAGTCTTGGTACTGGAAATCCTTTAATTAGAGATGTCATAGATTCTTCTACAAGCAAAGCACAGGCCGAATTCAGGCGTAATGCAAAACCAGAGTTAAATGTGGCAAAGGTTGGAACTCTATTATGTCTGAATGCATGCAACCATGGTTTCTAGCTGAAAGTGACCTGCGGTTTGCCTCGCCAAATTCCAATTTGAACCTTCGTTTTGTACAAAGATTTGCTGCTGAAACCAGAGGTTTGGCCGCCAAAATGTTATGTCTGAACGCAGATGATGCCATAAATGCAGTTTCTGGAACTGCAATCACAGAGATGGCGGCACAGACCCATCCAGGATCACACCCTCTCAATGCCTGCAGTGTTTCTTGCTGGCTACCTCTCTGTGCACTCGACCCGCCCCTCCTGTCTCCAATCTAACAAAGCAGTTGCCTGGCAAGAGGGAGGACACCACATCCCATCCCAAGCTTGTCAGCCTGTTAATCAGCAAAGTCACACAGGAGCATTTCCTCTCCTCACTCTGTCCTTTGTGCTAGGGGTGTGCACGGAACCGTGGAGTTGCGGTCCGGCACTGGGGTGGGGGGTTCCAAAAGAGTATGGGGGGCTTTCCTTATCCCCTCAAGAATGCGGCCGTATTTATTTGAGTAAGCGGGCGGCATACCTCCCTGCCGCCCGCTTCATTCCCCCTCCTCTCGGCGCGGCTCGGCTGCTTCCTCCTCCTTTTGAAATCTAAAGTTTAGAGCAGGCGGCGGGAGAACTCCCTGCCATCCGCTTCCTAGAAGCCATTTGCAGCCCAGCCGGGGAAGGGGATGGGGTCAGCAGGGGAGTTCTCCTGCCAACCCCTTGAGTATGGGAAGGGAAGGGGCACCAGGGGTCTTGGGGCTGCTCAGGGGGCGGCCACCAGCCGAGCCGGGGGCATTGAAGAGCCGGGCGGCAGGGACTGGGAGATACCCTGCCGCCCGATTGAGATTTCAAAAGGAGAAGGAAGCAGCCGAGCCGCGCCGAGAGGAGGGGGAATGAAGCGGGTGGCAGGGAGGTATGCCGCCCGCTTACTCAAATAAATACGGCCGCATTCTTGAGGGGGTAAGTAAAGCCCCCCCATACTCTTTTGGAACCCCCCACCCGAACCAAAACCACCCCGTGTCCGGACCGGTCTGGAGGCCTTTAGAATGGCCTCCGAACCGGTCCATGCACATGACTACTTTGTGCCTCCCTCCCTGCAAGCAGGAGCCAAAGGCGATGGGATGACAGAACGGGCACTAAGTGCTTTGCTCTCTGAGAATGAAGCAACAGTGATGTATGTTCACAAGCACACACACTCCAGGTGCCAACATATGTAGGGCACCCCATTACAGCACCATGACAGCCACATATGTTAGGGCAATGATGCCCGGGGTCAGGTTTAAAAGGTAGCCCCAACCAGGGATTCCTTCGCAGCTAATTTCTTTTCTTTCTTTTTTTTTAACAAATAAGTTGGGGAAGGGGGGCCCAGCCCCTTCTCCTTGGGGGTATCTGTGTGGTCTCCAGGCTGACTCATAAGAAGGGCAAGGCAGCAAGAATAGCATTGTCAACACTGAGAGAGCAGAGTCCTCCTCTGTGATAATGATGGATGCTGATCTCAAGTGGACTGCTCACTCATGAGAGTGTAAGGCCACGGGGACACCACCTCACAACTCATGAGAAAAACCATCTGTGAGGACAGGGGTGTTGGACAGAATAACTAATAATGTGTGATAACAAAACAACCCCGTCAAAGCATGCCCTCTGCCAGCCCATCTACCCACTTGAACATGTCCACCCTTGCATGTGCCCCAAAACACTGACCCCACTCTCCTGCAGTCACTGGAAATTGGAGCTCCCTTCTCCTACAATTTCCCATGGCAGCAGATCTGTATATGGCACAACACCAGCCTGCATCCAGGAATTCTGAATGACAGTAAAGATCTATCCCCACACCCAGTGTTCCCCCTGTCTGCTTACATGTCTAGGCTCTGACTCATGGAGCCTCAAAATCTCCTTTGGGTCTGTGAAAGGCTTCCCAAGATATATCATTAACCAGAGAGAGTGGGGGCCCCATACAAGCAGGGACCCCTTTGTGGGTCAGCTCAACTCATGAGCTCATGGTCCAATGGAAGACCGAGGGTGTTCTAACTTATGGTCCTCCCAAGTAAACTGGCCCTCTCATGAGAGTACTAGTCCTCTGGCAGCAAGCTGCCAGGGGAGTAGGAGTGTAGTTTGGTCTGCATGGACTGCTTTGCTGGGGTGAGCCCTCGCAAGAGCATCCTAGGTCACGGTGGGACAGATCCCCCCAGGATCCTTTGCCCTCCCTCATATACATATCCCCTCCTAGGAAGCCATCATGTTCCCTTCCCTTCCCTTCCCTGAGCAACAGGGAAATAGTGCCTATCTCAAGAGCCTTTGCCCTGAAATTGTGCTTGTGTAGGACAGTTTTGTTGCTGGGCTCTTAGGAGGGCAGTGGTACTATCGCTGTCAGAAGGAGTTCTGGCATGGCAAGGCATTTAAAGTGATTTAGATGTCTTTTCCATGCCAAGCACAGGTGGACCATTCCAAAAAAGCATGGCTGCGCTCACCACACCCCCTTTAAGATCATGGCCAATGGCAGCCAGTTTGATGACATGCTGATGCCTGGCCCACAGTATGCCAATGCAAGTGCTATGGAGCTTGCTGGGGTCAGCCTCAGAGTGACAAGGAAGAGGGAGGGGCTCCCCTCTCCTGAAACTGCAGGTCGCTGGACTGTGGCTGGATGAATGTCTGCAATGCAATTTACGACTTGAAATAGAAGGTTTGCCAGAACCTAAGGGGTATACTCGTGAGTCAAATGGGCCGTAACCCAAAATTTGGCTTTAAAAAAGCCAAATCTGGCAACACGTTACGTACTAATGCGACCATATTCTCTACCACTGGACTTTTCCAATGGTTTCTACAAGATGTTTTAGAAACCAGGAGACTGTGAGTAGACTGCACTGTTTCATTCAACCAACACTCTCATGTCAATAGGCTGTGTGGTCTCACCTCAATGTTTGAGTATTAATTACACGGTTTATTCTCTATTCTTGCTTTATCATATGTAAAGCCTATACATACAACTTGGCTCTTGAAAAAAATTATTGAAGATGAAGACAGAGCTTTGTGATTTTTCTCAGAATATTTAATATGTGCTTTTCAACAAGACATTCAATGGCAACACAGCATTACAAGATCTTTACATGTTTATAAGTGCTATAACAAATATAAAGATGCTAAGGATAAAGCTAGATTCTGCTATAAATTAAGAGAGGAATTGTTTCCATTAACATCTGGGATGAATGTAAGCAACCTCCTCACTGCTTAAACAAAGAACTGGCTCAAGGAGAAAGACAGAGATCTGTTTTCATTTACAACATTGTTCCTTCCTTGGAGTGGATGTATTAAATAATGTGTTTGTGTTGGGGTCAGGTTCATGGGGGAGGGTACTGCCATTAAAAAAAAAAAAACCAAGCTCAGATTGATTTTTAGACATAGATAAATCTAAGAGAAGAACTACTCACTCCAGAATATCTACTTCCTGAACTATGAAGAAAATCATGTCAGAAGTTTATGGCTGTGAAATCTATAGAGCTACCATCTTAGAATTCCAAAGCACAATACAGAATGAGCTGCTCTCTAGAATTATGTCATAATTAAATGACTCTTCATTATCAGAAATAATAGAATAATAAAATTATATTACCAGAAACACCAGAAATAATAGAAAACAGAAATCCCTTTCTGATGTACAGAATATCTTCATTGAAGTGCAATGCCTTTATTTCATTGCCACTAAGCACTTCAGACCAGCTGGGGCTCTTCTACCATTCCATTTAGAATGCAGATCTCCTCTTTGCATTTTGTTTTAGAGCTGGATCTCACCCTTGCTGACTAGACAATATCCCATTCAGACACATGGGGAATTAACTTCTCTTCACATAACTTCATGGGTAGTGTTGTGAACACTACATTAAAATACAGACCCATACACAGGGCTTGTTCATACAGCTGGTAGTCCTAATGCAATTATCACTAGAGTGTGTCGAACTCATGGCAGGTTTGCAGTCTAGCCAGGATTGAATGAAAACATTGTTCTAATTCAGACATCACAAGACGCCATGGTTTAATCGTGGTTCCACGTGACATACATGAGCTTCAGACTCGTGTGCTCTAAATAAGGGGACAAAGTGTTAAATGTGGTTCTAGTGTCAAACACACTGAGATTTGCCATAATGTTTGAACCCAGCAAGACATGAATCCCAGTTTCATGACCTGGCTTGTTGTTTGCAAACTCCAATAAGAAGAAATTGGAGTTTGCAGGGCTCAGATATCACAAGTTCTGATCTGTTATAAACCATGATTGGATGTTTGAACTTTTTCTCAGACACAGAGACAGGAGTATGCTAGCCTGAGGTTCATGAGGTTGTGTGGAAGCATGATTAAACCATGGTTGCACAAGACATCTGAACTGAGCTACTGACTATGAACTGGCATGTTAATGAAACAACTATATAGCAATAGCAATAGCACTTACATTTATATACCGCTCTATAGCCGGAGCTCTCTAAGTGGTTTACAATGATTTAGCATATTGCCCCCAACATTCTGGGTACTCATTTTACCGACCTCAGAAGGATGGAAGGCTGAGTCAACCTTGAGCCCCTGGTCAGGATCGAACTTGTAACCTTCTGGTAACAGGGCGGCAGTTTTACTACTGCGCCACCAGGGGCTCTATACTGCTGCAATTTGCATGGCTATGGTGGTTCATATAAAGCTATTGTGATTTCTGTGTGATAGCTCTCATGTACATACAATTAATATTTCCATCCAGTCCTGTTCTGGTTGTGAGCTCACTAGTGGGCTTGCATACAATGGGAAGTGATCATAAGAGACATACCTACCTAGTGAGGGGACCACAGAGATCAATATTTCATGTATTCTATAAGTTTAAGTCCTTACACAACAACAAAAATGTGCAAGCAGCATACTTTTGGACCTATCTGTGTGAAGCTGAGCCAAATATAAATGATCAAACACCATTTCAAAAAAATTGATAAAAGCTAACATATTTAAAACAAGAATTACAACTCATATTTACATATTAAGCACCTATAACAACCAGGAGCTGTGCAAAATTGATTAATAAAGAAATTGTCCCAGTCCCAAAGTTTAGAGTTTAATAGGCACTATAAGAGAGATAAAAAGGAAGAAGTGCATTTGGAAGAACACTGATAGTTAAATCAGATAGACACTTCCAGTTGAAATAACTGCATTTTAAGATGTTTTGTGAAAGCTGGAAAAGATTGAAAGGACTGGATTTCAACAGGTGGAGCACTGCAAACAGAGGGGGCAACAAAAACACTCAAAAGATGAAGAGTCAAAAATAAATCACTTAGTAAGCAAAAAAGTCCAGGGAATGAAAAGATATTAGAGAAGGAAAATGAGAACAAGGAACAAAATAGAGATTAAGGGGAGTCATGGAACTGATACATTCACAATTAAATAACTTGAACTACATAGAGAAGCAGCAAAAGGTCAGATTTATGGGCCAAAAAACTCCAAGATGAGCAGAACAATGCAAGACAGAAATAAAACTCCTAGAATAAGAGCAAAGAAACAGAGAATTATGATGAACCATCTGAGAGGGGGGAAATCAAAGAACAAACTAAAGAATGACCAGTGTCAGAAAGAAAAGAAGGAATCTTATAAAGATGAAGAACCTGAAAGCGATGGACCTTGGCAATGGAAAGAATCAGAGATGAAAAAGAAAGGGCAGAATCAAAAAGCACACCCAAATGTACAGCAGATGAAGAGGAAGAATAGAAATGCCAGCAACAAATAATGGAATGGGGGAACAAAGTGGGAGCAGGAGAAAATAAGAAGCTATCTTTGTTACATTATAGATTAAATTATGTACAATAGCAGCCAAAGTCCATGGTAGAACTCCTGTTCCTCAAGCAGTTTGAGGCCCTTTCAAGTTATACTTTCAAATAAAATTTATCCCTAATCACAATAATAACAACAACTACTACAAACAAAGGCATGACAAGGTAGCAGGGATGATACACTGGAACATCTGCAAAAAATACAAGCTACCTGTAGCCACAGATTGGTGGGACCATAAAATTGAAAAAGTTGTAGAAAATGAAGATGCAAAAATATTATGGGATTTCCGACTACAAACAGACAAACATCTGCCACACAATACACCAGATATAACTGTAGTCGAGAAGAAAGAAAAACCAGTTAAAATAATCGACATAGCAATACCAGGGGATAGCAGAATAGAAGAAAAAGAAATAGGAAAAAAAATCACAAAATAGAAAGATCTACAAATGGAAATTGAAAGGCTGTGGCAGAAAAAGACCAAAATAATCCCAGTGATAATTGGCACCCTAGGTGCAATTCCAAAACAACTTGAAGAGCACCTCAACACCATAGGGGCCACAGAAATCACCATCAGCCAATTACAAAAAGCAACTTTACTGGGAACAGCCTATATTTTGCAACAATATCTATAATAACCAACAGTACTGATGATAAAATTCAGCCATCCCAGGTCCTTGAGAAGGACTCGATGTCTAGATAAAACAAACCAGTCAATAACACTTGTCTGACTGTGTAAACAAGAAATAATAATAAAAAAAACTTTATGTGAAAGAGCAACTGTTCCAAACCTCCTGAAAATCTTTACACCATTTGCTTTAGCTACATCTCTCACAAGTTGTATTTCAGACCACATAGGGCTGCTTAATCCTATTGACTCAGGTGGGGGTCATCTTATCAGTTAACTCTTCACACAGGTGAAAAAAGCAAATCCTAGTGAAGGCCTTTGCATCAACATTCCCATCATTTATGTTGCCTAAGCTTTGTCAGTTCTTATTCCACCTGGCCTGAAAAACAAACAAACAAATCCACACATACATGCAAAGTCTTACACAGGAGCTACTGAAGCAAGAATTTCAGAGCATCCCTTAAAGTTGCAGGGCTGCACTGGGGCTCACAGTTTGATTTCAGGATCTTGGAGATGCCAACTTAAAAGCACACAATGGCTACAAATGTATTTGAATAATATAAACACATAATTTTGGGATGCTTGATTCAGGGATGCAACTCCATATCAAATTGTCTATTTGTTACACTTATATAGCTCAGGAGAACATAAGTAAAGCTGTCTTATTTAATCTTCACAACCACTCTGAGTCACGGCTACTCTCTCTCATTTAGCCTATTTAGGCAGTATTGTACCTTAAAACAGGTACAAAGAAAATGGGAGTACTCCAGCTGGACAGACAATCATAGAGGTATGCTTCTTTGCTACTTGCCTAGCTCTCCCTGAATTCAGCACTTATCTGCAGATGCAAATACTGCACACCTGGGAGAGTTTCTCCCCAGGATCTGGATAAAGCTGGGGTTTATTTTGTTTGTTTGTTTGTTTGATGTATTTCTATACTGCCAAAAACTTACATCTGTGGGCGGTTTACAACCAGATAAAAACAAAAGTAAAACATTAGCTAAAAATAGAAACAAGAAATCTAAAAACATGGCACTTAACATTTTTTAAAACAATATTCTAAAGCATTAAAATCAGAACAATATAGATTAAAAGCCTGGGTGAACAGATGAGACTTTAAGGACAGTTTAGAAGCTATCAGAGATCAGGAGGCTCTTATTTCACTAGGGAACGCATTCCAAATCCTCAGGGTAGCAATGAGAAGGCCTGTCCCTGAGCAGCCACCAGACGAGCCGGTGGCAAATGCAGATGGAAATCTCCTGATTATCTCAATGGGTGGTGGGGTTCATGATGAAGAAGATGTTCTTTTAAATACCCAGGGTCCAAGCTGTTTAGGGCTTTATAGGTTATAAACAACACCTTGTAATTTGCCCGGAAACATATCGGCAGCCAGTGTAACTCCTTCAATACGGGAGTAATATGGTCTCTTCTAGATGATCCAGAGACCAGTCTGGCTGCCGCATTCTGGACCAACTGTAGTTTCTGGACTACGTACAAGGGCAGCCTGAATCTGGATTCAGTCTCAGTTTTTTATCTCTCATCCAGCCCATCACCAACTTCAGGCAGGCATTTAGGGAGGTTATGTCCTCTCCTGATGATGCTGACATGGAGAAATAGATTTGGGTGTCATCAGCATACTGATAGCACCCTGCACCAAATCTCCTGATGATCTCTCCAGCGATTTCATGTAGATGTTAAACAACATCAGAGACAATTTGGAGCCCTGAGGCACACCATACAAAAGTTCAGATTTTGCAGAACAGCAGTCTCCAAGGTACACCATCTGGAACCTGCTCGAGAGGTAGGAGCAGAACCACTGCAAAGCAGTGCCTCCCACTCCCAAACCCCTCAGATGCTCCAGAAGGATACTATGGTCAATAGTACTGAAAGCCGCTGAGAGGTCCAAAAGGACCAACAGAGACACACTTCCTCTGTCAATTCCCAGTTGGAGAACATCCATCAGGATGACCAAGGCAGTTAGTGGTTTTGCCTAAGAAGTGTGCCAGTGCATGGGGCAGGGTTAGCTGGCACACCTCCATTTAGAGATGCGCACAAATCAGATTCTGCAACTGGATTTGAGTCATTTTGAATCAAAATGTCTTGATGAATCACCCTTGAATCATCCAAATCAATTTGAGTTATTTGAGCACCATTATGAGGCCCGTTTTGTTGGGAAAATGAGTCTCAAAATGGTGCTTTTCCCCAGGGGGAGCTGGTCTACCAATTGGGGTTGGTAGGTAGACCAGAACTCTGCTCTGGTCTTAGACCAGTCCTCCTATGCAGGCAGACACATTAAGTCCTGAGCGGAGGGTTGGTCTACCCACCAACCCCAATTGGTAGCCCAGCTCCCCCTGGAAAAAGTGCAGTTTTGAGAACCTTTTTTTTTCCAGGGGAAAGGCCTCAAAATGGCACACAAATCACCCAAATTGATTTGGGTCAAATTGGAGGTGATTCTCTTCAATCCTGAATTGGGCCCTTTATTTTGAATGTAATTCAATTCAAAGTCAAATCACTGTATTGCTCCTGATTTGACACAAATCAATTTGAAGTTGAACAGAATAGTACATCCTCACCTCCATTTCCCTTGTACCCAGTATCATAATGCCTAGTCGGTAAGCTTGACATCTGAGTGTGAATTTGAACCCAGGCCCAGCTTGAATTTGTCTCTTGTCTTTCATACTACATATGGTTTAGATGTCACTGTATAGAATAGATGGTCTTTTTTCCATGTAGAGGATGGGATTATGATCACATCACTGACCAGTTTCAATGTACTGGTCAGTATCTATGCATTAGTGATACGCCTAATATTTCTTCCCAGCTAATTCCTTCCTAAGCATAAAGCTCACAAGGCACATGTTCCAGACAACATCCTGACGAAAGCTGTGCACATGCAGCCAAATGCTTGCCTGCAGAGGTAGTGTCCCTGCTTCTGATGCACAGGTACTCATGTGCAGGGTGGTGATTTTAACTGATCTCCCCTTCATCCAGAAGCACTCTGAGCAACACACAATTATGTCCCCAGGGCTGTGTGATCCTCAGGGACAAAACTGTATTATGCTGTGAGCACTTCCAGGGGAGGGGGAGATTGGTGAAGATTGGTGGACCCAATGCACAGCACCTGTACTTCAAAAGCAGATATAGTGCCACTGCAGGTGTGAATCATTTGGTTGCATGCACACAATCAGGATGTTGGCCAATCTATCGACAGAATAGAGATGGCAGAGTCTGCTGCCACAATCACAATCCACAAGGGCACACACGCAAAGAGCTTTTGTCTCTCTCATTTCCAGGTCATTCATGCTGGTATGAAGCTATACAGCCAACAACCTCAGTCTCTTATATTACTGAACTTTTATTGTTCAGGTAGGCAGTGCCCCCAAGGGAACAATTTGATTGGATTCAGTGTCTAGTTATTTCCTTTATAAAATGACCATCTCAGTTCAACTGATACAAAGACTTATTATTGTGGTGTGCTGCGGAACAAGCTATGTTTTCTAACATGGACATTTTACCATTTATTCTTCCTTGCTGCAGTCTTGTTATAAAATAAAACTATACTGGATAGACATATAGCCTTGAGCCAAGCTGAAATCAGCTAGACATAAGTTAACTTTTCTCAAAAGTTACACAAGGATTCCTTTAGAGTCGCAAGTGGTCACCAGTTCCTATCCACTAATTGCAGGGGGAAGCTAGCTGAATGAATTTCTGTCTTAAGAAAACAGTAGTTCTTTTAGCAGTCTTGTTAACACTGCTCAGCATACATGGTAAATTTTGGCTGGAATGTAAAGAGACACTCCAGCTGTGTTTTAACAACTGTTTTATTCACTAATTTTTATATTGGGAAGACAGTTATCAAATCAAAAGACTATAGTTTAGATTTTACAGGTGTAGAAGAACTAAATGATTGGGTATTTTTTTCAGTGGACCCATGAGTACCAGAAACGAGGACTACCTAGCATTAAACAAAACAAGAGAGCCAGCGTGGTGTAGTGGTTAGAGTGCTGGACTAGGACCGGGGAGACCCAAGTTCAAATCCCCATTCAGCCATGATACTAGCTGGGTGACTCTGGGCTAGTCACTTCTCTCTCAGCCTAACCTACTTCACAGGGTTGTTGTGAAAGAGAAACTCAAGTATGTAGTACACCGCTCTGGGCTCCTTGGAGGAAGAGCGGGATATAAATGTAATAATAATAATAATAATAATAAAAACACAGAACTCTAGTGATTTATCAATACTATTATCAATGGCCAGGGGTGCTCAGGTGGCGGTGGTAGCCAGAGGTGTCTTTGCATGGCTTCAGTAGTGCACCAGCTGCGTCCCTTTCTCGACAAGGCAGATCTGGCCACAGTTACCCATGCCTTAGTCACGTCACAGCCGGATTACTGTAACACGCTCTACGTGGGGCTGCCCTTGAAGAGTATCCGGAAACTACAGCTAGTGCAAAACGCAGTAGCTAGGGTTTTATCTGGAGCTGCCCGGTGGGAGCACATCATACCCATTCTGAAAGAGTTGCACTGGCTGCCAGCTCGTTTCCGGGTCCAATTCAAGGTGCTAGCTTTGACCTTTAAAGCCCTTAACTGTTTGGGCCTGGGAAACCTGAGGGACTGCCTGCTTCTAAGGGTTGCTGCCCGCTTGACAAGGTTATCTGAGGGGGCTTTGCTCCGGGTGCCGACTATGAGGGAGGCTAGGTTGTCGTGCACTTGGAACAGGGCCTTCATTGTTGCTGCCCGCAGACTCTGCAATGCTCTCCTGGTGGGTATCCGCTCCTCAGTCTCCATCACAGTTTTTAGAAAGCATGTCAAATCATGGCTTTTTATCCAGGCTTTTATATGATTGTCTCCACTGCTGCCTCTTGTATTTTGTACTGTTTTATGCTTGTGTTTTAATTAATATTTTTTTAATCTGATTTGTTTATATATATTTTTAGCTCAACATTTTAATGTGTCTTTTAATAATCTTTTTAGATTTTATTGTGAGCCACCTTGGGATTTTCTTAATGAAAGGCAAGGTATAAATTTAACAATAAATAAAAAATAAAAATACAGATATACTGTACAATGGCAACAATATTTTTTTCTAGTCAGCAAGCTAAAATATAAAAACTGTCTATGAATCTTGTGCTGTACTTTAAGGAAAGCACACGCCTGTAAACAGTAACATAGCCAGATGTAGTCTGTACAATTAACTGAGCCATGACTATACAAAGAGTTGGAAGATTAATGATGTTCTTAAGTTTTGCTTTTACTGCTCCAAGAGTAAAAGGTAACATTTAACACCTAGATTCCATAAATAACAGGTGGTGGATGATTCTCCTTTAAAAAAACAACAACCAAACTTCCTCTTCTATATATTAATCGGTAGCACTGGGGACTAAAAAACATGTAAAGCTACCTGAGAATGAGTTAGGCCGTGCAAGCCTGAACTTGACATTAACTGGATTCAAACGCCAAACAGGATTGCTGACGTACATCTTTGCTGTCCACTTGGTATCTCATGAATATCCTTCAATCCATATTTCCGAGCTCATTCACTTCCGAGCTCAATTTAAGGTCCTGGTTCTGACCTTCAAAGCCTTGCAGGGCCTGGCGCCTGTCTACCTACAGACTCGCTTTTCCCATCCAGTTACAGCCCGTCCGGTTAGATCAGCTCAGACGGCCCTTCTGTCAGTCCCTGATTTCTGAGATGTTCGGGGCTCTAGGACCCGTGAAAGGGCCTTTTCGGTTGCTGCCCCGCTCCTTTGGAACTCTCTCCCCCTACAGATCCAGCTAGCGCCTTCCTTACTGATCTTCAAATCGCTATTGAAGACTTTTCTTTTTTGCCAGGCCTTTGCCCTGTAGTTCATTTTTCTGTTTTCTGGTAGTTACTTTAGTTTAATAATTTTTAATTATTAATGTAATGTCATTTTTAATGTTGCCTGTTTGCCTGTTGTTGTGCACCGCCCAGAGTCTTTGGAGTGGGCAGTATATTAAATGTCTCAAATAAATAAATAAAATACAGTATTTTCCCAGAATAGAAGTCATTACTACTGATGGCTGCTTTAAACACATACGTTCCCCTACAGAATAGTAGAACCAACCCATAACTGGGAGAAATGGAAAGATGAACTGAGCAGCACACGGATAGCCCTAGGTACTGCCAGAAAGGGAAGACTTGTCCATCAAGGGCTGAGTGCATTCCAGCTGCACCTTTGCCTTAGAGGGCCTCCTCAGTAGACTCTGCTACCAGGAAGACAGTGGCCAAAGAATGGCACCAAATGGACAATAGGCAAGGGCCTAAATTATCCTGGCACTATATGAAAATGACATCATTTCTGTTTCTGATACTAGAATTAATGATTTCTTCTGAGGATTTTTGCAAGCCATCTTAAAATCTCTTTGGCATATGAGAGAGAGTGAGAGAGAGATGGGATAGATGTTTTAAAATAAATAACCATTACAGCAGCTGAAAATAGTGCGGTCATAGTCTCAGAAATGGCTTCCGAATGTATCTGTGATCAATGTGGTTCATCTCTTCATTTTTCAGTACAATTGTCTGACATGTATGGCTGAGGATGGGTAGTTGCTTGTGCACACAAGAAAGAAACTTAAGCCAAGAGAGACAAGAGAAAGCTTCAACTCTCTCTCTCTAAAAAAAAAAGGGGGGGGTGAGGAGAACCAGACTTTTTCCCTAATTGTACGAGACCACCTGAAAACTTTCCCGCATTCCTTTTGAACATGAAAGTCATAGTTTACCAAGAGCCTCTCCTGACCACAAACCAGGGCAACGAGTGAGAATTGTGCTCTAGGGTAGCATCATTTCATAGGATCATAGGGCACCATTCATTTCAGCAGGATATGCAAGGAAAAGTTCCCAGGGGGTTGCATCCACTTTGTTGCTCCCTTCGTAATCAACAATGAAGAGGCCATGTAGAGCTGCTGGTGCAAAATTATGACCCACAGCCCCTCAGGTATCTCTCAAAAGCAAGTACAGCATATATAAGTGCCCACATCCCATCTTGGTGCCATTAAATTGTTCATGGGAAATAAATATGCTGAATGAATTGTTTGTTTATTTATTTATTATAAACATTTGATATACCGCCCACTCTGAAGACTCTGGGCGGTGTACAAAAACATGCAAAACAAGACAGCATTAAAATTACATTCTAAATAAAACTAAAGTAACTAACAGGGGGGGGAAATAGATAAACTACACGGTAAAAGCCTGGCGAAAAAGAAAAGTCTTCAATAGAGATTTAAACATTGACATGGAAGGAGCTAAACGAATCTGCAGGGGAAGGGAATTCCAGAGAAGTGAGGCAGCAACCGAGAAGGCCCTTTCACAGGTCCTAGCACCCCAAACCTCTCAGAAATCGGGGACCGACAAAAGGGCCATCTAAGCAGATCTGACTGGAAGGGATGTAACTGGATGGGAGAGGTGGGTCTGTAGGTAATTATGTCATTCTAGAGAGGTTATTGTTGTAAGGACATCATGATTCTGATTAGCATAAGCTCTAAGCAGCCTTATCCACCAGTGAGTAAGTTCTAAGCACCCTTATTCACCTAATAAAAGGCTCCCACTCATGCTGAGACAGGCTACAGCTCCTTCTCCACCACATGACTATCAGCTGTTCAGTGGGTGGGGCTTCTCCAGAGGCCCCTGGCATCCCTGAAGTGGAGGCTAGCAGGCTGCCTGCAGGCTGCAGATAAAAAAGGAGATAGAGTGGCTGGCACGCTACCAGAGTGCTGTGCACACCCCCTGCCCTGCCCTACAGCCATCTTCCTCCCCCTCCTCCGAACCAGCAATGGAAGGTATGGGATTTCTCTTTTGTGATTATTTCCCCACTCCTTGTATATTTGTGGAATGGCTTGCTATGGGGCTTTGATATTGTGCACAGGTATAGGGTGGGGGGGGGCTCTGTATATTTAATCTGAAGTGGATTGGACATCTGTTGAAATTTAATTATTTTTTATTAAAACATCAAAAAAAGTCCTCTAAGTGGCTTGTTTCAAGGTAGAAAATTACTTCTGGAATGGAAGCCCCTCCTTGGACCATCATTCCATCCCAATGTGGAGGAATCTGCCATTTGGCTTCATAAAAAGGGGTAAAGCACCACCCTTTTGCCCCACCCATTAGATCTTCTGGAATGGCTTGGCATAGGGCGTTGATACTAAGCATAGACGTATGGCAGGGTGAGAGAGCTCTGTGCATTTAATATGAAGCAGATTGGTCAATTCACTGATTTTTTAATAGCTTTTCCCCTGCTGCAGTAAAGCTGCCAAAAAGAGTTCTCTCTATCCTCAAAGTACTAGTGAAAATGGAACTCTAAACAGAAGAAACAAACTGTATGTATGTACATACAGCCACTCCCCATCCCTTTCACTGCGTTAGCAAAGTTGTGGGCCTAGCCCGCGAGATAGGCATGCAGACTGCCATTTTAGTCCCCCAGCACATGACACTGGCAGACCAATCATGTGCAAGGAGCGGCTGTACAAGCAGTTGGCTCCATTGCTCTGTCTTTCAGTTGCTCTAAGGGCAGGCACCCTTCCACTCACCCCTGGACTCAATGAGGAATATTCCAGTCGCCATTGGGGCCAAGTAGGAATTTTTTGGATCTCAACTGATTGGCTAATGTTGGGGCCTTTTTTGCCTACTTCTCACTAATTTTGTGTAGGCAGTCCCTGGGGTTATTTGGTCACTTTGCGGATGAGTGTGGGCCAGGGTAGGTTAATTTACATTGGTGTTGGGCTGGAGGGCTGTTATGGTGAGTGGGACTATGGAGGAAGGCTTGGTGATCTCGCGACTCTCAGGCTGGATCCACTCTCACTCGGATGCATGCCAGCGAACGCTGCTCAGTGCCTTGTGACCTGGGTTGAGGTAGGCTGGCATGCATCCCCTCGACAGGGGTAACCTCGTGGTAGAAAGAGGTTCAGACTGGGTACCAAGCCAAATCAAAGCCCAGTCCTTTACCCTCCTGTGGGCATACCTCCTATGAGACTGACCCACATAGATGATACCTGAACTTTAGTTAAGATTCCTCGTTGCAGGTTTTGTAAATATTCAATAAAGTGGCCCTAGTTTTTTCGAACTACGCATGTCCTGTCGTTATTTGGGCCTGAGTTTGCAAGTACGTACGTACGTATTTGTAAATGCACTATGCTCAAGTGGGTTTGCAATCCACAAGATCTGAGTGAGAACTGTGAAGCTTTTAACTGCTTTTAACTGTTTTTCCTCACAAATGCACTAATGTCCAAGCTGGTTGGACATGTCCAAACAAACTCACTTACTCACACTATGTCATCAGTCAGTATGATTCTGGAGTCATATAAAATGTTAAGGAGACCCTACTCATGCTGTTTTGCCCCAACCTCACACTCCCTTAGGGACAGCCTTGTACAGGCTCCCCCCCCCCCCTTTAAAGGTAAAGTGTGCCATCAAGTCGATTTCAACTCCTGGAACCCACAGAGCCCTGTGGTTTTCTTTGGTAGAATACAGGAGGGGTTTACCATTGCCTCCACCCTCACAGTATGAGATGATGCCTTTCAGCATCTTCCTATATTGCTGCTGCCCAATATAGTACCAGCAGGGATTCGAACCGGAAACCTTCTGCTTGTTAGTCAAGCATTTCCTTGCTGAGCCACTTAAGGTAGGGAATACATAAGTTGAAGCCTAAACCAAATGAGGTTGCAAGGTTCAAGCAACATTTTCTGGCATAGTACAAGGCTTTTAAGAAATCAGTGGAACTACTCCGGTGTAAGTATGAGATTAATAGCCTGGCGGTTCTCTCAATCATTTTTTACTTAAGACAAAGGTGAAAGAAACAGCCACCATTAAGGCCAGAACTGTCACTTGAGCTATTCCAACGTCATGTCAGTTATTTGTTGGAGATAAGCTTTGCATTTTGATTTATTTAAACTTCCCCCTGAGGAAACACATCGGGACATCGCTTCGAAACACATCGGGACTTGCTTTTGGCAATAAATTACCTTTGCTCTCTTTTTTGTCTTCCCAGCCTCATGTTTAACAGGCAAAATGAGGGATCTAAGCTAAAATCTGTAAGCCATTTCAACATTTGTTGCCAATGCACAATGTTCCCATTCCCCATGGAGGATCAGAAGATTTATTTACATGAGTAGAATCATGCCAAAGTAAATATTACAGCCAGATTTCTGACCAATATTTAAAATATTTCACTTTTGCAGTGATTATTTCGTTAACATTACTGACGCTGGGTGCACTGCAAATTATTAGGACGCTTAATTCAATGTAGCCATATACGTAGGCGTCTCTAATTTGTGTCAAATCAAGGGCAGCTTGAGAATTAGGGGTCCAGAACTATTTGTATAATGTTTTGTTCAAGAAAAGAATAAATTCAGCAAACAGGCTTTCATTTTAAATGAGTTCTCTAATTTTGGATAATTGATATTCCCTCCTGCCTTTATTTTGAAAACCCTGAATGCCGATCACTACAAATCAAATTAAAGTCATCTACATGTGCTAGAGGTTTAGTTTTTAAAAAATGAAACCTTCAGTTTTTACCTTGTGCAACTCAAACACAGAGACACCTTTCAAACTACTTTTCACACTGACAAAGTCCTTGTTAGTGCAGTAAACTGAACTGGGCTTTAGTAATATCAAGGGAAATGTTGTACAGATGTTGTTAATTTTCTGCCAACCAAATGTTTTTTTAAAAATCTTATTCCATCACATATTGCACACTTCAGAATGGTGAATTAAAGAAAAAAAGTCAAAAAAATTGCCATATTGGTTAACCCAGTCCCTTGAGAAGCCCTCCCACAGTCCTACAGTTGGATGCATTTTGTTCAATGAATAAAAAGAAATACTGTTAAAATCTGCAAGCAAGAAAACGAAAACGTTTATTTGGCTAAGCCTTATTTCCCTCCTTATGAACCATATTGTCTCTCTTTCTGGTCCATATGAATTCTTCAGCCTTTTGGGAAAAGAGCATGGAGCAGACTAATATTGTATCTTCAGTATGCATATTATATACATCTCTCTCCTTCCCCTCCTACCCTTCCACTGACCTGGACCCAGCTATTTCAGTTCTTTAATAATGTCAATTGAAGATGAGATGTCAACTGATTTTTATATTGTTAATCTGGTACCTCCCAGCTTCTGTGAAATAGAATCTCAAGCCTCTTTTCTAGAGGCCAGTACACATGCTACGGACAGTTCTTAGTTGCCATCCAAGGCATCTTGCCAAATACATCAGCCCTCAACTCTACTTCTCTCCTCCCATAATATTTAGTAATGCAAAAAATGCAATACGACATCATTGCATAATTAGGATCCTGCCCTACAAGCATCATCCAATGACGTGGAGGTGGGGGTGGCACTTGAAACACAATGTTATCCCATTTTGCATTCTTACAGGGAAGAGAGGAGTGGGAGAAGCAGAGCTGCTGCATTTTGGTGCCAGTCATGCAGCATTGGCTTTAATGTGTAGTCCTGCATGAGAAGTCCGCTTTATACATATAACCACTCAGTTAAATACAACCTTTAGCCTAGCTATAGCAGTGACCCACAGATGTGTACTGTGCCCATCAGAGAACTTTAAACATCTGAGTGGCTGAAAGACTACTCCGCTTATCACAGTGAGCAGATCACCAGTAAGCAGTCACCATAATTTGAGGTGTGTGGAACTCTGAAGAACTATAAGGCAGAGAGAAGCACAGAGGCATACTAATCACCCTACAATTTAGTTGAGATCTCTGCTATAGATTACGTAGCATAATAGTTCATCCATGCTGGGATGAAAGACATGAAAACATGCCACATCCCTTAACTTAGTGTTAAAATGGCAACCTAATATTTGTGGCAAGTGTAAATTGAGCTCATTCCACAAAACTTGGTGTCATGAGGCTGAGGCCTGGTCTACAAATACAATAGAGTGACAGAACCCTAAAGTGGTAGAATGGACCACTTCAGGCTGCAGATGGAAGATGCAATTTTTGAATACAGGAGGACCTCTGTATTGGGTTCCGTTCCTGGCTAGTACCATAGATACTGAAACCATGAATACCGAGGCATTACGTCTATGGCACTGCAGGGGTTAGGTTCCTGATGCCTGAAAAAACCCCACTGAAAATGCCCCCAAAGTCCTTCAAACTAAAAGGAAATTAGTTCCCTTTAAAAAGCCTGACCATGCTCCGTGGGCCTTCAGCAGTCCAGCAATGCCACCCCAAGGCCCAAAGTCCCATTTCCCCCCGCGAAAAATCACTGGGGAAAATGCCATTTTTAAAAAATGAAAATGAGTCATTAAATGGCTCCTGCACTCCAAATGGCGGCCAGAAATGACCTCTGAGGTCATTTCCCGCCATCCTCGACCCGCAGATACTCAACAGGGTTGTTGTGAAGAGAAACTTAAGTATGTAGTACACTGCTCTGGCCTCCTTAGAGGAAAAGCTGGATATAAATGTAATAATAATAATAATAACAACCCTCCCCCGTGCGTATACAAGGTCGGGTGCCAATTACCCGACTGTGGATATGCAAAATGGCAAATAATGAATCTGTGTGTAACGAGGTCCTCTTGTACTCCCTCACACTAAAAAAAACAACAACCTTGCAAGTAGAAATACTAGCACATCAAAGAGAAAGATTCTCGCTCATTCTCTGCTGGGCTAACATTCAATTTGCAGGGTAATGCCATTAAAAATGTAATCCTCATCTGTAGCCTGAAACAGTACAGTCTACCACCTCAGGACTCTACTATAATTTATCATCTGCTGCATGTACACAAAGTCTTTATTAGCTGAGGAGAACAACATCTAAATATTTTTAAATGAGCAGCTTATGTAGGTTTTCAAAGTTGTAATAACAGACAAGTTGTGCCATTATTCGCATAAAGCAATATATTATGTTCTGGGGGAAAGTAGTGATTCTCATAGCTTGTGAGAATCACTGTTGTCCTTCAAGTTCTAGAAAAGCCCACACACACGCATAGGCCTTCTTTTGTTTCTTTTAAAACAAATCCTTCATATAGGAGAAAGATATATGCAAAACCTATATACTGGACAAGATTCAGCAGATTATTTCACTTAAAACATCAATATTACCCAATCCTTTCCTTAGTCCTTTAAATATTTATTTTAGGTCCAGCACCAGCAGTCTACAGGCCCTGGCAAACCAGAGTGCCATGGAAGAGCCAAACGTTATGTCTTACCTGGCAAAAAAGGAAGCTGCTACTGAGGTGCCTGTTGATGTGTCACTGGCAACACAGGTGCTTTGCGAACCAGGTAAGCTGTACACAGAAGGCTTGTCTGCATTGTAGCGGTTCAGCACAGCTTCTGTCAGTCCCTCTCGGCCAGTCTCTGTCATCAACTGGGAGATCTAAAAGCAGGAGGGGGGGGGAGGCAATAATAAATTCATTGGGTGACATTTCAGCCCACTGCAATGTGTTTTGTGGTAGATGGGAGAAAGAATATCACATTCACCACACTTTCACAACCTTTAAATGCATTTACTGCTGCTACAATCCTATTCTGAAGCACTTTGGCTCGGACTTCACCTCATTTTCATTAAAGGTAATGAGCTAAAATAACCCCCTGACATTGTAACTTTCCATTATGGCTTTGGTGCTCCTTCTGTTTGGAGGGGAAAGTGTAAACTATTATCCTTGCTTCATTTGAGCACAGTGGGGAACTCGGAGACATTAGTCAAAGCCTATTTATTAAAGGAAATCTCCACAAATGTTAGTAACTTAGAGCTATAATATAGTCAAGCTTCATGCAAGTTGAAATATAGACTCAACGATCAGGAGTACTAGGCATATCAAAGTATTCTGAGAGTTTTGAAAATGTGATGATGATTAGAGCAAGCTGAAGGTGTATCTTACATATCGCTGGCTACAATTTGTGTGTGTGTGTGTGTGTGTGTGTGTGTGTGTGTGTGTGTGTGTATTCATGGTGTCTCATTGAAAATCTCATTTGCTATCATACAATCCACACTCGGAATACCTCAGAAACAACAGAACCCTGTACGTCATGGGTTAGAAACCCATGGGGGTGGTTGGCACCCTATGTGCACTACACCACCACTCGCTCTGGGCCACCCCAGCACCCCCCAAGTGCACTTATGGGGCTGCTGAAAGCTCCATTCTATTATAACCTATGAGGGAAAACCTTAAAGATGCGTAAACTTCAACAATTAACCAAAAATCAGCCCTCTGCCCAAATCCTTTGAAAAAATTCAGGTAGCTTCCTTGCCCCTACCCAGCACTACCACCAACCCCACACCGCTCTAGGCCACCCCTTTCCCCCCGACGTGAAGCGATACACCCTCCATTATACCTAATGGGGGAAAACCTTAAAAACGCGTAAACTTCAGAAATTAACCAAAAATCAGCCCTCTGCACAATCACTCTGCAATTAAGCACTACCACCCCACCCCACTCTTTTGGCCCAGATCGCACGTTATGCCCCCGATCTGCCCCAAAGACACAAAAACTTCAGAAATTCACCAAAAATCAGCCCTTTGCCCAATCCCCCTGAAATTTGGGTGGTAGCCTCCACCCATTGGGCACTACCACCCCACTATTTTGCCCCTGGGACCCATTTTTTAATCCAAATCGATTTGGATTTGGATTCGGATTAATTCAGATCCGAATCGAATCAGGGGTGATTCGGATACAGAACAAAACAGGGGTGTTTCGGTTCGGATCCGAATCGAAACACCCAAAATCCGAATTGCACACCCCTAATATCTCTCTCTCTCTCCCTCTCTCTCTCTCTCTCTCTCTCTCCATATGTATAATGTGCAAAGGCTTTTCTTATCTGAAAATGATGCTAGTTAACATGCATTCTCTTCATCTGTATTAAATAGCATTATCGGCACTGTATTATCACAATTGTGATAATACAATTTCTCTTTTTGCCTTTTTCTCAGATTGTCTATACTGGTATATTGTATGTGATGAATTTTTCCTACAGGAAGGTAAGATTAAAATAATAGTACTAATAACTGCAAACTAAGTGAAAGTTGCCTGGTTTATGGTTGCATTCCTGGTTGATTTTTTTAAACATACTTTTGGATCAGATGCTTTATAAACCTATATTGTTTTATAGTCATGCTTTACCCTTTTGATGGTTTTCATGGTTAAGAGGAAAGGCTGGCTTGCCTTTTTCTCCCTGGCTGAGACAATCTGATGGCTTGTAAACAAAGGAACCATCACCTAAAATCTGACAGCCCTATCAAACTGAAGCTAGGACATTAAAAGGACATTCTCATCTATAGGAGGAAAGTCTCTCTATTGCTTATCAGGTACAAAGGCTGACATCTTGACTAAATTAATCAATGGAAGTCCCATCAAAATCATCAGGAGAAGTTAGTCATGGCTAACTTGTGCTATTAATTTCAATGAGACTTCTGTCAGGAGACAATATTATTTATTTATTTAAGTATTATCGGGGCTTCTTCTTAATTCTATTTACAGTTGACTACCTATTATTGAACTAGTCTTGATTTTAACATCAAAATGAAGCTTATTGATTTCAATGAACTGTATTTCCAGGTAAATCTGCTTTGAACCATAGCAGTGATAAGCCTCTGGTTATCAATATTTAATGTTTCCAAGAATGCAGTGAATATAGCATTCTGTACTAGTATCTAGTATTATTGTCCTGTTTTCTGTGCATCTACATCAAGCCTGCAAAGCTTGTGACCCAAGACACTGAACAGCTCATCAGCCAAGCATGATAGCCCACCATAAATTGGCTACACCCCTTGTTCTTGCTTCCTACCTGGGAAGTACAAAAACAGAGGAGGAGAGTATCAAGCACTTGGCAGCCCACAGTACTTCACTGGTGGGCTTGTGTTCAGTTTGATGAATCATAAATTGTCCATGGGCATCTAGACGTGGAGGCAAGAGGAGGCAGTCCCCCTTGCCCTGGACTGAGCCAGTCCTATTGAATTCAAGGAGGCTTATTCCCAATAACTGGGTATAGGACTGCAGGCTTTGCCCCCTCCGCCCCCCATCCCCAGAAAATGTCCAGCAAATGCCCATGAACTTTACAGATCTAATCTAAAGGCTCATCCACTAAAGTGGGAAATAGAAAATAGTATGAAAAATAGTCTCCATCTCTGAAGAAAAGAAAGAGCCCTAGGAATGATTGGCCATGGACCTTATCCCACGTCCTTTTCCTCACATCATGCAACTGGGATGCAAGTCACTATTAGAGAACTAATCCATACAGACAAGAGACCATTGATACATTTTCTCACTGAACAATGAGACAAATGAGTCATGCTGCAAACCAACTGACTTATCATCACAACTGCAAACTGAAATGGCATATTTCATGATCTCAGCAATAATTCTTACAGAGGAGATGAGGGACATCCTTGAGCTTCTAGAAGAGAAGGATTAAAATTAGGAACTTTTTAGTTAATCCGCTCACAAGTACAGACTTTGTTCTCTAGCGAAGTGGGAGAGAAATGTCCACTATCAATTGACAGACAAACACGAGACAGATAAGGTAAGTAACATCTATGAATGCTACAACTGGACAAAAATTAACACACAAAAACTATAGATTAGTTATTTTTTTAAAAGTTGGCATTGTTTGCAAATGCTCCATGCAATCTGTGGATTACTGTACATTAAACTTCAGTGCCCACGTTTTATTCTAAAACCAACAGGAAATATTTCCATATTCTTCATGCTATGGCAGATAAACTAGCAACTGTCAAATGTGCACAAACATAACCTAGCATGCAATTTTCACAAAAGATCTGACAAAAGATCTGACAATTTTCTGTAAGGTCCTGAGAGCATGGCTTCGTTCAAAAGGGAAATCAAACAAATATTTTTTTCCCATTATCTCACCCATTTGTTCTGCTAACAAGCTTATTCTGTGTGTGCAAATATTTAGGATAAATTAATGGGATAGGTTTTGTGGGATTCCTTTGTTGATATACTGGCAGAACATCACTGTTTAGCTCAGCAACATCAGACAATACACAACACTATGCAATCTTCCACGCTATATCAAAAAACATCTACGTACACGTGGACAATGCTAGTATTACATAGGAACATAGGAAGCTGCCATATACTGAGTCAGACCATAGGTCCATCTAGCTCAGTATTGCCTACACAGACTGGCAGCGGCTTCTCCAAGGTTGCAGGCAGGAGTCTCTCTCAGCCCTGTCTTGGAGATGCTGCCAGGGAGGGAACTTGGAACCTTCTACTCTAAGAACTACTCCACTTCCTCCACCTTTTCCTTCTCTGCTTCACAATATGAATAACTGAAAAGAGGTATAACTGAAAATCCTTTATGGTGGCTGAGTATAGTTAAAATTGGGGAACAATACTACTAAATAGTTCTCTACCTGCAAATATAAATAGTACTTGAATTTTTCTTCCTATAATAATGTTATTGACATGTACTAACAGTAAGTAGAATTTATAACAGCTAAATGGTCTATAGAAGTAAGACATGAAAAAAGAAATATCTATGATTTGACAAAACCCACCCCCTTATATAATATGTTCCCAACCTTTGACACAGCTTGGCCTCTAGATCACTTCCTACTCCTGCTGAAATAACATGGGTCCCTTTCTCTTTCATTTGAAGCTAAGCAGTTGGCCATGCAATAAAAGCTTGGAACAGTCACTGTCACAGCACCCCCATGTGGCTATATTTAGGTACTTGGCTCATTTGAAATAGTTTACCAAGGATAAAGAGTGCCACCATGTTATCTTTAGTCTAAAGTAGACACTATGAGGCTATTCTCATGCACACCCTAACCCAGACTAGGGAAGCCCAGCCTGGGTTAGGCTGCACATGGGAACCGCCTAGTCCCACTTTTAACCCAGGCTCTTAGCCAGGGTTAAGGGCTCGGGTGAGCCCTTAACCTGGGCTCCAGGACTGAGTGATCACTGGAGTTATATTTAGCATCAGCGGACACAGAGACGGGCACCTAGAGCGCCCATCTCCTGGAAGAATCCCCCAATGCATTGTGCATGTCACATGGTATATTGTGGGATATCCAGAGACTGGGACGCACTGTCCCGGTATCTGGAGTTCCATGCTGCAGCAGACAGCACGGATTATCTGGGAGTGCAGTCCACATTCCCAGCAACATTACAAGGATTGTCGGGGGGGGGGGGTAGGTAAGTTCCACCAGCCTTTCTCCGCCCCTAACCGCCCACCCCGCCTGGTGGTGTGAACCACCTCAATGTTAATCATATCATTTGGAGTATTGTATGTGTGTGTATTAGATTATTTGACTCATCTGTTTTGGTTATGTGGAATAATATGCTCTACAAGCACTGCAATACTTGCTTTCCATTTGGGGCATACTTGTAGTCCAAATTGTATGCCATGCCTCCAGGTTGCTTGGCCATGCCCTCTACACATTCACAGGCATGTCCTTTTCTCTGTCACAGGCATTCTACACATTCACAGGCATGTCCTTTTCTCTGTCACCTTTTCTCTCCATTCAAATGCTGGAGGTTATGTAGATAGCAGCAGGAGGTCAGACTTGGAACTGTGAGCATGGAGGGAATCTTTAATCCTGATCTGAGGCCCCACAGCTGCCATTTGAGGGAAGGTACCATAACCATTGGCACCAAACAGTTTTCAGCTGTCATTGCATGAGATTCCTGAGAGAGCTCTGTCCTCACCAATTTCAGCAGAACAAAGCAGGGTATCTTGCTGCTCTAAGGGAATGAGGAGGAACAGACGGAAACAGCCACATTCATAGGTAAGAGCCAGCACTTTGAACTAGGCCCAGAAGCCAAGAGACAGTTGGTCTAGCTGAGCTAGAATGAAAGGCATCTGGTCTCTGAAGTCTTCACTAATTAGGAGGCAAGATGCAGTACTCCTTGCCAATTGAAACTGCTGCATCATCTTCAAGGACAGCCCTACGTAAAGCACAGTGCCATCATCTAAATGGGAGGTTACTAAAGCATATAGACAACTAACAGAGACAAAAGTATGCAGTTGATTCACAGCCTAAGATAGCAAAAGGTGTCCTTTGCTACCACCACAACCTGAGAAACAAATAAGAAGGGCAGGATCGAGAACAACGTACCCTGAGTCTGCAAACCTTTCTGCTCAAGCACAGGTCAGCCCATTATTTCTTAAACTCTGGCAACCAACCATGCCTTTGTCTTCTTGTCCACAACTTCTTTGTCTTGTCTAGATTAAGTTTCAGTTTATTAACCCACATTCATCCGATAACCACATTTGGGAAGCCATGCAGGGGAAAACCTGCTGTTATTGGGTTGGATGAAAAAGAAACAAATAAGATGCAGGGAATTCCATAGGAAATCAACTCAGTTTATTATGTTTTACCATCTCAAGCTAATGCCCCAGAATGGCAGCCAGGTTAAAGCATCATAGGAAATTACTTAACAACTCAAAGCTTGTTTTTTAGCTTGTGAATTGCACCTTGCTTTCAGAGCAGCCAAGGTGAAACATGCACAAGTTCCTCTACATTCCTACCCAATCTCAAGATTATACAACATTCCATGAGGGTGTGGCTTACTGCCCCTTTAAGAGGCAATAAAACAGGAGTCCTCGGTATGAGACAAGCCATGTAAGTGAACTGGGGGAAAGTTTCACATTTTCATCTTGCAGCAGAGTTCTGTGTGAGTAGTTGAGCCTGTATGATCTCCTCAGGCCCGTATGGTCACCACAACAGCCCTAGGCCCAGATGGGCCAATAACAGAGATAGTTCTCTGTTAAGCTGCATTTATTTCCACAATCTGAATTTCTCTGCTCTGTGCGTTCCACAATAAGTTGTAAACAATAAGTAGTTGAGTTATTACTAGTAGTCTGTGTGTGCGCTGTGATCCAACAGAGGGGAGATCTGCTGCTTCAAGCTTCATCCAGGAAGTATGACTGGAGATACTGTCACAGACATTCCCCTCCCTTCCCCAAGTATTATGCCACAGTATTGTCTTGGTGGGTATAGAGGTACCAGGAATGATGTAAAATCTTTTAATATGCTTAACATCAGAGATGAAACTCAGTTGGAATCTGGTTCTACTTGGATGAAAAACTTTATCGAAACCCAGGTATGCTGCTCTGAGCTTCTTGGAGGAACGATAAGCAAATAAAACATACTGATTTGTTGACAACCTTTTATTCTTGAAAATGATTCAATGAAAATTACTTTCTCTGTCTCCCCCGCCCCCCGCCTCGCCCAACCTCTTTTGCACTCTATCCCAACAATAATGAAAGCTTTATTGCCACAGCAAACCTGTCCTATTAGGTTTCTGCCTGGCTAGTTCTCTCAGAGGACAAACACAATTTAATAAATGTAAGTGGATGCATTAAAAGCTAGTGATTTATCTATGTTTAAGCATCTTCAGAGATGTACACAAAGGGCCAATATAGTATCTACATACTTCAGCTTTCCCTGTGATAGAAGTTTTCAGTTGCAGTCTGTGTCACAAGTTAAACAACCCACCAAGGGCCAGAGAAGCATTTTAAGAGTCAAATAACACACAATGTTAAATTTGTCAGTGTAGCTCTGTCTTCTAGTTCTTTTTTAAAAATGCAGGTGTTGTTTTTTAAAATACCAGATGCAGGTAGGCCTGTTCTGAAGTGGGTGGGTGGGGGGAGGTTTAACTCTTTCTTTCTGCCATGGCTTCAGTTCAAATTGTGGGAGCCCACAGTAGAAATTTTAATTAATTTATTTTTAAAGACAGAGCTACATTGGCACATAGTTGGTTTGATTCCAATTCCAAACCTTGACCAGTGCACACGTTTCTGTAACAAGAGCAGACGTTTCTGTAACAAGCCAGCAAAGAAGCAGGAAGCTACAAGGAGACATTTTATTGTGCTTGTTGTTTTTAGACCAAATGAATGTATGGGGGGAGTGGGATCACACCAGAAAGCCCCCCAATCTTTGCAAGTTAATTTGAAGATTGGAACATAACCTGTGTGCATACAACTGTATCCTGTGTTCCTGGCAAAGAGAAGCATACACAGAAAGGCTCTGTTCAGACCTTCAAAGAAAATCTGTGTGGGCTGGGAGCAAAATCTGTTGCTACAATCCCACTCCCCCTACTACACCCGTTCACACACTGAAAAGGACCACACTTTTCATCTATTCAAGACCACTCTCCTGTTCAAATTTCCTGTGCCCAAGCTTTCCCTTACAAGGAGACACTTTAAATAGAGGGGGATTGCATGAATTCTTTTTTAACACCTTTCAAAATAAGAAAGCTGCAGCGATTCAACAGCATGCCTTGTTAATAAAATTGCTTTCACTCTCCAGCGTTTTTTCTCTAGATTTTATACATAAATTACTTTTTTAAACAATTGTTAAAACTGTGCAGTGCATAGCTAAACATTAGTGCATGTGTGCACAAAAGTAAGACTCCCGAAGCCATGTCCCCACATTCTGAATAGGAACAGAATCAATACAGAGACAAGGAATTGGAATGATGCCCACTAGCCTTGCTTCTGATTGCCACATGTTTATCACTATGTGCACCCAGCCTACACACACACAAGCTGTACCCTCCTCAACTCTGCGCATGTCATCTGGCACCCTATATTTTGTAGGCCCCTAAAGTGCTCAGCTACACATAACAGGTCTAAGACAGGGTTAACCTGGAAGTAACCCTTTCATCTTTAAAAATTAGCCACACAGCCCCCTGATCCAGACGTGTGCATGACAAGTGGGAGTTTCATTCAGTGCCAGTGGCAATATGCTCCCAGAGCAGCAATTTGCTGCAAACAGCAACTTTGGAGGCAAATATCTGCTTCAGGGGAGAGTTCTGATGCAAAAGCAGCTCAGCGGGGAGTGCTACCCGCCCCTCGCCCCCCGCCTTGCAGTGACTACTTTCCTGGCCCATATCAAGGGCTCCCGCAGTTAAGTTTTGAAGTCAAAAGAATTACTTCTGTGTTAAGCCTCTACAGACAAGTTTAACATTGTGGGTAGATAGGCTCTACAGCTGCGCAGGGCCAATGCCCATTCCACTTCTACGTACACAGGCTTTCCATGCACAGAACTGATCAATACACTGAGGTTAGAGGTGGGGCCTGCTGCAACAATGCATCTGCTCCACCCCCTCCAGGTGTTGATTCAACCCCTTTTCAAAACTGAATGAGGTTAAAGGCTTTGGGTGCTTTGGATTAACAGGGATTTCATACTTTCAAAGTAAGTGATTTTTGTGTGTGTGCGCGCCTTTGTTGTCTTGGTTACCTGTTACTTGGTTCATCATTAAACGTGTGTTGAATGTTTAGAAGAAAAGCAGATAAACAAGAGAGATGTATAAATAGTATGAACAATGAATTGCTTAAAGTAAGCATGCTTCTTGTCGTCCTCAGTTCCCCAATTCCCACTCTCTCTGATCCAGAAGACCAAATATTACTTATTTAAAGCAGAAGCAACTCTGAATGGTTAATATAGAAGAACTGTTATGCTCATTACGTCTCAGAACACTGTTTGCAAGGCAGTGATCATAATCCTGGAGCATTTCCAGACAGGGCTTTTAGCTCGCTTCTCCTCTGGAATGGAGGATGTGCCCTCACGTATTGGCCAGATTTACCCCCAAATCCCTGAGAGCTTTTGGTGAGCACTCCGCACAAGAGTCATGTTTTTCATTATGCATTGGAACGTAGCCCCATTTATGTCCGGGGTTAAAAAAAACACCACTTTTTTCTTTTTTGCAAATTCAAACTTGCAGTAAACCGTAAAGCCTGCTGCCTGGAAATGTTCCTGGCCAAGAGCTGAAACAATGTAAAATAGCCCTAAATTACTTTGGAAAATGGGAAATGAGTTACAATCCACAAACCATTAGCACCCGAGAAGTCTTGGGGAGTGGCGCAAGGCTCATTTTAAAAATAACAACAACTACAACAACTTTATTGTTAGCTACCCCATAACAAATTGTTCTCTAGGCAGCTCATAACACAACTTTAAAATACACCCAATGAAAATGTATAAAACATGACAAACAGACCACAACACAAAAGAAAAGATACAAACTACAAAATGCAATAAAAAACATTTTAAAAACTTTTAAAAAACACACACATCAGTTTTAAAAATCAGTTTTTAAAAGCCTGAGTGAACAGAAAGGTCTTCACCTGGTGTCTAAAGAACAAAGTGACGCTGCCAGTCAGTGCATTTTTGTTAGTTTGTTCCAGTATTTCTCAATTGCACTTCATTGTGAAAAACATCTTCACAACTTCCCTATGTTGTCTAGCATTAAGACTAAAATGGCTAGCATATTACCATTTCTGAGTGTCAAAAACTGGGTTATTGTGCTCACTAAAGTAGCTACATGAATACTTGACATGAACACAGATTTTCAGCCAGTCCATGTTGAGCTGAGTAACTTTTTGCACATAGCTGAATGCTGGTTTACC
Source organism: Hemicordylus capensis (assembly GCF_027244095.1). Classification (NCBI taxonomy): domain Eukaryota; kingdom Metazoa; phylum Chordata; class Lepidosauria; order Squamata; family Cordylidae; genus Hemicordylus; species Hemicordylus capensis. Next base: position 387,861,108 of record NC_069657.1, on the reverse strand, counting down.
TTGTGACGAATTACTCAAGATGGTTGTTTCACTATGAGACCATACCCAGTTTCCAGCATCCTAAATGATTGTAAATATCAGCTTATAGAGTTGTGAATTAAAAGGGTGCTTTACAGAGTCACTGGGAAAAGCTGAAAACAGAAAGGTATCCTGCATAAACAATGAGGAGCACTTGGTTCAGTCAAATTATTAGTTAAGGGAAATCTACATGGAAGTGAATCAACAAGTACAGTACACAGAGAACTGCCTTAGAAATTGCCTTATTGTGAGTCAGGTCATTGGTTCATCTAACTCAGTAGCTCACTGACTGGCATGGCTCTTCAGGGTTTCAGACAGGGGTCTGAGATATGGCCCTGCCCCACTGTGCCAGACTTGTGGAACTGTCTTTCTTTAAAATGACTAAGTGGCAGTAAAACCAACTGGTTAAGCACTAAATAGGAAATTGTGGCCATTCCTGGTTCCCTGACAAGTGTACCTGTACGATACATGTAATGTATTTGTAAATCTGCGTTTCTTGCATTTCCACTTTACATAATAAGATATATATCTCAACCACCTTAGGTATATGAGTGACTTCCGAAACAGAGGCCTGAGGAACTTTGCATGATGTTTTTTTCACTTAGCATGCAGTCAAGACACAGTTGGAAGGCAATACTTGTATTATTAACCTTTTTATATATCATTAACTGCTTTACGTATGCTGTAATACAAGGATAGGCAACCCAGGTTCTCCAGCTGTTGTTGAACTACATCCCCAGCCGAAATAAGCTGAGCCTGGGGATGAAGGGAGTTGTAGTTCAACAGCATCTGGAGAATCAAGGTTGCTTACTCCCTGCTTTAATAGAATGTTACTTACCTGAGCTGTTGGGATACAGCAGGTTAGAAATGTAATTATTAAGTAAGAAATACTGACAGCTGCCACTACCCCCCACTCCTTTTCAGATGCAGCAGCTCTGCAATTCAATAACAAATGCCTTGACAATTGCCCCAATGACTTGTAAAACTTTTGCCTGGACTATTTATTGCAATTAGATATTTCACTTATCCATACGTAAGCTGCTGCCAGCTAGTATGTCAGGACACTGTAAGAAGTTGAGATCTTACTCTAACTGCTGCCACATCACAAGAAGCAATCTGTAAGCCATTGACCTTTCACTTCCCCACTGACAGGAGCGGCACCAGAAGCTATCCAAGTGTATCAGCATACAGCCTCTGCTTAAATGGCATTGCTGAGCCAGAGAACAGCCGCCTCCTCATCGCCAGTAAGATGGTAAGCAATATAAAGAACTCTCTTTTTTTTTTTCATACAGGCATGTTTTAAGCTGCACCATTAGTCTTTATTTAAAAGATAGATGACCAACTTCTACTGCAGAGAGAGTGGAAGGAAGAAAATGGCTATTCTCTGTGTTCAAAATTACATTGTGAAAAGGCAGCAGCTTAATGCAGAAAACAAGAAAGGCTCATTCTCTACATTTTTCTGTATTAACTCCAGGAGCCCCCTCTTCACCTTTCCTGGAACTGGATATTCATCTTATTTTGCACACAAGAAGTGAAGTACATACATAAGCAAAATATTGTTTTCCTAAGGAAAGAAAAACTACCAAACTTCTCTTAGCTACTTGGATATAATAAGTGTATCTGTCCCCACTTGTTTTTTATCCAGACATTGCTCTGCAGACCTAACAAGCTCAATTTTCATTCCCTTCAAGTACCGTTTCCCAACCTGAAGGCACTTAGTAAATATCTTCATTCCACTTAAACCGCTAGGTTTAAGCCTTGAGTTTTTTTCCTTTAATAGCTGACTACACGTACAATATCCTTGGAACTAGAGACCAAAGGAGTGTAAACTCCTGATAGAATCCTATTTTTAAAATGTGTACATATGTTATGCCCCCAGCATATGACTCCGAATACTTCATTTTATCACAGAAGGGGAAATGGCTGGTGCCATGATTCAGGTAACTGGGGCATCAATGCTGCCAAATCTTCAAAATGGGAGAAGATTCTGCTCTTTCCATTAAGCGTACCCTGCCTCCACCATAGTCGTAATAGGGAGTGGGAGTAACAGAGTATTGGGCTTTGAACCAGGTCTCTCCATTTTAATTACCACTCAGCTATGAAGCTTGCCAGGTGATCCTGTGCCAGTCACCATCTCTCCCTGCCAAACCTCAGGGAGAGGCATTGGATATGAGAGAATACAGTAGAGAATATGGGAGGAGCATTTTGGTCAATACTAGCTTTTCCACAGGTTCCTATTGTTTCCCACGAGGCTGTCATGAGACAACTGCAGGGGATGCAGATATGGCAAGTGATGGAATCCTAGCATAGAAGGCACATTCAGACCCTTAATCAGATGGAGGAAAAATTCAAGAAACCCTGCAGTCAGAGAGACACCTGAATCTTTCAGAACCTGAAATAGAACTTCTTTCCACAATCACCTCCACAGCACCTAGTTTAGTCTCCCTAGATACTAAAGAAGAACATTCAGGTAATATTAAGGAAGCCTCCAAACCTGTCCAAATTGACCTTACAGCACTGCCTGCTTTAGATCCCCAGACCCATTCATTGCATGATTAGTCCCAGTTGAACCTCTGCAGAGATAAGAACAAACAAGACTGGCCCTTTAAACACTGCACAATTCAGAGAAGTTGTGGAGCATGAAAAGATATTAATCGGCTCCCTAAGCTACAAATAAACATTTGTGGGCAATTAATGTACAAATGCTGTCTCATTTGCTTATGGCTCAGGCTTGATCACAACTGTCTCTAATGGTCTAGATTCTTGTGGTCAGAGTAGTCCTCACCTAACCACGTCCAGCTCAAGAACTCTGTCTTCCTCCTGCTAATCAATTTATTCTTGCCATCTCTGTGCAAATCCATGTCTGATCATGGCCCAAAAGGCACCAGCAGTATGTTCTCGTGGTCCTGCAAATGTCAGGACTCAACGTGAAATACATGAAAACTTGTGTGTAGTACATTCCACAGTAGTTGTGTATTTTAGTAGAATGATCTTGTTGAAATATAACAGCTTTAGTCCTCTTAATCCTGGACCTGAATTGGCAATGCATTCTTGGATATACTGCCAATTTTTAACATGGATAGCATAGATTTGCATCAACATTTTGCAGCAGAACATTGCAATGTTCTGTACATTGTCCGAATACATAGTCAAATACTCTTATTGGAAAGCTATTTTAATATTAATGAGTTACCTATTTGGGTTTTTATCTTATTTGTATGACACAACCAACCACCAATTTCTGAGAGAATAATGCACAAAATGGAAAGAGCAACAAAAGGAATGTGACCATAACCAAGATGAAAATAATTCCTGACCCTGAAGGAATGATCTCTTGCAAGATGTCTGATTACCCTTATCACTGCTGTAGTTTGCACAGCTATAGACCTAATTAGTGGCCATAAAGTCATCTAGCTATTCTGTGCAATTTGATGAAATCCTCTGGCAATGAATTACAAAGACTACTTCTACACTGTATCTCTTTCACCTCTGGTATGCTTTAAACATAATGCTCTTACACATTCTATTATGGGCAAACTGGGGAAAAATACCTTCATCATAACTGGAGTTAGTGCAGTATAGGCTGACATAATGGAATATAGGCCGGCATAATGTAGGATAAGAGACTGAGCTGCAAATAAGAACTTCCCTGGCTTGGATCTTGTCACTGCCACAAACTCACAAGGTGGCCTTAAGCAACGTATTCCCTCTAAGCCTCCCCATCTGAAATATGAGGATAATAATTAAACTAGCGCAGTCTTGCCAGTATAGTTCAGATGAAGAGTGTTTTCAACATTCCGCCATTCTGAGCCCTTGACATTCTATTGCTTATACTATAAAGTCAAAAGTTGTGCACACATCAACTAGGGTTCACTACCCCTCCAAATTTGGCGCAAATCCATTGCAAAATGTTTGAGGTACAACAGTTTAATAAGTTTTTAATTCCAAAAAAGAGGTTTGGCAACCTTTTTTCACTGCAGATAATGAACGTTTTTAAATGTTTGATGTCCTTTCAGCATTTAATTAATTAATTAATTAATTAATTATATTTCTATACCGCTCCTCCAAAAATGGCTCAGGGCGGTTTACACAGAGAAATTTCACAAAAATTCAGGCCCATATGGGACTGGAACCTTTTGTTGGCTTGAAAAACAACAATCACTTGATTTTTCCATACTTACTGTTCGAAATCTCTCATTTCCAGGCAGTGCTCATCTCCTTTTCTCTCCCTCACAGTCATGCACAAAAGGGGCATTCCCGGGCTCGAAAGATCCCCAAGCGAGCTCTCCCCCTCTCATTTCTAGGCAGGAAGCGCTGCCTGACAGCGTTTATTTCCCTTCCTCTCCCCTGCTGGAGGAAGGGAAATACATGTATCCAGGCAGCAAGTGTTGCCTGGAAATGAGAGGAGGAGGACTGGGGCAGGCCTTCTGGCAATTGGGCCACACCCCCTTTGTGTGTGACATCACACGTAAGGGAGGCTCTGGCGGCCTTTTTCATTGGCAGCCCAGGTTCTTTGAACCCGTTTGCTCAATGGTGGCTCTGCCCCTGAGGACCAGCAGAGATCCTAGGCAAGAATATGGGTTCTCTTTTTCCCCTCCCCTTCCAGCCCCTCAGGAAAGCATAGAAGGGGGAACCCCATTTTTTTCTCTAGGGCTTATTCTGAGTACAAATGTATAGGATTGGGGCCAAGGGACCCATGCAAGGAAGTTCTGAAGAAGGAACCTCACAGAAATCCTGAAAACCATTCCCACCCAGCACCAAGAAACCATCATTCTGGTGTAGAATGCTCTTGAACATGGAACTTCTACATCGGATCCAAATATAATTCTGAAATGAAGCCTCCCTATTCACAGACGGTTTGCTATATTCATGTAAAACCTCCATGTTCAAGGGCAGTCTCCTCCACAGTAATAGTTTGTTGGCACTAGGTGGGAATAGTTTCTGGGATTTCCTTGCTACACTTCTTTATAACTTTCTGGAAGCATGTAGCTGAGCACTGTGAGAAAAAGGATGCTGGGCTGGAGTACACATGCCTTTTGATAATTCAATCTGCAATTCTATGTGCACACCTAAAAGGAAGTAAACTCCATTAAAGTCAGTGGGACTTGCTTCCATATAATGAGGGAACAGTTAATCAATCCCTGGAAAATGGTCTTGGGAGAAAGGAGAATAATGACTGACTCAGTATATGGCAGCTTCCTATGTTCCTGATAGTCCTGCTCCTCCTGGCACCTGCTGATTTTCTCCTGAACATGCCTTAAACCAGGCCACTTCCCCCTTTTTAAAATGTGAGTGGAAAACAATATAAAAATCCTATGAGGTAAACCCACCTCCACCCCACCCAGCACACAGATTGTTCTCAAAGAATCTGGCATTATCCAAAGCCTCCCAAAGGGCATAAGATCGGTGGTATTTTTAAAACAAAAAATGCCAGTAATCCACCCTCTCCTGCTTTGTAGTAATTCAGCAAGAAAGAGATAGCGTCTGATATGAGGAACATTACTCAGAGTTATCCTACTGAAATTAAAACAAGGAATGCCTAATGTTAACATCGTTTTAATTTCAATGAGACTATTTTGAGAAAACCATTATCCTATCAGCCATTAACCTGTTGGAGATGGAGTTCCAGTGCATCGACCTTTTGCACCAACTATCCTAATGACCACTAGGAGCATTGGGCGTAGAGACAATGGGCAAGGGTCTCCCTTTCTGTCCCTACTCTATGACTCCTGATCTGACTCTTCAGCACTTCTTGTGCTGAGTCACAATCCTTCCTTTCCTCTAAGAGAGCAGATGGAAACATCTCTCTCTCTCTCTCCCCTTACCAATTCATTATGTAGTCCTTTAGATTAGGACTTTCTTATCCAAGTATACTTAATCAATAAATACTTAGTGTTTAGTTCTACAGGTATCTCCATGTGTGTTCTCTAAACATCTGCAACAACACAACCATCTTCTGCTACCTACTCTGTAACTGGAGGGTGTGCTCTCTTCCTTAGTGCTCTGCTGTTTACCTACTGGGGGTAAAATTAACAACCCCCAACATAACCATCAAGTGGAGGCCTGAGACGTAAAGGGGAGAAATCAACTGCATCTATGCTCAAGGCTACATCACTTGTAGGGATGTGCACAGAACCACGGAGGCATGGTCCGGCACTGGGGGGAGTGTCGCTTTAGGGGGGGAGTAGTATTTACCCCTCCCGCTGCTCTTCCCCCTCCGGCGCTCGACTTTAAGGTAACGTTTTTGGGGCGGCAGGGTTCCTCCCTGCTGCCCCTGCCCCCATCGTTGGCTGCAGAGCTCCAGAGCAAGTAGAAGCTGGCACCACATATGCGCCCGTTGATGTTACCTTAAAGTCGAGTGCCGGAGGGGGAAGAGTGGTGAGAGGGATAAGTACTACCCCCCCACCCTTAAAGCGACACCCCACCCCGCCAGACCAGCTGAATTCCGGACCGGTCCAGAGGCCTTTTGCATGGCTCCGGACCGGTATGGGCACACCACTATTCACTTGTATACAACTTTTAAAATATATTTCTGTCTCTTTTCCTTCTGTCTAGAAAGTAACTAACAAGTTTACTTTCAACTTTATTAAAAAAGGAAGAGCCAAGTCCAGAAGAGCTCATATCAACTCCTCTGATCTCTAACCAGAGAACAGGCCCTGGAATGTGTGGGTGTGTGGTTGGTAGCCTACTCTGTGAAGAGCAGACGCAGCTTGAGGAGGTGAGCAAGCTTTTCTAAACAGAACAATGTCTAGCCTTTCCCCACTTCAAACTAATAACAGGAGGAGGAGAGATTTTGAGGGGCTGGTTTCTCTTTAAGGGATAAGTCCGTGTGTGTGTGTGTGTGTGTGTGTGTGTGTGTGTGTGTGTGAGAGAGAGAGAGAGAGAGAGAGAGAGAGAGAGAGAGAGAGAGAGAGAGAGAGATTTGCCAGAGCTAGCAAACTGCAGTGTTTTTGTTTGTCCCTGCCTGGAGGGGTGGAGTCAGCTAGGGCTGTGGGAGGCCCCACATGCCTTTGACATTCCTTTGACCCACATCCTGTGTCTCAGTTGGAAGCCTACTCTCTACATAAGAGGTGAAGGCCTGAGAGCATAGTGAACAGAGCATAGCAGACAGGGATAGCAAACAGGATGTTGGAGTTTTGCAGGAAGTGTGCGGGGGAGCCTGGAACAAGCCCCTGTGATCACAAGGAGCCCGGTGGAAAAGAGAATGTAAGTACAAATCTCTCCCTCATATTCTTGAGAAAGGCTGTTTGGACAGTTAAATAGCTGACCATTACAGCTGAGACCTACAGTGAGGGAAATAAGTATTTGATCCCCTGCTGATTTTGTCCGTTTGCCCTCTGACACAGAAATGACCAGGCTATAATTGGAACGGTAGGTTTATTGTAGCTGTGAGAGACAGAATAACAACAAACAAACCCTCAAAAGCCCAGTGCCCAAAAGTCAGCGATGGATTTGCATTGTAGTGAGGGAAATAAGTATTCGATCCCTTCACAAAAGATGTCTTAGTACTTGGTGGCAAAACCCTTGTTGGCAATCACAGAGGTCAGACCTTTCTTGTAGCTGGCCACCAGGTTTGCACACAACCCAGGAGGGATGTTGTCCCACTTCTCTTTGCAGATCCTCTCCAAGTCAGAAAGGTTTCGAGGCTGATGTTTGGCAACCCGAACCTTCAGCTCCCTCCATAGATTTTCTATGGGATTAAGGTCTGGAGACTGGCTGGGCCACTCCAGGACCTTCATGTGCTTCTTCTTGAGCCACTCCTTTGTTGCCTTGGCTGTGTGTTTTGGGTCATTGTCATGCTGGAATACCCATCCACGACCCATTCTCAATGCCCTGGCTGAGGGAAGGAGGTGCTCACCCAAGATCTGACGGTACATGGTCCCGTCCATCGTCCCTTCGATGCGGTGAAGGTGTCCTGTCCCCTTAGCAGAAAAACACCCCCAAAGCATAATGTGTCCACCTCCACGTTTGACGGTGGGGATGGTGTTCTTGGGCTCATAGGCAGCACTCCTCCTCCTCCACACACGTTGAGTTGAGTTGATGCCAAAGAGCTCGATTTTGGTCTCATCTTACCACAACACTTTCGCCCAGTTCTCCTCTGGATCATTCAGATGTGCATTGGCAAACTGCAGACAGGCCTGTACATGTGCTGCCTTGAGCAGGGGGACCTTGCGGGCACTGCAAGATTTCAGTCCTTCACGGCGTAGTGTGTTAACAATTGTTTTCTTGGTGACTATAGTTCCGGCTGCCCTGAGATCATTGACAAGTTCCCCCCGTATAGTTCTGGGCTGCTTTGTCACCGTTCTCATGATCATTGCAACTCCACAAGGTGAGATCTTGCATGGAGCCCCAGACTGAGGGAGATTGACAGTTATTTTGTGTTTCTTCCATTTGCGAGTTATCGTGCCAACTGTAGTCACCTTCTCACCAAGCTGCTTGGCGATAGTCTTGTAGCCCTGTCCAGCCTTGTGCAGGTCTACAACCTTGTCCCTGACATCCTTCAACAGCTCTTTGGTCTTGGGCATGGTGGTGAGTTTGGAAGCTAAGTGATTGCTTGCTTCTATGGACAGGTGTCTTTTATAGAGGTACTGTAACAAGCTGGGATTAGGAGCACTCCCTTACAGAGGGTGTTCCTCATCTCAGCTCGTTACCTGCATATAGTGAAAAGACACCTGGGAGCCTGAAATCTTGCTAGTTGATAGGGGATCGAATACTTATTTCCCTCACTACAATGCAAATCCATCGCTGACTTTTGGGCACTGGGCTTTTGAGGGTTTGTTTGTTGTTGTTCTGTCTCTCACAGCTACAATAAACCTACCATTCCAATTATAGCCTGGTCATTTCTGTGTCAGAGGGCAAACGGACAAAATCAGCAGGGGATCAAATACTTATTTCCCTCACTGTAGCCTCCTAATAAACTGTCTATCTGTAAACAGCCAACATAACCAGTATGAAGATAGAAAGTCAGCAGGGCTGTTCTTACATTCTTATGTGGTAGGGGGCTGCTGCTCAAGGCCTGTGTGTCTTAAGTGAAGGAAAAAGAAAAAGAAGATAGAAGGGCTCCCTCTGGTTTCCATCACTTAAAAGAGTTGGGTTTTCAGGAATTGGGGGTCTTTTGTTCTCTAAAGCAGACATAGCAGGAACTGTCTTAGAAGAACTGCACTTTGTAGTTAAAATTCTAAACTGGGGATCACATCGCAGACAATCCTCCATCTCCAGTTTAGGAAACTCCAAAGGCAGGTTAGCGTATCCTCCCTCTTTCTGGTTATCCAAGCTCGGCTCTGCCCACTTGTATAGCCATGCTGTTGCCAGCCTGTGGGCATGGCTTCACGGCTCCAGGAAATCGCTCACAATTGGCCAGGAATTTGGAGGGGGGTGTTAGATTATTGGCTGTGATTACAGAGTTCAAACAGTGCTCCCCTGGTAGTGCTGCTGGCTGGCCCTTTAATTATAAGAGCAGCTGGGCCTGGTGTGCCTGTTGGCAAGCAGAGGAAGTAGGAAGTGTGCAGGAAGGGGCATGGCATTCAGTTAGGGAACACAACATGGAATGCTGTGTAAGCCCTAGAGTGCTGTTGGTGCAGCTGTGAGCTGGCCTCTCACTGGTTGCAGCCTCCACTTAAACCTGTAACCACAGTTATAGCAGTGAATGCATGCAGATAACACGATGGCCCCTTCTAACAAAGCTTTAGAGCAGTGAAACTGAGAAGTAATCCCAGGTCCAAATTCCAGATTGGGAAGTAAACTGGACCCTGTGGTTTGGTTGTAAAGCTGTGGTTGCATGCATTCAGACACTGCACGAAACTAGAGTTACAGGTTTGCTGGCAACGATGTCTGAATGCATGCGATGTCTGAATGCATGCAACCATGGCCTTGCAACCAAACCACAGGGTTCAGTTTACCTACCAAACTGGAATTTAGAACTGGGATTACTCCTGTTTCACCGCTCTAAACCTCTGTTAGAAGGGGCTGTCATGTTGTCTGCATGTATCCGTCACTGTAACTGCGGTTACAGGTTATTCGACCAGTGAGAGGCCAAGTCAGAGCAGATTCATATTTTGTGTAGATATTACTCTTGGAGACAAGAGTTCTGTTTACTTCTACTTCAGATTCAATAAAAATATCTCCATCATCTCAGTGTCTTGAATCAAAAGGGAGTTGTGCTTCCTTATGCTTAATATAATTTTGAATCTCTTAGTAGGCAGGGTTGTTCATAACAGCTGTGTACATGGATCACTAATTGCAACATACAGTAGTTAAACAGCATGTAGTACAAGGGCCAGATCAACACTTTGGATTTATTATTTAATGTTGTTTGTGTTCCCTCTAGATCTTCAGTGTGACTGTAACCCGCCTTATTAATTATAATCTATTCTCTCTGTTACATTGATAAAATCCCATGTTACCCTATCTTCTCTTATCCCTTGTTTGAGACTTACCCAAAAACCAATTTGAATTTTAAAACGGTCTTATATTGTTTCCAGAACTCACAAGTTTGAGCTTGGGTGATGTCTAAGGGAAAGGAATTGAGGTCCAAAGGAATTGAGGCCCATCCACTAGCTTGGATGGCTTTAAAGGGGGCTTAGACAAAGTCATGGAGGACAGGTCTATCAATGGCTACTAGTCTGTTGGCTATAAGCCACCTCTAGCCTCAGAGGCAAGATGCTGCCAAATACCAGTTGCAGGAGGGCAGTGGCAGGAGAGGGGGCAAGCCCTCACCCCCTGCCTGTGGGCTTCTCAGAGGCATCTGGTGGACCACTATGTGAAACAGGATGCTGGACTAGATGGTGCTTGAGCCTGATCCAGAAGGCTATTCTTATGTTCTTATGAGGAACATCTGGGGTCAACAGCAGCCACCAATATCTCATCTTATGGTCCTGATTTGGCACATAGATAGTAAGGGCAATTTTAAGGTCGTGATTGAATGTAGAGGCAGAGGCACTCCAGTAGGGGCCTACACTGTGCCCCAACCATCTTGGGTGAGGTGCTTGGCAACTGGGGAAAAGGCCTTCTAGCTTATGGTGCCACACCACAGGTTCTCCCCAGGAAGGCTTGCCAGTCTTTCAATGGCTTTCAGCATTAGGCGAAGACCTTCTTATTTCCCCAGGCTTTTAATCTGTAAGAGAAATAGCTTTTAATTGTAGCTGGTTTTATCTTGCTGCTTATTTATTTTTGCTTTGTCCTGTTACTGTTTTAGATTTTATTCTGTTAGCCATCCTGATAATGTTTTTGCATTGAAGGGTAGGATATATAAGTTACAGAGGAGGAGGCGGGATTGGGAGGGAAAACCCATTTAGTGATCTGTAGTCATCACAGCAACTTGCATTAAGGCTGGAAAGCAACAACACTGGTGGAGACTCAGATGAAATGTAAATCAGGTCCTCCTCCTAGCAAATAATTGCTCACTAGTAATTTCCTATGCATGCATCCTAGGAAATTGTAGTAGACAACTGAACATTAGATTAGCTAGAACTGATATCGCATTTCACATGTACAAGAACACGGTCTTATTCCACTGAACATAAGCTCTTGTGTTCATATCTGCACAGACCATCATAATCCATCTTCACTAAAACATCTGAATGCCAGACATGTCACATTCCTGCTCTCCCCCTTAGGGCACTGGGCCTGTTGGGAACATTAAGGAGAGTGACTCTACTCTCTCAACTGGAATTTATTGTTCACTGATTAAAAGACTCAAAGCAAATGACTCCAACTCGTGTGTTTCCTTGATAGCCAGCACAAAAAGAGATGCAAGAGAGGAGAAACGTTTAAGTGATTTACAGCTCAATTCTCAAAGCACTCCAATAGGAGCCTGCATTGTGCTGATTTAAAATTAAATTTAGATGCTTTAACAATCCAGTCCTGAACATTTGTTGCTGGCATATATCCACCTGCAGTGCCAGCATAATGTTATGCTTTGTGATATTGCCCCTGGGGCAAGTCATTCAGTTTACAACTTCAGTAGCAACAATCTTTGGATTGGATATTTTAATTCTTTTTTGAAAATACATTCAAAGTTTTGAATATATTGATTTTTTTTCTGGATAATTTTACTTTTAGCCCAAGATTCTTTTCAGTGGCTGCAAATGTAAAACATTGGAGGTTAAGTATCCAATATAAAAAAACCACCAAATGAATATATCTAATATTGGTTAAAATAGTAATGGAATGAAGTGCTGCACTAACTTATCAAGACTTGTATCTGGCATGGCCTTACAGACATCTCTAGAATAGGGAGAAGGGGTAAATTTGAACACTCCTAATCTGTAGAACTCCTAAATTATTAGTATATTTGCAAGGGCAGGTTCAGCCATCACAGGTAACCAAAGTTAAATTGTCAGTTTTGCATTATGCCTCCTAGCCATGAGAGCATGTGACCCTGTAGCATTTGGGTCTGATTCTGTGGTGTGTGTTGAGTTCATTTCCAGATGTTTTTCACCTTTAAGGTTGCCTAGGCTTGTTCACTTCACCTGTATCTCTGCTGCCACCATTTGTTTGTTATGAAGCTCCGTTATGAAGCTTATGGTTTCTTATCCTACTAACATGACTTTGCAGCGGGGAAGGTTGTTGTCAGGAATTACTCAGTCAGAGATGTTTCAAACAAAAACAAGAATAAAATGTTATTAAAGATGCTTTCTGAGGTTTGTGTAACTACTATTAAGTAAGGCTGAACTTGCTTGGATACAGTTTTGATGTTATTTCTAGGGATGTGCATGAACATGTGAAGGCCGGGTCTTCATCCGAAATCAGCAACCAGGTATAGACATGGTTTGGCCGGCCAGGGTACTCAGGAAGTAGTAGAAATATAAGCTTGGCCCAAATGTATCTGTAAAAGGGGCAAAACAGGAGTACATGTTCTGTGATTTCTACCTCCCCAGTGTCACAGGGACAAAGTCTCTCTGCAGTTGGGATCTTTATGTATTTGCCTTCCAATACAGTGGAGAGAAGGTCATGACAGCAGGCGAAGGTATAAGCCTTTCTGTGGCTTGGGACTTCCACCTGTGACAGGTACGCGGCGGGGGAGGCAGAGTATCTGAGCCTTTCCAAGGACAGGAAGGATGGAACCCTGCCTAGGTCAGCCTGGCGCTCAGCATCCATTATCCTCTGTTTGATTACTGTTTTCACCTGGTCATGGTCCATAGCAAGGGTGGGGGCTGTATAGCTTAGGAGAGACAATTTAGTCCACACAACCCTTTTCCAGGAAGATTGGAAATTGTCCTGTAGGGTCAGAAGGGCCCAGCACTGAGGATTGAGGGATAATTTAAGCCAGAGGTTAAGAACTGACAACAACACTCTGGCCTCAACACTTATCATGCCCGTTTCCAAGCGTAGTGCAGCATTTGAGACACAGCGAGGCACTTGGAGGGCACTTGGAGGATTCGATTTCTGACTGGGACTTTCCATACAACTTCAGATCGTCCATGTACAGCAGATGGTTGATTTGACTTGATGTTTTAGATGTTTGGTATCCGAGGCCTGTTTTGTTTAGTATTTGTGAAAGTAGGGTCATGGTGATTACAAACAACAGAGGGGATAGTGAGTCCCCTTGGAAAATGCCTCTTCTAATGCTAACCTGTCCAAGTGTCTCACCATTGATTGTTAACTGTGTCCTCCACATGCTCATTGCTTTTTTTATAAATATCTGAATGTTTTTGCTGACACCAGTTGTTTCTAAACATTTTAGTACCCATGTGTGAGGCAGTGAGTTGAAGGCTTTCTTGTAATCAATCCATGCAACACTTAGATTTGTTTTTCTTCTCTTGCAATTTTCTAAAATCATTTTGTCAATCAGCAGCTGGTCTTTTGTGCCTCTGGTGTTCGGACAATTTCCTTTCTGTTCAACTGGAAGCTGTTTGTTAGTTAATAAGTGCTGCATTACTTCATCTGCTATTATTCCAGTTAATAATTTGAACATGGTTGGCAGACAGGTTATCGGTCTATAATTACTTGGAAGTGCACCTTTTGCTGGGTCTTTCATGATGAGATGAGTTTTCCCAGTTGTTAGCCATTGTTCAATATCACCTCCTTGCAACATGTGATTGAACTGTTTTGATAGTTGTTTATGAAGGCTTGTTAGGTGTTTAAGCCAAAAGCCATGCAGTTCATCATCGCCTGGTGCAGTCCAATTTTTACTTTTCTTTGCTCTTTCACTTATTAATTCTGGTGTTATTTTTAGATCTTGCATTTGTTGGTTACATTTTTCGACCTCTTTCACCCGGCCTGCTTTTTAATTATAATCTATTGGATTGTCCCATAATTTTCCCCAGAACTGCACTGTTTCTTCTTTGTTTGGTGTTTCTGTGTTTCTTGCAGTTTCTCCTTCTATGCTTTGGTAGAAACGTCTGTGATTCAACTGGAATTGGAGATTCTGCCTGTGTTGTGTAATTCTGGCTTCGTATCTGCTAATCTTCTTTGACACTGCTGTTATTTGCTGCTTTATTATTTCCAGGACTTCTCTAATTTTCCTTGAATCTAGGTGGTATTTTTGGATCAGATACTGTTTGGTGTTTTCATTCTTCAGCTTCTTGTCTTTCATATCTTTCAATTTACTAGCATCTGATCTAAGCCTGGAGATTTTTTTTTCCTAATCTAATCTTCCATTTAGGTGATGTACTACTTTCTTTTTTTACAGGTCCACTGATCTTATATCCAAGCTCTTGTGTTGTTATTGTTGCTGCACTGTACATTAGTTGGTTTGTTTCTTGCAAATTATTGGTTGTTATTTCTGCAAGTGCAGCACTGACATCTTTTAATGCCTGAGCAAGTTGTTTTTTGGCAACTATTTTTAGAGCTGGAAGTCGAACCCTGGTGGTTGTTTGGTCCATGTGCTCAGTTATTTTTTGCTTTAGTTCTTGTTGCTTTTCTGTTAAACGGCATTTGGGTTTTTGAGGTGAAGGCAAAGGGGAGGTTGCCTGGTTTTGATTTTGAAACAGTTCAGCAACAGTGGCATCCTCGATTTCCAACACCTCCTCCACCTGCGCCTGAGCAACTTCTTCAGTTGGTGGTAATTCTTCTTCCATATCTAGAGCCTGTGTTGCTCTTTGCAGTTCTTCCAGCTGAACTTCTGTGAATACTTTATTTCTTATTATGAATCTTCTCTGGTCTGCTAGCCTTTGTTCTGTGATTTCTGTATCTGGATGCTTCTCTTTCCAAATTTGGTACATTCTTTTTAAATAACTTCTTCTAGTTGGACTAGACTTGTAATAGCAGATCATTATTTCCTTGCCGTTTTTTGTATATATTTTTTGGTTAAGCGATGTTTCTTACAGTAACCTTGCAGTCTCCAGCCCTGGTTGCTCAACTGAAGATCCTGAGTCCTGTTGCCCACTTGCCACCAAATGTCCAGGGACTCCAGCACCTGGCGCGGTCCTTGTTGACCCGGGCGACGACTGATCCAGTATAGATTTATTAAAGTTACGTCTCACCATATTGTTGATGGGAGAGGCACTCTTCGTCTGGCTCCTCTGGTGAGACCTGTCCAGTATGGTTGGACCTCTGGCATAGCTCTCACCTTCCTCAGAGCACGCAAGCCCCACAACCACACCAAGGTAGTGCCTCACTGGGGGTATTATTATTATTATTATTATTATTGACAGAATCCACTAAGGAATAGTTCACACCACACACTTGGGCTTATGTTGTTGCATGATTAAGCATGTTTATCACAAGCATAATTCACTCAGTCAGCTGTAAGAAAAATAGCAATTTCCACAGGATACATCTTGCAGTTATGCTTAAGGAACTGCAATCCAACAATGTGTACCAACCAGGTTGTGCACAAAACTTTTCCATCCGCAATTTCTTTCCTACTCCTTGTACTCTGTTGAAATGAGTGAAATGCATAAGCAAGAGATCTGTATGTGCATCTGGGTACATACAGTAATCTCTGGATTCGGGAAGGTGTTTCAGTGCATACAAAAACTATTTGCTTTTTCAGTCATAGACATAAGATTCCCCCTTTTTGTTTTACATTTCATAAATATTTCCAATTTCCAATTATTGTTTCAGTATAAGCCACCTAATGGCGCAGTGGGGAAATGCTTGACTAACAAGCAGAAGGTTGCCAGTTCAGATCCCTGCTGGTACTATATGCAGTGATATAGCAGCGATATAGGAAGATG
Organism: Hemicordylus capensis; assembly: GCF_027244095.1. Classification (NCBI taxonomy): domain Eukaryota; kingdom Metazoa; phylum Chordata; class Lepidosauria; order Squamata; family Cordylidae; genus Hemicordylus; species Hemicordylus capensis. The sequence continues at coordinate 387,844,969 of NC_069657.1, read as the reverse complement.
CTGAAAGGCATCATCTCCTACTGTGCGGGAGGAGGCAATGGCAAACCCCTCCTGTATTCTACCTAAAGAAAACAAAGGGATCTGTAGGCACCAGGAATTGAAATCGACTTGATGGCACACTTTACCTTTACCTATGGGATGTTTGCAATGTTACAATTTCCAGTTATAGGGTGCTCCTACAAGCCACCTTCTGAACTAAATTCAGAGTATGGTACAATTTGTTCTATTTCTATACATGTGGAAGTAACAGTGTTTCAAAATTGGCCTTAGATGTTTGCCATACATGTGTATTCCCCATGAAAAGGCACTCCTATAAACTTAAATAAGTAAAATGGGAAGTCGGTGTTGCCTCTGTTCAGATAACTAATCCAGGCCCCAAAGAGCTTATACGAAAAATCTTTTTCGTAACTACAATAAACGATGCTCTTCACATGAACCTGTGAAACAGGCTGCTGTTCAAACCAGTTCAAGAAGATTTGGTCGGTACTTCCATAAGCAAGCAAGAGAGATTACATTAATTGGCCACCTGGGAATATGAAGCATATTTACAATTAATGTAATTAAAATAGTTCCAGCATATTCTAGATTTGATGCCAAAGAAGCATATTATCAGATGCACCCCCTAAACCCTACTAATCAGATCTTAACAATATTACTTGCAGAAACATCACTGTCTTCAATCTTGCTTAGCTCCTGTAGTTATCTAATACACATCTTAAGTGTCTGTGAACTGCTTGTTCTCCTGGATAGTAAACATCTTGGAACAAATCAAAGCTACTTCAATGCAAATAATACATTGTAGGCTGTGTTCCAATTCTAGGTCCATAGACCCCATTCAAAATACTCTCAAATTAAGTCACTGCCACTGATATATCAATTGGCAAATTAAAACAGCAATATAATGTGTGGAAGATAAGACCTCAAATGGCATCTCTCAACAAAAACCATTTTGATGATGGGGAATATCCAATAACCTCAAAAACATACAGTATAATATATACATTGACAATATATAAGCTTGTTGGTTAGAAAGGATGAAGCAAAACTGAAAAGATCAGTAGCATTTAATAAATACTAGCTTAACTTGCGCAGAGCATCTGTGCACTAGTACTTGATTGCTCCCCTCACCTCAAAGATCTCTCTACCACCCTCACCTGAGCCACACTCCTGCTCCTCCTCCTCCTCCTCCATCGGTTTGCTTCCATCCCCCTCACCCCTCTTGGTCACTTCTCTATCCCATTACCCCATCCTCCTCTTGGTCGCGGCTGCAGCATTGCTGGCACCTATTGGCTAAGCTGCAGCCCTTTAACCCCCAAGACCACCCTACCCTCACCCGAGCCACGCTCCTGCTCCTCCTCACAGGAGCAGCAGCAGCAGTTGACCGGGCCCTTCCTCGCTGCCACCACCACTATGGCCGCTTGTTCCTCTCAGGCCGCTGACAGGCCCGGGCTCGTCCCTTGCCTGCCTGCCTGCCTCCACCAATGGCCAAACAGCAGCAGTGGTTGACTCGGTATCCCCAAACAGCAGCAGTGGTTGACTGGGCCCTTCCTTGCTGCCGCCGCCATGGCCACTCATTCCCCTCTAGTGATGTGCACGGAACCGCGGAGCTACGGTCCGGCACTGGAGTGGGGGTTCCTTTAAGGGTGGGGGGAGGGTGTACTTACCCCTCCTACTGCTTTTCCTCCTCCGGCGTGCCTTTTTTAGTTAGCAATTGGGGCGGCAGGATACCTCCCTGCTGCCCCTTCCCCCACTCGGCTGCAAAAGGCACATCTCTGCGACATGCACGCTCACATGGCCACATACACATACACGTGCACGCATGCGCAAAAGGCTTCCTGAAGCCTTTTGCAGCCGAGCGGGGGAAGGGGCGGCAGGGAGGTATCCTGCTGCCCCAACTGCTAACTAAAAAAGGCACACCAGAGGGGGGAAAGCGGCCGGAGGGGTAAGTACACCCTCCTCCCGCCTTTAAAGGAATCTCCACCCCAGTCCGCCCGAACCGCCCATGTCCGGAGGCCTGTAGAATGGCCTCCGGAGTGGTCCATGCACATCACTATTTCCCTCAGGCCGCTGATAGGCTTGAGCCCATCCCTTGCCCTCCCTTCTTTCTCTATTCCCCTCTCTTTCTCTCTCCTCCACTTGCTTTCCCCCTCTGTCTGCCTTCCCTTCCCCTTCTTTCTCTCTCTCTCTCTGTCCCTTCCTGACTTAACAGATCTTGTTCATCTTGTTTCCTCCTCTAATTCATACATCGGCAGCTTCCTTCTCCTGAAGGGGCTCTTTCCTCCCTCACAACCCCTCTATTTGCAGACTCCTGCCCACTATCCTTTTATATATATAGATTCCTCTCCTCTACAATCAAGAACGTCTTCCGACCAGTTAACAGTTGCATTCCAACTGTCCTTAAGGCTCTTCCTCCCTATCTGCATGTGGAATCCTCACTGCCCAATCACCACGGTGCTTCTGCTCTCACAGGCTCCTCCTCCCTATCTGCATATGGAACCCCCACTGACCAATCAGGTGCTTTTGCTTACAAACTCTCGTGAGAGCTGCCACGCATGGGATTAGCCACAAGTATGCCTTAGAGAATTAGATAGATAGATAGATAGATAAGATTCCTCTTCCAACCCAGGGAAAGGGCATTCTTGGCCCCTGCTAACTGAGCACAGAGAGACCTTTTGGAGTGATGATTCTCTTGTGTTTGGCAGGGGAAGAGCTGGCCTTATGCAGCCCCAGCACAACATCCCTCCAATGGCTTTGCTGTATCTCCATGTGCTTCTTTTTAGAATGTGAACCCTTTGGGGACAGGGAACCATTTTATTTATGTATTGCTTATTTTTCTATGTAAATCGCTTTGTGAACTTTGGTTGAAGAGTGGTATATAAATATCCATAGTAGTAGTGGTATTAGAGTGAATGCTCATGAGTCTGCCTGGCCATATATGAACAAAGACAAAGGTACAGAATCATGACAGTAAAAAAGCAGTTCCCATTTCATTTAAATAGACAGCAAATTTCCCACTGCTTATAAAGGTTGTGGTCTGCTTTCCAAATTAGCAGGTGTTGACTCTGGAAAAAACCAGGTCATACGTTTCTGCTCTCTGCTCAGTGTTTTCCTCAGTCCTAGGCTCACTGCTTCTGAACTTTATGCTTTTTATAGATACTGCTATCTCTAGTATCCTAACTACTCTTCATCATCTAGCCAGGTGTCTCTTCCTGACTTTTAATTCCAGCAAATGCAAATGAACAGGCCTCTGTCAGTGTTTAAAGTGGCTCTGAAATGCAATACAGCTTCCAGGAAATAATCAGAGATCCAGTTAAGCTTTGGCTGTACACATCGCTTCAAGGCATGAGGATTTTTACTGAGGGTGTAGGCACCTGTGATGGCTGTCAAGGTCACCAGGTAAAGCAGCAGGCAACAAAGGGCTCTTTCCACAGCTTAAAACAAAACAAAACAGGAATCTCATTTATCTTAGAACAACTTAATCTCCTGATTTAGCATCTAATCCCACAAAAAATCATTATTGGATCAAGTACCTAAACTATGACACTTCTAAATCTTCATCCCTGACATTTAGAGGAAGATGTCTTGATATGGAGTTGTATTCAAAATTGGTTGCTCAGGTCAGCTGAGGCAGTAGACAAAAGCAACTTTGGTTTGAATTGCTTCCTAAATTAAAAATCTAAATGAAAGTCTTCTTGATCTAGCAGACACCTGGAACATACTGTCATTTCTTAGGCAGTTTGAAACTATAATGTCCCATAATGTCTTATGGGACAACCATGTTTGTTTGTCCCATTTACCTAATTCCTACATCAAAAGGAATGTAGATATTATTGGCATTGAACTCTCCGCCTCTCTTCATTTACCTCCTTGTAGTCTGCCACCCAAGGCAGTTTTCTCTTAGCAAGAGGATTCACAGTATTACACTAAGATAGAGAAAAGTGGCTGAGGGGAAAATGTGCTGTAGGAAGGCAAGGCAAGGCAGGGCTCAGTTCTCCTCACCTGTGCATCCTGTGTGATGTTAAAATTAGACTAGGGTTGCCATATTCTGGCTTCCCAGATCCGGGTACCCTAATTTGCATATTATTTAAATTGGCTTGCAAATAATTTGCATATTGTACAAATTAACAGATGCATTTTCCAGTTGACTTGTATTTGTTCTGGATATCTACCAACAATAGTTGGGAAAAATATCTTTGCCTGACTATTCACCTTGACATATTAACAGCAGGATCTGGCTCCTGGATTCCTGGACTGACACACAGTCCCGTGGTGGAAAGAGGCCAAGAGCGTGTACCCCTACTGCCCTCGAACCTTTCCCATCTCCTCCAGACCCCGGAGCAACGGCCAAAGCTGCTGCCAAGAGAGCACTAGGCCCCACACCCTGGAGCTCTTAACTAGAAAAGCCGCTCATCGAGAGGGTGGGAGCACCACACACACACACCAACCCATGCAACCAGGACAATAACTGACATGGCAAGCCACGCCATTTCTGGTAGAGGGAGACCTGAGCAGTTCAAAGCTGCCAAAGAGGCGGCTAAGTAGGCACACACAGAATCCTTAAAGCCAGTCCTTAAACATGACAATAACACATCCAGAAGGCAGGCAGTGATTTACATAAAAAGCAAGCTATCCTCTCAACTGCCTGATAAGAGATCCCCTGCTGATTTTTATTTTTTTTTAAGGCAACATTCCTCAGGGGATTACTATACTATATAGGCCACACAGCACTCAGAAGCAGCTGGGCAGAGATTTGCTTCACCAATAAAATCTGGGCAAACCCAACAGCACATTTGAAATCAGAATAAAATATGGGTGAATTTAGCAGCCGGTGGGAGGAGCCAGAATTCAGAGGCTACCTGGATTTCCTGGTGACATGGCAACCCTAAATTAGACCCTATCCCTTATTTTATACTTTGAGAAGAAGCTGATCTTCTCTCAGCCCCCATACAATAATGCCTCTAAGTAACAAACAATAATACACCCAAATAGGGAGATGATCACATTCATTCATTGCCATTTATTAAATAACTAGTGTTTTCAGGCCCGTTAAATAACGGGCGCTAGTAAGTGATCCGGGCCCACCCCCACTCCCTCTTGCCCTCCCCCCTCCCCAGAAGTCTTGCGCTCCACCCACCACTCACCCGGCAACTTTAGTCAGTTAGGGCCCAGTCTTCCCCTTGCCACCGCCTCCATGGCCACGCTGCCGGTCCGATCTGGGCCGCCCCCGCCCCCGCCTAACATTCCTGGCTGGTCTCCCCGGCCGGGCAAGAGCCCCAAAGTGTCTCCGCCACCGGGCGTTGCTGGCGCCGCCAGGCCTCGGCGGCGGCTCCGCCACCACCTTGGGCAGCTTTCCTCACCGCCTCTTGCCCCCGCCCGGCTTCCTCTTGCCCCCGCCCGGCTTCCTCTGGCCGAGACGGCGGCTCCGCCACCGTCTCGGCCAGCTTACCCCGCCGTCTCTCTCCTTGCTTCCCAGCTTCTTCGGGCGGCCGCTTCTGGCCACCCAACATGGCCGCCGGGTGCTGGCGGTCGTGTCTTTCTTGTACTGTTCTGAGCATGCGCTCCACGCATGCTCAGAACAGTCGAGGCACGAACGCACGCTTGGTGTCCGTCCACGGACGGACACCAAGCGTTTTATTAGAGAGGATTGTAGTTTAGCAAAGAAATGGCCAAGGCAACCAACATCAACAGTAAACAAATCTCCAGTAAAATCAAACAAGACAAAATGATAATAAAACCCAAACACCCACATTTGGAGTACTGCAAGCAGTTCTGGTCACCATACATTGTAGAACTGGAAAAGATGCAGAAGAGAGCTACTCAGGTGATCAGGGGCCTGCAGCACTTTCCATACAAGGCAAGGCTACAACACCTGGGGCTTTTTAGTTTGGAAAAGAGGCAATTATGAGGAGACATGATAGAGATGTAGAAAATTATGCATGGTAGAGAGAGTGGACAGAGATAAAATTTTCTCCCTCTCACATATCACTAGAACCAGGGGTCATCCCATGAAACTGTTTGCCAAGAAGTTTAGGACCGACAAAATGAAGTTCTTTTTCACATAATGTATAATTAACCTACGGAATTCTCTGCCACAAGGTGTGGTGACAGCAATAACCTGGATGGCTTAAAGAGAGGTTTAGACAAATTTATGGAGGACAGGTCTTTCAATGGCTACTGGTCTGAGGACTATAGGCCACCTCCAGCCTCAGAGGCAGGCTGCCTCCTACCAGTTGCAGGAGAGTAACAGCAGGAGAGAGGGCATGCCCTCAGCTCTTGCCTATGGGCTTCCCAGGGGCATCTGATAGGCCACTGTGTGAAATAGCTTGCTGGACTAGATGGGCCTTGGGTATGATCAAGCAGGGCTGTTCTTATGTTGACAGAAGATGGAGATAAAACTATCAGACACAGTGAGCCTACAAAACCTTTTAATAATCAAGGGCCATCCCCTATACTTCAGAATACCATGCAGCACACTAAAGCCACAGTCCAAAAAGCTCATTTGGGCATCCCCAAATCTCAAAAAGAAACTTGCCATGGAACTGGAATACTGCTGTTCACAATTAAATCAAAAGCCCTACTGGGCATAAGCACCAATGGCCATTCTCTAAATAGTCTGAAGATGTGATATCATCCTTAACAGATCATCAAATGCTGATTTCCCCCTGAGAGAAATATCAAAGGATGCAGGTTATTTAGAAGCCTGATAGGTGTCGTTTTTAAAATACCATGGCTCCAGAGTAGGAATGGACAAAGAGATTATCACACTATTCGTGAAAAGTGTTAGTACTGTTGACAACTGCCTGCCGCGTTGTTTTTACCTGCATTTCCACATATTCCTAACTTATTTCATATCCTCCAAAATCCACAGACAAAAAGAAGGTTAAATATATTTTTTAAAAGAGGGTGTTAGATTATTTTGCCTTCAAGTGACCTAGAAATAAGCACAACTCAAAGTTTGCCAAATATATTCTTCTATCCCTGTATTCTACATATTCCATGGGAAGGACTCATTTAGAAATAAAATATATGTGGTGACATTATAGTCCACTTTTGGTCTATTGCTGGAAGTATTTAACCAGCAAGCTGTTGGATACCAACACAATGAGAAGGGGCGGCGGGAATTACTCTGACAGCAGAGAGAGAAAACAACACAATGGCCGCAAAGTTGACCCGGGCTCGGTGGTGAGTGAGTATATATATATAAAATTTTGAATTCTGGCCCAGCTTGAGTCGGTTTGCACATCTCTATATTTATATACCAACCCATACAAAAAGGTCCCTGGGCGGCTCACAATATAAAACCATTAAAATATTAACATAAAACAATTCAAAATACAATAAAAACTCTAAAGCCAAAGCTTTAAAATGATAAACTAAAAAGCCTGACTAAACAGGTATGTTTTTAGGTCCTTCTTAAAAACATTCAGAGAAGGAGAAACTCTAATTTTGTTAGGAAGCACATTCCAGAGTCTTTGAAGGAGACAGAGGTTTGGAAGGCTGTTTTAGTACACACAACCAGGAGAAAAAAATACAAAAGTCTACTTGGTGGCAGCGATGAAGCTTACAGTCACGGGGCTGGTTGAGACTGGGATATGACAGATAGTGGCAGCATGGTGGGATCCATGGCAGGGGCCATTCAGGCTGCTGTTGGTTCTTCAGGTCACCTGAGCTGAAGAACTTCAGTCCCAGTTTCGGTCATTCTATGGATGGCATTGCACTGCAGCACAGAGCAGTATGATAATACCTTCTCCTTGGGAGCGGTTATGGAGGCAGAGGGAGTAAGGTGTCAGAGCCAAGTCTCTGCCAGAATTTATGTCAAATCTCTGCCAGAATTTAAAGACCCCTGGAGCCTTACAGGCATCCCATAATACATGTTTACCCTGCAGCTCAAACCCCATTTTTCAGGTTTTATTTCTGTGAGGACTTTTGCTATGACTACAGATCTAAGTCCACTTAGATCAGCCTGTCAGTCTTTGAAACCATATTGTCTTGGCGCTTAGTTAACCCTTCAAGGGACAGAAGAGGAATGAGACCCTTCATCACACAAAGGGCAACTCCCACAGCTGCCCAGCTGTGTACCGTGTGGTAAAGCAAGGAAGCTCAGAATAACCTACCTCACAGGGTTGTTGTAAGATAAACTATGTACACCAGGGCTTCTCAACTTTAGCCCTCCTGCAGATGTTGGCCTACAACTCCCATAATCCCTGGCTATTGGTCACTGTGTCTAAGGATTATGTGAGTTGTAGTCCAAAAACAGCTGGTGGGGGAAAAGATGAGCAGGCCTGATGAACACCTTGGGCTTCTTGGGGGGGAAATGGGATATAAATGTATTAAATAAAAACACCCAGCTTCCATACTTTTATTGATTGATTAAGTTCTGTCAAGTCAGTGTCAAATCTTAGTGATCACATACTGTAGATAGGTTCTCTCCCGGATGATTTGTCTTCAACTTGGCCTTTAAGGTCTCTCACTGGTGCATTCATTGCTGTCATAATCGAATCCATCAATGGAATGGGTACCGCTGAGGAGTTATTGCTCGCCGCCTATTAAATGGGCGGGTTTGGCAACTGACCCTCATTTTGCTGCTTTTTTCTCTTCCTTGGAACCAAATTCCGTTAACTCTGTGACCCCTCCTTTAGAGACTTCTCAAACTCCATTGGAGTCCAACTCGAACGGTTGTGTTTATACTCAGGATTTAGTCATTATTCCCTCAGAATCCTCTATCATAGTACAGGAATCCAAGAACAACCAACCGTCAGGCTTAATCGCAAAGGCTAATCCTCCAAGAAGCACGGTCCCTGGGGCTATATATCCATCTGTAATTATTCAACGAAATATAGAACCCTTTGAAACTACCGCTCTGGATACGGCCCATCAGCAATCTCCCCTCCCTGAAGAACTATCTTTAGAAGCTACCCCTGTTAAAGGTCTTGGTTCTACTCACAATGTTGCATCGGTGCAGGATTCCTTAGAGCCTGGCATTACATCCAGGATTGGAAATTGACTCAGTGTTTCGACATCTAATGCCTTGCGAATTGTAAATTGGAATATTGCAGGTTTGAAACCTAAACTGTCAGACCCCTCATTTATTAACTATGTAAACAGCTTTGATATTGTATTATGCCAGGAAACCTGGATGACTGAGGAATTTATTTTGGAAGGTTTTCAGGTTTACGCACTTGAAGCATCTTGGAAGAATCCTCACTCAGCTCGTGGGGGGTCCGTGAGGGGTAGGCCCTCAGGTGGCCTGGCGGTCTTTGTTTCACTAACCCTGGCGATTCAAGCCAGAAGGTTATCAACGAAGAGCAACCTGGTCTTGGTTGTTCACATTCAGGTTGAATCTTTAATTTTTATCCTGGTAAATGTGTATATTCCCCCCCTATGCCATAAAGAAATAATAAATCAAACATGGGAGGACTTACATCACTTGTTTGAGGATCTTCGTCGGCAATTTCAAGGCGTTCCATTAATAGTTGCTGGAGATTTTAACGCCCGGATTGGTCAGGATGATAATAGCTTATATATTAAATTCCATCTCTACCCCCCTTTAATAGATCCCCCTGAAGGATTTATGAAGCGTTCCTTTAAGGATGGGGTGTCCTCCTATGCTGGTTTGAAAATGCTACAGACAATGTATGCACACAATTTCTGTATCATAAATGGTGCGATTAGGGGCGATTATCCAGCGGAGTATACTTTCTGGTCAGCTGTGGGGGCTTCAACTATTGATTATTTGTGGCTCAGTGTTGAACTTGTAAGTTTGATTGAAACCTTTATAGTTGCATCTAGACCAGTTAGTGATCATTTACCTCTTGAATTAACCCTGAGGCCCCAGTCAGAGATCCAAAGATACCCTTTCACTGAGTTTAATGACGAGTCCCTAGACGTACTCCCTGCCAGAGTGAGGTGGTCTCCAGCAGTGAGGGAACGGGTTACAGAATCTTTAAACTCTGATACTTTATGGAACCTGAAGGAACAAATTGTGAAGGGAACTGATGTAAAATGTCCTTTTCACCAGATAATCGGCCTTTTGCGCAATAATATTTGCTATCCTCTTAAAGCCAATTTGGATACACACCTCTCCATACACAAACCTTGGTTTGATGAAGAGTGCCAAAATCTTAAAAAGAAGCTGCACCTAGAATATAATAAATATCGGTCAACTTCCAATCAGCCCACAAGCACTCTTATTCATCTTAAGAGAGAATATAAAAGATTAATTAAGCGGAAAAAAGTTGAAGCTGACGCTGCGGACTGGGCACGATTGATTTCAGCTGCCCAATTAAAGAATCATTCTCTGTTCTGGCGTTTAATTACCAGATATCTGGGCAAGGACATTCCTAGAATGGACTCCCAAATACCAGCACGGGTGTGGGAACAACACTTTTCTAAGCTATATGCAGCTTCTGGAAATTCTTACGAAATAACGGCTGATTTAGAGGGTGCTCCTCACTGGCCGCCTGTTTCAGAAGCCGAAATAGCCTCCCTGTTGAACCAGTCTAAGTCTGGTACAGCCCCGGGTCCAGATTATATCACCACAGAATGTTTAAAGGAAAACAGTGATTGGTGGATACCGGTCCTGGCAGCCCTTTTTTCTCTTGTGGATCAAACAGCCCAAATCCCCGAGAATTGGGGACTTGCTATTGTTATCCCCATCTATAAGAAGGGTCCCAAAGACCAACCAGCCAATTTTCGTCCAATTAGCCTTCTGAGTGCCATTGCAAAGCTGTGTGCTAGGCACCTATTGGGTCACTTCATGGAATGGCTTGATGCCAATCAAATCCTGGCAGATGAGCAAAATGGGTTTAGGGCAGGTAGATCTACAACAGACCCGATAATTGTCCTTCAACATATGGCTGAAAAATATGCAGGGAAATCTCCAGGAGTACTTTTCTCTGCCTTTATTGATTTCAAACAAGCTTTCGATCAGATTTCCAGGAGCAAATTATGGGAGAGGCTCGCTCAAACAAATATCGACAGGAGACTTCTCCTGTTGATGGTTAAATTACATGAGAATACCTCCCTCAAAGTTAGGCTAAACAGGAAAGGTCAGGTGACCAATTCAATTTCAACTAGGTCTGGGGTTAAGCAAGGGTGTATTTTGGCCCCAGCATTATTTAATTTTTATATTAACCCCCTTGTGGAACGCATGAGGAAATTGGATTTTCATCCACCTAAATTAGCTCATAAACACATAAATGTCCTATTGTATGCTGATGACGCGGCGTTGATTTCTAGGATGAGAGTAGGACTTAAGCGAATTTTAAAGGAGTTGTCCAACTTTTGCAATGACCATGAACTGTCTTTGAACTGTGATAAAACCAAAATCATGGTCTTTGCACCTAGACCTAGGATGTTTACATGGATGCTTGATGGGCATACTTTAGAGCAGACCACACAATTCAAATACCTTGGAGTTGTGTTACCGGCCAACAGAAGCACCTTTGCTCATAGGGATTATGTTGTTGCCAATGCCCAGAAAGCTGCTTCAGCAATTTGCTCATTGCATATAAAGAAACAAGCTCATTCGCTGCAAGTAGCTTTAGAGCTCTTTAAGGCCAAGGCTCTTGCCTTGCTCCTAGTGGGAGGCGCGCTAGGGAACAAAAATAATTATTCGAAGTTGGAGACGGTTCAATCTAAGTTTATTAGGTCTCTTCTTAGATTACCGTGCTCAGTTCCAAATGCTGCTATCAGGCTCGAAATTGGATGGCCACCTGTAGAGGCGAGACTCTGGAAGATGGTCTTTTCTTATTGGCTCAATTTGATTTCTACCCCTACGGGCATTGCTCCCTTGATACTAGAGGATGGTTTTATGTCCCGTTGAAAAAACGATATTAACGTAATGTTAGCGTCCTTGGGTTTTTCCCTGCCTCTAATTAGAGCCTTGGGCCATAGCAAGTCCAAAACTGCTATAACCCAATGTATTTGGGACATGATGAAGCAGGGGGATGTTGCCCAAATAGGTCCGAACCTATTCTTAGGAGACCAAATCAGCAATTATTTTCCTGCTGAATATTTACTTAGGATCTCTAACGGGGACCATCGTAGGGCTCTTTCAGCGGCCAGACTTAACGCCCTTCATACGGCAGTATTGGAAGGACGTTTTGGGAAGGTGCCCTACCATCAAAGATTATGTCCATGCCAGAATGGTGAAGTAGAGACCACAGAACACCTGATGCTGAGGTGTAGATTTTATATTGAATTAAGGGGAAAGCTTCTTTCCCCACTGTTAATTCATCTCAATTCTAATTGTTCCTCTGGTAGGGACAAGGTTCTTTTTTTGGTTGCTGCCAAGTCAGAGTATGTTTACAGGAGGGTAGCAAAATTTTTATTTATAGCAAGTAAGATTCTTTTTAGAATGATGGAGGCACAAGATGCTGGGCTGTGCACTTTAGATTGACTGGCTTATTTGAATGGAATTGACTATATGTGCGGTATCGGGAGCCATTAATGTTTTATCCATTTTATGTTAAATGTATTTAATCTATTTTATGTATTTATTCTTGCTGTTTTTTTAATATGCTGGCCTTGGGCCGAAATAAACAAATAATTAAAAAAAAGAATCCATCCAACTTGTTGCTGGTCATACTCTTCTTCTCTTTCCTTCAACTTTCCCCAGCATTATGGACTTCTCAAGGGAGCTGGGTTTTCGCATAATGTGTCCGAAGTATGATAGTTTGAGCCCGGTCATTTGTGCCTTGAATGAAAATTCTGGATTGATTTGTTCTGTCAATTTTTGGATAGAACAAAAAAAAGTTTTCCTGGCTGTCCATGGTATCTTGAAAAGTCTTCTCTGGCACCAAAGTTCAAAAGCATCAATACTTTTTCTATCTTGGTTCTTCAAAGTCCAGCTTTCACATCCATAGAGTGTCACAGGAAAAACCATTGTCCAAACCAGGGATTCTCAACATTGGGAACCCAGTTGTTATTGGACTTTAACTCCCATAATCCCAACCAAAAGCCACTGGGGCTGGGGATTATGGAAGTTGAAGTCCAATACCATCTGGGGACCCAACGTTGAGAATCCCTGGTCCAAACGATTCTAATCTTTGTAGGTATAGACACATCATGGCATCTAAATATCCTTTCCAAGGCCTTCATTACAACACTATGAAGTGCAAGTCTGTGGCATATTTCTTGACTGCTGGATCCTTTACTGTTGATGGTCAATCCTAAAAAGCAGAAGCTATCCACCACTTCAGTGTCTTCATGATCAGTTCCGAGGCTAGTTGCTGTACCCACTGTCATTAGTTTAGTCTTCTTTACATTTAGTTGTCATCCCATTTTTTCACTGTTCTCCTTGACTTTTGTTACTAGAGCTTGCAGATCATCCGCATTCTCAGCTATCAGAGTAGTGTCATCAGCGTAGCACAGGTTATTGATGTTTCTTCCTCCAACTTTAAAACCATACTGATCTTTTTCAAATCCAGCTTCTCTCAGTATATGTTCACCATACTCTTATAGCACCTAGTAATTCTAAGATGGAAATCAACATTGAGCAGCAAGAGATTTCTGGATTGGTGCAGATATGTTTAAGGGTTTTCAAACAACAAAAGATGTATCTCTTTTTTTCTCTCTTGTATAGCATTGCGTTGCAATAATCCCTACTTCTCCAGCACTGAGGTACTGAAATATTCATTTTAATGTATCAATGGGAAGATAATTCCTTGACTTTTAATGTGTTGATAGTGCAACTCTTATCTGAATGTATTGTTTCATATATTTTCTTATTTGTGTACCATTCTTGAGGGAGAGCCTTTAGCTATATGTCAGATGACATATCAGTCTTCTCACATATTAAAATGTAATCTTGAATGTTAATCATTCAGAATAAAATATGTGTCAAAACTGTTAAAACTGTTCAACAGAAAACATTATTTACATGGATACTGAGGCTTTTATTTGCTAGACCACCTTAGAAATCCAATATTTCCTGCATCTGCTAAAGGTCATTCTTTGATTATTATTTTTTAATGTCGATTGCATGATATCCTATTTATTAAAAGTGAAGGCTCATCTACATGAAGAGACCTGAATGATTAAAATGGGAGTTCTCTCTCCCCACCACCTTTATGAATCAAGGTTACAGATGTTCAAATGAGATCGCCTAGTGACCTTAAGCATGACCGACAGACTAGCTCTTTCAAAGGTGACATGTCATTATGCTCTGTGCTTGAATCCCTGAACTCTTCTGGGGATAACCAACTACGTGAGGTGGTTGTGAAAGGTGACACACCATTTCATTCTGCCTTAGAGCAGATAGTTGCATTTAAAGTCATTCCATTATCAGGGAATGATGCTTTGTCACCTCTGGCCATGTGTAACCTCTCTTTGCTCTTCAGGAAAAGACAGTCAGGGCAAGTATAAAGTTCAGAAGGAGCTGGTCAATTGGCATTCTTCATTCATACTGCTCCATAGAGACAATTCTGGCAGACACCCTGAATGAGACTTATTCAGGATAAGGGTCAGATTAAAGCCCAGTTTACACATTCCCCTTTTCTTTTCTTTATTGTACCTTTAAAATGTGTCACGAATACAAGATAAAGGTGCTACAGACAAGCTCTATAAGATTATTGCTCAAGAAGAAAGTAATCAGATGTAAGAAATTATATTTTAAACACAAGATTGATGATTTTGAGGCTGTTACTGGCCTAAATGAATGTTGTTGCTTTGACGGGGATCTTACCCTTTGTACAGCTGACTTTTTAATTTACATTTTGAGGGTACAATATTCCTGATGAATATTAAAATTTCTTTTAAATTTCTTTAGCAGAATAACACTTGGGCTTCAATTCAATTTTACACATATTGGCATGGTGCATTCCAATAAGAAAAATCATTGGTTAATTGGTGTGCATGTTGTGCTAGGAGAAAATAACTATTAGCTGACATAATTTTGAAATGTGATTCAATGCAATGAGATTTCTTCATTTTATAGATCATTTGGTAGTTAATTGCCCTTATATAGTTCAAGGACTGTTGAGGGAGAGACTGTACTCCCCCCCCGAAGGATTTCTGCAAATGACCAGGCCACTCAACATCAGTGGTGGAGAGAATATTTAGCCCTCACTGCAACAGCATCCCCAAGTCAACATTTTTATTTTCCCCATGAGAGTAATAGCAGCAACCATTCAATTATATGAGAAAAGGGAAAGATGTGACTCTAACAATTGGGAATCAGGGCTGCTCTTATCTAAATAAGAGTTCTTTAGTTTTTAGTTTTTATCATTTGCTGTTTTTAGCTTTTAAAATAACTTTTAATTTGAACTTGATACAGAATGTGGTTTTTAACCTGACTTTTAACTTGTTTACTCAGTTTGATGGTGCCTGCTGAAACTTTGTTGTATATGTGAGACACAGTCTTCTCAGTGATTGCCCGTATATTGTGAAAGTTGCTCTCAGTTGAGAACTGTACTGTCCCCTCTCCCACTCCCCAGTGTTTCATAGACATCTGAAGACCCTTTTTTTTTTCAGGCTTTTGGTCAGTAAAGATAGATGCCTTTTTTGTTTGATTCTGTAGTATTTTTATGTTATTACTGCTGTCTTTTACATTTTCCTGTGCACCACATACTTTGAAGCCCTGTATCAGAGAAAGCATTTGAACATATGCTCAGTTTGAACACAGTCATATGCTCAGTCATATGCTCAGTTTGAACACACAGTCATGCGGCATAGGGATTATAGATGTGCATGTAACACAATTCGGAAACCGAACTGTGGCACATTTCTCTAAAATCGAGGGATAACACGTCCCCTTTAACATGGAGGAGAGCAGATCTATATCTGCTCTTTCTACGCTCACCTCCACTTCTGTAATCATGGGGCTTCCCCCATGCCCCAATTATGATTGCACACTGGCGGGGCATCTCCCAGGTGCCCCCATGTGATGCTGGCATGCACATGGCCTCCACGCATGTGCGATGGCCATTTGCGCGGTCAGCATGCTGACCACGCAAATGACCATGCAACCATCCTGACTACATAAAAGGCCACCACACATGTGCAGAGGCCATGTGTGTTCCAGCATCACGCAAGGGCAGCTGGGAGGCATGTGATCATAACTGCGGGCAGCACCACGATTACAGAAGTGGTGGCAAATGCAAAAGGAGCAGTTATGAACCTGCTCTCCTCCATGTTAAAGGGGATATGTTATCTTTCTGTTTTAAAGGGATATGCCACAATTCGGTTTCCAAATTGTGTTTTGTACACATCCCCAATAGGGATCAAACTCCAAAGCCCTCCATTACAGCGGAAGTGAATCGCTGCCCAGGAGAAATGCTCACTCACTCTGTTGCACAAGAAAGTGCTCGTAAGTAAACACACAAAGCTGCAGGAGAGGTCCCACTGCATGTATGAAGCTGCTGTTTATGCACACGCTTGATTAGTCAGGATGTCAGTCCTCTTCTCCAGCTCCCATTCCATGAAAAGGGCTTGTGTAGAAGAACACTCTAAGCCAGGCCTGCTCAACTCCCCACCCCCAGTTGTTTTTGGACTACAACTCCCATAATCCCCAGCCACAGTGATCTCTAGCCAGGGATTATGGGAGTTGTAGGCCAACATCTGCAGGAGGCTGAGCAGGCCTGCTCTAAGCTGACTGTGCTTTTAGGCTCCAGAATCTAAAGTCTCTCTCTTTGACACTAACTTAACCCTTGATTAAACAAAGAAAACCACAGTGTATTTTCTTTCTTTCTTTTTTCATTAATCCACATAATGTTACTAAATGTGTGATACCAAGCAAAATGTTGTCATGTTTATTAGTGTTGTCATTATTAATATGTCCATGTTTAAATTCTGTTCTGTTTCCAGTTTCTGAGGTGAGCGTCTCTTGATAGGTCAGCTTACAAGGTCTTAGATCTGGGCTATTTAGCAATCCATGTTTACTTTAAATTGCAGTGGGTGAGTCTTGTAAGGGGCTTTAATTTGGTCTGGCAGGTTGGGCAAGGCTTCTTAAAAGAAGATGTTTCAAGAAGTAATTGACAACATAGCATCCACTCCTCTACAAGGTTTTCTAGATCAAAGCAAAGTGCAACCTAATTAGTTTACAAACTGCTCTATTTCTGTCTAGCAAGCTTAGCCCTTGGACAGTTTATATATCATTTGCCAATAACACTGTTTAGGAAATCTCAGTGAAGCTGAAACCAAAAAGGCAATATCACAAAAGTAACACTAATAAATTCCTATGGAAAGATATTGTTCTTCACAGGATAGTTTGCTACTTTCCATCTGGAAATCTGCATATCTTTGTTCCATTTTGTTAACACCTACTTGCCCTCAGCTTCAGGTTTCCCAAACCCAAATTATTCTAGACAGTCACAAGGAGGAGACAAAATCTCATAACTGAACTAACTAGACTTGAGAAAGGCAAGAATCCAAATCCTTGCTAATTGTGATCTCATGTCATGCACTATATTAAAGGATTATCTCACTCTTTTTAAGAGTTCACAGATTGCTTCTTCCCATCACAGTTGAGTCATGGGGTTCTCATACTCACAGGATAAGCCTCCTTAGCTCTTTTCATTTGCTGGGATACTCTTTCCCTCTCAATTCCCTTGTTTGGGCTGGTATCATGTAGGAAAAATAAATGATTATAGGGTCATTAAGCCATGCATAAAGATGCCATATTAGATCAAGTCACATCAGATTAATTGTTTTTTAAAAAACCCAAAAAATTAGTATGGAATCTCACTTCTCTTCATGAATTCCTTTATAAAGGAATAAGGAGACAACTAGATTATTAGTTTGAAAGTCAGATATAATTAGCCAATTACTGTAATATACATGCTCAATTGATGGCTTCATAATACGAAGGTCAGCTGATGACTTACGACCCCACCAAGGCTAATTATTAGTAACCTGATGGCAAAAAACAAGGCAGGTCGTCTTCTGAGAAGAAACCTTTTTCCAAATAAAAAGTGAGAGGAAAAACCACAGCTGCAGTGTCTATATATTTTTATTTCATGTCAGTCTGTAGAAAATTTACTGTAACTGTCCATAAAATCAGATTCCTTCACTATGACTTTCTGGGGAAGTTCAATGTCCTCCAACCCCTATGTAACATTACCAATTTGGTTTCTATGGACTCTCTGTCTAGTGCACACCTCAAATTCAACTCCAGCCTTAATAGTATTAACTGCAGCCTTAGAAGAGGTCTGTGTGCTTCAGCTAGTGCTGAGGACCGAACAAAGTTAAACTGCTAGAGTTTGCATTTTCTAAAAACTGGGGAGGGTAGCCATTATTGTCTCATCTTAATCCCACAATTCTTGGGTGCAGTTTGAGGTCATATCTAGCACTTTCAGGGGTGGGGCTGATCAACATGAGTCGGTACTCCATTTTAAGATTTGTTATACAATGCAGGCTTTCACACACCCCTTTTCGCTTTGCTTAACATTCAACTTGAGGAAAAGTTCTAGAGAACTTGAAAACTTGATCAAGATGTTGTGTCCTTTTGGTTGGTTCTAACAAAGGTATTATTTGGTTGTGGCTTATGATCTGGTTCAGGCATGTGTGTGCATCACTTCCATTTCACATTGCTTGATTACTCAACTGCTGATGACTAACAACTAAAAGTGTTTACAGTAGCTGTTTTTAAGAAACATTGTGTTTAAGGCAATATGTGGCATTATGACAATTTTATCTGGAGCCTTTTGTCTGTAATGGCTCATTCCCACATTGCAAGTTAAACTGGATATTGCCCATGAACAGATAAGCATGTGGTATTTTTCAGACCTGTATAACAAGGTCACATTGTTGTTTACTGTAGGTAGCATAGCTTTAAGGTACTGACAGATTCAGCATAGCTTTAAGGTAGTGACTCTCCAGCTTGGCTGCAACCCAAGACTTTGACCCTTTCCATTGACCAAGAGATGAGAGAAGACAGAATTGCTTAGCAGCAAGGTGGTGTTATCCGCCCTTCTTCTGTAAGACTGCACAATACCCTCAACACATAATCTGCACAGCAAACTGCAGAGCAAACTGCACAGCAAACTGCAGATATTAAGTGCCCTTTATGATCACAACCACCATATTTCAAAGCATTTATTTCATTTCTATCCCACTTTTCTACCACAGATCTCAAGGTGGCATATATAGGGTTTCCAGGCTCTAACCAGACACAAAGCTGCTTAGCTTCTATGAGTTTACTGTAACATGCCTTCATACAATACCCTGGGACCAGTTTTAATAGCATCTTGTTTCCTATCATCAAAACCTGCTAAACATTCTTTATAATAGATAGATTTTATTTCCATCAGACAGGATACTATTAATATAACTTTAGTTCCCATGTTAATACCTTGATCATTTCTTAAGTAACTTGTGGTTAGTGATTGATGTAGCACCCATGTATATTTTATAACCTGCTTCAAAAGATTATCCTAACACAAGGCCTTTGGAATCCTTCAGTCAGTGAAGCAAAGCATTTGGGGAACAACTGAATTTCTAGAAATACTCAGTAAAAAAATACACAGCAGAAAAACCAGAAGCTAAAAGAAGACCTTCAAGCAATGGTAAAGGAGAGTCTGGAGGTTCTTCCTTCGTCTGGAGGAAGAAGTGAGACCTTCAGGAGACACATAGATACAAGAAGTGACCAAGAAACCCACCAGCAGCATACTCACCCAGGAGTGGTATACTCCTGTCAGATCCACAGGGTGGATGAGCAGCTAGGAGGCTTGGACTGAAACTATGCAGTCTGTAGCAGAGAACCACGAGGGTTTACCTATCCGAGTAACTGTAAGCAGCATGGAAAGCTGGAAGAGAAACCTTAGGATTGGCTAAGTTGCTGAGAGAAGAAAAACTGCTGTGAGAATTAAAGCCAGAGAAACTATAGCCCAAGATGGAAATGAGGGCCATGGAGAAAAGTAAGCAGCTGTAGCCTGGAAGCAAAGAGGTTGTGCAAAGAGATGGAGAAAGCTGAGCTGCAGCCTGAACACCTCAAGAATATTCAGGAAGAAGAGCTGGAAGCATGTGGGCCTGAAGGCGAGCAGCAACCGCCTGGAGAGATTGAAAACAAAAAAATCCTGATAGACTTTGTTACCTCATGTATGCTCTAGGAAAGCCGTAGGGAGAGAAGCAGGTCCCTACAATTGGTGCACCATGAGAGTACCCAAAAATCTGCAAGTTATGGAGGACAAAGAGACTGGGAAATTTATGTGTCTCAATTTGAAATTTGTACTCACCCTGTATACCTGACTGGGATGATGGACTGAGAGGGGGATTGCAGCCTGCTGACTTGAGTAATTTCCCAGTTTGTCCTACATAAGAAACCTCCAGATAAGGACTTGTGGCAGCTTGTAGATCAGCAGCAGAACATAAGAATATAAGCTGGCTTATCTAGTCCAGCATCCTGTTTCACACAGTGGTCCACCAGATGCCTCTGAAAAGCCCACAGGCAAGAGGTAAGGGCATACCCTCTCTCTTGCTGTTGCTCCCCTGCAACAGATATTTAGAGGCATCTTTAGAGGTGTTGTTTAGGGGAACCAAAGACATCATGTGTTATGGCCAGAAATCAGTTCCAGGGCATGGAAGGACGGACCTTTCTCACCATTGGCCCTGCCCTGAGGGACAGTACAGCTGGGTTCTCATGGAGCACTTAATCCCTGAGGAAGATGTATGCTTTGGAGTTGGGAGCCAAGATTCGCTGCCTGAAAGAAAGAGCTTGGAAACAGAACTGCATGATTTATCTTTGAAAGAGGATGTTTTTATTTCAGCCCCTAAAATAAAGAACAAAATAAATAAAGAACAAATCACCTGCTAACTGGGCAAAGATGCACCTTTCACCATGGTGATTCTCTTTATTTAGCAGGGGGAGAGTAACTGGCCCTATCCACCCCCAGCACAGTACCTCCAGTGACTATTGCTGGTGTCTATCTTGTGTTTTTTTAGAATGTGAGCCCTTTGGGGACAGGGAGCCATCTTATTTATTTATTATTTCTCTGTGTAAACTGCCCTGAGCCATTTTGGGAAGGGCGGTATAGAAATCGAATTATTATTCGATTAATAATACTTATTATTACACTTATTAACTAACAAACAGCTTCCAGTTGAACAGAAAGGAAATTTCCCGAATACCAGAGGCACAAAAGGCCAGCTGCTAATTGACAAAATGATTTTAGAAAATTGCAAGAGAAGAAAACAAATCTAAGTGTTGCATGGATTGACTACAAGAAAGCATTTGACTCATTGCCTCACACATGGATACTAAACTGTTTGGAAACAACTGGTGTCAGCAAAAACATTCAAATATTTATTTAAAAAGCAATGAGCATGTGGAGTACACAGTTAACAATCAAGGGCGAGACACTTGGAAAGGTTAGCATTAAAAGAGGTATTTTCCAAGGGGACTCACTGTCCCCTCTGTTGTTTGTAATCGCCATGACTCCACTTTCACAAATACTAAACAACACAGGCCTCAGATACCAAACATCTACAACATCAAGTAAAATAAACAATCTGCTGTACTTGGGCGATCTGAAGTTGTATGGAAAGTCCCAGTCAGAAATCGAATCACTGCTAAACACTGTCCATATATTCAGTAGCGATATAGCAGTGGAGTTTGGACTAGAGAAGTGTGCTGCATTACTAATGAACAGAAGAAAAATAACAAACACAGAAGGAATAGAACTGCCCAATGGAAGCAACATCAAGAACCTGGAAGAGAAAGAACCTTACAAATACTTGGGCATTCTCCAGGCTGATAACATCGCACACACTGAAGTTAAAAGAAAAATGGGAAGTGAATACATCAGGAGAGTTAGAAAAATCCTAAAGTCCAAACTCAATGGCGGGAACAGCATACAAGCCATAAACACCTGGGCTATACCTATGATCAAATACAGTGCAGGAATAATAGACTGGACCCAGGCAGAGCTAGACACGCTAGAATGTAAGACCAGGAAAATAATGACCATCAATCATGCTCTGCACACCCACAGTGATGTCGATAGGCTATACCTCCCTCGCAGCTCAGGTGGAAGAGGAATACTGCAAGTCCATCAAACAGTAGAGGAGGAGAAAAGAGGCCTTGAAGAATATATCAAGGACAGGGAAGAAGACGCACTTAAAATGGTCAATAATGAGAAACTATTCAACCCCAATGAAACAAAGCAGGCCTACAAGAAAGAACAAGTCAAGAACCAAGCAGAAAAATGGAAAAATAAGCCACTGCATGGTCAATATTTGCACAATATAAGTGGAAAATCAGACATCACCAAGACCTGGCAATGGCTTAAGAATGGCAACTTGAAGAAAGAAACAGAGGGTTTAATACTGGCTGCACAAGAACAGGCACTAAGAACAAATGCAATAAGAGCAAAAGACGAAAAATCAACCACAAACAGCAAGTGCCGCCTTTGTAAAGAAGCAGGTGAAAGAGTGGACCACCTAATCAGCTGTTGTAAAAACATCGCACAAACTGACTACAAACAAAGGTATGACAAGGTAGCAGGGATGATACACTGGGACATCTGCAAAAAAATACAAGCTACCTGTAGCCAAAGATTGCGGGGGACCATAAAATTGAAAAAGTGGTCGAAAATGAAGATGCAAAAATATTATGGGACTTCCGACTACAAACAGACAAACATCTGCCACACAATACACCAGATATCACTGTAGTCAAGAAGAAAGAAAAACCAGTTAAAATAATTGACATAGCAATACCAGGGGATAGCAGAACAGAAGAAAAATAAATAGAAAGAATAACAAAATACAAAGATCTACAAATGGAAATTGAAAGGCTGTGGCAGAAAAAGACCAAAGTAATCCCAGTGGTAATTGGCACCCTAGGTGCAATTCCAAAACAACCTGAAGAGCACCACGACACCATAGGGGCCACAGAAATCACCATCAGCCAATTACAAAAAGCAGCTTTACTGGGAACAGCCTATATTCTGCGACGATATCTATAATAACCAACAGTACTGATGATAAAATCCAGCCATCCCAGGTCTTTGGGAAGGACTCGATGTCTGGATAAAACAAACCAGTCAATAACATCTGTCTGACTGTGTAAATAATAAATAATAAATGACTAATGTGAGATGATGCTCATTCAGACAACTCATCTCAGTGTAACGGTACAAAATACACAGAAACCAATTCATATGGACAATAATTTTCCAGAAGACCACAATATCCACCATTCAAACATTTATTTTTTTAAGGAAATCAGGACCAAAATCTAACCAGGTATAACTTTTCTTCTTCAGTGCACTCATTAATAGGTATATCAAAGAGAGAAGTCTTCTTTATCTTCAGAAAATCATCATTTCATAGATTCGAACCATATCTGAACTAAAAGCAACAGTCATTGCCACAGAGCCAGATAAAGAAATGATTATCCTATATAATAAAACCCTAAGGTACGTGCGTCCGTGTCTCTTGCGGGTGTTCTGCGCATGCGTGGCGCGCTGGAACTCTCATGAGATTCTGCAAGAATTCCAATATGCTGCCTGGTAACAGCCGGAACGAAGGCAACAACTGAAACGGAGGACGAGGGAAGAGGAGGACGGGGCTCCCAAAAATGGCAGGGAGGGAGCTGAGGAGGAGGACGGAGGAGGACGGGTGGTGGGCGAAGCCCCGCTGCCCTTTGGAGGGTCAAAGGAAGAGGAGGACGAGGGAAGGGGAGGATGGGGCTCCCAAAAATGGTGGGAAGGGAGCCGAGGAGGAGAACAGAGGGCTGGGATGGAAAAGGGCGGAGGAGGACAGGTGGTGGGCGAAGCCCCGCAGCACTGCGCCTCTGACACCGCCTCGCCACTGCCCGCTGCCGGGCTCAGCACCCGCTCTTGTGAGCCATCATAAAAGCCACACAGAAGCTGAGCTGCAGCCCGCAAAGGAGACAGGTTCTGGGGTCGAGGTTCGGGCCTGAGGGTGGAGGAGGAAATGGTTTGTACTCCAAGGCCGGTGGGGGTCAGAAGGGGAGAAGCAGGGTGGAGCCCCACATGGCAGGTTGAACCTGGTGGAGACGCGCTCATGGCTCCGGAGACACAGCGCGACTCGGCCCACCCAGTCCCACCTTGCCCTTGAAGAAAGACTGTTCTTGCAAACATTTCTACACAACTCTTCTAGCGCCGGTTAATGTAACGGGCTTCATGTCTACTAGTAAGGTTTATAAGTAACTAACAAGAGTGTAGCTCTTTGTGGTAGGAAGCATGACTTGCCCCACTAGGTAAGCAGGGTCTGCCCTAGTTGCATATGAATAGGAGACTAGATGTGTGAGCACTGTAAGATATCCCCCTAGGGGATGGAGCTGCTCTAGGAAGAGAATCTAGGTTCCAAGTTCCCTCCCTGGCTTCTCCAATATAGGGCTGAGCGATTCCTGCCTGCAACCTTGGAGAAGCCGCTGCCAGTCTGTGTAGACAATACTGAGGTAAATGGGCCTATGCGCTGACTCAGTAAATGGCAGCTTCCTATATTCCTAATACATAGCCTCTGTTACAAAGTGCTTTACAATTGCTTTGGTGTTTACCCTCACAATTTCCCTGTGAGGAGGTTCACAGTTATTCCATCTTCATAGATGGAAATATGATGGAGAGAGGCTGAGAAACTGTGACTAGTCCAAAGCACACAAGCCCACGGTAAAAGTGGGGACAGAACCAAGATCAATGGTGGACTTACAATGAACAGTGGTGCAGTGACATCCTGGATGAAAGAAGGGCCTCCACATGGCTGCTGTCTGGCTGCTTCTTAGAGGTCTTGAACTGCTGCGTGAGAACTGCGAAGAGCCGAGTAGCTGAGCACCAGCTAGCTGGCAGTGGGGGGAGGCCAAAAAGAGAAGCTGAGCACAGGATCACACTAACTGTAAATCTGCCACTGGCCCACATCAGGTTAGCTATTACTGATTCAAGAAGAAGGGATGGTCTTCTAACTTTGGGCAAGGTAGAAATTACCTCCACTAACGTTAAACAGAAAGCAGAATTTATTGTATATACAGGTGAAACTCGGAAAATTAGAATATCGTGCAAAAGTCCATTAATTTCAGTAATGCAAATTAAAAGGTGAAACTGATATATGAGACAGACGCATTACATGCAAAGCGAGATAAGTCAAGCCTTAATTTGTTATAATTGTGATGATCATGGCGTACAGCTCATGAAAACCCCAAATCCACAATCCCAGAAAATTAGAATATTACATGGAACCAAGAAGACAAGGATTGAAGAATAGAACAATATCGGACCTCTGAAAAGTATACAGTGTACTGTGCTTGATTGGCCAGCAAACTCGCCTGACCTGACCCTATAGAGAATCTATGGGGCATTGCCAAGAGAAGGATGAGAGACATGAGACCAAACAATGCAGAATTGCTGAAGGCCGCTAATGAAGCATCCTGGTCTTCCATAATACCTCATCAGTGCCACAGGCTGATGGCATCCATGCCACGCCGCATTGAGGCAGTAATTGCTGCAAAAGGGGCCCAAACCAAGTACTGAATACATATGCATGCTTATACTTTTCAGAGGTCCGATATTGTTCTATTCTACAATCCTTGTCTTCTTGGTTCCATGTAATATTCTAATTTTCTGGGATTGTGGATTTGGGGTTTTCATGAGCTGTACGCCATGATCATCACAATTATAACAAATTAAGGCTTGACTTATCTCGCTTTGCATGTAATGCGTCTGTCTCATATATCAGTTTCACCTTTTAATTTGCATTACTGAAATTAATGGACTTTTGCACGATATTCTAATTTTCCGAGTTTCACCTGTATGTTTCAGCAAAATAAACCTATATGAAATAATTTTGAACTAATACACAGTGTGTGAATTTGAAATAATTATAACTGAAACCTAAGCACATCTACATTTCTTGGGGGGAAAGGAACATTACAGAAATGCTGCAGTTCTTTGATGAGTACAAAATCCATACACACATCTTCGTTAGTGAAAGGTGTAGTTTTGTATTATTTGTCCTCTGTATATTTGTACTGACAGAAGTGAATACTACTTTTTAAAAATGTAAGTGCAGCCCTGCTGGTTCGGACTAGAGGCTCATCGAGTCCTTGTTTCCCACAGTCTCCCAGACAGATGCCTCTAGGGAACCCACAAGCAGAAGATGAAGGCATACCCCCCTCTCCCACCATTTGCCCCCTGCAACTGGTATTCAGAGGCATGTGCCCTTACATGTGTGCCCTTCATGACTGATAGAAACAAATGTGCATTTTGTACCTAGGTATTCATACCCACGCTGCTTCTTTCTTTCTTTTTCTGTTCCTGAGGTTATGGTTAGATTTACAGTTAGGAACACCCTAGCTCTATAATAAACTGCATTGCCAGTTGAGGTACACTTCAAAAAAATTCCCAGTTTGCTAGTGTTTTGTTTCACTAATACCTAACAGAATTATGCAGAAACACCTGGAAGTTTCTGCAAGATCTGAAAGTGTTTGGGTTACAAATTACTGTCATAGCAGTTTCTTTGCTAATGTTCCTCCTAGTTGTTTGCACAGAGAAATGAGGAAAGCTGGGTATGTAGATGGGCCAGTACACACCACTGCGCTCTGTGCTCCAGGGATCGATGGCTGGAAAAAGAATTCTTTCCACTGACTTCAATAAGCCTTTGTTTTCCTGGAAACGATGCATTAAAAATGGAAAGTAACAGTTCAAATGTGCTACAAAGAGCATCAATGTTCGTATTTCATGAAGGGAAAATCACATTAGACATTTAAAATGGTCTCTGTTTTCTGGCACAATCCTATTGTCAATAAAGTCAGTGAATTTTTTAAAAAGTAGAACAAGTTTGCCATTTACACAAACTGCTTCTGAATTTGCAAATTATTTTAACATCTTTGTTCTGATCATCTTTAATCACAATTATTCCAGTTTTGCAGATAAACAAATGAAGCTGAGGGACAGTGATATTCAAGACCACAACACTAGTCCAGGTTAAAGGTTTGACCAGTAGGCACCTCTCTCTTTCTCATCCCTATTTAAATCCCTATGCACTGGTCTCCAGGTTATAATCTGATCTTGTTTTTATAATCCACTGCCAATTTTTATATTGAACCTATGGCTCAGAAACCAGAACCCTCTCAAAACATACTATTCCTTTCCCAGAACTAAATCCAACCCTAGGCTGCTTTGCTATCACCTACATAGTCATGAAACACAATCACCCAGGTTGTTTCATTCCTACTCAGTGGGCATGACACTGTGCTGCCAAACTCGCCATATCCCTCAGAAATCCAAATTTAAGTGCTCGGATTACCAACTGATCAGGGAAAGGAAACCAAACAGCCCGACCCACTGTTGGGCCTTTAAAAGAAATGAAGCTCTTCTCACGATCTGTGAGAAGAGCTCTGAGGCTAACTGCGGGGAAGGGGGGTATAGCTTACCTTCCCCGCAGATAATCGGTAGTGATTCCCTAGGCGGGTGGATCACTCGCCCAGATGAGCAGCAACTCTCCTGGCAGTTCCTGGGCATGCCCATGGCTTGCACGGGAGTTCCAGGGGTTGGGTGCAGGGAAGCACCGCTATGTGGCCCCCTGCCCCCCGGAGCCCTAATAATACACCACACAAGTGTGCGGTGCATTACTGGGACCCCCCCCCACCCCGCCCCCAGTGTGCCTGCCGACAGACGATCAAAGAAAAAAGGAAGCACTTGCTCCCTTAACCTTGTTTAACTAGGAGGCTACTTTGGCATGTTCAGGGATGCATGCAGTTGTTTTTGTGTCGGCTCTTCCATGCAATCATGAACCCTGATCATACAAGTGCAAGGTTTTGTTCAGACTCCCCAGTGAACATGTGGAAATGGGAAAGGTGGGACCACAGGCATGATCCCTCCTCTCCACATACATACCCATTCGGCCTACATCATGACTCGAGAAGTCTGTTGTTATCACCTACTAACTGCTGCAGATTAAGCCAAAGTTAGAGGTGCAGCTATGTATTGGGACCAATTGAACGATGGCAGCCTTAGTAGGTAGTGTCGCATGCATCTTTTCCCAATATGCCTTGTGAGGTAGGCATTGCATTCTATTTCTCTTATCTGAAAGGCAGAGAATCGGTAGGAAAAATCAGATCAGCCTTCAGAGCAGTCAACCATTTCTGGCAGCTTGTCTAGACTATCTAACTGAAAGCTAATTTACAATGGGGAGATGCCCACATCAGGAGCCATTAAGTCTAGCCAGTCCCAGAGCTCTTGTTCCTGGGCATCAGTCTGACAAATTATGATGCAGAGGGCAATGAACCCCATTGCTGGACTGCAATGCTCTTTATCCAGAGAAAGGTTTTTAAAAAAACAACTGGTCAGCTCAGCATTTCTCAGAAGCAGCTTCTGGCATGATTTTGTGTAGCTTCAGCAGACTCCAATCACCTCTCCTCAAAAAATGTAAAGCTCAGCTGTGCTGTGCGGTTTAAGGGTGATGTATCTTCCTTGCAAGTGCAAGGAAGTGGAAGAAAAACCTCAATTAACATACAAAAGAAGTACCGGTGTTGCACTTAAGAAGCTGGAAATTACCCAATGTTTCAGAGCCCTTGGAATAAACATTGCTGCACAGTGAAGCAAACAAAAACTGACTTCAGAAAGACAATGTTAGCAGATACGTATAAGGTCATTCATTACAAGGGGAGCATTCCTATATCTTTTACAGTTTTATAACTTGCTGAAAGCTTTCTCCACGATATGCTGAAAATAGCTTCAGTTTTCCCTGGCAAGTGGTGGGGAAAGCTTTCTTTACCTGCTGCATTACTACAATCTCTTAAAAGTACAAACATCCCATCACAACCCGACATGCATAGAGAAGCACTATTCTATCCATAAACATAGAGCAGCCGGAGTATAAGGCTGCAATCCTTGAACATGTTTAAGATCAGGCTGTGAGACTTTAAATTTCTACTTCATCTCTATAGCATCTTCATTCCCTAAAATGACGGCAAGCATAGATATTAACAGTTAACTGTGTAACAAACAACATCAGATAAAATATTAATGGACTCTTCAGAGTTTGTGAGTAGTGTGTCTAATAACCCCGGACTGCCAACTATACATCAGCTGATCATGAAACCCTTACTTTCTCACCATGAAATTGACCATGTACTTCTCATGCCAAATTATTTTTCTGAAGTCATTCAGAACGGTCTTTGAGGAGAGACTATATTGTGGTATAAGATCAGAATACCTTGATCCAGGGGTGTATCTAGGATAGGGCAGGCAAGGCATGTGCCCCAGGCGCCACTTGAAGGGGGCGCCAATTTATAAAATTAAAAAATGGCCACCAAAAACAAAATGGCCACCATGCATGCTCAAATGACCTCTGCGAGGCCATGTCAGGCCTAACAGGCTATTTGAGCATGCGTGGTGACCTCCAAAATGGCCACCACACCGATCTTTGCAGGCCCGAACAGGCCTGAAAGTCAGCCTGGGATGGGCTGCGGTGGTGAATTAAGAGGCCGGCAGTGGGAGGGGGAACCTTTGCAGAACCCCACCCCCATGGCCTTTAGGAAGCCCACCGAAGGAGCTACAGGTAAAAAATAATAATATAATATAAGTCACTGTACACATATTCAGTTTGGCACTATGTACAGAGAATCAGGGCTTGTGAATACTGAGCTGAATGGTGAGTTTGTCTTTGAATCAGTAAGAAATCCTTAGTATTAAGGCCCACTAGGAGTTTCTTGCTATTTCTCTCATTTTAACTGTCTTTCTGAAATACTAGAATATATTTCAAGCAGTGACACAGTTTACTCTGCATATCCTTTAATTATTTTCAGAGTATCTGGGAAAAGTCAAATTCTCCATTTATTTTTAAAACTTATATAATAGTGATGCTGCAATGCAAAGTAGAGAATTAGACAGGCACTACTGTTTGGTTTTCCAAGTACACCTCCATATAGTATTTGGGTATTTCATGAGCCCCAGCATACTGAAATTTGTAGTTTTCCAGCATTTTTTGGTCTGGCTACATCCACTGCTGAATAGTTTTTCAAATATTAAAAAATTGACGAACTTGACTTGTATTTTTGAGCTGATATTATGGTAAAGTTATCTGAAAGATGGGTGTCAGATGTTTGGACAGGGGGCACAATTTCAGTGCTTGCCCTAGGCACTATTTCCCCTAGATGCGCCTCTGCCTTGATCCTCTGTGACAATTTGCAATTTCAAATTCTGTAGGAGGGAACTCATGATAAGATCTGCTACTTTTTAATTAAACTGAAATATGTATTTTTGATGCCTCATCTCCTATAGAAAGCCAGCCATCTGGAGATCCTCTTCTAACCATGCAAATCCTATAAAATCAAATTTGGAAATTCATACTTACATGAGCCACATACTCATGTTATTATTGTCTTTTAGTTTGTATGTTTAGTTTGCATTATTAATGTAATTACAATAATTTCTAATATTGAATAGTATCACTTAACTTACTCATTATTTACTATTGTACATGACCTCAGAGTGGACTCCGAGTCTACAGTTGCTATGCTTCCAGCTCTAAAGTAATGCCCTGTTCTCTATTCTCCCACTCCACATCTTTTGAGGTCCAGTGGATATACTGATTTGTGGCTTTTTGGCATTATTTGCAGGATATATTGACGGAATGATAGAAAGAGAGGCCAGAGATTAGAGCTGTAAAAATAAGTGTGCATGTCACATTTCATTCTGTGGCTCTAACTCGCTGATTTCACATGTGATGTAGACTGTTGCGTGAAGAATAATAGTGTATTATTGTGTGATTACAATAAGACAGACACCAGCAACAGTCACTGGAGGTACTGTGCTGGGGATGTATAGGGCCAGTTACTCTCCCCCTGCTAAATAAAGAGAATCATCACATTAAAAGGTGCCTCTTTGCCAAGTTAGCAGAGGACAGAGGTAAAGCATGCATCTGGGCAAATTTAAATTTTAAATACCAAAGAGAAAATCATTTGCCCTCCTCTTCCACCCCACCATAATTTCCTTTATATATAGATGTTATAATTCCCTTTATTTATAGATGTTTGCTACCATTCTGTGCTTATAGTGCCTGAGATCAATGCAGAGTAGTAACTCTGCAGGTGCCTCTTTGCCAAGTTAGCAGAGGACAGAGGTAAAGCATGCATCTGGGCAAATTTAAATTTTAAATACCAAAGAGAAAATCATTTGCCCTCTTCTTCCACCCCACCATAATTTCCTTTATATATAGATGTTATAATTCCCTTTATTTATAGATGTTTGCTACCATTCTGTGCTTATAGTGCCTGAGATCAATGCAGAGTAGTAACTCTGCATTGATCTTAGGCACTATAAGCACAGAATGGTACTATTCAACAGTACTATTCAGGAGTTATACTAAAGGTCTACATAATTTCAATATGACCGCTCAGGAGTAATTTAGTCTGGCTATTATCCAGTGTCAGCACTCACAATCCTCCATAACAAAATACTATTTGGGTTCTGTCTTCTGTCTATGCATGTAACAGCATTTTTTTAAAAATCCTTTAAAAAATTATGGTTAAAAAAAGACAGAAGATATTTTAATACTGCAAAACAAAGCATTTAAATTTAAAATTGGCACTGTGTACTACAAGCAAGTCTAACTGACCCCAAAGGGAGTTTTTCGCTCTCATACATATCGGGCACTCTCCTTGAATTCACACATAAGGCACACCCTTAGTTTCAATTTCATCTTTAGTCTGTAGTTGACCTAAAATGTATTATTATCAAGGGATTTTTTTTAAAAAACAGTAATGCTCTGCCTCACCTTAATTATTCAGCATCTGTCCTGCTGAATTAGAATAAATCAAAAGAAAAAAGTTTGAAATCAGGATTGGACACCTCAATCAAGGAAGAGTATGAGTAAATTGCTATGAAAGATACCATTCCAAATATTTCAAATACCTTTCTTATGCTACTTACTTGATAGGGATACAGAGTAATGCCATTAGTTCTTGACAAGGACCAGGTGCCATCTAGGTACTGATGAGCTTGGATAGCCACAGAATTCAGGATGTTACCATTGCTGGGACTGGTGGCCATCTGTACACTGACCTTTGCCTGGTGCCCCAAGGAACCATTTTTCTTCTCTATCCCATTAACGACCCCTATGTTGTTTGGTTTTCCGCTGAGTTTGTTAGGAAGAAAGCCAGCATAATTGGAAGTAGCATAAGGAGCAGACATGTATGCCCAGTCTCTGGGTTGCAGACTGCCCATATGTCGAGAGCCCACTAAGGTGGGGATATTGGGAAGGGGAGGAGGGGAGCCAGGAGAAGCATCACAATGTTCGGCGTTGGCAGCCTGTTCAAGTGTAAGTACCATCTGAATTGCCTCCTGCTTCAGCTGGTTCAGGTGAGTGGCACACACATCACACCGGTTGTCTCTTTCGTTCCATGCTTTGCGGGTGGTGTTGGGCACCTGCAGTCTGTCATGAATTGCTGAAGAAAATGCTGGGTCCTAAAAATCAAGCAGAAGAAGAAACCATTACACAGAGACAAGAACATCCAATCTATTCTAAAACGTTTTGTTGTTATACAAATAAAGTACAGCTACATCCAAGAGTAGGTTGTTAAAATATATGTGCTGCTGCCAGCTCTAAATCAGTAGTCAGATTCTTGACTGCTGTTGAAAGATGTTAGGAAGTTAACTCATGAAGATCTATCCAATTAGCATTTCCAATCTGCACTAAAAATTACCCATAATTTCAACCCCGCCCTCCAAATGATTTCTTTAGCTATTTTGCTAACTAATCAGCTGAACAGATCAATCACAATACCAACCAATATGAGAGCATGTCATTGTGAATTTAATAATGTAAGTTCAAATATAATGTTCTCCACGTAATGTCTTACAGTACAAGCTTATGCATGTCTACTCAAAAGTAAATCCCACTGATTTCAATGAGACTCATTCCCTGATACCATATATCTGAATACCAATTGCAGGGGAGCAACAGCAGGAGAGAGAGCATGCTTTCATCTCTTGCCTGTGGTCTTCCCAGAGGCATATTTTATGTATTTGATTTATATATCCTTCCAAAAATGGCTCACGGTGGTATATGGTGGGCCAATTTGGGAAACAGGGTGCTGGACTAGATGGACCTTGGGTCCTATACAGCAGGGCTGTTCTTATGTGTGTATGGGATTTCAACCTTAAAATGGATCAGTTTCTCATTTACAAAGAATTTTCCACTAGTGATACTAAACAATCAAGATTGCCCTTACCAGTGGGCAGAATACTAGTTCACATCTCATGACTCATTTTTCCAATTTGTGTGTGTGTGTTGGGAGTGAGCCAGAGTACATATACTTCATCCCAGGGGAGTTCTATATGGCAGCTTTGAAAGCAGGATCCTGCATACACATCATATTTTGGTTTAATGTGTATTGCTATAAATCAAATAAATAAATAAATAAATATGTACACACCACACAGTTAACTCACTGCATTACATCAGATTTTACACAGAACATTCACCTCACCAGATTAATGTGCCATGAGCAAACAGGGAATCTCATGCCAGAAATGCCTCTATAAATTGATGCACAATCAAGGCACAATCTGAAACTGATAACGGTTCCTTTTGAAACTCTGCCTGGATAAGCTAGGATCTTCTGATTCAGATATAATAAGAGACCCTGGCTTATTCTAAAATAGGATCAGAAGTTTTCCCTCATCTCACATGCAATAGGAGCAAGTGTATGCATGCCTGAAGACAGCAGACATTGTATGAAGCCAGGATTCATTCCTAGGTACACATTATATCTGAATTAGACATATACGATGCAACAAAATATCTGGTTCACATCATTCAGAGGAAGTAGATCCTCCTTGCTTCAGCCTCTCATGACTGTGAAGCTGCCTGACCCTTATAATCCAAAATACATGGACATTTTCAAGAACACAAGCAATGTATAAAGGTCAAAGCAGGTGAGATTACAGAGCATGGGCAGGGAGTGTGTATGTGAGTCAGAGAGAGAGAGAGAGCCTATTCAGATCTTTCATTTTATTTATTATTTAGTTATTAAATTTTTATGCCGCTTCACTCAGATGGCTCTAGGTGGTTCACACAAATAAAACAGAAAACAATTAATAAATAACCCATTTAAACAATTACAATTAAAATTTGTTGTATGTTCAGATAAGTTGTTTCTGTAAACATGTACATGTTTTTTGTATGAATGACTGTATGTGTTCATTTTTAAAGGGAACCTTGGAACAAGCCTCCTCAACTGTAGGGTACAGATAGGAAGTGTACTAGCATACAAGCATTTAACATGTATGATGGGGGTGGTTTCAGGTAGGAATGAGCCCTAACCTCAATGCCCACACACGGCCAGAGTTTCTGTTTGGCTCTCCCTACTCACCACCCACACGATCATGGCTGCCGAGAGCTGGGAGGAGGGAAGGTATTGCAGGTATCAAGAGAAGCCTTCCACAATGCATAGCACTGCCAGCAGTAGGGAAAAGCTCATTACACATTACAGCTCATTACACACAATTAGCCACAAGGGGGAAGAAGATGGGCCAAGCCCCATTCAAGCCATTTTGAATAAGTGATCATAGAGTGGACTGTGAAGAGCAGTACATTCACAGCCCCTCCAGTCACAGTGCTCTCTAACAAACATGGCGGCTGGCTGCTGGTATCTGCAAACACAGCAGAAAGTGGACACATGATCAACAACCCCAGGTACTGAAGCCCCTCCTCTGTAGTAACCTGGGTTAAGATTGAAGATTTGAACTGGACCACCAGATTCAGACCACCTGGGCTTGTGGGGGTTTGCTCTGGTTCACATGAGCATGCAACCCTGGGTTAGAAGCAGATGTCAGGTTTAGATGCTCGTGTGCAGAGGCCGTGTGTGTGAATAACTGCATGTGTGTACAGATTTTACATGTGTAAACAGATTTTATGTGCACTGAAAATAGCATGTGAATAGGGTTGGTAACTGCACAAAAAGCAAGATGCATGTTAACCCACAAACATAATTTTCTGCAGTTTATTTACAAATCAGAATGTTCCAAGAAGTCTATCACTTGTAGATATCTTGGGCAACTCCAGTCTATAACGACTCTCTCTTCCTTATAACAACCTTACACATGCTTAAGGAATAATGAAGAACCTAAGAGTTGCTTTACTGGCTATGACCAAGATCCATCCAGTCCAGCATTTTACATCCAACAGAAGCCAGTCAAGATGCCTCAAAGTTTACAATCAGGGCATGTATACGACAACCATCCCCTGTTGTCTGAAGTGGCAACCCCAGAAAATATATATATTGGGGGATATGGAAGGGGCAAAGTATAATTCAGGGGCGGCAGTCTTTGTACCATGATAAGTTTCTGAAAGAAAAATACTTGTATATTCCACATTAATGCCCCCATCTTACACATCAATGGAAATGCTACCATGAGGAGTCACTCTTTATACATACTGATTGGTGAAAATAAAGAAAAGCACTCAAGTATGTGAGAAGCACTATTCTTCCAAGTAAGTAAGGGTCCAGGAATGGAAGGATGAGATACATAGAAGAGAGGGAGCTGATTATGGTTGGTTGTCCCAGAAAAGCTTTGTATTTCCAATGTGTAGTTTCCTCTTAGAGGGTGCATGTAGGAGGTCCTGAGCCAACAACCAAAGCAAACAGAGTTACACAGTCCTAATCTTTGTTTATTGGAAACAAGACACAGAGAGTTCTGAGGAGGAGGGGAGAAAGGAGTATTCACTGCTGGGAGGTCATATTAATTATACTCCATCCTTATTATATGCTCAAACATTTTATTTTCACTGTTAAACTACTGTGAACAGCTACTTAGCATGCTGTGATTAATTGATTAATAAATCATGATACCTCTTTATGCAAAGCAGCTAAAAGGCAGTCCTGTCAACATAAGCCCAAGAGAAGCCTAGATGAGGATGGCATCAGGAGACATGAACCAGCACAGGTTGGACAATTCTGAAAGAGCATAAAGTACATCAGGAACCTGCCCTCCACCACCATCATTTTATTGCTTGAAAACTGAAAAATCTAAATTTCAAAGCAATCCTGTCATCCTGTCTGGATAGTTTCTAGGAAGTCTCTTTCCACAGGTGATCAACTTTAAAATAGCCAGGGCATGTGTAGATATCTGAAATATGTTGTATTGATTCAAAACTTGGCATCCTGATAAAAAGAAATGTAGTTGGAGGCATGTGAGGATATGGTGAAGATGACCCACTAGGGTAGGGCTGGAATTTCAGTGCCTGCATAGTTCCTTGTAGGGATGTGCACGGAACCACACTGGGTGGCTAAATGGCGGGGGGTGTGTGTCGCACTTTAAGGGTGGGGGAGGGTGCACTTACCCCTCCCTCTGCTTTCCCCCCACCCAGTATTTCTCAAGTCCTATGGGGCAGCAGTACTTCCCTTCAGCCCTGTTTGCTATTTGGCCGGAAGTAGCTGGAGCGTGCGGGTCTGGGTCGGCGGCGGCGGCAGCCATGGGGGGGGAGGGTCTCTGCCATCTCCCCCGCCTCTGCCGTCCTTCTCCCACTCTAAAAAGGGCCAGTTCAGGCCATTCCAGCCCTTCCTCCAATGGCAGTGGCAATTTTAGGGGCCACCGTGCATGCCGAATGGGTCTCTGCATGGCCTGTCCATGCAGAGGCCCATTGGGCATGCGTGGCAGTCTCTAAAATGGCCAGTGCCACCAGAGGAAGGACTGGAACGGCCTCAAAATGGGCCAAACCAGCCCTTTTTAGACTAGGAAAAGGCCAGTGGTGGGGAGGAGCTGGCAGACACACCCACACACCCATGGCTGCCACCACTGACCCAGACCCAGCGGTGAGTCTGGTTTAAAAATATTTTTAAAAATATTTCCTGGAAGTGGTTTTTTCAAAATGTTTCCTTGAAGCCCTTTCCTGAAAGTGAGTGACCTTAAACAAAGGTGCTTTTACCCATGGACTTCGTGGCCGAAGTCCAGGCCCTCTACAGCCCGTGGGCCCTCCCCCCAATCCTCTTTAGTCTATACTGGGTGGTGTGGTCACCTGGTGGAGCATGATAATGCTTAATTTCCAGGGAAGGCGGCCTCCAAAGGCCTTTAGGTCCAGGCTCCAAAATTACCTAGGTGCACCTCTGACCTTGGTGTGGTGGTGCACATGCTGGTAATCTCTAGGCTTGTCTACTGCAATGCACTATATGCGGGGCTGCCTTTGCACGTATTCTGGAAACTGCAATTGGTGCAGAATGCTGCTGCCAGATTGGTCTCTGGGACGTCCCAAAGAGAACATATTACTCTGTTTTAAAAACATATTATTCTGGCTACCAATAGGTTTCCAGGCAAAATACTAAGTGCTGGTTATTACCTATAAAGCCCATAACAGCTTGGGCCCAGGGCATTAAGAGAATATCTTCTTCATTATGAACCCCGCCGCCTATTAAGATCTTCAAGGGAGGTTCGTCTGAGGGTGCTGCCGGCTCATCTGGTAACAACTCAAAGGCAAGCTTCTCTGTAGTTGCCCCAGAGCTGTGACGTACCACTTCCTGCTGTGATTAGAGCATCTCCATCCTTGTTGGCTTTTAGGAAACAACTTAAGATACATCTCTTCAGCCAAGCATTTTAGCTATTTGATAGTTTTTATGGGTATTATTTTAATTTGAACTTTTATATGCTTTGTTTTAAAATTCCTTGGTTTGTTTTATTGCTGTATACTGCCTAGATACAAATATGTTAAATAAAAAAATAATGGCAACTGCAGACTTGCAAGTATCTCTTGGCACTGCAGCCATATCACTTGAAAAAAAATTCATTGAACTTATATTTTGTCTTTCCCCCCATGATTGAATCCAAGGTGACATGTAATGTCCACCCAGGCACTGACCAGAACCAGGCCTCACTTTGCATCATGTGCCTTCAGATTATGTCCTGGGACCTGAACTCACTTTTATGTACACCCATAATTATGCACAGGACTACTGCCTCTATACAATATGGGATACTGATTAATTTGCCTAATTTATTCTGGGTGAAGAATTTAAATTACCTGGTACAATATTTGAATGAACAGTCCTAAATATACTAATGGCCACATCAGGTTTTCATCCCATTTGTATATAAGAGCAGAAAAAGGGGCTCTGCGCTTTTTTTCATCCCACCTCAATAATGCCACAGAGTGCTAAAGCAAGTCTGAAGACTTTGCCTACTGCATTGTTTTCTAGCTATTTGATTAGTCATAAGAACATATAGCTGCCATATACTCAGTCAGACATTGGTCTATCTAGCTCAGTATTATCTGCACAGACTGGCAGCGGCTTCTCCAAGGTTGCAGGCAGGAATCTCTCTCAGCCCTATCTTGGAGGTGCCAGGGAGGGAACTTGGAACCTTCTGCTCTTCTCAGAGCGGCTCCCACCCCTAGGGGGAATATCTTACAGTGCTCACACTTCTAGTCTCCCATTCATATGCAACTAGCTTATGAATTCCCTGCTTAGCTAAGGGGACAAGTCATGCTTGCTACCACAAAGACCTACACTCTTGTTTGTACCTTATAAGCCTTATAATCATTTCTTTATCTGGTTCTGTGGCAACAACTGTTGCTTTTAGTTTCAGATATGGTTCAAATCTATGAAATGATTATTTTCTGAAGATAAATAAGGAAGATAATAGGAGGGTTATCGTATGTAAAAAATAAATTAATGAGACATTTTTTTCTTTCATGTCTATCACTACACACTTCAAAATAACCCTGCCATTTCTGATTTATGGCACAAAAAAATCATTTTAAAAGAACCAACATTTAGAACTGCAAATAGGATATGATGTACATCAGGCAGAATTGGATAAATACAAGCTCTGAAGTGACAGAAGCTTAAGAATATATGTTCAAAGTTTATCCTTTGAAGGACTTATGAAATTGTTCCAAGAAAAGATACTGAGGTAGGAACATAGGAAACTGCCATATACTGAGTCAGACCATTGGTCTATCTAGCTCAGTATTGTCTTCACAGACTGGCAGCAGCTTCTCCAAGGTTGCAGGCAGGAATCTCTCTCAGCCCTATCTTGGAGAAGCCAGAGAGGGAACTTGAAACCTTCTGCTCTTCCCAGAACAGCTTCATCCCCTGAGGGGAATATATTACAGTGCTCACACATCAAGTCTCCCATTCAGATGCAACCAGGGCAGACCCTGCTTAGCTATGGGGACAAGTCATGTTTGCTACCACAAGACCAGCTCTCCTCTCCTCATAGGAATGCCCACTATATATTACATATTATACAGAGGAAGTTAGATCATGTTTATGTACATCAAAGTTGCTGAGACAGATTTCTGGAATAGCATAGCTACTATATTTTGGCATCAACACACTTTCTGTGTGAGTTCTAGGGGGCATGTTGGTGGGTTTAATGAGCAGCAAGTTATTAGTCCTACAGGTATGTATAAAACAGAAGCAGAAGGAGTTCAAGCTATGTAGAGTTTGGGCTGCACAGCATAAGCAACAGGAGGATGCCAAGTTATGCACACTGCTTGAGCTTCTTAGGCTTTAAAACTCAGCAGGAAACCTCACAAAAATAGGTCTGCTTGTGAGACTCCATGCCGACTTGAAAAGTCCATGGCATTTTGGCATGCATTTCCAAAGTGCCAGCTGGAGATGGGAGCTCAGAGCTCTTCAAAACTCTAGACAATTATTCAAGGTTGTAACTATATGCTTTGTTTTTAGCAAAGAATGTTTTGTTCTGATTCAAGCCAAGGTTGAGTATGATGCTACTGGAAGTGAATGTATTCATTCAGTGCTGGTACAAACAAGAATCATGAGCCTAAACTAATATAAATTAGAATCATGAGTAAAAGGAGAGATTTAAAAAAAAAATCTGATGGTTTCAGATTGAAGAAGAATCCCAGAGACAATTGTAGCACAAATTACTAAGTTAAAAGGGGATAGGCAGGTGGTGAGTTATATATTGTCTATACAGAGCTAGGATATGTGAAACATGCCAGCCATACTGTTGCCTTGTTCTTCTTTTCTCTACTCCATTTGTCTGTGTCACCCACCTGCTGTGTCTTGTCACTGACTGAAGCGCTTTTCGATATACGGTGCTCAACATACAGAAAAATAAAGAGCAGAGCCTTACAAAGGATATTAGGCAACTAATAGGTAGGCCAAACCAGGCACCTCTTCTCCTTTGCTGGTTGCATGCAATTGCCTTCTTCCTAATAAATTGCTGGTGTGCACCTAGCTGAGGATTTCATCAAGGTAACAGTCATGAAGCTCTATACCCATGTATATACCTGTATACTGAGGAGAACACATCTGATGAGCTGTTATTGATCTTATCCAATACAATAGGTCTGCTCAAGTCTTGTCCTACTAAGCCGAACAGAGCATACCAGCAACTCAATAAAAACCACCTGTTTTTTCCTACCCAGAAGTGCAAAAACAGGACATTTCAAGTACCTGGAAGCTCACAATGTATGGTTGGTAGACTGCATTCAGATTGGTATATCACAAATTGTGCGGGCCTACAATGCAATAAAATTCTGATTTTGCAGTATAGCTGTCAATCTTTTTTTTTTTAATTTTCAACTACCACCAAAAAAGAGTCGTATTATAACAATAAAATTGTTCTATTTAAAGCTACAGAATCCTATGAGTATTCAAATATTCCAAAAATTAATTCAATTTATCTGCTTTAGATATAGATGATACAAGTCCTCCTTCTAATACATTCTATCAATTTATCTATTTCTAGCATTTCAATAATATTTTGTCAACCATTCAGATTTAGAAGAGATAGAAACAGCTTTCCAATGTCTTGCAAAAATAATTCTGGAAGCAACCAATGATTAGAAATTAGTAAACTCATTAACAGAGGAAGTCTGAGATACAGGTTATCCTGTAGCAAAACAGACGCTTCCATATTAATATTAATATGTTGCCCAGGGATACAATAAATGACACATCAATCATATTCTGCCAAAAAGGCAGTACCTTGGTGCACCTCCACCAAAGGTGGGGGAAAATCAGCTTGATCTGCAGTACATTTCCAGCACTTAAATTGATTGCTGTGAACAATTTTATTCAATCTTGCAGGAGTCATATACCATCTGTATACTATAATGTGTGCCATGTAGATCATAAGAAACAGGTGACACTTTGATCAAGTTAGAAACATTAGTCCAAATATCCTCAGAAACATATTTTGGTCACACGAGCTCCCAGGCAGTTCAAAAAAATTAAATTAAGCTACAATACATATGAACACAAACATTCTCTGAAACTATGCAGTTAATAGATATATGGTTAAAGTTTTAGAAACTGTCAGGTTTTTACATTTTGCACAGCCCAGAATCCTAATACAAAATCCTGATGTTTCCATTATCTGTTATTCTATTATTATTCAAAATTATATATAAACATGCTTAATTATAAGAGTTTCTAAATGCAGCAACTGAATTATCCTCACGGCTGTGTAGAAAGTTCTAGAAATCTGTTTGTTTGTTTATTGATTGATAGATTGATTGTATTTTTATGCCACCCCAAACTGCTCTGTGCGGTTTACATCATGATGAAACAAATTAAAATAGACATATGTTGTCAATGTCTTCTTAAAACTCTGAAACAAGAAAGGCAGCAGATATTGCTTTTAGTGGTGCAGGAGAGAGCTATTTGCAATATGCATACCTTTTGGTCCTTGCTGTAGCCAACAACATATTACCCTAATCTCTATATGGCTCTAAAGTTTCATACGCATCTTCTCTTCTATAAGCTAAATTGCATGAGCAAGAAGAAGCGCACACAAGGGAATTTCCTTGTCCCTGCTCCCCACAGCAGACCCTGCACCCTTGAAGAGCCTCTCTTCCGAAGGCCAGTGGACTCTGGAAGGGAATGATAAAGGGTGGGGAAGTCTGCTAGAATCAGGTGTCAGCCCCTTCTACAAACAGAATTCTGATTGTGGAAGAGGTCTCCACCTGATTTTTGTCAATTCCTCCTTCTTCCCATCTCATTTTCCAACTTGGATTTTCCAACTCATGCCTAAGATGTCAATCTGTAGTTGATTCATTTCATATTTCACTGTGTTGAGCTTTCTCATATTCATGCTTCTTACATTCCACGTTCCCACTGTAACTCTGTCTTTGCAGCTTTGGA
Organism: Hemicordylus capensis; assembly: GCF_027244095.1. Lineage (NCBI taxonomy): Eukaryota > Metazoa > Chordata > Lepidosauria > Squamata > Cordylidae > Hemicordylus > Hemicordylus capensis. Next base: position 387,802,959 of record NC_069657.1, on the reverse strand, counting down.
TTTTCTTTTCTCACATGGCAACATCAGCCACTAGATGTCCAAAAGGCTTTAATCTAACCACATCATAAACACTATTGGTACTCAGAGATCCTCAGCTCTTCCTCAGTAGCATGTTGAGTACCATCCGACCTGAGGGGCCCATCATCCGGCACTACATCAACAATCATTCTATTTTGTCTATCCATGTGGCTTTCTTGGTAAAATACAGGAGTGGTTTGTAGCGCAGTATGAAATGATGCCTTTGTCATTGTCACTGAAGTGACCGTCCACCTCCAACACCTTCCTATATAGCTGCTGCCCAATATAGGTGCCTGCTTACTTTTGCTGGGCAGCAGGGATAACCTTTGCACTTTGGGTGACCCTACTGGGAGTATACCTCCCGGCGTATTTCATTCATCTCTCCCAGAAACACCCTCCCCCCACCACGATGAGGCAACATAACAGGACTTGGTGGGATATATTTATTTTATTTATTTATTAAAATATTTAATATACCGCCCAGTCCACAGACTCAGGGTGATGTACAATCAAGAACAGCATCCAGGATTTTTTTTTTTTAAGTTAAAAGTTAAATCCCTGGCAGAAAAGAAATTTCTTCAATAAGGTTTTAAAGGCTGAAAGGGAGGAGGCAGACCGAATCTAGGGGGGAGGAAACAATTCCAAAGTGAAGGGGCAGCAACAAGAAAGCCCTTCCATGGGCCCTAGTACTATGGACCTCTCTAAGACCAGGGACTAAAAGAAGGTCAATCTGAGAAGATCCCACAGGACTGGCCAGGTAAGCAGGTGCTAAGCCTTGAAGGGTTTTAAAGGTGAACCAGCACTTTTAATTGGATCCAGAAGCAAAGAGGTAACCAGTGCAGTAACCGCAAGAGAAGTGTCCCACTATCATATCTCCTAGTGCCCATAAACAGGTGGGTTGCTGCATTCTGGACCAACTGAAGCTTCTGGGTCATCTTCAAAGCAACCCCAGGTACAGCACATTACAGTAATCCAGATGAGAGATGACAAGGGCATGAGTTACCATTGACAGGGCCTGCTGTGCTGGTCGAGATAGGGCCGCAACTGGTGGAGCAGCTGAAGCTGGGCAAAGGCACCTCTGGCCACAGCCTCCACCTGCTGCTCAAGCAGGAGCTGCGAGTCCAAGAGGATCCTCAAGTCACAGACCACCTCCTTCAGGGGCAGTGCAACCCCATCCAGGGAGAGACCCAAACTTGGCAATTGGCCAGATAGAGGAGTAAGCAAAAGGAACTCAGTCTTGTTGGGATTACGTCTGAGCTTATATTGGCCTATCCAGACCCTGACAGACACTGGGCAAGAACAGAAACGGCATCTCCGGAGTTAGCATATATATGCTTACATGACCAAGCTTATATAAATATGTACATTCACTTTATATGTTTAATGTATTTTTAATGAGAACATGTGTTCTGGAGAACACACATATATATCATAAAAATCTACACACTTGCTCACACAGTTATTTATGTGTTGAAAAAATTCAATATACCAACTCTAAGCTCAAGGCCTCACAAGGCAGATTACCAAAAAAAATAAAAAAAAATTTTTTTTTAAATTAAGATGCATTATAACACAATGTTTAAAACAAAAACTGCATTACAGTAGAGATAAAAAGCCATAAACCAGCAGCATAAAATACCCACTAAAACACACCATTAGATAAACCTATTCAGTTAAGGGCCTCACAAAACAAAAGGCCTCACAAAACATCACAAAAGGTGCCTGACAGACCTCCCTGCAGAGGGTATTCCATAATTGTGGCACCACCAGAAAAGTGCTCTAGAGTCTACTCTGGTATAATTCTTTTTAAAAGCTTATAGCTTTCAGCAACAATTTGCAGATGGATTTTAGCATGTCAAAATGAGTGAAAAGTAAGGCAAATAAGTATTGGGTATCAGCAAGCATAGCTGAGCTCAAAGATCACTTTTGAACGGAAACATGCTGGGTAGAAACCCCTTCTTCGAAGAAGAAGTAGGTAGCATAGACCTCAGTGGTGATCAATCAGTCATACCAAGTGGTAGAAAGGTGGGTGAAGAACAGAGATCAAAGGCTGTGTACATCTTTGCCTTGACAGAAGTGTGACTTCCAGATCTTTGCTTTCCAGTGGGGGGTAAGAAAACTAATTAAGAAACACTGATGGGAACTAAGGATGTTTCTCAGATAGCAACCACATGAGTAGTAGTTTTTTAAACCATTCTAAGAAATGGTGGTCTTAATTCCTGACTTTATGGCTGTAGTTTTCAAGAACAGAAGCTTTTTGTTTAAGCAATGCCTTTGCCATTTTTCAGCGAACAGAATGGAAAAACTAAGTGTTTAATTTCTTGGAGGAAAGGGAGAGGGAGTGTGTGTACGTACACATTCCATACATCTGGGCCACTTTCCAGATGATGTTGTACCTTACCCTAAGTACACACTCACTAAAACTGAATAATCTGCCACTGACTCCCCACCTTTGCCAATCTTAAGATCTGACTGGTGAAAACATAGAAGCTCCCAACTGTTAAAATGATACCACTTCTGTTGAAATAACAGAATGCTCAAATAAACGGAAGACTGTGGGAGTCTTGCACAAGCAGGGCCTGAATATTTAATGCAGTGAATACAAAACTGCTATCAGCCACATTTACAAATAATCTTTCTTTGCCAAGCAAGGGTCTGAAGAGATGACTTACTATACCTGAAACCTTATATTTCAGGGTACCTTTACACAATCCCACCACCATTCTAAGATTTCCTCACCCCAATGATAATTGTAGCTACCATAACATCCTCATCATTTGGAATTTCCATTACGTTCCAGCTATCATTTTACACATTTTTTTCCAAACACACATCACAGAGTTTGCTACTGAGAGTACACTCAGTAGGGAGGGGCTGCAGTCAAAGTTCTCTGTACTTACTTTTACAAACATGTGTTTGTCACATTCAAAGTTAAAATTAGGTATACACTTAAAATATCTTAGGTGCGTACTAAAATTTGTAACATACAGTGCGTAGCCCATAGACAGAGACTTTCCACCACATTGAAGCAATAGCATTCTGTCAGGAAGCTTGCTCAGAGTGCTGAACTAGGACCAGGGAGATCCGACTTCAGATCCCCATTCAGCCGTGATACTTGCTGGGTGACTCTGGACCAGTCACTTCTCTCTCAGCCTAACCTACTTCACAGGGTTGTTGTGAGGAGAAACTTAAATATGTGTACACCACTCTGGGCTCCTTGGAGGAATAGTGGGATATAAATGTAATAAACAAACAAACAAACTTATCATGTAACCTAGTTATGTTAACCTATGCCCACCTTGTAATAGGCAGGGGGAGAAGAATCACATGGGTTTCCGGGATTCCAGAAACCCTGAACTAAGATCACTTTTGTCAGCCATTTCACCTTCATGCACTTTACCATAACTAGCAGACACTGATTTAGGACCAAGACGTCTGCCCTTGATCTGAAGTGGGGGAGGAGAAAGGTTGGTGTCGCCATACTGACACCTTAACTCCCAGAAGCTCCTTTTCAATATAAAATAGCAAGGGTGATAAAGCGTAAAGATAATTCCTGTACTTTCATTATAGTTAGAATATTACAAGGTGTACATTGAGAAGAAAATTAATTGGGTTCCTCAGCTGCTTCAGGCTTATTCTGAAGATGGATTGGCAGTGATGGGTTACCAAATGTACACATCTGGCAGCCAGGTGTTTGCATTAAGGTTTCAAAAGTAAAATCTGAAAAAATAATGACTGTCAGGGAAGAATTTTGAAGTAAATTCAGAAGAGCAAATCCCTTGCCCATATCCTGATACAGAGAACCAGTGAGGTATATTGGATAGAGTGCAAGAATTTGATCAAGGTTCAAATTTTTGCTCAGGCATGAAGCTCATTAGATATCTGCAGCCAGTCATTCTCCTCTCAGTCTAACTCACCTCACAGGGTTGTTGTGAAGTTACAATGATGCAATTAAAGCAAAACGCTTTTGGTTTACACAATAATTATGGAAGTGGATGTTCCAACTGAACTCCAAAAAGCAGGGAAATTGGATGGCCCATGATGTTCATGCCATGGGGGCATAAGACCTGTTGTCCAATCTGAGATATTGTACTGGCGTACACAGGCAATTTAGGAGAGGAGAGCTGGTCTTGTGGTAGCAAGCATGACTTGTCACCATAGCTAAGCAGGGTCTGCCCTGGTTGCATATGAATGGGAGACTTGATGTGTGAGCACTGCAAGATATTCCCCTCAGGGGATGAAGCTGCTCTGGGAAGAGCAGAAGGTTTCAAGTTCCCTCTCTGGCTTCTCCAAGATAGGGCTGAGAGAGATTCCTGCCTGCAACCTTGGAGAAGCCGCTGCCAGTCTGTGAAGACAATACTGAGCTAGATAGACCAATGGTCTGACTCAGTATATGGCAGTTTCCTATATAAATTATAGGCAGACATAAACACAATCTGGCTAGATCCTTCATGCTCCACCTGTGTAAGCTGCATATGCATAGGTAACAGCAATGCAATATGCTCATACACATGTTACCAAATTCTTCTTAAATACTGATATCACACTAATCCTCAGACTTTTCTGTTGCCATCAGCCTACACAGATAGCCAAATTGTGTTTCCATGGTTATGATCTTGTAAGCCAGTACAATATCTCAGACTGGACTCATGCCTCCATGCTTTAATTAAGTTCCCTGGCTTTTTACAATGCAAGGTGTCACTGTGGCATAAAAAGGTTAGAGGGAGTCTCTGTACAATAAATGAACATTGCCCCCTTCCCAAAATGATTTTGCTTCAGCTAGGAAAGAGGCCATTCTGCTTCTTACTGGTGTTTAATCTGGCTGGCAAACGGGGTGGCATCAGCCATAAGAGCAGTGCTAGAGGTAGCCAGCTACCAGTTCTGGGGTAAATTGTAGCAAAACAGCAGCAGCCCGAGGTAAGAAGCAAAGCCTGTGCAATTGAGCCTGCTCTCCTATTTACCTCAGAGACATGATTAAAACATTCAACTGTAATGGATACCATTTCAAGACATTTCTCCTTCTCTGGGATGGGGAAAAGATTTCACCAGTGAGGTCCTTCACAACTGTTTCCAGGGTAACAAGGGCAGAGGCTGTTAATTTTCCCCTCCACTCACTCCCTTTCCTCTCTTCTCTTCATGAATATTCCAACTAAACTGAGCATGTCATAACTTGACGTTATGGGGCCATCTTTTTTATTAATTTGTAGAAATTCAAACATATTTATTTCAACTAACCCATGAAAGCATGTCATACGGAAGACAGACTATCAACAAAGACCTTCCTGAAGGGATTGGGTCAGTCTGTGCTTCGCTGTGTGAATGCAAGAAATCCCATTATAAAGACTGGGGGTGAGGGAGCGACCTAATTGTGATCTTGAGTTTTCATGGCTGCTTTTCAACTTTTATTCCACATAACTTAGCCATTTTCCCACAGATTAAATTTTTTAACAAACCTGACAGAGTTGTTGAGCAGGTGATTCTGAGTTTAAAAACGCCCCTTCTAGCATGAATAGTGAAAATGGAAAGCTTTGAGACGTCATAGAAGGTTGGAAGGTCAGGTGAAAAAGCATGGCAGAATCAGAGCAGCTCTTACCCCTGAACTTCAGGGCTGAAGTCCAGGGCCTCCACAGCCCCTGGGGCCCCCCGAAGTCCTCTTTAGTCTGTCCTGGGTGGTGTGGTTTCCTGGCTGAGCATGATGATGCTTAACTTGCAGGTAAGTGGGGTGGGCCTCCAAAGGCCTCTAGGTCCAGCCTCCAAAATTACGTCTGGACAGAATGCTGTTTTACCTCTCCACCCATAATACACAGGTAGTCCAATGCCTGTGTGATAAGAAGATAACCATGCTACCTTAAATCCCTTGGAGAAAAGATGGGATCAAAATGTAATCAATAAATACAATATGCAAACATATGAATCCAGACTGTTTGAAGTGAAATTTCTGTTGACACTGCAACTTCTGCCACCCTGCTTTGTTCCTTATTTAATAAAATATACATACCTCTGCAACATTTAAGTCAAATGCAAATGTTAATTTTCTCTCCCACCTACATAAACGTCTGCACAATGTAGGAGGCATTTTCATTCTACAGAGGTGACTGAGAGATGTTCTGAATAAGCAGAGAACCTCCCTGAGTACAACACATTATTAGATTCAAGTGGCAGATATAGAAGCACAGTATACAAGAGAGAACAAAACAAAAACAAAAGGAATATGCAATGCCAGTGAAACTGAGGGCTGAACCAGATATTCAAGTGGCAGACCTAGGTCTGAGAATCTGGATTGGAGTTTGGAGTTCAGGGAATGTCACTGGAGATGTATTACTGATGCATTTGGATGCCTGCGATGCATTTTGGATGTGTGTGAGGTCCATGATAAGGCCAAAACCCACTCTCACACACATACTAAAAAGAGAATCTTGGATATAATTATATTCAGTAAATACATAAATCAGGATGGCAGCTGTCAGTTGCTCAAGTTTGTTTGTTTTTTAACTGTGGGAAAGGTAAGTATAAGGAATAGCTTGGGAGGGTCTGGGGAAAGATTGGTACCCATAAGGATGTAATTTCATGGACGTATTTTATTTCCCACGAAACATAATCTCATCTGGCAATTTTTCATCTCTCTTGGCAAAAGGGCGTGAAACTTTTCAAGGGAATGGATGTCAGGAGTAAGGGGACTATGTCCCTGGGTGTTCAGATACCACCACATGGAACCATGATGTTAGAAAGGGGATGTGACAAGAGCGTGCCCCTCAGAACATCATGTGTAGAAGATGTCCCAATGCTCTTCCAGCACATCACATCGGGTGGGATGTTCATGTAAATGGCCACTCTGCAGATCAGCAGCCCACCTCTATGAGATAAAGGGACATACCAGGAGGGTTTGGCGACATCTTCCATGCAAGATGTCCCTGTGGACATACTTTGGATGTGTCCCCTTCTTAATAATGTGGGCCCTTAAGCAGTGGCATAGCGACAAGGAAGGCGAGCCCAAGATGAGATTTTGGGTGCCCCCTGCCACCAGCCACTGGTCATGCTCCACCCAGCTTCCCTTTGCCACCCGGTTTCCCTTTGCCAGGCCACATCACAGTCTAATGATGTCACCAGGTTGGTGTGAGCTGGCACAGAGATATTAGCAGCAATGCAGGTGGATTACCAGATGTCCAGCGGGGGCCATGAACGCAGGCAGACCTATGTCTGGCCACAGTGGTGGCAGCAGCAGGAAGGGGCTCTATGGAGACACCCTAGGAGGCACATCACGGGTGAGGATGAGGCCACGGAGGGCCTCCGGTGGCTCCTGGAAGTCATTCTTCTGCGTGATCCCCACCGCACATTACGGTCACCTGGGGAAGTTCGTCTTCAGTTACCACTAGCTCGCCTGGTGGTGACTCAGAGGCGGGCCTTCTCTAGAGCTGCTCCAGGGCTGTGGAATGTGCTCCCTGTGGAAATCCGTAATTTGAATTCTCTATTAGCCTTCAGGAGAGCCCTTAAAATGTATTTGTTTGGCCTGGCTTTTCAGGGGTTTTTTAATTGGTTTTAATATTTTAACCTGGTTTCAGGTTTTTTAATTATTGTGATTGTTTAATTGTCATTTTAAAATGTTTTTAGATTGTTTATTGTTGTTATATTGTTTTAAAATGTTGTTTTAGTTCTTTACTGTTTTAATGGTTTGTTTTAATTGCAAACCGCCCTGAGCCATTTTGGAAGGGCAGTATAAAAATCTAATAACAACAACAACAACAACAACAACAACAACAACAAATTCAGCCATCCTAGGTCCTTGAGAAGGACTCGATGTCTGGATAAAACAAACCAGTCAATAAAACCTGTCTGACTGTGTAAACAAGAAATAATAATAAATACAGACGTACAGCACATAGCAGCCCAGGGACATTCCCCCACACCATTATAGCTATGTGCCTGCCCTTAGGTATTATCTGAACGCCCCGCCCCCCGCCATTAACAAGGCAACCGGGCTGATAGCCCCTTCTCCCTGATCCAGTCACATATCATTAACTGGGGCAGAATGGGAATGTAAACCCACATGCATGCATTGACTGAATATTCCCTGTACTAAAGGGGCTCACAATCTCAAAAAGACATAAGAGAGTTACCAGCACACAGTCCACTTTAAAAGGCACAGCAGGATCAAAATGACTGGTTCCACAGTGCCATTATGTCTTCATGCTCACAATGATAGCTGGCATCGCAGAATTAATATATAATTTCAGGTAGCAGATTGGCTGCTAAAAAGGCATGAAAAAATGCACAGAAAAGTGGAAGGTAGGTATTTTGGTGGGTCTTTTATATATCCACCCCCACAAACAGCATTAAAAAAAATCTACCCTTACAAAAATTCAGCACAGAAAAACTTCAAACTGCAATCCCGTAAGTCATTAGATCATTTTATGGGTAGCCCTCAGCATATGGCTGAGGTTAGTAAATAAACAAACAGCCACTTGTATGATGCGTTTCAGTCTCAGATCAAGATGAGAATGTAAAAGTTCTGCTGGCTCCCCTCCTGGAAGCATTCGACAAAAGCATAGCAGGCAGTTGGAACATCTGGCATCTCACACCCAAACTAAACTGATGCTTGTGATAGATGAAAATGGAAAAGCACCTTTTTCAATGACCATCAGATGTCAAAATGTGGAGAGGATAACATACTTCATGTAGTAATGATGCCTTTCCCCGACAATGGCTTTGTGGCATGAACCCATTACAGCCACATAGAGATGGCAGTCCAGAAGGAAGAAATACTAGCGAATTATGATTGCTTCTGAATGTCATAACTGGCTCTTTGGCACTACCCCAGGTGGCCCACTATGGAGAAGCAGCTATAGCTCAGCTTATTACTCTTTTCCCTTTCCTTTTCCTATTCTCAGTTCCTCAGAACTTGTTAAATCAACAGTACAGGATGAAGCTTCTTGCTGCTTTCTGGGAAACTATTTCATGCCTTCCTGCTGAGCATTCTTTTAATACAAATTCATCCAGAATCAAATTAGCACAAGACTCCCAAGTTAGAGGCTTTGCACTGATGCACAAAAGATAAAACCACAAAAGAAAAGAAAACTTGTAGAGATCCTTAGGGCCGCACAGCTTGAAAAAGAACAATAGATAGTAATTCAGGAAAGGCTTTCTGGCCGTGGAGAAGCCACAAACAAGGACTGGGTGGAAGATGCAATTGTGCCAGTCATCACTACTCATCTACTGCTTCCAGCGAGGGGGAGTCTGCTACAGCAGTAACACCACCACAAATTGTGGCACCTTAAAAGACTGGCAAATGTATTGTAGCATACACTTCCATGGACCACAGTTCACTTCGCTGAATGAAATGACCTGTAATTATTTAATAAAATGACCCGTAATCCATGGAAGTGTGTGTTATAATACATTGTTTAGGCTTTAAGGTACCACAAGACTTTTAAAAAACCCTACTATGGTTATATTTGTCCTATTACTGAAAGCATCAATGTTCAGATTCCATGGTGATGGCTCACAGAGATACCAACCAAAAAGGACCTGTGGAATAAATAGATGGAAAATGAGGACACAAGCAGAGCTCAGAGTTGGCTTAGTCTACAAGATTGCTGTTTGTTTGTTTTTAAAATGGGTGTCAATGAAGAACTGTGTGGTCTCAGGTAACACCTTCACCATCTTCTGGAACATTTCTGTGGATGCTGGGTACCACTTGCACTCACATATTGCACATAGTCACACATTTCTCTAAGAAGTGCACCCCAACTTGAGAGCGAGGGCTCATGATACAGCCACTTTACTAAATAAAAATTCCAGGTTGGTAAGTGCCTGGATTGAAGACTACTTGAGAATCCCATGTACTCCACCTTGAGTTCTACCAAAGAAGAAAGGTTAAATATAAAAATAATTAATTTTCCTAGGTTGTACATCTTGGACTTTACAATATAACCATGAGAATTTGCAAAATATCTTGGTCTGGCCTTGAGCAAATAGAGAGAGGGAAAGACCTATCCCTATCCTCCCCCTTCCATTATCTGGGAATTATTGTGGATTCTCATCTCTTAATTGCTTATTTAGAACTTTAATGCAAATTCTCAGTTGTCCCCATAACAACCTCTAATTACTTCTAACAGGCAATTGCTTCTCCTGTTTTAATAAATGCATTTCAATAGGGTGACTAGACCAAAATCACCCAAACGATTAGCTGAACTGAGATTTGACTCGGGACTTTCAAATTCAATTACAATACTCAGATCACAGTACTTTTCAGTAAAACCCAAGTTATGTTTGCCTAACATCACTGTTCCCTCTAAGGCGTGCGCATGCTCACAGGTTTCTGGATGTCAGCTCAGTTCATTTTAGAGCCTGCTCAGGTTGAATAGGGAAGGCCCTATTCTGAATGCATATCTAATCAAGCAGCAAACCCTCCTAATTCCCCCTCCCCTTAGATGAGGTTAGTGGAGCGAGCGCTCCGCTAACCCCCGTCTGTTTGATTGTGTATTGCCGCAGCGCGGCTCCGTGCCGTAGCAACACATGAGGAGACCCCTGCCGGGAGGCTGAAACAAACCTCCCGGCCCTGGGAGTCTCTCCAGGATGTGCCGTGCACTCACGTGGGGCATCCTGGAACTTCTGGGGGGCATGTAACCCCTGATCCCCACAGCCCACACCAAGTCCATGACGGAGCCAGCAGTTGTGTGGGCGGCTGATTCGTTTGCTGGTCCTAAATTTCCCAGGAATCAATTTCATGGGATGACCCCTGGTTCTAGTGTTATGTGAGAGGAAGAAGAGTTTCTCTCTATCCACTTTCTCCACTCCATGCATGATTTTATAGACCTCTATCATGTCTCCCTGCAGTCATCTTTTTTCTAAATTAAATAGCCCCAGGTGTTGCAGCTTTGCCTCATAAGAAAGGTGCTCTAGGCCCCTGATCATCTTGGTTGCCCTCTTCTGCACCTTTTCCAGTTCTACAATGTCCTTTTTTAGATGTAGTGACCAGAATTGTATGCAGTACTCCAGGTGTGGCCACACCATCGTTTTGTATAAGGACATTATAATATTAGCAGTTTTATTTTCAATCCCCTTCCTAATGATCCCTAGCATGGAACTGGCCTTTTTCACAGCTGCTGCACATTGAGTCAACACTTTCAACAAGCTGTTCACCAAGACCAAGATCCCTCTCCTGGTCAGTCACTGACAGCTCAGATCCCATCAGCATATGCTTGAAGTCGGGGTTTTTCATCTTAATGTGCATCACTTTACACTTGCCAACATTGAACCACATTTGCCATTTTGTTGCCCACTCACTCAGTTTGGAGAGATCCTTTTGGAGCTCCTCACAATCAGTTTTGGATTTCACTACCCTAAAGAGTTTGGTATCATCTGCAAATCTGGCCACTTCACTGCTTACCCCTACTTCTAGATCATTTATGAATAAATTTAAAAGCACCAGTCCTAGTACAGATCCCTGGGGGACCCCACTTCTTACTTCCCTCCATTGTGAAAACTCTCCATTTTTACCTATCCTCTCTTTCTTGTCCTTCAACCAGTTAGCAATCCACACATGTACTTGTCCCCTTATCCCATGACTGCTAAGTTTTCTCAGGAGTCTTTGATGAGGAACTTTGTCAAAAGCTTTTTGGAAGTCCAAGTATACTATGTCAACTGGATCACTGTGATCCACACACTTGTTGACACTCTCAAAGAACTCCAAAAGGTTTGTGATGCAAGATTTACCTCTTGATGGTTTCTGTCTGTATTCCTTCTTTGCTCCTTTTACAAGTCCATTGGTGGCATTTTTGTTTCTCTACGATTTTCCAGGAGCCAGCATCAGTGTTATCTAGTTGTTGGTGAAAGGCCCTCCACCGGACCTCCCAGAGAGACCATGATAAGTGACAGTGGTATCCTTAAAAGCTGGCATTGGGATGTGGGGAACCCTCAGATGCAAAGTTCCTTTGGTGCGAGCGGGTTTGCTTGCTACTCAATGGTTCGAAATTGCAGACTCTCACCATTTTATCATAGATTGTGGATCTCAAAGCTTTGTCTGGCCCTTGGACTTTTTCTTTAATCAGTTTAGCTGGGATCTTCCATTGTTTCATGAGGGTAGCCACTTCATTCAAGTATGACGGCTAAGTCATCTTTTAGGTAAGTCTATATTTCATCTTCTCTTTCCCCCACCATCTGTGCCCCCAAAAGATCCCCGTCCATCAAGTACCACAGAAAATTGTCCCTGGGATCTGTTAACAGCACCCTCCTCTCTCCACTCACCTCTTAAAATTGGCAATGATGTACACAGCAAGCAACTTGAGCAAGTGCATAAAGGCTGAGCCTTCCATCCTCGGTACTTCTATATGCCACTCCTTTGGTTATCAGGAGGTAGATGGTGTCCCACAGAAATTTGAAAAGGCGTTCATGACCCTTGAAATGTTGGGTTACAGCAGGGAAAGTCATTGGCCGAGAAAAGTGTGCTTGGTAGGCAATAGGTAGTGAAATATATCACTTTTTGGAAGAGATTTAATTGTCACTGCTTCCAAAGGATAAACTGATGGGTAATCTGCTCTACCCAATCATTCCAATTCTCTCTCCAACCATCTTCTTGAAGGTAGAATTCGTTTCCCAGAATTTTGGCTTTCTTTACCACTTCTGCCTGTGGGACATTCCCTCCCCATCCCCCTCCAGTAGAATAGAAATGGAGGATGTCTATTATGAAGTCAAGAAAAGCCAGTACTCTTGAAAAAGAGTTCTTACCCAAGTGACAGATGATAAGAAAACTCCAGTAACACTTTCCTGTCATCTGTCACTTGGGTAAGAACTCTTCCATAAGTTCTACATCTTCCAAGTTTCTTTGTTTACGCAATGTGTCAAACAGGGGTTGTTCACAAGTACCACTTTCTCAATTATCTCTTCTAGTATCAAGTCTACATCTCCTCATGGAGGAGTCCTACAACTTCCCTCATGGAGGGCTGAAACCCATCTGGTGAATCCACCCCCATTTGGAATTCCAGGGGAAATTGATATTGCCAAGAATTGAATCTATGTATGTCTCCCCAACCTGGTCCTTGTCTTTTTTGCTTGATACTTGCTCAGAAAATCCTTCGGGGTAAAATTAGAGAATTCCTGTAAATCAGTGGAAGGGAGGGGTCCCTGCCCCACCACCAACTCGTCCACATTTATAATATGTGTATTCATAGGTTGTACCTCCACTGGACCTTTGAGATTGGGCATCACAGAAAGGCTTCCACTTAATACCCCCATATTTTTCTCCTGCATACTAGAATCCATAAATAAAGGTTGGGCTGACCCATTTTACAGAGCTTTACATTTACCGGGGGGGACCATCAGGGGTCCCCCTGAAACACTTGGGAGTCACAGAGAAAAAATGGGGGGAACCCTGAGTTATTTAATGATGTCTCACATATGGAGGAAAACCCATCCTGAGTTTCAACAACAACCTTCAAAACACCTTGCCCAGTCATTGTCGCATTAGTAAATCCCATACAATTCAATTGCATTGCTCTATTTTGTTAATTTTCAGCAAATTGTAGCAATTCTGGGGAGGGGTGATAAAATCCGGGGGTTCCAGCAGCAGATGTCGAATCTCTTAAGCTTTCATTTGATTACCCCCTTGGGATGTTAGCCTGAGAGGTCCACTTCTGAAGTTGTCACAGCAGCCTGATTTAAAGCTTTGAGGCTTGGATTTTAGTCCTCGTAATTGGGGAGCCCCCCAAATTGAACTGGTACCTTCTTTTTCATACTGAGGGTCTTCTTCCAAACCAGAAGGGAACCACCCCCCACCCTGATGGGAGATTTTTGATGTGAAGTAGAGACTTTTAAATGGCATTTTCCCCCACCCAAATAGTCAGGATGAAACATGTCCTTTCTTCCAGTTAACATAAGCAAGTGGATGTTAACTCAGGCTCCAAAATTCCAAAGAATTGTGGCTGTTAAGGGCCACACCCTTAACAGATGTGTTATTTAGACAATATGGATATGGTATAGATTAGGGATGTGCGAAACGTTTCGGATACAAAACATTTTGTACCCAAAACAGCCTGTTTCGGGTGTTTTGTAGACAAAACAAAACACCCATTTTCCAGATCCAAAAGTTTTGTATACAAAACAAAACGTCCCTGTTTCGGCTACAAAACGTTTTGTTGTTTCGGACCTCCATTTTGTGGTGATCTCTGAGTCAGTCTCCATTTTGTGTTTGACATCTCTTTGAATTTCCCACCCTTCCAGCCTTCTGATCAGTGACCTAAATCATGGGCTGACCTGCTGACAATTCCCTCCTTGTTCCCCATTGGCTCTTTTGCTTCTTCCCACTCCTTACTGGCCCCACATTGGCCAGGGGAAGGGTTGCTAACCCATAGGGTGCTGGGTTCTGCTGTTTCTGTGGTGTTCTGAGTGGAGATTCTCTGGTAGCATATGAGAGTGGATTCTTGTTTTTCACTGAAAATCTTATATGCTACCAGAGAATCTACAATGAACACCTCAGAAACAACAAAACCCAGTACCCCACAGGCTTGTGGGTATGGGGGTGGTTGGCACCCTATGTGCACTACACAACCCCTCGCTCTGGGCAACCCCAGTGCCCCCCAAGTGGAATTATGGGGCTGCTGAAACCTCCATTATTCCCTATGGGAGAAATCTTAAAGACACGTAAACTTCAACAAATCACCAAAGATCAGCCCTTTGCCCAATTCCTTTGAAATAATTCTGGAAGTTTCCCTGCCCCCATTGGGCACTACCACCCACCACACTCTGCTCTGGGTCATCCCTTTCCCCTTGATTTGAAGCATTACATTTGCTGGAATCCCCATTATTCCCTATGGGAAAATTCTTAAAGATGTGTAAACCTTTTTTAAAAATCACCAAAAAAAATCAGCCCTTTGCCTAATTCCTTTGAAATTTGGGTGGTAGCTTCCACCCATTGGACACTACCATCACCATCCACTCTTTTTGCCCTGGGACCCTTTTTTAAAAATCCAAATAGATTTGGATTTGGATTTGGAAAATTTGGCTACAAAACAAAACAGGGCTGATTCAGATTCAGAAAATTTGGGTACAAAACATAACGGGGATGTTTCGATTTGGATACAAATCAAAACAAGAAAATTCCAAAATGCACACCCCTAGTATAGATGGTATAAGCCATCTAATGGTGCAGTGGGGAAGCAACCTGCCTAGAGAGCAGAAGGCTGTTGGTTCAAATCCTTGCTGGTGTATTTCCCAAAATATGGGAAACTCCTATATCGGGCAGCAGCAATAGAGGAAAGTGATGAAAGGCATCATCTCATACTGCGCAGGAGAAGGCAATGGTAAACCTGTATTCTACCAATAAAACCACATGGCTCTGCGGTCACCAAGAGTTGACACCGACTCAGCGGCACAACCTTTCCTTTCCTTTCCCTATGGATGGTATCCTATGCTGTGGTTAGTTCCAGCTGCACCACTACCTTGGAGCTGAATGGCCATCAGTGGCTGTGGAGGTAATATGGTGGCCTTCTGACTGGCTGCAGCCTCCCCTCTACAGTTGCTACTCTTTCAGGGATGAAAGGGGACTTCAAGTGCTTCCATATTGACCACAGTGGTCAATGGAGCGCCCTCTGTCCTCATCTGCTGCTGGAAGTTCTTTCAAACTCCCTTCTTGAGGGTAGTGAGCCACTGAAAGCAGCAGCCCACAGCTCCTCTTCAGCTCTTAGAAGGCCATCATCTCTGCCCTTTCCCACAGTCATTCACTTGCTACCATCTCTTGACAAGAGGCTTGTCAGCTGAAGCTGGGTCCTCTTTTGTGAGCCTCCCTTCCACAAGATTAGGTGTCTTGTGCAAGTCTTTACTCTTGTGCAAAATGCTGGTGTTGTGCAATTGCCACAATGCTGCTCCAAATGTGGGGTGTGCCATCTTGTGCTACCCCCATGCATGTTGCACTGACACTAGTGCAATGTTTGTCTGCATCCAGTTAATTCTCTTATTTAATTAGCTAAAAGGCTGTTTTAAAAATGCCCTTCCGTATATCTTGCACTGAACAGGGAGTTTGACTAGATGACCTTCAATGCCCCTTCCAATTCTATCATTCTATGTGGATGGTATCGGTTGCCAGCTGAGTACTTGTAATGTAGAATGGCAGCTTCAGTTGCATAGCCTCTGTGTCTGTTTCAGTGAAGAGAAAAACCTGGGACCACCACCCGGCCCCTGACTGTCATTAAGCGCCTACAAGGTCATCTCACACTTTCCACAGGAATGAGCCTGGCTCACATTCTTCAATGTTCCTTTCTTATAACATACCTTGAGCACCCTTTTATTTCTTCATTATATTGTAGGGTTTGTGCCAACATTGTACAATCTTTGCAGAGTATCAGCCTCATTCTGCTGACATTTGGATTTATCTCCCCCCCTCCCATTCACTCAGCTGCTCATATTCAACAGAAAGCTTAAAATAGATGTCCATACACTGAAGTGCCTCTCCTAGCATCTACACCTTGTAACTACGGATTGTTAAAGTACCCAATCCCTTTGTTACCTCATTACACACACAAAAATCACTTAACCTGTTTGCTTAATTCAGGGTATGAAGATCGCCATTGGAAAACCTTCTTGGCAAGACTGAATGAGGCCATTCAGAGCTGAGCGAGCCTTTGTAGCTTCTCTCCCTCCCACCTATAAAACACACAGGCAGGCAGAGCAGAGCATGAGGGAGAGGGCTCCAGTGAGCTCCTGTTACTAAACAGCACGCTCTCACTGGCCCTGGAGCACTTATCTCCAAGTGTGGGCTGAAAACATACTGTCACCCCAGCCCCAGTCCAACCCTGATTAAGTCAACTGCTGACAAGCCTGAGTAAGGGAACAGCTTCTTGACTTGTGTGGTCCAGTGAAGACTAAGATTACAAATCTCTTCCCAAATATTCCCCAAGTGCCCCCCTTGCTCCTGACAATTGTGGGGTGGGGTGGGGGGTGGATAAAAAGAGAAGGAAAGCTTTCAGTGTAGCTGGTAATCTTACCCATCTAGGCCTCAAATCAAAATACACTCTGACTTAGGTTACAGAGTCAGCTGGAAAGTTCTCTAATCAATGGCAGGGATGGGGGTGGGGAGAGGAGAGGAGTAGGAGGGGGATGCTGGGAGAACAGGCTCCCAACTCTTTGTAGAGATAGAAATCTCCCATCTTGATTCAGAGTCACTACAGTGCTTTCTATGTAGCCAGGAATGAGGGAGTAATCAATAGGGAGGGAAAGAAGGGCACCTGAAAGGAAAAAGCTCTTCCTGCTACAGGTAGCCTTGGGCACTGCTGCATCCCACTTGCTACACACTGATTAGGACTACACACTCTTTCTCCCCACCCCCAGGGCTTCTCTTGCAATTAATCTACCATGTTGAGACAGCAGCCCTCTTTAAATTCAAGTGGCTCCAGGTTATCCTCAGCTGACTGGCTTCTACAGTACTGAAATCAAACCTGGCACCTGGCATCCTCACTAGCAAAAGCCCCTGAAATGAAGATAGATTTTGTGGTTAAAAAATAATAAGAGCCAGGTGCCCCATGAGCTCTTTTATAAAAATTCCAGCTCCTATTGATTATTCTGATCATATGCAATCTAATCTCTCTAGCCTCAGAGTTTACCAAGCTGAGAAAAATCACTCCTTATTATGCATATACTGGTGATGGACACACTGACATCTGCAAGTGCACTCCGCTCAGGCTGATGTCACCTACAAGCAATGAATTTATCAGAGGACTCTCAAAGAATAGCTACACTACAGATTTAAACTAATGTAGCAGTCATTCCCTCACCTCCAAGGACCCTGAGAACTTTGGATCTGAGAGAGGGATGTTCGCAATTTCACTAAACTACAATCCCTAGGATTTTGTCAGGGGTGGGTAGGTGTGGTGAGAATTAAAACTGGCTTACAATTAGTGTGTGCTTACTGTGTAGATACATATCCTTAGACCATTTCATATGCAAGGCTTACAACACATTTGAATTTGCTGCTGTTCCTGTTAAATCTGGCAATCCAATAGTCAATAAGTTAAAGTAGAGAAGAGGCATTTGGAATGCAAACAAACATTCTAGCAATGTAGGTTTTACATTAGTCCCTGTATAAAAAGTGCTTCAAGTTGTTTTTCCTCCTTCCAGAATCAGGAACGGATGCCCTAGTCAGGGAGAGAGAGGGAGTATTTGTGATAGTTTTTCACATGGGGCTTTTGAAGCCCTTTAACTCGCATCTCCTCCAGAATGGAGGAGGATATCAGCTAGATTTACCTCAAAGTCCCTGTGAGTTATTGAGGAGCAGTTCACACACAATTCAGGTTTTTCACTATGCATTAAAGTGTAACCCAATTTATATCCGGGGTTTAAAAAATCCACTATTTATGTCAGGTTTTGGGGACAACTTCGAGTTCACAGTAAAGCCGCCCTGTAAACTCGCAGTAAAACCTGCTGTGCATAAAAGCCCTTGCAGATGCTATTCCCAAACAAGTTATTCATTAAAGGTTGTTTCCTTTCCTTGCACATTTCCAAATGTCTCTGATACAAACATACCTCACAGACACATCTGCCAGGATTTCTTTGTCAGGAAGTTGTTTAATTCACTCTTAGGGAGAAACAGAACCAACTACCATTTTTAGGAGTTATTCACATGACTGCATGGGCTGGAGATTGTGATTGCTCTATTCATACCAGTGGCTGGCAGAAAAGCAACAGTATCCAAACTTGTGTGGGTAAAAGGCATTGCTTCCGCCAAACAACTGTGTCCATGGAAATAGTCAGGCTGTTCTGCATGAAGCAATTTATAAACATCTGGACGAGTTCTGTGTCATATATCTGTATCGGTTTGTTCTGCCATTCATCACACAGACATGAGAGATCTCGGAGAGACAACATTACTCCCGTATTAAAGGAGCTACACCAGCTGTCAATATGTTTCCAGGCAAAATACAAAGTATTGGTTATAACCTATAAAGCCCTAAATGGCTTGGGTCCTGTGTATTTAAGAGAACGCCTTCTTCGTCATGAACCCCACCGCCCATTGAGATCATCAGAAGAGGTCCATCTGCAGTTGCCACGGGCTTGTCTGGTGGCTACTCGGGGACAGGCCTTCTCCGCTGTGGCCCAAAGCTTTAGAACATGCTCCCTGCAGATAAGAGCCTCCCCATCTCTGACAACTTTTAAAAAGTCTTTAAAGACACATCTGTTCACCCAGGCTTTTAATACAATATTGTTTTAATGGTTTTAATGCTGTTTTAAAAATATTATTTTAAAAAGGTATGACTTTGTTATGAAAAGGTAGACAAAGGTATGACTTTGTTATGTCAGAACAGATGCAAGTATAAGATGAAGAACCTGAAAAGATTTGAAGAGCTTTGAAAGATTAATCTGACCATTCCAATATTAGAAAGGCATTCTTGGCTGTTTTGAGGGTGCTTCCTTATACCCATTTTCAAAATATGAACAAGATCATAGTACAGAAGTATTGGGTTATTTATTCAGACCACAAGTTTGCTAGAAAGTCTGTTAGTCCCTTTATATGCTTCAGTTCTTCAACTTACCACTTGCTATTCACGATGCAATTACTCACATTTATTACTGTCAACAGAGAACCTACTGGCATGACCACAGAACTGCATTGGAGATAGATAGATAGATAGATAGATAGATAGATAGATAGATAGATAGATATTTGGCAGTTGCTACTGTTGTAACATTTTGTGACTTAACCATAACATGACCTCAACATTCACAACTAAGGAAAGCAAATGGTTTTGTATTCATTATTTAGAAATTCAAGACCAATAAAAATCTGAAATTAAATGTGGGTTTCTATATAGGTGCGTGTGTGTTTTAAGTGACACACTGAAGGCTGCAGGCTGCTTTTGTGAAGTTTTAAATTGTGATTAAATGTGCACAGATGGAACATAAACTTCAGATAATTTCCTAGAGTAGTCTGAAACTATATTTCTTCTATTATATGCTTCATTACAAATTTCAATGGTCAGTTGAAGACTAACTCCATTATCAACAGCATAGGCATGAGCATCATGCTCCAAGAATCTTCTTTGCCTACCATGCTAAAGTGATATCAGATTTATGAACTGGTATGGTTTCTTTCTGCATTGTTTAGTTATATTAATATTATCCTATAAAATAGTAGAATAAATATTTATGCATGGGCAGTAGGGGAAATTGGCTCCAAACGAGACCAGCATTCTCTGGGCTGGAACAATTGCTCTACAAAAAACATGATTGGGTATCATCTGTTGCTTAAGAAACATCAGCTTGACTCAGTCTTACAGTCCCTAAAGTTCATCAGGAGGCGATTGATTATGCACATTGCAAAGTTAGCTCAAAGTGCAACAAGATGGCTACTTTTTTGATATCCAATTATGTGAATTGGACCTTTTTCAGGTTTTCTTCATAGGTGGTGGTGGTGGGGAGACTCTTCCCAACAGCAAGTAACCAGTACTGAGTACAGACATAGGGACATAGGAAGCTGCCATATACTGAGTCAGACCACTGGTCTATCTAGCTCAGTATTGTTATCACAGGGGCTTCTCCAAGGTTGCAGGCAGGAATCTCTCTCAGCCCTATCTTGGAGAAGCCAGGGAGGGAACTTGAAACCTTCTGCTCTTCCCAGAGTCGCTCCATTCCCTAGCGGGTGCTCACACTTCTAGTCTCCCATTCATATGCAATAAGGGCAGACCCTGCTTAGCTAAAGGCACAAGTAATGCTTGCTACCACAAGACCAGCTCTGCTCTCTAAAGGACAATGGACATGAACAAGAACAGCTTTACAGTTTCCAGATATAATTAATGAACAGCTTTCTAACAAGTATACACTGATGAGTGCCAATGGTTCAGATCCAGAGAGGTACACTAGAAGATCCATACATGTGAGAGCCAGCGTGGTATAGTGGTTAGAGTGCTGGACTAGGACCGGGGAGACCCGAGTTCAAGTCCCCATTCAGCCATGATACTTGCTGGGTGACTCTGGGCCAGTCACTTCTCTCTCAGCCTAACCTACTTCACAGGGTTGTTGTGATGAGAAACATAAGTATGTAGTATATCGCTATGGGCTCGTTGGAGGAAGAGCGGGATATAAATGTAATAAATAAATAAATAAATTTTAAAAATGTAGTTGCTTTTTAAAATTCTCCCCATTGGCATAGCACAGGAAGTAAAGGCATTCATCAGCACTCATGCACCCATGAAATTAGGAGGATCATATCTTGCTATGCTGTTCATACTAGCTGAACTCCTGACCCAAATGATTAGTGCTCTTCCAGTGAACAAGTATTAATATCAGAGTCCAGTTCAAATGGCCCTTTGCATTTCCTTTCCCAAGGCTTCGGACTCACAGGTTTATAAGCCTATTTCATAGATAGAATGTATGCAACTCCTGATCAAGAACACATGAGTAAAACTAAAAATGAATCAATCCTCTATCTCAGAGTTGTTAATGCAAAAAAATAAAAAAGTAAGAAGTATTACATTCAAACTATCTGCAACTAACTAAGTTTATTGGGACTCTCCAAACCAAAACCTAAAATTATACTAATCTATAGCATATGAAAGTTTTTCTTTTTAAAAAATGATTTTATTAAAAACACTATAACATACAACAGTCTAACAAAACACTATAAACATCCAAACATATTAGCTATCTTCTGTAAATTGTTGAGTCCTCAAATAACAAATCTGCCAACCAAGAACACTGAAAGAATCCAGTGTTTTTGCCTCTTAACCATAAACAGTTTATACTAAAGTCAGATGGCAGGACTGTAAGTCTATATGCCTTTAGAATGACCTGCATTGTTTGAAAAGGACTTGGGACCAAGCCTACTTACATTTCAGTTTCTAAGATTAACAGTATTTCCCCTTACTAAAATGACAACTACATTACACCCTTATAGCCTGCTATTTTCTTCAATAGCTTGCTTACATTTTCTTCATTTTTCTCCCATGGGAACTATATGAATAGTCAAAAGGCATATTAACCAATTAGTTTTTGTTAATGTTCTTACTTCTAATAAATGTATTCACAATTGAAACAAATATGACATTTCTCAACATTGATGATGAGTTTATTTATTAATGATATAAATGCAACAAATCAGCCTAAAAACAGCAACAGCGAAAGACCTATAATAAAAGGCCATAACTGAAAATGCCTGCTGGAAAAGCTAACTCTTAACTGCTCATCCAAAAATGAACAGCAACAGATGATCTTCCTTAGGGAGGGCATTCTGGTGTCTCAGCGTCACAACAGGAAGACCCTGATTGCTAAGCCGACCCACCACATTCCAAGAGTGGCAGGACATGGAACAGGGCCTTGATAAATTATCTTGGGCACATCTGTATGGGTGGAGGCCATTCTTAGGACCATTTAGGGCTTTAAAGTTGAAGACCAACATTTGGAACTAAGCCAGAAACAAACTGGTAACCAGGGAAGATGCTATAATATGCTTGCTATATTGTATCTTTCAATATGCTCACTCCAATTAACACTAGCAGCTTCATTTAAGAGCAACAGAAATTTCTCAACTATATTCAAAGGCAGCTCCAAGTAGAGTGGGTGTGCGGGTAGATAGATGGGTAGGTGGGAGGACCAAGCAGAAATTGGAGGAACAGACCAAAGGCGGCTAATAACGTTTATTATTATTATTTTCTGTACCCGGTGAGTCTTTGCCTGCTTGAATCTCATTAGTATCAGCATTGGGCTTTTCCACATGCATTACTGCATCTTATCTTCATTAAGGGTGGGTTCTTGTGCAGGCTCCATAACTCCTGCATTCACTTCTGAAAAAAACCATCCTCTCTCGGTGCGATATTTAGATGTGGGAAGGGCAAAGCAACCTCACAGCAATAGCTCCATCAAAGTACATCAGATTATAGATCCTAAAAGGCAGAGATGGTATCACACAGAAGTCAGGCATACACTTTGTTCATGGAAGAAACTACTCACAAAAAACCCCTCAGAAGCAACATTTTGATACGACTATGCAAAAGATAATAACAGCTATATCGGAACTGAATTGTTGGTGTTTATTTCCAGATATAGTATTGTAAATCTAACTACAGAACAGATAGAAGGAAAAGAGCTAAGATGTGTTAAAACTCTCTAAGATGCAATTGTAGTCTGCAGTTCAGTCCATTATGGATATTAGCAGGTGTTTTCCACTGAAAACTAAAAAACCTTTATTTCCATCCATATCTTTAATGGATTTTGCCCAGCCTCTTGAAATAACACATAATGGTAATAAAGAACACTTACACAATCAAAAATTATATTACACTTTTGTCACAATTCACAATAGTAACCCAAATAGCAAGATCAGAAGTTAATTCCATGGCTATTTCTGTTCAGATAAGCACAGGATATATTTCATATAGGATTCTTTTCTTTTAAATGTGCATGAGTTTCCATGGAGAAAAAACCTTTAGGTTGATCATTCTAAATTCCAGGACTTTTAAGATCTTCGGGGGAGGGTGGACAAGATTGCAGACTACCAAGGGGGCTGTCTTGATTGGTTTGTCCTACACTGCCCAACTAATAGAGCTATTACATACTATCAAATTCACTCCTGCCCAGAGGAGTTCACAAAAGAAAGGACCCAATTTCCTTGAAACATGAACAAGAGGTAATGCAAAATCAAAACCTGAAATGTGGAAAGCAGGAGCAGTATCCTTTTGTGTAATATGTTTGATAGGTTTTGTCACCTGTGCTATATTTATTTTGTCACATGTGCTATGTTGTAATTTGAGTCTAATTGTTACCCTAATTGCAGATACAAACAATCTAGTTGTATAAAACAACATATTGCTACCCGACCCAAGCTGTCAAGATGGAATAACCCGGAAATCTAAATATAAAAATAAGAACAAAAAGAGACAACCCTCTTGGTCCACTGGAGCAAAATTCACAGAATCAGTAAAATACTGCCTTCACTGAATGCAATCTCACTGAAATTAAGCTTTTTTCAGTCCCACTGAATTCAATGTAGTAATTAATATGTCTATGCCCAGCACTGGCTCAAAAGCACAAGCTGCCTCCTTGCTCAAATGCCAGGATCTAATCCCAGCCTCATAATAGGTGCAGAAGCAGTCTTTGCTGCTGCTTCTTTAACACTACTTCCTCCACCACTCATGTTCTTAGGAAGAATACAGGTAAAGTACAAATGGCTTCTGGGAGAAGCCCTCAATTCCTATCATGGGCACACCCTTGCACTCTAAACTGGGAATATTGAGATAGTATATAGGAAGATTGGAAGCTGATTTATATGGAGTCAGACCATTAATCCATCTATCTCATTATTGTCTACATTGACTGGCAGTGGCTCTCCAAGGTTAAAAGGTTGCTCCCAGCCCTACACGGTGATGCTACGGAGTGAACTTGGGACTTCAGATGCTCTTCCACTGAGCAATGGCCCCATCCCATAAGGGGAATATCTTGCAGCACTCACATGTAGTCCCCTATCCAAATGGAAGCCAAGGTCAATCCTGCTTATCAAAAGGAGACAAGTCAAGCTTGCTACCACAAGATGAGCTCTCTTCTACAAGGTTTCTTCAGCAACATATGGGCAACCCTGCCCCACATGGCATAAGGAGGATACGGATTTAGTTCCCACAGTGTGTACCTCTGTTTCTGTTCAAGTAATCAAGGAACACTATGCAGGCTGATAACCTGCCCAGAATAATACACACGCTTCTCAACCATCCATACCCGCTCTTGCGGGTATCTAAAGCAACACCTACTGTGTTGCACAAGAGCACTCTTGCACCAAAATCTGTGCAAATGCAATTGCGCAACACTGCAGTCATTATTTCCAATGGACATGGCATCACATAACTGCATTTGGACAATTTTGGGTTTTAGCATAAGAGCTCGTGTGCAACACCACAGGCGTTAACTTTAGATTCCCACAGCAGCACAGGATGTCAGCCACTATGTTAAAAAAATTGCACCACTGCAACTAAACCAGTCAGTTGGGATGAGGAACCCTAACCTTTTCCTCCTACAAACTGATATGCACAGGATAGACTGACCACAGCAGGTTACAGTTAAGGCTCCTAAGCAAATTTGTCAAGGCTCTTTTAGCTGTTCCAAAATGTATCAGAAGAAAAAGAAGCTACTTACTACAGGGCATGATGCAAAAGAGATGTCAATGGAGAAGCTGTCCTGATCACTGGCATTCAATATTACAGGTTCTAAGGCTGCACCCCAGTGAGCCATGTAGCTACATGAACATTGGTTTGCCAGCTGACCAGCTGACCAGTTTCAAACCTGCTTTTCTCTTTCGTTTGCACAGCCCCATTAATCACAGATGGGCTACTTTAAATGTGCAGCTGTTGAAACTGAAATAGCTCACGTACATACAGATGAGTTACAGTCTTTGGGCATTTCCAGGAGGAGGCCTTTTGCCCACAGCTGTGACTTGCAGATGGCTAGCACTATATTACATGCAGTCATCTCTTTGGAAAACTCTTTGGAAAACTCTTTGGAAAAGACCTTACACATTGGAAGGGGGTGGAACTAACCTTTCTGGCAGGGGGAAACCAAGCTGTAGCTGGAGGAAAGCTGGTGTGTGGTTTATTAACACTTATTTTTTTATTTTTTTTATTTAGCACATTTCTATAGCGCCCTAACCCAAGGTCTCACTTCCATGTGATTACCAGAACAAACATTGTAAAGAAATACAGTCTCTTCCCTTCTCATATCAGGCAGACACTTTATTTTTTAGCAAACTGTGGGCATTCAAAGTACTGCAGTGAGGAATCTGAGAGACCAGCAATATGTCTCGCAATGGTGTCATGGGCACTATTGGTAGGTGCTTATGACCACCGCCATTCTCATAGCAAAATGTGCAGTGTATTTTCACTCACAAGGCTGAGAAATGCTGGGCTTAGTTATTCCTACAATCTTCCAAGTGCTGTGGAACAACAATCTTTGTTTGAAAGAGTGAAACATTAGTGATGGCGGCATAGTCCTGTCAGTCGATCACAGTATCTGGAAAGGTCTTGTGCTGCTGGAATAAGACCTTCCCTGGAAGAAGGATCAACCAACTCAAACCCAATAAAAGCCTAATAAAATAGGAAACACAGGGTGGAAAACAGTGTCCCTCTTTCCTCCCTTTGCCTACCCCCGAACAGCTCCTCCATGTGATTTTATATTCTGATGCTTTCCAGCAACAAAAGAGTACACAAAAATAAAACTGTTCCTTAGTACCAATTGCAGACAATCTCCTCCTCCTACAAACATTAGCACTTCTTGAACAATCTTCAAAACAACAATATGCTAAGTATTCCCAAAGTTATGCGGGTAGGATGTGCATGGAGTAGATTTTGTGTTTTGTTTCAAGCTTGAGTGGGACGGGCGACGCAGATGGCTGAAACATTTAGTCAAAAGAGCAGTTGACCCGGTTGTTTCAAGGGAACAAAACCCAAAACATTGAGTGTTTCAGCCATAGGGAACAATGGGGAAACTCAAAAAAACCCCATTGTTATTCATGGTTAGCTCCCAGGGACACCAACATGGGTTGGGTGGTAGGGCATGACAGGTGCTAGCTACTACCCAACACACAAAAGAAATGGGCAAGCAGGCGATTGTTGACAAAGTTTTAATCTTCCCCCCAAACCCCCACAGGATCAGAAGCCAGTGCCAGAAAACCAATCAGCAAGGGGAAAACGGGTCTCCAAAATGGCATTTGAAACATAAAAACATTTCAAATTGAAACGTGGTTGTTTTGTTCCAAGGTCAAAATAGACCCTTTTTTAAAAGAGAGTTTTGTTTTGAACTTGAGACAAGACTCTCTTCTGCAAAATGAGCCCTCTTGGAGACTGCAGGTCCCACTGTAAAAATAGTGAAGATCACTGCAGTAGGGAGACTGAGTATATGGTATCTTCCACTTCACATCTAACTCTCTTTTTATCAAGTCTGCAAGCATGTTCTCAGGTGAATGCCCATGAAGAAATGCTCTGTATAAAAACCAAAGTAGGCCATGCAACATCTGGCCATGATATACAGACAGAATGTTTATAGGGTCTAACGACAGGTGGGTTTACTATCATCATATGTAGTGTGAGCCAATGGTCTGTAGCATCAACCTCCATAAACAAGTTTTATATATATATATACATACACACACTCACTGACTCATGTGTATGTTGCACTTTGGATGGGTTGGACCCAAAGTAAGTGAATCCTGACTAAAAGCACCACTGACTTAAATCAATAAGGCAAGTTAGTTGTGACTAACAACTGAGATTGATTTCAATGGTACTTAGCAAGGATTGACTTGCTATGGATACAATCCAGTGCTAAGTAGTATTTCAAAGTATTTTCAAAGTATTTAAATACAGTAGGGATTGAGCCTCTTTCATATACTGTCAGGTTCTGCCTTGGCATAGACACCATATACACGAGATCCTCCTTATTCACAGGGGTTCATTCCTTGCCTACTACCGTGAGAATTGGGGCATTATTCCTATGGGAAACAGAGGGTTAAGCTCCAGGATTGAAGAAAAGTGCCTTAAAAGTGCAAAAAAAACCACCTAAAGACATGCAGTTCTGTAGTGTGCCGTGCTCCATGGGGTCAGCATGAGCTCAGGATGTGTCCAGGAAAGGTGTGAGAAAATTACAGAAAAAGTGAGGGGTTCCCCCCCCCCGAGAAATAGGAAATGAGCCACAAAATGGCTCAGACGGACAAAATGGTGGCCATAAGTGACCTGCATGGACACTTCCAGCCCTCTAGGAACCACAGATACATGGGTTTCAACACTTTCATATCTGCAGATACTGAAAACAGGTGTCAATCAGACAACCTGTGGATTCACAGATCCCCAAAGAGCAGTTCCACAAATAATGAGGTTCTCCTGTACTGCTACCACCTGTGGTAAGTTGCTGTACTGTAGCAGTGCAAATACACAATACTACAGTGTGCATTTGCCCCCGCTTCTTCCCCCACCCCACCCTTTTTTTCCTTTTTCCTTTTCAGAGATTACAAGAACATATCCAGGGGGTGGTATCATATTTTATGGCAAGAGGTTTCCTGTCTACCCAAACTTTTCCTGACGAATGGCTTTATATACCTTAACACTGTAGCCTAACAAGGAATGCTTAAAAGAAGGCAATGGGGGGCGGGAGCAAGTTACTAACCAGGGGGTGAAGCAATTAAATTGTTGCTAGAGCAGGGAGTTGGGGAGAGGAGCTGGCAAGGAAAGGACGGATGAGGGATTGGGGAGAAAGAAACTGAGGAAAGCTGCAGCAGAAGTTAAGGACAAGAAGAAGCAGAGGCTGGAAGAATAGAGACTTATCTGAGGAGGCAGCTCCTGTGACTGATCCAGAGACCAGTACTGGAAGTTCATGCCTGACTGAAGCATTGGGGAAGCTGGTTGCAACTGTGGGATTGGTACCTCTGCCACTGGAGGAAATTGTATTGTTTGTTTACTTTCAATGTATTTTTGGGACCGCTTTTCCCGCTTTCACTTACTACTTACCTTTGCCCATAAATTCTGTTAAACTTACCTTGTTGACAGATATCCTTAATTTCTGAAAACCCAAAGCCCATTAAAATAACTTGAAAAATTATTATTATTAATAATGATGATGATGATGATGCATAGTCTCTTGAAGAGCATAGAGAATCTAGGAAACAAGTGCATGTACATACAAAGATTTCAGAGGTCACACTCCTTGTAATCCCTTTTAAGGAGTAACACTGTTAAATTTAGCTTCTTTTTTATAACATGAATTCATGCAGTAGCTTTCTTGTCAAGCATGAAAGACATTAAAGAAAGCTCAAATAAGGGGGAAAACGTCTCTGCTAAGTGCCAAGTTGCTTTCATGGCCGGTTGTCAAGCCTGGAATTCATCCTGAGGCAGGAGATTTTGCTATGAACGCAGAGCAAAAGGGGAAGAGCAAAATGACACACTGTCTTCCACGGGTGAATGGGCTATTATTTTTGTGGGATGACGGGAGTCCAGCTCTGGCAGTCCAACACAAGAACAGTTCAATGTCCTTACCCAGTCCAAAACTGGCTCGCTATCAGTCATCTGGAATTAAAATAGAGTATGTATGATTCCTTTGATTGTGTCCTCCTTTATTAGAAACAGCCCACTTCAAATTGGTCTATGCCTCTATGCAAACTTGCAGCTTCTGAGCTTGGTTTAACTTAAAGGAGAGAGATACAAGCATCTAAGTGTCACGTCAACTTTGGCGCTCAGTCACTTCAAAGCTGGCTTCAAAGGTACCCAAGGATGGCACACTGTGCTCATATACCATCATCTTTGCTTCACTCAGTAAACCCAAGAAGGCTGCTGCTAGTAGAAGTCTCTCTTATGCTGTTCCAATTTCCTAAGATCCAAGCAGTGAGAAGCCCCCCAGAAAAATTCCTTCTTACATTTAGATTTCAGCATTGCATTGCATCATACTTCCTTGGATTATGAGGCAAACTGTCAGTGGTGACACATTCAGCCCGGCAGGCTCTGCAAAAAAGACAGGGACAAATCCCTATTATCAATCCCTCACCAAAATCAGCAACTGCATGGACAGAATACTTCCAACTAACGTTAATTACTATTTTTATATTATTTTGGCACCTTAATCCAATGGCTTAACACTAGTTGCAAACCGAAACAACCCTCCCAAACATGACAAACATTATAACAATTATAATGACGTATTTTGTCTTTCTCCTCATGGAAACAAAAGTCCCCAGGGCCTAATTTGGGCAGTATGTGGTGCTGCTCTACCCCTTCACTACAGTGACATTCCCCTCATCGTCATAGATTAGGGACAAGCATAATTGGGACAGGCAGTGGCTATAATTCCCCTGAAAGACTGCAGTTAATTTTCTTCTTTTTTCAAACAAAACGTAGAAAATCAAGATGAAATAGCACCTCCTTTCTCCTCCAGCTCTTTCATATTAATACCTTTCAAGGTCTTTGAAGAACTAATTAATCTAAAGCAGCACTTGTGGAAAAGAGTTAATAGAAATTTTAATACAAACATAAAACCATAACAAGATTTTATCTCACTTCCTTTGATATGTGAAACAAACAGTTACTCCAGGAGGCTTTGAGAAACAGTTATGGAAAACCACAGGTGATAAATTAACCACAGAATGGCTCCCCATTTGGTTCCCCTATTGCAACAGAAACATACTGAGATTTTAAAATAATTCAACAAAAAGGTTGTGAAGGTCAAAGTCAGTCTTGTTCATGCTGTCTACTATGCTTGTGGAAAATTATATGGAAAATCAGAATCACCTGCTCCACAAAGATATCCTTTCATGTTTGCTGTTTATTTTTTTCCATACATTAGTACACCATTTATTGAGTTTTGGAGCAGGCACACCCATGCTCAAAGGAACTGCTCACATAATCCATATGTGCATAAAAACTGCGAACATGATCCATTAAGCAAGATTATGGAGTGTGTAAGTGAAGGAAACAAAATGAGATTACAATAATCAAAACTCACTAGATAACAATCCAATCCACCATAGAATTACAGTCCAGGTCCTTGCACAGTTAGATGTACCAATAGTATCAGGCTGCTAAACTTAAAGAAGACAAGGTTGTTTTTTTCCAAGTTAAGTAAATAGCAAAATGCTCATGGATATCCATTAGCTCAGAATTACGTGAATCACTGTCATAACTAAACGAAAGGATTTGTTCAGGATACTTCTCTTTAACTCCTGTTCTTAGCTGTTCATACATAGCAATATTTATTGAGGCTATAAACACCACCTCTATGGGAAACCATATTTCTGAGACACTCTTATTTACTTTAGGAGATGAAAACAGGATTGAACCAAAGTGAATTTGAACAATGACTAATTTATAGGGTTAGGGTTAGATTTACAGTTGATGTATTTTTCCCCTCTGCTGCCCTGCTCGTTTTCTATACACCTAACACCACCCCTGTCTCTCTCTCTCTCTCTCTCTCTCTCTCTCTCTCTCTCTCACACACACACACACACACACACACACACACACACACCAGGGAGGAGGCAAGCTAGCAAGATGTCCACAGGCACAATTTGTATAGAACGATAGAAATGGAATTGTATTCGCATATTGAGTGTTAGAAGTAGAACTGACATTGGAGGGCTTCTAGTCCAGTCCCCAGGTCAGAGCAGAAAATGGATGTAGCATCCCTGACATATAGCCATTCAGGCCCTATCTGAGGGCTCCTAGAGGAGGAGAACCCACCTCTACAAAAGGCAGACGGTTCCACTGCCAAACAGCTCTTGCAATCCGGAAATTCTTCCAAATGCTTCCACTTCCTTGTAATTCCAACACATTGGTTTTAATCCTGCCCTCAAGAGTAACAGAGAGAGAATACACGTGACAGCCATTCAGATATTTGAAGACTGCTATTATTTCTCCCCTTAATCTTGTTATTCAGGCTAAACATACCCAGCTCCTTTAAGCATTGCACAATGCATGGACCCTCATCATCTTTGTTGCCCTCCTTTGAACCAATTTTAGTTTGAGGTTGTTTTTTTAAAATGTGGGGGGAAACAGTCAAATATGCTCTCTCCACTGCAGACTGAGCTGGTACAGTCCCAAGAGGCCTGGATCTCATAATATTTCTGAATGTGCTGTCCAACACAAAGCTCCAGCTCACATTGATACAGACAGGGGTGTAGGGCAGTCAAGGGACAAGGTCCAGCCAATGCCTCCCCGTGACTGTTGATTTTTAAAATTTACAGATATTTATTTTAAAACTGTTTAAATTGATTTAATGTTTTTAATTGTTGCTTTGCGCTTTTAAATTTGTAAACTGCCCAGAAATGTATATATGGGGCAGCATAAAAATCTGCTAAACAAACATCATCCATATCGTCTCAGTCACCAGAAGTAATAGTTCTGCTCTATTTTCTGCTGTTCAGGTTCACCTGAAATACAGTTGTCCATCTCTGGGTCCTACATTTTAAGACAGACATTGATCAAGTGGAATAGGTTCAGAGGAGGGTAATGGGTCTGGAAACAGTCTGTCCTGTGAGAAGTAGTTGGAGGAGCTGGATATGTTCAGCCTGGAGAAAAGATGACTCAGGGAGATATAATAGCTGTCGTCAAATATCTGAAGGGCTGTCACACAGGAGGAGTAGAAGATATGTTCTCTTTACTCCTCAAACCAATGGGTTGGAATTACAAAAAAGCAGTTGCAGGCTAGATATTACGTGTAAGAGTTGTTTGAGAGTGGAGCAGTCTGCCTTGTGCAATAGTAAGCTCTCCTTCCCTGGAGGTTTAAAAATTGCACAGCCTGTCAGTGATGCTGTACCAGTTTCCTGCTCTATGTAGCAGGTAAGACTAGAACAGGGCGGCACAACTTCAGCCCTCTGGAAGATGTTGGTCTGTAACTCCCATCATCCCTGACTAGTGAGCACTGTGGCTGGGGACTGTGGAGGTTGTAGCCCCAAAATAGCTGGAGGGCTGAAGTTGTGCACTCCTGGACTAGCAGATCTCCAAGGACACTTCCAACTTTAAAATGCTATGATTATATTACAGTCATCCTTGCCAACCACGAGGGTTCCGTTCCAGGGAACCCTTGCAGGTGGTGAATTTGCGGTTGGGGAGCATGGAAACAGAAATGCATTGGAAATGGGGTTGAGGGAATCGTGTTGGGAAATGACCGAAAAAGAAAAAGGACTAAAAAACCCACCAAAAAACCACCCAGAATCAGCCATAGTTAGCAAGAGCAGTGAGGGGGAACCCCAGAAATCACCCCTGAACCCCCCAAAATCACCCCTGAAGCCCCAGAAATTACTCCCAAACCCCCAGAAATCGGGGGGGGGGGCACAAATTGCCCAAAAAATGGTCAAACTGTGGATACTCGAGTTGGGTTGCAGTTGGCGAGACCTGCCACAATTTCCCAGTTGCGGATACTTAAAACCACGACTGGGAAACCCATAAATGGCAAGGGAGGATTGTATTCTAAAATTTCTAGAGCATTCTAAAATCTGATAATTGGTGTAAAAAACATTAATAGGGCACAAAATTTATATTAGATCTTTTGGGTTTACTGTTGGGTAAATTAAAAGAGATAGTGTTGGGAATGAGTGTTAAGCCAAATAAGGGTGCATGCACTCATTTTTTCCTTTTTCCGGTTAACAGTGTTAAGCAAGAGCTATTCATTCTAGAAAGGCAAAAAATGTCACCATTGATATAAAATAAGCCCCCCAATTGGCACATGCATGAGTAGTTAAAATTTTTAGTGGCTACAGTGAAGTTATTCCATATTTAGACTACTGCAGCTGAGAGCAGAAGGATCCCATTGTTTGCTGTTAATGATTTCAGATCTTAAATGGTTACATCAATCTTTCATTCTGGCCAATTAAAAACAGAGTTGAATCAACTGCTGGCACAACAGACTCCCCAGATAACAGTTATAGGTAATGAAAGATCAGGCACTGAAGAAAGTCCAGTTCAAAATCCTGAAGTTACAATTCTATAATTCAATATTACTTTTAGTTATTACTAATTATTAAATTAAATAAATAAATAAAATTGATGATGATGATAAATAAAATCATCATCATCATCATCATCATCATCACTTTTCAGTTTATAAGTCAAGTCATCTAAATCAGGCTTCCTCAACCTACGGCCCTCCAGATGTTGCTGAACTAAAACTCCCAGCATAAATTGTGGCTAGGGATGCTGGGAGTTGTAGTTCAGCAACATCTGGAGGGCCGCAGGTTGGGGAAGCCTGATCTAAATAAAATTCCCTACATTATGTATTTCATTTAAATTCTGCTTTCTTGGATGAAACAC
The DNA here is from genome assembly GCF_027244095.1 of Hemicordylus capensis. Taxonomy (NCBI): domain Eukaryota; kingdom Metazoa; phylum Chordata; class Lepidosauria; order Squamata; family Cordylidae; genus Hemicordylus; species Hemicordylus capensis. The sequence continues at coordinate 387,769,198 of NC_069657.1, read as the reverse complement.
AAGAAGGAATGCATAGAGTTCCCAAACCGTCCCATTTTGAATTAACCATACCTAAGACCTGTGCAAGTTCAGCAGTACAGTGCCCATAGGTCTGGGCACTAACATATTGAGATATCAGACCTAAAAGAGCAACTATACAAAAGATAGGCTCAAAAGCCCAAAGCAGAAGAAAAATCAAATGTGTGCAAAGCGACAGTCAAGAGCCACATACTAGACCACTGTGGTTCATCATAAGGTCTAGGGGCCACCCCCATCAACTCTACGTGTGGCTCCCCAATTGTTTATTAGGCCTGTATGAAGCTTCAGCCAAAACGGAACACTCCGCCCAGTCCCCTGCCCCACCCCGGGCACCATAAGGAGACAACCATTCTTACTGTGCAGTGGTGTGCCCAGCGCTGTGAGGAGCACTCCTTAAGGGAAACAGTGGGAGAGGAGAGCTGGTCTTATGGTAGCAAGCATGACTTGTCCCCATAGCTAAGCAGGGTCTGCCCTGGTTGCATCTGAATGGGAGACTTGATGTGTGAACACTGTAAGATATTCCCTTTAGGGGATGGAGCTGCTCTGGGAAGAGCAGAAGGTTTCAAGTTCCCTCCCTGGCTTCTCCAAGATAGGGCTGAGAGAGTCTCTTATATGCAACCTTGGAGAAGCCACTGCCAGTCTGTGAAGACAATTCTGAGCTAGATGGACATATAGTCTGACTCAGTATATGGCAGCTTCCTATGTTCCACTCTTGAGCTTCTGCACCATGTTCGTGGGCATGCACAGAGTGCTGGGAAGAGTAGCCCTTCCCAGTGCCTTCCTTCTAGAGCTCTGTCTCTCTTACAGTGCCTTCCCAGCACTGAAAACAGAGCAGCGCTGTTTGGAGATAAATGCAGTGGGAAATCTGTGCTTCTCACCTTGAAGGGTCTTTTTGGCAATGTGGCCCCTGCTTGAAAAATAGTAAAGATCACTGAAGGAGACACATCAGTTTATTTTAACCTAAACTTCGCTTTTGCCACTTTACTGTATCATTTCTCATCTCATTTCAGATGCCTGACACACATCTGATCTACAACAATTTTCCTACAACCTTCACATCCAAAAAAAGATAACTGGTTGGCAGGCTAATATGGAAGATTATCTAGCCAGAAAGGAAAAAGCCCCCCCCCCATACACACACACACTGCAAAACAACAGTTTATCAGTGCTAATCTAATCTAAACACTGATCTTGCTAGAATAGAAGAGTGCATGAGTAAATGCAAAGCCTGTGCATGCGCAGCATAAAAAAATTGCTCCCAATGTATCACAAAACTTAAAGATCCATATTAGGTTGTATATGCCATATCCTTAATTACAAAACAAAAATAATGTTTAACAATTGCAGTTAAGTTTTTTGTTTCTCTGCATACATTGATGTGTCTAATGTGTGCAAGATAAAATGCTACCATTAACAACATATTGTTGCAATGGCAACTGCAGGACACATTGATAACCAACACTTCAGATACACTTGTGGCAAATTCCCAGTTACATAAATTCCCAGTTACATAAACTCCCCTTCAAAGGAAAGGTGGCAGAGATAAGAACACATTTTCCTGAGGCTGGCAACCTAGTCAGGAATTTAGAATCACATGAAATCCAGCAGTACAGTTATGAGGAGAATATGTAGTAGAAAGTCACGAATCCCATCTCAGATAACATGAGTGCATCAGTGGGGCAGTGTTCAGTTGGCAAACTAGCATGGCTGAACCGCACCATTGCTCTGCTGTCCTAACTTCTTCTAATGTTGCTCAGCTAGAACCTGTGGGCATGGCAATTGCTGGATATATGGTAGAGTATTTTCACAATTAGTACCACAGGTTAGAATTGTCATTGCAACTATTACACATTTTAAAAAGAACATAAAAAGTTCATCCTTACCACTGTCCCTACTGTATAATTAAAGTGGTGAGTTCTTATTGCATTGGGTCCTATATATCTGGTAGAAAAGTGTTATAGGAAGAGACTGCGGCAGACAAGATGATGAGCCTAAAACACATCAAGACCCTGCCCCTTCATCTCCATCCCCAAGGAAAGTTGAAAGAATACAGCAAACAAGATTTTCTGTGACTCTGGGGACAGGATTATAAAAGATTTTCAAAAGTCACAAGGCTGGAGCAGAAAGCCTTTCTAAATTGCATTTCTTGGATTTTATGTTATTATCTTCATGGCACAGTTATTACATATTAAAGCCTAATGGCTCTTTTCTGCTAGTAACCTAATATGGAATGTGATTGATATCCCTATCAGTACATTAGAGAACTCTTTGAATTTCATAAAGTGGAATTAGAGGAAGCAAGAGCAGGTGAGCAGAATATCCTCCTGTGTGCAATACCCTAAGCACAAGGTGTTCAGTATACCATATGAAAATCCACAACATTCCTGAAACCTTACAGTGAAACTTCCCAAGTTCTCTTGTTTGCAGGAAATTTGCTTCTAACAAAATTCATGTTTGTATCTGTATGTAATCCTCACATAATTATGTAACTGCATTTGTGCATATTCATCCCAGATCCACCTTGCCTCTCTCTTTCTATATATGAACATATGAAGCTGCTTTACACCGAGTCAAATGGTTAGTCCAAATAGATGAGTATTATTTACACTCACTGGCTGCAACTCTCCAGGGTTTCAGACAGGTGTCTTTCCCAGTTCTACCTAAGGATGCTAGGGATTAAGTCTGCACCTTTTGCATGCAGAAGGCTACTGCCCCCTCAGAATGGAACTTACTCCCAAGTTAGTGCATACAGGACTGCAGCCTTCAGGATTTTATTTAAATATTTGTGAACCGTAAATGTGATGTCCAGTTAATAAACATTTTATGGGGCTGGCTACAGCACCTTCTGTTCCTTTTACTAACTCATCTTGTAGCATACAGTTTCATCTGCCATGCTGGCCACTGAGGGCAGATATTGCTCCATTTTACATGTTGTTGGTTTGTTATTCAAAATTGTCCTACACTTAATAAACCTTTTTGCCATTCAGTATCTCTGTATTGGTGGTGGTGGGAAGAGAATGGTACTACTGGGCAGTCCAGTATTTCTGATAGCCCAGACCTGCTCAACTTTGGCCCACCAGATGTTTTAGGACTACAACTCCCATAATCCCCAGCCAGAGTGGCCAATAGTCAGGGATTATGGGAATTTTAGGCCAACATCTTCAGGAGGACTGAAGTTGAGCAGGCCTGTGATAGACATCTGTGCAATCTTCACATATTTATTTATTTATTTATTTGATTTATATACCGCCCTTCTGATACGGCTCAGGGCAGTTCACAACATGATAAAAACAATTAAAAACAAATTAACAATTAAAATCAAACTATTAAAACACAATAAAACCAATAAAACAGCTAAAAGCCCTGAAAATCAGGGCAACAATTTAAAACAGTTTAAAACAATTAATCATTTTAAACTCTGGAAGGCCAAGCCAAATAAGTCACACTCCCTCTGTCGATTCCCCGGTAAAGGTCATCCATCAGGCCGACCAAGGCTGTCTCAACCCCATAGCCAGCCCTAAAGCCAGTTTGAAATGGATCTAAATAATCAGTTTCCTCCAAGACTGCTTGGAGCTGGTCGGCCACCACCCTCTCAATCACCTTGCCCAACCAAGGGAGATTGGAGATTGGCCTGTAACTGTCCATCACTAAGGGATCCAAAGAAGGCTTCTTTAGGAGTGGTCTAATCAATCCCTCCTTCAAACAAGGGGGCACCCTACCCTCCCTCAGTGATGCATTTATGATATTAACTAGGCCATCAACAATCTCCCTGCTAGATAGAAGCAGCCAAGTCGGGCAAGGATCTAGAGAACAGGTGGTAGGCCTCACAGCCCCAAGCAGCTTGTCCACATCCTCAGGAGTCACAGATTGAAACTGATCCAATCTAATACTGCAAGAGAGATTGCTGGACACCTCCTCCATAGACCCTGCAAAAATAGTGGAGTCCAAGTCGGCCCGAATACAGGAGATCTTGTTTGCAAAAAACCCATTAAAGGCATCACAGCAGAATGATCCCAGGGACTGATTTGAAGTAGAAGGAGCAGAAATCAAACTCCTCACAACCCGGGATAGCTCTGCTGAGCGCGAACCTGCAGCCGCAATGCGCGCAGACCAAAAGCTCTTTTTTGCCGCACACACTGTGGCCGCATAACTCTTCAAATGGGTGACATGCTGTATCCTATCAGATTCGAACAGAGTTCTCCTCCACTTGCGCTCTAGTCGCCTACCCAACCACTTCATCCCCTGCAACTCCTCAGTATACCAAGGGGGTCATTTTTGCAGCAGGTCGGAAGGGACACTTATGAGCAATCATGTCTACTGCCCTGATGAGTTCCCTGTTCCAGGTTCCCACCAAGGCATCGACAGAATCACCGGCCGCACCAGTGTCAAAATCCTCCAAGGCCTTTTGAAATCCCACTGGATCCAGCAGCCTTTTCGGACAGACCATCCTAATAGGTCCACCACCCCTGCAGGGGTGGGTTGCGACTGTGAGACCAACCTTAACCAGGTAGTGGTCCGTCCATGACAATGGGGAAACCACTGGATCCCCCACCCACGGAACACCCCCCTGATCCGAACAAAAGACCAAATCGAGATGGATGGATAATCCACCAATTTAGATGGATGGTTGTTTGTTTTTTAAAATTACACCCCCATATACCTATATAGGGAAAATGTGTGAAGTGGATCCCAGAAATTACAGGCACAAATGTACACAAAAATCGTGAATTTCTAAGTGAGGCATGCTACATAAGCCACTGCACAAATTACACATAGAAGACATGGCTAGCTGTGTTGGTCCATCAGAAAAGATCCCAAAGCCAAAGAGCTGTGAATCCACAAGGAGTGTCTTTGTGCTGAAGGTTCCTTTGCACAGTGGATTGGGCATGGAGGGAGAGTGGGGAGCAATTCTCCTCCCTCCAAAAGCCCTTTCAATGTGTATAGATATACAGTCATCCCTCGCCAACCACGAGGGTTCCATTCTGGGAAAACCTCATGGTTGATGGATTCATGTTTGGCAAGGCATTAAAACCAATGGGAAACGGGGGGTTAAGGGAATCGTGGTCACAAAAAGTGCACAAAATACAGTTAAAAATAGCCAAGCCAAGCCAATCACTCCCAAACCCCCCAAAATCACCCAACCCCCCAGAAATCGCAAAAAACCCCAAATTACCAAAAGATCTCACCAAACTGTAGATACTTGGGTCAAAGTTGGTGAGACCTGCCACTATTTCCCAGTCATGGATACTTAAAACTGTGATTGGGAAACCCGTGGTTGGCGAGGGATAACTATATTCCTGAGGGTTGCACAGCCGTCCACCACCAGAGTGCTGCAGATCATGTCAGCCAGAATTCCTAAGTGGGACAAATTTTGAGCATTGAATTCTAAGAAATCAATGCCAAATCAAATGCCCTTTGTTTATGCAGTTAGGAAAGTTCCCATCATTTTGATGGGTATGGTATATGCTGAGTGAAGGCATACACCTGTGGAGGACAGAGTGCATCTCTGTGTGCTCTTCATTCAGGGAGACATTGCATGCCTTGCAGGATCCCTGAAGGTAAGGATGGGCCAGCTAGTGCCAGGAATGAAAAGCAAGATTTGCCTTGATTATGCAGAGCCCCCATGTGTGCAGCGCTCTCATTTTCCTCATGGGAATGAATAGAAACTATTGACTTATTGCTAAAAATTAAAAGGGTACACTATGGGGTAGAATGGGATAGAAATCTAACAAAACAAACAAACAAAATCTGACTGCACTTGCTCCAGCTTCTGAAATTCAAGTCTGCTTCTGTCTACATAGCTCCATTCAGCATTCCATCTCCTAGTCATACTAAAATAAGCCAGAATGTTGGGAAAGTGGAATACTGTGTTGAGACTTCATGTATACATTTAGATTCTGTCACCTGCTCTCTTCCAGCCACACTTTGTTGAGCGTGTTCATCAGTGACAGTCGTGATAATCTTACACCTACACTGTGCTCATTACATTGGCTCCCTCTAGCGACTGGGGGGGGCTGCTCAACTTAGGCCCCCCAGCTGTTTTTGGACTACAACTCCTATAACCCCCAGCCACAGCAGCCAATAGCCAAGGAATATGGGAGTTGTAGGCCAACATCTGCAGGAGGGCCACCATTGAGCAGCCCTGCTCTAAGAGTGAATTTCAGATAGCACTGCTGACATTCGAGGCCCTGAAATGAATAGATCTTTGACTATACTCAAGATGTGCATCAGGAGTCCCTACCTGGCTGTGTTCTACACTTAAACACCACTCAGCATCCTACCACGGCATCTCAAGTCAGATGGCAATGCAGGGGATCCTTGATGATAGATCAGCATTCTTTCCATTGGCTCTTGCTTTCTATCTGCAGAGGCCATTCTATGATACAACACAGAGTTATCAAAAACTGAAGTCTGACTTTGAAGCAGGTTATCGTACTGGAGTGGATTCCATTTTTTGAGGGACTTTTGACCTTTTACCAGCATCTTTTCTTTCCGCCATCACTGAGGTTTTAAAGCAAAACATGCAAGCCACTTATTATGGAGCAGTCTGGCTGAATTCAGCTGGACTCAAGCAAATGGGCTGGGCGTCTCAGACTTAGTCTTGCATTGCCTGGAGCCCGTAGTGCCAAACTGACCCTGCTTCACAATCACCTGTTAAATCATCTCAGTGAATAGCAAAATTCAGCATTAAGACAGTCTCAACTATACTCATTATGTGACTTCTGCAGGACAGAAACAGAACAATGGTAACATATTTTTAAAAGGAAACATTTACATGAAGAAACTTTTCATTAGGAAACAACCAACCTAACTGTTACTAGGAAGACAAAAAGAATTATATATACAGGGAGAGAAGAGGGAGAAAAACCCATGGTGGGCTTCATAAAAAACAACCAGTAACCTTCCCTTCACAAAGTCAGAGCAATCAAGTGACAATAAACAGCATCCTACTAAGCACAACATCCATCAGCTAACTAAAGCAAAGAGCAAAACCCTGACAAGCTATCTGGTTATTGTCACTGTTTTGCGGTGCAGTGGTTTCGGGGGAAACTGATAATTTGCAGACCGAATGTCTCCTGTACAATGGGTGTCTGACAGCGAAGGGAAATTTTCCACAGAGAAAATGCAATGCATTGAAACAACCTGAGGGCTTGTCTAGACTTGGCAAATTTGCACTGATGGTGATGTCTACATCAATTCAGAGGCACCATGCACTCTTCAAGATGTTTCTGACATCACACTTTTCCTACAGGCACAAAATGGCTTATAGTGTAATGACATGACCATGATATCAAGTAATGGGGATATCATTTGTCACTCTGGAGGGCTCTATTAGAGACAAACTGGACTGTTTTTTACTGATTCACATCAGTAACTTGCATAGTTTAGTGGGAAGAGACCTGACAGATTGTATATGTTTTAATAGCAATTTTATCTTTCCAAAGATCCCTGGAAATTCTAGTTCTTTTAGGAGAGACTCCAACAGCAAATTCTCAGCACCTTCCCAGAATTCTTTGGGGAAAGATATGACAAAGTAGTATGTAACTGATAAATATGTGCCTAGTTCCCTAAAGATTCAGATTAGTAAGAAACTCGTGGGTCATTAGGTATATAAAGCCACACACAAACCTGAAGAAACAGGAAGCAAGAACTCAGCATAAGCTGGAATCCGATGTGTTTAATTTTGCTATTTGTCTTGCTATTGGCATTGTTGTCGAAGACCTTTATGTGCAATGGTAACAGAATTCTTCAATACAGGGAATTAACTCAAGTTAATGAAACTGTATGAGGCTGTGCGAATTGCATGGGCTGGATAATCAAGTAAGAGGGTACATAAAAACCTTTCTAAATGTTATGGCAAAATATGTTGCATACTACAAATGAAAAGACTTTACAGATAGACACATACATACACACACAAACACACTCTTTACCTTGATGATGTAAGTAAGTGCAAACAGTTGGGATAGACAGAATGAATGCATGCTCTGCAAGAAAATGGGAGGCTCTAGACCCATGACATATGCATATTCCATCACACATGGCTGCAACATGCTTACATGCATATCACAGGAGGAACCTGCTGCTACAATGCTGACTCCTGCTGCTGAACACACATTCATTCAGTGCATGAAATCTCAGCCAAATGTCTGCACAGGCCTAGCCTTGCCCCTCAATACACAATAGATATACAAGATGTATTCTATTATCTTCCATAACAAGCAATATTGGAAGGTCAGTAGGCTGTTGCAGGGGGAGGGAAGTCAGAAACTTAATTGCTGTTTCCCTTCTGGCTGACTTGCCAGCTCTTTGACCTCATAAATCAGTGCCAGCCTTCCACAGAGCCTCACCTTGCTCCTTTGTAATGCCAGGTTGGTCCAGAATAAACCTGAAATCAACCATGATTTGATTCTGGATGAAGGGGCTGACCTACTATGTATCACAGAGACTTGGCTGGGGGAGGCTGGGGGCCCAGTCTGGTTCCAGCTTCTGCCTCCGGGGTACTCTGTTGAGGAGCAGGTGAGGAGAGATGGGCGGGGAGGTGGAGTGACTGTGGTCTATAAGAATAACATCTCCCTTGCCAGGATCCCTGTCAAAGTGTCTGACCATATTTAATGTGTGTACTTAAGTTTGGGGACCAGGGATAGACTGGGACATCTTCTGTTGGTGTACCGATAGCCCCGCTTCCCGACGGTGTCCCTAACTATGCTGACGGACTTGGTCTCAGGCTTGGCATTGGAGTCTCCCAGGCTTGTGGCGCTGGGGGACTTCAGTGTGGTGCTTTGGGACCAATTTGTGGCTTGTGGTGCTTTGGGATCAATTTGTCTGGGGTAGCTCAGGAGTTCATAGCGGGCATGACAACTATGGGCCTATCCCAAGTGGCCTCAGGAAGGTTATTGGATCCAATAGGATTCCGAGAAGCCTTGGAGGAATTTAGTGTTGGCTCTGCCGGTGACCCTGTTGACACTCTGGGGGAGAATTGGAACAATTAACTCACCAGGGCAGGGGGCATGATCGCTCCTAAGTGTCTTCTCCAAGCCACTTCTAAACTGGCCCCTTGGTTTACAGAGGAACTATCGGGGCTGAAGTGGCAAGGTATATGACTAGAGTGCAAGTGGAGAAAGACTCAGCTCGAATCCAACAGATTATTACATAGAGCACCTTTGAAGATCTATGCTCAGGCGATACGTGCAGCAAAGAAGCTTTTTTTTTTTTTTTTTTGCCCATATCATGTCCACAAGTTCACATCCAGTGGAGTTGTTCAGGTTTGTGAAGGGGCTAATGTGTGCCCCTTCCCCCCTTGAACCAGTACTTGGAACCAACAATTTTATTTATTTATTTACTCGCTGTGATGTTTTTATATTTTTATATTATATTATATTATATTTTATATTACTCGCTGTAATGTTTTTAATGAATTTTTTGTGACAAAATCTCTCATATTAGGGGCCAACTTGGATTCAAAATCCACAATTGTTACAGTGTCTCATGCCGAGGTGTCCAGCAGCTCCTCTTATGTGATGACTCTGAATCAGTTTCAGTTTGTGACGCCTGAGGATGTGGACAAGTTTCTTGGAATGGTGCAGTTTACCACCTGCCCTCTTGATCCTTGCCCGACATGGCTTATACTATCTGGCAGGGAGGCTGTTGTAGAGGGCCTGGTAGAGAGTATAAATACATCTCTGAGGGAGGGCAGGATGTCTCCTTGTCTTAAGGAGACAACCATTAGACAGCTTTTGAAGAAGCCTGCCTTGGATCCCTCAGAGTGAAACAATTACAGGCCTGTCTCCAACCTTCCATGGTTGAGCAAGGTGATTTGAGAAGGTGATGGCCCCCCAGCTCCAGGCTGTCTTGGAGAAAACTGGGAACCACTCATCTGGATAAAGAAACTGGGAGGCTCCAGATGTTGCTGACCTACAACTCCCATCAGCCCCAGCTACAATTTATTGTGGCTTGGGATGATGGGAACTGTAGTTCAGCAACATCTGGAGGCTCCCAGTTTGGGAACCACTAATCTAGACCCATTTCAAACTGGCTTTCAGGTGGTCTATGGGTGGAGACTGCCTTGGTCAGCCTGATGGATGATCTCCAATTGGGAACTGACAGTGGGAGTGTGACTCTGTTGGTCCTTTTGGATCTCTCGGTGGCCTTCAATAGTATTTGACCATAGTATCCTTTTGTAATGTCTGAGCGGGTTGGGGGTGTGAGGCACTGCTTTGCATTGGTTCTGTTCTTACCTCTTGGGCAGATTCCAGATGGTGTCCCTCGAGGACTGTTGTTCTTAAAAAACTTAACTTTGGTATGGTGTCCCTCTGGGCTCCGTATTGTCTCCAATGTCATTTAACATCTACATGAAACCACTGGGCTATGGGATCATCAGGATATTTGGTGCAGGATGTTACCAATAAGGTGATGACACCCAAATCTATTTTGCCATGTCAACATCATCAGGAGACGGCATAACCTCCCTAAATGCCTGCCTAGAGACAGTAATGATCTGAATGAGCGATAACAAACTTAGGCTGAACCCAGATAAGATGGAGGTACTTATTGTGTGGGGTCAGAACTCAGAAGACGATTTTGATCTGCCAGTTCTGGATGGGGTCACGCTCCCCTGGAAGGAACAGGTATGCAGTCTGAGGGTGCTTCTGGATCCAAACCTCTTCCTGGTGTCCCAAGTTGAGGCGGTGGCCAGAGGAATATGCTGCAAATGTTGATGGCAGTGCTCTTTTTCAAGCTTTGAAAGTTCAGGAAAGGATACTGTAAATATGAACACTGGCATCTCCTACTGCACTGTTTTCCCCACTGATTTCTACTTCTCATACTAAAGCATATCTCATAATGTGCTGCCACATCTAGTTGTGGTCCAAGTTAATTAATGATGCATTGTTGAAAAAGTGCTTCCCTGTATCAACTCTGAATCTACTGCCAATCATCTTCATTTGATAACCCCAATTTCTAGTACTGAAGGGAAGAAAAAGGGTCCTCTCTCTCCATATGGTTCATAAAGCTGTGGGTGTCCCCCTTTACTTCTTTTTTTCTAAACTAAAAGTAATGCAACACTTACATAGCTAAGGCCCTTTTTATGCAAAGATCTTTAATGACATGAGATTTGCATGAAAACCTGTATGCACTAGAACGAGTAAGAGTTACTTCTAATCGATTAAGGGTTACTTCTAATTGTCTGTAGTGACACACAGTACTATAAAAATACTTAACAGGAAATAGGATTGTAGAAAGAAATGAACACATCACGATCCCATACAATGAAAAATGAAAAGGGACCTGTTGATTGATATATGCTACAGAAAAGGAGACTGAAGACATGAAACGAACAATACCCACAAATTGTTCCCCTCAGATTTGTACATGGCAGGAACTATGTAATGCAATCTCTATGGCAATAGGTTGGGAAATTACAGCACTTTAATTCAGACTAGTTTCTTTTTTGTTGCTTTTCTCTTTTTTGTCAAAAGTTTAAAAAATAATTTTTCTTGCTGCCAGATTTTCTTCTCCACATTTCATTAAACTCAGCCCTTCTTTCTATAGAGCTGTCTTTGAGCTTCTGTTCTGATATTTCAAAAGGAACTTGTGTGCATGAGACAGGCAGCCTACCAGGACTACACAGCCCTGAACAAAGTTCCCAATTTGTAAGTATGGACAGACTTTATTTTCTCTTCACTATAATAATACCTTAAGCAAGACAGTTCTCATATACACTAGATTGGCACAACCCAGTCCATTCATAAAATACTGCCAAAAGAAAACTTAAATGGGGTCTCCCAAACGGAGTACCTGAGACATCAAAGTGATTCAACATATATCCCTGTGATGGACTGAGGACAAAGGAACTGTCCATACACACCGAGAATCTGTCCTTTGCTTTAAAGGAAGTTCCGTGGCATACTTAATCTGCATTAGATAATAGGAGAAGGAATAAAAATCTGTACCTAGGAACACAGGAAGCTGTCTTATAGAGCGTCAGACCATTGGCCTGTCTAGCTCAGTATTATCTGCACTGACTAGTAGCAACTTCTCCATGGTTGCAGGAAGAAGTCCACTTCTTGTGGAAGGAGAAGGAGAGTGGAGATGATGGAAGAGCTGCCCACTGCAGCAGTGGCAATGGCTTTGGCAGTGCCACTTGGAGTATGCCACAGCAGTAGAGACAGAGAAGGCAGCTCATCCCAGTGCGGGAGGAAAAAAGGGAAGAGAAGGCAAGGCTAAGTGCACCCTGATGGGAGGCAGAGGGGAGGAAAGAGGTACCCTGGGAGAGGAGAGGAGAGGAGAGGAGAGGAGAGGAGAAGAGAGGAGAGGAGAGGACATCCCCCAGTGGGGTGGGGGTGGGGAGCGGAAAAAAACATCCATTCCAGCAGTTGGACATCCCAGCAGTTGGGAGGGTAGGGCATCATTTGGCACCTCTCCTCAGGCACTCAAAGACCTTGACCACCCTTGAAAGATGAAAGTCTCTTTCTCCAAACTCTGAGTATAAAGGCTTTGATTGGGATTGCCCAATCAGTCTCCCTTAACTTTCCACATTACCTAACAGGGACTTCCCAGTATCCCACATTCTGGAACCTTTAACGTTTTAGCCATTGCCAACTTGAAAACTTACAGTTCAATGGCTTTTCAACGAGGTGAAAATCTTCACTGCAGGTTTGTGGCACAACTGAGGATAGGGAGATCCCCTTTTCTCTCCACATTATGTGGCTCACTCAGAGGTTTGGGCAAAGGATGTTCAGTTCTCCACCCTTAACCTATTGATGAACTACATCAGTCAAAGGTTAAACATTAAAAATGGTTCTTTCACTGTGCTGGTAAAGTTGTTTTTAAAAATATAGAGGCCTAATTTCATGAACTGACTCAAGAACAAAGTAAACCAGGGGATGGTGAGGAGAAGAAAGCAAGAACGGAATTTTTCTGGAAGGAAAATTGTGGGCTCAGTTCTCAAACTGCTAATTCTGAAATAAACTAGAACAACTCTGCACGTCCTCAGAAGAACTCTGCACATCTTCAGAAGAACTCTGCACACCCTTCATTCCCCTAAGTTGGGGGAGAATGGAGCAATTGCCTTTAACAAGAAATATTGCTCCTGAGGGCAGGACAAGAATCAATGGGTTGAAATTAGTAGGAAGCAGATTCAGGCTAGATTTTAGGAGTTTGTTAACTCTAAGAGCTGTTTGATAATAGAATAGTCACAGTGGTGGACTCTCCTTGGTTTGAGGTTTTCAGACAAAGGCTGTATAGCCAATATTGGAGAGAATGGAACAGGTATGAGCAGAAAACTGGGAAAGAAGCCAAAACTGATAAATATTAAACCATATCATGTAGCAAGGTGGTTTCCAACATGACCGTGTAGTCTTATCACACAAATATTTAATACAATTAATATTGTACAAACCTTTTATTGACTACCGCTTTTTGTTTATTTTTGGTAAGTTATTCTTAGTTTTGCCCATTGCAAGATTTCTTATAATTTTTTCTCTTACGAAAAGGACATTGTGAAGATAACTGAATGCTGCCAACATTTAGCTATTTTCTCGAGCTATATCCCCAATAGTAATTTAATAAATGCACCTTATCACACATAGTTCTGTTTGTAGGCAACGTGAGTTGAAAAATATCAGAAGTGATAAATGATAAAAGAGATTTTGGAATGAGGAAAATTTGTCTTTTTGACAGCTCAGTTAAGATAGAGGTTGCTGAAGTCTTCTCCAGTTGTACAAGTTAGTACTACACTTTTCAAATACCATTCAAGGTTAGATTTACTGACAACTGTACAACTTGCTGTTTTTGCTGAAGTTTTAGGTAAAAATTCGGAACAGAGTTAACTGTATGTAGTAACCAGTGTGTGGGGGGAGGGAGGCGTCTGGAGGAGAGGTGAAGCAGACTGACGAGCACATGACTTGCAAGCTCTACACTGTACGGAATCATACTCCTTTATGTATAACATTTCCAGCACATTTTTCCTCTTTTGTGCAATTATATTAGAATGTACATCCATCCAACTATCTTGCATTGCTAATCACATGAATAAAGCCTGGGTATATCTACAGATTCAGTGGCACAATCTTTCCTTCATGGTTGTACCAGATGTTCATGGCTATCGTTCCATAGGATTTGGCTCTCCAAAGCTACCTAATTGCAAGTGAACAGAATGGCTTCCAGCTGAATACGATTCACCTGAGTTATGCACTCAGAAACAAGTCCCACTGTGTTCAATGAATTTTACTCCCAAGGAAAGTGTGCCTCAATGACTTAACATGTGTCCGCCCCCCACCCCGCCCCGGCTTACACAAGGGGTTTACACTTTAATTTGTTCAGTTTGCACTGAGCATATGATTGATATTATGTCATACATTCCATCCATAATCAGTGTACTTTATAACACACCAGATGTTTTAAACAATGAAAAGCTAGACAGCAGGATACACTAAAATAATTTCTTTTTACTTTAATTATATTATACCTTGCCCATTTCCATACTAGTTATATCATATATACTTAAAGTAATTCCTAACTACTTTTAAAACCCAGTTTGAAACTTCTGAAATACAGTAGAGCAGCTAACCATTTATAGCATGACCTGGTACACTGTAAAACCATTAAATAAATTAAGGTAGAGGCGTTATCCTTAAGAAGCACTGCAGTACAGAGGCAAATAAATTGTATTTAAAATAGTTGGGGTGGGGCAAAGCTACAACTGGTTGAAATCCCTGGATATAGACACCTTTTGACAAGTGTCCTTCAAACACTATGGAAAATACATGGTTGATTCATGGTGGGAATACATTAACCTATATATTTTGCTTTAATGTGTGATGTCATCCTAGGTTTCTGCTCCACTTCTATGGAATTGTTACCCAGGTCTAGACATTTTCTAGAAGCACTGTAACACCACGTTGTTAGGCCGGTTAGACAAGAGCACAGGATGGAATAGCACTGACAAGGTGCCATTAACATCCCAAAAGTTGTTGTTTTCAACTCTGTAGTGAACAGAAAGCCCTTACTTGTGTGGGAAACCTGTACATGCTCTGGAACTCCTATGGAGTTTTGAGATGAGTAACTGATTATAAAGTATTATTCGTAAACTGACAACAGACTGAAAACAAGTAGGTATCTTACAGCACAGCAGGAAAGGAAAACATTCTCTACAACTATGAGCCAACTAAAACTGGTTCAGACCTGAATGCACTGTGGACTAGAAGCCACATAAAAAGAAGAATGATGCCTGATTCAGCCTAAAACTGGAAGCACTGAAGTTGGATCTGGGAGACTAACTCAATTTCCCACCTATCTATCACATAGTGGCCGAATTCAGTTTAACATCCTGGTTCATTTTGAACCTCTGACGAAAATACGACAAGGTTACCCAGTCTGGACAAAACAAGAGATCCTGGCTTGTTGATCAGAAGCAGAATCCTACCTCATGCATGAAAGGGAATAAGAAGCAAATATCAGCTGGGGACATTGCATGAAGCCCAGATTCAGTCCTGGCTCTGTGATATATCTGACTAGCCCGTGTATTTGTAATGAACCATCAGATGGATGGTTCAACTATCCTGAGCACAACATGTAAAAGAAAAGTTAGCTACCCTGATTTTTGAAGTATATGATGGGATATAAATTGAAATTTTTTTAAAAAGCTTTTTTGGCATAAGAGCAATCTTAAAATTTCTCAGGCTTTTAGTTTATAATGTTTTAAAGTTATTTGTGGCAATTTTAATCTGTTTTATATATTTAAATATATAAAACTTTTAGTTTATGCTGTTTTTTAAAATCAGTTTTATATGCTTTTTGGGTTTCACCTGCTGTTTGTTTATATTGTAAACCGCCCTGAGATATTATATAGGGTGCTATATAAATGTGTTAAATAAGATAAATAATTAATAAATAAAACTGGCATTCAGCTGCCTTGGTTACCCTCATGATTTGCCCATATCGGGAGGATGGGGGAGTGCAACCCTGCTCATTTTCCTGGACTTCTCAGCAGTATTCAATAACATTGGCTATGGTATCTTTCAAGACAGCTTTCAAGGATGGGACTGGAGTTGCTGTATTCCAGTTGTTCCTACCTGCCTAGTTCCAGAAGGTGGTGCTGGACTATTGCTTTCTCCCACCTGTGTTATGAAATTCCACAAGGTTCTATTTTGTCTTCCATGGTCTTTAACCATTTACATGAAATTGTTGAGCGATGTCATCCAGTAATCTGGACTGAAGTACCTCCACTATATTGATGATACCCAGTATGTTTCTTCTTTTCATCAGACTGAGGTGAGGCTCTAGATAAGTTGTATTGGTGTCTAGGATCACCAATGGACTGAATTAGGGCCAAAAAAATTTTGAGGCTGAATCCATACAGGAAGGAGGGACTGATGGTAGGTAGTTCATGTAATCTGGGAAATCATGTCAAACCTGGATAGGATTACATGCCCCCTAAAGTATCAGGTTCACAATCTGGGGGTATGGGTAGATCTTTCTTAGTGCCCAAGTGGTATGAAGGACCTTGAACCAGCAAAGGCTGAACTGCCACTTGTTGTTGGTCCTAGCCAGTGCTCATCACGCTCTAGTAACATCCAGACTCAACTACTGCAATGTGTGACCCGGCTGCCTTTGAACATTTCTCAGACAATGCAAATAGTCCAAAAGACAACTGCTGGATTGCTGACCATGACCAAATGGAAAACAACTCACCAATCACTATATTTGGAAGAAAAATATTCTGCTTGTGTTGTGGTCTGCAACCCAAAGTGGCTTCAACAAGTCCACTGGATGCCAGCTAATTTCCAAGTACCATTCAGTTGGCTGGTTGCTGTGCTGTGTGTCTTAAACCCGGGTAGGGTTGCCAACCCCCACATGAAGTTACCTGAATGCTGAGAACATATTTGGAATTCTTTCTCTGGGTGTGCCCACTTTCAGAGGTAAGGTAGCTGACAGCCATGGAAATGCCTACATTGGGGGATGGTTGTTGGAGCTAGGACCCTGGCAGCATCATCTCTCAGCTGCAATGTCTCACAGTGACTACTCCAGGGGTGGGGGGTAGGGACATGGATAAAAGTGCTGGACTCCTCCCCTCTTTGTTCTTTCAGTGTTAGTCTCCATTTTGTCTCTCCAGAGATGGCTGTTTGTTTTGGTCTCTCTCTTCATCCATGAGCTACAGCTGAAATAAAGCTGCAGGCTTTTTCACATTTGTCTGAAACCTTTTCTTTATAAATCCTTGTAGTTCTTCAATACTAGAGAACTGTCCCAAGACCTCTTGCTTTGCTGCTTTCTCACCAAACTAGTTTTGCTCTGCTACTTGGGGACTGAGCTGCCATTCTTCCCCTACACTTTTCAATATATGTTCAGTGCTCAAGGCTGATGATGATGGTTAGGGTGCTATGCTGTTTTTAGTAATTACTGTAATTTATATATAGTTTTGATTAGTGATTTTATAAACCATCCTGGATGTTTGTTTAAAACATCAAAAGGTGGGGTGTGAAAAAAATCAAAATAAAATCAATACTATGATGAATCTTGTAGCAAATCTTTTCCAAAGAATATATTTACACTGAAAAATGATTAAAGAGCGAGAACTCAAAGAGATGCAATAAAGATTAGCAGTAAACATTTACGTGGGTTCTTCATGATTTTGAATCTGATTTTTCACATATATGATAGCACTGAAAGGTTTTGAGAACAGAGACTGCTAACTATTGGCTTTGGTCCTGTTTTTCTAGTGCAGAAGTGCTAGGCAAGAAACTCAGCTCCACGGAAAGCAGTTGAAGCTTGGGAACAGGCCAGCTGCTACTCACACTCCAAGGATATTTTTTAATTTAGTTGCTTTATGTTTTCCAGGCATTGACCCGCACATTTTCCAGCCATTTTAGAGTGTGAGCGCTTTGATCACATTCCAACCCAAATACTATTGTTTACATACAGTATAGCAGCATACAATTTGTTAAACCTTAATCTGGAGATTTTTCAGACACTGGCTGCATACTTCACAAGCTGTGCAGTTTACACCTGAGGCTCTTCTGGCTCAGAAATGCTGGGGTTTCTTTTTCTTTCCTACAGGTAAACATTCATTCCCATTCTTTTCAATAGACGTCTTAGTAATAGCCTCTCCATGGGTTAAGAAGTGCAGGGAGACAATTGGCACCCATGACATGTAAGAGGCATTTCCAATGCTGCAGATAAAGAGAAAAACAGACTCCTTGCCCACAGTTTGTAAAGCTGTATTGAAACAGCTCCCCCCACCACCACTTTAATTATATGAAATGTTCACTTAGCCTGACAGAAACACAAGGGTCTCGAGGGGAAAGCAACTGCTTCATATGAAAGCAGCACAGTGAAGGTAGACACCATACTGTTCTGTATGTTTGTATGCATCACAAGGCCATTCCGTAAACATGTACTATGTTGTAAATGCTCCAGAGATAGAAAATATGCCAATATAGAGAAGATGGTCTGCAGACTAGGGTTACAGCAGGGTCTGACTCCCATTTTAAAAGGAGATCAACCTACGTGTAGGCCAACCAAGAAAGAATAACCTTCCCTTATCCTGGAGAAACTCTACATTGTGAGTGCTGAAATTTCTCCAAAGTCATACAGTCCCCAAAGGCATATTTGTGAGTTAGGAACATAGGGACATAGGAAACTGCCATATACTGAGTCAGACCATTGGTCTATCTAGCTCAGTATTGTCTTCACAGACTGGCAGCGGCTTCTCCAAGGTTGCAGGCAGGAATCTCTCTCAGCCCTAGCTTGGAGAAGCCAGGGAGGGAACTTGAAACCTTCTGCTCTTCCCAGAACGGCTTCATCCCCTGAGGGGAATATCTTGCAGTGCTCACATATCAAGTCTCCCATTCATATGCAACCAGGGCAGACCCTGCTTAGCTATGGGGACAAGTCATGCTTGCTACCACAAGACCAGTTCCTCCAGTTGCACAGAGTGTTTCAAGGAGAGGAGAGATTGCTGAAAGTACACACACTCAAGCACCCATACTGCAAAAGTAGGAATGTAGGTGCTATGCATGTGTCTATTTTGCCCCCCACCCCACCGCCACACACACACGCAGGATGTCGACCAGTGATAAAAATTCATTGGACAAGTAACGCTGAGTAAAATATTACTAGCAGTATTTAAATTAGTAAGCACAAGCTGACTGCTTCAGAGAAAAATCAGAATTGCGTAAACTGGTGAACTAGAAGACCATAATGCCTGTGTATGTTAAATACAAGAATACTAGTTCAGGATACAACTAACCTGCTCTAGGCCAAGCCAGGGGTCTATGCTGAGGCAGAACCTGGGAGGCACACAGAGGCGTAACTATAGGGGGGGCAGGGGGGGCACGTGCCCCGGGCGCCATCTTTTCTGGTCACATGGGGGGCGCCGCCATGACAAAAAATATTTTTTTTTTGTTACTTTTTTGTTAATACAAATGTTTCCTGCTCAGTGCAGCAGTGCTGCAGCAGTCAAGGGAGCACATCAGCGCCCCCTCCCCCACGAGCGGTCCCTTCCGCGCCGCCCACGCCCCCCCCCCATTGCTTTGCTGGCACCTGGTGGCCAGTCAGTGGCCTGGCTTGGCGGCGGCGGCGGGTGCTTGTGAGGAAAAACCTACGTATAATGTAGTATGTTGGGGGTGGGTGGCACGGGGGGCGCCATTTTAGTGCTTGCCCTGGGCGCCGTTTTCCCTAGTTACGCCTCTGGAGGTACACACAGTTCTAAGAGCTCAAAGAGGAAAAGAATCAGGACCAAAACAAGCTACAAGCAGGAAACTAAAAGAGCTACGTCTAGCAGACTGACAACTTTCTATTATTGTTGTCCAGGCAGAATGAATTGATCTCGACCCTTCCCTAAGGAGGTCTCAATTTCTTAAAAGAGCCATGCCCAATTTCCCAAATGCTGGCTCTGGTGGCACTGGGTGGGGGGGCCTACAAGGGCTGGCAGATCCTCAAGGGATACCTCCAAGTCAGAGGAGGAAAGCTGGGCTTCGTCTTCCGGCCATCGTTACTGGTTTGGGTTCCTGGTTCTCCTCAGTGTGAGTGGTCCTGGCAAAGCAGGGTCACCCAGGATCTGGGTCTCATGGACTTTCTACCATGTCTTTCCCCCAAACAGTCCACTGCATCCTCCAATTGAAGGGAGGGGGGAGTTCCCAGAGCTTCCAATTGAAGGGTTGGTTGCAGGAAAATTACAGTAGTAACCGGTAGTCTCCAATTCTTTGGTGTTTTGTCATCAGCAAAAACTGGCAATTCTTCATTAATAGTTTGCTATTGCATGTAATATTATTCTCCACTAGTAATACAATATTTGTTTTATTAGATGGTTTCATTTTGTTAATTCACATTGCAAGGTGTCTCACAAAAATGGTTTTGAGTCCCCACAGAGACTATAAGGGTAGGGAGGGAAGGGAGGATGAGGAGACAGACAGATATTACAGCAGTTGTTGAAAAGTAGTATATAAATATTTGTCGTATTTATTTATTTATCTATCAGATTTTTATACCACCTGATAAGTAAATCTCTAGGCAGTGTACAAATGCCAGCATTAAACCCCTGCTAACTTGGCAAAGAGGCACCTTTTAATGTCCTTTATTTAGCAGGGGGAGAGTAACTGGCCCTATCCACCCCCAGTACAGTACTTCCAGTGACTGTTGCTGGTGTCTATCTTATGTTTCTTTTTAGATTGTGAGCCCTCTGGGGACAGGGATCCATCTTATTTATTTATTATTACTCTGTGTAAACTGCCCTGAGCCATTTTGGAAGGGTGGTATAGAAATTGAATAAATAAATAAATAAAATCACAGGTTAAAATACATAACACAAAAACAATATAAAACAAATTATTAAAATTCTAATTAAAAGCTTGAGAGAACAGGAGAGTCTTGAGGGTCTTCCTGAAAAGAAACAGAGAAGGAGATGCTCTTATTTCAACAGGGAGCATATTCCAAAGCCCTGGGGCAGCCACAGAGAAAGCCTGGTCCCAAGTTGCTACCAGATGAGCTGGTGGCAACCGTAACTGGACCTCTCCAGAAGATCGAAAAAGGTGGGAGGGTTCATGACAAAGGAGGCGCTCTCTTAAACAACCTGGTCCCAAGCCATTAAGGACTTTATTGGTAATAACCAATGAAGTTCTTTTAACACTGGTGTTATATGGTCCCTTTGTGCTGTCCCAGAGACCAATCTGGCTACCGCATTCTGTACCAATTGTAGTTTCTAGACTATGTACAAAGGCAGCCCCACTTATTTATTATTAATAATAGTAATAATAATAATAATTCGCTTAGAGAGCATTACAGTAGCCACGTCTGGAGGTTACCAGCAGTGGCATAACGGGGGGAAACGGCGCCCAGGGCAAGCTCTGCCCCTGAAATTGTTGAAAAGAATGAACTGCACAGGCGCGCCTGTGCAGTTGGGAAGCAATGCCAGGCCAGATGGCAGGCCTCGGCGTCGCTCTGCTGCACTCGGCGATCCGCCGCCGCTGCCGCACTCGGCGATCCTGTTTTTATATGTTTTTATACTTTTTAGCTTGATGTTTTTATTGTCTTTTTATTGTATGTTTTAACTTTTGTAAACCGCCTTGGGGTTGTCTTTTAACGAAAGGTGGTATATAAATGCAAAAATAAATAAATAAATAAATTTGTTAATTTTTAGCTTTTCAGGACAATTTAGAATTAGAATATTGTTTTAAAATTTTAAATTGTGTTTTAAATTTCTTGCTTTTAAATCTTTTGTTTTTGTTTTTAATTAATGTTTTACTTTTCAATCTTCTTGTAAACCGCCCAGAGACGCAAGTTTTGGGCGGTGTAAAAATATGATAAATAAATAAATAAATAAATAAATAATTTAGAACATCTTCCCGTGTCCCCTCAAATTGACCCAGTTCCTCAGCCACTAAACCTGCAAAGCTCAATTCTGGAGAGGGTATATGGTCAGTGTCCTCTGCTGTGAAGACAGATGCAAAGAACTCATTCAGCTTCTCTAAAATCTCCTTATCCTCCTCAATAATCCTTTCACACCCTCATCATCTAAGGGGCCAACTGCCTCCCTGGCAGGTTTTCGACTTCTGATATATTTAAAGAAGTTTGTGTTATTCCCGTGGACACTTCTAGCTATATGCTCCTAAAACTCTCTCTTTACATCCCTTATTGTCTCCTTGCATTTCTTTTGCCAGAGTTCTTTTGCTGACTTTTTGAAAGGCGCTTTACCAAAAATTATGCTGACTAAAAGTGCTGAATGTGTTTAAAGACAGAAACGTTTCTGGCATCCAGAAAGGTTAAATTCTGTTCAAATCAAAACATGCCTATGTCATGCATTTGTTTGTTATTTCTCTGTGTAAACCACCCTGAGCCATTTTTGGAAGGGCAGTATAGAAATCGAATAATAATAATAATAATGCTGCATTCCAGTATTTTAGACATCTATCCATTCTATTCTTATCAGCACTAGCTGCTGGCTTGTTGATAATTTCTGCCTCATAGGTTTGAAGAAATTCACAAAATGTGTAGCATATTTTAAATGCTCAAAACACTCAATATGCATTCACTCAGTAATTTTACAATAGCCCTCCAAGGTAGGCCAAGATTATTTTTCTCATGTGACAAATGGATTCGCAGTGAGGCTAAAAGAATAGCAGCTTATAAAATAGCATATAATAAGTTTGTGGTTGAGAAGAAATTTGAACTGGAAATTTACCAGTTCATAAAGGTAACACTTTATTGAAATGCTATCAGTTAATCCATTGCCTGATTAGAAGTCAGATAAATTTAACTGTTTGACAGCTACACAAAACTTTTGTGTAGTTTGACAGCTACACAAAAAAAGATTAAGGTTTCCAGAATGAAACCATTTATTTATGAGCAAATCAAATGTATACTTCTATTGCTGGCTTAGCCATAGACTTCCAGCATGTTCTTGGACAAATCCTTAAACATAACAGAACAGTGCTTCCATGCCTCCTAGGGACATGAAGAAGGTGTGTCAGGAGGAATAAACTAATGACTGCCAGATGTTCAGATGTTACACTGATGAGGACCAGGCAAAAGAGGATCAAAAGAGGAGTCATCAAAAGGGTCACTTATGAAAGACTTTACTATTAACTCAGGGAGGCAATTAGTCCTCATCTTAACTAGAGCACTTCTCTAACTCTTCCTTCACAATGTAATCTTGTCTATACAGAACACATTAATTTACTATCAAAGTGCAGAAGGTTTCACAACAGCTCTGCAAGACCATCTTGTCTACATTTTAAAGGAAAGCTTCTGTATGAATTTAACTTTTGAATTAATTTAACATTGTGTGAAAACATACACACGTTTAATTTAAACCCAAACAGTCACACAAGAGTAGTCCTTGTTTCACAAAAGGAAAGAGAGGCAACATAGATTTCTAGTATTTGTCTGGGCAAAAGACGCCTATTAGATTGGCTGGAAGGCATGTTGCTTGTTAAATACACAATGTTGTAATACAACATGCCTTTATTCTGTTATAAACACTTACCAGGCGCATATCACAAGACACAGTGAAGGAGCTCCCCTGCTGTGCTGATTACCATTCAAACCCTAGCAGCAAACCAGCTGAATTAACTGCTAAATAAATGTGTGCCTAACCCACACACCTCTTTTCTCTCACAATTCCCTGTACCAAACAGCTGGAAGTGATCCAAGAGAGATCTAATGAGGCAATGGCTCCAGAATCAAGACTCAGTTGGTGCACATCCAGGACAAATTGTGTCATTTTGAAAATAAATGGGGTGGGAGATGTTCACAGAGCAGCCCAGGCAATGTGAACCACTGACCTCGGCCTGTTTCAGGTCATCTAGAAGGAAACAAGTTCAGAATCACATCGTCTTCCAGTCAACCCATGACCTGGTCATCTGGTGCCATTGGAAACTGCATGCAATATTGACATGTTGCCAGAACCCCATCTGAACTGTTCCAGTAGAGCCAGCCTGTACAAGTTAAAGCAAGGACAAAGGGATGTAGACTGCTTGCATGCTGTGTAAAAACACAACATCCTGAGTGGGAACACCTGTTTTAATTATTTTGTAGTTGGTGTTTGGTGCCAAAAGCCATGTATCCTTTTCCTGAAAAGACCTGGATTAACCTGAAACAGAAATTAAAATTTAAACCCCTTCCTGACTGGAGAACCATGTATTACTTGGAACCCCAATAATGGGGTCAGATGAAACAGAATAAAATCAGATCCCTACATAATATCCACCTCTTCCACCTGCCATCATCAGTATTAATGCTGCTCATCTCTATGACTGAGTGTAACATTTGTGAACTTTTGTTTTTAGATAGCTTCTTTAATTGATGTGTTACTTTGTAAGCCTTTGGCTGAAAAGCCGCTAAACGCTTATAAATAAATAAATAAAGTATGGTGTGGGGGTGGGAAGAAAAACATGGTTTCTATTAAGTGGAATGAAAACACACAGAAAACATTTACCATTTTACAGCAGCACCCCTTTTATTATCTAACCTACAAGTGGATGTGCTGAGACAGGAAGAACCCAAGTGGTCTGTGAGGGCTCGTTCCTGCACACCATCAGGATCCTAATGTCGCCAGCCCAACAACAGCAAATATTTATATACCGCTTTTCAACAGAACTTTCCAAAGCAGTTTACATAAAGAAATAATAAAGAAATAAGATGGATCCCTGTCCCCAAAGGGCTCACAATCTAAGAAGATACATGATGGAAACCACCAAACGTCACTGGAGGTAATGTGCTGGGGTAGACAGGGACAGTTACTCTCCCCCTGCTAAATAAAGAGAATCACCGTGTTAAAAAGGTGCCTTTTTGCCCAGTTAGCAGCCCAGTGGGGGTGGTGCAGCAGCTGCCATTAACATAGCTACACTGCTTCCCCCTGGGCTTTGCCTCAACTCATCTGCACCATTGAGGGGTCATGCTATTTTTCTGGGTTAGGGCAGGAATGGCAAGAGTACATCATGAGGCATTTTATTGACCCTGGGAGCATAGAGCAGCAGCATAACCAGGGACCACTGTTTCTACAAAGCAAAGCAAATGGTGTACAAGATGTGATCACAAATGGGGCATAGGGCCACATCTCACCAGTTTTCTAAGTACAGGGTTCCACTTTAGCTGCTGTGGCAGGAAATTCTATTTGCATGAGAGCTGCTGTAGCACATTCGCCAGATCAAGCTGAGTTATTCAAAGCTCCTTCAGGATGCTCGCTTCTGCTCCCTTTAGACTACACACAACTTACAGGTGTCTGTTGGGTTTGGAAAGTACAGTGTGAGGACATCAGTTCATCTGTCCAATAGATAATGTAATTCCCCCCCCCCCGGAGCAATTTAAGTGCTGTGATGCAGATCTCTTTTTGTATCAAATAAGTAGATTTAACCTTTTTGTTAATTTGCGGCCATTGCCTTTTCTTTTTTAAGTATCTCTAGTTTTGTTGTTGTTGTTTTTACAAACAAACAAAACTCCTAACTGGCCGATTCCTGCCAACAATGCCTGTGCCTAGAAATAGTTAGCAGGCCAACAACAACAACAAATATTTATATACCACTTTTCAACAAAAGTTTCCAAAGCGAGAAATAAAGTGAGAAACATAGAGAAATAACAAATAAATAAGATGGATCCCTGTTCCTGAAGGGCTCACAATCATTGTTCCTTCTAAGGCATGCACATGTGCGCATGCTCACAAGTTTTTGGATTCAGCTCAGTTCAATTTAGATCTCACTCAGGCTGAATCAGGAAGGCCCCATTCTGAACACACGTGCGCACACACTGCCTTGATACTGCCGCCCAGAACAAAACTCATTTCTGCAAAGAGATGGAAAAAATTAGAGGGACTACTGCTCACAATCGAAAAAGAAACATATGATAGACACCAGCAATGGTCACTGGAGGTACTGTGGTGGGGATGGCCACTTACTTTCCCGCTGCTAAATAAAGAGAATCACCATGTTGAAAGGGTGCCTCTTTGCCCAGTTAGCAGGAGTAAACAGACAGTTTAAACAATCACCTGTTGGCATGGTAAGGAATTGGGACTGTTCATGTCCTCCATTGTACGTATGTGGCCTGTCTTGGGATACTAAAACAAAGGATTTATAGAGCATGCTGCAATACAAGACTTGCACGTTACCATGGTTGAACTTGGGCCATTTATAACATGCAAGACTTATACTGCAGGGCAGGAAGGGGTGGAAATCTTTTTCTGTTTTTAATGGTAAGATCTCAGAAAGACTGAAGTACTCTAGAAGGATCTCTCTATCCTTGGAGATTAGACAACAGAAGGACAGTTGACATCCAACACAGGTGCAAAGTGACCAAAACAAGGTTATAACTGATGGAGCCCAATTGATGGCAACCACCCTGGAAAGAGAACTTGACATCATAATAAAAAGCTAATGGAAAACTTCTTCTCAGCATGCTGCAACAGTGCAAAAATGCCAGTTTAGTGTTAGGAATAATCAAGAAAGAAAAGGGGGTGGGATCATAACCTGTTAAATGTGTCAATGAGGTTCCACAGTGCCAAAGACATTTTGCTACCCAAAGCAGAGCATCAATGCTGCCTCCTTCCTTCCCCTTTTAAAAATATTAGAATGACATCCCTAGTTCCTTCTGTCAAATCTTTCCTCTATTTTCTAATAAATAGTGCCCCCCCTTCCTCAAGGGCAGCTTGCCACCCCCACCCAACCCAAAATTCTGTTTCAGAAATCTAGCATGTGGGACACAACTCACCGGCTCACAGAAAGCACTTTGCCCCTTCTGTGCTCCCTCCCACCCCCCTTTTTTTTCTGGTGCCGCTGCTGCCCTTCCTTTATGCCCTTCCTGCATAGGGGAGATAATGTTAACATGAAGGATTTACATATTATTTCCTCTCTGTGTATATATAAGGATATTAAACAAATTCACTGAACGAGCAAGCAAGCAAACAAGCAAGCATGAAAAATGCCTCCATATCTGCTGCATAAAGTGACCGACTTCATCCTGCTTCACGGCAGGGTCAGCCCTAGTGGTCTGACATTAGAATACAGGGTGCATTTGTGATTGTAGCATCTCAAAAAGGAAGAAAAATCTTTCAGAAAAAGCTTCAGAAGGTACAGAAAGGGAAAACCAGGGTCCCTGGTTTTAAAGAAGCCCTGGCTCCCCACCCCCACCCCCCACCCCACCCACACACACAAAAGGCAACTAAGGGAGAGCATGAGGGAGGTTTAGGATATTAAGAATTGTGTGTAGAGAATAAATAGAAAGAATTAATTTCCTTTTAAGTCTCTCTGAACACTAAAACTTGGTGGCATCCAAGAGACTGATAGTAAGTTTAAGATAAACAAAATCAAGTTCTTCTGCACAGAAGACATATTCATTAACTTATGGATTTTGTCCCCATAGGATATTGTGATGTGAGTATGGAAGGCATTTCAAAGTAGAATCACAGTTTGTGAGGGGGGGGAGTGGGGAACCCTCTTAACAAATATATTTTTCTTCATTTAAAACCAGGATAATTCCATATAATTTGAAACAAAAGGGCTGTACTAAATCAATTTTTCTTGGCTGCAGTTCAGTCTAGCCACTTAGTTAATCTTCATAAACAAGTAAGTCATTCAAAGGTAAAGTAAATTAAATGTTTTGCCTTGAGGAATTATTTTATTTCATCTTCTTTTGTAGTTACAACATCAGAATGTATTTCTGTTAGTGTGAATTGTCTTTTGTTTTCTGGGACATCTTGAAAATCATTTGGTGGAAAAATGGCCAAGACTAAATTTTTCCAGTGAAACAATTTGAAAAACCAAACAAATTCCTGTAGCACAGAGAAATAAATCAGAAAATCAAGCTTATCTAGTGGAAGGAAATACTTCCTTTGCAAAGCTTCTGTAATGCATATTTCATATTGTCACTGCAGTATGTAAGAACTTATTGCAGGAATATTATGTAAATACTGTAGTCAAAACAAGCATTAAACCAATGAGACGCTATTGTACAGGAAATTGTGTTTTAACTGAAGGAGAATAAATAAAATAAAATGAATGATGTCAGTAATAAGCCTTTATGAATAAATAATAGGCGAACAATCATAATAAAGAGTATGGATTATATTCTTTCTATAAAAAGAGACAAAACCATTACAGAATTAAAGAATTTACAAAGAAGACAAAACAATTATGAGACACAATATTGATACCCTTATTTTTGTATGTGTTTTGGTTTTAAAATACAATCCCTTTATTTGACAGAATCATAGAATTTTAGGTTTGGAAATAATTCGGGAGGTCTTCTAGTCCAACCTCCTGCTTAGTGCAGGAAATTGTTACAACACCCCTGACAAATGACTGCCCAGCCTCTGTCTGAAAACCTCAAACTAAGGAGAGCCCACCACTCCTGCATGAAGCAGACTATTCCATTGTCAAACAACTCTTACAGATAGGAAACTCCTTCTAACATCTAGCCTGAATCTACTTCCTTTGCATTTCAACCCATTGGTTCTAGTCCTGCCCTCAGGTGCAATATCTGCTATTAGGAACATAGGAAACTGCCATATACTGAGTCAGACCATTGGTCTATCTAGCTCAGTATTGTCTTCACAGACTGGCAGTGGCTGCTCCAAGGTTGCAGGCAGGAATCGCTCTCAGCCCTAGCTTGGAGAAGCCAGGGAGGGAACTTGAAACCTTCTGCTCTTCCCAGAGCAGCTTCATCCCCTGAGGGGAATATCTTGCAGTGCTCACACATCAAGTCTCCCATTCAGATGCAACCAGGGCAGACCCTGCTTAGCTATGGGGACAAGTCATGCTTGCTACCACAAGACCAGCTCTCCTCTCCTCTATTCAGATGTTTGAAGATGGCTATCATATCACCCCTTGGTCTTCTCTTCTCCAAGCTAAGCATACGCATCTCCTTCAACCATTCCTCGCAGGACTTTTTTCCCAGACTTCTATCATCTTTGTTGGCCTCCTGTGAACTTATTTGAGTTTATTCTTCTTAAAACGTGGTGCTTCTTAAAACGTGGTGCCCAGAACTGGAAGCAATGGCTGATATCTTGACTAGCACAGCAAGGCTACAGAGAGAGGCTGCTCTTTACACAGCCACCCCGGTGCCTTTCCCACTACTGGAGCATGGGAAGGTAAGAGCAACTTTCGTTGATCTCCCCTGCCTCTGGAAGTAACCTGTGCTTTCCAAAAATGCATCCATAGGGCTGCACAACCTCTTGGACACATTTTCAGAAGGCCCAGAACTCTTCTGGACTCAGGGAAGGTCAACAAAAATCCCACCCCCATCCATACATGTGCCAGTAGTAGGGAAGCCTTCAACTGCATTAAGAGCAGCCTCCTACTGTGTCCTCACTTCACTAGTCAAGATGTCAGCCAGCATTCCAAGTGACAGATTTACACTAGAACAGGGAACAAATTTCAGTTGTGATCATACCAGAACTACGCGAAGTTAATCCACTGAGGAAATCATAAGGCATCCAGAGCAGTTGGTCAGAGTGGGAGCTGTAATGCTCAAGATGCTCAGAGGAACCACATATGATTCAGGCCATGAATGAAGCCCCATCACTGTGATCTCCAGGGCATGGATGGGACCCACTCCTTCACATTACCTACTGGAAGTGGTGGGATATGGTAGGGCTAATCCAATGGTATGGACTAATGGTAGGGCAGGATTGGTGTCATGGGAACTACAGCTTTTACGCTGCTCAACAGCTCTGAACACACACACTCCACATGCACAGGAGTATCAAAGGCATAATACCATTTTGCAGCCCTCAGACGATGAAGGGAACCCTTTTTGCTGTCTGTAAGCGTCTTCACTAAGTACAGTGAAAGGGTAGCAGGGAAGGTCAAACATGGGCCAGAGGCTGCTTTTCACTTTCAAGTCCATTTCAGCAGCGTAGGGCTTAGAGGCCCAAACTAGTTACCATGGATTATTTCCAGAATGGACTAAGTGGGGGGGCAACAATTACTGTTGCCATTTTTGTGTTGCTCCCACACTGCTCAATAGAACATCTACATATTCTGCCTATATTCTGCTGTTATTTGGGCCCTGACAGAAGCCCAAAAGCCAAGGAAGCTTCTATCCAAATTTCCAAAAACAAGCAGAGAATTCCCTCCGAAGACCACCTGACAGCAGCGTGCTTTGTTTTGCTGCTGGTTGTTTATTTGGCCCCTCCCTCCACCATTTTCCCAATCTGTGGCTGCTTCTTGGCTGCTCTGTGCCAAGCCTCTTTGCAACAAGCTGAGAAAAAAGCCTGGGGGTTGGGTTGGTTCGGATGTAATGCCTGGCAAATTCAGCCATGCTTAAAATAGACAAGCCAACTACACACTTTGGTTTCAAAGCTCAGTTTGTTTGGTCAAACTGAACCTTAGGTGAATATGAGAGGCACATTAGGACAGAAAAGCACAGCAGGGATTCTCAAATTCATTGAGGATCCATGTTGTGTCTGAAACAGCCCATTGTGTTCAGCTTTGAGCCCTTTTGCTGAAAAGTAGTATGTGTGTATTTGTTGTAGTAGTAGTGTGTTTATATCCCATGATGGTGATGTCTGACCTGTTCATATAGAAGGATGATAAGAGGGTGTGGCTAGGAAGATGAAACGTTTCACATTATACTTTGTCTAGAGATGCCAGATGGTGAAATCTAAACCAAAAAATGTTCACCATTTTATTTATTGTTAAATTTGTATACCACCTTTCATTAAGACAATCTCAAGGCGGTTCACACAGAAAAATTAAAACAAGACCAAAAGTTACCAATGAAAATATTAAGCCAGAATATAAAAACATAGGTCTGACTAAAAAGATTTAAAATACAAGCACAATATAACCATACAAAAATACAAAGCAGCAGCAGTAGAGACAATCATATAAAAGCCTGGGGGGAAAGCCAAGATTTCACATGCTTTCTAAAAACTGTGATGCAGACTGAGAAGTGAATGGCCACCAGGAGAACATTCCAGAGTCTGGGGGCAGCAACAGATAAGGCCCTGTGCATGACAGCCAAGCATCTCTCATTGTTGGTACCCAGAGCAAAGCCCCCTCAGATGACCTCTTCAAGTAGGCAGCAACCCTTGGGAGCAGGCGGTCCCTCAGGTATCCAGGGCTCAAACTGTTAGGAACTTTAAAGGTCAAAACCAGCACCTTGAATTGGACCCAGAAACAAATTGGCAGCCAGAGCAGCTCTTTCAAAATGGGTGTAATGTGATCCCAGTGGGCAGCTCCAGATAAAATCCTAGCTGCCTCATTTTGTGCTAGCTGCAAAATATTTCCAAATATTCTTCCAAATATTCTTCAGGGGCAGCCCCATGTAGTAATCCAGCCGTACAGTAATCATGAGGAACAAGTGTTTCTGGGGAAGAGGGGTTTCTCAAAACTGGAAAGATTGGAAAATATTTGCTATTCAAAGGAGTTCCACAAACATTTAATTTTTACAAAAAATGAGGCACTTAAGACTCCTAAAATACCAAACATAATATAAATGTTTAGATAATGTCTCAAATGAAGGATGTAAGATTATAAATGAGTATAAGAAGAAAATTTGTTATACATCAGCACCATTCCAAAAATGTATGCTCAAGTCTGCAGTATCAGGTCACCCCTTTAGCTTCCAAACAACCTGAAAAGGCTATTTTCTCTTGTCCTATGATTGCTGCTTGGAAGTCTGATTATAGCCCTTCTTTAATTATACATCCTCTTCAAAGCTACAATCAGAAGCTAAACTAATGCTATTGTTAAAGAGAGGCAGCATCAACATACTTGAAGGGTTGACAGTTCTTCAGTACTATTATAATGTTTGTTTGGTACAGCAGTAATCAAGGATTGTAGAAGGATATTAAAAAGTATGATTACTGAAGTACTACAAACAATGTAAATTATCTTCAATTTTTTCCATATTATAAACCATTGCGGCCTCATTGACAACAATGTGTACTTCAGCACAGTCTCATAGCCTTGAAACATGGAGGTGTATTCCTGTTCTTTAAGAGCCTGCCCTTTAAAAAGTTCTAAAGTTAATATGAGTCTAGTCCTTTCAATCTCCTTTTATACTGCTGCTGGAAGATAAAGTTAAGACATTCATCAACCATTTTTCAAGTGTAAGCCAAAAATGCCGAAGCCTTATCTCCAGCTTCAAAGATGCAACTTATATACAGAAACCTTTGGGGGAAAAGATTCTTGAATTTAAAATTAATATACATCTTGAATAAGATGGCACAAAGAGGTAATACTTGCAGCTGAAAGCAACAGAAATAAGATGGCAATGTCTTTCAAATTTAATCACACTAGGTGGCATCTCAGTGCTATACCCTGCAGTTCAGGAGGACTGGAAATACTTCTTGATCCCAGACCCAAGGAACACACAAACGCAATAAGCTTGGATAAAAGGGGGGCAAACTTTATTGATATGGTACAGCCAGCAAACTGCGTGAAACAGACCCTTACAGTGCGGGCAGGCCTGACTAAGGCTGGTTTAGGACGCTGCTGTCTTTGCCCAAGTTCCCAAATGGGCAACACACCCTGACTCAGGATAGAAGCGCCATGATATGACTTCCTCCCCCTCACTGTCAACCCTTCCAGGCCAGGGCCACTCCTAGGGTTTCACAACCCCAAGCCGCTCAGCCTTTAAGGTGAATGAAACCCTGAAGCAGGTTTCCTGGCAAATCTAAGTCCTTGAGCTGCCAAGCCTCTAAGGGCCAATTGACCAATCCACCTTTTTAAAGCTGTCCAAGGGTGCTCACCGATCTTAAACCCATCTACACCTCCACCCAGCCCACACTGTACCTGCCATAAAGGGAGGTCAGCCTAGCAAAGCAGAGGAAGCAAGGGAGCTGCTTGAGCAGTGTGTGGTCCCCGCCCTCTGCCCAAGCCCCGACCAATTGTAGCAGCTCTCCATGGGTCTGTGCTGGGGTGGGGTGGGGGGACAAGGGCCCCTCCCTCAGCACAAGGCTGCATTTTGCAGAGGACAGAGGAATTGTATCTACACTACCCCCATGTGATCTTTAGACAACATGTATACTACTTAGCCAGAAAAGCTGCCATGGCAAGCAGATATGCTTCTGTAAGATGCACGATAGGGTCCCAACAACATAAGAGAACCTAGGAATTTACTTATGAAAGTTTGCCTGTTGGGCCCTGATGTGCATTGCTGTCCCACACACAACCAATAATGGTTGCTATATGGCCTTGAATTTCACCAGATGATCAGAAACTGGGAAAACAACAGTGACTCTTTGTACTTTGGGTTTGTACTTCACTTCAAAACAAAACTGGGATGAGAATCATTATAGGTGATTAATATACTAGTTTGTACAAATACAACATATGGTAGCTAACATTTCACAGAGCTTTCTATTAAACAAGCAAACAGCGGCAGGATTGGCAGTTCTGCAGTGTTCTCCCTAAATTCTGCTACATACAACTGAAGACAACAATTAAAAGGAACTCCTGCTCTCCTCATAATTCTACATAAAAATGTAAGCGTATTAGCCATTTCTACAGCAGTTATTACCAGCTAGGTCAGATTAATGCTTCAAATAGAATGATATATATGGAGCTAATCTTCCATTTATATTTAATAGCTGCTAAAGCTAGGGGTGTGCAATTCAATTTGTGCACAAATCAATTCACGCTGAATCAAGTAGATTTCTTTTATTCTAATGTGAATAGAATTGTCCTTAAAATAAAGGGGCTGATTTGTGTTAGAACTGAATTAGCCCCCATTTGACATGAATAGATTTGCATGATTCGAGCAGCCATTTTGGTGGGCTTTCCCCACTTGCCAATTGGTTTTCTGGCACTAGCTTCTGAATGGCTTGAGAGCTCCTTGCTTCTTGGTTGGCTTGTTGCCCATGACAACACTTATCTGAATGACAACTGTGCCCCCATTGGCTGAGGGGGAAGGGGAAGGAGGAGCGAGGGAGAACAAAAAAGGAGGGAATTTCAAAATGTTTTCAAAGGGTGTAGTTCCCTTTCAAAGGGAAGCAGAGAGATCCTTTAGTGTGTTCTTGAAGAGGATACATCAGGAGAGGATGAAGGAATCAAGGAAGGTGGATTTTGTAGTTTTCTTTTCTCTGCACTGAGTATAAAATGTGGGTGCCTGGCTTCCTGCAGTTGTGGTTTGGTTTGTGTAGTGGCATTCGACAGTGGCAGCTCAGCTCCCTCTCTCTCTCCTTCTCCTTGTAATATTTTATTGGTGATTGCTGTGAGATGAGCTCCGTGTCTGACCTTGAGACTAATTTGTGCTTCACTTACTGCTCTGATGTGCACTACAATCTGCATTCTACATTGCAAGGTGTACTAAATCAGTCAAAATGTGGCTGAAGACATTGCTGTAGTTGAACTTATGGCTATGTTTGCTGCTAAGGGTTCTGCTGTGGCAGTTGTTGCAATGCTAGACAGTAAGGACGGAGTCTTATAGTTGTGTGTGAGAGAACAACTTGTGCCAGTGGTGTTACTGCAGTGCAGGCACTGTAGCTGGCAGTGGATTCTGGGTCAGTGATTCTTTTTTGGTCATCATTTGGCTATCTGTGTGTTTGGCAAAATGTGTTGTTCCCAACAACTTCTGTGTTGGGAGGGACTGTGTACATTTCTGTTCCATGGTGTTTTTCAAGGCATGGTTGAGAAGAGTGTGTGTGTGTGTGTGTGCGCGCACGCATGCGCATGTGCACTCTGCTTGTTTCACCCATAGGGAACAATGGGGAACTTGAATCACTCCATTGTTCCTCATGCATAGGTTCTAGGGACACCAAAATGGGTTGTAGGGTACAATGGGTGCTATGTACCACCCAACCCACAAAGGAAATAGGTGAATACAATTTTTAAAAAATTGACCTAAACCCCCATAGGATCTTATGGGGTTTTGGAGGGAAACTTTTAAAAAATTAAGGATCGCCAGCTTGCCCATTTCTTTTGTGGGTTGGGTGGTACATAGCAGCCATCATGCCTTACCACTCAACCCACTTTGGTGTCCCTCAGTCCTACCCAGGGGGGACAATGTGGTGATTTGAGTTCCCCATTGTACCCTATGGGTGCATCACGGTTTTTTGCGAATGCTTGATTTGATTAGTCAAACCGGCTGGCAGTGGCCAGCTGGTTTGATGGTTCAATTCAAATTTTTGCTATTCAAACTGAGGTTGAATCAAACCTCAAAAAACTATCCATACACACTTCTAGCTAAAGCCCTGTGCAGACATTACAATGACATAGGAACATAGGAAGTTGCCATATACCGGGAGGGGGGAGGAAATATTGTACACTGTCCATGTTCTCAACTGTCACACATTCATTTCACATGTCTATATAAAATACACATGCAGGTGTGCAAAGGATGTATACAGCTATTCAGCTGAATCCATGGAGAAAAGGAGTCGGGCAGTGTGGACAATGTCTCCTAGCAATATACAGTTATAACAACTGCACAGGAATGTTAGTGGTCATTA
The DNA here is from genome assembly GCF_027244095.1 of Hemicordylus capensis. NCBI lineage: Eukaryota > Metazoa > Chordata > Lepidosauria > Squamata > Cordylidae > Hemicordylus > Hemicordylus capensis. The sequence goes on along the minus strand of NC_069657.1, from coordinate 387,733,800 downwards.
TGTAATTATAGAGGATTCACTCCACATGTTCAACATAATGACTGCTCAAACAGCAGAACACAGACGTCCTGGGTTTCAAGACAAGAAAAACTAGAGACACCTTTTTTTGCTTGGATCGGACTGTTTCTATACCCTTGGTAAAGATTACAAGTATTTGAATTGCTCTACAACCAGGAGAATATCTACAGCGCTACATTATGCGTTAAGGGTGCAGCAAGCCAACTAATTTTAAACAGGCCCAAGCAGGGTTTTTGACTCAATTTTTTAAAATACCAAATAAGCCCTCTAGATAAAAGACCGAGACTGCAATCCTAAACACAGTTACTATGGAATAAGATCAATTTAACTTGGAACTTACTACCAAGTAAACATGCATAGGATAGCACTGCATGGATTTAAAGGATAGATCTTTGTTTGTTACACATACATCACTCCTACTGCAAGACCCAGGAATCTCTCATCCAGGCAGTTTAATAGGATCAGACCTGGTAAGCTTTAGTAGTAATGTAAAATGTTTTATTTGTCATGCACTTTAACAGTTTTTAAATACTTATCCAAGATCTTAGCCCTTCTTTTCTGCCACACAAAACAGGCAACTCCTTAAAGCAAACCTCTCAGTCCTTGGATGAGATCAATCAATAATGGGCTAATCACATATTTGTTTATTTTTCTTACAAAGAAAAACACTAATTAAAAAGCAATTTTGCTTCTGAAACACTGGCAGTTCTGGACACTGGCAGCTACTGGAGTATAAAGAGGGGGAAATAAATTTAAATTATGGGACACTTTTCTGAATTGTCTGTTAAGTGAAACAATAATCTACAGGATGTTGTTTGTAGCATCTCATTAATAAAACTCAAAGTTGTTTTCAGCAATTATGTGCAATCATTGCCATGTTATCACTGGCCAAGCATCGTCCTTCACTGTAGGCTGCAAACACATAATTATAATCTCGGATTGCCAAGAAAATCATCCTATCTGCAAAGAAGACATGAAGCTGCATCCCACTGACACAGAAAAGCATATCAAGTAGAGAGAGAGAGACACACACACACAAATAAGTTCCATTATGCAATTAACTTGCTTTTTAAAAAAATGAAATTGTGTTTGCCAACCTCTCTTTGGAGATTTAGATACCACTCCCCATCCCTAGCTTCTGGATCAACTCTGCAGTGCACTCTGCCCACCCAGATGGAATCAACTTATCTGCCGATTCACTCATGCCCATCCAGCTAGGGTTGCCGACTGAAGCTACTCCTGGAATAATATCAAGCCATCAAAATCCGACACCTTCAATAGTCACCTGGAGATTGATGATGATTCCTGAAAACTCCACCAACCTTGGAGACTTGGCAGTCCTTCACCCAATCAGTCAGAAGCAACTCATGCTGCTTCTCATGATTGCCTGCTTGCCCATCCTTATGACACTATAGCAAGGCCACTCAGATATGGTTTCCATGGTTCTTCTTCTACCCTCTTAGTTTTCATTTTCAGTTGTCCCACATTAAGGATCAAAAAGTATAAGAATGACAACATGTACCATAGCAGAAAAATGCATTTTCTAATAACTATTTACATATGGGAATCTGTGAATTAGTTGCCGGTCTTTCTAATCTCTGTTACATTTCTTTACATTGTATTTTTTCCAAAATCCACTTAGGTGCATTCATCTGAACCTTAGTTTTTACTTGTGTTAAAGTAAAACCCCTACAACACACCCCACTCTTCTGTCTCTCTGCTGAAGCAAAGACCACACGGTCCCCTGTAGCGCCACATACAGAAACCAAAAGTCAGAAAGAGGAAAAGGTTTCTACAGGAAAAAAGACTAAATCAATCAGGGCCTCTGGTAGGCCAGGAAAAACTATTGTCACTCCTGCATGTCCCTCGCAAAAGATTTGCTTTTGCAAGACAATCAGTCCTCTAGAAAGTTCTCCAGAGAGCCTTGATTTAGGGTGTAAGAACCAGGTCATCAGACCTGGGCACTTTGAGAGAGTCAGAGTCAGCCCTAAGGTTCTTTTGCACCCTTGGAGAAGTCTGGCTTGGCCCCCCAAGGCCCAGAAGTGTGGGGCCCCAGCTTTAACTTGAGCTGCATGAGCTGCTCATTTGCGAGGTCAAATGAACAGCCTGTGTGGTCAGATGACCAGCAAATGACTAGCCTGCACTGGTTTGAGAATTCTATAGCCAAGAGTTCCCTGTCTACTAGAGAGCCAAAACACTTAACACTTCAGAGATGAAAGATGCTGCTAATTTGGAAATCTAGTTTGAGACCATTTCTATCTGGAACTGAATGCTGAGGCAGGCAATTCATATTCAGAAGAGGGGGTGCAGCTTATAAGACCAGCTGTTTATTGGGGACCTCTGAAACCATCTTTAAGACTAGCTATTTATTGGTGGCCTCTATTTTGACTCTGAAACCACTCTCTCATCCCATAATAACTAACTCTCCCCTTAAAGAAAAACCTCTCTCAGACTCATCCTTTCTCCCTCCTTCCATGTTTGTGGCTTTAAGCCATTCCTCTATTATGATGGTAAGTGATCCTGGCCAAGCAGGATCTTTACAAGCCTATCAGTTCAGCTTTGCTACCAGTTTCATAGCTAATCCTGTTGCTTTTCTCTCTCCCTTCCCTTTACACTCCCTTTTTGAATTCCCTCACCTGCTTGAGTGATCTCTTCTAGCATTCCTCTTGCTCCATCCATAGTCGCTATGCCTCCTTTTTTGCCCAACAGGTGTTAGTGCTAGCTTCCTAATGTCTAGGTCCTAGACTCTAGGAGTTCCATTCCCCAGAACTCCCAGAATTTGCTCTGCTTTAATACATTATTACTAATTCACTCTCTGCTTCACTTAATTGGTTGAACCGATATGATTGCAAGTACCCTTTTGCTTTGTGTGAACCAATAAATATATTCCTGAATAAAATATTTTATTGTTAAAGAGAAGCCTGTCCCACCTCTTTGAACTGCTCTGTTCCAACGCACAGGTTATCCCTTTGTTAAAAGATGCCATAGATGTGTGTCTTCCCCAAACATGTGTTGTACTATTCTGTATGACAACTCCAGAAAAGCGCAAAGAAATATCTGACTAATGTATTGCATTCATCAGCAACTGACCTGAGCCCTCACAACAATACATTTATTTTTACAAAAGCCATATGAAGGACATAATTGGTCATGCCTCTTATTAGACAAAGATGTATGGGACAATTTTTCTAGTAGTGAACCTGGAAAATGTTCCAAATTATAAAATGTATACCACTACTTCCCCCATTAAGTGAATTATTCTACTAAATGTATTACTTCAACTAGCAATTTGCCCATGACCATACTACAATAAGTATTTTTGAAAATTTATTTGTTTATTTATTCATTAATTCATTCATTCGATTTTTATACCGCCCTTTCAAAATGACTCACTTCTCAATTTAGAAGTATACCATGATTTATTTATTTTTTTGAGGAGGGGCAATAATAACAGCTCAAGTTTCTAGCCACCAAAACAAAACTTAGATACAACATTCTGAAAATGGCTGCCTGAAAGCTTAGTCCCTGAGAAATCTTAAAAACAAGGTGACTCAGGGGAACAATAAAGGGTTCTGCTGGTTGATCTCCAGTTGGGTACTGACAGAGGGAGTGTGACTCTGCTAATCTTTCTGGATCTCTCAGCAGCTTTTGATGCCATCAAACATAGTATCTTTCTGGGTCACCTGGGTATTGGGGTTGGGATTGGGTGGCACTGTTTTACAGTGGTCCTCTTCCTACCTCTTGGATAGATTCCAGATAGTATCACTTGGACACCATTGCTCTTCAAAATGAGAGTTATTGTAGGAGCTGTCTCCAATGCTTTTTAACATCTACATGAAACCGCTGGGGGAGATCATCAGGAGATTTGGTTCAGGGTGTTATCAGTATGCTGACTATACCCAACCTATTTCTCCATCTCAACCTCCTCAGATGGTGGCATAACCCCCCTAAGCACCTACCTGGAAATGGTAATGGACTGGATGAGGACCAACAAACTAAAGTTGAATCCAAATCCAACCAGGATCAGTGGGGGTGGGGGCAGATTGGTTGGTATTCAAGAGATGGTTCAGATCTGCATATTCAGGATGGGGATACATTCTCCTAGAAAGAGCAAATATGTCGCTTCGAAATGCTCCTGGATAAAAATTCTTTCTGGCCTCTCAAGTTGAGGAGTGCTTTTTATCAGCTTCAGCTGATATGTCAGCTATGCCCATAAAGGTAAAGTGTGCTGTCAAGTCAATTTCGACTCTTAGAGACCATAAAGCCCTGTGGTTTTCTTTGGTACAATACAGGAGGGGTTTACCATTTCCTCCTCCCATGCAGTGAGAGATGATGCCTTTCAGCATATTCCTATATCATTGCTGCCCAATATAGTACCAGCAGGGATTCAAACCGGCGACCTTCTGCTTGTTAGTCAAGCATTTCCCTGCTGCACCATGGTGAAAATATCTGGAGATAAATGACCTTAAAACAGTGGTACATATGTTGGTAACCTTCAGGCTTGACTACTTTAATATATTCTATATGGGGCTGCCTTTTTACATAGTCTGGAAAGTACAATTGGTGCAAAAAGCAGTAGCCAGGCTGGTCTCTGGGACAACTCCAAGAAATCATAACCCATCAAATTTTTAAAAACTGCACTGGCTGCCAGTATGTTTCCGAGGAAAATACAAAGTTCTAGCTATAAACCTATAAAGCCCTCAATGGCTTGGGTCCAAGGTATTTAAGGGAGCACCTTCTTTGTCATTAACCCTGCCACCTATTAAGATAATCTGGGGATGTCTGGTTATAGTTGCTACCTGCTTGTTTGGCGGCAACTTGGGACCAGGCCTTATCTATGGCTGCCCCATTTCTTTGGACTGTACTCCCTGTTAAAATAAGAAAGTCTACATGTCTGGTTGTCTTTAAAAAGACCCTTAAGATGCACCTGATTTCTCAAACTTTAAGTTAAAAATATTTTAAAGCTGTTTTAATTGGTTTTATTCTGTAAAACCATTTGATTTTTATACTGTGTTCATGGTTGTATTTTAAAACCATGCATATCATCTAGGGATTCTCATCAGATGGTCTATAAATAAAAGAGAGACCATATAATGCTTGTTCTTAAACAGTTGCACTGGCTGCTGGTATGTTTCCGAGAAAATATAAAGTGCTGGTTATTACCTTTAAAGCCCTGAATGACTTAGACCTGGGTTACCTGAGAGCATGCCTTTCTCTGCAAGATCTCCACCGCTCATTAAGATCAGCAGGAGTGATGTTAATGTTTATTGAATGAGTTCTGTTAATATTTTAAATGGTTTTATTTTTTATTGTGAATTGCCCCGAACTGTTTTTGGATGGGCAATATATAATTTAAATACATATATAAATATATGAGCACAAGTTCTTCTCTTAGATACTGATAACATGGTATCAAGAGCAAGAGAGAGATTTTATTTCTTACCCCCACAATCTTCAACATATTTACAGGGATGTAAAACACACCTCTAATGAACTTCCACAAAATGAGTAACATCCAATGAGGTTAAAGTTGTGCCGTCGAGTTGGTGTCGACTCCTGGGGACCACAGAGCCCTGTGGTTTTCTTTGGTAGAATACAGGAAGGGTTTACCATTGCCATCTCCCACTCAGTGTGAGATAATGCCTTTCAGCATCTTCCTATATCGCTGCGGTCCGATACAGGGGTTTCTCATAGTCTGGGAAACATACCAGCAGGGATTCAAACCAGCACCCTCTTGCTCCCTAGGCAATTTATTTCCCCACTGCAGCATTAGGTGGCTTAGGCACATTTAAACTATGCTGACATCAATGAATCTAAGAGCTTTAACTGTGCACTTTCTCTAGATTCCATATAGTGCCAACTTTTCCTTCAGTCTCCATTGTTTACTGTCTTCATTAGATGGATAGTATAAAGAGCATACAAAGACTGAGTATCAAAACCATACTGACTTGTCAGGAATCTGTGTTTAAGACAAAACACTCAGATGACCATCTTACCACAAATGCAACAAGCATCAGCAGTTTACCAGCTCACTCTAAAATGCAGCAAAATGGCTGTGCAAATCAGCTCTAAAAGACATTGAATTAATTAAGGTGGAGTATCTGGAAGCAGGATATTAAACTACAGGTGCTTGATCAGTACTAGCATGAGAACAGCACTAAAAAGGGTTTTCATTTCAGACAATTAAAAAACCCAATAAGGGCTCAGTGCCATAAGCTGGCTTGAATCCACATACTTTAACTTAATGTGATTTTGGACTGGACTGCCAATTCATTTATGCATCACAACCTGAGATAATTTACAATTATTTCAAATAATTGGACTGGGTTAGAGCCTTTTAGAGGAAATCTACCATAAAATTTATTGTTTGAACTTATGAGCTTTCTCACATTTTGCATTTTGCACTGATTGATCCTTGTTTTTTAGAATCTAAGAAAAAAACAGGGGAGACGTATTTTTCTAGTTGTCTACTGGGAGGTTTGCTCATTTTAAGCTATCCTCCTGAAGCAGAGCAATTTGGGACCTCTAAAATCTGTGTACACTTACAGGATTTTGTTGCTACTTGTTACATTAGGGTGTTGCCTTCTTGTAATTGCCTCACAATGTCAGTCTTTTCAAAATCTTTGCTCCATTACATAATTTCTGTGTGAAATGTTAGTAGAATCATTCATTCACTTGTCAAACTCCTATTATTATCTCTCTTGTAAAGTAGTTACCTTATCAGGTATTACACATCTCGCTTCAAGCTTTTGCCTATCCCCAGGGAAATTTGGTTGCTTCAAAAAGTTAACAGTGTTATTAGTTTCTTTCCCAAACATTTCATAGACTTTACATATAAACTCAACTTTAGTGATAAAAAGAAGGAAAAAAGTAACTTAAGAGGATTTGGACAATAATTAATAAAAATGGAAAAATTCACATTATGAAAAGGATTTAATCTTATTACAATCCTAAAAATAATAATATAGCCAGTAGCACTTTATATCTTCTGTCTATTATTCAAAAACAGAACAGCAGCTTTGTGGGTTTTTTAAACTTTCACACACACACACACACACACACACACACACACACACAGCAAGTTTCCTCAGGCAACTCACTTTCACACTGCATTTGTTTCCCTGAGTTATCAGCCAATACAATGAAGCCAGTCAAAAGTCAGGGAAACAACTTGTGAATGATCACATAACTGACCGTGAGGATTCAAACAGCTTCATATAGGCATCCAGCCAGGGGCGTAATGAGGCTGGAGTGGGCCCAGAGACAAAATTTTAAAATTGGCCCCTCGCTGATACACACACGCTCACTTCACATGTGACTTGCCTCGGGTGGGGGGCAGCTCGAGGCGTGGGGGCCCCCAGGCAGCCGCCTCCCCTTGCCTAATGGTAGTTACGCCCCTGCATCCAGCTGCCTGTGTACACATAAGGAACCAAGCTTCCCAGCTTTCCTTTTTTAAACTGTAGAACTGTGCACTGTTTCAGAGTATACTCCCAAAAGTTCCCTTTCATGAGTAGCTATCAGACCCTGCCATGTCTAAACCTCAATGAGGTCTCTTCCACCAGGGAGGAACAGGATCTAGTCTCTTCAGGAGGCAATCACATTCACTGAGTTTCCGTGGAGACCACAGCCCTGGAGCTTGCCCCGCTTGTGGATGTTTCTCTCAACATCTCAGGGGTCTCATGCCCTTCATCTGGATCCATGGCCACACTCCAGATCAACCATCACCCACCAGGACCCCAAGACTGGCAGCTGTGCTGGATCAGGGTCAAGATGGAGGAGCAGTCACCTGGATGCCCAAGGTATGCGTTCCTTACCCTGGATTGGAACCCAGTGGAGTCCTGGAAGGAGTGGAGCTTCATAAGCTCTTGAGTGTCAGCTGAGCTGTTGCAACATCTTTACACCAAGAGCTCCACTGGAGTCAGCTCCCAACTTTGCTTTGGTTTCTTGCTCCTGTTTCTGCTTTCGGTCCCAGCTCTCTGATCCTGCTAACCTGTCCTCCTGTTCCAACCTGCCATCTCATCTCTTCACTTCTGCATTCCATCCTAGCTTCCACATCAACCTCAACTTCCAAACCAGACCCACTTCATGGCTCCCAAGCTGTAGCTACTGACAACAGGCTATTCTGTTGAATAAGTGCCATTTGAACTCTGGACTCCAGCTCAAAGTTAAGCCCTTAGTCCACCGGAAAGCCACAGTGGCTCTCAATGTTATTGCCCATGCCATACCTTGAGCAAACCAATAGATAAAAACCCTTTCTGCTTCAATTTGTCACATCGCCACAACTTCTTTCCTAAAGACAGACCTAAGTACCATCTGCCTTTGTGTCCATAAAGGAAGTAGCCACAGTGGGAGACCTAAACAGAAGCAATCTCAAAATGAGATCAATGCACAACAAATAAAGCAAAGATCTAAATCATGTTGGAAGGAGTCTGGGAATATCAGTGAACAAGACACTATTCCAAGCAAGCCTTTTGATTGCCAATCAATAAGGAGGCTTAGAAATGTGAAGCAAGCTGCCTGATCTTATTCCCAGAGAAGCTAATAAAGCAATTAAAAGGGAGTTTCTCTAAGCCATTGCTATAAAAGAATTGACTTTTAAATGGAGAAGTTAGAAATAGGTATAACAAGGTTAGACAAGGTTAAAGGAAAAGTTAGGATGGGAGGTGGAGTATTTTCTTCTGCCAAAAATGGACTGAAGATTGCCTTGCACAGTGTTGCCTTTGGAATGGACCCTGTACCCAGCCTCTAAATAAAACATGCAACAGAAAAACAATCATTTGTTACTCCTCAACCTTCACTTCTATTCATCAAATTGCACAGTAATCGAGTAGTGATGCAACATTTCTACATTTGGACAACCCTTAAATACACTTTCACAGAACTGGTAGTCTAAGGGTTAACATAAGAACAGCCCTGCTGGATCGGGCCCAAGGCCCATCTAGTCCAGCATCCTGTTTCACACAGTGGCCCACCAGATGCCGCTGGGAGCCTACAGGCAGGCGTTGAGGGCATGCCCTCTCTCCTGCTGTTACTCCCTTGCAACTGGTATTCAGAGGCATCCTGCCTTTCAGGCTGGAGGTGGCCCACGGCCCTCCGACTAGTAGCCATTGATAGTTAATCTCCTGCTCTGTAAATGTGGGTAAGCTGTTGGGGCAAAGTTCTTACAGTGCGTCCCTGCCAGTAAAAGACTGTGCTTGGTCTGCGCTCTGCATCTTCCCTGTAAACTAGGTCCAGCTCTCTGTATTACAGCAGACCTAATAACAGAGTGATAGTGTAATGGTGGAGCAAGGATGGACCCTTTGATTATTGAAAAAGGACAAAACAATAGTTGCAACAAAAGAGTCTCCATGCATGGGGACTCCACTAAAATAAACTGTGGAGAAGTCAACTGAAAGATGTGCCAGCAGACATAAAAGAGGATTTTGGTTTTCTGTGAGTTGAACAGTTGTCACAATGGTTGGTAGCCAGGAGGACTGGAGGTGCTAACTCACTTGCCAGGCACAGAATGCTGCTGACCATATAGAAAGCTACAGTTCTATGCCACAAAGAGCCAGTCAGTCATCCTGGCTCCCCACGCCTGCCAATGAAAACCTGGAGCATTTACATGCTTTATTAATTTATTATAATATACCGTATGCAAGGTTTAAAATCCCTATTAGTTACAAAAAAAGATCAAAAGTAGCATATGGGAGAAAAATACATACAAAGGTTAAAACAAATTTTAAACTAGCCAGGTGGAAAATTCAGTCCCTGGTCAACATGAGCCTGCTGATAAGCATCAGCTCATTTCACACAAGTCCTTTATGTGACTATTAGAATGTAATTAGTTTTTATCATTATGGACCTAAGCTGACCTGAACTAGAATTTGAGCTAAGGGCTCCAAGCACATTACTTGGTGCTTACTCGATGCCTGGAAGCTGTTACGGTCTGGATGAATCAAAATAAGCTCAGACTGAATCCCACTAAGACTGAACTACTTTTACTCAGCCCTCGTACCAGCCAACAGCTGGATGTGAACCTTGTTCTAGATGGGGTGGTGCTGTCCCCAAAGGAGCTTGTTCATGATCTGGGGGTCCTTTTGGACTCGCGCCTCCTGCTTGAACAGCAGGTGGAGGCTGTGGCCAGAAGTGCTTTTGCCCAGCTTCATCTGATTTGCCAATTACGCCCGTACCTTGATCGGCAGACATTAATGACAGTGAACCATGCCCTTGTTATCTCCCGCCTAGATTATTGTAATGCTCTCTATCTAGGGTTACCTTTGAGGAAGATCGAAAAACTACAATGGGTCCAGAATGCAGCGGCTCGCCTACTCATGGGTGCCAGAAAATATGACAGGGTAACACTTCTCCTGCAGTCGCTGCACTGGTTGCCCCTTCGCTTCCGAGTTCAATTTAAGGTTCTGGTTCTGACCTTCAGAGCCTTGCGGGGCTTGGCACCTGTCTATCTACAGACCTGCCTCTCCCATCCAGTTACATGCCGTCCGGTTAGATCATCTCAGATGGCCCTTTTGTCGGTCCCTGATTTCCAAAAGGTTCGGGGTGCTAGGACCTGTGAGAGGGCCTTTTCGGTTGCTGCCCCACTTTTCTGGAACACCATTCCCCTTCAGATTCGTTTAGCCCCTTCCTTACTGATTTTCAAATCTCTTTTGAAGACTTTTCTTTTTCGCCAGGCTTCTGCCCAGTAGTTTACCTATTTGTTGTTTTTTTTCCTTTTAGTTATTTATTAGTTATTTTAGTTTTGAATTTAGAATGTAATTTTTAATGTTGTCTTGTTTTGCATGTTTTTGTACACCACCCGAATACACACACACACACACACACACACACACACACACACACACACATATATATATATATATATATATATATATATATATATATATATATATATATATAAAACCCCTTTATTGTTCCCCTGAGTCACATTGTTTTTAAGATTTCTCAGGGACTATGCTTTCAGGCAGCCATTTTCAGAATGTTGTACATTCTGAACTACATGTGTATGAAAATGCAACATCTTATTTGATGTTTTGGTGGTTACAACCTTGAGCTGTTATTATTGCCCCTCAAAAAAATAAATAAATCATGGTATACTTCTAAATTGAGAAGCAAGTCATTTTGGAAGGGCAGTATAAAAATCGAATGAATGAATGGATTTTCAAAAATACTTATTGTAGTATGATCATGGGCAAATTGCTAGTTGAAGTAATACATTTAATTATCTAAATGGGAGAGGGGGGCGAGGTTGATGAAGATGACTTCTAGACTAGAAACACATCACTGATGGTGAAGCAACATGTTTCCAGTCTAAAAGAGCACTTCAGGAGCACAGGCAAGTTACAGAATGTATATGTACTCAGGTATTGGAAGCAAAAGGGCAAGCCCACCCATTCACGGCAAGTGTCCAGCAATGTAGCGATGTTTGGAGCACCCGTGTTAGGCTTTTCTGGATGTCACCCATTGTCCATCTAAATATTTAGGAGTTCACTGTAGCAATCTGGCACTTCCTTACCCTAAGGAGTTAAGCAGAAGTGTACCCTGTCCTGTCTGTCAGACAGTGACCTCTAGGGATCAGCCACTCAGCACACGGAGACTGGGACCTAGAGTGAAGAGGTTCTTTGTTCTCGGAAATTGGAGCCAGGCAGTGGAAGCAACAGGTTGGCTGACCAAGCCATGGCAGCAACCAAGAACTCTGCAGGGGACTGAAGTCTCTACCATGATTTTGGTGAGTTCAGGGAAGATGCCAGGGTTTGACTGGAGAAAGGTTTAGCCAGGGAACCATGTGTTAGGTAGCTAGTGTCAGATTTCTTTATTTTAGTGCTTTACTGATCCTTACAACTGGTCTATTGTATCTGTAATGTAAGAATGCTGAAACTTTTTATCCATCCAGGGCACTGCAAAAGTCTCTGTAACCTTTAAAAGTGATTTTAAAGGTTCCTTACAACTAGGGGTGTTTTCTTTTGTATTTTCTTGCATTTATGTTCTACGCAACTGAGTAACCAAGATCTTTAAAGTGTGCCACTCCAAATACCAGTGGAGTGTTCTTTGGAAGTAATCTTGTAAAGTATTGAGTGTTTGCTGTTACCTGTAACTGAAGCTGAGAGAGAGTCTCAGAATGAAGCAGTCTGTAGTATTTTGAATAAAGGTTATTTTTCTTTTTGGTCCTTTACCATTTTAACCAGCCTCTTTGAGTGGATTTGTAATTCAGGAAAGGGAGGGCTGGAAAGGGGTTTTACTCTGGTGTAAACATGCCTCAAGTTTGATCAGCAGCACACTACCAGGTTTTTCTCTTCATGCGTAGGCTACACGTGGGAGGTTTTTGTATTTTTCCATTTGGTAAAGAGGAAGAGGGTCTCCCTGGACAGTCACCCAAATCCAGGGAGGAGGGAAACCCTGTAAATTAGGGTGTGGTGGCAGTGTATTTTCTACCAGGTTAAGTTTAAAGGAGCAGCCTTTGTTGAGCAAACATGGTGGGAATGAATCAGCATTTTTCTTTTCCCCACGTGGACTTGCTCTAAGACAAAGGCTAGTCCTAGGCTTAAATTCACCATTTGCTAAGTCGGTATTCATTATACTCACACATGTGGTTATAACTCCAAAGGTGTAACATCTGTACTTTGGGGTACAGATCCCTGGGGCGACCCCACTTCTTACTTCACTCCATTGTGAAAACTCTGTTTATACCTACCCTCTGTTTCCTGTCCTTCAACCAGTTAGCAATCCACACATGGGCAGACTGTGACCTAACTGTGCATGCCATCTTGGGTGGATGGAATATCTCCATTATATTAACATTTGGGTTGTGCTGTTACTATGTCACATTAGCTAGGGCTGGGGCAGATGTGGGTTTCCCAGAAAATTTTGAACTGGAAGATATTCTGAATTTTTTCTTGGAAACATTTCCCTTGCAAACTCCCTCCTCATTTGCAAGAAGTCCACATTATTTTTTTCTCCCCCCCAAAAATTACATTTTTTTCTGATGCCCTAAATAGATTGTGATATGATCTGGCATGTTATTTTACCTATTCATATGCACCTCTACCATATTAATTTCCCCTCATTGTATCTCTAAAGTTTTTCAAGTAGCTAAGTAAAAATGTTAGAAAATAGAACATTTTCCATGGAAAAATCAAGTATGGGAAATTTTTTCACCCCACATATTTGGCTGGGGTTGATATCCAAGGAAGAAATCTATGTCAATGGCAAGGAGCAAGAAAGAGAGAACTGAGAGCTGATGTAATAGGAACAGGAGAGTCAAGAAAATACTTTGTTGTTGAAAGCAGGTCACAGACAGAGAGAATGCCTCCCAGAGGGAGGATGTTTATATAAAACTAGAAGTGCAAGGAATACTAAGGCCAATTCATATGAATAATTGCAGTGTGTCAGAAAGACACAAGAACTAGAGTTTCTTTAGAATCTTTACTTCTTTATATTCAAAACACCATGCCACAGTATTCATTATTTATGTCATTGTGTTTATATCCTGCTTTTTAGTCTGGGCAGGCTGTCAATGTAGCTTACAATTTAAGCAATAATGAATTAAAAGGTCCAATATTTAGGTGAAGGTGTTTATGGGGACTTAGTTGTAAGACAGAGTCAGATGTCAGATAAAGGAAAAATGGTGCCATCAAGTCAGTGTCAACTCCTGGCAACAACAGAGCCATGTGGTTTTCTTGGCAGAATACAGGAGTGGTTTACCATTGCCTTCTCCCACGCAGTATGATGCCTTTCAGCACCTTCCTATGTCGCTGCTGCCCAATATAGGAGTTTTCCATATCCTGGGAAACACACCAGCGGGGATTTGAACCAACAGCCTCCTACTCTCTAGGCAGGTTGCTTCCCTGCTATGCCATTAGGTGTTAAAGATGCTGAGCTACAGAAGCAGCCCCTTGCTGTGCAAAGTATTCTGGATTCTGGCAGTTTGCAATATTTTGCAAACTGGAAACCACCTTGGAATTAGTTTTATGAAAGGTGGTATATAAAAATCAATCAAATAAATTTTTCAAATCGGTAAGACCATCCAAAACGTCCATTTCTGGGAGATTTACAGCAACAATAAAATGTTTGTTAATGCATTTGCATTAGCAACCACTTTTGCAAATTCATTTCATCAAATATCAGATAAGCAACTGCCTGTTCTTGCAGCTGGTGATGATGGAAGCTGTAGTGTTATAACAGTGGTACATGGAAGAAACAGCTGGAAAGCTTCAAGTTGACCACTACTGATAAATGCACCCAAATGAGCATCATAGCTGAACAAAGGGTTGAACTAGGTCTCTCAGTCGAAAACCAACACCACTTATTACAGCACACTGGTTACAGATCATGCAGCTATTAACAGTACAGTTACATTGCCAGTATAAAAATTGATAATCCTAGTCATGATGTATAATTATACAGACAATGTATAGACTGTACGTATTTATTTATTTAGCAAATTTATTGACTGCCTGACTTCCTTAGACTCGAGGCAGTTTACATAAACTAAAACTACAACAGTGGGGAGAAAAGAAAGAAAGAGGGGGAAAGAAAAAAAGGGGGGGCACACACTAAAAACTAAAAGCCTGGCAGAATAGATAAGTTTCAGAAGCTTCTTAAAGGACAAAGAGAAGGGGCATTACGAATCTCAGGAGGCAAGGTGTTCCATAAAGAGAATCTATAACTATTTTCAGGGCTTCCCCTATGGCTATCGGAAACTGCCCATTGCGATGGAACAAAATTATTGTCACAATTCATATAATAATCATAATAAAGCTTGAGAACAACCTCTGTAAATAAGTGCTCTACTTTCCTTTAAAAAGAAAAAAGAAAAATGCCTTTCTTCCCACCTCTGTTTCTGGAGGAGTATATTGAACACATGCCAAGGTTGAAGATCTAAGACCTAGAATTATAGGTCATTTACCTAAGTTGCCTCTTTATGCCTTTGGGGGAAAGGTCCTAAAACATTATAAGTTATAAACTTATAATTATCCAGGTGGCAAGTAGGCCTTGAAGGTTAAAGTTTACCAGTGGTTACAAAAACAGCTGTTAGAAGGAAGCAAAAGGAGAAAACAAAAGGAGTGTAAAAAAGAATGTTGAATAATTCTTATTTTTTTCACCTTCATTAAATGTCAGGCAGCCTTATGGATTTTTTAATAATTATATATGCAAATAGGTTTTAATGACATTCTGGAAATATCAAACAAGCTTTCCTTCTATGAAGATAAAATTTAAAGGTTGTTTTGGTCTTGGTCTAAAACAAACCTATTATTGTAAACATGATCTAGACTCCTTTAGTGTATGAGATGAGGTTGAAAAGAAGTCGAAACAAAGGAGCTGGGTTTGAGAAAATGAACACTTTTTAGGCATTCTCGATACATCTGGGCACTCAAATGTTCATACGGATAAGTCTACTTCGTGTAACTGACAAAGAAAGCTCATGCCTGTTTATGTCACAAGTAAAGGGACAATTAATAGCTTCTTTAGGTGTGTTACAGGGCTTGTGCACACACCAAAAGACTTCTGATGTTTGTTTGTATTTGAACAGCATACTACTTTCTAAATTCACCTGAATTTCAAAAATGATTTCCTATGTAGTGCAGTGAACTGTTGTACAGAACAAAAAGCACAGAATGGCAACCTGGGCAGACATAATTAGTCACATAGTTCTCTGGACTGTAGTCTTTGGCCTCAGTCCAGTTCTTATCACATGCAGAGAGTCGCACTTAACTAATGGACTCAGATGGGGAAGTGCATCCCCATCAAAAGATGCATCTAGCATCCCAGGCTTTTAATTGAAATTTTAATGGGTTTTTTAAAAAAATTCATCAAGTTTGTTTTACCTGTTTTATTTTATATTATTTTATATTTATTATGTTTTAACTTGTACACTGCCTGGAGATTTCTATATCAGGCAGTATAGAAAAATGATAAATAAGGAATAATAAGATAGCAATATGTGGAAATGAATGGTCCATTGGAGTAATTCTGCAGTCATCTACTCCAAAGGTTCTTCAACCTTTGGAATATTACTGAAATTTGCTAGCTATATATTGCCCTAAACAAGGGTATCATGCAGTCTCTGTAGAGACTACAGAACCTCAAACCTGTTGTCCTTTTTTCCTGAAACTAAACGTGTAGAAATATTACCTCATGATTATTCAGATTTCAAAGAAATCTGAAAAATTATTATACAAATTTTTTAAAAACATACATATTTCAATAAAGGAACATTTTTGTTCTTGTCACAGATTAACTAGCAGGAGGGAATAGTCTGATTCCTGCCTTTAAGGATCACAGCCTAAATCATTTTGGATAGTGGCCCGTCCCCCTCTTCTATTTTCTGCCTTTGATCTTTCATGCTGATGCATGCTGGGAGCTGAAAAGTAAACAGACTTGGATTGTGCTACACAAACCTGTTCATTATAGTGTTTTACTGCAAGATGCTTCAAAACTATAGAGGGCCAGGGAAACACGAGGAATTCTTGCACAATCTGTATTTCCACAGGAGATATATTTCAGTTAATTCAGAGTGTACATAATGTAATAATTTTATAATCATGGGCTACAATCCAGCACACAGCGCAAGGTGCAGAAGCATCTCATAGCACCCATCCATACTGCCTTCCCCACCCCCCATGCCTCAGTTACACTCAGTGCTTTTTTTGTTTTAAGGTGCCAGTACTCTTATCTCAGTGCCACTCAGGTGTTTTCAGAGCCTGGCCACGCCCCCTGTGTGTCACATGCACAGGGGGCATGGCCAACCTCTGAAAGCAGTGCTCATAAACCCACTCCCCACCTAGAATTGCAGTGGCGGGGAGGGCTTTGCCTTTGTTCCCTGCAAGGAATGAAGGCAAAGCCCTCTCTGCCACTACAATCCTCGGTGGGACAAAGGTGCCAGTACTCAGTACCAATGCGTACTGTCACAAAAATAACCCAGTTGGGCTAGTCATACTGCAATGTACACGAAACCACGCCCTCTGCGTCATGCATTAATCACAGTGTCCATGCACCTCTCCAACTCTAATCCTAGTGATATAATTAGGACGGGACCAGATTATGACATACAGAGGTCCTGAGCTATATCAAGCTCAACAGGCCACACAGAATTCCCCCCCCCAAAAAAAGTATTACTCTAACAGAAAGGACGATGAACATAGAAATAAAGCTTTATTTTTACTTGGCAAAGATGCAACAAAAACAGTTATCTCACAATAAGCCTATCTGCATTAGAAATATCTTTAAATGAAAACACATTACATAAAACTTTAAATTAAATCTTTTTTGGGTTTTCATAGGCCCCTCATAATGCAACGCCCTAAGCTGTAGTATGCTTAACTTGTGCCTATATCCAGCTGTGAATTAGCAATATGCTGTTAGATATAATATAGGCTGGCTTCTTTACAAGCTTCTTCCAAAATCTTACTCTTATTTCCAACCATAGAATAAATGTTATTTGCAGCCATTACATCAAAGGCTCCCTGAATATCCTATAACCAGCTGGTTACAACCTATAAAGCCCTAAACAGCTCAGGCCCTGGGTATTTAGGAGAACATCTTCGTCGCTATCAGCCCCACCACCCGTTGAGATCATCTGGAGACCAACCACCATATTTTAAAAAGTAAGATATAGGTCCTAAGTTATTGCCCTTGTCTTCAATAGGCTAGAAATGGGCTAAAGGTCTTCAGCCCATTCTCTAAAAATTGATATAAAGTCTAATTGATATAAAGGCACAATTAACTAATAATTGTGTCTGGCTGTGAAAGTACATAATCCTGGAAATTGATCTTGAACCTGAGTTTGTTCCAGAGACCATACCTAAGTATTCATTGTTAATGAATGTATAACACATATGTACCCCACCTTTTAAATAAAAAGTTAAGGGGATGTTAACAATAGATTATACTACAATATATAGACGGTAACACACAACAATCACCAAAGACACAAAAGTAAATCCGTAACATAATTCAGTTCAGCAGTCATAATCCCTTCAGGGCTTAGCACCTGTTTATCGGCCAGTTCTCTCCCATCCTGTGAGATCTTCTCAGGTTGCCCTTCTTTCAGTCCCTGGTCTCAGAGAGGTCCGTAGTACTAGGGCCCATGGAAGAGGTTTCTCTGTTGCCGCCCCTTCACTTTGGAATTCCCTTCCCTCACAGATTCAGTCTGCCTCCTCCCTTTCAGCCTTTAAGATCTTACTGAAGAAGTTTCTTTTCCGCCAGGCATTTGCCCTTTAAATCTCACACACTCTCTCTCTCACTCGCTCTCTCAATCTCGGATGCTGTTCTTGCCTTGTATACCACCCTGAGTCTGTGGATTGGGCAGTATATTAAATCTTTTAATAAATTAATAAAAATATTAATTTTAAAAGGAACAGTGTTTTCAAAGAACACTAAATGCCTGAGTGAGCAATAATTTTTAACTGGTGCCTGAAACTCATAGAAGAAGGTGCCAGATTGACAGGGGAGCAACAGCAGGAGAGAGGGCATGCCATCACCTCTTGCCTGTGGGCTCCCCAGAGGCATCTGGTGGGCCACTGTGTGAAACAGGATGCTGGACTAGATAGGCCCTGGGCCTGATCCAGCAAGGGTGTTCTTATGTTCTTAAAGCATTCCAGAGATGGGTTGCCATCAGTCATCGTCATCACAGTGGAGAAAACGTAAGCATCATTTTAGAATGGATTACAAGAAGTGACCGTGAAAGAGAGATTCACTGCTATAGTAGGAAAAAAAGTCTTGTAAGGAGTGACAACCAGAAGTGGAAGAGGTGTGCAAGTCTGTAGACTCTGATTTAAGTGATTAAATGGGGCACTGATGAAGACCAGGAGGGGTCGGAATGTGTCTGGCCAACGGCTAATTGTCCACTTTTACTTTGGGGTTTAACTGTTTTATTTCCTTTATATTTATGAGCAATCTTTGGATCTCATGGTGTTTCATTCATTGTATTGCATCAGGCTTATTTTGCCCTTAGTTCTGTGTATGAACTATGTCGGGCTAAATGTAATGATAATCAAAATCAAATTTGACCTTGTTTGACAGTATCATCTATTTTCTGAAATGGCCACTCAGGTCATGGGTGGGACCCCAATAAGATGATACTGTTTAAACTCTATACAGGTGGTCCTTGTTATCTGCAGGGGTTCTGTTCTCTGCTACAACCAAGGATAACAGAACCGTGGATGAGACATTGTAGCAATGGGAATCATTGGAATTGGGTTCCTGGGGTTGAAAAACGCCTTTAAAAGCTTTAAAAGACTGGAAATAAATAAATAGTGTACCATGCCATGCTGTGTAGGTCTCCAGCTGTCCAGCAATGCCCTCCAAAAAACCCAATTCCACCATTTTGCCACAAGAAATCACAGGGGAAATTCTTTTTCAAATAAAGCCACAAAACAGCCCTGCACAGCAAAATGGTGGCCAGAACCAAGTAGAAACCATCAATATGCTGTTTTTCACCATCTCTTATCACATATACAGAGGTTGGGTCTCCACTGCCCAACATGGATATGTGAAGCCACAGTTGTCAGGACTGTGTGACAAGGTCCACTTGTACTAGTCACAAATTAATCCTACATAGCACAAGACAGCCTCTAGAAGTGCTGTTACTAGAAAAGACTGATTGTTGAAAGTGTAGTGCTTTCAAGTTTTCCCTTCTCGTTATCTTATTTAAGTATTCCATTCAACACAATAAACTGCTGAATGAAAATATCAAACAGATGAAGTACAACTTGGTAAACAAAACTGACAATACTACACTGTTAATTATCAGTTCTGTGGGTTTTAGAAACTGCCCTCCTAGCAACCTTCTCATGCATATTGAGAATGAATGTTAATTTTTGGCTAGTAGAGGCGAAAATAATTTGTCTCAAATGCAGTGTTTTGATTCCTGATAGAATTCTCATCTTACAGTGGTATTTGAATTTTAAATAGCTTTGGCAATATCATTTACTGCATACTAATAATAAGTTCTACACTATTCATTCTGAAATGTTTCATTTTCCGAGATTTGTTTATCCTAATTATTTTTGTTACAGTTAAATGAGTTTCTGTAGGAACATAGGACTGAAGCTACCTGTGCTACAGGCTGCTTTCCATCCAGGGGAACACAGCATACCTTCCAGCCAGCATTACTGGCCAGATTATTCTCACAAGTAGAAGAATCAGCTTCAGTGCTTTATTACAGCCAGCCAGCACTTCCTACTGTCAGGCTCAGCAACCTGACCCAGAAACTGGCATCAGGCCCTAGATTTTCCCATGGCATACATTAGCTGCAAAAGTGTTCCTACCCAGATGGTGGGAACAGAGCTTCTGAATGTGTACCCTCTCATTATCATCAAGTGACCAGCACAAGGCTCCAGGCAGATATGGAAGAGCACAGTATGGAATTCAGGAAGTTTTCAGATAAATTATGCATAGTAAAGGGATCACAGCACTAGCCAACAGGTGGCCTTCCTGCTTGAGGATAGTAGTCCTGCCATTACTCGGAAAGTGGGGGGCTTCTGTGCGGCAGCTCGAAGATTGCGTTGGCTTCTAAATAATAAATCCAGTGCTGCCCTATAGCTTTTTAGTTATATTATAGTTGGTGGGTTTTGAGACTGTTGACCTGTTATCTTTTAAATTGTTATTTATGTTTTTATTTCAGTTGTATATTCACTCTGTCTTATTTATAAATTTTTGAGTTTTATTAATCAACTCCCTCCTTAAGATTGGGAGGCTTTTGGTGGTTTCAGTAATATACCCTAGGGTATTGTGATATAAGTGTTATTATGTTTTTATCTTAAACTGTGTTATATGTTCTATTCTATTTCCTTGTTGCGCTGGTCATAGACTGTAATAAACTTTGAACTTGGATCACAGCTTTGCCAATATCCTGTATCCAGCACTCATATTATCTTTGAACTTCAAAGCCCATATGGACTAGAAAGAGGAGTAACACAGAGGATTAATGTAGTTCTCCTTTCTAGGATCATCATCCTGAACTGGAGACACAAGGAAGCTCATACTGGGGAGGGCAACAATGACAGCAATGCCATGTGTTTAGAGTGCTAGTTTTCACCCAACCAAGCAAACTTTCATTATTGGAATTTAGCCACGGAAAAAGGCTGCAGGGAGATAAGATGGATGCAGGGAGCATTCTGCACACCTTGCCGAGGTGGCCCCTTTTGCTTTTAAAATAAGTCTCAGCCATCCATCTGCCTACACAACTAGACCATTTCACGCTTAAAGACATATAGAACTGTCACTGTCATGTTTGACCTTCAGAAATAAGCACTAAACACACAGGGGGCTGCTGATTTTATAGTTGGGGCAATATGGAGTGGATAAACGAACCGCTATAAAGAGTGTGAGCCCACCTAGTGGAGTGCTTACAAGGGAGTTGAATTCCCTCCAACTTCCTGGCACCACTTTAATGAGGCCTTGGATTGATTATTGCCTTTGTTCTTTATTGACACTCCAGCAATGTTTCCTCTAACAGGGACTCCCAGATGTTGTTGACTACAACTCCCATAATCCCCAAGCAAAAGCTATTATAGCTGGCAATTCTGGGAGTTGTAGTCAACAACATCTGGGAATCCCTGTTAGAGGGAACACTGCACTCCAGTGATACTGATACAATTAGATGTCATAGTGTCAACAGGTATTACACAGCTAGCCGGTGGTGTTTCATTTTAATGCAACAGCCTGCAGAGAAGAGGCCGAGTACATGGCTTTATTGTGAATGCTACCTTAAGGAAATGGTTGACCAACTTCTTTTGTGTTACAGCTGACCTTCATTGCCTGGTGTCATTTCATATTAAAATATAATTAGAACTCCAAAATTGTAAAATAAGTTCCTATAAGCACTGCCTATTGAGAAGCAGCTAGGAATTATTGGTTTGGATCCAAAATTCCTAGTTTACAAAGTCACCAATTTCCACTTTGCTGTAGACCACCCATGCTGCATTGTGCACCACCACCAATCCTCTGGAATGGCTCTTGGGGGGATCTTTGGATTTCATCCATTGTTGAAAATATGTTGTCAAGGGAATGGTTAGAAGGATTCATACAGTTGCAACATACTCCATTTAAGGCAGGGGTCCCCAACCTGCGGCCCTCCAGATGTTGCTGAACTACAACTCCCATTAGCCCCAGCCACAATAAGTTGTAGCTGGGGCTGATGGGAATTGTAGTTCGGCAACACCTGGAGGGCCGCGGGTTGGGGACCCATGATTTAAGGCATTCCAAAGACAAAGATGCATTATATTTATTCCCATTATCTTAACCAGAATGCAAAATAATGTTTATTTTAGATTTGATATTAGGCTGTCATTACTCAGTATATTTCCATTATAATTAAAATAGGAACAAAATAAAAAGCAAATGTATAGAAGAAATAAGGAATTAAGAAAAGATGTTGCATCCAGACCAATTAGTTCTTGCAATTGGTTCATAAGCGTTTTAATTGAATAACTTCCGGTTTACAACAGTATGACAAGTTCAAAGCAGAGAAATCTGGAGAAGTATCAACCAAATAAAGTTGCATGCAAAACTGTTCAATCTATGAATGTGTTTCAGAAACTAACAACAATTTTCAACCTACAATGTGTCTTGCTGCAGAATTAAAGGATGCCTATTTCACAGCAGTCCCCTGTTGTTGTTTCTTCTTTGCCCCTACAACTTTAACTGGCCAACGTCCAGAGCAACAAATTGCATGCGGAAGGGCATGGTGCTAGTAGAAAGCTGTTGCACTTACTTGCTGTGCAAAGTATGGAGCTTACGTTCCAGACTAGTGTTGCACAAACACAAGTGCATTTGCAGCTGTGTAACAGTTGTGCAACTACAGCACCCCTTATTTGTTTTAATGGTAACTTTCATGCTGGAACGCTATCTGCAAACCCCTGGGTTTTAGCAAATCCAAAGTCATCCTCTGTTGGTGCAACTTCGCATGTGCCACATGTGGTTCATTGCTCTGTATGTCAGCAGTGTCCTTGCTTTTTTGGCCTTCTAGTCCCAGTCCTCACCTTCATATTTCTGACTGTCCTCCTACTGAGATTTAGACCTTCAATGGTCCTGCTTCTCTTAAGCTCTTATTCAACATACTAGCTTGACCCACGCAGAGCATCTTCACACTAGTACTTGATTGCTCCACGCACCCCCTTTCCACAGCCCCCTTCACCTCAGAGATCTCTCCACACTCCTGCTACTCCTCCTCCATCCGGTTGCTTCCATACCCCTCATCCCTCTTGGTCAAGCCTCCATCTCTTAACTCCATCCCCCTCACCCCTCTTCGTCATGGCTGCAGCGTTGCTGGTGCCTATTGCTGGTGCCTATTGGCCAAGCTGCAGCCCCCTATTCCCAGAGACCTCTTCACCCGAGCCCCACTCCTGCTCCTCCCCACAGGAGCAGCAGCGGTTGACCGGACCCTTCCTCGCTGCCACCACCGTCATGGCCACTCATTCCCCTCAAAGCGCTGACAGGCTCAGGCCCATCCCTCGCCCTTCCTTCTTTCTCTCTTCCCCTCCTCCCCCCCCCATCCACTCACTCTTCCCCTGTCTTTCTTCCCTTCCCTTCCCCCACTCTCTCTCCTCCACTTTCTGAATTAACAGATCTTGTCCATCTTGTTTCCAGTTGCATTCCAACTGTCCTTAACCATCACAGGTTCCACCTCCCTATCTGCATATGGAATCCCCACTGCCCAGTTGCCAAGGTGCTTTTGCTCGCGGACTCTTGAGAGAGCTGCCACATACTGGATTAGCCATGAGTATGCCTTAGAGAATTTTATACAGATATGGCAGACTTGCTTGCTCTCTTTTGTCCTCCCCCCACCAATAAAAGACTTTGACCGAGTCTCAAAAGTTGCTGTTATGTTATCCATGACATGTAGTGATGTGCCTGGACCGTTTCGGAGGCCATTCTACAGGCCTCCGGAATGGTCCGGGGACGGGCGGTTCAGGTTCAGATGGATTGGGGTGGGGGGTTCCATTAAGGGCGGGGGAGGGTTTACTTACCCCTCCCGCCGCTTTCCACCTTTGGCGCCATATTTTCTGTAGCAATGGGGCAGCAGGATACCTCCCTGTTGCCCCTTTCCCCACTTGACTGCGCGCTACAGTCCAGCGCTGGTTTCCTTTCTGGGAGGAGCTCGCTTCAGCGGCTCCTCCAACGATCACCCTGGCAGCAGGCCTTTTCTGGCCTCCGGCCCAGGGCTGCTTCTGGCGGCGGTGGCAGCCGCGGCAACTCCATGTGGAGCCGATGCGGTGGCCGGCGGCGGTGGTGAGGCAGCATCCAGCGAACCGGTGCTGTGGTTTGGTCCCTCGCTAGCTAGGAGGAGCTCGCTCAAGCGGCTCCTCCGACGGTCGCCCCAGCGGCCGGCCTTTTGGGGCCTGCAGGCCTCCAGCCAAGGGCTTCTGCTGGCAGCAGTAGCTCCACATGGAGCAGCGTCGCCAGCGAGGGTTATGCTGCATCTAAGCAGCAGCACAGCCTATTGCGGAGGACTGCGGGGTCGGAAGCAGAGGCGGCAGCACAGCGCACGGCTGAAGTGGGAATTGCCATCAGTAGCTCACGCAAAAGAGCTTTCTTTTATAAACCAATCCTGAGCAAATTCCATTCCTATGGGGTGAATACAGACTTGTCCCTAATCATTTACACAATTGCCATTGGTGACCTGCAATTTTTGTTGGGCAAAAAGTGCAATGATATTTTTTTAAAAAAAACAACAACCCACCATTGCACTTCTGTGAGTACCAGTAGCTTCAACTGCACCTGGAAGTGCAGAGAACATTCTCATAAGGCAGCTTCTGCAAGTTACCAACTTTATTAATCGAAGGAAGGAAGCAGGAAATGACCTCATGTCATATCATTTTATCTATCTATCAGATTTCTATACCACCTGATATGTGCATCCCTATGGAATGTACATAAGTTAAAATACAACAAAAATAAAAACAGGATAAAATGATTAAAACAATTATATAAAACCAATTAAGATTGGCTAGATAGATATATAAAATTGGTTAAAAGCCTGAGAAAACAGGTGCAACTTCTTAAAAATAGGCAGAGATGGCGAAACTCTTATTTTAACAGGGAGTGCCTTCTAGAGCCCTGGGGCAGCCACAGAGAAGGCCCAGTCCCAAGTAGCCATCAAACGAGCTGGTGGTAGCCATAACTTACTGGGCCAGAGGGTTCATGACAAAGGCAGCACTCTCTTGGACTACAGCCGTTAAGAGCTTTATAGGTAATCACCAGCACTTTGTATTTCACTCAGAAACATATCGGCAGCCAGTGCAGTTTTTTTAAGATTGGTGTTATATGGTCCCTTCAGGTTGTCCCAGAGAAACCAGTCTGGCTGCCACATTCTGCACCAACTGTTGTTTCTGGACTACGTACAAAGGCAGCCCAAAATAGAGTGCATTACAGTAGTCAAGCCTGGAGGTTACCAGCGTATGTACCACTATTTTAAGGTAGGACTCCCCTTGGATAGGGTAGGACTCCCCTTGAAAGAGCAAGTACGCAGCTTGGGGATACTACTGGACCCGGCTCTGCTTTGGGAAGCTCAGGTGGAGGCGGTGGCCAGGGGTGCCTTTGCATGGCTTCAGTAGCGCGCAAGCTGCGTCCCTTTCTCGACAAGGCAGATCTGGCCATGGTTACCCATGCCTTAGTCATGTCATGGCTGAATTACTGTAATGTGATCTATGTGGGGCTGCCCTTGAAGAATATTCGGAAACTATAGCTAGTGCAAAACGCAGCAGCTAGAGTTTTATCTGGAGCTGCCCGGTGGGAGCACATCACACCCATCTTGAAAAAGCTGCACTGGCTGCCAGTTCATTTCCGAGTCCAATTCAAGGTGCTGGTTTTGACCTTTAAAGCCCTTAACAGTTTGAGCCCGGGATACCTGAGGGACCGCCTGCTCCCAAGGGCTGCTGCCCACTTCACAAGGTCATCTGAGGGGGCTCTGCTCCTGGTGTCAACTATGAGGGAGGCTAGGTTGTAGTGCACTCGGGGCAAGGCCTTCTCTGTTGCTGCCCCCAGACTCTGGAATGCTCTCCCAGTGGGTATCCGCTCCTCAGTCTCCATCACAGTTTTCAGAAAGCATTTCAAATCGTGGCTTTTTACCCAGGCATTTATTTGATTATATTATTGTCTCCACTGCTGCTTCTTGTATTTTGTACTGTTTTTATGCTTGTGTTTTAATTAACTTTTTAAATCTGATTTGTTTTTATATTTTTTAGCTCAATATTTTAATTTGTCTTTTTAATAATCTTGTAAAATTTTATTGTGAGCCGCCTTGGGATTTTCTTAATGAAAAGCGGGGTATAAACTTAACAATATAAATAAATAAATTCTCCTCTGGAAACGGGCTTAGCTGATGTATCATAAAAAGCACCCCTGGCCGTTGCCTCAACCTGAGAGACCAGAGGGAGTTTTGGATCCAGGAGCACTCCAAAACTATGTACCTGAACTTTCAGGGGGAGTGCAACCCCATCCAGAATAGGCAGATCTAAACCATCACTTGGGTTCTGACCCACCCCCCGTCAGTACCTCAGTCTTATTTGGATTCAATTTCAGTTTATTATTCCTCTTCCAACCCATTACCACCTCCAGGCAGGCATTTAGGGAAGTTATGCCATTATCTGATGAAGCTAATAGGGAGAAATAGATTTGGGTGTCATCAGCATATTGATAACACCCTGCACCAAAACTCTTGATGATCTCTCCCCGCAGTTTCATGTAGATGTTAAAAAGCACTGGAGACAGTATGGAGCCTTGTGGAACTCCATACATTATCTCCTGCTTTGCAGAGCAACAGTCTCCAAACAACACCATCTAGAATCTGCCAAAGAGCTAGGAATGGAACCACTGTAAAACAGTGCCACCCAATCCCAAGTCCTTCAGGTGACCCAGAAGGTTACCATGGTTGATAGTATTCGAAAGCCACCAAGAGATCCAAAAGAATCAACACACTCCCTCTGTCAATACCCAATTGGAAATCATTCATCAAGGCTCCCAAGGCAGTCTCAACCCCATACAAAAGCCAGTTTGAAATGGGTCTAGATAATCCATTTCCTCCAAAACTGCCTGGAGCTGAGAGGCCACCACCCTCTCAATCATCGTACCCAACCATGGAATACTGGAAACAGGTCTATAATTGGCTCTCTCCAATGGATTTTATGCTAAAAAAATACAATGGTGGCTGACAGGAGCCGACTACCAGGAATGTTCTCAGCACTTCTGGGTACTATTGAAGCCACTGCTGACCCTTGAAGTGAAGCAAAAGGGTTTTTTAAACACATACCCATCACTAAAGTGGATAACCTTTTATTTATTTATTTATTTATTTATTTATTTTTGCATTTTTATACCGCCTTTCATTAAAAAATAACCCCAAGGCGGTTTACAAAAGTTAAAAACATACAATAAAAACACAATAAAAACATCATGCTAAAAATATAAAAACATATAAAAACAGGCATAAAACAATACAACAGATAAAAACACCCACAGCAGCAGTAAAAACGATTATGTAAAAGCCTGGGTAAAAAGCCAAGTCTTTACAAGCTTTCTAAAAGCCGTGATGGAGTCTGAGGAACGAATGGCCACCGGGAGAGCATTCCAGAGTCTGGGGGCAGCAACAGAGAAGGCCCTGTCCCGAGTGCACGACAGCCGGGCCTCTCTCATTGTCGGCACCCAGAGCAGGGCCCCCTCAGATGTCCTCGTCAAGCGGGCAGCAACCCTTGGGAGCAGGCAGTCCCTCAAATACCCCGGGCCCAAACCATTTAGGGCTTTAAAGGTCAAAAACCAGCACCTTGAATTGGACCCGGAAACGAACCGGTAGCCAGTGCAGCTCTTTCAAAATGGGGGTGATATGTTCCCAACGGGCAGCTCCGGATAAAACCCTCGCTGCCGCGTTTTGCACTAGCTGCAGTTTCTGGATATTCTTCAAGGGCAGCCCCATGTAGAGCGCATTACAGTAATCCAGCCGCGACGTGACTAAGGCGTGGGTAACCGTGGCCAAATCTGCCTTCTCGAGAAAGGGACGCAGCTGGCGCACCAGCCGAAGTGCAAAGGCACCCCTGGCCACCGCCTCCACCTGAGCTTCCAAAAGCAGAGCCGGGTCCAGTAGTACCCCCAAGCTGCGTACTTGCTCCTTCAAGGGGAGTGCAACCCCATCCAGAACCGGTAAAATCTCCTCATCCCAATTGGCTCTCCTACTGACCAACAGTACCTCCATCTTATCCGGATTCAATTTCAGTTTGTTAGCCCACATCCAACCCATCACGGCCTCCAACCCCCGATTCAGGACATCCACCGCCTCCCTAGGATCAGATGACAAGGAGAGATAGAGCTGAGTGTCATCCGCATATTGCTGACAACTCAGTCCAAATCCCCGGATGACCTCTCCCAGCGGCTTCATGTAGATGTTAAACAGCATGGGGGACAAGACCGAACCCTGCGGGACCCCACAGGCCAACGGCCACGGGGCCGAGCAGTAGTCCCCCAGCACCACCTTCTGGACCCACCCCTCAAGAAAGGACCGGAACCACTGCAACGCAGTGCCTCCGATTCCCATACTCGAGAGGTGGCCCAGAAGGATACCATGGTCGATGGTATCGAACGCCGCCGAGAGGTCCAGCAGAACCAACAGGGACGCACTCCCCCTGTCTAGTTCCCGGCGTAGGTCATCCACTAGAGCGACCAAGGCAGTCTCAGTCCCTTTTTTGGCAGGTATATTCCTTCGAGGGATTTATGTGACTATCTGATGCTTGCCATAGTGGGGTAAAACTCCAGATAAGTTGATGTGAACAGGATTATTATTATTTTTTTACATACACAGGTTCTGATCAGAAATTATTAGATCAGACAATACACAAAAACAAGTCATACACAATCATTCTCTCCCTCCCTAAAATATTATTAGCTTTTAAACTGTGGTACTATTAGTATAAATAGTTATAAATGGAATTAGCTGAAATGCATGGGTGTATTGATCACTTAAAATCCAACCTAATCCATTTTAAGTGCATTAAAATGCATAGTGTATTGATCACTGAAAAATCCAGGCTCCTTGCCACAGACTGTAGCCACAAGTGCATTATATATATATATATATATATATATATATATATATATATATATATATATATAACATACATGTATTTAAGTTCTGTTTAAATCAGTGGGGCTAAGTGCACCTAAGTCACTGGTGGAATATGGAGACATTACCACTGATTATCAGAAGCTGAGTACAAAATGGGCTAAATACCATAGTGTGAAACTATTCCAGTTATAGGACAGTTCTATTATGTATCTTATTTTTCATACCAAACAGAGGCTCACAAGGCAGACTACATAAAAAACAAAAACAGAAAAATATTAAAACACAAATATAAGAGCCAAGCAGAGCAGCAAAAGCACCCATTCAATGAAAAACAAAACCAGCAGCAGATAAAAAAATATCAAAAGGGACAAAGCTAACCAAAAGCCTCATGAAACAAATGGGTTCTGGAGATCTCTTAAAGCTTAGCAGTGATGGCACCTGGTGGACATTGACTGGGAAAGCATTCCAGAAATGTAACATCACCACCAAAACGGCTTCATCACTACCAACAGAACTCGAGACAGTGACGGTCCAAAGCAGGGTCTGTGAAGCAGATCTCAAGCCTGGGTGGGTTCAACAGGCAAAGGCAGTTTTTAAGGTACTCCGTTTCCAGATGTATAGGAATTTAAAACCAACACTTGGAACTGAGCAAAGATGTGCACAGGTAACCAGTGCAGGTGGGGCACAATCTGTGTGATACTCACACACCAAGCACCCACAAACATTCTGGCGGCAGCATTCTGCACCAGCTGAAGTTTCCATACAGTTTTCAAAGGCAGCCCCACGTACAGCGCATTACAGTAACCACAGCATTAATCACACAAGGCATTCATAACAGCAGCAAACATTTATGGGAGTTGTCATGATGTACAGCCCATCTTGAAATTTGAATCCTGCCCCTCAGAGTTATTGAGTCACCCCAAGGTCTGGTGAAAGTCTGCCCAGAAATCGGCCCTCCATGGTAAGGTATGACAAGCTTAAAAGTGAGACAATCCTGTGCTGTTTTATCAGCTCCTATAAATGCAGGCTGCCAGGCAACACAGCAGGCTGCTGTCTTAGGGGTTAGACCTAATTGCTACATTCACAGAGCCAGAGGCAATCCTATCCAGGTGAGCTATTAGTTGGAAGACAAAAGGAAAGAGTTTTAAAGTTTTAGTGGATGTGTTTGAGGAAAAGAAGCTGCAGTATGTTAACTTTTTAAAAAAAGGAAGAAGGGCTATAGTAAATTAGGGCTTCTCGTGTTTGACTGCTCTAACATGCCTTAGATTTCCTGACAGGATTCATCAGCATACTGTGATAAAGAGAAGCACAAGCTTCCTTGTGACTTCAGCCGATATACAAATGTCTTTCACAATCAGTTGCACTCTCAGGATTCAATGCTACCACACTTTACTCAGAATAAATGAGGACTGAGCATACATGCCTCTGACCTTTTGAAAATTCAAAAGAGTCAAAGCTAGATCCCTTTCCTACACTTTGAGGTCCAGACATTTTACACTCCTAATATTCTACTGCCTTGGGCCAAATAAGAAAACTAAAGGGAGGAAAGCTCACACTGGAATTAACACATCACTAATATTTGTATTGTTAAACCTTTAAATCCATAAAAATCAAAAGAAAGTAAAACTAGGAGGCAAAGCGAGTTGAAAGAATACTCAGTCAGCTAAACAAAATAAAATTTAATCACCAAAGACAATTCTCTTTGAACATTATTCACCACTCTTATAGAAAAGGAGACAAAGTTGTAGAACATCCTGCATATAAATACAAGTAATATATGTGTCAATTCATAGAAAATATTTGAATGAACTATTCACCAGCTTGGAGCACTTTCTGAAGAAATAAAACTCCCCTTACTGCTCTTTCCAGAACAAATTAATAGCACCTATAGGATGTCAAGTTTAGCATTTCCCCTCTTGATATCAGAACTGGAAACATCAGGCTGAATGCAAAATCATCACATTGAGAGGAGTCAACAATGCCCATTACTACAGCAGGGAAGTTTAAGGTGCAAGATTGACAGTCAAGATTTCATTCTTCAGATGAAACCCTACAGTGCATGTCAAGAGGAGAGTTTTCTGCTATCTGAGCATATTGGTGAAACGGCTTCTTCCTTCTGCTGAATTTCCCTCATTCCCACCTCTTGCTCAATGAATTCTATTTGTTTGCTTATTGCTCTCTTTTCCTTAGTCCTCACAAGCTGCTTGAGGCTTGCTCTACAAGGCCACCTCCTTGTTCAACCATCTGTGTAGAGTGTACACATATACAGTTATTTAGCCATTATATTCCTTGTACATACAGCAGTAAACTTCCTATCTGTACCCTGCATTTTAGGGAGCCTGTACCCAGGTCCACTTTTTAAACAAACACATGTATTCACACAAAACTTGTACCTGTGTACAGACACCTAAATGCATGCACAATGCAATGTTTAAATAATCTGAATAAAGATTTGACAGATGAGCACATTCCAGAAATTTTGCAAGACTTCATCTGGGGTGCTGGTGATGGTGATTGTAAGCTTTTGGGAAGAAGTTAAGAACATAAGAGCAGCCCTGCTGGATCAGGCCCAAGGCCTATCTAGTCCATTATCCTGTTTCACACAGCGGCCCACCAGATGCCACTGGGAGCCTACAGGCAGAAGTTGAGGGCATGCCCTCTCTCCTGCTGTTACTCCTCTGCAACTAGTATTCAGAGGCATTCTACCTTTGAGGATGGAGGTGGCCCACAGCCCTCCAACTAGTAGCCATTGATAGACCTCTCCTCCATGAAGTTATCCAAACCCCTCTTAAAGCCATCCAGGTTGTTGGCTGTCACCATATCTTGTGGCAGAGAATTCCACCAGTGGATTATGCGTTTGACACACAGTTGTATCAGAGTATTTCATTTTTACGAGAAAGTTAAATGTTCCAGTAAACTAAACATACTTAAGTGATTAGTAATTTTTTGCTTTTTGTGTTGGCTTACATCCAGACTGATGCGTACACTGGATAATGTTTTGTACATGTCCAGGGAGGAGTCGTGGACTTGTGGAATCCTTGGAGGCATATTTTCAGGAGGCATAGAGGGCTGCAGAGGGAAGGGGGAACTTGCTAAAAATCTTCCTTTACCATTACATGCATGAAATGTTTATTCAGTGTGTGCTATGGATGTCAGCCACTGTTTTAATAAGGGGAGGAAAAAAGTGATGTTGCTTCAACCCAGTTTGTAACATGTAACAATGGAAAGGAGAGCTGGTCTTGTGGTAGCAAGCACGACTTGTCCCCATAGCTAAGCAGGGTCTGCCCTGGTTGCATCTGAATGGGAGACTTGATGTGTGAGCACTGCAAGATATTCCCCTCAGGGGATGAAGCCGCTCTGGGAAGAGCAGAAGGTTTCAAGTTCCCTCCCTGGCTTCTCCAAGATAGGGCTGAGAGAGAATCCTGCCTGCAACCTTGGAGAAGCCGCTGCCAGTCTGTGAAGACAATACTGAGCTAGATAGACCAATGGTCTGACTCAGTATATGGTAGTTTCCTATGTTCCTATTAGTCATCAGCAATTATTTTTTTTTGCTGGAATTTGCTTAGGTTTTATCTTGATGTTTTAAATCTGCTTCAAAGCAGACACACAAGGGTATATTATGCTTCTAAAGATTCAGCTGCTGCATTTTTAAACTGACAGTAAGTAAAGCATCCTGTGGTACAAACTTCTGCCATGCCAGTTCTCAGAGTAAACTATAGTGGAGTGTTGAGGCAGGCAAGCCAACAACAACAAATAGTTATATACCACTTTTCAACAAGAGTTGCCAAAGCAATTTACATAGAGAAATAACAAATAAAATTGATCCCTGTCCCCAAAGGACTCACAATATTAAAAAAAAACATAAGATAGACACCAGCAACGGTCACTGGATGTACTGTACTGGGAGTGGATAGGTTCAATTACTCTTTCCCTGCTAAATAAAGAGAATCACCATGTTTAAAATGTGCCTCTTTGCCCAGTTAGCAGCAAGCCAATTTCACCCTTTCAGAAAAATTGATATGTTTTACATATCTCCAATAAACCATGGATTCTCCAGACAATAAATGGTTAAAAAAAGAATGCGTCGATTCCTTTCTCAGTTCTTGTTATTCCAAGAAGAAAAAGCCTCTACATAGAACTTATCTTGCTCAACTGTGCTCCCAACTACAAAAGAACTAAGTCAAGACCATTAAATTCACTTCATTTAGTGGAAACAGGATTCCAGACCTTTAAAAGCTTGTACTTTACCCCAAAAACCACTTAGCCTTTTTTCCCCAAAGAGTTATGTGGCTAATCAGAAACAGCCTAGCCACTATCCATCACTGCAGAAGGCAGCACAAGAACAAACTTTTATATATTTATACACACACACACACACACACACACACACACACAGCGTCAAACCAAACCTGCAGTAGGGCAATGAATCCTGTCCTCCCCTTTCCCCTGCAGCCTCCCTCCATTTCACAGGTAGATGGGTAAATAATGGCTCAACAGAGATTTCATTCACACAGAGGAATAGGGTATGACGGGAACTCTTCTCAGTCTGACAATTTGCTGCAGATGCTGGCTCAGGGGAGCCATTTATCAGTGTCATCTCTGCGCATTACTATACACTGTCTCCACAGCAGCAGCAGCAGCAGCACTCCTGCCCTTGCTTCCCACACAGCAGAGCACTCGCTGGCCCCTGATATTTCAGCCCCAAGAAGAACCCTGCTCTGGACTTCCCTCCTAGATGCCGATTGCAAGGATTGCTGTGATCCAAAAGGGGATGCTTTTGCAGCCGGGGAAGGAGAAGGGTGCTCTTTAACTGCTCTGCTAATAAAAACATACCTGGAACAATATTAAAAACCACCTCTCCCCCACCCTGCTCTGCCTGTCCTTCCTTTTGCGCTTATGTGCAGCTCGGTGCTTATAAAGAGCCATCACATGAATTCACCTCAGTTAAAATGACTCCTAAAGGATATAGGCGTTTTAGATGCTTCATCTTTGGTTAAACTGAAATGGAATATTAAACAGGCAATACAAAGAGACACAGAGCTACAGGGGAGCACTCAAGCGCCCACCATCCATTATTTAACTGCTGCATCAGCAGTAGGCAGAGCAGCTCGTATAAGGCAAAGCAGTCTAGTGGTTAGGTCACTTATCAGAGAATCAAGCACATTAAGATGCAGTCCCACTCCTCTGCTGGCCTGATGTATGACGGGGACATGATATTTTGTGCCCCAGCTCTTCTCCTACCTCATTGATCTTGTCTCTTTGAACTACAAGGCCCTCTCCCCATGCATCTCTGCCAAGACTCCCAGCACCCATATCCCAACACAAAACAACAAGCACGTACAAGCCTGCCCTCATAAAGATCCTAATACAGATTCTTAAAGAAATAGAGATTTCTGGGGCAGAAACCGATATTGCTGATGGGGTTATAATTAGAGAGTTTTCTGGAGTCGTTACATTTATTTTATCTATTTGGCACATTTCTATATTGCCGAATATGCAAATCGCTGGGTGGTTCACAATCTAAAAACATAATTAAAATATTAACACAATTTAAACAATTTAAAATATAGATAAAAGCTCTAACACTTAAAACTTTAAAACTATAAATTAAAAGCCCAATTTTGCATATTTCCACCCCAACACTAATGCCTTGCACTGCATCAGATGTCACTCCCTAAGCCCCATCCCTGCAAATATCAGGGCCAGGTTGTCAGACAATGGGGCAGGAGGATTTGCATTCAGAATGGGCCTTACTGGACATACAGAGCCTCTTCATACTGCATTTTGGACCCTGAGCAAAGCTGCTGGAGATACAGGATCATTCTGATGCAGCCAGAAGGAAATATAATCCTAGTCATGTTCCTGTTTGGCCAGAATGAAACCGTTGGCCTTTGGCCATTGTGGCTGGGGTAATGGGAATTGAAGTCCAGTAATATCTGGGCACCCAAGTCTGAGAACCTCTGCATTATAATAATCATAAATGGTAACATATTCATAAACATAATGCACCCCAGTTTCCTTAACAGGGTAAGTTAGGGCTGGATTAGACGTCTGCCACAGGCCAGAGGAAAGCCCTTATTTATAGCAAAGGTACACACAGAAAAAATCCAAAACATGCTTATCGTGCGATCTACCTGTCAGTACTGTATGCCTCTGGAAGTGGCAGCACTGGTGTGCAGCTCCTATATATGCTCATAGGAATAAACCATGAAATAAGATTGCAGTTCTCTCAAATGCTTAAATTTTTATGAAAAGATACTTAGGCTCAAGTCTCTCTGGAAACACTAGATTGCAGTTTTTGGACCCAGTATATGGAAAGTCTGCACTCTCTGTCTCTGGCATGTGATAAAAATCCTGATCTAAACCTCTGAAGAGACATGGCCAGACAGTATAGACAGGACTGGGCTAGATGGACACAGAATTTGATCTGGTAGAAACAGACAGAGGTGCTTTTACCACTCTACTTCTGGGCCAAAGTCTATTGTGTCTCTACACACCCTGGGACCCCGCAAAATCTTCTTTGTCCTGGATGGTGTAGCATAAGAACCGAAGAACCACCCTGCTGGATCAGGACCAAGGCCCATCTAGTCCAGCATCCTGTTTCACACAGTGGCTCACCAGATGCCACTGGAAGCCTACAGCAGGAGTTGAGGGCATGCCCTCTCTCTTGCTGTGACTCCCCTGCAACTGGTACTCAGAGGCATCCTGCCTTTGAGGCTGGAGGTGGCCCTCTGACTAGTAGTCGTTGATAGACCTCTCCTCCATGAAGTTATCCAAGCCCCACTTAAAGCCATCCAGGTTGTTAGCCTTCACCACATCTTGTGGCAGAGAACTCCACAAGTTGATTATACATTATGTGAAAGAATACTTCAATTTGATGGTCCTAAATTTCCCGGAAATCAATTTCATGGGATGACCCCTAGTTCTAGTGTTATGTGAGAGAGAGAATAATTTCTCTCTATTCACTTTCTCCACACCATGCATGATTTTATAGACCTCTATCATGTTTCCCCGCAGTCATCTTTTTTCTAAACTAAATAGCCCCAGGTGTTGTAGCCTTGCCTCATAAGAAAGGTGCTCTAGGCCCCTGATCATCTTGGTTGCCCTCTTCTGCACCTTTTCCAGTTCTACAATGTCCTTCCTAAGATACGGTGACCAGAATTGTATGCAGTACTCCAGGTGTGGCCACACCATCGTTTTGTATAAGGGCATTATAATACTAGCCATTTTATTTTCAGTCCCCTTCCTAATAATCCCTAGCATGGAACTGGAGTTTTTCACAGCTGCCGCACATTGAGTCGACACTTTCAACGAGCTGTCCACCATGACCCCAAGATCCCTCTTCTGGACAGTCACCAACAACTCAGATCCCATCAGTGTATACTTGAAGTTGGTGTTTTTCATCCCAATGTGCATCACTTTACACTTGCCAGCACTGAACCGCATTTGCCATTTTGTCACCCACTTCCCCAGTTTTGAGAGATCCTTTTGGAGCTCTTCACAATCTGTTTTGGATTTCACTACCCTAAAGAGTTTGGTATCATCTGCAAATTTGGCCACCTCGCTGCTTACCCCTGCTTCTAGATCACTGATGAATAAATGGAAAAGCACTGGTCCCAGTACAGATCCCAGGGGGACCCCACTTCTTACTTCCCTCCCAACTTTCCATTTATACCTACCCTCTGTTTCCTGTCCTTCAACCAGTTAGCAGTCCACCTATGTACTTCCCCCCTTATCCCATAACTGGGATAAGGCCACGCCACCACCAATCTGCGCTGACACACAGCATAGCATGACTGTGACCTGCATTGGGCAGCCAAGCATGGCCTCTGCTTTAAAGACAGAGTGGGGAAAGAAATATGTGAAATGGAAATATGTTAAGTTGCATGTGGAAATGTTTCAGCTAATGCATATTTGCATAAAAATATCCATTTTATTTTCTTACATCCTTGTAAGTTTAGTTGCTGTTTGGGTCCTCAAGAACCCACATGTTAAAAATTGTGTGTGCGCGTGTGTGTGTGTGTGTATGTGTGTGTGTGTGTGTGTGTGTGTGTGTGTGTAGGAGGAATAATGCTTAACTTACAGCAGGGGGCAGGGCTTCAAAGGCCTTTAGGTCCAGGATCCAAAATTACCTATGTGCACCTCTGGGTAGAAAGCAGCTTTCTATGTTCCTCTGCAGCTATTTAGTTATGAGAGAAATTTATTTTACACCTGCTCAAGGGCCCTTTAACTGAAAGGAAATGCCAGGGCAGAGCTTTAGTGAGCCTTGGCACAAAATTAAGATCCAGCTCCCTCATATAAGTTAGACCCCTGCTAACTGGGCAAAGAGGCACCTTTTAATGTGGTGATTCTCTTTATTTAACAGGGGGAGAGCAACTGACCCTATCCACCCCCAGCACAGCATCCCTCCAGTGGCTGTTGCTGGTGTCTGAAGTTTCTTTTTAGATTGTGAGCCCTTTAGGGACAGGATTCCATCTTATTTGTTTGTTATTTCTCTGTGTAAACCACCCTGAGCCATTTTTGGAAGGGCGGACAAGTGTGCTGCATTAATAATGAAAAGAGAAAAAATAACAAAAACAGAAGGAATAGAACTACCCAATGGAAGCAAGATCAAGAACCGGGAAGAGAAAAACCCTTACAAATACTTGGGCATTCTCCAGGCTGATAAAATTGCACACACTGAAGTTAAAAGAAAAGTTGGAAGTGAATACATCAGGAGAGTTAGAAAAATCCTAAAGTCCAAACTCAATGGCGGGAACACCATACAAGTCATAAACACCTGGGCTATACCTGTTATCAGATACACTGCAGGAATAATAGACTGGACCAAGGCAGAGTTAGAGACGCTAGATCGTAAGACCAGGAAAATCATGACCATCAATCATGCTCTGCACCCCCGCAGTGATGTAGATAGGCTCTACCTCCCTCGCAGCTCAGGTGGAAGAGGAATGCTGCAAGTCCATCAAACAGTAGAGCAGGAGAAAAGAGGCCTTGAAGAATATATAAAGGACAGTGAAGAAGATGCACTTCAAATGGTCAGGAACACGAAACTATTCAACACCAATGAAACAAAGCAGGCCTACAAGAAAGAACAAGTCAAGAACCGAGCAGAAAAATTGAGAAATAAACCCCTGCATGGTCAATATTTACACAATATAAGTGGAAAATCAGACATCACCAAGACCTGGCAATGGCTTAAGAATGGCAACTTGAAGAAAGAAACAGAGGGTTTAATACTGGCTGCACAAGGACAGGCACTAAGAACCAATGCAATAAGAGCCAAAGTCGAAAAATCCACAACAAACAGCAAGTGCCGCCTTTGTAAAGAAGCAGATGAAAGAATGGACCACCTAATCAGCTGTTGTAAAAAGATCGCACAGACTGACTACAAACAAAGGCATGACAAGGTAGCAGGGATGATACACTGGAACATCTGCAAAAAATACAAGCTACCTGTAGCCACAGATTGGTGGGACCATAAAATTGAAAAAGTTGTAGAAAATGAAGATGTAAAAATATTATGGGACTTCCGACTACAAACAGACAAACATCTGCCACACAATACACCAGATATAACTGTAGCCGAGAAGAAAGAAAAACAAGTGAAAATAATCGACATAGCAATACCAGGGGATAGCAGAATAGAAGAAAAAGAAATAGAAAAAATCACCAAATACAAAGATCTACAAATTGAAATTGAAAGGCTGTGGCAGAAAAAGACCAAAATAATCCCAGTGGTAATTGGCGCCCTGGGTGCAGTTCCAAAAGACCTTGAAGAGCACCTCAACACCATAGGGGTCACAGAAATCACCATCAGCCAATTACCAAAAGCAGCTTTACTGGGAACAGCCTATATTCTGCGACGATATCTATAACAACAGCAACAACATTGACAGTAAAATTCAGCCATCCCAGGTCCTTGGGAAGGACTCGATGTCTGGATAAAACAAACCAGTCAATAACACCTGTCTGACTGTGTAAACAAATAATAATAATAAACAGTTGGCTGAAGTCTGCACTTTGCTGCAGGCTACACTCAGGGCAATACTGGAGGCCCTTAAGTATTGTGGGTTCCGTGTTTGTGGTTTCAACTATTTGCAGTCCATATACCCAGTTCCCATTATCATGAGCGTGAATTTTGGTCATTTGTGGTTCCTGTGCATGTGTTTCTCACTTCTGATGTCATTTCTGGTTGCATTTCTGGCTTGGAGAGTGTTCTGGATGCAGTGTGGAGCCGTGTCAGGATGTGGTTTTGTGGCATTTTGAGGCTTGTTTGCTTGTGGGGACCATTACTGGAGGAGCTAGAGAACAGTACAGTGTTGTACTCCTCTCATTTGTTTGTTGGTAATTTTTTGTACTTTTTAATGTACCAAGTAACCTAACCCCATCATTCTCATAGGCACAAGGTTTCATTTAGCAGCATTTCAGCATTTGCAGTGGTATCATGTATATAGGAAGTCAGACAATTGGTCCATTTCACATAGGAAACTGCCATATGCTGAGTCAGCACAGACTGG
Organism: Hemicordylus capensis; assembly: GCF_027244095.1. Classification (NCBI taxonomy): domain Eukaryota; kingdom Metazoa; phylum Chordata; class Lepidosauria; order Squamata; family Cordylidae; genus Hemicordylus; species Hemicordylus capensis. The sequence goes on along the minus strand of NC_069657.1, from coordinate 387,694,215 downwards.
CAGTGGCTTCTCCAAGGTTGCAGGCAGGAATCTCTCTCAGCCCTATCTTGGGAGATGCCAGGGAGAAAACTGGGAACCTTCTGCACGCAAGCAGGCAGGTGCTCTTCCCTGAGCGGCTCCATCCCCTGAGAGGAATATCTTACAGTGCTCACACATCCAGTCTCCCATTCATATGCAACCAGGGTGGACCCTGCTTAGCTATGGGGACAAGTCATGCTTGCTACCACAAGACCAGCTCTCCCTTTTTAGTGCATCATTTGTAACATGATTGAACTAACACCATAACAAGATGAATCTGCCCCTATGCATATCTACAATGTCCAATGTACATCTAGTCTCCAAAACCTACTGATTCCATAGAAACTTCAGAGTGCAATACCACAAGACCAGCTCTCCTCTAGCTCAGTATTGTCCATACAGACTGGCAGCAGCAAGAGTCTCTTTCAGCCCCCCGCAATATTCAAGGGCCTCCTGTATCTATATCACCACCATCATGCATTTGTATAGTAATTTCAAGTGCTCAGAATGCATCATCACCTTATAACAACTCTGTAAGATTGGTGGCTAACATATGGACCCAGTGCTTCACCTGAAGCAGCACTGGCGTAGCACCAGTGCTTCTGAAGGGTTCTAGACAAATGCTGCACCAGTGTGTGTGTGTGTGTGTGTGTGTGTGTGTGTGTGTGCGTGTGTGCATGCGCGCATGCATTTCAGCTACCTCGCCTTCACCTTCACCCGGAAGCACTTGGTGCCACCTGAAAAATATGTCCTCACGGGCTGTGCAATCCTCAGGAACATATTTTTGGGTGTCACAGAACATTTCCAGGGGAAGGCGAGGTTGTTGAAATTTCACCCCACCTCCTCACACACACACTGCATGAGCAGTGGAGCTGAATTAGCTTTACTTTTCAAAAGCATCGGTGCTTCTCCCACCAGTGCATCAGTCTGGATGTCAGTCAGTCATTCTTTCCATATTGTAGATGGGAGGCTGAGGTCGAAGAGTGCTTTGCCAAAAGTCATCAGGTGAATTCATGGCAATGCCAAGGTTGAAACTGGGGGCTTCCCCATTTGTAGCTCAGTCTGTTAGCCACTATGCTACACCAGCTAAAAAGGCTCTTACCCTAAAGTGTAATTTGAGAATATTCTTCTATGCAAAAATATCACAATATATACTTTCCAATGCAGAAGCCTCTTTTCAAAAAGTATGAACTAATTGGGAATTAGATTTAACTGAAAACACATAATTCAACATAAATATTAAATATGTGGGGGGGGGGACTAAAGATTTAATAGCTAATCATGCTACAGTTTCATTATTGGAAAATCTGACTACATAATTATAGCAATATTTTAATACCTATATGAGAGATGTGATCATTAAAAGTATCACAACCACAAAGATGTACTGGCTAGCCTAATGTATTTACCCAGTGATAGAAACTGCTTGCATATAGCCACATAGTGTTAGAAAAGCAATAATGCTATTTTACAAGATGCTCCAGGGGCTATTTGCCTCAGTCTAGCCACTCCCTCCAATTCATCATGCAAGTCAGTTTACATATTCAGAACTCAAGAGGAGTCAGGCAATTACAGGAAAGTGAAATGGAACACGGGAGTCAACAAACAGAATGTTGTGGCACAAAAGGCCATCACCATTTTAGGCTGCATTCACAGGAGCCCTGAACATGTACTGAAAATGAAAAAGCTCTTGGGGGGGGGGAAGAAAAAGGGGGAAAAGATACCGTATTGAGCCAGCATTATTACTACATTTTACCAAGAGCAATATCAAAGCTTAGATAACCTCAGCACCAACCTCTTAAGAAACTAATTCCAACTGCACAGTGTTAGAGTGCTAACTCTTCCAGTGGGACGACAACTTTGAGTGATACCCCCAATATTAGTCTGATTTAGAGAACTTGTTAACTGTTAATAACATGACTTCCAATTTGCTGCAGAATGGACTTCTATTGTTTTTCTTTACCAGCCTCTGTTAAGCATGCAGAGAAACTGACAAATGAAGAGTAATAGCTTTTGTTCTGAGAGCTAGGAGGAGTCTCCCGCACCAATGCTTATTGGATTCCTGTAAAAAATTTCTATGATAGCTGGTGGAAAAACTGGATTTTTCTTTCAACCTTTAAAACTCAGAACAAACTAGCTTAGAGCAAACATCACATGCCACGTGCGGAGGGATTCTGATCATATTAGTTGCTGTCACTCCAAGATAACAGCACATAACATAATGGAAGAGGACAAAACACAAACAAAACTGCAAACACTGATAAAACTAACAAGCTAAATTAAAGATTCGTGATGATATACTTTTCCCTTTCCACTCACCAATTCTCATCTTTGAGATAAACTACAGAGACACTTTGCAAAGTGTGGCTCTCTCATATTTAGCAACCGTCCCTATTTAACACAGCACAGTGTCCCTCCCAATGGCTGTTGTGTCTCTATTTACACTGTGAGCTCTTTTGGGACGGGGAATCATTTGTTCATTCTTTTGCTATGTAAGCCACTTTGAGCACTTTTTAAGGGATGTGCCTGAACCGCAGTTCGAGCACTTTTAGGGAAATTGTACTGGGAACTTTAAGAAAAAGGAGAACAGGTCCTTATCTCTCTCCACTGCCCAATGCAGCGTCCTGCTGAGGCAGCATGCAGCCCAATAACCCCACCCCCCCACACACACACACGTGTGGCACCAGCACACACATGGTGTCCATGCGTGCGTTGACACAATTTGCATGGTTAGCAATACCATGCTGACCACGTAAATGGCACCTGCGCATGCAGACACCATGTGCATGTTGGTGCTGTGCAGTGGGTTACTGGGATACATGCCACCCCAAAGCTGCATGGAGTGGGAGAGAGCAGGAAAGGACCTGCTCTCATTTTTCTTAAAATTCCCAGTACAATTTCCCTAAAAGTGCTCAAACCGCACTTTGAATGGCAGTTCGGGCAAATCCCTAATAAACATATTTTTCATAATAATTTTATCCTGCTTATAATCAAGTGGTATACTGGAGTTTTAAAAAAAATTCAGAGTAAGAATATAAATAGCAGCAGTTTAAATAACAGTAATAAAACTACAGCATCATGCACAGCAAAGAATATAGTCAACTATCAGATAAAAATGCCTTCTGAAGCAAGTAGCTCTTCACCTTGTGCTTAAAAGCAGGAAGAAAGGGAGCCAACTGGCCTTCTCTAGGAATGGAGTTTCACAGTTGTGGTGCCAGCACTGAAAAGACTCTGCCCCTGGTACCCATCAACCAAATGTAGGTTAGTGTCAGGGCAGAGAGTTGGGTTTCTATAGGCAACTTAAAACGTAAGAAGCTTAATATGGGAGAAGACAGTCCATGCGTATGTTTAAATCTAAATCAGATAAATAGCATAGGGATTATTTCCATTTTCAGGAAAAGCATGTGTTACTGTCCTCCTGGGACTGTACCTCTGTACAAGACAAACGGGACAAATTATATGGTTAAATACTCCATACCTAGGAGCGAGGAAAAATTAGACTCTCTTTCTCCCTAGCAAGGTAGTTTTCTATGTACATCAGGCCTGGACAATTTAGCCCCCCACCCCCAGGTGTTTTTAGACTACAATTTCCATAATCCCCAGCCACGGTGGCCAACAGTCACCTGCTCTGTCACCTGCTCTCTCCCAGCCACATTTTGTTGTGTGCGTGCATCAGCAACAGTTGTGATAATCTTACACCTACACTGTGCTCATTACATTGGCTCCCTCTAGAGCCTACTCAACTTAGACCCCCCCCAGCTGTTTTTGGCCCACAACTCCCATAATCCCCAGCCACAGCAGCCAATAGCCAGGGAGTTTGGGAGTTGTAGGCCAACATCAGAAGGACAGCCGAAGCTGAGCAGCGCTGAATACATTGAGTTTTTAAGAGAGCAGATCATTCAAACATGTGATTTCCTCATCTCTATTTTGAAGTGGGATTGTTCCAAGAGGACTGTACCATGTGTTTTCTGAGTGTGCACATAATCTTGTCCAAAACCACTAATAGACACACATTATTAATTATATACTAGAAAAACTCCACACACACCAATATGCAACTCTCACACCTGATCTTACCCATCCTTTCTAGCATATCATTCTGCTATTTTCCAATGTCAACAGCTAGGGGAGGGAGAGGAGGAAGATACATCAACTGAAAAGAAAAAGAGCCAATTGCTATATGGCTGAGAGGACTGTCAAAGCAAGAGAGAGAAAGCAATGTTCTCAGCATGAGGATCACTTGAGAGATGAAGAAGCAGAGATGGGGAGGAAAACTTAAGATACACCAAATCCATCAGATACAGGAGTGGGGGAAAGCGAAAGGATGTATCTTTTGGCATCCAATCAAGACAAAGTGTCAGAACACAACTCAAGAATAGGAATTTTGGCTGTGTGTCGCAAGCTAACAGATTTAATACTAGCACATGTGTGACAGACCTTACACTTCGGACAATTATGGCACTTGTATATTACAAATTGCTGAAGCCATGCCTGAATAAAGATGCAGGTCATAATGGTCAAGTGCTTTGCCGGGAACACCATGACAAGCCAGTGTTTGGAATCAACCCAATTATGTTCCAAAAATAATCCAGATATTAGACTGCTGATGCGGCTCAGTCTGTGTGAACGGCTTTCTTTCCTATGTACACAAAACTACTCTGCCTCTAACAATCTGCTGATTTGGGCAACCTGCCCAGTACATAGTGCTGACCCACATTTGGAATGGATTTTTAAAACGGAGAGAGAAACCGAAGCAAATATGGAATAGTTCAGCAACACCCACAATAAAATTGTCTCCCTATTCTGGAAGGAGAACACTCCGTAATGACATTCTTTTCCTTGAGCGACAAAAGGCAGGCATTTAAGAATATGTTATGTTCTTTGAGGCATCTACTAGGTGCCCAGAATGCACAGACAAAGCAAGCATGCAAATCCATGCCATCAACCAAATCCTCATCAGAATGTTTGTCAAGGGGAAGAATGTGATTAGAACTATGATAAATTCAAGAGTCTCATTTCTGAAAGAGGATGCATAAACCTCACAGCACGCTCCAGTTTTGTCATACACTGATCTTTTTTCTAAGGCAAATGGGTGTAATATAGTTCCATCATTACATTTTCATGGCTCTTTAGAAGCAGATGCAAATGCACCAGTGTCTTTCATCAATAACAGAAAAAGCAGCCCTTAGCATGGTAGGAATTCTGACCTGAGCATCATGAAAAGGCCTCCTACTTATACTACATTCACCTTCTCCCTGCTTCCATCATCCTTCCTGCACACCCTGCCCCCAATTGGCAAGGTCAACATGTGTAAGGCTGGAATAAATAATCAAAGCATAATCTCACAAGAGCCCCACAGAGAAAAGTGTAGCAATAGCACTGATAAACAAGCAGAACTTTTTGATGGAAAGGTAACATTCAATTCATTCTGACAATTATCAGGCAAGAAGAGTCAGTTTCATGTTCAGAAGAGATGCTTTCCTTATTCTGGTGTGAGAGAAACCATTCCATAAAAGCCGCTATTTAGCATATGCCAGTTACTAATCTGGGAAATGTTAATTTCATGCTGTACATAACCCTGTCTCTTAAAAGCTTATGTTTTCTATCATTCACTATGAAATAAAAACCTTTTGGGAGGTTCACCAAGAAAAAAATAAATAGCTTAGATCATAAGATACCACAATTTAATCAAATATAAGTGTTGGATAATATCTTTTGATTAATATCAAAATATTAATCTCAACTACTAAAAGTCCTATCAAATATTCACATGTTAAAACATACATAAAATATCATGCATACATTCATAGACAAGGTTTCTAAAAAAAGTCCAAAGGTTGTATTTTGGGGTGTTTCCCAATCCATGCTGTCAAAATCAACAAACAGACTTTACTCAAGTTCCATAGACATGTTTGTTATCCCTCATCCAGCCCATTACCATCTCCAGGCAGGCGTTTAGGGAAGATATGCCATTTCCTGATAAGCCTGACATGGAGAAGTAGATTTGGATGTCATCAGCATATTGATAACACCCTGCACCAAACCTCCTGATGATCTCTCCCAGCAGTTTCATGTAGATGTTAAAGAGCATTGGTGATAGTATGGAGTCTTGTAAAACTCCACACTTTTGTTCTCACTTTGCAGAACAGTAGTCTCCAAGTGACACCATCTGGAGTCTACCAAAGAGATAGGAACAAAACCACTGTAAAACAGTGCCACCCAATCCCACCTCCATTCGGCAGTAGAGAAGGATATCATGGATATCATGGCCAATGGTATCGAAAGCCACAGAGAGATCCAAAAGGACCAGCAGAGTCACACTTCCTCTGTTGATAGCCAATTGAAGATCATCTATCAGTCTGACCAAAGCAGTCTCAACCCCATAGCCCACACAAAAGCCAGTTTGAAATGGGTCTAGATAATCTGCATCATCCAAAACTGCCTGGAGCTCAGAAGCCACCACCCAAAGGTGTTCTTAGGGCTAGACCTCGGGGATCTGGCCTGGTCCTCCACCACTGGGGGGGGGCACCGAACGCTCTCCAGTGGCGGCCATCTGCGCAGGCCACCATCGCAGTGTGGAGCTGGGCCGGGCACCAGCCGCCTCTCAGCAGCCAAGGGGTGGCTGCCAGCGGGTTGAGTCCTCCATTTTCCCCACCAGTGGTGGCAGCCAGAGCATCATGCTGGATCTGTATTCGGCCCAGCATCTCTTTCAAACTGCGAGGCGCCAACCCTCGGTCACACAGCAGCTGTAAGTAAAAAAACACAGAGGTTTGGCATGGAAGGAGGCCCCCAAAAGATAGGTTTTGGGGGCCTCGCAGCGGGGGTGGGCCTCACAGTGGAGGCGGTCCAGGCAGCAAAATTGCCTAGGTGTGCCCCTGCCACCATCCATTCAATCACCTTGCCCAACCATTAGAAATAAGCAATGCGGGCAGAAAAGAACCACTTCTTTGCCACCTGCACTGCCAGAGCATAGATCTTCAGATGTGCTCTGCGTTGCAACCTATCAGATTTGTGCCAAGTCTTTCTCCACTTGCACTCTAGTCATCTGCCTCACCACTTCAGCTTCCATAGTTCATCCCAATACCATAGGGCTGTCTTTTTTGTTCCCACTGATTTCAGTAAGAGAGTGTTAAATAGTACTCAAATAGATAGCATTTGAGACTTTCAGCAGACAGGGTTTCTGCTGCATTTGTTGTTCCCAAGTTGGGAATTAAGAGGAGTTATCGACTAAATCACGGGTTGAGTATTATGTTGGGCAAACTGATTGCTATTATATTGGACCTGAAATGGGCTAAGGGATTATCCCTGTGGAAAGTTCTAATTTTATTCTATTCCCAATCTGTGCTGCTAGGAATCCAGAACGGAGGTTTGGAGTGGGCACCTTCCCTGGTTGGTGAAATTTGGAATCTCAACAACAGTCTGAGATACAATTTCAATGGAAATTTCTCATGCAGGGATCATGGGAAATGAGGAGGCTGATTCTGTGGCCAAGGAAGCCTTGGGGAAGGAGTCAGTTGATATTGAAGATTAAGATTAAGAGTTGTTGTTGTTGTTGTTGTTGTTGTTATTAATAATAATAATTCAATTTCTATCCCACCCTTCCAAAAATGGCTCAGAGCAGTTTACACAGAGAAATAATAAATAAATAAATAAATAAGATGGATCCCTGTCCCCAAAGGGCTCACAATCTAAAAGAAACATAAGATAGTACTTCACTGGAAGTACTGTGCTGGGGGTGGATAGGGCCAGTTACTCTCCCCCCGCTAAATAAAGATAATCACCACATTAAAAGGTGCCTCTTTGCCAATATGTAAAGCTGCTGAAAATTGAATGGCAGCATAGATGGGACAAGGACCATACAGGACTTCATTTTTATGAAATTTTTCCAAGCCTCCCAGAAATGAATTGCCTGGGCTCTTTTCATAGAACTTGGCAAGTTGCCACTCTAAAAATATTTTCTGGACACTGCAGTCTGCGTGAAAAACTGTTTTTACTTGGTAAATTGGAGGATAATTTATGCTCCTTGTGTGTGGCCTACCTGAAAGTGCTGATCATGTCCTATGGGAATATGAGAGATAACTGTGAAGGATGTATTACATTTTTGGAGACTCTGCAATTACTGGGCTTTCGGAACTTGGAAACACAGACAGTTTTTAGTGCCAGGGAGGTTTGAAACCAGGGTGGATTTGATTTAAATCAAACTGATTTAAATCACAATTTAAATCACGATTTAAATCACTAGCAGGGTGGATAAAAATAAAAAAAATCCAATTTAAATCAAAAAAATCCGATTTAAATTTTTAAAAAATTGGATTTTTGATTTAAATCTGATTTTTGATTTAAATCTGATTTTTGATTTAAATCGGATTTATTTTTTTTTATCCACCCTGCTAGTGATTTAAATCGTGATTTAAATCAGTTTGATTTAAATCAAATCCACCCTGTTTGGAACCAAGCTCTTTAGTCCTTGTTGGATTTTCTTTGTGATTCAAATTTATGAAAAATACTTTAACAGTGAGTCTTGAACTATCTGTAGTTTCTTGGCGGTTATGGCCCTTATTGAACCGCACACCAATAATTCGGAGAATGGCTTGCATCTTTGTGCCTAGAACCACCTGGCCTTTTGACCATACACTTTTCCCTCTGTTCCTGACCTGTCTTCTCATGAGAATATGAACAATTGATAGATGCCAAATAGCTCTTTGGGATCTTTTATCATTGGGTTCATAACTGGGTGATGCTCTAGAAAATGGTTCAATTTGTCATGAGCATGGTCTTTGGGGCCAACGTATGGGTCAGGGGTCACTATGTGGATTCTCTTTTTATTGTAGGGAGGAGCTGACCACCTTCCACATAGAAAAGAAAATCCCTTTCCTTAGTAAGAGATAAACTTTAAAAGTTTCTGGTTTAACTGGCTGGAACTTTAAAGCATGCTTACACATATATACATCCTCATGCATGCTTTAGATAGGAAAGGAAAATATGTAAAAGACTCCCAAGAGTTATGGAAAGAAGAGATGCCCTCTGTATGCATCTGGTCTAGGAGAGATGTGTTGCAAAAAGAGATCTGGCAGACCAGATCCTTGGAACTGCACAAAGCAGCTCTGCCTTAGATGGTTGGGGTTTGTATACTAAAAAGTTGGAAAGGGGGCCATCTTTGGCTTCCTGTGCCAATGGTGGTCCACTGACTTCCAAAAGAAAGGCAATGGGGATATTTGAAAGAACAAGAGAGTTGCAAAAGATGCCAGACAGGAGCTGTATAAGAGATGAGGATCCTATGGACAAGCCAAGAATCTCCTGAGGGAGGTTCCAGAGATTTGGGGACCCCTGTCACTTTCACATGGACCCAAAAGGAACTGAGCCATTTGGCATATGTCCTGGTATGCACTGGGTGTGGTAAACGTGCTCTAGACATAAACATGCTGCATTATCTTGGGATAATGCAGACAGAATCTGGAAATGTCTTAGCACTGCTGGGAAATAGCCATATGGCTAGCCTAGTTTAGAACATCAGGAGATTCTTGGCAAACTCTCATAGGGATAAAATACACGAGTCTTACTCTTCCTCCCTGTTGGTTTCCTTGGCTAGTCCTAGCATTAGCGATAACACACTAATTCACTCCTGGACTATTTCCTCTCAGACACGTGGCACCAGTGCCCAGCACCTCTGTAAGTGTACGGCCAGGTCCAAAATTGAGACCCTGTAACACCATAATATGAGCAATTTAAGATGCTGTAATGCAAGGGCAAAGCAGACATTCCCATTACCAGAAACATGCACTTGCAGAATGTGCTGTCGACAGGTTATGCTCAGTGTCTGGTATTGTGACCTGTACTGCAATACAAAAGGCTGGTTGTTACTGCCTAAACTTTAATGGAGTTAATCCTCCCAAATGCTGACAAATTACTGCTCCAGGCCATTTAAAATCACATTTCTAATGCAATAATCCTATTTGCATTATACTGACTTGGGATGAAATGATTAGGCGACTCAGATTTTTGCACTAGAAAATTAAGTCCCCATACAGTCTGGCTGTGCTTATTCACAAATTAAAGGTCTGGATGGAAATGAAATTCCATTATTCTGCCACTTGCTAAGCTTTCAGGAAGGTTCATTACTGTCCTGTATCAGCTAGGAATGTCTCTCTGAAGTAGCCACAAGCTAACGGGAAGCTATTTTCCATTAAATCAGCTGCAGGGCTTCTTTCATTATTAATATTATTAGTCAAGTCTTTGACTACTGAGCACCTCTAAAATGGAAAAGGCTATATGAAGAGCACGTGAGCAAAAGTGATGGAAAGCTTCAGAAAATGGGTGATTATTTTCTTTCTCATAATGCACTTTCTGACAGTAAGGGGAATATATCTAGACCCATTCATCCACCGTCTGCCCATGGCTCCATGTGAAGAGAGTTCATCGCCCAGTGGTAGAGAACACACACTGTGCACACTTCCAGTCAAAAGTTTGATTCCTGCCATCCCCTATTAGAGCACCCTGTGCTTTTTCCTAAGACATAAAAGGAAGGTAAAACCTCCTTTATTATTTATACCCTTCTCCTCTCACCAAGAGAATTCAAAGCAGATTAAAAACAATAAAAGCAGCAAGAATCAAACCTAACCAGAGGAAAGTAACAACATTATACCTAGAGAGCCAACCACCATTTAAACTGCCCACACAGAGTAGCATTCTAGAAATAGGCAAAGGAAGTGCTAGTTGCACTGTAGGAAGGAGGGAGGTCTAAAAGGATTAGGGTGCCCACAGAGAAAGTCCACTGATGATGAGGTAATGTGGAGAACAGACTCCTGACAAGATACCGTGGGTTAGGCAGACTCATGCAAGAAGGTTCATCAGGTCCCAAAACTGTCTAATGTTTTAAAAGTTAATAACAAGCACCTCAAATTGTACACAAAAGCCTATTGGCAACCAATGCAGCTAGTGCAATATGACCAGATCAGAGTGCTTCGCATCCATTACAAGCCACTGCATTATGTACATTTTTCTCCATAACATTATTTGTCCAGACTGGACAACTGGATGATATTTTTACATTTATATCCCGCTCTTCCTCCAAGGAGTCCAGAGCGGTATACTACATACTTAAGTTTCTCTTTCACAACAACCCTGTGAAGTAGGTTAGGCTGAGAGAGAAGTGACTGGACCAGAGTCACCCAGCTAGTTTCATGGCTGAATGGGGATTTGAACTCAGGTCTCCCCGGTCCTAGTCCAGCACTCTAACCACTACACCACGCTGGCTCAATTACTTGCTCAAGGCCATTCAATTAGGTTTACAACTGAGCAGACACTGGATCTCAAGTCTCTCCAATCGTCCAACGATCCTGCCACTATATCACACTAGTTTCCAATAATACTTGAAGCTATTGTAATGTATATAAATATGGAATTATATAAAAATACTGGGCAATGCTACTTTAGGGCATTATTATATAATTACCCTTTTTCCATTTCTTCCTTATTTCCTTGCCTCTATGCAGCCACCTAATGGAGCAGCAGAGGAATAACTTGCCTAGCAAGCAAGAGGCTGCTGGTTCGAATCCCCACTGGTATGTTTCCCAGAATATGGGTAACACCTATATCGGACAGCAGTGATATAGGAAGGTGCTGAAAGGCATCATCTCACACGGCTCAGAAGGAAGGAATGGTAAACCCCTCCTGCATTCTACCAAAGAAAACCACAGGGCTCTGTGGGCGCCAGGAGTCAACACTGACTTGAGGGCACAACTTTACCTTTATGCTCAGATAAGGCTGGCAGTACTGCCACAGATTGCTTCTTGGCCTTTTTGTTAAGAATATTTTTATGCCACTCCAACAACAACAAAATTTACAAAGCAGTTTACTAGCAGAAAGGGAGACACAGAAGATGGTTTCTTATCCAAAGGGCTCACAAAACTAAAAGGAAATGCAAAGGAGAAACAAGCTAGTGACTTTTGTGTCAAAGATCAAGTATAATAAAGCTACAGACATGGGTCCCATGTAAGTGTCCTAACCCTTAATCTTTAACCATACCCAAATCCTTCCGTTTCAATACATACCAGAATATATAACAGATTATACCAGTTCAAGATGTGTGATCATTTGGTGCAATATTTCTATGTTTTAGTTAAAAGTCTTACCATATGTTGACAAAGGATTGCTTGTACAATGCTTACTACCCATCAAAAATATATCAAAGACAAACAGTAATCTTGTAACACCTAAAACTAACAAATATATTGCTACCATCGCCACTCCCTGTATCAGGTATCTGTCTGGTTTGAATGCCATGTGACTGTATTTAATTGTGTTATTACTGTGATTTATTTATTTATTTATTTAATCAAATTTGTACACCACTCCAAACTTTCATCTCTGGGCGGTTAAAAATAGCATAAAACAAGTTTAAAACATATACAAAAAACTTAACACAATTTAACAATTTAAAAATAAACCAGAGATTGAAATCTAAGAGAGAGAGAGAGAGAGAGAGAGGAAGCTGAGAAAGCTTGGGCAAAAAGATGGGTTTTCAGGTGTTTTTTGAAAATTGCCAGAGATGGGGAGGATTGTATCTTAGTAGGGAGCGCATTTAACAATCTCGGGGCAGCGACCAAGAAGGCCTGTCTCTGTGTAGCCACCAAACGAGTTGGCGGTAACTAGAGACAGACCTCCTCAGATGACCTCAATGGGCGGTGGGGCTTGTAGTGAAGAAGACGCTCTCTTAGATACCCAGGGCAAAAAACACTTAGGGCTTTATAACTAGCACTTTGTATTTTGTCCTGAAACCTATTGGCAGCCAGTGTAGCTCCATCAGTAAAGGAGTAACGTGGTCTCTCTGAGATGACCCAGAGACCAACCTGGCTGCGGCATTCTGAACCAACTGAAGTTTCTGGACTATGTACAAAGGCAGCCCCACATAGAGCGCATTACAGAAGTCAAGTCTGGAGGTTACCAACAGATGTACCACTGTTTTGAGGTCATTGATCTCAAGAAACGGGCACAGCTGGTGTACCAGCCAAAGCCAACAGAAAGCACTTCTGGCCACCGCCTCAACCTGAGAAACCAGGGAGAGGTGTGACTCCAGAAGTACTCCCAGACTGTGAACCTGTTCCTTTGGGGAAGTGTGACCCCATCTAGAACAGGTAGATCAAAATTGTCTCTAGAGTTCTGACCCCGCACAATAAGTACCTCCGTCTTATCTGGATTCAGCTTCAGTTTATTCTCCCTCATCCAGCCCATTACTGCTTCCAGGCAGGCATTTAGGGAGGATATGCCATCTCCTGAAGAAGTTGAGATGGAGAAATAGATCTTGATGTCATCAGCATACTGGTAACACCCAGCTCCAAATCCCGATGATCCCCAGCGGTTTCATGTAGATGTTAAAAAGCATTGGAGAAAGTACGGAGCCTTGAGGGACACCATACTTAAGCTCAGATTTCGAAGAGCAACAATCTCCAATCGACACGAACTGGAATCTGTCCAAGAGGTAGGAGTTAAACCACTGTAAAACAGTGCCTCCCACCCCCAACCCCCTCAGACGTTCCAGGAGGATACTATGGTCGATAGTATTGAAAGCTGCCGAGAGATCCAAAAGGACCAACCGAGTCACACTTCCTCTGTCAATTCCCAAGGCAGTCCAAGGATGAACTGGGCAGTTCATGGATGGATTGGACTACCAAGGCAGTCTCTACCCCATAGCCCACCCGAAAGCCAGTTTGAAATGGGTCTAGATAATCAGTTTCCTCCAAGACCTCCTGGAGCTGAGAGGCCACCACCCTCTCAATTACCTTGCCCAGCCATGGGAGGTTGGAAACAGGCCTATAATTGCTCAACTCTGAGGGATTTAATGCAGGCTTCTTTAGAAGAGATTTAATGATTGCCTCCTTAAGACAAGGAAGCATCCTGCCCTCCCTCAGAGAAGCATTTATGATTTCCACCAGGCTGCCTACAACAACCTCCCTGCTAGATCGAACAAGCCATGTCGAACAAGGGTCAAGAGAACAAGTAGTAGGCCTCACCGCTCCAAGCAGCCTGTCCACATCCTCAGGAGTCACAAACTGAAACCGATCCAGTCGAATCACATAAGAGGAATTGTTGGGCACCTCCAGTTCAGACATCTTGGTCGGCCCGAATCCGAGATATTTTATCTGCAAAAAACTCTTTAAACATATCGCAGTGGGTAACTGATGACTCCAAATTCTGGTTCAAGGGAGGGGTTGCAGATACTAGTCCCCTCACAACTCTGAACAACTCCACTGGACATGAACCCGCAGAGGCAATACGGGCAGAAAAGAACCACCTCTTTACCACACGTATTGACTGAGCATAGATCTTTAGATGTGCTCTATGTCGCAATCTGTCGAATTAGAGTCTGGTCTTTCTCCACTTGCGCTTCAGTCGCCTACCTTGCCGCTTTAGCCCCCGTACATCTTCCGTATACCAAGGGGCCAATTTTGAAGCGGGTCAGAGGGAACAAGTGGGGGCAATCGTGTCTACTGTCCTGGTGAGCAAGTTGTTCCAATTCTCAACCAGGCCATCAACAGGATCACTGACAAAGCCAACACTTAATTCCTCCAAGGCTTCTTGGAATCTTACTGGATCCAATAACCTTTTTGGGCAGACTATTCTAATAGGCCCTCACCTCTGCGGAGGTGAGAAGTGGTTGTAACCTTAACCAGATGGTGGTCCGTCCATGACAGTGGGGAAATCACAGGAGTCCCCATCCACGGAACACCACCCTGATCAGAGTAAAAGACCAAATCAAGTGTGTGACCTGCAATATGCATCGGTCCAGAGACCACCTGGGATAGGACCATAGTTGTCATGGCCGCTATGAACTCCTGAGCTACCCCGGACAGATTGGTCCCAAAATGAACATTGAAGTCCCCCAGCACCAAGAGTCTGGGAGATTCCAACGCGAGGTCTGTGACCAAGTCCGTGAGTTCAGTAAGGAATTCCGCTGGGCAGCGGGGCAATTGGTATACCAACAGAAGTCCCAATCTATCCCTGGTCCCCAAACTCAAGTACACACATTCAATATGGTCCAATACCCTAACAGGGACCCTGGTAAGGGAGATGTTATCCTAACAGACCACAGCCACTCCACATCCCCACCCACGTCCCCTCATCTGCTCCTCTACAGAATATCCTGGAGGGAGAAGCTGGGACCAGACTCGGCCACTAGCCTTCCCCAATCAAGTCTCCATAATACATACCAGGTCAGCCCCTTCATCCATGATCAAATCATGGATTAGTTCAGGTTTATTTTGGACTGACCTGGCATTACAGAGGAGCAGGGTAAGGCTATGTGGGTTGTTGGCAGTGCTCCCCGAGGTCAAAGAGCTGGCAGGACAGCCGGAAGGGGAGACAGCTATTAAATTTCTGACTACCCTTCCCCTGGAACAGCCTGCTGACCTGCCAACGTTACTATTTCTATTCCCTACCACTACCGGGTAGTGTTTTGTAGCTTTTTAAATGTTTACTATTCTCCTGTATACCACTTTAAGATATGCTTTTATGCTATATAAATATAAATAAGTTTGGCAAATACACAGAATTCTAAAGCTCTGTCCACTTGTACCATCTCTGTACAGTGTACGCAGGTACAAATCAGTATGAAGGTACAATTATTCACAACAGCCCCATTCATACATTCCAAAATGTGCTACTGTAACCATGTACAGTAGTACAAATGGGTCAGAAGTCCCACATCTGACTCATCAATCAATGTGCCTCCCCATCACTCACACTTAGAGTGGGGTTTGTGTGAACAGGGAAGTGCCTTAACTGTGGAGGTGGGTGTGAAGAGAGCGAGCATTCTGGGAGTATCTATGAGCTCAAGACAAGCATATGATGCCTACTTCACACTCAGTTCTGCAGGATCTCATACTTTCCAATCCCCTAAGTCTGTCTTGCACCAGGAAAAAAGGAACTTCTCACTTGATTTCATGATTACAAAGCTGGGGGAATCTAACTTGTCTACTACTGTCTTGTCTATGCTGAATTTCCTGCCAATCAAACTCACTGGATATTCCCAGCTCTTGTCTCTATGAGATAAGGAGAAATTATTCTCTCTGCTTTCTCCACATTGTGCATAATTGTATAAACTTTATACAGGGCACCTTTATAACTATATTATAGTTTAGGACATATAAAGATAGGACATGTAAATGGAAGGGTAATTATGCCTTAACTCTACATTAATTACTCATTGTTACTTAATAGAGTTTCTCCATATCTGTTTAATAGCAGGGGGAAAGATTGCATGTCCCCTTCCAAGATATGCAAGAAAACAAAACACTTAAGTGTTTAAAACTAAGGATCACACTTCTGTAATTAGAGCTTATGACAAAATCTGAAGTCCCTAGGTTTTCCTCCTGTTGGCATACAATGAGTGAATGTTTGTTTGTTAAAGTTAATGTTCCACACTTCAGTGATAACTATGAGGTAGTCAAAAGGTACCCTTTTTCCAGGTTAAGTATTCATTTCTCTGTATGAAATGTAATGCCTGGCTGCATACTTTCATATACTGTACAAAGATCAGCCAGGACAAACAAAAAATAAACACCATATTATAAGATTAAGGGCATATAATCCTTCAAAGTACATGATTACTCAATATGAAAAATATATATGTACATATTCTAATAAATAATCACAATCTACTATTTCTGACCAGAGCTCTAATAGATATTACATTCACTGTTGCCATATCATCAACTATCCAGGTTATATGCATTTTAAGTATGGAATAAGTGAAAAATATATATTGCTGACTATTATTATAAAGCTTTTTGCTGACAGCAGTTATGAAAGCTAATGAAATTTCCAGGCTGCTATCAGCAGGAGTCCCCAAAAACCTTGTAAGTCAGCTGGATTCATAAATGATAAATGGGGAA
This sequence comes from Hemicordylus capensis, assembly GCF_027244095.1. Taxonomy (NCBI): domain Eukaryota; kingdom Metazoa; phylum Chordata; class Lepidosauria; order Squamata; family Cordylidae; genus Hemicordylus; species Hemicordylus capensis. The sequence continues at coordinate 387,677,308 of NC_069657.1, read as the reverse complement.
GAATTAACATGCACATTTGAATATCCTTCATCTAGGATACAGTTACAGTTGCATACTACTAGCAACTTTTATCATGGAGAAAAATGCAACGTGTACAACACATCCATGTTGAATTCAGTAGCTAGCCACTGTTCACTGAATCCATGCTGCTGTAGTACCAACACAGCCATTTTCTTGGTCCAGAAAAAAAGAAGGAATATAAATTATTCCTTGGCCACTAGGAAACAGGGGGTTAGTTGGGCAAAGAACGCAGCACATGGCCGGCGTGCATGCGCTGCAGTCATGTGTGTGTCGACACCCATCGGGACTGCAGGAAGGAACGCTGCAGCCCCGTGCGGCTGTTTCTTAAACAAGCGCTGGCAGTGGGGAAGTGGCAGTGAGGGGCGAGCTGGTAAGGAGCGTTTTACCTGTTGTTTTTAAAGGCACCTCCCCACCCGTCAAGCTGGCTCGAACACCAGCATTCAAACAGGTTCAGTGCTCCAGAAAGGGGCTGGCCACATTATTATATTATACTATGTCATACATTTCCTGTAGTCAGTGGCAGGTTCTACAATTAAGAGTTTCAAAATACTACTGCAGTATTTGTCTGGCTGGATTAATAGACAACCGTCCCAGTCCATGTGAGCAAGCTATGTGCCCATTCGCTACCCTCTCCTGTGTGTCTTTTTTCTAGAGATGGATTTTGCTATTTGATTTGACATCAAATCAAACTGCAAAACCCTCTAATCGATTCATTAAAACAGTGGCCATTGCCAGCTGTTTTGATGAATCAACTCAAATCAATTTGAGTGATTTGGCCATAGGAAACAATGGGGAACTCAAATCACCCCACTGCCCATGGGTAGGTCCTAGGGACAGCAAAGCAGATTGAATGGTATGGTGTGATGGGTGCTACCTACCACCCAACCCACAAAACAAATGGGTTTGGTTTTTTACCTTTCCCCAACCACCACCCCATAGGATTCTATGGGTGTTTGGGGGAAAGGGGGAAAGGTTAAAAATGTATTTAAAATCACCCACTTGCCCATTTGTTTTGTGAGTTGGGTGGCAGGTAGCACCCATAACGCCGTACCACTCAACCCACTTTGCTGTCCCACAGGGAACAATGAAGTGATTTGAGTTCCTCATTGTTCCTTATGGCCAAAACCAACTGCACTCAGAGAGTGCACACAAGTTTTGCATTGTAATTTGCAATGCATTTTGCATCCCTGCCTTGCAAAACACTGCAGATTAGCAGCATACAGTTAAAGGAATCTGTCCCTCCCGGCACAGAACACACATTTTTTTCAAACACAGTCCAAAAATGGCCAAAAAAGAATCACTAAACCAGAATCCACTGCCAGCCACAGTGCCTACACCACAGTATCATCATTGGCACAAGTTGCTCTTCCACAAACAATTATGACTCCTTAATTCAGCATTGCAACAGCAGCAACTTGAACAGCAAGCATAGCCATAAATCAACTATAACATCTGAGTATACCTTGAAATGCAGATTGCAGAGCCGACCAGAGCGAAGCACAAGTTAGTCTCAGAGCCAGACATGGGGCTCATGTCACAGCAATCACCAAGAAAATATTACACACACACACACACACACACCCCTGAGTGACCACAGTCCATTTCTCACCATATCACAAACAGACCAAACCACAATTCAAAGAAGGAAGGAAGGCACCCAAGTTCTGCCTTTGTCAATCTGAGTTCTAGCAAAATCAGACCATTAATAATATAGCAGCAATAGCACAGCACATTATACTGTGTTGAGAAAAGAAATCCACAAAATCAAACCTTCCTTGATTCCTTCTTTCCTCAGATCCTGATGAATCCTCTTCAAGGGCACACTAGGGGCTCTCTCTGCCTCCCCTCCCCAGGCCCTTTGAAAACATTTTGAAATTCCCTCCTTTTTTGTTCCCTCTCCCTCCTCCCAGCCAATGGGGGCGCAGCTGCCCATGACAGCACTTGATTTGTATGATAACAAGCCAACAAAGAAGCAAGGAGATCTCAAGCCATTCAGAAGCCAGTGCCAGAAAGCCAATCAGCAATGAGAAAAAGCCCACTAGAATGGTGCACGAAACACTCGAATAGATTTGAGCTTGAATCAGGGTCATTTCGATTTGAAATCGAATGAGGCCATTTATTTTAATTTTCTAATTCGAATCACTCAAAATGGCCTGATTTGAGCTCAAATTGATTCAAACCCAAATCAATTTGCACATTTCAACCTTTTTTAGTACTTCTTGGTACTGATGTCACTTCCTGCGACATCAGAACTGGGGAACTGGTTTAAGAACATGAGAAGAGGCTTGCTGGATCTGGCCCAAGGCCTATCTTGTCCAGCATGCTGTTTCCCACAGTCATCCACCAGATGCCTCTAGGAAGCCAAAAACCAAGAGACGAAGGCACCAGCAGAGCAATGGGGACCCAGGTCCACACCCATCCCTGGTGGTTCCTTTTATCTCCCTAAAGAAAGAAAAAGGGAAATTTGTGCACCCAGCCAGCAGATGCCGACTGGGAATGATCTCTAGAGGGCTCGCATGGCCCTTCCAGGGCTCTGGCCGGGTGCGGGGGACAGTTGAGTTAGGCAGCTCCCAGGAGCTGGGCAGCCCGTGTTCTTTGAACTATTACAGCTCCACCCCTGGATGAAGGCACACTCCCTCTTCTGCCATTGCTTCCCTGCAACTGGCATTTGGAGCATCCTTCAATTGATCCTGGTATGCAAGGACCATTCGAATGAGTTTCCCAGTTCTGCTTTCACAGGAAACTGTGGTTCAATTTCTCTGTCAAACCTTGGTTTGACATCCTGGTTTGTAGGGATCACTCAAACCTCCATCCTCCAGTTCAGACATCATGAGAAACTCATTTAACAAACCAAAATTATTGAATGAGGGCATGCGAAAGAAGGAAAAGAAGAGGGGAGGGGAGGAGGAAGCATCCTGGCATTTGGCCGAGGGCCGGTCCATAAGTTATGTCTGTAAATCATTACTGATAGTTTGTTTTCACAGCACATCATACCATTGCAATTATTCTGTACGCTACTTGTATGCTGCATCCTTGGATACACACTCAGCAAAACCTTTTGTGTTGCGACACTCATGAGGACTCTCATTTTCAAACTCAACACCCTTTTCTAACATTCCATCCATTGCTGATGCTGCAGCACACACAGAGGTTCTGAAGGAAATCATCACTGGGCAAGATTTGGAAAGATTTGCCAATGACTGCAGAGTCAAAAACCCATTCGTGGTTTCACGGACATTTAAATGCCAAGTGCCCTCTCTCTTTGCACATTTGGAGTTAGCTGCTCTTGGCTGTGAATAATTCATATTAAACAAATCTACTTCTCAGACCCAACTCAGTCTTAAGTCATATCTTTAGGATCATCCACATTTCAAAGAGCACATAAATAAATGGTGATAAATACAATTCAATAAACAGAGACCCTTCAGCAGCAATCAGTGTTTTCACTTGATACCTCTTGATCCAAGCCACCAAAGAAAACCCTTTGAAGTAGAAGAGCAAATATTGCCATTTGATAACTCTTGAGCCTGACAGTGCAAAGCAAGTTGCTTGTGTCACATGCATGGAACTCCTTTGCTCTATTCACTGGGTTACTATGGAAGAAAGCAACGCTTACAATGCCTTTGACACAACTTAATCAGCACAAGGGCCCCTACAGGTACATACAGGATTGTTAGACTGTTCATGCAATATGTGTGGCAAGTGCATCCCACAGCTTTCAAAGAGTGGCTGTACTGGAGGCCTGATTGCAAACAACTCAATACCCAATCTAAATAAAGGCTGTTCAAAAGATCACACACAATATGCAGAGCTCTGATGGACACTTGGTGCAGAGACCTTTCACAGAGAATTCAGTTACTAAACCAAGAGGAACCAGGGCTCTCTTGCCTGTCTGAAGCCAAGCCCTCAGACCTGCAACCTCTGCCCCATTGGCCCAGATGAAGAGGGCTGCGGGTAGTTATTAATTGGTAAGAAAAAGGCGTTCTGCACATGCTGAATGGCAGTATCAGCTTTGTCTTTCACTCAGATTCTCCAAAGCAGTCTAGCACTGAAGTTTGGTTCCAAGGTGGAGCGCTACTAAACATTTTCTACACATGCAGCAGAATGAGGTAGCAGAACAGATTGTAACACTTTAAACTGCAGATGAGGAGGGTGCTTTTTAAAAATTTGTGACCCTGCATGTAAAAACTGTCTGCAACACACACACACCCCTGTAAAAAGAAACAAAAGCCCTAGTACAACCAAAAAAAAGGTTCTCCATTTAGGTTGTACTTAGGCATTTTTGTTTTTTTAGAACATTTGTGTATCCAGGACTTTGTACAGCTTACCACAAGATGATCTTTATATTCCTGGGTAAAGAATAAATGAAAACTAAAGAGATCCAAATAAAAGATATTCTGTCATTTTCTTGCCTTAAACAGCACTGGCTGCTAAATGAGAAATATGCCAAAGACATCTGGTTTGTACATTTCTTGCACAATAGAGATAATTACAGTTATCTGCAGAAAATCTTGTTGATTCAAATGTAGCACTCAGACTTTACATTTGCTGTAGGCTGTGGTTCAACCCTCTTTGAAGACCAGAGGTTTTCACAGTTGTATCCATTCAGCAGAAGGAAACCACTAACTTAGTACTGAAGCACCCCGGGCAATAAATTAGAACTGAAACATAGCAAATGAGCAAGCCCTCAAGGATACAACATTGCGTTAAAGTAGTCTGGGTGTGTCATGGGTGCTGTCACTCCAAGTAACATAGCTGATGTAGTGTGCACACACTCCTCATCATGTGTGACAGTTCTCCAGATAAGAGAGTTCTCCAGTGTTGTACCCAGTGACTTCAAGGAGCTTACAAATGCAGCTAGTCCACAAGACAATATAATACCCTGCAGTTTCCTTAGTGTAAGACATTGGAGCCTCTCCCATACATTGTAGACAAGCTCTCTTTGGGTCCACTTTGACACTTCTCTTCTTTGTCCATTTCCCTTCCAACATCATTGATCATGTTTACTGCAGGCATTACTGCCACTATATCGTACTGATAACAAGAGCTCTCTAACAAGCAAGGCTTTCTCCTGTCACACTTCCATTCCTCACAAATGAAATAGCTTGTGATCAGCTCTGAGAACCCAAGTGCCACTGGACCGACGGAACTCTAAAATATGTGCTGCTAGTAAAGCTGCAGAAATCTGCCTGAGGTCCCCTGTGCAACTGTGGTGAAATGGCATATCATATATACACAGAGAGAGAGAACCATGCAAATGATAGAGAAGCATTGAGAGGAAGGGGCTGGGGAGCCAATATTTGATTTAGATAAGAGAGCAGATGCGCAGGATCCATCTGCTCGCTTATCTAAACTGTAGGGTAATTTAAAGGCAAAAAAAGCAAGCAAATGCAAAACTGAGCACTCCTTGCCCTCAGTGGCCAGCATGGTAGTCTTTTTAACCGCCAAATGCAGGTAGTAAAAGGAATGCAGAGGACACCTGGCCTGACGAACATGAGCAGAGGCAGAGACAATTAATTTAATGCATGCAATTCATATTGGTCTATAGAAAGAGACTGTATTTTTTGAGTCATGATTTTATCCAGTCACCTTAGGAGTGATGTAGAATAAGTAGTTCTTGGATATATCCTGTTCTTGGATATATAATCTGCAGAATAATCTTTGTTGCTCTAACAATGGTGCTGCAAATGCAGGTCACTCTTATTTCCATGATCTCACAGGTGGTAAACTTAAGGCCTGGGGCTTACTGAGGTGGTGCAGCCCAGATACAGGTTCGTCAGTAGCGCAATTCAGACATTATGTTGAACAAGAGTACAGATGTCTGTACATTCATACACGTTTGTGTGAATGACTGTACCCGTGTTCATTTTAAAAGTGAACCTGGATACAGGCCCTTCAAATGCACGGTACAGATAAGGAAGTGGACTTCTGTACCTGCATTCAGTATTATATGTGAATGACTGTACCTGTGTACAGCTCTGTACCTGTGAACACTGTACACTTATTGTACAAGTGTTGAATATAATGTGTGAATGGGCCTAATATCAGATATGCATGAATACTCCCCCACACACAAAAAGCCCTGAACACAGAAAACTAGCGTGTCTGGGAGAAAGCTAAACTAGAACACTTCTCCCCAACATCCATTTTTCTGTACAGAGGAAATGTTTTTGTATGGAGAGCACTCAACCATATGAATTCGCACCCACAGCCTGATACAGTAGTATAGACCAAAAAGAGGTTTACCATCTCGGTTAGAACTAGGTCAAAGGCCAAGGGCCTATTCCCCTAACAGTCTTATCACAACTACTGTAATTTTAGCTAACCCACCATGAATACTGACAGGCCACTCAGTATTATTCAGCATAAGCAAAAAAGGGATACATCCAGGGTTATGCAAAGTCCAACTTTTGCTTAGGGACACCAATGAAGCCGCAAGAGGAGCAACTACCCAGAATCCATTGCAACATCTACTTGGACCAGCAACCCCGCTGAAAGTCAGCAGGAAGGCGTGAGCGCTGTGGCTGTCCCATGCAGCGAAGCTGTGAGATTTCACACCCGGGAGAGACGGGGTGTGTGTGTCTTGGCCGAGGTGGCCCACAGTTCGTGAATGACACTGACTCCGGCCACCGTCACCACCTCAGCGCCTCCCAGTCCAATTCTCTTTCGACTGGACCGCACTCACGCAACGGTTACTACTTATGCGTGTGGACGCAAGGGTAAAGGGCCGCCGAGTTCAATCTGACTTACGCCCCAGGGAGCGTGCAAGGCCAGCCACGCTTCCCTCGGACGAAGCTCTTCACTTGCGCGGAAACATGCCCAGAGACTCGAGCTGCTGCGACCACTGCGAGGAATTGCGAGCTGGAGGAGAGCAGCGCGCGCGACCGTGTAACGACGATCACCCGCGCCGCTCCTTGGAACGCGGAGCGCAGGCAAGGCGCCTGTCTTCGCGTCCCCTGCCTTTGTGCCTTTTAGAGGGGAGGCTGCAGAGACCGGCGCTGCCCCCCTCCTCCCCCGGGCCTGGCCCAGGCCGCGTCGAGGGCTCCCCACGGCCACTGCCCGCCGCCCCACTGACTCACCTTGCTGCTGAAGGGCCCCGGGATGAGCAGCTTGAGCGCCTGCCTCTTCAGCTCCACCAAGCGGGCGTTGCAATTCTCACACCAGACGCCTCGGTCAGAGCCCGGCGGGGAGCCTCCTCCGCTGCCGGAACCGGGCGATCCGGTGCCGAAGCCCGGAGAGCCCCCCAGCGAGCCGGGCGAGCTGCTGCCGATCCCCGGAGAAGCGGGGCCCGGTGATCCGGTGAAGGAGCCCGGCGAGGACGTGCCCGAGCCAGGCGAAGGGGTGCCGGAAGAGCCCAGTATGGAGCCGGCGCCCTCGGGGGCTGGGCGGCTGCCGGCCCGGGATTCCTCGTAAGCTTTCCTGTACCAGCTTTCCGGCGAGAAAGGCGCCGCGGATTTGGTGGGGGAGCAGGGATCGTTCACCTGGGTGGTGGAGGAGAAGAAATCAGTAGTGGGAGGACGGTGGCAAAGTTCAATTTATTAATCAAGTCGAGTCCCGCAGCGGCTCGTAGAGATTAGCAATAACAATAGCCCCAAGCAGGCTACACGCCCCCCCCCCCACTCCGCTCCCGCCGCTCTGGTTTCTAAGCAAAGAAATCTGTAGCCACCACCTGAGTAATTTTCTGTATCGGGGGTGGGGGCACGACGACACCCATCCTTGCACTGCAGGCAGCCTAGGGGAGTGTTAGATCACCTTCTGTTAATTCACCCGCATCTCATGATCGTTTGCATGCAAGGCCCTTTGTAAGTCAGGACACCCACTAGAAGAAAAGGGTGGGGGGAAGACTAGCGATCTCTAAAGAATCGAGTATATTTTGCACAACTGCAGCAAAATAGGTTTGTCTCGGGCGATGAAATGGAACCCGAGGCTAGAAAAGTTCAGTAGCGCTCAACAGACATGGGGAGTCTACTGTTGTAGTAAAAGGAACGTATTTCACACGATTTGCCGATTAGACTGAACAGAAATGCTAATATACCAACTGCACCTTGATGGGAAACGTGCCGCTTGTGAAGAGGCTGGCTTACGGTCTGTGTCCGCTTGCACGGAGAGAATTCAGCCCTTTTTGTATTAAACCACAGAGATTTAAAGCATCCTATTCTCTTACTTAAGGACAACTTACCCCATATTTCCTGCTTCGGGTTGTGACTGCAATTCTCTCTTTATTCCCAGCCACAGAATTCATGATGATCTTTGTGCACACGGGAGAATTTCCTGCAAATTTGTATCCAATGGGGAATTCTCAGATCCAATAAGGTTCACCCCAGCTGCACACTATGCACTTGAAGTCAATGAGTGTGCGTGCGTGTTTTCCTCCCAAATAAATAAAAAATAAAAAATCCTAGAGCTCAGAGAAACGCCAGCAGGAAACCGAAGAGAGGGTTAGATCTTCTTTTCTTCAGATCGTGTATGTCCTCATTGTCTTCTGTCTCATTATTTGTGTAGAAATCCCAGGGATCGGCATTTTCCCTCCCCAGCAGACAGTGCCACTTTCCTCCCCACAACTAAAAGGAACAATTGCATCCGAGGCAGATTTTACAAACCGAAGGAGGGAGCGGGAGAGGAATGAAGAGCTGGGTGTTGCTTTACAGGCAGCAGTTTCTCCCTGTGCTACTTGGTGGTGTGGTAACTTGTTTCCTGCGCCACGGTTTGTAACTGAGTTAAAAGAAATCCTCCAAAAATCTCAGGATCCAGGCTCTGGGAGGAGCCTCGGAGTTGCTTGCAGCCAATATCTTTCTGCCCATGTTTGCCTGACAGTTTGGGAAGGGGGAAGCTCTCTGGCTACACAGCACTCATTGAGCAGCGGAGAAGCTGCAGCACATTGGCAGCTGCTGCTGCTTCTGAAGGCTGTGAAAATGCTGCCAGGGCTTAACTACAGAATGCCTTGCTGCTGGCTGTCTGGCGGGCTGAGGAGGGACCGTCTTATTTGCCGTATTTCTTGACTGACATTTGTGATTTCCCCCCCTCCCCTCCCTGCCTCCCTCTGTAGGAGACGGCAGGGGAATATACTTGCCTCCACCAAAATAGTTAATGGTTGATTCAAAGGTTCTACTGGATATGATTTTTTCCAGGTGCTCTGACAGAATGTGTGTGCAGGTCTATAAGCTTGAGAAAGAAGAAGGGATTAGTGCAGGCATGCTCAACTTTGCCCCCCCCCCCGCCACTGGTTTTGGACTACAACTCCCATAATCCCCAGATGCAGTGGCCAATAGCCAGGAATTATGGGAGTTGTAGGCCAACATCTGCAGGAGGACCAAAGTTGAGCAGCACATACCAGTGAGCAACCCCTGGCATCTCTGTTCATACATGACATCTGATATTATAGTATCTTCTTGTGTAGACAAAGCATACTGAGAGTTTAACAGTAACATGCATTTAAGGCCTTAACTATGGGACTTTGGGTCTCATCTGCTCCAGGGAGCAATTTCCACACAGTTTATTTCAAACTATAAAAGACAACAGGCATATTTCTACAAGGTTTTTCCCATAACAGCTGGTGGAGGGACTTAGATAAATTGCTGAAATTAGGGCAAATTCCTCCCACTTGATTACAAAGCACAGAGAGGCATGAATAAAGCTGCTTTGTACGCCACCCCCCAAATTCAAGTTTTCTACCAAAAAAGCACAGTATGACAGAAATCAAGATATATGTAAGATATTATTTTCTTGTGAATCGTTCATGAAATCCAATATGACTTGTGGATGTGGGTACCATGGAGTCAGAGGGAGGAACTATTTGCTGTGTAGGGCCCAGCATCTCTGCCTAACCATGAGAGCTAGAAACCAGAGAGAGAGAGAATATTATGTGGCAACACAGAAACAAAATTCTCCACAGCACCAAATCTGTATGGACTTTCACATGTACAAAATCATGGAATACGATAGCCATGGGAATTATGTGATTATTGGCTTCCAGCCCAACCTTGTGTGTCTGTGCTGTGCATTGCATAGTATATTTTAGAGCCTTTGGGCCAATCTACATGTGACAGTTACCACATGGAAGCCATTCAAAATCATGATGTATGGCATCTGTTATCACATTGATGCTGCCATTTGTGCAGCTTTGGCATTCAAAGCACTTCACACTTGTAATCTCAGTCGTTTTTCCTGCAGCTCTCTAAAGTGGGCCAGTTATATTGTCCTTATATTGTAGATGTGTGAGGTTGAGGCGAAGGGCTCTTCCAGACAGCAATAGACAGTGCTTTGAAAAGAGCATGCAAGTAAGTTGAAGAAAAGAGCTTACTCTGCATCCAGACACTCTTGCAAACTTCTGTCAGCATTTCTAGTGAGACCTTACTGGACAGGTCACTTGCACCATTTCCACAGCACCACCTGCTGGTCAGCTCTTGCTTTCTGTGGTTAACCCATCACCTTTCAATAGTACTCTTCTGATGAATGGGGGAAATAGTGAGTTAATCACAGAAAGCAAGAGCTGACTAGTAGGTGGCACTGTGGAAATAGTGCAAGGTCCCGTCTGGCCATGTGAGTTGAGTTTCTAGAGACCTTTGGCTGGTTGCTGTTTAAAACACAATGCCTAACTAGATAAATCTTGGTCTGATCCAGCAAGGAATGTCTGTTCATATAGTCCAGGGGTGTCAAACTGTGGCCCTCCAGCTGTTGTTGGCCTACAACTCCCATCATCCCCAGTCACCGTGGCCAGTAGCCAGGGATGATGGGAGTTGTAGGCCAGCAACATCTGGAAGGCCTCAGTTTGACACCCCTGATATAGTCTGTTCACAACTGTAATCATGGAAATAGGCTGTATGTCTTGAGTATGTCAGAAGAAAGGATGTCCCAATATTCTTCCTGACACCACAACATACTGCCATCATGAATGCATTGGTCGGGAACCAACCAATATTCAACTGACTCACAGCATCCAGATCATACCTTAGTTACATAATAATAGCATTTTTTTTAAAAGCAAACTGGCCTGCAGATTCACTCTTGTATATACATAGCTATTACTCACTCCTGGCAAACTGCAGGTTGGTTGCACAACAGTAATATAAAACTGACTTTCAGAATTGTACACACACATGGCTATATGAGAGAGAAAGAGAGAGCGCATGCCTTTGGCTCACCTCTGATTTCTTTTCTCGGAGGTTTTTCCTGTACAAATGTAAAAGGATCAGAAGGCTCAAGATTTAAAAAGATTAAATATTTAAAAGATGGAAATAGTTGACCTTTGGGCAAGCAGCTTCCAAATGCATGTCCATCTGAAAATGTTGTGTTTTCCCTCTTTGTAATTTTGGTGATAGGGCAGTGAGGCATAAAGGCAGAAAACATCTTCCTGTTGTCGCCTGGCTGTTGTTCCGGCACACGGCAAAGTCACTGTGAGCAAAGGCAGGCATGTGCCATGGATGCCACGGTATATAACTTTTAATTTTCTAGGATCAGCACTTCCCATCAAGAACAGGCAGATTTGCTTTGTTCTTCATCAGCCCTTTAATTAACACGCTGTTAGATGTCCCTGCCGAACCGCATCTGCTGTGTTAGGGATTGTCAGATTGTGTGTAATGGTATGTCTACCATGGGAGATCATAGACATATGAGGATCAAAGGGGGGGGGGCAACAGATTGGCCAGCTTGCTTGTAAATTCCAATTTGCAGCCTACTGCCTTGTTACAGACCAGGAAGCATAGGAACAGCAACATCTTGGTGTCTGTTACTCTCCAAAGTTTGCCGACAAGGAACAGTAAGTAGGCATGACACCAATTCAAACATGGTCAATGAGGCAATATTTTACAGCTGACTGGTAGAGCAGCAAACACAAAAGACCATTTAAATATCAGGTGGTTTCTACCATTCAGAAAAGACAAATGCTTCGGGGGATTGCAGCATCTGTTTGCTTACGAAGAAGAAAAAAGAAGACACAAACAAACACAAAAAGGTCCAGCTACAGGTATTAGGAAATATAACAATAACTCTAAAATAAATAAGTGGGAAATAGACAGAACGGGGTTATGGGCCAACCTGGGACTTGTCTGGCTGAAGATGACTATGGTCACTTGCTTCCTGTGCCCATTCCCCTGTTGCCTCCGCTGGGGAGATGGGCAAAAACAGAGGCTACACTGCACTGCAGTCAAATCCAGGGGTCCTTCCAGATGTTGTATGCACCCTACCACAGGGGTTCCCAGTTTTGGGTCCTTGGATGATATTGGACTACAACTCCCAACATCCCCAGTTACAATGGCCTTGTGAGATGTGGGAGAAGAGCTGGTCTTGTGGGCACAAGCATGAATTGTCCCTTTGCATTTAGATGGGTGACTACATGTGAGCACTGACTGCTGTATGATATTTCCTTTAGGGGATGAGGGCATAGCTCAGTGGTAGAGCATCTGCTTGCATGCCAAAAGTCTCAGGTTCACTCTCTAGCAGCATCTCCAGATAGGGCTGAGAAAGACTCCTGCCTGGAACCTTAGAGAGCTGCTGCCAGTCAGTGTAGACAATACTGAGCTAGATGGACCATTGGTCCTCCTATGTTTCTATGAGGTTGAGAACCCTTGCCCTACTACAGGCATCTCCTCTTTCTGATAGCATCTTGGGACCAGCACCATTTTACCATGTAGATGCTGTTTGAAACTGTCTGCATAGGATCATCTCGGCATCACTGTTCTAACCTGCAGTGCAGCAGATCATGTGGAGTGTTCCTGTACCAGCATCCGCCACAAAATGTGCTTCACTGGCATGGCAACACTGCAGAATCTGCAGCGAGGCACGTTGCAGCAGTAATAGATGAAAACATCATGCAGAGCCAGTTCAGGTGGTACCTGCTTGAAGTTAATTCAACACATTCTATTGGGGAGGAATATGTCAATGTTCTGTGTTGCAAACGTTTGGGATTTTCAACACAGAAATGTTAGAGGTACTTCTACACTGAGAGCTGAGCCATGGCTTTCTGTCATTAAGACCATAGGAATGGTTTTCTTTAATATTTTGTAGGCAGCCTTCTTTCAATAGCAACTATTTTGAAGGCAGCTTACAAGGTAAATCAAGAAGCAAACCAAGCACAACTGTTTATTAAAACATAAAGTTATTAAATCAAACAATTTAAAAAGTGTATACCAACAAAAGGAAGCACATTTTCACACAGCGCATAATTAATCCATGGAATACTCTGCCACGGGAAGTGGTGATGGCCACCAGTTTGGATGGCTTTAAGAGGGGCTTAGACAAATTCATGGAGGACGGGTCTATCAATGGCTGCTAGAATGGTGACTATAGGCCATCTCCAGCCTACGAGGCATGATGTCTCTAAATATCAGTTGCTGGGGAGCAACAGCAAAGAGAGAGGGCACACCCTCACCTCTTGCTTGTGGGCTCCCCAGAGGCATCTGGTGGGCCACTGAGTGAAACAGGATGCTGGACTAGATAGGCCTTGGGCCTGATCCAGCAGGGCTGTTCTTATGTTCTTACGAATTTGCCTGCACAAAAATTGCTAGATGATATTTGAGGTTGTGCTACATCATCCCCTAGAAGTACTCAGCAAGAAAGAGAAAATCTTGATGGTGTGAAGCATATTGGTAGATTTATCTGTCTCTTCATGATTCCATGGCCTGTCTTCATACGCACTGTGGTGTGTGGGAGATGCTTCCTTCCCAGAGCAAGGTTGCACATTGCTGTGGGGGGTGTGTGTGTGTGTGTGTATTAATTAACCACATGTGTAGGGCTAATCTGTGATTGAGTCTTTCCTACCCAATCACCACCCAGATGGGAAAGACCACACAATCAGCTCTGTCTATGTAATTGCTTCATTCACACACTCTCCTGTGCCATGCAATGACACTACAGGAAAGTGGATGTGAAAATAGACTTAGAAGACAGACATCGAGAAGTGTGCTAATTACCATCTGTGGAGGAATTTAAAGGTTGCACTTCATTAATTTCTTATTTTATTTATTTGTTTGTTTATTTATTTATTTGATTCAATTTCTATACCACCCTTCCAAATATGGCTCAGGGCGGTTTACACAGAAAAATAACAAATAAACAAGATGCATCCCTGTCCCCAAAGGGTTCACAATCTAAAAAGAAACATAAGATAGACACCAGCAACAGTCACTGGAGGTACTGTGCTGGGGGTGGATAGGGCCAGTTACTTTCCCCCTGCTAAATAAAGAGAAGCACCACATTAAAAGGTGCCTCTTTGCCAAGTTAGCAGGGATGATATTATGTCATAATATAAGTGCGACCTCTAAATGTCCTACTGCAAATTGTAATCATTGCCACCCAGCCCTTCTCAGGGCCATTTAAACTGCAGCTTCCCATCTGTTCTTTCACCTGGATCAGTGCTAATCCTGGTGAAACTACAAAAAGATGTGAAACGCCATGCTCCTCAGCACCCTATCCAAAAACCTGTGGCTTGGCCATAGCCAGCAGCGTATCTTCTGTATTCACCAGCACCAATAAGCAATACTTTGCGATTAACAACATGGTGTTATTTGCTTAACTGCAGTATGACAGCACCCACAAGATTGAATGCCATAGCAAGAAAATATGTTGCCTGTTCATATAGCAACAGTAATGATTATCCTCCTAAAGTAGCAAATATCATGGAGAGATACTGTGGGATGAGAGTGCACTCTCCTGGTAATAGTGTGCAATGCATCACATAGATGAGGCAACTGCACCTGAATTCTTGTATTGGTACCAGATTTTGCATTCCACATACAGGAGTACTAAAGCAAGAAAGGGAAGACAGTAAAGTACACAAACATCATCTGAGCAGCATTTTTACAACATAATCAACAGTCCTAATGCTAGGAAATGGTTTTGTAGATTGTGAGCCTCTTTGAGGCAAAGTAAACTGCTTGGTGAACTTTTGTTGAAAAGCGGAAGCTGTATATATAAATATTCCTAATAATAAAAGGGCTGCATGTTTTGCTAATATTTTTAGCCAATATAAAATAGGGTCTGGTTGGGTTTAATTAAAAAAAACTTAATTAAGTTTTCATCACACAGCTAAAAAAAGGCTGTGCTATGATGTTAAATTGAACTGATATTATGCCTCACTACAGTGATGCTACTCAGATCTCAGTCAGATGTAAGCTGGAGCCAGAACTAGATCATGTTATGTATTTTCAAATCTAATTTGCTTGTTAATTTAAGCAACAGTATGTCTGGAGAGCAAAGTGTGGACATGTTCCAGGGGCTGCTGTGCTCATCCTCAAAGATAATGAAACCATCTTCACTGCCCATGAGGTGGGTGGGGGTCTAGACCAGTGTTTCTCAATCACCAGTACACAGACTGGTGCTGGTCCACAAGGCATTGGGTACCGGTCTGTGAGGCATCACTCATAAAAATCATCCCCCCCCCAAAAAAAAAAATAAATTCGGGCCTCCAGGAGCTCTCCAGAGCTTATTTCTAGGAAGCCCTCACTGCTGGATAATGTTCATTTCACTTCCTTTAAATGAACATTATCCAGCAGCAACGGCTGCCTGGAAATAAGCTCCAGAGAGCTGCCCAAATTTTTTTGGGGGGGGTGCCTGGGGGTTGGGCGATGGGGGGTGACCCTCTTACTAATGGCTGGTCCGGGAAACTGCACATGAATAATGTACCAGTCCATGACTCCAAAAAAATTAAGAAACACTGGTCTAGACAGCAATTCATGCCATGTGTCTGTAAGATCTATTGGAATTCTTTGAGCCATATTATCTTCTGGACCTCTATCAAGCAACTTTCAAAGTGCTTAGTTCTTGAGCAGAGCATAGGGTTTGTAATAAGAAAGTAGCATATTATTAACAACTCTTAATAACAAGGTAGGACCTTTGGCCTGTATGTTAGAACATCAAAAACCTTCTCAGAATATTATTTATTTTGAAAATAAGTGTGGCATATTAATGTGTGTCATCTAGCTGGTTTTTTAGAATGTTTTTATGAGAAATAGAAAGACTTAAAGGGCTGTGTTCTCACAATTCTGGTTAAAGAGTTAACCAGGATCACTGAGCCCTATGGTTGTGTGAATGCAGATTTGCTGGGCAAACCTGGTTATCTGTCCTGATTAAATGAAGTTTAACCATGGTGGTTTGACCTGGATTGCCCAGGAAATCTGTATTCTCACAAAGAGCTCTGCGGAGCTCAGCAATCCTGGTTAGCTCTTTAACTAGGAACATTGTGCTTATGAGAACACAGCCACAGGAAAATCCTCATTGGTGTTTGTAACATAATTCAACCTTACTGTAATTCATAAAACTATTAGGTGAATAGATCCATTTATCATTGGTTACTTTCAGTTTAAAATGTCTAAAGGCTCGCAATGGATGAAGGGATGGAGAAGATGGCGGAAAAAGTCCAGAAGAGTGTAAAGATTGCTCCTGGAGCAGTTGTCTGTGTGGAGAGTGAAATCAAGGGAGATGTAACAATCGGGCCGAGGACAGTTATTCACACCAAAGCCCGAATCATTGCAGAAGCTGGACCAATTGTAATTGGGGAAGGTAACCTCATTGAAGAACAGGCAACTATCAAAAACGTCTATCCTGAAAATATTACCCATGATACAGAGGATGTGGGAGCCAAGCCAATGATTATTGGCACCAACAACGTATTTGAAGTTGGCTGTTGTTCACAGGCAATGAAAATTGGAGACAACAATGTAATTGAGTCCAAAGCATTTGTGGGAAGAAATGTGTTCTTGACCAGTGGCTACATCATTGGAGCCTGTTGCAATGTCTATGGAGCAGACTGTCTTCGTCGAGTGCAGACAGAGCGGCCACAGACGTGCCAAACGAAACTTGCTTCAAACCACAGCTCTTTTCTTAATCTGGTTTGCCAGTTGATCCAAACTAGGGCTTGTTGAAGGCCAGCAGTAGTGAACAGCTGACTCAACTCAAGTATTAATGCCACCACAAACGCTGCAATTGGACTTCCTCATGAAAATCCTGCCCAACTACCACCATCTTAAGAAGACCATGAAAGCACCTTCTACTTCTACTCCTGTAAAAAGCTGAAGGACCTCTCTGCACAAGTATTAAAATTGCTGTGGAGGTGTTCCCTTATACTTCATGATAGCAAGAAGTAATTTGTTCTGCTTAATTTATGAGCTCATTCATTCCATTGCACAATTTAATTTTTATTTATTAAACTTAGAAATAATAAAAGCTGCTTATATTCCTTTCAGATGAAAAAAAAATGTCTAAAGGCTCATATCTGAAAATGCATATTGTTGATCCACAGCAGTGAAAGGAATTCTTCTTCTTTTAACAATAACGTATTAGCCAGAGACCAAACTTGTAATTTACATGGTTGAAGTATAATTACTTCAAACAAAATTCCTCCATCACTTATAAGAATGCAAGAAGAGCCTTGCTGTATCAGGCCTAGTGCCTGTCTAGTCCAGCATCCTGTTTCCCACCAGATGCCTTTGGGAAGCCCACAAGCAGGAGATGAAGGCATGACCCCCACCCTCTCCTGTTATTGCTCCCCTGCCACTGGTATTCAAAGGCATACACCTGTTGAACCTGGGAGGTAGCCAGTGGTGTTGCTATAATTGAGTAGATGGGCTCAAAGAACCAGCTCCTGAGGGCCACCCAGCTCCACCCCTCCCTATTTTCTTCATTCTTCATTGTGTCCCTCACTCCAAGGGGCTGCTGGGGAGAGGGGCAAACATGGGCCCCCTCCCCGCTAGCTACACCCCTGGAGATAGCATACAGCCACAAAGACTAGTAGCTATTGATAGACCTGTCCTCCATGAATTTGTATAAGCCCCTCTTAAAGCCATCCAAGCTGGTGGCCACCACCACATCCTATAGCAACAAATTCCATAGACTAATTATGCACAGCGTGAAGAAGTAACTATCATGTTCTTGTGACTATGACTGCATCTTTTAAAATTGTTCTGGCTCAGTTCCCTGTCAATCTTGCATACAGTTCTCTGAGATGGCATAGGAGGGGAATTTTCGTAAGAATGCTCTTTAGTTCCCTAGAAGAAACAGACGAATTCTCCATGAAGCTAGTTATAAAATGAAAGCCCTTGGAGAACAGGCCTATTAAAATGTAAACAAAGCAGTGTGTGCATGTGAGGAGCTCTTTCCTGGTCAGTCCAGAAGGGTAGTTTCTATTACACCTGAGGATAGCTTTACACTGGGAAGTTGTTAGGCTGAGGACTTGTTAAACCAGGTCAAGATAACAAAATGCCTAAGAAGTGAATGAAACAGCCTCTTTATAACCTGGTAAACAAAAGTTCAAGGTCAAATCAATACTTGGGTCCAAACAGACAGACATTCCTCTAGGTAAGTGTTGATTTGAGACATGTAAAAGGCATCTGAACCGGTGTTGTCTACAGTTGGGGATCTATTTAAATCCCCATTTATTTAGAAATTCCCATAAGTTTTAAGGATCTTGAAGGAGAAAATCGCCCGCTTTCAACCTACCATGCTTCAAGAATGTGGATGGACTTGAATCCTATGAATAAGATAGCGAGGCTGTTTTCACGCTCAGGCAAAACCGGGCTAAGGAAGCCAAGCCTGGCCTTGCCCATGCATAAGAACCAATGGGATCCTGCCCAATCCCGGCGGGCCCTCAGTGACAAACCCACCTAAGGAGCCACCTGCTTAAATGAGGTTAAGGGAGAGCGCTGCTCCCTTTGCCCTTTGTTGTTAATCATATGGCAATGTCAGCTGCTTTCAGCTGATGCTGTGACTCTGACGGGCAGCTGTCCATCGCTGGGGAAATCTCCATAATGCACAGCACAGTTGTGCAGTGCATTATGGGTGTTCTGGGGGCTGGCACCTTCCACACTGCCAGGGGCAGCCAGCAGTCAATCCACCCACCCAGCAAAGACCAGGGGATCATCTGTAGGGGAGGTCAGCTTTTCATGGCTTCCTCCCTTCACCCCTTTCTCACCAGTCGTAAGAAAGGGCTCAGTGTGGATTATTTGGAGACAGAGAGACCTCTATGGAGCTTTGGTTCGCTTGATATCCCTAGCCCCCTTTTCTTTTTACTCCCTCTAGTTCAGAAGCTAAAAGACAGAAGTCACACTGCCATGAAGATGACCTTGGGCGAGTCCCAATCTCTTTCCCTGACCTACTTCACAGGGTTGTTGTGAGCATAAAATTGGAGAATAGAACCTCATACACTGTCTAAACTCCTTGGAGGAATTGTGGTTATATTTGCATCTTCAAAATTCAGATCGTTAGCCCATTCTGTATGTTTAGTTTTCATTTGTAATGTCATATAATCCAACCAAATTATTTTTTAAAAAACCATTTAAAATGTTAACTTTGCCATTTCAGTTTATTTCTTCTATATAGTTCTCCCATGAGCCTCATGGGAAAACTACATATTCTGCCTCCACCTCATGTCTTCAGCATGTGATAGCTGCTTCTCCTCTTGCAAATCAGAGAAGCACTCGACAGGAAGAGATGCTCAATCCTTCCCCTGCCTGCTTAACCTTCTAGCAGGGTTTTCAACAATGGGAAACAAAAAAATGCCAACTGCGTTTGATTAAAAGTAAGGACAATCACAATGTGTCAAGAACTACTGATGCTAAGGTAAGGAAACAGAGCCTGCATACTCCTGTGTGGTATGGCTCTGTGTGGCAGCCAGCTGAACTACACAGCTTTACCAGAGAATGAAATTTTCAGGCCCTGGTCTGACCCCACCCAGCCAGGCTGCTTGCTGGATCCTTCCAGAACAGGAAGGATGTGAAGGCTTCCTGCCTGGCATGAGGCTTTGCCACAGTTTCAAGATGCCCTTGCTTCTGGTGTGTTTTCTGATCCCGGTTGCTACTTGGTTTGATTGCTAGCTTTGGCTGTGACTTTCAGCTTCTTTTCTGTTCCTTTCTGGCTTGACCTATTTGACCTTTTGGCTTTTCTGGACCCATTGTTTGCTCAGTTTTGACCCTTGGCTTCACTGAGAAAAAAGATGACTGTAGGGAGACATGACAGAGGTCTATAAAAGCATGCATAGTGTCGAGTAAGTGAATAGAGAGAAATTTTTCTTTCTCACACATAACACTAGAAACGGGTCATCCCATGAAATTGATTGCCAAGAAATTTCTGTCCAACAACAGGAAGTACTTTTTCACACAATGCATAATCAACTTGTGGAATTCTCTGCCACAAGATGTGGTGTTGGCAACTAGTTTGGATGGCTTTAAGAGGGGTTTGGATAACTTCATGGAGGAGAGGTCTATCAACGGCTTCTAGTTGGAGGGCTATAGGCCACCACCAGCCTCAGAGGCACAATGCCTCTGAGTACCAGTTGCAGGGGAGTAAGTAACACCAAGAGAGAGGGCATGTCCCCAACTCCTGCCTGTAGGCTTCCAGCGGCATCTGGTGGGCCACTGTGTGAAACAGGATGCTGGAATAAATGGACCTTGGGCATGATCCAGCCATGCTGTCCTTATGTTCTTATATGTTGATTTCCAGACCCAGGTTCCTGGTCAACTATTTCATTCCTGGTTCTCTGTTGGGCCCTGCCTATCCCAACTTCAGGCTCTGACCTACCCTCCAGTAGCTGCCCACGACCCAGCACTGACACAATACACAAATACATCAATGATTTTTATAGCAAGAAGGCCACACCTCAATCATAGTCCAAAGAGGACGTGTCATGATCAAACATTCCCAGAGACAGTTTCCCCATTACAATCTACTGCAATTGTACAGTTGATTTGTTCTAAAGCAGGAGTTCTGGATGGGAGGGGGGAAATGATTATGTAATATTCTGTAAGCAAATAAGTGCAAACTGCCTTCTCCCTATGAAGAATCAAGGTGGCAATACAGGTAGAGCCTATCTTTTTCAATCCAAATGCCTGCTCTTACAATGCAGGGGTTCCCAACCTGTGGTCCTGCAGATGTTGCTGTACTACAAGTCCCATCATCCCCAGAAGAGGCAGCTGCTGAGGGTGGTGCCAGTGGGGCGGTGAGAATTACATGTAAAAGTCATTACTGTTGATGTCACTTGCACCTGGTAGCTACTGCGAGCAGCACCGCCCCATCTGGCATCCCATACAGTGCAGTGTTCCCTCTAACAGGGATTCCCAGATGTGGTTGACGACAACTCCCACAATCTCCAGCCAAAGGCCACTGCAGCTGGGAATGCTGTGAGTTGTAGTGAACAACATCTGGGAATCCCTGTTAGAGGGAACAGTGACGTGTTGGCTGGCCGCCCCACCTATAACACTCATCTGGCCTCTGGCACCAGCCTCACCAGCCGCCTCTGATCCCCAGCTACAATTT
Source organism: Hemicordylus capensis (assembly GCF_027244095.1). Lineage (NCBI taxonomy): Eukaryota > Metazoa > Chordata > Lepidosauria > Squamata > Cordylidae > Hemicordylus > Hemicordylus capensis. The sequence continues at coordinate 387,656,047 of NC_069657.1, read as the reverse complement.
AAATAATAAATTTATATAAATAAATAAATTTATTGGGGCTGGGGACGATGGGACAGAGTTCAGCAACATCCAGTGATGTAGTTCTCAGGGAGGAGAGCTGATCTTGTGGTAGCAAGCATGACTTGTCCCCTTAGCTAAGCAGGGTCCACCCTGGTTGCTTATGAATGGGAGACTTGATGTGTGAGCACTGTAAGATATTCCCCTCAGGAGGTGGAGCCGCTCTGGGAAGAGCATCTAGGTTTCAAGTTCCCTCCCTGGCATCTCCAAGATAGGGCTGAGAGACACTCCTGCCTGCAACCTTGGAGAAGCCGCTGCCAGTCTGGGTAGACAATACTGAACTAGATGGACCAATGGTCTGATTCAGTATATGGCAGCTTCCTATGTTCCTAGTTGCCAATTCAGAAATGCAGGTGCTCTCCACAACAGCCCCCATGGCCATGCCCACGCCAACACCAAGAAAAGCCGAGAAGCAGAGAGAAGACACACTCTGTCCCTGTGTGTGTCCCCCCCCCCACTAAACCCCGGCAACATCTGGAGTGCCACAGGTTGGGAACCCTTGTTATAATGAACCAAGTCAAAGATTTTGAGAAATTAAAAGACAGCTGCTGATTCTTGAGCTTATAACTAGCATAGAATCTGGACAGTGAGATGCCTGATCACAGCCATTCTGAAAACATTACCTTGAATCTAAACACCAATGAATCCATACTTGACTGACATTTACAGTCGCTCTTCAAGACATGCCTGTGAACAGAACCATGATGGTAAGTAACACTGACTACATACTCCAAAGCCTGCCTCAACTTGCCCCTCTATTCCAAGAATGCTGTTACGTTCTAAGCTGGCCTTCTCCCCTTGGTTTCCAATCTCATCTGCCTCAGGCATCCTCAGCTAATTCCAAAGAAGGAATCTCCCAACCCTTGAAGATCTCTCCCTGTCCCCACCCACCTTCCACAAGCATGCCACTGCTACAGCCCAAGAGGAAACCTGTTGCATGGGGCAGGGCAGAGGAAACAACTGGATGAATGCTAAATATTCCGGTTAACAGTTACATATCTACTCTGCTTCATTTGATTGATTGATTGATTGATTGTGATTGATTAAGTGCGGACAAGATGGTGTCAACTCTTAACGACCACATAGATAGATTCTCTCCAGGATGATGTGTCTTCATTTCCTAAGGTTAATTCTTGTAAATCACACTTTGGCAATGACTTCACTCACATCTACTTGGAGCCCAATCCTGGGTATATTTACTTGGAAGTAAGTTCCATTGACCCCAATATAGCTTCTTCCCAGCAAATAATGCTAGGTGTATGCTTCTATCAGTTCTGTTAGCTGATATGTACAAGGCTTGAGAACTTTCCAGTCTCTGGCCATATTAAGATGATTGAACTTGGCTTTGCACAGTTGTCCACTAAGTTAAATCCGTATAGTTGGAATATAGATAGTGGCAGGTTCCATTTTAGGAGGGCAAAATTCACAAATAAGGTTACAGAGTGAGATTCTCAGTCTGAAAAGGCTTCTATCAGAGTACAGGCAGGCAAGCAATTGAACAAGTCGCTTAATGTAAGGAGGTGCTTTATAGGGCTGGCTGGGATCCTATAGAATCTCTATGCCACCCAGATCTTGCTAGGCTTGTATCATTCTCCAGCCAACTGTGATGTACCAGAAATCAAGATAGCAGCACTCCTCACTTGCAAGCTCCTCAGTGGCACAGAGGGCCAGTAGCTGGGCTCTTGCCATCAGAATCCCTACTCTGAGACCCACAGTGACTTCCAGAGCCACTCTCAGGGTCAGATGGAAACTAGGATCAAACACTTATGTGGAATCCTGGCAACTTGAAAGCACTAGGTAACCGAGTCAAGCTGAAGAGCACCATAACCTACAGGTCAAAACATGAGTGTGACCCATGGATCTCTTATTGAGTGGTCATGTGTCACAATGTCCCCTCAGAACTGCTGTTTGCCCTGAATTAGTGCCAATAACAGCTTCCTTCCTGGTGCAAATAACTTAGTAGTAGTAGTTGTGCCATTGTGTTGGTGTTGACACCTGGCGACCACAGAGCCATGTGGTTTTCTTTTGGTAGAACACAGGAGGGGTTTACCATTGCCTCCTCCTGCGCAGTATGAGATAATGCCTTTCAGCATCTTCCTATATTGTTGCCTCCAGTAAGAAACATACCAGCAGGGATTTGAATTGAACCAGCAACCTCTTGCTCCCTAGGCAAGTTACTTCCGCTCAAGATGGTGGTACATCTGCTGGTAACCTCTAGGCTGGATTACTGCAATGCACTCTATGTAGGGCTGCCTTTGTACATAGTCTGGAAACTGCAGTTGGTCCAGAATGCAGTGGCCAGGTTGGTCTCTGGATCATCTAGGAGAGACCATATTACTCCTGTGTTGAAGGAACTGCACTGGCTGCCGATACATTTCCAGGCAAAATACAAGGTGCTGGTCATTACCTATAAAGCCCTAAACAGGCCCTGGGTATTTAAGAGAACGTCTTCTTCGCTATGAGCCCCACTGCCTGCTAAGCTCATCTGGAGAGGTTCGCCTGCTGCTGCCACCAACTCGTCTGGTGGCTACTCGGGAATGGGCCTTCTCCGTTGTAGCCCCTGGACTTTGGAATGCACTTCCTGTTGAAATAAAAGCCTCCCCATCTCTGGCAACTTTTAAAAATGCACTGAAGACACATTTATTCACCCAGGCCTTTAATTAGATTTATAGTTTTAAATAATTTTAATACTGGGGATTAAATGTTTTTAATCTTTTAAAGGATTTTAATTGTTAATTGATTTAATGTTTTAAATTATATTAATTGTAAACCACCCAGAGATGTAGGTTTGGGGCAGTATGGAAATATTTTAAATAAATTTAATTAAAAAATAAAAAGTAAGAATATGATTTCCGATCCCAGCTCTCCCCCGCAACTTAAGTCCTATCTAAATTTTATATGAAAAGTACGTAAGGAAACTCCAGTGGTTACTTCTGCTACAGGGACAATTTTCATTGGAGAAGCAGAGGGACTTGTTTCTCCAGTGAATACGACGATGAATATTTATATTCCAAGTTTCAACAAAAGTTCCCAAAGCGGTTTACATAGGCATGTTAGGTAGGTAAAGGTAAAATGTGCCAACGAGTCAGTGTCTACTCCTGGCGACCACAGAGCCCTGTGGTAGGTAGGTAGGTAGAAACAAACAGACAGACAGACAGACAGACAAACAAATAAATTAAATTAAATGGCTCATTCTCCCCAGAGGGCTCACAATCTTAAAAAAGAAACATAGACACCAGCAACAGCCACTGGAGCGATGCTACTGGGGCTGGACAGGGCCCGTTGTTCTCCCTCTGCTCAATAAACAGTCCTCATTGCTTGAACTCCAGTTCCCAGTTGCTCCCACCCCTCCCCTTCCCCACTGTAGGCTTCCAGTTCTATCTTAGCTAATCTTACATCTGGACCCTTCTTTGCTGGAAGTTTTCAAGCAGAGGCTGAACAACCATCTGCCAAGGATGTTGTAGCCGTATCCTGCACGAAACTGGGGTGTAGACTAGAAAATCTCCATGGTCCCTTCAACTCTAAAATTTGATGATTCTGTGATTCTACATTCTCCATAGAAGGCTAGGGGCAATAAAGAGTCTTGAGCACAGAACTGTGGCGAGCAGGGAGAGGGTTAAGCACCCAAATTCTGATATTTTTCTTCTCTTAGAAAGGAAAAGTTATTTGAAAGACATGGCCTGTGAACCTAATTTCATTGTACTGCAGTTTTTCCCTTTATGAGAGAAGAAAACTTCTTCCTCTTTAAGACAATGATCTGTACATGTAGATTTCATTGCATACCTGAGCCAATTTGTTTTTCCAATTTGTTTGTTTTGAGGGAATTTGCTTACTTTTGATCTCAAAGTAAGACTATTTTATTGACTGGACACAAAGCTCTCTTCTAATTTTCTTTTTTGCTTTGCAATAGTATTTGCATTCATGAATCTTAGATGCTTCTCAGTAAAAATCAATGTCTACTTATTAATATATTGACACACGTTTTATGAGCAATTTTAAAAGGAGTGTGTTCTACACATTCAGATAACTATGGCAGCAGGAGCATGGATTTTACAGCCCACAATCATTTCATGCATTTGATTTTTCTATATTGATGGTTCTACCCTTTCTTTCCATTTATAAATTCAGATACAGTACTAAAAGTTGACAAATACCATTTCTTATTGCCCACATAAATATTCATTATAATTCTGGAAATACAAGCAAGCTATGCAGAATTAGGTAATGTTTAGAAGGGTGTGGAAGCCGTATCAGAAATTTGAGGCCACTGTTATTGGGCACAAGACAGCCACAGCTCTTTTAATTTCAGCATGTTCAGTATACTAACCCTCTTCCTCAGAAATCAATGGGACCTAGAAATCTTTTTAACCCTTGGGCTAGATTGTGTCCATTCGTTTCATGTATAGATATGATGATTTAATATAAATATAAGAAGATGAAGAAAACACTCATAACAAATACAGATGCCAAATGCCATTTTTAAAAATTAAATCCCACTTCATTTATCTAGCACTTGTGCAACCAGATACAATGCAGATTTACTCAGCAGAATATCTCACCATGTTCAATGGGATTTACTCCCAATGCTGTGCAGTGCACACAGCATTGCAGTCTTAATGTTCCAAGTAAAAGGTTTACTTAATGTGCATCTTCACAAAATTCCTGTGAGAATATTGCAACATTGGAAAGACAAATTCCAGCCTTCAACACAATGCTGGACTTGAGACACACGTACTCTGGCTCTATTCAAAAAAAGTTACATACAGAAGAGCTCAATGGAAGGAGACCTTGCCAAGCATATGGTCAGCATTTATGGAAATATATGCATTTTGTTTAGACTTGTGTTCAGTTACAATTTATTCTCTGTATATTGTGACTCGAACAGGAACACATTTTTATCCCAACCCCCAACCACTACCACCCTATCCACTGTGCCCTCACTTTAACTGGTTATGCATATTATATTAAGAAGTTGCACTGAAACCTAAAAACAATCTCTTATATTTTTAAAAAGGAGATTATATGGTAGGTAGCAGGATTGTTACTAGCTTCCTCCCTCCATTCCCTAATTTAGTTTGGGTCACAGTTATTGGAGGCTTACTAAATTTGCATGGAAAATTACTTCAGTAGCTTTATCTGCTTTAAAGTGGATGTTAGGTTAAGTTGCTAAGTTTGGCTTCATATCCCTTGACAGAAGGGATTTACAGAAGGTAGTTCCATTTCCTTCCCTCATAGGACATTTATCCTTTCAGCTGAAAAGGATTTGTGGGCTTTCCCTCCTTTATCCATAAAGCCAGATAATCAGCAATTTTCTTTAATTTTAAAGAAAGGATGTTTGTAAACATAGGGTGGAACTAATTTGCATATAAGTATAGATATACTGTTATGCATATTAGATATCCTTTTGTTGGCGGGGGCGGGTGTGGATCTGCTAACACTACTTGGGTGATGGTTAAATAAAGGACAACAGAAGAAATTAAATATGTAAATACAGGGGGAAATGCAGTCACTTAATTTTGTGGGAAATGATAAACTATATGTGACAAAATGATTGCTATTTAGCCTACTTTCCTTATGGAAAAAAAGGAAGAAAGTTATCACTAAGTCCAGGAGGATGTCAGCATGGCTAACAGGTAAAGTCAAGGAAGCCATAAAGGAGAAGAAGAATTCCTTCCAAAATTGGAAGGCCTGCCCAAATGAAGAGAACAGAAAGGAACACAAACTCTGACAAAAGAAATGCAAGGTGACAATAAGGGAGGTGAAAAGAGAGTTTGAGGAACATTTAGCTAAACATCGAGGGGAATAACAAAAACTTCTTTAAATACATCAGAAGCAGGAAACCTGCCAGGGAGGCAGTTGGACTGTTAGATAATGAGGGAGTGAAAGGGATTATTAAGGAGGATATGGAGGTTGCAGAGAAGCTAAATGAGTTCTTTATGTTTGTCTTCACTGCACAGGATACTGAGCATATACCTGTTCCTGAATCAGGCTTTTTGGGGATGGAGGCTAAAGAACTGAGTCAGATAGAAGTGACAAGAGTTGATGGTCTAAACTATCTGGAAACATTTAAACTAGCAAATTGCCAGGGCCAGACGGCATCCACCCAAGAGTCTTTAAAGAACTCAAATGTGAAATTGTCGACCTCCTTGCTAAAATATATAACTTATCCCTTATGACCATACTTTATACACCCAACAGAGGGCTTATCCACCCAGCCCAGGCAGACGGACTCCCTCTTATTCGCCTTTCAAAAGGACCAAAGATCAAATTATGTGGGTCTCTGCCTGAGTCTAATGACCACCATACTTAACCTCTTCATTTTGAACAGCTCACTTGAAAATGACCATCCCACCAAGTTCACCTATCTGGCCACCTCCAGAATCAGCCTGGTTGATGCCTGGATGTGACTCATTCAGGCCGTTAGATCCAAAGATTCTGCCATGTTCTGGCATCTTACAAAGCACTCTCCCAGCTATGGTCCAAATCACTTGGATTGTCATATTCACACAGGGATCTGGGAGAGATAATTTCACGACCTATACAAAGACCCTGCTGCTGTTTGCAGAAACTCCCCCTATGCCATTGAAGATACTCCAGCATGAGCTCTGGTGTCAGCTTCAGAGATCCACAGTCTAGTTGCCCAATTAAGACTGGGGAAGGTTCCAGGTGAGGACCTTATTCCACCCGAGGCTGTTAAAAATAATCTGGACTGGTGGGCCCCTATCCTGGCATCACTCTTCACCTATATTGACACAAATGGCCAAATTCCCAAGGACTGGGGGGTAGTGATCACTGTCCCTTTATTTAAAACGGGCATGAAGGATGACCCTGCCAATTACAGACCCATCAGTTTGCTAAATACCATTAGCAAACTTTATGCGAGACACCTATACAGGAAACTTAGGGATTGGCTGGAACAGGAGGGAAATGAGAAGTGGGGTCCCCCAGGGATTTGTACTCGGACCAGAGCTTTTTAATTTATTCATAAATGATCTAGAAGTAGGGGTAAGCAGTGAGGTGGCCAAATTTGCAGATGATACCAAACTCTTTTGGGTAGTGAAATCCAAAACAGATTGTGAGGAGTTCCAAAAGGATCTCTCCAAACTGGGTGAGTGGGCGACAAAATGGCAAATGTGGTTCATTGTTGGCAAGTGTAAAGGGATGTACATTGGGACGAAACCTCCCAACTTCAATATACGCTGATGGGATCTGAGCTGTCAGTGATTGACCAGGAGAGGGATCTTGGGGTCGTGGTGGACAGCTCATTTAAAGTGTCGACTCAATGTGTGGCAGTTGTGAAAAAGGCCAATTCCATGCTAGGGATGATTAGAAAGGGGATTGAAAATAAAACTGCTAATATTATAATGCCCTTATACAAAACTGTGGTGCGGCCACACTTGGAGTACTGCATGCAATTCTGGTCACCGTATCTTAGGAAGGACATTGTAGAACTGGAAAAGGTGCAGAAGAGGACAACCAAGATGATCAGGGGCCTAGAGCACCTTCCTTATGAGGCAAGAATACAACACCAGGGGCTTTTTAGTTAAGAAAAAAGACAACACATAACACTAGAACCAGAAGTCATCCCATGAAATTGATTGCCGGGAAATCTAGGACCAACAAACGGAAGTACTTTTTCACACAACACATAATCCACTTGTGGAATTCTCTGCCACAAGATGTGGTGACAGCCAACAACCTGGATGGCTTTAAGAAGGGTTTGGATAACTTCATGGAGGAGAGGTCTATCAACGGCTACTAGTCGGAGGGCTGTGGGCCACCTCCAGCCTCCAAGGCAGGATGCCTCTGAGTACCAGTTGCAGGGGAGTAACAGCAGGCGAGAGGGCACGCCCTCATCTCCTGCCTGTGGCTTCCAGCAGCAATGAGTGGGCCACCGTGCAAAAAAGGATGCTTGACTAGATGGGCTTTGGGCCTGTTCTTATGTTCTTATGTTAAACTTCACCAGATAATGACAAAGCTGAATTACTGAAAAAATGGACAGTGATCCAATTAATATTTTTACTTGGTTCTGCCTAAGAAATAATTGTGCCAGCTTGTATAAGATAAACAAGCTGGTTTTCTTTGTAATGTAACTGGATAAGCAGGCTGTTTTTAAAATTGTGATGTACCTAGATTCTTCTGACTCAGTTGCCAAAGAAAAATGGAGAAAAGAATATATTATACTTACAATAAAACAATGGACAACTTTATCCAGAGATCTATATAAATATATTTTAGACACTGCCTCAAAAGAAAATTTTAAAGCTTATTTAATATATTTGATATCCTGCCTTTCAGGCTACACTCTCTATCAAGTGGCATATACATTTAATTAAAAGGAACATTTATAAGTAGTAACAATTTAAAAACTGTATTACACTCCAGCAAGGGTGACCAGGATGTTCACAGGAGTTTTAGATGTCTATTGGGGGTACCATTTTGTATCTTTTGACATTAGTTGATAGACTTGCCCTTCTGTTTACCAAAAAAAATTATTATTATTTTAGAACAATTTTTAAAATTTTGTATTAAGATACTATTAATGTACTATTGCTAATTAAGTATCCCTTTGAAGCCATATATTATTCTGGCTATGTTAGGAAATAATGTACCTACCATATTTGTATATAATATGTTGGTAGCAGCAAGTATTTGGGTTGCCAAACTTTGAAAAAAAGAATGTACCCTTGAAAACAAATTGCACCATGTATAGAATACCATAGTACCTTTTCCAGTGGGAAAACCCCACCAAGATCATGAATTTTGTTTGGACTTTGGCTCTGCTGCTGCTATACCTATTCCACTTATATTGCTCCCCCATCTGCTGTGCAAATAGATACGGAACCAAAGTGGTCAAGGAGGACCTAATGTGGTGTTGACAATAGAGATTAGAAGTACATCCAATATAGCTGAGACTGTACAGGATCAAAACGTCTGTTAGTCTCAATCCTTCCCAAAGTCCATATCTGATTGATTGATTGATTGATTGATTAAGTGCCATCAAGTCAGTGTCAACTCTTAGCGACCACATAGATAGATTTTCTCCAGGATGATATGTCTTCAACTTGGCGTTTAAGGTCTCTCAGTGGTGCATTCATTGCTCTCGTCATCGAGTCCATCCACCTTGCTGCTGGTCGTCCTCTTCTTCTCTTTCTTTCAGCTTTCCCCAGCATTATAGACTTCTCAAGGGAGCTGGGTCAACACATAATGTGTCCAAAGTATGATAGTTTGAGCCTGATCACATACGGCGTTAGATGATCCTGAGCATTATTTTGCTAGCATGGGAAATTAAGGATATTGTGCGATGGTTTGTGCAATCTGTTAAGACTCCTTCTTTGGTATGGGTATGTAGACTGACCTCTTCCAATCTATTGGTCACTGGGTTGTTCTCCAAATTTGCTGGAATAGTTTGGCTAGAGCCTTGACTGATTCTTCTTCTGTTGCTTGCCGTATTTATGTAGCTGTTCCATCAATTCCTGTAGCCTTCCGACTTGGTAATGACCGGAGTGCTGATCTAACTTCATCTTCCCGTACTAGAGGTTCTTGCAAGTAAGGAATATCTTCTAGAATATCTTGGATGTTGACGTCCCTGCTGTACAGATTTTCAGTATACTCCTTCCATCTTTCAGTATACTCCTTCCATCAGACAGAGATGGAAGGTCCATATCTACAGTGACAATACTCTATGCTAATTTAGTTATGACTATGCACTATTGAAATATATGGGATAAGTTAGTCGTGACTAACCTAAGTCACATTAATTCCAGTTACTCATAACAAACTTTGTTGGAACCCTGCCCCTTATCTTTTTGCACATTGTATATATAACTGTCATGGCTTTCTCTCCAGGAATCCTGGAAATTGTACTTTGGTAAGTTGCTGAGAATTCTCTGCTAGAGATTGGAGGGACCCTCCTCCATGAACTACAATTTCCAGGATTCCCTAGAAAGCGGGAATGAGGGAAAGAGGGAATGAGGGAAACATGTTTTAATATGTAGGATAGACATGTCCTTATAGTAATAACCCATATTGGAATTGAGAGGCAACTTATCAAGACACACTTCCTCTCACGCAGAACTCTAATGGAGTTGAACTAGTTTATGCCTACTTACAACCCCAGGGAGCCTAGGAATTTAGCCACAGCACCTTCACTAGGATATTCAGAAGCAGAGTTATTTAATAAAATATGTATTTGTCCCAGTCAGCCCTATAGTTGTATTAAGTATGTAGAAAAGCCCATTTACCTTCTCCCAATCACGAAGTCCAGTAATTTGGTCAAATGTTCATTGTCTGGTTTCTAAATTTTTGGGCTGGCTCTTAGATCCAAATAAAGTTTGTCAGGGCCTGCTCTGTAAGATAAAGTTCAGGTATATTTATTTTATAATTATAATTTTATTTATTTCTCATATTTATATACTGCTTAACACATACATCTCTAGGTGGAATACAATTCAAGTTACAACACAGTATTGATTACATGAACACACACACACACACACGCAAGCCCATGAACATCTCATCTCTCTGTGACTCAAGGCGTTTTCCAGCTCTATGAGGTCTCATTCCCCATGCCTTCCAATGGGACAGTGTATAGACAATTTCTGTGACATTAATGAATTTTTCTAGGGTTTTGGATTTTCTGGACGAGTCTGGGCAAGGTCTGCAACCTGCCTGCAAAAACAGCATGTCTCTATCTATTGGGAATTTCACGTCAGTGAGTGAGTGAGGCCAAAGCAGCTTTCTATTATTACAGTAAAGGGCTTGCAGTTTGCAAGCTGACCTCCAAGGGGAGTCTGTGACTGTTATCTTCTTAAGCGACTTTGTTGTCTTCAACTGTAGCTCAATGAGGTCTCATGACGCATCGTTTCCAATGGGAGAGTTTGCCCAGTTTTTCTGAGAAAGTAATGGGTTTTTCTGGGGTTGGGGATTTTTTTTGTGGTCTGGGCTGTTGGAAATTCTCTGTGGTGAGAGAATCCCTTTCTCATTATAGCAGAGTGCACAGAGGCACAACACAGTGGATTTAGTTAGGCATGCGTGTATGCTGAGAGTAAAGTAACTTGGAGCCAATTCATAGTTTCAAATCAATATATAAGGCATTTATTAAGGAACTCCATTCTAGATAGGAAAGTGAGGAGTTAGGATCTCTAATCTATCTATCTAGCTGGATGCAGATGGATTCTGCATCTTCTCTGCACACATGGTGCAGGGAGAGAGGCTTGCCATGTTGCAAGGTAGAATAGCAGGTAGGGAAGAGAGAGAGGAAGGAAGTTAATCCCTGAGATTAGCAATCTACATATCCAAAGGGATAGTGTCAGAGCCCTAGAGAAGGGATGACCAATGTCTTGACCCTCTAGCCCTCTGACTTACTAGTCTGTCCACCACTGTCTGAGACAAGAGACAGTGCAAAGTCCTTTATTTATTTATTGTTTCATTTCTATACCACCTTTCGTTAAAAGACAACCCCATGGCAGTTTACAAAAGTTAAAAACACACAATAAAAAGGCGATAAAAACATCAAGCTAAAAAATATAAAAACATATAAAAAACAGGCATAAAAACAATACAAGTAAAAACACAGAGAAGCAGCAGTAAAAACGATTATGTAAAAGCCTGGGTAAAAAGCCAAGTTTTAACAAGCTTTCTAAAAGCCGTGATGGAGTCTGAGGAACGAATGGCCACTGGGAGAGCATTCCAGAGTCTAGGAGCAGCAACAGAGAAGGCCCTGTCCCAAGTGCACGACAACCGGGCCTCTCTCATTGTCGGCACCCAGAGGAGGGCCCCCTCAGATGTCCTCGTCAAGTGGGCAGAAACCCTTGGGAGCAGGCAGTCCCTCAAATACCCCGGGCCCAAACCGTTAAGGGCTTTAAAGGTCAAAACCAGCACCTTGAATTGGACCCAGAAACAAACCGGCAGCCAGATCAACTCTTTTAGAATGGGGGTGATGTGCTCCCAATGGGCAGCTCCGGATAAAACCCTCGCTGCCGCGTTTTGCACTAGCTGCAGTTTCCGGATATTCTTCAAGGGCAGCCCTCATAGAGCGCGTTACAGTAATCCAGCCGCGACGTGACTAAGGCATGGGTAACCGTGGCCAGATCTGCCTTCTCGAGAAAGGGGTGCAGCTGGCGCACTAGCCGAAGCCGTGCAAAGGCACCCCTGGCCACCGCCTCCACCTGAGCTTCCAAAAGCAGAGCCGGGTCCAGTAGTACCCCCAAGTTGCATACTTGCTCCTTCAAGGGGAGTGCAACCCCATCCAGAACCGGTAAAATCTCCTCATCCCGATTGGCTCTCCTACTGACCAACAGTACCTCCATCTTATCCGGATTCAATTTCAGTTTATTAGCCCACATCCAACCCATCACGGCCTCCAGCCTCCGATTCAGGACATCCACCGCCTCCCTAGGATCAGATGACAAGGAGAGATAGAGCTGAGTGTCATCCGCATATTGCTGACAACTCAGTCCAAGTCCCCAGATGACCTCTCCCAGCGGCTTCATGTAGATGTTAAACAGCATGGGGGACAAGACCGATCCCTGCGGGACCCCACAGGCCAATGGCCACGGGGCCGAGCAGTAGTCCTCCAGCACCACCTTCTGGACCCTCCTCCCAAGAAAGGACCGGAACCACTGCAATGCAGTGCCTCCGATTCCCATACTCGAGAGGCGGCCCAGAAGGATACCATGGTCGATGGTATCGAACGCCGCTGAGAGGTCCAGCAGAACCAACAGGGACGCACTCCCCCTGTCTAGTTCCCGGTATAGGTCATCCACTAGAGTGACCAAGGCAGTCTCAGTCCCATATCCGGGGCAGAAGCCAGATTGAAAAGGGTCCAGATAATCCATATCATCCAAGACCCTCTGCAGCTGGGACACCACCACACGCTCCATCACCTTGCCCAAAAAGGGAAAGTTAGACACAGGTCTATAGTTATCCAGGTTGGAGGGATCAAGGGAGGGCTTTTTAAATAGTGGTCTTACCACTGCCTCCTTGAGGCACGAAGGAATCCTGCCCTCCCTTAATGAAGCATTAATGATCACCTCCAGCCATCTGCCTGTCCCCTCCCTGGCAGCTTTTATTAGCCATGAAGGGCAAGGGTCAAGAGCGCACGAAGTCACCCGCACACTGCCCAGGATCTTGTCCACATCCTCAGGCCGCACCAACTGAAAAGAATCCAACACAATGGGACCAGATGGTACCAGAGGCACGTGTGCCGGAACTGCCAAAACTCTGGAGTCCAGGTCAGTACGGATGCGAGCAACTTTATCTGCAAAGTGACAGGCAAAGTGATCACAAAGAGCTGTAGATGACTCCTCCCCCATTGTCTGGGGGAATGTGTGGAGCAAGGTTTTTACCACACGAAACAGCTCTGTTTGTCTGCACTGAGCAGACGCAATGGAGGCGGAGAAAGAGCATTTCTTCGCCGCCCCCACTGCCACAGCGTAGTCCCTAAAATGGGCTCTAGCCCGTGTTCGGTCGGATTCGTGACGATTCTTCCTCCAGCGTCGTTCCAGCCGTCGCCCGAGTTGCTTCATCACCCTAAGCTCCGAGGAAAACCAAGGAGCAGATCGGGCTCCACCAAGCCAGAGAGGGCGTTTAGGAGCAACCGTGTCAACAGCCCGGGCCATCTCTCCATTCCAGAGATCAACCAGGGCCTCGACAGGGTCACCAGCTCTGAACACTGGAAACTCCCCGAGGGCCATCTGGAATCCAAGCGGATCCATAAGCCTCTGGGGGCGGACCATCCTAATCGGCCCACCACCCCTGCAGAGGGCAGACGGGGCAGTCAAACTAAACCCCACCAGGTGATGATCTGTCCATGACAAGGGAGTGGTCTCAAATTCCCCCACCTCCAGATCATTTATTTCCCGGTCGGCAAAAACCAGATCCAGAGTGTGTCCCACCACGTAGGTAGGGCCCAATACCAATTGAGACAGGCCCATGGTTGCCATGGAGGCCATGAAATCCTGAGCCACACCCACTAGGGGGGCCTCAGCGTGGACATTGAAATCCCCCAAAACAATAAGCCTGGGGGAACCCAAGGCCACCTCCGAGACCACCCCCGCCAGCTCAGGTACGGAGACTGAAGTGCAGCGGGGTGGTCAGTACACCAGCAGAATCCCCAGCCTATCTCGGAGGCCCACCCTCAAGGACAAACACTCAAAATTCTGAGATTGCCTGACCGGTCACCTGGAAACGGGGAGGGTCTCTCGAAAGATGACTGCAACGCCTCCTCCCTGACCCTTGAGGCAGGGCTGCTGCACGATCTGGAAACCTGGAGGACATTGCTGAGAGAGACCAACCCCGCCCAGCGCATCCAACCAGGTCTCCGTCACACATACCAGGTCAGCACACTCATCCACAATCAAATCGTGGATGAGAGATGTTTTTGCGTTAACTGACCTGGCATTCAGCAGCAGCACCCTAATCCTCGAGGGAGTGTTCTCAGAGCTCCCTGGGGTCAGAGGGTTGGGAGAAGGGCCAGAAAAAGGAACAGACCTCAATTGCCTGGACCGTTTCCCCCTGTAACGGCCTGCCCAACTCCCACCGCCATACCTCCCTCTGCCCGCTACCTGTGATATTGCTGCCCCCACTCCATCCCCACTTCTTCGCTCTCCCAGACACATCTCCTCAGACTAACCCACCACAGCTTCTTGGCTTAATAAAAACCAGAACCAGACTTGTGCAATCTCTTGCTGGCTTCTTGATTGCAGGAAGAAGGATCTTCAGGGCAGAAGGAGAAAGATTTTCTGGGCCCCAGGCAGCTCGCCCCACGGCTGTTCCTTCTTTCTTCTTCCCCCAGGCCCTTGGGCCAGCCTGCCCTATATAGCAGCAGAGCCCCCAGCCACCGCAGCAGCCACAGCCCAAGGAGATCCTACACACCTGAGGAAAGGTGGGATAGAGGCAAAGACAGCACAGTCAGTGCCCCACCCAAGCTGTTCCTTCTTTCTTCTTCCCCCCTTTAACTTCCAACATGGGCAAGGTCTGGAACACACACACACTACACACACACACACATACACACTACACACACACACATCCCTCTTAGCTTGGGTTCACTATGGCTTCCCATTCAAGAACTGATCAGGTTTGCATCTGCTTAGCTCCAGCAATACTACAACATCAAGTATTCTCAGGCTAGGCCATGTGCATACACTGGCCAACCAATTCAGTAAGTAAAACCTACCAAATAAAATAAGTAAGAAATTCTTAAGAAAATCTCTGCACAAGGGTTCAAAGCCTTCACTCAGTGAGTGGAGCTAGAAGGCTGGGCTAGGATCAGAGCGAGGCCCTAAGACCCAACCACCCCTTAACTATGGTGAAGCTCAGTGGATGACCTTGGGCCAGTCACCAGCTTTCAGCCTGACCAACTCACAGGGCTGTTATGAGGATTTTTAAAAGCAAGGGAAAGAATCACATATGCCCTTGAGCTCTTTGGAGGAAGGGAGGAACACAATATTATTTCTGGGTGTAGCTAGTCCCTGAAAGCAGCACAATTAGACTGTGATACTGACAATTCCTTGTAAGGGAAAGATTTAAAGTGCCCCATGGGGAGAAGAAGGGAGAGCTGAACCCTTTCCCATGTCCACGCTTCCTCCCCCTTCATTTCCCCTACCTGTGCAAAAGCACAGGTGGGGGAAAGGCTGAGGATGGTCCTCCCCTTCACCCACCAACATACCCAGCCGTGCTGCATTTTAAATAGTTCTCACTCTACATTATAGGGAATTGCCAGTAACACAGCTGAGAGGCACAGGCCTGACATCACAACTAGTTTGGTTTTCAGTAATCCCAACAACTACCTTGTAGGGTTAGCCCAACAACTACCCTGTATTATTAGTCCCATTTTTTTAAAAATTTATTTTATATACCACCTGAATCCAAAGGCTCTAGGCAGTTCACAAAAACAAACAAAACACACACACACACACAAACGTTAAAACAATTTAAAATATTCAGAGATTACCAAAAGCCTGGCTAAACATGTGTCTTAAGGGCTCATTTAAAGGCTGGTAAAGGTGTTAAACCATGAACGTCTAAAGGGAGCGAATTCCATAGCCCAGGAGCAACTACAGAGAAGGCCCATTCCCAAATTATCCGGAGGCGGACCTCCCTCAATGACCTTAATGTGCGGTGGGGATCATACAGAAGAAGGTGCCCAGGCAACCCAGTCCTAAGCCATGTAGGGCTTTAAAGGTAATTACCAGCACTTTGTATTTTACCTGGAAACCTATTGGCAGCCCAGTGACATAGGGAGGCCAGGGGCGGCCCCGGTTCAACCTGACACCAGCGCGCCCCCCCCCCACAGCCGCACCCCCTACATCTGACTTCAGATGCGAGGGACATGGTTTTGCTGTGAGGTGCGGCTCCTGAGCATGGTGTCCTGGGTTCTTTGAACCCATTCGTGCATTGATGGTTCCACCCCTGTGGTAGCCAATGCAATTGTTTTAAAACAGGCATAATATGGTATGAGAAACCCTGGAGACCAATCTAGCCACTGCACTTTGGACCAACTGAAGTTTCTGAACTATATACAAAGGCAGCTCCACATAGAAAGCATTGCAGTAGTCAAGCCTAGAGGTTACCAGAGAGTGCATCACTGTTCTGAGATCATTATCTTTGAGGAACAGACGTAGCTGTTGTATCAGCCAGAATTGATAGAAGGTGCTCCTGACCATAGCCTCTACTTGAAAAACCAGAGTGAGGCCTGGATCCAAAAACACTCCCAAGCTATGCAGCTGATCCTTTAGGGGGAGTGCAACCCTATCCAGAATAGGAAGATCTATCACATCCAATTGCATGCTAGGGATCATTAGGAAGGGGATTGAAAATAAAACTGCTAATATTATAATGCCCTTATACAAAACTATGGTGTGGCCACACCTGGAGTACTGCGTACAATTCTGGTCACCACATCTAAAAAAGGACATTGTAGAACTCGAAAAGGTGCAGAAGAGGGCAACCAAGATGATCAGGGGCCTAGGACACCTTTCTTCTGAGGCAAGGCTACAACACCTGGGGCTATTTAGTTTAGAAAAAAGGTGACCGCAGGGAGACCTGATAGAGGTCTATAAAATCATGCATGGTGTGGAGAAAGTGGATAGAGAGAAATTCTTCTCCCTCTCACATCACACAAGAACCAGGGGTCATCCCATGAAATTGATTGCCAGGAAATTCTGGACCAGCAAACAGAGGTACTTTTTCACACAACGTATAATCAACTTGTGTTATTCTCTGCCACAAGATGCAGTGACAGACAACAGCCTAGATGGCTTTAAGAGAGGTTTGGATAACTTCATAGAGTAGAGGTCTATCAACAGCTACTAGTTGGAGGACTATAGGCCACCTCCAGCCTCAGAGGCAGGATGTCTCTGAGTACCAGTTGCAGGAGAGTAACAGCAGGAGAGAGGACATGCCCTCAACTCCTGCCTGTAGGCTTCCAGCGGCATCTGTGTGAAACAGGATGCTGGACTAGATGGGCCTGATCCAGCAGGGTTGTCCTTATGTTCTGATCCCTCGAAGTATGATCCCTTACCATGAGTACCTCCGTCTTGCTTAGATTCAGTTTCAATTTATTATCCCTCATCCAATCCATTACTGCCTCTAGCCAAGCATTTAGGAGGGTTATGCCATTTCCTGATGATGATGTCATGGAGAAATAGATTTGGGTGTCATCAGCGTATTGATAACACCCTGCTCCAAACCTCCTGATGATCTCACCCAGTGGTTTCATGTAGATGTTAAAAAGCATCAGAGATAAGATGGTGCCCTGAGAGACACCATACAATAGCTCTCGTTTCACAAAGCTGCTATGTCTGAGACACACCAGCTGGAATTTACCAGAGAGTTAGAAACAGAGCCACAGCAAAGCAGTACCACCTATTCCCAAATCCCACAAATGATCTCGAAGGATACCATGGTTGATGGTATTAAAAGCCACAGAGAGATCCAAAAGAACCAACAGAGTCACACTCCCTCCATCCATTCTTTGGTAGAGATTATCCATCAGGCTGACCAAGGCTGTCTCCTCCCATATTAGAGATGGGGCACAGAAAAGGGGCTGAAGATGAGACTGGATGGGCTCACGACTCAGGGCCACCGAGTGAACTCATGGCTCAGGTAGATTTTAACCAAGGACTTCCTGTCTCATAAATGGCCTATGATGCTAAACTAGAAATAGAACATTAGAAGATTAAAGACAGTCAAAACCAGTTTCTCATTACATTTCAGGCTATTCGGCTTTGATTTGCATTTTCTTGTTGCATTCAAGTGTGCTCTACTGCTACTCTTTTTAAAAAATTAAATACATGGTAGCATTACTCGTTTATTGCACTGAAATGAAACCAAACTGGGGCTAATTAGTCATTAGCATTGTGTGTGGGGAACGGAGTTATTAAAACATAAGTGAAAATTTAATTGAAGAAGAAATTACTGATACAGAAGGCAACAATTTCAATTATTTCATATGCCTTAATTAGGGGTTCTAGCAGAAGCAAGTCTATAAAACCAGCCTTCGATAATAATTTAATTCATGGTCTCGGGTGCAAATGGTAAATAAATGTTCTCGAGAATCATGGAAATGAGTAACATTTTAAAACTAAAAGTAAGAGCCTGCTTCTCAGAGGTACCTGCATCTGATTTTTAAATGTATTTATTCTCTTCAACGCTACATTTCCCTAATACAAAATAAAATTAACATTTGCATGAATTTTGTTCTTTCAATATGTACTGTAACGAATAAACACCACTTCTCTAAAAAGGAATTATGACTTTGTCTCCCTTCCTTCATTCAGATGTATGCTGTCAGTTTTGCCAGCATGTATATTCATGGAGTTTTGTTTCCAGTCCTTCTACACCAGGCACCACATTTGTTATCCAATATGTAGTACATGCCATAAAATTCTACCCAGGCAAATCATATAGGAAACATATTTAATTCTCTTAAATGTACCCGTTGCTGATCTCATGTGTGGCAGCTCTTGCGAGAGTTCACGAGCAGCTGCCAGACTAGCAATGGGGACGGGGGAGAAAATAAGGATAGCGGCCGCAGGGAGCAGGAGGCAGCAGCAAACAGGAGGTGGCTGTGGCCCGGCCGGCCAGTTGGCAGAAACATGCAGTGGCCTGGCCCAGCTGGTGGGAGGAGGCAGCCTCTGCCGGGAGTTGGGCAGGTGGGAAGAGGCAGAGGCATATCTAGGGAAAATAGCGCCTAGGGCAAACACTGAAATTGCGCCCCCTGTCCAAGCATCTGACACCCATCTTTGAGATAACTTTACCATCATATCAGCTGAAAAATACAAGTCAGGCTCGTTAATCTTTCAAAAACTATTTTAGCAGTGGACTTAGCCAGACCAAAAAATGCTGGGAAACTACAAATTTCAGTATGCTGGGGCTCATGAAATACCCAAATACTATGTGGAGGTGTACTTGGAAAACTAAACAGACGTGCCTGTCTAATTCTCTACTATGTATTGTAGCATCACCATTACATAAGTTTTAAAAATAAATGGAGAATTTGACTTTTCCCAGATACTCTGTAAATAATTAAAGGATATGCAGAGTAAACTGTGTCACTGCTTGGAATATATTCTAGTCTTTCAGAAAGACAGTTAAAATGAGAGAAAGAGAGCAAGAAACTCCCAGTGGGCCTTAATATTAAGGATTTCACACTGATTAAAAGACAAATTCACCATTAATAGCCATATTAGCAAGACATCACATTTAACTCACATCACAAGAAGCAAAGTAAGAGCAAATGAATACAATCCTAGCTCATAAGCATCAGCTCAGTATTCACAAGCTCTGATTCTCTGTACATAGTGCCAATCTGAATATGTGTACAGTGACTTATATTATATATTATTATTATTTTTTTACCTGTAGCCCATTCGGGGGGCTTCCTAAAGGCTGGGGGGGTTGCAAAGGTTCCTCCTCCCCCCACTGGCCTCTAGGGCCTCGCAGGGACCATTTGAGCATGTGCAGTGACCATTTTAAAAAATCTTTTTTTAAAAAATGGTCACTGAAAACAAAATGGCCACCGCGCATGCTCAAATGGCCTCTGCAAGGCCTGGCATGACCTAGGGCCTCACAGAGGCCATTTGAGCATGCACAGTGGCCATTTTGTATTTGGCAAACTTTTTTTTTTTAAATTAATTTTACAAAATGACGCCCCCCTTCAAGTGGCGCCCAGGGCACATGCCCTGCCTGTCCTACCCCTAGATACGCCCCTAGGAAGAGGTGGCAGCCGTCAGCCAGAGGGGGAAGAGAAGGGGAGAAGAGGACAGGCTGGCCCAGCCGAGAGCGGGTGGTGCATGCCAGGAGCAGGAGGCAGCGGTGGGCCGGCCAGGCTGCCGGGAACAGGAGGCGGTGGCGGCCCGGCCAGTGGGAGGAGGCGGTGGCCCAGCTCAGCTGGTGGGAGGAGGTGGCCGCTGCCGGGAGTTGGTGGGCGGGAGGAGGTGGTGGGCTGGCTTTCTGGCAAGCCAGCCAGCCAGCCAGAAAGCTGGGGGGCGGAGAAGGGGGGAGAAGATAAGCGGGCCAGCCAGCCGGCCAGAAAACCAGCCAGGCCGGGGTGGGGACGAAGCCACGGTGTCGGCCTGAGGTGCAGATGCTCTGTGCCAAGCCCAGCTAGTTTCTCTTATTTCATCTGTGGGGAGTGTGTGCAGGACTGGGACCAGCTCCTGAGTGACTCAGCAGTTCCTGGGGTCACCTGCCCAGTTCTGGGCCTTTATAGGAGTGCTGCCTGTGGCGGGGTCACCCCTTTGGGGGAGCCACATCAGAGGACCACAAGGGTGAAGGCCAGACTGTTTGGCCCAAGGTCCCTCGTAGGTCTGTAGAGGTGGGTGGGTATTTTAACTTGGCTTCTTTTTGAAATCCTGGGTTGGGTGAGTTGAGTTAATGTGTCTGGGTCTGTCTGGAGATGGGGAGACAGGGGGTGTATCCACCAATTATGGGGCAGCTATTCCAGTGGTGGTGGGGAATAGAAGAAGTAACATTGACAGGTCAGCAGGCCGTCGCAGGGGAAGGGAAATCAGAAATTTAATTTCTGTCTCCCCTTCTGGCTGTCCTGTCAGCTCTTTGACCTTGGAAAGCAATGCTAACCACCCACAGAGCCTCACCTTGCTCCTTTGTAATGCCAAATTGGTCCAGAATAAACCAGAAACCATCCATGATTTGATTCTAGATGAAGGGGCAGACCTGGTATGTATTACAGAGACTTAGATGGGGAAGGCTGGTGGCCCAGTCTGGTCCCGGCTTCTTCCTCCAGGGTACTCTGTTGAGGAGCAGGGAAAGGGAAATGGGTGGGGAGGTGGAGTGGCTGATCAGGGAGATACTGATCCCTGATCAGAATCCCTCTTGAAGTGTCTGACCATATTGGATGTGTGTACCTAAGTTTGGAGACCAAGGATAGACTGGGGCTTCTGTGGGTGTACCAATCGCCCCGCTGCTCAACAGAGTCCCTAACTGAGCTGACGGACTTGGTCTCGGGTTTGGTGTTGGAGTCCCCCAGGCTTGTGGTGCTGGGGGACTTCAATGTCCACTATGGGACCAATTTGTCCAGGGCGGCTCAGGAGTTCATAGTGACCATTACAACTATGGGCCTATCTCAAGTGGTCTTGGGACTGATGCACATTGCAGGTCACACACTTGATTTGGTCTTTCACTCTGATCAGGATGGTGTTCTGTGGGTGTGGACTCCTGTGATTTCCCCATTGTCATGGATGGACCACCATCTGGTTAAGTTTGGACTCACAGTCACACCCCACCCTTGCAGGGGCGAGGGTCCTATTAGGATGGTCTGCCCAAGAAGGTTATTGGATCCCATAGGATTTCAAGAAGCCTTGGAGGGATTTAGTGTTGGCTCTGGCGGTGATCCTGTTGATGCCCTGGTGAAGAATTGGAACAGCAAACTCACCGGGGCAGTAGACATGATTGCTCCTAAGCGTCCTCTCTGACCCACTTCCTAATTGCCCCATTGGTATATGGAAGAACTACGGGGGCTGAAGCGGAGTGGTAGACAACTGGAGCGCAGGTGAAGAAAGACTCGGCTTGAATCCGACAGATTGCAACATAGAGCTCATTTCAAGACCTATGCTCAGGTGATATGTGCGGCAAAGAAGCGATTATTTTCTGCCCATATTGCATCCACAAGCTCATATCCAGCGGAGTTGTTCCAGGTCATGAAGGGGCTAATGTGCACCCCTTCCCCCTTGAATCAGTACTTAGAACCAACAATTACTCCCTGTGATGTTTTTAGTGAGTTCTTTGTGGACAAAATCTCTCGTATTTGGGCCAACTTTGATTCAAACTCTGCAATTGTTACAGAGTCTGATGCCAAGGTGTCCAACAGCCCCTCTTATCTGATGACCCTGGATCAGTTTCAGTTTGTGACTCCTGAGGATGTGGACAAGTTGCTTGGAACACCACCTGCCCTCTTGATCCTTGTCTGACAAGGCTTATACTATCTGGCAGGGAGGCTGTTGTAGAGGGCCTGGTAGAGATTTTAAATGCTTCTCTGATGGAGGGCAGGATGCCTCCTTGACTTAAGGAGGCAATCATTAGACCACTTCTGAAGAAGCCTGACTTAGATCCCTCAGAGTTAAACAATTACAGGCCATCTCCAAACTTCCATGGTTCGGCAAGGTGATTGAGAAGGTAATGGCCTCCCAGCTCCAGGCAGTCTTGGAGGAAACTGATTATCTAGACCCATTGCAAACTGGTTTTCATGCTGGCTATGGGGTGGAGACTGCTTTGGTCGGTCTGATGGATGATCTCCAATTGGGAATTGACAGAGGGAGTGTGACTCTGTTGGTCCTTTTGGATCTCTCGGCAGCTTTCGATACTATTGACCATAGTATCCTTCTGGAACATCTGAGGGGATTGGGGGTGGGAGGCACTGCTTTGCAGAGATTACACTCCTACCTCACAGGCAGATTCCAGATGTTGTCTCTTGGAGACTGTTGTTCTTCCAAATCTGAACTTTCCTATGGCATCCCTCAGGGCTCCGTATTGTCTGTTTAACATCGTTATGAAACGACTGGGAGAGATCATCAGGGGATTTGGTGCAGGGCTGATGACACCCAAATCTATTTCTCCATGTCAACATCATCAGGAGAAGGCAGAACATCCCAAAATGCCTGCCTGGAGACAGTAATGGGCTGGATGAGGGTTAACTAACTGAGGCTGAATCCAGATAAGATGGAGGTACTTATTGTGCAGGGTCAGAACTCGGGAGATGATTTTGATCTGCCAGTTCTGGATGGGGTCACATTCCCCGGAAAGAACAGGTACGCAGTCTGGGGGTGCTTCTGCATCCAAACCTCTCCCTGGTGCCCCAGGTTGAGGCGGTGGCCAGAGGTGCTTTTTATCAGCTTCGGCTGATATGCCAGCTGGGTCCATTTCTTGAGATGAACAACCTCAAAACAGTGGTACATATGCTGGTAACCTCTAGGCTGGATTATTGCAATGAGCTCTATGTGGGGCTGCCTTTGTATGTAGTTCAGAAACTGCAGTTGGTTCAGAACACGGCAGCCAGGTTGGTCTCTGGATCATCTAGGAGAGACCATATTATTCCTGTGTTGAAGGAACTGCACTGGCTGCTAATATGTTTCCGGGCAAAATACAAGGTGCTGGTCATTCCCTATAAAGCCCTAAACAGGCCCTGGGTATTAAAGAGAACCTTTTCTTTGCCATAAGCCCCACCACCAGATCATGGAGAAGTTCGCCTGCGGCTGCCACCAACTCATCTGGTGGCTACTCGGGAACGGGCCTTCTCTATTGCAGCCCCTGGACTTTGGAATGTGCTCCCTTTTGAAATAAGAGCTTCCCCATCTCTGGCAATTGTTAAAATGGCACTGAAGACACATTTATTCACCCAGGCTTTTAATTAGATTTATAGTTTTAAATAATTTTAATATGGAGGTTTAAATGTTTTTAATCTTTTAAAGGATTTTAATTGTTAGTTAATTTAATGTTTTAAATGATTTTAATTGTAAACTGCCCAGAGGTTTTGGGCGGTATAGAAATATTTTAAATAAATAAATTTCATCAATACTGGGCAGCATCCAGACTAGTTCCATTTGTGCAAGGCAGAAGGGCCATTTTCACCAATTCCCCATTCCCTATGCTGTCCCCTGCACCTCTCTCCAAAATATATCCCTGAGGGTTGGGGCCCCTCAGGCACATATGGTGGGGGGGGCAATACAGGCTTCAGCAGAGGGAAGCTGAATAGAATGTTTTCTGGGTCTAATATCACATTAAAGCCTGTAATTTTATAAATTGCATTCCTAATTTCTATCCAAAATTTCTAAGCATGCTGCCAAGTTTTCCCACTAGTGATTTTAAAAAATCCTATTTCTGAATTACATTTTCAATATAGAGCACTGTGTCATCATTCTAAACAGCTTCTTAAGCATTTAATAGTTCATTAATTTTAAACAGTTCTCTTGCAAAGTAACACATAATAAAAATGTTACCTTCCTTCCATATACATTCTCGCTTCTTAAAATCAATATTATGCCCAATATAACCTTCTCGTTTTTATTTCTTCCATCTCACAATAGAATTACAACACAATCTTATAAGACTCTCCTCCTTGGAGAGGAGAGCTGGTCTTGTGGTAGCAAGCATGACTTGTCCCCATAGCTAAGCAGGGTCTGCCCTGGTTGCATATGAATGGGAGACTTGATGTGTGAGCGCTGTAAGATATTCCCCTCAGGGGATGGAGCCGCTCTGGGAAGAGCAGAAGGTTTCAAGTTCCCTCCCTGGCTCCTCCAAGATAGGGCTGAGTGAGATTCCTGCCTGTGACCTTGGAGAAGCCACTGCCAGTCTGTGAAGACAATACTGAGCTAGATAGACCAATGGTCTGACTCAGTATATGGCAGTTTCCTATGTTCCTATGTCTTAAGATTTAAAAAACCACCCTCAAATACCATCAGATATTGACTTTCAAATATAACGTTTTAAAAATTGGTCACTATAGCAAAATATGGTGATTGTACTGCAAGCCTTTAATAAGGGCTTTTAAATGTTCTTGAAAATGCCAAACTAGGAATCCTATGTTAGAAGAGGTGGTAGGACATAAAATGAAGAACAAATTCGTTAGATAAATTGAAGCATGGTACTTGAAGGCTGGAGCCAAAGAACTAGCTGACTAGTTCCAATCAATGTGTGAAATTCAGGAATGGATGTTGCTTTTTGATCCTCTGGGTTGCCAGATCACAATGCTGCAATGACAGTATAAGCTGCAACTGGTAGATTTCCCCAGTCAGGATCTAGACCAGAGACCTAGCTAGCACAACCCTATGTCCCATGGCCGACAATCTCAAACCTTTCAAACTTCCCCTGCCTGCTGGCACTTCCTTCCTGCCAACAGTACACATCACAGCCCTGTCCAACTTTCCAATTTTGCCCAGTCCTAGTTTCTTTCTGCCTTCAATTCCATGCCTCCATTACGTATTATTTTCTCAGGTCACTGCTTTGAATTCTCCACTCTGCTTCCCACTCTGTCTGCATTCAGCTAGCAGATCTGAAAACTGATAGCAGGTTTCAAATACCTGAAGGACTGTCACATATGAGAAGGAAACCTGTTCTCTGTTGCTCCTAAGGACAGAACTAAAACCAGTCGGTTCAAACTACAAGAAGCAGGTCTAAGATAGCCATTAGGAAGGACTTCCTAACTGTGAGAGATGTTTGACAGTGGGACAAACTGCCCCATGATGCAGTGGTAAATCCTGGAGTTTTTCTGGACAGGCGTCTATCAGAGATGCTGTAGCACAGGGGTAAGTAATCTTAGCTCTCCAGTTGTTGAAGTACAACTCCCATCATCCCAGCCACAATAAAAAGCTCCATTTCCTGCATTGAGCAGGGATTTGAAGACCTCCAAGGTGACTTCCAACATTCTAGGATTCTAACCTTGTGTGGTGAGGTTTCTTCAGAGGTCCAACAAATAGCTTGTTCTAAACTCAGTTCCCCATATCCTCACTCTCTTCCACAAGTCTCATCTCCACATACCCGGGTTTCTATGTCAGCCCACTGTCTACCCTGCCCACCATCCTTTGGTTTACATAATGTAAGAACAGCCCTGCTGGATCAAGCACAAGGCCTATATAGTCCAGCATCCTGTTTCACACAGTAGCTCACCAGATGCCTCTGGGGAGCCCACAGGCAAGAGGTGAGGGCATGCACTCTCTCCTGCTGTTGCTTCCCTGCAACTGGTATTGAGAGGCATTGTGCCTCTGAGGCTGGAGGTGGCCTATAGCCACCAGACTAGTAGCCATTGATAGACCTGTCCACCATGAATCTGTCTAAGCCCCTTTTAAAGTCATCCAAGCTGGTGGCCATCACCACATCCAATGGCAAAGAATTCCATACATAATTATGCACTGTGTAAAAAAATACTTCCTCTTCTTGGTCCTAAATTTCCCAACCTTCAGTTTCATGGGGTGACCTCTGGTTCTAGTGTTGTGAGAGAGGGAGAAAAATTCCTCTCTGCCCACCCTCTCCACTCCATGCATAATTTTATACACCCCATCATGTCTCCCCTTAGTCGCCTCTTGTGCAGGTTTCCTTTCCTCTGGGCTCCTTGAGGTTTCCTGGCCTCTGGGCTCCCTGTCCTATAGATTCTTTACATCTACCTAGGCCATCTTCCAAGTCCTCAGTTACCCTTTGGGATTCATTTGAATCCCAAACAGTTACCTTTCCTTTCTTTCACAGAAGCTGGATTCCAAAACTGGTAAGGCCTGTAGGCAGTAGAACACACCATATCAGTTCATACAAACAGTATCAAAGGCTTCCTTGCCCCAGGTACAATACCCCACAGGAGGAGGAAAATATCCAGGCTTTAGCCTAGCAACTCTATTGCCTAAGTAGAACCTTTAAGTTATCTTAGCTGTGGGAAATTGTGTGTTTCATATTAACACTTAATTTTTGTTCTGCCATATTACTGCAATGATATTTTCTATCATCTTTCCCACCATGAGAAAGTTGGATCTGATTTTTATCTATGTTAGCTCAGGGTGAGTCAAGAGGGTAATCAGAAATTCAAGTCACCCACAAGATACAAAAAGGCAATTTAATGAGGTAGGGGTGTGTGTGTGTGTGTGTGTGTTTAATCCCAGTGTATTTTAAGCATTCATGTTATTTATCAAGGGACAGAAGGAGAATATTTATGATTTGGTTATCACAGAAAGTAACCAAGAACCAAATCATAAAGCTATCCTTATATTTCTCAATGGAGAGATCAAGCTCGTTCCATTCTCAGTGAAGAGATCAACATTACATGCATCTCAGAAGTGAAGTAAAGTGTGCCGTTAAGTCCGCTGCCGTGGCCCCCTGGCCCCACCCCCGCATCTGACGTCAAGTGCAGGGACGTGGTCTCCCTCCCAAATGGGGCTGCGTGGCCCATGCTGCATTGGACAGCTCAGGATGGAGCGACTCTCCCTGCCTTTAAAGCAGGGATCCTCAACGTTGGGCCCCCAGATGTTCTTGGACTTCAACTCCCATAATCCCCAGCCAAAGGCCACTGGGCCTGGGGATTGTGGGAGCTGAAGTCCAAGAACATCTGGGGGCCCAACGTTGAGGATCCCTGCTTTAAAGGCAGGGATAGCCATTCCAGCCACTCTGCCAATGCTGCACCGGCCAATCTCTCTCCCAAACGGGGCCCCGTTTGGGAAGGAGATTGGCTCTGCTGCATTGCCAGCGAGGCCAGGAACAGCTCTCCCTGCCTTTAAAGGCAGGGAGAGTCGCCCCAGCCCACGCTGCCAATGCAGACCGATTTCATTTTCAAACGGGGCCCTGTTTGGGAGCAAAATAACGCCTCCGTTTCTGACGTCAGACACAGGGGGGTGTCAGGGTGGGTGTCGAGGGCACGAGGCACTGCCCCTGATTGGCAGTGGCCCAGGTTCTTTGAGCCCGATTGCCCAATGGTGACTCCGCCCCTGGTCAAGTTGATTTCAACTCCTGGCACCCACAGAGCCCTGTGGTTTTCTTTAGTAGTACACAGGAGGAGTTTACCATTGTCTTCTCCTGCATTTACCATTGCGTCTTCCCAAGCAGTATGAGATTATGCCTTTCAGCATCTTCCTATATCACTGCTGCCCGATATAGTAGCAGCGGGGATTCGAACGGACAACTTTCTGTTTATTAGTCAAGCATTTCCCCGCTGCACCACTTAAGGTGGTTACATCCATCCCTACAAACTCCATAATAATATTGATTGCATTTTGGCAATGCATTCACATGCCTGTGTATTTTTCCATAAACAATTGTTGGCTTGTTGGGTCCAAGAATAAGGGATATTATACTTTTAAATTAGACTCATATAAAGTTTAGACCTTTAACCAGAATAATGCAGACTGATAAAAGAAAATGCAGATTGTTGTGTTTGCTACATTAACACCACCCCCAAATACCCCCTACATACATACTGGGAAGTGGGGGGTGGGGCATCTTCTAGCACATTATGCAAGGCACTGGCAGTAATATTTAAACCAATAAAAATTCCCCTAAAAATGCATTATCAGTATGAAGAAATAGACAAATTATGCCTGAAAAGATTCTAAGAAGGATTTGCATGAAAACTTAAAAGTAAAATGAACCAAAACTTAGCTTTTTTGAGTAAGTTCATAGATAGAACATTCTGAAACACAGGTTAGGAAAAAAACTGAAAAATCAATTCACCAAAGCCTAGAAATTACACTATGCTCACCTAAGCAAAAAGAAGCTACTACCCCAACTTCCTACAAGGCTCTTTCTCAAACAATGCTGCAGCTGGATACTTCTAAATGAGAGGAAGAACTCAGAAGTAATAAACTGCACCTGGATTACCAAAGCGACATTCTGCTGAGTCACAATTAAGATTGTACAGCAAGTTCTTAATTTAACCCATGAGATGCCAAACAGCCTAATTAAAATGCATCAAGATTCTGTCTCAAGTAGAATGTTTATCTTTAGTCTTTGGTCATGTTAGCTTCATATATCTATGGGATTTTTCTTCTCAGACAGAAGCACCTTTCTGCATTAATGTATGAAAAACAACCCTGCAGATGGATGTTGTTCTTTTAATATTTGCTGTAAGTATAGCTTATTCTGAAGTCTAGGTATTTGACTTTTGGAATATCCTCCAATGTCTCTCTTCCTTAATATATTGTTGTTTAAGAACCAAGTTTTAAATAATTTTATCTTAACAAGTATTTGTACAAACCCTTTTATGAATCCGTTATTCAGGAATCAGGTATGTGTATTCCTTAATAAATGGTAATGTAGCTTTAAGGGAAAATATTTTTATTGGTTTAAACGTTTCTTTATAACATTTAGATTCTCAATGACATATTTCATATTTTTATTATGCAGTCTGAGACACAGCTTTTGAGGGGACTAAAAGGCAAATGCTACCAGACAATGTATTATTAAATTATCTCCCACACCTGGAGTTTGTTGTTGCTTTACTTATCAGAGGGATTCGCGCCAGTTTTCAGAAGAGCAGAGGCTAAAGTCGGGGCAGGGAGAATGACTCAGGCGACTTAACCTCCCTTGTATTTTCTTCCAGCAACTGAAACCAGAACTGGGCATGAATCATGTGGAATTTGGGCTAGCCCTTCCTTAATTTCACAAATGTCTTCATCAAGCAGCTGTGATAATTTTCAATTATAAACACATGGGAGTATTGATTAATTTACGTTGCCCTCCTGCTTTAACTGTTTAGGATGGCTGGGTAGATAAAGGAATTCTAGCAGTGTAATGACTGGTAAAGATTTGGGCCATAATTCAATCAAACACTCTTAAACTCATTAGTTTCAACAGACTTAGCTGCACTTAACTCTGTGTTCACTTGTGACCTTTGTGTTCATAAGAATGTCAGTAGCCTGCATGTTTATGAGGATTTTATGCAGAACTTCCTGCTGGAGTGTGTAGAAAGGCTTCCTTTAAAGTAACACTGACAAAAATAAAATTTAAAAGCACCCTGAGATAGGCAGATCTGGGGCAGTAGCAGTGGTATTGGCTCCCACACTAGCAGCAGCTCAAACTTTTCTTGTAAATTCTCAAAGTTATGTTGTGTAAATCTCATAATAATGTCAAAAAACCTGATTAACAGCTCAGGAACAACATAAATCACAGTTACTTAAAGACAGATTCTTTTCACCTCTCTTTCTTAGACGCCTTGTTAATAGAGCTGTTTGCAGAGGACATAGCTATAACAAGAGCCACAAACTTCAGTTGTTCAAACATAACTGAGTTTTCTAATATTTATTGGCTGAGCAGATGCTTGTTGTCCACTCTCCTTACGGTTCACATTTAGTTCATCATACAAAGTGCAAGACTGTGGTGGTCTTGCCCCACTGCACACACACATATAGTATGAATGCCCTCTTTATTGTCCCTTCCACTAATTTTCCTTACTACACGGGTAAACTCAGGCCTTTTCTTTTCTCCAACAGCAAAACCTTCTCCCTTTCTGGAATATATTTATTAGTTGATTCACAGCTTCAATAAGCAAGCTACCTTTTACATTGCTCTCTATTGACACCAAAAGTTTGACACAGAAATTTGTTTTCTATTGACATTTGAAATCTATTGAGATTTTGGATGTCACAGTATAGACTTTAAAATAGGGGGCATAATTGCAGAGAGAACTCAGATATAATTTCATAGAACTCTTCAGAATAATAGCTGGTTTAGATGTTACCACCTGCAGTTAAGCCATCAAAAATCTCCTCTTTCTGTGGGCATCCCAGGTGATATATAGTGTTTAAATGCCTTCTCTGGGCACAACTGCCTAAATGCATGAAACATTCACATATCAGCATCGTATAGCCCAAAGGCAGCTCAGGATGGTATTAAAACATTCCATATGTTCAGATTGACATTCTGTGAATTTGGTAGGCACAGCTATGTGGATTACCTCCTCAAGAAATTTTTTTTTCAGAAAACTAAAGTAGCAAGCTATTAGAGAATTTTGGGTAGCCTTTGAACCAAGCCACATTCATCAATATAAGAAGCTGGGGGATTTTGCAAGACTAATGACCTAGCTGTAGCAAAATCACTGTAAAAGCAGGTGCGGTGATCACAGGATAAGCTTTGCATTTCTGTTTTAGTAATATTTCCGCCTCCTCCATCTGTGTACCTCTTGTAGTTATGCATTCCACAGGAAATGTGCATAAAAGTTAGTGATCTGATGCATGGTAGTTGGATGGTGAATTGTGGATCACACTGGACAGTTGCATATCACTGTGGAAGCAAGTGAATCAAATTGCACATTGGCATCCATTTGGAAAACTTCTAGTTACCATTCTGCTCCATGATCTCATAAGAACAGCCCTGCTGGATCAGGCCCAAGGCCCATCTAGTCCAGCATCCTATTTCTCACAGTTGCCCACCAGATGGTGCTGGAAGTCACAGGCAGGAGTTGAGGGCGTGCCCTTTCTCCTGCCATTACTCCCCTGCAACTGGTTCTCAGAGCCATCCTGCCTTTTGAGACTGGAGGTGGCCCACAGGCCTCCGACTAGTAGCCATTGATGGACCTCTCCTCCATGAAGTCATCCAAACCCGTCTTAAAGCCATCCAGGTTGTTGTCTGTCACTACGTCCTGTGGCAGAGAGTTCCACAAGTGGATCACGCATTGTGTGAAAAAGTACTTCTGTTTGTTGGTCCTAGACCTCCTGGCAATCAATTTCATTGAGTGACCCCTGGTTCTAGTGCTGTGTGAGAGGGAAAAGAATTTCTCTCTCTCCAAATTCTCCAAACCATGCATGATTTTATAGACCTCTATCAGGTCTCCCCGCAGTCGTCTTTTTTCTAAGCTAAAAAGCCCCAGGTGTTGTAGTCTTGCCTCATAAGAAAGGTGCTCTAGGCCCATTGCCCTCTTCTGCACCTTTTCCAGTTCTACAATGTCCTTTTTAAGATGTGGTGACCAGAATTGTACGCAGTACTCCAGGTGTGGCCGCACCATAGTTTTGTATAAGGGCATTATAATATTAGCTGTTTTATTTTCAATCCCCTTTCTAATGATCCCTAGCATGGAATTGGCCTTTTTCACAGATGCCACACATTGAGTCGACACTTTCAACGAGTTGTCCACCACGACCCCAAGATCCCTTTCCTGGTCAGTCACCGACAGTTCAGATCCCATCAGCGTATGCTTGAAGTTGGGGTTTTTCATCCCAGTGTGCATCATTTTACACTTGCTAACATTGAACTGCATTTGCCATTTTGTCGCCCACTCCCCCAGTTTGGAGAGATCCTTTTGGAGCTGCTCACAATCCGTTTGGGATTTCACTAGCCGGAAGAGTTTGGTATCATCTGTGTATTTGGCCACCTCGCTACTTACCCCTGCTTCTAGATCATTTATGAATAAATTAAAAAGCACCGAAATTAAAAAGCACCGGCCTATCTCAAGAGGCATAATATTAGTTCAATTTTTATAGCACAAATGTGCTATATAGGGATGTGCGGTTCGGTTCGGATCCGGACCGGTTCGTCCGAACCGGTCCGGATCCGGCGGCTCGATCCCGGACCGAATCGGGCCCTCCCGGGGACCGAGCCGGACCGAATTCGAGCCGGTTCGGTACCGAACCGGCTCGGGTTTCCCGAACCGGTTCGGGAATGAAATTGAGTCTCACTCAGTGTCTCTTTAAAGTGTGTCCTCCATTTTGTGTCTCCTTCCCGAAACTTTTGCTCCTCCTTGCATCCATTTTGTGATGCTATTTCCAGGCATTGTATTGGCTGCGCTATTGATCCTTGATTGGCCAGAATGAGTCCTTTGGTCTGGTAGGCTGCTTGGCTGTTGCACTGTTGAGAGCTGGCACCCTGTTGGCCGTGGGGGGAGTGCAAAGGTGGGGGCTCCCAAAGGAGGGAATTTCAAACCTATATAAACCCAAGCCTCTTCTCTGGAAACTTCTCTTGGCTGCAGTTGTGGGATCATCTCTGAGACCTGCTTGCCCTTTGCTGGCTGCTCTGGTGTCTCTGTGAGTCCTGACTGTGTCCTGTGTCTCTCTGTGTGTGCTCTGTCTAATCCTTTGTCCACCTGCCCTTTGTGACTTTCTGTGTGTCTCCTCTCTCTGTCTGTCTCTTGTCTGTATACTGTGTGTTACTTCACTTTACTTTCTTCTTAATTTCCCCCAATTTTCCCTGTTCCTTGTCTGTCTGCTTTTCTCCCCCCCCCCTTTCCCTTCTCATCCTTTGGGCCTACCCTCCCCCTCCCCCACTCCCACCCACTGCATCCTCATTGCTTTTAATCTTCTTCCATTAATTATTGCTCTTTGTCCTGCCTTGTTGTTGTCCAACTTTTTGATTTTCACATTGCATTCCATTGGTTTCAGTTATATATTGCTTGCTGGTTTTGCTTAAATTGTACCATTTTGTTTGTTTCTGCTGACTGCTGCTGCCCTGCGAGTTGGTTCCCTGAATCCCTCCCCCCCACCCCCAGAGGATTCTGTTGTTGTTTCTTGTTGTCCCATATAATCAGTTTTGGTTCCCTGCTCCAAACTTGCCCCTCCAAGTCCAACCACACCCCACCCCAACCCCACCCCATCCAGCCTTCTCCCAAGTTTGCTGCTGCCAAACCGAGTCCAGTTTTCTTTGCTTGGTTCCACTTATTCATTTGCTATTATTAATTTGCAGCAATTGTGGTTTCATTGTCTCTGTTCACTTAGTGGCCCCCCTCAGAGTCTGTGTTTGGTTCCCCCTCCCCACACCCCCACCCCCAAGTTTTTTCTGCTGGTTATAGTCTTTCTTTTAATTTTTTTTTTAAACTTCTGGCTTGTGTTCTCTTGATATATATTGCTTTATATATTTTGCTACCCTCCTCCTCCTCCTCCCCCCCCTGCCTGCCCCCCCCACCCTCCCTCCTCCCAGACCCTACCCTAGCCCAGGCCCAGCTCCTCCCCCAACCACCCCATCCAGCCTAATCGCTGCTGCTGCCCGAGTTGTTCCAGTTTCTCCTTTGCTGTTTGTTGTTGCCCCCTCCCCTTCCCCCCAACACCCCTCTGCCACACACTAGCCCCCAACCACACACACCCTCTCTGCTCCCCCCACCCCACCTCTTTTTCTCCTTGCCCCTGACTCTCTCCACTCACCCCAGGCCCCCTGCCACACACTAGCCCCCAACCACACACACCCTCTCTGCTCCCCCCACCCCACCTCTTTTCCTCCTTGCCCCTGACTCTCTCCACTTACCCCAGGCCCCCTGCCACACACTAGCCCCAACCACACACACCCTCTCTGCTCCCCCCACCCCACCTCTTTTTCTCCTTGCCCCCGACTCTCTCCACTTACCCCAGGCCCCCTGCCACACACTAGCCCCCAACCACACACAGTCTCTCTGCTCCCCCCACCCCACCTCTTTTCCTCCTTGCCCCCGACTCTCTCCACTTACCCCAGGCCCCCTGCCACACACTAGCCCCAACCACACACACCCTCTCTGCTCCCCCCACCCCACCTCTTTTTCTCCTTGCCCCCGACTCTCTCCACTTACCCCAGGCCCCCTGCCACACACTAGCCCCCAACCACACACACCCTCTCTGCTCCCCCCACCCCACCTCTTTTTCTCCTTGCCCCCGACTCTCTCCACTTACCCCAGGCCCCCTGCCACACACTAGCCCCCAACCACACACAGCCTCTCTGCTCCCCCCACCCCACCTCTTTTCCTCCTTGCCCCCGACTCTCTCCACTTACCCCAGGCCCCCTGCCACACACTAGCCCCAACCACACACACCCTCTCTGCTCCCCCCACCCCACCTCTTTTTCTCCTTGCCCCCGACTCTCTCCACTTACCCCAGGCCCCCTGCCACACACTAGCCCCCAACCACACACACCCTCTCTGCTCCCCCCACCCCACCTCTTTTCCTCCTTGCCCCCGACTCTCTCCACTTACCCCAGGCCCCCTGCCACACACTAGCCCCCAACCACACACACCCTCTCTGCTCCCCCCACCTCTTTGGACCGCTGCTACTGCTGTGTCCTCCCCCCACACCTGAATCCCCCCTCCCTGCTGTGCTGCGCTTCTCCTCTCTCCTCTTTCTCTCTATCATCTCTCTTTCTCCTCTCTCTCTCTTTCTTTTCTCTCTCTCTCCTCTCTTTCTCTTTGTCCCTGCCCCCCCTCTCTTTTCTCTCTCTCTTAGTCTTTTCTCTCTCTGCTCCCCTTCACTTTCCACCTCCTCTCCCACAGCTGCAGCCGCACACAGTAGCCTACCCACCTGGCGGCTGCCATCGGTTTTTTTTTCTTTTTATAGTTTTTGGTTGATTTTGTCTCTGCTTGGGGCTGAGTTGAGCGACACAAATAGTGTTGTCTCCTCACTTCTGCCCCTCCATCGTTGTTGAACTACCCCGGTTGCCTGTGTGCCTCGTGCGGCCGCCCTGCTGTGTCTCAGCCCAGGGTGGCTGGCTGGCGGCGGCGAATCCGTGACCAGCAGTGAGTGGCAGGAGAAGGACCGGAAGAAGAGGGGTTAGTGCGTGTGCGATTGTGCACCTTTTGTTGCCCCTTTCTCTCCCTAGCTGGCGGTTTTAAATAGGGACACCCCTATTCTGAAATGCATTTGGGTGTGGGGAGGAGGGAGGGAACCTTGGAGAGGAGATGTACTGTTGTAAAACTTGTGTCTTCATGCCCATGCCCAGTAAAGAAATTGCTGCTGTGTGTTGCGTTGCATTGCATGCGTCTTGCAGGTGGTTTTTGAACAGGTGCCTTCCAGAGTGCTTCCTTGCCTCTGGGGCAGTCTGAGTGGGGTCCAGGGTTCTGATGCGATGCTGCCACTACATGCTGGGCCCATGCCATGCCAGAGTGCTTCCTTGCCTCTGGGGCAGTCTGAGTGGGGTCCTGGCTGGGCTCTGATGCTGCCACTACATGCTGGGCCCATGCCATGCCAGAGTGCTTCCTTGCCTCTGGGGCAGTCTGAGTGGGGTCCTGGCTGGGCTCTGATGCTGCCACTACATGCTGGGCCAATACACACGTATGATGATGATCATGATGTTCAATCCATGAGGCTGCCATCAAGTGTTTGCTGCTGCTTGCTTGCCATGGCATTGGGCAGGCAGAGTCACAGAGTGGGTGGGTTCAACCTCTGTGTTGGTGTGACTGGGTTCTGGTTTTGGTTGTGTGCAATTTAGAGTCACTAAATAGGCTGCATTGAGTTTGATGCTCCCCCCACAGGAGCATTACTTGAGAACCACCCCCCAGAACCCACACTTTGTGTTCCAGTTCACTAAATAAGGGTTTCCTCCTTTGATCTGCAGGTTCCCAAGCGTTGACTGCATCCCTCCCCCACCCCCGGTAGGTGCTGTGCCCTCCCCCCATCCACTCTCCCCCCCAAAAAAAGCTAAAAACTTGCCACCCACACCACAACTACTCCACCCAACTGCCCGTGCCACCCTCCCACACCGGGGTTCCACCCTTTAACCCCCAATTTTTCTAAAAAAAACCCCTCCCAGACCCATCTCCCCAATTGGCTTGGTGGTTGACTCCCAAATTCAAAAAGGACACCCTCCCCCTCACTTCGATTGGCTTCCCCCCCCATATCAAAAAGTCTTCCTTTCCCCCCAATTGGCTTCCTTTTTTGAAAACAAACTTCCCCCCCGCCGCCTCCAAATCAGCTGCCTTTTTTTTGGCCCCTAAGCCCCTCCAAATTATTTTTTTGACCCTGTCTGGCCTTCCTCCTAAAGTCTCCCTCCTTCTGACCTAGCAGCATGTCTGAGCGCCGTGTGGCGGGCAGGGCTCGCTCAAGGCTGGCAGGCAGAGGTGGGAGAGGCCAGGTGCGGGGTGCGCCTGCGGCACGGGGAGGGAGAGGACGCGGGGAGCCTGAGGACACCCCAGTTCTCCCCATTGGAGAATTCTTTGCTCCGGCCCCATCTTTGGTGCGCAGGATTCAGTTCCCCACGCCTGCTGCCGCCAATCGCGGCAGAGGCAGAGGCACTGTTAGGGCTGTGGCGGGTCCCTCCTCGCCGGCGGCACCAGGTGCTGCTGAGCTACCGCCAGTTGTTGAGGTGGAGGAGACTGTGGAGTTGGAAGAGCAGGTAGAGGGCGGTGAGGACCGTGCGGCTGGCAGCGATGCAGCCAGGTTCTCCCTCCCTCTGGGGCCCCTTCCCCCTATCCTTTCGCCGCTCAGTGGGGCCCCCCCTCGTGAAGCCCGACACTCTGGTGGGGAGCGGTCTGGCGAGGTGGTGGAGGAGAGGCCTGCCTCTCCGATGCCAGTTGAGCCGGGCCCTTCCTCCGCTGTGGAGGGCGGAAGGGGCGGGTTGGGTGGCAGCAGTGGGCAGGCAGCGGCGGCCGCCCCCCCCCTAGGACTGCAGCCACCCTGCGA
This sequence comes from Hemicordylus capensis, assembly GCF_027244095.1. Classification (NCBI taxonomy): domain Eukaryota; kingdom Metazoa; phylum Chordata; class Lepidosauria; order Squamata; family Cordylidae; genus Hemicordylus; species Hemicordylus capensis. The sequence continues at coordinate 387,618,716 of NC_069657.1, read as the reverse complement.
GAAACGGCCTAGGACGGCGCCCAGGGCGCAGGAGGCCAAGGGCAGTGGTGCATGGGTGCATTTTGAGGTCCCTCAAGATGCCCCATTCCACGCCCGCTGTGTCCACTGCAGGATGCTTGTCAGCCGTGGAAGGGACCCTGCGCACCTGGGTACGACGCCTATGTGGAGACACCTAGAGCGTCACCACCCAGGTCTCAGGGGACAGGCTGGCAGCGCTAGTGCGCCTTGTGCATCTGCCACTAGGGCGGGCAGCGGCAGTGTGCCAGCCAGCAGGCAGGCTACACTGCCTGTCCAGCGGTGGACGCAGTCCTCGGGCAGCCAGCGTATTGTTCGCGTGGACCATCATCACCTCACCCGCCTCATAGGGGAGATGATTTCCACCGATGACCAGCCGTTTCAGGTGGTCGAGAACAACGGCTTCCGCCGTATTCTCCAATACCTGGCTCCCGAATACGTCATCCCCTCAAGGACGACGTTCAGCCGGAACGTGGTCCCCTCCCTGTACCGCCGGTGCAGGGAGCTCGTGTCGGCCGAGCTGCGTGCAGCTCCGGCCGGGACAAGCGTGCATTTCACGACTGACCTCTGGACCAGTGTCAGTGGGATGCACGCTTCTTTCCTGGCCCTCACTGCCCACTGGTGGGGACCGGAGAGTGAGGGGACCTCCGCGGGCGATGCTTCCGGGTCCGGCGCGGCTCCCGATGCACTACGGCACAGGTGGGCCGTCCTGCACGTGGAGACGATGGACACGAGGCACACCGCGGAGGAGGTGGCGGCCGTACTCGACCGCCAGATAGAGGAGTGGATTGGCGGGTGTCCACACCTCTCCCGCGGCTTCATTGTCACCGACAATGGAGCCAACGTTACCGCCGCTGTCGAGACAGTCATGGACTGTGTGAACATACGGTGTATGGCACACACGCTCCATCTGACCGTCAGGGACGCCCTTGGCCTTAAGGAGCTGAGGGCGTCCCAGGAGAAGGGGGCCCGCCCCATCGCAGGTGCTGTTGCTGCCACGGCTACGCTTGTGGATAAGTCCCGCAAGCTGGCCGCCCACTTCCACCGCAGCGAGAAGTCCAGGAGACTGCTTCGCCAGAAGCAGGATGACCTTGGCCTTCCTCGCCATCTCATCCCTACGGATGTGGAGACGCGGTGGAACTCCACCTTCCTCCTGTTCCAGCGCCTGTTGGAGCAGGAGAGAGCCCTTGTCGCCCTGGCGAGGGACGAGTCCTTGGATGTCTGCGACTTCTCGAACGCAGAGTGGAAGCAGATGTCCGAGGCGGTGTCGGCACTCGAGCCCTTCCAGCTTGCCACGAAGGGCTTGTGTGGCGACACCACTCCCTTGAGCCAGGCGCTGCCCACAGCTCTTGGTCTCGAGAAGCTGATGGGTGGACTCCATATCTCTCTGACCACGCCAGAGGGTCGTGCTCTGGCTGGGAGGCTGAGGTCTGGGGTTGACAAGCGGCTCGTTGATGTGCTGGGAGACAGGGAGGAGTATGTCCTCGCTTGTCTCTGTCACCCAGCCCTCAAGGGCAATGCCGTGAGTGCCGACGACTTGCCCAGGTGGAAGGGCATCCTGGTCGAGAAGGTTAGGGAGGAGGAGGCCGCTAGGGCCCGCAGAGACCAGGGTGTTGGTAGTGGTGCGGGGGCAGCCCTCGCGGCCCAACCCGCACCCAGCAGCAGCATGGGCGGCCAGCCGGCGTCAGCTTCCCCTTCCCCTCCCTCTTCCCAGTCCAGCAGCGCGGCATCCCAGGCGGCGCCATCGCAGCAGCCATTTGCTACCGACTCGAGATCCGCCCAGTGGTTTCAGCGGTTCTGCTATGGCGCCATGCCTGGTATGCGGGAGGCTCGACCTGCCAGGCCCCCCTCCAGTGCTGAGCAATGCGTTGCGCAGTACTTGGAGGAGCCTGTGGAGGGAGACGGCGTGGACTGCGCACAGTTCTGGGCGAGCCGCCGCCAAGTCTGGCCGGACCTGGCGGTGGTGGCTGTGCGCCTCCTCTCCTGCCCCCCAACCAGTGTCCAGAGCGAGCGGGTGTTTTCACGTGCCGGGGACGTGGTGACACCCTCTCGCTCCCGCTTGGACCCTGGTCTGGTGGAGCAGCTGGTCTTCCTTAAGGTGAACCTCCCCCTGTTGGGCTACCCCAAGCTGCAGTTTGAGACGGGCGAGTGATTACCGTGGGTTGCCCCATGGTTGGTCACCTGCCTGGCTCGAACTCTGTGCTTATCCCTACCCTCCCCCCTTCCACCTCTAGCTGAGCTGACGTGACAGATGCTGAGCCGTGCCAGCCAGTCGCAGCGTGTAGTGTGCCCACACAGAGATGCAGTTGTAGTAGTAGTTGTAGTGCTGCGACTGGCCAGATGTTTACAATGCCCACGCCCACCTAAAAAGAAACCCAATGCTGACCAGCACAGGCCCTTTATCTATCCACCTGTCAGCATTTGGGGACCTGGCGTGGGCACGGCACACCCCCCCAAAGTAGCACAGCCCACGGAGTACTAGACTTAGCGGCAGCGGCGGGTATACGTTCAAAAATGCAGTGTAGATATGTAAATACTGTATGTAAATAAACATGTAAATAATTTTTTCTTTAAAAACCCCATGTCAAAATCAAGCCTCAAAATTATGCAAAAGAAAGAAAAAAAGGTGACAAAGGGAGAACAAAATGATGAATGCCAAATGAATTGATTTTATTGAAAATGTCACCAGAAATCATGTGTGGGGGGCTTGGTTTACATGGAGAAGATGATTGGGTGATTTTTTGAAATGAAACGAATGAATTATTATCATCTTATGTTCATCTTGATTGTGGTCACTGTTGATGTTGGCTGATGGCAAAAAACCCAAAACCATCAGAATAGCAATGAACTGGCTGCCAACACAACATATTGATTGATAACTGTGCAGGGGGGGAATTGGGTCTGTGTGTGTGTGTGTGGTGCAGGCTCAGTCTGTCTCTTCCTGTTGTGTGTCTGTCTGTCTGTCTGTCTGTCTGTCTGTGTGAATGGATGCCTAGCACTGTCTCTGTGTGTGGATGCTTTCTGTGTGTAGTGTGGTGTGTGTCTGTCTACATGTTTTTTTTCCTCCCCCCCATGCCTCCCTCCATCCTTCCCCTCTCATCCTCTCCCCTTCCTCTTCACCACCTTCCATCCTCCCTCCCTCCCAGCCCACCACCGCCTCACCTGCCCCCAACCCCGGTCTGGCAGATGATGAGAGTCTGGTCTCTCCCACCGAAGCACACACGTGAGCACGTGTGTGCACAAATATGTGGCTGACCAACTCTGAGCCGGACCCTCCCCCCTTCAATCCCCTCTACATCCCTCTCCCCCTCCCCTTTCCTCCCCCCTGCCTCCCTGCCTCCCTCCCTGCCTCCCTCCCCCCTCCTAGCTAGCAGCGCACACATACACACACAAAACACCTGTGGTGGCAAACACCACCAGCACACATGCACTCACACTGGTGCCACCACCTCTGCCTTGGGCCTCTGTGTCCTTGAGCAGATATGTGGTGGTGGACCAGAGAAGCATTTCTTTCCAGCAAGGCAAAAGGCATGCACTCACTGCACACACACACACACACACACGAAGAGGTGAAGACGAGAAGAGGCAACTTCTAGAACCAGCAGCAGCAGGTGAGTGTCGTGTAATTGTGTTGCTTCCCAAGGCCACTGCCCATGCTCAATGCTCAGTCTGCTGAAACTAAAGAACTAGCTACAATCACCCTTCCTCACATGCAGCTCAGCTCAGCTCAGCTCAGCTGCACAGCACACTGACTAACTAGACACTACAGCTGGTGGTAGAAAAAACAGAAGTCTAGATTCTAGAAGATGTCCTGGTGGATTTTAAACTTTCAAATCTGTGCTAGGATTGCCTCGCCCGCCTCCTCCTCCTCCTCCTCCTCCTCCTCCTGCCTGTAATTGTGCCCTCTCCCCTTGCAGTTGCGCCGTCGTGATGGGTTGGTGATGTGCGTGCGCCGTCTACTTGTTAGCTCTCTCCTCCTCATGTTGGCTGGGCTTGCCAGGCACTGGCTGGCAGCAGCTGTTGGCTGTGTGCTAGGCTCAGGCTGTGGCGCGCGTGACTGGACTGGGAATGTTATTGTAGCGGCAACACTGGTTGTGGTGGTAGCAGTAGTAGCTGTTGTTGTTGCTGGGCTGGTGGCTGCTGGCCTGTGCTGACTCTGCGCACTTGGTCTGGTCTGGTCTGGTCATTGGGATGCAGATGTAGGGTGTGTGTGCATCATCCATGGGGAGCATCAGAGCAGAGCAGAGCAGGTTGGCTGGCTTCTGTCTGTCGGGCCTAGTCAGTGGCAGGCACTGAGTGAGGCGGTGGTTCCTTTGGGCATCACGTCACCCATCATGCAGAGCGGCAGGTCTGCTGCTCTGCTGCTCCGCCTCCTGCTTCTTCTCTGTGTGTGCTGCTCTTGTGCTTAGTGTGCTGCTCCGCTGCTGCTGCTGTGCTGGCAGGCAGCACAGCAGTGGCCTTTTTGTTAGATCAGAGAGTGGGTGTTGTCTCTCTGAGTGTCCTCCTCTTACTTGCTTGGATAGGAGTGGTGGTAGTAGGTAGGCATTAAGATGGACTGACTAGGTGTTACGTGTTAGGGCGCCCAGAGAGAGGGGCCAAAAAGATGGGGTGGCAATTGTTGGGTTGCTCCTAGTATTATTGGTGAATTTCTGAAGAAAAATTTTTTTTCCATTGGCTAGAATGGGGGTTCGGGGCTGCCCCAGACCCGCCTCTGTGGGGTGGCAGCACCGCCAAAGTGGGTCCGGGGCCATGGCAAAAATGCCCTCAGTCCCTCCCAGCAATCCCCGTAGAGATAGGAGTGATGGTTCTGTTGTTTTTCTGAGGTGTTCTGAGTGAGTGTGGATTCTGTGATAGCAAATGAGAGTGGATTCATGGTGTCTCATTGGAAATCTCATAAGCTATCATAGAATCTACACTCAGAATACCTCAGAAAAACAACAGAACCATCACTCCTATCTCTACGGGGATTGCTGGGAGGGACTGAGGGCATTTTTGCCATGGCCCCGGACCCACTTTGGGGGTGCTGCCACCCCACAGAGGTGGGTCTGGGGCAGCCCCGAACCCCCATTCTAGCCAATGGGAAAAAAAATTTTCTTCAGAAATTCACCAATAATACTAGGAGCCACCAATTGCCTTGGGATTTTTGAGGTGGAGGACACCCATGGGTGGCTACCACCCACCCCAGCTTTTTTGCCCCTAAGGGCTCCACATTGTGAGTTATGGGCAAAAATTTATTTTTTGAAAAAAATTTGTAAAAAATCAGAGGAAGGTCCAATCGACTTGAAATTTGGGTGGCAGGTAGAACACAATGTCCCCTTCAAAACCAGCCACTTTTTGTGATCCGAACCGGTTCGGTTCGGATCCGAACCGGTTTGAAACCGAACCGGACCGGGGGGGTGGTCTGGCAAAACCAAAACCGAACCACCCCGGTCCGGTTCGGACCCGAACCGAACCGGGAGAACCGGTTTTATGCACATCCCTAGTGCTATAATAGCATTACTTACTGCTTTCACTTCCCTGGTTACCGCAAATATTTATTAGGATAAATTTATCTCGTGTATGTCCTTCAAGCATATGCAATCTCCCTCTCTTTTAATGCCAAGATCACTCCAGTCAGTGACCATGAAACAAACTCAAAAACGGTTCAGAAAAACCATACATGCTGTGTGTGCGTGCATGCACATAATTATATCACAAATGCAGTATATTTCTTTCCCTGGAAATCCCATATGTGCTACAGCAAATATTCTGTAATAAGAATAATGCAGTAGTTGTTGTGGTCAGCATTCATCCTTGGTCTCTATACTGGCAATAATGAGACATCGCTTCCACCTTTTTCCAGGAAACAGAACACAAAGATTCAATGTGAAAAGGAAAAATTTGCAGTCAAAGAAAAACGTGTGCTAAAATATGCCTACTCAAGACTCATAAAAAAGAACTCTATCATCCCCCGCTCCCTTGCTTTATCTCCAACCATTCAACTCACCTGAACCAAGCTATTCAAGATCTACAAAGGTCAGGGAGTCAGACAAAATCTCCAACATAGGTCTGTGGATTAGGTCTTCATAACAACTACAAAAACGAAATGAATTCTCCACTTAGATGAGCATATGCCACTTCGAGTGCTCTTTCTTTCTATAGTTAAGGGACTATACAAACCAGGGTTACATATGTATTCTCTTCTCTGCATTAGCTGTGCTGCCATGATGTCATGGAACGTTCATGAACATTCTAATTGTTTGGGGGATGGATTTTCAGTAATAGTGCAACAGTGACAAATAGTGCAAGTTCTGTGAGGGAAGTAAAACCTCATGCAGAACCAGGGGACAAGAGGGACTGTGTGCTGTTTGTACAACGTGGAAAGAGGCAGGGATGCTAGGCAGTTGGGGAGATTTGTAGAGAACCAGGCCTGATTTGTATACTAAATATGCTTATGAGCTGGCATACAAAATTAGGCCTGTTTCATCAGTGTCACAAAGTGACCAGTTCTTTTATACGGTGACCATGTAGGATCTGGGCACAAGGAAGAAAGGAGATCAAAGCAATCCTAAATGATTCAATGGGCTTTATTGAGTATAAAAGAACAACAACATCAATCTAACTGAGCAGAAAACAGAACAATCTATCAGTATTACTAACAATATTTCAACCATAGCCAGCAACAACATTCACCCAGTGTTCCTAACTAACATATGTGTGTGCATTAAATCTTCCTAGAGCCTAATATACAGTGGGTATAGGAAAGAATCACCCCCTTTGATAGACCTTAAATTCTGGTTCCCTTACATCCTGAAATGAAAACACAAAGAAAATTCCCTTCACCAGCTGTACTTATCCAATGCAACCTATAACATCCAACTGAAAAACATCACAATTACAGTCCAGAAAAAGTGTCAGAAACAAAAAACAAGAATTACTGAGATTGAAAAAGGATCACCCCCCAATGTCAATATTTTGTTGAACCACCTTTTGCTTTAATAACAGCCTTGAGTCTGTTGGGATACTTCTCTATCAACCTTGCACATCTAGATGGAGCAATATTTGCCCACTCCTCCATACAGAACTGTTCAAGTTCGGTCACATTGGATGGTAGGTGTTGGTGGACTGCTATCTTCAAATCTCTCCACAAATTTTCTATGGGATTTAGGTCTGGGCTCTGACTGGGCCACATGAGGACGTTCACTTTTTTCTCCTTCAGCCACTGTGTGGTCAATTTTGCTGTGTGCTTCGGATCGTTGTCATGTTGAAAGGTGAATCTTCTGCCCATCCTCAACTGTCTGGCAGAGGGTAGCAGGTTTTCTTCCAGAATCTGACGGTATTTTGCCCCATCCATTTTTTCTTCTACCCTAACGAGAGCCCCAGTCCCAGAGGCAGAGAAACACCCCCACAACAGGATTCTGCCACCTCCATGCTTCACTGTAGGTATGGTGTGTTGTGGATGGTGAGCTACGTTGGTTTTACACCAGGTGTACTGTTTGGTGTTGAGGCCAAATAGTTCAATCTTGGTCTCATCTGACCATAAGACCTTTTTCCATTTGGCATCAGAATCTTCAAGGTGCCTTCTGGCAAAGCTCAAACGAGCTTTAATGTGGCCTTTCTTGAGAAGTGGCTTTCTCCTTGCGACCCTCCCAAACAAGCCACATCTGTGGAGCGCTCGTGAAATTGTTGTCACATGCACAGAACAACCACTCTTTGCCATGAAGTCCTTTAACTCCTTCAGAGTGGCCATTGGCCTCTTGGTAACCTCTCTTACCAGTTTCCTCCTTGCTCTTCCATCCAGTTTGGAGGGCCGACCGGATCCAGGGAGGATAGCAGTCCACCAACACCTACCATCCAATGTGACCGAACTTGAACAGTTCTGTATGGAGGAGTGGGCAAATATTGCTCCGTCTAGATGTGCAAGGTTGATAGAGAAGTATCCCAACAGACTCAAGGCTGTTATTAAAGCAAAAGGTGGTTCAACAAAATATTGACAGGGGGGGGGGGGGCGTGATCCTTTTTTAATCTCAGTAATTCTTGTTTTTTGTTTCTGACACTTTTTCTGGACTGTAATTGTGATGTTTTTCAGTTGGATGTTATAGGTTGCATTGGATAAGTACAGCTAGTGAAGGGAATTTTCTTTGTGTTTTCATTTCAGGATGTAAGGGAACCAGAATTTAAGGTCTATCAAAGGGGGTGATTCTTTCCTATACCCACTGTAATTCAGATATAGGCGGAAAGGGGGGTGGGTAAGGAAGGTTGAGGACTGGCATGGGTTGGGGAGATCAGGAATTAGTAGAGGGAAGAGGGGAAATGGAGAAGAAGGGGAAAGGGGGGGGATCCAAGACTTGTGGAGCAGCATATTACCAAGGTCAGAGGCTTGAGAGCGGTGGGGCTTTCAGCTGAAGGAGAGAGGCTGTAGCTGGAGACAGGAGCTTGAGAGCAATGATCAAGCAGGCAGTTTGCTCAGAGCAAGGCTGAGAGTCAGAGCACCATGGCTGGGGAAGTCTTGACTTCTCACTGCACAGCAGAAGCCACAGACAGTTCCTGTCCATGGACAGAGTTCCTGCTTGTTGCCCCGCGGCTTAGCAGCAAACTCTGAGATGGCTCTTGAGCAAGTATGCTTGTTAGGCAAGATTGCTTGGGAATATCATGGCTGGGGAGTCTTGACTTCTCCCTGCGTAGCAGAAGTCACAAACAGTCCCTTCTCTCTGGAAAGAGTTCCTGCCTCTAGCCCCACGGCTTGGGCAGCAAACCCTTGGATTACTCATGAGTAAGTCTTGCTTGTAGGCAAAAGATTGTGTGTAGGCAAAAGACTGCTAGCTCTCTGCCCAGTAAGCCTCATTCTTTATAGTTGTATCTTTCTTTGATCCCCATAGAGTCTATTCAAAATATCCTTATCCTTCCTGGGTCCCCAAAAAGGTGACAGTGCTGTTACTTGCTGGACATTGTCTTTTGATTAGTCAGGATATTAGCCTAGTCCAGGGAGATCTTAATCTCATCTTCTGTTAGCTGCTATCTTGAGGGGACTTTGCCCAAAGCAAATCTGCATCTCTGAGCTGCAAATGGGCATCTTCTCTTGTCCCAGATTTGCTGGCCTGATCCCATGAGGTGTGAAGGTGTTAGTAAAGTAAGAATTAAAGTCTATAGGTGTTTTCTTTGTGTGCATTTACCTAGAGTGGAATTTCCCTAGACAGCAATTGAGTATCCCCTTTGGGCATAGCAGAGCAATCACTGACAAGGATTAACATAGACCTTGCAGGAGGAAGTGAGAGCTCAGCTTCTCAGTGCTTCCAGACATTATCTGATAATGGGTTAGATTTTAACATTTGGATCGTTCTGGCCTGGCGTTTGTGCTTCTTTGAGTACCCATTTCACAGTACAATGCTGGATCGCCTCTTCCTAAACAGAGCAGTTCATGAGACCTGGGTGTCAGTTCACCCTGAGTCCAGGCACTAATTCATTTCTTACTAAAATGGAAGCAGACACAGGCCTGAATTCCACATACTTCTGGGTTGGTATCTCTGGGTCTAATGTTGGGGTACGTGTGCCCCCAACAGATACTTGATTGAGAAGTTGAATGACAAGAGGACCCAGGAAATAGAGAACTGGCTTTCAACACAATTGACCATGGGGTTCTTTTGGATCGCCTAACTGGGAAGCATCATTTTTCTCCTGATCCAGTCTTTTCTGGAGGGTCACTTCCAGAAGGGGAATTTCCAGATGGAGAACTTTTTCCTCCATGAGCTTGTGCAATGAGCTGCGTAGGGAGTAATGTCTATACCTAGCAGTTCTTGTCCTAGCACATCCCACAATTTTCTGTCCACACTAGGAGGTGAAGCATCAGAGAACACTGTGGGTTGAAATACCTCCCACTGAAGTTTTCTTTATTTTATTTTGTTGTGGTGGTGTTGTGCACTTCTGGCTTACTGAACTTCTGACCCGCATATACTGCACATGCTTCTGCTGAACTTCCATGGAGCTTGGAATAGAAGAAAGCATGTTGAATGTGGTCTAGTGTCTCTTTGTTCTTTGAGCTTTGTTGCCAATTTCTTAAATCACTTCCTGAAATCCTGCTGAATTATTCTCCTCTGCTCCTGCTCAATCATCCTCCTCTAATGAGTTGGCTGCAATCCTATGCATACTTTCCTGCTAGTATACCCCAAACATAGTGGGACTTACTTCCCACTATTCTATTCCCACAGCATCTATTCTGCTGTTAGCATTTTTTAAAATGTTAAATTGCTGCTCTTCTGGGGAAGAATAAACAATAGAGCACAAATATTGCTTATCTTTTAAAACAAAAACAGGGGACATAGTAGGGGAGCAGAAGATGATAAGGAGGGATCGGCTAGGTGTTGCAACATTTAAACAAGAGTGGCAACCATCATTTGGAGGGTCAGAGAGAGAAGAGGCTGAGGAGGGGGGGAAGTCACCTTTTCCTAAAGGCTGAACAGTAATAGGAGTGAAACTGCCCCCCCAAAGGTAATAAAATTTGTAAAACATTAAAAAGTGGGCTAAAAGATCAAAATATCCTTGCCCCAGGAGATCCGCATACTGCTTCATCTAATGTCTTTCTGCAGCAAACTGAAGATTTTCTGGCTCCAGGGTGTTTCATCTGGTTATCTCTCCTGTTTTTTGTTTTTTAAATCTGATTCCTTATGGTTTTATGGTTTGTTTTGATTGTCTGTCTATTGCTATTTTGATTTTATTGTTGCTTTAAAATTTGTTGTTTTTTGTCCAGCCTTGGGCATCATCGTATTAGGGTGAAAAAGATATAATTGGCTGTAATAAATAATAAGCTAGGAGAACAAATCACTCAAAATATCATGCCTCTAACATTAAACATTAGTCCAATAAAAAGGTATTTGTTTTTGCTCCTGTTCCTTGTTAATCTATATCTATCCTATACAAAGGTCTTGTGATAAAGTACACCTTATCCGCTACTTCTTCTGCTAACTCTTTGTGGCAGGTATGTCTCTTTGTAAGGAATCTTAAGCATGAGACTAGGTATCAACAATAAATTGTGGGGTTGTAGCCTCTGAAGGGACCTTCAGCACAAATACAATTCATTCAGGAGAATCTTCTCATATACAAACCAGTTCACTAGGATAGATACAAAGCATACCCAGAGTAAACAGAAAGGCCTTGCAATACACCTAAAAGTCAACAAACTGCTTTTATTGGTACAATAGGGAAGGAGTGTTCCTTAGTCAAGAGCCCTCACCAGTGCTCTGCTTCTAGTTACCGGAAAAACCTTTCAACAGCAGCCCCCATAGACTTCAAGCCTCAACAAACGAGGCTTGACTACTGAACCAAACATTGCATAAGTTCCTTAAGAAGCCTGAACATCCATTGCTTTAGAGTTTCATTGTAATGTCAGTGTTTGACAAGTTCACAAGCCTACACTGAGCAAAGATAAGGATAATCTTAAATAAGAACTTTGATTATAACATTTCTTCAAAACATTAGTCATGTCATTACTTATCTGTTGATTTCCTTGGAAATAGGAACTGATAAGTTCTTATTTTTCTTAGCCTGAGGGCATTCATGAAATTATTCCTAATGCATTTTTCCTCTCAAAATCAGTGGCTGACATCCTAAGGGACTGCAGGGTAGCAGTGGGAGCCCTTGTGCAATTCCCCCACTGCCCTTGCATGAGGGACATCCCTGCAGTCTCCTGAAGCTTGGTTAGGGCGGATCATATTTTGCATCTTCTTGGCCAAATCTGAACTGTAGCTGTCTTTTTCAATTTCATTTCCTTACTTTTGTAGCAACTATCTCTCTGGAATTTTGTTTGTTACTAAGTCAAAAGAGCAATATTTCATAAATAAATGCATTTCAGTAACAGCCTCTGCTGCAATTCATGAAATACAGAGCAACTCCAATGAAACTCATTCACAAATAAGAAGCAAACAGATGAGCCCCAGGAGTTACACAAGAAGCGCTTAGTTTTCATCCACAACCATCATTGATATATAATCTTTGTAGCGAACAGTATTTGTTTCTGGATCTACAGCAGCCGACAGCATTTCCTCCATTTCTTCCTGTGTGAAAGGCTCACCTGCAACAGAAAGAGGATTATTTACAGGTTTCTGTAATATTTCCTACCACTTAACATTCTCAAGCACCCTTGGTGTTTGAATTTGTTTCAAACCACATAAAGAATTATAAGGAAGTACTTTGTTCTTTCATTTATTGTGACAGTCATATCACCTCATTGATAGTGACATTGATGACCTAATTGATCGTGACAGTCATATCACAAAGTTTGCTTCATACATTGTATGACTAGGATGTAGGGCAAATGGTTTTATGTACACACATAATGGCTGACAGTCTAATACTGTGTGCATGCTATTAACAATGCACAAGCAGCACTAGCCCCCACACTAGTCCCTGCACTTCCCAAATGCCGGTGCTCTTCTGTAAGAGCACTACTATTTTCAGAGCTCTCCAAATACTCCAGACCAGAAGCACAGTAGAAACTGACCTTGACGCCAATGTAGTTGTGCTTTTGCGTAAGAGCACGCCCACTTTGGAAGCTCAGAGACTAGCATGGGGGCTATCACTATGCACATGCTGCAGTGGTCAGGACATATTAGCAAGCGAAATTTAAGCAGCAGAGGAGCAGAAAAGTGAACAATTTTGTTTGTTTGTTTGTTTGATTTCTATACTGCCATTCCAAAACTGGCTCAGAGAGGTTTACATTAAAATAAAACTAAAATAAATTAACTATTAAAATCAAAAACTGTAAAAACAACATAAAACCATTATTAAAACAATTAAAACAGTTTTTAAAACCGTTTTAGTTTTGGAAAACCAGGCCAAACCTTTACGGTTTAAAAACAGTTTAAAAACCCTGGAAGGCCTGGCCAAACAGACAGGTCTTAAGGGGTCTCCGTAAGGCCAATAATGAACTCAGATTATGGATTTCTGCCAAGAGTTGCATTCCACAGCCCAGAAGCAGCTACAGAGAAGGCCCGCCTCTGAGTCACCACCAGATGTGTTGGTGGTAACTGAAGATGGACCTCTTCAGATGACCTTAACATGTGGTGGGAATCATGCAGAAGAAGGTGCTCTCTAGGATTAAAAAAACTTATTTTCCCCACTTACACTAGCATAGGTTAGTTTGTCAGCTGTACGCAAGTGCTAGGAAGCTGTACATTCCTGGTCAACAACTAGCTTTCTTGAGGGGCAAGTTTAAGCCTGCCTTGTGCCCTGATAGTTCTTCTTTGCTGGAGGTTTTAAAAAAAAAGACTGGAAGGCCGTCCCTCAGAATGATGTAGCTGATTCCTAAAATGAACAGGGGTTGGGGCTAGAAGACCTTCATAGCCCCTTCTAAGTCTAAAACTCTATTATTCTATTGGGGAATGGGGTGGAGTCAGGGCCCACCAAGCATTCCTCCAAAGTGAGCTGCTGACAATCCAATGACTCCAGTCTCTGCTTCTTGCATACACATTTTTGCCTCTATGCTGGTAACTAGGATATGGTTGCTAATAACTATTCAGAAGGCTGGATTTTGTCCTAGGGTCTCCAGCCAATTCAAACTGTACATGAATTGTACAGGTATGCAAAGTACCATATAAAGACTTGTCCTCATATTCTCAAATGCAAAGCTAATTTTGCAAAAACATGTTTACCTTCTTCAGTCATATACTTGATCAATTCATCTTTAGTAAGGTGTCCACATTTATTCTGATCTAAAACCTAAAAACAATAAGGAACAGAATATGGACTTTTACTTCAACTGTCTCATAGTTTAAGAAGTATTTCCCCCCATACGCAACTGCACTGGTACAAACCTCAAATGCCCGTAAAAGAATATCTTCTGGAACTGGCCGGTATCTAAAATAAATCATTAAATAAAACAGTCAGTGGTGTAATGTGAATTTGAAGGGTTTCTCTGCTACTTTGGAAGCCTATCTTATTCCCCCTATCCTAAAAGGTTCTGCGGGCATATTTGCATGTACCATCAGCACAACATAAAGGTAATGAAGGCATTTTAATGCCATGCTTTTAAAAGTTGCATGAGCTTAATTTACTAGCTTAAACATTAGGGTGAGGTTTACCTGCCCAACCCTAAGCCAAATCTTAGAAATGGATTGTCAAATGGTAGTGGAAACCACATAATAACAAATATTAAGGTGGGGAGGGGGGAGGAAACACTGTAGCAAACATTTTATTTAGGAATGCACTTGCTGCTTTCATATTCCTTTGAAAAAAGGCACAATGTAAAAAGGGAATTAAACCTCTCAGCTTAATTTGATCGAGGACTCAGCAAGCTTTGTCCTGGAATCTATTGTCAGTATTGAGGCTCAGCCTTGGAACATACTGAATAATAAAAAAGAGTGCATTTGAACATGTGATGAGTACCTTCCCCTGCTGACTTAGTAACACTCATAATTCCAAGCACACCTGGACCAAATCTAACAGGATTGTCAGATCTTAAGAGCAAATTACAATTACAATTAAATGTATTTACTATTAATCCAAATCCACAGGCATATTTAAGTATCTATATGCCAGTGTGTGTGTGTCTGGATAATTTACATACTTCTCAGTCCTTGCACTACTAATTAGATGCATCCATTATGTATGCCAGGTACTTTTTAAGCATATTTTGCTAGTGAATTTATGTCATGATCTGAAATGCATTTAAATATATATATGTTGTAGTGATCAGCCACCCCTCCTCCTAAAGAGTTAACCAGAAGAGAACCTTGTCCTGACTGATAGGCTAGTGAGCTCCAGGGCTCAGGCAATCAGCACACCAGGTGGGTGGGACCTAGAGAGCTGTTGGAAGGAAGAAGGCAGCTCTTTGTTAGAGAAAGACATGTGGCCAGGAAGGAAGGCTGCAGGAAAATAACTTTCTAGATCCTTGAAAGATAGGAGGGCAGGAAGCTTGAATTATCCTCTGGAATTTGATGAGTTCAAGAAAAGGAAGCCTGGGCTTTGGCTTCAGGAAGTTTAGTCTAGGGAAAAGTTTGTTTAGTCAGACTTTGTGTTAGAAGTTATATTCCTTTTGTGTGTGTGTGTTTTGCATATTCCTGATACTGTTCTATTATAGCAGGCCTGCTCAACTTAGGCCCCCCAGCTGTTTTTGGACTACAACTCCCATAATTCTCAGCCACAGCAGCCAATAGCCAGGGATTATGGGAATTGTAGGCCAACATCTGCAGGAGGGCCAAAGTTGAGCAGGCCTGTATTATAGTTTACCTACAACGTAATTGAAATAAGAAACACTAGCCTTTGCTCCATAAAGACTCTGTATGCATTTAAGCGTGCTTTTGCATTTTCCTACATACCTGTTCTTTGCAATTTTGTAACCAAGATTTTTAAAGTGTGCGGCCCCAACATCATTTGGGGCAATTTTGAAGTATTCTTGTAACCTACTTAGTATTTGTATCTGTAACTAAAAGCTAAGTAAGCCTCAGACAGAAAAAGTCTGTAGTACCTGAATAAAACTGTTTTTCTTTTTGTTCTTTTATTTTACAAGCCTCTCTAAGTTGGTTTTTAACTCAAGAAGTGGGGCACTAAAGGGGGATTTCTCTTGTGCAAACATGTCTCCTCAGGTGTTCAGAAGCTATCAGTTTTCTCACCATGTGTAGGCTTGCACGTGGAAGATTTTTGTAATTGTTTAGTAGCAAAATAAAGAGAGTTTTCCCTGGAACTCCACCCCAAGCCCAGGGAGGTTCAAACCCTGTAATAAAGAGGGGTGGTGGCGGCAGCCTTTTTTGAACCTACCAATAGTACAGAAGAGTTTTAGAAAAGCCAAGTCATGCAGCTCAGCAGGGATGATTCAGCATTTCTTTCCCTCATGTGAGCTTGCTCTGAGACAAAGGCTTTAATCCACTACATATGTATATTTACGTGTGTGTGTGTGTGTGTGTGTGTGTGTGTGTGTGTATATATATATATATATATATATATATAAAATAATAAATGAAATATAATTATTGATCTCTTTAGAAAAAACTGCTGGCATTTTGAGAAAATCTACAGTTTTCCTGCTACTACAGTTTTAGTGGTTGCATTGACATATCTTTAAAACTATTTTCTCATCACTATGAAGTTTATTCTTTAAATACATGCAGCTATACAAATATTTTAATTAAAACCAGTCATATATACTTGGGCTAAAATTACATATACTGAAATAACTTTTTCTCTTACTTTCTTTCCATTAATACTCTAGTCATCATAGGAAGAAATTTTTCCAAACGAATAAATCCAGTTGGTTCCTCTTCTTCTACCTAAAAATATAAACTTAGTATTAATTAAGGTGACAAGATACAACATGACTGGCTGTGTGAGTAGGGGAGAGATTGAGTGGATCAATGCTGTGAGAGGCCTCTATAGCAGAGAGCTGGATCATGGCCATATTCCCTCCCCACACCTTTCCTCTATTTAAGTTTCCTCTTAAAACTAAAAAGTGCACATAAGCACATTTGCCTGTTCAGAAGATGGCCCCATGACATGGCTCAGACTTCTGACTCAGAAGACTCAGAGCAGGAATGGGAGGATTCGCCTGCTAGTGAGAGCTCAGAGGCACAGCAACAGGAGTTGGCAGGGAGACCAGACTCTGGAGATGAGGATTCGCAACAGCTGCCAGACATTATTTCTGATGGGGAGGAGCCTGGGATTTCACCTGTCTTGAAAAGACGGCTCAAGAGGGAGACTCAATGGAAGTAACGCAGGCGCAGGAGATCACTAGAGACGAAGCAGAAGTGCTGACTCAGGGAAGCCTGATTGGCTGCTGGTTCTCTTGAGCCATATATATTTGGTAGTCTCTCAATTGCTCAGGTGCTGTTTGCAGCTTTTGCTGGTCCACAGACAGTGTGCTATTGAATTCCAAAACTTTGTCCAAGTTCCAGTTTGCCTTGTTTATGCTTTCCTGCTTTGTTCTGTTAATTCCTTGCTTCTGTTGTCCTTCACTATTTTCATTCCTTGCTCTCTGTTTTCTGTTCACTTATTACTCAGTTATTGTTAGAGGGGGGTACCTAGTTCAGTTCAGGGGACTTAATTCATTTACTGTTTTTCTTTGTGAGCCTTTCATTTTTCACTTGTGCAGCTCCGCTGCCACTTTCTGTTAACTCACCGGGGAGCGCTGAAGGGGGTTGTAAATCCTGTTGGGTTTGCCGAGCTAACAGATTTATGACAGCGCATCCAAAACAGTTCTTTTGACTCCTCAGAGCTCAAGGAAGACTTTGGAGATTTGGCACAAGAGCAGTTTAAAGACAGAGGCGCTGTTCCAAACGGACTTCTGGGAAGAAGTCCAGGCCTCTGCAGCCCCTCAAATGCTCCCCAAACTGTGTCCTCTGACTGCCACACTGCGCCCGCCCGGCAGGAATCTCATTCTATACTGCCGGGCAGCCAAGCAAGCATGACTTCTCTCCCTGCTATGCCGCTCCTTTGGGGGTTGTGGGCAGTGAGGGAAGAAACATGGTGGCAACAGCAAATCAGGGAAGCACAGAGGTGCATGTGGGCATGCTGGGACTGCAGCGCTCTGGGCTTCCTGTCATGTACCACTGCTGCCTTTCTCTCTCCCGCTACCCACTGAAAGGATGGCATTCTTTTTCACTTGCTGGGGTTGGCTGCCATGTTCCTTACCCTTACCCTTGCGGGGGCTGTTTCCTTCCAGCCCCAACAAATGGGGAGGAAATGCCATCACTTCAGCAGGCGCAGGCGTGGGAGTAAGGAAAGTGGTGGTGGGTGCCAAGGGAAGCGAGTTAAGGAGAATGCCACCATTTCAACAGGTGACGAGGAAAGAAATTCGTTGGTGGTGGCAACAGGAAGGCTGTCTACTGGTTTCTGGAGGATGGACATGGAAGATTTGCTGGTTCCTGCCACTGCAGCATTTCCTCTCCCACCACTCACTGAAGATCTGCATTCTTCCCCACTCACTGGGGCTGGTTCCACCACTACATTTCTTCCCCCGACTCCTGCCACCTTTGCTGTGGCTGGCATGCTAGAGTGGAGGCGAGGGAGGGAGTTGTGACACTTTAATTGGGCAGCCTGCGTGAACTGCAGCACAGACTCCCTCTGTGAATCTATTCCAAGAATGCTCTGGGCTGCCCTCTTTGCATAGCTGCACCAGGGCTAGGCTCCAACCAGCCAAGAGCAGCGAAGGTTGGGCAAAAAGAACCAAAGTGGCTGGTGAAGCTTTTCTATGTCCACACTGAGCCAATGGTAGGGGAAGGAGTGACGGGACGAAGCGTTGTCAGGAGTCAAGCAGGCTGGGAACTCTGGGACTGCATGGGAGGACGGGGGCCATCTAACCACTGGAAGCAAAAACAAACCATGATGTTGTTGATCATCTGTGAAGAGAATCTCTACTTGTTTTTAGAAGCCTGGTTAAAATCAAACTTGCTTCCACATTGCGTCTGACACAGCCCACAGTTTTGTTTTTCTTTTCTAATGTAGTCTCTAACATTTATATGTCTGAAAAACTTCTAAGGTGGAAGTTTTATTTTTTATAGGAATATCAAGACTTCCTAAGACAAATTCACAGTTAACAGAAGATCAACAGGGTGCATTTTCAGAACTTACAATGAATACAATCTAGTTAATAGAGATAGAATTTTGTATTGCTAACCATTGTACAGGAAAAAAAATGTGGTTTTTCAAAAATTGTCTGTACTAACTACTTATCAATGTATTGTGAGATTGTGAGGAGCTCCAAAAGGATCTCTCCAAACTAGGGAGTGAGTGACAAAATGGCAAATGTGCTTCAATGTTGGCAAGTATAAAGTGATGCACATTGGGACGAAAAACCCCAACTTCAGGTATACGCTGATGGGATCTGAGCTGTCGGTGAATGATCAAGAAAGGGATCTTGGGATCGTGGTGGATAGTTCGTTGAAAGTGTTGACTCAATGTGTGGCAGCTGTGAAAAAGGCCAATTCCATGCTAGGGATCATTAGGAAGGGGATTGAAAATAAAACGGCTAATATTCTAATACCCTTATACAAAACAATGGTGCGGCCACACCTGGAGTACTGTGTACAATTCTGGTCACCACATCTAAAAAAGGACATTGTTGAACTGGAAAAGGCGCAGAAGAGGGCAACCAAGATGATCAGGGACCTAGAGCACCTTTCTTCTGAGGCAAGGCTTCAACACCTGGGGCTATTTAGTTTAGAAAAAAGACTGCAGGGAGACATGATATAGGTTTATAAAATCATGCATGGAGTGGAGAAAGTGGATAGAGAGAAATTCTTCTTCCTCTCACATAACACTAGAACCAGGGGTCATCACATGAAATTGATTCCCGGGATATTTAGGACCAGCAAACAGAAGTATTTTTTCACACAACACATAATCAACTTGTGGAATTCTCTACCACAAGATATGGTGACAGCCAACAACCTGGATGGCTTTAAGAGGGGCTTGGATAACTTCATGGAGGAGAGGTCTATCAACGGCTACTAGTCAGAGGCAGGCGCGTAGCAAGGTTGGAGAGGGCCCAGAGACAAGATTTTAAAATGCCCCCACCCCCAAAGCTCAGCTCATGAAGTAAGAAATCTTAAATGAAGCCGAATAGTGATAACAAAAAGCATAGTAAAAACTATATATATAACCCATGTGCCACAATAGAACATCATCCTAAATTATTTTTTTTAAGGTTTTGTAAATTGTGGACGATGCAAGTCATTTAATGGTACTAGAGAAAGACATGCTGTTCTGGTAGATCCAGGTCTTAACACTCACATCAGTTTCGGAGGATGAATACAACTGAAGGAAGCCCCAGCAGGTGTGCAGCTGAGGGAGTCAGTCATGTGACTTGCCTCTGGGGCCCCCCCAAGGCAGGGGGCCCCCAGACAACTGTCTCCCCTTGCCCTATTATAGTTATGCCCCTGGTCGGAGGGCCACCTCCAGCCTCAAAGGCAGGATGCCTCTGAGTACCAGTTGCAGGGGAGTAACAGCAGGAGAGAGGGCATGCCCTCAACTCCTGCTGTAGGCTTCCAGTGGCATCTAGTGGGCCACTGTGTGAAAAAGGATGCTGGACTAGATGGGCCTTGAGCCCGATCCAGCAGGGCTGTTCTTATGTTCTTATTTTTTACTATAGCATTCCTATGTCATACATGAGGAAAGCAAGAGTGGATGTTTTCAATAACTCAACATTGTCCTCTAGTGGTGATAGTACATTTATGCAAAATATTCCTGTTTCAACCAAAACAATGTTCTCCTTTATACTGCAGACTAATCACTTGCTTTCCTTTCTTTTCCTGATCAAATTCACTCATCTCAAAATTACTTTAATTTGCCTTTTTTTTAGGTTGGTGTCTATAAAATAATATTGTTTCTATTATGCAAGAATGATATGTTGTTACAGTGAACTGATTCCACTGGGGGAGCCATTTCTCTTGGAAGACATGGCTGATTTAAAAACAACAGCCCACATGTTGCGCAACATAATGCAGTGGTGTCAACCCACTCATGCTGCTGTGGACTCATAGCAGAGCCAGCAGATTCAAGCTTTTGTGCAAGAGCACACACACTTCATGTAGTACTCCCATAATCCAAAAATGCTAGTTAGATGGGAAACGCATCGCTGATGACCAAGCAATGTGTCTACCATTTCTGCACTCACTTCCGGAATGCAGGTGTGCTGCTGAAGTATTTGTGTTCTTGAACACAAAAATGAAAGACTGTTGGTGCCTAACATTGCCTAACTTGTCTTTTAAACTCAATGAGACTATTTTGAGTGATTTTCCTTATCATGTCAAACACTTTTTTTAAAATGGTCTTACATATAATTTTTTTGTACTTTTACCATAGACATGTTTCAGCCAAGGGAAAAGAAAATGCAATCTTAGGAATAAGGGACCTACTACTGTGCTGAGATTTGAATAAAGTTGTTCAAAGCAAATCCTCTGGTTGCATAAAACAGCATAGGGAGGCTGGCGGCAGCCCGTGTGAGGCCGCGACCCCACCCCCACATCTGACATCAGATGCAGGGTCCCAGCTAGCCATGCCCCCGCATCTAACATCAGACGTGGGGAACGTGGTCTCCCTCCCAAACGGGGCCGCACGGCCCCATTTGGAATGGAGAGCGGCCCGCGCTGCATTGGGCAGTATGGGCCGATCTCTCTCCTAAATGGGGCCGCGCAGCCCCATTTGGGAGGGAGATCGATTGGCCCCACTGCATTGGCAGCAAGACCAGGAGCAGATCTCTCTGCCTTTGAGGCAGGGAGAGTCACTCCGGCCGCATTGCCAATGCAGCGTGGGCTGATTTCGGCTCCTAACAGGGCCACACAGCCTCATTTGGGACCGAGATAATGCCCCCCGCATCTGACATCAGACGCAGAGGGTGTGTCTGGGGCTGCACTCGTGGCCCCTGATTGGTGGCAGCCCAGGTTCTTTGAACCCATTTGCCCAATGGTGGCTCCACCCCTGGTTGCATGGCTTTCTATAACCACCTGCATTTTGGCTATATGACTATTTTTTGTACACCCGTTAGGATGGGTTTTAGGGGCATGGCACCATGTTCTCCACTTTTCTACCTATTTGTTTTTTTCTACCTAAGCCTGCCTACAATGTGCATTCCCCCTGCTGGCATTGTTTATTTCCAAAAACCTATCGGGCGACAGCGTACCTCCCTGCCGCCCTGTTGCCCTCATTGGCTGGAAGTACCGGGCGTGCATGGGCCTGTTGTGTGTGCACATGTGCATGGCAGACAGGCGCGTGCACGCATGCAATGGACACATGCGCACCCGGTACTTCCGGCCACTTCTGGCTGATGAGGGCAACAGGGCGGCAGGGAGGTAAGCTGTTACCCCGAAGGTTTTTGGAAATAAACGATGCTGGCGGGGAAAATGTGGCGGGAGGGGTAAGTGCACCCTCCCCCCACCCTTAAAGTGCCAAGCTTGCTGCTTCCGGACCACCTGGCCGCAGTTCTGTGCACATCACTAAGCAAGAATAATCCCTGCAAGTTAACGTGAATTCTGTTGAGCTTGCAACTTGTATTTCTTACATTACAAATATGCTTGATTCTCAATGAACTTTGAACCAAGTCAGAGTAATTTTTCCTGACTGATGAAGAAATAAAAATCTACTTTGTAATATACTGCTATGGCTGCTGGATTGCCATCCTTTGCTGTGCGGATTACTTCTGAGTATTATATTTATTTATTATTTATTTATTTGATTTATATACCACCCTTCCAAAATGGCTCCGAGTAGTCTGGGATGTTTAATTGATATTCCTTGAATGAGAGTGACTAGGAATCTCTCCATTCTGCCTCTGGAAAGTGAAACACTTCAGTCAGTGGGAAAAGCAGATAAACTGTGTTGTTACAGTTTCACTTGCAGGGAGTTTTTAAGCTAGTTAGCAGGGGTCCATATGGTTGCTCTCTGAAAAGAGTATAGGATCAGCAGGTCTGCTGCCTTGTTTTTAGGAGTCTGCTTGCTTTAACTAGATTTTGCATATATATTTGTAAATAAGCAGATTGTAGACAATATGGTCTCATTTCTATGCCACCCAAACCATGTGCCAGCTGCTTTTCTGTAGCTACTGACATGCACCCACATAGATGGTGTCAATCATATTGGTCTTCCCCATGGAATCATAGAGTTGTAAAGTTGGAATGATCAATGGTCTTTGTAGGTCTAGTCCAATTCTCTGCTTGATGCAGGAATCTGCTACAGCATCCCTGACTGATGGCCATTCAAAGTCTGTTTGAAAACCAGTTTGCGAGGCAGGCTGTCCCACTGTTGAACAGCTCTTACAATTAGGAAGTTTCTCCTACTGTCAAGCCTGAATCTGCTTCCTTGTATTTCACCTCATTAGTTCTAGTCCTGACCTTGGGAGCAAAGTCTGCTCCTTCTCTTATGTCAAGCCAATCTATTCAATTGCTATTGCCAAGCCAATCTATTCAATGCTTTTTGTACATAATTTTTTGTACATAAATTTGCCTTTTTGTACATAAATACGGGACTTTACATTTGTCTCGGCTAAACTTCACCTGATTGGTTTTGGTCCAAGAGTCAAGCCTGACAAGATAGTTATGAAACTTGATTCTGCCAGAAGGCAGAAACTTGATTCTGCAGAATCATATCACATTTATTTGTGTCATCTACAAATTAGATAAGCATTTCCTCTACTCTCTCCCTCCCAACAGGGTGCTAGTTCCATTTTTGGAGGTTGTGCAGTTGGTACCAGCCTACATAACTGGCTCACTTAAATGTTAGCTAGCTCCATGGGAACTGGAGTTCAGGTTCCAAATGACTCTAGTGCTCTCTCATCCAAAGGAAGTAAAATCCTAGAGTACTTCTTCTGAACCTCACTATTTGGGGAAATGGGGAGTGCTTCGCAATAACAATGTTACCTCGGAAGAAGTTCTAGAAGTTGCTACAAGGCAAACTGAGTTACTCCATTTGGTGAATGAAATTCCTCCATATCAGATTTCAGAAAAGTTATCAGAAAAGTTATCAGATTTCCTTAAAATAGTAGAACTTCCAAAATATATAGATTACCTCTGCAAGCATATCATGTAGCTCGCCCTCACTTGGGCAGCAGCCAAGTGATCTAATGATTGTGCCAATCTCTCTGAAAGAGAAAACTTCTTTGTTAGTAAATCAACAGTATAATGCCAATCTTGTCTAGCAGCTCTTTAAAATCATTGGCTGACAAGCTGCGCAGGGTAACATGAGCAGTTCTGAACCACCCACACCACTGCAGATGTCTAAAAGAACACCTATTGTGTTGCAGAAATGGACTGGTGTGTTACTACTTAAAACTGTGCAATTGCAGTTCCACAGTGCTATGTACATCATTTCCAATCTATGTAGCACTGTGGAAGTGCAATTGAGCAATTAAGTAGTAGTGCACCAGCTCTGTTCCACAACACCATTGGCATTGTTTCAGATGCCCGCAGTGGTGCGGGCAGTTCAGAACCACCCATGTTATGCTGCAAGTGTACCAGCCACTAACATTTTCAACAGTTCTCTTTTATGTATTTATTATTTCATATATTTATTATTTTTATACTGCCTCATATACAAAGCTCTGGGTGGTTTGCAATTTCAAAACTTTAAATCAAAATAGTTTAAAATATAAATAAAATAACTTTAAAACTTTAATCTTTAAAAATTATGGACTAAAAGCCTGATTAAACAGGTATGTTTTCAGATTTTTCTTTTACCAAATGAGCTGGTGGCAGCCGCAACTGTACTTCCCCATATTATCTTAACAGGCAGTGGCGTTCATGGAGAAGAAGTTCTCTTAAACACCTAGGACCCAAGCTATTCAAGGCTTTATAGGTAATAACCAGCACTTTGTATTGGCAGTTAGTGTAGTTCTTTTAGAATGGAAGTAATGTGGTATGTTCTGGTAGCCCCGGAGACCAATCTGGCTGCTGCATTCTGTACCTGTTGCAATTTCCAGACTACATACAAAGGCAATCCGACATAGAGCGCATTGTAGTAGTTAAGCCTGGATGTTATTAGCAGGTACATTACTGTTTTAAAACCGTTTATCTCCAGAAATGGATGTAGTTAGTGTATCAGTCAAAATCAATAAAAAACACTCCTGCCTACTGCCTCAACCTGAGACATCAGGGAGAGGTTTGAGTCGAGAAGTACTTCCAGACTAGTACCTGCTCATTCTGAGGAGTTTAACCCCATCCAGAACAGGCAGATCTAAACCACTTCCAAAGTTCCAACTTCCCACAATAAGTACCTCTGTCTTGTTTGGATTCAGCTTCAGTTTATTCTCCCTCATCCAGCCCATTACCAACTCCAGGTAGGCATTTACAGAAATTAGGCCATTTCCACCCACCACCCACTCAGTCACCTTGCCCAACCCTTGGAGATTGGAGGCAGGTCTATAATTCCCTAACTCTGAGGGATCCAATGTAGGTTTTTCAAAAGTGGTCTAATAATTCCCTCCTTGAGACAAGGAGATATCTTGCCCTCCCTCAGAAAGGTATTAGTGATATTAACAAGATAATTAATAACCCCTCTCTTAGATAACAATTAATAACCCCTCTCTTAGATTGTATAAGCCATGTCAGGCAAGGATCAAGAAGACAGGTGGTAAGGCAAACTGCCTCAAGAAGCTTTTCGAAGTCCTCAGGAGTCACAAACTGAAACTGATCCAATTTAACCATTCAAGGGAAGCTGGTGGACAGCTCTACAGTAGACTCTGCAATTACTGTAGAACCCAGTTTGGCTCGAATATGAGAAATTTTATCCGCACAAAAACCTCAATAAAAGCATCACCATGGATAACTGATGGATCCAAATTCTGATTCAAGGGAGGAAGGGCATGTACTAACCCTCTCACAACCTTAGACAATTCCGCTGAATGTAAGCTTGTGGAAGCAATATGGGCAGAAAGGAACTGCTTCTTTGCCAGAGCATAACATTGCCAGAACATGTCTTCAATTGTGTTCTGTGTGGTAATCTGTCGGATTCAAACGGAGTCTTTTTCCACTTGCGCCTTAGCTGTCTACCTTACCACTTCAGCCCCTGTAGTTCTTCCGTATACGAAATCGCCATGAGATGCTAGTTTTTGGCAGTATATAGCTATGCCAAACAATAAGACTGAGTAGGACCAGGAAGAGGGCGGAGCCGAGGCCTTTGCTCTTCCTGCTCCCAGTACTTGCTCCAGGCTTTTTTGAGTCCCTTTAGTGCCTGCTGTGACCTGTATCTCACGGGCTGAACTTGGACAGTGGCAGAGCAGCTGCCATGTATATCTACGTTCAGTTTATTAATTGTATCTCTAGCTCCAGTTTATGAACTGAAATGAAGTCCTGTACTGCTGATTAAATATTAACTGTGTTGCATACTGCAAGAATTGCATAGAATATTCTAGTTATTGTGCAAATAATTATTGTAAATATCTTTTCAGAACAATTTTTAAAAAACCAACACAAATCAGCACTGATTTCTTATTAGAACATCACTGCCTAAAACAGTTAATTATTTCTGAAAGAAGGATCCTCCATACCTGACATCCACAGTTTTATTGCACTCATGGTCAAACACTTCAAATGCATCTGTAATCTTCTTCTGAATCTCTGCTATTACAGACTCTGCCAAAAATAAAAATAAAAAGACACACACACAACAAACCCTGACATTAAATTAAAATAAATTAAAAGCTTAATTAAAATTTAACCTCTTCTTTTTCTGAGTAAAGTATGTTTCTTACTCTCATTGCCAAATTGATTCAGATTTTGTCTTTTTAATTACTCCTGAGGAATTCCAATTATGAGCACAATTTAGAGAGGAGTAACTACTCCCAATCTAGTCAGCAAAGCAAGCTTTTTCTAGACCTCAGCTCTAATCTCACCAAAAGCATGTAATAATATTAGTGAAATTTGACCTTGATAGAAAGCAATGCCATACTAATTCAATTGTGCGGAACGAATTAAGTTTTTAATACTATTAATCTTTTTAATGCAATTATGATCCTGAGAACAGTTTTGCCATTGTTTGCAAATGTAAAATATACATTTCTAGTTGTTAATAAGGAATATATATGATTCAACAGTTTTCCAGCATCCTTCATTTGGATAGGCAAAATAGGTAAGTCAGTATAAATCTACAGTTCTGCAGCTATTAAACCATATATCAGAGGGCCAATTCTCATTAAGCTTCTTAGACAGAGAACCCCAGCAAGACATATGCATGATGGTCTGCATATGCAACAATATCTAGTAAATAAAATATAAACTGGTGTTTGGTTGTTTTTTAAATTATTGTCAGCTGCCTTGAAAGGTGAGGTTGAAAGATCTGGATTTAAACAAACAAACAAACAAACAAACAAACAAACAAACTTTTTGCCTGATATATATGAGTTCCACATTTGGCAAATCACAAATTTGTAAGGGGTACATCATATATTATTCAACAGGAAAAGAACACTCATATTTGAAAAAGCAAAAAATTACTGCAAAATTGATCTGTTGTTTCAAATTAATTATATACAAATTATTTTGAATGTCAAATTAACTGCCATCAGCTAGATCAACTAAGGGTGAGTGCAAAAAGCTGCTGTGTCTGTGTAACAGTCTTTAATCTGGCCCCTTACCCAATGTAGGGATCATCTCTTATCAGAAGGAAGAGGGAAGATATGCAAGAATCTCCATTCCTTCCTACCTTGGCCCACTGCACATTTGTTTCAGGAGAAAGGGAAAGGAGATCTGCAAACACTACTAGACTCATAGATCTCTAGATTGACAGCATTTGAATAAATTTCATTAATATACTTCAGTCCCCTAATTCTGATCCTTTGTATTGTTTAAAAAACATGGCTGTTGGATGTCATCTTAAAATCAGATATTTTATAGAGTATTAAATCAGATCGATGTATAGCCCATCTGTGATTTCTGCAGCTGCACCATGGAAACTAGAAAATATATCCTTATTCCATCAAGCTACTATGCTAAAAGAATGAACACAGGAATGGCTGTGCCTTTTATTTACTCATAATATTCTCCCACTGGTACTATAATCTGAAGAGAATTGTTGAATAGTTAAGGTGTGCCCCAAAATGAGCCTCAAAATCCTGCTGAAGAAAAAATGTGATTAATTTCCCCCTTAATACTCCTTCATTTTAGCAAATTTAGCAAACACCTTGCAAATATATTATTAAAATTTATGTTTAAAGTCTGAGGCATAACAGACAGATTACGTCAAAGTGTTGCTTAGGCTGCAGTCTGAAATACATTCTTACTCAGTGTGGCACATACTTCTGAGTAAGCATGCTTAGGATTGCTCAACACAAACATAAAAAAGAAAAGATAGAAGGCCACATTTGAATTAATGAGACAATTATAATAATAAAGTGAGCAAAGAATATCACCAAACCAGGGATGGGATGCTGGTGGACGAAGAGCAGCAGCACATGGCATCTGAAGAAACACATTGTTGTTTTCAAAATGCTATGGTGATCCTATGGCATTAGTGGCATCCTATCATGGCATCCTATGGCATTATTTTCTACATATAATAATGTGAAGAAAAGGACTAAGGCTACAATCCAGAGTACACTTAAAACGGAGTGAGCCCTATTAAGCTCTGTGGTAGGACTTGCATGGAGGACTGCCTTCTCCTAGATAAGGCTTCCCCAACCTGTGGCCCTCCAGATGTTGCTAAACTACAATTCCCATCATCCTAGCCACAATAAGTTGTAGCTGGGGGTGATGGAAATTGTAGTTCGGCAACATCTGGAGGGCCGCAAGTTGGGGAAGCCTGTCCTAGAGCAATCTGACCAGCTCATAGCACTTTATGAGGACATTCTATGAGGTGAGTCTCACAAGCAGTGAGACTAGCCAGGAAGGGGTTTGGGGGAGAGCGGGCTTAGCCTGCTCTCCCCGCAGACGAGCACGCTGGCAGCCCTGGGCAGCTGGACTGGCTGCCCACACGACTGCCGGCTCCGTCACGGAGGGGCTGTGGGGATCGGGGGCCGCATGACCCCCAGAAGTTCCAGGATGCCCCATGCAAGCAGGGCATCATGGAGAGACCCCCCCAGTGCCGGGAGGCTTGTTTCAGCCTCCTGGCGGGGATCTCTTCATGTGTTGCCGCGGTGTGGAGCCGCGGCATGGCAACACATGATCGAAAAGACGGGGTTAGCGGAGCGCTCGCTCCTCTAACCTTGTCTAAGGGGAGGGGGAATTAGGAGGGTTTGCTGCCGGGAGCCGCGTGGCTCCCGTGGCAGCAGATGATCGGGCAAAAGCAGGCTAGGCTCCCTTAGCCCGCTTTTGCCCAATTGTAAGAATCCCTTCTATGTGTGCAATTTCCATTGGAAGTATATTTGGCAGCCATACAGGAAAGGGCCTTTTCAGCAGTGGCCCCCATTAAGGATGTGCACGGAACCAGTTCATGCACTCCCAGGAAGGCAGAGGGGTAGCTTTAAAGGACAGGGAAGGTGCTGCCTCCCTGTCAGCCCCCGCCCCACCATTTCCCCTCCACCAGCACCCTCCAAAAAAGTGGGCATGCTGGATTGCACCGTTCTTCATATGCATTAGTACAATGTTACATGTCTAGGCACATAGGAAGCTGCCATATACTGAGTCAGACCATAGGTCCATCTAGCTCAGTATTGTCTACACAGACTGGCAGCAGCTTCTCCAAGGTTGCAGGCAGAAATCTCTCTCAGCCGTATCTTGGAAATGCCAGGAGGAAACTTGGAACCTTCTGCTCCATCCCCTAAGGGTAATATCTTAATGTGCTCACACATCTAGTCTCCCATTCATATGCAACCAGGGCAGACCCTGCTTAGCTAAAGGGTCAAGTCATGCTTGCTACCAAAAGACCTTTTTAGTGCATCATTTGTAACATGATTGAACTGACACCATAAGAAGATGAATCTGCCCCTTTGCATATCTACAATGTCCGAATGTACATCTAGTCTCCAAAACCTACTGATTTCATAGAAACTTCCGAGTATAATATATTAAGAGTACATTCTTTGTACAGCACAACCTTCATCAAAATTACATACAAAGATAACAAAAATAAATAAGATAATATGACCTGAGAGACTCACCAACCTTGGAAACTATACACAGGAATACCCTAGAGATTAATTATTAGTCTGTATGATGGCTGTTATTGTTTAGAGTGAGACAAAGAATATCAACACATATTTCTAATTTACATTGGAAGACTGGTTAACAGAATAAAAACCAGAATCAAGAGTTTTGTATCAGAAAGTTTTAAGAGTAGATGGAATTTCAGAAAATGTAATATACCACATTTATTGGAGTCATAGAGCTGATTTAAGCTGTTTTCCAGATAAATCACAAGGCTCTCCACTTTGCTTCCCCTCCCCTCCTATTTTTCAAGCGGTTTGTTTCTGCACAGCAAGATTTCCTTTTCAATTCAGTGGAGGGGGCAGGTTTATATGTGAAAGGATAAAGAAAAAGAACTGTTCTCTCTACTGAAATGAACCCCTTAAATGGGAGTGGTCTGTACATCAAAGATCTTGCACATATAAAAAGCCAGTGGACTGAGACAAAAAATTGAAGTTGATGTATTATGCTCAAACTACCTTACCTCTTGTAAAATGTTCAGTAAATGTATAAAACTATGTTATTATATAAATGTAATCAGACTCAAGATATAAATTGCAAGTAAATCTTGCAAATTTCTGTAAGACATGTTAGCCTGGTATACTTAACAGTAGCTGGATATGCTGTCATTTACTCCAGTGCCAGATATATTTCAGAGGTGGACACTGATTTCATCATCCTACAATACTGTAGTCTATTAAATTAATTTGGGAATTAGGGAACTACATTTTGTTACTGTAGTAATAAAACCCTTCGAGAAGACAAGACTGTGGGGAAGGAGAACCATAAGAAAATTAGGGCATCCCTGCTAGATCAAGCCCAAGGCCTATCTAGTCCAGTATCCTGTTTCATACAGTGGCCCACCAGATGCCTCTGGGGATCCCACAGGCAAGAGGTGAGGGCATGCCTTCTTTCCTACTGTTGCTCTCCTACAACTGGTATTGAGAGGCATTGTACCTCTAAGGCTGGAGGTGGCCTATAGCCACCAGTCTAGTAGCCATTGATAGACCTGTCCTCCATGGATTTTTCTAAACCCTTTAAACCCTTTAAAGCTAGTGGTCATCACATCCCATGGCAAAGAATTCCATAGATTAATTATGCGCTGTGTGAAAAAGTACTTCCTCTTTTCAGTCCTAGATTTCCTGGACTTCAGTTTCATGGGATGACCATGTGGGCTCAGGTTGTGTGCAGACCATCTGAACCCATCTGCAGTGACAGTCTAGACAGTCTCTAGTTGTGGAAGACTTGTGAGAGTGTTTAATGCTGGGCTATCTTGAAAACAGCGCTGCTAGTTGAAAAAACAAAGCAAAACAATTCTGGAGCTAAGAATGAAATGTATTGTGGCTTTCACAGCACCTGTGATTTTCATAATGCACTAAATATGTCTTTGAAGTATTTATGAAAATGTATTGTTCATGAGAACCATTTTAAAATGAAATGCATATTCTCACAAAATTGAGGAATTTTCTTCAAATTACTGTATAATCAGGGGAAATGGGGGGGGGGGGAGATCACCTGTGGATATAGTCTAAGAGAAGCTTCCATATGTCACCGGGATATGCACTGCAACAATCCTTTTGTTGCAATAAGTGAGGCTCATTTAAAATGGGCAGCAAGCAAGCTATCATGCAGAGCAGGAACACATGTAGACTTCATGTACTGCCCAAAATGCGGTGGAGGGCCCGGGCCATGCTTAAACGCAAATGATTTGCTTGAAGTATGCAAAAATAACAAAGAGACCTGCGGCCCTGGAGAAGAATGAATTTATTATAGCAGAAGTTTTCGTGGACTACAGTGTGGGCTCTAGTAGTCCACGAATGTTGATCCCATAAATTAGTCCTTAAGGTGCCACAGAATTCTTCGTTGTTTTTGCTGCAACAGAACCACCCAATTCCCCCCACCTCACCGCTTGAAGTATGCAGCAGGGGTGTAGCGATAACGGAGCGGGAGGTTCAAAGAACCCGGGGCCCCCAGCTCCTGAGGGCCCCCCAGTGCCACCCCTCCCTGTTTTCTTCATTATCGCCCTCCTCCACACGGCCCCCTCTCCCCTAGCTATGGCCCCGGCACGCAGGCATTGCGACGATTGCTGGGGAGAGCGTGGGAGGGGGCGTCTTAATCTAGGCGGCGAGCGAGGTACTGCGAAAGGCCGTACTGATGTGGAGGGAAATCGCACGTGGAGGGCAACAGATGGCGCTACAGGGATGGTAATGGGGAGCGGCCCGTGACCACCGTCGGAGCGGACTGCAGCCGCCCTCGCAACAAAGCTATGTTCCCGACGACGACCCCGTGGGAGGTCTTTCACCACAAGACGAAGTGCTGGCTGGGCAGCAGGCAGAAAGAGCCGCCCTCGAAGTGATTCCTCAGCCCCGTTTCTCGAGCGTTCTTCTTCTTACCCGCAGCAGCTCCCTCTTTCTCCTCAGCCGCCATGCCGTCTCCTCAGCGGTTGCCAGGGAGACGCCACACGCGCGCTGGCTGGGCCTAGCCCGGCCCCGCTCTGCCCTCGCCGTCACCCTCCCTCCCCTCCCTCCCTCGGCGGCCCGCGCTCAGGCCCAGCTGCCCACTGGTGCCCACCCCAGCGGAGCCTGCAGTGCCGGGAGGCTCCTTTCTCTCGGTCGTCTGCTCGCTCCCTCCTCCTCTAACTATGTTAGTGTTCGCAGACTGAGGGAATGTGTTGCTAGGACGAGTTTTCAAAAAGAGAGAAAATTCTCAGAAAACAACAAGCAGGTAGCAATCCAGTTTTTTCCCCCCCACCCCTAGTTCAAAATTAGCAATATTTCTGAATTCTGATAGCTTTGGGGTTTTAAAAAATGGAGGGACATGGTCAGAGTTTTGTTTTAAGACATATCTGAATAACTTCTGAATAATGTAGAATTACTTTGTAGCGTCAGATTAATACTGCCTAATGCCAGATGGGTGGAGTCTGGTTTTAGTTCTTGCGATGTGAGGACGAGGAACACTATTCCTATTGATTGATTGTTACTTTCCTTGATGTAAAAAATAAGAACTTGCATTGTAAATTAAAGGTAAAGGGTGCTGTCAAGTTGATTTTTATTCCTGGTGCCCACAGAGCCCTGTGGTTTTCTTTTGGTAGAATACAAGAAGAGTTTGCCGTTGCCTCCTACCACACAGTTTGAGATGATTTCAGCATCTTCTTATATTGCTGCTGCCCAGTATAGTGCCAGCTGGGATTTGAACTCGCAACCCTTTGCTTGTTAAGTCAAGCATTTTCCTGTTGCACCACTTAAGGTGAGGCTAACAAGAAACAATCCTGGAAGAAGTATATTTTCACCCGGGGGTGGCGGCTTTATTGCACAGCAGTGCTGCTCTCCAGATGTTGCTGAACTACAATTCCCATCACCTTTAGCCACAATTTATTGCAGCTGGGGATGATAGGAGTTATATTTCAGCAACATCTGCAAAGCCATACCATTGCCTACCCTACATCTTTTAACATCCACAACTGTTGCTACTGGCCACTAATCTATTACAGTCAGTTCAGGAAATTTCAGGCAACAACCTACAACAATTTACAACAACCAGAGAGGTAGCCATGTTAGTTAATTGCCACAAAAACATTTTAAGAGCTGTGTTCCCTCTAACAGGGATTCCCATATGTTGTTCACTACAACTCCCAGCATCCTCAGCTGCAATGGTCTTTGGCTGGGGCTTCTGGGAGCTGTAGTCTAACAACATCTGGACATTTCTTTTAGAGGGAACACTGTTTAAGAGGCTTCATATCAAGCTTGATAATCTATGTTCATTGTCAATATAGACAGAGCCAAGAGAATGGGAATGAGTCAAAGAATGATACTAGAAAAACTGCTGGTCAGAAAGAAAAAGTTCTAGTTCTGGAATGTATAGCCCCACAGTCCCACTGATTTTAGAGACTGTGGTTACTTTGTTCTTATAAAGGAAACAAAAGATCTAAAATAGAGAAAACTATGGGCCGTCCCAGAGGTGCACCTAGGTAATTTTGGAGACCAGACCTAAAAGCCTTTTGCCGCCCCCACTCCCCGGCCACAAAATAAACATCACCCCACCCCACCCTATTCCCCACCACCACACACAGTGACACACGCAGTATTTTTAACACCTGAGTTCTTGAGGGCCCAAACAGTAACTAAACTTAAAAGAATGTAAGGGTGTAAAACAAGTATATTTATGCAAATATGCATTAGTAGAAACATTTCAACACACAACATATTTCCAAAACCCCAACCCACAGCATAACATGAGAACTCAGTACTGACCCATCCCCCACACAATAGCACCCAGAAAACAGACCATAAAGAAGCAACAGATCTCTCTTGGAGTCCCCGCACGCTCTCTCTCTCTCTCTCTCTCTCTCTCTCCCTCTCCCTCTCCCTCTCCCTCCTCCCCCTTCCCCTCCAAGATCCCAACCCCCAGCATAATATGAGAACTCAGGTTACCTGTTGTTGTTCAGTTCTCACTCACATATTGGTGGTCTGGGTGTGTATGTAGTGTGTGCATGTGTGTACGTAGAAAGGCAAGCCAGGAAGCCTCTGGCTTGGCTCACAGACTCTTTGCAAAAAAAACCCTCCTTTTGCTAGCCCACCCACCCCCGCCATCAGTCCTGGATATGTTAATGGCTTGATAGTGTGGAAAAAATATGGTGGGATGGGGGAATCTCCAGGAATAGCTTCAGCCAGAGCTGGCCACCTGCAAAAGCCCTTTTTGCTTCCACAAATATGTCCCTAAGGCAAGGCTCAGGAAATCCTCTGTTCTACTTGTCTGTAACGAGTGAAAAATGATGCCTGGTGAGTGGAAAAAATCATGACGAATAATGTACCATCATAGCTCGAGGAACCGTCTGACAAGCTGGTGAACTGAGCCAACAGTATGGGTATACCCCACGGAAGATTGGCATCTATGTTTTTAAAAGATCGGGTACCCTGTTTCATTATTGCCCACACTGCTAGTTGCGGTTTGCCTGCCTTGTTGCTATCCACTCCCTGTTGTCACCGCCACTGCCATTTCCTAGCCAGTTGGTGCAGCGCTAGCCCTGTCACCACCCCCTGCCTTGCTGCTCCCTGCTGGGAGGAAATAATCCTCTCAGCAGCAGCACATTGGCACATGTGCACCCATTGCTGTTTCCCAGCCAGCTTGCACAGCACAAGCCAGCGACATTCTTTCCTCTGAGCAGGGAGTGGCAAGGCAAATGGTGAGGGTGGTGAGGGGCAAATGCTGCACCAGCTGGCTGGAAATGGCGGTGGCAACAGGGAGCAGTGAGTAGCAAGGCAGGCAAGACTGCTGGGAGATGTCAGAGGCGGCAGGGAATGGCAAGGCAAGCGGTGGTGAAGGGCAATGTTCCCTCTATCAGGAATTCCCAGATGTTGTTGTCTACAACTCCCATAATCCCCAGCCAAAGGGCATTGCAGCTAGGGATGCTGGGAGTTGTAGTGAACAACATCTGGGAATCCTTGTTAGAGGGAACAGTGGTTAGGGGGCTTGTAAGGAAAAAATCTATATACCCCATACCCACTTTGATCTCCGCCAGTGTTCCTTCTTAATAGGGATTCCCAGATGCTGTTGACCACAACTCCCATAATCCCCAAGCAAAAGCCATTGCTGCTGGGGATTCTGGGAGTTGTAGTCAACAATATCTGGGATTCCCTGAGGAACGCTGATCCCCGCACTATCTTGCAGCATGCAAAATTCTATGTGTGAAAAGGCACATGATATTTATAGGAATTCATCCTCAGTAAATACAGTAAACTACTCCAATCTTCTGCTCCAAGTCAGGATACCTTTTGAAAACTCCAACTTAAAGAAATTCCATGCTTCCCTTAGACCTCGAATGTAATCAAATTCCAATGTCAAATTCAATGTCAGTAGAAATACTTTAAAGCTAGTTATTTGAAGCTTCCTGGCTCTGCCTTTTGTGAATAAGCTTTCTTTCAATCCACCAAAAGGTGGATTCGATTTCACATCCAAAAACATTTTTTTTGAAGGATTGGATCTAGCCCATATTTTCTGTATTCCACTTCTATGTCTTCAAAGCCATAAGAAAAATGTCTTACAGAATCAAGATAACCATTTTCAGGGGAGAAGCCAGCCATGTTAGTCTGTAGCAACAAAGATAAAAAGGTCTTGTGGTATATTAAAGACAAACAGATGTATTATAGCATAAGCTTTTGTGTACTACAGTTCAATAGACTAGTTCACAAAAGCTAATGCTATATTAAATCTAAAGCCCTTTAAGGTGTCACAAGAGCTGTTGTGTTTTGAATCAAGATGGAGTTGCTGTTTCAAATGTACAGAGATTATTTTAGATCAATCACCTGCTATTTAAATATAGCAATATTAACAGTGGTTTTTGTTTATTTTGTGTTATATTTGTGCTATATTTTTGGTTCCTTCATCTGTTACACTTTTCCTTTAAGACAGCATGAGATGATGGGATACCTGCCCAAGATTTAAAAGAACTGCATTGCTAGCACTTGTTCCCCTGAGAAGATTGCTTTCCTTGTGGTTCCATGTGAAGGTTTACAGAAGTTCTTGAAATACTATGTCATTGGACCAGCAAGGTTAGATAGTACTTTATGTGGTTCCATGTTTGCTGCTGGGCTTGTGAGTGAAATAAATATTTAGTTTTTTAGGGGAAACAAAGTTTCTGAAATTGTATTTTTCAGTTAGACCACTCAGTCTTATACGTATTTTACAACACTGGGTTAACTTCTGATATGCTTGTGTGATTATGTCCTTTCTTTCCTTCCCTCTTGTAAAAGATAGAAGTTGAGTAAGCTCAAATACAGAAAACTTGCTCCTTGCTCCTAAGGGCATTGCCTGACATTCAGACTAAATTCCTCATGAATGGTCCCATTAGCTTCAGTGGGACAGTCATGACTAACTTCTCCCATTTATATCAGTGGGATGAACAATGTAGTCTAGATGTCAGTCATTGGCTATAACCTAGAGAAGATTACACATGCTTAAGTCTCATTGTAATTAACTGGATTTGAGTGCCTAAATTTATGTCTGATTGATTTCAATAGAAACTCGTTCCTGTGTGTATGTGTGTGAGAGAGAGATTCTTTCTGGGCAATGCCCAGAAATACAGGATAATGTCAACTTGAAATTAATTGGGCATATGGTCATATATCTAAGTTTAGGGGTATAAGATTGTAACACACACACCATTTGCTTCAGGGTAACCCTATATAATTAACAATGATGATGATGATCTGAAATTAAATGGATAGTTGTTTGTGGTCTCAGGTATTGATTAGCATCTGATATATAGTACCAGTATTGTATCTTTCCTATTTAACAAAGATCTGCAAAAAAAGAACTTTGCCTTGTAAATGAACCCTCCTCACTACATGGATATCTCTGATTTGGGCAAAGGGGATGGAGAATATAGGTACTTCACTTTATGTAAAGTAATGGCTTCAAGTAGGCTGATCTACTGATAAAAGAATACTGTATTTACCTGAATCCAAGACTACCCCTCCCCCCAAGTTCTTTGATGCTGTACATCAGGTGGTCATCTTAAATTTAGAGTCATCTTCCTTTCTGATAAATACAGGTATAACCTGTATTTGTTGAGGGAATCCTCTTAAATTCAGAGTCTTCTATTCAGGTAAATGTGGTATAATGTCTAAGCCAGTTTACCTATGCTCACCAGGATGCTAGGGTGACATTACTTGAAGGCATTCCAGATTTTCAGTTTATATCATAAGATGAACTGCTTTGGTCACCCATTCACTGTGCACTGACCTCATATCTTCCCTTGAGTTATGCTTCTATTTTAGGAATATCACACTCTTGCAGATCCCTTAAACAGAAATATTTTTGTTGCTAAGAAAAAATATATTTTCATTGAGAGTGCATTTAGTTCAGTGTGATGTGTGAAAATTCTCAAACATCTGCTTAGTAAGGATGTACAAGTAATGTAACTGCTTCCTTGACAATAACATGCTATGGCTTTTTTACGCTTAATTTTTTAAAAGCCTTTGCATTCCTGCACTGATAAAAACTAGTGAAACTGACAAAAAATGTTAAGGCAAAGTCTAGGGAAGCTCCAAGCCTTAGTAAATCCAGCTGAGGTAAAACCAATCCAGTGTTGAGTGGGGACTTTGGCAGACTTTGAAGGTTTGGAGCTAAGGTTCCCCTTTTCGGGCCTTGGTTGCTTGGTTTCTATAGGCTTTGAAGACTGAGTGCTTCCCTCTCTGCTCCACTAGAAAACAAAATCATCCAGCCTGCAAAAATCTGGTTTTCCCTCCCCACCCAGCAAGACTATTAGCCTTCTAATTCCTTCCTCTTCCCCAACCCTGATTGTAATTGGAAGAATATTACATTACTCCCAGGGATTCTTTTAAAGGATGCAGTGTGACTGCTTAATCATGTGACAGAACCATTCAAAGTTTTATATAAAAGTGTATATTTGAAAATCTTTGCTCTCAGAACACAACTTTAACTAGCACTGGATATGTATTCCAATGTTGAGGTTGTATGGTGTAGGATTCCACAACCACTAAAGACATTAAACATGCGTGCACACACACTAATCTTTTTTGTGCTAAAAATTGATCATGAAGAAAGAATACTAGAGTATTGCTAGGAAACAGCAGGAAAAAGAGAAGTTTAAGATGAGAAGATATCTGTATAAATAAATGTCTTTGATTTGTATTGATGGGATAGAAAGTACTTCCTTTTGGTGCTCTTTCATTCCCCCCAATAGTAAAGCGGGTTTCCTATATGTATCTGGGTGCCAAAATAGAATAAGATTGGTATGGTGGAAAAGGTCTCTACATACAGGTATGCAGGAAAGCCCTGCATTTTTAGAAGAGATTATTATCCTGCCCTCCCCACAACATACACCAAATGAAACCCAGCAGAGACTAAAGGTAAAGTGTGCTGTTGAGTCGATTTCGACTCCTGGCACCCACAGAGCCCTGTGGTTTTCTTTGGTAGAATACAGGAGGGGTTTACCATTGTCTCCTCCTGCACAGTATGAGATGATGCCTTTCAGCATTTTCCTATATCACTGCTGCCCGATATAGTACCAGCAGGGATTTGAACCCGGCAACCTTCTGCTTGTTAGTCAAGCATTTCCCTGCTGCGCCACTTAAGAATTATATATATTCGCTGTCTATGTACTACCAGCAAACATCTTTTCCAAACAGTGGCAAAAGAAAATGGCATGCAAATATGAACCCCTTGCAGTGTAAAGGGCTCCAGACTACAGAAAAGGAGCTGGCTTTGGAGAATGCATGCCGAAGGTGCCATTCTCCAAGCCCAACTCTCTTCTCCATTCTGAGGCTATTCACATGTGCATGGAAAACCTGTTGGGGGTTGTAATTTTTACCCCCAGATTAATTAGCAGAGCACTAAAGAAGCTACCCACCCCTGTTACAGAGTAGAATTCAGAGTTTAGTTGTTGCAGCTATTTAGAGAAGATACATAGAGATTCTTGTAGTACTAAGTATTTATTGGTAAAATACACCTTTGGATAGGAAAGACCTAATCCTTAATCTAAATGAATAATGATTCTATATAATAAATAAGTAGGTGCCAGAGAGAGATAGAGATGTTTCCACCTGCTCTCCAAGAGGAAAGGAAGGGATTCTGACCAGCACAGAAAATACCAGAAGAGTAAAATCAGAGGGGTCATAGAACAGAGACAGGCAGAACAGCTAGGGAGATCCTTACTCACTATCTCTACTCCCAGTGCCTCTAGTGGTCATTAGGATAGTTGGTACAAAAGGTCGATGGACTGGAACACCAACAAAACTGGGCTAAGGGAGTCCAGCCCAGTTCTGCACACTCACGTGAACCACTGGGATCACACCCGATCCCGGTGACACCACGGTGGCAAACCCGCCTATGAAGCCTTCCTTGAAAACGGGGAAGGAGAGCGAGTGCTCTCCTAGCCCCATTTCCTTGATTGTGTGTCAGCTGCAGCTGCAAGTAGCCATGGCTGGCAGACTCAGGGAGTAGGGTCCCCATAATGCACTGCACACTTTAAATGCACACTATGTGCCTGGTTTAAGGGTGCCCTCATGCCCAAAACACGGGCTACACGGCGGGTTTCCTAAGCAAGTTTGTCACCATGCACCACACAGCTCCTGGCAGTTCACACGTGCTGGCAAACGGAGCTGGGCCCAGTTTTGCTGGCATGTGTGAGTAGCCCCAAGGTGTGGCTCCCTGACAAATTGTTTATTGGGCCTGTGTGAAGCTTTGACCAAAGCTGAATACTCTGCACTGTCCTCCTGGTACCATGCAGAAATGACCATTCTCACTGTGCAGTGCTGCATTTTGCTCAGTGCCAGGGGGACTCCTCTAAGGGAAATGGCGCCTGCTTGAGCCCCTGCACCATCTTGGAAGGTGAGCACAGAGAGTTGGGAAGTGTAGGCCTCAGGGGCGGAGCCACCATTGGGCCAACGGGTTCAAAGAACCCAATCAGGGGCTGCGCCTCGCGGGCCTGACACCCCCCCCGCGTCTGATGTCATACGCGGGGGTGCTAGTTTAGCTCCCAAGCAGGGGCCACCCGCCCCCCTTTGGGAGTTAAATGGCCACCGCGTTCATGGCATGGCCAGGAGCAGCTTTCCCCTGCCTTTAAGGCAGGGAAGAGCCACTCCTGGCTGCGCTGCGAACACAGCGCCAACCCAAATCTAACTCCTGAAGGGGTCGTGCGGCCCCTTCAGGAGTTAAATGGCTGGCACCACAAACACAGTGCCGGCCTGATACACACTTCCAAATGGAGCCGCGAGGCTCCATTTGGGAGCCAGACCACACACCCCGCATCTGACATCAGACACGGTGAGTGGGGCCACCGCCACACATGGGCCGCTGGCGGTCAGGCTTCGCACCTGGTAGGTCTTTCTAGCTCTTTCTCCCTAGAGCTGTCTAAGAGAAGGTCGTGTCTCTCTTAAAGGGCCCTCCCAGTACCGAAAAAAGACAACTCCCACTGTGCTGACCTCTGCATTGTGCAGTACTGTGCGGAGGTCAGCACAGTGAGAAATGGCTTTCGCAAGTGACTCTGTCCTGAAAAATAGTGCAGCTCATTGTTTTATCAGTGTTTTTGTCAGGAGACTTTGCCCTTCATGGTTTAACTTTAAAGCCAGGGGTGGGGAGGTGTGCCTTTGGGAAACGGTGTGCTTGAGAGGAAGAGATTATGTGTGTCCTCTCCCAGCATGCCCTCTACCAGCAACTTATTTTCTCCCCCTTCCTGTTATTTGGAAGAATGCAGTGAAACTAAAAAAACGTACTCACTGCTTTGGAATTTTAGTCTTCCTTTATAATATCATAATGTGTTAGTGCTCCTGTTTAAATTGCTACTTAGAAAAACCACTGAATGGATCTTACTTCAAAGATTGGACTATCATGAAGTCAGGGCTGGCTTTAGGAGTGGGCAAACCAAGTGGACACCCAGGAAACTTACTTGAAGGGGACACCAAGCAACTGAGCGGAATGTTTTGCTGTTTTTGTAGTGTACTATTTGAGATGAGCTAGGGGGAAATTGATAAACTAACAGGCGGGGGCGGGGGGGGCAGCGCAAAGGCACTCCTTGCCCAAGGCACTACTTATGCTAAGTCTGGACCCACATGAAGTTAAATGCTTTTAGGACCAGGAATTCAGTTTGAGCATCATAACATGATTCTGGAATGAAATCTGTATACTATTTCCAAAAGAGCTGGAAATGTTATGATCCTAGTGAATACATAACTGCAGCACCTGTGGGAGGTACCGGCAGACTCAGGGTGACCTGTGTTCAAAAATCTGAAGGAAAAAAAATTCAAGGGCAGTGGGGGAGATCCCAAAATTGTCTCTCTAAGTCAATGGAATGGAATACTTGTGGGCTCAGAGTTCAGTTAATAGACAAGCAGGTAGGCAACGCTAATGGAACTCAGTGGCAAGTGGGGAAGAAAAATTCCTTCAGAAATTTGAAGGCCTGTCCAAATGAAGAGAACAGAAAGGAACACTAACTCTGGAATGCAAGGAGATATTAAGGGAAGAGGAAAAGAGAGTTTGAGGAACTTTTAGATAAAAGCATTAAGGGGAATAACACAAACATCTTTAAATTCCGTTTAGTATACAGAGGAGTTACAGGGGCTGAAGCAGCAAGGTGGGTGACTGGAACGCAAGTGGAGAAATCAGCTCGAATCTGACAGGATACAGCATAGAGCCAATCTGAAGGTTTAGGAGGTGGCGGTGCATGCAACAAAAAAACAATTCTGTTCTGCATGCATTGCATTTGCAGGTTCACATTCAGCAGAGTTATACTGGGTTGTGAGGAGCTTAATTCTTGCACCTTCTATATTGAACCACTCCCCAGAGACTATGTTCTGCTGTAACGCTTTTAATGTGTTCTTTGCAGATAAAATTGTTTATTTTCAGGCCGACTTGGACCCCACTATTTCTAAAGAGTCTATTAAGGGGGTGTCCAGCAATCCCTCTTGCAGTGTTAGATTGGATCAGTTTCAATCGGTGACTCCTGAGGATGTGGACAAGCTCCTTGGAGCAGTGTGGCCTTCCACTTGTTTTCTGGATCCGTGCCCAGCTTGGCTGCTTCTGTCTATTGGAGGTGGCCTAGTTAATATCATTAATGCATCGCTGAGGGAGGGTAGCAGGCTTGGACTGGGTTACCGGGTAGCGGTGCAAATTCCCGGTGCGTCCAGTCGCCTGTGCGCCCTGTCGCCATCGGAGTGTGACGGCAGGCACCTGCGACCACGGAGGAGGGAGGAGCGCTCACACTCCAGCAACAGGGCATGCAGGCGATGGGGTGCACCCGGAATTCACACCACTGCCCGGTAACCCAGTCCAAGCCTGGAGGATAGGATGCCTCCTTGTTTGAAGGAGGCAATGATCAGACGGCTTCTTAAGAACCCTTCCCTAGATCCCTCAGCGATGGATATTTATAGGCCAGTCTCCAATCTCCCATGGTTGGGCAAGGTGATTGAGGGCATGAAACATTTCAACATGCAACGGAACATATTCCCATCCCACATATTTCTTTCCCCATTCCCCCCTCTGTCTCTAAAGCAGAGGTCATGCTCGGCTGCCTGGCGCAGGTCACAGTCACTCTTGGCTGCCCAGTACAGTGACCACACCACCCAGGGCAGACTAAAGAGGATTTGGGGTCCCCCAGGGTTTGTGGAGGCCCTGGACTTCAGCCTGGAAGTCCAAGGATAAGAGTGCCTGATACTGAGCATATACCTGTGCCT
Organism: Hemicordylus capensis; assembly: GCF_027244095.1. Classification (NCBI taxonomy): domain Eukaryota; kingdom Metazoa; phylum Chordata; class Lepidosauria; order Squamata; family Cordylidae; genus Hemicordylus; species Hemicordylus capensis. The sequence goes on along the minus strand of NC_069657.1, from coordinate 387,576,004 downwards.
GAACCGAGCATCTCAAGGACAGAGGTTAAAGAACTCAGTCAGATATAGGTGATGAGAGATGACGTTCTAAACTGTCTTGAAGAATTATGAGTCCTTGAACTCAAATGTGAAATTGTCGTCCACAACAAATATTTATATACCGCTTTTCAACAAAAGATTCCAAAGTGGTTTACATAGATAAACAATAAATAAATAAGATGGCTCCCTGTCCCTAAAGGACTCGCAATCTAAAAAGAAACATGATAGACACCAGTAACAGTCACTGGAAGTACTCTCCTGGGGGTGGATAGGGCCAGTTACTCTCCTCCTGCTAAATAAAGAGAATCACCACATTTAAAAGGTGCCTCTTTGCCCAGTTAGCAGGGGTTAACCGCCTTGCAAAAATATGTAACTTCAGGCTCAATAAATCAGGATGTGTACTGGAGGACTGGAAAGTAGCAGGTATAATACTGATTTTCAAAAAGGGAACTTGGGGGGTCTGGGAAATTACAGGCCGGTTAGCTTAACATCTGTGCTAGGCAAATTGATGAAAAACATTCTCAAAGATAAAAGTGTTAAGCAGAAGAACAGGCCCTGCTGAAGGAGAACCAGCATGGCTTCTGCAAAAATAAATCTTGCCTCACCAAACTTGAAGTTCTTTGAGAGTGTCAAGACATGTGGATAATGGTGATCCAGTTGTTATAGTTGGACTTTCAAAGAGCTTTCAACAAAGTTTCTCATCAAAGACTCTTGAGAAAACTCAGCAGTCATGGGATAAAGGGACAGGTTCATGTGTGGATTGGTAACTTATTGAAAGACAGGAAACGGAGGGTAGGAATAAATGGACAGTTCTCTAAATGGAAGTAAGTAAGAAGTGGGGTCCCCCAGGGATCTGTACTGGGACCAGTGCTTTTTAATCATCAATAATCTAGAAGTTGGGGTAAGCAGTGAGGTGGCCAAATTTGCAGATTACACCTAACTATTTAGGGTAGTGCAATCCAAAAATGGATTGTGACGAGTTCCAAAAGGATCTCTCCAAACTGGGGAAGTAGGTTACAAAATGGCAAATGTGGTTCATTGTTAGCAAGTGTAAAGTGATGCATATTGGGACAAAAAACAAAACTCAACTTCACATATAGACTGATGGGGTCTGAGTTGTCGGTGACTGATCAGGAGGGAGATCTTGGGGTTGTGGTGGACAGCTCGTTGAAAGTGTCGACACAATGTGCAGAAGCTGTGAAAAGGCCAATTTAATGCTCGGAATAATTAGGAAGGGGATTGAAAATAAACCTGCTAATATCACAATGCCCTTATACAAATCTATGGTGTGGCCATATTTTGAGTTCTGTGTATAGTTCTGGTCACCATACCTCAAAAAGGACATTATATAATTGGAGAAGGTGTAGCAGAGGAAAACAACTAAGATGATCAGGGGCCTAGAGCACCTTTCTTATGAGGTAAGGCTACAACGGCTGGGGCTAGTTTAGAAAAGAGACGACTGAGTAGAGTCATGAGAGAGGTCTATAAAATTATGCTTCAAGATAGAATTTTTTTTTCTCCCTCTCATATAGCAATAGAACCAGGGGTCATCTCATCCATGATTACCAAGAAATTTAGGACTGACAAAAGGAAATCGTCTTTCACACAGCACATAATTAATCTATAGAATTCTCTGCCACAAGATGTGGTAATAGCCACCAGTCTGAATGGCTGTAAGAAAGGCTTAGATAAATTCATGATCATGGTCTATCAATGGCTATTAGTCTGAGGGCTATAGGCCACCTGCAGCTTAAGAGGCAAGATGCTTCTAAATAGCAGTTGCAGGGGAACAACAGCAGGAGAGAGGGCATACCCTCAGCTCTTGCCTCTGGGTTTCCCAGAGACATCTGGTAGGCCACTGTATGAGACAGGATGCTGGGCTAGATGGGCCTTGGGCCTAATTCAGCAGGGCTGCTTTTATGTTCTTATGAGGGGCTGGGGAAGGAGGGTTTGAACAAAAAGTGGGGAATTTCTTGGCTTGAAGAATGCTGCCTTAAGGCAATCGCAACCCCTTTTCCTTAAGGGAAAAGGTGTCTAAAACTCTTTAGTTCTATCACTAGCCATTTCATGCCTTGTGTCTCTGAGGAGGAAGGGGTTTGACACACTTAAGCAAACAGAAAAACAACTGGTTTTAGGAACCTAGGAAGCTGCCTTCTTCTGAGTCAGACTATTGGTCAATCTAGCTCATTTAGTATTATCTTTACAGATTGACTGCAGCTTCTCCAAGGTTGCTGGAGTCTCTCTCAGATCAATCTGGAGGTGCCAGGGAGGGAACTTTGGATTTTCTGCATACAAGCATGCCGGTGCTCTACCCAGAGCAGCCCCATTCCCTAAGGGGAACTTCTTTCAGTGCTCACGCATGTAGTCTCTCATTCAAATAAGTTTCCAAGCAAAATACAAGGTGTTGCCTATAAAGCCCTAAATGGCTTAGGCCCAGGGTATTTAAAAGAACATCTTCACTATGAGCCCCACACCCACTGAGCTCATCCGGAGAGGTTCGTCTGTAGTTGCCACTAGCTACACAGGGATGGGTTTTCTCTGTTGCATCTGGAAGTCTGGAATGCGCTCCCTGCTGAAACAAGAGCCTCCCCATCTCTGACAACTTTTTAAAAGTCTTCAAATGAACCTTTATTCATCTAATATTTTTAAGTAGACGTGTGATTTTTAATTGTTTTAAAGCTTTCATTTTTGTTTTGTTTTGTGTTGCTGTAAACCACCCAGAGATGGAAGTTTGGGGCGGTGTACAAATAAAATAAATAAATGCGAACCCAGGCAGACCCTGCTTAAGAAAGGGGACCATTTATGTTTGCTACCACAAGACCAGTTCTCCTTTTATTGTGTTTGTTTTTGTTGCTAACTCTTGTTTTTTCACCATGTTCAGGCACAGGCTGACATGCACGCCAGCTATATATTGCAACATTTTGTTGTGGGTCCATACTTGTATCATTCTTGTGATACTTATCTCTGTATCGTTTCAATCCTTTTGAGACGGGGTGTTATAGTATCACAAAATTGAGTCTTTTGCCTTGGGGAGCTTTGACTACATTTTGTAGATAGGGGCATCCACACTAACTTGTTGATGAATAGTCCCATTAAAATTAACAGGAGAAGTTAGTCATGACAGACTGGTCCCATTAACTTCAGTGGGATTACTCATGAGTAATTTAAGAATCTATGGCTGACATCCAAACTAATTAGTCTAGGACTTAAGCCTGCTGTCTTTCATACAGAACCTGTTTTTACAGTACATGCTGTTTTGTTATTGCTTTTCTTTTATTGTTATGTGCTCTTATTGATTTTTTTAAAAAATTGATTAGTGTTGGTTACCTTGAGCATCCTGCAATTGATCTATCTTTAACAATTATATTCCAATCAATGACCTATATAGCAAATAGGGCTATATTATGATATGCTTTCTAATAACTTTTGATATGGTGCCATTTTGATACTGATGATGATTTGATTCATGTTGTATACTGTCTAGAAGCTATAAGATTAGGCAGGATGTAAAATAAATCATGTGCTTCTCATCCTGAAATCTGTGCTTTCCCACACATTCTGTTGATTAGCCCCCAGGACCAGCTCACTCCAGAGATAATGCTTTCTGATATGGCATGGTGCACATGAGCGGGTAGAGTTGGAATGCCATTAGAAGCTAACAATATTCCTTGTCCTGGCTACTGTGCAGGTGAAAACACAGTGCTGTGAATAATCGGAGGATCACGAAAAGGATCTAGTGCTTTGGCCCCAATTTAAATTAGATTTTTCTTGTGACATTTTAATCCTACTCTTCTTCCAAAGCAGCTCATGATGATGTGTTCTTTTCTCATTCTTGCCTAATGTCAACCCTGTGAGATAGGGTTGGGCTGAAAGGTTTGTTGGTTTGATTTAAATACTACTTTTTATAAAACCTAGCCCAAGGTGTTTTACAAAAATTAATTCAATAAAATTCCATTAAATCACAATAAAATATTAATCAAGACCATAAAAACATCAAAAAAGAAACAGCCATAAAAACAAAGCAGAGAAGTGGAAAGGAGGGACTGACAACCCTAAGGGGTAAAAGCCTGAACAGTTGTTTTTTAAAAACACCCATGAACACCCTCTGGGACTCCACAACTAGCAGGATCTCCCAAGGATCTGTATTGGGAATTTGTCTAAGCCCTTTTTAAAGCCACCCAAGCTGGTGGCTATCACCACATCCCATGGCAAAGAATTCCATAGATTAATTATGCGCAGTGTGAAAAAGTACTACTTCATGTTGGTCCTAAATTTTCTGACCTTCAGTTTCATGGGATGACCCCTGGTTCTAGTGTTGTGTGCAAGAAAGAAATTTCTCTGTCCACTTTCTCTACTCCATGCATAGTTTTATACACTTTGATCATGTCTCCCTTTAGTTGCCTGTTTTCCAAACTAAAAAGCCCCACATGTTGTAGCTGTGCCTCCTAAAGAAGGTGCTCCAGGCCACTGAACATCTTGGTTGCCCTCTTCTGCACCTTTTCCAGTTCTACAATATCCTTCTAAGGATACGGTGACCAAAGCTGTACACAGTACTCCAGATGTAGCCGCACCATAGATATGTATAAGAGCAGTATACTATTAACATTTTTATTGTCAATCCCCTTCCTAATGATCCCTAGCATGGAATTAGCCTTTTTGACAGCTGCTACACTCTGAGTAAACACTTTCAATAAGCTGTCCACCATGACCCCAAGACTTCTCTCCTGGTCAGTCCCTGACAGTTCAGAGCCCATCAGTACATATGTGAAGTTGGGGGGTTTTGTCCCAATATTTTCCCCACTTTACACTTGAACTGCATTTGCCATTTTGTTGCACACTCCCCCAGTTTGGAGAGATCCTTTTGGAGCTCCTCATGATCAGTTTTGGATTTCACTACCCTAAATCATTTAGTGTCATCTGCACATTTGGCCACTTCGCTGCTTACCCCAACTTCTAGATCATTTATGAATAAGTTAAATGCTAATAGTATAATGCCCTTATACAAATCTATGGTGCGGCCACATCTGGAGTACTGTGTACAGCTTTGGTCACCGTATCTTTAGAAGGATATTGTAGAACTGGAAAAGGTGCAGAAGAGGGCAACCAAGATGATCGGGCATCTTGAGTCAAGGCTACAGCATCTGGGACCTTCTAGTTCAGAAAAGATGTGACTACAGGGAGACATGATAGAGGTCTATACAATTATGTATGGAGTGAACAGAGAAATTTTTCTCCCTCTCTCACAACACTAGAACCATGAAACTGAAGGCTGGGAATGTTAAGACCAACAAAAGAAAGTACTTTTTCACACAGTGCATATTTAACCTATGGAATTATTGGCCATGGGAAGTGGTGATGGCCACTAACTTGGATGGCTTTAAAAGGGGCTTAGACAAATTCATGGAAGACAGCTCTATCAATGGCTACTAGTCTGGTGGCTATAGGCCACCTCCAGCCTCAGAGGCAAGATGCCTCCAAATACCAGTTGCAAATATGCAAGATGCCCCCAAATACCAAAGCAACAGCAGGAGAGAGGGCATGCACATACCTCTTGCCTGTGGGCTTCTCAGAGGCATCTGGTGGGCCACTGTGTGAAACAGTGGGCTGGATGGGCTGGACTGGATGGGCCTTGAATCTGAACCAGCAGGATTGTTCTTATGAGAGCATTCCAGAGCCTGGGGACAGCAACAGAGAACTCTGTCCCACGTGCACAACAACTGAGCCTCTCTCACTGTCTGCACATGGAGCAAAGCCTCCTCTGATGAGTTTGTTGGGTGGGCAGAAACCCTTGGGAGCAGTCAGTTCTTCAGATATCCAGAGCCCAAACTGTTAAGGGCTTTAAAAGGTAATAACCATCACCTTGAATTGGATCCAGAAACAAATTGGCAGCTAGTGCAACTCTTCCAAAATAGGTGTAATATGTTCTGAATGAGGAGATCCAGATAGAACCCTAGCTGCTGTATTCTGCAGCAACTGAAGTTCCTGAATATCCCTTAAGGCAGGCTTCCCCAACCTGCAGCCCTCCAGATGTTGCTGAACTACAATTCCCATCATCCCAGCCACAATAAGTTGTAGGTGAGGGTGATGGGAATTGTAGATTGGCAGCATCTGGAGGGCCGCAGGTTGGGGAAGCCTGCCTTAAGGTCAGCCCCATGTAAAGCACATTGCAGTAATCCTGCAGTGATGTGACTAAGGCATGGGTAACCGTGGACATATCTGCCTTCTTGGGGAGGAAAACAAGAAAGAAGAATCTACCTTGCCAAGATGGTAACTGGTCCATCACCTAGTGAGCGCCATGACTAACGGAGCTCTGAACCCAAGCCTGTGCAAACCTGCCCTGGGCATGCACGTTAGCATGCCAGGGTTGTGTAGCTCAGGCAGATGCTGTACTAATGTGCAAACAGATTACAACTTTAAACAAGATGTCAGATGTGCATCATGAGCAAGTTCTGCATTCCCATTCCCTAATTTTTAACTTCCAGCGGTAGATTATTCCACTTTTTGTAAAAAGCACTTTAAAAAGTAATCCCCAGTGATTTCAGTGGCAATAAGCAAACCTTCATAGGATCAAATTGCACAGGTGAGTGATGGCTATAATAAACATGAGAAATTGACAACTATCCAAAAGCTTGTGGGTTTTAAAAAGTTTTTTTAGTGGTGCAACAGTGTTTGAGACAATTGGTGTAAGCTGCATCTTTAATATAGAGTTGCTTCAAACGGTACTTCATGATACTACTTCACAGAGTAACTTGTTTGTAGGTGGCTGCTAGCTAAGGTAGGAGTAGGGAATGTGATCTGCAGCACATAGTTGAGCGACTTAGGCCTTTGCAGGTGCCCCATAGGTGAGGCTTTAATGGATTTTATTTGGCGCAGCACACTTCTTTTTTTATTTTTACATTTTATATCCCGCTCTTCCTCCAAGGAGCCCAGAGCAGTGTACTACATACTTAGGTTTTTCCTCACAACAACCCTGTGAAGTAGGTTAGGCTGAGAGAGAAGTGACTGGCCCAGACCCACCCAGCAAGTATCATGGCTGAATGGGGATTTGAACTCGGGTCTCCCTGGTCCTAGTCCAGCACTCTAGCCACCACACCATGATGTTGTTCAGTGTTCAATATGTAGACTTGACTTAATTAGAAATGCCCCATTGATTTTAGTGGGTTTTATTTCTAAGTAGGCGTGAAAGATTGCAGTCTTGCAGAATATTAGACATATCTAAATCTGTATATGATTCCAGCCTTGTAGCTCGGTCTTTTGCAGGTTTTCTCAGCAGTCCCACCGAATTCAACAAGACGTAATCACACGTAAGATACATAGGACTGCTGCCTGAATATTACCAGAACTGGATAGAAATATCCATAATGTACTCCTTAGCCATTTCGTGGCTTTCTGCTTTAGGTGGTTACGGTAATGCTGCGCGAGAGTCAGTAGTTACGGTAGCGGGGGAGGGGCGAGATATATGAGGCGCGCGGCGGGGCGTGGGCAACCATAGCGTTGCGTGCTCGAGCCCGCGAGGCGCGCTCACCGTCCCTGCCTCGCGAGCCTCGGTGAAAGGATTTGGCGCCAGGCGGGTCCCCTTTTGCAGCTGCCGCAGCCGCGCGAACCAGCCACCTCCGCCCAGACCGTATCGAGTCTCTGCAGCCGCCGCTATGAGCAGCTCGCCGGTGAACGTGAAGAAGTTGAAGGTGTCGGAGCTGAAAGAAGAGCTGAAGAAGCGGCGCCTTTCCGACAAGGGCCTCAAGGCCGAGCTCATGGAGCGGCTCCAGGCCGCGCTCGACCAGGAGGAAGCCGGAGGGGGAGGCCTGGCCAGCGCCGAGCCCGGCAACGGCAACATGGAGGAGATGGGGGAGGCCGCTCCGGGCGGCGGGGGCTCCCAAGAGAAGCTGCTCATGGCGGGCGGGGGAGGCTCCGGCCAGGCCGCAGCCTGTGATGATGACGAGGAGGCCGAGTTCGGCGCCAGCCACGGGGAAGAAGAGGAAGAGGAAGGCATGGAGCTGGGCGAGGAGAACGGCGAAGGGGTGGCCGCCGGGGAGGAGGAGGCGGCCGAAGATCTGGAGGACGACGAGAACGGCGATGATCAGGGCTTCCAGGAGGGGGAGGACGAGGAGGAAGATGCCGCCGCCTCCGCCACCACTACCACCGGGAACGCCAACGGCCACGGCGCCCAGCAGCAGCAGCAGCAGCAACCCGGCCCCGCAGCTAAGGAGGCTCCGGGAAAAGCCGCCGCGGCTGCCCCTTCGGAAGCCCCGGCTGCGACTCCCGCGCCCTCGGCCCAGGCCGGCGCGAAGCAGCTGTCGCCCGCCCAGCAGCAACAAAAAGCTGGAGGGCCTGCTCGCCCTGGGGGTGAGTAGTGCGTGGGACCCGGATGGGCGGCGGTGGCGGCGGCAGTTGGTAGCTCACTGGCGGGGTCAGGCCGCGCCGCCATCTTTTTTCCTCCTCTGGTGGCTCTCCTGGGTGGAGGTGGCGTAGCGAGGGGCTGCTTTGGGGACTTCCAGGCCCAGCGCGCCGCGTGTCTCGCAAAGCGCGGGAGGCGGGGGCGCTTGCGCCATTTCGCGAGCGTGGTGAGGAAGGGGCGCGTGAGCGGGGGAGGGGCTGCTCGCAGGAGCCGCTGGGGCGCGCTGTGGAACGTGCGAAAGAACGTTTGCGCTGCTCTGCGTCACATCCGCCCGTGGGGCTCTGGGCTTGAGTTCAAATACCGAGTACAATGGAGGCGGAGCAGGAGGAGGCCGCCGCGGAAGGATCTGGTGTGGCGAAGGACTGTGGGAGTTGGAGGGCAGATCGGCGCGCCTTTGAGCCGCCCTCCGTCGCTATGAGTGTCAGTGCAGGCTTTAGCGGAGATCTCGTCGCTTCGCCTCGTGGTATTAAAACCGAAAGCTGCCGACCGCGTGAGCGCAGCGTTTAATGGGGCCGAGCTTCTATTGTGGGTCGAATCCCGAGGCGAGGAAGGATGTGGGGGGGAGCATGGTTGCCGATGTGCCGATAATATTGTTCTTGTTTATAGAGCGTATGTGTATTTTTCGACGTTGTTTCTAATATATTTTTCTCTCTCAAAAATACTAAGAATCTAAAACTGAACAAAAACCTGGTGAGAAGAAAAGGGGAGTTAAGAGGCAACGTGAAGACCATGGACGAGGGTACTTTGAGTACATTGAAGAAAACAAATATAGCAGGTAGAATTATTACTGTGTTGCAATTGTAATGTAATTAAATTAGAGATTCTGGAACATTTGAATTTTTATTTTTAAAAAATTTGTCTGGCAGGGCCAAATCTCCTCAACCACCTGTGGAAGAGGAGGATGAACACTTTGACGACACAGTGGTTTGTCTTGATACTTGTAAGTATAAAATGTACCCATTTCTGTTAGAAACATGCTGTAAGACAAGATGTTTTTGAGAAGCCGCTAAAGTATACTGCCATATCAGAGGTACAATTTTTCCTCAGTCTGCAAATTTAAGTTTCAATATGTATTGCCTTTTGTTTTCTAAATCACAATAAAGTGGAAGAGTGTTTGTGTTATGTGAAAATGAAGCTCATAAAAGTGAGAAACTGACTAGCTTAATCTTCTGGGTATAGGCCCATTCAGGAGTTTCAAGTTAATCTATATTGTTAGCCTCTTGCACCTTTAGAAGACAAGGAAGTCTAGTGGTAGGGAGTTCTGTGGGAACATAAGAACTCTGGGTTCAGTAAACCATTGGAAAGGATATGACTTGACTTGTTTTGATTCTTCATAAACAAGGCTTTAAAGTGCACTACTAATATTCATTCAGTCATTCGATTTCTATACCGCCCTTCCAAAAATGGCTCAATAGATATTATAAACACAGTAGATGATGCAATAATGCACACTTTATGTACATGACACTGAAACCACACTAACTAGGAGTGCACTTAATTATTTTTGGTGAACTACTAAATGGTTAACACAATAACAATTGTATTGTGTATCGTTCCTTTGCATGGCTCTGAATGTTAAGAAAATGAAGTACTGAGAGCATCTAACATACTTCCACAAATGAATAAAATATTAAGGCCAGACATGGAACTCATCACAGCAATTGCCAAGAAATTTGACATACACAGAGAGCTGCCACTGTCCATTTCTCACCACAACTCTCTCACAAGCAAACCAAATCACAACTCAAGGAAGGCACCAGAGTTCTGTCTCTTATCAATCTGAGCTCCAGCTAAACCAGATAGTTATAGCAGCAATAAAACCACAAAATCAAACCTTCCTCCTTTCCATCCTGATGTATCCTTTTCAAAAGAGGCACAATATTTATTTATTAAATTTATGCCCCGCCCAAACTTATGTCTCTGGGCGGCTAACAATATAAGGACTCTCTGCCTCCCAGTCCCTTAGAATACAGTTTGAAGTTCACTCCTTCTAGGCTTCCTCCAGCCATTGGGGCACAATTGCCCATGACAACACTTAATTTGTATAACAAGCCAAGCAAGGAGAACACAATCCAATTAGAAGCCAATGCCAGAATACCAATCTGCAAGGGGGAAACAGGCCACCAAAATGGTGCTCGAAACAATTTTGATTGAAATGGGGTTGTGTTATTCCGTGCTCAAAATAGGCTTTTTTTTTTTAAATTTTGAGAGGGTGTTCATTTTGAGCTCAAAACACTCGAAATGGCTTGTTCAGAGTTAAGACCATTTAATGTCATAATTTTTTTGCACATCCCTAGTAATAAGCCATATTTATCTGTGTAGTTCTAAACTCTCACACCAAGCTGACTGGTGCATATGAACTCTTTAGACTGATCCAGCCAAAACTAAGCCTGAGTTTTGTGTTTGAGAGAGCTCTATGCATATTGATATCTTTTTGCTAAAAGCAGACACAACGAATGTGTGCATTTTTGGTGTATTTGTGTTGATAATAAGAATAGTAGTGAACTTTTATTGCACAGATAAGTTTGCTTTGCAGAGGTATCCAAGAAGGCTTTTCTTGAAGATCCAAGTCTTATTAATATAGCATTTATTGCACAGGTTGCTATCCAAATTTGTGGCTAGGGATGTGCAGATCACTCCTCGGTTTGGTTCCACCTTGAAACTGACTGGTTTAAGTGTTCCAAGCTCGGAACAGAATGCTCTTCAACAACAACAACAAATATTTATATACCACTCTTCAACAAAAGTTTCCAAAGCAGTTTACACAGAGAAATAATAAACAAATAAGATGGATCCCTGTCCCTAAAGGGCTCACAATCTTAAAAAAAAAACCCCACACACTCAAGATAGACATCAGCAACAGTCAAATGGAATAGAACAAGTCAGAATGTTATGACTGTTCCGAGTGCCATTTTGGAATCCAAAAACGGTGCGCTTTTGGCTGCCGCACATGCACTGAGGCTAGAAGGCCATTTTGGATTCCAAAATGGCACTTGGAACATGCAGCAGATTTTGTGTTTTTGTTCCAAGCTCAGAACAGAACGCAAAGTCTGTTTAATGCACACCCTTATTTGTGGCTGAAGTTGCTTGTATTCGAAGGTGATAGTAGTAGGGATGGGTGTTACTATGCCTATTTCTGTTCATATGTAGTGGCTTAAGGCAGATATGGACAGCAGAATGTATTATTACTCTGAAGTCAATCCCAAAGTGTTGAATACAAACTTGACTGAAAGTGAAGGAAACTCATGAAAGGGCATTTTCTGCCCCCCTTGTCTCCACTGCAGTCTCACTTGGACAAGGTGCCCCTACCCAATTTTGGTGTGTACTGCCACAGCCTCCTGTTCCTGTGCATCCCTGAGCTGTAGTAACAGCTTTTTAGGAAGTTACGATGGGGAGGGGGCTGAGATAGTGCCCTTCTGTGAGCTTCTCTCTGCTTGCAGTTCAGATTAAATTATTGAGTCCAATGGGGTTTTCTCCCATGCATTGTAGAATTACAGCCTGAAGCTGTAGATCTTTGCGCACACTTGGAAGTAAGTACTTTGGATTCTGTGGGATTTGCTTTTGAGAAAATATCAAAGAAAATAAGCTTTGTAATTTAGGTTTAAGAGACAAAAGGTGCTATTTTAAAATACCACACACTGAAGTATATAGAATGTGGATTGTGACAGTAAGTACATGAAACAGGACAGAAGTGCCAAAAAAGTTGATCTTCCCCTTAAAATACTCTCAAAATGTGTGTTGTCTGTTGTTGCTTATGACTGATGTACTTCATGTCCATAACAATTTGGTACTCTCTGCTTTTTAAACTAATTCATTAAAGTTGGCAGAGTACTTGTGTTATTTTTAGCATTGTTCTATCCAGCTTTGGTGGTTAGCTCAAAGACTTCGAATAATCTCTGAAGGTATTGTAGTGCGTGCGTGTGTGTGTTGGATGATGTTCAACCACCTTGTAGTTTTCAGAGCCGGAGTACTTGGGTTCTGTTGAAATCTGTTAGAATTGAGAAATCATCAGATTAGAGAATGTATATTGATGCACTTTCACACAAAGAAAACTAGCTTCAATATTAGTGAGGGAGCTGATTTTTATTGGTGTAGTACACCAGTAGAAGTACATACACTTGGCACGCTTGGATAATACTTTAAAACCTTTTGAATTTCCAGTGTTCATGAAGATGAGTGCTTCATCTTGTTGGTTGTAAAGATTGTAATGTAACAATGTAATGTATTTTGCTTGAATACAATTATTCAAACTTGGGCTTGCTCTTAATCCTCACACATTAACAGTACATTGGAGTTAATTCAATAGTCCAGGAAAATGTGACATAAATAGCACTGTACTAAATACTTCACAAGGTACAAATGTATGGGTTTTTATTACCTTGTTCAAACATGTTTTTTTGTTTGGGCAGATAATTGTGATCTACACTTTAAAATTTCAAGAGACCGTTTCAGTGCTTCCTCACTGACTATGGAAAGTTTTGCCTTTCTTTGGGCTGGAGGGAGAGCATCATATGGAGTTTCTAAAGGAAAAGTCTGCTTTGAGATGAAGGTAAGCCAGATTAATACTGGTAATAGTAACTCGAGTATGCAGTAGTGCTTCTGGATTGATTTTAAGATAACAGAGATCTATTGGCAGCAGTTGAAGTTGCATTATCATCTGTTTATTATCAGTTTGCAAGGATGTTCAGTGTCTACTAATCTTGCATTCAGAAGCTGAATTTTGCTTATGTGTGTAAACTGGTTCTAAAAGTTTAAGCTTTTTGTTTCATTGCTGTAGACTTAAATTGTAATTTTTTTTTAATTTTTTTTTTTAAAACAGGTAACTGAGAAGATCCCTGTCAAGCATCTGTATACAAAAGACATTGACATACATGAAGTGAGAGTTGGTTGGTCACTGAACACTAGTGGGATGTTGCTTGGTAAGGTTTTCCTACACACCATTGCTTTGTGGAACCTTGAAAACTATGGTGCCTTACCTTTTCTTTAGAAAGCAGTAGACATAGCTTTTGTTTCTGCACACCTAATAAAAAAGGTAGTGATCTAGAGTTCTTTTTGCTCGTGGTATAGTACTGTTAGTATGGTGCTGTACTTCTCTAAAGTGATATGCAGAGGTAGCACTAGTGGGGGCATGAGTCATCTCAGTCTGCAGAAGGTGCCACTGCCAAGGGTCCCTCAACCAGCTTCTCAGAGGCTTTGGGGCTGCAGTGAAGAGGAAGTTAGGTTCTTAATTAAAAGTGCCACTCTGCATGTGGTCTGCTGGAATTAACTTTAGTGAAGCTAATGTTGACTCCAGTGTCTTCTGTAAATGACTGTAGTTATGAGGTAGGCAACCCAAATCCTATGAAACCAGTCCCACAAAACTGGACTAAACGTAGCAAGCTTGAATACCTGTTGCATATGTGCGTAGATTAAACCTGCTGTGCAAAAAAAGTATGCTTTTGCCCTTGCATTTGTAACATAGCCTACTATGGAAGATGTGTGTAAAAAGCTGGGTGGGGGCACCTTGCTGTAGTGCATGGTCTCCTGTTCTTAAAAAATTGTGTGTTAGCAGTAGTACTGTCCCTCACCTTTATTGTCCTACTTGGCTGTAGTTCCACTCACTCTGCTTTTCACCCACCATATTCTCCAGATATCTGGTCTATTCAAGTAGTGTTCCCTGTAATGGGGAGTCTCAATGTTGACTAAAACTCCCATCATCCCCAGCCAAAGGCCACTGCAGCTGGGGATGATGGGCACTGTAGTCAACATCTGGGAATTCCTGTTACAGAAGATGGATTGGCCCCATCCAAGTGAGTGGGCTCTGCAGAATGAAGATGAGAGAGGGAGAATGGGATTTGCCAGTCAGCTCTATGAACTGATCCTTCTAAGTAGTCACTTGGTGAGCTCTCACGTAACGCTTCTGGCCCTTTCCTATTTCTTATTAGTAATCTAGTGTGAACAATGCAATAAGCGGGTGGTTTTACCAAAATGCCGTTCAGCACATTTAAGTGAGAAAAAATGAATTACAAATCCTCTAAAGGCAGTTGTTTGCTTATCAGGTGAGGAAGAATTTTCTTATGGATACTCTTTAAAAGGAATAAAAACATGCAATTGCGAAACTGAAGATTTTGGTGAGAAATTCGATGAAAATGATGTGATTGGATGTTTTGCTGTAAGTTTTCCTTTTTCCTTATTTGAAATATGAATATTTAGTATTTTTTTTGCTGTTGTGCTCTCTGTATGTTCTACCATAGCTAACACATGTAACTGCAACTTCTATTTCTTGCTAAACTTTTGTTTATCTTTTAAGCTTAAGTCTTGTATATGACTTGCATTTTAAAAGTTAAAACTGAATTACTGCTAACCTCCCTTCAGGATTTGCTTCTAATTTTAGAACTTGCCATTACAGCAGAAGTATTTTTTTTAACAGAATTTTGATGGTGAAGAAGTAGAACTTTCTTACTCAAAGAATGGACAGGAACTTGGAGTTGCTTTCAAAATCAGTAAGGAAGTTCTTTCTGAAAGGCCCATTTTCCCTCATGTTCTCTGCCATAACTGTGCAGTTGAATTCAACTTTGGCCAGAAGGATGAACCTTACTTCCCCATACCTGAGGGGTACACCTTCATTCAGAATGTTCCTCTGGAGGATAGAGTTAGAGGACCAAAGGGACCAGAGCACAAGAAAGACTGTGAAGTAAGTAGTGTCCTACTTGGAACTTTTATCAAAACATGCTACACTTGAATGTTCATCTTGACAAAGATTGGGTAGGATCCAAGCTAAGTTCGTCATGACTAAGCAGTATTGCAATTAATGATGTTAATGAAGACCAACTTAATCTGGATCCTGCCCACTAATTCTAATGCTGTTGCCATCTTGACACAGTATGTTCTGTAAAAGTAAGAGAAGCAGTTGTTTGCAGCTTGAGATAGTACAAGTGGCAACAGTTTGCAAGGGGTCTCTGGTACAACTCTTGTTTTGAGGTCCCACCTTAGAATAATGCCTAAATTCTCATTTAGGTGGTGATGATGATTGGTTTGCCTGGAGCTGGAAAGACTACATGGGTTACCAAACATGCAGCAGAAAACCCTGGAAAGTACAACATCCTTGGAACAAATACTATTATGGACAAAATGATGGTAAGTTGTGGTTACTGCTCAACAAGTTAAGTTTCAAAGTAACTCCTTAGGGACTTTTGCCATCTCTCTCATCTGAATGCAATGAGAGTAATAAAGGTTAGAAATATTTAGCTCTTTCAGTATGCTTGTGCTAATCATTAGTAGACCACTCCTTTAAGTTGTGGGAAAGATTAGTTGGGCTACCTGCCCCATACTAAAGCTTTGACCCCAAACTTTAACCAAAGATCCTCCTTGACTTAATTCCAGTTAAATTGCAGTACTGAGAGTACAGATAAAATTAGCCGCTAGATCATTCATTCGATTTCTATATCGCCTTTCCAAAAATGGCTCAGGATAGTTCACACAGAGAAATAACAAATGAATAAGATAAAGGGCTCACAATCTAAAAAGATCTTTTTAGAAGAAATTGTTTAAAAATTTCAATTTGATACTTACAGAATTGAAACACTGTACAGGTGAACTCAGTTACCCACAGGGGTTCTGTATTCTGCTACATCTAGATAATGGAACCACAGATAATGAGTCATTGAGTCAATTGGACTTGAATGGTTAGGTTCCTGGTGACTCGGAAAACAGCGAAAAAGTGCCCTACTGTGCTCCACAGATCTCCAGGTGTCCAGCAATGCCCCCCAAAAGTCCCAAATCTGGCACTTTTGCACACAAAAAACATGGGGTTTTTGTTTAAATAAATGAGCCACAAAATAGCTCCTCTCCTCAAAATGATGGCTTGAAATGACCTCGAAAGTCATTTCTGGCCATCCTGAACCCACGAAATTAACCCTCCAAAGCTTTTTTTTCTGGATATGCCGAGGTCGGGTGTCAATTACCCGACTGCGGATGCGCGAAACTGTGGGTGTCGGATACATGAATGGTGAGGTTCACCTGTGTGGAGGAAAAACAAGGTATCTGAATTCACATAGGAAAAATTTGGACCCGTTTAAATCTGAGCAATTGATCTGTATCAAAACTCTTCGAAAGATTTTTCATGGGGGTGGGATACGTGCATGTGTGCCAAGACCACATTTGGCCTTTTCCAGAAATTCTACATATTTTGTGGCATTTTAAAAATTGATCTAGCTGAATGGAAGCAGTAATGAACAATTGAGGATGACAGTTAAACGCTGGGTAATCCATGTTTCTAGGTTGCAGGTTTTAAGCGGCAGATGGCAGATACTGGAAAACTTAACACACTGTTGCAGAGAGCACCACAGTGTCTTGGCAAGTTTATTGAGATTGCTGCTCGTAAGAAACGGAACTTTATTCTGGATCAGGTATGGGGGCAAGAGTTCATTATTGTATTTCACAACTGCAGTTTAATTGCATTTTTAAGGGGTGTAGATTATAAACTTCAGTGGGAGATGGAATGTGTTAGAATAAAGTTGCAATTGTTATTGTATTGAAACCTGTAATATACTTGAAATTGGGAAGAATGATTACTCTAAAATCAAGGGCCTAACGTGCATAACTTCCTTTTACTTGTAAACTTCATTGCATTATACATATGGAGGTGAAATCTAAGCACACTAATTTAACTTAGCTCTAACAATGACAGCTACGTGTAGTAAGTTACTGCATTTTTTTCAGACAAATGTGTCTGCAGCTGCGCAGAGGAGAAAAATGTGCCTGTTTGCAGGCTTCCAGCGCAAAGCAGTTGTTGTTTGCCCAAAAGATGAAGACTACAAGCAAAGAACACAAAAGAAGGCAGAGGTGGAGGGAAAAGATCTTCCAGAGCATGCAGTGCTCAAAATGAAAGGCATGGAACATAATCTATACTGTGTTCTAGGATGTTGAGTATCTGTTTAAAGGAATAATGTAAAACCTAAGATTCAAAACTTCTTGCCTTAAAACAGTTAATGCCTCTTTAAAAAAAAAACTGGAAGACTTCTGTAACTTTGTAATACAACACTATATTGTGTTCCCTCTGCTGCAGCCCTTAATACTACTCAGTCATGATATGCTTCATGCAGATGCACACAGCTGTCTTGGCATAAAGTGCCCTAGAAAACGAAGCTAAACATGCATAGCAGACATGTATTCCCAATACAACTGAATAGGAAGAATGTGTGTCGAGTTTTCAAGAACCTTTCTCCTAGCATCTTGAGTGACCATTACTTGTCTTATATTCCTTTATATAGGAGGGGAACTTTTGGCTTTTTCTAATAGCTTTAGAAATAAATACTGAATATGCAGGGCTCTCTATCTTGTAGGAAATTTTACTCTGCCTGAGGTGTCAGAATGTTTTGATGAAATAATCTATGTGGAGTTGCAAAAAGAGGAAGCCCAAAAGCTCCTGGAGCAGTACAAAGAAGAAAGCAAGAAGGCCCTTCCTCCAGAAAAGAAACAGAACACTGGCTCAAAGAAAAGTAATAAAAAGAGTGGTAAAAATCAGTTTAACAGAGGCGGACAGAGAGGACGTGGTGGATTTAATATGCGTGGCAACTTCAGAGGAGGAGGTAGATCTTGTTCATTAAGCTTTGCCTTGAATGCTTTCATTTGTATCCACAAAGCTTTGGTTGCCTGCTTTCGAGGGGAGGACTGTGGAGAGAATAGAGTCATGGTGAAGGCATTTGGTATTTTAAAAGAGGAAAGTAGAAGGTGGTTGTAGAAACCTGTTCAAAACTGACTTTGCAGGAAAACAAATTACAGGAAAATGTATTGTGGCGTGTTCAGCTTCCTAAACTTAGTTTTAAAGAAGTTTAATAAAAACAACTAGCCTGTGAGGATAGGCTTGAAACTATAGGCTGAATAGTTGTTGTGTGTGTTTTTTTTTGGGGGGGGTGTGTGTGAAAAAGATTGTTCAGGTTTCCAGGGTTGAGCTTCTCTGTTTTTAAATAACTAACTTGAGTTTTAGGCTCTCAAAGCTTTACTTCCAGGGATAGATCTTTGCCCCAGCTTTGAATCCTGACCTCTTGGGTTCTGCTGTTCACCTTTTTTACTACAGCACATTCACTGTGGATCCAGACAGTAAAACGAGAACTATAGTCAAGTTAACTTTCAAGAATGCTCTGGGCCAATACTGTTGTACGTGTCTTCCCACAGTTCCTGGGAATCGTGGTGGCTATAACAGGAGAGGCGGCAATATGCCCCGAGGTGGCGGTGGTGGTGGCGGCGGCGGGGCAATAGGCTATCCGTATCCTCGTGGACCTGTCTTTCCAGCCAGGGGTGGTGGCAGCGGCGGCGGCGGTTACTCTAACAGAGGGAACTATAATAGAGGTGGAATGCCCAACAGAGGAAACTATAACCAGGTAATGTACTGCTTTGTCCAGGAAGATGGTACGCTTGTCTGAAACCTGATGCTTGAAAAATGTGTATTCTGTGAAGAAAAGTAGTCCATTTTATAGGAAGGACTGTGATTCTGTCCTTGGTTCAAAACAAGAAATCTTGAGGCACTTTGGTATTTAGTATCCAACAGTATTCCAAGAAGTATCTTGTATAAAGTAAATTATGCAGAATCAAATCTCGTCTCCTACTCAACTTAGAATATGATGTTGTACTTATAGCTTTGCGTAGTCCTTTGGCCAAAGTGCATACCTGCTTAGTTTCAGCACTAGTGAGAATCAGGGGCTCTAAAATCCTTTGTTGGTTATTATTTAAAGCAACTGTTAGGAATGGGACTAGCTGCAAAAAGTATGGTGCACAAGTGGAGGGATTAGTAGCTTAAATGGAAATCATGGTGACTGTAAATAAGTACTGGAATAGTATAATTTGTACAACATTGCTGCTTGTAAGATCTTGCTATGCAGTTTACCTGTTAACATAGAACTTGAACAAAGCATATGGAATACTTTTTAAAATCCAAACAGCCTCTTGCACTTCTTCCGGGGTGGTACTGTAAAGCCTCTTAATTGAGACACTTGCTTTAAAATTTTAATATCTTGATAGGGCTTGAACAGTGGAGAGATCCAGATCTATTACAGCAAACTTATACAATTTGGTATATAGCCAGTTGCTGTATTTTATTGCAAATAAGCTCCACTTGGCCAGTGACTCATTAAACATTTGTTGGACTTGTCTTCTTACAGAACTTCAGAGGAAGGGGAAACAATCGTGGCTACAAAAATCAATCTCAGGGCTACAACCAGTGGCAGCAGCAGGGTGTAAGTAATCTCACTTCACAGCAAAAAACTTGAAAGTCTTAAGCATGTCTGCTAAAATGGTTGGATAGTCTCTTGTACACAAGTAAATCCTCATGAGCTGCTAAATATGTTTGTAAGATCATTGTTAAAGAAGAGGTGTAGTTGTGCTGTAGGTATAGAATATGTATAAAGAATAGTGGCAGTCTTGTGGCAAAGTTTTTGAAAGGTATGTAGTATTATCATTGTTACCATGTAAAGTACTTTATTCTGTCTCTTGCAGCAATTCTGGGGTCAGAAGCCATGGAGTCAGCATTATCACCAAGGATACTATTGAATTCCCAAATAAAATGAACTGAACCATATTCTCCAAACCTTCACAAGAAGTCGACTGTTTTCTTTAGTAGGCTAACTTTTTAAACATTCCACAAGAGGAAGTGCCTGCAGGTTCCTTTTTTTAGAAGCTTTGTGGGTTTGATTTTTTTTTGTACATTTTTAATTGCAGTTTTAAAGTGAATCTTAAGAGAACCTCAGCGTTGTGCACGATAAGAGAATGTGTCAGTATTTCAGGGTTCTACATTTTATCTGTAAAATGTGACTTTTTTTTTTTTTTACCACAACAAAAGTAAAACGTTGCTTTGTATCTGGTGTCCTCTTATTAAAGTTTTTTTTTTCCCTTTCCTCTTTCCCTCCCCCTCCCCATTTCTAAGAAACAGTCGTGAGTCATCAAAACAGAAAAGTTAGCAACCAGGCTTGTTGTGGCCCCATGAATATTGATTACTATGTAAATAATGCTCATTACACTCCATCTTCCACTCCATCCTCTCTATGCAGTTTCTAGGTATGGAAGAGAAATTGGAATAGCATTTTGGCAATAAACTTGGGGGTATGGTTTCTTAATTTGGCAAAGGGTGTAGGAGGGGGCAGGCAAAGTAAACCTAAAGCTAAATAGTGAAGGTGGAGTGCATGTAAAACCTGGTTGCATTTGTCTGTGGAGGCTCAACTTGTGAAGGTACACCACCATTTTCCATTTGTTCTGCATTTTGATTCTAAAAAAGCTGGCTTTGCCCATTTCTTATTAAACAAACTTGTTGTAAATCCAGTTGTCTAATGGGATCTATATGAAGTTAGCTGTGTGTCTTGTAACCCTTACCCCACAAAATACTGTATTTAGTGTGCTTGTAGTAGTAAACTCCACCATTTTGTAAACTGTGATTCACCCATTTTATATCTAATTTTTAATCATGTTCTCAAATGGGTGTGTCCTTAGCCTGCTGATTACTACTTCTTTTAAAAAAAAAGTGGGTGGAGAAATTAACATTAGACGTTTGTTTGCAATAAAATAAAATCATTTTACTCTTGTTTTGGGATTCTCACCACATTGGTCTAAAATCCCTTTAATGACTTTGAGGCAGAACATACAAATGTAGCTAGGTGCGTGTGCACTATATACATGCTTTAACACAGTCAAAAGGGAAACATAACTTGCTTCAGTATTAAGCAACTTCACTATTTGACAAGCCTCCTTGAATTCAGGTGATGCATATGGGGTCAAAAACCCCTAATGTAGACACTGATGGGGATCTGAGCTGTAAGTGACTGGCTAGGAGAACTCTTGGGTTTTTGGTAGACAGCTCGTTGAAAAGCTGTACATGGCAGCTGTGAAAGGCAAGGAGGGGGATTAAAAATTAAAATGCTAATATAATGCTCTTATACAAATCTATGGTATGGCCACATTTGAAGTACTGTGTCCAGTTCTGCTCACTGCATCTTGAGGACATTGAAGGTAGAACTAGAAGAGGTTAGGGACCTAGAGCACCTTCCTTGCGAGGCAAGGGTACAGCATCTGGGGCTTCTAAGTTTAGGAAAGGGGCAGCTACTAGGAGACATGATTGAGGTGTATAAAATTATGCATGGAGTAGACAGAATGGAGAGATTTTTCTCCCTTGCATAACACTAGAACCAGGGGTTATCCCATGAAACTGAAGGCTGGGAAATTTAGGACCAACAAAAGGAAGTATTTTCTCCACATAGCGCATAATCTATGGAATTATCTGCTATGGGATGGGATGATGGTTATAGCTTGGATGGCTTTAAAGGGGGCTTAGACAAACTCACTGAGGACAGGTCTGTCAGTGGCTACATTGATAATCTGGTGGCTATAGGCCACCTCTGGTCTTGGGCAAGATGCCTCCAAATACCATTTTCAGAGGAGCGACAGCAGAAGAGAGCATGCCCTTTCCTGTGGGCTTCTCAGAGGCATCTGGTGGGCTCCTATGTTAAGCAGGATGCTGGACTGGGCTTATCAATGGCTACAAGTTTGCTATAGGCCACCTCCAGCCTCAAGAAGGAAGCTGCCTCAATACCAGTTGCAGGGGAGCAACAGCAGGTATCCCCTCTTGCCTGTGGCTTTCTCATAAGCATCTGGTGGACCACTAAAAAGGATGCTGGTCTAGATGGGCTTTATCTAGTGGGGCTGTTCTTAGTAATTGTAATCTTTCTACTCCCATAAGAATTTAGTGTTCCACTGTAGAATGAAGAAACTTCTGAAGTTTATGGCATGTATGGAAATACATGCTTCTTGAAATGTGGGTTAGAGTGCAGATATTCCAGTAACAACCTGAGTTTTAACTGTACCAAGTCTATAATTTCCAAGGATCATGCTGTCTTGAGTCTTAATCCCTCTCAACAAGTTGATACAGTGTTACACTTATTCTGATTAGTAGTCAACCTGCCATTTAAGGGTAATTGGCTTAATGTTATCAGGAGTCCTTATGTGCTTCTGGAGAGTTGCACAACTAGGTTTGTTGGCCCCCTCAAATTTTGTTAGGGGTTTCTGTTAAATTGTGATTCAGAGCTGAATACAGACTTCTGAAATTAACAGATTATAAAGGTGGGCTGGGAAAACAAGCTGAAGCAGAAACTAGACCTTGTTTCTTACCAATTGCGCCAGATTAGCTTGAGTATAGGGAAATGCTGTAGTTTTTATGGTTAAAAAAGACCTCTGGCTTCATTTGCATTACACCTTCCCAGCCTGATGAGTATACATGATGTGACATGTTGCTTATTATATAGACTGCCCCTCTGCACACTGCAAATACTAATGGGTGTAAGGTAGTCATTTGGACAATATGCCTCTTCCCAACAATAAATAAATATCAGCATGTCCACAAAATACAGCACAAGGAGTGTGTTCCTTTTGGTGTATTTTCTCCCCCCACCCCTTTACATTGTGCAGGCTAGGAATATAATGTCTAAACCAAAGCCAGCGTGCTGTAGTGGTTAGAGTGCCGGACTAGGGCTGGGGAGACCCGAGTTCAAATCCCCATTCAGCCATGATACTTGCTGGGTGGCTCTGGGCCAGTCACTTCTCTCTCAGCCTAACCCTAATTCACAGGGTTGTTGTGAGGAGAAACTTATGTAGTACACCACTCTGGGCTCCTTGGAGGAAGAGCGGGATATAAAAAGTTAAAAATAAATCACTTGATATCTTGCCACGGAATCTGTATCTGGTTTGTGAACCCTTGTCTTAACACCACAGTAGACTCATTGTTTTTGTGGTGCTATGAAGATGCTTTCAATGGAAGCTAAAAAGAGCAGTGATCCTTGGGGGGTGGGGGATTATGGCAGGCTTATTTTCCTCTTGGGCTGGTTTAATGAAGGTACACTTCTATTACTGGAGGTTTTCCTGAATTGATGTTGACCCTCCAATTTAAGCAGTGAAATAACACAATGTTTCCCCCTAAGGTGTGCATATGTATACAATTTCTTAAAAGCCTACTCAGTTAAGTTTAGATCCCACTCAGGTTGACTCTGAATGCACGTGTGCACATGCCTTTATACTGCCATCCAGAACAAAACATTTGGCACACATGACAAAAAACTGGAGGGAACACTGGAAATAAGTAAGAACTCTTAAATTTTGGATAAACACAACCATAATTCTCCCCAACTTAAAGTGTACGCTGATGGGATCTGAGCTGTCAGTGACTGAGCTATCAGTGAGGAATTAGTGGTTCATGGTAGGCAGCTCGTTGAAAATGTCAGTTCAATGTGTGGAAGCTGTAAAAAAAAGGGGGGCCCAGTTCCATGCTAGGGATCATTAGGAAGGGGACTGACAAAAATGCTAGTAGTATAATGCCTTTATACAAAACTATGGTGCGGCCACACCTGGAATACTGTGTACAGTTCTGGTCACATCTAAAAAAGGACATTGAAGAACTGGAAAAGGTGTGGAAGAGGGCAACCAAGATGATCAGGGGCCTAGAGCACCTTATGAGGCAAGGTTACAACACCTGGGGCTTTTTAGTTTAGAAAAAAGACAACTGTGGGGAGATGTGATAAGAGGTCTATAACATCATGCATGGTGTGGAGAAAGTGGATAGAGAGAAAGTTCTCTCACATAACCCTAGAATCGGGGCATCCTGTGCAATTGCCAAGAAATTTAGTACCAACAAATGGAAGTACTTTTTCACACTGCATAATTGAATTTTGGAATTCTCTTCCACAAGATGTGTTGGCTACTAGTTTGGATGGCTTTAAGGGATTTGGATAACTTCATGGAGGAGAGGTCTATCAACGGCTACTAGTCTGAGGGCTACAGGCCACCTCTAACCTCAGAGGCAGGATGCCTCTGAATCCCAGTTGCTGGGGAGTAACAGCAGGAGAGAGGGCATTCAGCTCCTGCCTGTAGGCTTCCAGTGGCATCTGGTGGGCCACTGTGTGAAACAGGATGCTGGACTGGATGGGCCTTGGGCCTGATCCAGCAGGGCTGTTCTTGCGTTCCCTCAGAAAAGGGTTGTATCCTCCAGCATCTTGAGTTGTCTTGATCTCCTGCTCCAGACAAGGCCAACCACAGATCTTTACACATGAGCAGGAGGGAGGAGCAAGCCCCCTTGACCTCAATTTTTTGTCCTGTCTCGCTCCTACAGGTTGGAGGGCATTAGTTGCATTTTGTCAACAAGCTATTTGGTCCTGTTCTAGACAGTGAGTGGTTTTAGTATAAATGGAATAAACACAAACCCGTGGGTGTTGCTCTGTTTTCAGCAGCCTTATTCTGCCACAAGCAATGCATTACTATCCTGAAACAAATTTTCATTCAGCACCACCTTGGTCTTCACATGCTGTGGACGGACTGATCTCAAACACAACTCATCCATTTCCCTCTTGTAGGATAAGGTTATAGAAGTTCTATAAGAACAGTTGATGATCCTGTGGATATAATTGGACCAGGATAATCTCTGCTCTTTTCTTCATTCTTTTGGCTTCTTGACAGGTTTCTATTCGTTGTAGTTTGTGGCTAAAAGATGTGCTAGAGAAGTAATATGCAACAACCACTCCAACTAAGGTTTTAGACAACACCTTCTGTTTCCACCCCTACCTTCTGTCTGCTGCCTTAATACCCCTGAATATGCCCCTGAAGGCTGGGCTTTTGCACACGTTGGGTAGAGGTAAAGTAAAGTGTGCCGTCAAGTTGATTTTGACTCCTGGCACCCACAGAGCCCTGTGGTTTTCTTTGGTAGAACACAGGAGTGGTTTACCATTGCCTCCTCCTGCACAGTATGAGATGATGCCTTTCAGCATCTTCCTATATCACTGCTGCCCAATGTAGTAGCAGTGGAGAGTCAAACCGGCAACCTTCTTCTATCTAGCCAGCTATAAAAAGTCAAGCATTTCCCCGCTGCATCATATAAGGGACTTAGCCAAAAAAGGAAACTTGGTTATTTGAATACTGCATTAATCTTAATGGTCCTTAGTGATACCATAACTCTTATTCAAACTATGGTAATCCTATTTTTTTCAGTAAACAGCTGACTATTTCATGAGCACTTTCTATGGTCCTAAGTTATCTTACTGCATCGCTAAAAATGCTTCAGAAAGCGTTTGCAGCATATCCATTCTTCTGAGTGGTCTCTGTCCATCACACCAATGCCTTCGCGCTTGTGTGAAGAAATCTTCGGGACCTTCCAAACTTCTTTTTCTCTATGTCAGTCCTGAGGCTCCTCCCCTCTACGCCTTAGTCATGTGCTCTACATCCTCCTCCTCAGGAAGAATAATCTGTGAATGAACCCTGCTGGCTTTATATAGAAGAATACTTGGGTTTACACTAACCTGGGCCTGGCAGTGTAAATGGGAATAGAAAGTAAATGCTGAATCTAGTGTATGAATTAGCCATTATTATTTCAAGCCTAGGAGACAAGTTGTAAATCGTAGTTAATGTCAACTTTGGATTATGCTATAGAAACACTTGCTGTGTTCCTTAGCACATACTGCATGTATCTACTAAACACATTTCTATGTAAAGTTGTCCCTCTTCACCAGCTTCCCTGGCCTCTGTCACTAGAAGACCAGTTGTGGGAATTGCAGATGTTGCCTGTATAGAATGAAATCTGTGGGCCTCAAATTACTTCTGAAGGAGTCTTTTGTATTTTCTTTAGTGACCTAAAAAATAGCTCTTAACACAGGGATGAAACTGGCAACATCGTTGATGTTTGTAAGAATACTCTGGTTTGTTGCCCTTGATTTATGAAAAATGTGGAGCAGTGTGGGTATGTGAATAGATAAATTTAAGCCCTGAAATCTACCCTATGTACAAAAAGGCATCTGGATAGCAGGTTATTTGTGCTAACTGGTGGGCTGTAGGCAAGACCCTTCCTCATCTGACTGGAAGATTTAATGTCTGGACACATTTTAGCCGCGTAAGCAACTTCAATTGGAAATATGCTGCTGTTCTGACCAGATTATGCTGTTACCAGTATGAAAATATTGCAGCTCTGAGTGACCTGTCCTCTTGCTCACTTCTTTTAAACAAGAGCATGGTATGTGGTTTGCTTTTCTGTTACAAGAACTATTGGAAGGAAAATAGTAAAAGGTGCAGAAGTGTCACTGAGCCTTCTTGAATACCTCTCCTCATACTTTGAGAATCATGCTCCTAGAATTAGTTACGACACTTTTTCATATGATTAACAAGATTTGAGTCCTGAAAGTACACAATTTAACCCTATATTAAAGCCTCTAGCATACTACATCACTTTGGTTCATTCTGAAAACAATTACCAAAGAGCAATTTATTTCCCTTGCGCCCTTGAGAATGTTTAGAGTGGCTGATTGAAGTAGAAAGAGGTACTATTTAAGATTTTCAGAGTTCTACCAGATTTCTTTCAGATCTTTTTTTTACCAGAGCTGTTTTACCTGTGATAGAGCAGCCTTTTTGCTCCAGGAAGGCAGATATACTTTCTGTAGTAGAATGTGACCTTGCAGGCACAGTACGTTAACTTTTTTTGCCAATAACATCAAATTGCTTTTAAACGTGTGTGTGTGGGGGGGGGGGTAATACTTGTAGAGGAATTGCTATCCAACTATAGTAACAGTGCAGTCAAAGGTATCTTTCTGTTTTGAATACATAATTCTGACTCCTGACCAAAATATATGTCTAGTAGGTGAATACTCTTGCACAATTAGTACAGGTATGATTAAAAACTGCCTTCAACACACATCCAAGCTAATCTCAAGTAAGTAGCACTACTAAACATACTGTATACTTTGCACTATATTTATTAAGCACTTAATAACATAATTAAGTATGTTGTATATTTTAAAATTGTTATTTATTTATTTATATCCTGCTTTTTCTCCAAGGACCTCAGAGGAATGTTCATGGTTATGTTAATCCTCACAACAACCCTGTGAGGTAGGTTAAGCTGAGAGATAGATGACTGGCCCAGTCACCTAGTGAGTTTCATGGTTGAATTGTTATTTGAACTCTGGACTTCCTGGTCCTAGTCCAACATACTAACCACTATGCTATGCTGGGTCGACATGCAGATTACTGACTGGGCTTACAATATGGGTTTATACACTTTCTGGATGCCTCGAAAGACAAGCACAATGGTTTCCCTATAAAGCGTGATTTATTTGCTATATTCACTTGGGAAGAACCGACAGTTGGATCATTTGATGCACTTTCAACATACATGTACCTTACTCTAGTTTGTAGTGTTCTAGAAGTGCATTATCTGGTGGCATGGACTGGGTTAGTGTGAGGCTGCTGGGCAAAAAATGCTGCTTAGCATACCTTCTCTCTCTTTCCCCCACCCCTTTAAAATTCAACAAGAACTGGATGAACAGGGATAGTATGCAACCTCTATACTGTCTATTAGGGATGTGCAGAACGTTCCGAAGTTAGAATGTTCCACCTCAAAACGGGCCATTTTGAGTGTTCCAAGCCTGGAGCAGAACACCCCCAAAGAGGGGATCCTGTTCTGAGCTCGGAATGGAATGACCCATTCCAAGGCACAGAATATCCCAACACTGTTCCGAGCGCCATTTTGGATTCCAAAATGGCAGCCACGCATGCACAGTGGCCAATTAGAATCCAAAATGGTGGCTGGAACAGTCCGGCAGTCATTCTGTTGGAACAACCAGCTTGTCTGGTTGTTCCAACAAAACAGTTTGTGCATTTTGTGTTCCAATCTGCAATCAGAATGGAGCACAAAATGTGTTCTGTGCATACTCCTACTATCTATACCATCCTCATCACTGAGATTGCTAGTAATGAATTTGGAGACTAGGGAAGAACTACTTGCTGCTTCTAAGATGTATGGAACTGCTTTATCCTCTATTGTTATTTATCATATTTACCTTATGGAATATTTTGTGTTTAAGTTTTGACAAGTACTGCACAAGCTTTAAATACAATCAAGATAAGAAATAGTGCACAAAGAGCAGCAATATGTAAGAAGAATGTATTAAATGCCAATAAATACCTGAATTGTTGTCTTTTCCAAGCCACGCACTTTGCCACTTTACGAAGCCTGAAGGGAAGAACACATCTGTCCACATAAAATACTAGTCGGCATTATAACGAGCTGAAAGTTGTATAAATATTAGGATTTCAAATATAGTGCTTCAGTGCAGACACAAGTTCTACCTCAACTACCACAAATAAATTTCTTGTCCAGGGAATGGTACAGAATGGTACCTGGGTTGTTCTAAGGAGGACTAATGGAGCCTACTGCTAGTTTCTTCTAACATGGAGACTCTTACTAGTTCTGTTGTCAGAATAGAACATTCTGACATGAACTTCTACTATCTAGGATTCCTCCCTACGTGCTGTGAACTGGGTTTGTTATCCAACTATCAGCACTTGAGTTATAAAGGGAAGTTTGTCTATACTTTGAGTGGCTGCTGTCTTAGAACAAGATGTGGATTGGAACCCCCTCCTATCTGTTGTGAATTTAGATTGCGTCAACACTGTAAGCATAGAAGTTATTAGAGGGATATGGATACACACAGAGTGCTTCTTCCAAGTAGGCTAAAAATAGATTTATTCAGAACTATTTACACGATCATATAGTAGACTGAACATGGCTTTTAAAAGTGCAGTGACAGTAAAAAACACACATCTTCAATTGAAAATGCAGAGCAGATTATTTGGGATGTGCAAAATGTTTTGGCTCGAAACGGGCCATTTTGAGTGTTTTGAGCTTGAAACAAATCACCCTTCAAATAAAGAGCCTGTTTCAAGCTCAGAAAAGTGTTTTGTTCAAATCAATTCAAGCACCATTTTGTCTCCGTATTTTTCCCTTGCTGATTGGCTTTCTGGCACTGGCTTCTGATTAGCTTGCAATCGCCTTGCTTCTTGGCTGGCTGATACAAATCAAGTGTTGTCTTGGGCACCCCCATTGGCTGGCAGGGAAGAGGGGGAGCCAAATGAGGGATTTTCAAAATGTACTGAAAGGGACTGGGAGGTAGAGAGAGCCCTTATAGTGTGCTTCTCTTGAAGTGGATAAACCAGGAGAGGTGGAAGGATCAGACTGCAGCAGCAGAGAGCAGAGATGGTGGGCCCAGTGGAGAGACAGAGAATGCCTGCTGGCTTATCTGATTCTCTCTCCTTTTTTGTAGTGCTAACCGCTTATTTTTTGTACCATTAAAACACAGTTTTTAAAATTGTACCAGTAGCCCCAGTGGCTTTAACTGGGTGTTGCTGTGGATGGATTTTCCTCATAGCCAGCCTCCAATGGCTTTAATAACAGGGGCTGTTTTTTTCTTCTTTTGCTGTCCCAAGCTGCAGCTTTGATGCTGCTGTGTGCCTGAATTGAAGTTCATTTTTTTGTTTTTGAAGGCTAGTGTGTTCTGTGACTTCTGTCTGGTACCAAGCCTGCCAGGCTCTCTCTGTTTCCCCGGGGTTACCCCCCACCCCTGCTTGTTCTCTATCCCCAGCTGTTGAGTCCCAGTGTCTGAGACTTCGAGGGCTGCACCAGCAGAGAATGCTGGAAGGTAAACCCCCTCACCCCAGTCAAGCAACAATTATTTAAATAGGGCCTAGTTTGGGTAAGGGATTAGGTACTAGGTAGGCCTGTAGGACAGGAGTGGTGGGTTAGATGAGGCCACAATAATCCCCTACCCCATTGTTGCTTGCTCCCCTCCACCCCACCCCCATATAAAGCCTGCTTCTTTATTTGGGGGATTTACTTTTTTTTAGCTTCTATGTGTGCACTACAGAGCTATAGGTAGCACTGTGTGTGGCAAATGCCACATAAATAGACCAACTTGACCACACACCCTTAAAGGCACTTCTCCTCCCCCCCCCCACCCACCCCCATCCAAGTTAGGGCTTGAATTTAATAAAACCCAAGATGTCCAGGAGGATACAAGGCAGAGGCAGGAGCAGAGTGGCAGTCAGAGGGAGGGGTGATGCTAGCCGTGGTGGGCGACAGCAAGAGGAGCCTACTCCCTGAATTGCCCCCACTGCTGTGGCTGCGCACAGACCTGCCTCTCTGGAGAAGGGTAGTCCTGCAGTGCAGCTCACAGTGGCGGCTGAGCTAAAATTAGGGGAGAGGTCCTCCCCTGTCAGGGAAGAAGCTCCTCCCATAGCAGCAGAGGTGGCTGTGTAGCGACTAGCCTAGCCAGATCCATCTCATCCTCCTCCCCAATCCCTTTTGGCAGTGTGACCCCCCAAGACAGACAGAGCAGGAGGAAGTCATTCCGCTTCCTGGACCTTCTCAGCCCCAGACCAAGGGTGGTGGTGCCCCCAAGAAGGAACCAGGAGCCTCAGTACCACCACCACCAGCACCATCAGAACAGGGCCAGACTGGCCCTGATGGCAGCATGGTGTGGTACCCCTTTGAGCTTTGCCTTGATGACCCAGCAACCTATGCAGTCTGCACCCACTGCAGGGAACAGATCGTCAGGGGGAAGGACCTTCCCTAAGTGTCTTTCAACCTCGGGTATGCTGAAGCATCTGCAATGGTGTCACCTGGGGACCCATGCTCCTGATGGCAGCAACAGGCCTGGTGTACTCTTGATTAGTGGCAAGGCACCTGCTCCTAAGCAGGGGAAGTTGGCTCTGCAGTGGGTGCAGCTGGTGGACAAGCAGTCTGTTCACTCAAAGCCTCATCTCATCACCTGGGCCATTGCCAAGATGGACGACCAGCCATTCCAGATGGAGAACACCCGCTTCCTACCAGCTGCTCCTACTGCTTGCCCCTGACTACAAGATGTCCTCAGTCATCACCAGCAGGTGAGTGGTGCCCTCCCTGTACTGGGTGTGCAGAGGGACTATGTCAGGGCTGCTGCATAAGGTGGCGCCTGATACAAGTGTGCATTTCACTGTGGATTTGTGCGCCAGCAGCAGTGGGCTGCATGCTTTTTTCTTGTCCCTCATGGCACGCTGGTGAGGGCAAGAGAGCGAGGGGCCAGCCCTTCCCATGCAGCAAACACAGGTGGCTCTGCTGCATGTGGAGATGCTGAACACTAACCACATGGCAGATGAGGTGTCACTGGCCATGGACTGCCAGGTGGAGGGATGACCATCCAGGCAGCCAAACCTTTGCTGACGGTTCATGATGACTGAAAGTGGCTTGAACATAGTGAAGGCAGGTGAGCAGCTTCAGTTTGTGCCCATCGTGTGGCAGACACTCTGAACCTGGTCATGCAGGATGTGCTTCGTCTCTCCAGGGCTGTGGCCAGGCAAGCCATCCCCACTGAAGGTGCTGAGCACCAATCTGCTGCTGCCATGGCTGCTCTTGTGGGCAGGTGTCGCAGTATAGCCGCTTTCTTCCACCGGAGTGAAAAAGGTAGGCAGATGCTTAAGGAGAGACAGCTTGAGCTCAGCCTCCCTGAACACCTGCTTCTCAGGATGTTCTGACCCGGTGGAACTCCACCTTTCTCTGGCTCCAGCACCTATAGGAGCAAGAGCTGGCCATCCACAGTCTTCAAGGAGGCATGGCTTGGAACAGTGCGGCTAAGCCAACCAGGACTGGGCACTCATATCCGAGGTGGTTTTGACACTCAAGTCATTCTTTGTTGCCACAAACAGCTTGTGTGCCGAGAAAACAACATTGAGCCAGGCTTTGCCCACTGCTCTTTTCAAGAAGACGTGGAGTTACAGTCCACACTGAAGACTGAGGAAGCAATTGCCTTGGTAGGTCAGCTGAGGATGGAGTAGTTGATTTGCTGAAGACGCCCTTGGGTGCATCGGCAGAACATGTTTTGTCCTGCCTATGTGACCCAGGGATGAAGGGCAAAGCTGTCCCCCCTGCCAAGTTTGAGGGCTTTCCTGGTTGAAGAGGTTAGGTGAGCCCAGGAGAGGAGGCTGGAGCGCAACCAGGAGGGTACTGTAGCACCTACTGCTAGTGCACGGTAGCATCACCACCGCTTCTCAGTCCAGTAGTGTGGTGTTCCTGGCAGGGCCAAGGGAGCTGGCAGTTCCACCTTAGCATTGCACCCAGTGGTTCACAGGGGGCTTCCTTGGCACCTTGCCAGGGGTACGGGAGGAGCCCACCGAGCCCTGCAACAGTGCTGAACAGTGTGTTCTGCAGTACCTGCAGGAGCTGGTGGCAGGCTGGGAGATAGAGCCAATTCAGTTTGGGGCAATATATGGCCAAGTCTGGCCAAACTTGGCAGTGGTTGCCGGGTGGTTCCTCTCATGTGTACAGAGCAAAAGGGTGTTCTCCATGGCTGGGGACATGGTGACTCCCCATCACTGATGGTTGGAGCCTGACTAGTGGCTGGTCTTCCTAAAGGCCAACCTCCCCCTGCTGAGATATCCCATGCTGGCCATGGAAGGTGAGTGACACATGGTCACCCCTACCCACTGCAACACCACTGGCAGTTTGCCCCACCCTGGACAACTCCAAAACCAGATGTCACAGTCTGCCCTTTAGTGCTGCTGACACATGCAGACATGCATGCACACCACGGCCCATGATGAGATGGACTGGCAATGGACATGTCAGGCTGTCAGCCAGAGCCCTTCAACAATCTGAGGCCATAGTATTATCCAGACACAGGGAGGAAGGCAGCAGTGTCATGGGATAAATGCTGAAGATTTCTTCTCAAGGTAAGAGTCTACAAGCTTCGTTTCTTGTCAGACTATTGGTCCATCTAGCTCAGTATTGTCTACAGTACACAGTCAGACTTCTCCTAGGCTACAGACAGGAGTGTCTCCCTCACCCCTTGATCTGGAGATGCCAGGGAGGGAACCTGGAACCTTCTGCGCACACATAAGCATGCAGATGTTCTTCCCAGAGCAGCCCCATCCCCCAGGAAGAATATCTTAAGAGTGCTGCTCCTTCCATCCTGTTCAGGTCTTCAGAAAGCTAAGCTCAGAGCTGAGCTGCCCAGGCCATGACTCCTCTGTCCTCCTGTCTCTCTGTGGCAGGCAGGAGGGAAGGAAAGTAGGTTGGATTTTGTGGTTTTCTCAGCACTGAGTATATGTGGTGCTAGGGCTTTGTGGTCACCAGGAGTCAACACCAACTCAACAACACACTTTACCTTTATTGCTGCTATAACTACCTGATTTTGCTGGATCTGATTGACAAAGGCAGAACTTGGGTGCCCACCTTCCTTGAATTGTGGTTTGTTTTGTTTGTGAGTGTGTGTTGTGGTGAGAAATGGACAGTGGCAGCACTCCTTGTGTCATATTTCTTGGTGGTTGATGTGAGCTCCATGTCTGGCCTTAAGACTAGCTTGTACTTCACTCACTACTCTGGTCTGCTGCTCTGTAGTCTCATTGGCTACACTTTGCATTGCAAGGTGTTTTACTCAGTCAAAATGTGGCTGAAGTTGCTTTGGTTGAGCTTATGGTATGCTTGCTGCTAAGGGTCTTTCTGTAGCAGCTCTTGCAATGCTATGAAGTAAAGATGGAGTCATTGTGTGTGTGAGAGCAACATGTGCCGATGATGTTACTGCAGCGCAGGCACTGTGGCTTGCAGTAGATTCTGGGTCAGTGATTCGTTTTTGGCCATTTTGGACTGGGTGTATTGGGAGGGACAGATTCCCTTTTACTGTGTGTTTCTGCAGTGTTTTTCAAGGCAGGGTTGCAAAATTGCAATGCAAAACTTGTGTGCACTTTGAGAGTGCAGCTTGGTCTGGCCATAGGGAACAATGGGGAAAATCAAAACACTCCATTGTCCCTCATGGGTATCTCCTACAGACACCAGGGTTCTGTAGTAGGGCATGATGGGTGCTACCTACCACCCAACTCACAAAAGAAATGTGCAAGTGGGCAATTAACCTTTCCTCAAAACCTCTATAAGATTCTATGGGGATCTAGGGGAAAGGTTAAAGATTTGTTAAAAATCGCCCGCTTGCCCTAGGGCCACCATGGGGAACAATGGAGTGTTTCGAGTTTCTCCATTGTTCCCTATGGCGGAAACACTAGAAACATTTCAAGCTTTGTTTCGTCAAAACAGCTGGGTCGAACGCTGTTTTGATCACACATTTTGGCCATCTACTTTTCATTTTGAGCTTGAAACAAAACACAAAATCTGTTTTCTGCACATCCCTACAAAATATGTAAGGTGATATCAGTTTTCAGCCAATGGGACTATAACTTGGAACTATAACACTATGTCTCCCATATCAGCCACTTTTGCAGGTGGAAAAACATTCCCGTAACGACATACACTACAAACAGTAGAAGGAAATGATAAAGACTTCAAACATGCTCTATCATAAAACATGAGACAGAAGCTTGAAATGAGACTGAAGTATATAGTACAAGGAACTAAGCCTTCCTGGGGGAAAAGAACTCTGTAACTGTAGCACAAGCACCTCAACTAATCAAATTACCTACTACATATACCATTAAGTCAGGAAATATATATAGTGGCCATTAAACAAATAAATTTACATTTACATCATTTCAGGGCAAAAGGTTCATCCTGTTTTTTCTGTGGAAGATTGTGACAATGCAAACAGTAAAATGTCACACTATTCTTTTAAACATTTTCATTGAAACAGGGTTTTGAGGCGGAGTGTGCTTAACCAATTATACTTAATAAAACAAGCATACAGGCCATTGATTTCAGGTTAAACATGCTTAGATCTCACCCATTACAATCAATATGTCTCAGAAATACAGATTTGGCTCAGAAGTTGTTCCATAGCCTTTCAAGTTTGATTTTGATTAGGTGCACTTCCTACTGCTGAATAATCTTCAAAACCCAAAGTATTTTGCTCCAGTTCATGCTATTCTGAAGAAGTGTTCTAAGCACAGCTGTTAGCTTATATCATTCTTAAGCAGATCTCCTCCCTCCGCCCCCCAAAAAACAAGATCACAGTATGCAACCATGGAAGTAAAATAGAAAACAAATGCTGAGGGTAGCTAGAAAACCACCACCTCAAGTTTGGCAACAGCCAGATTTTCTAGCTTCTCAAATGAGTTTTTAATACAGTGGCTTAAGCATTGTTGCAAAGCCTACGAACGACTTCCTTCAGAGCTTGTTTTTTGCTTCTCTGGATCGAACTTTGTGCCTTCAAATAAAATCTTGTTTCTTATTGCTTCTTGAAGCTTTCGTTGCTGGATCTTTAATTTTGCATTACTGTATCTACAATGGACCCTTAAGAAAAAGGAAACGAGCATTAACATCTTTCCGGCTTTGGAGAATAGTTCAAAATACTTATTGAGTCCGCTACTAATCTGAAAATAGTACAAACTGACATGTTTCACAGAACTTTTCATGAGAAAAGGAGAGGAGAACTCTCAGGGAAAACAGATGGAATAAACTCTTGTATATGCTGAATTTAAGATGGACAGTCAAAGGGTAGGTTGCAATCTCTTCTTGTTGGTATAACTGTTGCCTTAGAAGACGGCATGAACTGCCCACCTCCTCACTGCCCCTAAAATTTCAATAAAGTTTTTTTTTTTTTAAGAAGAAAGGATCAATGTTTACAAAATTTATTTTTAAGATTAGGAAAATCAAAAAATGAGAGATATGGAAAAGTTTGGGGAAATAATTTGAACAAATAGCATCACTATGTGAATTAAAAAAAACTCTTGGGCAACGAGGAGTTCTGGAGAGGAATGGAGGACATGCATGTGGCCTTGTATGCCTAGTATTAGCCTGGCATGCGGCTGTGTGCTCATACATGCTGGGGGAGCAGCGT
Source organism: Hemicordylus capensis (assembly GCF_027244095.1). Taxonomy (NCBI): domain Eukaryota; kingdom Metazoa; phylum Chordata; class Lepidosauria; order Squamata; family Cordylidae; genus Hemicordylus; species Hemicordylus capensis. The sequence goes on along the minus strand of NC_069657.1, from coordinate 387,540,010 downwards.
TTAACTAAGACGACTACTGATCCCTCTGCCTGAGTGTGGCTGTGCTCACAGGGGAGTGAGTTATGTTCTAATGAACTTGCCATTGGTCTTCAGAATTCCAGAAACATCATACACACCAATATCCTAATGTTGTCAGGATAAAACTTCCCACTCCAAAGTCACAGGATCGTCTGACTCTACCTGGGGGAAGACAAACCTTTTTTAATAATTAAGGCATATAGCAACTAAAAAAGCCCAAACTTAATAATTAAGGCATATAGCAACTAAAAAAGCCCAAACTAAGTATTTATTTTGGAAATAAAAGCCAGTTTTGGATAATGCATGTGATGAATCACATTAAGACACAGTATGAAACTTTGCAAAAAAAAAAAAAGGAGGCCAGCTAACAAACACAATCATAAGAAAAACTTGACAAAAGAAAAAAAAAGAGTTGTTTGACATAGTGGCAGGCTATGTCAAACTCAGAACATGTACAGAATGCAGGCTTTGAGCTATTAGCTGGAAGAGCTGTGCCTTCAGTTGACTGAAATTAGTTCTCCCTAGCTACCCACACAACTGCTGTAGAACATTTGGGAATATTCCTTGTTTAAAAGTTGGGAAAACTGAGTATATAAATCTAGAGACAGATGTGGCTGTACGCCTTTGCTGAGAAGAGGTTTACTAGAAAAGGAAGTAGGTGAAACCACTGAATGTTAGTCAACTGTTATGTCTCTGACATGGAGAGAGAGAATGGAAAAGTATGAGAGTGTGGGGAATGGAATCAGAAAAGGTGGAATACACAAAGGACTCACTGCAAGTTTACATAGTCTTCATTTTTACTTACTAGTTGCTAAAAAGTGTCCAAGGCCCACAGCTAGACCACCCAAGGATCCATAGAGCACAGATTCCCGAGCACAAGGGATATTTTTCACATCAAGTATTCCCAGCAGCTTAAAAGAATCTGTCTTAAATAAATAACAGAACAAATACATCACTAAAAACAAGCACTTTCCATAAAAAACCCACCTATTATCTGACAAACAAGAGGGCCATTTACCAACTCAACAGAGTGCTAGATTCAGTACAGGATATGGTTCCTACACAATTAATGGGGTGGAAGAATTTCAGCAGGTGCAGCTTTTCTCACTGAAGCATGATGGGAAAAGCTGCTCAGACTAAAATCTTTTCTTCCACACAATTATTACGGGGAAACAAATTTTTTCTTCACTGGCCACTACCAATGGATGCTTATCAATGAGGAAATGCATTAGATCACCTTAGTCATTTGGATGGTCAGGAGGTTGTGAAACATGGCTGTTCTATTCTGACTGAAGAAGGGTAGCAAGGAGAGCTGAAAGCAAGAATGTTTGTTGGTTGGCTCGGTTACTGGGAACCTTCCCATAGGCTGCTTGCTGGACCTCTTAGTTTGGTGCCATCAACCACGATGTCTTTCTGAGCCACCTGCCTCAGTGGTACCACAGTCTGGTCAGTGGTTTGCATTGGTCAGGGGGAAGGTGGGGAAGTGACAGAATGCTGGGGAACTGTTGCTCCACCGCATGGCCAATGGGCTACAGAATGATGAAGGGTTTCCATCCTGTCTCCCATGCTATATAGCATCTACAAGAAACCACTGTGAGAGGTTGTTCAGGGATTGTGGGAAACAGTGTAATCTGTATGCTGCTGATACCCAGCTTTGAGCTGAATAAGGGCAAGTAAAATGAAGCTTTCCAGACATGATGGAAATAAACAAGAGTCAGCCAGTTCAGCAAACCTAGGAATAGCTGTATGTCATATGTACACCTCAGAGTACTGTCACAGGAACATGCATGTTAACAAGTGATGTTTTTTAGTAGTTTTCAGGAAGCACTGCAAGATCAGCAAAAATGACCAGCAAAAGTTGGCAGAATTGCAGTGTTTCTGCCTCAATGTCCCCTACTGGCAAGCACAGTTTCCCTTACTGGCACCATGGCTTCCATCTTGGCAGGTACTGTCATGTATTTCAGTACGTTCCTAATGAAGGTGACCATATTGGTGTAAGAGCACTTTTTCAGTCCCTTCAGCTTTTGGTAGGAATTATGGGAGTTGAAGTCCAATTACATCTGGGGACCCACACGTTGAGAAACCCTGAGCTAGAGCTTTGCTCTTTTCCCCTCCTGCCTTGTCTCTTCACCTCAACATCCTCCTGCTGGACAGCAGAGACTCTTTCAAATTTGTGTGAAGGACAATGAACAAGGAATGGTTCTGCTGCAATGGCTATTCCAAATCCAGAATAATGTTCACTGAGTACAAGAGTGTGATGTGTAAATGGAATCCGGAATGGGTCAGGCATGGCTCGGGTCTTAAGCTTGTTTCATCAAGATCATGTTCAAGTGAAATGCTAGATTCTTCACACGCCGAGCCTACTGGAGGAAGATGGCCTATTCGCCATGCTAGCTCGATAGAACCTTCATTATTATTATTATTATTATTATTATTATTATTATTATTATTATTATTATTATTCATTTTATATCCCACTCTTCCTCCAAGGAGCCCAGAGCGGTCTACTCTTAACATACTTAACATGCAACTTAAACTTAACATACTTAAGTTTCTCCTCACAACAACCCTTGAGAGAGAAGTGACTGGCCCAGAGTCATCCAGCAAGTCTCATGGCTGAATGGGGATTTGAACTCAGGTCTCCCAGTCCTAGTCCAGCACTTTCACCACTACACCATGCTGGCTTCATGTTCAGAGTCTGCAGCACCCCAGTCGCTGGGGAGGAATCAATCGATGATGGCCTGCTCGGGAGTGGAGTCCAGCAGAGGCACTTGCCTGGGAACACCAGGCTTTGCTGGCTGACGCCTCGTCTGACCCCTCAAGGCGGTTCTTATGCGGCTTGGACTGCGCAAGAGGTCATTTCCTCTGGAGAGGTCACAGCCCTTCATACCCGCAAGGCGCACTACGGCTGCAGCTCCCTTGCGTTAAAGACAGGCAATGAAGACACCCGCGACCCTCGCTTGCAGGCTGCAGCTCCTTACCTTCTCCGGATCCGTAGCCTCTCCCTCATTCGCCATAATAAGGCCTCTCCAAGGGCTCGGCTTCGCCCCGCCCCCTAGCCCCAGCTACTGCCAGCGAGCTGAAAGCCTGCGATGCACAGAGAGGCTACACTGTGACGGCAGCCGCTCTGCCACTCGCCTCTCCCATCCTGTTTTCCCTACCTCTATGGCCCCTCCTTTATCTCTATGGTGCTTGGAGAGAGAGAGAAGCGAGAACTGACGCCATTTTAGGTCCGGAGAGGAGATTTCGAGCAAGAATCCTTTGTTCAGTGAGATGGGTCACAGAGCAGTGCGCGCGCCTCCTGGTGCACGCGCTCAGCTCCCCTCCTCCCTCTCTCTCTCTCTCTCGCGCGCGGGCCTCCGCGTTGCTCCCGCCGCAAACGTCAGCTCAGGCTGCCGCCCCCGCACTTCGTAGCTGCTGGAGTGGAGCAGGGTGCCGTGGGGTGCCGTAGGGAGCCCAAGGCAAGAAAATGGCGTTGGCGGGAGAGGAGATGAGCTCGTTTAGGGAGCGGGGGCACGTTTGTCGAGGAAGCGGCACGCAACCCCGTGTTTTCAAAATGGGGTTGTCATATTGTTGCTTGAATCTACACCCGACCCCAGTTGCTGTTCTGCGTGTATTTGTATTGAGATTATTTCTAGCAAGCCAGCCGCTTTTTAATACAAATCTTCGTAGTACAAAAACATTAGCCTTCATACTAGACAGACTGTGGAGTTTTTTTAAAAAGTTCTTAAGACACAAACTTTATCCTTAGGATGCACAAGCATACAGACAGACATTTATTTGGAGACAGCTGAACTACCTTGCACACTTGGTTAGTTGTTGCTCAGTTCCAAACCGCAGGCAATGTCATCCACCCTAAAATCTCTAAGAGAGGGTAACATGGTTCAAATAAAAATACACGTGACGTTGTTTTAATTTTGTCTTTAGGACTTTGACTTTTGAGGTGAGCCACATCTTAAAAGGTTTCCTTTTCTCTCTCTCTAGTAACTTGTTTATAAAAGAGCAGAGTATCTTCTTTATACATAATTCTCTTAAGATACCCGTGGCTAATCCCATGCGTGGCAGCTCTCGTGAGAGTTCAGAAAGCTGCCAGATAGCCACAGGACGGGCCAGAGAAAGAATATGGCAGCGGTAGCCGGCCGGCTGAAGAAACCAGCGCTGAGCAGCTGCAGCCAGCAATGGGCAGGTGGCGCAAAAGAAGGAGATGGGGTGGGTGGCGGGCAGGGAACAAGAAGAAGGAGGAGAAGAAGATGGGCAGGGGAGGGCAAGCAAAAAATCAGGGGTGGGGGAAGAAGGTGGCGGTGAACTAGGGGTGCAGATGCTCTGCGCCAGATCATCTAGTTGCTATTTATGTTTCCAGAAGCTTATGATTAAGGATATTCAGAGGAATGAACAACACTATATTGTTATTGATATTGCCAAGTCCTAGTCCAGGGAAACATAAGTGTAGTAGAAGGTTGTGTGTAGAGATTGCCATTCTCTCCCCAAGAGTTAACCCAAGACTGAATCCTGCTCCTGAAGTGGATTCCTCTTCTACCAGCAGCTTATCAGCTCTAACACCAATTACAGAACTGGTACAGATCTGTATGCAGAAGTACATTTACATTTGTATGGGACGTATATACTTCCTACTGTAATTGTTCTGGAGCCATCCCTGGTGGTGATGGATTTCCTAATGATCTTTGTGATTCCCGATAAACATGCACCGTTCAGGTGACACCGCAAGACTCAAATCTGAATGTCTAGAGGCACTCAAAGCAAATGAAAGTTGTCAGCACAGTCATAGAAGGGATCAGCACTAAATAAAGCACCGCAGAAGGAAACTATCAATTTACATAATGCATTCTTTATGTGCATTCTTTATTTTTGAATCTCTGAGAAAAGCAGGGTATCAGTATTATAAATAAGAATATAATTAGGAGGTAATTAGCAGAACTGTCACTTTTGCTAACTGTCACTTTTTTAAAAAAGTGAATATCTTATATATAGCAGGGGGAATAGCAACTGTGTCTTTTCATCCCAGTATAGCATCCCTCCCAGTGTCTGTTGCTGGTGTCTTCCTTGTGTTTATCATTGTGAGGCCTTTTGTTAGCCACTTCTAGCAGGCAATCATTTGCCTGCCCACAAGAGAAACACTCTCTTCAACAGAACGTATCTTTTCTCTCTTCTGGAAAACATAAGCAGTGTCACTTTCTCCTTCTCTCCCTCCCTCTGCTTATAAATCTGTTACAAATATAGTCCGCTAGATATTCTGGGGAATGAAATGCACTGGACTCTGTCAAGCAGCTGCACTGCTTTAAGCATTTTAAAGGTTATGAAGATCATGTCTACAATTCTTTTAGGTCACTTTAGGATTGTTTCTAATAATAGAAAAGAGCATGAATTCTTACTGCATTTCGTACTGAAAATAATATAGATGTAGAATCTGAACAAAGAGGCCTATGGTCTCACAGTCTCATAATACACAACGAAATTCTACCAGTAGTTAAAATAGTTCAGCTAAAGGCATTTGGTTATGGGAAAAGTTCGATTTGGATTATGCCAAATTTTATGTATTATTTCATTTATTTTAATGTTTTTGTACTGCCCTTCAAATACAGAAAATAGGGCCCCAGGTGGCTAACAGCACTTAAAATACAAATTAAAATTTTGTGTGTATGTATAACACACACAAGTCTCTCTTTCTCTCTATCTCCTTCTCTCAAATTTTAACCTTATTTAAATGAACAGTACTTAAGTTTTGCCACTTATCTTTATGAAAAAGAACTGTAAACACTGACATTGACAAGTGCTATCCAATGGATATGTACATCTAAGCTGAAGAATATTCTAGGGTGTTTTGCATGGACATACTTCTGTTGCGATTCTGAAATAGAAGTAAGAGATGGAATGGAATAGAACAGGATACTAATAATGTATTACATAATTACAGGGTCTGTGTTAGGGATTTGGAAGAGAATGCTTTATTTTCTGAGATAGCATCAAATCCAGTGCTCTACCATATCATGGGCTACTCAACTGCAGAGAAGATACAAGATTCTACATAAATGGCATAAGATTAGTGGAGCAGAATAATTTCTTCTGGTTTATGGATAGAAGCAGCACTCACAGACATATTTTCAGGTGGCTCATAGTGTTTCAGAGTAAAGGAAAGGGGTGATTAGTAAAAAACCCACCCAGCTTTAGTCTGCAGTACACAGAGGTGCACCTAGGTAATTTTGGAGCTTAGACCTAAAGGCCTTTGGAGCCCTCCCCTGTCTCCACTGCAATCATCCCCCTACACACACACACAGAGAGAATATTTTTAATGTGGGTTCTTGAAGGAACAAACAGCAATTAAACTCACAAGAAAGTAAGAATACAAACCAGGTATATTTATGGAAATATGCATAGCAGAAACATTTCAACACACAACTTAACATATTCCCATTTCTTTCTCCACTCCACTCTGTCTCTAAAGCAGAGGTCACGCTCGGCACCCAGCACAGGTCACAATTGTACTTGGCTGCCCAGGACAGATTAAAGAGGATTTGGGGACACCTGGGGTGTGTGGAGGCTCTGGACTTTGGCCCAGAAGTCCAGGGTAAGAGTGCCTCTGACAATACAGCGCAGTCCACACATGCTTACACTAAAGTAAAGAACAAGTTTTTTTAACAAGATATTTTAAATTGATTCTTTTTTCTTATTGTATACTTTGCTCTGTGGGCAGCTAATTTAAGAAAGGAAGTAAATGTGTTTATGTAACTAAAATGTATGTGTTATAAAATGTTATAGGCTAGAAAATCCCACTCTGTCTCTTTTAACTGGAACTCTTGACACAAGGGACTACTCAATAATCTTTCATCTGACATTTGAAAGATGATAATTTCAGGTTTCTACACTTAATGAAACTATTTAGCTCTATATGCCATCTAGTGGTTGCTTATGAAGTTGCCTTTGCTATAAAGAAATGTAGTTTTCCCCTTCAGGGTGCATCCAGAGGCACATAATTTTTATAGTAATCATGCTATGGAAGTGCACTCACTGCTCTTTGGGCATATTTTAAGTATCTATGGTACTTTAGAGAATGGGAATGTAGACTGAGAAAAAGACAAAACAAAATAAAACTTATATCAAAATATGACACATTTTTGGGCAGTACTTCAACAAGTCATTAATGTTTCAGAAATAAAATGGGAGCCACCATGCTTAATGGTTTGGATCTAGTAAACTAAGCACAGTGGCTCACATCTTGACTAAATTACTTGAGATATATCCTATTGAAATTAAGTAGTCCTTAAGTACTGATACTAACTTAGTCTGGAAGTCAGCCATAGTTAACAACATAGGAAGCTGCCTTATCCTGAGTTAGGCCCATTTAGCTCAGTATAGGGTTGGAGACTGAGATCTTTCACAGTCGTACCTAGAGATGACAGGGATGGATCTGTATGCATACAAAGCAGGTGCTCTTCCACTGAAATACAGTTTTGTTATTTAACAAACTTGTACCCCACCATTTGATCCCAAGGCAGGTTGCAACCCCATTTAAAGACAGTATAAATACCCCAGGAAGGAACTTAAAAGGGAATTTCAGAAAGCTGTTAGAAGAGACAAGGAGCAGTACTACAGTGTCATATGTAAAGACCTTGATGATGGAAATAGACACGAAAAAACAAGGAAAGTTTTCTAAAAGGTATCTGAACTCAGAAGGAGGTTCCAGCCTTAAATTGGTATGTTAAGGGATGCCAAAGGGCAGATAGTTAACTGATTCAGAGAAGATCAAACGGAGATGGAAGGATTATACTGAAAATCTGTACAGCAGGGACATCAACATCCAAGATATTCTAGAAGATATTCCTTACTTGCAAGAATCTCTAGCATGGGAAGATGAAGTTAGATCAGCACTCCGGTCATTACCAAGTTGGAAGGCTACAGGAACTGATGGAATAGCTACAGAAATATAGCAGACAACAGAAGAAGAATCAGTTAAGGCTCTAACCAATCTATGCCAGCAAATCTGAAGAACGACACAATGGCCAACAGACTGGAAGAGGTCAGTATACATACGAATACTAAAAAAAGGAGACTTAATAGATAGCACAAACCATTGTATAATATCCTTAATATTTCACATGCTAGCAAAATAATGCTCAGGATCATCCAGTGCAGATTAGATCCCTACGAAGATGGGATACAATCTAACAAGGTAGAAAACCTAGGTGGACTGGAGTCCTCCACAGAAACCCTGTGGGTGATGATACAAGGACTGAAAGGAAATGTGCTACTGAGGACGTGCTGTTGCCTTCTGGATCAAAACACTGACAGTGACTGGGAGCTGCAGGAGGAAATCAGGGAGGCCTCAAGGAGAGGCAGGGCTGTAATAATGGGTGACTTCAATTACCCACACATAGACTGGGTAAATTCACAGTCAGGTCATGACAAAGAGGTCAAATTTCTAAATACGCTGAATGACTGTGCCCTAGAACAGTAGGTCTTGGAACCAACCAGAGAGAAGGTGATCTTGGTCTTAATCCTGAGTAGCACCCAGGACCTGGTGCGTGATGTCAGTGTCATCGACCCTTTAGGAAATAGTGGCCATAGTGTGATCAAATTCAGCATACATGCAAGGAGAGAATCACCAGAGGTCTAAAACAGACTAAAACAGACACTTTGAATTTTAAAAGAGGAAACTTCTCCAAAATGAGGAGTGTAGTGAAAAGAAAGCTGAAAGGGAAAACCAGGAAAGTCACTTCTCTTCAGAATGCATGGAGTTTACTTAAAACCACAATACTAGAAGCCCACTTAGATTGTAGACTGTATCTACAATCTACAATTTAGATTGTATACCCCAAAGGAGGAAAGGTACCACTAAGTCCAGGAGGATGCCAGCATGGCTAACAGGTAATGTCAAGGAAGCCATAAAAGGGAAGAAGACTTCCTTCTGGAATTGGAAGGCCTGCCCAAATGAAGAGAACAGAAAGGAACACAAACCCTGGCAAAAGAAATGCAAGGTGACAATAAGGGAGGCAAAAAGAGAGTTTGAGGAACATTTAGCTAAAAGCATCAAGGGGAATAACAAAAACTTCTTTAAATACATCAGAAGCAGGAAATCTGCCATGGAGGCAGTTGGACCATTAGACAATAAGAGAGTGAAAGGGATTATTAAAGAGAATATGGAGGTTGCAGAGAAGCTAAATGAGTTCTTTGCATCTGTCTTCATGGCAGAGGATACTGAGCATATACCTGTTCCTGAACTAGGCTTTTGGGGGATGGAGGCTAAAGAACTGAGTCAGATAGAAGTGACAAGAGATGATGTTCTAAAGTATCTAGAAAAACTGAAAACTAACAAATCGCCAGGGCTGGATGGCATCCATCCAAGAGTCCTCAACTCAAATGTGAAATTGCTAACCTCCTTGCTAAAATATATAACTTATCCCTTCAATCAGGCTCTGTACCAGAGGACTGGAAAGTAGCAAATGTAACACCGATTTTCAAAAAGGGATCCAGGGGTGATACAGGAAATTACAGGCCGGTTAGCTTAATGTCTGTTCCAGGCAAATTGATGGAAAGTATCCTCAAGGATAAAATTGTAAAGCATGTGGAAGAACATGCCCTGCTGGGAGAGAACCAGAATGGCTTCTGCAAAGGGAAATCTTGCCTCATGAACCTTTTGGAGTTCTTTGAGAGTGTCAACCAGTGTGTGAATCAAGGTGATCCAGCTGACATAGTATACCTGAACTTCCAAAAAGCTTTCAACAAAGTTCCTCATCAAAGACTCCTGAGAAAACTTAGCAGTCATGGGATAAGGGGACAAGTACATGTGTGGATTGCTAACTGGTTGAAAGACAGGAAACAGAGGGTAGGTATAAATAGAGAGTTTTCACAATGGAGGGAAGTAAGAAGTGGGGTCCCCCAGGGATCTGTACTGGGACTGGTACTTTTTAATTTATTCATCAGTGATCTAGAAGTAAGGTTAAGCAGTGAGGTGGTCAAATTTGCAGATGATAGCAAACTCTTTCAGGTAGTAAAATCCAAAACGGATTGTGAGGAGCTCCAAAAGGATCTCTCCAAACTGGGTGAGTGGGCAACAAAATGGCAAATGCGGTTCAGTGTTGGCAAGTGTAAAGTAATGCACATTGGGATGAAAAACCCCATCTTCAAGTATACACTGATGGGATCTGAGCTGTCAGTGACTGACCAGGAGAGGGATCTTGGGGTCGTGGTGGACAGCTCATTGAAAGTGTTGACCCAATGTGCGGCAGCAGTGAAAAAGGCCAATTCCATGCTAGGGATCATTAGGGAGGGGATCAGTGGCGGAGCCAGACCCCCAGCTGCCCATGTCTGGTCATGGTGGCGGCCCTGCTCACCCTGCCCCCCGCATCTGACATCAGATGTGGGGGACGTGGTCTGGCTCCCAAATGGAGCCGTCTTGGGCCTGATCCAGCAGGGCTATTCTTATGTGGAAATGGAAATGCCGGATGTTAAAGCTGGTTTCAGAAAAGGCCAAGGAACAAGAGACATCATTGCTGATGCACAGTGGGTAACTGAGAAAGCCAAAGATACCCCAAAGAAGTCATTATGTGCTTCATTGACTACAGAAAAGCCTTCGATTGTGTCAACCATGTCAAGTTGCAGAATACCCTTAGGAAAACGGGTGTCCCAGAACATCTCATTCTTCTCATGAGAAACCTATACACAGGACAGGAAGCCACAGTCCAGACAGAACATGGTGAAACAGAGTGGTGCCAGATCGGCAAAGGAGTAAGACAAAGCTGTATATTTTCTCCTTATTTATCCAACTTATATACTGAATAAAACATATACTGAGGGAAGCTGATTGGAAGAAGATGAGCGTGATTTTAAAGCTGGCGGAAGAAAGATCAATAACCTGCACTATGCTGATGACAGTACTCTGATCGCTGACAATGAGGATGATCTGCAAGCTCTAGTAGTGAAAGTCAAGGAGCACAGTGAAAAAAAATGGACTATGACTAAATGTAAAGAAGACTAAACTAATGACAAGAGGTACAGCAACCAGCCTCAGAACTGACAATGAAGACAATTGAAGTGGTGGATAGCTTCTGCCTTTTAGGATCGACTGTCAACAGTAAAGGGTCCAGCAGTCAACAAATACCAGTGCTACTAAACTAGCACTTGGTTGGGCTGCAATGAAGGCCTTGGAAAAGATATTTAGATGCCATGACGTGTCTATACCTACAAAGTTTAGAATTGTTCGTTCAGTGGTTTTCCCCATGATACTCTATGGATGCGAAAGCTGGACCTTGAAGAAGCAGGACAGAAAGAGTATTGACGCTTTTGAACTTTGGTGCTGGAGAAGATTTTTGAGGATACCATGGACAGCTAGGAAAACAAACTCATGGATCATAGAACAAATCAATCCAGAATTTTCACTTGAGGCATAAATAACCAGGCTCAAACTATCACATTTTGGACACAATATGCATAAACCCAGTTCCCTTGAGAAGTCCATAATGCTGGGAAAAGTTGAAGGAAAGAGGACGACCAGCAGTAAGGTCTGGATGGACTCGATTATGACAGCAATGAATGCACCACCGACAGGCCTAAAAGGCCAAGCTGAAGACAGATCATCCTGGAGAGAATCTATCTATGTGGTCACTAAGAGTTAACACCAACTTGACATTACTTAATCACTCAATCAAAAAAAGCAGAAGGCTTTATGCCTGTTCCTGCATTCACTGAGCTGTCTCAATCCTCCGATGCAGTTGTTGTGCTCCAGGGCCATTTTCACACTCTGTATGCTCTGAATACCACTTACCAATTTACAGCTCACTATTTACTTCAGAGCCACCTAATGGCACTGCAGGGAGGTAACTTACCTAGGAAGCAAGAGGTTGTTGGTTCAAATCCCCTCTGGTATGTTTCCAGGAAACACCTATATCGGGAAGCAGTGATATAGGAAGATGCTGAAAGGCATCATCTCATACTGTGCAGGAGATAGCAATGGTAAACCCCTCCTGTATTCTACCAAAGGCAACCACAGAGCTCTGTGGTAGTAGCCAGGAATCCACACTGACTGGACGGCACAACTTTACCTTTTTTTACTTCAGAGTGGAAAAGGTACCTGGTCTGCACTGCCATCTTGTGGCTCACTAGGCTCTTTGCTATGAGGACCAAAGCTTCATGAAATTTAAAATGCTTCATTGAAGAAAATGATAATATAAGGCGATTTATATTCTAAACATCTAAGTGTGGATTCTAAGTGTGGATTCATTACTAATCCTACTGGCTATGTGTGTAGTGTAGGGCAGGTTATGGCTATTAACAGCAAGAGAAAGTATTTTTTAGTATTTCTTTTCTTTTTTTGACATTTTGTATTTTACCTACATCTCTCCCCGTCACCCCACCTCACCCCATCCCCCTTCCCTGCCCCACCCCCGAGCCCGACCTTCCCTCCCCTAAGCAGCCTTAACATTCCGGGAAGAGTGGAAGGAAGGGATCGGCGGGAAGGGAGAGAAGGAGCAGGGAGAGGGAAGGAGGGCCGTTTCAACAAGCTGCATCACTGGAGAGAGAACTGACATGGGGCAGGTGGAGGTAGGGGAAATCAGAAAGGCTGTGGTGGAGGGTGCCATCACTGGTCTCGATCGAAGGCTGGAGGCGGGGCTGGAACCCGTGAGCGTTGCTGGCTTGTGTTGAAGGAAATCACATTTGCATGTCTCGAGGGTTTGTGGTCCCCGGATCAAAAATAAAGGTGACTCAATAATATGCCCCGGTTTCCCTGCCGCGGGGAAATTACCCAGGGCAGGGAGGGAAAGTTTTCAAGCGTCTCAATGAGCTCCTGGGGGGCGGGGTCACCCCCAGGGTCTCGGCAAGCATGCTCAGTACACGCAACCAAAATGTCTCGCCACGGCAGTCGCTGGCAACAGGCGTTGCTGTCGACCAAAACAGCCCAGTCATTCCTGGCCCGGTGCCTATTACCTCCCTTTCTTATTGTCTTTTGGGACCACTGACTATGGGCCTAGGGTTCTGCGCCCTTGCACAATTTCTGACTCGGATCTCCATACATGTCCAGACTGGAACTACGAACATAAAGACAGGTCTTCATGCAATAAGCAAATTATTATGATGATTTGATTTGATTTGTATACCGTCCTTCCAAAATGGGTGGTTTGCAATTAAAACAAACCACTAAAACAGTAAAATTCTCATTTCAAGGAAAAGCTCACAGCTTACCCCTGCTGAGTGTCACAGCCCTTTCTGTGATGTAGCACCTGCCCTCGCCTGCTTGCTCAGCTGCAGGTCCCTCCAGGCGCCACTCTGTTCCAAACCCAAAGTCATGATGGTGGGGTGACAGGCCCTCCCCTTGACAGGTACCCCAACTTCCTTCCATCTCCCTTGGGCTCCAGGCCAAGAGAGGGAGGAAGCGGGGTGGAGGGGAGGCGCCTCACCATGGTAACCTGGGGAGGTGTTTATCCTAGGGGGAAAGTATGAGAAAATCCTCACTCTTGGCCAGGGTGCAAGCACAGAGGTCTTCTTTCTGATGAGGGACATGAGGGCCAAGCAGCTCTTTGCGGTGAAGAAGGTCAAGATGGTCCAGGGCAAGAGGCTCCGGAGCAAAGAAGCCATGCTGCAGGAGGTAGCCATCCTGAAGCAGCTCCAGCACTCGCACGTCGTCGCCTGCCACGACCACTTCTTGGATGCGGTTGATAAGCACGTCTTCATCGTGCAAGACTACTGCGACAGGGGCTCCTTGCATGAGCACATCCTGACCAAGCAGAGGGGCTACTTCTCCGAGGACAACATCATGAGGTGGTTTGTGCAGCTGGCCCTGGCCATCCAGTACATCCACGGCCTGAAGATCCTGTACCGTGACATCAAAGCCTCCAATGTATTCCTGATGCACACGAGGACTCTGAAGCTGGGCGACTTTGGCATTTCCAAGGTCCTGGACAGTACTGTGGAGCTGGCCAGCACCTTCGTGGGCACCCCCTACTACATGAGCCCCGAGTTCTGTGAGGGCATGCTCTACAGCTCCAAGGCAGACATCTGGGTGCTGGGCTGCCTTCTCTTTGAGCTGTGCACTCTCCAGCCCCCCTTTGAAGGTTTCAGCTTGATTGGGCCTGTTTCATAAGATCATGAGAGAGGACTATGCTCCCATGCCAGGGGGCTACTTGGAAGCCCTGCGCAACTTGATCCGAGCCATCCTCCCAGAAGAGGCCCAGTGCCACCACCATCTTCTTCTTCCCCTTTGTCCAGAAGCATCTCGGCCTGTTCCTCCTCCATCGAGAACCCCAGAAGCCCCTGGCAGAAATATTCCAAAAGAGAGACAGTGGAGGACTCAGCCCACCCAGACAGCCTCCCAAGTCAGCCCACCTGGGCTACGCGGGTGGCAAAGCCTTCACGCCAGGATACGTCCCACCTGCTGCTCACCAGCAGCAGGCAGAAGCCCAGGATCCAGAGGAAGGCCTGAGTGTCTCCAGCAGCGGCTCCAATTATTCGGTAGACTTCGAACACACAAGCACCTCTGCTACGGACAGCAGCTCGGATTGAAAAGGGGGCCCCTCAACAGAGAGAGCACAGAGACCCTGACAGAGAAAGGTAAGCAATCTGGCTGCTGTGGTGGGATTCTGGTTTTCGAAGCCATGCTCTAGTGGTGGGGAAGGTCATCAAGGTGATCTAGGATGAGGGCCACTAAGCCCCCACCTGTGTTGCCTCTCCCTTTCTTCTACAGAGTCCAAATGGGGTTCGTCTGATTACCTGGATGACTTTGAGCACTCCGAAGAGGGGGGCCTTACCAATAACAAAGATGTTGGAGAGCCTGGTGGCAAAGCTGTTCCCATTGGCATCCTTCACGTGGACCACATCAAATGAGTCAAGATGCCTCTCCTGGTTGGTGATCACACCAATTCGGCCCAACTTGGCCCCACCGGTCACCATGCACAAGTTGCCTACGTCAAACTTGATGAAGTCTGTGATCTTCCCCATTTCCAGGTCAATCTGGATCCTGATGATTTCTTCCATCAATTCTTTAAAAGAATCTTTACATTGTTTCTCACCCACATAATAGTAAAAAATAAATCTTTTCCTTATCATCTTCCCAACGTCACTTTACAGGTTTGGTCAATGGGGATGTCTGCTTAAATATTTTTGTTTTCACCAAGATGCAATTACAAGTCACCTGGTTCTCCCCTCCCCTGAAATCTGTTCATAGGCAACTGAAAGCAAGACTTGAAATTCCTATTGGCCACGTCCCCCAAAACAGGCAGTAGCCATGTTTGCTTTGCTGTGACAGCATTGCTGCTGTTTTTCTTTGAGGCCTAGTCATTCCAAGTATAAAGAATGAAGTTTCCTGCAGTAGTTGGACCAGAAACTACCACAATTTGGAAAAATGTAGAAGGTACAAGTAGGAATAGTACACTGTGCAAGAGCACACACACAAAAAAAGCACACAGGAAAAAATATTTGTGCATATACTGTACTTACAGAAAAGGTGATGGAGAGCTTGAGTAGATGCAGTAAGAGAAAAGGTGTTAAGTGAGAAATCCATGGTGTTGGTGTGTCAGGACCATTTCAGTGTTAATACAAATAAAGTGTAAAATGTTTATTATCCTCCAATATTGTATTTTATTTTGATTTGATTGCTCCCTCTGCCCACTTTTTAAAAAAATGGAGCAATCATGTGGAGGAGGGGGCGGGGGCAGTGAACAGTTTCATAGGAGTTGGGATGATGGGAGTGAAGAAGACCACAAGATGATGAGTATAAGAGCTAGTTTTAGAACTTAACCCACCACCCCACCCCACAAAATTGTCCTGCTATATGGCATGTCAGTATAAGGGGAAATTATTTCTCTGCTGGACCGGATCCCACGTATATTCACTCAGAAGTAAGCCCCAGTGAAGTACATTGACTTACTTCTTAGTAACTTATTCCAAGCTTTGCTGAGGAGCTTTGATTCCCCCTTGATGAGGGTGAAGGGAGAGAGAGAAAGAAAGGGGACAGAGCTAAGTTCATTTTATTTATTTGTTTATATCTATATAAACTGTTTTGGGAACTTTTGCTGAAAAGCAGTCTATAAATATTTGTCGTCGTCGTCGTCATCATCATCATAGGAAAGGGAATGGTTGTTTTACTGTATAAATGCCAACAAAGTCCTCATAGATTCTTCTTATTAGGTAATTATGCTCAGAACCAGGAAGTCACTCTCTAGAACTTGCCAGGACTTGTCTTTTCCAACTCTGGCTTCAGAATCTTCAGTGGGTAAAATAGCTGATCTGCACCTTTAGTTGATTTTTATTTTTAATTTTTTTAAATTTTACATTTTATACCCCGCTCTTCCTCCAAGGAGCCCAGAGCGGTGTACTACATACTTAGGTTTCTCCTCACAACAACCCTGTGAAGTAGGTTAGGCTGAGAGAGAAGTGACTGGCCCAGAGTCACCCAGCTAGTTTTATGGCTGAATGAGGATTTGAACTCGAGTCTCCCCGGTCCTAGTCCAGCACTCTAGCCACTACACTACTAGATGTATGTTTTTCAAACAAGCAAAATGCACTAGACTAACAGGGATCTGAATTTTTGGATAAAATTAAAGAGGCATTAAAATTTGTCATGAAAAAAGGTCACCAACACTCAAACCCACTCTTTTTAGGAGTTGATATTTAGACTGTTATCTTAGCCATCTTCAATGGATTTTGCACCAGATTTGGAAGCGGGGTGGTGCCTGTCACCTAGATGATGTGCACAATTTTTGGGGTGGGTGGGTGGGATGAACTTTCAGCTCATATTTTATGAGCAACAGAATGTTCAGGGTTTATAAAAGAGGAATGCTGTTATTACTTCTCCTCATAACTATATAGGCATTATCACACTTGTATAAGCCTGCCCTTTCTCTAAGGAGTTTAGGGCAGCATGTACTGAATACTCCCTTCCTCATTTAGACTGAGAGCTAGTGACTGACTGGCCCAAGGTAATCAAGAGAGCTTCATGGGTGAATGGAGATTTGAACCCCTGACTCCCCACTTGTAGTCCAACACTCTCAACAAATACACCATATTTGCTACTATGCACTGGACAGTCTTAAAGGAAAGCTTAAACAATAATATATACATAATGTGTCATGTCTGTACTTTTTAAACATTTTTAATTTAAAAAAGGAAAGATCTTGTATTAAAGCAGGAGGAGAGCAAAGAAAACATGAGTGTAAATAACTTATATTGTGTCACAGGAAGTATCAAATAAATCCAGTGGAATCAGTTCTTGATCGTCATCTATTGCTCCTTTATATTGGGTCCTCCAAGTGCTCAGCCAATTAAACAATTCCAGAAAAGAAGCAATTATCCCTTTCTTCCTCTCTTTCTTTTCTTCTTTATTTTCAAGCCTGATTTTCACAGGCTTGCACTTCCTGAGTGGATGATGTTTTTTTCTTAAGAACTGCTTACCATGCCAGTTGTTGCCAATACTGGCATACTTTTTGAGCTCTACCTTTTCTCTTTGCATTTTTGTTTTGATGTTTAGGAAAGCCATTAATCTGTTATTCAGTTTCTTGACATTTTCTCTTAGGTGAGGGAGTTTTTCTGACAGTTCTAGCACACTCAGATTCATACATTCAATCATCCCTCAAAAGGCCTTTCGACTTGCAGTTATTTTTTTCTTTTCAAACTCTGAGAATAGGAAAATATTAATTTTAGTCAGTTTAAAAACCATAATAAACTGGCTTCCATTAAAATGTTATTTACTAACCTCATAACTCTTTTCTGGATTATGAACTGAGCAGATTTCCATGGATCAAGGCACTATATTTCCAGCAGTAAAGATACAGCTGTTTTTCCAAGAATGGTTAGTATTCTGTTTCTATGTGAGCTGATGACATCACTATTGCTTTAGTGACTTCACAGTAATGAAAGGCCAAGTTTTATGCCCCCAATCAAGAAACTTTCATGTGTGCTAAACAAGGGCTGTGCTCAAGTTCTGCTGTTGGAGGGAACTATTGTTTGCAAGTGAGTAGTCCGTCAAATCTGAATGTGGAAGTGACTGGTGGTTACCTGCACCTTCATGGTCATGTGCACTTCAGCCATAGCAATGGGCCCATTCACCTGAGATACTCTAGCACATAAAGATTTTGCACTCGGTTTTGTAAGTGTGAAGCAGATTAGCTGAGCTGTCCTTATTCCATAGATGCAACAGCTCCACCATGTATGGTAAGAGATTGCTGGATTGCAGCATTTGTGATTCTGACTGTATTTATTTATTTGATCTGATTTGATTTATAGACTACCCAAAAATGGCTCAGGGAGGTTTACATCAAAATAAGAACAATTAATTAAAATAATTTAAAACCAACATTAAAAATTTAAAACCATAAATCTAATTAAAAGCCTGGGTGAATAAATGTGTCATCAGTGCCTTTTTAAAAGTTGCCTGAGATGGGGAGGCTCTTATTTCAACAGGGAGAGGATTCCAAAGTCCAGATCAGCAACGAAGACTCGTTCCCAAGTTGGCAGCAACCACACGTGAACCTCTCCAGATGATTTTAACGGGTGGTGGGGCTCATGGTGAAGAAGACATTCTCTTAAATACTCAGGGCCTAAGCCATTTAGGGCTTTATAGGTTATCTATCTATCTATCATATTTTTACACCACCCAAAACTTACGTCTCTGGGCGTTTTACAAGAAGATTGAAAAGTAAAACATTAATTAAAAACAAAAGCAAAACAAAAAAATTAAAAGCAAGAAATTTAAAACACAATTTAACATTTTAAAACAATATTCTATAAACAACATTCAAAACAATCAAAACAATATCAGTTAAAAGCCTGGGTGAAGAAATGCGTCTTTAAGGACTTTTTAAAGGATGTCAGAGATGGGGAGGCTCTTATTTCACTAAGGAGCACATTCCAAAGCCTCGGGGCAGCAATGGAGAAAGCCTGTCCCTGAGTAGCCACCAGACGAGCTGGTGGCAAATGCAGACAGACCTCTCCTGATGATCTCAATGGGCGGCGGGTTCATTACGAAGAAGCTGTTCTCTTAAAAACCCAGGGCCCAAGCTGTTTAGGGCTCTATAGGTTATGACCAACACCTTGTATTTTGCCTGGAAACATATTGGCAGCCAGTGTAACTCCTTCAATATGGGAGTAATATGGTCTCTCCTAGATGATCCAGAGACCAGGCTGGCTGCCACATTCTGGACCAACTGTAGTTTCCGGACTATGTACAAGGGCAGCCCCACATAGAGCGCATTGCAGTAATCCAGTCTGGAGGTTACCAGGAGATGTACCACTGTTTTGAGGTCGTCTAACTCAAGAAATGGACGCAGCTGGTGTATCAGCCAAAGCTGATAGAAGGCACTTCTGGCCACTGTCTCAACCTGGGACACCAAGGAGAGACTTGGATCCAGAAGCACCCCTAACTGCTTACCTGTTCCTTCTGGGGAAGTGTGACCCCATCCAGAACAGGCAGATCAAAATTGTCTCTCGAGTTCCAACCCCACACAATAAGTACCTCTATCTTATCTGGATTCAGCCTCAGTTTGTTATCCCTCATCCAGCCCATTAATGCCTCCAGGCAGGCATTTAGGGAGGTTATGCCTTCTCCCAATGATGTTGACATGAAGAAATAGATTTGGGTGTCATCAGCATATTGATAACACCTTGCACCTAATCTCGTGATGATCACTCCCAGTGGTTGCATGTAAATGATAAACATTGGAGACAATATGGAACCCTAAGGGACACCATAGGAAAGTTCGGATTTGGAAGAACAACAGTCTCCAAGGGACACCATCTGGAATCTGCCCGTGAAGTAGGAGCAGAACCATTGCAAAGTAGTGCCTCCCACCCCAAATCCCTTCAGACGTTCCAGAGGAATACTATGGTCAATAGTATCGAAAGCCACTGAGAGATATCCGAAAGGACCAACGGGGTCACACTCCCTTTGTCAATTCCCAATTTGAGATAATCCATCAGACTGACCAAGGCAGTCTCCATGCCATATCCCACCTGAAAGCCAGTTTGAAATGGGTCTAGAAGATAGTTTCCTCCAAAACTGCCTGGTGCTGGGAGGCCACCACCTTCTCAATCACCTTGCCCTACCATGGAAGGTTGGAGACAGGCCTGTAGTTGCTTAATTCTGAGGGATCCAAGGCAGGCTTCTTAAGAAGTGGTCTAATGATTGCCTCCTTAAGACAAGGAGGCATCCTGCCCTACCTCAGAGATGCATTTATAATCTCTACCAGGCCCTCTACAACAGCCTCCCTGCCAGAGAGTATAAGCCTTGTCGAGCAAGGATCAAGAGGACAGATGATAGGCCGCACCATTCCAAGCAACTTGTCCACATCCTCAGGAGTCACAAACTGGAATTGATCCAGTGTTATCACATCAGAGGAGCTGCTGGACACCTTGGCATCAGACCTTGGCACACATTAGCCCCTTCACAGCCCTGAACAACTCTGCTGGATGTAAACTTGTGGACATGATATGGGAGGAAAAGAATTGCTTCTTTGTTGCAAGTATCACCTGAGCATAGATCTTCAAATGCACTCTATGTAGTAATGTGTTGGATTAGAGTCAAGTCTTTCTCCACTTGCACTCTAGTTGTCTACCTCACCATTTCAGCCCCTGTTGTTCTTCCATATATTAAGGGACCAGTTTGGAAGTGGGTTGGAGAGGATGCTTAGGAGCAATCGTGTCCACTACCATGGTGAGTTGATCATTCCAGTTCTCCACAAGATTACCAGCAGAACCAACCCTAAATCCCTCCAAGGCTTCTTCGAATCCTATTGGATCCAATAACCTTCTCTAGAGCTACATGTAATCAAACTTCAAAATTCTGAAATAAGTGTGTGTGCACATGTGCATGCAATACATGTAATAAAATGCTGGAGAAAATAGCAAAGACAATCCTCTCTAATAAAACGCTTGGTGTCCATCCGTGGACGGACACCAAGCGTGTGTCCGTGCCTCCCTCGGATGTTCCGGGCATGCGCGGAGCACATGCACAGAACGGCCGAGTCAGAAATGGACAAAAGGAACAGGCGGCCATGTTTGTGACTCTGCCCGGCGAGCTTCCCTTCCGTTCCCCAGAGAGGTCGCTACTTTCCGGCCTGGTGGAACAAGGAAGCGGAGGGAACAAGAAGTGGAGGGCCGGGCAAGCTCCGCATGTCACAATGTGCATGCTCGGCGGAGGCGCCAATTAGGAAGGGCCGGGGATTAACCAGCGGGAGCGGGGGTGGTGGTGACAGGTGGCGGTGCTTGGCCCAGCTTGGCTGAGAGGTGGCTGCAGCGCCCTGAGTGTTGTGCGGGTCGTGGGAGCCCGCTGCGGAGATGGCCAACATCACAGTGCAGAGGATCAAGCGAGAGTTCAAGGAGCTGCTGAAGAATACCTTGCCGTTGCCCCTTCCTCCCCGTCAGAAAAAGAGAGGAAAAGATGGGGAGAAAGTTCCTTCTCTCCTCGAAAACTGGCTCGAGGGAGGGAGAGAGCGCGGGTGGGAGTGGGGGCTCGGGTTGCAGAATGAGAAGGTGCGCCAGCCCGAGGAGGAGGAAGAGCAAGAGCAGACACAGAGAACGAAAAGGTTGGCAACCGTCTCTCCTCTCTGGAGAGCGGGCGACGCGAGGGAGCAAGCAAGCGGCTACGAGAGCCACTGGAAGTCAGAGGCGGCGCCGGCTCCAGGACCGCCGCGAAGACTGTAGAGGCAGCACTTCAAAACGGCATTTTACACAATGTTGAACGGAGCTGCAAAGCGGCTGCGAGAGCCGCTGGGAGTCAGAGGCAGTGAAGAGTGTAGAGGCAGCACTTCAAAAAAGGAACAAGGGAGAGGGAAGAGGTGAAAAAACGGTGCAGGAAAACAAAAACAAACAGAAAAAGAGGAAGAGACAGAGAGAGAAAGAAGCAGACAGACAGGTTAAAAAAAAAAGTAAAAGATGAAAAAGACTTAAAGCGGGGGGGAAAGGCTAGCGCCCGTTATTATAACGGGCTTAAACATACTACAGTGGTCCCTCGACATCCGAAGATTTTGACATACGAACGACAAAAAATACCGGAAGTCGTTGCCGGTTTAGATGCGGCTTCCTTGACCTACGAATTTTTAGATGCGGTTTCCTCGACTTACGAGTGTTCCGGAGCTCCGTGGATGTGCTTTTCGACTTACGAAAATTCCGACCTACGAACGTGCGTTCGGATCGGATTATCTTCGTAAGTCGAGGGACCACTGTAGTTGCATATAAAGTCATAATGGTGAAAGATGAGACAAAAGCCCTCTTCAGACATTATGTACCTGCATTCAGATGTCTGTACAAACATGCATGTTTTTGTGTGAATGACTGTACTGTGTTAACTTTAAAAGTGAAATATATGGTACAAGAATGTAACATCAGGACAACTCTAGGTCAGCCTATCGTCCTTGAGGATCGAGGAGTAGAGGGTCAAGAAACATTCCCCTTAAGCTGCTCTGCAGACCCCTTTTGAGAGGCAGGCATCCTCTACGCTAATTAAGAGCTTGTTCTTCAAGCACACTCAATTCTGACCTCTATCAAAGCCTGAATTTTACAAAATGATAATCTGAGCACCTTGTTTCCAAGCTGGCTCCTGATCTGGGAATTCTAAGTGATATAATCATAGTGCTGGAATTCACTGTGGGAAGTTGATGTGTATGAGTTATGGGGCTAATGGTAAAAATTTTACACTTGGGGGACAACAGATTTTTGTTGTCAGCGTGGGTTCCTCTCACATGATCCAGAACTTCAGATTACCTTTGTGGTATAGGAGTCACAACAGTGTAGTAGCCCCTTCTTGTTCTGCTTAAGTATTGCCAGAAAGTGCCCTTGGATTGATTGATTGAACTAACATATTTGTATACCGCCCCAAACCAAAGTCTTAGGGCAGTTCACAACAACACTAAACAAAACATTAAAATCAAATAAATGCTAAAAAAACAGTTTAAAACAGATCAATAATAATCTAAAATTTAAAAAGTTAAAAAGCCTGAGTAAAAAGGTAATTCTTCACTTTTTAAAGGCCACAAGAGACGAGGAGACTCTTATTCCCACGGGAAGCGTGTTCCAAAGTCTCGGGGTGACATCAGAGAAGGCCCATCCCTGGGTGGCCATCAGATGACATGAAGGTAGCCACAGACTAGCCGCCTCTGATGTATGCAGTGTATGATGGGGATCATGCAGAAGAAGACGCTCTCTTAAGTACCGTGGGCCTAAGTTGTTTAGGGCTTTATAGGTTACTAGCAGACCCCGCACAGAGGATCTGTGCGCTCTTTGGGGCTGGTGGTTACTTCCCCCCACTTCTGCAACAGTCTCCGCTTCCGGGCCCAGCCGCCTCTCCTCCCCACTGCCACTTCTGCCCCCCCTTTCTTTCCATCCTCCTGGGCCTTGCCTCTGCAGCTGGGCCAGGCCCACTGCCACCTCTGGCCTCCATGGCTGGGCCGCCACCATGGCAACCAATTCTCCTGGGTGCTCCTCAGCCAATCAGGTGCGTCCACCGCCCAGCCAATCAGCTTGGTGCTGGGACACACATTCCAAGGCACACCCAGGAGAAATATATATATATATATATATATATAGAGAGAGAGAGAGAGAGAGAGAGAGAGAGAGAGAGAGAGAGAGAGAGAGAGAGAACGAACCAGCACTTTGTATTTTGCCCAGAAACTTAAATGGCAGCCAGTGCAACTCCTGTAATATAGCAGTAATATGGTCTCTTCAAGATGACCCAGAAACCAACCTGGCTGCCACATTTTGTACTAATTGTAGTTTCTGAACTATATACAAAGGCAGCCCCACATTAGGCAAAGATCTACAGGAAAAGGAACTATTGGGTACCTTTGCACTAGTGATATCACATCTAGAGAAGTGTGTCAAATATGTTACCATAGGTTACCTATGTTCAGAAAGGAAGAATCCAGCAATTCAAATGAATACAGACTCTGAACTTGTCTCTTTCAGCAGAAATTGACAGCTTGACTTGGGGATTTAAGAAAAAGGAAGCTGAGAGAGGATAAGCTGGGGTATTTGAGCAAAAGTGGTCAAGAGAGAGTTGGATACACTTTTAAATATACTTTTTGTTATTTTTATTCTGGATTTATTGGCGCAGTTAACTTCAATCTTTTCAGACCAAGCCAGTCTTAATGTTTTAACATTTCTCAGAGTATACCTCCACTATCAGCTGCAGTGGCACAGTGGGGAAGCAGCTTGCCTAGGGAGCAAAAGGCTGTTAGTTCAAATCCCTGCCAGTGTGCTTCCCATACTGTGCCTAGTAAATATATATATTTTAGTCACTTAAGTGGCACAGCGGGCTTGACTAACAAGAACAGTGACAACAGCAAAGGCATCATCTCATACTGCACGGGAGAAAGGCAATGGTAAACTACTCATCTATTCTAGCAAGAAAACCACATGGCTCTGTGGGCACCAGGAGTTGACACTGATTCAAGGGCACTATCTATCCCTCCACTGCAAACATATAGCAGCCAAAATGCTGGCAATTGGTCCAGTGTTATGATGGTGGTAGATATCTCCAAATGACAGTTATTGGCATAAAACCTATAATTTCAGCATCTTTATGGTGAAGCCATGGCTAATGACTAGCATAGAACTGGTAGAAGTTGCAGTGTCAGAAACCAACTCACTAGCTGAAGATTAGCTAATGGCAATTGTGGTGGAATCTGCACAGATTCTCTTCCTTCACTGATGCATGATGGATTGTCACAATATATTTTTGGCAGCTATGTCTGTCCTACTCTCCACTGCAGTTTGGTAATTGGGTTTTTACTTAAATGAAGTCTGATTATTCTCCATAGTTCTGGTTGGGGAAAAAAACACCTCCCCGTTCCTGCACAAATTGGCTGGAGACTCTTGGGAAGAGGGATGGACCCTGTGTTTGAAAGACTGCCACTCTTTTGAGAAATGTGTCCTAGCTTTCCTGGCATCCCTCTGCTCAATGGCCTGCTATAAATTCAACCATTCCTTAGGCTGTACCCAAAGAAAGTCATGACTAAATCAACTGAATTTCAACAGGTTAGTCATAACCAGTTTTAGATATATTTTTTTAAAATTTATGAACAAGAATAAACATTGCCAAATGAAATGCCTTTGCTGTATTCCATGGTGCCTATATTTGGACCCAAAATATTTAATATTGCAAAAGTCAATATTTAAATTAACTAAAACAGAACACATTTATTCTATTAAAAAGTTCTCTTTAATAAATGGATGGATTCAAGTTTATAATAGTTTGACATGTCAAAGTAACAAAAGTCAAAATCCTCTGGCTATTTAATACAAATACTATGCACAGTAAACTTATTAAGTTTACAAAAAAGTGTCAGTGAAAATTCAGTATCTTTAACCACCTAAAATGAAAGTCATATCAGTTGTGATTAGAATTGTATTGCATGTTTTCAAGAGGAAATCCATTGCATTCTTATGATGGAACTATTCCCAGGTTACTGGTGCACACTGACAATATGTAGCACTTGTTTTTGGCTGCCTGAATAAGAGTGGCATTTTAATAAAAATGGCTTTAGTAAGTAAAACACAAAGTACATAGCTACATTAATATCAAATAAAAATAATCAAGTATCAGAAACAGGACAGATTACAGAACCCTAAATGTATTTTTTCTACCCGTTTTGTGTTGGAAAAACGCCACAGATATCCAGTATTCCCCCAACAGAGAGGAGTGTTCTAGTTTTTATGGTACACTATAGTCACTGGCAGACAGTGTACTCCCTGCTGTGTAGTAATGCTGGTGAAAGGTTAACTTGAACTATTGCTAACATAAGAAAGCAGCCTTTGGCAGGGTTTTTTGTTTTGTTTTAAGGAACCAAGTGGAGACTGAAAGTAGCACACATGGTAGGATACAAAACTACCACTTTTAAAGATGTAGCATCATCTTGAGGGCTCATATGTTAAGTGTGTACATGGGTGACAGAACTACTATTACAAGGCTTAAAATAAATAGAAAATTGCAACAAAAGAATCACAATTAAAAATTGCTTGTACATATTGTGCTGTGTATGTCCTCACATTTTTGACTTGCTCTGTGTATGTTTATGAAAGTGTAGAAGTGTGGTATAGTGCTGTGAATATTACCAGAACAGAACTAATTGTTTCACAGAATTTGATGAAGATTAAATTGGTGCCCAACGTTTGTCCAGGGGATGGGAGTGGTGGATACAAAAAGCTCCAGAACCATCCTGACCTAGCATTCCTTTATAGGTGCACAGTTCCATGAAGGACTCATAGCGCTCCCCACTTATTTCAGTAGAGGAGATAACTCAACAATATGCCAAGGAATACATGCACAAAGCTGTCCTTTACACTGAATGAATGACGAAGTTTTCACATGGAAAAGGTCTGTGTATGCATTATAGCAGGCTTCAGATCAGAGCTTATTGTGCTAGTATTTGACCTTAATTGCTTCCAACCTGTGCTAGAAAATCCTATTTCCATTTCAGCTATACAGAGAAGCCACTGCTTCTGTCTCTACTGAGAAACTCCTCCTTTGTATGATCCAGAAACAATCAAACAGAAAAGACTACAATTCTCAGAATCCCAATTCAGAGGGTGGGTTCATTCGACCCGCTGCAAGTCAGTAAGAAGTTTGGGAGAGTGAACCTGAGGTATCTATGGTGCATTCATTCCTGCATAGTGAGTTGTCCAAACCCATTCAAGTCTAGTTGGCAAGCAGCCAACCCTTGTTAACAACTCCAACCAGAGGTTCATAACCAAGAGCTGAAGTTGGCTTGGCAAGGTGGGTTAAAAAGTTGCTTTTTTACCACAAGGTTGTTGTGAGCCACCCAGAGAACAACATTATTATTATTATTATTATTATTATTATTATTAAGTTGGATTAGTCAGCTGCCAACCAGACCTGGGTGAGTTTGGACAACATGATGCATGGGAGTGCACAAACCGTAGGAACCTCTGGTTTCCTCTTCCAAGCTTCTTACAGACTTGCAACGGGTCATGTGAACCTGCCCAGAGAGTCAGTTTAAGAACATAGAGCAAAATATTGGATGTCTTGAGCTTAAACGGGGTATGCTGACTAGTCACAAAATAAAGCAAAGTTAAACTGCCATCATAATGGCAATTAAGATAATAATGATAGACAATTCAGTTTCTTGCTCAAATGGTCTGGATAAAATATGGAATACTTTCAGTACTTCGCTTTTTGGAGAATTGTTCTTGTTTGACTTTTAAACAGGATGATGTTACGTACCTGAGTATTACTTAGAATAATTGAACAGTCTTTATCTCAAGATTGCCTCATGAGAGGTGCCGAGACTGAAGTGGTTGGAAAACACTTCAGCAGCATTTTTGCTATCTTCAAGGGGATAGCATGACATAACATCATGCAAAGAAAATAATGTAAACCCAAATTCTTTAGCCTGGCATCTGCAATATATGCACCAAAATAATTTCCAATTAAGCAGACTTAAATGTGTGTATCCTGATCAGTAGAGTTCATTCAGCAACCCCAGATGCAATATTTTACATCAATATTTTCTTCACCAATGCAGATCTCTGTAAAGCTAGCAAATCAGTTTATACATAATTTCCAGGTGGCCTTTTCTCATTTAATGAAAACATCCTTAAGGCAACATATATAATAGAAGTCTGAACTCAATTTGCCACCATTGCTATTGTACACACATACAGATACCTTCGTGAGACATGTAGCAACAGAGCCACTACATAGATGCAATACTTCTAATCACCTGATAATTCTTTTAGAGTTCAGAGTACATTTCGGTCTTAGAGTAAAATAAGAAAATAGTGTCACCAAAAAGACATTTGCGTAACTTACTCACTCACTCATTGGTTGTCCAGTAGCAGACTAGCACCGTGCTCTCTGTCACATTAGTGGAGGGTTTGCAGGATTTTTAGCGAACCTCCCTCCTCTGAATCCCTCTCTGCCTCCTAAAAATATGTTCTTGAGAGCTGGGGAACCCGCAGGGGACATATTTTTGGGAGACACAGGTGGCTACAGAGAGAATGGCGAGTTGCTGAAAATTGTGTCCCCCTTGTGTGACAGAAAACATTGTTGCACCAGCACAGCATTGGTTTGTTAGCCTTTTATTTTCTGGGAATGCACTAGGCTGGAGAAAGCCTTTCCACGCTTTGTTGCTGCTAAATATGGCTGCTGAGGAAACTAATTATATAAACAGCTTAGTTGTCATTTTCCTTCATATTTTTATGAAGAGATTCTGCTGTTGAGCACCAATTTATATCTGTTTGACCTGGCTGCAGAACTCACATGGCCATCGGTGTATAGGTCATTGTGTTTAAATTACATTATGTCACAGGAGAGACACAACTAACCAACTGTGTGTTCCAACTGTATTTATCCTACATGCTTTAGATTGTGAAATAGGCACTCAATCAAGTCAGATTAAAAAACAGGGCAAACCAAAGTAGATGAGGGATTCTGAAATTTAACCAACACGACAGAGAACACACACTGAGCTTTGTAATAAAATATTAATTCGCTCTTTGTATGTGAATAAGAACTGTGATTGAACTGACAGAGAAGTCACATTTTTAGAAACATATTCTCAGTCACATATCGAGGTAACAGCCTTGCTTCCTAGGACAGATCTATTTGTATTGATCAGTATGTACCCTGTTCACACATAGTATTCAATAATTCCTGCTTCATATTCAGCAACAGTTGGAAGTGAAATGTTTTTAGCTGCCCAGTTCTAAAATACTCTCAGGGAAAGTTGACCATTTGTTCACTTCCACTGAAGGCCTAGTTGTTGATTAATATTTTGTCTTTTAATGGCAGGTGTCCCTGTAGGACTTGTAAACAGCAGCACACAATACTGTAAACAGTTTACCTGTTCAGTTAGTCTGAGTCCATTGAATAAATGAAGTTCTCCACCTTAAGTTATTCCCATTTCTCCCAGAAACTCTTTTCACTACATATAAAATCCTGAGCAGAACACACTATGGGCTCGAGCTGGAGAACCAACTGCATACCACCGACATATTAAAATGCCCAACCTCCAATGTTCTTGTAATGAAGTCAGTGACTGTCAAGGCTTCAATTGTATTTTGGATGTCACCTATATTTTAGCATGATGTCCAGTTCTTGACCCTGATGCTGAACTCGGCAGGGAAACTGATGCTGCAGCAGCATCTTCTGCTTCTTCCAGTTCTTCCTGAAGCTCTTGACTTACACTAGACTGAAGGGCTGCAGGTGTAAGCCATTCTTTCGGTAGGCAGCTTTGGAGAAATGGGATACAGGAGCTGAAATAAGCAAGGCGATTCACCCAACGAGGAATCTCTTTTCCACAGAGAATCTAAATGAAATGTCAAAAGTTACCTAATTTTTATTATTATTATTATTACTACTACTACTACATGTAGCTTTCTGACCAGCTGAAAAAAAAATATTACTTATCTGGAACACCCAATATGCTAGCAATAAAGAGCTGCTAAAAGAGCCCCCATGTTAGATCAAAGAATCCGGTTTGTATAGCTGGAACCCTCCTGTAAGCCAATGCTAATATGGGAAAGGACTGTTGCAGGATGGTGGCAACCACTCCCACTTTCCAGAGCTTTCCATTTCACTGAGAAGTTGCCTTGCCAGGCATTCAAGCATCCAAAACAGATGTCCAAATGGAGCATCTCTGACTGCACCCAAATGCAATCATCAAACCTTGCCTCCGATTAACTGATGCATCCAAAGCTCTATTTGCTTTCATTTCCTGCCAGCTAGTACTGTCTCATCTATTCAGTCTCCCTGACTATTCATCTAAAAATTCATATATCCACCTCTGCCTTTTGTTACCTAGGAAGCCTCTTTTCAGTAGCTCTTCCTGTCTTTTTCATCTTTGTTTTGACCCTTATAACTGATCCTGAAATACTAAGTTTAGTGTTCAGAGAGCACTTCTGGACCTAGTGCCCCTTATTTCACCCTAGCATTATGTCACTCAACACTTTGTAACCAGCCTTGTTGGCGCATGCTGTGTCCAAGCCACAACTATTAACCTTGGATTGGGTTAATCTGGGTACCCCAGATCCTCTTGGAATCTTCTTGGAGTAAGTGCTATTCAGGCACCTGAGGATGCAAATCCAGCTTGGCAGAGGCTTTATTGTGGTGTGGAATCCTTGATCCCCAGCTTTGGATTCACTCTTGAGGTTTGCTTGATCAGCAGAATAAGTAACATCTCCACTCTCACCTCCATCACCGCTTTTCATTCTCACCTTCTCTCATATTTTTTTTTACTTTTCTTCCAGCCTCTAGGCTTTCATTCCTACTTCAAGCCTTTCTCGTCATGATTCCCATCTTGATTATTGTTAGTTTTGCCTAATAAAAGCCTTTTTATTTGGAAAAATCCTGGACTTTCAAGCCTATTTTTGTCTCTTTGAGATACTGTACTCCAATACTTGGCTATCCAGACCAAAGTTCTTAAGTTAGTTGTGCTATGCTTGTTGATTTGACTAAAGATGCTGGTATTGTGAACAGCTATCTTGGACTTTCAACCACCTGTCCTCACTTGAGGTCAGAGGCCCAGCTGTTGCAGATTAGGGAGATTCCCCCAGAATTAAGTGCCCCTGCCTCAAACACACAAAACGGGCATCCATGTGCACTAAAGACATCTTTACCAACACTGCCTGCCGGACAACACTAAGTCTAATTTTCAGACAACAGGCAACTCCAGGGATAAAGAAAACAAAGTTGGCATCCAAAAACTAATGTATCTTTATCCAGCTAAGACTGTAATTCAATGTAGTCCTACATTTGGGGGAAAAAAATCTAACATTAGTTAAGACATGAGCTATTATTGCTGTTTCACAAGTTCACATTAACGGGTGAATACCACAATAATCCATCCCTTAAGGATCATTTAAATGTAAAGTAGTTTCACAAAGCATAGCTTTATTGCAGGTTTTCACCTTCCTTTTCATTTATTTATATGAACAGAAATAACTGGACAGAAAGTCCATCTTCAGCCATACTTCAGAAACAGTACAGTAGTTGACCAAGTTCATAAGGAAGCTTGTTTGGGAAACACTCCACAGCAGGATTGGCTACAGATTTGAGGGAGTCCACAGCAAGGTGACCTCAGGTGGATCCTCTTCTTCTTACTATAGCAGCAGACACAATCTACTTCCTTCTCAGAGGGACCAGCAGGAACAAAAGTAGCATTCTAGCTGGTATCTGCCGCCTGCTAGACTCCTCCCACCACAATGCTCCATGTGACACTACAGAGAGCATTGTTGGCGCGTGGGTGGTGGTGCAGAGAAGAAACATGACAGACTGCTGACACCAGCTAACATGCTTTTACTGACCTCCTAAAAATGTGTCTGCTGCCACAAAAAGGAGGGGAGCTGGTTATTGATGGTTGGGCCCAATCCTTCCAGGAGGACAGCAGTGTGCCCTAAGCAGCTGCCCAAGGGTACCTTGTGCTGAGGTTGGCCACAGTCCACAACATTGCTTCTTTAGAAGCAGAAATTAAAGGTGCTGCCACCATCATCCTAAACATTATTGGAAGCTTCAGCAGATTTTGGATTGGAAACACATCAGTGTTACATAACTGAGCATATCCACAGCTGATACAAGAATGAAAGTTCTTTGGAAAGTATATAAGGCCCTCGTTTCTTGCAGGGGTTACGTTCCCACGAATGCTGAAACTGCAATATATCCCCTGCTAACTGGGCAAAGAGGCACCTTTTAATGTGGTGATTCTCTTTATTTAGCAGGGGGAGAGTAACTGGCCCTATCCACCCCCACCACAGTACCTCCAGTGACTGTTGCTGGTGTCTATCTTGTGTGTTTTTTAGAATGTGAGCCCTTTGAGGACAGGGAGCCATCTTATTTATTTATTATTTCTCTGTGTAAACCGCCCTGAGCCATTTTTGGAAGGGTGGTATAGAAATCGAAATAAATAAATAAATAAATAATAATAATAATAATAATAATAATAATAATAAGAAGAAGAAGAAGAAGAAGAAGAAGAAGAAGAAGAAGTCTGGATAAAACAAACCAGTCAATAACACCTGTCTGACTGTGTAAACAAGAAATAATAATATTGGAAACCTTGTGCCTATGGGAATCTTGGGGTTAGGTTCCTCAGCACATTTTGAAGAGTGAAAGGTCACCAAAAAACAGGGAAGGAAACAGAAATAAGAGTACAGCACAGTACCTTGAACCCTCCAGCTCCTCCAGTAATGGCCCTCAAAACACTCAACTCTTCTGAATTTTAAAAAAAGAAGAAGTGGGGACAAGGACCCACCAAAAATACTTTAAATACCGGAGGGGGGGAGCCCCAACATGGTTCCACACTGCCTCCAAGTCAGAAATGACACCATAAGTGTGAAGTAAGAATGTGCACAGGATCTGAATATAGGAGAACCAGGCGTCCATGGTTTCACATATCTGCAGTCAGGTAATTGTCACCTGACCTTGGTATACGTGAAAAATTTAGGCAATTAAATGGTTAAGACTTGCATATCCGTGGGTCAGGGATGGGTGGAAATGATCTCCAAGGTAATTTGCACCTGTCATTTTGAGGACAGGAGCCATTTTGTGGCTCATTTTTGTAAAAAGAAGAAAAAAAATATGATTTTCAGCAAAAAACACTAAGTTTTTTTTTACTTTGGGGGCACTGCTGGACAGCTGGGGACACACAGAGCACTCCCCCGTATTCCCCCTACTTTCAGTCCATTTTTTGTACCGTGTTCATCAGTCCTTTTGTCTTGCTACCTCAGGAACTAACCCCCCATCGCCCCCCAATTCCCATTGCCCTACCGCCCTGTTATCCAGGGTTTCACTATCCGGGGCCCCCGCCCACTTGGAACGGAACCTCTGCAGATAACAGCATTCTCTTGTGACTGAAAATGACCCCTGCAATAATGCAAATTGGCTGTCTACAGCCCGACTGCAAATATCTGAAACCATGATGGGAGAACCCGTGGAAAACTAGGGTTTCTTGTAATGACAAAAATCTGCACAGCTGTTAGGTTGAAAATTGCTGTTACCCTTATATGTTTGGTATATGCCAATTGATACAGGCTGTTTGTGCAAAGCATACCTCGGATAAAGCTGAAGAAAAGTGATTGCAGTTTTTGTGCATTAAGTGATAGGCATTTCCTTTAAATTCTTTTCCAAGTTCTTCTATAATTTTTTCTATATCCTCCTCCATGAAGTCAGTACTTCCAAGTACAACTGCTTCTCTGCAATAAAAGTTTGCAGATTAGAATATTCTTGCAAATTAGACTGCATATGTTCTCATTCCTTCTTTGCTATTGCTCTATTGCACACCTAAAATTTATCCATAGTTGTTCAAATATATTTTTATTGCTTTGTTTCCAATTTTAAAACATCATACCCAGAACTATTCCTTTTACACTACTTTGTGTGCAAGCATCTTCTTTGTACCTCCAAGTTTGTGTATCCACATGCACAGCTTTTTACACTTGTGTCTGCCCAGAGCCTCTGGATGGGGTGGTTTATAAATGAAATAAATGAATAAATAAATAAATAAGCCCATATAATCAAGTCCTCTTGCTTTGGTGGACTCCTTACAATGGGACTCCTGCAGTCATTACAGCTAAAAAGGTTAAATACTACTGGTAATACTGCTTAAATTAGCAAATTGCAGTCAGACATCTGAATTCATTCAAATTTGACAAATCCTAGTCACACAAATTTCAGTTTGCACCAATAAACTAAAAAGGTTGCTTACTTAAATTTAAATGTTTCTCCTAGTTCGGATGCATTTCCTGGAGAAATTTCAAATATTCCAGAAAAAGGGTAAGGATGGCCGCCATAAGCAAATTCTGAAAGGCAAATTCAGGATTTTATGCACAATGCGTAAAGTGAGTAGTTACCAAGTGGAAGACCTTATCTTAGTAATTGTCTAGGCATATTTAGAAGTAGTGCCACTGAGTAGTTTATATTCACAGTTTTAGCCCAACCTCCACAATTTGTACATTTATATGAAATGTTATATTATATTTGAATATCATCTGAACTTCCAATGATAAATTTATTAAAATTAGCATGTGTCAATACACTTATACCTGAAACATGAGTGAACAACCAGAACACTTAAAAAAGTTTGTTGCAGAAGTTAAGGAAGAAACATGCAAGGTGAGATATAGTTATTTTTCCCCCCCCTACTGGGGTGTGTGTGAGTGTGTCTGAAAGATGCCAGTTAGTAACAGTGTTGGGTTCAAGTGTGCTACTCACCTCTGCCATATATCTCTATTCCTGAATGGAATACTCCAATTCCAAGTGATGAGGTGTATTCATTCATCCAGTACTAAAAAGGAAAATAGGAAACTTCACTAACTTTTACAATATTTCATATACTACAACCATACATACATTAAAAGAGCATGAGAGTGCCCCTTTACTTATGGTGAGAATAAAAAAAAAAGGTTCTACCATTGTAAGCCTCAAAATTTTATTTATTTACTTACCATATTTTTATACCGCCCAAAACTTAGTTCTCTGGGCGGCTGTATTGCTTATAAATATGACAACTGTTGTGCTAAATTTGAAACTTTGTGTATGTGATTGCCACAGCAAATTAAAATTAAAAAGTGCTGAAAATTGACACTTTGATCTTTTTCTCTCCAATCTTCAGAACAGCGTAGATATATTTCCTTCAAATTTTAGTGAAAAAGCCTAATGTATTCTGTCAGGCTTGTCTAGGAGGAGTGCCTTTCAATGGTTTGGTGAAGTCTGGTGAGCAACAGTTCAAAACTTAAGGTTTTTCTGCCCCATTAATGTCTATGGGTGACAAGTACTGGCAAAATTATGCAGAGCATGACTTTTTTTGATAATGAAACTAGAATGTGGGACATGTTTTGCTAGTTGTCTGACATCAGCATGGGGAACCAGCTAGCGGATTCTATTGCAAGTCCAGTACCTATTCTTTTAGGGATGGAAGGTGAACTCTCAGGGAGGGGTGGGCGGAGAGACATGGAATGGACAGTTGGGGAAAGCCAGCTGCATAGTTAGAGCAATGTGGAGGAGCAGCAGTTTGGGGGCTTACTTCTGAGTAAGTCCTTACAGGATTGCTGAATCCTTCCTCCCATTTCTCTCTCATGTATTAGGCAGACAGTGACTCCTTCAGACTTTTGGAATTACCTTAATTGACACTGTCCTTCTTGGGACATACTAGCGGGGATTTGAACCAGCAACCTCCTGCTTGCTAGGCAGGTCATTTCCCTGCTGCACCAATAAGCCACATTAATTACACTTATGCCATTCAAAAACACACTGGAGGTAATCTCAGTGAAATTTAGCCTGCTTACTGCCTATTTACAAAGCTCAACTGATCAGACAGTTCCCATATCGCTAATGTTGTCTACGCATCTGTCAAAGCTCTATGGGACTGGTGTGGTTGTTAGGAATATGTATGGAACTGGCTGGTGCAGTTTGGTTCGAGTCCGGACCAGCTTGGTCCGGCACTCCCTCGAACCTCCCCATCTGGTTTGGTTGGGTCTGGTGGGGGGAGTTGATGAACTCCCCCATTAATTTTTTAAAAAAACTTTTAACCTTCTCCCCTTCGAGGTACATCCTTGAGGCAGCGGAAGGGTGGTCCACAGAGGTTCCCCCTCACCCCACCGGCCTCCATTGCAACCCCTCCAGCCGGTTCTTCGGCCTGCTTAGGCCTCCATAGTTTGGCGTGGTGACCATTTTGGATGTTGCTGTGCATGCACAAATGGCCTCTGTGAGGACTGGCATGACCCAGGGCCTTGCAGAGGCCATTTGCACATGTGCGTCATCGTCCAAAAGGGCTGCCACGCCAAACTACGGAGGCCCGAATGGGCCGAAGAGCCATAGGGGGTGACAATGGAGGCTGGTAGGGGGAAGGGGAACCTCCGTGGACACACACACATGCCACCTCGAGGACCTTTCCCAAATGGGAGAAGGTAATTTTTTTAAAAAAATGTAAAAAAATATGTTTGCTGTCGGGGAGGGGGTTCAGTCCCGGACTGAACAGGGGGTGGTTCAGTTCGACCCTGGACTGTCGAACCGAACCAGCTCGACATCGAATCCGTTTGACGTCGAGCCTGTTTGCACATCTCTAGTGGTTGTTCTGCCTGTAAGATTGAGCAAGCTGTATGAATAATAAAGGAGCTGTTACTGTGGATTCATGTCCAACGTTCTGGGGGACCTGCCGATTTAACAGTGGTGATGAGGATGGGGTCCTCGCATGGTAGCAGTACTGCTGCTGGAAACATCCACAATGTGTGAGTAAACAGTGGGCTGGTTATTATAGGCCTTGCCCAGGACAAGGCCTACTAAGATTTTCTGCAGACAGGACACCTCAGACAGTTCGCTAGATTCTGTAGGCAGAATCACCACACAAGACCCTGAGAGGCTTGACAGGAACATACACAACAGCTAATGTCACTCTCCTATAGAACTTGCAGGAGTGGGGTGTCTTTCTTACAGTGGGAAAACTTCTTAGATCAGTGATCTTCACTATTTTTCAAGTGGGGGCCACTTTGTTAAAAAGTCTCCAGTATGAGAGCCATTTCCCACTTTTATGTGGGGCTGTGCTTTCCCCAGCACTGGAGAGCTAGAAGAACAACAGAGCCCTGTGAAGCCCCAGCACCATCTTTAAAGGCACACACAGAGCACAGAGAAATGTCATCCTTCCCAGCACCTTACAGAGTTCTAAGGCCAAAGCATGTGTGCGCCTTTCAAGATGGTTTCTCACAGAGTTCTATGGGGAAAGTGCTAGGAAGAACTACACTTCCCAGAGCTCTGGGACTGAGTGCACCTTCCAAGATGGTGCTGGGGCTTGAAAGGGCTTTGTTACCCTTAAAGTCAATCTCCACCCCCACGGGAAAAAGCACAGTACTGGCTGAAGGTGGGAAATGGCTTTCATGTTGCAGACTCCATGCCGTGCCCCGCCCCCCTGCGGCCTCCACTTGAAAAATCATGAAGATGACTGACCTATGGGCATCTCACACTGTAAAACTAAAGGACTCTCCCCACCCCCACAAGGTCTAGGGCTGCACAATGTTGTCCCTCCTGTAGATGTTCGACTACAACTCCCATCTCTATTGGCCATTGTGGCTGGGGATGACGGGAGTTGTAGACCAACACCTGCAGGAGGGTTGGTTGTGCAGCCGGGGTCTAGGAGACACAAATTTTCACAAACTATGGAAATTAGTAAAAAAACAACAACCCTGCTGGTTTAAGACCACAGATCCACAAAGCCAGGAAATTGGAACCTAAAGCTGATGCCTTAACAGATGTACCACGTGATCAGTAATGATGTTGTGCAAGGTCACAAAATGTGTTCACTTACAAGATACCTTCAGTGGGCCATGTGGGGCATTTTTGCAGCTTCAAAGAACTACATCCTCCCCATATTGATTTGGGCCTCAAAGACAAAGGAGAAGCATGGGTGTATGGAGAGCAGTTTGTGACACTGCACAACATCATTACTGATAAGTAGTGGTACACCTGTTAAGGCATCAGCCTTAGGTTCCAATTTATCTGGCTTTGTGAAGGTTGAGCCAAAACGAGATGGCCTTAACTCTAGTCTTAAACCAGCAGGTTTTTTGGCTAATTTCCATGGTTTGTGAAAGTTTGTCTTCTTCTCCTAGACCATGGCTGCACAACTTCGGCCCTCTTGCAGATGTTGGACTACAACTCCCATCATCCCCAGCCTTAACTCTGGTCTTAAACCAGTAGGTTTTCTGACTAATAAGTTAAAGCCACCCTTGGATATTCAGTGGAATTTGTTAAGTTATATAGCTTTTTAAAAATGAAAAACAAACTTAAGGTAGGGGTGTGTGTGCGCGTGTGTGTTTTTTAAAGTATATGATTGCCATATACATGATAAAGTATATGAGAGCCAGCGTGGTGTAGTGGTTAGAGTGCTGGACTAGGACCGGAGAGACCTGAGTTCAAATCCCCATTCAGCCATGAAACTGGCTGGGTGACTCTGGGCCAGTCACTTCTCTCTCAGCCTAACCTATTTCACAGGGTTGTTGTGAAAGAGAAACTCAAGTATGTAGTACACCGCTCTGGGCTCCTTGGAGGAAGAGTGGGATATAAATGTAAAATATTATTATTCTTTAATTAATATGATTGGCAATTCACCAGTTACTGTTGTGGTGAATTATCACTTCATTATATACATTTAAGCTTCACATAAAATTGTCAAACCTTTGCATTCCATGGCCACTTGACCTCACTGTTTGTAATTTGTTTTTGTTTTTTTCTGTGCACAGGTAACTGAGGGTAACATCTAGAGAAATAGACTGTAATCCACAAAAGTTTATGCTACAATAGTTTGTTCAACTTTACGGTGCCAGAAGATACTCTTTTATTTTTACTGTAACAAAGAAAAAAGGAAAGATCATGCCGCCAAGTCGGTGTCAACTGCTGGCGACCACAGTGTCATGTGGTTTTCGTGGTAGAATACAGCAGGGGTTCATCATTGCCTCCTCCCATGCAGTATGAGATGATGCCTTTCAGCACCTTTCTATATCGCTGCTGCCCTATATAGGTGTTTCCCAAAGTTTGGGAAACATACTAGCGGGGATTTGAACTAACAACCTCTTGCTCCCTAGGCAAGTCACATCCCCACTGTGCCATTAGGTTTACTGTAACATACCAACATATATATCCCTCTGGAAGTTATTTCCTGCGAGATTATAGGAGTACTGCATTTGCCAAACCACATGGCAACAGTCATAGTGAACATCACAACTGAGAACCACTCTTTAAAATCCATGGAATTGGTCCTCTACTGAACTACAGTGAATCTTTCTTAAGTTCTTATAATAATTCCTCCAGTAAGAGAGGATTAGGTTTCCCCCGAAAGGCACAGTAATTATAAATAATTACCTTCTGTACCTAGAATCAAAAGCTTAGTCACACTAATGGCATGAACCAAACACCTTTAGTCCCTGAAAACAAGTCTTTTAAAATGTTTGAACATACTCTGAAAAAAGACAACAAAATAAGATACGACGAAGCACACTTCATTTAGGATTTCATTGAATGATACAAAGGCCTCTTTGTCTAGGAGAGTTCTGTATCTAGAAAGCGTTGTGACTATTTGTGTTGCTTTAACACCAACCCATTCTCCACATCCTTCCTTAAAGAAATACCACCACAAACTACTAAGATTTGCTTAATGAATGGCACTTGACAAAACTTTTGAAATTGTCTCTTTAAAGTTCAGACACTGAGCATGCACCTCCCCACCCCCCCAAATCTGTACCAGTTAAATTAGTCAAAAACATTTAGAGTTTGTGAGAGCAATGTTCAGACTCCAAAATTCATAGGGTAAAATTCAGACTGGCACTTCCTAAATCAGAAAACATTTCACTCAAGCAACAGGAGAAGGGAGAGACCCATGGAACATGATAGGGCACTTTACTTGACATCCCCCATTTTTGCCCATTCTCTCCAGAATTTTCAGGCCTCCAGGAACCTAACCCACACAAGGCCATTGCCCTGACGACCCAGTATTCACAGTTTCCTTATCTGAGGTAATAGCGGAGAACAGAACCCTTGTGAATACTGAGGTCCTCCTGTACTCAGGGTAGTAGATAGGAGTGTGCACGGTTCGGTCCGGGCACAATGTAAAAGACCGCCGGACCAGTTCGGAGGTCCAGCGCTCCAGGAGGGCGGGGGCATGTAGCTTTAAGGGGTGGTGGTAGTACTTACCCCCCCCCCGCCGCTGGTGTGTTTTAAAATCTTCCTGGGGGGCAGAGTTCCTCTCTGCCGCCCCTGCCCCTGTCGTTGTCAACCCAAGCCTTCAAAGGAGTCCAGCCAGCGGTGCGCATGCGCTTTGTGTGGTGCGCGCACTGCGATGTATGCGGCACGCGTGCGCTAGCGGCGAAGACAAGTGCGCGCGCTGCGCAGGGCACATGCGCACAGCTGGCTGTACTCCTTTGAAGGCTTGGGTTGACAACAACGGGGGCAGGGGCCCTGTCTGTTGTTTGTATTCTAATACATGCATTAAGTACTAGACCAATATCTGACTGGTCAACCGACTGGTTTTTAGACAGGTCAAACACCAACCGTAAATTAAGCTATTGTCTGGTACGACTCTCGTTCAGGAGTCACAATCTTTCATGGGATGGGAGAAGAGTAAATAGGAGACACACATTATCAAGAGAAGGAAGAGATAGGAAAGAACTGAGTTATAGAGTGTTAAAGTTACTTAAAGGAGATCACAAACATTTTTTTTAAAAGGGTGCTTAACAAATATGAGAAAGTTGTGTCTTTTGAGTATTTAAGATTACTAGTCTGTTGTCAAGGAGCACAGCTGCACAAACCTCAGAGACATATTTTCAGGAGGCACGGTAGGCTTCAGAGGAAAGGGGAGATCAGCTAAACAACTGCCCTGCCCGCCCATGTCTGCACCTTATTAGTCTGAATGTCAGCCAGAGATATTTCCTTTTGTGCAGAAGATCTGGGGATATTTGCAAAACTGAATCTTTGGCCCATTTCCACAGTGCAACAGGTCTTTCCCCTCATCTGTGTGTGTTTTCACATGCAGAGAAGTGCAACACTTAAGTAGGAATTTTTCTCTAGTGGTTAGAGAGCTGGACTAGGACCAGGGAGACCCGAGTTCAAATCCCTATTCAGCCATGATACTTGCTGGGTGACTCTGGGCCAGTCACTTCTCTCTCAGCCTAACCTACTTCACAGGGTTGTTGTGAGGAGAAACTTAAGTATGTAGTACACAGCTCTGGGCTCCTTGGAGGAAGAGCGGGATATAAATGTAAAATAAATAAATTAAATAAACATTAAAAAATACTATTCCAGGTGTATTCTGTTAAACAGATTTCTGGAAGTGCAAACATAATTTCATTGGTGCACCACAGTTATTCTTCCCCTCTGCAAAATATAATGCACTCTCATTATCCGTATAGAGAATTCTATCTAACCTTGAGTTAAATATAAAATATAGGAAGGCTTGAAGGAAACATTAAAAAAATGTGATAAATGTCTGGGTGTGATAGGCACCAGAGTTGCATTAGGTGAGCTTTGGAAATATTTTCAGACTTGTGCTACAAGTTGTCAACAATCAAGTTAGACATACTCCAGAACATTTTCTGCCAGGAAACAATACACCCACAGTGTCCTTTTGTAATCTCACTGCAACTCGTAGCTATGCCTCAGTCTCACCCTAAGGTTGTTTTATAGTGTAGAATCATAGATGAAAAAATGGAACTGAAATTTAGAGGATCCACTAAGTGTTAGTTTAGAATGTGGGGCTCACATATTTCTCTTTATAAATCTTTATGTAGTGATTTTAGGTTCTCAAGCTAAATAAATAAATTAGGGATGTGCAGGAAACGTGATCTGCTCACTGAAGCACATCCATGCACCTTTAAGAGGGAGGAGAGCAGGTCTGTACCTGCTCCTCTATCACTTACCGCAGTTTCCTGCTGTGGTGGCGCTCCCCCACAGCTGCCCTCGTACACCGGTGCCGCTCTGCCCAGCTGTCCTTGTGCGCTAGCAGCATGCACGGAGGCCATG
The DNA here is from genome assembly GCF_027244095.1 of Hemicordylus capensis. Lineage (NCBI taxonomy): Eukaryota > Metazoa > Chordata > Lepidosauria > Squamata > Cordylidae > Hemicordylus > Hemicordylus capensis. Next base: position 387,498,546 of record NC_069657.1, on the reverse strand, counting down.
TAGGTACCACAGAACATGAGGGCAGCAGGAAGCTGTGGTGAGTGGCAGAGGAGCAGGTACAGACCTGCTCTCCTCCCTTTTAAATGTACCCAGGATGTGCCTCAAATTAGTGAGTGAATCCCAATTCATACACATCCCTAATATAAGTTATGTGATTAAAGGCACTTATTACTTGATGGCTAATTTTGCTGCCAATAACAAGCGGAGCATTTTAAGAGATTATGGAAAACAAAATTTTCAAATAATTGCTTTTGTCTGTAAATACCTCATACTGATTTACATGGCAAGTTATATCTAAAAATACTGGATTTTTCAAACCACATCTATTTAGAGAGAGAGCAGGTAACCTATTTTATCAACCATACAACATCTGAGAGGCATTAAATGAACTGCACACACATTTGAACTAAATAAGCACAAGTTCATTGGTAAATACTTACTCAACATTTCCCAACCCTGTTCTCAGCTTTACCTCAAGTAACTATTAAATCAAATTCTGTGCTTGTAGAAAGCAAGAAGATTTTGTGAAAATGCAGCTCAAGTTCAATTAGGTATATCAAGTTAAAGCTACACCTCTGGATAAACCACATAAATTCTGCTGAGATGCAAGGATTTGGGGGTGGGGATCAACTAGCATCCTCAATCAGGTTTATAAATCAGCAGGAGCTTTTTCAGACGGCGACTTTACTTTGGAAGGGTGGGTATGTTTTGAACAAACCTTAAGGTATTTCTGCTGTTTACAACAATGAAGTTCTGACCATAATTCACCTTACAAAGTTACTATTACTTAGCTGCAGATTGTGTTTAAGTTTAACCAGCAATCAGAACACATACTTTGGAAACAAGTGAGACCCAAGTATATACGTGGTTTTGCTCTGTATCAAAAATATCAATTGAATCTAATTTACTAATGAACAAGGCAAATGACACACTGTGGGTGACACTTACGCATTGTCTAACAGCCCGCCAGGAAAGCAGGAAGAACTGAACATATCTGAGGAATATCAATGGATCACAGCAGGTTAGAGGAAGGGTTCTTAATGAGAGCAAGGTGGTGTTCTTGCTTCCGGGGCCAATTTCCAGAATATCTGAACATTCGAACTCCAATTCATGTGCATTCTGTAAGTGGAAGCAGAAGTAGTAGTGTATGTTTTCACCCTATAAACATTTGGGGAAATGACTGGCTTCTGGCTGCATGCAGAAGGATGGATACTAGCATATCCATCCCCACATTCCAAGAGTATAGATATGAATGTTGCAAGACTAATAAGGGAGGCTTCTGCAAGGCATTGATGGGACATGCCACTACTACATTTCAGTCATAATTACACTAAATAATACAAAGAGCATAAGGTAGCCAAGCACTCCCTCTCACATAGGAAGATGGTTCTATCATCTAGTCCTCCCATCACACTTGCTGCAATAAGCAAGTATTCAAAACTTGCCATACAGAAAATGATAGGGTGGACTAGAGAGAAATGGAACTTGCCTCACCTCCCAACTAAATAGCAGAGGTAATATCCTAGTAGCATCTTGGCAATGCTAAACAGATGTAGAGAGGGACAGAAACCAATGGGATATTTAATTTATTAAATTTGTAGACTGCCACAAACTTCTGTCTCTGGGTAGTTTAAAGCAAATTAAAACAGAAATGAAAACATTAGAACAATTTAAAACTCCAATCAAGTTAAAATACTTGGGTGAAAAAATGAGTCTTTAGGGACTTTTTAAAAGTCAGATAGGGAGGCTCTTATTTCAGCAGGGAGCACATTCCAAAGTCTCAGGGCAGCAACAGAGAAGGCCCATCCCTGTGTAGTCCCTAGATGAGCTGGTGGCAACTGCAGATGAACCTCTCCAGATGATCTCAATGGGAAATGGGGCTCATGGTCAAGAAGATGTTCTCTTAAATACCCATGGCATAATCTGTTTAGGACTTTATAGGTTATAACCAGCACCTTATATTTTGCTCAGAAACTTATTGGGAGCCAATGTAGTTCTTTTGGTATAGGAGTCATATGGTCTTTCCGAGATGACCCAGAGACCAACCTGGCAGCCGTATTCTGTACCAAATGCAGTTTCCAGACTACGTACAAAGGCAGCCCCACATGAAGCATATAACAGTAGTCAAACCTGGAGGTTACAAGTATATGCCTGTTCTGGATAGGGTTACACTCCCCCTGAAAGATCAGGTATGTAGCTTGGAAGTGTTCTGAACCTAAAACTCTGATTTCTCATAGTGAGGCGGTGGTCAGGACCACTTTTTATCAGCTTCGGCTGATATTTCAGTTATGACCATTTCTGGATGACCATTTCTGGAAGTAAGTGATCTTAAAACAGTGGAGCATATGCTGATAATCTCTCAGCTTCACTTCTGTAATGCACTTTATGTGGGGGTGCCTTTGAACCTAGTCCAGAAACTACAATTGGTTCAGAATGCAGCAGCCAGATTGGTTTGGGGGACAACTCCAATTTTGAAAGAATTGCACTGACTGCCGAGAAGTTTCCGCGTGAAATACAAAGTGCTGGCATTTACCTACAAAGCCCATGGCAGCTTGGGTTCATAGTATTTAAGAGAGAATCTTACTTGTTATGAAACCAGTTGCCTACTAAGGTAATCTGGAGAGATCTGGTTTTGGTTGCCACGGGCTCATTTGGTGGTAACTTGGGATCAGGCCTTCTCTATGGCTGCCTCGGGGCTTTGGAATACGCTCCCTGCTGAAATAAGAGCATCCCTTTATTTGTTTGTTTTTAGGAAAATTCTCAAGACATACCTGTTTTCTCAGGCTTTTTAACTGAATATTTTTAAATGCAAAGTGCTTTTATCTGTGATTTTGTTTTATTAGCTTTGTGAATTTAACGGTTTTATACTGTTGTAATATTTGTTGTTTTTAATTTGCACACCGCCTAGAGATGTTAATATCAGGTGGTATAGAAATGTGATAAATAAATAAATAAGTACCACTGTCCTGAGGTTGTTTCTCTCAAGAAATAGATGCAGGTGGTGTATCAGCCAAAGCTGATGGAAGGGATATGTCGAAGGGGAGAAAATATTTATTGATTACTAGATCTCATTCTCTGTCCAAGTAACTCTGGGTGGCATACCTGGGTCTCTCTTTCTATTTACTCTTACAACAACCCTTCAAAGTAGTGAATGCCCTCTTCTCAACCAGTAAGCTTCATGGTTGAGTAGAACTCAGATCCAGAGCAGCATTTCATCCTCTACCTACATTGAATCTCACTGTTTAAAAAATTGTTAAGTTGATCCAACTCCGTGGAACAGCAGTATATGCCGAAAACAAATACATTACAGCAGAGTGATATGCAATCCAGGATCAACAGTCTTGTCTAGAAGAAATGAACAGGCACCTTAAATCTGGTTTTAACAAGAATGATCAACAATTCTTGAACAATGAGTCAGTAATCAGTAGTGTTTCCTAACTACTACACTACAAAGTTGAGAATTGTAACTATCCATTATGGACTTGCTACCCAGGGCAGTAATGATACAGGATAGCACTGTCTTCAGGGCTAGGATGTGGCAATCCCAGTCCCTACGCACAGATTATGTTTGCAATCTGACAGTAGCAGTATTCTTCTTTGATTATTAATACAATTTGTATCTTTCTGCTGTTCAATTGTTTCTCATCATATGAAACATTAGAATCTGGAGAATATTTTGTCAAAATGTACAGTTACCTCACACCATTGTTGGTCTAAACAAGTGAATTTACAATTACATGGATATTATTTAAAAGCATCCAAAACACTCAGAAGCAACCCAGTATCAGATGTGTCATTTTTACCTTCAAAAGCTAAGCAGATCACCCCATCCACTTACTGCCAATGTAGGAAATCCCAGAATTCCTATTTATATTTTTTGTGTAGGCAGCTGTTGGGGAACAGCTGTGCAGCACAAGAGGAATTAGACAGGGATGATGCGGTCTGCATGTAACTTGTGGACTCCAAAGTAAGACATTGCAGAACTTTAGCCTAAAGGGACAAGGTATTAGAATGTACAGTAAAAAGGGGTTTTTAAAGCCACCACATGCTTCCAAACATAAACCAGTAATGTAACTTAAGGCCACATGATTGCACAAGTTCTGACTGCCTTGAAAATATTTTAATTTCCCCCACTTATCTTCATGCCTTGCTGTGATCTATGAATCCAACTCCCCTTTTTGATTTCTTTGAGGGAGAAAGAAAGGCTCTGGTCCTCAAGACAGTTTGGCTACAGATATATCCACCTATCCCGCAGAGATGTGCACATGTTCAGACCAACTCTGCTTACCCTTCATTAAAAACTTCTTCGAGAGTGATATGAAGAAAGTTACTCTCTTTCTCTCAGAGTATGTCCACTTGTTGAGCAAGTGTACAAATCCAACTCTCTGGGTGCGTGGCTAAGGGAGAGGGGGCCGTCTTCGCCAGCCGCCCCTCGGAGTTAATGAAGCAAACAGGGAGAAGTGGAGCTGGGGCCCCGCCTGGGTTCTTTCTGAACCCATCCGCTCAATTACAGCTACACCCCTGCAACTCTCTACAGAAGTGACGTGAAACTTCACACACACTTGTTGCATGAACTTGAGAGTCCTTCAACCGATCCTCTTACCCTCCAAGTTGAAAATTCACTATTTTTCAGCCACATTACTATGGAAGCGGCAGTAGCGGGGGGAGCTGGGCTGGCATCGGCACGCGCTCCCGAGGGGTAAGACAAGTATCCTATTGTTGCAGGAACGCAGCAGAAGAGGCGGCGGCGCGGCCGATTACAGAGAGATGGAGGAGCACGTGAACAGCAGCTCGACAAGCCTCCCCTTCTCCCATTGCTCTTTAGAAGGGGAGACGGAAGGAAGCAGGAGGAAGCAGAGCCCTCTTGCCTTGGAACTCGAAAGGCGGCCCACTCCCCGCCAGGACGACGAAAGAGCAGGGAGATGTGGCGGATCAAGACCCGGCAACGGGGGTGGGGTGGGGGGAGGCTCCCCGCGGGAAGGGACCTCACGGCCGGCCGCTCATTCACCCACTCACCATGTCGTAGACGTTGAGAATCACCAGTTGGTTCGCCATCCTCCTCCTCCTCCTCCGGCGGTGGCGGCGGCTGCTGCTGCTGCTCTCCGGCGGGGCCCCTCTCAGGCTGCGGGCGCCGGTGGCGGCCTCGGGGTGCTGGCGGGTGGGACCCCGGGGGGGCGCCTCCTCCTCGTCTTGCCTCTTGCTGAGGAGGAGCGGGAGGCGGCGGCGGCAGGGGCTGCTGGCAGCATGGAGCCGCCTCCGCTGCTGGGGGTGAGGAGGGACCGGGCGGGGAGCCGGGGCTGCGCCCCCAGGAAGCACGCTCGCCCCGCGCTCGGGAGGGAAAAAGAAGCGAGCCGCGACCGGTGGCCAGGTAGGGCGGGGCCCGGCCCGGCCCAGCTCCGCCTCCCCCTGTTTGTCTTTGGGCCGCAGCCCCGCTCTTCCTCCGGGAGTGGGGAGGATGGAAGCAGCCACTGCTGACAAGCAAGTGCCTACCCGCCGGTGGCCTCGGTCAACAGAGAAATAATAGGCCTGCTATCCAAGCCTGCCCACATCCTCTTCAAGGGGAGATGAGCCGCGAGACTACAACCCCCGGCATGCAGCACGGGAGGAATACTTTTCCCAGCAGATCTTGCGATTCAGCATGAACGCCTACAAATTCCATCGGGCGTTGTACTTTAAGTGAAAAGTTCGCGTGACTTGGGTTTCGCGTTTGCTTTCGCGTTAAACTTTCAATTCCAGTTTAAGAACTTGGCCAATTCTGAGTGAAGTTATAAATTCATGTCACGGCTGTAACGCATGACTAGATACTCATGCCAAGTGGAGGGGGGGGCACTACATGTGAAAAACTAGCTGTTAGGAGAACAATATTTCAATATTGTGCTCTTTTTGAGGTATGTTGGGAAGTAGTTTTTATGGAGGTATATAGTCCCATGAGTCCCCACCTATAGTCTAAGGTTGCCAGTTCTTGCAAAACAAAAATTTGGTATCTAAGTAAGAATCTGGCAGTGAGTGGAGCCTAACTGTTAAAGTACAAAAGTCTACGCAAAACATTCTAGTTAGGCAAGTACAGCTATCCTAGTGCTTGCAAATCCCCTGCCATAAGGCAATTTATCCATAGGCCAACACAGATCAACATGACACAGACTCTAGTTGTCACGCAAGCAAGAACTAAAAGTACACATCAAGGCACAGGTACCATACACACAGATCTATTGCATCTGATTAAAGACTAACAATTTACAATTGTGTTTGTATTTGCATTCTGCCTTTCTTCCATCAAGGAACTCAAGGCAGCACGAATGAGGTTACTAGTGGTCACTCACTGAAGCACTAACTAGCTCCAGGCCTGTTTAATTTTACCAAGGTGGCTCTCTCATTTGCTCTCAGGCCATGTCCTAAACCTTCTAGAAAACATTGAGGCGAGTCTTACAAAATGTTAAGCTAGCAACTATAGAACAGTCTGAAGTGCCCAGACACAGGTGTATCACCTCACAACTAAGCTCTGGTTTATTGGGATTCAGTAGGGATTTTGTCTCCGTTAATATATGTATAATAGATAATGGGAGTTCCCAGGGCATACTGCAACTGTAACTCTTGTTAGAGCCCTTTAGTGCAACTAAAGCACTGATTTTCTGCAATTAGCTGGAAGTGAAATTAAAGCAGAGGTTTCATACAGCAGTTATTATAGCACTATTATCTAGCAATGCTCTTCCACATGGTCGTGATTCTTTTGTGTTTACTCACAAGCAAGTCCCCTTCAGCAAAGGTCCTTTTCAATGTTAGATGTTTCCTGCTCATGTTACTGCTTCCTGTTGATTATGACTAGTGGATTTGTGATTAATAGTCTCTTGAATGGCACTTGCATAGCCTCTCTTAATTACCGCAGTATCAGTTCCTGTCCCTGGATGGCATTTTAATTACTCGTTTCCTTGAACTATACTTTTCTGTTCATTTTTATACCAAAATAATGCTATCTCCCAGCTCCAGGCGGTCTTGGAGGAAACTGATTATCTAAACCCATTTCAAACTGGCTTTTGGGCAGGCTATGGGGTGGAGACTGCCTTGGTCGGCCTGATGGATGATCTCCAGTTGGGAACTGACAGAGGGAGTGTGGCTCTGTTGGTCCCTTTGGATCTCTCAATGTTTTTCAGTACTATTGACCATAGTATCCTTTTGGAACATTTGAGGGGATTGGGGGAGGGAGGCAGTACTTGGCAATGGTTCCACTCCTACCTCATGGGCAGATTCCAGATGGTGTCTTTTGAAGACTGCTGTTCTTCCAAATCTGAACTATCGTATGCCGTCCTCCGTATTGTCTCCAATGTTGTTTAACATCTACATGAAACCACTGGGAGAGATCATCAGGGGATTTGGTGCAGGGTGTTATCAATATGCTGATGACACCCAAATCTTTTTCTCCATGTCAACATCATCAGGAGAAGGCATAACCTCCCTAAACGCCTGCCTGAAAGCAGTAATGGGCTGGATGAAGGATAACAAACGGAGGCTGAATCCAGATAAGATGGAGGTACTTATTGTGTGGGGTCGAAACTTGAGAGATGGTTTTGATCTGCCAGTTCTGGATGGAGTCACGCTCCCCCAGAAGGAACAGGTATACAGTCTGAGGGTGCTTCTGGATCCAAACCTCTCCCTGGTGTCCCAGGTTGAGGCGGTGGCCAGAGATGCTTTTTATCAGCTTTGGCTGATAGGCCAGCTGTGTCCGTTTCTTGAGATGAATGACCTCAAAACAGTGGAACATCTGGTAGTAAGCTCTAGGCTGGATTACTGCAATGCACTCTATGTGGGGCTGCCTTTGTACGTATTCCAGAAACTGCAGTTGGTTCAGAATGCAGCGGCCAGGTTGGTCTCTGGGTCATCTAGGAGAGACCATATTACTCCCGTGTTGAAGGAATTGCACTGGCTATCGATAAGTTTCCGGGCAAAATACTAGGTGCTGGTCAATACCTATAAAGCCCTCAACAGCTTAGGCCCTGAGTATTTAAGAGAACGTCTTCTTCGCCATGAGTCCCACCGGCCGCTAAGATCATCTGGAGAGGTTTGCCTGTGGCTGCTGCCAACTCATCTGGTGGCTACCTGGAAACAGGCCTTCTCCATTACAGCCCCTGGACTTTGGAATGCGCTCCCTGTTGAAACAGGAGCCTCCCCATCTCTGGCAACTTTTAAAAAGGCACTGAAGACACACTTATTCACCCAGGCTTTTAATTAGATTTATAGTTTTAAATAATTTTAATACTGGGTTTTAAATGTTTTTAATCTTCTAAATGATTTTAATTGTTAATTGATTTAATGTTTTAAATGATTTTAATTGTAAACCCCCCAGAGATGCAAGTTTTGGGTGATATAGAAATATAATTAATTAATTAAATTAAATTAAATTAAATTAAATTAAATTAAATTAGAAAAAATATCTTCCTATTGAAACAAAGAAAAAGAAAAAGAAACATATGAGGAAATGCCACAGGAACAGAAAGTGACACAGGAGCTAATCAATGGACAGTTAAAGGACAAAGGTGATCTGAATTGCCCTTGGTGCAGGGTTCTTGATCACAGTGCACAACAAATCATTATGTGCTTTTATAACTAGGGCCTGGTTCACAATTGTTCAAATCTCAGTTTAATGTGGGTAACTGACATTAGCGAGATTGTGTGATCCCATGCCAAGATGGTTTATGGCCTGAGATGTCACCACATGCAACAATGCCATTATAGTGCTGTGGTGGGCTGACAACAAGATTAAGGGTGGCCTGCCGCAATGAGAACAAGCAGTCACTCCCTATACCTGCTACCCATCTCTTGCTCTTCTTGCCATGGTGCACTGCCTCTTCCTGCCATTAAACCTAGATTTGAACTATTATGTAAACTAGGTGTGGCTTAGCTTGTTTCTCTTTCTCATAATGCTAAATAATATGCTTGCATTTTGTAGGTACAAAAATACTTTAGGGTGTCAGGAAAGTGTTACCCAGCCATTAAACCCATTAAACTTCCCTCCAACTAAGTTGCTTTCTGGCATATTGTTCTTCAACCAGAGAGAGCCAATAACCCCTCTAACTTGATTCCTCCAGTGTTATGCTGGGATATACAGTTCCACAGTGGAATTTCTATAAATTCCCCAAAATTTTGTATAGAATCTTTCTCTAGACTTCTGTTTCTCCTCAACTCAATGGCTGAATGCTCTAAGCAGTGAAACTTGCTTTCCCCTCTCCCACATCTCATTTCCTCAGTACTTGGGGCTTAACTGTAACAGGAGAAGGAAAAAATGGGGGGAAAGACCTTTTGTCACCCTCTTTTCTACTGGATCCTAGTCAAAAAGGATGTTTGTTGCTATTGGGAGAGAGGTGCTAATTAGGATCATTTCACAAACAACAACAAAAAGAAAAACAATTGATGCAAGAAAAGCACAAAGACAAAGACAATCACCAAAGAATTGCCTGTGACCAGAACCATGTTGGCATGGATCTGATTATACAGATGGACTGGGGTAGTTTTAAGAATGAAATAAAACAATCCTTGTGTGAACATTCTCCAAACCTATCCTTTCCTACTTTAAAAACATTTCACAATACTCACATTCTCGTAGGCAACACAATTATCTTCTACATAAATACATTATCACAATCATATTGTGAAACTATACTAACAGTATAATATCATGTTTTATTTTTTATTTCTCATTTCTCAGCTACATTACAGAATCTATTACAAAATTGCAATGGGCAGAACATACTTTATACATTTACATGTAACATTAAAATTATGAAGGAAACTGCTAGAAATAATTTTTAATTGTACAAGCAATTGGATTATCCTGAAGTTTTTACAGGGAAATTCTTTTTAGAAGTAGTAAGAGCAAGTAGATTTTAAGTAGATCTCTATACAGTAGATAATAAACTATATTGTATACTGTTTGAGTTCCATAACACAATAGATCAAAACAAATATTAGTACTGACTTTAAATTCTGACATGAAGTCCTAGAAATGTATATTGTGTGCTATAAAAATTTTGTCATGCAATCCATATTAGGCAATGTTAGGTGTGACTAAGACCATAGATTTCAGTGGTCTTAGGTGTATCTGTCAAATGGGCTATCATTTTCTCTCCCCAGTCCACCCAGGTCCCCGGCTTGTAGCAACTTTGCAAAAGCACCTAGAAGCTAGTAGTGCACAAGTACCCACAATTGTCCCTATTACTGTAGATGTCTATCCCCCGTACTAGTGTTACTGTTAAAAGACTTCTGAGGGCAGGACGAGAATAATGGAGGAAGCCAGAAGGAAGAAACTACTGCATGCAAACATCTGCCCCCAAATACAGCATAAATTACCCAATTACAATCCTCAGGAATAATTGGCTCAGGAATTATTTTGTAGTATCTCCCAGATACAATAGTAGAATGGGTTTTGAAATTCTCATGGAAATGTTTTTATGGAAAATTTGTCTTAGATCTATTTTTTTTAAATCTGAAATTAAGTGAAAATATTACACTATTTCTTAAAACCTGTTTACAAGATAGATGTTATTAATGTGCTGCCTCTGATGAAGAAAGAGGTCCATGAACCCCCTGAAAGGACTGCAGAGGATCAACGTAACTGAGTTTCTGAAATATCTTTGTATATCTGAAGTAACTGCAGACAAGCCATCCCAAAATAAAGGTTACTAACAAGACAGACCAACCAGCAATCCTGAGAAAACTTGTTCTGGGGGGAAAAAAGACAAAAGTAATTAATATTTGTGGCTGACATGGCATCTATAGGTGAAGAACCAATACGTACGTTGCAACAAATCTTAAGATGGATTATTTATCTGAGGCAGCAAATCATTAAAAACAACAATAACCATGCAGACTGATCCTATCCATGTTGACTCAATAATAAGTCTCACTGATTTCAGTGAAACTTACTCCCAGATAAGTGTGCATTTGATTGCATTCGTAGTGTGCTTGCACCATATATCCCCTGCTAACTTGGCAAAGAGGCACCTTTTAACGTGGTGGTTCTTTTTATTTAGCAGGGGGAGAGTAACTAGCCCTATCCACCCCCAGCACAGTATCTCCAGTGACTGTTTCTTTTTAGATTGTGAACCCTTTGGGGACAGGGATCTATCTTATTTATGTATTATTTCTCTGTGTAAACCGCTCTGAGCAATTTTTGGAAGGGCGATATAGAAATCGAATGAATGAATGAATGAATGAATGTATAGAAGGCAGTGGTAAGACTTGACAGGCTTCTATACAATTATTCAAAAATGCTCCCCCACTCCCATGATTATACCTAATCTTTCTTTCAGTTGTAAAAGTGTTGCAAGTAGGCCTGTGTGTTAAAATATACAATTCTGATAAATGTGTACTGACCCTGGTGCATCATGAAGGCAAGCACTCCCAGTGCAGTCAACTTTGTGCTGTACCTGAGGTTTCTGGCACCAGGGGAGCATTTTTTATGGAACCATAGCTTGAGTGGAAACAGCTGGAAAGGAACATGGGGACACTGGGGAGAGAGTCAACTCCTGCCAGTAGGCTTCCAGCGGCATCTGGTGGGCCGCTGTGTGAAACAGGATACTGGACTAGATGGGCCTTGGGCCTGATCCAGCAGGGCTGTTCTTATGTCCAATAACTACCATCCCTTGCTTCTAGAAAGTGTTCAGTATTTAGAGGATGTGACAATATCACTGGCTGTTATTGAGGTAGCAAAATAGATGAGAATTCCAGAGAAATTTTCAAGAGCCTGAGGTAAATTTAGGGTCTTTCCAGAAGCTGATATATTCCATCATCTTTGCTGATTCCTATGGGCAATGTTGCTGGGGTTCAGATGATGTATAGCCCCTCCCAGAGTTTTTGTCCACGATTAACCACCCAGTTCATTAAAAAGAGTGTTTTTCAATACAGTTTTTCTCTAACACCTTTTTCTCTAACGTGCATTGCAAACATTTGTGCAAGAAGGAAAAGGTGTGGATTGCCATAGCACAACCAGTAGAAGAGTGGTTATTTGTTTAAATGGTGATATGTGGGAGGCACAGAATGAGCCGAAGACCACTGGGCAATTTGTACATAAATGGAGGCTGGCGGAGGGGAGGGGAAATTTCTGGAGACCCCTCTCCCCCGCAGCCAAATCTAAGCCCCCGGACTAGGTGGCAGTGAGTAAACTAAAAAAAACACACACCTTAAAAAACAACAACTCATGAACCACCCCCACCCCCCAAACCAAATTGTGTGTTTGTGTGTGTGTGTGTGTGGGGGGGTGTTAGAGGGTGCCAAAACCAAGTATGCCCAGACTGGTTCGAGTCTGGTCCAGACTTGAACTGAACAACCCGGTTTTGTGCACACCCTTAGCTATAACTGAGCAGATGGGTTCAAAGAACCTGGGTCCCACAGCTCCACCCCTCCCTGTTTTCTTAATTGTCTCCTTCATGCCAAGGGGCCACCAAAGAGAGGGATGACCATGTCCCCCCCCCAGCTACCAACTCTGGTGGGTTTTTTTTGGTGGGGGAGGGGGTATCCAGCCACCCTGCTTGGATAGACTTTCTTTCCAAGTCGACTCAGGGCTGGTTTTTAAGGACTGCACCTCTGAAATTGAGGGTAATCTCTCAGGAAGCAATCCTTTAAATCCAAATCTGGAGCTGGCTTGGAGACAAAGTCTCTCCAAGCTGGCTTCTGATAAAGATCAGTGGGTCAGTCGACCCGATACCAATAACGATAGTGTTATGGAGGTTCTATCATTATCACATCAGCAATGATCTGATATTTCTGCTGGTGCACAGGCCTATTGTTTACTCAGAAGTAAATCCCATTAACGTCAATGGGAGATATTACCAGGAAAGGGTGTAAAGCAGGGGTTCTCAACGTTGGGTCCCCAGATGTTATTGGACTTCAACTCCCATAATCCCCAGCCCCAGTGGCCTTTGGTTGGGGATTATGGGAGTTGAAGTCCAATAACATCTGGGGACCCAACGTTGAGAATCTCTGGTGTAAAGGATTGCAGCCAAGTCATCAGAGGGGGGTGATCAGGCAGAAGGAAAGCAATTATCCGGAAGTAATTTATTTAATTTATAACTATAATTATAATTTATTTAGACAGCAGCAACCGAGTCCAGAGAACAAGGAGACACTTGATTTCTTTCAATCCAAGCTCCAAACTCAATGGGAGTTTCAGAGAAGTATGTGGTGGGGGTGGGGAAATGCCACAGAAGGTCAGAAAGCCAGAAATGCAGTAAACCAGAAGTGTGCAGCTGTACAACAAAAACATTAAATAAAAAGTATATATAGGGATATAGGAAACTGCCTTATACCAAGTCAGACCATTGGTCCACCTAGCTCAGTGTTCTCAATACAGACAGGCAGCAGCTTCTCCAAGGTTGCAGGCAGGAGTCTCTCTCAGCCCTATCTTGGAGATGCCAAGTTCCAACTTGGAACCTTCTGCATGCAAGCATGCAGGTGCTCTTCCCTGAATGGTCCCAGAATAGCTACCTCAAGATAAGCCCTTCTTTTGTTGCTTTTCACACTGGTTTCCTTGTTTAATTTGGTTTCCAAAGCAATGCATTTTTTAAAATTGCTATTTGAAGTAGAATATTTAGCTAAGGCAATTGGCAATTACCTTTCAGTGACACCAAATGTACGGACAGCAAATTTCACAACTATATCGCAAAAACTGTAGCAAAGAAAGAAGAGAGAGACTACTGATTATTTTGGTATTCCTGGTATGTGTATATCAAAATTTAAAACAAATGAAAATAAATTTACATCAATATAGCACAATTCTGGGATGAAAACAAACATGTATTTTTGTGCAACTATTGTGTAATGAAGCACAGATTTTTAATATATGGGATAATATATAGATTTTTTGTACAACTGCAACTTTTAGCTATTGTGGTTTTGGAAAAATAGAGTTCTGGGTACTATGCTGATGAAAAGCACTGAAGGTGATTTGAACCTTTCTAGGGATAGCGTTTAGGGCCGGTATTGGGTGGGTGGGTCAGGCATAAGCAGGGGCCCACATCCATCAGAGGGCCCCAAGGGGGCTGTGTGGCTTTCAGGTTTTGTTTCTCCCTTGCCTAGAGAGAGACAGCGGAAGAATCTAGTTAGGGCTGAGGTGAGTCACACCTGGAGGGAGGGGCCACATTCCTGTTGAGACTGTTTGCCTCAGTTTGAAGCCTACTCTCTATATAAGAGGCAATGGCCAGGAGCCTCAGCAAACAGAGCTTAGTGAACAGGAATTAGCAAACAGGGTCACAGGAGTTTAGCGTGAAAGTGTGCGGGGGAGCCCCCTTGATTACAGCTCAGTGGAAAGAGAAGGTAAATACTAACCCTTTTTCATATTCTTGGGAAAGAAAGTTTAAACTGTTGATTAGCTGATAACTACAGTGAAGACCTAACTTTCAAATAAACAATTGCCAAATATTCTAAACAGCCAACAAAACCAGTTATGAAGATAGAGATCCAGCAGGGGAGGGGGCGCTTCCCAGTGTATTGCACAGAGTGTTGCATGTATGATTATTTGTTCATTGGGAAGAAGTTGTGGGTGTGTGTTTGATGCAAGTAGCTCCTGGCTCTCAGGGAACAAGTTTGTTCCCTCAAAACCAAGGTGGCAGATCTGGAGAAACTCAGAGAGTCAGAGAGTCATGTGGACGAGACCTCAAGAGATGTGATAGAAGCATCACAGTCCCAGGCTCTTATGCTATCAGGGAGACTGAAGGTCTAGGGGAAGGAGGACATTATTCTGAGAAAGAGGGAAATCTACCTTAGAAGTGACCCCTTCCCTGAATGATGAGCCCATATCCTCTTGCACAGGGGATACTCCTCCGGGGGGTGGGGGCCTCCTAGTAGTGGGCAATTCAATCATTAGGAGTATAGAGAGATGGGTTTGTGACCTGTGTGTAGATTGCATGGTGACTTGGCTGCCTGGTGCAACGGTTGCGGACATCATGCGGTGTCTAGATAGGCTGAGTGCTGGGGAGGAGTCAGCTGTTGTGCATATCAGCAACAATGATGTTGGAAAATGTAGTCGGGAGGTTCTGGGTTCTAGGCTGCTAGGTAGTATATTGAAGTCTAGGACTCCCAAGGTAGCATTTTCAGAAATACTACCTGTTTCACATGAAGAGTCAGCGAGACAGGCAGAGCTGAGGGGGTCTCAATGTGTGGATGAGACGGTGGTGCCGGGAGGAGAGGTTTAGATTTGTCAGGCACTGGGATACATTTTAGGACAAGATGAGCCTGTACAAAAGGGACGGGTTCCACTTGAACCAGATGGAACCAGCCTGCTGGTGCTTAAAAGGTCACAGATCAGCTTTAAAAATGATGCCTGGGGGATGACCGACAGGAGCTGGGCAATATCCGGTTTAGGAAATGCCATCCCTAATGGTGCAAGGGTATAAATGCTTCAGATAAGTCAGAAGAGGACGGAGCAGAACCAGATAAAAAGCAGACAGAAGGATGTGCTAGCTGGTCAAAGAGATCAAATGGCCGAAAAAAGCAAAAAAAGATAGCACACATACCAGGTAAGAGATTCAGCCTATAGGTTGTATATTTAGTTGTTGCATATGCCAATGCCAGAAGCCTCTGAGCCAAGATAGACGAGCTGGAGTGCTTGGTTGCTAATGAAAACATAGATATAGTGGGCATAATGGGAACATAGGAAGCTGCCATATATTGAGTCATACCATAGGTCCATCTAGTTCAGTATTGTCTACACAGATGGGCAGCGGCTTCTCCAAGGTTGCAGGCAGAAATCTCTCTCAGCCTTATCTTGGAGATGCCAAGGAAGGAATTTGGAATTTTCTGCTCTTCCCAGAGAGGCTCCATCCCCTAAGGGGAATGTCTTACAGTGCTCACACATCAAGTCTCCCATTCATATGCAACCAGGGTGGACCCTGCTTAGCTAAGGGGACAAGTCATGCTTGCTACCACAAGACCTGCATGGTGGGTCATGGTTATTCTGAGAGAGAGAGAGAGAGAGAGAGAGAGAGAGAGAGAGAGAGAGAGAGAGAGAATTACATTTCTATACCATCCTATCCACCCAAAGGCTCTTTCTATAAATTCTATAGAAAGAATGGAGGGGAAAATTGCAGGTGGAGTAGCAGCACTGTATATTAAAGAAGGGATAGAATCTAATAATCTAGAAAACCTAGGAGGACCAGGGTCCTCCACAGAAACTGGGTGACAATACAAGGCCTAAAAGGAAATGTGCTAGAAAGGATGTGCTATCACCCTCCTGATCAAAATGATGATAGTGACTGAGAGTTGCAGAAGGAAATCAGGGAGCCATCAAAGAGAGACAGAGCTGTAATAACAGGTGACTTCAATTATCCACATATAGACTGGGTAAATTCACAGTCAAGTAATGACAAAGAGGTCAAATTTCTAGATACACTGAATGACTGTGCCCTAGAACAGTTGGCCATAAGAGAAGGTGTGGTGCCTAGGTCCTGGTGTGAGATCTCAGTGTCATGGAACCTTTAGGGGACACTGACCATAGTTGTGATCAAATTCAGCATACATACGAGGAGAGAATCAATAAGGAAGTCTAACACTGACACTTTGAATTTTAGAAGAGGAGATGTCTCAGAAATGAGGAGCTTGGTGAAAAGAAAGCTGAAAGGGGAAATCAAGAGAGTCACTTCAGAATGCATGGGGTTTACCCAAAACCACAATACTAGAAGCCCAGTTAAAATGCATATCAAAAGGTGGAAAGGTACCACCAAATCCAGGAGGATGCCAGCATGGCTAACAAGTGAAGTCGAGGGGGAAAAGACTTCTTTTAGAAATTGGAAGGCCTCCCCAAATGAAGAGAACAGAAAAGAACACAAAGAGGTCATCCACACAATCAAAAACTGTATTCTACCCGGGTTTGGGAGCTGTGTGTGCTCCCAGTTTTTGGTTTTGTGGAAGCAAGTTTAGAGGAAAACCTGGGTAGAAGTTATTGTGTGGAAGCAAGATAGGAGGGAAATCTGGGTAGCTTTTCCTCCTACTTTGCTTCCATACAATCACTTCTACTCAGGTTTTCCTCCTACCTTGCTTCCACACAACCGAATACTGGGAGCACACAGAGCTCCCAAACCCGGGTAGAACACAGTTTTTGATTGTGTGAATGACCTCAAAGAAATGCAAGGAGATAAGAGAGGCAAAAAGAGAGTTTGAGGAACATTTAGCTAAATGCATCAAGGGGAATAACAAACTTCTTTAAACTTCTTTAAGTACATCAGAAGCAGGAAATCTGCTAGGAGGCAGTTGGACCATTAGATGATGAGGGAATGAAAGGAATTATGAAGGAGGAAATTGAGTTTGCAGAGAAGCTAAATGAGTTCTTTGCATCTATCTTCATGGCAGAAGATACTCAGCATATGCCTGTGCCTGAACTGAGCTTGTCAGGGACAGAGGCTAAAGAACTGAGCCTGGGACCGGCTGTGGTGGTGAATTAAGAGGCGGGGGAGGGGGGAGGAAGAACCTTTGCAGACCCCCCTCCGGCCTTTAGGAAGCCCCCCGAAAGAGCTACAGGTTAAATTTTTTTTAAAAGAAATTAATATAAGTCACTCTACACATATTCAGTTTGGCACTATGTACAGAGAATCAGGGCTAGTGAATACTGAGCTGAAGCTTATGAGCTAGGATTGTATTCATTTGCTCTTACTTTGCTTCTTGGGATAAGTGAGTTAAATGTGATGTCTTAATAATATGGCTATTAATGGTGAGTTTGTCTTTGAATCAGTGTGAAATCCTTAGTATTAAGGCCCACTGGGAGTTTCTTGCTCTCTTTCTCTCATTTTAACTGTCTTTCTGAAAGACTAGAATATATTCCAAGCAGTGACACAGTTTACTCTGTATGTCCTTTAATTATTTTCAGAATATCTGGGAAAAGTCAGATTCTCCATTTATTTTTAAAACTTATGTAATAGTGATGCTACAATGCATAGTAGAGAATTAGACAGGCACTTCTGTTTAGTTTTCCAAGTACTCCTCCACATAGTATTTGGGTATTGCGTGAGCCCCAGCATACTGAAATTTGTAGTTTAGGAGCATTTTTTGGTCTGGCTACATCCACTGCTATAAATTTATTGAAACATTAAAAGATTAACTTGACTTGTATTTTTGAGCTGATATTATGGTAAAGTTATCTGAAAGATGTGTGTCAGATGTTTGGACAGGGGATGCAATTTCAGTGCTTGCCCTAGGCGCTATTTTCCCTAGATACGCCTCTGGACGCTTTAGGGATTAATGCTCCCTCAGCCAAGGAGGGACCAGGTTTACTGCACCTATCAGCCTCCTCTGGACTTACTGCAGGGTTGCTTGCTGGTCCCTTCTCCCAAGGGTCTTCAGTTTCCCCATCTCCACAGCAGCCTTCACCATCGGCTACCCCTTGCTTAGATAGCCCTGTGCATGCCTGTCAAGCCTTAAAGGCTTGTCCTGGCTCTGCCCTTTCCTGTGTCCCACTTCCTGTTTCCCTTGCTCCCACCTGCCCCAACTCTCTTCCCACCTGGCTGCCGTTTCTTGAGGGCTGCTCTGCCCGGAGCACTGCTCCAGCACCATTCTCCTCCCCAATGTGGGTTGGCCTGCCTGTTGTTCCCCCATGCCCTATATGGGCTGAAGAGGAAGAATGCTCCGTGCCCCACCGCCACCTGCCGTTTTATCCAGTAAGCACATGGTATGGGTGAGCGCAGCATCCTGACCCAGGCGAAGTCCTTCACAGTGGATGTGGTGCTCACGTTCCATGTGGTAGTTAGATGTCAGACTGTGAATAAATAGCAATTTACTTCTCTCAGGAAGTATTCTTGTATTGCATTCTGCAATTACGTGCACTTTTGAACAGTCTGAAAGGCCACTCCCTTGTAAAGTACAATACAAAGGTCTAGTTTGGGGGGACAAGGTCATAAGTAATGGTCAAATCAGAGGGGAAAAGCCAACCTGAAATTTGGGTCCAGTACCCTCAATTTGAACATATAAATGCCAGTATAGTACTGAGGCCAAATGATAGAGTTGATGCCAGAGCTGTTCATTATCTCATATGGATGCTTTAAGTCTCGTATATCTTCATCTTCTGTTGTAAAACAGGATTTGTAATTCTGGAAAGAAAGAAAAAGTTCTCCATAAATCTGTAAACACACATGTTCATACTTGGGTGTATAGGCTATGTCAAAGAACCTGATGATACAGATAACAGACTACCCTGAATGCAAAAACATAAACTTAGACAGAGGCTGCCTTTGGATGTAATGCAGAACTGTGGGTCCAATGGACCCGCGGTTCTGCTCCCCTGCCCCAATTCAGATGTTCAGGAGAGCTCCCTTTCTGAAGTCTCACTGACTGCAGAGCGGAGTGGGAACTGCCTGCCTGGGCTTCCTTCTTTACTGAAGGACAGCCCTAGCAGCCAGAGGGAGGAAGGAGCAACACTGGCACTGCGGAACCAGAGAGCCAGGTTGGTGGACCTCATTACAACCCAAAGGTATAAATCACTGTCCAGGGAGGTAAACCGTGGCTCCATTTTCCTGCAAAACTGTAGTTGCCCACATTGGGAGTAACTATTCAGCTTTAATGATGACCCAAGCCAGAATTAACTCCCAATTCTTTCATGTTTAAAATAAACCAAATATTACCACTAGGCTTCCATTAATGTTGACAAAAATAGCTGTTGGATTCAATGTTGGATTCAATTGGGACCATGGGGGGTTGAGACTTCAACCCTTTGCACCTCCAATATCCCCAGAAATGAATGAGCTCTGTGGCTGCTGTTTCACAAGGCAAAAAGCAAATGAAAAACAAAGCTCCCATTTATGCTAATGGGAGATTTCCCCTTATTATAGAGCAGCGAAGAGCCCCAGTCAAAGAGCAAAAGCTCCTTTCACACACCATAGTCCCAATCCAACTGCTATTTTTGAAAAGAAAATTTAAGTCCCTTCATGTCAATGATGGGATTAATGTAACACCTACTTTGGCCCTTAAGCTGGAAGAGCACCTAAACCACAATCCAGATGCAGGAATAAATCAGGACTCAGATGCAAATTCTAAGCACCTCATTCCATCTTATCTCTGAGGTGAGGGTGGAGCTCTTAGCATAGAGTGGTAGCCCCTTGTTGCTGCCACTTCGTTAGATTCAATAGCTGGATCACTTTCACTCTCTTCCCCTCTAACACGTCTTCCAACAAAAGACTTGTGCATTGTGCTTTAGAGAAAAGTACAGCACACAAGTTTGTTGGTGAAAGGTGCAATGGGAAGAGAAGCAGCTACTGGAAGTAGCAAAGTGGTGGTAACAAGGCCACTGCTCCATACTAGAAGCCTTGTCCTTACTGTCTCTGCTGCTGACTTGTAATTTAAAACAGACACAGTAGTGCACCCAGAAGCTAAGGCAGCCAGGCGATGGGGAAGAGGATGGCACCAACAAGGGAGGCGAGGCTGGTGTCTGCACTGGGGTGAGGCAAGGATATTAGGGATGGAAACAACTAGGGGAACTGGGGGTGTCAGCAGCAGCAGGTTTTTCACACATGGCTCTATGCCTCAGGGTATCTGAAGAGCAAATCTGATTCACAGCAGATTCAAGGCATTTTACTTCGAGGGATTAGTTGGACCATTTGCACAGCCATCAGCACCTCCATCAACACCTTCGGGAGAAAGCAGAAGCACGGGAGGTTTTTTTAAAAAAATGTGCTGGAAATAGAGGATTTTTTTTACCCCGGACATAACTCAGGCTAAGCCAGAATTTGTAGCCTCCCTTTGGAGAAAAACAAAGCTCTGTCTGTCCTGGTCCCTGATAGCCTGCAGGGAGGTTGGGTTAAATCCAGCAAATATGTGGATTGGTACACTCCAATCAGGAGTGGATTTGGAGGGGGGTGGGAGCCCTGTCTGTAAAACCTTCTGGCAGATGAGACAATGCCAGAAGGGTGGGATGCCTGCACTCACTGTCCCATGGTGCAAATGCTGCCTGAGGCAATTGCATCACCTTGAGCTTTCCCAGACATCAGGCTTGACAGTGGATTTTCTGCAAGTTTGAGGCAGCCCCCCCCCCTGCAAATGACACAAAAAGTGTATTTTTTTACCCTGGATATAAATCAGGTTACACTCTAATATGCAATGAAAAACCAGAATTGTGTGTGAAGTGCTCCCTGATAGCTCGCAGGAACTTTGGGGTACATTGGGCCAATATATGAACACTAACCTCTATTTGGGAGGAGATGCAAACTAAAAGGCAGGTGTGAAAAACTTCCTTGTCTCATGGAAGAGCCTACCCATGTTTCCCAAGCCTTGGGAGTACGCACTTCCCACTCCCATGGGTCGTGATGTCCAAACCAAACCAACCAATCTTGGTTTATTTCAGTCATTTGAAATAAAGTGTGATCTGCAATTCATTCCAAACCTTGGTTTCAGATTGTGGTTTATTTCAGTTTGATCACAGAATTGACGTCACAATTGCTCTCTTTACAGCTAGTTTTACAGCTTTAAAGGGGACAGATAGCATCAAACACTTGTAAGTAATTTTGTAGCCTTTAGATTGAAAACTTTTGCATATGAGATCATCCATATCAAAACAAACCTGCATGGTAGCAACATACTTCAGGAAATGGCAATTAAGTTATATATGTATATGTATATGTATATGTATATGTGTGTGTGTGTGTATATATATATATATATATATATATATATATATATATATATATAAATCACACACATATATGTAAAAATAGTGGATTGTCATATGACTTGTCATGATTTATTTCTCCCTTCTCATCAATATCAATAGTTAAAAGCTGCATTTACAGCGGCGGAGCCACCATTGGGCCAACGGGTTCAAAGAACCCGGGCCGGTGGCCAATCAGGGGCCGCAAGAGCGGCCCCAACACGCCCCCGCATCTGACGTCAGATGTGGGGGCGGTAGTTTAGCCCCTTCGGGAGCTAAACAAAAGCTAGCGCTGTGAATGCAGCGCCAGCCTAACTAGCTCCTGAAGGGGCCGCGTGGCCCCTTCAGGAGCTAAGACTGGCACTGCATTCACAATGCAGCCCAGGAGTGCCTCTTCTCTGCAGGGAAGAGCTGCTCCTGGGCTGCGCTGCGAACGCAACGCCAGCCTTCGTCTAACTGCTGAAGGGGCCGCGTGACCCCTTCGGCAGTTAATCTGCTGCTGCTGAACTCCTGAACGGAGCCTCAAGGCTCCGTTCGGGAGCCAGACCATGCCCCCCTGCGTCTGACGTCAGACGCAGGGGGTGGGGCTATCGGGGCGCCTGCCGCGGCTGCACACAGGCCACCGGCGGGCTGGCTACGCCCCTGTGCATTTAATTGATTTTACTAATCTATATAATTAATTCTCTAAGCCAGAATATGTGGGGATACATAGAGATACGTGGTGGAACTCTAGCGAGATCACGTGAGAGTTCCAGCCTTTGGCTGAAAGGGCACCAGCAAACGTTGGTTGGGGGTTGGAAGAGCCTGGAAGAGGAGGCCGAGGAGGGGGTGCCACTCTGGCAGCTGGGGGTGGCTAGCGAGGGTGGCCAGACAAAAAGGGGTGCAGAGGAGGTGGTGAGAGGAGGTGGCGGGTGGCAGAGCTGTGCTGCCAAGAGGAGCCCGGCTGGGTGGGTGAAGGAAAGCACTGCCGGGGAAGGAAAAAGCGCTGCCGGGAAAGCGCCTGGTGGGGAAGGAAAGTGCTGCCGGCGGGCGGGGAGGGAAAAGTGAGAGGAGGCGGTCAGCGGAACCCCGCCGAGAAGAGCCCAGCCGAGGAGGGAAAGCATGGCAACAATCTAGCGGTGCAGATGCTATGTGCTGGGTCTGCTAGTATATTATTATTATATTAGCTGATTGATTTTGCTACCATAATATTACAAAGTACCATTCCTTACATGTGGTCCCCAAATTGAAAGGAATCTCTCATCCGATAGTTTAACTGCTGTTCTGTATGTCATGTCCAAGTTACGGAGCAACCCAGTCCAGTTCTGTGCTTTATGTGAACAATGCACCTGTTAAAAGAATACAGAGTTGATCTTTGTTTTTCATTTTTAAATTGTTTCAATATTTTTTATTATTGGTCATCTTGTGCTTGTTTTGTGGTATTGAAACATTTTGGAAAGGTGGGATTGGGATAGGCATAGCTTAGACAGATGAACAAAACAAAACAAAGCTTCTTTTTTTTAAAGTTCCCTAAATGTGCAAGTTTTGAAGATAGTTCACCACTTCATGCATTATCTTTACATTTTTTCAAACATTTAATGCTGAAATATGGAAGTACATTTTAAAGACATATTTTATCTTACAACATTTTGTGAAATTAGTCATAACATGAAAAAAATCTACACCTTGATCCTACTAATGCAGAAGCAGCAGCAGTGCATGCTTTAGAACATTACAAATACACATACTTATCCCATTATTATTTTAGTATAGAGTTTAGTATACATTTTGTAGCTTGGAATAATGGGCTAGAAATACAGCAACACAGGAGGCTGCCATACTGAACTGGACCATTGGTTCCTCTAGATCAGTATTGTCTACACTGACTGGCAAAGAGTATCCAAGATTTCAGGGAAAAGTCTCTCCCAGTCCTACCTGCAGATGCCAGGGAGTAAACCTGGGATCTTCTTTATGCATGCATGCAGATGCTTTTCCACTGAGCTATGGCCCTATATTTTACAGTGGTCATATGTAGTCACCAATCCAAATTCATTCATTCAATTTCTATACCGCCCTTCCAAAAATGGCTCAGGGCGGTTTACACAAAGATATAACAAACAAATAAGATGGAACCCTGTCCCCGAAGGGCTCACATTCTAAAAAGAAACATAAGATAGACACCAGCAACAGTCACTGGAGGTACTGTGCTGGGGGTGGATAGGGCCAGTTACTCTCCCCCTGCTAAATAAAGAGAATCACCACGTTAAAAGGTGCCTCTTTGCCCAGTTAGCAAATGAAAACAAGGCAGACCCTGCTTAGCAAAGTGGACCATTCATGCTTGCTATCACAAGATCAGCTTTCTACCCCAAGAATCTCTCCTCACTAGAACATACAAGTGAAAGGAAATGCATGCAAGCAAACGTTTTCACCGCTTCCTCCCCACAGCAGTCCCTCAAGCCCCCCAAAAGCTGCTCCTGAGGGTCTGGGACCTTTGGGAATAGAAAAGGTAGTGGTACAGAAGGTGACAGGGGGCTGCTTGCACCCAGACTGGTGCTTGCAGACTGGGTGCAAGCCTCTCCCCTTGAGCAGACTGTACTCTGCTGATGTGGAATGGAGGGTGTGGTAATAGGTGTATATAGTTCAGGGCCACTAGGTGGCACTGTGTGGGGAGAAAGGGAAGGTTTGGAAAGCGAAGGTTAAAGTTAGTTTCTGTTTTAGCTCAACATGCCCAAACGTTTGGCCTGGATAAACAGCCTGAAGAGCAACAAGTGAATACCCTTTTGTATACTATGGACCCAGCTGCAGAGAACATAATCATTTCTAGCAGACTCACAGATGACCAGATGAAACAATTTAACATAGTAAAAGGAGCACCGGACAAACACTTCTTACACAGGTCTGGTATAGAAGGGCGGTATAGAAATTGAATTATTATTATTATTATTATTATTATTATTATTATTATTATTAATAATAATAATAAGAAGAAGAAGAAGACTCAATGTCTTATTAAACAAACCAGTCAATAACACCTGTCTGACTGTGTAAATAAATAAATAATAATAATATTTTTGAATGGGGCTGCTTTCATTCACGCAAGCAAGAGCCTAGGGAATCTGTATCTGATTGTATCCCAGCTCTATATGTCCTGATCCAACATTATGGATATAGAGCAATGAGTGAAGAACTCATCTGGGACAGATTCCCTAGAACTCATCTGGGACAGGTTGGTGCTAGGGCTTAGAGACAGCCACCTGTAAGAGACACTACAGAATCTCACCCTTGAGACAGCCAAAGTGAGGGCCCACCAGGCTTCCTACATAAAAGTCCAACAGATTCTTCTGGAATGATTTCAAACAGGAGACCACAGTTGAAGCCATAGAGGGTAGCAGAAAGTCACCCCAGATGCCCCATATAAATAACAAACCCAGATTCCAGCTTAGAAAATCCCCAGATGACAGCAGGGACAGGGCTCAAAGGATGTCTGAAAGCCAGGGATGCAAAAGACTGCCCTTGGTGTGGCAAGTCAAGGAGGAGAGTGTTCTGCTTGTGATACAATATGGAGGAACTGTAGAAAAATAGGGTATCACACTGCAGTATGCAGCTCGAAAACTATGCTTGCAACAGTATCACAAGAAGAGGACTTGAGCGATGTGGAAATAGCTTTCCTGGGTTCCATGGACAGAGACACTCGAACAGAATGACCATGGACCACCATAATTATTATAGGAGGCTTCCAAGTAGAATTTAAAATTGATTCCTGGGCAGATGTAACTTACAAGCAACAGCACTTCAAGAATCCCACAAGATATTGAAAGGGCTGGATACTGAAAGTCTCAGCTAGATGTGAAGGGAAACTTTACACTAATTTTACCTCAAATATGGTTGAGACATTATATCCCAAAAGATATACATAGTGGATAGCCTCCTCGTGCCTCTTCTGGGCCGCCCAGCAATCAAGGCCCTAGGCCTGCTGAAGAGGGTATAGAGTAGAACTGATCCAGCTGCTGATGTTAAGAGAAGATTCTCCAAACTGTGCCAGGGCCTAGGCAAACTGGAGGGCAATTTTAAGATTGAACTCAAAGACAATGGCCCTTTGCCTCACCAACACCACAAAGAGTTTCTCTGCCCTTATTGCCCAGAGTAAAGGATGAACTGGAATGCATGCAAGAGATGGGTGTCATTTCAAGAGTAGACATCCCAACTGACTGCTGTGCAGGCATGGTGGTGGTTCCAAAACCAAATGGGAAAGTACGGATCTGTATTTTCTTACTAGACTCAACAAAAGTGCCCGCTGCAAATAGCATGTCCTCCCTTGTGTGGAATACACCCTAGGACAACTTGGTAATGCAAATTTTCTCTCCAAACTTGATGACCAGTCAGGATTTTTGGCAGATCCCATTGGCTCCCAAATCTGCTTTAACAACTACAGTTATCACACCATTTGGACACATTTGCTTTAATTGATTGTCTTTTGGCATTTCTTCAGCACCTGAGCACTTCCAGAAATGAATGTCCCAACTCCTGGAAGGCCTTGAAGGGGCCCTGTGCCAGATGGATATTATCCTCATTTTTGGATCCACACAAGCAAGGCACAATATGATCAACAACTCCATGCTGTCCTGAAATGGTTGGAGACCCCCAGCATCACTCTTAATGAGAAATAAGAGTTTTCAAAAACAGAAATCAAGTTCCTGAGCCAGATTACTGATTGTACAGGGGTCCAGCCAGGTCTGTGCAATTGGCCAGATGTCAGAACCTCAAAACATCAGCGATATCCACAGATTTTGGGGCTTGGTTACTCACCTGGGGAAATTTCTCCCTCACTTGGCATCAGAACCACTACGAGACCTCTTAAGCCCCCAACAATCATGGTATTGAGGTGAAGCACAAACAATGGCTTTTGAAGAGATTAAAAATGCCCTCAGCATTCCCTCACTTTCAGTCATCTACAATCCGAATAAAGCCATCAAGATCTCAGCGGATGCCTCCTCTTATGGCTTAGGGAGAGTCCTACTCCAGGAACAGTCTCTTACTTGCTGGCAACCTACAGCTTATGCATCAAGGTCAATCACACCCACCAAACAGCGATATGTTCAAATAGAAAAAGAGGCCCTGGCCAGTGATTTCATGACTACCTGTTAGGACTAACGTTTCACATAGAAACTGACCACAAACTCCTTCCTACATTGTTGGGTTGCAAAATCCTGGAGAAACTACCACCAAGGATGCAATGCTTCCACATGTGACTCATGAAATTTCATTTACAATTTCCCATGTACCTGGAAAGAACCTCACTGAAGCTGATACTTTTTCAGTGGTCCACTTTTTTGACCACTCCCAAGAGCAACTTTTAATTGACGAGTTTGTTGCCTCTGTTCTAAAATCTCTGTCTATAACAGATAGACATTTGCATGAGCTGAAACTCAAGCAAGAGGCAGATGAGACTTTACACCGTGCCATCATCCGCTGCCAAGAAGGCTGGCCAGAAAGAGCTAAATCAGATGCCTCCTTACACCCATTTTAGGCAGTCTCTGGAGACCTCACAGTAAACCAGGCCTGTTATTGAAAGATTCCAGACTGGTAATTCCTGCCTCCTTACAGCAAGACATCCTGCACAAACTTCACGACGGACATCAAGGAATCACAAAATGTAGAGCACAAGCCAAAATGTCTGTGTGGTGGCCAGAGCTGAGTACACAGCTCCAAAAATGGGTTGAATGCTGTGATGTTCAATCATAGCATGCGAAACAATCCACCAGAACCACTTAAGCCTTCTGTCTTCCCAAGTTGACCTTGGCAAAAGGTTGGAACTGACCCTTTTTTACCTTGATAACAGCTCTTATCAGATAGACTACTTTTCTAAATTTATTGGAGTTGTTCAGCTACCCATCACTACTTCTCAAGCGGTAATCAGTAAAATGAAGCCCTCCCCACCCCTGCTTTGGAATACTTGAGCAGGTCATTTCTGATAATGCACCTCAATTTTCATCAAGCCTTTTCCAACAGTTTGCAACAGATTATGGATTCCAGCATATCACCTCCAACCCTCTGTTTCCTCAGAGCAATGGCAAAGCTGAGAGGGCAGTCAGTCAATAAAAGGCCTATGGTCCAAGGCTTCTGACCCCTACCTTGCCTTGCTGGGCTGTCAATCAAAACAATGGTTTCAGCCCTGCAGAGTTGCTAATGGGCTGGAAACTTTGTTCCACAGTCCCCACTTTTGCATCTCAGCTAACTCTCAGGTGGCCTGATTGTTACAATCTCAGAGAACAAAATGAATATTACAAAGCTTCCCAAAAGAGAGTCTGTGACAAATGCCACAAAGCTAAATCCCTACCAGCACTGGATGCAGTGGTGCAGTGAGAAAGCAGCCTAACAGAACTTATTGACTAATTGCACTGATGAAGCAGGGAAGCAGCTATTTGTGATGCCCTCCCTTTCCCCAGGATTTCCCATCCTTAATTAGTAATTTGACTGCAGAATGCAGAGGCATATCTAGGGGAAATAGCACCTAGGGCAAACACTAAAATTGTGCCCCTGAACAAACCATTATTATTATTTTTTAAAGCCATGTTTTCTACTTCTAAAATTCAAAATTACTGATGGACTCTGAAGATATCTTACTGCCACTGCTCATAGACTTCACACCAAAAACCAAGAGCCAAAAACTGACAGTCCTTTGACTTGCACCCAAAGCTCAAACCTCTGGCAAGCCCCAAGGCAAATATACTTGTGGTGGAGAGGGCAGAAACAAACACTCTCTCAGATGCTGACCCAGCTGCACAAGTTAAGAATATAAGAACATAAGAACAGCCCTGCTGAATCAGGCCCAAGGCCTATCTAGTCCAGCATCCTGCTTCACACAGTGGCCCACCAAATGCCTCTGAGAAGCCCACGGGCAAGAGGTGAGGGTATGCCCCCTCTCTTGCTGTTGCTCCCCTGCAACTGGTATTTAGAGGCATCTTACTTCTTAGGCTGGAGGTGCCCTATAGCCACCTGACTAGTAGCCATTGATAGACCTTTCCTCCATGAATTTGTCCAAGCCCCTTTTCAAGGAGGAGGAGAGCTGGTCTGGAGGAGGAAAGCTGGTCTTGTGGTAGCCAGCATGAATTGTTCGCTTTGCTAAGCAGGGCCCACCCTGGTTTGCATTTAAATAGGAGGCTACATGTAATGTAGCTTCTCTCCCTAATGTAAACTGCCCTGAGCCATTTTTGGAAGGGTGGTATAGAAATCAAATACGTACATACATATGAGTACAGTAAGATATTCCCTTAGGAGATAGGGCCACTCTGGGAAGAGCAGCTGTTTTGCATGGAGAATGTCCCAGGTTCAGTCCCTGGCATCTCCAGGTAGGAGTGGAAAAGGCTCCTGCTTGAAACCTTGGGAAAGCTGCAGCCAGTCAATGTAGACAATACTGAGCTAGACAGACCTTTTATAATAAAACTGCAATCCTGTGTACATTGACTGGGAAGTCAAGCATCTTTCCCCCCTGCACACATACACAACATGGCACTCGTGGGTTCTTGAGGGCACAAACAGCAACTGAACTCACAGTAATGTAATAATATAAAACAAGCATATTCATGCAAATATGGATTAGCAGAAACATTTCAACACACAACTTAACATATCTCCACATCCTGCACAATTCTTTATCCACTCCCCTCTCTATCTCTAAAGCAGCCAATATTTAAACAATGGAATTTCCAAGAATATAAAGAGGTAAAAAGAAAACACACAAGATAATGGGTTTTTTTTAGGGAGGATGGAGGAGACCTTGGAATTTTTGTTGTTTTTTAATGCAGTTACTGTATATAATTTATAGCTATACATATGTGCTGCAAGCACATCTCAGAGAGCGAGAGAGCGAGCGCGAGAGCGCCTAGAAGAACTGTGGTGTATTGTGCATTTCACAAATGAAACCTTCCACATGACAAAATTGCAGTTATCTAGAAATATGCTCCTTACTTGTGGCTGACAAACATACCTAAGTGGAGAGCAAAGACTTCAGTGCAAGTTTAGTCATTCGGGTACTAGCAGAGATGCAGGGGGGAAGGGGAGCTATATATATATGTAAAAGCCACTCTTGTGTTTTGATACTCTTCCCACTCTAAGCCCTTTCAGACTCTACCTGCAGAATCTGCATAAAGAGATTTGCATTTCTGCCCACCTCAAGCAAAGAAGCAAGTTTAGCAATGCTAGGAACTTTTGAAAAAGCAACAAGGAAATGGTATGAGAAACAAGAGAGGATTGTTAATGGATTGTTGTCCCAAATATAAAGTTTACTAAAAGAGAGAATGCATGATAAAGAATAAAACCTTTCAATTATCAACATCTACCAACCGTGGATGGTCTAAAGTGGTTCATTAGTTAACAAAAAAGTTCCACTTTTCATTCACCAAATCAGCCCGCCAAGTGAATTCACACAGTGAATGAGATTTAAAAACAAAAACAAAAAAACAAACATTTAAAAATGGGAAAGCCTGCCAGGCTTCTCTGGAAAAGGCAAGCCGGCTACGCTGTTAATTGAAGTCATTTAGCAAAAGGAGAAAGAGAAAATTATCTCTCTGCATCCCCACCCACTTTGGTTTTTGAATTTAAAAGCTCCCCAGGGAATGGGCTAAAAACTGAAACGTGCTGCTTGTCCCTTGCTCAGCTGGAAGAGGGACACTTTTGGAAGGCAGCAGTAACACTTTGCTGTGTCTCACGCTGAAAGCCTGAACACACTTACTTGGAGCAAGCACTCAGTCCAGAGGGACTTCTTCTTCTGAGGAAAGAAGCACTTGGCAGAGGCTGCATGGTTGCAACCCTGTGCACATTTACTTGGAGCAACCCGCGGGGCTCAATGGGGCTTGCTTTTGAGTAGAAGCATTTGGTTGAGCTGCACAAGGAATGGAGAAGTTGGTTGCTCTTCATTTTCTTTCTTGCAGCCGATATACTTGTGCCTGCCTCAGGACGAGAGGCAGAGAAAGAGCCAGGAAAGCAGCAGCAGCAGCAGCAGCGAAGAAGGGATGGGACGGAGGGTCCCCGTGGAAGAAAAACACGGAGGTGGGGTAAGGAGAGGAGCAACGTTGCCATCAGAAAAGGATGTGGGGGGAGGAGGCGCCCTCAGGGGTGACTGAAGGGAAGGAGGCGAGAGGTTTCCCTCCTCCACAAGGACAAATAGAATACAAAATAAAAGCGCGAATGCTTCCTTCTCCCTCCCTCTGCTTGCGCAGGACAGGAGCCTGGACTTTCTTTCCCAGGCAGCAAGGCACCCAAGCAAGCACAGCGCAACCAACTTCTCCATTCCTTGTGCAACCTGACCAAGCACTTCTACTCAAAAGCAAGCCCCATTGAGCCCTGTGAGTTGCTCCACGTAAATGTGCACAGGGTGCAGCCGTGCAGCCCCTGCCGGTGCTTGTTTACTCAGAAGTAGAAGTCCCACAGCCTGCTTCTCCTTCTCTCGCTGCCCCGAAGAAACACAAAAGCCTCCCCGGCAGCGGCAGCAGAAGGGAGGGAGGGAGGGACGGGCGGCGGGGGGAGGAGGACGGACTACAGCTGAAAATCCTCTTTTCCCACCAATAAAGTTAACTAGCTGACCGAGAGCCAGCCACCACTTTACACCCCGATTTACCCAGCAAAAGACAGTCCCGATAACAGTAATGGGGCGGGGGGAGAGGAGCATATACACCCCCTGGGCTCCTTGGAGGGAGGTGGGGAAGAGGAAGAAGACTCAAAGCAGCCACATAGCAGCAGGTTAAGCTTTTCTACACAGAGGACACAGCATGTACCGAGCACAGCAAGCTGCTAGTCTCTCTGTCTCTCTTACCCACGTGGTCATCTCCTGCGTGCAGGCATGCCTTGATTCTGGTGCGGGGGCACCGCGCATGCTCTCCACCAGGCACCAGCCAATGGGAGAGTGCCTGCCCACCGGAGCCACTCGCCCAGAGATCTCACAATGAGTCCTGCCTGTGTGTGGTGGGGATGGGTGGGTTGCGGCTCGGTGGTGGCAGTGGTGAGCAGCAGCGGTCCCGCCCGGCGGCACCTGCTGGGATTGAATGAGGGGAAATTTTTTTTTTAAAAAAAATTGTGTTGCTTGGGGGCGGGGCATGGCAGGCACATTGCACCCCCAGCCAGCTGGCGCCTAGGGCACGTGCCCTGCCTGCCCTGCCGTGGTTACGCGTCTGGCAGAATGAGAGACTGACAGCTGAGGGCAGAGTCTTCTCCACTTTCCCATATCTTGGTTCAGAGGCAATGGCTGGGTAGAAATGTCCATTTAAGGGTTGCCAACATCCCACTGCCCAAATAAGGGTTATGAGGTGGAGGTAGTATGTAGGAGTACATACAGCCCTGGGTGCTGTACGTGTTTTTATCACTTTCAGCTTAAACTATGTTATAAGTTACAACTTAGATTGATTATCCTCTGCTTATTGATATAAGCATGATTAGCCAAACTGGGTGTGATGTAATTTTGTTTTCTAGAAAAAGAAGCGTTGTTAGCACATAAAAACAGGTTTTGTATATGAGAACTATCTAGTAATCATTGTTTGCATGATTTTCATGATCTCGATACCTGGATAATGCTATGTTAGCCAATAACTGATGGCTGTTAATGTTAATGTTTTTGTTAATGTCGCCAGTTTAGGACTGTTGGCAACTCTAAGTCTGCAGTCCACCAGAACCACAGAGCACTCTGGTAGGGAGGGAGAAGGGAGAGGCATTAATTATGTTGTTATTAGTGAAATAACTGGTTTGATCTGAGCCATAGGTTCTTCCCATTAGCTGAAAATAGGGGACAAATGGTATCCCGTAAGGGTCAGACAATTTTGAGCTGAAATAAGGGATGTCCCTGCTAATAAGGGATTGTTGGTAAGCACACCAACAGATGTTTAAGCACACATCTGCCACACAGTGTGGCAATAGTCTCTTCATAGAATGACACTGAATACTTAAAAACAGTTAATAAACTGGCATGGTCATATGGCAGCCATGTTGTTACAAGTTAGGTTAGTGTGTGGAGGTGTCATGTTACAAGTCAAGTTAGTGCAGCTTAGCCCGCTCTCCCTGCACACAAGCAGAACACTCGCTCTGGGTGACCAGATCAGCAGTCCACCTGATTACTGGCTCCGTCACAGAGCTGGTAGGGACAATGGGGATCAGGGGCCACCTGACCCCCAGAATTTCCAGCATGCCCCACGCAAGTGTGTGGGGCATGCTGGGGAGACCCCAGAGGCCAGGAGGCTTGATGGAGCCTCCTGGTCGGGGGTCTCTTTGCGAGTCGCCGTGGCGCAGAGATGCACTGTGGCATCTCATGACCCGAAAACCTGGGTTAGCAGAGCCCTCGCTCCACTAACCTGGGTTAAGGGGTTTTTTTAGGTGGGCTAGCTGCCAGAGAACCACCGGGCTTGCCCAGGTGCGCAAAAGCAGGCTGGGCTGCATTAGCTCATTTTTGCGCAGTCGTGTGAATCGCATCAGTGATTTCCACTACTTTTTTAAGTGGGGCAAAAAATCTACAATGTAGAAAATGTGAGAGCCATTTTCCATTGTGCTGACCTCCACACATTTTCTCACTGCTACGAGGGCCCCTTAAGAGAGATGATGTCCCTTCTTAAGAGTTCTAGGAGGAAAACACTGTAAAGGGCTGTACTTCCCAGCACTCTGTGCACACTTTCTAAGATGGTGTAGGGGTTCGAGTATTCAGCGTTGACTGAAGCTTTACACAGGCCCAATAAACCATAACTCAGGGAGCTGCACTTAAGGTTGATGTGGGCCACCATTGGCCTCCGGGCCTTACAATGAACAACACTGCAATAGGTAACTGCAGATAAGCAACCTGATTTTACACAGCAGTCACAACTGCAATATCGGCACTCTAGTGGGATTGGGGAAATTAGCATTTCCCCAGGAACAAAATCTGTGCTTTGAGTGTTGGAAAAAAGCAATTTTGCTGCAATTTTCCTGCAATGCTAGTGCTAACTGGATTTGTCACACCACATGTAAAACAGCTGATCGTTCACTGTACTAAAAAGCAATTATAAGGGATTATGTATTTTAATGTTTTCTTCTTCTGTGGAAGAAAATTGATACAAATGCCAATTTTCAAGCAATATTAAAGCTATATACCCACATCTGTATCATATAAAATATACAAATTTAATATACTATTTACGTCTTCCATAGTCGTGTTGTAAGAAAAGTCTTTTCTGCCATTAACCTCCCACAAGACATAGTTTGCCTCAACGGTACTAATACGCATCTTGTCTATATATCTGAAAACAAAAGAAATGCAGTGTATTATTTTATACTAAACAGTAAAAGCATACCAAGGATCCCCGTCCACTTCTGATTTGGCAAACTGTCACTCAAACTGATTGCTTCAACATGTGTATTCAGAGTTTGATCACCATCTAACCTTTGCCAATGGAGCTAGGAGGGCTCAGTTTCCAACAGAGAAGAGTAGGTAGAAGGAGAGCACGAGCCTTCCCTTACCCACACTCCTGCTATCTATTGTTTTCCCCTCAACAGTAGTTACAGATCCATGTTCATATTGCAATTAATAAAGCAGCAAGTGAGGGAAGGGAATAAGGGTCCCCCCCCACCACCACCGCAACCAATACTTCTCTGCTGGAAATCAAGTCCTAGTCCTGCAAAACAAACTGGATGCAGCCCCTGGGCTTTGGGGAGACATCTTGGACGTGAAAGGGATAGTTCCCCCTCAAGAGAGGGAACCATATGGGTCAGAGTTTTTTGAGATGAAAACTCATGCATATACAGTGCTGGTGTTGAGGGATGGTAATCAAGCAATCAGCAGTATTATGGTTCTTCTTTTTGTAAATATATATTTTATTTTTATCCTGCTCAATGCTAAAGAATTGGGACAATTTACAAACTGTTCCAATTTGTTACACATAACTAAATACAATTAAACTACATGATTAAATGTTTTGACAGAATTCCTTCCTCCTAATAGTTCATCTTCTTCCATATTTCCATGGTCCTCTGCTGCCTTTCCTCTCTACAAGGGATGCCTTTGCACATAACAGCAAACCGCAGGTCCAACAGACCTATGGTTTGCCCCCATTCCCCACCCCCAAACACTCCCAGATGACCCCAATGTGGAGTCTGGGAGCCTGAAAGTGGGAGGAGCTGACTGCACAGGCTTCCTCCTTCTCATGAAGGATAGCCACGGCAGCCACTTTGAGAAGGACCCTTAACTCCAGTTTCAAATGCTCCCATCCTTTAGATGATATGATGCCACTTTCTGATCTGAGGTTTTGGTGACAAAACTGGAGTATAACTGAGGGTTCAAATTCAGGTTTCAGTTCAGAAACCTCAGGTCACTTTTCTTGTAGAACTGTGGGTTCCCACATCCAGACAACCACAAACCTGAACCTTTGGCATGGTTGCCTCTGGTTTGGCGTGATGTCTGAAGGTGGCCTAGGGGAACATCCTCCTGACCCCAACATGTATTTCCTCCCAAGCTCTTACCCTTGATTTGTCAGTGAACCTCATCCTTCTGTCACCTACCCAACCCTAACCCTCCAAAGCTAAAAATAAACAAATAAATCCCAATCATGCCATATAATGAGGAGTTGGAAGAAAGCCCTAATGTATAAAGGCTTCCTAATTATTTTTTCTATAGGTCCACAATGATTCAATACTACTTACAAAGCAAGAAGTGGACGAAATGGCAGAGCATAATGGACTTCTATTGGGCAACCGTATGACATGTCATAGTCTACTACCTAGGAGAAAAGGTGGTTTAATATAGATTTTCTTTTTTCTTCCACTGGCATAAAAAGCTAACTAAAATTAAGTGTGTAATTCTTACCACGTCTTTCTCTTCATGCCACGTAGATTGCCTATTGTGGGGTGGAGAGCAAAAAGAGGATTTCTCAGCTGTAATTCAACTTTGTGGGAAAATGTTGGAACTTTTTAATCATGCAAACTGATATGGCTTCATACCCTCTGGAAAGTATTCCTATTCAGCAGTTCAGTAACTGCGGTATACTGGGGAGAGCACCTTCTTCTACATGATCCCCACCAGACATTAAGATCATCAAGAGAGGTCCGTCTCCATATACCATCAGCTTGTCTGACAGTGACGCAGGAGTGGGCCTTCTCTATAGTCGCTCCTGGGCTGTGGAATACGCTCCCTATAGACATTCGTGGCTTAACACCTTTACCGGCCTTTAAAAGAGCCCTTAAGACACACGTTTTCAGCCAGGCTTTTAATAATCTCTGAATGTTTTAAATTCTTAATTGCTGTTTAAATTTTTTAACTGTGGTGATCTTTGAATGTTTTAAATTTTAATAATTTGTTTAATAATTGGTTTTATTCAGTTTTTATTGTGTTTTTTGTAAACTGCCTAGAGGCTTTGGAATCAGGTGGTATATAAATAAATAAATATTCCCTTGCCATCAGCACTGAAGAGAATGAAGCTGTTCTGTGCCCAGAAGGAAGGAGTACAATTCGAAAGCCAGGTGTGAGTCCATGAAGGTATGCCTTCACGAGGCTGAGGCCAAAACAGGATCACTACAAAAGCCAATGGCACAAAAAGGAAATGCAAATCAGCCACTAAAATACAGGGTTCTTTAACCACGGACATAAAGCGGGCTAAGCTTAAACTCGGAAGGAAAAATCCAAGTTGTGTGTGAAGTGCTCCCAAATATCTCACAAGGACTCTGGACGAAGTGTGAAAGTACACACTCCCTTATGGGGGAGATTCAAAATAAAAGCTCCATGTGAAAAAGCTCCAGGAGGTTTCACATACTTACAAAGGATGCCCACCATCAGTGTAGAACAGTGTTTCTCAACCTTTTTGGAGTCAAGGACTGCTAAATTCTTCGTGCAGAGTTTCAAGGACTGCTACATTCTTCATGCGCAGTTTCCCAGACCAGCAGTTAGTAAAGGGGTTTCAAGTTTGTCTACCTATCTGTCTGTCTATCTATCTATCTATCTATCTATCAGACTTTTATACTGCCCAAAACTTGCATCTCTGGGAGGTTTATAATTAAAATAATATAAGCATTAAAATAATTAAATTAGGAATCTTTTGCAAACATGGAATATTAGGGGTTCTCAACCTTGGGTCCCCAGATGTTGGTGGACTTAAATTCCCATAACCCCCAACCACAATGGCATTTGGCCATTATGGCTGGGGATTGATTATGGGAGTTGAAGTCCACCAACATCTGGGGACCCAAGGTTGAGAACTACTGAATCTAAAAGCCTGGGTGAACAAATATGTCTCCAGTATGTCTTCAGTATGTGTGGGGTGGAGGTGCTTGTGATTACTCAATGGAGAGGGGATGTTGGGCCATTAGAAAAATTCAAAAGCTGCATGAGGCCAATGAAAACAACACACAAGCAAGCTTTTAAATTCCCCAAAACTCTTCATCAGGCTGGATGTCAAGCAAAGCAAAAAGGAAGTGAGGAGAGGAGAGCTGAGCAAGTTGTCAGTAGAGCCCGAAGTCTACAGTTTAACCCTCTCATGATGGAGGTGGAGTTTTAGCAGGAGTTGTGTAGTCGCAGGGCCGGATCAAGACAACATTAGTCAGGACAACGCAGTGAAATTAATTTAGTCATCTCTCATTTGTGTCAATGCTGCTTGGTCATGATCACCTGGCTTGATCTGGATCCTGCTCTTAGATGTGCACTTTGTGAGGCGGATCTAATGAAACCCACGCAGCTCCTCCAAAACTCCTTAAAAATGGTTATATGGCAGGTGTTGGGGATGAGTTTTTTTAAAATGGTGAAAGAAAATGTGAAGAAGAGCGGCGGGGACCTGGAATTAAAGGGAAGGGGACGATTCTGAGATGGCGCGGGGTGTTGTAGTGGTGGATGCCTCGTCTTCCTCGCTGGGGAGACGAGGCACTGTTCAGGGTGGGCGAGGCAATGGTGCACCAGACCACGTTCAGAAGGTCGCCTGGGTCCAAGAGCTGCCACTGCTGTGCTTGCGCACCAGGGTGTAGCAGGTGTTCCCCCATCCTCCCTCACAGCACATGCCTCTGTGCCCCCCTCCCAACTCCCCTGCATGTGCCAATCACACCAGTCTGCCTTTGGGGCCATGCAGCTCACGTAGTCCCACATGCTGACCGTGCATAGCTGTGAGGCGAGCCAAGGCAGCCCTCCTCCCTCCCTCCCCCGCTTAGCTCTCACTGCGGCATGATCCCGGCCAGAGGCTGTCCCCCCCACCCAGCAAGGTCATAAAGGGGTCCACTGTCTTCCACTGGCGGTGCAGAACAGGGGGTTATAGGGGGCCGAGGGACCACAATGCCCCACCAATGCAAGAGGGAAACCGCGTTCCCTCTCAAGGTGCCTTGGCCGCAACAGGCAGCTGGTTTTAAATTGGTTGGGATCGGACACGAACCGCGCTGGACATCAAATCCCCAGGATCACTTCATTCCAGTGCCATTCATCCAATGACCCTTTTGCATGAATGCACAAAATGCTATCTTGCTTCTCCCCCACACCACACTGCCTCCCTCCGCCACTTAGCCCTCCTTGGTACGCATGCTTGCTCTCCCTCCTCTGAGGAAGGTCCACCTGCACTCCCTTTCTGCAAAGCCCGAACCAAGGAGGCCCTCCTCCCTCCCTCCGCCACCGCTTAGCCCTCAACATGGCATGATCCCGGCCAGAGGTTCCACCCCCTGGCAAGGTCACAAAAGGGACTGCTGTCTTCCACCGGCGGTGCAGACCAGGAGGTTACAGGGGGCCGAGGGACCACAACACCCCACCGATGCAAGAGGGAAACAGCGTTCCCTCTCAAGGCACCTTGGCTGCACTAGGCAGCTGGGTTTCAGTCAATCAACCTTTGGCTGCAAACAATGAACAAATAAGAACCAGCAGCCCTTCAAGTGGCGCTCACTGCCATATGTTTTCCTCCATGCCCCCACACCGCATACAGTTTGAAGGTGTAAAGATAGGGAATAAGATAGCTGTAGGAAGATCTCAGCAGCACGTGGAGGCAAGGCGGAAGCAGGGTCCCACGCCTCTGTGATACTCCTCCTCTTCCTTTTCCATGCCATGTGCAAAATTGAGGAAGTGAGTGCCTTGGTTGCAGCTTTTTTGGGGGGAGGGGTTGACTCCCAGTCAGGGACCAGCACTCAACCCTTCGTGGACCGGTAGCGGTCCAGGGACCAGTGGTTGAGAAACTTAGGAGGCCACATACAGCGTTTTTGGACTCTACTGCCATTATCTGTGATTGCATTAATGCAATAACAAAGCTAGACGAGAATGAATGTAGTATGACCAAAGGAAACAATTAATTGTCTGAGTAATGCAGACATTTGTCTTTAGTAGCATAGTCTCAAGTGGGGCATAGTGCAATAAGATCCACCATGTTAAAAGAAGCAGAAAGCAAGCTCCATACATTCATTTTACTTATAACTTCTTTACTGTTTTTTTTGTGGATATAAAGGAAGCTCAGTACCTCAAAAAGTGTTTGGCCTTCTTTTGACCATTATAGCAATATTATCGCTCTGACATTATGTGCTCTGAAGCCCTGCTCCTTATCCACCATTACAGTATTTGTTTGCAGAGACAAACACTGTGTTTTTGGAGAGATTCATTTCAGACAGCACTTGCTGCCTGAAAGTGTCTGTTCTCCCTTTCTCTCCCTCTCTGGAGAGAGAGAAAGGGGAATAGATGCTTTCAGGCAGCAAACACTGCCTGAAAAGGATAGGCAAGCACTCGCTCGGGGCTCCTGGTAGCCCAGGCGGGGGGGGGGGTTCATTTGGGGCACACCCCATGTGCATGACATCACATGCATGAGACGCTTTCAGAGGGGCCGCCGGACAGGGCTGGACTCAGGCCGCCGCTCGGCTGGCTCCGCACATTCTCAAAACAGTTTTCTTAGAAAACGAATAATAAGGAGAAATTGTTCCCTGTCCCCCAAGGGCTCACAGCCTGGAAAAAAAACACAACCCCACACAAGGTAGATATCAGCACAGCCACTGGAGGGATGCTGTGCACACTCTACATTTCTATCCACTGCCTGCACATTGTACAAATTTCTTACTTGGGTATAGTGAAGTTAAAGTGCTCACAAGTTGTTGGTCTCGTGCTGCAAAATTGAAAAAATGGTTGAGTAAATATATGACTTATTTAACTTTTTGAAAATGTAAAGTAACAAGCTTAGCTAAATGAGCACTCATGGACACACTATCATTTCCCCTGTCTTTTCCAAGGCATCCAGAGACTCCTGAGTAGATCTTAAGGGTGTCTCTGTACAGGCCAGTTTATAGGAGTGGAACATTACCCATACTCTACTCTGCACTTGGGTTCAAATCACACTGGTCCCATACACTGGTCCCTCTAAGGTGCGCGTGTGCACTCACTCTCCCAAAGGCCCCCGCACACAGCAGTTTTGTTTTGCTACCCAACCCATCTCCTCGGCCAGGAAGCATTGCCCCATTTCTCTCTCTCCCTAGCCAGGTTCCTGCTGTGCGCCACCGCCTCTGCCTCCTCCTCCTCCTCTCACCAGCCGGGCCTTCTCCTTCTCCTGTTCTGGCTGGGGGAGAGGGAGGGAGGTGGCATGCTGCGACCAGAGGAGGACAGGAGGAGCGGGGCGGAGGGGGGGGAGAGGGAGGGAGAAAGGAAGATGAGAAGTGGCCAGGAAGAAGAAGGGATGGAAAGCCGGGGCGGGGAGAGACCTCTGCCAGGAGCTCTCTGCCCTCCCCTGGCTGACCATTTCAGTGCTTTTTAAGTGATCTTTTTTTTTGGTAAGTAAAACTGCTTTTCACATTTTCTTAGAAAGCAAGAAATGCTTTCTGACCCCTGCAGATCATTTACAGCTTTCCATTCAAGAAGCAAACAGTAGCTATTTGTATGCTAATGCCTGAAAAGCGTTTTTGCAATCCTCCAGCAGGGAGTAGGCAGTTAGTTACTTCCTGATTGTGTCCAGCCCTTAGTTCTGGGTGTGGCAAAGTTTCTCATTACTCATTATGGAGGGAGATCGGATATGTGTGGGGCGGTCTGCAAGTAAAGTAAGCTTTGCTCTCCCAAAGTGAAAGAATGGGCATGTTAAACACTGGAATTTCCAGAACGGCTGTGTTCATTTTTCATATGTTGCTTTGGTAAATTCAAACCTAAATTCAGTGGTGAACAGATGATTGAGTGTGTGCAAATTGTTTCTGCGTTGTGTTTAAAACTTTAAAGGAGACAGACAGAAGTAGAGGTCATGGGAGTACTGAGGGCTGGAGAGGGGGAAAGACTGTGTGTGTGTGTAGACTGTAGGTGTGTGTTTGTAGCCTGTAGAGGGAGGTGTGTACATCAGAGGGATTTGTGTGTCTGTGTGTGTATGTAGAGGGAGGTGTGTGGGGTGGGAAGGGAAGGAGTGTATCAGAGGGAGTTTGGTAAATGTACCTAGGTGCATCTCAAATCAAAATACTAGAAAGGAACTTTGGAGAGCAAACAACTCAGCAGCGTCTTTAAAGCTAGGCTGGAGAGGAAGAAGAGTGGCAGCATGGAAGGAAGGCTGGAAAATAAAAAGAGCTGACCAGTCAGATAGCAGTGTGAAGACTGGAGATGGTTTGTGCCACACCCACCATTACCTAACTGAGTTGTTGGAGCAGGGCTTTTTTAAGGCTCTGAGAGAGGCATGGGAGCAGAATGCTCATTTGAGTCCCTCCCACTTTCTTCTTTATGGCTGATGTACTACACAACATTACATATGAATGTAATATTTGCACAGTTGTGCAAGAACACTGCTGTGCAAGTGCAAAAATGGCACAGAGCTGTATGACAGTGCAGCCGTTATGCCGCTCCCCGCCACTGCGGGGGGGCGGGATTGTGCACTCAGCCCCCTTGAGGCAAGCATGGAGGCCGCCATGTTGGAGTTCGTCACGTGAAGCAGGCCAGCTAATCGGATGCTAGGAGCGGCATTTTAAGACACCAACTCCATAGAGCTCCTCCTCAGTTGCTTAGACTGAGCAGCCCTCCCTGGCTACTCAGTGAGGAAAGTCTGGTCGCCGTTCGTTTGGGGCCAAGTAGGAAGTTTTTGGGTCACACCTGATTGGCCTTGCTGTGGCCTTTTTTTGTCTACTTTTCACTGAAACTAATTTAGGGTTGTCACCTTTTGATTGGTCACTTGCTGATGAGTTCAGGTTAGTTTAAGTGTATTAATTAGTGTTTGAATGGAGGACCATATAAGGAGAGAAGGCAAGCCGAGGAATAGCCCTTGCAGGTTTTGTGGCCCTTGGGCTGGGATCCACCCTTACTCGGGGGCAGGCCAGCACCCACCACTCAGGGTTTTGTGGCCTGGGTGGGTGGGGCTGCCTGACCTCCCCTCAGTGGGGTTTCACCTCGTGGCTGTTGTGATGTTCAGATTCTGTCCAGGCAGAACGAACACTAGGGAAGTGCAGAACTGGTCTGGCAGTCCGACGGTTCGGTCCAGGGGTTTGTGATCAAACTGAACCCATCCTGGTTCTGTCTGGACCGGAACCAAACCACCGGTCCGGTCTGACAGGTCTGTAAATTATTAGTTTTTAAATTTTTAAAATGAAAAAAAACAAAAAAAAAAAAAAACCAACCTACCTGTAGCCCCTTCAGGGGGCTTGCTGTAGCTGCGGGGGGTAGGTGGGTGGTGGGGTCCGTGAGGGTTCCCCCTCCCCCCGCCGGCTTCCCTCATCATCGCCGTGAGTGGGTAAATGTAGTGTTTTTGGCCCTTTCGGACATCTGTAAAGGTGAGCGCCGCACATGCGCAAATGCCCTCTGCAAGCCCTGGCATGGCCTACGGCCCCACAGAGGGCATTTGCACATGTGTGGCGGTGGCCAAAATGGCCACCGCTTGCCTTTACGGAGGCCTGAAAAGGCCCAAAAGACTACCCCCCCCCCCGTGGCTACAGCAAGCCCCCCCGAA
This sequence comes from Hemicordylus capensis, assembly GCF_027244095.1. NCBI lineage: Eukaryota > Metazoa > Chordata > Lepidosauria > Squamata > Cordylidae > Hemicordylus > Hemicordylus capensis. The sequence goes on along the minus strand of NC_069657.1, from coordinate 387,456,111 downwards.
GGGGCTGAAGGTAGTTATTTTTCATTTAATTAAAAAAAAAATTGCAGACCTGTTGGACCGGGGGGGGGGGTTGATGGGGGCTGGATCAAACTGGCCCGGTTCCGTGCACACCCCTAATGAACACCCAGTCTGTCAGCCTCTTTATGATACCTTAGTTGGGGTAACTGCACTCTGAATTGTCATGCCTCACTGCAGGATTTGTGTTATCCAAATTAATAAAAGTGTCCCTAGTTCACCCAACTATACGTGTCTTGTTTTTATTGGGGCCTGGGGGTGCAATATATAATGGCTGCACTGTCATGCAACTCAGTATGGACAATTTTTGCACTTATGAAACAACATAAGAGCAGCCCTGCTGGATCAGGCCCAAGGCCCATCTAATTCAGCATCCTGTTTCACACAGTGGCCCACCAGATGCCGCTGGAAGCCTACAGGCTGGAGTTGAGGGCATGCCCTCTCTCCTGCTGTTATTCCCCTGCAACTGGTACTCAGAAGGATCCTGCCTTTGAGTCTGGAGGTGGCCTATAGCCCTCCAACTAGTAGCCAATGATAGACCTCTCCTCCATGAAGTTATCCAAACCCCTCTTAAAGCCATCCAGGTTGTTGGCTGTCAACAGATCTTGTGGCAGAGAATTCCACAAGTTGATTATGCTTTGTGTGGAAAAAGTACCTCCATTCTTGAGCAACTGTGAAATCATTACATTCAACTGTGTGCGTAACATTGCGAGTATGTCAGCCACTACATCCTGTGTCAATGTAATAACTCAAGACACTGAAAACCCTTTATCCTGGGCTTATAGTTTAATAGATTACTGCCTTGAATGAAAAGGATCAATCTGATCATTTCAAATACCGAACCACACTTTGCATGGGGGCCTTCCATGTATAGGGCCTGGGGCAACTGCAAAGAGGGAACTTTAAGCTTCACTTACTCATAAGTAATTTTTCTGTACTTTGTGTGTGAAAGGTTTATGCATAAAGAACAGCATGGAAAAAATAATGACGGTAAGGAGTGGAAATTTTGAGACATTTTAAGAGATACAAAGAGATGTTTTCTGAAGGTCTTAAAACTCTGTCACCAATCAAGTACCCCAATTGTCATCCCCCCACTCTTTAAAAGGCCAAATGTTGGTTGAGATTAAACAAATAAATAAATCTAGTGCATAATTATGCATGTTTAAATTGTGCTGAAATCAATTGGGAATATGCATTTCTCTATGCTGACTGTGGCCTATGTATTTTGATTTGTGATGGGTAAAAAGGATTTTCTTTCCATACTTTAACAATAGAATTGTTAAAACACAATAATTCTACTGTTCTTGTTTTATGTGAACTTTTGTTTTTGTCTGTTAAATGAAGTAAAAAACAAAATTTTACTTGCCTTTCAATGACCAGGCTTCTGCTTGGATAGCAACCAACACGTATGTGAGCAATCTAGAAAAAAGCCCACATTAACAACATAGAAGTAATTTTACTCACACACACATATACACCTCTCCCCAAAGCCAGTACAAATAAGGAATTTCTATACCCGCAGGCACCACTCAAAGTGCATAAATACTAATCCAAAATAAAGGTTGTGTTTGAGTTAAAGTATAAGAAGTGCTGTGGCTGAGGATGTGTATTGTGATAGTCGTGATCTTATCTGATGGCCTCAGGCAAGCCAGGATTCTTTCAGTCTTTCCCACTCACACAACCCTCTGTAATATTGTAAACCTCCCAGAGATGCAAGTTTTGGAAAGTATAGAAATATTTTAAATAAATTAATTAATTAAAATAAAATAAAATAATAATATGGAAATATTAATATTGAAATTATGTAGGAGGTGGCATCAATAGATAAATATATACAAGAACAAAAAGGGAAATATGCAAACCAATAATTATGAAATATAATCCTGATGCATTTCAAACCTCCACATTCCTCTGGGCATATGAACACATCCAAGATATCACCTCCTCTTCAAAACAGATAGGGACCAGTTGTTAGGATACCAAGAGGAAGGGTGACCCAGCTTTCCTGATTAAGCTCGGCAAGCCAAGACCTCTCAACCTTATTCAACATAATATATTTATAGGGGACAATAAAACACTCACTATTAAGGAGGAAATGACAGAAAGGCATCCCTGGGACTGGGAGTTAAGTCTTTCAAACCTCCCTCATCTCAGAACTGAGCTGCAGAGTTCAGAAAGTAGGGCAGAGATTGCCTCCCCTTGAGACCTCCAAGAATGATAATTTACAAGAAAAGCAAAGTCTCCCTTTCTGCCAAGATTGCAGAAATAAAATATTGTTTAACAGAGATAAATGTTTAATTACCAGTGATAAGTGTAGGATTTTTAATGGAGTTTTGTTATTGTTGCTCATAAGCATAGCACAATTTTTTTTAAAAAAACTTAAGTGTTACTGTTGGGGAAAGCAGATCTATAAATTCAGCAAATGAAATTGCATACTTGTACAAAATTTTACCTCAATCAGAGACTAAATTCAAGTTCATAGTTTACAAGCATGGTCTAATGAACAATAGCTTACCTCTTTTTATACAAGATAATTTTTAATGTCACAGTTTAATTGTAAGATTCTGCTCATTACCCTATATTTTCTAATTTATTCAAACTCTACCACATGACAAAGAATTCTGAGTAATTTGCCTCCACTATAAACTGTGAGTATACTTTCCCCTTTAATAAGCATGGCATAAATGTGTGAGTCAGGGATGGAGCTATAATTGAGCAGATGTGTCCTAAGAACATGCACCCACCCTGCCTCTAGAGCTGCCTTGCCTCTCCCCCAGCCACACGGCCACTCCTGCTGTTGTTGCCTCCAGTGCCTGCTTCTACGGCCACTGCCTCCTCTGCCCACTGCCACCTCTCCTCACCCTGTCTACCTTTGCTTTTCCTTCCCTTTCCTCCTCCTCTGTCTGCATGAGGCTTGGAAGTGCAGGCAAAGGAGGAAAGGGAAAGTGTCACCTCTTCCGTCTGACTTCTCTTTTCCTCTCCTCTCCCTTTGCTTGCACAATGCTTGAAAGTGTCATGCAGGTGGAGGAGGATGAAGGAGAGGGAAAGAGTCTCTTCCCTGTGTCTGCCTTCTCTCTTTCCCTCTCCTCCTCCTTTGTCCATATGAGCCTCGGAAGTGCTTCCAAGCCTCGCATGGGCAGAAGAGGAGAGAGAACGAGCCTCCTCACCTTGTCTGCCTTCCCTCCTCTTTCCCACTGTGCTTCCTCTGCCCATGAAATGCTTGGAAACGCAGAAGAGGTCGACAGGGCAAGGGTAGGTGGAGGCAGAAGGGCAGCAGAGGTGGCGAAAGGTGAGGGGGCAGTGTGTGCTTTGCACCTGCTGTTCCTGGGCTCATCAGCATGGGTGGGTGGGGCTCATGCATGGGGGGCTGTGCAGGGGGCATGCCGGGGTGTGAACACAGGCCTCTCCTGTGCTGGCTACTCCAATGGTGTGAGTGTAGTAATATGCCAGCAACTATGATCAAGCTAGTCTTAAATCAACTTATTGGTTGCAGTATTTGTTCAGACAATGCTTTATGGATTCTCTATATTTGTCAGTTTATTTCATTAAGATTATTTATTTCAATAAACATACCCTGCTCTTTGATATACATGTTTTTCCAGTTGAAGAAGGTTGCAGTTCAACTGTCATAACACCACTTGATTTAAGCCTATATAGACATGAACCCCACAAGAAAATAAATAATGTAATCCACATATTGTTTAAGATCAATCCATAACAGAATGACTAGAATTACTTTTCATTATACATGCATCTCATTTTTTCTACTCTTATATTACTAATATGTGTGAGATTTGTATGGAGAGAACACTCTTAATATTGCCTATGCAACACTGAAATCAACTTCCATATGCTTAATCCTTAAGATAAACAAATTTACTAGAAATCTTTTGAGAAAGAGAGCTATTCAATGCATGTAGACATTATGTACAGCTAGCTAGGCAGAGCATCTGTGCCTCTAGTTTGCCGCAGCCGTTTTCTCCACACTCCCCAGCGCTTCCAGCCACCCAGCTGCCCACCCTCCTGCTGGTTGCCTCAGTTGCCACCTCCCACCCGCCGGCCAGCCACCTCCCGCTGGTGGCCGCCTCTTGCCTACCGGCTGGCTGGCTGACCCACCACTTCCTCCCACAGGCTGCCGCTCTTCCTCCCGGTGGCCCGCCCGCCCACTGCTTCCTCTGGCCTGCTGCTGGCCGCCATCGCTGTTTTCTTCCCGTCGGTATCCGGGCAGCTGCTCGCGAACTCTCGCGAGAGCTGCCACACATGGGATTAGCCATGGGTATGTCTTAGTGAATTATAAAGAAGTTTGGACTTTTGAGGGGGGAAATGCCTATCAAGGGTCCTATATTTCACTGTATATTATTAAAATATTGATTTTTAAGAAAACATATTCTTGAATATATGATTTGGGTTTTATCTCAACCTTTGCATGAGTGGAAGGATGCTCAGGCAACAAAACTTCCCAAAGACATTCCAGAACCTTTGGGTTGTATAAAGCAATACCATCCCTGGACATGCCTCCAGTCAGACCAAAGAGTAAGAAATGTGCACCTTTAGCAGAACATTCCTGCCAAAGGTACTGTCAGCAGATGAGAACTTGCTAGGTATGTAGTCTAGTACAAGTGTGATGGGCATCCACGTGATCCCTCTACAGATTTTATTTAAGGCAGAACCACTGTGGATGCCTACCTTCAAGGCTGCTTCTCTGAGGGAATGAACTGTGCTTAAGGGAAACTGCTTCTCCCTACTTTGATAGGCCAATCCATTGCATTCTTGGAGCCAATATGAGACTGTGGTCAAAGAGTCCTTATCCAAGGGGTTTTCATGGGGTGGGGTGGGGGCAGTCTCCAATTTCTGAACTTTGGACTTCCTGACTAAACTGAAGTAGGCTATCAGTATCAAGTGTGTGGTAGTGCTTTTCTTGTAGACATGCAGGCTTTGACCAAAAGGATGTTGGAAGTGAAGGACTTTGCACTGTCTCATGTCTCAGTGACAGAGGGGGACAGACTAGTGAGTCAGAGGGCTAGAGAGGTCAAGACATTGGTCATCCCTTCTCCACTGCTCTGACACTATCCCTTTGGAATGTAGATTGCTATTCTTAGGGACTTCCTTCCTTCCTGCCACTTCCTCTTCCTCTTTTCCTTTTCTTCTCCCTTGCAACATGCACGCTCCTCTCTCCCTGCACCATGTGTGCAGAGATGCATCCATCTGCATCCAGCTAGTCAGATAGACTAGAGATCCTATCTCTCCACTTTGCTAGCTAGAATGGAGTTCACTAATAAAGACTCCTTATATTGATTTGAAACTATGAACTGGCTCCAAGTTATTTTACTCTCGGTATACATGACTAGGCAGACTCCCGCTGTATTGTGCCTCTGTGCACTCTGCTGTAATAGAAGGGTATCTCTTACCGGAGATAATTCCCAACAAAGGATGGTAGGGAGATTTCCTGAAACCTATGTAAGACCCCTGCTACCTGGACAAAAGCATTTTTAAAAATGTTGGATCTGGTTTATTTAGTCATTATAGTTGTTATATACAAATCCTTGTATATAAAAACTATCACTATTCAACTCAGCATAGTGTCCCTCTCAGTGGCTGTGGTTTCCCTTGTATATCTTCCTAGATTGAGAACCTCTTTGAGAATCACCTTTAAGAACTGCTCTGGTAAAACCTCTTGGAGACATTCTCGAGTACAAATGTGCTATTGACTTCTGAATACTTTAGCCATTACTATTGGATTACATTACCCCAAACTGGTAACTTAATATCATGGTACTTACATTTCCTCTGTATAATTTTCCACTTCAGAGTAATCCTGGTCATGATAAAATGTCATTGTCTATAAGAAATAGGCAACAACAATAATAATATTGAGTTAGACAAGCCAGATGACCATGGTTTTGAGGAAACATTAGTTACTTCAGAGAGAGTGCCTTGAGACACAAAACAGTATTCAAGCATCTTATGTAAATCTTATTCAAGCATCTTATGTTTATCTTATGTAAAATATTGTTATAACTGCTGATACATTTGTGCTGTTATACACAGTTGGGTGCAGCTTGCATGCTACCTATATATATAGGAGTCAATGATCCCCAACACAAATTTCATAGACCTGGGTTCCAGCCTAAGGTTCCCCAGGTTCCTCTCTCCTCGACTTACAACTCCCGCCCCTCGCAACATATTGCAGCACAGTCTTAAGCATGTTTATTCAGAAGTAAGTCTTATTGTACTCAGTGGGATTTACTTCTGGGTAAATGTGCACAGTGCATAGGACTGCATTGTCCACTTGCCAAATATAGAGGCAAAGGGGTTAGCTTATTTCTACAGTGCCACACAACACTCATTATATAGTTGCAATCATGTTGCTGATCAGGCGTAGGACATTTTGGGGTAAAGGTGCCCAGCTAATGTAAAACATTCACCAACTTCCTTTAAGATTGTTGGGTTTGGTTCTAATGGCTCCATGAATCTGGTCCTTTGCCTCAAAATCAGGACCTTTTTATTTTAAGTTAGGATTCTAAGAGGTATCTTAAATTTAAAGGATTTCTTTTTCATATTTTTACCACAAGATGGTCAAGTTGCAATTGTATCCACACCACAGCCCTTAAATGCTGCTGAGGCCTTGCTTTTCTGAAATCAGCTGAATTAAAATGGGGTTGCACTCATCACTTTCAGTGCCTTATCATCCAGCAATGCCATGGCCAATATCCTTCAATGTTTACTCACATCCAGCACAGATCCTCTGTAACATTAATTAAATGTGTTCTTCTTGCAGGTTTTGCCCATTTTATTGCTTCTGTTTTGTTTTGACTGGAGAAATTAGTGGGAAATTAGCCCTTAATGTGGCAGTTTCTGTTCCTTATCCTGTGTGTGTATGTCTTAATTTTTGGTTTCTGCTTATCATTATTGTTGTTGTTGTTGTTGTTTCCTTGTTTTATGGTGAAATAGTGCTATTTTACCATAAAATGATGAAATATTTTTTCATATATACAGTATTTGAAAAAAATATGAAAAATATGTTGAAAAAAATATAAAGTGGAGATGGGGGGAAGAAGAAGGAGCCAGTCATTCCTGACCTCCCCTGGACATGGAACAGAAACTGACTAATGAAAGGGTCATTCATCACTAATGCGCCACCTGCACTGAACAAGAATTAATAAAGTGGTCAGAACCTGCAAGGAGGAAACTTTTAATTAAAAGGTACAGTAACTTTTAAAGGCTTCAATAGCACTTTGCATGTCTACACTGGACAGACTGGAAATGCAATTGTTCTTTATTTCAATTAACATTCACCTCAAATTAGGCCTTAAGAAACATGAAATGCCAACATAAAACACGAGTTGGTAACAAATACTGGAACTGAATTCTCCATAAAAAATGAGTGAATAAAGTATAACAATTCCAGACAATTCCAGGGTTAGTATGGAAACCATCTCAGAATGTTTCATACATCAGAACACTCAATCTCTGCCATATAAGAAGAAACAGAACAGGGTAGAAAGTAATGGTATTATATATAGAAGTCACTTGCCAGATTCTTAGTGCAGATTCCACGAGCAATTTCATAATGAGTATATGTTTTTTCCTTCAGCAGCTCTGGCCTGTTAATTTCAATATCTGTAGATAAGCCCTCATTTTCCCGAAAGACGATTTGAGTCCAAAAAGTTATGTTTTGTCCTTTGTCCAGATAATAATGATCAAAATCCATACTATATTGAAATGATATGTATGGACAGACTTCATCTTGTGAACTGTATATAGTACTATATACTTCTAATTTCAGTGGATAGGTCTGGCGATGTATAGTAGTACCCTTGAATGTCAGCAAATACATACCACCAGAAGGATTAAAATAAAAGATACAAGGTGTACGTTCACTTTCCCAAGCAGCAAGCTTCACAGTGTCTGTCATTTCAATTTTTAAGAAATATAGGACATTATTCTTCATCTTTATTATGGCATTCCCACCATAATCTGCAAAAAGCGGGGGAGGGGGGGGAGAGTCTAACATCACTTTTCTAGCATTTATTTCTAGGCAATTATACAATTTATATATTTATATATATATAATTTATATTTATTATTTATATTATATATTATATTTTAAATTTTTTGCTTTTACCTCAGACATAAAGTTTGTCCTTAGAACAGATTTCACTTAATTACTGTATTGGCCTGCACTACCAGTGTGATTATTTATCTAGTTATTTATTGTTCAATTTATATACTGCTTTTCATTAAAATAATCTCAAAGCAGTTTCCAATATAATTAAAACAATGCACTCTTGGAAAGACAGGAGATTAAGGTGAATGTGGTTTGCACAGCACCAATGACAAACAACTGTTGGTTAACTCTAGATTGTATGATAGGAGATGCGATGTACAAGATTGTGAAATTTGTGAACAGGAGGAAGGAAACTGTGGAAAGAAAGGTACAATATATAAAATTCAATGATTAGATTGCACTTCATTCTATATTGGGGAATCTGGCAGAGATAATTTTATATGGCCCCAGGTAACCATATGAAATTTTAATAGAGATAGTAAAGTTTGCAGAGAGTTGCCCTCATAAGGAAAAGAAAACTTTTCAGAAGTGATAGTGATTATCCCTGCTAACTGAGCAAAGAGGCACCTTTTACCGTGGTGATTTTCTTTATTTAGCAGGGGGAGAGTAACTGGCCCTATACACACCCAGCGACTGTTGCTAGTGTCTATCTTGTGTTTCTTTTTAGAATGTGAGCCCTTTGGGGACAGGGAGCCATCTTATTTATTTATTATTTTTCTGTGTAAACCGCCCTGAGCCATTTTTGGAAGGGCGGTATAGAAATCGAATTAATAATAATAATAATAAGAATAAGAAGAAGAAGAAGAAGAAACAGGTTGCTCACCTGTAACTGATGATCTGGTAGAAATCCGTCAACATCCATAAGAATGGGCTCTGTGCCTGTGCGGAGACCACACAGTAGCTATGCTGCAGCTTGTCGAGGTATCCAAGTCCCGCCCCCATGCGTACAGCGTGCTATTTAAGGGTGGCTGGATGTCGCGTTCCTTAGTTCTTGGATGACTGCCAAGTAGGACGACCATCCAGTTGAATAGGTGGGTTCACAATGTTGACATGTAGAACCAAGAGCAGTGGCGAGCACACAACTATGCACATAGCAGAGCACTACTGCAGAGGAGTGGATCGGGAGGGTCTTATGGATGTTGATGGATCTCTACCAGATCATCAGTTACAGGTGAGCAACCTGTTTATCTGGATTGAGATCCATCGAGATCCATAAGAATGGGTGATTAGCAAGCTCCCTAAGGAGGATGGTGCAGAAGTGCTATTGCAACACCCTTTTAAGTACACTTCACCCGAAGCTCGCCTCTGCAGCAGGGCGCACATCTATAGCACAGTGCTTAATGAAAGGCATCTCTGGTAGATGATCTGGTAGAAATCCATGATCTGGTAGAAAACCATGTCGCTGCTTTACAGATGTACAAGAAGGTGATCCCTAAGAGGTGTGCTGCCGAGGAAGCGTAAGCCTGAGTGGAGTGGGCCTTGATGGCTTCTGGTGGAGACTTGTAATGGAGCTGGTACGTAAGTATGATTAGCTCAACTAGCCACCTTGACAGACGCTGTCTGGAAAGACAGGAGCCCTTGGTAGTGCCTTTGTAGGCCACAAAGAGACGCGGTGTAGCCCTGAACCCTTAGTGCAATCCAGTTAGTACAGGAGTGATTGATGCACATCTAGGGAGTGCATGGCACGTTCCAGGTTGGTCGAAGGCCCTATAAAAAAGGTTGGGAGAACAATGTCATGGTTCAGGTGGAATTCTGAGACAATCTTTGGTAGAAAGGATGGGTTCAAATGCATGAGGACCTTATCCACTTAGATAGATGGTGGTTTCAATTTTTCGACAGTTTGCGTACTTGTGGAAACCAAGGTTGCCTTGGCCACCATGGCATCACAAGGATGCAGGTCGTCAGTTCGGACAGGAGACGAGCCACCACCCTGGCGATCAGTGGTGGTGGTGAGAACATGTAAGGTGCCTACCTCAATCAGTCTAGTTGAAAGGCATTTCCCAAGGACAGGCGATTGTGCTCCGCTCTAGAGCAGAAGTGGTCGCATTTTGTGTTTTCGGAGGATGCAAACAGGTCTATCATAGGCGGCATCCAGAGATGGAACAGGGGAACTCTGTACTCAGAGTTGAGTTCCCACTCATGTTGTCGCTCTTGGAGGAATACATGGTTCAGATCATCCACCAAGACATTTCCCAGGCCCTTGATGTGAACTGTCACCAGTGAAACATGGGACGGATGAACCAGTGCCACAGCTGAACACTGAGAGCGCATAATGTTGCAGACACATTCCCGCCCTGGCGGTTGATATAGGCCTGAGCTGTCGTATTGTCAAGGTGTATCTGGGCAGTCTTGTCTTGTATGAGAGGCAGAAACGCTCAAAGTGCCTGGAAAACTGCAAGGAGCTCCAGGAAGTTGATGTGAAGGCAATCTTGCTGCGTTCTCCACCTTCCTTGAATTTGGCGACCTTCTCAGTGAACCCCCTAGCCCAGAAGGGAGGCATCTGTTGTGATCCAGACAGATGGTAATGGAGTTTGGAAAGGAAACACCCTCTAGAAGATTCCTGTGGTCTGACCACCACGACAGTGATCTCAGAATCTGTGGTGGAAGAAGTAGACATTTTTGTTTGGCTGTCCACAGTTGGGTGGAATAGTGACAGAAACCACAACTGGAGTTTCTGCATCTTCAGCCGAGCATACCGGATCACCACATTGGAAAATGACATCAGGTCTAGAAGTTGCTGGATGGAGTGTGATGGCTGCAAAGTTTGATCTTGAAAGTGATTCACTAGGCTCCAAATACAGACGTAAGGTTCCTCTGGTAAAAATGTTCTTTGGTTCGTTGTATCCAACACAGCTCCTATATAGGTGGTGACTGGAACCAGTTCCAGATGTGATTTCTTCCAGTTGACCTGGATGCTGATGCCTTGGAGAAGGGTCATCACATACTGGATCTGTGAAAGTAACTCGCTTTTGTGCTTGGATGTCAGGAGCCAGTCGTCCAAATAGGGGAAAATAGTGATCCCGTGCATCCTCAAGTGGGCGATCACCACCACCATGCACTTGGTGAAAACCCTTGGGGCGGTGGACAATCTAAAGGGCAAGACATTGTATTGGTATACTTGGCAGCCTACAGTAAACCGTAGGTACTTCCTGTGACCCGGTCTGATCCTGACATAGAAATAGGCATCTTTTAGATTTAGCATTGCAAGCCACTTCTCTCCCTGGAGAAGTGGTAATATTTGTTGCCACTCCATCATCCAAAATTTCCTGACTCGTATGAACTTGTTCAGGTGGTGCAGGTCCATAATGGGGCACAACCCCCCGTTCTGCTTCAGGATTTGAAAGTAGCGGGAATAGAACCTGCCTCACCTGGCCGTCGACAGCACCGGAGTGATAGCTTTCTTCTCCAACAGTTCTCTCACTTCCTCCTGCAAGGTGACAGAAGGAGCAGTGAATCTTATTCCTGTGAACCGTGGTGTCTGCCTGAATTCTATGGCGTATACTGAAGATATGATCTTCAGGACCCAGCGGTCCAATGTTATATGGTGCCATGCGGGGGCATGGCTTGCCAATCTGATGGAAAGAGATGGCAGATACAGATCGATGGTCTGTTCCATTCCCAGATATGTCGGGTCCCCCACAGGCAGGAATGGGGAGAAGAGTGGTGCCCGTGGACAGGCTCAATTCTCAAAGATGCTTCTGGGCGTCTGATGTCTTGGTCGCACGGGATTGTGTCTCTTTGGCCTTGCTGGAGAAATTCCACTTTTGGTACAGGTTGTATTGTCTAAAGTCCTGGTGATCTTATTGGTGGTAGGACGGTCATTTAGAATATGAAGTGCAGTATTGCAGTGTATAGGTTGAAGTCATTGGCTGAGCCATAAAAGTCTTAGCTGTAAATTTTGATTTCTTCATTTGCTCCATGGTACTGTCAGTCGATTCACTGAAAAGACCAGAGCCATCGAATGGGAGCCCTTCGATCTTGTCCTTCATGCCTGTTTGGAGGTTAGTCGAATGCAACCAGGCATGTCTGCGCAAGGTCAAGGCCACAGTCAGAGACCTGGATTCTGACTCTGACAGATGTTTGGCTATGCTTAGCTGTTGCCTAGTCAGTTCTGCTGAGCGTTCAAGAGTCTGGTGGAACTTATGTTTGAAGTCTTCAGGAGTCATTGAGTCCAAGTCTGATTGCAGATTTTCCCAGATACTATGAGTGTACTTAGCTGTGCAAGCCACGTAGTTTGACACTTTGATGGACAATCAGGAGGTAGAGTAGATCTTGCAAACCAACAAATCTAACTTCCTACCCTCCTCCTCAGGTAGAACCACATGTTGTTTTCCAACTTTGGAGGAAGTTGCACAATCACTAGGGAATTGGGTGCTGGATGCATCAAAAGATACGCATTATCTTTTTCTTGTACTCTATACAAGCTCTCAAGGCACTTTGATGTGGGGTTTGAGGTGTGGAGAAGCTCCCATGCGCACTTCGCTGCTCTAGTAATTACAGGGAGCATTGTCAATGCTACCGGAGCTGTGCTTTGAGTTTTTAGCATGAACATGTAGACTGGGTTGTTGGTTGTCTGTAATTCAGAATGGAAGAAGGCCCAACGCCTCTGCCATAGCATGGATGTGTCGGTGGTATGATTTTAATTCTTCATTTGGTGAAACATAAGTTGATGGGGCTGCATCTGTAGGGGGCTCCACCAAAGATTCTTCACCCTCTGGGTCGGATTCAAAATCCAAGGAGCCATAGTGCTCTGAAGCTGAACCACTGTGCGAAGCTGGGACAGCTGTTTGAGTATATGTGGTAGATAACTGCACCATAGGTAGCGGTACCATCTGAGTGGCAATTGAGTGCATGGATGTGCCTGTAGTCTGTACTGCTCTCTGCGTTGTAGGCAAGGGAACCATCTGGGATGCTGTGGTACACAATGGCCGCAAGGATGTAACTGCCAAAACTTAGGAAGACAGTACATATGGCTTCCATTGTTGTTGGTAAGACGCACCCAGAGAGCTGGCCCCTAAGATGGGGGCTGAGTCTTCAGCCGCTGACGAAGGCACATGTGTGAAACTGCAAGTGTGCCACGGAAGAGGGCTACGCAGATGCTCCGCAGTGAGAGAGGCGGGTTGCGTATTCATGGTGGTAGGAACCTCTGCTTCTGTGGGCAAGAACCCCTTGACAGTGGAAGTCGACAGGGTGATTGAAGATGAGTCCAAAATGGATAGAATCGTGTGTGTCGCAGCAGGGTCAAGTCCGGCCTGAATGCCAACAGGTTAATCCTCATTGTCATTGGCCTTGAAGACTGGTAAAGGCTCTTGAAGGCTTGGGGTGACCTGCTTCGACATCGACACTACTGATGTGTGGAGAGTCAATGTTGGTGGTATTGGATGCCGTGTCGTTGGTGTCGAAGGTGCAGACGAAGATATAGGGGCTGATGCTGGAGAATGAAATCTTGCCCACGATAACGACAGCCCTGATGCCGAAGGTGGATTGACACGACATCAACGGGATGTCGTCGACGCTGTGCGGAGAAGCTCAAGCGCAGGCTGAGATGTTGGCTGTTGTGCCGCGGACAATGGAGGGTCCTGAAGACCAGTGGGAGATGGTGTATGGTCCCCCATCAGGTCAATAAGACGTTGGTGTTTCTCAGGCTGTGTCAATGACTTTTTGATGCCGTGGCACTTTGACGGTCTCGGAATGCTCGATACTGTTTCGGAGCTATGATCACAGTGGCCGGTGGAGTGATGCCAGAGTTGACCGCTGGTCGACGTTGATGGTTTTGATGTCGAGGACTTGTGATGGGCAGATGACGTTGACATCGATGTCGATGGTTTCTGATGACCCGATGTTGAAGTAGACGTTGATGGCTTTTCCAACACTGATATTTCCTTTGGACCGATGATGTTGAGCCGGTCCCCTTCGATGTCGATTTCATCAAGTCGACACAGAAGCCGGTGGCTTCGAAGGCGACACCGAGGCAGATTTTGGTGGTGTTTTTCGTGGTGTCCCTGGTGTCGAGGGACTCAACACGTCATCGTAAATCGCAGCTCACAATCTCAGGGCCTTGTTCTTGTGAGTTTGCTTAGAAAACGAGAGAAGGATTTTACAAACCGAAACGTTATGTTTCTCTCCTAAGCATATGAGGCACAGATCATGCAAACCCTTCGAGGGGAGTTTTGCCTTGCAGCCCTCACACCTCTTGAAGGTCTTTTTCTCCTCAGACATTTTACAAAAGATTAGCCAAGTCCGTTCTAAGGTCAAAAATGCCAAACCTTTTCCTTAGCCAGTCCAATGTCAACGGCAAACAATTTCCGTCAGCCAGTCCAGGTCATATACAATACAAAACTTGTCAGCCAGAAGAAAAGGTCATACACAAAAATGCAAATAGATAATTTATTTTTTATTTTTTAGAGATCAAACTCACGAGGAACTTTCCGATGAAGGAGCGGCAGACCAAGGTCCAAACGCTAAGGTGGTTGGAAAAGAACTGAGGAACGTGATGTTCAGCCACCCTTAAATAGCAAGCTGCACGCGCGGGGGCAGGGCTTGGATGCTTCGACAAGCTGCAGCATGGCTACCGCGTGGTCTCCACGCAGGTGCAGAGCCCATTCTTATGGATCTCGATCCAGATCAGAGACATTCCACATTATCATTTCCACATCACATCGCTCTTGGTGTGTGATGTATGTGATGCCTCAGGCCTGACAAATCACAATTAAGGGCCAAACTACACGTGATATTGAATGCATTGTTTGATCTTTGTGTGCTTGATTTTCTTTTAAAATACCAGTTGGTGGGGGGGGGGCATTCCCCAGATTGATTCAGATTGGGACCGCATCAAGCAGAGCTTGCTTCCACTGTGGTCACAATCTGCCCTCCCATGTCTATTTGCCCCAGTGAGTCAGCTCTCAGGGCAAATAGTTGCCATGGACTATACGAGGGGGGAAGGGTTAAAGCCCTTATTCTCCATGTCATGGTGGTTGGTATTTGCAAAAGATAGACAAGCATGTGAGGGCAAAATTATGTGTTGAACATAATTTGTAGTTTGTCCCCAAGAAGCCCTTTCTGCTGGACTGATTTCTGTGGCAAAATATATTTTTGACTAAGGCTAGCCCTATCATGAGGTAGCCTGAAGTGACCTACTTTGAGTTACAGTTTGGAGGTGGCAGATTTTGAGGTGTCTAACTTTTCAAAGTAGAGTGCAGAAAAAGAAGGAAATGTGGCCATTCTCCCCCGTTTCCTGGGTGGCAGCCACAGCATGGCTGCCTATCTCTGCTGTTGCCACTGCTGCTATGGTTGCTGCACCATAGCAGCAGTGGCTCAGTCCAAGCTGATAACAGGGATCACTCAGGGATCACTCAGGGATCACTCAGTCACTCAGTCCAAGCTGATAACAGGGATCAGCCACCCCCCTTCAGCTCAAGAGCTCTCTGGAGAACTCTCACTCGGGGAATCAAGCAGAACAAGTGATATTTTGGTTGCGTTGTGTGCCAGGGCTGTGAAGCCTTGTGAGAAGTAGGCCGTCTCCTGTCACAAGATTGCATGGCTTGCTGCGTCGCATTTATTTATTTGCTTATTGTTTAATTTATGTACCACCTTCCATTAAAATAATCCCAAGGCAGTTTACAGTATAATTAAAATACACAATTAAAACACACAATTAAAACTACAAATATTAATTATAAAAATACATCTATATTTTAAAAGTTAAAAACCTATATAAAACTTAAAAACACAAAACACAGAGCATCAATAGCAAAAAAAAAAGTTTTCTCACATAAAAGACATTCTCTCATATAAAAGCCTGGGTCAAGAGCCAAGTTTTTGTTTCCTAAAAATTGTGATGGAGACTGAGGAGTGGATGCCAGCCAGGAGAGAACTTCAAAGCCTGGGGGCAATTACTGAGATGGCCCTTTCCTGTGTGCTCGACAGCCAAGCCTCCATCACTATCAGCATATGGAGCAGAGCCCCCTCCAATGACCTTGTTGGGCGGGCAAAAACCCTTGGGAGCAGGCAGTCCCTCAGATATCCAGGGCCCAAACATTTAAGAGCTTTTAAGGTCAAAAGCATCACCTCAAATTGGACCTGGAAACAGATTAACAACCAGTAGCTGCCACATTTTGCACTAGCTGTAGTTTCCAAATATTTGTCAAGGGCAGCCCCATGTAGAGCGTGTTACAGTAATCCAGCCGTGATGTAACTAAGACATGGATAACTGTGGCCAGATCTGCCTTCTCAAGAAAGGGACACAGCTGGTGCACTAGCAAAGACGTGCAAAGGCACCCCTGGCCACTGCCTCCACCTGAGCTTCCAAAAGCAGAGCCGGATCCAGCAGTACTCCCAATATGTGCACTTGTTCTTTCAAAGCGAGTGCAACCCCATCCAGAATCAGTCAAATCCCTTCATCCCGACTGGCTCTCCTACTGACCAATAGCACCTTCATCTTGTCTGGATTTAATCTCAGTTTACTAGCCTACATCCAGCCCATCACTGCCTCCAGCCCCCGGTTCAGGACATCCACTACCTCCCTAAGATCAGGTGATGAGAGATAGAGCTGAGTGTCATCTGCATATTGCTGACAAATCAGTCCAAGTCCTCAGATGACCTCTCCCAGCAGTTTAATGTAAGCAGCATGGGGGACAGGCTAATGGCCAAGAAGGCGAGCAGTAGTCTTCTTGTTCCCAGCACCATATCTGGACCCTCCCCCAAGAAAGGACTAAAGCCACTCCAAAGCAGTGCCCCCAGTCCCCACACTCCAGAGGTGGTCCAGAAGAATACCATGGTAGATGGTACTGAATGCCACTGAGAGGTCCAGCAGAGACACAATCTCCCTGCCTTTTTGAGGGATGATAGCAACCTGTCCTCCCTTAAAGAAGCATAGATTATAGTCTCCAATTACCTGCCTGTACCCTCCCTGGCAGTTTTTGTTAACCTAGATTGGGGAAAGAATTAAATATCCCTTTTCTTGTGTTACTGCTCTGATGATAACTAAGAAGATTTGTTCATGGAGCTCCTACGTCATGTCTGTATTGGCCTGAACAATGAACCAGGAAGGACCTGATTCACATCTAGCTTGTCATGAGCTGTCTACATGGCCTTAGGCAAACTACTCTCCATCAGCCTCAAGCACTGCCATTCCATCTGAAATGTGGGAATAATTCGGACCTATCTTACATCATTTTAATAAACATACAAAAATGCTGAGATTCTGAGCTAATGTATATGAAGCATTTTGAACACTAAAACATTATATAATATGATAAATCAGGCCCGCACGACATATGGCCTGTGGGCCATGTGTGGCCCGCGAGGCCTTTTTTCTTGGCCACGGGGCCATTCTGCTTGCTCCCTCCACCCAAACCTCCGTGTATTTTTTAATTTAAATTTCTGCTGCCATGCAGCTGAGGGATAGCTGCTGGGGAGGTGAGCAGACTTCCCCCTCTACAGCCGCTGGCAGTGGCTACCACTCCCAGAGTGACGCAGAGCCTGCTGTTTCGTCCCTGCGTGCCTTGCAGTTAGGAAGAGATGCAGGATCAAACGGCAGACCCTGCATTGCTTTGGGAGTGGGAGGAGCCGCTGCCCGCCGCCACTGCTGCCGGAGGGTGGGGGGGTGAAGAGGAGGACTACTCCCGGCTCACCCCTCGGCAACCATCTCTCGGCCGCACAGCAGCAGAAATGTAAAATAAAAAGCACAGAGGTTTGGCGGGACGGGGTTCCTTCTCTCATAAAGCCTGCAGCCTCTCTCTCTCTCTCTTTCTTTAGCCAAGCCTCCTGCCCCATCCTTTCCCTCTTTCATTCTCCTCTCTCTCTCTCTCGTCAAGCCTCCTGTCCCATCCTTTCCCTTTCTTCCCCCTCTCCATTCTCTCTCTCAAGCCAAGCCTACTGCCCCATCCTTTCTCTCTTTCTCCCCCCCTTCATTCTCTGTCTTTCTCTCTCTTTCTCTCTCTCTTTCTTTAGCCAAGCCTCCTGCCCCATCCTTTCCCTCTTTCATTCCCCTCTCCATTCTCTCTCTCTCTCTCTCTCTCTCTCTCAAGTCAAGCCTCCTGTCCCATCCTTTCCCTTTCTTCCCCCCTCGCCATTCTCTCTCTCAAGCCAAGCCTCCTGCCCCATCCTTTCTCTCTTTCTTTCCCCCCTCTTCATTCTCTGTCTTTTTCTCTTTCTCTCTCTCAAGCCAATCCTCCTGCCCCATCCTTTCCCTCTTTCTCCCCCCTCCATTCTCTCTCTCTTTCACCAAGCCTCCTGCCCCATCCTTTTCCTCTTTCTTCCCCCTTCTCCATTCTCTCTCTCTTCCTCTCTCTCTCAAG
This sequence comes from Hemicordylus capensis, assembly GCF_027244095.1. Lineage (NCBI taxonomy): Eukaryota > Metazoa > Chordata > Lepidosauria > Squamata > Cordylidae > Hemicordylus > Hemicordylus capensis. Next base: position 387,437,730 of record NC_069657.1, on the reverse strand, counting down.
CCTCCCTCTTTCTCTCTTTCTCTCTCTCAAGCCAAGCCTCTTGCCCCATCTGTTCCCTCTTTCTTTCCCTCTCTCCTTCTCTCTCTCAAGCCAAGCCTCCTGCCCCATCCTTTCCCTCTTCCTCCTCTCCCTTCTGATCAAAGTGTAATCTTCTCATCCAAAATTATGAGAAAAACTTCTCTAATTGTTTTCCTTACAAGTGCTCCATTTTAAATGTGTTGATTTGGCAGAGGTAGAAAGGAAGAACAATGCATTTTATTATGTATTTTATACAGATTGTATTGCATTTATTTTATTAGAATGAATTTTAGTTCAATTTATTTTATATTAATTTAAATTAATCTTGGCCTGCCAGAACTTCAGAAGTTAAATTTTGATTATATTCATTTTAATTAATTTCACTTTAATTTAATTAATTGATTGATATTAAGTGTTACTTTAATAATCAGCACCCTAAAAACTGACCTCAGTCCCCATGAGCCGAGTCATGGTCAGTTTCGGCCCACCAGGTCATTTGAGTTGTACACACCTGTGATAAATGAATACTTTTTTTGCCTGCTTCTGTGCCCAGCCCACTTCCTTCAGCCACCCTGCCTCTGGACTTCCTGCCCCTTAATTTCCCTACCCTCAAGATCTCCTCCTACTAAACATTCCTGTCTTAATCACTCTATTTTGCCCAGACATATTTTTTCCTGTCACCAAGCCTTTTTGCTTAGCTTGTATTCAAGCACAAAGCTGGACTGTTTAGTTCCAATTTACAATGCTTCTAAAATTATTATTAAAATATAATACTTAACCCATGATAATTTGATGAATAGTGCTTCCTTCAGATGCTGCTGAAAATTCCTTTGTATTAGACACTTTAAGATAACCATTGACTTTATTTCCTTTATAACTATAATAGATCTTATCATCACCCCAAATCACCATAGATGTTGCTGCTGAATATACTACTTCTATTTGCACATTAATAGGTGGAGGTAGGGACAAATCTCTCAAGAACCATAGTTGTCTTTCTTCATCGTATGCTGCCAAGTATAAAACTGGGGTGGTTGTGCACCTCGTACACTCTAGCAGTGTTAAAATTGTACTAGAAAGTGAGTCATAGCAAGCGGCAACTATTTTTAGATCAATATTTTCTCGTAATTTCAGGTGTCTCTTTAAATTAGCTGTATTTTCCAACAGTTTATACTCATCACCACTGAATCCTTGGTAAATTTCATTTTCTGTCCATATAAGTAGTTCACTTAATGCATGTTCCTGTAAGAAAACAAAATTATTTAAACAAAATTTTTCAGAAAATGTACAAAACGCAAATACATTTCCAGGCTTACATGAATTACAACAGATCTTATGGTTAAAAAACTCCTGCAAACCTGCTGGCTTAAGTTAAGATAATCTCATTTTGGTTCAAGCTCCACAAAGCTGGTAATCTTGAACCTAAATTTGATACTTTAAAAGATGTGCCATATGATCAGTAATGATGTTGTGCAATGGCATAAGCTGCTCACTTACAATTTGCCTACCATGCAACTACATCGACAATGTGGAGCATTTTTGCTAGTGCTTGGCACTCCATCCTCTTCTTCTTGAATTGGGTCTCAAAAACCAAGAAAGGTATGGATGCATGGTAAGTTAGCACAAATGTAACTGTAAGTGAGCACAATTTGTGACACTGCACAACATCATTACTGATCGGGGCGGAGCCTCCATTGTGCGCACACATTCAAATATGGACCACCATTTTCCTGGGGCTGCCGCGCAGTCCCTAGCCATGCCCCGTTTTTAAGGTTGATGCCATTTCCAGGGTGGCTGGGAGTGCCTCTCTCTGCCTTACCAGACAGAGATAGGTGCTCCCAGCCAGGCTGGAAACCCAGGGCTGGCTGAAGCGCCTCACTAATGGGACTGAAAAGGACAGCACTGTATGTAGGTGAGAAATGGCTCTGACACTGTTTTTTTGTTTTTGATCAAAGTGGCCCCCACTTGAGAAATAGTGAAGATCACAGACTTATGGGGTTTTCCCACTGTAAAATAAAGAATCCCCTGCCCAAGATCTAGGAGATAGGAGAGAGAAGTTAGTGAGCTGGGAATTGGGAAGTCAAGGGCAGTTTCTTGTCAATTCCTTTATTACGACCACAGACCAGCATAAGTTTCCTTTCAGCATTCTGAGAGTGGGGGATTGGCAGCAGGACAGTCAACTGTGAGGTGGTTTTGAGGGAAGAGAGGATGCGGCGGCGGGGGGGAGAAAGGGAATGCAGTAATCCTGTGCAAGCTTACTCAGAATTATGTCCTTATGAACAGAGAGGGAATTGAGCTAATAAATCCATTATCTTTTCACTTGTACACACCCACACAGCTAATGGAACTCTTCTAACGATCAATAAGTGCTCCGTGGAGGTCTGCAGGGAGAGTGGGTTTCACTTACCCTCCCCACAGATGATTTCCTGGGTGGGTAGATCGCCTGCCCAGGTGAGTGACAGCTCACCTGTGGCCTGCCTGGCAGCTCTGGGGGTTAGAGTGCCTGGACATGCTGTGCTTCTCCCCAGGGCCCCGATAATGCACTGCATGAGTGCATGGTGCATTACTGAGACACCCCCCCCCCCCCAGTGTGTCAGCCATGGCTGCAAGCAGCCATGGTTGACACACAAGCAAAAAAAGAAAAAGAAAAAAAGAGGTTAAGGGAGTGCTCGCTCCCTTAACCTCATTTTGGAGGGAGGTTATTTAGGCAGGTTTGCTGCCATGTAGCCACTGGGATTGGGCACAATAACGGTGGTTCATATGACTGTGCAAAACTAGGCTGGGTTCCTTAGCCAGGTTTTGAACACTCGTGTGAATAATCTCACTTTCTGTGTGTGTGTGTGAGAGAGAGAGAGTGTGTGTATGTTTCTGCTAGTTATAGTGATGTGCAGCTATAGTGATGTGTCTGCTAGCTACAGTGATGTGCAGCTAGTGATGTCCGGCTCCGGACTGGTCCGGAGGCCTCTTACATGGCCTCCGGACCGGTTCGTGCACACCCCTAGCTAGCTACACCCCTGGCATTTTCCAGACAACCATTCTATGTCACTTCCTTTCCTTTCCCTGAGAATGTGTCAATATTCTGGCTTCTCTGCCAAATAACTTTGCCAGCGCTTGCTGGCCATAGGTGCAGGAAAACCTTAATTTTTCTTAAATGGCACAGGAAAACTTCAATTTTTAAACCAAGTTCAAAACTAACATTTGTAGACCTCATGAAATAGGTGTGGGAATCTAATAAATCAAATGTCGCTCTAGATTTCTGAAGTTCATTATACATATCTTTTTTACTTCTAGTTTGCTTATGTTTAGATTTTAGGATTATCATTTGTTAGATTTCTTCCTTTCTTTCAGAGTTTGTGGCTTTCAGGGCTTGAGCTAGCTGACTGTTACATTTTCCCCAAAGTGCAGCTTAAAATGCTTCCCATACTATCTGTTGAGCTACTGCACAATCAAGATTAAAGTCAAAATATTTTTATTTTGTCATCTAGTATTTTTAGTAATACATTTGTTAATTAATAAACTTGTATTTAGTTTCCAAAAAGTCTTTTGTTTGGTATCAGGTTGTAAATTGTAGCCACCTTGAGATCCAATCTAACCAAATGTTATCTTCTACAGTAGCTTTTTGTAGATATGTTTGCATAGAGCTTGTAATATATATGCAGTCAATTCTAGAGTAGTGTCTAGTTGAGTAAAACATAGAATTTCTTTCCTGTGAGTATAATGTTCTCCATGAATCTAATAAATAAAAAACCTCCATAAATTGTACTAGTGAAAATTTGTGATAAACATAATTGTCATTTCTCTTTCTGTTACTTTTGTCAAGTATTGGGTTCATAACAGTGTTAATACCACCTCCTATTTATGTTTGCATTTGTTTGAATACTTTTTAAAGAAACTGACATTGCTGATTGTTAAGGGCATATATTGACACTAAAATAAAACGTGTATTATATAGTGTACCTTCCACAAAAACACATCAACCAGACAAGTCTTTATGTGTCTTGGAGTGTTTGAAAGCACAGTTTTTTGATAACATGATAGCTTTTCCATTGGATATAGAGGTTCCTGATGTGATAACTTGCAGGGAATTAAGGCGAGACCATAATAATGTTGACATCCACATTCATAAGTGGTATAGGCCTGTAACTGGAACTCAGCTGTGTATCCTTTTGAAGTTTAGGGAAGACTGTGGTCACACATCACCGGTTCACATATCAACAGGGAAGAGAGGCCACTGCCAAACCTTTGCGGTGCCTGCCTCCAAACCTCATCCTTTTCAAGAGCAAGCAACGACCCTCCCTCTCTCCCTGGGCATAGTGTAGGCTTGTGCTGGTCACCTCTGGGGGGGGGCAGTTTGGTTTCGCTCGTGGGTCTTTTTTGCCTACCTCGCACTTTACCCCCTCTTGCTAGTTTGTTTATTGGCCACAACAGCAGGTACAGTGCGGTATTCAGGGATAACGTAGGGTTGGTGAGCACCTTAAGTCACGTGTTGAGTGTAAAGAGGGGTAAAAAGGGGTCCTCAACAGTCACTACACTGTACGGCTCAGAGAGCGCTGGCTTGGACTTCCTCTAACCCGCTGGTGGAGGGTGTGTGTCACCAACCTTAAAGGGCTATATGGCTTGAGGGAAGTGGCTCCTTAAGCAGGAGCCTTGACAGTAGGTTGGCAAAGATGGAGAGCAACTGCCTCATTGCTTAATTGTCTTTTCTAATGTGGACATTGTGATTGGAGAGGTTAGAAAGAAGACTAATCCTGCTGAATCAGGTCCAAGGCCTATCTAGTCCCAGAGAATCCTGCTTCACACAGTGGCCCACCAGATGCCTCTGGGAAGCCCACAGGAAAGAGCTGAAGGCATGACCTCTGAGGCTGGAGGTGGCCTATATCAACCAGACTAGTAACCATTGATAGACCTGTCCTCTGTGAATTTGTCTAAGCCCCTTTTAAAACCATCCAAGCTAGTGGCCATCACTACGTTTTTATTTTCAACCCCGTTCCTGATGATCCCTAGCTTGGAATTGGCCTTTTTCACAGCTGCCAAGCAGTGTTGATACTTTCAATGAGCTGTCCACCATGACCCCAAGATCTCTCTCTTGGTCAGTCACTGACAGCACAGAACCCATCAGTGTATATGTGAAGTTGGGGTTTTTTTGCCCCAATATGCATCACTACATCATTACACGTGCTTACACTGAACTGCAGTGTAAAGAGGCCACAATCTTGTGTCTCTGTAACAGTCTTTAGAATTGGTTAAGCAATCCTGCCTACCTTTCTTTTAAAAAAACATATTTCTATTTACTCTTTTTCAGAACATTATGACTTATTTTAAAAAATGAAAATAAAAACTTAATTACTGTACAAACAAAACCTAATGCAGAACACAGAGTATTCCACTCACAAAGTTCTATAATTGTAGTAATTTATTAACTGTGGATCCAGCAGGTAAGTATTGCCAAATGGATTAATCATTTGTTGTATGATATTGTACTTTGCATTGGTACAAAGTAATAATATAATCTCAAACATCATAATCTCTGTCACTTTCTATCCCATGTGCTGCCAAAAGGTACTCTGTCATGACTAATGAAGGCACACCATGCATTAAGTGTACCTTATCCTCAGTTGTATTATTTTTTCCACCTAATGCAATTGCCCATATTCTAACATACAATGCATTCATTCAGTGATCCCCATGTCACCTGTCCTCCAATGCAAAGCAATTGCAAGCAATGCAAAGCAATTTCCATTCTAGCTGCTCCCAATAGTAGCATTATTAAATCTTTGTGGAGGTTTGAAATTAGATGGTCAGAAATTGATGATAGAGCTAGCTGAGGGTCTGGAGCAGGGATTCTCAAACTTGGGTCCTCAGGTGTTATTGGACTTCAGCTCCCATAATCCCCAGCCTCAGTGGCCTTTGGTTGGGGATTATGGGAGTTGAAGTCCAATAACACCTGAGGACCCAAGTTTGAGAATCACTGGTCTGGAGAAACACTTTGTCTTGTAATGGCTGCCACTTTCTGAAAAATATCCTTTCAGTATTTTGCTAGCACTGGGCATTCCCACCACATATGAATGTAGGATCTCTTCAGCCCACACCCTCTTCAGTACAAGGGACTGATGGATTTATGTTGTGTAATTTCTAAGGGGATACATACACTTAAAACAGCCTTCAGATGGTGTCTTCTCTTAACTGGGATGTTGGAAATCTCCATAGTGGTTTAGACCAAATAATAGGGATATGCTTGTTGGAAATATCGGAATTCCACTTTGGAATTCCTGCCCCTCACTATGAGGAGGCAGTTGTACACGGGGCAACCGTCCCAGGGAGGGAGGTAGTGGTGGACCTTAAAAGGCCATCCCTGAACTGGTGCAGGGAAAGCTGGGCAGCTTTCATTTTACTTCCTGAGAGATATGTGTTCTTACCAAAGTCTGCTCAGGAATTCAGTCTGCTTAGGGCTTTGTTAAGAACACATCACTCTCTCAGGCAGTCAAGTGAAAATATTCCATGAAAAATATTTATCATTGAAATGTGTTGGAATATTTTTTCTTCAGCAGCTGCTTTTGTATTGAATTGACAATGAGCCTTTCCAGACGGCAACATGCCTTCCAATAAGAAGATAGTTTTTGGTAAAAGATTCAAATTTCAAAAAGTGGACACAATAAAAGTCAACTGATACAAACTGGAGCCCATACAATGAGCATATTGTTAACCTAGTATTATGCAGTAGTTTTGAGAAAAAGATATCTGCCTCCAGTATCTATTTCTGAATCTAGTATTTTCATGGGAAAGTTTTCAGAGAATCTTATCACTTCTCCTCTGCCTTTGAGGAGCAAGGTGCTGCCATCTGCTGGGCAAACAAGTTACTGGGAAATATTCTAGTTTGAGGGTTTTTTAAAAGTGAATTTCTTGGAACATCAATACATTAGGCTTTTCTTTCAAGAATGCCCTCATAATTTTCCTGGACGTAAAATTATTATTTAGATCTCTGCAAATAAGGTTCATTATAGATTTGTTAGGCACTGGAATACATTTTGGGGCAAGTAAAGCTTGTAGAAAAGGGATGGGCTCCACTTGAACCACGATGGAACCAGACTGCTGGTGCTTAAAATAAAAGAGTTTGCAAAGAAGCTTTTAAAATGACATCTTCGGTATTGCCAACAGGAACTGGGTGGTATCTCTTCAGCAAGCAAAATCCCCTAAGGTGCAAGGGTGCAAATATTTAAGATGAACCAGAAGGGGTCAGATCAGAACCAAACCACAAGGGGATAGAGTAGAACCAGAAGTATAGCACATGACAGCTGGTCAAATGACAGTAAGGGAGATAGCACACACCAACACCAAGTAAGATACTCAGTGTATAGGTGTTTACATACCAAGGCCAGAAGTCTCCGAGCCAAGATGGGCAAGCTGGAGTACTTGGTTGCTAATGGAAATATAGATATAGTGGGCATAACAGAAACCTGGTGGAATGGTGAGAACCAGTGAGACTCTTGTTATTTCTGGATACAAACTCTACAGAAAGGACACGGAGGGGCGAATTGGGGATGGAGTTCCACTGTATGTTAAAGGAAGGATAGAATTCAACAAGCAGGAAAACCTAAGAGGACCAGAGTCCTCCACATAATCATTATGGGTGAAAAAAAAGGTATTATTAGGGACATGGTATAGCCGTCCAGATAAAAATGCTGAGAGTGACCTGGAGTTGGAGAAGCAAATCAGAGAGATGTCAAAGAGAAACAAAGCTGTAATAATGGATGACTTCAATTACCCTCACATAGACTGGGCAAAATTGAGGTCAAATTTCTAGACATGCTAAATGACTGTGCCTTAAAACAGATGGTTGCGGAACCAACTAGGAACAAACTCTGGCAAAAGAAATGCAAGGAGACAATAAGGGATGCAAAAAGAGAGTGTGAGGAGCATATAGCTAGAAGCGTCAGGGGGAATAACAAAAACTTCTTTAAATATATCTGAAGTAGAAAACCTGCCAGGGAGGCAGTTGGCCCCTTAGATGATGAGAGCATGAAAGGGATTATTAAGGAGAGTGTGAAAGGGATTATTAAGGAGGATAAGAGATTGCAGAGAAGCTGAATGAGTTCTTTGCATCTGTCTTCATGGCGGAGGATAATGACCATATATATCCACTCCGGAACTGATCTTCTCAGGCTTGGAGGCTGAAGAACTGGGTCAATTTGAGGTGATGAGAGAGGATGTTCTAAACTGTCCTGAAAAACTAAAAATTAACATATCGCCAGGGCCGGATGGCATCCACCCAAGAGTTCTGAAGGAATTCAAATGTGAAATTACTGATCTCCTAGCAAAAATATGTACCTTGTCCCTATTGTCAGGCTCTATACCAGAGGACATGAAAGTAGCTAATGTAACTTCAGGATCCGGGGGTAAACAGGAAACCACAGGCCAGTTAGCTTAACTTAAACTGATGGAAATTGTTAAACATATAAAAGAACAGGCCTTGCTGAAGGATAACCAGCATGGCTTCTACAAGGGCAAGTCTTGCCTCACTAACCTTTTGGATTAAGGTTAACAGGCATGTGGATAAAGGTGATCCGGTTGACATAGTATACATGGACTTCCAAAAAGCTTTTGACAAAGTTCCTCAGCAAAGGCTCTTGAGTAAACTTAGCAGTCATGGGATAAGGGAACAGGTTCATGTGTGAGTAGTAACTAGTTGAAGGACAGGAAACAGAGGATAGGAAAAAAATGAGAGTTTTCACAATGGAGGGAAGAAGTGAGTTCTCCAGGGATCTGTACTGGGACCAGTGCTTGTGCATAATTGCTCTAGAACAGGGCTGCTCAACTTCGGCCCTCCTGCAGATGTTGGCCTACGACTCCCATAATCCCTGGCTATTGGCCACTGTCGCTGAGGATTATGGGAGTTGTAGTCCAAAAACAGCTGGGGGGCTATGCTGAGCAGGCCTGCTCTAGAAGTTGGGGTAAGCAGTGATGTGGCAAAATTTTCAGATTACACTAAACTATTTAGGGTAGTGAAATCCCAAACAGATTGTGAGGAACTCCAAAAGGATCTCTCCAAACTGGATGAGTGGGTGACAAAATGGCAAATGTGGTTCAATGTAGACAAGTGTAAAGTGATGCATATTGGGGCCAACCCCCCCCCCCCAATTCACATATACACTAAGGGGGTCTAAGCATTGGTCACGAGAGAGATCTTGTGGTCATGGTGTACAGCTCATTGAACCTATAAACTCAGTGCACAGCAGCTGTGAAAAAGGCCAATTCCAAACTAGAGATCAAGGTAAGTTCTATATTCTGTATTAGGTTTTGTTTGTAATTAAGTTGTTTTATTTTCATTTTTTTTAAATGAGTCATAATGTTCTGGAAAAGAGTAAATAGAAATTATTTTTTTTTAAAGAAAGGAAAAAAGGATTGCTTGCCCAATTCTAAAGACTGTTACAGAGGCTCAAGATGTTGGCCTCTTTATACCATGTAGACCCAGGGGCTGGTGGGAAATCCCCTGGCCTAAAGGGAATCAGGAAAATATGCCAGTACATTACAAATGTATAAACTTAAGCCTATAAAATTAATTTGAAATTTATGGACCGCAAATGTGGCTTCGTGCAAGTGATTGTAAAGTGATGCATATCGGGGCAAAAAAACCCCAAATTCACATATACACTGATGGGGTATGAGTTGTCAGTGACTGACCAGGAGAGAGATCTTGGAGTCATAGTGGACAGCTCAATGAAAGTGTCAACTCTGTGTGGCAGCTGTGAAAAAGGCCAATTCCAAGGTAGGGACAGTGCTCCCGCTAACAGGGATTCCCAGAGGTTATGGACTACAACTCTCAGAATCCCCAAGCCATTGCAGCTGGGGATTCTGGGAATTGCAGTCAACAACCTCTGGAAATCCCTGTTAGAGAGAACACTAGAAGGGAACTTAAAATAAAAATAATATTATAATGCCCTTATAGAAATCTCAGGTGAAGCCTCATTTGGAGTACTTCATGCATTTCTGGTCACCATTTCTTAAGAAGGACATTGTAGAACTGGAAAAGGGGCAGAGCCCAACCAGGATGATCAGGGTCCTGGAGCACCTTCCTTATGAGGCATAATTCAAAGCCTGGGAGAGTTTTGGAGACATTTCAAGAAGTTTAAATTCAGAATAAATTGTTACATGAAAGGGAGGGCAACTTATATCAAGAACTCATTTAGCCCATTAAAATCACCACCACCACTATTTCTGTGTCACTGCTGAGCCACAGGCAACTGTAAGAGGGAAACCAGGCTGGCACGATCACAAATTCAGCAGATGAACAGCGAAATCCTAGATCTGGAGTTTCCAGACCATTTTAAAGGGTGACCCCCATGTATAATACAGAACAGTAATCTAATCTAGGAGTCAACATAGCATGCATGTCAGTAGCCAGATGCAGATGTTTGTGTTCCAGTACTGGGCAAAGCAGGCATATCGACTGATGTTGTTTAAAAGGATCTTAGGATGAAGTTCTTGGCCAATATCCAAACTAATCTTCTGTAGACGGCTAGGTTTTTTCATTGCACAAGAAAGAGGGGCAATTTTCAGAGATCTCCCCTCTGCAGTCACTTGTGCCTCCCAAAACTATGTCCCTGAGAACTGGGGGACCTTGAGGGATATAGTTTTGAGAGGTACCAGTGGATGTAGAGGGAAGGAGAGATGACTGAAAATCACCCTACCTGCTTGCACAATGGAAAATCCTGGTGCACCTGCAGAATATTAGCCTGAATGTTAGTAACTATCTGAACATCCAGAAATAATGCTCAGTCCTGGAGTTTTCTGCAAACTGTGAACCTGAGCCCTTGGTATATGTGTGTGCGTGTGCATCCAGGGTGGAGAGTGTGACTCCATAAAGAGCAAGTATTTCCCAAAGCAGGTGGTCAACAGAACCTCCCACCATCATCTTTGTCTTGTTTGAACTGAGCTTCAGTTTATTCATCTTCAGCTGGCCAGTTACTGAATTCAGAAAATGTCTAAGGGAGGCCACATGCCCACCCAGATCTGATAAGGATATATCCAATATTTAGAAATTTTATGGTAATGAGCTTCATAGGTTAATAATATATTATGAGAACAACTTATCTGCCATCATATTGGGGATTATGAAAGCTTCCATTAAAATAAAACAAGCAGGTACTCTTTATTTCAGGTACTCACATCAACTGGGTATGCAGATGCACACCAAGTTCTTGACCGTATTCCAATTATTCCTGAGTCTGGAAGCTCCTCATCTTCTTCGAGACTTGAAATGTCGTATTCTGATATCTTATAAACCATATCCCCTATTAAAAGGTAAGCTTCTCGAAAAACTACAGACACTGCTTTTACCATGTTACTCAGGGCTATATCTAAAATTTCCTGTGGAAATTTGATTTCCTGTGAAGTTATAAATCCATCGGTTGTGTGGAAAGTACCAAAATCAGTCAATAAAACTGCTGCTGTTGGAACACATGCAGCCCATCTTACTATGGCACTACTACCAGCTGGAAGAGTGATGGAGAAGTCACTTGGTTCAGAAGTAAAAGAAAACTTTAGCTGGGCAATTGTAAAAGGAGTATCAAGAACAAAACAATCCTGAAAAGTAAATGCTCTTCCATAAATGCTTGCAACAATGTCATCCGATACAGTAGGCACACTAAGCGTCCAGACCCTCAAAAGAGAAGAAAAGTTACATTAATGCATTTTATGTTTTCTGTAAAATAAAGGAGTATTTTGATACATTTCTGCAGTCACCATTTCAAAATAAATTATTTTCTGTTTGTTTCTAGCTATGTGTGTCTATAAGGTTTTTTATACTCATCCCCCTGAATTAAACCTTGAATGTGATTTGACAGATTTTGTGAAAGGATTATATGAACAACAACAAAATCCCACCAAAGAGCAAACATTTTAGTTCAACACTAAAAAAAATGATTTCATAGTCCAAATTTAAAGAAAATATGCCTTTTGTTTCTGGTGTTCGAGAAATACATTGCACAGTCCATTACTACAGCATTGGTGAATCATGTCAGTTAATTGAAAATTTATCATCTGTTTTATCATTCACTTCTGAATCCTGGCTTTGTTAAACCAGAATGTGAATTAGATCACATGTAAAAATGAAAATGTTAAGTGTTTCAAACCATCGCTTTGTCTCTGTCAGGTAGGCCATCAATTTATACACAAACACACCACTCCAGCCTTTCTTTTTTCCAATCCAAAGCAAAATGGCACTTGTTAAATGCAATGGAGGGAGAGAAGCTTTTCTTCAGTCAAATCCAGTTTGTCCCAGAAACATTCATGCAATCTACTAGAAAATTATCAGATTTTCCAAAGTACTGGTGGGTGATATGCCCAATAGTGCTGTAATTTAATACATTTTCTTGGCTAACGAGAGAAATGAGGTGGCTTATTTATACTGGTTATAATATCAACAGGTTATAATATCAAGGGAGAGGAGATCTGGACAAAGAAGCAGGTAGATATATTCACTCTGTGATAGCCTGAGAGCAAACCACCCATTTATGTAGGATATAATTTTTGCAAATTATTTCAGTTCATGGACTCAATGTGCTTGTCTATGACCTGAGTCAGGACCAGTGACATGCTCAAGCTGGAATTAGAGCATATTGTGGTGAGTACAGGTTTTCAAGGACCTTGAAAAATCTCTTCACTAGAGGGTGATAGAAGCCATACATAGAGGCTATTCAGATGATCAGCAAAAGTTGGGCTAGGAGAGCCTAGCCTGATTTTTGCCGATCGTAAGAACCACCGGGCTCGCAGCCGAGCCCAGTAGTTCTAGAGCAGGTAACCCGCTTGAGAACCCCTGCCTTAAAACCAGGTTTGCAGAGCGAGTGCTCCGCAAACCTGGTTTTAATTATCGTGAGTAGCCGCGGCGTGCCTTTGCGCTGCGCCTACCCATGAGTAAACCCCCGGAGGGCAGGTGAAAAGTATACAGTGTACCTCTGAAAAGTATACAGTGTACTGTGCTTGATTGGCCAGCAAACTCGCCTGACCTGACCCCATAGAGAATCTACGGGGCATTGCCAAGAGAAGGATGAGAGACATGAGACCAAACAATGCAGAAGAGCTGAAGGCCGCTAATGAAGCATCCTGGTCTTCCATAATACCTCATCAGTGCCACAGGCTGATAGCATCCATGCCACGCCGCATTGAGGCAGTAATTGCTGCAAAAGGGGCCCTAACCAAGTACTGAATACATATGCATGCTTATACTTTTCAGAGGTCTGATATTGTTCTATTCTTCAATCCTTGTCTTCTCGGTTCCATGTAATATTCTAATTTTCTGAGATTGTGGATTTGGGGTTTTCATGAGCTGTACGCCATGATCATCACAATTATAACAAATTAAGGCTTGACTTATCTCGCTTTGCATGTAATGCGTCTGTCTCATATATCAGTTTCACCTTTTAATTTGCATTACTGAAATTAATGGACTTTTGCACAATATTCTAATTTTCCGAGTTTCACCTGTAAGTACATGCTTCATACATGACATGAAACCAGAGGTTGGTGAACCCACAGTTTCAATTTAGAATTCTAAATTGCGCTGCAGACATTTATCAAACTGTGGCCTGCCAAACTCCAGTTGCAGAAGAGGGTAGCCCCTCCCTGCTGCTCAGCTGCTGAGGCTGATCCCAGCAAGCTCCATGGCCAGACTGTGGACAAAGTGCTGACACATCAGCGGAGTCGCCATGATTGGCCAAGATCTTGAAGGGGGCATACCAAACGTGATTGTGCATTTTCAGAGTGCACCACCTGCCTTCGGCAGGGAAAGAGCATTTAAATCCCTTGAATCGACCTGTTCTGCCCTGCCCTGCCCTGGTACCTCTGCTTATGACAGTGATGGCATTGGTGGTCCCCAAAGAGCTCTGCACCCTGATAGTCCCACACAAGCACAAATTGGAGGGTGGGGTGGAGGTCCAGGGGGAATACTTCCCTGGGAGGGGAGCACTGAGACTTCCTAGGAGGGAATATGTAGATGAGGAAGGGCAAAGGGTGCTGGGGGGGGGTCTGTCCCCCCCAACCTAGGATGTTGCAAGGGGTAACCCCGCCAAAGTCGTCCATCCAGACCCAACCAACATCCTGCTCCACCAGCAGCTTGCTATTGACAGGCTTGCCCTCTCATGAGAGGCCAATTTACTGGGAAGAACAATGTAGCTGTGAGGGCACTGGTCAACCCACAAACTGCAAGTGCATGAATTGAGCCAGCCAGCCAGCCCATGCATCCCAGTCACCAAGGGATTCCCGCTTGTGTGGGCCCCCCAACTCACATGGTGAAATATAGAACATATTCTCCTCAACCTCCCCACTCCTGTTCCCTGTGAAGACTTGCATGCATCCAAAGAAGATCTAGACGCTCCATGTGACATAGCTTGGCCGCATGCATGAAGGGGAGAGACACTGGAATGGACCTTTAAACCCATTCAGAATTCAAGGTTACGGTCCATCGCATTGTATGCAGATCTGCCAGCACAGGGAATTGCAGGAGAGAGGAGCTCCCATTTTCCAGCAACCCCAGGACAGTGAGATTGCCGTTTTGGGGCACTGGCAACAGAGAACATGTCCACATGGATAGAGGAACTGGCAGGGTGCACACCTTGACAGCAACTTGGCAGCAGTCACCAAGACCAGGAAAGCAGTCTCCAGGGTACCCTTCCCCAAGGCTTTCCTGCATACAGCAACCTGGCTCCATATAGAGCCCCAATGGCCTGTCACTCCCGTAAGGGAGCAGACCGTGGTAGAAGGGGATGGTTTGCCATCAGACATCATCACTGAATTTGCTTGGAATTTCTTTCCCCTAATGGTTCTTCTCATTAGTCGTAAGGGGGTGTCCCCATGGCCTGGCACTCTTGTAAGTGGTCCATTGTGGTCTGGACAAATATGTCTTCATAGTACTAGTGCACGCTCCTAAGACTGGAGCACTACTGACCCTGGTGACTGGCCTTGCTCATGAGTAAGCCTAGGGAGTGCAAACTCACAAAGGGGAAGGAGCTAGGCCCCCCTCCCCCAACCTTTCAGTGAGAAAAACAGAATTTGGTTAATCCAGAATCTCTGCTTGGGGCTGCCTTTAAAACTCAGACAAGAGCACCCCCCATTCCCACCAATGCATTTGTGATGACGGGAGAGACACCGGGTTCTGTGATGGACCTTCAAACACATTCAAAATTCCTGGGTCCTATCTGTCATTGCACCCTATGCAGATCTGTGGGTGTGGGGATTCCAGAGAGCAGGGATCCCTGGTGTCTAGCTGCCCCGGGACAGCATGGTAAACCTTCAGGGGCACAGGAAAGGGTCCACATGGGTGGATAGGCTGGCAGGGGGCACTCTCTGACAGCTACTTGGCATCAATCACCAAAACTGGGACAGCAGTCAACTTCATTGCCTGTCAGTTCTGCTTCTAGGCTCCTTAAAGGGGCTGGTGTTCTGCCTTTAAAGCTCAAAGTATTCTGAAGCCAAGGTACACCAGGAATTATAGCTTTCCATAATAGCTTACTCCTCTCAGCTTCTGAGGCCTTTTTTGTCATTTCCTCTTATGACAGAAGTTCAGGTTGGGGGACAAGGAAAAAGAGTCATTTCCATTGTGGCAATCTGATTACGGAACACTCTCTCCAGAGATATTTGATAATATTTTAAATTGTTTTGTTATATTGCTTTATTTTAAACTGCCTTGAATGGGAATTTAGCCTGGGCGTGGGCGGGGTGGGGGGGAGAGAATTGTATGTATTAATTGGGCATATATTTGGATTACTACAGTTAATATACAGTGACCAAGGACAAATTGCAAGAGAAATTGCTGTAGTTGCATTGTATTTCAGAGGTTTTTCTTTTTTAAACAACTTCCTCAAGAAGTTGAGGAATGCAACTGGAAGCAAAATGAATCTTGACAGCATCAATACATTCTATACAATTAAAATAGCGACTTTAATACCTCATAACTTTATTAATACACAATGAATTAAAAAATCAAACTAGGGAGGAATACATCTCTACAATTGTTCTAATTTTTTGATAGAATATAAATAAGCAAAAGGAATAACTGGATGTGTGTAAAAATAGCTGCAAATTGGTGAAAATGCACTTCAAGAGAAAATCTTTAAAAGGTTGTATCTCAATCATTTTTTATTATTTGATCTTTTTGATCAAATTTGACCATGCTAGAGCTCTCACTATGCAGGCTCCTGGTGATAAATTTCACAAAACTGGGACAATTGACTTGAGCTTTATAGCGATAAGAATGTTATTAGCTGCTACTGATTGATTTTGATTGATTAATTAAGTGCCGTCAAGTGGGTGTCGACTCTTAGCAACCACATAGATAGATTATCTGTCTTCAACTTGGCCTTTAAGGTCTTTCAGTGGTGCATTCATTGCTGTCATAATTGAGTCCATCCACCTTGCGGCTGGTCATCTTCTTCTCTTTCCTTCAACTTTTCCCAGCATTATGGACTTCTCGAGGGAGCTGGGTTTTCGCATAATGTGTCCAAAAGTATGATAGTTTGAGCCTGGCCATTTGTGCCTCGAGTGAAAATTCTGGTTTGATTTGTTCTATGATCCATTTGTTTGTTTTCCTGGCTGTCCATGGCATCCTCAAAAGTCTTCTCCAGCACCAAAGTTCAAAAGCGCCAATGCTTTTTCTATCTTGCTTCTTCAAAGCTCAGCTTTCGCATCCATAGAGTGTAACGGGGAAAAACATTGTTTGAACGATTCTAATCTTTATAGATATAGACTTGTCACAGCATCTAAATTTCCTTTCCAAGGCCTTCATTGCAACCCTACCAAGTGCTAGTCTGCGGCATATTTCTTGACTGCTGGGTTCTTTACTGTTGATGGTCGATCCTAAAAGGCAGACGCTATCCACCATTTCAATGTCTTCATTATCAATTCCCGAGGCTGGTTGCTGTACCCGTTGTCATCAGTTTAGTCTTCTTTACATTTAGTCCTAGTTCCATTTTTTCTGTGCTCCTTGACTTTCATTACTAGAGCTTGCAGATCATCCACATTCTCAGCTATCAGAGTGGTGTCACAGGTTATTGATGTCTCTTCCTCCAACTTTAAAAACACACTCATCTTCTTCCAGTCCAGCTTCTCTCAGTATATGTTCAGCATATAAGTTGAATAAATAAAGAGAAAGTATACAGCCTTGTCTTACTCCTTTGCTGATCTGGAACCAGTCTGTTTCACCATGTTCCGTCTGGACTGTGGCTTCCTGACCTGTGTATAGGTTTCTCATGAGAACAATGAGATGTTCTGGGATGCCCATTTTTCCTACATAAATTGCACAACTTATTTATTATTGACATGGCCAACGCAATTGAAGGCTTTTCTGTAGTCAATGAAGCACATATTGACTTCTTTCTGGTATTCTTTGGCTTTCTCAATTATCCAGCATGCATCAGCAATGATGTCTCTTTTTCTTTGGCCTTTTCTGAAACCAGCTTGAACATCCGGCATTTCCCTTTCCACATAGGGTTCTAATCTGCATTGAATGATCCTGAGCATTATTCTGCTAGCATGTGAAATGAAGGATATTGTGTGATGGTTTGCGCACTCTGTTAAGTCTCCTTTCTTTGGTATGAGTATGTTAGCTGCCACTATTTCAAACTGGCTTTCGGGTGGGCTATGGGGTGGAGACTGCCTTGGTCCACCTGATGGATGATCTCTAATTGGGAATTGACAGAGGAAGTGTGACTCTGTTGGTTCTTTTGGACCTCTTGGCGGCTTTGGATACTATTGATCATAGTATCCTTTTAGGATGTCTGAGGGGGTTGGGAGTGGGAGGCACTGTTTTGCAGTGGGTCCGCTCCTACCTCTTGGGCAGGTTCTAGATGGTGTCCCTTGGAGACTGTGCTTCAAAATCTGAACTTTTCCATGGTGTCCCCCAGGGCTCCATATTGTCTCCGATGTTTAACATCTACATGCAACCACTGGGAGAGATCATCAGGAGATTAGGTGCAGGGTGCTAACAGTATACCGACGACACCCAAATCTATTTTTCCATGTCAGCCTCATTGGGAGAGGGCATAACCTCCCTAAATGCCTGCCTGGAGACGGTAATGGGCTGGATGAGGGATAACAAATAGAGACTAAATCCAGATAAGACGGAGATACTCATTGTGCGGAGTTGAAACTCTGGAAATGAGTTTGATCTGCCTGTTCTGGATGGGGTCACATTTCCCTGGAAGGAAAAAGTACGCAGTCTGGAGCTGCTGCTGGATCTGAGCCTCTCCCTGGTGTCCCAGATTGAGGCAGTGGCCAGAAGTGCCTTCTATTTGCAGCTTTTTGAAGTTTTAATTTATTTTAATGTTTTTTTATTTGTGTTGTTTTATGATTGCGAACCACCCTGAGACTTTGGTTTGGGGCGGTATAAAAATACATTAAATAAATAAATAAATATCAGCTTTGGCTGATAGGCCAGCTGCATCCATTTCTTGATACAAACTACCTCAGACAGTGGTACATATGCTGGTAACCTCCAGACTGGATTACTGCAATGGGCTCTATGTGGGGCTGCCCTTGTGTGTAGTCCAGAAACTACAATTGGTACAGAATGTGGCTGCCAGGTTGGTCTCTGGGTCATCTAGGACAGACCATATTACTCCAGTTTTGAAAGATCTACACTATCTATATCTTCTTCCATATACTTAATTATCTTAGCCGGATGCATGGGGATGCGATGCGTGGCAGAACTCTTGCGAGAGTTCTGAGAGGGCTGGGAGAGGAGGCAGCTGGCTGGCAGGCGAAGCCCCGCCGGCCTGAAGAGAAGGGCCAGTGGGAGGATGGCTGGCAGGCGAAGCCCCACTGGCCTGAGGTGAAAGTAGAGGTGGGACGGCCTGGCCCTGGCCTGCCCATCCACCGAGATGAGGAGGTGGCAGCGGCAGGCACTGGCCTGGCCTCAGGGAGGAGGGGGGAGGCAAACGGCTGGCAGCCGTTTGGTGGGTGAAGCCCCGCCAGCCTCAGGAGGAAGTGGAGGTGGTGGTGGGACGGCCTGGCCCTGGCCCACTGGGGTGAGGAGGCGGTGGTGGCGGGCCCTGGCCTGGTCCTGGAGAAAAGACAAGCGGCGGGGAGGAGAATCCGAGGCGGGGGGAGGAGAATCAAGCAGCAGGCTTGGGGTGAGAGCCAAGGGGCTGAAGGTGGGGGGTGGGGAGCAAGCAGGGCCTGAAGATTGGTGGGGGGGAAAGCAAATGGGAAAGTGGCAAATGGCAAGTTTAAAAGTTTAAAAAGCAGTTTTAAAAACAGTTTGGCCCCAACTAGCACACAGATGCTCTGTGCAGGGTCAGCTAGCAACCTATAAAGCCCTAATTGGCTTGGGCCCTGGGTGTTTAAGAGAATGTCTTCTTCATTATGAACCTCATAGCCCATTGAGATCATCAGGATAGGTCTGTCTGCAGTTGCCACCAGCTCATTTTGTGGCTACTCGGGGAATGGCCTTCTCCGCTGCTGCCCCAAAGCTTTGGAACATGCTCCCTGCTGAAATAAGAGCCTCCCCATCTCTGACAACCTTTTAAAATTCTTAAAGACACATCTATTCACACCAGCTTTCAACTAAATATTGTTTTAATAGTTTTAACATTGTTTAAAATGTTTTAAGGTTTGTGTTTTAACTTTTGCTGTATCACTTACTTTGTTTTAACTGGTGTTTTAATTTTTGCTGTCATTTATTTTAATTGGTGTTTTAATCTTTTCCTGTTTTTCCTGTTTGTTGTGAACTGCCCAGAGACGTGAGTTTTGGGCGGTATAAAAATATTTTAAATAAAAATAAATAAAATAAAATAAAATAACAAATATTGTGTTAGAATTCCAAAGCAGTCTAAATGATTTTCACATCAGCATCATCTGAAACTTGAATGACAGTACACCCTCCTTTATGAAGGAGCCTAGGTTGTATTCCATTTTTAATATTCCTGTAATTTTGGGTAGAAATGCTGCATCGGTGTAAATGCCGCAGTAAAGAAAAAAGCTGGAAAACTGAAGAAAGCAACGGCCTCACAGAAGAGATTTGCGCATGCGTGGCCGCCATTCGCTCTTACGGCGGCCCGAAAGGGCTTTACTTACCCGGCCGTGGCAGTGATGAGGAAGGCCGGCGGGGGGAGAGGGAACCCACGCAGACCCCACGCCCCCGGTGGCCTCAGCAAGCCCCCAGAAGGGGCTACAGGTACTTCATTAAGTTAAAAAAATATATTTTTTAGAAAAGTTCGCGGACATGCCGGACTGGACCTGGTGGTCTGGTTCCGGTCCGACAGAACTGGGGGGGGGGGGGAGTGGTTCGGTTTGACCACGAACCGGCGGACCGGTCCGCACATCCCTACAGGAATCACAACTAGTGTAGCTGATACCCTTCTGCATTCATTTTTAACTGAATCCTCTAAGTGTGCACAGGTCGAGTCCATTATTAAAATGCCACATGGTTGGAAAAAAGCTCCTTTTCTTTTCCGCCAAACTTCATAAGCCATTCAAACATTATGTCTTCAAACATCCACCCTTTCTAATTAACACGAATAACAACATCCAAAGGAAAATTGCCTTTTGGGGATAGATTTCCGTTTAAAAATTAGCATGGGGGTTAGTTTGTCGCCATTTGTGACACAGGCTAATATGCACATGAAAGATGTCTTCTCATTTCTGGTTGTCACTATGGAAACTGTTTTTTCTCCTTTTTCATTCACAGTCCTATTGGGGTACAGTTAGACATCAGTGGAACTTCATCCATATTTATTATTTGTGATTGCACAAATTTCTCCCACTCAATAGTGTTTGCAACAAACTTTAAAAATGCTGATTCCCAACCCCATCAGTCCTTCAGCAGTTGCTGTCCCATTGTTGTTTTAGTGCACACAGATACATTATTTCACCTCATAAATTCATAGCACCAACACGGGCTACCTTTAAAGTCAGTTATCCCCATTTGTTGTGCCATTAATTTTGTTTGCAGGCAGATTTCACTGCAGAAACTGGCAGTCCTTTTTCTCTCTGCCCTTTAATCCACTGCTCCAGGTTATTCTCCAAATCAGATCAGGCTGCAACAGCACTTCTCCTTACATGTTTTGATTTCAGCATACTTGCCAGGAGGCTTTACACACAGGGCTTCTACTTTGAATCTACTTCAGAGGAGAGTGTGTGCATTTACACACCAGACAAACTTGCCACAAAGTCCCTTCAAGATTCTTGGACCAACTCCACACACAAATCAGGCTTTGTGATGCATATTCTAGCTTATCTCAATATAGTTCTGGATTTTTAAAAGGCTGGTTTTAAGCTACTTTTTCTGAAAACGCCAGAGCAAATAGGGAGAGGCACTGACATAGAATCATTAGCATGGGAAGAGGGATGTTCTCTTTAGAAATGGAGATATTGGTCTTTAGGAAGCTCTCCCCCCGCTCCCCATTAGCTAGAAGGAAAACGGAGCATGCCATGTGAACTTGTTTCAAAACAAAATCTGAGAGCAGAGGGGAGGGGCTGCTTCCCTTAATGCCGTGAGTGTAGGTCGAAGTGGCTTCGCTCAGCATTTACCCGGAAGCATGAAGCCATGTGCAAATAACTCCCAGGTCATCTTTTTCTTATTTCCACCTATGAATGCAGCATTCATCCACTTCAAATTCATGGGCTGCAGCTCTATTTCTGATCTGTTCTGCTCTTAGCAAAACTGTCAGCTTGAAACTAGCAGTGTAGCTCTAATGCCATTTGGGCACCATGTCGTCCCCCCACTCCCCGAAAATGCCGGCTGAAATCTTGCCCGGAAATCTCACGTAAACGCCACATCAGCGGAAGCACTTTTCTGGCTTGTCCCTCAATTTTCATGTAAACGCCGCAGGCGGCGAAAAACAACTTTTAAAAACATACCCTCCATGGTACCCAAAATTACTATATAAAGGGGTGTGGTTTTTTTGCAATGTTTTCAGTGTCACTCTGCATACTGACTGTAGCAAGGAAAATATAAGTAAGATCAGTCATAAAAGTTAAAAACAAAAATATCTTAGAGGTCTTGAAATCCCAGTGGGTGTTTCACGTTGACAAAAATGAACACAACACAAAATACTTTTATTTAGACACCAAAACACCTTTCTCAAACTTTTGTAAGAGAAAATATGTTAAATTTGCTTTTGGGTAATGGGTGTCTTGCACTTTTTGCCTAGCAAATTCATCTCAGATGGTTGGAAGGGTCACCTCAGCTCAAATTATTTCAACAGTTTTTAAAAGTAAAAAACTGTAAACTGTCATTCCTATTACATGGTCATGGAACTGTATTATTTTATCATGAGCAGAAGGAACTCTTACATGAGTACAACTCTCCTTTTTGAGAATGGAAAAAGATTATGTTCTTATCAGCTGTGCTGTGCTGGTTGCTTCTGCAATCAAGCATGTAAGATGCTGCCAGGTCTGTCAGTGCAACCCATCCATGACCACAAAGGCCAAGTAACTCAGCTCAAAAGACCCCTTGCAGTGGTCTCCTTGGCTGGGATGTGCTGGCAGCTTTTGCAGCCAAGGATATCCCATCCCCAGCTGCAATGGTAGCATAGTTCAGCTGATGAGATTCCCTTGCATATGCTTCCTCAGTTGGGTGCAAGGTGCTCTCCTCGCTTTTGAGGTGGGTATTAGCAAGCTCCTAAAGTTTGTCTCCAAGCCCAGCTCAGGAGTACTAACAATTGCTCAGATCCTACTTGCTAAAAACTGGAGAAATTCCACAAATTCTGCGAATGTTAGTCTAGAATGGAAAGTTTGGAATATTATACTGATGAATAAAACTTACATGTTATACGAAGCATAGTTTATTACAACTGGTTAATTGTAGTTCAGTAAGTAAAATCTATAATATTTATAAATATGCACAACATATTGTGAGTATATAAATGTTTTTTGGCATTTTTTAAAAGTAAGTATTAATCCAAATTTGTCCCTAGTATATACACAACCTTCATAGACAATCACTTTAAAAAGACAGAAATATACTAAAAATATAAATGAACAACAGTACCCTGCTTCATATGATTTTTCATGGTATCTGATTTTTCTGAGAAATGTCACAATAACAGGTCTCTGTCCCAAATTCAAGAACTGCTTGCTAAGTGTCTCTGAATACTGTTTATGTGAAATAAAAACAATTAGTTATATAATATCTTTTCATAACAGTATAAGACTTTCTAAATCTTTTTCTTAAATCTAATATTTAAACATGTATTTCAGTCTTCTAGAACAGTGTTGCTCAATGTTTTCGGAATCATGGATCAGTGCATTATTCGTATGCAGTTTCTCGGATCAGCAGTTAGTAAGGGGGTCGCCCCCTCGCCCCCAACCCCACTCCCAGGCACCTCCCCAAAAAAACCATTCCGGGCAGCTCTCCGGAGCTCATTTCCAGGCAGCCCTTGCTGCTGGATAATGTTCATTACGAGAAAGTGAAATGAATGTTATCCAGCAGCGAGGGCTGCCTGGAAATGTGCTCTGGAGAGCTCCTGCTGGCCCCCGTCGGCCCCAAATTGTTTTTTTGGGGAGTGATTTTTATTAGTGATGCCTCATGGACCAGTACCCAACACCTTGCGGACTGGCACGAGTCCACGGACTGGTGGTTGAGAAACACTGCTCTAGAACACAGTAGGGATAAACACAGCCACAATTCTATTTAAAAAGCAGTCACATGGACTTGATATTAAATGCCCTCTATTCTTCTTGACACTAAATTTTTTATACCAAATTTCTTCATAATTCATCCAAATTAAACATATTTGCTGGATGAATTACACCACACATAAAAGTATCATAAGAACCAGTGTGGTGTAGTGGTTAGAGTGCTGGAGTAGGACCGGGGAGACCCGAGTTCAAATCCCCATTCAGCCATGAAACTAGCTGGGTGACTCTGGGCCAGTCACTTCTATCTCAGCCTAACCTACTTCACAGGGTTGTTGTGAAAGAGAAACTCAAGTATGTAGTACACCGCTCTGGGCTCCTTGGAGGAAGAGTGGGATATAAATGTAAAAAAATAAAAAAATAAAAATAAAAGTATCATATCGGTCCTCGCAGCTGAGTTCTAAAGATCCTTGTGACGCCCGCACTCCACTCCACGCTGCTGGCGTGGTCATTATTTAAGGTGAGTGGGACACATTTTCCTCAGTACCTGGACAACCACCAGAATCAATGAACATCCAACATGGTGAGTTCTGTTTCAACATAGTAACGTTCAAAGTACATAGACTACTGCGGTGGGGAAGTTCATGGGCGGGGTCTTATGGATGGCAACAGATCACTACTAGATCATCAGTTGCAGGTAAGCAAACTGTTTGGATCGTGATCCATTGTCAGCCATAAGTAATGGGTGTTTGGTGAGCGCCCCTTAGAGGAGGGTGCAGTAGTTACTGTAACACCCTTTTAAGCACACATCCCAAAATTAGCCTCTGCCACAGAGTGTAGGTAGATGGCATAGTGCTTGATAAAAGGGCAGATCTATCAACCAGGTAGCAACTTTGCAGATATCTTTAAATGTGACTCCAGATAAATGCACTGCTGAGGATGCATAGGCACAGGTGGAGTGTGCCTTTATCATTTTTGGTGGTTCAATTTTTTGAATCTTATAAGTCAATAGTATAAGTTCCACCAGTCAGTGGGACAAACGTTGTCTTGACACACTGCCTCTGAAGACCTCTTATATGTGACAAAAAGGTGTTTTATTAATCTGAACTCCTTTGTACGGTCAAGGTAATATAGGAGAGCCCTATGAACATCCAGGGCGTGCATGGCTTCTCTAGAGGTAAAGTTGGATCTCTGAAGAATATTGACAAAACAATGTCCTGATTTAGGTGAAAATTGGAAACTATCTTTGGCAGAAAATTATGATCCATATGCATCAGCACTTTATCAGGGTAGAACCTCATATACGGTGCATCTATGTGAAGCGCAGTTAGCTCACTCATTCTTCTTGCAGTCGTCATTGCTATAAGAAACGCAGCCTTTAAAGTCACCAACTTGATTTGAGCTGTTGCCATTGGCTTAAAGGGCACTAAAGTCAGTGCTGACAAGACAAGTGAAAGACTCCACTGTGCAATAGGTTACCGAATAGGAGGGTATAAATTAGTCAGACTCTTTAAGTGAGTCTTACAGTCAAGGTGAGTAAACAGGGTCTTCCCATCCCATCCGGATGCACTGCTGAAAGAGTTGCAAGGTGAACTTTAAGAAAGACATTTGCTAAGTCTCGTGTTTTTAAAGTAGAGAATCTCTCTAACCGAAGCTTGGTTTGGTTTGAAGTTATGAGATTTTGCATAGTGTTTGAATCTCTTCCATTTGCTCACATAACTACGTCTTGTAGACATTTTACACCTGTTGAGCAGAATTTTGTCTAAAAGCCAATTCTCCATGCTGTCAGATGTAGAGTAGTTAGGTTGCTGAAGACTCTGAAGTGTGTGGCATCATAGGAGAAGACCAGTAGTCCCCTATAAAGAACATTTTACAACACTGATGTTTTGAAGTTCCAAGGAAGACCTTATGGACACTTATGGGAGAATATACAAACGCTTATGAACACTTGAAAAAGGAGTTTGAAACAGCTTGATCACCAGGGTGCTGTTGTCTTTACATCTAGTTCTGTTCGTACATTTAGTTCTTACATTATGGACTACACAGTTCTACTGTTTGATTCATTGTTGTTTTGTGCATTTCATGTTCTGTTAGTATTTTTCCTCACGTGATTTTGTTTTATTATCATGTTTAAATGATTCATCAGTTTAAATACAGTGTAGTTTACATTTATATTCATTCCTTACCCCTTTATTGGATCTGTCAGGTTGTGTTCTTTATTCCTAATTTCAGATCCTTTATGCTATTTGTGTTGTGATTGTTTGAAAAGGTACACCACATAGAAGATTGTCTGGAGTTGTCCACTATCTTAGTGTTCATAGCACTGGGACATGTGTTGTCAGATGTAACTGTGGACTGCCCACATTTGGGCAGAACATTGAGAGGAACCACAATGATCACTTCCTCATTTTCAAACATGCACATCTCACTGTTGCTTTACAAGAAGCCAAGAGACCTAGCAGACATTGGATTTATTGAGCTGTTTGAGTTGGTTGACCATAGAATGTTGTCATCAGCTCCTTGATGGAGATGAATCTCTCCTGTGGTAGGTATGCTCTCTTTGTCTCTATATTCAGTACAGCCCCTATGTATGATATACTCCTCACGAGATCCAGGTGCGACTTCTTCCAGTTTACCTGTATTTCTAAATCCTGGAGAAGGGATAACACATACGAGGTCTGAGAATGTAACTTGTTTTCTTCCTTGGATGCCAGTAACCATCCATGGAGAGAGAGATGTCAGAGATCGAGTGGGCAAAGGGGTTGCTGGCCTTGATGTTGGAACTGCTGTGGTTGACAGCTTCAATGTCAATTTTGATTTTGCAATTGATGCTCAGACTCTTGCCTAGCCAGGCTCTAGCAGTTGCAGACCCAATGGAGAAGGGGTCATTCCCACAGCTTCATCCTGGCTCTTACTCTTTTTCAGAACTGGAGACGATAAGCTTCCCTCCTATGAATGTTTCTCCTTTGATTTTGAAGAATGGCCACTGGGAGGTGTAGGAGGCTTAAAAGCCTGTTCCATCTGCAACACCGAGGGTTTAGACTGCCCATGATGTGCAGCCCTTGGCAATGTCAATCCCAACTTTGATGGCGATGATCCCTTCAATGTTGATGGGTGCTCACCTGGTGTTGATGGGTATTCAAAACACCATCACAGAGTGTGGCATGCAACATAAGGACACGATTCCTTCTAGTTTGTTTCAAGAAGAATAAACAAGTTTTGCAGTTTGAGGTGTTGTGCCACTCTCCCAAACAAAACAAACAGGAGTCATGGACAAACAGGGTAGTTTGGAGCCTCACACAGAGTACCGCTTAAAGGATTTCCCCCCATCTTTCGATTTTCCTTTCTTTTGAAGGCATGTCTATTAGGGTAGTTAGTTTGAAATCCAAAGTCTTAACCGAAAATCCGCCCATTTGAGGGGCAATCCACAAGAATAGTCAGTCCAAATCCCGGGTCTATACCATAAAACTAATAAAGGTTTTTTATTTTTATTTTTTAACATAACTCTTGCTAAGGAACCGAATCCAATCGAGGAGCAACAGCCTACAATGTGTAATCATGACAGCAGTTGGAAAGAAACTGAGGAAAATGGCATCCTGCTTGCCTTAAATATTGACCATGCTGGCAGCGTGGGCTGCTACGAGGAGCTTTAGAACTCGGCTGTGAGGATCATGTGCAGGCACAGAACCCATTACTTATGGCTGGCAACAGGTCACAATCCAGATATTATACTGTTTCCAATGTAAGTAGCACTGCACAAGTGTGGGTGCACTGTTTTAAGTAGTTGTGCAATTGTGCTTTTGCTCAGCACTGAGAAAGCTGTCTTCCATGTGCACAGAACTAGTGGCTGTTTGGGAATGCTGGCATTATGGTGTGCCTCATGTGGGCCATTATGTTTGTTGCAAATTTTTAAAAAAGAGGAGGAAAAAAGGCGTTTGAAGCTGTGTTGTAATGTGCTACAACATTCTTAAAGCCACATTACAATAATTGTTGAAGGATTGTGACTGGATCTCTCATCTCTTTAATTTTTTTTTTGTAAAAAGAAGTTGGGATGGTGACAGGGCTGGATCAGAAGTGTGATGCCTCGAGGAATGGGACCTTAACCCTTGCCCCTGCAAATAAGATTTCCCCCCTCAATATTTGAGCAGATCTCTATCATTTTGTTTAGTATGACTCTTAGAGCACATAGGAGTTGTGCTCATATAATAAACAGAAGAATGTCAGAGGGATAGGCAGCACTTTTCTGGTTTATTTTCACAATTCCTCTCTAACGTCTGAGGGAATTGGGGGAAGGAGGCACTGGTTCCGCTCCTATCTCTCAGGCAGATTCCAGATGGTGTTGCTTGGAGACTGTTGCTCTTCAAAACTTGAGCTTTTATATGGGGTCCCTCAGGGCTCCATATTGTCTCCACTGCTTTTTAACATCTACATGAAACCACTGGGAGAGATCATCTGGGGATTTGGTGCTGGATGTTATCAGTACGTTGATGACACCCAAATCTATTTCTCCATGTCAACATCATCAAGAGAATGCATATCCTCCTTGAATGCCTGCCTGGAAGTGGTAATGTGCCGGATGAGGGATAACAAACTGAGACTGAGTCCAGACAAGACGGAAGTATTTGTTGTGCGGGGTTGTTACTCAGGAAATGATATTGACCTGTCTGTTCTAAATGGGGTCACACTTCCTCAGAAAGAACAGGTACGCAGTCTGGGAGTGCTTCTGGAATCATGCCTCCCCCTGGTTTCTCAGGTTGAGGCAGTGGCCAGAAGCGCTTTTTATCAGCTTCAGTTGACAAACCCATAAAGCCAGCTGTGTCTGTTTCTTGAGATTCATGACCTCAGAACAGTAGTACATCTGCTGGTAACCTCCAGACTTGATTACTGCAATGAGCTCTATGTGGGGCTGCCTTTGTATGTAGTCCGGAAACTACAATTAGTACAGAACGCAGCAGCCAGGTTGGTCTCCGGGTCATCTCGAAGAGACCATATTACTCCTATATTACAGGAGTTACACTGGCTGCCAATAGGTTTCCGGGCAAAATACAAAGTGCTGGTTATAACCTATAAAGCCCTAAACAGCTTAGACCCACAGTCTTTAAAAGAGCGTCGTCTTTTGCATGATCCCCATCATCCACTGCGTTCATCAGGGGAGGGCCATCTGTGGCTACCTTCAAGTCGTTTGGTGGCCACTCAGGGGTGGGCCTTCTCAGTTGTCACTCTGAGACTTTGGAATGCGCTTCCTGTTGACATAAGACTCTAGCCATCTCTAGCGATTTTAAAAAGATCTTTGAAGACTCATCTTTTTAACCAGGTCTTTTAACTTCTGTAATTTTAAATATTGTAAATGGATTTTGTTTTAAGCAGCTTTTTGGAGTTTTAATTGATTTTAAGGTTTTATTTATATTGTTGTTTTATAGTTGTGAATCGCCCCGAGACTTTGGTTTGGGGAGGTATATAAATGTAGAAAATAAATAAATAAATAAGACTTTGATGCCGCAAAAGAGAGGAATAATTGCATGTACAAGTGGTCTACTAGTCTTAACCTCAAAACAGGGAACTCATGGACAGCTCCTGTTCTATGATTAGACAAATAACAAGATGCAATTTTTATCAGAATGGACGATATCTGCAACCTGTTGTAAGTTCCCTGTTCCAGGGGCATAGGTAGGGGAGAGGGGACCCATGTTGTTGTTGTTATTATTATTTTACATTTAATTAATTAATTAATTACTTTCTATACCGCCCTTCCAAAAATAGCTCAGGGCGGTTTACACAGAGAAATAATAAATAAATAAGATGGATCCCTATCCCCAAAGGGCTCACAATCTAAAAAGAAACACAAGATAGACCCCAGCAACAGTCACTGGAGGTACTGTGCTTGGGGTGGATAGGGCCAGTTACTCTCCCCCAGCTAAATAAAGAGAATCACCATGTTAAAAGGTACCTCTTTGCCAAGTTAGCTTGGGTTAGCATTTATATCCCGCTCTTCCTCCAAGGAGCCCAGAGCGGTGTACTACATACTTAAGTTTCTCCTCACAACAACCCTGTGATGTAGGTTAGGCTGAGAGAGAAGTGACTGGCCTAGAGCCACCCAGCAAGTATCATGGCTGAATGGGGATTTGAACTCTGGTTTTCCTGGTCCTAGCCCAGCACTCTAACCACTGAACCACGCTGGCTCACCCCTCTCCCCGGCGCCCCCTCACCCAGAGAGAGATAAGGAAAAAAATAGGGAGAGGTGGAGCTGGGGGCCCCTCAAGAGTTGAGGGGTTCAGGTTCTTTGAACCCATCTGCTCTATTATAGCCACACCCCTGCCCTGTTCCCATATTATAGTGCAAAAACAAGATTACCTGCATGAGCAAGTAATGCAGGTAAGTAAGGCATGAGCAAATTTATACCAGTAAGCCAGCTGCAGTGTCTTTAGAGCAACTGCAAGGTAGAAGTTTTTACTATGCATGGAATATACTGCCTTCATTTCCCACAACAAATTCTGAAATCCAGTCCTCCCAATTCCCTTAGATACATATACCTTGGCTGAGTCCAGGACTAAACCAAAAGCAGTAAGACTATTTTAATAAAGACAGTAGAACAGTTACAATCTGCCAGATGAATGGTGAAGGGCCTAATTTGGCCCCAAAACTGGCTCTCCTCGCCCTTGTACTAGGACTATTTTCTCACAGCAGAGGGAACTGGTTAATGTCTCTGTCCACTTGCTGCAGTACCTAGATACTGATGCTCATCTCCTGTGGCTGCTATTTAACAAACAAAAGTCAAACATGCAGAGCCAAATGTTGTGATTAATGTCATGTCTGGTTTGTACAATGCTGCTGTGGAAAGGTCTGAAGCAACATAGTGTCTAAGTATTTATGAACAACAGCACAGATCAGAGAAGAGCACCTTTTGCAAATTCTAAAGACTGCTTGGTTTGCCTTCTTTTCTGTCTAGGGCATGTTTGTACAGCTTCTTTCTCATATGATTTCTATCTAGGTCAACTTCGAATAGATGGTACATGTTTTGGTCACCCCATGATCTGCCCTAACAAATGCTCTTGGGATGTTGTTGTTATTGTTAAAATCACTACCGCATTAAAATAGGTATTAATCTCTGCAAATGCTTCTCATGTTTGTTTGGATAAATATATAATCCTGACTATTATCACACTAGAGCCACCTAATGGCATAGCAGGGAAGTAACTTCCCTAGGGACCAAAGGTAAGTAACTTGCCTAGGGAGGCCTCCCATCCTCCCTGCTCCTTTAAGTTAACCACCCCTCCCTCCGCCTCCGAACCGGTCCGAATGCCGGACCTCCGAACCGGTTCGTGCACATCCCTACAAACAAGCCAAAGGTAAGAAACACAGTATTAAAGGTATGTGGCAGCAGACATATCCATACTGCCAAAGATTTGCCAGCAAAGAATGTGTGTATCTTTTCCACTATAAAGATATTTTATGAAAAGTTGGGGGTACATACTTCAGGTGGTGAAGTTGCAGTATTTTTCAGTTCTGAGTCATCTGCATTTTCTGGATCAAATACCCATGCTTTTATATCCTGACAAAGAAAAAATGTTAGCACCCTTTAAAAGAGGTGTTAAATTAGTATGAAAAATTCTGTCTTAAGCATTTATACAGAATTTCATAATCACTGTTGGATTCCTATCAGCTGATGCTACTCAATAGTATATGTCACGCTCCCTGAGCTATGTGGAGTATTTACCTACAGTCTTTTCTGTTCTTCACCCTATATCTCTTATGAAGAACAACACAACTCTCCCCAATGTCCAATTCATTTTTTGAAACCTTATCTTTTAAATGCCCTTTATTTTTCAAAATGTTCTTGGTTACTGTGAAGAACCCCAGATCAGACTTAGCTCAAGAGTGCTACCTAAAGCATCTGGGGCTTCAAACCACCCGAAGACATAGGTTTGGGGAAGTATACAAATTTGATAGACAGATAAAACTCCTTACTGAATGTTCTGTATGGGCATCCACGGGACTTTTGCGGGGGCGGGGGGACAGGGATGGGCAAAGACTGCAATGATATACCGATGTACCTGGGAGTAAGCCCCATTGAATTCAATGGGACTGAATCAATCCAGGGAGGGGGCAAATGCCCCCTCCAGACACCCATGATGCTCTGAATAATTTCCCCATCTCCCAGCGCAAGGTGACCAAGGCAGTTTCACTTCCCAAACTGGGTCAGAAACCAGATTGGGAAAGATCAATCAATTTAATCCAAGAAAACCCGGATCTGGTCTACCATTACAAGCTTGAGCATCTTACCCAAATAAGGTGCAGAGTAGTTGTAGCATTATAGGGCAAAGAGTTAACAATAGCATAGCATTAGAGAACAAGCTAGAGTTATCCCAAAATGACTATGGAAACAACACCGAAACAGAATTAACTGAGATATTGTTTGGCTGCACATGACAGAAGTTTTAAAAAAGAATCCTGATTATGCATCAATTATCACTCCAATATTTAACTGAATGGCATTTTACCACACATTCTTCTTCAGACCCAAAAGTATGGTGAACTGCACCCTGTGGCCTGAACCCTTCCCATTATCTTAAACCAAGGGTCTCTCTAGATGGCAATTTATTCCAACATGAGCACAAATTTCAATGAGAGATTTTCCAAAGCATCCAAATGACACAGGATCATAGGAAGCTGCCATATACTGAGTCAGACCATTGGTCCATCTAGCTCAGTATTGTTTACACAGACTTGGCAGCGGCTTCTCCAAGGTTGCAGGCAGAAATCTCTCTCAGCCTTATCTTGGAGATGCCAGGGAAGGAATTTGGAATCTTCTGCTCTTCCCAGAGAGGCTCCATCCCCTAAGGGGAATGTCTTACAGTGCTCACATGCAGTCTCGCATTCATATGCAACCAGGGTGGACCCTGCTTAGCTAAGGGGAGAAGTCATGCTTGCTACCACAAGACCACCGCTTTAAATTTAAACATGTTGCATTTCTAATGACATCAGCTTACAATCCATGAAGAGCCTGCCCCTTTTAACTACTACTTTTATTCTGATTTGAAAAAGAAAGAGGATTTTCACAGATTGTAATCAGATGGCCAGCAGACGATGCAAAGAAAGCATGTGTTGAAATGTCATCGGGATGCCCTTGAAAATCTGTTATAATTTCATTCATTCATTCAATTTATATACCGCCCCTTCCTAAAAAAGTCCATATCAATAGATTCCAAAGAATCTGAACAAACTCAGACTCACTTACAATGTGAAGATATGCAGTGGCAAGTGAGCAGCAATTACTTATCACAATCACAGGAGAACCTTGTTAATCGTGGAATCACCATCCACAGTTTCACGATTTAGGTAATAGACACCCAACCTCAGTATATGCAGGTATTTTTTGAAGGGGTCAAATCCACATATCCATGGGTTGGGGGTGGCCGTAAATGACATCAGAGGTCATTTCTGGCCTCCATTTTGACATCGGGAGATATTTTATGGCTCACTTTCAGAAATAAAAGGAACTAAAATGGTGATTTTCGGCCGATTTTATACTCTTGGGGGGCATTTCTGGATTCCTGCGGACCCTAGAAGCACAGTAGGCTTTTTCTAGGGCTTTTAACCCTGTTTTTAACTCCCCAGATTGGCAAAAAACCCAGAGGTTTGGGGCCGATTTTTGGCTGTTTTCTCTCCCTTGGAAACTAAGCCCCGCGATCCCATAGCCCCAACAACCCAGTACTCATGATTTCTGTACCCATGGTAGTAGCAGAGAACAGAACCCCCACAAATACTGAGGTTCTCCTGTAATATTCTTTATAAAAACAGTAATGATTAAGCTTGTTTGCTTTAACCAAAACAAACAAAATAAATAACAGTTATATAATGTAACAGTAGCATCAGTAATCGCAGAAATATAAAACTATATATTTAAAACAATTTAAAACTAATCACAAAAAATTAAAACTACTTAAAAAGTAATTTAAACAAGTCTAATATTACTCTAACATAATTGTGAAACTGGACTTGATATTTGCAAATCCTCTTACCAAAGATTTTCTAGGGTTTATGGCTTGCTTGCGTTAAACACTGCTTCAAATAATTAAGAAATATTAATTTACATTACTTTTTATGCATTTTATCCTAAACATATTTAGTCAAGACAACACATTGCCACTGGATTTATATTCAAGAAATTGTGCTCAGGATCATAGCTTTGTTTGTAAGGAAACTTAAGTCTGTAAATTTGCATTTTATAAGCAAAATGTTTACCTGCAATTCAACGTATGTTTCTTGTACTGTGCTAAAAAGTAAATATTAAATATTCATTTTAGCAGAAGTAAAAAAAAGTATAAAACCAACTATTTTAAAACCACAGATTATCAATTTGAATTTGGATACGTGGCTCTATTGTCAAAGCATAATGTTTAATATGCATGTGCTTTGGATCTTTAGTACAAAAGCACCATCACACTTAACATTTATAGTGCATCAGGTGATTGCATCAATGGCTGCTACAAGGTATGCATTTGTGTGGCTGCTACAAGGTATGCATTTGTGTGTAAACCCTCTGCAAACAATTTGCACCACCTCCCTCAAATTTTGAAACTGTTAAATACAGCCCCATTCAGACATAATGCCAAAACCCAGGTTGCTTACCTGTAAGATGATTTCTGTGGGAATCCATGGTTACTCACAACTGGGTCTTCTGCGCCTGTGCAGGAATCCCAAAGAGGAATCTATAGTTCCAATTAGGCGCTCTCTGGCCCTTAAAGACACAGGGATACGAGAGCCTATAAAACAGACTGTAGAGCGCCTCCTTCTTCAGTTCTTGAATCAGCCACTACAGAGAGACTGACGACATGGAAACACCAAAAAACTACAGAGTAGCACAGGTAGGTAAATCAAAATAGAGGTACGCTAGCAGAGGGGATGGCCGGGCGGGTGTTGTGAGTGACCACGGATTCCCACAGAGATAATCAGTTACAGGTAAGCAACCTGTTTATCTCTGTAGGGATCCATGGTCCCTCACAACTGGGTGAATGACCCACCACATAGGGGGTGGGTGCTAGCGATTAAGAGTACTTTCTTCAGAACCGCCCAACCAAAGTTGGCCTCAGAAGCAGCATGCAAGTCCACTGCATAGTGTTTAACAAAGGGTAGGTCCAAAGACCAAGGAGCAGCTCTGCAACTGTCAGTCATGCTGATGCCTGACATGTGGGCTGCCAAGGTAGCCATGGCCCTAGTAGAGTGGGCCCTGACCTTGGCAGTTGATTAAATGCTTTGCTTTCTGTAACAGAAAAAGATGAATTGTACAAGCCAGTTTGATAGTCTTTGCCTGGAGATGGCGAAGGCCTTGTGAAGCCCACAGAAAGAGATGAACAACTTGAGCATCAGAATGCCTTTGTGTGGTCCAGGAAGTACAGGAGGCACCTGTAGACGTCTAAGGTGTGCATGGAGTGCTCTAAGGGTGTAAACTGTTAAGGAAGAACGTAGGAAGGATTTTGTCCTGATTGATGTGGAAATCTGAGACAATTTTAGGGCAAAAGGCAGGGTCAGGATGAAGGACTACCCTATCTGGGTAAAATTTGGTATAGGGAGAATCAGCCCTCAAAGCCGTGAGTATGCTAACCTGCCTAGCAGAAGTAATAGCAACAAGAAAGGTGGTCTTTAGGGACAACAGTTTTATGAAGGACGTTAGCAGTGGTTCAAATGGGGCCTCTGTAAGTGTGGATAGTATAAATGAAAGGCTCCACAGTTCAACTGATTCTCTCACTGGAGGGTAGAAATTATTGATCCCCTTTTAAAAAGTGTTTAGAGTCAGGATGGGTGAAAACTGATTTGCCACCCCGCCCCGGGCAGTGAGCTGATATTGCCATGAGGTGGACTTTATGTATTCGAGAGGCCCAAACTTTTGAGAAAGGTGAGGCATAGAAGTATTTGTTGGGTAGAGGCCTGGAAGGGATCAAAACCTTTAGAGGACGCATAGGTTAGAAAATGCTTCCACTTGCACATATAGTCTCTTCTATTCAAGGCTTTCCAACAAGATATCATCTAAAGGTTCAGCCTACATGCCATCAGAGAGAGAGTGTTATGAGCATGGTGCAGGACTAAGCCCCTGTCCCTCGTTAGAAGGTCTTTCCACAGAGGAAGACAGAGGTAGTCGCCCTTGGAGAGTTGCACGAGAGCTTGGAACCAGGGCTGCCTGGGCCACCAGGGGCAGATTAGGATGTACTGACTTTGTTCTTGAAGTACCTTTCCCACTACTCTGGAAATTATCAGGAAGGGGTGGGGAAGAGGTAGTACAGCCTTCCCCTCCACTGTAATTGGAAGGCGTCTCCCAGCGAGTTCTCACCGATGCCTGCTATAGAACAGAATAAATCACATTTTGTATTTTGTTTGGTGGCAAAGAGGTCAACTGCAAAGAGCTCCAGGAAGTTAATGTGGAGTTCCAGTTGGTGAAGGTTCCACAAACCCTGTGTTTGTAGTGAACGACAATGCGCGCCCCATCCCTGCAGGGAGGTGTCAGTGATAACTGAGGCAAGGAACACCCCGCAATAGGGAGTCAGACACAGACCACCAAGTAAGGTCTTGAAGGACAGCATCAGGGATGACTAAGCACCTTGTTTGGCTGTTCAGGTTCAGTTGGAAGACAGAGCAGCCACATCTGAAGCCTCCTCATCCGGAGACTCGTGTTGGCCACTGTCGTGATGAATGAGGCCATCAGGCCCAGAAGACGCTGTACTGAGCAGTCTCACTGCCAGGGCGAGGCCTGGAAAGCCGCAACCATGGCCAAGATGGACAGGATGTGTTCATTGGGTAGGCAGGCACATCTGGTGAGAGAGATTCCTGCCTGCAACCTTGGAGATGCCACAGCCAGTCTGTGTAGACAATACTGAACTAGATGGACATATAGTCTGACTCAGTATATGGCAGCTTCCTATGACCTCTAGGTTGAAAAGCTTGTTTAGGCTGATCCTGCTGCTTGGATTTTTGTTGGGTCTTTTGAAGACATTGGAAGGAGCACCTGAATAATTATCTGGAGCCTCATCTAGTTACCCGTCTTGAGAGAGTTTAGGCTGGTAACATTGCCTGTATCCATAACGGTATCTGTTCTGGAATGTTGTCTGTTGAGGTGGGGCAAAACTCTTGGTGGTGTACCAAGACTTCTTTAGTTTTTCCATGATTTCATCAGTATCCTTGGCAAAGAGGCCTTCACCATCAAAGGGCAGGTTTTCAATCTTGTCCTTATTAACCTCTAAAAAGTGTGGAGTGAAGCCATGCACGGTGGTGAACACAACTGAGTCTGTCAACACCTTGGATTTGGTTTCCGACAGGTGTTTGGCAGTGCCAAGATGTTGGCGAGTCGAGTCAGCTCATTTGGTGAGAGAGATCAGAAATTTGGAATTGAAAGTCTCAGGCAAGTCATCAGCATAATCCTTCAAACAATCCCACAGAGACTGTTGGTATTTTGACATGCAAGCCATATAGTTGGCTATCTTCAGTGAGACACAGGAGGCAGAACAGAATTTCCTATTTCAGCTTCCGGCCATCCTTGTCTATCGGAGCAGAATGCTTTCGTGAGAACTTCAATTGTAGAACACAGTCCACAACAAGGTAGTTGGGGGTTGGGGGTTTAAATAAAAATAGACACAAAGTCTCCTGGATTCTGTAGAGGTTTTCCAATTTTTTGCATGGGAGTGTGGAAGTAACAGGAGCAGTCCAGGTAGACTTGGAAACCACATTTAGGGGAGAGAGCATTGGCAAACCTGCAGGATGAGCCATGGACGTCTATGATAAATATTCATAGACTGGGTCCTTGACTGATGTCTATGGAGGAGGTATCTCAAGGCCCAAAGCCTTTGCCATTCTGTGGATCTGAACCCTGTAAGACCTTGTCTCCTTGGCCAGGGAGTTTGAAGGTGGGTTTGCCACGTCATCATCCAGGGAGACCTTAGAGATGTCTGAGCCTGGGGCAGAGGAATCTGTAGACTCATCTGAGTCCAGGTCCTCTGGACCAGGAGCCTCAGGATGCAGCTTCATAGGAGGGGCAGGGTCCCTAGGATGGGCTGGGTCCAGAGGGGCCACAGCTGATTCCGGAGTAGGCAGAGGAGCCCTTGGGGCTGGTGTCACTGACCTTGAGGGATTCCTGGGTGCAGAAGGATGCTTGAATGGGTTGTTGGTTGGTGCAAGGGGTAGGGGAAACAGATAGATCACCCACAAGTCTCATTGATGTCTACAGCCTGTACTCCTCAAAATTGTAGGAGAGGCCAGGAGAGTCAAAAAGAGAATGAGATCTAAATTTCTCTTGGGTACGCAGGCAGCTAGAGTCAAAAGCGCCAGCAAACTGTCATACTTAAGAGGCCTCATGGGGAGATGTGGTGCAGAGAAATGGTAGCATTCTCCCCATGGCATAGAAGGGGAACATATTGGTGTTTCCTGTGTGGGAGTGCCCAAGGGCATCTTAAGAACTGGCAGAGGGGATCTTGAGTCATCATTGTCTAGGCCCTGAGAAAGAGTGTCCTTAAATGTGGTATTGGAATGTGTGGAGTTAGCTGAGCCCAGCATCCTTTCCAGCTCCTGTATGAGTAATGCGGACATATGCAGGTCAATTTTTGGCAGGAGTATTCCCTGTCAGCATCTGGCAGGAGACAGTCTGGCAGGCGACTGAGCTGGTGTGGAGGACTGCAAAATACCAATAGGTGAAGAAGGC
Source organism: Hemicordylus capensis (assembly GCF_027244095.1). Classification (NCBI taxonomy): domain Eukaryota; kingdom Metazoa; phylum Chordata; class Lepidosauria; order Squamata; family Cordylidae; genus Hemicordylus; species Hemicordylus capensis. The sequence goes on along the minus strand of NC_069657.1, from coordinate 387,399,464 downwards.
CATGAGCGAATCGGTGATATCCTTGCAGAAGAAACCTGGATAATATTAGAACAGGCTCCAGGTGTTGAGGGTACCACCAGCACTGGAGCTGTTGACATCAAGGCAGCTGTCTTGGACGTCGAAGGCATTGTAAGCATCGGTGTTGGCACAGTCTTGGATGTTAAGATCAAGAGTGTCGAGGTTGGACGCTTCAGTGCCGAAGAGTGTCTCTCCAAACATCTCTCGTCTCCTGATGTCTGGGCATTCGACGTAGTCAACACCGTAGATTAAGAAGCTGAAGTCTTGGTGCTCGGGTCTCTAGGAGAATAGGAGGTTCCCAGTTTCACCATGGAAGACAAAGGGGTCTTGTCTGGTGTTAAGACCTACAGCAGTCCGGGGGTTGACGTTGATGCTCGTTTGTGAGTAGAGCCGGGTTTCAATTTCAAGGACAAAGATCACGGAGCTCCAGGCAGGCTCTTGATACTTGAGATCGCCGGCTTTGAGCGCTTCTTATGTATATCCTTGGAGGAGAGAGAGCAATCTCTTTCACGTTTATGCTTGCGAAAGGGCTCCCATCCTCTATCCATAGGCTTCTTAAAAGTGCCTTCCCCATGTTTGTCAGGCACCGAGCATGATGACATCAAAGTGGACACTGATGGTGTTGAATGACTAGGTGCCGAGGTTCTCAGCAGTGACAGGGGACTTGGCCTCGGAGTTCTGGGGCACAAAATATTTTCATAGTGGGAAGCCTTTAAGCGCAATTCTCTAGTCAGACGAGTTTCTTTCTTAAACAAAAGACAAACTCTGTAGTGCTGGTGTTGTGGCCATAACCTAGACAGATCAGACAGTCCTTACGGCCATCCAAAGAAGGCATGGTGCCTCTGCATGTAGCACACCATTTGAAAGTTTTTGGGGAAGACATTCAAGGTCAAAATAGTCTGAGTTTGGCCAAAATGACAGAAAGATGTCCAAAACAGAGGATTTAGATAGAGAATGTTCTTAAAGCAGTCCAAGGTCACACGTTTGGAGGGAAAAAACACCAGAGAATAGTCAGCCAGTCCGAGTCAAAAACACAGAGAAAAACAGAGAAAACAGAATGGTCAGAAGCAGTCTGGGTCAAGCCAAAAATCAAAAATTTTATCTTATTTTCTTCACAGGAATGAGGGGGAAAGAGCAGACCCTTAACGAGGCAGCACAAGAGGCAGACGAGAAGAAACTGAAGAGGGAGGGACTCTATAGCCTGTTGTATAGGCTCTGGTATCCCTATGCCTTAAAGGGCCAGAGAGCGCCTAATCAGAGCTATAGATTCCTCCACGGGACTCCTGCGCAGGTGCAGAAGCCCCAGTTGTGAGTGACCATGAATCCCTACAGAGAACCAGAGGCAAACGTGCCAGAGGTTGGAGTTTGTGATTGTCCAAATGCATAAAGCTACAGTTTAAACATCCAGCTTCCTCTACCCATGGTTTCAAGCTAAGTCTGAACAGGGCCTATATTTCACAAGTGGTTAGAGACATATGCACGAGCCTAACGTCGGGGAACACACTCAAGATAATTTAATATGTATAGGTGACCCCTATATCAACCACCAAGTGGTCTCCACAGCTGGGAGCGTGTGTGTGCAGGGGCATAACTATAAGAGGGCAAAGGGAAACAGTTGTCTGGGGGCCCACTGCTTTGGGGGGCCCCCAGAGGCAAGTCATATGTCTGACTCCCCCAGCCGTGCACTCGCCCGAGCTTCCTTTAGTTGTATTCATCCTCTGAAACTGATGTGAGTGTTCAGACCTGGAGCTACCAGAACAGCATGTGACTTGCATCGTCCACATTTTACAAAATCTTTTAAAAAATAATTTAGGATGATATTCTATTGTGGCACATAGATGTTGTGTGTGTGTGTGTGTGTGTGTGTGTGTGTGTGTGTATACATACACATACACATACACATACACACACACACACAAATTTTACTATGCTTTTTGTTACCACTATTCAGCCTCATGAGCTGAGCTTGAGTGAGAGAGGGCATTTTAAAATCTTGTCTCTGGGCCCACTCCAACCTTGCTACGCTAGTGTGTGTGTGAAAAGGGGAACTTCTCAGAAATGCTACCTGTTCCATGTGCAGGGTCAGTGAGACAGGCAGAGCTGAGGGGTCTCAATGTGTGGATGAGATGGTACCGAGAGGAGGGGTTTATATTTGTTAGGCACTGGGATACATTTTGGGGCAAGCAAAGCCTGTACAAAAGGAATGGGTTGCATTTGAACCAAGATGGAATCAGACTACTGGTGCTTAAAATCAAAAAGGTTGCAGAGCAGCTTTTAAAATGACACGTGGGGAATAGCGGACAGGAGCTGGACAGTATTCGGTTTGGCAAATGCCATCCTTTAAGGTGCGAGAGTGTAAAAAAATAAAGAAAGAAAAAACAGAAGGGGAGAGTGATTGATCGATCAAGTGCTGTCAAGTCAGTGTCGACTCTTAGCAACGAAATAGATATTCTCCAGGATGATCTGTCTTCAACTTGGCTTTTAAAGTCTCTCAGTGTAGAACCACATAAAGAGCAGACAGAAGGCTGTGCTAGCTGGTCAAAACACTGACAATGACTGGGAGTTGCAGAAGGAAATCAGGGAGCTGTCAAGGAGAGGCAGGGCTGTAATAATGGATGACCAATTACCCACACAGACTGGGTCAATTCATAGTCAGGTAATGACAAAGAGGTCAAATTTCTAGATACACTGAATGACTGTGCCCTAGAACAGTTGGTTTTGGAACCAACAAGAGAGAAGGTGACCTTGGACTTAATCCTGTGTGGCACCCAGGACCTAGTGCGTGATGTCAGTGTCATCTACCATTTAGGGAACAGTGACCATAGTGCGATCAAATTCAGCATACATGTGGGGAGAGAATCACCAAGGAAGTCTAACACAGACACTTTGAATTTCAGAAGAAGAAACTTCTCCAAAATGAGGAGTTTGGTGAAAAGAAAACTGAAAGGGAAAATCAGGAGAGTCACTTCACTCCAGAATGCATGGAGTTTACTCAAAACCACAATACTAGAAGCCCAGTTAGAATGTGTACCAAAAAGGAGGAAAGGTATCACTAAGTCCAGGAGAATGCCAGCATAGCTAACGGGTACCGTCAAGGAAGCCATAAAAGGGAAGAAGACTTCCTTCCAAAATTGGAAGGCCTGCCCAAATGAGGAGAACAGAAAGGAACACAAACTCTGGCAAAAGAAATGCAAAGTGACAATAAGGGAGACGAAAAGAGAGTTTGAGGAACATTTAGCTAAAAGCATCAAGGGGAACAAAAACTTCTTTAAATACATCAGAAGCAGGAAACCTGCCATGGAGGCGGTTGGACAATGAGGGAATATTAAGGAGGATATGGAGGTTGCAGAAAAGCTAAATGAGTTCTTTGCATCTGTCTTCACGGCAGAGGATACTGAGCATTTACCTGTTTCTGAACCGGGTTTCTCAGGGACGGAGTCTAAAGGACTGAGTCAGATAGGGGTGACATTTTAAACTGCCTGGAAAAATTAAAAACTAGCAAATTGCTAGGGCTGGACAGCATCCATCCAAAAGTCCCTAAAGAACTCAAATGTGAAATTGCTGACCTCCTTGCAAAAATAAGTAACTTATCCCTACACTCATGCTCTGTACCGGAGGACTGGAAAGAAGCCAGTTGAACACCGATTTTCAAAAAGGGATCCAGGGGCAATCCGGGAAATGACAGCCCGGTTAGCTTAACGTCTGTTCCAGGCAAATTGATGGAAAACATTCCCGAGGATAAAATTGTAAAGCACACAGAACAACAAGCCCTGCTGGGGGAAAACCAGCATGGCTCCCACAAAGGTAACTCTTGCCTCACTAACCTTTTGGTGTTCTTTGAGAGTGTCAACAGGTGTGTGGATAAAGGTGATCCAGTTGACATAGTATACCTGAACTTCCAAAAAACTGTCAACAAAGTTCCTCATCAAAGACTCTTGAAAAAACTCAGTCTTGGGATAAGGGGACAAGTATATGTGTGGGTTGGTAACTGTTTGAAGGACAGGAAACAGAGGGTAAGTATAAACGGAGAGTTTTCACAATGGAGGGAAGTAAGAAGTGGGGTCCCTCAGGGATCTGTACTGCAACTGGTGCTTTTAAATTTATTCACAAATGACCAAGAAGTTGTGAAGTATCGAGGTGGCCAGATTTGCAGACTATTTAAACTATTTATGGTAGTGAAATCCAAATCAGATTGTGAGGAGCTCCAAAAGGGGGCAAAATGGCAAATGAGGTTCAATGTTGGCAAGTGGAAAGTGATGCATATTGAGGCAAAAAACCCCAACTTCACATATACACTGATAAGATCTGAGCTTTCAGTGACTGACCAGGAGAGGGATCTTGGAGTCAAGGTGGACAGCTCATTGAAAGTGTCGACTCAATGTGCAGCAGCTGTGAAAAAGGCCAATTCCATTCTAGGGATCATTAGGAAGGGAATTGAAAATAAAAATGCTAATATTATAATGCCCTTATACAAAACTATGATACGGCCACACTTGGGAGTACTGCATATAATTCTGGTCACCATACCTAAAGAAGGACATTGTAGAACTAGAAAAGGTGCAGAAGAGAGCAACCAAGATGATCAGGGACTCAGAGCACCTTCCTTATGAGGCAAGTCTACAACACCTGGGGTTTTTAAGTTTAGAGCAAAGACGACTGCGGGGAGACATGATAGAGGTCTATAAAATAATGCATGGTGTGGAGAAAGTTGATAGAGAGAAATTTCTCTATCACTAGAACCAGAGGTCATCCCATGAAACTGATTGCCAAGAAATTTAGGACCAAGGAAGTACTTTTTCTCACAATGCATAATTAACATGCTGAATTCTCTGCCACAAGATGTGGTGATAGCCAACAACCTGGATGGCTTTAAGAGGGGTTTGTATAACTTCATGGAGGTCCATCAATGGCTACTGGTCAGAGAGCTATAAGCCACCTCTAGCCTCAGAGGCAAGATGCTTCTGAATAACAGTTGCAAGAAAGTAACAGCAGGGAAGTAACAGCAGGAGTGAGGGCATGCCTTCAGCTCCTGCCTGTGGGCTTCCCAGCAACATCTGGTAGGTCACTGTGTGAAACAGGATGCTGGACTAGATGGGCTTTAAGCCTGATCCAGCAGGGCTGTTCTTATGCTAGTCACAATATAGTGACTAAGGAGTAGTAAGAAGGATATACTCTTTCAGTCTTTACCCATGCTTGTGATTACACAGACAAGGCTGGAGGTAGTTACAAACTAAGGCTCAAACGACATGTTATATTAAAGAAATAAAAAAAAGAAAATGTAGCATCTAAGAAATTAAATTAATGAATGATTAAATAAATTAAATGAATAGTTTGGCCTTCTGTGTGCTTTTTCTAACTTCCATAGCAGCCACAGGGATGGCATCATCAGGATCGAGACAATGGTGTAGGTTTTTTAAAAAAATCTTTTAAACACTTTTACCCCCTCAGATAGGCTAGCTGAAACACCTATTGCCCACGAGATGTAGGTAAAGCAGCCAGTGAAGTGATGTTTCACCATCCCCTGTTGCTGCTGCATCTCCAGATGGAACTGCCCCCTTCTTCTCCTTGGGAACATGGGGAACCTGGAAACATAGGTATGAAACTAGCCCTCTGATTTGCTCCTGGACCAAAGGAGTTCAGGGGCAGAAATGATGTTGAACCAGGGCCAAGCTTCAGTATCTGCAATTAAATGCCAACCTGGTGGCTAGGGGCCTCTCTCTCAATGGGCTGAGAAAGAGACCCCATTGGGATGGAGGATCCCTACCATGGATCTGGACCCATCTCAGCTCCAGGAGGAGGCGGAGCTCTAGTTCCCTCTATAACTTAACATCTGCAATCTGACCTTTGATGGTGCAACATCTCCTCTTTGTAAGCTGCTCCTAGAACCAGCGCACAAGTTGTAGTTCCAGCTTCAGTTCTGTTCTAACTTCTGACCTGGCTGCTGGCCCAAGCCTCTTTTCTGATCACCCTGCTCCCTGTATCTCTGGTATGGGCCTCCTGCCTTGACTCTCTCCTTGGGTCTTGACCCAGCATCCCTACCTAGCACTAAATCCTCTCACCCTGCTGGGCTTGAGCTTGGATAGTCAGGCACCAAGATGCTTTAGAAACTTGCCCCTGCTTTGGAATATGTGCCAGTCTGCAACCTTAGAAACCCTCTAGCTCCAGTGACAGCAGTATGGAATACAGATGCCCCATCTGATATCCAACCTTCCCCCTTTTGAAATTTCATCACTCTCAGAACATGAAAGATATAAACTGTTCCTGTGCTCCTTTCTTTCTCATTCTCACTCTTATTCCAATTCTGCTTTAATTTCCTTGCAGAAGGTTGACCTCTATTCCCCACCCCCTGAAAAAAACAACCTTTAGATTCACTTTGCAGCCAATATTCAATATCTGATTATTCAATACTTGGGGGATTCCAGGGACAGATCAGAGGGTCAGTTGTGAGGCACTGGATCCCCATGTTTCCAGGTGAAGTGATTTAAAGACACTTCATGCTGCTCTGTACCAGCCTCGCCTTCTGAAAAGGCAGCATGGGATGAGTGGGAGGCTGTGTGAGGCAGCTGGTTGCAGGGGTGATCAGCTGCCCAAGGTGGTTACCTCACTCAATAATAATTTGTGATAGAATAATGCAACTTCTGTACACTATGCATATTATACAATATTTGTGCTTGCTGATATCCTTCTGTGGCATTTTCCTTTAGCAATCTATTTTAAAGATCTCCAAAGGTGAGAGAAGGTATCATAAGCACAGATATAGTAACGAGTCCCATTTAAGCCCAGTGGGACATGTTTCTGAGTACACATACTTAGGAGCAAGTATCTGTGCTGGCCTGCAAGTTTGGCTTCATTGGGGTTGGGTGCTAGACAGTTTGTATTTATCATTTTCATCTTGTATTATTATTATACAAATTACTAATTAAGAGATTGCATATCCATATCAGATTAGATATGTTACCTTGTTTTTTGATGAATATACCACAAAAAACAATTCACATCAGAAATTATAGATAAGTAGCGTTCATTATCCTCAAATGTCTAGAAAAGAGAAAACATGCTTATTTTGTTTTATCTGCATAATACACCAACAGAATTTGAATAATCTCACATGTATGGTTATGAGTCATTTTACACACTGGTATTTGTTAGGATCTGGGAAATGAACAATTTTTTGTAGCTTCTAGAGAAATTAATTATCTTCAATCCTTCCACTCAGGCTCACTGAAACTTGGTTTTGGGAAATTAACAGATTGTCTTTACAAACCCTTATGTAAGCCAGTCAACAGCTCTGACTACACCTAACCATCACATCATTGCCTAGCCCCATTTCACAACTTTGCTTACCTGTTTTCTATACCTGGGTTCTACTTGGCTTCTACATGGTCTGCCCTTGGGAGATAATGTATCTCTTTTAGATATTTACATGAATATTTACATACCCCTGCCTCCAAAGCAAATTAGAGTATCATCCCACTCCTGGATCATCTCTACTACTGAAGGAGAGCTGCATGTGGTTCCTCATTTAGCTTAGAATATATACATGTGCAAAAGAAAATGCCCCTAGCTGCATATTTTAGGTCTCATGATAATCACATAGAAACCTTGCAAAAGACCTTTACTGCAACTACTCTGATAAAAAAGTAGATATTACATCTAACATTATTCTGGAGGCTCAGTGGGTAGGGATAATTTAAAGTATTAAAATTAAATTATATCAACACACAGAAATTTACAATATCATGTTACCATTTCCAAGGTTCTAAAATCTCCTTAAATTAAAAAGCTCATGTAAAGCTCATGAAAGTATCATTTGGAAATAGCAGAGCCAGGGAATACTCAGCACATATAGGTTTATTTTATTCAGGTTTCTATATTTGATTTAGTTGTGATAATATCTAATCACTGATCTTCCTTAAGCCAGCAATTAAGCACTTCCCATTTTTGTAAATGTTTGCTTGACATGTTATGTTCACTGGGCAGCAATCACAGTACCCCTGGTACAACATGCATCAGCACAACTTTCCCCACCCCTTCTTCCTTTCTGAAGCTCCCTGTGCCTCCCCACCACCCACAAAAGCCACTTCTGAGGGTCAGGGGATATTCAGTAGTGGCATGGAATCCAAAATAGGGAGCGGGAACATCTGGAAACCACAAGCAGAGCAATGCCTTTGCTAGCAGTTCTCCTCGAGGTTGCCAGGTATCATCCCTCCCTCTGCAGTCCACATCCCATCCTATTGCTGAAAGTCCCCCAACTCTCAGCAATTACTTTTGAGGCAGTTCGGGGAGCTCCATTAGGGAGGAGGGGATAGGGAAGGTGATTGGTGCTGGCACACATTGCACCAATGATATACTCTGGCTGTTACCCAGTGTTTCAAATCTGAGTCTGGCAGAAGCCTACTCCTTAAAATCAATATCTGGTTTCTGGAGCACAGTCATACATTTTTCTGAAAGTATTCTAACACTGAAATTAACATCTGGCAACTTACCGGATTAGTAACTACTGGTTTAATTGTATGAGTTCCAGGAATTGTACAATGGATTGTTGTTTTTGGTGCACTACAGCAAGGGAAAAGTCTACATTAAGTTGAGAGCAATAACCATAGATAGATACATTTATTATAGATCCATTTTATCTTAGCCTTAATTCTCCTAGAGAACGTCCTCTTGCATCTTCACACATCTGCTCTCATAATACTTGTAATAGGTGGTTTAGCAGTTATTTAGACATTACCAAATCATTAAACTGTGTGGTTACCTTTATATTAATAACCCCATTCTTCTAAAGGGCTTCCCTCCTAGAAATAAACTTGGTGGCCACAACCATATGATTGGCTGTAGGCCTATATTATACATATGCAGATGCATGTAACATTCTTATTAGATCTCCTTTTCAAAAACAAAACAAAGCTTTTGGAATGAGCATTTGGGAGCAGAGAGTGACGGTGGGTTCTGGGGGAGCTATAACCCCTTCCCTGCTGGCCATTTACCCACTTCTAATTAGCCTCCAGTCACAGCCCCACTCCCCAGCCACAAACCTGGCAGTTACATTCTGAACCCAATTGCGTTTTCCAAAACATTTTAAAGGGCAGTCCAGTACATAGCACATTACAGTACTCTTGACTAAGGCAAGAGGCCAGCTGACATGTAGCTTCTCCAGATAAAGGAGCAGCTTGTAAAGGTTGTTCCTCGCCACTGTCCACACTTGGACATCTGGAAGAAATGCTGGATACAGGATCACCTCCAAGCTGCAAACTTGCTGCTGTAGGGGGATTGAAAACCCTTCCAGCATTACAGATCTCTACCTGGATAATTAGTCTCCCCAACCAACTGTACTGCTCAGTCCTATCTCAGCTAGGTGCTCCAGAAAGATGCCATGGCTGATAATATTTAAAGCCACTGGGAGGTCCAAGAGATTCAACAGGGCTGCACTCTTCCTGTCCATCTTTTGGCATAGGTTATTTCACCAGGATGACCAAGGCAGTTTTGGTTCTGAAACCAAGCCAGAAGCCAGGCTAGAATCAGTTTCATCCAAGAAGGGCTGGAGTTGGTTCCAACCTCATGCTCAAGCACCTTGCCCAAAACTGGTAAGTTTAAAATGGGACAACAGTTGTTCAAATTGGAAAGGTCAAGTGATGCCCGCCCAGCAACATGTTTCCTTCAAGGCTGCTGAAACTTTACTTGCTTTTAGTGAGGAATTTGTTGTCTCTGTGACCCATACAAAACATGCAAAATGCATACACAGATATAAACATGTTCTAAATAAGTGTAAACAAATTCTACAATGGGATGCTACTATGTTTGTGTTTCAACAACAACAACAACAACAACAACAACTCTTTAATAAGCAAATACAAGTAGACATTTTGAGCAGTCTTGCCCTGATCTGGTTGCTGTAACAAGCAAGAATGGACAAAGGAAAAAGTGATGGTTCATATCTAAGCACATTTATACCACCCCATACAAGAAGTCCGTGGGCGGTTCACAATATAAAACCATTAAAACATTAACATAATAAAAACAATGCAAAATACAATAAAAACTCTAAAATCAAAGCTTTAAAACTGTAAACTAAACAGGTATGTTTTTAGGTCCTTAAAAACATTCAGAGAAGGGGAAACTCTAGGAAGCACATTCCAGAGTCCTGGGGCAACTGTAGAAAAGGTCCGGTTTCTAATCGCCACCAACCGAGCTGGTGACAACTACAACCGGACCTCCCCAGATGATCTTAACAGGCAGTGGGGTTGATGAAGGCATTCTCTTAAATATCTCAGACCCAAGCCATTTAGGGCTTTATAGGTCTTTAGCTTTACAGCAGTGTTCTCTCTAATTATTTTCATCTATGTGCAGAAAGAGTTTTGTTCTTGATGGCAGTATCAAGGCAGTGTGTGTGCACATGAATTCAGAGTGGGACCTTCCTGATTAAACCTGAGCGGGATCTAAAATTAACTGAGTGGACATCAAAAACAGTGTAAGTACGCGTGCGCACATGCACGCCTTAGAGAGAACACTGCTTTATAGCCCTCTCACAAACAGCACTTTGTATATTACCTGGAAACTTATTGACATCCAGTGTCATTCTTTTAAAATGGGTGTAATATAATCTCTTAGGGCAAGCCCGGAGACCAACTTGGCTGCTGCATTCTGTACTAACTGCAGTTTCCAAATTGCATACAAAGGCAGCCCAACGTAGAGCTCTTTGCAGTAGTCAGGACTGAATGTTATCAGCATATGCCCTACTGTTTTAAGGTCGTTTATCTCCATAAATGGACGTAGCTGGCGAATCAGCTGAAGAAAGCACTCCTGGCCACTGCCCCAAGCTGAGAAATCAGGGAGATATTTGGATCTAGAAGTACTCCCAGATTACATACTTGCTCTTTCTGGGTGAGTGCAACCCCATCCAGAACAGGCAGATCTAAACCACTCCCTAAATCTTGACCTCCCACAATGACCTCCATCTTGTTTGGATTCAGTCTCAGTTTGTTCTCCCTTTCTGTAGTCAATAAAAGCACATTTTGACTTCTTTTTGGTATTCTTTGGCTTTTTCAATTATCCAGAGTGCATCAGCAATGATGTCTCTTGTTCCCCGTAGAGATGTGCCTGGAACCATTCCAGAAGGCGGGGGAGGGTGCACTTACCTCTCCCGCCACATTTCCCCCACTGGTGCTCCGTTGTATCAAAGCCCCTTGGGTTGGCAGTGTACCTCCCTGCTGCCCCGTTGACCTCATTGGCTGGAGGTGGCCAGAAGTACCAGGCGCGCGTGCATCCATTGTGTGTGGGCACATGTGACAGGTGCAGTCATACCCAGTACTTCCGGCCGATGAGGGCAATGGGGCAGCAGAGAGATATGCTGGCATCCCGAGGGGCTTTGATACAACAGAGCACCGGCAGAGGAAATGTGGTGGGAGAGGTAAGTTCACCCTCCCCCGCCTTTAAGGGAACACCCCTGCCACCTCCGAAAGCCAAAATGGCCCTGGTGGCCAAAACGTTTCGGAGGCCTCCATAATGGCCTCCAAAACATTTCGGGCTCAAGCCCAGTTCCTCGGCTTTTTCTGAAACATGCGTGAACATCTGGCATTTCCCTTTCCATGTAGGGCTCTAATCTGCGTTGGATGATCCTGAGCATTATTTTGCTAGTGTGTAAAATTAAGGTTATTGTGCGATGGTTTGTGCAATCTTTTCTTTTGTATGGGTATGCAGACTGACCTCTTCCCATCTGTTGGCCATTGTGTTCTCCAAATTTGCCGGAGTAGTTTGGTTAGAGCTTTGACTGATTCTTCTTCTGTTGCCTGCCATATTTCTGTAGCTATTCTATCAATTCCTGTAGCCTTCTGACTTGGTAACTACTGGAGTGCTGACCTAACTTCATCTTCCCATACTAGAGGTTCTTGTAAGTAGGGGATATCTTCTAGAGTATCTTGGATGCTGATGTCCCTGCTGTACAGATTTTCACTATACTCCTTCCATCTCCGTTTTATCTTCTCTGAATCAGTTACTATCTGTCCTTTGGCATCCCTTAACATACCAATTCGAGGTTGGAACCTCCTTCTGAGTTCAGAGACCTTTTAGAAAACTTTCCTTGTTTTTCCGTGTCTGTTTCCATCCTCAAGGTCTTTACAGATGTCATTGTACTGCTCCTTGTCTCTTCTAACAGCTTTCTGAAATTCTCTATTAAGTTCCTTCGTGAACTTAAGGTCGTGAGGTCTTTATATTTCTTGACTATGGCTTCTCTCCTCTTCTTGGCAATTTCCACCATCTGTTCTGACATCCATTTTGCTTTCTTCTGTTTCTTGGTCTTTGGCAGTCTCTTTTCACATTCGTCCTTAACAAGTTCTTTGATTTCATACCACAGTTCCTCTGGTTCCCTATCAATGAGGTTCAGAACTTGAAAGTGGTTCTTGATATTCTCCTTGAAAATGGGGGGCACATTCTTAAGATCATATTGTGGAAACTGGATAGCTTTGATTTTCTGCTTTAGCTTGACTTTGAACTTGCACATGAGCAGTTCGTGATTGGTTCCACAATCGGCCCCCGGCCACGTCTTTGCTATTACAACTGAGCTCTTCCACCTCCTCGCACCAATAATGTAATCAATTTGATTTCTGTGTACTCCATCTGGTGATGAACATGTGTATAGGTGCCGCTTTGGTTGGATCAAATAACCTTCTCGGGTGGAACATTCTAATGGGCCCCTCACCCCCGCGAAGGTGGGATGTGACTGTGAGTCCAACCTTAACCAGATCGTGGTCCATCCATGACAATAGGGAAATCACAGGAGTCAGCACGCATGGAACAAATCATCAGGAGAGATCATCAGGAGATTTGGTGCAGGGTGTTATCAGTATGCTGATGATACCCAAATCTATTTCTCCATGTCAGCATCATCGGGAGAGGGCATAACCTCCCTAAATGCCTGCCTGGAGGCGGTAATGGGCTGGATGAGGGATAACAAACTGAGTCTGAATCCAGACAAGACGGAGGTACTCATTGTGTGGGGTCAAAACTAGGGAGACGATTTTGATCTGCCTGTTCTGGATGGGGTCACACTTCCCCAGAAGGAACAGGTATGCAGTCTGGGGGTGCTTCTGGATCCAAGTCTCTCTCTGGTGTCTCAGGTTGAGACAGTGGCCAGAGGTGCCTTCTATCAGCTTCGGTTGATATGCCAGTTGCGTTTGTTTCCTTGAGATAAATGACCTCTGAACAGTAGTACATCTGCTGGTCACCTCCAGACTTGACTACTGCAATGTGCTCTATGTGGGGCTGCCTTTGTATGTAGTCTGGAAACTGCAGTTAGTCCAGAACGCAGCAGCCAGATTGGTCTCTGGGTCATCTCATAGAGACCATATCACTCCTATCTTAAAACATCTACACTGGCTGCCAGTAAGTTCCCAGGCAGAGTACAAAGTTTTGGTTATAACCTATAAAGCCCTGAACAGCTTGGGCCCTGGGCATTTAAGAGAATATCTTCTTTGCTATGAACCCCACTGCCCATTGAGATCATCTGGAGAGGTTTGTCTGCAGTTGCCACCTGCTCATTTGGTGGCTGCTCAGGGATGGGCCTTCTCCATTGCTGCCCTGAGGCTTTGAAACACACTTCTTGCCGAAATAAGAGCCTCCCCATCTCTTACAACTTTCAAAAGGGCAGTCAAGATGCATTTGTTCACCCAGGCTTTTAATTAGATACTGTTTTAATTGTGTTTTAATAGTTTTAACTTTTTAATTTTAATTGTTGAAATGTTTTAATCTTTTATTGGCTGTTTTTATTGTTTTGTAAACTGCCCAGAGAACTTGCATTTGGGGCGCTATAGAAATGTATTAAATAAATAAATAAATAATGAACTTCCTCTTCTGCATCAGTCACTGGGGCATAGACTTAAAAACTGTCATGATAAAGGGTTGTCCACGAAATCTAATTGATATTAGTCGGTCACTGAACACAATGTAATCAAGTACTGCCATTGCTATATCCTTCCTGACTATGAAAGCAACACCATATTCATTATTTATATTTCTAGAAATCACTCTTCACCAATTGATCACATAGTTTTAAAAATGGAATATACTTTTCACTCTGTGAATTGAAGCCCACAATCTAAAATAAAAAACAAGTGACTTTTTACATGAATTAAATGAATCCTCCAGTAGAACTGCTACCAGTCTCCTATAAGATCAAACTAATATCAAAACCTTCCCTGTTCTATCTAGAATCAGGGTGAACTCAAAATATAGCCAGAATGCCTAAAAGGCTCTTTGGAGCATGTAGCCGGCAGATAGGGAGACAGAATGGAGGATGCTTCCAGCCAGATCAAGTTTAAAACAATCAAAAGCTAGTTTAAGCAGATATAAAAAGTTTGGTGCACAGGCAACAAAAGCAAAATGGTAAAAATGCACAAGTGAGATACCTTTCTTCCTATCTGGTGTTAGATAGGAGGCTTGGTAGCACTTAGGTCTCAAATTGCAGTTCAGAGAACAAAAGCTTACATTTTGGCGGTCTGCACATTCCCAAGAATCATGCAGCTGGTCTCAGCTAACAAAGCTAAACTAACACCAAAGTAGCATGCTGGAAACAGCAACCTCAAGAGTCTCTCAAGAAGTGTGAGCACTGTAAGATATTCCCCTCAGGCGATAGAGCGACTCTGGGAAGAGCAGAAGGTTTCAAGTTCCCTCCCTGGCTTCTCCAAGATAGGGCTGAGAGAGATTCCTGCCTGGTACCTTGGAGAAACTGCTGCCAATCTGTGAAGACAATACTGAGCAAGATGGACTAAAAGTCTGACTCAGTATATGGCAGCTTCCTATGTCCCTCCCCTCCCCTATCTTGAGGTTACCTTTCTCCTCTTGGAGATAGGTAAAACAACCAAAAGCTTAATGTTTTTCCCTCAAGGTAGATTTTTCTGAACAATAGGACAATTCCTGACAAACAAGTGAGAGACAATAAATCCACAAAAGTGGTGGACGTGGGCGCAGGCCAAAATTGGCTTTTGGAATTGAAGGAAGTTCTGATATGAAACTGGAGTGTGTTTTTAAGCCAAACAAAGGCCCATTCTGTCACATCCTCCCCCCACCCGTCACAACTTAATCCAGTGGGGAACGTGTTCTGCTGCTGGACACTGCTGAAAAAGGGACAACTCACAACATCCAAAAAGTCAGGATGGCTTAAACATCACCACTGAGTTTGGGGGAATACTAGTCTCTTAACTCATCTTGTAGCCTACATAGCTTATGGTGCATACTAGGAATAGCACAACAAAGTACAGAACATGATCCTCAAACACTTCCCATAAAATGAACCCACAAAAAGCCTAGCGAAGCATTTTCAGCAATCTAGCATGACAGATATAAGCATTTCTCTTATTTCTACAAGGCTGTCTAGTGTCATGGCTCAGACTTCTGACTCAGAAGAGTCAGAGGAGGAGGATTTGCCTGCTAGTGAGGGCTCAAAGGCACAGCAACAGGATTTGGCAGGGAGACCAGACTCTGGAGCTGAGGATTCGCAACAGCTGCCAGACATGATTTTTGATGGGGAGGAGCCTGGGATTTCACCTGTCTTGAGAAGGCATCTCAAGAGGCAAGGTTAGTGGCAGTCACGCAGGTGCAGGAGATCACAAGAGAGGAAGCCAAAGTGCTGACTCAGGGAAGCCTGATTGGCTGCAGGTTCTCTTGAGCCATATACATTTAGCAGTCTCTCACTTGCTCAGATGCTGTTTGCAACTTTCACTGGTGGCAGACAGTGTGCTACTTAAATTCCAGACTTTTCCAAGTTCCAGTTTGCCTTGTTTATGCTTTCCTGCTTTGTTCCATTAATTCCTTGTTCTGGTGTCTTTTGCTCATTTCATTCCTTGCTTTGTGTTTTCTTTTCACTTATTACTCAGTTATTGTTAGAGGGGGGTACCTAGTTCAGTTCAGGGGACTTAATTTGTTTACTATTTTCTTTGTGAGCCTTTTCTTTTCTTTTCTTTCTTGCAGTTTCGCTACTGCTTTCTGTTATCTCACAGGGGGAGTGCTGAAGGGGGTTGTAAATCCTGTTGGGTTAGCCGAGCTAACAGATTTACGAGAGTAGCCAGCTACAGGTACTTCAGAGGCAAGATGCCTCCAAATACCAGTTGCAGGGGAGCAACAGCAAGAGAGAGGGCATGCCTTCAGCTCTTGCCTACAAGCTTCTCAGAGACATGAAACAGGATGCTGGACTGGATGGGCATTGGACCCTACACATAAGAAACATAGGACCTTTTTCCAGCCACACAAACGTAAGGATTCTCAGTTTCTCTCACCTCTTTACAATTAAGAAGCAAATGAAAATGTCCTGCTCTCTTCCCCACCACAACCCTACAAAAGAATACAGTACTCAGGATGGAACAGGCCCCCACCCCTCAAATACCTAACAAACAGGGTAGCTGCTGGCTGGGAATCAGACTTTGATTCCCACCCAGCCCAGAGTCCAAAGTGTTTGCAAAGAGTTTTTAAGAAGATAAAATAATTATTTACCTCTTGCCTTCCTAACTGTGCTTTGCTGATTGCTGTACTCTAGATCAGAGAAGGAAAATGTGTAGGCAAATCGTAATTAATCCACATGTCTGCAAACCCTCCCAGTTTCCAAGGGGGTGGGGTGGTGGGAGTTTGCTTCCCAATGTAGGTGTCACTGTTCATTGAAAAACATTAGCCTGGTCATTTCAAACTGGTCAAGCCAGTTATCACTTGCTTTTCTCTCTGTTATACTACTTCTAACCAGAGAATCCTAGAGTGAAAGGGTGTGCCTCCTAAGAATTTGCTTGCTGAGTTGCTACAAAGACAACACAGGACAGGCTGGGTTGTTCAACTGACTGATGAACTTGAACATAAGAGCTTGCTGATGCTAATGGGCCAGGGCTGCTTGCTTGCAATGAAAAGGCAGTTCCTGAAGCAAAAAACAAAGCAATGATTGGCTCATGTATTTTGGTTTCGGCAGTGTATTTTAAAAATACAAAATACCTGAACAAATGTATTTTAGATACAAAATACAAAAGTATTTAAAATATGTATTTTAAATTACATGTGTTTTAGATACTGCCCATCTCTGCACTGGGAGATCTGCAAATGGCGCCACATCAGATGTAGCCCTGGAGCTTTGAACAGGTTTAAAGGTCCATACCCTACCCCTGTACCTACACCATCCATGCAAGTGGGTATGCCCTGGCAAATGGCCACCTCATGGCAGGGATAGCCAGCATACGCAGGGCATCCTGTCTGCGGCCGGGGAGCAAATATTTCGGGTGGGGGGCATTCCTGTCTGGCTTTGAGGGGCTGCCACAAGCAGGGATTCAGGAGCAGCAAAGTTCTACTTTTTTCACATATAGGTTGAGGAAGGGGGGCCAGACCCCCTTTTGGGGGGGGTTCGTGCCCCCCAGGCTTACTCATGAGCAGGGCTGGGCAGCTGGATTGGCAATGCTCCACCATCAGAGCTTGCACCAAAAACCACGGCTCAAGACAGTGCCAGGCCATGGGGACACCCCCAGACAACTCATGACAAGGCCCATCAGCGTGGAGGAGAAGGAATTGCCAAGTGAAAACTCTACTGATGTCTGATAGCAAAACATCTCCTTCTCTCACAGACAGCCCTCTCACAAGAGTGTCAGGCTACTGGGGCTCTAAATAGAGCAAGGTTGCTTTTTGGATGGCGGCTGTCAGGAGTAGTACCCCAGAAACAGCTTTCCATGTCTTGGGTACCATAGTCAAGCTGCTGCAAAAACATGCCCCCTGCCAGTCCATGTGGAGATGTGACCCCTGACCCCCACACAGGTGACACCACTGTCCTGGGGAAGCTGGAAACAAGGGCTCTCTACTTCCGGGAATCCCCATGCCTGGAGATCGGGACAGGAAGGGTTGGACCTGGGAATTTTGAATGGATTTAAGGGTCTGTGCCGCAGCCCCTTGTCTGCACTGTCCATGCAAATACTTTGGGTGGGGGTGCTATTGGCAGCAGTGTTCCCTCTAACAGGGATTCCCAGATGCTGTTGGCTACAACTTCCATAATCCCCAGTCAAAGGCGATTGCAGCTGGGGATGCTGGGAGTTGTAGTGAACATCTGGAAATCCCTGTTAGATGGAACAGTGATGAGCAGGCTTTGAAAGGCAGTCCCTCAGCAAGGATTCCCTACCAGCCAAGTTCTAACTTTTTCACAGAGAAGTTAAGGAATGGGGAGCAAGCCTCTTCCCCTTTTGGGGAGTTCGTGTCCTCCAAGCTTACTCATGATCAAGGCCAGTCGATCTTGGGTAAACTGAGATCCTTTTTCAAGGAACCAGCCACACAACCCAGGACTCAAGAGAGGGAAAGGCATGGCCAGCCATGAGAGGGCATGGGGACACCCCCAGACAACTCATGAGAAGGACCATCAGAGGGGAGAGGAAAGAATTCCCCAAACAAATCTGATATGAATACACACAGCAAAATGTCCCCTTCTCCTGAGATTGCCTTCCTTGTCTTGGGGACTGTGGGCAAGGTGCTGTGAAGTTATGCCCTGTCAGCCAGTGTTCCCTCTAACAGGGATTTCCAGATGTTGACTACAACTCCTAGCATTCCCAGCAGCAATTACCTTTGGTTGGGGATTATGGGAGCTGTAGTCAACAATATCTGGAAATTCCTGTTAGAGGGAACACTGCTGTCAGCCTGCCCACCCATATGTACATGTGCATCCCTACCAGTTGCCTGGAACGGCCACCCCACTGTCCCATGGATGGGGAACGGAGGCTCTCCTCTCTTGGGAGCCCCCATGGTGGGATATCTGCATATGGTGTGACAACGGACCAGGACCCGGGAATTTTAAATGGGTTTAAAGGTCCGTCCTGGTGTCAACCCCGGGGGGTTGGTGGGGGGGGAGGTTACAACCCAGGCTTACTCATCAACAGGGCCAGTGGGAGAAGAATCATTCCAGGTTTTGGAGCAATTCTTCCTCTGAGATGATGGCTACCAAAGCCCACAATGACTAAACCTGCTCACAAGAGTATCAGGCCATGGGTGATCTGTGCTGTGTTGCTATATGTTGGGAAGCAGTGGGCAGAGGTATCCCACGGACTGCTTTCCTGATCCTGGGGACAGTGGCCAAGATGCCATAGAAACAAGCCTCCTGCCTGGCCATTCACACCTGTGCACAGGTATGCCCTCACCTGTGGCCCCTGCAATCAACCCAGCTGTCCTGCAGCTGGGGGAGGAAAGTGCATTTTCCCGCAATTCCTCATGCCTGCTTATCTGCATATGGCACACAGAAGGAGCAGACCTGGGATTTTTAAATTTGTGCAATTTGAAATTGCATGGACCCATTGGCAGACTCCATGGCTGCAGTCAGGCTATGGCACAAGGGGTGTCAGGATTCTCATAACAAACTGATCCTTGATCATATAATTAGTAAAGCTGGCAAACTCAGAGGTTACATTTAAGGCACACAATGCTGTGACATATTAATCAATAGCTTGACCAGACAGTTGGGATCTAGAATAGAAATTGTAACATTCAGCAATCACATTCAAAGTAGGATTGAAATTATCTTTTAAAGCTTGAAGAGCAGCTTCATAAGGGTTTGGCATCCCCTTCCAAGTTGGAAGGAAATGGCAAATGATTATATATTATTTGGCATTAAGGGCCAAGGCAGTGAAGCAATATAGCCTGCTTTGCTGGAGTAAAATCAGGGGTCTGTACAGTGAGGAGGTAATTGCAGAAATAGGACTTCCATTGTTTCCAGAGAAGAGCACATTCTCAAGGGTGGACCAAAAAAAAGGTGGTGGTCAGAGGTGCTCTTATCCCCGGACCTTGAGGTGCTGGCCCGTGGTCTCCTAGGTCCAGGGGGAGCTCCTGCAGCCACTCTGTGCCATGCCACCGCTGCCCCCACCCTGCTCCAGTGTGCCTTTAAAAAACAACAACCACGTGGCGGTGGCACTAGCTGCGGAGAGAGGGGAGTGAGGAGAGACGAGTTACCCATTACCAAGATCTTTACCCAGGGGGAGGGTGGGATGGGGTGTGGTGGTTGCGGCGGGGAGGAGGGGAGAGTTCCCTGTTATCGTCCAGGATGGGAGGCAGCAACCACCTTCGAGCTCCACTCCCTCCTCCCAAGTGACTAGATGGGCCTCTCTGCTTCCTCCACATGGAAGAAGGGTGGAAATGGCCTGCTGAGCAGAGAGGCAAGAGGCCACCCATTCACTTGGAAGGAGGGAGCGCAGCTGGAAGGAGTTTGCCGCCTCCCATCCCAGACAGTAACAGGGAGGACTCTCCACTCCTTGCCCTCCCCTGCAATTGCCACACCCCATCCCCCTCCAGGTAGAGATCTCGGTAAAGGGGAACTCTTCCTGCTTCACCCTCTGCCCTCGCAGCTAGTGCCACCGCTGCACAGCGATTTTTTTTTTACACTGAAAAGGGGGAAGGATGTTCTCACCCCCCATCATGACAGGGGGGCCTCTGAAGCCCTTCAGGTCTGGGCTCCCAAATGACCTGAGTGAGCCACTGGTAGTGGTGGAATATGAGCCATGCTGCAGTGGGCATCCGGTGAACGAGTTCATGGTTGATAAGGAAAACATATCTTCAGGGGTTCTGCAGGTCAGGAAGCTGGAGAAACAATCAACAGCAGCAATAGTAAAGTAAATGTAAAGTGTGACATCGAGTTGGTGTCGACTCCTGGCGCCCACCGAGCCCTGCGGTTGTCTTTGGTAGAATACAGGAGGGGTTTACCATTGCCATCTCCCGCGCAGTATAAGTTGATGTCTTTCAGCATCTTCCTATATCGCTGCTGCCCGATATAGGTGTTTCCCATAGTCTATGGATGTTTCCCATAGTCTGGGAAACATAGTCTGGGAAACATACCAGCGGGGATTTGAACCGGCAACCTCTGGCTTGCTAGTCAAGTCATTTCCCCGCTGTACCATTAGGTGGCTGTACAGCAGCAATAGTAGAATGCAGCAATTCAGGAATGTAGGCCAACTGAAGATGCAGAAACCTTCACAAGCTTTGAAGGCTCACATGCATAGCTGGTTCAAAATCTCATTGCCAAATGTTTTATAGCTGCTTCCCTCATAAACATAAAGCAATTCTATCTTTGTTTAACTAAGCTCTATTTGGAAACAACTCATTTTTCTCCTTCCCCTCCCTTTCCTTTCTGACTCCACCCCCCCCCTCTACAGGATCCCCATTGGGACAAACTTCTAATCCACAAGATATTGCTAGATAGAATACAACATAAAGGATTGCATAGTTATACTCTCCTTGCTCCAAACAAATAATGTAATAACAACTTTATTTGTTAGCTGCCCCATAACAAACTGATCTCTGGGCGGCTCACAACACAGCATTAAAATATCAAAATAAAAACACATAGCACATTAAATCACAACAGACCTAAAGGTTGGGGGGATACAAAATACAATACAAAGGAGTTTAAATTTTTTTAAAAAAAATCAAATATAAAAATCAATATTTTAAATTTTAAAAGGCCTGAGTGTACAAAAAGGTTTTGCCTGGCATCTAAAAGAACAAAGTGATGATGCCAGGTGAACCTCATTGGGGAGGCTATTCATAAACGATATGAATATTGATAAATGAGAATACAGCAATGTATTTTCAATAGGAACAATCAGCCCTAAAGCTGATCAAACACGTGTCTCCACCTTGTCTCTCAAGTACAAATTTTTACATAATTAGCAATCCTTACTTTTTATCAACAGCCGTACAAAACGAACCAATATCCCATTCCTGAAATTGGGTCCCTTCATATTCTAAATGTATCTAGATAAACAGAAAAGAATTTAGAATACTACTACTACTGATATTTATATACCACTCTTCAACAAAATTCTCAAAGTGGTTTACATAGAAAAATAAAAAATACATAAACAAAATGGCTCCCTGTCCCTAAGGGGCTTACAATCTGAAAAGAAACACAAGGCAGACACCAGCAACAGCCACAGGAGAGATGCTGTGCGGGGGCTGAATAGGGCCAGTTGCTTTCCCCTGGCTAAATCTTAGAGAATCATCACTTTAAAAGCTGCCTCTTTGCTCAATTAGCAGCAACAAAATATAATGCATAGTTGTTACACAAAATGATAAATAACAGGTGTAAATTCAAAGTAGACCTACAATATATTGTTACTTTGTAACTATTACAAACAATATTTGTAATAGTTAAAATATAGGCTGAATACAAATGTAGCCTTTTATATATGAAATTAAATATAGCATTTTATTTTATTTATAACATTGATACTTTTTCTGAATTGTGCCCAGAAGCTAATTGGTATCAACTGCAGTTGAAAAACAACAATAATGGGGATAATATGTTGCCTATGCCCTAAAAAGAGGCAGGCTCCCTCATTGTGCACCAGCTGCAAATTTTCAAACACTTTTCAAAGACAACCCCACAAAGGGTACACAAGCAAGATAGCCACCTAGGGCACAGCATGGTCAGGGAGAATTCCATGCATCTAGCAGCTTTTCTTCATCATCAATTGCCACAAACATATTGTGGGGTGGGTGTGTGTGTGTGTGTGTGTATACAAACAATAATTTCTCTCTTTAGATCATCTAGTGTTTTGTCTGAGTGAGAGTGCAGAAAGACCTTGTCTGATATGAAAAATGGAAGAACTGATTGGTGTCCTTTAGTTTCATTTAGTTCTCTTTGTTTTACTTTCTTACATTTCTGGCTCCCTGGTTTGTATTTACAGCCACTGCCAAATGTGGTGTGGTGTAGTGAGAGAGGAGGGCGGGGGGGAATGTCATTTTAGGCCTGCGAATCTTATCAGCAACATGGTGGCTTCTACTAGTCATGCAACAATTTGGTTATATGATGCTTTATCCTTCCCTTCTCCGTCTATATGCACAAGAAACTCTGGGATGTATAGTTTTTGAGACTTGCAGTTAGAAACAGGTAAGCAAAACATCCTCTTTCTACAGTAGCGTCTTGTGCTTTCAAGTTGGGAGCAGGGATCTGCATGAGCCTGTTTGGAGGCCCTTTTACAGGCGTCAAAACTGGTTCAAACACTGGGTGGGTTCGAGGTTCGAAGGTGTGTGTGTAGGGGTCTCGCTTTAAGGGCAGGGGAGGGTGCACTTACTCCTCCCCACACTTTACCACCGCTCGGTTTTGGTAAAAGCCTTCGGGGCGGCAGTATACCTCCCTGCCGCCTCTTCCTCCTCTTTGCCCAGAAGTAGCCAGAAGTATTGCGCGCAACATAAGCACATCGCGCTCGCACATGTCGTGATTGTGAGCAACGTGCGCACGCACGCCCAATATTTCCGGCCACTTCCGTTCAAAGAAGAGGAAGGGGTGGTAGGGAGATACACTGCCAACCTGAAGGCTTTTACCAAAACCAAGCACTGGCGAGGGGGGGAGTGGGGGGAGGGGTAAGTGCACCCCCACCCTTAAAGCAAGACCACCCCCCCTCGAGCCCCCCCTGCCCAGTTCTGTGCACATCCCTAGTTGGGAGTAGCAGAAAACAAGCCACAGCTGCTTTGGTACTGATAGCCGCTCTCTTGCTCCCTCCTGGCCCTACTCCAGCTGTAATTGAGTCTTGCAAGCTCATCATTTGTCTGGTAAGGGAGAAAATCCCCAAACACACATTTCCCTCCCCTATTAGATGACCAACCTGCTAGGCTCAATTACAGCCAGGGCGGGGTCAGGAGGGAGCAAGAGAGCAGCTGTCAGTACCAAAGCAGTTGCAACTCATTTTCCGCCCCTCCAGCTCATCAGGCCACTACTGCCTGTCACTCAAACGACAAGTCTTAGAATTAACTGCACAAACATACCCCCTCTTCTCCACAGGAGGACCCTGAATTGGCCAGCAACTCATTGTTCAGAATGTTGCTTTTTCTGTTTCTGATTGGCTCCAGGAAATCTCACAATAGTGACCGTTTTGGTAGTATATAACTATCCATAAATATCTTCAAACACGACATATGTTTTAGCCTTATTTCCCCCCTGCCCCCATGTTAATCAGGTTGCAACCTGGCCTGGGCTCTCCCTGGATTCAGGAATAGTACCCTTCACCTCCCCCATGCTTGGGTCCTGCATATTATAATGATAATAAGGACATCTACTGCCCCCCTCGCAAAAAAAGAGAAGAAGGTAGTCCCCCCCAAATGTCACTCATGAAGCAGATTACTTTGTTTAATAATGTTTAGGAAGTTAAGCATTATTCACTGTGAATTATGCAGAGGTCTTGAAAACATCTCTTATAATATAATCAATAGGCAACATCATTACATCAGGAATCTTCAAAGTAGTAACACAAGTATGCTCAATTTGAATGAGACTAGCAGCAGTACAAATAGTTTAAGCTGAATTTCAGATATTAATGTTGATCTTAAGCACTTACAGTCGTTCTTGTAGAAAAGATACGATAGTTCCCAGAGTTTGTTGTATACCTGAAAGATAAACAAACCATTAGTTTCCTCTTTCAAGAGGTGCCTATAACTGCAGCCTATATTCCAGCAGTCACACACACAGAGAACACACTGTGGTCCAGTTCAGACAATTTAACAAATTATCATGAATGATCCATGTTCTTCCTCCCTTTGTGTGCCCAGCTGAATCCAAACTTTCCTGGTTTATTAAACCACAGTTTACCACTATGTCCAAAACAGGCTCTCAGAAGGGAAACCACAACTTGATACTGGTTTGCAGGGGTCATCTAAACTAGAGCTTCCTATTGTCTCAAGGTCCGATGACATATTAAATAGGAGATCCAGAATATGTTTTATCACCCTCAGCTAATTCACCCCTTCTTGGAAAAGAGGTTCTGATAACCATGGAGCATGCTCTAGTAGCAAGACACTATGGGCCCAGAATTGGAATTTTGGCAGCACACTTCTCTGTGTGCTACCAAGGTATCTCCCAGGCTGAGGGAGCTATTGGCCTAATCACTGCTGCACAGCATCTCCCCTATAATGGCTAGAGCCAGTTCTCTTCCTCTTTTACCCACCTGACCTGAGGAGTCAATAGGGGTCTGGCTGTACAATACAGTAGTTGTTCCAGGCCCAGCTTTGTCTATCTGAGCAAATTATCTGGAGTAGCAACACAGATGCCTTGTCCCACTTGTCTAATCTGGTATTTGATCACTACCCTATCTTTGGTGCATCTTGCCTCTGGCCCTTCTGACAATTGCCATAATCTTGTAATCAACTCTGGTCTGTCTAGAACATGTCCTCCACCACTAGCCCCTGTGGTCAGTTGGTCAATCAGACCTCAGAAACCAGTCCTTCAGTTGCAGCTTGCGTTGAAGCTTAGCCAAGGCTTGATAATTGACATCTTTTAACTTAATTACTATAGTGTGCTTTAGATGAGACTGTCCTTGAGTGTGGTTTGGATGCTTCAGTTCATCCAAGCTGCAGGAGCCAGGTTAATATCTGGTGTTAATTGGAGGGAGCACTCAGGGCCAAATTATGGTATGCAGAAGTCCTAAGCTATGTCAAGCTTAACAGGGCCCATAGTATCACAAAATTATTTATTATTACAATAAGAAGGACAATGAAAATATAAATAATAAAGCTTTCATTTTACTTGTCAAAGATGCAACAAAAAACTAAAGGCCTAACAAAGTTATCTTGCAATAAGCCTATTTACATTAGAAATACCTTTACATGAAAATATATTTAAAACTTGAAATTTAGTTTTAAAATAAATAAATTCAGAGGCCTCTCATAGTGTGAGGTCCTAAACTGTAACTTGCTTAGCTTGAGCTAAGCTTACTTAGTTTTAGCTTGATCTGGCACTGGGAGCACTTAACATCTGTTCTATATGACATCCACAGGTTACATTTCTTTCCAGGCTAAATTCAAGGTACTAATACTCACCTTTAAAGCCCTTTATAACCCAAACCTGGGATATTTGAGCAACTGCCTTTTTCCTATGTCACTTGCCACTCATTGGTACAGGGGCAAAAAGACCATGGCAGCCCCACCATTTATCAAGCTGATGGCCACTGCTGAACACTCTTTTTTGATAGTGGACCCCAATATTTGGAATCAGCTACCAAATCCGGTATTATACATCCAGGAGATAGGCCCTTTTTAATGAGCTGTCAAGACTATTAACTTCAAACAAGTCTTTTAAGGCCAAAATGTTATTCTGCTACCGGCTCTCTGGTTCCCCCATCTCTTATTTTACTTTACTGCTGTACTATTACTGATGCTTTCCTTTCCTTAAGTGTAACTTGGTTTGAGAACAAGGACTGAAAAGCAGGTTATAACTTTGCCAAATAACAAACTATTGGATTTTATGTTTCTTTTCTTAAAGCTTACAAGCAAGAGAAGAGGGGACTGTACTGGGACAGCAGCACTGAGGGAGATGTTTAAGCTTTTCCCTTTGGCTAATTCCTTAATTGGAATTGCCCTTCCAGCTGTCATTTGCTCCACGGCATGGTGGGGGGGCGGGGGAAGTAGTCATACTGATAAACAGGTTGCTCACCTGTAACTGATGATCTGGAAGGGATCCATTGTATTCATAACAATGGGTTCTGCGCCTGCACAGTGACCTCACGGACCGATTAGCTAGCTCCTCGCTCCGCCCCTAACTGCCCTGCACGAGACCGTGCTCTCCTCATCCCTGGCAGTTGGGGCGTGTCTCTTTCAGTTTCTGGTGGACCGACAGTCATTTTTCTCTATTTCTCTTAACTCCAACCTGGTTCTGCTCGAAAACCGTGGGGCGGTCTGGGCGGGTCTTATGAATACAACGGATCCCTTCCAGATCATCAGTTACAGGTGAGCAACCTGTTTATCTGGATAGTGATCCGTTGCATTCATAACAATGGGTGATTAGCCAGCTGCTACCCTGGTGGTGGGCAGTATCTACGGCAGGACCCTCTTCAGTACACTCTGCCCAAACTCTCCTTCCTTCGATTGCCGCAGGTCCACCGCATAATGCCGAATGAAGGGTTGGTTTGACGTCCAAGTTGCTGCTTTGCATATATCCTTCATCGACACACCGGCCAAATCCGCTGCAGAGGAGGCATAGGCTCTCGTAATGTGAGCCGTGATTGTCCCTGGTGGTACCTTGCCTTGCGCAGTATAAGCTAGCTTTACTGCCTTTACAATCCACTGTGCCAACCTCTGTCGTGAGACCGGCTTTCCCTTAACCGAGCCCGTGTACAAGACAAACAGTTTCTTAGTTCGCCGAATAGACTTAGTGGCGTCCAAGTAGTATAGGAGCGCTCTACGCACATCCAGAGTATGCATCTCCTTTTCTAGTCTTGATTCCGGGCTCTGGAAAAATGTTGGAAGAATTATATTCGCATTAATGTGGAAATCAGATGTTACCTTGGGGCGGAACTTTGGATCCAGCCGGAGAGAGACCTTATGCGGATAAACCTGCATATATGGTTGGTCCATTCTGAGAGCAGCCAGCTCGCTTACCCTCCGTGCCGTCGTTATTGCTATTAAGAAGGCTGTCTTAATGGTAAGAAGACGCAAGGAGGCCGTCGCCAAGGCTCAAACGGCGGCTGAGTCAGCGCCTGTAGCACCAAAGTCAAATCCCACTGCTGATGTGGGCGCCGAATTGGTGGGTACAAATTATTCAATCCCTTCAGGAACTTTTTGCATTCTGGATGGGAAAACACCCTAGACTTGTCCCATCCCCCATGCTCTGAAGAGATTGCTGAGAGGTGTACCCTCAAAGAGGCATTCGCCAAGCCCGACATTTTGAGGGTTGTCATATACAGTAACACTTGAGCTACTGATGCTCGCCTCGGTAAAAACCCATGTTCCCTAGCGTAGAGTTTAAAACGTCTCCACTTACTGTCGTAGTTGTGGCGAGTCGACCTCTTTCTAGTGTTTAACAGAATCTTCCTTAGTAACTTATGCGCCACGCTGTGAGCCGAAGCATCTCTACTTGGGGATGATTTATTGCCCCTGAATCTTGAGACAACAAGTTCGGCTGACTGGGAAACTTGTGGTACACTCCCCTCGACATACGCAGCACTGTTGAAAACTATTGTTGCCTGGGCCACCATGGCGTTATCAAAATGGCCTTCGTGCTGTCCCTGAGCAATTGCGCCACCGCCCTTGATATTAGTGGTTGCGGTGGAAACAGGTAAAAAAGACTTTTCGTCCATCTGTACTGGAAAGCGTCCCCTTTGGATCCCGCGCCTACTCCTGCATGAGAGCAATATGTCGGACACTTTGTGTTTGCAGCCGTCGCAAACAGATCCACAGTCGGCCATCCCCATTTGTTGAATAGTGCCGACAGACAGTCCATATTCATCTCCCACTCGTGTTGCTGGTTGTATACCAGGGACCTGCTCAGTCCATCTGCCTGAACGTTGTCCACCCCTCTTATGTGTATTGCCATCAGAATTATGTCCCGAGCAATACACCAATTCCAGATGTTCTGACCTAGCACACACAGCGCCCGAGAGACCGTACCTCCCTGCTTGTTTAGGTACGCCATCGCGGTGGTATTGTCCAGGTGGATCTGCACCACCTTCCCGTGCAGTAGGGATTGAAAAGCCCTTAGGGCCAAGAACACTGCAAGAAGTTCCAGGTAGTTTATGTGTTTTTTCGCCTGTAGACTTGTCCACCGCCCCTGAATCTGATGATGTAGGCAATGTGCTCCCCATCCCTGTAGGGAGGCATCCGTTGTCACACTGCATGCTGGTGTGAGCGGTTGGTAAGGCACGCCTGAAAGCAAGTTGCTCGCAAGTGTCCACCATTTCAAGGACCTTAGTACCACACATGGGAACGTAAGCCATTTGTTTTGGTTGTCGCGATTTGGGCGAAAGTTCCTCAGAAACCAAGTCTGTAGAGGTCGCATATACAGCCTTGTATTGCAAACAGTCGTATTGCATGACGCCATGAGCCCTAGGAGCCTCTGAATCGACACAGCCCTTTGCTTGGGTTGCTGTTGGAAAAGGTGTATAAGCTCCTTGATCTGGGCATACCTGGACTCCGGCAGATAAGCCCTTTTGTCTCGCATGTCTAAAATCGCACCAATGTAGTCGACCCATCTCTGGGGCTGCAATCTTGATTTCTTTTGGTTCACCGTGATTCGTAGGTCCCTCAGAAGAGTGAGCACATACTGGACTTGGGAAAGTAACCTTTCTCTTTTGTCGCTGACCAGGAGCCAATCGTCCAAGTATGGATACACCACTATCCCTTGGGTCCTTAAGAAAGCAACCACAGCCACAATGACCTTGGTAAAACACTCTTGGCGCTGTGGACAGGCCGAACGGCAAAACCTGATACTGGTACGCTGTATCTCCTACGGTGAACCGTAGGTACTTGCGATGTCCCTCGCGAATACCTATATGAAAATAGGCATCCTTCAAGTCCAGAGTGACGGCCCACTCTTCCTGAACCAGAAGATGTAAAATGCCTTGTAGTGTTATCATTCTGAATTTTCTCGTGTCTACATACCAGTTCAGTTGCCTTAAGTCCATTTTTGCTCTTATGCCCCCGTCCTTCTTGGGGATTTGGAAATAACGGGAATAGAATCCTTGCATTCTGTCCACCCACCTCACCGGCACAATTGCCTGCTTTTCCAACAACACTTGTACTTCCTCCATCAGTACCTGGGTTGACCTGGTATAGGTTATTCCTTGAAAAGGCGGCAAAGCCTTGAATTCTATCGCGTAGCCACACTTTATGATTTTCAATACCCATTGATCTGATGTTATATTGTGCCACGCTTGCGCATGACTGGCCAGCTTGATGGTAGTGCTGACCTGCACAAGACCGTTGTTGTGGGCCTTGGGTTCCTGAACTTCTAGTGTCGTTGGTAGCATAGGAGGTGGATGGACCATCCCATCAAAGAGACTGCTTATGTTGGTCCTTGCCTTGTTTCTGCCCTTTCTGGCGTTGGGCATAGGGCTTATTGCGTTGATAAGGCTTATACTGCCGTTTATAGTCCCTTCTGTCCTGTCTGTATCTGGAGCGGCCTTGCTGACGTCCATAAGTGAAGTTTTTTGATGTCTGATTACTCACTGCTGCCATGAACGTCTTGGCGGTGAACTTTGATTGTTTCCACGATTGCATAGTAGAATCAGTTGTTTCGGCAAAGAGCCCTTTACCATCAAATGGTAAGTGTTCTATTTTATTGTGCATGTCCTGCTGCAAAGTTGTTGATCGTAGCCATGCGTGGCGTCTCAAGGTAATAGCAGTGGTCATTGCACGTGATTCAGTCTCTGCTGCATGTTTAAACGTGCTCAGTAAATGCCGTGTAATGACTGTTGCTTTCTCATATGTCCTTTTAAAATTCTCCTGAAATTCCTCAGGTGACATCGTTGCCGAATCTTGGAACAGTGTGTCCCAAATGTGGTGACCATATCTCGTCAAACAAGCCGAGTAATTCGCGATCTTGATTGCCAAACTTGACGTAGC
Organism: Hemicordylus capensis; assembly: GCF_027244095.1. Taxonomy (NCBI): domain Eukaryota; kingdom Metazoa; phylum Chordata; class Lepidosauria; order Squamata; family Cordylidae; genus Hemicordylus; species Hemicordylus capensis. The sequence goes on along the minus strand of NC_069657.1, from coordinate 387,369,134 downwards.
ATAGACCTTCCGTCCCAGAACATCAAGCTTTCTGCCCTCCTTATCACCGGACGTCGAATGCCGCGCTCCCCCTTTCGAAGAGGCGCACTCTATAACCAAATAATTTGGTTCCGGGTGTTTCACAAGGTAGCCACAGTCAGTCTCTTGCACCCGATATAGGCCCTCGAGTTTACGTGAGGTAGCTGTCGATGTTTGTAGGACCTCCCACGCAGTCTGTGCCGCTTTCGTTATCGCCGGTATCATGGGCAAAGCAACTGGGTGAGACACCTTAGCACGTGCCATCATATTATATACAGGATCTTTAAGGTCCATCTCAGGCTGCCTCAACTCAAGGCCCAATGCTTCCGCCATCTCACGTATCTGAATATGATATGCTTTTAGCTCCTCCGATGGTGAAACCGAAGTATGCGGGGCTACATCAGATGGAAGTTCAGGTTCCATAGGCTCTTCTGGAATGGAAGGGTCGTCCTCATCAGTCCCCGTAGAATCTGAAGAATCTGCATCCCCGGAATCCGGCACCTCCAATGGCGCAACTGGCACTTTTGGTTGTTGTGTTGTTGGAGGTGCAGATGTCGCTACCGGAATGCTGGCGGATAAAGTTTCAACCGCAGACACTACCGCAGGTTGGGTCGCCACAGCCCCCAACTGTTGCTGCGCTTTCCATATTTTGTAATCCGCATAGTCTGCTGGATAAATTACCGGTGGGGTATGTGTGAACCCACATGCGTGATTAGATTGTGCAACAGTCCGTTGGGTAAAACACGTAGCTGGTGGGCGTACAAACATCGGAGACGGCCCCGTCACTGTCGCCCTATCCACCATAGGTGGTCTCTGCGTATGCATTGGGCTAGTTGCCGCTGAAACACGCTGCACTGGCCTCAACACAGCCAGCAAATGTAGTGGTACACACTGTGGGGATCCCGACGGAGTCCTCGGTACCGGCAGTAGCGATGGAGTACTCGGTACTGACAGAACTCTGACTCCCCGATCCGGGAAACCAAGGAAAGTAGGCTCAGTCGGTGTTGTATCTGCCGACTCCAAAAGGGCTAGTAAGTCCCTGCTCGCTCCAGATCCTGCCGCTATCTCCCTCTCTGTTGCATCTTCTCCGAAATCCAGATAGTCTTCCGACCTGTACTCCTGTCTCGGAGTCATGGCTGGAGAGACCAGCGGGGTCTGAGCCAGTGTAAGTTCCATCGCACCCCGTCGATGTTGAAAGGGTCTTGTGGTCGCCTGCTCTATATTCTCTGGTATCAAAGCATCCCTCGACATCGAAGCAGATACCGAATCGGCCGTCGATACCGTGCATGGTAAGGCAAACGATCTGTCCTGTGTTTGCGACACCGACCTTGCCAGTGTAGACGACGCTGGCATCGATGGGGAATTTGCAGCCGACACTAAGTTATGTGTCGATGCCGAGAACATTGGCGCATTCAGCTGCGGTTGCGTGATTGTCGACATCGATATCGACATCGACCCCATCGGTGCCTGTAAAACTTGACTCTCCCTCGATACCGAGTTCCACGGTGTCGAAGCTGTCGACTCAGCAGAGTCCCAGTCCTCACAATCTGATTGGAGCGGCAATGGAGACGGAGTTCGACTATGGACTCGAGTCTTTTTAGTCCTTTTCCGAGGGGGCAAAGTCCCCTGATCCTCCTCTGTTGACGATTTTTGCTTGTGCCGCTTATGCCAGTGACGTTTCTTCTTTGCATCAGCCAGTTGCTTAAACTCCGCAGATACGGTGGCAGAGTCCACTGTAGGAGTGCTCGCTTTCAACATCGAAGGATTGTTTGTCTTCGACATCGTGGTCGACATCGAAGCGGTTCCCGACATCGAAGTCGACAGCCTAGGAGTCGGCGGGCGGAGTGCATCATCATATAGTGCCGCCCGGAGTCTTAGCGCCCGATTCTTCAAGGTCTGCTTCGAAAATTACGAGCAAATTTTACAACCTGCAGGGTTGTGCTGCTCTCCCAGACACAACAAGCAGGAATCGTGCGTATCAGTTGAAGGCAGCTTCGCATTGCACTCCGTGCAGCGTTTGAAAGTTGTTTTGGGTTCTCTTTAGCCGACATGGCCTCAGCCATTCCACTACCGTAATGTTTGTTTTTATGCTTTCTACGTTCTTGCGGGTGATCCAAACTCAAGTCCAAATACAGTCCAAATGTCCTAAAACCTATTCGTCATCCTAATCCGTTCCTAGTCCTTTACCAATAAATCAATTCACTAACTAGCTGAGGAGCTAACAGTCCGAGGTGTTGACGCAATGGCGGTCAAACAGAAACTGAAAGAGACACGCCCCAACTGCCAGGGATGAGGAGAGCACGGTCTCGTGCAGGGCAGTTAGGGGCGGAGCGAGGAGCTAGCTAATCGGTCCGTGAGGTCACTGCGCAGTCGCAGAACCCATTGTTATGAATGCAACGGATCACTATCCAGATCTTGTATTTCCCTCCCCAGTAAGCTAATAGCAGCTTGGACAAGAGATTTGAATTTGAGAAAAGAGTGCAGGGAAAGTTTTACACATGTACATACTTTCAGCAACTCTACCCCAGCCAACAGCATACCTCCCCGCCACCACGTCTACTGGAAGTAACTGGAAGTAACAGACATGCCTGCACATGCTGGGCACGAGCATGCACACGCGTGCACACACAGCATGTGCCCACCCGTGCCTGGAGTACGCAGTCGTGCATTACTTCCAGTTACTTCTGGGAGACATGGTGAAAGGGCGGCAGGGAAGTATGCTGCCGCCCCAAGGGGCTTTAACAAAATGGAGCACCAGCGGGGGAAATGCGGTGGGAGGGGTAACTGCACCCTCCCCTGCCCTTAAAGATGCACCCCTCCGCCATCAAACCGGTGGAACCGCCCGGCAATCGAACCAGTTCGGAGGCCCATATAGGGCCTCCAAAGTAGTTCCGTGCACATCCCTATTCTCTCTCTCTCTCTCTCACTCACACACACACACACACACACACACACACACACACACTCTGCAGTAATCGAGACAGAGGCTTCAATATAATGAGGTAGGAATCAGAAGGACTAGATTGCTATGTCACATGCAGTGCAGAGATCTTTGTTTGTTTGTTTGTTTGTTTGTTTTCTATACCGCCCTTCCAAAAATGGCTCAGGGCGGTTTACACAGAAAAATAATAAATAAATAAGATGGATCCCTATCCCCAAAGGGCTCACAATCTAAAAAGAAACATAAGGTAGACACCAGCAACAGTCACTGGAAGTATTGTGCTGGGGGTGGATAGGACCAGTTATTATCCCCCTGCTAAATAAAGAGAATCACCACATTAAAAGGTGCCTCTTTGCCAAGTTAGCAGGGGACAAGTACTTATAATTTTGGGGAGCTAGAAAAGTCCCTGATTAGAGACAGTATTGTGTGCCATACTGGTTCAATAGTTGCAGGAACAGCTGTTATGAGAAAGTGATCTTACCTTAAGGCAATGCCTGGATATAGCACAGGCAGCAAAGGCCTCCATGGCTAAAAATCCCAGGAATGCAATCATCCCCTGTTGTGCATGACGTTAGAAGAAAATTATCCAGCCCAAACAGGAACACATGAACCACACTGTGTACCCTGTGTGTGCTGTATGTTGGCAGCATGAACACACAAAAAGCAAAGTGCCCTGCATTTGGCCAGCAATGAGGACATTGCAGAAAAGTGAACTACTTCCAGAGTGTGTTTGGTGGGGAGTGGAGAGTAGAGTTGCCATGCCCCCCAGAATTTCAGGTTTCACCCAGATTTTAAGCACCTCGCCCAGATTGCTTAGCCCACCCAGATTTGCCAGGATTTTGACTCCCCCCCCCTTGTAGTTTTGAAGCAAAATGTGCAGTCACTACTTGGCTCAAAAATAATTCTCAAGCCAATTTATATAATATGTAAATTAAGCCCCAGATTTGGAAAGCCAGAATATGGCAACCCTAGTGGGGAGGCAAGGGGAGTGCACTTACACTTGTACAGGAAGGGCTGACTCCACAGACAGTACTGAGGATATGGAAATCATTACAGTCTCCCTTGGCCCTAACCCATATCAAGTCCAAACACTGGGTACAGCACCAGCAGCAGGACTATTTGCAATATTTTACTGAGCCATTGACTGGTGGCATTTCAACTCAACAATGGGGCATAAAGCAATTCCCCAAAGTTAATTCAACTCTAGCATATCCATTAGGCAAAGTAGTTGCTCCCTGCTAATATATAGTAAGAGTGTTTTGCACACAGGAGGGAAGTCATCTGATAACAACAAATCCCTAAAATGACAAAACATGCCAGCTTAAATTTATTGTCAAAGAAAGGGACCTGCCTCTTGTTTTGGGTAACACAGCCATTGAGACAAAGGACTTGCTCAAGGTGCAGCACTAGAACAATATCTGCTACCAAAACATGGACAAGAGAAGCTATCCTGGGAACTATGGAGATGTTTTCAAGACAAATGCTGTTTTGATGGAGAGCTACAGCTAGAAATTGGCCCATTGGGAGATCCAATATGTTTGCTAACAGGAAATTTCCAGTGGTGAAGAATTAGTCAGTTTGCAGAAAAGGGGGATCATCGTAGTAGCAGAAGAATAACACAATTTGCAGATAAGCAGAATGCTAGTAATAAAGAAGATATCAGGCCAATAAAGAAGCAGGGAAATGACTTGACTAGCAAGCCAGAGGTTGCTGGTTCAAATCCCCGCTGGTATGTTTCCCAGACTGTGGGAATAATAAATAATATTATTCCCAGACTATGTTTCCCAGACTATGGGAAACACCTATATCGGGTAGCAGCGATATAGGAAGATGCTGAAAGGCATCATCTCATACTGTGCAGGAGGCGGCAATGGTAAACCCCTCCTGTATTCTACCAAAGACAACCACAGGGTTCTGTGGTCACCAGGAGTTGACACCGACTCGATGGCACACTTTACTTTTACTTTACCAAACCATTAAATCAGGCATTCAGGAGGTGGCATTATCCATTGCCTACCATCTCACCTGCAACTGAAATGTTTCAGAGAAAACTAAACAGGCACTTGAAGGCTTGCCTGATGTGAAGGTGATTGCAGATAACAGGAAAAGGGATAAAGGATACAAAGGCAGGAAATGACCATGATAACAAGAGTAATTCTTGCAGTGTTGCATAAAAAGGAACATCACACTGAACTGAGAGAAAATGAAACAGAAACAGTAGCAAGTAACATATATAGTGCATGTACATTAGGGATGTGCGAAACATTTTGAGTACAGAATGATCTGTACCCGAAACTGCCCATTTTGGGTGATTCATTGCCGAAACAAATCACCCTCTTGTCCTCCCAAAATGTTTTGGAGATGAAACAAATCACCCCATTTTGGCTCTGAATTATTTGTAGTTTTGGCCCTCCATTTTGTGGCTGATAAAGTGCTTCTTCTACCTCCTTCATTTTGAGTTCTGACGTCTATTTGAATTTCCCGCCTTTTTGCCCATAAGGTATAATGGAGGTTTCAGCAGCCCCATAACTGCTCTTGGGGGGTGCTGGGCTGGCCCAGAGCGAGTGGTGGTGTAGTGCACATAGGGTGCCAGGGTACTGTTGTTTCTGAGGTGTTCTGAGTGTATATTCTTTAGTAGCAAATGAGATTTTCTATACAAACCATGAATCCACTCTCATTTGCTACCAAAGAATCTATACACAGAACACCTCAGAAACAACAGAACCCTGTACCCCATGGGTTAGAAACCCATAGGGATGGTTGGCACCCTATGTGCACTACACCGTCACTCACTCTGGGCCACGACAGCAACCCCCCATCATGCAGTTATGGGGCTGCTGAAACCTCCATTATACCTTATGGGGGAAAATCTTAAAGACGTGTAAACTTCAACAAATAACCAAAAACCAGCCCTCTGCCCAAATCCTTTGAAAAAATTCTGGTAGCTTCCTTGCCCCCCCTTGGGCACTACCACCAACCCCACACCACTCTAGGCCACCCCTTTCCCCCCAACGGGAAGCGATGCATCTCCATTATACCTTATGGGGGGAAACCTTAAAGACGTGTAAACTTCAACAATTCACCAAAAATCAGCCCTTTGCCCAATCCCTCTGAAATTTGGGTGGTAGCCTCCATCCATTAGGCAATACCACCCACCCCACTCTTTTGGCTCTGTGACCCATTTTCTTGATCTGAATTGATTTGGATTCGGATCCAAATCGAATCTGGGGTGATTTGGATGGTTCAGATTCGGAACCAAAAACGAATTGGGGGTGTTTTGATTCAGATCCGAATTAAAACACCAAAAATCCAAATTGCACACCCCTAATGCACACATTCAGCCGAAGGAATGGCCAGGTTGAAGCCATTCAAAACATACCACCATCTAGTGATGTATCAAGCATTCAGAGTTTCATGAGACTGATTAACTTCCTGACAAAATGATCACAGGTGGACCTGACCTCCAATACTACCAACCAGGAGGGTAGCTGATTCTACAGTGTGAAAAAGGACAGGGTGTAATATTCAGCAGCAACGAAATTAATATATAATCAGTGCCCTGCTGGAGGCAGAGCAAAGGTATGTAAAGCTTGTGCAGTCTAGTTGGTGTCAACTCCTGGCAACCACAGAGCCATGCTGTTTTCTTGGTAGAATACAGGAGTGGTTTACCATTGCCTTCCTCTCGCAAAGTATGAGATGATGCCTTTATCATTGTCACTGAAGCGAGCATCTGCCTCCAGCACCTTCCTATATCGCTGCTACCCAATAGAGGTGACTACATATATATATTTACTAGGCACAGTCTGGGAAGCATACTGGCAGGGATTCAAACTGACAGCCTCTTGCTTCCTAGGCAAGCTGCTTCCCCACTGCGCCACAAATAGAATAAGAGCTATTGGCTGTGCTATTTGGAATACAGCATCTCCACTACTACACTTAGGAGCATCTAGTAATAGTGTTTTCTTATCACAAACCACTAGAGACAGTTATGACAAAGCCTCTCCTTTAGTGCACCAAAGCAACTGCAGCACACTGATGCATCTTCTACATAAATACCAGGTAGAAATCAGATACCATTCTGGGAAATCTCTAGTGTTGGCAGACACACGGGGCAACATCCAGACTAGTTAATTATGGCTAAGCACTACTGAAATCAATGAGACAAATTAATCATAACACTGAAATTAATGGGACTTAAAATAATTATGACTAACTTGTCTCATTGGTTTCAATGGTACTTAATAGCCATAAATAACTTAGTCTGGATGTTGTTCACTGAGTAGTGCCTATCTAACGAGCACTGGGGAACCTATACGAGGAAATCAGGATGTTAACCCAATCAACATGATGCAATGTCTACCACTTAAAACAAAGAGACATCAGAGCAAGATGCACAAGTGATCAAGTTGACGAAAGCTAGGTACCTGTACAAGCAGAGGCATATCTATATTATTAATTCTCCAAGACGGGCCATGCATGGGGACGTGGTAGAAAGGGAAGCGATTGGCTGACAGAGTTTGCAAGCAAAAGCACCTGATTGGGCAGTGGGGATTCCATATGCAGATAGTGGGGAGGAGCCTGTGGCACTGTGGTGATTGGGCAGTGGGGATTCCCTATGCAGATGAGGAGGAGCCTGTGATGGTTAAGGTCAGTTGGAATGCAACTACTGGTCGGAAGATGTTCTTGATTGTAGAGGAGAGGAATCTCTCTCTCTCTATATATATAAAAGGATAGCAGGCAGGGGTCTGCAAAAAGACAGGTCGTGAGGGAGGAAAGAGCCCCTACAGGAGGAGTATGTCGTTATGTGAATTAGATGAGGAAACAAGATGAACAAAACCTGTTAACTCAGGAAGGGAGGGAAAAAAACATGAAGGCAGGGGGAAGAGAGAGTGAGTGGAGGAGAGAGAAAGAGAAAAAGAAGGGAGGAGGAAGAGAGACAGAAGGAAGGGCAAGGGACGGGCCTGAGTCTGTCAGCAGCCTGAGGGGAATGAGCGGCCATGGCAGCACTAGCAGCAAGGAAAGGCCCAGTCAACCACTGCTGCTGTTTGGGGCTATTGAGGCCATTGTCACAGGGAGGCAGGCAGGCAAGAGATGGGCCCTGGCTAGTCAGCAGCCTGAGAGGAACGAGCAGCCATGGTGGTGGTGACAGCAAGGAACTACCTGGTCAACCACTGCTGCTGCTCTTGGAAGGAGGAGGAGGAGGGGGCTTAGGTGAGGGTGGGGAGGTCTCTGGGGATAGGGGGCTGCAGCTTGGCCAATGGGCAGCAGGGTGAGGGGGGTGGAAGCGGAGTGCAGCTCAGGTGATGCTGGGAAGATCTCTGAGGTGAGGGGAGCTGTGGGGGGGGGGGAAGCTGCAGGGGGGGGTGAGCTGCGGGCAGGCGGGTGCCACAGGTTCAGTGCACAACTGCACAGATGCTCTGTGCCGGGTCAGCTAGTTTTAAATTTAAGGAATAATTCCATGTTTAAGATGAACTTGTATATCATGGGCACTCAGTTGTATTTCCAGCCTTTTTGCACATGCCAATCATGCAAAAGGTTTATGATCCACATATGGAAACTGACACCTGTTGAAACTGACTCAAGATTATATGTATTGGCATGGAATGAGCTCACATTTGAAGTCATATTTGCAAAACTTCACTACACCAGCATGGTGTAGTAGTTAGAGTGCTGGACTAGGACCAGGGAGACCTGAGTTCAAATCCCCATTCAGTCATTTCTCTCTCAGCCTAACCTACTTCACAGGGTTGTTGTGAGGAGAAACTTAAGTATGTAGTACACCGCTCTGGGCTCCTTGGAGGAAGAGCAGAATATAAAATATAAATGTTTTTTAAAAAAATAAACAGACATTGCTGATCCTTGAAATACCTGGATTCAGTCAGTTCCTAACCTTAATGGTCAGAACATGAAAAAAGATTCGAGTTTAAACATCAGAAGCCTAAAGGCAAGTATAACCTCAAAGGCTTGTTTTCATTTTAAGCTGGCGTATCCATCTGATCACCTTAATTGGTGCAGCGGGGAAATGCTTGACTAACAAGCAGAAGGTTGCCAGTTCAAATCCCCACTGGTACACTTATATCGGGCAGCAGTGCTATAGGAAGATGCTGAAAGGCATCATCTCATACCGCGCAGGAGATGGCAATGATAAAACTTTCCTGTATTCTACCAAAGAAAAACAACAGGGCTCTGTGGTCACCAGGAGTTGACATCGATTTGACGGGACACTTTACCTACCCATCTTTTGATGACAGGTTATGTCTGTCTTCTGCTTCTTTACTATCAGTTTTACTCTTCACAGGGGTGCAATCTGAAGCTTACTAGAAACTACTCATTACCCTCAAGTATGACAGCCTCCGCTCCCCAAGCCTATACTCTTCTTTTTGCTCCCTCTTGACCAAGAGTATTGCTAGGCATTGAAAAGATGCAGGGCCCAAGCCCACAGCCTCCCTTTTGGTGGGTATGATTGATTAAACTCAATTATACCCTGCCCCCAAGAATAATTATGTATGCTTTTCAAGTCTCTAATGTTATAATACAGCGCCTATGAAGGTGGAAGCAGCAGAGAGCTAGGTGAGGCTAGTAGCTCTCTTCCATGCTCTGTGCAGGTGCCTTTACTGCTGCACTTCCTTTTTGAAAGAGATCATGGAGGTGGCTATCGAGAGAGAGAGAGGGTTCTGAACAATTCATTAGGGGCCTGTGTTGTGTACCCCATGGGCTACCCCTTAATGACACCCCTGCTCTTGACCCAGCCAATCGTACATTCGTTCCCGCACCTCCACAACGCCCAGCATCCGCTCAGCCAAAGGTAAAGTAATACGAGTCCGATGTCCCCAAGCCGGAACACAAAACGCGCCATCTGCACTACCCAATGAACATCCCCAAACCGCTGCTAGCAACCGACGCTGTCTCGCGCTCGCTTCGTATGAATCGTATTAGCCTATGGTTGCAGCCCTTAGGTGAGCGAGCTACCCCTCCCGCATGATGAGAGAAACAGCGACTACGCTTCCCAGGATGACCCGCGGCCATTCCTCCAGGGCGCTGCGAAGTTAACCGCACAGCACTATGGGAAGCGTAGTACTCTCCGAATACGGCCATGAACCAACGGCCTTTTCATTCTATGCAGATGAGGGGGCGGATCTCTTGACCCGCGTTGGGAAGGATGTCAAGGGAAGGCCGGTAGGCGGCGGCAAGAGCAGCTGGATGCGGCAACTGCATCTCCTGTAGGACAAGAAGGCGGGGAGGAAGAAGCAGTAGCCGGCGGCGGCTGCGTCGGGCGTGCCATTTCCTCCTCCGTCTCTCGCATGTGTCTTAGGAGCAATAGGGGAGCCTTCGCCTGCGGGAGCCATGTCTGAAAGCGGCTCCTCGTCCGCCCGTATCCCCAACGGCGGGGGCGCTTCCCGGCAGCCCGGCAACAAAGTGACCGTGGTCCTGGGGGCACAGTGGGGCGACGAGGGCAAAGGAAAAGTGGTAGATCTGTTGGCGCAGGACGCGGACATCGTCTGCAGGTGCCAGGTGAGCGGCCGAGCCGGAGTCACCTTGAACCACTCCGGGAGGGATCCTTTCTGTGCGTGCGCGCACGGACGGACGGGGAGGCGAAGCGGCGAAGGAGCGACTTCTCCGTGGCCTTTCACGCCTTGGTTTCTATAGTAACTGCAGCCGCGGTCTCTTTAGGCACCCAGCATTATCCCGCTGCTGCCGGCCCAGATGAGCCCCTCCCCTCCTCTCTCAGGCGCCTCTCATCGCCTTCCTCCGTCCCGCTTCTCCCATCGCCGGCTCCTCTCGTGGCCCCTTGACTGCTTCCTTCCCGCCTTCCATTGTTGTTATGTTGGAGGCTTCTTTGGAACCGCCGCGAGCCTGAGGAGACGCCGCGCCTATCCCCGACAGGGCGCAAGCGAAGCCGCGCGGCCCGCTCCTTCCTCCCCCGCCTCCTCCCTCCTCCCTCCTCCTCCTCCAGTGCGGGGCCGTTGGTTAAGGCCATTTGCCGCTGGGCGCGGGCGGCTGTAGGGTGACTAGACAGTCGGCGGGCCGGCCGGCCGCTGTGTTTCCCTTCGGGCGCCTGCAGTGCAGCACTGGCTTCCGTCGTTGTTCTTGCGGAGGCGAGGCAGGAAACCTTGTGGGGCGAACCTGTATGTGGGCGAGAAGTGGGGACTGTTGAGGCCTCTGCAGTATCCTCACCTGTGGGCTGCTTCCTTCAGAGTGCCGCCTGACTTCGCGGGCGGGAGGAGAAGGGCGAAGACTTCGGTTCGTGTGGTGGTGTGTGCACGCAGTCCGAAAGGAAGGACAACCTTCTGTGTGTGCGCTCAAAAATTCCATTCACACCCTGATATTATTCTGCGAGTTTACTATATGTGTAAATATCTCTCACGCAAATACTTCTGTCTTGTTGGGTTTTTCCTTTTTTGTTTATCACCTCTGCTTATTCCAGCCATATCTGCATAGGTGGTCCGCTAAAAATAATAGTAACGAAATAACAGGCAATAGTAATATTTGGAATTCAGATTAAAGTAATATTTAAACACCTGACTCTGTATTGCTGACACATTTACCTAATTCAAGGCAACAGGTGTTTAAGTATTGCTTTAATTTGTATCCAAGTATGATGGTTGCCTGTATTATTTCCTTATTTATACCGCACCACCTATGTATATAGCTGGTATGAGTACAGGTGATAAGCAAGATAGGAGCCTTTGCATGAGAGTCATGTTGTTTATACAAACATTCTGAGGCTGTCCCAAGAGCACGGAGACAGTGACTTTACAGTGTACAGCAAAGCTACTCACAAGACTTGCTGGAATCAAAAGACCACCATGCAAATGCCTAAATACTTCCATGCACACAAGAAATTTGATTATGAACATCTAAATGCAGCTTCTTGAATTGGATTAGGATTCTCCTTTCTTCAGAAATGCCTGTGCAAGGGGCTATGCTGGGAAAGTTCCTTCTCTGTTGCGTGTGGAGAAGTTAACATAAAACTATAGATTTTTGTCTAGAGATTAAAATCTCATATTTCAAACTTGAAAAGGTTGCTCAGCCTTAAGCAGAAGAATAAAGTAAGAGTTCCATGCTTTGGAGCTGAAAATTGAAGACTTTAAACTAACACTTATAAATGTAGCTTATTGTCAGTATTCAAAACATGTTCTGCTTCCACCCTGCCGTGTGTGTAGGAATCTGTGAAATATATCTGTTGAACTGCAATTTAGAGTAAAACCTGGTGGTGGTTATTGTTAAAACTGGATGGAATAACCATGTGCAACAACCTCTAATTGAGTAACATCCAGTAGTTTCTTGCACAAAGCACATGTTTTGAAATCATTAGCAGTTACTTTGTAAACATTTTTTCCACTGCATGACTTCACAGATTCATGATACCTTAGACTATGAGAGATTAGGAACAAATATCATAAACTCCAAGTAAAGTGTATATTAAGTAAAGTAAAGTGTGCCATTGAGTCGGTGTCGACTCCTGGCGACCACAGAACCCTGTGGTTGTCTTTGGTAGAATACAGGAGGAGTCTTCCACTGCCATCTCCCGTGCAGTATGAGATGAGAGCCAGCGTGGTGTAGTGGTTAGAGTGCTGGACTAGGACCAGGGAGACCCGATTTCAAATCCCCATTCAGCCATGATACTAGCTGGGTGACTCTGGGCCAGTCACTTCTCTCTTAGCCTAACCTACTTCACAGGGTTGTTGTGAGGAGAAACTCAAGTATGTAGTACACCGCTCTGGGCTCCTTGGAGGAAGAGCGGGATATAAATGTGGTGGTGGTGATGATGATGATGCCTTTCAGCATCTTCCTATATCGCTGCTGCCCGATATAGGTGTTTCCCATAGTCTGGGAAACATACCAGCGGGGATTTGAACCAGCAACCTCTGGCTTATTTATTTATTTATTGTTAAATTTATATACCGTCTTTCATTAAAGCAATCCCAAGGCAGTTTACAGCAAAAAAATTTTAACACAAGATGGCAGTCTTGGCTTGCTAGTCAAGTCTTTTCCCCACTGTGCCATTAGGTGGCTCACACTCATATTACGCTTTGCTTATTTTAATGAACTGTCATTGGAGGAGAGGGCTAGCCAGTGTGCTTGTGTAGAAAAAGGTCTTGTAGATTGCAGTGTTGGAAGAGCGGACCCATGTTATGTGAATTAGCTGCATATAGTCAGCTTGTTTAAAGCCTTGTGTGGGTGTTTGTCAGAGGGCCTTATAATTTCATATCTCTATATAAACACCATTAAGGCTACTTTATATACTAAGATCAATAATTGTTTCATCCAAGTATAATCTGTTTTTCATTTGTAGTTGGGCTGTGCTGAATGTTTCCCCATTTTGATTTTCAGGTCAAATGTATTGTGTTTGAGGTGAGGCAGAAATTTCTCTTTAAATTCCCTTGTGAGAATGTTGAATTCACTCTTTTCTTAAGTCTTATTGTTTTTGTTTCCTTTGGCTTTTTCCTGGATTAACCTTAGGAGCAGTCCCAGTTGATTGGGGATCACATAGTGAATGGGATGACATTCTAATGCTGTACAGTCAAATTTAGTTACATGCTGACATAACTGAGGGCAAATGGAGTCAATTCACAGTGAGGGTAAAGCTTCCTTAATAGATGAACACCTGTAAAGGAATGGCTGAAAAATGCCAAGGGGGAATGTTTTTTGATGCTGCCAGAAGAAAAACTAAGAAGCATTGAGAATTTTTTGCTCAGCTTTTAGTGGTTGTTACTCCACAGTCATGGGCAGAGATGTCTCTGAGCCTTGCTACCGAACTTCTTTTGACAGGAGGTGCATGACATTAATTATGGACCTCAGCTGCACCGTGGTTAGTAAGAGAACATGAAGGAAAGTCTTGGTAAAGAAGCAAAGTAAGGATTGTATGCGAAAAGGCAGTTCTTGGGAACTTGCAATTAAGTTTGTGTAGAATTGTGGTCTAAGAATCCTTTCTCGTTGTTTACACACTTGATTCCTTATTGTCATAAGAATGCAAGTAACTTATTTAGAGGACTTGAGGTTGGACATTCCAGACTTGGTTCTTCTTAAAGCCTTGTATAAAGTAATGATGAAAGTGGGTAGCAATGAATAGATACAGATAGGGGTGTAGCTATAATTGAGCGGATGGGTTCAAAGAACACGCCCCCCTCAACTCCTGAGGGCCCCACAGCTCCGCCCTTCCCTATTTTCTGCATTATCCCCCTCATTCTGAGGAGCCACCAAGGAGAGGGGCAAACCCGGGCCCCCTTTCACATAGTTACGCTCTTGGATACAGAGATAAGCTTAAGATTTGTGGAGTTCATAAAATCTTTACCCGTATTAATAAGCAGACATTATAACATCTGTGCTCTAGAAACTGATATCCATTTTATTACTGATGACTTCATGATCAGAAATTGACTTGTTTTGTGGTGATAGTCAACTTTTTGGTTTATTTTCTCCAGGCTTTGTTTACATTGTCTGACAATGCTTGGCTGGATAAGCAACAGTGGTCCATGATATTTGAGTGATAATAAGAATTTAATGTTGTGACTCCATTAAAGAAACTCAGCTTTAAGTTGCCACTAATAAGAAATACCTTTTAAAATTAGAATATGGGACATAGGAAAATCACAACTGGCTGCTGCTAGTATTTCAAATATTCCTCCAAAGTGTTTTGATAGATGGCCACAATTCAATTTTAAGAGAAGTGCAGGTTTTTATATGTTCATAGTAAATTCAAATTTTCTTGACAAATCAGGATATTTTTAGTGGAAGACACTATAACAAATTTAAATATTGGGCTTAAATTTTATATATCTGATTTTTTAAAAATCAAATTTTATTCCTTGTATCATACACAGCAATTTCTTGTAATTGCTTTGTAACAAGTTAACAGTCACTTAAGGCAGCAGGTTGTAGAGAGGATGTAATTTTCTTTTGTCTAATCTCAATGTGTATTTTATTTTTTTAAAAATCCTGCCAAAAGCAAGGAGGGTGTCATTTTAACTTTGCTTTAGGTGATAAAATGGCTAAGACTGCAATCCTATATGCATTTACTAGGCAACAGGTCCCATTGAATGGATTGGGACTCACTTCTGAGTGATCATGCTCAATGGTTGACATTTTGTAATCAGGTATGTTTGGAAGTGCACATGCCAACTGGCTTGTATTTGTGTTCAGGACTTCTGCAATGTAGTCTACTTTTTGTGTAGAAGAGTCTCATTCTAATGGAAACTTACTACCTATTTTTAGAGTTTCCTTAGGAAAGGAAAGATTGTGCCATCAAGTAGATGTCAGCTCCTGGCAATCACAGAGCCATGTGGTTTTCTTGGTAGAATACAGGCGTGGTTTACCATTGCCTTCCTCCCATGCAGTATGAGATGATGCCTTTGCCATTGTCACTGAAGTGAGCCTCCACCTCCAGCACCTTCCTATGTTGCTGCTGCCCGATATAGGTGACTACCAATATATATTTTCTAGG
Source organism: Hemicordylus capensis (assembly GCF_027244095.1). Lineage (NCBI taxonomy): Eukaryota > Metazoa > Chordata > Lepidosauria > Squamata > Cordylidae > Hemicordylus > Hemicordylus capensis. The sequence goes on along the minus strand of NC_069657.1, from coordinate 387,353,730 downwards.
CACAGTCTAGGAAGCACACCAGCGGTGATTTGAACTAAGCCTCTTGCTCCCTAGGCAAGCTGCCCTTAGTCCTAAATTAGAGAGAGTTGGATCTAAAGAATTAAAGCCAGTTTTGTTTTTATTAAATTAAGTTATGTTAATAGGCTCTATAACATCCAACACCCCAAACATAATGCCACTTATTTAGGAGTAAGCCCCATTTGATTTTAGTGCTTAATAATTCCAAATAGAGCTGCTATTCTTTAGAAAGTTCACTTACAGGAATTAAATTCTGAATAATTCTGTATTTGTTCTAATTCTAAATTGATATTCATGTTATGATTTCTCAAAACTATTAAAGCATGATAACTTAGGATCTGCATGTGCCTCCTGATTTGAGTGTGTATTGAGAACTCTAAAATTAGAAGGATTAAATTTCTTTTCCAAAAATAAACTGACATATGATTCAAACCTGTATTCTATAGGTTACTAAAGAGAACCTCTTTTTACAGTATTAACTGGTAATCATTCCTTTGTTTTCACAGTTAAGTCCAGACATTTCATTTTTGAACCCCTCCAGAATGTTGTAAGCTAAGCATACATGATTAACTGCTGAAAGGCATACAAAATCAACTGCTCCAGGGTCACTCCAGATCTTGGTGATATGCCACGTCATGGAAGACTTTGGGGGCAATCAGCCCTTCCAATGTTAAGTGGAATAAGAGATCATTCTTTTTAAAAAAAATTGTTGTGTGATTCTGAACACTTTGAATATGTGTCCAGGAACAAGTGTGCTGCTCTGTGAGATAGATGAGGATGGCATATTTGAGATTTTGTTGGTTTCTTGGTAGCCTAAGAATTTCTGTTCTATCATATTGCAGGTGAATCTTTTCCAAAAACTTTCCACTGATGACATCTGCAGCTTTAAAATAAGTCTCTCCTGGAAGCTATCTAACTATTTCATTGGATATAGTTGCAGGCAACTATGCAATGCTGAATTAATCTTTATATGTCATGCCAGAAATCAGCACAGTGTTAACTTGTTAAAATATTATCTCATTTTTTTGACAGACATTTACTTAACTGCTTTGGATGATGACTACTTAGGATATATTAGGATTATCAGGTTGTAGTCCGGGATTGGACTCACATTTCAGACAGACAATCAATCTGTTTAAAATACTGGTTCTTCTTCAATGACATTCTTTCTGTGCCAAAGGAGATTTAATATAAACATTTTTCTTTAATGGCACTCATGATAACCTTGGGGATATTTTGAGTCCCAAGGATTACCATCACCATTTTGCAATGAGCTTTGGAACTGGGTTCTTCTTCAGGGCTTGCTTTTGAAGACAGAATCTGCCCCCTTCAATGAAAACCATCCCTGATGTTGCTGCTTGGATACAATAAGCAGGTATTACCATGTTCCTGAGGTTGCCTGGTGTTCATATGAGTTGACCCTTAATTTTAGTCTTCAGGAGATCTGATACCCGATATATCCATAGTAAGAGTTGCTTATGTGACTTATAAGCTCCCAGGCACTCTAGTTCTATAGATAGTGCAGTGACAGGATGGCTTACGCTAGCATAGCTAAGTACCACTTGGATTTGACACATAGTGTGTATGACTTCTGTCACATTGCTCTAATTCCTATCCCTGTTCTAACTCATATGTGCCTTATCTAATGTAATAAGGAGTTAGGACAGGAGTAGGAATATGTGGAGATGTAATCTGGTGACTGAAAGGATTTTACCATGTTGTATAAGTTCTAGTGCACTGTGATGGTTCTTTCTGCATGTTAGGGCACATTTGATTATGGAAACTTAGTGTAATAGCATCAGCCCATGCTTGCTGTGTGCAATCCATATGCTGATCATTTTTTTCCCTTTTTGCTCTGGGCCAGTGGTCCACAAAATCAGACTACTAGTTGTGCATGTTATCCTCAGTATGCATTACAGACAGGCATTCGAGAGGAAAATCTTGTTGCTTTTTAGTCCCCTGTGCCAAAAGGGCACTCACTCTTTTCTCCTCATTCATTTGGCTGTGTAGAGTTCTTTGACAACTTTTGTTAAAAAGTATTTAAAGTTGTAGCTTTTAAAATGTTGACTGGTTTAAACCATTGGCAATTTCAAGGGACAGGGTGCTTGTTATCTCTTTGTCATGCTCCAGAAGATGAATTTGACATTACACACAGTGTGCCAAATATGACAAATATTTATATACTGCTTTTATACACCATATTTATATATACCCTGCCCCCCAAACATCAAATTGAACATTTCATGAACATTATTTAGGAAAATGTGAAGGCTCCAACGGAAGCTGTATAATTTGTGTCTTTGCTTCATCTACTTCCATAACTACAGTATTCTAGCAATTGCTCTTTCTGCTGAAGACTTGCAGGCATTCCATATATTCTATTTCTGAAAACAGTTTGTAGCCTCTACTATCACCCACCTCATTACTTTCCCCCCGTGTGGACATGCTTGGCACCAAAATAATAGGAGGGAAGTGCCAGAGTGGGTCCCTAGGCAGCAGGGGTCTTCAATAAATATAGGAAAATCCTGCATTCAAGAAATCGCTCCCATTTACCTCCTCCAAATTCAAAAAACTGGCTCTACTAAGGTGTGAGATTTATTTGCCATATGCAGTTGCTTCTGCCACTACAAAATATTTCTGGCAGCAAATTTTAAAATTTAAATTGGATTAACTTTTTCTTAAAACAATTTGTAAAAAAGAACCTAGGTAAAATATATCATGGAAGAGTAGTCGTAACTTCTAATTATATGCTGTTAACAGTAATATATGGAGATGAGAGCTAACAGTGGTCTGATCAGGTTCTGATACAACTTAATAGGACCTGATCTCCTGTTCTGAAGATGGTTTACGTGCACACTGTCAAACCCTTTCCCCTCTCTCTAAATGTGCAAAGACAAAGAATGTCAACGAATAGGACAACGGACAGGAATAAAAACAAAAAGTGGGCAGAACACATTGATGCTGTCCTGAGGAAATATGGCCATTATGGCCACCTCTAGCCTCGGAAGCAAGATGCCTCTAAATACCAGTTGTAGGGAAGTAACAGCAAGAGAGAAAGGGCATGCCCTCAGCTCTTGCCTGTGGGCTTCTCAGAGGCATCTGGTGGGTCACTGTGAAACAGGATGCTGGACTAGATAGGCCTTGGGCCTTATCCAGCTGGGCTATTCTTTATGCTGAGAGTGGTCAGTTCAAGAAATACCTTTGCTGATGATGTTTTAAAAGAAGTCACATCAGTCAGTTGATGGAAGTCACTTAAACATTTGAATTTGGAGACCACTGAACTGATGATCCAGCTTTTAACAGCAATATCCTCTCCACCGGTGTAGAAAGGGTGTTTTCTTTCCTTTGTATTCATTCTAAATTGAAAGCAAACTAAAAGCAACCATCAAATGGACCATGTTGTAGTAATGGGGATCACAACAGGAGTAAGAAGAAAAAAATACCATGATCCAGCTCAGAGAAATCCTTGAGATCTCACTTGCCATTAGAAAGGGAACAAGTGAAAACGCACAACAAAATGCTGCAGTGTATTTGCTGCAACAGCAAACTGTGGTTTGATCAAATCAAGAAGTGAGGATTGTAGAGAAAACTATTATCGTGCAGTTCCGGTGAAACAGGAAGTGATGGAAGAAATCTGAATGTGTGATGCGAGTGCTCAAGAACTGAGACTTGGACGTGGACAGCAAAAGCATGGTTTGCCATTATATAGGAAATGAGCCATAGATTCTAAACCACCAATAAATTATGCATCAGAATTGAATGACTTACTTTGTCTTCGTAAGAGCTATCTTGCTGAACAAAACATTCATCGTATAGTTGAAGGGAATCAACCAAGTAGTTCTGAAATCTGTGTTAAAAGAGTTCCTTCCCATAGTACTGGCAGCACAACTTTGGCCCTCCAGCTGTTGCTGAACTACAACTCCCATAATCTCTATTGCCCACTCTGGATGGGGTTGATGGGAGTTGTAGTCCAATAACAGCTGGAGGGTCATAGTACAAGGCTTGACTATTCCCAGGTGCCAGCTTATGGTGCTTGAACCAGATGAGTGGATGTTACCAAGAGGAGGAGTGAGCAAACAAAGCATAATGGGTTGCTCCACCCTCCTCCTAGTTACACCGGTCCAACTGCCTGAGTCCAACAGATGCGACCTGGAGGAAGATGGAGCAAGCAAGGCAGGGTCAAGTAAGGTGGCTCTCCCCGCCCGCCCATGGAGCAGAGGGCATTGCTGTGAGTGAGTGGTTAGTCTGCCCCCCTGCTCCTGGAGCAGAGGGTTGGCTAGCTCATAGAGCCAAAGAAAACTTGTTGGCTTGCCATAATATACTCCCTTAGTTATGACTTGACTCTACCTTGTAATTCATGTAGTATTTCACTTTACATTTTGTATCTCTAATTGTGTATTACGGTGTGGATTTGAATAGTAGAACATGATGGATTTATTCAGTGAGATCACAAGGATTCCATTGAGCTAGATCAGCCCTCCCCCCGCCCTTACCCTTGTGATCCCCATTACTACAACATGGTCCATTTGATGATTGCTGGTCCATTTCTGAGCCCTTAATGTTTCCTACTCTGAAATTGCATGATGATTAGTTCTCTCTACAGTCATTACTTATCACTTAAAATAAACGTACAATATATAGAAATGGCAGTGGAAGGTCATTAGGCATTTTCTGTTGTTCCAGGATGTATTTTAGAATTTCGAGAGCAACATAGGCAGTAGAGCTGCTTGACAAGTTTTGAAGACTATTCTTATCACTTAGTCCTTATGGCTACAAAGATAAGGTACCAAACCACACAGGCCAAAAAGCTTATTTAAAATCTTTAGTTTTGCAGAAGGAGGCTCCCTTCTGTAAACATTTTCTGCTTACCTTTGAGCTTTCAAATGAAATAAACCTAAATTTTATTAAAAGCCACAGTTCTCAAAATTACTCTAGTTTCCCTACATGATATGGTAGAAGGCACTTGAGCATCTTGCTACAGCTTTACAAGGTTCTTTTCGAAGTCCTTTGGACAGTGTACTAGGTGCCATTGTAGAATCTTAAGTGGCGATAGATGCATGCTTCTCTCCCTCTTTTCTCTCTTCTCCATTTGTTGGGATGCCTGCAATCCTAAACATCCTTCTAGTGATTAAACTGCATTAACAGTGGGGCTTACTGCCAAGTAAACAGGCATACATTTATAGAGACCAGCAGCTACCCAAGACCTTAGGGTGCCAAATGCTGCCCTTATTGCTACTTCCTTGCTTTCTGCCCTCACTCAACCACCTTTTTGGTGGTGGTGGTAGCTGCTGTCTGACTTGGCATACCACTAGTTATGAAAAGGAGGAGGGAGTGGAAGAATCAATTTGGGAAGATACTCGAGCTAGTGTTTCCCCATCACTCTTCTCTCTTCTGCTCCCACCCTCTCCCTTTTCATAGCAAGAAAATCAGAGGCGGGGAGGGACTTGGAGCAGCTCTTTGCCAAGTGGTGGCAGTGCCACAGCTCAACAAAGAGCTCCTCTGATGAGGCAGGTGTGGAGGTGGCAGTGGACATCCTGCTGTAACTCTGATGATCTGGTGATGGAGGCAGCTGCTTCACTGCACCACATTAAAAGGCTTTTCCTGCTAGAGACAACAAAGCCTCTTAAGGACCTCCATGATTTTGGCCTCCAAAGACCAAGATGAAAATAGAGACTAGACATCAAACTTCTGGACATCTTGAGCCTCTGTGGGGGAGCAGGGGAAATATTTGCTCCGTGGGAAATGGGGAATTGGGAAATACTTCAATATATGCCGTACTTTTTCAAAAGTAAATATTTTAAGAACATAAAATGTATAATGTGTAATTTAAAATTTGTTTTTTAAAAAATTCAAGACAGTGGCTAACATCCAGACTGATGTCACGAGTGGAAGATGCACAGGTAGGGTGGGTGATTTTCAAATATGAAAATCTTGAAAATATGTCCCTGAGGATTGTGGAACTCTTAGGGGCATATTTTTGGAAGGCACAGGAAGCTGCTGTGGGAGATTAATTTTAGATTTAGTTGTGAGCAGATCTCTTACAGCTTACCATGTTCAAGGCAACCTGAACACAGCAGCAGACTGGCTGAGCCACTTCGACCTTCTCCTGGGAGAATGGCATCTCAACCCGAAAATGTTCCAACACATCATAGAATACTTTGGCATGCTGGCAGTAGATCTCCTTGCAACCCCAATGAACACACAAATACCTCGCTTCTTCACAAAGTTCCCATGCTATCAGGTGGAAGCGGTAGACGCGCTCTCCTCACAATGGCCAGAGGGACTTCTGTATGCATTTCCTCCCACTCCTCTCCTGGCATGTGTGCTACGCAGAGTCAAGATTCTGAGGGCACAGCTCATCCTAGTGGCCCCATTTTGGCCGAGGATACCATGTTTCACAGAACTCACCAACCTAGCCACTCAACTACATCTGATGCTCCCCGTCACACCAGATCTCCTTCAAGGTCCAGTACGGCACCCAGATCCAGGCTGGTTAAGGCTAGCCGTCTTGAAACTGAACGGCGCATCCTAGCCTCTGGCGATCGGAGACCCGGTCTACCCAGCCTCGTCCCGGCAGGTAGACCGGGCCTCCGGCGGAAGTTCTATCAGGAGTTCTATCGCACGCGCGCCCAAGGCCCCAGTTGGGCCGGGACTTTGCCGAGAGAGGAGCTCTGTTCGCGAGCTCCTCTCTTTTTTTCAAAACGATGTGGTGAGCACTCGGGGGGGGGGGGGGGGGGCGGGAGGGCGGCAGCACCTTACTAATTTTTGCCCCTAATCCGCTCGCGGGCGGGGGCGGCTGGTTTCCAGCGCCCCAATTACGCAGTAGAATACGGGCACTGGAGGGGGCAAAGAGGCGGGAGGGGTAAGCAAGCCCTCCCCGCCCTAAAAGAAAGGCCCCCCTTCGGTGCTGGTCCGGACTGCTCCAGACCATGCACATCCCTACCTTCCACGTTTACCAAACATTATAAGCTGGACACCTTCGCCTCGGCTCAAGCAGCTTTTGAGAGGCGAGTCCTCCAGCAGGTCCTTCCTGCACAATAAGCACTTGGCTCCCTCCCTGGTTGGACTTAGGGCTGTGGTATGTCCCCACACATGAAAGGCCCTTGTACCCCAGCAGCAGAGAGTGGAGCAGAGGCTCCTTCTATGCTGGTGTATACTGTCCAGGAACCAGGGGATAATTGACAAATTTTTACTTTTATCTGCAGTCCACAGTACACTGCTGGAGAACTTATTTCATAGTTGGTTTTCTTATTGTTGGCCACATTGGCCTAAAGTATGTCTGCAGTATTGTATTCAGCTTGTTTTTTGACATGTTGTTGTTCCTAGTTTCTACCTGGTTCCTAAGCTGTTGAAGTACCTATTGCTTCTTGGCCTAAAAACTGAGGGTTAGCTCCTCCCAGTCTCAAAAAGCTAAACTAATTAGCTTAGTCCTGCCTTCTGGAGTCACGTGTGATGACATAACCCTCATGTGAGATGCCCTTGGACCCAACAGCAAGCAGGAGCCTTCACGGTGAGTGACCAATGCTCTGCTCTCAAGAGACACTCGCTAGAGCTCATCTAGTGAGTAGCCAAAGAAGTGCCATTTCTGTGCTGCCCTTGGCTTTGTTTGCAGTGGAGGATCCAGCTCATTTTCACTTCCTGTCCCCTGTCCACTGCCTCATGTCTTGGTGAAGTCAGAGCAGTTCTTTGCTTTACATTCTTGATAGTCTTTCTTCCTGAATTTTGGATTAGTGTGCAAGCTGAGTACAAAGAATTGAGTGAGAGAGCTCTGAAAATACTGACTCCCTGTGCTTGAGCCTTTTGGAAGGACGGTATAAATTTTTTAATAATAAATAAATAAATAGAATGTGTGTGAACCAAAGTTATCAGCAGTTGCTGGTATAACAAGCAAATACCTAGTGAAAATAACTTGTAGCCCAAAATTAGATTAGCAGTCTCAAACACAAAGCTCCGGTTTGAAAAACTAAGTAGGAGCAAGCAAGCTTATAACTTATTTAAAAGGTAAATGTGCTTTATTTATCTCTGCCTAATCAAATTAATTGCTGACATCCTGACTGTGTATGTTCCTAACACCCATGAAGTGCTAGCCCTTGCGCTGGTCTGCTGAGCTTCCAAAGCATGAGCACTCTTCCACTCTTGTGCAAGAGCACAAATACTTTTCAGAGCTTACCTGCACTCCAGGAGCGCTTTGCTAGACGTGTTGTTTGGTTCTCAGCAACATGTTTCTGGTCTACACATCATTAGTCAGTGTGTCAGCCAGTAGTTTTAACTTGGCTGGAGTATCGTATAGCTTTATATATTTTAGGGGGTCACAGTATCAAAAAGTTTGCCAACTCCTGTGTTAGATGCATATAAAAATAAATTAGATTTATTGTATGAGATGTAAGACAAATGAATCTGTGGGGTAGTAAACTGCTGTCAAGTACATAGACTTTCTGAATCTCTTGTCATTTTAAGGCATATGAGAAATGGCGTGTTATACCTCTATAAATATTGGCACCACGGACTTGTGCAAGGTAAATCTTGTCAGACAAAATATGCCAAGTATGTTCACATAACTGGAACAGTCTGGGTTTGTATATTTTACTCGCTGTTCAACTCACTGTAGCCACTGAACATTGTGTCTGCTTGCTGCACAGCAAAATTGGCTTAATTTTTTTTAAAGGCTCGTAAGCCTGAATTCAGATTTTTTCTTTAAAAATTGTCAGTTTTCCCTCTCAGTTGCTTAGAATAATCATCCTCATTTTTACTTTACCTGTTCATTAAAAATATAGAGTTTCATTGCTTATTAAATACTCCTGAATAGGAAAATAATTTAGCCTCTCAAATTCATTCTGTGTTACTGAATCTCCATTCTATGTACATTAATTCTATGTATACCACATGTATTATAGCCAGCTTCTACTAGAATGGCAGTTCATGTTTTCCTCCCCTCTGTGGTTCTGGACTTCATCAGCTCAAGTATCTCTGTGTCAAATGTTGTTGTCTTGAATTAGCTGTCAAGTTAGAAATCAAAAACCCTTAGACACACAAGCTTATTTTCTTATCTAAGTGGAAGTTGATTTATAGCAGAATGCATTTTTAAAGAAAGCGATCCTCTAACCATCCCATTATGGTCAAACTAGATGTTGAAAATGAGACACTTGCAATTGGGCCTTACGTGCTTGGTTGGTTTTGTTTTGCTTTGCTTTTTTACTATATAGTAGTTGCTGGGGTTGTTTGATGAGAACTGCAGTATGGGGAGAAAGGGGTTTTTTAACCTGCCCCCTACCTTGTCTGGATTGAATCCCACTCTTAATTGCTTTTTGTCCATTCCATTTCCAGATACAGTGAATTATAGGCTTTAGCCCAGAATACTGATAAGGTTATTCATTGCATATTTTAAAGCTAAAATTTAAGAATGCTTGCTGTTAATAAATAACTACAAGATAGATGTGCTTCAGATAGCATGGAAAATAGAATGTGTAATGATCTGTCACGAAGAAGCCTAGCAGTCAAATATGCATAAAGGGTGATGAGGTGGTACTCCTTGACTGGGCAAACTAATAATACATTGTGACCTTCCACAAACACACAACTCAAGGTTTCATTCTGTAAGAACAAGAGTTGTGCACAACTGCATGTCCTCTTGGGGCAGGTATCCCCTAGTGCAAGGTGGGCATTGGGTAGCTTGGAAGCTACTCGTATCTCCTTGTCTGCTCTCCAGGCATTTAAGCTTTCTTCTCTCTCCCTTCCCTTTCAGCCAATACTGCAAATCTGACTGGGGACATGGCTATGCCATTTTAATCTCTCCCCCCACCAGGCACAAGCATTCAGGGTTGTGTTTGCTTTCCTGTTAATTTAAATCTCCCACAAAGCAGCCTCTCTGCAGCAATTTTTCCTGGGCGTTGATGTTAAAATCCTTTATCAATGTAAAGATTTTTGTACATGCTGCCTCCCCTCCCCTGGAAGGCTTATGTCTGCCCATCCCTTCTCTAGTAGTTGTATATAATTTTTTTCCTTAGTATGGGGAGGGCATCCTAATGTGACCGGTTATCAAACTCTGCATGCTCCAAGACAGGACCAATCAAAATTCAGGTCGATCATATGTATCCAGACAGCTGTCACTCATCCCCAGTTCCACTCCTGTCTCGCTCCGCAGACAGAGCTTGAGTATCGCTGTGAGGAAAAATTTCACAGCCTTTCTTTTTTATTTTAATAGTTTTTAATTTGGGATTTCCTCTGTTGAGGTCTCTCTTATTCGCGGTATGGAGCCTGCTTATATGGGGGATATGTTGAAGGGTTCCCTTTCGGAGGGCCCTTTCACAGAAGCCGCGATTGTTCCCTCGGTGGCAGGGACAGCGAGCTTGGGCCTAACGGCCATTGATAACAATATCAACTGGCTAGAGTTGAAGGCAATTCGATTAGCTCTTCTGCAGTTCCGCGATCTGTTGATAGGGAGACATGTTCTGATAAGGACAGACAACGTGACCGCAAAAGCTCACGTAAATCACCAGGGTGGCACAAGATCAAGGCCCCTCATGCAGGAATCAGACTTACTATTCGCATGGGCGGAAATTCACCTACACTCCGTGACGGCGGAACATCTGAGCGGCACGGAGAATCTACAAGCGGATTGGCTGAGCCGCCAAATGGTGGATCCAGCAGAGTGGGCCCTGCATCCGGAAGTCTTCAAGGAAATTTTCCACAGGTGGGTTCATCCACAGCTGGACCTCTTCGCGTCACAGGAAAATGCCAAACTACCAAGGTTTTTCGCAAGATATCTAACTCCTCATGCAGAAGAAGTGGATGCTCTCACGTCTCCCTGGCCGCGGGGATTACTTTATGCCTTTCCCCCGACTCCAATCCTGAGCTCCTTCCTAAGAAAGTTCCTATTAGAAGCAGCAGAAGTCGTTTTGATAGCTCCTTATTGGCCACGAAGACCCTGGTTTTCTGACCTCCTGAGTCTCTCAGTCCAACCGCTGTGGCCTCTCCCCCTAAGGAGAGATCTACTATCACAAGGACCTCTATGTCATCCAGATCTGGTCTGGCTATGCCTTCACGCATGGAGGTTGAGCGCATTACCCTAGATTCCAAGGGATATTCCCACCAGGTGCAAGACACTATCATAGCGTCAAGAAGGCCGTCCACTTAGCGCATTTATCAGGTTACCTTGTCAGCCTTTTGTTCCTGGGGGCGGAAGCAGGACTTTGTTCCATCCTTGGCAGGGGTTGCAGAGGTGCTGGGGTTCCTTCAAGCAGGTCTTGAGAAAGGTCTGCATCCCAGCACATTGAGGAGGCAAACTTCAGCCTTGTCCTCAGTGCTGGACTTAGCGGTGCCTGGTTCATCTTCCTTGCACCCTCATATTAGATGTTTTCTAAGGGGAGCGAGCAACTTGGCTCTGCCTCCCGTACATAGGTTTCCCTCCTGGGATTTGAATTTAGTTTTAAATGCTCTTACTAAGGCTCCGTTCGAGCCTCTTCATTCAGCTCCCTTGAGAATTTTGTCCTTTAAAGTATTGTTCCTTGTGGCCATCACCTCGGCACGAAGGGTTTCTGAACTAGCTGCCCTCTCCGTGCGTGATGAGCTATGCATTTTTCAAAAGGAGTGTGTTTTGAAGTTGGATCCCACCTTCTTACCCAAGGTTAATTCCATCTTTCATAGGAGCCAAGATTTAGTATTGCCCTCCTTCTGTCCTAGTCCTGCTCACCCTAAGGAGCATGCTTGGCATACTCTGGATGTGCGTAGGGCACTTAAATGGTATATTAAAAGATCCAAAACCTTTAGAAAGACGGATTCCCTTTTTGTTTCCTTTCAGCCATCTTCCCTAGGGACCAAGGCGTACAAGGTTTCCGTGGGTCGATGGATCAGAGCTGCCATATCGTTGGCTTATGAGTCTCTTCACCTGCCCATTCCTCGTGACATTACTGCCCATTCCACTCGCAGTGCCAGCACTTCTGCGGCCTTTTCAGCTTGCGCCCCCTTGGAAGAAATTTGCAAGGCGGCAACTTGGGCATCAGTGTCTCCCTTCATTAGGCATTACAAGATTCTGTCTTTTCACGCTGCTCAAGTGGCAATAGGAAGGACGGTATTGCAACAGGTTGTCTAATCATTCACTCCCGCCCTTGGGATTGCTTTGGTATGTCCTGTCACGTTAGGATGTCCTCCCTATACCAAGGAAAAAGAAACATTGGTAGACTTACCATGAAGGTTTCTTTTTCTGGGTATGGGGAGGGCATCCAGCCCTCCCGCAAATGTTTACGACGGATATTCAGGGAGGTAGGGTGACTCCCAGGGTTGCTTAGTTCTTTGCTGTCACTGTTTACTGTACAACTTCATCCCTTGTGGACTATTTTTTCTCTCCTTGCTCTCTGTATTTTCTGTGCTCAACAGTCCTGGAACTGGGGATGAGTGACAGCTGTCTGGATACATATGATCGACCTGAATTTTGATTGGTCCTGATAACACGTCACATTAGGATGCCCTCCCCATACCCAGAAAAAGAACCCTTCACGGTAAGTCTACCAATGTTTCTGTCTCTCTTTTCTATCTTGGAACTTCTCCAATAACTCAAGGTTGCATATGTGGGGTTATCCCATTGTGTCCTCCCAACAATCCAGTTACTGATCCAGTCTCATTCATGACCACTCAGTCAAGACTGTTCACTGAACTTTATGCTGAACAAGAATTTGAATTGAGAACTGTAACCACATTTCTTATACTAGCCACTATACTACACTGGCAGTCTAAAATTCTCGTACACTGTTTTAGTGGTAGAAATGTTCAAACTGTATAAATTCTTTCTTAGATTCTATAAGGCAGAAAAGGACTATGTGTAGAGACTTAAGTGTAAGGCAACGTATGTGGGCCCTGGAAAATATAGATTTTGTGTTTTTAATAAATAAATGCCAGAAAAGATCTGGATCGTGATCCATTACAGCCATAAGGATGGGTTCTGCACCTGTGTGGGACCATTCAGGCAGAGTTGACTAGCTCCTTGAAGAGCTTAGCCTCGCCCCTTGCACGTGCTGTGTTCCCTCAGTTTGGGTGAGCTAGAATTTTCTTCTCAGTTCCTTTCTGACCGCTATTGGTGGCGCAGTGGTAAAACTGCCGCCCTGTAACCAGAAGGTTACAAGTTCGATCCTGACCAGGGGCTCAAGGTTGACTCAGCCTTCCATCCTTCCGAGGTCGGTAAAATGAGTACCCAGAATGTTGGGGGCAATATGCTAAATCATTGTAAACCGCTTAGAGAGCTCCGGCTATAGAGCGGTATATAAATGTAAGTGCTATTGCTGCTATTGCTATTGCTATTGTGTTGACACCTTGGACAGTGAGCTCCTAGGACCCAGAACATTTTTCTGTTAGGAAAAAAAGTTAAAAGATTAGTTTACGTGTTACCACTTCAGACTGGACCAGACAATTGTTATTTTAATCCCTTAACTTTGACAAAAACAAATGAAAGTCTTATTCAGTTATGACTTTGGACTGGACTCGTCCTTCGTACATACACTTAAATATTTTAAATCTTTTATTTCCAAATCGCATAATGGATAAGAAAAAAACTTTGAAATGCTGCATTCACTGCAATGCTAAACTCCCGTCAGCGGATGATCATGACTTGTTTTTCCGCAGTTGTCTGATTTAATCCTAGATAGTGGGTTGTATTCCTGATCATGCCTCAGAGACAGGAACTAATTTTAAAGTTGTAGCTGATATCCAGTAGCTAGGAAGGCATTGCCCAATTCCCCAGTTCCTTCCTGTCTTGCCTCGGAGCAGCACGTTTCCAAAGAGCCCAGCATTTCTCAGGCTTGCTATTTTCCTTTCTTCTCCCCCTTCCCTTTATTCTCTGTGTGAGGGTGGGTAGGGAGTCTTTAGCTTTTTCTTTTGCAAAGTGAACTTTTTTCTTTCCAATTCGGCTGTTTACTTAGTATTTGCATTTTTACTTTTGCTTTCCCCCTGAGGCTCTTCACGCCTGCTTTTAGCCTGCATAATGGAACTGGCTCATGCCAGCGATTTGCTGAGAGGCTCTCTATTGGAGGGAAACCCTCCCGAACCTAACGAACGCCCCAGGGAAAAAGCCCGCGATGCGAGTAGTCACGGAGGGAAACTTCCTTTCTCTCCCCTACCTACTATGCTGGCTGGCACATCTACCTCTATTATTCCTCCCTTATCGGGAGGCACACTCCCAGCGGAAGTGGCCTCTGCTTTGCCCTGCAAGGCAGCCAAAAAGAGCAAGCTCCATGAGGAGGTAGACTTGGGCGCAGGAGAGGGCAATAAAGGAGAGTCAAATAAGTCCTCCAAAAAGCAGAAGGTGGCCCATGAGAAGCATAAGCGCCACAAAAAGAAAACTAAAGCGCCTGTGGCACGTTTGAGTGAGTGCTTGCTTTTGCAGGCTGTGTGCCAACAAAGATTGCCATGACGCCTTCCTCATGCCCTTCTTCAGGGGCAGGGCGGTTCATCTTCTACCATCACCAGGACGGGCGACCGGTGTACGCCCACGATACCTGATACTGGCAGCATCCCGGGGTAGGGGGAACCCGGTCTTCCGGCCATTCCCCCCGCATCCCAGCCAGCAACACCCATCTGTGCCAGCCCTATGCCTGTTCCAGTGGCAATTGGCCAAGAACAACCGCAGCAGCCAATACAAAATGTGAGTAAACCCCCTACTCCATCTGGGGCCCCACATGGCCAACCGGCCTCTGAGTTCGAATCATGGCTGTGGGAATTTATTAGATCTGAATTCTCTTCCCTACCAAGTGTGCCAATAAGAGAAAAGACCCAGACTTCCAAGCCTATTTTTCTTTCGTCTTCCCCGGGCTCCAGCCCCACCAGGGGAGTGATTCCGCCCAATGAGAAGGGGCTTTTCCTTCCAAGGCCACCTAGACGTCGCATTCCTAAGAGACCTGCCTTTCCAGTGTCCTCTACTTCATCTGAGGGGGGCCCTCTTCCTCCACCTCCCAAGAAACGCCCTCCTTCCTCTGACCCCATTCCTGCATCTCTACCCCACCCTTCCATCCCAGTCCCTATACAGCCTTCCCAACCTCAACACCCTCCTTCCTCTGACTTCTCCACAGAGGAAGGAGAGCTTTCACAGGAAGAGTCTCCTTCTCAGCAGACCTCCTCCTCCTTCAGGCTCTTCCAGCTGGCAGATTTTGAGGTGTTGCTAGCAAAGGCACGCTGGGCCATCAAGGATGTTTCCCCTGAATCTGTTGCTTCCACTCAACCTGGGCTTGACCAAGTAGTCTTTCCTTCCACTTCCACTTCAGCCCCCCCCCTCATCCCCTTCCCTCCTCTGTTCAGGGACACCATGATGGTGGAATGGAAGGTTCCTTTTGCTCCTAAACCTACCTCTGCCATGCCTAAAAGATTTTATGCTCTGCCTGGTGATGTTATGTCCCTGTTGGTTTCCCCAGCAGTAGATGGTCCAGTGGCCCAACTGGTCTCAGGAACAGTCATGAACAAGGATGGGGATGAACAATTGAAGATTCCGGAAGACAAAAAATGTGACTTCTTACTTTGCAAGGTTCATGAGGGTTCGGCTACGGTTATTAAGGCGGCCACCGCCAACTCTGTTTTTGCTCAGGCGTCAGTGCTATGGGCTAAGGAGTTGATCCAGCTGGAACCAGTCTTGGTCGAAACCAGGGAAAAGAAAAAAGCTATGCCGGTGTCGCGTAGAGAATACTCCCGACTAGGTAGATTTGCTCAAAACACTTTTCGCCCCTATAGGTCATATCAGAGATCATCTTACTACTGCTCCAGAGACTCTCGCCAATACGGTGGCAAATACAGAACCCCCTGGCGACAGCAAGGTCAACAGTAGCGTTTCAGAGGGAGCAACAGAAACCAGGCTCCCAGACAGCCCTTCAGACCCGGTTTTGCACAGGGCAGGAAACAATGACTCCTTCCTGTTGGAGGCCGGCTCAGTTTCTTTTCTACAGCTTGGAGCCAATCAACTTCGGATTCATGGGTGCTCGACACTGTCTCCTGAGGCCTCTGTCTGGAATTCTCCTCCCTTCCCAACGACTCTTACACTCCCACTCCTTCCTCCTCGAATCTGACGAAAATGCGGCGGATGTGTCTAGCGATTCAGCATCTACTTCAGATACATGCCGTCGAACAGGTTCCCATGGAGGAGCTTTTTCAAGGAGTGTATTCTCTGCTGTTCCTAGTACCAAAAAATGATGGCTCATGGAGAGCAGTCTTGGATCTCAAGCGACTAAACCGCTTCATCCGAAAGAGGTCCTTCAGGATGGAATCCCTCCGCTCCATCAAGGAGGCAGTAAGGGAAGGGGAGTTTCTGGCTTCCATAGATTTGTCGGAGGCCTACCTCCACATCCCCATTCACCCAGAATTTCGCAAGTTTCTCTGGTTCCAGTTCCTCAACCGTCACTTTCAATACAAGGCGATGCTCTTCGGGCTATCGTCAGCCCCAAGGGTATTCACCAAGGTCATGGTAGCTCTCATAGCCAGGATGCGGATAGAGGCCCTCCATGTGCATCCCTATTTGGATGACTTGCTGATCCACTCCCCTTTTCTTCATCAAGCCTGCCAGGACACTCAGAAGACCATCCTGCTCCTGGAATCCCACGGTTCCATAGTCAACACTTGGAAGAGTCACCTCACCCCGTCACAGTAACTACAACACTTGGCAGTCCAATTCGACACCCATCAGGGAGTAATCTCATTGTCGGCGGAACGTTGCCTCAAGATGGCAGCCCTAATCCAACCACTTCTGACCAGACCACAGATGGATGTCGCCCTCCTGGCGCAGCTTCTGGGCTCAATGATCTCTTGCCTGGAGTCCAACCCTTGGGCACGGTGGCATTCCTGCCCCCTGCAGTGGCTGCTACTCCACTTTCAGGAGCAGATAGCCAACAGGACCCACACGAAAATCACAATTCCCTTGCAGGTCCTACTATCGCTACGCTGGTGAATCTCTCCTGCCATCCATCAGGGCCTGTCGTTCTCAGCTCTACACAGGACTGTAGTAACCACGGATGCCAGCCTGACTGGTTGGGGAGGTCTTTGTCAGCTATAGCTTGCCCAGGGAACGTGGTTGCACGAAGAGAAGTCATTGAACATCAATCTGTTGGAACTGCGGGCCATCCCCCTCTCCCTACTCCAGTTCCTCCCACTGCTTCGGGATCAGCGTGTGTTAGTCCGCACGGACAACGTGGCCGCAAAGGCATACGTCGCAAATCAGGGAGGCACCAAGTCCTGCGCCATGGTGAAAGAAGTGTCTCTCCTGTTCACATGGGCAGAGAAACATCTCGCCTCTATTGCAGCCGAATACCTCAGCGGCACAACCAACCTGGAAGTGGACTGGCTCAGTCGCCAGAGGGTGTATCCGGCAGAGTGGACCCTACACCAGGAGGTTTTCCAACAGATCACGGAGGTCTTCGGAGTCCCAGTCGTGGATCTCTTTGCCTCCCAGACCAATCACCAAAGACCCAGATTCTTCACCAGATTCCAATGCCCGTTAGCAGAGGATATCGACGCTCTCACGGCTCCTTGGCCTCCAGGTCTCCTGTACGCCTTCCCGCCAACCGCCATCATAGGCAGGGTTCTTCAGAAGATGATCCTAGAAGGAGCAAACCTGATTCTGATTGCTCCTCGGTGGCCCAGGAGGCTGTGGTTTTCAGACCTCGTATCTCTATCCATCTCGGACCCGAGGCCTCTTCCCCAATGCCAGGACCTGTTACATCAGGGACCCGTGCTCCATCCGGACCCGGAATGGCTCCAACTGTGTGCGTGGAGGTTGAGCGCTCCCACCTAAGACGCGCCGGTTACACCAAGGCAGTGCAGGATACCATCTTGGCCTCCAGAAGACCATCTACTACTAGAATTTATCAAGCCACCTGGTCAGCCTTCTCTAGGTGGGCATGCAGGAAACACCTGTCCCCTACCGCAGCGGACATACCTGAAGTTCTCTCATTTCTGCAAGAAGGTCTAAGGATGGGTCTCCGGCCCCACACACTGCGCAGGCAGGTTTCGGCACTATCGTCCATCTTAGACCTGTCCACTCAGGGCTCTCAGCTTCTTCATCCTCACCTGAGTCATTTTCTCTGAGGGGCAGTCAACCTAGGCCCTCCTCCGGTTCATAGGTTTCCCTCCTGGGACCTTAACAAGGTCCTCAATGCCCTTAATCGACCTCCTTTCGAACCTCTTTCCTCCTTTCCTCTGAAGATCCTCTCGTATAAAGTGCTTTTCCTGGTGGCTGTTACATCTGTGCGACGAGTATCTGAACTAGGGGCCCTGTCAGCACGCAAAGAGCTTTGCATGTTCAATGAAGATGAAGTAATTCTCCGTCTCGACCCAACCTTCATCCCGAAGATCAATTCTTCCTTCCACAGGTCGCAGGAGGTGGTGCTCCCGTCCTTTTGTCCTAAACCTTCTCATCCCAAGGAGAAACTTTGGCACACTCTGGATGTGCGCAGGGCTCTCCGTATATACCTGCAACGTACCAGACCTCATCGTGGCTTGGATGCATTCTTCATATCTTTTCATTCTACTTCCCTGGGCTACAAGGTGTCAAAGTCTACTTTAGCGAAATGGATCAAAGCCACCATCTGCCTGGCCTACCAGTCTCTTCATCTTCCGGTTCCGGGGGCATCACTGCCCACTCTACGCGCAGTGCCAGCACTTCAGCGGCCTTCTCGGCCAATGCGCCCCTTCAGGTCATCTGTAAGGCAGCCACATGGTCTTCTGTCTCCCCATTCATCAAGCACTACAAGGTAGCTTCGTTCCATTCTGCAGGGGCTCACCCGACTCCACAAGTTCTTCAGCAGGTGGTCTGATTGTCCGCCTTCCCTCCCTAGGTTCTCCGCAGGCTTCGGCATGTCCCACTATCTAGGATTGAATCAGACAACTGCGGAAAAAGAAACATTGGTCCTACCTGTGAAGGGTTCTTTTTTGCAGTGTCTGATTTAATCCGGCCCTCCCGTGGACGCTTGACCTTCTTGGGTTAGACTTGGGCACAGTTGTGGGAGGTGGCGACTCCCAGGGTGAGCAGAACCTATCCTGTTTGGTTCATTCACTGTACTTTTTTACTATGATATTTTCTAACTCTCTTTTCTATTGGAATGTTTTTTCTGCTTTTGCTCTTCTCTGTAGCTACTAGTTCATTCTTTCAGCTTGCGGAATCCGGGCTCGACAGTCTGGAACTGGGGAATTGGGCAATGCTTTCCTAGCTACCGGATATCAGCTACAACTTTAAAATTACTTCCTGTCTCTGAGGCATGATCAGGAATACAACCCACTATCTAGGATTAAATCAGACACTGCAAAAAAGGAACCCTTCACAGGTAGGACCAATGTTTCTTTTTACTTTGTTTGGGTGGAGAGCGCAACACCTCCACCTGTTAGATCTGTTTAGCTTTCTTTCACCAAATGAGAAAGAACAGAGTGCTACAACTGAGGGCAGCTTTTTATGATGAAGCGCTTTGCCCTGGCACCAATACCAAAATCTCCCGTGCCCTCGACATCACGTATGATGTTGAAGTCAGCATCGCACACAGTGCCAAAGCTGGTGTTGGGGACTGCCACTGCGAAGTCTAAATCCTCGACCCAGACTTCTGTGGCAATTCCTACCAAGATGTTTATGGCACCGAAGCCTCCGATGCCGAAGGGCAGCCTCTGCACAAGAAGCACCAGGAGAAGAGTTTGAAGACCTCCACTGAGACTACATCCCATGCTATTCTTCCTCTAGCGCTCCAGTCAGTGTTCATGATGCCTTGGTCTCATCCTGCCACCCCTGATGTCATGATCCTGGACCGTCCATCCCTCACGGATTGACACTGAGCTTTGACATCCACGTTGACATCGAGGGTGATACCGACTAGGACATCCTCCACTCAATATTGAGAGCGTTCCCTTTCACCAGCCTCAATGCCGAAGCAATCACCTTCTGCAGGGGCTCACCCGACTCCACACGTTTCTCGTCCTTGGCCAGTTTCCTTTAGCATCGATGTCAAGGATGATGGCATGGAAGCCAGCTGGGATCAGGTGATGCTCAGCGATTATTGAACTTACTTGACTTGAGCGAAAACACACCTTCAAGTTCCACCTTTTATGTGTGTTTGATCCACAGGCTCGATGCCAAAGACGACTTGGGGCTTTGATATCGGCCTTTTAACCTTTCCATACAGCGAGCCGACTGTTGACACCACAGCCTACAAGCCCACACGTCTGGAGGGCAGCCAGAGAACATGTAACCACTCAAGATTTACTTCCTGAAGAGGGCAGTGGAGACGCAGCATACCTTAGTTCCCCAGGACTTCCTTCAGACTACCAGGATTACAAATTTTGGAAGGCTTGATGTCATTTGTTGACATCGATGGTTCCAATGGGACCATCACTCCTCCTCTGGAATTGCCTACCCCAATCACATCACTCATCTTGACATTGACTCAAGTCACCCTGTTGCCGATGCTGACTCTGGTTCTGACTGCGATATCGACGCAGGTTTCCCTCCAATTCTAGAAATGGACACAGTACCGAAGGGTCCAGTCTTACTTTCCTGCATGTCCACTCAGACCACGGAGATGTCTTGACCTCGACCCCTTAAAAAACAACCAACCCAAACTACAGTTCTTAACATGACTTCCTCCACCACTCAAACGGTGTCTAAAAAGAAGGTCCCTGCTCCTTCTGAACCTCACACTGTGATACTGACGGAGGATTATGATGCTGACTCTTCCACTTCTTCAACTTCGAGTTCATCCGATCATCCTGATGATCCGACTCTCAAGGTGATATCCTCCAACGTTTCTCTAAATGAAGAAATGCAGTTGTACCACTGACAGATCTCTGAAATGACATTGGCACTTGGATTGGAACTAAAAAAGCAAGCTCTCGACGTAGAGGATCCAGTTTGCAAGTTCCTCAGCTCCACAGCTTCATCCTAGCTGGTACATCTTCCCATTCTGCCGGTTATATCCACGGCAGCCAAATCTTCATGGCAAACCCTTCAAACTTTGGCTCCGCCCTCAGTGTCTGGATAATTTGTATAGAATTCAGGAAGACGAGGATGATTTCCTCTTGAAACACCCCCCCCCCCCACTCAACTGTGGTAGATTGCCAGATGTAGAGGAGGATGTGCAGACGACACACTATCCTAGGGGACAAAGAGGGTAGCAAGTTAGATTTCTAAGGATGAAAAAATTGTTCCACGTCTTGTCTGGTGGTAAAAATCGCTAATTATATGGCCTGCTTTACCAAATATACACACTCCCTTTGGGATGCTCTCTTCCAACAACAAGCTGACCTTTCGCTGGAGGAGTTCTTGGCAAAGTTTAATGACATACATATGAGAGTGACACTTCTCACTCGCCAACAGTTGGCCAATGCCGAGCACTCAGCAGAGACAGTCTTGAACTCTAGCAGGGTATATTGCACTGAGGAGGCATGCCTGGCTACGTTCTGCTGTGTTGCAGCCTGACATGAGGGACAGAGTAGAAAATTTGTCCTTCGATGGGAAGGGTCTTTTCTGCAAGACAACAGATGCCACTATGGAATCCATTTTTAAAAAATCAGTCAATGGCAACATTTTTGATACCTGCTCAGTCATTCACACCTAACTACTGCCAATATGGCTGACGACAATATTCATATAAACAAACTGAAGAGGGATTTCTGCAAACCTTATCAGCGTTTCGGAAGAAGCCTTTTAACCAGAAGTCCAGGGCCTCGCAAGCTCAACGCCCTAAACCTGCTGATTCGAACAAGCAGCATCTTTGATCAGGGGGCCAGTCCATTGATGTACCGTACTCAAGAGTCTTTACCATCATAGCTACCTCCAACATCAGGCTGGCGTGTCATGCCTTCGCATGGCGCAACATAACATCAGACCATTGGGTCCTTTGCATAGTCCAAACGAGTTACGTCATAGAGTTTGAGACCCTTCCGGCATTCAGTAGGATCAAGTACATGCCTGAATCCCAACTACTGATGGAGGAAGTTCAGACTCCCTTGGACAAGGGGGCAATATCTCCTGTTTGGACAGATCAGTGGCAGGGTTTTTATTCCTGTTACTTCCAGGTCCCCAAATGAGAGGGGGGACTAAGGCTGATCATGGACCTACTGTGGCTGAACTGTCATGTTGGATGTGTGCAATTTTCACATGGTGACGCTGCAGAACATCCTTCCTCTTCTCCATGGGGAGGAATGGTTCGCAACGTTGGCTCTCCGGGATGTGTACTTCCACATCAGGATCCAACCCAACCACAGGCTTGCCTATGGTTTATGGTGGGTTATCACATCTACAAATACAATGTCCTATCTTTTGAGTTGGTGACAGCTCCCTGTGTACTTACGAAATGCATGGCCACCATCGTTGCTCACCTTCGGGCACAAGGCCTAACCAGGTATCTCAACGATTGGCTCCTGGCAGGAAGACAAGAGTTAGTTTTGCAAGTCTCGACAGTGCTGAGTTTACTCAAGGGCTTGGGCATTCAAGTCAACTGGACAAAGTCCAGACTGGAACCTGTCCTGTGCATAGACTACATAGGAGCAGTCCTCAATCTACGGTTGCAATGTGTGTTTCTACCTGAGGAAGGCGCTAATGACTTCCTTCGTGATGCAACCCAGACAAAAAGCCCCATGAAATACAAAAGCTGCTGGGACTCATGGCATCATGCAACTCCACTGTGCACTTCACCAAGCTACACCTCTGACATCTCCAGCTTTGGTTCTCTTTCCGAGTTTCTTCTGAACATGGACAGTGCGCAGATGCTATTAACAATTCTACTGCCGATCCTAGTGTCCCTACAATGGTGAACAAAACACACCAACCTGCTATCCGGAGTCCTCCTCCAGGCACCCAAACCTTCTATATGGCATATGGTGGACACGTCCTTATGAGGCTGGGGAGCCCATTGCGGGGATCTTCGAGCTCAAGGTCTCTGGTGTCCAAGCCATTGCCAGATGCACATCAACTTCTCAGCCTGTAAAACTGGAACTGTGCCATACCACAGCAGATAGGCCTGGTCGCAATCCACATCAAGGGAGTGGAAAACACCTTGGCGGACCATCTCAGCATGTCCTCACTTTATCTGCAGCAACACAAATGGGAGGTCAACTTTCAATACCTCTGTCCGTTGTTCTAGGCCTGGGGTACACCAGAAATCAACCTGTTTGCTACACCCGTGAACAAGAAGCAGAGGCGTATCTAGGGAAAATAGCACCTAGGGCAAGCACTGAAATTGCACCCCCTGTCCAAACATCTGACACTCATCTTTCAGATAACTTTACCATAATATCAGCTGAAAAATGCAAGTCTGAAGGTCACATACAAGTCACATATCTGAATATGTGTACAGTGACTTATATTAATTTTTTTAAAAAAATTACCTGTAGCCCCTTCGGGGGGTCTGCAAAGGTTCCCCCTCCCCCCCCACTGCCCTCTAGGGCCTCACAGGGACCATTTGAGCATATGCGGTGGCCATTGTTTAAAATATTTTTTTAAAGGCTGCTGAAAACAAAATGGCTGCTGCGCATGCTCAGATGGCCTCTGTGAGGCCTGGGCCTAGGGCCTCACAGAGGCCATTTGAGCATGCACGGTGGTCATTTTGGTTTTGGCAGCCCTCTTTAAATTTTTTAATTTTAAAACATGGCGCCCCCCTTCAAGTGGTGCCCGGGGCATGTGCCCTGCCTGCCCTACCCTAGATATGCCCCTGACAAGAAGTGTCCCCAGTATTGCTCGAGGGCAGGCATCAGTCACGGCTCCAGAGGAGATGCTTTCGAGTTTGCCTGGGGTCAACGATTTCTGTACATTTTTACACCCTACCCTCTGCTAAACAGGGTACTAGGGAAAATCCTTCAAGAATCTGCAGACTGCATCTTGATTGCTCCATGGTGGCCCCAGCAGCCATGGTTTCAACAGGCACTCAAGACTGTCGAACGGTTACAACAGGCGTCTGCCCCAATATGAGGATATTATCCTACAAGAAAATGGAAGGCTATGCTATCCCAACCTAAAAACTCTAAAAACCTGAATGCATGGAGGATAAGCTCTTGACTGACATTCTCCTTAATGACTGAAAGAAATCTACTTGTAAACTACAATAGCAAGAGGAAATGGTTCAGAAGTTATGCTCAGGAACATGGTTTTGTGCCTAGTGCTTCTACTTCCCGAGAAGTCTTGCTCTACCTCACAGTTCTCCATGAAAGTTCACCTGGCCACTATCTCTGCTCACTATCCCAGATGGGATGGGGAAACTGTCTTCTCTCATCTGGACTCAAAGCAATTCCTTAAGGGATTAAACAACCCTTACCTGCCTATCCAGAGGCCCATTGATCAATGGAGCCTATCCCTCATTGTTTCAGCCCTGATGGAGCCTCCATTCGAGCCCATGGCTACGGCACCTCCTAAACTAGTAACACTGAAAACAGCCTTTTTATTAGCCGTAACATCTGCTCGCCGTATCAGCGAGCTCGTATAGATGTCCCCTATGCAAAATTCCATGAGGACAAAGTGGTACTTCACATGGACCCTGAATTAAGACCCAAAATGGTCTCTGACTTCCACATTAATAGTGACATTGTCTTACCTATTTTCTTCTGGAATCCCATGACGCCTCTCGAGTGTTTGCTACATTCCCTGGATGTGAGACATGCTCTCATCTTCTACTTGAAACTGGCCAAGCCCTATAGAAAAACAAAATGGCTTTTTGTGAGTTACAGGGGTAACGTAAAAGGTTGCCAGATATCAAGACAGAGACTCTCATACTGGATTTTGGAGTTGGGTTTTTTGTTTTTTTTTGGCTTAGAAACCAAAAAGTGGACCCTCCTAAGTCTATACGGGCCCTCTCTACTAGGGCTTATGCTACCTCTGCTGCCCACATGGCAGGAATCGGGCTCGGAGACATCTGTACTTCAGCTACCTGGTCCTCTGAGCATACGTTCTGTCAAGCATTACGCCTTGGACCTTCGCTCTGCTGGTCAGGCCAACTTCGGGAGGGATGTGTTGAAATGGTTCTTACTCTTACTACACCCACCTCCAGACTGATAGTTCGTTAGTCACCCATTCTTATGGCTGCAATGGATCACAATCCAGATAAACAGATTGCTCACCTATAACCAATTATCTGGTAGTGATCTGTTGCAGTCATAAGACCCATCGGCCCCGCTGCAGTATGCAAAGTATCAACATGTATGTTTGCAGAGTAAAAGAGACACTACTTACCTTGTGGAAATGTACACTGCTGCCATATGACATTTGAAATCCAGTGTCGTTCTCCAGGAACTGGAGAGAAAATGCTAGCCCGCCCAGACTGAGGAAACTCAGTATATGCAAGGGGCAGGGCTAAGAGCTTTGAGGAGCTATTCTGCCCGAATGTTCCCACACAGGTGCAGAACCCATTCTTATGATTGCAACAGATCACTACCAGATCATTGTTTACAGGTAAGCAACCTGTTTTTCAGTTATACCAGGTGAAAAATTCACAAAAGAATAATAGAATTAACTAATGCAGAAGTTACTGAGAAGTAAAGACTGTATATATTTTGCCTATCAACTAGATGGTCATTTCGTAGTCAAGGAAAGCCCATCTGTGAGATTGTGTTAGAAAAGCAAGTGAATGTCCATAGGATTATAGAGCATATGAAGTCAGTAAAATATTTCCATGTATTTTAGGACCCACATCCTACTCATAACAAAGAAGGCAATGCCACACCTTTGAATAAAGCTAAAGGCTGGGATGCAGTGCATTGGTTGGTCAAAACAACTGAATGAGGCCATGTGCATTACAAAACTCTCTGTTCTTGAGAAAGTGTTTGCATTCTGAATTTGAGTGAGAAGTGCTGGTTGTATGTTTAAATAAAAAGACAAGTCAGAAGCAAATAAGATAAACTATCAGTCAAGTGAGTGTCAATACATTCAAGGGCATTTGTAAGGAATTGGTTCATGCTGCAAAATTTTAACATTGCCTTTCTTCTAGCCATGAAGAAACAAATGGGAACTACAAGTCTGAAAGGATCAAAGCAGGTCTAATGTGAGCTCTTCATATCTATTTTTAAGGAAGTTGCAAAACAATACATTCTGTCTAATTTGCAGGGAGGCAACAATGCTGGACATACTGTTGTTGTGGATTCAGTGGAATATGACTTTCATCTCTTACCCAGTGGTATCATCAATCCAAAAGTCACTGCATTTATTGGTAAGTGAGTTTCCCCAATATCTGCTGTGCATCTGCAGCCCAAAGCTTTTTAGCTCTGAATCTGAAAAACATGCATGAGTAGATTAATGTTTCCCTAGTGTCAGGATCAGATCACATCCTTCATTATCTACACCATTCGTCAGTGGAACTGAGAACAACTTGATGAGGGAGTTTTGATTGCAGAATTGTGGGAGAGGGTAAAGATTAGCATCTCCTGTAGTGTTGCTTTCCTCAATACAATTTTTTTAATTACTGCTTTTCAACACAAACATTCTTAAAATGGCTTACACAGCAGAGATAAGATGGTTCCCTGTCCCAAAAGGGCTCACAGTCTAAAAAGCAATGGAGACACCAAAACCAGCCACTGGGAGGAATGGTTTGCTGAATTACACAGGAACAGTTGCTCTGCCCCTGCTTAAATTGAGAGCCAACACTTTTAAAAGTGTCTCTTGGCAGCAGTTTTGTAACCCCCTCTGACTGCTTTAAAGTAAAGAAAAAGGTATCCAAAGATCTTGTCACAGGTCTTATGTGTAACTTGGTTAGTAATTTCACATATTACATACCAGCAAACCTATCTTTACTACTTTATATAATCTACAAAAAGCTTTAATCAATCCCAACTCCTGGCGAATGTATCTGCATGATACATGCATTTGCAAACACACTTGTTGCATTTGCATTTTACATTATTAGGTATGAGCCCAAAGTGTCTTGAATATACACCTTAAATCTGACATGTGGAGTGACCTTCAGTATAATTCCCTTTTCTCATCTCTCCTTTCCTCCCACCAACCTAATTGCTAGTCTCAGGTTTCTTAAATATGTAGACTGGTGGTTTTTCTGAGGTGCACGTTGATTCCCCCTGCCTCGGACATTTCCATGGAACATGTAAATGACAACTGAACAATGTGGAGAGAGTGAGCAAAAATTATTCTCTCAAAACATAATCTGTTTTCAATTAATTTGATTTATCAGTAGATTGAAGTCATACGAGAAGGTGCCCTCTCCCGCTGCTTGCAGAACATAATTAAAGTTTGCTACTGAATGTTGTTGCTTTTGGACCAACCTGAGAACTAAGGTGAAAACAGGATCCCAGCCCTTCTCTTCTTTATAATGATAGGGCTATAAATGATAGGAGTGTTCCAAACTTATTGGCTATGTTTGGTCAGGGAGCAGAATTATACCCCTTTCCCCTCTTGGAATGCTGGGTATCCATGTGTAGGCATCTCATCTGCAGAAAGCCTGCACATTAAAAATGTATGCTGATTCTCATAGGTGTAATTTGTGCACCTACTATCCTGTATATGAGCTCAAAATTGACAAAGTGGTTCAGGCCTACAAGCATTGTGTTTCTTGCATGTAGATACTATGAATGAGATGTTCACATGTGGATATCAAACAAGCCTGGAGGTGGGGCAGGCAATTATAGTGGGTGAAATAAGAGCCTGCAATCTGGCCCTCCCCTGGCCTCCAAGTATAGGTTGTAAACTGATCAAAAGCAGCCCATATACGTACTCTGATTCCTGTCCCCCACCCTGGTAGTCTTATATGATATGTAACACTTTCTAAACTGTTCTTCAGGGTTTTTTAAAAAAACCTTCAAGATAGCAAATAATATTTATTTATTTATTTGATTGATTTCTATACCACCCTTCCAAAAATGGGTCAGGGAGGTTTACACAGAGTAATAATAAATAAATGTCCCCAAAGGGCTCACAATCTAAAAAGAAACATAAGATAGACACCAGCAACAGTCACAGGAAGTATTGTGCTGGGGGTGGATAGGGCCTGTTACTCTCCCCCTGCTAAATAAAGAGAATTACCACATTAAAAGGTGCCTCTTTGCCAAGTTAGCAGGGGACAAATGCAAAACATTGTTACAATGTTTGCAAATTCAAAAACATTGTGACCTGTTACATTTTGATAGCTCCAATCCTAAAAAAGTTTAGGCATTTCTAAATCCCACTGCAGGAAGTGATTGCAGGCTGAACCTGTATTTCTAGAAGTAAGACTACTTCACATTAGCTGAATATATCTGATCACCTGCAAGTTATTACCTTGGGAGATTTAAATGAAATGGGAAACAATATAGGGTGTCTTAATATAATGTGTGTTCTTTTTCCCTTCCCCAAAGTGAAAACTCTGGACTTGGAGAGACTTTAAAATCTCTTGCATCTCTCATTGAACTCTGTCTTTCATGGTTTTCTTCAGGAAATGGTGTAGTAATTCACTTGCCTGGGTTATTTGAAGAAGCAGAAAAAAATGTTAACAAAGGAAAAGGTGAGCTTTCTTAAGGTACTGTTTTTCAAGGAGGTGGCAGGAATTCCCTTCCAGTGATGTATATTAGAATTTGGCGTCTTTGCTAATGTGCTAATACTCCTCAGTGGTAGTTTGGTATCTGAATTAACTTATTGATCAAAAAGGTAAATTAAGTCCCTTGGGCCTTATTTTTCTTTAGAAAACGTAACTGTTCTTTATATTGATACATATAACTGAATTAAAAAGCCTGCTATATATCAGTTACAATCCTTTTGTTTGTAGCCAAGAATACCAGATAAATGTTTCGCTTATTGAATTGTGGCATATCTTTCAAAAAGAGAAACACTTGCAGAAATAGACTTCTAAATGGGTGAAGAATTTTTAACCTTGCCCAACATCCAGTTTAAGAGTTGCATATGGGTAGTGCCTTTGTTCACACATGGGAGGGATTTTCAGTTATTCCCCCTCCCTGTCCAGCCATTTGTGCTTCCCAAGAATATATCCCTGAGAAGCTTGAGGGACCTTGAGGGACATCTTTTGGAGAGGCATATGTGGCTGCAGATGGAAGTTGGACCACCAGAATTTGCCTCTGTGTTGTGTGTGCATGGAAAGTGCTCTTTGCTGGCACTTCTAGTACAGATGTCAATTCCACAGTGTTTATTGCAGGTTAGAGAGTCAGAAATCTCTGTGTTTAGAGTGTGTGGGAAATTTCCAGGTATTGTATGTTTGAGACAGACAGAAGTGACATCCCCCCCACCTGAAATACGCTGAGTGGTGTTCCCTCAACTGCTGCTGTTTTCAAAAGATAGCACTAGTCATTAAGTTACTTTGATTAATGGATGTTAAACATATTAATCGATGTCATATTTCCTCCATTTCTTTTTAAAGGGTTAGAAGGCTGGGAAAAAAGACTAATTATATCTGACAGGGCTCATATTGGTAAGTAAAAAATAAAGTTCACAGTATCACCTTATATTATTTGGTGGTTGTTTTAAATGCATGGCAGTAAAATAAGCTAGGATCCAAAGAGCTGTGTGGGGAGATTTCATGCACTTAGTGAGCTTCTGTGGTGCTGCCTTCCAAATGTAGACCCCCCCACTCAAGTGGTCCCTCTTATTTTTTCCATCTCTGTGCAGAATGAGTTTTGTTCTGGGTGGCATGATCAAGGCAGTGTGTGCACATATACATTCAGAGTGGGGCCTTTCTGATTCAACCTGAGTGGCATCTAAAATTAACTGAACAGACATTCCTTGAAGAGGATGACCACAAAACAGTGCACCAGCTGGTAACCTCCCAGCTTGACTATTGCAATGTGCTCTACGTGGGGTTGCCTTTGTACGTAGTTTGGAAACTTCAGTTAATTCAGAATGCAGCAGCCAGATTGTCCTCTGGGGTAACCTGGAGAGACCATATATGCCTGTTTTGAAACAATTGCACTGGCTGCCAATATGTTTCTGGGCAAAATACAAAGTGCTAGTTATGACCTTTAAAGCCCTGAATGGCTTAGGCCCGAGTTACCAGAGAGCGCCACCTTCTGCGTGATCCCCACCGCACATTAAGGTCATCTAAGGAGGTTCGTCTCCAGTTACCACCAGCTCGTCTGGTGATGACTTGGAGGCGGGCCTTCTCTATAGCTGCTCTGGGGCTGTGGAATGCGCTCCCTGTGGAAATCCATAATTTGAATTCTCTATTGGCCTTCAGGAGAGCCATTAAAACGTATCTGTTTGGCCTGGCTTTCCAGGGTTTTAAAATCGGTTTTAATATTTTAACCCGGTTTCAGAGTTTTTAATTACTGCGACTATTTAATTGTTTTAAAATGCTTTAAAATTGTTAGTTGTTATATTGAGTTTTAATTTTTGTTTTAGCTCTTTAATGTTTTAATGGTTTGTTCTAATTGTAAACTGCCCTGAGCCATTTTGGAAGGGCAGTTTAAATATAAAATAAATCATAGATAAACAAATAAAACTTGTGAGTGCATGCCTTAGAGGGAACACTGCCTCGCTCCCCTCAGTTACTGCAGCAACAGCATTACTTGGCGAACAACTCTTGAAATTTGACTGCAACTTTAGCAGAGTACATGTTGCTGGATTTGGAGAATGGAAACAGTTGCCTTTTGTTCAAGAGGTTCTTTGGTTCCCCATTGCCATTTCTCGTTTTGTAGCATCTGAAGGCTCCAATCAGGGACAAGTATTTTACTTATAATTAGTATTATTCTCTTCAAATTGATGTATATCTTCCAAATTGGAAAGCATAATACTTGTACAAATAGGATTCTGAGATTTTGGTTCCAAAATTAGCTATTCCAGCATCAAATGTTGGCTATCAGGTTAGAAGTAAATAATTCTTAGACATGAAGATTTATTTTTCTGTGTCCATTGAAAATGGATTTGGATAGTAGAATGCATACTTAAAAGGAGATGGTCCACAACCATCCATATTATATTATTATAGTATCTAATAGTATCTACTATTATTATTATTAGATACTAGATATTATTTTAAGCATGTGATTAAACCTTGTGTGCTTGTGCCTTCTGTTTTTGCTCAATAGTGGTCATGAGGGGAAGGCCCTAATCCAGATCAACACCATTTTGTGGGACCATTGTTGTGACCTTTTGCCCCTGTCATGGTCCCAATCTAGATGCCTCTTACCACAGCTTCTGTTCGCCCAGACAAAAAGAAGCCATTAATATCGGCGGAAGCATCCCATCCAGGGCAAATGACTGCAGGGGCCCTGATTCAGAGTGAGACTATGGGAGGCTTAAAGGGTTAAAGTCCCCTGCCCCATGGTGTGATCCTGATTCAGAACAAGGGAAACTCACACTACTATAGCCCCCCCCCCCAAACACAAATGAACCAATCACATATTTAAAAGAACATGTAGTTCTTGACAGGTTGCTTGAGGCATGATCTCTGACACAAATCAGAGATCATAAATCAAATATTATGAATGGACCCATACTGTATACGGAATTCATACCATGAATAAACAAATGGGAACATGAGAAACATCAGGGCCACAACATGTTTTGTCTGGGATCCACAATTTATCCCTTGTCTCCGTTTCAAATACACAGTAGGAAGTGTCGGCTTTCTCTCCTGCCCTTGCAGTGTTTCATACTCTAAGCAAGTACGGTCTGCCAGACTTGTCAAACAGGAAGATGAGCTGCATTCTCTCCCGCCTCCCCCCACTTGCTTAAGCTGATCAAAAGATGAGTGGGGGAAAAGTGTGTGGGGGTTGGGAGATGAGTATGCCAAACATATGAACATGACCATGTGGGTAGGGCTTATTCAAATAGGACTTCCCCACCAGTGTTTCCTCTAATGGCCCTGAGCCATTTTTGGAAGGGTGGTATAGAAATTGAATTAATAACAACCAGTCAATAACACCTGTCTGACTGTGTAAACAAGAAATAATAATAAAAAATTGTCTTCACCAGTTAGCGGAATGAGTTATGTTCTGGGCAGCAGTATCAAGGCAGTGTGTGCACATGTGCATTATGTGCCACTATAGATACAACGCACAATCCATAAATATGGAAGGAAAAAAGTGTATTTTACAATTCTATTCTATTTATAAAACTGGATTTTTACTTTGTTTCACTTCACATTTAAGTATAGTAAAAACAAGGCAGAAGCAAAGCAGAAAGATTTAAACCTAAAAGGAGCAAATATGAAGACCTGACCCTGAAAACAAGACAAATTAAAAAAACAAATATCTTAAAAACAAGGATTTTTTTTCATCTTCTGTACTTGAAAAATAGAAGCCTCTCCCTTGAATTTGATTCTTTCATCCTTTGTTTGTCCAAATCTGTCTACTTGGATATTTTGGCTTCAGCACATATTTTGAAAACCAAGCCTGTATCTGTGCTGGAGTATTTCCCTCAGTTTTACATGAATCTTGCCTTTAGATTTGTGGAATTCTTTCTACTGTTTCATCCAGACACTCTCATTTGAACAAGACACAGCATTTCTTAGGTTTTGGCCCTTTGCTAGATGATGCCGTCTGTGTTTAGGCATGACAGTTAAAAAGAAAAGCTTCTGTTAAAAAATACGATTCTCAGTTCCCCACACCGGGAAGTGGGGAAGGTGCATATAGTATTGCATATATGCCCAGCATACAGGTGTGAATTCAACTAGAATACATGCATCTAGTGCTAGATGTGGGGCCATCTAGCTCAGTATTGTCAACACAGACTGGTAGTGGCTTCTCCAAGGTTACAGGCTGGAGATGCCAGGGAGGGAATCTGGAACCTTCTGAATGCCAGGCAGGGGCTCTTTCACTGATTTATGACCCCATCCTGTAAGGGGAATATCTTGCAGTGCTCACACATGTAGTCTCCCATTCAAATGCAAACCAGGGCATACCTTGCATAGTAAAGGGGACCATTCATGCTTGCTTGCTACCACAAGACCAGTTCTACTATGTTTTTTGGTAGACCAGAGAAGCACTACTGGCTGAGGGGGGGTCTTAAACACATTAAAACTGGGACAAAATAATATAATAAATGAACAACCTTATTTATTAAAACCCTAGACTGAAAATATAAAAAATATATAAAATCAAATCTCCACAAACATACAAAAAACAATGTATACACATATAGTACCCAAT
The DNA here is from genome assembly GCF_027244095.1 of Hemicordylus capensis. Classification (NCBI taxonomy): domain Eukaryota; kingdom Metazoa; phylum Chordata; class Lepidosauria; order Squamata; family Cordylidae; genus Hemicordylus; species Hemicordylus capensis. Next base: position 387,320,703 of record NC_069657.1, on the reverse strand, counting down.
ATACAATCTGGACACAAGACCTGAAGGTTTGTGTGTACATACTCACTCACTCACTCTCGCTCTCCCCCACTCTATCCCCATTGTTATATTAAAACAGTGATTATAGCATCCAATGTAACCTCATAGTTAGTGTCGAAAAAAATGCAAATTGCAAATAATTAAATCTATGCATATAATTAAGTCAGATTAAAACAGAAATGAGTATTAGTTTCCAAATTTAAAGTCGTGATCAGGCAGATAACATTTTCTATCATTCATATTAAAAATGTAACTGATTTATCTGCTATCTTTGTTTAGAAGAGAGTGAATGAGCACCTGGGTATTTCAGAGTAGATTCTGGCATATCTTTTATTGCAAAGCTATGAATATATCTGTGCAACTGATCAATAAATAGCTTTTGCATATTTCCATGGGGGAGGAGGCAGGGGAAGCAACTTAAAGGAGATACCGTATATACTCGAGTACAAGCCAAATTTTTCAGCACCCAAAATGTGCTGGAAAAATCAGCCTTGGCTTATACTTGAGTCATCTATCTGCCTGTGCTAAAATGTCCCCCTGTAATAAAGTATCGTACATACTGGTCACAATATACCCCACTTATGTCTCAATTAATGTAATTTTATTGGCATTTATTTTGATTATTGAAACTCACCAGTAGCTGCTGCATTTCCCACCCTAGGCTTATACTTGAGTCAATCAGTTTTTTGGTTTCTTAGGTAAAATTAGGTACCTCGGCTTATATTCGAGTATATACGGTAATTCTGCACAGAAAAACCTACCTCTCCTAATTACCAATTCCTCCGCTCTGGCTGATTCTCCTCTCTTGCAAGCAAGAGAACCGAACCAATTCTCCTGCTCTGGCAGCAGCAACTGATTCTCCCACTCTAGTATGATGGGTGCACATGCGCCCTAATACCATTATCAAAGCTCATGTATGCCTGTCACCATTTCTGGTAGGGTCTTGCCATGACTGGAGCACGAGAATTGATTCTCTCACTTGCATGAGAGAACCGATCCCCCCCACATCCCGCCCCGCTCTGGCCACAGCAAGAGCCAACACAGCAGTGGCGGGGAAGGAAAAGGAAAAAGGTGACTTTTGAAGCAGCCATTACAATGCAGGGCAAGCCTGCATGGCTGCCAAAATTAGCTGAGCAGAGGGCTTTGTGCATAGGCACGCAGCCACGCACCTTAGAGGGAACACAGTTCCCCACATAATTGGCACCCTGCTTGGGAAAATAGTAATCCAGGTGATCAGCCTGCCCCACACAGTCACGTTATTTACACATGCTTCTCTGCAGCATGAGAGTGTACCATGCTAGTGGTTTCCATGCAGTTGGCTATATGTGTGAAGGGGAGCCACAAATACACACTTCAGTGAAGAACTAGATGGGAAAATTTGGCTTTTAAGATTCTCTTTTTAAAAAGGGGATCTTCTTGAAGCCTATTAGGATTTGATATCTTTAACAAACACTAACACTCACTTTTTGAATCTGCTGCCAAGCATGACAAAGCAGTGACTTCTGACTTCCAAAGCTTAGAGAAGAGGACAAGGAGTATCCTTCTTGGTCGAACTACTGGTTGCCAGACTATTCCTGGCTGTATGATAATTATCAGTCTCTGGGTAGGACGACAATCTGAGGCCAAACACCCTATGTCCACCACTCAGAAGTTGCAGCCAGAAGGAAGGGAGGAAGATATCCCCCTCTTCTGATGCTTGGAGCACTGTTGGTGTCCCACAGACCCTGAGAAATGTAGCTTTTTCCAGGGTGTCCAACAGCCATAGTAGCATTTCAAGTGCCAGAAGGAAGTGGGGTAGAAAGGCCTGCCACTTCTTGTTCCCATAGTATAAGCAGCCCCTGACACTGCAGCAGAAGCCAAATAAGGGGATTTGGGACTCTTGGGGGAGGAATGCAAGTCTTATTGCTCCTCCTCCCCACTGTCTGTTCCATGATGTCAGTCGTTGACAATTTGGTCTCTTAATCCATTTCTTTTTTTCAAAAATTGCTCAGTTTGCTGAGCACAATTTTTACTCAAACCAACAGGAATGATGCAAGTCACTACTGTATTTATTTGAATCCAAGACTAGCTCCCCCATCCCTCCATTGGAGGTGTTGCCTTAAATTTTCTTCTCTTCCTTCTGGGCAAATACAGGTATGACCCGTACTTAACCTGTATTTTTAATGGTGGTTATCTTAAATTCAGTCATCTTCTATTTAGGTAATTGTAAGCTTTAGTTTATCCTCTGGTGGTATGGATTGTGAGATGTCTTCTGTGATGAGTGAGAAATGATGAGTTCTAGATCCGTATGCTGTTGTTGAGCTTGACAAATGTAAATGTTCTGAGGAGAAAAGTTTTTTGGAGTGATGCCCTGTGATTTGCAGCATACTGTAATATGTCTTATGTTTGGCTTGACTTTCCTCTCCTCACAAATATGAAGTACTTGCTGTAAATGTTGCTCTGTTTCATGAAAAGGGTGACCTCTGAAAGGTATACCATTGTGGCCTAAATTAATTTGAAATATTAAGTTATTTTAGTTTACTACTTCATATAGATATGATACAATAGAGTTCATTTTGTACCCTTCAAATTCTGTAGTATTTGACTTCCATCAAGCTGCTGATGGCATCCAGGAACAACAAAGACAAGAGCAAGCAGGAAAGAAGTATGTTATGTTTTGTCAAATGTGGAAAATTTTGTTAACAGACTGTCACAAACTGTAAAATAATGGAAGGAATGTGGGAGAAACATGGAGTGCTTTTCAGCCAGTTCACTTCCATAGTATTTTAAGGGCATGTTCTATTAAGAACACTGTAATATAATTGTTTCTGAATGTTTCTGTAGGAGGTCTGGAACATCCATAAATTTCCACATGTGTACATTTAAAGCAGACAGTTCAAAGATGGTTAGCTTATTTTCCATATAAAGGGTGCAACTAAAGTTTTCACTAATTTTGGGATGCACATAAACTACGTAGTGTACAACAATGTTCTTAAACAGTGAGCCTTGATAAACTCTGCAACTCGCTCGAATGCTGGCAGAGCATGTAATACAAATAGCGTATCAGAAATAAATAAATTCTTGTTTCTAAGGCACAACATGAATAAAATATGTTTACCAGTGATGTAGTACTTGTTCTAGAACAAGGCTGCACAGTTTCAGCCTTCGTGCACATGTTGTACTGCAATTCATGTCATCCTTGACTATTGGACATTGTGGTTAGGAATGATCAGTTATAATCCAAAAAGAGCTGGAGGGCTGTGCAGCCCTGTTCTAGAACATGAAAAGGAAACCTATATAAACTTCTGGGCCCACATTGCAACTTATTGAGTTTATCGAAGTGTGGCTGTCAGGGATTCAGGACTCTTAAGCTCTATTGTGTAAATTGGTGTCTTCTGAATAAATAGGTCTGGTCATGATGCATATCAAATACTAGAACCAGGAAAAAACAGCTAAAGCTGTGATTTCTGTGTTTTTGCCTCACCCTAATAGGATGAAATGGGAGTATTAGGATACTGTGGAGATCTTCAGACCCTTTAGAGTGAAGAAGCCAATTCTGCACTTAGTGCATTGCAGTGTCATCACACATTTTGAATTGGTGGGGAGAATCCTGTCCAGGATCTTGGCATTCAATATTGGAAGTGGGTGGGACAGGACTTGTTTGTTCGTATGTTACTTCACATGAGTATGCTTTTGTTCTCTATGTCCAGTAACAAAATCAATGGAACTGATTTTTTCTTGATTACTTCCTAGCCAGTAATCCAATATAGATGTTGGCTCACATGCGAGTGGTTCAGCACATCCTGCACTGCTGTGTGTGCTTAAAACACCACTTGTGCTGTTGTGGAACAGAGCTGTTCCGCTGCGATTTAAAACTGTGCATTTGCAATCTATGACGCTGTCTCAGTTGCAAATAATTGAGGTAGCATTATGCAACTGTGATTTCACAATTTTAAGTCACAGTGGAATAGCTGCAATAGCATGTGCAATCTTTTAGATAAAATGCATCAGTGCAGGCAGTGCTGAACCACCTGCATTTCACTGCACTCCACATGAGTCATTGAGTGTAGGCTCATCCCTCCCAGTAACAGTGCTTTCACACTTGCAATAAAGAGCTAACTAGTAGTTGCCTTGTTTAGAACTTTCAGTTGATAGACTTCCTTCAAGGAGACAAGAATCAACTTGGGATACTGCCTTTTACCAAGACTGGGGAATGGGAAAAAGCAGTAACACACTATTGATTTTGTGTTTCTAAATATAATATCATAGAATACAATTTGTGCGCACACTCATGATGAGTTTTGTGATTGCTCTCTTCCCAGCGGAAACATAGGAAATTGAACCTTACAGTTTACATGGTCCTCTTACTTTTACCAGGGAATAATCTAGACCTACTGCACTAATCACACTGGTTCTATTGGTTTATAATTCTGTCTTTGTGAAAAAAGACTTGTGCTTTGAACATCCCCACCCCCAAGAACTAGGCCTCTGCTTAAAGTAAATTAGGGTATTTATAGTTAAACTGGTGGCACATAACATAATAGAATAGACAAAAGGAAATCGTATTTGGTTTGTGAAATACATTTCACCAGTTTTGGTTTTAACTTTTGGTTATATGAGACTAGCTAAGATCCCAGCAGTGCAAACTGACACTACACTCCTTCCCTTGTTCCGTGGCTTCTTCATTTCTAACTTTTGTGCCTCTTGATATCATTGACCAATTTGCTGTGATGTCACATTTGAGTCATCAAACTCTGGTGTGGCTCTGCAGGTGGAGGTGTTGCAGACCAAGTACTATAATTGCCTTAGCTGCTCTGATATGACAGAAGGCCTGGTCAGTCTTTGCCAATCAGCTGTCAAACTTTACAATTGGAAATCCAAGATCCATGAGTAGGTACAGTGTTGCTCATGCATAAATTGCATCAATATCAAGGATGTTTTAAATGAATGTTGGCGCAGATCAGATGAGTATTTGTAGATTATTTTGGTGGAGATAAGTGAATGGAGTGTGGTGGCTAATTTGAGAAGCAAAGTGGGAAATATACACTGCAAGGCTTATAACAGCGAATTCTGGACTTCTGACTGGAAATAACTGAAAAGCTTAACTGTTTGGATCATGTTGAACTATAGTTTTATTTTAATAATCTCTGGTCTCTCTAATCTCCACTATGTTTGAGACATCCCCTGTTTTACTGTTATGGTCAGAATGATTCATAGTACTCTGTTTAAGCATCTTGGGGAGTTTACTCTCGCAATGTGCTAAGATTTATACTATTAAGGTTCTCTGCATTAAGGAAGCTTTTGCTTCCTTTCAAAACTTACTGATATTTACATAAAAATATGCATAGAAAATAATATAGCATATATACACAATATGATATTATAAATGTGAGTCACATGTTCAGCTTTAAGCTCAAAATCGTAAAAAATTAATGTTTAGATTGTGGCCTTTTCCACATTATTTAGGTATTTGTATGGGAAATAAGCCTGCTAGGGATAGTAGTTCATTATTGCACCAGTTGCCTGGGTGGTTCTATTCACTTGCCCCCACCCACCATGGATGCTCATATTGGGACAGTTTTGACCCAATGAGTCACAATTTAAAATCACCAGCAGGCTTCCAAAATGATTATATTTTTTAAAACATAACTTCAACAGTTCAGTCTTGTTTTGAGAGTCACCAGATTGTGTAGTATGTGTTTTTTTTATTTTTGTGTTTTAAAGCTTGGGAACTACAAAAAAGGGAATTGGTCCAGTGTATTCTTCTAAAGCAGCTCGAAGTGGGCTCAGAATGTGTGATCTAGTTTCTGACTTCAATGAATTTTCAGAAAGGTAACCACTTCTCTAGAGTAATGTTACATTTCAAATATATTTATTAGTAGGGCAATCAATTTACTTATCTGTGATTCTGATTTTCATATTCTAAAAATCCTTACTAGATCTCTCACTTGTAAATTTCCTTTTTTCTGAACACTTAAGTCAAAGTCCTGTTACAGGTTTGTATGAAAAATCACAAGTAGAATATAATACAAATATTACCTTTTTTACTTTATAGATTCAAGGTGTTGGCCAACCAGTACAAGTCTATTTACCCCACTTTAGAAATAGACATTGAAGGGGAATTGAAAAGACTGAAGGTAAAACTATATCTCAAAAAGCTGGCATTATTACTTAGCTGGCATTATTGGTTTATATGCAGATACTTTTCTGTGGATATTCCTTCGAATGAGAGAGATAAGAAGAAAATGCTTTTGACACAAGCTGTGGTCAAAATATCTTTGATTTTTATTGCTAAGCTCTCTGCATGAGTGTTTCCTAAGAGTTAGGAAGACTCTGCACAATTGTCTTTCTGTTGCAATTAAATACTTATTTACTGTACATTTAAATCTTTTAATTTAATCCTAATCTCTAAAACATATTTGTTTGTCTTAGGGTTACATTGAAAGAATCAAACCAATGGTGAGGGATGGTGTGTATTTTATGTATGAAGCTTTGCATGGCCCACCCAAGAAAATTTTAGTAGAGGGTGCAAATGCAGCACTGCTGGACATTGATTTTGGTAGGTATAAACCTATATTACACACGTCACTGAGAACTCTCCATTGGTGTTAAACTGCAAAACACTTCCCAAGAAGCAGCAGTATGACTGAATTATAAATGCTTGTTTTTTGTGGTGTTTAGTAAATTTATTGACCACCTGACTTCCTTAGACTTGAGGCGGTTTACATAAATTAAAAGTACGGAGACAAGAGGGGAAGGGGGTGAGAGGGGGAAAGAACCCTTCCTCCCCACACACGTTAAAAACTAAAAGCTTGGCAAAATAGGTTTTCAGGAGCTTCTTAAAGGATAGAAAAGAAGGGGCATTACGAATCTCAGGAGGCAGTGTGTTCCATAAGGAGGGGGCTGCAACAGAGAAGGCCCTCCCACGAGCCCGGGCCCCACGTACCTCCCTTGGGCCTGGCATTCTGAGAAGACCTACCTGAGATAACCTCACAGGGTGGGTTGAAGTTGCACAGGAGAGGTGGGACGGGAGAGGCAGGAGAAAGGTTATGGGTTGAACAGATGACCCTTATAGGGAACTGGAGATATTTCTGGAGCGGGCCAGTATAAACTATAATGTATGAACAAGCCCCTGCTGTGTACTACAACGTAATGTCAATGCATGCTTTTAACTTCCTATTCAAATAACTCTCAGTATAAAGACATAATGTTAACAGCCTCATCTTTTTAAATGTTCTTAAAAAACAATTCTGTGTTGCTTTTCGTTTGTTAATTCATTTTCTCCCCCTCCAAACAGGGACTTATCCTTTTGTGACCTCATCAAATTGCACTGTGGGAGGTGTTTGCACTGGCTTGGGTATGCCACCCCAAAATGTTGGTGAAGTGTATGGAGTTGTGAAAGCATACACAACTAGAGTTGGAATTGGTGCCTTTCCTACAGAACAAAACAATGTAGGTATAGTATAAAAGTAACAGTGAGTTGCTGATGAAAAGGAAATATCCAATTCTTAGCAGTATGGTTGTACTGTCTGAGGCATCAGATTCTGTATGAAGCTGTGTATCTTAAAGGACTACTTTTTCTATTTCTTTTTCTCATTCCACAGATCTGCTGCCTGAATTTTATGAGATAAATGCATTTGAAAAGTTGTTTAATACTGCGTATCCCTCAGTCCTGCAGAACCTATATTTCTGTTGGAGAGCAAGCTGAATTCTGTTCTTGCTCATGGATCAGCAGCAGAATTAAACTTCAGTTGCAGAACCTTTATTTCTAGTGGTGATGCACCTGAACCAATTTGCCTTTTATTCCTGAGATTAATTTACAGGACTATTTAACATTGCCAAGGATTTCAGAGTGTCACAAACAATATTTGCACTATAATGCTCAGTGAGGTAGCAGATAGGAATTATAACTTGAAATTAGTATTACCATTATATCATTATTATTGATATGTTGCTTTTCAACAGAAAAGTTCGCAAAGCAGTTTACATAGAAAAAGAATATTAATAAGCTGTTTCCCTGTCCCCAAAGGGATGACAAACTAAAAAGAAATGAAAGGTTAGACACGAGTTACTGGAGAGACATGGAGTGTTGAGAAAATGGCCTGCTCAGCTAATATTTTGACACTGATAGAGCTGGCATTTATAAAGGTAGTTCCTGCATTTGTCTGGTGTAAGGGATGTAAATATATTCTGTTGTCTTCTGTTGCCAGTAGCTTCTCTTTTCACTTCTATAGACCAAACCACACAGATTCTTAATGATGGGTTTGGCCATTGTTGTGCCAATTTTTTAAAAAGGGAAAAGAAGTGACCCTGACCATTATTGTCCTATTGGCTTCCTGAGCATAGTAAATAAACTCTGTGCTAGACATTTATATATGAAGCTCCAAGACTGGGTAGGACAAGATAACATGCTGGTGGAAGAGCAGGCTGGTTTTAGAGCTGGCAGCTCCACCAATGGACCATGGGCTAGTTTTACAGCACATGGTGGAGAAATATACTAGCAAACCCCAAACCTCCCTATATTCAGCCTTCGTAGATCTAAAATTTGCATTTGACCTCATTTCCAGAGACATCTTATGGAGGAAGTTAGGTAAAGGTAAAGTGTGCCGTCCTCGACACCTGGTGACCACAGAGCCTTGTGGTTGTCTTTTGTAGAATACAGGAGGGATTTACCATTGCCATCTCCCGTGCAGTATGAGATCATGCCTTTCAGCATCTTCCTATATCACTGCTGCCCGATATAGGTGTTTCCCATAGTCTGGGAAACATACCAGTGGAGATTCGAACCGGCAACCTCTGGCTTGCTAGTCGAGTGATAAGTGATTGCTTCACTTTATCGGAAAGCTGTATGATAATATACACTTGCAAGTCCTCTGCAACCCAAAAGTCCACTTGTACGGTTCTGTTTCTATACATAATGCAGTTAAGCAAGGATGTATACTTACACCCACATTGTTTAATCTGCATATTAATTCCTTAGTTGAGTATAGGGACAAACTGGAATTTCATCCTCCAAGATTGGCAGATAGGTATGTACCAATTCTTGTCAATACTGATGATGTGTTATTTTTATCACAGACTTTAATTCAGTTAAGGAGAGCATTAAAGGCTCTTTCTCACTACTGTGAAGCTACCAGTAAACCAAGATCTTGGTCTTTGCTAAAAGACCTAGGGTATCAATCAAAGTGGAATATTTCTGGTAACAATTGAACAGGTTAAATGCATTTAAATACCTGGCAGTTTTTCACGCTTCTGGAGGAAAGAAGGTCCAGATTGAATATGCAGCTCATTCAGCACAAAGTGTGGCTGCTATTCTGAAGTACCTTTGTACTAGAAGAGGATATTATGTACCTGCGGCCATCAAACCTTTTAAGGCCAAATCTCTATCACAGCTTCTTTATGGAGCCCAGTTGGGCCCCCATGCCAACTGTGCCCCGTTAGAGACTATCCAATCAAAGATTTTGAGGGTAGTTTTGCAGGTGGCTAGGTGTGTTCCCAATGTTCCCGTGCGTTTGGAGGTAGGGTTGTAGACAGTGAACTCTTGTGCTGGTCTCATGGCCTTAGTTATTGGTTGGGGGGCGGGGGGAATTTCCCCTGAAGGTCTGGCCCTTCTAATGTTGATAGATAGATTTGAGTCATCATGGAAATAAACCTTGATGGGAAAGCTCCTAACCTATGGGCTTTTACCTGAAATCTTGATGCCTTTGGACCATGAGCGGGCCATAAATCTTGTTGAAACAGCGTATATTAGATGTAACAAGATCTTGGGATAGTCACTGAACAAATTAAATCATGAAGATTGACTCGCTGTTTGTGCCCAGCTGAGTATCTCTTTATGTTTGAAGTACCAAAACTTGACGTGCTTCCATCAGCACCTCTGGAGGACAGGTTTACTAAAGTGCCATATAACAAACGTGTCTTCCCCTGTGGTGCAAGAAGGGGAGAGACAGTAGGACATGTGGTGTTTATACTGCAATTTCTATAACCAATTTTGCAGTAAGCTGATTGACCCGGTTCTTTCACAGTTGCCAGGCCATTCAAAATAATTTTATGTGTATTTTATTTCCTATTGCTATTTCACATCTGGCATTATAGTATCACTATGTTGTATTGCATCTGGTCAAAGACTGTAATAAAGGATTTACTTACTTCTGTTGCTTATAAATAGAAACAAAATTAAAAAGAAATCTGCTCCAAGATATTAATATGCTTATATCCATTTCCTTAGGAAACTGGAGAATTGCTACAGACACGAGGAAAAGAGGTTGGTGTAACCACAGGTCGCAAGAGAAGATGTGGTTGGCTGGACCTTGTGTTGCTTAGATATGCCCACATGATCAATGGATTTACTGCGTGAGTACTTTGTAATGCAAACAAGATGACTTCCATATCTGAGCCCAGTACTCTTCAACATCTTTAGAAAAGATGGGGTTGAGGGAATACTCATCAAATCTGCAGATGACAAAACTGGAAGGGATAGCCAACACCTCAGAATACAGGAAGAACAATCAAAACTATCTTGAGAGAGAGGAAAACTGGGCTAAATAATAAAATAAAATTCAACGGTGACAAAGTTCTGCAGTTACACCAATAAAATAAAATGCACATGTGTAGGAGGGATGATACCTGGCTTAGCAATAGCACATGTGAAAAGGATTGTGGTTTCACACCATATCACAAGCTGATTGTTACTGAGCGGTGTGATACATCTGCAGAAAAGGCTAATGTGATTTATACTGCAATCATAAAACCATTGTTTCCAAGTTAACAATATTTATTATTTATTATGTTTATCAATTTCTGTACCGGCTAGGTACAGATTAGAAAATGCAACAGATATAAAAACCGTATAAAACAGTTAAAACTCACAAAACAAATAAAACAAGTTCATAGATAAAAGCACATTAAATGATTTCAAAATTTTCAGTTAAAAGCCTGAGAGAACATGTGCTTCTTGAGTCGCCCTGAAAGTGAGACAGAGAAGGGGCTACTCTTAGTTCAACAGGGAGCATATTCCAAAGCCCAGAGAAGGTCTGGGCTGAGTCGCCACCAAACGAGCTAGTGGGAACCATAACAGAACCTATCCAGATAATCTTAATAGGCAACAGGGTTCATGACAAAGAACGCACTTTCTTACATGGGGGGCAACTTTGAACTTACAGTAAACTTACGGTAAAGCCTGCTGTGTGAAAAATGCCCAGGAGAAAAGAGAGATACTACTCAACATATGTGCTTAATTGTGTGAAATGTTTTGAGCCATTGATTTAAAAATGAATAACTGCATCAGATTAAGTTTTCTATCCCAAATGCAATTCCTTAAGTTTACACTCTTTGGAAAAATACTACAAGAAGCAGTTTAAGGTTTGTAGAGCTGTGAGTGGAATAATAGCAGGCATTGCATCTGCTATTGTTTTAAGCCTGGTTTAATTTTTGCATTGTTAGATTGAGTTTTAGCTTAAATCTGGTATGGAATCCGTTGAATCCATTAGAATGGGTTCTGCGCCTGCACGGAAGCCTCTCGCTGTTGAGTTTTTACAGCTCCTTTTCGGCACATGTGCCCCGCCCCATGTGACCACATGGCTATTTAAGGCGGGAGGAAGCGCAGGCAGCTCAGTTCCTTTGCGACCGCTGTAGGAATCACTCGGTTTCCGCGGCTCCTTCGTGTTCTTTCCTTGGGAAATTTCTTCTTTCGATTTTCTACTGGTTACTGACTCGGACTGACTTTGGACTATCCCTTGCCTGCTGATTCGGATTCTTGACTTTTCCTGTTGACCCGGACTGTGACTGTTTTCGCTGTTTTCTAAATCCTATAAACGTGACGAAAGATTGGACTGATTTACCGGCAACAGACTTGGTTCGTGAGTAAATGGATGCCCCGAAGGGAAAGAAAACCTTTAAGTGTTGCACTAAATGCTATGCTAAATTGCCCTCTCAAGATCGCCACAGTTTGTGTTTGCTGTGTCTCGGCGAGGCCCACATAACTTCGGCCTGTAAGATTTGCCAATCTTTCTCAAAACAAACGAGAAGGAATCGTGAGCTCCGCCTACGGGCGTCTATTTATGATGATGTGTTGGCTGCTCCTACCTCTGTGGCAAAATCTCCACAGCCACACAGCTCGAAGGACCTGGGTCCGGCCCAGTCTAAAACTTCGACGCCCCCCGCTAAGGTCCCTATGTCCTCGAAGAGGCCCAGGCGACAAGATGGCGTCTCTGACTTGCCCCACAACAAAGAAGAAGCACGCACTGTTGGAATCGACTCCTTCGCTGGGATCGGCTCAGGATGTTGAGCTTCCCTCGACACCGAAGGTAAGTCCATCTGAGACATCATCGGGACCTTCGATACCGGGGCCTACACTTCACTCAATGTCAGAGAACTTACCACATCCAGCCGCATCGATATCGAGCATTTCGATACCAACGGCTTCAGCACCAAGACCTGAACCTCGTTCGATACAGACAACTTTGGTATGGATGAGTGCCGTGCTCTTGACCTCGAAGGAGTTACAGACTTCGACTTCAATGTCGGCATAGAAAGAAACAGACCTGCAGACACCTCGAACATCGACAATACTGCCTTTGACAATCTCGATACTGAAGTCTAGGGAACTAGTGCCTGCACCAACCCCTATTAGTTCACCATCGACATTGAGGGACGATGTCCGAATGTCTACTCTGAACACACCAACAAACATCACCATGGTGATCCCTAGGTTCCGGGCACCCATGACCTTTGCACTAGAGGATGCTGGCGTAGGGGACGTTGAAGTGCCCCCTCTAGGTCCCCTTCTTAGGATGTTGGATTCCACTACGAATACACCTTCCACATTCCAGGGGTTTCCACAATCAGAAGAGGACGCGACTGGACACACATACATCTCTTAGGTCTGATGGCTTCTTATAGGTCAACTGTGTGGTACACACGACTGAAAATGAGGAAACTACAGCTGTGGTTCCTGTCCAGTCTATTCTGGGACAGTCCTACGAAGACTTTGCTGGTACCAGCACCGATCCTGCAGTCACTGTCCTGGTGGACACAAACCTCCAACCTAACCTACTCAAAGCCATGTGGCCATTTCAACCACAACTCCCGTCGGTCTGGGTAACCTCTCTCCAAAGGTGGGGTGCGCATTGCAATGCTGCCACAACTCAGGGGCTCTGGACCCGCGGTCAACGTCAACTGCACATAAATTTTCTAGAGTTGTTAGCAGTTTTTCAAGCCATGAAGGCCTTCCTTCCAATGCTACGAGGCCGTGTGGTTCAGTTACAATTGGACAACACCACTGCTATCACTTACCTGAACAGGTAGGGGGGCACTGCCAACTGCTTCCATTTGCTGGCATAGTTACGCCTCGTAGACGGTTCATGTTCACTCTGTGCACTGAGCATTCAGATATGGCATTGGTGCATCAAGAACAGTATAACACCAGTAGCAATGCACATCAAGGGATCGGGCAATATCCTAGAGGATTGTCTCAGCCGCTCGTTCTCAATGGACCACCACGAGTAGGAGTTGAATGACCGTTACCTCCAGAGAATCTTCGATCTCTGGGGTCATCCTCAGATAGACTTGTTCGCTACAACACAGAGTGCGAAGTGCAGACTGTTCTGCTCAAGAGCGGGACACGATGCACATTCACTGGGGGATGCGTTCCAACTAGACTGGGCACTGCATCATACGTACGTGTGTGTGTCCGTCCCCCCGCCGCTTGTGGGCAGGGTAGTAGCTCAACTCTTGAATGCTCCTGCGAGGTGCATCTTGATCGCACCATGGTGTCCTCGCCAGCCATAGTTTCCGCATCTACTCAAACTGACTTCCAACATCTACCAGAGACTTCCAAACTGCCCAGATCTACTGATTCAAGAGGGCAGCAAGGTGTTACATCCCGAAGTTCTCACACTGCAACTCAGAGCGTGGTGGACCGCCTGCTAAATAAGATCCTGCTGAACGACTGCAAACCTTCTATGAGGCCTAACTATGCCAGCAAATTGAAGTGGTTTGCGTCTTACGCAAAGACTCGTGGATTCCATCCCAAACAGACCTCCATACGGGAGGTCTTGCTTTACCTGATGAGCCTGAAGACGTCACAGTTGTCTAACGTATCCATACGGGTACACCTAGCAGCTCTCTCTTCTTGACACCCTGGCTGAGATGGTATGACACTGTTCTCCCATTCCTCCTGTAAAAGTTTATTGAGGGGACTTACAAATCTATATCCTCCTGTACTCAAGCCTGTAGAACCTTGGAGCATCTCTCTGGTCCTCTCGGCTCTAACAGAACCACCGTTCGAACCAATGCATTCTACAACAATTAGACATGTATCCTTGAAAGCGACCTTTTTAATGGCCATCACCACTGCTCGCAGGATGAGTGAATTGACTGCCCTCCATATGGACGTGCCATACGCTCGGTTCTACCCGGATAAAGTCCTTCTGCGTCTGGATATCACCTTTGTGCCTAAAGTAGTTTCAGATTTCCATGTCAACCAGGATATTGTTCTACCTACCTACTTCAAATCTCCCTCCACGCCTTTGGAGAAGGCTCTGCATTCGCTGGATGTCCTCCTGGCACTACTGTATTAGTATTACTACTATGGGTCAAGCGCTATCCAGACAACGTCTGTCTTATTGGCTGGTGGAGGCCATTCGCCTGGCCTACTCGATACAGAAAGTAACAGCCCCCAAATCTGTCAAGGCACATTCCACAAGGGCGTTTGGCGCTTCCGCAGCTTTCCTGTTGGGGGTATCCTTCCCTGACATTTGTAAGGCTGCTACCTGGTCTTCTGAAGAACCATTCGTGAAGCACTACGCTATTGATCTGTGCTCCACGGCAGAGGTGAACTTTGGGAGTGGTGTTCTAAAAAGGGTATTACAATAACCCACTGCTCCCTCCTCCTTCCTGAGCTAACTAAACATCCATTCTAATGGAGTCAATGGATCCCGTACCAGATAAACAGGTTGCTCACCTGTAACTAATGATCTGGTAGAGATCTGTTGATATCCATTAGACCCTCCCTAACCTTCCCTCTGCAGTGGACCGTGGGTCTCTCCAGTAGAACTCGCCATCTATTAGACTGCTTCGGTGGTCTCCAAGGAACTGAGCTGCCTGCGCTTCCTCCCACCTTAAATAGCCACGTGGGACCGGGTGCAGGCGCCGAAAAGGAGCTGTAAAAACTTGACACGAGAGGCTTCCGCGCAGGTGCAGAACCCATTCTAACAGATATCAACGGATCTCTACCAGATCATCAGTTACAGGTGAGTTTTTTTGTCTGCTGTAGTGGTGCTCCCAAGAGTTCTGTTGTGTGTGTCTGGGAGCAGCAGCAAGTGTAACTGGACTTCGTTGCATGGAGCATATGGCAGCAATATTGTTTCCATCTATTAGTTGCCTATTCACCTCTAAATGCCAGATAAACTAGACTGGGATATCTGAATGATCATCTCTTCCTATATCAACCTATCTGTGCACTCGGATCGACATCAGAAGCCTTGATCTGTGTGTGTCTATTTTGTGCGAAGCGAATGGTTACGAGACAGGGCCTTTTCAGTTGTGGCACTTAAACACTAGAATGCCCATCCAAGAGCTGCCTGGTCGCCTTGCTTGTGTGCCCAGTGAGCAGCAAATGCCTGGTTGCCTCATCAGGTGTTTGGCTTCTTGCCTACTTCTCTGTGGTTATATATTTTGTGGCTTTTATAGTTTTTGCTCCAGTTGTACTGTTTTGTGTTTTAATTAGTGTGTTTGTTTACTATGTTGAGAGTCTTTGAATCAGAAGATCAGCTAGAAAGATTTTCTATATATATTAATGTTGGTCGTGTTCACAGTACTGTTGAGAGTTTGTTTTTTTGAATGCTACAGCAAATTGCTTTATGTAGCATTATAGTTTATCAGCGACCTTCATTGTAGATTTGAATGTTATAGAGCAGATACACGAGTATGTATACCAGGTATAAACTGCTTGGGAAGGATGAGCCCTCTTCAAACTAATTTGCTAAAATATTGTGTTAGCAGCATATATCAACATCTCAAATTCACTGGACACTATTCTGTGGCTATTCTTTTGGAGCCATTTGAACATAAAAACAGCCCTGATGGATCAGGCCCAAGGACCATCTTGTCCAGCATCCTGTTTCGCACAGTGGCCCACCAGATGCCACTGGAAGCCACAGCCAGGAGGGCATGCCTTCTCTCCTGCTGTTATTCCCCTGCAACTGGTACTCAGAGGCATCCTGCCTTTGAGGCTGGAGATGGCCTATAGTCCTCCAACTAGTAGCTGATGATAGACTTCTCCTCCATAAAGTTATCCAAACCCCTCTTAAAGCCATCAAGGTTGTTGGCTGTCACCATATCTCGTGGCAGAGAATTCCACAAGTGGATTATGCGTTGTGTGAAAAAGTACTTCTGTTTGTTGGTCCTAGATTTCCTGGCAATCAGTTTCATGGGATGACCCATGGTTCTAGTGTTATGGAAGAGGGAGAAGAATTTCTATCCACTTTCTCCACACCATGCATGATTTTATAGACCTCTATCATGTCTCCCTGCATTTGTCTTTTTTCTAAACTAAAAAGCCCCATGTGTTGCAGCCTTGCTTCATAAGAAAGGGCCATTAGATGTGAAAGGGATTTAGTCGTTAGATGTGAAAGGGATTTAAGAGAAAAGGGAGATTGAGGGAGGTATACAGGAGTTACAGGAGACCTTATCAAAGAGATCTGGGGAACAAAAGAACAACTTTTGAATCAAATCCATGCCCTTATACTATTTTTAAGGGTTTCTTTCCTCCAGTTCAGATGTTGGGTTGTTGCAGTGCTTGGGACAGGGCAAGCTCCCTGTAGCAATCCTATTTATTCTGGTGATGGAGTTCTGTCCCAAGTACAGTATGTGTATCAGTGCCTATACTCTTTTGGTAAGGCACACAGATGTTCTGCTAGTGTGCCATTTTACAGACGTGAGTGTTTTAGATGTAACTATACAGATTTATATGATGCTTTTGATGCATTCTTGATAATGCATATGCTTTGATGAAGTATTTTCATATTAGCTCTGTCACTAAATGTCAAACTTTCAAAAGCTACATTTAATTAAGAAGTTTATTGCTTGTACTTAACTAAAATGTCAATATTTTATTCTAAAACAGATTGGCTCTTACCAAATTGGATATTTTGGATGTATTTCCAGAAATTAAAGTTGGTGTTGCTTATAAAATAAATGATAAAATCATACCTCATTTTCCAGGTGAGTATGGGTTCATACGTATTAATAGTGCTAGAACAGTGTAGCTTCTATAAGAACTACCTACTCACTTTAGTATCTACAGTTCTGCTATAGTAATTATTTCTCTGATGTGGTCAGCTAGTTTTGGAACACGTACCATTAATTATTTCTTCTCTTGATTACCTTTGCAGAACACAGAATAGCAAGATCAGGCTAATTGCTCTTCCCCTTCCTTTTTCCTCCATCTCACCTGTGCAAAGGATTTTGGGATAGCCTCAGTTGATGTCAGTTTGTTATATGCACAAATAGTGATTCGAAGAGAAACTTGCAGCACAGTCCCTGCTCCTCCGCTGCTCGCTGCAGCCTCCTGTTCAGGTGGCACATGCCCCAGCTGCCATAGCGCGCTGGCGGCGCTCCTCTCTAGCAGCAATCACGTGAGGGCGGCTTGGGGTGGCACTGCCGACGCACTGTAGCAGCTGGGGGGGGGGGGGCACCACCTAAACAGGAAGCTGCAGCGAGCGGTGGAGGAGCAGGTATGGATCTGCTCTACTACCTGTTAAAGGTGCTGGGACTGTGCTGCGAATCTCAGTTTGTGTACATCCTTACTGAACTGTTTGGGACAGCCAAACTTTTGTATAGCATATACTTTTTAAACTGATTTAGAGATTGAAAATATGATCTCTATATAAGCAGTTGATAGCTAATCCTGAAAAAGAGAACGTTCATTAAAGTGTTACATCTCTTAATCCTGTGGGTCACTTGGGGTTGTAAAGTTCCCCAAGCTGCATTATTAAACAGGTCTTTAGTTCTGAAGTTACTAGCAGCAAGACAAACACAATAAAACTTGTTTGTGTTCTTATGTTGCTACTTGTTCTTCTCAGCAAACCAGGAAGTCTTAAATAAAATAGAGGTTCAATATGAGACACTCCCTGGATGGAACACAGACATATCAAACGCCAGAACATTTGATGAACTGCCTGTAAATGCACAAAACTATGTCAGATTCATAGAAATGGAGTTAGGTGTTCCAGGTAAGTAAAGCACCATGAATCTTGAAGTGACTCATTGGAAACAAAAGTTTTTCAAACGATGTGTTACGTACTGAAAACTACTTAATAAATGTTACTTCCAGCCCCTTTGCAGACATCTTTAAAGTGTATCTGTAAGTCTATAAAGTGTAAATGAGTGAAGGTACTCTGAGGGTCTGCACACAAATATACAACAGTTAATAATTTGTGTAGATATTTCTAGACATAATCACTCTGTACAAGTCACACTTGGTGAAAATGATAGATCAAGGAATCTGAGCATTCTCGAAATCAGTGTAATACTTCTGTTTGTAAGCTAGTTTGTTTCCAGATTATTTCACTACCTTGATTCCTAAAAACAAAAAATGTTTGAACAATAATTAATCAAGGAGATCCTTTTATATCACTTGGATTAACTGGAGAATCCTGAAACTACTGTTCATTAAGTAAAATTAGTCATTCATAATTGGATGTGTTGAGTTATATCCCCCACTCAGCTTTAGCAAGTGAGAGTGCCAGTTTCATCACTTGATCAACCTGTTGCTTCCATACTCCACACTTGTTAGAAGTTGGTGTTAACACTTACATTTTCAGTTTTTAAGAAGGATTTTGTTTGACAAATACTGAAATTTTGTATGTTGGATATTGCAATATAGTAGGCATAATTTGTAGTTTTGCCTGTGAACCCAAAGTTTCTCTGGGCCGCTTTTGTAATGGCTGCTGGAATGGCTTGGAAAAAGAACCTGGCCTTTTAAGCAATTCTTCTTAAGGAGCAAGAAATTGCATAATTGCCCAGCACAGTTTCATGATTAATTGAAAAACCTACTTATTTGGGAAATATTTTTGACGTTTAAAGCATACTTAATATGGTAAGACAACCGGTCCTTCAAAGTATAAAGCAAGTTTTTGTTTTGTTTTTTGCAGTTAAATGGATTGGTGTAGGAAAATCCAGGGAGTCAATGATCCAGCTCTTCTAAAGACACTGGATAAATGGAAGAAAGCACACCCCTCAAAGAGACTGCTTGTTCTTATGTCTATTCATAGTACATAAAGCAGTGGGGTTTTTTGGAAAGATGGACTTTGTATGTAATAGAGCTAAAGATGGTCTGGACTAACAGTCACTGTTATATTGACATTTATCAGTATCATTTATCTTACCACTTCACAAATTCCAGGACATCTTGTCATTGTTGCCACGATTTGTCATGGTGCCATTGGATTTTTCTTCTAGATGTTTCTCCCAACGCCTTTCAAAATCAAAGATGGCATCACTTTCATGACCATTCATCGTTATCTCTCTGCTTGGTGGTGTTACTTCCTGAAATTTTAGATGCTTAAAATAATGCAGTTTTGCACAGAGTTTTACATCATCATTTGTACTCCTAAAGCCGTTGTTACATGTATGGCTGCTCTTATAGTGTGTGATTAAAGAGAGGAATGATTTTATAACAATGAAGAAAACTCTAAATTTTTGTTACAGTTTTTATTAAAACTGCTATGATAATGAGTTGGTAATTTGGAAGGGGTGCTTAATATGTATACAGTGCAGCAATTTAATTTATAAATGAAGATGATCAAAATGCTTCAGGTGTGTTATGCTCACTACTGTAAAGAGTAGTTTTTTTAGTTAGTATTATACTCTTGAGTTTCAGATTTTCTTCAGTCTAATGATCCATTATGTCATTAGCCTATTGCCAAATACATCCATTTCCAAGTATTTAGAGGATGATGGGAAACAAGATGAATAGAAGTGGTGGTTTCTTGTAAGGTACGAACACATCAGTTTCCAGCAAACAGATTTAGGTCACCCCTGGGCTACCCAGGTAAATAGTCATTGAAGACAAAACTTTACTGTCATTTTGTATCTCTGAAAACCTGAATATATCATTGGCATATATCCCAAGCCAATAAGTTTATATGGCTCTTGGTTTTGTGTGTGCGTTGGTTTTATTTACAAAACCCTTCCTTTTGAGTGCAATGCATGCCTATTAAGCTGATTACTTCTCTGAGCACTTGGAGGCGTAAGTAACTTTATTCCCCACTACATTATTTAACTTTCACAACATAATTCATGACCTGGTTTAACTCTTCCATCATAACCTGCTACTCCCTTCTTGGTCATTATTTTTTTTAAAGCTGAGAAATCCTGAATTTCAGACCCTTTGTGTACAGAAACCTTTTCATAACATTGTTCATTTCAGTCCTTTCTTATTTCAGTGATATTTTTATAGGGGTGAACCAAAATAGTGCTCAATACACAAATGTGGACATACATTTATTAATTGACATTTTGTTAAGAGGCTCTGGCCAATAGTGTTCTGATAGCACCATTCATAAACTATAACTTTTCCAGCCATGAATAGGACAGATTGTAGATTTCTTATTGCTCAGGTGTCTAAAAATGGGATGCTAGTGTCTAAGATTCCATATTGCTTTCCAGTTGTGCTGATGTATGTAATACATGAAATAATTCTGAAAATTCATTTAATGATTTATAGGTGGCCTTTGTTATCGCTGTTGCAACAACCATGGTTTTGCAATCTGTGGATAGGTCTTAAAGATCTGGTTTCTCTGTCCATGGTCTTAAAAATAGGCAACATCCGCCTATTTGCAGTATTAAGGTGCTAAAAATGACCTGGAAATGACTTCAGATGTCATTTCCAGCCCACATTTTACAGTGCAGAGCCATTTTTTGGCTCTTGAAAAAATTCTGTGATTTTTTTTAATGTGGAAAAATTAGAGGAATTGGGGCTTTTGGGAGGAATTGCTTGAGACCTGAAGAGCAAGGTACAGTACTTTATTCCTCTGATAGAGCCCCTGGTGGTGCAGTGGTAAAACTGCCGCCCTGTAACCAGAAGGTTACAAGTTTGATCCTGACCAGGGGCTCAAGGTTGACTCAGCCTTCCATTCTTCCGAGGTCGGTAAAATGAGTACCCAGAATGTTGGGGGGCAATATGCTAAATCATTGTAAACCGCTTCGAGAGCTCCAGCTATAAAGC
The DNA here is from genome assembly GCF_027244095.1 of Hemicordylus capensis. Taxonomy (NCBI): domain Eukaryota; kingdom Metazoa; phylum Chordata; class Lepidosauria; order Squamata; family Cordylidae; genus Hemicordylus; species Hemicordylus capensis. The sequence goes on along the minus strand of NC_069657.1, from coordinate 387,299,477 downwards.
GGTATATAAATGTAAGTGCTAAGTGCTATTGCTATTTCTGCCTTCTCCCCACACTTTTAGTCCTCTTTTTGTCTGTGGGAACCTAACCCCTGGGTTTCCATGGGGGTTTGGTTTCGTTATTCATGGTTTCCATATCCATGCCTGCAGGCAAGAACGGAACCCCAGTGAATAACGAGGGCCACCTGTACTGTTTTTCTGTGAAAACCCCTACTTTCTGTGGAAGTTAGCAGGAATTTGTAGACATGGTGTTGGTAGTACATGAAGTGTTCAGCTAGTCACCCTGGGTCCCATTCTTGTCATAACCTTATGCTATAGGTCAGGTTTGGCATGAGGATTAGCAGCTCTGGCGTTGACCAAACAGAAGAGAGCAGCTACCAAAAAGTGCTTCAAGCTGCCAATACCACCAAAGTAAGCCTCCCACAAACCCTTGCGGCAATTTATCTTTCTGGCGGTGGCAACAACAGTGGTGCTACCATCTTCTTTTACCCATATTGCAATGCCCTAATTGCAGTATTAGTAAATATACAATGGTAACTTATAAAATGGCAGGGATGGAGGCATTGCATTATACAAGCTGCCAGTGTGGCTCCTGAGGAGTGCTCAGAGCCAATGCTGCTAAAGTACCACCCCCCCACACACCATGTGCAAGCATTTGGGAGGACTTTACCTTGGTGACGTTGGCTCAGAGTGCTCTTCAGTAGCTGTGTTGGAGGCAGCCATCTTCCTTTACCTATAATGCAATGCCCCCACTCCCACCATTGTGTCCAATTATGTAACAGTTGGGCCTGGGATGGTGAAATAAGTGAGTCTACAAAAGCACTTGGCTGAGGGCCTCTGTGAACCTGGTGCCGGCATTTCAGATTGAATATTCTAATTGTTAAGACACCTCCATTTCAACACTAGGGTAGCTGTCATTGTCTATTCAGAAGAGATTATATCTTCCACATGCACACTGGTCTTATTGTCTGAACATTGTTACATTTTCAGATAAAGTAGGGCTAAACTTTAGGAAAGAGGTGCTTGGACTGCTCTTCCTCAAAATAGGGAAGCATTGTAAAACAGAGCGTTGGTTCACTTACCATGAAGGCTTCTTCTGGTTGCTGGGCCTGAGGACATCTCTGTGGGTTATCCCTCTTGTAAGCTCCAAGACAGGACAGTTGATTGACAAGCAGATGAAATGCCACGCCTACTTGAGCCTGAGGGGGATAACCCCGCCCCAGTTCTTTCAGTCTGAGATGCGGAAGGTACAGATGCTAATAGCTAAGAAAACTTGAAAGTTAACACACCATATAGAAAACAGTAGGTCAGCAGGAACAAAGGTCAAGACAGAGTCTGACTCAATTGCCAGGGAACAGTACTACTAAACCCCCAGGTGGTCTACCAGGAACAGGCAAGCACACCAAAAGGGTGGGTCGAGATGTCCTTGGGCCCAGCAACCAGAAGAGGCCTTCAGGGTAAGTGAACCAACGCTCCGTTCTCGGTTGCTGGGGCTGAGGACATCTCTGTGGGACATACCACAGTTTAACCACCAACTAGGGAGGGGCATCCTTGTCTATTCCTGGGGAAGCACCTGCTGCAAAACCCTCCTACCAAATGCAGCCTGAGCCTCAGCATGTAGGTCAATTTTATAATCTTTAAAAAGGTGGATGGACTTTTCCATGTCGCCACCCTACAAATCTCTTAAATGGGGGCATTTGTAGAAAACGCAGCTGAGGCTGCTGCTGCTCATGTGGAGTGAGCGCGCACATGGGTAGGGGGTCTCATGTGTTGAGTCTCGTAAGCCAGTGTTATACACGCTCTAATCCAGTGTGCGATGGTAGAGGAAGAAACAGCAGAACCCATGGTATTCGGGAGGAAGGCTGCAGTCCGTTTAATATATCCTTTAAGTCAGCAGCGAACATCCAGTTTGTGCCACTGCTTTTCTCTGACATTAACTGGGTGAGGACAAAATGAAGGCAGAAAAATGTCGTGTGATTGGGGAAATGCTGTATCCACCTTTGGCCGAAAGGAAGGATCTGGTAGGAGACGTACAGAGTTGTCTTGAAAAATGCAGAGAGACTTGCAGATGGAGAGTGCTCTCATCTCTGAGATACACCTGGTGGAGGTTATTGCAACCAGGAAGGCCAATTTAAACTATAGTAGCCTTAGGGAAATGCCTGTGATCGGTTCAAATGGAGGGAACTGCAGAGCCTTAAGGATGATATGAAGGTCCCATGAAGGGAATCAGTGAACAGTCGGGGGAGAAACCAGGGTTGCCCCTCGAAGAAAATGTTTCAAGTTTTATTCCTGGCAGGCTGTGCTGGAAATACCTGAAATGAGCCCTGCAAGAGAAGCCGCTTGTCTTTTTTAAGTTGTTCGGGCATAGGCCCTTATTGAGTCTGTCCTGTAAAAATGGGAGAAGATGGTTTAAGGACACATCCATCCTGGGAACTGACCGCTTGACCAACCATCATAAGAAGGCTGGATTGGGGTGCCACACTGGACCTGGTGTGAGAAGGCTCTCGGACACTGGGAGCCATGATCGGCAACCCCATGCACACCATAATCTGATTGAATACCTGTGTGCACAGAGTCCATTCTCCCAGTAATAGGTCCTTCCGGCTCAGCCAGTCGGCTAGATTCTGGTCCCCCTTTACATGTTGAGCCATTAGAGAACTCAAGTTGGCTTCTGCCCAGCTGATTAGCAGGGTGGCCTCTGGGTGTAGCAATCTGGACCACGTGCCGCCCTGCCGGTTCACGTGGGCCTTTGCAGTAATATTGTCGGTCCATACAAGAACATGACTGCCCTGGAGATGATGTTGAAATGCTAACAGGGCCAGAAGAATGGCTTGCAGCTCCAACCAATTGATGCTCCATTACTTCTATTGAGCAGACCATGTCCCTTGGGTGGAGCGATGTAGACAGTGAGCCCCCCAGCCCGTTGCTGGCATCTGTAGTGAGAATCACTTTTGGGGGGTCCAGGAACTGTTTGCCCTGTAGAAGGTTCTGAGGTAGAAGCCACCACCTGAGCGCTATGCGTAAATGTTCTGGTAAGTGCAGCCACATGACTTGGTTTCTGGCAATAGCCCACTGGTTTGGCAGGAGGAACCATTGGAGAGGTCAAGAGTGAAACCTCGCCCACTGCACTGCTTCGCACGTTGCATCCAGGAGTCTTGCCAAGGTGGACAGGAGCACGGTGGGACTCTCAAGAACTTGTATTTTGGAGATGATTAGCACAAAACGGTCGTGTGGAAGAAGTAGGCGATCAACAGGTGCTGTAGCTGGCAGGTCGGGGAGAGTTGGCTCTTCTCCTGATTGATGCAGAAGCCGTGGTCCCGGAGTGTGTGCAGGGTGATGTCCAGGTCTTGACACGCAGCTTGGATTGACTTGAATAGCAAGAGGAGATCATCCAAATAGACCAGGCTCCTGATCGCTTGGAGACGAAGATGTGCCACCAGAGGCGCCAACACCTTGGTAAACACGCGTGGATCTGATGATAGGCCGAATGGAAGAGCCACATACTGACAATGCCGACCCACATAGTGGAACCCGAGTAGTGCTCGGCTGTGTCTGTGAATGGGAACGTGCAGGTAAGCTTCCTTCAAGTCTATGGAGGTCATGATATCTTGATGGTGAAAGGCTTCTGCAACCCATCTTAACATTTCCATTCTGAACCGTTCCCTTTTTTTATCTAAAAATTTTAAATCTAAAACGCCTCTTCTTGAGCCGTCCTTTTTGGGGATGGTGAACAAGATAGAATAGACTCCCCCTTCCTTTCACTGATGGGAAGGAACAGGTTCCACTGCCCCAATTTCTTCCAGATGGTGTATAGCTCGAAGCAGTTCGGAGTGTCTGATAATAGAGTGCAGATGGAGAGTTGGTAGGAACCTGCGAGGGGGAGGAGTGTCCAATTCTATCTTGTATCCTTCCTGGATCACCTTGAGAGTCCACTTGTCTGTGATGAATGATTCCCAGGCATGGAAATGATCTGCCAACCATCCACCCAGTCTTATGAGCAGCGAGTCATTGCTGGGCTTTTGATTGCTTTTGCTGGTGGAATGACTGTCCAGTATTACCAGCATTTCTGAAGAGGCCACACTGTCTGTTCCAGGGGGACTTCTGGGTCCTGAAGTCTTGATCTTGGCCCGTAAAGGACCGGAATCCACAAAAGGGCTGAAAAGAGATTGCGCTTGCTGAAAGGGCCTTCTAAAAGACTGTCTATCAGGCTTTTTGGGAGCCGTAGGCATTGTCCTTCGCTTATCTTTGGACTCCACAAGCACATCTTTAAGTGTGGTTTCTCCAAATAACTTAGTACTGTCGTACACCACCGTATTAAGGTTATTCTTTGAGGTGGCATCAACTTGCCAATGCTTGAGCCAAAGATGACGGTGGCCCACAACAGAAGCAGCAGAGGCCCGTGAGGCAAACCTGATAGAATCTAAGGTTACGTCGACCATGAAAGCCTGGGCTTTCTGTATCTTTAGCAGCAGCTACTTAAGTTTTGCCAGGTTAGACGATGTAACATTTTAACAGGCTGTCCACCCATAAGAGAAGCTCCGGGTACCACTGAAGCTGTTGCTGCAGCACGTGTGGCCAGAGAGGTATTATCGTGGACTCTGCAAAAAGGCAACTGCCTTTTTTTGTCAGCGGGATCTTTTAGTGTGATTTTGCCATCGTTTGGGAAGTAGGACCCACTGAGTAATTGGGCTATCGGGGCATCTGCATTGGGAGTTTTTTTTTAAGGTTTGAGTGTTCTTGTTGGTATGAATAGAATCTGCTAGCAGCAGCCAGGGGTTTTCTGCCTGCAGCTGGCAATGCCAACTCCTGCTTGATTACTTCAGAGAACAGCTCCAACTAGTGGTGTGCATGGTTCGGTTCGGAGGCCATTGTCACCAGCTCTTCCTGCTTTTAAGCTCGCAAGGACGACGGGGGCAGGGGCGGCAGGGAGGAACTCTGCCGCCCCAAGAACGTTTGGAAAAGCGCCAGTGCTGGAGGGAGAAGAGCGGCGGGGTGGGTGGGTAAGTACTACCACCCCCCCTTAAAGCTACACACACACCCCATGCCGAACTGCCCCACCCCGGTTCCGTGCACATCCCTAGCTCCAACATGGGCAAGAGCATGTCCTTGGACATTGCTCTAGGAAAAACCAGGTGCCCTTTACTGGATTGTGTAGGATCAGGGCCAGACTTATCCTTCAGGCCTATGGCTTTGAGAACCCTTGCCATCAGAGGAGTAAAGTCATCTGAAATAAAAAGACGTTGTGAGACATAAGTTTCCACTACCTCCTTCCCCCCCCACCGACCATTCACCCTCCTCTTTAGGAGTGGAGTCTGTGTCCTGAATGTCTTCCTCCATTTTTCCCATGGGGTCTGCCCCGGAGGCATGCTTTTTTGATAACAAGGGCCTCGGATGAAATGCGTCTGGATCCCCAGAGTCCTGGTCGGAAGCCTCAGAAGAATGGTATTCTTTGCTAACAGACCCTGAATCTTTAGGTCTTTTATGTTTTTTAAGGTGCTTAGTCTTGGCCTTTGTCTTATGGAGGGCTTGGAAAATTAGACAAAGACAAACTGTCTGAGGAAGATTTCCGCTTTCTACGCTTTTGGGATCCCTTCTGTTTTTCAGGGGTCTAATTTGCTGGATAGTGTCAATGATGGAGTTCTTGAACCACGCCTGCCACTCAGGCAGGACTGACTTTGTTGGAAAGCGGGCGATGGAGCAGTGGGGTCTGGATGGGAAGAATCAGCCACTACTCCTGAGGTGACCATACTGGATATCTCCCGGGTCCCCGCCATCACTTTTCTCAATGATTTTGATGCAGCTCTAGAAGACTGTGCTGTCCCATTGCTGCCTTCACTGCTTCCTGCCAAAATTGGTGAGGTAAGCCGTGCCATTTTAGAGCGGCCCTCTTCCGCCATTTTAAGTGAGGCTGTTGCCTTATGCGTCCCCAAGGTCCTGGTTTCTGCTGATGTTGGTGGAGTAGTTTTGTGTTTCTTGCCCACACAAAGAACCATCTCGGTCCACTCACGCAGCCCCTTCATCGTTCCTGGTGGCTGGAGGTCACGTTGGGCTGCTGAGGAGCAAGTATCATGGCAGTCAGGTGGGAGACGCGACCTTGGCTCCAAAATGCTGGACATGGGCGGGCCCTGGGCAGCCATTTCCACTGATGCCATGGAGTACCCAGAAACAGCCAGCACAAGCATCTCAAAGGCCATTCCCACCTCTTCGACTAGCAGTTGTGGCAGTCGGCAGCACGAACGGCCCGAAGGCAGCAGTGCTTGACAATGAGTATTTAGAGAGCAGTATAGGCAGTGCTCCTAAGGGTCTTGATTCCCCTCAGGAAATCAGAATGTGGCCCTTTGTCTTTTGGCAGCAAAATACACTTAATCTGGCCCAATCACCTCATGCAGCAAGGGAAGGGGGATAAGCGAAGAAGAGAAATGGGGGTGGGGAGTGGAGGGAAACAATAGCAGGTTTATTTTTGAGGTAATGAGAGGAAGGTATAACATAAGAACTGCCCTGCTGGATCAGGCTCAAGGCCCATCTAGTCCAGCATCCTGTTTCGCACAGTGGCCCACCAGATGCCACTGGAAGCCACAGGCAGGAGTTGAGGGCGTGCCCTCTCTCCTGCCATTACTCCCCTGCAACTGGTACTCAGAGGCACACCCTTGAGGCTGGAGGTGGCCCACAGCCCTCTGACTAGTAGCCATTGATAGACCTCTCCTCCATGAAGTCATCCAAACCCCTCTTAAAGCCATCCAGGTTGTTGGCCGTCACCACATCCTGTGGCAGAGAGTTCCACAAGTGGATCAACAATGGAAGAAGTATCAGGCAGGAAAGTTAGCAGGAATAATCTGAATAGAGTAAAGGTATGGAGAGAAAAGGAGTGCTGCTTGGAGCTTTTGAGGACAGAAAAGAACTGGGGCAGGTTATCCCCCTCAGGCTCAAGTAGGCGTGGCGTTTCGTCTGCTTGTCAAGCAACTGTCCTGCCTTGGAGCTTATGAGAGGGATAACCACCGAGAACATGCAATTCTTACTACTATTTTAAAAGTACCTCATAGTCCCAAACCTGCCCCTTATATATACATCAATAATTGTTTCAGAAAACCAAATTATCCTATATTTTGTTTATTCCTGGAGGTGGTAAGCATGCTCTGTCCCTTCGATATTTATTGGGCCACATGACTGCACAAATCCTATTTCGTTTGGTTGGGAATGTGAGCCAAGCCTACATGGTCTCTCCTTGTCACCAGAGCAGAACCATGATATCTATGTCCTAGTTTATTTAAACCACAATGCAGTAGCTCACATGGAGCCAGGAATGGTTTAATTCCAGGTTACAAGCCAGGATGTGAAACTGAAATTCAATGTTGGTTTCATATTCTGGCTTGTAAGCCAGGGTAAACTTTACATGAGTCATGGTTTAACAAGCCAGGACCTAAACATTTTCCTCTTCAAATTTCTTCCTAGAATTTTGGGCTCCAACATACTCTGTTGTCCTTCCTACATTGGCATTGTTGCACTCTGCCTGCCTGCCTGCGGATTTTTCTGTGTGTTGTGTTGAATATACAGATTGTTTCTTCCCCAGTTCTTTCTGTTCAGTTTTCTCCCTTCTCTGCCTATTAAATATTTAGCAATATGATCTTATTTTGATAGCAGGCATAGCATAGAAAATATGTGCAATTTTGTTTTTCTCAAGGTCTTTCAATTGGATATGGCGTTCCTAGTTACCTATAAAATACCTTCTCTATGCGGACACATTCCTCTGCACGCTATGCAAGTATGAGATGTGTGTGTGCTCCCATAGAAGCCTTTGAGATCTTACAGTAAGAACGTCTGTGCATGAGAAGAATCTGAATAGAAAGTGCCTGTCCTCTTCACAAGACTTATCCTATTTGACCCTGTGATGTCACAGGTGGTGATGGTAACAGTAATACCATCCTTAGCATGTATATCCTGGTTTTTTAAGTGTGCAAAGCACTTCACATGTATTATCTTAATGTAATATTTACAGCTGTCCAGTAAGGTATGTAGTATTATCCACATATTGCAGTCTGATGAGAAGTGCCTTGCCTAAAACCACCTAATCAGTTCATGGCAGAAGCAAGATTTGAATTGGGGAAATCCCGCTTCTCATCTCTTTCAGAAGGTGTGTATCTGCACTTGCACTGCAAAATTGTATTAGATCGAGATGACTCATAGGCTCTCCACCATTAACCATGCCAGGGCAGGCTGCCTGCTCAGAAGCATGCAGGAGTGGCAGAGGTGACAAGGAGAGCAAGTGGGTGGCCAGTCCCTGTCACCTGCCCAGCTGCCTACTTGCTCTCCTTGCTGCCCCTGCCTGTTGCTGGGCAGCTGACCTGCTGTGGCATATTACATCGCTACAATATGGCAACAGGATTATAGCACACCATGGCAGGTCAGCTGCTCAGAAGCAGCTGGCAGTGGGTTGAGGCAGTGAAGAGAGTGGGTGGGCAATGGGGATCAGGAGTGTCTGAGCCCACCCACTCTGACAATAGGAGGTGCACATCTGCTCCGGTGGCATTTGACCCAGGACATTGGCGCCCCTCCCTACTTGACACCCTAGGTGACTGCCTAGTGGACAGACCAAGCCTGGGTATTGAGCAGTATCCTGGGGCTACTTGGTCCTTAGAACTCTCCTGAAAATGTGGATGGTGAACTATGCATGATCTACTCCACCATATCACATCTCAGGAAGAGTACGAGAAGCGCATCCACCCACTTTGCTAACAGGCAACATGGAAGTAAAAACACTTGGGAGTACTTGGGTTCAGGTCTGTTAATTTTGGGGAAGGAACAAGAAGCAGGGAGGAAGGAACATCTCTCATTGCTTAGTGACATCAGGTACTGAACGGGAACTGGGATATTTAATTAGTGTTTCTTTTTCAAATTGTACCAAATGCTGTGGACCTCAGCTTCCCAAGCATTGCTTGGGGAAAGTTAGAAGTGCACTGCCCTTAAATTTCCTTTCTTGATGCAGTTTCTAATCCCAATCTTTAATGCAGAGTCTATGTATGTATACCTTGTCAAGAATGAATAAAAACTCAGATGCAAAGGTGCCAGTGTGTGCTGCTTCGTGCCTATAACTTCACTGGCCAACATTAAAACTGTTCTGTGCATTTAAGTTGAAGCCTACTTCTTCTTATGTCAGTACACTGGAGTGCTTGTGCAGAAACGCAAATAAAATTAAATTCTGCTGACAAAATAATAGCAAGAGTAAAGTACATGGCATATGTGCCAATTCCAGAATTATGAAATTCTCTATGTCAGAATGGAAGGTGGAGGGAAATCCATGGTGCAGCAGAACCATGGAACAATAACTGAATGCAACTTAATTCTTCCCTTGATTTGATAAAGTTAAACCCCTTTTGCTCCTATGTCTTTTTGGAACTGAGGAGCCTATGGAGGATATATTTCTGGGATTTTGCCTATGAGAATATGCTGTGCTGTTGCGGCCATGAAAAACTACATAATAACTGTATATCTAATTATGCTTATTTTATTGTGGCTCTGTGTCCCATTTGATTTCTAGCACTGAAAGCTTATCCACATCATAAACTGAATTCCTAGGGTTGAAGCTATGCAAATTGTATTTAAACTTGTCATGGCATCTACACTGTTTGCAGTCATTACCTGGCTGCAAAGGTGCTAAAAGGTTCTTCCATATTGTTTTTTTAAAAAGACTTCAGATGAAAGAATTTATCACACTCCCATAAATGAAGGTTTAACAGCAGTCTTCTCCAAGGCAGGAAAACTCTTCCAAACTGATAGTGATTCAGCTTCAGTTCTTGGGAGAAAACTATCTTCAACATTGTCTGTAATCAACAGCAGAATAAATACATAAGTAATCATGGGCCCTTCTGACCAAATTAAGGGGAAAATATACACTTAGAAGTTGCTAGTCAAAATGAACAGCTAGTGGAGCAATCTACCATGTTAGTTAATGACAACATGATTGCTGGGATTTATTTTATTTTTTAATTTTTGTTATTTATATCCCGCTCTTCCTCCAAGGAGCCCAGAGCGGTGTACTACGTACTTGAGTTTCTCCTCACAACAACCCTGTGAAATAGGTTAGGCTGAGAGAGAAGTGACTGGCCCAGAGTCACCCAGCAAGTCTCATGGCTGAATAGAGATTTGAACTCGGGTCTCCCCGGTTCTAGTCCAGCACTCTAACCACTACACCACCCTGGCTCTGGGATCACATAATGCGCAGAGAGACCATACAGCCTTCTATCTACCTGTCTTCTGTTCAGTGACTTTCTCTTTAGCCTGAATTTGTCACTCCAACCTTAAACAAAGGCTGAGATCTGAAGAAGCACATTAGGCAAGCCTAGTGAAATAAATAAATATAAATATTTTCCTATCGAACAGCTCATAATCCTGCATCGTGCCATGTGGCTTAGACTATTGTGGTCTGAGAAACACAAGTCCAAAACTCACTTGGGCACAGAGAACTTGTCATATGGTCCTTTAGATCCAGGCCTATATCTCTCCCCCCCGCCACACACACACACATTCTTTCCCAGAGGAGGGTGCATACTTCTGGGAAAGATGAGGGGGAATTTTTTTAACCTATAGGTGATAGGCAGAAGGGCTTTCTGCCAAAATATCAGAGCGGGGATTCTGGTAGTAAACTACTAATCTATGGGCTAATGACTTTACTCTAGAAAAAAAATGCTTTAGTATATATTTTCATCAAAATACAATAATGTATCTAGAAACATATTATGGATAATGATGCTTTGTAATTCTTGCATAAGTTCCCCCTGCATAGTGCAATTAAATAACCAGTTTTAAACATCAAGGCAAAAGGGGGGGAAAGATTGTCAAACTTGCAGATTTCAAGAATGTTTTCACATTTCAGTTGCTTGCATATTTTTGAAATGTAAAATCTCGTGGGGGGCGGGACTCAAGAGTTTTGACTTGTTTTAAACTATACTATAGTTCAATGCAGCTGCTGTGGGTTAACCTCTTGACTCACTTTACTCTTACTTGGCTGTTGGTGGAAAATGGTACCATTGGCTCACTTGGACTATAAAATGAGTGTAATGTACATATAACACTTATATAATATAGGTTTATAAATTGGGAGGAAATGTTAGTGTACTGCACCCCAGAAAAAGCCAATCCATTGACTATTTTTTGCTTTACTCTGAAAATGAACATGCCGTAATCCTGGTTTTTGTTCCATTCTATAATGTGGAGAACTCCTTTTACCCTTCATTGCAAAATATGTATAAAATTTGATATGTAAATCAATGCATACTCCCCCCCACCCCTGCTCAAGGATAGGAGGGTGTTTCCTAAGATCCAAACATACCTTTCTTTCACAAACATACACATTATAAAGTGGTATATGTTGGCTGGTTCCCAGATTACCCACCTGACTTGTAAAATGGTAATGTGAATGCTTCTCTGTATGTGGTTTGTGTATACCAATTATGGATTTGCTTCTTTGTCCTTTGGTAATCGATATACTTCTTTAGAGTTAAATAGTCAAACTCATGCTGAAGGACAGGTTCATGTTTTACTGGAACTGGCTGCAGTTTTGTAAAAGATCTAGATGATAAGCAGAAATAGTTTAGTAATCTCATGATGACATCCACTGTAGTAAAACAATGAATAAGAATAGCCAAGTATGTAAATACTTATTCTATTGAAATGGAGCATTGTTATAATCCAGCTATAATCTAATACGCATTAGCATGGCAGCTTACAGTTAGACTTTCATAATAAACCATTGTTGTTCAATTGGCCCTATCGGATTTTTGAAACAGTGCAAATAAGGTTGCACGCCTTGCAGCTGACCAGTGTAAACTCCATTGATTTATTCTACTGTGGAAGCTTACTCTGTAATAGATAATAAATAGCTTTCAATACTAGCCACTGAGTTTTCTTAATTAGGGTTCCTTATTATGAATCCTTACTTAAGCATCAAGTATTATATGCAAGTACACGATGGCCTGCATTTCTACTCAAATTGTAAACATTTATAGAGGATTGAGATGAGCATCTGTGTTCAAGTTCTATTCTGTCTGAAAAATATTGTGCTTTCACTATTAGTCCATGTTTCTCCTTCTCTAGAGGCTCTTTTTTTCTTAAGATAGGATGACAGAAATTCTTTGAATTCTAAAGTTTGGTCAACGTAACTTGGCCAACTGCTTTTTCTAAAGCATCAAACTTCCCCCACTACTGTAACCAGCTTGTATATGAGTGAGTTTAATTTCTGTAGTGGAACAGTGTAACTCAAAAACAGAAGCCTCAAATGCCACCTCCATCCTGTTGTCTAGGTCAGGGATGCTCAACATTGGATCCCCAGATGTTATTGGACTTCAAATCCCATAATCCCCAGCCCCAGTGGCCTTTGGTTGGAGATTATGGGAGTCCAATAACATTTGGGGACCCAACATTGAGAATACCTGGTCTAGGAGGTGATGCTAATTCAATGTTGAGTGTCCTGTGAATGCTTAAGAGGAATTCCTAATTCTTCTCAGACCATCTCATCTGGATATGTTTGAAGTTAACCATATGTCCAGTAATCAGATTAATGGTTCAACACTTGTGTTTAGTTCAAATTTGTCTCTCTAAAGCAGTGTTTCTCAAACTTTTTGGAGTCAAGGACCGCTAAATTCTTCGTGCAGAGTTTCAAGGACCGCTGCATTCTTCATGCGCAGTTTCCCGGACCAGCAGTTAGTAAAGGGGTTTCAAGTCTGTCTATCTATCTCTCTATCAGACTTCTATACTGCCCCAAACATGCATCTCTGGGCAGTTTAGAATGAAAATAATATAAGCATTAAAATAATTAAATTTGGAATCTTTTGCAAACATGGAATATTAGGGGTTCTTAACCTTGGGTCTCTCAGTTAAACTCCCATAACCCCCAACAACAATGGCATTTGGCCATTATGGCTGGGGATTATGGGAGTAGAAGTCCACCAATGTCTGGGTACCCAAGGTTGAGAACCCCTGAATCTAAAAGCCTGGGTGAACAAATTTGTCTCCAGTATGTCTTCAGTATGTGTGGGGTGGGGGTGGAGGTGCTTCTGATTACTCAGTGGAGAGGGTATGTTGGGCCATTAGAAAAATTCAAAAGCTACATGGGGCCAATGAAAACAACATACAAGCAAGCCCCACTGATGCAAGAGGGAAACAGCGTTCCCTCTCAAGGCGCCTTGACCACAACAGGCAGCTGGGTTTCAATCAACCAACCTTTGGCTGCAAATAATGAGCATGCAAGAACCAGCAGCCCTTCAAGTGGTGCCCACTGCCATACTTTTTCCTCCATGCCCCCGCACCGCATACAGTTTGAAGCTGTAAAGATAGGGAATAAGACAGCTGTAGGAAGATCTCAGCAGCACATGGAGGCAAGGCACAAGAAGGGTCCCATGCCTCCGTGATACTCTTCCTCTTCCGTGCCATGTGCAAAATTGAGGAAGTGAGTGCCTTGATTTCAGTTTGGGGGGGGGTTGACTCCCAGTCAGGGACCGGCACTCAAGCCTTCGGGGACCGGCAGCGGTCCAGGGACCGGTGGTTGAGAAACACTGCTCTAAAGACTATGCTTCTCATAGAAAAAAACATTAGCTTCTCTGATTGGCTAAGCTTCAGTTCTTTGCATACAAAACTCTTTCTTCTTTGTTCTAGAGTTGTGCTTGGGTTTTTTCTTAATGCCTAGTACTTACAAGAAGTCCAGGTAATGTGGCTGACTCTGTTTTGAAGAGGCTTGAAAGAACTTCGTTGTTGGTGGTTCAATTTCTATACTGCCCTTCCAAAAATGGCTCAGGGTGGTTTACACAGAGAAATAATAAATAAATAAGATGGATCCCTGTCCCCAAAGGGCTCACAATCTAAAAAGAAATGTAAGATAGACCTCAGCAACAGTCACTGGAGGTACTGTGCTGGGGGTGGATAGAGCCAGTTACTCTCCCCCTGCTAAATAAAGAGAAACATCATGTTTAAAGGTGCCTCTTTGCCAAGTTAGGAGGGGTTAGCTTTAGGAGCCCATGTAAGCTTAGGAGGAATCCTGCTGGCCATAACACATGGGCCAAGCAGTGTGGAAATATGTCTTACCTAATGGATGCTTGTATTTTACTACTACTTTGCCAGTTTTAGAAATGTTTATTCCTCTTAAACTGAAATGCTATGTAAATGCTTTAACGACAAGTTTAACTGTACTATGCCATTAGATTTTTCAAGCCATGTCTGCCCAATCACCAGTTTAGTGTGAGCATACCAGATTGAGGTTCTTTAATATGGCATTCGAGCCTTTTGATAAATAAGTGACAATCTATCAAGAATTTAATATCTTGATTCTGTCACTGTTATCAAGTGGCTGAAATGCCACATTAAAATGCTCTTATGAAAAGAACCCTTTGGGGTCAGATAAATGTGTGGGGGTGCAAGGCAGATGGTTAGGGAAACGCTCAGTGTACACTTTGCCCACAGATTTCTTAGAGTAAGGCTGGAAAGAACCATATGCAGAAGACTCCAGGAATATGTTTGTTGCTTATTATTTGCTTGAATTAATTACAATACACTAAAGGGTGAGGAGCTTCAGGAAATATTTCTTACTTTGGCTGTCTTTCAGGAGGGTATGCAATATGAACCCGTGCCATTTGGCCTGGATAGTAACCAACAACATCCTTTCCCTGATGATGAATACTTCTATTAAGAAAATAAAAACATTGTAAAGAGTCATATTTTGTATTCATATTAAATTAGCAGCAAAGATTCATTTCTCTCTCTCTCTCTCTCTCTCTCCACAAATTCATTCTCTTCCTCTCCATAAAGGATGGATTGCCTCTTGAATTACCACAGTTTGGTGTTACCATGAGAGCCTGCTGGGGGAGGGGGCTCCCAGGAGCACTCCTATGCCTGGTTTAAGGCTACCGTCTGGTAGTACCCACATTTTGCTGTTCAGATGCCATGGGGCCGTGAGGTCTCTAATAGGTTCACATGAGCTAACTCATAGGGCATGTTGCTTGGCATGTAGCCTGGGAAATGATGGCTCTCAGGTCAAGTTTACTTAGGACTTCTGGAGGACCTCCCTGTGCTCGCCCCCTTGATTGGTTTCAGGTGGAGAATGCCAGAGTAGATGTGATTTAATCAAGCACTATTCTTTTTCAAGAATTAGCCAAGTATTCTCCCAACGTTAAGAACAACCCTTCTGGATCAGGCCCAAGGCCCATCTACTCCAGCATCCTGTCTCACACAGTGGCCCACCAGATGCCACTGGAAGCCACAGACAGGAGTTGAGGGCATGCCTATAGCCCTCCAACTAGAGCTGATGATAGACCTCCATGAAGTTATCCAAACCCCTCTTAAAGCCAGCCAGGTTGTTGGCTGTCACCACATCTTGTGGCAGAGAATTCCACAAGTTGATTATTATATTATATTATTTATTTATAACATTTATAAACCGCCTCATCCAGAGGCTCTGGGTGGTGTACAACAACTTTTAAAGACATAAACCCCACAATTAAAACAATGCTAAAAACAATATAAAAACAATTCAAAATGATTAAAACTATTTAAAACCAATTAAAATACATTTTAAAACAACAACACTTTACAAGCCTTGGAAGGCCAGGCCAAATAAATAGGTTTTTAGGGCTCTCTGAAAGGCTGACAGCGAGCCTAAGCTGCATATATCTGCTGGGAGTGCATTCCATAGATCAGGAGCAGCTACAGAAAAGGCCCTGTTCCGAGTTGCCACCAGACGTACCGGTGGCAACCGGAGACGGACCTCTCCAGATGACCTCAATGAACGATGGGGATCATACAGAAGAAGGCGCTCTCTCAGGTAACCCAGACCCAAGCCATTCAGAGCTTTAAAGGTAATAACCAGCACTTTGTATTTTGCCCGGAAACATATCGGCAGCCGGTGCAGCTGTTTTAAGACACGCATAGTATGGTCTCTCCGGGTTATCCCAGAGACCAATCTGGCTGCCACATTTTGAAGTTTCCAAACTACGTACAAAGGCAGCCCCACATAGATCGCATTGCAGTAGTCGAGCCTGGAGGTTAGCAGCTGATGCATCACTGTTTTGAGATCATTCATTTCAAGGAGTGGATGCAGCTGTCGAATCAGCCGAAGCTGATAGAAAGTGCTCCTGGCCATAGCCTCCACCTGAGATACCATGGTGAGGTCTGGATCCAAGAGCACTCCCAAGCTGCGTACCTGTTCCTTTTGGGGGAGTGTAACCCCATCTAGCACAGGAAGATCTAACTCATCCCTTAAATTCTGATCCCCCACAATAAGCACCTCTGTCTTGCTTGGATTCAGCTTCAATTTGTTATCCCTCATCCAGCCCACTACTTCCTGTAGGCAGGCAGTTAGGGAGTGAATGCCATTTCCTGATGATGAAGATGATAAGGAGAAATCGATTTGGGTGTCATCAGCATACTGATAACACCCTGCACCAAATCTCTTGATGACCTCACCCAGCGGTTTCATGTAAATTTAAAAAGCATTGGTGACAAAATGGAGCCCTGAGGGACTCCATATAATAGCTCCCGTTTTAAAGAGGAACTGTCACCAAGCTCCACCATCTGGAATCTGCCTGAGAGATAGGAACAGAACCACTGCAAAGCAGTGCCTCCTATCCCCAATTCCCCCAGGGAATCCAGAAGGATACCATGGTCGATGGTATTGAACACTGCCAAGAGATCCAAAAGAACCAATAGAGTCACACTCCCTCTGTCGATTTCCTGGTAAAGGTAATCCATCAGGCCGACCAAGGCAGACTCAACCCCATAGCCCGCTCTAAAGCCAGTTTGAAATAGGTCTAGATAATCAGTTTCCTCCAGAACCGCCTGGAGCTGGTTAGCCACCACTCTCTCAATCACCTTACCTAACCATGGGAAATTGGAGACCGGCCTATAACTGTCCATCACTGAGGGATCTAGGGAAGGCTTCTTAAGAAGTAGTCTAATAATTTCCTCCTTCAAACAAGAAGGCATCCTATCCTCCCTCAGCGATAAGTTAATGATATTAACTAAGCCATCCCCAACAATCTCCCTGCTAGATAAAAGCAGCCAAGTTGGGCAAGGATCCAGAGAACAAGTAGTAGACCGCACTGCCCCAAGCAGCTTGTCCACATCATCAGGCATCACAGATTGAAACTGATCCAATCTAATACTGCAAGAGAGATTGCTGGACACCACCTTAATAGACTCTGTAGAAACAGTGGAGTCCAAATCGGCCCGAATACAGGAGATTTTGTCCGCAAAGAACCCATTAAAAGCATCACAGCAGAATAAAGCCCCCAGAGATTGGTTTGGATTGGAAGGAGCCTGAATCAAACTTCTCACAACCCGGGACAGCTCTGCTGGACACGAACCTGCAGAAGCAATGCACAAAGACCAGAATTGGTTTTTTGCCACATGCACCGCCTCCGCATAAACCTTCAAATGGGCTCTATGCTGCATCCTGTCACATCCAAGCCGAGTTCTCCTCCACTTGTGCTACAGTCACCTACCTTGCTGCTTCAGACCCCATAACTCCTCTGTATACCAAGGGGCCACTCTTAAAGCAGATCGGAAGGGACGCTTAGGAGCGATCGTGTCTACTGCCCTGGTGAGTTCCCTATTCCAGGTTCCCACCAGGACATCAACAGAATCGCTGGCAGGACCAACATCAAAACCCGATAAGGCCTTTTGGAATCCAACTGGATCCAACAGCCTTCTCGGGCAGCTGAATACAAGCCTTAAAATTCCTGTTGGGCCATGTACAAAAAGCAGGTAGGGTTAGGGGTTGCTGCTTCTATACAACAGCTGCCTCTTCCTTCATTTTGTTTCATTTTACCAGCCTCATATGGTAGCTAAAGTTGTACCTGTTGGATAGCTGTTGTCATGCCTAAAGGTCCTGGGCCCCTTGGCCATTACAAGGAATTTAGCAGCCCCTTCTGCTTATGAGATATTATTATTATTATTATTTTATTACATTTCTATCCTGCTCTTCCTCCAAGGAGCCCAGAGCGGTGTACTACATTCTTGAGTTTCTCTTTCACAACAACCCTGTGAAGTAGGTTAGGCTGAGAGAGAAGTGACTGGCCCAGAGTCACCCAGCTAGTTTCATGGCTGAATGGGGATTTGAACTCGGGTCTCCCCGGTCTTAGTCCAGCGCTCTAACCACTACACCATGCTAAAAGCCAAACAGGAGCACAGTGGCCAAGTAGTTCTGAGGTAAAATGAAGGAAGAGGCCACTGTCACTGCTAAGGAGCCAAAGCCTATGTGACTGAACCAGTTTCCCTATTTACCTAAGATATTTTATTTTTTAATTATATCTGTACACCACTCCAAACTTCTGTGTCTGGGGGTTTACAGAAACATAAGCAAATTAAAACAGAAATTAAAACCTTAACTTAAAACCACAAGTCTAGTTAAAAAGCTTGGGTGAATAAATGCTTCTTTAGTGACTTCGCAAATGTTGTCAGATTTCAGCAGGGAGTGCATTCCATAGTCTCAAGGTGGCAACAGAGGAGGTCCATCCCTGTGTAGCCACCAGACAAGCTGGTAGCAACTGTGGATGAATGGACAAATATGAGCTAAATAATTCAAGTGTAATAATGGTTTCATCTTATTTTCAAGAGATTTTTCACTTCCTGGGGAGAGGGGCTGATTTCACCAGCCCTCAGAAATCATTCTTAGCTGTTACTAGGATGAAAGACAAAAAGTGCAGGAAACACATTGTTCACCCACATCTTTTCTTTATATAGTTGCTCCCCCCACCCTTTTTTCTTTTCTTTTTTTTTTTGGAGGGGCGGGGAAATAAAATATTCAGTCAATTTATTATGATCTTGGATCAGTTACTAAAATATTTTCCTCTTCTATTGCCATGCCATGTAAGATGACAATATTTTGGGGAGGGGAGGGGTGTTTTAGGTTCTAGAAACGGCTCTAATACCATGTAGTCTTGATTGCCAGCAAATTATCCAGGAATATACAAATGGCAGATTTCTTCAGCAATTGGCGTAAAACAAGTCCACACAATGCAGTCAGTCCTCTCACACATATCAGGAGGTTGCAGGGAAGTTGGGCAGCACTGGTCATAATCACCGCAGCCAATGGGAGAGTATGTTTGCTGTGCCAGGGAAATGTGAATCTTTAAATAAGGTTTTTACCCAAACTAATTCACATAGGACCAAAATAAAATTTAAACCCGCCCCCCCCCAAAAAATCAAAAAACTGCCTGATGGTAGGCTGCTTTATAGATTAATACTATTAAAAATGCTATGTGATATCTAGGAGACATCCTCATTATTGCCAGGCGTCTGAACAAACAAAATGAGTGGCTAGAAAGAGCAATATTTTCTTACGGTCAGAAGACTTGTGAGTCATGGTGATGCTATTTGGAATACCAATAAAACATGGGAAAACAGTGCAGTGCAGACTTACAATGACAGCAACAAGTCTAGATTTTATATATTCAAATATGACTATTCCAAGCTCACATGATGGAAAGAAATGCTGAATCATGCCTGCTGAGCTGCATGACTAGGCTTTTCTTAAAACTCTTCTGTATTTTTGGTAGGTTCAAAAAAGGCAACCACCACCACCCCTCTCTGTTAAAGAACTTGAACCTCCCTGGGCTTGAGGTGGAATTCCCAGGGGAAACTCTATTTTATTTTGCTGCTATTTATTTATGTATTTATGTATTTATTTATTGAATTTCTATACCACCTAGTATAGAAATCTCTAGGCAGTGCACAGATTAAAACACAATATAAAATATAAAACATTTAAAATTCATAAAACAGATAAAAATTACAATAGATTAAAAAAAAAATAGATTTCAGTTAAAAGCCTGGGAAAACAGGTATGTCTTCAGGGTCCTCCTAAAAACAAACAGAGAGGGAGATGCTCTTATTTCAGCAGGGAGTGTGTTCCAAAGCCCTGGAGCTGCCACAGAGAAGGCCCGGTCCTGAGTTGCCCAGTTGTGAATTCTGTTCGAAAACTACAAAAATCTTCCATGTGTATGCCTGCATATGATGAGAAAACTGACAGCTGTTGACTGCCTGAGGCGTGTTTGCACCAGAGTAAACCCCCCTTTCAGCCCCCCCCACACCTTTTCTTGAGTTAAAAACCCACTTGGACTGGCTTGCCCTGGCTAGATAGGCGTAGGTTAGTGTTTCTTAGTTTAGTTACATTGCAAGTAAACAATAATAGACCAGTATCAGGCACACACACACAAACAAAATGTGAAAGTCTAATGCAAAGTCTGACTAAAACCTTTCCCTAGACTAACTTCCCACAGCCAAAGCCCAGGCTTCCTTTTCTTGAACTCACCAAACTCTGGTTGAGAACTCAAGCTTTCTGCCCTCCTGGTTTTCCAGGACCTACTGAGGCATTTTCCAGCAGCCCACTTTTGTGGCCACATGTCATCCTCTGTACCTCCAGCCAGCTTCTTCTCTAACAAATAACTCCTCCTTCCTCCCAATGGCTCTCTTGGTCCCACCCACCTGGTGTGCTGATTGGCTGAGCCCTGGAGTTCACCAGCCTGTCAGGACAGGGTTCACTTCCAGTTAACTCTTGGGCGGGGCGGGGCTGATCATTACACATGCACGCTTGCTTGGGAGTAAGTTCTGTTAAACATAATGGGACTAATATCTATATGAATGTGCCATTTAAGAAGTAACATGTTTCACAAAGTGATTACAATCAGGGCTGTCCTTAGGACAGGGTGACTGCCCCAGACCCCACTCTTTTCATCCCCATTAAAATTAACTGGAAGCCCACCCCCGCCCCCGCCTTATTTGCCTCAGGCCCTGCACTCTGCCAGGGCTGTCTAAGGACAGTCCTGAAAATGGCATATAATGTCAAACATTTGTGGGAGGAATGGAGAGAATTTTAGTGGGGGGGAGTCTCTAAATGTAGGATGTAGCTCAGTGGGAAAGCATCTGCTTTGCATACAGAAGGTCCTAGGTTCAATGATGGGTGTTTCCAGGTAGGACTGGAAAATAGGGTTGTGTGTGTCCCCCCCCCCTTTTGTTTTTTGCCCGAATCCGAAACACCCCCATTTTGTTCTTTGTTCGAAATCAGCCAATCAGAAACACCCCAATTTTGTTTTGTTCGAAATTGCAAAATCCGAATCCGAAATGTTTTGAATTTTAAAAAATGGCCCCGGGGAAGAACTAGCGGGTGGAGGTGGTAGTGCCCAATGGGTGGAAACTATCACCCAAATTTCAGAGTAATTGGACAAAGAGCTGATTTTTGGTGAATTTTTGAAGTATAGGATTTTTCCCATAGGGAAAAATGAAGGTTTCAGCAAAAGTATAGCTTCATGTTGGGGGGGAAAGGGGTGTCGCAGAGCAGAGTAGGGTGGGTGGTAGTGCCCAGTGGGGGCAAGGAAGCTGCCAGAATTATTTCAAAGGAATTGGGTAGAGGGCTGATTTTTAAAGATGTAATGGAGTTTGCGTAAAGTTCTGTAAAGTTCTTCCCCATAGGGAATGATGGACCTCCATAATTCTTGCCCCATAACTGCACTTGGTGGGCACCAGGGTGGCCCAGAGCGAGTGGTGGTGTAGAGTACATAGGGTGCCAACCACCCCCATGGGTTGCTAACCCATGGGGTACTGGGTTCTGTTGTCTTCTGAGATGTTTTGAGTGTAGATTCGGATTCTCTGGTAGCATATGAGAGTGGATTCATGGTTTGTCATTGAAAATCTCATGTGCTACCAGAGAATCTACACTCAGAACACCTCAGAAACAAGAGAACCCAGCACCCCGTGGGTTAGCAACCCATGGGGGTGGTTGGCACCCTATGTGCACTACACCACCACTCGCTACTGGCCACCCCAGTGCCCCCCAGGTGGAGTTATGGGTCTGCTGAAACCTCCATTATTCCCTAGGGGGGAAATACCTTAAAGAAGTGTAAACTTCAACCATTCCTAAGAAATCCGCCCTTTGCCCTATTCCTCTGGAATCTGGCTTGTGGCAGGCACTCCTTGGGGCACTGCCACCCAACCCACTGTTTTGCCCCTCAGGCCCACTTTCTGCCCAGAATCTGCCCCAAAGACATGTCAACTTCAGAAATTCTTTAAAAATCAGCCCTTTTCCCAATTCCTTTGGAATCTGGGTGGCAGCAGGCACCCATTGGGGCACTACCACCTGAACCACTCTTCTGCCCCTAAAGCCCCCTTTCTGCCCTGAATCCACCCCCAAATAACATCACACATCAACAACAGCAGAGCTTTGGAAAAAATCAGGCAGATTGCCAAAGGTCATGCACATCCATGTCCCCGCCGCCCGTAATGCAATTGATCTACACACAATGAAATACATACTGCCCCACTGGCCAATGAGGGTAAATGCACACTGCCCCACTAGCCAATGAGGGTAAAATTTACCCTTAAATTTGCTTAAAAGGAATAAGGAGGCAATTGCCAGCAGATCAACCCATGCTTTCACTGGCCAATCTGCGGGCTGGAAGGGCTGGAAATTCAAACAGATGTCAAAACTCAAAATGGAGACTGAAGGAGAAAGACTTTTTGCGATTGCAAAATGGAGTTCCAAAACAGCCGAAACAACAAAACGTTTTGTATCCGAAACAGGGATGTTTTGTTTTGGCTACAAAATTTTCTGTTTTGAGCATTGGGTGTTTTGTTTTGGCTACAAAACAGCCGAAATGGCCTGTTTTGTGCACGAAACGCTTTGTAGACGAAACAAAACGCACATCCCTACTGGAAGAGACCTTCTTGAAACCTTGAAGAAACCACTTGCCAAGTGAGTGTAGACAACACTGAGGTAGATGGACCAAGGGTCTGACTTGGTATAAGGCAGTTTCCTATGTTCCCAATCCTGGCCATGTTGTAAATCTGCTGAAGACTTAAGAAATTCATATTTATTTTCTACAAATATAATTAACAAGGATTAAGTTCAAAGTTTATTTAATTGCCAAAAAATGTGATAGTGCTGCTGTACTAGGTTGCCAAAGCTTTATTATCCCTTTACAAATATTGCTATTGGTGATATTTAACAACTGAAGCTTCTAAAAAAATGAAACGCTTTCTTAAGCAATGATTGAGGGTGATTAGTTTTCCAGTTCTTGGCTAATGTAATTCTATCAGAAACCCGGCATATTGTCTACTAGATCATAGTATATCTACTTTCTACCAGGCATATAAAAATCTGCTTTTCAGAATTGTAAATCTAAATCATAATGCACTTATCACTAGCAACAAGTACTACTGAAAAAGCATTTTCTGAAAGTTTTCTCACACGCATCTTGAACACATTGACTCTGACATGAGCACCATTGCGTCTATGCATGCTTAGAACTGCAGCCTAAAATTAACCTAAATGCTCAGTTATCATTAGTATCTCTAGGTATTTCACACAACTTATTTGTTTTCTAGGTCAGTATTCATTAGAATATTATAGAAAAAAGCCCTTTGAGCTATACAGGACATTTATTTATTTATTTATTTTATTATTTATTATTAAAACTTTTATACTACCCTTCCAAAAGGTTCAGGGCAGTTTACATTAAAACACCATTAAAATCAGTTAATAATTAAAACAAAAATTATAAAGCATAAAACAATGATTAAAAATTAAAAACATTGTAAAACAGCAATTAAATAATCAGAACAATTTAAAAACAAGTTTTAAAAAGCTGAGAAAGCCTGGTTGAAGAGATGTGTTTTTAGGTGTTTTTTAAAAAATTGCCAGAGATGGGGAGGCTCGTATCCCAGCAGGGAGCGCATTCCACAATCTCAGGGCAGCAGCCGCGAAGGCCCGTCTCTGTGTAGCCACCAAACGAGTTGGCGGCAACTGGAGACGGACCTCCTCAAGTGATGGTAGGGCTCATAACGAAGAAGTCGCTCTCTTAAATACCCAGGGCCTAAGCCATTTAGGGCTTTAACTAGCACTTTAACTAGCACTTTGTATTTTGCCCAGAAACATATTGGCAGCCAGTGTAGCTCCATCAACAGAGGAGTAATGTGGTCTCTCCGCGATGACCCAGAGACCAACCTGGCTGCCACGTTCTGAACCAACTGACGTTTCCGGACTACGTACAAAGGCAGCCCCACGTAGAGAGCATTACAGAAGTCAAGTCTGGAGGTTACCACTGTTTTGAGGTCATTGATCTCAAGAAACAGGCGCAGCTGGCGTATCAGCCGGAGCTGATAGAAAGCACCCCTGGCCACCGCCTCCACCTGAGAAACCAAGGAGAGACGTTGATCCAGAAGTACTCCCAGACTGCGAACCTGTTCCTTTTGGGGAAGTGTGACCCCGTCTAGAACAGGTAAATCAAAATTGTCTCTAGAGTTCTGACCCCGCACAATAGGTACCTCCGTCTTATCTGGATTCAGCTTCAGTTTATTCTCCCTCATCCAGCCCATTACTGCTTCCAGGCAGGCATTTAGGGAGGATATGCCAACTCCTGAAGAAGTTGACATGGAGAAGTAGATCTGGGTGTCATCAGCATACTGGTAACACCCAGCTCCAAATCCCCTGATGATCTCTCCCAGCGGTTTCATGTAGATATTAAAAAGCATTGGAGAGAGAATGCGGCCTTGAGGGACACCATACTTAAGCTCAGATTTTGAAGAGCAACAATCTCCAATCGACACCATCTGGAATCTGTCCGAGTGGTAGGAGCGGAACCACTGTAAAACAGTGCCTCCCACCCCCAACACCCTCAGATGTTCCAGAAGGATACTATGTAGTATCGAAAGCAGCCGAGAGATCCAAGAGGACCAACAGAGTCACATTTCCTCTGTCAATTCCCAATTGGAGATCATCCATCAGGCCGACCAAGGCAGTCTCCACCGCATAGCCCACCCAAAAACTAGATTGAAATGGGTCTAGATAATCAATTTCCTCCAAGACCACCTGGAGCTGAGAGGCCACCACCCTCTCAATTACCTTGCCCAGCCATGGGAGATTGGAAACAGGCCTATAATTGCTCAACTCTGAGGGATCTAACTCTGGCTTCTTTAGAAGAGGTCTAATAATTGCCTCCTTAAGACAAGGAGGCATCCTGCCCTCCCTCAGAGAAGCATTTATGATTTCTACCAGGCTGCCTACAACAGCCTCCCTGCTAGATAGAACAAGCCATGTTGGACAAAGGTCAAGAGAACAAGTGGTAGGCCTCACCGCCCCAAGCAGCTTGTCCACATAATCAGGAGTCACAAACTGAAATTGATCCAGTTGAATCATATAAGAGGAGTTGTCGGACACCTCCAGTTCAGACATCAAATTAATTGTGGGGTCTCCATCGAAGTCGGCCCGAATCCAAGAGATTTTGTCTGCGAAAAATTAATTAAACACACCATAGCAGGTAACTGATGCTCCCAAATTCTGGTTCAAGGGAGAGGGGGCAGATACTAGTCCCCTCACAACCCTGAACAACTCAGCTGGACGTGAACTCGCAGAGGCAATACGGGCAGAAAAGAACCGCTTCTTTGCTGCACATATCGCCTGAGCATAGATCTTTAAATGTGCTCTATGTCGTAATCTGTCGGATTTGAGTCGAGTTTTTCTCCACTTGCGCTCCAGTCGCCAACCTTGCCGCTTCAGCCCCCGTAGATCTTCCGTATACCAAGGGGCCAATTTTGAAGCCAAAAAGTCTAAAAGTCCCTTGTAGTTGCATTCTTCTGAGCAGTGCAAATGAAATGCAAAGTACTGTCAATTATTTAAAATTTCTTCGGATCACATCAAATTAATGAAATATAGATGCTAAAGTTCAATTAGTGGCTTGAATACGGATGTGCCCAAACTGGTTCGGCACTTCTTAGGGAAGTTCCGAACTGGCTTGGGCACCCACAGCTGAACCAATTTGGGAGAGCAGGAATCGGTTCCTTTAAAAACCAGGTAAGCAGGTCCTTACCAGGTAAGCAGGTCCTTACCTGCTCCTCCTCTGTCCACTGCTTTTCTGGGTGCGGTACTCACTTTGCTGCTGCAGCCTGTGCCCTGCAGCCTGCACCCTGTGCACAGAGTCAGCACACACATTAGCAACACCATGCTGACCACGCACATGGCTGCTTGAGCATGCATGGCAGCCATGTGTGTGCCACCGGTGCATGCAGGCTGCTGGGAGCAGCACCACAGCTGTGCATGGCTTTTTGCAAAGCAAGCACAGCACCCAGAAAAGTGGTGGGGCAGCGGAGGAACAAGGATGGACCTGCTTACCTGGGTTTTTTTTAGGAATCGATCCCCACCCTGCCCACGGCTGCCCTAGATGGTTCAGGCACATCCCTAGTCTTGAAATATTGGTAACTGTGTATATAGATAGATAGATAGATAGATAGATAGATAGATAGATGTGTGTGTGTGTGTGTGTGTGTGTGTGTGTGTGTGTGTGTGTGTGTGTGTACATGGCAAAACCATGAGTAATTTTAATCAGAATTTGTATCTATCTGGGTTTAGTGTTTTCCTTTGTGATTTCTTAGGCTGCCAGTCATTCTGACGTTTTGAGAGGTGGGTGATGCTGGTGGTTTGTGTGTTAACTTCGAAACCTTACCCTGGGGGGACGTTGGGTTCTTTATCTACGAACTGCCGTAATCTTATTGCTGTTCCTGCCATTGGAGTACCTGGAAAAGTTTATCAAATGTTATGATTCTTGTTACTAATTTACTCAAAATATAACACCACACTTACAAGGAAAAGGGAGTACACTTCACATTTGTTTGAGCAAATATCTGGGGTGGGAGAACGATATTCAAGATAAAAATAAAGTAACTGTGTGTTAAATTGTGAGTCTCTTTTCCTGAATTTCTTATTTTAAAACTCTGTTCATATTGAAAGCATTTTGGTATGTACTGCATTTTTGTACTGGTACTACAAGTCTTATAAATATAGTGGCCAGAATCCAAAGCAACATGCAACTTTTTCTGTGAGCCCAAAACCACTTGGGACTTGTTTGTCTCAAGCGGCAACACATGTCACATAGCAAGTTGCTTTTGAAACAGAGGGGAATTTTTAAAAGCAATACGTTTATGTAGTGAACTAATTTTTTAAAAAGTATTGTATACAAGCTTCTTCAGCTCTCTGGATCCCACCCATTATTCCCTCCTTGCTTAATGTTCCTAAGTAGAACTACAGTTTATAAATTTAGGGATTGTGTCAATCAATCATATTTATATACCACCTGATATGTGAATCTCTAGGCAGTATATCTAATTTTAAAACGAATATAAAGCAGAGTAAAAAAACAATTTAAAAAAATTAAAAAAATTAAAACAATTTCATAGGTTAAAATAAAAACAATTAAGCCATTTAAAATTTCAGTTAAAAGCCCGAGAGAACAGATGTGTCTTGAGGGTCTTTCTAAAAGCAAATTACTAGATCCACACTTATACCTTAATTTGTCTGTAACAAGCTTTCACTTGAAAGATTGAGGGGGCTAGCTTGTGTAAATGTTGACTCACTAGCATTTGGAAAATATTATAGATTATGCTGTCTGTCAGCCACATTAGTGGGTTATGTTTTGGGCACTCCATAGCAACCTCCCTGCAGGCAAATGTTTAAACCTTGCCATGGGATGAGTCAGAGGCTGAGCTGTAGAAAATTGTAGGTCTGCACTAAGTAAATAAAAGCTAGTCTCTTCCTACGCTGTCTCTAACTACAGTATGTGGCTCTCATGTACTGGATGCTCTCTTTCAAAAACAGAATACTAGCTAAAAACCAATTAAGATGACATTTTTGTTCCTAAACTCGGTTAGTCCTGGTAACAATATACCAATATGTCATCTGAACCGCTAACTTGGCAAAGAGGCACCTTTTAATGTGGTGATTCTCTTTATTTAGCAGGGGGAGAGTAACTGGCCCTATCCACCCCCAGCACAGTACCTCCAGTGACTGTTCCTGGTATCTATCTTATGCTTCTTTTTAGATTGTGAGCCCTTTGGGGACAGGGTTCCATTTTATTTATCTTATTTATTTGTTATTTTTCTGTGTAAACCACCCTGAGCCATTTTTGGAAGGGCGGTATAGAAATTGAATGAATAAATAATAAAAATAAAAATGAACTGTTGCGTGGAGTGCAGTCATAGTCTACAATTTCCCCCCAAACTTTGTTAATTTTAGTCAACCTTCAAAAATGTAGCAGGGTGGTGTGTTACATATGACAGCTCCACTCAAATGTGCACACACAGTACGAGCTGTTGAAATCTGCTGTTATATTTACCAACATTTTCATGTTCCTGTCAGCCAGTTATACTTAACTGTTGTCTTCATAATTGTCAGCAATATCATCAGGGCTTTCATCCCCCTTCTCTTCCCCTTCATGACACTAGTCAACATTTTCTGATATAGGTTTTACCCTTTTGCTGTTAATTCGAGGAGAACTGCTCATAGATTCACACTCTAGGATGATCTTTAGTGTGATCACTTGTACACGTTGGAATTCCATTTTTGTACAAGTAAATGTCATGCTATGCAACTTAAGTTATATACGAATGTTTGTGTGCAAAGATGCCATGTCTGAAACTTTGCAGAATTTACTCAAAAACTCCTAATACACTCTGAATACACTTTATAGAAGCTTGAGGTGAAGTTAATTTTTCTTTTGTCCATACTAATGTGGTAACTAGTGTGCTCCACAGCTTTGTAGTGGGTGTACATGAATGTTAGGTGTACTGACTGCAAATATATGAAAAACATGAATTTCTTCAATTACTAGCTTAGATGTGTACATATCCAAGTACTGAACTTCTACAGAAGACCTTTCAACATCTTAAAGCCCTTATTTGCTACAGAAGTGGAATAGGCAATAGACAGTCACAGAATTCAATTGGCTTGATATTTTTCATATATCCCTTTCATTTATTAATTTCTGTTCAAGGGTATATCCCAGGTTTTCTGGTTTTTCGGATACAGTGGGATTTCTGGATGAGTTCCATATGAATATGTTATTTTTACTACATCTATCTCTAGGGCCAATTATGACTCATCATTGGAGTGATATCTGTTTTATTCATGGGCATAGGCAGGAGTACTAATGAAAGCTTATTGTTGACACTGTACATTGGAAATGCACTATTAGTTCACGTGAATTTAAAAGGAGATCTGGACATTATGACTAGTATTAGTTGTCAGTACTAAACCAATGCTTCATGCATCAAATAATCCATTGATATTTAATTTATTACAACAACATTTTTATGGCTTGTTTGTATTTGGTTTTTACTTCCAGTGCTGATTTCTGATATCAGTAATGAATATCAGACTTCATACACTTCACTGAAGTTATCTGCAAATTAGTATATGCAGCATTTTGTTAAAACAGTATTAAATGTGTCGTGAAAACAGTATTGGTTTCAAGAGAAAATTCCTATGTCAAGCTACTGCACCACAAACTACATGACCAAAATTTTGCTAAGAGCCTGGGACAATTTCATGTCTGCTTTCTCCTCCTATCTTTAGCTACTGTCACTGGTTAAATGGTGTTTAAGCTTTCTGCATCCTTGTCCTTTGCAACACTTCGATCAATTGCAAATTTTATTAATAAACCCCAATGGTTTCAGTGATAAGAACAATTAGAAATAGAGAGGGGTGCCTTGTTACAGGTATGCACAATTGTGCAGCTTTCCCCCCTAGTGATTTGTTTGTGGTCAGAAGAATGAAAGAAGAGAGAAGACTCAGGAGAATGTCAGAAACAAAATCATTTTAGCTTGCTGCAAGCAGCTCAGTTACTCCTGCTTTCTGCACTGCAACTGCATTAAGACATAAGTTTGGGGCAGTATAAAAATAAATAAATAAAATTTAAATTTAAAAATTCAATATCCAGTAAAGCAAGGCAGACCAACATTGCACCAATGAATGATGAGCTGTAGTACCAACATAGGTCCTATTCACACATTATGCTCAACACTTCTACAATCTATATATTGTCCACAACTACAGTTATTCACATTATGTTGAATGCATGCACAGCAGTACACATTCAACCTGAATACCTCCATCCACTCATGGAGTGATTACATCTTCTGAATGGAATGCGGCCTTCAGTGCTGATTGCACTTAAAGTGTACATCAGTCGATTTCGACTCCTGGTGCCCACAGAGCTCTGTAGTTTTCTTTGGTAGCATACAGAAGGGGTTTACCATTGCCTCTTCCCGTGCAGCATGAGATGATGCCTTTCAGCACCTTCCTATATTGCTGCTGCCCGATATAGTACCAGCGGGGATTTGAACCGGCAACCTTCTGCTTGTTAGTCAAGCATTTTCCCGCTGCGCCACTTAAGGTGACTAAGGGACCTATACCTGGGTTAATTTTTAAAATGAATGCAAGTACAGTTATTCATACACAAACATGTGAGCAGACAGCATCTATACACTCATACAATATAATGTCTTAATAGGCTATAATAGGCAATGCAGCATCCATGAAACAGCTTCAACTTGGCTCTTGGCTC
Organism: Hemicordylus capensis; assembly: GCF_027244095.1. Taxonomy (NCBI): domain Eukaryota; kingdom Metazoa; phylum Chordata; class Lepidosauria; order Squamata; family Cordylidae; genus Hemicordylus; species Hemicordylus capensis. Next base: position 387,269,115 of record NC_069657.1, on the reverse strand, counting down.
TTGGCTCACGAGTGAGGATTCACTTTTTAGCAAGGCCTTCAAGGCTTAATGTATAAAAATATGTTGAATAATAATAACAACAACAATAAAATAAAATAATGTGTACCAAGACTCAGCTGCCCTGATGTCTGTTTTCAGTGCCTAAACAAAAACACTGGAATATATGTTATGAAAATGCTCTACACCAGGGGCGTAGCAAGGTTGGAGTGGGCCCAGAGACAAGATTTTAAAATGGGCCCCTCACTGATATATACACACAAACACACTTCACAATATATAGTGCACTCACACTCACATCCCCATTATGAATACGATGAATATTTAATTCACATTGAATAGTTTTTTTACTCTCTGCTACTCTCTGCTACTGCCGATCTCCAAGAGACTCAACATAATTCATAGGGGGTACAACACGGGCGGGCAGGGAGTCATGTGATGTGCCTCTGGGGGCCCCCTCTCCCTTTTACTTCATGAGATTGTAAAGAGTGTTCCCACATATCAGAGATTGAGGAAAAGATTTTGAGGTCAAATGAGCTGTTTCCAGGCAGACATGAGTCATAGCACCTTTCTCCCCAAGCTGGTAATTACGCACTATACTTCATACCGTTTATTTAAGAGTGTGTCTAGGAGCAGGGCATAGGTAACTTTCTCAATATTTCCACAAGAAATATCTAAACAGGCTCTTACCTGCTCTGGAGTATGCATGTACAGCTTTCAAAACAAAAGTTACTCTTTATTATGAGTCACTTGAAAGAACATGTTTTTGGGTTTTTTTTAAGTGAGTGTAAACACAAACACCCACATAAACTGCCCCCAGCTGCAGGAGAATTTCACAAAATGGCACCTTTCACTACAGCTCTGAAATCAGGTTGCATATGTGGCATTATGATGTACATGTATGGGATTGTGATGCAATATGACTAGTGTATCTGTTATCCAATATGGTGTTAGTTATTCAGGAATGATCCAGGGTGAGCCATGAGGTATCCAAATCCATAATTTCAATCGTTCAAGATGGTTAAAAGCTAAGCCAGATGCAAAGAGATCCAGAATGAACTGTAATGTTCAACAGATAACTTTATAGGGTATAATAAGGTTTACAGTGTTTAAGCCAGAGGAAGAACCTGAACTTATTTATTTCTGCCTTTTCTCCTGACGGGCATTGAAAAAGGGCAGGAGGAGTTGTGGAGGAGGACCTCAAAGCGCAGAGAAGAGCATTTGTTTCCCAAAATGTCATTTTAACTTTATCTGGAGGGATTAAAAAATCCAGTTATTTATTTTTCAGTTATTAAAACTGTCTTCCACACCATCTCAAAAATGTTTGGGGTTTTTGTTTTTTGTTTTTAAAAAGGTCTCCTTCCCTTTCATTCCTGTTAAACTGCACATATTTCAGATATCTTTTTAATATTTGAGATAGATTTGACATCTTAAATGTTTATGTGCACATTGTACTGTAGGTTCCTAAAGTTTTTTCTTTTCCCTTTTTCAATTTTTGGGGTAACTTTGTTATTAAATACATTTATTGTAAATATACAATTATACTTTTTTCCAGCCACTATTCCACAAGATTTATTTTGGGCATAGAGAAAAATCATGACCTGTAATATTTGTGCCAAAATTCTTGAAAATATTTTCAAAATCACCACAAATTGTACAGAAGTCTTTCTCTTAATTTCCTCTCCACTTATCCTGGATTGCTTTTCTACATATGTGTTGAATCTGCAGAGTAAATCCACCTGCTTAAAACCTTATAAGTAATTTGCCTGAGAGAAATTTAAATAAAGGGATTCATTTTTTTCTGCCATATAATCTTCTCGGTCCTCAGTTAATTCAGATCCCAAATCTTACTCTCAGTTTATATTAGATTTCAAAAAAGAAAATATGTTCAACAAAAAACACATGTAGAATTCTCCCTGTGATGTCTCACTTTGAGGTTTTGAGATGTTTTTAGCTGCTTGTTTTATAGCTGCTTCCCTCTTAAACATAAAGTAATCTTACAGAGATTGGACTAAGATTTTATTCAGAAACAACTCAATTTTCTCCTTCTCCTTTCCCTCGCTTTTTCTTTCTGACTCCTCCCGCACCCTCTACAGGATGCCTACTGGGACAAACTTCTCAGCAACAAAAGATAAAAGATTACTAGATTGAATAAGAACATAAAGACAGTCCTGCTGGATCAGGCCCAAGGCCTACCTAGTCCAGCATCCTGTTTCACACAGTGGCACACCAGATGCCTCTGAGAAGCCCAAGAGATAAGGACATGCTCTTCTCTTGCTGTTGCCCCCCTGCAACTGGTATTTAGAGGCATTGTGCCTCTGAGGCTGCAGATGGCCCACAGCCACCACCCTGGTAGCCATTGATAGACCTGTCCTCCATGAATTTGTCTAAGCTCCTTTTAAAGCCATCCAAGCTAGTGGCCATTACCACATCCCATGGTAGAGAATTCCACTGACTGATTATGTGCTGTGTGAAAAAGTACTTCCTTTTGTTGGTCCTAAATTTCCTGGCCTTCAGTTTCATGGGATAACCCTTGGTTCTAGTGTTATGAGAGGGAGAAAAGCTTCTCTCTGTCCACTCTCTCCACTTCATGCATAATTTTATATACCTCTATCATGTCTCCCTGTAGTCACCTCTTTTCCAAACTAATAAGCCCCAGATGCCTCATAAGGAAAGTGCACCAGGACCCTGATCATCTTCATTGCCCTCTTCCGCACCTTTTCCAGTTCTACAATGTACTTCTTAAGATGTGGTGACCAGAACTGTATCTGTTTCTTTATATATATTTCTCATAGGCATACCCGCCACTAATCCCATGTGTGGCAGCTCTCGCAAGAGTTCGAGCAGCTGCCAGATAGCGAAGGGGATGGGTGGGAGGGAAGAAAATGGTGGCAGCAGCCGGTCAGTGGGGAAACAAAATGGCGGCGGCCAGCCAGCCAGGCGGCTGGCTGGCGGGCAGGTGGGGGAAGAGGCCAGCCATCGGGCAGGGGAAAAAACGGTGTCAGGGGAAGTAGCAGCCAGCCAGTAGCGGCCGGAGAGAATTGGGTGGGAGGGGGAGGGAGGGCAGGAGAGAATTGGGTGGGAGGGGGAGGGAGGGTATGAGAGAATTGGGTGGGAGAGAGGGGGAAGGAGGGTAGGAGAGAATTGGGTGGGAGAGAGAGGGAGGGAGGGTAGGAGAGAATTGGGTGGGAGGGATGGCAAGAGAGAATTGGGTGGGAGGGGGAGGGGGGCAAAAGAGTGGGGTGGGAGGGAGGGGAAGAGGGGCAAGAGAGTGGGGTGGGAGGGGAGGGAAGAGGGGCAAGAGAGTGGGGCAGGAGGGGGAGGGAGAATGGGACAGGAGGAAGGGGGAATAGCCGGCCACAAAGAGAGCACAGTCTAACATTTCAATCTCTAACAATATCTGGTGTATTAATCCGAATACAAGATGACACTGAATTTAAGATGAGCCCCCTTAAAAATACGAGTTATACCTTTATTTAACTGAAAGGAAGGGGACTCTGAATTTAAGATGACCCCCTGATTTCTAACATCAAAGAACTTAGAAAAAAACTAGTCTTGGATTCAGGTAAATACAGAATGCTTTGAAAATAGGTTAGAAATGACCCAAAATTTTATCTATTTATTTAGGGGGCGAGTCAGCAGTTCCTGAGGGTCAGCTGATCAGATTAGCTATCTTTCTGGGCTTATAAAAGGGCTGCTGCCCTGTGGCAGTGGGCCTGCCACCGGCAGGGTTGCCACTGAAGGGGCAACACCAAAGGGGGTCACACCTTTGGGGAAGCCACTTTGGGGGGCAACGAGGGTGAGGGCCTGGTGATATTTTTTGGCTTCTGTTGTTTTTGGATCCCAAGTGTGTTGGTTTGTCTTGGGATGGGGAGACAGGGGGTGTGAACACTGACTGTGGGGTGGCTATTCCGGTGGTGGTGGGGAATAGAAGAAGTAAAATTGGCAGGTCAGCGCGTCGTTACAGGGGAAGGGAAGTCAGAAATCTATTAGCTGTTTCCCCCTCCAGCTGCCCTACCAGCTTTTTGACCTTGAAGAGCAGTTCCAACTTCCCACAGACTCTCACCTTCCTCCTCTGTAATTCCAGGTCTATGCAGAATAAATCGGAAACCAACCATGATCTGATTCTGGATGAAGGGGTAGACCTGGTATGTATTACAGAGACTTGGTTGGGAGAGGCTGGTGGCCCAGTTTGGCCCCAGCTTCTCCCTCCAGGATACTCTGTTGAGGAACAGGTGCTGGGATGTGGGCAGGGAGTTGGAGTGGCTGTGGTCTATAAGAATAACCTCTCCCTGACCAGGATCCCAGTGGAAGTGTCTGACCATATTGAATGTGTGTACTTAAGTTTTGAGACCAGGGATAGACTGGGACTTCTCTTGGTGTACCGATCACCCCACTGCCCAGTACAGTCCCTAACTGAGCTGATGGACTTGTTCTCGGGTTTGGCGTTGGAGTCTCCCAGGCTTGTGGTGCTGGGGGACTTCAATATCAACTTTGGGACCAATTTGTATGGGGCGGCTCAGGAGTTCATAATGGCCAAGACAACTATGGGCTTATCCCAAAGAGTCAGGACAGATGCACATTGCAGGTCACATACTTGATCTGGTCTTTCATTCTGATCAGGGCGTTGTTCTGTGGGTGGGGACTCCTGTGATTTCCCCATTGTCATGGATGGATCGCCATCTGGTTAAGGTTGGACTCATAGTCATATCCCACCTTCGCAGGGGCGAGAGGTCCATTAGAATGGTCCACCCGAGAAGGTTATTGGATCCAATAGGGTTCCAAGAAGCCTTGGAGGGATTTAGTGTTGGCTCTGCCAGTGATCCTGTTGATGCCCTGGTGGAGAACTGGAAAAGCAAGCTCACCAGGGCACCAGTAGACATGATTGCACTTAAGTATCCTCTCCGACCCGCTTCAAAATTGGCCCCTTGGTATATGGAAGAACTACGGGGGCTGAAGCAGCAAGGTAGATGACTGGAGTGCAAGTGGAGGAAGACTCGACTCGAATCCGACAGATTACAACATAGAGCACATTTGAAGATCTAGACTCTGGCAATATGGGCGGCAAAGAAGTTATTCTTTTCAGCCCATATTGCACCCACAAGTTCACATCCAGTGGAGTTGTTTAGGGTTGTGAGAGGGCTAGTGAGTGCCCCTCCTCCCTTGAATCAGAATTTGGAACCATCTACTACCTGCTGTGGTGTGTTTAATGATTTTTTGTGGATAAAATCTCTCATATTTGGGCCGACTTGGATTTAGACCCTGCAATTACTGCAGTGACTGAATTGGAGGTGTCCAGCAACTCCTCTTATGTGGTTAGGCTGGATCAGTTTCAGTTTGTGACTCATGAGGATGTGGACAAGCTGCTTGGAGCGATGGGGCCTACCACCTGTCCTCATGACCCTTGCCTGACGTGACTAATACTATCTGGCAGGGAGGTTGTTGTAGAACGCCTGGTAGAGATCCTAAATGCTTCTCTGAGGGAGGGCAGGATGCCTGCTTGCCTTAAGGCGGCAATTATTAGACCACTTCTGAAGAAACCTGCCTTGGATTCCTCAGAGTTATGCAACTATAGGCCTGTCTCCATCCTTCTGTGGCTGGGCAAGGTAATTGAGAAGGTGGTGGCCTCCCAACTCCAGGCAGTCTTGGATGAAACTGATTATCTAGACCCGTTTAAGATTGGCTTTTGGGTGGGCTATGGGGTGGAGACTGCCTTGGTCGACCTAATAGATGATCTCCAATTGGGAATTAACAAAGGAAGTGTGACTCTGTTGGTCCTTTTGGACCTCTCAGCGGATTTCGATACTATCGACCATAGTGTCCTTCTGGAGCATCTGAGGGGGTTGGGGGTGGGAGGCACTGCTCTGCAGTGGTTCCACTCTTATCTCTCGGGCAGATTCCATATGGTGTCCCACGGGGATATTGTTCTTCAAAAACTGAACTTCAGTATGGTGTCCCTCAGGGTTCCATATTGCCTCTGCTGTTGTTTAACATCTACACGAAACCGCTGGGAGAGATCATCAGGAGATTTGGTGCAAGGTGTTATCAGTATACTGATGACACCCAAATCTATTTTGCCATGTCAACCTCATCAGGAGAAGGCATAACCTCTCTAAATGCCTGCCTGCAGGCAGTGATGGGCTGGATGAAAGGTAACAAGCTGAGATTGAATCCAGATAAGAAGGAGGTACTTATTGTGCAGGGTCGGAACTTGGGAGATGATTTTGATTTGCCATTCTGGATGTGGTCACACTTCCCCAGAAGGAACAGGTACGAAGTCTAGGGGTGCTTCTGGACACAAAACTCTCCCTGGTGTCCCAGGTTGAGACAGTGGCCAGAGGTGTCCTTTATCAGCTTCGGCTGATATTCCAGCTGTGTCCATTTCTTGAGATAAATGGACACAGAACAGTAATATATCTCCTGGTCACCTCCAGACTTGACTACTGCAATACGCTCTATGTGGGGCTGCCTTTGTATGTAATCCGGAGACTGCACTTAGTCCAGAATGCAGCAGCCAGGTTGGTGTCTGGGTCATCTTGGAGAGACCATATCACTCTTATCTTAAAAGATCTACACTGTCAGCTGATAAATTTCCTGGCAAAGTGCAAGGTTTTGCTTATAACCTATAAAGCCCTGAACAGCTTGGGCCCTGGGTATTTAAGAGAACGTCTCCTTTGCTATGAACCACACCACCCATTGAGATCATCTGGGAGGTTCGTCTACAGTTGCCACCGGCTTGTCTGGGGGCAACTCAGGGACGAGCCTTCTCCATTGTTGCCCCGAGGCTTTGGAATGCACTTTCCAATGAAATAAGAGCCTCCCCATCTCTGACAGCTTTGAAAAGTATTTAAAGATGCACCTGTTCACCCAGGCTTTTAATTAATATTGTTTTAATGGGTTTTAATGTTGTAACCTGGTTTTCACGGTTTTTAAATTGTTCTGATTGTTCAATTGCTGTTTTATGATATTTTAATTGTTAATTACTGTTGTTTTACACTGTTTTATAATTTCTGTGTTAATTGTTAACTGATTTTAATGGTTTGGTTTTAATATAAAGCACTCTCAGCCTTTCTGGAAGGGTGGTATAAAAATTGTAAAAATAAAATATAAATAAATAAATGAATATTTGCATACCAAATCATCTCTTCTTGGGCTTGGTATTGATTATCTGACAGGAGAAAAATGCTTCTAGTATCTTCCTTTTCCTCTTTATATAACTGAATCAAGAAGCTACATTTCAAAATCAAATTCCTGGTGGTTGTTTCTGTAAACCAAGGATCTAAAGAGAGCATTCCTGAAGCATTGGTGGTCTCAATTTTATACCACGTACCTACACTTTCTTTTGCATGAAGCATTTTTCTAACAATTGTTTCCTTTCTTGTTTAAATAGTTGTAGAGTCCCAATCTGGATTGTGACTGTGGCAGAGGATTGTGGACTGTAGGAGACAAACACCTTTGCCCCCTACAGTCCAGTCTAGATTGATTCCCTCCATGGTTTCTACTTGCTCCAGAAGGGAAGCTCCAATGCCAATGTGAGCTCTTTACCCAAGGAAAATGGCAGCTATGGGGATAGCCTGATCTGGGTAAGGAGCAAAGGCTTCAAACTTCCACCCCACAGTTGTGGTCTGGACTAGGGATGTGCACTAATCATTCAATGCCGAACCAGTTTGCCTTGAACCCGGCTGGTTCAGCAGCTCAATCATGAACCGAACTGGAGGTGGTTTATTCTGCAATTGAATCAAACCGAATCAAGCCCAGTTCGGGCAGACAGGTTTGGCATCGAAAGGCTGGTTGGGGTGGGACAGCGAGATAAGTAGTTTAAAATTCTCGCGCTGCCACTTGCCCCCCAGTACAGCCCAAGCACATAGCAATCCCTCTTTAGCAAGCTGCCTGCGCAGCAGTGGTGGAGTTCTGGCCTCCACAGATGTGTAAGGCTTCAATTGGCCACCAGATGGCAGTCTTGCGCAAGATCATTGGGGGAAATAAGAACAAAAAAGTGAAACACTCTCCCTGTCTAAAAAACTTATTAAAATCGATCCGAGTGATATATTGGTTTCAAATTTAATACACAGAGTCCTGCTATTCTGCGCTACAACTATGCATGGTTTCAGAGCCCTTCCCAACTTACAAATATTTTATAACTTTGCATTGACCTCTGTTTAAAAAACAACAACCCTGTAGCTGGCTATAGAGACACCTGGCAACCTTGAGCAAAACCCATGGCAAATTACTTAAATATCTATATCTATATGAGTCAGGATTTTCAGGAAGGAAGAATTTTAAAAATTAAAGAAGAAAATAATAGAAATAAATGAATGGAAGTTGACTCCCGGGCACAGGAAACAAGTCTGCCCAGAGTGCTACCTTGTTAGCAGATACTCGGCAAAGCCACATCTCCATTGCATCTTGATCCACTTTATTTGTGAGGTCTCTCCACACATCAGAACCATACAGAATGACAGAATATACCCGGAAAACTTTTAAGAAAGTGCAACTATTTCTTGACACAGATTCTCTGCATTATTGTAAAGATAATGCTAATTGTAAAGAGAAAAGCTGAGTAATTCTCCTTGCTATATGAATGGTACCTTGCTGTCTCCATACTGAATTTGGGCTAAATCTGTTCTTGTATGAATGCACCCCAAACCTCAGTGTGTAAAAGTGCTATAAAAGTCCTGAGAGGAAAAACTAGTCCCCCTCTCTCAGGCCCCCTGGAACATTTGTTCCATCTTGTTCAATTGTAGCTATGCCCCCAGTTACAATTCAGAATTGTTAGAAAGATTACTAAGTTTATGCATATGAACCTCTTGAGAATATTCAAAGTGCATTCTGAGTATTTTTATACCTGTTGACAAAATTGTGGCTCCTTCGAAGTTGAATAAATATTTGGTGGTCCAAATTTTGTGGACAAAGCCCACTTCATCATTTGCAAGAAGTGGTCACCTAACTAAGTACACCCTGAGAACAGAGAGAAGAAAAGAAACTTAAATGTGAAGCAAAAAGGATGAGCAAGGAAGGAGACTGCATTAAAAATATAACACACATACAGCTGTCGCCTTACTTTCAGCCTCAACTGGAAAGTATGTTTTATTTGCTTGATTTCTTACAAGCCTCTATAAGTTCACTTGACTGTACTCTTGTCATTGAAGTCAATAACCACAGGCCATCATTCTGATCCAGTGTGGCACATACGGAGTAGGCCTTGGAGAAGTTCACTGTCCCATAATGCTATGTATGATGTCACATTTCTGGCTTGGACAATTATTAAGACGTGGAATATTTGTAATTTCTACTCCCTTCATGAGTGTCCTTTCTCTCTTTGACATTCCTCCATTTTCAGTTTTGGATAAGGCTTGATACCTCTTCTTGCTGGGCTTGCATATGCCTTTCTCCGCTGCTGACTACAGTTCCTTTAGTGCTACTTTATCCTGTGGATTTCACCCTTAATGAAATCCACAAGCAGCATCCTTTTCCTCTTCCCTATAATTTTAGCCAATTTGTGCCCCCTACCCCAAATCTTCTAAGGGAGCCATCAGAAAAGGCAAGGAGAGCAGGCTTCTTCTGGGCAGTCTATAATTTGAACACTGCTTCACAGCAATCCCTTTTATTTTTCTTTCCTACATACCTGCTTATACAAAAGGTCAGTTTGAGACAGCAAAACTAGGATTTCTCCCAGTACTATATTAATGTACAGGTTCCCAAGAGACTAGAAATCACCACCTTCACTTTACAGATGGTACAATATCAGCTCAGATGCCCTGGCACTAAATATTTGGGTATATTTAGTTGCTTCACTAGCAATTTTGCTGGAACATCCCCCAACACAGTATCATGGCCCGAGATGTGCTGACACCACAGCTGATATGCCTCATTCTTTTAAGCACTTATTTGCTGGCATGACAAATTTTTAGTGCAAAGCTGTAAAAGAGCCATTCATAGATGACTAACTGTGACGTAGCCCCATAAGCACTGGTGGAATTTCACCAATTTCAGTGATCTGCAGTTCACCCTTTAAATTATGTGCTGAAACCCACATAGTAAAACAAGGCCAAAAATAATGATAGAACCAAAAGGCTAGATTTCAAGGATGAAACATTCTATGCCCATTTTTCACAGTTGCCTTCACCTATACATACACATAGCCAGCTGCCAAATTGATGTGACAGAACGTTAAAAGGATTACAGTATAAATTAGAATCCAGCAATTGTGAATTAGTAGTGACTGTTAACATGAATTAAAGCAAAGCAAATCCTGTATGTGGAGTTTTGAATATGAATCTGTATTTCATTCTTACGTAAAATGTTTTGCATTTCCCCCTAAAAAGCACTGATTAAAGGTGACTAACAAGTGAGGACCTTATAGTCAAAACTTATGGGACAAGCAAGATTTTTGCATCTTTTTTGAGTAGTGGAAAGAAACCCTGTGGATAACTCAGTCTGACTTGATTTCCATCATTATAGGTCCCTTTCACCTTCTGTAGCGTTGTGTGTACTTGCCTGTAATGTGATCCTGTCAGGGGTGTAGTTATAATTGAGTGAATGGGTTAAAAAAACCCGGGGTCCCAGCTCCTGAGGGCCCCCAGCTCCACCCCTCCCTACTTTCTTCATTATATCCTTCACTCCGAGGGGCCGCGGGGAAGAGGGGCGAACACGGACCTCGTCTTCCCTAGCTACACCCCGGATCCTGTATTTGGAGTGTGGGTGAATATTCTGGTACTGTCTTTCTGGTCCTGTTGCACCTATCATGGTGTTGGTACCAACTGGTACAGCATCATAGCATGGGGATATTGCTCCTATGCAGCTGGCCAAATGTGTGAAAGAGGACATAAGTTTTGTCTACTGGTTGTCTGAATCCAACCACAAGGGCAAAATAAAGTAAACAAACTCATTAGCTGAATATGTCAATTGAATTAATCTGAAATGGCAGTCTTCCATGTGCCAGGATCTCTGGGAAATATAGTTCTCATTTGTGATAGCATCAAAGTAAAAGCAGTCCTGGGACATGCAGTTTCCAGGGCATGTGATAGCAACACTAAGTACACCGGTGCTCTGAAAAACTGGGAATTTGGGGTGCTGCCATTTCAGCATCACAGCAAGGCCTTGAGCAAGGACTTTCCCTTGATCACTAGGTAAATGGGAGAGGGGCAGTTCTGGTGGCAGGGATCTGAAGGCAAAAGCAACCTCATTTGGTGGGCATTCAGGGATCCAGGAAGAGAGGAATGTAAGCCTTGCAGGGATGCCTTCCCATCACTGCTGCCGCCGCTGGCTTCTCTGAAGAGGTTTGGGAGCAAGGGAGAGTGGGCAGGGCTCAGGGGCTTGTGGGGATGGGGGCAATTTTGCACTCTCAGTTGCACTCCCAGTGTCGTTGGGGATGCAATGGAGTTTGAATTTCAGAATGGACTTGGGAGGAAAATACATTTTCCATCGTGGGGGTAGGGGGTGGTTGTTCGGGGGTGGGTGGGATAGATTGTTCTAGCTCATCCTATTCCATACTAAAGCAGAGGTAATCTGTCTACCATTGCCCTTGCTACCAATATAGCTATTTGTAGGAAGACAGCAGGCTGCTAGAACACTGTTCTGCCCAAATGGTTCACAGTTACCACTGGCCTGGTGCCAAGTTAATAACCCCATGTCCCTGCTGCTAATCCATGACACCCTCTGGTATGGGACTCTGCAGATCACAGTGAAATGTGTTTGATAAGCAAGCTTTGCACCTCTCTATGCAAGGGCATTCTCGAGAAACAATCAGAAGAGGCAATACAATAATGAGCATTTCTACAGCTCCAATAACAGGAATGGCTGTACCAAAATTTGCAAAACAACCAGTCTATTCATATCAAGAAATGGGAAGACTCCCAAGTGATTCTACCCACATGGCAAGATCTGCCAGGGAAGGGAACTTCACCATGTGCCGATGCCGATGGAGCCATCGAGTGTCATGCATGTGGGACAAGGCTGCCTTAGCGGTTGCCCCAAGGTTACTACATTTCTCTTCTTGGGAGATCACTGCCCTCACCTCTCTTCTGGCCTACTGCATGCAACTAAAGACTATTTAGGAGAGCCATTTCAATGGTGTTTTCACACTTTAAAAATTGATCTCATGTGTTTTTGGATTAATGTTGTATTAGATTTTTGCTGCTTTGATGGTTTTTAAACTACATTGATGCTTATAGTGAAAGGTGGCCTACAAATATAAACAAGCAGTTCTAAGTAGAACTGATTGAGCCTACTTTCTGTTGTTTTTAATATGGTGACTCTTTCCTGGGGCCACCTTCCATGTTCTGTAAATTAGGTTTGTATCTGACTGAGCACATAGCTACAAAGCACATGATTACACTCTGTACTGAGTGGCCACCATCATGAAACATGGACTAGGGAAAATATAGCCCCACTGCGGGACTCCCTAATATGTACTGTGAATATGGTTTCTATTGGACTGTCAGTGCAAAAGCTATCGGGGGAACACAAAGAAACATGGACATGGTGATTTTATAAGCCTCCTTTCTTATAGACTGTAGGCGGAAAATAAGAACAAACAAACAAACAAGTAAGCCGGCAAGCCGTGGGGAGCCAGTCCCCAACCCACATGGTGAGGAGAATTTTACATATCCCCCTTGTCCTGTTATGCTCAGTACATACAAATATTAGAAAAGCCTTACTGAATCAAGCCCAAAGCCCATTCAGTCCAGCATTGTGCCTCATGTAGTTGCCAAGCAGGGCGTCTGGGAAACCCACAAATGGAGAAAGGAGGAAACAGGCCCTCCCACTGGTGTTCCCTAGGACCTGCAGTTCAGTGGCATTGCCCCCTTCCCCGCAACAACACAATGGCTAGTAGCCATTGATAACCCTATCCTTCTAGCATTTCTCGAATCCCCTTTTAAAACTATCTAGAATATGGTAAAATTCCTTTTGGCGCATGAGTAGATGCTGCAGTTGACTGACTTCTGTTGTGGTTGGATGTGCGCTGTGGTAATTTACCACAAGATAAGTGGTCATCCAGTAGGGGGATTTAAATATAAAGGCCTTAGACCCAGTGGCCTCTTAGAGCTGGAAAGCTACCGGTGAGGCTTCAAGGATAGGTAGAAAGATGGCCTAGGTTGTGTCCTTACAATCACTTCGTTATACCATACCACTTTATTATTAATCAAAGCAGCTTTAAATATAAGAAAAAATAATTTAAGGTTAAATAGATCAGCTATGCCTGAAAGCTAGTGAAGGAGAGAGACCTCTTATGGACAAGCTTAGTTATGCACCCTGAAACAGAAGTGCTGCCCACATCTGCACATCCTAGATTGTAATTGGCTTAGAAATGAGTCCAAGGTGTGCCCTCTGCCTTGCTCTATTCTACTGACTAATTTTCCTGTTATTGTTGGGCTAGCACATTCTCACCATACAACGATTCAGCCATTTAGCATAGTGCAGTGGACAGAGCATTGACCTGAGACCGCAGAGAATTCAAATTCTTGCTCAGTCATAAAGCTTAGTGGGGGGCTTAGACCAGTCACTATATCTCTGGCTAACCTACCCCAGAGAGTTGTTGTGAGCATTAAAGGGGAAATGACCACTACTCTGAGCTCAGGAACATCGATTAAATACTTGACAAAAGGAATGGCTAGCCAGTACGAATGGCTGCAAACTCACAACAGAGTCCCTCCAACAGTTATGTAATGCCTGGGAAGTAGGCTAGAGATAAAGCCACTGTGCTTGCTACTGTGCTCTCTTTCCTTGCCCTAAGGTCACCATGTTCCTCTGCCCATCTTGAATATGAAATATGATGTAAACTTATGAGATATTAATCACCAACCTTGCTTCTGAAGAACTGTAAGTAGAAGGAAATTGACAATAGAGTCAGCCACTGTGGGATGGGGGATGATGGGAGCTGTAGTCCAACCAGACTTGTGGGGGTCCAAGGTTTGGAACCCCTGGTGCAATGTGTGTATACACACACTCCACCACCTAATTTTTATACCCAGAAAGCAACAAAACCTGTCTGGGATGAGCTCTCTTAAAGAGGCAGCCTTAGCCTGCCTTAAGGAAGGACCAACAGGAAAGATTGACTGGAAAGAGGGAGCTGAAGCTGATCAGTCGGTCTATGGCCGCCTTTTTATGAGTAAGAGCCAGGCCTAGGAGACTGCAGGATGTGCACACAACAATGCCAAAAGCTGGGGGGGATGCAAAAAGGAAGCAGGCAAAAATGATTAAGCTGCTGCAAAATGTCTTAAACTAACAAATCTGTTTGCCAAGGACTCTTCAACTCCTGCTGCTGCGACAGCCATAGTTTCAGAGAAAGGTGGATTGAGATTAAAAGAAAGGGGTAATATATCTCAGACAAAGCACTTACAGATACAAAAGAGTCTTACAGCTGATAGATGGATTCTGTGAATTTTTGCTCATTTCAAGAGATATCAAGGAGAAAAGGCTTCAGCTGTCTGTCTCAGTTGTTGGGCTTCTCTGGTCTAGTTGCTTGTGGGCTGACAGAAAAAGACAAGTAGACGGATTGAGCAGGAGTGAACAGAACTCTCCACACAATGAATTACTCAACGAATTACTCCACACTCAATGAGTACTCAATGAATTTCCAGTTCTGGGGATTTTCTCCTCTCTTTAGTCGGGCTCCCAGTCTGTTTCCAGGCCCTATTCAAGTGCTGGTTTTAACCTTTATAACGCGAAACAGCTTGGGATCAGGTTACCTGAGAGAGCACCTTACCTCATATGTCTTGACTTGGACCTTAAGATCCTCTTCAGAGGCCCTGCTCCAAGTGCCCCTGCCAAATGAGGTGAGGCGGGTGGCTACTAGTGAGAAGACCTTTTCAGTGGTGGCACCCCGTCTATGGAAGAGCCTACCCAGTGAGGCTTGCCTGGCATTGTAGGAACCTGTGTAGGGGTTGGGGCACTTGGCTCAGTAGAGGAGAGAGTTACATGCATCCTGCCTATATGTTGTTAGGAGAACAGCCTGTTTGGGGGCTCCCAGCAGCACTCCTACATGTGATTTTGAACTACAGGCTTGTAGTTTCCATTCTGACTAGCTGAACTCGTGGGATCGCAGGCTCACCATTTGCCTATATGGGCTAACCTCCCAAGAATAAGTCGCTAAGCAAGTAGCATGGGAAGGTAACTCCGGGTCAAGCCTAACATGCGACTGAAAGGGGAACTATTCCCCATGCTCTCCTTTCTGTCCAAGCACAAATGAGGATGCTGAGCGTTTAAGTTAAGTTTAAGTTAAGGAGAAGTTATTTCTCTAAAGGAGTAGCGAAAATATGTTGGCGCAAACTAGCCTTCTAAGCTAATCACCTTCATGGGAAGAACAGATAAGACTGCAGCAGGCTCATCCCTCAAACATGTGTGTGTGTTTTGTGTGAGTGTGTGTGGTTTTTTTTTGTTAGTTACTCTAGTTTTTAATTTAGAAAGTAATTTTTAATGTTGCCTTGTTTTGCGTGTTTTTGTAGACCGCCCGGAGTCTTCAGAGTGGGCGGTATATTACAGGTTTCAAATAAATAAATAAATAAATAAGCAAGCATTACTGGTTGGCATGAAGCATGGGAAGAGCACTCATTGTGTTAAGGAAATTCTAACCTTCCACCTGGAAGGTCTTCCTGACATGAGATAAATTCTGAGGCCTCCTAGTCAATATTTTTACATACAGATTGTTTAAACCTTTTCATTTCATTGTGCTCTGGAGCACACCCACCTAGGATTGAACAGGACAAAATGTATTCTTTTGTCCATCACAGATGCCACCTTCCTCAGCAAAGAGGTCTGGTCAGCATTTGGCCCCAAGGCAGACCTCTGCCTATTTGTACCACAAACCTCATCAAGCAGTATGTCTCTTCTCCGGATTCCCCCGCTGCATGTATGTGTGTCTGGGCACCAGCTATTCCATCTGGCTGTGCCTTGGCCCTCGTTCCTGTCCAGCTTTCAACCTCCTGTTTGGTCCTGTCTCCAGGCCAAATCTGTGCAACACGCTTGGCTGCATCAGGTAACTGGTCTCCTGGGATCAGACCACCTTTAGGGGATTTTCTGGCTTCCTGACTCATGAGTGGCACACGGTCTCCATTCTTGCACCCCATTTTCCTACTTGCTTCTAGATCAGGCCTGCTCAACTTCGCCCCCCCAGTGGTTTCTGAACTACAACTCACATAATCCCCAGGCACAGTAGCCAATAGCCAGAGATTATGGGAATTGTAGGCCAACATCTGCAGGACGGCCATAGTTAAGCAGCCCTGTTCTAGATAGAAGTCCCTCAGCACCTGCTAAGCAACAAGTGTCCAACACACCATCTAAAGGATACAAGTTTACTAACCAAACTCTGCTCCACACTCTTTTGCTCCCCTCTCCCCTTGCTCTCTTTTAAGTCTAAAGCTGTTTCTTAAAGGCCCGTTTCTCTGGCCAGCCATGAGTTGATTTTAATTTGGCCCTCAAGCTAAAACGCCTCTTTGTGAGCCTCAATTTAGCCTTATTAGTTTTATTAGTTTATACTGTGTTGCTTATTCATCAGTATTTCCTTTCTGTACCCCTTATCACCCTTTAATAAACCTGATTGTATTCTGACTCCAACTCTATCAGTAATTTCCAAGACCAAAGCTTTGCACAAATTTATCCTGTAATGAACGCCCCCCGCCCCCACTCTAGTTTTGTTGATTCCCCACACAAGCCCAAAATTAAAGTCAGGAGTGCATAGCCAACACTCCAGGGCAGTTTCATTAACAATATTCAGAGGCACTTCTTTGCCTGACAAATCTCAGATAATGTTGATGCAGTTGATCTGACATGGGGATATTGTGATTATTTACTGGTAAGGGGAAGTCGGAAAGCATGCGTGTGCACGCTCGAAGACAATACACATGTGCTGTAGTGATGCAAGCTATGCGCACACGCTTAACATGTATGCATACTCAACAACTCCAAAATTCAATATCCACTATGGTACAGTTCAACATTTTTGTTTAAAAATTGTCTGCTTTCCAGAAAACCTTTCTTAAATTAACTTGCCTACTGAGGGACCTCTTCGTCTCTGCCATGGCATTTCTGTATTTTGCAGGGATGTCTCCTAAGGTGTCCACTCAGGCTTGTTGGATCTCATTGCTGCAATTGTGCCATCAGACCCAACACAGGGTTGGAACGAATATGTGAAGACAATGGGACACAAACTGTCTTTCAGGATGCCTGTCGGCCATTACTGATCTTCCCATTGAGAAATACCTTATAACCCTTTGAGAACCCACAGGGTTCCCTGGAGCAGAGCATGAGTGGGGCCATTGTTCAGTTGTAGAGCACCTACTTTCCATGCAGAAAGTCCCAGATTCAATTCCTTGTATCTCCAAGTAGGGTTGGAAAAGACTTGAAGAAATCCTGGAGAGCCATTACTACTCCTAATAGACAGTGCTGAGCTAGATGGACCAAGGGTCTGACTCAGGATATGGCAGCTTCCTATGTACTTGAGAGACGGGAGTGCGGGGGTGGGGGGGTGGGGGGTGGGAGTGGGAACTCCTGGCTTTAATTTGCAAATGTAAAAGAAATGTACACATTTGACCACCAGATGGTGTAGTAACTTCAGAGATGGGAAAGCATAATATGGTTTCCAGTAGCACTAGAGGGCTGTAGTCAATTGTCTTTTAAGTACTACTACTGTTTGGTTTTTTTTAAACAAACATACAAACAAGCAAATCTTGACATTTCTAAGTTCAATGAAGCAAACCCAGCTCTCTGTCTAATATGTCCAGCTCAGCCCTGGTTGGAACAAATGTGAAGAAATGAAGTCGCTTCAGAAGACTGAAAACAGAGTAGTTATTGTAGGGCTTAGCTCTGTTTGCCAATAAACATCAAAACATACTTTGGAGCATGGAGTACTACTGTCATAGAGAACTTTTGTTCCATGTTTTTTCTGGTAGCTTTCCAGATCTAAGCCATGTTGGCATTTGAACGTAGGCAGACAGAAGCATTTCATTCAGTTCTCATTGGCCCAAAAGGCAGCACAGTGTGTTCAGTTCTGATCTGACAGCCCATCACATCAACTGTCAAAATGTTACTTCCTATCATGGAGAGTCATGATCGAGGAGCATAAGACAAATCTGAAAAGCCTGGCAAATACAACAGATTTAAATTAGTGTGGTTGTGTGTGTCCCACCCCCACCCCACCCATGGCATGCAATAGAAGTGAGGTGGAGGTAAAATGGCCACTAAATTTGAGTAACACATTTTGCATATACACAAATGAGAGCATATACACAGATCACACAGCAAGAAAAATGTGTGAGTGTGCTTGTGCTACTACTTTATTTATCACATCTGCGTGCCATTGTTCCTTCAAGGGCAGCTTACATGGGGAGTGGTTTTTATCTTGTTTTATCCTCACAACCACCCTGTGAGGTAGGCCTCCCTGTTCAAAGTCTGATACTATTTACTACACTGGCTCTCCATCACGTATTGTCCTGTCTGAAAAGGAATTGTGCACACCTTCCTGTGGCTGAGAGGCACATGTCCAAGCCTGAGTGCATGTTGCAATGAGATGCTGCTAGAGATGCTGCTTGGACAATTAGACACAGGGATTCTGAGACTAGCTGTTTATTCTTAACAGCCTGATCCGATGGGCTCATGACTCTGTAGCGGATAAGCACAGGGTCTGGTTTAAGGGCCCCTCTGCTGGTGCTGTAGGTGGTGTGACACCAGGGGCTGAGTCAGACCTCTGTTCAAGCACTTGTGCTGCACCTGTCAAGATCACTCATAGATGCTTCCGTATCCTGCTTTTCAACAAAAGTTCTCAAAGCAGTTTACGTAGAAAATTGAATAATAAATGAATAAGATGGTTCCCTGTCCCAAAAGGGTGCACAGTCTAAAGAGAAACATAAGGTAAGCACAAACAGGGCACCAACCATGGGAGGGATGCTGTGCTGGGTATAAGATAGAATGTATATTTCAAAGGCCAGTATAATGCAGATACCCCATATACCATCTATACAAAAGGAAGAATAAGTTATGCCTGATGTCGAGATGCTTTATGTGTCACAAAAGGCACAGAGTTCAATAAATTAGAAATCTTAAATGAAACAAATGAATCCACAGAACTGCCATGGTTAGACATTCCAAATAAAAATGCAATATAGTACTCAGATGTGCACATTTTGAAAGAACTGCACTGGTTGCCGATATGTTTCTGAATGAAATACAAAGTGCTGGTTATTATCTAGAAAGTTCTCAGCGGCTTGAGTCCAGGGTACTTAAGAGAGGCCTTCTCTGTCCTTAACTCTATCACCTATTAAGATCGCCTGAAGAGATCTGGTTACGGCTGCCACTGACTCGTTTGGTGGCGACCCAGGACCGGGCCTTCTCTGTGGCTGCCCTAGAGTTTTGGAATATGCTCCCTGCTGAAATAAGAGCATCTCTTTCTCTGTTTGTTTTTAGGAGGACCCTTAAGACGTACCTGTTTTCCCAGGCTTTTAATTGAAATTTTAATGGTTTTTACTCATTGAGATTTTTTTTAACCTGTTTTATGAATTGTAACTATTTTATATTGTTTTTATATTTGTTATGCTTTAACTTGTACATTGCCTGGAGATTTCTATATCAGGTGGTATAGAAATATGATAAATAAATTAAATAAATGTATACAGCCCTCATCCCCAACTCTGACAGTGAGCACAAGGTGCAAAAAGAAACCAGAGAGGCAGAAATTGAGAGGTACTCTATTATAACACAACAGAAAATGTTGTTATAATGGGGAACTGCAACTATTCTCTAATCGACTAGGCCTGCAAGCCTATCTATATTGATCAGTGAGTAAGCTTCATTGCGTACAGTGGGATTTACTTGAGTAAAGATGTATAGATTTACTCTGCAGGTAAATACAAATTTGGGTAGTGAACAATAGGCAATTTATAGATAGAATAAAGCATTGTGCCTTAGAAGAGTTGATTATGGAACCAACAAAAGGAAAGAACACTTGTGATCTAATTGTATGGGGTGCCCATTGTCTGCTTCCAGAGGTTAAGTAGTTCTGAACTGCTTAAAAATAGTGGCCACAATGCTGTCAAAATCAACATATATGAGAGTGGGAAACTGTCCAGAAAATTTAGCACAATTGTATTAATTTTCCATAGGGGGAATTTCACAAAAATTAGAGAAGTTGTTAAAAGGAAGTTGCAATTTAGTTCCTGCTTGATCCCTTTGGAAAGACAGGAAGTTATTTAAAACCAGCTTACCAAAGGCTCAAATAAACTCTATACAGAACAGAAAATATACAAACAGGTACAAAAGTATGCTGGTGTGCTAAAACAACAGAGGCAAGGGGACTATAAGAGCAAAGAAGATTAAAAAGTAGGGGGAAAGTATAATCTCTGTCAAATAAATGTACATTTACAAGCAAAGAAAGATGGAGTTTTATGGTATTATTTCTGGCTATTTAGAGAATGAATGCAAACAAACTCAGTTAGCATTACGCTCTCATTTTTCCTTGATAAAATATGTCTCTTGCTGACCCATTTGTTTTCAATGCAAAACATGAAAATGGTCTCTGAAATGTACTAACAGCAAGTAAGGGGTGAAACCTGACAGAGAGAAGCCTATGTGATTTAGGTGGTTCATCAGGAGCTTGGGTTATTTAATTTCCCTGGAAATCCTTTACCCATATTTCTGTCTGGATGCTCTACTGGCATGACCCTGAACAGTTGGAGAGATTTCAATTCCTCAAACAAGGGGTATCCAGAAAATTTTCCCTAGTTGTAGGGTCCCCCCACCCCTTATTGTTCCATTGATTTTGGATGCTTTTTATCCTAGAAGAGCTATCCCCCAGCTGCTAAGAGAAAATGAAAGAGTGACGTGTGCTCTATATCATAATCAAATCCATATTATTGCAACTGTTATGAGAACACTTGGACCTCTCTATTGTGCAAATAAGGGATTTTAATCTACTGTTGTCACCATTGGTATACTGTATTTGGTATGAATTTGCCTAAGCTTGGTACACTTTGAAATAATCAGGTAGTCTATTAGTAAGCTAGATCTGCTCTTATGTTGTAACTCCAGCTTCTAGGGTATGTTTTTGTTTGAGCCATTGAGCCTTGAATACAAGATGGCTTACATATCACGTGTGGCTCACACATGACAACCCATTCACAAGAGTGGACTAAAACACTGATATTCAGCCATTGATGACCCAAAGAGGATGGATTTCCCCTGACTGTACTGAAAGAATCAGATTTTTAAAGGCTTCAGTACACTGCAAGTTATTTTTTAATCCCAGACATAAATTGGGCTAGGTTCCAATTGGGAGGGAAAAACCCAAATCATGTATGAAATGCTCTGAAATATCGCACGGTCTGAGGGGTAAATCTGGCCAATATGTGAAAGCACTCCCACCATCCCAAAGCAAAGCTGCTGTCTGAAAAGGCTCCAAGTGTCTATTTTAACACCAGAATTTGGGAGAATCTTGAACCTCCACAGCAATTTATCAGAGAGAGGCTGTTCTTTTGACAGCCCTGACCTGACTTGGTCCAGCAACAATGAATGTCAAACCAACCACTTTTGTGTAACTGGCTGTTGCATTTCTTCATGACATACATTTAAAGTGCAACTTATTTGCATAAAATTTCCATATTCTCAATTTTGAAAGGCCTTAAGGAATCTGGACTATGATCTGAGCTTGCCAACTTACTACTCATTTCCTGTACCTACCACTTCTATTCTTTTATTTGCAAATATAGTACTAAAGATGTACTAATACCACTACTACTACTGAACAAATTCTGATTCTTTCTGAAAGTGATATCGACTATGTGGTATGCCAAATGTTGCATAATAAAAGTGTATGCATAAAAATATGTTTGATCTTTGCCTCTGGTAGTTGACATGGATATTTTATACAAAATAGTCTGGTGTAAGTTGGAAACCAGTTTCTTTATGATAATATTAATATTCTTTTGAAATTTTGCAGATTTGTTTGAGTAACTTTTTATTAATAAATCCAGTGGCTGACATTATTAGGAAAATTACTCAAAGTAGTCCCATTGAAATTAAAAGGACAAGTTAGGGGTTGCAAATAAGGGGACTACTTTGAGTAATTTTCATCATAGTGTCAACCAATGTTATTTAAATTCCCAGGTTACTGCTAAGATTCATGGGAGTGCCTCTTTAGTTAAGGCAAATGGGGGGGGGGAAGGTTCCACCATTATAAACCTCATAATTTTATCGTTATAAATATGTTGAGCCAATAACTTGAAACCTGGTGTGTGTGATCTACTTGATGAGGTCTACAAATGTGCCTAATTTCAACGATAAAAACTGGTAAAAATTGCCATAGCTACAGCAAATTAAATAGTGTTGAAATGTGACACTTTGGTTTTTTCTCTCCAGTCTTGAGAACGGTGTAGCATAAATTTCTTTCAAATATTGGTGAAAATGACTGATGTACTCTGTCAGGCTTGTCTAGGAGGAGTACCCTTTAGTGGTTTGGTGGAGCAGTGGTTCAAAAGTTATTAAGGTTTTCCTGCCCCATTGAAGCCTATGGGAACACAAACACAAACATCACACAGTACCAACACACATAAATGCACAAATACAACACAAACACATCCATGCAACACAAATGCACAACTAACCAACACACAAATGTATACTCAACGCACAAAACCACACAAAAATGTGCACATTATTATTATTATTATTATTACACACACTACGCAAGCACATGCAACAGACTCCACACAAACACACAAATGCATGCCATGCACAAATAGGCAACACACACAGCATACACATGCAACACACACACAAATACCACACATAAATCACACACACTCAACACACATGAACAAACACACACAACACAAATACATAAATGCATGCAACACAAATGCACAAAATGCAAACACAACACAATTACACAAACACATGCAAATTCACAAATACAATACAAATACACAAACACATAAATGCACATGCAATGCAAATGCAGAATCATATGCTCAACTCACAGACACACACGTGCACCACACAAACACATGCAACAGACTCCACACGTGCACAAGCGCAAAAATGGATGCAACACAAACACACAAATGCACACTATGCACAAAATAATGCCATGCACAAATGTGCAACATACACAAATTGCCACACGTGCCACACACAAACACGCAACACACATGCACACAAATGCACAATTCCATGCAATAAAAATGCACACAATACAAATGCACAAACAACACAAATACACCAAAACATGAAAATGCACAAATGCACAAACACACCCACAAATACAAATACACAGTGCAAATGGAAAAATACATGCTCAACACACACACACGACACAAACATGCATGCACCACACAAACGCATGCAACACAGAATCTACACAGACACACACCACACAAACAGAAGCATGCCACACACAGAGCCACAATAACAGATTCCTGCCATACACACAACCACACAGACACATGCCACATAAACAAAAAACAAAGAAACAAATACATGCACATGTAACACATGAGTTTAGAAGGGCCCAGATATTGAATTAGCAAGAGCATTAAAGGTAAAACAATATAAGCATAACATATAAGTATATTTAAGCAAATATGCATTTAACAGAAACATTTAACAACATATTCTTACACACGTCTTTTACACACACACCCTTTTGTCTTTAAAAAGTCCATTTTCTTAAACTGATCCAAACAGCTTTGCAATGAAGCAGAACAAATAAAAGCTATTGTCCTACTTGAACTCCTTGATCCAGTTCTGATCGTTCAAGCACTTTACTTTCAGCTTTCCAAGGAGGCCCATAAGAAAAACTCAAGAATTACAATGCCCTGTAATTAAATAATACATAAACATAATAATTGCAAAAGAAAACAAATCCCACCTACACTTATTAAATACACATCTGCTCGCCTGAGCAAGGGATTAAGGCTGGTTCAACCTCTGTTTCATTCATCAGACAGACAGATACCCATTATTTTATTTTATTTATTTGATTGATTGATTTCTATACTGCCCTTCCAAAAATGGCTCAGGGCGGTTTACACAGAGAAATAATAAATAAATAAGATGGATCCCTGTCCCCAAAAGGCTCACAATCTAAAAAGGAACATACCGTCACTGCGCTGGGGGTAGACAGGGCCAGTTACGCTCCCCCCTGCCAAAGAGAACCACCAGGTTAAAAGGTGCCTCTTTGCCAAGTTAGCAGGGGCTCACAGCAGAGTTAGAGTCTCCCTGACCACACCCACTAACACAAGCAGGAAATGAAAGCATGTCCTCTCTCCTGCTGGTCTTGTGGTAGCAAACATGAATTGTCCTCTCTGCTAAACAGGGTCTAGGCTGGTTTGCATTTGAATGGGAGATTACATGTATGAGCACTGTAAGGTATCCCCCTTAGGGAATAGGGCCGCTCTGGGAAGAGGATCTGCATGCCTGCATGCAGAAGGTTCCAAGTTCCTCCTTGGCATCACCAGACAGGGCCAAGAGAGACTCTTGCCTGCAACCCTGGAGCAGCCGCTGCCAGTCTGGCTAGACAGTACTGAGCTAGATGGACCTATTATGGTCTGGCTTGGTTTGAGGCAGCTTCCTATGTTCCATTGCTCCTCTGCAACCATGCTACCTCTGTACCTGTGGGTAGCATTTAGCCACCATGACTAGTAGCCATTGGCAGACTTATTTTCCATGAAAGTCCACACATAGGTACAGTGTGAATGCCAGCGACATCGATTTTGTTCACTTATTATTTATTTATTTCACACATTTTTATACCGCCCCAAATGCAAGTTCTCTGGGCGGTTTACAAGAAGACAATAAACAACCAATAAAAAGATTAATAGCATGTATGGGCCCATGTGGAGTGCCACACAAGGGGAAGACCCCTATGGGAGCTGCTTTCCGTTTCACAGCCTCAGTGACAAGGTGGCATGCAACCCAAAGAGGTGACTAAGGGGAGACATGGTCAAGGTGTATAAAGTCAGGCATGGCGTGGAGAGGGAGGACAGAGATAAATTTTTCTCCCTCTCTCACAACACTAGAACCAGGGGCCATCCCTTGAAATTGAAGGTCAGGAAATTTTGGGCTGACACAAGCAAGTACTTCTTCACACAGTGCATAATTAATCTATGGAATTCTTTGCCATGGGATAGGATGATGGCCACCAGCTTGGATGGCTTTAAAAGGGGATTAGGCAAACTCATGGAGGACAGGTCTATCCATGGCTACTAGTCTGGTGACTATAGGCCACCTCCAGCCTCAAGGTGCCTCTAAAGACCAGTTTCAGGGGAGCAACAGCAGGAGAAAGGGCATGCCCTCACCTTTTGCCTGTGGGCTTCCCAGAGGGATCTGGAGGGTCACTGTGTGAAACAGGATGCTGGACTAGATAGGCCTTGGGCCTGATTGTTCTGGTTCATAAGCATGTGATCCTGGTTCCTTGCAGTGAAACTAATGTGAAAGTGAACACATTTTTGAGATGCCTGCACTCTGGAAATGCTGCAATCCCTTCAGGCAACATATTCAGATGGTGAGGTAAGGTGAGGCTTCTCTCCAACTGGGACAGGGATCCTAACTAGAGGAGGGAAACAAGAAAGCTTCTCACCTCAGGCAGCAATACTGCTTAGTGGGGGAGGCTGGGACAGGTTTTCCAGGATGTTCCATTCCTTGCCATTCTTTTTGGATTCCATCTTGGGATCAAAGCCAACACCAGGCCTCCAGGGTGACCATGGTGACTCTTCATTCAGGCTCTATTTTTTTTTTTATCATCTGAGACAAACAGGTTAGTCTCCAAGAGCAGGTTTAGAGCTCACACAAGCCTCCACTGAAATGCCCCTGCTGCTAAAGGACAGTCATGCAGCAGATGATATGCTGACTTTTCCAGCGCTTTGCCTGAAGCCCACCTCCAATGCCACCAGTCTGTGGTGGTGTACAGTATGTGTGTGTCTGAACAATCTTGCGCACTATCTCCAGGAAGTCCCAATTGATGTTGCTGTCGTTGGCTAATTGGCTCTTCCCCCTTGCACATGCACAGTTTTTTGTGCTTCAGTCTCTGTATGCACCATGAGGTGACTGGATTGTACCAAACTATGGTATGGAATCTCTGTAGGGCAGCTAAGAAAATGATGGCCAAAAATGAAACATACAACCAAAAGGGGAAAGGCTCCAAGGAACCACAAAATTCGCAGATCACACAGCCCCAATGTGTAATACAAAAGACAGGGGACAACTCCAGACTGAGGTAGCCATGACTAAGCCCCATTGAAATTAACGGTTAATTATGTTAGGTTAGTCATGACTAATTTATCTCATTGATTTATGTGGTGCTTAATCGTGCCTAACTTGTCTGGAAGTTGCTCAGTGTCTATAAATTTATGGAACACTGAATATACATAGAACCAGCGATACACACAGAATAACGGGAGGAAGGGGGAATAACAAATTCACACATACTGCCTTGCATGTTGAAAAATATTCTTCCACTGGTACATCTTTAGTTTGGATATCAGCTATTGTGATTGCGATTACATTTTGTACTATGTGTTTTTTGTGACCAAAAAATGAAAGCCAGTATTATGCCAATCTAATTGGTATTATGCTAATTGGTGTAAATCCAATTAGAATGGTGATTTGTTAAAGTTTGCAGTATTATGCCTATGAACAACCTAACATTATGTTTATATTCAATAATTCAAAAACCTTTGGTTTAAGATGAGAGTTAAGATGCTTTACATTTTCACTTGTGCTCTAAAAAGAATGGAAATTGCAAGTTAAGGTGCCCATTTAACTTCCACACCATATAAGTTGAAAAGACTTTGTACAGTCTGGTATATGATGATGGCTTTACGAATGAGGCTTCATGTACCCACACGTTGCCTTTATGAGATGCATCGGGCAGAAATTAATCAGGGTCATCTCCAGGAAGTGATTAGAGAAACCGTACCTGTTAAATGTCTGCCTGGATTCATCTCTCCCCAGCCCAATGTCCAACTGAAAGACCAAGGCAAAATGTAGGTGCATGGAGACTCATTTCTAAACCCATCATCATATACCAGACTGTACAAAGTATTTACATCTTATATGGCACAGAAGTTAAGATGGGCATCTTAACTTGCAATTTCCATTCTTTTCAGAGCATGAGTGAAAAAGGAAAGTGTTTTAACACTCATCTTAAACCAAAGGTTTTTGGATTAATGAATTTCCACGTATTTTAAAAAGGGAAATCTGATTAGACACTATGGGGAGGCACTTACCCAAACCACAAGGTAGAACTTCCTGATGCTGAACATCAAAAATTTTGTAAAACCAACTAAGATAAAGTCACACACACACACACCTGAAAAAACACAATTAAATGAAATTAGTGGATTAAATAATAGTGACAGTGTGATCCCACACATGATTATTCACAGTGCATAAGGACACAACAAGAAGCAAGCAATTTGTGTTCACTTTAAATCTGTACTTCATTTTTTCTTATTCTTAAAACACAAACAACAATGATAAATAAAAATAACAAATGCTTTACGAACTATGTCCAAAATTATAGATTCTCTTCCCAGAAATGTCCCATAAACCTCACAGTTCTGCTTGATTTAATTTCCTTCAGCATGGTATTATCAACAAAGTGGTAAGCCTTAAGCTGATCTGACTGAAATAGTAGGCCTTAACCCTCTGAATCACACCTTTTTACCATATAAGAACAGCCCTGCTGGATCAGGCCCAAGGCCTATCTAGTTCAGCATCCTGTTTCACACAGTGGCCCACTAGATGTCGCTGGAAGTCTACAGGCAGCAGTTGAGGGCATTTATTTATTTATTTATTTATTTATTTATTTATTTTTGCATTTATATACCGCCTTTCGTTAAAAGACAACCCCAATGCGGTTTACAAAAGTTAAAACATACAATAAAAAGGCAATAAAAACATCAAGCTAAAAAACATATAAAAACATAAAAACAGGCATAAAAACAATACAACAGGTAAAAACACACAGAAGCAGCAGTAAAAACGATTATGTAAAAGCCTGGGTAAAAAGCCAAGTCTTTACAAGCTTTCTAAAAGCCGTGATGGAGTCCGAGGAACGAATGGCCACTGGGAGAGCATTCCAGAGTCTAGGAGCAGCAACAGAGAAGGCCCTGTCCCGAGTGCACGACAGCCGGGCCTCTCTCATTGTCGGCACCCGGAGCAGGGCCCCCTCAGATGTCCTCGTCAAGCGGGCAGCAACCCTTGGGAGCAGGCGGTCCCTCAAATACCCCGGACCCAAGCCGTTAAGGGCTTTAAAGGTCAAAACCAGCACCTTGAATTGGACCCGGAAACGAACCGGCAGCCAGTGCAACTCTTTCAAAATGGGGGTGATGTGCTCCCAATGGGCAGCTCCGGATAAAACCCTCGCTGCTGCGTTTTGCACTAGCTGCAGTTTCCAGATATTCTTCAAGGGCAGCCCCACGTAGAGCGCGTTACAGTAATCCAGTCGCGACGTGACTAAGGCATGGGTAACCGTGGCCTTCTCGAGAAAGGGACGCAGCTGGCGCACCAGCTGAAGCCATGCAAAGGCACCCCTGGCCACCGCCTCCACCTGAGCTTCCAAAAGCAGAGCCGGGTCCAGTAGTACCCCCAAGCTGCGTACTTGCTCCTTCAAGGGGAGTGCAACCCCATCCAGAACCGGTAAAAGCTCCTCATCCCGATTGGCTCTCCTACTGACCAACAGTACCTCCGTCTTATCCGGATTCAATTTCAGTTTGTTAGCCCACATCCAACCCATCACGGCCTCCAGCCCCCGATTCAGGACATCCACCGCCTCCCTAGGATCAGATGACAAGGAGAGATAGAGCTGAGTGTCATCCGCATATTGCTGGTGGGTTTACCTCACAGGATTTTAAAATTGTTTTCTACTCACATTTTTAAAAGGACCTTTCCATTATTCTTCCCTCCTCCAACACCATTTTTCAGGGATTGTTTAACTTGTTCCTTCATTATATGGAAACGAGTTGCGCTGACTTTAACTGAGTTTACTTCCTTCTAGGTGTGCACATAGAATTGCAGGTTCAGTTATCAAAATGCTGCCGGAAAAAGCATGTGTACTCCAGCCCAGCATCCTCTTTCTCACAGTGCTCAGCTCCAAAGAAGTACAGCAAGGAAATCCCAGAAACCATTCCCACCAGTGGCCAACAAACTATTATTGTGGTGTAGACGGCCCTTGAACATGGATATTGTGAACCCCCCAGGGACTTTTTGTATAGGGCGGTATATAAATGAATGAATGAATGAATGAATGAATGAATAAAATGATCTACATGAAAGCCAAACCAACTGTGAATATGGAGGTTTCATTTCTTTAGTATGGCCAAGGGAAGCGTCCCTTTTCACTGGCAGTTTGGTCCTGAACCTCCATGTTCAAGAGCAGTCTACACCAGAATGGTGGTTTCTTGGTGCTGGGTGGGAATAGTTTTTAGGATTTCCTTGAGATTCCTTCTTCAGAATTTCCTAGCATGGGGGGGTCCTTGGTCCCAATACCATACATTCTTACTCAGAAATAAGCCCCAAATAAATAAATGGGGTTCCCATCCCCCCTCAGAAGGGTTTCCTCCTTCTATACTTTGCTGATGGGCTGGGAGGAAGAGCAAAAAAAAAGAGAACCCACATTCTTGCCTAGGATCACTGCTGGCCTGATTTGTATATGTATGTAGTCAGTGGAATCAATGGATTTACTTTCTAGTAATTTATTCCAAGCTTTGTTCAGGACCTCTCCTTCCCACTTTTGGTGGGGATGAGACAAAGGGGGCAGAAGGAGAAAATTAATGCGCATGAAAGGGAGGGGGGGAATAGTTGTTGCTCCTGCTTACTTGGCAAAGAGGTACCTTTTAATGTGGTGATTCTCTTTATTTAGCAGTGGGAGAGTAACTGGCCCTGTCCACCCCCAGCACAGTAGCTCCAGTGACTGTTGCTGGTGTCTATCTTATGTTTCTTTTAGATTGTGAGCCCTTTAGGGACAGGGATCCATCTTGTTTATTTATTATTTCTTTGTGTAAACCGCCTTGAGCCATTTTTGGAAGGGCGGTATAGAAATCAAATAAATAAACAAACAACAACGACAACAACATCTATACAAGTGCCAACAGACTGTACTTATCAGGCACCTATGTTCAGAACCAGGAAATCACTTGAGAGAAATTGCCAGGGCTTGCCCCTCCCTTTGGCTGAAACTTTGGCTTCAAATTCTCAGTGGGCAGACTCAGCTTTGCTCTTAGCTAACTTTCCTTTAGTTATTTCCCCTATTATTATGAGGATTTTGATGTTTTTCAAACTAGCAAAAGGCACCAGTGTCTTATGGACCTGAATTTTGAGGGAATGCTAAAAAGACACCAAACATTTAAAAATATACATTATCTGTGGTGAATTTTTTTTTGCCAGCACTTTGAAACCTCTTTTTAGGAGTTAAAACCCCAAACAGCTGTATCTCAGTCATTTTGCAACAGATTTGCACCAAATTTGGCAGAGTGGTGTCCCTTGCTCCCTAGATGATGTGTGCTTGATTTCAGAGGGATTGGGAGGATACCTTTGATTTTATAAGCAATAGGATGCTCAGAGCTTTTAATGGCAGAATGTTGAAAACACCCTCATCTTAACTATACTGACATGCTTGTGCCTCTATAATGCTTCAAGAAATAACAATGAGGCTGTCATTGGTGGACATAAAGCATCCTGCTTATGTTTGTGGTTTTGGGGGGAAATTGAGGCAAGAGATAAGTACATAAGAAAATGATTTATTTCTATAAAATTGTAATATAATTGCTTTATTTTCCTTCTCACTTTTGTGAATATAATTAACAAGTGATTTTAAAAGGTAAAAAAAGATAAGAAATTAATAGGAGCTGCACAAGAGCTTTTACTGCTCCTGTTCATTTCAATGGGGAATTGCACAGATGAATTTCCTGGTGCGTTCTATCTTGTATCCACAGCTGAATGATAAGGATGTTGGCTGATATTGGAAATGACCTTAGGTCCAATTTTATACCAGATGAACCTGTGATATGTTTGTTAAATCCTATGGAAATTGTTCAAAGCACTTCTCTGACTATTGCACAATTTTTCACTATATAGACCTTACAAGCGCTGTCTCTACAACATCATGCCTTGACTTATTCCCTGATGTCTGATCTCCCCACTCATGTGATCAGCTCTGTTGCAACATTTTTGGTGCAATCATGCCGAGATTCATTTTCACTTTTGTATTGGAAAATCAAAATCTTTGGAATTAAACCTACTAATATTGATTTTCCAATACCAGGTGTAAATTACACTCTGCATGACAACATCCAACAAAGCTTCAGGTGCTAACACTGCTGACGCAAAGATGATGCTCAAGACCCTCTAGACAATGGGGGAATATTTAAAAATAAAGTCAAATATAATTTTGGGAAGTCAGCAGTGATATAAAAATAACAGCACAAGAAGAAACAAGAGATGCATATGGAGTGGAGGAAGGGTATGGAAATAAGAGTCCTAAGAAAAAAGGAAGATGATAAATTGTTCAAATTTAGAGTGTGAGAATAATCTCTGAGGTTTGGGACAGTGAATGTAATTACACACAGTAGCAACAAGGCCATCCTATTTATAAGCTGTCTGAAATATCGTTTACTAGGAAGTGAGGCCTGTTGTTGACCGGCCAAAGTCAATTTGCATAGATTACACTTACAGGAATTAAGAACAGATATGAAAACCGAAAAAGGTAAATCCTATCAAGTAAACCTTCTATTACTCTTTTTGTAACCTGAATTAAAAATTCAGTAAAAATGTTGTTGGCACTAAAATGAAAATTTAAAAGGGGACTTGATTTTAATTTGGTTAGCAAATATTTTTATGAATTCTAATCATAATACTCATGACTTTTTCCCTGATGGAAAACAAAAATAATTATTTAAACCTTTCACCCAGCATATTCTGGTGTAAAAAGTAGCACATTCAGCTAATTTAAGTGGCTGGATGGTTTATGCAAATTTTGGTATCTGTAGGTAATCAGGAAGAATGTTTTAATTTTTAAATGATTTTAATTGTAAACCGCCCAGAGCTGCAAGTTTTGGGCGGTACAGAAATATGTTAATTTTTTTAAAAAAATATGTATATCTCTTCAAAAATGTATACGAGATACTTGTTACTCTGGGATGCAATCCATTTCTATTGAAGAAAGACTGCATACATACAGTAAGGTACATGGTATGTGTGGGGTTCCCAAGTGGTCAGCCATTTCGGCACTGATGAGACCTAGAACTGCTTAGCTTTAGCAGAATGGATGTATTATATGTATGCCCTCAGACCAAAGCATGTATCAAACTAAAAAATGTATCCTTTCTAATCTCTGTTGGCAATCCAGTCTGAATAGTACTGTCTTTCTACACACACTGTAAGTAGTAGTAGGTATGCTCTAAAGGGATGGATTTCTATGCTGCCAAAAGTGGATCCAATACTTGGGGAATTTTATGTGACTGACTTTTGATGTTTGTATGTGGAGGAGGTTCACTCCACATGCCCTTTCCAGTATTTGTTATTGTTCATCTTCTACTTCCTTTTTTTATGCATGACATTGTGACTCATTAAAGAAGCACAAGCTTTTGCATAATAGGGCTGGACAGGAATTTAGTTTGTCCCTCTTTCTGGCAATTGTCTTGACCCCTTTCCTTTCATGATTGGAGCCTTAAAAAGGAAAAAAAGAAAGAAAAGCATGTCCCACATAATGTGCAGCATTACAGAGCTTTAATGCTATACCTTGGGGCTGCTGCGGCCTCTTAAGGCAGCCTCGATGCTGACAAGAATGGGCAGTAGTGCAAGCAGTGCTTTTTCAGTTTTCCCCATATGCAACAATGGGGGAAATTGTGGAAGCGCTCCTTATTCTCCTGCCTATTTTTACTAGAGGTGTGCACAAATCATATTCTGCAATTTGATTTGAGCTCGAATTGAATCACAGAATCATCAAATTGATTCATCGAAAACAGCCGGTTTGTCCAGCTGCCTCAACTAATTGCCCCTGAATCACTCAAATTGATTCAGGTAATTCCAGCACCATTTTGAGGCCCATTTTAACAGGAAGAGCTGGGGAAATGGGCCTCAGAATGGTACTATTTTTCCAGGGTGAGCTAATCTACCAGTTGGGGCTGGTGGGTAGGCCAGCCCTCCACTCCAGACTTAGTGTGTCAGCCCACCTTGGAGGACTGGTCTACCTGTAGATCAGTTCTCAGGTGGGCTGATGCTCCAACTCCAGAGTGGAGGGCTGATCTACCTGCTGACTCCAATTGCTAGACCAGCTCTCCCTGGGGGCGGGGGGGGTGGGTGAGATGCCATTTTGGGGCACCATTTGGGCCTGTTTTTCTGGCATCATTTAGGCCCCTGATTTGACCCGAATCGCACTGAGGTTTTATCAAATTGCATATCTATAGTTTTTACAAGCATCAGAGCTGCCTTAGGTGTCCGCAGCAGCCTCCAGGTACAGCATTAAGGCTCCATAACATTGTGAATCATGTGGGCCACTGAATATATTATTGTTATTTATTAAAACATCTGTATACTAACCTTTGGTCTAAAAAGATAAACAGGCAACAAACAAAACTTACAATAGAATTTGTTCCACTTCTGCAGTTCATCTATTTGTTAGACATCTAATCTGCTATTTTGTTTTCCTGGCTATTTCATGACCTTGTCTCAAGGTTTTTCTCAAAAACATTTTTGTGTGTGAACTGGGTCAAATTAGTGATTTGGGAGAATATATATATGAGCAGTTGTGTAAATTGTGTACATTAAAGGGAAATAGCATTGAAGGGAAATTCTGGGATGCGAAAGTACATTAAAACATGTTTTTAAAATCCTATTGGTTTGGTAGCACCAAAACCTCTGGGTAGCCATCACATTTCCATCTGCCCAAGTGCTAAAATCCAATTGGGTGCCATAACCAAACCAACTAGGCATACAGTGATAGTTCTGTAAGATATTCATTACTCATTCTAAGCAGACAAACACTGGCTGGCATACTGTGGAGCAAGCTTTTATATAACTAGCACATTTATCACTACCACAATTGCCAGTTTATAAACAAAATGTGAACAAAGCAGCATGATGAGAAGAAAAGAGAGGAAGAAATCAATTATAAGGAAAAATGTGATTTTCAGAATTTTGTCATGGCCTTCCACACACACCCTCCAACCCGCGCAGAATAAAGCAACTGGCAATGGCATTTGATATGGATTGCAGATGGATCATGTGTCACCAATACAGCTGTACATATCTGGCACACAGGTGTTTGATTGTGTATCTGCCAGCTGCCCAGTAGCAGCCAGAGATCTTTTTTTTTTTTTTTGGCCAAGAGAGGGGCTGGGAGCAAACTCTTCACTCTTGTTTAGGGAAAAAAGAAAGGAAGGAAAAAAGAGCATCTGTGTCTATGTAAATGGGTTATGGACAAAACAAGTGGTTGGGAAGACCTCAGTTGCTCTTCAGACCCAGAGTCAAACTGTTCCTTCAGATACTAGGCACTTGAGGAAGATCTAAATTTTCCATGCTCCTGTGAGACATGTAAATGGGATTTTCTCTGTGTGGAACTGAACTGGGCTGAGTACTAAGAGATGTGTGTCAACTGGAAGCTAAAACCATTAAACCCATTTTGAAAACTGAAAAGTGCTTCATGTGTTAAACACATGGAATTTTTCTTTCAGCAATACACCTTTTTCTGACGTTACATGTGGATATATAAGATAAAGAGTACATTATTCTTATTATGGATCAACATGATGCACAGATCTAATGTCTCCATTAGAACTTGTGGCACCACTGCTGCAGGCCTGGAAGTAGTGGTACCACTGTAGAGAACTGGTGGTAGCATTAACCAGCATTACTGTATTTATTTTTATTGTCATGAGTGGGGAAAACTCCAGTAAGACTGGAAGCACTTCTGTCGATTCTCTACAGTGGTGCCACTGCTTCCAAGTTTGTAGCAGTGGCACTGCAAGTTCTAACAGAGACATTAGAACTGGGCATCATGTCCATTGTTGTTGTTGTTATTTTATTTTATTACATATTTATATACTGCTTTTCAACAAAAAAGTTCTTAAAGCAGTTTACTTATCAAAAGGAAATAGAGATGGTTCCCTGTCACTAAAGGGTTGCACGCGCGCGTATGCGCGTGCGCGTGCGCGCACACAGACACACACACACACATCAGCGATAGCCACTGGAGATGTTGGGTTGAACAGGCACACTTGCTTTGCTCTCTCTGCTAGCTATAAGAGAACAACCCCTTCAAAGGTGCTTCCTTGCTCAGTTAGCAGGGGGAATGCTAACATATATCTGATATTAGACCTGTGGTATAAGATACTTCTTTGGTCTGGATGCAGAACTGGGGACAGAAATTACATTATTTCCAAGAATAATATTTAAAACAGCTTAACATTTGAAATATACTGATGGTGAATGTCACTTAATTGTCAATACTACTAAAAACATTTGACTAGGATATCAAGTGGTTTTAAGAATAAGATATTCTTAAAGATAAGGAAGTTATCTCTGGAAATCTGGGGCACATATACCATTGGTGTGGACTTGACAGAGGCTATGTGGCACCCATACTTGTTGTCCTCCGCATCCTTGACTTAACCTGTATATTCTCATAACTGCAGTATAATTTTGAAGAGTGGCCCTGATTCTTCAGACTCCATCAAACCTGGGTAGATGACTAGGCCAGTGGTAACTATCAACCTACATTCATCACCCTCTATACTGTGTTTGGGCTGTGCTTGGATGGTGTACATTGTGACTGTTGCCTACTGAGGTCATGCAAGGAATGTGCCTTTACAGCTCAGTGTACAACATAATACAGGTTTTAAAATCTGAGGAACCACATACGTACAACAACGTTCTAAAATGAAGCAGCATGACAGATTATCATCAGGTATCAGGTTAAAAAGAAAGAAAGAAAGAAATCCAATGTGCCTTTTGCATACAGAAAGTCTCCCCGCATCCTGAGAGAGAGAGAGAGAGAGAGAGAGAGAGAGAGAGAGAGAGAGAAAGAGAGACTTTAATCTAGCTATGCACAAGAAAGAGAACATAATTGTCCTAAATGAAGCATGAGAAAAATGGAACACATACAGACTGATATAAAAATAGTCTTAACGTGTTGCATTTGAAATAGCATTAGGATTTTTTTTATTTCCTTGAGATCAGAACCATATAATTCAACATATGCTTACTTCTCAGCATTGCAGCATGCTCACAGCTGACACCTATTACTACTAAGTAGGCTTTTCCATCGTTAATTTTATTAGTGGG
Source organism: Hemicordylus capensis (assembly GCF_027244095.1). NCBI lineage: Eukaryota > Metazoa > Chordata > Lepidosauria > Squamata > Cordylidae > Hemicordylus > Hemicordylus capensis. Next base: position 387,232,851 of record NC_069657.1, on the reverse strand, counting down.
CGGAGTAGTTCCTTGATCGGTAAACTTAAATCCTGTGCTGGAAAGTCTCCTTCAGTAAGAATCCTAGAAAACCAATACCCCACATTTTGAGTCTTGTCGGTTCTCAATATCTTTCCAATTTGATAGAGGTCATATGTTTACATAGACACACTTGGTTTCACCAGGTCTACCCTGGTAGGCTACTCACATGCCCCAAGTAAGTGAGAAGAGGCAGAGACAGGGCCTTTTAGCACAGATTTGTGGGCTGCAGTCTGATGCTTGGCATCACTGCCTGCATGGCAATGTACAACACTGGAAATCCACTGGCTGCCAAATCTCCACATAGCAGTCAACTCTAACTAAATGGAAATGAGGAGGAGCTTGCATGTTGGAAAGATTCACAGGAGGGAGTTAGTAGAGCTTGGCAAGGATGGACCCACATTTATGGCACCTCTCTTTATTCATTTTTGTCCCCTCTGTCTCAGCCATACCTCTCAGCCTCCAGGATCTAAACGGCAGATGAATGGGGATATGAATGAGGAGCAGTGCAGTGAAGGCAAACCCAGCAGCCTTGAAACTCTTGGTGCACAGGTGGAACATTGCAATGTAAGAAGAGAAACTGGACAACTTTCTCTCTCTCAAAAGAATACATGAAGGATGCCCTCCACAATGAGGGACACTTGGATGTCTTTTCAACATAACTTGCATTTTTTACAGGATATGCAGCAAATGTACACAAATGTGTTCCACGTCCCAAGCATGTGATGTACCGAAATGTCAAGGTACACAAATGAAGCATAAAGAAATATATACACACCTAGCTATATATGTGTCTCCAAAGCTGGCCAAGGCATACTGGGAGCATCTGTGCAGCTTGTGGTGCCCAGGCGCAGTCCCAGATTTCTTGGGTCGATGATGTGGGCAGGTGGGGGAAATAGAGCAGAGCATGTGTAGCTGCTGCGAACGAACACCTAAGACTTACAATACTTCATGCATACTTGCCATAGCATAAAAGTCAATGGGCAGCCTGGTCTGGTGAAATTAGGCAATAGAATGCAGAGAGTCACTTTCCTGGTGGAGATGCTAGAAACTGTAATCCCAGTCCAGTTCCCTGCAAGAAAAGATGCTATGCTGGGGCTAGAGTACCTGTTGACATCTCTCTACCTTCCCTCTTCCCCAACTTAAGTTCCTGGGGAACCTTTGCACAGAGAAAAAGGGAGGTGGCAGGGGTTCACAGGATCCAAGCAAACACAGCCCTGCTGGTCCTGATTGTACCAGGGCACTTTCCAGATTATAGGCTACAACCTCTGTAAAATGCTTTGGCTTGGCGGGATCAAATTGACAACATAATTAAAGGGTGCTGCACAAAGCCACCAGCAGGGGGAGCAATCTTTTCTAGTTTGCCCAAAGCGCCATTCAATGGGAAAATACAGCTATTTTTGTACAACATTGTAGGACTGTAACGCACCAATAAACCCGAAAGAAGGCATCAGAAATGTGAATGGCACCTTGCTGACAGTGCAGGGTCTGCGATGTTGACACACAGGCAATATGGAAACACACTTAACGGACATGTAGTGACACTGTTGTAGTGTCCAATCTGGAAAGCACCCAGGCTGCAATCCGGACTCTGTTTCCTCCAGTCCTCTCCACAAGCATTCAGGTAGGGCTGTTCACTTGTACATGTGCTCCTACTCAAATGCTCATGACATCTCTAATAGAAATGTTCTCTTTTGCCCAGGTTACCATCATTTATCTGTATACTAATAACAAAACCAGGTGGTTATCCTGTTCTAAGCCTATCAGACTTTGCGGGGGTGGGGGGAGCCCCCAAACAAAGTAGTGGATACCACATATCTAGGGGTATGTAGTATTAAAAACATGTGTGAAATAAAAGAAAAAAATACCCCAAGGAAAAGCCTAAGGAAGACTGAGCAAGATGAGTGACTTCCCCCAACACACACACACACACGCAACCACAGAACATTGGAAGTGTCAATTTGGGTCAGACTGCTTGCATGAAGCACTGGAGTTGAGGCTGATCCTGGTGCTATCACTCCTGGTGCTATCACTCCCTGGATAGCCTAGGAATTTCACCTTTTATCTGGGTAAAACTGCTCCTGGGTCTCCCCCACTTGACCTTACTTTGCATGGGTTATGTTCAAGTGAAAGGCACCATCAAGCAGCACATCATAGCCACTGAGCGCCAAACCGATCTCTGCAGGGTCCCAATCTTCCTTATCAGTGACGGGCTTTAATATTCTGCTTCTCCAGCGGCATACCTCACTCAGCTCGAGGTACCAAAGCACAGGCGGGCATTCACTCTGGCTTGCTGTGATGCCCTCCCTTCAGCAGTGCTTGCAGTGCTAGAATTCCATTACAGAAGGACTCCATTTGCAGAGTGTCTATGTCCCTGTGGCTCAGGGCAGATTAAAACTACCAAGCATGCCTTCCTCCACTGTTTGTTCTATAGAGACATTTGTGCCTCCCTCATTCTTCCATTGCTATGCAAGTACCCGGCACGATCGAGCCAATTCTATAGCTCCTTGGGGCTTTCTGACTTTTAGCCTGCCATCACATACAGTGTTGACAGGTTTTGTGCGGCAGTGATCAGCGTTCAACGGCGGATGGTAGCCTCTGAGACCTATCAGCCTTAGTCTGACCCCCCAGTGATTCAGGGAGGACTCCACTCTCTACTCATTTGATACTATCAACAGTTGTATTGTATATGCATATTGTCTTTTTATGTCTTTTAATATTTTTATATCCCTTTTTACTCCTCTTATGCCACGCTTCCCTTTTATGCCTTTATGTTTTTTTATGACTCTCATGCCTTTTCAAGCTTTTTATTCCCTCATGCCTCTTGTGTACTTTCTATTATTTTTATTACCATATGTATTTTTAGTTTTGATTTGTAATCACCCCTTATGCTTTATGCTGGTCTATGACCATAATAAAGATTGATTTGAAGTAGTGCTGCACCCCTGGACCTTCTCATCACTTGGAGAAGTGGGGAGCACACATAACAATACAAATAATCTTTGGTAATCAACTGCTTCTCAGTCTGGGAGTGAAACAGAGACATTAAAAAATAAGGAAGTAGTTTCTACATACTTAGGCCACCTAATGATGCAGCAGGGAAGCAACCCACCTAGAAAACAAGAGGCTGTTGGTTCAAATTCCCGCTGGTGTGTTCCCAGAACATGGGAAACTCCTATATTGGGCAGCAGCAATATAGGAAGGTGATGAAAGGCATCATCTCATACTGCGTGGGAGGAGGCAATGGTAAACCCCTCCTGTATTCTACCAAGAAAACCACATGGCTCTGTGGGTGCCAGGAGTTGATACCGACTCGACAACACAACCTTTCCTTTCTTTCCTTTTCTACATACTTGGATAACTGGCTAGGTGTATAGAAGTCAATAAGTTTGTAAATTATAGGGATTTTTTTTTTTTTATTAAAACGATGACTTCCAGAACTGCTCTGTGAATTTCTAAGACCTCATAGAATGTTGTGGAGATTTTTTTGTTTTTTTTAAAGCTATAACTCATCTTGCTGTCTGGAAAGGGGAAACACAGTCTTTGCTTTTACCTTTTGTTTTTTGAGGGAAAAAGGACTTGCCACTACTACCCAGTCAAAGCCATGCTAAAATACTAGTTTTATCTATTGTTTTCTGCCTTATGTGCCAGAAGAGAAAATAAAAAGGTCCAAGAAGTTGGGCAGACTGTGAATCTCTCAATTAGCTCTATCGCTGAGAGCAGCTGAGGCACAAAATGCTAAAGGAGGCAGTCATAAGGAGAAGAAGAAACACAAGAAAATGAAGGGCATGGGAAAAGAGGGAGTTGGCTTTCTGAAGTCGCTAACAGTTTATCATAGGTATTCAAGGGTGGGGTGGGGGTTAGGATTGGGAAGATGTTCAAAGTGAGGTAGGGAAAAAGTACATCTCTATACTACACAGAGATGTTGCAGAGAAAAGGAAAGGAAAACAAGTTGTTTTAAGAAGAGCTAATCAGCCTACTTTCCTTTCACTGTCTCTACATCTGAACTAAATTTGGTGCAAATCGAGGTCCACAAGTTAGATCTCTTGTGCCACAAATGTTCATGTATCCACCATCTTGGATCGGGGTGGATGTCATCATTACAAACTGCACCATTGAGCTGTCCCTGTGTGTTACTCATTACAGCTGTTCCAAATTTGGTTCAAATTGGTTAGACAGTCCTCAAGTTAGTGCACTTGTGCTTCAAAAGGTTATGCATCTGCCATCTTAAAAAAGGGTGGGTGACATCATCACAAACTGCCCCACTGAGGTGTCTCTGTGTGTCACTCTCTACAACTGTACCTAATTTGGTTCAAATCAGACAGTCCACAAGTTAGTCCACTTGCACCTCAGATGTTCATGTGGCTGCCATCTTGAACTGGAGTGAATGACATCATCACACATCACGCCATTAGGACGTCCCTATGTGTCCCTACAGCTGCAGCAAATTGGGTTCAAATTGTTTAAGCAGTTCACAAGTTAGCCCACTTGTGCCTCAAAGGGTTTACACACTTGCCATCTTGAATTGGCATGGATAAAAGCACCGCAAGCTATGCCATTGAGGTGTCCGTGTGTGTCACTCACTGCAGCTGTACCCAATTTGATTCAAATAGGTTAGGCAGTCCACAAATTAGCCCGCATGCACCTCAGAAGTTCACACAGCTGACATCTTGAATTAGAGTGGATGACATCACTACACACCATCCCATTTGGGCATCCCTATGTGTTTCTACAGCTGTAGCAAATTTGGTTCAAATCGGTTAGGCGGTTCACGAGATAGCCCACTTGCGCCTCAAAAGTTTACACATCCATCATCTTGGACTGGAGTGGATGACATCATCACAAACTACATTGTTGTCCCTATGTGCCTGCAACTGTACCTAATTTGATTGAAGTTGGTTACACAGTCCACAAATTAGCCCACTTGCCCTTCAGATGTTGATGCGGCCGCCATCTTGAATTGGAATGGATGACATCATCACAAACTACGCCATTGAGGTGTCCCTATGTGTCCCTACAATTGTACCTGATTTGGTTCATATTGGTCCAGGTGTTGCAAAATTGATAGTGGGGACACACAGACACACAGATGGACACATGGACACACATACAGAATGCTGGGTGATCTCATAAGCCTACTGGAAGTAGGCTAAAAATGACAGTTCTGAAGCCCTCCCCATCTGCATATGGAATGACTCAAGATATCATGCTGCTGCCACCACTGTAGAAACTAGGCAGGTAGGTCTCAAGAGTCAGCTACAGGCTCTAGCCAGTGCTGAGCTGACCAACTCCTGCTGTAGGCCCTGCATAGACCTACCTACATTTCAGTATGTATGTTTCCTTAGTGACAAGTAGTTACAACTACAGCTGATGGTGTGGCATTTCAAACTTCTCACTATTGACTATATTTTCTTACTTTTGTGCCAGGCATTTATGATGTACCCCTTGAGGTACTCTGAAACCATAGACAGTGTGCTCCAAGGAGTAAAGGATTTTATTTTCTAATCCTAATCCCTATATAGTTTATATGTCTTTCTTGGCTTGTTCTTTTGTGGGAAAGCTGCTTGCATTTCTATATGTTCCCATGCAGCATTAAGTGATATAGGGGCCAGGGGCGCACTTACGCATTTTGGAAGCCCGGACTTAAAGGGTTTTGGAGGCTCCCTCCATGCTTTAGGGAGGCCCCCGTGAGACACCCCCTCCTCCTTGCAGCCCCCTGATGCACCCATGCCCACCCCACCGCTGTGCTGCTCTCTTTCCTGTGCTGCCATGTGCGCAGCCAGGGCGGGTGGGAGCTGAGTGGGTTTCCTTCATGCTGCCAGCAGCGGTGGCCAAGCCCTTGGCTGGGCTAGTGATCCTCTTCAGGCCTGCTGGAGGCCCAAGCACAAGTGTGTGTCTCCTTTGCTCCTGCGCAGTGTGAGTTTTGGGTGTTTCAAGTCCGGGCTTGCAACACTTGAAACTGACACTGTGCAGGCGCGCTCACAGCCCAGATAGATAGGCCCACCAGCCACTGCGCCCTCCACCGAGGCCTGTTCGGCTCACCCCCCACACGGCAGCAGCAAAAATGGAAAGGAGCAGCATGGCGGGGCAGTAGCGGGCACTGGGAGCAGTGGGTGCGGGGTGGTAGCAGGAGCCCACCCAGGACATTTAGAGGCCCTACGGATTCAGGAGGCCACAGGCCAGGGCACCAAGGTCTGGGGGTAGGAATGCCTCTGATAGTGAGTAATGTATCTTTTAAATTGAACATAATAAATGCATGGGTTTATTTGACCTGAAAGAGTCAAAAGGCCATTTTGTCCAACTGCTCCCACCTCAGCCTCCACAGACTCACCTTGCAGTGGAAACTTCATTGTGCCACAAGCAAAGAACAAGTATGCCATTGGAAACCAATTAAGTCACACTCTGTCTTTCCACTGCTGGGGTCCCTAGCTAATTCATTGATTCCAAACATGGCACGCATCCAGATCCACCTCCACCTCATCCCCTCCTGGGCACTCCATTATTTACTTGCATTTTTAAAATGGCAATTTCTTTGAATCCTATTGCATTCCACTGTCGTCGGTTCCTTTCCCACTACTACTGTTAAGCACTGTATGTCGTTGCTGGCCTCCACCATTGACACACATCATAGGAACCAAATTTAGCACGGCGCAAGAACGCTCTCTGCATAATGTACATATGTATTTTATTTATTTTTATCTAAATTCTGCTTGAGCATATGGAAAGGAATGAGTGATAACACTGTGCCTGGTGCTGCCATAATGTGGTCAGGCCTTATGTGTTCCATGTACAGTTCCAATAATGATGCTATGATCTAAAGTTTGCATATGAGTCAGTGACCACTCTTCATTTTTAAACTACATGAGCCATATAGTTTGATGAGACCTGAATCTGAGGGTTCTGGGAACTTCATTGGTACATCAGCAGTTCATAAACAATCAAACAATCATATGCATGCAATCCCTGATTGCCAATGTAACCCTTTTAAAGGTTTAGGCTGCTGGTAATGAGTCAGAGAATGATTTCCATACAACTGTTAAGTCAAACAATTCCTTGTAAATTAGACAAATCAAGGAGTGCAGCCAAGTTTCTAAGATGAGTTTCTTTTTTCTTTCTTTCTTTCTGTGGTGACTAGAAACCAGGATGCACATTCTTTGCAAAAATGAAATTTAGGATGTAGACCTCATTATAATCCCTGACAAACCCAATTCCAGTCCCATAAACCCAAGACAGTGCACTGGCGAGACAACACACCTTGGCCTCCTTTCTAGACTGTGCCATGGCAAAAACCACTATATGCCAACATTTGGCTAATCTGGGATTAAATCCAAGATCCAAGTGTTCATGTTTAACTGTTGTGAGTTTTAGCTTTTGATCGCTGTAGGCAGATAGACTGCAATTTTTCCATGCCAATCTCTCTGCTGCCACCAGGAATAGGCAGTCTTGGCATCAAAGCACTTTATACCAGGCAGAATAATAATATGGAGAGTGATCGTATAGCTCATGGTGGTGGGGAGCTAAGCAATAATGAAGGTGTTATTTCAGGCTGCTTCTGTGGGTTATAAAGAACATGTAGACTGGCCCTTAAGAGATCTCCATTGGCAAGTTGACTTCTAATCATCCACACTGAATGGCTGATCTCTCTAGCTTCTTGACTGTTTGGGGCATGGCTGCCACCCCAAGATACTAATTGCCATTAGTGTTATACAAATCTAATAAATAAATTAAATACACACACACACACACACACACACACACACACACACACACACACACACTACACCATTTTAAAAATAAAAGCACCTTCACATTGACACACGACATCCATACTCAAACTGCGCAGGTGTGCGGGAGAGGCCCACCAGCCGCAGTGCCTGCTGCTGCCGCCGCCATGGGGGGCAGGGGGGCCTGTTCTGCTCAGCTCACCCCCCAGTGGTGAAGATATCGGTGGGGCAGAGCAGCAGGGGCAGTGGGGCGGCCCCCCAGTTCACTGGGAGGCCCCCCAGGAGGCAGGAGGCCTCTGCTCATGAGCCCCTTGTGGGGCCCCTAGCCCACCAGGCCCAGGGACATTTGCCCCCTCCCCCCTTTGACCAATGGACACTACGCCTATGCTTATGGCTATGGTTTCACAATGTGCAGTTTTTAGGGTGAAAACACAAAACAATGGAGAAAAAGACACTAGATCCAAAGTAGAATTTTCCTGAGAACGGATACTATCCTGTTATGAAAAGGCCATACACTGTGAGCTAATTTTATTTTTTCCAGTGACATTTCTGATTTGTTTTCCTGGATTTTAATTTAGTTTATGTTGTCAGCTCATGCAGAGCTATGAGCTGCATTTGGTGAGATGATGTCAACCACTGGCTCACAGGGAAAGATTTGTTAGTTATAAATACTGTATATTTATGAAGATTAATAGATGAGCAGACAGCACGAAGCACATCTAGATAATAAAAGCAGAGCCATGATGTCCTTTCTCCACAGGACAGTGGACCCAGAGTTACGACAGTCTCTGATACATGGAGAATTCTTCTTCTTACAGGTTTGATTTCTCTGGGATCCCTGCACAAGTCACCCACCTATGAGCTCCAAACAGAAACCATTCAGACTACTTCTGATTGTTCTTCCTTTCTTCTTAAGAGATAATTACATGTTGGGATTCTCACACTGTGGGAAAAGACCAAAATAAACCGATACGTTCCAGGTCATTGTCTTGCTGAGCTCACAGTTTGTATTCTAGACTTCTGGTGGGAGAGGGTATATGTGTTTGTGTGAGTATGGTTTTTTTTTTTTTAAACAATCCTGGAAAATGGAGCTTCATTGTTGAAATTCAGAGCAACAATGCTTAACTGACAACAAAAGCAGTTCAGAATTCTGAGGGAGTATAACTTGCCTGCTCTATCTCATTTGTGTAAATATTTACAGTGTCTAGCATAATGAATTTTCTAGAGGAAAAAGGTCTGACTCCCCTAAGTACCATACTTGCTGGAGCCTCAACTACCATCCTTAAAAGCAAAGTCAAGTGTGGGTTACCAGAGGGAAATAATGTGATTGAACGCCACAGCTACAGGTATTAGTGTGCAGGGGGTGGGGGGACCCAGTACAAAAGCTGACACCATCATTTGTATGTCTCTTTCACGACATCTCTTTCACCAGACGTTCACTGGATTGACAAAGGTCTCATCAATATTCACAGCTACTGTTCCAAAATGAAATGAAACAGACATATGAGATTCAGGAGAATAATGGTAATGGGGCAGGGGGAGGCACCCAAATATTCTTTCCACTGTGGAAAGTACATTTTTGTTTTAGCTTTCCTCACTCCCAGTTAAATCTTTGAAAAAATTCAAACAGATCTGCCATTTTATACACTGGCAGATGAACAAATAGGCTTGTACACAGGTGTGCTTCCACCAGCTTTCCAACATCCATAGATTGGAAATTTCTTCCCCTAGTAGTTTCTCTTTTCAAAATGAAAAAGACACCACACATTGCTTGCAATCATATTTTCTAGATTTGTTTACAGAAAATGATGAAGGATTCATGATCAAAGTGTCATGATTCTAAATTAAGCTTTAATGGCTTTGAGTTGTTGTTGTGCCTCCAAGTCGGTGTCGACTCTTGGCGACCACCGAGCCTTGTGGTTTTCTTTGGTAGAGTACAGGAACGGCTTACCATTGCCATCTCCCACACAGTATGAGATGATGCCTTTCAGCATCTTCCTATATCACTGCTGCCCTATATAGGTGTTTCCCATAGTCTTGGAAAACATACCAGCGGGGCTCCGAACCAGCAACCGCTTGCTCCCTTGGCAAGTTATTCCCCGCTGTGCCATTAGGTGGCTATTTTAATGGCTGAAGCCAGTCTTATGCTAGCAGTGCCAACCCATGCTGACTCACTTGGGAGTAAGTCCTATTGAGTTCAGGGTGGCTTGACATACATAGGGCCATGCAGCAAAGTTGCAATTCGAAGTGCAATTCTTGTTCACACAAGCAACCCTACCCGTTCACACAATCAGTCTTACCCAGACTTGAACAGCCCTACCTGGGTAGGGCTGCTCATGTAGAGTGCCTAATCCTGGCACTGCCTGTCTGATCCTGGCACTGCCCCATCAGATAGCCCGAGATTTTTACATGGCCTTTTACTGAGGTATGAGGACGCAGGTGCACTGTATATACTACAGTGTATATACAGTGTATAGTGTGTGTGTGTATACTCTACAGAAGGAAAAGCCACCCATTTGATTTCAAACAGGACGGCTAATTGTCATATATGGAGTTGCTCCAATTGTTTAGGATTTAAAGACAACCAAACATTTCATGGGCAAGGTTGTATTTAAAATGAATTTCTTGTGATCTGATTTGCAAAACCTTATTTTGAAGCAAGTGTATAAGAATAGACTTTTGGTTGGGGAGGGGAAATGCTTAATGTTCATTTTAGCAATTTGTGAATTACTTCACAAATTTATCTACTTTCAAGAAGTTGGGGTATTTTAGTCCACTAGAAGCTTATTAAAAAGACAATATGTAAGTTATTTAGGTATGAGCTACTGTTATAAGCACAAAGCAAAATAAAATAGTAATGATTATAAGAAAACATATTGAACAAGAACCATTTTCTCATATTTTGCTATTTCATTGCTAAATCATTGTAAACTGCTTAGAGAGCTCCGGCTATAAAGCGGTATATAAATGTAAGTGCTATTGCTATTGCTATATTTTGCTATTTAAGCCATTTTGAGAACTTTGTTGCTAAAAAAAAGCAGCATATAAATATTTGGGGGGGGGGTGGAGAGAGAGAGAAACCCACACACAGAGACCAGATTAGAGCTATAAGCAGTTTAGTATCTTCAGGAACAAAGGGCAGATCCATTTAGTCAGAGCATTTTACCTTCTCTCTTATTCTTTTTAAAGGTTTAAATACATTTGAATTGATAAACTGTCTCACAAGAAGCTATATTGTTGGGATGGAGAAGGTTTTCCTTACACATTTGTATTAGAATAGTTTTTGCTTAGAGTTTGAAAATGATTTTTAATTGTAAAACTCTCTCTCTCCTCTCTCTCTCTCTCAGAAACACATGCACACAAATTGAGATCACTTCTCTCTCATGTGTGTATATGCACACACGGTTCATAGGGGTGGTGGGAAGAGGAACACAGTTAAGCAATCACACACACACACACACACCCCCCAAATGGATAAGGGTTGGGTTGTTGTTGTTTTTTAAATTAATGTTTTACTTTCCTGGAGGGGAGACAAGCCCAACAGCCAGCAACTCCATCGTCCTCATGCAATTTGCAGTACATTCAGAAGCCGGCCAGAGTGGGGGAGGAGCACAAGATCCAGGAGAACAAATCAGGCTCCTGCTGCTCCTGCTGGCAGAGGGCAGAACTAGCAGCACGAAGTGAAGGTAACCCTTTCTTTGACTCTGCCGCTGCCACCACCGCCTAACTGCTGATCTGGATCCAAATTCACAGGGGGTGCAACTGCACCCTTGCCACCACCTCAGAGCCTCCCCTGCTCATGAGGCAAGAACAGGGGTGCTCCCTCATGAAGCAAGGTGAGGCAATGGCCTTAGGTTGTGAGTACAGAATGTGGCAGCAAGTGTCGTCACCCCACCTTCTCTCTCTCCCCACCCCCCGGCTGCTGGCATCACTCACCTACATGCTGCCACCGCCCCACCTCGCCTCCACTTCTACCCCTGTGCTCCCTGTCCTGGCCCCACCCTCACCTCCCTGCCCCATTCTTCAGGCCAGAGACTGGTGCTGATATTTCCACGATTTCCCCTCATCTTCTGGGCACACGCAGCTTCACTGGCCCTTCCTCTCACGATTGTGTTCTTTCCCAGCACCAAATATGGTGGGAGAGGAAGCTTTGTGCTGGAAAGGAGAGAGTGGCAGCAGGAAGACACAGAGACTGGCCAAGCTGGAGGGAGTCCACACTGCCTGATACAGCGAGGAGTGGCAGGAGCCAACCCCAAGACCAGGGCAGACGGCGCACTTTCTCTTTCTTGCTGCCTGTTCCAGCAAGTAGCAAACCACACACACACACACATTCTGCCCTTGTCCTGGGGTTAGTGCACACTACTCCTAGCTGTATCAGATTTGGGTGTCATCAATATATTGGTAACACCCTGCACCAAATCTGATGACCTCTCCCTGCGATTTCATATACATGTTAAAAAGCATTAGTGACAGTATGGAGCCTTGTGGAACTCCATACATCAACTCCCACTTTGCAGAGCAACAGTCTGCAAGTGACACCATCTGGAATCTGCCAGAGAGGTAAGAACTGAACCACTGTAAAACAGTGCCACCAAATCCCATGGTCGATGGTATCAAAAGCCACTGAGAGATCCAAAAGGATCAACAGAGTCACATGGTGGCCTGCCCCCAGTTTCACTGGCTCCTTCATCTGACTGCTGCTCTACTCTCCTTTTCAGCACCAGGTTTGTCTGCTGGGGAGAGAGAACGGAAGTGAGAGACAGGGCCTGGCAAAGCTGCACACACCCGGCAAAACTCACATGCTGTGTGGCGGGGGTGGGGGTGGGGAATGGCAGCATCAGTGCTGATCTGGAGGAGAGAGAGCAAGCGAGTGGCTGAGTCAGTGCCAGCTCATCCAGAGGACCGGGTCAGCAAGGCCGGTGAGGTGATGCGTTACGCCTTGAGTGGCAAGAGAGGCAAGAGGCTGCCTCTGTTGAAGTGTGATGTTGAAGGAGAAGGTTGGTCAAACCCGTCTGACTAATGGAGGCACGTCCAGTATGGCTGTAGTCTTGTTGGAGCCCATGGGATTTAATGACAAGCAAATATGGTTCTCATCATGCTTTAGGCCCCAAAATGCAGCCATTCAGCAATGGCAATGCTTCCAGAACGAAATGCAAAACTCGCTCATCAGTAAAACTGGGTGGACTAACTTGCATGCAGTAGCCACTATTATATGAGGGGGGGGGCAAATGATCTTAGGCTGCTGGGGTTTGGGGGCCACCATGGTGCCCCCTTGCCCCTCTCCCAGGGCATGCCCTTGCCCCTTCCCACACCTAGCCAGCAAGTGAAGCACCTGCCAGCTGGGAGTACAGGGTATAACTTCTGTCCCACACCCAGCCAGTGAGCACCAGCTGGGAGTGAACAAGGTGCCATGCATCCCTTCTTTTCAGTGCTGGCCATGCCCTCTGCATTGGGATTCATCTTACATTAGCGCAAGGGATGTCACCAGCACACACAGGCAGGGGAGGGGAGGCACCACTGACAGGCAGTCCCTGCACCATCAGTAATTCCCCTATGCTAGTGCTTGTGTCTGTTATTTCTCTGTGTAAACCGCCCTGAGCCATTTTTGGAAGGGCAGTATGGAAATTGAATGAATGAATGAATGTTGCTAGGTGGTTTATCTGATGTGGGAAGTAGCGTTCAATCTGTTTGGGATGGAGTTGTAGGCCCATTAAAGTTTGGGGAGACCAAACTTCAAACATTGAAGACTGAGCACATTCTTACCCCCAAATGCCTAGGTCGAACCACAGGCTCCTTGGTCAGTTGGAAATGTAAAAGAGATGTGAGCAGAAGAGCTACTTTTAATACATCCTGGAGATTTTGGTGCTTCACCTCTGCCTTAAATTCAGTCCAGGGAGGTGATGGCAGGATTTCTGTACTCAGCCCTTCATGAAATGAAACAAAAGTTGGGTACTTTCCACACTTCAGTGAAGAGAACAAACTTTGTGAACTTGAACAAAAGACTGATCATTTAGAGGGAAACAAGTGAGGAGTTATAGACAATTAGGACTGTACAGGCTTGAGCAGCATCATTAATGAGGGACAGTATCCAATTAGAAAGCGAAGACTGAAAATCTAGAGAATGTTTGTGTGAGTTCCCATCTGAAGTCTCTGAATAAGCACAAAATAGCAAAAACTCTTAAAAAACAACCACCACCAAGCAACTGACTGAAGTATTTGAAGTATAGACCAAACACTTCCTTCTATATATTTGTCAGTACCTTTTTCCTATGCTGAAAATAGATTAATATTATGATCTGACTAAGGGTTCAACTTCCCATTATGACAACAATATGAGTTAAGAGTTCAAAATAGGTACATGTGTCAGACTGCCTTGTCAGCATGTGAAATAGTAGGTAGCAAACCTAGGCATAGTAGAGGATGGGCTATGTTCTAATGGGAACAAAGGCTAACACTCTTGTGTAGGACTGATAGAAGTAAATAAACTGAAAATGAATCCAGACAAGGTGAGTCGGCTGATTGGGGGTTCAGCTGGGGTTGCACTCCCACTGAAAGTGGAGCTTCACAGTCTGGGGTATGTGAGTTATTTAGATATCCTTATGGAGGTCCAGGTGACAGCTGTGAAAAAGTGGGCCAACTATGACTATCCCTGGAAAAGTCACATCTGGCCGCAGTTATCCACACCCTGGTGTTCTCTAGACAAGATTACTGTAGCATACACTGAACCATATAAAATACATGCAACAAAACTATAAGACAGTATCATAAACTGTGTTAGGTGACCCCACATGCTCCAAACTACTCTAGGGTGACCAGGGTCATAGCAAAGTTAGAGTGGGCCTTCAGAAAGTGAAGATGGGCCTCTGTTGTTCCCTCCTGCACCTTCTTCAGACAGGCCCCTTCACAATATTCACAATGTGACGAGACCCACAAGCAAAAATTTATTTTCTCCACTTCTATACACACCTTTCTTATGTGATTCAAGTGGCTTTCCAACCTGTTTTTCTCTATATGGCCGCATGTGCACGTAAAACCAAACTGGAATTGAATGAGGCAGAAGTTGGAATTCGTGTACGTCCTAATGCGTGAAACTGCAGTTTTGTGGCAAAGGTGACCTGTGGTTTCCCTCGCCAAACTCCAGTTTGAACTTTCCGTTTGTAGTATGTTTTGTTGCTCCAACCTGAGGTTTGAAGGTGACAGCATTACATCAGAACATGGAAACTGCCATAACTGAGATTTCATGCTGTTTCTGGAACTGATCATAGAGAGGACGCACCCAGGAATGTACCCGCTCCTTGCCTGCCATGTTTCTCACTGGCCGCTTCTCTGAGCACTTGCCCCTTCCCCTGTCTCTGCGCTCCTCAAGGTGTTGCCCAGCAAAAGGGATGCCACGTTGTCCCATCCCAAGCTTCTAAGCCTGTCAAAGGCAAAAATCACATTGGGGGATGCCCACTTTCCACTGTGTCTCTTGTCTGGTAATCAGAAGAGAAAGGGGACAGGATAGCAAGACAGGCACTATTTGTTTTGGTCTCCAAAAAGGAATCAATAAAGTTCACAAGCAGTTGCAGTGGCATCGTATACTAGACAACCCGATTAGATCTCTGCAATGATAACATATGGCAGGGCAGAAATACCTGGGGTTGGGTTTAAAAGGCAGCCCCACCCAGGAATGCCTGAATGGCTCTGCTCTATCTTTTGTACAATGAAGTTGGGGAAGAGTGCCTTAGCCCCTTCCCCTTGGGTAAAAGCATGCAGTCTCTGGCAATACTGTCCAGCTGGAGCAGTATTGCCTCCAGACACAGGAGAGATTCCTCTTGTGTGATGATACCACTCCTGTGTATCATCGAGAGTGAAAGGCCATGGAAAGACCCATGCACTACTCATGAGAAGAAACATTTGGGGTACACAGGGATGGGGCTGAATCATTAATAACATGAAATGATGCCTCTTTTCCCAAGGACCACTCTCTCATAAGAACATAAGAACAGCCCTGCTGGATCAGGCACAAGGCCCATCTAGTCCAGCATCTGTCTCACACAGTGGCCCACCAGATGTCTCTGGGGAGCCCACAGGCAAGAGGCATGTGCTTACCCTCTCTCCTGCTGTTGCTCCCCTGCAAATGGTATTGAGAGGCATCATACCTCTGAGGCTGGAGATGGCCCACAGCCACCGGACTAGTAGCCATTGATAGACCTGTCCTCCATGCATTTGTCTAATCCCCATTTAAAGCCATCTAAGCTGGTGGCCATCACCACATCCCACGGGAAATAATTCCATAGGTTAATTATGTGCTGTGTGAAAAAGTACTTCCTCTTGTCGGTGACCCCTGGTTCTAGTGTTGTGAGAGAGGGAGAAAAAATTTCTCTCTGTCCACGCTCTCTACTCCATGCATAATTTCATACACCTCGATCATGTCTCCCCTTAGTCGCCTCTTTTCCAAGGTAACGAGCCCCAGATGCTGTAGCCTAGCCTCATAAGGAAAATGCTCCACGCCCCTGATCATTTTGGTTGCCCTCTTCTGCACCTTTTCCGGTTCTACAATATCCTTCTTAAAATATGGTGACCAAAGCTGTATGCAGTACTCCAGATGTGGCCACACCATGGATCTGTATAAGGGTGTTATAATATTAGCATTTTTATTTTCAATCGCCTTCCTAATGATTCCTAGCATGGAATTGGCTGTTTTCACAGCTGCCACGCACTGAGTCGACACTTTCAATGAGCTTTCCACCATGACCACAAGATCTCTCTCCTGGTCAGTCACTGACAGCTCAGATCCCATCAGCATATATGTGAAGTTGGTGTTTTCCTCCCCAATATGCATCACTTTACACTTGCCAACAATGAACCACATTTGTCATTTTGTCGCCCACTACCCATTTTGAGAGATCTTTTTGGAGCTCCTCACAATCTGTTGTGGATTTCACTACCCTAAATCGTTTAGTGTCATCTGCAAATTTGGCCACTTTGCTGGTCACCCCAACTTCTAGATCGTTTATGAACAAGTTAAAGAGCACTGGTCCCAGTACCGATCCCTGGGGGACCTCATTCTCATGAGAATGAAAGGACATGGAGACAGGCAAGCGGGCTGGATGGTAGTTGTTGCCTGGCCTGGTTGCTTGACACAAGCAAGCCACTTGTACTCCAGCAACACCTTTCCCTCTCCTTGTGACTGTCGCAAAGAAGCAGTACAAATAGTCCCTCTACTAGTCCAGTCGTCCATTGGCATATATCCATGTTTGGTTTTGCCCAGTACGGCCAACCTTCTTTCCTGGGATAACTGATAATCGGGACTCCCCTCACCCACAATTTCCCATGGTGATTAATCTGCATATGTCACAACGCGAGTTCAAACCAGTGGTCCCTCTAATTTTTTCCATCTCTGTGCGGAATGAGTTTTGTTCTGGCCAGCAGTATCAAGGCACTGTGTGCACACATGCATTCAGAGTGGGGCCTTCCTGATTCAGCCTGAGTGGGATCTAAAATTAACTGAGCAGACATCAGGAAACTTGTGAGGACATGCACATGTGCAAGTCTTAGAGGGAACAATGATCCAAACCCGGGAAATTTGAATGAGAGTAAGGATCTATCCTCAGTCCCAGTATTTCCCTGGTCTGCCCAACTGGAACCACCCAGACTCCTTGGGAGTATGAAATAGTTGCCTGGAGAGGAGGGGATCATGGTGTACAAGTTCTATTATTTACCACAGAGAATGGGGGCCCCACACAAGCAGTGGCCCCTTGATTTGGATGCCTCACCATATGAAAGCACAGTCCAATGGAGGTACGAAGTTCACTAAGCCTCTGGTCCTTTCCAGTGGACTGGCCCTCTCCTGAGAGGGCTAATCCCCACGTGACAAGCCAAGATGGGGGCAGGAGTGTGCTTGGGTGTTCCTGGACTGCTTTGCCTGGGTCTGCCATTAAAAGAGCATCCTTCGTCACAGTGGGCTGGACCCCAGGATCCTGTGCCCTCCCTCTTATACACATTATCTCCTAAGAAGTAATCATGATTCTTTCAAGAAGTAACAGAAAAATAGTACTCCTCAGCACTGCCCCTGCCCTCCCCCCGGGTGCCAATAACTGTGGTGTGTTTTGCTGCAGGGCTCTTATGGGGGCAGCAGTGCAACTTTTGTCAGGAGAAGGGTTTAAGTGCCATTTAAAGGCATTTAAATGCCATTTCCCTGTGGAGGAAGGGCAGTCCATTTCATAAAGGCACAACTTATTTAAGAGAGCGTCTTCTTCACTATGAGCCCCACCGCCCATTGAGGTCATTTGAGGAGGTCTGTTTCCAATTACCACCAACTCGTCTGGTAGCTATACAGAGATGGGCCTTCTCGGTTGCTGCCCCAAGATTGTGGAATGCGCTGCCTACTAAGATACGATCCTCCCCATCTCTGGCAGTTTTTAAAAAACATCTGAAAACCCATCTTTTCAACTAAGCTTCCTCAGCTTTTTAAAATTTGTTGGTTTTAATTTTGTGATTGATTTTAAATTGTTGAATTGTTTTAACTTTGTATATATGTTTTAATTGTTTTATGTTAACCGCCCAGAGACGAACGTTTGGGTGGTATATAAATGTGATAGATAGATAGATAGATAGATAGATAGATAGATAGATAGATAGATAGACGGACAAACTGTGCTTGGCACTCCCCACCCCCATATCATGGCCAGTGGCTGCCACGCTGCAGATGTTCTGATGCCTTGTCCACAATCTGGCGAGGTGAGCCCTATGGAGTTTGCTGGGATGTAGCCACCGCAGACCAGGAAGAGGGAGTGGCTCCCTTGCCCTGAAACTGGAGGTTGCTGGGCTACAGCTGGATGAATGCATGTGATGCGATTCATGGTTACAGACATTAACCTCAGGTTTGTCTACCCGCGGTTTGCCGTTACATGCTAATAAGGCCAATGTGGAATGTGGTTTGGCACTCCACTGTAGCTTTGGGTGCAAGAAATCTTTTAAGATACTGGGAAGAAACAAAGTGCTGTTAACAAAATTAACAGTTGTTCATGAAAACAGCACATAAATGTAGGTAGATAAAGAGAGAAACATAACATAGGCCCAGTTCACACGTAACACTAAACCGGAGGTGGGCAAATCCACAGTTTCAATTGGGAACTCCAGACTGCACCTCAGATGTCTGTCAAACCATTGCCTGCCAAACTCCAGTTCCAGGATCCGGGCATAGTGGCGCGAGCCTTTAATCCCAGCTGCCGAGGAGGCTGAGGCCAGCAGATTGTTTGAGCTCAGGAGTTCTCGGCTGCAGTGGGCTATGCTGATCGGGTGTCCGCAATCAGTTTGGCATCAATATGGTGGTCCCTGGGGAGCCGGGGGCCACCAGGTTGTAGGGTGAGCTGGCCCAGGTCCAGTTCCGGGAGAGGAGAGCCCCTCCCTGCTGCTCAGCCTCCCATGCAGATCCCTGCAGGCTCCATGGCCAGACTGTGGTCAAAGCATCAACATGTCAGTGGGACAGCCACAATTGGCCATGATCTCGAAGCGAGGGCGGGGGTGGTGTCAAGTAGGATTGTGCATTTTAGGAGCGCTCCACCCGCCCTTGGCATGGAAAGG
Organism: Hemicordylus capensis; assembly: GCF_027244095.1. Classification (NCBI taxonomy): domain Eukaryota; kingdom Metazoa; phylum Chordata; class Lepidosauria; order Squamata; family Cordylidae; genus Hemicordylus; species Hemicordylus capensis. The sequence continues at coordinate 387,213,541 of NC_069657.1, read as the reverse complement.
GCATTTAAATCCATTTAAATGCCCTACAATGCCCTGCAATGCTATGCCATGGCAGTGCTTATTCTGCAAGCAATGCCCCCCACAAAGAATCCCACACCCTCATAGTCCCACACAAGCATGAATCCTGGGGTGCATGTGTGTGGGGTGTGTGTTGGTATTCCACTGTTAGTAAGGGGGGGAGGGGAATATGGGGACCCCACAGGAAGGGATATGTGGATGAGGGAGGGCAAAGGATGCTGGGAGGGGTCTGTCCAGGGGTGTAACTATACTAGGGCAAGGGGAGACAGTTGTCTGGAGGCCCACTGCCTTGGGAGGGCCCCCAGAGGCAAGTCACATGACTGACTCCCCCAGCCACACACACATACCCCGGGCTTCCTTCAGTTGTATTCATCCTCCGAAATTCTTTGTCTAGTACCATTACGTTTACAAAACATTTTTTAAAAAATTTAGGATGATGTTCTCTCTCTCTCTCTCTCTCTCTCTCTCTCTCTCTCTCTCTCTCTCTCTCTGCTTTTTGTTACCACTATTCACCCTCATTTAAGATTTCTTTACTGTATGAGCTGAGCTTCAGTGAGGGGGGGCATTCTAAAATCTTGTCTCTGGGCCCACTTCAACCTTGCTACGCCCCTGGGTCTGTCCCACAAACCTGGGAAGATGTCGCAAGGGGTAACCATGGCAAAGCAATCCATGCAGATGCAACTGAAATCCTGCTGTCTAGAAGCTTGCTGCCCAGTGGGCTCACCCTCTCATGAGAGGGCCAGTCTTCTGGGGAAGGCTATGCTCAAGTAAGGGCACTGCCCCACCCACGGACTGAGAGCTCATGAGTTGAGCCAGCCCACTTACCCACTCACACAAGGGGACCCGCTTGTCTGGGCCCCCCAACTCTCAATGGTAAAAGATAGAACAGATCCCTCTAAAGTTCCCCACCCTCATTCCCTGTGGAGATTTTCATGCACCCAAAGGACGTCTAGATGCTCCATGTGCCATGTCCCGGCCGCATGCACGGTGGGAGATACTGGGATGGACCATTACACCCATTCAGAATTCAAAGTCCCGGTCTGGCATTGCAGCGTATACAGATCTGCCAGCATGGGGAATTGCAGGATGGGCCCCCTCCCATTTTAAAGTGGGATCGCCATTTCAAGGTACAGGCAAGGATGCACATGTCCGATTGGCGGTTGGGCTGGCAGGGGGCACACTCCGACAGCTACTCAGCGGCAGCCACTAAGACAGGGAAAGCAGTCTCTGGACTACCCCTCCCGACGGCTTCCCTCCACACTGCAACCTTGCTTGATATAGAGCCCCAGTGTCCTGTCACACCCACGAGGGACTGATTGATGGGAGAAGAGGATGTTTTGCCATCAGGCATCATGACAGAATTTGCTCAGTAATTCTCTCTCCTCCCCTCGGATGGTTCTTCTCATGAGTTAAAATGGGGTGTCCCAATGGTCTTTCACTATCATTATTGAGCAGTGCACCCCTGCCCTATCTTCTCAGCAGTAATGCACTTCCCACATATTGGAGCACTACTAACCTTGGCAACCGGCCCTGCTCATGAGGAAGCCTAGGGAGCGCAAAGCTCCAAGGGGCTGGGCCCCCTTCTCCAACCTTTCTCTGTGAAAAATAGAACTTTGATGATCAAATATTCCTGGGGCCGCCCTTTACACCTGGCCATGAGCACTCACCCCCCACCAACAGTTGTGTGGATACAGGAGACATCAGGTTCTGGAACAGACCCTTAAGCACATTCAAAATCCCTGGGTATGCAGAACTGTGGACATATGCAGAACTGTGGGTGTGTGGATTCGTGGGAGAGAGGATCTACAGTTTCCAGCTGCCCCAAGACAGCTGGGTCGCCCTCTGGGGGCATGGACAAGGGTGCACATGTCCACATAGGTGGACAGGCTGGCAGGGGACGTGCTCCAACACCTACTTGGTGGCAGCTGCCTAGTCAAGGAAAGCAGTCTCCAGGGTACCCCTCCCCATGGTTTCCCTCCACATAGCAACCTGGCTCTATTTAGACCTCCAATGGCCTGACATTCTTGTGTGGGAGCTGTCAGTGGGAGAAGTGGATGTTCTGTTGTCAGAAATGATTAGAGATTTTGCCTGGCAATTCTGTTCCCTCCCCTTGATGGTTTTTCTCATGAGTAGTGTGAGGGTGTCCCTATGGCCTGGCACTCTATTGAGCGAGTGCAGTCCACCCTGCGTTGGCATCTGTCCTCATCACATAGGAGGAATCGCTCCTTTCACTGGAGCAATGCTGATCCTGCTGCTTGGCCCAGCTCATGAGTAAGCCCAGGAAGCAAACCTCACCCCCACAGGGAAGGGGCTGGCCCCCCTCCCCCAGCCTTTTTGTGAAAAAATAGAACTTGGCAGCTCCACAATCCCTGCATGTGGTAGCCTCTGAAACCTGGACAGGAGTCCCCCCCACCAACACCCCCACTTTGTTCCACACCCAGAGAGGGGATGTCCTGCTCATGTTAGCTATCCCTGTCATGAGGGGGGTATGTGTCAGGATGTGGCCATGTGCACTGATGGTGGAGACACCAGGTTCCTTGATGTTCTTTTACTCCCATTCAAAATTCCCGGGTCTGGCACAACGCTGTGCTGTATGCAGATCTCCCAGTGTGAAGATTTGTGGGAGAGAGGGGCCCAGGCTGCCGGTGGCTCCAGGATAGCAGGGTCCCATTTAGGGGCATGGGCAAGGATGTGTCTTGATGTGGGCGCATGGGTTGGCAGGGCACATGGTTTGACAGCTACTTGTCAGCAGTCACCAAGACCATGACAGAAGTTGCCCGAGTACCCATCCCCACGGCTTTCCTTCATAGAGCATCCAGACTCCATGTCGAGTCCCCAAGGTCTGCCACTCTCATGAGAAAGCAGTCTGTGGGAGCAGGGTACTTCAGAGTACCCTCTTCTTTTTCCTTCCAAATTGCTCTTCTCATGAGTAAGCCTAGGGACTGATAATCACCAACAGGAAGGGGCTGGGCCCCCCTTTCCCCAACTTTCCTGTTCAAAAAAAAAAAAAAGAATTTGGGTGCTCAAGAATCCCTGCATGCTGCTGCCTTTTTGGAGCTGGCCCCAGGCATCTCCTCCGCCCTATGCTCCCCTGCTTATGTTGTCGCCTGGAGTGTTTGTGCTTGCGTGCATACACTGCTGTCGCTTCCTTATTGAGGAACAAATAACTTAGTGCCCATCCTGTCTTCCCATCTCCTTTCTCTCCTGCTTGCCAGCTGGGGGGAACAAGGGATCGAGTTGGTACAGCGAATGCCCATTGAGAGGATGGCAAGGCTGCGGTGGGGTGTTGCGGCGTCCCTGTTGGCTGGCAACTCCATAGCTGCGTAGCTGACAGGAGGGTCAGGGCTGGTTCTCCAAGAGAAGGCCAGATAAAATCTACAAAGGAATGCAGCAGCCACGTCCTTGGGTGGGTATGTGCCCCCGCCTCTATGATTGCGGTTAGGACATTGGCATGAAACTGTGGTTATGGTGGCATCCAGAGCTGGATGTAATGCCTTGGCGTCCAAACCTCAGGTTTCGGTGGCAAACCTTTGCACAAACCGAAGGTTCAAACTGGAGTTTGGTGAGGCAAACCAGAGGTCACTTTTGGCCTGAAACCACAGTTTTGCATATTCGGATGTACTGCAGTTCCAAACGCTGTCCCATTTAACTCCAGTTTGGTGTTATGTATGAACCTGGCCATAGGTTCTAACTATGATGTAGCATAAATGTTATGTACCATAGGTTAGAGTACTACATGAGCAGTGCAATCTTAGTCCTCAGAAGTCCTATTGGGCTCACTGGGTCTTACTCCCTAGTAAGTGTTTTTAGGATTGCAGTCTTAGAATGGCAAAGAATAGATTAACCTAGATAATTCTTAGAGCTGTCAAAGACTACTCACAGAAAGTCAATGAAGCTGGTTTTTCAAAGACTTGACTTGCTTTAAACTCCTCAATGTGGGTGGGGGGACTTTTATCAGATCTGCAGATAGTTTGAGTGTGACAATGAACTCTTTCATACATGCTTTAGACAGTGAGGAGTCAGGAGTGGAAATTCAGCATAGCCACAAATCTGGACTCTGTTGTGTTCTTGTTTATGTTCAAAGGGAACATGGAGAACAGGTGAGATCATTTCAGTGCAGAGGTAGAGAAAAATACTGTATAGCTGGTCTAGCTGGCACACAATATGTTCCTCTAAGTTCTTCAGTCAAGATGGATACAAAATTAATAAGCATTCTAGATTTGTGTCCTGTATCTGTCATAGAGGGTAATATGACTCTGTGACTGAGTGCGCCATGGAAACGTAATATACCAGAACACATTCAGTGGCATGGCATTTTGGTTAGCCTTCTCACTCCTTCACTTCCCCCAATTATGTCTGGAAAAGGAAGCAAGATTTTCCCAGCTTACCTGGCCCTGTATATATGTTCCCTTTACTTTGGAGAAGACAGAGAATCGTATTACCCACAGCCGGGGCTGTCCTTAGGGCATGGCAAGCAGGGACTCGCCCCAGGCCCCACTCTTTTAACCCCTATTAGAATTAACTGGAAGGGGCCCATGTACTGGCTGATTTGCCCCGGGCCCCACACCTTGCCAGCGCGCTCTAAGGACAGCCCTGCCCACAGCAGAGGAGTTAAGATATAACAGAGTTAAGATATAACGCTTATTTTAGCTACTTTTCCTGTAAACATCTCCATTGAATTCCTTTCAGATACCTTATTGCATCTGAAAACCATAGCCCTGCTTATCTTTAGGTAAGGTCCTGACTACACACATTGGCACAGTGCAGCCAAGATTAATAACTGTTTCTCCATTGACAATCCAACCCCCTGCTAACTGTAAATAATATTTCAGAGAAGATCCTGATGCATCATGATCTATTATGTTGCCGTGATGAGGCTGGTTGTTATGTCTTTAGCAGTGATTTATCATCCTCTGCAATGACACAAATCATGGATAGCTCATGACATTCCAGAATGTATGGTCCCTTAGTTGTGGCAGAGATGAATCTGGTGCTTAGATCATAATGTTTTGGGATGTTTAGCTGATGTTTTGCTTCCATCTACTTTTAAAGTGTGGCTGGGCTTACACAAAACATGCCTATAGCCACCGCTACCATGTTGTTAACCATGTCAACAACTCCTTTAGTCACTGCTCTTTGCAGCTTGAATATTTTCCATTGTAAACATGCCTGGAGTAGTCAACTTGAAAATCTAATTTACTTATTTACTCAGCATCCTTTTGCTCAGCTTATAATTTGTTCTTATCCCTTATCACCTTTGCTATTACATAACCTTTGGATGCAGAAACTCTATGGTTATAGGAATCAGCAAAAAGTACCAATTAATTCGACAAGTACGTCAGTGACTGAATTCCTGCAGATAATAGCAATGGCAGTAAAATCTTGCTCCATCGTCACCACTGAGTTCCTCTCACAGCATGTGCCATACCCAGATTCACAAATCTTCCAAGCAATGCCTTCTGTGTTCCCTCCCATTGCCCACCGCCAGGTTAGTAGCTGCTGGGATGAATCCAGTTTCTGTAACAAAGTCATGTGAACTCTTTATCCAGAACTCTTCCTGTGGATTCAACATTCTGGTCTGAGATTTGAGATTTTTTGGGCATAGGATCTGGCTCTCATAAATGCAGTTTGGGGCTAGAGAAATCATAGGCTTCTGCCTACAGTAAGTGTATCACCCTCACTCTGTATCCTGATCCCAGGGACACATTCTGGCATTCTGTTGCATGCATAATGAGCATAAAATGTTCTCCTAAGCACTGGAGTACACTCATCTGTTTGGGTTCAGTAGACCTATTCCGACACAACAAGCCCACGTTCAAGCTGTGAACAAAGAGAAGAGTAAGCTCTTGGGCTGGAGCTGATCTAATCCAATGAGCTGCTGCTGCTCTATCAGCTCTGCTGTGGTGAAAGGGATGTTCGTATTCCTACCTTTTTATTTAAAATAATGATTACCATCTTATTTGCCTTCAAAATATCTCAGAGATTCAGAAGATACTTCCGTGCAAGAAGCATGGCCCCTTAATACGTTCAAGGGGGCTTACTCGTTCATAAACAATAGGTAAATTAATAACTAAGTGCATATGCTCTAGCTTTCTGTGTAAATATACCCTTGGCAATCCGTTCATTATGATGAAAAAGATCATATATTGCTTCAAACTTGCTTTCTTAACTAAACATTAAAGGAGTTGAACTAAGGACAGATTTCATCCATTTTATCCTTATATAAGCTCAGGTTATCTATCTCCCACTGAGATAAATCCTGAAATCCTTATTAACCCTTTACTCAGACAAAACACCTACTGATGCCAATGAGAGCTGAAAGCACTTCAGCCCTCCCACTGATCTATCAGCTGTGGTGTATTCAGAAACCCATTTCACAAAGAGACACTAGGCCATGATATTATAATGACAGTCTGCCTTGTTATCTTTTTGTTGCGCCTATTTTTTCATCTTCCAATTGCATCGTTTCTTGTTCCTGTTGTGTATTTGTGCAAATAACTGTGCCAGAAGCAGAGGGCAGGAGAAAATGGACAGTTCTCACAATGGATGGATATGACCAGCGTAGTCCTCATGGATCTATACCAGGACCATTGCCATTTAACTTGCCCATAAATGATCTGGGATCATGGGTTAGCAGTGCAGTGGTAGGATAACTATTTGGGATGGTGAAGACCCAAGTGGACTGTCAACAACTCCAGACTGGTGACTGGGCAACAAAGTGGACATATAAGTGCAAAATGATGCATGCTTGGACAATCCCCTTCCAAACCTAACCACATAAACTGATGGGATCTGAACTGACGGTGACTAACTGGGAAAGAGATCTTGGGATGATGGTCAGCGGTAGCTGGAAAAATGAAGTTGAAGACATGTCAACTGAGTGGGGAGGGGAATTCCTGTTCTTTCCTGTGGGTGCTGGAAGGTGGCAGGAGAAGCAGGAGGTGCTCCAGCCAGCACCATGCAAAGCCATTTTTAGGAGGGCTGCCCCTGCTGCAAGGCAACTCTCCAGACAGAAACGGTGTGCCTGTCTGTGATGGCTGTTGGGCCTTCTCCTCCACAGGAATGACATCTGCACATTATTGCTTCACTGGAGAGTCTCAATCCATTCTCCAGTAGGAAAAGGGGCTACACAGGGGCCTTGTCCTTGGAGCACCCACTGCTGTCTTTGCCACTGCCAAGGGAAGTTGCCAAGAGGCTTTGGGGCACAGGAAAGGAGAGGCAGCTGCAGAGGTCGGACCCTGCAGGGATTTTCCTGTGCTCTTGGTGAAATGCTCATGCATAGCCTTCTGTTGCAGGTGAGGATTTCTAAGTCGGCCCTTTGGTGAAAGCATCAAATATCGGTTAAACCAAGGAGGATGTATTTTGGGCATCTTGCCTGGCTGCTGATTCATTTATAGCAATTCTTACGCCCCATTTGTAGCAGGAAAACGGGAAGGCTTGTCTTATCCAGCGTGGTGTAGTGGTTAGAATGTTGGACGGAGTTGAAATCCATTCAGCCATGAAACTCACTGAGTGACTCTGGGCCAGCCACTTTTCTCTCAGCCTAACTTACCTCACACAGGGTTGTTCTGGGGATAATGATAACTATGTACTGGGTTCTGGACTCCATGGAGGAAAAGCAGGCTACAAATGTAATACATACATACATACAGACAGACAGACATACAGACATACATGTATCCAAAGGGAGACTTCCTTTATCTATATATTTAATCCCCGTAGACGTGCTTCTGTGGGGATGCATCCCGGCAACCCAGCTGATTGGCTGGGCAGCGGAGCAGAGGGACGCACCTGACTGGCTGAGGCGCGTCTGTGGTGGAGGACAGAGGCGGCGGTGGGCCTTGCCAGGCCATGGAGGCCAGGGTGGCGGCGGGCCCGGCCCGGCCGCAGAGGCCGGCGGTGGCCCGGCCGGAGACTGGGGCGGGGGGGAGAGAGGTTGCCAGCAGTGGGCCCGGCCCAAACGCGGAGGCCGGCGGCGGCGGGCCCGGCTGCCAGGCGGCGGGCCCGGATGCCTGGCCGCGGCAGGCCTGGCCGTGGCGGCAGCACTCGGCCAGGCCGGAGACTTGGGCGAGGGGAGAGGCGGCGGATCCGGCCTGGCGAGGAGTCCAGGCGAGGAGGCGACGGCGGCCCGGCCGGAGACTGGGGGGGGGGAGAGGTTGCCGGCCCCAAAAAACGCACAGATGCTCTGTGCGGGGGTCAGCTTGTATGTTCTATTTCGTCTCCATGGTTGTTGTATGTCACTTGCGTGGTATGTTAAAAAATGCTGTTAAAAGAACCATGAAGCCTGAACACTTTACATGGATTCAGACCAGCATGGGAGCGACCACAAGAAGGGGAGCCAAGCCCCCAGTTGGGCTTCTTTCCAAGGTAGCCTGAATGAAAGTGTGCTTCTGAACCACTTCATTGAATTCTGGGGCATGCCCCTCATTTACATGAGAATCCAGCTGTGCTGGAAACAATGCCTGCCCCTTGAACTGTTCTGCTCCAGGAGGCTTCCTATTGTGCCTATAGAGTTGGGGGCAGGGCTCCTGGTTTGAGCTGGCGCCTGGTTTTAGTTGTTTATTCCCACTGCCCTCTAGACACATACTCAAAGTATATTAAGTAAGATAATAAGTAAAGTAAAGTAAAAAGTAAAGTCAAGTTGGTGTCAACTCCTGGTGACAACAGAACCCTGTGGTTGTCTTTGGTAGAATACAGAGGGGTTTACCATTGCCTCCTCCCACGCAGTATGAGATGATGCCTTTCAGCATCTTCCTATATCGCTGCTGCCTGATATCAGTATCAGTGGGGGTTCGAACTGGCAATCTCTGGCTTGCTAATCAAAGAAAACAGATGACTGCATGGAGACATGATAGAAGTATATAAAATCTTGCATGATGTGGAGAAAGTGGATAAAGAGAAATTCTTCTCCCTCTCACATAACACTAGAACCAGGGGTCAGGATTGCCAGGAGATCTAGGACCAACAAACGGAAGTACTTTTTCACACAATACATAATCAACTTGTGGAATTCTCTGCCACAAGATGTGGTGACAGCCAACAACCTGGATGGCTTTAAGAGGGGTTTGGATAACTTCATGGAGGAGAGGTCTATCATCGGCTACTAGTTGGAGGGCTGTAGGCCACCTCCAGCCTCAGAGGCAGGATGCCTCTGAGTACCATTGCAGGGGAGTAACAGCAGGAGAGAGGGCATGCCCTCAACTCCTGCCTGTGGTTTCCAGTGGCATCTGGTGGGCCACTGTGCGAAACAGAATGCTGGACTAGATGGGCCTTGGGCCTGGACCAGCAAGGCTGTTCTTATGTTCTTAAGTCATTTCCCCACTGCACCATTAGGTGGCTGCTATACTTTTGAAAAATGGATGGTGATTGTGTTGGTCCTCTTTGACTGTTATCTTTGAAATGAATATTGATTAATATAATACACTTAATAAATACTATTCTCCTCACTTAACAGGGCCTGTCAACTGCTTTTCAAATATGTTTAAAGTACCACCGTGTTTCTGTGAATTCCAGAGCCACTGTAAAGATCTATTAGACAACGACAGCTTTGCTGAGGTAGGACATTTCTAAAATGTTAGCACTAGCAGTCAGAACCTTTTCTGTGCTACACGTGTTCACTTTGACAGAAACCATTGTGACAGTTAGGAAATGAATGTGATAGATAGATAGATAGATAGATAGATAGATAGATAGATAGATAGATAGATAGATATGCATCTTTTAAACATACATCTTTTGAAAAATAGTTCATACACACATTTAAACAAGTATTCCATTTCCCAACTGGCATGTGTTCTGTTGTGGCTAATGTATGTATTTCCAAAAACAATGATATGTTTCCAATACCATCTTCCACATTTTTTTTTGATGAGCAATAAAATAGGTTGAGGTGGGATGTGTTGTATCCCACCACATTATATCATTCCTCTTTTCCCCTCTCTGTTGGATGGCAATCGGGGACCTTCATGCCAAGCTTTGGAAGCAACAGCATCTGGCTCCTTGGCAGATTGTGCAGGCGGTCTTGTTGCCAGCCTTTAAGCTGTGTCTGGGTCTGCTGCATGGTTTGGCTGCAGATGGGCTCTCTGGGTTGCCTTGTGCTTCTGGGTTCCAGTTTTGGCTTACCTTTGATTCAGAAGACTTTACTCATTTTTATTCATTTGTGAATATGGGCCCATCCAAATGTCTCATGAAACTGATCCTGATATTCAAAATAATTTTTTTTAAAAAATAAAACAAAATGAAGAGACTGCCATTCCGCAGGTCAAAATAATATAATAAAATCATCAAGTGGTGTAGATCTAATAAAACCACTCCCTTTTCAAACAGATTTAAAATATAAGGATTTTATTCCTTTATTGAAATTGAATATGAAGCAGCAATGTACTGTAAAGACAATGACAGATATTTACAGAACATCAGTGTGGTTAAAAGGCTAACCTGTGCTTTGCTTCTCAGTTTTGATATGGAATAATACTGGAGTGAAGGACAGCTTCCTTTGAGTTTAGGGTCAATATGATCTGTGTTCCAAGATGCTTCTGGTTCCAGAGACAAAGTTTCAAGTATTTAATCACTTAGTTCAACAATACTTTCTTCCTAGAGTTTGTGTAGAAGTTAAGTCTTACTTAGAGGTCATTGGACTGACATAAAAGTCAGTCAATAGACAGGGCCTGATATATATGGGGATCATTTTATTGCTCTGCAGATTGTTGTTGAAAATAAAATAAAAGACGTGAGTTTTGGGCAGTATAAAAATATGTTAATAAAAATAAATAAAAATAAAATAAATAAATAAATGTTGTGTGCTGATGGAGCATATAAGAATTGGTATCTCAGAAGATAAACAGCCATAGTATTCATTGTCATAAGTAATTTGTCCTTGAAGTCAATGCAGACACTACCTATTTAGTCAGGATGGTGACTCTAATCCAGTTGGCCTAGAAAGCAGAATCATGTAAGTTTCCATTTTAGTAAGAAGTGGTGGTAGATATTTGTGAAGGTTAGTGGAATTCAAGAGGATGTCTATGGTTCTGCCCATAGATGGCATGGGGTGGTTTTTCTTTCCCTTTCCAAATTAGGAAATTAGGAAATAAATCTTTTGAAGCACACAAAAAATTGGAATGTTTATCATTTTAATGATAAAATGCAGCATTACAAAGTATACAGAGATTCCTCTTTCCACATGTGTGTGTGCGCGCGCACACACACACACACACACACACACACAGCCTGTGTCAGATCAGTTGTTGTTGCCTGGTGTGTGTTCTTAAAGAAAAGTGATGAGAGTTTGGCAGGCTTATGTGAAAATGGATGCTCCTGCTGTGTTGAGAGATGTGAAAGCCCAGCTGAATAGCATATAGATGTGCCATTCCCTAGGGGAAAAATGATAATGATCTATATGTTTGCAATGAAGAGTAGGAGGAGAAATAGCTTTGTGCATGCTGAACTTTCCTTTCTCTGCCTATGTACCACATAAGCATCCCTCACTGAGAGGGACACTCCATATTTACTTCGTTGTTGGAATCTTGCCTGCCATCCCTCATTGGCTTGGCAAAAGCACACTAGCTGTTTTTCTCAACAGTTGTAGAGCAGGTGTAGCTTAATAAATGAGAATGCTCCTCAGAATGAAGAATATATATGTCCACACCACCTCTTGCAGAGTTGCACCTATCCACACAGCAGCAGCTTCGTGCTTTCCTCGCTACATCAATTTGCTCTTACAAATGTTTGAGCTATTCTTTTCATTTTTCGGGCAATGGATTTGTTTAGCTTGAATGCCTAGTTCAGTTCTCTCAGTCATGAGGAATGGCACTCCAATGTCTTAAGAAGGGCAATTCTCTCTACTATCCTTATCAATGAACTCTCTGACACGGCTTCCACCCTTTTATTTTGGTAGCCTCAGCCTGCTGGTTTGCTTACTCGAATCCTGCTCTATGCCCCCTTTAATGGGCTAAGGGGAAGCTACTCAGCCGTTTCCAGCTCTGAGGCAAGGATGAAAGTCATGCTGCCTGTTAGCAGTCGCTTGCAAAAGCAAACTTAAGACTTCCCCTCCCAAGATCATTACCAGCCAAATCCAAACTCCACTGAAGTTAAGGTCTCGTTTGTTATGAGCTGGGGCGGCCCAATCCATGAGACAAAGTGAGGCAGTTAATTTGCTGCCTCAGGCAGCAGACTGTTGAGGTACCAGTGAGGTGGCAAAATGCCCTCCTACCCAGGGGTGCCCTTCCCTCCAGCCATCTGGGTGGAGATCCATTCCCCCACACTCCCTGGGGCCCCCCACATACTTTTAACCACGTCCTGGGGGTGGGGGTGGCTGCACTGTGGCAACAAGACTGCCTGCACAATCTGCCAAGGAGCCAGATGCTGTTGCTTCCAAAGCTTGGCCTGCACTGCACCAGGCAGCTGAGTGCATGACTCTGCTGAGGGTGGGCTGCAGCCCATTTGTGGCCCTCCTGTGCATGGCCAGGGTCTGAGGGCCAAGTGAGGCCAGCCCACGGCCATCTACTTCCATGGGCCTGTAATGGCCACCTGCTTCCCCACCTGGCCAGCAGCATGCCTGCACAGTGTGAGCGAGGCACAAGCACGTGATGCATGTGTGGCACGTTGCACGAGCCAACCCATAGTGTGTGATAGTGGAGCTGCTGCAAGGGAGAGCAGTGATCACTGAGCAGGGCAAGGTCTCACGGTGAGGCCGACTGGGTGTTCTCTGCGGCCCGGTCCTGGGAAGTGAGCAGGCAGTCATAGCAGCAGCCATTGAGTCACTGACTCTCCCATCCTGCTCTGAGGCTCTGCAGTGGTGGCAACTCAACGACCAGTGAGGGGAGAGCAATTGCTAACTACATACACACCCCTAGACCAGCAACGTGTGAGCGAGAACAACAGGTAAATTGTGTCAACCGAGTTCTCATGTTATGGGTTGGGGTAGTGGTGTGTGTGTGTGTGTGTGTGTGTGTGTGTGTGTGTGTGTGTGTGTGTAGAGAGAGAGAGAGAGATGCTGGGACTTGAAGCTGAATCTGTTGCTTGCTTCTTATGTAAGGATCTGTTTTCTGGGTGCTTTTGAGTGAGTGGTAAGGGTGGCGTGTCCGTGTGTGTGTGTAGGGGGATGATGCTTATCATGCGGCGGGGCAGGGGAGGCCTCTAGGTCCAGGTTACAAAATTACCTAGGTGTACTTCTGCTCCTACCCCCTTCTTTTAAAATGAGGAGGAGGAGGAGAGCAGGGTGTATATAAGGGGTATCATTTGGTGCCTTGTCTTAGCTACACAGAGGCCTTGAGCTGCACTCGGTAATGAGCTTCTCCCAGTACTGCCATGACTCACTGCTGCAGTTGCTCCCTTCTCCCAAAACCTACCTGGTGCAGCTACAGGAACAGGAAGATCACATAGGAGGCCTTCATTTCTCTCTCATGCTGAAAGGGCAGCTTTCCAAAGATCCTGAAAATTGTATGTATGTCACAGTGCTCTTAGGAGCAAGAAGTGCTGAGACATGAAGGCCGCCTTCGGACGTAATGTGAAACTGCAGTTTGAATGGACCTACGGTTGCGCTCCCCCTCCCCCTACTCGACTGTCTGAATTTGGACATCCATGAGAGCTCCCTCTCTGCAGTTTCTCTGACTGCAGAGAGGAGGCGGAACTGGCTCCCTGGGCTTTCTCCTTTACTGAAAGACAGCCCTGGCAGCCAATAGCAGCTAAAGTCTGGTTGCAATGCAACAAGACTACAGTGCCAGCATTTGGACATAATGCTGACACTGTGGAACCGGAAGTCTAGGTGGTATCTAAGGTACAACTCTATGTCCTAGGAATGAAACCACGGGTCCCTTTTGTGGCAAAACTCTGATTGCCCACACTTGGACTTACAGTTTTTGAAACTGGAGGTTCCTTCACCTCTGATTTTATGTTACGTGCGAATGCGGCTATAATTTTGGAGGGCTTGATGACTCTACTATGTGTTCAGTGCCTCACCACCATCCATTACCACATATATTTTCGGATAAGTCTTGTCTTGTATGAAACTTTCATTAAATATGGGATTATATATCACGCATGGCTTCAACCTACACTTTGCATTTCCCTAAGTACACATAGGCACATAGGAAGCTGCCATATACTGAGTCAGACCATAGGTCTATCTAGCTCAGTATTGTCTTTATAGACTGGCTACGGCTTCTCCAAGGTTGCAGGCAGGAATCTCTCTCAGACCTATCTTGGAGATGCCAGGGAGGGAACTTGGAACCTTCTGCTCTTCCCAGAGTGGCTCCATCCCATAAGGGGAATATCTTACAGTGCTCACACATCAAGTCTCCCATTCATATGCAACCAGGGTGAACCCTGCTTAGCTAAGGGGACAAGTCATGCTTGCTACCACAAGACCAGCTCTCCTTCCCTTCATATGCTGAGAAAAGCAGAAACTAAGGTAGTTCAAACCCCCAAAGATCTGGTCCATTGAGAAACATATAATTGTACTGGTTTGAACACTTTAAAACAATAAATCAATTATTGTTGTTTATTTTTTAAATATATGAGATGCAATGTACTTTGGCTGACTACTCCACATTTGATAAAAAGAAATAACTTGAAAGCAAAGATCTGTGAACAGTGGGTGAAAGGCATGGTTCTGGCCCCAGTTATGAATGCCCCAGTCACATCCAGGTTACATTACTCTAATGTGTTGTATCTGAGACCATCTTTGAAGACTTTCTGGAAACTTTAGTTGGTTCAAAATGTGGTTTCCGGAGTCTGATTGAAGCTAGGACATTGGACTATATTCCTCTACCAGCTATGCCGGTTACAATTCTGCTTCTGGGTTCAATTCAAGGTATTGGTTTTGTACTTTAAAGACCAAAATACCTCAATAATCTTCCCCCAGATCAGAATTTACCTGAGCACTTGTTTCTACCTTTGTGGCCCTCCTGGTTTATAGCTGCTTCCTGCACAGACACAAAGAAATCTTATGCAGATTTAACAAAAGGTTTATTCAGAAACAACTCTTCTCCTTTCCCTTCCTTTTCCTCTCTGACTCCACGCCCCCCTCCCACTTTCTACAGGATCCCTACTGGGACAAAATTCTCAGCACAACATAAAATATTACTAGATAGAATACAACACATCCCTCCCCTTTATAATAGGCTTGTGCATTTTGATTTGGGTACAAAACGTTTTGTGCCCAAAAATGGCAATTTCGGAGGATTTGTAACCAAAACAAAATCAAGAATTAAAAAACAGAGATTTTTGTTTCCAAATCGAAATGAGTTTGTTTCGGACAGAATGCTTTGTTCTTCAGAAAAGCATTGCAGTTCAAATTGACTTCTCTGACTCTCTCCACTCCAGCTGAGGCACTGAGTGATTAGCAGAAGATAAGATATGCAAAAACTGTTGAGCATGAATAGTTTAGTTAAGTGTTGTATTCAGTGTGATTGAAATGCAAACTGACCTTGCAAAGGGATTGGAAGACAGCATTTTGAGACAGAAATACCCAAATATCTTTGGGAGCTCAATGCAATTCCAAAGCTCTTGCTAAAAGCCATGGTATAAATTGTGTGGAGAAGCTTTTTGAGAAGCTGGTTAGGAAAGTTCTGAAATTACACAGGTGTTTCTTTCCAACTAGCCGACCCCACACAGAGCATCTGTGTGCTCTTGGGGGCCGGCGGTTACCTCCCCCCCACTTTCTGCCCCAGTCTCCGCTGCTGGGCCCAGCCACCTCTCCTCCCCACTGCCACTTCTGCCCCCCCAACTTTCTTTCCCCACTCCTGGGCCTTGCCTCCGTGGCTGGGCTGGGCCTGCCACCTCTGGCCTCCACAGCCGGGCTGCCGCCATGGCAACCAATCCTCCTGAGTGCACCTCAGCCAATCAGGCGCGTCTGCCGCCCAGTCAATCAGCTGGGCTCTGGGACGCACATTCCAAGGCACACCCAGGAGAACTGATATAATAGAAGGTTTAGAAAGAATCTCTTGTTCAGGGCTCTTTTGAAAAGCTGTTTTGTTTTTCTTCTGATTCTTATGAGTTATAGTGGTGTCTAAGTTTTGATGCCCAAGTTGAGCAGTCTAATGTAATTTAGGCCACAATGTAATTTGGTGGGACATGATGTCTAAGCCAGGGGTTCAAAACTTTTCCCATTGCAGGGACAGGTCATCCACATGGCACTACAGGAGACAAAAGGAGGGGGTGGGGAATACACCTGTCAATCTATTGACATCCCCAGGAGTCTTAGTTGCTTCTCTCTTTTTTGTAACTATGATCCATGGTTTTGCACTTTCTTAAATGCAGTGATGATAAATCTCAACAATTCTGGACAGTAGGCTGATTTGTTTGGGCTTCAGCTCACTCCACTTCCGTTAAATGGACATTTGAAGCTGTTCCATAGTACCAAGGCAGTTTTATTTTATTTTTTTACATTTTATATCCCGCTCTTCCTCCAAGGAGCCCAGAGCGGTGTACTACATACTTAGGTTTCTCCTCACAACAACCCTGTGAAGTAGGTTAGGCTGAGAGAAGTGACTGGCCCAGAGTCACTCAGCTAGTATCATGGCTGAATGGGGATTTGAACTCGGGTCTCCCCAGTCCTAGTCCAGCACTCTAACCACTACACCACGCTGGCTCATTGGTCTATCTTGCTATCTCAAATGAACTGTGGTCACTGTTCCACGGGGAGGGAGTGTTTTTATTGAAAGATTGCTTGAATCCACAAATGGGTTGTGCTGCTGTGCTAGTGCCACAGGGACAGGCTCACACCCCCTGCAAAATTCTCAGATAACTGTGCCAAAAAATTAAGTGTCGTTGTTGTTCATCATTCTTTTCACTCTTTCAACTTGCTTATGTGGGGTTTCAGGGGCAAAACAGTGGGTTGGGTGGCAGTGCCCCAAGGGTGGTACACTCAGATTCCAAACAGGGCAAAGGGCTGGTTTCTTAGGAATTTTTGAGGTTTACGCGTCTTTAAGATTTTTTCCCCATAGGGAATAATGGAGGTTTCAGCAGCCCCATAACTCCACCTGGGGGGCACTGGGATGGCCCGAAGCGAGTGGTGGTGTAGTGCACAGAGGGTGCCAACCACCCCCCTGGATTGCTAACCCTTTGGGGTACTGGGCTTTGTTGTTTCTGAGGTGTTGAGTTTAGATTCTCTGGTAGCAAATGAGATTTTTAATGAAAAACCATGAATCCACTCTCATATGCTACTAGAGAATCTACTCTTAGAACACCTCTAGAACAACAAAACCCTGTACTTCATGGGTTGGCAACCCATGTAGGTGGTTGGCTGCCTATGTGCACTACACCGCCACTTGCTCTGGGCCACCCCAGTGCCCCTCAAGTGGAGTTATGGGATTGCAGAAACCTCCATTATACCCTATGAGGGAAATCTGAAAGACGTGTAACTTCATTAATTCTTTAAAAATCATCCCTTTGCCAAATTCCTCTGAAAAATTTGTGGTATCACCACAAATGACACCGGCAGTGGTTCCAGCAGTGCTGCCAGAGTCACCGCCCTTACTCCCCGAGGGAAATGTTGTTAGGGTGGAAGAGGGGGAAGTGAGACAGATATTGAAGGAAATAAATACGAGGAAGGCTATGGGCCCTGACGGAGTGGTTGGTAGGGCGCTTAGAGACTGCTCGGAGCAACTGGCTGAAATTTTTATGAAGATTTTTAATCAATCTCTGGCCCAAGCTACTGTTCCACCTTGCCTGAAATCCTCTACCATTATACCTCTACCAAAAAAATCTAACATAGATAGTCTGAATGACTTTCGTCCGGTGGCGCTTACACCCATTATAATGAAATGTTTTGAGAAATTGGTGCGAAATCGTATTGTGGCTTGTCTGCCAGTTGGACTTGACTCCGGTCAATTTGCATATAAGAAGAAGAGATCCATGGAGGATGCTGTGGCTATGGCCCTACACACTGTCCTGACCCACCTGGAGAAACAAGGGAGCTATGCAAGATTGCTTTTTGTAGACTTTAGCTCTGCATTTAATACTATTCTTCCGTATAGATTGGTGCCCAAATTATTAGATCTGGGGCTTCCACCGTGCTTATGCAGGTGGATATTAGATTTTTTATCAGATCGTTCTCAACGGGTTAGGATGGGTTCTCATGTCTCGGCGGATCTCAGTATAAATATGGGGATGCCGCAGGGGTGCGTGTTGAACCCACTTTTGTATACGCTTTACACATATGACTGTGTTCCCAACTACCCCAGCAATAAGATCATTAAGTTTGCAGACGACACAACTGTGATTGGTCTGATTACTGCTGGAGAAGGGGAGTCGGCCTACAGGAAGGAAGTGGAGCGGCTGACAGAGTGGTGTGGGGAGAATAACTTATTCCTCAATTTAAAAAAACAAAGGAGATCATTGTGGATTTTAGGAAATGCAATTCGGACATTCAGCCACTTATCATTGAAGGGATTTGTGTGGAATGGGTTTCGGTGTTTAGATTTCTGGGAATGGAGTTGAGAGATGATCTGACATGGGGAGCAAACACCAAAGATTTGGTGAAGAGAGCACAGTGGAGATTATACTTCTTGAGAATTCTCAGGAAGAATAGTCTTTCAAATAATCTATTGCTGATGTTCTACCGCTGTACCATAGAGAGTGTGTTAACCTATGGAATTCGTGTGTGGTTTGTGAGTTGCACAGTCAGGGAAAGAGCATTGCTGTCCAAGGTTGTTAAGACTGCAGAGAAAATAATTGGGTGTACCCTTCCCACCTTAGACCAAATTTATGCCATCAGGTGTTTTAACAAAGCGGTAGAGATAGTGCAGGATCCTACGCACCCTGGAAATGATCTCTTTCAGCTTCTGCCTTCGAGAAGGAGGTACAGGGTCATAAAGGCCAGGACCAGCCGCTTGAGAAATAGTTTCTATCCAAAAGCGGTTTTAGCTTTGAATGCAGCGAAATACGGTTTCTGATGTGGTTCTTGTTTTCAGTTTTTTAGAGGTTTTTTTTAGTGTTTATATGGGGGGAGGTATATTGGGATATATTTAGCTACTTCTTGTTAGGTCCTGTAGAGGTTGTTGTAGATTCTTTCAATCTCGTTGTTCTGTACAGGACAATGACAATAAAGACTTATTGTATCGTAAAAATTTGTGGTAGCTTCCTTGTATCAACTGGGCACTACCACCAACCACACTCCACTCTGGGCCACCCCTCCCCCCCACATGAAACTATACTTTTCCTGAAACCTCCATCATACCCTATGGGAAAAAATCTGAAAGACATGCAAACTTCAAAAATTCACCAAAAATCAGCAGTTTGCCCAATTCCTTTGAAATTTTTGTGGTAGCTTCCACTCATTGGGCACTATAACCCCCACCCACTCTTTTGACCATGTTACCCATTTTTTAATCTGAATTAATTCAGGTTCATATTTGGATTAATTCAGATACAAAACAAAACTGGGGTGATTTGGAAGGCTTAATTTCGGACAAAATACAAAATTGGGCTGATTCGGATTTGGTACAAATCAAAACAGAACAAATACAAAACGCACAACCCTACTTTATAACAATCAGTATTGAATCAATTTAAAATTCAGTGACAAAGTCTTGAAGTCTTTTAGGTGGTCTCCTGTCATGCATACTTCTCCTAAATCTTGGGTTATAAGAGCATAAGAACAGCCCTGCTAGATCAGGCCCAAGGCCTATCTAGTCCAGCATCCTGTTTCACGCAGTGGCCCACCAGATACCTCTGCGGAGCCCACAGGCAAGAGGTGAGGGCATGCCCTCTTTCCAGCAGTTACTCTCCTACAACTGGTATTGAGAGGCATTGTACCTCTGAGGCTGGAGGTGGCCTATAGCCACCAGACTAGTAGCCATTGATAGACCTGTCCTCCATGGATTTTTCTAAGCCCCTTTTAAAGCCACCCAAGCTAGTGGCCATCACCACATCTTATAGCAGAGAATTCCATAGATTAATTCTGTGCTGTGTGAAAAAGTCCTTCCTTTTGTTGGTCCTAATTTTCCTGGACTTCAGTTTCATGGGATAACTCATGGTTCCAGTGTTGTAGGGGAGGGAGAAGAATTTCTCTCTGTTCACTCTCTCTACTCCATGCATAATTTCATACACCTCGATCATGTCTTCCTTTACTATTTACCTTTTCCAAGGTAAAGAGCCCCAGATGCTGTAGCCTTGCCTCATAAGGAAGGTGCTTCAGGCCCCTGATCATCTTGGTTGCCTTCTTCTGCACCTTTTCCAGTTCTACAATATCCTTATTAAGTACGGTGACCAGAACTGTACCCAGTACTCCAAATGTGACTGAACCATACATTCGTATAAAGGCATTATAATACTAGTGTTTTCATTTGCAACCCCCTTCCTAATGATCCCTAGCATGGAATTTGCCTTTTTCACAGCTTCTGCACATTGAGTTGACATATTCAATGAGCTGTCAACCACGACCACAAGATCTCTCTCCTGGACAGTCACTTACAGCTCAGACACCATCAGTGTATATGAGAAGTTGGGTTTTTTATTTGCCCCAGTATACATCACTTTACACTTGCTTACATTGAACCACGTTTGCTATTTTGTCACCCACTCACCCAGTTTGGAGAGATCCTTTTGGAGCTCCTCACAGTCTGTTTCGGATTTCACTACCCTAAATAGTTTAGTGTCAATTGCAGATTTGGCCACATTGCTGGTTTCCCCAACTTCTAGATAATGTATAAACAAGTTAAAGAGCACTGGTCCTAGTACAGATCCTTGGGGGACCCCACTTCTTACTTCCCTTCATTGTGAAAACAGTCCATTTATTCCTACCCTCTGTTTCCTCTCCTTCAGACATTTACCAATACATGCATTAACCTATCACCTTATCCCATGACTGCTAAGTTTACGCAATCGCCTTTGGTGAGGAACTTCATCAAAAGCTTTTTAGAAGTCCAAGTATACTATGTCAACCGGATCACCTTTATCTACATGCCTGTTGACACTCTCAAGGAACTCCAAAATGTTAGTGAGGCAAGACTTGCCCTTGCATTAGCCAAGCTGGTTCTCCTTCAGCAAGGCTGTTCTTCTATATGTTTAACAATCTTGTCGGGTAAATTGATGGAAAGTATGCTTTCCATCCATTTACCTGGCACAGAAGTTAAGCTAACCAGCCTGTAATTTCCTGGATCCCCACTGGATCCCTTTTTGAGAATGGCAGTTACATTATCTACTTTCCAGTCGTCTGGTAGAGCCTGATTGTAGGGTCAAGTTACATATTTTTTGCGAGCAGATCAGCAATATCACATTTGAGTTCCTTTTCTGGCACAGGAGCTATTAGTGATATTTGTTCTGGTAAAGAGGATTGTCCATCACTTTCATCAGCCTCTTCTGTGAGGTCAAAACTGGAGGCAAGATCAAATTCCTCTCCAAATCAAGTCAAACTGATTTACGGACAAAGACCAGAATTCAAAACATTTGTACAAATAAGAATCAACAGTGCTTACAGTAGTTTGGTATAATGCCTCAGCATAACAAATAAACCCCAAGTTACACGAGCTGGTCTACTATCTGATGCCTAACTTTCCTAGCCACCTCACAGAATTTTGCGACATTCGTCATTATCTCCTTCTTCTGATCAGAAAGCAAGTAATTAACATAAAATATGTCTGTATGCCCTGGATAATCGACCAATAGCAGAGCAATAAAATGTTGATGAAAGTCCTTGTAAAAGGAATAGTAAAGTAAAATGTGAAAAATCAATTCCCAGTCTCCAGAATCACACAGGCACAGTCTCTGTTCTTTTGGAATCCTTCTGAACCTACCTTCCAAATAGATGAAGGCAATACATTAAATTGGGCCAACGTGAACATCCTGCGGTATTTAGCAATTGTAAGATGATGATGATGATGATGATGATGATGATGATGATGATGATGATTTATTTGATTTCTATACCGCCCTTCCAAAAATGGCTCAGGGCCAGGGGCATAACAAGGCTGGAGTGGGCCCAGAGACAAAATTTTAAAATAGGCCCCTTGCTGATACACACACACACACTTCACAATATATAGTTGTGTGACTTGCCTCTGGGGGGCCCCTCAAGGTGAGGGGGCCCCCAGGCAGCCGCCTCCTCTTGCCTAATAGTAGTTACGCCCCTGCTCAGGGCAGTTTACACAGAGAAATAATAAATAAATAAGATGGATCCCTGATAAGATGGCTACTTAATACTCAACATTGGATAAGTTTGGTGATACATTTTTACAGATTGCCTCTTCCAAGGGTTGTTATTGTGTAGTAGCCAGTTTTAAACTTCCTTTCACTAATCTGTTCATTCTTTCCACTAAGCCATTCCTTTGAGGATGCTACAGGGAAAGAATATTGTGTTTTATACCATGGTTTTGCAAGTAGTGCTCCATTTCAAATGAGGTAACAATTTGAAGAATGTTATCCCATTATCAATCACTAATTCTTTAGGAAGACCTTCCCTTGCAAAAACTGCAGCCATGAACTGGATTACCTTGTTTGTAGCAATGTTGTCTGCAAATGACACTTCTGCCCACCGGGAATAGTAATCTACCATCACTATAACAAATCTCTCTTAAAAAAAAAATTATTATTATTTATTCTTTAAATAGAAAGTTGAGATAATAACATAGTTAAGTCTAGACTTTCCAAATTACAGATGATATTACCAAATACCAGTACTTAGCCATCATATCTCAAAATGCACGAATAATAGAGTAATAAAAGTGTGCCTATAAAGTTTAAGGGGGAAAACTCCCATACAAAGAAAATAAAAATAATGGGGACCAAAGAGAGCAAAGGGTACCTAGTCTTTGTTTTGTGGGATGGTTATCAAATGGTCCCATTATATCGAGAGCAAGCTTTCCCCAGGGACCATTGGGATACTCTACTGGAATCAAAGGGGTGGTAAAGGTTTCTGCAATTTGTCAGATACAGAAGAAGCCATAAAGTGCCAGATTACATTTCCTCAGGGTCCACCTGCTGTTTGGACCCTGAGGAAATAGCTTTCTCAGTCAGGGACATGTCTAGGGTAGGGCAGGCGGGGCACGTGCCCTGGGTGCCACTTGAAGGGGGGGCGCCATTTTTTTAAATGGAAAAAAAAAATTAAATGGCCACCGAAAACAAAATGGCCATCGTGCATGCTCAAATGGCCTCTGTGAGGTCCTAGGCCATGCCAGGCCTCGCAGAGGCCAATTGAGCATGTGTGATGGCCATTTTGTTTAAGGCAGCCATGTTTAAAAAACGATTTAAAAAATGGACACCACACATGCTCAAGTGGTGGCTGCGAGGCCCTCAGCCCGGGATGGGCTACAGCAGTGAATTAAGAGGCCGGTGGGGGGAGGGGGAACCTTTGCAGATCCCCCCCATGGCCTTTAGGAAGCCCCCCAAAAGGGCTACAGGTAAAAAAAATTTTTTTAAATATAATATAAGTCACTGTACACATATACTTCATTTATTTTTAAAACTTATGTAATAGTGATGCTACAATGCATAGTAGAGAATTAGACAGAACTTCTGTTTAGTTTTCCAAGTATACCTCCACATAGTATTTGGGTATTTCATGAGCCCCAGCATATGGAAATTTGTATTTTCCAGCATTTTTTGGTCTGGCTACGTCCACTGCTAAATAGTTTTTGAAATATTAAAAGATTAATAAGCTTGACTTGTATTTTTGAGCAGATATTATGGTAAAGTTATCTGAAAGATGGGTGTCAGATGTTTGGACGGGGGCGCAATTTCAGTGCTTGCCCTAGGCGCTATTTTTGCTAGATACGCCTCTGTTCTCAGTTGTAGCACTCAGGATGTGGAATAGCTTCCCAAATCAGGTGTGCCTCGCCCCATTGCT
The DNA here is from genome assembly GCF_027244095.1 of Hemicordylus capensis. Classification (NCBI taxonomy): domain Eukaryota; kingdom Metazoa; phylum Chordata; class Lepidosauria; order Squamata; family Cordylidae; genus Hemicordylus; species Hemicordylus capensis. Next base: position 387,189,741 of record NC_069657.1, on the reverse strand, counting down.
GCCTGCATTCTGATGACCGGGAGAGATTGTTTTATTCTGGAGAGCCTTTCTGGAATACTGAACTAGGATTTGATTGCATCTTAAAAACAAACCCCCCACCCCCCACTGTGAATTTATTTTAGAAGTAGGTTAAGCTTGGAGATGGTGACTAGTCCAAGGTAATTCAGTGAACTTCATGACTGACACCCCATCCCCATCTGCAGGCTCAGCATTCTTAGGTCATGCTATCAAGGTACATAAGTGGCACACAAGCACTCTCAATGCGACCAAGTTGGCGGTGGGGGCATTTCTAGCTTGTGTTGGGGGAAGCTAGGAAAGAAGTGCCACCCATTGGAACATGTTTTCAGGAGGCACTGAGGGCTGCAGAGGGAAGGGAAGATCAGAGCAAAATCACCTCTTGCCTGCTGCATGTGCAAAACATTGTTCAGCACAGGCAACATTAGTGTTTCTGAAATGACAAAACTTACCAAATATCTAAGAATAAAAGAAAGAGAACACAATTCAGAGTATTTTGAAAGATCCCCTTTTATTTTTAACTGGCATTCTTTACAGAGATTGATTTTTGCCTATATTGTCTATGTTTTCACAGATAGATTATTAATTCTGTGTATGTGTTATTCATATTAAGGTATACAGCAGAAGTATATTAAACTTATTTTGCTCATGATAATGAATGATAGGAGGTGGGGGTGAAAATGATAGGAGGTGGGGGTGAAAATGTATAAGTAGGATGCTTACTAGCAGTGTTCTCAGTTACTTCATTACAATAACTCAATTCACGGGGCCGTGATTTGAATGCCCATCTTCTTCACGCCATGTTACAAAAGGCTTGGAACCTAAGAACAGGAGAACTCATTGAAATGCCACAAAGATGTATAAATATGAATGTCAAACTGCCTCAGTAAATGAAATATGTTAAAATACTGGGGAGTTCCATGGTGCAGTAGGCCATATAAACACAATGAAATTATAATGAGGGGAACCAGTGATGTAGGCCACCCACCAATAGTTTTATGGCTGGGCCTTGGAATGAAGGTTCTCAACGGAGCCATTTAATCTGGATGGCTTTGTCATTTTTAGCACATGCTGAAGTAGCAATTCTAAAAGGATGTTTCAACTGTTGTTTCTGACAAACAGCAGCCAGACTATTTATGGGCAGCTCCCCACCCACTCTTGTGCCATTGGCAATAGGTAGGAGGGAAGGGAATACTGCTACTTTGTTCAAGCAGGATTTCTCATAATCACCGTCTGTTGATGCCTGCATACACTTAACTTGCTAAAGAAAGAGAATGTTTGACTTTTGTCATCCAGAGGATTGTCCAACAGAATGTCTCTCATTGGTATAGGCTAGATTGGAAACAAAGATTGGCAAATGTTTCAAATTCACTATAATTTCCAAATCTTGAATGAGAAGGTTTGAAGCAAAATTCAGGTAGCATTTTGAACATGTATTTGACTCAGAATTCTATAGCTAAATGCTCTCAATTTGTTAGCATCTCTTGATTGTATTAATTGTGGCAGGCTTCAAATATGAAGTCCCACAAGTTGTCAGCTGTCAGATACTAATTGCCATTGCTTGTTATCTATTAAATGCTATCAGAGAATAAATACCAAAGGATATTTTAAATCAAATGTATGAGATAAAAATACCATTACATGTCAGCTATTAATTTTATTGCATGCCCGCTGTCAAATATGATATACCAGTGTTTTTCAGACTATTTCTGACTAATACTAAATTCTTCAAAGATTAGCTTATCCTCAGTTAGAATAATAGCTAAAACAAATGTTCCTTGCCACCAATAGGGCAGACAGAGGGAGAGTTTGAGGAGCAACTCCTCACTTTCATTTTTTGTGGGGGAAAGGAAAGATACTTTGGAGAAGGAAAATAAATATTATTGGGGGATCTCAGTAAAATGAGAGATAACTCAAATGCTTTGCGGGGGGATCTACACCTCTGCTCAGCACTACAGCTCTTCCTCTGCAAAGTGCACCCATAGGGAAACAGTATACACTGGGACATTCTCATTCCATGGTGGGCAGTTATGTGGCCCAAGGATGCCATACACACTCAAGATCTAGATACACCCCAGAATAATGTAGGCATGTATTTATTGCATGTTATATATATGTGTGTGTGTGTGCATTTATTTATTGCATCTTATACCACCCAATTTTAAATACTTGTGGTGATTACAGAAAAGAATAAATAAAAAAATAAAAACAATCAGAACAACTGAAACCAATTAAACAGTTAAAAACAATAAAACATTTAAGAAAAAATAAAATGATTTAAAAGAGCTAAAACATCAACCAAAAGCTTGAATAAACAGGTGAAGAGCAAATGTCCCTATCCAGCATCTAGCACAGCCTCTCTCCAGTGGCTGTGTATACCATGTTTCTTTTTGGATTGTGAGCTCTTTTGGGACAGAGAAGCATTATTATTATTATTGTTGTTGTTGTTATTTATTATTAATTCGATTTCTATACCGCCTTTCCAAAAATGGCTCAGGGCGGTTTACACAAAGAAATAATAAATAAATAAGATGGATCCCTGTCCCCAAAGGGCTCACAATCTAAAAGAAACATAAGATAGACACCAGCAACAGTCACTGGAGGTACTGTGCTCGGGGTGGATAGGGTCAGTTACTCTCCCCCTGCTAAATAAAGAGAATCACCACGGTAAAAGGTGCCTCTTTGCCCAGTTAGCAGGGGTAACTGATGTCTCCTGCATCCGCACAAGTGTTGGTGGGGGGTGAGTGCTCATGGCCAGGTGTCACGTTAAAAGGTGCCTCTTTGCCAAGTTAGCAGGGAATTATTATTATTATTTCTATGTAAACTGCTTTGAGAATTTTGTTGAAAAGCAGTATATAAATATCAGTAATAGTAGTAGTAGTAGTGTCTTTAAAAGCTTCCTAAGGGCCACCAGAGATGTTGCAGGGCAGGGTGGCTAAAGAGATGGTTGGACCACAAGTTCCTGCCAGGCGAGCCAATGGCAACTGCAGGCAGACCTCCCCAGGTGACATTAACAAACAGTGGGCTCGTGTTGAAGTAGGCATCTGTACATATTTCTCTAAGGCGTACCTGTCATTAATCCCATGCATGGCAGCTCTCATGAGATTTCATGAGTGAGGTGAGGGGGAGAGGAAGGTGAACAGCTGAATGAGAGGAAATGGTGGCTAGGCCGCCAGGCCGCTGGGCGGGGAGAGGAAGTGGTAGCCATGCCAGCCATCATGGGAGAACGAACTGGGGCTGGAGGAGGGGGGATGAACTGGGGTTGAAGGGAGGGGGGAGAATGAACTGGGGCTGAAGGCAGGAGGGAGAATGGCTGAAGGGATGGTGGGGAGACAGGGAGAACTAGGGGAGCAGATGCTCTGCACCAGGTCAGCTAGTTCTCTTAGTTACCCTGGGCCTAAGTCATTCAAGGGTACCTAAAATACACTCCAGAATTTTCTATATGCATTCAATATCACCCAGAATCTTTGGCAATGGCTTCTGTGGAAGACACATAGAAGTTTCTTGGCAGCTATTGATGTGGACAGTGTTCCCCTGAAGGCAAAAAGGTTGAAATTTAAATTAGGTTTCAATGATTTACACTGTCAAATGCTAAATACCATTGCATGTCAACTATATAAAAAAATGGAAAATATCAACTGTTGGATGTCCAGAAAATATCTTTGTGGATCAAATACTAATAGCCACCATTCAACAAATATCTGGAGAATATTTGATCAATCCAGAATATTCAACATCAAAATTTGCAAATAATTTTGATGAGAATTTCTGGGAGCAAATATATTTCAGCTCCTGACAGATATGGCAAGGCTACATTCTGCTCCAATCTGCTCCTACTTCTTTTCTCATATTACACATTGTTAGTATCCTATTTATTTGCCACCCAAGCCCCTTTTACAAAAGAAAAATCTGGCAACCATACAGAGTGCAATCCAGAGAAACTTAGGTTTCCCTAAGCATGTTGTTAATTATTTGTTATTTTCATTGGCTGACATCCAGGCTAATGAATTGCACAGGCAGCATGCTGTGTTCCAGTCTAAAGCAGTGCAGGTGTTCCAGTGGGGGTGGTCAGTGTTCTCTCTAATTTATTTCATCTCTGTGTAGAATGAGTTTTGTTCTGGGTGGCAGTATCAAGGCAGTGTGCGTGCACTTGCATTCAGAGTGGGGCCTTCCTGATTCAACCTGCATGAGATCTAAAATTAACTGAGTGGACATCAAAAAATGTGTGAGCATGTGCACATGTGCAAGCCTTAGAGGGAACACTTAGAGGGGTATACTATTTTCACCTATCTCCCCTTCCCTCTGAAGTGCTCTGTAGAACCCAAAAATACATCTTAGGAACATATTTCCAGGTGGCACAGAGCACCCCTTTCTGCAACATGCCCCCCTAGTCTGGAATGCAGTGCACTGCTCACATACTTCCTGTGCTGTACATGTGCTCCATTAGTCTTGATGCCAGCCATCATGTCCCTCCTCAAGAAGCTCAGAGCAGCATTTTAGCATATCAAAACAAAACCTGGTATTGTAGGATAATAATGTGCAAAAGGACACACAATGCGCTGAGGCCACACATACCTGAGGAGGCATTTGCTCTCATGTTTTCCACATCCAAGACCAACACTCTAAAGACTGCTCACCAGCTGAATTAGAATGTCAGCCCCATTGATATAAATGACAACTAAATCCTACTCATACATTATGTGCAATACACATGCAGTCTGTGTATAGTGTATGCATGCACACACAGTTATTCACAGATTACATTCAATGCACAGACAGTAGTACCCTGCATTTGAGGGGCCTGCACCTGGGTTCACTATTCAAATGATTAAATGTACAGCTGTTTACACAGAAAAGTACATGTGTATAGGCATGTACAATGTACAGGTTGAGTATCCCTTATCTGGACTGTTTGGGACCAGAAGTGTTCCAGATTTCGGATTTTTACGGATTTTGGAATATTTGCTCTTTCTTGCAAGGCAGGGATGGAAGAGCCCCCTTTGCTGCCTCCTGCCAGGGGAAGGCCAGTTTAAGGGTTAACCCAAGGGAGTCCAGGTTCCTAGAGAGGCAACTGGGAAGAAACATTTGGCACAGGTGCTTTCCCTGCCAGCCCTTCCCCCAAGAAAGGAGCCTTTGTGTTTTTTCCTGCCCTTGGGATCTGCAGCCCCGCCCCCCTTGAAGAAGAGAACTCAGTGGTTGCCAATGTAGGTGGGATGCGTGGGGACCCCAGAGCTGCAGGGAGAGGTGATGCAAGGGAGGAAAGCAGGGAGTGGGCTTGGGACGATGGAACCAGGGGAGAAATGTCCTGGGTGGGCAATGTCCCAGGTGGGGTGCACCCTTCTGAAATAAATAAGTTAATAAGTAAGTTTTGACTGCATGTTTAAAAGCAGCAACACTGGGAATCTGCGAGCAAGTGAGCTGAGGCGTTATGTTTTTTGTTTTTGTTATGGCATGGTGTCTGGATTTTGGAGCATTCTGGATTTCGGATGTCCAGATAAGGGATACTCAACATTTAACTGACTAAGGCTCTAGATGCACCTCACTTTTTCTGAACTGGGGCAATAGTCCTTTGTGTATTTGTAAAAAATGAATCTAGAAACTTTCTAATAACCGTTTTTTTAAAAATGGTTCGTTAAAAATAATGGGTCACTCGTAAAATAGCAAACCCAAATTTGCTTTTAATTTAAGTAATTTAACTTTAGTATGTGCATTTAAAAAGTATTTCTTAAACTTGAATGAGCAATAATATTAATATGAACCACAACCAGTCTTGTAACTAACAGAGAACACTTGTTTTGAGCCCATTCGCCAACATAGTTGAAGGGATTTGGGCATAGGGGCTAATCAGAATATGGGGCAACTGTTGGAACACTTTAATGGATCCTTGTTTTGCTTTTAATTCAGGATGCGTGAAATATCTTTCTTGTACATAAAAGAGGGTAGGGACCCCAATTCCATAGCATCTTTCAGTACCTACTGGAATGTTGGCATTAGCAAGGAATTAAACATATCGTATCAATATGCCAGAAAGATGCCAAGTTCAGAGGTCTTGCCTAGATGCATCTGACTCACTGCCTCCGTAAGCTCTTTCCTAGTAATAGGGGTAGCTAAACTCTTTGAGGCTATTCTCACGATTGCCCCAAAAGCGGGCTAAGGCAGCCTAGCCCGCTTTTCGGTGATCGTGTGCTGCAATGGGAGCTGCCTGGCTCCCGGCAGCAAACCTCCCAAAGTACCCCTCCCCTTAGACGAGGTTAACAGAATGAGCGCTCCCTTAACCTCACCTTTTGGATTGTGTGCTGCCGCGGCATGTGGCAACACATGAGTAGACCCCCAACTAGGAGGCTGCAAGCAGCCTCCTGGGCTCGGGGGTCTCCAGGATGCCCTGTGCACTCATGCGGGGCATCCTGGAACTTCCAGGGGCCACGTGGCCCCCGAACCCTGCAGCCCCTGCTGGATCCATGACAGAGCCAAAACAAAGAAAAAACGGGGTTCACGGAATCAAAGAAAGAAGAGCAAAAAAAACCGTGAACAAAAAAATAAATGAACCAACTCTCAACACACTGAAAACAATCAAACTGGTATGGAATAAACTGATATGAAATATGTAACAAAGATTGTTTTTATGAAATTGACAAAGCCACCTGGCCAAATGTAGACACTCAAGACAGGCGTGACGCCGAAATGGTGGTAAACTGACACCTTATCCAATTGTGGTCAAACCACATAAACTGCCATTCCACAGTGGAAACATCTTATAACACATACAAAAATTAAATAACTGAATTCAGCATAGAAATGCAGCACACAGAACCAATAAATACACAGAACAAAAAAAATATGAAAAACTGATAAATGTTATATATAGATATCCAGGCAGAGTCCAAGATATTTTCCAGATAAGGAAATGTGATAAGTACATACAGTTCAGGTCATGAGTCCTTGAATTAAAAAAAAAAAAGCCAGCAACATGCTCTGTGATGTATGTGGTATGGATCATCAGTCCTTAGATCATCATAAGTCCTTAATACAGGAGAAAGCAAGCGACATGCTCTGTGATGACTGATGGTAGATGACAAATGAAATAGGGGAGAGCACACTACAGCCACCCCAGGATAAGTAGCTGTTTCGCAAGGCGCTTCATCAGGGGCTGTTTCCCATTGATACAAGCTGAAATAATGATATAAAATACATGAAACAGTATATATTAAATGGTGAAACGTTACTAGTAAAGACCTGCGGCAACACATGAGTAGACCCCCAACTGGGAGGCTGCAAGCTCGGGGGTCTCCAGGATGCCCCATTCACTCATGCAGGGCATCCAGGAACTTCCAGGGGCTGCGTGGCCCCCAACCCTGCAGCCCCTGCCGGCTCCATGACAGAGCCGGCAGTCGTGTGGGTGGCCAGTTCGGCCGCCCAGGGCTGCTTCTTGATCGTCTGTGGGGAGAGTGGGCTAAGCCCGCTCTCCCTGCAAACCCCCTTACGGCTCTTCACACTGATCATGTGAAGAGCCTCTCTGTGTTATTCTTTGGTATCTGTTGGTGTAGAAAGTGGCTTTCCAGATTACTATGGAATTGGTTTGCTGATTCATGCCATGGTTTATTTAGTCCCCATTCTATTTCCAGTCATGGTTATCCAGAATCCTCTGAAAAGCTGACAAACAGGATCTTAAAATGTTGTCATTCCCTGTTGGTTGTTCCTGGCATCTAGAAGTCAGAAGCCTCTGCACAGGAAAGTTCCATTTAGCTATCATGGCTGATAACCAGGGGTGTATTTATTCACCATTAATTTGTCTGATTGTGTTTATTACTACGACTACTACAAATATTTATATACCGCTCTTCAACCTATATTCTAAAAGATGTTTACATACTAAAATAAATAAAACATAAATAACTAAGATGGTCCGCTGTCCCCAAAGGGCTCAAAATCTTAAAAGAAACATACGGTAGACTAGACACCAGCAACAGCCACTGAAGGGATGTGGTGCTGGGGCTGGATAGGGCCAGTTGCTCTCTCCCTGCTAAATATAAGAGAATCGCCACTTTATAAGGTGTCCCTTTAAAAGCCATCTAAGCTAATGGCCATCACCATTACGTAAAACCAGATTAAAGTTCAGTTCCTGGAATTGTGATTTCTTAATCAGACCCATAGCCCTATTCACAAATACAGATCTGTGTACATACATACAGTTACTCAGACATTTATGTTCAATGCATGTGCAACAGTGCCCTTCCTATCTGTACCTGGCATTTGAGGGTGCATGGGTTCATTTTTATAATGAACAAATATACTGTCTTTCACACACAAACATGCACATGTGTATAGACACCTGAATGCTTAGCATAATATCTGCATAAGTCTATAGCAGATTTAACAACACTGTGGTTCAGAAAATTGAGGTACTATAGCATTGCATGCTGCCTCTTTAATATGTTCTTAATATCCCCGGAAATGAAAGAAGATAACAGTATGAGAAAGTGTATGTAGGACAAACTGCAGGTCTACAGTATCTAGATAGAGTTGGTTAAGACTGTGCCAAGGTTGTTTTTTTAATCTGGTTGAGAGAATAATGCAAGCAGGCTGCCCAGTCTACACCATATTTCACGTGCTGTCACCTTTTGTTCCTATCATGCAACAGCTTGTATCTCACTAAAGACAGAAACCTTCCCACCATGTGGTCTAGATGGCACTTTAAAGCTGGCCAATGCCCACCTTCCCTCATCAGCAGAGCCTTGTATCTTTTAAAAAACATAGATTATCAAAATGTAGAGAGAAAGAGTGGTGGGTTGCTTTGTGCTTCAGAATTTGTTATGGTTTTAAGAAAAGATGAGACCCATGATTGCAAAGAGTACAGGAAGATGACACATGTTTATCATTCCCAAACAGGGGTGTTTTTCTCTGTAGCTATGTGCTCCATTCATTTGAACAGGTGTCCTTTTGTTTTCTTAGGTATTCTCTTAGTTTGCTGCTTTAATATGGCACAAAAGAGTTGAAACTTACATTTTTCATTGGCATACAAAGAATTAGATAACTACTGTAAATAAGATTTTAGTGGAACATTCTGATAATTTACCCTCAATCTTTCATTACAAGGGGGGCCAACCTGAGGCTCTCCAGCTGTTGACTGACTTGTGGCTGGGCTGGGAATGATGGGAATTGTAGTCCAACAACAGCTGGTGAGCTTCAGCTTGGCCATCCCTGTTCTCTTACATCTTCATGCGATGCAGGCATGAGCAGGGGAGGGAAATGACTTTGCCCCACTTAGTTGGCCAAGAACGTTGACAATGTAATTCCCAACCAGAGAAGAACTGGAACAAACTCTTGACCTCTGTGCTTGACATGGTACTGAGCATATCATTGGTGATTAACAAATACACTTTGGACTACACAGCACCAATCTGTTTTTGTCTAGTTCTGGAGAGGCAGATTGCCTTATGACTCCATCTGGTGCTTTTAAGAAGTCAGAGGTGTATGCTTTGGAAGTTATACACATGGTTTAAAAATGTTAGTGGATTTGGGTGAGCTACACAGAGAGTAGAGAAACCTACAGATAAGCAGATTTTTCTGGTGTTCTAAACTGCAACATAACCTAGATATAGAACAGCTCAAGCTGGTTCTTGTAGACCTCATATTGGATGGAAGCACTCCTCCCATGATAGACGGTAGCAGTGGTAAGCTCTCCTCTGGTATGAATGTCATCTCTAGCACATTGTAGTACCTGAGCATGGCAAGAACAGGGTAACAGTGAAGGTGGGATAGGAGCAAAATTGATTGGAACTCTGTTCCTCCACACCTTTTTCTTAGCATGATATTCTATATCACGATTGATCCACATACCAAAGACATATTTATGACTTATTTGTTCTGTAACAACTTGGAGGCAACTCCCACTGATTCCTGTTGCCTTCTTTTCCAAGTAAGGGTGCTTAGCATCACATTGTTTGGACAGAGTTGCAGTGAATCAAAGTCATCCTATACTCATTCCAATATAGGTATCTCTTAAAGATCTAACAACAGTTCGGTACATCTCATGGAAATCACACCAAAGCAACTGTTGGGATGTTTTCAGGTTTTAGACTTCCTAAGCCCTCCTTGATTAAAAAAAAAAGCTGATTATAGCATCTCAGTCAAATTTCTGCCATGCACACTGTTCTATATTTCACAAGGGAGAATATAGTTCCTAGCAAAATGTTTGAGAAAAGAAGGATTGGAGCAGTTGCACCAGCATATGAATGAGCGAGAAGCACCATGGCTAAAATGAGCGACAGAAGAAAACTGGATGCAGTTATTTCAGGAAACAACTTTTTCGTGCAAACACATTGGCCAACATATAAGCTAAGAGTTGCCCAGGGAAAATGTGTCTGCGTGCATGGAAAGTAGGTGCAATTTTCAGCAACTTTCCTTTTGCAGCTGGTCAGAAAATATGGCCCGGAGGGTCCCACAACCCTCAGGGTATGAGTGTCCACAGGGGAGCAAAAGGAGCAGTTGCACCCCTTCCCCACGATTCATGGCCTACATTTAGATTTCTGTTTATATTGTGTGTGTGTGTGTGTGTGTATAGTGAATAATCTATCTATCTATCTATCTATCTATCTATCTATCTATCTATCTATCTATCTATCTCCCCCTGGCACAATTTCAGCAGATGCTCATGCCTGAGAGACATTTTCATGAGGCACAGGTGGCTGCTAGGGATGTGCACAAGCCAGTTCGGCGCCTCCTCTGGGAAGCGCTGAACTGGATTGGGCACTGGCATTTGAAGGAGCTTGGTGGGGCAGGGGGTGGTTCCTTTAAAAAGCAGGTAAGGTGCTCCTGCTGATCCCTGTCCTGCCACGTTTCCACTGCTGGTGACCGCTCTCCCAAAGACTGCGCAGGGCTGCGGCGCTGTTGTTCCATGCCGATGCCACATGCAGCCTCCATGCGGCGTTGGCAGGGAACAGCACCGCAGCCTTGTGCGGCCTTTGGGGGAGTGGGTGTCACCGGCGGAAAAACAGCAGGGTGAGTTCCCTTTTTATGGTAACTGTTCCCCACACCACCGTTGGCTGCATAAATGGCTCATGCACATCCCTAGTGGCTGCAGAAGGGAGGAAGAATCACTCAAAATCTTGCCTCTTCTCTATGCAGACGCAGAGGTGCTCCCTGCACACCACTCTTAGTTTGGATGTAGGCCGCTCACATTATCTGAGCTGTCCACAAAGGACAAGATTGAGGTGTCAGTCCAATAGATGGCAATGGAAATGTTTTAGTTTTCATTAAAGTACTCTGGCTTAACAGGTGTGTAGAGCTGGCTGTTGATCAGCTTTAATCTAGGCACTCTGGCTGAAACATTTGTGGATTAACTGCAAGAATATAAATCAAATTGTGCTTCGGCTACATTTAATTAGGATTACACAAATGCAACCAAAGGTATAATTTCGTCCTTCAATTGCAATGTAATTGGTGGAGAATCTTTAACAAATCCTGATTTCCCTCTAGAATTACATGGCCATCTGATTGGATTCATTAGCAAATGTCTAATTGTCTAGAAAAGACTTCCAGAGATTGTCCTCAGATGAGAACAAGTGTTGCTGCCAAATTCAGAAATATCTGGAATTTAGCAAATTTGGAGGATGGCTTTGAGGGGACTCACCAAAATCTTCCACAGTTCTGGAAATAACTATCCCCCACCCCCACTGGATCTCACTAATCTATTAAAGGTAAAATGTGCCGTCAAGTCAGTTTTGACTCCTGGCGCCCACAGAGCCCTGTGGTGTTCTTTGGTAGAATACAGGAGGGGCTTACCATTGCCTCCTCCCATGCAGTATGAGATGATGCCTTTCACCATCTTCCTATGTTGCTGCTGCCCGATATAGTACCAGTGGGGATTCGTACCGGCAACCTTCTGCTTGTTAATCAAGCATTTCGCCACTGTGCCACTTAAGGTGACTCACTAATCTATTGCCAAGGTCTAATATGCCCTTGATATCAGTAATCTGCATTTGTGTGCCATGGGGGTTAGCAAGACAAGGACAAGATTTGCTCAGGGTTAGGAAGTATTAAAATGACAAAGAAACAGATTCTATGCATCCAGCAGATGCTTGAGAAAATATCCCAGTAGGATCACGCTGTTCTCCAGATTACAGCCAGTCAGGATTGCACACCTCTAGCACTGACAACAAATCAGCTTTCAGCTGCAAATCTGAACATTTTAATTGTAAACTGCCAGGAGACACAGGTTTGGGGCAGTATAGAAATATTTCAAATAAATAAATAAATAAATAAATAATCTAGGGATGGTCTAAAACACTTTGGCAATCAAAGCAAAACCTTAAAATGGTTCCTGCCCCCCCTCCCCTCCCCCCCCGCCCTGTCTCCTTTTCAGTCCTTTTGACTTGCCTTTTCCATTGCTTAGCGTGAACTGAACCATTAGCCTGAGCATGAATCTTTATTCCCCACCTGAATTCTTTGACCTTTGGCTCTGGTCCATCATTTTTCTTCTCACCTTTGGTGCTAGTCCCTAGATTTTACAGTGTTACTCCTGCTCACATACACCTTATGCTTCACCTTGGTCCTGGGCTTACTGACCCCCTAATTTGCAAGCTTTGCTCTCTTGGTGCTTGGCCAATCTATGCCTTCCAATAATATTGGTCCTTCCCACCTGCCTTTACATCTTGTACTCCTGAACAGCAGAAACATGTGCACTCAAAGGAAGGGGAAATCCTTTCTAGCTCCTCCCATAGCAACATTTTTGTCCCTTACAAAGTATCCCCTTGGGTAACCACCATCTAGAATTATTTAGAGACTTAGAGGTAATGATTGCCTGTAATAGCTTACATTTCAATTGAGTTATCAGTAACTATGATAATGAAACATCTTTAAGGTATGGCACAATAAGCATAAGCCCACAAGAGCCAAAATGTGCAGTTAAGAGGGAAGCCTAACATATGTCCTGTAATACCTATTCACAACGGGGAGCCACCTTATCCGGTTTCATAATGCGCCTTTATACTTAAGTAATGAGCATTAAAGGACAAACAGTATGTTACATTTCTTTCTAAACTGTGAATTCCTTTCTTCTCTACATAAAGTATGAATCTCACATAATGTGCCATGCTGCTTTTCTCTTCTGGCTTAAAAAAATAATTTTATCTACTTTAAAGATACTTTGAAATAAGAGAAACCAAGTTGGTTCAGTGGGTATCTAGGGTTGCCATCTAGGGACATTTATAGAGGACATGTGACTATTTTGGGGACCAAATGACTTTTCTTGCATTTTGAGGGATAGAGAATATTTGGGGGAACAAATAACTTTTTTTTGGCATATGTTGTGATGTCCAAAGGTCTGGGGAGCAGCTGGAACATTTTGTTTGCTCAGAACACTTTATTATTTATTTATTTATTTATTTATTTATTTTATTTATTTAATACATTTCTATACTGCCCCAAACCAAAGTCTCGGGGCTTCACAGACCACTTTCCCCATGCTCAGTGTGGAATTAGGGTTGCCAACTAGGGATTTTTATAGAGAACATGCAAGTATTTTGGGGACCAAATGCCTTTTCCCCCTTCTCATTAGGAGAAAGGGGGACTATTTTGGGGACCAAACCACTTTTTTGCATAAGTTGTGATGTCCGAAGATCTGGGGAGCTGCTGGAACATTTTTGTTTGCTCAGAATGAGCAGCTTCTCTTCCTGTGTCTCTTTCCCCTCCCTACTGATCATCCATCCAATGGGGAAGCCAGAGTGGAGGTTCTGCTTCCAGGGAAGGTTGCAGAGTCATGTGATGAAAGAGTACAGATAGGTGGACCTGGCAGGTGGAGCTTGTTGGTGGCAGTAGTGAGAAGATAGCAGTTGTTAGCTACCTAACTAACTTTACTCTGTTTGCAGTTATCCCTGCTAGCTGAGTAAAAAGGTACCTTTTAAAGCGGTGAATCTCTTCTATATTTCTTGGGAAGAGCAACGGGTCCTATCCAAACCCAGCAAAACATCTGTTCAGTGCTGATGTTGCCTTGCATTTCTTTTTAGATTGTGAGTCCTTTTGAAATTGGGGGGCATCTTCTTATTTACTTGTCTTTGAGGACCACTGTGAAACCTTCTGTTGAAAAGTGTTCTATAAATGTTTGCCGTCATAGAGAACAGCAAGTGAGTGGGAGACAATGCATACACTGCTGCACCAGCATGCATAGAGGCTGGCTTGGTAGCTAGCTGGCTGCCCTGCCTTGAGCCAAGAGGTGAAGTTGCTGGCCTGGCTGGGGAGAGCAGGCTGGGTGATCCGTCGGGGGAAGGACAGAGGACTGTGAGTGTGGTAAACCTAACCAGGGACTTTTACACATGTGGCTTTTAGCTTGCATCTCCTCTGGAATGGAGGGTGCGTGTTCAGTAAATCAACCGGATTTACCCTGAAGTCTCAGCAGGCTATCAGGGGCCAGTTCACACATGATTCTGGCTTTCCCTGAATTAGGGTGCACATTCTAACTTAGCCCGAATTATGTCTGGGGTAAAAAAAATTCTCTATTTGCAGCAGTTTTTTTCTGAAAAACACACACCAAGGTTTCTGATATGCCCTGATGCTTCTATGCTATGTGTGGAGGGGCCATTGCCAATAAACCAGCTTTTTTCAAAACTCGCTCTTTTGTGTGTGTTTTTTTCTTTTAAATATTTGCTGGGTCGATTTGCGGAACACCAAGAGGGTCCTGCTTGGCAACTTGTCTCACCGGTCTTCCTCAAGGAAGGGGAGTTTGACAGCTCCTTCTTGTCTGCTTTCCTGACTGTGGCTAGCTTTGCTTGGGAAGAATCCCAGCGGTTATTGGAATGGGCTAAATGGAGAGCCAGTGACCCTTTTGGGATCTGTAACATGAGGAATATAGCAAAGGGCTTTCGACACTGGAAGTACTGCTTGCTGAGTACTTCTTCAAGGCTGCCTTCCCCCATAGCCTGTGTTTACTGCAAGCCCCCTTCCTCCATAGCCTGCCTTTCCAGCAAGCCGGCTGGAAACCAAAAGCTGGAGGGGAGAGAAACTACCTGTGGTCAATCATGCAGCTTTGGCAGTGCTTAGCTAGGATGGAGTGTGGGCAAAATAGAACCAGCCACACATGCTTTCGCAGGTGATGGGGAGGCAGTGTTGTGGTGCAGGGAGCACAAGTTTCACAGGTAGGCTTTGGGCAGGGGGAGATCGTGTTTGCTTCTGGCTGTGTTAAAAAAAGTTTGGTGAACCTAGAAAAGCAGTTCCAGACTGGACTCAGAGAACAGTGTCAGCGAGTGGTGGTGGTGGTGTGGACTCTTATAAAGAAAGGATTGGTGCAAGGTTCATTTGTGGGTGGGGGCTATTGGAGTGGGCAGCTTTTCACCATGTGTCGGAAACTGAGAGGTTAATTTTCAAAAATGAGGAGCCGGGACTTAAGTCTGGGACTCAGTCGTGACTGCAACAGCACTCTGCACATGCTCAAAGGGGCTTTTTTCTTGCTTTACATAATTTGGAATGGTTCTAGTTGGGCCCTAGTACTAATTAAGCCCTGTTGAAATGTGAATTGTCAAAAAGTCAGCCCAGTCTAGCATCTTTCTAACTTCTCATTCATTTTTGCAAGTTGAGAAAGGAAACTTTGGGATAATTCATGTGTGTGGTGGGGTGGGGAAGGAACGCTGAAAAATAGAGCCCATTGATTTTGTTCACACAACAAAATTATCCTAGCATGCCGTAAGGATAAAAATGATCTCCCCAAAATTGAGAGTGGTTTCTATGAACATCCACGCAGATACATTCGCTGAGATAATGCTTTGGGTTAAGCGTTCTGTTATTTTGACTAGTCAATCTTGCGGAACACCGACTGTCAAGCTAACAACAACAAAAAGATCTCCTGCCTTCTCCTCTGTGATATGATTGGTTGGAGAAAAAAGCCAGAGCGAGCTGTGGGAACGCACACGGAAAAAAGATCTGCAGGAAATGTGGAGAGGAGCCTACCCTATTTGAATGTTCCATTTAATCCCCCAAATTAAACAGCTGTGAATATGCTGCAAAACAGATTCGCTCTTCAGATACCCCGTGGCATGAAGCCATGTTTGGATAACTTCCAGGAGATGAATTTATGATTAAGAAGCAGGGGCCTTGAGAACTCTGCACCTAGACAGCAGACGGAGCAGACATACAGCTTCACAGTGGTGAGTTGTATTATTTATTCTCAAATTATTCACTTTTTATCAAAATATGCATATATAAAGCCAATAAATATATGTAAATTGTATGCGAAGTGGAGATTTTCTGGAGACTTTTTTTGGTGTGAAAATCATCTTCTATTTCTACTTTTTTATGGATGGATATCGCTTTTTTCGCCATCTGGACCTGGCAACCCTAGTGGTATCTTCATTGTACAAAGAACCTGAAAGTATTCAGTAACTATTTCTAGGCACACAACAGATTGCTAACCTTGACAGAGTTTCTTTATGTTTCATGTCAGGACAAAGTATAATAACAAGCTGGACTTGTCCATGTTGCAAGAATAACTCTGGCTATTAGCAAAGGCTTCTTCTCTATTATGATGCCTATCAAAATTACATCATCATGTAATTGTTTTTTACTCTTTTCACAGGGCTTTCTAAATCTATTTGAAAATCCACTTTTCTGGAATCTAAAGTCTGCACTTTGCTGTTCTGTTTACTTTTCTTTAGATCTCATTCTATCATTGCCTTCCACCATCACATTATCTTCCACGTCTTCACCCTGTTGAACTGTAGAAAGCTGCTTAGCAATGTGTATGGACTTCCTAGAATTGTGTACAATCCTATATTTTGCTTTTACCAAGGAATTTTCTCAGGGAATTTCCCAGGGAATGCTATTTTCCTTATTTTAAAGATTGTGATCTCAGTCATTGAACTGCTCACTCATGGTATAAGATTGAACAAAAACTGAAACAGCTTCATCTAACCCTTTGCACTGTAGGAGGAGGATTCTCCATATGCAAACAGCCTTTCAAAACTTAGCTTCTATAATCCAGAGAAGTAGACAAACAGGAGAGAAGAGGTGTGAACATATCCCATTATGCCAACAGTGCCTGTAAGGCAAGGAATACATTTGATAATTGGGAACCAGATGGTTTAAGCAAGCCAACCGTGTCTCACACTACAGGGAAGATTTCCTCCTTACTCCCAAAGATGACTCCGAGTTAAAAACCTTTACGTGAGAATAAGATCTATCCTCAAAAGTTCTGCAAGATGGACTCATGAGCCAAAGTAAGAGCATCATCTTCTTTTGCAGAAGAACTTCTACAAAACAAAATGTTGTTATTACTTTGGCTTAAGAGTCCATCTTGCTCATAGTTTCATCAAAGAACATGATTACACACAGGAAACCTGACAGAAGACTTTCCCAATTTCATGGGACTTGAAACCTTGATCTCCCAAATCCGGTTTCCTCTAATGTACCCGAGAAGCAGCCTTTCCTTGCAAGGAGCAGTCCCGTGGCTGACACTAAGATTTGACTCAGACCCAAATGCAGCAAGCCAAGTATAAACCTGGATGTTTACTTGGTTTCTTTTCCTGTCCTCTCTTTGAAATACAAGTTAACTTTAAAAAAACCACGAAAAAATCTCACACAGTTTTTTTGTCAGTGTACTTCAGAGTTTAGAAGGCTGTTAGAAGTGTGAATATAAATGTCAGCACACATACATATTACATGGACTTAATTTATATTTGTCTAAAATGAAAAGTTTTTTACAGTTGTACCATCTGTGATGGAAGTGTTATCTTCCTACATTTTATCGTCTCCATGGCAGAGAAAAGGAATATAAAAAGAGGGGAGGATGACAGATTTGATAGAAAAGGGGCAAAGGTAAAGGGTCCCTGGAGAGATTTCAGGGCTTAGAGGAAAGGGGTCACACAACCATAGCATTCTGGGTGTTGGGTTTTTTGGTTTTTAAAAAATTGTACTAGCTAACACCACCTAGGTCAAACAGAAGCATTATCATTTCAAACACACTTCATTTTATTTGGTTTTCCAAATGAAGAAACAGCACTCAGGGGAAATAATATAGCAAGAACCCCTTAGAAGGGGAGGAAAAATGAGAGAGCTGGTGGCCAGACAAACAAGGGCAAAGGGAAGAAGACAAAGGCATAGGGCAGTGAGAAAGACAGATGGGGAAGAAGAATAGACCCAGAAGCACTGAGAATGGCATGGAGGCACTGGGGTCCCCCGCCAATATCATTTTATTTCTTTCGGATCTTCTAGATAACAATATCTTTAAAATATGAATACATTGAGAGATACAATGCTTGCTTTTTGTATTATTACCAGTGTTAAGAGATCATCCCTTCTTAGGCTGATGACTTGCTAACAGGCCAGGAGGTTTCATTATGTTTTATCAATGGGTGCTAATGACAGGAGATGGTCTCCTGAAAGCTGAGATTCTCTCTCTGTTTGGAATGTGAGAGACAGTAGAGAAGCAAGATGACATACTTAGGAAAATTATTCAATGAAAATTATTCAATGAAAATGTCCACGGAGGATGCCACAGTGGGTATGCTCTTGTCACATTCATTTCCTTATTGTGTGGGCTGGTAAGGTATTGTCTAAACTGACCCTTTGCAAACAAAGCAAATGTTACAAAGACACCATGGCCCAGTTCAGACATGACACTAAACCATGGATTAGCACTATATGAATAAGAGAGCTGCGAGCTTATTCCCCCTACACTCCCCTCCTCTCTCCTGTGCATACAGAGAAGAATGAAACATTTCACTTTCAGTTTAGATCAAACCAGTATTTTGTGTCATGTACAAACTCTGTGATTTGTCTAACTCTAGAACTGTGATTTGCTCTTAAGTCTAGTTTGTTAATGGTTTGATCCTGGTTTGTTTTAACAAACAGAGTTGGAACAAACCAGTTTCTCCAAGTTTTTACATCACGTGCAACTGTGGTTTGTTCTAAAGCGAAAGCATTAACTTTCAGTCTCCTATTCTTGCAGCCAGGAGAGAGGGAGAGAGAGGGGAAGGAGGTGAGTGAGCTTGCAGCTGTCATCCAGAGAGAGCCAGCGTGGTGTAGTGGTTAGAGTGCTAGACTAGGACTGGGGAGACCTGAGTTCAAATCCCCATTCAACCATGATACTAGCTGGGTGACTCTGGGCCAGTCACTCCTCTCTCAGCCTAATCTACTTCACAGGGTTGTTGTGAGGAGAAACTTAAGTATGTAGTACACCGCTCTGGGCTCCTTGGAGGAAGAGCGGGATATAAATGTAATAAATAAATAAATAATCCAAAGGAGACTAGACATGGAAGAATTGTCCCTGGACCTTCTCACTGCTTGGGGAAATAGAGAGTATTTAACCGTATTTTTCTTTCCCTGTCTGCTAGGAGAAGATTTCATCCCTACTGACTGACTGATAGAATGATTGATACTATTTATTTCTTATTATATTCTGCCAAATTTTGCTTAAGAGCATACAGTACCAAGCATACAGCACCAATGAAATTATTTAATGGTATTTTATAGTATTGGTTTCTACCAACACTATATTACCATTTCTGTGTATAGTTTCTTATCTAACTAGGGCTACATATGCCAAAACCTGTGTCTTTGTGCCCTTTGGTACCTATGTACTTCATTAGCGTTGATTAAGCCATTCCTATAGAACACCATTAAAATGCAAAATATTATAACCAAAAAAACATGCAACCTTGGTGATTAATAGCCTGCCCAAGCAAGAACATCTTACAATGCCTTGCTTGTTTTTTCCATGTGCGTACATAAGTGCTCAACTGCACAGAAAAATGTTAGCACGAGGCAGGCTTTGTACGGACAGCTGCAGTTCTTCCTTTGATCAAAGATGCTGGGGGGGAAATACAGCTGTGTTTATGGCAAAGGCAATGCCGGCTGTCTCTGCATACTACCCAGTTCACCCTGATGTTTCTCAACACACTTGTCTACCTGCATACATAATCACGAGAAAAGAAGTAGCGCTTATATGTCTGAACGGGCCCTACGAGCATGACAGAAGACACAAATACAAAAACTCACAAGGAAAATGCGAATTTAGGTCCCAAGAAATCAGAAAGACAAATCGTGATCAAGGATAAATAGGGTAAATATTACCTGGGCAACCCCAGCAGATTCTGTAGCATGTATAAGGGACAGATCTAAGCAGTATCCTTGAGAACTTTCCTATCCTGCAGGCTTTCAGTAGCTGGGGTAAAGTTGGTACTTAAGAGATTTACCTGGGATCTAACCCCGCAAGCCTCTGGGATAGGGCAGGATACAAATGGAATAACATAAATAGATGATGATTATTATGTAGTTAGAGGGAGGGAGTATTCCCCAAACATGGAAAAAAATTACAATTTGCATGGGAACGCAATATATTTTGCGTGGGTCTGCATCAACCTTGTTGGGCTGCCATCCAGCACATAACTAGACAAGCTTTAAGTGCCAGGAAATGAATGAAGGAGATAATAGTACAGATAAAGTTTGTGGAGGGAAGAGAGAAAATGTGAGAATGCCCAAAGTAATCAGCAATGTGGATGGGTAACACACTGCACACATCTTGAGAGAACATGGTGGGTTTGTGCTATTTTGCTTTTCCTTTCATTAACATTCTTGAACATAAAAACTCCAGAAGTTCACTAATAGAAGAGGTCGCAAATATCAGCAAAAGTGACTCAGCAGCTTTCGCATGCTGAAGTTGCATCCACCCAGCTGTAGTCTGGACTCCCACATTTCAGCTGTTCTTTCTAGCCACCGTCAGGAAATAATGATCTTTTTCAAATTAACGAAGATTTTATACACACACACACACACACACACACACACACACACAGTATACACACACGCACAATATAAAATGGCAACACCAAGTGGAATTTAGCAATATACTCTTAACAAAGGTTTGGAGAAAATAAAAACCAGGGCAGGTATATTTGTTTTGTTTTCTGACAGCCCAGTACAAATCTCAAATCTGAATCAGAAATGCCATTTGTCTGTAGGGGGAAAAAGAGTAACAGGGAGACAGATGTTTCTCTCATTATTTTTGTTCTGGGACAGCCATTGCTATTAAGACATGTCACCATCCTCCAGGGCCACAGATACAAATGCACAGCAGGACAGCTGTGTTTAAATTATCATTGTAATTTCCACTGGGGCACAAGGAGGGGGGTTCAGAGACAGTGTATTTCATTCAGATGCACTCATGCAACATAACCTTTTTTGGATGAATGTATTTGGCAGAGGCCCCACCCCCCCCCGCCAATATACGTGTATGAACAGATAGTTTTAGCTGTATATCAAAGCAATAGCCAGGTGTTTTAGTTTAGGCTCTCATCTATTGGGATAGTAAGAAAATTTTCAGCAATGTTTAAGATGCCTCCCAGTGCCAGATGCTCCTTATTTTAGGATGGCTTTTATTTTAATGTACTGCTCTCTGCTGTAGAACTGTCACCCTCAACCTTTCCCCCATTCCCCCTCATATCTGCTTTTAATCCTAATCTGGAACATGGGATCCACACTTTAATGCTTTTTAATGAAATATTTTTTTCTCTATCTCCTTCTTTCCCTAGGATGACATGAACATAAGAAGCCTTAAGACTTACTAAGTCACAACCTTGGTCCAGCTCACTCCGTCTGGCAGCAGCTTCCCAAGTGTTCAAAGAGGATCTTTCCCAATCTTACCTGGAGCTTTCCCAGATAGCAGGCTTTAGCATGGGTTTTCTGCAAGGCTTTACTGCAAGTTCAAAGTTGCCCCCCTCAAAAAAAAAAACTAATGCAAACAGCGGGTTTTTTTTTTTTTAACCCTGGATGTAAATTGGGCTACACTCTAATGCACGATGAAAAACCCAAATTGTGTGTGAAGTGCTCCCTGACAGCTCACAGGGACTTCAGGGTAAATTTGGCCGATATGTGAATGCACAACTCCGTTCTGGAGGAGATGCGAACTAAAAGCCGTGTGTGAAAAACTTCCTGGAGATGCCAGATACTGAATCTGGAATCTTCTGTAGGCAAAGTATGTGCTCTCCCGTTAAGCTAGAGCCCATTCCCTTTTTATGATTAAAAAAGAATAGAGGAGGACACAGGACAGCTGTACTTTTACAGTTGTACAGAACAGAGAGTTTTGGGTGACTCCAGCCTGTTCGTGCATTAGCATGCAATCCTGTGGAAGTTAAAGGAGTGTTGTACTCGATTACCCCAGGTTTCTCTTTTCCTCAGTGGAAAATGATGATTATCCCACTTGCCACTGGTGCAACCACCTTGAGTCATGGTACACCCCACTTGTGCATTTTTTTTAATGGAGTTGTGACATTCTAGAACATCTCAACTCCATAAAACTTAATTGCTAAAATTAGTTCTGTGATTCTTTGGCATTTTGATCTAGTGGTCCTGTCTAAAGTCCAGCAGCACTGGTGAAATCCTCTTTTAAATTAAAACTCTTAAGGAACTTATTTCTCTAAGTACTTTCCTCCAAATAATATTCATTTCCACCAGCAAAATTCTGCCTGGAATTGAGTTGTAGGTCAGAGGAGGAAAATGTTACTTTCCTATGCAAGACGCACAGGATTTCCTGCACAGGGTCAAGAAAAACACACCTTCCCATTGTCCGTGTTTATGTCACAAGAGTATCCTTGTGCTCCTTTGTGGATACCATCAGTCATGTCCTGGTAATTAAGGAAAAAATTCCAGGGAATGCTTTGTATTTTCTGTTATGGATTACTTTTGAATTATATGTACAGAAGTGCAGCTTAATTGTCTGTAGCAGTCAAACACTTGCTAAGGCTAAATTTTATGATCAACTTCCTTTGCTAGAGAAATGTGTATTCTTCCAGGGGTAAAGATCTCCAGTCCAATACTCTTGGCCTTATGCCACCATGCAAGTAATAACCATTTGCCTAGCTGCCTACATTTCACAGGGCCCTCATTCTACTGAAATATTTGAACAATATCCCATCACTTGACAACATTTCACACCCAGACACACAGGGCTCAATGTTCAGCTTCTCTCACTGCTGCTGAGACCAGTTGTTGGTTGCCTTTCCCCTCCTTGCTCTCCTTTGGCATCAGACCCTCTGGGCTTCCTTAATCCCCTCCTATTCACAATCAAGTGCCCCACAGCTGCCTTATGTTTGAAACTATAACTTTTGCACAATGTTGCTCCATACCTCTTAATTCTTATTTGGAGGCACGAGTATATTCAGCCTATTTTGCACCAGGTTGTCTGTGTCCTTCTGAGCCTAATTCAGGATGCTGGTGTTAATCTTAAAAGCCCTTCCTGGTCTAGGACCACCTCTTCCTAACAGTGGCTTACATACCACATATGCAACACAGCCAGTTGGACCACAGCCTGTGCTGTTGCATGTGTGTGAATGGTGATGGAGTTGCACAGGATGGCAGGCAGTGGTCCATCTGAATCACTCCTCTACATGCAGTCCAGATAATACTTTAAAATAGGGTTAGGGCCAAATGTAGAGGAGCGGTTTAGATGAATCATGCCCCTGCTACACAACTAAGGAACGGAGTGTGGGGGGAAAGAGACCTGTGCACTCATACTGAGGTCTTATCTTTCTTATGCATGGCAGGTGGGTTGGGCAAACTATTGTCCAGACTGGCCCTATGGAAACCCTTGCCCTACAATAAGCATCCAGGGAATCTACAATACAATGGGATGGCCAATATTTCATACCAGGAAATGGAAAATCCTGTGTGTGGGTGAGCAAGCAAACAAAGTGCTTATAAGAATGACAACAGTGGAATGAGAAACTGTTTGAAAGCTAGCATCATGTAGGTTTACATAAAACTAATCTCAAATTGGGGGATTCACATGGCTTCAAACACCCTCCCCGCAAGGGTGTGGCTATAACTGAATGGGAGAGGCTGTCTCTGGGACTCAGGGGCAGGGGAGGGGGCTGCCGGCCGGGTGACAGCTTGTTCTTCACTGTTGATGTCGGATATATATAAGGTGACTATAGTAGGTATATATGTTTTTAAAATATTTATGAGCCAGGGGGATGCATGCACTCAAGTGTAAGTGTGTGTGTGTGTGTGTGTGTGTGTAAGTGTCTGCATGTGTAGGAAGTGTGTGATATTATTTGCACAGGAGCAAGAACAAGGTCATGCCAAGAATATTTTGCTTTTTACCAAACAAAATGTTACTTTACGCTTCTGCAGCAAAGACTTTTGGAAAGGAGAAAAAAGCAGTCAGGTGAGTGAGAGGGAATCTTCATGTCTTGTTCTAGGCCTGTGCCAAGATTGCTATACCACTCTTTCTCCCAAAAGAAAAGTGTAAAGCTATGTATGCACAGATCATCCATATGGCCAAGCCACTGGCTATCTGCTTGTATTATATACCTATCCCACCTTACCCCACCCAAGGAACATAACAATGCAGTTTGCAGGGGTGGGGGGTGTTCATGCTATAGCCATACCATTGCAGCTATAGGTCAGGGACCCTCAAAACACAAGTATGCAGTGGCCTAAATCAATCTGTGAAGGTTTGGGGCAATGACCTCATCAGCATCTGTAAGTGGATCATGGGCTCCTTATGCAGACACTTCTTCACACTGCAAGAACCTGGTGACACAGACTGACACACTCTCTAGAGAGCAGAGCTCCATCTGCAGAGCTCCATTCATACTGAGAGGGGCCATAGCTTAGTGATAGAAAATACACTTCGCATGCAGAAGGTTCTAGGTTCAAGCCCTGACATCTCCAGGTAGACATGGGAAAGACTCTTGTCTGTAACCCTGGAGAGCTGCTCCCAATTTAGTGTATACAATACTGAGCTGGATGGTCCAATGGTCTGACTAAACATAAGGCAATATGAGTGTGCAGGATTCAGGTTTTCAGCAATAACTTTATGGGCCTAAGGACCAGAATGCTCCAGAAAACCAACAGCCTGGACATGGATGGAGGGAAGGATGTACACAAGCCCAACAGAAAGAACATGGCTGGAGAAAAAATTCTTATTCTTTCTACTTGACTTTTTTACAACTAAAATTTTCTGCCTTATTCTCCTTTCTCACATCTCAATCACCCTTAATCCCCATCTTATCATTAAAAAATGTCTCCTCATGTTATTTATTTACCAAATTGCTGAAAATTCCTTTACCTTTCTGTTGGGGAAAAAACCCCAGTTCAAATGCTGACAAGGAACACATATCAGTCACCCAAAGTTGCAATTCAGGAGTAAATGTGTCCTTCCAGTGCTGTATTATAATCCTTTTTGGGACCCCCCCACCAAGCATGAAGAATCAGCAATTCTTGATGTAATACTAGATTCCGTATGCCTGGGATGTACCCCAACAAAACATGAATGTCCTTGACAGGCAATGATTGCTGCAAAGTCATGTTATGGATTTCAAGCCAAGACGGAACAATAACTGGACAGGACCCAACCATATTTGTAAGTGTACCCGCATACGAATTATATCTCCAACATCTAGAGGTCTGCAACCAACCCTTATTAAACATTCATGGAGGTGACCAATAAGCACAAAATAAACATTTCTGCTGTATTAGTCTCATTTTGAGATCCAAAGAGGCATGTTTCACTGCCTTCAAAGCTACCCACCATTGGTTTAATAGAATAGGGTATTCAAGATCATTATTCCAAAGATCTTGGATATAATCAATATCAATCTTATCAATGTCTTTCAGCTGCTGATAAAGCAAGGTTACAGGTTTATGTGCATCCAATAGATGTTTCAGGTCTA
Organism: Hemicordylus capensis; assembly: GCF_027244095.1. Taxonomy (NCBI): domain Eukaryota; kingdom Metazoa; phylum Chordata; class Lepidosauria; order Squamata; family Cordylidae; genus Hemicordylus; species Hemicordylus capensis. The sequence continues at coordinate 387,164,071 of NC_069657.1, read as the reverse complement.
ATAACAGAGATGGAATTTCAGAAGCTGTGGTTACATCAGTACCCAAAAACCATGATGATAGATGTTTGAGCTGAATAAACTGCCAGCTAGCATTTAAAAATAAATCAAACTCAGCTCTCAAGATTTTAAAAGATTTGAAAACAGCTTCAGAAGAGATCAATTGATCTAATGTAATGATGTTATGGGAGGTCCAGTTAGCACCCCAAAAGATTTATGAGCAATTTTTAGACAGGGATTCTTCCACAATGTAAGCTTTTCATGTAAGAAGGGATAAAAACTGTTTCTAGAACCCAAAATTCTCCATATATACACAGAGGTAATGACCTAGATCCACAAACAAATGATGAACCCAGCACCTACCAAAATTTCAGTGGGATCAGATAATAACTTTAGAGCTGTGCCCAAGGTGTAGCTGAAACCTGAGTTTCATTTTTCCGTCCTAGGACTGAAGATAGAATAAATGCCCAGTAATACACTTGAAAATGTGGAAAGTCAAACCTGCCTTCTTCCACGGGTAGTTGAAGTTTATGAATTGAAAATCTAGGCGGGTGTCCTTGCCATAAGAAGTCATTAACTAATTTATACAGTCACTTAAAATATGGTGAAGAATGGGAAGACCTCTTAAATATGTGATTTGGCATTAGATTCATCTTTATTACATTTATTTTACCCCAAATACTCAATGGAATCATAGCCCACCAAGCTAAGTCATTTTTCATTTGAACCAAAAATTTGGAAAAGTTTAAACTAACTGAGAAAGTTTCCTAGAGATTACTATGCCTAAGTACACAAGCGACTCTATTTATTTATTCATTCAGTATCTAGACCACCCTTACAGAATAGCTCAGGGCAGTTCACATATATCACAAAACAGTTAAAATCAATCAGTGATCAGGAATAAAGATTTTTAAATGCAATAAAGCAGCTAAATAAAATAAAATAAATAAAACAATTCAAAACCTTATAAAAATCTGATACATTAAAAACACTTTAAAACAATTAAAAAAACCCTGGGAGGCCAGGCTGAACAGGTAGGTCTTTAGGGCTCTTCAATGCCAATAAAGAATTCATATTACGGATTTCTGCAGGGAGTGCATTACACAATCTAGGAGCAGCTACAGAGAAGGCCCACCTCTGGGTCGCCACCAGACAAGCCAGTGGCAACTAGAGCTGGACCTCCTCAGATTTATTTATTTTATCATATTTATTTATCATATTTTTACACCACCCAAAACTTACGTCTCTGGGCAGTTTACAACAAGATGATCTTAGCGTGCAGTGGGGATCAGACCGAAGATGGTGCTCTCTAAGGTAACCTAGACCTAAGCTATTCAGGGCTTTAAAGGTAATAACCAGCACTTTGTATTTTGCCCAGAAACATATTGGTAGCCAGTGCAGCTGTTTCAAAACATGCATAATATGGTGTCTCCGAGTTACCCTGGAGACCAGCCTGGCTGCCGTATTCTGAACTAACTGAAGTTTCTGAACTACGTACAAAGGCAGCCCCATGTAGAGCCCATTACAGTAGTCAAGCCTGGAGGTTACCAGCTGGTGCATCACTGTTCTGAGGTCATCCTACTCAAGAAATGGACACAGCTGTCGAATCAGCCTAAACTGATATAAAAACACTCCTGGCTACGGCCTCCACCTGAGATACCAGGGTGAGATCTGGATCCAGGAGTACCCCCAAGCTGTGTACCTGCTCCTTCCAGGGGAGTGTGACCCCATCCAGCACAGGGAGATCTAACTCATCCCTCAGATTCTGAGCCCCTACAATAAGCACCTCCATCTTGCTTGGATTCAGCTTCAATTTGTTATCCCTCATCCAGCCCATTACTGCCTGTAGGCAAGCATTTAGGGAATGAATGCCATTTCCTGATGAAGCAGATTAGAGAGAGAAGTAGATTTGGGTGTCATCAGCATACTGATAACACCCAGCACGAATTCTCCTGATGACCTCACTCAGCGGTTTCATGTAGATATTGAAAAGTATTGGTGACAGAATGGAGCCCTGAGGGACTCCATATAGCAGCTCTCATTTAGAAGAGCAACTGTCACCAAGCTCCACCATCTGGGATCTGCCCGAGAGATAGGAGCGGAACCACTGCAAAGCAGAGCCTCCTATCCCCAACTCCCCCAGGTGACCCAGAAGGATACCATGGTCGATGGTATTGAATGCCGCCGAGAGATCCAAGAAAACCAACAGAGTCACACTCCCTCTGTTGATTCCCCGGTATAGGTGATCCATCAGGCCAACCAAGGTTGACTCAACCCCATAGCTGCTCTAAAGCCAGTGTGAAATGGGTTTAGATAATCAGTTTCCTCCCAAACCGCCTGGAGCTGGTTGGCCTCCACCGTCTCAATCACCTTGCCCAACCAAGGGAAATTAGAGATTGGCCTATAACTATCCATCGCTGAGGGATCTAGGGAAGCCTTCTTGAGAAAAGGTCTAATTATTGCCTCCTTCAAACATGGAGGCACCTTACCCTCCCTCAGCAATCCTCTCTAATAAAACGCTTGGTGTCTGTCCGTGGACGGACACCAAGCGTGCGTTCGTGCCTCGACTGTTCTGCGCGTGCGCGGAGCGCACGCGCAGAACAGAGCAAGGGACAAACGCACGAAAGCACCCGGCAGGACCCGGCGACCATCTTGGGCGGCCAGAAGCGGCCGCCCCAACGAAGCCGGGAAAGCGGGGGAAGGGGAGACTGACGGCATTACTGGCGGCAAAGGACCGAGTGGCAGGAGCCGCCATACATCGAGAGTGGCCAGAAAGGGCCGCCCCAGGAAGCCGGGAATGCGGGGAAGGAGGAGAGCATTAGCGGCGGCAGGACAATCCATCCAGAAGCGCCCACCCCGAAATAGTACAGCAGCCAGAACACACAACAGAGAACGGGGTGGCAGAACGAGGCGGCGGCGAAGCCGCCAACGAGCACTGCCGCGCCACCCGAAACCCGCCAAAAAGCCACATGCCAACTTCCCCACATTCCCCCCCACAAAAAGCCACCTAAAACACCCTACCACATTGCGCCGCCCCCACCTATCACACTCCCACCCAACCAGCTGACCAAACCCAACTTACCCACTGCAGCCCACGGCAATCATCCAAAACAAAAACAAAACAAAGCAAAAAAAAAAAACGGAGCTCAGCAAAACAGCTCCTCCCAGTGGAAAGCCTCTGCTCAGACTGCCAGCATGGACGTGAGGAACGCCTATTGCGTCACTTGCGTCCATTACAGCAGTCTGGGAAGCAGCCTAGCATAGAGAGGAGCTCCTTTCGCAAGCTCCTCTCTTCTAAAGAATCCCCCTCACAAACAACCAACACAAAAGTTGCATTAAGCACTACACCAACACACAGTTACACAAAGCACAACATACAGCCCAAACACAACAATAAAGAAATAAAAATACAGCAACGGCTGTAAAAAAAAACCAGAAAGAAAAAGAGAGAAAGAGAAAAGGGGGGGGGGAGGAACACACAGAAACACACACACATACACACACACACACACACACACAAAGTCAAGGGAAAGCTAGCGCCCGTTATTATAACGGGCTTAAAAATACTAGTGCATTTATGATATTCATCAGGCCTCCTTGAATAATCTCCCTGCTAGATCGAAGCAGCCAAGTTGGGCAAGGGTCCAGACAACAAGTGGTGGACCACACCGCTCCAAGCAGCTTGTCCACATCCTCAGGAATCACAGATTGAAACTGATCCAACCTAACACTGCAAGAAGGATTGCTGGACACCTCCTCCATAGACACTGCAGAAAAAGTGGAATCCAAGTCGGCCCGAATACAAGAGATTTATCCGCAAAGAACCCACTGAGGGCATCACAGCAGAGCACCTCCAGGAGCTGATTAGAAACAGAAGGAGTAGAAATTAGACTCCTCAGTACCCGGGATAACTCCGCCGAACATGAACCCACACAAGCAATGCGAGCTGACCAGAACTTCTTTTTTGCTATACGCACTGCCTCCACGTAAGCCCTCAAGTGGGTCACATGCTGCATCCTGTCAAATTTAAGTCAAGTTCTCCTCCACCTGCGCTCCAGTCACCTACCCAGCCACTTCAACCCTCGCAACTCCTCGCTATACCAGTGAGCCAATTTTGAAGCGGTTCTGGAGGGACACTTAGGAGCAGTCATGCCTACTGCTCTAGCAAGTTCCTTATTCCGGGTTCCCACCAGGGCATCAACAGAATCACCTGCAGCACCAACTTCGAAATCCTCCAAGGCCTTTTGGAACCCTACTGGGTTCAGAAGCCTTTTTGGACGGACCATCCTAATTGGTCCATCAACCCTGCAGGAGTAGATTGTGGCCATGATACCAACCTTAAGCAGGTAGTGGTCCATCCAATGCCCGTCGGTGGGGGATCCGGGAAACCACCGGATCCCCCACCCATGGAACACCCCCACTGATCTGAACAGAAGACCAAATCGAGCACGTGGCTGGCAACATGAGCTGGTTCAGAAACTAGTTGAGATAGGCCCATAGTTGTCATGGCCGCTATGAACTCCTGAGCCACACCAGACAAACCAGCCCCAAAGTGGATATTGAAGTTCCCCAGGACCAAAAGCATGGGACACTCCAACACCAACTCCACGACCAGCTTGGACAGCTCAGTTAGGGAGTCAGTTGGGCAGTGGGGTGATCGGTACACCAACAGAATCCCCAATCTATCCCTAGTTGCCAGCTTCAAAAATACACACTGTCAGCTGCCTCACAGGGGCCCTGGTAATGGAAATGGTATTCTTATGGACCACAGCCACTCCCCCCACAGCCACTTCCCCTAACCTGCTCCACAACAGAATAACCTGGAGGGAGAAGCTGACCCCAAACTGGACCACTCGCCTCCTCCAAACAGGTCTCAGTTATACATGCCAAGTCAGCTCCCTCGTCCATGATCAAGTCATGGACAATTTTGATCTTATTCTGAACTGACCTGGCATTACAGAGGAGCAAGGCCAGGCTCTGTGGGAAACTGGAGCTGCTCCCCAAGGCCTGAGAGTTGACAGAGCAGCACTGGAAGTGGAAATAGTTACTAAATTACTAGTTTCCCTTCCCCTGTAATGGCCAGCTGCTCTGCCTACACCAATTCTTCTATTCCCCACCACTACAGCAACAGCTATCCCAGAACTACCAGTCCCAGCTGCACTCCCTGCAGTATCCCTCTAGACACCATCTAAAACCCCAAACCTTATAATCATCAGGAAAATCTGTAGAACCTAAAGGCATCAAACCTGATGTACCCCAATTTATGGAGTAACCTGATAAATTACTAAACTTTTGAACTAAAGAAATCTGATTAGGTATTGAGACTTCTGGTTTATTAATAAAGCATAAGATGACAACTATGTATACAATCTACTTGTGCTCAGTCCCCCCTAATGTAATACCCTTTTTGTTGTCAGAATCTCTAATAACACAAGCCAGGGATTCTAACACCATATTTGAAAAAGAGATAAGATAGAAGACATCCCTGCATGTGCCCCGTTCTAGCCTAATTGAAGGGGACACTAGCCTGTTGGTGATGACTCATGAGTAAGGAGCCATATATTGCTTAGTAACCCAAATTAAAAACTTGACGGATATCCAAATCTAACCAAACATGTTTCAGGAACCCCAGATGGACCATGTCAAATGCCTTCTCTGCATCTAAAGAAACTATAGCAGCTTGGTCTTGCTTCTCCAAGGATAAAGCCAGTATATCAATCAGCAATCTAATATTATCTGGCCAGATATAAACCCTGTCTGATGGCCAGATATAAATCCTGTTTGAACTAATGGTAGAGAGCACAGTTTGCACCCTACATGTCAGCATAGCTGTCAATATCTTAGCTTCAACATTTAACAAAGAAATAAGTCTATAGCTAGTCCATAAACCAGGATCTTTAGTGAGCTTAAGAAGGACAGTTACATAAGCCTCATTGATAGAAGGAGGGAAATACTAGCTAAGAAAAGTGTCATTAGAGACCTCCAATAAGACTGGAGCCAGGAAACTAATATACTTCTTGCAAAAACTCCATAGAAAATCCATTGGGCCCAGGAGCCTTTCCAGATTTTGTGGATTTGATTGTGATCATTATTTCCTGTAGAGAAAGAGGTGCAGCTAGATGGTTGATATGATCTTGTGTTAGATGTGGAAGATGCACCTTCTGCAGGAAACAATCTATATCTCCCTCAATATTGGATGTACTACAACTATAAGAATAAAATTTATAAATTCAGGGTTTGTGTGGACATTGATTTGAGTGTCACAAATGGAAGATATATTATTATGCTATTAATCTGCTTCGGTCTAGAAGCCAAAAGCTTTCTAGATCACCCCCCTTTCCCAATATCTTGGCCTAGTACATTTCAACAAAAATTCAGTCTCTGAAGTGTATAACTGCTAGTTGAGTTCATATTTAGTCATAAGTAAGGTTCTGTATGAATCACAAGAAAAGTGTGATGCATATAAAGTTAATAAGTCTTTAACTTGGTTCTCCAGAGATATAATCTGAGCCATTTGTTGCCTTTTTTGGTGTGAAGAATAAGCTAAGACCCAGGCCTGAATAAATGCTTTAAAAGTGTCCCATAGCAGGGATAATAATGTAATGGAGCCCCTGTTAAAATAAAATAAAAAATTCCATCTCCTGTTCCATTTGTCTAGTGAATTGCAGATCATTCAGCAAAGATGTATTCATATAACACCTAAAAGAAGTACTAGAACTACTTTCCAAATGGACAACCAACTTAACAGGGGCATGATTTGAAATTGCTATAGTGTCCATGTTGCATGCTTGAATTTGAGATACTATAGAACAAGAGATTAAAAAATAGTCCAACCTACAACAATTATGATGGACAGGAGAAAGAAACATATATTCTTGTTGGGAGGGACTAAGAAGAATCCATATATCTACTAAATTAAATTGAAGTCTAACATGTAGGCCTTAAGTGTTGCACAGGTTCAAGAATTTAACCTAGATTAGGTGTGTGTGTGTTACGATCAAGAAGGGGGTCAAGAGTTTAAGGTAAGTTGATAATTTTTTTAATCTTTAAAATTCTCTTTCCTGTTATTTAAGATGGAATGCATTTCTCTATACAAGCCTCTTCATGTGCTGTGTTCATTTACAGAGGTTTTACTTCAAGTGCTTAAACCAGCGGAAAAGAAAGCTATGAGAAGCAGAGCATTTCCAGCTGGGTCACTCAGAACTGCCTGCTCAGGGAAGTTTCTTACACGTTCCCCCTTTGTCAACAGTGGCTGACATCCTAAGGAAGTGAGGACACTGTTCTTAATGTAGCCAGAGGCTTTCCACTTCTGCAGCGTGGGGTGGTGGTGGGAAGGGATTTCCGCTGATCTTCCCTGCCTCTGAAAGTGCCTGTGCCTTCCAAAAATATGCCCCTGAAAACCGCACAACCTGCTGCAGAAGTGGAGAGGCCCCTGGCTGTGAGGATGTGATCTCTTGCCGTGTCCTCACTTTCTTAGTAATGGAAGCCAATGTTTCTATTTCAGTGGACAATCTGAGCACCACAGATTGCTGCCTTGTATATGACCATGGTTCTGATTTTGACTTTATTTTTTCACTCATTTTTCATTTTTGTTGATATTTTCCATAATATCTCAGAGGCATTTGATTTCATTTTAAATGTTTATGATTTTATATAAGCCACTATGCGAATTTCCCCCCCTGGAAAAGGTAGGGTAAACACTGAATTAATTGTAATACTAATAATCCCTACTATCTTTTATTCACATGAAGGGATGAAAAATGACTGATGCTCTCTCTCTCTCTCTCTCTCTCTCTCTCTCTCTCTCTCTCTCTCTCTCTCTCTCTCTCTCTCTCTCCTATTTCCTCATCCTTTCCATACCAGTCCTCTGACAAAACATTGACAACGATCAATTTAAATATAGAGTTAGCTTTATAGGAGTTATATATTACAAGGCTGACTATATTAAATATTATGCCTTCATCTCTTGCTTGCAGGCTTCTCAGTAGCATCTTGTGGGTTTCTGTAGGAAACAGGATGTGTCACTAGATAGATCCTCTTATATGTCTGTGCTCTCACAAAATGCTTCAGATGACCTCTTGTAATACGGTCACAGAGTACAGTTGTAAACACTGATTTAGAATGGCGTGTTTGTGTTTGTGTTTGTGTTTGTATGGAGAGAGAGAGAGAGAGAGAGAGAGAGAGATTGATTTAACCCTGACACTGCAAGGAAAGAACATGGGTGTGACAGTGTATTTTGTTGCCAACAATTTAGCAGTAATATTCTGCAGTTTATAATCAATTCTAGTGAAAGGACAGGTGGCAAAGTATACTGACCTTTATGCTCAACTACATGTGTTAATAAAGAAAAAAGAATACAGTAGGTGTTTTTAACTCTAAGTCTTACCCTTGAACATGCCAATCAGAGTGCAGGAGGAGATTGCAGAATGGTTCTAGAATATTATCCAGCAGTTTGAGAAAACTCTGAATATACCTTTGAACACAAAGTTGTAATATGATCACATTTGTGACATACAGTACACAACATAGCAAAGCTATGCAGAAATAATACATTTTACCAGAAGCGGTTGCTACCTTGTAGAAATATAAGGCTATATCAGTAGGCAGCATAATTGCATGTACTTTTAAATTTATGACTGATTTTTTAAAACCGTGTGGAATGGCTGCCAGAATTCTTTTTCATTTGTCTTTGTCTAAAGAGACTCAGGCTAATGCTGCCATCAGAGGTTAAGGACATCCATTTGTCAACTCAAGAGTATGGGTTGGAGACAATAAAGGAAATGGTAAAATCAACCATCAATCCCTGTTATTTATTGTGATTTAATTTGCAAATTTCAATTAGTCTTCAGTCTGCCTCCCCAGGCTAAATCCCATTTACTACAAAAGGGTTTTGCTGGATGCTGAGGTTTGCCAATCAGTGGTTAACACGTTTCCTTTATATTTGTCACATATTTAGTCATCTTATGCCTTCCATGGAAAGCAATTAGATATTGCTAGTGCATGTAAAATATGAAATTTAGGAATATGGAAACTATGCAAGATACATGTATAGAAACCTGTCTGATAGATATCAAAGATGATTTCACTGAAATAGTTAAATTATTGCTTAAAACAACTATTAAGGTTGTTGACACTCTGTTCCTAAATGGTAGTGTTCTAATAATTTCAATTAGAAGTACCTACCAAGAGGCCTACCATATTGTTGAATGGCTATGCTTGAAAACCATTCATTGCATATAGAAGAATAGCAGGTTGGGAGAAGGCTAGGCTAAAACACTTCCCCCTAAAAGCTTGCTTTCTATAATCACTGTTTTGGGTTGGTTTTTTGGGGGTGGGGGGGTTGTAATGGAAAAACATTCAGTCATATGATCCGCTGCTTGCAGTGTGAAATGATACAGTCCAGAAACATGTTTCTGTGAACAAACTTAGCTGGATATGATGTCAGTTATGAGTTTAATTTCACATGTTAGCAAAATACTGCTCAGGATCATCCAACACAGATTAGAGCCCTATGTGGAAAGGGAAATGCCAGATGTTCAAGCTGGTTTCAGAAAAGACTGAGAAACAAGAGACATCATTGCTGATGCATGCTGGATAATTGAGAAAGCCAAAGAATACCAGAAGAAGTCAATATGTGCTTTATTGACTACAGAAAAGTCTTCAATTGTGTCAACCATATCAAGCTGTGGAATATCTTTAGGAAAATGGGCGTCCCAGAACATCTCATTGTTCTCATGAGAAACCTATAAACAGGACAGGGAGCCACAGTCCAGACAGAACATGGTGAAACAGACTGGTTCCAGATTGTCAAAGGAGTAAGACAAGGCTGTATATTTTCTCCTTCTTTATTCAATTTATATGCTGAACATATACTGAGAGCAGCTGGATTGGAAGAAGATGAGCATGGTTTTAAAGCTGGAGGAAGAAACATCAATAACCTGCGCTACGCTGACACCACTCTGAGAGCTGAGAATGTGGATGATCTGCAAGCTCTAGTAATGAAAGTCAAAGAGCACAGTGAAAAAATGGGACTACAATTAAATGTAAAGAAGACTAAACTAATGACAATGGGTACAGCAACCAGAATTGACAATGAAGTCATTGAAGTGGTGGATAGCTTCTGCCTTTTAGGATCGACCATCAACAGTAAAGGATCCAGCAGTCAAGAAATACGTCACAGACTAGCACTTGATAGGGTTGCAATGAAGGCCTTGGAAAGGATATTTAGATGCCATGACATGTCTACACCTACAAAGATTAGAATTGTTCGGACAATGGTTTTCCCTGTGACTTGCTATGGATGCGAAAGCTGGACTTTGAAGAAGCAAGATAGAAAAGGCATTGATACTTTTGAACTTTGGTGCTGGAGAAGACTTTTGAGGATACCCTGGACAGCCAGGAAAACAAACAAATGGATCATAGAACAAATCAATCAAGAATTTTCACTTGAGGCACAAATGACCAAGCTCAAACTATCATACTTCGGACAGATTATGCGAAGACCCAGCTCCCTTGAGTAGTCTATAATGCTGGGGAAAGTTGAAGCACAGAGAAGAAGAAGACGATCAGCAGAAAGGTGGATGGACTCGATGACGACAGCAATGAATGGACCACTGAGAGACCTTAAAGGCCAAGTTGAAGACAGATCATACTGGAGAGAATCTATCTATGTGGTCGCTAAGAGTCGACACCCATTTGACGGCACTCACTCACTCACTCACTCAATCAATCAGTTTGCTGCCAAAAACGGCACCTCCATGGCTATTCCCCTTTTGGTAATATATAATCATACTTTTTCATGTCTCATCACTCCACTTTCCCCCACCACACTTCATAGGCTGCTACCAGCCGTGGAGGATATGTGATGTCACAACACAGAAAGGTACAACTAGACATTATGGAGTAAGGAGAGCTAGGCACATGGATGCCATTTGGACAGTGTACGCATAATTACATCACATCTAGTTAGGGTTTAATAATGAAGAAGAGTCAGTAAAACATTACCTTCTATGCCCCAACCATTTCTTTGTGGCACATTTCCACTTTCATGGCACAACACATACAACTACACACTATGGAACTTGGTACCAGCCCAAAGTGAGTTTCCGTGCCCCTGCCAGTAATCAGCATTGAATTGGATCAGGGATAGGGAAAACTGATTAGGTAATACTGGGTTGCATATATTTGTTCATATTACACCAGGGAGGTAGAAACTCATAAGAGGACGCTGATGAGGCATGGAAATGGGAAAGTGTACCTTAGCTTTTGGAGTCAAACTGCGATGTGGATTTAAGATGGTGGAGAAGATCCATAGAAGGCAATAAGTGGACAAACAACTGTTTTATTAAAATGACTTGAACAAAGAAATAGAAAGAATGCATAAGAGAAGTGCAGAGGATATAAAATTGATGTAATTTATTTTATATTTTTAAAAATGCCTGTACTGCTATTTAGTGATATATCAAAGTGATTACAAAAGTAAAAATAAAATCAAAAAAGCAACAGTGACCTTATGCAATAAACTAAAACACAACAAAACAAGCAAAACTGAGCTGCAGAGGAGTACAGATCTCCCCTAAGCATTTTAGATTGTGAGCCCTATGGGGACAGGGATCCATCTTATTTATTTATTATTTCTCTGTGTAAACCGCCCCGAGCCATTTTTGGAAGGGCAGTATAGAAATTGAATAAATAAATAAATATTAATATTAATTAATTAATTAGAGTTTCCCTGTCATTTTATTGAGTTCCCTTCAAACTTAATAATCCATAGCCAGCCCGCCCCAATAAGTATCTTCCCCCCTGCCTTGAGGAGCAACTCCTATTAAGTGAGGAGTTGCTTCTCAAGCTTTCCTTTTTCTGCACCCCGTGAGTGAAACATACAGTTCTTGAAGGTCATTTGAAACAAAATTGTTTTCGCTTGCCTTCAAAATATGGAGACCTTCCCAAGGGATGGTGTCCCATCGCATCAGGGTTTCTACAAAGTAGACACAAACTGAACAGAAATGTCAACAATGTCTGCATATGGAATTTCAAGGGCCACTTAATCCAGTTCAATTAGAAGAAGAAATAAAGATGGCAGCCCCTAAAATCTGGGGGGAAATAAATGGAAAAGGTGAGATTAATAAAGCCTTGCAAATATTTGATTGAAATGAGTCCAATCTGTGGGAGTACAACCTTTCTTCACTGTTAGCTGTCCTTTATGTTTTTCATAGAACTAGCTGACCCTGCACAGAGCATCTGTGCAGTTGTGCACTGAGCCTGTGGCATCCCCCCACAGCTCTCTCACTTGCTCGCTCGCTCCCCCCTGCAGCATGCTCGCTTGCTCCCCCCGCAGTGCTCTTGCTCGCTCGCTCACCCCTGCAGCGCTCTCGTTCGCTTGCTTCCCCCCGCAGCGCTCTCACTCGCTCGCTTCCCCCTGCAGTGCTCTTGCTCGCTCGGTCCCCCCGCAGAGCTCTTGCTCACTCTCCCCTTCCACTCGTTTGCTCTACCCCAGCATTTCACTTGCTCGCTCTCCCCCTGCAGCTCATTTGCTTGCTCCACCCACAGCTCGCTTGCTCCCCCAGCAGCTCGCTTTCTCACTCCTTCCCACAGCTTGCTCGCTCCCTGCGCAGCTCACTCACTCTCCCCTCGCAGCTCGCTTGCTCCCCCCCACAGCTCACTCTCCCTCCCGCAGCTTGCTCTCCCTCCCACAGCTCGCTCGCTCTCCCCCTGCAGCTCGCTTGCTTACCCCACAGCTCGCTCGCACTCCCCCGCAGCTCGCTCGCTCTCCCCCTGCAGCTCACTCGCTTGCTCTCCCCCCACAGCTCGCTCGATCTCCCCCCGCAGCTCACTCGCTTACCCCCACAACTCGCTTGCACTTCCCCCGCAGCTCACTCACTCTCCCCCCCGTAGCTCACTCACTTGCTCTCTCCCCCCACAGCTCTCTCTGCCCACAGCTCTCCCCATCTCACCATTGCCTCCCACCTCCTCCTCCCGGCTGGTAGGGCTTTGCCCGCTGTCTGCCCACCTCCTCGCCGCCGCCATTATTTCTCCCCACCACCGCCTCCTCTTTCTGGCCGACGAGGCTTCGCCCGCCATCCATCCACCTCTTCTAGCCAGAGGGGCTTTGCCTGCCGGCCCTCCACCTCTGCATCCTGACCACCCCATTATTTCTCTCCACTTCAGTGCTGGAACTCTTGTACCTCTAGAGCATCTGCACGTTAGTTCTTGATTGCTCCCCTCACCTCAGAGATCTCCCCACCCTCACCTGGGCTGCACCCTCCTCCATCCTGTTGCTTCCATCCCCTTCACCCTTCTTGGTCATGGCTGCAGCATTGCTGCCGCCTATTGGCCAAGCTGAAGCCCCCTATCCCCAGAGATCTCCCCACCTTCATCTGAACCCGGGCCGTTCCTCACTGCTGCCACCACCATGGTTGCACGTTCCCCTCAGGCTGCTGACAGGCCCGGGCCCGTCCCTTGCCTGCCTGCCTCCCTCCACCAATGGCCTCGGTAGCCCCAAACAGCAGCAGTGGTTGACTGGGCCTTTCCTTGCTGCTAGTGCTGCCATTGCTGCTCATTCCCCTCAGGCTGCTGACAGGCTCAGGCCCGTCCCTTGCCCTTCCTTCTGTCTCTCTTCCCCCTCCCTTCTTTTTCTCTTTCTCTCTCCTCCACTCGCTCTTTCCCACTCTTCTTACCCCCACTTCATGTTCTATCTCTCTATCTCCCTCCCTGAGTGAACAGATCTTGTTCATCTCGTTTCCTCATCTAATTCACATGACGGCAGCCTCCTTCTCCTGAAGGGGCTCTTTCCTCCCTCATGAATCCTCTCCTCACAGACCCCTGCCCACTACCCATATATATATATAGATATATTCCTCTCCTCTACAATCAAGAACATCTTCCAACCATTAACAGTTTCATTCTAACTGGCCTTAACCATCACAGGCTCCTCCTCCTTATCTGCATTGGGAATCCCCACTGCCCAATCACCACAGTGCCACAGGCTCCTCCTCTCTATCTGCATATGGAATCTCCACTGCCCAATCACCATGGTGCTTCTGCTCTCACAGGCTCCTTCTCCCTATCTGCATATGGAATCCCCACTGCCTAATCAGGTGCTTCTGCTTGCAAACTCTGTCAGCCAATCTTATCCTTTCTACCACGTCCCCACGCATGGCCCGTCTTGGAGAATTAATAATATAGATGGTACTCTTGTACTGTGTCAGTTAGAAAAGGTGCCATCTGTGAAAGAATTCACAAGGAGAGTTGTCATTACAAAAAGGTTTTGCATCTGGAATGCATTAAGTTTATTCCTGTTGAGGTTCCTAATTTTTCTTGTTTTTAATACCACAATGAGAAGCCTTGTATCGAGGCAAAGGATTATTAGATGGTAAGGTTCATTAACATGGTATTGGTCATTCTTATCTCACTCATAATGAGAGGTACATCCACTGCAGATAGTAGTGGAGAACATTAACATAACAAATATCAGATTAAGAATGTTATGTAGATTATAAAGATGATGGCGTCCAAATGAGCACTGTTCCATTATGAACATGTATGGGGCTGAGCAAAAATTACATATCTTTATCCTCCAATTACCAAAACAGATCACAATTTTGTTCCAGGGCAGCTTAAAAATTTAGAGACTTTGGTTTTATTCTGTCATTCACTGCAGGGCCATCAATTTTACATTGCACCAAAACACACATTGTATTCCATTACATATACACAACATCATTTTTCTGATTATGCTTTCTAGAGGAAAGTATTCCAGAAGAAAAGAATGTGACCAAATCAATGTTTGCTAGAGTTATCCAAGAACATGTAGGCACTGCCTAAAAAATATAGCATTGTGTTTGAAGGAGGATTTCATCATTTCACCACCCCAATAGGTTCTATTTTTTAATCCCCTCCATCAAACATTGGAATGCTCAATAGAATGCATTTATTTGTCAGATCACGAAGTTCTCATAACATTTCTCAGCCTTAATAACACATCTGCTCTTAAAATGTGGTCTCTTGGTAATAGCTGGCTGAAAGTGTCTGAATTTAGGGATTATTTGAGACAACAGATTTCCTTCTATTTGGAATTGAATGAGGCATCTGCTCCCTCACCGTTGGCTTTGTGGGATATTCTCAAGGCAATCATAAAAGGGCAGATCATTTTGTACATTATGGGAAGGAAAAAAGACCTCTGTTGGTAATTATGAGACTTGGAAGGGTGTATTGAGGACCTGCAAAAATATTACTTAATGACTAAAAAAAAAGTAGTTGCTCCACAGATCTCCACCCTGTTTCAAGAAGAGGCAGAGTAGTAAGCTTCAGGAAGAAGCTGACTAAACACAATGATTGTTTAAGGTCTAGAGCAGCAAGCAGGATGAAGAAGGAGGGGAAATGGTATCTGAAAGGCATCATCTCACACTGTGCGGGAGGAGGCAATGGTAAACCCTCCTGTAATCTACCAAAGGAAGCCACATGGCTCTGTGGTTGCCAGGAGTCGACACCGACTCAAGGGCACAACTTCACCTTTTACTTTACCTCAGGAAAAGACAAAGGCAGGTGTGACTCTTACAGATAAAAGAATCCAGGATGAAGAGTTAGTCATGGCTCCTTGGAGAATGAGCAGATTGTCTGTCAATATTTATGCCAACTGTGGATACTGGGTGAAGGGAAAGATTTATTTATTTATTTATTTAATCAGACTGTGGAGTACAAAATCACATGCAGTCTTCCATATTTTTTTAAACCTTTCAAATTATGAAGTCAAAACCAAGGCAACCCTACAACAATTTGGGAATTTTATTACAGAAACCCAGAGCCCCTATTCATAGATGTGAGGCTACTTACCAGTTATCTTGCTAAAACTTGATATTGGAATAATTCCTTTATCACAATGTAGGTTTCAAAACAGGCAGCCCCTGACTGAATCCTATACCCATTCCTCCATCACCATCTCCTCTAGTTGGGAAACAGATTATGAAGTGAATCTGAGCTCAGCATTTTTTGTGTAATAAGAAGAGGAAGCGAAACAATGTTTAGACCAGAGCTGCTCAACTTCAGCCCTTCAGCTGTTTTTAGACTGCAATTCCCATCATTCCCAATCACAGCGGCTAATAGCCAGGGATGATAAGAGTTGTAGGCCAACATTTACAAAAGGGCTGAAGTTGAGCAGCACCGGTTTAGACTGAAGGTGGCCAATCACTGCCAAAGGCAGTTCTCCAGCTGTTGGTGGACTACAACACTATCATCCTCAGACAGAACTAATTGTGGAGGGGGGTGATGGGAGTTGTAGTCCAACAATCGCTGGACTCAAGTTAGCCACCCTGACTTACCAGCAGGCCTCTGAGAGGCTTGGCCTGTTAAAATGTTTTTGTATGCACAATGCGGCTTCCTCTGTGTGTGGGTTATGTGCAATTGATAAATATCTCACATGTCCCACATTCAATGTGTTGAGAGACAGGGGCCAGTGTGGGCTATACCATTAAACGTATACTTGTAGTACTGATGCTATTTCACAGCATAATGATGTTATGCAGGTGCAATGGTAGCTGAACACATCTTGATTACTCACCTACCAACCCATAAGATCAGGTCTTAAGCATTTGATTATGTAATTATTATCTTTTTTTTACGTCCTTTGTGGTAGCTGTTTGTAGCATTCCTTTGCTGTAGCTGTTTTATACATGCTGTGCCTGGAATACATTGTATTGCATTGTCCTTTCTGAAGTAGGACATCTACTATTCATTCCTGTCTCACCAATAAGGAAGTAGATTCCATGGGAGCTGCCCATCCATCCAGTTCCTCTCTCATTTGCTGAACTTACCCTATAGCTGCTGGCATCAGTGTTTGAATCAGGTCAGTGTACCCTTTCACATCTTTCTCCATCTGTTAGTTACTGCTTAAGTTAATAAGCGCCCTTGAAAGAGTGTCTGCTGCTAGAAGTAATTTTCTGGTACATGGTCAGTGTTGAAGGAAAATCTCATTTGGCATAGTCTAAAACTTTTAAGTGGAGATTCCAGTGATATTTTTTTAACCCAGTCATGCCACCGAAAGTGTTTGTATTTAGACCCACAAACAAACAAAGAGCTGAAATGTTCATTTGCCCAACTGGAAGCAAGAGAGTCTTTCTTCATTTGAGCATATCACTGTTCAGTTTTTGCAAGACATCCCACCTCCTGGCTGCATCTGTGTGAGTACTACGCCTAATCCATATGATGATGCATCAGCTGCTATGGGAACTGGGTAGCTTTCAGAGTATTGGATCTGGTGAAGATGCCAGCAAAAGTACTTTATTGTCCACTTAGGAGATCACACAGAGTTTGGCAACCATTTTCCAAAGACATGGGGAAAGAGGCACCTTTAAAGTAGCGTGCCTCTTATATTTAGCAGGAGCGAGCAACTTTCCCTGCTCAGCTCAGCACAGTGTCCCTTCCCAGTTGCTCCCTTGTGTTTCTTCTTAGATTATGAGCCCTATAGAACTTCTTATTCTCTTTGGTATATAAACCACTTCGAGAATGGTTGTTGTTGTTGTTGATGATGATGATGATGAAAAGCAGTATGTAAATATTCTAAACAACAATTGAATAATAACTGGTGATTTTCTTTATTGAGCAGGGAGAGAGCAACTGGCCATATCCAGCTCCAGCACAGCATCCCTCTGGTGACTTCTTGTTGGTGTCTATCTTATGTTTCTTTTTAGACTGTGAACCCTTTGGGGACGGGAATCCATCTTTATTTATTTATTTTGATTTCTCTATGTAAACCACTTTGGGAACTTTTGTTGAAAAGCGGTATATAAATATTCGTAGTTCATAGTTCAATGGAATAAATATGTCCTATTGCAGACATATCATGAGGTCCAGGTACGTCCAAATGTGGATTTATTTTTCCAGGAACAGGCTGCTTCAAGGTTTGATGAGACCTTGGTCAAAGACTCCTAGTGGACCTTCTCCTACTCTGGTGAGGCACAGTGGCAAGAGAAGAAGAATGGGGAAGCAGGTGATTGGTGGTGAAAGCAGCAGCAGTGAGAGGAAGAAGAGGAGAGAGGATGGAGAAGCAACAGCCACTTCCGGAGCAGGCAAAATGGGAGAGCACTGGTGGCAGCACTTACATTCCCCTACTGTCCAGCCCTGGTGCAGAAATGGCTGTTGCACTTGGGCCAGACATTTGGGACATTTAAATGGTGCGTGGGCATCATCCTGCTTCTGGCACTTGAAGGAGGAGAATTACTGGCAACAAAAGCAGGCAGGGGCACCAGCATTATTTAAATCCTCCAAATTACTAGCGCAATTCTCAGCTCCGATACAGTGTGTTGCTCCAGAGCAACATGGCTGGGCAATGGGGAATTTAAATGGCAATCCAGCTTGATTTGCCAACACCATTTCCTTCCTCTCTTCATCCTTTGTTTCTCCTCCTTATGTCTCCATTGTGGCAGGTGGCAAAGCAGTGGTACTGGCAGAAGGAGGAGGAGAAAAGGCAGCCTGGCAGAAGCAAAATCAGGCTGAAGAGTGTTTTCATGGATGTGTTCTCCAGCTTCTTAGCACTCATAGGGAAATTTAAAAGGGCCTGGGCAGGGGAGATAGTGTGTGTGTGGGGGGGGCGCACGCTAGGAATTAGGGGAATTTAGATAGACCTTTTTGGAGTGGTGGGCTCTTGGCATTTGCCCAAGGGTGTTATGTGCTAGTGCTGGGATTGAGGCTAGATTCCCTGTTTGCTAATTATCTGTTCAACCTTTAAAGCCTAAAACAGTCAGGGACCAGCTTAAGAACTGTTGGAAGTGAAGGACTATGAGCTGTCTCTTGTCTCAATGACATAGGAAGACAGACTAGTGAGTCAGAGGGCTAGAGGGTCAAGCCATTGGTCATCCCTTCTCTACTACTCTGACACTATCCCTTTGATATGTAGATTGCTAATCTCAGGGACTTCCTTCCTTCCTTCCTTCCACTTCCTCTTCTCTTCTCTTCTCTTCTCTTCTCCCTTGCAACATGCAAGCTCCTCTCTCCCTGCACCATGTGTGCAGAGATGCAGACTCCATCTGCATCCAGCTAGATAGATAGATAGATTAGAGATCCTATCTCTTCACTTTCCTATCTAGAATGGAGTTCTCTAATAAATACTCCTTACATTGATTTGAAACTATGAACTGGCTCCAAGTTATTTTACTCTCAGCATACACGCATACCTAGCCAAATTCCACTGTGTTGTGTCTCTGTGCACTCTGCTATAATGAAAAGGGGTTTCTCTTACCAGAGAGAATTCCCAACAAGAACCACCTCCTTGCATTTGAACCTGCCTGAGCTCTGAAATCAGATGTGAAGGGCTTTGCTCTCTGGTCCACCTTTAGCATTGGTAGAGATCAGGGACAACCTCTGCTTGGAAGTCTTGGTGGCTCCACAGTGAGTCCATCACTGTGCAAGGCAGGCAGACTGTTGAGCAGCTCTCTCTTACTGTAGAAAGTCTGCTGCCAATCTGTGGCAGCCACTGGAGAAAACAGTCACACTCTTTGGTTCTCTGTTTTCAGTTTGCAAAATGAGATGGCTCACATCAAACTACAGCTAAATGCAATTTGCACTGGGGGCGGGTTCATATCAAGGGAGAGGCAGATATTATGGGCGGTGAGTAGAGTATAGGTTTCCTTTCTCACTACAAATGAGAAATAAACCACTTTTGTGCCAACTGCACATAGGAGAACCATCTTATTTTGCAAACTGTGACAGAGAATCAAAGTGTGCAGTGTATTGTTCAATGGCTACCACAGATTGACAGCAGGTCAAGAGCTACTAACCATGTATAGCCAGTACCTCCAAGATGGTCACACTGCCATCCCTTGGCACACAAGTGCCCCATAAACAAGCATAAGCAAACAGGTGCAGAAACTACTTGTTGCAAAAAGTCATGTTGCAAAAAAGAGAGGATTTGCCCCGCAATGGATTATCTTCTGCTTTCTGGAAAGTCCAGAACAGAAGACTTGTTGCCTGGGCTCTTGAAGAGATGACCGTACACATTGGTTTTTGCAAGGCAAACTGCATCAGAATAGCAAAGGACTTGGAAAGGCAAGAGAGCCCTACATGACAGAGGGGACTATTGTTGTCACCAAAGAAAAACTGCCATCCATTGTTAGTTTTTCAATAGATCATCTCAATCAAGCACCCTCCACATCAGAAGAGCCCTTTAAGAATATAGTGGCTAAAGGGCTGAATTGTGAATAAGGAAGTTCCTAGTTCAAGCCTCGCATCAGCCATGAACTCAGCAGATGGCTCTAAGCAGGCTGCTATTGCAGCCTCAGCCTTCCTCCATCACAATATGCAGGTAACAATAAACTACCTTACAGATGTCATAAGGATCATCAGCTTTGCTAGCACTGGGGAAGCACAAAAGGCATGTGCCCCAAATGTTTGGCTGGGTGCCCCAAACCTCTTGCCTCCTCATCCTGCCCTTCCCTTCCCTCCCCTTTCCTGAGTAACAGAAAAATAGTGCCCCTCAGCTTCTCCCTCCCACCACTTGTGTGGGGACTGTTTTGTTGCAGGGGTCTTATGAGGGTGGCAGTGTAATCTCTGTCAGAAGAACAGCTTGCATGGCATGGCATTTAAAGGGATCTAAATACTTTCCCCCTCTGGGGGATAGGCAGACCATTCCAAAAAGGCACAATTGCGCTCAGCATACGCCCTTGAAGATTGTGGCCAATGGCTGCCACCCTGGAGACATGCCGGAGCCTTGGAGATTATGTGCTGGCATAATCATAGAGAGGACATCTGGGCCGCCCTTTCTATTATTATGGTTCCAGAAACTGTACAAAATTGCAGTTATGGTGGTGTCCAGATATAATGCCACCAAAAACCTTAGGTTGGGGGCAAAACTTACAAACCAAAGTTTGAAACTGGAGTTTGGTGAGGCAAACTACAGGTTGCTTTTGCCATGAAACAGCAGTTGCACACATTTGGACGTTCACAAATCAGAACCTCTGTCTCATTTAACTGTGGTTTCGCATTATGTGCTAATGCAGCCTCTGTGTTCAATGTGGTTTACTTCCATTAAACTCGGTTGGACTTACTCCTATGTACTATGGAGTACTATGTTCTATGTACTATGCACTATGTACATAGTACTGCAGTCTTAGTTGCCCATTCCTGCACCTTTTCCAACTCTACAATATCCTTTTTGAGATAAGGTTACTAGCTGTACCCACATAGGACCCGTAGAGTTATAGCAAGTTGGTGGTGTGGAATTGAGATTGGGAAAATGGCATGGGAGAGGAAGGATTTAAAAACAAAACAACAGCAACAAAAACCTCCCCAGTGTGTTAGCAGCTGTTGTGGGAGGGGTCTGAGCAGGGCTGTTGAGAGAAAGAGATAGAGATAGAGTGGTTAAAAAAAAACCCCAACACACAATTAATTAATTAATTAATTAATTAATTATGCTATTTTAACCCCTATGAATTCCACTCATCCATTCCAACTCTTCATTTTTAGTAACTTTCCATTGGAGCTCTACCTGGTAATTAAAGTTTCACTGTTGGTGTGGGAAGGTGGATTATTTTCCAGGCAGCAACTCCAGCTAAAGATCATCTAGTTTGGGCTATGGGGAAGGGAAGCCTTTGTGTTTTTTCTATAATAAACCCAGCATTATAGAGAATTCTCAAACATGTTTTAAATGACATTCTGAGATCATCTTCTGTTGCAACAAAACAGAAAACACTCCTTACATGCTTGAAGAATTGAATTCCCACTTTATGGATAGTCATGCATTATGGAAGGAGGGAAACGCTAATCCACCTATCTCTCTTCAGCTACCCTGGTTGTGACTGCAACAGGGTCAATAGTGTACATTTAATCAATCATGCAGTCTTTAAAGGCTATTATCGGGAAATACGAATATGACAAATATTTATATACCGCTTTTCAGCAAAAGCTTCCCAAAGCGGTTTACATAGAAATAAAGAAATAGAATGGCTAAATGGCCCCCTGTCCCCAATGGTCTCACAATCTAAAAAAGAAACACAAGATAGACACCAGCAACAGACACCGGTGGGATGCTGTGCTGGGGATGGATAGGAACAATTGCTTTCCCCCTGCTCAATAAAGAGAATAACCACTAAAGGGATGCCCCTTTGCTCAGTTAGCAGGGGACTCATCTGTTTTCATTGTACTCATATATGTGGACCTGGATTTGGGTAAAGGAGAGATACATGAGATTATTAGGCCTTAACTAGTTAGTTACCAATGTTTAACAACTTCTGGGTATGAGGTATGAAGGGAAACTGGCTATGAGGGGAAAGATAGAAAAATGGGAGAGAGCAATAAAGGAAAAGATTCTGTTTGAGGAACAGCAGACAGCACCTTTGGATTCTGGGAGAAAAGCAGGAGCTTCTTGCCACCTCATGGTGCAGCAGGGAAATAACTTGATTATCAAGCCAGAGGTTGCTGGTTCGAATCCCCGCTGGTATGTTTACCAGACTATGGGAAACACCTATATCAGGCAGTAGTGATATAGGAAGATGCTGAAAGGCATCATCTTATACTGCGTGGGAGGAGGCAGTGGTAAACCCCTCCTGTATTCTACCAAAGACAACCACAGGGCTCTGTGTTCACCAGGAGTCGACATTGACTCTACGGCATACTTTACCTTTACCTCTTGCACATGGGGTTGGAGGGGGAAAACAATACATTTCTTGTTCTACCACAGGTAGCAAAATGTCTTTGACTCCAGATCAAAGGGTCTGTAGGTTCTGGTGATTGCTTTCCTCTCCCAGCATCCATTTCTTGCATTATCTGCACTTTTGCACTCTGCAGATACCACATACCAAACCATATGCAGAAGTTCTAACTTACTTTTAGGCCAGACTAGATTCTACACATTGCTCCATAAAGATCCGATTGCCAATGGGAGTGGAGAGATGAGAAGTGTAGTCAGGCTGCTTAACCCTTTCCCTCCTATCCTTTTACCATCCATCCTAAGCTGTTCTTCTCCCCATAGCAGCAAAGATATGGGGACCTTATAGTATCTTGACTGGACAAATGGAGGAAGGGAAAAGATTAAGCAGCCATTCTTTTGCTCTTGATTGACATCACTAAGACTAGTTTTCAGTAGAAGAACAAACTATGTTTAACCCTCAGATAACTCATTTGCCACAAACAGAGCCATCAAATAAACAGCTGTTACAAGCAAGCTGGTACCATACATCTGCTTGGCAGGTGGTCTAGGGGAGGGATCAATTGACAAATGAGAGCGTGATGTAATAAGGTGTTGACTGCAGGTGATTCATGAACAAAACCAACATAAACCCTTGTATTTATAAATAGTGTGATCATACAATAATTGCACAGCTTAAAAATGCACTGCCATGTTTCTTCAAGAAGGTCAAAGCGACCCTGTTGGAAAACTTGCTGTTTTCCAGCAGTCCAGATGCAACAGACTGGAAGTCACAGAGTCAACACGCAAAGTAACCCCTTCAAATGTACCAAATTTCTTTGAGACCATTAGGTTTATAAACATAAATAAAACCTCACATATTTTATAATATCACTAGTTCTCTAGAAATTATTCAGCACTCAATGGCCAATTTAAGAACATTAAATATAGTTTACGATCAATGTATTATTCCGCTCCTTTTTATGCATGTCTTGTTAAATAGGTCAGGATGCCATGCAGAGGGTTACTTTTGCTGGCCAATTGCAGCACTTAAACGGATATAGTAACAATAACTGCCTTCTAAACCCTCTTCTTTTAAAAGTGGGCTGTCTGCATATAGATTTCTAATTGCCCTCCACACTTTTCCAGAATGTTCCTTTCCCCAAAAGAACTTCCAGGGATTTTGACTGAGGCAAAGAAGGGCAGAGCCGCACATGGCTTGGCAAAAGGGTTCCATAAAGTTCTGTCCTGTAGCTGTGGATACAAACTCAAGCTGGTTGCACACAGGACTCCAGCTTGCTCAGCCCACTACCCCTCGGCATAGCCAAATGTTTCAGCAGCTGCCCTTTTGTCCTGTTTCTTAAATAAACAAAGAACAGATACAAATTAATGACCTAAATTTATGGCAAAGCACTGCCTTCCCAGAGCTAACTGTCTTAAAAGAACAGATGTTAAAATAATATTTCGGATTCACACAAATGCAAGAAGCGGTGGCGGGGGGTGGGGGTGGGGGACGACACACACATTGGTGTGAACAAATAGAACTGGAATGACATATAGAAAATAAACTCTGAAAGTCAATCATTGCTCACTCTTTGCTGTTACACTACAGATTGTGTGATCTTCCCATCCTGAATGGTATATAAAAATTATTCTACCCATCACATTCCAGAACTCTCCTTCATCTTCTCCCCAACAGATCTCTTTGCGTTATATTCAGTTTGGAGGGAAGACAGGAAGAAGGTGATCATTTTACCACAATACAAAAGGAAATAGGGATCAGATGCTGTTAGAATCAAATTTGTATGCTAGTCTCCAGGAGCAATAAAATAAAATAAAATAACCTCTTTGTCCCATCCTTAAGGAGGCAGTCTTTAATCAGGAAGGATACAATCTTGGTAAATCTTACTAATCTTGTGACTGCGCAGACACATCCAAATGTTAATTATATCCAGGTGCAAGTAAGTAATTAAAAGAGAGAAACCTTTAGCAAAGTCAGTAAGAAAAATCTGATGTAGAAGAAATAAAGCAGATATAGACAGCCAGACAATGCACACATTAGAATTACATTAAGATAGTGATCACTTTGACCCAAAGGAGAATGTTATCCATTCAGGACCTATCCGTTAATCTCATCCCTGACCCTCCATGCGAGTTGTTAATCAGATAGAAAAGCTTTGCAAATATGCTGCCATATCATACATGATTGCTAGATTACTTGGAAGTATGATGTATCTATTCAAACTAATTTACAGACCACTTTCCCCATGCTCAATGTGGAATTAGGGTTGCCAGCTAGGGACTTTTATAGAGGACATGCAACTATTGGGGGGAACAAACAACTTTTTTTGCATATGTTGTGATGTCCGAAGGTCTGGGGAGCAGCTGGAACATTTTGTTTGCTGAGAACCCTTTGCTCTCATGAGCAGCTTCTCTTCCTCTGTCTCTTTCCCCTCCTTACTGACCATCCATCCAATGGGGAAGCTAGAGGGAGGTTCTGCTTCCATGGCAGGTTGCAGAGCCACGTGATGCAAGAGCACAGAGAGGTGGACCTGGCAGGCACAGCATGCTTCCGTTATGTGGTGGTGTGGTAGTGAGAAGTTAGCAGTTAGCTCATAAACTTCACTCAGCAGCTACCTCTGCTAATGGAGGGGGGGGAAAAGACACCCTTTTAAGTGGTGAATCTCTTCTGTTTATCATGGGGAGGGCAACTGGGCCTCTCTAACCCCAGCACAGTTTTCCGTCAGTGGCTGATGCTGGTATTACTTGGCATTTCTTTTTTTATTGTGAGCCCTTTGGGGACCAGGGAGCATCTTATTATTTATTTGTCTTTGAAAACCACTGTGAAGCCTTCTGTTGAAAAGTGGTCTATAAATGTTTGTTGTCACAGAGAATAGGGATGCGCATGAACCTTGGTTCGTGGACTGGTTTGAAGCCGAACCAGTTTGATAGGTCGAGTGAGGAATTGGTGGGGGGCGCGGTGGCAAGCAGCACCTTTAAAAGTAAAGACAGCAGGTCCTTATTTCCTTCACCATTGCTCCATGCAGCTTCCTGCTGCAGTGTTGCAGCCCCCATAAGCCCGTGCACAGTGGTGGTGCTCGCCCATCAGCCCGTACATGGCGGCAGCACAGCACCAGCATGTACATGGCCTCCATGCATGTGCAGTGGCCATACCCATGGTCAGCAACACCATGCTGGCCACACAAATGGTCACCACGCATATGTAGTGGCCATGTTCGTGCTGCTGCACCACTGTGTGGGGGCTGATGGGGGTGCAATGCCATAGCAGGAAGCTGCATGTGGCAACGGTGGAGCAGGTAAGGACTTGCTGGCCTCACTTTTAAAGGTTCAGCATTGAACCAGTGCATGAACTGAGGCCATTCCATAGTAGAGAACAGCAAGCAAGAGGGAGACCGTGTACACACCACTGAACCAACATGCAAAGGGGCTGGCTCGCTAGCTAGCTGGCTACCCTGCCTTGAGCCATGAGGTGAAGTTACTGGCCTGGCTGGGGAGATCAGGCCTGGTGATCAGTGAGGGAGGAAGGCAGAGGGCTGTGTGTGTGGTAAACCTAACCAGGTGAGGAATTTACAGTTAAGAAGCTGGGGCCTTGAGAACTCTGCACCTAGATAGCAGATGGAGCAGACATACAGCTTAGCTGGTCATCAGCTTCACAGTGGTGAGCTGTATTTATTCTCAAATTATCCACTTTTTATCAAAATATGCACATATAATTCCAATAAACATATGCAAAGTGTATGCAAAGTGGAGACTTCTTTGGTGAAAAGTGTCCTCTATTTCCACTTTCTTGGTGATGGCTATTGACTCTTTTCACCATCTGGCCCTGGCAAGCTTAAATGTGGTTGACAATCAAACATCTCAAAACATTTCCAGAATTTCAGAGAGGAGTATTGCTCAGCCCACCCTGTAGATTCCAGGAACTGAACCGGAGCCCTTCTCTGCATGCAAAGAAGGTTTCACACCATAGATCGTTATCATATTTCCAAAAAACCCCTGGTATCCAAAAAAATGCCATACATACAAATTTCTTACACATCTGTGATGACTTTCACAATGGACAATTGAATAGACATATTGACAATGAAAAAGCACACAATGGCAAAGAAAGAGTCCCAAGGATTTTTTTGGCAATATGATAACAATCTATGGTGTGTAACCTTTCTATAGATTATATACACGGTTTATATACATGTTTCTATGTATATGGTTTCTGTCCTTCTTCATCATCTGTGTGTCCTCCTCATTTTTCTTTCTGCAAAGAAGGTTTGTCCACTGAACTACAGTCCAATCCCAAATGGTCCCATCCCAGAATTTGCATCTCAAACTGTTGTTGTAGCAACCATAAGCCTTCTGAAAAAAGTCTGGTTTGCAACTCCCCCAAAAGACCATATTGGAGAGCAGTTTCTGACCTCAGAAGAGAGGTGAGTCAAAAGTAGAGTGGCCAGGTGCTTGTCCTCCGCAAAAGAGGTCACATATAGCCAAAAACTGCCTCTCCAGTGAGGCAGAACTTTGTTCTTTTTGACACCAGGTAAAGACCTTTCTGTTCACTCAGGCTTTTTAAATTTGATTTTTAAAATTGACTTAAAAGAACAGATTTTTAAATTGGTTTGTACTGTATTTTGTATTCGTGTTTTTTTGGTGTGCTGTGATTTCATGCATTTTATGTGTTTTTATTGGATGCTTTGTGTTGTCTGCTGCCCAGGGAACAATTTGTTATGGGACAGCAAATAAAATTATTAATTAATTAATTATTGAAACAAAGGTCAAAATGACACACATCTGTATAAAATTAGCACAATCAAATTTTATATTAATAAGATGCAAATTTAGACACAACTAGAAATACAACTAGGCACTGCCTTGTGCTGTGCTGAGCATAGTATACCGCTGACTGAACAAAATGCACACCCTGCTCAGGACTTAGCATGTGAGAAAGTGCAGGATGAGTGAAAAAGCTGCTCAGTTATACACACCAGCAGCTGCTTCTTCCTCATCACATGTGAACCAGGCAGAAGCTGAGGCAGCATGCAGAACCAAGTTGTAGTGATCAGGCACTGAACAGCCCCTCCTTTCCCCTAAAGAGTGAACAGGAAGTCTGACTGACAGGCTAGTGCTTAATCAATCAGCCACCAGGTGAGTGGGACTTAGAGAGCCATGAGGCAGGAAGAGAAGGGTTTCTTTGTTCAGAAGGAGCTAGGTTGGGGGCTGCTGCAGGATGTATGGCTGGGCAAATGGCTGCAACAAGGAGGACTGCAATTCTTGGAAGATAGGACTGCAGGGGCTTGAATCCTCTACCATGGTTTTGGTGAGTTCAAGAAGGAAGCCAGGACTTTTTGGCTTCTGGAAGTTTAGCCTAGGGAACAGTCTGTTAGTCAGTTTGTGTTAGACTTTTATTTTCCTTTTGTGTGCTCTGTATATCTTTGCATATACGGAGTCTAGGACTGTGTACCTGTAACCTAACTAAGCTAAGAAACAATAACCTGTGCCCATTCGTCCAGGGCACTGCAAAAGTATCTTTAAACATTTACAGGTGCTTTTCTATTTTCCTACACTCCTGTTCCTTGCAACTGGGGTGCTTTTTGGAAGTATTCTTGCAACTACTGAGTGTTTCTTCTACCTGTAACTAAAAGCTGAGAGAAGTGGAAACTGTCTGTAGTATTCTGAATAAAGTTTGTTTTTCTTTCTTTTTTGTTCTTTACAATTTCAATAAACCTCTTGAGTGAATTTTTAACTCAGGAAAGAGGGGCTGGAAAGGGGTTTACTCTGGAGCAAAAATGTCTCAGTTTGATTGTTCAGCTACCAAGTTTTCTCACCACGTGTAAGCTTGCACGTGGAAGGTTTTTGTACTTTTCCAATAGTAAAGGGAAAGAGAGTTCCCTGGAATTTCACCCAAGCTGGGGGTGGGTGAAACTCTGTTAATAAAGGGCGTGGTGGCAACAAATAAAACATTAAGTACAGGAAAGATTGGGAAAGGCTTTTGTTCCGAATGCGTAGAGAGGATGAGTCAGCATTTTTCTTTCCCTCACCTGGGTTTACTCTAAGACAAAGGCTGGGTAAATCCGCTACACAAGTGCTGGAGCAGAGTCAACATGATGCTCGCTTCTGTAGGGAAGCAGCAGACCAAAGCCAATAGCAGACAGTCTGCTATTGGACACGGACAGTCTGAAACAAAGGACTATTTGGGTGAAAAAACGTGACATGTGTTCACCCTCATGGAAAGCTATGGAGCAACTTCAGAAAAGGCCACACTCTATATAGTCGATGCCTTTAGCACTCCAAATGTGGCCCTGCGTATGGTGGCTGGTTTTCTAAAAATTGAATCCTTGAGAGTACACTTGCGGCCGACTGGGCTAACTCCTTATCGGCTGTTCCTCAGCTGATTTGGTGTTTAGCGGTAAGCAATAAGTTTACCTCTTTAGGAATAGTTCCTGAACAGCTGTTAGAGTTGGGCCAGGCAAATGCTAAAAGAGCAGTGAGACAATGGCTGGTAGATATTGAGTTGCAAAATAACTGGGCCTCTCTACCAGAGTTTTATAAAGGAATAAGACCTGAGATGGCTCTCTCACCTGCTAACTATTTGTCCTCCATTGTCCTTAGTAAATTCTGATGGGCATTCACAAGAACTAAGGCTAACTCCTTCTCTTCAGCACTATTAGTAGGGAGATACCAAGGTATCCCCATAGAAGAATGCTACTGTAGCTGTGGATCCGGAGAAGTAGAAACCATTGACCACATTTTATTGCATTGTAAACTAGACTTAAACCCAAGGACATGCTTTATTTTTCCTTTGATATGTAGATTGTCAAACCAGTCTGATGAATATCTTGTTAAATTTTTACTTTCAGATGAGGATGCCTCAGTTTCTTACTCTGTAGCTAAGTTTTGTTATATTGCTTCCAGGATGTATGTAGGGGACTTGTTTTTAGGATGTTAATGTATTATTGTATAGATGTAATTGTATCCACAGATGGTATGTTTTCTGTTTTGGTCTAAGACCGTAAATAAAATTTGAATTGAATAGCTGATGCCTTTACCTCATATAATGAAGAAATGCAGAGCAGGCCTGACTAAAATCAGCATGGGCCTGTACAATTAAAAAAATAGTCTCTAAGATACAGTAGGTGCCTCACTTCTGTCCCTGGGAGATGATAGAGGCTTCCTTTGTATGTGACAAAATACTGGAGACCTATAGAGTCTTGGTATTCTCTGTTTATTTACAAATAGCCAAACTAAAGGCAAATAGACTTCTAAAACAATTAATTCTGCATCAGATTCTCAAAGAGAGCCACATCCCATTACCTTGAGTTAATTCATAGCTTTCTTTGCCTGGCTGTCTTTTTCTTTTCCCAGGTTCAAAATGATATCTCCTGTAGTCAGGGCTTCTCAGAAATGTCTCCCTTTCCCACTCACCAACCCTGATGTATATGTCACTCTCAAAGCTCAAAACAGATCTTGTCATCCAGCCCCTATGGTTACATTCCTGATCCATCAACATGTTTATGAGGCAAAACCATAGGGCAGTTCCCATTCATGCTAATCATAGCAGCCAAACTCCTCATAATATGTAATAGACTGTCAAGGGCATCATAAGTCCTGGATGAATTAATGAGAAGCATCCTAAATTCCTTTCAGCTCTTGTTCACAGAGTTGCAGACATGTTGCAGGAAAAACACATAACTTGTTCACATTTAAGTGGTTTGGTCACCTCTTTTAAAAGTGATCCTGTAAATGCAAAACCTGCATAAGAAGAGACTTTTAGCTATGGACCAGAATGTCAGATCAGAAGGTCCTGGTAGTACATTCTGAGAGTTATTGTTTCTACTGCTCTGCATCTGTCAACTTGACTTACAAGGTTCTGAGGTGCCACCACTTGAGAAGCATGGACTTCAGGAGGTATCAAATTACAAAGGCAGGTTAACAAATTACAAGCCAACTTTATCAGATACATTTTCTTGCCTCATGCCAAGTGCATTTTGTTTATACCAAAGCGCATTACACGCCATTTCCTTTCTTCCTCAGCAGTCTAATATACATTTTCTTGTCAAGCATCTTGGCAGTCAATTCCACGGTTTGCAAGATGGACTGAGAATTCCACAGGTGGACTGATTAGTGGGTGGCATTTTTGAGTTCTAGCAAGCTGCTAGCATTATGTCTGTTTGCTTTAGGTACAGATGTGAAGTGATTTGACAGTCAATTTCAGAAGTGTGTGGATTTTTTTTAATGTCAAACTCTTCTTTATGGATACTGTCTCTTATCCGCCTGGCTGTCCATTGGGGGAGAAAAACTCTCAATCTGGTAGTTTCTTAAAGTACAGAAAAATCCAAATAATTGGTAAGTGACAAAAAGTAGATTTCTATTTGTGGGGGCGGGGGTGGGGACAGTAACACAGCTTAGGGCTTCAATCCTAGGGCTTTTGCATGACCAAAGTTCCACAGTGGGTACATAGGATCTGTTTCTAGAAAGTCAATTTTCTGTTTATTTCACACAACTTACCCGAACACAAGGTTTCATAACAAAAGCCATAGATGCAGGCAAGTGATGTTTGACAAGTGGAATTCTCTGTTGACTTGCTCATTACATTTCCTCCTTTTGACAGAAACATTTGGAATGTGATTTTTTTTTTCCTTGCAGTTACTATGAGCCCAAAATAACAACTCCAGAATCAACGCTTTGGAGGTGGAAAGGTACAACACAAACACTTGCAGACAGAGCAACATGGGAAATATGAGATGACATGCACAATAACCATGCGTGGCACATGGTTTATTGATTACATCTTGTCATATGAAAGAGTCACTCTCAGATCTTGACATCATACTTCCATACATTTCACAACTCTGGGGGGAAAAATATAAATATTATCTATACAAGCTGTGGATAGAGTTAGCTAATGGGTAGGGCAAGATTCCTGCTTCCAGTTAGAAAAGGGGCAGCCGACACTTGTATTCTTAGGGGCCAAAAGCACATTGTCTTCTCATGATTAGGCTATACAATAAAATTGGCACTATTTTTGCAAGGCCTTAGTATTCGTGAAGCATATGCATTTGGGTGAAGTCATCAGGAAGGGGAATCTGAGGAAGAGTGCATTTCCTAAAAGGTAGCTCAAGAAGCTGTGGCACAGTATCCTTCGACTTTCTGGGACATGTATAAACAATACAACTTAAACATGAAATACCATGCACTGCCACACTGCTTCCCTAAGTAGCCATCAGCCAGGGTATTACCTATAAAGCTTAAAGAGAGATGCAACTTTAAACTGAATTATTCCTGACAAACAAATTTTCAAATTTTTTAAAATTTCCAACTTATGATGGAACACTGTGGGCAGGTGTGTGTGTGTGTGGGGGGGGACCCTTACAAGTCGATTTGTAATATGGTGGAGCCACTGGGGATCATATTACTGTGTGACTTAAATGTTCTTGAATTTTCTGGGATACTTTCTGTAGAGCACGGCTTCTCAACTTTGGCCCTCCTGCAGATGTTGGCCTACAATTCCCATTCCCTCTGGTTATTAGCCACTGTGGCTGGGAATTATGGGAGCTGTAGTCCAAAAACAGCTGGGGGGCCTAAGCTAAACAGACCTGATGTAGAATAATAGGAGCAACATTCTCTTTAGTGGTGCTGTGGAAATAGCCCTGATCGAGCACTAGATGTAGTTGTTTCCCCCAATCCCATAAAATGTAATGGAGTAGTGAAATTGACTAAACCAGAAAAACAGCTTTGGGATGAGTTAATTTTTTAAATAAGGAATTAATATTCATGAACGGCATTTGGGGGAGGGCTTGATAGGCTTGAAATCTGTTTCCGTGAATGCTCACGTGGATTCAGGAATGAGATAAAATCCGTTTCAAATCTACTTCCAGGCAGAGATGCAATGTAGGTTACTTATCATTGACATAATCCAATATCTATCCTTTGCAGGATACTAACTTTGTCTTTTCCAGACTCTACTTGAAGCACTATGAGACTTCTGAAAAACAGATTTGGTGGGGTGGGGGACCCAAGCATGAATAGTGTAGGCAATGGTGGCAATTCGACAATATATAAGCAAAATTAAAGCTGTGCACAGTCTCTGTTGATAATGTAGGTAGTTTTACTACAAAATGTTGTAAATGCGTACATAGAGCCCCTGGTGGTGCAGTGGTAAAACTGCCGCCCTGTAACCAGAAGGTTACAAGTTCGATCCTGACCAGGGGCTCAAGGTTGACTCAGCCTTCCATCCTTCCGAGGTCGGTAAAATGAGTACCCAGAATGTTGGGGGCAATATGCTAAATCATTGTAAACCGCTTAGAGAGCTCCGGCTATAGAGCGGTATATAAATGTAAGTGCTATTGCTATTGCTTGCTATAGTTACATGCACATAAATGTGCAAATATGTGTTTGGGACTGCAGCCAGCATTATCTCCTCTAATTCCAGAAGAGGTTCTACTCTGGAGAGGTCCAGTTATGGTTGCCACTAGCTTGTCTGGTGGCGACTTAGGACCAGGCTTTCTCTGTGGCTACCCCAGGGCTTTGGAATATGCTCCCTGCTGAAATAAGAGCATCTCCTTCTCTGTTTATTTTCAGGAAGACTCTCAAGACTTTCCTGTTCTTGCAAGCTTTTAATTAGAATTTTAATAACTTTAATAATTTGTTTTATATTGTTTTTATTGTGCTTTATGTATTTTAACCTGTGATTTTTAATGTTGGGATTTGTACACCACCTAGAGATTTACATATCAGGTGGTATAAAAATATGATAAATAAATACTACTACTACTCCTCCTGAGACAGAAAATAACTGTGACCAACAAAGTAAGTGCACATGTGATATCTGATCACATATTGGGCCCTAAGCCAGCAGCTGAACTGCAAATGAAGTTTGGCATTGTTTACAGTTCACTTTCCTACTATTTTTCTCCCTTTGAAAAGTTTCCCCTGCACCTTTTTTGCTTTTCTGTAAATGTATCTAGGCCTTTGACTCGAACGCATTTTGAATATAGTTTTCCCCTTTCATTTTTCTTTTCTTTTTTAGCTCTTGTTTGACACTCTAATGAAGCTGTTAATTTGCTTTGGCTTTTTTTTTTCTCTTTTTGCACTTAAAAATAAAAACATTTGTTCCAGTTTTTTCTCCCAAAAGTGTGAAGAGCTGCAGCAGAAGCCATCAATTAGCACAGGCAGACAGGGCCAGAGTCCTTCCTTCCTCCTCCCCCACAGCATACTGTAAAGATAACCATGCTGTATTACTTTGAAGGCTGAAGCTTGGGAAGGGAAGAGATGTTGAATGGTCCCGCTACCTTCTTTTGTCTGTTACTGGCCTGCAGGATGGACTTTTCAGCAGCTGCATTCAAGAAGAAGTAGGAAGAACGGTGGTGGGGGCTCTCTTTTTCCCCTTCCAAAGAGCCTTCCAACACTAAACAAAGTTGCCAGAGGTTGTCTTTTTCATTCCAAGAATGATTCTCCCTTTTCACCATTAAAGAAATTGTAAGGAGCAAATCTACTTCCCACTTCCCCTGACCAGCAGCTTTGCTTAATTAGCCTGATCTTTACAAATGTTACAAGACATTTCAAGAAAGGAGATTTAGGCTAGACATCAGGATGCATTTCCTAACTGTAAGACTAAGAACTGTTCAACCCTGGAATAGTCTGCCTCATGCCGTGATGGGCTGGATGATGGACTATCTCTCAGGGGTGCTATAGCACAGTGGCTCCCAACCTGTGGTCCGTGGGGGTACTGCAGGTGGTCCATCATGTGGCGGGGGGGGGGGCAATATAATCATATAATTCTGTCTACTTCTTATTTATAATATTATTTTTCTCACTGGTTGACCTGCTGCAGATAAATCTACTGTGACAAGTACAATAAAGTGAGTAAGCATAATACATTATTAGAAGTAGCTGCATTTTTAATACCCCTTGATTTAAAGACCCATTTAAACACCCTTAAAGAGTCATCTTTTTAGGTGGCTTTTAATGATATTAAGTTTTAATTGTAACTTTAATCTGCTTTGAATTGGTTTTTGATTTTAATTGTTATGTATTTTGGATTTTAGTTTAAACTGCCCTGAGCCACTTTAGGAAGGGTGGTATAGAAACTGAATAAATAGAATAATAAAAATAAAATAAAATATGTGTTTGACTCCTGTCAGCCCTAGGCTATGTTTAAAATGGCTTGCTTACGTGGTGGTCCGCAAAAGCTTTTGATGGAGATGTAGTGGTCCCCTAAGGGGAAAGGCTGGGAGCTGCTGCGATAGCCAATTCCTGCACTGAGCAAGGGATTGAACAAGAAGACCCCGAAGATCCAGGAGTGGCCCAAGGTGTTGCAGTGGCTGAGTTGAGGTACCAGATGCTGCTTCACTCTATGACTGTGGTGAGGATCAACCCCCTTTCAAAACCAATCCTTGCAAGTTTCAAAAGTGGCATGGGGCTAGGGAGGAGGGAAGGTTGCGAGCAACCTCCTCTTCTTTCCTTATATAACTTGCAAGCTAAGTGAGGGGTTCCTTGAAAAGCGGTTCTTTTCTGCCTGTATTGCATCTACAAGTTCACGTCCAACGGAGTTGTTCAGGGTTGTGAGGGAACTAGTATGTGCCCCCCCCTTCCTTGAATCAGAATTTGGAGCCATCAGTTACCCGCTGTGATGTGTTTAAAGAACTTTTTGCAGATAACTTCTCTCTGATTCGGGCTGACTTAGATGGAGACTCTGCAATT
This sequence comes from Hemicordylus capensis, assembly GCF_027244095.1. Taxonomy (NCBI): domain Eukaryota; kingdom Metazoa; phylum Chordata; class Lepidosauria; order Squamata; family Cordylidae; genus Hemicordylus; species Hemicordylus capensis. Next base: position 387,128,754 of record NC_069657.1, on the reverse strand, counting down.
AATTCAATGTCTGAACTGGAAGTGTCCAGCAACTTCTCTTTTGTGGTTCGACTGGATCAGTTTCAGTTTGTGTCTCCTGAGGACGTGGACAAGCTGCTCAGAACGGTGAGGCCTACCACTTGTTCTCTTGACCCACTTGTTCTCTTGACCCATTTCCCCCATTCCACCCTGACTTTTTTGGGTTGCTAAGCTATCCTATCCCACACTAAAAGTCCAAGGCAGGTTAAAATATGAAGCCCAAATTCACTTACACAGAGAGAGAGACTTGAAACAATACTATAAAAGCTTACCAAAAGATTTAGCCAGACTGAAAATTTCAACGATTATTGTAGTAAAATTACAGCCCAGTTTATAATTTATCTCCCTCCCTCCTTTGATGAGTTGTTGGGATTCACAACTAGTAAACACCTGAGATCTAGACACTAGTTATGCCAAATTAATGGGAAATTACATTTAATTTAATGGGAAATGAACTTCAAGATAGCTTTTTCTTCAGGTATGTATAAAGCTAGCAAATAATTTGATATTCTAATTTATATTTCACAATTAAGGGAAATTGTCCCTTTCTTTTGGGAGACTCAAAGCAGCACTTTTACTGAGCAATTACAACATGTAAGTATGTTTAAATATAATCATTTGCTTGGTTCCTTTAAAGACATTTATTCAATTTAAAATAGTTCAACAATTTACAAACTTAAAAATAAGTTTAAAACCTCCGAGCAGAAACCACATCCCCATCTTTCCTTCCATTCTGGATACAACAACAAAAAAGTATTTGGTCAACAATTTGTTTTATAGCTGCTTCCCTCATAAGCAAAAAGTAATCTTATGCAGATTTAACTAAGATTTTATTCAGAAACAACTCCATTTTCTCCTCCTCCTTTCCCTCCTTTTTCCTTTCTGACTCCACGCCCCCCCCCACACACTTTCTACAGGAGCCCCATTGGGACAAACTTCTCAACAACAAAACATAAACGATTACTAGACAGTATACAACACATCCCTTCCCTTTATAACAACCAGAATTGAATTTATTTAAAATTAAGTAACAAAGTCTTGAAGTCTTTTAGGTGGTCTACTGTTGTGCACAATTCTCCTAATTCTTGAGTTCTCTGGCACAGGAACTGTTAGTAATTTGTTTTCTGGTACAGAAGATTGTCCATCATTTTTACCTGCTTCCTCTGTGAGGTAAAAACTGGAGGCAAGACCAAATTCCTCTCCAGTTCCTCTCTTGAGATCAGACTCCCTTCCCTCATGTCTCATAGTATGCATGCTTGAAAGTATCGAACTGTTCCAGTTCTTTCCATCATTCAATATGACAGAATCTTCTCAGATCTTGATTATTTGTTTTGGTCTAGAATATTGGGAACATCCATTCTTCACTTTTTAAGGCAGAAGTACTCCAACAAAGTCCTCCACCTGAAATGTTTGCTGTTTTGCACTAGTTTCTGATCTACATAAAAATGGTATTTTTGTTGCTTTTCCCTTACCTGATTACAAATCTCTGCATCCTCAGAATGAAATGGCATGGAAAGCCCTATCAGTTGTTGCCATTAGGTAAATTTGGTTGGGGTGTGCAGCAGGCCCGTAGCCAGCTGGTGGCATGGTTTGTAACTGCCACACCAAAAAAATTCTCTTTCCTCTCCAGACTCACCGACTGCTTTCACTGAACATTTCATAACCTGCCTCCCCCAGCTTCTGCAATCCCACCCCCCACATTTTGAGGCTGGCTACAGCCCTGGTGTGCGGAACCGGTTCAAGTCAAAACAGGTTCAAATAGAACTGAGCCAGCTCAACCAGTTTGAACTCAAACCAGACCAGCCTCAAAAAAAGGCATCCAGTCTGAGTTTGAACCGGACTTGGTGCGATCCAGTGTGGACTTGGTTCTAGGGGCTCTGCTTGTAAAGGGGAATCTGAGAATCTCCTTCCTCTAAAAGGGTTCTAAGAGCAGTGGGGGCGGGGGGGCTGGCAAGAGGGCACCTTACTGGCTTCGGTGGTAGTACTGAAACCCTGCCAGCACCCCACCCACCCAGCAGCATGGAACAGCGGCGGATTAGTTCTGGCTCTGTGCATGCACAGAGGCCATTTGCATGGCCACTCAAATTTGCGTGGTCATGCAAATAGCCTCCATGCATCCATGGAGACCAGAGCCAGGCTGCTGCCGGCCCACATTGCTGGGGAGAAGTACCAGCAGGGTTTAGAGAAGCCAGCACCTACCACCACCGCCATTGCCAAAGCTGGTAAGGTGCTCTCATGCTGTGCACCAGACCATCCTTAGAAACCTTTTAGAGGAAGGATTCCCCTTTGCTTGTAAAGGGGTATCCTCACCAAATTCTCCTTTACAAGCAGAGTCCCTTAAACTGGGTCAAACCGGTTTGACTGAATGGGCTGGACAGACGGCCAGTTTAACTGAACTGGCTCACGAACTGGTGGTTTAGTTTGAATTCAAACTGAACTACCAAAACTGGTTCTGTGCACACCCTAACATTTGGTGGTAGCTTTGCATCCTCAGTAGTTCAAAAGGTTATTTTCCTGTAGTAGAATGAGTAGTTTGATAAGCAAATAGAGTTTTATGGATTGCCTTTTTCCAGGGTGGTTGTTGTGTAGTAGCCAGTTGTAAACTTTTCTTCACTAACCTGTTCATTCTTTCTACTAAGCAACTCCCTTGAGGATGGTATAAAGAAAGAGTCTTGTGTTTTATCCCATGGTTACTCAAGTAGTGCTCCATTTGAAATGAGGCAAGCTGCGTCCCAATGACAGTCACTAGTTCTTTAGGAAGACCTTCCCTCACAAAAACTGCAGCCATGAACTGAATAAACTTATTTGTAGTAATGTTGTGCAAGACAGACATTTTTCTGCAGAGATAATAAGTCCATGTTGGAGTTTTCTTAAGACTTCTGTCTGTTTAGCATCATACTCCTCAATAGTTTTGCCATACACTAAAATGTCATCCTGAAAGTGTTGCCATCTGTAGTCCCAAAAACTGCAGGCATTGTTCTTTGAAATTAGCTGCAGAGGGTACTCCAAAGGGCAAGTCTTTTGTATTAAAAAAAGACCCTCTGGGGTAATGAAGGCTGTGTATTTCCGAAAACATTTGAGCAGAGAAATTTGATGATAGGCTGAAGACAAGTCAAAAGTTGTAAACACTGGGGCCTCTATCAAAGTAAGCAGGATATAATTGATATTGGGTAATGGATGACAATACACTACCATGCTGGAGTTCACATCTCTTAAATCTATGCACATTTGAAGTGTACTATTTGATATCCCCACAAGAACAATGGGAGAGACCCATACTGATGAATCAACAGGCTCTGTTATGTCAGCATGCTATAGTCTTAAGAGCTCCCTCTCTAAGTAATTGGCACAATGATATTGGTATGTTCTTTACTTTGTGTCATACAAGTATTGCGTTTGCCTTCATTTGAATTTTATGTTTGAAATGTATGGCAGTGCCAGGAGTATCAGCAAGAACATCTGAGAAATCAGCAATCATATCAGCATATGGATGCTCCATTATCTCTAATACGGGTTCTGTGTTATTTGGGTCTAACACTATCCATAGATCTTTCTGATGTTTCCAGTCCAATACTGAGACTCCTTTTTGCGACACATACACATTTCCTTCCGCAGTACATTGTTTGTATTCCAGGACAGCAGTGAAATATCCATTTATGGCAATAGGGGAACCTCCCTATCCCGATGGGTGGATGTCTGAAGGCTGCGGGTGCAGATCTAATGTTGTAAGAAGTAAAGCAGATGGGATATGATAGTGTGAATGGAGAGCCAGAATCAGCCATCAACTGCACTTCATGGCCATTAAGGTTAATTTGACAATGAGGAGTCTATCACACGTAAAACGCTGTCAGGAAGTCGTTCACCTGCCTCATCCTTATCATATACCAAATCAGTAATGGACTGCAAACTTTCAAACCTTAGCAAAGTGTCCCCTTTTCTTGCACCTGTTGCAAGTAACCTTCCATGCAGGACAGTGAGCAGAAATGACTTTGGGCAGTCTCCACATCAGTAGCTGTGGTAGGTCTTCCTTTCTTGTGATGCCACTTTCTGGGGCAATACCATATGAGAAGATTGGTTTTGGAAGAATTTAGACTGAACAGCCTGGATTTCAGGGGGTTGGGTTTGGGGTATCAAAGAGAGCAATTTGGTACAGTGAAGACCATTTTCCACCCTAACAGATTAAAACACATTGAGGCGGTTCCCACAACCAGTGGGAACCGCCAGAAGGGGTTAGGTGGGGAGAGTGGGCTTAGCCTGCTCTCCCTGTAGATGAGCCCCCGCAGAGCCCTGGGTGGCCGGATTGGCTGCCCACACGACTGCTGGCTCCATCACAGAGCAGGCGGGGGCTGCAGGGATCAGGGACCGTGCGGCCCTCAGAAGTTCCAGCATGCCCTGTGTGAGCGTGCAGGGCATGCTGGAGAGACCCCCCAAGCCGGGAGGCTGCTTTTTAGCCTCCCAGTCGGGGGTCTGCTCGTGAGTTGCTGGGGCACGGAGCCCGGGTTAATGGAGCACTCACTCAGCTAACCTGGGCTTAGGGGAGGGTAACCTTAGCAGGTTACCTGCTTTGGTGAGACCGGGCTCGGCTATGAGCCCGGTGATTCTCACACATGGGCGAAATCAGGCTAGGCTCCCCTTAGCTCGATTTCGCCCGATTGTGAGAATCGCCTCATTTACTATTAGCACAGGGAGCCTGAAGCTTATGTTAGTTAAAATACGAATCTTTTAGAGCTTTCAAATGGTATTCAGTGACTGTTGATATGATTTTAATAACTTGGCAGAATCACCTTCCCCTAATTTCCAATGGCACATATTCATTTATTTTGTCCCACCATAGTATCTGGTAAAGTAGTTTTACAGACTTGCTTAATACTTGGAAAAGCTAGAACTAACCAGTGGTGGCATAATATACAGTATATGTTTATTTTGCTACTGTTGTCATGGAAATTTGGAGTTATTGCCGGGTGGGGGAGACCATTGTCCACGTATCCTCATCTTGTCCTTTAAAAAAGGTGGGCAGTATGCAAGGGGATTTAGGCAAAGTTACCTGGAAGTAATCCCCATTGAATACAGTGGCACTTATTTGTGAATAAATATACAGAGGACTACACTGTTAGTTCCACAAAGCTATGTCCCTCCGTTTCTAGTACAGGGGATAGTAGGAGTTGAATCCATTTTTATTTGGGCACATGTAGCTTCCATTTTCTAACACAAAAGATAACATCTTGATATTTGTTCATTAAAAATCACACACAAAAAAAACACCTGTGTCCCATTCCCACCCCATACTGAATGCATGATAGCTATTGGTGTATGTATGATTGACTAGACCAGCAGCTGCTTGCAATGCAACATAGTCAATTCCACCGCTCTTATCTTGGATAGTTAATAGGAGAAACAGCTACAAATAGGAATTACGGGGAGGGGGGTCAAAAAGGTCAGCTTCCTTAAGCTGGCACAGTTATTGAGCAACTAGTGCTGCCAGCCCTAGGATAAACAGAACCCTGGGTGAGGAGCGCCTTTGGTGCCTGGTAGTTTTTCACACGGGGCTTTAAAAGCCCTTTAAATCGCATCTCTCCCAGAATGGAGGGGGTGCGTTCACATATCGGCCAGATTTACCCCAAAGTCCCTGCGAGTTAACAGGGAGCAGTGTACACACAATTCAGGGTTTTTTTTTTTTACTGAGCGTTAGAGCATAGCCCAATTTATATCCGGGGTAAAAAAATCCACTTTTTTAGTTGATTTTTTGGGACAACTTCGAGTTTGCAGTAAAGCCTCCCAGTACACTCACAGTAAAGCCTGCTGTGTGTAAAAGTCCCTGTCCCCACACCCTACCCTACGCCCATGGTTAGTTTATCAGTGCTGCCAAACAGAATGCAAAACCTAGTAGACCCTACTATTGTTTGCAGGCATTCCCAGCAATACCCATGAAAAGGGCCATGAGCTGCCTCTCAGGAACTTGCTGCCACTGCTTCCTTGCTCCGGTTATGAGATCCCCGTGAAGTCTCACAGGGCTTCAGCTCCTTCTTCTCTCTCTCAGTCTCTTCCTTTATCCTGTTTCCAGCCTAACATGCTCTTACTCACTCACTCACACTGTAAGAGAGAAATTAGGTAGAGACGGTTCTTTCCTGGTTTTGCTTTCTTTCTCCCTGCAAACAATACACTCGACCAACTTCAGCTCAGGCCCCCCCTTGGCTCACCCACCTCTAAGGCCAGCCTTTATGCTACTGCAGCTCAAAAGGGGAAATTTCTCCCTTTTCCCTTCAGAAATAATGATTTGTACTTTATTTTATTTTTACATTTATATCCCGCTCTTCCTCCAAGGAGCCCAGAGCGGTGTACTACATACTTAAGTTTCTCTTTCACAACAACCCTGTGAAGTAGGTTAGGCTGAGAGAGAAGTGACTGGCCCAGAGTCACCCAGCTAGTATCCTGGCTAAGTGGGGATTTGAACTCAGGTCTCCCTGGTCCTAGTCCAGCACTCTAACCACTACAAGTAAATCCAGACTCAAACATATATGGCTGCAGAGGTGAAGCAAATGACCCCTTCAGCTTTCCTCACCTACAACCTTTAGGAAAAAAGACCCAGCTGACATGTCAATCTCCTTTACTACTAGGGTTGCCAGGTCCCCCAGAATTTAGGGTAGTATCCAGATTTTGGCTCCTCCACCCCGCTGCTAAATTCCACCCAGATTTGCACCTATTTCAAATGCGCTGCCCAGATTGCCCGGATTTTACTCTAGATCTGATCACACAGGAGGGCAGAGAAGAAGGGGAAAGCATACAAATGTGCCTAAATAAATAAATAAATAAATAAATAAATATGCAAATCAGTTGCATAATATGCAAATTAAGCCACCCAAATTTGGGAAGCTTGAATGTGGCAACCCTATTTACTGCTAATTTACTGCTAATTGATCTATCCTGTGTATGCAGTTGGGAAATGGGGCACCCAGAGTAGAGTACCTCTCTCCTTTTAGAAATTCACAGTTGGCAACAGCTCAGTATCAGTGGCTCCATATTCCCATACAAGGCTCCTGAAATGCAACAACAAGCAACCTACAGGAAGGTATTTTCACCCACCTTTAGCTACTGTTAACACTGATCTATGACCATCCTTTTCAGAGAATTAAAGCAGCATCATTCCCATTTACAGTCATGTCAATGTTAACAGCTTGTGTGTGAGCATCACCTTGGCTGTTAAACTTCCTCCACAATGTTGTAGTACTGCATGGCTAGCCAGATGACATTAGGCAGAAAATTGATGGAGGAAGCCACTACGACCAAGGGAGAAAAAGCAATCCAGTGTCCCCTGCAGTAAATGCCAACTTCATGCAGCTAGATAATTGGCACAATGATTGCAGAGCCCTCATTTAGAGTCACACCAGATTTACCCTCCAGGGCATACGAGTTCATTGAAAGTGAGTGTGTGTGTGTGTGTGTGTGTGTGTGTGTGTGTTATGCTCACGGAGGGGCTCTTTTCTTGCACACAGTACACGGTAATACCTGGCCCACGACCATTTCCAGTTTTCCAGCATTCTCTCCTCCTAGTTCATCTCATTTTTTATTTGCCAGGTTAAAAATGACTTCCTTCAAACTATGCAAAGATGAGCTGTTGGCTCTTACAACTAAGGTGAAAGCAGAATCATTTTTTTTAGCTATATACCAGGACTCACTGCCGTCTGCATTAGCTGATGTTTTGAATGAGTTATCAGTGACTCAAAGGAATGTTGTTGCATAGCTGAAAGAATAGATATTTATGCTATGTCCTGATGACGTGAAAAGATGCTCCAAGGTATTGCCACTGCTTGGGCTCGCAGAAAAGTGATAGAGTCACCGCAACCACAAAAGAAAACAGTAAACAAATGAGGCTTATTTCACATATTACATGGCAACAACCTGGGTTTATCACCACGGGTGCACTCAGCAGGGAATCACAATCAGTCCTTCCTCCCTGTCAGGTAGTTTCAAACACTTGTTTTGTACTTGCTCGTACATTTGAAAATTTAAATTAAAGGGTCTATAATGTGCATACCTAAAGCAACACAAAACACCACACACACACACCATGTGTGAAGAGGCCCTGCGAGGTAATAAAACAGGGAGATTGCCTGGGTCAAAACATGGTTCATCCTATGGTGTTTTATAGACCAATGATTACAGTTCAAAGATAGGTGCAAAAGAGCAATGATAAAAATTCAAGCATGGGTGCAAAAGTGATTTGATTTTTAAAAAGTCCCAGTGCACTTCAAGCAATATGCACTTCAAGCAATATGCTGAAAATATGCTGTTTATCAGGAATACAGGTGCAAATTTCAATAGCTTATTCTTACATTAAATAATACCTTTCAGTTTCAAGACTCACACTACTGGGGTGTGTGTGTGTGTGTGTGTGTGTGTGTGTGTGTGTGTGTGTGAGAGAGAGAGAGAGAGAGAGAGAGAGAGAGAGAGAGAGAGAGACTAGTTATTCCTCTTTCCCAACTGCATCACCCTGTGCCCTCAAAAAACTAACTTCAGAAGGTCAGACCCTCCAGAGTGACTTTTCAAGGACTGCAGATGGTGGTGGCGAAGTCTGCAACCTTCTCCTCATGAGCAGAAATGTTTTCTACTCAGGCAGTGGGAACTGGATCCAAGCCAGGGTTTCTATAGTTAGGCTACATCCCCTGATGAAGCATATTTGCTTGAAATATGTTGAGATGTGAATTCTAATTCAATCACTTTTGCACCCACTAATGACCTTTTTGTTGGCTGTTGGATAAAGTGGGACCACCCTCTTGGTTCACATCAGTGTGACATTTCAGGCAGCAAAATTAGCAGCTAGAGTGAGTCCTGGTGAAAGTACTGCAGAACCAAGAAGGGCTTAGATACCTCTGTATTGACTTCTACTGTGGATATTAATCAGTCAATAATTAAAATATTTATACCCTGCCTCTCTAGTAAAGTACTGCTTGGGGCAGCTCACAACATTAATAAAATAGATACAATGTAAAATAAAAGATTAGTAAAGTTAAACAAGTTAAAAGACCAGGCTAAAACACATTTAAAATTACATTATTATTATTTTTTAAAATCAAATTAAAAGTTATTAATAAAAAGCTAAAAACTGAGAACTACAAAAACTAAAGAACCTACCAGATATAAGCAGCAGATAAAACATTTAAAAGCCTATTTAAAAAGATGTGTATTTGTTGTTGTTTTCTTAAATCCTGAGAGAGGGAGCATGGCAGAGCTCTTTGAGGAGGGCATGCCAAAGCCAAGGGGCCACAACTGAAAAGGCCTAGGGTACTACAGAAAAAAGCCACCTAATGGTGCAGCGGGGAAGTAACTTGCCTAGGGAGCAAGAGGTTCAAATCCCTGCTGGTATGTTTCCCAGACTATGGGAAACACCTATATAGGGCAGCAGTGGTATAGGAAGATGCTGAAAGCATCATCTCATACTGCGCGGGAGATGGCAATGGTAAACCCTCCTGTATTCTACCAAAGAAAACCAGATGGCTCTGTGGTCACCAGGAGCCGACACCAACTCGATAGCACAACTTTACTTTACTACAGAGAAGGTAGCTATGCTGTGTATGTATGTCAGGGATTACCAGCCTTGGGTCTCCAGATGTTGTTGGACTACAACTCTCATTATGGCTCTGAATAAATAAACAAAATAAACAAATAAATAAATAATCCCCAGCCACAATGGCTGCAGCTGATGATGATGGGAGTTGTAGCTCAACAACATCTGGGAACCCAAGGTTGGGAATCCCTGATATACAGTACATTATGGCCAATTCTATTCCATACAGCTGCTAGGCCAGGGGTGGGCATACTTGGCCCTCCAGTTGTTGAACTCCAACTCCAATCATCTCCAGCCACAATAATTGAGACTCCAGCCACAATAAAAGAACCATCACTGGAGGGCCAGTTTTGCCCATCCCAGTGATGGTTCTGTCAGAATAGCTGCTAGTGGATTAGTGAGCTTCTCTTATAAGCAGTTTGAATTCCATGCTTGGTGAAAGCAGAGATCTCTCAGGTTCTCTGGTTCTGTGGTTCCATAATGTTGTATCCCATACGAGCCCTTCATCAGTCCACTATCTATAATTCAAATTAATATCATACTATTTGTAGAATGATCACTCCAATTAAAAAGAGAGAGAAAGTGCCTATTATGGCTAAGAATGCAGAACATTCCCTCGGAGGCCAGTGATCTGACATAGTGGAACAAAAACAATGTTGAGAACATATTGGAATCCCCTGCTCTGTCTTTTAAACAGCAAGCACCGAGTCACGGCAAGTCTGTACTACTCATTGCCTCAAGCTGAGAAACCATAGCAGCTTGTTCTCCCTTTAACACAGATTTATTTCCAGCAGCACATGCACTAACACTTCAGTGCTCCAACAAGGAAAGCCAAGAGCCCTGGAGTAGTTGCTTCATTTGACACTGGACTTCCGTTCCCTTTTAATTACATCTTGCAATTCTCACAGACACACATGCATTTTCTCAACTCTTTGGAGGTAGGTCAGTCACTATTCCCATTTTACAGAGGTGAAACTGAAGATAGAAGTGGCCATCCACTTCTCAACAGGGATTTGAACTTTGGCCTCTTCAGCATCATCCACTGGATCATGTTGGCTTTCTGTGTAAAGAAATGATGTTCTCTAAACTCGATAAAGATGTAAAAACAGCCTTATAACCAGACTTCCCATTACTTCTAGTTAATTCTCACTACACCACTCCACATCCCATCTCCATCTGGCTGGTTAACACCCTTTAGGAATCTGCAGCTTTATTCCCCAGCCCCTATCTTATACGTATTAAATAAGATATTTATAGACCTGTAACGATGCCTCCAAGATATTTGCAACCTTAGAAATCTCCTTAAAGGTTTCTCAAAATGTAACTGAGATCTGTGCAACTTCATTGAAATCTTCACATTTTTTAGAACTGCATTAAAACCTGAAATCCAAACCATCCAGATTATCAATCAACCAGTAAATGCAAAATTCTTTTAGCCCTCTTTTAACAGCTCAAATGTGCAATGCACATTTACTATAGAAGTTTGTTTTGGAATAAGTAGGAATGTGACCTAGATCTCTATCTCAAAATTATCCAATCAAAAGTGAAGCACCTTTTCATCCCATAGATTTTAATGGAAGAAATATAAGCATGTGAGTATTGTATTTCTCCTATCAAAATCAATGTGACTTTGCTTTGGCTCGTTCAAGCCGCTCTGGGTATTTTTGAAAGCTAATTCACCAGCTAGTTACAATGCTTCTATAAAAGTGATTTTGGAGATATCAACCGGAAAATATATATATGTGTGTGTGTGTGTGTGTGTGTGTGTGTGTGTGTGAATATGCTGTCTTTCATAAATATTTCCCAAGGTGGTGCAGTGGTAAAACTGCCGCCCTGTAACCAGAAGGTTACAAGTTCGATCCTGACCAGGGCTCAAGGTTGACTCAGCCTTCCATCCTTCCTAGGTCGGTAAAATGAGTACCCAGAATGTTGGGGGCAATATGCTAAATCATTGTAAACCGCTTAGAGAGCTTCGGCTATAGAGCGGTATATAAATGTAAGTGCTATTGCTATTGCTATTGCTAAGGTGGTATACAAAACTATTAAACAGCACTAAAAATCCATAAAAATCAATCCATTTAAAACAGTAAAAACATCACAGTAACACACATCAACCACAATCAGCAACAGCAAAACAAACAAACAAACAAACAAACAAACAAACAAACAAACAAATAACCCATCCACAGAGCAAAACACAGCACAGTCCACTAAGGCCCAAAGGTCTGGGTAAAAATAACATTTTACCTCTCTGCAAAAGGCAGTAAGGACAAAAAGTGAACATCCCCAGGAAAAGCATTCCAGAATCGGGGGCGAGAGGGCAACAACTGAAAAGGCCTCGTACCATGTATGACAGCTGAGCCTCTCTAATTATCAGGTTGTGCAGCGGGGTCCCCTTGGAGAAACTTGTGGGCAAGAAGAAATATTTGGGAGCGGACAGTCTTTTAGATATATGATTCTTAAACTCAATGTGCCATTTGCTTGAAACTGTAGCCTGGCCTGTTTAGACAATGGCCACCTTCGGACAGAACGGCAAACTGTGAGTCCAATGAACCCACAGTTGTTATTGTTATTATTTATTACATCTATAAACTGCCCCATCCAGAGGCTATGGGCGGTGTACAACAACTTTTTAAAAAGACATAAAACCCACAATTCAAACATAATGCTAAAAACAATATAAAAGCAATTCAAAAACAATTAAAATGATTTAAAACCAATTAAAATACTTTTAAAAAACAACAACACTACAAGCCTTGGAAGACTAGTCCAAACAAATAGGTTTTTAGGGCTCTCTTTGGACTTTGCCTCCATTTCCCCGGAACACTCCCAGACGATTACGATCTGCAGTCTGGGAGTCAGCAGAGGGGGACTAACTGGCTGTGAGGGCTTCCTTCTTTGCATGAAGGAAAGCCACAGCAGCCAATAGAGTCAGGGAGAGAGAGGAGCTTCCTATTCTTAACTCCTGTTTGTACATGGAGGCTGCCATTCTGGGAGTTCCTTTTCCATTTGCTCTGGCAATGAAAGCTGACCCCATGGATACTTCTACTTCAGCTTGAGGAAGACACTTCTCCACGAACATTTTTCAGGCGGAATGCTGGCTCCTTGCTCTCTGTCCTGTGGCCTTCACATGCACCAATACAGCCATTAGCAATGTAGCTATAGCAAAAGGTCCCTCCTTGTTTTTAGTAATGAGCACAGGAATTCTGCCCCACTTTTCATGCTCAGGATATCGTGACCAGCTGTTGCAGTGTAAGTACAAAAGCTACAGCCCACAATAGATTAAGGAAGGCCACTTACATCACAACACTTATTTTGTATGAGAGCACTTTGATTGCATATTATTAATTATTATTATTATTATTGTTGTTGTTGTTGTTGTTGTTGTTATTTTATTGTTGTTTACACAGTCAGACAGGTGTTATTGACTGGTTTGTTCTATCCAGACATCAAGTACTTCCCAAGGACCTGGGATGGCTGAATTTTATTATCAATGTTGTTGCTGTTATTATTATAGATATCATCGCAGAATATAGGCTGTTCCCAGTAATGTTGCTTTTTGTAATTGGCTGATAGTGATTTCAGTGGCCCCTATGGTGTTGAGGTGCTCTTCAAGTTGTTTTGGAATTGCACCTAGGGTGCCAATTACCACTGGGATTATGTTGGTCTTCTTCGGCCACAGCCTTTCAATTTCAATTTGTAGATTAATTATTATTATTATTATTATTATTATTATGCCATTGATGATCATGTAATATAGGCAAAAGAGACAGATTCTTGTGCTTAAGATTTATATTTCCTAGAGGAAACAACAATAGGAGAGAAGGGAAAAGGAATCAATTTTTAAATGAAATTAATGAAGGCTTTCAATCCTAATAAGTTTACAAAAAACCAGTTGAAATAGTGCACCCTATTTCCCGCCCCCCCCCCAAGTAGTCAGATATATTCTTATGGTTTGTCCATTCATCAGAATTGTACTCTCCCTACTGCTCAAGATAATCCCTCACCCATATGTTCTTGCAGAAAGTGCCAGTTCAGAATTTCATACCTAAATAAATGAAAAAGAAAGATGAAGAGTGCTTGGTCTGATGTGATGGAAATCTCCAAATAACTGCATGCTCATTGCCCCAAAGAACACTGTGCTGATGTCCTCAAGTAACCTTTGCCATATCCAGCACATTTCTCATGGGAGGCAATAAGACCACCAAGAAAGAGGAGAAACAATAGCAAAAAACAGAGGTAAGGTCGAAAAATAACACATGGGGTGGGGGGAGCATTCTGAAACCACTGAAAGGTTTTGTTTCTCACTTTCCTTTTAAATCTATTCATCTGTTCCTGGTGAGATGCCAGACAGTGCCCATTTGTACAGGGCAGAGCAAGACAATGGGGCCACATTGCAAAGGAAGAAATCTGAGGAAGCTCTTCAGTGCAAGAGAGCACTGCCGCTCAAGTTGCAGAGCAGTTTGGAAGGTGAGAAAGATTAGAAGGTTTGTACGCAGCATGCAGAGCATCCAGGACTTGAATGCCTTGCTAGTTATGTAAGATTCGAAACGTAAGTTTTGAAAGTGGCTGCAAGCAGCAAAACACAGCAGGTGGCACTGCACTGGTTAATTTGGCTTCCAAAAAGCAATATGGCAATGGGTGGAGCCAAAATGAAACTTAAAGTCCCTAAAATAGTACAGGAACACAGAGAATCATAACAAATCCCAATCTGAAGCTGATACTTAATTCTAGTTTAATTCCAGTTCTATATATGTTAGCCTCCCAAAAGGTCACACAGACCTTCCAGATAATGCTCAGCTCCCCTGAGCCACTAAGGCTGGGTTTCCCAACCTTGGATCCCTAGATGCTGTAGAACTATAATTCCCATCATCCCCAGCCACAATAGACTTTCATTTACATATCTTCTCATTTGGACTTTTGGTACGGATGAGCATGAAGAAGATGCCCGTTGAATCTGGAAATTGAAAGAAGGGGTGGGGAATGTATGGAAGATATTAGGTCCATATCAGTGGCCCAAGCAGTACCTCAAAGCTTGATAAGTCAAAATCAGTAGGGATGTGCTGGAAACACAATTTGGCTTCAGAATTGTGGCACAATCCCCTTAAAATTTGGAAGCCAAATCACATTTCGGCACATCCTTAAAAACCAGTACCTTGAATTGAGTCCGGAAGACAGAGACTACAGAATACTGATGAAATAACCTCTTTTAAACTTACTCTTATTAAGATATTGAAAGCTATTTACCCATGTCATGAATATCCTGAAATATAACAACTTGATCTTGGGTTGCTGCAAATACCTGAAATAAATATTAGAAGATAATATTAGCCATAATAGTTAATGCCAAGGTAAAAGGTGCGGTGGTATTTTGGAAACATCCCCCCAGAATACACAAAAAATGCACCTCTCATTTTTGGCAAATGTTCACATTCCTGTTTGAAAAGGAATGTTCACATTCCTGTTTGAAAAGCAAAACTGTTCACAAAAGGGGGTGAGAATTGAGGGAAGAAGAAACACATCCACAGTGCTGAGGCAAGTGGTAGGATGACCTCCTTCACTTGGCCAATTCGCATTTAATTGGCTTATTTATTTATTTATTCATTCATTCATTCATTCGATTTCTATACTGCCCTTCCAAAAGTGGCTCAGGGTGGTTTACATAACGACATTTTCCATACCTTTTGCTATGCAAACCACTTGAAGATTATTTTTCAGTTGAAAAGCAGTACATAAATATTTTTAATCAATAATAATAATTGGAGCAGCAAGTGGGTGGGGATGCTCATTTGGATGTGCATCTGATTGCACATCCCCTTCAAATAGCTCTATCTGCACTATGTTACTTTCAGTGGTATGTGAATTCAAAAGTTCATCACTATTCTGCTCCAACTACTCAGCTATGTGCAAATGGATTGTGGTGCGTGTGGGAGGGTGTGTATGTCAGACCAGCTGCCTCTACAATGGGGATGTAGAGGCAACTAGTCTGACCTCCTCCTGCAGTTGTCATCTCTTTATGAATAGTCTCACACTCATGTGAGTCTTGCAGTGCTGGCAAGCAATAAAACCACTGATGCAGCATGGCAAGACAGCAACAATTGGCCTGGTTGCCTGGTGAAAGAAGATGTGTTCCTTCATCCTCTCACCTTCGGAGTGAGGGCAATGGGATTGGGAGGGTCTCATTTGCCCTCAATGATGTCATCACAGAGCTAAATCTAATTAGCTATGTGACACAAGTATATTTACTATGTGATCCCTGATTAGTTGGGAAGCTACTCTTTGAAATAAAACAATAGTGCAGAAACAGCAGAAAATTGGGGAAACAAGAGCAGCAAACAGACATGGGGGGAAGGTGTGGTTGGATGGTAGGTTGTTGGTTGTGGGTTTTTTTAAAAAAAAAACCTCTTAGGCTTTGTCCAAAATGGCAAGTTTCACATTAAAAAAACCAAAACTGAGCTCACAAAAACTGAGTGCAGCACTAGTCATGATCCTTGCTGTCAGGGCAAATCCAGGTTGTCATTTACCATAGTGTATATGTAACCACTTGATATGCCAAGTGGACAGTTTTGTGGCATGGTGTGGTGAACAAAACGGTGGCAAAATGGTTATCTGAAACCATCCACAATCAACTTTCTTTTTTGCTCCATTTCTGAATGTGTAGGGCCACACTCAATAAATAATTTTAATTCCACTATGTGGTGTGCTTTTATTGGCCATCAGACAGAAGACAGTCTCAGATAGCCAAAAAGAATAAACGCCTGTCAGCTCATTTAACCCTCACATGTCATCTCATGCAGCCCATATTACACAGCAGCATGCATGGCTTCCGTCAAAGCCACTGTGAATGGCAGCTACACCAGAGAAGAGAAAGTGAAAAGTAAGCGAACACTGCATTTGTGACACGATTTCCTTCTACTTGTAATCCACTTCAATGCATATGTTTACAATATCTGCAATAATAATTATTAAATATAGTAAAATACCTCCAAACTTGGCTCCTAGTATAATTGTACTTCTAGGGAGAAGGGGGGGGGGAACCCACTGAAGTTTTGACAGCATGCCACTTCCTCCTCCCCCAGCTTTTAACAGAAGCAGCCTCCAGTGAAATAATCCAAGCTGTGTTCAAGAAGTTGGCAAGTGGGTCCAATTAAATGTGGTTTTAGTGTATTCTGGCATTTGCATATCTAGTGTGCCAAGATGTAATTTTTTTTAAAAAAAAAAAAATCCTGCTTTTGTCCAGACACAGTCAAACACATAATACTGCATTTTCCAAAAAAGAAAAAAAGAAAAAGAAAGAAAGAAAAAATAAAAAAGAAATGGTGTTCCATTACCCATTCTCAGTTTGTAATATATTACAGCACGTGGCATAATTTCGCATACATTACATGTGTAAGAGAATGTATGTTTCCCATACATTACTATATGAATTTAAAATACAGTTTGTACTAAAGATTTAGTACAGTTTGTACTAAAGATCTTCATTTTTACCTTTTTAGGAAATAGTAACACTTTTTAGACTGAAAGATTTCTTAGTAGGTAAAAAACCCACAATTGAACAATTCTGGTTCAATAATAAGTGACTAGGTCAAGCCATGCCAATCTAAATATATCCTTTCTTTGTAAGTGTTGTCCATTCAAAATTTATACATTTGTTATCATCCACCTAAAAAAGATGGACATTTTTCCTTTGACATCTAGCTACATAATTTTCAAGTAGCACACAATGGGCAATGTATGTGAACCCACAGTTAACTCAAAAATTATCCAGTTAAATGAAGGTGCTCAAGTGTGCTCACATTTAGCTTCCCTCTGCTGAAAGTCTAGGCAAAAGAAGATAAAAGCATCCAGCATGTTTACATTTTTAAATGAAAAAGACCAAACCTTTGCACAGATAAGGATCTATGTATGTGATAATCTAAAATGAATGCAGAAACTCATCACATACCATAGAATCCTCATACTATTTATTAAATTAACACAGTGTATTAGCAGGACCAATCTCTCAGTAAAACTCCCCAACTCCAATCTGTGCAACAGAGCAGTTAATTTCTTTTGGACTCAGGCTATGGCATCAAGCTGCTTTTTTTCACCATTTAAGAATGAAATCTTCACCCAAACAAACAATTAAATAATCAACAAATAAGAATATTTAACCAAAATTAAAAATAGGGAACTCTCAGGATATCTTAAAGCTACAAATTAAATTTGATCAGATACATAACGAGGTTGAGTCACCAAGTAAGCAAAGGAGAAATGAAATGCATTTTGATTCTGATATTTTTGAAATTGCTACCTTGATACTGAATAAACTTGCAGAGAGAGACTCTTCATAGTAAGAGCCTGCATTTATCAGAGGCAATTGTTTCAACTTAATTAAATGTAATACATTCCTAACAAGTAAAAAGGCGGAAGTGGTTGAAGACCATCTTAAGATATTTTAATAAGTGGTGCTAATTTCTTGTAGTCTGAATGTATCATTTGTGAATGCAGAAAGAAAGCAAGAAAGCAAGCTACTTTTAAAATTATATTATAGTTTAGTCACCGCACTTTTAAAATAAACTGATGCAGGAAATGCAAAAACCAATTTAAGTGTCACTGGTGGAAAACAGCCAGAGGCCCTGATCTTACAAAGCCACTCATTTGATGACCTTTGACTTTGATGGAAGAAGTACCTGCATGAGCATAATGACTGTACGTTTTTACCTAATGAGGGTGAAAGTCACAAACTTAATGGCATGTGTTAATTGTGACTGTTCTGGTAAAACTTTTTAACTTGCTTCTGGATTTGGCCAACACATAAAGAGTTCAAAGGTTGAGGGTTAGGAGTTTTCATCCAGATCATTTCACGTTAGTCAGATCATATTTCCCCCCTTAATCTATTTGGATTAGATTTGTATTTAATTTAATAGCAAGTGAACATGGCTGCCTGTTGATGTGAATGCAATTCAGGGACAGGGTGGGGCATTTGAAGAGGAGCAGTGAGAGAAGAGTTGCTTAATCCTTCTCATCTCTGCTAATGCTTCTCTGTGAGAGATGGCCTGTAGGATGTTTCCTCCTCAGCAGGGCTTTCGTTCGGTCTCAGATCCTGACAGTGAAGCAGGGAAGGGAACCAGTAAGACCAAAATGACTTGCATCATGAATACACTATGCACTTGCATAGGCAAATCAGTGAGCATGAAAAGTTAAACACCCAACCAGCCACAGATCCTTCCCTGCTAAGGCACCCATACTACCATTAAAGGGCAAATCAAGGGTTGGGAAACCTACGTTTAGCTGGAAATGTGCAGTTTTGCCTTAAAGGCTGGTCTACTGGTTTCACAGAAGACACTTATAATACGGCTGGTGCTCCATGCCGGAGATGAGATGTTTAATGTAGCTTACCATGTAGATGGTTCTCACCATGCAGAGTTTCGATGCTGCCGCTGCTGCATGCTCCAGACTATAGCTAGCAATGGCACAGTCAGGCCACTGACATGATCAACTGCAGCAATGAGAGCATGAAACATGAAAAAACTTGCTGCAGCAATTCAGAAGAAACGCTCTGCTGCTTGATTACTAGACACAAGAGCTCTGTCCTGAAACATATTCTGGAAGTGTCACATATCCTGAAACATATTCTGGAGGTATCACATATCAACTGCCCATAAATCATTTTTCTCTCTCTGCCAGGCATATGCAGTCAATGCGACAGATCTTTTCTCCACATATCCTATCCCTGGAACTGCTACCGTATGAAAGCAGGGCCATTCTGATGCTCATGCTAGCAGGGACACTGGTACATATTTCAGGAGGTGTGTGGCATTCAGCAAGATCTGCTTTTGGATACATAAAGATAAGGGTTGTTTTAAAGCATTAAAATATTTTAAAAGCATGCATGATTATGTTTTATACCTTATAACTACAGCTATATTATCAATGCAGGACACATAGACACCTCTTTATATTTGTACACCCACACACACACACCCAAATTTACGTCTCTGGGCAGTTTACATCAACATGAAACTAATTAAAACCTTTAAAAAAATTAAACCACAAGTCTAGTTAAAAAGCTTGGGTGAATAAATATGTCTTTAGAGACTTTTAAAAAGTTGTCAGGGATGGGGAGGCTCTTATTTAATCAGGGAGTGCATTCCAGAGTCTCGGGGCAGCAACAGAGAAGGCCCGTCCCTGTATAGCCACTGGATGACCTCGTGGCAACGGCAGACGAACCTCTCCGAATTATCTCAATGAGCGATGGAGCTCATAGTGAAGAAGATGTTCTCTTAAATACCCAGGGCCTAAACTGTTTAGCACTTTATATAACCAACACCTTGTATTTTTCCCAGAAACGTATTGGTAGCCAGTGTGATTCTTTTAATACAGGAGTAACATGTTCTCTTCGAGATGACCCAGAGACTAACCTGGCTACTGCATTCTGTACCAACTGCAGTCTCCAGACTATGTAGAAAGGCAGCCCCACATAGAGCGGTCTGCAGTAGTGAAGTCTGAAGGTTATCAGCATATCTACTACTGTTCTGAGGTCATTTATATCAAGAAATGGAGAGCTGGTGTATCAGCCGAAGCTGATAGAAAGCACCTCTGGCCACTGCTTCAATCTGAGACACGAGGGAGAGGTTGGATCCATAAGGGCTGCATGCATACCTGCTCCTTCTGGGAAAGTGTGACTCCATCCAGAACTGGCAGATCAAAATTGTCTCCTGTTCCAATCCCACACAATCAGTACCGCCATCTTATTTGAATTCAGTCTTTGTTATTTATTGTTCAGTGTTTATACTGCCTTTCATAAGGCATCCCAAAGTGGTTTACAGAAGTTAAAATACAGTAAAACTCATTAAAAACATTTTATAGTTTTAATGTTACATTTTAATTGTTGTAATGTTTTAATCTTTTTATCTGGTTTTTTTATTGTTTTGTTGTGAACCTCCCAGAGACTTTTTATTATTATTATTATTTATTTAAAATATTCCTATACCGCCCAAAACATGTGTCTCGGGGCGGTTTACAATTAAAATAATTTAAAACATTAAATTAATTAACAATTAAAATCATCTAAAAGATTTTAAATCTTGCATTTTGGACAGTATATAAATGTGTTAAATAATAATAAATACATTTAAAACCTTAAAATCAGTTAAACAATGAAAACACCAAAAAGCCCACCACCATAAAAAAGACAAACAGAAGCAGGATACCTGGAAGCCCCTAAGGGGTAAAAGCCTGAACTAATAAAAAGGACTTCTTTTTTAAAAGCAGCCATAGATGTCAGAGAGTGGACATTCACTGTGAGACCATTCTGGAGCCTGGGGGCAACAACAGAAAAGGCCCTGTCCCACATGCATAACAATTTACCCTCTCTCAGCCTTGGCACATTGAGCAAAGACCCCTCTGGCGGGCAGAAATCCTTGGGAGCAGGTGGTCTCTCAGGTATCCAGGACACAGACCATTAAGGGCCTTACAGGTAATAACCAACACCCTGAATTGGATCTGGAAACAAACTGGCAGCCAGTGCAGCTCTTTCAAAATAGGTGTAATATGCTCCGGGTGAGCAGTTCCAGAAAGAACCCTGGCAGCTCCATTCTGCAGCAAATGAAATTTCTGAATATTCTTCAAGGCAGCCCTACAGAAAACTCATTGCAGTAATCTAGCTGAGTGTGACTAAGACATGGCTAACTGTGGCCATATCTGCCTTCTTGAGAAAGGGACTCAGCTGGTGCACTATCCAAAGCTGTGCAAAGTCACCCCTGGCCACTGCCTCCATCTGATTATCCCCAAGCAGAGCCGGATCCAGCAACACCACCAAGCTACACACTTGCTCTTTCAAGTAGGGGTGAGCATGGAACCGGCTGGCCCGGTTCAGTCCGAGTCCGAACCAGACTCAAACCAGACCGGGCCAGTTTGGTCTGGCACCCCTTTGAAACCCCGCCCCCGGTTCGGTCCAGTCCAGGTGAGTTTAGGGACCTTAAAATATATATATATATTTGGTTACTTATCCCCTTTGGGATAGTTGTTGGAGATGGGGGTGGGGGTGTACACAGAGGTTCCCCCTTCACACCGCCGGCCTCTCTTGCAGCCCAAACCAGCCTTCTGCCCATTTGGCCAGCTCTTCTGCCCAGTCAGACCTTCCCCCGCTGGCACGGTTTGACTCCGATCCTTCAAACTGAACAGGTTCAACGTCGAACGGGTCGAAGGTCGAACCTGTTCACACATCTCTACTTTCAAGGAGAGTAGAACTCCATGCAGAGCTGGTTGAATCACCATATCCTGATTGGCTTTTCTACTGACTAGTAGAGCTGTGCACAGAACCAGCTGGTCTGGTTTGAGTCCGGATCAGACCCGAACTGGGTCAGTTCAGTCTAGCACCCCCTTAAACCCCCCCAACCCGGTACAGTTTGTTCCGGGGGCAGGGTTCACAAAGATTTTTATCTATCTATCTATCTAGCTTATCCCCTTTGGGGGAGTCGTTGGAGGTGGCGGGGGGGCTGCGGAGGTTCCCCTTCCCATCACCAGCCTCCCTTCATGCCCATACTGGCCGGCTCTTCAGCCATGCAGAGGCCAATTGCGCAGGTACGGCGGCCTCCAAAATGGCCACTGTGCCAAAGAGGGAAGGCCCAAATGGGCTGAAGAGCCAACCGGCCCATATAGGCATGAAGGGGGGCAGCAAGGGGAGAGGGAACCTCCTCAGACCACCACCCCACCACCTCCAACAACTCCCCCAAAGAGGGTACATAAAACCTTTTTTTAATTTAAAAAAAAAGTTTGCAAATCCCCTGAACAGTTGGAGGGTGTTCAGTCCAGGGCCGGACTGAACAGGGGATGGTTCAGTTCGACTCTGAATGGTCGAACCGAACCAGTTCGATGTCAAAGACGTTGAACCTGTTTGCACGTCCCTACTGACTAGCAGCACCTCAGTCTTGTCTGGATTTATCCCTCATCCAGGCTATCACTGCCTCCAGGCAGGCATTTAGGGAGGTTATGCCTTTTCCCGATGATGTTGACATGGAGAAATAGATATGGGTTTCATCAGTATATTGATAACACCCTGCACCAGATCTCCTGATGATCTCTCCCAGCGGTTTCATGTAGATGTTAAAGAGCATTGGAGACAGTATGGAGCCCTGGGGGATGCCATATAAAAGTTCACATTTTGAGGAACAACAGTCTCCAAATGACACCATGTGGAATCCGCCCCAAGAGGTAGGAATGGAACTACTGCAAAGCAGTTCTTCTTCCTATTCCCAAACCTCTCAGACACCCCAGAAGGATACTATGGCCAATAGTATCAAAAGCCACCAAGAGATCCAAAAGGACCAACAGAGTCACACTTCCTCTGTCAATTCTCAATTGGAGATCATCCATCAGGCCAATCAAGGCAGCCTGCACCGCATAGCCCTCCTGAAAACCAGGTTGAAATGGGTCTAGCTAATAAGTTTCTTCCAAGACCGCCTGGAGCTGAGAGGCCACCTTTCTCTCAATTACCTTGCCCAAGTATGGAAGGTTGGAGACAGGCCTATAGTTGCTTAACAGAGGGATCCAATGCAGTCTTCTTCAGAAGTAGTCTATTAATTGCCTCCTTAAGACAGGATGGCATCCTGTCCTCCCTCAGAGTAGCAAAGTTATTTCTCAGGCACGTTCAATTCATAAGCCTATTTAAATAATTACTAATATGAACCAGCAAACTGACCAGAAACATTTCTACGCTTTGCTAATTGGGCAAGGAGGCACCTTTTACAGCGGTAGCCATCTTAGAAATTGCCTCTATTCATCCCGAAATAACATCTTTCCCATCCGCTGGTCTTGGTGTCTTCCTTGTGTTTCTTTTTAGATTGTGAGCCTTTTTGAGACAGAGAATAATTTTCTTAATCCTTTGGTTATGTAAATCACATTGAGAACTTGTTGTTGTTGTTGAAAAGTGATATATAAATTTTCATCATCATAAACACGTGCAGCCTTATTGTGCAGGGTCAGAACTCCAGAGATGATTTTGTTCTTGATGAGGTCACACTTCCCCAGAAGGAACAGGTCCGCTGTCTGGGAGTACTCCTGGATCCACACCTCTCCTTGGTTTCTCAGGCTGAGGCGGTGGCCAGGGGTGCTTTCTATCAGCTTTGGCTGATACACCAGCTGCGCCCGTTTCTCGAGATCAATGACCTCAAAACAGTGGTACATTTGTTGGTAACCTCCAGACTTGACTTCTGCAATGCGTTCTATGTATGCCTTTGTACGTAGTCCTGAAACTTCAGTTGGTTCAGAATGTGGCAGCCAGGGCAGGTCATCTTGAAGAGACCACATTACTCCTTTGCTGATGGAGTTACACTGGCTGCCGATAGGTTTCTGGACAAAATACAAAGTGCTAGTTATAACTTATAAAGACCTAAACGGCTTAGGTCTTGGGTATTTAAGAGCGCGTCTTCTTCGCTACAAACCCCACTGCCAACTGAGGTCACCTGAGGAGGTCCGTCTCCAGCTACTGCCAACTCGTTTGGTGGTCACACAGAGATGGGCCTTCTCGACTGCTGCCCCGAGATGGTGGAATGCGCTCCTTGCTGAGTTACGATCCTCCCCATCTCTGGCTATTTTAAAAAAAACATTTGAAAACCCTTTTTTTACCCAAGCTTTCTCAGGTTTTTAATTTTTTTAAAAAAAACCTGTTTGTTTAATTTTATGTTTTTTAAATTATTGTATTGTTTTAACTTTATATGTGTTATATGTTGAACTGTTTTAATTTTTATATGTGTTTTAATTGTTGTTGGCTGCCCAGAGACGTTAAGTTTGGGCAGGGTATAAATTTGATAAATAAATAAAATAAATAAAAATGATCAAGCTACCCCATCATGCAATATCTGACCAGTGGCGCACCTAGGTAATTTTGGAACCTGGACCTGAAGGACTTCAGAGGTCCCCCCCACCTTAATTTTTTTAAAAGAATAATAAGCCTGCCGCCGCCCCGATCTTTGCCATTTTGTCTGCCATTTGTAGACATTTAACAGCTCACTGAGTGCTGCCTAGAGAACAGCTTGCAGTCCTGGACAGCCTGGGCATTTCCAAGATCTGCCAGTTGCAAGCCATGCCAATGTCTTTGTCAAGCCCCCCCCCCCAAGAGACAGGAGGCCATGGACCAGATCCCCAAGGTCTGTGGGAAATATCACCTCTGTGTTTGATCTGTAATTTTATTTTAAAAGAGCCTAAAAGAATAACATGTGTCTATATGGTCAGAGAAAGTCGCATAATTGTACTATTCAAGTGGCTGCAACTTGGCTGAGCATCTTCTGTGTATCAATAGTCAAAGACTGCTGGCCCCATTTAAATTTAACATTTTAGAGTCTTCAGTGCTGAGCTTTGAAATTTCTACACATTTATTGCAAACTAGAATTTACTATTAGATTTAAGATACACAAGTAGATGAGAAATCTACTTCTACTTCAAAGTGTCTACAATCTGCCAAAAAACCTTTTTCAGGTAGTGGTAGGTTGGGAAATCTGAACAAGGCACCGTGGACGTGGAGTCCAATGGATGTTTGCAAAATTGGGCAATTGTGGCATTTACAAGACCACTGAGACACTTCATGTGGTGGTGGTGGTGGTGTAAACACACATTTCTCTCCTCCAGCATGCAGGCAATCAACATGTATAACAATGGGTGCGCTAAAGGAAAAGTCAGGTTGTGAGTTTCAAATAAGAAGCTGCACTCATGGAAAATGGTGCCTGGATGAAGATTAGAGGCAATAAAACAGCAGGGAGGGAAAGAGTTAAAAGCACCCTGTTTCTGCCCACTTCTTTGCTCCCACTTATCTCTTCTGGAAGAAGCTTTTCTGCTTCCAGAAGGGCCACTAGGCGACAGCACTATGAATGTGTACATAGCCATGCAATGTCTTGATGCTTGAAGCCACTCTTGGCTATTTTTAATTTGTCTGTTTTCCACTATTTACCATTTTCAGAAAAAGAATACAGGGGTAAATGTACAAGTATATCCTCTGAATAAAACCTTCTTAAAATCATGCCTTTTGTGGAAATTGCAAGGAGAGACATTTCAGTTCAGTGAAACCACCATGCATTGATACGTGACTATTATACCATGAACTGATACATGGCTACAGGGCTATTCAGAACTATAGTTTTTTTTCTAATAAATATTGTGACAACACACATAATCTTGTGAGGGGGTTGCAAATGTATGCATTATGCTGAGTAGGGGAAGGGCAAAAAGACATTTCCATCAGCCTCGCGATTTCTTCACTTGACATAGTTACATAAAGGCAATTCGCTAATTTCAGCTTTGTATTTCATTCCACCTACGTCATCATAGAACGAGATGAAATAGCTATGTTTCTTCAAGAAGTTTGTAATGTAATTTTGCAAAAGATTACACAACATTTAGCCCCCTTTGCCTGTGAATAATTTCCCCCACTATCAAACTTGTCTACTGTATTCCCATAAATATTCTAGTACATAAATTAGCTATATAAAAACCTTACAATACATTCAACATTTTCTCCTTATTTACATGCCATACATTTAGAAACTAAGGACATTTTTTAATTATTAGTTTACTTGGGATTTTTATTTTATATGCTTGTAAGTTATGCATCACAAATCAGGAGGGAGAAATATTTAAATATATACGTTTAGCTTCAATGTAAGCAATCATTTATGGCGTTGCTGCTTTGCTGTTACAGTTCTGCACTTTTGTTGTTGTTTTGTTAACACTCCACAAACATAACGTGAGGTTAATCCACTTTAAAATGTGGTTAATTTCATCAGGAAAGGAAAAGGAAAATTCCTACTCACTTTTACTAGCAGCATCCAAGCTAAGTGTGCCGCGTTTAAAACGGCAGCATATTTATAATGGCATTAAACACCCTGTGCCACACAGTATCTTTTTAGTTCACCATCAACAGAATGTACATTAGCCCAGTGCCTTAATACAACCCATTTTCAAAAAAATTAAAAAATGCAAGTATAGTAGTTTTACAAGTTTATTCAAGATATTTTAAGAAGTGTTTATTTCTGTCAAGAAGTTGCCCTACTCTCAAAGTTAACTATTTAAAGTGCCATATAAGCATTTCCACTTTCATGTTCTAATCAGCACTCTGGAATGACTCGATGTGCTTCTTTTAAACATGATTTACTACCTCAAATAAGAAGACACAGATAGCAGAGACACTTTTCAGTTTATGCATTCAAACCCCATAGAAATTAATGGGAACTAGATGAGAGCAACTTCTCACCCTAAAATACATGAAAAACCATGTATTTCAGCAGAGCTTATTGCAGAAAGACTTCGCGGTGGATTGTGTCCTTTGTCTACATATTTTATGGCAGCACATTTTGTCTGTAACCCTACTCAATGCTTCCAAAAATGTATTTTCAATAATCTCACCTAAAGGCTTATCACTTAAGATTTCCATGCAGGTAATCTCTAAGTATAGAAACAAGAATTTAAGACATCTCCAGATGATTTAAAAATCAGAAACAACATTGCATTTAGCATTCAGGTACCAACCAGGTAACACTAGAATTTCAAACATGTTTAATCATAGCAAAAATGGAAAACAATACTTTTAGTAGAGTTTAAGGATATATTTTAAAGCAGAATTTAGATCAAGCCCTCAAAACCTTTTTCTTTTCTTTTCTAAATTTAATCTTCCTAGGTTACATTATTATTTTTGTAACAGATTGTAATACTGTCAATTCTTTGAAAAAATCCCCTCAAAATCATGATGTATGTGCAGTTTGTTCAGTATATTGTTTAGGGTTTTTTTTAACTAACTATAAAGAGAGGTCTGGTTTCTACTCTACTTTGTAAAGATTAAAGATGACCCATGTTAATCCACATTTTGGCATGTAACATACATACGATTTTAAAAAATCCTTCTTATAGAACAGATTAACTCCAGTAGCCGTATCATCAGAACAACTATTACAGGATATCATATTTATATGCCTGCTGCACGAAGGTTCTCTAGAAATCTTTATGAAAATTATTACAACTATGATGTTTAAAATATGACTCAGGTACATAATTTACACCTTAATACCATCTACCAATGTCATGACAATATATTACATTAAGATGTACAATGTTATGAGATCTGAAACAGTTTGAAAACTTTACATTTTTCAAACTTTTACATTTACCAGAATTTATGAACTATGTAATTCATAGATTTGTTTGCAGATCCAAATTATCTGTGAACCTAGTGAATTATGAGCTGTAGCATTGTAAGTGTTGCTGAAGAGACACACCAGGATTTTTTTGTATGCTCACAGCTCTTACTCAAGACAATTTTGGCGTATAAGTGACAAATTAATACTGCTAATGATACTCAAGTCATGACTGAACTTTTATTTTAAATCACTTGCCATTTTAGCAAGATTTGGGGAAATCCTTAGCCATCAAAAGTGAAATGGCAACACTATATGAATGTGTTAACCTGTAATCATGTACAATGGTTTATGTTTTATACCACGTACAATGCAAATTGTACCTGCAGCATACACAAAGCAAATACTATTTTGACTTTAAATGATTTAATGGGGAAAAATCTGCGAGCAACTGAAAAGTTGCCTAGTTTTGCAACATCTATTAATACCCAAGTATCTCCACTAGACTGATAAGCTGCAACCTTTTCTTTTTTTATTAGATGAGCAAAGCCTGAAGTGAAATTGCCATGACAGATACCGTACTATTAGTATTTAAAATCTTAAATAGTTAAAAGTAATGCTTTTTTCAAGCTCATAATGATAAAAATGGATAATCTCTAAAAACACAATCTGCCATCTGTAAGACCCTCTAACAGGTTTAGCTGGATTTTATCACACTAGAATGAGCTTCTAGCTCTAGGCTTTAACCAGGCAGCATTCTTTTTGGCATGGCTGTTGTAATGTAGTGCTGGAAGATACCACCTTAACTTTTCACTGCAGAGTTTAGAAGGGGGAAAACAAAAACCTGTTTTGCTCTGCAAGAGTAAATATGGTAACTCAAAGTGCTAAATGATCCAAGTGAGAGTGTTCAAAACAAAATGTCAAATGGCTGAAATTGGGCAAATATACCAGACAATTTGGGAATATAAATTTAGCGTAAATTCCTTCTTAATTCTTAAATGGCTACACTCATATTCATCATCATATCCTCAATTGTTATGGAAGCATTTTAATACCAACCATTCTACTAGCCTGTGAACAAAAACAAATGATAATAGGTGGATCAGTAGTCTATAACAAAACTCTATGCTAATCCAGATAATCCAGGCAAGCTTCAATGTTGAAAACATGTGCACCAACATCAATAGTTGTACTTTTAAATTTTTATTCAATTTTCAGAACAATTTAAATTTTCACTTATACAGCTAATCCCAATGTTAATTTGAGAAACAGTTTCTGAAATTTGTTCAGTTTGTATTTGAACTGAGAACCTTACAGTTTTTAGGCAAAACTTTCTATAATCCAGATATCTCCTGCATTTTACATTAAGTGGTATTCAGACTCCATGCAAGATTTATTCCAAAAAAGATCTGTAGTAGTAGTAGTAGTAGTAATAATAATAATAATAATAATAATAATAATAATAATAAGAAGAAGAAGAAGAAGAAAGTAAACAGCTTGAGGTTGAGACCATTAAAAACAAGCAAATTGCTCTTGATCATGTGAAGAAATGCATACCTTTAGTTAAGTGACTAACTATATTTTTAAAGATTGCTTTAGCAGCAAAGCAAATACTTCAATTCAGCAGGAAAAATGAACCTCTGCATACATCCTGAGCAGGTGAACAAATGCAGCTGCAAGAAAGAAAAGCAAACAGCAAAGCAAATAGCATGTTTTATTTTCAACTGTATAATAATTTTATTTTGAAAACTATATTATATTGAATCATAGTTTAACAGAGCTTTAAAAGGGCTCTTCGGGGGAGGAGGAGGGGACAGAGGGGGAAAGAGTAAAAGCTGAAGAGAGCCAGTTTTTTCCACATTAAATACATACAACACTAACACTAAAACACTAGTAATGAGTTTGTTGCTTTAGGTTATAAGATGCACACAAGAACAAGAGTTTGGCAATTAAAGCAAGATTTAAATATCTTCAACTGTTTTGGTCTAAGACCGTAAATAAAATTTGAAAGTTCTTCAAGATGTACAAGGACAAGCAAGTTCACTGAGACCAGCTCTAAGTGTAATAACTTGACATAGTGTGTTGCATGATTTTTAGGATTAAATCACTGTATAGTTCAATGCAATTTTGACCAGAATTTTTTAAAAAACAAACCCTTGTCAATTGACCTACAAATGCCAGCTCTGCTGACAAAGGTGATACGTTTTTTTCCTGTGTATGCACAGGTATTTTATGACCACTTACACACCGTAATTTGCTACACATGCTTGAAGTAGTTGCAAACTACAAATCACAAAAGTTTAAGGCATCAGCATACCCCCTGAAAGATCACTTTCTTTTTATATGGAAATACTAATCAGTTGGAAATTATCTGAAGCAATGATATGCACTCTTATACACATATGCAAGTAAACTGGAGCATGTACTCTTGAGAACATAAATTACAGGTGCCCTTCAGTCCCTTGCCCAAACTATCTTATAGTATCATATAGTTTGATATTATTTTAACAACCTCTTTCTAACTTTTAGAACACTAGGTGGAAGAGACTAGAATTGGCATATGTAACCAATACTGTTACAGTACTTATAAATTCATGTCCACTAATGACATCTAAATTCTTTCACAGATCTATTTCATTTTTCTCTCTGTTTCATTTCCAAAACTCTTTGGAAAATTTATCACTGAATATAAGCCTCTAAAGTTTATGTATCGCTTTTAGAATGACAATCTTAAAATTCACAAGAAATGAAACCTAAACCAAAAACAAAGACAAAACACTGGCCCTGCTGAAATGGAGTAAGATTTAAGTCATTGTTATGAATATTTAGGGGGAAAACCAGTTAACGTATTTTGAGGATATTCCACCATTTATTTGAATACAATAGCAGGATGAGGCGCATAAAGCACTACAAGAATTGTAACTATCTAAATGGCAATGAAACATTTTGTTCATTTAGAATAATCTCACAACATTGTGTGCACCATAACAGACTCCTGAACTAGTTAGATTCTGATTAGGTTCACAGTCCCAGCCTCTAGTGTAATAAGGATAGACATAATTTGGACTACACAACTGTCCAACTGCAGTTCTTTTTCAAAGGTGTCTCTAGGCATTTTTAGAATAACCTGGCATGCCAAAGTATGACAAATCCACCAATTAATCTGACAGAGAAAGGGTATTTCCTCTCCCATAATGAAAAGTGGTTAGGCAATTT
Organism: Hemicordylus capensis; assembly: GCF_027244095.1. Lineage (NCBI taxonomy): Eukaryota > Metazoa > Chordata > Lepidosauria > Squamata > Cordylidae > Hemicordylus > Hemicordylus capensis. Next base: position 387,097,854 of record NC_069657.1, on the reverse strand, counting down.
CTGGTCATTTGAATGCAGACTATTTGGGATAGCCACTAATTCTATTTTTATGGGTACCAGTAATTAACCAATCATTTCTTCAAATTAAGTGATTCTCTCTCTCCTCCCTACCTCATTTTCTTCTTAATATATATCAGTTTTGACAGATCTATTTAAAGTTTTGTGCCTTCATAAAACTTTTAACAATGTTCAAAAACTTGATGGGTATCACAGTAACTATTTTCCCGCAGAATGATAATAGAAAACTATGCACCAATGCTTTTTAGAAATTCAGCATTTTAAAATGTTCAGTTTGCCTAACTGAAACCTTTTTTGTTTTAGATCAATTTAATACAATACGCCTATTCCTTAAAGTCGGCAATAGGGATGTGGACAAAAAGGTAATAAATATGCACATTATCAAAAATACTCATCAACTTCATCATTTAAAAAGGGGAAAAGACAACTAATTGATTTCTCAGTATGTATAATTTATTGCAGTTAGCACACAGTTTTAAAAATTCACCAACACACCAAGAGTACAAAACTAAACAGCATTATAAGTTATTCCCCCTCCCCCTCAGGAAAATAAAACATACTATGATTGTCAAAGCTAGATGTCAGTCTAAATTTTAGAACCAAAGTAGAATGTGAAACTAAAGGGAAAACCACCACCCCCAAAAACAATCACTCACGACCACACCAAAAAAAAAGAGAAGAAGATGCCAAAAGTAGTCCATTTTTTCAGACACTGATTGTCTTTTCTAAATTAATAAAAAGAATGTATTTTAAAAACCTAAAGACTATTCAAGTAACTAAAAATAATGCTTCAAGGCCATTTTCACAGCTTTTTTTTGTTTTGTTTTAAATGCCATTACAGCCAAATTAACATACATTTGACCAAAATATTTCCAAAACAGTCCAGCAATACACAATGGAGTTTTCCATTCAGTTTCTTAAGCACAAAAATAGGCTATGTTTACAGTAGTTAAGGCGATCAAATTCTAAACAAAAGCGTAAAGAAAAAACAATTTTCCATGCTACTCCCATAGACCTTATTTGTAAGTGCAAGACAGGAAAACAAACACTGTGCAAAATGCTTTCGCCCTGTGTGTCGATCATTAAAACCACACGTCAGGCTGCAGTCATTGCTGCTTGGATACACAGTTCACAAACCCTCCCCCAACTTTTCTCCCGCCGTTCCCCACCCCACCCCATGTCAATCAAGGTTTTCTAGTCCTTCCAGCCTGGGGCTTTTTCACTCCATAGAATCTTTTCAAGGGGCGAAAAATGAATGACCTATTGTTAATTTGTGCAGCAGGAATTCTAAAAATGCTCATATGGGTAATGTATGCACCTAAAGTTGGAGCTGGCATGGGCTTTGTGCAATCCAATTTTTTTAAATAAATGTACACTGCACATGCAAATCTCTAAGCCTGTTTGTAAACATTACTATCTTCCTTTACATAGCTAAATCAACATGTAGCTTTTGTTCAACTTAAAGACAGTGGGCAATTAATTTAAATTATATAAAATAAAACAGTGCATTTATGTTCTTCATAACACCCATTTTTCCAGTGGTGTTTTTTCCTACAAAAATTAAATAAGTTTTAAAATTCACTCATTAAAGTTATACAATGCAAACAAAGACAAAAATATACTGAAACGCATGCATTTCCGTAGCGTTAATATTTACTTTTCAAGACTCAACTGAGAGCATTAACACAACGTGTCAATTTCCTTGACACCCCCCAGCCCATTTAATCAATTACAGTATACAACAGTAATTCACATTTTTAAATGCACAGTTCGCAACTGCTGAAGCTGCAACATCCTTTTGCATCCCAAGCACACCTTCACACAGTCCCAGCAATTCCAGTGTATTTTCAAAAATCTGTATTTCTCTTTAAATTGGGAACTGTTGTAATCAACAAATTACAATAATATCTCAACTGCTTGTTTAAAAATAGATACTCCAGCATTTCAGAAATTTACTGTTTGGGTCTAAAAGCATTCAGGTTTCCCACAGCTAGAAAAAATGCATGCAGTTTTTAAAATATAAATAAATTGATAAAATACTGGAGGGGATTTTTATTTTTGTTTTGTTTGAAACAATGCATTCTTGCAAGTAAGGTTAAATAAAAATCACACTTGTTCATTTGCAGCTTTATTTTCAAAAAGTACTTACTTGGTCGGGAAACACAGGAAAAGTTTTATGAAGTTTATTAGTCTCATTTCTATAGTTCATATTATCAGAGCACTAAAGTAGTGAAATGTTCATGCCGCCTTAAAGTGCATAAAACAAGCTAATGGCCAAACTTTCAATTCAAGGAAACAAGACTGCTTTTAGACTGTACCACAACTATATAGATTTATATATATATGTGTGTATGTATGTATATATATATATATTAATTATATATATAAAAAATCTATTTCCAAAGTTCTTGTGAGCTATCTTCTAATGTCCAGTCTCTGACAGTAGGTAAGCTCAGTGCTTCACTTTTGACAGACAATGAGTTCACTAACTCACAGTGAAACTTCCGAATGTGTCTGTAAAGGTCTCCAGACTGTGTGAATCTGCGCTCACACCACTTACAAGCATGCGGCTTCTCCCGTGTGTGAACTACGGCATGGCGGCTCAGATTGTGGGAGTACTGGAAGCTCTTTCCACACTGGGTGCAAGTGTAGGGTTTTTCACCTGAATGAGTCCTCTCATGACGTTTCAAGGTGTACATGCAAGAAAAAGTCTTACCACACAAGGAGCAGGTCGGGACATTGACATCAGTAGCAGGCTTGCTGCGGATCCCGTCCTGCTCTCGAAAGTGCGTACTTAAGTGAATCTGCAGAATGTGGGGACTAGGAAAGACTTTGTTGCAGAGGGGACACATGAAAATTTGGCCTGCAGGGTTAAGTATATTGGAGACATAAGGGAGCAGACTGCTGTCCATATTCCCTTCCACCTGAACTCTCTCGTTCTCTGGAGTTATCATTTCATCATCACTTGCTTTGTCCTCTCTATCTAGCTCCCTCAAAACAGAATCTTCCCTCATAGGAGCCAGATGGGCTGGCTCATACGGTACCCTGTTATTAGTGCTCACACTTTCTTTCACAGTGCTATGTTCCATGTCATAGTCATTAGTGCCAACATCACTCTCATCACAGGAAGTCTCTTTCTCCACCTTCACCTGCACCAGGTTGTTTCTAATTATGTCCTGTGAAGAGAAATAAGAACTGTTCAGATTTTCAACTCCAGAAAGGCTGGACTTGACAGACAAGTCCAGGACACAGTCAACATCTGCTGAATCCCTCATGGAGGTGACAGACCTCTGGGACAAAGACTCTGTTGAGCTGCATGGGCTGGCTACTGTTTTTCCAGCTGCTGTTGCGTGTGTCTCTGCCTCTCCGCCACTCTGGGGAATGCCTGCTGAGTCCGAGGGCAATCTCATCCACATGTTCCCAGGCTCAGCCGCCAAGTCCCTTTTGCTAGGCAGGATGCTCAATTTTTCATCTTCCCCTTCATCTTCATCACTGGGTATATCTCCCGCCATGTGGCTGCTACCATCAGAGAGACTCTCCACTTTGTCTGAACAACTCGAGGCATCTTCTTCTTTTTTTGTACTGTCTGCCTCTGTGGTTGCTTTTTCTTTTAGCTTCTTTTTGCAGACTTTGACAATGTCATACATGTGGAGATAACTGGCAGCTGCTAGCACATCTTCAATGGGTAAGTCTTTGAACTGGAGTTTTCCTTCATACATGAATTCAAGCAGGAGAGCGAAAGCTGGGGCTGTAACAATGTCGCTGTTCAGATGAACAATGTCTCTTTTGTCCAGCTGGTCCTTGTAAAATAGGTGGAAATACATGCTGCATGAAGCCAGTACAGCTCTATGTGCTCGGAATTGGGCATCTCCTACCAGAACAGTGCAGTCACAAAGAAAACCCTGATGTCTCTGCTCACTCAGACACTGTAGTAAATGCCTACTATGGTCAGGAAACTCCATGCTGTCTTCATAACCTAGGAGCAAAAAGAAATTTAAACATTAGTAGAAATCACAATAATGTGCACAGACTATTACACTGGATACTTTAAGTAAATTTCTACACTTTTACAAATACACAAAAACATACAACAAGATGTGAAGTTACTACTGAATCGCATTGATAACACAGAACAAACCATATAGATAAATTAATCAACTTCTCATGGCTTCTTGTTATCCAATTATATTTTGTTCCAAACTTCCGAAGAGTTGTATTACTAGTTTCTTTAACAATAAAGCAGCAGATTTTGGAAGAAAAAAAGTATGCAACTTTATGAAGTTAAATGTTGCAACAGACCTTATCACATAAAGGCAAAAAACCCACAAAAAAACAACAACACCGAACTGTAACATGCATAATTCCAAAGCAATATGGAAAAATCATATTTAAGACAATGGCTTCAAAAAAGCTTTGACAGACGTATTGTCCTCATCTGTGAATGCTGGCCTTCTCAGTTTTCACTCTTTGGCAAAATAACTCTGATTAATAGGTAAGAACTTTAAACATACTAAAATGCAAACAAGTACCAGTTGTACAGATGTTACCCCTCTATTAATGAGCCTAAATTTATAGACTCGAAGAATGTCTCCCCTAGTACGCCAAAATGATAAAAAGCATTTAGGAAAGACTTTTTTCTTTCTTGGACTGTATTATAGCAATAGTTTGGACTATGCCTGTTTTCCAAATTGAATGTTTTCAAAACAAGCATTCTAAGTTTCTACTTAAAAAGCTTAACGATTTCCCCCGTCCCTGTGACTTACAGGGCTACAGTTGCTGTGCTATAGCAGTTATATACAGCAGCTGCATCTTTGGGCAGAGAGATATGTTCTTAAAGTTACAATTCTGTCCCAAGTATATTCTATAAAATACTACAGCCAGAATAAAGCAAGAAGATTTACAATACAATCACTTTAAGTGCCCCACAGCCAACATCAATCCTAATCCTTAAGAGGGCTAAAAATAAAGATTGGAGGGCAGCTCACAAGGTAGCTGTGATCAAATTAGGAGGCTGAAAGGACAGAGAGGGACGAAGAAGGAAGCTTATAAACATCTGATCCAGCTGACTGTGGCCATATGGCAGCTGCTGCCCAGATAAAGAGATTAAGAATAGAGGAGTGCGATTACAGCTGTCTGGCCAATTCAGGCAGCTCAAATCTACAAGTTCTAAATTAGTCGTGAACACAAAAAACCTTCCCTCCAACAATTATTGTTATATTGAAATAAACTTTTATATATATCCAAGACAGGGGGGAAAGGGGAGGCAGGGAGAACAGACAAGTTATTCTCATGGGGTGGTTGGGAGGTGTCCTATAAAGTTTAACACGCAAATATCACATTTTTTTCAAAAATAGAAGAGCTGCTGATTTCTGGAGTTCAGCAGCTGGGTCTTTAAGCACAAAGTTAAATAGTGAAAATCACCACGCACAAGACATCCACCTTTACTTTAGCATGTAATTTTAAAACCCTTATTTTGTTTCTTTAAACAGCAGTACTAAGAGAACGGACAAGACTACTGTATTGTTACAGTAGTTCCTCCCCACACTGTGAATTGCTGTCTCAGTGTTCGAGAATAAAAATAGAGGAACAACATCATTTAAAGTCACTTTTGATACAATTGCATAAGAAGACAGGTCAATATACTGTATATTCCAAGTGTTAATTGCAATACAAACTCTTATCTGTTTTACCCTGAATTACACTTATTCTTGCTAAAGCTTATTAAACAAGTAATACTATTTTTATTCTGAAATTAGACAAATACCAAGAGAGTAATGTACTACAGCTAGCCTACTGCTGTTCCTACCTTTAGTACACATAAACCTGATTAAGTCCTTTTGTCCGAGTCTTGCTGGCTCCAGGTCTGTTAGGTCGGTGGAAAAAAGCAGACTAAGAGAGAGACAGATGCAAAGTGGAGATGATGTTAGAGAGGAATGAGATACCTTCCCTACACACAGATCTGCACACACACTAACTCCCTGTCTGTGTGTTAGAATAAAAGGCTGAGGGATGGCAGGCTGTCAGCTGCTCTGACATCATGTTCAGATGGAAATGCTACCTCCAGCTGTGCTCCTTTTAATGCCATATGCTACTCCTCTACACTCCTGCCACCAGCTTTTTCTTAGGAGAACTTTTCTTGTCTGTTAGTATAAACAAAATACTTCAAAGTCTCTTTTTTCAAAACTTTCTAACAGAGAAAAGTAAAAAAAAAAAATCCTTAAACATATGGGGCTCCACTGCATATACAGTATAGCAGCCCTTCTGTCATAACTTTGTGGAGTCTTTTATATACTGAGAACTTACTCAAGCCATACTAATCCACTTTTACTGAACCTAGAGGCTCATTTTAAATGAAGACTTTTATCTAACTAGTTTCACTCAGTGCACAGTTCACCACTTCTGCGGACACAGAGAAGGGTTTTTTTTAAGCCAATAGCAATGCAATTATTATCAATGCTTTCCCCAAGCATTTTCAGCCATGTCTAAAAAACCAAAACAATTTACTACTTAGGAATTAGTATACCGTAGTAAAGCTGAATATTTTTCTACACTAATGTAAAATAATTATGGAGTGCCAAGTCATTTATTAATAATCATAAAGGTCTCCTTATCACACTGTATCCCTTGCCCTGAAAAACAGTGTGTAATGTTGATCTAGTAAGGTTGTCAAACGTGATCTATTTAGTCTGTGGTGTTAAATATTTAAAATTACTATTAATATTGTTTTGTGGTTTTTAATTATTGAGACAACTGCAGCCTACATGCTTATTACTGCCATTAGTATGCAGGGATAGAGAAAATTCATTCATGAGAATGGAAGAATGTTATAGACTCTTTTTACCTGACAGGAAAGAGTAATGAGTTCATAAGGAAATAAGTTAAAATGAAATGAGTTGCAGCACAGCAGAAAGAAAAGTCACTAGCCTGGCTTTCTTAGGCCATCAACTAACTTTATTGCAATTAACTAACTTCCCAGGATTGCTCATAACTATGTGCTCCTACTTCATTGCAGTAGCTGTCAACTTATGCAAGACCCAACTTGGCCTATAACCATTATTAATATTAAAAATTAGGGGAGAAAAACACCCCTGTGCAAATATGAGAGGTAGTACACTTTCTGGTAGATTAACATCCAATGTGTATTTTCACCTTTGCTCTTCATGGAGAAATACCAAGTTGAAGATTAAGCTAACTATGACTTAATTCACCCCTCTGGCACATTGAAAAGTGTGCAGATACCACCACAAGTCAAATATATAAAAGAGGGAGTGGGGAAGAGGAACAGTAGCACAGACAGGAAAGGAGGAAGCTGCCAAGTGCAGGAACCGGCCAGATCAGAGTAGCCAAAGCAACAACAACAAAAGGCAAGTAACTAAAAGAGTTGAACACAAGAGTCCAGCTGGGAGGGAGTAAGCTCTCTCCTCACCCTTCTCATCTACCCCTCCTTGTATCCACAGCTGCATTGCTGCTCCCCACATCCCCTACCCCCCTTGACCTTCTGAGCCGCAAGACAAAACATACACACACTGCTTCTGCCACATACAAAGGACTCCCTCCCTGCTCCCCCATCTGCTCCTCCTCTAGCCTCCTCCCCAACTCCTTCCTTTCCCACCCTGCATAGGAAGCTGCAAACTCAGAGCCTTGCACACTCAGGCTGGTCCTCTCCTCATTCAAAACCTGCTCTGTAGCTTTCAACTCCCCTGTTGCTTTGTATCCCCTCCCCAAGGCAGGCACCTGCTCCCATACAACCCCTCATGGTCCAGGACAGACTTTCCTCTCCTCCACCCTGATCTGTCTGTTCACTGCCTGCTTCATCTCTCAGCCCCAATGTCGTCCTCCTTTACACCTCGAGCTTCCTGGTTCACTTCCAGAGGCAGATCCCTCACCGGGACCCCACCTCGCTCGCGCCCCACCTGTTAAACCCCTTCTTCCTAAGACCTCCTCCCCACCCCACATGCCCAGTTCCCTTGCTCTCTCACCTCCTCCCAAAGCCCCCCACCGCCAAGCCATGCCCCCCAATTGCCCCATCACAACCAATCAACCTACACCCCCCGCCGCCGCTCAAACAACCTGCTGCTCTCCTTCTCTTCTTCTCACCCACCCAGGGCGCCCTGCTTCAGCCCAACCAGCCCCCCCGCCAGCACGGTCGGGGTCAGGGTCGGGACTCACACTCTGGAGCGGCCCCCAAGTCCCAGCCGTGCTCCTCCCTGCGCCGCTGCCGCCGCCGCCGCCGCCTCCGGCCGCCGCTGCCCCCCTCCGCCGCTGTGGGCTTCCCGTGCCCCCGCCCGGTGTCCCGCTCGCTCCCCGCCCCTGAGGCAGCGAGTGAGTGAGGGACGACCCAGCGGGGCAACGAGAGCGGGGCGGGGGGGAGGAAGAGGGGGGGAGGGCGGGCGGGAGGCGGCCCCCCGCGCGATCTCAGCGGCTCCCCATGGCAGCGCCCCGCAGGAGCCCTGGCCGGCAGACTGGGAGGGCGAAGGGACCGGGAGCCAGGCGCACGCAGCGCAGGAGCACGCGCGGCGGCGGCGGCGGCACAGACGGGCCCGGGCTGCGGCAGCCAGATGTTTCCTTCGCTCCCCTCCCTCCTTCTTTCTTCCCCTCCCTCACCGACCAGTTTCCCTGACTGACAGCGCAGCCGGCCCACAGCGCAGCTTCCTCCAATCAGAGGGGAAGAGAGACCCTGATCGACATTCTAGGCCCGCCCAATGGCAAGGGTAGGAAGCGAAGAAACCTTGGGGCTCCGGCTAATCATAACTCTGGGGGCGGGGCTACTGCTCCACAGGCTGGGCAAAAGGCGAGTTGCTGGGCGCTGCGAAGGGGCGGGGATGTTAGAGTCCCGGGTCATTCCGTCCTCCTCTTCCTCGCTGCAGTCTCCCCGGCCTCAGAAGGAGAAGGCAAACCGAGAGACTTGTTCCTTGGGCGCGGTGCATAGTGGGGGATAATGGTCATGAGTCTGTGGTGCGGTAGTGTTATACTGGAGGAGGAGGCCCGCCTGGAGGAATGGCCGAGATAGAAGACCTGCTGGTGACCCAGCAGCTCTACCTAGTGCTGGACTATCTCATACCACCTAGTGTATCTTTACCAATCATTTGGTAAGCCCTCTTTACTGCTAAGGGGAAAGATACTATAACTTCGCTCTGCAAGTTATTCTGCTTCTGAATGGCTCTTATAGTTGCCTTCTGCTTAGCTTCTGTTTATCTCCTTGTCATTCAGCTTCTTAAAACTCCTTTGCTGTCCCTTGCCCCCCTTCTCCCCCCCCACCCCATTATGTTCTTTTACAGTTTAAAGAATTGGGGTCTCTGCATCATTTGATACAAACTTGCATCCAGCTTTTCTTTTCTGCTTCTCTCAGTTTTTTCTGAGGAAGGCTGAATTTACACAGGTGTGGCTTTCCTCACCACAGATAGTGGTGGGGAAGCTTTTCCTGCCAGAAGTGATGTTATTTCAGTGTTCATAAAGGGGCAGATGGCCTTTCAGAATATAATAGTACTAATTTTGCCTTCTGCATCCTGAGATCTTTGCAATCTGCTACTAAAAAAAACACCTCAACCAGACCCCACATGTTTGGGAGTAGGGGAAAGGTCTTCTCTATCAAAAGGCATGATTTTAGAAATTAAGTGCTGTTTATAACCATTTGAATGCAGCACCACTACCTGGTAACTGTGAAGCCCCAACATTAGGGTTAGGGATGGCATAGTACACTCTTGCTCCAGATCAGTGTTGGAACTTACTGGCAAATCGTGAAACAAAACAAAGCTATTTTGCATTGCCATTGCCTGAGTTTACATAATCAAAACTTCAGCTGAGTTTCTCTTTTCATTATGGTGCATTTTTTAAAAATCACTTTTATATGTAAATTTGTATGTAGGAAAGTTTCTCCCACTATACTCCTTTCCCCTGCCCCTGTAACCTTGCTCCATGGTTGAGATTTCCCTACTTCTTCACCTTCAGGCTAAATCAACAGAACTAGAAAAGTGTGCTCTATCCCAGTTGAAGAAAAAGCAGTGTTTGAAGTTTGTTTTTGCTTAATTGTTCTTTAGTCTTAGGGGGGCTAATCCTCATTTGCTGTCACTAGATGTCACTACAGTGTTGTGTGCTATATCTTCACATATGTTGAAGCAAACAGCACTAAACTAACATCGTGACAGAAAAGGAGCATTACAATACAGTTTTAAGAAGCATGTGCATATTACTGTCAAGAAACCAGAGGAAAGTGATCACGTATATTGATTTTAGGAATATAGGGTGCTGCCTTATATGAAGTCAAACAACAATAAAGAATATTTATATACTGCTTTTCAACAAAAGTTTCCAAAGTGGTTTGGAAACAATTGGTCTGTCTAGCCGAGTGTTGTCTACACTGACTGGCAGTGGCTCTCCAAGGTTTTGGGCAGAAGTCTTTCCCAGCCCTACCAAGAAATGCCAGGAACTGAACCTGGGACCTTCTGTGTGCAAAGCAGATGCTCTGTCTTTGAGCTATGACCCCATCCCCATGTAAGTCCTACCCTAAGTGAAAGATTTTTGAACCGATGGCTTAGAAGCAGCATGCTGCACTTCAGGATGGAGAATAGACAGGAAGAGGCTTGCATGTAAAGGAACTACATCATGAGCACCCCATGTGCCCTAGAATCTTCTGACATTACCAGAGCAGCGTGAGAGAAGCACATACTGCAATAGCTTGCATATTGTTAAGTAATATCAGTTATACAACCTTTTTGAAATGCTCATGTCACTGTTTTGATTTTGAATTGCTGATTTTGACTTAGATTTTTGATTTGATTTTGAATTGTTCATGTTTCCTACTCAACATCTGTTGTGTATGTTTTTATAGCAAAACTGTTATTTGGTGACTTGTAACTTCTTCCCAGCACATTATGTGCAGTGCCCCACCAAACCAAGAGTGGGGTGCATGCACTGGTTCTATGCATTTCCAAAGCCCCTGTGTGCTTCTAGCGAAAGTGGAGAGGCTCTTACTACTAAGAACTGTATCTTTGCTGTAGTGTCACTTCTCCCATCAGGAATGATGGGGCAATCATTGCTAGAGCAATGACACCCTTCTAAGTAGCCACAGAACCTCTCCACATTTGCCAGCAGTGTGCACAGCCTTTGGATTCATACAGAGCAGTGCACATGCCCTTCTCTTGGCTCAGTGGGGAGCTGTGCAGAATAACTGAAATGAGCAAAAATGGCTATTGTACCATTAACTAAAGTGCAATTCCTCATTCTTAACCCTTTTATCTTCCTACTATGAATATTTGTATACACTTTAAAACATAACTTTGCAAAGCAGTTTATATTTTTAAGATAACATAATAAATATATAGATTGTTCCCTGTCCCTAAAAGGCTCACGATCTAAAGAGAGACAGAAGGTGGGCCACTGTGTGAAACAGGATGCTGGACTAGATGGGCCTTGGGCCTAATCCAGCAGGGCTGTTCTTATGTAAACACCAGCAAACAGCCACTACAAGAATGCTGTGCTGGGTGTGAATAAGGGCAGTTTCTCCCCCCACTGCTAATTATATGAGAAAAGGTGGTTCTTTGCTCAGTTAGCTGGGGTTACATTAACTTAAGCTGATAATCTTTTGAAATTATGCAATTATGTATATGTTTGCAAGACTTTGGTTTTAGTAGGAGAAAGGGGTGTTGTATGTTTTCTGACAAAGACTTAAAAATTGTAATGTAGAGAATCCTTAAACAATCTTTTTTAGCTTCCTCTGCTTTATATTCGATATTAAGAATATCATTTAAATAAATGTAGAAGCTGAAATAGCTGCTCTGATTTTTCTTTGGTTTATTACAGGAAAGTATTGGGAACAAAAGGCTCTTTAGATTTTCCAAAGCTAGCATGTACAAGTTTGGCTTTCTAAGGGTGGCTTTACATGTCACAACTGCCAGTTCCCAGCATGTTGTTCAAACCCACCAATGTCAGGTTCCCCAGCTGTGCTTCCCTCTGGGAACCTTGTCATCTGTTACCTAGATTTGAAGTTGGTTACAGATGTCGGGTTCCTGCAGGGAAGTGTGGCTGAGAACTGAACTTGTGGCTTGTGCTGGGAATGCACGTGCATTTGCCAGGAACTGTTGGTTGGCTGAACTTGCCATTACAACTTGTAAAGCTGCCCTAAGACTCTTTTCCTCAGGATCAGAGATCAACACAAGTCTCTGTGTTAGGGCTTGACTAGGGTTGCCAGGTCCAGATGGTGAAAACAATCAATATCCCTCACCAAAAAAGTAGAAATAGAGGATGCTTTTCACCAAAAAAAAGTCTGCACTTTGCATACAATTTGCATATGTTGGCATTATACATATTTTGATAAAAAGTGGATAATCTGAGAATAAATGTATCTCACCACTGTGAAGCTGATGACCAGGTGAGCAGAATGTCTGCTATCGAGGTGCAGAGTTCTCAAGGCCCCTACTTATTAACCGTAAATTCCTTGCTTGGTTAGATTTATCACACACAGAGTCCTCTCTCCTCCGCGCCATGCGTCACCCAGCCTGCTCGTCACCTCTTGACTCAAGGCAGGGCAGCCGGCTAGCAACTGAGCCAGCTCCTTTGCATGATGGTGCATGCATGATCTCCCACTCGCTTTCTGTTCTCTATGACTAAAAACATTTATAGACTGCTTTGCAACAGAAGGTTTCACAGTTGTTTTCAGAGAAAAATAAATAAGATGCTCTCCTGTCCCCAAAGGGCTCCCAGTCTAAAAAGAAATGCAAGGTAACGCCAGCATCAGCCACTGAAAGAATGATGTGCTGGACTTAGAAAGGGCCAGTTGCTCTCCCCATGATAACAGAAGAGATTCACTACTTTAAAAGGTGCCTTTTTACTCAGTTAGCAGGGATAACTGCATGAAGCTAGTTAGCTAACTGAGGAAAGTTAGTTAGCTAACTGCTAACCTCTCACCACGGTCACTATGTGACAGAAGCAAGCTGTGACTGACAGGCCCATGGATCCGTGCTCCTGCATCATGTGGCTGGGCAACCTGCCATGGAAGTAGAGCCTCCACTTTGGCTTCCCCATTAGTTGGATAGTCAGTAGGAAGGGGAAAGAGACCAGCTCACACATACTGCACTTCAAAACTGACCTCCCATACACTCCCTTGATAAAGATTCTGTCACAAATCTGATTCTGCTTATGAGTTTGTTGCTGTCATGTCTGGTTTGGCCCGGCCCCTAAGCCTCTGTGAGAAAAAAATTAAATACAAACAGGAGCTGTTTAGCTGGAGTGCATTTTTTTCTGTTCAGCATCTGGCAATACATCTGGCCTCTACATACATTTATAAAACACCTTTCATGTCAGGCATCCCTAGGCAATACACAAAACAAGCAAAAATTTAAGTGAAGAGCATTCATAAGCTAGAGAGAACAGAATGTTTTTCATTGACTGTAAAACAAGTGAATCCTGTTCATGGCCAAAAAATAAAATAAAAATCATTTGAGGATATGGGACTACAGCGACTCAAGGAAAACTCTTGCACTTCTTAGCCCCCCTATGTTGGTTTGTAACCCCCCAGAAACAGTAAGCCAAAGGTTTCTGGCTTATATTCTCCGTTGATGTTCCAATGTGGAACTTTAGTGTGTTTGTGTGTATAGCAGTTCTGTTAATGATGCACACAGAACAGGTCTTTAACATCAAGGTTGTTTTAAAATTTATTTTAAGTGGATCTCTGCAGAGAAGCCTAAGATCTCATAATGTCATTCTGAATGGAAATAAACTCCCCATTAAAAGCCTGTTGAAGCATTGCACTATTAATTGCAACAGGGTTGCACTATTAATTTTTTAAAGTTTTTTTTTTTAGTTTTGCTGTTACTCTAAAGAAAAGTTCATATTTAAAAATAATTTTGAATCCAAATTCCCCCAAATTGCCTAATACTTATTCTGCTTATTACTTCCTTCTATAGCTGATTACAGAGACAGAAGCTGTCTTCTTCCAATCAGCCTGTCTGTGCTGCTCAGTTCATTCACTAACTCATCTAATTGTGTGATGCCATATGTTGTTATCTTGCGTAAAAGTTTGGGAGAAAGAGAGGACGTGTAAAATATGCACAAAAGTGAGAACTCAGCACCATAGTTTCCACTGGGGGGGGATCACTACAGTAAAATTGTATCTGGACACTTTGGAGTGTCCAGATACACTCCAAAGTGAAAATTTTTGTGGTCTGAAAGTGACTGAAACAGAGGAAGACATGCACATGAAAAAAAGAGAGCTATCCAGAAGTTCTAAATTCTAGATAACAGATTTTTTGCCAAACTTTTCAGGAAGTTGCATTTTACTAAGGAAAGAAGTAACATGCTTTAGTGGTTGTAGTCTGTGTACTACTGCTAGTCTACACAGTACTTCCTTCCAGTGTGCTGTAAGGCAACAACCAATTCACATTTCAGTGGCTAGCTAAGAATTTCACTTCTTCCCAGATTCAAGAAAGATATAGCTCTTCCAGCAGGGAGAAGCAGCGGTTGCATCTCACAGTAGTAGCATGCCAGTGGCATAAAGAGCAACAGACTGCATACTCCAACATCATTGAAAAGCTAAAGGGCAGAGTGCTTTCTTCCTAGCTAGTAGGTTCTGCCTCTTACCACTAGGTCAGATGACTGTTTGTGCATTCTAAGTTTTCAAACTCCTGGGCTTAAAAGGTTGTCCCAGGGTGTTTAATACATTGCAGCAGAGAGGCATCAATAGGTATGGCTTCTGTAACTGCAGCATTGAGATGGGTATAAGCTCTGGCAAACTCCTTGTGAACATTGTGATAGAATAACTTGCATCTACTGAACTTTTCTAGTCCCAGAGCATGGTCTGAGGTCATGTGATACAGACCATCTTGCTGAAGCTAAGCAAGTCTAGGGCTAGTCAGTGCTTGGACTGCAGAGAGGAGGGGGAACTGGCTGTGTGGCTTCTTTCTTGCATGAAGGACAGGATGCACAGCCAGTCACAGCCAGAGAGAGGGAGTAGCTCCAGACAGCCATGCCTCCTGCAAACTGGACAAAGAGGCATCTTTTAAATGTGGTGATTCTCTTTATTTAGCAGGGGGAGAGTAACTGACCCGATCTACCCCCAGCACAGTATCTCTCCAGTGACTGTTGCTGATGTCTGTCTTATGTTTCTTTTTAAATTGTGAGCCCTTTGGGGACAAGGATCCATCTTTATTTATTTATGTATTTCTCTGTGTAAACCGCTTTGGAAGCTTTTGTTTGAAAAACAGTTTATACATATTATAAACGTTGGTTGCCTTTCCACATTAACACGTAATGCAAGTTGCAGCAAACTTTGGGCTGGAGCAGCAAAACACTCTACAACTTGAGGGTTCAAATTGGAGTTTAGAAATTATTATTTTATTATTATTTTACATTTATATCCCGCTCTTCCTCCAAGGAGCCCAGAGAGGTGTACTACATACTTGAGTTTCTCTTTCACAACTACCCTGTGAATTAGGTTAGGCTGAGAGAGAAGTGACTGGCCCAGAGTCACCCAGCTAGTTTCATGGCTGAATGGGGATTTGAACTCGGGTCTCCCCAGTCCTAGTCCAGCACTCTAACCACTATACCACGCTGGCCCGGAGAAAACTTCGGTTTGCTCTCTGTGCGAAACTGGAGTTTCCTGCATTCGGACATACAGGTTTGGCAACCTCTGTCCCCTTAAACTCCGGTTTCATGATACGTGTGAATGGGACAAATGTCTCAAGAGTTGTTGAAAGTTGTTTTTAAAAGGCTCCGTAATAAATATAATAATAAGTGAACTTAAACTTTTATAATGTCAGTTTTACAAAGACGTATGTCTTTGTAGATATTTCCTTGACTGACATCTTCAAAATTATCAAGTGAGCTCATTGATTGCAATGCAGGTCTGGTTGGCCAAGATCAGCGGGTTCAGTTTATGCCAGCTTTGCCTACGAGGGTCCTTGGTACCCTCTAGCAGGCCAGACTGGGTAGTGCAGAGTAGCACTGATCTGTTGTGAATCAGTCCCTATGTGGGTGTCCTGGGGAGTATCTGAGCCACTTAAATAGTCAACTGATTAGTGTTTAGCATTTATTTTGCAATTGTTCAGCTGATTTATTTTACCTGTATTGTAAGATGCAATTCTTGTATTTAGTCTGTGTCTTGGGATGATGTTTCAAAGGTTTATCCAAAAGCTTCATGGGGAAAGTGGGTTTTGAGCTGGGGTTTGAAGAGCGACAATGGAGACATGGCATAATGTAGGTCACATCATTCATATATATATATATATATATATATATATATATATATATATATAACACTACCATATATCTACTTTAGCTGTTAAGTACTGAGGAATAACTATCTTTAATATAATCATTATTTATTATGTTTCTCAAGTAGTATGTAAAAAATAAAACAATCAGGTCTATGTAAGAAAATTGTAGAGAGTCTCTTCTTCCAGAGATAAAATATTTCTCTTATTTTGAGACAGGCCACATCTCAACCAATTAATCTGGTTCAAGCTCTCTGAAGTAGAATGGACTAGTATGAACAGAACTCTGTGAATCAGAGCTTCCAACTCTGATATAGTATAGTTTTTGGAAAAAGAATTTGGAATTGTGCAAAACAATTTATCCTGAAACTGTGAAAGCATAAAAGAATAGATTTTCATTTGCATGGTTTGCTGGCTTTTATGTGGCAGATTCAATAACAACAGGCTACACTAAGCTCATAAAACAAAGTAAGACCAGCGGCTCCTTTTTTAAATGGCAGAATAGTTATGGCTGATGGCCTTTCATAATTCATCTTAAAGCTGGATGCCTGTACAGTATTTAGTATTTCTTAAATGAGAACGAAATGGTGAGGGTTATAAGGAGGCTTCTGGTATCTTATCAAACCCTTAATTCAAATTTTTTAAATTTTTGCAACGCTAATGAGAAGTTTATATACATTGCTGCTACTGCGATGTTCAATGCATTGTATAAGTTATAATTCACTCAGGCTATTCTTATTCCTCGCTATTTTTCTATCACCTATTGCAAACACTCTTCTTCCATTCTGCATCCTTGACCTCTCATCCCTAATCCTAACAGATATCTTGTGCAACATATTTAAAATAAAGCAGATAACCAAACATCAATAACCACTTTACATTAAAGAAAAATTCCATGGATCAAGTGATGAGTGCTATCTCCCCCTACCCCCATGTTTAATATAGAAAGTTCCTTGATGAAGGAGAGGTTTTTGGTTAAGGTGCTATGTAAATTTAAATGGCAAATTACTTTTGTTTAAATCCATTTTAGGCTTCAAGCCTGACATAAGAGACTTGTCAGAGTCTCTCTGAATGCAGGATCATAACTGCAAACGTGTGTGAAGCTATTAGTTGCAGAAATGGTAAAAAGCACACACACACACACAAAGGAGGGGAACTGGGAAGGTCAGAACGTTTATCGAGGCAAATCATGTAATGAGAGTATAGTTTTGTAGGAAGAAGAAACACATTTCTAAGGAGGAAAGTGGAGAGAGGTGAGGCAGTAAACAGGAAAAGAAAAAGGGTTGATGAGAGAGGTGGGCTAGGAAAAAAGTAAGGTGGGCTGTGGAGTCAGAGAACTATATGATAACAGTTTTTCTTTTTGTTTCCAACTCAAAAAGCAGAAAAAGGGCATGGGGGATTTACCTCTTAATTATAATAAAGTGATCTTTATTATTTTTAAAGCAGGGACCACTTTAGCAAAAAACCTTCAGTGGGAGAGTCATTTCCCACTGTGCTTTCCTGAGTGCTGAGAGGGGCCTTTAAGAGAAACTGAGCCCCCGCATTAGAATTCGGTGGGGAAAGCACTGGGAAGGGCTACACTTCTCAGCACTACATGCATGCCTTCCAAGATAGTGCAGGAGCTCAAGAGGGCTCGATTTCCCTTAAAGGAGTCCCATCAGCACTAGGCAAAGTGCAAGACTGCACAGTGGGAATGGTTGCCTCTGCTTGGTGCCCAGGGGACTGTGCAGAGTATTCAGCTTGGGCTGAAGCTTCATCTAGGCCCAATAAACAATTAGTCAGGGAGTCACACTTAAGGTTGTTGGGGGCTGTCACTGGACCCAGGGCCTTACAGTGAAGAACACTGCCAGCAGTCAACCCTTTCATGGATTATACTGAGACACAGAAAGCATAGTAACAGGAGCAGGGCTAGTATGAAGGAATGTTCTTGAACATTGGCTCAAGACTAGAGTATGGATGTAGTCTGGAATGCCTATTGTCCTTGTTGAAGTCACAAAGGTGCACAGGGTAAAAACTGAGCAGACAGTCCTTAGGGCAGGAACTCTATGAGAAATATGGTGGCATGGCCTTCAAGGATAGAAGGGTCAATCAGCCTGTAAAATCTAGCCTGAAGTTGGAACCCAAAGGTGTCCTGGGCTGAAAACTGATTGGGTGGCCGTGTCGCTCAGAAGGCTGGGCTAGAGACTTAACAGAACCAGGGGGGATTAGGGATATCATAATTATAAAATATGTTCTGGGGCTTTTGGGAACTGATGGTACCCTAGTACCATCACCACCAAATGAAGAATGCAGGTTCTAACTCTTTAGGTTGCTACTCAGTGACAGATAATTAAAATGACACTTAGGTGTAAAAATCGAAAAGGCAACCATGATAGAAGTTTTAACATTGCTCTTATCTATGTGCCATTGAACTGATGGGACTCTTTACTCTCATATTCAGCCCCCCCCCAGATCCATAACTGTGGCTGCCAATGTATTTTAATTTTAATGTATTATTACACAGCTCTCTGTTTTCCTTATTTTCTATAACATTAACACATTTTTGTGTTAAAAAATGTGTGAAAGATTAATTTGTAGAATGACGGGATATGTGGGTGCACAGCAGGGGACAGATGGAGGGGGTGTAACATGATGGTTTTCTTCTGTAGCATCATTTTGTTTTTGCTGTTGCAAGTGAGCAGAGTATAACCAAAATGATCGTTTCTTCTCTGGGCAAAGCACGAAGAGCAGTAGGCTGACCTTTCTAGCTCCGTCACCTTTTATAAACATGCAGCTGTACCAACTTGGTCAACAGGTTACAGTTTCTGTATCTGAACACTGCTTTGTTAATTGACAAAAACTGACACTTACATGATGTTACACAAATCTTTGCTGCATATAGGAATGCACATTAAATGAGTAAAGTGAGCCATGTGCCGGCTAGTTCTTATGCTTGCATAGATAAGTTCCATTGAGTGTTATAAGGTTTACTTTCATGTAAATATGTTTGAGTGTAAGTAAATAACCTTATGCATGTTTACTCAGAAGTAAGTACCATAGAATAGGACTTGCTCTCAAGTAAGAGTACATAGTGTTGCAACCTAAGTAATTTATCAGTTTTCTTTTGCCTGTGTAGTAATTGCTATTTCTATATTATATGATACCTCTAACTGGAGAAACTGCACAAATAAAACACCTTTCTATATTGTGCAGTGCAATCCTATGCATGCTTACTCAGAAGTAGGTCCCATTAAGTTTAATGGTATTTACTCCCAAGTAAGTGTGCAAAGGATTGTGTACTAAAGCAACAAATATTTAAGAAAGAGTTGCAAATGGCCAGGAAAAAGCACTTGAAAGGTGGCAGTGGTGGTCTGTGGCCAAATCTTAAATTTCCACATACGTATGGTAGGAGTTTTGTACAATAAATGTCCCTTTCAAAGAATAAAGCAATTAGCACAGCAACTCACTGTCATCTGGTACATAGAGACATTCCAAGAAAAAGTAAAACTTTGGGAGAGAAATTTAGGACAGCATGTGGGAGAGGAATATGGAGGCGCTTGTATGCCACTCTGTGAAGAGCAGAGAAATGACAAACATGGTGATTAAATTTTTTAATCGATTCTTTGCTCACATTTTTAAAAACCCTGATTTATACAGCAAAGATTCTCAGCCTCACACCCATCTGTGTGTAATGCTGGTACCAGAAGCAATCTAATAAATAAATAAATAAATAAATTTCAAGTGGCATAACCGTTGCATTAATATCTAGAGATCACCACTGGCACTACATAGGCATTGGTGGTGTCATGGAGCCCCTCTAAACTGAAATGCTTGCTTAGATATTTTCAAGTCAGAATGACAACTTCTTCTTATGGGCTTGTATTCTTTTGAAGTGGTGCGGACTTAAGGTTAGTTTATAGCAGGGCAAATTGCATTTGGGCCATGACTACTTCTGTACTGGGAGTGCCGACTCTCTTGGGGGCTGAGGCCAAGCGGAGAGGAAAGTCATCTCCTGAGGATTGGGAAAGGGAAGAAGCCTGAGAATGTCAATGGTCTGTCTAGATTTCTGGTTGTGTGGAGGATTCTGCAGTGTCCTGATAACAGTACAATCTCCAAAACGATCTCTCTAAATGGAGTGATTGGCAAAATGGCACATGAGATTCAGTCTCCAGAAGTATAAAGTGATGCACATTGGGTCAAAAAAAAATTCCTAATTGCATATGTACTCTAATAGGATCTGAATTGGCAATGACTATCCAGGAAAGAGGTCTTGCTGTCATGCTGGGTAACTTAATGAAAACATCAACTCAGTGTGTGGCAATGGTGAAAAGGGCACATTCCATACTATGCACTATTAGGAACATGAAAGGAAAATGCATTGTATTAGGAAAATCAGTATCATAATGCCTTTATATAATCTGTTGTGGACACATTTGGATGTCTGTTTTAACCTCTATAGAAGTTTATAAAACTGCATTTTATGGAGAAAATGTATAGCAAGAAATGTTTTTCTCTATTTCTCATGATACTTGAATGAAGTCACCTAATTAAATTTATTGACAGATTCAAGACAGACAAAAGAAAGTGCATCTTGAATTTGCTGCTACAATGCAGTGATGGCCACTGACTTAGATGGCTTTTAAAGGAGATTAGACACATTCATGGAGGATAGGTATCTTAACAGTGCTCAGCCATGATAGCTAAGTGGAACCTCCAAATTCAGTGGCAGTATTTCTAAATACCAATTGCTGAGAACAAAGGGGTGGGGGTTGCCTTTGTGCCATGCTTGTGGACTTCCTGGAAGCACCTGACTGGCCAGTGCTAGAAACAAGATGCTGGACCAGAGGTACTTTTGAGCTCATCCAGCAGAGCTACTCTTATGTTCTTAACCTGTCTTGTGTGACCAAGGATGGCATGAACAAGCTTTCTTCTTTATGGCACTTGGAAAACCTAGATTTATTGAGCTGAATCTAAAGGTTTTGCTTCTTTAACAGGAGGAGCTTCCATTCACTAAAGGAGAGTTGTGCCCATGGAAGGACCACTTTCGTAAGCAGAACTCTCCTGTGAAGGGAGTTCCTGCTAAAGCAGAAACTTCAGATGCAAGCCAAAATCTTTATGGATCATGTTAGGCTGGGATGATTATTCTCTCTAGTTCTCTGGATTGCGTCTTACCTGTTTCACACCCTCTGTTTACGTTATTCTGTTTCTGTACCTTGTTATGTGGTTTCTACATCCAACCATTTTTAGATTGTTCATGTCATTTTGGTCAGCAACTATACAATGTTCTTTTGGAAAAATAGCATCTGAGGTCTGGCATTGGCTGTCATCTAACAGGCATGCCTGCATTCCTAGATGTCAAGGCATTATGGAATTTTAAAATATTTTTAGTTTGGGGTGCTGTTTTTCTGGTTTTCTGGATAGTCTGGAAGCATGGTCAAAACAGGCTAGGTCTTTGTCAGGGGCTAAGTACATGAGCCAATGAAGAAACTAAATTCACAACCATTTGCTGGTGCTCGGAGACTATATTAGGTACAGTTCTGCCTCGAAGTAATTGGTGCTGCCCTCTAGTCTTGTGGCCTAAAGTCTGACCTACCTGCCAGAATTTCTAGACCAACACCAGATCACTCACTGCATTCATATTTTACCATTTCCCCTTTGAAAAATAATTTGCTTTCTAAGTGTACATACATATTCTCTACTGGTAATTGCTCATTCATACATTTTCTTGTTAGATTGTAGTCCACATACATTTGTTCTCTACCCACTCTCTCCACCCCTTTGCCATATGTTTATTGTGACTGTTCAAGGAAGACTGAAGGAAGTTCTTTGTATTCTCTTAATCGTGTACTGAAAATAGTATTAACAATTAGTTCTATGAAGCCTTCTCTGAATACTAGCTAAGAGTGCGGGAAAGGGTTTTCTTCCTTTGGCTGTTTTTACTAGGAACGTGTAGGATCTGCCATTCATAAATTGTATGAGAGCCAGTAACTGACACAAAGATCAGATTGTCAACAGCTTTCTTTTTCCTCCATTTGAATGGGACATAGCAAAAATGTATTATAAGGGGTGGGGGGGGTGTATGTTCCCTCTGATCTCTGTTAGAGGGAACACTGACCTGGACCTGAGGCCAGTGCCTGCCATGAAGAAGTCTAGGCCACTGTGGAGAACTCCTCTACTAAAGGAACTCCTGTCTGAGTTTTAACCTTTTGACCTGCTTGCATTATATTAATATTTCTGACTAAGCCAGAAAGATTCAAGAAATAGATCCCATTTTATCCACACACCCCAGTAACCAGATTTATAGAAGCTTTTGACTCTGTTTTCCTAAAAAATAACATAAAATAAAATAAATTAAAAAATTACCACACAGACACACAAAATTTGCCCAGAGCTGAAGGCAACTAAACAGCTTTAATGAAAGAGGAAATCTTTAATTTTTCTTTCTTTGAGCAACTATCCTGTGGGCTAAATTAAGTCCCTGCATTCCTAGATATGCCTACATTAGGGAGCATATTATTAGCATTTTGTATATATGAAAGGGAAGAATGACTCACTGACATCCTAACTCAAAAAACACAGGTCGGGGCAGAGCCACTATTTGGTGAACGGGTTCAAAGAACCCAGGCCGCACCCAATCAGGTGCCACGAGCATGGCCCCAAACTTGCCCCCCGCGTCTGACGTCAGATGTGGGGGCGTTATTTCGCTGTGCGGCCCTGTTAGTAGCTGAAATCAGCCTGTGCTGTGTTGGCAGCGTGGCTGGAGTTAAGACAGGGAGAGCCGCTCCTGGTCCGTCCAGCTGCCAATGCATCAGGGCCGATCGATCTCCCTCCCATGCGGAGCCGCGTGGACCCGTTTAGGAGAGAGATCGGCCCGTGCTGCATTGGCAGTGTGGCTGGAACGGCTTTCCCTGCCTTTAAGGCAGGGAGAGTTGTTCCGTCTTACGCTGCTCAAAGCAGTGCAGGCCGATCTCCTTTCCAAACTGGGCCATGCAGCCCCACTTGGAAGGGAGACCACACCCCGCGTCTGATGTCAGATGCTGGGGGCATGGCTAGCCGGGTGCATCTGATGTCAGATGCGGGTGGGGAGGGGGTCGCCGCCAGCCTGGCTCCACTCCTGGCACAGGTGCTTTGTAAGATGTTGGTGCTGTGGACGTGATCAACTAACTCAGCACCAGCATTTGCTCGGTGGTGGGGTGGACACATTTTGATGACTTCCCCTTGGTGCCACATGAAAATATGTCCTTGATGATGTCCTCAAGCACATATTTTCAGCTGCTATCTGCTTTGCCTGGATGTCTGCGAATAATAGCATAGGTTAAGATAAAAAGGGGATGGGAGAGGAATGGGAAACTATTGTAAACCGCCCAGAGACACAAGTTTTGGCCGGCATAGAAATATTGTTTAAAAATAAATTTTAAATAAACTATCTTGGCTTTTCACCATATGAAGCAACTTATGCTTGAGCCATGAGAATGCCTGAGAAGCTGTGGTTAAATACAGATTTAAAACCTGAATTAGAGATGATCGTACCTATGGATCTCTGGGTCCAACAGCTCGCTAAAGACATTAAACACCATGCAGCTCTATGTGGCAAGATGACACAGAGTAAGATGGCCAGTCCAAATTTGAACTGAACCAGTTCTGGTCCGTTACGGACCAGTTTGACGATTCGAGGGGCTATTCTTGTAAAGGGGAATCTGGTGAGGTTTTCTCTTTACAAACAAAGGGGAATTCTGCCTTTAAAAGGCTTCTAAGGGTGGTCAGGGGGTTGGCAAGAGGGCACCTTACCACCAGTTGTGGTGGCCCCTCTAAACCCCAGCACTTCCCCCAGCAGTGCAGTCCATGGGGGGGGGGGCGG
Organism: Hemicordylus capensis; assembly: GCF_027244095.1. Classification (NCBI taxonomy): domain Eukaryota; kingdom Metazoa; phylum Chordata; class Lepidosauria; order Squamata; family Cordylidae; genus Hemicordylus; species Hemicordylus capensis. The sequence continues at coordinate 387,073,794 of NC_069657.1, read as the reverse complement.
ACATGGTTCTGACCTTTACACATGCAGCCAGTGAGGTGCCTCCCCAGCACTCTTAGAAGTCTTTTAAAGGCAGGATCCCCCTTTACAAGCATAGCCAGTTGAACCGGTTTTATCCAGTTCAATTGAATGGGCTGAACCACCAATCGGTTCAACTGAACCGGTTCACAGACTGGGGTTTGGTTGGAATTTGCTTTGAATTTGAACCAAATGACAAAAAACAGTTCTGTGCACATCCCTACAGGCTAGGGAACCCCAGCCTGGGTTAGGTTGAGCATGTGAAGTTCTGGGAGCAAGGTCGCTCCGAGCACTGCCCCTGTACAGAGCCTCATTTTTAAGCTGCCATTTAGCTGACCTGTGGTTCACTTAATCTTGGCCGGTGATTGCCTGGGTGATTGCCATCAGGTTAAATGGCTTACCCCGCCCGTCCACCCCCCCAGCCTGCTGCCATTTCCAGCAGTGAGCGGTGGGGGGCTGCACTAAGCGCAACAGCTGCTTTAATGAGAGAAGATGCTGCACTTATGCCCCTGGGCGCCATAGGATGCAGGAGAGGGAAGTGCTCCCGCTCCCAGCATTTCTCTTCACTGTGCCACTTATTCATTCATTCATTCATTCATTCATTCATTCAATTTCCATACCGCCCTTCCAAAAATGGCTCAGGGCAGTTTACACAGAGAAATAATAAATAAATAAGCTCTGTGGGCACATGGCATGGCAAAGCTAGAGGGAAGGACGGCGGCCACTCATCTGTTGGGGAAGGCTGGTGAGCTCCTGCCCTCCCGAGAGGTTGTGTGAAAGACACTTCCAGGAGGAGGGACAGTGGTGGTGTGCTCATGCTGGAAGGTGAGGTGCCAGCCTGAGGTGGCGATTGCTGGTACTCTACCCCACCCTTGCTTAAATACCTTGGACCCAAGCCATTCAGGGCTTTATAGGTAATAACTAGCACTTTGATTCGGAAACCTATTGGCAGCCTGTGTAGTTCTTTTGAAATGAGTGTAATATGATCTCTTCAGGCAACCCCAATCTGGCTGCTGCATTCTGTGCCAGCTGTAGTTTCTGGACTATGTACAAAGGCAGCCCAACATAAAGCGCATTGCAGTAGTCAAGTCTGGATGTTACCAGCATATGCACCACTGTTTTAAGGTCAATTATCTACAGAAATGGATGTAGCTGGCATAGCAGACAAAGCTGATGAAAAGCCCTCCTGGCTACTGCCTCAAACCAGGGGTGTAGGGAGCACTTGGGTGGTCGGAGGACGGTAAATGAACTTGGAATATTCTGCATGCAAATCAGGAGGAGGAGGTGGCAGCAGCTGCCCCACCCCCTGTGACTGTTAAGCACACACGCAAAGTGCACACACCCCAAGCCACACCCCCTGCATCTGATGTCAGACCAGGGGGCATAGCCAGTACCAGGGAGGGGCCAGCCAGCCCCTGCAGAGCTTTTCCAGTCAGCAGTTCATTGAATCGCTGACTGGAAGTTCCTTCCCCTGCTGCTGCTGCTGCTGCTGCGGCCACCGCCGCCTTCTCCTCCTCCTGATTTGCATGCAGAATATTCCAAGTTCATTTATTGACATCTCAGGTTGCAATGCTGGAAAAGACATAAGCCTGAGAACCACTGTCGGTCAGAGTAGACAATACTGAGCTAGATGGGCCAGTGGTCTCAGTCTATCTAGTTTCAGAAGTTCATATGCATCACATGTTTCTCTTTTTGTGATTTCAGGCAGGCCACCATCTTTGGGTGCCTAAATATTTAATTAATGCTTTCTAATTATTCTGATAGCAATGTGGAGTTTTGATATAAGAATTTATTAATGTTTGTAATATGCTCAGATATTGCAGTAACAAGTATGACAGAAAATCCTATGGATATGTAACATTTATGAACATTTGAGGATCTCTGCAATGCTGAGATCTGCCAACACTAATCCAAAAGAATTACACACTTTAGGCCTGAACATAACATACTGTATGCAGTAACTCGCATCAGATCAACCCATATGCTACTGTTAATGTGCCAACTGACACATGTTAAGCCACAAATGCAGGCAAGGATTGGAAAACTGAATTTTTATATTCTGCTTATTTCTGAGGTCCATATATTAAATTTTATTTAAACACCACCATATATTTCCCCCCCAGTAAACATTTTGCTCTAGATACTGCATCTTCTACACCCCCTAGTGGAGTTTTTTTCGGGATATATGTTGTCTCCTGGGGATTATATACTCCAAATAAGTTAATATGACCTCTTAGATTTTTCCCCCCAAGCATGTGTGGAAAACCAGATTCCTGTACTATCTAGGTCACATTTTCCCCAGTCCTAATGACTGCCGTGTCAGAAAGGTAGTGCCTAAGATTTAGCATGCTTGCTACTGCACCAGCCCAAGTTTCAAAGCACTCAACGGATATTACTCTGACATTCTGATAAATTAGTATTATGAATTTGTTGTTTGATTACTGTGGATGGGTCTGTCACTATGATTTTGCCTGAAAAGTGTCTGGGATTTAACAAAAGAAATTGTTGCTTTAACAACTGTGGACGGTTCCCTGAATGGGCAAGTCTTTTGGAAGGGTGGGATATGAGACAAATGCTTGACAGATTGTGTGTGAAAAACAGCAACTTTGAATCTGGAGACAGAGCGAGCTGTGATTTGGCTAAGGCGAAGCATCTTGGAGGTGAAGGATATCTTTGTCTGGGGATCTGATGGTGTAGTGGAGTCACTGTATAGGCACACCATTTTGCATCCATGTATGGTCTGCTTGTATATTTGCAAATAAAATACAAAGAGACCTTAAGTCTCCAGTGCTGTCTCATCCAAAGGAAATCAAATATGTGAATGCGGAACTGGAATTTATTACTGTTTGGGGAAGTGGGCATGTATTAAAAAACACTGTAGTATTCTTTGATGCTGTTCTCACAAGCAGCCAAGCCTAGTCTTGGCTGTCCATGAGAACCACTGGCAGCCGCGTGGCTCCCGGCAGCGCCTCAGCAGCACACCCAGCTATGAAGCCTGGCTGCTAAATGAGGTTAAGGGAGCAAGTGCTCTGTTTATCTGATTGTGTGTCATTGTTTAACTGACACAGGGATTGTTTAACTGATGGTGTGTCAGTGCCAGCTGCTTTCAGCACACTAAGTGGTGCCTGCCTGACAGGGGGTACCCACAATGCACCATGTGCTCACGCTCTGCATTGTGGGATTTCAGGGGGTCTGGGATGACACACCCTGGCCCCTGCAACTCCGCACTGCCTGGGGCAGCAGTGGGTCATCTGGGCGTGCAATCCGCGTGCCCAGCAACTGGGACCTGGTCTCCTGCAGGGGAGGTAAGCTTCTGTAGCCTTCCTCCAAACACAACCTCCCTCCCACCCAGTCCCTGATTGTGAGAAAGGGCCCCATGCCAGGCAGCTGCAATGACCCTAAGGCACACATACACAGCAGTACAGCCACACTTGAAGTGACCTTACCATATGCTTCCAAAAGAGGGTGTGTGTGTGTGGATTTATATAAACATTGCGAGCATGAAAGGGAGTGGATGCATAAGAAATCCAAAAGCTATAGAAGGAACCTCAGTCCAAAAATCTTATGAGGAGGCCTCATGAAATTACGTACTATGTTGAACCAGAAGGGATTAAAATATAGTCTTGCTAGTTATGACCATATCTAGTACTACTGAAGCAATGGCATGAGTGCCATAATATTGCTAAATGGGGCCAATGAAAACACATCTGGAATATTCTGTTGAGTTCTGGAAATTGACTGTTCAGAAAGCTGAACTCTCAAAGGGAATTCATGATGGAGGGTCCTGAAGACCAAAGGAACAGAGTTTGTATAAACTAGGATTGTATAGAGGGGATCATATTACATTTGAAATAATGTGGTAAAAAGAAAATAGGGAACAACTGTTTGTTCTATCCACTGACAATAGGTGGCGGAGCCAACAAATGGAGGCCTGGGCTCTGCCCTGTCCCCGGTGGCCCCACCGTGATACTCCTTGTGCATGATGTCACATGCACATGGGCATGGCCCTATTACCAGAGGGCCCATGCGAGCTCTCCAGAGTGCATTCCCAGTCAGCATTTGCTGGCTGGGTGCATTTATTTCCTGTCCTTCCTCCAGCGAGGGAGAGAAAGGGAAATAAATGTGCCCAGCCAGCGTGGCTGGGAATGATTTCCAGAGGGCTCATGTGGCCCTTCCGTGGCTCGCAGCCAGGTTCTTTGAACCTGTCTGCTCAGTATTGGCTCCGCCCCTGGATGGAAGCAATCTGTTAAAATTACAGCATGATCAATTTAAGTTAAACATTAAGAACATCATAATCATAAGATCTGTTGAGAAATAGAACAAGTTGCCTAGGGTGATTGTGGGGCCTCTTGCCTGGAGATTTTGAAGAAAAGGTTGAACAGACATCTGTCAGGATGCTCATTTTAGATAGCTTAACTTGGGGCATAAGGCTGGACTAGATGAAATGTTAGTACCCTTCTTTCTGACTATCACATGAAGCCCAGATGACCTGAAGGTCATCATGGACAAGCTACAGAGGCCATAATATACAACAGATAGCAGCCTGAGTACATAAACTTTGAAAGCAAGTAAGTTTTTAAATGACTCATTTATAGAAGATACAAAGAGGTAGGTACCCATTCTAATTTCATCCCCCCTCATTCTCTCTGAAACTAGTAGGGCTGAATACAGAGGCAGAATTTGGCCTCTTGGCTGTTGTGGATTTAGACCATAATGCTGTATTAACACAGTTTTGAGCATTAGGACTGAACTGCAGATCAAGACATCAGGCTGAAACATTCCTTTAGGTTCATGAAAATGCATGACATTATAAACAACCCTACTGTGCTATCTAATATTTGGACTCAGAAAGCAAGGAATGGAGTTCATGGCTAGCTTTCTAAGGTTATTTTTGAGAAGAACATTCTTTCTAAGAAAGCAGGCAGTCTTTGAACATCCCTTCTTTACTTTAGTGGTTAACAGTTGGAGCTTTGGACCAAATCAACACTTACATTTTTTAGGATTGCTTCTTGTTAATGGAATGCCAATTACTTCTTGCAACTTATGCTGCTACTTATTTTCACTATACAAGTACCCCTGCAGTATCTAAATGACTGTGCTATCAAGTTCAATGCTGTTTTTAAATAAAATGGCACTACTAAAATGTAGCAAGCTGGCATTTGTACTGCATGCACCTATGTAATCATGATAGCAAAGCAGATGTGGAATGTAAGACTGCTTGAACAATCAGCACTGCAATTTGCACAGTAACATTGTTTTAGACCTAATTGGTGCTTATGCAGATCTCTTACAAAAAAATATGAAAACTGCACCAGGATGTAATTGTTTAATGAATTTTGTGAAAAGCTCATTTGCATAACATTACATTTTAGCAGGGGGGGAAGCCCCAAGTTCAAATGCTGTTTGCTTAAGAGCCAAAACATTGTGAGTTTTGCCCACTGTGTTTTAGCCTTGGTGGGCTGGCTTTGATGTTTCAAATAAATACTACAAAGTTAAAGCCTCCAGCTGCAGAACAACCCATCTGTAGATGTTTGGTATATTTGGCAGTTCTGAAAGATTTTTTCCTCTTTGACTGAAAATAACATTGAAAAAGGAGAGAGTTATATCAGCAAAAACCCCTCTAAACTGAAATACTTGTCAGCCATAAAAACTTGATGCTTTAAAACTACAGTGGTCAGTTGACAGAACTCTTAGACCTATCTATCAGAGCTCATACCTAAGGACATTTCAGCAGAGCCTCATTTTCCATTTGCGCTGAAACTACCTGCACATTGTTACAAGGGGTGATGATCAACCCCTCTTGGGACCATCAAGGCATGGTTATAAAGCGGACAGTTTACCAACAAAATCGCAACTGCAGTCTTAAAAATTCAAATATATAAATTGAATACAAAGTAGAGGCTTGACTCTGAACACATGCGTATTCCTGTGTTACATAGACTCTTAGATGTGCATGTGTCTGGGCTCTAATACTTAATCTCTGTGTATATTGTTGCTACTTGGGTACTTATAGCTAAGAGGGAATGGGGGAAGGGAAGCGGTAATGGGAAGAACTGCTTAGTGGGGAGAGGCTAGTGAAAGGATCTGACAGAAGCTGGGGAGCAGAATTGAGAAGGGGAGCTACTAGAACCAGTCCAGAGAGGAGAGGTCAGGAGGAAAAAGATCCCAAGAAGTTCAGGGAAGGAGCTAAGGAGTCAATGGAACCGGAAGAAGATCAGGGGTGAGAAGGACAGTTATCCAAATGGGTTTGAGCACAGAATAGGTTGAGTCAACCTGGAGTTCTGGAAAGGGAGCGCAGGAAACAGGTCTGGTTGAAATAGTAGGTTTGAGTTGGTCTAGAGAGCCAGAGAAGGAAGTAGGTTAAGCCAATCCAAAGAACTGGAGGAAGGAGCAGAATGGAGAGGGAGAGAAACCCGTTAGTTCAGGTAAAGTGGCTAGGCAAGACCAGGGAGAAGTGGCTTTGTTCTTTTGAAGGAGGGCTGTAGCTCCTCTCTCTTTCTACATAGCAAACCCCAGGGCAGGCTTATGCAAATAGAGGAAGTGTGCTAGAAACCAGGAAGCGAGACCTGATGTGACAGCAGTCCTTGTGTTGCCCAGAGGCCACTGAGAGGGGACTAGGGGTCAACATAAAAACAGCCCTGCTGGATCAGGCCCAAGGCCCATCTAGTCCAGCATCCTGTTTCACACAGTGGCCCACCAGATGCCTCTGAAAAACCCACAGGCAAGAGGTGAGGGCATGCCCTATCTTTTGCTGTTGCTCCCCTTCCTGGAATTTAGAGGTGTTTGCCTCTGAAGCCGGAGGTGGCCTCCAGTGTCCATTTTGTAATGGTGAAAGATTGGGCAACTAGGGTGAAAAGGAAAAGTGATGTGATGAGAGTAAACTAAACTGAAAGAGACACTGGATTGGTACCCTGGCCAGGAAAATCAGCTGAAATTCATCCCAATCTGGATGTTTAAAACCTAAGAAGGCAGCTTTCTGACTGTGGCTCACACTCCCATGAGAGAGTGGTCTATAGGAGGATGTCCACCATTAACCAACCCATTTATTTCTTTCATGCAAATAATGGATCATAGTGGACCATTTATCCTAACAGACTGTTTCACATGAGCTTGTGGTCTTTGGGTGGACCTTGGGATTGAAGTCCATATGGAAGCTCTATCTTTATTCTTGGAGGAGTTGATTGCCCTCCCCACTTGGAAAGGAATAAATCTCCTTTTGCCTTTTCTAGTGAAAAACAGACCTAAACAAAAACCCTTCTAGTCTAGCTAGCTGAGACCTGAAGCGTGTGCGCATGCGCGCACACACACCAAAATCAGGAATGAAAAATAGCTACCTGTCCGATGTGGGAAGAGAAGCCAAGTTTTCAGGAATCATCATTTCAGAGTGTAATGATGAGAAGCAAAGGGGCTAACAGCCTTCAGAATGGATCCCAGACTGGGCAAAAATGGGGGGCTTTGACTCTATTATAGGGTGGAGAAGGAACTTTCAAGAGTCCCTTTAGATTCTAAAATTCCAGGCTGGAAACAATGGAACAATGGATCCAGAGTGACCAAATAGAGAAATGGGACTGCTCAGGAAATTAAATGTCTGTGGGCTTGTTGGCTCTGGAGCTTAGGTAGATCCAGGAAGGGGAATTGATAAGAGAAACACAGAACACTTTTTGAAGAATGCAGAAATGTGCTGGAAAAGGAGACAAGCCATGGAGACCTTATTTAGGAGACTCAGAAATGGGTTGGAATGGCCATGCAGAATGTCTTGTTCTGAATGGCCATTCTATGGGGGCCCTCAGGGGACCCCCACGAGGTCAAGATGCATTTGATATTCTTCCTTCCTAACTGACTTCCTAAATTATTCTTTGTCTGAGTGAAAAGTACTGTTTCTTTCCTGGGTTCTCCTTGACACAGGTCAAGCCAGGCTAGGCGATGTACAGGTAGTTCTAATTCTGGATCCTGTAACAACACCACAACAATTGTACATCAATGGCAGAACCACCTTACTAAATCCACATGGATCTGTGGCTGTGATATTGGCTCAAAGATGTGTGATGACACATCTTTGAGCCAATGTCGCAGCCACAGATGTTGCCACCTACCCATAGCCCAACATGGTGGGCTGGAAATGGGGAATTTTGAAGCATCATGAGACAATTTTTAAAAATAATATAGAAACAAGCACTTTGTGTATATAGTAGCATGCCTGAAACTCAAATCTGTGTAGGTGGCATGGTGATATGTTTACTTTTGTTTTGAAAACTATTAGAAAAACTAAGAGATGGCTTCCCCACCACTACTTTCTCAAGGGCTACGTAAGATCTGTGAGTTCTGCAGGGAAGGCAGAAAAAGGAAAGTCCAGATTAGGGAGCTTTTGACTTTGGCTCCACAGCCTCAGAATATATATTTTTGTCATTTTGTTGGCATTACATTTTTATTAAGTGTTTAGTATTTAGTATTATTGAGCTTTAAACTACCTTGCAAGAAAGGTGGTGTATAAATGCAGTAAGTCAATAAATAACTTTTCTGTTGCCTATTTCTCTTCCCCCAGTCCAACAGAAAAAATGATACTGCTTCAATGAATTACATTGAAATAGAATATTTTACTTATTGGCCAGTTCTGCTTTCACCTTTCTTCGATGCCCAACACCAGTAAATGTGCTCTGGCTTATTTCACTTGTGTTTTGTTGAGGGCTGGGTTGGCGGGGGGTGGGTGGGTTGGCATACGTTTGCCTGCTTTAGAAAAAAGAATGGAAACTTTAAGCAAAAATTGTGGCTACTGTGAAAGGGGAACAAAAGGACATCTGTGAAGTAGGCCACAACTGGCAGAGGAGCTATTTTACCTCCAGTGCCAGCTGCAAGGGAAATGTGTGTTTACCACCCCCACAAAGACTTCTTTGTTTTGCCGCATAAACCATGGATTGCCTGGCAACTTTTTAAGTGATATGATTAGAAGGCTGGAATCTTGCTTTATTTATTTATTTGCTCAACTGTTGTTTGTATCTTAGTTTTGAACTCAAAAGTGGACAGGGAGGGTGTCTGTTCCTTTAAAGGCTCCAGACGGGGAGAAGTGCTGTCACAGTGTTGCTGTGAAGGGAGAAGCTGCAGCCACCAAATCTATTGCTAAGCAGGTCAAAATATCCAGGATGGAATATAACTAAACACGTGTATGTGTTCAAAATAGTACCTTTCAGCTCTCAACTTCCTTGCATGCTTACAGCTGAGTCACAGGAAACCATTCTCATGCTTGTGTTGATTGTGGCACTCATCCACTCAGTTCGCCCAAAAGGCAGACTAATTGCATTCTAATTTTTTTCTCTTGCTAACATGGGAACAGCCTCTGCTGGATCAGACTGAGTGCTGTAATCCAGCATTTGACTCCAACAGTGACCAACAAGGAGCCTGACAGACACTCGGTGATGGAGATGGGCATCCCCAGATGCATACCAGTAATGTCTGGTAAATGCCTCAAGCATCTGAAAAACAAATGGTAAGTCTGGTTGCCTAAGCTGGCCCTTAATATTTTATTTATTTCAAGAATTACAATTTAAAAACAAATTTGGAAGATACAAACAAAACAGTAAGTAACATTAACAATACGAGAGCTAGTCAAAAGTATTCCTCACCTTTGTGTGTGGTATATAATTAATGTGATGTCTTTAAGATGAAATCTTCAGTTCTGCACCTATTAAGACAAATATACAGGATCTGAGCCAATTGCTTGCTGCATCTTTTCCACCTGCTTTCATGTGCTTTGCCCCACATGTAAGAGTGTTTTAAAATTGTGAACCACTCATCTGGGGTAGTATTAAAATGTACTAAATAAAGTAAATACATAAATAAATAAAAATATTCTGCCATTGATCCTCATAGCAAAGATGGAGTGGGCTCTGAGACAAAAAGTGAAGATGGGCCCCTGCCCCACCTCCCGCCCTCTTCAGAGAGGTGTGAGAAGAGAGCAGTAAGTGAGCTATCATGCAGCTGGTGAGCCTCCTTCCATCTGGGACCCAGAGACATTTGTCCTCCCCGCACCACTTGTTTAACTGTAGCTGCGCCCTGCCCAGAATGGCCACCTAAGGAATCAACTGAATTGACCTCCAGGTGACAAAGGAAGAAGCAGTTTAGTTTGGTGCGTGGTGATACATGTAGAAGCAAGTTCAGCTGACATCCATCATGTCAGTACCACCAAGTCATAGCATTAGGATGAACACCATATCCATAGAGGAGCACTACTCATGTGGGAGCCACTTTCTACATGCCAGGTGAGCCACTGCATGAGCAAACAAGTTCTGAACACACTGCTCACCTCTCTGATCCAACAACTGGTGCACAGTAATCAACGGTCCTTTAAAAACACTAGAATTCTCCTACTTAGATGTTGGCCTGGGACAGCAGGGGGCTGGTATCAGTTTCCCCTCATTTACCATTCCCTACCAAGTAGATATGGGTGTGCACTTGGTGCAAAGAGCTCTTGGCTCTCAGGGAACATGTTCATTCCCTCTAAGCCAATGTGGCTGACCTGGACAAGTTCAAGGAGGCAGAGAGGTATGTGGATGAAAAACTCAGGGATGTGATTGAGGCATTCCACTCCCATCTAGCAGCCCCACTGCTGTCATGGAGAATGAAGGTCTCAGGGAAGGAGGACATCAGTCTGAGGAAGAAGAGGAGAATGCTCCATTGGAAGGGACTCCTTCCTTGGGTGATGTGCCCATATCCTCTTGTATAGAGAATACTTCTCCAGGGGATGGGGACCTCCTAGTTTTGGGCAATTTGATCATTAGGGGTATAGAGAGATGGGTTTGTGACCCACATGAAGACTGCACGGTGACTTGCCTGCCTGGTACTAAGGTTGCAGACATCATGCAGTGTCTAGATAGACTGTTAGGTAGTGCTGGGGAGGAGTCAGCTGCTGTGATGCACGTTGGTGCCAGCAATGTTGAGAAATGCAGTTGGAAGGTCCTGGAAGCCAAATGTAGCATATTGAAGTCCCCCAGGGTAACGTTCTCTGAAGTGCTAGCTGTTCCATGTGCAAGACCAGTGAGACAGGCAGAGCTGAGGGGTCTCAATACATGGATGAGACAGCGATGCCAGGAGAAGGGGTTTAAATTTGTTAGGCACTGGGATACACTTTGGGGCAAGCAAAGCCTGTACAAAAGAGACATGCTCCACTTGAACCAAGATAGAATCAGACTGCTAGCACTTAAAATAAAAAAGGTCATATGGCAGATTTTAAAATGATGCCTTGTGGAGGGGGGGGGTTGCTGACAGGAACTGGGTGGTATCTGGTTCAGCAAGCCTAATCCCCTAAGGTGAAAGGATGCAAATGTTTCAGGTAAACCAGAAGGGAACAGAGCAGAACCAGGAGTAGATCAGATGGAAGTACATGAAAGCTGGTCAGAAAGGTCAAGTGACAGAAAGGGAGCGAGCACACACTAATGCCATGTAAGAGACTTGGCATAGGTGTTTGTGTTCCAATGCTAGAAGCCTCCAAGCCAAGATGGGCAAGCTGGAGTGCTTGGTTGTTAATTAGAACACAGGTATAGTGGGCATAATGGAAACCTTGTGGAATGGTGACAGTCAGTGGGACACTTATTCCTGGATACAAACTTTACAGAAAGGACAGGGAGGGGTGGATTTGAGGTGGTGTAGCACTGTATGGTAAAGAAGGAATAGAATCCAACAAACTAGAAAATTTAGGAGAACCAGAGTCCTCCACAGAATCATTATGGGTGACAATCTGAGGAGTGAAAGGAAATGTGTTACTAGGGATATGTTATTGCCCTCTGGATCAAGATGCTGAAAGTGACCTGGGTGCTTTCCAGATTACCCACTCAACAGTGGCAAAATGCTTTGTTTCAGGCAAACCACATTCAAAATGTAAACAGCAAAGCTACCAGCAGTGGGAGCAGTCTCGTGAAAACTAACAACTGGAAAATACAGCAACCCTTTTACGCTGGACATACAATGTTATAGCAATAAATTGCAATGATTAAATCCAAATCAAGGCATCCAAAATGCGAACAGCACCCTGCTGACACTGTAGGGACTGTGGTGTCACAACACACGAAGTGTGGAAGCACACTTTGCAGATATGTCATGACCTCATTGCAGGGTCTAATCTAGGAAGCGCCCTGGAGTTGGAGAAGCAAATAAGAGAGGTGTCAAAGAGAGACAGGGCAGTAATAATGGGTGACTTCAATTACCCACCGATAGATTGGGTAAATTCAGGTAATGAAAGAGAGGCCAAATTTCTAGACTTGCTATATGACTGTGCCTTAGAACAGTTAGTTACAGAACCAAACAGGGAGATGGCGACTTTGGATTTAATTCTTAGTGGTACCCAGGACTTGGTGTGAGATGTCAGAGTTATAGAACCATTGAGGAACAGTGTCCATAACGTGATACAATTCAGCTTATATGTGAGTGGAGCACTGCCGAGAAAGTCCAACACAGATATGTTGGACTTCAGAAGAGGAAACTTCTCAAAAATGAGGGGACTGGTAAAAAGGAAGCTGAAAAGGAAAGTCAGGAGGGTCAAATCACTCCAGAAAGCATGGAACTTATTTAAAACCACTTGTTTGTATTTCTGATTACATAAATGAATGAATGAATGAATGATACCACAATAATAGAAGCTCAGTTGGAATGTATACCAAGAAGGAAAGGTACCACCAAGTTCAGGAGGACAACAGTGTGGCTAACAAGTAGAGTCGGGTAAGCTATAAAATAGAAGACAACTTCCTTCAGAAAAGTCCTGACCAAATGAAGAGAACAGAAAGGAACATTCTCTGGCAAAAAAAAGAAGACGAAGAAGAAGAAAAGCAAGGAGACAATAAGGGATGCAAAAAGAGAGTTTGAGGAGCATATAGTTAGAAGTGGCAAGGGGAATAACAAATACTTCTTTAAATATATCAGAAGCAGAAAAACTGCCAGGGAGGTGGTTGGACCCTGAGATGACAAGGGCATGAAAGGAATATAAGAAGATTGCAAAGAAACTGAATGAGTTTCTTTGCATCTGTCTTCGTGGCAGAGGATGCTGACCACATACCCTCTCCGGAACTGAGTTTCTTAGGCTTGGAGACTGAAGAACTGGGCCAGTTTGAGGCGACGAGAGAGGATGTTCTAAACTGTCTTGAAAAACTAAAAATAAACAAATTGCCTGGCCTTCACTGCCCGTGAGAACCTCTAGGATCTACACAGATTCTGGTGCTGCAGTGCCACCAAACCCAGCTCCATAGCCCGGCTATTAGCCAGGGTTAAGGGCGTGAGCATGCCCTTAACCTGGAGGCTTTACAGACAGGGCTTCTACCGCAAAGCTCCTTCAGGAGAGAGTGTTTTTATTCACACACCAGCCAAACTTACCCCAAAGTCCCTTCGAGATCCTTGGGCCCACTGCACACACAAGTTGGGCTTTGTCTTGCGAATTCTAGCATATCTCAAGGTATTTCCAGGTTTTTAAAATGCTGGTTTTAAGCTCCTTTTTCTGAAAATGCTGGAGTAAAAAACTGATGTAGAATCATTAGCATGATAAGGAGGATACTCTCTTTACAAATGCAGATGTAGCTCTTCAGTACTCTCCCCACACCCCGCCATTGGCTAGAGGGAAAACAGGGAGGAAAATATGTGAATGTGCATCAAAAGGAAACCCGAGAGCAGAGGGGAGGGGCTGCTTCCCTCAATGCTGCGAGTGTACTTCGAAGTGGCTTCGCTCAACATTTACCCTGCAGCATGAAGCCATGTGCAAATAACTCCTTGGCTGCTGGGATCATGTGTCTGCTCAGGCTGATACAGAGACGGACAGACACAGAGATGGGTGCCTAGTAGGGATGTGCATGGAACTGGTTCTGTGTACTCCTGGGAGGGGGGGGTCTGCCTGCCTGCACCCCACTGCTTTCCCCCCACCAGCACTCTTCCAAAAAGTGGGCAGCAGGGCTGCAGCATGCGTGCTTTCAGCCGGGATCAGCATCAGCATCAGCACACAAATGGCTGACACACGTCTGCATGTGGGGGGAAAGGGGCGGGGTGGGGGGTGGCAAGTAGGCAGTGCCTTCCCTGCCCCTTAAAGGGATCCCGCCCCCTCTGAACTGGTTCAAACGTTGGTTGCCGGAACCAGTTTGGCACTCCAGGAATGGAGTGCTGAATGACACTATGGTGGGATGTTCGAGCACATCCCTAGTGCCTAGAGTGCTCAGGCTGACACAGAGAATGGCAGACACAGAGACGGATGCCTAGGGTGCCCGTCTCCCAGGGGAATCCCCCAATGTACTGTGCTTGTTGCACAGTGTGTTGAGGGGTATGCAGAGGCTGGGATGCGGCGTCCCCGCATCCGGGGATCCACGCTGCTTGGTGCAGCGCAGATCGTCTGGAAGTGCAGTCTGCATTCCCAACATCATTTACTTTATCATCTGGGGAGAAGAAGAGGTGCTTTCTAATAATCATGGACTACGCACTGAACCTCCAGCAGAAGTAAGTAAGAAGTGGGGTCCCCCAGGGATCTGTACTGGGACCAGTGCTCTTTAACTTATTCCTAAATGATCTAGAAGTTGGGGTAAGCAGCAAAGTGGCCAGATTTGCAAAGTTGCCAGATTTGCATTACCTTAAACTATTTAGGGTAATGAAATCCAAAACAGATTCTGAGGATGTCCAAAGGATCTCTCCAAATTTGGGGAGTGGGTGACAAAATGGCAAATGTGGTTCTATTTAAGCAAGTGTAAAGTTATGCATATTGGGGCAAAAAAAACCCAACTTCACATATACACTGATGGGGTCAGTAACTGACTAGGTAAGAGATCTTGAGGTCATGATGGACAGCTAATTAAAAGTGTCGACTCAGTGCGTGGCAGCTTGGAATAAGGCAAATTCCATGCTAGAGATCATTAGGAAGGGGACTGAAAATAAAAATGCTAATATTATAATGCCCTTATACAAGCTATGGTTCAGCCACATTTGGAGCACTGCATACAGTTCTGGTCACTTATCTTAAGAAGAACATTGTAGAACTGGAAAAGGTGCAGAAGAGGGCAACCAAGATGATCAGGGGCATGGAGCACCTTACTTACGAGGCAAGGCTACAGCACCTAGGGCAAAAGAGGCAACTACGGAAAGACGTAGAGGTGTACACAATTATTCATGGAGTAGAGAGAGTGGGCAGAGAGAACCCGCCCCCCTCACAATACTAAAACCAGGGATCATCCATGAAATGCAAGGCTAGGATATTTAGGACCAACAAAAGGAAGTAGTTTTTTACACAGTGCATAATTAATCTATGGAATTCTTTGCCATGGGATGTGATGAACACTAGCTTGGGTGGCTTTAAAAGGGGCTTAGACAAATTCATGGTGGACAGGTCTATCAATGACTACTAGTCTGGTGGCTGTGGGCCATCTCCAGCCACAGAGGCACGATGCCTCTCAATACGAGTTGCAGGGGAGGAACAGCAGGAGAGAGGGCATGCCTTTACCTTTTGCCTGTGGCTTCCCAGAGGCATCTAGTGGGCCACTGTGTGAAACAGCATGCTGGACTAGCAGGGCTGTTCTTATATTCTTATGTTCTTAAGTGGCAGACCAGAGGAATTTTAACATTTTCTAAATGATTCCTTGTGCACCACCCTGTCAGCACTACACTCACTGCTTTGAATCAGGTTAAGCATGTATGTTTAAAATGTTCATATATATTGTGGAAGGCATATAAAGCCTGAGCTTTATTTAAAAGAAAAGAGGGTCACGCAGCAAAATCATTTAAAGTGGTTTGTTTAAGTAAATCAGTGTTTTGAATGGAGGGATCTGCCAAAACTTTCCTTCCAAAATGCCAGAAGCTGTACATACTATATGTTGTACATTTACTGCCTTACAACAAATGGCAACTGTGCTGCGTGAAGGTAAAACCAAACAGTGTTTGATAGTTCAAATAAACACACCAACAAAGAGGATCAGAGATAAACAGTTTATTGCATATTGATAGCACTGACAAACATTCAGCTTAACATGATCACCCAGTCTCCAGGTCATTTCCCACATTCAAACTGGAATTTGCAATTAAGTATACACACAATCTATATATATATTTCTCCTGGGTGTGCCCAGGAAAAATGCGTCCCGGCAGCCCAGCTGATTGGCTGAGCTGCGGGGGCGCCTGATTGGTCCTGGCGCACACCCAGGAGAATTATGCGAGGTGGCGGAGGCCATGGCCGGGGAGCCAGGCGGGCCCAGCCGCAGAGGCGAGGCGGCAGGCCTGGCCAGGCCCAGCCGCAGAGGCGAGGCGGCGGTGTTGTGACACCGGCTGCGGCAGCAGCGCTCTGGGGCCAGCGGCGGTGGCGGTGCTCTGGGGCCGGCGGCGGCCGCACTCTGAGACCGGCCGCGGCGGCGGCCGCCGCACTCTGGGGCCAGCCGCCGGAGAGAAGAGTGCAACAGGAGCCGGTTGGGCCGGCAGGCGGAGCGCCGCCACCGCCGCAAGGAGGAAAAGGGGTGTGTGGAGGGAGGAGGCAGCGGCGGCATGGGGGGGGCGAGGCGGAGGGAGCCGCCGACGGCGGCGGCACGGCTGGCTCTGCCCCCAGTCCCCGAGACGGCAGGGAAAGGCTGTGCCACGCTAGAGGCGCAGATGTTCTGCGCCCGGGCCCACTAGTAGTGTTATAATACATGAACACGTGGATTTCTATCATGTTTCTTGGGATTTCAGTTTCATAGAGTCACTACAGGGAGCTGAAGCCAATCACAGATTCTGTCAAGGATGTCTGTATGTGTTTGCAAAGGTGTGTTTGCTGTATGGACACATTACATTTCTTAAGTTTACACAGAAAACATCATAAGTGTACACCTGATTAAGTAAGATTTGAAGTCCCCCCCACCTTGGTCCTCGTCCTAGATGTAAACCTTTAAACTGGGAGTTCAAAATGTGTGACCTCACTACAGACATAGGGTAGCATTCACAATAGTACTCACAGGAGGACTTTTTCTTGTGATGGTCCACAAAGTTGTGCTACCACCAGCAGAAGAGGAACCATCCAAATGCATGTTGTGCAGAGAGTGCCCCACTTGCATCTATACAGAGTTCTGCAAAAGACTGGGAGAAGTTCCCCATTTCCATATATACACATTTGTGCAAGAGGTTGTACAAGAATGAGGCCACTCACTGGTCCTGCGCTGGGGATGGTGCTTTGTCTCACCCCTCTAGACAGGCAGCATGGTGGCCACCTGTGATTGGGGGATCCTGGGAGGGGGCAGAGCTTTGATGGCCACTGCTCGGCCTGCTCACTCCCAGGAATTGGTAGGTGGACGGGTTTCCCCTTCCTCCCTGGTTATAGAATAGATTTTGGCTGGTTGCCCCTTTGTGGGGGCCAAGTAGGAATTTTTTGCACTTCACCTGATTGGCCTTGTGTGAGGTGTCCCCCCCCCCCAACTCTGTTCTGTAGCTATTTGAGGTTAGTTAGCGAGGCACCGTGGGGAAATGGCTTGACTACCAAGCCAGAGGTTGCCAGTTCAAATCCCTGCTGGTATGTTTCCCAGACTATGGGAAACAGCTATATTGGGCAGCAGCAATATAGGAAGATGCTGAAAGGCATCATCTTGTACTGTTCTGGAGGAGGCAATGGTAAACCCCTCTTGTATTCTACCAAAGATAACTACAGGGCTCTGTGGTCACCAGGAGTCGACACTGACTAGATGGCACTTTACCTTTAGCTAGGTCACTGGGCATGGGCAGTGCAGGGGCGTGTGTTCAGAAGGAGTTGGGAATTGACATTGGTGAATATTCTGGGGCTATTTAAATCAGGGGAATGTGCAGTGTGTCCTTCGATGCTTCATGACTCAAGGGTACTCTTCACACACTCTCCTGCTTTGAGGACTTCACAACTTCAAAGGTTGTGTGGTTTTGGGGGCAGGAAGTCAAAGAAAGAGCCCCGACTCACTGGGCTGGCCATGAAGGACAGCACTAATGTGATGCTTGCTTCGGAGTCAGGGTGTGTTGCTCTTCAGGCCGAGGAAGGGCAAGGTCTGTCCAATCATGGCATAGGCTAGTCCCACACTGCCTGGGGGTGGGTTTTTCCTTGCTCAAGTACAGTTTGAATTAATTAATAAAGTTGTGGTCCTTTCTCCCAACTTTGGCTTCATGTGTATTTCTTGGGGTGCTGTGCTGGTGGGCGTGGGGCAATTCCCTATTTGCATAAATACAAGCTTGTGCAAGATATTGTAACATGCTGCATTAGCACAAGAACTTATCTAGAACAGGGGTGATTTGCTTTGTGCAATGACCAGATGCCATGTCCTTATACTAGTGCAATAGCATTTGCACTATTAAAAGTATGTCTGGATGCTACCCATTCACCTTTGGTTCCCAGTACTGAATTCACAGAAGGCAGGCAGAAGTGGGAGAAGAACTAAGCCTCAGGTCAGAGCACTGCCTCTCCTCAAAGTAGCTTTCCGCTTCCTTTTCACTTCTCTCCCATTGGCAATACCCAGAGCCCGATTAGAGCAATGAAACTTGTCACTACCTCTGGTAACCTGAAAGCAAAACACAGCCAGAATCACACATGCTCAGAGGTAGAGGTTTGGAATCATCACTGTCTTTCACTTTATCCATAGGAACATAGGAAGCTGCCTTCTTCTGAGTCAGACCATTGGTCCATCTGGCTCAGTACTGTCTACCCAGACTGGCAGCGGCTTCTCCAAGGTTGCAGGCAGGAGTCTCTCTCAGCCCTATCTTGGAGATGCCAGGGAGGGAACTTGGAACCGTCTGCTCTTCCGAGAGCAGCACCATCCCCTGAGGGGAATATCTTACAGTGCTCACACATATCTCCCATTCAAATGCAAGTCAGGGTGGACCTTAGCAAAGGGGACAATTCATGCTTGTTACCACAAGACCAGCTCTCCTCTCCATATGGAGCCTAGATGCCCCATTCCTTTCATTTCTTTCCTAATTTCCTGAAGTCACTTCTCTTGCCCTTCCTCTTCTTTTCTCTGTGAAGGGTTTTTAACCATGTTCTCCAGCCGAAACTGCTTTCTCTATACTTTATCTATGACTATAACCACAAGCATTCCTCCACTCATTCCTCCTTGCCTTGCAAGATTGCTTTTAACCTATTATTGTAATTGTGATAGCAATGATCCATGGTACCAACTATGATATTGCAAGATATTTAATAGAATAAGAATTGGTGCCTGGCTGTTACCATAGATACAGCTGACAATATGAGAAAAAATTGTGCTTAGTGCTGATTCTGACTGATGGCATGGGAGGCACCAGGAGAACTGAGGAATTTCAGAGATTATTCAGCACTCAACACCGATAAGATTATGAGTAACTGGGAAGGGTAGGTCCAAAATGTCTGTATCAATTGTGTCTTTAATTAGGCTGCTTACCATTCTTGAAGCCCCTGTACACTTCTGTGCATTTGCCCATCATGACAAGATCTACTAACCTATGAAATCTAGGGATCAACACAGAAATACTAATCAGCCAGTAGTTACCATAAAAGTGAATTATTGCATACACTGAGAGGCTAACTAGGCAATATGATATATTTGTTGCCCAATGTATGTGCTTATGGGGTGCTTCCACAGACACAGCCTCCCACCCCCAGGAATTCAGCTGGTGTGGAAAGCATGAGTCTCTACAACCTGAGCTATTCAGGAGCAGCTGCTGCATGGGATTCACCCATGGAGTGTGTGTTCATGCATGTGCATGAGAGAAAGAGGTAGGGGAGTTCGCACAAGTTGTGAAAGGGGATAATATGTAGCCTGGCATATCTCCCAAGAGCTGCTTGGCTTGATTAAGTGCCAAGATGTTAGTGAGGGTTATCTAACTATTCCAACCTTAGGAGCTGTGACTGTGTTTTGTTTCCAGTATAGAAGGCTGCAGCTCACTTACATTCCTTCTTGAAAGACTATTAGAGAAGAGACCGCATACTGACCAGTTGGTGAATGGGATTAGGAGGATATTCCTGAGCCAGCTGCTGGTGTTCTGTCCCTTCCTGAAACCTTTTTGCTTAGTGATAACTAGTTGGGACAGCTGTTTTGTCTGAATGCCTGTGAAAATTCTCTTCAGTCTTTTGCTTCTGAGCTTGATCCTATGAAATACTCAACACCTTCCACTGTTTTGAAAGAAAGGAAATGTACACATCTCAGATCTGTTATCCCATTGAAGCCCAGGACAAACCACACATTTTAAAAAGTGACATTAGCCATTTTTAGCCATTGGTGACCAATGAATGAGGAGTGATTTCATGGCAACAGAATCCCCCACCATACACA
Source organism: Hemicordylus capensis (assembly GCF_027244095.1). Lineage (NCBI taxonomy): Eukaryota > Metazoa > Chordata > Lepidosauria > Squamata > Cordylidae > Hemicordylus > Hemicordylus capensis. The sequence goes on along the minus strand of NC_069657.1, from coordinate 387,053,545 downwards.
CATGTTCATGTAATGTCTGTACAGGGCTCCTGCATGTACAGATGTAAATGCAGAGAGATCTGTCCACACAGCCAGTAACCCTGAAAAGTCAGGATTCTCAACTGTGTGGGCAGAGCCCTCTTCATGTAGAACTGGGCACATGCCCTTTTTGGGCATTCAGTGAATTCATTGAAGCTTTCCACCCCTCTGCCACACATGTTGATTGAATGTATGGATAATCATGCAAAAATAAGGAGAAAAAATAGTAGAACTGGTTGTAGGGCTAGTGTGTTGGACAAGATTATCTTGTCTAAACTTCCTCTACTGAAGGATATCAATCCCAACATCCAAAACACTGTAGTACTTGGGGCCTTAGCCAAATTATTGTGCACAACAGAAGTAAGATTGATGATGTTATACCATGCTAGAGGTATTCATAGTATAACAGGAATGTTTAACCAAACAAATAGATTGTGAGTGATTTTCTAGTCTCATATTCATTTAGACCTCTTTATATTTCTAAAATAACTTGATAAGCTGGCAATGCTATGCACATATTAACTCTAAACACTTCTTCCACCAAGACCTCTTTATTACACAAAGATAAAATACCATCCACTATATGTTACAAGTTAAAAACAAAACCAATTTCAATGTCAATACATCATCGTCAGTTGCTTACACAAACCAAATGTCTCAGCAATTCTTGAATTCCTTTCTCACGAGGTAAGCAGTAGGCAGGGAAGAGAAAAGAGGGGGGACAACATAACAGCTGCAACAAGGAACAATAACCTAAGTTGCAACAAGAAACAATTCAGGGAAGAGAAAAAGGAACATAACTGCACCAATGAACAATTTATTCAACTTCTATCATTCAGAGACTAATGAATTCCATAGTTGAAACCATCTCCTCCTAAACATTAATAGCTGGTTTTAATTTCTCTAGATAATTGCCTCCTGCAATAAATTACACTCCTGCAAATTTCTTTCCATAGCCAATACAGTTATCTTTGTTCCTACCACTTGTCCAGCATGCCCCTCCTTCATATGTATAGACCACAGCTTAGTATGGCTCCCATTTTATCACATATCCGACAAATACTCACTATATCTAGCTCTCAAGGGTCTCTCCATTTTATCTATGTCGAAAGAGGAACATTCGCCCCCTTTGTACTACACCAACCCTCTCTCCTTTCACAAATAGCTCAATCTTTAAATTCACACTTCTTATCATATAATCTAGAGTTAACCAATTGCTGTTTCAACATTACTAGTGCACTACACATTACATTAGCTTTAACTCCATGGCTTTCCAGAAGCTTCTGAGTCTGCCAGATAATTTTTTTAGTAACATCTAACATCTAAATTTGTTTTGACCTGTAACGTCTAGTGGATGGTATTTTATCTTTGTGTAATAAAGAGGTCTTGGTGGAAGAAATATTTCTAAAATAACTTGCTGGACTATTAAATATATTTGCACTGCAAGGTGCTCTCAGCCACACTGCTGCTATGATTTTACATCATGTCTGCGCAACCTCTGCCCTCCTGCAGGTGTTATTTGTTTTATTTTATTTTATTTTAGTTGCAGATGTTGACCTGCAACTCCCATAACCCCTGGCTATTGGCTACTGTGGCTGGGGATTATGGGAGTTGTAGTCCAGAAACAACTGGGGGGGGGCAAGTTGAGCAGGTCTGCTTTACATCATGCATGCTCCCCCCCTCCCCGCACCCTTCTCTGCTGCTGTTCTCTAGCAGTGACTTTTTAAAGTGTGGTTAACAAAACCATATTACCACTTTGCACATTCACTTCCCACTACACAGAGAAAAAGAAATCTGGGGAAATGAATACTCAGATAAAAGAAAAGTTTGTGTATCTACAGAGGAGAGCTGGTCTTATGGTAGTAAGCATGTCTTGTCCCCTTAGCTAAGCAGGGTCCACCCTGGTTGCATATGAATGGGAGACTACAAGTGTGAGGACTGTAAGATATTCCCATTAGGGCAGTGGTTTCCAAACTTGGAGCCTCCAGATGTTGCTCAACTACAACTCCCATCCACCTTGCTCAATAAATTAATCTATATTAATAAACCTACAATAAATTATAGCTGGGGCTGGTGGGAGTTGTAGTTCAGCAACATCTGGAGACTCCCAGTTTGGGAACCACTGCCTTAGGAGCTGCTCTGTGGAGCTGCTCTGTGAAGAGCATCTAGGTTCCAAGTTCCCTCCCTGACATCTCCAAAATAGGGTTGAGAGAGATTCCTGCCTGCAACATTGGAGAAGCCACTGCCAGTCTGTGTAGACAATACTGAGCTGGATGGACCAATGGTCTGATTCAGTATATGGCAGCTTATGTTCTTACCTATTCAACCTGTGGATGCTATAGGTACGGTTTGTCAACACAGATTGTAACAACAATATTTGTATGGATTAAAGATATTTGCTCTACTCAGTTCAGCTCTGAACAGTTTTCCTGTATGGTATGCTATAGAAGATGGTTGGAAGAGCAATGGCTATTAAGCCATAGCTGCAGACTCATAGCCTTTTCATGATCCTTATTGAGGGGAATCCACTTTGGCTGTTGATGCCAGTTAGGAACATAGGAAATTGCAATATACTGAGTCAGACCATTGGTCTATCTAGCTCAGTATTGTCTTCACAGACTGGCAGCAGCTTCTTCTGCAGGTGAGCATAGTCATCTTTGTCTTTGCCGCGCCACACATCCACATAAGTGGCAGTGTGGTGAAGGGAAAAGCTGGGAACAGGAGGACTTCTTCCTCCCACATCCCGAAGTGCCACGAGCATGGTGGATGTTTTCATTAGAGCAGCCACTGCGTTCGGTGTGTCCGCTCCTTCTCCCTGGCTCACTGCTGGAAATGGCGGTGGGTCATGGGGAAGCCTAGATACTTGGGGATGACCATGCACATAATCACCTACGGAGGTAAAACGAACCACAGGTAAAAAACAGGACTACCATGTTCTGAAGCAGCCAGGAGCGGAGGGCTCCCAGTCCTCCAAGTGGCTCGTATCGTGTGAATAGCCTTACTAATTGTGGGTCCTTGGCAAGTCACCCACTCTCATCCTCAGTCCCCTAGTGTGCAGTATGGGGAAATGACAATAACAAACTGAATACAAGCTGTAAAGCATTGTGCATATTAGAACTGCTGTATAAAGGAAACTTAGTAGGAGAGTATTGGCAGCAGGCTGCACTGCCCACTTCCAGCCCCAAACCATAGCACCCACCTTCAGACATCTGGGAGAAATGATGATTTTGTACAGATTTCTCTGCCCTCTCCAGAAATGGTGAGCACAAGCCCTGTTGCTTCATAAGATTACTGGTAGCCTAATCATGACAGTGATAATTTGGGAAATCAAGACCAAGAGCTGTATTTTTGAGAAGTAGGTCTGGGGAGGTTCCTGACATGATATGGTGCTGTAGCATGAGACCGCCTGGAGAATCACAAGCTTGCAATGCATAGCGAGACTCATAAGAATGTAAGAACAGCCCTGCTGGATCAGGCCCAGGGCCTATCTAGTCCAGCATCCTGTTTCCCACAGTGTCCTACCAGCTGCCTCTGAGAAGCCCACAAGCAAGAGGTGAGGGCATGCCCTCTCTTCTGCTGTTGCTCTCCTGCAACTGGTATTCAGAGGCATCCTGCCTCTGAGCCTGGAGGTAATCTGTAGTAATCAGACTAGTAGCCATTGATAGACCTGTCCACCATGAATTTGTCTAAATCCCTTTAAAGCCCTCCAAGCTAGTGGCTATCACCATGAAGCTAGTGGCCAGCACTCCAAGTGTGTGATGTGTGAAAGACTGTTCTCTTTGCTTATGGGGTATTTTGCGAGTAGACCATTTTCTACGTATTTCTTTGACCAGGTCACATGTAACCCAGAAAAAGAAACTCTTACATTGCAGCAACTGTAGTGTATTCATTTGATAACAGAGATTAATTAAATAGAGATTAAGGTGTGCTGTGTTCAAGGAGGACATTCTGTGCTGATTATTTATGGTAGTAAGCTACCCTAGTAAGCATTACACATTTAAACATTGAGCATTATTCTTTACTAGCCAAGTGCCCACAGCCCATCATTATGATGGGTCAGTGTAGGTTAGAGAGAGGGATAAGATATACTGTGGAGTGTTGCAATGCATCTCTGCACATATGAATATATTGGGGCTCCTGTTGCATCCCTATCACTGGAGGAGTTATAGGAGTGGCAGGGAGGGGAGCAAACCTCCTTTGAGAGAGACTGGAAGGATGTTGCCTTTTGATTCTCTTTCTTATAATAATTCCTGTTCCACTCTGTTTCCTTAGACTTCTCGCTGCTAATAGGCAATCCAATTCCTTGGGGACCCAATTCCACAAAACTAGGGAGAACAAATTGTTAGAAAGGATTGGGAAATTGGAAATATGTGACCCAGAACTCCAAGCCAAGACCATCTGTCATGTGCATCATACCCTGAGAGGGCTTCTCTTCTTCCTTTCTTCTGCATTTTTTTCCTTTTGTCATTCACAGTTGTAGGCAATATGTTGTCATATTTTTGAAAATAAAAGCATGCAAACATATCAACTTTAAGAATTTTAATTAGTGAAAGGATTTCTGCTTCAATGTTCAGGCAAGACCCCTTCTAGAGTCTCTTAGCCCCTTTAAGAATCAAATTAAATTTCAGGAAAAATGGAACAAATATGTCTCTATATATAATAAATTAAATTTAAATTGATCTAAAATGTCAGGTAAGCTCTTCAGCTGACATCATCTGTGTAATAACTATAGCAATAGGAAACTTCTGCTGGCAGATCACCACTCAGTTCAAGGTCTGGATGCTACTTTGCATCTCCAAAAACAGGGCATTGCTTTTCTCTGTGGGAGTGAGTGGCAGCACCTATTGATGCATGTGGGAGAAAATAAAAGGGCACCATTGGGGTGATGGGTAAATCTGTATATAAGCTGTAAAGCATTGTGCATATTAGAACTGCTGTATGAAGGTGAACAAGCCTGTCTGACTGCATGGCCCTTCATCTGCACCTGCACAGCCTCATTCTTGGTTTTGTTCATCACACTAGAGTGTGACAGAACCATGAAAACTGCCTACTGATCTTAGCAGCAGCAGCCTTGTTTATATACACCGGTTGACATGATGCACAGCGTTCTGAAGCCATAATTCTGTGCCTTGGAGCTGCTGAGAACTCTTAAGGCAGTCCCATTGCTGTTGAGAATGGGAGGTATAGTGGGGGGAAACTGGACAGTGGGGCAAAACTCCAGAAGCGCTCTTTGTACTATTGCCTGTGTGGAAATGTTGCTCTAATATGTCCAGCCAGTAGGTGGCACTAGCATTTGCTAGTAGTTATCCTCATTGGAGGCAGAGTCCTGCCCTACTTCCTGCCTATACCTCTTGTTGAACTTGTCTCTTCCTGTTATGCAATAAAGTAGTCTTAGCCTATAATGGCTGCCTTCCCCTGAGCTCTCATAACATTGTGTCAGAAGTATGAGTTTGAATACACAACTTTTTGAAATGGCTCACTTTCCTGTGCCAAAAGCTTTCAACTTTGACAATCCCGCTGCTTGACCAGAATGGAAAGAAAGATTTGCTTGCTTCAGACTAGCTACTAAGCTCCACAAAGAAGAAGGCATTGTGCAAGTAAGTTCCCTTCTTTATGCCATGGGAAAGGAAGCAAATAGCATCCATAAATCCTTTACCTTTGCTGAAGAAGGTCAAAAGAATGACTATGAGACACAGACTCAGTGGGGATCAATTAGAGGCAATTTTATTTGCTGCTGCAGCCAGCAAGGTAAATCAATGGGCTATTGCTCTGCATTGAAATACAAATTGGTTATAGGTGCATCTTACATTTATACAGACAATTTGAATGATGTTGACACCCTAGACATAGTATACTTGGCAACAAAATGGTGGACTAAGTATCTAGTACGCATGCAAAAGATTCATTGTTCATCTGGTGATCACCCCTTATTTGGTTACATCCTGTTTTCTTTAACTGTCAGCAAAGAACAGTGAGAACCCCATGAGAACCAAGTTTCTTTAGATACAATTTAATGGAGAGAGATAATGACGTTGATCATATGAGGCCGTGTCCTTGAGCTGGCCTGAGCTGGGCTGGGGTTACTTTAAGTTAGAGTGAGGTATTCTAAGTAAAATGGAGTTACTTTGGTTTTCTAAAACACATCAAGACTGTCTTGGCTAAATTTGATGCCCATTTCATTCCAAAACAGAATGTGCTCTATGAGAGGGCTTGCTTTTATCAAAGGACACAGCAATCTGGGGAACATGTTGAGTCATTTGTCAGAGGGCCGTATGAACTCTCTGAGCACTGTGACTTTGCAGACAGGAAGGAAGATTATCTCAGAGACAGGCTTGTCCTTGGAATTCTAGATAAAGGGCTATCAGAGCAAATGCAACTCACAGAAAAGCTAACTCTTCGTAAAGCCATTGAAATGACAAGGCAATCAGAGTTAATGAGAGCACAGATTAGAGAGCAGATGATACCTGAAACCAGTTTGGAAGAAATAGCCTTTCCCCCACAAAACACTAACAGCAGGAAGAGTAGCTCCTTTGGAAATGCAAATTTTAAGTTTGTAACTGCAAGGGCCAAACAAAATAAACCCCAAGCAAAGCAGCCCAGCCATTTCAAAAGCACACTGCAGCAAAAAGACATACACTCCCAGTCTGCATGTACAAGATGTGGGAGTAAGCATAACATCAGAGGAATTTGTCCTGCTAGAGGAGCTCAGTGCAAGAAATGTTCAAAAGTAGGGCACTTTGCAATTGTATGTCATACACAGATGGTACAAAAAGTTACCACAGAAGAGGAAGATCCATTTTTCTTAGACTCCATGTTTTGCAAAGACATTGAACCTGCATGGAGGATTGATTTAATGATTAATGGCAAGACTGTAGTTTTCAAAATAGATTCAGGTGCGGATGTCTCAGTTATCGCAGAGGAGACCTTTGCTAGCCTCCAGAATCCTCCCCTACTACACAAAGCAGAGACTGTTCTATGCAGCCCAGGAGGTCCCTTAGACAGTATTGGATACTTTATAACACAAACCAGTCATGAAGGCAACCAATATGAGTTTTCTGTGTATGTGATTAGATGCCATGGTCTGGACAATCTCCTCAGTTGTGGAGTAGCTACCAGAATGGAACCGATGCAAGCAGTGGGAGAAATAGAAGGAGTGAAGGCCTACTCAAGGGAGACCCTGTGGGCATTGTCCTAAGACAGGATGCTAAGCCACATAGCATCCATGCTCCCCACAGGATTACCATTCCCTTACTCCACAAAGTGGAAATAGAGCTAGAAAGGATGAAGGCACATGGCATTATTAAAGAAATCACAGAGCCTACACCATGGTGTGCTCCAATGGTCCCAGTTACAAAAAAGAAGAAAAAGAAAAATATATCTATATATGTGTAGATCTGAAAAGATTCAAAGAAGCAGTTGTTAGAGGAATATACGTACTCCTAATTCTGGAAGATCTCCTTCCAAAAGTGACTGGAGCCAAAACCAAATATTTTCCAAATTGGATGCTTCAAATGGCTTCTGGCAAATACCTCAGACAGAACAGAATGCCAAACTAACAACCTTTGCAACACCCTTTGGGAGATTCTGTTTCCAGCATTTGCCCTTCAGGATCACCAGCGCTCCTGAAATCTTCCAGAGGAAGATGACAGAACTCCTTAGGGGCATAAAAGAGGTCATTGTTTTCATGGATGGCATTTTAGTACATGGCACATCACTAGAAGAGCATGATAAAACTCTGACCCTTGTCCTAAATCTGATCCAGGAGTCCAGGCTTAAACTAAACAAAGAAAAATGCATTTTCCGCCAAACTGAAATAGTCTAATAACACTATTTCAGTTTGGCGAAAAATGCATTTGATTACAGCCATGCCCCAAGAAAGTAAAAGCCATTAGAAACTTGAAAGCACCTACAAATATAACTGAATTGAGACACTTTCTAGGAATGGTGAATTATCTCAGTCGATATCTGCACGACCTCTCCACAGAGACACAGCCACTTAACCTGCTACTCTGATCCGATTCATCCTGGAGCTGGGGGCAAGATCAAAAGGCCTCCTTTATGAAAATAAAGGACATGGTCTCAAATGCCCCAGTTTTGTACCTCTAAGATCCTAACAAGCTTACAATGGTTAGTGCTGATGCAAGCAGTTATGGACTGCGTGGTGTTCTACTCCAATTACACGGGTCAGAGTAGATACCGGTTACATTCTGCTCTAGGACTCTTACAGAAACAGATGGACGTTATGCACAGACAGATAAAGAATGGCTAGCCAGTGTTTGGGCATGTGATACCTTCTACAGATATTTGTGTGGTCTAATATCCTTCAGACTGCTCACTGACCACAAACCCTTGATGACCCCAATAAAGGGTGGAATTTGGATTAAGCACCACTACAATGCCAACGTCTTTTGATAAGAATGATGAGGTTCAACCCAATAGCTGAATATGTTCCAGGGGAAAAACTGGTACTTGTAGATGCCTTAGCACGTAGTCCCATACAGCAGGAAAACTCTTATGACCTAGAGGAGGAAGTACAAGCTTATGTTGGTGCAGTACACATCTTCACAGAAATATCTGACAAGTGGCTTCTTCAAATCAGAACAGCTACTCAACATGATCCAGAACTTCAAGAGGTATTTCAGTGTATCAGAAATCAGTTGCCTGAATATATCAATGACACTTCAGAGCTATCTAAGTGATACTTTGGTGAACATGGCCAACTAAGTTAATCAGATGGACTAATAACAAAAAGAAATCATATTGTTATGCCCCAATCAATGAGGAAAGAAATCCTAGACCTTATTCACCAAGGCCATCAGGGCTTAACTAAATGCCATGAGTGTGCCAAGCAGACAGTATGGTGGCCCAGTACTGGAAATGACTTATAGACCAAGGTCTCATCTTGTGATTATTGCAGGAAGAATAGACCAATTCAACAAAAAGAGCCTTTAATTACCACACCTTTGCCTACTAGACATTGGAAGAGACTTGCAGCAGACCTGTGTGAATTTCAAGGCCAACACTACTTGGTCATCATAGACTATTTTTCCAGATATATATTGAGATACTTTCCTTGTCCATTACCACATGTCGCAGTGTCATTGCACAGCTAAAGAACACCTTTGCCCATTTTGGCATCCCAGAAGAGCTTGTGACAGACAATGCACCTCAGTTTACAGCAGTGGAATTCAAGCTCATTTGCACGTCATTTAACTTTAACCATGTTACTATGAGTCCCCATTCCCCTCGGGCAAATGGGGAAGCAGAGAGGGCAGTACAAGCTGCTAAATAAATTTTGCACCAGGATGACCTCTTGCTCTCCTGAGCTACATTGATAGCTACTGGATATAGCCCTGCAGAACTGTTAATGGGCAGACAAATCAGAACACCTGTTCCAAACCTAGAGAAAAATCTGGTTCCAAGGTGGCTGGATCTGCACAAAGTTGCATCTTCAGATTGCAAAGCCAAGGACAGCTATGGATGTTTCTACAATAAGCGACATTCAGTACAACCACTACCAAACTTAAAGCCTGGAAATAGAGAAGCGATTCTTACCACTGCCAAAAAGCGGGCTAAGAGAGCCTAGCCCACTTTTTGGCGGTTGTGTGCTGCAACGGGAGCCTTCGACTCCCGGCAGCAAACCCCGCTAATTCCCCCTCCCCTTAGACCAGGTTAGCGGAGCGAGCGCTCCACTACCCAGGGTTTTTTGGTTGTGTGTTGCCACAGTGTGTCTCCGTGCCATGGTAACACACAAGAAGACCCCCCCAGGTGGGAGGCTGCAAGCAGGCTTAGGAGTCTCCCCAGGATGCCCCGCACACTTGTGTGGGGCATCCTGGAACTTCCGGGGGCCGCATGGCCACCGAACTCCACAGCCTCCGCCGGCTCTGTGACGGGGCCAGCAGTCATGTGGGCAGCCAATCCGGCCACCCAGGGCTGCTCTGGTGATCACCTGTGGGGAGAGCGGGCTAAGCCTGCTCTCCCCGCAAACCCCCTAGAGGCGAGTCTCACAATCAGTGAGACTCACCTCAGAATCTATATAAAACATGATGGAGAAAAGTCATGGCAGATTCCTGCTACAATTGTAGGGAGGAGAGAACAGATCATATTCTATCAAGACGGATAGTGGAACATTCAACAGAAATCGCAGTAATCTCTTTATCATACCTGAGAATGTACAACCTTCAGATGAGGAAACAGCATCTGCAACCCCAAATTCCTCTTTAGAGACTATGCCAGGGCCAGGCACCCAAAATGACAACGATACCAGTCCTCAGCTCACTACTCATTCTGGTTGAATTATCCGGAAAACCCTGAGGTTTCGAGATGAGTAAATAGACCTACGAATTGCTGATTGTTTAGATGTGCTGTTTGAATAATAATAATTGTTGTTGGTTTAAGAAAGGGGAGGGGGAGATGTGTGGAAAAGTTGCTCTAATATGTCCAACCAGTAGGTGGCACTAGCATTTGCTAGTAGTAATCTTCATTGGAGGTGTAATTACCTGCCTTGGAGCAGCTGTGAAAACCACTATTTTCAGAGGGAAGGGAGAGCTAACAGACAGAAACGGAGACGGAGAGTAGTGACAAACGTTGCCAGAAGTCAACACCAGGAATTCCACAGGATCATGGTCAGACAACAACAAACAGGTCCAGATTTCTAGGTCAAGGTTGCTCACAGTAGGGCTGATCACCACGGACATTGTTTCCAGCACAAACCCAGCTCTCAGGCTGCTCTAAATAGGCAGTGTGCTGAGAGTCCTGCCCAACTGCAGCTGAGCCTTGTCAGGGAGATGCAGCTGGGTCAGGGCTGGAACATCTGTTCCTTCTGGCCAGCCTCTCCAACCTACAGCGTTCCTCCCTCCGAGCCTGTACTCTGGCCAAATGTCACTGTCGGAGATCTGGGGCAGGCACCTCAACTTCAGCAGCCTTGGAGGCTTCATCAGGAAGAGGGAAGGAAGGAAGCAGAGGGGCCTGCAGGCCTGTCAGCTCTGGCTCTGCTGAGTCAACTGGAGTTTCAACCTGATCCCCCTGCTCTGGGTCTTCATCTGAGGAATCCTCCTCCACGACCCCCATGGGAGTAATCACAGGAGGCAGAGTTCCTCCCTACTTCCTGTCTGTATCTCTTGTTGAACTTGTCTCTTCCTGTTACACAATAAAGTAGTCTTAGCCTATAATGGCTGCCTTCCTCTGAGCTCTCATAACACTGCCTGTCCTTAACAGCAGTTGGGCTCCCTTAGGGATCAGCCCCAGCCTAGAGTGTTACGGCTACCTAACACTGAGCAGCGTGTAAAGCCATGTTTTGGTATCTTTTTTAAGGAACATAGGGAACTGTCTTATCCAAAATCAAATCATTGGCCCATCTAGCTTAGTATTGTCTACACAGGCTGACAATGGCTTCTCCAAAGTTACAGGCAGGAGTCTCTCTTAGCCCTATCTTGGAGATGCCAGGCACGGAACTTGGAACCTTGCATGTAAGCATGCAGGTGTTCTTCCCAGAGTGGCCCATCCCCTGTTGTGTTAAAACAGTTTACATTGCAAAGTGAATGAAAAAATGGTTCCCCATCCCAAAGAGGCTGACAATCTGAAAAAAGAAAAAAAAGATATAGAGAGACCCAAGCCAACTGCCACTCGGAGGGTTGCTATGCTGGGGTGAATAGGGAGTGTTGTATATACTTTTGTATATTTAGACATCATCAGCTCACTTATCTTTCCACCCTGGGTTAAAAATCCTGCCCACAAGATATATGTAAACTTTAAGGACACAAGCCTTCTCCACTTGAAAATCCATTTCTGAATTATTATCCTTTCCATAGCAGGAATAAAGGTTCTCTTCACTTTGAAGCTTTTTTCAGCAAACAGGTAACACATTTTTGGCAGGAAGAATACAGTGCTGTTCTGTTCACACTGGCGTTTATCAACCTCCATTTCATTGTGAAACACCGCACTTTAGGAGAATATAGGAAACTATAACCCACCAATTCGATGGTAAACAAGTTTTGGCTTTAAGACAAAGATTGCTTTAATCTCCACAATCGGGATACAGATCTGAACATGTTTTTCAACAAATCTCTTATGAAAAAATCCTATTCATGATTATTATCTATATGAGAATTAAAAAATGTCTAATTGCCTTCTATTAAATCTGTATTTATCAATTGCAGCTTTCTATGGGAAATTATAATTTGCAAAAATGCTCTGCATTCCAAGCTTTAACAGTTGGAGGTGGATGTCCTTAAGGATAGAGGGGGGGAGAGAAAGTTCCTTTTTAAATGGCACATTTACTAATTATAAAATGCTCTTATCTCTCTGCAGCCAAAGCCAAAATGAACATGTGCCTTGCACTAAGAAATCCCAGGATTGTCACAACTTGTGCCAGCTGTTGAGGTTATGACACCTGTGCCAGCATCGCCAGCTCTGCCCACTGTCATCTGTTCCAACTGTTCCATCTGCACTGTTTGTACCAATTCTCCCATTTCTGCATCTGTACCTTCTGCAGAAATGGTTCCAACAATGCCAGCTGTGTCATTGGTGCCAAATATGCCAGATGTTCTATTTGTCCACCCTGGGCCAAATCAATGTAGTTTTGTGCTCATTAGTTTTAGCTGGTAGATTCTATTTCACTTTTTTTAAAAAGATAGAATCATTACTAAATCACAACTACAACTGCTTAACATCTATTTAGCCATCCATCTATCTGTAAACACAACTTTGTCACTGTGCATTCTGTCAACATTATTTTGATCATATTCAATCATGTGTGATGACTGCAAATTCTGTCTTGGTGGCAATGTTTTTGCTCCTGAAGACTATATAGCTCCGAAAACACACAGAAATAAAGTTATGGAATGTAGCCTGTAAATTATGTTAATGACTATGAAAAAGCATTTCGCCAGCGTCAATGGTTTAAAGCGCTGTGGAACTAGTTTCAGATAATAGTTCAATTTAAATCAGGGTTGTCTTTACTAAAGGCTTCTAGTTGGGTTATTCTGCTTAATTGTTGTTGGAATCCTTGAATATCCAGTGTTGAAAATATTATGGCAGGCATCCTCAAACTTTGTCAGAGACAGCCTCCCTCAATCAAGAAAAGGACCAACCAAAATGCAACTAAGATTAAATGAAAGACACAGCTTCCAGCTCTCAATAAATGGACTGCCTCTGTCCATATCACAGATGAGTGGACCCTTTACCCCCTAACACTACACTCCATTGCACTGATAAAGAAAAAAACCTATAAGAAAGTGATACTCTAGTTGCTATTCAAGCCGAACTGCTGTTACAGAAATCAAGAAGAAATCAAGACTGTGCATGGGCTATATTATCATCCCAGTCTCCAATTCTGGCCATTCTTGCATTGCACTAACAGTGCACAAGGTGGTCAGGATCACATTGAGTTGATAACTGATATTTGCTCGATGCATCGGGATGTGGGGGATGGGCTTACATGGCTTCTAAGAAGAAAGTGGCTGCCTTTCGGCAGCTGTTTCCCTCCACCGTATCGCCCTAGAATGCACACTATTGTGTCCTTTTCCTGGTATATTACTGGTAAAAAATCATTTCCAGAGAAAACTGTGAGGCCCAGCCCTAGAAAACAGCTCTTAGCAACTGCTTTTGTCTTCCGATGAAGTTCTGCCTCAGACAGTTTTTATACACTAGGCAGCATCCAGACTAAATTAATCCTGTGTTGTCCTATTGAAATTAAGAAGTGCTATAGAGTAACTCCTGAGTAACCAGACAGCGGTAGTGATTCCAGTTTAATTAATTTAGAGCTTTTCTGATTGAGCGCGGCTTCGCTACACTTAGACTGGGGGTGTGTGAGTTCACCCCTTTATGGTGATGTCACGACAGTGAGAGAAGATGCCGTCCATACAGCCATGGCATCATTCAGCTTTGCTCCTGACAATTCACAGTTATTGTGCATTATATGATGAATATACGGCTTGATAGGCTTACAGCTATCAAGGTTAAAGGCAAGCCTTACTTTTTGGTACAGCAGTCAAGGACTAAAGCATGATGCATGCACAAGTACTAAGTAATTTATTTAAGCACCTGAGTAGTCTCATCAAAGTCAACAAGCTTAGGTTTTACTGGAACTGGCAGAGGGCCCAGATCTTTGTAGAATCATGCCCTATGAAGTCATATGGCAGGGTACTTAAGCCTTTTTTATTCAGGTTTTAATCCCCCCTTGTTCAGATTATTCTCTCACATAGTTCAATGGGCAAATCCAGTGATCTGATGAGCATCTGAACTATTTATTAATGTATACAGAGATGCATTTGCAAATATGTCTTCAAAAACCACATCAGACTGACCAGGAAGCAGCTCATTACAGTTAGTGTATTGGGATAGGCCTATATTATGCAGCCCCACCTCATCACAGCTATCTCTTTATGGCTGCAGCTGACCCAGGTCAACTGTTGACCATCAGCCAGATGGCAATGGATCCCAACTGTATAGTACCTGGGCACCTCTGAGTCATTTATCAATTTTAACACTGTGTTTGGGAGGTAAGGAAGCACTCTCCCTATTTTATAGATGGTTTACTGTGGCAAAGTGGAAATTAATCACGTTCCCAAGAGAAAGAATTTGAAGCAAAGGGTTATTTATTTATATAATGCCTAAAATGTTCCAGTAAAAATTACACCAGGGAGCTTGCAGTCTAGAGAAAGAAGAAAAGGAGAGGCAAATAATGGGAGAAAGACCCATGCAAAAATATTATATATTTGCTTGCAGTAATATACTTCATAAGCCACAGGTTGTAAAAATACAGGTTACAAACACATGTGTAATGTCTGTCATCCTTGTTTCTGTAATAGAGGGTGGATTGCAGTTATATATGGTAGATGCAGGAACAAGATGTATGATGCTACATATTATTAAGATGGGAAGGCAGGAGCTGAATATTTGTCAGTGATATTGCCTCCTTACTTTTCAGAATGGCTCCTGCCCTCCAAACAGGAAGGCCTGGACCAATTTAAAAAACCCCAATCACATTTCACTTTGGGAATGGTGGTGTTTGGCTGAAGTTTCCTTACAAAAACCAGGATAGCTGAAAATCTAGAGTAATCAGGATACCTGAAATCAGGTCTCTGACAGAGACTGACACTTGAGAGCCTATTCATAAGTCATAATTGAGGGCATCTGAATCAACAAAAGTTTGCTCAAATCCTATTTTACTGCTGTTATTAGTGTAAAGCCTCTGCAAGTCCTCTACATAAAATACCCTGACTACAAATGATGAAATGTTGTTGCAGGTGTTAGGGGTAGCCATGCTACTGTTTGCCACCTTTATTAAAAAAAAACCAACTTGGTTCACTCCACCAGCCAGGGTAGGAGACACCTCCAGCCCGGATAGAAGAGCTGGGCACACTCCTGATTTTTGGTCTTGTGCTTGCAAGCATTAAAGTAGGAGACAGGCAGAGGCGTAACTAGGGAAAACGGCGCCCAGGGCAAGCATTGAAATGGCGCCCCCCCCACGCCCCCAACATGCTACATTATACTTAGGTTTTTCCTCACAAGCGCCCGCCGCCAAGCCAGGCCACTGACTGGCCGCCAGGCGCCAGCAAAGCAATGGGGGGGGGGGGCGCGGGCGGCGTGGAAGGGACCGCTTGTGGGGGAGGGGGCGCCGACGCGCTCCCTTGACTGCTGCAGCGCTGCTGCACTGAGCAGGAAACATTTGTATTAACAAAAAATTTAAAAAAATTAAAAAAATAATTTTTTGTCATGGCGGCACCCCCCATGTGACCAAAAAAGATGGCGCCCGGGGCACGTGTCCCCCCTGCCCCCCCTATAGTTACGCCTCTGGAGACAGGGAGAATGATTGTGTGCAAGGCAGCAACTGGGTAGGATGAACACGCCCTACCCAGATTCCATCCCTGGCATTTTACCAAGATAGGAGGAAAAGCTGTCCCACGTAGCTGCCGCCTTCAACATGATCATGCTCCCCATCTCCTGCCTTCATATGTGGAATTCACAACTGCCAGCTGAGAGAGCACTTGGCTCTCCTGCCCAGGCTGGGGGCCTCTCTTACCCTGCCGGCAGTCGTGTGAATGAGCCTTCTATTGAACTAAGGATAGCTGTGCTTGGGAAGCGGGGAGTGCAAAAGCAAAACCAAAAAAGTGCAGGGGAAGGACAAAAGCTCTTTCATGGAATGGCATGCCTGAACAACAGGTCATAACACAGAAATGGATGCATTTCCCCATGCTGGAGTTGTGAAGAAGGATCACACCAATTCAACAAATAATTAAAACAAAAAGACCCATCTTTCCCAGGAAAAAGATGCCATTCACCGGGTGTTATTATGACAGTAGTTGTACATGGTGAGTAGGCAAAGGATGCTTGTCAGTTTCAAGCCCACCTGCCAATCTGGAGTGAGAATATTCTCAATTCTCTCCATGGGCATTGGCAGCATTGGGGCCACCTGGGCATGTGCCCAGAATCAATTACGTAGTGTCATAGTCCTCCAAGCTGCCTGACAAGGTGTGCTGTTCAATGGTGTAGCAAGGTTGATGGTGGCCTGGGAGCAAACTCTAAAGCACCCTCCTGCCCCTTCGTTCTCTCTGCTGCCCCTTCGCTCCCCCACCCCTAGCAACAGAGGCAGAGGCATAGCGCTTCAACTGGCTCCAGTCTCCGCCCGCACTCCAGCCAGGAGCATTCCCAGACAGCAGGCTTAAATGCAGGTCTATACATGAGAGAGGGGTATCCTGGAGCGCCAAACCCCCAAACCCGACACAAAAATTGGACATATATCAAGCTAAGCTCCAATACAAAGGGAAAAACCTGAATTGTGTATGGCGTGTTCCCTGATATATTGCACGGACATCGGATAAGTGTGGCCGATTTATGAATGCACACTCACCTTCCCTGGGGTGAAGCAAAGTAAAGTCACCATCGGGGGGAGCTCCACCATCGGGGGGAGCTCCAGGTAACCAGCTGGGTTTGGGGAGTGGTGGACGGTAGGAGCATCGTGCTCAATGCTGGTGATGAGGAGCACCACCACCACACGCTACCTCTTTGTTAGCTGCTTTGCTTCCCTGCTGCTGTTGGGGAGGTGAGCAAGGCGGCCCTCCTCAGGGCCAAGCAGCTCTGGAAAGCTGGGCAGCATGGGTTTTTCAGACCTGTCCACTCTATTGAAGCTCCGCCCCTGGTGGTATTACTTTCTTGGTGGCAGTTCACACTGAAGCCCAGTGTCATGCGCCCTGCATATCTGCATTTTCTGCAGGCAACCTCCGACCTATGATGTGATGACAGTGGGCAGCTGCCTCCTTACTGCACAGTACATACACTCCTAGCTCAAGCAGGAGGTTCCTGCAGGACCTGCATGCCACACTGAATGCAGGCATTGGTACCTCCCTTCTTCTGTTCCTTCCCACTAAAGTGTGCCGTTGAATCAGTGTTGACTCCTGGCGACCACAGAGCCCTGTGGTTATCTTCGGTAGAATACAGGAGGGGTTTACCATTGCCTCCTCCTGCGCATCTTCCTATAGCGCTGCTGCTCGATATTGGTGTTTCCCATAGTCTGGGAAACATACCAGCAGGGATTCGAACTGGCAAACTCTGACTTGCTAATCAAGTCATTTCCCCACTGCGCCATTAGGTGGCTTCCTTCCTCCCACTATCACAAGGCAAATGGTGACTTGGAGAAAAGGTGCTGAATTTGCTGTTGCTTATTGGTGGAACATTGAGGTTGTGGAGGAGCAAAGCTAAGTCTCTGTGGAGGAGGAGGAGGAGGAGGAGGAGGAGGATGGCTCGAGGATGAAGGACAGTGAGGAGCAGAGCACAGCAACCCAAACTGTGGTATGTTCTTCTTGGCAAGATGTGCATTAACATCAGGCTTCCTTACTGTGGTTTTTTGTTTGTTTTTGGGAATGTGGGGAGGAAACCCTGGCTTCTCTTAAAGACAATGAGACCATGCTCACAACCAGCTGTGCCCAGATAGGTCAGGGCTAGTCCAGGTTAGGCTAGTTGCGAGAAGCGTTGCAATAACTTCTGATCCCACAATTCCTCCCCTGAATAAAAGGTAAAGTGTGCCGTTGAGTTGATGTCAACTCCTGGCAACCACAGAGCCCTGTGGTTTTCTTTGGTAGAATACATGAGGGGTTTACTGTTGCCATTTCCTGCAGAGTATGAGACCAAGCAGGACTCCTCTCTCTCTCTCTCTCTCTCTCTCTCTCTCTCTCTCTCTCTCTCTCTCTCCACCTCCCACTCATTTGTTCCACTCTCTTCTCCTCCAAATGTGAAAAAAGTCATCTACTGTACATTTTTTCATCAGTAAAGAGAAAGTTGGTCTGCTAACTCTGACTGAGATCATGAGGGAAATTATTCAAAGTCAGGTATTATCTAACTTGTCCTCTTAATTTCAATGGGAATGCTTTGAGTAATTTTCCTCATCATGTCAGCCTATGTCCCTTGCCCCGCAAATGATCCTTTCTCCTTCAGGCGGTATACAAGGCTGTTAATTCAGCTGGCTGGGTGATCAATGGCACCATAATAGGATGTTGAAGGTGTTTCTTTGAGGAGCCAGTGTGTGGGTGGTGGAGAAGTTGGGAAACAAACTAGAGAATTAGCGTGATGTAGCTGTACCACAAAGACCAAGATACAAGGCCCCATTTAGCCATGAAACTCACTGGATGAACTTTAGGATGCAATTATCTTTCTGCTGAACGAATGAAGCACCTATAAGAAAGGGTGACTTAATAATGTAATAAATTACATGGCCACCCAGAGACAGAAGTTTGGGCGGGATATACATTTGATTGGTAAATAAATAAATAAATAAATAAATAAATACACAAACCTGCATTTTAGAAACCAAAGCTGTATTACTTAATTGCTAAGCATTTATGCACTTCCTACTTTTGTGAACAGTGAGAGGTTTCACCACAGAACTTGATTTTCGGCTTCCTTTGGAGAAGGCAGTGGCCCTTTTTGGACAGAATGGAAAGCTGTGGGTCCAATGGACCCGCAGTTTGCCTCCATCCCCCTCTCTACAATCTTCAGTCTGGGAGCCAGCAAAGCAGGGGTGGGACTGGCTGCAAGGGCTTCCTCTGACCCTGGAAAAACAGTCCATGCCAGCCAATGGGATGGAAGCCCACGGGAGTAGTTTCCTCCCTTAACTCCAGTTTGGAGTTAATTCAGAATCTGAGTAGAGGGAACGGACCCTCTGTTGGGTGAGTGGAATTCACTACAGACTGAGGGCTCATTCCTAGGTTTGGGGGGCAAATCATAACCGTAGTTGTGTCCAGGAACTGCAGTTCTGATCATTCGGACATCACAGGGAGCAGACCTGAGGTGAGTTCGCCTCAGGTTCCCCATTATGTCCGAAAGTGACCAATATGTCTTTTGCATTTTTGGTGTATTTCTGAATATGCAAGTTGAGTATCAAATGGAGACAAAGAGCATGTACATCTGCAGGCAGCAAGTCCTCTACCTCCTCTCAGATCCCCAGAAAGAACCCCTGTACCATGTAAGGAGCTGCTGGTTCTCAGCACCCTCTCAATCTCACTCATTCTTTGTCTCCGTTTCTCATACAATGATACTTTACACTCATACTTCATACTTTACACTCAACTCCTCCCCTCAGCTGGAGAGGAATAGGATATGTCAGCTTACAGGTGCTGATGGTTTCCCACCTTCCAAAGGAATCTCCCCTTAATGAAGCACAATGGATCACTGAGGAACATCTGCTCTTTTGACAGATCACAGATTCTGACCAGGCATTCGCTTAGAGCAAGACTAGAGTAAAAGGCCCATTTAACAACAATCAGATACCAATCTTTTAACCATATTCAAATCAAAACCAAAAGGAAAACCAACCAGAACAGGTGGATGTAGCAGTGTCACGGGTCTTCGTTCACTTCACAGATCTATCCAATCTGTGATGTGAATATTTATCCAACAAGTACCAGCAACAGATAAGTACAATAAGTAATTATCTATTTAATAAGGATCCAATCACAATTGCTTTCCACATGTTATAGCATGTGGAAATTTTGCACTTTTGGTTTATTTACAAATATGCAAGTTGAGCATCAAATGGAGACAAAGAGCATGCACATCTGCAGGCTGCAAGTCGTCTACCTCCTCTCAAATCCCCAGAAAGAAACCCTGTACCATGTAAGGAGCTGCTAGTTCTCAGCACCCGCTCAGTCTCAGCCTCAGCTATGATTTGCTGAGAGGAAATTGCATTTCCCCAGCAACTTCATAGTGTGGTTTGAGTGCTGGGAACATCTCTGCAGCAAGAGGAGGGAATACGTATAGAACCCCTTGCAATTAAAGGGTAACAAATGTACATTTATTGTGCAATATACAATAATTTGCAAAGGCCTTGAGAAACTTTCTATCCCTTTCCTCTTCAAGAGCTTTTAATATTGGAGCAATTGTACTGGAGGTTAAGTCTGTGTTTTTATCCAAGTTCCATATTGCCATGCAGTCACACAGCATGTCACCGTAGAGACATAATATTGTGTGGTGAATGAACAAATGGCTTGCATAAATGCAAGCTGCAACTGTCTCTAACTTACTGGAATCAATAGAGCTGACAACTCATCATCCAAAAAGAGTACAAATGAAAGGGAACAAAGACGGGAGGGGGAAGGCTAACTGTGGAGAGATTTTCGAGAGCTAATAAAAGAATTGGGGAGATCAAACACAGAAAATTAAAACTACCACTGAAGTTATTTCTCGCCACTGTTGATATTGTTGTTTGTTAAATGCACAGCCCATCCCCTTAGTCAGGAGTTCTCAAACTTTGGTCCCTAGATGTTTGGTCCCTACAGCTCCCATAATCTCAGCCTTAATGGATAAAGGTCTGAGAAGTTGAACCACTGCCCTAAGGAAATTGACTTGAGAAAGATATAACCCCAGGTGTTGGCTTCAATAGACTGTTCACATTTTCCTACTTTTGCCTCTGCAAAACCATCACCCTAGACAGGCACATATATGTGTGTTTTATAGCAGCCTCCCTCACAAACACAAAGTAATCTGATACAGATTTATTCAGAAAAAACTCCATTTTCGCCTTCTCCTTTCCCTCCATTTTCCTTTCTGACTCCGCCCTCACCCTCTCTACAGGATCCTCACTGGGAAAAACTTCTTAACAACAAAACATACAAAATATTGACTAAAATCCAACAACGTGCTTAGTGCAGAGGTTATCAAATTTCGGCCCTCAGATGTTGTTGGGCTACAGCTGACATCATCCCTGTTGTATTCTGTCTAGTAATCTTCTATGTCTTGTAGAGAAGTTTGTCCCAAAGTGGATCCTCTATAGGGATTCTCACTGTTGGGTCCCCAGATGTTATTCAACTCTCATAATCCCCAACCAAAGAACACTGGGGCTGGGGATTATGGGAGTTGAAGTCCAATAACATCGGGGACCCAACGTTGAGAATCCCTGCTATAGAGTGTGGAGACTGGAATCAGAAAGGAAAAGAGAGGGAAAGGAGAAGGAGAAAATGGAGTTGTTTCTGAATAAACCCTTAGGTAAATCTACACAACATCTGAGGATCTGAAGTTGAGAATCTCTAGTCTAGTGGAAAGGCCAGCCCTGCTTTGTGAAACTGGAAGTGAAACTTTGCAGTCATCTCATCAATATCATTCTCTAGCTGTGTGGAGATATTTCCCCCTAAAATTCCACATTTTAGGTGCATGGTATTGAGTGGTTCCATTCAAAAAGCTCTTGGATTCTTTTCTTCATCTTTCTGAGGTGGAAATAGAGCAGCATAAATGAAATACAGGGGCAATCTTTTATGTAAATGTCCCAGGTAATTGTTTTTAAAATTGACAATGAGACAGACAGCCCTCTAATCAAGAATCCATTCCAGCTAGTCTAACAAAACACCCATGAATCATTAATTTAAAAAGTAACTCTGTCAATTATGCTCACAGCACATCTACATAATCTTATGTTCTTATTACTGCTACACATGTCTTCTCCTCTCTTCCCCTCCTACTGTCATATGTCACAGCCACCTGTTATGTCTTGCTGTTATTTAAATTAAGTCTTTTGGAGTGGATACTATCTTTAAATTGTTGTGCACTGCCTAGCACAATGGATGGTAGTAATAATGGTGGATTTCAAAGAAGCCCATAGATCCCTAGCAGAGTGCATAGCTTGCATGCATCAGGTTTCATTTCAGTCCTAAGGACCTCGAGCTACTATGGGATCTCAGGACACTCTTCACTTCATTTTTAAGCCAAGACCATTTGAAAACACTAGCCTCCGTTGCTGTATTGTAGCACCATTTCCTTATTCCTTCTCATATGTTGCACATCTCCCACCAGTGCTGTGGAGGCATTGACATGTAGATGTAACAAGGAACTAGGAAGTGGATATTGTTCCAAAAAGCATGTTTTGATCTGTGTTTTTATTGCAACTAAAAATATTGCTGATTCTCTTTTGGTTTTATGTCTCAAATGGTTTTGTGCCACATAATTCTAATTGTTATTAGTTGTTTTATGAATGTTTATCTTATATTGTATTTGGCGATTGTGAACCCTGCACTGGTCTGGCCAGGTGGGAGTCCTCCAATTATGGGAGATGCTGATAATGCAACAACATCCCAACTAGCAGGAAAGATGAGACATAAAACCTTACAGTAAGGGCAAGAAAGCCATACATTTTACATCTGCACCCAGGCCTCTGCTGTCAGTGTAACTGTCTTAAATAGCTAAAATGGAAACATTTGGTGAGCACCCCGATTGTGGTGGAACCAGGGAAAGGATTGTGGAAGCCTTTGCTTGTAAGGGCCACTCAACACTGCTGATGAGTCAGGTAGGTACAACCCCCCCCTTAAAGTGAGATCCCCCCGGCATCAGACCGCGCCTCCGCAGTCCGTGCACATCCCTAAAGTAGACTTGACTGGCCTCATATTGCAGTTGCTACAGGCTTAGTTTCTCCATCTGAGCAACATCACAGGCATACCTGCCTTCCCTTACCTGAATAAGCTGGTACTTAACACAATTCCCAACAAACACCACCCATTCTCTACCAGTTCTTCAGCCTCTGGACCTTCTGATCCTCACCTACCCAACCTAACACTCACTCTCAGCCTGTCTGAACAACACCTCTTGCCTCTGGCCCTTCAGATTCTTGCATGTGGCTCTTTGACCCTCATCTGCTCCACAACCAGACCCTTCTAGCTGTGGCCTGCCTGAGAGGCAGGCGAAGGCCTGACAAGGGGGAGCTAGGCTGAGTGATATGGAAGAGCACTGAAGTCTGGTTACTCTCTCAAGCTCTCACTCACTCATGAACACCTAAAAAATACACAAGTTACTGAAACCGTGAGGTCACTCACACAATCAACAACTGTGTTCTACCTGGGTTTGGAAGCTATGTATGCTCCCCGTTTTTTGTTGTGTGGAAGAGGAAGACCTGGGTGGAAGTGATTGTCTGGAAGCAAGGTAAGAGGAAATGTTACCCAGGTTTTCCTTCCACCTTGCTTCCACACAATCACTTCTACCCAGTTTTTCTCTTACTTTGCTTCCACACAACTGAAAATGGGGAGCACACAGAGCTGGGTAGAACACAGTTGTTGATTGTGTGAATGACCTCCACCTGTACTGGCCACTATCCATTTCTCACTACTGTCCCATTTTTCTCTTGTCTCCCCACAGGTAACCCGGAAGCCAGTCAACATAGACTGAATAAAGATATTCCTCAGACTTAGTGCCATACAAATCACAAGAAAGTCCTACTACAACAACCACAGCAACAGTGACTAATGGAAATCCATCTGTTCCACTAGGGAGTTGCCATCCTTTTGTTTTAGTGGGGTTCTTATGTTTCTAAAATGCATGACACATATCAGGTGCCACAGTACGCAGCAGAGAGATATAGTGATGGGGAGAGCAGCATTGTACTGGAGGGGTGGGATATAAATATTTTAAATAAATAAAACAATTATATAAATACACCTGTTGCTCTTCTCTCATGCAGCTTTCTCAGGCACAGGGACCCTACGGGAGCAAAAAGGACAGTTACCAGTTCTCACTTTAACTGTTACAGCTGTGTTAACTTTCTTATCATAAAGTTTATAAAGAGATGGACCCCTTCCCCAGTCTTCCTACTCTTTATGCCTCTGACTTCTTACTTACCTCAGCTGTCTTCAGGATTGGACATGTAACTGAAGGTTGTTTCAGGGTCTTCACCACGTACGCCTCCAGGGCAATTTCTTTAAAACCCAATGCAAAGTGAAATGAATCACAACCCTGCCCCAAAGTTCTTTGCATTTTCCACAGGACTTAGAGCAGGGATCTCATGTGCCAAGCACGACATGATATCTCTTCAATGTGTTTTACAGATAATTCAGAGGAAGGGAAGAGGTCTGTCACTTTGTGTTGGTTATAATAAGAACAGTTTTTCTATTGCTAAAGACATCGGCTGACTAACATACAGAGCAAGAATGCATCAGGACAAGAAGAGACCATATAACCCTAACAGAACTTCCCAAATAACTGCACCAATGCAGCAAGGAAATGGAAATTTTTCATGCCTTCTCCCAGGAAGTCCTCTGTACCACCCAAAAATATGTTCCTGAAGGCTGTGCAGTCCTTGGGGATGTTGTTTTGGGTAGCACAGAGGGCTTCCTAGGGAAGGGGAGGACGTCAAAAATTGCAGTTTCTGTAGGCAGATGACATTGTTCGTATTGCCCTCATTCATATTATATTTATTATATTATATTATTTCTTGTTTACACAGTCAGACAAGTGTTATTGACTGGTTTGTTTTATCCAGACATCAAGTCCTTCCCAAGGACCTATGATGGCTGAATTTTATTATCAATATTGTTGTTATTATAGATATCGTCGCAAAATATAGGCTGTTCCCAGTAAAGTTGCTTTTTATAATTGGCTGATGGTGATTTCTGTGGCCCCTATGGTGTTGAGGTGCTCTTCAAGATACTTTGGAATTGCACCGAGGGCACCAGTTACTACTGGGATTATTTTGGTCTTCTTCTGCCATGGCCTTTCAATTTCAGTTTGTAGATCTTTGTATTTTGTTATTTTTTCTATTTCTTTTTCTTCTATTCTGCTTTCACCAGTTATATCTGGTGTAGAGAAGAAAGAAAAACAAGTCAAAATAATCGAAATATTATTTCTTGTTTACACAGTCAGACAGGTGTTATTGACTGGGTTGTTTTATCCAGACATCGAGTCCTTCCCAAGGACCTGGGATGCCAGAATTTTGTTGTCAATTGTTATAGATATCGTCACAGAATATAGGCTTTTCCCAGTAAAGTTGCTTTTTGTAATTGGCTGATGGTGATTTCTGTGGCCCCTATGGTGCTGAGGTGCTCTTCAAGGTCTTTTGGAACTGCACCCAGGGTGCCAATTACCACTGGGATTATTTTGGTCTTTTTCTGCCAGCCTTTCCATTTCAATTTGTAGATCTTTGTATTTGGTGATTTTTTCTATTTCTTTTTCTTCTATTCTGCTATCCCCTGGTATTGCTATGTCGATTATTTTGACTTGTTTTTCTTTCTTCTCGACTACAGTTATATCTGGTGTATTGTGTGGCAGATGTTTGTCTGTTTGTAGTCAGAAGTCCCATAATATTTTTACATCTTCATTTTCTACCACTTTTTCAATTTTATGGTCCCACCAATTTTTGGATACAGGTAGCTTGTATTTTTTGCAGATGTTCCAGTGTATCATCCCTGCTACCGTGTCATGCCTTTGTTTGTAGTCAGTCTGTGCAATCTTTTTACAACAGCTGATTAGGTGGTCCACAGTTTCATCTGCTTCTTTACAAAGGCGGCACTTGCTGTTTGTGGTGGATTTTTCGACTTTTGCTCTTATTGCATTTGTTCTTAGTGCCTGTTCTTGTGCAGCCAGTATTAAACCCTCAGTTTCTTTCTTAAAGTTGCCATTCTTAAGCCATTGCCAGGTCTTGGTGATGTCTGATTTTCCAGTTATATTGTGCAAATATTGACCATGCAGTGGCTTATTTTTCCATTTTTCTGCTCGGTTCTTGACTTGTTCTTTCTTGTAGGCCTGCTTTGTTTCATTGGTGTTGAATAGTTTCTCGTTCTTGACCATTTTAAGTGCATCTTCTTCACTGACCTTTATATATTCTTCAAGGCCTCTTTTCTCCTCCTCTTCTGTTTGATGGACTTGCAGCATTCCTCTTCCACCTGAGCTGTGAGGGAGGTATAGCCTATCGACATCACTGCGGCGGTGCAGAGCATGATTGATGGTCATGATTTTCCTGGTCTTACGATCTAGCGTCTCTAGCTCTGCCTGGGTCCAGTCTATTATTCCTGCAGTGTCTCTGATAACAGGTATATGGCTTGATAACAGGTGTTTATGGCTTGTATGGTGTTCCCGCCATTGAGTTTGGACTTGAGGATTTTTCTAACTCTCCTGATCTATTCACTTCCCATTTTTCTTTTATCTTCAGTGTGTGCGATGTTATCAGCCTGGAGAATGCCCAAGTATTTGTAAGGTTCTTTCTCTTCCAGCTTCTTGATCTTGCTTCCATTGGGCAGTTCTATTCCTTCTGTTTTTCTTATTTTCCCTCTGTTCATTATTAATGCAGCACACTTGTCTAGTCCAAACTCCATTGCTATTTCGCTACTGAATATACGGACAGTGTTTAGCAGTGATTCGATTTCTGACTGGGACTTTCCATACAACTTCAGATCGTCCATGTACAGCAGATGGTTGATTTGACTTGATGTTTTAGATGTTTGGTATCCGAGGCCTGTTTTGTTGAGTATTTGTGAAAGTGGGGTCATGGCGATTACAAACAACAGAGGGGATAGTGAGTCCCTTGGAAAATGCGTCTTCTAATGCTAACTTGTCCAAGTGTCTCGCCATTGATTGTTAACTGTGTACTCCACATGCTCATTGCTTTTTTAAAATAAATATCTGAATGTTTTTGCTGAGACCAGTTGTTTCCAAACATTTTAATATCCACGTGTGAGACAGTGAGTCGAAGGCTTTCTTGTAGTCAATCCATGCAACACTTAGATTGGTTTTTCTTCTCTTGCAATTTTCTAAAATCATTTTGTCAATCAGCAGCTGGTCTTTTGTGCCTCTGGTGTTCGGGCAATTTCCTTTCTGTTCAACTGGAAGCTGTTTGTTAGTTAATAAATGTTGCATCACTTCATCTGCTATTATTCCAGTTAATAATTTGAACATGGTTGGCAGACAGGTTATCGGTCTATAATTACTTGGAACTGCACCTTTTGCTGGGTCTTTCATGATGAGATGAGTTTTCCCAGTTGTTAGCCATTGTTCAATATCACCTCCTTGCAAAATGTGATTGAACTGTTTTAATAGTTGTTTATGAAGGCTTGTTAGGTGTTTAAGCTAAAAGCCATGCAGTTCATCGTCGCCTGGAGCAGTCCAATTTTTAATTTTCTTTGCTCTTTCACTTATTAATTCTGGTGTTATTATTAGATCTTGCATTTGTTGGTTACATTTTTGATCTCTTTCATCCAGCCTGCTTTTTTATTATAATCTATTGGATTGTCCCATAATTCCCGCCAGAATTGCACTGTTTCTTCTTGATTTGGTGTTTCTAGGTTTCTTGCAGTTTTCCTTCTATGCTTTGGTAGAAACGTGTTGCTGTTATTTGCTGCTTTATTATTTCCAGGACTTCTCTAATTTTCCTTGAATCTAGGTGGTATTTTTGGATCAGATACTGTTTGGTATTTTCATTCTTCAGCTTCTTGTCTTTCATATCTTTCAATTTACTAGCATCTGATCTAATCCTGGCAATTTTATTTTCTAATCTAATCTTCCATTTGGTGATGTACTACTTGCTTTTTTTACAGGTCCATTGAGCTTATATCCGAGCTCTTGTGTTGTTATTGTTGCTGCACTGTACATTAGTTGGTTTGTTTCTTGCAAATTATTGGTTGTTATTTCTGCAAGTGCAGCATTGACATCTTTTAATACCTGAGCAAGTTGTTTTTTGGCAACTGTTTTCAGAGCTGAAAGTCGAACCCTGGTGGTTGTTTGGTTCATGTGCTCAGTTATTTTTTGCTTTAGTTCTTGTTGCTTTTCTGTTAAACGGCATTCAGGTTTTTGAGGTGAAGGCAAAGGGGAGGTTGCCTGGTTTTGATTTTGAAACAGTTCAGCAACAGTGGCATCCTCTATTTCCAACACCTCCTCCACCTGCGCCTGAGCAACAGCTTCAGTTGGTGGTAATTCTTCTTCCATGTCTTGAGCCTGTGTTGCTCCCCAGTTCGACTCCTGTGAATACTTTATTTCTTATTAGGAATATTCTCTGGTCTGCTAGCCTTTGTTCTGTTATTTCTCTATCTGGATGCTTCTCTTTACATATTTGGTACATTCTTTTTAAATAACCTTTTCTAGTTGGACTAGACTTGTAATAGCAGATCATTATTTCCTTGTTGGCATTTTTTGTATATTTTTTTCGGTTAAGCGAGGGTTCTTCCAGTAACTTTGCTGTCTCCAGTCCTGGTTGCTCAACTGAAGATCCTGAGTCCTATTGCCCACTTGCCACCAGATGTCCAGCACCTGGCGCGGTCCTTGTTGACCCAGGCGACGACTGATCCAGTATAGATTTATTAAAATTACATCTCACCATATTGTTGATGGGAGAGGCACTCTTTGTCTGGCTCCTCTGGTGAGACCTGTCCAGTATGGTTGGACCTCTGGCATAGCTCTCACATTCCTCAGAGCACGCAAGCCCCACAACCACGCCAAGGTAGTGCCTCACTGGGGGGACTTATTATTATTATTATTATTATTATACCACTGTTCAACAAAAAAGTTCTCAAAGTGGATTACATAGAAAATAATAATAAGTAAGATGGCTCCTGGTCACCAAAGGCTTCACTATCTAAAAAGAGACACAAGGTAGACACCAGCCACTGGAGAGACGCTATTCTGGGGTGGAATAGGGCCAGCTTCTCTATCCCTGCTACACAGAAGAGAATCACCACTTTGAATGGTGCCTCTTTGGCTGGCCAGCCGGTTGGTCTGAGGACAATGCTACAGTAATTAAGTTTAGTTAATATTGGCCGTCTGAGAAGCTAACTATAAACTACCAAACAACTAGAGTGGTCATTTTTGGCAAAAGATCCAAAAAACACAAATGGTGTATTGATGGCCAAGAGATGGAGTATTTCTATTCTCTTAAATATCTGGGTGTACGCTTTGATGAGCAGCTCACCTGGAACAGACATAAATCAGAAATTAAGCTTTCAGTAACTCAAACATTACTTCAGATACTTACTGTTTTCTGTCCTAAGGGTTGACAACTTGTGGAGCCGGCATTTGAAATTTTTGTAGGGAAAGCTGTGGCCCAGTTGCTGTATGACTCATAGCGAAGGGGAACAGATGATAAGAGATGGGGAATAGATAAGATCTTGCAGAATACATTTATTAGAAAAGTTCCAGCCCTACCTCTAGGGATTGCAGTACCAATTACATGCACAGAGACAACATTACATTCCATTTTTGGCAAGGATTGCCTGCAACATTGTAGATGACTGATCCAGATGCCAGAAAATCCCCTCTCTGTTTTATGTTATCAGGAGTAGTTAAGGATTGGGGGCTAGGCACAGACTTGCCAAATGAGATCAAATGTATATTCCTTTCCACTGCATAGTGTCACATTTGTTGAGCCAAAAGCCAAATTGAAGTACTGAATATAGGATAAGTTATAAGTTTATTCGGTCATTGACCAGCAAATGAATATAGGATAATGATTGAGGTGCTTCTCATATGGGGGGGGGGTGTCACATTTTTTTAGATGGTATGCCTTTTTCATGGGAAGTCATGATAGATCATCTTATATATAGGAGTTAACTCTTCCCATGTTGAGAAAGGGAGTTTAGTGAACTAAGGATCAGAACTATTCTATGGGAGGTACTTTAAAATACCTCTGATACCTTCCAAATGTATCTGAGGAAGTGAATATTCCTCGTTCTGTGTTGCATTGCAGGTTGACCGCGGGGGGGGGGATTGTCCCATCATGAAAGACCCAGCAAAAGGTGCAGTTCCTAGTAACCGATAACCTGTCTGCCAACCATGTTCAAATTATTAACTGGAATAATAGCAGATGAAGTGATGCAACACTTATTAACTAACAAACAGCTTCCAGTTGAACAGAAATTGCCCGAACACCAGAGGCACAAAAGACCAGCTGCTGATTGACAAAATGATTTTAGAAAATTGTAAGAGAAGAAAACCCAATCTAAGTGTTGCATGGATTGGCTACAAGAAAGCCTTCGACTCACTGCCTCACACGTGGATATTAAAATGTTTAGAAACAACTGGTCTCAGCAAAAACATTCAGATATTTATTTTAAAAAAGCAATGAGCATGTGGAGTACACAGTTAACAATCAATGGCGAGACACTTGGACAAGTTAGCATTAGAAGACGCATTTTCCAAGGGACTCACTATCCCCTCTGTTGTTTGTAATCGCCATGACCCCACTTTCACAAATACTCAACAAAACAGGCCTCGGATACCAAACATCTAAAACATCAAGTCAAATCAACCATCTGCTGTACATGGACGATCTGAAGTTGTATGGAAAGTCCCAGTCAGAAATCGAATCACTGCTAAACACTGTCCGTATATTCAGTAGCGATATAGCAATGGAGTTTGGACTAGACAAGTGTGCTGCATTAACAATGAACAGAGGAAAAATAAGAAAAACAGAAGGAATAGAACTGCCCAATGGAAGCAAGGTCAAGCACCTGGAAGAGAAAGAACCTTACAAATACTTGAGCATTCTCTAGGCTGATAACATCGCACACACTGAAGTTAAAAGAAAAATGGGAAGTGAATAGATCAGGAGAGTTAGAAAAATCCTCAAGTCCAAACTCAATGGCAGGAACACCATACAAGCCATAAACACCTGGGCTATACCTGTTATCAGAGACACTGCAGGAATAATAGACTGGACCCAGGCAGAGCTAGAGACGCTAGATCGTAAGACCAGGAAAATCATGACCATCAATCATACTTTGCACCCCCGCAGTGATGTCGATAGGCTATACCTCCCTCACAGCTCAGGTGGAAGAGGAATGCTGCAAGTCCATCAAACAGAAGAGGAGGAGAAAAGAGGCCTTGAAGAATATATAAAGGTCAGTGAAGAAGATGCACTTAAAATGGTCAAGAACGAGAAACTATTCAACACCAATGAAACAAAGCAGGCCTACAAGAAAGAACAAGTCAAGAACCGAGCAGAAAAATGGAGAAATAAGCCCCTACATGGTCAATATTTGCACAATATAAGTGGAAAATCAGGCATCACCAAGACCTGGCAATGGCTTAAGAATGGCAACTTTAAGAAAGAAACTGAGGGTTTCATACTGGCTGCACAAGAACAAGCACTAAGAACAAATGCAATAAGAGCAAAAGTCGAAAAATCCACCACAAACAGCAAGTGCCGCCTTTGTAAAGAAGCAGATGAAACCGTGGACCACCTAATCAGCTGTTGTAGAAAGATTGCACAGACTGACTACAAACAAAGGCATGACAAGGTAGCAGGGATGATACACTGGAACATCTGCAAAAAATACAAGCTACCTGTATCCAAAAATTGGTGGGACCATAAATTTGAAAAATGGTAGAAAATGAAGATGCAAAAATATTATGGAACTTGCGATGACTGGAAACAGACAAACATCTGCCACACAATACACCAGATATAACTGTAGTCAAGAAGAAAGAAAAACAAGTTAAAATAATCAACATAGCAATACCAGGGGATAGCAGAATAGAAGAAAAAGAAATAGAAAAAATCACCAAATACAAAGATCTACAAATTGAAATGGAAAGGCTGTGGCAGAAAAAGACCAAAGTAATCCCAGTGGTAATTGGCACCCTAGGTGCAATTCCAAAACAACTTGAAGAGCATCTCAACACCATAGAGGCCACAGAAATCACCATCAGCCAATTACAAAAAGCAACTTCACTGGGAAAAGCCTATATTCTGCGACAATATCTATAACAATTGACAATAAAATTCTGGCATCCCAGATCCTTGGGAAGGACTCGATGTCTGGATAAAAGAAACCAGTCAACAACACCTGTCTGACTGTGTAAACAAGAAATAATAATGTTATTCGCAAGCTGCAAAGCTTGCTATGGCTGCTTAGAAATTACATGCTGGTTGCCTTACTAAGATCATGGTGGATTATATTCTCTGTTACACATTTCATATGTTATGATATAAAATGGTAAGTAATGGTTGAATCTGCATGTTTGAAATATTTTGTATTATGTCTGCACAGGTTCATTTTTTTTCTGTCTCTCAGATGTGTATTTTATCTCTCAACAAAAAGACCTTTTATTGCACAAACAAATCAAAACTAAAAGTTGGTAAACATAAAGACATATTGGTGTAACACACCATCCTCAGTTAAGTAAAACAAATGAGCACAAATAAAAACGTCCTCCGTCCCCCAGCTGTTAACTTCCTTAGAGGTGATAAGTTCTAATCCTCTGTTTCATGACTGGCAAAGAGATAACGAGTGGGGGGGTGGGGGGGATAAGGGGGAATCACCTGATACTTCTCAGAGGCTAATAAAATGTATGGCATCAGCAAGCACCTCCCAAGCATCTCAATTTCTCTATAAATAATGCTTCCTTGATTTTCCTTCTTTGTAGTTTCCTTTCAATCCCCCAAATAAATATTTTAGTGGGCAACATTTGGCCTTCATGCTTAATCCTTATATTCAATGACCAGGGTTTCGTTCTCTGTGCACAATGCCTCATACCTGCTAGATGTTCTTTATATCTATCTTTCAATGATCTACCGGATCCCCCAATATAGAATGAAGTGCAATCTAATCATTGAATTATATATATTGTACCTTTCTTTCCACAATCTCATTCCCTCTGTTCACAAATTTCACAATCTTGTACATCACATCTCCTATCATACAATCTAGAGTTAACTCACAATTGTTTTAAGTGTCATTGGTGCTGTGCAAATCACATTCACCTTAATTCCCTGTCTTTCCAAGATTTTCTGGGCTTGCCATGTAAATCTATCAGTAATGAATGGTATTTTAAGTACAGGCAACCCCTTAAATGAATCTAGCTCTTTTCCAACTCTTTGAAACAGGCAATTCATACCCATTCTTCCTAATTTAGTTTTCCGCTTTCTCTCTAGATAGATTTACTGATAGATTTGCATGGCAAACCCAGATAATTTCTGGCTATAAACCATAAATTATTTACTTACCTTTACTTTCTTAAAAGGGATATTCCTGAGCTACTCCAAAATATGTGGTTTGTGGAATGTAACATTTATTATTTGGTAACAGATACCCAACAGCTGTAGTGCTCCTAAGCAAGTGATAACACTAGATGAGGACAATTTTTTAACTAGACTTTTCTGTAATTGTCTAATGCATGGACTTCATATGGATTTGTTGATGGAACATGAATCACGATGAAGATTATGCTGTAGCCAAACACGTTTGTGGAACATGAATCATGATGAAGAAGGCAAAAGCTTCTATCTTGCCTGCCAAAACTGCATTAGGACAACACATTAGGGTTTTTTAGGCTGAACTAACTGTTACTGAAAAATATTTTGAAAATACTTAACTCCCATTGTGAAGTTTTTTGTTTGAATTTCTTTCAGGCCGCTCTGCCAGACAGCTATGCAAATATTCCTAGAGATGAGATAAATTGTGCTATCTTTCCATGTTCATCTGCATAGTGATTTAACCACTTTTAACTGAACATTTTTTTAAAAAAGTGTAATTGAATACATGTACCATGGGTCTGATGTCACCCTGGAACCATATACTCTTCCCTAGCAAAGAGCAGGGCTTTCTGATGTGTTCACTTCCTCAACTGGTTGTGTCATCATTTTCCATTTTCACAGAAGTTCTGTGAGTACATATGAATATCTGTTCCTAGCAAGTGAGGAAGAAGGGCATAATCAGGATCCACAAATATGGTCACTAGTGATGATCATATAATTAGCCCTGGCAACCGTGTTTACTATGACTAACAAAAAATGATAGACCTTTTCCTCCCCTCTGAATCATATCATGCTTGGCACAAAAATGACATTCCTGCTCCCAGTCCTCTGGTAAATGCAGAGAACTGTGGTGTGGGGTTGTGGCACTTTGCACTGGGAATTACTGCACTGGGCATCTCAATTTGCACTGGGCATTAAAGAAAAGCAGAAAAGTAGCAAGAGTTTAGTTTTGCCCCTCTCTGCCTCTTTTCAAAGTGCAGTCAAAGTGAGATATAAGTTCTCCCACAAGTGAGACTAAAGTCTTCTCCACTTCCCAAGTCCTCTGAGACATGCAGCAAAAGCAAGGGAAGAGTAATGATAACACATAAGAGCTGCCTACTAAACCAAGCCTAAATTTATGGGTCCCTGAGCATAATCCAATAATACTATGAGCTATCTGCAGCTCTTAACTTTACAATCTCTCTTCTAGCCTTCTAAAATAATATCTATCTATCTATCTATCTATCTATCTATCTATCTATCTATCTATCTATCATATTTAAACTCTGCCCAAACCTGCATCTCTGGGAGGCCATTAATAGTCAGAATTCTATTTTGTTTCTTTAGATGACTGAATTTATTATCAGAAATATATATTTATTTGTTTAACCACTTCATGGTTTTGTTCTGGATCATTCAGAAATGCTGATATCAATGAAACTTCTTATCACCTGGAAACATGATATTTTGATAATATAGAAGAGGGACTGGACTGTAACTTGGAAAGCCACTTGAAAAGACATACAGATAACGTCAGCTATATTTTAATGCTTTTTTTTAACCTTTCTGCTTCATTCTGCGTAAAAGGAGTGACCCTGAGGGACACTCACACACCACTTTCCTACACAGATATCACTTATGAATAGAAAAACTGTGTTCATCTGGGTACACTGGCCCATGTGATCAGTGCACACTGATCCATTTCAGCAAATGTAACTGTGTTGAATTGCACCCCAATGGTGCAAATGCATCTGTGGGAGAGGGATTTGCATGGAGTAAGGAGGAGCCAGAAGCCTCATGCTCCCCACATCTTGCATAGCTTCACGAGACATGGGGAAACCGGGGTATTTATTGACCACACTTTGGACAGTGTCTCATTTTGAGCTAGCATTCACATTCTGTTCTGCACATACTGAACCTTTCTCTGGTTGTGCTCTGATGGCTGCTCAAGATGCTTTGGATCCTGCCTTATAGGTTCAGCAATCCTGATCTAGTTTGGATGAAGTTGCCCTTGCCATCAACAAGGAGAGCCCAGTTGGCATTTCCCAGTGGCCACCTACCCCCATGGCAGTATTGCCAGGGAAAGTAGGGATGGCTGTGTCTTGCAATTGTCCTCCTCCCTTGCCTCGGGGTGGACTCAGGAGAGGTGTAGACCTGATCCAAAGTGCCATAGATGGATTAAATTAGGGTAGTTTGAGAGCACAGGGTCTGCATGCTGGTGACAAACACTTCTCGCAGTTTTGAATCCAGCTTGCAGCGCCTGGACAGGCTGGATGTTTCACTTTATGGGCCTCTCCTTTATTACACCCTGTACAGGGTTGGGTTGCCAAGGCATCACTGAGTGGTGGAGCCACAGCTGCTGGTCATTTGGATCTCCCCACCTCACCTGTCCACATGTCTGATGCAATGGTGCGCCATCTGATTTTGGAGCATTGCCTTGGCTGGATGGTGGGAAGTTTGCTCATGGCCTCATGACCCAGACATACCGATAGGTAAGGCCCAGCTGGGGCTTTCCATTTACTCCTTTACCTACCTCATGTGTCAGGTGCGAGGCATGACCTCACTAGGGCTTTCGGTTGGTGGTCATTCTAATTGGGTTCTCCCTTACAGCAATAGCCTTGGCTTGGAGGAAGGTGGACCTAAGTCATTTAGAGTGTGCCATGTGAAGGTTCTTTGTAGTCAGGCTGCAATGAAGAAGGCTCTCTGCCCATTCTTGGGTCTTTTCCTTCCTTTTGCCATGGGTTGACTTGTGGAACAAACCAACTGGATGTGCTGCAGTGGAATGCTGTGGACTGATCTGTTGCCTGCCTTGGAGGCCCTTATAGCCTAGAAGATGCCACCCAACTTGCTGGTTTTGCACTGGAGGGGAGAGAGCAATTTCGCACAAGAGGACAGTCTGCAGTTCCTATCATGTGTGATGAAGAACCTTAATCTATTCATATTGAAGCAGTGGCCAGAGGTGTTTTCTATCAGCTTCAGCTGATATGCCAGTTGCATTCATTCTTGAGATAAATGACCTCAGAACAGTGGTACATATGCTGGTAACCTCTAGACTTGACTACTGCAATGTGCTCTATGTGGGGCTGCCTTTGTACATAGTCCAGAAACTGCACTTATTACAGAATGCAGCAGCTAGGTTGATCTCCAGGTCATCTTGAAGATACCATATTACTCATATACTAGAATAACTACTCTGGCTAAGTTTACCAATAAGTTTCCAGGCAAAATACAAGGTGCTGGTTAAAACCTGTAAAGCCCTAAACAGCTTAGGCCCTGGGTATTTAAGAGAACCACTTCTTCACCAGGAGCCCCACCACCCATTGAGAACATCTGGAGAAATTCTGGTGGCTACGCAGGGACAGGCCTTCTCTGTTGCTGCCCTGAGACCCTGGAATGCGCTTCTTGCTGAGATAAGATCCTCCCCTTCTCTGATCACTCTTAAAAGGTCTCTGAGGCTATTCTCACAACCTTAGGAAAGTGGGCTAAAGGAGCCCGGCCCACTTTCCAGTAGTCGTGAGAACCACTGGGGTCGTGGGTGAGCCCAGTGGTTCAGCAGCAGCTACTCCACCTAAATACCCCTCCCATAAAATGAGATTAGTGGAGTGAGTGCTCTGCTAACCCCGTTTTGGTGATCATGTGCCATCATGGCACAGCTCTGCGACATGTTGACACACGAGTAGACCCCCAACTGGGAAGCTACAGCAAGCCTCCCGGTGTTGGGGGTCCCCTCCCCCGCAGAGTGCCCCGTGCACTTGCTTAAATTGTTTTAAGGTTTTTATTTCTAATCTGTTTTATGTTGTTGCAAAGTGCCTAGAGACGGATATTTGGGGTAGTTTACGAGAGAGACAGAGAGAGAGAGAGAGAGAGAGAGAGAGAGAGCGCAAATAAAATAAAATAAATGTCCCTATGCCCCAAGACTTGTGAGGCATTTGTGGAATTGTTGCCATGCTTACAGTGGTCAGGAGTGTGGTATGTGCAGGCCCTCAACAGGTCTAAGAACAATCTGAATGGTGAAGTGGTGAAGTCCCTCTCTTAGTGCAGTGGTGTCTTTCATTCCGCAGAAGAGTATCTACTCTGCTGAGCTGGAATATTTCAGCTAGGATAGCAGGGAAATATTTTGGGTCTGTGGTAGATCCTATGTTGATAGGTTTAAGAAGGGCATCACAGGCGCTCTCTTGGGAGTCTGAATGGTGGGTCAGCTGCATTTGGGTGGTGCCTGACTGTAGTGGTAAAAGCTGGGGTGTAGACAAAGGGGTTTGAATTTTAAAGGAGAACTGTTTTCCAAATGTTGGCAGCTATCTTTTTAAAGTAGGGATTATACTGTGTTAGTTAAAAGGAAGGGGATAATTCAGTTATTAATCATGGCCTGGGCCTATGGGACATGGGGCTAGGGACAAGCTTTGTTTGTATTCCTTAAATGGCTTCACACCTTGGCCATCTTCATGGTAGATTCCTGGAGCTCTGCTCTCCAGCTTCCTTTGGTGCATCAGATGCCTGTTTTGTTATAATTAGAGTTCTTAATTATTCAATAAAGTTCAGCCAGGTTGTTGCCTGTTCCCATTTACCCATACTTCTGTGTCTGGCCTCCTCATTCTTTCCATGCAAAAGCTGTGATTGGTCACAGATGATGACACAGACACATAGATATTTGCCACACATGATGATGGGCGTGCTGTTTTCTAAAACCAAAGTTATATCCATTCAGGAAATTATTGTATGTGAAATAGCCATTAGTATGGTTCCACTGCAAGTTCTTAGCCAGCTTGTGAACATTCAGATACCACCAAGAATGCTTCTCTGAATGATGTGTAGATAGCTCAGCAGAGTATGTCATGGACATATAGCAATAGCAATAGCAATAGCAATAGCACTTACATTTATATACCGCTCTATAGCCAGAGCTCTCTAAGCGGTTTACAATGATGTAGCATATTGCCCCCAACATTCTGGGTACTCATTTTACCGACCTCGGAAGGATGGAAGGCTGAGTCAACCTTGAGCCCCTGGTCAAGATCGAACTTGTAACCTTCTGGTTACAGGGCGGCAGTTTTACCACTGCGCCACCAGGGGCTCTTTTATAGTTTGTCATGAGCATATATAGTTTGTCATGAGCATATATTTTGAATGCATATGAGTCCACAATAGACTAACTGTTTGGATGATAATGAAAGACACAGTAACAGTCATACAAATATTACTCAAAGCCAAGAATATCCTTTTGTCTTTCTCGTATATTTGCTAGGATTAATGATTTCTATAATTCAGTTTGAATCTTTGCCATCTCATTGTAATGAGAAACAAGCCCTGATCTATGTTACCACAGAAATACACCTAAAATCACTCTTTAAGCCACAGGTTATGCCAAGTACATCTGACTAAAAAAATGTCATGGTTTCTTTTCAAAACCTGGTGAATTCATATAAAATGTGTTCTTTATCTTGTAAATGATGATTCTCAAAACAGCACTATAGAACTTTGTACCCTTTCTTAAAGGTAGTATCAGTGTCAAATTATTGCAGAAACTTGCCTGGGTTTAAACTAGAATTGAGCTAAATGCTCTCCGAGGTACTGAAGCAATTTTAATAATGAACTTAAGTTTAACATAAAATAAATAAGTTTTATATTATCATTTTCAGTTTAGCCATGCATGAATGAACTATTCATGATAAGGTAATGATGCAGAACAATACAATTTGGTGAATGGAGCCAAGTTTGAAAACAATCAATTTTCTTCAGTGTTTTCTGACAAATGCTAAGTCTGGTTTGTCTATAAAATATATGCCAAAGAAAATTGAAATACATCTATGTCAGCTTGTGATTTGCTATAATAATTTGCCTAAGTACTAAAACTGAATTTCTAAGTATGTCTAGCTACTGTGGTACAAGGAGCCTTCCCCTCTGGAATTTGGCACAAAAACTTCAGCATTAAAAATAATCCTACCATAGTGTAAATAATGGTGAGTTTACTCCTACTACTGAATTAAGAAACAATCTATCATAGCATGTTAAAAAGGATTTTATCGTTTTTTAATTTAGTTAGTTATACATTTTGTTAGAAACCACAAATTGATTTTCACTGATCTTCCCTTCCTTCTGGAGCCCTCTGTGCCCCCTGAAAAATATATCTGGAAGGTCTTATAACTCTCAAGGACATATTTTTTGGAGTGTCATGATTCTGGACATAGGACTCTTACAACTGGGGGATGAGGTGGAAAGTTATGGGGGAGTGAATGGTTGAGGAGAAACTAAGATCCAGACCCCTTGCCACTGGGACCCCCAACACCAGAAGAAGCAGTGAATCTGAGCTAGCATCCCAACTATGACTCGAGGACACAGTCCTTCCTTCATCCAGAGGAGGCCCTGAGGACTTAGCAACTTTATCAGAGGTTCCCCAGCATCACCAGAGCCAGTGCTTAAGGAATTGGCCCCTTTAATAAACATAGGCCACATTCACATGTAACGCAAAACTGCAGTTAAATGAGGCAGAGGTTGAAACTCCATTACATTCAAATATGTGCAACTGCGGTTTTGCAGCAAGATTGAGCTGCAGTTTGCCTCACCAAACTCCAGTTTGAACCTTCAGTTTGTAATAAGTTTTGCCGCCCCAACTTGAGGTTTGGCGGTGGTGGTATAAATCCATCCAAATGCAGACTGCATCATAACCATGGTTTTGTTCACTTTCTGGAGCCACAATAATAGAGATGGTGGCACAGACCCACCCAGGATCATGCCTGCTCCATGCCTGTGGTGCTTCTCACTAGCTGCCTCTCCAAGCGCTCCCTCTTTCTTGATCCAACAAAGCAGTTGCCCAGCAACAGGGACACCACCACATCCCAGCCCAAGCTTGTCAGCCTGTCAAATGGCAAAGTCATACAGGGGCATTTCCTCTTCCCACCCTGTTCCTTGCTCCCCCCACTCCTGTCAAGCAGGAGAGAAAGGGGATAGGATGACAAGATGGGCAATAAGTGCTTTGCTCCCTGAAAATGAAGCTACAATGATGTATGTTCACAAAGTGACTCCAT
This sequence comes from Hemicordylus capensis, assembly GCF_027244095.1. NCBI lineage: Eukaryota > Metazoa > Chordata > Lepidosauria > Squamata > Cordylidae > Hemicordylus > Hemicordylus capensis. The sequence continues at coordinate 387,013,318 of NC_069657.1, read as the reverse complement.
CTAGCCTCTTGTTCATTGGGGATGCTCCAGACTGTGAGCAGGTAGCCACTCACATGGCTGGCCACCACCTGGCACCACCTGATCACTGACTGAGAGCTTTCTACAGTGAAGGTGCCAACACTGAGAAGACTGTATGTTTAGTCCCTGCCAACAGAATCTCTGCTTAATGCAAACCCCAAAACAGGGCCTCTGAGGCTAATCTTGAAACCTGAGCAGGTTCATGTGGGAGAAGGCAGTCCTTCGAGTAACCTGATCCCACATCATTTAGGTTAGAACAGGTATACCTTTAACTGTGCTTTGAAGCATATTAGTAGCAAATGTACCTAGGCAAAAAGAGATGTTGCACATTCCAGCCAAAATCTGGTGACTGCATTCTGCACAAATTGGAGATTCTGAACAATCTTAAAGGGTAGCTCCATGCAGAGTGCATTGCAGTAGTCTAGTCTGGATATAACCAAAGCATGGATAATTGAAGCCATTTCAGCACTTTCCAGCACTCTCCAGGTAGGGTTGCGGTCAGGGAACAAGCCAAAGCTTGTCACAAAGTAGGTGACTGTTCACATTATGAGAGACTATAGTCTCTCTCAATGCACACAGGTAGGGATGTGCACGAACTGTTCATATGGCCACGGGTGGGGTGGGGGTTGGTTCCTTTAAAAAGTAGGTAAGCAGGACCTTACCTGCTCCTCCGCCGCTCCACCAATTTTCCAGATTGATTGAACAGTGGCTCAATGTTCAGAAGGCCACATGCGGCTGCCGCGCTGCTCCCAGAGCTTGTGTGCCAATGTCACATGCAGGCTGATGGGTGCAGTGCTGCAGCCATATACGGCCTTTTGAAGGAGAGAGTGCTGTGCCTGGAAAAGCTGTGGGGTGGCAGAGGAGCAGGTAAGGTCCTGCTTACCTGCTTTTTAAAGGAACCACCCTGTCCCCCTGAATCTCCTTGAATGCTGGCACCTGAACCAGTTCAGCCCTTCCCTAAGGAGGCTCCAAACTGGTTCAGGCACATCCCTACACATGTGCACTTGTGTTTGTGGATGTGTTTGTTCTGACTGCAGCCACAGAGAAGGCAGCCCACAGTTTTTCCTGCTGCTCCCATTTCTCAGTATAGAAATTATTCTGAGTACTTCATATTTTGAGCATGGTTAGATTCAAGATCCTCCAGAAAGTAGCAATTATGATATTTTAAACAATAATTTTCTATCAGAGGGGGTGGAAATTTTGGCCGCCACTGGCCCACATACAGCACAGTGCCCTTTGGGTGGTTTCCACACCACCTGTGCTGATGTGGGCATTTTTGTTTTAAATCCATGTAGTTGTGCTAGGGTGCTGTTGTGCACATGCCTAAAATAGCGAGAATGCAGTTGCACAGCAGCCATCATTTCCAGTGACCGCCATGTCACACATCTGTGATGGCACAATTTAGGCATTTCTGCAGCAGGCTGTAGTACAAGTGTATGGATTTATTTTATTTTATTTTTTAAAATGCACTCCGCAGCATAGGTGGTGCAGAAACCACCCACAGAATGTTATGCTGTATGTGGACCATTATACTGAGGTATCTTCTGTGGTTATCAGATTATACCTGCAACAAAAAGTCATAGACCTTGGCTTGACTCCTATTTAAATCTGTGGGACTTACTTTAGTCATGATTCATTTGTTCCATCAGTTTCAACAGAGCTTTGTCAACTCTAACAGCTGCATTGGGAAAACACCTGGTAAGAATTCCAGGAATATAAGCCTCAATTACTTTTAAGGCTGTACTCCAACAAACATAGATAACTGTTTTCCATTACTGCTGTAGAGTTAGGGCCAAAAACCCTGGAAAATGGAGCAGCAGCCTGTTGAGAAAGATTTGCAGTGCTACAGACAACCATAACATTTCTATTTTGTAAGGGGGTTGGATGAATTCATGGAGAAGTCTATCAAGGGCTACTAGTCTGAAGGCTATAGGCCACCTCCAGCCTCAGAGGCAGGATGCCTCTGAATACCAGTTGCAGGGGAGTAACAGCAGGAGAGAGGGCATGCCCTCAGCTCTTGGCTGTGGGCTTCCCAGCGGCACCCAGAGTTTCCCCAGACAGCAGGCTTTACTGCAGGTTTTCTGCAAGGCTTTACTGCGAGTTTGAAGTTGCCCCAAAAACCTGACACAAAAAGTGGATTTTTAAAAACTCCGAATATAACTCTAACGCAGGATGAAAAATCTGAATTGTTTGTGAAGTGCTCCCTGATAGCTTGCAGGGACTTCGGAGTAAATTTGGCTGATATGTGAATGCACACCTCCATCCCGGAGGATATGTAAACCAAAAGCTGGGTGTGAAAAACTTCCTGGTGGGCCACTGTGTGAAACAGGACGCTGGACTAGATGCGCCTTGGGCCTGATCCAACAGGGCTGTTCCTATGTTCTTATGTAAGCAAGTTGATCTCTTTCAAGATCATATTTGTTAGGTAGTCTGATTCTAGTGTTGTTTATCTTTGTGTCCATCATACTAATTAAATCAGGATTATATTCAGGAATCAGGAATATAATCAGGAATCAGGAATATAAACACCATCCTATTAAACAGGTCTATGGCCCATACTTAGATAGGGCACTGTCCTGAAATAATTGGGAATTCTTCAAGGAACATACTATAAGTTCATATGAGTATAAAGTGTCAAAGGAAACAATGGCGTGATGGAGACACTACCAAAGAAAATAAATGTACAGCTGATGATTTTACTAAAAACAGAAACTTAGAAGTTTTCTCCAATTTAATTACAGTTTTGGACACCTGGTCAGAAAACGGGAGAGGAAGGATGAATTTAATCAACAAGAAATTATCTGGGTGTTTCATCATCAGGAGCAGTTAACAAAGTGGAAAGACATATTTCTGGCCTGGAAGACACATGAGTTCATCACGAAATTAAGTATAATCAGGCCAAAGTGCAATCAAGACATGTATTATAATCAGATGACAAAGACAATATGTGTTCTATCAAAGACGTAACTACTGTCCATCTAAAAACAAATGAGAGATCAGACATATCCTCTTTAGAGATTAAATCCTTTATATGCTAAAATAGATCAGAAGGGGGGGGGACCAAATTGAAGATATATATTTAAAATATGGGCCTTTCTTTCTTTCTTTCTTTCTTTCTTTCTTTCTTTCTTTCTTTCTTTCTTTCCTTTCAAGATTAGAAGCACATAGTGAAATACTTGAAGTATTATTGTAATTCAATATTCTAAAATTAAAGTACATTTGGAACACTGTGCAAAATACTGTTTTGGTTTGCTAAATGAAATCTTTAACCAGCCTTGTTGTTTAGGTGAAACAACTAAATTGAGATTTTGGAAATTACCACATATTGGGAATTACCCCAAACCATTTATTGTTTCTAGAAAATGAAAACAATCTTGATACAATTGTCATATTTCTAGATCAGAGAATTTCCACACGATTCATTTTACACACACATAGTATGACTTGTGCCCTGAATTGTGCCCTGAACAGTTGATTAAATTGGTCATGTTTAATTGGGCACAGTTCTGTTCTAGACTATATCAGCTGAGAGCTGCTTGAAAAAGTTGATGTACATCTCATCCCCAGAATCCACATGCAAGGTAGTCACATGGAGAGGGAATAATACACACTACATTCCTCATAGTTATAGCTACCAGCTTGGATGGCTTTCAAATGAGATAAGATGAATCCGACAAGGACAAGTCTAGCAGTGGTGGCTGGCCTTGATGGCTATATGCTATCTCCAAGTTCAGAGGCAGCATGCCTCGGAGGCATGAATTCTTTTCTTGCTTGGGGAACTCACAGAAGCATCTGCTTGGCCACTGTGATTAGATAAACCTTGGGCACAATATACCAAGGCTTTCTTTATGTTCCTATATTCTTATGTAATATCATGAGCTGCCTGATACCTCAGTGCGGGGGAAAGCAAGATCCTGGAAATCAGGTCTTGTTGTGTCCTGAAGTTACTCTTTCACTCTGCATATGCTCAAGAGCTACGCCAGAGTAAAAAGGAGCTTTGCTGCACTTGCCACCCAGTGGCTACCTGTTCTTGGTACAGGAATCACAGATCAAAACTGGCAGAGAGGCAACAAAATACCAATACTATGACTTTATGCAGTTTTAAAGCTTTTTTGAACTAATAGTAACAACTTAAAGCAAGTCATATTCTAAAACAATCCTTATATGCATGGTAGCTGTCATGTGTTGAATGCATGTAAAATCAGTATTAACTAGCAACCAATATTTATTTTTGTTTGTTTGTTTGTTTGTTTGTTATTTTAACATATTTGTATACCACCCAAAATGCAGGTCTCTGGGCAGTTTACAACACTAACATTCTAGACAATCTAGGGAGGGGAAGGGAAGAGAGAGAGACACAGAGAAGGCTTAGGGAGGGAAGAGGAGGCAAGGGGGATGACAGCTCAGGCAGGCTGTACTGTCAGGAGAGAGACAGAGGGAGAGAGCAGTTGGATGAAGATCAAGGAGCTTGGAGAGGCTGCAGAAAGCATTTTTTCCTATTCTTAGTGGATGTCAACAAGTGAGCATTGCTAGGGCACGTAGCCTGTGAACGGTGGGGTAGCAGCTAGGCAGGCAGATGGTATGTCTCAGAGAGCCTCTTCCAGAGCTCAATGCAGATCACAACTTGCTCCAATTCCCTGCTACACATAGAGGTGCACTTAGGTAATTTTGGACCCTGGACCTAAAGGCCTTTGGAGCCCCCCCCCCCGGAGGCCTCCCCCCTACAAGTTAAGAATCATCCCCTTACATTACACACACACATATACCATGAAAAACACAGCATTTTTTACTCATGGGTTCTTGAGGGAACAAACAGCAACTGAACTCACAAGAATGTAAGAATAAAAAACAGATATATTTATGCAAATATGCATTAGATGAAACATTTCAACATGCAACTTAACATATTAACACCTAGACCCATTTCAGACTGGTTTTCATGTGGGCTCTGGTGCTAGTCAGCCTGATGGATGTTCTCCAACTGGCTATTGACAGTGGGCGTGTGACTCTGCTGATCCTTTTGGTCTCTCTGTGGCTTTCAATAACATCGACCACGGTATCCTTCTGAACCGCCTGAGGGAGGTGGGATTGGGTGGTGCTGTTTTACAGTGGTTCTGCTCCTCCCTCTCTGGAAAATTCCAGATAGTGTCACTTGGAGACTGTTGTTCTGCAAAGCAAGATCTAAAGTGTGGAGTTTCACAAGGCTCCTTACTGTCTCTAATGCTCTTTAACATCTACATGAAACTGCTGGGAGAGATTATCAGGAGGTTTGGTGTTATCAATATGCTGATGACACCCAGATCTACTTCTCCATGTCGACCTCATCAGAAAATGGCACATCTTCTCTAAATTCCTGCCTGGAGGCGGTAGTGGGCTGGATGAGGGATAACAAATTGAAGTTGAATCCAAATAAGATGGAGGTACTGACTATGGGGGGGCAGGACCTGAGAGATGATTTAGATCTGCCTGTTACACTCTCCCTGAAAGATCAGGTTCATAGCTTGGGAGTGCTCCTGGACCCAAAACTCTCCCTGGTTTCTCAGGTTGAGGCAGTGGCCAGGAGTGCTGTCAGAAGTTCCTACACTCCCCCACAAGACAGGGTTGTGTACCCAGCCAAACGGCAGGGTGCCATCCCCCAGCTCCAAATGCCAAGGCAACCCCAGTAATTACCTCTCATGAGTCAGGGAGAGCTTGGAGAGAAGTGCAACAACTGCTGGGGGATGGGCGGGGACAGCCCAGGAGATGGCAGCTTGGTGGTGAGCGAACAGCAATGATATTAACTCCACAACTGCAAACAGGTGCAAGGATATTAAGGAAGAGGGTTAACAAGTTCCTTTGGGGAGCCATGGGTTGTCTGGCCAATACACCTGCCCAGCGAGGGAAGATGGAGCAGGTTGGAAGGGGGGAGGAGTGTCTGAAATGCAGGGCTCTATTTAAGCAAGGGGTTGCCGAGGATGAGGAGATCAGCCGGGATGGGCTTGTTGATCTGACTGTCTCCTGGGGAGGAGATCAGACCTTTTGCTCCCACTGATAGGAGAAGAAGGGAGTGAGTGAGCTTCCCTCCTTCCCCTGCTCTGATGCTGTGCCCACGCCTAGAATTTAGTGCTGGAGGGCAGAATGTTTGCCTTGGAAAATTCCTCGCCCCAGGAATGCTGAAAAGTGCATTTCATCAGTTTTGGCTGATACATCAGCTGTGTCCATTTCTAGAAGTAAATGACCTTAAAGCAGTGGTAAACATGCTGGTAACCTCCAGGCTTGACTCCTGTAATGCACTCTACATGGGGCTGCCTTTGTCCGGAAACTACAACTGGTATAAAGTGCGGCAGCCAGATTGGTCTCTGGGACAACACAAAGGGATCACATAACACCAGTTTTAAAAGAACTGCACTGGCTGCTGATATATTTCTGGGTGAAATACAAAGTGCTGGCTATTACCTATAAAGCCCTTAATGGCTTGGGTCCAGGCTATTTATGAGAGTACCTCCTTTGTCATAAACCCTGCCGTCTGTTACAATCTTCTGGAGAGGTCTGGTTACAGTTGCCACCAGCTCGTTTGAGGTGATCCAGCACTGGGTTTTCTCTGTGGCTGCCCCATGGCTTTGGAATATGCTCCCTGCTGAAATAAGAGCATCTTCTCCATTTATTTTCAGGAACACCCTCAAGATTCTCCTGTTCTCACAGGCTTTTAATTAGAACTAGCTGACCTGGCGCAGAGCATCTGTGTCCCTAGTTCTCCCTGCCTTCCTCCCCTTCAGCCCCATTTTGTTCTCCTCCCACCCACCCACAGCCCCAGTTCATTCTCCCTCATCTGGTGGCCAGCCTGGCTGCTGCTTCTCTCCCCCCCTGATTCTCCTTCCCACTGCTTTTCCCACTGGATGTTTCTCCTCCCTGCAGCTTCTCCCAGCAGCTGCCCAGCCTGGCCACTGCTTCTCCTCCCTGCCGCTTCTCCCAGTGGCCGACTGGCCTGGCCGCCACTTCTCCTCCCTTCTGCTTCTCCTGGTGGTTGGCTGGCCTGGCCACCGCTTCTCCTCCCTGCCTGCTCGGCCGTTCTTCTGGCCAGCAGTTTCCGCCTATCTCCGTCGCTAATCAGCAGCTGCTTGCAAATTCTCGCGAGAGCTGCTACACATGGGATTAGCGATAGGTATGCCTTAGAGAAAGGAACATTGGTCTTACCGTGAAGGGTTCTTTTTCCTTGCAGTAGGAGATCCTCAGATAGGGTGATGCACTGCGCATGCCCGAGACAGAACTGGAATCACGTGGTTTGGTTGTAGGCGTGGTTACCTCCTCACTCCAGTTCCAGTGATGACGAGCGAGGATTCGGTCCGGATTGGAGAGAGCTCAGAACTAAATGGTATGAGAAGGCTTAGGAGTGTAGAGCAAAAAATAATTAGTAAGATAAAAGGAAGGACAGTAATGCTCATGCCCTGAAAGCAGCCACATTCATAAACGCCCCCTGATTTGAGTACCAACCCGCATGAACAGAAAAGATGACTATACAGGTAGTCTCTTCAACGTGACAAACATCTGGGCGGGGCTGAGGATCTCCTACTGCAAGGAAAAAGAACCCTTCATGGTAAGACCAATGTTCCTTTTTCCCTTGCGTAGGAGATCCTCAGATAGGGACTTGCCCAAGCTGATAGAAGGACCCTGGGATGGGCAGGATGAACTCAGACTACCTGTTGAAGAACCATGCGACCAAATGCTGCTTGCTCTTGAGAGAAGTCGTGGATTTTATAGTGTCTGATAAACGGAGTAGAAGATGACCAGGTAGCAGCTCTACATATTTCTGCGAGTGGCACATGAGCGGAGAAGGCCAAAGAAGCCGCTGCGCTTCTAGTAGAGTGAGCCATGAGTCCTCCCGGAAGGGGAAGGTGTAAGACCGAGTATGCCAGGCGTATGCAAGATTTAATCCAGCACGCTAAGGTGGATTTAGATACCCTATTGCCTAGGTTAGAAGGATGAAAGGACACAAAGAGGGCATCTGAGTGGCGAATATCCTTGGTGCGGCGAATATAAGTACTTAAGGCCCTGCGTACGTCGAGCTTATGTCACAATTTCTCCCTGGGGTGCATAGGTGAGGGACAGAAGGAAGGAAAAACAATCACCTGAGCTCTGTGAAAGGTGGAATTTACCTTAGGAAGAAAGGTTGGGTCCAAGCGGAGGACCACAGAATCGGAATGAAAGGTACATAGTTCCTTACGAGTGATAGGGCTGCCAACTCTGAAACCCTGCGAGCCGACGTGATGGCAATTAGAAAGCATAACTTGAAGGACAAGATACGTAGTGGAATTGTGCTTATCGGTTCGAATGGTTCCTTGGTCAGGGCGTTGAGCACCCAATTCATGTTCCATGATGGAAAACGTCTGATTGGAGGAGGAGCTAAATTTGCAGCTCCCCGCAAGAACCTGGAGAGATGGGGATGTAAGGAAGACTGACCCGCCACGACAGAGGATAACTGGAGAACTGAGGCAAGGGCCGAGGCCTGGCGTTTGAGGGTACTGGGCCGAAGTCCCATATCCAGGCCTGCTTGTAGGAAGTCCAGAACTTCCGGTATGCCAGCCGTCCTGGGGTCCTTAGTGTGAGAGCGGGCCCATTTCACAAAGGCGGACCAGGTGGATTGGTAGATGAGAATGGTGGATGGTCGCCGAGATGCAAGGATGGTGTCTTGCACGCTGGTGGAGTATCCCTTATTTGCTAGGATTGAGCGTTCAGCCTCCAGGTGGCTAATTGCAACCACTGAGGGTCCGGATAAACGAGGGGCCCCTGATGTAGAAGATCCGATCGGATGGGAAGGCGCCACGGGGGAGCTGTGGCTAGGCTGACCAGATCTGGAAACAAGGGTCGTCAGGGCCAGAAAGGAGCTATCAGGATGAGCTCCGCTTTTTCGAGGTGTAGCTTTTGAATGACCCTCATCTGTATGTGAACCGGGGGGAAAGCGTATAGAAGAACCCCTGGCCACTTGGAGTGGAGAGCGTCCGTGGCCTCTGCTAGGGGGTCGTGGAACCTTGAAAAGAATCTTGGAAGCTGGCTGTTGCTGTGAGATGCAAAGAGATCCACTCGGGGGGCGCCCAGGACTCTTGTGAGCTGTAGGGTCTATAGGTCGCCTGGGTCTATAGTTTCCCTGCTCAGCCAGTCTGCTATCTGATTGCTGTCTCCCTTGAGGTGTTCTGCCAGGATGGACTGAATGTTGTGTTCCGCCCATTGGAAGAGCAGGTCGGCCTCCTGCATCAGATTCGCTGACCTGGTGCCCCCTTGGCGATTGATATGCGCCTTGACTGTAACGTTGTCCGTCCGAAGAAGGACATGATGACCCCGAAGGACCTGCTGAAAGTGTAGGAGAGCTAAGCGGGCCACATGTAGCTCCAGCCAGTTTATGGGTGCGGAGGCCTCTGATGCTGTCCAGACACCCTGGATCATCTGACCCTGACAATGAGCTCCCCAGCCTGTGAGACTGGCATCTGTCGTAAGTAATATCCTTTGGGGTTCCGTGAGTTGAAGTCCGTTCAGAAGCGCCGGAGATAGCCACCATCTGATTGAGTCCCTGACTGTCTGTGTCACAGGGATCTGGAGACTCTGCGCCGCCATGATCTGATCCTGCCATGGCAGGAGAAGCCATTGGAGGGGCCGAGAGTGCCATCTCGCCCAGGGGGTGCAGTCCATGCAGGCTATCATCGAACCCAGAGACTGGGCGAGCTTCATGACATCCTCCAGATGTTTGGAAGTGAGGGGGCGAAGCTGCTTGGTGATCTTCTCCCTGCGCTCTGGGGAGAGGGAGACTGTGTTCGGTATCGAAGAGGACTCCCAGGTGGACTAGCTGTTGAGAGGGGGCCAGGTGACTCTTTGTTTCGTTCACCACAAAACCGTGATCTCTGAGGGCAGTGAGTGTGAGGTTCACATTCTTGATGGCTTGATGTCTGGAAGGCGCTCTGAGAAGAATGTCGTCCAAGTAAGGGTGTAGCCCCACCCCCTGAAGGCGCAGGGCTGCTACCAGGGACACCATCAACTTCGTGAATACCCTTGGGGCGGATGCTAGTCCGAACGGGAGAGCTCGATATTGAAAGTGCTGGCCCTCGTATGCGAAGCAGAGAAACCTGCGGTCCTCAGGACAGATGGGGACATGTAGGTATGTTTCCGATAAATCCACCGAGGCCAGGAAGTCTCCCTTTCGTACTGCCTCCTTTATAGTGCGTAGAGATTCCATGCGGAACTTCTTCTTCCTGACAAACTGGTTGAATGACTTGAGATCCAGGATGGCCCTCCATGAACCGTCCTTTTTGGGAACCAGAAAAAGGATAGAGTAGGTCCCTTGGAATCTCTGGGATGGTGGTACCAACTCTATTGCTTTGATTTGAAGAAGATGTGTCAGCACCTGACGCATCCGAAGATGCTTCTGTGGCATGGAAGATCTTGGTGTGGGGATGAATCGTGAGGAGGGAGGGAAGATAAGATCTATGGCGTATCCCTCGGAAACAGTTTGTAACACCCAGTTGTCTGTAGTTGTTGAAAACCATGTGAGGGCGAAGTGTGCCAGTCGGCCTCCCACCTGGATGGCGTCATTGCTTCTGCTGCTTGTAATAAGGGTTGAAAGAGCGGGTAGGTCTGGCCTGGCCTCTAGACCGTTGTCGCCACTGGGGTCTGCCGAAGCCCCTGTAATTCGTTGAGCAGAAGTCTCTATTTTGGTAGGACTGAGAGTAGGTACCAGGGTGCTGACGAAAGGAGCTGTGACCCCCCCCCCGGCAGAGGGCCTGAAATCCTTCTTAGCAGAGGGCATAACTTTCTTCTTGTCTTTTGTATCGATGAGAATAGGTTCCAGAGCGGGACCAAAGAGAGAAGCCCCTACGAAGGGGGCAGAGGTCAGAGCCGATTTTGACTTAGTATCTGCGTTCCAGGGCTTAAGCCAGAGAGTCCTGCGTGCTGCTACTCCCACCACTAGGGCTCTAGAAGAATGTTGAATGATGTCAAGACTAGAGTCAGCGGTCAGTGCTGCCGCCTTGGCCATCTTGTTTATTCCCTGACGCAGCTTGCGGAGTTCAGGAGGGACGAGCTTAACTAACTCCTTCGCCCAGAGCACCGAGGCCCTCGCAAAGATGGAATTGGTCGTGGCCATCTTGATGGTAGCGGCATCGGCGTCGTGCGCCTTTTTCAGCAGTACATCGCAGCGCCTATCCTCCTGGTCTCATAACTGTTCCTGATGTTCAGAATGGACCAAGGCCCCAGAGACCATTTGCACTACCAGAGGGTCCACTCTGGGGGTGGCTAAAAGTTTAGAAACCTCAGTGGGAAGGTTATAGTGTTTTTTCGGAAGACAGCCTATAGGTCTGGATGAAGTGGGGTGCTGCCATTCTGCAGTCATAACACGGTGGAAGGGGGGGGGAGGGACCACTGGACTAGTAGGTTCTGAAGGAGGGAAAACTTGTTGGTCAAAGGTGGTCTCTGCAGGAGCAAGTGCTGTGGAGGAAACATCATTAATAACTCGTTTAGCCTTAGTCAGCAACACATCAAAGTCTGAGGAGGAGAACAGTCTAGTAGTATTGGAAATTGGTGGAGTAATTTCTTCTTCAGAGAGTTCCCCCTCTTCTTTATTGGATTCCCTGGGATCCCTGGGAACCGCTGGCATGGTACTAGAGGAACCCCCTTCTGAGGAAGAGGAGGAACCTATAGGAGGCAGAGGTCTAGATGGAGCTGGCGGGGGGAGGGGTAGGGATAGGGGCCGCCAGGATGGCAGGGACGGCCGGGACAGAAGGAGGCGGGGGTCTGTGCTTCCTGACGGGAGAGGCAGAGGACGAGGAGGGATGTTCCCTATACCAGGTTCGAATTCTGTGTGCGGGGGGTCTGGGAAGGAACCTGCCGTGCTCCCCCAGAGGAATAGCCCTACATCGGGGGCTGGAGTCGGGGGAGGAGGAAGATAGACTACCATCCCCTTGGATTCTACTACGTTTTCTCCCTCTAGGTACAGTGGCTGGGGGGGGGGATCCCTCCCTGGATAGCCTGAATATCTGCCCCTGTTCGGGAAGGGTGGCCCCCCATTATAGCAATAGGAGCCGTAGGGGGCTCAAGGTGGAAACCCTGTGCAAAGAAGGCTTTAAGCCATTCAGTGGCTTGAGGAAAGGGATCCGTACTCACGGGCTGCGCAGGAGGTGCAGGCGGTGGAGGAAGATCTGTGCGTTCCGGGGCCACCAGCAGCGGGGGGGGGACAGCGTGGACCAGCCGGTTCCCCCTCTACCCCCGCGCTCCCATTGGGAGGGATAGCTGCAGCCGGTATGGTGCCCACCGGGCTCCAGACTGCAACCTCCTTTTTGTGCTTCTTGATGTTCTCCTTCTGGCGCGGCTTGATCTTCACGCCATTTTTTCCCACCTTAGCCTTTGACCGGCGGCAAACCGCCTGAATTAGCAGGCGCTCACTAAGCCGTTTGCGCCCGTCCGTTAGCAAAGTAGATTCCTTAACCTTCCTCTTTCATTTAGGTGAGGAGGGTCGCTCTAGCAAATGGCGGGTCTTTGGAGCTTTAGCAGGGCGCTGCTCCACATAAACTTGTTCCAAACCCTCCAGCAGCAGGAAAGGTGCTGCTGAAAATGGCGGCGGCTGGCCGTGTTCCGTTTGGGGCGGGGAGCAAGCCGCTTCTCTAGCTAAGGTTCGGGAGCGGGAAGAAGAAGTCGCCGCTGGAGGGGCTTCGCTGCCCAGGAGCTGCTGCAGCTGCCCAGATTCCGATAAGGAAGCCAGCATGAGATCTCCGGCATAAGCCGATTCCATCTCAGTAAAAGAAAGAAAAGGATCGATTTGGAAGCCAATTAGAATCCAGAAATAAAAAAGTGAATTTGGACGGAGAAAATCTTTTGAGCTGAAAAGAGGTCTGCTTTCCTCCCACCCTTGCACACAAGGAGAGTTAGAGAAGGAAAGTAAAGCAGGCAGGAATAGCAAGTACAAGGACAAACTAACCAGAGCTCTCTCCCAATGATCCTATCTCGGGTGAGACAGAACTGGAACTGGAGTGAGGAGGTAACCACGCCTACAATCAAACCACGTGATTCCAGTTCTGTCTCGGGCATGCGCAGTGCATCACCCTATCTGAGGATCTCCTACGCAAGGGAAAAATATATATAAAGATTTGTTTTAATAATTGTTTTATACTATTGTTTTTATTGTGTCTCATGTATTTTAATCTGTGACTTTTAAATATTATTTTTAATGTTGTTCACCACCTAGAGATGTACACATCAGACAGTATAAAAATATGATAAATAAATTCATAAATATGTATTCCCATCCCACATATTTCTTTCCCCACTCCCTGCTCTGTCTCTAAAGCACCCGGTACAGGTCATAATCACACTCAGCCACCTGGCACAGTGTGGGCCAGTGGTGATCACACCACCCAGGACAGACTAAAGAGGATTTGGGGGCCCCCAGAGGGTGTGGAGGCCCTGGACTTCAACCCCGAAGTCCAGGGGTAAGAGCATCACAGTTACACAGAGGGGATTGCTAACAAGCCCCTGGTGGGACTTCTGTTCGGCTGGATAGCCTCACATAATCAGTGAGTATGAGCAAATGATTGCTGAATTCATGCTTGCTGCCACCTTGTCTTTATACTTCTTCGATCCTTTGATCTGAAAACAATGTCTTTGGTGCAGTGCAACATCCATCATGAATCTCCATACGTGTTAATAGCTAAACTATAAATACCTGGTTCTCATGGCAAAACATACTTCATTTCAAGGGGAAACCACCTGATAAATGTTACCATAAAGCAGGGATTCTCAACCTTGGGTCCCCAGATGTTGTTGGACTTCAACTCCCATAATCCCCAGCCCCAGTTGCCTTTGGTTGGGGAGTATGGGAGCTGAAGTCCAATAACATCTGGGGACCCAAGGTTGAGAATCCCTGCCATAAAGGAACTGTATCTGTTTGTTCTTGCTGCAAACATTTCAGGAGGTAAATAAACAAACTCTGCAAATAGCAGCTTAATCCTTGAGGCTCCTTTTCTGGTTGGGGTCTGAGAGGGGCGGAAGGGGCAATGGGTATTTCAGGAGATAGCCGTCTAAAACAATGGTTGCCAGCTCATTTATCATGTTGCAAATAGGGATGTGCACAAGTTCAACACTTCCAAAAGGAATGGTATGCTGACCACAGTATGCAATGGTATGCTGACCACACAAATGGTCGGCGGGCATATGCCCTGGTCATGCGTGTGCCAACACTGATTGGGACTGCAGGAAGCAGTGCTGCAGCCCCACAATCTCTTGAAAAACCAAACACTGGCGGTGGGGGAGTAGCGGGGCAGGGTCAAGCAGGTAAGGAGCTCCTTACCTACTCTTTTAAAGGCACCCCTTCCACTGCCCTGGGGAGTGCACAAACCGTGCACGTCCCTAGTTGCAAACTAAGCACAATGAAGAGAGCAGTTTTAATAACAAATGTGATAGGCACAACTCAATCTAGGAATGCACCCTATTGTAAGCCAGCCAGGAAGGATGAACATGAGGTATTCACTAATGCAACAACAGGATGTCTTCCTTAGGGGAAGACCAGCTAAACATTTACTATTTTAACAATGCACCCTTTGGATATTTAATTCCTTGAGTTGTCAGTTCGCTAAGAGTTCAGCATGCCTATTACCAGAGAGTTTCTGGTAGGAATGTTTGAAATGAACACAGGCTTAATCTTTAGTTTTTGGTTCTTTAATTCTTATATAGAGGATATGTTATGAGTTATAATGGTCTGTAGGTTTAATTCTCACCCCTGGGAGATGGACTTGAGGCCTCCATGAAGGACTGGTCTGACACATAGGCAAACTAGGTGGTTGCTTAGTGCACCAGGCTTTAAGGGGTGCAGTGACACCACAATACTCCCCCATCCCTGTTACAACTGTGCATCATGTCAGCCATTGTGAACTGTAACTTAGCATTTCACTGGTACAAGGGATTTTGTAGCAATGTGATTCAGCCAGCCAGCATAGCTTGAGAATAACATTGAATTATAAGGGAAGGTTCATAAATCATTATTAGATCCTGCATGGAAATTAATCTTTTCTGATATGGGTTTAACTCTTTCTCCACCATAACCAGACAAGACTCAATGCTTGTACAGCTGTTAAGATACAGGGGTTACAAGTCCATACCAATTTAGTTAACCTAATCAACATTTTCTGGTGACTAGTTGTTTCACTCATTCTCTGGGACTGATGGAGTACTCTCACAATTAAACAATGATTTTTTTTTAGCTGTGATTAAGCAAGAGATCAGAGGCCTCCCACACCCTGTGGGTGGAGTGGCTGCTGGGCCTGCCCATATGGCCCAGCAGCCCTTGAAAACTGAGAGGTGCTCCAATGCACTTGCGCAAAGGAGCACCTCACAGTTTTCAAGGGCCACTGGGCCAGATGGGCAGGCCCAGTGGCCGCTCTACCCATCCCCACCACAGGGCAGGGGAGACCTGCTCGGCTCACTTCCACCCCTGACTGCGCACATTGGTAGCTAAAATTAAGTTAAAATTTGGTGGTTCGACACAGCGGAATGGGTGCAGGGTGGCAGCAGGAGGCCCCCTCTAAATGCAGGGAGGCCTCGTTGTGGGGGAGAGCTCATGGCAATGGTGGTCCATGCACCAAAATTACCTAGGTGCACTACTGGCAGAGCTCTACATCCACTAGCTTGAGGGAGTTGGGTATAGTAGGCACTGCTTTGCAGTGGTTCCGCTTCTATCTCTCAAGCAGATTCCAGATAATGGAGCTTGGTGATGGTTGCTCCTCGAAATGGGAGATATTATATGGAGTCCCTCAGGGCTCCATTCTGTCACCAATGCTTTTTAACATCTACATAAAGCCGCTGAGTGAGGTCATCAGGAGATTTGGTGCAGGGTGTTATCAGTATGCTGATGACACCCAAAACTATTTCTCCTTATCATTGTGATAATCATCAGGAAATGGTATGCACTCCCTAAATGCCTGCCTACGGACAGTAATGGGCTGGATGAGGGATAAAAAATTGAAGCTGAATCCAAGCAAGACGGAGGTGCTCATTGTGGGGGATCAGAATTTGAGGGATGTGTTCGATCTTCCTGTGCTAGATGGCATTACACTCCCCCAGAAGAAACAGGTATGCAGCTTGGGAGTACTCTTGGATCCAGGCCTCACCTTAGTATCTCAGGTGGAGGCTATGGCCAGGAGCGCTTTCCATCAGCTTTGGCTGATTCGACAGCTGCGTCCATTCCTCGAAGAGAACAATCTCAAAACAGTGGTAACCTCCAGGCTTGACTATTGCAATGTGTTCTATGTGGGGCTGCCTTTGTACGTAGTTCAAAAACTTCAGTTAGTTCAAAATGCAACAGCTAGATTGGTCTCCGGGGCAACCTAGAGAGACCATATTATGCCTGTTTTAAAGCAGTTGCATTGGCTGCTGATATGTTTCCGGGCAAAATACAAAGTGCTGGTTATTACCTTTAAATCCCTGAACAGTTTGGGTCTGGACTACCGTAGAGAACACCTTCTTCTGTATGCATGATCCCCATCGCACATTGAGGTCATCTAGAGAGTCCTGTCTCCAGTTATCACCAGTATATCTGGTTGCGACTCAGAGCTGGGGCTTCTCTGTAGCTGCTCCTGGCTTATGGAGTGCACTCCTGGCAGATATCTTCAGTTTAGGCTTGCTGTTGGCCTTTAAGAGGGCCCTAAATACTTTCTTGTTTGGCCTGGCCTTCCAAGGTTTTAAAATTGTTTTTAAGTATTTTAATTGTTTTTAAATTGTGTTAAAATTGTTCTTATATTGTTTTAAGTAGTGTGTTTTAAATGATGTTTTTGTGTTTTTTTAATATTAGTTGTACACTGCCCAGAGCCTCTGGATGGGGCAGTTTATAAATGTAATAAATAAATAAAATAATAGCGTATTATAAAATATATACAGTCAGAATATTTCCACTCGTTATCCTTCTTTCCTATTTACTGGATTTTCTCTACATTCATAAAACATCCAAGGTGTAAAATGTAACTACTTGTTGTAGATAAATATCTGATATGAACTGTGTAGAAGTCTAGAAAACTGCACATTTAAGGACATTGATCTTCCATTGATTTGTAATTTAACTGGGTTTGATCCAGTAGAGTGGGAGCACAATGCCCATGCATGGAGGATTCTTGCAGAGTCCTGTTTTCTCCCATTAACCTGCCAAGGCAAGCACACAGGTGCATGCTTAAGCAGTGCATTGCCTCTGTGACATGTATGAGGCAAAGCACTCATGTTCCACATCATGAATAACTTCCGCAAAGCATAGAGTGATGGCTGGATAGGGACATGAGAAGCATGCATGTGTCTTCCATTCTCTGCAATGGCCACTTATTTACTTATTTATTTGTCAGATTTGTATACTGCCCCAAACTTTTGTCTCTGGGCAGTTAATACTTGTACTCCTTGTGGACTTAGCTATATATATAATTCTCTTAGATGTAGCCATCACTAATCCCATGTGTGGCAGCTCTCGCGAGAGTTCGCAAACAAGGGGACGGGGAGAGGAAAGCAACAGTGGAGAAGATAAGGTGAACATCTAGGTGGCCAGGCCAGCTGGTAGGGGGAAAAATGGTGGCCAGGCTGGCTCACCGGTGGAGAGAGAAAGTGGCAGCCAGGTCAGCCAGTGGGGGGCGTGGAGTGAAAGCAGTTACCAGACCAGCGGGAGAGAAAGATAAGGGGCAAGAATGAGGGAGAACTAGAGGCGCAGAGACACTACGTCCGGACCAGCTAGTTTTATTTATTTATTGTTCAGTTTTTATATCACATTTCATAAGGCATCCCAAGGTGGTTTACAAAAGTTAAAATACAATAAAACTTCATAAACATCACATTTAAAGCTTTAAAATCAGTTAATCAGTAAAAACCATAGAACACCACCACACACATAAAAGACACACAGAAGCAGGAGAGCAGCTGAGAGACCTGGCAGCCCCTAAGGGATAAAAGCCTGAACAAATAAAAAGATCTTTAGTTGTTTTTTAAATGCAGCCACAGATGTCAAAGAGTGGACATTTACTGGGAAAGCATTCCAGAGCCTGGGGGCAACCTGTCCCACATATATAACAATTTAACCTCTCTCAACATTGGCTCATGGAGCAAAGGCCCTTCCAACAACCTTTTGGATGGGCAGAAACCCTTGGGAGCAGGCAGTCCTTTTGGTATCCAGGGCCCAAACCATTAAGAGCTTTAAAGGTAATAACCAACACCTTGAATTGGATCCAGAAACAAATTGGCAGCTAGTGCAGCTCTTTCAAAATAGGTGTAATATGCTCCAAGCAAGCAGTTCCAAAGAGAACCTTGGCAGCTCCATTCTGCACCAACTGAAATTTCCAAATATTCTTCAAGGGCAGCCCCACATAAAAAGCATTGCAGTAATCCAGCTGTGACGTTACTAAGACAAGTGACTAAGGTAATCGTGGCCAGATCTATCTCCTCAAGAAAGGGACTCAGCTGGTGCACTAGCCAAAGCTGTGCAAAGGCACCCCTGGCTACCACCCCCACCTGAGCCTACAAAAGCACAGCTGGGTCCAGCAACACCCCCAAGCTGTGCACTTCCTCTTTCAATGGGAGTACAACCCCATCCAGAGTTGGTTGAATTGCCTTATCCCAACTGACTTTTTGACTGACCAGCAGCACCTCTGTCTTGTCTGTATTTAACCTCAGTGTGCTAGCCCACATTCAGCCCATCACCACCTCCAGCCCCTGGTTCAGTACATCTGATGCTTCCCTAGGATCCGACGTCAGAGAAAGGTAAAGCTGAGTATCATCTGCATATTAATGACACTCATTCATTCATTCATTCATTCATTCTATTTCTATACTGCCCTTCCAAAAATGGCTCAGAGAAATAATAAATAAATCAGATGGCTCCCTGTCCCCAAAGGGCTCACAACCTAAAAGAAACATAAGATAGACACCAGCAACAGTCACTGGAGGTACTGTGCTGGGGATGGATAGGGCCAGTTACTCTCCCCCGCTAAATAAAGAGAATCACCACGGTAAAAGGTGCCTCTTTGCCAAGTTAGCAGTGGTGTGCCAAGTTAGCAGGACTTCAGTCGAAACCTCCTGATGACCTCTCCCAGCGGTTTCATGCAGATGTTAAACAACATAGATGATCTGGCTCTTTCTTCAGGCTTTATATTAGTCATGTTCTTTGGTTGTATCTGATGATCTTTGTGCTTCTAAAGTAAAATGTGCCGTCAGGTCAATTTCGACTCCTGGTGCCCACAGAGCCCTATGGTTTACTTTGGCAGAATACAGGAGGGAGTTTACCATTGCCTCCTCTCACACAGTATGAGATGATGCCTTTCAGCCTTTCATAGTCTTTCATAGTCTGGGAAACATACCAGTGGGGATTCGAGCCAGCAACCTTCTGCTTGTTAGTCAAGCATTTCTCCACTGCACCATTATTGGAAAGGGGGGGGGAATGTTTATTTGCTCGATTTAAACTCTTATTGTGAGCTGCTTTCACAAGGCTGGGAAAGCAAGATATAAAATAAACACATACATGTACATCAAGCAATTTTTAAACCATCTGAGGTATTATCATGAGATATACATTTGTAGCCAGCTCCATTGCATTCAAGGAAAGCAGAAGGGACACACATTTAGGGAATTACCTGAGAAAACCAAAATATATGAACATATTAATATAACATATTATAAAGAAAGTATATTTAGATTTTACTATTTGATGACATTTACCTAAATTTATTTTAAGAAGGGCCTTGTTTTTAACAATAATCTTAGTAAACTGAATAATTAATTAGCAAGCACATAGGATCAGCAAACTAATGCTTTAATCTGTTAAACCATCTGTTCAGGAGCACCCCACTCAAATCTTGGCGTTATTAGAAGATGGGTGAATACTTTTGCTTTTTATTACTAGTTGCAAATTGCTATTCCTTGCTGAGAACTCCTTCTTTATTTTAAGCTCATGAAGGAAAAAATATTTTAAAAGGTTAATAATTGATCCAGCTTCTGCATTCATGCAAGGGCGTAGCTAGGGGAGAGGGAGCCCGTGTTCACTCCTCTACCCGGAAGTCCCTTGGCGTGAAGGAGATAATGAAGGAAATAGGGAGAGGTGGAGCTGGGGGGCCCTCAGGAGCTGGGGTGCCCGGGTTCTTTGACCCCATCAGCTCAATTATAGCTACACCCCTACTGTCATGCCAAAGTTTGTGCCAAAGAGGCTGATATACGTTGGCAAGAAATCTAATTTTAAATATAACTCACAAATTGTGCATAAGATAAGATAAATTAGATGAGATGTGTCAGCACCATGAGTTCCATACATTCTATCAACTGAGCTGCCCTGATGACCCAAAGCTGCTGTAAACATCTCTTAACTAGCTCAAATGGCACCAAGCACCGTAAGTCCCACAAAAGAAATCCTGCCATTTGAAAAGTATTGATGGAATCTCATTGATATGAGACTAAAGTATAACTGTAAAAGACTATTAGACATGAGCTCTTTTCTTGCCAATGGAGGAGCTAAGTAATATGCCTTTGTCACCTCTTATTTAGTATTTGAAGTATGGAAATTTACTTATTTCATTTATACATTTCCACATCCTTAAAAAACAAAACAGGGTGGCTAACGATGATAAAAAATAATAACATTAAATCGATACAATAAAATCAATTAAATATAAGAAAACATAAATCATAGAATTTTAGAGTTGGAAGAAACCTGAAAGTTTTTCCAGTACAGTCCTTTGCTCAGTGTAGAATCTACCACTGCATTTCTTACAGATGGCTGTCCAGCCTCTGTTTGAAAACCTTCAGTGAAGAGGAACTTAATCCATCACTGTGTAAGGCAGGCTGTTCCACGGTCAAATAGCTCTTATATTTAGGAAACAGTAACAAATCCATAATAGTAGCAAGTTCAAATAAAATATCTCCAGTCTGGTACACATCAGGAATGCTTGCTGGAAAATATAGAGGTTGTTCTCATGAACAACCCTGTCTGGGTAGGACAGAGTTAGCCCAGGTAAGGCTGATAAGGACGTGAGGAGGTGCCTGACAAAGGAATAAACTGGCTCATGCACACCCCTAAAGGCTGGTTATGATGAGTGCTGGGATCGCTCCCGATCCTGCTGCTCTTCCCCCAGGTAGCCCTGCTTTTCTACCCATGCAGAAAGTGTGGTAGGAGGACAGGCGCTGGAGGACAAGTGTGCATCTCCTACCTCACTCTCTGGTCATCTGGGTGCTTGTACTGCTGGCAGCTGCTCCTGGGCTACTGACAGCCATCTCTACCATAGAGGCCAGGGGAAGGAGCACCCCAGCACCAGGGAGAATTCCCAATGCACCACACTGCTTGAACAGTGCATTGTGGGGTCCACAGCAGCCCAAAACTTCCTCCCCACTTCCTGATTGCTGCCTGACTCACTGCTGTGCCAGTCATCTGGGTGCGTGCAGGGTGGTGGAGCCCTGTTTAGGCTCAGCAGGTTCCTGCCTTCCCCCAAACCCTCCCCACTTTGATCCTGTGAACAACTTCATAGTCTCCTTAACTAATCTCCTAAACAACAAAGCTAAGTAGGTACCCTGCACTAAGGCAGGAGTTACATAATAAGAGTGCCCCCATTACCTCTTGTGCCAGCCAATCTTTCATCAGACACTTGGAGCAGGGCCCCACGGCTCAAATGGGAAACATTTTTTTCCCCTGAGGGGTGAAAACCTTATGACTTTTCAGCACTAGATGGAGGCCTTTTTCTTTGCCCAAGTCTTGTAGTCTCTGTTATGCTACTGCTTATGGAATGTTTTATGCTGTTTTGCTGTGCATTAATGCAATTGTGCATTTTTATTGCTGCATTTTCAACCACGGTTTTTACTACTGTTGTTTAATGTGTGTAGGGATGTGCACAAATAGATTTTTTCATTTTGATTTGTACCCAAATCAAAACACCCCCAATTTGTTTTGAGTCTGAATCTGACCACCCCGATCACCCCAGATTCTATTTGTACCTGAATTTTCTGAATCTGAATGGATTCAGATAAAAAAGGGTCCTGGGGCCGAAAGGGGGGTGGTAGTGCCCAGTGGGTAGAAGCTACCACCCAAATTTCAAAGAAATTGGGCAAAGGGGTGATTTCTAAAGAATTTTTGACGTTTATGTATCTTTAAGATTTTTCCCATAGGGAATAATGGGGATTTCAGCAGCCTTATTTTTATTTATTTATTTATTTATTTATTTATTTATTGAAACATTTTTATACCACCCAAAACTTATGTCTCTGGGCGGTTTACAACAGTTAGAACTCCCCGGAGGTGGGGTGGCACCAGGGTGGCCCAGAGTGGGATGTGGTGGGTGGTAGTGCCCAATGGGTGAAAGGAAGCTACCACCCATATTTCAAAGAAATTGGGCAAAGGGCTGATTTTTAAAGAATTTTTGAAGTCTGTGCATGTTTGGGGCAGATTCATGGCAGAAAAGGGGGCTTTGGGGGCAGAAGAGTGGGTCAGGTGGTAGTGCCCCAATGGGTGCCTGCTACCATCCAGGTTTCAAAGGAA
Source organism: Hemicordylus capensis (assembly GCF_027244095.1). Classification (NCBI taxonomy): domain Eukaryota; kingdom Metazoa; phylum Chordata; class Lepidosauria; order Squamata; family Cordylidae; genus Hemicordylus; species Hemicordylus capensis. Next base: position 386,990,811 of record NC_069657.1, on the reverse strand, counting down.
TGGGGCAAAGGGCTGATTTTTAAAGAATGTGTGAAGTTTGTGTGTCTTTAAGCTTCCCCCCCATGGGGAATAATGAGGATTCCAGCAGCCCCAACTCCACTTGGGGGGCACTGGGGTGGCCCAGAGTGAGTGGTGGTGTAGTGCACATAGGGTGCCAGCCACCCCATACCCATAAGCCCATGGGGTACTGGGTTTTGTTGTTTCTGAGGTGTTCTGAGTGTAGATTCTCTGGTAGCAAATGAGAGTGGATTCATTGTCATTGAAAATGACAAATGCCCTCCCTTCCCCAAGCATTTTCCATTCATGCGCCCCCTCTAAATGCAGGGTAACAGCAGCAGCAAGAAACAAGCAAGCAAGTATGATATCACAGATGCAGCAGACTAGGGCCAACAACAGCATCAAATGTGCCCTGCCCTCCCTTCCCCAAGCATTTTTCACCCACAAGCAACAGACAAAGCTACATCTGTGGCACCCAGCCATAAAAGCGGGTTAAGTAAGGAAGGATAAAAACAACATTCTGCCAGTGGAACAGCGAGGTTTGGCCCCCCTCCCACCTTCACAAGTAAAAGAGTGAGGATGACAACAATGGCACACAATTTTTTGGCGCATCCCCCCCCCATTTCTGAAACAGATCAGAGCCTGTGGCACCAGCACAACCTATTGTAGATGCAAGCAATCTAGTTTGAATAAAAATTATGATGATGCTAGAAGTCACAATATGACCCAATCTTCATTGCAAAGAAGTCCGGGAGGGGGGAGGGAGGGAGGGAGGGAGAGAGAGAGAGAGAACCTGTTCTGTGCCCATCATGAGGTCCCCAAAATACAGGCACAACAACAAACCATCCAAGGCATTTGAATTGCATAATTCTTGAATTGCTAAGCTTTAGCAGGGCCTTTTACTTTTGTTTGTTTTTGCACTTATGGCACTTAAAGTTGAATACGTGGTTTAAAAAAATCACTACACTGTTAAAATAAACATAGATGGAAAGGAACAACCATAGAGTAGGTATGAAGTTAGTTGAAAAGCCATGTTCAAAGAGTAATAAATGGATCAACAACAATATGGAAATACTGCAGTACATCATAGCTCCGTGCTGGGTATACTGCTGTTTAACATCTTCATTATAATAATTTTAATAATAGACAAAGAAGTGAAACAGTGCAAATCAAATCTGTAGGTGATCTAAATCAGAAGGAACAGAAAACACTCTAAGGAATAGGCTAGAAGTTCAACCATTGTCTCAGCAAATAGCCGACCTGAGATTAAAGCAATAAAATTAAACCTGGAAATAACAATTCTGCACATAAGAAAGAACAGAATGGTGAAATATAAATTGGGGGTGGTTGGCTAGACCAGAGATTCTCAATGTTGGGTCTCCAGCTGTTATTGGACTTCAGCTCCCATAATCCCCAGCCCTAGTGGCCTTTAGTTGGGGATTATGGGAGTTGAAGTCCAACAACATCTGGGGACCCAACATTGAGAATCCCTGGGCTAGACAGAAGCACCTCTTAGAACACATGTGCACAGAGTATTTCAATCCATTAAAACAGTCCCATCTCTGTAATGGGGAGTGCTGCAAAACAGTCCTGCCACCTCTCTTCTAGCACTACAGTGGTCCCTCGACTTACGAAGTTAATCCGTTCCGAACGCACGTTCGTAGGTCGAAATTTTCGTAAGTCGAAAAGTGCACCCCCAGAGGTCTGGAAGCATTCGTAAGTCGAGGAAACCGCATCTAAAAATTCATAAGTCGAGGAAGCCGCATCTAAACTGGCAACGACTTCCGGTCATTTTTGTCGTTCGTACGTCGAAAACTTCGTATGTCGAGTACTTCGTAAGTCGAGGGACCACTGTACTTTTAAAGCAAGTCAACAGGAGGGCACAGCACCCTAATACTTGGCCACCAGGGGTGTAACTATAATAGGGCAAGGGGATACAGTTGTCTGGGGCCCCACTGCCTTGGGCCCCCCCAGAGGCAAGTCACATGACTGACTCCCCCAGCCGTGCACCCGCCCGGGCTTCTTTCAGTTGTATTCATCCTCCAAAATTGATGTGAGTGAGCTGCACCTGGGTGTATTTACTGAGGTTTGCATTCCTTCATAAGAACATCTTTCCAAATTCTCCCTGTTATTTGGCTTGTGGAGTTTTGGACATAGAAGGTGACCAAGATATTCACAACAGTTTCATTAAAAAAACAAAAACACCCCACCCCACAAATTAACAAACAACAAAAGACTACTTAAACATAAGTCACTGATTAATTTCCTGTCAGCAAGCTGAGCAATTGTGTTGCAGCAGTTTTACAATTTGTGTTAGCCCTCTTCAGATGTTCTAAAAAGTTTGGTGTCACACCCTCAATCGCAGATAGCGAGGAGGAAGGGGAAGCTGACAGCCTTTCAGCCGATGCAGGGGTGCCTGAGGGGCAGAACCCGGCTGTCAGTTCCCAAGAGACGGCTGAGGAAGTTCCGGCTGATGTTTCAGAGCAGGCACAGCAGTCTGAGGCAGCAGAGACAGCGACGGACAGATGAGAAGATGAGCTGTGCAGGCAACCCCCACTGACTCCACAGCAAAGGCGTGTCACAAGGCGAAGAGCACAGCTGGAAACTATCAGGAGGAGTAAACGCCTCTTGCAGAGGGCTGATAAGCCTTGAATCCCTGCCAGCTGAGAGTTATCAGCTTGGACTATAAAGCATGTCAACAGCTTTCTGTTAGCTGCTGGAAGACAACATTTGTCAACCCTTGTGTCGACAGCTTTCAGTCCAGCCAGATATAGAGAACTATTCCGAGCCGTGTTTCACTTCTGCAGCCCAGTTTGTATTGCGGACTATCTTCCTGGACTTCCCTTCTGGGTGGCCAGATTGCTGACATTTGGATGCTGTACAAGACTAGCATACTCTAAAGCCTTGCCCCCACAATGATTTGCCCAGAAAGGCCCACCTCTCTGTTGTCCATGGTTACGGAGGTGGTGTATGTCTTCAGAGACAAGTACTATACTCGTCATCAGATTGTTATCATAATCAGAACACTGGGCCACCCCAGTGTCATTGATCATAGGAAAAATCTGACCACAAGTATGTTTATGTCTGCAAACACTGTGGACAGCAGGAAGGTCACACTTCTGACCATGTCAGCATTGGCATGAGGCTTCAGATATGTTCCCAAAAGATGTTGAATTCATATAAAGCATCCTTATTTTTAATAACATCTGATGAAGTTTGTGGTTTCTTATTTCCAACTAAACCAACAAAAGAGTTTAAAGAGTTTCCAACTAACTCTAATGTTGTTATTAATACTGTTACTCTCTACAGGAATGGCCAACCTGAGGTTCTCCAGTTGCTGGACTACAATTCCCATTATCTCCAGGCACAATAACTGTTAGAGATAGAGTTCCAGTGCATCGACCTTTTGCACCAACTATTCTAATGACCACTAGGGTTGTTGGGAGTGGAGGTAGTTAGTGAGGGTCTCCTTACCTGTCCCTTCTTGCCTCTACTCTATGACCCCTGCCTTGACTCCTTCAGTACTTCCTGTAGTGAGTCAGTCCTTTTCCTTTCCCCTTAGAGAGAACATGGAGACATCTCTCTCTTTCTACCTATTCATTATGTAGCTGATAGATGGGATAGGTCTTTCCTATCTCAAATAGGGATGTGCAAAACATTTCGGGTACAGAATGAGCTGTACCCGAAACTGCACATTTTGGGTAATTCGTTGCAGAAACTGCCCGTTTCGGGTGACCCTCTTGCCCTCCTGAAAGGTTTTGGAGCCAAAACGAATCACCCCTGTTTCAGCTCCGAATTTTTTGTAGTTTCGGCCCTCCATTTTGTAGCCGATAAAGTGCTTCTGCTACCTCCTCCATTTTGATTTCTGATGTCTATTTGAATTTCCCACCTTTTTGCCTCCCTTTGACTTCAATGCAAAAAAGTCCGATCTGATGAATTTCAGGTCCCAGGGCCAAAGGAGTGGGGTGGGGTGGTAGTGCCTAATGGGTGGGGGCTACCACCCAAATTGCAGAGGGATTGGGCAAAGGGCTGATTTTTTGGTGAATTGTTGAAGTTTTAGTGTCTTTGGGGAAGATTTGGGGCATGTGGTGTTGAGGTGTTCTGAGTGTAGATTCTTTGGTAGCAAATGAGAGTGGATTCATGATTTGTATTGAAAATCTCATTTGCTACCAAAGAATGTACACTCAGAACACCAGAACCCTGTACCCCATGGGTTAGAAACCCATGGGGGTGGTTGGCACCCTATGTGCACTACACCACCACTCCTTCTGGGCCACCCCAGGACCCCACAAGTGCACTTATGGGGCTGCTGAAACCTCCAATATACCTTATGGGAGGAAACCTTAAAGAGGCGCAAACTTCAACAAATCACTAAAAATCAGCCCTCTGCCCAAATCTTATGAAAAAAATATGGTAGCCTCCTTGCCCCCCTTGGGCACTACCACCAACCCCACACCACTCTAGGCCACCCCTTTCCCCCTGATGTGAAGTGATACACCTCCATTTTACCTTTTGGGGGGAAACCTTAAAGAAGTGTAAACTTTAACAATTCACCAAAAAACAGCCCTTTGCCCAATCCCTCTGAAATTTGGGTGGTAGCCTCCACCCATTAGGCACTACCACCTCACCCCACTCTTTTGGCCCTAGTACCCATTTTTTTGATCCGAATTGATTCAGATTCGGATTAATTCAGATTTGAATCAAATCTGAGATGATTTGGATGGGTCTGATTAGGACCCAAAAACAAATTAAGGGTGTTTCGATTCAGATCCAAATTGAATCATCGAAAATCCAAATTGCACACCCCAATCCCAAATGTACTTCACCAATAAATCAATTTAGTTTAGACCCTACAGCGATCTCCATGCATGTTACTTAAATAGCTGCAACAACTAAACTCTGCACTCTGTAACTGGAGTGGTAGCTTCCTTGGTACTTTGCTAAATAATCACACACCCCAACAATAACTTGTTTGATTTGTGATTATTATATGAGTTGTAGTCCAATAACAGTTTGTGACTCTCAGGTTGACCACCTCATGCTACTATGTAGCTCTATTTTATAGCTTCCTAGTCTTCAACAAGACTCCTTCCTTTCTTCCCGCCTCAAATCCCAACGGAACTCCCTCAGTCTAACTGCCAACCAGAAACATATCTTTAATCTGATGGCCATACTCTAAGAACACAGACAGCCCAACCCAGCAAGAAGAGTGGTTGTTGAAGGCCCTCTACCTGTTGCCCTTCCTCCTCCTCCTGCCTCCAGAGATCCGCACTGTTCTGTGCAACACAGATTGGGCACATGCCGGTGCACTGAAGAGGAGCTCGACAATTGTCTTGGGGGAAGATAGGTCCATCCCTGACTTAAATTGCCTGCTGTTTCGGTTATGTGAATAGCCTTTTTGTGTCCTATTTAACACAAGCTATCATACTGTATCAGGACATTAGTTCATCTAGCACAGTATTATCTACTCTAACTGGCAGTGTGTTCCAAAGGGCTAAGGCAGAGGTTTTTCCTCATTCTATGATCAAATTGTGATCCTCATCCTGTGAACAAATTATAAGTGGAGACTTATTATTATTATTTCTTGTTTACACAGTCAGACAAGTGTTATTGACTGGTTTGTTTTATCCAGACATCGAGTCCTTCCCAAGGACCTGGGATGCCAGAATTTTATCATCAATACTGTTGGTTATTATAGATATCGTCGCAAAATATAGGCTCTTCCCAGTAAAGCTGCTTTTTGTAATTGGCTGGTGGTGATTTCTGTGGCCCCTATGGTGTTGAGGTGCTCTTCAAGGTCTTTTGGAACTGCACCCAGGGCGCCAATTACCACTGGGATTATTTGGGTCTTTTTCTGCCACAGCCTTCCAATTTCAATTTGTAGATCTTTGTATTTGGTGATTTTTTTCTATTTCTTTTTCTTCTATTCTGCTATCCCCTGGTATTGCTATGTCGATTATTTTAACTTGTTTTTCTTTCTTCTCGACTACAGTTATATCTGGTGTATTATGTGGCAGATGTTTGTCTGTTTGTAGTCAGAAGTCCCATAATATTTTTACATCTTCATTTTCTACCACTTTTTCAATTTTATGGTCCCACCAATTCTTGGCTACAGGTAGCTTGTATTTTTTGCAGATGTTCCAGTGTATCATCCCTGCTACCTTGTCATGCCTCTGTTTGTAGTCAGTCTGTGCGATCTTTTTACAACAGCTGATTAGGTGGTCCACAGTTTCATCTGCTTCTTTACAAAGGCGGCACTTGCTGTTTGTGGTGGATTTTTTGACTTTTGCTCTTATTGCATTTGTTCTTAGTGCCTGTTCCTGTGCAGCCAGTATTAAACCCTCTGTTTCTTTCTTCCAGTTGCCATTCTTAAGCCATTGCCAGGTCTTGGTGATGTCTGATTTTCCAGTTATATTGTGCAAATATTGACCATGCAGGGGCTTATTTTTCCATTTTTCTGCTCGGTTCTTGACTTGTTCTTTCTTGTAGGCCTGCTTTGTTTCATTGGTGTTGAATAGTTTCGCATTCTTGACCATTTTAAGTGCATCTTCTTCACTGTCCTTTATATAGTTTTCAAGGCCTCTTTTCTCCTCCTCTACTGTTTGATGGACATGCAGCATTCCTCTTCCACCTGAGCTGCGAGGGAGGTATAGCCTATCGACATCACTGCGGGGGTGCAGAGCATGATTGATGGTCATGATTTTCCTGGTCTTACGATCCAGCGTCTCTAGCTCAGCCTGGGTCCAGTCTATTATTCCTGCAGTGTATCTGATAACAGGTATAGCCCAGGTGTTGATGGCTTGTATGGTGTTCCCGCCATTGAGTTTGGACTTGAGGATTTTTCTAACTCTCCTGATCTATTCACTTCCCATTTTTCTTTTAACTTCAGTGTGTGCGATGTTATCAGTCTGGAGAATGCCCAAGTATTTGTAATGTTCTTTCTCTTCCAGGTTCTTGATCTTGCTTCCATTGGGCAGTTCTATTCCTTCTGTTTTTCTTATTTTCCCTCTGTTCATTATTAATGCAGCACACTTGTCTAGTCCAAACTCCATTGCTATAGCGCTACAGAATATACGGCCAGTGTTTAGCAGTGATTCAATTTCGGACTGGGACTTTCCATACAACTTCAGATCGTCCATGTACAGCAGATGGTTGATTTTACTTGATGTTTTAGATGTTTAGTATCCAAGGCCTGTTTTGTTGAGTATTTGTGAAAGTGGGGTCATGGCGATTACAAACAAGAGTGAGTCCCCTTGGGAAATGCCTCTTCTAATGCTAACCTGTCCAAGTGTCTCGCCATTGATTGTTAACTGTGTACTCCACGTACTCATTGCTTTTTGAATAAATATCTGAATGTTTTTGCTGACACCAGTTGTTTCTAAACATTTTAGTATCCATGTGTGAGGCAATGAATCGAAGGCTTTCTTGTAGTCAATCAATGCAACACTTAGATTGGTTTTTCTTCTCTTGCAGTTTTCTAAAATCATTTTGTCAATCAGCAGCTGGTCTTTTGTGCCTCTGGTGTTCGGGCAATTTCCTTTCTGTTCAACTGGAAGCTGTTTGTTAGTTAATAAGTGTTGCATCACTTCATCTGCTATTATTCCAGTTAATAATTTGAACATGGTTTGAAGGCAGGTTATTGGTCTATAATTGCTTGGAACTGCACCTTTTGCTGGGTCTTTCATGATGAGATGAGTTTTCCCAGTTGTTAGCCATTGTTCAATATCACCTCCTTGCAACATGTGATTGAACTGTTTTGATAGTTGTTTATGAAGGCTTGTTAGATGTTTAAGCCAAAAGCCATGCAGTTCATCGTCGCCTGGAGCAGTCCAATTTTTAATTTTCTTTGCTCTTTCACTTATTAATTCTGGTGTTATTATTAGATCATGCATTAGTTGGTTACATTTTTGACCTCTTTCATCCAGCCTGCTTTTTTATTATAATCTATTGGATTGTCCCATAATTTCCCCCAGAATTGCACTGTTTCTTCTTTATTTGGTGTTTCTAGGTTTCTTGCAGTTTCTCCTTCTATGCTTTGGTAGAAATGTCTCTGATTTGACTGGAATTGGAGATTCTGCCTGTGTTGTGTAATTCTGGCTTCATATCTGCTAATCTTCTTTGACACTGCTGTTATTTGCTGCTTTATTATTTCCAGGACTTCTCTAATTTTCCTTGAATCTAGGTGGTATTTTTGGATCAGATACTGTTTGGTGTTTTCATTCTTCAGTTTCTTGTCTTTCATTTCTTTCAATTTACTAGCATCTGATCTAAGCCTGGAGATTTTATTTTCTAATCTAATCTTCCATTTAGGTGATGTACTGCTTTCATTTTTTACAGGTCCACTTATCTTATATCCGAGCTCTTGTGTTGTTATTGTTGCTGCACTGTACATTAGTTGGTTTCTTTCTTGCAAATTATTGGTTGTTATTTCTGCAAATGCAGCATTGACATCTTTTAATGCCTGAGCAAGTTGTTTTTTGGCAACTGTTTTTAGAGCGGGAAGTCGAACCCTGGTGGTTGTTTGGTTCATGTGCTCAGTTATTTTTTGCTTTAGTTCTTGTTGCTTTTCTGTTAAACGGCATTTGGGTTTTTGAGGTGAAGGCAAAGGGGAGGTTGCCTGGTTTTGATTTTGAAACAGTTCAGCAACAGTGGCACCCTCTATTTCCAACACCTACTCCACCTGCACCTGAGCAACTGCTTCAGTTGGTGGTAATTCTTCTTCCATATCTTGAGCCTGTGTTGCTCTTTGCAGTTCTTCCAGCTTATATAAATATGAAACTGTGACCAGGTTCTCACGACCATTTTAATCCTAGTTAAATGGGATTTTGATATTAATGTGATCATGTGAACTCACGTGCAGTGAGAATCCTGGCTGAGTTAATCAGGCTATTTAAGCTAGAATCATATCTAGGTTAGTCATTCCCTCCTGGATGCTCTAACCAGGACCCACTGATTGTATGAACCTGTGCCTCTTACCAGTCCTGGCTACCGCATGCACAGCACCCTCACCTGCACTTCCATCATATACATCCTTGGATACAGCAGGTCATGTCCAGTGATGCACTAGTCTCCTGCCTGCACAACATGGCTATGCAGCCAGAATACTTTTGGCTCCACTCTGCCTGGCAACACACCATGTCATCCATATCTGGCATGCTATGCTCACACCTGCTTCAACATTCATATTCCTGCACCTTCAAGGTTCAGCACAACATGCCATGGCCAGCAACTCAGGGACAACAGCCCCACATTTCACTGGCAGATGATGACAGGGAGATCTGTGGGACCAGTGCCATGAGTAGTAGAGGTACATACCTGCTGTCATGTGCTTTTGTTTACAAACAAATGCACATGGCTGGAGGATGATGTCATAGAGACGTCACAGGGGGCGGGGGCGTGCAGCTGTCAAAATGTGCTGATGTCACCAGAAATACGTCATCGGATATGCGTCAGTGGAAATACGTCAGCGGAAATGGTCAGATGGCCCCCGTGGCCAGAAAGGGTTGGAAGTAGGGGTACGTCCTCACCCCAGAAGTTTGGCCCCCACCCTTCCACTCCTACCCCCAGAATATGTCCATACATGTCCCGAAGGTTGGCATATGACCCCTCTACGAACATGCCTAGCCACCCTGGACCAATAGGAACAGGTTTCAGACCCCATAAAGGTCAGAGTGTGCAGGCTATGGCCGCAGTAGCCATAAAAAAGCCAAGTCTCCAGTGTTAAGAAAAGGAGATCACGTCAGGATTTCTAATCCTGTCCTGTGTCAGGGAAGAGTTTATGGTGCCTGCCACTCACTCTGAACACTCCCCTGCTTCCATGGACTTGATGATCAGTTCCTAAGGTCTTTGGAAATTGCTGAGTGTGTCCAAGCATGGTCAGAGTGACTTTGACCACCCAATCTGGCATCAGGGCCAACGGGAGTGTGTGTGGTGATCCACTGAAGGTTTTCCAGGTAATTGGGATCATGTGGGGGCTGCACTGCAGCAACTCGGCAGCAATAGTGATCTTCTGCCAGACACACCCAATGATCCTGGCTAACCTCCTGGCTGGAAAAGTGGTCATGTGTACAAACCAATCTTGTGTACACATTTCAGCCTGTGTACTATCTTGGATAAGGTATATCCCTTCACTACCAGAGTGATTAAAGCGTCAACAGCAGATGGAAGAATTTTTGGCTGTGGAAAACAGTGAGAAATCTTTCATTCTCCTATTTTAATTGATAATCATTTCTTAAACATATTTGAACTTCAATTCAGTGTTTTAATAAGCACAATAAGACTCTAATTCTATGCATACTAACTTGGGAGTAAATACCATTGAAATCTACAAGACTTATTCTGAGAAAGTAAGGACTAGCATGCATATTTGGTTGTGTTTTTAAGCTACACTTGATTAAGTTACCTAATTAATACAACAAAAACCCCAGAACATTTCATTTCTATGTTTGATACATGTAGTCAGAACTTTCTAGTTCAGTGGTTCTTAATGTGGGGTCTGCCAGATGTTGCTGAAATACAACTCCCAACATCCCCAGCCACAATTTATTGATCTAGTTCATTTCTAACGCTCATTATGCTGATCTTATATTCACTGATACCAGTATAAGTGGTCAGTCACCCTTGCCCTTGGTTATCTTTTCACTGGTCATACCTCTTATTTATGTAGTTTTATGTCTGCATTTATTTATTCAATTTATAAGCTGCCTTTTTTGCAAAAGAATGGTGACTCAAGACAACGTTACCACAGGCTCACAGTTATTTTGCAGTACAGTTGTTATTTAATAATCAGCAGGTTACCATGTTCTAAGAACTGGATCGTAGGTGAATAATTTGGCCAGAGCACAATAGCAACCACAATGATCTAATGTTTCTTCATCATCTTAACAATGATTTCACTTCTTAAAATACTTGTTTTGTGCCAGCTCCACTGGTTTCAAATGCTGTGAAGGCTGAAGTGCTCATACACAATAAAATGAGGAGTGTACCTCTGCAAAAACACTTCCTGAAAGTACAAACAATTCAAGTGAGCAAAACATTCCTGAAAACAGGATGCTAGTTATTGTAGGAATGGAAGAACAAAGCAGCACTAAACAAAGCAATACCAAAAATACAGGCTCAGCTTTTTAAAAAATGTGTCTATTAATTGCAGAGGAGTAATTTCACCTTTTCTTCAAGTAAGAGTATCAGCTTGTCTTTTATTAAAAATTCAAAGTACTGTCCCAGACATGATCTTGTGAAATTAGAATTGAATATTTCAAATGAAGGAATCAAATTTAGAGGGCTATGGGACATATTTGGATGACAGATCATGGACAACAAATAAGTAGGTAGTGTAATATCATCCCATTTAGACTCATCTAGAGTCATGATTTTTACACACAAGTAGAACTTCCTGCTCCCAAGTAGTCCCATTGGACGCCCCACCACCAACTTTTTCAGGCCACAGAGCTCAAGATAATTTAACATTTCACTCCAGGAGATTGCAGCAGGGACCCCCCATGTTCCAAGCATGATGTACTGAGAATGTGAGTCCCACAGAAAGAAAGAAAAATGAATCCCACAGCTCTATGTGGCGCTGCCTTTGTATGTAGTCCAGGAACTGCAATTGGTGCAAAATGCGGCATCCAGGTTGGTCTCTGGGTCATCTTGAAGATACCATATCACTCCTATATTAAAAGAACTACACTAGCTACCAATGTGTTTCTGGGCAATATACAAGGTGCTGGTTATAACCTATAAAACCCTAAATGGCTTAGGCCCAGAGTATTTAAGAGAACATCTTCTTCACTATGAGCCTCATTGCCCTTTGAAATAATTTGGAGAGGTTCATCTGTGGGTTGCCACCAACTTGTCTGGTGGCCACTCAGGGACAAGCCTTCTCTGTTGCAATCCCAAGACGTAAGTTTGGAGCAGTTTACAAATATAATTAACTAGCTGGCCCAGGCTCAGAACATCTGTGCCTCTAGTTCTCCCTTGTTCTTGACCTCCTCCCTCTTTTGCTGCCGCTTTCTCTCCCCCTCCCGCCTCACCCTGTCCGCCGGCTGGTCTGGCCACCGCTTTCATTCCCTGCCCGCCAGCCTGGCTGCCTGACCGTTCGCCTTATCTTCTCTGCTGTCATTTTCCATTCCCCCTCCCCTCGCTCATGAACTCTCACAAGAGTTGCCACGCATGGGATTAGTGACAGGTACGTCTAAGAAAATTATATATATAGATTAATAATGAGGATCCATACTTCAACAACTCAGTTCTCAGCATTTCAGGTGGGAGGACACTCTGTGACTGACCTAAAGGCAATCCAGGAGCTGGTCAAGCACATTCCACAATACAGTCATCCACAATCATCACATCTTTTGCTTGGTTTCTCATCAGCTGTCCTGGGCACAAGCTTCCTGGGTACACACAATATCAATGTCTTCTGTCCATCCAAGCCAAACACAGATGGCAGTGCTTTTCTTTGTGAATGTAGTTGAATCTCTGGGGGTACATCTGGCTTGTTGTGTCTCATGGTCAGGGGTGTAACTATAATTAGGCATGGGGAGGCTGTTGTCTCGGCACCCGCTGCCTTGGGGGGGGGGGGCTAAGAGCCTACCCGAGCTTCCTTGTGAGTCACTTCTTTTATCCCCCCCCCTATTTCAAAATGTTTTTCTCTCCTTGTTCTGGTGCCGGTATTTCCTTGTTGTCTCTGTCTCCACCCTTTGCCTCATGGGGTCGGGCTCCTCCTCCTTCCCCATCCATTGGTCCCTGCTTTCCTCCCCCGCCCGGCTGCCCACATGGTCCCTGGCTGAGTCCCCTCCTTCCCGGCCGCCCGCATGGACGCTTCTCCCCAGCCACGGTTTCTGGCCGGGCCGGCTTTCCTCCTCCTGGCCCGAGCCTTCCCCACCCACCCACATGGTCCCTGCTTTGTGCTCCCCCACCCGCATGGCCCCCGCTTTTTGCTGCTCCCCCTCCCTCCGTACCCGCCCACATGGTCCCAACTCCCCGGCCGCGGTTTCTGGCTGGGCCGGCTTTCCTCCTCCTGGCCCGCACTTTCCTCACTCGCCCGCATGGTCACGATCCTGACTCCCCTGCTTTCCTCCCCCCTCCCTGCCCAACCGCACGGCTGCTTCTCCCCACAGCCACGGTTTCTGGCTGGACCGGCTTTCCTCCTTCTGGCCTGGTGCCCACGCTTTCCCCACCTGCCCACATGGTCCCAAGACTCCCGACTCCCCTGCTTTCCTCCCCACTCACCCGCATGGCCGCTTCTCCCCGGCCAGCCACGGTTTCTGGCCGGGCTGGCTTTCCTCCTCCTGGCCTGCACTTTCCCCACCCGCCCACATGGTCCTGACTCCCCTGCTTTCCTCCCCGCCCGCCCGCCCGCCCGCATGGCCACTTCTCCCGTCCCTGGACAGCCATGGTTTCTGGAAAGTGGCAGCATTTAAAAGCTGCCCTTTCATCTTGATGAGGGGTGGGTGATGCCCACGAGCAATTTTATAACCTCTGGTAGTGGCCCTGCTCGATTGAAGGTAACAATGTTGCCAACGGTTACACTCCTAAGGAGGAGATAATTGTTTTCAAAAGTTGGGAGGGACCGGTGCATGCTGTCCCCTCTACAAAATCCCATCTGGGGTTGTACGAGTCTAAGAGCCTTGATGTTGGTTGCTTTTCTTTTAGAACCTGGCCACTGTGAGAGAGGTCAGGCTTTCTGGCAAAAGAGGCTTTCTGATTATGGACCGTGGTCTGGAGATCAGATAGCCTCTGGAAAGAATCAATGTTGCTTTTTCCTTTTGGAATGTTTGAAAAAAAGCATTTCTTTTTTTGCAGCAGTAACCTTCCTGCTGGGGGGTGGGGGGGAGAGAGAGAAGCCCCCCCAAATAAGCCATCCCACCTTCCTTTGCAAGCACTGTTGCTTGCCTCTGTTAAGTGTCTCTCGGAACAGTGGAAGGAGAGGTAGGCGGCAGAGGCATATCTAGGGAAAATAGCACCTAGGGCAAGCACTGAAATTGCGCCCCCTGTCCAAACATCTGACACCCATCTTTCAGATAACCTTAACATAATATCAGCTGAAAAATACAAACCAAGCTCGTTAATCTTTTAATATTTCAAAAACTATTTAGCAGTGGACGTAGCCAGACCAAAAAAATGCTGGAAAACTACAAATTTCAGTATGCTGGGGCTCATGAAATACCCAAATATTATGCAGAGGTGTACTTGGAAAAACTAAATAGAAGTGCCTGTCTATTTCTCTGCTATGCATTGTAGCATCACGATTACATAAATTTTAAAAATAAATGGAGAATTTGACTTTTCCCAGATACTCTGAAAATAATTAAAGGATATGCAGAGTAAACTGTGTCACTGCTTGGAATATATTCTAGTATTTCAGAAAGACAGTAAAAATGAGAGAAAGAGCAAGAAACTCCCAGTGGGCCTTAATACTTAGGATTCTACACTGATTCAAAGACAAACTCACCATTAATAGCCATATTATTAAGACATCACATTTAACTCACTTATCACAAGAAGCAAAGTAAGAGCAAATGGATACAATCTTAGCTCATAAACTTCAGCTCAGTATTCACAAGCCCTGATTCTCTGTACATAGTGCCAATCTGAATATGTGTACAGTGACATATTATATTATTATTTTTTTTAAAAAAATTTACCTGTAGCCCCTTTGGGGGACTTCCTAAAGGCTGTGTGTGTGTGGGGGGTATGCAAAGTTTTCCCCTCCCCCCACTGGCCTCTAGGGCCTCGCAGGCACCATTTGAGCATGTGCAGTGGTCATTTTTTTAAAAATATATATATTTAAAAATGGCCACTGAAAACAAAATGGCCACCACGCTTGCTCAAATGGCCTCTGTGAGGCCTGGCATGGCCTAGGGCCTCACAGAGGCCATTTGAGCATGCCCAGTGGCCATTTTGTTTTTGGTGGCCATTTTTTTAATTGTTTAATTTTAAGAAATTGCGCCCCCCGTCAAGTGGCGCCCGGGGCCCGTGCCCTGCCTGCCCCACCCTAGATACGCCCCTGGTAGGCAGTGATGGTTGGGAGGGGGGCCCCTTTTAAAAATCTTGTCTCTGGGCCCACTCCAACCTTGTTACGCCCCTGCTCATGGTGCCTGCTCAGGTCAACGCCTTGCTCAGGAGAACCTCTGCCTGGGGAAAAAAGTTAATGCTCATCACAATTCTCTGAGGGCAGATTCAGATTAACATTGCCCTGCACACAGAAAATAAGGTCTGTGGCAATAACACACCCTCCATGATGCCACTGGTGAATGCACTCTTGGCACATCCTTTAACTGTGTGAGAGGCATACTCAACTGAATCATCCCTCAACACGCACTTTGACAAGTGGGCCCAAGTGTTGTTCCATGACTGCACACATTGCTGCACAACTTGCAGGCCTACTTGTCTTTGTTGCAGTCCTCCAGCTTGCTTCCCAAGAAAAATATTCCCCATCAATGGGTAGGAAGTGTTTGCATCACAGAACCATCATATTTACAAACCATTCTTCTTTGGCTTGCTCAGCATGTGTTGCCACAAGGGCGAGCACCTCAGAAACCTAACAGCTGCTCATCAATTGCTGGTCAGACCCAGGAATGGAGCTGTGCTGCAGCTGCTGCACCACCAAGGTCCAGATTCCTCTAATGGTTGCCAGCTTGGCAATCACTCTTCTCTCCTGCCATGTGGCTTTGTCACTGAATCTTAAATTACTTCAAATAATCTCAGCTGCATTGTGGCACAAAGAAAGGAAGGCCCTAAATGTATTGCCCACAGTCCCTGCAGCACTCCATGACTGGCATGAAACACACCAGACAGGACTAGCAGACCAAGATATGCATTCAGTTCTGTTAGGTCAAGGTGCTCCCATTGGAACATAGGAAGCCACTCCAGGGCTCTCCAGGACTTCAGGCCATATTTGGATCTCTCTCTCTCTCTCTCTCTCTCTCTCTCTCTCTCTCTCTCTCTCTCTCTCTCTCTCTCACACACACACACACACACACACACACACACACACACACACTGCTTCACTCATTGCCTCCTCCTGCTGGACTAAACTTCTCTTGGTTTGCTGGTTTAACCTTCTCTTGGTCTGGCCTCTCACCACAGGACCCAGACCCCAGGTGAGTGATACTGATTGTAGACAACATTTTGCCATTACTGCTTATCATGTAACCACCTTGGTGCCTTCATTGGCAAGTGAATGAGGTTCAGCAGACTGTTCAGGGCCATACATCTCACCACTACATCTTCTTGCTCTCTCTACCTGGAACCAAGCTCCAACCCCCATCCCCTTCTGGGCTGTCTCCCACAAGGAGAAATGGGAAAAGAGCAGCAATGTACTGCAGATGGTTGATCCACTGAACCTGACATGTTTGTTTATTTCCTTACTACATTTTTATACTGCCTTTTTGCCTTGACAAAGGCACCCAAAGCAGTTTATAACATTAAAAGAAGCAAATAACAGATTAATAAAATGTTGTCTCAGGCTGTTGTTTTTTTCTGGAGCTGAGGACAAGAGCTCCCTGGCCTGGGTGCCTTCTTTCATGCCTTCCTCTCAGGGCACACTGCTCCTGGGAAGGTGGGGGGAGGGGCTGCCCCAACAGTCCTCACAGACCAGAGCTGTTCTATATGGGCTGATGTTATGCTCTCCCCTGGCCTGGGTGCCTCCTTTCATGCCTTCCTCTAAGGGCATACTGGTCTTTCCTTTGAACACTGTGGGACTTACTTCTAAGTAAACATGCACAGGATTGCACAGTTAGTCTTACTATGTCATTATGCATTTTGCAGTAAAGTTTACAGGGGATGAGGGGGATACCTTTGGATTTGTGGTGGCTGTGCCAAAGAACTAAAATATTCTAGGAGAATACCATTTTTAAAAAAATCTATACTGTCATAAAACATTGTTTCCACATAATTCTTGATCTGTTTACACAACATCCTGGTAAAAGTGAAAGTTGCTTCCATATTAATTATGTTGTCACATTTACCAAGTGCTTTACATTAATGTTCTCATTCATCCTTACAATAACCCTGTAAGTCAGGACATTAAATATTCCTATTTTACAGAAGAGGACAGACTCACTAACTTGCCCAGAGCCACTTAAATTGGTTGAGCAGAATTTGAAACCAGATAATGTTGGCCCACATCCACCATTTTCTCAGGTACACCATTCAGCTTCATATTACTAGCTATGGGCACAGAACATCAACACGTTGTGGTTGCTGCTGTTGTGATCCTTTTGGCCTTTTGGCTTTGTTCTGCTGGCAAAAATCCCTGCATCTGTGAGGTCAGATGCTTCCAAATGCCTTACTTGTTCCAAACATTACATCTGACATTGTGGAAGGGGGTGGTTTCATTTGCCCTAACTCAGGGGCACGGAACAATGCAGTGCCTCACATTAGTTTTGAGGCATTATTATCATCAGGGAAGACAAAACTGAAGTTTTAAACGGAACTGAAGTTAGTAATAAATCCTAATTGTGGAAAAGTGGCTTGAGTGGTTGGTGGCTGCCCAATTTTAAGCTCTCTTGAATGAGACTGATTATTTAGATCAATTTCAACTGGGCTTCAGTCCTGGTTTCTGACATGGAAACTGATTTGGTCACTCATGTCAAGAGAGAAATAGGTGAGTGGAAGACAGATTAGTGCTTGCCCTGGACCGCTCAGAAGCTTTTGATACCATAACTCTGGTATCCTTCTGGATAGGATGGACAGGTTGAGGGCACTGCTTCATCGTGGTTCTGTTCCTGCTTGGATTGCTGAATAAAGAAAGTGATGCTGGGGACTATTGTTTGGCTCCTTGATATTTATGATATGGGATCCTGCAAGGCTGCATTTTGTCCCCTATGTGTCATTACCCCCATTCTGAATCTGACCCTGAGAAGGGAGGACTAACAGTGGACCCAGTCCTGGGCTTCAGCCCCAGACCAGAGCCTGAGGGAGCTCAAGAGTTGGAACCCCTCCAAAAACAAACACATACACATGTATGCACGTGCGTGAACACACACACACACACACACACACACACACACACACACACAACACAGCACCCTCAGAGCCTGAGCCTGCCAAAGCAGCACTTTTGGAACCTGAGCCCCTTGAAGGGCTCCTTCCACCCTGCTGCATTCCTGATATCTGCACACCAATGCAAACTAGTCAGGATCAGATACAGAGGAGGATGAGTGCCAGACTCAAGGCTAGAAAATGTCCACTCTCTAAGCAGGGAGGGATAGCCTGAGGTCAGAAGTATTTAAGAGCTCAGTGTAGTTCTCACTGCTGTTGGAACAACTTGTAGGGTTGTGCACAGAACCGGCGCAGAGACCCTTGGGCCTCCGAACCGGTTCGAAGAACTGGTGTGGACGGAACTTCCGGCCATATCTGGCCAATAGGGGCAACGGCACGGCAGGGAGGTATGCTGCCTCCCTGATTAGCTGTTACAGAAACGGACGCCAGTGGGGGGAAAGCGGCAGGAGGGGTAAGTGCACCCTCTCCCACTCTTAAAGCGGCACCCCCGCCTTCGAGCCTCCCCACCACAGTTCCATGCACATCCCTAACAACTTGTCCCATGGAGCTGTCCATGGTGCTGCAACCTGACTTGCTGCTTTCCAGACCTCACGGGCTCTTATCTGCAGAATGGGACAGGACTTCATGTTATTCAACATCTACAGAAAACTGCTGAGTGGTGTTATGCAAGATGTGGAGTTGGGTACTATCAGTATGCAGATGACCCTGAGCTTCATCTCTCCTTTACATCTGATAAAAGTGAATCAGTGGAGATCCTGAGTCACTAATGACTTGATAATTGTCTGGATGAAGGCCAATAAACTGAAAACCAGTCTAGGCAAAGGAGGTACTGTTGGTGTGGATTCATCTGCCTAGAAGATGGTGTTTTGATTTGTTTCAGATTGAGTTGCCTTGCCCCTGAAGAATCAGGTTTGCAACTTGGGGGTTCTCATTGATCCAGCATTGACACTGAAGGCTCGGATTTCTTCCATGGCTCTGCCACTAGTTTTGGCTGGTGCACTATCTGCAACACCTTGTGGACAGGAAAAGCCTAACCACAGTTATCTATGCTCCAGGGATGTAGCAAGGTTGGAGTGGGCCCAGAGACAAGATTTTAAAAATGCCCCCCCCCACTAAAGCTCAGCTCACGAAGTAAAGAAATTTTAAATGAGGCTAAATAGTGGTAACAAAAAGCATAGTAAACTTTATGTGCCACAATAGAACATCATCCTAAATTATTGTTTAAAAGGTTTTGTAAATTGTGGCTGATGCAAGTCATTTAATGGTACTAGAGAAAGACATGCAGTTCTAGTAGCTCCAGGTCTTAACACTCACATCAATTTTGGAGGATGAATACAACTGAAGGAAGCCCGGGCGGGTGTGCGGCTGGGGGAGTCAGTCATGTGACTAGCCTCTGGAGGGCCCCCAAGACAGTGGGCCCCCAGACAACTGTCTCCCCTTGCCCTATTATAGTTACGCCCCTGCTCTGCTCTGGTAACCGCCAAGCTAGATTACTGTTATATGAGGGGTTAACAGGGACTGGGCACTAGGACTACATCTTACCAGCTCTCAAACAGCTTCACCAGCTCATGGTCCATTTTCAGGCCTATGGCAGTGTTGTTGCATACATCTAAGGTCCTATGCAGCTTAGGATTGGAGTACCTGAAGGATCACCTGCCAGGATTGCCTACCTCCCCATCAGCCTGTCTGCATGTTAAAATATGCTTCAGAAACCTTCTCTTGAGTGCTCCAACCATTTGAGGCTAGATGGGTGGCTACGACAAAGGTTCTTTTTGATGGTGCTGCCCAGAAAGGTTTGCCTGGTGGTGACTTTGGCATATTTTTAGTGCTAGGGGAAAACCCTTTCTATTTTCCAAGACCTTGAATTGAATTGTAGTCCCTGAATTTTGCTTGCTGCTTTAATGGCATTTAATGATATTTTTAAATGTTTATGTGTTAGCTGTCCTGAAAACAACAACACATGATATCATTTGAAATACATACATAATTTGAACAATAACATGAATGTCATCAAATTAAGTACCCAATTATATTTATATATTTATATATGTAACTCTGACTGTCCCCTGGCAGGCTAGGGACCGTTCTACCCCATTATATCAGTTTTTATTTTTATAGTAAGTTCAACTTAATTTCACCATCATTTTCTGGGTTTAGGAGGGCAGTGTACGTGTACTTTTCCCACTAGGTAGGTAGCAAGTTTGATGTTGAAAAATGTGTGGAAACATGTGGCCAAAATCATTTTTTTGGGGAAAAATCTCATCTTTGTAACTTTTACTGTTGCATTAAGGCAAGGTCATGGTGAGTAATTGCCTATAAAAGCAGGGGAATTTTTTTTTCTGAGGAAGATCTGGAGGGCATGTGTCTGTTCCAATATTTGTGCAGGCACAAACACAAACATAAACCTTGCACGGAATTTGCTTTTACACCTGGAAGAGACACCACACTACAATAGCCGATACGGTCACAGTGTGTACTGACAAGGGCCTCAATAAAAATGCTAACAGAAAGCTAATGGAATCACTGTAAGTATGCATTAAAATCAATTTCCTTTAGGTGAAAGGAAAGAAGAAAATTAAAAACCTGACTAAATTTATATTCTCGCTGCAGCTTTGCTAAGAACTCTGGCTATTGCGCCTGAGCTTCTCAGAGCCACCCCGTTCCTCTTCCTGACACCTTCCTCCTCCCAACTGTACCCTTCTGCGCGGTGTGTTTCTCTCCCTCGCTGCCCTCTCACCTCATCCCTCCTCTTGGCTGCCTGTCTGTCTCTTCCCATCCCTCAGCTATTCCCGGGTCCAGTCCTCCTGCGCTTCTCACCTTACCTCCCCTCCCTGCTCGTCTGGTCAGCCCTGCTGGCTCCTGCCCGCCTCCCATTCAGCCTCTCTCCACCTCCCGTCTCCCTCCCCTCTCTTGCTCTGTCTGGCTCCCCCCGCCTTTCCCCTCCCTGCTCTGTCTGACAGCCCCCCGCTCCATTCCGCACACTGGCGCTTCTCGCGAGAACTGGGGATGCCGATGCTGCTACTGCTGCTGCCGCCGCCGCCGCCGCCTCCTCGGAGGGGGAGACACTCGGGGGGAACCAGTGACGTCGGGAGTTTTCCTGAAAGTCAATAACGAGCCTGGAGGAGGCGGTTGAGGAGGAGGCGGCGTCGGGAAGAGCCGAACCGAACGCTGGGCCCCGGGCGGCTCCGGGTCAGTTGAGCCGAGAGGAGCCGCCGCCCTGACTCCTCCGCGGATGCTGCGGCCGAGACGCCCAGGCGGGCGCCTCCCTGAATAGCGGAGAGTCGCTGTCCATGTAGCCGCCGCCCCTCCTGCGTCTCCTCCGAGCGGTGTTCGCTGGGGCCGGGACCTTCTCACTCTCGCTGGGGTAAACAGCGGCCGTGAGGGACCAAGCCCGGCGGGGGGGACGAGGGGGGAGGGAGCGGCCCCCCCCGCCCGCCGCCTTCCCGCCAGTTCCACCCGCCGCCCTCGCCCTTGCAGCAGGTAAAGCGCGCGCGACTGAGGCGTTGGGACCAGCCGGGGAGGGGAGGGGGAGGGGAGCGCGCGTGGAAGGCTGGG
This sequence comes from Hemicordylus capensis, assembly GCF_027244095.1. Lineage (NCBI taxonomy): Eukaryota > Metazoa > Chordata > Lepidosauria > Squamata > Cordylidae > Hemicordylus > Hemicordylus capensis. The sequence continues at coordinate 386,969,256 of NC_069657.1, read as the reverse complement.
CGGCGGGGGAGGCTGGCTGGCTGGCTGGGCGCTGACTGCCTGCCTGCCCGCCCGCCCGCTCCTGTCGGGGCACGTGAGGTGAGGGCGGGGAGGATGCCTCAGACCTGCAGCGAGGCACGCAGCAGGCGACCACGGAGAGAATCCCCTCCCAGCCCCTGACACTTGACTCAAGCCCCCTCCCCCTTCCGAGGGGCATTTCTGGCGGGAGCCAGGAGGGCGGGGGGAGGCGGCGGCGGCGGCCTCGGTTCCCCAGCTCCTCCCCCCTCAGTCATCGCAATACCGCATCCCAGGTTGAAAAATATAAGGACTCGTGTGTGTTTTGTTTATGTGTTTCTCGAGGGTTGACAGGCTCCTTTAGAGACAGCGAGGTTATGTAACATTAAAAGTGGGGGGGGGGAGGAAGAGAGAGATGTGTGCTTGGCCACGAGGCACAACATACAGCGCGCGCGCGCACACAGCATACACACGCGCAGTTATTTATGTTATATGCAGTGCTGCACTTTCTCTACATAGTGTTTGGGAGGATGAGGTCGCAAAGAGTTGCGTGGATCCCTTCGATACATCATTCATTTTCCTCCAGCCTCTTTGGTCACGATGTCTCCTACTTGCACATTCCCATTTCTCTTCCCCCATCCTTCTGCCTCTTGTCTAAAAGGCTTGCCATAGAATATAGGGAAATGTATGGCAAATAGCCTTGGTTAATAAGTCATAAATGTTTTATCGCCTCATTAAAATATGTCTGTGTGCTAAGAATAGAAGAAGGGAAAGATAGTCTCTTCTCTTCATAGCAATGCATTGCTCAAGTGATGCTGCTGCTGGCAGCTGGGGCTGCAAGTAAACAAACCAGCCTCTTCCTGCGCATCACTCTTGCTGGAACAGCCATTATGGTGGCTGCCTTGCACATACAGGAGCTGATGTATATTATTAGTTGTCTGAGAGTGTGCTTTCCTTCCTAAACCTCCCCCCCCCCCACTTGTGCTGGTGGTGATTTGAGGAGTTTGCATACAATAACACATGATACAGTTTGATCAAAGGGGCTGCCTGGCCTGGTAATATGTGGGTTTAACCTTTGTACCTAATCAGTTGTAAACAAGTCCTAAAACATCAAAATTTACAGTTAAAAAAAAACAGTGCAGGGCCATGAATGTCAAAACATGGGTGCATTTTCAACTCATATTTAAGGTTTTTAAAAGAAATTATATACTTTTAAGTAAGTTAAATTATGACTGCTTATAAGTTTGTATATTGTCATTTTAATTGATTGTTGACTTTTTGTTGTTTTTATTCATTATAAGCCTCCCAGAGCTTTTAGGTGGACCAGTATAAATGCTTAATAAATACATAAAACTATATATCATGGGGCTGGAACAGAAGACTGAGGCTTTGTGTGTGTGGCGTATGACTTAAATTAAAGATACTCTTTTTAATTAATCTTTAAAATCAGCACCTAAAGTATAAAGTGGATAAACTGTCTGAATATGGGATAATTGAATATGCTTAGTTTTTGACAGAAATAAACATCTTTCATTTTGTGTGCACATTGGAGTTTTGTACAAACTAAACTTGAGAGTGGAATTGAACTTACAAAGAGATTTCTTGTAGAACTTGACAAATTACTTGCAGACCTAGTTCAGAGATCTTAGAGATAGCTTCTGTGAGTACATTTGTGAAATTTTGAAAAGGGGTTGTGTTTTGTGTGCTACTCTGACTGGAGTATATTATATAAAAGGAAGTTTTGCAACATAAGGGGAACTATAACAACCAATCATATGTATATTTTAATGATCTCTTCTACTGTTTTGCAAGGGATTTCCCCTCTATTAAAAACATTTTATTTCCATAATACAGTTTAGAGTAGTCATTAGTAAAATATACTCTCCAAAGAAAACTGTTTGTTTTGACTTCTTTAAGGGTGCTCATTAAGGAGATTGTTTTCATGTGGAGAGTTTTAAGTTGACCCCAATATCTTTAATTGGATTGGACTGCTAATTATACTGTATGTGTGCTTTGATTGGATGAGACAAACATGGTAGTTCAGGGGAAGAGTACATAGAATTATCTCCACTGTTTTGGAGGTTCTGCATGCATATTGGGTTAGTAAACTCCAAAAACAACAGTCTGGTAATAACCTTATTTGGACCAACCAAATTTTGCCACTGTAGCGTTTGATTTTTTTAAATGAACCAATAGAGCTACCAGTGATTGTTGTGTTTAAAGAAGTCTTTTCCTGTCTAGAGATTAATTTTTCCTCATTTGCTTTGGGTAGTAATTTTCAATGTTCATTTTTACTATATTTTATGTTTTACAAACTGTACTGAATGCTATGTTATAAATTATTTAATATGTGCTGCTATTTGTTATCAAGTGTTACAAAGTTAATTTTCTCAAGTTTTATCAAGTGTTACAAAGTTAATGTTACAAAGTTAATAAGACATGCATCTTATGTGTGTTTACTTGGAAAGTAAGGTCACTTTCAGTGGGATTTACTTCCCAATAGGTGTGCAAAGAATAATACAGTTTAGAGTAGTCATTAGTAAAATATACTCTCCAAAGAAAACTGTTTGTTTTGACTTCTTTAAGGGTGCTCATTAAGGAGATTGTTTTCATGTGGCTTCAGTTTATTTCACATGAATTTAAACACCACAATTTAAAAATTCCTTGCTTTAAATTCTGACACTAAGCCCAATCTGAACCATGTTTGTTCAGAAGCAAGTCCTGCTGAGTTGAAAAAGACTTATTCCCAAGTAATATCTGTAGAGTAGTACAACCTGCTGTTTTGTTTTGCAAAATGAAACCACTAGTTCCATGCAAATGAAGATGTAAAAATAAAAATTTGAAAGGTGCTTTGACAATCGGTATCAAAACAAATGAATTAACAGTTACATTATTATACTGCTTTTCCCCTATAATGATTGTAGCCTGAGTTTTTAGGCTGCAATTTTACATTTGTTTATTTGGGATGTCCCATTGAAATAAGTGGGAACTACTTTTTTTATTATTCAGTTTCTATACCTCTTTTCATTAAAATAATCTCAAAATGATTTACAATATAATACAAAAAGTATAGCTATTAAATATAAATGTAAAAATTTCTATTTAAAGCCTATATAAAATGGTAATACACAAAATGTTTAATAATATTATTATACAAAAGTATTATACAAGTAATATACACAACACAGAGCAGCAGCAGTAAAAACTATACTCTCATTTAAAAACCTGGGTGAAGATCCATGCCTTTACTTGTATTCTAAAAACAGTGATGGAGCCTGAGGAGTGGATGCCAGCTGGGAGAGCATTCCAAAGTTTAGGGCAGTGACTGAGAAGGCACTTTTGAGTAATATGGTTAGGACTGGGCTATATGCCTGGAGTCCTAAGAAACAAGTGTTTTAGATACTAAAGGGACTTCTTTTGAATTGAGAATCTAGATAGTCTTTAATAACTCATGTAGGAAAATAGGAATACACTTTAGATTTGTGTGTGTGAAAGTGTGCAGAATGTCTTCTAAATATGATCATTATTAACTTTTGTCCAATGTGAAAACCTAAAGCTTATTCAAGTTTCTAAGACTTTGGCATGCTTCTAACACATTTACATTTCACCACCATAAAGAACATGCTGGAACTCTGCAACTAGTTTGGTTCTGTGTGTGTTTATTTGGAAGTAAGCTCTGCTGAATTAAAACATACTACCATACTAGGTAAGATTGGAATCCTCCCAGTATAGATATAGATAGCATAGCAAATTCTAAGCAGATGATACTGATAATATAGCTTAATGCTGTCGAGGGTTTTACAGCCTAATCCTAAATGTGTTTGCTCAGAACATGTTCTGCTGAATCACTGGTGTTTTATTTCTTGCAAGCATGTTTACAATTGCAATGTTGTAATTGCAACGTTTACAATTGCAGCTTTAGTGAAAACATAGGCAACTCATGCATTAGTTTGCTGAAAGGCTTCTAACTTTTGCTGCTCCTACTGCTTTGTGGAAATGACCCTTTCCAGGTGGTCTTGTAAAGCAATGGCAAAGGTAAAGGGGTTTCTGCCTTAGTACTACTCAGATGTGTGGTTGCTGAGTGGGTAGTAGCACCCAGCACAGATCATAACATCAGTGACAGCAGCTGTGTGTCTGCACACTGAAGTAGAAGCACCTCTACCTTTACTGTTATTTCCAGATACCTTTCAGTAAAGGTACCAGCAGAAGTTGGTAGCTCTCCAGTGAACTGTCACATGAATGGTCTCTGTGTGTAATTTTTTAAAAAGAGCTTTTCAGAGCTTTCCCCCATGCAGATCATTATTATATCTAAATAGAATGCAGGCCAAGTAATCGGGTAATACAGTCCTATTACCCAAGTGCAGGTAATGCAGTCCTATTCATGCTAACAATGGTAGTTGGTAGGGATGTGCACGAAGATCATTGTTGCCGACGGGGGGTAGTGCTTTAAGGGCGGGGAGGGTGTTCTCACCCCTCCCGCCGCATTTCCCCTGCCGGCGTGCTGTCATTTGGAAGCCCCTCGGGGCGGCAGCGTTCCTCCTTGCCGCCCCGTTTGCCCCGTCGGCCGGAAGTCGTGAGCGTGCGTGCGCCCGTCGACCAATTGGAAGCCAGTGCCAGAAAACAAATCAGCAAGGGAAAGACAGACTTCAAAATGGCACCAGGAACATCGAAACGGTTCGATCAAAATGTGGGTGGTTCTGCTCTGAACTTAAAACAGTTCCTTTATTTAAAGGGTTTTCTATTTTGAGTTTGAAACACTCAAATCATTTCGCTGGTGAAACGTCCTGCACAGCCCTAATTTTTCTCACTAAAACAGATTCTTGAATGCGGTATTTCCGGAACTGAAGATTGGTGTTTGCTTGCCGCCTGGAGCTTGTTAGAAGTATCCTAGATAATTGCTGTCGTGCTTGTTACTCACATGTATAAAGTTACTTGTGTGCCATGATCCTGAAAGAAATTGATGCTTTAGGAAAGAGTCTAGCTTAACTGTCATTAATAATATATATGTTTTGGTATTTCCACTGAGTTGGCAAGATACTGTTTCAGGTCCTCAGTGAACAAATACAAAAAATGTCCTTGTAAAGTTAATAGGCATGAAAATATAGTATTTTCCACATTTTGAGAAATGACCAATTCTCAATCCCATCCCTGCCCCCCAAAGTTGACCTGGCACAAGAGAAGAAAATGTGTGATTTATCTTTCATGGTTATAGAGCAGGGGTGAGGAACCTTGGCCCTCCAACTGTTTTTGAACTACAACTCCCACTATCCCCAGCTTGTGGCTGGGGATGATGGGAGTTATAGTTCAAAAACAGCTGGAGGGCCAAGGTTCCCCACCCCTGTTATAGAGAATACATTGTTTGAAGCCTTGGACATGACAGTACTACCTGTAAACAAACAACTAAAGAGAGATATAAAAAGAGGTGTTGAAATGCAGAACATGGTATCTTTTTACATAAATTGCAAGTTCAACTGTTCTGGAAAGTAGCTGTGAATTGGCTCACATATTGTTCTCTGAGGTACTCATTGATCTCAAAATCTTTTTAGAGGTTTCAGAGTGTTCCATTCTGATCTCATATTTTGAGGCTAAACTGCTTTATATTTTTCCATGGCCAGAAAGTCAGTATTTCTGTTAAACTTTGACAGGTGTAGGAAAACTGGCCTAACCAGAATTAGCAAAATGGAATTAATGCTGTTGGGTCATTGGAATTGTTATGGAGCATTCTGCTTTCATATTTGGTGATAAGGTATGGGATCTAGTACTTCATGTTGCTTGCCTAGCTCGTCAGAAATACCATTGCCATGTTGATGTTGATTTTCTCTTCTTGCTCCAAGCTTCACTCAGAATTTCAGGAGTCAGGCATCCCCTTTGTCCACTGAAGCAGAGTGGGTGCTGCACAGGTTGCCCTGCAGCTGCTATTAAGGTCTTGGATCTCTTTCTACCATTGTTCTCCAGGCACAATCCTGGGAGAGATATGGGTAGTGGTAGCATGGGGCTTTCATCTGTTTTTTGGCAAACCACTTTGCTCCTCCCTTCTCTAAAAGTATCTCATTGTTGAGGTAGTTGGTTCTTGAGGCCTAAAAGGTGCTGCCTTGTTGCCTTGCAATGATGAATGCCCATTTCCTTCTTGATTCACGCATCAAGTGAATTGCTGTCTTTCCTGCCATTTACACCATTGCCACATGTTTGGAAAGTCAAAAAGGAAAAATAGAGTCTGCTTCGTGAACTTTTCAATATGGTGGGTAGATGGTCAAGGGGATCACTTCTCTAGACATAGGAGAGGAGAGCTGGTCTTGTGGTAGTAAGCATGACTTGTCCCCTTAGCTAAGCAGGGTCCACCCTGGTTGCATATGAATGGGAGTTAACACGAGGAAAGGGGAGCTTAGCTGTTGATTGACTCTGTCATGATGTGGACTCTGAGTCAGAGGAATCCTCTGACACTGGAATGAAGGACTTTCCTGGGAAATATTCATTGATGAAGGGGACCCAGAATATTATTCTGAGGATGTAATCTCTCAAATGCAAGACACCTGCAGAGAAGCCTCAAGGTTCATACTACTGAAGCAATACAGTAAGAGGTGGCTTCTTCAGATTCTTCTTTAGAAGAGGGAGATATTTATTTAATTTATTTATATACTAATTTTCTGCTTGAGAACAGGAAGCCACGATGTCTGAAAAGACATACTGTAGCATGCACAACGTATGTATACACTTAAAAAAAAAAAGAATGGTGATTGAGAAAATACTCTGAGTTGGGGGAATGATTGAAAATATTCTTTCCTCAGACTGCAGACATTCCTTCTGCTGCTATTGTGTCTCTCCAACTGTTGCTTTTCATATGTTCTGTGGTGACTGTAGCCTGCTTCCCCGCAAGTTTGCTACTTAGTCATTAGGACCTGGTAGCGCAAAATGTGTTTATGCATGGCATCTTCTGCAGCTGGGCAGTCTGTAACTCTTGACTCTTCTCAGTGGTAGGGGTGGTTTATAAATTTATATCCATTCATGTGGAGAGGAGAGCTGGTCTTGTAGTAGTGAGCATGAATTGCCCCCTTTGTTAAGTAAGGTCTTTGATTTGCATTTGGATGGATAACTACATCTGAGCCAGTAGTAGTGGCTAGTGAGGCCTATTCTGGTGGGGTGAGGTGGTGAGGGCGGAAGGATATAATTTGAAAACACCAGCACCTGGTATCAGTGTTCCCTCTAAGGCATGCATGTGTTCACACAGTTTTTGATGTCTGCTCAGTTAATTTTAGATCCCGCTCAGGTTGAATCAGGAAGGTCCCACTCTGGATGCATGTGCACACATACTGCCTTGATACGGCTGCCCAGAACAAAACTCATTCAGCACACAGATGAACAAAATTAGAGAGAACACTGCCTGGTATCCTTATGGAACTGGTGACGGCCAACCCAGGATCCTGCAGAGAGGGTGCCTGCTCTTAGTTGAGCTTCCTGTGTTCCTGATATTCTCATTCAAGCACTCTCTTTGGATGAGTTCAGAGAGCATTTCTCAGAATGATAAAAGTTTTGACAGAACACAGATTTTTTTTTCCTCTGGCTGGAGCTCATCAGTATGGGATGAATCACTGGGCATGCTCGAGACAGGCCGGAAATTAATCAATTATACTTCCTCTCACTAGAGGGCACCAACCCCAGTTTTGGTCCTGTCTGCTCGAGGCTCGCAGCTTAGAGTTGGCTCTGCTGGTTTTTTGGCCTGTTGGCTGTGCTTATTCCTTCTCTTGCTTCTTCACTTTAATGTGCAAGGGTGGGAAGGATTCTGCTTTAGTTTTTTTGTTGTTTTCCTTACTAAATTCTATACTAAATTGATTTTTTCATTCTTATTCGGCTGTTCGGGAAGTTACTTTCATTTTTGGAGTTTTGTTTGTTTCTCGGTTGTACCCTTACTGAACAAGCTCTTTCTAAAATGGAAATCTCCCACGCGGAGGAATTGCTTGGGGGGGTGTGTCATTGTCTGAGGGTTCCATGGCCTCTAATCAGACTGCGGAAGCCCAAGGAGTCATAGCCACCACCTCGGCAGCTTCGGGGACGGCCTTTCACGCACCGGCGGCGGCCTCAGTCCTGATAGCCCTCCTGTCACCGCGTAAGACACTTAAGCGCAGCAAGCACGGCAAAAAAGGCAACGGCTTTCGGAGTCTGTCCACCTCAGTGAGTGCCTGCTCATTCAGGCAGTATGTAAACGCTCGAAAGTACGTAGCAAAGAACAGAGGCACAACAAGGGAAAGGGGACCAAGTCTCACTTAGCACTTCCCTGGTGATTGTGGTGGAAAGGGAACTGGCTGGTCTGCGTTCCCCGCCCCCCCCCCCCGACAGCCCTGAGCGCCTGCCATGCAGTGGAAAGTTGGAGGACTCTGAGAATCCGGGAGATGCTGTTCCGGAGGGCATATTTCTGTCCACGCTACCTTCACGGGCTGAGAGGCCTTCAGGTACTTCTACCCCCCGCCCTGGCCTATGAGTCCTAGCCCCACTTCTGTTCATCCTGATGTTGTATTATGGCTCAAAGATACTTTCACAAGGGAGTGCCTGCCTTTAATTCTGCAGCCCCCAGAGCAGCTGGCTACAATCCTGACGCAACCCCCCTCCTTCCCCCGGGGGTGCCGATGTGTTTGACTAGGCCTACCAGGACACTTTTCTCGTCTTAACCAGCCTCCAGCCCTGGGAGGGAGGCTATTCCTTTGATGGAGCATGGACTATTTGTCCCCAAGCCGCCTAGGCGTTGTTGCAAGCAGCGCCTGCCTGTATCTCCATCTAGTGAGTCTGACTTGGATCCTAGGCCCGCCAAGGGCCCGTGTATGCCAAAGGAGCCGCTGCCATTGCCCCCTGATGGGCCAGTTCTTCCTCCCACTCCCACTCTCCCCCAGCCTAACCCTGTCTTGCCTAATTCTATTCCTCTGGTTCAGCCTTCCTCAGGCTCTGAACACAAGTTTCTTACACCATTGCATAGAGACTCGGATAAAGAAGAGGGTGAGTTATCGGAAGAGGAAGCCTCTCCACTGGCTCCTATCTCAGCAAATCTATTTAATTCCTCTGATGTACTATTGTCTAAGGCTAAGAGGGTTATCAAGGACGTAGCTCCTGCAGATGTAGCTGCCTGCTCTGAGTTGGACCAGGAGGTTTTTCCTTCCTCTGCAGGCCCCTCCACTGCTGTGCCTTTTTTTGCTCTATTTAAACAAATTATGACAGCAGAATGGCAGAATCCTGCCTCTTCTAGGCCTGTTGGGTCCTATTCTAGGAAGCATTATACCCTTACTCCTGAAGTCATGCCCCTGTTAGCCGCCCCTAGGGGTGGATCCTCCTGTGGTCCAAATGGTTTCTGGAACCCTCTTGAATACTGAAAGTCAGGAACAACTTCACTCGACAGAGGATAAGAAGTATAACACTTTATTTTAAAAAGGCACATGAGGTTTCTGCCACTGTAATTAGGGCAGCTACAGCTAACTCCATTTTTGCTAGAGCATCCATCCTTTGGGCAAAACAGTTGGCCCTGCTGGTAATTCCAAACTGAGACAGGGCATCAATAAGATGGCCAAGGCTGCTGCCTTCATGGTGGACTCTAGCTTGTATTGTGTACAGCAGGCATCTAGAGCTTTGGCCTCGGGGGTGGTCCTGTAGAGATCCTTTTGGCTGAAAGGTTGGCAAGTGGATTCCAAATCCAAAATTGCGCTCACGGCATCACCTTATGCAGGTTCTAATCTCTTTGGCCCCTCCCTAGACCCAGTCGTGGTGGAGACCAAAAACAAAAAGAAGGCTATGCCTTCCACCAGGAGGGAATACAGGAGGGGTTTTCGTAATCCATTGGGTTCCTTTCGTGGTCAGAGGCAATACCAATCGCAGCCATCCTTTCGATATGGAGACCCCTGGCAGTCCACCTTCAGGGGCGCTGGTAGATACCAGTGGAGGCTACGTGGCAGGGGCTCCTTTAGGCCTAAGGGGAATCAAGCATCTGGCTCAGCCCCCCCCATTCAATAAGAGGCAATGACTGCCGGCCTGTAGGGGGCAGACTGTAGGGGACAGACAGTTTGCCCTCATATGGCTGTCCACTACCCAAAATCTATGGCCGTCTGGCTCAGCCCCTCAATTCAATAAGCGGCAATGACTACCGGCCTATAGGGGGCAGACTGCAACAGTTCGCCCTCACATGGCTGTCCACTACCCAAGATCTATGGGTGCTGGACACAGTGACCAAAGATTATTCCCTGGATTTGGAGTTGCATCCTCACAATTCCTTTTTTGTTAACCTCCCGTTCCTGGAGGTCAGAGAAATATCTCCTGATGACAGAGGCAATTTAGCATCGTCTGCAGATACTGGCAATCAAACCCATGCCTTGGACCTCAAGGTGTTCCGGCGTCTACTCGCTTCTGTCCCTGGTGCCAAAAAAGGACAGGTCATGGAGGGCGGTCCTGAATCTCAGACACCTCAATCGCTTCATCAAGAAGTGAAAATTCTGGATGGAATCCCTGCAGTCCGTAAAGCAGGCTGTACTCCCTAATGACTTCTTGGCCTCAGTGGACCTCTCCGAGGCTTACGTCCCCATATGTCCAGAGCACAGAAAATTCCTTCGCTTCTATTACAACAATCAACATTTTCAATACAGGGTGCTCCTGTTTGGCCTGGCTTCGGCTCCTCGAGTTTTCACAAAGATCATGGTGGCACCCACTGCCCATCTCCGCTTACAGGGGCTATGTATTCATCCATACTTGGACAATCTCCTGATAAGGACCTCGTCCTTCCAGGTTGCCCAGAGACACATCCACCGCACCCTGCAATGCCTGAGTGACCATGGGTTCATCGTGAATCGGGATAAGAGCCATCTTCACCCCCTCTGCAGCATCTGGAAGCAATGCTGCAGCATCTGGAAGCAATCTTATTTATTTATTTTATTTATTTTTTGTTGGATTTATATACCACCTTTCATTAAAAACAATTGCAAGGCGGTTTACAAAAGTTAAAAAACACAATAAAATGACAATAAAATATTAAGCTAAAAATATAAAAACAAACCAAATTTAAAATCTATAAAATACAAGCACAAAAACTATACATGGGTAAAAACACATAGAAGCAGCAATAAAAATCATGTAAAAGCCTGGATAAAAAGCCAAGATTTAACAAGCTTTCTAAAAATTGTGGTGGAGTCTGAGGAGCGAATGGCCACTGGGAGAGCATCTTTCACACTGTTCCCGTGCTGGTGACCCTGCCCCAGAGAGGAAAACAAAGATTGTAGCCATGATTTCTCCTCTGCTTCAGGTGGAGTCTGCAGACCTGATGCTGTTGGCCCAGGTGCTGGGGATTATGGTGGCCGGCATGGTCTGTGCACCCTGGGCCAGGTGGCATTTTCGGCCCCTTCAGTGGCTCCTTCGCTCTTTCCAGGATGCCATCATGGCAGTGTCGCACTAGTCGATTCCTCTGTTAGTTCAGGTCAAGCGCTCTTTTCTCTGGTGGCTCTCACCGGCCCTGGATGCATGCCTACCCTTCACAGATTCCCAGCGGGTGCTGATTATGACGGATGCCAGCCTCTCAGGCTGGGGGGCTGTTTGTAAGAATCGTCTAGCATAAGGGCTGTGGGACCCCTCAGAGAGAAGTTGGAACATCAACCGCCTAGAACTCAGGGCAGCCAGACTGGCCCTTCTTCACTTCCAGGAGTTGATTCAGGGCAGGCATGTCCTAATTCAGACAAACAACACCACCGCCAAAGCCCACATCAACTGTCAGGGGGGCACTCACTCCAAGGGGCTGATGAAGGAATCTGACCTTCTCTTTGTCTGGGCCAAGCACCACATTCTCTCCATCACTGCAGAATGCCTCAGCGGAGAGGACAACACACAGGTGGACTGGCTGAGTCGTCAGTCAGTCAGCCCATCGGAGTGGAGGTTACACCCTCAGGTGTTCCACCAGATCGTCAAGTGCCTGGGCACTCCCATTGTAGACCTGTTCACATCCCGGAGCAATGCACAAGTCCCGAGGTTCCTATTGAGGTTCCAGTCACCCCACCTGTGGCAGAGGCCACGGACACCCTCTCGGTTCCCTGGCCACTGGGATTGCTCTATGCATTCCCACCAATTCTGATCATATCCAGGGTCATTAGGAAACTTGGTCTAGAACAAGCGGAGGTCATTCTTGTGGCACCCCACTGGCCCCAGAGGGCATGGTTTGCCAACCTGGTCAACCTGTCAGTCACGCCTCTGTGGCGCCTTCCTCTTCGTCCAGACCTTCTGTCTCGGGCCCAAATTCCATCCAGATCCAGGGTGGAGGTTGAGTGCTGCAAGCTGAGCAGCAAGGGCTACTCTCCACAGGTCCTCGAGACCATCTTGGCTTCCTGTTGCCCATCTACACAGATAATTTAGCAGGCATCCTGGGCAGCATTTTCTCAATGGGCCCATAGGAGGGGCGTTCAACCCCTGTCAGCAGGGGTCCCAGAGGTTCTCGGTTTTCTTCAGGCTGCTCTGGACCTGCATCTGAAACCATCTACGTTGAGCAGAAAGGTATCAGCCCTAACTTCGGTTTTGGACAGCTCTGACCTGGGCACCTAATCATTGCATCCTCATATTTTTCTCTTCCTAAAAGGGGCTTCCAATCTGGCTCCCCCTCTGGTGTCCCGTTTTCTGACCTGGAGCATCAATCAGGTGTTAAATGCACTTACCTTCGAGGTCCACCCCTCTGAAGCTTTTGTCCTACAAGACACTATTTTTGGTAGCCATCACATCGGCATGTATAGTGTCAGATTTGGGCGCCCTGTTAGTCCACAGGGATTTCTGCATCTTTCAACCAGAGGAGGTGATTCTCTGCTTGGATCCTACCTTCCTACCTAAAGTCAACACAGTGTTCCATCAATCTCGGGATGTGCTCTTGCCTTTCCTCTGCCAGAACACCAGTCATCCTCATGAGTGCCTATGGCACAAGTTGGATGTTTGGAGTACACTGTGCTTTTATGTCCACCGTACCAAAGAGCTTCAGTGGTCTGATTCTCCTCACACAACCTAGGTCAGAAGGCATCAAAATCCTCCTTGTCAGCCTGGATTTGGGCCTGCATTCGTATTGCCTTCGAATCCCAGAACCTGCCCCCTCCGGGCATTATGGCCCATTCTGCCCACAGCGCAGCTACATCTGCTGCTTTCTCTGCACAAATTCCCTTGGCGGATATCTGTAAAGCGGCCATTTGGAGTTTGGCTACCCCTTTCATCTGCCATTACAAGATTCCGTCCTTTGCTGTGGACCAAGCGACCTTCGGTCGTAGAGTGCTGCAGCAAGTAGTCTGACATCCTTCCCCCCTCTCCGTTTTTTGGGGGGCTATTGCTTGGGCAAGTCCCATACTGATGAGCTCCAGCCCGGGGAAAAAGAGACATTTGTCTTGCCTGTGAAGTGTCCTTTTCCCCTGTAGTTGGAGCTCATCAGGCCTTCCCTGGTTGTCTTTCTTGATACCGCTGTTCGGGCTGTATATAGTCTGGGGGTCAGGTCATTTTTGGGTGGAGGCAGATTCCAGAGTTATAGCTGCCTTTTTGCCTACTTTTTCCTGGTTTCTCCTAATCTAACCCTTCATCCTTTTCCTACAAGTTTTTCAATTGTTGTTCTGATGTTTCTCTACAAGTTATGTATTTCGCAGCAGAGCCTCTCTTGTGACTATCTCGCTTTTCATGTCAGTCCCGGAACTGGGGTTGGCGTCCTCTAGTGAGAGGAAGTACAATTGATTGATTTCTGGCCTGTCTCGAGCATGCCCAGTGATTCATCCCATACTGATGAGCTCAAGCTACAGGGAAAAAGGACCCTTCACAGGTAAGACTAATGTTCTTTTTGATAAGGTACAAAAAAAGACAGATAAATTGCAAGAAAATATCAGTTACATGCGTCTAGCATTTGGCAGTTCCCATGGATCCAAAATGCTACAAAAATTTCTTTTTTCCAGATTTGGAAGTCAAGTTTTAGTCAGTTTCAATAATGCACAAGGAACTTTTTTGTAAGGATTAAGGGTTTTTCCAGTCAGTTAGGGTTATGGTATCTTGCATAGATATTCTGTGAGCTTAATTTGGTGTACATTCACTAAAACAGTTCTTCCTTTTTAGGATATTGTAGAAGTAAATTAGGACCATGCCGTCAATCTACTTGTTCACTTGATAGAATCCTTCATTTGGTGAGTGGAGCCGACCAGATCCAGGTTTATATACCCAATAAGAGATCCAGAAAAGCTTACTCTCATGACCATTGTCAGTTTGTATGGCTTGGAAGCTATCTTGTAATCTATAAGAGTATAGAACAAATAGCTGTTGCAAGAGTTGGAAATACACATCAATATTATGGAATTATAAGAAGCACGTCTAGGTTTCTAGGAAAGCACGTTCTTCATGAACCTCACCACCTATTGAGATCATCGGGGGAGGTCTGGTTGCGTTAATCACTTGGGGCTTTTTAGTTTGGAAAGAAGATGACTGAGGAAAGACGTAATAGAAGTCTATAAAATTATGCAAGATGTGGAGGGAGTGGATAGATAAATACTTTTCTTCCTCATAACACTAGAACCAGGAGTCATCCCATGAAACTGATTGTCAAGAAATTTAGGACCAACAAAAGGAAGTACTTTAATTACAACAAATAATTAAACCTATGGAATTCTCTGCCACAAGATGTGGTGATAGCCACCAGCCTGGATGGCCTTAAGAAGGGCTTAGATAAATCCATGGAGGACAAGTCTATCAATGACTACTAGTCCAAGGTCTATAGGCCACCTCCAGCCTAAAAGGCAAGATGCCTCTAAATACCAGTTTCAGGGGAACAGAAGGAGAGAGGGCACACCCTCAGCTCTTGCCTGTGGACTTCCCAGAAGCATCTGGTGGGCCACTGTGTGAAACAGGATAAGTTATTCAGTCATTTTGAGTCCTTTCCCCCCCACCCTTTGTTGATTGGTTTCCTGGAACTGACTTCCGATTGCCTTGAGATCTCCTTGCTTCTTGGTTGGCTTATTATCATTAAAATAAAGTGTTGTCATAGGCAACTGTGTCCCCATTGCCTGGGGGGAGGACCTGGGGAAAGGCCAAAGGAGGGGTTTTCAAAATGTATTTAAGGTGCTGCTTGGAGGCAGAGAGACAGAGAGCCATTTTATAGGGATGTGTAGACCGGTCTTGAGGTTTGGTTTGGAGATTCAGGATTGAACCGACCCACCCCACCCCGTTCCATCCAGATTGGAACCGAACTTTTGGACACGTTTGCAATTTTAATTCTTTTAAAATTAAAATAAATTTAAAGTACCTTTAGCCCCTTCGGGGGGCTTCCTGTATGCAGCAGGGTGGGGTGTCCGTGAGGTTTCCCCTTCCCCCTGCTGGCCTCTGAAGTCACTGCCGCGGCCTGGGAAATTGATCATTTTTGGCCTGTTCGGGCCTCTGTCATACGCAGTGGTGGCCATTTTGGCCGCTGCTGCACATGCGTAAATGACCCTTGCGAGCTCTGGCATGACCCAGGGCCTCGCAGAGGTTATTTGAGCATGCGCGTCAGCCTCTCTTGTGACTATCTCTGGAGGGGCCCTGGAGTGACTCATCAGTCCCTGCTTTCCATCTGACCACGGAGGCCATCTCTGGTCCTATAAGGGACGCTGCCTCTAGCCTCTGTCTACAGGAAGCCCTGCAGCAAAGGGAGAGACCACCTGCTTCCCAGACAACCCCCAGAGTGAGAGACTGGTGTTGGCTGTCTGCTGCTGCTGCTGTTGAGTACCTGCCTGCAGGAGCTGGAGAGGGTGAGACCATCTGCCAGCCCCCTGCCTGACCTGTGAGATTGTGGCCTCTGGTTTTGCAGGACTGAGGCCCTGGAGTGACTCAGCAGTCCCTGCTTTGCACTTGACCAGGGAGGCCATCTCTGGCCCTATAAGGGATGCTGCCTGTGGTGGCGGGCCTTCCACCGGCGGGGTTGCCACCAAAGGGGGTCACCCCTTTAGGGGAGCCACTTCGGGGGACGGCGAGGGCGAGGGCCAGGTCTCTTTGTCCATTTACTAATGGGGCTTCTGTTTTAATTTGTCCTGGGTGAAGCTCTTTTATAATGTGTCTGGGCTTACCTGGAGATGGGGAGACAGGGCGTGTCCACTGACTGTGGGGCAGCTATTACTGTGGTGATGAGGAACAGAAGAAGTAACGTTGGCAGGTCAGCGGGCCATTACAAGGGAAGGGGACATAGAAATTTAATAGCTGTTTCCCCTTCCGACTGTCCTACCAGCTCTTTGACTTTGGGGAGCAGTGCTGACCACCCTTGGAACCTCACCTTGCTCCTCTGTAATGCCAGGTTGGCCCAGAACAAATCAGAAACCATCTATGATTTGATTCTGGATGAAGGTGCCAACCTGGTATGTATTACAGAGACCTGGCTGGGAGAGGCTGGGGGCCCAGTGTGGTCCCAGCTTCTCCCTCCAGGGTACTCTGTTGAGGAGCAGGTGAGGGGGCGGGGAGGTGGAGTGGCTGTCATCTATAATATCTCCCTTACCAGGATCCCTGTTGCAGTGTCAGACCATATCGAATGTGTGTACTTATGTTTGGGGACCAGGGATAGACTGGGTCTTCTGTTGGTGTACCGATCACCCCGCTGTTCAACGGAGTCCCTAACTGAGCTGATGGACTTGGTCTCAAGTTTGGTGTTGGAGTCCCCTAGGCTTGTGGTGCTGGGGGACTTCAGTGTTAATTTCGGGACCAATTTGTCCGGAGTAGCTCAGGAGTTCATAGTGGCCATGGCAACTATGGGCCTATCTCAAGTGGTCTCAGGACCGACGCACATTGCAGGTCACACGCTTGATTTGGTCTTTTACTCTGATCAGGATGGTGTTCCGTGGGTGGGGACATCTGTGATTTCCCCACTGTCATGGACGGACCACCATCTGGTTCAGGTTGGACTCACAGTCACACCCCACCTTGGCAGGGGCGAGGGACCTATTAGGATGGTCCGCCCAAGAAGGTTATTGGATCTAATAGGATTTCAAGAGGCCTTGGAGGGATTTAGTGTTGGCCCTGCTGGCGATCCTGTTGATGCCCTGGTGGAGAACTGGAACAGCAAACTCACTGGGGCAGTAGACATGATTGCTCCTAAGCGTCCTCTCCAACCCCCTTCAAAACTGGCCTCTTGGTATAGGAAAGAACTACGGGGGCTGAAGCGGCAAGGTAGACGACTGGAGCACAGGTGGATTAAAACTCTGCTTGAATCCAACAGATTGCAACATAGAGCTCATTTGAAGATCTATGCTCAGGCAATACGTGTGGCAAAGAAGTGATTATTTTCTGCCCGTATTGCATCTGCAAGTTCACGTCCGGCGGAGTTGTTCAGGGTTGTGAGAGGGCTAGTATGTGCCCCTCCTCCCTTGAATCAGATTCTGGAACCATCGATTACCCGCTGTGATGTGTTTAATGAATTCTTTGTGGAAAAAAGATCTCGTATTTGGGCCGACTTAGATTCCGTCTCCACAATTACTTCAGTGTCTGATGTGGAGGTGTCCAGCGACTCCTCTTATGTGGTTAGGTTGGATCAGTTCCAGTTTGTGACTTCTGAGGATGTGGACAAGCTGATTGGAATGGTGCGGCCCACCACCTGTCTTCTTGACCCTTGCCTGACATGGCTTATACTATCTGGCACTGGGGTTGTTGTAGAAGGCCTGGTAGAGATTATAAATGCGTCTCTGAGAGAAGGTAGGATGCCTCCTAGTCTTAAGGAGGCAATTATTAGATCGCTTCTGAAGAAGCCTAACTTGGATCCCTCAGAGCTGAGTAACAACAGGCCTGTCTCCAACTTTCTGTGGCTGGGCAAGGTAATTCAGAGGGTGGTGGCCTCCCACCCCCAGACAGTCTTGGAGGAAACAGATTATCTATACCCTCAAACTGGCTTCCGGGTTGGCTATGGGGTGGAGACTGCCTTGGTCGGCCTGATGGATGATCTCCACCTGGGAATTGACAGAGGAAGTGTGACTCTGTTGGTCCTTTTGGACCTCTCGGCAGTTGTTGATACTATCAACCATAGTATCCTTCTGGAGCATCTGAGGGGGTTGGGGGTGAGAGGTACTGCTCTGCAGTGGTTCCACTCCTACCTCTCGGGCAGGTTCCAGTTGGTGTCCCTTGGAGACTGCTGTTCTTCAAAATCTGAACTTTTGTATGGTGTTCTCCAGGGCTCCATATTGTCTCCGATGTTGTTTAAAATCTACATGAAACCGGTGGGAGAGATCATCAGGAGATTTGGTACAGGGTGTTACCCGTATGCTGATGACACCCAAATCTATTTCTCGATGTCAGCATCATCGGGAAAGAGCATTACTTCCCTAAATGCCTGCCTGGAGTCGGTAATGGGCTGGATGAGGGATAACAAACTGAGAATGAATCCATATAAGATGGAGGTACTCATTGTGCAGAGTCAAAATTCTGGAGATGATCTTGTTCTGGATGGGGTCACACTTCCCCAGAAGGAACAGGTACGCAGTTTGGGGGTGCTTCTGGGTCTGAGTCTCTCCCTGGTGTCCCAGGTTGAGGCAGTGGCCAGAGGTGCCTTCTATCAGCTTCGGCTGATAAGCCAGCTGCGTCCATTTCTTGAGATAGATGACCTCAAAACAGTGGTACATCTGCTGGTAACCTCCAGACTGGATTACTGCAATGCGCTCTATGTGGGGATGGGGCTGCCCTTGTACGTAGGCCGGAAACTACAGTTGGTTCAGAATGCGGCAGCCAGGCTGGTCTCTGGGTCATCTAGGAGAGACTATATTACTCCTGTATTGAAGGAGTTACACTGGTTGCCGATATGTTTCTGGGCAAAATACAAGGTATTAGTTATAACCTCTAACGCCCTAAATAGCTTGGGCACTGAGTATTTAAGAGAACGTCTTCTTTGTTATGAACCCCACTGCCCATTGAGATCATCAGGAGAGGTCCGTCTGCATTTGCCACCGGCTCGTCTGGTGGCCACTCAGGGACGGGCCTTCTCTGTTGCTGCCCCGAGTCTTTGGAAAGCGCTCCCTAGTGAAATAAGAGCCTCCTCATCTCTGACAGCTTTTAAAAGGTCTTTAAAGACGCATCTGTTCACCCAGGCTTTTAACTGATACTGTTTTGATTGTTTTTAATGTTGTTTTAGAGCATTGATTTAATTTTTTTAAAATTGTTATGTTTTAAATTTCTTGTTTTTGTTTTTGAAACATTAGTTAATTTTGTTTTTATCTGTTGTAAACCGCCCAGAGACATAAGTTTTGGTCGGGATAAAAATATGTAAATAAAAAAATAAAATCAATATCTCGCATTGGGGCATTTACGCATGCGCGGCTAGTAGCCACTGTAGTGCACGGAGGTGGCCATTTTGGCCACCGCCACAAATGCGTAAATTCCCCAATGCGAGATAGTCACAAGAGAGGCTGCCGCACATGCTCAAATAACCTCTGCGAGGCCCTGGGTCATGCCAGGGCTCGCAGGGGTCGTTTAGGCATGTGCAGCAGCGGCCAATATGGCCACCACCGTGCACTACAAAGGCCCGAACAGGCCAAAAATGATGAATTTCCTGGGCCATGGAGGTGACTTCAGAGGCCGGTGGGGGAAGGGCAACCATCGTGGAAAACCCTCCCCCCCAGTGGCATACAAGAAGCCCCCCAAAGGGGCTAAAGGTACTTTAAATTTATTTTAAAAATAATAATTCGCGAATGTGTCCAGAACCGGACTGGGGGTGGGGGGTTCGATGGGGGCCGGCCTGGTTCAAGTGTGGCCTGGACTCGAACCGAACCAGGGCAGTCGGTTCCATGCACACCCCAACCATTTTGTGCCTCAGGAGAGAAAGATCAGAGAGAGACTGCAGCAGCACTTAGAGCAGAGACTGGTGTTGGTCTGGCATTACTCACTGTCTGGCCCAGTGAGTGGAGAGAGAGAGACAGAAAGTGCCCGCTGGGTGCTATATTTGTTCTCTCCTTTTAATTTGCAGTGTCAACAACTGCTTTTATTTTCTTTTTCTAATGTTTTTCCAATTGTACAAGCCCCAGTGGCTTTAACTGGGTGCTGCTTGGAATTTCTGCTTCTTCTTTCAATTTCTTATTCTTGCTTATTAAAGCCTTCAGTGGCTTTAATATCTGGGGTGCTGTGTTGATCCCTTCCGCTAATTATTTTAAAATTGTATACCGGAAGCAGTCCCATTGGCTTTAACTGGGTGCTGCTTCTACCACCGTTTCCTTATTTGGATTTCTTCTTTTTACTTGTAGCCAGCCCCTAGTGGCTTTAATAACTTCGTGCAGTGCTGATCCCCTCCCCCTGCAGTCTCAAGCTGTACCTCTTTGCTTCTGTGTGACTTGATTGGACCGCCGCCTCCTTTTTTTTTTCAGGCTGTCTGGTGCCCAGCCCACCAGTGCAGTTTATATCTCTGTTCTTTTCTTGGAATTTTTCATTTATGTTTGTTTGGCTGGATCCGTGCCTGAATGGTGTCCACCTCCCCTCCCCTCAGCTGTCAAGTCTCTTTGCTTGGCCTAAGAGTGCCTCTGGGTAGGACTGTGCATGAACCATGGTTCAAACACTGGTTTGGCACTGTGGGAAGTGGAGCGGGAGCATTAAGAAAGAGGAGAGCAGGTTCTTACCTGCTCTCCACTGCCCCATGAAGCTTCCTCCTGGGGCAGCATTCATCTCAAGTACCCCTGCGAGGCACCAGACCACACGTCGTCTATGCATGGAATGCACCACCATTTGCATGGTCAACATGGTGTTGCTCACCATGCAAATGGAAACCATGCATGTGTGGATGCCATGTGCATACTGGCTCCATGAGGGGGTAATTGGGACGAGTGCTACCGCAGCAGGAAGCTGCATAGGGTGGTGGAGACCTGCTCTCCTCTTTCTTAAAGCAACCACTCCCCTATCCACGGCATTGAACCAGTTTGGACTTCATCCAAACTGGTTCGGCACCTAACCAGTTCTCAAACTGTGGTTCAGGCACACCCCTACCTCTGAGAGCAACACCTGGCAGACTCCAGCTGAAGATGTAGGAAACCCCAAGCTGAGGATGCCAGATAGGCGAGACACGTGCTGCACCGCTTTGGTCAGGTGACAGGTTAGACTTCTTAAATTAGGGCCTAGTTTGGTGGAAGGGATTTGGTGGGTAGTGGCAGCATTGTAGGACAGGAGGGCTCGGCTTGGGTTAGGCCACAATAATCCCCTGCCTTTTGCATTCCCTTCCCTTATACTTGCCTCATTGTTGCTCACAGTTAGTTCCGTCCAAAAAAGCCCCCTCCCCATAAAGCCTGCTTCTTTATATGGGGGATTTAATATTTCTAGCTTCTGTGTGTGTGCACCACAGTGCCATAAATAGTGCAGTGTGTGGCACACAGAGTATAAACAGACCACTTCTGGCTCCACAGCCCCTTAGAGGTGATTCTTCTCTCCCCTAATCAGTGATGACTTGCATTTAAAAAACCCCCAAGATATCCAGGAGGGTGCAAGACAGAGCCAGGGGCAGAGTGGCAGGCAGAAGGAGGGGTGATGCTGCTAGTTGTGGTGGGCGATGGGGAGAGGGGTTTATTCCCCAAGTCAACCCCACTGATGCAATTGTGTGCAGGCTTTCCTTTCTGGAGAAGTCTGTCCCACAGTGCAACTGCCTGTGGTGGCAGAAGTAGAATGGGGGGGTGGGGAGAGTGTCGTCCCCTGTCAAGAAAGAAGCTCTTGTTGTGGCAGCGGAGGAAGAGGTGTCCGCTCCTAGCCGAGCCGGATCACTCTCTCCATCCTCCCCATTTCACATTGGCAGTGCAACTGCCAACTCCCCACCACTCCCCAGCTGAGACTGAGGAAGATCAGGGATGATTTCCTCTTCTTGGACTTTCTCAGCCCTGGATGGAGGGAGGTGGTGACGGCAGCCCCCAGAATGTATCTGCAGCCCCCAGAATTTACCAGCAGCCCCAGCTCTACCATGGTCCCAGAACGATATCAGCCTGATGTCGGACCACTTTGAGATATGTCATGGTGATCCACAGCATGCTGTCTGCATCCACTGTGGGACACAGGTCAGCAGGGGTAAGGACCCCAAGTGTCTTATGATGATGGGGATGCTGGAACATCTCCGACGGCATTACCTGGGGGTCCATGATCCAGCGGGCAGCAATAGGCCTGGTGTGTCCTCAACTAGCAGACTTCCCCTGCTCCTGCTCCCAAGCAGCAGAAATGGCCTGCGCAGTGGGTGCATTCAGTGAGCAAGTGGTCTGGTTGCCCAGAGCCTTGCATCATCACCTAGGCAGCATGGTGTGTAAAACCTACCCACCACAGTCCCTTTTGGCATGCGGCTAGGTAAGATATCCCCGCTGCAGGTGCTGGGAACTTTTCTTATGCTACAATAGGTGCTGTTGTGGAGATGTGCCACAAGATACCAGCTTTCTTCCATCTGAGTGAAAAGGGAAAGCGTATGCTCAAGGAGAGGTAAGCTGGGCTTACCTGAACTGCTCCTTCAGGATGTTCCAACCTGGTGGAACTCCACCTTTCTCTTGCTCTGGTGTCTGGAGGACCAGGAGATGGCCATCCATGGCCTGGCAAGGAGGTGTGGCTTGGAAGTGTGTGACACCTACAACCAGGTCTGGGCATGCCTTTCTGAAGTTGTCTTGGCACTTGAGCCATTTTTTGTTGCCATGAACAGCTTGTGTCCCAAGACAGCAATGCTGACCCAGGCTTTGCCTTCTGCTCTTCTCCTCGAGAGGACAATGGGTGAGTTCCAGACCATGCTGACCACTGAAGAAGCAATTGCCTTGGCAGGTTGGCTGAGGACTGGAGTGGTGATTCGGCTCAGCACACCCTTGGGTGCATCAGCAGTGCATGTTTTGTCCTGCCTATGTGACCCAAGGATGCAGGGCAAAGTGGTCATCCAGTAGGGAAGGGGTTTTTTTGGTGAGGGGGAGGTGAAAAAACCTCACATTAAATATCACTTGCCCACTTCTGTTGTGGTAGGTAGCACCCATCATGCCCTATCACCCAACTCACTTTGGTGTCCCTAGGACCTACCCCTGGGAAACAATGTGGTGATTCAAGTTCCTCATTGATCCCTATGGCTGAATCACTCAAATAACTAGAATAGATTCAAGTTGATTGGTTGAAATAATCAGTAATAGGCTATTCAACATATTTTGCAAAATAGCTCAAATCGGGCTCTAATCAAATTGCAAAATGTTATTCGTGCACATCTCTAAGGCCTTGGGCCTGACCCAGCAGGATTGTTCTTATGTTCTTAAGAGTTCATAGAAACCTTTTTGAGCCATCTAGTCCATCCCTCTTCTTGACTGAGCTAAAGCATCTCCAACAGATGGCTGGCCAGCCTCTGCTTGAAAGCCTTCAGTAAGGGAGAGCCCACCACTGTTTTATATGATTGGTTCCATTGTTGAACTGCTGTTTAGTTCATGGAGCAGACATTCTAGTTTAGTCCAATAATGGTAGCTTATATTATAAAATGAAATCTTGCACTCTGCAGGTAGAAGTACATTATTTGTTTTCTTGAGCAGAGACCCACTTGTTCTTTTTAATGTGAATGCACCTTGAGGGTACTGACATGCAGGAAGCCAGCTGGCAACACTTGATCTAAACAAGTGGTCTCTCAGTTGACAGAAGTTCAGCCTGAGTGTTTAGCTTTTTAGAAATCTATACATTGCTTTTAGGTGCAATGAAAAGGTGAGGAAATTATTTAGCAGAGATCGATTAACAGTGGCAACAGAAACACTGTCTTGGAGATGGCTACAGGTTCTTTTGTATATTTTTACTTCTTTCTTAATTCAGGTATAATACTCTCCCAAGACTACTCTATTGGAGATTACTATATTGGCATTATATTGGCCACACAGGTTGTTGCTCTCTAGTATCATAGTAATGAGTATAGGACCCTTCTTACCCTAGATTCAATTCCACATCTGATGGAACAAGCTCTGGCTTATCATCCCAATTTATTGTTTATTAGGTTGAGTCATGGAAATTAAGTAGAGAGTTTGAGGCCTTTGTTTATTCTTGCTGAGTAGCACATAGGAAGTCCAGCAATAAACTTTATGATATTACTTGGCATATCTTCATTTTCTGCTGTGAATAATGCTTTGTTTCAACAACCAAGGCAAACATTAATATTCTGGAATTTCTTCAGGAGGATCGTATATGACCTTTATTTTATTTACGGTTACATTTATTTTCTGCTTTTTCTCCACTCCATGGAGCCCAGAAAAGTGTATATGGTTATGTTTATCCTCACAATAACCCTGTGAGATAGTTTAGGCTGAGAGACAAGTGATTGGCCCACCAGGTGGATAAAAAGCAGTTCTTTATTTTTAAAATTTAAATTATTTAAATTGCTTTTAAAATGCTAAATGTCCAATTGTCATGTACAAAATTAATATGGTTAAAATTAAATATCGCAAACATGCTACACACCAACACTTTATCTTGTGAAAATGATTCTAGTCTGCCCATCAACTACCAGCTTTTGCTTTTGGAAATTTCTGGTTTCTGTTTCTAAGCCAGTTTTTCATGTAGAAAGACACAGGCTGGATAACAGAGTGATTGTTTTGTGGTGGGGCTGGGCCAAGGCAGTGAAATTAAGACAGACACAATATAGGAAAGGAGATGGAGTAGAAAAACAGTTGGGGGGGGGGGAAGGAAGTTATGTAGTACATAGCTTCCTGATTTGATTTACATCAAATCAATTTCAATTGTGATTTAAATAGATTCACAGGAGGACTCAATTTTAATGTTTTAAAACACAATTTAAATCACTAGTCAGGTTCTATTTAATCACCATTTTCTAGTAGAAGTACATGCTTGTTATAGTAGTAGTAATAATAATATAGTAATAATAATATAACAAGGTACAGAAACATCATTAAAATAGTCTCAAATGGGGTCTCTTTTACAGTCTGCTGCTGTGGTAGGTATTTCCCTTCTACAATGGAGGATACCCTTGGAAAGTGTTTCCTTGAGAAGGCATGAATATGTTCTGTTCACGTTTGGTTCCACTTTCGATCCCATCTCCTATGCATTGCATTTGTATCCAGACACCCCCTGCCCCTTGCTGAGATTTACTACATCCCCCTAATATTATTATTATTATTTATTCACACAGTCAGACAGGTGTTATTGACTGGTTTGCTTTATCCAGACATCGAGTCCTTCCCGAGGAACTGGGATGGCTGAATTTTATTGTCAATGTTGTTGCTGTTGTTATAGATATCGTCGCAGAATATAGGCTGTTCCCAGTAAAGCTGTTTTTTGTAATTGGCTGATGGTGATTTCTGTGGCTCCTATGGTGTCGAGGTGCTCTTCAAGGTCTTTTGGAACTGCACCCAGGGCGCCAATTACCACGGGGATTATTTTGGTCTTTTTCTGCCACAGTCTTTCAATTTCAATTTGTAGATCTTTGTATTTGGTGATTTTTTCTATTTCTTTTTCTTCTATTCTGCTATCCCCTGGTATTGCTATGTCGATTATCTTAACTTGTTTTTCTTTCTTCTCGACTACAGTTATATCTGGCAGGGTGGATTTGATTTAAATCAAACCGATTTAAATCACGATTTAAATCACGATTTAAATCACTAGCAGGGTGGATAAAAATCAATGATTTTTTTAAAAAAATCAAAAAAATCAGTTTTTTTGATTTAAATTGGATTTTTTTGATTTAAATTGGATTTTTTTTTATTTAAATTGGATTTTTTTGATTTTTTTAAAAAAATCATTGATTTTTATCCACCCTGCTAGTGATTTAAATCGTGATTTAAATCAGTTTGATTTAAATCAAATCCACCCTGATATCTGGTGTATTGTGTGGCAGATGTTTGTCTGTTTGTAGTCAGAAGTCCCATAATCTTTTTGCATCTTCATTTTCTACCACTTTTTAAATTTTATAGTCCCACCAATTTTTGGCTACAGGTAGCTTGTATTTTTTGCAGATGTTCCAGTGTATCATCCCTGCTACCTTGTCATGTCTTTGTTTGTAGTCAGTCTGTGTGATCTTTTTACAACAGCTGACTAGGTGGTCCACGGTTTCATCTGCTTCTTTACAAAGGTGGCACTTGCTGTTTGTTGTTGACTTTTCGACTTTTGCTCTTATTGCATTTGTTCTTAGTGCCTGTTCTTGTACAGCCAGTATTAAACCCTCAGTTTCTTTCTTCCAGTTGCCATTCTTAAGCCATTGCCAGGTCTTGGTGATGTCTGATTTTCCACTTCTATTGTGCAAATATTGACCATGCAGTGGTTTATTTTTTCCATTTTTCTGCTCGATTCTTGACTTGTTCTTTATTGTAAGCCTGCTTTGTTTCATTGGTGTTGAATAGTTTCGTGTTATTGACCATATGAAGTGCATCTTCTTCACTGTCCTTGATATATTCTTCAAGGCCTCTTTTCTCCTCCTCTACTGTTTGATGGACTTGCAGCATTCCTCTTCCACCTGATCTGCGAGGGAGGTATAGCCTATCTGCATCACTGCGGGGGTACAGAGTATGATTGATGGTCATTATTTTCCTGGTCTTATGATCTAGTGTCTCTAGCTCTGCCTGGGTCCAGTCTATTATTCCTGCAGTGTATCTGATAACAGGTATAGCTCAGGTGTTGATGGCTTGTATGGTGTTCCCGCCATTAAGTTTGGACTTGAGGATTTTTCTAACTCTCCTGATGTATTCACTTCCCATTTTTCTTTTAACTTCAGTGTGTGCGATGTTATCAGCCTGGAGAATGCCCAAGTATCAGGTTCTTGATGTTGCTTCCATTGGGCAGTTCTATTCCTTCTGTTTTTCTTATTTTCCCTCTGTTCATTATTAATGCAGCACACTTGTCTAGTCCAAACTCCATTGCTATATCGCTACTGAATATACGGACAGTGTTTAGTAGTGATTCGATTTCTGACTGGGACTTTCCATACAACTGCAGATCATCCATGTACAGCAGATGGTTTATTTTACTTGACGTTTTAGATGTTTGTTATCAGAGGCCTGTTTTGTTTAGTATTTGTGAAAGTGGGGTCATGGCAATTACAAACAACAGAGGGGATAGTGAGTCCCCTTGGAAAATGCCTCTTCTAATGCTAACCTGTCCCAAATGTCGCGCCATTGATTAACTGTGTACTCCACATGCTCATTGCTTTTTAAATAAATATCTGAATGTTTTTGCTGACACCAGTTGTTTCTAAACATTTTAGTATCCATGTGTGAGGCAATGAATCGAAGGCTTTCTTGTAGTCAATGCATGCAACACTTAGATTGGTTTTTCTTCCCTTGCAATTTTCTAACATCATTTTGTCAATCAGCAGCTGGTCTTTTGTGCCTCTGGTGTTCGGGCAATTTCCTTTCTGTTCAACTGGAAGCTGTTTGTTAGTTAATAAGTGTTGCTGCATCATCATCATCATCATCATCATTATTTTTACATTTATATTCCGCTCTTCCTCCAAGGAGCTCAGAGTGGTGTACTACATACATGAGTTTCTCTTTCACAACAACCCTGTGAAGTAGGCTAGTCTGAGAGAGAAGTGACTGGCCCAGAGTCACCCCGCTAGTTTCATGGCTGAATGGGGATTTGAACTCAGGTCTCCCTGGTCCTAATCCAGCACTCTAACCGCTACACCACGCTGGCTTTCGAATATAATATCTTATATTCATTCATTGACCTTCTTTGTCTTTGCACTTTTAGAGAGAGAGTGGGACAAGGGCTTGACTGTGTGTGTGTGTGTGCTGCATGTACACTAGGGATATGTAGAATGTTTCACCAGTGAATTGTTCTCACTTGAAATTGACCGTTTTGAGTGTCCTGAGCTGAAAACAGAAGACCCTCTTTAAAAGAAGGGTCTGTTTCAAGATCAGGGAAGAACAACTTCTGTTTCGATTGAAATGTTTCGACGTTCTGAGCACCATGTTGGAGGTCTGTTTTCCCCTTACTGACTGGTTTTCTGACACTGGCTTCCAATTGGCTTGTGATCTCCTTGCATCTTGGTTGGCTTATCACAGAAATTGAGTGTTGTCATGGGCAACTGTGTCCCCATTGGATGGGGAGGAGGGAGGGGGAACACTTCTGGAGGGAATATTCAAAGGGACTGCGAAGCAGAGAAAGCCCTTATGACTCTCTTAAAGAGCATACATCAGGAGAGGAGAAAGGTAGGTTTGATTTTGTGGTTTTCTGTTTCAGCACTGAGTATAATATGCTGTGCTATTGCTTCTATAACTAACTGATTTTGCTGGATCTCAGATTGACAAAGGCAGAACTTGGGTGCCTGCCTTGAACCTTCCTTGAGTTGTGGTTTGCTTAGTTTGTGAGACAGTCTTGTGGTGAGAAATGGACAGTGGCAGCTCTGTGTACATGTGTAAGTGTAATATTTCTTGGTGATTGCTGTGATGTTGAGCTTTATATCTGGCCTTGAGACTAATTTGTGCTGCACAGGCACTGGGAAATGGAACTCCAGAGCCTGGCAGTGAACTCTCTGTCACCTTTCACCTCTGCTTCTCTCTCCCTTCTGCTCTGTCTCGTTCTTTCTCTCCTCCACTACTCTCGAGAAACTTGCGTATGCTTAAGTCGTGGTTGGTGAGACTGCCTACAAAAATCCAGTCGCACATATTCAAAATAGAATTAGACAAATCCGTAGTTGGCAAGGGATAACTGCATTGTAATGCCCTTATACAAGTCTAGGGTGCAGCCACATTTGGAGTACTGTGTACAGTTCTGGTCACAGTATCTTAAGAAGGACATTGTAGAAATGGAAAAGGGTACAGAAAAGGGCAACCAAGATGTTCAGGGGACTGGAGCACCTTCCTTATGAGGCAAGGCTACAGCACATGGGGCCTTTAGTTTGGAAAAATTGTGACTATGGGGAAACATGATAGGGCTGTATACAATTATGCATGAAGTAGAGAACGTGGATAGAGAGAAATTTTTCTCTCAACACTAAAACCAGGTGTCATCCCATGAAACAGAAGGCTGGGAAATTTAAGACAAAAGGAAGTACTTTTTCACACAGTGTATAATTAATCTGTGGAATTCTCTGCCATGGGATGTGGTGATGGCTTTAAAAGGAGCTTAGACAAATTCATGGAGGACGGGTCTATCAGTGCAGACTAGTTTGGTGGCTATAGGCCACCTCCAGCTTCAGAGGCAAGATGCCTCTAAATACCAGTTGTGGGGGAGCAACAGCAGCAGAGAGGGTATTCCCTTAACTCTTTCCTGTTGGCTTCTAAGAGTTATCTGGTGGACCACAGTGTGAAACAGGATGCTGGACTAGGTAGGCCTTGGGCCTGATCCAGCAGGGCTGTTCTTATGATCTTATGAAAGCAGTCATAATTGTGTGAGAGAGCAACTTGTGCCAATGATGTTACTGCAGCACAGGCACGGTGGCTGGCAGTGGATTCTGACTCAGTGATTCTTGTTGGCCATTTTGGGGTCAGTTATTCTTTTTGGTCATTTTTGGGCTGCATTTGAAATGTGTGTTCTGTGTTGGGAGGGACAGATTCCCTTTTTCTGTGTGCTGCTTCAGTCCATGTTTTTCAAGGCAGTGAAATTACAGTGCAAAACTTGTGAGCAGTGCACTGTGAATGTAGCTTGTTCCGGCTTTAGGGAACACTAGGGGACTCAAAACACCCCATTGTTCCCCAAGAGTAGCTTCTAGGGACACCAGAGTGTGTCCTATATGAATTTTGGGGAAAAGTTAAAATTTTATTAAAATCACCCACTTGGGTGGGTGGTAGTAGCACCCATCATGCCCTACCACACAACCCACTTTGGTGTCCCTAGTTGCTATCCATGGGGAAAAATGGGGTGTTTTGAGTTCACCATTGTTCCCTTTGGCCAAAACACTCAAAGCATTCTGAGTTGTTCCATCGAAACAGGCAGCTTGACTGTTGTTTCAACAGAACATTTAAGCCATTTTGTGTTTTGTTTAAAGCTCAAAACACAATGCAAAATCTGTTTTGTGCATATCCCTAATGTACACCACCTCTCATCCTCATATATTGCTGTTAACATATTCATAGAATATAATTAGAAGTTATTATTAATATTCATGATGATATCTTTGACCTGGGTTATTTCTTTAATGAATTGTGGTTTTTTTGAAAATCTGATATAATTTTTTAAAAAATCTGTTTTTCTTTTCTTTTAAAAAACAAATCATTGATTTTCATCAACCCTCGCTTCTTATATTACCCCACATTTTGTCACTTAAAAGCTCTCATAGATTCTGGGCATAAGAGACACTATATCTGGGAATATTTTGAAAAAGTGCCTTCCCTGGGTAAAAAGGAAGATTTGTCAGTTGTAGGCAGTGCAACAAGGAGATGCAGGCAGGGCAGCTTGACACAGTAATGAGTAAAGGTATTCATTACATGAAAAACTAATGATTAGCTTATGCTAATTGATATTCAAGGCCCATAGTGTATGGGGTGTGACTCGGTGAGTACAGGCCTTGATTATCAATATAATATGAAAGAGCAGGAGGATATACATTCAAAGCCATTTGTACTTTCCAGGACTATAAAGTGGAGTGTCGTAAGCTAGCCAGTCTACTGTAGCACTCTTTTGACTTGATGTTTGAATACAGTCACTATCCTAATAATTATGCAAATAAGAGTACTTACAGTGATGCTGGGTAATTTGTATGTATAAGGGAGGAGAAGAAACTGTGGCTTACTAGCAATATACTGTCATCTTTCTAATAAACTAGACATACTTTGGGGAAGATTATCCCTCCCTGGATAATCATCAATTTGATTATCCAATTTGAACCATCAATTTGACTTGAGAAAGCTTCCTTTCAAACTTTTTTCTAGCCGTTGATGAACAGATTCATAGGGAGCTGTGGAGGGAGTGGGTTTTTTTTTTTTTTTTTTAAATGCGAAGGTATACTTGCTCACTTTCTAGCCATCAAGCACTATGATTCCATGTAATTGCGATGATGGGTAATAGGGTTCTCATGACCAGACCTCCATCAATACCCAGGATTTGGACACAAATGAAGAAGAACCATCTAGAATGGAGGGGCAAACAACTGTTGGTGATGGAAGTCTGAGAGTCAGGAGTTCCTGAAATGAGTCTCCTGAAATATGAGGACCCCAGGAAGCAGTGTCCACAAAGCTGTACTCCCCCAAGAGGCCTCTTTGTGCTAGGAACTTACTCCCATTCTTGCTTGCTGATGCAGGGAACCCACTTTGGGGAAACTTTTGGAGTGGTGACAGAACACTGTTTCAGGTCCAAGAGCTTCACCTTTAAAGCCCTCCGCTCCTCAACCAGGGGACAAAGCTTGGGAGGGCTAATGCTAATCAGGGCCTGGGGGGCTCATTTGGTGCTGATTGGAACATCATTAGATCATTAGTTCTCAGTTCTGAGTGACCTGTCCACAGTCCTGAAAGCCATTTATCCATCCACAATGGTTCTACAGGATGTAAACCAGAGGCAGATTGACAATTGAGTAAACATGTGCAGCGAACATGAGCCACCACTACGGAGAGGCACATTCAAATTTCTGACTTAAATAATAATTTCCTCATAGGATCCATGGGAAATTCAAAACTATTAATAACTCCCAAATAGCAAAGCAGCAAACACTGAAATTTTACATGGTGTTCCTACATGATTATAGCATTAAATATGTGGATGTTCAAGGAGATCAGTCCATTTGCTGATTTTTAATGATTTTTTGTAAAAAATTAAAAAATGTTTTTAAAAATCAATTAAAAACCAGAGGGTACACTACGTCCATATAAATTTTGAGAAACCTGCATGCTGGCTTCAATCATGAGGGAACAAAACTCCATTGCCCCTCACTAAGCCTTTCTGCACGTGCTTCTCTTCAATAAAGACCACCCTTCTTGTTTCCAGAATTTCCAGCAACTGCTGTCTAGGTCCCACCCACCTGGTGTACTGATTAGCTTCCCTGGAGTTCACCAGCCTGTCAATCAAGACAAGGGTTCACTCCCTGTTAACTCTGTAGAGGGAGGGGAGGCTGATCACTACAGTGGTATATAAATATCCATCATATTTGTATTTGTTGGTGGCACTGATGCAAACAGCCAGCTGCTGGACATGTGCATGGGCGTAGTTGATAGGTGGCAGGAGCTGAGGCAGGGCCTACGTGAGCATGTGCAACGAGGAGGCAGATGGTGGGACTGCGGGTGGTGGATCATTTTCCTTCTCCTTGTACTTCTTACCTCCTGGTTTCTTTTGCCAGTGCTGAGTTTGCCCCAGGTATGGAAAGGAGCACCTGCAAGCTTCCCATCGAGAGGCTCCTCAGAGTCTGTTGTCTGTGTATGCGCTTGGCTGGCCAGGGCTGCTCTCCCCAGGCACTTGGCTGCCCAGGGCTGCAAGACGCTGGCTGATGTAGGCCCAGGTACTTGTGGTGCAGGGGAAAAAAGAAGCCACTGATGACAGACTCTGTGCAGGCAGATAAGAGGCAGCTCTGTAGTAAGCAAGATTTAAGCAGGCAAGCCCTTGCTAGTCTGGGAGCAGGGAGGGCCCTCCTGCCTGGGACTCTGCTGAGGTCCTGCTGCTGCTGCAATTGTCATGTGTCTTGCCCTCAAATAATAGACATGAAGCAGTAGGACACCAGAGGCGAAGCAGAGCAGTCAAGTCAAGCCTAGCACAGGCCGCTGAAAGGTGCTGAGGCTGGCTTAGAGAGCAGCTTGTTTGGGACTAAGAGGGAGCCTTCACTGAACAACAGCTCACCTTTCCTTTTCCTTCATCCAGCAGCAACCCGGTGTGCATTGTGCTTCCTTCTGCTGTTGTGCTTGAGCATGACCCCCTTCTTGTCCCCCATCTGGTTCTGCTCCCTTTCACCCAACTCATTTATTTATTTATTTATTAGAGTCATTTAATATACTGCCCACTCCGAAGACTCTGGGTGGTGCACAACAACATGAAAACAGGCAACATTCAAATGACATTCTAAATTAAAAACTAAAGTAACTACCAAAGAACAGAAAAATAAACTACAGGGCAAAAGCCTGGTGAAAAAGAAAAGTCTTCAATAGCGATTTGAAGATTGGTAAGGAAGGGGCTAGCTGGATCTGTAGGGGGAGAGAGTTCCAAAGGAGCTGGGCAGCAACTGAAAAGGCCCTTTCACAGGTCCTAGAGCCCCGAACATCTTGGAAGTCAGGGACCAACAGAAGGGCCATCTGAGATGATCTAACTGGATGGGATGTAACTGGATGGGAGAGGCGGGTCTGTAGGTAGACAGGTGCCAGGCCCTTCAAGGCTCTGAAGGTCAGAACCAGGACCTTAAATTGAGCTCGGAAGCGAATAGGCAACCAATGCAATGACTGTAGGAGAGGTGTTACCCTGTCATATTTTCTGGCACCCATTAGTACTCATCTTCCTGCCTCCTCTTCCTACTATCCTCCTCCTCAAACCTTCCCTTCCACCCCTGCCTCTCTCATCTTCCTTTTTCTTCTTTTCCTTTCCCCCATTCTTTACCCACCCAGTCTCCTTTTCTCAGTCTTTCACTCTTGGACCTCCCCCCACTTTTTTTTTACAGTGCCCCAGCCTGCCTCCTGTTAGAGGCAGCAGCATCCAGGCACTGCCTGTCTTTTTCTTTGTTCATTGAGACAGTATAACTGTAATAATAATGTTTAATATTAATGCATTTTTAGCCCATTTTCCAGTAGGCTTATGAGATCACCTGGCATTCCATGTGTGTCCCCCTGTGTGTCCATTCCCCCTCCCCCACCCACTTCACAATACCTGGATCAATATGAACCAAATTGGGTACAGTTGTAGGGACACAAAGGGACACCTCAACGGCATAGTTTGTGATGATGTAATTCATGCTGATTCAAGATGGCGGACATGTGAACATTTATGGTCTAAGTGCACTAACTTGAGGACTGTCTAACTGATTTGAACCAAATTTGCTACAGCTGTAGGGACACATATGGATGCCTCAGTGGCATAGTGTGTGATGATACCATCCATCCCAGTTAAAGATGGTGGATGTGTGAACATTTGAAGCTCAAGAGGGCTAACTTGTGGACTGTCTAACCAATTTGAACCAAATTTGGTACAGTTGTAGTGAGTAACACATGGGGTCATTTCAGCGGTGTAGTTTGTGATGATATAATTCACCCTGATTCAAAACAGTGGATATGTGAACATTTGAAGTCTAAGTGGGCTAACTTGTGAACTGCCTAACTGATTTGAACCAAATTTGGTACAGTTGTAGGGTCACATAGGGACACCTCAATGGCATAGTGTGTGATGGTGTCACCCACCCAGATTCAAGATGGCGGACTCATAAACGTTTGAGGTGCAAGTGCGCTAATTTGTGGACCACCTAACAGATTTGTACCAAATTTGGTACAGTTGTAGTGAGTAACATGTAGTTTTATTGTAATAATGACATTCACCCTCATCCAAGATGGCAGATATGTGAATGTTTGAGGTGCAAGAGGGCTAACTTGTAGACTGCCTGATTTGAACCAAATTTGGTACAGATGTAGTGAGTGACACACAGTGACATCTCAACGGTGTGATTTGCGATGATGTCATCCACTCTAATTCAAGCTAGCAGACGTGTGAACATTTGAGGCACAATTCAAGCCTGTTTGTACATCCCTACTTCCCACTGCAATGGCTGATTGGTGTCCTGCAGGCTGTTTTGCTGTCTTTCATGGAAAATCACCATACAGAGACAGCAGGAGTGTGCATTTGTTTTCTGAATGAGTGGAATGCAGGGCAAATGGTGCCGATGTGTCCTTGTTCCAACCATTCTGAAAATGAACAGGTGGGGCATGTATGGGATGGATGGCACCAAATGGAGGGGGGCATTTTATATTTCATTTCTTTATATCATTTTAGAATTGAAACTTCTGCTTATGGAAACTGATGCTTTATGACCTCATGTGCCAGGAGTGGCAAGAGTTCCAATGCGCAGCCAGCTGCCTCCTGGTATGTACCATAACTACCCTGGGATGCAGCAACTCAGCACAGTTATGGGTCAAAGAAAAAGTGATACCAGAAGATGTTTGTGCATTGACATTTCTGCTGCTCACACAGGGAGTGGCAAAGCAGCTTCATTGGTTGCCAGTTTGCTTCTGGGCCAGATTCAAAGTACTGCTTTTGACCTTTAAAGCCCTACTTGGCATGAGACTGGGGTACCTTCTGTACCACGTCCACTCGTATGAATCTGCCACAGCCCTCAAATTGTCCAGTAGAGCCCTTTCCTTGGCCCCAGACATTGATACAAATCCTGTTGGCAAGGATCGGGGACAGGGCTTTCCCAGTAGTGGCTGCCTGTCTTTGGAATGCTCTCCCAGAAGGACTTTGTCAGTCTTATTTTTTGCTTAATCTTAAAAATAACTTTAAAACCTTCCTTTTAAAACAAGCTTTTAAAGATTGACTGCAATTGTCATTTAGTTTTAATCCTAACTTGCTGTTCTAGTTGTCACATTATCTGCTCTTTTATTGTGCTTTAGGATTCATTGTAATTTATTGTCTTTTCCTCTTTTATTCTTTTATCATGGATTTTATGCTTTTATTGTAAGCCTTTCTGAGCAGCAATGTGCTGGAGGGGTGGGATATAAATATTTAAAATAAATAAAATCAAACAAATAAAATAAATGGGAGCAAATTAAGAGGAACAAGTGCTCTTTCTATTTTTTCCCCATCAGTGAGTGGAATAAGTTTTGTTTGGGTGGCAGTATCAAGGCAATGTGTGTGCACATGCATTCAGAGTGAGGGCCTTCTTGATTAAATCGAGTGAGTTCTAAAATTAACTGAGCGGACATAAAAAAACATGTGAGTGAGCGCACACGCTCACTCCTTAAAGGGAACACTGGTCAGCAGCCTCCATGTGGATCCCCAAATGGATTGCTTTGGGCCCACATGGGCCTAGGAATGAACCAAGTAAGAATTTAAAAAATGAAGAGGGTTTCCAAGGTGAATAGTTTCTATTCACACCCCTAATACAGAGGAATGTGCAGTCATTTCTGCTTCAATTCAGCCAGTAGTTGTGGAATTCCCTGGTAAACTGCACTGACTTCATTTGACTTCAGAAGGTGCCACAGGTTTTTTCTTAACCCACACAAAAAGCTGACCTCCATTCTTCTCATTGGTTGTGGCTGGTTCTGCTTTCCTTTTTTCAGTATTCTTCTTGAGTTTGATCTTCTGTAGCTGTCAGTATTTAACAGATTTCTATACTATCTGTGGATAAGGATTTCCTTCTTTAGCCTTCTGAAGAACTTTAATACTTCCTTCTTATGGAATTGGGAATCTTTGTGCTTCGGATTCAGGATGTTTTTACTGGAACTATTTATTATGTATTTTGAAGAATTCATTTATTTGTGTGAAATAAAGTCATACTTTGCAATGATCTACAGATACCAAATTTTGCATGAACAATCCTGCCACTTAAATTAACTGAATGTACTACACTATATACCAGAATATATTTGGGGAAAGGTTTGATTTTTAATTTTTTTTTAGAATAGATTCTGAATATAATCATATTTTAACTGCTAGGGTTCTCATCAGATATTCATTTATTATTGATTTAACACTCAGTAATCACTTCAATAATTCCAAAATGACATTATGCCCCAAAATAACTTTCTCAGATTCATATTTATTGTGATTCAAATTTACCATATATGGTAATTATACAGTAAAATGAAGAATGTTTGAAGTTGAAATCCTACAAATTTCAGACTGTTCTTTTACTTTCCTTTTGCAATCATATTAATGAAACAAATCTAGGACATATATAGGTGGTCTTAGAATAGCGATTTTGCCCATTCACTGTATTCCAGTGCAGTTATTGTGGATAGTTTGTTATTTGGGGATTTCTGTCCTCCCTAATTACATTGGTATACATTTTAAATAGCCAGTCTCCCCGCTTCTCAGCTGGTGCATGGGGAGATCTAAATAAGCAATGTGAGTAGCGCAGGCTGCTCCATCCATCCTTGCCTCTTGTGCCACTTCTTTAAACCTCCTCACACATCAGCTGAGAAGCGGATAGAGTGGCTATTTTAACTTTACACTTCTGTATGCTTCTAAGCTGACATGCAGGGAGGTTTAAAGCTTAAATATCCATTCTCCCCGCTTCCTAGCTGACATGCGCAAAGGTTTAAAGTTTAAATAGTCACTCTCCCCATGCAGCTGCTTGAAGGAACCTAACCCCATTTTTTGGATTGTCAAGCACTCCAATATTGCAGTTTTTGCAAATGTCACACCTGCAGTATTAGAAGGCCTCCTGGGTTTCATTTCTTGAACTTTCCTAGCCGTGTAATCTATGCAAAATGACTTTGCCTTGTCAATGATGGGCCTAACCTACTAGTTCAAAATATTTGTATCATTTGGTGATTGCAGTGGTGCTTTTCTCTGATGAATACAGTGCTTACTATTTTTGTACTGTTTGCCCAGATAGTTGCCTGTTATCTGTGAAGGTTATCTATCTGCTCTGCTTTTTTTTCTTTCCCTTGACACAGATTTCCAGTTTATTAGCTGCACATCTGGTTGACTCTGGATTTACAGATGTGTCCAAATCCATGTTTTGTTTCACTCCATCTGAAAGAATAACTACATAGGAACATAGGAAGCTGCCATTTACTGAGTCGGACAATTGGTCTATCTAGCTCAGTATTGTCTTCACAGACTGGCAGCGGCTTCTCCAAGGTTGCAGGCAGGAATCTCTCTCAGCCCTATCTTGGAGAAGCCAGGGAGGGAACTTGAAACCTTCTGCTCTTCCTAGAGCAGCTCCATCCCCTGAGGGGAATATCATACAGTGCTCACACTTCTAGTCTCCCTTTCATATGCATCCAAGGCAGACCCTGCTTAGCTAAGGGGACAAGTCATGTTTGCTACCACAAGACCAGTTCTCCTCTCTTTTAGTGTTGTTCAAACATAATGAACAACACTAGCCAACCCCGCACAGAGTATCTGTGCGCTCTTTGGGGCCGGCGGTTACCTCTTCCCCACCACCTTCTGCCCTGGTCCCCACTTCCAGGCCCAGCTGCTTCTCCTCCCCACCGCAACTTCTGCCCCCCCCCCCCACTTTCTCCCCCCCCGGGCCTTGCCTCCCGGCTGGGCTGAGCCCACCGCTGCCTCTGTGGCCAGGCCTGCCGCTGCCGCGGTGACCAATCCTCCTGGGTGCGCCTCAGCCAATCAGGCCCGTCCGCCACCCAGCCAATCGGCTGGGCGCTGGGACGCACATTCCAAGGCACACCCAGGAGAATGATATAGATAGATAGATTGATGATGAGGTTTTGTGTTGTTCATGAGGTTTAGTGTTGTTCAAACATCATGAGAAGAAATTATCCCTTCTGAATGGCAAAAATAACTGTTTGAGTACAATACCATTGCATATGTCTCAGGACTTCCTTCTCACACATCTTGTGCTGTTACTTTTGGGTGAGATAAAGCAATGAAATTACCTGTGTTGCCAGTATTCCTGGTGATAAATGTGTACTTGGCTTTGTAAGAAAGATGGGTTGGTTTTATATACCATAAGCTGTTTTAAAAGATGGAATTTTTCTTTCAGCTGCTTATTTGTTGAAGAGTAACCACTCATAGCAATAACATCTCCAGAGAGATGGGCAACTCTTTTTAACTTTAACATTTTCAATCTGCAAAAAAGAAACCAAAATAATCAAATAGATGTTTAAGCATCATAGGTGTTTATGATAAGTTTCATCATTAAATCGCCCAGAGATGGAAGTTTGGGGTGGTCTACATATTTGAAAAACAAGTAAGTAAGTAGGTAAACACATAAATAAAATTGAAGGGGACCAGGTAGCCACTTTCATTAGTAATAAAGGATTTACTTCTTAAGGGTCTATTTACATGTTGATGTTTCACATTTCCTTCTTCCTGAAGTGAAGCAACAATTTTGGTATTCTTTGGGAGCTTTTTTATGCTTTTCAAGCCAAGCCATTTCCTAAAAATAGGTTTCTCCCCATCTAGTTCTCTGCACAAGTCCATTCCCATGAAAGACAAAGGTGCATTTTTATTTACATTGGTTAAGTATCTCTTTTTCTCTTGAGAGAACGGATGGATTGCAGTTCCTTGTAAACTAGAAAATTAACTTTCAGTTTGCAAATCAAATCTTTATTGTTGAGGTCATTTGACCAGCAAATCTGTTTGCAAAGCAGTAATCAAAATGGTCAGATGAACATTTAGCCATGTTAGATGTCTTCTGTGATTGGTTTGAAAAGCCCAGAAGCCAGAAAAGAAACTAAGTAACTATTTTCTTTCACAAGAAAACACTTTCTTCATAAGGACTTATCTCTGTGTTGGTGGTGACCTCTTGTTGGTAGTGTGATCTTTTACACTTCTTCCTTCCTGAAACAGTTCAACAATGTGTATCATTGGACTTTTAAAAAACACGATTTTTTTGTTTTCTTAAACTGATTGAAAACCATGCATTTTAAGCCAAACCATTTCCTGCTAATAAAGAACATTGTGATGGTGTTGCCTCCCATTCTCTAGGAAAGAAACCAAATGGCTACTTTCTTTAGCAGTAAAGTACTTACCTCTGTGTAGGTGATGTTAATATCTGAAGTTTTTCACTTCCTTTTTTCTGAAACAGTTCAACAGGTGGTGCTTTTTATAGGGATGTGCACGAATTGTGATTTGAAGAGCAATTTGCAGCACAGCACTGGTAAAGGGAGGAGAGCAGATCCATACAGTCTCCTCCTCTGCTTGCCACAGTTTCTTCTGGCAGCCCCCCCCCCCAGCTGCCATAGTGTAGCCAGTGGCATGCACATGGCCTCTGCGCATATGCAGCAGCCATATGTGTTGTCAGTTGCTGACCACACAAATGGCCGCCGTGGTTGCGTGAGGCAGTTGGGGATGCGTTGCCTGAACAGGAAGCTGTGGCAAGTGGCGGAGGTGCAGGTATGGGCCTTCTCTCTTCCCCTTTAAAGGTACTGGGGTTGTGTTGCGAATTGCTCTTCGAATCGCGATTCATGCACATCCCTAGTTTTTTTTAAAAAAACTTTACATCGTTCCTTGTCTTGCATCACAATTTTTTAAATGATCTTTTTTTAAGCTTGGTGGAATCTGTGATTTATTTATTTTTTATAAAAAAGCTTTTCCAGTTGATTCCCCAAAATGAAGGTTGTTTAATTGCTGTCTGTAGTTTCAAGTTGGTCTGTTTCCAAGGTGAGGATACTACAGTATGTTACCTGCAGAGTATCTTTTCCCCTAATGTCTCCAGATTTAAGCCTTGGCAAAGGTTAATTTACAGGACCAAGCAAAGAAAGGAAGCAAAAACATTTGGCATGTAGATATGTTGACATACTTGTCTGATCTGCTAGATTGCTTGGTCTCAAATCACCTCTAGCTATTACTAATTCCTGTTCCAGAACAGAAAGATACTTCTCACCTTACAGCCTTACTACTCATTTGTATAATTAAAAGGAGCACAACTGCTTTGCTATGATTATCCCATCTATTCTTGGGATAGGAGGAAGAGAATCCAGCTGCCCCTGTGGGATACTGCTGCTGCTTTTCCTGCCTTCTCTGCTTTAGCCATCACCAAGGAGACAATGAGCACATCATAATAGAAAAATAGCATGTGATGTCATTATTGCCACTTGCAGGGGTGGGGACAAAGTGTCATCTTTCAGCACTGGGGAGAGATGTAGCTGGTGCACACCTATCTACACAACAAACATATATGTATTTTGTACCAGTCCTATCCTGAGAGTTCTAGTTTGGAGAGAGTCCTGATGACTGTCAGATCTCCAAGCCCAAGGTTCCCAAACTTGGGTCCCCAGATTATGATGGACTACATCATCCTCAGCCACTGTGACCAGAGGCCATTGTGGCTGTGTATGGAAGTTGTGGTCTAACAACATCTGGGGACTCAAGATTGAGAACCCCTGCCCTAGCCAGTTGGTTACTCCATTGTGGCAAAAAAAAAAATCCAACAGCAACTGAATCCAACAAGAACTGTAGCTCAGTATCTGGGGATGCAAAATGGGAACCCCTGCCCTAGCTAATCCTTCATTGAACTACAGTTCCCAAGGTCCTATGGGAAGAGAGAATGACTAAACCACTTTAAGTCTATTGTGTGTCACACTCAGAATTTTGAGATCTGCCAGTTGTGGGTAGAAGAAGAATTCTGCTTTCCCAGTGGTTGTGATATGAGTCCCTAAGCAATGGCATCTGTTTTGGAAAAGAGAAATGAAACCGAAGCTAAGGGCCACACTACACGTGACATTAAATATGTTGTTGTCATACTGTCATGCTTGCTTAGCAGTCCCTAGAGAATAAAATATTAATTTCATTTAGTATACAGAACTTGTGGTTTTCAATCCACAGGATTCCACAGCCCTTTCTTATCCTGTCCTAATCTGGCTAGAACTGATTGCTGGAAGGGGGAAAATGTGTGGCAGACAGACTGTGTGGTGAAGAGATGGCATTGAAGGATTAACTCCACCAGGGGCAGATCTACAATAGAAAAAATGTGTGCAATGAATATGGGCTGCCACTAGGAGGAGCTGCACCCAAATTTCCAACTTAAACCATAGTTTCTCCATAGGGATCCATGGGAAACTCAAAAATATTAACAACTCCCAAATGCCACGGCAAATGGCTGGGCAGAAAGCTCTGAAATTTCACATGGTATTCCTACATGGTCATATTATTAAATGTGTGAACATCCACTCCCATATTCTGGAGTTATAACATGGGATGCAAAAAATAGGGGTACTATTATATGAAGGGAAGGAGCAGGTTCCTCCACATGACACTTGAATGGTCAACTGAGTGGGGGATTAGATTCCTGAGTGTTTTCATACTTTCTGCCATGAAACAAAGTAGTTGCGAAACTTTTATACAGTTTTAGAATCATTAAAAAAATCATTAAAAGTGAGTCAGCCTCTGCACACTTAATGCTGTCCATCATGTGATAGTGTTAAATGTTTAATTTAACACCATGCAAAATTTCAGCACTTTCTGTCCTGCCATTTGGGAGTTATCCCTTTGATCCCTATGGAGAAGTTATGTGATGGGGCCCATGTTCAATTCTTGCACACAGGCCTCTTCAGAGCTTGTTACAACTCTATTGGACTTCATTCTGCCTGCATCTTGAACCTTCTGTTACTCTTGCTCTCCAGGATCTTGTCTACCTCATTTGCTTCAGTTCTCACAATGTACCCCAATTGCTTGCTGAACCTTCTGTTTCCCTGACAGTCTCTGTGTTAATTGGACAGGCCCTCATCCCATGTTCCTAGTCAGATAAAAAGTTTTTTCAGTGTTGCATCAGGCAACATTGAAACAGCTTATTGTGGTACATCATATTCTGCTAGTAAAATGTACATTTTCTTAGCTTTAAGAGTTTCTGTTAAATGGCAGGAGTTGCATGGCTCTGAATGTTTCTCGGTATGTCCCCTCCAGGTCTTATTCCTTGACCTTTAAATAATTTACTATTTTTTCAAATTGTCTACTAATCTTTCTCTCACGTCCCCCAAAGGATGGGGCTTATTGGCAAGCTACCTGCCACCTGCTCATGTTTGTTATTTGGGTCTTAATAAAAAACCCGAAACTTTATAAAGCTTTCCTGCCAAAGTCAAGTGACTATTTAAAGTTTGTTTTACATCTTGATCAATTTACAGCAAATTTTGTTTGCTTTAAATGTATCTTGAATATACTTGCTCCAATAATGGAAGTACTTGTTAGATTAAATTAATCTCATTTTAAAGAAGGCTTCACTTCTCCCACTTCACTTACACTAGTCTGACTGGGTTAACACAATCTGTGCTGTACATGGCAAGTAACTTGCCTATGGAGCAAGAAGTTGCTGGTTTGAATCCTCGCTGGTATGTTTCCCAGACTATGGGAAACACATATAGCAGGTAGCAGAGATATAGAAAGATGCTGAAAGGCATCATCTACTACTGTGCGGGAGATGGCAATGGCAAACCCCTCCTGTATTCTATTAAAGAAAACCATATGGCTCTGGGGTCTCCAGGAGTTGACACGACTCAACAGCACAACTTTACTTTACTTTACATTATTGTGACTTGTGCCGGCGATCCTTTTGATGTCCTGGTGGAGAATTGGAACAGCAAACTCACCAGGGCGGTAGACATGATCACTTCTAAGCGTCCTCTCTGACCCGCTTCAAAACTGGCCCCTTGGTATACGGAAGAACTACGGGGGCTGAAGTGGCGAGGTAGACGACTGGAGCTCAGGTGGAGAAAGACTCTACTTGAATCCAACAGATTGCAACATACAGCTTATTTGAAGACCTATGCTCAGGAAATATGTGCGGCAAAGAAGGGATTCTTTTCTGTCCGTATTACATCCACAAATTCATATCCAGCGGAGTTGTCCAGGGTTGTGAGAGGGCTAGTATGTGTTCCTCCTCCCTTGAATTGGAATCTGGAACCATCTACTACCCTCTGTGATGTGTTTAATGAATTCTTTGTGGGGAAAATCTCTTGTGTTTGAGCCGTCTTAGATTCCATCTCCACAATTACTTCAGGGTCTGATGTGGAGATATCCAGCGACTCCTCTTATGTGGTTAGGTTGGATCAGTTCCAGTTTGTGACTCCTGAGGATGTGGACAAACTGATTGGAATGGTGCGGCCCAACACTTGTTCTCTTGATCCTTGCCCAACATGGCTTATGCTATCTGGCACTGGGGTTGTTGTAGAAGGCCTGGTAGAGATTATAAATGCTTCTCTGAGGGAAGGTAGGATGCCTCCTAATCTTAAGGAGGCAATTATTAGACCGCTTCTGAAGAAGCCTACTTTGTATCCCTCAGAGCTGAGTAACTACAGGCCTTTCTCCAACCTTCCGTGGCTGGGCAAGATAATTGAGAGGGTGGTGGCCTCCCAGCTCCAGACAGTCTTGGAGGAAGCGGATTATCTATACCCTCAAACTGGCTTCCGGGTTGGCTATGGGGTGCAGACTGCCTTGGTCGGCCTGATGGTTGATCTCCACCTGGGAATTGACAGAGGAAGTGTGACTCTGTTGGTCCTTTTGGACCTCTTGGCCGCTTTCAATACTATCGACCATAGTATCCTTCTGGAGCGTCTGAGGGGGTTAGGAGTGAGAGGCACTGCTCTGCAGTGGTTCCGTTCCTACTTCTTGGGCAGGTTCCAGTTGGTGTCCCTTGGAGACTGTTGTTCTTCAAAATCTGAACTTTTGTATGGTGTCCTTCAGGGCTCCATATTGTCTCCGATATTGTTTAACATCTACATGAAACTGC
Organism: Hemicordylus capensis; assembly: GCF_027244095.1. Lineage (NCBI taxonomy): Eukaryota > Metazoa > Chordata > Lepidosauria > Squamata > Cordylidae > Hemicordylus > Hemicordylus capensis. Next base: position 386,925,149 of record NC_069657.1, on the reverse strand, counting down.
TGGGAGAGATCATCAGGAGATTTGGTGCAGGGTGCTATCAGTATGCTGATGATACCCAAATCTATTTCTCCATGTCATCATCATTGGGAGAGGGCATAACCTCTTTAAATGCCTGTCTGGATGAGGGATAACAAACCGAGACTGAATCCAGATAAGACAACGGTACTCATTGTGCAGGGTTGAAACTCAAGAGACGATCTTGATCTTCCTGTTCTGGATGGGGTCATGCTTCCCCAGAAGGAACAGGAATGCAGTCTGGGGGTGCTTCTGGATCCAAGTCTCTTCCTAGTGTCCCAGGTTGAGGCAGTGGCCAGAGGTGCCTTCTATCAGCTTTGGCTGATACACCAGCTGCGCCTGTTTCTTGAGATATACGACCTCAAAACAGTGGTACATCTGCTGGTAACTTCCAGACTATATTACTACAATGTGCTCTATGTGGGGCTGCCCTTGTACACATCTGTTCACCCAGGCTTCTAACTGATATTGTTTTAATTGTTTTAATGTTGTTTTTAGAATATTGTTTCTTTTAAATTGTTTTTTAAATTGCTGTCTTTTAATTTTTTTTTGTTTTTAACTAATGTTTCACCTTTGTTTTTATCTGGTTGTAAACAGCCCAGAGACGTAAGTTTTGGGCAGTATAAAAATATGTTAAATAGATAAATAAATAAATAGTTGTTATGAATCTGGAATTGATACCTTGCTTCTCTGAATTACTGTTGTTGATAATGGCTTATTTAAAAACATTTTTATTTAAAAAAAAGAAAAACCCTTACCTCTTAATGGTTTTCCCCTTTCTGGAATTTATTCTGAGGAGTGTGTGTGCTACATTCCAGTAGCCCTTCTTCCTGTGTTCAATGATTGGAGCAGGTGTGCAAACTTAATAACTACTTTAAATAGATGTAAACATAATATTTATTTATTTTCATTTGATAAAGGACTGTATAGAGACAAAATTAGATAAGTTCTGCTTTAAAAAAATCATTTCTGTCCTTGGACTACTGTGTTAGTACAAGTGAATGAAATTGGTCCAATGAGGAATTTGGGATAGTGATGTTCTTATGGTATGCACCTGGAATGTTTTGATTATATAATATTTTGCCAGTCTACTTGTTGAAACACTCCATAAGTGCTGAATATGGAATAATTCACAGACTTTTCAGTTTTTGTTAGTTTTTTTTCTAAATCTGGAACAAGATAACTAAATGAAAGTTACATAAACTTGAACTTAGGATACTTTTGAAGTGGTAATCATTACTTTGAAACAACAGAGTCTTGTGGCACTTAAAGACTCACACATTAATTTTAGCAAAAGCTTTCATGGAGCCCAGTTTTTCAGATGCGTCTGATGAAGTACGCTCCAGCTCACAAGAGTTTGTGCTAAAATAAATTTATTAGACTTCTATAAAAGTATACTGTGACAAACACAGCTCCTGCTTAGATATATAGAAGCCTAAACAACTTTTTGAAAAAAAGTATTGCCTAGTTAATTGGGGACACTTCATCAACTACAATTTTTAGTTGATTAATCTAAACAGTCAACTAAACTTTGCAGCCCTAGCTGGAGTCTGATTTTTCTGATCAATCAACCTTGCTTGGTCAGCAGGATCCACATATGATGCCATTTTCTTTGATCTATCTATCTATCTATCTATCTATCTATCTATCTATCTATCTATCTATCCAGTTTATATACTGCCTTTCCAAAAAAGGGTCAGGGCAGTTTACATTAAAATTTGCCAACTACTTTTTAGCATTGAGATGTTGAAACTTGTTACTGTTTTGTGTTCTGAGACAGTCACTTCGTTCTGTCAATACTAGTTTTTAGGTGCTTGGCAAAGCCTCCATTGTTCACCCATGCTTTTAAATCATGCAGTGTTTATGCTATGAATTGTTGATTTTTAGATACTGACGAAACTGTTTTTAGATAGTATTGAGTTTTGTAAACTGCCTTAAGTCAGGCCTTGACAATTTTTATTTGGATCTAGGAGCCAGCCCAAAAATTTAGAAGCCAGACAATAGACACTTGACAAAATTAACAGACTTAGTGATATAATTGGAAAGGGGGAGAGTAAATGTGTGTGTCTATCCTCTTTAGAAGTGACATACTTAGGCTGGACAGCCTGTGACAAATAAAGATTTTATTTAATAACTCCACCTCTGAGTATCCTAATCTAGGCACCATGGTTAATTTTCTAGGCATTGGGGCTCCCTGGCTTCTGGGATTTGTCAAACCCTGCTTTAAGTGCTGTTTTAGAAGATGGAGATATATTTATTTCTGAGTAAATAAAAAAGTAAAGATTATCATTTTGAGGATTGGAGAATTGAATGTCCAGCAATCAGACATACTGACAATCTTTTGTTTGCTCGTTCTTGCAGGTTAATTTAAGATACTAAAAAGCCAGAAGAAACGTGATACACTGAAACTGACACAGCAAAACACTATTTCTCTGAGTCAAGGGCTCAGTGTGGAGTCATCATGAGCGATGTTACAATTGTGAAAGAAGGTTGGGTTCAAAAAAGGGGTGAGTGTTAAATACAATTAAATATACTGTACAGTAAGAATTATTGTTTATTGCTGTAGTCTTTTTAAAAACAATTTTAATCCTGAAAACAATTTACACAATGCTCAATACTTTTTATGTAAATAAGTATGTTGGCTGATATCCTGATTAAATTACTTGATGGAAGAATCAAGTAACTATTTAAATTAAGTAGTCCTTTATAGTAACTCCTGAATAGTACGCTGATTTAATTTATTAAACTTTTTATACCACTTAACCCAGATGGCTAACACAAATAGTCTGGTTTACAAGACGTAGTCTGGATGTCAGCCACTGAGGCTATTCTTACATGCAGTGGAAACCGGGCTAAGGGAGCCCAGCCTGGTTTCCTTAGTGCATGAGAACTGCTGGGAGCTGTGCGGCTCCCGGTGACAATGCAGCGGCAAACCTTCTTGGGTAGCCTGCTGTTTAACCCGGGTTTGGGGCATCACCTGAAAAGTGGGTTAGGTGGTTGTGCGTCACCACAGCGTGGCTCCACGCTACAGCGACTCATGAGTAGCCCTCCAATGGGGAGGCTACAAAAAGCCTCCCAGCATTGGAAGTACCCGCAGAATGCCTCGTGCACTTGCGTGGGGCATTCTTGGACTTCTGGGGCTGGGAGGCCCCCAAACCCTGCCACCCCAACTGGCTCCATGATGAAGCCGGTAATCGTCTGGGCAGCTGATCCAGCTTCCCGGGGAGGGCTCCCTGATCGTCTGCGGGGAGAGTGGGTCAAGCCTGCTCTCCCTGCAAAACCTCTTTAGGCTCTTCACACTGCTCGTGTGGAGAGCCTTACTGAGTTCTACAGCTGTATTCCTTGTCTCCTTAATTTTTTTTCCTGGGGCTATAAAACTCTGGGATCATCTGGGACAAATACGATGGGTAGCATCTAGTACAGTGATCTTCACCATTTTTCAAATGGGGGCTACTTTAGCCAAAAAACAACAACCCCAACTCCCTGCAATGTGAGAGCTATTTCCCATCGTTGATTTCTGTGCATTGCTGTGTCTTTCCCAATACTTTGAGGGTATTGTGTGTGTTGGGGGGAAGAGGGGCTTTAAGAAAAATGGAACCCTATTGAGCCCCAGCGATGCCTGGAAAGGCATACACAGAGCCCTTTCTCACGATCTTAAAATTACCTCCCCAGCAGGTGATCAAGGGCTGCTTCCTGAGCTGGTGGAGGGCTACTTCTGCGCATACGATTGCTGGCTAGTGCTCATGGTGCATTATAGGCTACTCATGTGTAGGTGCCATACGGAGCCACGTGGCACCAACACACAAGCACTAAGCCCAGTTTCAGGACATCCTCACACCCCAAACCCGGGCTAAGCAGCGGGATTCCTAAGTGGGTTTGCTGCTGTGCCATCACCAGGAGCCATGAGGCTCTCAGCGGTTCATACACACACACAAAACTGGGCTGGGCTTTGTAAGACCGGTTTTGCCTGAGCGTGTGAATAGCCCCACAGAGTGCTGGGAAGTGTAGTCCTTCTCAGTGTTTTGCCCATAGAGCTCAATCAGGACAGTGCTGGAAGGACTATGCTTCCCAGCATTCTGTGCATGATTTCCAAGACGTCGCTTCGGGTTAAGACGACTCTGTTTCCCTTAAAGGAACCCCACTGGCACTGGGCAAAGTACAGCACTTTGTAGTGGAAACAGTGACCTCTCAGTGGAGTCAGATGGCTGAGAGCTGCATTTAGCCCCTCCTTTTGCAGTCCCATGCTGCATCCCATGCCATTGATGACCTTCAGCAGTCGCTTTTCCGGGGGCTCAGGAAGCTTTAGTAGGGAGGAGGAGAATGAGAAGATGCTTTGTATGGGCTAACTTGCCAGTGATACTTTGGATGCTACTCACAATTTAGAATGCTGTTTATAGCCCATTTAAGTGATGTATAGAGTATTAATAATAACTAGCTGGCCTGGGTGGAGAGCATCTGTGCCTCTAGTTGTCCCTTTTTTCTCCCCCCTCCTTCCTGCCCTTGTTCTCAGCTCTCCCCCAGCCACCGCTGCTTTCCCTCCCCCACCGCCTTCTCCCCACCCGCTGCTTTCTCTCCCCCTCCTGGTACCTCGATTGCAAACTCTCACAAGAGCTGCCACACATGGGATGGGATTAGCCACAGGTACGTCTTAGAGAATTATGTAGATTGATGATGATGATGATGATGATGATGATGATAAAATATATATTTATATACACTTTTCAAAAAAAGTGGTCCTTAGGCAGTTCACATAACAAAAGGAATGAGAAGATGGTTCCCTGTCCAAAAGGATCTCACAGCCTTTTAAAAAGAAAAAAAACACAACAACCACCCACCAGCAATAGTCACTGGAAGAGACCAATGCTGAGATAAATAGGGACACTGGATTCCCCCACTCCCCCTGATAAAGCCACCACTTTAAAAGTTGTCTCCTTGTCAGTTGACAAGGAGTAAGGCAAAATAGAGTAGGAAGACATTATGGTGGGACCAGAGAAAGATAAATTTGCCTATATTTGAAAAAGAGTGTGAGAGAGAATAATCGATCAATATGGTAAGCTTCCAGGAAACTTCTTTTAAATAAGTTTGCTATTACCTAAACGAGACTTAGGCAGAATTGAATGAACTTTTGCTGGAAAACATTCCATGCTGGACGATATATTATGAATTTTCTTTTGCTCTCCCATAATTTGATACAAAATATTCAGTCTATTATAATGAATCCTTGTTTACAATTTTTGTAGATCTCACTCAGGTCCATGATTTGATTAACAGAGATTGATTTTGGTCTAGATAGGTACAAACTAATATGGATAATTTACATTTCAAAATGCACAGATTCATCTTGGGACTTAAGGCCAGCTTCTTCATCCAGTACCCAGACTGCCAGGTATTAGCTAGAAAGGTCACGTCAGTCCTTTACTTTTTAAATTTGTTATTAATAATTTGTGAGAAACTCAAGAATCCCACAATAATATAGTGGGGAAATAGGACGTGTTTTGTTGCCTTTAAGGTTCTTGACTGTCATTTAGGTATTCTACTCCATGTAGCTGATATGGTACTATCATCAGTATGTAGAGTGAGAACAAACCGAATGATGAGGACATTTCTTGTATGATGTGAACAGGAATTTATTTCTGTTAATTTCTGGAAGGCCAAACTTGCAGCCTTTGGTCAGAACTCCAAAAGACATATGGTACATAGAATGTAGGTTGGAATTTAATCGAGCAAGTTACCAATATTTGAAAGTAGCTTTTGCATCTAATAGGTTGTGGTTCAGTCATTTTCAGAGTATTTTATTAAAGGATTTTTGAGTATCATATACCTTAATTTGTTTTGCAAGAAGTTGTGAAGGGGATTGGTGATACCTGTGATCCAGGTATAAGTGGCTAGATATTTGGGGAATGAAAGATATTTGGGGGATGTGGAAGATTAAAACCTTATCCTAAATACATTTCATATAATACTGTTGCCAGTACCTCCTTCAGCTCCACAACTGCTTTTGTGTGCAGAATTAGGCCAGGCACTAAGAGAAAGTATAATTCATTTTGCAGCAATTTGATATAGATTCAAACTTTTTAAAATTGAAGAATTACCATATTTATGTATTAACAAGAATTCAGAAGTGTGTAAGTTGGCTCTCAACATAGTTAATATTAGTAGAGTCACTTTTGTAAAAGTATGGTTTGCTGTTTGAGCGTATTGTTTAAAGTTTTGCTGTGACTAAGAACAAAATTCAATATAGAATTCAAATAGAATGCTGTAGAAACATCTTGTTAAGTTCTTAAACTTACACGATGGTCACCATGATGTGAAAATATAAAATCTATCCATGGGTTTGAAGAATATTGGCTGTATCCTAAACATGCTTAGTAAGAAGTACTGTATGTTCCATTGAATTTAGTGGAACTTACTTCTGAGTAAACATGCATAGGATGATGTGGTATGTTTGGTTTTTGTGTTGGACCTTTATATCTTTAAGATTTCTTTCTAAAGGTATTGGAAAAATGGTACCACAAGGGTACCATTTGGTTTAGAATTAAGCCTATATATAGGACAAGCACTGTGTTTTGTAGATTATCTGGTGAATTTCTACCTGATGTATCTCTAGCAGGTGATTGGGGCAGCTACACCTTCCTGCATCCCTCCACAACCCAATATTGAGCTGAAAGACCAAAGAAAAGTGTGGTTATATATGGAATGTAATTTATAAAGCCAGCATAATATACATGTTACAGCTTACATACTGCAGAAGTTAAGGTGAACACCTTAACTTGAAATTTCCATGCTTTTTATAACCTGAACAAAAATTGTAAGAACCCCAACTCTCATCTTAAATAAAAGGATTTTTGATGTTTTCTTCTTTTTTTTAAAGGCACTAAAGTATGTGAGAGAGTGTGTGTGTGTGTGTGTGTGTGTGTGTGTGTGTGTTAAAATGTTACCTCTCTAATTGTACAGTGCTTCAGGATGCTTAAATCATTATGCTGACCTCATTTACCATGGATTGTGTTCCGGAGCTTAATACAAATTTTAGCAGGAGACTTGTCAGAAGCTAATCGTAACAGATGAAAGTGGGCCAGTTCCACCAATCTATTAGAAAATGGAAACAGATCCTTCAGAGAAATTCATGGAACACTAAGAGCTATTAGCCATGCTAACTAAATGGAATCACTACATTCAGAGCAGTATACTGCTTAGTTTCTCATGCTGGGGACATATAATGAGAAGAGTGTTAATTCTGCAGTATTGCACTCTATTCTTTAAAGCTTGAAGAGTACATTAAAGTGAAAAATGAAACGAGGACTTGGAGAGGGTGGGTGGGTAAGAGCACTCTACCAGCATTAGTACAGTCATTTTTACAACAGTCCTGCAATTCTGTTCACTTAAGAGTCAACACAGTTTCTACTTCATTTATATTGAAAACCTGCTTTATATATTTCTGTCACTAGAATGAAAATTGAGTTCAGAGCACTAGTGTTAGGTGCAGTGTAGATAGCTAACAATGCCAACATGCATTAGCAACTTTTAAGAAGAAAATATAAGTACCTCCTCTGTCCACACCAGTTCTAGGTTGCTAGGTTTATTTTTATAAAGTTGTGGCATTTTTAATAGCACTTACTGGTGTATGTTTCTTTCTTTTCCTGTTATCTACAACGTAATACATGTTCAAAGTTGTCAAAAGAGGGCACCGCCTCTGAACATACTGTCTTTGCCTGGGTCTGTCTGTAGCAGTCAAGCCTGGAGCAGTCAACAGAGCTCCAGGGTCAGAGCGCTGGTCAGGGTGAAAGGCTAGAAAATGGGTGAGTTCCAGTGGTGGCTGGTGGCTCCGGGGATTGTGGTTGGGGGTGGGGAATAGGCAGGGTGGGTGGTGGGCGGAGCCAGGAGTAGCAAGAGACAGAGCCACTGGAGGTGAAGTCTGTGACTTTTCAGGAAGCAGCTGTATGTAGCACCAAAATAAAGGGGGGAATTTGAAAACCAAAAAGGGAGGGATGCAGGAATCCAGCTAAGCAGGGAGGGAAAATCCTGCTATTGTAAGAACAATTCGGCAAAAGTGGAATCATTCTTTTTTTAAAGTGCAAATTGCAATAACTGGAAGCTACATTCTCTAAGAATCTATATGAAATTTTTCATTTTAAACCAGTTGCTGCTGTGGTTCTGATAAAGAAAAGACATTTAACCCAAGATGGGGCTTCCTTTCAGAAGTGAGGGAACAGAGAGTGCCTTACATAGGTATCTGCAGTAAAAGCCACAGAAATTCAGAGGGCTGGGAACTGAGCTCCCCATAAGTACAGAAGTCTGCAAATTCTAGATTTTTAACTTATTTGTGATCTGATGAATGAATACATTCAATATATAGCACAGAGCTTGCAATAGGTCATCATCAGAACTGTACGTTTAAAGTCTATAAATGCTTAACCAGAGGTGAACATCTGTATTATTGCAGGTTTTCCAAATTATCATACTTTGTCTTTTGTCCATTTTTACATAAAGGTTAAGGACAATTGAGAGAAAGACTTAACACATAAATACATTTTAAATTGTTGAGGATGAGAATAGATTTGCTTTCCCAAAAATGGAGATTTTTTAAACCCAATGATTAACAGTCTTTCAGTCTGTCACTTCTACCCCCCAATAAACCGGATCAAGGCACCTTGGTTTTTTGTTTTTTTACAAAGAACATGTAAAATTCTCCTCAGGTAACCAGTCTTACACACACCAGACACTTACCCCATAGTAGCAGCCTGGTTAAAGTCTCTTAACTTCCTTTCACCAGTTTTGTCTGTGTCTAGCCAAACTAAAAATTCTATGATAAAGTCTCTTTGTAAATTCTTATTCCCAGCCCAGTTTGATACCTCAGACAAATCACCCAGCTATTGATGCCATATCCTACAAAAAGTATGCCTGAAATCAGCAGAAGTAAGGCTGCAATCCTATGCACACTTACTTGAGAGTGTCGAAATGAACACATTGGGACGTCTGAGTAAACACATAAGATCACATAAATTATTGCAAGGTGGAATATTTAAGTCTCAATGAACGTACGTTAACTTTAAATAAATTGTACCCAGAAAAATTGCTGCATAATACCTGGACCAAGTAGATATTTCCTTGTGGAACTAACCCGCATCTATTCAGATATCAAAGACCAACCCACCCACCCCAATCCTTGGAACAGAAAGAGTCTTATTTTGTAGCAGGGTTGATGCTTATGGACAATTCCAGTTCCCATAAAGTTAATAGATTCACGGATTGCATTTTCTTCTTAATCAAAAACATGAGGAACATCAAATAGGTAATTGCAAGCTCCCAGTTTCATCAAGAATCAGCATGCATAGCAACTCCATCACTATAATGGGTGGTTGTGGTGGTGGTATTAGAACTCCAGACTACATTACTACTACCACTACTACTACTACTACTACTACTTCTACTACTTATATACCATGTTTCAAAAAGAAGTCCACAAAGCAGTTTACACAGAAAAAGAAATACAAAAAAATTCCACAGAAATATAAATTCAGCAAAACTGATAATAAAAATGCTTTATAAATGTCTGAAAACACACACACACACCTGACCCACTCCGTGCAGAACCCTACAAGCAACATCCATCTCATACACATGACCCACACATCACTCACACATGTGCATGCATGCGTGTGCACACACACACACACACACACACACACACACACACACACCCCTCTGCCACATGCTGGCATCCATCCCACACACATCTGACCCCCCTACACCTCATGAGTATGCTGCATGCCAGTATCCAACCCACACATATCTGACACACACATATATGCCACACATCTGATACACACCCAGCATGCATCCCCCCACACATGCATCTGCTCCATGCCAACATACATCCCACACATATGCCAATAACTTCAGCAAAACAGATAATAAAAAAATCCCTCCTCCTTCTGAACACAACACACACACATCCATCCTGTGCATGCATGGCATTCTTAATTAGGTTGAATCAGGGCCAGCATTACCCCAGTTCTTTGCTAGCTGAGCAGAGTGTGCTGAGGTTGGAGCACCACATTTGCGGTGGCTGACCACTATGGGAGTCAAGGGTGCTGTCGTTGCCTGTTTGGCTCAAGTTAAAACTGGGAGGAAAGAGAGAGAGAAAGAGGCAGCTGTAGCAGGGTGAGAAAAGAGAGACAAAGAGAGAGACACACAGTTGTATCCAGTCCTGTTCCCTCCAGCCCTACCTCCAGCCCATCAGAACAAGACTATCCATTCTGCTGTGCCTTGCCAGAGCTCTGCACTCACCCCCCAGTCCTGGGCCCATAGAGATAGACCTGCACATCCATCTGTACCTGCGGCAATTTATAGCATGAGGAAAGTGACCAAGGGCCATACGTGAAAAGTCATTGCTGGGCAGAGGCACATACTTCCTTCCCTTTCCCCCCAGCTCCCATTCCTGCTTCGTACTCTTATTTTAAGTCATACCCACACATTCCATTATCGGCTTGGGAAGGAACAGAATGGATTCTCAGTGACTGGCAGCCTCCAACTCTGAAGCAAGGCTTCCGGCTATAAGCCATTAGATTTCCTAACTTTCCTGGGCAGCGCTGTGGAATTGCTGCTCTGAGGCCAGCCCAGGTATTGTGCAAATATAGCTGAATCAGCTGCACAGAGGCCAGGCTGACTGCCACCGCAGCCTGAGCCTTTTGGAAGGGTGGTGTAAATTTTTTTAATAATAATAATAATTAATAATACCCCCAGTGAGGCACTACCTTGGTGTGGTTGTGGGGCTTGCGTGCTCTGAGGAAGGTGAGAGCTATGTCAGAGGTCCAACCATAATGGACAGGTCTCACCAGAGGAGCCAGACAAAGAGTGCCTCTCCCATCAACAATATGGTGAGACGTAACTTTAATAAATCTATACCGGATCGGTCGTCGCCCGGGTCAACAAGGACCGCGCCAGATGCTATAGTCCCTGGATATCTGGTGGCAAGTGGGCAACAGGACTCAGGATCTTCAGTTGAGCAACCAGGGCTGGAGACAGCAAAGTTACTGGAAGAAACGTCGCTTAACCGAAAAAAATATACAAAAAATGCCAACAAGGAAATAATGATCTGCTATTACAAGTCTAGTCCAACTAGAAGAGGTTATTTAAAAAGAATGTACCAAATTTGGAAAGAGAAGCATCCAGACACAGAAATGACAGAACAAAGCCTAGCAGACCAGAGAAGATTCATAATAAGAAATAAAGTATTCACAGGAGTTGAGCTGGAAGAACTGCAAAGAGCAACACAGGCTCAAGATATGGAAGAAGAATTACCACCAACTGAAGCAGTTGCTCAGGTGCAGGTGGAGTAGGTGTTGGAAATAGAGGGTGCCACTGTTGCTGAACTGTTTCAAAATCAAAACCAGGCAACCTCCCCTTTGCCTTCACCTCAAAAACCCAAATGCCGTTTAACAGAAAAGCAACAAGAACTAAAGCAAAAAATAACTGAGCACATGAACCAAACAACCACCAGGGTTCGACTTCCTGCTCTAAAAACAGTTGCCAAAAAACAACTTGCTCAGGCATTAAAAGATGTCAATGCTGCACTTGCAGAAATAACAACCAATAATTTGCAAGAAAGAAACCAACTAATGTACAGTGCAGCAACAATAACAACACAAGAGCTCGGATATAAGATCAGTGGACCTTTAAAAAATGAAAGCAGTACATCACCTAAATGGAAGATTCGATTAGAAAATAAAATCTCCAGGCTTAGATCAGATGCTAGTAAATTGAAAGAAATGAAAGACAAGAAACTGAAGAATGAAAACACCAAACATTATCTGATCCAAAAATACCACCTCGATTCAAGGAAAATTAGAGAAGTCCTGGAAATAATAAAGCAGCAAATAACAGCAGTGTCAAAGAAGATTAGCAGATATGAAGCCAGAATTACACAACACAGGCAGAATCTCCAATTCCAGTCAAATCAGAGACATTTCTACCAAAGCATAGAAGGAGAAACTGCAAGAAAGCTAGAAACACCAAATAAAGAAGAAACAGTGCAATTCTGGGGGAAATTATGGGACAATCCAATAGATTATAATAAAAAAGCAGGCTGGATGAAAGAGGTCAAAAAATGTAACCAACTAATGCAAGATCTAATAATAACACCAGAATTAATAAGTGAAAGAGCAAAGAAAATTAAAAATTGGACTGCGCCAGGCGACGATAAACTGCAAGGGTTTTGGCTTAAACACCTAACAAGCCTTCATAAACAACTATCAAAACAGTTCAATCACATTATGAAAGGCGGTGATATTGAACAATGGCTAACAACTGGGAAAACTCATCTCATCATGAAAGACCCAGCAAAAGGTGCAGTTCCAAGTAATTATAGACCGATAACCTGCCTGCCAACCATGTTCAGATTATTAACTGGAATAATAGCAGATGAAGTGATGCAACACTTATTAATTAACAAACAGCTTCCAGTTGAACAGAAAGGAAATTGCCCGAACACCAGAGGCACAAAAGACCAGCTGCTGATTGACAAAATGATTTTAGAAAACTGCAAGAGAAGAAAAACCAATCTAAGTGTTGCATGGATTGACTACAAGAAAGCCTTCGATGCATTGCCTCACACATGGATATTTAAAATGTTTAGAAACAACTGGTGTCAGCAAAAACATTCAGATATTTATTAAAAAAGCAATGAGCATGTGGAGTACCCAGTTAACAATCAATGGTGAGGCACTTGGACAGGTTAGCATTAGAAGACGCATTTTCCAAGGGGACTCACTATCCCCTCTCTTGTTTGTAATTGCCATGACCCCACTTTCACAAATACTAAACAAAACAGGCCTCAGATACCAAACATCTAAAACATCCAGTAAAACCAACCATCTGCTGTACATGGACGATCTGAAGTTGTATGGAAAGTCCCAGTCAGAAATCGAATCACTGCTAAACACTGTCCGTATATTCAGTAGCGATATAGCAATGGAGTTTGGACTAGACAAGTGTGCTGCATTAATAATGAAAAGAGGAAAAATAAGAAAAACAGAAGGAATAGAACTGCACAATGGAAGCAAGATCAAGAACCTGGAAGAGAAAGAACGTTACAAATACTTGGTCATTCTCCAGGCTGATAACATCACACACACACACTGAAGTGAAAAGAAAAATTCGAAGTGAGTACATCAGGAGAGTTAGGGAAATCCTCAAGTCCAAACTCAATGGCGGGAACACGATACAAGCCATAAACACCTGGGCTATACCTGTTATCAGATACACTGCAGGAATAATAGACTGGACCAAGCAGAGCTGGAGACGCTAGATCGTAAGACCAGGAAAATCATGACCATCAATAATGCTCTGCACCCCCGCAGTGATGTAGATAGGCTCTACCTCCCTCGCAGCTCAGGTGGAAGAGGAATGCTGCAAGTCCATCAAACAGTAGAGGAGGAGAAAAGAGGCCTTGAAGAATATATCAAGGACAGTGAAGAAGATGCACTTCAAAAGGTCAAGAACGAGAAACTATTCAACACCAATGAAACAAAGCAGGCCTACAAGAAAGAACAAGTCAAGAACCGAGCAGAAAGATGGAAAAATAAGCCCCTGCATGGTCAATATTTGCACAATATAAGTGGAAAATCAGACATCACCAAGACCTGGCAATGGCTTAAGAATGGCAACTTGAAGAAAGAAACAGAGGGTTTAATACTGGCTGCACAAGAACAGGCACTAAGAACAAATGCAATAAGAGCAAAAGTCGAAAAATCAACAACAAACAGCAAGTGCCGCCTTTGTAAAGAAGCAGATGAAACAATGGACCACCTGATCAGCTGTTGTAAGAAGATCGCACAGACTGACTACAAACAAAGGCATGACAAGGTAACAGGGATGATACACTGGAACATCTGCAAAAAATACAAGCTACCTGTAGCCAAGAATTGGTGGGACCATAAAATTGAAAAAGTTGAAGAAAATGAAGATATAAAAATATTATGGGACTTCTGACTACAAACAGACAAACATCTGCCACACAATACAACAGATATCACTGTAGTCGAGAAGAAAGAAAAACAAGTCAAAATAATCGACATAGCAATACCAGGGGATAGCAGAATAGAAGAAAAAGAAATAGAAAAAATCACCAAATACAAAGATCTACAAATTGAAATTGAAAGGCTTTGGCAGAAAAAGACCAAAATAATCCCAGTGGTAATTGGCGCCCTGGGTGCAGTCCCAAAAGACCTTGAAGAGCACCTCAACACCATAGGGGCCACAGAAATCACCATCAGCCAATTACAAAAAGCAGCTTTACTGGGAACAGCCTATATTTTGCGACGATATCTATAATAACCAACAGTATTGATGATAAAATTCTGGCATCCCAGGTCCTTGGGAAGGACTCGATGTCTGGATAAAACAAACCAGTCAATAACACCTGTCTGACTGTGTAAACAAGAAATAATAATAATTAATTATATAAATAAATAAATAAATAATAATAATAATAAAAAAATCTTGGGGAAACATTCCCCACCCCTGCATTTGAGCCAAATTCTTTGCAGTTGGCCAGCAAGTCAGGCTGAGTGCTGCCATGGATTTTGACTGTTGTGGCACAGGTTCCTTCCTAGCCTTCGTATTTTGTTATGTTGGGGCAGCAGAAAATGAAGAGAGTGCTACCTGTCATTCAGTTCAGTAGTAGTTGAAAGCGTCTGCTACAGCCAGATGGGAAAGAGGTCCGCAGCCTGCTGTCAAATATTTAAGCGATAACACCATCTTCCCCTCTCCCCCCAATACAGTTTGTGCTCCCCAACCTGGGCTGGCTACGTTCAGTTGTTTAAAACAAGCACAGGGAAGTTGAAGAGGGACTGACTTCTGTAGTCTTACACCACCACCCCGAATATTATTTGCACAGCAGCTCCATTTAGTTTACTTACTTAAATCTGATTGACTAGCTAAGACTCTTCCACTGGACAACACAATCAGCATGCCACACCAGTGTTCTATTGGATGCAGGCTATAGGGACACCGCCCACCTTCCAAAAACAAAACGATGATTCTAATTTGCTCAGCAGTTATTACTGTTTATTTTGAAGGTGCGATGATTTTTTATGGTCAGATAAGAACTCTTGAGACCAGTGCTTTCAGACCCTGGGATATAAAGGAGGCAGATAGTAGGGATGCACACGGAACCTGCGGGGGGCGGCTTTTGGGTGGAGGGGGGATAACTTTAAGTATTGGGGAGGGTGCACTATTTCTCTCTCCCCACTCCATGCATAATTTTATAAACCTCTATAATGTCTTCCCGTATTTGCCTCTTTTCCAAAGTAAAGACCCCAGATGCTGTAGCCTTTCCTCATAAGGAAGGTGCTCCAGACCCCTGATCATCTTGGTTGCCATCTTCTGCACCTTTTCCAGTTCTTCAGTATCCTTCTTGAGATACAGTGACCAGAAATGAACACAGTACTCCAATGTGGCCTCACCATAGATTTGTATAAATCATTGTAATACTGGCAATATAATACTAGCATGTTTATTCTTAATTATCCCTAGCATGTAATTGGCCTTTTTCACAGTTGTCGTGCACTGAGTTATTATTTATTGATTTAATTTATGTGATTTTATTTGTATACCGCCCTTCCAAAATGGCTCAGAGTTGACACTTTCAATGTGCTATCCACCACAACCCCAAGTTCTCTCTCCTGGTCACTGACCAGCTCAGATCCCATCAATGTATATGTGAAGTTAGGGTTTTTCGCCCCAATGTGCATCACTTAACACTTGCTTACATTGAACCACATTTGCTGTTTTGTCCCCACTCCCCCAGTTTGGATTCCCTGATATAAGCATTAGGAGGGGGATGAGGATGCATTTTTAACTTCTGTCTTCTCAAAAGCCCATTTTGTTGCCAGGAACATGTTCCTGTGGGTTGTGCAGCCCTCAGGGACATGCGGCAGCCAGGTTGGTCTCTGGGTCATCTTGGAGAGACCATATCACTCCTATCCTAAAAGATCTACACAGGTTGTGGATAAGTTTCCGGGCAAAATACAACATCTTGGTTATAACCTATAAAGCCCTAAACAGCTTGGGCCCTGAGTATTTAAGAGAACGTCTTCTTCACTATGAATCACACCACCCATTGAGATCATCAGGAGAGGTTCGTCTGCAGTTGCCACCGGCTTGTCTGGTAGCTACTCAGGGATGGGCTTTCTCCATTGTTGCCCCGAGGCTTTGGAACACGCTCCCTGCTGAAATAGCCTCCCTGTCTCTTACAACTTTTAAAAAGGCAGTCAAGACTCATTTGTTCACCCAGGCTTTTCATTAGATACTGTTTTAATCATTTGATGATTTATAATCATTTTAGGGTTGTTTTAAGTTTAAGGAGGCAATCATTAAGGCAATCACAACTTAAGGAGGCATTCATTAGACCTCTGCTAAAGAAGCCTGCATTGGGCACGGTAATTGAGAGGGTGGTAGCCTCTCAGCTCCAGGTGGTCTGGGAGGAAACTGATCATCTAGACCCATTTCAAACTGGTTTTCAGCGGGCTATGGAGTGGAGACTTCCTTGGTCGGCCTGATGGATGGTCTCCAATTGGGAACTGACAGAGGGAATGTGATACTATCGTATCATTCTGGAGCGTCTGAGGGGGTTGGGGGTGGGAGGAACTATTTTACAGTGGTTCCACTCTTATCTCTTGGGCAGATTCCAGATGGTGTTCCTCTGAGACTGTTGTGCTTCAAAATCTGAACTTTGGTATGGTGTCCCTCAGGGCTCCATATTGTCTCCGATGCTGTTTAACATCTACATGAAACCTCTGGGAGAGATCATCAGGGGATTTGGAGCTGGGTGGAGATGAAAGTTTTGGCAGTATATTCGTTTGATGAATAAAATAAAATAAATAAATTGTTGTAATGTTTTAACCTTTTTATTTGTTGTTTTTATTGTATTGTTGTAAGCCACCCAGAGACTTGCATTTTGGGCGGTAAATAAATATGTTAAATAAATAAACAAACAAACAAATATTCCGGGCAACAAAAAGGGCTTACGCAGGGAGGGGAGAAAGGTGAAAATCATATCCTCATCACTTCCTTCTAAGGTCCGTGTGTCCACACGCACACACCAAAGCCCAGGCCCACACACAGAGGTTTCTGGTGGGTGCGCAGTCTCCCCTGTCTCTCCCCCATCTCTCCCCCGCCCCCGGCTGGGAAGATTGCCGAGCTTTCCCCCTCTACCTGGCCGGGTCGCAGGTGTGCCTCATCCTCCCTCCCCCCCAGCTGGGCCGCTTCCTCCTCCAGTTCCAGCTCTGAGCATCCAGAGGAGGACGGTATTGAGGAGGCGGCAAGGAGGCGGTGGTGGTGGCTTCCCCCCATCAGCTTCCCCCTGTCAGCCCATACTGGGGTGGGAGATGGAGGGAGGAGGACAGGAGGCGGTGGTGGCTACTCCCGGCAGGGGGGAAAGGTAAAAAAAAATAACAACCTACTGTGTGTGTGTGTGAGAGGGAGAGAGTGTGAGTTATGTGCGCACACTGCCTCAGTGCTGCCACCCAGGACAAAACCCTTTCCACTCACTAATTTAAAAAAAAATTAGAGGGAATGCTGGTCTTCATTCCCCCTCTCTGCGCATTGCAGTGAGGGGCACAGCTTTGAGCACAGCTAGTTCACTGGCAGGACTGTGCAACATGTGATCCAGTATAATAAACAAGTAGTTCTAAGAAGAACTAATGGAGCCTACTTCCCTTTTCTTTAACATGGTGACTCTTTTCTAGGACACCTCCCATGTGATGTGAATTTGGTTATATCTGACTGTCAGCATGTGAGATACAGAAGTCTGTTGTCTACTTTGTGTTACCACCATCTTAAAAAACAAGAAGGTGGATCAGGTATATTTTCATGTCTAGTCAAAAGAGAATATCCATGGCTTTCTGGGTATTTGCAGCCTCTATGTTTGTGCACACATTAGTAAATAAATGTGCACGCATATAAAAATGCATTCCAGTATGTGGGGCACTGCCCATTTTTAACAGTGTAATATAACTCCCAGGCAAAAAGTTTCCTCATCCACATAAAGCCAGGGGAGAAATGAAAACAGCACACATCATCAAGCAAAAGAGAAAGCAAATAAAGGATATAGTAGCTGAAAAAAATGCACCAAGCTTACCATTTGTTTGTGAATATATATTTCTTGCTATGCATTCAGTGCAGTATTTCTGCTGTTTTATTAACAGTGATTTTACAACCTCTACTTTCAATGTAATTGATTTCAACTTTTTAAATGCTTGTTTAAAACAATTTAAACTCACTGTGCTTCTTAAACATTTTATTGCTAGAACTACATTGCACTGAGCACAATGTTATTTGATAGCATTAGGATAAGAGCTATGGAACACTATGTTGTTAAAGAAAGTCACATAACAATCCAAAGTAGTTCCTTGAGATTCAGATATAGTTGGAAATAAGAGGGATAACTGCAAGACATTACATGTTCAGAATACAGCTGATCAAAAGTTAAAAGTATTGATACAAAATTGTAGTTATTCCCAATATCAGCATGCCTAAAGCAGTTAATGCTGAGGAAATAACCTTTTGAGTTACTCCTACTTCTGTTTACAGGTTATTAGTATAGCTATCAATGAATGCCATAGCAACATCTACAAGCCATTTCATACAATATCCTCTTAATGGGAGAGCATATTTAAATCAAATTCAGCATTGTCTGTATTAAATGCCACATTTGGAGTACTGTGTACAGTTCTGGTCACCATATTTCAAACGGGGCATTGTAGAACTGGAAAAGGTACAGGAAGGCAACCAAGATGATAAAGGGCCTACAGCACCTTCCTTATGAGGCAAGGCTCACACATCTTGGGCTTTTTAGTTTAGAAAAAAGGTGACTCAGGGCAGACATGATAGAGGACTATAAAATTATGCATGGTGTTGAGAGAGTGGAGAGAGGGTTCCCCCCCATCTTTCACAATACTAGAAACAGGGGCCATCCCATGAAATTGATTGCCCAGAAATTTAGGAAAGACAAAAGGAAGTACTTTTCCCACCATAACTCGCATAACTAATTCATGAAATTCTCTGCCACAGGATGTGGTGATGGCTACCAGCTTTAAAAAGGGCTTAGACAAATTCATGGAAGACAGGTCTATAAATGGCTACTAGTCTGGTGGCTATAGGCCAATCTCAGAGGCCTTTGGGGGCAGGGGATCATCTTATTTATGTATTTATTTTTCCATGTAAACTGCTTTGTGAACTTTGGTTGAAGAGCAGTATTAGTCGCTGTCATTATCATATTGATAGCTATAAGCTACCTCAGAGGCAGGATACATTTAAATATCAGTTGCAGAGGAGCAACAGCAGGAAAGAGGGCATGCCCTCACCTCTTGTGTGTGGGCTTCCCAGAAGCATCTGGTGGACCACTGTGGGAAACAGGATACTGAACTAGATAGGCCTTGGGTCTGATCCAGCAGGGCCGTTCTTATGTTCTAACCTACAGATGAGAAGCAGGTTTTCATTTTCCATTAGCACCAGCTAAACAGCCCCCCTTCCACATTTGCCTAGCCCTCATCCTGTCCCCCACACTCAGCAAAAAGTCCTGGATTGCCATCATAAGTCTAGTCTCTTAATGACAACATCTCTTCCCTACAATTGGGACCCTCATCCCAAAGAAGCCAGAGATTGCCTTGATACAGAGGAAAGCCTCGATAACGAAGAGGGCCTCGATGCTGAGGAGGGCCTCAATACCGAGGAAGGCCTCAATACCAAAGAACCTAATTATGTCCATTTGGAGATGGAGGACGTCTCCTACAATCCTGAAGGCTCATTGAACATCAAAGACAACCAAGAGCAACACTGTTACGAAGCTGTCCTTGGGATCCAGGAGGCCCGTTTCGAAGCTGAATTCAAGACCCTCTATCCACGATCCAACAGGGTTACTACCAGAGCGGATCCCTCTACCTTTCACTCAGCTAGCTGCAGGCAACCATCTTATATTGAGCAATACTACTCGAATTGAGACAAGAGGCCAGCCTATCACTCTTACCAACCAGAACCTTCATACCGCCAGAGACATCCCATGCCCAATTCGGTGGTGGTAGAGTCATCATTATCTAAAAACAGGTCTCGCCAAGCCTCTACCTCCACCCCCGACAAAGAGGGAAGAAAATTAGACACTTTTAGCAGGCGTCTATACTCCATTTCTGCACTGCACCTCCATATTGGCAATTATGAAGCCTATTATGCCCAATACAATCATTTCCTCTGGGAGCTCATGGCTCCCTTTTTGGATCATCTCCCTCCCGATTAAAAAGATCCTGCCAAGGTATTCTGGTAAGAGGCTGCACAACTGGCTAAACAAGAACTACATGCAGTATGACAGTCCACTGAATGTGCAGCCAAGGTCATGGCTACCTCGGTTGCCCTTCGCAGACATGCCTGGCTACAGTCCTCTGGCTTGGCATATGATGCCCAAGCTCACATAGAAGACCTGCCCTTTGAGGGAGATACCCTTTTTGGTGAAACCCTTGAGAAAGTTCAGCGCCTCTGTAACACCGTGTGCTCTATGAGCCACCAGTCCCAAGCTACCAGATCTTTCAGGTCCAACACATGGAATAGCGCTCCTCCACAGTGACCCTCCCCTTTGTACCATCAGGGGGATCGCTTCTTTCGTTCCCCAAGATACCAGCCTTATGGGAGACGACCCTTCTTCCCTACTCAATGCCAGTCCACATCAAAGTCCAGGACAGGACCGGCCTTCCCAAAGAAACAGTGACTCCTTGTTCCAGTGCTGACTCAGGAACCAGCTCTCTCCCTTCCTACCAGCTTGGGAGAACATCACGTTGGACTCTTGGGTCCTCACTATCATCCGAATCAGCTACGCTCTGGAGTTTTCCTCCATACTGCTGTTCATCCTTCTCGTCCCTCCCATGCCTACTCCTACTCTGCTATCAGATGTTGAGACACTTTTCAACAAACAATCTATAGAACCGGTTCTCAATCTAAATTCCCAAAGTTTCCATTCTATGTACCTCACAATTCCAAAAATGGACAGAGGCCTTCACCCCATCCTGGACCTTCGGGAACTCAACTGCTGCATCAGCTACATGCATTTTCATATGGTCACCATACCCGGCATCCTCACCCTCCTACACAGGGATGCATGGTTTGTCTCCTTGGACCTCAATGACACATTTTACCATCTCACCATCTGCCCTCAACATCGGTGATACCTGTATTTCACGGTGCAGGGCATCACCTACCAATTCCAGGCCCTACCCTTCAGCCTCTCCTCCACACCACGGGCATTCACAAAATGTATGGCCCCCGTGATGGCTTTTTTAACAACAGTGCTCACAACTCTTTCCATTTCTAGAGGACTGGCTTCTGGTAGCAGAAACCCCTAACGATCTCCTTTCCTGCAAGGTAGCCTTTTTTGGTGGCCATTACTTCTGCTCACAGAGTCAGTGAACTCAGAGCCCTTCATGTAATTTCGCCTTACCTGATCTTCCATAAGGACAAGGTGGTCTTCCATACTGATGTCACCTTTCTGCCCAAAGTTGTCTCTTCCTTTCACTGTTCGCAAACTCTTACTGTACCTGTGTTCTTCCCAAATCCATCGGACAATGCTCAGCGCTGTCTACACACGCTTGACGTTTGAAGGGCTCTGGCATATTCACCTGTATTCCTCTCACACTTGGGTGTCAACCGTGGCTGTCAGGCCCCTGCTCAAACTCTCTCTCTCTCATTGGGTGACCTGAAGTATCACATTATGCTATCAAATCGCTAAGAAACAACTACCTTTGCTTGTAAAAGCTCACTCCACCAGAACCATGGCAGCCTCTGCTGTGTTCAGTATCACATTACGCTATCAAATTGCTAAGAAACAACTACCTTTGCCTGTAAAGGCTCACTTCACCAGAGCCATGGCAGCCTCTGCTGTGTTCAGTAGAACTATCCCTATGGATGTAATCTGCCAAGCTGCTACATGTGTGTCACCACAGTCCTTCATGCAGCACTACACCTTGGACATATGTTCCTGTTGGGATGCCACCTTTGGCACTGCAGTCTAACAATTGCTCTTCACATGATGTCCTACCTCCAGGTCAGGTTTGCACAGGGTGCAGTTTGCTATGTACCCAGTCGAGTTGAGCACGGAGATCATGTTGAAGAATGATAGGTTGTTTACCTGTAACTTTGGTTCTTCTAGTGGTCATCTGTGCTCTTACACGCCCACCCATCCTCCCCTCTTAGTCGTTTAGGTCGCCAGACTCATTGACTGAGGAGGACTGCCGGGACACATGTGTACTACACCAGAGGTGGTAGGGCTACTGCCCATTTCAGAGGGAAGAATTTCAGCTTGGAAAGATTCTGATGAGGTCTCTGCGCAGGCACAAAGCCCAATCGTGTTGAGCACAGATGACCAGTAGAAGAACCAAAGTTATAGGTAAGCAACTTGTTCTGCTCCAAGCTTGAAACACTTGAAACTTGAAATGGCCCGTTTTGAGTTGCTGCACATCCCTAATTCAGAATTATATTGATTCAGGATAGCCACCCTCTTCTGGTTGGGAAAGAGTACTTTCTGGCTATAGATCTAAAAGCTTATTTCCACTTTGGGATAAGACCCCAACACAAGAAATGTCTACATTTTATGCTGATATGAACCAGTTCAAGGTCTAGCTGTCCACAATATCAGCCACAGCACTATTGGCACTGGTATCACTGTCAACATTGGTCCTGACACCTGTCAGGGTTACGCTGGCAGTGCAGTTACATTAGTGTAGCATTCCACTAGCAGAGCTGCACAGTTGCTCTGGTGTAGCGATGGTGGTGGAGGAATATCTCATATTCTGTCATCATAAGGGAGAATCCACCAAATCATATGCTACTCAAACAAATTTTTATAAGATATGGATTGTGCCCTTAGTCCTCTTTTTCTTTTATCTCTCTTCAAGTCTCTCCCCTTTAACTTGTAGTTTCTTTTTTGCATAAAGGAAACAAGATAGCATTCTTTGTCTTTTTAAAAAATTGTTCATCTGTTATTGTAATTGAGAAAACTTGAAATTAACTTTAAATTAATTTTAATCTAAAATTAAATTTAAATCCCCAGATTTTAATGGAAAAGTAAATACTAGCACTCTATGGGGTGATCCTCATGATTGCCTTGGGCAGGTGGGGAGGTTGCAGGGGGAAGGCTGCATTCTGCTTACCTTCCCCCCAGACGACCAAGCAGGTTGGCTTCAGTGCACCTCCTGTGTGTCCACATGGACAGACCCGCTCCGTGCAGCTTTGTGAAGCACAGAGCGGGGGTGGGGGGAACTGGGGCTGGGAATTGTTGTTCTGGACTCCAGGCATCCCTCAGTGCAGAGTGTGGCATGCACACTTGATTGAAGATTCCCCAGTCAGGTGGGCACTCGAGACGTCTGTTTCTGTGATTCCTCGGGCTTCATGTAGCCTGAGGAATCACATGATACCTGGTAGCTGGGCTAAAGGTGTGAGAGTACCCTCAACCTTGGCTAACATTGGGGTTGATTAAGGGGGTTAGGTGAGCAGGGAGCGGAGGGATCCACAAGGGCAGCCCAGGCAGGGTTAGGCTGGTCATGAGAACAGCCTCTATGTCTGTTTCTTTCCAGTTTAGATTATACTTTTCACTACTTTTTCCCCATGATTCATAGTGATTTATGTTTAAATGAAGCAATATAACTGTGAATTGATGTTATATCTGGATACTACTACTACATCTTATAGAGGTTCTCCACACGAGTAGTGTGGAGAGCCCGATGGGATTTGGTGGGGAGAGTGGGCTTGGCCCGCTCTCCCCACAGACGATCATACAGTCCTCCCTGGGTGGCTGGATCGGCTGCGGACATGATAACCGGCTTTGTCATGGTGCTGGTTTGGTCTATGGGGATCGGGGGTCCCCTGGCTCCTGGAAGTCTCAGAATGCCCTATGTGAGTGTGTGGGACATTCTGGGGAGCCCCCCGATGCTGGAAGGCTTACTGCAGCCTCTTGGTGGGGGTCTCCTCACAGGTCGCCACGGTGTGGAGCCACACTGCAGGGACTCATGATAATGAAGCCGCTAAACTCATTTTAGATGGGTATTTAGTTGGGCTAGCCACTGTGGTAAGGGACACATCTCTCTCTCTCTCTCTCTCTCTCTCTCTCTCTCTCTCTCTCTCTCTCTGGGAGACTCACAAAGATTTACAGCTGATGAGATAAATCTGTTTCTTTACTGTGCTGCTTCAGGTGATGACTCTTTTGGTAACGGAATTCTCTTCCATGCAAATAATTCCTTGCACACAGAAATGTAGTATGTCAGTGAGAAGGGTTCCTTTGAATTGAGTTGTGTCCTTTTGTGTTAACATCTTTCTTCTGTATTAGTTATGTTTGTGCATTTAGAATTTCAGGTAATATACATGCTGTTATAAATGTTGGTGAAATACTTTTGAATGTGAAAAACGATGTGTTGGTTATATTTGGGAAGTATAAATATGATGCCTAAGAAATAGATAAGCAAAAGGACATCTGCTTTTTAAATGTTGCTAAATTATAATAATTAAAAGGTTAAATAAAAGCTGGGGAAGCTTTGAATTTTGAAGTGTTTGCAGCAGCTAGTAATATGACTTACTGCAGACATTTTTGTCAAAGTTGAAGAAGTTAGAGCTAATTAATTTCTTGGGAGACATATGATGAAATGGTAGGTGTGATAACATATTTGAGTAACATATGGTCATTATGGGGCACCTTTCTAATGACTGAGCAGCAAGTTAAAAATAGACATTTCTGCTTTTCAGTATTTCTTATGCCACTTCTTTGTTTCTGGTGTATTTGTTTAATTTCATTGTATGTATGGCTTTAATTCTTCATGCTTGTAGTAGATTTATGAAATTGCAACATTCTATGTGGTCTATGAATGCCCAGATAAATGCCTGTATAAATATGAAGGTTACAAAGAGAAAACATGCTCCTTCAAACGACATGCAAGATCTGTTCCTATTCCTACTAGCTAAAGGCCCTTCAAGGGAAATAAGATGATTTCCAGGCCACTCCAAACCCCAATTTCCTCCTTCTCCTTCCCCAATCTCCCAGCCTTTGAGGACTGTTTCTCAAACTGAACACAGCTTCTTAGTGCTGAGATGGAAATAGGGTTCCATATTTTCTCTTCATTGCTTGCCAGTGGTGAGTGTCTCTGTTCCAATGCTCACAAAAGAACAGGAAAGAAGAATTTGTATGGTTTGTAATTAATGGCTGCATTATGAAACAAGCATGATGTCCTCTAGAAGGTCTTCTCTGACTTGCAGTGTAAAACAATGTTCTGCATGTGTACAGTTAACTTTCAGAGTTAGACTTGTGCACAACTGTTCTTTAATGTTATCCCCCATCTTTTGATGAAACTTTTATTGATTGCTGTGAACTTTGTGACCAGTCCACCTGCCAAGCAGCTTTTTTGAGGGGTAAGCACCTTCTTTCTATTTGGATCAGTACTCCTGAATGTTTCTTTCAAACATTTTATATGAGTGCTGTCCCCCTTCCCCAGCTAAAACACTCTTTTGCTCACAGATATATATTTTAGCTGCTCTAAGTTCTAAGCTGCAATTCTGAGGGGCTCTGAGCCATGGGTGGTGTTTGGAACAACAGTTCCTGGAGTAATATGATATGAACGTATGTTCAGCATCATCAGCATGCATTTACAAGCTGGGAGAGAACTGTTGGAATTGAGCAAGCTTAAAAAAAATGTTTGCAGAGAAACATTGTACGTACCAAACAAACTCCAAACAAAGCTGAGGAGAGTTTGCCCAACACTAATCATGGAAGGTTTATGGAATCCAGCACAAAAGTAACATGAGATTGCCTCATGGATCTGTAATGTCTTCCTGGAAATTACAAATCCAGTACCAGTGTGAAAACTTCTTAGTGATATTAGGGTTTACTGACTACTTTTGCTCACTTGCTGTTTTCAGGTTATAATTACATTTTTGACTTGATAATCTGAGGAGACATAACAAAATAATGAACACTCAAAAGCACTATACAGTATGTGTATTTTTTTTTTTTTTAAAATTAAACCCCAGGGTACCCAAGAACAATAAACCACATAATGAAAGCTTTATATTAAAATGTGTCAGAAATTCAGAACACTTCACTATGAGACCAGTGGTAGTTTAAGAAGAACTGAGAAGGAATGCTTCATCCTCCTTGGAATAGGTACATAGGAAGCTACCATGTACTTAATCAGGTAATTGGTCCATCTAGTCTAGTTTTGTCTAAAAGGAATGGCAGAGACTCTCAAGGGTTTCAGACAGGGATCTTTCCTGGCCCTAGTAGAGATGCCAGGATCGAATCTGGGACTTTCTGTATGCAAAGCATGTAATGGTTCGTTGAGTGATCTCCCCACCCTATAGCCAAGGCAATACATACAGACCAACATATATTCATAAGTGGGATAGTAATGAATATAATTAAGCCCTTTTAATTGCCATGAAACTTTGCAGAGGGAAACAGGCTAGAAAACCAGTCTCCTGCTATGTACAATTGTCACAGATCTAGTCATTGACCTCTAGGCCATAATGAGCCTTCAAGTATTATTGTTTCTTTTTTTGTGCTTTGAATAATATATCTGGAACTTTTTTGTTGTAATTGTTCTAAGTTGCTTCAGGTGATTAAGATGTGGGATACAAGTGTTTTAAGTAGTTATTGCACAAGTGTTACTTTTACTCCCTTCCCTGTTGCCTTATGCAGACAATTGTCTACTAAGCAACTGGAATTGCTTTTTGCTGACCCTGTTCCTGGGAGGTTGTCAAAACTAGTTCCTTAGCCTTTAAGCTTTTGAATTGCTGCAGCTGCTCCATCTCCCGTCCACTCCTGCTCCTTTCCTGTTTTCTATTGATCTGTTTCCCCCAGCCCCCCCCCTTTGCTTTCTCTAGTTGACATCCAAACAAAATTACTCATGAATAACCACATTAACATTAATGGGACAATTTAGTCATGATGACACTACTTGTGAGTAACTTTGTTTGACTTTCTTTCAGTCCCTCTCTTTTCCATTACCTGCCTAGCTTTCTCTGTTCTTGAGCCAATTACAGTGTGAAGAACCAGTTAGATGTTTACCTATCTGTGCTTGTCTCTGTTTGAGTATGCCCAAAGACATTGGCCCTACTTAAGAATGTGACTCAAATTCACTAATAATTTTCAAGACATACATATGATAATACATCTGTCACAGCCTTATGCACTTTTATACATATAGATTGCTGCTTCTTCAGCTTTCCTTTCTTTTCTTTAGAAAGCTCAGAGCAACTTAGATTGGCTTCTTGTGGTCTCCCACCCAGTTACTGACTGATCCTGTCAATATCCACTTGGGTTCAATAACACTATCAAGTGCCCCCAGATCATTATTATCCCTTTGAAGCAGACAACAGAAAGATTAAGAAAATTCTCTCTTTGTTAGTATAAAGCCCTGTTACCTGTTTGTGCTGGGAGGCTCAGTGTGCAGATGAGGGCAACCAAAATGATTAGGGGCCTGGAGCACCTTCCTTGTGAGGCTAGACTACAGCATTTGGGGTGCTTTACCTTGGAGAAGAGGCGACTAAGGGGAGACATTTTATTATTATTATTATTATTATTCAGTTTCTATACCGCCCTTCCAAAAATGGCTCAGGGCGGTTTACATAGAGAAATAATAAATAAATAAGATGGATCCCTGTCCCCAAAGGGCTCACAATCTAAAAGTGTATAAAATTATAAAATTAAGTGTATAAAATTATGCATGGAGGGGAGAGGGTAGACAGAGAAATTTTTCTCCCTCTCTCACAACACTAGAACCAGGGGTCACCCCCTGAAACTGAATGTCGAGAAATTTAGTACTGACAAGAGGAAGTACTTTTTCACACAGCACATAATTAATCTATGGAATTCCTTGCCATGGGATGTGGTGATGGCCACCAGCTTGGATGGCTTTAAAAAGCATTAGCCGACTTTTGCATGGTTGTGTGAATAGCTTCATTGTGTATTATGACAAGAGGAAATTGAAAACAATGCATGCAAATTTACCAGTATAGAATTAATTTTTAAAAAATGATTTTGGGGGATATTACCAATTCAAAATGGGATCTTAGCCTCTGAGCTTCTTCTATGCAGAACACAAATAATAACTCATAACTTAACTAGACTTGATAGATATCAGAAATCATGAAGCAATTAAGGCAACTGGGCATGTACATGAACTGAAATTTGCAGTTTGGTTCAAATTCAGACCGAATTCTAACCGAACCGCTGGTCCATGAACCAGTTTGGTTGAACTGACTGGCTGGTCTGGTCCATTTGATTGAACATGTTTGGTGGCTTGAGGGGCTATGTTTGTAAAGGGGAATCTGGTGAGGATGCCCCTTTACGAGGAAAGTGGTGGAGGAATCCTTGAAAAGTATCTTAAAGGGCAGCCGGGGCAGCGGCAAGAGGGCATCTTTAAAAGTAGAGTAAGGTTCTCACTGGCCTGGCAGCAGGTCCTCCAAGCCCATTAGTGTAGCTCAAGCATATGGTGCACCCTCCAACAGCCCGTCTACATGGCAGCACAGTTCAGGCTTCCGTGCATCAATGGAGGCCCTTTACAAGCATAAGCCCTTTACAAGCATAATCCTTTGATCCCAAAACAGTCTGCCATGGACCGGGCTAAGTTTGGTTTGATCGCCAACTGGATTGCTTCTGGTCCGGTTAATGATTGAACCATCAAGCCAGCCCAGTTTGAGGTGAACTGGTTCAGGATCAAATGGTTCATGCACACCCCTAAAACTAAAAGCAACTAAAGTAAATGGAGATGGGTCTCAAATAACAAGACAAGCACACTATATTGATAAGAACCACAAGATAATTCAAGCCAAAGATGGAGGACTTAGCTGCTTACATTGCCAGAATCTAAAAATATTTGTGAGATTTTGGAGACAATGGCTTAGATACTGCGAGGTCCCTGCTCTTCCAGCAGCGGAGCATGTGTGCTGGCTCCATGAGTATGGAGAGTAGGCTTGAGTCTGAAACGTTTCAGAGGCCATTATAGAGGCCTCTGAAATGTTTCAGCAGCTGAGACTATTTCGGCTTTCAGCGGGGGAGGGGGTACTTTAAGGGTGGGGAAGGGTGCACTCACCCCTTTCGCCGCTTTCCCCCCACCGGCGCTCCGTTTTTACTGAAACCCATGGGATGGCAGCATACCTCCATGCCGCCCCTTCTCCCTTTCTTCACCATAAGTCGCTGGAAGTACCGGCTGCGTGTGCGCCCGTTGCATGCACGCGCATGCACGGCAGACAGACATGCGCGCATGCAACGAGCGCATGTGCAGCTGGTACTTCTAGCTACTTATGGCGACAGAAGGGAGAAGGGGCAGCAGGGAGGTATGCTGTCATACCATGGGTTTCAGTAAAAACGGAGTGCCGGCGGGGGAAAAGCGGCAGGGGTACCCTCCCCCACCCTTAAGGAGCCAACCCCCACCGCCACCAAAACATGGCTGAGCCATTTTGGGCTCAAGCCTAACGGAGAGCCTGTTGATGCTCCTTGCAAACAAGTAGAGCCTCATTGGCTCTGAAAAATTGTAGGATTCTTAAGAAGATGCCTCTGCTATTTTCAGTGGGGCAAGCATCCTACAGACATGACATGATTCTTAAGAACCACAGAGGCTGTGTGTGTTTTCAAGGAACATCAATGGGCTGCACAGTCACAGAGCCAGTGTGCATGCCCTGCTGATGAAAGAGCCTGCATGGTATTTAAGCCACTGAAAGGAGCAGACATGGTCAGCTTTCTACCAAAGTAATTTGCTAACCTATGATTGGATTTGAACTTTTCACAGGCAAATATAGAGTGAACCCATCAAAATCATCTCTCCTATAACTACATTTGTTACTAAACCAAGGGACATTATTCTCTTTCCATAATTACTATTAAAACAAAACAAAACACAGACTCTGCCAACTATATCCAATTTCTTATAAAGGATCTTCAGTTACGTACTTCCAGAATTTTTTTCCTGAACTATTGATACATCAACACAGCTTCAGTTGTTTTACATAAAAACTTCCTCTTTAAATTGTGTATACTACAAAGCACTTGGTCAGCCCTGAACTAAGAAGATATTCATATTCTTCTCAAACAATTTAGCCTGGTGCTACTTGTTTTGTGGACTGAGAAGAGGAGACTACTTATGATGATCTTTTAATAAACTATATGATTGGTCCAGGAAAATCTGGGGAAAGAGACCAAGATTCACGACAATGATTAACAGCATCTATGGTGAGGGAATTCCCTGGATGAGTTTGTTCCAAGTTTACACATTTTACTCTGTATTATTTCTTCAGTTTGTCTTTAAGAATGTTATAGAGCTTTTATTAGCACGTTGCCCCTGCCCTATAGTAGTGTGCACGGATCGGTTCGGAGGCCATTCTACGCGCGCGCGCAGAAGGCTCGCGCGCGCAGAAGGCTCCCTGCACTTCGCAGAAGGCAGGGAAGGGGGCGGGCGGACGGACGGACATCTCCCCGCCGCCCGCCCGAGCGCTTTAGCACTCGGTCCGGGGCGAGATTTAAAGAGCTCAAATGGCTTGAGGGGGCTTTGGGGGCGGCAGGGAAGTATCCTGCCGCCCGATTTTGAAGTCAAGGAGCCCCGGAGCAGCAAATGATTCTGCGGCGCATTTTTTAAAGTAATTATGGCGCCGAAGCAGCAAAGTGCGGGAGGGGTGAGTAAAGCCCCCCCCCCGCCCTTAATGGACCCCCCCACCCCAGTGCCGAGCCGCAGGTCCGCGGTCCGGTGCACACCCCTACTGCCCTACTTATTAGATAAAGCATTGAAAGCTTTGTCTTTTTACTGTGAAGGACTTGGGAAGCTGAGGACTTGAGCTGTACGCCATGATCATCACAATTATAACAAATTAAGGCTTGACTTATCTCGCTTTGCATGTAATGCATTTATCTCATATATCAGTTTCACCTTTTAATTTGCATTACTGACATTAATGAACTTTTGCACGATTTTCTAATTTTTCGAGTTTCACCTGTAGACCTATTTGAAGAGGATGAGCTGATATTGAGCGCTGACCTGAAAACTGTTTTTTTATATTCTATTAGGCAGAAATAATAATTCTCATAGCACCTCCCTGAAGGTCTGACATTTCTGCCACTCAAATGTTAGATTACTCATATTGTTTTGCATGGCATAATGCATACACATATATTGATATTATTCTAATGTCTATTACTTGATCTAAATTGGTTTGAAATTAAAACAAAATTCTATAAATAATCATAGTTTCATTTGCACTATTCTCATTGCACTACTTCAGTTGCACTATTTCAGTCATTTTGATTGCGCTACTCATTGCACTATTCAAAACACATTGGGCTCAGCCAAAATTTATCACTTGGAGCATAATTATATGGTAAATAAGATTAGCCAGAAAATGGAAAGCCATTTAAAAAAAAAATACTGTACAGCAGACTTTTCAATAGTGAATTGCTATGAAGGTGGTCTTTCAAAGTGGCTACTAGTAAAAACAACAATGTGAAAGTACAAGGAATGTTTTGTCTGATACAGATAAGTTAGGAACTAAAAGAGGATGAGTAGCAATAGCATGTACAAATAGTTTCCTCTTTTCTTGCATTTATTTGAAATTTTAGAAGTTCATAAAATTTAGAAAGTAATGACCTGCCTAAATTGAACATTGGAAATGACATGGCATTGGAAAGAGAAGTTCAGAACTTCTAGTTGGTGCCCCAAAGGAAAAGATATGCAGGATTTTACATCATTAAGAATAGTGGTCAACATCCAGTGCAGTGTAACGCAGGCAGTGCCAATCCACCCGTGCTGCTGTGGGCTTGCAGTGAAGCACTGGCAATCTTGCACTTTTGCACAAGAGTGCAAATACTTTGAGTAGCATGCCTGTTCTACAGAAGCATTAGTTAGATTGAAATGATGTGTTTCTAATCTAACTAGTGCTTCTTGACATATTTGTTCTGTCATGCAAAAGTACAATACTGCCACCCTCAGCAATGTGGGTGGATTAGCTTTGCCTATGTTACGCTGTACTGGATGTCAGCCAGTATCCCAAATTTTTTTTATAATAATAAAATTGGGAGAATTTTTTCATTAATGTTTTCAACAACTGTAACACCAAAGCACAGTTGGAATCATCTTCATATGGTGGGTATTCATAAACCATCTGAAAGGTTTCAAGTTCCTTCCCTGGCTTCTCCAAGATAGAGCTGAGTGTCAGGAGCCTGTCCATCCAAGTCAAGGTTGCTGTCAAAGTCAAAGGCAGCTCCTTAAAGTCCTCCCCAGTCTGCAAAAAAATACAAGAGAATACTTTACTGGAAGTATCAGGTTCAGATAGGAAGTTACTGGAAGTATTCAGGTTCTTTACTGGAAGTATCAGGTTCCCGCACAAACTAAGACTGCTCACCAGATAGCACAGTCCCAGAGCAAAAGGAGGACAAGGTGTTCCAGCTAGGGTAGCTGTCTGGACTCAGTCAGGTTAGCAGAGTAGCAGCAGGAAAAGCCTGGGTCTCTAGAGGCCAACATGAAGCAGGGGTTTCCTATAAGTCAGAGGCTCAGCTGCAGCAGGCTCAAAGAGACTTGTTGCTTCCAGCATTTAGCTGCAGTCTTCAGGCTTGAGTTATAGCCGGACTTAATTGTTCTCCACCTTCAGCCAGCTGACACAGATTCAGGTTTTATCTGGTTTGTAAAGCAGCCGTCTGCTTCTCCTGAGTTCTTCCACCTGTTGTCTGTGTCTAATCAGTCTCCTCTCATGAGGATGCAAAGGTGCCTCAGTGTTCTGCTTTCCATTCCCTGTCTCTGCTACCTCTGATGGTCCCGGTTGTCCTGAATCTTTGATTGGACCTGCCTCAGGTATCTGCTGTGTGCTGACAGCTGGGCTCTACCTTTCAGGTTCCCCTGCAGCTGCTAGCAGACTGCCAGCTTCCCCTTCCTCTTTGCTATCTGAGGATGGGGGCATGAGACTGAGAAAGACTCGTGCCTAGGGATGTGCATGGTTCATGCATAGGTTTGGCAACCCTGGGAGGAAAGCTGCATGGGGCAAGGACCTGCTCTCTTTCTTTTAAAGATCCCAGTTGCTGCTCTTCCCCCCCCCCAATGGTGCACAAACTTTGGTTCATGCACATCCCTCCTCCTGCCTGCAACCATGGAGAAGCCACTGCCAGTCTGTGTAGACATTACTGAGCTAGATGGACCAGTGGTCTGCCTCAGGATAAGGCAGCTTCCTATGTTCCTAAGCTTTTTATTCAAAGGACAAACAAATCTTAGAATGAGAATTAACTTTTAAAATTTTGTCTTTAGTTGTGTTAAAGCTATTTTTTTTTAAAAAAAATATCTGTAGTGGGGAGACAATACTCCTATTCCCTCCCCTTCTGTGGTGAAGCAGACCACCATTGGCATACTCTTCCCTGCCTCTCTCTCATTGCTTCCTGATCAGGAGCTGGTGGAAAGAGCTGTCCTCTTCCCCACATAGACTGCTGTTCTTGAGTTGCTTGTGCAGAAAGGTGTGGAAGTAAGTGGCCCAGTCTATTCTCTTTCACCTGTTCTCATACTGTTTGCCAGATGCTCTACTTCTCAAAGTCTCCTCTCTACAGAGTAATGTGCTGTCCAGGTTTGGTGGCACAGCAGAATGCACACTGGTTACTCTAATTGCATTGGATCTAGTTATCTTTCATCTTCCTGTTGTGAGGAT
Source organism: Hemicordylus capensis (assembly GCF_027244095.1). Classification (NCBI taxonomy): domain Eukaryota; kingdom Metazoa; phylum Chordata; class Lepidosauria; order Squamata; family Cordylidae; genus Hemicordylus; species Hemicordylus capensis. The sequence goes on along the minus strand of NC_069657.1, from coordinate 386,891,441 downwards.
GCTGCATTTTTCCAGAACTCAAAACAACAATATTTTATTCTTTTGGAAAATACAATTCCTTTTTCAGTTAGTGCACGTATTGGTACTTTGAGTTCTGTTTGGAACATGCTGGGTAGTAGTAATGGCATCACTAATGAAGTATGGCACAATTCCCCTTCCCACTTGCTGTTCCATTTTGTGAACTTAAAATAATTATAGTCTTCAAATATTTTTCTTATGTGCTACCAGAGCACTGGAACTCTCTTCTGGTCCTTATTATTAAACCAGTTGTAAAAACAGTGAGGCTTTCAGTTCACTATTTTGGTAATTTATACTGTAATTGAAAAAATATTTTTTATGGCAAGTCTACCATACTACTGGTGGTACATTTAAGCTAACAGAGATACTCCACCATAGATAAAATCCAGGTTTTAAAAAATACTCTGTAAGGGCCTGCAGCATCCCAAATAGCAGCAAATCTCAAAGTTATTTTTCATGTTGTAACCAAGATTTAAGCAGATTGGTACAGTTAATGTTCATTTCTTTTCTGTCTTTTGTTTTAAAGAAACAGGAAGCAGTGTTGGCTTTTTTTTCCAGTCTTTTAAGCTTATGAAAGTAGTCCAGACAGTTGTTTGACCTCAAGTAGACCTTTTAGTCTCTGGCTTGTCAGAGGACACAGACAACAGGGAGAGCACAGTTAATTGGCATTCAGATCACATGCAGCCACTGGGCTCAATGTGTAGCCAAGTACTGCTTTAGGATTTAGACAAAGCCACTCTGGCAAAGCAACCCAGTTGTCAGGGTAGTTGGTGGTTTCCTAAAGAACTGTTACATAATGGAAAGACTTAGTACAACTATTAGGGGTACAGTTTTTTTTTAAAGCGTAAAAAAAGCACTCAACCTGAGACAACAAACATATCTTCTTTTTAGAGAACACTTTGCCTGCTTTTGTTTAATTCACTGCTGCATAAGCAACCACTATTTTTTGTGTATATTAACTATTTAGTACTTAGTTATATCAGAAATGCTTTAAAATAAATGTGTTATGAATAGGGGAGTGGATATAAAAAGTGTTTTGGAATCACCTTCTTAGTGCTCTTATTAACCTATATTTTTTATTTATTTTACATTTATATCCCGCTCTTCCTCCAAGGAGCCCAGAGTGGTGTACTACATACTTAAGTTTCTCCTTACAACAACCCTATGAAGTAGGTTAGGCTGAGAGAGAAATGACTGGCCCAGAGTCACCCAGCTAGTATCATGGCTGAATGGGGATTTGAACTCGGGTCTCCCCAGTCCTAGTCCAGCACTCTAACCACTACACCACACTGGCTCTCATATATTGTTTTGTTCTGAAAAATATCAACTAATATTTTTAAATCAAATTAATATTTTTATAAATGTGTTAGCAATCAGTTTTTTTAATTGTATGACAATATATTAGCCCTAATGAAGATTTTGAAGATTTGTTGATGCTTGCTGGTAGTATTCAAGGGTGTGTGAACTGGTTCAAATTTCAGCCTTCTCAAGCTTGAACGGTCTTGGCTCAAAGGCTTGACCTTGAGCCAGGCCTGGTTCTGTTCGAGGTTGAGCGGAACTGGCTGAGAGGGTTTGGGCTCGGTTCAAGGTGGCAGGGGATGAGTTTAAAAAGTAATGACTTAGCGCTGCGGAGGGCTGCAGCAGCCTTAGGGGGTGCTGCGGTGGCAGTGGGGGCGGGGTCCTCCCGTGGCTGTGCCTCCCACTCAGTCTCACTGGGCTGGTTCAATCCATTTCGGGGTCGTTTTGGCCCTCTGAGCATGTCGGCCATTTTTTGGATTGCCCTAGCTTGGATTAGGCTGCTCATGAGAACAGCCTTAATGTCTTTTTGTTGTTGTTCCATGAGCTCATGCATGTGAAAGAATTATATTAAGAATAAGTTATCAAAGTAATGTTTAATGTCTTGATCCTTGAATAATCAAATCTGCTGACAAGATCACCATGGAGTAGGGGATAATCCACTTAATTGAATATTTCAGTTGTATGTACTTTAGCTATCACTTCAAAAAGTCATTGCATGATTAAGATAGCAATTCATGTGAAGTCATCTGTAGTAACAAGTGAATTGATCTGGTTTTCATTTTCATTTTATATTATATTAAATTGTAAAAAACATATTAAATACAATATTTTTTCCTATTCAAAATATTTTACATCTGTTTTCAAATTTTGACAATCCTTTCAAAACCTAACCACTTTGGCTGTGCAGTCTGAGATTAGTAATCCTGAATATCTATATTGTGCAGCGGCGATATAGGAAGATGCTGAAAGGCATCATTTCATATTGCGTGGGAGATGGCAATGGTAAACCCCTCCTGTATTCTACTAAAGAAAATAGTAGGGCTCTGTGGTCACCAGGAGTCAACACCAACTCAATGGCACACTTTACCTTTAATTCTGTTATACAGTTTTGAAAAAGGATGCAGCTGTGACTTCTCCTGGTTTATTTCTTTTCCATTCCAGTCACTCTCCCTCCATTTGGATATGTGTGTGTGCTTATTCTTCCAGATATGTTGGAAAAATATTTAATTTGTTCCTATTCTTTTTAGCAGCATGCTAACTAACTGATTTGATTTTGTTTAGAGCCTAGGTCATTGTGTGGTCAGATAGCTTTCATGCAGTGTGTTTCTTCTGTACTAGGATCCTTTTCTGAGGCATCTTTCTGAAAAAAATGGAAGAGGAATTCAAATCACACAGCACTTAATATAGCTCTGTTTTATCTAGCAATGCCTATGCCCATGGCCAAGATACATCTTTAATATTTACTCAGAAGCAAGTTGTTTTTAAAAGAAATAATTAAAAGCATTAGCTGATATCTTGACTAATGCTGCGCTTGCACAATGAGCTAGTAGAAGAAAATTTACATAGCTGTGTGAAGGCACGGCGATTTTTTTTGAAATTGCCCTATTACACAAATATTTCCTTTTAAAACATAGGAGGTGTGCCACAGGTTGCGCAAACACCAACATGCTTGTACTGGTGTAGCATTAGTCTGGAACATAAGCTCCAGACTGAGTGTAAGAAGCTAGTGTAGCAGCATTGCACAAGTGCAGCTTCAGGTGAATTTATGCTACATTTCTACAAATAACATTCACAGTATCATAACAAATAGTAAAACATCATATAAATACGGTACATTCACTTCCTCTAACAGCAAACACAAGGTGGGGAGTGCCAGTTGTTTAGCAGCTGAACATGGCGGATTTTCCTGGCCTCCGTGAATCCCATAATGTATCGCGTGACATGCGCAGTGCATTGGAGCATTCCCCCAAGAGACGGGTACTCTAGGCCCCTGTATCTGTGTGTGGCATGGATGGAGGCAGCCTGTGATCACATACGAGCAAGTAGCCAGGCGTAAGGGAGTGCTCGATCCTTTAACTTTGGCTAACAGCTGGGGTAAATAGCGGGGCTAAGTGCCGCTGCCCTGCTGGGATCGGGCTCAGTTCCGACGGTTCTGATGTGCAGCCTAACCCAGGCTCGGCCTCAGTGTTCTCCCTAATTTTTTTTTCATATGTGTGTGGAATGAGTTTTGTCCTGGGTGGCACTATCAAGGCAGTGAATGAATATCTTTATTATGGTATTTAACCAGATTTCAGCATTATAGTATAAAATTAACGTTCAGTGCACTTGGTACAGATATCACAGTTACATTTATATTGAAGAAGTTTACCCAAATCAGGAACACATCCTTACCTAACTGATAGGGAGAGCCTTCGCCATTACTTGACTTGACAAATCTTGTGTGCAATGGCACAAAATTTAGCAACACAAGAAGTAACAAATAGTCTTATCTGCAAGAAGATAGGTTACATAAAGATCCATTGGTCTTTCCTGTAAGTTCTATAAAAGGCAGTGTGTGCGCACGTGTATTCAGAGTGGGGCTTTCCCAATTCAATCTGAGTGGGATCTAAAATTAACTGAGTTGACCTAAAAAAACTTAAGAGCCTGTGCTTGTGCGCATGCCTTAGAGGGAACACTGATGGGCATCCCTGGCATGTGAGAACAGCCTAATTTTTTGGATGTTCCATTTGTTCCCTCTAATAGCAGACTTGGTGGCCATATGCAGATCAGTTTGGAGAAAATTTGAGATTTCAGCATGCTACAAACAAAAGAGAAGTTCCACGTGTCAAGTAGGATCCCAAGCCGTACAGAAATTCATTAACCCCTCAGAAACTATTACATTTATTTAAAAAGGTTAGAGGTGAACTGTTTGTGGGTTTCAAGCAGGGTGGATTTGATTTAAATCAAACTGATTTAAATCACGATTTAAATCACTAGCAGGGTGGATAAAAATAAAAAAATCTGATTTAAATCAAAAAAATCCGATTTAAATTTTAAAAATCGGATTTTTTTGATTTAAACCGATTTTTTTTAATTTAAATCGGATTTTTTTGATTTTTATCCACCCTGCTAGTGATTTAAATCGTGATTTAAATCAGTTTGATTTAAATCAAATCCACCCTGGTTTCAAGCTCACTCTGCTTTCTCTGCTGTTAGTTCACTCTGCTCAGTGTGGAGGGGGACTAGTGTATGTGTTTGTTTTTTACCCAAAGGCAAACAAATGTAACTATATTTGTAGCCCTCCTCCCATTTTCCTAGCATAAGGCATCACCAGCTGCTGCCCTTAGCCATGGAACAGTCCACCTCAGTAGAATCATTTATGAGCCACACATTTATTATTTAAAATATTTGTACCCCACCTTTCAATAAAATACTACCAAGGTCGCTTACATTGTACAATTCAGAAACAATCTCAAAACAATACACAATATTTCATACAGCAATTAACTTGTGCTAAAAGCCAATTTTATAAAATCATTAAAATGTGTAGGAAAATAAAAGTATGTTAACCTAGTAGCTAAAAGATGTCAGCTTTGGTGCCAAGGAAGCTAATAAAGTGAGGGAGTTCCAGAGTTAGTTGACACCACTGAAAAGGCCATGTTCCTGATGGCCATCCATTGCCCCTTATATGGTGGATGCACCTAGAATCAGGCCTCTTATTATACTAATGTCGACAGACATCAGGGTGGGTGTTCCTTAGCAGGCAAAAAGGTGGGTGGTCTTTCAATTATCCCAGAGTGATATGACCTTAAACATTAAAGCCAGTATGTAGAATTGTGCTTGGAGACCAACTTGGATCCAGTGAAACTCTTTTAAGTACCATCAAGAAATATGGATGATCTCCAGTTAAGAATTGGCAGAAGGAGTTGACTCTGTTGATCCTTTCGGATCTCTCAGTGGCTTTTGATACCATCGACCATGGTATCCTTCTGGACCATCTGATTGGGGTGGGTGTAGGAGGCACTGTTTTACAGTGCTTCCACTCATACCTCTTGGGCCGATTTCAGAGAGTGTTGCTTGGAGACTGTTGCTCTACAAGGCGAGAGCTTTTGTATGGTGGTCCTCAGGGCTCCATTTTGTCTCCAATGCTTTTTAACATCTACATGAAACTGTTGGGAGAGATCATCAGAGGATTTTGTGCAGGGGTTATCAGTATGCTACTTCAAATCTACTTCTCCATGTCAACATCATCAGGTAATAGTTTAACTTCCCAAAATGCCTGCCTGGTGGTGGTAATAGGCTGGATGAGGGATAACAAACAGGCTGAATCCAAGCAAGACAGAGGTGCTCACTGTAGTGAGTCACAATTCAGGAGATGGGATAGATCTTCCAGTTCTAGATGGGGTGACACTCCTTTCTGGACCCGACTTATATCTCAGGTGGTGGCAGTGGCCTAGAGTGCTTTTTATCCTGGAAGAATGTGATCTTAAGACAGTGGTGCACATGCTGGTTTGACTACTGCAATTCACTCTATGTAGGGCAGCCTTTGTACATAGTCAGGAAACTGCAATTGGTGCAGAATGCTGCAGCCAGTTTGGTCTCTGGGTTTTCATGAAGAAACCATGTCACTCCTGTTTTGAAAGAACCACACTGGCTGCCAATGGGTTTCTGGCAAAATACGAAGTGCTTGTTATTACCTATAAATCCATTAATGGTTTGGGTTAAAGGCATTTAAGAGAACACCTTCTTCGTTATAAACCCCAACACCTATAAGATAATCAGGGGAGGTTTATCCGGTAGTCACTTTAATTTTTTGCATCTCCATGCAGAATGAGTGGGTGGCAAAATAAAGACACTGTGTGCGCACATGCATTCAGAGTGGGGCCTTCCTAATTCAACCTGAGTGGTATCTAAAATTAACTGAGAAAACTTGTGAGTGCGTGCATGCATGCATGCCTTAGAGGGAACAGTGGATTCGTCTGAGTGTGTCACTGGCTTGTCTGGTGGCAACTCAAAGGCGAGCCTTCTTTGTAGTTGCCGCCAGGCTGTGGAACACACTTCCTACTGAGATGAGAGCTGCTACACCCCTGATGGCTTTTAGAAAATCTTCAGCCAGGCTTTTTAGTTGAAGTTTTGATGGTTTTAGTTGATGTTTTAGTTGAATTTTATTGATTGTGTTAATTTTAAATTTTATATATGTTTTAAATTTTTAATCTTTTGGGTTGTTTTGTAATTGTAAACCACCTAGAGATTTTGGTAGTGGGCGGTATATAAATATGTTAAATAAATAATAAAATAAAATACCAGTTAGCAGCCTTACAGCTCTATTTTTGATTAGTTGACGTTTCTGAATAGCCTTTAAGGTGCATTATATGTGCGGTCTATTAAGTAATCTACCTACAAGTTAACAGAGGATAGATAATTGTGGGCAGGTCCAGGTTATCGGAGAAGATTTGCAGCTCGCATACTAGACAAAGCTGGTTAAAGTCACTGTATGCTACAGCAGACACTTGAGCATCCAGCTATAGCACTGTATCCAATTCTGTTCCCAAGTGCTGGACCTAATCCTTTATGGGGAGCACAACCCCATCTAGAACATCATGATCTCTCATTTCCCGCTCAACCTTATGACTGACCAACAGAATATTGATCATAGATGGGTATGGTTTTAGTTCCTTGCCATCATCCAGCCCATTACCAACTCCAAGAACTAGTTCAGAACTTTCACTGCCTCACCTAAATTTGCTGAAAAGAAGAAATGCACTCAGTACAGGACGCTGTGATAACCCTTAACTCCAAATCTCGGATGAATGTTCTTGGTGATTTCATGTAGGTTTAAATAGCATGGAGAAACCCTTGCGGTATCTCATAGTCAAGTGCATGATCAGCTATTCCTCTGAACCATCTTCTGGAACCAAACAAGCAGGTAGGAATGGGCCCAATGGAGCTTGTTTCTTCCAGTTCCTAACCTTGACAGACAGTCTAGGAGGATTCTGTGGCATAGAAAGTTGTGGTGAAGTCCAGGAGAATGAAGGTGGTCACTTTCTGGCATCTTTCTCAAACAGAGATCATATGAGCAAGGTGGCTTCTGTTCCCACCTGTTAAAGCACCTTTTCCAACAATAACATGTTAGCCACTGGGTAGTAATTATTCAGCTCTTCCCAATCCAAGCATGGCTTCTTCAGGAAGGATCATAGGACTGCTTCTTCCAGCTGGTTGAGACAACCCTATTCCTCAGGAAAACTTTGATTGTGTCCTGTATCCAGTCAACTTTCCCCTCCTGAATAAAAGACGGAGGACAAGGGTCAATTAGGCAAAAGGGTGAATCATAATTTTCAGATACCCAATGAAAATCTTGAGGCCACACAAACTGAAATTCACCCAAGTATGGGCAAGTAGGCCATGCCTTGGAAGCATTTGGTGTTTAAACTGAAGACATCATGAAGCCCCAATAGCAACAGATACAGAATTTTTATTTCATTTTATTTCATTTTTGTAAAATGTCTAGTGATCAAGTCTCAGTAAGCCACCAAGGAAACATCCAAATCATCCTGAGGGATCGGATGACGTAACTATCTTGCCACTTGGAGATGGTCTGCTGAATGGCTTTGCACAGACACAATGGTGGTGAAGAAATGTTCACACTTCATTGCTATCACCAGTACAGACTAGATGTTGAAATGTGCTGTGACAGAAACAGTTTGCCTTGTGGCTGCAGACAGCACCCCTCTATGTGATTTGGAGTTGCAGGCTTGCAGCTTCCATCTTGGACTCTTGAGGTGACGGGATCTTGAACTCTGCACATGCCATATTTGGCAAATATGCAATTTGGTCCTGAGGAATAGGGTTGTCCCACCAAGCAAACATGGGGCAGTACTGCCCAAGGTCAGGTTAACAAGGGAGACTCCCACTGCTTCTCGCAGAAAAGGGAGGAAGCTAGCAAGCAGGCTTGGGTCAAAGAGACCTTCATAAGTGAAATAGCTAATCCCTTTGCAATGGGAGTAGCTCTGCTAATCGATTTCACAACTACTCAGATAAGCATGGCACACCCCCAGCCTCCTATCACCCTATTAATGAGCTGGTGTGGACCCAGAGGTAGGATGGTTAACAGAAAAAGAAACCTATCTATCTCTCAGGAAGAGATTCCTTGGTCTCTGATAAGGTTTTTGAATTCACCCATACAATACCCTGCACACACCACCAGCCATTCCAGCTTTTGTTTCTAAATGAGCACACTCACTTGACAGGTTCATGTAAAAATGAACTACTTTGTTACAAGTTTCAACCTCTGCAGTGAGGGCTCTTGACTTATGCATTTCCTCAGGATATGTTTCTGAATACAAATATCCCTGGCACAGCCACATGGCCTTGGGATCAGACTCGGAACCACAATTGGAATCAGACTCCACCTGGTTCCTTGCCCTCCTGGTTTTCAAGGGTTCGAATTGTAGCTCTTTGCTTTCTTCTTCCTGCTTTTCTGCTGCTTTCCCCCTGCAAGGAAGACTACCTGTTCACCCCAACCTGCATAACCAACACACCAACAGATTGGGACCAGTAATACTAACTGCATATCCCTTTAAATCTCCTTGCTCCCTTCTCTCTCCTCTTTAAGCCTACATCTTGGTCCTTTCTCAGGCAAAGCCTTAAGCTAATTTAATTGACAATTCAGACCTTAAGCTAAAACGCCTCTACGTGAGACTCTAGTTAGTAAAGATATTATTGCCTCCTCGCCTTGCCTAATCAGTCTTTTATTTTCCTGTGCCCCTATTATCCCTAAATAAATCTGATTGTACCATATTTCTGTCTCTTCATTTTCCAGACCAAAACTTTGCACAAATTTATTCTTTAATTAACTGTTCAATAGAGGCACGGTGATTCCCCATGTTAGCCCCCAAACCCGATTTGAGTGTTTAGCCAGCACTCTGGAACAGTCTCATTAACAGTGCCCTAGTCTGTTTTTGGTTTCCCAACCTTTTCATCATTTCAGTTTCTTGGAAAACCAATCAGATTCTACTCTTATCAACTGGGAGAGAATGTCAGTCATCTGGGTAATCTCTGTATTCCAGAGATCCACCAAAATGTTGGCATTTCAGCATGTCCATAGGAAACTCTTACAGGAATCCTTCTGGATTCCCCAGCCTCCAGGGGCCTAATAGATCTCCCACACTTGCAGTGTGTGTGAATCCTCAGCTTTCTAAACCTGAGTGACCTGGCAATTTACAATTTGAGAGTGATCTGTCAAATAAGGGAATTGATTGTTTCTCCCAAATCCTAGATTATCCGTCTCCGATCTTGTGTAGAAAATCAAATCTAGTGTGTGATGTTAGAACTTAAGGTGTATTGGGACAACTCTATTTGAACCACCTTGAAGAAGGAGGCTCGGACATTTGTATTGAAATTCTCCAGGACCACAAACCTGGGGGACCTCAACATCAAATCAGAGACTGGCTCTAACAACACTGGTAGGACATCTTGTTAGGCAGCAAGGTGAGTAGTAGACTATCAGAATCCCCATTCTGTCCCATGAGCCCAACACTAGGTACACCAGTAAGCAGTAAATTCTCTTCGTGATGCTCAGTGTATTCACACCACTGGGTTCACACCTGACCAGTAGCCTCTTATCAGGAAGATTGGCAGCTCCACGTGGCATCCCAGCCCCACCCAGAAACTTTATTTTTGGTCTAAAGGTAATGTCTATCTGCAGAACCACTTTATCTTTACCACCAGAGCCGGGGGTGGGGGTGGGGAGTGATAAACACATCAGAATTACAAACCAAAAGCCAGTTGAGAAAAAGGTCAGACAAGGTCCCCTAAACTTTAATAAGAAACATCCTTCTTTTAGCTTCTGTTTTTAATTCCTCCTTGTTTAGCATGGACAGGCATTGCTTGCTCAGTTGCCCCTTTATGAGAGCTTTTATGAGCGCTCCTGTTTCCAGGGAGGGGCTTTCTCTCTCTCTCTCTCTCTCTCTCTCATATTTTTAAATGGGAAAGCAATACACAAAATGGGGGGAATTAGAGAGGAAACCACTAACTCATTACCCCCCTGCAGGAAACTGGAACTGTCTAATTAAGGGCCAATTCAACAGCAGTGCTCCATCCCCACTGAACAAGAAACAGAGGCAGAAACCACAAGGATGCCACTATAGTCCTCCAAAGCCTCAATAGTGCTTTTCTAGTCTAGATCAGACTGTTCTGTAATGATTTTTTAAATGAAGAAAATTACCAGTGATCATGTCTGAAAAAAGACAGGATGACTATGCAAAAATACTGGAATGCAACAGGTTGACAATTACATCATCTGGACTCTTGTAAAAATTGAGTAAACCAGGACTTGATGAATTTTCTTTGGATCTAGGAGCAACCCCCAACATTTGGGAGCACTAACTGGGCAAAGAGGCACCTTTTACCGTGGTGATTCTCTTTATTTAGCAGGGGGAGAGTAACTGGCCCTATCCACCCCCAGCACAGTACTTCCAGTGACTGTTGCTGGTGTGTGTCTTGTGTTTCTTTTTAGAATGTGAGCCCTTTGGGGACAGGGAGCCATCTTATTTGTTTATCTCTCTTTGTAAACCGCCCTGAGCCATTTTTGGAAGGGCGGTATAGAAATCGAATTATTAATTATTATTAACATTGTCTATTGCAGCTGGCAGAGACTATCCCATGTCTTAGGCAATGTCTTAGTTCTTTCCTATCCCTTGGGATCCTTTAATTAGAGATGGCAGAGATTGAACCGAGGACATTGTGCGTGCAAAGTATGTGCACCACTACTGAGCAATGTTCCTTTAGATAAAGGATTTATCTAAATCAGCAGATAGTGGAAGCAATCCAGGAGAGGTATCTAGACTAAAGCAAGTGTTTGCTTTCATACTCATTGAAGCTCTTCTCGTGATTGGTGATAAGAGCTTCTTCCGGGTCTGCGGGGAGAGCCCACTCTCCACGCAGACAATCAAAAGGCTGCCCTGGGCGGTTGGATTGGCCACCCACACGACTGCCAGCTCTGTCACAGAGCCGGCAGGGGCTGCAGGGATTGGGGGCCGCACAGCCCCCGGAAGTTCCAGGCACCCTGGAGAGACCCCCGGGCCCGGGAGGCTGCTTTCAGCCTCTTGGTTGGGGGTCTACTTGTGTGTCGCCATGCACCGCAGTGACACACAAGCAACCAAATGAGGTTAACGTAGCAGGGCTGCCCATGTAGGTGTGTGGGAGGCGTGCCAAAAAGGATCTGCTTGGTCATCTGGAGGGAAGGGAAGGTGAAAGCAGCCTTCCTCCGATTCCCTCCCTGCCAACCCAGGGCAGTCGAGTAGATCACCTCATGTTGTGCAACATGGCAGCTTCTCCTAGTGTAAGAACTAATCTGGAGCAGATGTTCCTTTCATTGAGCTACATTCTTGTACTAGCATAACAGCATTATTCCAGTGCAACACTAGTCTGGGGTGTTGGCCACTAGTTTAACAGTTGTATTACAGAAACGATTTACATAATAATGTAAAATAATAATAATACATGTTGAAGACATCTCTGAAAAAATAACTCAAAATATCTAGACACAGTGCATTTCTAGTTCTCTTGATTTTCTTCATCACTAATATCACAGTTCAGCTTATTTCTGATGTTTGTTCTGGAACAGTTGCAAAAATCAGTGCAGGCTGAGATATACCAGTCATTCATTTGTTCCTGTATTTGTATGCTGCCCTTTGTAACATTCTGCTTTCTCCAGTATCATTTGTTTACAGGTGTTGTATATATGTATTTAAATGTTAATGTTATAGAACTGTGTATAATGTTTTATAATGCTGTGTAAATATGTGCAAGAGGTAAAGGGTTAAAATAATTTTTATGTGACAAAGAGAAGGAATCTCTCTGTAGTAGGCTCCCTGCAGAAAATTGGGAGGAAAACCTGTTCAGAAGTGGGGAGGGGGAAAAGGCAGAGGTAAAGGTGTTATTTGTTGATTAGAAGGGTTTTGAGAGGGTGAGTCTTGAGTCTTGGGCATGTAAATAAGACTGAACAAGAAAGTGACTTCTCAGAGGAAGGGAAGATTTATCTAGAGACAGGATTTTCTGTACTCTAAAAGGAAAACCCACTTTCTGTACAGGAAAGACCTGGAAAAATTCTAAATTGGGAAGCAGGTCTGAAACAAAGAGCCCTTTCTTGCGATCCATGAGAAGGGTTTGGGAGGCGGGTATGGAGGAAGGTTCACTAACCTTATCTTCCCCACAGACAATCTGTTGAAGGAGCTCAGTACACAGTCCCAGACAATCCTCTGCTACCCCAGGCAGTGTGAAGTTCGGGGGCTGGGATGCACGTCTTGACGCCTGGAAACCCCATGATGCACCCCCTGAGCGTGCAGTGCATTCTGGGTAACCCCAGTGATGGGCAGGAGCCCTGCAGTCTCCCAGTCCTGGGTGCAAGTAGCTGGTGTGGGCAGACAATCGAAAAAACCAGGGCTAAAGGAGCACTCACTCCCTTCACCCCATTTAAGAGTCTGGCCTCTTCGAGAGGTTATTGGGACTTAATATATAACGAGCTTAAAAAAGTATTCAAAATGACTTTTCCCTAGAGTCCAGAATCAATACTACTAGGTATTGATAACTATGCTCTCCCGAGGAAATATTGGACCTTCTTCATGTACTTAGCAGCAGCAGCAAGACTGACATTTGCGCGCAAATGGAAAGACAGTCAATGCCCGTCTAAAGAGGATTGGCTTCTTAAAGTACTAGAATTGGCAGAAATGGCGAAATTAACATCACTACTAAGAAATAAATTTGAAGAATTTAAAAAAGAATGGGACCCTCTTCTTGTCTATTTAAAAATACATCACAAAATGGATTTTTGTCAGGCTTTTGAGGGCTAACAACAAATGTTTTTAAAACACCCCAAAGTTGTTTTCTATATGAATTATCGGGGAGAGAATGTTTAATCTATAGGCAAGATCCGGTTATTGTCAACAACACTTGTTCCAATGATGAGATGGAAGTCTTTATTGTGTGTGTTTGTGTCTGTATTATTTGTGTTTGTCTTTTTGTGTTGTGAAAATTGAATAAAAAGTATAAGGAGGGGAAAAAAAAGAGTCTGGCCTCTTTGCCAGGTTTGCCGCTGAAGTACCGCCGGGATCAGGCACGATCTGGCCGGTTCTTACGATCAGCTGAGACCGGGCTTGGCTTCCTTAGTCCATTTTTGAACTGCCTCAAAGTAACCTAGCAAGTCACCATAACTCTAAAAAGGAAAGACACAGTAAAACATCAACATTGTTATAAGTTACTAGTATTTTCAAGCCCGTTAAAATAACGGGCGCTAGTAGGGCGGCCTCTGTCGCCGTCTTTCCTCTCCCCGGCCCGCCCTCTCCCCCTCACCCGGCTTCCTCCGCCGCCTCTGTTGTTTTCGGCGCCTGGGCCGGACCCGCTGCCACCGCCTCTCCTCTTCCAGTGGCTGGGCTGGACCCGCCGCCCCCACCTCTGCCCTCCTCGTGGCCGCCTCTGGCCTTCCTGTGCCTGGGCCCCCGGTGTCTTTCCCTTCCCTGCAGCCGCCGCTGCCCCTGTTCTTTTTGGCGGGCGGGCCAGACCCGCCGCTGCCTCTTCTATCCCCGCGGCTGGCCTGGACCCACCGCCTCTGCCTCTGCCGGTCCAGTTGCCGCCGTTTTTGCTCCGCACCGTCAGGCCTCGGCTGCGGCTTTGCCGCTGCCTTAGCCAGCTTCCCCCATCACCTCCTCCCCCCTCCATGTCCCCGCTTCTCCTTCTCGGTTCAGCGGTAGGGCCGTTCCCGCCGCTGCCGCCTCTGCCCTTCCCGGTCCCCGCTTCCCGCTTCTCCTTCCCCCTTTACGGGAGCCAACATGGCCGCCTGGTGCCTGCGGCCGTATCTTTCTCGGACGTTCTGGGCATGTGCTCCGCGCATGCCCAGAACGGCAGAGAAAGACACGTGCAGACACGGGATTACACCTAACCATTTTATTATAGAGGATACGTTTACATGTTGATACATGAAACAATTATACTTATAAATTGTTCATCATCTGAGTAAGCCTAAGTAAAACCAAACCTGTTACTTCAATGTTACAAAGGTGCTAGAATGTTTTCTTTTCTCTCCCACGTTCACCAGACATTTTTCACCACACGGCAGAGCAACATGATATTGGAGAAATATAATAAAGAATAAGCTCTTTTATAAGACTGTGCTATTTGTCTCAGTTTGTCAGAGATTATGAATGGTGGGCAGCCGGGTTACCTAGAAGATGGGTGACTGTAACACCCTTCCATAAAAACATTATGCCCAAAGTGGCCCAAGCAGCAATGGAACATACAGAACAACATTTAAACAAACACAATAGCATTTTGACCCTGCTCCTTGCTGTAATTAATATTAACATAACACTAGCTGTTATAATAATATATCCTATCAATAACATTTAAACATCCTTAAGCAAAAGTAAAAGCAAACAACAACACAGTAGTGCACCACAAACAATTAACATACAACTGTTAAAGCTATCAGTAATGATACAATTCAACACATAATAATAATCTCTAGGCTTGTGCATTTCGATTCGGGTTCAAAATGTTTTGTGCCCGAAAATGACTATTTTGGAGGTTTTGTAACCAAAACAAAATCAAGAATTAAAAAACAGAGATTTTTGTTTCCAAATTGAAATGACTGTGTTTTGGACAGAATGCTTTGTTCTTTGGAAAAGCATTGCAATTGAAATTGACTTCTCTGACTCTCTCCACTCCAGCTGAGGCACTGAGTGATTAGCAGAAGATAAGATATGCAAAAAGCTTTTGAGCTTTAATGGTTTAGTTAAGTAAGTGTTGTATTCAGTGTGCTTGAAATGCAAACTGACCTTGCAAAGGGATTTGGAAGATAGCATTTTGAGACAGAAATACCCAGATATCTTTAGGAGCTCAATGCAATTCCAAAGCTCTTGCTAAAAGCCATGGTATAAATTGTGAGGAGAAGCTTTTCAAGAAGCTGGTTAGGAAAGTTCTGAAATTACACAGGTTTTTCTTTCCAAAGGTTTAGAAGGAATCTCTTGACTTGTTCAGGGGTCTTTTGAAGAGCTATATTGTTTTTCTTCTTTTTATGAGTTATAGTGGTGTCTAAGTTTTGTTGCCCAAGTTGAGCAGTCTAATGTAATTTAGGCCACAATGTAATTTGGTGGGACATGATGTCTAAGCCAGTGGTTCACAACTTTTGCCATTGCAGGGACAGGTCATCCACATGGGACTACAGGAGACAAAAGGGGGGGGGGGATATCCCTGTCAATTTATTTGACATCCCCAGGAATCTTAGTTGCTTCTCTCTTTCTTGTAACCATGATCCATGGTTTTGCACTTTCTTAAATGCAGTGATGATAAATCTCAACAATTCTGAACAGTAGGCTGATTTGTTTGGGCTACGGCTCACTCCACTTCAGTTAAATGAACATTTGAAGCTGTTCCATAGTACCAAGGCAGTTTTATTTTATTTTTATTTATTTATTTACATTTTCTATCCCGCTGTTCCTCCAAGGAGCCCAGAGCGGTGTACTACATACTTAGGTTTCTCCTCACAACAACCCTGTGAAGTAGGTTAGGCTGAGAGAAGTGACTGGCCCAGAGTCACTCAGCTAGTATCATGGCTGAATGGGGATTTGAACTCGGGTCTCCCTGGTCCTAGTCCAGCACTCTAACCACTACACCATGCTGGCTCATTGGTCTATCTTGCTATCTCAAATGACCTGTGGTCACTGTTCCATGGGGAGGGAGTGTTTTTATTGAAAGATTGCTTGAATCCACAAATGGGTTGTGCTGCTGTGCTAGTGCCACAGGGACAGGCTCACACCCGCTGCAAAATTCTCAAATAACTGTGCCAAAAAATTAAGTGTCGTTGTTGTTCATCATTCTTTTCACTCTTTCAACTTGCTTATGTGGGGCTTCAGGGGCAAAACAGTGGGTTGGGTGGCAGTGCCCCAAGGGTGGTGCACCCAGTTTCTAAATAGGAGAAAAAGCTGATTTCTTAGGAATTTTTGAGGTTTATGTGTCTTTCAGATTTTTCCCCATAGGGAATAATGGGGGTTTCAGCAGCCCCATAACTCCACCTGGGGGGCACTGGGATGGCCCGAAGTGAGTGGTGGTGTAGTGCACAGAGGGTGCCAACCACCCCCCTGGATTGCTAAGCCATTGGGGTACTGGGCTTTGTTGTTTCTGAGGTGTTGAGTTTAGATTCTCTGGTAGCAAATGAGATTTTTAATGGAAAACCATGAATCCACTCTCATATGCTACTAGAGAATCTACTCTCAGAACACCTCTAGAACAACAAAACCCTGTACTTCATGGGTTGGGAACCCATGTGGGTGGTTGGCACCCTATGTGCACTACACCGCCACTTGCTCTGGGCCACCCCAGTGCCCCTCAAGTGGAGTTATGGGACTGCAGAAACCTCCATTATACACTACGAGGAAAATCTGAAAGACGCATAACTTCATTAATTCTTTAAAAATTAGCCCTTTGCCAAATTCCTCTGAAAAAATTGTGGTAGCTTTCTTGTTTCAACTGGGCACTACCACCAACCACACTCCACTCTGGGCAACCCTCCCCCCCACGTGAAACTATACTTTTCCTGAAACCTCCATCATACCCTATGGGGGAAATCTGAAAGACACGCAAACTTCAAAAATTCACCAGAAACCAGCAGTTTGCCCAGTTCCTTTGAAATTTTTTGTGGTAGCTTCTACTCATTGGGCACTATAACCCCCACCCACTCTTTTGACCATGTGACCCATTTTTAAATCTGAATTAATTCAGATTCATATTTGGATTAATTCAGATACAAAACAAAACTGGAGTGCTTTGGAAGGCTTAATTTTGGACAAAATAGAAAATGGAGTTGATTCGGATTTGTTACAAATCGAAACAGAAAAAATACAAAACGCGCAACCCGAATAATCTCTAAACATGAAAACTAAAGCTTTAGAGAGAGAGTTCCAGAAGCAGGTTAATAAATAAGCCAGATCTTCAGACAAATGAGCAATGGACTGCTTCTGCTTTCAACAGGAGGGCCCAAAGAGGGCTAGTGGGGAGGAAGCCTTAAAAAGCTTACCTCCCCACAAATGACCGAAGGCTCTTTCTTGTGCGGGCTGATCACCTGCCTAGAAAATTGCTGGCTAGCAGTGTGGAGGGTCAGGATGCCGGGACATGTCACCCCGACCCTGGAACTTGGCAAAGAGTCACCTTTTAATGTGGTGATTCTCTTTTATTTAGCGGGGGGGGGGAGGTAACTGGCCCTATCCACCCCCAGCGCAGTACCTCCTGTGACTGTTGCTGGTGTCTATCTTATGTTTCTTTTTAGTTTGTGAGCCCTTTGGGGACAGGGATCCATCTTATTTATTTATTATTTCTCTGTATAAACCGCCCTGAGCCATTTTTGGAAGGGCAGTATAGAAATCAATCAAATAAATAAAGCACTGCACTAATGCATGAAGATCTGCCCTCCCCAAAGCTGACTGGGAGCCCCACAGTCTGGCAGGCTCCAGAGGCAGGTTTGCTGCCAAGGCGGCACCGGGATCGGGCCTGATGCCGGCGGTACACATGCACAGGCAAAATCTTGCTGTGCTTCCTTAGCTCGGTTTTGCTTGCACATGTGAATAACTTCAGAGTGTGTCCTTTTGGAGGGTCATGCCAAGGGTTTGGCCTTACCCCAGAACTCACTGCAAAAAGCAAGATGCTTGCAGCTGATATTATCAGTTCTTGGGGAAAACAGGGTCTACTGACCTGAGCCACTGATGTTAATGCAGATCAGTGTTCCCTGTAATAGGGATTTCCAGATGTGATTGACTGTAATTCCCAGCATCCTCAGCTGCAGTGGCCTTTGGCTGGGGATTTCACTGGGCATTATGAGAGTAGTAGTCCACCACATCCGGGAATCCCTGATACATGGAACACTGCTGCAGATTCTGGCACTCATGCTTGTGGCAGTGGCAGCACTGTAAGGAGCAGAGGGTCCTTAATGTTAAACATTAATTTAATGTTAAACATTAATTTAACATTTAATGTTAAATTTCCCCCTTGTTCCTCTGTTTTCTGGCTGGCACTGCTACTGATGCTCTACCAGTCCATATTGTGCCTAGGGGATATCCTATTCCCCCTAGAAGTCCAATCCTTTGCACCTTGCTTTTCAGCAGGATCCTTCTCAGTTCAGAAATACAGGAATACCTCTAGAGAAAGGAGGAGGGAATATTTCTTTAGTTCTTCCTACTTTGAAAACCTTAGAACATGAGTTAAAACAAAACAAAACACTTTCTGTTTATCTTGGAAATGAGCACGTTCATACTTGTCGTGCACGATCATGCTCACCTCTTTAGGAATGCTGTAACTGTGAGGAGTGCAGTTGAGAGAGTGAGTGATGCTCCAGAGGCAGGACTTTCATTCCTGCTTGCATTCTGTAATTGTGTAAAGCATTTTTCCCTTCACAGTCTAGGGCTTAAGTGTCAGGCAGGGCACAAGCTCTGATGGAAACTGTTGAACCAGCAAAGAGTAGGCAATGACTGAAGACCTTTATGGCTTCTAGGGATTCAACCGGCAACATTTTCTTGCCCAAACATACAGCTAAAAATGAAAGAGAAATATATTCTATTATAGTACTTATTACTGTGTTACTGTTATTGATTATGATGATTGATGTTAATATTGCCATGAGGAAACCCAAAGATGCACTCACCTTTGGAGACTATGCAGGTGCTTTTGTGGGGAATATTATCTCCAATTTCAAGGAACTGTGCAGCATGGTACATACTGAAGCTGTTCTCATGATCACTGAAAAGTGGGCTAAGGGAGCTTAGCCCGCTTTTCAGAGATTGTGGGAACCACCGGGCTCACAGGTGAGCCCGGTGCTCCCAAGGCAGCTAGCCCGCCTAACTACCCCTCCCCTAAGACGAGGTTAATGGAGTGAGTGCTCTGTTAACCTCATCTTTATGCTTGAGTGTTGCCACGGCATGTGGTGACACATAAGTAGACCCCCAGGCTCGGGAGTCTCTCCAGAATGCCCCGCGCATTTGCATGGGGCATCGTGGAACTTCCAGGGGCTGCGTGGCCCCCGATCCCCACCTTCCTTGCCGGCTCCGTGACGGAGCCGGCAGTCATATGGGCGGCCAGTCTGGCTGACCAGCTATGAGCGGCTGCTCGTCTGTGTGGAGAGCAGGCTAAGTCCACTCTTCTTGAAGTTAGCCCCAAACCTCCCACTGATCGTGAGAAGAGCTTCACTGTCTTTGACTACTACAAAGACCCATCAATCAAGGACATTACTAGAAAGCATTGAATTGTGAAAGGAAGGCAAATAAAAACTGAAATTAGCTGCAGGATGTCATGTTGCTTGTGGAATGGGAGACCATTCATTGAGGCTATTCTTACACGCAGCCAAGACTGGGGTAAGGCAGCCAAGCCTGGTCTTGGCTGCATGTGAGAAGCAGTGGGAAGTGAGCAGCTGCTGGCAGTGCTGTGGCGGCAAAACCACCTGCAGAGCCTGCATCTTAAATGGGGTTAAGGGAGTGAGTGCTTGCTTAGCCCCATTTTTTGTAATCATCTGTCAGTAGCTGGCACTGAGAGACTACGGGCCAGCATTGGGGTAATCCCCACAATGCACTGCGCACTTGTGTGGTGCATTGTGTGATTTCTGGGAGCCTGGATGACGTGTCTAGCCCCCAACCCACTGCACTGCTAGGGGCAAGACGGAAGAAATTGTCTGTGGGGAAGGTACACCGCCTTGAGATTTACGTATTTAGGCATCTGCATACCACCCACAGATTTACATATCAGGCAGTATAAAAATATAGATAGATAGATAAGGTAGGTTTGAACAGCCTTTCCCACCTCTTGCTGCCCAGCCCTTCTCACTGATCATGAGATCATTGAATCCAAGGAAAACAAGGCATCATTTGATATGTTCCTCAAAAGGGAATTCGTACTGCAAGCATCACACAGTAAGCAAGAACTTACATTCAATGGTGGTAATTATGGTTATGCTGCCTCCTCTACTGCAAGAAACATGGACCACCTCAACTCTGTATAAGAAGTGGTAGACACCTGTATGATCTTGCCTCTCTATGAAGCAATGTTAGAAGGATATTATAAGACTCTTTGTTGCAAACCTTGATACAGATGTCCTATTCCTACTGATTGCATTCTGGCCTTTTCTCAGCAGTGAGTTGTGAATGAAAACAGACATATCCAAAACTCAGTGATACATTGATACATTGCCATGCCCTAGGTGGAGGAATACTATGATGATGTAAGCCAGGGGTAGCCAAAAAGGGGCACTGGTATCTTAGGGGTACTTGAAGGGTTCCCAGCAGGTACTCTGAGCCCTTCTGCCTCCCCATTCTGCACCATTAATATGACGGAGGTGCTTCCTTCTGTATAAAAAGGCCAATGACATGCCAAATCATGTTGCAATCCCTTTAGGGCATCAGGAAAATTTGTATAGTAATTCTTTGAGGGAAAAAATCAAGGCAAATTTAATGCAGATGAGGAAATTTGTAAAGATACTTCATGTGCTTTAATTGTTATGCCGAAACAAATTCAAAACTTTATGTGGAAAGAAGTTTTTTGAAATTGGTCAATAAATGGATAAAACATATGTATCCTCTCATTCACTTCTTTGGTATAATCATCTGGAAAACATTCATTTATTCATTCATTCCATTTATGTCCCGCTCTTCCTCTGAGTAGCTCAGAGCGGTGTACATGGCTATTTTTATCCTCACAACAACCTTGTGAGGTGGGTTGGGCTGAGAGATACACGACTGGCCCAAAGTCACCCAGTGAGTTTCAAAACCGCCCTGAGCCATTTTGGAAGGGTGGTATACAAATCTAATAAATAATAATAATAATAATAATAATAATGATTGAATGGGGATTTCAATGATTGAATGGGGATTTCAATTATTTCAATGATTGAATGGGGATTTCAATGATTGAATGGGGGTTTAATGATTGAACTCGGGTCTTCCCAGTCCTAGTCCAAGTCCAACACTCTAACCACTACGGTATGCTGGCTCTTTCACTGCAACTTTGAAGTTGCTGATCTTGCCTAATATTGCATTGGCACCCATTCATCATTACTATTGCATTTTATGAAACAGTGCTGGACATCCAGATTAGCATTGGACACCCAAGTCTGGATATCCAAGAACTTGTGCAGCAGTGTGAGTTCTAGATTACTGCTATGCTGTCGCTTGAGTGAGGGAAGGGGCGATTTCCTACCATCTTCCCTTCCCTCAAAACCCACTGTGTGAGTATGTCCTCAGAGACATATTTTGGTGACATACAGTGTGCTTCAGAGAGAGAGGGAGATTGGATAAAATAATCCCTTCCCCCTCTCAAGCACCAGCGTAGCAGTCATCGAGAACTTGCACTGCTGCACTTCTGCAATGTTAGTCTGTTTTGTTAGCCAATGAAATGTTAGAATGGGAAATTTTCCACAGAAAAATGTCCACCCCACATCTCTGTTGAAAAATATTGTTAGCAGACAGCCTGTTTTCCCCACCCCCTCATTTGGAAGCCCTGGTTTCATCCAGGAGCACCATGGAACATGGACAGGCAATTGGTTCCATAGTGAATGCTGGCTTCTGCTTAGGATTGTCTGTCTGCATCAAGCAGCACTATCATATGAGCAGAAACTAGAAAGTCACTTAGGAAGCGGGAGCACACCCACGGAATCATTTGTGCCCTTGAGTAAACCACAAAGAAATGCTAAAAAGCATATGAAGCTGGAATAGCTTTTAATCTATTCAGAAACCGCAGAATGCAATCAAGAACAGGATCTCAAAGTAGTTATGCAGACTAGGGACAATAGAGACTTTTTGTTCCATGCTTTCTCTAAATAAACACAGCCACATCCATGGTCTTCTTAAGTTCAGTTCCCTTCGTCCATTTTGAAACTAAAGGTTTTCTTGCCTTTGGGATATTGCAGTGGACAGAACTGTATGAAAAAATCCTGTTGGTCTTTTTGTTCCTGACTCTTCTGAACCTGGTTGCTGAAGGAGACATTGTTGTCCACTTTTGCTGTGGGAGCCTGGATAGTGCAAGGTGCCGGCTACTGCTCCAGGAGACCCACCCAGCTGTGTGACTGACTTTACATCCATTCCTTTTCCCTTTCTAAGCTGAATCCTGAAGCACCAGACGGCGGAGTCTAGACCCACTAATACAGAGCTGAAACACCAGCTCCATATTATTTCCTGTAATGGGGAGATGGATGTACTGGTTGAGGAAATGTTCCTTTTTTAAAAAAAGTGTGTGTGTGTATGGGGTCCACAATGTAAGAAAAAGTGTGCACAAACGTCACTTTTTCAGTTTCAGCATCCAGACTATAAAATAGCTTATACCCAGCTTTTTTGTGTTCTTGCTTGGAACTAGCCAAGGTGCTGACACATTTTCCACTTTGAGCTGTCCTACTTCTGTGTCCCTTCTGGATCCCTGCCTCAGTGAAGTCCCTGTCTAGGTCTAGGAATTGAATTCTTTCCTTGTTCCGCTTCCCATTCCATTCCATTCCACATAGTGTATATGTGCATTCCGGTACTGGGAGAGTACATATTTTTAAAATAATGGGACGGGGGGAATGGGTGTGTGGGTGGACAAACCTGTCAGCTGAAAAGGTAGCCTTTGCTGCAGTGTGAAGCAGGTGCTACTTTTCACAGAATTGCAAAAGGGTACATAAGTGTTTCTTCTTCAGAGTCATGGGAGATACTCAGCCTCTGAAGAGGAGGAAAATTGAACTAAAACGAAAAATCAACTGTAGAAACTTGACCCATTCTTACACAGACATATGGGGGTAGTGGGAATGTGCTGCATGTGACATCATGGGCAATAACTATTGGTGTTCCTTCATGAAACAAGAATTGCAAAATAACTGGCAATCCAGCTGCCAACCTCACTTCCCTCCCAAGGGGAGGGCTTGATGTCAAGAAGATGCTAAGATGTGTGTACTTAGCGAAAATGAAAAGAACCTCTAATGAAAGCTGAATTTTCTTCTCACTTAATGAATTATTTGTGTCATGTAGTCAAGATTAAAGATTGAGAATAGATGACATGATGATACAAGTCCAAAAAAGATAATATTTTGGAGAGAATATGGAAGCAAATGATCAGCAAAAAATGACTCACAATAACCATGTATTGCTCTTTCCTCCTAGATGTCCCTCTCATTTCACAATGGGATTGTGCTAATTTTTGTACTGAGTGCTGTTAATATGTGCTGACTAGCAGGATCACAGCGGTTGGTGCAGTAAACTGTAGCACAAAAAACTGGAATTGTAACACATGCTACTCCATATCTCTTTTGTGAATAACTTTCCCTTCTATTTCCTGTTAAGATCTGTCATCAGTGGGGGAAACTGCTGTCTGGAAACAGCCTTAAAGGCTAACTGCAACCTTGATTTGAGAGCAGGGTGCAAACATGATCTTTTTGGCTTTTATATGTAAACTAGTTGCCTCTTCTGCTTCCACGGGGCTTAAGTTGAAAATATAGGTCTTGGATAGATTTGAGCCCCTTTTGGAAAATAGTTTGCCCTATGTGAAGAAGTATGTACTTGCTAAGGATGGCAGATTTTAAACAAGAGCTTTTTACTTATTGTTTATAGTTTGCAACCAGCACTATTATTGGACAGGTAGGAGGGGGAAAAGTGAAGGAAAACAGCTAATTATAGTAATTGCAGCTGGTTTCAAAGTACTTCTAACAGTTTGTGCATAATGCTTACTTGAAAGCATCAAATGGGTGCTAGTTGTGAAATAGAACACCTGTTTGTTGTTGAGCATGTGTTTATGCAGATGATTGTTGTTGTCAAAGCACCTTGATGTAGAGTAGTCCTGTTTACATTTACATTCTCCCCAAAGGATTAACAGTGTTCTCTCAATAAATTTGCAGTCTATTCTCCTCTCAAAGGCTGCTGTTTGGAGGGTGGTGTGAACAAGGCAACAAGTGCTTGCTAATCACTTGAATATACATAATTAGCGACAGTCTGGTGCACTGAAGTCTTTGTATAACCAGAACAATGCTGATTGGCAGCAGCATATAACAATAGTCATGGCAAGATGTTGCCGGCTGGCTGTTTTGAAGGCATCTTTACCTTTCTATTTGCTTCACAGTGGGTTTTCTAGTTTACTGTGCCACTAGTCTACTGTGCCTCTAGTCTAGTTTCTTATCATTGATAAGAGTTAATGGCAGAGGTGGGCCATATGATTCAGCTTTATTAGCCTTCTCTCCCTTTACCAGCAATTCTTTTAGGACTCAAGAGACTTGGGAGATATTTGCCTTCACATTTATTATGCTGGTTGGATGTGGAAATTTGAGTTTCTGAAGGCATTTTTTAACAGATATATTATTATTATTGCTTGTTTACACAGACAGGTGTTATTGACTGGTTTGTTTTATTCAGACATCGAGTCCTTCCCAAGGACATGGGATGGCTGAATTTTATTGTCAGTTGTTATAGATATCGTCGCAGAATATAGGCTGTTCCCAGTAAAGCTGCTTTTTGTAATTGGCTGATGATGATTTCTGTGGCCCCTATGAGGTGTTCTTCAAGGTCTTTTGGAACTGCACCCAGGGCGCCAATTACCACTGGGATTATTTGGGTCTTTTTCTGCCACAGCCTTTCAATTTCAATTTGTAGATCTTTGTATTTTGTGATTTTTCTATTTCTTTTTCTTCTATTCTGCTATCCCCTGGTATTGCTATGTCGATTATTTTGACTTGTTTTTCTTTCTTCTCAACTACAGTTATATCTGGTGTATTGTGTGGCAGATGTTTGTCTGTTTGTAGTCGGAAGTCCCATAATATTTTTACATCTTCATTTTCAACAACTTTTTCAATTTTATGGTCCCACCAATTCTTGGCTACAGGTAGCTTGTATTTTTTGCAGATGTTCCAGTGTATCATCCCTGCTACTTTGTCATGCCTATGTTTGTAGTCAGTCTGTGCGATCTTTTTACAACAGCTGATTAGGTGGTCCACGGTTTCATCTGCTTCTTTACAAAGGCGGCACTTGCTGTTTGTGGTGGATTTTTCTACTTTTGCTCTTATTGCATTTGTTCTTAGTGCCTGTTCTTGTGCAGCCAGTATTAAACCCTCTGTTTCTTTCTTCAAGTTGCCATTCTTAAGCCATTGCCAGGTCTTGGTGAGGTCTGATTTTCCACTTATATCGTGCAAATATTGACCATGCAGGGGCTTATTTCTCAATTTTTCTGCTCGGTTCTTGACTTGTTCTTTCTTGTAGGCCTGCTTTGTTTCATTGGTGTTGAATAGTTTCACATTATTGACCATTTGAAGTACATCTTCTTCACTGTCCTTGATATATTCTTCAAGGCCTCTTTTCTCCTCCTCTACTGTTTGATGGACTTGCAGCATTCCTCTTCCACCTGAGCTGTGAGGGAGGTAGAGCCTATCGACATCACTGCGGGGGTGCAGAGCATGATTGATGGTCATGATTTTCCTGGTCTTACGATCTAGCGTCTCTAGCTCTGCCTGGGTCCAGTCTATTATTCCTGCACTGTATCTGATATCAGGTATAGCCCAGGTGTTGATGGCTTGTATCGTGTTCCCGTCATTGAGTTTGGACTTGAGGATTTTTCTAACTCTCCTGATGTATTCACTTCGAATTTTTCTTTTAACTTCAGTGTGTGCGATGTTATCAGCCTGGAGAATGCCCAAGTATTTGTAAAGTTCTTTCTCTTCCAGGTTCTTGATGTTGCTTCCATTGGGTAGTTCTATTCCTTCTGTTTTTGTTATTTTTCCTCTTTTCATTATTAATGCAGCACACTTGTCTAGTGCAAACTCCATTGCTATATCGCTACTGAATATACGGACAGTGTTTAGCAGTGATTCGATTTCTGACTGGGACTTTCCATACAACTTCAGATCGTCCATGTACAGCAGTTGGT
Source organism: Hemicordylus capensis (assembly GCF_027244095.1). NCBI lineage: Eukaryota > Metazoa > Chordata > Lepidosauria > Squamata > Cordylidae > Hemicordylus > Hemicordylus capensis. Next base: position 386,865,248 of record NC_069657.1, on the reverse strand, counting down.
TGATTTTACTGGATGTTTTAGATGTTTGGTATCCGAGGCTTGTTTTGTTTATTATTTGTGAAAGTGGGGTCATGGCGATTACAAACAACAGAGGGGATAGTGAGTCCCCTTGGAAAATGCGTCTTCTAATGCTAACCTGTCCAAGTGCCTCGCCATTGATTGTTAACTGTGTACTCCACATGCTCATTGCTTTCTTTTATAAATATCTGAATGTTTTCGCAGACACCAGTTGTTTCTAAACATTTTAAATATCCATGTGTGAGGCAATGAATCGAAGGCTTTCTTATAGTCAATCCATGCAACACTTATATTGGTTTTTATTCTCTTGCAGTTTTCTAAAATCATTTTGTCAATCAGCAGCTGGTCTTTTGTGCCTCTGGTGTTCGGGCAATTTCCTTTCTGTTCAACTGGAAGCTGTTTGTTAGTTAATAAGTGTTGCATCACTTCATCTGCTATTATTCCAGTTAATAATTTGAACATGGTTGGCAGGCAGGTTATCGTTCTATAATTACTTGGAACTGCACCTTTTGCTGGGTCTTTCATGATGAGATGAGTGTTCCCACTTGTTAGCCATTGTTCAATATCACCGCCTTTCATAATGTGATTGAACTGTTTTGATAGTTGTTTATGAAGGCTTGTTAGGTGTTTAAGCCAAAAGCCATGCAGTTCATCTTCACCTGGCGCAGTCCAATTTTTAATTTTCTTTGCTCTTTCACTTATTAATTCTGGTGTTATTATTAGATCTTGCATTAGTTGGTTACATTTTTTGACCTCTTTCATCCAGCCTGCTTTTTTATTATAATCTATTGGATTGTCCCATAATTCCCGCCAGAATTGCACTGTTTCTTCTTCATTTGGTGCTTCTAGGTTTCTTGCAGTTTCTCCTTCTATGCTTTGGTAGAAATGTCTCTGATTTGACTGGAATTGGAGATTCTGCCTGTGTTGTGTAATTCTGGCTTCATATCTGCTAATCTTCTTTGACACTGCTGTTATTTGCTGCTTTATTATTTCCAGGACTTCTCTAATTTTTCTTGAATCTAGGTGGTATTTTTGGATCAGATAATGTTTGGTGTTTTCATTCTTCAGTTTCTTGTCTTTCATATCTTTCAATTTACTAGCATCTGATCTAAGCCTGGAGATTTTATTTTCTAATCGAATCTTCCATTTAGGTGATGTTCTGCTTTCTTTTTTGACAGGTCCACTGATCTTATATCCGAGCTCTTGTGTTGTTATTGTTGCTGCACTGTACATTAGTTGGTTTCTTTCTTGCAAATTATTGGTTGTTATTTCTGCAAGTGCAGCATTGACATCTTTTAATGCCTGAGCAAGTTGTTTTTTGGCAACTGTTTTTAGAGCTGGAAGTCGAACCCTGGTGGTTGTTTGGTTCATGTGCTCAGTTATTTTTTGCTTTAGTTCTTGTTGCTTTTCTGTTAAACGGCATTTGGGTTTTTGAGGTGAAGGCAAAGGGGAGGTTGCCTGGTTTTGATTTTGTTAATAATCAGCAACAGTGGCATCCTCGATTTCCAACACCTCCTCCACCTGCGCCTGAGCAACTTCTTCAATTGGTGATAATTCTTCAACCATATCTTGAGCCTGTGTTGCTCTTTGCAGTTCTTCCAGCTCAACTCCTGTGAATACTTTATTTCTTATTATGAATCTTCTCTGGTCTGCTAGCCTTTGTTCTTTTATTTCTGTGTCTGGATGCTTCTCTTTCCAAATTTGGTACATTCTTTTTAAATAATCTCTTCTAGTTGGACTAGACTTGTAATAGCAGATCATTATTTCCTTGTTGGCATTTTTTGTATATTTTTTTCGGTTAAGCGACGTTTCTTCCAGTAACTTTGCTGTCTCCAGCCCTGGTTGCTCAACTGAAGATCCTGAGTCCTGTTGCCCACTTACCACCAGATGTCCAGGGACCATAGTATCTGGCGCGGTCCTTGTTGACCCGGGCAACGACTGATCCGGTATAGATTTATTAAAGTTATGTCTCACCATATTGTTGATGGGAGAGGCACTCTTTGTCTGGCTCCTCTGGTGAGACCTGTCCAGTATATTATTATTATTATTATTATTATTATTATTATTATTATTATTATTATTATTATTTCAATTTCAATTTCAATTTCAATTTTTATACCACCCTTCCAAAAATAGCTCATGGCGGTTTACAAAGAGAAACAATAAATAAATAAGATGGCTCCCTGTCCCCAAAGGGCTCACATTCTAAAACGAAACATAAGACACACACCAGCAACAGTCACTCGAAGTACTGTGCTGGGGGTGGATAGGGCCAGTTACTCTCACCCTGCTAAATAAAGAGAATCACCACGGTAAAAGGTGCCTCTTTGCCCAGTTAGCAGGGGTTATGGTTAGGGTTAGATATAGGGAACCATGATACATTTGTCCAAGAGAACTGTGGTCCACAAGAACATATCAAACAATAAACATGTTAGTATTTTCAAATGTCACCTGACTTGTAAATTTATACAGAAGTTTACAGAAATTAAGAATTCCATATACTGTGGTCTGTTGTTACTAATACATGCAGTCACTATTCTGCTCAAAAATTATTTTCAAGCCAGTTTACATAATATGCAATTTAGGCATCCAGATTTGGAAAGCCAGAAAATGGCAACCCTACTGCTCAGGAGATGGCAATGGTAAACCCCTCCTCTATTCTACCAAAGAAAAACCATAGAGCTCTGTGGGCGCCAGGAATCGAAATCAACTTGATGGCACACTTTACCTTTGCCTTACTGATGGAGCATAGGTTGAATCCTTGACTAGCATGATTTACAACCTGTGGCAGATTTAGAACATGTGGCAGACTTCAGTTCTGTCATTCTATTCACTGGACTGCAGTGGCTCCTGTATTAATATTACCCCTAGACTACTTTACTGTGGCAACTATAAAGATATTTCACAAGATTCTGCTTTAGCCAATCACAATATAAATTAATTTGAAAATGAAATTAATGCTTTATTTCAGGGTTTCTTAACTTTGGGTCCCCAGATGTTGTTGGACTACAACTCCCATCATCCCCAGACATGACCTTTGTGGCTGAGGATGATGGGAGTTGTAGTCCAAAAACATCTGGGGGCCAGAGGTTAAGAAACCCTGCTTTATTTAGTTGTCCACTGTCATCTTTCATGTGATGAAGCAGTTGTGATGATAGAAGATAGCTGAAGGAGAGATATCAGCTGAAGATAGTACAGGACTGATTTTTCAGAATGTGGGAAAAACAGCCTCAGTTAATAACATAACACCCCTGCTTACAATGTAAGAAAAGGGAGACAGAAGTCTTAAAAAGTTAGGAATGAGTCCTTTTGCATGCACAGATCTCTCCATTTGTGGATTTGGAGTTGTGGGATTGCTGAAGATTGTACAGAGAGAGAGAGAGAGAGAGAGAGAGAGAGAGAGAGAGAGGTTGCTTGCTGCTTTCTATGAAGGAAAAACATAATCCAGTATCTGTAGTAGGATACTAGGGATAGGGCCTTTTCAATAGTTGCACCCCGTTTATGGAATACCCTCCCCAGTGAGGTTCATCTGGCTTCATCACTTTGTTCTTTTAGACAGCAGGTAAAACTTCTTGTTCTCTCAGGCCTTTTAATCTGATTTTTAACTGTTTTTTAAAAAGTCTTTGGTATGTATTTTGTATCCCCCCCCAAATTTGGTCTGTTACAATTTAATGTGTCGTGTATGTTTTTTCTCATGTTTTAATGTGTGTTGTAAGCCGCCTAGAGAACAATTTGTTATGGCTGGCTAACAAATAAAGTTTCTATCTATCTATCTATCTATCTATCTATCTATCTATCTATCTATCTATCTATCTATCTATCTAATTCTCTAAGACATATCCGTGGCTAATCCCATGCGTGGCAGCTCTTGAGAGATTTCGGAGAGCAGCCAGATAGCCACGGGATGGGTGGGAGGGAGGAAAATGGCTGCGGCCGGTGAAGAAAATGCCGGCCAGCCAGCCAGAAATTGGCGGGGAGAGGAGAAACCGCCAGCCCACCAGCCAGCCAGAAGGGGGGGGGGAGAAGAACCCGGCACCTGGCTGGCCAGAAAGTGGTGGAAGGGTCAGCCGGTTAGAAATGGGGAGGGGGAGATGAGGGAGAAGAACCTGGCCCGCCCACCTGCAAGTGGGGGGGGGGAGAAGAAGCTGGTGTCCAGACGTCCTGAAACAGGGGGCGGTGGGATGGAGAAGAAGCCGGTGCCCAGTTGGCCAGAAAGCGGCAGGTGGGCCAGCCAGCCAGAAACGGGGTGGTGGTGCAGCGAGAGGGAGAAGAAGCCTGCCAGCCAGCCCACCAAAAATGAGTGGGTGAGAAGAAGCTGGCGCCTGGCCAGCCAGAAAGCAATGGGGGGTGGGGGACAAGAAAAAGTCAGCGTGTGGGCCAGCGGGGGAAGAAGGCGGTGGCGGGTGAGTTGGCCGGAGGTGCAGATGCTCTCTGCCTGGCCCAGCTAGTTGTTTTATTTACTTACTTACTTATTTATTTATTATAAAAGAAGAATTCAGCAATTTTATGTGGATCTCATTTATCACTTGCTCAGTTCAAATGGACAAATATAAACAGTAGTTATTTTTTAAATTCTGTTTCTGATTCTTCCCCCACCCCACAAAGTGTTACCATTATTAGTTTACCAAACAAGTTCATCTGAATCTCTCTTCTTCCTCTGTGTGTGTGTGTGTCTGCGAGTGAGAGCGAGCAAGCACTTTCCTTTAATTCTATTTACACTTAGAAAAAACATTGTATCTGGGTTTTCATTATCTTATCTTCTATCTATCTATCTATCTATCTACCAACTGATTCTCTAAGGCATACCCGTGGCTAATCCTGTGTGTGGCAGCTCTCCTGATAGTTTGCGAGCAGAAGCACCGTGGTGATTGAGCAGTGGAAATTCCATATGCAGATAGGGTGGAGGAGCATGTGATTATACTGCCTGGAAGATGCTCTTGATTGTAGAGAAGAGGAGAAGGATAGTGGGCAGGGGTCTGCGAAGAGAGGGGTTGTGAGGGAGTAAAGAGCCCCTTCAGGAGAAGGAGGCTGCCATTGTGTGAATTAGATGAGGAAATAAGATGAACAAAATCTGTTAATCCAGGAAGGGATAGAATGAGAGGGCAGGGGAAGAAAGACAGAAGGGAAGAGCGAGTGGAGGAGAGAGAAAAAGAAGGTGGCGGGAGAGAAAGAAGGAAGGGCGAGGGATGGGCCCGAGCCTGTCAGAGGCCTGAGAGGAAAGAGTGGCCATAGCGGCGCCTATTGGCAGCAGGGAAGGACTCAGTCAACCACTGCTGCTGTTTGGAGCTACCAAGGCCATTGGCAGAGGGAGACAGGCAGGCAAGGGACAGGCCTGGTCCTGTCAGCTGCCTGAAGGGAACAAGTGGCCATGGCAGTGGCGGCAGCGAGAAAGGGCCTGGTCAACCACTGCTGCTGCTGCTTCTGTGTGGAGGAGCAGGAGCGGGTCTTGGGTGTGCTGGTCTCTGGGGATAGTGGGCTACAGCTTGGCCAACAGGTGCCAGCAACTCTGCAGCCACTACCAAGAGGGGTGAGGAGGATGGAAGCAACTTGATGGAGGAGGAGGAGCCGAAGTGAAGTTCAGATGAGGGTGGAGATATCTCTGAGGTGAGTGGGGCTGTGGCAGAGGGTGAGGGGAGCCATCAGGTACTAGCGCACAGATGCTCTGTGCGGGTTAAGCTAGTTTTACATGATTATTTTAAACTTCAAGATAATTTGTCCAAGAACAGAAGATAAAGTGAGAAAAAAGACAAATTCTCTAGATTTTTAAATTTATTTTATTGTTCAATTTTTATACCACCTTTCATAAGGCATCTGTTTATTTCCAAATCGATTTTAAAACCCCGTGGATTGATATAAGAAGCATCCCGAGCAATGAACCACATACAGAAGGATGGTGCCCTAGTGTAAAGTTGTTGAGCTAGCTAGCAACATAGGAAGCTGTCTTATACCGAGGCAGACCAGTGGTCCATCTAGCTCACTATTGTCTACACAGACTGGCTTCTCCAAGAGAGGACGGGAGGAGTCTCTCTCGTCCTTATCTAGAGATGCTAGGGAGGGAACTTGGAACCATCTTCATGCAAGAATGCAGATGCTCTTCCCAAAGCAGCCCAATCCCCTAAGGGGAATATCTTACAGTGCTCACATGTAGCCTCCCATTCAAATGCAACCCAGGCTAGACCCTGCTTAGGAAATGGGACAATTCATGCTTAAGAACATAAGAACAGCCCTGCTGGATCAGGCCCAAGGCCCATCTAGTCCAGCATACTGTTTCTCACAGTGGCCAACCAGATGCTGCTGGAAGCCACAAGCAGGAGTTGAGGGCGTGCCCTCTCTCCTGCCATTTCTCCCCTGCAACTGGTTCTCAGAGCCATCCTGCCTTTTGAGGCTGGAGGTGGCCCACAGCCCTACGACTAGTAGCCATTGATGGACCTCTTCTCCATGAAGTCATCCAAACCCTTCTTAAGGCCATCCAGGTTGTTGGCTGTCACCACATCCTGTGGCAGAGAGTTCCACAAGTGGATCACACGTTGTGTGAAAAAGTACTTCCGTTTGTTGGTCCTAGACCTCCTGGCAATCAATTTCATGGAGTGACCCCTGGTTCTAGTGTTGTGTGAGAGGGAAAAGAATTTCTCTCTCTCCAAATTCTCCAAACCATGCATGATTTTGTAGACATCTATCAGGTCTCCCCGCAGTCGTCTTTTTTCTAAGCTAAAAAGCCCCAGGTGTTGTAGTCTTGCCTCATAAGAAAGGTGCTCTAGGCCCCTGATCATCTTGGTTGCCCTCTTCTGCACCTTTTCCAGTTCAACAATATCCTTTTTAAGATGTGGTGACCAGAATTGTATGTAGTACTCCAAGTGTGGTCACACCATAGTTTTGTATAAGGGCATTATAATATTAGACGTTTTATTTTCAGTCACCTTTCTAATGACCCCTAGCATGGAATTGGCCTTTTTCACAGCTGCTGCACATTGAGTCGACACTTTCAACAAGCTGTCCACCACGACCCCAAGATCCCTCTCCTGGTCTGTCACCGACAACTCGGATTCCATCAGCATATACTTGAAGTTGGGGTTTTTCGTCCCAATGTGCATCACTTTACGCTTGCTAACGTTCAAACGCATTTGCCATTTTGTCGCCCACTCCCCCAGTTTGGAGAGATCCTTTTGGAGCTGCTCACAATCTGTTTTGGATTTCACTACCTGGAAGAGTTTGGTATCATCTGCAAATTTGGCCACCTCGCTACTTACCCCTGCTTCTAGATCATTTATGAATAAATTAAAAAGCACCGGTCCCAGTACAGATCCCTTGGGGACCCCACTTCTTACTTCCCTCCATTGTGAAAACTCTCCATTGATACCTACCCTCTGTTTCCTGTCTTTCAGCCAGTTAGCAATCCACACATATACCTGTCCCCTTATCTCATGACTGCTAAGTTTCCTCAGGAGTCGTTGATGAGGAACTTTGTCAAAAGCTTTTTGGAAGTCCAGGTATACTATGTCAACTGGATCACCTTGATCCACACGTTGCTTGCTACCACAAGACCAGTTCTCCTCCCATAGACCAGCTCTCCTCCTTAGTTAGCTAGTTGTGCTAACTCTGGAACTTATGTTTCAGACTAGTTTTGCACTACTGTGGCACGCCTCATTTGTTTTAAAGGGAATGTTTGCTCAAGAGTGTTATAGTGCAATTCTGCAAATCCCCCCCCTTTTTTTTTTAGTTCAGCAGACCTCTTGCACTAGTGCAACTTTGCATGTTCAACATGCAGTTTGTAGCCCTGGATGTTGGCTATTGCATTTAAATGAACTTGCTAGATATGAATCAATAATTTCTTTATTTTTTAAAAAATGAAAAAGGTAGTTGTAAAACTTTGGTAAGCTGATTTATTGCAATAACATATTTATACCTTTCTACAGAAACTATTCCAGGCATTTCACAAATAGCTCACAACTATAAAACAGAGCAACAAAATCACAAACTAAAACCAATACGAAATTGTTAAAAATAGTATCAAAATATGTAAGAGGGAATATCAGTTTAAAGCATGCTCAAACAGTCTTTACTGCCTGTTAAAAGCAGGCAGTGGCAAGGCCACATATACCACCCTGTGAAGGCTGTTCCATAATCTGGACTGCAGATGTGAAAATACCACTTTGCTTCTGCCCATCTGTCACATTTCTGTTGGTAGTGTGATAGAGAAGAGGGCTTCAGTAGCAGAATAAAGTTCTTGTAGGGTTGGTTGCCATATTCTGGCTCCCCAAATCTGGATACCTGAATTTGCGTATTATGTAAAATGGTTCGTGAATAATTAGCACACACACTTATTTGGGAGAAGATCTAATTGAAACCAATGGTGCTTATTTCTAAGTAGGCATGCATAGAATGTAAAGCCAAAGTCCTTAAACATTACAATACACTGCCTGGTAGGCAGGCATTGATTTACATAAAAAGCAAGCTATCCTCTCAGTTGCCCAGTAGAGTTTCTATGTTGATAAAAAACAAATGAAGCATTCATCAGGGGCTTACTGTACTTGTGAACCCCTCCCAGCTAGTTTCCTGTGCTTTACCTGCCTTAATTCAAGTCCAGTGGTTGAGCAGAATAGTGACTGCACATTTTGCTCTGTTAATTTTTTTTAAAAAATCTGAAATTTTGAAGAATTGGATTTTAGAATCTGATGGAGGGGGGAAGCAATCTGGGTGACATGCTTAAAATCCGGGTACTACCCGGAAATTTGGCGAAGATAGCAACCATAAGTTCTTGAGATGTTTATATGGGAGGTTGCAGTTCTGGAGATACTCCTCAAGTCATTTAGCATTTTAAAGGTCAAAGCCAGCACCTTAAATTGAGCCCAGAAACAATTGGTAACCAGTAAGGATGGTAAAAGTTTGAAGTTATATGTTTTCATTCCCTGACCCCAGCCCTGGTAGCTGCAAACTGAGCCAATTCACATTTCCAAATTGTCTTCATAGACAGCCCCCTATTGAGCACCTTACAGTAATCCAACCTAGAGGTGTGTAGGGAATAAATGACTGAGGCCAGTCGTGATATACTGGGGGTGGGCTCTTACTACTCCCTGGGATCTGCCCTCAGAGGAGAGAGGCTCTGATCTCACTTTTGGAGCATGCTTCTCCTGTAAGGTAGGTTACCAGTTGACCAGTCCACAGATACTATTCAGTTGTGGCTTCAACCCTAGAACTGTCCTGTTTTGCACCAGCAGACTCTGCAAGGTGCAGTTCTACACAAACAGTATAGTTTAAGCATAGATCTCTATAGACAATTGTGCACAGTAGCATGATTACGGTGCATAGCTTGTGAGGAAGAGTTTTGCACATATGCCAACCTTTTAAAAGCCACTCTAAATATATGAATTTTATTAAAGAAAACAAGAGTTGCACACAAAGGAAAATGGGGGAAATAAAGGAGGAAATCAGTTGTACACAGGGATTAATAAAGAAAGTGCAAACAGTAATTAACTGACTAGCAAACTTAATTTATCTTACTTCAGTGATTGGAGCTAAATTCTGGGCATCACGAAGGAGCATTAATCCTTACAGCATTTCCCTTTGGATAGCAGCTCACAGGATGGAAATTGGTGACAACTTTCTTCTGCTGGAAATATTAATATTAACTGAAGGAGGGGAAGGCTGCTCACTTTCCCATGGATGGACAGGTCCTGGATTCAATGAGCAGGCTTGCGCCATCACTGACAGAGTATAAGGTCCTGGCAAATCCAAATTTAGGGTTTGTTTGTTTGTTTGTTTAAAATATTTATACCCCGCCCCTCCAGTGCACTACCACTCAGGGCAGCTCACAACAATAAGATAGACACAAGATACAATAAAAGTAATAAAATTAACGAAATTAAACAGAAAAAGTCAGATTAAATACCACAGTCATTATTAGGTTCAAATTAAAGGTTATTTTAAAAGCTAAAAACTGAAAATTATAAAAAGCTAAAGAACCTACAAGATATAACAAAAATGGAGCATTAAAAAGCAGCCTTAAAAAGGTGTGTTTTAAGATTTTTCAAAAAACACTGAGGGAGGGAGCATGGTGAAGCTCTTCAGGGAGAGTGTTCCAAAGCTGAAGGGCCACAACTGAAAAGGTCCTGTCTCTAATCCCCGCCAACCAGATCTCTGTTAGTGGCAGGGTCATGAGCAGGGCCTGAGATGATGAGCGGTGGGCCCTGGCAGATTCATATGGGCGAATGTGGTCCAGCAGATACCCCAGCCCCTAGCCATGTAGGGCTTTAAAGGTCAATACTAGCACCTTGAATCTAGCCTGGAAGCGGACTGGTAGCCAATGAGGCTAATGCAGGATGGATGTAATACTCGTGAAGCGATTTGCAACCATGAGCATCCTTGCAGCAGCATTCTGAACCAGCTGAAGCTTCTGAACAGTCTTCAGGGGCAGTCCCATGTAGAGTGCATTGCAGTAGTCCAATCTGGATGTTACCAACGCATGAGTGACTGAGGTCAGGTCTGACTCCTTCAAGTAGCGTCACAGCTGGTGTCCCAGTCGTAGTTGGTAAAAGACACTTCTGCACACCGTCGCCACCAAGGACAGTGTTGGGTCCAGAAGCACCCCCAAGCTGCGGACTTTGTCTTTCAGAGGGAGTGTGACCCCGACCAAGACCAGATTTACTTCATTACGCGGATGATCAGTTCTACCAATCCAGATCACTTCTATTTTATCTGGATTATGTTTCAGCTTGTTTGCCCCCATCCAGTCCAGAACAGCCTCCAAGCCCCAGTTCACAGCATCTACTGCCTCCCTGGTGTCTGCTGACTTAAAAGATAGGTAGAGCTGGGTGTCATCAGCATACTGATGGCACCGCAGCCAAAACCTATGGATGACCTCTCCCAGGGGCTTCATGTAAATGTTAAACAGCAGGGGTGTGTGTGTCAGAATAGATCCTTGGCCAAGGGGTGGAGCAGGCATTCCCCAGCACCACCTTCTGAGTACGACTCCCTAGGTAGGAGTGGAGCCACCGTATAACCGTGCCCGGAGTCCCAACCCAGAGAGACGTCCCAGAAGGATACCATGGTCGATGGTATCAAAAGCAGCTGAGAGGTCCAGGAGGATCAACAGAGTCACACTCTCTATGTCTATCTCCCTGCGTAGGTCATCCACCTGGGCGACCAAGGCAGTTCCAGTCCCAAATCCAGGTCAGAAGCCAGACTGGAAAGGATCTAAGTAATCAGATTCATCCAAGGCTGCCTGGAGCTGAGACACCACAACGCTCTCCAACACCTTGTCCAAGAAGGGGAGATTTTAAACTGGTCGAAAGTTATTTAAGTCATCTGGGTCCAATAAGGGCTTTTAAAGGAATGGCCTAATGACTGCCTGCTTCAGGCAAGGGGGGAACCACCCCCTGCTCTAGAGAGGCATTCACCACCCCTGCCACCCATGGACAAAGTCCCTCCCTAGGGGCCTTCACCAACCATGAAGGGCAAGGGTCGAGGACACATGTGGTAGGCCTCAACCTTCCAAGCAGCCTGTCCACCTCCTCAGGCAACACAGTCTGCAAACCATCTAATATAACAAGACCAGACGGTTCATTGGCAACATCCAGTGCCGCAAATATCATGGCATCCAAGTCAGAATGGATATGAGTGATTTTATCTGCAAAATGTAAAATGTTTTACCTTCAAACCTAAGGTTTCTCCTCATAAATGGGTTTTTTGATTTACATGACTAAAGGTGGGTTTGGACTGGACTGGTTCTCCTTTGTGAAAAAGACATTTAGGTTGAAACTGGATGGCTGAATCCACATGTTGTCACAAGGGGATGGGTCTTATTGAGAATACTCCATGGAGGATGAATTTCCAGACACTTTAAGTGGAGCTCTTCTGCTGACTCTGAAATCTGGGGCGTTTCACACCAGGTCTCCACCCCATAGTCTGCTCCTAAAGCCAGTTTGAAATGGATCTAGATAAGCAGTTACTTTCAAAACTGCCTGGTTGATCAGCCACCACCCTCTCAATTACCTTGCCTACCCAAGGGAGTTTGTAGACTATCTTATCCATCACTGAAGGCTTCAGGGCAGGCTTCTTAAGTAAAGGTCTCACAATTGCCTCCTTCAAACATGGCCTCCTTAAGTGAGGCATTTATAATGTTAACTAGGCCATCTCTAATAGCCTGCCTGCTAGATGCCATGTTGGGCATGAGTCCAAAGGACAAGTGGTAGGCCTAACACTTTCAAGGAGCTTGTCCACATCCTCAAGAGTTATAAATTTAGATTGTGAGCCCTTTGGGGACATAGATCCATTTTATCTTATTTATTTATTATTTCTCTGTATAAACCACCCGGAGCCATTTTTGGAAGGGTGATATAGAAATTGAATGAATGAATGAATGAATCAATAAATAAATAAATTGAAACTGACCCATTCTGATTGGATCAGAGAAGTTACTGGACACCTCTACAATCACCCCCTCTCATAACAATGGAGTCCGAGACAGCTTGAATGCAAAATATTTTATCTGCAAAAAAGTTGTTAAAAGCACTACAGTGGGGTGAAAGATCCAGTTGTTATTTCAGAGAGGAGGGAACCTGAGTCAATCCCCTTGCAACAATTCTGCTGGACACGAACTTGCGGATGCAATACTAGCAGAATAGAATTGCTTCTTCGCTGCAAGTATTGCCACAAAATAAGCCGTCAAATGGGCTTTATGTCGTGTCTTGTCAGATTTGAGACTTCCTCCACATATATAGCCTAGTCTTCTTCCTTGCCACTTCAGCTCCTATAGCTGTTCAGTGTACTATAGGGCCACTTTTGAAGCGGAATGGAGAAGATGCTTAGGGATGATAGTGTCTGCTGTCCTGGTAAGCTTCCTGCTCCTGGTCTTCATCAGGGAATCAACAGAATCATCAGCAGAACCAACTCTAAAACCCTCCAAGGCTTCTTGGAATCCTATAGGATCCAATAGCTTTCTTGGGCAGACCATCCTAATAGGTCCTGGGCACCTGAAGAGGTGGGTTGTGGCCACAAAACAAACCTTAACCAGATGGTGGTCCATCCATGACAATGGAGACACTTAAGTAGTCTCCACCCACGGAACACCACCCTGATCTGAGCAAAAGACCAAATAGATTGATTGATTTGTTTGTTTGTTTGTTTGACATATTTCTATACTGCCCAAAACTTACATCTCTGGGTTGTTATCAGCAGTGTGTGTTGGCCCCGTGACCAAGTGAGGTAAGCCCATAGTTGTCTTGGCCGCTATGAACAACTGAGCGGCACCAGACTAGCCAGTCCCAGAGTGAACATTGAAGTCACTCAACACCCAAAGCCTGGGTGTGCCCTTCCCTCTAAGGCGTGCACACATGCCTGCGCTCACAAGTTTTTTGATATCTGCTCAGTTAATTGTAGATCCTGCTCAGGTTGAATTGGGAAGGCTCCATTCTGAATGCATGTGTGCACACACTGCCTTGATACTCCTGCCCAGAACAAATCTCATTCCTCACACAGATGAAAATAATTAGAGAGAACACTGCCTGGGTGATTCCCACACCAACTCTGCAACCAGCTCTGTCAGCTCAGTCAGGGGCTCCATTGGGCAATAAGGTGCTCAATACATCAATAGAATCCCCAATCTATCCCAAGTCCCAGACCAAGATACACACAAGAAAATGGGCCATTTCTCTCACAAAGATTCTGGTAAGGGACATGTTATTCCGATGGATCACAGACACTCCACCCTCTGCACCTTCCCCTAATCTGCTCCACCAGAGTATCCAGTAGGGAGGAGCTGAGCCCATATTGGGCCAATAGCCTCCCTCAACCAGGTCTCAGTTATACAAGCCAAGTCGACTCCCTCATCCATGATCAAATCATTAATGATTTTGGTCTTATTTTGAACCGACCTGGCATTGAAAAGGACAAGGTCAGGTTCTGAGGGTGGTTGGAACTACTCACGGAGGCCTGAGAGCTGACAGGACAGCCAGAAGGGGAAACGGCTATTCAATTTCTGGTCACCTTCCCCCTGTAATGGTCTGGTATAGGGATGTGCACGAACCGGTTCGGATGCCATGTTGGAGGCCTCTGAACTGGTTCGGAAACGGACCGGTCCGGCGGTCCGGCACCGAGGGGGGGTCTACCTTTAAGGGCGGGGGGGGGGGAGAACTTATCCCTCTTGCCGCTCTTCCCCCTCTGGCGCTGTGTTTAAAATTGAAGTTTTTGGGGTGGCAGCGTTCCTTTCTGTCGTTGCCTGGAAGAAGCTGTAATAGAAGCACGCATGCGCGCGGCGCAGCGTGCGCGTGCTTGTCGCCGGTGTGCGCGCCGCATACGTCACACACAACAGCATGCGTGCTTCTATTACAGCTTCTTCTGGGCAACGACGGGGGCAGGGGCAGCAGGGAGGAACGCTGCCACCCCGAAAACTTCAGTTTTAAGCGCAGCGCTGGAGGGGGAAGAGTGGCGGGAGGGGTAAGTTCTACCCCCCCTCCCTTATAGGTAGACCCCCCGCCCCGTGCCGGTCCGGACCGGTCTGGACCCATGCACATCCCGAGTCTGGTGACTTGCCGATGCCAAATCTTCTATTCTGCACCACTACAGTAATAGCTGCTCCAGAACCCCCAGAGGGCACCCTCTACTCCACTATCTGCACCAGAGCCCTGACACATAGCTGTAAGTAGGCAGGCAATAACAGAAAGCCTGGAGAGAAGGTGTCCCAAACAATAAATTGGCCCCAGCCCTCAGTCCCACCAGCAAAGGCTGGCCCCTTTTGGCAGCTGGCTTCAGTGGCTGCACTCCTGGTGCTGCTCGCCCTAATAAGGGCCAGGAGTGCAAAAGCCCAACGGGTGTGGCTTCCATCCACACCAATTAGGCAGCCCAGCCCAGGTCAGGTCAGGTGTGAGTTATCATGACACATTTAGAGAGAGCTGAGCCCCAGATACCTAGCAACCTGCAAATAGGAAAAGAGCACAGGAGCTGTAGCCAGAGTCCCCCCACCCACCCCCCGCAGAAGGGAAGTGGGGAGTAAAAGCCAGATGAAACAAACTCCTTACCCCACAGTGTGTCTTCCAGTTACATTCTGATCCCTTGGTAATCATGAAACTGATTGCCAAGAAATTTAGGACCAACAAAAGGAAATACTTTTTCATACAACTCATGCAATTCTCTGCCATGTGGAGTTTCTTGGGATGTGCAACACCCCAGCAGGAAGCTGCATGGGGCAGCGGACAGCAGGTAAGGACCTGCTCTTCTCTTCCCTAAAGCTCTCAAACTGTGTTTGAACCATGGTTCATGAACATCCCTTGTTTGTCTGTGTTATGATGTGTTGTGGTAGAGTAAGAGGCAGGCAGAGTCTAATGCCAGATGCGTCTAAGCAATAAGCCTATGACTTCGATCAACAAGCCTGGCTAGAGTAGATCTTAGCAAGGCTGGAGATAGATAGGAGCAGTCCAGACAATTGTGAGCCAAGGCAGATCAGAGATGAACCAGTTCACAGAAGCAGCTTGCTAGGATCAGAGTGGAGAGATGAAGCTGAAGTAAACTCATCAGAGGTAAATTTGAGGTAAAAATTAGAGGAAAAGTTGAGGGAATAAGAGACAGGTGCAACAGCCTCAGATGGTGGTGTAAGGGAGGCAGTAAGTTCTCTGGTATGTGGAGTTAACAGCAGAAGGTTTACTTTTAGGAACACCAGCTGATCCACCAACTCAGGCTCCAAGCAGGTGTGGTGGGAGTGTCTCAATATTGCTTGTCATGCTGAATACCCTCTTCCTTCGAACACTGGTTGGTGGACGATATTCCTGGACAACTTTGGCCAGATCCATCCACATCTGGCTGTGAACTACCCAGTAAACCCTGTGGTCATAATGCTCCTCCTCCAGTGGTTTAGCTAGATTGGCCCCACTGTAGCCACAGCACTATCTGATTACTCTTTGGGTACATCGTGGCAGACCCCCAGAACTGTGACCCACATGAATGTTGATGTATCCTTTTGAATCTGATTTTAGTTTTCTCCTGTGTGATCATTATGTGTTTATCTTCTGGTCAGTGTCCATAATAAAGATGATGATGATTTTTGAATCTGATCATGTTCCATATATGAAAAATGCTGAATTAGGGGGTGGGTGGGAGAGGCGTTATTTTGAGTCTTCAAGTCTTGTGGTATTAAAACATCATATGGTTTATTTGCCTGTTCTGTGTGTGCATGGCTGTAATATTCTGTACTAGTGTGTATTGTGCATACACAATTACCTCCCATTGGTTGTCTGTGTCTGGTGTCACTCATATTCCGTTTGTGTGTGAGTGCATGTGCAAGTGTATGTGTATTCTGTTCTGTTATTATTGGTCACACAAGCAATACACATGCCCTCAACCCACATTTCCCTACAATGTGTACAAGCACAGCAGTTGTGTTTTGTTAAATGAAAATCAAATCAAATCAAAGATGTTAAAGGCTGAGATGTTGGCTCCCCACGCACCAAGTTGTTTCGCACCCTTTTTATAGTTGCTGGTAGTGACAGCACAGAAGCTGAAAGTAGCAGTGACAACAATCTCCTCTAGTCCAGGTTAGGAGTGTGCACGGAACTGTTTCTAGCAGTTCGGTTCAAATTTGGACCGAATTTGAATCAAACTTCTGGTCCATGAACCAGTTTGGTCAAACCAACCAGTCCGTTAGATCAACCCGGTTTGATCCAGTTTGAAAGTACGAGGGGCTATGGTTGTAAAGGGGAATCTGGTGAGGTGATGGCGAGAGGGCACCTTAGTGGTGTTGGTGGCTCCTCTAAACCCTGATGCTCTCTCCCAGTAGTGTGGCCTGTGCAAATGACCTCTGCACATGCACAGGGGCTGAAAACCGTGCCACTTCCATGCGGGTCATGCTGGTGGTAATGGGGAGTGCTGAGGTTTTGAGGAGCTGTCACTGGTAAGGTGCCATCTCGGGGCCATCCCCAGCTGCCCTTAGAAGATTTTTTTAAAGGCAGGAGTTCCCTTTACAACCTTAAACTGTTGAACTGGTTCAAACTGTTCTGTAAGCGCGATTCTTTTCGATCGCAGACTGGCTGCCTTTTTTGAGGCTGGTCTGGTTTGAGTTCGAACTGGTCAAACTGGGTCAGTTCAAATCAAACCAGGTTCGATTTGAACCAGTCTTGCACACCCCTAGTCCAGGTGCCACCCCTTTTTCTTTCTGTTAGCACCACTGTAGTGGCAGGAGCAGCCGGTATTGCAGAAAAGGAAGTACTAGGTCTGGTTCCCAGGGAAATTTTGGAGATGGAGGAGAATCTCCCTAGACCAAGCTCTCCTGTACACCTGCTGGAGAGTGAGGTAGGCACAGTTCTTCTTCCTGCTGATCTGCCAGAGTCAAGAAAGCATGAGGTCATGAGGAAGGGAAGGCAGGTCTCTCGCCACAAAAGTGGAGTAGTCTATTGTGGGATCACTTTGAAGTGGTGATGGAAGAAGATTCAGCTGTGCTATCTGCATGCATCTTTACAACCAACTTGTATGGTAGGCCGCTTATATGTGCAATCTTGCGGTTGAGGTGGAGTGAGGGAATGCTGAGGTATGATTTAGTGGCTTACTTAAAGTCATCTAACTAATTGTAATATTTTACTTAGGAGATTTTTTACCTGCCTTTCCCCTAAAATAGGGCTCAAGTCAGCTTACAACATTAAAACCAGCAATTTGGGTTTCTTTACAATTTTAATGATAATGATGATAAATGATAATAATAAATAATAAATAATAATTAATAAAAATGCAAATACAATGAATATATCATCAAATATAGGAAGTGCTGAGGAATTTAAGTAGTATTTCCAAAATCAATCATTATCAGAAATTAACACTGTTACAAAGGGTAATTTAAACACAAGAAAAAAGCAGTTGAGATTTAAAAAAAAAATCATGTATATTAATCTGTAGATGGGTTAATATAAATGTTTATGAACTGTCTGTATACCATTTCATTAATGAACAATTTACTTTAAATTGCTATTGATGACTCCTGATTTTGATTTTAAAGCAAACTGCCTTTGAACTCATATTGTTTTAAAAGTGTAAGTATACTTTGATAGTATCAAATTCTGGTATGTAATGTTTTAAAGACTGAATTTGTACCTGTTTCAACTGGCTTGGACTAAGTGGGCGAGGAGCACTGTCAGTGTTTATTATATTTTTAAATGATATGTTTCATAGATTTCAATTTTGTTTTCTCCCTTGTGCTCCGTTTGTGATGAACTAGAAATGACTGTGAAGACGAAGACAACAAATATTTATATACTGCTTTTCAACAAAAGTTCTCAAAGCAGTTTACATAAAAATAAAGAAATAAGTAAATAAATAAAATGGCTCCCTGTCCCCAAAGGGCTAACAACAACAATAATAAACATATAAGATAGACACCAACAAAAGCCTCTGGAGGGATGCTGTGCTGGGGTTTGATGGGCCAGTTGCTCTCCCCTTGCTAAATAAAGATAATAGGAACATAGGAAACTGCCATATACTGAGTCAGACCATTGGTCTATCTAGCTCAGTATTGTCTTCACAGACTGGCAGCGGCTTCTCCAAGGTTGCAGGCAGGAATCTCTCTCAGCCCTATCTTGGAGAAGCCAGGGAGGGAACTTGAAACCTTCTGCTCTTCCCAGAGCGGCTTCATCCCCTGAGGATAATCACTTTTTAAAAGGTGCCTCTGCTCTGTTAGCAGAGGTTACTAACTGAGCAAAGAATCTCCGTTAGATTTAAATAAATATAGATGCTTTGACCTTACTGAGGGAGAAGAGATCATATGATAGATTATAGTTATAAAACATACATTGACCAAGGCACTGATTCTTTTGCTGTTCAGCAAAATGAGTTACAAGTTGATAGTTCTATGTGAATGTTTGTGGATGTTCTGTTATTATTTTACCTCTGTTTTCTCTTAAACTTGCCCCATGTCTCTTTGCATATATTATGTAGAACATGTTGTAATAAGAATGACAGCAAATAAGAACTGATATTAGAATGTTTTAAAATGCCATTAGCCAACTATTTCTATTTTTATCTCCCCACCCAGTGGACTCTTCTTTTGGGGAGAGCTAGGGTTGTTTTGCAGTGTGCTAGATATCTGTGCAAGGCCAAGGTACTATGCCCAGGCATTTTTGTTGCTAATTATGCTCAACTTCCCTGGAGTATCAGATATTCAGATCCATCTTTATGAATGTGGTAGAGAGAATAACAACTGTAAAACAAAGCACTGTGCATGTAAGTGACTGTTTGCGTGTATTTCAGAAGGGATAAATGCTCACCATATGGTACAATTACTGTGTCCAAGTTTTCAAATTAGCTTCTCTCATCCTCCTTATTACTGTCTTTAAAAAGAGAGGGGGGGGGACCCAACATGATTTATCTACTCTGCACCAGAACTCTTGACGCAAAACAGCAGCCCAGTTCTGTCCAGTTTTTTTCCCCTAGCATAATAGAGGCTGTCGGACTTTTTTATACTAATTACTGTGTGAGCCTCAGATGAACCCCCTTCAATTCACAGGGCTTTGTTAAGGGAGGAGCTGTCAATGTGTCTGCCCGTTTGCAGCTGTGCTGTGGCTTTAGCTTGCTTAACATTATGCTGCTTTTTAGACTTGACAGAAGGGATTTTTTTTATTAAAGCAAAGCAGCCTTGTAGCGAAATGGTTTAAGCAGCTGCATTGTGGCAAAGCACAAAGAAGTTATTATTGTGTCTGTTTTTTGGGGGGGCAGAATGGAGGGGAGAGATATTCGGCTGCTGTTGATGCCGATTGTTGACTTGCCATCTGCCAGATAGGGAAAAGAAAAAAAAATGACAGCTCCAGCAGGGTGTTCAAGAGGTTGTTTGGAGAGACGCATAAACATGTGCAGATGTCGAACTGAATAATGGCAAGAACTTGAGACGGTTTATGATGCTGCTGCTGTGTGTGCATATACAGAATAAATGTATGTGGGGGTTTGGTTGGGGGGAGGATACACACTAATTATCCTCCCCACCTCCTTTCGTCTTGATAATTAGTTCAGGAGTTGAATATTTTCCCACCCTTCATTGTTTATGTTTGAAAGAAACCTTTCAAATAGTTAAGCCAACTTTACTTCATAGTTTTTCAGTTTGATAAATGTGTTACTTCTTCAAAGAGGAGGAATAATGCAATTATCTTGATCCTAGTCCTGGTACAAACAGGTGCTCTGTATGTTCTCTCAATTTCAGATATGCATCTTAAAACAGGAATGTTATACATCCGTGTTCTCACCTTACTTTTGAGTGCAGAAAATGCTAATGAAGAAGATTGTCTATATTTGTACATATACAAATCATCACTAAGTACACTTCTCTCACTTGAGAAACAAATGTTTGGTTACTTCAATCATATTTTTTCCGTTGAGTGAAAAAATGCGTCCATGCACATAATATTACTTCCTTTTCGTATTATGCTGTGTACTGATATGAATTACCATTATTGTGTTAGCTGAATGAAAACATCAGGAATATTTCCCTCTTCTTTCCAACTCTTTCAGTCCCCCCCCTCCCCTCTCCTTTTGTTATTTGTCACTAGAAGGTATATTTAGAAGAGATTATTTATATAGAAATGGAAATACTATATGGTGTGGTTGAGCCATTGTATTTTAGGATTTTAAGCTTAAATAATTAAGCTTTTCTTGCTAATTGCCTTTACACTTAATAGATATCTCACCCCAAATTTGCAAACACAGAGTTTTGAAGAACTGATTACTGTAAATCAGGGCTGCTTCTTTGACTTCTTTTGAACTCATATAGAGATAATTGAGTACAAAGTATATGCATCTCACATCAGTTGTGACTGGCATGTACATGCATAAAATGCTCAAGTTCTCTTACGTTTGTGTTGCATTCACATTGTGCTGCATTCACAACTGATATAATGTACATGTGATCTGCACTCTGGTATGTGTACCAAAGGGTCAAGAAGTGAAGTGACACTGATTTACTCCCTTCTCTGGTTTAAAAATATAAATGTTAATAAAGAGATGGCTGAAACCATGAGGATATAGTTTCTGGTGGTTTAGGCACTTTTGGGGGAAGGAGAGATTAGTGAAAACCACCCTGCCCCTTGTACAATAGCTGTTGTGGTGTTCAGGTGTCACGCCCTCGATCTCAGAAGCTGACAGCCTTTCAGCCAATGCAGAGGTGCCTGAGGGACAGAGCCCAGTTGTCAGTTCCCAAGAGACGGCTGAGGAAGGTCCGGCTGATGTTTCAGAGCAGGCACAGCAGTCTGAGGCAGCAGAGACAGCGACGGACAGACTAGAAGATGAGCTGTGCAGGCAACCCCCACTGACTCCACAGCAAAGTCGTGTCACAAAGCGAAGAGCACAGCTGGAAACTATCAGGAGGAGTAAACGCCTCTTGCAGAGGGCTGATAAGCCTTGAATCCCTGCCAGCTGAGAGTTATCAGCTTGGATTATAAAGCATGTCAGCAGCTTTCAGCCCAAGCCTGATATAGAGAACTATTCCGAGCCGTGTTTCGTTTCTGCAGCCCAGTTTGTATTGTGGACTGTCTTCCTGGACTTCCCTTCTGGGTGGCCAGATTGCTGACATAAGGAAGTGCTCCACATCAGGAATGCCAGCATGGTGCAGTGGTTAGAGTGCTGGACTAGGATCAGGGAGACCCGAGTTCAAATCCCCATTCACCCATGAAACTAGCTGGGTTGCTCTGGGCCAGTCACTTCTCTCTCAGCCTAACCTACTTCACACGGTTGTTGTGAAAGAGAAACTTAAGTAAGTAGTACAGCGCTCTGGGCTCCTTGGAGGAAGAGCGGGATATAAATGTAAAATAATAATAATAATAATGCTTCTTAGGATGCAGGCATACACCTAGTCAGCCATTTCAGCCATTGCTGACTTGGTCTTTTTGAAATGCAAAAGTAATTTAGGATTCTCTCTCTCCCCCTCCATATTTTCTTATTACCCACTTTCTTTGCTCATTAATTCTCATCTGACTCTTCTGATAGGTGTCTAGTAAATGAATGGCCATTACTACTTGTATGGGCTGTGTCTTAGTCATCTGTTAGGCAAAGGTTTTAAGAAAATATTTTCAAGTAATTTTTTCAAGCGATTTTCTTTGCAAAGCAGTTTTGAAGATAAGTGAAATAAAGATTATTAAACACACCACACATTGAACATGCTATGTAAATGACAGGAGGTGATTAGATTTGATATCGAGAAGATATTTTTACAAAATAGCATGGTATTAAAAGCACATGGCCAACATCTGTGGCTCTAATGTTGCTGCTGCAGGCTCTTGGTGGATCCACGTGCACTGCTGCAGGCTTGCAGTAAAGCCCCCCAGCAGTTTAGGGTATTTGCAATAAAAGCACAAATAGTCCACTTGAGCACCAGAAGACCGGAAATACCTTTCTTGACTGTTAGTGATCTCTTTTCAGTCTAATGAGTGCTTCTGGAGCATGGGTGGGCTTTTCGAAGCTCTTGTGCAAGTACCTCAAACTGCTGGAACTTTACTATGAGTCCACAGTATCATGGGTCAATCCACAGAGAGGCTGCAGCAGTGCAGGTGGATTGTCTTTGCCTTCCTAATGCTGCACAATACAGTGGTCCCTCGACTTACGAAGATAATCCATTCCGAACGCACGTTCGTAGGTCGAAATTTTCGTAAGTCGAAAAGCGCATCCACGGAGGTCCGGAAACATTTGTAAGTCGAGGAAACCGCATCTAAAAATTCGTAGGTCGAGGAAGCCGCATCTAAACCGGCAACGACTTCCGGTATTTTTTGTCGTTCGTAAGTCGAAATCTTCGGATGTCGAGTACTTCGTAAGTCGAGGGACCACTGTATGTGGGCCAGTGACTGTTACAGGAGTATGCCTTCTCACAGATTTAGTCTTTTTTTGCTTTTAATTAATAGTTTCAAATTGTAAAGAAAGTAAGTTTTGAAAATCATTGTGAAAAATGAGCAGATAATTAAATGGTCAGCTTATTTACTTAAGTCATAAAAAGTTTAATTCAGCCATATTTTTCTTTGAGAACATCCAGTGTATTTTAGCTTCATTTTCCTTTTTAGTAAACAAAGCATAATTTTGGGTTTCCTTGATCTGGTTAAGATATTGCCCAGAATATGTTGAATGCTAATAATGGTTCGAACATTGCCATTTTCCAGAAACCTATTATTAAAGTAATCATAGTTAATACTCTGTGATACTAAAGCTGTATTAATACAGAATATTAAAGATATCTTGAATGTCTTCCTTTGCTACTGTTTACAAAGAAAAACAGGTTAGGCTAAGGCAGAGATGTGGGTTTTCAGGAAAATTTTGTATTTTTGGAAAATATTCTGAAAACATTTCCCATGCAAATTTCCATCCTCATTTCCATAACTTTTGCATTATTTTTTCTAATTAAAATAGTATTATTGAAATTTAGCTGATGCCCAAAATACATTGTGATCTGATTTGGCATGGTACCTGACCTATTTATAAAATAAAAAACAAACACTGCCACCATCTTGAGTTCCCCCCACTGTCTCTCAAAGGTTTTTCAAGTAACCAGTTAGAAATTTTAGAAACAGAAAATCTTCCATGGGGAAATAAAATAAAGTATGGAAAAATATCTGTCCTGCATCTCTGGGCTTAGCTCTTGTAAGAACTTTTTTTGGCAGTCTGCTGATAAGCAATTATATTGATACTGTATATATCTCTTCATTCATAAATAGTTTTTGACAGAGTTGCTGGCAGATCATATCTGATGCACTATGCTTAGTTACTGTCACTGCATTTCATGAATGATGTTGTAAGATTGGAAAGGATTCATAGAACTGCTGCAAAGGTGTTCGAAGGAAAATCTTATGAAGAAAACTTAAAGGAACTGATTGTCCTTACCTTAGGGAAAAGAAGATTAAAGCAGGCATATTGTGATACTTTCAGACATTTGATATTTAAAATAATATCAGAAAGAAAAAGAGGCAATAGATCAGAGTGATCAAGAAGCAATGGGTTTGAACAACCTATTATTCAAATAGGTCTAGAATACTTTAGGTTTTAAATATCATTGTCAAAGAGTGGGGCTAGATTGTTCCTCCTCAGTTCTGATGTTATATTGTATTTATCTGAATAGAACATGACTGTGAATTTAAAACAATCCCCTGATTTCTTACATAAAAACCTAGGAAAAAACCTTGTCTTGGATTCAGGTAAATATGGTGCTGTGATGTAACTTTGACTGTGATTAAACCTGATGTTTAATGTAAATTTCAGGAATAACTACTGCCATTTGACACCAGAAGTATTTAAAAGAATAGTCCTAGTCTGATAAAGGGGATCCTGTAGGGATTGCATTCTGGGTTGGGTGAAGTGTGTACAAAATATGCTGTGCACAATAGAAATCCTACTTCCAGTACCCGGGGCTATGTATGCAGTTATCATTGCTACATCAGGTCTTCATAGGCATCCACCAAACAGATGGTCAGTGTAATCAACTTTACAGCACTGAGTTTCTTTGTTGGAGGGGAACTGAATGCAACTTCCTCTTCCCTTCTCTCTTACAAGAGATGATCAGTATGTAAAAGCGGATATCTTTCTTTATTTGTCTGCAGCTTGCTATGTACAGGAATTTGTGGATGACCCAATGTCTCTTATCTTAAAAACACAAACACAACCCATCGTAATTCTTGTTTCACTGAAGATTCAGACTTAGACATCATTTGGGCACTTGCTTTTTCTAATTGTTTTACTCGCTGAAGTGTATTGCTATGTCAGGGCAAAAGCATATAAAATACAACATACAAACACATAATTATAGAATTTTTCAGAACTGAAATTTGAACTACAAAAACAAATACAACAAATATTTATATACCGCTTTTCAACCAAAGTTCCCAAAGCAGTTTAAATACAGAAGTTAATTAATTAATTAAATGTCTGCCTGTCCCCAAAGGGCTCACAGTCTAAAAAAGAAACATAAGAAAGACACCAGCAACAGCCACTAGAGGGATGCTGTGCTGGGGTTGGATAAGGCCTGTTGCTCTCCCTCTGCTAAATAAAGACAATCACCACTTTAAAAAGGTGCCCCTTTTCTCAGTTAGCAGGGATTTCAAATCCAGTTATCACTACTATTAAATTTTAAAATATTGCTTTTCCTGCTTTTCCTTATTTGGGCATAATTTTGTGTCTTGCTACAAGATTTGTTGCACGAACACATTTTAGGGAAAGTGTTCATTGGCAGTGAAAGCCTTGCCCCATATATCCCTACCCTTACCTTAAGATCTTCAGAGGCCCTCCCCCGGGTGCCCCTGCCAAATGAAGTAAGGCAGGTTGCTACCAGGGAGAGGGCCTTTTCAGTAGTTACACCTCCGTTTATGGAATAACCTCCCCAGTGATGTTCGCCTGGCTTCATCACTTTGTTCTTTTAGACACCAGGTAAAGACCTTTTTGCTCACACAGGCCTTTTAAATTCGGGTTTTCAGATTTGTTCTGACTTTTAACTAATTTAAAAATGAGTTTTTAAGCTGTTTTGTATTGTATTTTGTATTTTCATTTACCTTTTGTTTGTTATGATTTAATGTGTTATGTGTTTTTATTGTATGTTTTAATCCTCTGTTGTGCGCCACCCAGAGAACAATTTGTTATGGGGCAGCTAACAAATAAAGTTTATTGTTGTTATTTATTGTTAACAGATGATGAATGTCAAGTGTACTATATTCTCTATACTTTCTATACTGTGTACTATACTTTCAAGTGTACTATACTCTCTATACTTTATAGAGAGTAACTGCTGACCAAGGCAGATCTCCATTGCTGCCACAATTGCTGTACTGGAATAGGCTTATATGTATAAACACTTGAAAGGATAATGAAAGAGCTGTGTCAAACAGATTGCATCAAATAGGGCAGTACTACGAGCTTGTATGTGTGATTCTATTCCCATAGGCCAAGATTTAGTATGTAGGCCCACAGTGGCTACTGATAATTGAAGACTAACTGATGATGACTGTGGCTCTAGTAGTAGATGGGGAGTATGGAGGAGTGCTGTGAGTGAGCAGAAAAAGGGATGGATACCCTTAATACTAGTTGTAATACAGCAATAACTGAAAGTGAGGCATCTTGGTGCTGCTTGGAAAGTTAACTCCAAGATTATGTTGGTTAGTATACTGTATGGCCCAGCGAGGAAGTAACTTGTCTAGGCAGCAAGAGGTTGCTGGTTTGAATCCCCACTGGTATGTTTCCCAGACTGTGGGAAACACCTATATTGGGCAGCAGCGATATAGGAAGATCCTGAAAGGAATCATCTTATACTGTGCAGGAGATGGCAGTGGTAAACCTCTCCTGTATTCTACCAAAGAAAACCACATGGCGCTCTGGTTGCCAGGAGACACTGACTCAACGGCACAACTTTACAACTTAACTATACTAATATCATGCACGTTTAATATGCTCTCAAGTTCCTTTAGCTATGCCTCATAAGATTTTCCTTCCAAACCCTTTCCAACTCTCCTCTGAATCTTTTCCAACCTGACAGCATCCTTCATGAAATGTAGTGCTTATTTTGCCATTCCCCTTTTCTGCCCTTGATGTCTCCCCACCCTCCAATATGTAACTGAAGATTCAAGCCTCAGGGATGTTTTTTGGTGGGGCGTACTGGGAACAGCAAAAGGAATAGGCAATCAGCAAAAATCTTCGCTCTTCCTTTGTGTGTACAAAACATTCTTCCACACATGTGGCACTAGAATATCACCCAAATAGGAATGTGTACAAATGGGCAGCTTCAACAGTTTTTGTTGTTGTTTTTTTGCATTGCCTGATCAGTATGGATATTACCAACAGATGCTGGATAATGTGAATTGATGAGACATCTTTTGCATTTTTTGGATCACATACAGTTTTCTACATCAATTGAATTTGATTCCATGCCCAGGCAACACACATTGCTTCCCTAGCAGAGAATGTGTACATAGATCAGTAGGAGAACTGATGGGGCCATATAAAACTGTATGTGCTGTAAGAGATCTTCACTTGCTTTCAGTTTGTTTCCAAGCATAATTCAAGTGCTAATGTTAACTTTTAAATCTGAAAATGATATTGTTCCAGCTTATTTTAGGGAATTCCTTCTCCTGTATGTGTTTTGAGATAATTGAAGGGGCCCTGCTCCTAGTTGGGGAGCTAGAGTTGTTGGATGCTTGGTTTATGATGCATAGGAGCAGGGCTTTTCTGCGTTGACTCTACATGTTTTTTGGCATTGTGCCCCTTCTCATTTTTAGAAGGTTAGTGAAAACACTTGATTCTGCAGAATTTTGAGTAGTCTTCTATAGGTTCCAATCCTGTAGGATGTATAGACCAAAACCAAAGCATAGAGCACAATATCCCACTACCACTTTTTGGAATCTTGTAGGAATGACTGGAGCCACTGCAAAACAGTACCTCCTGGTCGCATCCCTGCAATACACTCCAGAAGGGTACCATGATTGATGGTCTCAGATGCCACTAAGATGTCCAGAACCAATAAGGATGCACTTGCCTGATTAGTTCCCAGTGTAGATATTCCACTAGAGCAACCAGAGCAGTTTCATTCCTGAACTATGGCTGGATACTGGTTTCAGCAGGTTCTAGAAAATAAATTTCATCTGGGAACTTCTGAGCTGAGTCACTACTATCTTCTCAGGTACTTTGACCAAGAAAGGCAAATTAGAGACTGGCCTATACAGTTGTTGGACATTTTATCTTCAGTATTACAGAGTGGTTAATTCTTGTGGGGTTTCTGGTCATGCCTACCCCTACAAGATTCTGTCAAGTCCCCTCTCTGTGACTTTTCATTTCCTTGTGTAGCAAGGTGTCATGAAAAGGATATAAAGGTTATTGCATGCAAATTTTTGAGTTACAAAATTTCTTCAGGATATGTAAATGGAGGGTGTTCTTCTGTACCAGGCTGAGAGGCTGGCCAGCTTTTCACATGTTTTCAGGAAAATTTCTGCCTTCCATTTTGGAATATTTGGAGACATGGCATAGAAACATCTAGTTTTTTAATCTTCTTGTTCTTTTGGCCATGTAGCTTGAAAAAGAATTCTGTCTAAATCAAATACTTGAATTCTACAATAATTAGTCCAAATATAATATATTATCTTATTGTTCTCTTAAATTAAAGCTGCATTACATTCTGAGCATTCGTGTGTATTTTCAAGACCTGTGAAGTTATTTTTTTAAATTTTTTTATTTAATTTATTTAAAATATTTCTATACTGCCCAAAACTTACACCTCTGATATTTCAGGGGAATTATCTGTAGTTTCATATTGATAGTCATTTTCAACTGCTACTGTATATTTCCTATTTCTTATAACATTAAACTGTCATGATTAAAGGTATAATTAATGTATTGGAGCAAAATATTGTCTTCTGTTTCTTTGGCAATGTATTTATGATTGCTAGAAACCCATCAGACTTGCTAGAGTTAATAAACATTTAAAAACTTTTTCTCCTCTAGGCACTGAAAAACTTCGGGGTTTTTTCACATATAAGCCAGATCTGGTCAAATACTGTAAAAGAATACAATGAATAATTAATGAATATTAGGGCTGTGGATCACTTTGACCATATGTGCAAAGCTTTGAAACATGTCTGCCTCATATGGCCAGATATAAGTACTCAACACTGATTATATGAATTGCTTACAAATTCAAGAACATATACATGCACTAGATTTATCTGTGTCAAGGATGACTGCCTAGTTGAATTTAATCTGAATCATAGAATGGTGTTTGTTAACATGTTATTGTCTCAAAGTATTTTGAAATACAAAAGAGTGAAAAAAACAAATAGAAGTGACTTGTAAGTGCATGTTTTGAGAATTAAAACAAGCTAATTCTATTCTGGCAAGTCTAATATAAGCCAGATTAAAAGTATGAAATATTTTGTTCACAATTTTCAAAATAATGATGTACACCTTTAATTTTTGTATGTTTTCTGTATGGCCTATGGCTGTAATAAACTGATTCATGTACACAAGATCATTTAAAAACTTTTAAAATGATACTAGCTGGCCCTGCGCAGAACATCTGCATGCTAGGACTTTATTGCTCTCCCTAAAGTCCCACCACAGCCCCTGCTTTATTGCTTAGTGTCAGCCACCCCACTCACAGCCACCCCCTCCCCTCCATTCCCCAACTCATAGCCAACTCTCCCTTCCCCCACTTGCAGCCACCCCTCCCTTTCACTCTCAGCCACCCCACTAGCAGACACACCCTCTCCTCCACTCCCCTACTTGCAGCCACCCCTCCACTCCACTCCCCCTCACGGCCAGCCCTCCCCTCCCCCACTCTGAGCCACCCCACTTGCAGCCACCCCCTCCTTTGCACTCTCCCAGTCTCAGACACCCCACTCATAGCCACATCCTCTCCTCTACTACCCTACTCACAGTCACCCCTCTTGCAGCCACCCCTTCCCTCCCTCACTTTAAGCCACCCCACTCACAGCCACCCCTTCTTCCTCTCCACCACTTTCAGCCATCCAACTCAGGGCCACCTTTCCACTCTACTCCCTCACTCTCAGCCACCCCATTCGCAGCTACCCTCCCCTCCACCACTCTCAGCCTCCCCACTTGCAGTTACCCCCTCTCCTCCACTCCTCAACTCACAACTACCCCACTTGCAACCACCCCACTTTCAGCCACCCCTACCCCACTTGTAGCCACCCCCTTTCCTTCACCACTTTCAGCCACTGTACTCGCAGCCACCCTCCCTCCTCCACTCCCCCACTCTCAACCACCCCACTTGCAGACACCCACTCCCCTTCACTCCCCCACTCTCTCAGCTTACGCAACCTCCTCTCACTCCCTCAGTTCCAACTGCTGGCCTCTGACACTGCTGAGACTCCTCATGAGGAGGATGGTAAAGCTGGGGCGGGAGAGAGTACCGAGGGCCATCCGTGCAGGCCGGATGGGAAGCCCCAGCTTGGCCATCGTCCTTGCAAGGAGACTCAGCGAGGCATCAGAGGCCGGTGGTTGGAAATGAGGGAGTGAGCTGTGGCTGAGGGAGTGAGTGAGTGATGCCGCTGCTCTTTCTTTGGCCCTCCTGCTTGTCAGCAGCTGCTTCTCCATCTGCTCCTCAGCCTCCTCTGTGCCCCCCTCCTCGGGTTTTGCCAGAACGCTCGTGAGATGTACCACGGGATTTGCTACGTACCTCCTAAGGCTTTTACATGCAGAACTAGTATTTGGTTTTCTAGAGTACATTTACTGGGCCCCTGGTGGCGCAGTGGTAAAACTGCCGCCCTGTAACCAGAAGGTTACAAGTTCGATCCTAACCAGGGGCTCAAGGTTGACTCAGCCTTCCATCCTTCCGAGGTCGGTAAAATGAGTACCCAGAATGTTGGGGGCAATATGCTACATCATTGTAAACCGCTTAGAGAGCTTCGGCTATACAGCGGTATATAAATGTAAGTGCTATTGCTATTGCTATTGCTATTTAGCATTTATTAAACCTGATTTGATTTGTTATATCAGGGCTTGACAAATCCTGGAAATCAGTCTGCCATTGTGCCTAGAAATTATCTAAAGACAGGACCATCTGAACATGGGGTGGGCTGTGTGGTACTGAAGTCCAAAAGATTGTACTATTCCCTAGACAGGGATGGGCATTCCATCATTTGCAAGCTACTGGTCATTACTGGAGTGATTTTCAGTCATTGGTGAGCCATTCCGCCTCCTTTCTTTCTTCTTAGGGATGTTGCACATCTGATTGGCTGGCTTTTAAGGGAGTGTGGCCATGCCATTCTCAGTTGCTTTCCTTTGGTGTGCTCATTATTTATCCTTGTTCTTTTTCTCCCTCTGCAGTTTCCCCCTCACAGTTTCTTTTGCTCGTATCCTCCTGAAATCAGTTTAGCCTTTCCGTTTCAGAAATTTTCTGTTCCACATAGGAACTTAGGAAGCTGCCTTATACTGAGTCAGAACCTTGGTACATCTATTTCAGTATTGTCTACACAGACTGGCAGTGGCTTCTCCAAGGTTTCAGGCAGGAGTCTCTCTCAGCCCTATCATCACTGCATGTGTGCAAAAGAAAGGCAAGGGTAAGCCTATGTATCCAGCCAGACCTAGCTGCATGTACAACTCCGTTCCCAGTCCATAGACATAGAAATATATCTACTAGTCTACCAGCCACTGCTGGGATAATAGAACTG
Organism: Hemicordylus capensis; assembly: GCF_027244095.1. Taxonomy (NCBI): domain Eukaryota; kingdom Metazoa; phylum Chordata; class Lepidosauria; order Squamata; family Cordylidae; genus Hemicordylus; species Hemicordylus capensis. The sequence goes on along the minus strand of NC_069657.1, from coordinate 386,834,133 downwards.
CCATTCTCTCGCTGGAGAAGTGAAAGTGAAGGCATACACTTCTGCGTTGCAAGCAACAATCTGCTCCATGAAGGGTCACATAATTGTGTTTACAAGAATAATTTTAGACAGAGATAATATGTTATGAGTAGAGACAGAATTGTTCAGCTGCAGAACTAGTGGGGAAAGGTTTAGACCAGATAGCATTGTTCCTGAAGTCCAATTTGTACATTTGATAAATGTATTGTTGATAGGAATACCATGGCTTGATACCTAACCTTTGATGGAGCGGCAGTCTATTGTTAGAAGCTCCTCTACTTGCAGAAGGACCTGTTTAAGAAAACACATTAATGAAAAGGGCTTCTTCCATGAGAGACCACTGCTTTGCTGAACATTAGGAACCAAACCCATATGCCTTAATCTTTTTTAAAAAAAATAACTTTTTATTCAGTTTTCCACAACATAAGATACACACACGCACGCACAAAAAGAAAAAGGAAAAAAGAAATAAAAAAGCGCAAAAAAAAGACGAGGACTTCCATCTCATCATTAGAACAAGTATTAGTTACAATACTCAAGTCTTGCCTGTAATTTAATCGTTCTCCCCCCATTAAATCATATGAAAATCAGCTCTAGGGCATTATTAAAACATTTTTGTTACCACTCAAAAGCCTGATAGAAATCCATTTTATAATATGTTTTTAGGTAAATAAGAAGAGGGTCCCACTCCCTTTTAAATGCTTCAAATTTATTTCTTAATAATGCTGTTAGCTTTGCCATTTCTGCCTACTCTAACACTTTAAGTAGCCAGTCCTCTTTACTCGGGAAATGAATGAAAACAGTTGTGTGACAAGGAAGACAAACTAGTTTCTAGGATGTATGATCTGTTATTATTGGAAGATACAAGAATGGAAGTAGTGAAAACTTCAGTGATGAAATGGGCTCAGGATTTTGGTTACAATATAGACTTGGAGAAATGGGGAAAACTATGGATAGAAGACATGAAATACACTGTATTTCCATTTGTATGCAAATGTCAATCTTGCTGCTGCTGTCAGATACATAAAGAGGATCCAGTATTTCCTAGGCAATGAGCTATTATCACTGCCTAATAGTATTGTTTCTGGGCTCTTAGGGAAAGTCATTTTAAACTCTTTCTTAAGATCATTGTATATTAAATCCCAATACCCTTTAGATTTATTACAAGTCTACCATAAATGTATATAGGAACCCTCCTCTTTTTTACACTTCCAACATTTGTTTGACATGTTCTTGTACATTAAAGCCAACTTCTTAGGGGTTAGATGCCATCTGTACATCATTTTAAGATTATTTTCCTTTTAATTAGAACAGGCAGTGTATTTCATGTCTTCTATCCATAGTTTTCCCCATTTCTCCAAGTCTATATTGTAACCAAAATCCTGAGCCCATTTCATCACTGAAGTTTTCACTACTTCCGTTCTTGTATCTTCCAATAATAACAGATCATACATCCTAGAAACTAGTTTGTCTTCCTTGTCACACAACTGTTGTTCAAATTCTGACTTTGATTGATTAAAACCCTTTTTACAATCTTGCTTGAATAATCTGGTGATACTGAAACCAAGAAATATTCCAATCCTGCATAAGATCTAGTACGTATTTTGTACCTTAGGGCATAGGCCATGTCTGTTGCATATTTTTCTGTTTTCTAGATATAACTTCCAGTGGAGATACCCAAAGTGGAATTTTTGGTTCTACCATATGCCTTAATCTTAAAACGTCAAAATTATTTCTCCAAAGGAGAAGATTTTTCGCTTTCTCCATTTTTAAAAGTATGTAATACAGCCAGATCTCAGGCCAAGACTTCAGTATTTATATACAGCTAAAAAACCAAAATAATCACATTTCAGGCTGTGGTGACTGGTATTACTTAAAGCAGAAGCAGGTTCACTCTAAATAACTGCCAAGAAAATGGCCACTAGGAAGAACCTGGCATCAGATTATGGTTCCAGGGACCAGGACTTCACTTCATTTGGAATGCTGGTCCCTAGTTTCCATCATTTATTTTATGCAGCATCTCCCAAGTAACAGCAAAGAATGGGGGAATGAGATGGCAACAGTCTTCAACCCAATCCCAGCTTGGGTGTTTTTGCTGCTGATATAAGCCAGATATTAATAGCCCCCAGGAAAATAGTCCCCAAAATGAACCTGGAAACAGATTCTATTGCTAATGCTGTTGCTTGCGGTTTTTCAGGGAATAAAGAAGTTGGTAGAAGTCTATAGGAGGATGTTTTTGCTTTGGAACTGCTGGGGCCAGTGGTGATTAATGGCAAGGAGGGGGCAAATGGAAGTGTACTTGTGCAAGTTTGGGGAGCAGTGAGAATTGCTGTGAGTGGCATGCTGAAAGAGTGTGATGCACTCCGGACTGGCTCAGAGTTTGAGGGTGCCTTCATCAAAGTTCTTTCTACAGGACCCCTCTTACATGAGTTGACCTCTAGAGAGTTGCTCTGCCATCACCATGAAGGCTGTGAACACTGAGGTAGGTTTGGGGATCAGCAGCAACTTTTTATGAGGGCCCCAGGTCTTTGGCTGCTGTCTAGTGATGCCAACCACTGATACAATATCCCTGGATACAATATCTGCCTAGCAAATAGGAAGATGCCTTCTCTGTCCATGTCCAAACACTTGAGTAAAATGCTAGTGTTTTGTCTTCAATTGTATTGTCCTTATATAGATCCCAGCTTGAAGGCCCAATGAATGTTATGATTTCACAGCTGTTTCAGTCAGTAGTGAAACTATTCAATTTATTGTAACCTTATTGAATGCTGTAGTTACTTTTCCATTCTTTTTGCTTACATCAAAGTTATCTTCCTATTTCATAGTAATGAATTAGCTGGGACAATATTTCAGCTTCAACTCTAGATATTTTTACATGTATTTAATGTAAAAGACTATACTTTGTAGGTAGTAGTTCTTGTATAATAAATACACAAGAAAAAGGACAATAGGCAGAAGTTTGTTGCTTGACCTTTAATTCTGAATTTTTGAAAGTATACTACAGAATTGTTTTGAATATTATGAAGCAATAAGCTGAATGTTTTGTGTTTCAATGGTTTTGTTTTTCTTTTATTTTGAGTGTCATTTGTTTATATGAAGAATGAAGATTTACTTTAAACGTTTGCAATTTCAAATTACATTATAAATACAATACACAACATATATAAGAAGAGTCAATGGCAACTGTCATTCTGGATTTAAAAAAACATATTCATATGATATGTTAGTTAACACTGCCCTCAGAGGGCCAAGGTAAGCAAATTCAGTTTTAATAACATCAATATTTCTGATGTCCTTTTTTGGTTAGGGTGCCTTACTTTCAAAGTCGTCTTTAAGTATGTTTGTACATTTATTCAATCTTCTTATTTTGATTTCTTCCATGTAGTTTTCATTTGGCTTATTTCTTCTAGAGCAAAGTACTTGTATTGAAGGTTCTAAAGGGTCTTGGTAAAGGCATCTGCATTTATACCTGAGATTCAAATGTAATACAGTTCGAAATGAAGCAGCTCTGCCTCTCCTGAATCTTCCCAGTACTTGGACCACTTGGTAAATTGGTAAAACATTTTAGACAGATTTCTGCTTGCATTTTTGTTGTTGGTGGATAAATCTCACTTTTGTCTATGACAGCTGTTGATCTTTTCTGGAAAGCAATAAGCTGAACAGAAAAGATTCCATTGCTTGTTTGCTCTGTTCGTTACAAAGATGTTGCTAAGAAGCCTCAAATAGCTGTCTGTCTGATAGGGGTCTTTACAAGCACATTTAGCACCTTAGAGTCTGTGATAGTGCTGAGCACTAAATATACATAAAATGTATATTAAACACATGTGAAGTTGCACTTAGTTCTTCCCCCCGCCCATAACATGGAGCTATTGTTTGTGAAAATTAAAACAACTCTGTTTTAAAGTCCCTGTTCTGCTATCATCCAATTATTTTAAATGCCTGAACACCCTCTCTTCCTGCACATTTTATACCTGGGCACTGATATTTTAAAGTTAAGTTACATATACACTCATGTGCACACTTCAGAATTGATCATGACACATGTGTACTTTGTTCATGAGCATTTGATTTCTCCATTTCCACAGTGATATGTATGTGATATGTATTCTGGTAACTTCAGGATTACACTGAAATATATATTATGCAGAGTTACCTTTTGAAGTTTTTCAGAAATTGCAAATGATTCAAAGTGCAGCTGTGAGGCTGTTGAGAGGTATCAGCCCAAGAGACTATATAATACTGGTAGTAAGGAGCTGCATTGGTTGCCTACTTGTTCCTGGGCTCATTTCAAAGAACTTGTTTTGACCTTGTCTTTAATGGTCTAAGCTGGTGTTCTTCGTTGCAAGGCCTGAAAGTTAGTGGTGGCTGCCATCAGCCTGAAGTGTGGCTCCCTGATTAATTGTTTACTAGGCCTGTGAGATATTTTAGTGGAATCTGAATACAGTACTCTACAGAGGCAACTATTCCCACTGCACAGTGCTGCACTTTGCCCAGCACTGGTGGGGCTCCTTTAAGGAAAACTGAGCCATGTCAATCCCCAGCACAATCTTGGACTTTTTTTGAGCGGGGGAGGCACTTATGGAGTGCTAGGAAGGACTTCACTTCCCAACACTTTGTCTGCACCTTCCAAGATAGCACCTGGGCTTGGCAGGGCTCTGTTTCTCTTAAAGGAGCCCCCTCAGCACTGAGAAAAGTAGCACCGTGGAGGTCAGCGTGATTGGAAATGGTTCTAATGTTGAAGATATCTTGCCAAAGTGGCCCCTCTTGGAAAAAAAGTGAAGTTCACTAGTTTAAGCCTTGGATATTTGAACGAGTGCCCCCTCTTATTCATTCATTCATTTATTACATTTCTACACCGCCCATCTAATGGCTCTTGGCAGTTTACAAACTAAAAGAAAATATAATAATTCAAAACTCAAACTTGAAGCCATAAAATCCGAACAATTAAAACAGTTTAAAACACTGAAAACAATTTAAAGCAGATTTAAAAACCTTGGAAGGCCAGACCAAACAGATAGGTCTTAAAGGCTCTCTTTAAGGTCGATAATGTATTTAAACCACAAATTTCTGTGGGTAGTGCATTCCACAACCTAGCAGCAGCTACAGAGAAAGTCTCCCCCAGACAAAGCAGTGGCAGCTGGAGATGATCCTTTCCAGATGACCTCAACATGACACATGACCTTGGCATACGTGGAAAAAATGGGGAGTGGGCAGGTTGACCTCACATATCTGTGGGTCAGGGAGGCCAAGAATGACTGTAGAAGTCATTTCCGGCTGCTATTTTGTGTTCAGAGCCTCAAAATGGCCCCATTTTTTAAACAGGGAGTGGTGGTTTCCAGCCAATTTCTGGCTGATTCGGCAGCATTTGATGGCACAGCGTGATTCAGGGGGAGCAGCTAAGACAGTAGACAGCTTCCTTCTGTGCCCCCCCTTCTTTGTTTTAGCGAGGTTTTCCGGCAACCGGGAACCTAACCCCCAATTCTCCATTTCCCCAATGACTTGATATTCGCAGTTGCCATATCCGCGGTTGTCGCATGGAATGGAACCCCTGCAAATATCGAGATCCTCCTGTATTCTACCATAAAAAAGAAGGGTGAAATGAAAGAAATATGTAATTATGAACTATGTAATTAAGGCAATTCAGGTAGGTTGTTCAGCAATAAGCCCCCACTTGTGTTGAACAAGGAAGCACTAAAATGAGCTGAACCTGAAAGAGAAGGCTTTCAGTTACCATAGGAAAGGACCTTTGCTGAATGGAACTTAGTTCTGAATAAACACAGAAGAACAAACTAATATAGAGAAGTAATTAAGGAATACAGAAACTACTGGGCCATGGGGGTGGCGGGGAAGGGCATTGCTGAATAATAAAGCAATATATTTTGTGCCTTGAGACGCCACCATTTTAATTCTGCTTCCAGATTATTGTGGGAAAACAATGCCTCAGCAGCACTAAAGGACATTTGTGTGGAGGAAGCCAAAGTATGAGTATGCATAGCAACTGTTATCTCTTTGGATAAAAGAAATATTCGGGAGAAATAAGGAATAATTTGAAGTCAGTTTATAAATTCCAGGCTGAATTGGTTTCATTTAAGAATGTACTGTCAGTTACATGATAAAGTTGTAGTCATTGAAGTTTGGGCACATCCAGCCCAAATTGTGTTCCACTTATTTTAAGGAGAAAGATAGAGGGAACTTGTGTACTAGCTTAATTCTCCCACTGAAATAAATTGAATTTAGCATGATTAACATTGGCTGAATTTGGCCCTTTGTTACATGTAGCAGATTGAAATTTCATTTTCCTGACAATATAACCATATAATTACCTCAAAAACAGCAACCAAGTTGGACTTGCTCTGTTTTTAATTTTAAAAGGAATAAGTTGAAACTGAGTTATTTGATGCAACATGAGTTACTTCCTTCATATTTGAAGAGTTTTTCTACAGTAACTCTAAATGGTTTGATCAGAATGTAAATTATATGTGAATTATGCAGCTTTCTCCAATGCAGTGTACAAAATTAGAGACCTTCTTATTACAATTCAGGAAAAGAATTAGAGAGAGTATGTTTTTACAATCCAAAAGGGCGTAAATGTAAGCAAAATAATAATTTAGCTTACATTTAACACAGCAGGAAGTTGGACAGAAAATAATCCTCTAAAGCAAAACTACTGGTATATTAACTACTCCAGAGATGCACTTCATTAAATTGTCACAAACTGTTTCCCCCAGGGTGTTAGTCTGTGGATCTCTCTTTATCTTTCTTTTAAAATTCTATGCATGACCTTGCCTATGTTTTCTTTTGTGGTACATGTGTGGTTTATAATAGGTTAAAAAGTGTCAGTTCGTTTCTTTAATTGGGTATGGGGCAGTTTTATATGTGATTATTTTGTGATGTTCTCTTCTTCCATTCAGAATAGAGAGTAAATACATCTTAGTTTTGTTAAGAACTAACATTACTATAGAAGTAATGTCAACATCCTTGTTATTTCTGTGATAATCTCCATGTGTTGTACAGAATGCAGTTCATTTAACTTCATGTTGGATTGCCAACATGCTTCAGTACAATTCTGTACTTTTTGTTGAACAATGATTGTTCATTAATCTCTTCAGACTGATCTTTTGTTAGCTGAAAATTTAGGGTATGTGTACACTACTGCTCCTCTGTTGCAGTTTTCTTAAGTTTATAGACTTGTTTTTTCAGTTATCCTGCCAATATGCTTTATCTTCTTTTGTGGATTTGTGCGGTATTCTTTAGGAAATAATTTTTAAAAGAAAATTGCTGACTATCTGTATACTTATAGCAATAGCTTTATTTCAGGAACTTAAATGTGTGTTGGTGAGGTGAGAATGAGTGTACTGATAGGCATGCATACAGTGGATGAGTCAAAAAAGCAGTACTGGCACTGCTACCTCTTTTGCGATTGCATGTTATGTGCTTCTTCCATTATTCCAAATAATTCCATTGTTGTGTGTTACTTTCATTATTCCCAATGGAGGTAGTGTGCAACGTGCAATTGCGTAAGCAGCAGTAATGCAAGTACTGCTCTCCTGTATAGCAGCAACATCTGCACTAGCACTGCATGTGTTCAGCAGTGCAAATTCCAGGCTGTGCTTGTGCTGCTGCTTGAATGGGGGAAGGAATTATTTTAAATTTTTCCACTTCCCTCTAAAGCCCACCGTGCATCACCAAAATATGTTCCCGTGGGTCCATTCTCCCCCCTCCCCCAAAATCATGCTTCCTCTACTTAAGTGACAGTGCAATTGTCACTGGGAAGGGAAGAGGGAACATCTTGGCAGGGCAGTGACTGTGTTTGGGCTTCTGCCCCACCTCTTTCTCCAGGTGTGTGCCATCTACCCTCAGCCTCTGCGGCTTTAAAGCTGGGGCTGGGCCAGGGACTGAGGAAGGGAAGAGGGAACATCTTGGCAGGGCAGTGACTGTGTTTGGGCTTCTGCCCCACCTCTTTCTCCAGGTGTGTGCCATCTACCCTCAGCCTCTGCGGCTTTAAAGCTGGGGCTGGGCCAGGGACTGAGGAAGGGAAGAGGGAACATCTTGGCAGGGCAGTGACTGTGTTTGGGCTTCTGCCCCACCTCTTTCTCCAGGTGTGTGCCATCTACCCTCAGCCTCTGCGGCTTTAAAGCTGGGGCTGGGCCAGGGGCGTGAGCCTCTTGGCGTGAGCCGAAGGGCGAGAGCACAAGGGCTCTCGTCCTTGTGGCTCTCAGCCGTGGGGCGAGCTGCCTGGAGCCCTGAAGACCTTTTCCTCCTGCCTTGACGATCCATCTTCCACCAAGCAAGAAGTCAGCAGGGACTGTATGAGTCTGGTCTTGGTTTTATATTAAGCCAAGTAGCCGTGGTGGAATAGTCTGGGGAGATGTGTCTGGGAGAGCGAAAAAGTGGGTCTGGAGTGGGGGCGGCAATATCACGGGTAGCGGGCAGAGGGAGGTATGGCGGTGGGAGTTGGGCAGGCCGTTACAGGGGAAAACGGTCCAGGCAATTGAGGCCTGTTCCTTTTTCCGGCCCTTCCCCCAACCCTCTGACCCTAGGGAACTCTGTGAACACTCCTTCGAGGATTAGGGTGCTGCTGCTAAATGCCAGGTCAGTTAATGCAAAAACATCTCTCATCCACGATTTGATTGTGGATGAGCGTGCTGACCTGGTATGCGTGACGGAGACCTGGTTGGATGCGCTGGGCGGGGTTGGTCTCTCTCAGCTTTGTCCTCCAGGTTTCCAGATCGTGCAGCAGCCCCGCCTCGAGGGTCGGGGAGGAGGCGTTGCGGTCATCTTTCGAGAGACCCTCTCCGTTTCCAGGTGCCCAGTCAGGCAATCTCAGAATTTTGAGTGTTTGTCCTTGAGGGTGGGCCTCCGAGATAGGCTGTGGATTCTGCTGGTGTACCGACCACCCCGCTGCACTTCAGTCTCCCTACCTGAGCTGGCGGGGGTGGTCTTGGAGGTGGCCTTGGGTTCCCCCAGGCTTATTGTTTTGGGGGATTTCAATGTCCACGCTGAGGTCCCCTTAGTGGGTGCGGCTCAGGATTTCATGGCCTCCATGGCAACCATGGGCCTGTCTCAGTTGGTATCGGGCCCTACCCACGTGGCGGGACACACTCTGGATCTGGTTTTTGCCGATCGGGAAATAAATGATCTGGAGGTGGGGGAATTTGAGATCACTCCCTTGTCATGGACAGATTATCACCTGGTGGGGTTTAGTTTGACTGCTCCGTCTGCCCTCTGCAGGGGTGGTGGGCCGATTAAGATGGTCCGCCCCCGGAGGCTTATGGATCCGCTTGGATTTCAGACGGCCCTCGGGGAGTTTCCAGTGTCCAGAGCTGGTGACCCTGTCGAGGCCTTGGTTGATCTCTGGAATGGAGAGATGGCACGGGCTGTTGACACGGTTGCCCCCAAGCGCCCTCTCCGGCTTGGTGGAGCCCGTTCTGCTCCTTGGTTTTCCTCGGAGCTTAGGGCGATGAAGCAACTCGGACGACGGCTGGAGCGACGCTGGAGGAAGAGTCGTCACGAATCCGACCGAACACGGGCTAGAGCCCATTTTAGGGACTATGCCGTGGCGGTGGGGGCGGCGAAGAAATGTTTTTTCTCCGCCTCCATTGCGTCTGCTCAGTGCAGGCAAACAGAGCTGTTTCGTGTGGTGAAAACATTGCTCCACACATCCCCCCGGACAATGGGGGAGGAGTCATCTACGGCTCTTTGTGATCGGTTTGCCTGTCGCTTTGCAGATAAAGTCGCTTGCATCCGTGCTGACCTGGACTCCAGAGTTTTGGCAGTTCCGGCAGACGTGCCTCTGGTACCATCTGGTCCCGTTGTGTTGGATTCTTTTCAGTTGGTGCGGCCTGAGGATGTGGACAAGATCCTTGGCAGTGTGCGGGCGACTTCGTGCGCTCTTGACCCTTGCCCTTCATGGCTAATAAAAGCTGCCAGGGAGGGGACAGGTAGATGGCTGGAGGTGATCGTTAATGCTTCGTTAAGGGAGGGCAGGATGCCATCGTGCCTCAAGGAGGCGGTGGTAAGACCTCTATTAAAAAAGCCCTCCCTTGATCCCTCCAACCTGGACAACTATAGACCTGTGTCTAACCTCCCCTTTTTGGGCAAGGTGATGGAGCGTGTGGTGGCGTCCCAGCTGCAGAGGGTCTTGGATGATACGGATTATCTGGACCCTTTTCAATCTGGCTCCCGCCCCGGGTATGGGACTGAGACTGCCTTGGTCGCTCTAGTGGATGACCTACGCCGGGAACTAGACAGGGGGAGTGCGTCCCTGTTGGTTCTGCTGGACCTCTCGGTGGCGTTCGATACCATCGACCATGGTATCCTCTTGGGCCGCCTCTCGAGTATGGGAATCGGAGGCACTGCATTGCAGTGGTTCCGGTCCTTTCTTGGGAGGAGGGTCCAGAAGGTGGTGCTGGAGGACTACTGCTCGGCCCCGTGGCCGTTGGCCTGTGGGGTCCCGCAGGGATCGGTCTTGTCCCCCATGCTGTTTAACATCTACATGAAGCCGCTGGGAGAGGTCATCCGGAGATTTGGACTGAGTTGTCAGCAATATGCGGATGACACTCAGCTCTATCTCTCCTTGTCATCTGATCCTAGGGAGGCGGTGGATGTCCTGAATCGGGGGTTGGAGGCCGTGATGGGTTGGATGTGGGCTAACAAACTGAAACTGAATCCGGATAAGACGGAGGTACTGTTGGTCAGTAGGAGAGCCAATCGGGATGAGGAGATTTTACCGGTTCTGGATGGGGTTGCAATCCCCTTGAAGGAGCAAGTACGCAGCTTGGGGTTCTACTGGACCCGGATCTGCTTTTGGAGGCTCAGGTGGAGGCGGTGGCCAGGGGTGCCTTTGCACGGCTTCGGCTGGTGCGCCAGCTGCGTCCCTTTCTCGAGAAGGCAGATCTGGCCACGGTTACCCATGCCTTAGTCACGTCGCGGCTGGATTACTGTAACGCGCTCTGCGTGGGGCTGCCCTTGAAGAGTATCTGGAAACTGCAGCTAGTGCAAAACGCGGCAGCGAGGGTTTTATCCAGAGCTGCCCGTTGGGAACATATCACCCCCATTTTGAAAGAGCTGCACTGGCTGCCGGTTCGTTTCCGGGTCCAATTCAAGGTGCTGGTTTTGACCTTTAAAGCCCTAAACGGTTTGGGCCCAGGGTATTTGAGGGACCGCCTGCTCCCAAGGGTTGCTGCCCGCTGGACGAGGACATCTGAGGGGGCCCTGCTCCGGGTGCCGACAATGAGGGAGGCCCGGTTGTCGTGCACTTGGGACAGGGCCTTCTCTGTTTCTGCCCCCAGACTCTGGAATGCTCTCCCAGTGGCCATTCGTTCCTCGGACTCCATCACGGCTTTTAGAAAGCTTTTAAAGACTTGGCTTTTTACCCAGGCTTTTACATGATTGTTTTCTATTGCAGCTTCTCTGTGTTCCTATTTGTTGTATTTGTTGTGTTGTTTTTATGCCTGTTTTTGTACTTTTAACATGATGTTTTTATTGTGTTTTTATTGTATGTTTTTAACTTTTGTAAACCGCCTTGGGGTTATATTTTTAATGAAAGGCGGTATATAAATGCAAAAATAAAAAAAATAAAAAAAAATAAATTGTAGTCTGGGACTCATACTGCTGCAAGCGTGCACTTCTAGTCTTGATGTTGGCCAGTGAGTACAAGATGTTTGTGTATTGTAAGCAAATGGAATCTTTCTTCCATAAATTAATGTAGAAAATAATTATTCAAGCTGGGGTTCCCAACATCATTACCAGCCTGTGTCCCTGTGCCTCTATCAGTAGCTTAGATCTCTAGATCTGCAGTAGCTAGATCTGCTAATTTCTGTACTGTATATTAAGCTGCTGTTAAACACAGCACTTTTTCTGCTTAGTTTGCAACCCTACTTCAAGCGGATTTTAAAATAGATTTGACTTTAATATGAATCATGTTTTCTTTTTTTAGGGGAATATATAAAAAATTGGAGGCCAAGATATTTCCTGTTGAAAACAGATGGCTCTTTCATAGGATATAAGGAGAAGCCCCAAGACGTGGATCTACCATATCCTCTTAACAACTTTTCAGTAGCAAGTAAGTAGCTTCACTTTAAAGGTTTGTTTTAAGGTTTGATCAGCAAGATGGGTATCCAGAATGATGAACCAGTGGCCCATGATTTGATCTAGCTCCTGCCCTGCAAATTATTTTGTCTAGCTACTGGACAATATGCCAATGGATACTGAGGAGTGTTTGTGTTTCCACATACACTTGTATGTGAGCAACAATGGCAAAGTGGGAAAGTGCTGCAGGTGGAAGACAGTGTAGGGATGTGTGAACTTGCTCTACATCGAACTGGCCCGGCTCGAGGGCTCTACATTGAACTGGCCTTGAGCTGGACCAGCTTGAGGGTTCTAACTTTAAAAAAATTTTTAATTTAAAATTATTTAAAACATTTTTTAAAAGACTCACTGCCTCTGGGGGATACTGCCGCAGCCACAGGAAATCTCCGGTGGTTCCCCTTCGCCAGCTGGCCTCCCCCCGCCCCCCCCCGTTCTCAAAATGGCCCAGTCATGCATGTGTCTATTGTGCATGTGCGGTGGCCTCCCAAATGGCTACTGCCACTACACAGAGACCCAGAACGGGCTGACAGCTGCCCGAACCTGGCTGTTTCGAGACTGGGAGGAGGCCAGCGGGGGGGGGGGGGGGGGACACCAGAGAACCCCGTGGCAGCACCCCTGAAGGTGGTAATTTTTTTAAAAAAAGTTTGAAGCCCTGAACTGGCTCAAATTCGAGCTGAGCCGGGGGGTGTTCAGGGCTGTGAAAAACCGTACATTCCTGGTACGGGAAAAGCCCAGGAGATTTAAAACAGAAGGACCAGTCCATACGACTGGGTGGGAACTACACACACAGCCAACTACTGGAGAGGAGAATGCTGTGTTCTGTTGGTTAGTTCTGTCCCAGGAGGACCCTGAAGAAGCAGCAGGCTGAGACTGCTGAGGAAATGGGAAGGCCACAGCCAGTGAATAACAAGTTAGGACAAGTTCAGTTAGATGCATGAGGGAACTTATCGTTTTCTTTTCTGTATTGCTTAGAGTCTGAGTTGCCAGGTTTAATGAAAACTGTCTCTCTTTTACAGTCTGCTTTACGAAGAGACAGTTGATCTTATTGCACAATATTTTTCTTTTAATGTAATAGTAAACCCTTGTTGGTGAAGTGTGTTATTCTTCATTTTGGGTCTGCCTTAGTCATGTGCTTTTGGAAACCTAGGATTGATCAACCCTTTTGGGGAGGGTTTTGCAACTTTACACCTTCCCACCAGGAATTTTATATAGAGAGTGGGGTTTTTTACATCAAAATAAAGTGGATGGTGGGAGCCTACTGTGAATCCCTTATACACAAGGATTCAATCCCAGTTAACTCCCCGCTCCTCCTCTGGCAGGAATCATGACGCATGTTGTGTTAAATGTATGGCTGACACCAGCTACAGCAATGACACATTTAATTCCTCTTCCTTGCTCTTTAATATCTAGAACAGTTTATCCACATCCTGACATTAGGATAAGAACATAAGAACAGCCCTGCTGGATCAGGCCCAAGGCCCATCTAGTCCAACATCCTGTTTCGCACAGTAGCCCACCAGATGCCGCTGGAAGCCACAGACAGGAGCTGAGGGCGTGCTCTCTCTCCTTCCATTACTCCCCTGCAACTGGTACTCAGAGCCATCCTGCCTTTTGAGGCTGGAGGTGGCCCACAGCCCTCCGACTAGTAGCCATTGATAGACCTCTTCTCCATGAAGTCATCCAAACCCCTCTTAAGGCCATCCAGGTTGTTGGCTGTCACCACATCCTGTGGCAGAGAGTTCCACTAGTGGATCACGTGTTGTGTGAAAAAGTACTTCCGTTCGTTTGACCTCCTGGCAATCAGTTTCATGGAGTGACCCCTGGTTCTAGTGTTGTGTGAGAGGGAAAAGAATTTCTCTCTCTCCACTTTCTCCACACCATGCATGATTTTGTAGACCTCTATCATGTGTCCACGCAGTCATCTTTTTTCTAAACTAAAAAGCCCCAGGTGTTGTAGTCTTGCCTCATAAGAAAGGTGCTCTAGGCCCCTGATCATCTTGGTTGCCATCTTCTGTACCTTCTCCAGTTCAACAATGTCCTTTTAAAGATGTGGTGACCAGAATTGTACGCAGTACTCCAAGTGTGGTCGTACCATAGTTTTGTATAAGGACATTATAATGTTAGCCGTTTTATTTTCAATCCTCTTTCTAATGATCCCTAGCATGGAATTGGCCTTTTTCACAGCTGCCGCACATTGAGTTGACACTTTCAACAAGCTGTCCACCACGACCCCAAGATCCCTTTCCTGGTCTTTCACCAACAGCTCAGATCCCATCAGCATATACTTGAAGTTGGGGGTTTTCGTCCCAATGTGCATCACTTTACACTTGCTAACACTGAACCGCATTTGCCATTTTGTCGCCCACTCCCCCAGTTTGGAGAGATCCTTTTGGAGCTGCTCACAATCTGTTTTGGATTTCACTACCTGGAAGAGTTTGGTATCATCTGCAAATTTGGCCACATTGCTGCTTACCCCTGCTTCTAGATCATTTATGAATAAATTAAAAAGCGCCAGTCCCAGTACAGATCCCTGGGGGACCCCACTTCTTACTTCCCTCCATTGTGAAAACTCTCCATTTATACCTACCCTCTGTTTCCTGTCTTTCAACCAGTTAGCAATCCACACATGTATTTGTCCCTTTATCCCATGACCGCTAAGTTTCCTCAGGAGTCTTTGATGAGGAACTTTGTTAAAAGCTTTTTGGAAGTCCAGGTAGACTATGTCAACTGGATCACCTTGATCCACACACTCGTTGACACTCTCAAAGAAGTCCAAAAGGTTGGTGAGGCAAGATTTACCTTTGCGGAAGCCATGCTGGCTCACTCCCAGCAGGGCCTGTTCTAGGTGCTTTACAATTTTATCCTTGCGGATGCTTTCCATCAATTTGCCTGGAACAGACATTAGGCTAACTGGCCTGTAATTTCCCGGATCACCCCTGGATCCCTTTTTGAAAATCGGTGTAACATTTGCTACTCTCCAGTCCTCTGGTACAGAGCCCAATTTCAGGGATAAGTTAAATATTTTAGCAAGGTGGTCGGCAATTTCACGTTTGAGTTCTTTGAGGACTCTTGGATGGGTGCCATCCGGCCCTGGTGATTTGTTAGCTTTCAGTTTTTCCAGACAGTTTAGAACATCATCCCTTGTCACTTCTATCTGACTCAGCTCTCAGCTCTCTAACCTCCATCCCTAAAAAGCCTGGTTCAGGAACAGGTATATGCTCAGTATCCTCTGCCGTGAAGACAGATGCCAGGAACTCATTCAGCTTCTCTGCAACCTCCATATCCTCCTTAATAATCCCTTTCACTCCCTCATTGTCTAATGGTCCAACTACCTCCCTGGCAGGTTTCCTGCTTCTGATGTACTTAAAGAAGTTTTTGTTATTCCCCTTGATACTTTTGGCTAAATGTTCCTCAGACTCTCTTTTTGCCTCCCTTATTGTCACCTTGCATTTCTTTTGCCAGAGTTTGTGTTCCTTTCTGTTCTCTTCGTTTGGACAGGCCTTCCAATTTCGGAAGGAAGTCTTCTTCCCTTTTATGGCTTCCTTGACGGTACCCGTTAGCCATGCTGGCATCCTCCTGGACTTAGTGGTACCTTTCCTCCTTTTGGGTATACAATCTAACTGGGCTTCTAGTATTGTGGTTTTGAGTAAACTCCATGCATTCTGGAGCGAAGTGACTCCTGATTTCCCCCCTCAGCTTTCTTTTCACCATACCCTTCATTTTGGAGAAGTTTCCTCTTCTGAAATTCAGAATGTCTGTGTTAGACATCCTTGGTGATTCTCTCTCCGCATGTATGCTGAATTTGATGGCACTGTGGTCACTGTTCCCTAAAGGGTCGATGACACTGACACCACACACCAGGTCCTGGGTGTCACTCATAATTAGATCCAAGGTCGCCTTCCCTCTGGTCGATTCCATGACCAACTGTTCTAGGGCACAGTCATTTAGCGTATCTAGAAATTTGACCTCTTTGTCCTGACTTGAATGTGAATTTCCCCTGTCTATGTGTGGGTAGTTGAAATCACCCATAATTACAGCCCTGCCTCTCCTTGACGCCTCCCTGATTTCATCCTACAACTCCCAGTCACTGTAGGCATTTTGATCCGGAGGGCAATAGCACGTCCCCAGTAGCACGTTCCCTTTCCGGCCTTGTATAGTCACCCATAGGGTTTCTGTAGAGGACTCCAGTCCACCTAGGTTTTCTAGCTTGTTAGATTCTATCCCTTCTCTAACATACAGTGCTACCCCTCCTCCAAGGCACCCCTCCCTGTCCTTTCTATAGAGTTTATACCCAGGGATAACAGTGTCCCACTGGTTCTCACTGTTCCACCATGTTTCTGTTATGCCCACTATATCTATTTCTGCGTTAGCAACCAAACACTCCAGCTCACCCAGCTTGGTTCGGAGGCTTCTGGCATTGGCATATAAGCACCTACACGCTGAATCTCTCACCTGATGTATGCTATTCTTTTGACTCTTTGACCTGCTGGCACAGGCTCCCGTCTGCTCTTTATGAGGTTCTGCTCTGTCCCCTTCTGTTTATCTGAATTCTTTGCAGCCTCACACTTTAAAGGATGGCTTTTGCCAAACTGGATACTGCCCAGCTCCCATCGGCTGTTCCCCAAGTGTCATTTTAAAAGCTGCTCTGCAACCTTTTTGATTTTAAGCGCCAGAAGTCTGGTTCCATCTTGGTTCAAGTGCAGCCCATCCCTTTTGTACCGGCCTTGCTTGCCCCAAAATGTGTCCCAGTGCCTAACAAATCTAAACCCCTCCTCCCTGCACCAACGTCTCATCCATGCATTGAAACCCCTCAGCTCTGCCTGTCTCACTGTACTTGTGTGTGGAACAGGTAGCATTTCTGAGAATGCTACCTTGGGGGTCCTAGACTTCAAAATGCTACCTATCAGCCTAAATTTGGCTTGCAGGACCTCCCGACTGCATTTCCCCACATCATTGGTGCTGACGTGCACCACGCCAACTGTCTCCTCCCCAGCACTGCCTGTCTAGACGCTGCGTGATGTCCGCAACCTTTGCACCAGGCAGGCAAGTCACTGTGTGGTCAACACGCAGGTCACAAACCCATCTCTCTATCCCTCTACTGACCAACTACAAGGAGGCCCCCACCCCCCAGAGGAGTGTCCCCTGTGCAAGAGGATATGGGCTCATCATCCACGGAAGGGGCCCTTTCTAAAGTAGCATTTCCCTCTTCCTCAGACCGATGTCCTCCTTGCCCAAGACCATTATTCTCCCTGACAGCAGAGGAGCTACCAGCCCTGGAGTGGGATGCCTCTATCACATCCCTGAAGGTCTCGTCCACATGCCTCTCTGTCTCTCTGAGCTTCTCCAGATCCGCCACCTTGGTCTCGAGGGAATGGATTTGTTCCCTGAGAGCCAGGAGCTCCTTGCACCGAGCACACACCAATGACTTCTGCCCATGGGGAAAATAGTCATACATGTGGCACTCTGTGCAATACACTGGGAAGTGCCCCTTCCCCTGCTGACCTTCTATCTTCATACTGTTTTAGTTGGCTCTTTACAGTATTTAGGGAGCTTATTGTCTGTTTATTAGATAGTTTATTAGGATAGGTCTCAGCTGTAATGGTCAACTATTTAACTGTCCAAACAGTCTTTCCCAAGAATATGAGGGATACGAGGGAGGGATATGTACTTACGTTCTCTTCTCCACCAGGCTCCTTGTGATCGCAGGGGCTTGTTCCAGGCTCCCCTGCACACTTCCCGCTAAACTCCTACAAAACTCCTACGTCCTGTTTGCTATCCCAGTTTGCTATGCTCTGTTCGCTATGCTCTCGGGCCTTCACCTCATATGTAGAGTAGCCTTCCAACTCTCACACAGGATGTGAGTCAAAGGAAAGGAATGTGGGGCCTCTCGCAGCCCTAGCTGACTCCACCGCCTCCAAGCAGCCACTAAGTAAACACTGCAGTTAGGTAACCCTAAGAACTCCTAGCCCTGTGATATCTTAACCCTAACAAGTAACAGAGAGAGAGAGAGAGAGACTAAGACCTACCCCTTAAAGAGAAACAGCCCCTGCAAAACTCCCCTCTTCCTGTTAGTTTGTTTGAAGGGGAAAAGGCTAGATGTTTAGAAAGGCTTGCTCACCTTCTCAGCTGTGTCTGGATGTTGTGCATTTACCTGTTTCTGCCAAGCATCATTGGCTGCTGCTGACGGGGCAGGAAAACACACAATTATGTGATGTCAGAAAACCATATAAATTTCTCAAGCAATTGCAGAGAGGGAAAACGGAATTAATCACATGCTTGCCTTTTTTGGCAGTAGCTGAGTATTTCATGTAATGTGTAGTTCTGACATTAGAGAGCATCACATGGAATATATGTTGATCCTTAAAACATAGTATTCTTAATAATTTCGTTGATGTGAAAGCTTTCTAAGAAATATTTTATGGCCTTAATGCATGATCAGAGGGATGAAACTAAGCTGGAGGTTAAATGGTTAAACATCCAACCATTAAAACTTTACACTTTTAATAAATTCTGAACAGATGATATGTTTTTTTTCCGGGGGTTGGGGGGGAACTGGCAGGTTTTAGGCCGTCTAATTGGCTTCCCAGCTTTACAGAGTAATTACAGCTTCAAGCAAACTTTGTCATCTGTGGTTCAGAATGGTGTAAGATAAACAAAATGTTTTGAAATACAGCTTGTAGTTAAGAGTTGTTCAGGAGAGTTTAACATAACGATGCAATTGAGAGACTAGTGTAATTTTGCCTCAAAATGCTATTGTAACTAATATCTTCGAGTGTGCCAGACATTTTAGGCATGTGGTGAAGAAAATCAGGCTCCACTTCACATTATGGAAATAATGTCAGTGGTTCAGAAACTTAAACTAATTTTTTTTCACCCAGGCCATTGGAATAGAAATAGTCTCAGAGCGGGGAACCCTTTTCCCATTAGATATTTTCTCCAGTTTCTTTTTCTGAATTTGTATTGTGTTAATTGGATTAATAGTCTTCAGACAAACGTTTGATCTTTTCAGATATTCAACTCTCAAAACTATCATTAGATTAATATTGAATAATAACTAGAATGAAAGATGTAAAATAGTGATATAAGTTTCCAGGTTGTAGATCTGTCATTCTGGGTCTACCTGTTTTTATTGGCTTGTTCATCCTTTTCAGTGATAGCGTAGAGTTCCAACTGTTTTTTAAAAAATCAGGATTCCGCTTTTTAATTATATTTGTTTATGTATAATAGCAAAGTTGAAGAAGAAATTGTTGTAATGTTCATTTAGTAGTGACCCAGCTATGGTTTAAGCATTCTGAGCCAGCAATGGGGTTGTCTTAATACATTCTATGTGTGTCTGTATTTTTCAAAAATAGTTTTTCTATAGGATCAGTAGAGTTTTAAATTACTGCCAAAGAATATTGTATTTGTAGTCTGCTATTTTATTGATTTAAGGGGTGGGCCCACAGCTCAATGGTAGAGCCTGTGCTTCAGATGTATAAGGCTTCAAGTTCAACTCGCCTCATCTCTAGTTAAAGGATCTTTGGGCCAAATTAGAAGTTTTGGAGCAACTGCATGTCTGTTACTGCATGCTTGTTAAACACATGCTTGCTCTTGCCTATGAAGTGGAAGTTGGTGGGTGAACTTTTTAAACTAGAAGAAGCATGCGTGAGAGGGGAATGAAACCTGCCCCTCCCTCACCTTACTTTACTGTGTTTAGTTGCTTTTAAGTAGTTTTTCTCTAACCTAACTTCAATATCGAAAGGGAATCAGGTAGGGAGGAAACTCCGTAAACCAGCTGACTGCAGCAAGGTAAGGTGTGGGGTGGGTTTCATGGATACCTTTTTGTATATAAAGTAAGACCACCCCACCCCTCACTTCATAGACAAATGGGGCAAGCACATATTTAACAAATACAATTGCTCTGAACATCTGGTTTGGCTGTTAGGAATTTCATCAAAGTACATTTCTATAAACACCCACACCAATAGATAGTTAAATAAATCGTAGTGCTATAGTGTTCTGAACCATTTCCTGTTCCACTATATTCAAAGGTGCAAAGATCCAAATCTCTTATCACTATTGACTCCCTTAAACTTGAGATTTGTATAAAAGCAGGGGGAAAGTCTGAGCAACATTCTTACCTCTTGTTGCTTGCAAACTCAGACTAGAAATTGATGTATTCAGTCATAAATGGGGATTTCCATTCTGTAGTGCAATTTATCAAATCTGAAAGGTGGAAGACAGGAGCGTAGCAAGGTTGGAGTGGGTCTTGGAATAAAAGTAAAGTTGATGCCCTGAGCTCCCCAACCCCTGCCCCCCATTTGCTTTACTGCAGAAGAACTGTAAGGTCATCATGAAAAAAAGAGTATTCTTGATTCACTTTTTCGCTCCTATGCAAATATTATCGCACATTCCCCATGCATTCAACGCTTTCACACACATTTGCACGTGCTCATTCCCCTGCCTTTATTATTTTATTTTATTTTAATTTATTTTACATTTATATCCCGCTCTTCCTCCAAGGAGCCCAGAGCGGTGTACTACATACTTACATTTTTCCTCACAACAACCCTGTGAAGTAGGTTAGGCTGAGAGAGAAGTGACTGGTCCAGAGTCACCCAGCAAGTATCAAGGCTGAATGGGGATTTGAACTCGGGTATCCCCAGTCCTAGTCCAATACTCTAACCGCTGCACCACACTGGCTCACCAGCATGATCTATGAACATAGATACCAACCTACTACAGGCACCTCATACATATTGATACATCAACAATACTTATATCTGTCTCCATATATTCATTCATTCTCTCTCTCTCTCTCTCTCTCTCTCTCTCTCTCTCTCTCTCTCTCTCTCTCACACACACACACACACACACACACACACACACACACAGCTTAAAATAGTTAAAAAGAAAATATGACTCCTGGATCCACCACTAGTTAGTGGTAAGATGTCTCCCACAAAACACTCAGCATGCTCATCCTCTGAAAATGTCAGTCCACTCCCTTTGTCACCTCACCCCTAGCACAGTACTTCCAGTGACTGTTGCTGGTGTGTGTCTTATGTTTCTTTTTAGAATGTGAGCCCTTTGGGGGCAGGGAGCCATCTTATTTGTTTGTTATTTCTCTTTGTAAACCGCCCTGCGCCATTTTTGGAAGGGCGGTATAGAAATCAAATTATTATTATCATTATCATTATTATTATTATTTGTCACATTGGAATGGGATTTGTTTGGATCAGCACTAGTTATGATGTAGGGGCCAGTTCAAATTATTTAAACAAGAGGTGTCAAACTGCCACCCTCCAGCTATTATTAGCCTACAGCTCCGATCATCCCCAGTCACAGTGGCCAGTAGCCAGGAATGATGGGAGTTGTAGGCCAACAACTGCTGGAGGGCCGCTGTTTGACACCCTTGATTTGAACCATGCAATTAAGGGCGTTTTTGGATGTTCCAGCCCCATGTGATTATTTAGGACTGGGGGTGGCATACTTTAGACGGGGCCCCAGAGTGGGGGGCCCTTGCTTCTTCGACATGGTCTCTGTCTTTTACACCAGTGGGCTATGTGCCTGTGCAGAGACCTCATCGAAACCTAACAAGCTCAATTCTCCTGATTTAGGTGGGAACCCTGCCCCCAATCACTATATGTGGCTGTGCCATTCCACATCCCTTCAGTCTTCGTCGTCCGCGCTTCAGTAGACGCCATGGAACCTTCGGCTCGGCAACGAGTAGGACTATTCTTGAATCCTCTTGTTATTTTTCTCTTGTTTTCACACCTGTTGTTTTTCTTTACTTGAGCAGTAGTGTTTTTTTCTTGGAATTTTTATTTGTATGGTTCCACCCTATCTTCGTGGCTCCGATCCCAGCCGGGATGGGGCTTTGTGGCCAGGCGCAAAGAACTATGCCGGGCACAAAAGAACTTTAAGAAATGTCTTTGTTGTGGATCTAAGATCCCTTCCCCTGATACTCATACCAAGTGTCTTCTCTGCCTGGGGGAATCCCACATTGTCGAGACCTGTATTAATTGCCAGAGGTTTACGAAGCAGGCTTGAAAGAATAGGGCTTCTCGCTTGCGCACTGCCCTGTGGGACCTGGCCCACGGTTCTTCAGAGGCCTTGTTGTTGAAGCAGTTGTTTAAAATGGCTTCTTCGATGCAATCAGAGCACTTGGACTCCGCTCCTTTGGCCCCAGAACTCCCAGTCTGGGTACTGGTATCGGCAACGCCTGCCTCAGACCTATCCATGGTTTCAGCCCTTTCTGTGCTGCTGGAGGACTTGCCTAAGCGAACTTTACCTTTGCTACCACTAAAGAAGAAGAAGCCGATGCTAGTTCCACATCTGCTGGCAGGGCAACACCTTTTGCCTATCCCCCAAAAGAAGAAGCCCACACCAGTCTCTTCTTCGGAGGCTCCACTGGTTAAGAAGCCAAAATTGGCCTCTTCAGGGCATGGTGCGGTAGCTGTTGACTACGCGTCGGAGGGTCCGGTTCCTCTAATACCAAGTTCTACTGACCTTCGCCTTCCTACTAGTTCTCCAGTGGCTTCGATGTCTCCCACTCAGATGCCTGACCGTACCTTTGCTGGACAAGACCTCTCGGTAGCGGCTGACAAATAGGACTATGCTACGTCGGACTATGAAACCTGTTCACCGAACAAACCTGCTGTGAATGCGACACGACTGCCTGGATGTCGTTTGTCACCCATGCACTGCATGGAGAAGCCCCCACCCCTTGGGGATCAGAGGGCGCTTTGGGACTCGGAGGAGCACTCCTCTGAGTACAGATATGGGAGAGATTGGGATCGACATGGACCTTCGTACGCTGATCAATACTGTGTCTACACGAGGTTCCTCATATGTAGAGGATGAACCCTCCTACGGAGATTGGCGCTGGGACGCCGTTGTTTATAGACAGTATCCCTCTGGTTATCATTCTGACTGTTCTGACTATGGGAAGCCTGGTATGAATCTCGGTACCAAGAGGGTTCTGCTTATGGAGACTCCGGGACTACTTGTGATTGGTATAAGGCTCCTTCGCATTCAGAAGGGAGGCCTTGCTCTCCTCAGCGAGACCTTCGGGAACTGCGTTCAGGGTGTGGATCGCCTTCAGAAGTTACAGTTCAACCTTCGATGCTGCAACCTGCCTCGGTACCATCTGTGGCAGCAGATGGGTCAGTAGTGCAACCATTGGGAAACCATATGGATCTCCCAGCTGTCCCTCTGGACTTGGCCCCGGATCCAGTGGCGCCTCCTGAGACGGAAAGTGAAAGTGAACCTGGCTTTCCGGACTTGGACATAATCTTCCTGGGGTCGTCCCCTTTGTGCAATCAACCAGACTCTAAACCCGTGTCTCTGTCAGAAGATCTGAAGCAATACTTGGCCTATGTGGCCTGCATGGCAATGGCTCTCAGTGTGAGCCTTGATACGCAACAAAAAGGGGCATTGGACCCTTTATCCGGTCTCATTGATGTTGAGGTTAAGGTACCGGCCTCTCTGCCACTTAACACTGCCTTATAGGGAGTCATGTCTGGGCACTGGAAGAAGCCAGCAACTCTTTCACAACCCAACAGGCGTTTGGAGAACTTTTATAGGGTGCAGATGCAAAGGATACGACCTTCTTGAAGAATAATCCTACGCCTAATTCCATTGTGGTGGAGGCATCCATGCAGAAGGCTAAAGGTCACAGTCACTCTGTGCCAGGTGATAAGGAGGACAGGAAGTTGGACTCCTTTGGGAGGAGACTCTACTCAGCGTCAGCTCTGCATTTGCGGATTGCCAACTACCAGGCCTGTAACGCCAGGTATAACCATTTTTAATAGGAAAAGGTGGCTCCCTTTGGGGGCCTCCTTCCTCAGGATAAGTGTGATCCAGTGAAGGGCTTCCTGCATGAGGCTGTCCAGGTGGCAAAGCAAGAACTTTCCTTGGCCAGACACTCTGTGGAGTGCACAACGAAGGTGATGGCCACGTTTGTGGCTCTCAGGTAGCATGCCTGGCTGCGTTTCTCCAGGCTGACCTATGAGGCCTGCGCCAGGATTGAGGATCTCCCCTTCGAAGGTTCCAGCCTCTTCACGGAACAGACTGATGACACCTTACAGAAGGTGCAGAAGCTGAGGAGTACGGCAAAATCTATGTCCTACTCTTCCTCTGCTCCGAAGCCGCAGAGGCAATCAAGGTGGTCCTCTTATCAACAGACTAAAGCCCCTTTGCAGCAACAATCCTCATTGGAGTGTTTCTTTGGGGTTAATTATTTTCAACCCCGATACAAGTCCGGGTTCCAGCCTAGTAAACATGGCTTTCAAAAGCAGTGCCTGAATACCTTTCAGAAAAAGCAATGACTATTGGGCCTTTTGGACCCACCTGGCTCCCTTTGCAGTGAATTCAGACAAGGTGACTGTGGATCAGTGGGTCCTCACAGTCATACACATGGGTTATGCCATCGAGTTTCACCAGACACCACCATTGTCCAGTGTTGTGTCTACTCCGTCGACCCCAGCGTTGGATCAGGAGGTCTTTCCTCTCCTCTTGAAGGATACTATTGAGAGAGTCACCAATGTGACGAGCCCTGGTTTCTATTCCCATTATTTTGTTGTTCCAAAACCAGACAGCGGTCAGTGCCCTATATTGGACCTCAGAAGCCTAAACAAACACCTTGTTTACAAGTGTTTCTGGATGTAACTGTTGGAAAAGGACATGTGGATGGTCTCCTTGGACCTAAGACGCGTACGATCATATCTCCATCTGTTCTCAACATCACCATTTCCTGCATTTTCAGATAGTGGGAATCCCCTATCAGTTCAAGGCCTTACCGTTTGGCCTGACAATGGCCCCAGGGGGTCTTTACAAAATGTTTGGCCCCTGTGGTGGCATTTCTACAAGAGAAAGGGATACAAATCCTGCCATATCTGGATGATTGGCTCATCCTAGCGGGTTCGAAGCAGGCTGCTTTGAGCTCTCTCAGCGCAGGTACTCTGTAGAGCCTGGGCTTGCAGATCAACTTTGAGAAGTCCCAGCTGGATCCTGTCCACAGGATAAAATTTATAGGGCTGATCTTTGACACCAGCTTGGAGAAAGTCTTCCTCCCGGAGACCCACATAGAGACACTTGTACGGCTAGCCTCCTCTTTCCTGGCTGGAGGGCCACAGACCATGCATTCGGTACAGCGCCTGTTAAAGCCAAATGGCTGCTACCACATACATGCTTCTACATGCACGCCTTTGGATGCGCATCATTCAGAGGTGGTTCCTGGATGTGTTTGACTCTCTTCGGGACTCCGCTCAGTTGGAGCGCATACCTCCTCAGCTGGTGTGGGAAGCTGCGGCTTAGTGGGTTGAGCCTCGTCATTTGGACCTCTGCTCTCCCTTCCAGGTCTCACCAGGAAGAGAGCTGGTCTTGTGGTAGCAAGCATGACTTGTCCCCTTAAGCTAAGCAGGGTCCATCCTGGTTGCATACGAAAGGGAGACTAGATGTGTTTGCACTGTAAGATATTCCCCTCTGGGGATGGAGCCGCTCTGGGAAGAGCACCTAGCTTCCAAGTTCCTTCCTTGGCATCTCCAAGATAGGACTGAGAGAGATTCCTGCCTGAAACCATGGAGAAGCTGCTGCCAGTCTGTGAAGACAATACTGAGCGAGATAGAGCAATGGTCTGACTCAGTATATGGCAGCTTCCTATGTTTCTATGTCTCCTCCACACTGGGTGATTACAACCAATGCGTTGGAGCTAGGATGGTGTACTTATTTGGGCAATTATCGCCTGAGCGGCCATTGGACGTCAACAGAGAGGGGCTCTGTGGAGAGATGGCACATCAACTACATGGAACTATTGGCCATATTCCATGCCCTAAGGGGCTTCTTACCCGTAATTGCAGGTTGTTCGGTGACAATTCAAACTGACAATACGATGGTGAAAGCCTATACAAATCAGCAGGGAGGCACAACCTCCAGGAGCCTCCTGTTTCTTTCAATCGACTTGTAGCATTGAAGTGTAGCACATGCGGTGATGCCTCATGTGGTCTGCATCCAAGGTAACCTGAATGCCCAGGCGGACATGCTGAGCAGACTGAAAATGAGTGGACCAAGGTTACATGAGTGGACATTGGATCAGGGTGTGCTCTGGGACATATTTGTAATGTGGGGTGCTCCAGTTCTGCATGTCTTTGCATCTTGGGACAATTCTCAGTGTGTTCTCTATTGTTCCAGGGAAGGGGAGAGCTCTCTGGGCGATGCTTTCGCTCTGTCCTGAAAAGGTCTCTTCCTTTACCTGTTTCTGCTGTTTCCCCTCATATCAAAGGTTCTTCACAATCTGAGGGAGGACCGCTCCAGGGCCATACTGATAGCCCCTTGGTGGCCCAGGAGGTCTTGGTTTGCGGCTCTGAGGTTGCTGGCAGTGTCTTGGGTGTGCCTTCCTGCTCTACATTATCTGCTGTTGCAGGAGAAGGGTCGGGTGCTCCATCTGGACATCCGGTCCCTGAACCTGACTGCCTGGAAGATCCTTCCAACTTCCTGGTGACTCAGGGACATTTTGCTGGCAGTGAGAAAGCCCTTGACGAGAAAGTTGTATGGACATAAATGGGCTCGTTTGTGTACATTTGTTATTCAAAATGGGTTTGTTGTTCTTAATCAATCTGTTCAAAATGTTTATACCTATTTGTTATCTTTGAAAGAATCTGATTTGAAGCTCTCGTCTCTCAGAGTACATTTGGCAGCCATTGTGGTGCATTTGCCTCTCGGGTTTCCTGGTTCAAGGACCCACTGGTAAAGAGTTTTCTGAAGGGTTTATCGCATCTTTTACCGGATGACCCTGTTATGTCACCAGCTTGGGATTTGTTGGTGGTTCTGGCTGGGTTTCTGCAACTTCTCTTTGAGCCTTTGGCTTCAATTTATCCTCGTCTCCTGACGTGGAATGTTGCCTTCTTAGTGGCAATCACCTTCTCTAGGTGAGTGAACTGAGGGCCCTGAGAGTTGATCTACCGCACCTGCAGTTTCATAAAGATAAGGTGGTGCTCCGACTGGATGTTCAATTCCTTCTGAAGATAGTTTCTACCTTTCACCGCACCCTACCACTCACCTTGCCTGTATTTTTTCAAAACTCTTCATCTGACGCAGGTTGCACCATTTGGATGTTCAAAGGGCATTGTCCTTCTAATTTCAGAGGTCGGAAGAGTGATGGAAAACTGCTTCTCTGTTTGTTCTGTATGATGGGCCTTGCAAGGGCTTGCAGGTTTCTGCTTAGTCCCTGGCTAGGTGGATTGTTTCTACTATTGAACTTTGTTATGATTTGGCACATAAACAATTGCCTGCGACGGTTAAGGCACAGTCATTTCGGTCCATGGTGGCTTCTGTTGCCTTTGATCGTGCGGTCCCTTTGGACACTATCTGTCAAGCAGCTACTTGGGCTTCTCTACATTCCTTTATTCGTCATTATGCCATTGATGCCGGGGCACAGAATGATGCTAGGTTTGGCAGGACTGTCCTGCAATCTATTTTTAGTTGATGTACCTCATTTCTTGAAATAAATACTTCTTGCAAAGTGCATCCTTGTTTCTGTTTGTTCCCTCCTCCTTGGGTGCTGGTTTGTTATGCACCCATTGATTTAAAAGACAGAGACCACGACAAAGAACTACAGGTTGCTTACCTGTAACTTTAGTTCTTCTAGTGGTCATCTGTCCTTTTACATGCCCTCCCATCCTCTCTGCTGGATCTACTTAAGGCGGGCTCCGTGACTGAAGGGATGTGGAGTGGCACAGCCGCATATAGTGGCTGGGGGTGGGGTTCCCACCTAAATCAGGAGAATTGAGCTTGTTAAGTTCCGATGAGGTCTTTGCACAGGCACATACCCCATTGGTGTAAATGGACAGATGACAACTAGAAGAACCAAAGTTACAGGTAAGCAACTTGTAGTTCTCCTGTAAATAATACAGGACCCAATAGGCTGACACTACAGGACAGAATAGGCTGTCCTGTAGTGTCATTCCAAGGGAGTTTGGGGGGGTGGATTGTGATTGTCAGTGGACTGAAAAATCCATCAGAATTTCCCAATCCCTGCTCCCTCACCAAAAAATCCAGGAATTGGCCAAGTGTTTTCTGTGTCTTGGCATTTAATGGAGAAAATGGGAGGAGCATTCCAAAACAATTTCAAAATCCCTCTGCCTTTTGGATGCTAGGCATTTTCTGCGGAGGATGGGAATCCAGTGTGTGTGGCACAGTTGATGTGTGATAGAAGATTGTGGAAGAACGGGACAGGCCAGCCTGTCTATTGTTCTTCCGCCCCAGCCCCTTACCTTTCTTTTGCCAGTGTACGTTTTCCTCTGGGTGTATTTAGCAAAGCAGCCCCGTGCATGGAACTCCTCTTGTTCTTTGTGCAAGTAGCTTGAGTAGGAGAAACTGAGTTACTGGATGAGCCCAGGGGAGCAGTGCATCATCAAGTATCATCACTGAGTTAGAGCTAGGACCAAGGGAAATAGTGTCATCAGCTTATTTCCATCTTTCCTCCCGCATGTTCATCAGCTGGCTTCCTTCCTTTTGTATGCTTACCCTCCACACAAATGGGCTAGATAATGGTTATTGTTCTATAAATACATTGTTTGAGAGATTGGTGAACTCTTCAGAGCTCATCTTGATTTTGCCCAGCAGTGATCCGTGTTCTTCCTCCCAAACTGGGAAGAACTCAGATAATTTGCCACATCAATTTGGGGTGCCTCAGAAACTTATTTATCTTGTTCTTTCTAGCCTCCCTGCAAGTCCCCCACTGTTACTTCTCAGTCTTATTGTCAGTGGGAATGCAGGAGAAGCAGCAATGGAGTGCTGTATGAGGATGCCGATCTACCCCCAAACCCTAATCTCTGTAGCACTATAGAATACGGTGGGGATTATTCCTCCTTCTGTGAAGGTTGTAAGGTAAAGGTAAAGGGTGCCATCAAGTTGATTTCGACTCCTTGCGCCCACAGAGCCCTGTGGTTTTCTTTGGTAGAATACAGGAGGGGTTTACCATTGCCTCCTCCCGTGCAGTGTGAGATGATTGCCTTTCAGCATCTTCCTATATCACTGCTGCCCGATATAGTACCAGCGGGGATTTGAACTGGCAACGTTTTGCTTGTTAGTCAAGCATTTCCCTGCTGTGCCACTTAAGGTGATGTGAAGGTTGTACTGACTGGTAATGGACAATATTTGTTCTGTCAGTTTCTCAGCATTCTAATCCTGGGTGAGATTTTTAGGCTTTGACAACAACTTGCAGGACATAGCTGTAGTTAAATACCAAGCCTTCGCTTTAAAAAAACATAACTCTAGCAGGTGAGGCCTGTCGTTGACTGGGGGAAGTCATTTTGTGCAGATTACACTTATAGGAAAGTACAAGAAATTTATTATATGTAATAGAATTTTTTATTAATGTGATTGCAAAAGGAAAGTGAAAGGACAGTTTTAAATTTGTAGGATTTCAACTTTGAACATTCGTTTTGTTGAACAATTACTATACATTGTAAATTTGAATCATAGTAAATTTGAATTTGAGTCAAATCTTGTGCTTCTCTGGGACAGAGAGACATAATGTTATTTTTGCTTCTCTTGGACATGTCATTCTTGAATTATTGCTCTCATTATTAAGTGTTAAAAATCTGTTGAGAATAATAACAGTTAAAATATGATTATTATATTCAGAATTTCTTCTAAAAATATGAAAATTATTTAAACCTTTCACCCAGCATATTCTGGTCTAAAAACTTGTGCGTTCAGCTAATTTAATATAAGGATTGTTTATTCAAAATTTGATAACTGCTTTTGGAAGCTCAGGTGGAGGCGGTGGCCAGGGGTGCCTTTGCATGGCTTTGGCTAGTGCACCAGCTGGATCCCTTTCTCGAGAAGGCAGACCTGGCCACAGTTACCCATGCCTTAGTCATGTCACGGCTGCATTACGATAACATGTTCTACAGGGGGCTGCCCTTGAAGAATGTTAGGAAATTGCAGCTAGTGAAAAATGGGGCAGCTCGGATTTTATCTGGAGTTGCCCGCTGGGATCATATCATGCCCATTTTGAAAGAGCTGCACTAGTTACCAGTTTGTTTCTGGGTCCAACTCAAGGTGTTGTTTTTGACCTTTAAAGCCCTTAACAGTTTGGGCCCTGGATACCCGAGGGACCGCCTGCTCGAAAGGGTTGCTGCCCGCTTGACAAGGTCATCTGAGGGGGTTCTGCTCCAGGTGCCGACAATGGGGGATGCTCAGATGTCATTCATGCGGGACAGGACCTTCTCTGTTGTTTTCCCCAGACTCTGGAATGCTCTCCCAGTGGCTATTCGCTCCTCGGTCTCCATCACAGTTTTTAGAAATTGTGTCAAATTGTGGCTTTTTACCCAGGCTTTTATATGATTGTCTTTACTGCTGCTTCATCAAGGAGGTGGGGGGCCTCCTTGTAGTGTAATGATTGTCTCTACTGCTGCTTCAGCAAGGAGGTGGGGCCTCCTTGTAGTGGGTAATTCAATCATTAGAGGTATAGAGAGCTGGGTTTGTGAAGTGCGTGTTGACCACACGGTGACTTGCCTGCCTGGTGCAAAGGTTGCGGACATCACGCAGCATCTAGATAGTCTCTTAGGCAGTGCTGGGGAGGAGACAGCTGTCGTGGTGCACGTCAGCACCAACGATGTGGGGAAATGTAGTCGGGAGGTCCTGGAAGCCAAATTTAGGCTGATAGGTAGCATTTTGAAGTCCAGGATCCCCAAGGTAGCATTCTCAGAAATGCTACCCATTCCACACACAGGTACAGTGAGACAGGCAGAGCTGTGGGCTTTCAATGTGTGCATGAGACGTTGGGGCCGGGGTGAGGGGTTTAGATTCATTAGGCACTGGGATACATTTTGGGGCAAGCAAGGCCTGTACAAAAGGGATGGGCTGCACTTGAACCAAGATGGAACCAGACTGCTGGCGCTTAAAATCAAAAAGGTTGCAGAGCAGCTTTTAAAATGACACCTGGGGAACAGCCGACAGGAGCTGGGCAGTATCCGGTTTGGCAAATGCCATCTTTTAAAGTGGGAGGGTACAAAGGATTCAGATAAAACAGAAGGGGACAGAGCAGAACCACATAAAGAGCAGACAGAAGGCTGTGCCAGCTGGTCCAAGAGTCCAAAGAAAGCTAACATACACCAGGTGAGAGATCCAGCGTATAGGTGCTTACATGCCAATGCCAAAAGCCTCTGCGCCAAGATGGGTGAGCTGGAGTGCTTGGTTGCTAACGCAGAAATAGACATAGTGGGCATAACAGAAACATGGTGGAACAGTGAGAACCAGTGGGACACTGCTATCCCTGGATATAAAGTCTATAGAAAGGACAGGGAGGGGTGCCTTGGAGGTGGAGTAGCACTGTATGTTAGATTCTATCCCTTCTTTAACAAGCTAGAAAACCTAGGTGAATTGGAGTCCTCTACAGAAACCCTGTGGATGACAATAAAAGGCTTGAAAGGAAACGTGCTATCACCCTCCGGATCAAAACACTGACAGTGACTGGGAGTTGAAGCAGGAAATCAGGGAGGTGTCAAGGAAAGGCAGGGCTGTAATAATGGGTGACTTCAATTACCCACACATAGACTGGGTGAATTCACAGTCAGGTAATGAGAGAGGTCAGATTTCTAGATACAGTGAATGACTGTGCCCTAGAATGGTTGGTCTTGGAACCAACCAAAGAGAAGGCAACTTTGGACTTAATCCTGAGTGGCACGCAGGACCTGGTGCGTGATGTCAGTGTCATTTTCTAGTAAGTTAAATGTGTGTGAAGTTAAAACAATTAGTAACTGTTTTTCTAGCAGCTGGATAAGGACACAACTATAGATGAAGATGTGGAGAGAAACTGACTAGCAAATTAAAAAAGAGAACACTTCAGTCAACATTTCTACAAATCTTAGTAAAAAAACAGCTTGTCCTAACCCTGTAATTGTGGATTTTCTAGGGTTCTTTGGTGCAGCTATGAAAGATGCAGTTCTTTCTTTGGCAGAGTTCTGAATAAGCATTTAAAAATAGTTTATAGTTATTCACTGTATAGAAATTGCAGAGATTGTAAATGTCAGATCCATGAGCTATACCTTTATACTCTAAAACTGAACACAAAGACAATAGAGAGAAATTGAAGCAGATGGAAGCAGGAGAAGAATGTGCATTTATTTCAGTTGCATGTATTTAGGCTTGGTTTCAGTAGGATATAAGAACTAAGTGGCTGAGCCAAAGGCTTCATAGAGAAGGTGTTTTTGAGGAACTAGCACATTCAGAGAAGGCACACTTACTTGGAAGAAATGAAGAATTCTTTGGATGACTGACCATGCATTATTAATGGGGGCTGAGTTGAAATTCACCCCTTTTGTCAGGGGCACTGTCTCCTATTTGTGGATAACTTCCATTACTGTGGGCTATGTCAGTTAGAGATAGAATATTTAAGGAGCAACGGTAGGGTATGGCTCACAAGAGATTTTCTTCTGGGGAAGGACATGACTCCTCCCAGGAAAAAAGAGAGTATTCGCCATTGTGTCACCACTAGAAGAAGAGAAGGCATATGTGTATGATAGATTGTGTGTGTGTGCATAGACATGCATTTCTGTCTGCAAATAAATTTTGTGTGTGTGTCTGTGCAAGAGTGTGATGTGTGTGCATGTGCTTGCACATGTGGAAACAAATATGCCTTTTAGGGCAGTGTGACTGTTGGACAGAGAGAAAGTAATGTATAGTACAAATGGGTTTTTAATAAAATAATATGCATACCTCAGGTTCTCTATTAAATTGTGTTACTTTTCTTTATGTTGCTGTTTATATAGTGTTCATATATATTTCTTATTAGGGAATCTCTCTATACAACTATGATATCTATGAATATACAGGGAGATGCAGATAGACATAGTTTATTCAAGTTAGAGTTCAAATGAATAGAATAGCTAAATATTTACCTTTCCCTCAGAAAATGTATCTTGAATAACGTCCAATATCATATTTTTCACTTCAAATATATATAATTATGGATATATTGTAAGTGCAACTTTAGGCTGCTAACCTGTGAGATTTAACTGCACATAATTGGCTTCAAGAGATTACACCCTTAATTAATAATATAATATACCTGAGTAGTTGAATTGTTGCATATAGCTGTAAATGTTAGGTGGATATATATGTGTTTGTAATTTGAACAAAATAATTCTGTTACTCTCCCCATATTATAAAATCAATATGTTAAAAAAAAATCTTTATTTTTCTAGAATGCCAGCTAATGAAAACAGAGAGACCAAAACCAAACACTTTTATTATCCGATGTCTTCAGTGGACCACTGTGATAGAAAGGACATTTCATGTAGATACTCCAGAAGAACGGTAAGAAATAAATTCTTATTATGTAGACTTGAGTTCCATAATGACTCACTATATCTTAGTCTTCATTAATTATTAAAAATGTAATATTTTCAGATTTTGTTTGCATGGGGGGGGGTTATATGAATAAGCCTTTGTAAAGCATTCCTAATCCATAAATTTATTCATGCATTATTAATGAGTTTATGTTTTTTACCCTGCTTTTTAGCCATTAACTTAAAAAATAGCTACCCCAAGCAAATATTTGCCCCAATGATGCTAATGAAGCAAATGGCATCTTCAGAGGTAAACAACTGCTTATGAGTGAAAACCGGGGGGAAAAACACAAGCTCACAGAGCAAGAATTCAGTAGTTTTATTGAAACAAATTAAAGCAGTTTATTCTGGCATCAAATGTTTTAAACAGAAACAAAAGAGAAATTAAACAAAAGAACTTAGATGGATATGCAGAAAAGAAACATAGAAACATTTTTTGTTTCCATGTAATGTAAACCACCCTGAGACATTTTTGGAAGGGTGGTATAGAAATTAATCAATCAGTCAATTAAATAAATTGTTTTCAGTACAAAATGATAAGCTTTTATACAACTGTGCATTTAATCAGTCCCCTCCCCCTCCAATTGTTATATCACGTGGCAGCGCTACTTGCTCCCAGCAATGGACAATATTAAGGAAAATTCACGGTTAAAATACCAAGAAATAAAATTACAAAATTATTACAGCAGAAATAAAAATCTTTGTTAAAAAAGAAAAAGCAAGGGAAGGGGAAGAAAAAGAAGCTTCCTTTCATCCTGAATAACTATTAGCCCAAAAAGGGTGTGTGTGTGTGTGTGTGTGTGCGCGCGCGCGAACAACCCCCCCCCCCAACAAAAGCCCAAAGGCTCTTCTTAATGGGAGGATTGGGGGAGGAGTAGTACTGTATATTAAAGAAGAGATTGATTCCAATAAGCCTAAAAACCTAGATGGACTAGAGTCCTCCAAAGAATTATTATGGGTGACAGTATGAGGACTGAAAGGAAATGGGTTACTAGGGACGTGCTATCACTATCCGGATCAAAGCTCTGAGAGCGTCTGGAGTTGGAGAAACAAATAAGAAAGGTGTCAAAGAGAGGGCAGTAATAATGGGTGATTTCAACTACCCACACATTGACTGGGTAAATTCACGTTCAGCTAATGAAAGAGAGGCCAAATTTCTAGACATGCTAAGTGGCTGTGCCTTAGAACAGTTAGTTGCGGAACCAACCATGGAAATGGCGACCTTGGACTTAATCCTGAGTGGTGCCCAGGACCTGGTGCGAGATGTCAGAGTTGCAGAATCATTGGGGAGCAGTGACCATAGTGTGATCCAATTCAGCATATATGCAAGTGGAGAATGGTCAAGGAAGTCCAATATAGATACTTTGGGGAAACTTTTCAAAAATGAGGGGACTGGTAAAAAGGAAGCTGAAAGGGAAAGTCATGAGGGTTAAATCACTCCAGAAAGCATGGAACTTATTTAAAACTAGAAGCTCAGTTGGAATGTATACCAAGAAGAGGAAAGGTACCACCATTCCATAGAGCATCTGGGCTAAAATTTTAGCTTGGTAAACCTTCAGTGCAGCAGGAATGGAATGAGCGCCTTTGGTGTGATTTTTTTTTTTTTTTAAATACAGCTGTGACTGTATGTTGAACCTTAGTGGCTAAAATAGTCACAGTGGGTCTCCATGAGATACACTCATGGAGCACAAGGCTGAGATATTTATACGTTTTAACTTGCTGAACGCTATTACCATTTATGGACCAGCAATGCTTTTTCAATCTCCTACCAAACACCATCACCTTGGTTTTATGAGTATTAATAGCCAGAAATTCCTCAGCACAGAATTGTGTAAGAGTTTTCAAAGAGTTCTCCACATGCCAACAAGCGTAGTAAATAGTAGTGCTGCATCATCAGCATACAGTAAGATAGATATCCTTCTACCTGCTAGCTTGGGCTGATGAAAAACAGGGTAATCTAAAAGGGGGATTAAATAATTGATATAAAAATTAAACAGGAAGGGAGCCAAATACAGCCCTGTTTAACCCCTTTCTGAACTGGGACAGGATCTGATAGATGACCTTTGCTGTCATACTTAACCATCAGTGACGTATTTTCATAAATAGTATAGATTAAAAAAAGGAGGCGAAGATCAGTGGAGGACCTAGCTAGTTTGTTCCAAAGATGCGTCCTAGAAATTGAGTCAAATGTGGCCCTGAAGTCAATGAAGGCCACATATGAGGAGTTTTTGCTAGAGCATTTCTCTATCAAATGGGAGAGGAACAAGGCTTAATCTGCAGTTGACCGGCCAGAACGAAAGCCTGCCTGTTCTTCTCTAAGGATGGAATTCTCTTCAGCCCAGGTGATAAGTTTATGGCACAAATGCCTCGCATAAAGTTTACTAATTATACATAATAAACTTATTGGGTGGTAATTAGAGGAGTTACAATGCTGACCCCCCTTATAGATCGGTGTGATGATAGCCATTTGCCAGTCCTCGGGAAAATGACCCACCCCATCAGTATAAGTGAAAAGCTTGGCTAGGATAGGGGCCCACCAGTCAATATCAGCTTTAAGAAGTTCCCCCGTGATCATATCCTTACCGGGGGCTTTACCACATGGTAACTGAGATATCAACTTAGTGACCTCACTCACAGAGACTGGTGGCCATGGGGGTAGACAGTCCAAATGATAATCAAGCGGAGATGACATCTGATAGATACAGCACCCCAAAATGTACTATCCAGGCATCGGCAGAAATATGGCCATTCAAGCTACCTGAGAACCCTTTAAGACTGCCTGATACTATTTTCCAAAACAATTTAACATCTTTTGACTTAGCTGCTGCAAGAAGTTGTTCACAGGATTCCTTCATCGCCACTTGCTCCCCACCCCACCCCGATTAGCCATTTATACTGTCTTTTCAGTTCCCTTATTTCTCTAGCCAAGTCATCATTTGAAGAAGCCCTGAATAAATTGAACTTAGTGACTAATGTATTCTTTACTTGGATGCAATCATTATCAAACCAGCTATGGTGGGTATGCCTCTTAGGTTTACCTCTTTTAGGAACCCTCTCCAAGATGACAATAAGGGAGGCGAAAAGAGAGTCTGAGGAACATTTAGCTAAAAGCATCAAGGGGAATAACAAAAACTTCTTTAAATACATTAAAGCAGGATACCTGCCAGGGAGGCAGTTGGACCATTGGATAATGAGGGAGTGAAATGGATTATTAAGGAGGATATGGAGGTTGCAGAGAGTTCTTCTAAATGAGTTCTTTGCGACCGTCCTCACGGCAGAGGACACTGAGCATATACCTTTTCCTGAAACAGGCTTTTCGGGAATGGAGGCTAAAGAACTAAGTCAGATAGAAGTAACAAGAGAGATTGTTCTAAACTGTTTGGAAAAACTGAAAACTAACAAATTGCCAGGGCTGGATGGAATCCATCCAAGAGTCCTCAAAGAACTCAAATATGAAATTGCTGACCTCCTTGCTAAAATATATAACTTATCCCTGCAATTGGGCTCTGTACTAGAGGACTGGAAAGTAGCAAATGTAACACCATTTTTCAAAAAGGGATCCAGGGGTGATCCAGGAAATTACAGGCCAGTTAGCTTAACGTACGTTCCAGGCAAATTGATGTAAAGCATCCTCAAGGATAAAATTGTAAAGCACCTAGAAGAACAGGCCTTGCTGCACATAGAACAACAGACCCTCCGGTGAGAGAACCAGCATGGCTTCTGCAAAGGTAGTCCAGTTCAATTTTATTACAGTCATTGATCAGGAAAAAAACCAGAACACAAAAATGCAAATATCAATATCAATATAACAAATATCAATATAACAAATATATAAGAAAATGAAGGAATAAGATTATAATTGACATTGGTAAAATAACCAACTAAGGAGTATTCATAATCTCCAGACATATCCCACAATGTAACAAAATTTGGCAACCTTCCACAGTCTGGCTTCGTTCTGTTCAGCTAAAAGATGAGAGAAACATAAGTTATCATCCAAATCTGGGTATAAGGCAAGTTCAGGGCAAATAAGCTCAAATCTAGCATCATCATAAAACTGGCAGTGTAAGATAACATGGACCATACTTTCAATCTCTCTTGAACCACATGGGCACACCTAATCTTTCTGGGGAATACCATGAAACCTCCCTTCCAGCACCATATTGTACAAAGCATTACAGGGGGCTAAAGTCGGGGCCTGATGAAATTTAGAGATAGAGAAGTGAAATAGATATGCTGCGGGTGAATAGTTCGAAATCTGGCTACCCAGAAACACATTTGCTGGAATGGCTCCTCGATCAATCTGGCCTTCCATGTCAAGAATTCTCTTTCGCAACCTGGTCCTTGCAGTATCGTACTTTAGGGATAGTATAGCGGCCGGAGAGAAGCCATAGTATGTTAATCTATCTTCCACATTCTTAATCCAACCAGAATGGTATGTGTCTTTTAGTACTAAAGATAGTAGACCCATGGAGCAAAATATAAGTTTTAATCAGTAGTCAAAGATAGCAATCCAAGCCCTGGCCTCCAATTTAACCATCCCAGCTTCAGGTCGCAAAACCACTCTAGGCACACAGCCAGGAACCTGGAATATATGTTTCAAAAAATTTGATTGTACAGCTTCCAATTTATTAAAACAAGGATAAATGCCCAGCTGTTTACCATATAGAAGCTGTGAACGTACTTTAGCTTCAAGCAGTATGATAGCTGCCGGGATGTATTGGGCACCTCTTGATCGATAATAAGATTGAATCAAAAAAGCGCTCTTTTTGGCAGTCTGTATAGTATAGTCTCTATGGGCTGTACAGTCGCCTGAAGCATGGAAGATAATTCCAAGATATTTAAAGTGATTAACTTGCTCCAGCCTACAGCCATTTAATGACCGCATACAAATTTTTGGGCGCTTCGCAAATACCATGATTTTGGTCTTGTCACAATTGATTTCAAGAGAATTCGATTTACAGAAATCATCTAGCGAGCGCAGCGCTCGTATTAGGCCTACCTGCATTTGCGAGATAATCACTACATTGTCCGCATACATAAGAGCTGTAAGGTGTTTACCTGCTAGTTTTGGTCGATGATGTTCCATTTTAGATATATGAGGAACAAGAGGATTGATAAATATGTTAAATAACAGTGGCACCAATATGCAGCCTTGTCTTATCCCTCTATGGGTCGGGATTCCTTTGGTAATATGGCCGTATTTGCTGCAGCGGACTCTTATTCGTGAGTTATTATGTAGACTTATTATCAGCCACAACAGACAGTGGTCTGTTGTCGAATTCGAAAGCCTGATCCATAGTTTTACCCTAGGAATCATGTCAAAGGTGGCTTTAAAGTCCACAAACCTGCATATAGGGCTCCACCTGGGTTAGAGGTGTACATTGCAACCAAATGATGTACAATTAAAGCAGGATCTACTACAGAATGGCCAGACCGGAAACAAAATTGCTCCTCATTAAGTATCCCATAGTCATCACACCAATCTAGTAGTTTGCTGAATAGATGTCTAGCATATAACTTGCCTATAATATTGAGCAGGCTAATAGGGCGGTAGTTTGCCGAGAACTTACAATCCCCCTTCTTATAAATGGGGATGATTATTGCCACTTCCCAATCACTAGGAACCAAAGCAGTCCTATCAATAAATGTGAATAGGGAGGCCAGGATTGGTGCCCACCATTCCAAATTGTTATTAAGGACTTCCGCCATAATATTGTCAGATCCAGGAGCCTTGCCCGGTTTTAATTGGGCAATTAAGGCACCTATTTCCTCACAGGTCACAGGGGACCACTGGGGTAACTGACTGAAATCCTCCATCAGGATATAATCAAAGTCATCAGCCTTCTTATAAATCTGAGAAAAGTGTTCCTCCCATACAGACGAAGGAATCATATAATCCAATCTTGGTAAACAACTATGGAGATGAGAGGCAATCAAGCACCAGAATACCGAAGAATTTTTTGATTTAGCAGCAACTATCAATTGCTGCCAGTTAACCCATATAGCCTCTCTTCTTTTTTGTTTCACCAGCTGTTTATAATATTTCTTTTGATCAATGACATAATCAAGGGAAGAAGATGACGGAGCAGACCTATAAAATTGATAGGCAGAAATAAATTGATCTTTAGCATTCATGCAGTCCCTGTCAAACCAACCTTTAGAGTATAAATTGGCCTTATAAGTGCCCTGGTTTTTTACCCTAGTTAACACAGCTTGAAAAGCCTGAATGATATCATGGTAGTGTAATAAAACACTTGGGTCCAATTCATTAGTTAATACCAAGGTCCGAGAATGCACCAAATTTGGAGAACTCAAAAGTGTACTAATTTGCTTACCCAGATTATTGGACCATTAGATCTGGTAGGGTTGTACCTCTAATTCAAAGGCCGGAGTATAAGTCAAATCAACAGTAATTGCTTTAGCATCAAAGTTTAAGAGTAGCTCCCCTGGCAGATGGTTACTCTCAGGGTGCCCAACTATTCTAAATTTGGTAAAATGAGAGAGCAAAGATGGAGAAATCGCCATATAATCTATTGCTGAAAATCGGGAACCTGAACAAAAGGTAAACTCATCTGGATAATAATCCGGAGTAGATTTATTCAGCAGATGAAGATCATCAAAAGTCTGTAAAAGACATAAACCAGCGAGATTACCAGATTTATCTTTAAATTGGTGCTCAAGTAAAGGGGGAGGAATCTCATGGTCAAATGGAAAAGCTCTGAATTGGGCAGATAGCTGATTATTATCATAACCCAATCTAGCATTAAAATCCCCTGCAATAACAATATGTGCGCAGGGGCAAGAGCAATACAGTTCCTCAATATAAGCTCTTAGCTTGGACCACACTGCTTTGATGTAAAAATCCAGGCATCTAGGGGAGATGAACACATTTATAATCAATAATGATATAGAGTCAGAGACAAGTTTCAAGGCCATTGCAAAATGCTCACAGCTAGATAATGGGAATATAGAGACCTTAAGAAAGGTATTAACAGATATACATAGGCCACCAGAGTGCCGTCCTCTAACACCTCCAGGACAGGCACCAACCGCAAAGGAGGTGAAACCCTCAAAGTTAGGCAAATTGGGCATCCAAGTCTCTTGGAAAATTAGTATGTCAAATTCTGCTATATATTTTACAAATATTGGATCATTTAGTCTGCTCCTTAATCTGGCCACATTCCATGATACCAATTTAAGCACGTAGGAGGATAGATAATGTCAATCTAAATTGGCAGAGGAGTACTTGTCATTAATATGCTTTCCCGGCTCAGGGGCACCATTAGTAGTAGAGATGTTCATGAGATTCTGTTCCACCAATTTCAAATCAGCAACAGACTGAAACAAGACATAACTTCCTTGGAAAGATTGGTCCAACAAAGACTGTAGAAGATCTGACGATCTGACTCCATTGTCTGGAATATTGTTTAAATGCAATGAAAAGGAAGATCTAAGCAGAGCAGGAGTGACAGCATGGTACAAAGTAGAAGAGTTCTGCAAAGGTAAATCTTGTCTCACCAACCTTTTGGAGTTCTTTGAGAGTGTCAACAAGTATGTGGATCAAGGTGATCCAGTTGACATAGTATACCTGGACTTCCAAAAAGCTTTTGACAAAGTTCTTCATCAAAGAC
This sequence comes from Hemicordylus capensis, assembly GCF_027244095.1. NCBI lineage: Eukaryota > Metazoa > Chordata > Lepidosauria > Squamata > Cordylidae > Hemicordylus > Hemicordylus capensis. The sequence goes on along the minus strand of NC_069657.1, from coordinate 386,793,053 downwards.
TCCTGAGGAAACTTAGCAGTCATGAGATAAGGGGACAAGTACATGTGTGGATTGCTAACTGGTTGAAAGACAGGAAACAGAGGGTAGATATAAATGGAGAGTTTTCACAATGGAGGGAAGTAAGAAGTGGAGTCCCCCAGGGATCTGTACTGGAACTGGTGCTTTTTAATGTATTCATAAATGATCTAGAAGCTGTGGTAAGCAGCGAGGTGGCCAAATTTGCAGATGATACCAAACTCTCCTTCGAGGATTAGGGTGCTGCTGCTGAATGCCAGGTCAGTTAACGCAAAAACATCACTCATCCACGATCTGATTGTGGATGAGCGTGCTGACCTGGTATGTGTGACGGAGACCTGGTTGGATGCGCTGGGCGGGGTTGGTCTCTCTCAGCTTTGTCCTCCAGATTTCCAGATTGTGCAGCAGCCCCGCCTTGAGGGTCGGGGAGGAGGCGTTGCAGTCATCTTTCGAGAGACTCTCCCCGTTTCCAGGTGCCCAGTCAGGCAATCTCAGAATTTTGAGTGTTTGTCCTTGAGGGTGGGCCTCTGAGATAGGGTGGGGATTCTGTTGGTGTACCGACCACCCCGCTGCACTTCAGTCTCCCTACCTGAGCTGGCGGGGGTGGTCTCGGAGGTGGCCTTGGGTTCCCCCAGGCTTATTGTTTTGGGGGATTTCAATGTCCACGCTGAGGCCCCCCATAGTGGGTGTGGCTCAGGATTTCATGGCCTCCATGGCAACCATGGGCCTGTCTCAATTGGTATCGGGCCCTACCCACGTGGCGGGACACACTCTGGATCTGGTTTTTGCCGACTGGGAAATAAATGATCTGGAGGTGGGGGAATTTGAGACAACTCCCTTGTCATGGACAGATCATCACCTGGTGGGGTTTAGTTTGACTGCTCCGTCTGCCTCTGCAGGGGTGGTGGGCCGATTAAGATGGTTCGCCCCCGGAGGCTTATGGATCCGCTTGGATTTCAGACGGCCCTCGGGGAGTTTCTAGTGTCCAGAGCTGGTGACCCTGTTGAGGCCTTGGTTGATATCTGGAATGGAGAGATGGCCCGGGCTGTTGACAAGGTTGCTCCTAAACGCACTCTCCGGCTTGGTGGAGCCCGTTCTGCTCCTTGGTTTTCCTCGGAGCTTAGGGCGATGAAGCAACTCGGGTGACGGCTGGAGCGATGCTGGAGGAAGAGTCGTCACGAATCCGACCGAACACGGGCTAGAGCCCATTTTAGGGACTACGCCGTGGCGGTGGGGGCGGCGAAGAAATGCTTTTTCTCCGCCTCCATTGCGTCTGCTCAGTGCAGACAAACAGAGCTGTTTCGTGTGGTGAAAACCTTGCTCCACACATCCCCCCGGACAATGGGGGAGGAGTCATCTACGGCTCTTTGTGATCGGTTTGCCTGTCGCTTTGCAGATAAAGTCGCTTGCATCCATGCTGACCTGGACTCCAGAGTTTTGGCAGTTCCGGCAGATGTGCCTTTGATACTATCTGGTCCCGTTGTGTTGGATTCTTTTCGGTTGGTGCGGCCTGAGGATGTGGACAAGATCCTTGGCAGTGTGCGGGCGACTTCGTGCGCTCTTGACCCTTGCCCTTCATGGCTAATAAAAGCTGCCAGGGAGGGGACAGGCAGATGGATGGAGGTGATCGTTAATGCTTCATTAAGGGAGGGCAGGATGCCATCGTGCCTCAAGGAGGCGGTGATAAGACCACTATTAAAAAAGCCCTCCCTTGATCCCTCCAACCTAGACAACTATAGACCTGTGTCTAACCTTCCCTTTTTGGGCAAGGTGATGGAGCGTGTGTTGGCGTCTCAGCTGCAGAGGGTCTTGGATGATACGGATTATCTGGACCCTTTTCAATCTGGCTCCCGCCCCGGGTATGGGACTGAGACTGCCTTGGTCGCTCTAGTGGATGACCTACGCCGGGAACTAGACAGGGGGAGTGCGTCCCTGTTGATTCTGCTGGACTTCTCGGTGGCGTTCGATACCATCGACCATGGTATCCTCTTGGGCCGCCTCTCGAGTATGGGAATCGGAGGCACTGCGTTGCAGTGGTTCCGGTCCTTTCTTGATGGGAGGGTCCAGAAGGTGGTGCTGGGGGACTACTGCTCGGCCCCGTGGCCGTTGGCCTGTGGGGTCCCGCAGGGATCGGTCTTTCCCCCCATGCTGTTTAACATCTACATGAAGCCGCTGGGAGAGGTCATCCGGGGATTTGGACTGAGTTGTCAGCAATATGCGGATGACACTCAGCTCTATCTCTCCTTGTCATCTGATCCTAGGGAGGCGGTGGATGTCCTAAATCGGGGGCTGGAGGCCGTGATGGGTTGGATGTGGGCTAACAAACTGAAATTGAATCCGGATAAGACGGAGGTACTGTTGGTCAGTAGGAGAGCCAATCGGGATGAGGAGATTTTACCAGTTCTGGATGGGGTTGCACTCCCCTTGAAGGAGCAAGTACGCAGCTTGGGGGTACTACTGGACCCGGCTCTGCTTTTGGAAGCTCAGGTGGAGGCGGTGGCCAGGGGTGCCTTTGCACGGCTTCGGCTGGTGCACCAGCTGCGTCCCTTTCTCGAGAAGGCAGATCTGGCCACGGTTACCCACGCCTTAGTCACGTCGTGGCTGGATTACTGTAACGCGCTCTGCGTGGGGCTGCCCTTGAAGAGTATCTGGAAACTGCAGCTAGTGCAAAACGCGGCAGCGAGGGTTTTATCCAGAGCTGCCCGTTGGGAACATATCACCCCCATTTTGAAAGAGCTGCACTGGCTGCCGGTTCGTTTCCGGGTCCAATTCAAGGTGCTGGTTTTGACCTTTAAAGCCCTAAACGGTTTGGGCCCAGGGTATTTGAGGGATCGCCTGCTCCCAAGGGTTGCTGCCCGCTCGACGAGGACATCTGAGGGGGCCCTGCTCCGGGTGCCGACAATGAGGGAGGCCTGGCTTTCATGCACTCGGGACAGGGTCTTCTCTGTTGCTGCCTCTAGACTCTGGAATGCTCTCCCAGTGGCCATTCGTTCCTCAGACTCCATCACGGCTTTTAGAAAACTTTTAAAGACTTGGCTTTTTACCCAGGCTTTTGCATAATTGTTTTTACTGCGGCTTCTCTGTGTTTTTATCTGTTATCTGTTGTCTTGTTTTTATGCTTGTTTTATAGGTTTTTAGCTTGATGTTTTAATTGCTTGATGTTTTTATTGCTTTTATTGTATGTTTTAATTTTTGTAAACCGCCTTGGGGTTTTCTTTTAACAAAAGGCGGTATAGAAATGTTAAATAAATAAATAAATAAATAAATAAATAAACAAACAAACTCTTCCGGGTAGTGAAATCCAAAACGGATTGTGAGCAGCTCCATAAGGATCTCTCCAAACTGGGGGAGTGGGTGACAAAGTGGCAGAGGCAGTTTAATGTTGGCAAGTATAAAGTAGTGATGCACATTAGGATGAAAAACCCCAACTTCAAGTATAAGCTGATGGGATCTGAGCTGTTGGTGACTGGCCAGGAGAGGGATCTTGGGGTTGTGGTGGACATCTCGTTGAAAGTGTCGACTCAATGTGCGGCAGCTGTGAAAAAGGCCAATTCCATGCTAGGGATCATTAGGAGACTGGGATTGGAAATAAAACAGCTAATATTATAATGCCCTTATACAAAATTATGGTGTGGCCACACCTGGAGTACTGCATATAATTCTGGTCTCCACATCTAAAAAAGGACATTGTAGAACTGGAGCAGGCGCAAAGAGGGCAACCAAGATGATCAGGTGCCTAGAGCACCTTTCTTATGAGGCAAGGCTACAACACCTGGGGCTATTTAGTTTAGAAAAAAAGACGACTGCAGGGAGACATGATAGAGGTCTATAAAATAATGCATGGTGTGGAGAAAGTGGATAGAGAGAAATTCTTCTCCCTCTCACATAACACTTGAATCAAGGGTCATCCCATGAAATTGACTGCCAGAAAATCTAGAACCAGCAAACAGAAGTACTTTTTCACACGACGCATAATCAACAACTTGTGGAATTCTGTGCCACAAGATATGGCAACAGGCAACAACCTGGATGGTTTTAACAGGGGTTTGGATAACTTCAGCGTGGAGAGGTCTATCATCAGCTACTAGTCAGAGGGCTATAGGCTACCTCCAGCCTCAAAGGCAAGATGCCTCTGAGTACCAGTTGCAAGGGAGTAACAGCAGGAGAGAGGGCATGCCCTCAACTCCTGCCTGTGGCTTCCAGCGGCATCTGGTGTGCCACTGTGTGAAAAAGGATGCTGGACTAGATGGGCCTTGGGCCTGATCCAGCAGGGCTGTTCTTATGTTCTTAAAGCTGTTGCATAAACTTAGCAGTCATGGGATAAGGGGACAGGTTCATGTGTGGATCAGTAACTCATTGAAGGACAGGAAACAGAGGGTAGGAATAAATGGACAGTTTTCACAATGGAGAGAAGTAGGAAGTGGGCTCCCCCAGGAATCGGTACTGGGATCTGGTAAGCAGCGAAGTGGCCAAATTTGCAGATGATACTAAACTATTTATGGTAGTGAACTCCACAACAGATTGTGAGGAGCTCCAAAAAATCTCTACAAACTGGGGGACTGGGTGAGAAAATGGGAAATGTGCTTTGTAAGTAATGTAAGTAAGTGTATGGTGATGTATATTGGGGTAAAAAAACCCAACTTCACATATGCACTGATGGGATCTGACTGTCAGTGACTGACCAGGGGAGAGATCTTGGTTGGACAGCTAATTGAAACTGTCAACTCAGTGTGCGGCAGCTGTAAAAAAGGCCAATTCCATGCTAGGAATCATTAGGAAGGGGATTGATAATAAAAATGCTAATATTATAATGCCCTTGTACAAATGTTTGTTGCGGCCACATCTGAAGTACTGTGTATAGTTTTGGTCACCGTATCTTAGGAAGGATATTGTAGAACTGGGAAAGGTTCAGAAGAGGGCAACCAAGATGATCAGGGGCCTGGAGCACCTTCCTTATGAGGCTGGGCTATAGCATCTGGGGCTCTTTACTTTGGAAAAGAGGCAACTAAGGGTGATTGAAGTGTATAAAATTATGCATGGAGTGGAGAGGGTAGAAAAAGAGAAATTGTTCTGCTTCTCTCACAAAATTAGAACCAGGAGTCATCCCATGAAACTAAAAGTTGGGAAATTTAAGTCCGACCAGAGGAAGTACTTTTTCACACAACGCATAATTAATCTATGGAATTCTTTGCCATAGGATGTGGTGATGGCCACCAGCTTGGACGGCTTTAAAAGGGGCTTAGACAAATTCATGGAGGACAAGTCTATCAATGACTACTAGTCTGGTTGCTGTGGGCCACCTCTAGCCTCAGAGGCATGATGCCTCTAAATACCAGTTGCAGGGGAGCAACAGCAGGAGAGAGGGCATGCCCTCACCACTTGCCTGTCGGCTCCCCAGAGGTTTCTGGTGGGCCACTGTGTAAAACAGGATGCTGGACTAGATAGGCCTTGGGCCTGATCCACCAGGGCTGTTCTTATGCTCCAAAGGTTCCTTAACATACCAGGCCTCCAATCTTTTCCAGGCCTCCAGCCTCTGGGCCTCCAAATTATCCCAGCAATTCAGGACTCTTGTTGTCTGATTTATAATTTAGCAACCTAGCCATACTCATCTTAATTAATAAAATCAATTCTGTATTGAGTAATAATGATTCAAGGGATTTTCAAATGCTCTTCTTTGTTGTTTTCAAATGTTCTATTGTGGGTAGCTAAGCAAGCCTAGATTGATATAAGCAATGTAGCAAGGAGGTCTGTTATTTTTATCCTGTTATTGTATCCTTTTAACTTATATTTAGTCTGCCATGATTTAGTCAAGGTCTTTCCACTGCCTATAGATGAAACTTCCATATACTGGTGTTAACCCATCCAAAAGTCAGGATTGTTCTCACGTCACCAAACTGCTGACCTTTCTGAAAAACAAATGATATCTCAAAATTGTCTGTTCCTAACTGAGGCTACCTAAGATGGATCCTTACAGGACAAGTCTTCTTGACACACCTGGGCAACATTTATCACATACAGGCAAACCTCTCTATCTATGGATTTGCCATCTGTGGTTTTGCATATCTGTGGTTGGGTAATTGATACCCGACCTCTACACATTGTGGGTGAGGGGGATAAGGAAGAGGGGAAGGGGAAAGGTTAATTACATTACTACATCCACGGGTCATGGGGTGTCCAGAAATGATCTTGGAGGTCATGCCCAGCCACCATTTTAGGGAAAGGAGACATTTTCTGCTTGTTGATGTAAAAAAAGAAGGCGTGACTTTTCACAGAAAAAACCCTCAGATTTTAGACTTTGGGTGGCATTGCTGGACTACTGGAGGCTTGTGGATCATGGTAGCGCATTTTACTTCATGTGTCTCCCCCCCCCCTTTGCCCATTTTCTCCATACTTTTCAGTCCTCCAGCAACCTAACCCCCCGATGCCATTGCCCTGATGACTTGGCAGTTTCCTTATCCGCAGTAATTGCAGAGACCCAAACCCCTGTGAATACTGAGGTCCTCCTGTATTCTTCAGTGAGGATTTTTGGTAGGTAAACAATGTGGGGCAAAAGTTAATCCTCCTTTCCCTACACCACAGCCCTCATCCGCTAGCCTGTTCCAGCAGCTGCTATTTTAAAGATAAATGAAACCTGATACAGATAAGTGATGTGTTTAGCATCAAGTCTAGTTATGTCTGGCCTTTAGAATATCTGATTCATCAACATGGTTTCCGTGCTCAACACGATTGGGCTTTGTGCCCGCAGAGAGACCTCGTCTGAGTCTTTCCAAGCTGAAAAGTTTTTTCTCAAATGGGAGGTAGCCCCACCCCATGGAGCAGTATGCATACATCTCAGCAGTCATCCTCAGTCTTCCTGCTTCTGCCGACAGGTCGACATGTCTATGAGTTGCTCCGCACTGAACAACAACAAGGACAAAAGATTTTACCTCCTTTCCCTGATTTTTTTACACACACACACTCTCTTTCTCTTTCTGCTTTTATTTTAGTTTTACATGCTTTCTGTTTGCGTCTTTATTTCTTCTTGGTTGCCCCCACTTTTCCCATTGGGGCTCATAGTTTCTGGCCTTCTAGGTTACTTATAGCCAGCAAAGTTAGTTTCAAATTTTGCATCTGGTGCAGGGCTAGACTACCATCCACCGATGGGCACAGCCGCTGTCTGTTTTGCCTTGGCGAGGCACACAAGGTTGATTCTTGCTCACACTTTGCTAAATGTACTAGCAAGTGAGGAAAAATCGTGTCTTCCTCCTTACTTTGTGGCTGTGGAAACAAGCATTAAAATCTTCCCAGCAAGTGGCTCTACCTTCCACAACCCCAGAAATGCAAACTAATGCTTCCCCACCAAGTTCGGGCTTACAGTTCTCCTCCGCTGCTGCTTTCCTTGGGGGTGCGCCTGCTCCACGGCAGACTAAAGATCCTATGGCTCCCAAAATGGCCACTTCAGTACTGATGGTCCCTACAACTTCGTCTTTAAGCTCTCCTTCCTTCGTTCCTAAGCCCTCGGATCCGACTGTCTCTTTTCTCATTAAGAAGAAGAAGAAGCAGCCAAGGCAATCCATAGAGGAAACTCAGGCACTTAAGCGCAAACTACCATCTCAAGAAACCTCTACTAAACCTAAAAAGAAATGCAAAATTACTCCGTATTCGGAACCAGGTCGAACCCAATTGAATCCTATCGATACCGAGTCACGAGCTGTTGACCCCAATCCTGAAGGGCCCCATGACTGCCTCGATCCCGAGTAGGCCTTCTAGTCTGAGGACCGTCAATATACTTATTTTGAAGCCAAAGATGCCATTGACGATCCAGAATACCTTTTCAACATAGAAGTAGCTCCACATACCCATCTGTTCGAATCTGAACCTGCACTCCAAGAACCCGACTTTGAAGCCAAGTTTGAATCCCGCTTCCCTCCCCCCAAGAGGGGCCCCTACCTAGGCTCGTTCCTCTGCCTTTCACTTAACAAACCGGGGCATCCATCTGACAGAGAACATTACTACTCTAATTGGAACAAACCCCTGGCTTATTGGTCCTACCACCAGGAATCTTCCTACCACCAGAGGCACCATGAACTTTATGATAGCAATTGGCAGCCCCCTCCTCGAACCTATATCCAATGTAACACCCAGCTGCACCAGTGGGATTATGATGCCCCATCGAGAAACTGCTCTCATTCCCCTTCCTGATCAGTCACCAGACCTTCTGGCCTCCTGGAGAAGGAACTACCTCCCAGACTGTCAAGAGCCCAGGCCTTCATCAATCATCTGAGGCCCTGTAACTGCCTCCACCACCTCCGAGGTCTACCTCCTTACCACCCCTCAAACTAAAAGAACCAGTCCTTGAACACAGAACACACTGTGGAAACTACGGACCAACCCCAACCCACTGAACTGGGTTCCTCTGACCCAGAAACGGACTACGATGACCCTGACATCCATTCTCCACCATCTCAACAAAACAAGTCAGACCCGGACCCCGTTTTTGGGGCCTCATGAGGCAGACATGAGAGCTCCTATTTCACTCCCTCTCAATGTGGGTTTATTAGGCATCACAAAATCATGCTGGCTAAAACCTTCTTCATTGCCTAAGCCTACCAAGCATCTTGAGAGCTTCTACCGAGTCCATACCAAGGGTGAACAGACTGGAACCTTCTTGTTGAAACACCCCACACCCAACTTGGCTGTTGTCGAGTCCTTCCTATCTAAGAATAGATCTCATCCAATTTCTGCCTCTCCAGTTAAGGAAGGGAGAAAACTCGACATGTTCGGCTGCCGCTTGTACTCCATCTCCATGCTCCACCTTCGTATTACCAATTACCAAGCCTACAACAATAGATACAACCACTTCCTTTGGCAACTTATGGCGCCCTTCTTAGACCACCTACCTCCAGACAGGAAGGACCCCACCGAAGTGTTTTTAAAAGAAGCAGCACAACTAGCCAAACAGGAGCTTCACACTGTGAGACACTCCACTGAATGTGCAGCTAAAGTTATGTCCACTTCCATAACCATATGCAGACACGCTTGGCTACACTCCTCTGGCCTAGCACATGATGCCTGCGTGCCTATAGAAGACCTTCCCTTTGAAGGAGAAGCTCTCATCAGAGAAAAGATTGACGAAACCCTTCAAAACGTTCAACGCCTTCGTAATACTGCTTTTTCAATTATCAATCAATCTCAACCTACCAGACTATTCAGGTCCAATAGGTGGAACAAACCACCTCTGCCGTGAGCCCAACAACAGTATCACCAGGAGATTGCTCCTTTCGCTCTCCCAAGTTACCGATCCCCTCACAGCACCACCCTGCTCTGAAGTCCAGACTGCCACAGTCTTTCCTCAGGAAGCAGTGACTCCTCCTTCCAGAGCTGACTTGGTACCTGCCTCTCTCACTTTCTGCTGGCTTGGAAGTCGATCACCTCAGATTCATGGGTCCTCACTATCATCAGTCAGTTACGCCCTGGAATTTTCCTCCATACCCCCATTCAACCTCCCAGTGCCCATGGTTCCTACCCCTACTCTGCTGTCAAAAGTCAAATCTTTACTAAACAAACATGCCATAGAACCAGTGCTCAACCCAAATTCCCTTGGTTTCCACTCCACCTACTTCATGGTCCCAAAGATCGACGGCGGTCTCCATCCCATCCTGGACCTTCAAGACCTCAACCTTTCTATAATCTACAAATGCTTTCAGATGGTCACCATACCTATCATCCTGGCCCTTCTACACAGGGGTGTATGATTAGCTTCCCTAGATCTCAAGGATGCTTACTACCACCTCACCATCCACTCACAACATCGCTGCTATCTGAACTTCACTGTACAAGGCCAGACTTGCCAATTCAGAGCCCTACCCTTGGGCCTCGCCTCCACGCCATGTGTCTTTACAAAATGTATGGCCTCTCTACAACAACGTGGCGTTTCTACAACAAAAGGGCATACAGCTCTTCTTCTACTTAGACAGCTGGCTCTACTTAGACAACTGGCTCCTGGTAGCAGACAACTCCTCTGACCCCTGACAAGCAATCTGCTCCACCATCTCTCTTCTAACCAGTCTAGGCCACTCCACTAGATAAGCTACAAAGAGTCCAAACTCATCTCTACGCACTGCATAGAATTCTTACGCCTCCTTTTCAACTCCTCCCATGAGAGGCTGTACCTACCCAAACGCAGGATTCAATCCATCCTTTCCCTGACGTCTACAGTAGCTGCTTAACATTGCCATAGAGCTCATGTCATGAGCCCAGCAGTCCTTCTCCCCCCACCCTGCTGTGGTGATTTTATTTTTTTATTTTATTTATTTTTGCATTTATATACCGCCTTTCATTAAAAAGATAACCCCAAGGCGGTTTACAAAAGTTAAAAACATACAATAAAAACACAATAAAAACATCATATTAAAAGTACAAAAACATATAAAAACAGGCATAAAAACAACACAACAAATACAACAAATAGAAACACAGAGAAGCCGCAGTAGAAAACAATCATGTAAAAGCCTGGGTAAAAAGCCAAGTCTTTAAAAGCTTTCTAAAAGCCGTGATGGAGTCCGAGGAACGAATGGCCGCTGGGAGAGCATTCCAGAGTCTGGGGGCAGCAACAGAGAAGGCCCTGTCCCGAGTGCACGACAACCGGGCCTCCCTCATTGTCGGCACCCGGAGCAGGGCCCCCTCAGATGTCCTCGTCCAGCGGGCAGCAACCCTTGGGAGCAGGCGGTCCCTCAAATACCCTGGGCCCAAACCGTTTAGGGCTTTAAAGGTCAAAACCAGCACCTTGAATTGGACCCGGAAACGAACCGGCAGCCAGTGCAGCTCTTTCAAAATGGGAGTGACATGTTCCCAACGGGCAGCTCTGGATAAAACCCTCGCTGCCGCGTTTTGCACTAGCTGCAGTTTCCGGATATTCTTCAAGGGCAGCCCCACGTAGAGCGCATTACAGTAATCCAGCCGCGACGTGACTAAGGCGTGGGTAACCGTGGCCAGATCTGCCTTCTCGAGAAAGGGACGCAGCTGGCGCACCAGCCGAAGCCGTGCAAAGGCACCCCTGGCCACCGCCTCCACCTGAGCCTCCAAAAGCAGAGCCGGGTCCAGTAGTACCCCCAAGCTGCGTACTTGCTCCTTCAAGGGGAGTGCAACCCCATCCAGAACCGGTAAAATCTCCTCATCCCGATTGGCTCTCCTACTGACCAACAGTACCTCCGTCTTATCCGGATTCAGTTTCAGTTTGTTAGCCCACATCCAACCCATCACGGCCTCCAACCCCCGATTCAGGACATCCACCGCCTCCCTAGGATCAGATGACAAGGAGAGATAGAGCTGAGTGTCATCCGCATATTGCTGACAACTCAGTCCAAATCTCCGGATGACCTCTCCCAGCGGCTTCATGTAGATGTTAAACAGCATGGGGGACAAGACCGATCCCTGCGGGACCCCACAGGCCAACGGCCAGGGGGGCGAGCAGTAGTCCCCCAGCACCACCTTCTGAACCCTCCCCTCAAGAAAGGACCGGAACCACTGCAACGCAGTGCCTCCGATTCCCATACTCGAGAGGCGGCCCAGAAGGATACCATGGTCGATGGTATCGAACGCCGCCGAGAGGTCCAGCAGAACCAACAGGGACGCACTCCCCCTGTCTAGTTCCCGGCGTAGGTCATCCACTAGAGCGACCAAGGCAGTCTCAGTCCCATACCCGGGGCGGAAGCCAGATTGAAAAGGGTCCAGATAATCCGTATCATCCAAGACCCTCTGCAGCTGGGACGCCACCACACGCTCCATCACCTTGCCCAAAAAGGGGAGGTTAGACACAGGTCTATAGTTGTCCAGGTTGGAGGGATCAAGGGAGGGCTTTTTTAATAGAGGTCTTACCACCGCCTCCTTGAGGCACGATGGCATCCTGCCCTCCCTTAACGAAGCATTAACGATCACCTCCAGCCATCTACCTGTCCCCTCCCTGGCAGCTTTTATTAGCCATGAAGGGCAAGGGTCAAGAGCGCACGAAGTCGCCCGCACACTGCCCAGGATCTTGTCCACATCCTCAGGCCGCACCAACTGAAAAGAATCCAACACAACGGGACCAGATGGTACCAGAGGCACGTCTGCCGGAACTGCCAAAACTCTGGAGTCCAGGTCAGCACGGATGCAAGCGACTTTATCTGCAAAGCGACAGGCAAACCGATCACAAAGAGCCGTAGATGACTCCTCCCCCATTGTCCGGGGGGATGTGTGGAGCAATGTTTTCACCACACGAAACAGCTCTGTTTGCCTGCACTGAGCAGACGCAATGGAGGCGGAGAAAAAACATTTCTTCGCCGCCCCCACCGCCACGGCATAGTCCCTAAAATGGGCTCTAGCCCGTGTTCGATCGGATTCGTGACGACTCTTCCTCCACCGTCGCTCCAGCCGTCGTCCGAGTTGCTTCATCGCCCTAAGCTCCGAGGAAAACCAAGGAGCAGAACGGTGATGACCACCGGAGCAATGCTGGGGCCAGCTGTTTGGCCCAGCATCTCTAACTAACTGTGAGGCATGCCTGCGTAGTTGTGAGAGATTGTTTCAAGCTCATGATGTCAAGGGCTTGTGATGATCTCTCACAACTGTGCAGGCGCGCCTCACAGTTAGAGACAATGGGCTGAACAGCAGGCCCCAGCGTTGCTCTGGTGGTTGCCACCGGGTGTGGGTGTGGGGAGAAGGACTGCTGGGCTCACCCCTCAGCAGCCACCCCTTGGCCAAGTAGCAGCTGAAAATATTTTTTAAAGGAAAGTTTGGTGTGTCAGGACACACAGGTGGAGGCTCCCTTGACCATTTAGATGCCCCCTGAACCTTGGAGGCCACGGGCTGGATCCCCAAGGTCCGGGGGTTAGAGCACCACTTGCTATATGACCTCAACCACCAACATACTCCCTCAGGCCCCTCATATCCCAACCACTTCAACACTGGTTTCTCCACACCTTTCACCCCCAATACGACCCTCAGTCCCAATGTCTCCACGTGCCTCTACATGTTCGCCTAACCCTCTGCTGGTGGTTAGACCCCTGCAATCTATGTTTCGGGTCTCCCTTCCATCTGCCACCCTCCAGTTTCATTCTGACTACAGATGCCTCAGAGATGGACTGGGGAGCCCACATGAACCATCTCTACCTACAGGGTACATGGATGTCATCAGAGGCTGCCCACCATAGCAGTTATCTAGAACTCTTAGCACTTTTCAAAGCCCTTCGCAGCTTCCTTCTGCTCTTCACCCGGACTGCCGTCACTATTCAAACCAACAACACTACCACAAAATCCTATCTCAGCAGACAGGGCGGAACCACCTTCATGGTTCTTCTCCACCTAGCCATGGACCTCTGGCACTGGTGCATCTGACACTCCATCACTCCCAGGGCCATTCATATACAAGGCTAGGCCAACTTTCAAATGGATACCCTCAGCAGAGCAGGAGTCACTTCCCACGAATGGCAATTAGACCGTGACTCTCTCCAGTCTCTTTTTGGGGTTTGGTTTCAGCCACAGATAGACTTCTTCATCTCCCACCTAAACGCTTAATGTCGCCATTACTGCTTCAGAGTGGGCCTATGCCTTCAGTCCCTGGGCGAAGTCTTTGCTATCTTGTGCGCAGAACTTCGAGCATACTTGTTTCCCTCCATTCCGCTAATCCTCAGGATTCATCCGAAATTTCTGCAGGACCAGCCAGAATGCATCGTCATTATCCCATGGTGTCCCAGAAGACCCTGGTTCCCCCACTTCCTACAACTCTCAGCCAGAAGATATTACCACCTTCCCTCACCGACTTACCTTTTGTCCCAACAATTCTGACAACTGCTGCATCCTGATGTCCTCAGCCTTTGTCTTACAGTGTGGTTTGCCTTTCCGCCCAACCTCCAACTTGTCCTCGCAGCTTCCCACAAGCCTGCTACAATAAAATCTTATCAGCATAAATGGACACATTTCCGTCACTTCCTATCCTCCCAAGGACTCTTGGAAACCACTTTCTCCATCCAACATGTTTGTTCTTACTTACAATCCTTAAAAGAATCTGGATTGAAGATGTCATCTCTTGGAGTTCATCTAGCTGCCATTGTGGCTCATTCCACTCCTAGTTCTACTTCCTGTTTTTGAGATTCTACAGTTAAATGTTTTTTAAGAGGTCTTGTTCATGTATAATGCCCCCTTCCTGGGACCTATCTCTCGTACTTACCTGTTTAATGTGACCCCTGTTTGAGCACATAGTCTCTGCCTCAGACGACCTCATTTCCTGTAAAGTGGCCTTTTTAGTGGCCATCACTTCTGCCGTATGAGTGAACTGTGGACTCTCTGTTCGGACACCCCTTACTTGATTTTCCACAAAGACAAAGTGGTCTTCCGGACAGATGTCACTTTCTTTCCTAAAATTCATCTCCTCCTTCCACTGGTCACAGCCTATTTCTCTACCTGTCTTTTCCCCGAACCCATCAGATGATGCCCAGCGATTCCTACACACTCTAGATGTGAGGAGGGCGCTAGCTTACTATCTCCATCAGATGAAAGATTGGTATTCCTCTCCGGCTCCCTTCCTCTCTCATTCTAGTCCCAACCGCAGCAGACAAGCTTCTGCTCAGACTATCTCTCATTGAGTCACCCGCACCATCTCCCTATGCTATAAAATCACTAAAAAGACACCACCTTAATCTCTAAAAGCTCATTCTACCTGAGCTATGGCGGCATCCACAGTTTTTGACAGATCCATTCCTCTCGAGGTCATCTGCCAGGCCACCTCATGGGTGTCACCTCACTCCTTTATAAAGCACTACGTCTTGGACATCTGCTCCCGCAGAGATGCTGCCTTCTGTACTTCAGTCTTGCAGTTGCTCTTCACATGATGTCCTATCTCCAGGTAAGATTGGCACAGGGTGCAGCTTTCTAATTGTGTTGAGCACAGAGACCATGTCGAAGAATATCAGGTTGCTTACCTGTAAGTTGGGTTCTTCTAGTGGTTATCTGTGCTCTTACACGCCCACCCATCATCCCCTCTTAATCTTTTAGGTCGCAGGACTCATTGACTGAGGAGGATGGCTGGGACACACGCGTACTGCTCCATAGCGGCTGGGGCTACCACCGATTTGAGAGAAAACCTTTCAGCTTGGAAAAACTCAGACAAGGTCTCTGTGCAGGGGCAAAGCCCAATCATGTAAGAGCACAGATGACCACTAGAAGAAGTCTTATGGAGGAGAGGTCTATCAACATCTACTAGTTGGAAGGCTATAGGCCACCTCCAGCCTGAAAGGCAGGCTGCCTCTGAGTACCAGTTGCAGGGGAGTAACCGCAGGAGAAAGGCCATGCCCTCAAATCCTGCCTGTAGGCTTCCAATGGCATCTGGTGGGCCACTGTGTGAAACAGGATGCTGAACTAGATGGGCCTTGGGTCTGACCCAGCAAGGGCTGTTCTTATGTTCTTGTGTTCTTGCAGGTAAGCAGCCTGACGATACTGTGGCTTAAGACATAATTATAATTTGCTCACATAAGGTAGTAATTTATAGTATAACCATTAACCATTATCACTTCCTACAGAAGAAGATTCAGGTGAGTTGATGTTCAGTTCAAGAATGTGATTTATCGTAATTCAGCATATGGTGTGTTCTGTTGTATGGCATAGACTTTGTCAAGCTTAATCACGTGTAGCAGAAACTAGTTCTTCTAAGTACCAGCTATTACATTTGATTTATTGATTTGGCCTTTCTTTCCCTAGTCTTTCTATTTTATTTATGCATTTTTTATAATTATGCATTCATAAATTTAAGTGTACTTTGTTACATAATAATACAACAAGAGCTGTGCTGAATCAGGCCTAAGGCCTATCCAGTCCAGCATCCTGTTTCCCACAGAGGTTAATCCAGATAATACCTCTGGGGCGACCACAAGCAGGCAGCAAAGGCATGCACTCTCTCTTGCCATTGCTCCCCTGTAACTTGAATTCAGTGGCATTTGCTTCTGAACCTGGAGGTAACATGTAGCTGTCAAGACTCATAGCCATTGATAGTCTTGCCCTCCCTGAGTCTGGAAAGCTTTTTAAGGCCATCCAAGCAAGTGGCCATCACCACATCCTATGACAGAGAATTCCCTAGCTGAGTTATGTGCTATATGAAAATGTAGTTGTTCTGTCCTAAATTTTCTACCAGTTTCATGGAATGACCCTTGGTTTTAGTGTTATGAGATAGGGATAAAACCGCTCTGTCCACCCTCTCCACACCATGCATATTTTTATAAACCTCTAATCGTGTCTCCTCTTAGTCATTTTTTTTCTAAACTAAAAAGCCCCAAATGTTGGAGCCTTTCCTTGTAAGGAAGATGGTCTAGATGGTGTTCTAGCCATCTGATCATTTGGTTGCCCTCTTCTGTACCTTTTCCAATTCTATAATATCTATCTATAATATTCTATGATATTTATAATATAGTGACCAGAACTATACACAGTGACCAACATCCTAATGTTGTGGAAGTGCTGCATGCAAAGCACCTCTACCGAATCATCATAATCCAGAGTTCCACTGCATGGCACTCACATGTGTGTGTTTGAGATTTTTTTTTGCCAATATCTCCTTCCCCTGGAAGTGCTGCAACATGCAAACATATGCCTGTGCAGGCTGTGTGACCCTCAGGGACATATTTTTATATGCTAAAGAGTACTTCCAGGGGAAAGAGAGATTGGTGAAAATCTCTCCAGTCACCTGTGCAGTAGGATTCTGGATTATTTACCACTGCTGAGATACTTTGCACACAGCATCTCTGCAACATTGGTCAGTATGTCAGCCAGTATTCCAAATGTGTCTGCCCCTAATTTATATAATGGTATTATAATATTAGCAATTTTATTTTCAAGCCCCTTCCTAATGATCCTTGCATGAATTTTGCCCTTTTCATAGCTGCTGCACACAGGTTTTTCACTGAGCTGTCCACCGTGACACCAAGATCCTTTTCCTGGTTAGCCATCTACAGCTCATACTACATCAGAGTATATGGGAAGTTAGGATTTTTTTACCCCAATGTGCATAACTTTACACTTATTTACAGTGAACTGGATATGCCATTGCCCAGTCACCAAGTTGGCAAGATCTTTTGAGATCACCTCAGAATCTGTTTTGGATTTCACCCTAAATAAATTAATGTCATCTGCAAAGTTGGCCACATCATTGTTTACTCTTGTTTAAATAATTTATGAAAAAGCACTGATCACAATACAGATTCCTGGCATTCTGCAGTTCTTTCTATTGTGAAAAATGTCCACTTGTTCCTACCCTGTTTCCTGTACTTCAACCAGTTACCCTTATCCCATGACTGCTAGGTTTACTTTGTTGTGTGACTTTGTCAAAATGTTGTTGAAAGTCAAGTATACAATGTCAGCTGGATCATCTCTATCCATATGTCTGTTGACAGTCTCAAAGAACTCTTAAAGGTTAGTGAGGCAAGATGTATCTTTGCAGAGGCCATGCTGGTTCTTCAGCAAGGCTTGTTCTTCTGTATGTGTAATAATTTCACCTTTATTTATGCTTTCCATCAGTTTATCTGGAACAGATGTTAAGCCAACTGGCCTGTAGTTTCCTGGATTCCCTGTAGAGCCCCTTTTTTGAAAATTTGTGTTACATTGGCTACTTTCCAGTCCTCTGGTACAGAGCCTGATTTTAGTGATGTCACATATTTTTGCTAGAACATCAGCTATGTCACATTTGAGTTCTTTAAGAACTCTGGGGTGGATACTGCCTACTCCCGGTGATTTGTTAATTTTTAATTTTTCAAGATGAACATAAGAACAGCCCTGCTGGATTAGGCCAAAGGCCCATCTACTCCAGCATCCTGTTTCACACAGTGTCCCACCAGATGCCACTGGAAGCCTACAGGCAGGAGTTGAGGGCATGCCCTCTCAATGTTCAAAAAATGCTTTTGAACATTCTCTGTTGTTACCATTATTTAACTCAGGCTCTTTTCCTGATAAGCTCAGCCTAGGCATTGCTATCTGCCCTGTATCTTCCATAGTGAAGGCAGATGTAAAGAATTCATTCAGCTTCTTTGCAGTCTCCATATTCTTCTTATGCATCCCTTGAACTCCCTTGTTGTTTAATGACCCAAGTGTCTTTCTGGCAGGTTTCCTGCTTCTGAATTTTTTAAAAAAGTTTTTATTAATTTCCTTGCTGTTCATAACCATATGCTTCTCAAACTCTTTTTAAAAAATCTCTTAGTGTCTTCTTGCATTTTCTTTACTAGAGTTGCAGGACTTCAATTTTGTGAAGGAGGTCATTTTGCCTTTTATAGCTTTCTTGACTCTACTTGTTACCCATGCTGGCATCCTCCTGGATTTAGTGGTACCTTTTCTTCTTTTTGGCATATATTCTAGCTGTGTTTCTGTTACTGTGGTTTTAAATAACTTCTTTGTGCTCTGTAGTGATTTGACTCTCCTGACTCCCCTTCAACTTTCTTTTAATCAGCTCCCTGATTTTTGAGAAATTTCTTTTTCTGAATTCAAAAGTGCCTATGGTAGACTTTCCTTGCAATTCTCTAGGGATGTACCCGAAACACAATTTGGTTTCTGAATCGTGGGCAACTTCGTTTAAAACTGAGGGCTTATACAACCTATTTAGTATGAGCAGGTCCATACCTACTCCTCCTCCAGTGGCTGCCATTGCCGTAATCCCGGTGTTCCCTCCAGCTATGCTAGCGAGGCATCTCCCAGTTGCCCCTATGCAATGCTCCTGAGTACCATTGAGGATTAAGTCCAGAGTTGCCTTACTTCTGGCCAATTCCATGACCAACTGTTCTAAGCAACAATCATTTAGGGTATCTGGAAATTTGACCTCAATGTCATTACCTGAATGTGAATTTACCCAGTCTGTTTGAAAGTAACTGAAGTCACCCACATTACAACACTGTCTCCCTTAAAAACCAAGAATTCATTTTCCTCCAGCTCCAGCATTTTTGTCAGGAGGGCAATGGCATGTCCCTAATAATAAAATAGTTTTTTAAACCTGGTATTACTATCCACAGTGTTTCTATGGAGGAGTCTCATCCTCCTAGGTTTTTTTATTTTGTTGGATTCTATCCCTTCTTTAATTATATCTTTTTTGTTGTTTTGTCTCTTTTTCCATTTGTATGTATGTATGTATGTATGCATGCATCCTAGCACTCTACCTCCCTCATCTTGACTTTGAGGCTTTGTCATTTGTTGTGTCTGTTTCCAGGTGTCAGTATATGCTGTCTGCCTTTTGACTCTTTGACCAGCTGTCATAACCTCCCACCTGCTTGTTTCCTATTTGTCCACTTCTGGATGATCTGTAACATTTATCCTCATCCCTTAGTGATGATACTTCCAGAACCAAATGTTGCCCAGTTCCTGTTGCTGTAAGGAAGCAGATCCAACTGGAATCAATTAGATGTGCTTTCGCATTATATAAGTAAATCAGTGTTGTAATCAGTAGTATGGTCTATATAGTGCAGTTTCTATTTCAGAAAAGGTCATAGCTGTGCTTTTAAGGAATATTGTAGACTAGGGTTCCTTAACCTTGGGCCCCCAGATGAAGTTGGACTACAACTCCCAGAATCTCCAGCCACAAAGGCCATGTCTGGGGGTTCTGGTAGTTGTAGTCCAACATCTGGGGGCCCAAGATTTGCATGGTTGCAGACTTATTTGAAAAACCAGCCAATCATGAAATAGTCTATATTGTCATCCTTTTTGTTGGCTTTTGAACATTTGGGGACAGGCCTTTACACATGATTATTTGTTATATTCCACACTTCTTCCAAAGTCCTCAGGGCAGTGTGTAATATTCTGCCTTCCCCATTTTTAGCCTACATTCCAGTAGGCTTATGAGATCACCCAGCATTCTGTGTGTCTGTGTGTGTTCCCCCCACCAAAAAAAATCAACTTTGCAACACCTGGACCAATATGAACCAAATCGGGTACAGTTGTAGGGACACATAGGGACACATCAACGGCGTAGTTTGTGATGATGTCATCCACCCCAATCCAAGATGGCTGATGTGTAAACTTGTGAGGCTCAAGTTGGTTAACTTGTGAACCGCTTAGCCGATTTGAACCAAATTTTCTACATCTGTAGGGACACATAGGGACACCTCAATGGCGTAGTTTGTGATGGTATCATCCACTCCAAAATGGCAGCCGCGTGAACATTTGAGGCACAAGTGGGCTAATTTGTGGACTGCCTAACCCATTTGAATCAAATTGGGTACAGTTGCGGTGAGTGACACACAGGGATACCTCAGTGATATCGTTTGTGATGATGTCATCCACACTGATTCAAGATAGCAGACACATAAACTTTTGAGGCGCAAGTGGGCTAACTTATAAACTGTTTAACCAATTTGAATCAAATTTGGCACAGCTGTAGGGACACATAGGGACACTTCAATGGCATAGATTGTGACAATGTCACCCAACATTGGGTGACAATGTCACCCAACATTGGGACACCCAACCTCAAAAGCTTGTGTCCAGATGGTGGACACATAAACTTTTGAGGTGCAGGTGCACTAACTTGTGGACAGTCTAACCGATCTGAATCAAATTTGCTACAGCTGTATGGACACATAGGGATGCCCCAATTGTGTAGTTTGTGATGATGTCATCCACCCTGATCCAAGTTGGTGGTCGTATGAACTTTGAGGCGCAAGTGCACTAACTTGAGGACTAACTGATTTGTACCAAATTTAGTACACTTGTAGTGAGTGACACACAGGGACACCTCAATGGTGTAGTTTGTAATGATATCATCCACCCCAATTCAAGTTGGCAGATGCATGAACATTTGCGGTGCAAGAGATCTAACTTGTGGACCTCAATTTGAACCAAATTTAGTCCAGTTGTAGAGACACTGAAAGGGACGTAGGCTGATTAGTTTTTAGTAGAACAACTTGTTTTGTCATGACAATGCTATGAGGGAGTTTGGGGCAGGTAGCATCATAGCCCAAGGAGTCAGAGTAAGCTTAGTGGCTAAGCTGAAATTTGAGCTTGGACTCTTGAGTCCTAGTTTAACCTCTACAACCGTCTATCATGCTGTCAGACTTGTGGATCTCTCATAAGCATAGCACTTTACTTGTGAGAGGGCCATTGATGGAAAGGGTCAACATCATTTATATATATATTTATTTATTATTTCTCTGTGTAAACCATCCTGAGCCATTTTTGGAAGGGCGGTATAGAAATTGAATTAATAATAATAATAATAATCCCCCAGTGAGGCACTACCTGTTGTTTTAGCCTACATTCCAGTAGGCTTATGAGATCACCCAGCATTCTGTGTGTCTGTGTTGATTCTGTGTGTCTGTGTATCTTCATTCTGTGTGTCTGTGTTGAGGAGGTGTTGGAAATAGAGGATGCCACTGTTGCTGAACTGTTTCAAAATCAAAACCAGGCAACCTCCCCTTTGCCTTCACCTCAAAAACCCAAATGCCGTTTAACAGAAAAGCAACAAGAACTAAAGCAAAAAATAACTGAGCACATGAACCAAACAACCACCAGGGTTCGACTTCCAGCAGTGAGCATGTGTAGTACACAGTTAACAATCAATGGCGAGACACTTGGACAGGTTAGCATTAGAAGAGGCATTTTCCAAGGGGACTCACTATCCCCTCTCTTGTTTGTAATCGCCATGACCCCACTTTCACAAATACTCAACAAAACAGGCCTCAGATACCAAACATCTAAAACATCAAGTAAAATCAACCATCTGCTGTACATGGACGATCTGAAGTTGTATGGAAAGTCCCAGTCAGAAATCGAATCACTGCTAAACACTGTCCGTATATTCAGTAGCGATATAGCAATGGAGTTTGGACTAGACAAGTGTGCTGCATTAATAATGAACAGAGGAAAAATAAGAAAAACAGAAGGAATAGAACTGCCCAATGGAAGCAAGATCAAGAACCTGGAAGAGAAAGAACCTTACAAATACTTGGGCATTCTCCAGGCTGATAACATTGCACACACTGAAGATAAAAGAAAAATGGGAAGTGAATAGATCAGGAGAGTTAGAAAAATCCTCAAGTCCAAACTCAATGGCGGGAACACCATACAAGCCATAAACACCTGTTATCAAGCCATATACCTGTTATCAGAGACACTGCAGGAATAATAGACTGGACCCAGGCAGAGCTAGAGACGCTAGATCGTAAGACCAGGAAAATCATGACCATCAATCATGCTCTGCACCCCCGCAGTGATGTAGATAGGCTATACCTCCCTCGCAGCTCAGGTGGAAGAGGAATGCTGCAAGTCCATCAAACAGTAGAGGAGGAGAAAAGAGGCCTTGAAGAATATATCAAGGACAGTGAAGAAGATGTACTTCAAATGGTCAATAATGTGAAACTATTCAAGACCAATGAAACAAAGCAGGCCTACAAGAAAGAACAAGTCAAGAACCGAGCAGAAAAATGGAAAAATAAGCCCCTGCATGGTCAATATTTGCACAATAGAAGTGGAAAATCAGACATCACCAAGACCTGGCAATGGCTTAAGAATGGCAACTTGAAGAAAGAAACAGAGGGTTTAATACTGGCTGCACAAGAACAGGCACTAAGAACAAATGCAATAAGAGCAGAAGTCGAAAAATCCACCACAAACAGCAAGTGCCGGCTTTGTAAAGAAGCAGATGAAACAGTGGACCACCCAATCAGCTGTTGTAAAAAGATTGCACAGACTGACTACAAACAAAGGCATGACAAAGCAGCAGGGATGATACACTGGAACATCTGCAAAAAATACAAGCAACCTGTATCCAAACATTGGTGGGACCATAAAATTGAAAAAGTTGAAGAAAATGAAGATGTAAAAATATTATGGGACTTCTGACTACAAACAGACAAACATCTGCCACACAATACACCAGATATAACTGTAGTTGAGAAGAAAAACAAGTCAAAATAATCGACATAGCAATACCAGGGGATAGCAGAATAGAAGAAAAAGAAATAGAAAAAACCTCCAAATACAAAGATCTACAAATTGAAATGGAAAGGCTGTGGCAGAAAAAGACCAAAATAATCCCAGTGGTAATTGGTGCCCAGGGTGCAGTTCCAAAAGACCTTGAAGAGCACCTCAACACCATAGGGGCCACAGAAATCACCATCAGCCAATTACAAAAAGCAGCTTTACTGGGAACAGCCTATATTCTGCAACGATATCTATAACAATTGACAATAAAATTCTGGCATCCCAGGTCCTTGGGAAGGACTCGATGTCTGGATGAAACAAACCAGTCAATAACACCTGTCTGACTGTGTAAACAAGATAATAATAATAAAAAATAATTAATAATAATGAAACTCTTGTATGCAGAGTAGCATACGTGATATGCAGTAGGAGGATGCAGCAGGGTATTGGATTTTTCCTTTGCATTTTAACACAGAACTCAGATTATATAGTAAGCTGCCGAATACAGCATAGGTATATGTTGCACATTTGCTGATAATCCTAAGTGATGACCTCAGTCTAAGCTTGAGCTTTCTCAGTGTGCTATAGGAACATAGGAATCTGCCTTATACCATATCAGACTATTAGTCCATCTAGCTCAGTATTATCTACCAGACTAGCAGTGGCTTCTCCAAGGTTGCAGGCAGGAGTCTCTTTTGGCCCTGCTAGGGACAGAACGTGGGATCGTCTGCATGTGAGCATGCAGATGTTCTTCCCAGAGTGCCTCCATCCCTAAGCGGAATATCTTGTAGTGCTCACACATGTAGTCTATAAAGTTGTGCTTTTGTACCTTTTTGTACCTTTTTGTCCCATAGTAGAGTTTCGTTAAATGCACATTTTTCTGGTTTGTTGTCTATTTGTATGCATAATCATGCCCTTTTAGTAACTGCACATTTAAGGGTTTTTTTTAATGGTCCTGTTTTTACACAGGGAAGAATGGACAGAAGCTATCCAAGCAGTAGCAGACAGGCTTCAGAGGCAGGAAGAGGAACGGATGAATTGTAGTCCAACATCACAGATTGATAATATAGGAGAAGAAGAGATGGATGCTTCCACAACCCATCATAAAAGAAAGGTAATTAGAAATTACCCTTGATAATCCTTATCTTTAGTACAGTCATTGACATTGTGGTATAGCAATGTAGTCCTTGTGGGCAATTCAGTTATGCATTATTAATTATGTTAATCTTATAAGAGATTTCAAAAAGTTCAAATAGCTACATGTTTTCTACTGCTAAATCACAAACCAATTTATGACATTCCAGAATGTGAGAGTTTAATTTTGCAACCATAAATAATTTTGACATAGTTTAAATATGAAATATGTTTGCTAAAGAAAAAGCTTATTCTGTGTCTTTAGTGTGCTGAACAATGTGTTTGTGCATACTTTGTTCCCTCTACAAATCGAGCACTACTAAAATGTGTCTGATTAATTCAAAAAGCATTGTGACTTAGAGTGATCCACAACTTTGAAAGAGGTGGTCACAAGACTAGCCTCCCTAGATGCACAAGATTGCTACAATTATTGACCAATTTTAAATGTACCCTTCTGGGGCAAAGTAGTTGAATAGGAGATTGCTGTACAACTATAGACACTTTTGAATGAAACAGATTTTCTGGATCTATTTCATCCCAAATTCTAGCCAATGTTTGGTACTGAAACAGCCTTAGTTGCACTGCTAGATTGCCTATACAGGGAGGAAGACAGGAGGAGAGTGACCCTGCTACTTCTCCAAACCTCTTGGCAGGTTTTGATACTGCTGACTTTCCACTTTCTGCAGTGACTGTGTTAGGGATTGGGGGCACTGTACGTCAGTGGTTCCTTCTACTTAGATTGCAGATATTGCTAGTGGAACTATTTTTCTGCCCATGGCAGATATGTTATGGTGTTTCTTAAGGATCTCTTTTGCCCCCATATTTTCAACATCTACATGAAACCACTAGGTGAGATCATCTGGGGATTTGGGGTGTGGTGTCATCAGTACTCTGATAACACTCCACTCTACTTCTCCATTTCATCAAACTCAGGTGAGACTGTGAAGATGATGAACTGGTGCTTGAGATCGGTAATCCTGGATGAGGGTCAGTTAACTGAAGCTCATATCTGACAAGATGGAGATGCTCTTAGGGATGTGCACGGAACCGGTAGAGGCCTGTTCGACGGCAGGAGTGGGATCTTTAAGGGTGCAGAAGGGTGCACTTATCCCTCCTTCTGCTTCCACCCCACCAGCGCTGGCTGGAAAACCTGTCCGTGGGTACGGCAGTGTACCTCCCTGCCTCCCCGTCCGCTCTTTGGATCTGAAGTAGGCGGAAGTAGCGAGCATGCGTGCACACATCAGGCGGGCATGGCATATGCACTCGCTACTTCCAGTCCGAAGAGTGGATGGGGCGGCAGGGCAGTATGCTGCCATCCCACTGGACTGGTTTTCCAGCCAGCACCAGCGGGGGGGAAGCTCCTCCGCTCTTAAAGTTATCCCACCCCACCATCAAACTTTCGAACCGGCCAGTGTTCGAACCCATAAAAAGGCCTCTGAACAGGTTCGTGCACATCCCTAGATGCTATTGGTAGGTGCTGTATCTGATCTGGGTAGTTGAACTTGTCTTATTTTGGATGGTGTTGCACTCTTCCTTTAAGGACCAGTTTTGCAATCTGGCAATGCTACATTACTAATTTGGATTGGGCATATGGCACATATTTCACTGGTTTTAAAATACCTGCACTGACTCCCAGTCTGTTTCTGGGCCCAGTTTGGTGTTGGTTCTGACCTTGGTATCCTGGTACCTCAAAGACCACCTTTTCTTAGATGAACCTGCCAAGTTATTGAGATATGCTTCTGACACTTTTGTCCACCCTCCACCCCCCGCAGTCTGAGGTAAGGCAGGTGGTGATGTGGGATGGGGCCTTCTCCATTGTGCTACCACATGTTTGGAACACCCTCACTAGGAAGGTTCACTTGGAGCTGAGTCTACTATATTTTCAGCACAATGAAAAGGAAGACTTTTTTATTTGCCTAAGCTTTTTAGTATTTCAGCATTTATGTTTTTACAACTAACCTTTATTCCCTTAACTGTTTGTTTTGTTTTGTTGAATTTTTATTTTTTTGATCATTTTAAAATGTACGTAAACCATTCTGAGAGGCTTTGCACTGAAGAGTGGCATATGTTGAATTCTGATATTAAAATAACCTAACAGACCTTTTTTGTGCTACACTGATGTGAGCTGAGCACCAGTGGGTGCAGCTGAGCCTTGACAGATCCTGCACCTACAGGCTATCAGATTGCCTAGTGGCCATGCAACTGTCTTCACTGCTGTAATTGGTCAGAGCTATCACAACATTTGTCATCCAGAGGCCAGAAGCCAGTAATTGCATAGCCATATATTGAAGTATCCCTGGGATATACTGAGGCTTATTTTACTGTGTGGAGACAGTCTCATCAGTGCAGTGCAGTAGCATGTACAATCTAGATGTATTCTAGAGTACTTCTACAGGGACTTTACTGAGGGTTTTCTCTTGTAAATATATTGGGAATCTTTCTCAGCTGAATATATGGTTAAAGGGGTTGAAAGCAGTAAGATTATTCAATTATTGTATTTCACAGTGAGTACAATATTCTGTTTAGTGCTGATATGAGAGTATATTATTTCAAATGATGTATTGTGGCATCTAGTTTAAAATTTGCCAAACAATACAACCTGCAGATGGAAAACAGTTGTCAGAAGCCAAAATGTGTCCAGTGTACAATGGACTTCTCTTAAGACAAATCTATATAATTAATTCTCTTAGCCGGCATGCGTGTCCAGGATTTGGCGGCAGAACTCTCACGACACGCTGTGAGAGTTCTGGCAAGAGGCCCGGTGGAGGGAGGAGGAGAGGGGGAAGAAAGTGGCAGTGGCAGGCGGAGGAGTGGGGGAGAAAAAAGCAGCGGCGGGTGGGCAAGGAGAGAAAAGCAGCCGCAGGCGGGTGGAGGGGGGAAGAGAAAAGCGGCAGCGGGCGGGTGGAGCGGGAGAGAAAAGAGGCAGCGGCGGGTGAACAGGAGGGAGAAAAAACCGGTGGAGGCGGGTGGGTGGCAGGGCCCTTCTTGGTCGCCCGCTGCCAGATGAGGCTCTGTGTGGGGGGAGGAACGGAGGGGAGGGCTGGAAAGTGCAGGGCTGGAGGGAAGGGGAAGAAAGGAGAGACCAGGGCAGGAGGGAAAGGGAGGGGGAAACAGCCGGCCCTGAACTGCCGCACAGATGCTCTGTGCGGGGTCAGCTAGTATATTCTATAACTCTGCTAAGTTTCATGTGTAATAGACCTTCAGTAGAAGTGCAACATTGGGGCTAGTCACACAACTGCACAGGCAGCTGGCGGGGAAGACAGAGCTCAACCTACCTTTCCCCAGATGATTCCTCTTGATCCATTCCATGCACAAGCCCACTTGTCTTGTGCTGGCAGGAGCAGCACAGATGATTATCCACACTGCTCCCAGTAACAGAGGCCAGGACTCGTTTTCCTGGCCTCCGCATATCCCACAAGGCACTGCGTGACTATCGCAGTGGCTATGGGGATTCCCCCGTCAAACAAGCACTGTAGGTGCCCATTTCTGTGTTTCCTCAGCTCTGTGGAGCTGAGGAGACTCATGAGCCTGGCAGCAAGATTAAGGGAGCTCTTGCTCCCTTAACCTCAGCTACGAGCCGGGCTTAGGAGTGTGGTTGCTGGGCTCCACACAAGCAGCCTAGCCCATGAGAATAGCCTCATATTGTGTGTGTGTGTGTGTGTGTGTGTGTGTGTGAAATGGAAAACCTTAGAGAACCTTAGTGCTTTATTATTTAGCTGATATTATTAGGATCCAAGTAAGACAATAATTCATGATCTTCAGGTCTGGATTATATTACATTTTGTGAAACCCGCCGCCCCCATGAATATGAAAAGTGAGCATTCAGTGGTATTATCTTTTTTTTAAATTACCATATTTATTTGAATCCAGTACTAAGGGTTTTTTTCACATTCTCTCCTGTTTAAAATGGGGGGTGGGATTGTCTTAAATCCAGATTCTCTTTTGAGTAAATACAGCTGTAACCTGTATCTGCTCTCATGGCAGCCCTCCCCACACAGTTCTGGACATTTCTGGCAGCCAGGAACTGTGGTTCCTCCCAGAGCTATCCCGATGAAACCAGCTTCTGGCTGCCCTCTCACCGTTTCCTGTCTGGTCGCATGCAGCTTTGGTTCCTGTAAAAGAGGTTCCCCCAGTGCTGGAAATGCTCATAATTGTATTGGGAGGGCTGTGTTGGGAGTGGAAGGGGTCCTACAGATTTATCAGAATTGGATGCTCCAATGGCCTGTTCAAAGGCCTATTCGCTTATAGGAATAACATAATCAGATTGTGAAACAAACAGAAGAAAGAAGACTATTCTGTTCTAGAGCGTAAATCTGTAAAGAGAACAAAATATATGGCATTTAAGGTAAAAAGGAATGGCCTTGTCCTTACTCATCTTATGTCAACTGTTTTGCTTTCATACATGTTTTAAGTATACAGATATTCATTTCATATTTTGAAATTTCATATTAATTTCATATTTTGATTATGTTGCTTATTGTGATAATAATGAAGTTCATAGGAAATCAGGTGGTTCTATTTGCTGGTACATTGCCACAGCTTCTGGCATTATGCCATAGAGAAGAACCAGCCCTTTTCTAGATTAAGTGTCAGATACGTTTATTCTCATCTGATCTATTAGTGACCTCAAACACTGATTCAGAACTTCAACAGCTTCCATGGAATGTGATGGAAAAGAGATAGAGCAGGAGTCATGCACATATTGATGAGACTTTTCTCTAAATTCCCAGGTGATTTCTCACAGCAATTTCATTCAGAAACATCATGGTAGTCAACAGCAGATGTTGAACAACAGCCTCATTTGATGTGTCAACTTCAAAAAGGTATTGAGGCAAAACCCCAACTAAAACACTCCCTCATTAGCTGACTTCCCCAGGTATACTGTTCTATGAGCTACCCAAAAAGCCTTTAGCATCTACAGTTACAGAATACTCCATGATAGCAATAGCCATTTCCTTAGTTTTCACTAGATATATATTTTTATTATTGACTTGTGCAAGGGTGCCACTTGCTTTATGCTGTCTAAATTTGTTAAGCACAATGTCCTGATTTCTATTCTCAGGGAGATGAAGGCAACAGCACCTTCTTCCTCCAGGTGCATCTGCTGATTAGTCTCCCATGTGCGGGACTGTGCACAAACCATGAAGAAGAAAGACCAATTCTTTATCTGTAAAAGGTGTTTTTGAGTGGCCGTCTATATGGCCACCCCTCCTTGTTGCAGGTGTAATCTGTTCCTCTTTCCATATCGCACTCATAGCAAAGAAACTTCATAGGAAGGTACTTCTCAAGACAAGCATAGATGGTGAAAAATGTAAGGATGAAAGAGGAGGATCTAAGTGCAATTTTCCTCATTAGTACCGTAGAATGTTCCTGAAGTTAGCTCTGCATGGGTGCTGAATCTATATGCGTGACTGCATAGTGACCAAACTGTATTTTAAGTGTGGGTTGTTTTGATCTGGAAACTGATGGGGCTACTTCCTTCTTGTTGATACTTCACAGCAAGTTTTGATACTATGGGCCCTAATTTTTTTTTTCTGAACAGTGCAACGTTATTTTGGTATTATGGGACTAGCCCTTGATCAATTCTGCTCTTTTAGGTGAATCCCAGAAAGTGGTCCTGAAACATACCTGTTCAGCAACCATAGAGAGTATGTAGGTTAGATTACATTGCCTGTTGTTTAATAGCTATATGTTCTTCGACGTGGTCTCTGTCTTCTACACAAATGGGCTATGCACCTGCGCAGAGACCACATCGGAATCTAACAAGCTCGATTTCTCCTGCTTTTGGTGGTAACCCCGGCCCCAACCGCTATATTCGGCTGCGCCACTCCTCAGCCCCATAGTCTTTCTTCGTCCGCGCTTCAACGAGCATCGTGAGTCTTTCAGCTCAACAATCTGTTCGATTAGGCCTACTCTGGTTGTTTTTTCTCCTGTTTCATTGTTTTTTATTTTTCAATTTGTGCAGTGGCGTTTTTCTTTGCATTGTCCCCCCCCCCACCCCCCGGTCTTCCCTTCGAGCTCCGTTCCCGGCTGGGACGGAGCATGTTGGCCGGCCGGCCTTCACCGTACATACTGGGCACAAAGAGCTTCAAAAAGTGCACTACTTGTGGAGCAAAGCTCCCCTCCCTAGACATGCACTCGGAGTGCCTCCTGTGCTTAGGGGAGCCCCACATTGTCAAGACCTGCTCACATTGCCAGAAATTTACTAAGCAGGTTCGTCGTAATAGGGCCTCTTGCTTGCGTGCAGACCTGTGGGATTTGGCTCTC
This sequence comes from Hemicordylus capensis, assembly GCF_027244095.1. Lineage (NCBI taxonomy): Eukaryota > Metazoa > Chordata > Lepidosauria > Squamata > Cordylidae > Hemicordylus > Hemicordylus capensis. The sequence goes on along the minus strand of NC_069657.1, from coordinate 386,762,741 downwards.
CGTTCTTCAGAAGCCTTGCAACTTAAATGATCCTTCAGAATGGCTGCCTTGGTATCGGTGGACCAACCAGCTACCTCTGCTGGAAGGACTGAACCTTCGATCCCGATACCAGGATCATTGGTCGTGGACACTCATGTGGCTTCGGCGTCAGAGGACAGGGTGCTCTGAGAAGAGCTCCCTTCTTATCAGCCGCATGTGGCTTCTTTGACCTCTCCAGCCTCATCAGAAGCGTAGCTGAAAGCCAAAAAAAAAGAGGTCGAAGGTGAGCAAGTGTGCGTCGATGGACCGGGAGCAACCTCCCCCTCTGAAGAGGAAGGGCTTTGGGTGCTTCAGCTTCCTCAACCTCGGTCCACAAGAAGACTAGAGTTATCCAACAGGACCAGCCACAAAAGCCTACAAGGCAAGTGCGGCCTGTTTCTCCCGAGCTGTCAGACGCCTTAGATGCAGCTGCAATGAGGGATCAGGACTACGATTCTTTGGGAGAGGATGTGAATTCCCCACTCAAGTTTGATGAATACTCTTTGTGGCTGTTGCGCTGTCGGTCCCCTCCGCGTCAGTATCAAGACGATCGTCCCTTGTCATACTGCCAGGGTGTTTTGTGGGATTGTCGGGATCGGTACTGCACCTTGGACTATCACTCCCCCTTGGTGGACACTGAGTATGTGTATAACTCTTGGCGCCCGGACTCTGGCTCGTACGACCAATACCGATCAGATGGCATGTCGGACTATGCAGGCTACACCAGACCACGCTATGGGTCATGTTGTTTGGAGGACCTCACATATGGTCAGTCCTCGATTCCTAGGCTGGAGAGGGCCCCTCCTTCTCACTTGGCGGGCCCCCACATCCCCGTTCTCCACGTCGTTCCCCTCAGGATCGAGAGAAGTGTGAAGCATTAACTTTATCTGCATCGACAGAGCACTGCAAGTTGATTCCTGTCTCAGAGTCTAGTCCCCCCCCCCGGATCGGCCCCTGCGACCCAGGAGTTAGCTAATCCTTTGCAACCCGCATCGGAGAGTGAGGACAGCTCCCCAGATTCGGAGGATGTCTCCATGGGATCGTCGCCCCTTGATATCCACTCAGATTTGAAGCCTGTCTCCTCCTTGGAGGACCTGAAACTCTGTACAGCCTATGTGACTTGTATGGCTTCCGCTTTGGGGGTGAACTTTGACAGCCCACAAGAGGGTGAATTGGACCCTCTGTTTAGCCTAATTGACTCTGAAGCTAAGATCCCAGCAGCTCTGCCGTTTAACCCAGTGCTATTGAAGATGGTGAAGGCACATTGGAAAAGACCTAATACGTTTTCTCAGCCCAACTGGCACCTTGAAAATTTATACAGGGTGCAGTTTCGAGAGGACACGGCCTTTTTGAAGAGTCATCCGATCCCCAACTCTATTGTGGTGGAGGTCTCTCTGCAACGATATCGGGGACATGGTCAGTCCGCCCTAGTGATAAAGAAGGCAAGGAGCTGGACTCCTTTGGGAGATGACTTTATTCTGCTGCTGCCTTACACTCCAGAGTGGCCAGTTATCAGGCCTACAATGCCCAATATAACCACTTATTGTGGGAGAAGGTGGGTCCCTTCTTGGATCTTCTTCCCCAGGACAAATGGGACATGGTGAAGTCCTTCCTTCGGGAGGTGGTTCAAGTGTCCAAACAGGAACTTTACTCTCCCTGTCACTCCGTGGGGTGTGCGGCTAAGGTTATGGCCACGTTGGTGGCACTGAGATGTCACATTTGGCTTCAGTCTTCAGGCCTGCATTTTGAGGCTCGTGCCAGGGTAGAGGACTTGCTGTTTGAGGGTTCGAACCTGTTCTTGGAGCTGACCGATGATACGGTGGTGGTGGTGTCTGCCTGCAAGTCATGCTATACCTCAACGATTGGTTGATTGCTGAAAGTACCCCGCAGGCAACTCGGGACGCCCTGGGCTTCGTTATCAATACCCTCCAGGGCTTGGGGTTCCAAATAAATTTCAAAAAGTCCCATTTGGAACCTACCTGGCGGATTCAGTTTATCGGACTGATTTTCGACACGAGTCTGGAAAAGGTCTTCCTTCTTGAGGCCTGCATCACGATCCTCCAGAGACTGGCGGTCACCTTCTTGGCTGGAGGTCCGCAAACAATGCCATCTGCCCAGTGCCTGTTGGGCCACATGGCGTCCAGTGTTTATGTACTGCCACATGCACATCTTCGAATACAAGTCATTCAGAGGTGGTTTTTGGACGTGTTCAGTCCCCTTCGGGATCCAGGTCATCTCAGGCATTCGCCTCCTCCGGTGAGGGCGACAGCTTGATGGTGGACGAGTGTCTGGTACCTAAGCATTGGTGCCCTATTCCAAGTGCCCCCTCACTCCAGGATAGTGACAATGGACGTGTCGGAGCTCGGTTGAGGTGCCCACCTAGATGGCCTTTGTCTGAGTGGCCACTGGTCCCCAGATGAATGGAGCTATCACATCAACTATTTGGCGCTGTTACCGATTTTCAGTGCGGTCAAAGGGTTTCTGCCCCTGTTGCAGGGGAGGTCAGTTTTGATTCAGACCGACAATACAACAGTGAAAGCCTACCTGAATCGCCAGGGGCCTTCTGTTGCTGGCCCTGGACCTGTGGTATTGATGCCTGGACAACAGGGTCTTGCCACAGGCAGTGCATATTCAGGGTGTTCTGAATGTCCAGGTGAGGCTCTGGGCAGACTAACTGTGGTCTCCCACGAGTGGATGCTGCATCGGGGTGTTTTGAGGGACATCTTTGCAGACTGGGGAGTTCCGGCTCTAGACATGTTTGCTGCACAGAACAATGCGCTGTGCCCCCTGTATTGCTCCAGGGGGGGATTGGGCGAAGGGTCTGTGGGGGATGCTTTTGTTCGGTCCTGGTCGGGGCCGCTCCTGTATGTTTCCCCCATTTCCTCTCATTCCCAAGGTCCTGAACAAGTTGAGAATGGATTGGGCCAGGGCTATCCTGATCGCCCCATTGTGGCCCAGGAGACCCTGGTTTCCAGCTCTGACCCGTATGGCCTTGGACTGGAGGGATCTCCCTGTTTAGACAGACGCGTTATCACAGGAACAGGGACGAGTGTTACAACCAGACATTTGGTCCCTCCACTTGACTGCATGGCGGGTCCTCCCGACTTCACCTTGAGACTATAAGAGGTGTTGGTGGAGGCTAGGAAGCTGTCCACATGGAAGTCTTATGACCACAAGTAGACACGGTTCAGGTCTTTTGATGACCTGCAGGGGTTTGATGTGGGCAATCCGTCTGTTCAAGACATTTGTAATTATTTTCTGTCTCTTAAAGAATCTGGGTTGAAGCTTGCTTCCGTTAAGGTATATTTGGCTGCCATTGTGGCACATTTTCTCTTGGACCGGACCTCTTGGTTCAAAGAGCCGGTGGTTAAAAGTTTCCTGAAGGGTCTGACACACTTGTTTCCAGATGACCCTATTATGGCCTTGGCCTGGGATCTGTCTTTAGTTCTGGCTGGTCTTCTCAGGCCACCCTTTGAGCCTCTGGCTTTTATTGACCCTCGTCTATTGACTTGGAAGGTCGCCTTTTTGGTGGCAGTTACTGCCGCCAGGAGGGTCAGTGAGTTGTGGGCCCTGCAGGCTGACCAACCATACTTGCAATTCCATAAGGACAATGTTGTACTCAGGACGGATGTCGAGTTCCTGCCTAAAGTCGTGCCCATGTTTCACCATTCATCCCCACTCACTTTACCTGTGTTCTTTCCAAATCCTTCATTGGATGCGGAGAGGCGGTTACACCGTTTGGATGTATGTAGGGCTCTGTCCTTTTACATGCAGAGGTCTGCCGAATGGAGGAAGTGTCCCTCCTTGTTAGGTCTGTTACAGCCTCTGTGGCCTTTGATCAGGCAGTCCTGTTGAATGCTATTTGTCAGGCAGCTACTTGGGCTTCACTCCATTCGTTTATGCAGCATTATGCTATTGATGTTAGAGCACGTAATGATGCTGTATTTGGCAGGAGTGTCCTGCAGCCCATTTTCAGTTAATGTGTTTGTCCTGAAATAAAGATATTCCTGGTTGTTTACCTATTGCCTCTGTTTTCCCTCCTCCTTGGGTGCTTGCTTGTTATGTGCCCATTTGTGTAGAAGACAGAGACCACATCGAAGAACTACAGGTTACTCACCTGTAACATTCTACATGCCCTCCCACCCTCCCTGCTGGGGCGCTGAAGCTTGACTCTGTGAATGAGGGGATGAGGAGTGGCGCAGCCGTACATAGCAGCTGGGGGCGGGCTTACCGCCAAAAGCAGGAGAAATTGTGCTTGTTAGATTCCGATGTGGTCTCTGCGCAGGTGCATAGCCCATTTGTGTAGAAGTACAGATGACCACTATAAGAACCAACGTTACAGGTGAGTAACCTGTAGAACTACTAGGTAAGATTGTGAAAAGATCTGAAGTGAAATATCATCAATGTGCTGATGCTACTGTCATGATCCCAGAATTAGTGCCACTCTATCGTGGGACAAGGTGGACAGTTCAGGAGATGAAACTGGGTGGGAAGACCCTGTGACCCAGATGGCAGATGACTTGAGATCTCCTAACCCAAGGTCACAGCGCTGCTTTCATTCTCTGAAAGGAGTCCCCCGAAGACCAGCCAGCTTTAGTAGAGGTGCTGGTAGCTCTCATACTGGAAAAATGGAATCCTGCAGTTATTGTCCTTAGCTATAAGAAAGGTCAACACGCCGATCCATCTAACTATCGCCCAGTAAGCTTGCTGAGCATCATTAATAAAATGTGTGCCAGACATCTCTGTAACAAGCTTATTGATTGGGTGGAGCAACAGAATATTATTATTATTAATAATAATAAATTAATTAATTCTGTTTCTATACCGCCCTTCCAAAAATGGCTCAGAATATCCTTAGGGATGAACAGGCTATGTTCCAAGTTGGGCGGTCCACATTGGACCAGGCCCTGGTTTTATGGCATCTAACTGAAACGTATGCTGGTAAACCTACTCCTCTCTATAAGCGGCATTTATTGATTTTAAAGCTGCTTTCAACTCCATCCCTTGATCGCGACTCTGGAGCAAACTGGCTAACACCTGCATAGATCCATGATTACTCCTGCTCATCCATATGCTATATGAAAAACCTCACTGAGAGTAAAGTGCAATAAGAAAGGTAATCTGTCCGAACCTGTAGCCACACAGAAGGGGGTTGAGCAAGGATGTATCCTTGCTCCTTTTTTGTTCAATTTCTATCTATATTAATAATTTTTTAATTCCCTTTATGGATAATCCCAACCTTCATCTGCCTAAGCTAGCAGGCAGACCCATCTCAATCCTACTTTATGACAACAGTGTGGCTATACTATCGACATTGGTTGGCATGAAGAGAGCGCCAGAAAGACTTAAACAGTTCACAAAGATGAGTCCCTAGTCATAAATACCCCAAAGACTAAGGTTATGGTATTTGCCAAAAGATTGAAAGAACACAAATGGCAAATTAACGAGAGTAGTGTTGAGCAGGTTAGGAGCTATAAGTACTTGGGCATAGTTTTCCATGCAATGGTACATGGCGTACACAATGCAAACATGCTGCAGCAAGTGCACAGAGGAGTGCATCTGCTATATTAAAATTTTTCTATACTAGAGGGGGCTATTTTATCCCAGCAGCTGTCAAAGTATACCAGACCAAAACATTGGCACAAATGCTATATGGGGTCCAGATCTGTTTCACCTGCAATTTCAAACCCATGGAAGTTGTTCAGTCTAGGTTCCTTCGTGCCATATTCCAGGTGCCTAGATGTGTTTCAAATGCCATCCTACACCCAGAGGTGGGTTTAACCAGGGTCGAGGCCTAGAGGTGGCTTCACACATTTATATTATTATATTAAATTATATCAAATTATATTTCAAATTATATTTTTGCCATCAGGGCCTGGCCCCCCTGGTATTGAATGATGAGTTCCATTCTAATTGGTGTATGGGTGTTCATGTTAAATTGGGCAGATATTGTCTCTATCCACAATATCTACTTTCATTGGGACATGATGCCACCAAATAAATTGTAAAACAACATATTGTGGATATGGAGAAGCAATCTGATTTAAGTCTTGTTAAACTTAGTGTTGCAGGTGGCTTCTCATATTACCCTCAGCTAGCGGTGCATCTTACAAATTTGATCACTCTAAACCAGAGGAGAGCATTCTTGCTGGCGTGGTTTAATGCCCTGCTTTCTGTCATTTTGGATGGCGGGTTTAAGATAATACTGCTCAGGAATTGGCTATGTCCATGCAGTTTGGGCAATATCAAGTCCATCTCACATGTGCTTTTATACTGTTTATTTATAGAGATATTCGTATTGCCTGGATTGAACCACTTATAAAAAACATGCCAGGTCAATCAGAAGAGTATTATACTTCCTTTCTTCTTGCAGACTAGTATACAGTAATTACAGCTGAGGTAGCAAGATCCTGTGCCACAGCATGCAAACTGAGATGGGAGTAGTTGATTAATTGTAATTGAGACCTCTGTATGTGTATGTTTTGATACTCTATTACCCAGTCCTGTGTTTGATTTGATTTTACTTTAATTTTACAGTCACTGACTGTAATAATAAACTCATTCAATCTAGTAGAGGTGCCCCAGAACTGCCAGAGCCAGTACTTAGAAAATTGGGCAAGGCCCCTTTTAAGCAACAGAGCCTTTCCTAGTTAAGGGGCAGGGCCAGTTCACTCATCCTGGGCAGTAGACACCAAAATAACAATCTGCACCAAACAACTGCTGGAGCAATATCCCTTCTATGTTGCTAGACCCAGCCCTTGTGTGTTCCTGCTTGGAGCTATCTGAGTTACTTATGTTTTACTCCTCAGAGCTGTCTGAGGTTTGTGCTCCTCCTAGACCTCTGCCTTGTCTTGGCAGGCCCCTTGCTCAACCTAGAACAGGATAGCTATCTAGCTCTGTGCTTTGTGAACCAAACATACAGAAGCAAAAACAAAACAAAACAACAAACATACAGAAGCAGTTGTGTCCAGAACTAATACCTGGAAGCCATATTTGAGTGCATAAGGATGACTAGACTAAAAATAAAACCTGATAAAATGGGATTAAGAACATAAGAACAGCCCTGCTGGATCAGGCCCATGGCCCATCTAGTCCAGCATCCTGTTTCACACAGTGGCCCACCAGATGCCTCTGGAAGCCTACAGGCAGGAGCTGAGGCCATGCCCTCTCTCCTGCTGTTACTCTCCTGCAACTGGTATTCAGAGGCATCCTGCCTCTGAGGCTTGAGGTGGCCTGTAGCCCTTAGACTGATATTGATTGATACTGGTTTGGGAACCTAAGTGCTCTTATTGGAAAGACAAGCTTACCTATTATAGATGGGGCTTTGATTGCACTATCAGAGCAGGTGTGCAATTTGGGAATGCATCTGAAATCAACCTTGTGTGAGAAGCTGGTGATAAGTTTTTTTAGGAGTACCTCTTATTTTCTGTATACCTTCTTGGAAATTATGCTTGATATGTGAGCCCTTCGGGGACAGGGTTCCATCTTGTTTGTTTGTTATTTCTCTGTGTAAACCGCCCTGAGCCATTTTTGGAAGGGCGGTATAGAAATCAATCAATCAATCAACCAATCAAATAAATAAATAAATAAATAAATAAATATTACTTTTTTTAAAATTCAGTTATTGAAGGAACCAGTTGCAGGGGTGCTGGTTACAAGGGTTACTGGAGGCACCTATCTACAATTTTTCAACCAAAGAAAGGACTCAAACCGGTTTACATAGAAGATGGTTCTTTATCACAAAGGGGGCTCACAGTCTAAAAAGAATCACAGGGGAGATACCAACAACAGCCACTGGGTCAATAGGGCAATTCCTGCTATGTATAAGAGAGCCACTATCATTAAGGTGCCTTTTTGGCTAGATACCAAGTTACTTTTTGGCCAGTTACCCCCAGTTCCGGGGGTTCACTGAAGTTGACCTTCAAGTATGTGAAAAACCCAACTTTTAAATAAACAGCAAAGCTTCCACCAACAGGGCCATAATATCTCATATATCATGTCTTCAGCAGCTTGGAAATACTCTTGTCCTTAATTTCTCTTTTGAAACACTCCTGTATTTTAATCATTAATTGCTATATTCAGTCACATTTTATTTTTGTGGGGCTTTTTCTTGTAGTATTCCATAGTAACCTCGTCATTGTAAATTTTATTTTTACAGTGTTAAAGAATACTAGCCAACCGCGCACAGAGCATCTGTGTGGCGCTTTGGGGCCAGCTGTTTCCCCCTCACTCTTCCTCCTGCCCCGGTCTCTCCTCTCTTCCCCTTCCCTCCGTCCCCACGCTCTCCAGCCCTCCTCCCCTCCCGTTCCTCCCCACACACAGAGCCGCAGTGGGCGGCCAAGACGGGCCCTGTCGCCGCCGTTTTTCCTCTCCCCTGTCTGCCTGCCACTGCGGCTTTTTTCTCCCTGCACCCACCACTGCCTTGTTCTTCCCCCACCCGCTGCCACCTTGCTCTCCGCTGCCCTCCGCCGCCTTTCTCTGCCCCTGCCCGCAGCCCGCCGCGGCTTTCTCTCCCCCCTCCTCCACCCACTGGCCAGTGGTGCACTTTCTCCCTGCTCTCCTCCTCAGTCCTCACTTCAGAACTCTCGCATGTCATGAGGGTTCCGCCGCCAAATCCTGGGCACGCATGTCCCAAGAGAATTGAATATATAGATGTCTTTAGAGGGTCATATCAGAATATAGGAAATTTTAAAGTTCTAAATTGGTGTCTCAGTTATGGATGGACACAGAGTAAGAAACTGAGATGGAGATACAGAGGTGGTTCACACAGGCAGGCGGGGCAGTGGTGGTGGTTAGAAAGGCTGGTTGAACTCACGCATTTGACTGTTTCTGGGAGTGCAGATCACGCTTCAAGATGATCCATGCTGCGTGGCTCAGCATGGAGCTTCAGAGGCCAGGACAACACATCCCAGCCTCTGGATAGCCCACAATGCACCGCATGACATTGGGGGATTTCCCTGGATGACAGGCACTCTAGGTGCTCATCTCTGTGTCTGCTGAGGCTGAATGTAGCCTGGGTTCAAAAGCTGGGCCAGGCTGCGCTGCCCCACCTGATCTGGCCTGATCCTTGCAGTTCTCCAATGCAGCCTGACTTAGTCTGGGCTTACCTATCCTGGGTTAGGGTGCTCATGAAAGTCTCACTGTTTTGTCAGCTGAGGAGCTAATTCTGGATTAGGTATTCAGATAATTGTAGATTGGATTGCACTGCTTCTGAAGGATCCAATTTGCAGTCTGTGAGTGCTCCTGGATCTAAAATTTCTCCAGGATTCACAGATTGTGGTTGTGGACAGGAATGTCTTTGTAGAGCTTTGGCTGGTGGACCAATGCAGGGATCCTTGGGCGGGGGGAGGGGGGGAAGCAGATCTGGCCACAGTTACCCATGCCTTGGTCACATCCAGCCTTGACTACTATAATTGCTCTACATGAGGATACTCTGAAGAGAGTTCAAAAAAATATACAGCTGCTGTCAAGTGCTGTACAGGGACAATGTTATGCCTCTCCTGTTCAAACTTCACTGACTCTTAATTACTGTACCTTCTGGGCACAATTCTATCTCTAACTCCCATAGGCATTGACATTGGAGTTAAAGATATTAAAAGGATCACCAAAAGGATATGAGCCTGCTTGCCTACTGAGATCATCAGTGCGGGTTCTGCTGTGTGTTTTGCTGCCAGCTAAGGTTTGGCTAGTGATGACAGGGCCTCCTCCACAGCAGCAGCTAGACAGTTACACTCCCTCTGCACAGAGTCTTGCTTGGCCCCCACATTACATATTTTCCTGCGGATTGTCAGAACCTTTTTATTTCACTAGGCATTTGCCCTGAGTTAGTTGTTAAAAGCAGGCCTGCTCAACTTTGCCCCCCTGCTGTTTTTGGACTACAACTCTCATAATCCCCAGCCACAGTGGCCAATAGCCAGGGATTATGGGAGCTGTAGGCCAATATCTGGAGGGCTGAAGTTGAGCAGCCCTGGTTTAAAGTCTGGCCTGGGTATATATGTTTTGATTTTAGTGCTGCTGCTATGGTTTTCTGTTTTGTTGTTATTGTTTTGTTGTTTTTTAAAAAATAGTTTTAACCTTCTATTTTAAACTGCTATCATGCCCCAAATTTGGGCGGGAAAGTGGCATATAAATGCTAATAATACATAATGGGGCGCTTCTCACGAACAGCAAAAATCAGGCTAGCAGAGGGTAACCCGCTCGACAACCCCTGGTAAAAAGCAGGTTTGCGGAGCGAGCGCTCCAGCAAACCTGCTTTTTATGCTTGTGAGTAGCCACGCTGCCGCGCTGTACCTACTCACGAGTAGATCCCCGGCTGGGAGGCTTAAAAGCAGCCTCCCGGCTCGGGGGTCTCCCCAGTATGCCCTGTGCAGTCACGCAGGGCATACTGGGGCTTGCGGGGGCCACACTGCCCCCACTCCCCCCATCCCCCGCTGGCTCTGTCTCGGGGCCGGCCATCGTGTGGGAGGCTGATCCGGCCGCCCAGGGCTCCCTGCCCGCTCACCAGGAGAAACCAGGTCTCACTGATCGTGAGATCCAGTCCAATAAATTTTTACAGTAAGGTAAAATATCATTTAATGAAAGCATAAATACTAGAGAAGTAAGTTAATATGTGAAGCTGATTTTCAGGTTTGTGTATTGCTGTTTTGATTCCTGGGGCCTGTTTTGCACTTCTTCAGTTAGCTGGAATTTTATTTTCGTCCACTTTAAAAATATTGCACACTGGCTCTGAAAACCAACAATCTGCAAACTCTGTACCCAAAGAAAATAAACAAACTGATTGTTGGCATTATACTACAGTCTGTTACTGGCATGGTATATGATCAGCAGACCATCTACATTCAGAAAATCTGCCCATGCGGAACTTCAGAGCCAGCAGCATTATGGTGTTAAAGAAAGCTTAGTGAGCTGTCGTATTTCAGCATCCCTAGGCTCCTCTGTAGTTGATAATCGTTTTTAAACTGGCAAAAGCAAGGAAATTTAGACAAGGCTAATAATTATTTTTCTTTGTAGTGAATAGTTACATATAGGATCATATGCTGATATGCCTCTCTGGCAAACATCTCTGCACCAATATATGCTGTAGTACTTGTAGCAAAGAATAAGCTAAAGATATAACTTTGAATCCTTTTTTTCCTGTTTGGAACTGCATCAGTGAGATCTATACATGTGTTTAAGAAATGTTTGTTTCTTACTAATCATAGTTTTTGATGGCAGGACAGCAACATTTTAATGAATACAACATCTGCAAGGTGTAATCCTATTAATTCCTGGTCTTGTGCTCCATACAGACAATGAATGATTTTGATTACTTAAAACTACTTGGCAAAGGCACTTTTGGCAAAGTGATTCTGGTCCGAGAGAAGGCAAGTGGGAAATATTATGCTATGAAGATTCTGAAAAAGGAAGTAATAATTGCAAAGGTATATTTTTAATATATATTTATACATTTACTTATAAATATTGCTATGTATGAAAAATAGCTGATATTCATCCCTGCAATTCTTCCTAGAAGACAAGTCCTGAAAGTTGTTCACCTACTTTCCTAGTAGTAGTGATGAGCCCGGACCATTATGGAGATCATTCTACAGGCTTCCGGACTGGTCCGGACATGGGTGGTTCGGGGTTCGGGTGATTCGGGGTGGGGGGTTCCTTTAAGAGCGGGGGGAGGGTTTACTTATCCCTCCTGCTGCTTTCCCCCTCCGGCGCCCATAGTTCTGTTAATAATTGGGCGGCAGGATACCTCCCTGCTGCCCCTTCTCCCGTTTGGCTGCTGCTGCGCTATGCTGCAAAAGGTTTCAATAAGCCTTTTGCACACCCGCATGGTGTGCGTGCGCTTCACGTCTCCGCGGCTCCACATCTCCGGGGGTGAGTGCTACATTCCATGCAGTCTTCCATCAAAGTAAGGGACCCATTGGATGGGAAGGAGCTCTGCACTGCTCTCTGAAAGAAAGTGCTTTACAGTCTTTCTTTAGCAGCTCATTGCTGCACCATTGGGGCTGCCTTTGAAGTCACACAGCAGCCCCAGCAAGTCCCTGATCTAGATGGAAGACTGCACGGAATGTAGCCCATTGTGCGCACACATATTCTGCTTTAAAATGAAGTGAGATGTTCTTACCACCTTTCTCTATTTTTTCCTACAGAAGGCTCCCGAGTGAAGCAGTGTATGCTAAGCAAGATAGGGGAATTCTCCCGTAACAGAAATTCAGCTCTTTCTACCTAACAGTCCCATTCTATTAGCTGCTACACAAAATTACTCATTAATATCTAATTATTAATATCATCATCATCATCATTATTACTAAGTAATAAGAGGATTAGGTTAAAATGCCCTAGTACTGCCATAAGGGCACCCTCTTCTTACACCATTGCAGGGACCCAGTCCCATTCTTGGCAGTGCAAGAGACATCAGCTCTGATAAATGTTATGCTAGGATGTTTATGTAGCATATTCAGGGAGAAGTTGGGGACAGCTATAGCCTTAGTTTGTCAGCATAAATGCTTATAAATGTTACTTTTTTACTCTTTAGGATGAAGTGGCTCACACACTTACAGAAAGCAGAGTACTGAAAAACACTAGGCATCCCTTTTTAACGGTAAGTGTAGTTATTTAAGATAATGAATTTATGTTGAAAGCTTTACAAACACGGATTCAATCCAAAGTACCATGAACGGAAGAAAAATAGCTGCTAGCCCTATTCTTTAAACACTTAATCAAGAACTTGCACAAGAGTCCATGCAGCACTGAAATAGGAAAGCCTTGTAGTAGTTTTCATTATTCTGATTTTGCAAGAGATTGCACAAGTTCTTGCACAATCAGAAGAACATCTTGGGATTTTGTTTCAAAATTTTGTGCATATTCTAGGAGAAAGAAGAAAGTAATTCTTTTGTGAGCAGAAGATGCAATAAACAGTGGAAGGGCAACTTTGGACCCACCCCCTTGTAGTCAAGTTTTGGAGTTTTAGTGAATGAGAAGAGAACTGGTTTGCAGTATGTATAGAAAAATATAGATTTAGACATTCCACTAGAAAGCAATGCATATTTAGAGTGAATTGTCTCAAAAAATTTCTCTGTAGAATAGTCTGAAAACATTCATAGTGGTGTCATAATGGATATGCATTACCTGACAGATGTATGTCAGAGATATGATCTTACTAACCGTGGCCAATAGTGCTGTGTGTGCTGTAGGCAACAGTTAGTAAGATTACAACTATGACAATGTTCCAGTTAAACATGGCACATTTGGGGGCTTGAAATTGGGCTTGTATTCAGACTATTTAAATATAGATCAATTGAGTATGGTTGGCTTTAAGGACAGATTCCATATAATATCAAGTGTCAAACAGGTTGGTTACATAAGAACAGCCCTGCTGTATCAGGCCCAAGGCCTATCTAGTCCAGCATCCTGTTTCACACAGTGGCCCACCATATGCCTCTGGGGAGCCCACAGGCAAGAGGTGAGGGCATGCCCTCTCTCCTGCTGTTGCTCCCCTGCAGCTGGTATTTAGAGGCATCATGCCTCTGAGGCTGGAGGTGGCCCACAGCCACCAGGCTAGTAGCCATTGATAGACCTTTCTTCCATGAATTTGTCTAAGCCCCTTTTAAAGCCATCCAAGCTGGTGTCCACCACCACATCCCATGGCAAAGAATTCCATAGATTAATCATGTGCTGTGTGAAAAAGTACCTCCTCTTGTTGGTCCTAGATTTTCCGACCATCAGTTTCATGGGGTGACCCCTGGTTCTAGTGTTGTGGGACAAGCAGAACAATTTCTCTCTCTCCACTCTCTCCACTCCATGCATAATTTTATACACCTCAATCATGTCTCCCCTTAGCTGCCTTTTTTCCAAAGTAAAGAGTCCTAGATGATGTAGCCTAACCTCATAAGGAAGTGCTCCAGGCCCTTGATCATCTTGGTTGCCTTCTTCTGCACCATTTCCAGGTCTACAATGTCCTTCTTAAGAGATGGTGACCAAAACTGTACTTGGTACTCCAGAGAACTGGCTGCACCATAGATTTGTATAAGGGGATTATAATATTAGCATTTTTTTTCAATCCCCTTCCTAATGATACCTAGCATGGAACTGGCCTTTTTAACAGCAGCTGTGCACTGAGTCAACACTTTCAGTGAGCTGTCCACCACGACCCCAAGATCCCTCTCCTGGTCAGTCACCGTCAGCTCAGATCCCATCAGCGTATATGTGAAGTTGGGGTATGTTGCACCAATATGCTACACTTACTTACATTTGACCACTTTTGCCATTTTCTCACCTACTCCCCCAGTGTGGAGAGATATTTTTGGAGCTCCTCACAATCTGCTGCGGATTTCACTAACATAAGTAGTTTAGTGTCACCTGCAAATCTGGCCACTTTCCTGCTTACCCCAACTTCTAGATCATCTATGAACAAGTTAAAGAGCTCTGGTCCCAGTACTGATCCCTGGGGGTCCTCACTTCCTACTTTCCTCCCTGCATATTCATTTTTCAGTATGTTTGCAGTGGCTACAGAAGATGCTTCTGCCAACACAGGCTGATTCACTTGACACTGAATAATACGACAATATACTGGTGATTGAATACGCATTGCACTACTCCAAAAGCAAACTTCAAATGACCTCTTTATTGCATCAAAGATATTAAAATAACTTACAGATTTTTTCCCCACAAAACATGTAAGCTGAAACAAAACAAGACTGAGCACACGTTTCGGTGCATAGATTTGCACGAATCTGTTGTTGCATTTGATTAAAGCTGGAATTGAATTGCAAATACTTGAATCATTTTGACGAATCAGCTAAAATAATTGAGTGATTTGGCCATAGGGAACAATGAGGAACCTGAATCACCCCATTGTTCCCCATGAGTAGGTCCTAAGGACACCAAAGTGGGTTGTGTGATAGTGCACGATGGATGCTACCTACTACCCAACCCACAAAAGAAATGGGCAAGCAAGTGATTTTTAATTTTTTTTAACCTTTCCCCCCAAAACCCCATAGGATCCTAAGGGGTTTTTGGGAGGAAACGTTAACAAAAATAAAATTGCCCGCTTGCCCATTTCTTTTGTGGATTGGGTGGTGGTAGCCAGTCTCAGTCAGTCAGTCTTTATTGTTACGGTCACCAACCAGAACAAAAATCAGCAATTAAATTAAGAAAATTAATACAATGTATCAATGTATCAATATCAATAAAATGGATATTATAAATTGCAGACTTAGAATCTGAAAGCAACAAAGAGCAATAGAATTTACATAAAATTCTGGAAAATTTACATAATAGAGGTGTAATAAATAGTTCATGGATATCCTTATAAAACAAACAAAATAATAAAATGTGGTAGCACCCATACCACCATACCACTCAACCCCCTCTGGTGTCCCTAGGACCTACCCATGGTGAACAATGGGGTGATTCATGTCCCTCATTGTTCCCTATGGCCGAAACAAGCAGCGTGCACACATTTTGCAACCCTGCTTTGAAAGTGTCAGAACAGTGCAGAACAGAAACACAAGGTCTCTCACAACACAGAACACCACATTTTGCCAAAAATGGTCAAAAAGGACTCACTGATCCAGAATCCAATGCCAGCCACAGTGCCTATGGTGAAGTAACATCATTGGCACAAGTTGCTCTCTCACACACAATTATGACTCCTTTCTTCAGCATTGCAACAGCTGCCACAACAGCCCCCTTAGCAGCCAGCGAACATAGCCATACGCTCAACTAGAACAATGTATTTAACCACATTTTGATGGAGCACATCTTGCAATGCAGATTGCAGAGCAAACCAGAGCAGTGAGTGAAGCACAAGTTAGTCTCAAGGCTAAACAAGGAGCTCATCATAGCAATCACCAAGAAATTTTGCACAGAGAGCTGCCACTGTCCAATGGCAAAACACCACAACACCATCTCACAAACAGACCTAACCACAACTCAGTGCAGCAGGCAGGTAGGCACCCAGGTTCTATCTTCGTCAATCTGAGATCCAGCAAAACCAGAGAGTTAACAGCAAGCAGTAGAACAGCAAGAATACTATACTCAGTTACTCAGTGCTGACAAAAACACAAAATCAATCCTTCTTTCCTTCCATCCTGCCTGCCACAGAGAGATAGGAGTACAGAGCAGTCATGGCCTTATGGACCAGTGTCTGACAAGAAAAAAAGCTTCTAGACTCTTACCATGAGAAGAATTCTTCACCATCATAAGTGTACATCCCTGCCTGCCTGCCTGTGTCTGGATAACACCATGGCCTCAGATTGGTGCTGGGCACTGGCTGACAGCCTGACACATGGGTCAGGGCACCAGTCCATATCTCACCGACCATGGTGTGTGATGTGTGTGTGTCTGCGTGTGTCAGCAGCACTAATGGGCAGATTGTGACACATTTGGGTTTGGGGTTGGCCAGGGTGGGATGAGCTGCCAGTGTTGTTGCAGTGGTTGAAGGTGACCATGAGTCACTCACCCTCCATAGCAAGGTCTTCTTCAGGAAGACCTGCCGCTCCACCATTTCGAAAAAGAGGGGAGGGGGAAATCCCACCGTGACTACAAAAAACAAATATACAAATAATATGAAGCAGCCAAACACTGAAAATATATATTAACAAACAATGAGCCAATAAATTAAATAATCAATAACACTAATGAGCAAAAATCATGAATCCAAGTTAAATAATTCAACAAAAATAATAATATATACAGTAATACTCAAGCCATCTCATAATACATAATGCAAGAATTGCCATCTCATGATACAGAATGCATGGATTTTAGCATGTGCAATAACAGTCAGAGAGATTTCCAAAGGAGGTGTAACTGAGCAAGGCAAAAATAGGGCTGCTAGATGAAATGGGCGAAGTTCAATGTCGTGATAGAAGTTCCAAATAACAAAAAAGCCGTATCAGACGTGGTCTCAATGAGGTGTGGACGTCATCAGTCAACGAGTTAACCCCCTTATGCCCTTTAGGAGAATGCAAACTGAACATTTAAAGATGTAGCTGAACAGGTCAAAAGAAAGTGGAGTGCTGGCTTGTAGGAGAGACGCTCAATACCATCCAAACAGGAGTGAAGGTTACAAATCACAAACATGCAGATTGCAGAGAACCTGTCAAGCATGGCTTCCATAAATTAGATGTCATAAATCAAAGATAAAGCACACTGCATGCCCTTCTGGAGAAAGACAAACTCCATGAATCAAAGTCGAACTGCTCTTCCAGATATTTGCCGTTTCACCAACAAAGCTTCATCAGCCTCCTTAACATCATTAATACCGGTACCCCATTCCTCAAGCTTAACACAGTCTTGCAGCATTTTCCGGGGCTCATTGACTGATGACATCCACACCTCATCGAGGGATTTTCCCCTCCCATCTTTTTTGCTTGTTCCATTCCGTGATTGCCCCTGTTTTCGTTTTGGCTCCACCATTTCAGCATCCAAGCATGAGTGATGGGGTGTCATCATGCCCTGGACCATGGACCTCTTGCTTTGGATACTGCTTGGCGGGCAAGAGAGGTACTGTCTGGTAACTGCCACCAAGTCTGGCTAGTCTTGGCAATGCATTGCCCCAAACTGGATCGGCTCCAGCTTCCAGCCTGCCAGGTACTGCAGCACATACTGCTCAGTAGTGCTGCAGTACTGCTCAGTACTACTGCACATGGTTCAGTACTGCTGCAGGACTCGGCAGGCTCCTCTCGTCCCCCTGGCAAGTTGCCAAGGAACCCCTCCATGAGCAACCATGTAGAATGCAGAGGTGGAACTGCCAGATCACTTGGCCCTGCTGTTAGACCGGGAAGTGGCAATGCTGCTGCAACTAGAGATGGACGGCACACTAGCAGTAGGTGCTGCAGCACTGTTCTCCTAGTTGTGTCCAATCCTCCTCCTCCCCTGCTTGCCTAACGTCTTTAACCAGGAGGTCCCTCCACCTGGTCAGTTGGTCAGGGGTGACCGCTTTGCCCTTCATCCTTGATTCACATAAGCAGGGCAAAACTTGTGCTGCCAATGCACCGAAGGGGTTGCTGAGCCGATCCATCACTCCAGTCCTTGGCCTGCCTGCCAAGGCGATTTCTTCCCCAGGGGTAAGTGAGGTGTGGAACTCACCCATTGTCTTCTCAAGGAGGTGAGCAAAGCCTGGCTCAGAGTTGCTATCTTGGCATACAAGCTGTTTGTGACAACAAAGAATGGCTTGAGTGCCAAGATAACCTCAGAAAGGAACGCCCATTCCTGGTTGGATAGTAGAGATGTGCAAGCTGGCTTGATACAAACCATGGTTCAAATTGAACTGGCCCGGTTCAGGCGGTCTGAGTTAAAACTGGCCTGGCCCCCCAAAAGGGGGTGCCGGTTTGAGTTAGAACCGGACCAGCCTTGGTTCTAAGAACTGGTTTGCAGGCTGGTTCAGGGGTATACTTTTAAAGGGGAATCTGGTGAGGATTCTGCTTTACAAGTAAAGAGGGCATTCCCTATCCTAGAGGCAAGAAAAGGGGTGCTCTATACCTTTAGGAGGCTGCTGTGGAGGTGGCCTCTCTAATCCAAGCCCATCCCTCCTGTCGCTTAGTCCTGCCACTACCCACCTAATCCCCTTCCCCAAAATAGGTCCTCTTTAAAGAACCCTATATTCTTTAAACATAGGCACTGGTGGCGGGGAGGCTCTCACCTTTTGGAGTCTTCAGCTGAGAGTTTCCACTATGGCGTCTTTGGCTAAAGTTTGCCATGTGTTGCTCTCGGAGGCACTCTGGGCTGAGCAGACACCAGAACTCAACAGCTGCGGTGAGGGGAGGTGGGTTCCACCAGGTGGTCACCCATCCACCTAAACAACAACAACAATAATAAAAACCCAAAATGGAAACAGGGAGCCTGGCAGGCTGGGCAACACACACCAGCCTACCAAAACTAAAAATAAATCCATCATGCAGCAGCAGCAAAATTGGCAGGGCTACAAAAATATAATAAGCATCGCCCAGTTATTAAAGCCATTGGAGGCTGCCTACAAGCAATGCGGCAGAGAGGGGACCACAGAAGAAATAAAATTCCAAGTAGCACCCAGTTAGAGCCATTGGGGGCTTTAACAAAAAAGTTCTCAAAGTGGTTTACATAGAAACTTATACCCATCACAAGGAAGGCCCCGAGCAGCTAGGAGTATGCTCTACCTTCGGAGTGGGAGCTCAGCCCTGGCTTGGCATCACCTCTGTTCCTGGGGACCCAGGGCTGATGGAGGGGCTCTAGCGAAAGGGTCAGAATTCCACCAGAGGAACCAGGTCTTCAATTCTTCAGGATTTCTCTAAGTTCCAGGGGTGGGGACCCTGGCTGGGGCAGATTCCCCCTCTTCCCCTGATTGGGTCTCCTCTGGGTTGGCATCTGGGTGAATCCCAACATTATCCATGATAGAACTGTACCAATGATATAGTATGGATTTTAGCTGTATTGTACTAGGTCTACTATATTGAGGACTCAGTTTCAGAATTGAAACAGATCTGTCTTATGGCATGGTTTTCTTTTAGTCAGTCATGTCCTGTTGGTCATGACGTGAGCAAGTTTTCTGCAATTTGCTTCCACTTTCCCACCAAAAATTGGGCACTCAGTGCAACTTAGAATAATAAAAAATACTATAATAAAAACATCATAAAACAGTATCAAGAACAGACAAAACATAACAGTTTCAAAAAACAGTATCAAACATACAAAGAACACAGAACAAAACTATAGCAAAGTGAAATAACACCCTGGAGGCTTAAAAGCAAACAGGCCAGCTAAATGTCTTAACTAAAGGGAAAACTGAAGAAATTGGAATAAATGAATCTTATGGGGAGGGGAATACCACTATTAACACGTGGTTCATCTATATCTGCTGTTTTGACTTTCTTCAGATCCATGTGGTGAAAGCTGCATTTGTCTTCAGACTGATGTTGCTGTTGAGTTCCTTTTTATTTAAAGTCTGAAATCTTATCACCCTATATTTGGGAGGAAGGAGTCAATATTGTTAGATAACTTATCTTCTGCGCCATAGTCTGGTTGCTCTAGTTCTTCCCTTTGATTTGATTCTGAGGAGAGAATAGAAAGAGATAATATAGCCAGAATCACCTTTCTTTTAAACTGACCACCAGTTGTGCTTAAGTGCCTGTTGCACCTGCAGAAACTGGGAAGAGTTCTTTGAAAGCCTGGTAGTTCTCATATTCAGGCCAAATTAGTGCCTCTTTTCAGTTCCAAGTCTGAATGTTTTCACTACCTAAAGTGTATTCCCAAGTTATTTCTGGTATTGGTAAACATAGAAACTATGTTGCAGTGTTCAGATCCGCTAAGAGTATCACATTTGAAGAAATACCAGACTTCGGCCTCTGAAGATAGTAGTTCTTTATCTGCTATAGGCTTTCTTCAATGAAAAGTACAAGTGAATCATATGCCCATTATAATGCCACCACTATTCTAGCAGTTCTAACTACTTAAACAGGACATATACATTGTTGCACTCTTTGATAAATGCAATCAGAAAGTAATCTGGAGCCTGCTGATTTGCCTTGTTGATGTCAGTTCCTTTGGTAGATACAACGCTTGCCAGGATCCAGGACAATTTTGGTCCTGAGGTATTTGTATCAGTAGCTATGTTTTGAAGGCTTGCCAATTACCAGTGTTAATGTCCACATGATGATGCTGAACTAAACAGATGGAGGACATCAGCTCTTATCAACTTCATAAACTGTGACAGGCTTAGTTAAAAAGGAGATAGAAGCGGTAAATGGCCCTTTCATTCAGCTCTTGATATATGTTGTGATTGTTATTGTTTGATAAGACTTCAATACTGCATGAGAAACAGATAACTACATAGAACAGAATTTAGAATGAACCAGTATGTACCTTATTGTTTCTTTAAATGTTTTAAAAGCTCAGTGAACTAGTTCTTTGGTTTCCCCCCCTCTTTTATATTTAAAACTGATCTTGTATAATAATTCAGTTCTTGACTCAATTATTTAATATACTCCAAGCTATAAAAGAATTTGTGGCTGTTGCCACAATTACTTATGTTGGCCAACATCTCACTAACTAACAAAATGTGTGTGTTAGGAGACTCAGCGGGGCATGATGGGGGCCTGCACATGTTTTCCTGCCCTCCTCCATGTGCACTGTTGCACCAGAGGGCAAAACTTCCCAGCTCTGCCCACACTCCAGAAGTGCTCTATAAGAGAGGAAACACCTCACTGACTCATCACAGTGACATGTTCCCTCTCTTGCAGAATCCTTCCAGAATGTGGGCAGAGCTAGAATGTTTTGTACACTGGCTCAGTAGCACGTGCGGAGGACTGGTGGAGTTGCACGTGTGTCCCTGCAGAGCTTCCTAACATATGAGTTTCATTAGTTAGGATATCAGCTGTTGTCTTTATATCCTGAAAACAAATATGCCACAAGTCCAGAGAATCATGGAACATCCTCTTTGAGGAGATACTCCTTTCTCCTCTGACATTTAAGCAGGCACATAAGACCTGTCTGTTTCAGCAAGTGTTTTGAGTGTTGTTGTTCTCTGCTTTAGACTTGTTGATTGATTGATTGATACTGTTTTTAAAAAGCGTTATGTTATTAAGTTTGTTCTGTTATTGTGTTAGTTTTGCCCATATTGAATTTGTGAGCTTTTATTGATTGTTTATTTTATTAGATTTATAAGCCACCTAATAAAATCTCTCTAGTCTGTTTACATACAATCCCAAAAATGCAAAAACAACCAACAATCACAAAACAAAAACATTAAACAAAAACAATTAAAAATATTAAAAAGTTAACTAAAAGCCAAAAGCCTGAAGAAACAGGTCTGTCTTGAGGGCTTTCTTAAAGGCAGGCAAAGATGGGGAATCTCTTATTCTGATAAAGAGTGCTATCACGTCTATATTGTCTGTTTTAATTTTGCCTGTTATGTATGTATGTATTTATGTATGATATTTCTATACTGCCTGATATAGATATTCCTAGGCAGTCTACAAAGTTTAAAACATAACAAATGTAAAACAATGTTAAAAGAGTTCAAATTCACAAAGCAAGTAAAAACAATCTCAGAAGATAAAAACATTAAGATTTTAAAATTTCACTTAAAAGATTGGAAAAACAGATACATCTTGAGGGTCTTCCTAAATGCAAACAGAGAAGATGCTCTTATTTCAACAGGGAGTGTATTCCAGAGTCCCAGGGCAGTCACAAAGAAGGCCCGGTCCTTGGTTGCTACCAAACAAGCTGGCAGAAACCATAACCGGACCTCTCCAGATGATCTTAATAGGCAACAGGATTCATGACAAAGAAGCTGCTCTCCTAAGTACCCTAGGCCCAAACTGTTGAGGGATTTTTAGGTAATAACTAGCACTTTGTATTTCATTCGGAAATGTATTGGCAGCCAGTGCAATTCTTTCAAAATTGGTGTGATATGGATCCTTCGGGTTGATCCAGAGACTAATCTGACGGCCACATTCTGTACCAGTTGTAGTTTCTGGATTATGCACAGAAATTCTGGATTATGCACAGTGCATTACAATAGTCCAGAATAGAAGTTACTAGCACATGCACCACTGTTTTAAGGTCATTTACCTCCAGAAATGGACATAGCTGGCATATCAGCCAAAGCTGATAAAAAGCACTCCTGGCTACTGCCTCAACCTGAGAAATCAGAGAGAGTTTGGGACCCAGGCACTATTACCTCTCTCACAGGTTTTCTCATGTCCGCTCAGTTACTTTTAGATCCCACTCAGGTTGAATCAAGAAGGCCCCTCTCTGAATGCATGTGCTCACACAGTGCCTTGATACTGCTGCCCAGAACAAGATTCTGCACAGAGATGAAAAAAATTAGAGGGACTACTGGACCCAGGATCACTCCCAAGCTATGTATCTGATCTTTCAGGGGGAGTGTAACCCCATCCAGAACAGGGAGATCGAAATCACCTGACCCCCCACAGTCAGTAAAGGTAAAGAGTGCCATTGAGTTGGTGTTGATTCCTGGCGACCACAGAGCCCTGTGGTTTTCTTTGGTAGAATACAGGAGGGGTTTACCATTGCCATCTCCTGTGCAGTATGAGATGATGCCTTTCAGCATCTTCCTATATCTCTACTGCCCAATATAGGGGCAAACCAGTGGGGATTCGAACTGGGAACCTCTGTCTTGCTAGTCCAGTCATTTCCTCACTGCATCACAATCAGTACCTCCATCTTATTTGGATTCAACTTCAGTTTTTTATCCCTCATCCAGCCCATTATCGCCTCCAGGCAGGCATTTAGGGAGATTATGTTGTTCCCTGATGAAGCTGGTATGGAGAAATAGAGCTGGGTGTCATCAGCAAATTGCTAACACCCTGCACCGAACCTCCTGTTGATGTCTTCCAGTGTTTTTCATGTAGATGTTAAAAATCATTGGAGACAGTATGGAGCCTTGTAAAATTCCACATTATACCTCTCGCTTTGCAGAGCAGCAGTCTCTAACAGCATCTGGAATCTGATAGGAAAGGAACCACTGTAAAACAGTGCCACCCAATGCCACATCCCTCAAGCAACCCAGAAGGATTCCATGGTTGATGGTATCAAAAGCTGCCAAGAAATCCAAAAGGATTGACGGAGTCGCACTCTTGTCTGTCAATACCCAATTGGAGATCACCCATCAGGCCGACCAAGGCAGTCTCAAACTCATAGCCCACTCAATTGAAATGGGTTTATATAATCTGTGTCATTCAAAACTACCTGGAGCTGAGAGGCCACCACCCACTCAGTCACCTTACCGAACCATGGAAGATTAGAAACGGGTCTATAATTAGCCAACTCTGAGAGTCCAATGCAGGTTTATTCAAATAAGGTCTAAAACTAGTCTCCTTAAGACAAGGAGACACCCTGCCCTCCCTCAGAGAAGCATTTACAATATTTACCATACCCTCTGTGATAATAGATTACCAGATGAAATAAGCCAAGTTGGGCAAGGGTCAAGAGAACAGGTTGTAGGGCGCACATTCCAGAGCAGTTTGTCCACATCCTCAGGAGTCACAAACTGAAAGTGATCCAATCAAATCCTATAAGAGTTGTTGGATACCTCTACAATACTCTGCAATAACTGTGGAAGCCAGTTTGGCGTGAATACAAGAGAGTTTATCCACAAAAAGGCCATTAAAAACATCACAGCGAGTAACAGATAGTGTTAAATTCAAGGGGGAGGGTGCATAAACTGGCCCCCTAACAACCCTAGACCAGGTGTGGGTCGTGAACACACCTCCAGGGGGGCGGCGGGCGGCTTCTTTAAGTGTAAACTGAGCCGGTGCTCCATGCTGCCCAGCAGCCCCCACGGTGGGGAATCACCTCCGCCACTCACCTGGCTCCCACCGAGCCAGCAGCCAGGTGAATGTCGGAGGTGATTCCTCGCCACGGGGGCTGCTGGGTGGCATGGTATACCAGCTCTGTTTATACTTAAAGAAGCCACCCACTGCCCCCCCCCCCGGAGGCATGTTCACGGCCTGCGCCTTCCCTAGACAACTCAGAAAACAACTGGGCAGAAAACAACTGCTTCTTTGCCACCTGCACTGCCAGAGCATAGATCTTATTTATTTATTATGTATTTTTAATTTATTGAATTTCTATACTGCTTAATAGAGAAATCTCTAGGCAGTGTACAGATTAAAACATAATATAAAATATAAAACATTTAAAATTAATAAAAACAGATAAAAATCACAATAGAGAAAAACACATTAAAATTTAAAATTTCAGATAAAAGCCTTAGAAAACATGTATGTCTTCAGGGTCCTCCTAAAAGCAAACAGAGAAGGAGATGCTCTTTTTTCAGCAGGTAGTGTGTTCCAAAGCCCTGGGGCAGCCACAGAGAAAGCTCGGTCCCAAATTGCCACCAAATGAGTTGACGGCAACTGTAACCAGACCTCTCCAGATAATCTTAATAGGCAACAGGGTTCATGACAGAGAAGGCACTCTCTTAAGTACCCTGGACCTAAGCTGTTAAGGTCTTTATAGGTAATAACCAGCACTTTGTATTTCATTCGGAAACATATTGGCAGCCAGTGCATTTCTTTTAGAATCAGTGTTATATGTTATATCGGGTAAACCCAGAGAGAATCTGGCTACCACATTCTGAACCAATTGTAGTTTCCAAACTACGTACAAAGGCAGCCCCACATAGAGTGCATTACAGTAGTCAAGCCTAGAGGTTACCAGCATATGTACCACTGTTTTAAGGTCATTTGTCTCCAGAAATAGATGTATCTTGTGTATCAGCTGAAGCTGATCTTCAAATGTGCTCTTTGTTGCAATCTGTCAAATTCATGCTGAGTTTTCCTCCACGTGCTCTAGTCATCTACTTTGCTGCTTCACCTCCTGTGGTTCTTCCTAGTATCACAGGGCTGACTTTGAAGCAGGTCAGAGAGGACGCTTAGGAGCAATTGTGTCTGCCACTCTAGTGAGTTCATTATTCCACATTTGCACCAGAGCATCCACAGAATCACTAGCAGAGCTAATTTGAAAGCCTTCCAAGGCTTTTTTGAATCCTATTGGATCCAATAACCTTCTCAGGCAGACCGGCCTAAGGGGTCCTTCACCACTGCAGTGGGTTGTGGTTGCAAGTCCTACCTTAACCAGATGCTGATCCATTCATGACAGTGGGGAGAAGACAAAAGTCCCTACCCATGGAACACTATCCTGATCAGAGCAAAAGACAAAATTGAGCTTGTGACCAGCATCATGTATTGGTCCAGAACACAATTGGGATAGTCCCATAGTTGCCATGGCTGCTACGAACTCCTGAGCCACTCCCGGCAACCTGGTTCTGAAATTGTCATTGAAGTCTCCCACCAGCAGCAGTCTGGGCCACTCCAGTGCCACCTCTGCAACCAGGTTTGTCAGCTCAGTTAGGGATTCTGTTGGGCAGCGGGGTGTTCAGTACACCAACAAAAGTCCCAGTCTATCCTTGGTCCCTAGACTTAGGTACACACATTCAATATAGGCCAGTTCCCTGATAGGGATCCTGGTAAGGGAGTTGTTATTCTTATAGACCACAGCTACCCCACCCCACCCCCACATCCTCTCACCTGCTCTATCTACCATGGGACCGAACCAGGCCACTAGCCTCTCCAGACCAGATCTCTGTAATGCACACCAGGTCTGCTCCTTCATCCATAATCAAATCATGGATAATCTCTGACTTATTTTGGCCTGTCCTGGCATTACAAAATAATAATGTTTGGTTCTGTGGGTTGTTGGCACTGCTCTCCAAGGTCAAAGAGGCGGTAGGCCTGCTGGAAGGGGAAACAGTAATTTCTGAATTCCCTTCCCTTGTAATGGTCTGCTGACCTACCAGCACCATGTGTCAGCCAGGTTGGTCTCTGGGTCATCTGATTGATTGATTGATTGTTTAAGTGCTGTCAAGTCAGTGTCGACTCCTAACAACCACATAGATAGATTTTCTCCAGGATGATCTGTCTTCAACATGGCCTTTAAGGTCTTTCAGTTGTCCATTAATTGCTGTCGTCATTGAGTCCATCCACCTTGCTTCTGGTCGTCCTCTTCTTCTCTTGCCTTTAACTTTCCCCAGCATTATGGACTTCTTAAGGGAGCTGGGTTTTCGCATAATGTGTCCGAAGTATGATAATCTGAGCCTAGTCATTTGTGCCTCGAGTGAAAATTCTGGATTGATTTCTTCTATGATCCATTTGCTTGTTTTCCTGGCTGTCCATGGTATCCTCAAAAGTCTTCTCCGGCACCAAATTTCAAAAGCGTCAATACTTTTTCTATCTTGCTTCTTCAAAGTCCAGCTTTTGCATCCTTAGAGTGTCACAGGAAAAACCATGGTCTGAACGATTATAATCTTTGTTGGTATAGACACATCACAGCATCTAAATATCCTTTCCAAGGCCTTCATTGCAACCCTACCAAGTGCTAGTCTGCAGTGTATT
Organism: Hemicordylus capensis; assembly: GCF_027244095.1. Taxonomy (NCBI): domain Eukaryota; kingdom Metazoa; phylum Chordata; class Lepidosauria; order Squamata; family Cordylidae; genus Hemicordylus; species Hemicordylus capensis. The sequence continues at coordinate 386,735,835 of NC_069657.1, read as the reverse complement.
TCTTGACTGCTGGATCCTTTACTGTTGATAGTCGATCCTAAAAAGCAGAAGCTATCCACCACTTCCAAGTCTTCATTATCAATTCTGAGGCTAGTTGCTGTACCCTCTGCCATTAGTTTAGTCTTCTTTACATTTAGTTGTAGTCCCATTTTCTCACTGTGCTCCTTGACTTTTATTACTAGAGCTTGCAGGTCATCTGCATTCTCCACTATCAGAGTGGTGTCATCAGCATAGCGCAGATTATTGATCTTTCTTTCTCCAACTTTAAAACCACACTCACCGTCCTATCCAGCTTCTCTCAGTATATGTTTATCATATAAGTTGAATAAATAAAGAGAAAGTATACAGCCTTGTCTTACTCCTTTTCCAATCTGGAACCAGTCTGTTTCACCATGTTCTGTCTGGACTGTGGCTTCCTGTGTATAGGTTTCTCATGGGAACAATGAGATATTCTGGGATGCCCATTTTCCTAAGGATATCCCACAACTTGACATGGTTGACGCATCTAGGAGAGATCATATTTCTCCTGTGTTGAAAGAACTACACTAGCTGCTGATATGTTTCTGGGCAAAATACAAGGAGCTGGTTATTACCTACAAAGCTCTAAACAGCTTAGGCCATGGGTATTTAAGAGCACACCTTCTTCACCATAAGCCCCACCGCCTGTTTAACATCATCTGGAGAGGTTTGTCTGAGGTTGCCGCCAACTTATTTGGCGGCTACTCGGGAATCTGTCTTCTCCGTTGCTGCTCCTGTACTTTGTAATGCATTCCCTGTTGAAATAAGAGCCTCCCCATCTATAGCAACGTTTGAAAAGGCACTGAAGAGACATTTATTCACTCAGGCTTTTAATTAAATCAATTGTTTTAATTTTTAGAGGTGGTTTTAAATGATTTTAATGTTAGTGATTTTAGTGTTTAAATGATTTTAATTGTTTTAATGTTTTATATGATTTTAATTGTAAACTGACCAGTGTTACAAGTTTGGGGCAATATAAAAATATGTTAAATAATAATATTAAATAAATATATTCATTGATTCCCCACCACCACTGAAATAGCTGCCCCAGAGTTGCCCCCCATCTCCTCATTACTGGACATCCCAAGAGACATACCAGTTCCAGGCCCTGCCATTTACTAGGCAACAGTAATATAATGAAGAGGAGTCTTCCTTTTAGGAGTCTAAAATTATGATGAGATTCTCATGCTCCACCAAAGGAGGCTAAGGGAGCCTACCCTGCTTTTGATGGATTGTGTGCTGCCACAAGAGCCGTGCGACTCCTGGCAGAAACCCTCTTAATTACCACTCCCCTTAGACGAGGTTAGTGGAGCGAACGCTCCGCTAACCCTGTCTATTTGATTGTGTGTTGCTGCAGCGCGGCTCCATGCCATGGCAACACACAAGGAGACCCCCGCCGGGAGGCTGAGACAAGCCTCCCGGCCCTGGGGGTCTCTCCAGGATGCCCCGCGCACTCGCACGGGGCATCCTGGACCTTCCAGGGGCTATGTGGCCCCCGATCCCTGCAGCCCCCGCTGGCTCCATGGTGGAGCTGGCAGTCGTGTGGGTGGCCAGTCCAGCCGCCCAGGTCTGCTTCCCTGCCCGTCTGCGGGGGGAGCAGACTAAGCCCGATCTCCCTGCAAACCCCTTCCCGGCAAGTCTCACTGATCGTGAGACTCACCTCAATGTGTTGGCCTCAACCTTCAGCCCCACCCCCAAAGACCACCACGCCTTTGGTGGCTGGCTTAAGTGGCCACCTAGAAGCGGCTTGCCTGCCAGCGACCTCTACCAGAGGCTGTGCCTCCAGAGTAGTTCTCCGGTTTTAAGGGCCAAAGAGTTGGAAAAGTCCAACCCAGTGACTCTCACTCACCCAGTGGGGCAGAGTTGGCCCAGCTACTTGGTGTTGGAGCATTTAGGAAGGGCAATCAGCTGAGAGGCTGCCAAAGAGGAGAGGGGTGGGGGAGGCAGCCTTTAGCAAAGCTTTTGGCTGGCCTGCCCCCACAAACAGGTTGAAGGGGGGAGAGAAGGAAGATAGAATGTACATGTACCTCCGAGTGTCTCCTGTAAAATGTCCCTGGCTGCCCCCAGCTCAGCCCTCTTTTTTTAAGGGCCAAAGAGTTGGAAAAGTCCAACCAGGTGACTCTCACTCACCCAGTGGCACAGGGCTGGCCCAACTGCTTGGTGTTGGAGCAATTCGGAAGGGCAATCAGCTGAGAGGCTGCCAAAGAGGAGAAGGGTCGGGGAGGCAGCCTTCAGAAAAGCTTTCAGCTGACCTGTCCACCCAAACAAGGAGAAGGGGGGAGGGAAGGAAGATCGAATGTACATGTGCCTTCCAGTGTCTCCCGCCAAATGTCTCCCTGGTATGACACCAGTTTTTTAAACCAGTTTGATAGCTGACTTGAATATAAATAACAGAGAAGCAGGGGTTTACTATATCAAAATGAAATAATGGTTATTTAAGTAAATAAATGTAAAAAAGTATCTAACTAAATGTCAAAAAGTTGGTGAATTTCTCATTTATATTTAAACACATGGAATCCCTGGTGAATTTTGTAAGTGTCCAAGGATATATTTATATGCCTACCTTTGGGGCATATATCAGTGAATATTGAGAATCACATTTTAGTTTTCAGACATTCACATTTGTCTTGGAATAGCAATATTCCCACACACCAGTTGATATTCACTGCAACAGGCATACTTGAACACATAAAATATTCCAGGAATTGGGTTGCATATTGGTTGAACCATGAGTTGCTTTCTAATTGAATATGTTCCACTCTGAGATGAAATCTTAGTTGTAGGCACATTACTGAAATAAAAATTTTCTAAATCTTGCTCATTACTGTACTTCCTCATTACTGGAAGTCAGGCTATTCAATAATTGCAATTATTGTTTCTTTTTTATTTAAGTCTTTGAAATATTCCTTCCAGACCAAGGACCGTTTGTGTTTTGTGATGGAGTATGTCAATGGAGGAGAGGTAAGTTAGACAATGAAAGATTAGTGACAGTGTTGCTTTTCTGACACCTCCCTAGAAATATTAATACATGTTTCCCCTTTGGTTGCAGTAAGAGCCCCTGGTGGTGCAGTGGTAAAACTGCTGCCCTGTAACCAGAAGGTTACAAGTTCGATCCTGACCAGGGGCTCAAGGTTGACTCAGCCTTCCATCCTTCCGAGGTCGGTAAAATGAGTACCCAGAATGTTGGGGGCAATATGCTAAATCATTGTAAACCGCTTAGAGAGCTCCGGCTATAAAGCAGTATATAAATGTAAGTGCTATTGCTATTGTTTATGGATCCTTTATTTCAAATTAAAGGCACCATACCATTTGTACTTTAAGAGGGTGTATAGAATAATAGAATTTGAGTTGGAAGGCACCTTGGAAGTCGTATCAACCTGCTGCTCAGTACAGGTGTCTGCTCTACCACCCCTGACAGATTGCTGTTCAGACTCTTTTTGACAATCTCCAGTGAAAGAGAGCCCACCACTGCATACAGCCGACATAATAGCTTTTACAGCAGAAAATGCATCCTAATGTCTAGCCTAAATCACTTTCATTTTAATTTCAACCTACTGGTTTTAGTCCTGCCCTCAAGAATAACAGAACAAATCCACCCCATTGTGTATGTGACAGACATTCTAATATTTGAAGATGGCAATTCCCTCCTGGAGTGGGTCAAAGCCAGGTTCTTAAGGACATTATATCTGACCCCCAAATGTATTTCTAATGCCACTCTGAGATTGGAATCGAGTGTTATCTCGATAGAAGCCAGAGCTTGGTATCTAATACTAATAAACTTGGCACTTATTGCCCTCTGGTCTCCTTCCCTTGTTACTATTGGATAGGCACTGCTTGAGCTGGTGGGGGAACTGTGTCAAGAAACTCCATACCTATGGTCTTTCACCTGAGGCAATCCTCTCTGTGGGTTTGGACAGGGCCAAATAACTTATTAAATGAAGCATCTGGGATATTGAGTTTCAGAAAGACCTGTCGAGGACATTTAGGTCATTCCACCTGCTCAGTGGTGGGATGCGAACTCGCCCAGCAGATTATCTGTTTCTCCTTACTTAGGAACATAGGAAACTGCCATATACTAAGTCAGACCATTGGTCTATCTAGCTCAGTATTGTCTTCACAGACTGGTAGCAGCTTCTCCAAGGTTGCAGGCAGGAATCTCTCTCAGCCCTATCTTGGAGAAGCCAGGGAGGGAACTTGAAACCTTCTGCTCTTCCCAGAGCAGCTTCATCTCCTCAGGGGAATGTCTTGCAGTGCTCACACATCAAGTCTCCCATTCAGATGTAACCAGGGCAGACCCTGCTTCGCTATAGGGACAAGTCATGCTTGCTACCACAAGACCAGCTCTCCTACTTTCCCCAAACATGGATGGGCCTTTTGGAGGGCCTGTATGAATGCCCTCCCATCAGAATTTTTGGCTGGTAGATACAGTAAAATTCCAATTGAGCAGAGCTATTACCCCTGTAACTTTGATGAGACTGAGTCAGTTGCACATGTGCTCCTGTCATGTGTCTTTTATATAGACCTTAAGCAAAAGTTAATTGACCCTCTTTTACATAATCTGCCAGGTCAATTGGATGAATTCTACATCAAATATTTGCTAAGAGATATGAATTTGTCTATCACACACACAGTTGCAAAAATTTTGTTGTTCTGCAATATGAGTTCATTGCACTCTGCTTGCTAATGGGTTCATCCCTGGCTAACTGAGCAAAGAGGCATCTTCTTAAAATGGTGATTCTCTTTATTTAGCAGGGGGAGAGCAACTGGCCCTCTCCAACCACAGCACAGCATTCCTCCAGTTGCTGTTGCTGGTGTCTACCATATGTTTCTTTTTAGATTGTGAGCCCTTTGGGGACAGGAAAGTAACCATCTTATTTATGTATTATTTATTTTTCTATGTAAATTGCTTTGAGAACTTTGATTGAAGAGCGCCGAGCGGTATATAAATATTTAGAGTAGTAGTAGTAATGGTTAGATCCAGTGTATAGTAATGTTATTAATATGGCTGTGTTTAAAATTTTATATTGTTTTTAGATGTTGTATTATTGGTCAAAGACCATAATAAATCATAATAAAGACTGAACTGAACTGAAGATGGCAATGGTATAGTCTTCTCTAGGCTAAATATACATAGCTCCTTCAACCGTTCCTCATAGGACTTGGTTTCCATACCCCACACCATCTTTATTGCCCTTCTCAGAGTTCATCAATATCTTTTTAAAAATCCTGTGCCAGATCTGGATACAGTATTCCAAGGTCTGAGCAGTGCAGAAAAGGAGGAATGATTACTTCTTGTGAGCTGGACACTATGCCTCTGTTAACGTAGGCCAAGCAAGATTGCATTAACTTTTAACAGCTGCATCACACTGCTGGCTCATGTTCAACTTGCATTCTACTAAGACCCCGAGATCCTTTTCACATATACTGCTGTAAAGGCAGGTAATCTCCATCCTATACTTAAGCATTTGATTGTTCTTTCCTGAATGCAGGATGTTTAGTTCTGTTGAACTTTATCTTGTTGATTTTGGCCAAATTCTGTAAAGGTTGTTTTGAGACTTGATTCTGTCTTCTAAGGTGTTCCAACTTAATATGTCATCTGAAAATTTGATAAGTATCCTCTCTTCTCCCTCATCCAAGTCATTTATATATACATTGAATAGCAAAGGCTCAGGACAAAACTTTGTGGCACTCCATTCAGTACCTCCCTCAAGGATGACATGGAGCCATTATTTAGCACTCATTAGATATGGTTGTTCAACCAACTGTGACTCCACTTACCAGGAGGATAATCTAGCTCACATTTTACCATCTTGTTGACAAGGATATCATTGGAACCTTTGTCAAAGCTTTGCTGAAATTTAGATACATGATATCTATGGCATTAACAAGATGTACTAAAATTGGAACTCTATTTAAAAAAAACCAACAAGATAAGATTAGTCTGGCATAATTTGTTTTTGACAAATACATGGTGGCTTCTAGTAATCACTATGTTCTTTTCTAAGTTATAGATAAACTGCTTAATAATCTGGTCTTCTTAGTGGTCTCTGAACATTCACATCTATGACTTCTGTGCCTGCTTAGTACCCTATTTGGAGCCTTCTGTAGCTTTTGCCTCAGAGCATTTTGGTGGTAACCCAATTCCCAGAGACCATGTGTATATATAACACTGCCATGCCTATCCTCCCTGAGTTCTTCTTTGACTGCTGCAGTGAATACCTCCTTGAGAGGAATCTTTGTCTTTTGATAAAGTGAGCGTGTTCACTTTTCTTCTCTCTTTTTCACTTTAATATTTTCTTTCTGATTTATTTTGGAGTTTCTTATTTCCTCATCCCCCACCCACCCCCACCCCCAAGTTTTGGTTGGTGCCGTCACTTGACTGCAGCCAAAATCATAGCCTGGTAAAGTTATTTTAAATCATGTTCCAAGTGTGGAGTGAAACTTCCTTCTGCAGATGATCACACCTAGGCCTCCTTTGTTTGGGCAATGCACATGTATAGTAGTACAAACATGCCAGCATTGCCAACAATTTACTTGGCAAACCTGTTGGAACTGAGCATCATACTTTCCACTTTACTCTGGGAAAGAGTATTGACATGTGATTCATTGGCAAAGCCTGAAACAGATAAAACCTCTGCTTCTGGGACTTCTATTTACACATCTGCCTTCCCTATTAGGGATGTCTTGCTTGGCCCCATGGCTTCCTCTGCTCCTCCCTTGACCTCTACATTCATTCCAAACTTGCATAGGCCAGATACCATCCGTGAGTCCAGTGCTGATCAGGGGCATCCTCATACATCCCCCATAGCAGATAATTAGCTTCAGATCTGATATCTTAAGCACCCACACCAAAGCTGACGTCTTCCACTCAGGAACCAACATCTCTCCTGGTCTTCATTCCTATGCTCAAGCTTAAGCCTTTGACAAAATGTTCCAAATCCAAGAAGATTAAGTTTGTTGATGAGTTGTTGAAATTCATGAAACAGAAGTGGAATCAGAAGGCATCACATCAGCCATCAGGTTCGTCATCCTCATCTCAACTTATTCTTCTGAAATTACAGAAAAAGGTTCCCTCCTCTTGAGGTTTCAACAGAGTTAATGTGGACCAAAACTGACCCTGGTGTCTAATAAATTTGTTCCAGTTATGACAGCAACAGATCTTTCCCCAGCCAACCTGTCCATCCTCAGTCTCCTCATGTCTTGCTTGCCTGTGCAGAGACTAATCTCCTGGAACCTAGACAGGATCCTTACCTCAGTGCTTTCATTATCCCTACATACAGTCCTTACCAGTATTTCAATGACTTTGAGTGAGATTATTCCCTAAACAGGGAGTACGATAATAACTATTTGTTTGCTCCTCAGAGTTATTCAGAGGAATCACACTTCTGTTTCATGAATTTCAACAACTCATCAACAAACTTAATCTTCTTGGATCTGGAACATTTTGTCAAAAGCTTAAGCTTGAGCATAGGAATGAAGACCAGGAGAGATGTTGGTTCCTGAGTGGAAGACGTCAGCTTTGGTGTGGGTGCTTAAGATATCAGATCTGAAGCTAATTATCTGAGTACCCAGAATGTTGGGGGCAATATGCTAAATCATTGTAAACCGCTTAGCTCCGGCTATAGAGCGGTATATAAATGTAAGTGCTATTGCTATTGCTATTAACATCTTTATTTTCCATTCATCACCCACACTGATACTATCTATGGTCTTTATTTAGCAGGGGGAGAGAAACTGGCCCTATCCATCCACAGCACCCCTCTAGTAGCTGTTGCCGGTATCTTACCTTAAAGGTAAAGTAGTGCCGTCGAGTTGGTGTCGACTCCTGGCGACTACAGAGTCATGTGGTTTTCTTTGGTAGAATACAGGAGGGGTTTACCATTGCCATCTCCCACACAGTATGAGATTATGCCTTTCAGCATCTTCCTATATTGCTGCTGCCCCATATAGGTGTTTCCCATAGTCTGGGAAACATACTAGCAGGGATTCGGACCAGCAACCTCTTGTTCTCTCTGTCTTATCTTATGTTTCTTTTTTAGATTGTGAGCCTTTTGGAGACACGGAGCCATTTTATTTATTTATTTATATCTAAACCACTTTGGGAACCTTTTGTTGAAAAGCGGTATATAAATATTGGTCATATTCTACAATAGATTCCCAAGCGTATCAGTATATGATCCTCCTTTTCAGCCTCTCTACAGCCCCAAGTGTTTTTACAGAACATATTGTAATCGTAACTTATTTCCTCCATCAGCAAGGTGTAACTGTCTACCCCTACATAGAGTGGTTAATTGTCCTACAACCTTGAGCCATTCTTAACTCCATCTCATACCTGCCCCTCGATTGCACATTGCTTTGATGAAACCTGTAGCCATAGTCTACTCCTTGCCTTGGGACACAACCGTCATTATTCAACAGTTTATGTGATTCATGGCAGCAACAATAGCTGCCACTCATTACGAATACGACAAATATTTATATACCGCTTTTCAACAGAAGTTTCCCAAAGCAGTTTACAAAGAAAGAAAGAAAGAAAATAATAAATAAAATTACTCCTGACTTTGGATACACCTTGTTCAGAGGCGAATTCTAGATGTTTTCAGACTTTTGCTTCCTGTGTCCAAGCCACACTTTGTTGGTGGTTGTCTTTGCAAACTCCAGTGTTCACTATTACAACAGATGCATTCAAATAGGGGTAGGGTGCCCCTACGGAGGGCCTTACCATCAATGCTCCTTGGACATCATCTGAAGCAGACCACCATATACATTTTCTCGAACTCAAGAAAGTTTTCAATGTGTTCCAGGCATTTCTCCCTACTTGGAACCATTCCATTCTCATAGCCACTGACAATGCTTCCACAAGAGCTATATATACTGTCAAGGTGGATTTGGTTCTCACAAACGTATATTTCTTGCCTTAGACCAGGGTTGCACAACTTTGGCCCTCCATCTGTTTTGGGACTACAACTCCCATCACTCTCAGTCACAGAGGCCAATAGTGAGGGATTATGAGAGTTGTAGTCCAGCATCTGCAGGAGGACCAAAAATTGCTCAGCCCTGCCTTTTACACTTGCAGTTGGTGTCTTCACCATCATTTTCTCATCTCTGCCATTTATGTTCAGGGTATGTTTAATACTTTGCATACACTCTGGGCAAATCCTTTACTCCATCCCATAAGTGGTGAATAGATCTCAACATAGTTTTCCAGCTTTTTCATTTATGGGGCTCACTGGCAATGAACAACAACTCGCATTGCTGCCTATTCCGCAGCAGAGCAGCACACAGTTCTGACTCTCTGACAGATGAGTTTCTTTTCCATTGGGGACTGGCCTTGATAACTCTTTCCACCATTTCCATGGATCCTCAAATGCTTCAAAAGATACTTTCGGACAGAGCAGTCTGCATTCAGATCGCTCCTTGGTGGTCTCACCAACTGTGGTTTACAGTTCTCCTACACCTGCCAGATAACACATTGATTCACCACTTTATTGTGATCTGCTCTCCGTGGAGAACAGTCAAATTCTGCACTTGTACATCCTTTGACCTTCCTAGATGACATCCATGTGTGATTGTCATCATCTTCAGAAATACAAAGTGTACTTGGGGAGTCTAGAAAACTTTCCACCAGAAAATCATATGCAGCTAAATGCAAGAGAGTCTCAGAATTCATCTGTCAATCCAATATCTCCCCAGTGGAATTGTCATTTGAATTAATCTTATGCTATCTCTTTTCCTTTGCCAAGTTAGGCATATCCATATTCACTATTCAAGTACATCTTGCTGCAGTTTCTGTATGTCACTAACCCTCTTGTTAAACCTCCCTTTTCTCTTTGACCTTAGTGAAATGCTTCTTTAAGGGACTCACCCATTGATTTCCACTGACACCTATAGTGATCTCAGCTTGGTATCTTATCCTTGTGCTTTTGGGGTGTTTAATCAAGCCCTCTGAGCACTTGGCCATTTGTGACCTTCAGATTCTATTTTTTAAAGTGCAACTTTAAACTTGTCATCTAGGAGAGTGAGGGAGTTTCCAGAGCCTACATGCCAGCCTTTTGTTCCCTGTCTTCCATTAGGATAAGATGCTAGCTCAGCTTGACTCTAAGTTGCTTATGAAGGTCATGTGTATATTCCTATTCTCTCAGGGCATCCATTTTCCTGTCCTCTTCCCTCCTACTTTGGACACTGAATTTTCCCTATATACTCTCTCGATATTCATAGGGCATTGTATTTTTACGTACATAGGTGGCTTCCTTTAGTAGAACACAACACCTCTTTGGCTGATCCTCCAAACCCAACAAAGGTCCTGTAGCCTTTGTCCCATCTTCCCTGACATTTCCTGGGCTTATGGGTTAGATGCCTCCTTGAATCCAATCACATTTCACTAGACCTGCCTCAACCACAGCAGTCCTTTCTCAAATTATCTGTATCTCAGAACCTTGGAGATCAGCTGCCTTTTCCTAAGCTACCACATTTATTAAACACTGTGTATTGCATGTCAGATCTAGATGTGACACTTCTATTGTGAGGGCAGTACTCCACTCCTTTTCTTAGTCCTCTGGGACATTTCCTTCCTCTGCCTTCAGTCCCGAATCCCGATATCATACCAACACCCTTGGAACCAATCTTCGAATTTGGACTGCAGGTTTCAGGACTGTGCCATTTTGCCTTTCTGGTTTCTTGTTGCACACTCTTCCGGGTAATCTTTAGCTTGCTATATTCCCATAGGTGTAAATGCATAGAGATCACAAGGAAGAAAAGCAGGTTGCTTAGCTGTAGCTGACATTCTTAGAGTGGTCATCTGTGCAGTCACACTTCTCCGTTTTTCTTGCTGCAAGGGAATTGATAATATTTAATGGTTCATTGTGGTGGTCTTATTGAACTGAGGAAGGATAGGTGAGGCAGTGCTATACATACACATGGAGATCGGATTCCAGACAAAATACTCTAAGATTAAGCTTGAGAAGTTTCTGAACAGGATACAGGTGACCCTTGTTATCTGCAGTCCCGGCACTTGCGGTTTGACGTATCTCAGTATCTCTGGCGTATCTCAGACATAGGTAGGGGTGTGCACTGAACTGGCTGGCCCGGTTTGGTTTGAGTCTGGACCAGTCTGGACCAGACCCAAACCTGACCAGGCCAGTTCGGTCTGGCACCCTTCAACCCCCCCCCGTCCAGTTTGGTCCCAGTTCATGAATTTTTTTTTAACCTTCTGTCCCTTCGGGGGGGGGGCTTCCTATCTGCAGTGGGGGTGGAGGGTGTCTGCAAATGCTCCCCTGCCCCCCGCCAACCTCTCAAATCACTGCTGTGGCCCGTCCGGATCCCCTTTTTTTGCCCGTTTGGGACTTGGTAGTTTGTCGTAGAGGTCATTTTCAGGTCGCTGTGCATGTGCAAATAGCCTCTGTGAGGCCTGGCATGGCCCAGGGCCTTGCAGAAACTATTTACTCTTGTGCAGTGGCCATTTTGTTTTTGGTGGCCATTTTGACCTAGTTTCTTTACTTGCGGGGTGAGAATAGGGTTATTTTCACCTATCCACAGTTCTTGAGTGGCCGGAAATGACTTCTAACATCATTTTATAGTGCTGAGCCATTTTATAGTGCTGAGCCAGCAAAAAAAACCTCAAAAGGAACAAAAATTGGAGGATTTGGAAATTTCGGGGCATTGCTGGAGAGCTGAAGAGCAAGGTACTGTGCTTATTTCTCTCCTCCCCCACCACCACTGCTTTTTCTTGTGGTTTTTAGCATGAAGCATGCTGAAAATCACAAGAAAAGGTGGTGTGGTGGTGGCAGAAAGGGACACAGTACTTAGGAACAGTGTGCTTGGGAACCTAACCCCCCCAATCCCCAAAGGTTTAAGGTCTCTTTATTCACAGTTTTGTTATGTGTGGAAATAGGCAGGAACTCTGTGAATAAAGAGGGCCTCCTGTACTGCGCAGGCACAGAATCCAGAAGTGTGATTACACAGGTGACCAGTTGAACAACACAAGATAAGCAACCTGTTTTTTCAGTAGCATGCCAAGTATCTATGTCAAGCTGTCTGGTATGGTTTGGTCAGCAGTTTTCTGAATCCTCCCCTGCCCCCTCTTTTAAATAGGGACAACATTTGGTCATCTCCAGTCTTTTGCAATGGTTCTCAAAGACAAAGGCTCCATGGCCACACATGCAAGTCTTTTTAGTACCTTGAGATGTAATTCATCTCGCCTGGACATTTAAATTAATTAAGTCACTTAAATTCATTTAAATGAATTCATTTAAATGAAGTTTAGGGGGCAATCCAGCACTCTGATATATCCTCATGTCCCCTAGTACTGGCCTTCTCTCGTCAGCAGCCTTCCACATGATGAAAGCTGTGCTTTCAGCATGGTTATGTTCACCAAATAGGTCATATATTGGAGATGCTGCATTTGGGTATTAGTCCTAAGTTTGACTTTCCTGTTTGAATCCTTCATCACAGTGGCTAGGTCTCAAAAATATAGGACTATTGAAGATAGCAGCTGGAAAACTCAAACTATCCTCTGCTTCATTCACATGTTTAATTCTATTTCACTCATTTATTTTCCTTAATTCCCACACACAATTTTACTGCAAGTTTTGACATAAATCTTGTCCTTAAAATCAAGATTTGTTGTTTGTGTGAGGAAATGATTAGTGTTTGTTTTTCTAGGAAGAGTGTTAATGTAATATACAGTAGTTGCTTACATGAGTGATTGCACAGTATAGTAGTTATTAGAGAGAGATAATGCAAAAAAAGAGTAACTGCTGGAAAATGAAACTCTTAATATACCTCTCCAGTTTGGGGGGAATAATCTGGGGAAAGTCTCAAGTTTCAGTCTCACTTTTAGCATCTAGTTATTATTTCTGTACTCATTGATACTTTCCTTGTCCTGCTTTACAAAATAGTAAAGTTGTTTTGCATCTCTTTGTTAGAATTAACCTTCTTTAATGTTAGCCATGGGTGTTGCTGGTGCAGATAAAAATCTGCATAACATTTGAACTGGTTTTCATTGAACTGTTTTTCATTGGGAGAAAGGTTAACTTAATTTGATGATGATGAAAAGTGGATTTAGGGCTGAGCTGACAATGGGATTTGCTCCAGAGGGACCTCCTTTCAGATAAATGTTACAGTAACATTGTTACTGGAATGAAAGTAATTACCAGCAAACTTGCTGATATTTGTATCTACCAAACTAACAAAGAGACCAACAAAAGTTTAAAGAGTTTTATTATACAATTCCATTTTATTGTGGATAAACTGGTCTTATTGGGCAACCTTGCATGTCTGATGAAATTATGTTTGTGTACAACTGTGCTAAAGTATACAAAAAACCAGGCATAATTGAGTGTTAAAACTGAAGATTTAGTATTTAAGCAAATGGCAGAATAGGAAGGGTAGCCAGTTAGGGTTTATAGATAGATTATTAGATACCTTGTCATCATAGTAGATCATATTGGCACAAAGAGCCTTAGAGCTGAACTTGTTTGAGCATCTTACATTGTTACTTTATGATAATGCATCGACTGATGTTTTGTTAGATTAGCAACTGAATCTTGATGTTGAGAAAAAACATGCACAGGGGTAGGATCATTGGGGAACTTCAAGTGAGGAATTCATTGCATGCAGTTTTTTAAAAGACAGGTTGCCATTAGCATAGCCTATTGTAAAGACAGGGAGGGAAAACTTGGTATCCACAATCAACTAGGAGCGCATGGTGTGTGTGTGTGTGTGTGTGTGTATGTTATCTACACTGTGCAGCACACTTTATACTAAAGACATTCTCTTAGAGCCCAAAGAGTGGTTTCACCATCATGCTCAAGGAATACATCAGTTTAACCTAAAGTACTCCTAATACAGTATTATCTCCTACACTTGTGTAAATACAGTAAATGGTTCCAATGGCTTTATAGTTTTAAAAAAACACACACACCAGAGGGAGGGGATGAAAGAAAAAGTACAGAATGATGATGATGCACTTTTTTCCTCTGGTAACTGAAGGTTAAATGGGTAGCAAGCAGAATGCCTTAAACAAGATTGGTATATTGATTAAAACGCTGATTTAACAGCTCGTTTTTTCCCTTTGGAAACCTGGAAAAGATAAGCCAGCTGCTGTCTAAGAGTGCTGAGTGTCCACTGAGAGTACACTATCTATCATCACAATATGGTGATGAGAGGTGTTTTATGTTTGTGTTAATTTCCCCCACTAAATCAGTAATTATTGCAATCCTGTCCCTGCTGTTTATCCTGCAGCTGTTTTTCCATTTGTCGAGAGAGCGGGTGTTCTCTGAGGATCGCACACGCTTCTATGGTGCAGAAATTGTTTCTGCTTTGGACTATCTGCATTCTGGAAAGATTGTGTATCGTGATCTCAAGGTAAAAAAAATAAGTAATCAAAATTTTGTTTTTGAAAAGACTTTTGGGACAAACACAAAGTAATTATAAAGTTATACTGTTTTGAGAAAAATAACTACTAGAGCAGAGAAAAGGTGTGCTGTAGATTGAAGCCTAGCAAAACACTGAACATCCAGTTTCATACTTTAATCTCCATATTCTGTGATTTTGTTTAAGAATTTGATTAAGAAAATTGTTTAAGAAATTGATAGAGAAGATTGATTGTAAATGCACCAGTAAAGAGGAATGAGTATATTGCATTAGTGCTTTCCTCATTTACTACATAGTACATGTACATAGAAAGGTACAACAATTTTAGGATTACTATTAAGTTCCAAAGACTAAGAAACACTATCTTGGTTGCTTTTTTTAAAAAAACTTAATGACATGAGGACAGCATTCATTTTATGTTGGTGGTATTTAATTCAGGAGTTGCTCAGTGATGGCTCATAGTGGAAAATACTAGCTTTATGTGTAGTGCTATTTAAGAAAAATCGGTGTGTTTTATAAGTGGCTGCCATGGGTATGTTGGCTGGGGAACAGTATACAATAGAACACTCTAGAAGACATGACTCCCCTTCCCTCCCTCAGAGAGTCTAGAGAACATTTGATTGGCCTTTAAATGAAGAAAAAGGCCATCTTAAGTTATTTTGGGACACTTTCTTTCCAGGAAGTATTTAATACAAAGTTTATACATTTAGTAATTCTTTTCCTATTTCCTATTTTATCATTTTCTTACATTTTGTTAGGATTTGAAGCTGTGGATAATTTTCAGAACCTTTCTTTTCTTTTTGAAGACCTTTTATTTTTCTGAGTGCAATTGGTTTTGATGAGTATGAGGATTAAAAAAAAATCAGACCACTGACTAACATCCAGGCTAACTTACTGAATACTACTACACAGGGATTAGTCTAAGTACTACTAGATTTCAACAGGACTTCCTCTGATTTAGTCAGGATGTCAACCACTGTTTTTAAGTATTCACATTGAATTGGGATGATCTTTGCCTTATACAAGTTTTCCATATTTTCCCACTACACTTTTACAGCTTTTCACATTTGAGAATTTCTTCAACTGTCCAAATTATTCAAAGTACTGTAATAGCTGCCATGTTATGCTGAACGTCTGGGGCAAGAGTTTAAACTTTGTTGGACTGGCTGTAACAGAGAGAGGAAAACGATGGGTGGTTTGGGCAATGTGCTCACTGACATATTGAGAGCTGACTATGGCGAACAGTGCAGAAAGGTTCAGTCCTCACTGAGGTAGTTTACTAAAATCAGGAGGCCAGCACCCACTTAGTTTGCTGAGATTGCCTTGATGACTTGACAGAGGCTCCTCTGCACTGACCAGCATTGAGTTCACAGTCATAAGGCATCCCTTCTAGGAACATACCTGGAGGTAATGAGCTCTTTTCATGGGACCAAAGTGACATCTTTACTCATAATGATTTTTTTTTGGTCCATTCCTCCTTCATGAATGCAAATGATTATTTGGAATATTGCAGACTGCTAAACAATGTTCCTTCTAATTTTCTTCATCTTTGTACAGAATGAGTTTTGTTCTGATCAGCAGTATCAAGGCAGGGTGTGCACACGTGCATTCATAGTGGGGCCTTCAGGATTCAACCTGAGTGGGATCTAAAATTAACTGAGCAGACATCAAAAAACTTGTGAGCATGCGCACACACACACCCCTCAGAAGGAGCACTGCTACTCAATGAATTGAAAATTAGGAGTGTTCTTTGCCTGTGAGGCACAGATTGATTCAAGAATTAGCAGGCGTGCTTGCCAGAGATGTGGGGTCGAATATTTTCTTTGGAAAGAATTCCAAAACAGAAAAATTTCCCATACTTTATTTGGCAAGGGTGCAGAGAGGGAATCCCTACCTAAATTTAAGTAGTGCTCCAGGAGTGTCTGATATCTCTTGAACCCCAGCTGAATAAGGTCAAGGTTTTTGCCTCACAAAAAAACAAAAGGCTCTTCAATCTTCTCACACTTCTTAGCCAGCCCCCTCCTGCTCTTCTCCTTTCTTCATCTTCTTGGCCCTCCCAACTCAGGGGAAACCCTTTAGGAACACGGGAGGAAACACAGCTTCAGTTGCCTCTCAGTTTAGACTGTTTAGACTAGTTTTAGCTCTTTTGCACAGATACTGTTCCCTGCCTTCTGCTCCCCACCACTTCACCCCCACACTAGAGATGGTGGTAGAGAAAGAGAGAGTTCCTCAGTGCCTCCCAGGATTCCAGCCTCCTCATATACTAAAAGCCTGCAGTCTCAAGGCAAGATTTTTGCAGCCAGCAAAAGGGACTGCAGATGGATCAGTGAATAGTAGTAATAGCTGGAAGAAGAAGCCCCCACCTTTCTAGTTTGCTCACCGCAATGGCTCAAGTTTGCAATTTGCCCACCTTAATAGCCTGATTCGATTTTGGGGCCAGTTGGCAGCAAAGTTAGAAGACAGAGCAAAGCCAGCAGAATAAGCAGCTCAGTTTGCAGTATACCTGCTCCACAGAAGACCTGAGTAATGGGTCTAACTTACTAGGAGAGTTTTTAATTTTAATGTTCTTGAAAACTGAAAGTTACAACACTTATTCTTTTTTCTTAGTATGTGATTGAATGCAGTTATGGGACTGATACTGAAATCTGAGTATTAGGGGAAATCCCCGTTAAAGCACATGAAGTGCCTTTATTGCACCCCCCCCATCAAATATTTCTGTTCAACTACTTGCCTCCTTGAAAAACTTTAGAGATAATGTATGTGAAATTAATCTGGTGAAGGTGTTGGTTTTTTACTGTCAAGTAACACAGCAAATCAAATCACAATCTATTTAGGGTATCAGGAAACTTTTAAAAGAAATTTCTTAATGCAGATACTATGCAGATGAGGAGGAAATTTGTATGGGAAAATTTTCCAATTCAAAATTTTACAGAGAACCCACATCTCTGGTGCTTGCTGATGGTGGACTAAGCAACCTCTCCTGTAGAATTGGTGACAGTACAATTCAGCCCAACTGGGCTCTTGAATGTTGGGATTCACCCAAGCACATCTTTGAGGATTTCAGCCACTTAGATGGTGACACCAAGTTTGGTGGCATCATCCACAATGTTGAGAAGGGTAACTTGTACCCTTTTTTTCTTAGAAAGAATAAATTGTCATCAGAGGTTTTGCATGTGACACTACATAAATGTGTTTGATACCTTGAAGGAATAGAAAAAGTCTTTTTAATATATTTGCTCGTATTTTGAGATTGTTCAAGGGGACATCCTGCCAGTTATCAGCTGACTTGAAGGCAGTATATGCATGCCAGATAAGCCATATTTGTATAGTATTGCCGCAAAATCTTGCCTCAAGTAGGATTTGGAGTGAATTGGAAAGTGCCTGTATGTATTGAGGAGTCAGCTATCCAGTGGTCCCTCGGTATCTCATTGATCCACCTGTGGACTGCCTTGCATTGTATTGCTCTTGCACAGAGTCCTCTAGGTGCTGCTGTGGACTAATGGCATCATTGTCTTAGTGCTTAAGGACTCAGCCAGCCTAGCAGAATCTAGCTGCTGCTGAAGGATCTTAAGGATGCATTCTTAAATCTGTCAGTGAAAAGTTACCTGCAGCAGTAGAATAGTGCTGGAGAGGGATAGATGATGGTGATGGTTGTACATATGCTTTCTAGAGTGATTGCTTTAGGACTGTAACGTCTTTGATACAGCCATCACTTTTCCCTCCCCAAGTGTTGTCAGAACAGATGTCTCATTAGTGACAGCTTTAAGGATGAGCACTTTTAAATCTATTGGAGATGGCAGGTATATATGATATGCTTTCTAAAGTAGGCATCTTTGGATGGTGTCATCTTGGAAGCACATTGAAGATGGTAGCGTGCTCACCCTAGGTAGCATTTTGAATGGACCCTTGCTTTCCAGCATGAGTGGCTTCTGACTCAAAGATTTAAGAGTGAGCTTTCTTCAATCAATCTGTAAAATGCTTCCAGCGGGAATAAGTGGCTGTTCTATGTTACACCTGCTCTGAATTTGGTTTGTGTTGTTACTATAGGCTTGGCCCAGTTCTAGCAAGGGCCACATGCTGTTGCCAAGATTAGGAGGATTTATGGGCATTGCGGGGGATTCTTTGAAATCTAGCACTCTAATAAGGGTGTGCTGATATTTCTATAGAATTCCTCCATGAGATTTGCACATCCTTCTATGCTAATATTCATTTCCAAATATTGTAGCTTGGTTGGCAGAGTATCACAAGAATCCTTATTTGTTGATTGGCAAGGGCAATGGCATCTGTAATCTCTTTAATTGGCAGATCTCTCTCTCTCTCTCTCTCTCTCTCTCTCTCTCTCTCTCTCTCTCTCTCTCTCTCTCTCTCTCTCTCTCACACACACACACACACACACACACACACACACACACACACACACACACACTTTTCATAATACAGCAAAGAGTATTGCAAGAGAATGACAATAGTATTCTTTCATATTAGTAGACTTCATTGTTTTCTTTACATTCACACTGCAGTTAATTGTTGCAAGGACTGTTATACAGTTTGCAATTATACTGGTTCACTTAAGCCATGGCAATATGCACCAGGAAGAGTAATTGTTAAAGATGTTCAGAATATAGGTCATTTCCCCCTTTAATTATCTATATATTTAATTCTCTTGTGGCCGACTGAGTAGGGAACTGCATGGGGACGCGTCTGGATGCCTGCTAGAACTCTTGTGAGGAGTTCCAGCCATTGCCTTGGGAGGGAATGGCAGCCAGGGAGGCAGGCGGGAGAGAGGAGGAGGAAGCAGAATTGAAGGGGAATCGGCAGAGTCAGGGGAAAGGAGGAAGAAAGGAGGAAACCAGACCCATTGCCTTGAGAGAGAATGGCATCGAAGGTGGCGAGACACCAAGCATCTGCCCTCAAGCTACCCGACAGGAAGTACAGCCGCTTGGGAGCAGCACGGGTGGGAAATAAATAATGGCAGCAGCGAGAAAGCAGAGGAGAATGGGCCAGAAGGCGGGGGGGCAAGAAGACTGGGGCAGAAGGGGGTGGGGGGAGAGGAGCCTGGGGCAGAAGGGGCAAGGGGAGAGGAATGGGCAGGGGAGAAATAATGGTGCCTGAGCGAATGGGTGGGAGATAAATAATGGCAGCGGTGGTGAGAAAGCAGAGGAGACTGGGACAGAAGGGAGCGGGGGAGAGAGGAGACTGTGGCAGAAGGGCGGGGAAGAGAGGAGCGGGCGGGGGGAAATAATGGTGGCTGAGCGGGCAGGCAGGAGATCAATAATGGCGGTGGTGGAGAGAAAGCAGAGAGACGGGCCGAAGGGGGCTGGGGAGGTGGGCAGAAGGTGGGGGGAGTGTACTGCTGCACAGATGCTCTGTGCAGGTTCAGCTAGTCTAGTATGATTTCAATAAGAATTCCAATATGCTTTGTTTCTTATTTTATGATACATGGGGAACAAAATTGAGCCAGATGTTCCTGGAGGGTTTACAGGAGGTTTTGGTAGGTGTCTTTCAGGTTTCATGTGACAAAGGAAAAACATTACAGGCAAAAAGTTAACTGCTGGAATCTACCATGTTTGCAGATGTAGTTCTATTTAGTTAGTGTGATGTTGTAGCCTTTGCTGTTGGTAAATATAGGAATCCTTTACAGGTTTGGAAATTATGAAATATAATGTATATTGGAGATGTCCATAAGAGAAGTTTCTTTGGAATGAAGTTCTTATTCCTACATTGCAGTGCAGATTATTTGTTGATATTTAAGTAAATTGTCTAGATATAGCCTTAAATGTCTGATTTGAGATTTTCAAAAATTCTTTTTAGCAGAAGCATAGTAATTCTCATTTTGGATCAGCACCAGTACAAAGTCTGTGCAGTTGGTATCAGGACACTATTTTGCATTCACATTATGAATACTTCTAGTACATGTAGTAATGCAGACATAATACTTCTAATATATGTCGTAATATGATTCCTGACTGAAGACATTCAAATGGGTTTTATCTCCTCGATGTGATAAATTTTACTGTACTCAGGTTAAAAAGACATTTAGAGCAGACTAAATATATAACAACATATGACACTCTGCTGATACTAGTGTCTATTAATTCCCCATAGGACTCTTCAGGGTTAGATATACAATATCAGCAGGAGGGAAAGACAGCAGTTGCATGATGACAGGGCTGCAAAGGTTTCTGCTGTGACTACCTGGATTGCAAAATTTCACCCAGGTGCAGAAGTGCATATGTCAGAGTATATCAGCTTTTAAGTCTTGAAGAGTAAATTAGCAACAAGACTCATGTTTTGACATGTAAAATCTATGGAAATATATTTTAATCTTCATGGATGTAATTCTTTATGCTTAGTATTAATGGCCAGCAGAGCAGTAGGCTTCACAAAGGGAAGGCATGTATTCCTAGCTTGCTCAGTCTGACCACAATACCTCCAGGCAGCACTTTCTAAGCACATAACAAAGTTATGCTGAAAGGCTCTCTGTTGTAGGCATAGCTCATCTATTTAGAAAAGTCTTATGGCTGAATGCTCTGAAAATATTTGGTTGGACTTGGGTTTCCACATCTGAAATCTTTCAGAATTTCCAAATCCTGAATCCAGTGGATTCTAGAACAGCTATTCTGGACCCCAAATGTAATCTGGAGCAACTGCTGAATCTTCCTATCCGTGCACTTAACCTTTTGCAGGTCACACATTATGGCCAATTTATAATTTTATGTGCCCGTGAGATGCTTTGGAGGCCTTCACAAATGTGTCTTAAAATGGTTGAGATTAAGAACAAGGTTGCTAGAGTGTGCTGGAAACAAGCCCTTCAGGCTACCCTCAAATCTGAATTACCCATTGCTTAATGCCTGGTCAATGAATGGAACTATATCAGCCACCCAAGATCTTATCCTTGATGAGCATGCTGACCTGGCTTGTGTGATGGAGGCCTGGTTGGACAAGGCTTGAGTTTATCTCACCCAGTTATGTCCTCCAGGTTTCCTGATCCAGCAACAGGCCTTTGTGACAGGTCGGAGGGATGAAATCACATTAATCTTTTGTGAACCCATTCCCCTCTCCAGATGTCTGATCAGACAGTCGCAGCATTTTGAGTGTTTGTTCTGATGGTTTGTTCATCTGAGTCAGGATGGGGATTATCTGCTCAGAGAATCTCAGCATTTTTAGTGTTTGTTCATGTGGTTTGTTCATCTGAGTCAGGATGGGGATCATCTTGGTTTAGCACCCACACACTATGCCTGAAGTATCCTTTCTTGAGCAGTTGGGATGGTCTTGGTGTTAGACTACCCTAGATAGATTATCTTGGGGGATTTCAGTATTCATATTGAGCCTTCTTTCATGGGACAGCTCAGGAGATCATGGCTGCCATGACAAGTGTGAATATGTCTCATCTAGTGTTGGACCCTACCAATGTAGCAAGGAACACTGGATCACACACTGGAGGAGAGCTGGTCTTGTGGTAGCAAGCATGACTTGTCCCCATAGCTAAGCAGGGTCTGCCCTGGTTGCATATGAATGGGAGACTTGATGTGTGAGCACTGCAAGATATTCCCCTCGGGATGAAGCCGCTCTGGGAAGAGCAGAAGGTTTCAAGTTCCCTCCCTGGCTTCTCCAGGATAGGGCTGAGAGAGATTCCTGCCTGCAACCTTGGAGAAGCTGCTGCCAGTCTGTGAAGACAATACTGAGCTAGATAGACCAATGGTCTGACTCAGTATATGGCAGTTTCCTATGTTCCTATGATCTGGTGTTTGTTGGTCAAGAGAGGAGTTTGTAAGTCAAGTAAGTGGAAGCGTTTGTTATTGCCCCATTTTCATGAGCAGATCACTATCCAGTGAGGTTTAGGTTTTCTTAATGCTCTGACCTCTGCAGGTTATGGATCCAGTTAGGTTTCCAGACAGACCTTGGAGAGTTTCCTGTTGCCAGGTTGGTTGCCCTCTGATAGAGACGTTCCAAGTAGTAGATATGGTTGCTTCTAAATGCCCTCTCCAACTTTATGGAGTCCAGTCAAGCTCCTTGGTTCTATAAGAAGCAATTATGGCTAGATAGTTGCTAGAAGAAGACTTGCAACGAATCCAACCAAACAAAGGCTAGAGCCCATTTTAAGGGCTATTTTATGATAGTGAAAACAGTAAAGAAAAAACAGGTTGCTCACCTGTAACAGATGATCTGGAGGTGATCCGTTGTATTCATAAAGAATGGGTTCTGCGCCTGCGCAGGGACCTCGCGGACCGATTGACTAGCTCCTCGCGACGCCACCAACCGCCCTGCACGTGATCGTGCCTTCGTCAAAACAGGCAGTTGGGGCGTGTCTTCCTCAGTTTCTTTGGACCGCCAGTACAATTGTTCACACTGACGATCCCTTTCAATTCCTCAACGTTCTATCTTGATGACATGGGGAGGCTGGGTGGGTATTATGAATACAACGGATCACCTCCAGATCATCTGTTACAGGTGAGCAACCTGTTTATCTGGATAGTGATCCGTTGCATTCATAAAGAATGGGTGACTAGCCAGCTTCCCGCTTATGGCGGTGGGTCATCAAGGTAGCACTCTTTTCAGGACACTCCGACCAAACTCCGCGTCCTTTGTCTGCCTAATGTCCAATGCGTAATGCTTGACAAACGGGTGTCCTGACAACCATGTGGCTGCCTTACAAATCTCCTGCATTGGCACTCCTGCCAAATTTGCAGCCGACACTGCATAAGCTCTTGTTGAATGCGCCCTAATAGAACCAGGCGGCGTGATCCCTTGAGAACTATATGCCAGCCTTATTGCCTTTACAATCCATTGCGAAAGACGTTGGTGCGTGACCGACGAGCCCTTCGCTTTCCCACGAAACAGCACAAACAACTTATTAGTCTTCCGAATTGGTCCCGTAGCTTTCATATAATGTAACAGGGCCCTTCTGACATCTAGTGCATGCATTCTCTTTTCTAACTGCGTTTGTGGGTCTCTGAAGAATGCTGGTAACACAATATCTTCGTTTATATGAAAATCTGTGACTACCTTGGGTCTGAATTTCGGATCCAGGCGTAGTACCACCTTTTGTGGATAAAATTGGGTAAACGGCCGATCAGCCCGCATCGCAGCCAGCTCACTTACTCTACGTGCAGACGTCACAGCCACCAGAAACACTGTCTTCAACGTCAGTGTTTTCAGCGCAGCAGTCCCCAAGGGCTCAAATGGCGCTTCAGTCAATGCATTCAGAACTAGTGTCAAGTCCCACTGTCGTACAGGACGTCGAACCGGAGGGTACAGGTTATTCACTCCTTTCAGAAATTTCCTACTATCTGGATGCGAAAACACCGTGGTAGTCCCCCAACCTTTATGTTCCGCTGATATTGCTGCTAGGTGTACACGGAGAGACGAGTTCGCCAAGCCCGTCATTTTCAAGGTGGTCATATACAGTAGTACTTGTTTGACCGATGCACTCCTAGGGAAGAATCCCTTCTCTTTCGCATAGATCCGGAACCTCATCCATTTACTCTTGTAATTTCATCTGGTGGAAAGTTTCCTACAATTAAGTAGGATTTTATTCATCAGTCTATGTGCCACGCCGTCAGCCGCAGCGTGTGGAGTTGTGGGTGCAATATCATCCCCTCTTCCCGACTTAGCAAGTCCGGGTAATCTGGAAACCGATGATACTGTCCTCGCGAAAGTTTCAGTAGTAGTGCGAACCATGGCTGTCTGGGCCACCAAGGTGCTATCAGAATCCCCCTTGTCCCGTCTCGGATGATCTGTGCTAAAACCCTCGAAATAAGTGGTTGTGGGGGAAATAGATAATACGGACCCCTTGTCCAGAGAAGCTGGAACGCGTCGCCCAGCAAGTTCTCTCCATGCCCTGCACGAGAGCAATAGCTCTGACATTTTTTGTTCACAGCAGTGGCAAACAAATCTATTCTCGGCAGGCCCCATTTCTTGAATAACGGCTGAATGTAACACTCCCCCAGCTCCCACTCGTGCTGCTGGTTCAGCTGAGGTGACCTGCTCAGTTTGTCTGCCTGGACATTGTCCACCCCCTTGATATGCAATGCCACGGGGAATATGGAATGTGCAATACACCACGTCCATAGACGCTGGCTCAGATGACACAGGGACCGGGACACCGTCCCCCCCTGCTTGTTCAGATAAGCTACGGCGGTTGTATTGTCCAGGTTCACTTGCACAGTTTTTCCCTGCAAGCGTGGTCTGAAAGCCTTCAATGCCAAAAACACCGCCAGAAGCTCCAGATAATTTATATGCTTCTCTCTTTGTCCCGGAGTCCACCGGCCCTGAACCTGACAATGGCAACAGTGTGCCCCCCAACCCCATAGGGAAGCATCTGTTGTCACCCAACAGGATGGCGTCCGGGGCTGGAACAGCACCCCTGACATTAGATTGCTGCGTTGGACCCACCATTGCAGAGATTTCCGTACATGGACCGGGATGAGCAACGTCTTTCTCTGGTCGTCCACATTCGGTCGAAAATTGTGCAGGTACCACAACTGAAGCACGCGCATGTTCAGGCGGGTACAAGCTACAGTAGAGTTGCAGGATGCCATCAGTCCTAGAAGCCTCTGAATGGTTTCTGCTGGCTGCTGCGTCGACTTCTCGAACAGATGAACCAGACCCTTGATCTGTAGGTATCTTGACTCCGGCAGATAAGCTCTCTTGTCCACAAAATTCAGTATGGATCCTATGAAGTCTACTTGTTTCTGCGGTTCCAATTTGGATTTTTTCCAATTTACATTGATCCCCAGCGTGTGAAGTAGGCGTAAGACGAAGCGAGTCTGAGAAAGTAACTCTTCTTTGTCTCTGTTCACCATAAGCCAGTCGTCTAGGTAAGGATACAGCCTCACCCCTCTTGTTCTTAAGAATGCCACCACCGCAGCCATCACCTTTGTAAACACACGCGGGGCAGTAGAGAGTCCGAAAGGCAAAACTGTGTATTGGTACGCTATATCGCCTACTGTGAATCGAAGGAATCTCCGGTGTCTCTCGCGGATCCCCACGTGAAAATAGGCGTCTTTCAGATCCAGGGTGATCGCCCACTCTTCCTCCATCAAGAGAGGCAGAATACCCTGTAAAGTGATCATTCTGAATTTTCTCGTATCGACATAGCAGTTTAGATCCCTCAAATCCATTATCGCTCTTACTCCCCCATCTTTTTTGGGGATTTGAAAATATCTGGAATAGAACCCCCTCAGTCTGTCCATCCACGGCACTT
Source organism: Hemicordylus capensis (assembly GCF_027244095.1). Classification (NCBI taxonomy): domain Eukaryota; kingdom Metazoa; phylum Chordata; class Lepidosauria; order Squamata; family Cordylidae; genus Hemicordylus; species Hemicordylus capensis. The sequence continues at coordinate 386,710,238 of NC_069657.1, read as the reverse complement.
GCACTATCGCCTGTTTTTCTAGCAACACCTTCACTTCGTCCCGAAGCACTTGCGATGACTTGGTGTACTTCACACCCTGAAAAGGTGGCAAAGTTTTGAACTCTATCGCGTAGCCATAAGATATAATCTTTAGTACCCACTGATCTGATGTTATGTTATGCCACGCGTTGGCATGGCGTGCCAATTTGATGGATACATTGGCTAACACGAGACCGGTGTTGGGAGTCCCGGGTACAGTTCTTGGTGTTGCCACGTGCAGTTGCAGTGGATGGACCCGCACTTCAAAGAGACTGCTTTGTCTGGTCCTTCGCAGACCTCTGACCCTTGGGCTTTTGATAATAGGGTCTACTCTTCTGATAAGGCCTGTTTTGCCTCCTGAAATCCCTTCTATCTTGTCTTCCTGAGTACCGATTTTGCTGCCTCCCGTAGGAATGACTTCGAGACTGTTGACTAGCAGAGGACGTGGATGCCATGAATGTTTTAGCTGTGAACTTCATCTTCTTCCACGATTCCATTGTGTCATCTGTCGAGTCTGCAAACAGCCCTTTCCCGTCAAAGGGTAAATATTCTATCTTATCCTTCATTTCCGGCTGCAAGTTCGTAGACCGAAGCCAAGCATGGCGCCGCAATGTAATAGCAGTAGCCATTGCCCTCGACTCCGTCTCCGCCAGATGCTTGTATGTGCTCAACAGCTGCCTGGTGACCACAGTAGACTTCTCATAGGTCTGCGCTAATGCCCTCTGCAGGTCCCCAGTGGACATAGAGGACGAGTCCTGGAAAAAAGTGTCCCATAAATGGTGGGCATAGCGCGTCATACACGCAGCATAATTTGCAATCTTCACTGCTAAACCTGAAGTGGAGTACACCCTACGCCCAAGGACATCAAGTTTTCTCCCCTCCTTATCAGCAGGAGTAGTGTGGCGCTGAGCGCCCCTTGATGATGCACACTCTACTACTAAGGAATTAGGGTCTGGATGCTTCACCAGGTATGTGTTATCGTCCTCTTGGACTCTATATAAACTTTCCAGTTTTCTTGAAGTGGCCGTCGAAGTCCTCAAAACTCCCCACGCTGATTGTGCGGCCTTTGAAATCGCCGGAATCATAGGCAAAGATACAGGGTGAGTAATTTTAGCCTTTGCCATCATATTATATACAGGATCTTTTAGATCCAATATCGGCAACTTAACTTCTAGGCCCAAAGCCTCTGCCATCTCGCGTAGCTGCGCATGGTAAGCCTTGAGTTCTTCCGAGGGAGAGATCGAAGTCCCTGGAGCCACCTCCTCAGGTGGGTCTGGCTCCCTGGGCTCATGCAAACTACCCCCATCAGTGTCAGATAAGTACGAAGTGTCTGTGTCACTGTTTCTGCTGCTTACAGCCTCATGGGCCGAAACACAACTAGCATTAGGAACAACGCCAGAACGCGCTGCTGACATCGCCTCCTGAGGATGTATAGTTTCTGGACGATTTGTCAATGCCGGTTCCCTTGGGGGTAACCTGGAAACCAATGTACGTTGCTGTGCAAGGGACTGTTGAGCCTTCCAAATCTTATACTCAGCATAATCTGGTGGGTAAATCACTTCAGGGTTGTGCCGGAAACCACAAGTATGGGTAATGCGGTTTACATCCAATGACGTTGCTGTAGATGCATCAGTTGAACGTGCCAGAACCGGCACCGGTCGAGGTAAATTCTGCTGCTCCATCACAGGAGTCATCAGTTGCCTAATTGGACTTGTGGCTGCTGATATAAGTTGTGCAGTCTCTTGAGGGTGAACAGGCGCTCTTAACGGAGAAGCGGACGGAGTCCTAGGAACCTCAGTTGCCGTCAGGTGATCCACAGCAAAACCATGAAAAGTGGAGGCCGACGGTGTGCCTTCACTAGAGTCCAATAAAGCCAGCAATGAAGTCCTCGCCCTTGGTAGTGCAGGCTGCTCTTCCATCCCGGTTTCACCAAAGTCCAAATAGTCCTCCGGTCGATAACCGCCTCTTGGCGTTGCCGGGGAATGAATCGGCGTCGGGGCCGGTGCTAAGTCAGTCGCAACTCGACGTCAAACCGCAGTCTGGAATGCACTCGGTGTCGAAGTACACTGTCCAGTTGCTGCAATCATCGCTTCTTGTGCCGCTGAGGTCGGCAAGTCCGGTACAGCCGGCATCGAGTCGAACACCGTTGTCGATACCGACGGTCCCGTCGACATCGACTGGGTCATTCTCGACACCATCAATGTCTTCTCCTTCTGCGGTACCGAAGCATGTGTCCTCCTCGACGCCGATCTCGACGTCGAAGGAGAGCCCTCTGATGAAGAGGAACTCTGCAGCACCCAGGGCGACGGAGTGACCTTCAGAGTAGTATCCCACTCCTCCAAATCGCCTTGCAAATTTGTAGGCGAAGGAGTCTTACTATGGATCCGTGTTTTCTTGGATCTCTTTCTCGGCGGCGAGGATGTGCAATCCTCGTCAGTGGAGGAATAACGTGCTTTCTTATGTTTGCGACGCTTCTTCTTCTCCACACTACCAGGTGTCTTAAACTCCTGATCCACTGTGGCTTTAGACTGCGAAGAGGCAGAGTCCACAACAGGAGGAACTGCATCCGATGCCACAGCGCTCGACACCGACTTCGACGTCGAAGGCCCCGACACCGGCCTCGGTGTCGGGGGTCGAAGAGCGTCTTCATAAAGTGCCGCTCTCAATCGCAGCGCTCGATTTTTCAAAGTTTGTTTCGAAAAAGAGCAACAGATTTTGCAATTTTCCGGGTTGTGCTGCTCACCCAGACAAAGTAGACAGGCATCATGCGTATCAGTAGTCGGCAATTTCGCTTTACAGTTAGTACAGCGTTTGAAAGTTGTTTTAACTGCCGCTTTAGACGCCATAGCGCCCAAGCGCTACACGGCCAAGAATAATGTCCAAATCAATTAACTTGCGGGAAAATCCAAACGCGTAGTCGAAAAACAGTCCAAATCCAAAACCAAGCAATGATCCAATTCCGTTCCAGTCGTACCGTGAAAATCAATCAAGTATCCGAGGAGCAATCGTTCCGAGGTTTAGACGCAATGGCGGTCTAAAAGAAACTGAGGAAGACACGCCCCAACTGCCTGTTTTGACGAAGGCACGATCACGTGCAGGGCGGTTGGTGGCGTCGCAAGGAGCTAGTCAATCGGTCCGCGAGGTCCCTGCGCAGGCGCAGAACCCATTCTTTATGAATGCAACGGATCACTATCCAGATGTTTACTTCACCACCACCATTGCATCTGGACATTGTAGCTGTTTTGAATGACTTAGAGCTTTGTTACTTACTACTCTCCATCTGTCTGGGGAAGAGTCCTTGGCAGCCCACTGTGACTATTTTACAGGTAAAGCCACAATACTTTGCAGATAAAGTGCTGATTTGGTGATGTAAAATCCAGTAATTTTCTTGGACTCCTTGTCCTGTTCTTTTAGAAACCTTTCTGCTTGTGGGACCTGCAGAAAGATTTTTAGTAGTGTGTGGGTGTCATAATGTGTGCTTGATTCTTGGTCTTCTTCACTGAGAAAGAGCAAATATCCAGCTTTTTTAAAAAAGGCTGTGGTTAGACCCCTATTGAAAAAGCCTTCTCTTGGTACTGCTGACAACTACTGGCCAGTTTCTAATCTCCCCTTTTTTGGACAAGGTGATAGAGCACATGATGATGACCCTGCTGCATGGGGTCTTGGATGACATAGATTGTCTGGACCTGTTTCAGTCTGGCTTTCGACCTGGTTATGGGACTGATACTTCCTTGGCTGCCCTGGTGAATGCTCTACAGTGGGAATTAGTCAGTGTGTCACTGTTGGTTCTGCTGGGAAATTCTTCAGGGATTTTCTGTACCATCATATCCTCTCAAGCTGGGGCTAGGCAGGACAGATTGATTCTGGTCCTACTTGGAGGTTGGGGTCCAGATGGTGTTTTTCAACCCCCTTCCTAATGAACTATCTTGACCCACTTTTTGTTTAACATCTACATGAAAGTGCTGAGTGAGATTGTCTGGATATTTGCGCTGCAGTGTTATCTATCTACAGATGACACCCAAATCTAGCTCACTATGTAATTTGATCCCAGGGAGGCAGAGGAGGTTCTGACTGGAGTTAGAGACTGGATAGAGGCTTCTTGGCTGGATATGTGCCAAGAAGCTGAAACTTAATCCAGACAAGACGGAAGAGGTGGTGGTGAGGCCAATTGGAGTCAAGAGGATGGGTCTGCACTTCCTCTGAAGGAGCAGGTTCACAGCTTGGGGAAGAATGGTCCTCCTAGATCTAGTGCTGATCCTGGGAAATCAAGTGGTGGCAGTAACCAGGAGTGTATTTGCATAGCTTTGGCTGGTGTGCCAGCTGCACCCCTTCCTTGAGAAGGCTGATTTGGCAAAGTCACCCATGCCTTTGTCACATTGTGTTTGGATTGTTGCAATGTGCTCTACATGAGGCTGTCCTTCAAAAGTATTTGGAAACTACAGATGCAAAATGTGATAGTCAGACTGATAGCTGGAGCTGCCTACTGTGTGCATATTGTACTGATCAGCCGCTTCACTGGCTGCCAAATGTTTTCAGGGTACAATTCAGGGTGTTGGTTATTAACTTTAAAGCCTTAAACAACCTGGGCACTGGGTACTTTAAAGACCACTTGCTCCTGGCTGAATTTACCCACCTGATTAGGTCAGCTGAGAGCTCTGCTCTGTGTGCTGGCACCTTCTGAAGCCTGCTTGTCAAGCACACAGGGCAGGTGCATGGGAGTTTCCTGACACTAAGGGGCAGATCCACATCAAAGGGCCCAGGGAGGTGGTTGGGAATGGGATTTGTACAGTGACAGTATAGCTTGATACTGAAGTAGGTTGCAACAGTTTGTTTTTATTGATCAAGTCAGGCTTCACTCCATCCCTATTCTTTTCCTTCAACACATTCTCTCACGGTCTTCAGAGCTCCTTCAGAGCTTTACAGAAAATACCTGTGGTCCTCTCTGGAGGGTTAGCTTGTCTTTCCTGTACTTCTCAACCTGTTAACAATGTCTTGTTGGAGGCCACAGTCAGGATCCTTCTCTGTCAGAACCATCTGGACCTGTGCAGCTTTGCACCTTAACAGGTGAAGGGGTGAGTCTTCAGCCAATCCCCAGTCTCAGTCCCAGGTGAGGTGAGACCTGCAGAACAATGGCCTCTTACCCTGCCCATTTGTAAGTATCCAGGCCCATGATGTGGAAGGATCATCTGAGAGTTTCTCCTTCTTTTGCTGGGCCCCATGAACCAGCCCCACTCAGGTCCACACAGGGCCTTCTCAGTGGTTGCTCTTAGGCTGTGGATGCTCAGATAAGATATTCTTAGTTCCCTCCCTCTCAGTTGCCTCCCAGGGGTGAGTGAAAACTGTCCTTTTTTCTCTAGTGAGTACCCTCTGACTCCTTTATTGGTTTTTGTAGCTATGTTTTCTGGGTTGAAGTTGTACTTTTAACTATTTTTTAAAATTACTTTGTGGATTATAATTTGTTGTTCTTGATCCCAGGACAAAGGGCAATTTATAATATTAAATAATAAAATATATATATTATGGTGATAGTGTATATTGAGTAGGTAGATAGATTGGAAATATTCAAGTCTGTAGGATCATATGGAAAAGATTAATCCTTCCCTAAATTTTCATAGAAATAGGAAGGAGGCTGATTGTAGGAGTCAGTCAGGCTTTCTCTTACAGTGACTTATTGCTCATTACTGCAGTTAAACAAATCACCAGAATTAATTTTGCACTTTCCAGGTCTGGTGCCTATGGAACACTAGGAGGATTACCTGTCACATACAGCTTAAATCAAAATAACATCATGGAAGGATGACTTCAAAGTGTCATCTAACAGCATGTATTCACCTTAGCTAAGTTAAGTAGCCAACATCCCCATTTTAGAATGTAATCTGCGGCATCAAATGAGAACTGATATTTAGGTTACATTTGGCTGAATTGGAAGGAACCTAATTAGCTTTGGAAGAGAAATTGCATTCTTCCATACGTTGGTGACATGCTCATCTTTTTGAGAAGCCAGCTTACAATTGTACTGCTAGGTTGTTACAGAAGGTGAGTGGAATGATCTTGTTGCTAGTGCTTCCTGCTTGGTAATGCAAGCTCAATAATCTCCTGTATGTGTTTAATGTATGCTATACCAATTGTCAATAAAACAAAACACATGCAAGCGCGCGCATCCATTCACACACACCTACCTGTAACTTTATCTTTGGGAGTGGTATGTGTTAGGGCTGCGCAGTCAGATATTTCTGAAAGGCATGTTGATCCTGATAGTCCCTCTGTTGGGATTATCAGTATTAATTCCATAAGCAATAAGTTGGGCACTCTTACAGATGGAACTCCAACTACATTTCTTTCAATTGGTGCAGAATTAATCCTATTTTGGACATACATGTTAGTTCTGTCCCACTGCCCTATCCTTGTCTCCTTCCCTTACCTGGGACTCTCTGGGGGCCAGGGACAGCAGGGACAATCTTCTCTACACTCCCTATGGAGCCCTGGAGCAAGCCAAAAGCTGTGTTCACTTCCTGCAGCTTGTCTTTCAAATTGATGATTTTTTCCCCTTTAGTGCAACTGTAGCCTAGCTTGAAAGTTAACTTTCTGTTTTTTGTTTTTTGGGGGTGGTGGTCTTAATTGATTTTAATATTGTAATGTGATTTTATTGAATCCTATTGTATTAACTTTTGTAATCTGCCTTAGGATGAGTTTTATGAAAGGTGGTATATAAATTGAACAATAAAATAAGTAAATGTATAAGCAAGTATTAAAGCTGGGTATTGTGCATTTGAGGATGTGTAGCTCTTTGAACTACATCCACTCAAAGATATGTAAGAGTCAACTGACACAATCAGTTCTAAAGTACTGAAATTTAGGTAAACAAAAAATGGCAACTGGACATGAATCACAAGTCCCAATACAACAACCACAATGGTTATATTTGGTGATCTGTCATAGTGTTCTGTAAAGCTTTTAGAAAGTACTGGACCCTGGAGTCTTCTAGAACAGGGTTTCTTAACCTTGGGCCTGCAGATGTTGTTGAACTACAACTCCCATCATCCCCAGACATGGCCTTTGTGGCTGAGGATGATGGGAGTTGTAGTCCAACAACATCTGCGGGCCCAAGGTTAAGAAACCCTGTTCTAGAAAACATTTGTTTTTGTAATAAGCATAATAATTCTTTATTAAACACTTTGAATAGATATTGCTGGGTTTGTTTGTTTGTTTGGCAATATTTGGTCAGTTGACCAATCCTTTTTAGGGCTGATCAAATGCCAAACCAGTGTCTAGAATCAGTACTTTGCTGTTCAAAAAAAGAACAAAATTAAGTTTGTCTGGATGCTGAGTTCTTCTTGAATCTTAATGCCTGAAATTGTGTCATCACAATGGAGTAGAGAACCTTCAGTTGACTGAGTTCTCCACAGCACATGTGAAAGAGAAGCAATGAACTTCTCATTTGACACTGTGCCTGAATTACCAAGTCTTGAAGGTTTGAATTTTCTTTCACTGCCTAGTAAGTGGATCAGAGTGCCAACTGTGCAGGGTTGTTGGTTTTTAATCTATTCATTTTATTGTATTAAACCATTTCTATACCACCCTTCCACCTTTGCAGACACTCACAATGGTGACCAATATAACAGTAATATTACATAAGCTAAAATAGGGTTTGGCCTACCAAAGCTATCAAGTGGTATTGAATCCTCCTTTCTCTCATATCTCTTTGCCTGGTGTGTATGAACTGGCTTTCATGGCCCTACAGCCAGCTTTGAGGGAATGAGAAGTATAAGCTCCTGCTTGCAGTCTTCCTACCTGCATCATTTCAGCCTATTCCAGCATGATCCAGAGCTTATTTCTCTGGGCAATCTGCAGTTTACCAGCCTATCTAATTACGGTTGTAAAGGTGAACTTAGATTTGTTTGTCTGAATTATGGGCAACATAAAGATTAGTTAGTCATGACTAAGCACCATTGAAACTAAAGAGACACGTTAGTCATGACCAACCTAAGTCCCATTAATTTCAATGGGACAATAATGACTGATTGAGTTTGGATATTGCCCTATGAGTATAAATTAGTATTTCTGTATAGTAACATCAGCAATCATCCTGTGTTTTGACAAATGGCAATTATGGCAATTCAGTAAGGGCCAAAATAGTAAAGATTTGGGAGATCTGCATTTGGCTGTTCGGATACTTCTGGGATGTTTTGGCCATTGGCCGTAAATAAAGTATTTATCTTCTGGGTTGTTGTTTAAAAGCAGCTGGTGAATTGGCATCTAAATCACCTTGGAAACTGCTATTTGCTCGGCTGGGAAATAGAAGCCTGAGGATACAGTTTAAATCAGGACAGTGATATGGGGGAAAGTGTTAAAAATGCCTTTGATCTGGTGGGGGGGAGGGGCACAGTTGTTGTTGTTTTTTTTAAGGTGGTGATTGGAGATTCAGTCACTGGTGAACATATGAAGCTGTTTTATACTGAGTCAGATCACTGGTCCATCTAGGTCAGTATTATCTACATTGGCAGTAATGGTTCATGAATTTCAGAGAGGTAGCTCTACAGTAGGCCACTGGCCTGGAGATGCCAGGAAGTGAACCTAGAATGTTCCACATGGAAAACATTTTCTGTCACTGAGCTAAGGATGTGATCCCTCTTTCTGCTGATGTATAGGCTTGTCTGGAAATTGAACCCAAGTCTTCTTGTGCCCAAAGCGAAAAGTTGTTTGCAGACAAACAAGTCATCTCCAGGAAATTGCTTGGTCTAATCTCCCATGTCTCATCTAGTTTGGCTCTTTATGACACCAACATTGCAATAATAGAAATAGCACTTAAAAAAAAAGTAGTGATTTTCTGTTATAGAAATGTTAAAAGACCAATTTTGTGTATTTGTAAAATACAGTTAGAGAATCTAATGTTGGATAAAGATGGACACATAAAAATTACAGATTTTGGACTTTGCAAAGAAGGGATCACAGATGCAGCTACAATGAAAACGTTCTGTGGCACCCCAGAGTACTTGGCTCCAGAGGTACGTCAACATTTTACATTGTACATTGTTAAAAATGTCACATTTAATTTAATTACAGGTACCATGTGAATATTAATTATATTTAAATACTGACAGCATATTGTTTCCTGTGCTAATACTTTTATTGCAGACTTTTATCATGGCTTTTTAAAAAAATGTGTAGGTTAAACAATAGCACAAGTGTCTGAATTCAAGCTAGGGATTTCTGTAGTCAGCAATGTCTATATAATTTCTATTATATCCAATTTCTATACTAATTCTGTGTGTTTTAAAAAATTAAAATATTTTAAATGTAGGTTAATTCCTATGTATATTTAATTGTAAGTGAAACTTCTGTTTCTAAAAAAGATGTTTACTTACTGTTTTTTAAAAAAGAAATTTACATGCAGCTGTCTAAATGGATGGTATAATAAAAAAGAGAATCACAGACGATTAAAAATAATGGATGGGAATATTAGTTCCAATGAAAGACTCTGAAGGCAAGTCAAGGGATACTACTACTACATGTGAAGGCAGCTTTGGCTAAATCTGAGCAACTTATTTATTGCCTTTCATCAATATTTATCTAAACATTTACTCTCCTCATCAGCTAGAGCATAAGTTTTATCACCTAGTCCTCTTACAGCAGGAGGAAGTGAGAGGCTAAATAGGGAAATCCTGCATTCAAAATATTCCAGACCTAAGGACATATGTGTGGAAGCCCAAGAACTGCAGTCCTGGGAGGAAAGTATTTTCTGAATAAGCTCTTTGCTCCATTAATCCCAACTTCAGTTAAGAGTGTTGAGACTGTAGAGCATGGGTGGGCAATCTTAGCCCTGCAGCTGTTGTTGAACTACAACTTCCATCATCACCAGCCACTATTTATTGTAGCTGGGGGTGGTGGGAGTTGTAGTTCAACAACAGCTGGAGGCCAGAATTACCCACCCCTGCTGTAAAGTTTGTAGAGGATTGATATATGTACTGTCTGCTGGCCAGTGTTTCTAGCCAATTGAGTGAGGTGTTTTCCCTCCAAGTGTATGCATTCTCTGTATCCAAGGATAGTGCAGCCATTGCCACATGACCTCATATATTGGCAGTATACAATTTTGTAAGCAGCAAGTGTTTCACTGTTCTTCCCCTGCCCACATTCTCTAGTATTAAAAATTCCTCATTGTTCCTCCAATCTTTCATTGGTGCTGTAAAGTGGCTAATACCTTTCCTGCTTTTTGTCAATGATTATTGAAATAATAGCCTGACACTCAAACTTCCTTCTCTGATTCCATTTCTGCTTAAATCCATATTAAAGTATAGGAGGGTAGCTTCTACAAAGCAATAATGTTGTTTTCCGTTATGCCCACCTTCATTTCGCTATAATTGTGTATACAGTTGTCTACTTCAGATAAAGAGAGAACCGTAGCACAGCACAGCTTGTCTGGTTCTGACTTCTATTTTGCATTTGAATAGCAAGAGTGCATAAAGAATATTCTTGGTGGCTGCTGTTTAGCTGTGGAATAGGGATGTAAATATTAATTAATGCATTCAATCGTTAAATATTTAAATTCTTAAATATATTTTTGTTTAACTGCTAATACAGCCAGCTCTGATTAAAAGACAAACAAAACTCCCTGCATGGGTGGGGGGACCACTTGCAGTCTCCCATGGCGGGCGGGCTGCCATTGATATGGAAATTATATTGCATTTTTATAATGGTAACAATATCATGCAGGTTATCACAGTTTGTGAAAACTAGCCATGAGCATGTGCAGGCAATAAATAAGAAGATAAAGTGAATGATAAAGTGATTGACTTAATTGTTTAAACTTTTACTGTATTGCCAAAGATCAAACATCCAGCCATTTAGTGCTTTATATCCCTACTATGAACCTCACCAAAGTCTAAATATGAACATCTTGTAGGAATGCTACAGAACTTCTGTATTACAACTCTTTTTCCTTTGTCTATCCTTGTATCAGCATGTGCTAGATCCAGAAAGTGATCTGGGACTGTCTGATGCTGCAGGATTGCTGAAGCTAAGAAGGTGTAAACCTGATCAGTCTCTTTAATTGAAGAGTACTTTGGGAGGCCAAACACACATTTCTAGAAAGCAAAAAGTATTTAGGGAGGCAAGAGAGAGCAGTGAAAATAGCTTCACCCATGCACGCTCTGTTGCTTGGGAAGACTCTGGCTAAGTTAAGAGCAGCCTCCCTGTGCAGGGACACAACAGAGCTGCATCACCAGATTGGTGCTCTGGATGTCAACCAGCATTTTAAAATGATTAGTTTCCTAATTATTAGGAAACTAGCAAAATTTCTGTCTATATTCATTGTAAATTATAAAGCACTATTACTCTGCTAATTATTTGGACTGCCAGGTTTTATGTTGAGTTAGCAGTATCTGCTCGGTCCTCCAGTTGTAAAACAATTTGAAAATCAAATGCAGCTCATATTCAAGACCCAACAAAATTAAAAGTGTTAAGTACATTTTTGGCAGTTCACTTTTATTATGCCCAGTCCTCAAATGTATGAGCAGATAATCATCTGAATGTTAGTTATTTTTCACATGCTTATGTGATCACACAAAAAGTACACGCTAAAAAGAAGCAGATGGTGACAGATGGGGAAGGTTGAATAAGGTGGTTTTGGAAACCTAGAAAATGCACTTCTGTAATAGTGTAAAAATAAAAAATTATTGGATTGCCAAGTAAGAGCTAACAAAACAAGAACTAGGGATGGAACCTTGATTGTATATGAAAATCTATTTTATAGTATTCATTTGTGTATGAAAAATAATTTAATCCTAATAAAATACTTGTTTTATTTTCAGAATTATATCTAGAATATTTTAGGCAATGTGTAATAATTGAATAAGGCTGTGATCCTATGTACACTTGCTTGAAAGTAAGTCTTATTGAACTCAGTGAGACTTACTTTTGAGTAAATATGCACAGGATTGTATCATAAGAGAAATAAAATCCAGTCATATTAAAAAGAATGCTCCAGAAAGTATTTAATTTTATACTTCAGTATCTCTGTTGTGGTATTAGTTTTGTATAAATGTGAAGGATTAGGTTAGTTTTGGTTCCTCACAGGATACATTTTGGGAAAGTGGATTAAAAACTATTATATACTTCTATATTGTTATATGTGCAAAATAATATCCATATTATCTGGGTAATTTTATGGATTTTAGATTTCTAAACAATCCTCATGCAATAACTGGGATTTTCCGTAGGATATATGGAACCGCAACCGCATTTTGTATTTATAACCAAATGTTTGTAATCCCTGATGAGACAGCAGTCATAAAATATTATGTCGACTTAATGGAACCTATTTCTTCTTGCCTTGCTGAGGGGAAATAGCTATGTTGGCACTTAACCAGCAATACTGGAGTTAGGGGAGGTGAGAATAAAGATTCCTGAAATTGTGGGCGGTGCAGAGGAAGCGGGTAGTTTTGTTGCTTTTTAAACAGTTTTTTTTTTAAAAAAAAAAGTTTATACATTAGTCCTGGATCAATGTTCAAATATTGGTTGTCCAATGAGGCACAGGCAATAAGGAGATATTGAAATTATGGTTTCAGATATAGTAAATTAATCAGATTAATCAATTAAAACCCTTTTGATGGATAAAAAGTGCCCCCATAAGTGGCAGATCTTTTGTTTTTAATTGTTTTTAGTAGTTTTTACTTATTTTTAATTGTTTATATTATTTTATTATTTACATTTATAAATATATTATAATTATTTATATTTAATTATTTATATGATTTAATTATTTTAAATAATCTCTCTGATACTGTCGGCACAGCAGCTCCCTACCTGGCATCGCTTGTGGTGGCTGCCCCGCCTACAGCACTCACCTGACCACCATGCATGCGCAGTTGAGTGCCATAGGTGGGGTGGGCACTGCATGGGATACTGGGTTGGGCACCATTGTTCCACGCAGTGTTCAAGTGCTGACAGTGTAGCCAGTAAGGACTTTTAAAGGTCTCACTCACCCTCACCCCTGTGCTGTCCTCACTAGCTGCTAGTGCTGTGATGCACGCATGAATCATGTACTAATAACAAAGAAAGCAGACATGTTTCTTCAGAATGCCTTGTTTCGTTTATTTATTTATTTATTTATTTATTTACATATATATTTAGATAGATCCATTAAAACTCATATGTTTAATTATGTTTTGCTTAACTGGGTTACTGCCCTATTAAATTATTTAGCAGCCTCACAAAATGGTGTAAACAGAGACTGAGATGAGCAAGGTTCCTTAGGATTGCTTCAGCTAGACTAGAAATTAAGCAACTTATTCCCCCTTCAAAATGCAAATATCTTAATCCCCCCCAAACTAATTTGTGTTAAGCCCTATCCCTGAATTTTTCACCTACTTTCTTTAAGGAAAGTAATCTTATGAGATTACCTGGCTCTGTGTGTGTGTGTGTGTGTGTGTGTGTCCCAGTCCAATTTGGACCAAATTCAGTCCAGTTGTAGGGATAATGAAAGGAAAGTAGGCAGATTAGTTCTTACACGAACAACTTGGTTTTTTTAAAAAAATCTCCCCCTGCCTCTGAATTTCATACAAATTTTTGCTCCGCGCCCATCCCTCAAAAAACCACCAAAGAGCCAAACAGGATGACAAAACCTGCGGTGGTGGTGGTGGAGTCAGTTGCAGGAGGTACCTTGACTCTTAGTCCATCATTAGTCCACCATTTTCACACCAACCTTCTCGCTACTGGTGGCTGCTGACTTTATGGTGTTGCTGCCTAATGATAAGGGTTTTTCTCCTAGAAGTTGCCCCAAGAAACCGGACAACAAAAATGACTTTCCTTAGGAGGGATTTGATAACTGTTAGGGCCTGCTGTAGCACGGATTATTATTAAACAATGATTACATCACCAAAGGTTCATCATTAAACAATGATTACATCACCAAAGATTTAGGATGTTGTACTATTCCGATTTAAACAAATGTTTATAGAGATATTTGATGTACGTCTTAGTTTCAGACGTTTTTCACAATAATCATTGTGACTGAACCAATGACATGATTGGTTAGCATAGATATCAGACTTGTCCTCTTGAACGCAGGTGAAGCATCTGCATGAGAGAGGTATCCCACTGTTCTCAAAAGAGCCCCCTGTTTTTCTTGTTCCTCCATCCTAACTCAAGTGAGGACTGACAGTGGAAAGGAACATTAAGTTTCCTGAATGGGAGGTCCATACATGCTTTTCATATCCTTAGCCAGCTTTCCCTCGCTATACTATGCAAATTAATTGGCTTGCATGGCACAGAGAGAGGAGTGCTGAATGAAGATATGGAAGGAGCACAGAAACAACCAATTTTCTGCAGTACCCCCTTTCACTGCCTGGAGGTTTGCTGAAGACTGTATTCGCACTCTGGTGGGGATGGGAGAAGCAGAGGGAAGTCCTTCATACAAAGGTACTGGGCCTGTGCTCAACTGGACTGAGCTTTTGATTTTTAGGGGTAAATTAAAAAATAAATTTAATAATGCTCATTCTAGAAGATCTGAAAATTGGATGCATGTACTCAAGTTAAATGAATTTCTAAGGGTGTGAAGACAACTAGAATAAATATATTAGTTCCTTTTTGTAACTATTTTAGGTTTTAGAAGACAATGACTATGGCCGTGCAGTGGATTGGTGGGGCCTTGGAGTTGTCATGTATGAAATGATGTGTGGCAGGTTACCATTCTACAACCAGGATCATGAAAAACTTTTTGAACTAATACTAATGGAGGATATAAAATTTCCTCGAACTCTCTCATCTGATGCAAAATCACTGCTTTCAGGTCTTCTAATAAAAGATCCAAATAAACGGTAAGTCTGAAAGAATGCCAGTGAAACACAAGTGTACAATTTGTAGTCTATGCACATAGGGAACTGTTTCTAGAGTTTTCCAGAATAACTGTGCAGATACTTTACAGCACACAAATTTTTGTATATGTGTCTTTCACTTTCACTTATAACAAAAGTATGCTGTAATGGAATGTGGTGGCGGAAAACCAGAATTATTGGTTTCCAGAGCAAATAGTCATTACTGCCCCCCTGTGTTTTTAATACACTGCAGTGTTACAAAATATTGATAATAAAAAATGAATAGGCAATTGCTCTGACTACAAGAAAGAAACTAGGTTGCCTCCCCCACCACCACAGGGAACAGAAGTGGCACACTTTAGAGACTGATTTCAGTCATACTGTGATTTCAGAGTGATTTCAGTCATACTGTGTCCCCACCAAAGAGAAAGCAATTATGGGGCAGAAGCCACAAAGAGAAATTTGTAATAGCCCTGGAAAGCCTTTATGGTACTTTACGAATGCACCAGAACTGCATGCTAAAAGTTAAAAATGGCCACAAATAAGGTAAGAAAAATAACGGAAAGATAACACAGAAAACAGTCAGGTTGTGCACAAACTGCCCAGTGCAGTTTGGATTCGAACCAGACTGGGCATGTTTGGTTCTGGCACCTTGAATGAGGGGCCTAGCTCAGTTTGAATTCAAGCCGGTTTGCGCGGATTCGAAGTTACCAGACATGGTTAATTATTTTTTCAGTTCATTTCAAAGTTTATTAAGGTCTATGACCAGCACAACAAGGGTTACCAGACATGCTTAATTATTTTTTTTAAAGGACTTTAATTGTTTTTTTAAGGACTTTTGCGACCTCGGGGGGGGGGTACTGCTGCAGCCACGGGGGGGGGGT
Organism: Hemicordylus capensis; assembly: GCF_027244095.1. NCBI lineage: Eukaryota > Metazoa > Chordata > Lepidosauria > Squamata > Cordylidae > Hemicordylus > Hemicordylus capensis. The sequence goes on along the minus strand of NC_069657.1, from coordinate 386,694,526 downwards.
GTCCTCCAGCGGCTCCCCCTCTCTCTGCCGAGCTCCCTCTGGTCTCCCACAGGCCAATTTTGACCCATTTTGGGGCCGTTTTGACCCTCGGTTAGTGCGTGGTGGCCAATTTGGAGGCTGCCATGCATGCCTGTGGGCAGTTTGCATAGCCAGATCATGACCTGACCATGCAAATGGCCATGGACATGTGCTGCGGCCTCCAAAATGACTGCTTCATGCTCACAGAGGGCCAAAACAGCACCCAAATGGCCTTTGGGAGAATGGGGAGAGGCTGGCAGGGGGAGGGGGAGCCGCCCGAGACCTCCCATGGCTGCAGCACCCCCCCCCAAGGCCGCAAAAGCCCTTGGAGGTGGTAAGTGCCATCTTTTTTTTTTTTAAGCCAATGTCTGGCACCCCTGAACCAGCATAAACTGACCTGCGGGGGGGGAGGTTTGGCTTGGTCTCGAGCCAAACTGGGCCCGATCCTGCTCGAGGGCGAGCCCTTGAACCGAGCTGGCTTGCGTGTGAACTGGTTCGACCACGAGCCAGTTCGCACTTCCCTAGAAAACAGTGGGATGCAGCAGGCTATTGATTCATCTATACATTTTCTGTAAAAACTGGGAGATTTGTGATTGCTTTTAAACAATTTAATAGCAGCCACAGGGGGGCTCTGATTAGATCATAGTGCCACAGGAAGCAGGGTTATCCCTTTCCTCCACCATTTTCTGAATTGTTTTCTGAAAACTGTTTTTTCCCTGTTTGAGGAAACATACAGGTGCTTTTATGGTGTTTGAAGGTCACTCACTCCTGTTTCCCAAGTTGGAAAGACCTGATCATAGATCTCCAGTAGTCTAACCCTGAGTGGATAAAAGATGGCAATTCTAGACTAAATATCAGTGTGCAAGCAACCTCAGAGGGTGCTGATACCTCTTGCTCACACCATGCCCCCAAAAAGTTGCACTAGAGCCCTAAATGGCTTAGGCCCTGGGGTCCTTAGGGACCATCTGCTCTGAGCTGAATCTAGATCGGCTGGGAGGACTCTGTTAATACTGCAAATATTTATACACCGTGTTTCAACCAAAGTTCCCAAAGCGGTTTACATACAGTAATTAATTAATTAATTAGATGGCTGTCTGTCCCCAAAGGGCTCACAGTCTAAAAAAGAAATGTAAGACAACCAGCAGCAACAGCCATTGGAGGGATGCTGTCCTGGGGTTGGATAGGGCCAATTGCTAATCTGCACCCCCCACCCACTCATAAGATACTGAGGCTATTCCCATGATCACTGGAAAATGGGCTAAGGGAGCTTAGACCACTTTCCAGTCATCATTGGAACCACTAGGCCTGCCCGTGAGCCCGGTGGTTTCATGGCAGATAGCCCACCTAGGAACCCCTGCCCTTAAACGAGGTTAACGGCGCGCTTGCTCCATTAACCATGTTTTTGCGGTCATGAGACAGTGTGGTGTTCCAACAAGCCTCCAGGCCGCGGGGGTCTCTCCAGGATGCCCCGCGCACTTGCGCAGGGCATCCTGGGACTTCCGGGGGCCACAGTCGGCTCCGTGATGGAGCCCGCAATTGTGAGGGCTGCCGATCTGGCTGCCCAGGGATGGCTCCCTGCCTATGTGCGGGGAGAGCAGGCTAAGCCGGTTAAGCTAAGCTAAGCCCCCTCTCCCCGCATAAACCCTGACGGCACTTCACACTAATTGTGTGAAGTGCCACACTTACTGTAAAATATTAGGGCTTGGGCATGCCAATTTCATCTTTCTTTCCTCCTGATCTACATTTTCCTGTGTGTTTTTCAACTGACATTTGAACATTCTGTTTCAGCTGTTGTCATCAGGTCTTATCAATCACAGACTAAACTGATAGATTCACGCAGCCTTCTTAACTTCTGACTTCTTTAGACTCTTTTGTTTTTTTCTTTCCTGGAGTGAGAATGAGGGCTGCCCATCGAAACAATTTTAGTGTAGATGTTATTAGGAATCTTGTCCCTGCTTCCTGAACAAAAAGTAGCAGAAAAGATGAGTTTTCGGGATTTCTTATCTCTATATGTCCAGCCTAAATGTGATGAAAGCTGCTGAAAGGTCACACAGGTTGCAAAAACCTCAAGAGATACTTTGGGTTTTTTTTAGAAATTTCTTTTCAATTTTCTAATGTATTTACTTAAGCATACCTAGGAAGTCTTGAGTATGTAGAAACCACTATCTTGTTTTTCAGAAGCTGTGTTTGGGAATGATAACTAAATAGCTTATTTGGGAAATGCCACACTATTTCATTTTAATGGTTTTTATATTCTGGTGTCACTTGAACCTAAATGTCCTAAGTAGGAAGGGCATTCTGGTTTTTCATTTCTACTAATATGAAATGTGCAATTTACACTTTTCCCAATAGTCTTGGTGGTGGACCAGATGATGCTAAAGAAATTATGCGACACAGTTTCTTTGCTGGAGTAAATTGGCAAGATGTATATGATAAAAAGGTAGGTTTGTATGGGATGCCACTGAATGGTTAAGGTTTTCTAAAGATAATATTGCTGATCTGGTTATCAGTTGTGATTTGTTTAAAACTGTAAATGGTGGCCCACGTAAGGTGAAAGGCAATGCGAGCTCTCCTGATAGGCCAACCCTGCTGCTTGCATGGAAGCCAGCCCCAACAGTGTTGCACAAGAGTACAGTTGTTGAATTATTAAAATAGCAGTCAACACTTGCACAGCACTGCTTACACTAGAAACAAAGTAAGTTTTGCTGAGCAAGTATGAGCACGCTTTTTAAAATAGTTGTGCAACTGCACTCTTGCAGAACACAGCTAGGACTGGCTTCCATGTGTGCAGAAGGACCAGTTGATCAGGAATGCTGGTGTTGCCTTGCACATCATGTGGGTCAGTGTTCTTACAACATAGATGTTTTTCCTTTCAATTTTATTAACTGGTAAGTCATACAGCATGATACAGCTCAAATTAAATATTTTTAGATCCCTCCGATTTCAATGGAAGCATTGAAACTAATTAAAACTCTCTCATTGAAATCAATGGCTGACTAACAGACTAAATGAGTAGTCCCATTGCAAGTAATAATTTAGTCTACGATTTAATAGTGGCTGGATAATGTACATATTTTGTAATGCTATGACACACTAATCCAAGACAAAACTGGTGTCACTTATTTTGAATCTCTATTAATTATTGCTGTGGTGTAGTTATCAGAGCAGTCATCCCTAAGAAGATGGGGGACAATGTTTGAATATTACTGGTTTGTGTGGGGGTTCCATAGTCTGGTCCATCAATCCTTTAGGGTAGGAAGTGGTGGGGTGTACTTAGTCCTCTCCACCAAACAGTGGATTGGCACTATTTAGAGTACTGAATATAAATGGGGCTAGAGAGATGCAAAGATTTGAATTGGGGATTATCAGTCAAAAATGTTTATAAATTGGACTGTAGTAATTATGGAATTGCAGCTTCTTTTTTCATCCTGTACTCTTTTACAGAAAATTTGGAAAACTTAGTTAATTTTTTAGGGATATATACTGTTTCCTTCAAACTTGATATTTAATGGAGTATTTGAACCTGTGTTTATACGATTGAAATTAATGCACGTCTGTTAATATTTTGAATTAATTTTTGATCAGTCTCTAAAATGCTGCTAAATATAAGCTGATTTTTCAAATGCTTTGCATTAACACAATTTCCACCATTTAAAAACAAAACCTTTTAAAAATAAAAAAATCCTTCTCTACTTTCTGTTTGAATGGTGGAAAGAGAACCATTGTGAAGCAAGACTTTGTACAAGTGTACTATATTTTTCACTTGTTGCGCTTTTGGAATTTTTTACTAGTGAGGCTAGTGAGATATTTGCATGATGAATGTCAAAAAGGAAATTTGGTGTAGGATATCTGTGTTACTGAAATGTGCTCTTTTGAGTGTCATGATGTGTTTTGCCTTACTATTTTTAGGGGTTTTTTCCTGTATTGAATAATAACTTGACAATAGTTTTAGTCCATAATTTTAACACTACTTAAATATATTTCTCTGAAATTGGTTTCACTTCCTTGCATGGTCTCAGATGCAATTTAGTCTCCCAGGCAAATATCCCTTTTCTAGGACCTTCAAGTATGTGTTGAGTTTTGGACAAATGTCTCATGGCTCATTCTGCCCTGCCCCAAAATTCTTCTGATCCTTTTCTAATGTCCTTGTGTTTCTTGCTCTCCCAGCCCCACAAAATGTGGTATGTTGGGCCCCTCAATTTAATTAAGGTAGCAACCCTCAGCGTTTCTCTAAAGTAACAAAGAGCAGCAGCATCAAAAAATATTTAATGTTTTTCAGGGGAAAACAGTATGTAATTCTCAAAGGGATTTACATAGCAAAAAGTAAGTGGAAATGATTCCCTGTCTCAAAAGGGCTCACATTCTTAAAAAACCCAAACCAACAACCCTATAAATTGACAGTAGCAACAACCACTGGAGAGCCACTATGCTTGGTAGGGACTGTTAATCCCTCTCTGCTCAATATTAGAGCCACCAATTTTAAAAATGTTTCTTTGCTTAGATAGCTGGGGACCAGCAGTTATGTTATACTGAATGCCTGTTTGGATTGATATCATACATAAGTTCTAGAAAATTTAGTCTTCTAGTTTCTGGAATGGCACATTCTCATAATTTGTAAGCTCTTGCAGTTATTTTAAAAATGAAAACCTATTTAAAAACCTAAACCTATGATGTGGCAAATGTAGTTTGTGAAATGATCATCAGAACTTAAAGCTTTGTTTTCAGCAATACCTTACATACCTTCAAAAAGTGAACTGGAACTGGAACTTAATTCTGCTGGGGAAAGCTTTTATAAAATATTATTAAAGCTTATAAATATAATCTAATGTCCCCTTTTTTCCTTAAAAAGAAATGAAAGTGCCTAAGGTCAATGAAAATAGTAATAGTAAATAACATTTAAAAACTATTCAGAATACAAAACAATCAAATAATAAAAAACAGCAAAGCTGCTAATTGTTATATTAGCAAAAAAAAAAAATAAAAAAATCCAAACCTTAACTGTAGTATAGAACAGCAACAAACATGCCCAACAACTGCAGCAAGAGACTGACGACCAACAGCCAAACAATTGTTGAGGTCTCCTGAAAGAGTCAGATCTTTGCCACATGTTGGAAAACACCCACCTATAGGGCTAGGTGGGTATCTTTTCCTGAAGGTTGGCACCAGAACTGAAAAGAGCCGCCTGCCCCACATTTCAACCAGCTGAGAGCTACAGATCAGATATTGAACAGTGATCCTTAAAATATTCAAGCTCTAAGGTGCTTAGGGCTTTAATGATAAACCAGAACCTTAAATCAAGCCCAGAAATGAATAGGTACATGGTGCAGATCAAACTCCACCAGGGTAATGTGTTTTGACCAGCTGAATGCAGACACCAATCTGATGACAGTTTTCACTGCAACAGTGTGTAATGCCCCAAATCCTCAACTTTAACCCTGACTTCAGTTGCAGAGCTTGAAGTTATTCAGTTGAGTACGAAATGAGGTCAGTGTCTTCTCCACCTTACGTGTTCATTCGTAACATATCTGAGCTCCTTGAATGATTATGCATTACAATGAACATACCCTGCCTCTCTTTAAGTCCTAAAAACCTGTTCAGACAATCCAGTAACACTGGCTGGATTGCTGCTAACTGAGCAATGAGGCATCTTTCAAAGTGGTGATTCTCTTATACAGGTATTTAGCAGGGAGTTCTCCACACAACAGGCTTTACCACAAGTTTTCTGGGAGGCTTTACTGCAAACTCAAAAGTTATCCCTCCATTTTTTTTACCCCAGATATAAAACTGTGCGCTCTAACGCACAGTGGAAAACCCCAATTGTGTGTGAAGTGCTCCTGATAGCTTGCAGGGACTTGGGGGTAAATCTGCCCAATATGTGAATGCACACCCTCCATTCTGGAGGAGATACGAGCTAAAGGGCTTTAAAAGCCTTGTATGAAAAACTTCCAGGGGGAGAGCAACTGGCCTTATCCAACTCCAGCACAGCATCCCTCCAGTGGCTGTTGTTGGTGTCTACCTTATGTTGATTTGTAGATTGTGAGCCTTTTGGGACATGGAATTATATTATTATTATTGTTGTTGTTGTTTTTACAGTCAGACAGGTGTTATTGACTGGTTTGTTTTATCCAGACATGGAGTGCTTCCCAAGGACCTGGGATGTCTGAATTTTATTATAAATGTTGTTGCTGTTATTATTATAGATATCATTGCAGAATATAGGCTGTTCCCAATAATGTTGCTTTTTGTAGTTGGCTGATGGTGATTTCAGTGGCCCCTATGGTGTTGAGGTGCTCTTCAAGTTGTTTTGGAATTGCACCTAGGCTGCCGATTACCACTGGGTTTATTTTGGTCTTCTTCTGCCACAGCCTTTCAGTTTCAATTTGTAGATCCTTGTATCTTGTGATTTTTAATATTTCTTTTTCTTCTTTTCTGCTATCCCTAACCCCTAGTATTGCTAAGTCGATTATTTTAACTTGTGTTTTTTTTCTTCTCAACTACAGTTATGTCTGGTGTAGTATGTGGCAGATGTTTGTCTGTCTGTAGTCGTCGGAAGTTCCCTAATATTTTTGCATCTTCATTTTCTATAACTTTTTCAATTTTATGCCCCCCCCCCAATCTTTGGCTACAGGTAGCTTGTATTTTTTGCAGATGTCCCAGTGTATCATCCCTGCTACCTTATCATGCCTTTGTTTGTAGTCAGTCTGTGCGATCTTTTTACAACAGCTGATTAGGTCGTTCACTGTTTCATCTGTTTCTTTACAAAGGCAGCACTTGCTGTTTGTTGTTGATTTTTCTACTTTAGCTCTTAATGCATTTGTTCTTAGTGCCTGTTCTTGTGCAGCCAGTATGAAACCCTCTGTTTTTTTCTTCAAGTTGCCATTCTTAAGCCATTGCCAGGTCTTGGTGATGTTTGATTTTCCATTTATATTGTACAAATATTGACCATGCAGTGGCTTATTTTTCCATTTTTCTGCTTTGTTCTTTATTTGTTCTTTCTTGTAGGCCTGCTTTGTTTCATTGGTGTTTAATAGTTCTCATTATTGACCATTTTAAGTGCATCTTCTTCACTGGATTATTATTATTATTATTATTATTATTATTATTATTATTATTATTATTATTATTTTCTATGTAAACTGCCTTAGAAACCTTTGTTGAAAAGTGGTATATAAATATTATTATTAATAATAATAGATTAAAATACATTATTTACATGTAGTCAGGTAAAGTGACTCTCTCTCTCTCTCTCTCTCTCTCTCTCTCTCTCTCTCTCTCTCACACACACACACACACACACACACACACACACACACACACACCCCTACCTTGTTTTATGGAAGATCTGCCCTTGTATAGGTTATTGATCAATGCTGCCTGCACAGATGGGGCAAGAGATCTATTGGAATATATGCCCCTCAACCTTCACAATTGCTTTTGTGGAGCCGAGGGACAGCCACCATAAGGGAGAGCAGAAAAGTTATGATGCATGTATAAGACAACATGTTATAGTGCTTTGGGGAAAGCAGTATATAAATCTATCCAAGGCTTTTTGGTCAGTTCTGAACAATATTGTGAAAGCATTAGAAACTTCACTTGAAGGTCTTGTTGCATTTTTTAACTCTCAACTGAAACCTTTGTAGAAATTTTTATACAAAGCAATGTTGTGAGGATTTTTTTTTTAAAGAAGGGCATTTAGAACATTATTCCTGGTCCTTAAATTCATAAAAGAGCTCCAGTTGTTGTTTGCTCTTCATAAGATGTAAATGGAAGGGATTAAAAACAAACATTAAGAAAAATATTGATCTGGATAGTGAGTGCCTCGACACTCATAAAAATGGGTTCTGCGCCTGCGCAGGACTGCTCCAGGTAGTATTTATTAGCTCCTCGTGATGCATTTTAACCGCCCCTGCACGAGCCGAGCAGTATGTATTGAAGCGGTTAGGCATCTGTTACTTAGTTTCTTCCTGACCACTAAAACGTTTGGACCTCAGGAACTTCACAGCTCCTCGGTAGAAACAATTACAATTTCATTTACTATTAAAACACACCATATGAACGTACGGCCATTCTTTGCTTCCCCTTCAACTTTAAGAATAAAAAGGGACTTTAACTAAACAGTGGATAAACCGTGAAACAGCACGCACGAACTGCAACTCTAACAATTTCACATAGGTCCCTACTTCTCCTTTTCACCTTGACCCAGGACTGGTTTTTGACATCCCCCCCCCCAAAAAAAAAGAAGAAGAAGAAGGGAGAGAGGGATTAATAACAACAAGGAACTCGAGTGACTTTTGCTCATGAGTACTTCTATTAAAGAAAAAACCACCTTTAAGAGATGTATCCGCTGTAGGGCAAAGCTCCTCTCAATGGATGGGCACCAGCTTTGTCTTTTGTGCCTTGGAGAGGAGCACACTACAGCCTCCTGTGCTATCTGTAAGAGTTTCTCAAAGCAAATTCTTAAGAACAGAGCGGCACATCTTAAGGTTGCCTTAATGGAGGATGCTCTCTGCCCATCAACTTCTGCTGCTGCGCCGGGAGCTGCAAGGACGCAGTCTAAACTCCCAACATCAGAGACTGCTCTGGTTTCCAAAAGCAAGATCTCAAAGGTCTCGTGGTCGGGCTCCACATCAAAGTCCGCAAAGCCAAACCCGTTTAAGAGACCCATGGCACCGAGCGGCAGCCTAAAGAAGAGAAATGCCTCGCCTGCGAATGCCATGGCATCAAAGAGGCTTAAAGGAGGGAACTGCAGAGGGAACTCAGTCACCAACCGGGCTGCAGACTGAACCACAGAGAAATCGCACAAGATCTTTGTCTCCAGCCCCCACCCCTCACCAGTCACCCCCACCCCCACCAGTCACCCCCACCCCCACCCCTCACCAGTCACTCACCAGCCCCCACCCCTCCAGCCCCCACCCCTCACCCCCACCCCTCACCAGCCACCCCAAGCTCAATACCAGACATCTCCACTGCTTCTCAACATCATAAGCATGTTGAGAATCAGAAGAAGTCAAGTACATTGGGGTCAAAAGCAACCTCGAAATCGGAAGACCCAGCTCCATCAGTATTGAAGCACAAGCCACTACATACTGTAGCTTCACGTAGCAGTGGCAAAAAGTGGTTGCTGAGCCTACCATTGTTGATGACAACATTTTAGACACAGAGATGCAGATTGAAATAGCTCCAACAGAGGATCCTGAAGTTGTGGATCCAGAGTTCCTGCACCTCCTTCAGTCAGGGCACACAACTCCGTTCACTTCAACTTTCCAGGGATTCATCTCACAGGGGTTGGATGATGATGACTATGATGAAGACCGACCTGTGCCAAGAACACCTTCTCTCACTCCATTGCTCACACACAGGAGCCCAGTGGGCTTGTGCCCATTAGGAGGTTGGGGAGACTCTAATATTACTCTGTCTCTGAAGAATTTGCATTGCTCAGAGAATGGCAGCTAGAGAGACTGAGAAAGCCTCAGCCTGCAGGACAGTTAATACCGGTCACTACTCAAACTACTCCAAACTTCCTTCCTTGTACATCAGCTTCCATTCAAACCAGCATTCCTTTTGCACCTATAGTTCATAGCACTTCTGTCCAAACTACACCACTACATAGGAGGATACCTACTTTGAAGCACACCTCAGTGCAGGTGTCTATTCCTCCACTCTGTTTAAATAGAACTGTTTCTATTCAAACCACTTTTCCGCCTCTTCTCTTGACTACCACTCAGTCTCTAAGGGAGAGATGTAAAGAACCTATCACATCAGAGCCAACAGACTTACCTGACGATGCGTCGTCATCTTCTGAAGAGGACAGTTATCCATCTGATTCTTCAAAGGAGGACCCCAAGGACGACTCAGATGATCAGCTTCCACAGGATCCTAACCAAGACGTTGTGGCTCCTCCTTTGGATTCACCTACGGAAGAAATGAGATCCTACCATCAGCAAATAGCAGAGATGGCAGAGGTGTTGGGACTTAATCTAACACAAAAGACAATTGATTTAGATGACCCTGTCATCCAAAAAGCAAGATCTCAATTTTTTGAAGAAGACAACTGGGTCACAACCTGTCTTCCTACCCATGCTCCCAGTCATAACTAAAGCGGCAAAGTCAGCATGGGAAACCCTACAAACATCCACGGCTACTTCGAAGCACTTGGTATCCCTTTACAGGATACAGGAACTAGACAACGAGTACTTACTGAAACACCCAGTGCCAAACTCACTGGTTATCAATTGTACCTCCAAGGCAAAGACTGGAAGGAGACACACTAACCCAGCGGACAAAAGAGGGGTGGAAACTTGACATCCTCACAAGAAGGACTTATTCTACTGCTTGTCTTTCCATAAAAATAGCTAATTACATAGCTTGCCAATTGAAATATTCTTATTTGTTGTGGGAAGGCTTACATGCACAGAAATCCTCAATGACACCAGAAGAATTCCAGAAGTGTTTTGATGCTGTATTCCTAAAGACTACAACAGCCACCCGCCAACAATTGGCAAATGCCAAACACTTGGCTGAATCTGAATCACGCACGCTCCCTCGCTACTGCCGTGATCTTAAGATGACACGCATGGCTATGCTCGACCACCTTATTACAAGACATGTGGGACCACATAGAAGCCTTACATTTTGATGGTAAAGGTTTGTTTGCGGAGCAAACCAATGAAACCATGGAGCAGTGGAAGAAATCCAAGATTACTGCAAGAACCTTCACAACACAGAGATACAGTAACAACAGATATCAGCCTTATCAATGTAGACAGTACAGGAGGAATGACCGAAAGGATTTTAGAAGACCCTTTAATCAATAAAATAGTCGAAATAACTCCCAGAAGAACAAACCTGAACAACAAGGCTGCAATAAGCCCACACAGCAACCAAAACAGCATCTTTGATCATTCCCTGAGCCCACAGTGATTGAACCAACAGCAACTGATTCATCCCCAGCCAATACAGAAACGAATACCAAGCTTGACCACAAGATACAACACCTCCTTGTTGCAAACCAGGAATTCCATCAAACTGGAAAGCCATGCCCCAGCATGGCATCATATAACATCAGACAGCTGGGTCCTGCGAATAATCAAGACGGGTACATCATTGAATTCAAGACTCTCCCACAGTTTGCAGGCATAAAATACACCCCAGACACACAGATGTTGAGGGAGGAAATCAAAGTTCTGTTGGACAAACAAGCCATCTCACCAGTGCAGTGGGCTCTCGGAAAGACAGGATTCTACTCAAGGTATTTTCAGATACCGAAACGGGACGGTGGCATCCACCCAGTAATGGATCTTAGATGGCTAAACCTGTATGTCGACGTGTGAAAATTTTGGATGATAACGCTGCAAGCGATTCTGCCCCTTCTACACCAAGAGTACTGGATTGCAATGTTGGATTTGAAAGGTGCGTACTTCCACATCGGCATACAGGAGTCACACAGGAAATATTTGTGCTTCACGCTGGGGACTCAGATCTATCAATATAACGTGTTGTCCTTCAGACTAGTGACAGCACTGAGGGTATTCACAAATTGTATGGCTGTCATTATAGGCTATCTCCGTGTACAGGGAATCTCGATTTTCCTCTAATTGGATGACTGGCTTTTGATGGCAAAGACCAAGACACAATTGAGCGACCATATTCAAATGGTGACAACTCTTCTGCCCGAGCTGGGCATCTAGATAAATTGGGCGAAATCTCATCTAACACCCTCAAAGCGCCTGAAATACATAGGCGCAGTGCTGGACATGGAACTCCAAAAGGTTTTCCTCCCACATGACAGGTTCACGCACATTCGAAAGATGGTGGAACTCTTTCAAGCCACTCCCCGACAAAGAGCCAGGTCGATACAAGTGCTGTTGGGGCTGATGGCCTCTTGCAGATCAACAGTAAGTTATGCCAAACTCCGCTTCCGAAAACTACAGATGTGGTACCTGGAGGTATTCCAGCCAAACGTAGATCCCCAGGATCTATACCTAGAAATTCCAAACAGGGTCCTGGACTCCTTACAGTGGTGGATGAGACATGCAAATTTACAAGTGGTGATCCCATTCCAAATACCAATACCCACTCGGACGCTAACCACGGATGCTTCCATGAGCGGATAGGGAGCCCATTTAGAGAACCAGAGGGCACAAGGCATGTGGATGCCTTGGGAGGCAGGACACCATATCAACTTCCTGGAGCTCCTCGCACCATTCAGGGCACTGCAGGCCTTTCAACACAATCTGAAAAACTGTGTAATACAACTATGGATGGACAACACCATGTCCATAGCCTATATAAATAATCAGGGCAGCATGGTGTCAAAGCCTTTGTGCCATCTGGCCCTTCAGATCTGGAATTGGTGCATCGTGGGAGGCAGCGTGGTGTAGTGGTTAGAGTGCTGGACTAGGACCGGGGAGACCCAAGTTCAAATCCCCATTCAGCCATAAAACTAGCTGGATGACTCTGGGCCAGTCACTTCTCTCTCAGCCTAACCTACTTCACAGGGTTGTTGTGAAAGAGAAACTCAAGTATGTAGTACACTGCTCTGGGCTCCTTAGAGGAAGAGTGGGATATAAATGTTAATAATAATAATAATAATAATAATAATAATAATAATAATAATAAAAAATAATAATAATACACCTGATAGCGATCCACATAAAGACAAACTAAGCAGATCAAATGTCCTACATCAACATGAGTGGGAGCTCAGCCCCAAGTTATTAGGGGAAATATTCAATGCCTGGGGCACTCAGACCGTGGGCTTGTTCGCCACATCAGAGAACAAGAAATGCAGTCAATAGTGCTCCAGGATGGGGGAGGTGTGCCTATCCAAGGGAGATGCATTCCAGTACTGTTGGACATGAAGTATGTTTTACTTGTACCCTCCCTACCCCCATTGCACAAGGTTATTGCAAAACTCCTACAGGACAAAACCAGAGGGATGGCCGAGACAACCATGGTTCCCCCAGCTCTTGAGGCTGTTGGATCACCACTACAGGAGGCTGCCTCACCAGTCAGACCTGATAACACAACAGGGCGGTCAAGTATTGCATCCCAACCTGTCTGTTCTGAACTTGACGGCGTGGAAGGTCGGTTACTTAGGAAAATCCTACGTAACAGCAGGAAACTATCAACCAGGAGAAATTACCTCTCAAAATGGAAAAGGTTCTGTGCTTATGCACAAGACAGCACTTTGAACCTAGGAGGGTGAGCTTAAAGGAAGTTTTGTTGTATCTGATGACCTTAAAGACAAGCGGCCTTGCCAATGTGTCAATAAGGGTTCACATGGCAGCAATCTCTGCTTGCCATAGTGGTTGGGATGGTAAAACTGTAATCACACAACCTAGATGCAAGGATTTCCTAAAAGGCCTGAATAATCTTTACCCCCCGGTGTCAAGGCCATGTGACAAGTGGAGTCTCTCATTGGTACTCTCAACTCTGATGGATAAGCTTTTTGAGCCAATGGCTACCACTGCATTGAAGTTGGTCACCTTAAAGACGTTGTTCCTGGTAACTATTACATCTGCGAGGCGTGTAAGTGAACTACTTGCACTTCACATAGATGAGTCGTACACAAGATTCCACCCTGAAAGCGTAGTAATGCGTTTAAGACCCAGAATTCCGCCCAAAGATCATTTCTGACTTCCATCTGAATGCTGACATTGTATTACCAACCTTATTTAGGAATCCATCGTCAGCGCTCGAATGCGCAATGCATACGTTGGACGTGCGTAGGGCCATCCTCTTTTACCTAAAGAGGACAAAGGATTTAAGAAAGACTAAAAACATGTTTGTAACCATTAAAGGACAAAAACAAGGGCAACAGCCTACCCGAAAGAGATTGTCATTTTGGTTGCTGGAGCTCATAAAAATGGCCTATGATATACAAGGGGTCACTCTGCCTTCTACGATACGGGCCCACTCAACAAGAGTGCATGCTACATCGGCGGCGCACCTGTCGGGGATCAGATTTAAAGATATCTGCATGGCAGCAACCTGGGCCTTAGATCAAACCTTTGTAAAGCACTATGCTTTGGACCTTTGCACTGTAGTGGCGGCAGTGTTTGGCAGGGCCGCTCTTAAAAGGGTGCTTCACTAGCTTGCTACTCCCGCCTCCATTTAGAGAGCTCGTTATTCACCCATTTTTATGAGTGTCGAGGCACTCACTATCCAGATAAACAGGTTGTTTACCTGTAACAGGTGATCTGGTAGTGGTGCCTTGACATTCATAAAACCCACCCATCCTGCCCCGCTGCAGAGTTCAAGCTCGAATTGCAAGAGGTCTCAATCGGGTTATGGGTTACAACTAAAACTTACAACGAATGACGTTATCGGTCAGCCATACAGAAACTAAGTAACAGACTCCTAACCGCCTCAATAGATACTTCACAGCTCATGTGGGGGCAGTTAAAAGACATCACGAGGAGCTAATAAATACTACCTGGAGCAGTCCCGCACAGGCGCAGAACCCATTTTTATGAATGTCGAGGCACCACTACCAGATTATGTGTTACAGGTAAGCAACCTGTTTTTATTTATGTTGGTTGGAGCCAAAATTGTGTGAGCAGATATCCTTCCCCAGAGCAACTTCCTGCATACCCCCAGAGGTTCATCTGAAGGAGATGGGGACCCTAAGGAAGGGTGTATGATGAGGCATGGGGGCAGCAAATGGAGGGTAAAATCACCAGCAGTTGGACAGAAGCATGTTGTGCGATCAGACTCTTAGAAATTTTGAGCTAAAAGCCCAATTCTGTATTTCTTACCTTTAATTAGTAATTTACTAGATTTGTGAAAGGTTTATGCTGAATATTTGAGTCTTGTTAGTTATTTACTTTTAAAGTATAGCTGAAGACATGTTATGGAGAAAACGGAGAAGATGGTTTGTGCAGTTATTCAGGGGATAACCAAATGAATGTCATGTCCTGAATCCTTAAGGTCCATTGAAAACAGTAGCTGACATCCTCACCAAGAATACAAAACTCCTCCACATCATTTACCAATCCAACATTGTGCTGCACATGGGGGCAGTAATTTGTGTTGACCCCATTTCCCCAAGAAGCACTTTCTGCAACCCAGAAATAGGTTCCTAAGCATTGCACAGTCCTCAGGGACCTACTTCTGGATTGCAGGAAGCACTCCTTGGGTACAGTGGGACTCTGGATTACTAAATGCTGAGGAGGCACTTTGCACACTGTGCCTCTGAACCATTAGTAAGAATTCCAGCCAGTGCTCTGTAAATTGTTGTTCTGTGTATCGCATGCATATGTGTATTTGGTTTTTAATAAGAGCTGCCTGAAGTGAAAAGATGTTAGTTATGCAGTTTTTATAAAAGACATTCAAGATGTCTGTTTGTTTAAGTGATACATGATTAGTATGAATTACTTTCATCTCCAGTTGTGGTGTTGGTAATGGTGCTATGGACATTATTGTTAAACCCATTTTTTGCTTCTCAGGTCCTTTTCTTTATTTTGGGCTATGCAGTTTTTTTCCTCTTTTCTCCCAAAACAGCACTGGGTGTTACTGTGAGTGCCAACTGATTTGGTTATTCACCTTTAGTTTAGATTTGTTTAACCCAGAGAAGGGTCATCTTGTTTAACAGCAAACAGAAACATCAAAATTGAAGGGATGATCAAAAGGACAGAAGACCTATAATAAAGCCTCTGTGCTTACATAGGTTCAGTTCAAACATAATAGAGAACAAAGTTTCATCCAGGTTCCAAGCAACACACATGGGTGTTGGGCTCTGCTGGAATTGAATTCCAATTTCATATCCTGACTTTTTCCTATCAGACACTATGGTTTGAAGACACAAGGATTTTCTGGGTTTAGATGTCACAGCAAATCTAGGCTGTGGTGTGTGTGTGTGTGTGTGTGTGTGTGTTTGTTTTGAAAACTGAAATAGAAAACTTATTGCCTTTGCATGTGAATCTAGAGTTTATAGGCTAGGGTTTTTTAAGGAAAACTGAAATAGAAAAATTATTCCCCTTGCATGTGAATGTAGAGTTTATGAACATCATATAGAAGCGGGATTAAACTGTGATTCTGCTTGATGTCTGAACCAAGTAGGGACAGTTGAAAATGAGCAGACTGAAGATGAATCCAGAATTTTTTTTTACAATGATAGCTAAAGGCTCTAAGGAAGCTTGGCTTGTTTCTTAGGAGTTAATCATTTCACTCAGAGTTCAGCGATTCCTTGCAACAGGGAATCTCTCAATGGAGTTGCTGGCAGAGACATAGATCTCTGCGTGGCCCACTGGGCTATGAGTTCTGGTCTAATATGAGTGACCTGGGCCACAACACTACTCTTGAAGGCAGTTTGGAGGTTGAAACTGGAGCAGATTGCAGAGGCAAGTCTAAGCTTACCATTTTAATTTTAATCGGTGCTCCCGTGTCAAACACTGGCTTCCTACCCAATACATTTCAGAATGATAATTTTAAATTCATAATGCCCCCAAAAGGCTTGGGTTCTACATTCTTGAGACACAACTTTATAGCTGATCATCTGAAGACAGTTAAAACCAACAATTTCACCAGCCTAAGCTAGCCGATCGCTGCCCTTCTAGGCAGCGCGGCTTGTTTGCCCTCAGCCCCCATCTCTAAGGAGCACGTGGCACCGAGAGCCAGCTCCCATTGGCCCCGACGTGTCTCCGGGGGCGGGGCCAGCATCAGCAAGCCGGCAGCACGCATGCGCCGGCTCAGTCCTTCGGTCAACATCGCACCCTCCCTCCCTCCCTCTGGCATAGGCTGGGCTTGGCTGGTCGCCGTTCAGGGGCCGGGCAGGAATTTTTTGGGTATACGCTTGATTGGCCTTAGCGTGCACCTTTTTTCGCCTGCCTCAGTCTATACCTATTATTGTTAATGAACCTCAGCAGCATTAGAATAGCCAGCCAGGTAAACATGTCATGGTCACCTTTGTCTGGGGGTATGGCGGGCACAGTGCGGCGGAAAACTGCAAAGTGGTGCAGCACCTTAGGTAAGCTTTTTAGCTGCAAGGAGGAGGGGGCAGATCCCTTGAGGCTTGACAGATCAGGGATGCTGCTTTGCTCCTACCTCTCTGCAAACGTCATCCTACCATATGGCTTGGCAGGTGTCGGACGGGTGGCGTTGAGTGCAGAGACCTGACCTTAGGTCGGTGACAAAGGGCGCCCCCTTCGTGAAGGCGGACTGCCTGGAGCCAAGGTGTCTGCGCCATGGGCTTTTAGGTCGGGGCGGCCACGTGACGGGCCGACCCATTAGCGACCGCACTGTTTGCTTGTCGAATGCCAATCCCAGCTGCCGTGCCCCGCGGGCACTATTGAAATTGTTACCCCTAATAAAAATGGCCAATTCCACCAAATACACTGCGTGTCCGTGTCTCCTTGGGTCTGGGTGCAAATACCTTTGTGAAAAGTGCAGTTTTCAGTGGCCTTAGAAAGACTGGGAGTGAAGGAGCAAAGCAGATCTCAGTTGAGAGCAAATTCCACAGCTTGGATGCAGTCACTAATAAGTCCCTCTTTAGCATGCTCAACAAATGAACTTCAATAGGTGTTGGCATGAAAGAACCCTCCCAGCCAACCTACCTAGGAGGGTGGATCCAGCCAGGTGCAGGCAGTTCTTATGAGACCCAAGGCCCATATGTAAATAAAATGTAGACAAGAATCCCTTTATAGCAAGTATAGGATTCACAATTAATTGGTTTACTATAAACAAATATATATATGTAAGCTTGGATCTATGGAGCCCCTTGCTTTCATTGAAGTCACTTGTTGCATATATTCTGAATTCCACAGACGACTCCAGCTGCATTCTTCATGCCACATCGCATGCTGTCCTCGAGAGACCCTTAACCCCCCAGGATAAGACACTGGAAGAAGGAGGTGTCAGGAAAGGCCATTGTTCAAACAGTATTCTGGATACAAGCAATGGTTGTGTTTGACACATGGTATCTCATAACACTCAAGAGACCTAAAATCTTTAAAGGTTCAATCACATCATATTCTACTTGTTGCAACAATATAAAAACCTGATATTGGCCAATGTGAGTTGTTACTTAAAGATCTAAGTTACCCTTGGTGCTCCATACAATGGCAGGTGTAAAGTCAACCCCCCCCCTTTTTGCAGAATTTGAGAATATGTGAAGAAGAATAAAGCTCTATACTGAACATCATGCTTATATTATTATTATTTCTTGTTTACACAGTCAGACAGGTGTTATTGACTGGTTTGTTTTATCCAGACATCGAGTCCTTCCCAAGGACCTGGGATGGCTGAATTTCATCATCAATACTGTTGGTTATTATAGATATCGTCGCAAAATATAGGCTGTTCCCAGTAAAGCTGCTTTTTGTAATTGGCTGATGGTGATTTCTGTGGCCCCTATGGTCCTGAGGTGCTCTTCAAGGTCTTTTGGAACTGCACCCAGGGCACCAATGACCACTGCGATTATTTTGGTCTTCTTCTGCCACAGCCTTTCAATTTCAATTTGTAGATCTTTGTATTTGGTGATTTTTTTCTATTTCTTTTTCTTCTATTCTGCTATCCCCTGGTATTGCTATGTCGGTTATTTTGACTTGTTTTTCTTTCTTCTCGACTACAGTGATATCTGGTGTATTGTGTGGCAGATGTTTGTCTGTTTGTAGTCGGAAGTCCCATAATATTTTTACATCTTCATTTTCTTCAACTTTTTCAATTTTATGGTCCCACCAATGTTTGGCTACAGGTAGCTTGTATTTTTTGCAGATGTTCCAGTGTATCATCCCTGCTACCTTGTCATGCCTTTGTTTGTAGTCAGTTTGTGCGATCTTTTTACAACAGCTGATTAGGTGGTCCACGGTTTCATCTGCTTCTTTACAAAGGCGGCACTTGCTGTTTGCTGTTGACTTTTCTACTTTTGCTCTTATTGCATTTGTTCTTAGTGCCTGTTCTTGCGCAGCCAGTATTAAACCCTCTGTTTCTTTCTTCAAGTTGCCATTCTTAAGCCATTGCCAGGTCTTGGTGAGGTCTGATTTTCCACTTATATTGTCCAAATATTGACCATGCAGGGACTTATTTTTCCATTTTTCTGCTCGGTTCTTGACTTGTTCTTTCTTGTAGGCCTGCTTTCTTTCATTGGTGTTGAATAGTTTCGTGTTATTGACCATTTGAAGTGCATCTTCTTCACTGTCCTTGATATATTCTTTGAGGCCTCTTTTCTCCTCCTCTACTGTTTGATGGACTTGCAGCATTCCTCTTCCACCTGAGCTGCGAGGGAGGTATAGCCTATCGACATCACTGCGGGGGTGCAGAACATGATTGATGGGCATGATTTTCCTGGTCTTATGATCTAGCGTCTCTAGCTCTTCCTGGGTCCAGTCTATTATTCCTGCAGTGTATCTGATAGCAGGTATAGCCCAGGTGTTTATGGCTTGTATGGTGTTCCCGCCATTGAGTGGACTTGAGGATTTTTCTAACTCTCCTGATGTATTCACTTCCCATTTTTCTTTTAACTTCAGTGTGTGCGATGTTATCAGCCTGGAGAATGCCCAAGTATTTGTAAAGTTCTTTCTCTTCCAGGTTCTTGATGTTGCTTCCATTGGGCAGTTCTATTCCTTCTGTTTTTCTTATTTTTCCTCTGTTCATTATTAATGCAGCACACTTGTCTAGTCCAAACTCCATTGCTATATCGCTACTGAATATACGGACAGTGCTTAGCAGTGATTCGATTTCTGACTGGGACTTTCCATACAACTTCAGATCGTCCATGTACAGCAGATGGTTGATTTTACTTGATGTTTTAGATGTTTGGTATCCAAGGCTTGTTTTGTTTAGTATTTGTGAAAGTGGGGTCATGGCGATTACAAACAACAGAGGGAATAGTGAGTCCCCTTGGAAAATGCCTCTTCTAATGCTAACCTGTCCAAGTGTCTCGCCATTGATTGTTAACTGTGTACTCCACATGCTCATTGCTTTTTAAATAAATATCTGAATGTTTTTGCTTACACCAGTTGTTTCTAAACATTTTAGTATCCATGTGTGAGGCAATGAATCAAAGGCTTTCTTGTAGTCAATCCATGCAACACTTAGATTGGTTTTTCTTCTCTTGCAATTTTCTAAAATCATTTTGTCAATCAGCAGCTGGTCTTTTGTGCCTCTGGTGTTTGGGCAATTTCCTTTCTGTTCAACTGGAAGCTGTTTGTTAATTAATAAGTGTTGCATCACTTCATCTGCTATTATTCCAGTTAATAATTTGAACATGGTTGGCAGGCAGGTGATCGGTCTATAATTACTTGGAACTGCACCTTTTGCTGGGTCTTTCATGATGAGATGAGTTTTCCCAGTTGTTAGCCATTGTTCAATATCACCTCCTTGCAAAATGTGATTGAACTGTTTTGATAGTTGTTTATGAAGGCTTGTTAGGTGTTTAAGCCAAAAGCCATGCAGTTCATCGTTGCCTGGAGCAGTCCAATTTTTAATTTTCTTTGCTCTTTCACTTATTAATTCTGGTGTTATTATTAGATCTTGCATTTGTTGGTTACATTTTTTGACCTCTTTCATCCAGCCTGCTTTTTTATTATAATCTATTGGATTGTCCCATAATTTTCCCCAGAATTGCACTGTTTCTTTTCTTCATCATCATCATCATCATCATCATCATCATCATCATCATTATTTTGATTTCTACACCGCCCTTCCAAAAATAGCTCAGGGCGGTTTACAAAGAGAAGCAATAAATAAATAAGATGGCTCCCTGTCCCCAAAGGGCTCACATTCTAAAACGAAACATAAGATAGACACCAGCAACAGTCACTGGAGGTACTGTGCTCGGGGTGGATAGGGCCAGTTACTCTCCCCCTGCTAAATAAAAAGAATCACCATGGTAAAAGGTGCCTCTTTGCCCAGTTAGCAGGGGTTTTGTTAGCAGGCGTTTTAAAGGTTTATATGTGTTTGGGACACATAAAACCCCTGTGCTTTAAAAGTGCATTTCTTCAATTTCCTCATTGATCTAAATTATCCCAAGATTTTCCACATTTGCCATTTTGTTGCGCACACACCCAGTTAGGAGAGATCCTATTGGAGCTCCTCCCAACCTGTTTCGGATTTTACTACCCTAAATAGTTTAGTGTCATCTGCAAATTTTGCCACTTTACTGCTTACCCCAATTTCTAGATCATTTATGAACAAGTTAAAGAGCACTGGTCCCAGTACAGATCCTGGGGAACCCTGCTTCTTACTTCCCTCCATTGTGAAAACTCTCAATTTATTCCTACCCTCTGTTTCCTCTCCTTCAACCACCACCACCAACAAATATTTATATACCGCTTTTCAAGAAAAGTTTCCAAAGTGGTTTACACAGAGAAATAATAAATAAGATGGATCCCTGTCCCCAAAGGGCTCACAATCTAAAAAGAAACATAAGATAGATACCAGCAACTTGTCCCATGACTGCTAAGTTTATACAACATCTTTTGGTGGGGAACTTTGTCAAAAGCTTTTTGGAAATCCCAGTATACTATGTCAACCGGATCACCTTTATCCACATGCCTGTTAACATTCTCAAAGAATTCCAAAAGATTATTGAGGCAAGACTTTCCCTTATAGAAGCCATGCTGGTTCTGCTTCAGCAAGGCCTGTTCTTCTATATGTTCAACAATGCTGTCCTTAAGTATGCCATTGCTTTCCATCAATTTACCCGGCACAGAAGTTAAGCTAACTGGCCTGTGATTTCCCGGAGCCCCCCTGGATTCCTTTTTGAAAATGGGGGTTAAATTAGCTACTTTCCAGCTCAGTAGTACAGAGTCTGGTTGTAGTGACAAGTTACATATTTTTGCTAGGGGATCAGCCATTTCACATTTGAATTCTTTCAGAACTCTTGAGTGGATGCCATCTGGCCCTGGCAATTTGTTCATTTTTAGTTTTTCAAGACAGTTTAGAACATCTTCCCTTGTCACCTCAAATTGGCCCAGTTCTTCAGCCTCCAAGCCTAAGATGTTCAATTCCAGAGCAGGTACATGGTCAGTATACACCCCCATGAAGTCAGATGCAAAGAACTGATTCAGATGCTCTGTAATCTCCTTATTTATCCTCCTTAATAATCCCTTTCATACTCTCATCATCTAAGGGGCCAACTGCCTCCCTGGCAGCTTTTCTACTTCTGATATATTTAAAGAAGTTTTGGTTATTCCTTCTGGCTATATGCTCCTCAAATTCTCTTTTTGCATCCCTTATTGTCTCCGTGCATTTCTTTTGCCAGAGTTTATGTTCCTTTCTGTTCTCTTCATTTTCTCCCATTTTCTGAAGGAGGTCTTCTTCCCTTTTATAGTTTCCCTGATCCTACCCATTAGCCACTCTGGTGTCATCCTGAACTTGGTGGTGCCTCTCCTCTTTCTTGGTATTCATTCCAAGCAAGCTCCTATTATTTTTGTTTTAAACAAGTTCCATGCTTTCTGGAGTGATCTGACCCTCCTGACCTTCTAGGGATCTCCACAAAACCAGTTTGACTGCTTTGGTTCAAATCTGAACCAGACTGGGCATCTTCGATTTTGCCCCGGGCCTGGTTTGGTTCGAATTTGAACTGATTCAGATCCAGTTTGAGGGTGGTGGTGGGCGTTAGTGTAAAATAAGGAATTACCAGTGCCAGTGGCTGTGGCTGCCATGGGAAGGGGAGCTCTGACTGCTTACCCTCCCCCCACCAGCCTCCCCCAAGTCTCCCGGGGCTGTTTCAGCCCTCTTCAAATCTCTCCTCCGGCATCTAAAAAACTCTCAAAAACTCCTGGGTTCCTTCATAAGAAAGGTGGGGTGTAAGTTAACGGTAAGCGATTTGCTTTAAAATCAATCATGACACATTCTATAAATCCACATAGGTATGCCCTGGTTGCCTTGGAGAAATTTTTGACAGAAAGGTGGGGAAGAAATGCCTTTAATTTACTTAGTGCAGCCAGGGTCAACCCAAGGATCTCTGGTGCCCCAGGTAAAGTCTGGATTTGCTGCCCTTGCCCCCTTAGCCTGCATGGGCACCACGTCTGCTTCGCCTGTGTGGGTAGGTGTCTTCGATTGTTTGAGTGGTTAGGCAGTGCCCATCACACACACAGCCTCCAACTTGCTCTGCTCACTTCTCTCCCTCTGCTCACCACTCCTGCTGTTGCTGCCAGGGCAGCAGGCCTGCCATTGCATGTTATAATGATGTCACCATGCAATGTGGCTATGTCATTCTAATGCACCATGTCAAGCCAGCTCCCTGCTTGGTGCCCTAGGAGCTGAGGATGATGAAGCAAGTGAGGAGAAAATTGGAACAAGTGGAGGAAAACTGAGGGCAAGTCTGAGCAGACACTGGTTAGTGCTCATTTTTGAGCCTACTTGGTGGCAGTGATGGAGGAAAAGAAACACTTTTTCTCTCCACATCGCATCCTCTCAGTGTCACCCACTGAGCTTTTCCAGGTGGTGTTGTGCTTCTTGAACTCTGGCCCAAGGGAGGGTAAAGTCACTCATATTTGTCATGACTTGAACTCACAGTTATCATTTGGTATTGTCTAGTCTGGATTGTTGGATGTGTTTTAATTATTGATTTCTGAGGCTTTTGATTCCATTGACCATGGTATCTTTCTGGATAGGCTGTCTGGGCTGGGTGTGGGAAGCACTGCTTGGTGGTGGTTCCACTCCTACCTGGATGGCCGTTTCCAAAATGCTTGTCAGTTATGCTTTGGGGTTCCATAGGGTTCTAGTCTTTCCTCCATGCTGTTTAATATCTACATGAATTCATATTCATATGACACAGCTGGGAGAGATCATCTGGAGATTTGGCTTGAGGTGTCAGTATACGGATGACACCCAACTGTTTCTTTTTTTCATCAGATGCAGGAGAGGCAGTGACCATCCTGAATCTGTGTTTAAGGATGGTAATGGAATGGATGAAAGTGAACAAACTGAGACTCAATCCAGTCAAGAAGGAAATACTGTTGATTGGTGGTTCCTCTTATCTGTGTGAGTGATGTTCAGCCTGTTCTCAGTGGGGTTTCACTCCCCCAAAGGATAAGGTTCATAGTCTGCAGATGCCAGCATTGTCATTAGAGGCTCAAGTGGTCTCTGTGGTTTGGAGCACCTTTTATCAGCTTTGGCTGATACACCAGCTGAGACCTTACCTGCATGGAGATAGCTTGGCCACAGTATGGTAATCTCATTCTTAGATAACTGTAATGCACTGTATATGGGGCTGCCTTTGAAAACTTTGAAAAATTCCAAAACTCAGTTGGTCCAAAATAGAGCTGCAAGATCATGAACTGGGCATTTTGATCATATTACATCAGTGCTTTGTCAGTTCCACTGACTCCCAGCCTGTTTCCAGACCCAAGTTAAAGTGCTAGTTTTAAAACCTCTACAGCCCGAAATGGCTGTGGAACAGGTTACCTGAAAGAGTGCCTTGCCTCATATGTTCCTACCCGGACCTTAAGATCTTCCCTTCTCTGAGTGCCCCCACCATGAGGCGAGGCAAGTGGCTACTACGTAGAGGGCCTTTTCAGTGGTGACTCTCCATTTATGGAATAGCCTCTCCAGAGAGGTTCACCTGATGTCATCGCTATCTTCTTTTAGACACCAGACTTTTAAAATGATTTTACATGTTGTTTTGTTTTTAGTTGTATTTTATTGTAGTTTTAATGTATAAACTGTATGTTTTCTTGTTTATTGTTTTATTTTGTGAGCCTCCAAGATTACAATAGTTGTGGGGCAGCCATACAAATAAAGTTTGTTTATTTATTTATTTATTTATTTATTTATTTAATAAATAATCATTGACTATCTCATTGCTTAGGATACTACATACCATTCTGTGGAGCTGCATAGTCCTGCCGATATTTATTTATTTATTTATTTATTTATTTCATTTCTATACTGACCAAAATCCAAGTTCTCTGGGCGGTTAACAAAACAATAAAAACAGCCAAGAAAAGATTAAAACATTTCAGCAATTTAAATTAAAAGTTAAAGCTATTAAAGCACAATTAATACAGTATCTAATTAAAACCCTGGTTGAACAAATGTGTCTTGACTGCCCTTAAGTTGTAAGAGATGGGGAGGCTCTTATTTCAGCAGGAAGTGTGTTCCAAAGCCTCGGGGCAGCAATGGAGAAGGCCCGTCCCCGAGTAGCCACCAGACGAGCCGGTGGCAACTACAGACAAACCTCTCCAGATGATCTCAATGGGCGGTGCGGTTCATAGAGAAGAAGACGTTCTCTTAAATACCCAGGGCCCAAGCTGTTTAGGGCTTTATAGGTTATAACCAAAACCTTGTACTTTGCCCGGAAACCTACCGGCAGCCAGTGTAGATGTTTTAAGATAGGAGTGACATGGTCTCTCCAAGATGCCCAGAGACCAATCTGGTCGCCACATTCTGAACTAACTGCAGTTTCCAGACTATGTACAAAGGCAGCCCCACATAGAGCGCATTGCAGTAGTCAAGTATGGAGGTGACCAGCAGATGTACTACTGCTCTGAGGTCATTTATCTCAAGAAATGGATGCAGCTGGCATATCAACCGAAGCTGATAAAAGGCATCTCTGGCCACTACCTCAACCTGGGACACCAGGGAGAGTTTTGTGTCCAGAAGCACCCCCAGACTGCATGCATACCTGTTCCTTCTGGGGAAGTGTGACCCCATCCAGAACTGGCAGATCTAAATCATCTCCCGAGTTCCAACCCCACACAATAAAGTACCTCCGTCTTATCTGGATTCAGTCTCAGCTTGTTACTTCTCATCCAGCCCATCACTGCCTCCAGGCAGGCATTTCGGAAGGTTATGCCTTCTCCTGATGATGTTGACATGGAGAAATAGATTTGGGTGTCATCAGCATACTGATAACACCCTGCACCAAATCTCCTGATGATCTCTCCCAGTGGTTTCATAAAGATGTTAAACAATATCGAAGACAATACAGAGTCCTGAGGGACACCATACCGAAGTTCAGTTTTTGAAGAACAACAGTCCCCAAGAGACACCATCTGGAATCTGCCTGAGAGGTAAGAGTGGAACCAATGCAAAGCAGGGCCTCCCACCCCCAACCCCCTCAGACGCTCCAGAAGGATACTATGGTTGATAGTATCGCAAGCCGCCGAGAGGTCCAAAAGGACCAACAGAGTCACGCTCCCTCTGTCAGTTCCCAGGTAGAGATCATCCATCAGGCCGACCAAGGCAGTCTCCACCCCATAGCCCACTCGAAAGCCAGTCTGAAATGGGTCTAGATAATCAGTTTCATCCAAGACTGCCTGGAATTGGGAGGCCAGCACCCTCTCAATTACCTTGCCCTGCTACGGAAGGTTGGAGATAGGCCTATAGTTGCTCAACTCTGAGGAATCCAGGGCAGGATTCTTCAGAAGCGGTCTAATATTTGCCTCCTTAAGATGAGGCATCCTGCCCTCCCACAGAGAAGCATTTATGATCTCTACCAGGCCTTCTACAACAACCTCTCTGCCAGATAGTATTAGCCATGTCAGGCAAGGGAAAAGAGAACAGGTGGTAGGCCGCATCACTCCAAGCAGCTTGTCCACATCCTCATGAGTCACAAACTGAAACTGATCCAGCCTAACCACATAAGAGGAGTCTCTGGACACCTCCGATTCAGACACTGCAGTAATCGTGGGGTCTAAATCCAAATCGGCCCAAAATACGAGAGATTTTGTCCACAAAGAAATTATTACAGTGGGTAATATATGGTTCCAAATTTTGATTCAAGGGAGAAGGGGCACTCACTACCCCTCTCACAACCCTAAACAACTCCACTGGACGTGAACTTGCGGATGCAATACGGGCCGAAAAGAATTGCTTCTTTGCTGCCCGTATTGCCAGAGCATAGATCTTCAAATGTGCTCTCTGTTGTAATCTGTCAGATTCGAGTCGAGTCTTCCTCCACTTGCGCTCCAGTCATCTACCTCGCCGCTTCAGCCCCCGTAGTTCTTCCATATACCAAGGGGTCAATTTTGAAGTGGGTTGGAGAGGACACTTAGGTGCGATCATGTCTACTGCCCTGGTGAGTTTGCTGTTCCAGTTCTCCACCAGGGCATCAACAGGATCACCAGCAGAGCCAACACTAAATCCCTGCAAGGCTTCTTGGAACCCTATTGGATCCAATAACCTTCTCGGGCGGACCATTCTAATTGGCCACTCGTGCCTGTGAAGGTGGCGTGTGACTGTGAGTCCAAGCTTAACCATATGGTGGTCCGTCCATGACAGTGGGGGAAATCACAGGAGTCCCCATCCATGGAACACCACCCTGATCAGAGTGAAAGACCAGATCAAGCATGTGACCTGCAATGTGTGTTGGTCCCGAGACCCTTTGGAATAGGCCCAAAGTTGTCATGGCTGCTATGAACTCCTGAGCTGCCCCAGACAAATCGGTCCCATAGTGGACATTGAAGTCCCCCAGCACCACAAGCCTGGGAGACTCCAACGCCAAACCCGAGTCCATCATGTTTAGAAGCTAACTGTAATACAAACTTGAAAAGGCAATATATTGTTTGGATGTATTTTCTGTTATTTATGTCTTCTGGTTGTGATATTCTAGATAACACTCTGCCTTTGGTACATGTTGAATAAAAATGTAAAAAATAAGAGCTGGAGTTGGCTTCTGTATAGTTGCAGAAAAAACAAATTGTCCCTGTTAGCTGTTGAATAGTATGACTGTGGAAATGTTTCTGCCATTATATTTTGGCAAGCTAAATGAATTGAAACACTTGGACATGTAGAGATTTCTCCATGAACATTTTCTGCATTTTGTGCCCAATGTTCAATGCAAGAGCAACCCTATATTATATATAGCCCAATTAGAAGTGTGTATGGAACATGTTTGGCGTTCCATTCTGACTCAGAATGGAAAGTCAAACAGCTGGAAAGTTCTGATCGAAATACCAGGACGATACCAGTTGTTTGTTTGAACAAAAACGTTCCACTCGGAACATTCAGATCATTCCATGGATCCCCCCCCCAAAAAAAATCTTAATATAGTGAAGGTGGCACTAGTGGGAGGCAACGAGAGGTTACTTTAACATTACATTAAAGATAGCTTCTTACCAGTGGTACCATTGGCATGGAAAGCCACTGCCATGGCGCTTCCACCAGCATTCTGTTCTGTGGCGGCAGCACATCTCCAATTTTCACCTGGCCTGTGTGCATGGTCAGCAACAAGCAAATGACCTCCACACATGCATGGAGGCCAGGAGAAATCCAGACATGCACCACCATCGCGCAGGATGCCGGCATGAGCGCCACAGCTGTGGCTTTCAGTGCTGGTGGTACCACTGGTAAGAAGCTATGTTTAATGTCAAAGTTACCTCTCGCCTCCCCACCACCGCGCCTCTATCTATCTATCTATCTATCTATCTATCTATCTATCTATCTATATAAATTTATATTTATATTTATATTTATATTTATATTTTAAGGGACACTTGGAACATTCTGAGCTTCTGTTCTGTTCCAAGCTTGGAACAGGCCCCCTATTTTAGGGGAGTTCTGTTCCGAGCTTGGAGCACTCAAAACGCTCCATTTTAGGTTGGAACGTTCTGTATTTGGAACATTCTGCACATCCCTAAGATTGATATATATTTATGTTTTCTTTAATGGGGGGAAAAAACCCAAACAACAACAGAGATATGAACTGCTGAATCTTTGTCTTAAATGAATATGTAAAAAGCCAATGAGCGTTCTAGTTCAGTTGACATTGGCTGGCATTCAGAGCAAGGATGTGCCAGTGCAGTGAGAGGAACAGACTAGCAGCTCTTCGAGAGTAACTGCTCCAGTGCACTGCAGAAAGGGCAATTTTTGATGACCTCCCCTTCCCCAGGAAGCCTTCTGTGCCACCTGAAAATATGTCCCTGAGGGTTGATCAAATGTCAGTGACAAGCCTGGTAAAGTTAGTATAGAAGTGCTGATAGTCTGCTCCTCTTACTGCACAAGTGCTCCCTTGCTCTGAATGTTAGCCACTATATTGTGAAAATTTACTAGTTGCTTTTTGCTTTTGAAAGGTTCAGAAGCTGGAATAATAATCACGATGGCCTTTGGATTAACCTAAAACCTGGTTTCTACATTGATCTTCCATCCAGGATTATTTTGGTGTCAGCCATTTCTTCCGACTCCTAGGCCACAAGAGCATCACTATGCTTCTATGTTTAACACAGTTGTGTTCATATTCATTCATGCTGTTTTCTTCCCTGCTTCTTCAGCTTGTCCCTCCTTTTAAACCTCAAGTAACATCTGAGACAGACACCAGATATTTTGATGAAGAGTTCACTGCTCAGACTATTACAATAACGCCACCTGAAAAATGTAAGTATCTTTAAAAATGTTAAAATATAGCAATGGAAGAGACTCAGTGGATGTTGTATTGTGAAAAAGAAAATATGAAATACCTGCCTGGTATCACATTTTCCACATAGGTGATTTGCAACTGTCTAAGTGACCTTATAACAGAAGACTTGCAGAATGTACAATTAAGGATTAAGGACATGCTGGTAATCCACTACAGAAAGTAAACTGAGGTATTTGAGGGGTGGGGGACAGTGTTTCATTATTTTTGGTAATGCTAACTCTAAGTTAATGGGGAATCTTCAAGATTTCAGAGGACGAACAACACAGCCTCAGTTCAGAGTATTTAACGTACCTGCCTAAGAACAACTGTTTGAAGTAAGGCATTTTTTAGGCATTTTGATGACTCAGAGTCAAAACTAATCCCTTGTTCCCCTTGTGAGGTGCATATTAGCATGTCACAAAACAATTCTGATAAGACTTCTTAGCATGCTAAATTTAACAATTTAGTCCATTTTGTTTAAATATCCAATAAATCTTTGCTAATGCAGTCTTCAGCTTTAAGGAATCTCTGTCAGAGGAGTTAGTGAACATTAACACAGTATTTTCACTAAACATTTTTATCTAAGTGGTGTGGGAGTGTCAGTGCCATGATGCTATCCCATAATTGAATTGTATATAAACATCTTTTTCAAAGAAAAACTTTAAGGCCAATTTCCAACGTAGTGTTGAGCCCGCATAAGTTTTCATTAGGCTTCAGCACACAACACTACAGGGACATAGCTATAATTCAACATGATGGAAGCAGGGAATGTCCCTGGGCCCCTGAGGGGTGATACCTCACTCTGTTGGCTCCTGACTGGAGGACTCACCTTCGCTTCAGAAAAGACAAACCCCTCTGTATATATGTAGGTTGTAGGTATATATTATTTTAAAAAAATTCTGAGCCAGGGTAATGCACATGCACAAGAGTGTGTGTGTGTGTGAAACTATTTGCATGCCTTGGGTGTGTGATATCATTTGTATTGGAGTGAGAGAAAGGCAAGCTAAGAACATCTTGTTTTTCACCATGCCCTTACACTTCATCTGCAGCAAAAGAAACTGGGAGTGGCATCTTCACTGGACCCATTCCAACCTTGCCATGTCCCTACAACACTGTCCCTGTGGTCTCTTTAAGTTCTTTCTACAGCACTGTAATTCACTTAACCTTGCCAGAGAGGTACATCATCCTTTACCTTTGAGTACTGGTTAATAATTATGCGCTGGAAGAAATAAGAAGTTCTTCTAAGTGGTCTCTGTCCATCACACAGATGGGCTTCACGCTTGCGTGAAGAAGGCTCCGGAACTCTCACAAGCTGATCTTTCTTTCTTTCTGCCTTCAGATAGGTAGCTAGGCTCCTCCCGCTTTACACCTTAGTCACATGCGCCCCCCCCCCTCAGTACCTTTTCATCCACTGAAGGAGAATCCTCTTGGGACATTCCACAAGCTTTTCTGTCAGGAATTTGAAGTCTTATTATTATTACCTTATTTCTTTTGATTTTATTCTTTCTGACCTCTCAGTATTATACTTCTCTCTTTTCAGTTGTGCGTTATTTCTTTCCTTCATGCTATTAATTTCAGGCTCCCATCATACCCATACATAGGAGAGGAGAGCTGGTCTTGTGGTAGCAAGCATGACTTGTCCCCATAGCTAAGCAGGGTCTGCCCTGGTTGCATCTGAATGGGAGACTCGATGTGTGAGCACTGCAAGATATTCCCCTCAGGGGATGCAGCCGCTCTGGGAAGAGCAGAAGGTTTCAAGTTCCCTCCCTGGCTTCTCCAAGATAGGGCTGAGAGAGATTCCTGCCTGCAACCTTGGAGAAGCCGCTGCCAGTCTGTGAAGACAATACTGAGCTAGATAGACCAATGGTCTGACTCAGTATATGGCAGTTTCCTATGTTCCTAAAGCCCCCTGAGGGGAAAGTCACTTTACTTATTTTTAGTGTATGGCCAGCAAAATGGCTTTTAAACACTGTTTTAAGTGTAAATCAGCATTCCCGTCCTCTGATGGCCATAATTTTTGCCTCTTCTGCTTAGGGGAAACCCATTTGTCTGCCTCTTGCCCAAATTGCTTGAAATTTTTGAAGCAAGTGAGGTGTAACAGAGCCTCCCGTTTAAATTTACATCTATGGGAAAGAGCTCTTTCTGAGAACGTCATGGAACAAACTGGCAAATCGTCTAGTCAGACTCCTGTGGGGACTGCTATGGTGGCTGAGGTGGTTGTTATTCCACCTGGAGGGTCTGGGACTCCTTGGGGACTCCCTCTGCCTCCTCTGTGCTGATTACTCTCCCTGAATCAAAGCAAACTGTGGAGAACCTACCCGGGCCATCGAACCCGCTCCCGGTTGACTCTGCTTCTACAACCCGAGAGCCGAACATGAAATCACATGTACACAAGAAGCATAAGAAAAAGAAATCCAAGCCTCCCAGCACCTCTAACTCAAATTCAGTGACTGTGGTAAAAGGTATGGGAGTAGCCATACTGAAACAGCACATGCTCAAAACATTATGCTCACACAGAAGAGCTCAGTCCCGGCATCGAAGCAGGTTAAATTGAGCTTGAAGAAACAGAATAAAACGGGCCAGAGTGAGCAGCAGTCAGGAGCACAACAGCTCCTGGTATCGCAGCAGGGCTTGTTACAGTCCCCGACCAATGCACAGCCGCAGTTAACAAACGCCCTTCCTCTTCAGTACCCGTTCTCACAGTGAGCTGGAGGTGTGCCCGATGACAGGCTGTCTGCCTGCAGTGACAGAGTGTATCACTATGACCCCATTGCTGAATATTCGGAGTCAGATTACTCTAGGGATGGCAGTTTTTCTTATGCATACACACCAAGGAAACGTTATTACTCACCTCACCATTCTGTTAAATACTATCACTCCTCTCTTACTGATGTCAGTGACCAAGAGGAGAGGGATGATGTAGAGTTCTATTGCAGCTCTTTGTGGGACCGTGTTTACAGGTGCAGAGACTATCGTGAGCGATCATGGGAGTATAGATCGAGTTCTCACTCTCCATACCTAAGAAGATCAAGCACATATGTGTTCTCCAGGGGCAGGTCTCCTCCATACTGGTGCCCCTCCTACTCATCCTATACCTGCATAGAAAGACAGACCTTGACAACTGTGCCATCACAAGACTTGGTTCCCCAAACTATTCCACAGCCAACTCATTACCAAAGGACATCGACCCCCATCGGTGTGCCTGCTAAGGAATCAGCCGTTCCTGCCATAGTCTCTCCTCAGACCTCTGTCACAGCACCAGCCTTGGATGTGATTGGCCCCATGCCTCCGGAAAAGATTTTGCAGTCATCAAACTCATCTACAGACTTGGATTCGGACTCCAGTACTTCCGCTTCTGATCAGGATAGCCCTGACTCCAAACGTAGGAAACGGGAAGGTGATGTAATCCCCTCTCCTCCATCGGGGGACTTCAAATCTTTTCCCTCATATATGTCAAGGATGGCCAGGTCACTTGGCATACAATTGCAAGAGGAGGTGGTACCCTCTTCCAACTCCCTTTTTGATGTGCTGGCCAACGGGACTTTGAAACTAGTAGCGCTCCCGATGAACCAAGCTTTACTGGACATTGCTAAGAGTTTCTAGGAGCAGGCTTCTATGGGTACACCTACTTATAGGAAAGTTGAGAATTTATGCAGAGTTCAGTCGGAAAACTCAATGTTTATGCGGAAGCATCCTGCCTTGAATTCAGTAGTTGTGGAGGCACTGCAAACTAAGTCCAAGAATAAGCTGCTGTTGACTCCCATGGATCGGAAGGGGCACAGATTGGACTCCATGGGTAAGAATTTGTACTCTGGCTCATCTATGCAGATCAGAATAGCAAACTACCAGGCTTTTATGTCACGATATAACCACCTGATATGGGAGAAACTATCAGATCATCTGGAGTCACTCCCGTGCTCCAAACAAGAGACTGTCCGCTCCTTACAGAAGGAAGGATTTGAACTGAGCAAACAACTATTACATACCTCTAAGCACTCTATGGACTGTGCAGCCAGGTCTCTCACCACGTCGGTCTCACTACGCAGATATGCCTGGCTCCGTTTGACTGTCTTGAATACGGAAGAAAGAATGCACATTGAAGACTTACCCTTTGATGGGTTAGCCTTGTTTGGGACTCAAATGGATGAAACTATGGAAAGAGTGCAGAAGCTGCAGAAGACTGCCAAATCCATGAGCTTCTCATCCACATCTTCCGCTCCTAGGTTTCGTAGGCAGTGTTGTGTGCAGAGATCTTATCAACCCCGTCAGTCAACGTCTCAATCCTATGACCAGTCCTTTCGCCAGTCCCAATATGCCCAGTACAATTCGCAATATAAAAAGAGCCAGTATCAGAAGGTCAAGCAAGGTCAGCAGAAGCCTAAGTCCACGGCCTACCAAAAGAGGGCATGACTACCCCTGGACGGAGTCAAGATTGAGACCATACCTGGACTGTTGGGAGAGTATTACATCAGACTCCTGGGTCCTTACCATTATTCGGATCGGCTATGCCATCAAATTTTTGGAAAGACCACCAGACTCAGGCAGAAAACCTACACCAGCAAATCCTATCCTAGAAGAGGAAGTAGACACCCTCTTACAGAAAGGGGCAATAGAACATGTCCCCTCACATCTGTGTGATGGCCTTTTCTCCCGCTATTTCACCGTCCCAAAGAGAAATGACGGCCTGAGACCAATCCTAGATCTACGTCTCCTCAATACTTATGTGCGGTACCAGTGCTTCAGAATGCTGTCACAGAGATTCTATTGCTTCTTTCGCAAGCAATGTGGTTCATTTCGATAGACTTGGAAGATGCATACTACCACATCTCGATATGCCTGCAACACTGGAAGAACCTTCAATTCCAGGTGGGCGAGAATGCATTCCAATTCAGGGTGATGCACTTTGGACTTTCCTCTGCCCCAAGGGTTTTTACAAAGTGCATGATCATCATAGTTGGACACCTCCAAGAGAGAGGTGTTCAAATTTTTCTGTATTTGGACAATTGGCTGCTGTGTGCGAGGTCCCCAGACCATCTCTTGCAAGACCTTCATATGACAACACTTTTGAAGGAGAGTCTTCGTCTGGCTCTTGACTGTTGGCACTGGGCCCTGTCTCACTCCATCGAGCTCACAGCAGTGCATGTCAAGGGTCTCAACAACTTCCTGGTGGACAAGTTGAGTCGAATATGCAAGTTGTCCAACGAATGTCCCACGTATTCCATCGGTGGGGATTTCTGGAAGTGGATCTTTTCGCAAGTGAAGTGAATCGACAGTGCCACGAGTACTACTCCAGAGCAGGCAAGGAGAAAGGGTCATCAGGAGATGCCTTTGCGACGTGCTGGAAGGGGAAGCTTTTCTACATATTCCCTCCAGTTCCTCTTCTTACACAAATCCTTCAGAAGCTGGAACTCGACTCAGCTGACTGCATACTGATAGTGCCTTGGTGTCCGCGTCGGCTGTGGTTCCCACATCTTCTCCACCTCTCTCGCTGTCAGTTCATGAGACTTCCTCTCTCCCCGATGTTGTTATCCTTACAAGATGGCCAAATTCTTCACCCAGGCATTCACACACTCCGCTTGACAGCGTGGAGGATCCTGATACCTGGACTACGGAGTTGAAAGAAGTCCTCTCGGTGTGTAGGAAGCCTTCTACCATGACTTCCTACAAGTCCAAATGGAAACGCTTTTTGGCGTTCATAATTGCACAAGAGATCTCTAATCCTGCTGATGTCACCATACCAAACATATGGCCGTACCTTTTTGATCTGAAAAGGTTGGGACTTACTATGTCTTCTATAAGGGTCCATTTGGCGGCGGTCTCAGCTTTTAGGGGCTTTGCTGACTGTAGCCCATCCCTGTTTGAACTTAGGGAGGTTAAGCAGTTTTTAAAGGGCTTGGCTTATGTGCACCCAGATGTGCCACTAGTAGCCCTTACATGGGACTTGCCGCTTGTCCTCTCTTCCCTCATGGGCAAGCTATTCACCCATGGTGACATGATCTACGCATATTAACCCTCAAAACTGTGTTTCTGTTTACCATTACATCAGCAAGGAGAATGGGGGAGTTATGGGCTTTACACTGCGACCTCCCGTACCTCTTGTTCCACAGATAAAAAGTTGTGTTAAGGGTGGACGTATCGTTCCTACCCAAAGTGTTTTAAACCTTTCATGGGTCCAAGCCTATTACTCTGCTGGTTTTCTTCCCTGACCCCACTACACCACTAGAACGTAGTTGGCATGCCCTGGATGTCAGAAGATCATTAGCGTATTATGTAGACCGCACCATTCAAGAACACTAAGGCCTTGTTTGTGGTTTATGGGCAGCATCATAGGGGCCAGAGGGATTCCTTACAATCCACTTCAGCTTGAATTGTGCGAGCAATCAAGCTAGCATACCAGGTGTTGGGGGTGCCTCCCCCAGTAGCTGTTAAGGCACATTCTACTAGGGCATATAAGTGGTAGGGCCACTTCTATGGCCTTTGACAGGGGTCTGTCCCTGGCTTCAACCTGCCAAGCAGCTACGTGGGCCTCCCTGTCCTCTTTTGTCAAACATTATGCCTTGGATGTTAGGACTTGCCAGGACGCTGCCATTGGAAAATCTGTTTTGCAAGCAGTATTTCAATGATATGGTTCACTGATACATGGAAGTAGTTCTACGTTTATGGTTTATTCTGCTCAGTTTATTGTTAGTTTGCATGATAATTTTTAAAAAACACACACAACCAGTACCAAACGGATTTGTTCCCTTAACCACCCTTTTTCCTTTGCTCAGGATTCCTTGATGGATGGTTTGGGGAATTTGTTCCTTGTCTCAGGCTCTGCCCCTCCTCCATGGTTCTGGATCTTGCTATGCACCCATTTGTGTAATGGACAGAGACCACTTAGAAGAACTGCAGGTTGCTTACCTGTAACTGGAGTTCTTCTAGTGGTCATCTGTCCAGTCACACACCCACCCAGCCTGCCCCTCTGCAGAGCCTTAATTGGCGGACTCTAGAACTGAGGAGGAGGTAGAGGGGCATTTGACTAGTGTAATGGTGGAGAAGCCTAGCTACATATCTGAAGGCAGAAAGAAAAGATAGATCAGCTTGTGAGTGAGTGTTCCGGAGCCGCCTTCATGCAGGCGTGAAGCCCATCTGTGTGACTGGACAGATGACCACCAGGAGCACTCCAGTTACAGGTAAGCAACCTGCAGATCCTGTTCTGTTTGTGCAAAACTTTGGTCATTTGTTTTACTGCCTGACATCCTGACTCAGTGACATCCCCCACCTCCCTGCCCCCATGCTTCCGCACAAGAATGCAATCATTTTGAAACTTTCCCTGTGATCTGGAAGCACTCTGTTAGAGCGGAAATGCATCCCTGGCCATCAGACTGTTTCCACTCTTAACAGAGCACTTCCAGAGCGATGAAATAATGTTGGTTTTGTGCAAGAGTGTCTGCATGTGTTCTGGTGTTTGGAGCATGCAAACAACATTAGTCAGGATGACAGCCACTGTGTATAGTAATTTTAGAATACAGTACAAGAGAACTTCGTTAATCATGGGTCCAGCACCTGCAGTTTTGTGTGTCCACAGTCTGGTAATGGAACACCCAACCTCAGTCTATGTGAAAGCCCCCGGCAGAAAAGGGGTTAAACCCATGTATCCATGGGTCGGGGGTAGAGGGAAATGACTCGAGAGGTCATTTCTGACCACCATTTTTAGTTCAGGAGCCATTGGCTCATTCTTTGAGAAAAACAGGGTGTGTGTGTAATTTTCGGCCCATTTCCAACTCGGGGGCGGGGGGGCATCCTTAAAGGCAGTGGAGCATGGTAGGGCACTTTATTT
The DNA here is from genome assembly GCF_027244095.1 of Hemicordylus capensis. Lineage (NCBI taxonomy): Eukaryota > Metazoa > Chordata > Lepidosauria > Squamata > Cordylidae > Hemicordylus > Hemicordylus capensis. The sequence goes on along the minus strand of NC_069657.1, from coordinate 386,657,402 downwards.
GACCTATTTTGTCATTTTGGGGGCAATTTTTGGCGGTATGGGAACCTAACCCCCCAATTTACATTTATTCGTGAATTCACACACACACACACACACCCCGGAACGGAACCCCCGCAAATAACAAGGTTCTCCTGTATATGCAAAAACTACTCATAGCAAAGTTAAACAGTAAAATAATGTTACAAAGTATATGCAAAATAATTTTCCTGAGACTACCTTCAAAATTCCCTTCCACAGATGATGAAGATGGTATGGACTGCATGGACAATGAAAGACGACCACATTTCCCTCAGTTTTCCTATTCTGCAAGTGGACGGGAATAGCTTGTTGTTTTGTTCAGCTGCTTCACAGTCATATTAGATTTCTCACTGAAAATGATTCCTGAACATCACCACCAGTACTTGCTATTATTTAGCAGAGCACTTTCAGAGATCATTCCAAATTGAACAAGTTCCCTTCCTGCCCAGTCACTCTCTTTGATTTATCTGCATGACATTTTATATTGCTCTAAGGTCCCCTGCTGTTGCTGCTGTCCACTGTCTCAGCATGAGAGGAACAGCAAGTGCAATCCAAAACCGTTGTGATGTTAAATGACAAATTCTCAATGGCGCATTTTGTGCACAGCCGGTTATCTTTCTCTTATCTTCTCAGAGCAGAGGATGAAGGACATGTTGTTCTGAGATGTATTCCTCACTTCTTCTAGAAGACAGGTCAAAATTCTAGTCAAAAATGGCATCGTTTATGATGTTTCCTCACATCTGTTTGAGCTGGACAGAACTGCGAAACATAGAAGGTGGTGTTGTGTGTATGCAAAGCTTTTGGTAGGCATATCATCACTGGAATCAGATTTGTCATTAACATCTGGATGAAAACATTCAGGAGAAGGACTTATCATTGTTAATATATATATAAATATATATATATATAAATATATATATATATAATTTTTTAATTACTGTTGGATACTATACAAGAAGCAGAAAAGCTGGGATCACCTGGCCTCCACTTAGACTTCCAGATTCATGTGCAATTATGGAGAATGGAACCCTTAAAATGCAAGAAATTAAGGCATAAAAGCAGCAGTTGAAATGCAAGTCTTATAATTTGCATCAGATAACACCTCTCTCATCCTTTTCTTTTTCTTTGTTGATATGCATCACCTTTGGTGGCTGAAGAATATAGACAGGCATAACAACATCGCTTTTCACCAAAATTTGTACACCAAGGTAAACAGGAGTTTGCCTTAAATGTTTTTGTTTTTTTTAATTTTGAGTTTGTGGATTAGTTTTTTTCTTCAGGTGTTTTAACTGAATATTTTTGTTACACTTCAGTAGTATTTATTTTTTAGTGACAACGATCGTATGTGTCATGTTTGCAAATGCTGCTACATCCTAGAAGAAGCTTACAACAATTTATTTTGTAATGTATGGAAGGACTGTACAAGCTGAACAAAATAATGCACTTTTTCTCTCATGTGACAAGAATGTTAACAAGAATCTGAAAGTGAACCTTGTACTTTGAATTGGGTTTCTGTAGCCGAAACATTTCATTATGGTAAAGTGAAAATCCCAAAGCCATGTATCCAGAGGATTTGTGCACTCTCTACTCAAGGTGAATGTAGTATAGGAGTCACTGAGAAATTCAAGTTTATATGTCCTTAAGGATTATAAAAACAACACATTATGCTGTTGCAAACAATAGATTATATTGTTGGGAATCACCATTTTTAAGTGATGTTTGATCTCTGGCCATGACAGACATAACATTGTCAGTGAATTGAATTATCTTTCCCATAATATTTATTAAACAGAATTTCTGAATTTTTTAATTGCGTAATTTAAAAAATAAACACATGGAGGGAAGGGAATCTGTAATACAGCCTTTGGTGCTGGGAGTTGGGATTTTCCAAATGAGCCAGTAAATGTAATAACAGGGCATGCCAGTGGCAATGACATCACAGAATGCGACTCCATGAGATTATCATGGAAGTATCTTGGCTTCACTATATTTTCAACTCCTGTAACAAACTGTGATTTAGCCAAGTATTATGATTGCTGTGTATGAATGTGTACATGACTTTTGAGAAGAAAATAATATTTACATGCGTATGTCTCCGCCTCTTGATGCTGAAAATTTAGATACCCTCAAATGAAAACCACTGCAGGCAGTGGAACATACTGGGGTTGTTAAGAGGCATGTGGGCATTTTATTAAGGCAGCTAAGACAAACACATACTTTCCATAAGCAAAGTAGATTTCATCGTATCTTTGCACCATGACAGGTCATGATTAGTCTAAACCGCTTGAGATGAAAGAATTCAGAATAAAACTACAGCACTTCTTGTTAGATATTGTGCCACTGACATAGTATGGGGCTATTAGACTGACTCAGGGGCTAGACCAAACTTTAGTTTATGAGCAGTGCCCCAGTATATTAAAAGTGATCACATATTCACTATGGTCCCAATACAAAGTATCTGATATTTAAGGATCTGTTCACTCACCCAATGAACTGCGCTATCAGTCGTAAAGCATTAGTTATTCTTTAGTGTGGGGAGGGAGACGGAAAAGCTCACTAATCCCACTCTCCAAGCAAATGATTAGCACTCAGTGGATTCTTAAGACCTACAACAATCTGTTAGTTGGATCTGTGCTTGCCTGATCTAGTAAGGAGCAGGGCATGCACAGCCCTGGTGCTAGCGTGGTTTCCCCTTCCCCACATAATGCCATTGCAAGCATGGGATCTGCACATGGATCAGTCTTGAAGAACTTGAACAAATGTGCCCCTCCATGGCTTAAAACATGTCCGAATTAGGCTGGGCTGCAGTTTATGACAGTTCTATTTTAGCTGGCCCCTATCAATAGAAACATCCTTTTAGATATAATAAAATTATCAAGCTATTATATTTCAGTATTAGAATACTATTTTATAGAAGCTGTTAGTGAACTGTTTGAAAACCATGCAATAATTAATTGAGATGAGGGGGGTCATTCCATGGAATCCTACTTTACATTGGACAAGTATAAGAATACATTCTACAATCTAAATTTTGATATATATTGGCCACACGAGTTAATATACACCTTCAGATAGAATTCCCATTCTTTTGACCAGGTTAAAAAAGATAGTGGCCCAAATCATTTCTGATTGGCCCATACTGCTGTGAGGGCAAGGTCACACATATTTAAAGTTGTGCACCAGCACTTAAGGATGTAAGTTGCACTTCCAGCGTGTAGGGGCACAAGTTTAAATATATGCACTCTTGCACAGATTCAGTGTTCCCTGTAACAGGGATTCCCGGATGTTGTTAACTACAATTCTCAGAATCCTTGGTCAAAGGCCATGGCAGCTGGGGATTCTGGGAGCTGTAATCAACATCTGGAAATCCCTGTTACAGGGAACACTGAACGGGACTGCCATGGCTTCCTTAGATGCCTACAACAGCAGTATGAGCCAATCAGTGTACTTGTGACTACACCTGATTGATTTCAGAACTGGTGACACATTGGCTGGGAACATCATGTAGTAAGCTTTCATTTTGTGAACTGGAAGTGTTCTTTAATATGGACAAATCATATGGACAAAACAGTTTTGTTGCAGTTGCTCCCTGCACTGTAATAGGGTGCATAGTTTGTCTTACGTGGTTGCCTCCAGCTCCTTTTCCAGTGGACATTAATATAACAACTGGGTTATTAGGTGTAATCTGACAGCTCTTTCTACTGCATGATAGTTTGACCTCCTGATCACATGCAGTTTTCTCTGTTTGCTACTTGTTTTTCTCTGTTTGCTTCCAATCACCAGTTATGTTTTGCCCAATATCATAATGTTAGTCTTTAAATGATAAATAGCATATGAATGCCTCCGGGGCATTTAAGATGTTAAAATGTTACTCTTTCTGTGGTTCCTGGCACCTCCAGAGCAAGGATAATTTCAGATGCAGATCAGATGCACACAAACATACATTTTCTAGTAATCTAGGATAGTATTACAGGAAGCTCTTAAATATTGGTGTCTTGTGTGGGGGTGGGGAGTCCATAATGTGGTAACACATGTTTCTGTGGTATTGAAGACAAAATACCATTTCTTTATCTCTGTGGCACAGACTTCACTGTGGCATTAGGAAAATCAGTCCATTGGTCCACCCACTAGTATTGTCTGCACTGACTGGCGGCAGCAACTCTCCAAGGTTTCAGGAAGGAATTTTCCCCAGCTCTGTCTGGAGATGTCAGGGATTGAACTTGGGACCTTCTGTATATAGTCACACTGGCTGACACTCTCTGCAGGGCTACAAAACCAGAAGTAGCCCTGCAGAGATGCAAAAAGACATGAGCTTTACTGCTCTATATTATTTATCTGTAGCAGATGGTTTTTCACTCCTGGAATCTGTCCATGAAGATCAAACAGCTGCCCCTCAGGGCCAGATTATAGGAGTTTCAAACTCCTATAATCTCACTAGCCACCTAATGGTGCAGCAGGGAAGTAACTTGCCTAGGGAGCAAGAGGTTGCTGGTTTGAATCCCCACTGGTATGTTTCCCAGACTATTGGAAACACCGATCTCAGGCAGCAGCGATATAGGAAGATGCTGAAAGGCATCATCTTCAGACTGCGTGGGAGATGGCAATGGTAAACCCCTCCTGTATTCTACCAAAGACAACCACAGGGCTCTGTGGTCACCAGGAGTCGACAATGACTCGACGGCACAACTTTACCTTTACCACTTCCATGACCACTGGGAGGAAGTAATAGAGCAGTTAATTTCATGTTATTTTGTGCCTCTGTAGGGCTGTTTCTGGGTTCGTGGCCCTGCAGAGAATGTCAGCCAGTAATTCTGCACTGAATACCAAGACACAATACCATGTTTCTTTTTGGTAGTGTTCTTTATTTACACCTTTGCATCATGTGAAACATAGGCAGACTTTATCATAGTGCCAGTATTTCCCCTGTAGTCTAAAAGTGGAAGTTTTTGTTGCCTTGAGATTTGCAAATAGCTTCTGGTTTGTCAAGCGCTTGTACCTCAGCCAGCCACCCATTCAATCTGTAACTGCTGTGCTGAATGCCTCATAGGCCTGGTTCAAACATTGCACTAAGCCATGGCTCAGTGTTACATGAGCAAGCCTAAGAGAGCCATGGGTTCATGCATTCTCCCATCACCTTCTCTCTTCCATGGGAGAAGTGTGACAGCTTTTGCTTGCACTATAAATGAAACACAGTTCCATGCTACGTACATACCTGAGAAACTGCAGTTTGTTAACTAACTAGAATTAGAGCAAGGCAGGATATCAAACCAGGAACAAACTATGGTTGATAATTCTAGCTTGTTTGAATCTAGTTAATTAACAAGTCACAGTTCCTAAGTTTGTCTGTAATATGAAACTACAGTTTGTTTTGAAGTGAAAGGAAAAGCTTTCATTCTCCCCTAGTGTTCAAGAGAGGAAGGCAGGCTTGTTTAGCATTTAAATGTGTGAGGCTTTTATCTGAACCAGTCCATAGTGTCAGGAAGACCATGCAAAATGTGAAATATTTTAAATAATAGCATATAGACATTGTTCTATCAAATTTCAGTATCTGTCATGGAATTATAGAGAACATAATAGTCCTGCTGCCTTCACTTGGACTTTCTTTGCATTATTTCATAAGAAGAAAGGGCTTTCAAATGATACCTAACTTGGCCAATATATGAATACACTGTATTAACATTATATTCACTGATCAGAAGTGCTGGACATGCGAGCTGGGGGAGAGGGGTGCAGGAGCACCCATATACAACCCATACGACAGAGGGCAACACCACAGAAATGTGGACCACTGATTTGATCCAAATCAAATAACACTGCTCTACCTTTCTAATACACATTTGAATTACACATGCTCCCCGAACATGAAAGAATAAGCTTTACCATTTTAAATTCAAAATTAGAGTACTGCTCTGAATATTTTTGTTCTGTCAGGAAGGGTCCACATAATTGGAAAAGAAATTATCAATATTTAACATTGCTACAAATTGTGGGTGGGGGGGACAAGTTAACTCATGTTATTGCAATAGTAACTCGTGTTGTCTTATGAGTAGAAAAATTAAAAGTGGCCTGCTGTTTTGTCAGCTACCAGCATTTACTTTGGTATTGTTGCTTGTACAACTATGTAGCAAGATGTAACATTTAAAGGCAAACCTTTGAAATTAGACATAAAAGAAAAAGGACACTTGAGCTCATGTCCCTACATGGAATGACCCCTGTTTGCTTGGAGCTCAGTCTCTTCAATCTAGGCTCCCAACATTGTAGTAAATCATAAAGCTGTGGCTGAGAGATGTTCATGCAGCTTCTCTTCTGCTTCCCCACAGCTTCCTCTGAGTTAGGCTAGAACCTGAGAGGAGTTTTGTTTTTGTTTTTTTAACAGAGTATATTTCAGACTTGTTGACTCCAGCTTGTACTGGCTTCCAGGATATGCCATGTGCCCTCTTGTACTGCAGCCATCTTTGAGGAAATAGGTCATTTCTGTTTATATTTTGGCAGTTTTGCACACAGCTTTGCTTTCTACACTAACGATTCTTCCAACACATTTCTGCTAATTACAGAGCATCTATTCCAGTATTGTTTTGTAATTTCCCACCTTTTTTGTTTGCTTCTTGAAGCTGGCAGTTCTTGCACGGGCCATGTGCTTCTCCTAGAGTACAAACGTAAGGTTTTTTCCTTACTAACTGCAGGGTCTCTATATTACACCTCAATGTACACACTTTGCTGCTACTGTTTGTACTGTCTAGAGTAGAATTTCCTTATCTTGCTCCTGGTAGTGCATTACAGGCAAGCATGAAATGTAAAGTATTTATTTAAATAAAAACTCTAAATTGGTAATTGAATTACCTCCCTGTAGCTTTAGAGTTTGTCAAATTTCTTGACCTTGCTAGTTCTTTCATTAGACCCATGACAGATCTAGTCATATGGTTAAGGATATTAAGCAGACACTACAAACCCAAGAAACCGTATTACTGTTGGTCATACTTAAACTGTTTATTTCCTTAAGTATATGACCCACAAGGATGTGAAATAACTACAACCGTTTTGTACACTGTACATCCTTAGTATTTTTACACGTATATGATAGGGATGCACATTATTTTCCTTCGTACAGACAGCTTAAATAAAGCACTATGTCAATCTGCTACTTATGTGTTTATTGTTGTTGCTTTTGTTCAAAGGTGCAAGCATGTGCATAAAGGTTGCCATAAAGGAGTTTTTAGTCTTATCAATGATTGTTTAGATAAAAGCAGCTATTTATCCCATGAAAATGGTAAATAATAAAGCAATATCTTTGTAATTGCAAATTATTGCAGATAAAGTGTTTGTGGTACAGTTTAGAAAAGTATGAATTCTAATATGCAGCTCATATAAAAGAGGTCCTAAAAGGGTAATACTGAACTTTATTCTAACAATCTATATGTTTTCCCAATCACACAGGTGATAAAAAGCTAGATAAAGCATGTGCATTTTCAGCTGATTTCAAATATTCGTATAAACTATTGCAAAATCACTCTAAATGGATGCTCTCCTATATGGAGATTCCTTCTTTCAGATAGGGCTGAAAATACTGGTCCCCATGATGCACAGTGTTATGCCTCTGAAATGCTGTACCTGGGGCTGCTGCAGCGTCAGAACACTGTCCCAACAGTGGTAAGACTGGGCGGTTGCATTTGGCAGCGCAGCGTTCCTGCACTTTCCCCCATTGTTGTGAACAGGAGAAACTGCTAAAGTGCTGCCTGATCTTACTAGTATTGAAGCTGCCTGATCTTACTAATGTTGAAGCTGTGTTCTGCCTCTGTAGCAGCCCCAGGATGCAGCATGATAAGAGACGCCACATTGTGCAATATGTTGGCAACCATAACTAGAAACAATTTTAAAATGCAAGTTATGTGTAAGGTACTCACTTTCCAGAGGACTCGGTCTTTAAAAAATTGAGGGGAAAGGATACAGGCGTCAGAAGGAAGAGTGAGATACAGGGTTTGTAGAGAGGATTGCTAAGAAGGAACATGAAAATTGGAAATCTAGGATATGGGTAAGGAAGAGACAGGTTTTTAAAAGGGATAAACGAAATGGCAAGAGCATAAAAGTTTATTTTAGAATGAAATTCAAGGTGTAAAAGGGCAGAGAAAGTTTTAAAATGACATTATATGATGAACAACAAAGGTTCATGATGGGCATTTAGAGAAGAATAAGGAATTAAGATGACAGATTACTGTAAGAAAGCTGCAAATCGTGATGTCTTCTTTTTCAGGAGTGTAGATATACATTCAATTTCAGATGTGGAGCCATCTTGGAAAATGCACAAATTATTGTGTAGCAGTAGGGGTGTTTGGAGATTTGATGATCAGATTGGGGCCAGACTGAATTGACTCAATTAAACCAGAATCAAATTTAAGTCTAGTTCTGGTCTCATCAGCTGAACTGGGGCCAATTTGAATTGGCCCCAGTTCAACTATTGAATCTTCACTTTGGGCCCCCACTGCCACTTCCCTGACCCAGACACTTAAAGGACTTGGGCAGGAAGCAGGTTGCTTTATTTTTACTTCTGGTGGCAAGGGAGAAGCAGTGCTGTATGCTTTTAAAAACACTTATGTCCCCCCATATTCAAATTAGGGAGTTCTTAAAAGCACAGAGGTGGTTCCTGAATCAAATAAATACTGATTCATTTGCCTATACAGCAACCATATTTTTTTTCTCCCAACAAAAATATGATACAGTATGAGAATATGATGTTTCTATAGTTTGTGGGGTAAAGGAATCAAGTTTATGACCATTAAAATTCATTAAGTAGAACAATAAAATTCATTGAGTAGAACAAGCAGGTTTATGTATTTTTACACAATTATTCTAATGTAATATGTCATATTTCTACATAAACAGTAAAATACATAAACAAGTTACATAATATACAGAGCTTCAACTTAGTAAAACAATGGGAAACCAAAAATCTTTTTATACATGTAAATCCTTTTGGCTGGAGAGGAATCCTTGGAGTAATTAAAATCAACATCCTAAATCAGGATATAATATGCAGTAATATAGGAAATATCTTTATAGAGAAAGAGCAGAGTTCAAATCAAAATAACTTTTCTGAAAATTTTATCATGAATAAAGCCATGCTTTCCCTCACCACTCCACCATCCTTCTTTAGACATTCTGCTGTCATTGATCACTCAGAGAACCTTCTTTGTGTTTTAGCAATGCTAGTCTGACTACATCAAATGTAATAAGAAGCTCAGGTACACTCTATTAGTGAATGTGAATTGTGTCTAGCACTACTGATCTCGCAATTACATAACATTTGGGAAGTTTCTTGCTGTGATACAGATGTGTTAGTCATTGAAGAAACTTCCAGATGTTTCACTTGCTTGGGTTGTGATCAGCGTTGTCCCGTGCTGCCACTGTCAAAATTTCTTTGCTGGACAAATAAGTTTCTCTCTCCAAAGACTGAAGGTTTGCACACTGGAAGTAGTGAAAATGATATTTCCAGCACATGCATATATGAGATTGAGAGGCCCAGGTAATGTAATGTTACCACACTTCATTTTGCCATATACTGAAACTCTGAAATTTGCTGGCAAAGGAGATGCTTTGATGGTCTGGTGTCCCATTGTACTTAACACTTGGAAAAATAAAAAGGTTGTGATCATGTGAGAGCTGGCTGAGCAATAATGCTGGTTTTAACATTAAAGGTTCTGAACAGTTGGAGACTTGGTTAGCTTAAGGACCACCTATGCCCATATGATCCTGCCTGAGCCTTAAAATCAAGATATCAAGACTTGCTCTCTGGCCCATTATCTCAGGTTTGATTGAGGAGTACCAGGGACAGAACTTTTTTTTTTTTTTAGTGATTCTTTCCTTCCTATTTTCCAGTGAGCTTTGACAACTCTGCTTTTCTGCAAGATATTTAACTGAGGCTTTCTGAATTTTAATATTTTTACTGTACTGTCTCTGCTCTTTTCTATAGTTTCTATCATTAATTTTATTGTGTTTTCTTTGTTGTGGATGGCACCGTGTGGAAGCTTAGCTTCAAAGGGTGGGATATAAATCTGTGAAATAATTGTTGATGCATGCTTCATAAAGAATCATATTCACAACAGAAAGTAGTACTTGGGGCGGAGATATAATTTGACAGCCATTCTCAAATTGTCAATTAAAAGTGTTAGTATGCTCAGCTGTCTCCTGTCCCTAATCATTTTTGCAGCTTAAATCAGAGCTAGTACATCTTCAAAATTCAGAGAGCCGTGTTGGTCCATTGGGTGGGGGGCAGGGGAGAAGTTGGCTTTTACATAACAATCTTTGTAAGGTTACTTCACTGTGTTGTCAACATTTTTGTCAGTGATCAATAAGTACTTTCTTCCTCAGAGCTTCACTGTCATCTGCGGAAAGGGTGAGAGGTATCCTTTCACATAGTGTGGATGAATGTACATCTGTGGATCTTCACTGTTGCTCTCCAATAGTTGTGAGATCCAAGCTTGTCTGTTTTACTTAAGTTCTCCATTCTGCATTAATACATTTCATCCATTCTTCTCATAATGCTGTCTATACAGACTTACTAACTCTGCAAAAGCTACCTCATATAGCTGAACAGTTCTGGTCTTCCTCACCAAGTCATTTGCCCTGGACTTGGAAAGGTAACCAAACAATTTGTATCACTTTTCACTTCCGGTTCTATCATATCACAAGAACTTAGCTTAGACAGAGGATGCTTAATGACCTCAGTTCCAAGTATTTTGCTGTTCAGTCACATATAGTTAGATCTTCTTGTCTACATAAAAATCTGTAAAATTTAATAATGCATTTTATGTATGCATTAAAATGTATGTGATATGAAGATGAATGTTTGCAGAAAAAAGATCATGTTTTATTGTCTGTCGATTTGGCTGTTCCTCACAATGGAACCTGTTTTCTTTTTCATGAGCTTTCCAGCTTAGTAGAGTTGTACAGAAATGCACATTTTTATATCACTTTGCTTTTCTTTGTTTTCAATTTATGGCCCTTGTAAAAGTTCTGCAGATCCATTTCTGGGTGGCACACAGATATTTTAAAATTCTGTCTTACAGCTGGTCAAGATAGAATGACCTGCATCATGTGATGCCTCACATATGTCATTTGCTGGGCAACATAGCTCACTACCATCTTGATTTTGACAGAGGATGCATAAATGACCAGTCCAAAGATGTAGATTTATTTCTCTATGCCAGCCTTCAGAATGGCTTCACTGATCAGGTTAAAGACATTGGTGTCTTTGGCATTATCTCCTTCAATTTCATAAGGTTATGAAACTAACTAGGCAACCTGCAAAGAAAACATGAAGATTAAATAACAGTGTTAAAGAATGTTGATCTTCACAAATTCCTCAACCTCTGTCAAAACCCTATGTATTTTATTTTATACCCTGCCTTTCTTCAATAGAACTCAAAGTGGTGTATGTACATATAGTTACCAAGTAGTCTCCCATTCAGGCATTGACCAAATTCAATTTCATTAAGGTTGTGCATCATCATCATGTGCCTTCCAGATATTGAATGGTTTCAATACAAAAATAGCAACAGAGGGTTGCTATTTTTATGTGGCTATCTTTTTGGAATCTGTGCCAATATGGGGGCTCCACATCTGAACTTGAATGTGAACGTGATGTATACAATCTTGAAAAAATATATTAGCTAGGAAGAGAAAACATTTGGAAAAATAAGTGAAAACAACAGAAGAGTAGTTGGATGCTTTTTCAGTGACTAAAGATATGGAGAATCCCAGCCACAGAGGTCTGGTCAGAACTGATACAATCAATATGGAAATAAAGAAGTCCAGTAAGAAAGAGTGTATAGTAATTAAAGTGTGAAGTAACATGAGACATAAACAGAAATCTTGTAGGTGGTTCACACATTGATGTACATTGCTTTCCCTCATATCAACTGAACTATGGTGTTTGGATTTGGCATTGTGATATGAAAATTCTGTTTGTAGTGATTAGTCTGTGATCTTGCACTCATGTTCGTCACCATGACACAGGCTCATCATTCAATGGCCAACATCCCATCTAACCCTGCACTGACTGCGTCCAGGATATATTATAGTAGAAGATCACTTTAAGGATTGGAGGCATGGATAGTGTGTAGCTGTCCCTCTTAAAATACACATATTAGTGCAAGGTGGGGGCACAGTCTTCAGTAATACCTCCTTCCCTTTGCAGCTTCCAAAAGTGTATCCTTGAGGGTCCACCAACCCTGGTGCATTGGCACAGGGTAAGTTTGGACGTCAGCCAGTGCCTGCAGTATATGTGAAGCATCCCTTGGTGGAGATGAAGAGGAAAGGGAACATTTTAGCAATGTGGTGTAAAGGAAACATAGACTGTTTAACAGTAGAATGAGAGGGCCAAAAAAAAGGAAGTAATCAAAGACTGAATTTGGCAAACAAGGATGATGGTGACAGCTCAGAAGTGACAGAAAAAGGAAAGTTTGTGTAGATACGCTTACTTTTGTCATAGCACATGTAAGGCAAAATCAAGGTATGAGAAATGTAACTGATGAGTGTTAGGAAGCTAGTATCATAGTAGTGGTTAGAAGGCAAATGTGATTATAAAGTGATTATAAAGAGGTGGAGGGGGGAGGAAAGATTAGATGAGGTGAGAGTCAGTTATTGAAGGAAGCAACATGACAGAGTTGGGTAATAGGAGGAAGACAAATATGTTTATTGCTTAACGTTCCCCTTGAAAATCAATAGGACTACCTTAACTCTGGTGAGAATGTGCCTTAGCTACATGTGGTCAATTCTGAATAAGTCAGTATTTATTATAATAAAAAGTATCAGTGACTGGAGGGAGGGATAGTTGATAGCTGTTCCCCTTAAAATGCATATATGGAAACTAAGCTTTAGATTTTTAAACAATAATAATATGTCAGAGAACTCTAATGATTGAATAGCTGTTTGCATTGGCCAGGGTTTGTTTTTTTTTTTTTTTTAATAAAATGACGTAGTGTTACATCTATTCTATTTGCTTCTGTCACACATGTACAACTTTATTTATTTGTTTGTTTTGCTTTTTAGACCTACCCTATTGCTGAGGGCTTAGGGTAGATAACGTTAAGAAACTTTTTAAAAATATGTATTTAATAAATATTTATTACATATTTATAAGGGTGGAATGAAATTATTGCCTTGGTAATCAACATGCAGAGCAGATACATTATAAATCCATGTACTAAAACATCTGTAAAAAATTGAGGGCCTGAGCTTTGATAATGAGCCCTGTTTAGTATCCACAATTTCCACTGATAACTTATAAAACCATATCTTGTAGGTGACATTTATAAAGCAATGTTATTAATCGCTGCAAATGGTAGCCAACATGATACACAACCCACCATTGCTGTAATGCTCCACCCTGGCATTGCTACCGATTTGTAAGCAGCCCCAGTACTGTTCAGAACCAGTGGCTGCCTCTTGAAAAGCAAAGGACTACAGTAGTTAGGAAATGCCTAACTTGTCCTTTTAATGTCAATGGGACTACTTTGAGTAATTTTCCTCCTCACGTCAGCCAATACATCCAAGATCAAACTCCTTCTCTTTCCCCCCAAGCCTGCCTTTCTTTGTTGACTCTTCTCCACTGGCATCACCACCCACCCACCCTGTTGAACAGGCATATAGGCACATAGCCTCCGCTTTCTTTTTGACTCCTCTCTGTCCTTTGCCCCTCACATTCAATCCATTGCCAACTCTTTACTCCTTTTACAATTATTAGACTAATACAGCCCTCCCTCTGTTCCTTTGGCAGAAACTCTGGTCCATGTTGTGGCCATCTCTCTCAACTACTGTTATTGTATGTTCTCTGGACTTCCTTCCTTGTCTTGTTTCAATTCTCTCATCTCTCTCCAGCACTTTGCTTCACCTCTCTTGTCAAAAAGTCTATGTCCCCCTCCTTAAATCTCTATCCTGGTTTCCTGTCTGTTCCTGCATCTAGCATGTCATCCAACTCACCAGCCCTCAATGGCCTTACCCCCCTGCCTATCTCTCTGCTCTCATATCCCAACACATCCCTTCCTCTTTATAGCCTTTGCATAACCAGCTCCATCATCTTCAGCCATAAGAAGGCATTCTGCCCCGTCAAATGCCTCTGCTCTTTATGCCTAGAACCACCTCAAAACCCACTCTTTCCATGAAGACTTTGACCCACTTCCTTAGTCCTGTAACCAAGCCTAAGGAAGCATAAGTGAAACAATCACACATTTTCCCCATCTAGCCCTGCCTCTTGTTTCCTTTGTGTTGATTTTCGATTATGGGCCTCTTGGGACAGGGACATGTTTTTTCTCTTTCTGTGTACAGTGCCATGCACATAGGTGGCTCTATATAAATTATTGCTGGTAAAAACTGGTATGTTGAACCATGGCATGCAATCCAGAGGTTGTTGCTTTGCCACTGGACACATCCTTCCCCAAACATACTGTAGCCAGGGCCAGCTCAAGGGGTTTTGGTGTCCTCGACCAAAGTAGCCCCTGGTGCCCGCAAGCCATGCCCCTGTATCTGATGTCACCAAGCCCCACCCCCTGATGATGCCACCACCTCTCGCAGCAGAGCCAGTCTCTGCACTCCATACACATATGAGGAATATTTCTATACCACTTTTCAACCAAAGTTCCCAACGCGGTTTCTCTTTGGGAAATTTTTGTTGAAAAGCAGTATATAAGTATTCATTGTACAGATAGAGAAGGTTGAGAGCTGCTGGCCAAGTGCTGTGCTCCAGAAAAGCCAGGCATTTACCTTCTGCCATTGCTGCTGCTGCTAGGGATAGCACAGCAGCCACCCCAGTCCCTGTTCACCCTCACAAACCTCCTTGGTAGGTTGAGCTACTGATCCTTCTGTGCTTCATCCAGTACTTTATTCCTTCTCTTTCTCTCTCGCCCCAAGCAGACGTCACATTGCATTTTCTGGGCTGGCTGCACTGAGTTCCTCTGCTCCCCAACTGGGCAAGATCTGGACAGTAAGATCCTCTTGTTCCACTACTGGATTGGTCTCTGGGTGAACCCTGGGCACCACTTTTTCTTTTTGCATGGCATCACTGGTACTTGAGCGATGCAAGTGGCTGGTCCTCAATGAGGTTTAGTGGGTCTGCGAGCAGGGCTTCTGGATCCCTAGGTGCCATCTCATTAGAGCTTGCTTGAGCCTGGCTGCATGTGACCACACCGACATAGGGATGTCGGGCAACGTGGTTGCTCAGATAATTTCCAATCAAAACAGGAGTTTGTAAATCCTTGTGCACAGTAACCCTCCCAGTCCCAGTACTTTAGGCAAATCGTGGCAAGTGGGACTTGCACCACTGCACTTTCAAAGGGTTTAACTGCCCAACTTCTCTCAGGCATAATCATCTCTGATCTTACAAGGCCTTCATGCATGGAGGTAATGTCAGCGCCAGAATCTCTCCATCCCCTTTCCATTTATAATTATGCTTTCCTGCTGCTTGGCAGGAATGGCCAGGGGTGTGACTATAATAGGGCAAGGGGAGACAGTTGTCTGGGGGCCCACTGCCTTGGGGGGGGCCCAGAGGAAAAGTTACATGACTAACTCCCCCAGCCGCACACCCGCCTGGGCTTCCTTCAGTTGTCTTCATCCTCCGAAATTGATGTGAGTGTTAAGACCTGGAGCTACCAGAACAGCATGTCTTTCTCGAGTACCGTTAAATGACTTGCATCGTCCACAACTTACAAAACCTTTTTAAAAATAATTTAGGATAACGTTCTATTGTGGCACATTAGTTAGTTACACACACACACACAACTATGCTTTTTGTTACCACTATTCTGCCTCATTTAAGATTTCTTTACTTCATGAGCTGAGCTTCGGGCAGGGGGGTATTTTAAAATCTTGTCTCTGGGCCCACTCCAACCTTGCTACGCCCCTGGGAATGGCATTTTAATTTGTGATGAGAACACCCACAAGGAAGTCTTGTTGGGGTTGTTCAATTCATTTGAGGTCGGGCAGCTTCTGGGGCCCGTCTAGCCGATGCGGTGGCTTGCTCAGGAAGGGCCCCAGCAAGGGTCTGCACTTTACTGAATCCTCCAAACTGACTCTTAATACTCTGACTAAAACCGAATAGAAATCGCATTAATCTGTGTATTTACTCCTTTCCATCTTCTCTGTGCAACCTAGTTCTGGCTCTCAGTCAGCTTCTAGAAAGTTCTTGCAAAACAATTCAATTTCGATCGATCCCACCCACTGCCCGCCAATTGTGATGAAATGGGTGAATCTGTGCTTTCCTGGGATCTACCCTCAGTAGAGAGATTGCTCTGATCCCAAATCTAGGAGCATGCCGCTCCTTCAAGGTAGGCTGCCACCAGTTGAAGACTGATCTAAGCCACTAACCAGGCTTAGACACTGCTTCAACAACCTAGAACTATCTGGCCTGGGATTTACAGGCACTGTACATCCAGAGTCCACACAACCCAGCTCTAGACAACAAGATATTATTCTGAAAACTCGACAGTAGCATATGACCTTACAAGGCACATGGGGAAGAGTTTTGCAAGTAACCCCAGAACCTGTTAAATCAAACTGAAGCCACTTCTAAGTATCTGAACTTTATTAAGAAATAAGGGTTGCACACAGGATAAGGAACTGGGAGAAAGTAGGTTGAAATTGGAAACAAAGAAAGACACACAGGAATTCAAAAGAAAATACAAAAAGCATTTACTAACTGACTAGCACTGAGCTTTACCTTAGTTGTCAGAAGGCAGGTCCTTGGCTGAGAGAGCATTAATCTCTACAGCTTCTCCCAGTGGAATATCCACTTGCCAATGAAAAAGGGGGAACACTGGCCAGGACTTTGTCCTCTAGCTCTGAAGCCACGAGGAAGGGGGCAAGCTCACACCTGTCCCAAGTTCAAAGAGTATTCTAATTCCCTTCCCTCTGGGTGGTGAGATGCAAAGTGGCCCTATCTGCTGTGTCAGATAAGATGAGGAAACTGGTGAAGGAAGGGTCTGTTAGATGTTGTGGAGTGAGATGATAGAGGTCTGCTTGGTTCTTTTTGATGCCCATGAACCCTTGATGCCCCTTGTCCAGGCCAATCTGGCCAATGGCTTGAGCTGGCCCTGACTGTAGCTCCAGAAATATGATCTAGGAGCCAGTTCACATGTTTGCCTCTTAGGCTTGGTACATTTCCTGATCTCTTAACCATGGTAAGGGACTGGGGCTGCCTATGCTTGCACCTCTGCCTCTCTTCCTCTGGGCTTAACATACTCCTGGGGCTAACATGGCACACACATACACTGGCCACTTCCAGTATGATGCTGACCAGGGCTGCAGAGAGGTACGCTACAGCCCTGCACCAGTGGTTTGGAGCACAGCGCCAGTGGGGGGAAAGCAGCAGGTAAGGTAAGGGGCACCCCCTTAAAGCTCCGCACCTCCCGGGAGTGCACAAACCCATTCGTGCACATCCCTACTGTCTGGCTCTCTTTGTTATATCTGAGGTTGGCTCTTCTTGGTACCATGTGGTTATTTCCTTCTGCTGATCCAGCTGAAATGCCCAAGGAAAAGCAAGCCATGATCGGTGGGCAATTGTGGCTGACATCCTGTTGAAATGGGAGTTTAACATAAGTCCCACTGAAATTAATAGGACAAGTTAGCCGTGACTAAATTGCCCTATTAATTTTAATTGAACTTTCACTGAGTAACATAGTCAGGATGTTAGCCAGTGTTTTTGAGGGAGTGGAAAGTGTGTGTGTGTGTGTGTGTGTGTGTGTGTGTGTGTGTGTGTGTGTGTGTGATTGAGGGAGGGACAGAAAGAAATAAAGGAGGGCTAGAAGTGTGAATGGATTGTTGCTCCAAGACCACTTGCCTGCATTGGCTGATGGACTTCACAGGCACACCAAAGTTTCTATATATGTGGCACCTCACTATGGTAAAATTAGCTGTGAGGTCTGCTCCATCATGTTTAAAGTTAAGGTGGGGTCCAATTGAAAGAGTAAAAGGGGTGCAGAGATGAAGCCTCCATCATTCAAACACTTTTCTTACAGCTGGGCTCATTTCCAGTATTCAACCTTAACTGGGAGAAAAGTGATGTTGTGGGATGGGTGAACTTCCTTTGGCTCAGTTCAGAGCTGGGCTCAGGCAACTGAACCACTTTCTCCAAAATAGAAGGAAATACCTTATTCTTTTCTGAGCCCAATTCCAAATCGGGACCATGTCATTGGTCAGTTTGAAGAAGGCAAAGGGATTCCAATTCCTCTTCCCAACACCCTTCAAGCCACTTAGTGCCACCCCTTCCACTACTCAGCCCACGGTGCTGTTCTTTCCCCAGATGTCTCCATTGTATCCAGGCCAGGCACCTGGAGACTGACTGATTTATTTAAAAATAAACATGCCTGCTTGCCTTCACTTCCTTGTGAACACTGCCATAACAATGTCCCAGGCACCAGGAAAAGGCACCCGAGTTCATACTGTAGATATCAGGTGCCTTGCAGAACTCGAATGCCAAGGTGGTGGTGGCTGGGTGCCAGGAAGGTGCACCAGCACAGATTAAAATCAGAAGCAGAGAAGAACTTTGACTAAAAATAGGTCTCACTTTTGAATGCCACTGAGCATTATAAGCGAAACAAGTTCATAATCTGAGGCCAGTATTTGCAAACTTTGGCCCCATCATTGCTAAGGACAGCAAAGAAGTGGGGGTGGGAAGCTGATTCATCTGCCCTTTTAAGTTTTTAAATCAACCCTCCCCACAATTAATCTATGACGGGGCAGACCTGCATTTTAAGAGATGATCTGCTCTCATCAAGTCTACTTTTGCCCTAAGAGGCTAATATAGTAATGAGTTAAAGATAGGCCATGGTTTGTGCAATGATAGATTTAAACAGAACAGTGGAGTGAAGAAAATTTCCATGTACTCCGCTTTAATAGGAAAGTATCCTAGTTGATAGTTACTGATATTCATGGCAAAGGAACATTAAGTGCAATAAAACCCTTTTTGAAAGCCAGCAGACTATTCACTTATTTATATATACAGATATAGTTATAAATTACCTCTGTCAGTTGGGCATGTTTACTGAAGTCCTTGACAAGCAAGCATATTGCAAACAACTTTACAGCATGGCCATTGCCTCACTGTATGAAACCATCTTTTACAGATGGGATCATGGACTCATTAGCTGCATCCTTAATTTTAAAAAGTTTATAAAATTAAACATTAATGAAAACATTAATAAAACTGAGAAGCAGCAACATTGCTTTTTGATTTTTATTCTGAAATATGTTTTAGCTTTTCAGTTTGAAAAGAGTCCTCTAACCCATATTATTCTATTTTTAAAAGGTTACAAATCATAAACACATCATAAAATAATTGCAATAAAATGGCTATATTTCAGGATTTTTGTAGAAATAGTAAGAAAAATCTTCAGAGTAAATCTCTTTAACTCGTAATTTGGGTGAGACACAATTACTGTAGCCTACCTACATGTTCATAAAGAAATGTGATCACATCTATTTATTTAAAACATTTCCCCAAGGGTTGAAGCAGCTTCCAATAGAAAATAAACATAAAAATTGCAATAAAACCAATGATCAATAAATACAATTGAATCAACACTGGCCCACAATGCCAAGTCAGCAGCCACAGGCCTTTTGGAAGAGGCAGGTTTTGCATCCTCTCCAAAAACCGCACGAGCACAGCCACTTCAAATCTCCCGGGGAAGTAATTACGATAGTTCTGCTCCTTACTACCAATGCTGTTATCTGTGTCTCATATGTAAGGGGAAACCCTTCATTTTGACATATGCAAAATCAAAACAATAAAATAAAATATTAGAAGTTACAAAAATGAATTTCTCCCCCCACCCCCAACAATGCTGAACCCTTCAAGGCTGACGAATCCCATGCTTCAGCTATTGGACATTCAAAGAAGGGATAGGAGAGGAAGCACTTCTCCAAAGGCAAGATGTATATAGCGTCAACCCTTTGAAAATATATGCATTTGTCCCCTTTGGAGTAAGACTTGGAAGAGGAAAAACGACCCACAGAATGCCAACATGGCTCTGAGACTGGGGCCTAACCACTTCACAACATCTGCAGGTTGTGAGGCTCAATTCTAGTGTGGGAAGAGACTTTTGCAAAGGTTTAATTATTTAAGTTCTTCAGGTCAACAAGCTGAAACAAGATAACTGACAAAACTTGCCAGGATTTTCATTGAATGAAGCTGGTTTTAAAAGTTAAAACTCCCAGCAGCAGTTCAGTGTTATGGCTGTGATGCACGGGGTGACAGAAAGAGAAAAACCAAAGGGGGGATTCTCAGTCGTTTAGTAGAGAACCTGGGTTGCTTCTTCCTGTGTTTAAGTTCTCAGGGGAAAAGTTAATCAATTGCTGATGATGTAGTAATGCCCTGTCAACAATTATTGTTTCAAAGGCTTGTGCTCCCCCCCGCCCGCGGCCAAAAATACCTTTAATGGTGATACTTGGTTCCTGAAAAACAAGGCTTCCATGAGCTCTAAACATTGTTCATGTTTAGCAGCAAATAACAGAGCTCATGTTTTAGGGCACGTCTGGGTTCCATCTCTTCTCTTTCCTTGAAAAGAGGTGGTAGGTTTGTGCCAGCACACTGTTTACTCTGAATTTTCCAGATTATACAGGGGGTGGGCAGCTGTATCAAAACAGGAAGCTGGCTTTGAGTTATTAAAAACAAAAAAGCCTCTGGCGCAAAGGCTGCTTTGCAGCTTTTAAACTACGGCTATGAATGTCTATAAGCATCTGACTCCTCGAGCTATATTTTAGCATTTCAGTGCAGCCAGTAGGGGCTGGGAGATCTATTGATGATTATGCACAATGCTGAAATATATTTCTATGAAAACTGAGGGCAAGTTATAACTGCCTGCTGTTTTCCTCCTCCTATCACAGCAGGAGTACATGGCAGCAGTGCAAAAATGCCCAAACTGCAGAACCAGATGGACAATCAAGGCAAACTCAAACCTCTTCCTGTGAAAGTATTACAAGGGCATGTGAATATTCCTCCCCATCAGTTTCCAACTCAGACGAGAGGCACTTCTGTTTATGCCTGCAAGGACCCAGGCTAGCATCCAGTACAGTTCCATTGGTCTTCGCCTCATCAAAAGGAGGAGCCAGAGGCAGGCAGGATACCTTCATGAGCTTAGGCTTTTCGGGGCCACTTTGTACACGATGTAGGTGGTATGCCTGCCACCCAAACCTACTTCTGTGCAGGGACTGTAACCTGCCCGTGACAATTAGATGCAGTGTGTGGAGAGTCTCCATGCCAGCTGTTCATGACTCCCAGGAAGGTGCAGTGCTGCCATGGAAACTTACCACAGAATTGAGCCAACCCATATGGCACCGCAGTTTGAAAATACCGCAGCTCCCTATGGAGCCCCCATCTGGATATGCTTTTTGGCAATCCCGCACTACCTATATCACAACGGCAGTGGACTTTTGAGTCTTATTTACAAGGCACAGTGGGTTCTCTCGCCTCTCCTGATGGAGCCGGGGTGGTGGTTGCCAGGCTCTGCTTCCCCATCCCAAGCTCACTTTCACCCCCTCCCGCAAACCATCAGAGGAGGTTGATGGTACATACTGCACAGGGAACCACCGATCCAAGCGAGAGGTGTGCACAGCTTGAAAGCCACTCCAGAGCATGCCTGGGCGGTCGGCAAAGGCAGGAGTGCGGCATTGCATCGTTCCCAGTGTGTGGTGACATGGATGCTCTTGCAGTCTCAAGAGCCAGTGAAGGAGAGTAAAGAGAATGAGGAGTTTCTCTGTTGCCTCGTTTATTTCTTAACTTTATATAGGTAACTTGAGAAAATAGTAGAGCACTTCTTAATCACTTGGGCTTCCATTTGACTCATCCCAGTGCATGCCTGGGATGTGGCCAGGGGCATTGCTAGGTTACTTACAAGATCTGAGGTCTGGGCCCACAGCCCCCCTTCTGATAATTAAACTCAATTATCCCCCCCCCAAGAATAATGGCATATGTTTTAAAAGTCTCTAGTATTATAATACAGCATGTACTAAGGTGGAAGCAGCAGAGAGCTAGGTGAGCTCTCCCATGCTCTGTGCAGGTGCCTCCAATGCAGCACTTCCTTTCCAGAAAAGGTCACAGAGGAGGGAGGAGGCTGATGAGATTTGGGGCTCTGAGCCATACACTGGGGGCCCGTGCCCCAGGGGTCACCCTCTAATGATTACCCCTGCTAACTGGGCAAAGAGGCACCTTTTAAACGTGGTGATTCTCTTTATTTAGCAGGGGGAGAGTAACTGGCCCTATCCACCCCCAACACAGTACCTCCAGTGACTGTTGCTGGTGTCTATCTTGTGTTTCTTTTTAGATTGTGAGCCCTTTGTGACCCATCTTATTTATTTGTTATTTCACAGTGTAAATCACTTTGGAAACTTTTGTTGAAAAGCGGTATATAAATTGTTGTTGTTGTTATGATAGCCCTGGTGGTGATCATTCCACCTGGCTGCCCCTGGAGGCCCCTCCATTGAGGGGGTCAGCTGCCATTTGGCTCCTCCCATCCCTGCACTGCTTTCACCAGTGCCCATTCCACCTTGTTCTGTCAGAAGAAGAGGTGAAACTGGGATCCCCTGTCTGCTGGCTCGGCTGTGACCAACTGCCATTGGGCTCTCTCCCTCCCAGAATTCTGCATGCAAGTTGGGCAAATGCAAGAAGTGCATAGATGTGGTTACATCCATTCTTGAGTCATAGGTCCCCAAAAGAAATCTGAATATGTTTCTTAATCCTCAGGGCCTTAGCTGTATCTCATTTTAGTACAGACTTAAAAGGGTCAAAATACACTGACATACCACGCAAAGTGCATTAGCCCAGTAACCTTGCATGCAAGTTGTGCAAATGCAAGATGCTGTTACATGAGAGTAAGATCATTATTTTAAATTGCTGAACTCTTGTGGAAAATCACTTATATATTGCAATGGTACTGGGCTGATGTACCCTTGCATGGTATGTCAACCACCACACAGAGTCTGGTGATTTTTATCTTCCACTTTTCAATAAAACAAATCAAATTACAGGTGTGGGTGTTTTCAAGGAGGAAAGACTGGGTGGGGGGAGAAGGAGCTGCTTAACCCTTTATTTGCCAGCTCTTTGTTCAAAGCCTACCCCCTCACTCCTCCATCCTGCCCCCCCTGCCCCTGGCATTGAAAAAGGTAGAGGTATTCCATAAATTATCCATCTGCAGGTGGGAATCAAAAGACAACAAGCTAGCAAGGAAAAGAAGCATGCATTCCATATCCAAGTGGGCTGCTGAACACTGAGCACGTCATTAGGTATTTGCCCTGCCTAGGGAAAATAGTGTACTACCCACAAATAGTAGTTTTTACACCTTGGCTCACCACTTCATTTAAACTATGTACATACTTTCAATTAAGAAATGTTTTTCTTCTACTCAGTGTAAATTGAGTCCACACTCACACTGAGTCCATACTCACAAGGGCTCAGGGCTATTTTGAATTCCAGGACAAACCCCATATAAAGATGTAGCAATCAAAGGCTTGTATCTGGGCAGATGCAAAGTGCTTGCATGCCACTGAATCACCACAACCAGATGATACTTGTATAGGATGAGGAGATCAGAACTAGCTTTCAAAAGAGCCCTTTTTCTGTGGGCTTTGAGAAGGAGAAAGGGTAGGGAGTTGGAAAAAGCCCAGAAAGCAAGGGAAAGGGCCTAAGAGTGTCGAGATCCGCACTTGTTTTAAGGCAATGAGAAATCTCAGTTCACAGGCATTTCAAAAGACCCATCTACACTAGAAACTGTATTGCACCAGCTGTTTCATTTTGCTCGTTGCTTTTCATGCATTTCTCTCTAGGTTTCATTAACTGTGCTCTTTGATGGTACCTGTGTCCGTAGGAAGTCTAGCTCTTCTGTCAGCATCTGCCTCTCCTTGTATAATTGGTTCTGTTTGTTGAGCAACTCCACCAGCTGCTGGGCAGTGGTCTGGCAATGCTTGTCAAGCTGGTGCAACCTGGAGAGAATACAAACAGTGGGATTGCTTGGGTGGCTTTGTTGCAAGGATGCAGCTGTAGGAGCACACGCTCCCTATGACCCTGGAGAGGAGGGAATGTGCACAGCCTGGCCTTTGGGTAGTGCTTTCTTCCACTATAGAGATGTATTCTCAAGTCGTTACAGATTTAAATTAAAAGCTTTATCTAAAAGCACTCACACCATAACTTTGCCATTAAGTAGTATCACTATGGGAAGATTACCCCATGCCAGAAGTATTACCAGGCAGCCAACCACATGAAAGATAAAAGGTCTTGTTGCAGCTCCCACCATCGCCTATCTTTAGCCACTGTGGTGGAGGATGATGGGAGTTGTTGTCCAGTTACTCAAGACTAAAAGATACAATTAAGATACTACAAATCCCATGTCTTCTGGCTTTACTATTAGAGAGACCACCTGGAAAGCTTTGCACATGCAAGTGTGTATTTAGGTGTGATCCTAGCCAACTTATTAATGTAGGCCGTCATTCAGAGCTCAGACTTGTACCATTAACAATTTGTCATCCTAATTAGATTAAAGACATAGGGCTGGGTCTAAAAGGTTCCCTCATAATCAAAGTTGCTTGATTAGATCAGAATAAACAATCAAATAAAAGGTTGCAGCAACCCAACCGGCTCCCAAATGCAGCATTTCCCTGGGCACGCGGCAGTTGTATCTGGGTGAGCAATGCTATCAAATGCACTGGCCTGGCCTGGCCTCCCTCCCCAAGTGCTTGTACCATACCCAACCTGAGAGAGGTAGTGAAAATCATTGGTGAAATCAGGCATGGCTGTCCATAGCAGGGTGAGGGGCTGGGGGTGATTCAGCATGTGCGGGGCCTCCTTAACATTTCAAATGATTACAGAACCATACTGACTGATGACATATGGGGACCTTTCTCACAATCCGTGAGAAAGGGCTTGAAGGGGCAGGGGAGGAAGCCTCGAAAAGCTTACCATCCCTCACAGGCAATCCTCACTCTTGGTCTGGGCAGTGTGGAGGGTTGTGAGCTGGGATGTGCCAACCCAGGTCCGGGAAGTCTCATAATGCAGCGCAGCCGGGAGCCACACAGTTTTGCCCTGGCTGCAAGAAGCTGGAGCTGGCAGATAATCAAAACAGGGCCAAGGGAGTGCTAGCTCCCTTAACCCTGCTTAAGAGGGTGGCTAGCTTGGCGGGTTTACCATCAAAACGCCACTCGGATCGGGCATGAATGAATGAATGAATGGATTGTGGTTCTCACATGTGGACAAGACCAGGCTTGGCTTCATTATTCCGGTCTGCCTGTGTGTGAAAACAGCCGCATAGTGTAAGTGAGCTTGTTTTAAGACTGTAAGCTCCTTTGGAGCAGATAATCATTGTTTTTATAACTTTTGCTATGTAAACCACTTTGAGATTTTTACAGGGCCATTTGCACAAGTGCATACAAACTGCTAAGAGTCATCTTAAGCCTATCAGAACAGTAAGCCTTTAATTTATAGTAAGCCTACTAATAAACAGGTAGGAAGGAACAGTCATTAGTGGTGTGCACGGAACCAATGACTGCCCGTGTGAAGGTTGGGGGGATAGCTTTAAGGACTGGCGAGGGTGCTCTTAACCCCACCCCCCTGCGCCATGTTTCCCCCACTGGAGCTGTGTCTAAAAACGGTCCAGTGTACGTCAAGCCGGAAGTACTCAGAAGTGCCTGGTGTGCGTGGGTACGTTGCGACGTGCACCCACGCACTGGGCAATTCCAGGTACTTCCGGTCTGACATACACCAGGGCAGCAAGGAGATATGCTGCCGCCCCACAGTGCCGTTTTTAGACACAGCGCTGGCAGGAGAAATTAAAGTTAAATATCACTTTACTTTTTTTTTTTCTGAACCTGATCCTCTTCCACAACCAACTGCTCCTAAGGAAGCGCCAGCAGTCTTGCAAAAGTGCTTAAAGTAGCATGCCTGCACTTGGGGAGCACTGCTGACACGATGACCTTGCGTCGTGTTCCTGAAGGTACTTTACGTATCTGCCCTCCTGCACTCTTGAGCAAGACCACCAATGCTTCCTTAAGAGCTTGCAGTAACACCGGCAGCTCAGAACCGCCTGCGTTATGCTGCAGAACATGTCAGCCACTGATATTACAGGACACAAAATTAACCCTAAACATTCATATATAAGAGGGAGTACATATATGTAAGGATATCTCTTTGCCCCTCGATTTGCTAGAAATGTGTTGAGTTTTGTGAATGGTGATCAGAACGGAAGTGCTAAGTCCAGAAGAAACCAGACTTTTGTATTATGCATTGTTCCCGTACCATTAGAGTATGTATGCAATGGCTTCTACTGTACCCTGCATTGCTGAATGTGCCATAGCAGTGAGATTGAATTACAGAAACCGGCAGCAGCTAAATCACCAAATCCAATAGCCCCACTGCACTTACTGGCACACATCTTAATTAGGTTTTAATATAAGTAATCTGATAACGACTCCTGGCTGGCCAGAGCTGAACTGTCAGCACTGAAAGCTTTGTTATTTAGCTGCTCTTCCCGTATATGGTGGCAGCCTCCCTCCTGACCCTTGTCAAAGAACCCCATCTGCTGGTTACCACGGTAACTGAAGGCAACCAATTGAGCTGAACAGAAAGACTCAGCATAAAGTCTGCAGCCAAAAGGAATTCTGCAAAAAGACAATAAATCACTTTGGAAAATAGAGTCTATACCCTGATATTAGGTCTGGAGAGTAATACAACTGCGCAACTCTGCAGGCTACAAACACAACAGTGAATCAGGTAAGCGGCAATAATACGTTTCTTTGAAGTGTTGAAGGTGGTTTGAGTATAAGATTGGTGTTTCTGTGTACATTAATCTCTCAGTCATCTCTGGTAAACAGGTTTTTGTAAGTTTGGAAAAGCCAAAAGCCTGTTTGACCAGAGGCAATCGTGAGATAAAAGAAAGATGCACGCAAAATAGGAAGCAAGGCCTCTCTGAGACTCCTTGCCGTTCTGTTCAACAACAAAAACTTTCAACTCTCTTCTTGTGTGTCTGCAGTCCCATAAATTTATTTTCATTTATTTTTTATTTAGCACATTTGTATAGTGCCCTAAATTCACATCTCTGGGCAGTTCACAACAAAATAAGGTAAATGAAAGCATTAAAAAACAGCTTGTAAAAAACCAGAATTCTGCAATTCTTGTAGAACTGTATTTGTCTCTTGGGCCAAGTCAGGAAGGCAGCCATTCCCCAAAGTAATTCCTTTTGGAAAGTCTGTTGGGTGTACAGTCAGGGGAGATGCCTTAGGGACAGCCCAGTGTACATTTTCACATGGCCATGATGCCAGTTTAGGGTCACACCCACAAGTGTTGTGCCCCTGGATGCAAAGATCTCTCTGTCCAGCCCTTGACCCCAGAAAAAGGATAGCAAGACCAGTGTTCCCTCTTACAGGGATCCCCAGATGTTGGCAAAAGCCATTACAGCTGGGGATTCTGGGAGTTGTAGTCAACAACATCTGGGAATCCCTGTTAGAGGGAACACTGGGCAAGACCCAGTCATCCACCCACAAATTAAGTCAGAGTGTGTCTCATAGAGCATGTCAACATTCCAGTTAGGTCTACAGCACTACAAGCCTTGCTAGGCAGGTACCCTCTTAAGGATACGGGCAAAGTTCTGCAGAATTCCCAGAACCTCTACCAGAGTGCAGGGGACCCCAATGACACTAGAAAGCTCTATGCTGAAATAATGTTGAACAAAATACATGGATGCTATTCTCTACCACCTCCCCTATTATCTTATTCTCCTAATTTTAACCTTTTCACCTTCTTAACTTGCTTTTTCCCTCTTATCTTTCCACCTGATAACATTAACAACTTGCAATCTATTATTGTGGTGGTTGTGGCAAGACAGCATGGAAAAACTGCAGATTAACATTTCCAAGGGCTCTCTGTTTTCAGGCCTGTTTTTGAATAAATTTCAAATGGGAGGGTGGGAGGAGGGAGACAGCCTTCCTGATCTCAGGTTTGCCCTGAGCGGGAGACAGGAGGTCAGGAAACTCTTGTCACCAGCTCCCACATAGACCAATACTGGCCTGCTAGGACTGTTGGCGCAGCCCTTTCTACAACAGAAGTCTTCACTCACCCTTTGCACACAAAAAAAGGAAGGGAAGTACATGAGTCTGAGGTTCATTAAAATTTGTTTTTGTAAAGACCATCTATGGTTTGCTTCTGTGTGTGAACTGGGCCTAAGGCATCACACCATGATCTTTTTTTACAATAGGCAGAGAAACACACCAGTGCTTTTGCAAGGCTCCCCAAAGCACCCAGAGTTGCTCTGGAGGTGAGCTGCTCCATGCCTGCCATTATTCCCAATGGAAGTTGGGAATGCTTCCATTGCAGCCGTGATTGTGCACTACTCAGTGGAGCAGCCTGCCTCCACAGCAGCAGCGCTGCTTCAAAGTTCATGGCTTTGAAGAGCCTCACAGCAGGACGGGTGCCTTCCTCTCCCATCAGTGTTTCTCTGCACAATATGTAAGCAACTGATCTCTATAGGAAAACATGGGCTACTGTAATGCATGAAGCACAACATATTTGGCACTGCAAGTTCATGATGGAAAGCCAAGGCATGCAGAAGCAGCCCAGCTCAAGAACACAGGGGTATAGCTAGGGGAGAGGGGGCCCATGTTTACCCCTCTTCATGGTGGCCCCCTAGAGTAAGGGAGATAATGAAGAAAATATGGAGGGGTGGAGCTGATGGGCCCTCAGGCCCGGGTTCATTGAACCCATCCGCTCAATTATAGCTACACCCTTTTCAAGAAAACATAGCACAAAACAGACGTGTGCTCAACTTCACACTTTTTAATAAACTGCACAACTGTTACACAAAAATATATGAAGTCCTAGTTCAATATATGAAGTTGCTCACAGTGAGAAGGAGGGGAATCCATCCCAGTTGCCTGATAACACGTCCGGTTTGTGTGTGTGTGTCTGGCTAAGAGACCATTCACACAAACACGTTCTTCATTTGATAACTAGCATGTGCTGATGTGTATGTGTAAATGAGCTATCAGAAGTTAAACAGAGAACAGGAGAGTTCTCTTCAGACATCATGCTTCTGTTTTTCAATAAAACCACGTAAATCAAGCTGCTAATTATCAAGCAATACACAGTACATGCATGTTGGAAACAGCCCTGTCTTGGCATGCTAAGGCAGCCCAATGCACAGTTCAGAGTCAGTGGAAGCAAACTGATTTAATCTTTCTTAAGTACATGGAAGTGAGCTGCAATCCAGTCCACACTTACTTGAAAGTAAGCCCAGTTGTTGTGTGGGGGGGACTTATTTCTGAGTGGACAGGCCTAGAATCGGGCTGTATATCAATTGAAATCCAAGCACTATGATTTAATTAAGCTGTGGGCTAGTCAGAAGTCTCTCCAATATTCATATTTATGCAAACTCTCCCACACAAAATAAAAAAAAAAGAATTTCTTCTGTATAGTCCTTTCTCCTCTCCTTTTTAGTTTCAGGGACATTTACACTTCAAAAAACTACATAGCTCTTACAGGTGATATCTGACAATTTCCTCTTATAAACCAAGCCAATTCCAAAATAAAAAAGAAATCCCACCACATTTAGATACTGAGATTCTTTGAACATTGTAGTTAAAGGCAATATTTAATATGGCAAATATGGTAATATTTGCTATTTTCTATACCTATCAATTTATCTGCATGGTGCTTTCCCAATAAACTAATCTTTAGTTATCGCTGGTAACAGAATTGAAATGCCAGTTCCTAGAGTTTCATTTCACCAAGAAATTGAACTAGAAGGGGGTAGAACAAAGAGATGGCGCTGGGCAGACAAAAGCGAGCTCCGTGCTCAGTGACTTGCACTGAGTTCTGTGGAACAAAGTCATCAGGTTGCAGTTTTAGGACCAAGGTGAGAGGGGACAACACTTGATCCTTGCCCAGGTACTGGTCACTAGGGGCAGGTTTCATTCCCATCCCCATTTGGGGAATTTTTGTTGAAGTGAGGGTTAAGGAAGGAGTAGAGGAAGAGCAGCATTGTTTTTCTCTCCTTCCTTCTAACCCACCACACCTCAGGTGGATCCTCTGAGAGAACCAGTCCTGGGGAGAAATGGTGGATGCTTAGGCCAGAAGTGTCGAACTGCCAGACCATGGGCCAGAGCTACATTTTCCACACACACACCCCGAGCAGTTGAGCATCAACCACAGCCACTGGTATTTCCTTCCCCTCCGTCCTGCTATGCGTTGAAGTGCACAATGTTGTTCCTCACTTGCTCTGGCTGGCTGGCTGGCTGGCTGGTTCTTTCCTTTATGGATATGGAATACATATGCAGATTACTGAAGTGTAAATGAGACCCATTTCAGACTCGTGTTTGTGTGGGCTATGGAGTTTAGACTGCTTTGGTCGGCCTGATGGATGATCTCCTATTGGCTACTGACACAAGGAGTGTGACTATGCTAATCCTTTTTTAATCTCTCTGCAGCTTTCGATACCATCAACCATGGTATCCTTCTGGACCACCAGAGGGAGGTGGGATTGGATGGCACTGTTTTACAGTGGTTCCATTCCTGGCTCTTCGGTAGATTCCAGATGGTGTCACTTGGAGACTGTTGTTCTGCAAAGCAAGATCTAAGTGTGGAGTTCCACAAGGCCCCATACTGTCTCCAATGCTCTTTAACATTGCCATGAAACTGCTGGGAGAGATCATCAGGAGGTTTGGTGCAGGGTATTATCAATATGCAGATGACACCCAGATCTCCTTCTCCATGTTGACTTAATCAGGAAATGGCATATCTTACCTAAATGCCTGCCTGGGGGTGGTAATGGGCTGGATGAGGGATAACAAACTGAAGCTGAATCCAAGTAAGACGGAGATACTGACTGTGGGATGTCGTGACTTGAGAGATGGTTTAGATGTGCTTGTTCTGGATGGGTCCCCCCCCCCCGAAAGATTAGGTACGTAGCTTGGGAGTGCTTCTGGATCCAAAACTCTCCCTGGTTTCTCAGGTTGAGGCAGTGACCAGGAGTGCTTTTTATCAGCTTCGGCTGATACATCAGCTGCATCCATTTCTGGAGGTAAATTAACTTAAAAGAGTGGTACATATGCTGGGAGCTTACAGGCTTGACTACTGTAATGCACTCTATGTGGGACTGCTTTTGTACATAGTCCAGAAACTACGATTGGTAAAGAATGCAGCAGCCAGATTGGTCTCGGGGACAACCTGAAGGTAAAGTGTGCTGTCAAGTCGATTTTTACTCCTGGCACCCACAGAGCCCTGAGGTTGTCTTTGGTAGAATACAGAAGGGGTTTACCATTGCCTCCTCCTACACAGTATGAGATGATGCCTTTCAGCATCTTCCTATATAGCTGCTATCCAATATAGTGCCAGCCAGGATTCAACCCAGCAACCTTCTGCTTGTTAGTCAAGCATTTCCCTGCTGCGCCACTTAAGGTGACTTTTAAAATAACTGCACTGGCTGCCAATATGTTTCTGGATGAAATACAAAGTGCTGGTTAGGTTATTGCCTATAAAGCCCTTAATGGCTTGAGCCCAGGGTATTTAAACGAGTGCCTTATTTGTCACAAACCCTGTTACCTATCATGATCTTCTGGAGAGATCCAGTTACAGTTGCCACCAGTTTATTTGGTGGCAGCTCGGGACCAGGCTTTTTCTGTGGCTTCCCTGGGGCTTTGGAATATGCTCCCTGTTTAAATTCTCTGTTTGTTTTCAGGAAGATCCTCAAGACGCATCTGTTATCGCAGGCTTTTAACTGGAATTAATTTTAATAATTTAACAAGTTGTTTTATGAGATTGCTTTTATTGTGTTTTGTGGTTTTTGAATCTGTTTTTACTTTTTTATATTGTTTTAGATTTTGTACACCACCTATAGCTTTACATATCAAGCAGTATAAAAATATGATAAATAATAAAGACGACGATGGAGGAAGAAGATGAAGACAAAAGGCAGTGAGAGATGCTTCCCCTGCACGTATCAGAGGAGGGCTAGGGAGGGAGGAAGAGAGGAGAGGAGAGGAAGAAAAGAAGGGAGAGAGCGAGAGAGAAAGGCGGAAGAAACGCAGCATGAAGCAGGTGCAGCCCCCCAGGGGTACACTGGAATCAACTCCTGCCCAACATCCACTTGAGTTTGATACCCCTGGTTTCGGCTCTGTCTAAATGTATTCATCTAGAAATAGTGGTCAACATAATGCGCAGTGTGCCAACACCGGTGTGAACCACGCCGGGGCTGCTGCAGTCTCATAAGGTAGCCCTGACCCTGTTGAGAAGGAACAGTGGTACAAGCAATGCTGCTGCAGTTGCACTCTTTCTCTGCAATGAGAATAAGTGTGGCAGTACTGCTTGCACAACTGAACATAAGAACAGGCCTGCTGGATCAGGCCCAAGGCCTATCTAGTCCAGCACTGTTTCACACAGTGGCCCATCAGATGCCGCTGGAAGTCTACAGGCAGGAGGTGAGGGCATGCTCACTGCTCACTCTTAGCAGTGTTAAGGGCTGCCTTACGAGTCCACAGCAGCCACGGTGGAGTTGTACTGTAACCAGCATGCTGTGCATCACGTCGGCCAGCATACATTATAAGTTTAATATCAGAATCTTTTGACCCAAAGTCCCGTTTCCACTACCTTAATTTTGTTCTTTTATATGAATACGAACACCAATGTAACTTATTTATTTATTTGATTGATTTGATTTGTATACCGCCCTTCCAAAATGGCTCAGGGAAAGCCGTTTTTGTTGTTGTCTCTAAAAAAAATCTTGCATACAAATAGTACAAAGCACTTAAAGAAGCACACACTACTACAACACTTTCATGTATGAGACTTAATGCATTCCTCGTTTTGTAAAGCTTTCAGTTCCTACCACAAGCCAATCCTTTTCCACTATGAAAATTCAAGCTAAGCATTTATACTATTTAAGATAGCACTTGTGTAGTTTGACCCTAAGTATCCTTGCTCAAAAAGTAAACCTCATGATGTTCACTAAGACTTATATCCTGGTAAGTCTTTTTAGGGTTGCAGTGCTATTGTGTAAAGTAATTTACAATTTTTATTTCCTCTGTCCTCAACTTCCTGGTGGGAAAGATCATAATTATTCCATTTAAGGCAGAGGCAATAATTATGTTCCAGGTCCACAGAAGATTCAAGATTTGAACCCAAGATTAAAGTTAACCATAGATATTTGGAATATTCAAGTCTATGTGACATGTAATTATGATGAGTACCTTCATAACTAAATAAATGTTTTTCACTTGTTAATTCTTCTTCTCAAAATGGCCTTAGTATTTTTATATACAAATCTTCTCATTTGTTCTGCTTTTCCTATGTCTTCCTGTCTCTTTTTTCCTCCACATCTCTGACTGATGAGGGTTTTTACTGATTTCTAGGACAAAGCTAACCACAATAATTACTATACTAATTCAGTCCTGAGCTAGGCGGCTTGTCTGCTGCAAGCTGCCCAAGCTGAACTCTTTTCTTCAGAAACATTTTGCCTTTAAAAAGAGCCTCTCAGCATGAGCTTCATAAGAAGTGACACACAGCAGACAGTGCATGTGGTGTTTGAGCATGCTGCACAGAACGGAGAGAGAATTCTTTACTCTGTTTTGATGGCATGTGCAGAGCGTATGGGAGGCCCAAAGAGACATCAGGCATTTCAAGAAATTTAGAAATACATGTTGATAAATGTATCAGCTTCTGTTAACTTCGTCCATTTGTTGGTCACTGTCTCCATTAAAAAAAACCAATCATTCTCAAAATGTTGCTATTAAGCAACAACTGCTCCAGTCATTTTAAACATTTTTTTAATTGCAGAATTCCTTTGGATCCAATCCTGGAGCCTTAAGATGCCAAATTCTAGATGAAGACTAAAAGAACTGCTGTGATGAGCAAAACACCCCATTCCTTTATGATTTGCACAATCTGCCCTCTGGTGCAGACGCATCATAATGAGCCAAACTTTTTAAACAATTAATTTTAGGAGAATGGGGAGGGGAGATTTATACACAATAAAATTCTGTTACTAGGCAAAAGTTTAGTATTAGTTTTAGAACTGCTTCGCTTGTGTAGAGAAATGGTAGGGGGAAAATTGAGTGATTTGCACATCTGCCTCTTTGTATTTTCCATGGGAACAGGATTGCTTATTTCCTTCATGGTAAAAATAAATGAATTCAAACATTATCCAGAAGTGCGAGGAGAAGAAACACAAGTCACACAATATGTGCTTTTTGCTGCTTCTCATAAGGTTCAAAGGTATTCTACCATATGAAGTCTTCCAAGTAAATGCTATGGTGTCTATGCAAACAGCATCCACATTTTTTGTTACAGAACCACGTAATGGAATCCCATCTCTTGGTCTCACAGCACCAGAGAGCTGCCAAATGGCTGACCCAGACGCATTGACTAGCAAACATGGGAGAGATTACCAGCAGTGTAGTGGCGGAGCCAGGGAATGGAAGAACGGGTTCTTGCCCGTCCCCGGTGGCCCTGCCATACATGCACCAGTGATGCCCCTTGAGTGTGATGTCATGCACACTTGGGTGTGGCCCGATCACCGAGGGCACGAGCCCTCCTGGGCACATTCCCAGCCAGCGTTTACTGGCTGGGTGCATTTATTTTCCTTTCCCTCGCTGAAGGAAGAGAAAGGTAAATAAACGCACCCAACCAGCCAACGCTGGCTGGAAATGTGCTCAGGAGGGCTTATGCAGGCCCTCTGGAGACCAGGCCATGCCCATGTGGGAGTGATGTCACATGTGAAAGGGTCTCTGGAGGACCTGCATGATCCCTCCAGAGGTCACTCCCAGCCAGCGCTGGCTGGCTGGGTGCATTTATTTCTCTTCCTCCCCTCCAGTGAGGGAGTAAAAGGGAAATAAATGTACCCTGCCAGCCAATGCTGGCTGGGAATGAACTCTGCGGGGCTCGTGCGGCCCTTCTGTGGCTCATGGCCACGTTTTTTGAATCCATCCGCTCAATGGTGGCTCAAAACTGATATACACCTGTGGAACGCATGCACACACCTGCTTCCCCCAACCACACTGGTCCCGTCCCCAGGTGACATCAGGCTGCCCCCTCGCTAGCCCCACCCCATCCTGCCTTCCAAGCCCAGACACTGCTCTCCACATGCAAAGCAGGAGGCTGCCTGGGCTGCTGCACTATACCTTATTATCAAGCTGCTGGTGGTACAGCAGCATTCTCCAGACCCTCACTTCCACTGGGTCTCCTTACCTCCAAGTACAGGAAGGAGAGCCAGTAGGAAAGCTCAAGAAGCTGATTAGGGCTTCTCCCACTGTACTCATTGTTTACACGGAAAGCCCAAGAGTGGATGCCTGGGCTCTCTCCTTATTAAGCCAGCCATGGCGGCAGCGGCAGCTCTCTCCTGTTTCTTGCTTCAGATGTTGTTGTCTACAACTCCCAGAATTCCCGAGCAAAAGCCATTGCAGCTGGGAGTTGTGGTCAACAACATCTGGGAATCCCTGTTAGAGGGAACACTGGCTGGGAGAATGCTGCTGCTAGCATTGCCACTATCAGCTCCATAAGGAGGCCTCATGCAAAAGCCCAGGCAGCCGCCCGCTGGGCGCACAAAGAGCAGAGAGCAGCGGCCAGGCTTGGGAGGCGGCTGGGATGGGGCCAAACTAAGACAGTGGCAGTGTTGGCTCCCACCCACATATAAGGTTGCCCCGCACAGTGCAGGATGTCTCAACTTTCAGTGGGGAAATGCTCGTCCCGTTCGGGACACCCTTTCACCCACTTAAAAAAACTTAATTACAAAAAACCCCAGAAAACTTTTAAAGCTGCCACTGAGCAGTGGTGGAGTGGGATGATGGTGAAAGCTTCTTTCCCGCCTCCCAAACTACGAAGGGAATGGCTCTCTGGGGCGGGCAGTGCACCTGCGAGTGGCACATGCTGCTGCCTAAAGTAAGCCTGGACTCAGACTAGAGCACTCACCACCATGGCCGCCAGCCACTCACTGAGTCCGACTGTATGTAACTGGAGAAGGAGGGAGGGGAGGAGCCGGGAGGGAGGGCGGGTGAAAAGCTCCCTTCCTTGGCCCTGCCTGCCTCCAAATGAGGCAGATGGGCCTATGCTAGGCTTCTGCACATGCAGCCTGAAATCAGCCTGTCTGCTTCATTTGGAGGCAGGCAGGGCTGAGGAAGGGAGCTTTTCGCCCGCCCGTCCTCCTGGCTCCTCCTCTCCCTCCTTCTCCAGTTACATACAGTCGGACTCAGTGAGTGGCCAGCGGCCACGGTGGTGAGTGCTCTAGTCTGAGGCTTGCTTTAAGCAGCAGCGTGCACCTGTCGCCACTCGGCAGCATGCCGCCCACCCCAGCCAGCCCTGGCTGTTCCTGCCCCAGAAAGCCATTCCCATCATAGTTGGGAGGTGGGAGAGCTGCTCTCACCGCCGTCCCACTCTGCCGCTGCTCAGTGGCAATTTTTAAAGTTTTAAAAACTGCCCCTAGGTGGCCCTGCCCCCAGCCCCCCAGGGTGTCCCTGTCCTGATTTCGGCGAACATAGTGTTGGCAACCCTACCCACATACTAACAACTGGGGTGGGAGGCAGAGGGTGCAGGGTAGAATCTTGCACGCCCCCCCAAAGGTCCCCCCAAGTCATAGCTGAGGCAATTGCCTCACTTTGCCTCATGGGAGAGCTTCCCTTGGAGATTGCTATTATTACAGTCACACAGATTACAATTAGGATTAAAGAATTCTAGTGTTAAGAAGCTGAAAATGCACAGATAATTAAACATTTGTACAGAGAAGCAGAAAACTTCCATGCTAAAGTCACTGGTTCAAATTCCATTGCAGGCTTGACCCTGGTGAAAAGTGTTGCGAATATTAGAGCACTTTTTCTCTGGCTTCTGTCCATCAAACCAAGTGAAATTTCAGGGTTATTTCAGACACTACAGATGCCCACATACAAAATATTTACACAGTATACTTGTTGAATGGTATGCATTTATAGAAACTGCAGATTTTGCCCACGAGATACATGAAAAAGAAAGCTGATCTTTTCCAGACCACTGTTCACATGTACTCACGGGCAAAAGGTAGAAGTGTTTAATCATGTATAGGCCAATCACAAGTGGCATTAAGTATGTGTCATTGTGTACTGAAATTGGTTACCAAATAGGGCAGTGCTGGAAGAGTTCCTCAGTTAAACATTTCATAGTAAAGTTGAATGGGGGAAAACAACAGTCTTAATGTAAGCTAACATATAGCTAAAGGTGGCTGTCTTGTATTAGTGTAAACTCCAACAAGTAGATTAGGATGGATTGAAGTAGTAATGCCACTGGTACTTAACACTAGCAATTACACAGTTGCAACTGTCTTGCTGATTAACAAGGGACTTCTGTTTCAAAGGCTCTTGTATCAGCAGGTTCCATACATTATAAATCGTCTCAGAATGTTTTGTTAAAAACAGCAGCCTACATATTACACTTGAAATTGTGATTTCTATATTGCATTTGACCAGTGATTTGAAGATGATTTCCTACTGTCTGGCTTTAATAACCCTTTGAAGTAGATCAGTAGTGGAGTGGAGTGGGATTGAAGTGGGTAAACTTCAATTACACTTTCTGAATATACAGAGATAATCTATGACATTCATTCTTTGATAAAGACCCTGTGAAATGTTGACCCCGAATGCTCTCAAAATAAGACATAATCAACATCTGTTGGCTCTTTTCCACCTGAGATTGATGGCATTTCAAATGAATAGCAATAAATTACTCTTCAATTAATTGCCAAACTAAGTAATTACAAAGCAAAACTACATAAGCATGTTTATGCTTACATGTTCTTCATCTAAAATCCAGCAACTCCCATCACAGAGAAAATAAATTGCAGATTAATTACAGACCTTTTATAAAAGGTACCATGAATTCAAATAGTGAGGTCCTGATCCTTTATTAGGACAGACAAATGTCTTTGCTATGTAATCTGCTTTGCAAATGTTTTTCTTGAAAAGCACAATATAAATAACTGGCCAACATCCAGAGCAATGGACCATTTGCAGCAGGATGTTATGCTAGCTCAAAACTATTGCGCTAGCTAGTTGCACTTCTTGCACTACTGTGAGCATGCTCACACTTGCACAACAGTTTGAAACTGCAGCAGGCCTCATTTATTTTAACAGGGACATTTGTGCAACAGCACTACAACAGAACAGCAAATCCCCAGCTTAAGTGCAACTAAGCTAATTTCTTGCACTAGTGCAAATTTGCTTGCTTTGCAAGGGGTTCAATTTTCTGGATGTCAGCCTCTGTCTTTAATTCATCATTAATAAGAGATGGTTTAGATCTGCCTATTCTGGATGGGGTTACACTTCCACTAAAAGATCAGGTTCGTAGTCTGGGAGTGCTCCTGGATCCCCCATACTCTCCCTGGTTTCTCAGGCTGAGGCTGTGGCCAGGAGTGCTTTTTATCAGCTTCAGCTGATACACAAGACACATCCATTTCTGGAGATAAATGACCTTAAAATAGTGGTACATATGCTGGTAACCTCTAGGCTTGACTACTGTAATGCTCTCTATGTGGGGCTGCCTTTGTACGTAGTTCGGAAACTACAATTGGTACAGAATGCGG
This sequence comes from Hemicordylus capensis, assembly GCF_027244095.1. Taxonomy (NCBI): domain Eukaryota; kingdom Metazoa; phylum Chordata; class Lepidosauria; order Squamata; family Cordylidae; genus Hemicordylus; species Hemicordylus capensis. Next base: position 386,618,832 of record NC_069657.1, on the reverse strand, counting down.
GAGCCAGATTGGCCTCTGGGTTTATGACATATAACCTCGATTCTAAAAGAACTGCACTGGCTGCCGATATGTTTCTGAACAAAATACAGGTTATTACCTATAAAGCCCTTAATGGCTTAGGTCCAGGGTACTTAAGAGGGTGCCTTCTCTGTCGTGAACCCTGTCACCTATTAAGATCATCTGGAGAGGTCCGGTTATGATTACCACCAATCCATTTGGTGGCAACTCGGGACCGGGCCTTCTCTGTGGCTGCCCCAGGGCTTTGGAACTCACTCCCTGCTGAAATAAGAGCATCTTCTTCTCTGTTTGTTTTTAGGAGGACCCTGAAGACGTACCTATTTTCCCAGGCCTTCAACTGATACCAAATTTTAATGCGTTTTTATCTATTATGATTTTTTATCTTTTTATGAATTTTAAATGATTTATATTTTATATTATGTTTTAATTCTGTACATTGCCTAGAGATTTTGATATTTGGTGGTACATAAATTCAATAAATAAATAAATAACATAATAAATAATATGAGCAGATTTCAGATTGCTCAGGAGCAAAGTGAGAAACATATTAAACAATACAGCAATGCCAAACTAGTGCACTTCAATGCTATTTTTTTCCATAAAAAAGAAAAATCGCACCAGCATAGCTCAGCCTACCTTCTCAAACGTGGACAGCAGCCACAACAAGACACTGATTAAACAATTAGTAAAAATCTATCAAAGTGATCAATTCTCTCAATTTCAAGGAAAGTTGATTGTAGGTGCTCTGTGAGGTTGGGAGTAAAGAAAGAGGAGGCTAAAGGGGGCAGGGGGAGCCCTAGCAGTTTACTGTGTGGTCAGAAAAAAGTTCAGAATCAAATTGTGGTGTTTCCAATACATTAAAAAGAATACATAAGTGGGGGGAAAGGAGAGAGAGAGAGAGAGGATGAAGCAGTAGGCGCCTGGGGGCCAATTGCCTCTCCAGCAGCGGCAAGGCTGTTACTAGGCTTGCAGTACCATTTGTTCCATTACACAATCTCCTGAAGCCTTTTACAGAGAGCTAAAACAACTGCCTGTACCAACACGACACATGGCTTTCCATCCCAACTCTTTGCTAATCCAGACGCTCCAACCATCTTTCTTTAAGATGCCATATGGTTGGCAGAAGCCTGTAGATCTAGCAGCACATCTGCTTGTACGTTACTTCTTCCCTCCAAGGCTCCCCCTTTTCCAAAAAAAAAAAGAGAAAAAAGGAGCAAGTAATATTGTTAGCAGTTAAAGGAGAGGAATTATTTAATCATACATATATTTGTAAAAACAAAAAGCCCAATAAATCATTGTTACAGTAGCTTGATTTGCCAAGCAACAATTTGAAACAGAGCAATAAAATAAGGGGAATGAAAAGCTACTGTCAAAAATGAGTAGTGCTTTTCATTATTCTAATTCTTGCCACTTCAGACACCAAAGCGTCACAGATTTTATTCACAAGCAGCTAATTCATGGAAGAGAAGGACAGGGTTTCATTTGTCAGGGGTAAATCAAACAAGAATCAAAGTAGGAAGCCAGAAGAAATGAAGCCATGCTTTGTTAGCAGGCAGACTGGAGGTCTATATGAGAGTAAATCCGCATGAATACACTGACACAGATTTTTGAGGTGGGGGTGGGGAGAGAAGCCCGATGAGCAAAGATTGTTGACACTGTTAAAATCCTGGTTGCACTGGCATGCATGCATCTAGGCTGCTTTCTTTTTGGAATCCAGCCGCTAGCAAGACAGACTGCAAAAAATAAATTCTACTCACAATATTTTTAGTGGCTTATGATGCTGAATATCTTGTAAAGTTTAAGACAAGCAATCTCCAAAACTAAAGGAAATGGGCAGAGGTGGAAGTATAAAACAAGGCAGGCTTGTAGAAACAAAGTTCCTGGCAGATACACTCTCAGTGTGCATTAAAGGTAAATGTGGATGTGTAGTTGTAGCTATAACTGGGACAGACAGAAACAAATGATGTTGACCACCAGGTGCAACTGTTAAGTAAACCTGGTGTTTGTATATTGTTTATAATTTATGTACCACATTTGAATTGTGCAAAATGTATATCCTGTGTTGAATCACTACGTTTGTTCAACACTTCGTTGAAACAGTATAGTAAAAAGTTGCAGGAGTTCCACCTACAGTACTACATGAGGCTCACATACAATGCTTCATGCTTTCACCCCAATCTTGCAGACATTATTTGTTAAAAGATCAGCTCAAGAAGCTGACTTACTGCAGCCCCTTGTTTTTTAGAAGCCCACTCCTCCCCCTACAGCTTCAAGACAGATAATCAAGGGGGAAACTGGTCAGAGGATCTGGAACTGGGCCAAGCTTCCTCTCATTCCCCTACTTCTTGGGCTTGTTCATTTAACTCCCAGCACTAGAAATGTACATTAGCTAGCACCGGAGCTTGAGCAATATCCATGGAAATTTAAAGGTACTTGGAGCTGTGCCAGCTCTCCTAGGCTACGCCTAAACCACGCACAATCAAGTGTGCACACACCAATCTTACACAAGGAGTCTTTTTTTTTTTTAAAAGGCCCGGGCAAATAAGCAGAGAGAAAGGCAGGTAACAATGAGAACCATAACATACAAACCAAAGCACGCTTCTTTCTCCCTTAACACCAGCAGTCATGCGTATTATGTTAAATGAATTTTCATGCTCAGCATGTCTGCTGTGTGCATTAAGTAGGTACAGAACCATTGTACTCTATCTCCACTTGAACACATAGCAGAATAATGATATACATGCATCACACAAAGAAGCCATTCGTGCTTCAGAAATAAGGAAGGAAGGCCCTCCCTTCTGATGGGATGGCATTTACTCCCTTAGATCAACAGCTAACGGTTCAAATGAATATTGATTGATAGAGAATAGTGCCAGCTGTAATTTTCAGTATAACACTTTCTTTTCCAGCACTCAGAACTTTCTGAAATGTTCGTCGCTAAGTGTGAAATTGTCCATGCTTGCTCTCTGCCGGGAAATGAATATTTCTGGCAAGTAGTAGAAAATCCCATTAGTTGTTTTGTAAGCCGGGGGAGGGGGTGGTATTTCCACTTCTTTAAAAAATGAAGTTCATATCCTAAAAATACACCAACAGTAGTACAGACTACTCAAACATGAGTCAAATTGCAGCTCAAATTTAGTAGGCTTTCTAAATTAATGACCCCCATCTCCCAATGCATTGTTGTATGGGGGACTGGGTGGTAGCATTGCCCAGGGATACCTCATGGTTTTGGCTTGTGTTGAGAGCAAGCTCCAAGAGCATCAGTATATGCTGCATATATTAAGAGCACTTACCCAGTGTGAAGTGTCATGCAAAGAAGCTTGTTTGCAGGGGGGGTGGGGATTTAAAAAAGGAGGGCCATCCATGAGACCTAGTGTGGCATCTATTCCATAGGGACATGGAATAACTGTGTTCTTCTAGCAAATTTGTGCTGACAAATTAATGTAACAAATGTAGTGTACTTTAGTGCACATGGGTGAGTTAAAAAGATTTTCAGAAGTTTTCAATACTGCTTTAGTCACTGTTGTATAAACCTTTTCTTGTGCTACAGCAGCCAAAATGCTGTAATAGTTTAGGATGCCCAGAAGTTATTAGTTGTAATGTACTCCCTGTAGGAGCATGTGCAAACCCCTTTTCCTCCCCAACTCACACCAGCCACATTGTTTAAGAACATCTGCATTAATCATTGCCAATGCCCTAATTTTTGTAATCCTATGTCTCTTTTATAGTTACATCCCAGAAGCCTCCATCCAAAACACCCAGCACACTTTGTCTTACGTTTTCTTTTGGCTTCCTTTGCATTAAATGCATTTGCTAAGGTCTCAGGGCATGGTCTGAAGGGACAAGACACAGCAACCTTGTGGGAGCCAAGCAGGTCTAGGTCTATCTAATCAATGCCTGGATGAAAAGCCACCTGGGATGCACATGGGCACTATAAAATGTGGTGCACACACTGAAACCAAGGAGAGATACAAAGCAATAGAATTATGACTGTGGTGTGAAAGACATACGTGATATTTGACCATTTCAGTGAGTCAATGAATTTCTGTGAGATTACTGAAGAGAAACTGGACAGCAATACTCTTTTGCTATGAGATAAAACTAGAAACACTGTGGAATACTGAAAACACTAGAAACAATGTTAAATATAGCCATTTTTATGTTTGATAATTAACATCTGACTTCCTCAGGTCACTTCAGGTTAAAAAAAAGGGATAACAACCTGTTAATCTTTTAAGAGTTCTAATCCATTTTGATCATTTATAGTTTAAGATAATTTTATTTTTAAAATGACAGAAATTTGAGGTAAATGTTTAATGTCAACTACTATTTTAGTCTGAGTCTTTTTGCCAAGCAAGAAGAGAATCTGTTCCCCCCCCCCCATCATATCATTGCCTTGTGCTTCTTTCTATTGCAAGTTCTGTTAAAAACCATTGCATGCATGTATATGTCTCCTAAAGTAGCTTATCAGCTTATTTGCCTTCATAGGCTAATAAGACTATGAAGTCCTTTACTCTTAACTCAGTCTTACAAATCCTACATTAAGAGATGTTTTAAATCACACAACTGCAAGGAAAGGTACAGGTTCGGCACCTATTTGTGAATACTGTTTAACATCTAGTCTCACTGGAAAATGCATCATGAGGTACAGAACCACTACTAACAATATGCAATTAATTATGTGTTGTATATTAACCTGGTTTTCGTGAATCTCTCAGATGCTAACCTACAATGCAACTTATTCTGACATTTTTTTATTTTGAATATGGTACCTTCAGTCAGCTTGTGAAAATTCCTACAATGCAAACTTAAAACTCCTGTGATTTGAAAAACTATTAATCTGGGCTATTTTGCTCATCCTTCTTCCAATTCTGGACTTTTCAAGATTTGCCTTCACAGTTTCAAACTAGTCTCTGAAACCATGGGGGACAGCACATTACTTAAAAAAAGAAAAGAAGAAGAAGTAGTGGTGGGTGGGGAGAAAATGGAAGCTGGATTTTTCGCTGCTAGCCCAGAATATTGAGACTGGATTTTAGAAGTAAATATGAAAGAAGTGTAGAAGCAGAAAAACAGGTTGCTCACCTGTAACTAATGATCTAGTAGTGATCCATTGCCACCTTCCTTAAGTGGCACAGCAGGGAAATGCTTGACTAACAAGCAGAAGGTTGCCAGTTCGAATCCCCGCTGGTACGATATTGGGTAGCATCAGGAAGAGGCAATGGTAAACCCCTCCTGTATTCTATCAAAGGAAACCACCGGGCTCTGTGGGTGCCAGGAGTCAAAATTGACTTGACAGCACACTTTACCTTTAGTGATCCATTGATATCTATTAGAATGGGATTCTGCGCCTACGCGGAAGCCACTCGGTGTGGAGTGCCACATCTCCTTTTCAGCACTTGTGCCCTGCCCCACATAACTACGTGGCTATTTAAGGCAGGAGGAGTGCAAGCACCTCAGTTCTTTGAAGACCGCCAGAACTACACTGTACAAGCAGGAGAGTTCCTGGAGAATACTAGCCCACTACTGCAGAGGGGAGGTTGGGAGGGTCTAATAGATATCAATGGATCACTACCAGATCATTAGTTACAAGTGAACAACCTGTTTATCTGGATCGTTATCTGTTGAATTCATTAGAATGGGTGTTTAGTTAACTCCTTTAGGAGGAGGGAGCAGTAGTAGAATCACCGTAACACCCTTTTTCGGACACTTCTCCCAAAATTCGCCTCTGCCGCAGAGCGCAAGTCGATGGCCTAATGTTTTATGAAGGGCACCTCAGAAGACCATGTTGCTGCTCTGAAAATATCCTTGAACAAAATGCACAACAGGTGAGCCGCCGAGGTACCATATACCCTGGTTGAGTGCGCTTTTAGAAATTTTGGAGGCTGCACTTGTTGTAGCTTGTAAGTCAGTAGGATGAGTCCCACTAGCCTCTGTCTAGATAGTGCTTGACCTTGAGATCTGCCTTTATAACAAATGAACCACTTCTTTGTTTTGCTTCCTTAGGAAGAACAGAACATCTTTTGACATCTAAGGAGTGCAAGGCTGTCTCGAGAGCTGAATTTGGAGAGCTGAAGAAGGTAGCTAGTACTATATCTTGATTTATGTGAAAGTTTGTCACAATTTTTGGTAGGAAGGAAGGGTCAGGACATAGTAAGACCTTATCCTTATAGAAACGTGTAAAAGGCATATCCATTCTCAACGCAGTCAGCTTGCTTGTGGGCAGTTGTAATAGCCACTAAGAAGGCTGTTTTTAACAAGACACGTTTCAGGTCAAAAGGTAGTTCTGTCAGGGCCAAAAGAACCAAAGAGATACTCCATGGCTCTAGAGGTTGCTTAATCGGAGGATATAGGTTGGAGAGACCAAAAAACATTTGCAACTGGGGAGGGAGAAAACTATTTTTCCATCTCAGCCTGGGTGTTTTGCCAAGATAGCTCCTAAGTGAAGTTTAATGGAGACATTAGAAAAGTCTGATGGTTTTAACGAGGTCAGATATAGTAGGACCTCGCACACTGAAGCCTTAGACATCCAGACACCTTGAGAAACCTCATAAGCCGTGAAGTGCTTCCACTTATTTGAGTAGTTCCTTCTGGTGGAAGGCTTCTTTTGGTTTAACATAATCTTGTTCAGAAGCTTTTCCTCCATGCTATTAACTTTAGAGTGGGTACTTCTGGGTGAAATACCCACCTGCTATCACTAGTTAGAAGATCCAGGTATGAAGGAAGTTTCCTGTATATGTGTTTTGATAGTCTGAGTAAATGCAGAAACCATGGGTGGCAAGGCCACCGTGGAGTGACGAGAATGCCCATTGCCTGGATGGCTAGTAGATGGGCCACCACCCTGCCTATCAACAGTAGGGGAGGATACATGTACAACAGATGTTGAGACAAGTCCAACTGGAACACATTCCCCAACGATTGAGGGTTGTGACCTGCCCTCATGCAGAACTTCCTGGATTTCGCATTGAGAGCTGTTGCGAATAAGTCTATTTGGGGGTACCCCCACACTATGAATATTGGTAGCAGGTACTTGTTGCTTAGCTCCCACTCGTGTCGCTCGTCTCTTGTGAATGAGCAACTGAGATTGTCCGCTAGAACATTCTCTGACCCTTTCATGTGAATTGCCACAGTGATGCTGTTCCTGATGTACCAATGCCATATTTGCATACTCAATGCACACAACGATCTGGACACCGTCCTCTCCCCCTCCCCCCCACCTGTTTATGTAGGTTATCACCATTGTATTGTCCAGTTGTACTTGAACTGTCCTGCCCTTGAGCATCAGCAGAAAAGCCTTCATGGCAGGGAATACTGCCATTAGCTCTAGGAAATATATATGGAATTGTCTTTGTTGACAACTCCACTGTCCATGAACTACATTGCCATTGTAGTGAACCCCCATCCCAACATGGAGGTGTCGGTCGTCACCCAAACCATGGGGGATTGCTGTTGAAAAGGGACTTCCTGCAAAAGGTTTTCTACTTGAGTCCACCAGGCCAAGGACTGAATGATCTGTTGCAGAACCAGCAATTTCTTCTGCTGGGGATCCACATTCAGGTGGAAGCTAGATAAGAACCACAACTGGAAGAGAACATCTTCGTCACCATGAGGCCCACTACCTGCTAAGATCATCTGGAGAGGTTCGCCTGCGGCTGCCGCCAACTCACTTATCTGGCGGCTATTCGGGAACGGGCCTTCTCCGTTGCAGCCCCTGGACTTTGGAATGCGCTCCCTGTTGAAATAAGAGCCTCCCCATCTGGCAACTTTTAAAAAGGCACTGAAGACACATTTATTCACCCAGGCTTTTAATTAGATTTATAGTTTTAAAATTATTAATACTGGGTTTTAAATGTTTTTAATCTTTTAAATGATTTTGTTAATTGATATAATGTTTTAAATGATTTTAATTGTAAACTTGCCAGAGATGCCAGTTTTTGGCGGCATAGAAATATTTCAAATAAATAAATACATAAATAAAAATAGCAGTTTCAGATTTTTAGATGTGTGTGGGAAACCGTTGTTTTGTAAGAAGCCATCAAGCCTAGGAGGCGTTGGATCTGTTTCGCACGCTGCAGTGGATTGGAGTGGAACTGACATACCAGTTCTGTTATGGGCTGGAATCAGTCCTGAGGTAAGTAAGTTCTGCCTTTCCTTGTTTCCAGGACAGCCCCTATGTATGAGATTGTTTTCACAGCACTGAGAAGTAACTTCTTCAAGTTGACTTCTATTCCAAGGTCCTAGAGGAGATGCAATAAGTACTGTATTTGATAATTTAACTCTTCTTTTGATGCCAGTAGCAGTCATCTAGTTAAGGGTAAATCGCCATCCCCGTGGTCCGCAGGTGTGCCACCATCATGGCCATGCATTTTGTAAATACCTGAGGGGCAGTGCAAAAGCCAAATGGTAGAACCTGATACTGATAAATTGTTGTCCCTACTGTAAATCTTAGATATTTCTAATAGGCAGACCTGATCCCTATGTGGAAATAAGGATCTCAGAGGTCTAACATTGCAAGACAGCACTCCTGATGTAAAAGTGGCAGGATGTCCTGCAACGTTGTCATTCAATACTTTTTTACATGTACGAATAGGCCTTAGTCCCCCATCTCTTTGGGGGATCTGAAAATAGCGGGAGTAGAATCCCTCCAGCATCTGTGCCCATCGCACTGGGATGATAGCACTTTGTCCAGCACTTTGTCCAGCAGCTCCTGGACTTCCTTCAGCAGGGCCGGAGTCGCCCTTGTGAAGCATAAACCTGAAAAGTCGGACGTGTTTTGAACTCTATTGCGTAGCTGGATGAGACTATCTTTAACACCCGCTGATCTGATGTTATGTGAGCCATTTTTGATGCCCTGAGCCATTTTTGGAAGGACGGTATATAAATCACATACATACATACATACATGAATAAGGTGTCATGCTTGGGCATGGCTTGCCAATCTGGTGATGTTGTTGGCTGTTGGTGTTAAGTGAGCCTGACTGATGTTGTAGGCTGTCTCTTTCTGCACTACATTGTTGGGGTAGGCTGTTGTTAGTCGAGTTGGAGAGTGATGGGCTGCTGTAGCCCTCAAGGATGCTTTTTAGGGGCATCCCCCTTGGTATTATGCTGGCCCTGATTGTTCTTATTCTTGGGCTGGTAATATTTTTATTATATGGCTGGTAGGATTTTTTAAAATCACGGCATTCTTGTTGCCTGCAGCCAGAGCATGGCCTATTATATGACTTTGCTTTTGCCGTATAAGAAGTGGAGGAAGCAGAAGTAAAAGTTTTGGCACTATATTTTGCCTTTTTAAACTTCTCCGTGGTTGTATCAGTCTGTTCAGAGAGCAGGCCTTTCCCATCAAATGGGAGACCCCTCAATTTTGTCCTTTGTATCAACTTGAAGAAACGCAGAGCGAAACCATGCATGTCGCCTTAGGGTGACGGAAGTACTCTTTGCTCTTGATTCTGATTCCGCCAAGTATTTTGTGGTACTGAGCTGTTGCCTGGTAACTTCTGCTGATTTTAGCAGCACTGTCTTAAAGCGGGCTTTAAACTCTGAGGAGAGAGTGTCCAATTCTTGCCCTAAATTCTCACAAAGGCAGTAATTATATTTTGCTGTGCATGCTGAATAGTTGTCAATCTTGACAGATAAACATGATGTTGAATATACTTTTCTGCCTAACACATCCAACTTCCGGTCCTCTTTGTTGGTAGGAGTAGTATGGCATCTACCTGACCTTGCAGAAGTTGTGCAGTCTATAACAAGGGAGATCTATCTATCTATCTATCTAATTTGTACACCGCCCCAAACTTTTGTATCTGGGCGGGTAACAATAGCATAAAACAAGTTAAAAACATATACAAAAAACTTAAAATAATTTAACAATTTAAAAATAAACCAGAGATTAAAACCTAAAAAATAATAATTAGGAAGTCAAGAAAGCTTGGGCAAAAAGATGGGTTTTGAGGTGTTTTTTGAAAATTGCCAGAGATGTAGAGGATCATATCTCAGCAGGAAGCGCATTCCACAATCTCGGGGCAGCGACCGAGAAGGCCCGTCTCTGTGTAGCCACCAAACGAGTTGGCGGTAACTGGAGACGGACCTCCTCAGATTACCTCAATGGGTAGTGTGGCTCATAGTGAAGAAGACACTCTCTTAGCTACCCAGAGCTTAAGCCATTTAGGGCTTTATAAGTTATAACTAGCACTTTGTATTTTGTTCGGAAACCTATTGGCAGCCAGTGTAGCTCCATCAACAAAGGAGTAACGTGGTCTCTCTGAGATGACCTAGAGACCAATCTGGCTGCGGCATTCTGAACCAACTGAAGTTTCCAGACTACGTACAATGGCAGCCCCACGTAGAATGCATTACAGAAGTCAAGTCTGGAGGTTACCAACAAATGTACCACTGTGTTGAGGTCACTGATCTCAAGAAACAGGCGCAGCTGGCGTATCAGCCGGAGCTGATAGAAAGCACCCCTTGCCACCGCCTCAACCTGAGAAACCAGGGAAAGGTGTGAATCCAGAAGTACTCCCAGACTGCGAACCTGTTCTGTTTGGAGAAGTGTGACCTCATCTAGAACAGGTAGATAGAGATTGTCTCTAGAGTTCTGACCCCGCAGAATCAGTACCTCTGTCTTATCTGGATTCAGCTTCAGTTTATTCTCCTTCACCCAGCCCATTATTGCTACCAGGCAGGCATTCAGAGAGTATATGCCAGCTCCTGAAGAAGTTGACATGGAGAAGTAGATCTGGGTGTCAGCAGCGTACTGGTAACACCCAGCTCCAAATCCCCTGATGATCTCAGGCACTGGGTCCTTCAATAAGTAGATATTTTCCTGTTCCTGCACTCTGTAAAGTCCCTCAATCTTTTAGAAGTTGGGGTTGAAGTATGTGGCACTCCCAGAGCACACTGTGCTGCTCTGGAGATCACTGGCAACAGAGGCAAAACAAGGACTTAGCCATAAAATTATGTACTGAGTCATCCACATTGGCTAACTGGCACTTAATGTCCAAGCCCAGTGCCTCAGCCATATCTTTAAGATGAACATGATAGGCTTTCATTTTCTCAGTTGGGTAAACTGATGTGTTGGTGAAGCCACATCAGGAGAGAGCTCTGGATTGATAGTTTCTGTAGACTTCAGACTCAAAATCTGAAGAACTGTGGTGACTTTCGTTCAGAAGCAACCGGAGAGGAGAGAGGCTGTTGATCTGTTGGAGCTGACTGAGTAGCAGTGGGCATCATTGGTTCCCAAGGATCTGTTTGAATAGCTACTGATTGAAGTTGGAACCCTTTAGTCTGAGTCTGTTTTGTAGCTAAAACAGGTTCAAGCTGGTGGTAAGATCGAAGATGTTTCAATTGTTAAATTAGTTGTCAGAACCGGTAAAGTTTGAGTTGTTGTCCCTGTCATCAACACCAGGGCATAGTGGCATCGCCACCGGCCACAGTACACACAGGAAGTGCTTGACTATAAGGCTTTGTTAGGGGGTTCCGTTTATGTAATTCAGAAATTTTCCATGGTCTATGTTCCTCATAATCATAAGCTAGACCTGGAGAAGACTGGCCAAACGATACAGTATGAGAGGGAGTGAAACCACAGGTTTGTCACTCATGCAGTCAAAGTTTCCAGCTGTGCAGCAGTCAACATGCAAGATGGGGTAGAAACAGGCTCTGCTGGCGGTAGGTGAGTTCCTCTTTCCGCAGATTGAGGGAAACCCCTGAAGTGAGGGGGTTGTAGCAGAAGAGTTAGCATTGATAACAGTGACTGGGCTGTATCAGGATCCAGTGTAGTTGATCTGTTCTGATTTTCATCCTCTTCTATTTTGAATGAAATCGGCACTCAACATTGAGGTGGAATAGCATCTCCTATTACTGGCGTATTTAAAGTTGAAATTGGTACATTGGTTCTTGGCGTCTACAGGAATCTTATTGGCACTGGCACTGGGGACAAGGAGATCAAGCTTGGCATTGGAGGTGGTTTTGATGTCTACGGTTGGAGAGATATTGGTGTCAAAGGTCTCTGAGTCAAGGGTAGATGCATTGATACCAAGGGCACAATATGCTGTCTTGATGTTGAAGTGGAGGTCAGCAAGACACTTGTCAATGGGGTTCTCGATATCGATGCCAGTACAGAATGATCTTGTGTCAATGCCTTCGGTGCAGAATCCTTTGGTATCGATGGCTTCGATGCCAACACAAACACTACCTCTTGCGCCAATGAAGGGGATGGGGTAGCATTCCATGTCAAGGGTTTTTTTCTTTTTCTTGTCAGGCACTGACGTGTCTGCCACTCTATCTCCATGCCGCTTTGGTTTCTGCGGAGACGTAAACTTCGATGTTGAGAGTTTAGATTGGGATTTTACCTCAGGCCTCGAACTAACTTCTCTGGATGACTGTGCCCCTTCCTTAGACGGACCTGGGGGGACTTAAAATATTGTTGTAGAGAGCTGCCCTTAGACGAAGTTCTCTGTTTTGGCGGGTTTGTTTAGAGAATGACGGGCAGACTTTATAAGTGGAGGTAACGTGCGCCTCCCCCAAACAAAGTAAACATAAGTCATGCCCATCTTCTGAGGGTAATTTCGAGTTACATTTTTGAGAGCATTTGAAAGTCTTTTTCTCTGTTCTTTTTTCTGAGCATTTGGGGAGGTCCATTGTTGTTATCCATGCTCCATTAATCAAAATGATTCATGATAGGTTGGTGCCAAAATAATAACAATAAAAAACTGGAATTCAAAAGAGAGTTTCAGGGTTCTTCCTAAGGAGTTTCTCAGATAAGTTTTTGTACATCCCTGAGATATCTGGAGAGTTGTTTATAAAATATTTTTTCAGCACCTTTGGGTTCAATTCTTGTTTTTCCAGTATTCATGCATTCATGAATATCTCAGACCTGCCAGTCCACCAAAAGGTCACAATTCTCAACAGTGTTAAATCAGGTTATTTATAACTCATGACTATAAATAAGAGAGGCTTTTGTATAAAACATTAAAAAGTTTTTAAAAAACATAGCACTCACTTATGTACTAGACAGCCAGAGTTTGGGGCAGAAGTATACATGGGCAAATCTAGCTTTTAAAACGTACAGAAAACAGAAACATGTGTTTCACCCACAAGCTGTCACACTTTCACTCTCCTCTATACATATGTTTGTAAAATCTTGATTTAATACTCTAATCTATTTTTGAATGCTTATTTTTTTTTAATTAAAAAATCTTATTTGTTTGTTATTTCTCTGTGTAAAACGCCCTGAACCATTTTTGGGAGGGTGGTATAGAAATTGAATTAATAATAATAATAATAATAATAATAATAATAATAATAACAAGAAGAAGAAGAAGAAGAAGAAGAAGAAGAAGAAGAAGAAGAAGAAGGAGGTGGTAATTGCTGAGAATTAATTCCTTCAGGTATATGGCTTTACTTGCTAACTCCTGAGAGTTTACTTAGTTATCACTTAAAATGTGCTGAACAGTGTCTTAACTTGGAACAGTGAGCCATATTAACAGTACAAATGCAAAATGTGAAAATACAATCTGGGAAAGATAATTTTACAAATTAAACATATTTTCTCCCTCTTATACATTTGTCCATAAAATCTAAAATAAATATTAATCAAATCTAACAGACAACGCTACATCTGAAGGTTTAAAATAAGTTTCCAAAATGTTTGCAAGTAGAATGCATGTCACTAGTGCAGATCACAGGCTGCTTCTTCATGCTTGTTCTCCAAAAATTATAGTCAAAACCAATTGGCTGAACTGGGTTTTCAAGAGAAATCTCTAAGCTAAGAGCAATATTTGAACATTTGGAGATTTCCATTTAGATAATGATGTTAACAAGATGTGATTGGATGCAGCAGGAGTCTGGATTTCTGGTTCACATATGTGTGTTAGAAGAACAATCTCTTCATATAAAGTGGCTGTTCCTCATGCTAAGTCTACCTTAGCTTCTAATATCTCAAAAGAATGTGACAGTTCTTTGCATCACAGCCTGTTTTTCAGTGGTCTGCTATTAGAATTAGCATCTCCCTTCTCAGGATTCTCTAATTCTTTGGTCAAAACAAAATTTGTGTTTTTCAGGGGAGACTGCCTTGTATGTTTAACAGAGCAATCCTATGCCTGTTTGCTCAGAAACCACACTGTGTTCGATGGAGCTTATTTCCTAGTAACTGCATTTAGGATTGTAGCCTAAGGCTCTGAGGGATGGTTCACCCAATCAATCTAATGTCAATTAAACAAAACTGGAGATACCGGTCTCGTAAACACATCCATGGATCGTGTCATGTGAACTCAAGATTTTTCAGCAATCTCCAACCACCAACGCTCCTCAGTGTTTTTTAAAAACATCTTAAAACACACTTTTTAAGGAGGCTTTTTAATGTTCCATTATTATTGTTTTGTTATATCTGGTAGGTTCTTTCACTTTTTATAATTTTCAGTTTTAATTTGAACCTAATAATCATTGTGGTTTTTAATATGACAACTTAAAAAACATTAGTTAATTTTATTACTTTTATTGTATCTTGTCTCTATCTTATTGTTGTGAGCTGCCCCGAGCAGTAGTGCACTGGAGGGGCGGGGTATTAATAACAACAACAACAACAACAACAACAGGAAATTGCCCGAATACCAGAGGCACAAAAGATCAGCTGCTGATTGACAAAATGATTTTAGAAAATTGCAAGAGAAGAAAAACCAATCTAAGTGTTGCATGGATTGACTACAAGAAAGCCTTTGATTCATTGCCTCACACATGGATACTAAAATGTTTAGAAACAACTGGTGTCAGCAAAAACATTCAGATATTTATATAAAAAAGCAATGAGCATGTGGAGTACACAGTTAACAATCAATGGCAAGACACTTGGACAGGTTAGCATTAGAAAAGGCATTTTCCAAGGGGACTCACTATTCCCTCTGTTGTTTGTAATCGCCATGACCCCACTTTCACAAATACTAAACAAAACAGGCCTCGGATACCAAACATCTAAAACATCAAGTCAAATCAACCATCTGCTGTACATGGACGATCTGAAGTTGTATGGAAAGTCCCAGTCAGAAATCGAATCACTGCTAAACACTGTCCGTATATTCAGTAGCGATATAGCAATGGAGTTTGGACTAGACAAGTGTGCTGCATTAATAATGAACAGAGGGAAAATAAGAAAAACAGAAGGAATAGAACTGCCCAATGGAAGCAAGGTCAAGCACCTGGAAGAGAAAGAACCTTACAAAGACTTGGGCATTCTCCAGGCTGATAACATCGCACACACTGAAGTTAAAAGAAAAATGGGAAGTGAATACATCAGGAGCGTTAGAAAAATCCTCAAGTCCAAACTCAATGGCGGGAACACCATACAAGCCATAAACACCTGGGCTATACCTGTTATCAGAGACACTGCAGGAATAATAGACTGGACCCAGGCAGAGCTAGAGACGCTAGATCGTAAGACCAGGAAAATCATGACCATCAATCATACTCTGCACCCCCGCAGTGATGTAGATAGGCTATACCTCCCTCGCAGCTCAGGTGGAAGAGGAATGCTGCAAGTCCATCAAACAGTAGAGGAGAAAAAAGAGGCCTTGAAGAATATATCAAGGACAGTGAAGAAGATGCACTTCAAATGGTCAATAATGTGAAACTATTCAACACCAACGAAACGAAACAAAGCAGGCCTACAAGAAAGAACAAGTCAAGAACCGAGCAGAAAAATGGAAAAATAAGCCCCTGCATGGTCAATATTTGCACAATATAACTGGAAAATCAGACATCACCAAGACCTGGCAATGGCTTAAGAATAACAACTTGAAGAAAGAAACAGAGTGTCTAATATTGTCTGGCTGCACAAGAACAGGCACTAAGAACAAATGCAATAAGAGCAAAAGTAGAAAAATCCACCACAAACAGCAAGTGCCCGCCTTTATAAAGAAGCAGATGAAACCGTGGACCACCTAATCAGCTGTTGTAAAAAGATCACACAGACTGACTACAAACAAAGGCATGACAAAGTAGCAGGGATGATACACTGGAACATCTGCAAAAAATACAAGCTACCTGTAGCCAAACATTGGTGGGACCATAAAATTGAAAAAGTTGAAGAAAATGAAGATGTAAAAATATTATGGGACTTCCGACTACAAACAGACAAACATCTGCCACACAATACACCAGATATCACTGTAGTCGAGAAGAAAGAAAAACAAGTCAAAATAATCGACATAGCAATACCAAGGGATAGCAGAATAGAAGAAAAAGAAATAGAAAAAAATCACCAAATACAAAGATCTACAAATTGAAATTGAAAGGCTGTGGCAGAAAAAGACCAAAATAATCCCAGTGGTCATTGGCGCCCTGGGTGCAGTTCCAAAAGACCTTGAAGAGCACCTCAACACCATAGGGGCCACAGAAATCACCTTCAGACAATTACAAAAAGCAGCTTTACTGGGAACAGCCTATATTCTGCGACGATATCTATAACAACAGCAACAACATTGACAATAAAATTCTGGCATCCCAGGTCCTTGGGAAGGACTCGATGTCTGGATAAAACAAACCAGTCAATAACACCTGTCTGACTGTGTAAAATAAATAAATAATAATAATAATCTGATATAAAGACAAGATCTGTAATCTGAGATGTGAACTTGGCTTGTCAATGTCAGCTTAATGTGGGTTTGGTATGGCACCAATCTGAAATTGCTAAAAGATCATGAGTTCATATGACATACTTCATGGAAGTGCACACACTGCCAAGATTTCTGGTTTTCATTCAACTGGCATGTGACTGATTATGTGAGCCAGCCCTTAGATTCTATCTGTACATCTGTATATTTCAGAAAAGAGACTGTATATTTCAGAAAATTGGGATATTAAATATTTTTCTCCGGGAAGATTAAACATAATTTAGTTACTTCTAAACCACCTCCTTCCAAACTAAAAATAAATAAATAAATAAATAACAAAATGCAGAGTCAATATACTGCATACAGAATCATTACTGAGTATTACATTACTCAGTAAAAAATAAATAATTATGCCAATTCTCTTTTTTGTGGATGTCAGGCTGACTCCACAATAGCTGGTGAATGTAACAGTTTCTGAGAAGATGGAAATGGCTCACAAGTGTAAGTTGTAATAACTTTCATTTCCTGGGACAATAGATGTATATGGAAAGGAAATGTGGGTTGATTTGAATTAATGCCAATTACCCAATTCCATCATAAGACTGAGGGAAAACCCAGTAAAATTAGATAACTTGCTAGTATTGCTCATAATATATTACTGTAAACCCTTGGGCTCTGGGGACAAGACATCCAAAATATTAGTCACTGGGCTGGAGTGCTTTCTGTATGCAATGCCATATGTTTAAGATGTAGTGCTGTTGAGAGGTCATCAGTTGCATAAGTAATCATATATAAAAACTGACCATAAGTGTGTGAGTGTGTGTGCACATGTATGTATGAAAATAATAATAAATATATATATATATTATATTCATTTGAAACTTCCTTACATTTGACTACATTTCAGTGAATTATCCATGTCGTTTTTATTTTGACAGCTCTCTTTACAGCAGTAAAACAAAATGTGTGCATTGCAAATGGCAAGGATTCAAATTTCAGCTATGTTTATCCAAAATAGCACTGAACTGCTTCTGTACTTATGCTATACTGCCTACAGCCTTACGGAAGGGGAGACAGATGGGATGAATTTAGCAGGGAAACAGCTGGGGCTTGAAGAAGAGACAAGCAAAAGTTTTGCTATCAGGCTTCATTATGTATCAAGGTACCAGTAAAATGTGTATCCGTAAGGCAGCCAAAAAAGTGTGTGTCATTTGACTAGTGATAATTACCTTTTCTCAACAGCTGACAATGTTCTAAGTAGCATTAAATAGGTATAATAATTAAGCAATAAGACAAGGCAGGCAGTGCTTTGCTGGGGATTAATGCTTGCCTCGGGTGTGTTGCGAGGCATAAGGCTGAAGGGCGAGTAGTTTCAGCCGCCCGAGAAATGCAATAATCCCCCAGAAATGCACTGCCTAAAATGTTTCATTGCTATTTAAAAAATGGAACTGCAAAGAGGACAAAATGTTAGATATTTTAATATCCTGAGGATTTTGTTGACATGGGACTGACATTTTGACAGCCAATTCCATTCATACCCAGCCTTTTAAAGGCAATTTCACTTATGCCTCATTTCACAATTTTTAGTAGTTTTTTTGTAATGCTCAGTTATGATACATGTTGAAAATGTATGCATACTGGATTTGTCACAGTACACACTCACTATGGCAGAAACTACAATAGCTTTTAGGCCAGCAAGTGCAGTAGTTAGACCTATGTGCTTGTGAGAAAGCTTTGTGTTCTTTGGTTCAGTGGTTTCTCAATATTTCTCTTCTTCAAGACTGCCCATGTCCAATTTCATCCTGGAGGTGTTTTAACTCTTTGCACCAAAAAGATGCAATCACTGAAAAGACAGACAAAGTATTACTGATGCTTCAGAAATATTTCAAGAGCTGCTTGATTAAGTGCACAGCCACATGCTTTTAGTAATACTCATATGTATTTTGTGTTACAGCTTGGTCAAAGCAAAACTTCTCAAGGCCTGAGCAAACCCTAAGAAAAAACAACTGTGCTTGTACTTCCCCAGTGTTAAATAAAGCAATGTAAGAAATATTGCTTAGTGGGTGGAAACAACTTGTTTTGTTTCTCAGAAGAGTCAGACAGAGAAATCACATGGACTCACACAACTCTTTATGGTCCAGGGAATTTAGGAATTTTTTAATACCTAAATGGATACATCACCAGCATCATAACAACTAGTTAATGATACAGCCTCCAGCAGTAGCAGCAACAAAACAACAAGCAGTAGGTCACATAGCCCAACACAGATCCTGACCCAAGATGGATACAAGAACTACTGTGGACTGTGGAGGAGTGATCACAGAAAAATCCATGTCTCTCTTAGCAACTGGCCTGATTAGCTTAAGAAAGACTTGCCTCATACATTGAGGGCTACAGAATCATGGGGAGAAATAGCTTTAAAGGTATTTAGACAGCACTTTGTCCTCCCAGCAAGTGTGCAACTTATCAAATCATGGTTTAGGATCAGATTTGAAAAACAATAGATGGGGATATGTTATAGCAGCAAAGGCGAGGCGATTAAAATTGTGGGCAAGCTGTTTTCTTGTAAATATTAATGGTTGCTAGTTGCAAAAAACAACAACACAAAAACAAAAACCTGAGAGAAGCTGCCTAGAATTTAAAAAATAAATAAATGAGAACTTTATCCCTTCTGTGTTTCTATTATGTAGTGCTGCAGATATCCATAATGCATAACATTCATGTTCCTTACCAATGTAACTTCCATACAAGTCCCTGGTGTAAATAACATGGCTAGAGCAAGCATGGCATTTTGGAGTCTGGGTTTACAATTATTTAACACTTCTGCAACGATGCTTCATGCCAGTATTTAAAGGCATTTAAAATGCCTTTCAAGCTCTATATGTGGAAATGAAGATTTCAAAATGGCTCGAGTCTCGGAAAGCATCGCAACTCAAGCAAAACCAAAAGCAAATGTGGTACCACTTAAAGTACTTTGCCAAATGGGCTGGTAATTAGATTTTAGTACTACTCGGAGTTCATGTAAGGCCAGTAGAAAGAGCCCAATTATTGTTAAATACCCAGTGTGGGTATTTGCTACTGAACTGCTGTGCAGTTTCTGTCTCTGGCTGATACTTGCAAAACATCACACTGTGCATCGGAAATATCACAGGGATACCACACAGAAACTGAACTTTAAACACACAGATGCATCCACAATATGGAATGAAGAAAATGAGACAGATGTAGGTAGCCAGGTATTTAAATACTCACTATTTAAAGAAAAACTACATCACCAGAAACCTGTTTTAGAAGTATTAAATAGGGTCCCCATTCTGACTAAGTGCATGCACTTAAAATAAAAATGCACTTAATAGAATGCACTTAAAATAAAGCCAGGATATTATCTATGACAACTTTTATGCTCATGGGTCATTTTGGGGGAGCTTCTGAACCAGATGCCTATTTTGGGATATACCATGCTGTTCCTGCTATCTAGCATTACGTAAATAAGTTTCTTCCACAAGTGTGCTAGCATTATGTTGCACTTGCTCAGTCCTTTGATCTTAGATTAGCAGCTTAATGCTTTCTTTAAGACACAACACACTAAATGTTTAGGTCATGCAAAGCGATTTGGTAATGAATTTTCTGCTTAGCCGAGACAAATACACTTAGGAAAGAAAGAAAAAGTGTGTGGCCTAAGCAGAATGTAATATGGTTTTCATTATGCACTTATAACACAGTCATTCAAGTGTCCTATTCTCATAACCATAGGGTGCTCATAGTGGCACCACATTTTAAAAGATCTTGAGGAATCTGAAGGATAGTGCTTACTTGCAACGTTAAAGGTAGAACATAAATCATTTCATGAGTCACACTGCGATTCAGTTACAAAAATAATATTTATCATTATTTACTTGGCAAAATAATCATGTTTGCCAAGTAAAATATTACAAAACTGAAATAAAAATGTTCTTACAATAAGCATGCACTGATCCAATAAATTGATTTGCATGACCAATACATTTGCACTGACACCTCAAAGGCATTCTGAAAATTCAGAAGATAGGCACACCATGGAAACTGTAAGCAATGTATTTCATACCACTAATGCTGTCTCCTTGTTCAACATACTTCTTGGGCAATTCATATTGAGTCACAGAATATTTCAGGTCTTGTATTGTTTAACACATCAGGGATGTTATTCAGACCTTTGGTGCAGTGGTGAATGAATGGAGAGCTGCACTCCTGCAAAGGGCCCTTGTGCAATCAG
Source organism: Hemicordylus capensis (assembly GCF_027244095.1). Classification (NCBI taxonomy): domain Eukaryota; kingdom Metazoa; phylum Chordata; class Lepidosauria; order Squamata; family Cordylidae; genus Hemicordylus; species Hemicordylus capensis. The sequence continues at coordinate 386,597,967 of NC_069657.1, read as the reverse complement.
AACTCTCCTTCCATACACAGAATGAACCTCTGCTGACAGCTTGGCAAAGGTCAGGATGCTGCTCCCAATGTTTTTATAGTTGGGAGTGAATCTTAATTAATAAATGAACATTTTATGTAAGTAATACTTAACACCGAAGCACAGACATATTAAATAGACAACTGGTATAGAAAATAAAATAATATGATACAGCAAGGCATATTAAAAATCCACTTCCTGTTCTTGTTCATTTGCACTGTATTTAAACAACTAAACATACTGCCTGACATTCTCCACAGCCTTCAGAGGGTGGAGCAAGAGCTCTGCCCTTATAAGACGTGCTAAACTAACTGCCCTCCATAAGCCCTGCTCACTGGTGGAAATATGTCCCTGAGGGCTGTGCAGCCCTCCAGGACATATCTCGACAAGCAATTAGGGCTTTTTTGAGAGGGGAGAGAAGCGAAAATCACATTCCAATTCCTGTTGGGATATGCACAAACCGTTGGACAGATGGTTTTGGTGGTGGCGGCGGGGGTTACCTTTAAGGAGCAGGTAGGGTGCCCTTACCCCGCTTCCATGTTGCTCCTGCCGGCACTGCCTCCAAAACTGCTGGCACAGGGCTGTTGTATACCTCAGTGTAAAAACGGAAGTGCCCGACACACGCTCCTTAAAGGTAACCCCCCCCCCAGTCGCCGAACCATCTGTCCAACAGTTTGTGCATATAGAACAGGGTTTATGGAGGGCAGTTAGTTTACCACTTCTGGTCCAAATGCCAGACCTCCGTACTGATCTGGTGGTCTGGAAAAGGACCGCTGAACCGGTTTGTGCACATCCCTAATTCTTGTGTGCACGTCTGGAGGCAGCTAGTTTAACCGCTCCTTAAAAGGGTGGAGCTACACCCTCCTATGGCTAAAGAGCATGTCAGTCATTAAGTAAAAGCTGTTTCCCCCCAGTACCTTAAAAAAAATTGACTGAACCATGTCCCAAGGTTTTAAAAATGAATGCCAATCAGAAGGAAAAAGTACTGATTTATGTCTGAAGAGATGTCCAGAATAAATAATATTTCTACATTATGTTAACTCATGTTATTTGCACAAATAATAAACTAGTTGCAATCATTTACCCATTTACAATGATTTCACCCGACTGGATTAAACAGGTCACTCCAATAATTAAAGTTCAATTTCAGATCATTTTGCCATATCAGCTATCCACATGGAAGGAGAGAGGGAAGAAAAGAGAGAGAAATCAGGCCGTTCCCTTGGGTGAAGTGCTTTTTAAAAAATCACAAAAAATCTCGCATGTTTTGCTAGAGAGATAGCTTTCCAGAAATGCTGTGCTTCCCTAAAATGTCTGAAGGGAAGACCACTCCAGGTACTTGGCTGCTAACACATCCCAGCAGCATGGCACACAGTTAGGATTTGACACATCGAGTCTTTATAAATCCAACATCTATGAATTCAGACAAGTTTCCTTCTTATTTATAGTAACAGGCAAGTAAAGATTTCTGCCGTCTTGTTACACAGATGGCTGTAACTTTTTTTTTTTTAAATTGTTAACTTACAGCCACTGATGCCTGAGGAATAGACATACATCTGCCCCAAACTGCCAATCATCTAGGCTTTTCCTTTGAACTACACTAGAAAAAATTGCTTAAGTAGGTGTTAAAAGCCCATTTTAAAATGCAAAATATTAATCATGCAGCAGGTGAAAAAAAGCACAAACTGTAACATTTCACATTTGGAAAATTATTAGTTAGTGCAATTGAACAAGCAAATATGGGAAGGAAGAGAACTGTGAACATGGAACGAGGACTTTTGGAAGTGAGCAAGAATTACTCCACTAAAGAAAACCAAATAAAAATGTAGGAGCAGCATTTTTCTAAGGGGAAAAAATCCTACAAAATGGTTGTTGTGAGGTTGTTGTGAAGACTGGGTAGCATCCTGAGCACAAGGTACCTTCCCCACCCTCTCCTCCTTACTGAAGCTCCCTGACCCCTGGAAAACTTGAGGTATTCAATTCCCACTGTGGGATTGAGGACCTTGAAAAAAGGCATCGGACTGTAGTGTGAGGAGGATACCTAGAAATCATGAGAGAAACGGCTAGAAGAGGCATTGCTCCATTTGTAGTTTCCAAATATTTCCCCTCACCCTGGAGTATCCCCTATGCCATATCCTGCTGTTCCTGGAGGATTACTCACACTTAGCCCAGGCTTTTCACAGGAATTCAGGAGCTTAATTAGGGAAGGTGTTTTGCACCACTGCAAGTTATGCCGATGCAACACTCTGAATTCTAAATGATATCCAGTGCTCCCAAGTTGAATGTTTTACCTGTCCTTAGGAAACTGAATCAAATACAATCTTTAAAACAATTTAATAACACAACCATAAGAAATTAAGGGCAATGACTCACATTTCAGAGAATGCCGGTTTAAGTGCACCATTTGCCTATTGAAAATGAAGTGAGATACAATTGGATTTGTATGTATTATTTATTATTATTATTTTTACATTTTATATCCTGCTCTTCCTCCAAGGAGCCCAGAGCAGTGTACTACATACTTAGGTTTCTCCTCACAACAACCCTGTGAAGTAGATTAAGCTGAGAGAGAGGTGACTGGCCCAGAGTCACCCAGCAAGTATCATGGCTGAATGGGGATTTGAACTCGGGTCTCCCCAGTCCTAGTCCGGCACTCTAACCACTACACCACTAGGGATGTGCACGGACCATGGAGACGCGGTCCGACGCTGGGGGAGTGTTGCTTTAAGGGCGGGGGGGTTGTACTTACCCCTCCTGCTGCTTTCCCGCCTCCGGTGGTCCAGTTCTAAGCAGAATTTTCGGGGCGGCAGCAGTTCTCCCTGCCACCCTTGCCTCCTTGTTGTTTGCCAAATGCAGAAGTAACTCCCGCACGTGCGTGACGCATGCGGCGGTCGGCGCATGCGCAGGAGTTACTTCTGCATTTGGCAAACAACAAGGGGGCGGCAGCGGCAGGGAGGACCGCTGCTACCCCGAAGATTTTGCTTAAAACTGGAGCGCTGGAGGGGGAAAAGCAGCAGGAGGGATAAGTACAACCCCCCTGCTCTTAAAGCAACCCCCCCCCGCGCGACGGTCTGTTGGACCACCAGACCAGCAAACCGGTTCGCAGGCCTCCAACATGGCCTGCGAACCAGTTCATGCACATCCCTATACACCACGCTGGCTCCATGTAGACACATTCTCCATACTGTCTTTCCACAGATTAATGGAGTACGTAAGGCTGTAGTCATAAGTAAAGGGAAACTGTGCCATTGATTCAGTGTTGACTACTGGCAACCACAGAGAGCCCTGTGGTTGTCTTTGGTAGAATACAGGAGGGGTTTACCATTGCCTCCTCCCGCGCAGTATGAGATGATGCTTTTCTGCATCTTCTTATATCGCTGCTGCCCGATTTAGGTGTTTCCCATAGTCTGGGAAACATACCAGTGGGGATTTGAACCGGCAACCTCTGACTTGCTAATCAAGTCATTTCTCCGCTGTACCATTAGGTGACTTTGCAGTCATAAGTACTAGGGAGTAAATTCCACAGAACTCAGTGAGATTTGCAGACAGAGGCTGGATGGCCACCTGTCAGGGATGCTGTAGCGATTTCGTACCCTGAGTAGTGGGTTGAACTAGAGGATCTCCAAGTTCCCTTCCAATTATAAAATGTGATGATTGAGCTATAAACATGTTAGGACAGCACTGACATATAGACAGATAGATAGATAAATATTGATATATACATAGACACTATCTCAAAATCAGTGGCTGACATCTTAATGACTGAAGCACTGGTGCTCTCTGAGATGTGCTGGTGCTACAGATGGGATCAACTGACTGAGTACTGGCACTTTTGTGAGGGGACAATGGATTTTGATAACTTCCCCTTTGCCCAGAAGCCTTTTGTATCACCCAAAAATATGTTCCTGAGAGTTGTACAGCTCCTCCGCACTGGACGTTGACCATTGTTTTTCTCTATACCATAGTCTTTAAAGGTGTCACAGACTCCTTTTTGTTTTGTTGAAGACTAATATAGCTACACCTATGGAATTCCTCCTTCCTATTCCACATCCTGCTAGCAAGCAACTGAAATGTCAGTTGGCAACTCTCAGGGAGCCAGATTTGACAGGCTACCACTTGCCAATGTTAGTATTTAACTGGTCAAGTTGTGTTCATTATTTTATCTTGAAAGGAATCTGAAGACAAACAAGACATGTGTGTGCTTCATAGTAATTTTGAACCGGTTCATATGCAAGTAAACATGTGAAGTAGTCCATCCATTCTCAGGGATGTTACCAATGAGGAAACAACATCTGACCTAACATGTTCCTGGTCACAGCTACTGCTTCTTGGCATTGAACACAGCAGCACATTTTTCAGCCAATAAAGCAGAAGCTATTTCCAGGGACCCATCAAGCCAGACAGTGCTCCTCCATGCAGCTGTGTCCGGCTGCTTCACATACATAGAGAAGTTTAGTCATGTCTGGACTGGTCCACAGTAAATATCAAGAAAATTATCCTTACAACCACCTTACAAGGTTTAACACCCTGAACTGTATAGACTTTGGTTATATTAAATACTTGCTCCTGGAATACTTGCATTTTCTGATGCTTGGGAATCTTACATTCATCCTTACAATTTTACTGTGATAACCATACAGTTTAGAACTTACTCTCTCTGGGTATCTCCCCCACCACCACTCATTTTCCTTTATACATTTTTTTAAAACTTCTGAAAACACTTTTGTATGCTATGTAGAGATCCACACTTGATTCAGTTTTAATGTATTCTTCTTTCCTCACAAATTCCTTCTTTTTTAAAAGAAAAGAAAGAAACCAAATACAGTGACACATTTTTAAAAAGTACATCATGTTTGATATATTTTGTAAAACACCTTAAAGCACCACCTGACAGGGTACACTATCTCTACTCAGTCATTAATCAGGGTGGTATTCCATGGGTGGGGACACTGGTCATCTCCCCATTGTCATGGTCAGATCACCATCTGGTTAAGATAGAACTCACAGCCAAGACCCACCTCTGCAGGAGTAAAGGATCTATGCGACTGGGCCACCTGAGGATGTTATTGGATCCAAGAGGATTCCAAGAAGCCTTGTTGGGGTTTAGGGTTGGCTCTGCTAGCAATGCTCTGGTGCAAACATGGAAATGGACTCACTAGAGCAGTAGACACAATCGCTCCTAAGCATCCTTTCTGACTTGCTTTAAAGATAGCCCCGTGGTATTCGGATGAACTATGGGAGCTGAAGCAGTGAGGAAGATGACTAGAACACAAGTGGAGGAAGACAAGTCTGGTCGGACACAAATCTGATTGGGCAGAACACAGAGCACATTTGAAGATTTATGCTCTGGCAAAGAAGCAGTTCTTTTCTGCCCATATTGCTTCCACACATTCATGTCCAGCATTCATGTCCTGCTGAGTTATCTAGGGTTGTGAGAGGGCTATGTACCCCTCCCCCTTTAATTTAAACTTGTAACCACTGGTCACTTACTGTGACATTTTTAACGGCTTTTTTGAAGATAAAATATCTCATATTTGGGCCGAGCTGGATTCCACAGTTACTGCAGAGTCTACTGTGGAGGTGCTTCTCTGAGGGATGACAGGATGCCTCCTTGTCTTATGGAGGCTATTATTAAAACACTTTTGAAGAAAACTGCACTGGATCCCTCTGAATTAGCTAATTACAGATCTTTTTCTAACCTTCCATGGTTGGGCATGGTGATTGAGCGGGTGGTGGCTTCTCAGCTCCAGGTTTGGATGATGCAGATTATCTAGACGTATTTCAAACTGGCCTTCGTGTGGGCTATGGGGTTGAAACTGCCTTGGCCAGCCTGATGGATGATCTCCAACTGGCTATCGAAAGAGGAAGTATGACTCTGCTGATCCTTTTGGATTTCTCTGCAGCTTTTGATACCATCGACCATGGTATTTGACCCCAAATGGGTTACACAGTTTGCCCTATCTGCAATGTGGCTTTGGTAGGATAGGAGGCATCTCTGCAATGGTTCAGAATGGAACATTAACCAAGAGACCATGTCCTGACATGACACCAGAATCCTCTGAAGCTTCACCAAGTTCATCAGGCTGTATCTATTGCTGCAATGAACCAGATATCCCTAGGATCTCACCTTATCTCTGCACAGAGAGGAATCTCCTGATTCACAGAGAACTGTCACTTCCAGGCAATCTATACTATATATTGCTAAAGACTGAGGGAACTCTTTTCCCAATTGATGATGAAACTGTGCTTCCTCAGGCAAAAGATGGTCTTGGCCATGTCTGATTCTGCTTGCTAGAAGGGAGGGCACCCAATTAAAAAGTTGGTGAGAGAAGGGTACACTGCTATTCCCTGCAACTTCAAATATGAAACAAGCCCTATGAAGACCTTTGTAAAAAAAAACCCTGAGGTGGAGAAGGAAAGGCATATCTGAAGGGTAGTGCTCAGTACTCAAAGTACTTCGCATTGTATACAAACCTGCATGTTCAATCTTTTCAGGTAAAGAACAGTGTCTATATTCCTTTTCTTCTTTGGAATGGTAAAAATAATTCAATAGACCGCAGAGCCCTGTTGTGGAGGTAAGACTGGCAGTATTGCCATGAAATCCAGAAGCTGTGAGATCACTGCCATGCACAATTTGGCTTCTGGATCTTAGGGACTCTCACTAGGATCCCCAGCTAGCTACAGGTCATGCCCTGTGGAGACTTTCACCAACATTCACCAGTTCACAAGGTCCTAAAGATGGCCCCAGAGGGTCACTGAAGAATAGGTGACATTGGCATCTCTTGCAGAGGAGAAACTGAATAGGAAAGCTGATGGATCCTTTCCCCGAGGGTGGTTCCCTGTATGATCTGGGCTTCAACATGGTTTTGCAATACAGGTGGCCTTTGTTCACTGCCGACTCTGTATCCGTGGTTTTGTGTATCTGCGGTTTTGCATATCCGCGATTGAGTCTTAGAGACCCAGTTTCATTATCCACAGGTAGAAAGATAGGTGAAATTCACCTATCCACAGTTTTGAGTGGCAGGAAATGACCTGGAAATGACTTCCAATGTCATTTCTGGCTGCCATTTTCCAGCAGAGAGCCATCTTGTGGCTCTTAAAAATGAGCAAATATTTGACCATTTTAGGGGTGGGGGGGGCATTGTTGGAGAGCTGGAGACTAAGGTACTGTCCTTTTCTTCACTTATTTCTGCACCCCTTGCTTTTTTGGACCTTTCTGTTTTGTTTTGTTACGAACCTAACCACCCAATTACCATTGACTCAAGGCTTTGTTATTCGTGGTTCTGTATTCATACCTATAGGCAAGAACAGAACCCCCATGAATAATGAGGGCCACCTATAATTACATTGTAGAAGTGCTTTGGCCTTTCTTGCCTCTTCTTTGCCTGTGAAAAGAGCTTTCTGCTTATCTAGCACGATATCCAGGATGTGGATACATATCCACATCCATACAGGATGTGGATGCGCATACATCCACCTGTGTGGAGATGTATGTGTATCTCCCTTCCAAAGTACTTAGATCCTAAGAAGGGGGACCCCACTAGCTGTGACTGCGAATTAGGATTAACATGCTGCTATGAAGTCCAACAAGATCTTTCAGGCAAACATCTGGGGGTGATTTGGGGGAGGGAAGAGTTCCTACACCATTCCTGGCAGATGAGCAGAGCCTTTGTTTGGCTGTTAAATCAACCCACAGATGATAGCAGCAAGAGAAGGCTCTACGGGGAGAAAATGGAACTGGGTCCTGATCTGCTCCGATTGGCCCCTCTGGCCACAGAACTCTCTGACAAAAATGGCCACTGACTGCCGGAGACTCTTATGACTGCATTTTACACACGCAAGCAATAACTGAGGTAGAATAGCTGCTATTTTCATCTTACCTCAGTAAACATCAAGGTACAGAAGTCAGGCTTCCCAGGTGTGAACAGGCTGGGTAGGCAGCCTTCCCATGGGTTCTCATGATCAACAATAGCTGGCTTTTCTGTCTCCTACCATCTAATTGCTGGTCAGGAGAACCAGGGGTGGTTTACTGCAAAGGCAATATAGCCTATAGCGGCAAATTTTGAGGGGTGGCAAATCTTGGGGGGACAGGGGGAAGTTAAATCTGTTTTTAATACTTTTAAAAACCTCAGTCACCACCACCATCCCACGGCCCAAACTGTCATGATTTGGGAGGCAGGTGGGCCCACTAGGAGCTCTCGCTGCCATCCCTGTCATACCACTATCACACAGCTGTGGTTGTAAAAGCGATTTAAAACAGACTTAACTTTCCCCTGCCTCACCCCCAAGCCCTTGACTTGTAAAGGGCAGCCCTTGCCAGGGCGGCAAATCTTTGGCTGCCTATGGACAGCAAAAAGCTTAATCCGCCCCTGAAGATAATGGGCTCATTACAGTGCACCACAAATTAAAAACAATGGCCATGTCACCCATCTGTATGGTATTCAGGGCAACTGGCTAGGTGATCCATGGGTAGAGAGATTTCTCTCAGTCCTTCCCAGCTTCTTTGGTGCACTGGCATCCAGTGAAGCAAGTTCCTCTCCTGAAAGATAGAATGTTCCTGAGAAAAAAGAATTGGTCACCATGTGCTGATTGATGCTGAAGATGCTTTGAAGCCCTGCTTAAAGGGGGCATCTTTTGTTGGAAGCATCCTTGAGGAATTCCTCCCCATCTACTGATCCACCCCAATGGGAAAAGGGAAGGGTCAGAGCAGAAAAAGAAGAAAGAGAAATGAAACAAAAATAGGAACTCAGTCCTAAGAATCCCTGTATCCAGTTCATGACAGCTGTGGTCTGGGAAGATGGGGAGTCCCTCCCCCAGTACACAGCTCTATCAACCAGCCAGGGGATTTTGGAATATGTCAAGACAGCCTTTTGGACCCTTCCAGGAGAAAAATGCATTATAACCCTTTTGAGGTTGGGCAATCAGATCTACCTACAGTTTTTTAAAATGTGGGCACACCATATATTGGTAATGGTGTGATGCTTACTATTTATTAATTGCAAATCCTAACACTGCATTTGCCCTTTTCACTGCCACAGCATATTGAGTTGATGCATCAATGAGTTTTCTACAGTGATTTCAAGATGTTTCTTGACTGATCATAGCCAAATTAGACTTAATAACATTTAGATCAAGTTAAGACTCTTATTGTCCCAAAGAGCATTACTTTGCTTTTATTTACAGTGAAACCTATCTGATATTCTGCTGTTTTTCCTGTCTTTTTTCTGTTCCACCCAGCTTAGAGATATTTTAGGAATGCACTGCCTACCAATATGTTTTCAGGTACAAAACAAAAGATTACCACCTTTTAAAGCCCTAAACAGCTTGGGGCCCAGGTACCTTAGAACCTGCCAGTTCCCAGCTGAATCTACCCCACTCTCAAGGTTGGTTAGGGAGAGCTCAGCTCTGCATGTGGACACCTACTGAAGCTTGCTTGTCAAGTACAAGGGACAGGGTCTTCTCAGTCATCCCCTACAGGCTATGGAATTCACTCGGTTGAGATCTACGTGGCTCCCTCTCATACACTCTTAAAAAAAAATATCACAAATAAACACTGTCTATTGGCCTTAGACAGTGGTCTAGGCAGTGTCAATTACTTTTCTTTCAGTTAGGTCTAAAGGTTCATCCCTTGTCACCTTAATTTGGCAAAGTTCTTCAGCTGCAATATCTGAAATAAACAGGTCAGGTACACATCTTTCAATCTTCTTAGTGAAGCCTGTCTAAAAGGTAAATTAATTTACCTTTTCTGCAGTCTTCTTCAGTATTCTGGTTACATCTTTGTCATCTAATAGTCCTGTTGCTTGTCTTACTGGTTTTTCACTTCTAATGTAATTATGTTTTTATTGTTTATTCCTCTAATTTGCTCAAATTCTTGTCCTAGGTATGCCTTTAAGAGTACCATTGAAGAGGTCTCTTTCTTTAAAGGGACTGTTTTTTGGGGAAAACAAAACCCTCTTAAAATTAAATATGACTGTTGACTCTTTGGGCCAGTTTTCCACTCACGTTTGTTAAATATCTTAATTTTAGCTGTCCCCTGAATTATTTTTGTATGCCATCAGAGTTTTGCTCAGGGACAAATAGCATGTTCTTATTTCTGTATGACTTTGTAATCTGGAATTTCTTTCCAGAGATATTTAGTTTATTTTGAATCTTTCAATTAATTGGGCTTTCTGCTTTTTTTGACATGTAGAGCACCCCCGCCAGTATGACCTACTATCTTCTTTTCTATAGATTTTATATGTACTATATCTATCTATCTATCTATCTATCTATCTATCTATCTATCTATCTATCTATCTATCTAAAATCCACTATATCCCATGGTTTTTTAACTGTTCCATCAAGTTTTTGTATGACTATTATGACTGGGACAAAGCACAGTAGGACCAAGAAAGGTATGGTGACCATTCCAGTGTTAGAAAGGAGGGATGACATGTAAACACATTGCTGGAAAACAGTTCTCTACTGTTTGGGCTGTGGTGGCTTGATACAGGAAGAAGCTTCTGTATGGGAAGAAGCTCCTCTGTACAGGAAGAAGCTTCTAGGTGCACACTGCCAAAACTAGACATGCTACTTTGGCCCTTAGGGAGACCTGTGTCAAAGATTTTTAAAGTTGGAACCTAGACTAAGGATGTAGGAAACTGGACAAAGAGATGCACAACCCAAACTGCGTTCTGGTCACCGTATCTTAAGAAGGGCATTGTAAAAATGGACAAGTTGCAGAAGAGGGCAACCAAGATTATTAGGGGCCTGTAGCATCTTCCTCATGAGGCAAGGCTACAACACCCAGGGCTTTTTAGTTTGGAAAAGAGATAACTACGGGGAGGTGTGTATAAAATTATGCATGGGGTAGAGAGAGTGGACAGAGATAAATTTTTCTCCCTCTCTCACAACACTAGAATCAGGGGTTATCCCATGAAACCAAAGGCCAGGAAATTTAGGACCAACAAAAGGAAGTTGTTTTTCACACGGCACAAAACTAATCTATGGACTTCTCTGCCATGGGATGTGGTAATGGACACAAGCTTGGATGGCTCTAAAAAGGGGCTTAGACAAATCTATGGAAGATAGTTCTAGTAATGACTATTAATCTGGTGGCTACAGGCCATCTCCAGCCTCAGAGGCAAGATACCTCTAAATACCAGTTGCAGGGGAGCAACAGCAGGAGAGAGGGCATGCCCTCACCTCTTGACTGTGGACTTCTCAGAGGCATCCGGTGGGTCACTGTGGGAAACAGGATGCTGGTCTAGATTGGCCTTGGGCCAGATCCAGCAAGGCTGTTCTTATCCTGAGTATTATTTCCCCAACTAATTAATATACTAAAAATTAAAAATGCCTGTAAGGAAGAAGGGTTGTTTTTTGGGGTTTTGTTTTTTTAAAATCCCTTTCTGGTACTAGAGAAGAAAGTCACCCAAGTCCCCACATTACTTCACTGAGACAGATACAAACAAGGCTAAGGGAGGAAGAGGTCTTCTGGCTACCTAACATCAGTCTGATACCCTCTCTTCAGTGGATGGCAATGAACACCTACCAATGTCTAGGAAACCAGTGAAAAATGAATTTATAATGGATACAGTCCATAACTTAGAATAAACAAATCAGTAAACATGAACATGTTGCTGTTTATAAAGCACTTGACTCCTAACATGCAACTTAATAGATTTTGATATGAATATTTCCAAAGGGACTAGAAACTGGGCCAAAGGATTATAAATGACAAGATTCATAAATAGCAAGTAAGACATTTAGAAATTCAGTGAGAGGGTAAAACTGGGGAAGCAGCTTCTTATGCAGATGCAGGGTGATTTCTGATGGCTTATTAGAGAAGGTTAGCTGTCTCTGAGGCAACAAGCAAAAGGTTTTAATTGTGATAATAATACATAGAGGAATCAGATGAGAAAGGAAAGGAGAGCCTCCAAGAAAAAAATTTCTAGTGCATCACAGCCTTTCAGCCACAACAACTCTGTGACATTAAACTGAGTCAGAGGTAACCACATATAGAGTAACACAGCCATTATATTACCATCTACTTCCTCAGCCTAGAAGTTTCACCTGGCTACCCAGCTACTTTTGAAATTGTTTTGGCTAAGAAGAGAGAGCATGCTGCTCATCCAGTCCCAACCCCAACCCCTTTATGAACCAAGGATCTCCTTCACATGTGGTAACATTACCACTTCAGTTTAATGCTCAGAGAATATACTCAGAGAAACCTTTTCCTCCAAGTTTCCTTTGATAGAGAAATCTCTGTTTGCACAAGTGATGTTCCACCACTGTTGCCAGGGTTATGCTGGACAAGCAGGGAGAGAGTGGAGCGGTGGCACTCCATTAGCAGTGCCATGCACACCCAAGCATCACAACAGCCCACCTAGACCGTCAGATCAGTTCTATGGAACAGTGCTAACTGGGGAGGCAGGGATGTTGGGGAATACTGGAGGGAAAGACTGCTTCCTTTCGTTCTGTCCCACAGTGATAAATAGGAGGCAGGAACTCCAGGCCATCTAGCTCAGCAGGGTGCAACTTCTCAAGAAAAAACTAGTTTTTCTAGCCAGGAATTGCAAGGACAGAATGCTAAGGGGTTTGATTAGTTGTAAGCTGATGTGAGAGAGCCAGCGTGGTGTAGTGGTTAGAATGCTGGACTAGGACCGGGGAGACCCGAGTTCAAATCCCCATTCAGCCATGAAACTAGCTGGGTGACTCTGGGCCAGTCACTGCTCTCTCAGCCTAACCTACTTCATAGGGTTGTTGTGAAAGAGAAACTCAACTATGTAGTACACTGCTCTGGGCTCCTTGGAGGAAGGGCGGGATATAAATGAAATAATAATAATAATAATAACAACAACCAGTCAATAACACCTGTCTGACTGTGTAAACAAGAAATAATAATGATGATGATGTGGCTTGGAAGGACATTTTATCAAGGCTGCAAGATGGCAAAGGCAGTAATGTGCAGTGTCAAATATAGGCACATGCTAAGAAAGCTACAGCTTAGAGCCTCACATAATGAGGGGCCTCTGAATAAAAAAACAAAACCAAAATTTTAAGTTTTACATGGATTTATATTTAAATGTATTTCTAATGCAAATAGACTTATTGCAAGATAACTGGTTTTTGTTAGATAATTAAGTTTTTCATCGCATTTTGGCAAGTAAAAATAAAGCTTTATTATATCTATCTCTATTGTACTATTTCTTATAAATGTATATATATTTGTGATGCTATGTGTGCTTCCCAGAATATGGGAAACTCCTATATTAGGCAGCTGCGATATAGGAAGGTGCTGAAAGGCATCATCTCATCTGCGTAAGAAGAGGCAATGGTAAACCCCTCCTGTATTCTACCAAGAAAACCACATGGCTCTGTGGTCACCAGGAGTCGACACTGACTCGACGGCATAATCTTTCCTTTCCTTTCCTTTCCTTTCCCATGGGGCCGTTTAAACTTGACATAGCTTAGGGCCTCAACATGTCATAATCCATCCCTGAGTGTAAGGAGTGGTTCACCTTCTTTATTGCACACCCAGGGGAGAAAGAGAGACAAGTGGATTATGTGTCTGGCTTTGTCACAACTTGCACTTTGGCAAAGGCAGGGACATGGGCTTTTACAAGAAAACCAGTAAAAAGATTCATGATCCTATTTGGAAGGGGATACTAAGGTCTTAGGGGTGCAGGCTCCTAAACTAGTCCTGCAACAGAGAAATGGAGAACAGTCACGCTTGCAGGATGGTGGCAAATGAAAGTACTGTGACTTAAACTCTTGCCAGTTTCGCCTTTCTTCCAGGGTAAACAAATTATTACTTTACTTGTCCCTGCCTAAGAAATATGCCAAACATGGTGTTTTCTAAGAATCATTAATGAAGTTCTAGCCTAGGTTTTCATCCAGTAATGTTTGTGCAGTCTCCTTCCTCTCCCCTTAATGGTTCCAGTCCTGGCTTGGATAGCAATACACGGGGAAATGGTGTAGTACAGTCATATAGGACAGATTTTACAACATATACAGTATATGAATTAGGTCCAATTAGCTTTCTTTCAGAGCTTGCCTGAACAAGATTAATAATTGACTACACTGGGCAAACACAGGGCCACTGATATGGAACCCAATGTAGTTAAGCAGTCCACTGAGTGTGAATTGCTAATTTTACCAAAACTGAGCACTGACGGAGGGAAAGCGAAGGGAGGGATAAGTGCACGTTCCTCTGCCAGCAAAGCGAGACCCCGCCCCACCTTCAAACTTCAAACCCACCCAGTGTTCCAACCTGTTCGGAGGCCTATAAAAAGACCTCCAAACAGGTTCATGAACATTCCTAGATGCCGGTCACACTCTGCACTAGGGCCTTACAGAAATAGAATGACGTTATGCATAAACAGAGAAAGAATGCCTAGCCAGTGTTGGGCATGTGAAACCTTCTACAGATACTTGTGTGGTCTGCCATCCTTCAGACTGCTCACTGTCCACAAACCCTTGGTGACCCCAATAAAGGAGAAAGATTTGGATCAAGCATCACTACAATGTCAACTTCTTTTGATAAGAATGATGAAGTTCAATCTAATAGCTGAATATGTTCGAGGGGAAAAGCTGGTACTTGCAGACGCCTTATCACATAGACCCATACGGCAGGAAGGCTCCTATGACTTAGAAGAGGAAGTACAAGCTGCATCAAGGTGTGTAATGCAGTACACACCTTCATGGAAACACCTGACAAGCAGCTTCTTCAGATCAGAACAGCTACTCAACATGAGCCAGAATTTCAAGATATCAGAAATGGGTGGCCTGAATATGTCAACGACACTTCAGATGGACTAATAACAAAGGAAATAATATTGTCATGCTGCAAATGATGAGGAAAGAAATCCTAGACCTTATTCACCAAGGTCATCAGGATTTAACCAAATTCTGCGAGCATTCCAAACAGGCGGTATGGTGACCCAGTATTGGAAATGACTTCAAGACCAAAGTCTCATCTTGCTATTATTGCAGAAAGAATAGACCAACTCAATGAAAAGAGCTGGGGATGTGCGAAACGTTTCGGATACAAAACATTTTGTACCCAAAACAGCCTGTTTCGGGTGTTTTGTAGACAAAACAAAACACCCATTTTCCAGATCCAAAAGTTTTGTATACAAAACAAAACGTCCCTGTTTCGGCTACAAAACGTTTTGTTGTTTCGGACCTCCATTTTGTGGTGATCTCTGAGTCAGTCTCCATTTTGTGTTGGACATCTCTTTGAATTTCCCACCCTTCCAGCCTTCTGATCAGTGACCTAAACCATGGGCTGACCTGCTGACAATTCCCTCCTTGTTCCCCATTGGCTCTTTTGCTTCTTCCCACTCTTTACTGACCCCACATTGGCCAGGGGAAGGGTTGCTAACCCATGGGGTGCTGGGTTCTGCTGTTTCTGTGGTGTTCTGAGTGTAGATTCTCTGGTAGCATATGAGAGTGGATTCTTGTTTTTCACTGAAAATCTCATATGCAACCAGAGAATCTACAATGAACACCTCGGAAACAACAAAACCCAGTACCCCACAGGCTTGTGGGTATGGGGGTGGTTGGCACCCTATGTGCACTACACAACCCCTCGCTCTGGGCAACCCCAGTGCCCCCCACGTGGAATTATGGGGCTGCTGAAACCTCCATTATTCCCTATGGGAGAAATCTTAAAAGACACGTAAACTTCAACAATTCACAAAAGCTCAGCCCTTTGCCCAATGGAGAGGAGAACTGGTCTTGTGGTTGAGCATGACTTGTCTCCATAGTTAAGCAGGTTCTGCCCTGGTTGCATATGAATGGGAGACTTGATGTGTGAGCACTGCAAGATATTCCCCTCAGGGGATGGAGCTGCTCTGGGAAGAGCAGGACGTTTCAGGTTTCCTCCCTGGCTTCTCCAAGATAGGGCTGAGAGAGATTCCTGCCTGCAACCTTGGAGAAGCCGCTGCCAGTCTGTGAAGACAATACTGAGCTAGATAGACCAATGGTCTGACTCAGTATATGGCAGTTTCCTATATTTCTAATTCTTTTGAGATAATTCTGGAAGTTTCCTTGCCCCCATTGGGCACTACCACCCACCACACTCCACTCTGGGTCATCCCTTTCGCCTTGATTTGAAGCGATACATTTGCTGGAATCCCCATTATTCCCTATGGGAAAATTCTTAAAGATGTGTAAACTTTAAAAATTCACAAAAAATCAGTCCTTTGTCTAATTCCTTTGAAATTTGGGTGGTAGCTTCCACCCATTGGACACTACCACCACCACCCACTCTTTTTGCCCTGGGACCCTTTTTAAATCTATCCAAATCGATTCGGATTTGGAAAATTCGGCTACAAAACAAAACAGGGCTGATTTGGATTCAGAAAATTTGGGCACAAAACAAAACGGGGGTGTTTCGATTCGGATACAAATCGAAACAAGAAAATTCCAAAATGCACACCCCTAAAAAGAGCCTTTAATTACCACACTCTTGCCTATTAGACCTTGGAAGAAACTTTCAGCAGACCTGTGTGAATTCCAAGGCTGACACTACCTGATCATCATAGGCTATTTTTTCAGATACACTGAAATAATTTCCTTGTCTACTATCATTTGCCATAGTGTCATTACACAACTGAAAAACACCTTTGCCTGTTTTGGCATTGCAGAAGAGCTCGTGACAGACTATGCGTCCCAGTTTATGGCGGCGAATTCAAGCTCTTTTGCGCATCATTTAATGTTACCCATGTTACTACAAGTCCTCACTACCCTCAGGCAAATGGGGAAGCGGAGAAGGCAATACAGGCTGCTAAGAAAACTTTGCTCTAGGAGGATCCACATCTAGCTCTCCTGAGCTACAGGTCAACACCACTGATAGCTACTGGATATAGCCCTGCAGAACTGTTAATGGGCAGGCAAATCAGAACACTTGTTCCAACTCTAGAGAAAAATCAAGCTCCAGGGTGGCCTGATCTATATAAAATTGCATCTTTAGATCGCAAAACCAAGGGCAGCTATGGGCGTTTCTACAATAGCCAATATTCAGTACAACCGCTACCACACTTAGAGCCTGGCATCAGTCTCTATATAAAATATGATGGAGAAAAGTCATGGCAGACTCCTACTACAGTTGTAGGAAGGATAGACACAACCAGATTATATTCTGTCAAGAGGGATAGTGGAATACTTAACAGAAATCTCAGACATCTCCTTGTCATCTATCTATCTATAATTCTCTAAGGCAAACCCATGGCTAATCCCGTGTGTGGGAGCTCTCATGAGAGTTCTCGAGCAGAAGCACCTGATTGGGCATTGGGGATTCTATATGCAGATGGGGGGAGGTGCCTGTAAGAGCAAAAGAACCATGGTGATTGGGCAGTGGGGATTCCATATGCAGATAGGGAGGAGGAGCCTGAGGCACCGTGGTGATAGGGCAGTGGGGATTCCATATTCAAATAGCAGAGAGGAGCCTGTGATGGTTAAGGTCACTTGGAATGCAACTGTTACTGGTTGGAAGATGTTCTTGATTGTAGAGGAGAAGAATCTATCTATCTATCTATCGATAGTGGGCAGGGTTCTGCAAAGAGAGGAGTCATGGGGGAGGAAAGAGCCCCTTCAGGAGACGGAGGCTGCTGTTGTGTGAATTAGATGAGGAAACAAGATGAACAAGATCTGTTAACTCAAGAAGAGAGAGAGAGAGAGAGAAATAAAGAAGGAAGGGGAAGAAAGACAGAGGGGAAGAGTGAATGGAGAAGAAAGAGAGAGAGAAAGAAAGAAGGGAGGGGTAGAGAGAAATAAGAGGTGAGGGACGGGCCTGAGGGGAATGAGCAGCCATGGCAGTGCCTACTGGCAGCAAGGAAGGGCCCAGTCAATGACTGATGCTGTTTGAAGCTACCACGGCCATTTGGTAGAGGGAGGCAGGCAGGCAAAGGACAGGCCCGGGCCTGTCAGCAGCTTGAGGGGAACGAGTGGCCATGGCAGTGGCAGCACTGAGGAAGGGTCCAGTTAACCAATGCTGCTCCTGTGGGGAGGAGAAGAAGTGGAGCTCAGGTGAGGAGGTCTCTGGGGATAGGGGGCTGCAGCTTGGTTAATAGGTGCCAGCAACGCTGCAGCCTCAGCCAAGAGGGGTGAGGGGGATGGAGTAAAGGGATGGAAGAGTGATCAAGAGGGGTGAGGGAGATGAGAGATCTCTGAGGTGAGGGGGGTTGTGGCAGGGGTGTGGGGAGCAATCAAGTACTAGCACACAGATGCTCTCTGCAGGTTAAGCTAATTTTATTTGTCTTATTTATTTAACAAATTTCTAGACTGCCAGAAACTTACATCTCTGGGCAGTTCACAATACAAACACAATCAAAACAAAGTTAAACATTAAAAACAACTTAAAACAAGTTAAAAGTATTAAAACTGTAAATCTAATGAAAAGCCTCGGTGAACAAATGTGTCTTAATTGACTTTTTAAAAGTTGTCAGAGATGGGGAAGCTCTTATTTTCAACAGGAGCACGTTCCAAAACCTCAGGGCAGCAATAGAGAAGGCCCGTCCCTGAGTAGCCACCAGACGAGCCGGTGGCAACTGTAGACGAACCACTCCAGATGATCTTAATGGGTGGTGAGAATCAGAGTAAAGAAGATGCTCTCTTAAATACCCAGGGCCTAAGCTGTTTAGTGCTTTATAGGTTATAACCAGCACCTTGTATTTTGCCCAGAAACATATCGGCAGCCAGTGTAGTTCTTTCAATATAGGGGTAATATGGTCTCTCCGAGATGACCCAGAGACCAACCTGGCTGCTGCATTCTGGACCAACTGCAGTTTCTGGACTACGTACAAAGGCAGCCCCACATAGAGCATATTGCAGTAGTCAAGCCTAGAGGTTACCAGCATATGTACCACTGTTTTGAGGGCATTTATCTCAAGGAATGCGCACAGCTGGTGTATCAGACGAAGCTGATAGAAGGCACCTCTGGCCGCTGCCTCAACCTGGGGAACCAGAGAGAGGTTGAGATCCAGAAGCCCCCTAGACTGCACACCTGTTCCTTCTGGGGAAGTGTGACCCCATCCAGGACAGGCAGATCAAACTCATATCCTGAGTTCCAACTCCACACAATAAGTCTCAGTATCTGAATTCGGTCTCAGTTTGTTATCCCTCATCCAGCTCATCACCACCTCCAGGCAGGCATTTAGGAGGGTTATGTCTTCTCTCAATGAGGTTGACATGGAGAAATAGATTTGGTCGTCATCAGCATACTGATAGCACCCTGCACCATAGCCCCTGATGATCTCTCCCAGTGGTTTCATGTAGATGTTAAACAACATCGGAGACAATACGGAGCCCTGAGGGACACCATATGAAAGTTCAGATTTTGAAGAACAGTCTCCAAGGGATGCTATCTGGAACCCTCTCGAGAGGTAGGAGTGGAAGCACAGCAAAGCAGTGTCTCCCACCCCCAACCCTCTCAGATCCTCCAGAAGGATACTATGGTCAATAGTATGGAAAGCCGCTGAGAGATCTAAAGGGACCAACAGTGTCACACTCATAAGAACATAAGAACAGCCCTGGTGGATCCCAAGAAGGCCCATCTAGTCCAGCATCCTGTTTTGCACAGTGGCACGCCAGATGCCACTGGAAGCCACAGGCAGGAGATGAGGGTGTGCCCTCTCTCCTGCTCTTACTCCCCTGCAACTAGTACTCAGAGGCATTGTACCTTTGAGGCTGGAGGTGGCCCACAGCCCTCTGACTAGTAGCCGTTGATAGACCTCTCCTCCATGAAGTTATCCAAACCCCTCTTAAAGCCATCCAGGTTGTTGGCTGTCACCATAACTTGTGGCAGAGAATTCCACAAGTAGATTATGCGTTGTGTGAAAAAGTACTTGCGTTTGTTGGTCCTAGATTTACCAGCAATCAATTTCATGGGGTGACCCCTGGTTCTAGTGTTGTGTGAGAGGGAAAAGAATTTCTCTCTATCCACTTTCTCTACACCATGCATGATTTTATAGACCTCTAACATGTCTCCCTGCAGTCGTCTTTTTTCTAAACTAAAAAGCCCCAGGTGTTGTAGCCTTGCCTCATAAGAAAGGTGCTCTAGGCCCCTGATCATCTTGGTTGCCCTCTTCTGCACCTTTTACAGTTCTACAATGTCATTTTTTAGATGTGCAGACCAGAATTGTACGCAGTACTCCAGATGTGGCCACACCATAGTTTTGTATAAGGGCATTATAATATTAGCAGTTTTATTTTCAATCCCCTTCCTAATGATCCCTAGCATGGAATTGGCATTTTTCACAGCTGCCACACATTGAGTTGACACTTTTAACTAGCTGTCCACCATGACCCCAAGATCCCTCTCCTGGTCAGTCACCGACAGCTCAGATCTCATCAGCGTATACTTGAAGTTGGGGTTTTTCGTCCCAATTTGAATCACCTTACACTTGCCAACACTGAACCGTATTTTCCACTTTGTTGCCCACTCCCCCAGTTTGGAGAGATCCTTTTGGAGCTCCTCACAATCCATTTTGGATTTCCCTACCCAGAAGAGTTTGGTATCATCTGCAAATTTGGCCACATCGCTGCTTACCCCTGCTTCTAGATCATTTATGAATAAATTAAAAAGCACCATTCTCAGTACAGATCCCTGGAGGACCGGACTTCTTACTTCCCTCCACTGTGAAAACTCTCCATTTATACCTACCCTCTGTTTCCTGTCTTTCAACCAGTTAGCAATCCACACATGTACTTGTCCCCTTATCCCATGACCACTAAGTTTTCTTAGTCAATTCTCAGAATTGACTCCCTCTGTCAATTCTCAATTGGAGATCATCCATCAGGCTGACCAAAGCAGTCTTCACCCCATAGCCCACCCAAAAGACAGTCTGAAATGGGTCTTATAAGCCATGTTGGGAAAAGGTCAAGAGAACAGGTGGTAGGTCGCACCATTCCAAGCATTTATACATGTGAAAGAACAATCTTCCGATGTGGAGAAAGTACCTGCAACCCCAAGTTCCTCTACAGAGACTGTGCTGGGGCCAGCTACCAAAAATAATTATACCAGTGCTCAGCTCTCTACTCGTTCCGGTTGAATTATCCGGAAACCACTGAGGTTTTGAGATGAGTAATGGACCTACAAATTGTCAGTTGTTTCAATGTGCTGTTAATAATAATAAGTAGCTGAAACACAACCTCTGAACTCCCATGACATTGATAAGGTTTCCAAAATCTTTTGTTCAAGTCATTATTAAAATAAAAAGGTAATTGCTATTGTATCGGCATTCAATTTTGTTTGCACATCTTTATATACCATTAATAAGTGTTACAGTAGTTAAAATAAATATTTCAAATGTTATATTTATAATAGAAAACAAACAAACAAGTGTTAAACTATTTAAAATAATATAATTTTATGAATAATAGGTTAAATAAATGCTACAGAAATATACCATCATCATTTACAAAATGAGGAAAATAGCTGTTTAAATAAGAACACAAGCATGTTATATGTAATAGGTCTGGATAATTCACCTGGGGAATAGCGCAGACAACAAAGACAGCTTAAAAGCATGTGCAAAATTTACTGGGTTTGAATTGTTTTAACTGTGAAAGTTTAATGTATATTTTTCTCTTTATCAATAACTGCACAAAGAATACTTTAAAAATGAAACTGTGGTCTGAAAGATTTTTGTTATTTTTATAAAATGAATAAGGAAGTCAAAGGATCCACCAAGTCTGCTATAATAGATCACAAAGGGATAAATTAATAGATCCTCCTACCTTAGTTTCATTTTCTCATGCATCCTTCCATGTTGGATACACTGCTCCTCCAATTCATCATTCCTTTTCTGCATCTTTTCAAGTCTGTCATGGATATATTCATTTTCCTGACTAAGCTGGCTGATTTCAGACCTGGAGAATTAAGAACACAGATGATGGATGTTGCCAGATTTTATCCTACAGTGTGCCATCAACTTAACAAAATTCCAGTTCACATCTGCATGAAAAGTATCATACTGCAACACAGAGAAATCAAAAGAATTGCTTTTATTAAAATAAGTATTATCTTAGCAGCTGATAACATTAATCTATGGAATAATTATAGACACATGGGTTACAATAAAGATGGCCATTCGCAATACATGCAAGTGTCATATAATATCATACATTCTTTTGGAATTCATCACTATAGCAGAAGCTAATACCATAAAGATTCAATTTATGCTACAAAACTGCAATCCTAAGCATGAATTGCATATGATATCCTCAGATTCCATAGATTTACTGCTGAATAAATATTCACAGGACTGAACTGGAATTCACAGTGCTAGGAATGCCATACTATAAAGAGCGTTTACATTATTATTAACAAAACAATATGGGACAAGCAAGTAATTTGTGAAAAATTGTTCTAATTACTGAACACTGAAGCAACAAAGAGTATGTATCAAATTGGGGGAAAGCTGTCTTGACCAAGCAATAGCTTAGGTCACTGAGTTTTGTTCCTTCTGTGAAATTTATAGTCTAGGCACAGCAATGCAAGTAGTAGAGATGTGCATGAATCGGATTTTGCTATTCAATTCAAGCTTGAATTGAATTGCAAAATCCTCAAATCGATTTGTTGAAATAGCAGCCATTGCCAGCTGTTTTGATGAACCAACTCATATAGATTTGAGTGATTCAGCCATAGGAACTCAAATCACCCCATTATTCTCCATGAGTAAGTCTTAAGGACACAAAAGTAGGTTGGGTGGTAGGGCATGATGGGTGCTACCTACCACCAAATAGGGGTGTGCACAGAACTGGTTTTGGTGGTTCAGGTGGAACTGGTTTGAGCGTCTCTGCTTCTAAAAGGAATCCTGTCTCTAAAAAGGTTCAAAGAGAAGCAGGGGTGGCAGCAAGAGGGAATGTTGCCAGCTTTGGTGAAGGCAGCAGCTCTTCTAAACCTCGCTGGTGCTCCTCCCCAGCAGGGCTGGCCAGTGGCGGCCCAGTTCTGACCTCCGCACATGTATGGAGGCCATTTTGAGTGCTGGTGAGGGGAGCAGCAGTGGAGTTTAATGAAGCGGCCACCACCAAAGCCAGCAAGCTGCCCTCACATCTCCACCTCCCCGCCCCCACCCCCCTCTTAAAGGCAGGATTCCCTTTTGCTTGTAAAGGAGAATCCTCACCGAATTCCCCTTTACAAGCATAGCCCCTCAAATCAGGTCAAACAAGTCCTTTTTGTCTTTAACTCGGACTGGCTGCCTTTTTTTGAAGCTGGTCCAATTCAAGTTTGAACCAGTCAAACCGGACTGGTGAGAATAGCATCTGGTTCGATTTGAAGTGGTTCGGCACACCCCTAACAAACAACCCACGCACCGATCCCCAAAGGGCAAGCAGGCAACCTTCCAAAACAAAAACAAAACAACCCATATGATCATATGGGGGTTGGTGGGGAAAGATTAAAAATTGGTTTTAAATCACCCACTTGGTCATGTCTTTTGTGGGTTGGGTGGTAGATAGCACTCATCATGCCCTACCACCCAACCCACTTTGGTGTCCCTAGGACCTACCCATGGGCAACAATGGAATGTTTTGAGTTTCCCCATTGTTATCTATGGCCCACATAAGCTGCACTCACAGAGTGCACTGCACACAAAGTTTTGCACAGCAAGTTTGCAATGCATTTTGCAACCCTGCCTTGAAAAAAGTACACAGTAAAAGGGAATCTGTCCATCCCAACACAGAACACACATTTCAAACACAGTCCAAAAATGGCAATCAATAACTAAATAACTGACCCAGAATGCAGTGCTAGCAACAGTGCCTGTGCTGCAGTAACATCATTGGCACAAGTTGTTCTCTCACACAATTATGACTCCTTACTTCAGCATTGCAACAGCTACCACAGCAGTACCCTTAGCAGCAAGCATAGCCATAAGCTCAACTAGAACTATGTCTTCAGACACATTTTGACTGAATACACTTTGCAATGCAGATTGCAGAGGAGACCAGAGCAGAAAGTGAAGCACAACTTAGTCTCACGGCCAGACATGGGGCTCATCTCACAGCAATCACCAAGAAAATATTACACACACACGCACCCCTACCTAAGCCACCACACTTTCAATTTCTTGCAACAACACCATCTCACAAAAACACCAAACCACAATTAAAGGAAGGAAGGCAACCAAGTTCTGCCTTTGTCAATCTGAGATCCAGCAAAACCAGGTAGTTAATAATGAATAGCAATAGGACAGCATATAATACTCAGTGCTGAGAAAAGACAACCACAAAATCAAACCTTCCTTGATTTCTTCCTTCATCCTCTCCTGAAGTATCCTCTTCAAGGGCACATTAAGGTCTCTCTTTGCCTCCCCACCCCATGCCCTTTGATAACATTTTGAAATTCCCTCCTTTCCCCCTCCTTCTCCCTTTACCCCAGCCAATGGGGTCACAGCTGCCCTTGACAACACTTTATTTGCATGATAACTAGCCAATCAAGAAGCAAAGAGATCTCAAGCCAACTGGAATCCAGTGCCAGAAAACCAATCAGTAAAGGGAGGGGCTGCCAGAATGGAGCTCGAATCACTCAAATCAATTCAAGCTCAAATCTGGATCATTTCAATTCAAACTTAAATCAAGCCCTTTATTTTAAGGATCTTTTGTTTCAAATTTGAATCACTTGAAACGGCCCGATTTGAATCGATTTGCACATCTCTAGTAAATAGTACTATTGGAGTAGCTTTTAATGACCAAACAGAACACCAAGAAGCCAAAGAGCTGTACTATCCTTCAAATCAATTCAAAATTTAGGATATTTGCAAAGGTTGCGTACAGCCAGCTTTGTCCTTCCAACTTTTGGTAAACAATGTACAAATATCAACTTAGACGTTTTGTTCGTGAAAACTGTTTCCTACTTCCCAAAGAACCAACCATTTTACAGAGTTATAACCAAATGTGAGGTATAACTTCTATTAACAGAGATCAGGACAATTGTTTAAAAGGGTTTTATATCAAAATAATAATAATCTCTTTTTTTCAGATGAGTTCTGTTTTGCATTCTGATCCTCTAGCATGGGCAAATACTTAACTCCCAATGTTTGAGTGTAATGACTTCATTTTTCCAATACAGCATCAATTGAATAAGCAGAAAACAGTTCAACCGAGTGTGTGTTCTTTACTTCAATTAAACTCACACAGTTGGATGCCTACTGTTGCCAAAACGGTAATATAATTTATCCATTATAGTCAAACAGTAAAACTACACTAAAAGTCATTTAACAATATTTATAATATCATAAAATACAGTGTTAAAATATATGGACTGCAATATGCACCAAAATTATAAAATTTGTTTCTCATCATCAGTGATTAAAAACAGGATCATTTCTCCAGCTTCAATACACTCAACCCTGGTGACAGATTAGAATTCAAATCTTAATGATCAATTTACAATTAACAAGATAGAAGTGAAACAAATTAAACCAACCATTATATATAATGAGGCCCAATGGACTGCATTGTTGCCCTTAATTACAAAACGCAAATCACAAATACACAATGGACAGTGTCAAGCATCAATCCACAAGCTTCAAACTCTGAGACAATCCAAAAAAGAGCAAGCAAAATTATACAGAGAATACCAAAGGACTGTATTTTTTCATATGCATGTGTACACACTGTCAGCGGTGCAGCTTGAGGGGAGTAGATCCTGCAATTCCAAGATCCGCCCATATATGTAGGGAAATTTTTGTTCATGCTAATTTTTATTATTATAGATTCCACACAGCAATTATGCCTGAAGGCTAGCTATATCAATACATTACTTAAGGTGGCATCCAAACACAGAAAAGCAAGTTTGCAAATCTGCTTGCATAATATAAAAGCATCTTTATGCATCGTAAATATGCCTAAGTAAATATGCCTGAAATAAGCCCCCAAGGCATTTTATGTATATTTCATCAATATTTTACACATTTAGGCAAACTTACTGAGTTTGTATTAATACATAATAATTTGCTAAATTCTGACATCAAAACTGATGAGAACTGTGCTTGAAAAATAGTATGCCCCCATTTTTTCCAAGTATTTTAAATAGGGATGTGCGAAACGTTTCGGATACAAAACGTTTTGTACCCAAAACAGCCTGTTTCGGGTGTTTTGTAGACAAAACAAAACACCCATTTTCCAGATCCAAAAGTTTTGTATACAAAACAAAACATCCCTGTTTCGGCTACAAAACGTTTTGTTGTTTTGGACCTCCATTTTGTGGTGATCTCTGAGTCAGTCTCCATTTTGTGTTTGACATCTCTTTGAATTTCCCACCCTTCTAGCCTTCTGATCAGTGACCTAAATCATGGGCTGACCTGCTGACAATTCCCTCCTTGTTCCCCATTGGCTCTTTTGCTCCTTCCCACTCTTTACTGACCCCACATTGGCCAGGGAAGGATTGCTAACCCATGGGGTACTGGGTTCTGTTGATTCTGTGGTGTTCTGAGTGTAGATTTTCTGGTAGCATATGAGAGTGGATTTTTGTTTTTCACTGAAAATCTCATATGCTACCGGTACCAGAGAATCTACAATGAACACGTCAGAAACAACAAAACCCAGTACCCCACAGGCTTGTGGGTATGGGGGTGTTTGGCACCCTATGTGCACTACACAACCCCTCGCTCTGGGCAACCCCAGTGTCCCCCAAGTGGAACTATGGGGCTGCTGAAACCTCCATTATTCCCTATGGGAGAAATCTTAAAGACACGTAAACTTCAACAAATCACAAAAGATCAGCCCTTTGCCCAATTCCTTTGAAATAATTCTGGAAGTTTACTTGCCCCCATTTGGCACTACCACCCACCACAGTCTGCTCTGGGTCATCCGTTTGCCCTTGATTTGAAGCGATACATTTGCTGGAATCCCCATTATTCCCTATGGGAAAATTCTTAAGGATGTGTAAACTTTAAAAAAAATAATAAAACAAACAAACAAACCAGCCCTTTGCCTAATTCCTTTGAAATCTGGGTGGTAGCTTCCACCCATTGGACTCTACCACCACCACCCACTCTTTTTGCCCTGGGGCCCTTTTTAAAAATCCAAATCGATTCGGATTTGGATTCAGAAAATTTGGCTACAAAACAAAACAGGGCTGATTAGGATTCAGAAAATTTGGGTACAAAACAAAACGGGGATGTTTCGATTCGGATACAAATTGAAACAAGAAAATTCCAAAATGCACATCCCTAATTTTAAATCTTCTAGCCACTTTTACACCCCAAATTGCTGTGAAATGATTTTTTTTAAAAATGTCTAAACAGGCGCCAGAGTCCCTGCACTGACAGCAAGATGCCATTCACATTGACAATGCCTTCTTTCAGATTTTATCTATGTGATGTAGTGCTACGATGTTGCATGTGTGTTGCAAAAAAGTAGCTGCATTTTCCCATTGTAGGAGTTTGATATTGGGGGATCATTTTCAAAAAGATCCTGCCAAGCTGAAGCATTTTACCCTTGTTGTAGTGTTTAATCTGGAAAGCGCCCAGAAAAACCTATTTGGGAATAGTAATTCAAATCTCTTCTAGATGAAGTAGCACATGGCATGCACATTCCAGGAAGGATCCCTGACTCGGCTTTGCTCCTGGATGCCCAGACAGCAATGCAATGATAGCTAGGACTGCTTTTTAGCACAGTTTCAGCTAATGCATTACCAGCTGCAGCTCTTCCTGGCAAAAGCAAGTCTCATTGGTCATATCCAGACTTGACTACTGTAACACTGTAACAGAGGCGTATCTAGGGAAAATAGCACCCAGGGCAAGTACTGAAATTGTGCCCCCCCCCCAAAAAAAACCTGACACTCATCTTTCAGATAGCTTTACCATAATATCAGCTCAAAAATACAAGTCAAGCTCATTAATTAACAAATCTTTTAATTAACAAATTATGGAACTACCTGAAAATTATAACTGCACCTCCCTTGCTTGTCACTTCTCTCTCAGCCTAACCTACTTCACAGGGTTATTGTGAGGAGAAACTTAAGTATGTAGAACAAGGAGCTCTGGGCTCCTTGGAGGAAGAGTGGGATATAAATGTAAAAATAAAATAAAATAAAATAATAATACGAAGAAAAACATTTTCTCTGAGTGTTAGAAGTCCAGCACAGAGGAGGTGAAACACTGAAGCCTAAAGGGAGCATTAAAGCATAGCCTATCTTTATTCTCACCAATATTTATGACAACAGTATCAATTTTCCTTATGAGTAAAAATTTAGGCAAAATCCCTAGCATTGCTTGATTAGAATTAGCCCTCAGGCGAGGTGAGAATTATGGGTGCCTGATACTACAACATCAGACTTTCAGTACTGTCTCCATTTAGTTAATCTCTGAAAGCACAGAGAACATGAACTCTGTAGTGTAGAATACTAGGCTACTAGCAGATAAGCTATTAGAAGTGTCAGTATGATAAAAAGTGTGTTGAAGAGGAAATCAGATATGCTTCCTTTATAGCTATACATTGACACTTTTCTATGTAACACAGAAGATGAAGCCAGAACACAACTAGCACATGTCACTTTTTCTGCACTAGCAATTCTCAGTTCACATTTACTGTCTTTTAAACTCTCTGCTCACCCTTGCAGCTGACCTAGGGCTGCAACTCCTCAGAGCAGTGTATCTTCCAAACTGCTGAATTACAGAAGTAAGCAACCCAGCACAAGCAAATTTGTAGTCTGGAGAGTGGTACACATTCATGGCTAGAACGCTGTAAAATGTAGATCGGACTGCCCGACAGAGACTTCAGGCTAGCTGACTTCTGGGGGGGGGGGGGGGGACGCATCGCCAGATTGTAACACTCCAAAATAGCCAGAACTGAGAAGGGAGGGAGGAGGAGGGGGGAGTGGCGGCTGGAAGAATAAACGGAGGAAGGCTGGACTACTATACTATCTTCTTAGTTTAGTCTCTTTCCGAGTAAGCCACCATTCGCTCCCTCAAAAAAACCCAACAACAACAAAACACACCACCACTCTCTCTGGTTGAGATGTCTGGAATCATGCTTGGAAGGGGCCAAAGCTCAGAGGAGGCTACTAGCGCGCAGCGTGGCAGCTAACGCTTGTTCCTAACCCAACGGCAGGCAGGCAGGAGGGAAAGAAGTGAACAAGGGCTCCTCCTTCACATAGGGGGAAAGCTGAAAGAAAGCGCCAGCCTGCCCTGCTGCAGTGCAATCCTGCCTGCACCTCGGAAGAGCCCCGCAGGGAGGGCTTGCTTCCCCTGCGTCTCCCTCTGAGCCAGAGATTGGGGAGCTGGGGAGGAGAGCCAGGCGGGAGGGAAAGTAGTGAGCAAGGGCTCCTCACCTCGGCCCCGGGGAAAGCGGAAAGAAAGCGCCAGCCTGCAGTGCCTGCTCAGAAGAGCTCTACAGGAAGGGCTTGCTTGCTGCCTCACCTGAGCCTGCTGCCTCGTTATTGTATTTATTTCAAAGGTGGGGTGTTTTTTTTTACACTTAAACAGCCGCAAAAGCCTCTCTGAGCAGCAGAGCAGCTAATGATTAACAATCCAATGGCGAGCAGATATGCTCAGCCAGCCAGTAGCTGCAGCGTCCCTAGACAAAGACCAAGCAAACCCTGGTGGGACCACCCTGCCTGCAACCAATGCGCACACACAGAAAGTTTCCCATTCCACCCCACACATTGACCTTCCAAGGAGAACTTTACATTGGCTTGAGGGAGCGGGAGAGAGGAGGAAGGAAGATCATTCAACGAAGCAGGCAGCAGGAGGGCGTGCGGGTGACACACACAGAGCTTGTGAGCTTGTTTATTTTTACTTACTTTGGAAATGGGGAGGGATCAATTAAGAATGCAGCGAGCAAAGAAGTGACAAAGGATTAGGCAGCAGCAAACACAACAGCAGCACACGAGGATTAGCAAACAGCACGAGATTCCGAAATGCCCAGCAGCTGCTGCAGTTTCTCTCTTCAGCAACCCACGTGGACGCAGGCACATGCGCTGATTGAATCGGCGTGGGGGGGGCGGGGAGCGCCGCACGCACTCTCCGCCAGGTCATCAATCGGGTTCAGTGAATGCCTGTCCCTACTCGCCCGGGCTGGGTCAGAGATTCTCGCAACTCATGTGAGTGAGTTGAGTGCGCTGTGCCTGCGCGAGTGGGGGTGGGTGCTGGCGCCTCCCAGAGACAGCGGATGGTGATGGTGAGCAGCAGCGGGGGGCTTCCCAGCACAGTGCCGGCGCCCCCGCTGGCTGATCAGAGAATTTTTTTAAAAAATTTTTAATTCTTTTTTAAATTTTGTGCATAGTGGAGGGGAATTCTGCGCCCCCTTCAACAGTAGCGCCCAGGGCACGTGCCCCCTCTGCCCCTCTATAGTTACGCGTCTGCACTGTAATGACCTCCTCCCCCAGAGGAGTAGCTCCCTGTCAAATGACTCCAGAATCAATGAAAGAGGTGAGGTAAGTTCTATGTAGGCAAACAGGTTTATTGACAATTGTACTCAGGCATCTGGTGGTTTTTATCACCCAAGAGGTACACCAGTCCCTTCTAATTCTGGGTCCAATTCAAGGTGCAGACTTTGACTAATTAAGCTCTCAATGACTTAGTTCCAGGATACCTGAATGACCACCTTACTTCATATGTTTCTGCCGGCCCACTGAAATCATCTGGAGAGGCCCCTGCTCTGGATCTCTCTGCACATATCCTAGTTTTCTTCACATTTTTAATGTGTATGATGGTGAGGAGGGAAAATGTGAGAGATCAGAAACACAGTATGAAAACCGAAAATATAACTACCGCATGAAATTTTATCATGGTTCCTAAAGATCCAAAAACTAGCATTTTGTAAGTAGCTTCAATTATGAAGGTAATTCTAAGTTTAAAACTTTACATACCTGTATTTTTCTGTAATATGCTCTAGTTTCTTTGCCAGCATGCAACATTCTTCTTTTATTTTTGAGATGAACATGTTCTGGGAGCTTAACAATGAATCCAGTTCATTTACTAGAAATAACATATTTAACAAAAATGTTTTTCAACGCATAAAGGGGTTTGAACAAAACAAAAGACATTTTAGATCAATTCTTTTTTTAAAAAAAGTTTAACAATGGAATACATTTTTCCTTTTAAACAATTGTCAAAGCTCTTAAACACAATTCCTTTTCTGTGCATTTTGTTCTTACTTATCCATGAGAAAGTCTACATTTATTTATTTATTTAATATATTTTATACCTCCCAAAATTTGCGTCTCTGGGTGGTTTACCACAAAAACAGAAAAGTTAAAACATTAGTTAAAACAGATAAATGACAACAAAGAAATTAGAACATTGGTTAAAATAAATGACAGCAAAAAGTTAAAACACTGCAACAATTTAAAACCTTAAAACAATATTTTAAAATGAAGTTAAAACTATTAAAATTGTATTTAATTAAAAGCCTGGGTGATTTTTTAAAAATTGTCAGAGATGGGGAAGCTCTTATTTCAGCACGGAGCACGTTCCAAAGCAATCGGGGCAGCAACTGAGAAGTCGCATCCCCGAGTAGCCACTAGGCGAGCTGGTGGAAACTGCAGACAGACCTATCCTGATGATCTCAATAGGCGGTGGTATTCATGATGAAGAAGATGTTCTCTTAAACACCCAGGGTCCAAGCCATTTAGGGCTTTATAGGTTATAACCAGCACCTTGTATTTTGCCCAGAAACGTATCGGCAGCCAGTGTAGCTCTTTCAATACAGGACTTATATGGTCTCTCCAAGATGGCCTGGAGACCAACCTGGCTGCCGCATTCTGAACCAGCTGTAGTTTCTGGGCTACATACAAAGGCAGCCCCACATAGATTGCACTGCAGCAATCCAGTCTGGAGGTTACCAGTATATGTACCACTGTCCTGAGGTTGTTTATCTCAAGAAACGGATGCAGCTGGCGTATCAGCCGAAGCTGATAAAAGGCACCTCTGGCCACCGCCTCAATTTGGGACACCAGGGAGAGGCTCGGATCCAGAAGCACCCCCAGGCAGATCAAACTCATATCCTGAGTTTCAACCCCACACTATAAGTACCTCCGTCTTATCTGGATTTGGTCTCAGTTTGTTATCCCTCATCCAGCCCATCACCAACTCCAGGCAGGCATTTAGGGAGGTTATGCCTTCTCTCAATGAGGCTGACATGGAGAAATAGATTTGGGTGTCATCAGCATACTGATAGCACCCTGCACCAAATCTCCTGATGATCTCTCCCAGCGGTTTCATGTAGATATTAAACAACGTCGGAGACAATACGGAGCCCTGAGGGACACCATATGAAAGTTCAGATTTTGAAGAATAACAGTCTCCAAGGGACACCATCTGGAACCTTCCCGAAAGATAGGAGCGGACCCGCTGCAAAGCAGTGCCCCCCCCCCACTCCCAACCCCCTCAGACGCTCCAGAAGGATACTATGGTTGATAGTATCGAAAGGCGAGAGGTCCGAAAGGACCAACTGAGTCACACTTCCTCTGTCAGTTACCAATTGGAGATCATCCATCAGGCCTTATATGATGGAAGCTACCCGAACAGAGAATGTACGTAGCCACTTGACTCTTCTCACTAATCATCATCAATCTCCTCTACAAGAGATATACAGTCTGGAATAACAAACATTTGCTTATATACAGAAATAATGTAAAATACACTTTGCTTGTTGGATTTCTTTCTTTCATATTTAAAATGTGGCTACTTCAAACATGACAATATCCTTCCTGTACAGGAAGCAGCATGCAATCCACATGTAAATAGTCCTATGTAAGAATTTTGTCCTGTTTAAAGTAGTCTTGCATCCAATGGCCCACAGGTTGCCCAGCATTCGGAGGGTAATTTTCTAGTAAATATCCTAGCATCCCAAAACTTTTCAAATCTTTCAGGGTCACATCTAGAACACTGCAGTTTTCATTTAACTACTTGTCATCTTCAAGACTCTCTGCTACATAGTGCTATTTGCTTAACTTCCACTAACTCAGGAACTAAGATCCCAAGCAAGCATATGGAGGGCCTCAGCCAGTGGCCTGCACAACGCTCACAGACATATTCCTGAAAACAAAAGGTCTTTTGCAATGAGGGGAGACAAGGAACAACTGCTCCCCCCCACCCCCATGCTTTTGGTGGATCCACCTGCATTGCTTTCACAGCACATTATTGCATTCACAGTAAAGCTGCAGCAGAAGCTGCAGCAGTTTGGGACATTTCCTCAAGAGCACAAATACTAAGCCCACTGTGCTGCAGAAGTGCTAGTTAGATCGGAAACACATTGCTCGACTGTCTTTGACATATTACTGATCTAACTAGCACTTCTGGAGCGTGGGCAGGATATTTGAAATCCCAAGCAGCCAGGGCTTTACTGAAAGCCCAAGGAAGCACGGGTGGATCCACTGAGAGCCCACAGCTGCGAAAGAAACTCTCACCACAGGAACAGCGTAGCAGGATCCCTGCAACCATGCAGCCCATCTTCTGTCCACCTACAGCTGCACAGCACTTGGGCCACTGTTAGCTATTTCCACAAATAATAGTAGGACAACTGTGTGTTCAGTGAAGGCACAGACAGAATTCTAGTCCCTCATTCATAAACTAAACAATTGCAATGGAGATATAATTTTGCTGTAAAATGAACCTTATTTTTCCATTTTTATTTCTCTTATTAAAGATATTAACATGCATCAAGTACCATTTCCCAAAGCAAGCAAATTGAGAGCTTACAGATAAGGGAGGAAAAAGTAAATGACAACTTGCTCTAAATATCTGTGCCAAGTCACAGCTGCTTATACACAGAAGTGTTGTACAGAACGCAGAAAGATGCCACAAATAGTCTCTATCCTCCTAATATACTTATATAGAATGAAATTATAAGGAAATAATTGCATTCATGTTTAGCAAAGATAGGCCCTGCAAGGATTGGTGTCAATGCTGCATAATTCAAACAAAGTGCAGTTTGAAATTGAGATAGCAGTTAGTTCAGTGTTGAGTTAGCAATAAAAGAAGATGGGTCAGAACAGGATGCAAAATAAGGCACAGTTCTAAAGAGACAATCCTCTGCTAAGCATGCAATGAGGTGGACAAGACCCATGAGCTGGACAAAGCATCCCATGAGCTGTGTGTGTAAAATTCAGTGCTTCTCTGCAACACAGCTAGTTACTGCATCGCACTGATGTAAGCAGAAGCTCTCTGTTTGATATAATAATATTTAAAAAAATTACCCTAAGCAATGCAAGGATAAATGTGGATAGCAAGAGGCATAGTCAGGTTAGTCTGACTTCTTTTTAACATCTTTTATTGTTGTTGTCTCTCTCTTCTTTATTATTTGCCCAGGGCCCTAGGCCTTGGCCCTTCCACCCCCTCCCCATACCCCACCCAACCCCATCCATCTGCATTGATTTCATTTTACCCTGCCTCTCTTCTTGTTCCTCTCTTTTCCTGTGTGTGCTGATTTATTTTTGCTTTGATTTTGTTTTTTTAGTGTGCTCTTTTTATTGTTGTTCCTCCCTCCCTCCCTCCCACCCCAATTCCCTGGATCCCATCCCAGGCCAGTCCCTGGCTGACCCAGGGCCTAGGCCCTGCAGCCCAGCCTGGTCCCCCCTGACCTCCTCCTGCCATCTGCCCCTCTGGAACCTCCTCCCTCTCCGTTTGTCCTTTGGTTTTGATTGATTTTTGTTCTGCTGGGTTTATTTTTATTGATTATTGTTGATTCTTGATTATTGTTTGCTGTTAATTGTGTATTGCTGTATAAATTTAATTATTGATTTTTCTGTGCCCCTTCTGGGCTAGGCGTCCCCTTCTTCCTGCCATCTCCCCCTCCCATCCAGATTCCCCCCACAAACACACACACTGCCCCCCTCCTTCTCTGTGCCTGCCTGGTGGCTTCACTTGTTTGGATTTTGCTTTTTTAAAAAAATAATCTGTGTGCTGTGCTGCTGGGTTGGTTCTGCTTGAGCCCCTGGTGGCGCAGTGGTAAAACTGCCGCCCTGTAACCAGAAGGTTACAAGTTCGATCCTGACCAGGGGCTCAAGGTTGACTCAGCCTTCCATCCTTCCGAGGTAGGTAAAATGAGTACCCAGAAATGTTGGGGGCAATATGCTAAATCATTGTAAATCGCTTAGAGAGCTCCGGCTATAGAGCGGTATATAAATGTAAGTGCTATTGCTATTGATTTCTTATTATTATTATTGAAGGGTTATTATTGTTTGCTGGTGTACTTTACTGCTGTTCATTCCTGGTGTGTGTTGTTGTAGATTTTGTGCCCCTTGGGCCTGCTGCCCCCTTCCTCCTGACATCCCCCCTCCCAGCTAGATTCCCCCCTGCTCACCCCCCCTTTGTGCCCTTTGGGCCTGCTGTCCCCTTTCTCCTGCCATCCCCCTTCCCAGCTAGATTCCCTCCACTCACCCCCCCTCTCTGTGCCTCTTGGGCCTGCTGCTTTCCACCACAGTGAGAAGTCCAGGTGCCTGCTTTGCGAGAAGCAGGCTGACCTCGGGCTTCCCCGCCATCTCATCCCAACGGATGTAGCAACACAGTGGAACTCCACCTTTCTCCTTTTCCAGCACCTGCTGGAGCAGGAGAGAGCCCTTGGCGCCCTGGTGAAGGATGAGTCCTTGGCTGTCTGTGACCTCTTGAATGCAGAGTGAAAGCAGATGTCTGAGGCGGTGTTGGCACTCAAGCCCTTCCAGCTTGCCACAAAGAGCTTGTGTGCCGACACCACTCCCTTGAGCCAGGCGCTGCCCACAGGTCTGGGCCTGGTGAAGCTGATGGGTGAACTCCAGACTTCTCTGACCACACCAGAGAGTTGTGCTCTGGCTGGAAGGCTGAAGTCTGGAGTGGCCAAGTGGCTTGTTGGTGAGTTGGGTAGCAGGGAGGAGTATGTTCTCGCTTGTCTCCGCGACCTGACCATCAAGGGCAATGTTGTGAGTGCTGGTGATTTGCCCGGTGGAGGGACCTTCTGGTCCAGAAAGTTAGGGAGGAGGAGGTCATTCGGACCAGGAGAGACCAGGAGGGTGGCGGTGGTGCAGATACACCTCCCCCCGAGCGACCCACATCCAGCGGCAATGTGGTGGCAACAGCTTCCTATTCCCCTTCCTAGTCCAGCAGCATGGCATCCCAGGCAGGGGCGTCAATGCAACAGGCACCTCCTCCTGCCGTGAAATCTGCCCAGTGGTTGCCTGGTGTGCGGGAGGCTCGACCTGCCAGGTCCTCGAGTTCTGAGCAATGCGTTTCCCAGTACTTGGAGGAGCCTGTGGAGGAAGACACCTCGATGGACCATGCACAGTTCTGGGCATCATGCCGCCAAGTCTGGCCAGATTGATAGGAGTGATTGCTCTTTATTTATGATTTTCTAAGGCATTAAATAGTATATAATTGAGATTGATGGCTTAACCTTTCACCCAGTGACACACATTCCATGCTTTCCAATGATATATTATTTTAATGACTTACAAAATCATAAATAAAAAGCAATCATTCCTATCAATTTGGAGATGTCTGGGATGGATTGAGGTCATTTCTGCCATGGCCCCAGACCCACCTTTGGGTGCTGCCACCCCCCACAGGAGGGGTTCGGGGCTGCCCCAAATCTCCATTATATCCCATGGGGAATTTCCCCCCCCAAATTCACCATTAATACTAGGAGCACCCAATTGCCTTGGGAATTGGTGGGTGAGGGGCACCCATGGGTGCCTACCACCCACCCCAGCTTCTACCCCTAAGTACTCCGCAGAGGGAGTTATGGGCAACAATGACAAATATTTTTGAAATTCATAGAAATCATAGGAAAGTCCAATTGATTTGAGGTTTGGGTGGTAGTTGGCACTCAAGGGTGTCTACCATCCTACCTACTTTTTGAGGTTTGAACCAGTTCAAAAAAGGTTCCAATTCGAACCGAACCGGGGGTGGCCCGAGCAAAACCAAAACCGAACCACCACCGCTGGTTCAAACCTGGTTTGAATTCGAACCGAACTGGGCCAACCAGTTTTGTGCACAACCCTAATAGTTAGACCTATTCTTAAGAAGCCTTCCTTGGATCACTCAGCGATGGATAGTTATAGGCCAATCTCCAATCTCCCTTGGTTGTGCAAGGTGATCGAGAGGGTGGTGGCTGACCAGCTCCAGGCGGTTTTGGAGGAAACTGATTATCTAGACCCATTTCAAACGGGCTTTAGAACGGGCTATGGGGTCCAGACAGCCTTGGTCGGCTTGATGCATGACCTTTACCAGGGAATCTACAGAGGGAGTATAACTCTGCTGATTCTCTTGGATCTCTCGGCAGTGTTCGATACCATCAACCATGGTATCCTTCTGGGTCACCTAGGGGGAGTTGGGGATAGGAGGCACTGCTTTACAGTGGTTCTGCTCTTATCTCTCGGGTAGATTCCAGATGGTGGAGCTTGGTGACAGTTGCTCTTCAAAGCAGGAGCTGTTATATGGAGTCCCCCAGGGCTCCATTCTGTCACCAATGCTTTTTAATATCTACATGAAACCGCTGGGTGAGGTCATCAGGAGTTTTGGTGCTGGGTGTTATCAATATGCTGATGACACCCAAATCTACTTCTTTTTCATCTGCATCATTGTCGTAAATCTGTTAGCTCGGCTAACCCAACAGGATTTACAACCCCCTTCAGTACTCCCCCTGTGAGAACAGAAAGCAGCAGTGAAGCTACACGAAGGAAAATAAAGGCTCACAAAGAAAATAGTAAATGAATTAAGTCCCCCTGAACTGAACTAGGTACCCCCGCTAACAATAACTGAGTAATAACTGAAAAGAAAACACAGAGCAAGGAATGAAAAAAGAACGGACACCAGAACAAGGAATTAACGGAATAAAGCAGGAAAGCACAAACAAGGGCAAACTGGAACTCGGAAAAGTTGGGAATTCAAAATAGCACACAGTCTGTGGTCAGCGAAAGTTGCTAACAGCATCTGAGCAATTAACAGACTGCTAAATATATATGGCTCAAGAGAACCAGCAGCCAATCAGGCTTCCCTGAGCCAGCACTTCTGCTTCCTCTCTTGTGATCTCCTGCGCCTGTGTGACTCCCACTGAGCTTTCCACTTGAGACATCTTCTCAAGACAGGTGAAATCCCAGCCTCTTCATCAGAAATCATGTCTGGCAGCTGTTCTGAATCCTTAGCTCCAGAGTCTGGTCTCCCTGCCAAATCCGGTTGCTGTGCCTCTGAGCCCTCACTAGCAGGCGAATCCTCCCGTTCCTGCTCTGACTTTTCTGAGTAATCAGGAAATGGTGTTCATTCCCTAAATGCCTGCCTACAGGCAGTAATGGGCTGGATGAGGGATAACAAATTGAAGCTGAATCCAAGCAAGACAGAGGTGCTCATTGTAGGGGCTCAGAATCTGAGATGTGAGTTAGATCTCCCTGTGCTGGATGGGGTTACACTCCCCTGGAAGGAGCAGGTACGCAGCTTGGGAGTACTACTGGACCCAGGCCTCACCCTGGTATCTCAGGTGGAGGCCATGGCCAGGAGTGCTTTCTATCAGCTGCGGCCATTCCTTGAAGAGGACGACCTCAAAACAGTGGTGCACCAGCTGGTAACCTCCAGGCTTGACTACTGCAAGGCACTCTACATGGGACTGCCTTTGTACATAGTTTGGAAACTTCACTTAGTTCAAAATGCGGCAGCCAGATTGGTCCATATTATGAGACCATATTATGGCTGTTTTGAAACAGTTGCACTGGCTGCCGATATGTTTCTGGGCAAAATAAAAAGTGCTGGTTATTACCTTTAAAGCCCTGAATGGTTTAGGCCTAGGTTACCTTAGAGAGCACCTTCTTCTGTATGATCCCCACTGCACGTTAAGGTCACCTGAGGAGGTCCGTCTCCAGTTACCACCGGTACATTTGGTGGTGACTCAGAGGTGGGCCTTCTCTGTAGTCGCTCCTGGACTGTGGAATGCACTCCCTGCAGAAATCCATAATTTGAACTCTTTAATGGCTTTTAGAAGAGCCCTTAAGACCTATCTGTTTGGCCTGGCCTTCCAGGGTTTTTAAATTGTTGTAAAGGGTTTTTAGTGTACCTGTTTTTTCAGGGTTTTTAAAGTGTTTTATTGTTTAACTGTTTTATGGTATTTTATAACTTTTAATTGTTGGTTGATTTTAATTGTTTTTGGTTTTTTTGTAAACCACCCTGAGCCAATTTTGGAAGGGCAGTATAAAAATTAAATAAATAAATAAATAAATAAATAAATAAATAAAGAAGGATAGATCCCAAAGGGCACTGTTGACAAAAATTATTTAATTTTTGTTTTCTTTTTTAATATGCTAAAAGTGAAATCTCACAAACCACTCACAGAGCTTGAGAGATAACAAGCATATAGTTATTTAAGAAGCAAATAAAATAAAATCTGCCTATGATCTAGGGATGAGCCAAAACGCGATTCGGCAACTGAATTGATGGCACAATCCCTCTAAAAATGAATGCATCTACAGCCACTTTAACAAGGAGAACAGGTCCATACCTAGTCTTCCTCTCACTCATCACCACTTCCATAATCTCAGCACTCCTCCCAGATATCTTCATGTGCCAGCGGGGCATTTCCCAGCTGCCCCTGCACATGACACCACCATGCACATGGCTGCCACACATGCACAAAGGCCATGTGCGTGCCAGTGTCATGTGCAAGGGCAGATGGAAGATACCCTGTTGGCGTGCGAAGATATCTGGGAGGAGCGGCAGGATTGCGGAGAGTGGGAGGAGGAGCAGGTATCGACCTGCTCTCTTCCTTGTTAAAGGGACTGTAGAAGCCCTCATTTTTAAAGGGATTGTGCCACCAAGTCAGATGCCAAATCGCGTCCCAGCACATCCCTAATACGATTCCTCACCTTACTAATCTAATCAGCAACATTTATAGTCTGAACACACACTTGACTGTGTTACCAGGTGATAACTGAATTTCCAACAGCTAAACATCTACCAACTGTAGTTTGAGATGTCAAAGTAGTCTGCGATGTCAACTTACGCATATTTTCAGCTAATAAATGCTACTTAAAGCTTAAACATGCATATTTGCTGCAGTTCCAAACCTTTTGATATATTTCAGATGTGGATCCTAAAGGTAGTTTTGACCACTCCTGACACAAAAGGACCAAAATTCGTATTTTGATTGTCAACAATAGGTCCATTTTTCTTTCATACTATAAAAGTAAAGAATTACAGGTCAGCTCAGCCAAAATACTGAAACACATCAGGTTCCAGTCAAGCTGCCAGCTGTTGCCAGTGTCCCATATTTATCAATTTAAACTGCATACTTGAGGTTCTCATAACTGCAAAAGATTAAAGATCTGTCTAGATATTAGGGGGATAGAATATACAAATCCAAAAAATGTGTGAGGCTGCAAAGATTAAATAAAGAAACATATTAATTTGGAGCCAGTGAATTACATCCAGCTGCGACAGTGAATTAAGTACCGATTAATGGCTAAAGCTTTTTTCCAGTTTGGATTCTGAAGCAAACTCATTAAGCTTTTAGAGTAGCTATAATGTGTGTACTGTGGGAACTGTTCAATGCTATTCAGGAGACTTTAACTGTAAGCTCAGAGCATTTCCTGCAGAGCTTCTGATGCTATTTTCTTTATATAACATGTGTGCCTGAAAATCCAGCCAAAAACAAGTCCTTTGTTTTTCTACTTTGTTGTGGTCCCTCTCAGCTTTACGTTTCTTGAACACAGGTAAATAAACTCATAATCCAGATGGTGCAACAGATGTGAGAGCAGCACTCTGAAATCAACAGACAGTGGGCAATACTTTCCATTTTCTCTTTTAAACGCTAACTAATATGTAATTCGGAATCTCCGGTGTAGTTAGCATCTGCTCCCTTCGGCCAGCCAAAGGTTACAGGTGTTCCTGATGTCATTTCACAGTAAGGCGTGGGCTGGGCTTGTGAGTGAGTGCCCAGGCTCTAATCTTTCCCTACCACCTACCAGTTTTATCATGCTGGGCCTCCATTTGCTGCATCTTCTGTGTCAGCTCTTGCTCTCTCTGCTGGGCCTGAAGGACTCGAGCCTTTGCCTCATTGCTAAAGCTCTGCTGAATGTTCTCTTTTTCCAACCTACCAAAAATATAATAAAAATCTACAGAAGAATATAGAATTTTAAGGACTAAGTACATACTATAATTGAAGAAATGTAATTCAGAAGTCAAATAAATAGCACACAATACTTTCATCAAACTGCACTGAGGTAATGATTTACCACTGTAAATGTTTACGTTCAGGATGCAAAAGAGTTATTTTCATTAGTTTATAAACTGCTTTTCTATTCAAAATTCCTAAAGTGATAAATAATAAACATATATGCAATTATAAATTCATTTAAAAACAAATCACATTTTGATCATAGTTCCATATAAACAAGACTACAACAATGGAATGCCACATTAATGGATTGCCACGTCCATTTCTGGAGGTAAATGACCTTAAAACAGTGGTATATATGCTGGCAACTTCCAGGCTTGACTACTGCCATGCACTCTGCGTGGGGCTGCCTTTGTACATAGTACAGAAATTAAAATTGGAACAGAATGCGGCAGCCAGATTGGTCTATGGGACAACTCGAAGGGACCACATAACTCTGGTTTTAAGGGAACTGTACTGGCTGCCAATATATTTCTGGGTGAAATACAAGGTGCTGATTATTACCTATAAAGCCCTTAACGGATTGGGTCCAGGGTATTTAACAGAACACCTCCTTTGTCATGAACCCTGCCACCTCTTACGATCTTCTGGAGACGTCCAGTTACGGTTGCCACCAGCTCGTTTGGCAGCAACCGAGGACCAGGCTTTCTCTGTGACTGCCCCGGGGCTTTGGAATATGCTCTCTGCTGAAATAAGAGCATTTCCTTCTCTGTTTGTTTTCAGGAAGATGTTTCAAGACACACCTGTTCTCACAGGCTTTTTATTAGAATTAATTTTAATAATTTGTTCTAATAATTATTTGAGGCTACTGTTTTTATTTCTGTTTTATACTACTATTTTAATTGTTTTGTGTATTTTAATATGTGCTAATTTTTTAAAAATATTGTTTTAAATTTTGTGCACTGCCTAGAGATGTACATATCAGGCGGTATAAAAATATGATAAATAAATAAATAGGCTATTCTACAGAAACTAAGACAACAGTGAGATTTTGGGTTGCAGATATGAAGGCCAGGATTGAAAGATATGGAACCAATCCACTGCAACATGCTCTCTTGGAAAGAAAAGAGTAAAAACTGCAAAGAAAATGAGATACTGATAATGGCCTCCCAAGTACCCATTCTGCTCCACACATATGAAATTACAGAAGCAGGTCCTACACCCTCATCTTGGTTCCCTACTGAGAAAGCTTTGCTCTAGCACCACACTTCATATCTACGTCTATTCCATTTTCCAGTTATGGCATGCCTTATTTTTTCACCAGTTAAGACTGGTGTGCCAAATGTAGAGGTGCACCTAGGTAATTTTGGAGCCTGGATCTAAAGGTCTTTGGAGCCCCCCACTGCCCCTGCTTCAAGTTAAGCATCATCCCTCTACCACTGTTTCCTCTAAGGTGTGCACACACACAAATCCCCAGGCCCCTGCACAGCGGTTTCTGGCAGGCAAACAGTCTCTGCTTTGCCTGCTACTGCCACCCAACTGCCTGGCACCCCGGTTCTCCCTCTCCCCGGCTGGGATCCATTGCTCCGTTTCCCCCTCTCCCCTGCTGGGCCGCCACCACCTCCCACCCCAGCTGGGCCTCCTCCTCCTCCAATTCTGTCTACAGACCTTGCGAGACTTCTGTCAAGATCTGCAGACAGAGCCAGAGAAGGATGGAGGAAGGCAGTGGCAGCTCCCCTGGCATCCCAGAGAGACCAGAGGTGGGGGCGGGGGAAGGCCAAAAAAAAATAAAAATCCATGCAGCCAGCAAGTGTTGCACTAACCAGCTGGGAAATGGCAGCAGTGACAATGGCAGGGAGCAGCAAGGCAGGTGGAGCAATAACCTGGGGCAGCGTGGGATGCTCAGGGCAGCACAGGTACTCGATGAGGCCCTGATTATTTATTTATGTCACTT
Organism: Hemicordylus capensis; assembly: GCF_027244095.1. NCBI lineage: Eukaryota > Metazoa > Chordata > Lepidosauria > Squamata > Cordylidae > Hemicordylus > Hemicordylus capensis. Next base: position 386,554,991 of record NC_069657.1, on the reverse strand, counting down.
CCTACTATGTTAAAAACAATCGGTAGATGATAAATCAGAAATTCTTTTGCAACATTTTGGATTTCCCCCCTCTCAAATTGACTTGTTCCTACCTGTGCACAAATATGCAGAGTCCGCCTTTCCAAAACTTATACTTCTGTTAGCTTTGATATTGTCAGAGGCAAACATTTGTCTGGCAAACAGCGTTATTTTCTGGGTGACCATATTAATAAGTGGTACCTTCCTCTAAAAATGTGCTTAGTCCTGGAGGTTAAGGAGAATCTTTGTAGCCCACTTACACTTATGTATGTACAATGCTGCCTCAATTTAAATGACTTGTGGAACTTCTGCACCACCTGGATAATGACGTGTAATTGAGACCGGAGATGGGGGCTTGGGGGTAGCAAAAAAATTTTGCACCTGGAAGTCCAGGGCTAAGAATGCCTCTGGCCAACTGTGGTCACTTCTACATAAACCATTCTTTATGAATGCAATGGATCACAATCCAGATTCTGGCTACAGCTATCCATACATTGATAATATCCAGATTATTCTACTGCAATAACTTCTATGTGAGGCTGACTTTGAATACTACTCAGAAACTGCAACTGGGATAAAATGCCACAACAAGAGTACTGACTAGAATTGAGTAGTCAGAATATATCTTGCTAGTTTTAAAACAGTTTCACATGCTTCATCATCATTCATATTCAGCCTTGGACCTGGGTACCTAAAAGGATCACCTTCTCCCACATCAACTTGCCCATGCATTAAAGATCAGAATTCCACATATTTTGTCTACTCTTGGTAGCAAAGCCAAAATTTGTGATCAACATGACCCTGTACCCATTTCAATGCAATCCTATACATATTTACTTGTGAGCAAGCTCCACTGGGTTCAATAGGCTTTATTTCTAGGTAAGCATGCATAGCACTGCAGCCTCTGGCCTCAGCGATAATGGACACAATTGTGCTGAGCTGCAGAGAGCCTTTGTAGCAAAGCACAACTGTGGGGATACCTCTCACTCCCTCTTCTCAGTTCCAAACTTGGAGTTGAGATAAAGGTTTGTGTTCATTTCAATGGCTTTCAGAACTCTATGCTACTGCTACAGCCCAGCACCAAAATGGCCAGCCACAGCTTTCCTATCCAATTTGGACTGAGAGAGCGCAGAAATTTTCCTCATAGCTGTGCTGCAGGGGGTTGATCATGCCCCTTCCCCACTTTCAGGCTACAGGAGAAGGACAGGCTTCTCTTGTCATCCTTGCCAAAGAGTGACAGGACACTTATCCTGGCAAGGATGGTGAGCAGTATCCGTGAGTTTTAATTGAGATGTGAAATAGGTACCTAATTTAGGTGCCCCACCATTATAGATTAGACAGGTGGCAACTGTAACAATGCAACAACCTCCACAGGTCACCTTGCACCTTGTTTGTAAAATTTTAGGTGCCAGACTAAGACTTCTTTAAATTTACCCATTAACTATAGACCACTGATGTAGGCTTTCTGGGAAAATGTTAATTCCCCGCCCCCCACCCCAGAAATTTATCTGGAAAATAGAGGATCTGATTTGTCATGTTTCACTTACATTTATGACTATTTTTAATTTCATTTATTAAAGTATACCACGTTAATCATACTGGAATTTTTTTAAAAAACCAAAGTATTTACATTAAAATAATGGATTAGGAAAAACTATTAAAGTATTCTTGATGGATGCTAGGAGACCGGTGGAGCACAGTAGGGCACTTTATTTGGCCCATTTTCATATTTGGGGGGCAATTTGGGGGGTGGGTGTTTTTTTTTAAATCTGGGAATCGAACCCCACATTCCCATAGACTCAATGCCTCATTATTCACAGTTCCATTCCCCGCAGTAATCTGTGGGAACAGAACCCCTGTGGATAATGAGGTTCACCTGTACTTGTCTTACACTGTTTACATTTTAATGGGAAAAGGCAATAAAAATGTTACATTTTAATTTTAAGAGCAATGCATTTATATTGATATATATGCATTATTATATATGCAGGCATGCTTCCAAGGAATAGACACTTGAAAAAAGGTTAATGACAACTTGCCCAGTTTCACTGGTATTGTGTCAATTCATTATGTTAGTATTAATTTTATGAATTAATGCATTTTTAGAAATGGAAAATGTTCTGCCCTACATTACTCAAGCAAATGTTCAACAGTATTTTAATGTTGTTCTTCTGATTTTACCTTATTGAATGATTGGATCCTAGTAGTACGAACACAACGGCTCCCACACAAGCAATATTTCCTCTCCTTTCTACTGTAAGCTCCCTGGGCCTCTCAAAAAGCCACTCCTGAGAGTCAGGGAACTCCTGACAATGGTATAGGTAGGATGTGGTATGGGGAAATACCTGGATACTGAGTGCAAAAACTGGTTACAAGCATCTTCCATGAGCAAAGAAGGATCCTCTCACAGAAGGTGCCCATGTAAAATCTAAGTATATCCCTAACGCTACTGCAGAACCCCCACTGCACTGCATCTCATCCCATTCTTGAGAGGGTCTCCTGAATCTCCTGAATCTCAGGAGCAACTTTGGGCAGGATAGCTGTAGGAGCTGCAGTATGGGGGAGAGAAAGACTGCTTGTGCAAGAGCTGCTACATTCACAGCACTTAAGATCCAATCTATTAATTTTAACTGCTTCATCTGGTTTGGGGGAGTTTTGTAAGCAGCACTGGAAATTCATATTTTAAAATGGAATATATCTCAAATAAATAAAAAAATAAAATTGTAATCTTCCCCTTTTCTTGTTAGGGTAAAGTATCTTGTTTGTTTGCTTTCTAGTGATTCAGTATTCTCAGGAATTTATCAAGGCAGCCACATGCAAATGTAGGAGTTGCATTCTGGCACATTAATTTACAGAGTTAACAATTCTGGTTCCACCCATGAAACAAGAAGTTCCTGCTAACTAGGCAAAGAGGACCTTTTAAAATGGTGCCTTTTAAATACTATTATACTGCAAGGGGACAGCAAGAGGATTGCTCTTAGTGTGACACCCAACATAACATACCTGCTAGGGACTGTGGCCTCCAATGTGTGTCTTTTTAAACTGTGATCCCCCTTAGGACAGGGAGCCATCTTCTCATTCCTTATGCTATGTAGACCACTTTGAGAACTTTTCCCCTTGAAAATCTGTACATAAATATTATTTAGATATATAGAATAATAATCAACTAGCATAACCCACGCAGAGCATCTGCGCGCTAGTACTTGATTGCTCCCCTCACCTCCTGTCACAGCCGTGAACTGTGCTCCCGCTCCTCTTCCTCCATCCCGTTGCTTCGACACACACCCGAACCCTCTTGGTCACTCCTCCAACCTGTTGCTCCATCCCCCTCACCCCTCTTGGCCATGGTGTTGCCGATGCCAATTGGCCAAGCCGCAGCCCCCTAACCCCAGAGACCTCCTCACCTGTGCCCTGCTCCTCCCTGCAGCAGTAACAGTAGTTGACTGAGCCCTTACTCGCTGCCACCACCACCATAGCCACTCATTTCCCTCAGGACGCTGACAGACCCGGGCCTGTCCCTTGCCTGCCTGTCTCCCTCCGCCAATGACCCCAGTAGCCCCAAGCAGCAGCAGCAGTTGACTGGGCCTTTCCTCGCTGCTGTTGCCATCACCATGGCTGCTCATTCCCCTGACAGGCTGAGGCCCATCACTTGCCCTTCTTTCTCTCTGCCTCTCCCTTCTTTTCCTCTCTTTCTCTCTACTCCACTTGCTCTTCCCTTCTTTCTCCCCCCCCTTCTTCTTTTCTTTCATTCTCTTTCTCCTGAAGGGGCTCTTTCCTCCCTCACGATGCCTCTCCCATGTCATCTATCTATCTATCTATCTATCTATCTATCTATCTATCCATCCATCCATCCATCCATCCTTCTCTCCTCTACAATCAAGCACATCTTCCAACCAGTAACAGTTGCATTCAAACTGGCCTTAACCATCACAGGCTCCTCCTCCCTATCTGCATATGGAATCCCCACTGTCCAATCACCACAGTGCTTCTGCTTGTTAATGCCGATTGGTAAAGCACTGTGTGGGTGGGGCTTGCCACATACATCCTTAGCCACACACACACACACACTAGCTGACTCGGGAGCAGAGCATCTGAGCCTCTAGTTCTCCATCATTCTTGGCTCCCCTGGCCCCTCGTTCTCAGACCTCCGCCATCCTCTTCCCTCCGCCAATGTTTTTTCTCTCTGGCCAGCTGCCTTTTCCAGCCGCCTGCCACTTTATCCCCCCCCCCCTTACACCTGCTGCTGCTTTCTCTCTCCACCCACCTGTTCGTTGGCCTTATGTTCTCTGCCACTGTTGCATTCCTCTCCCCCTCCCCTTGCTTGCGAACTCTCACAAGAGCTGCCACACATGGGATTAGCAACGGGTACGTCTAAGATTGTGTGTGTGTGTGTATAATATATATGAAATATGTAATATATATTGTATGTATAATATATATGAAATATGTAATATATTGAAATATATTTCAAACGTAAATATAGTATTGCAAATGTTATTTGCTTCTTAGACTAAGTCCCTCTAAAATTTGAAATTTCTTAACCAGACTGGTTGCATGTTTATGTTCTTCTGACTGGCTCAAGACATTCAAAACATAGGAATGTAAATATGTTAATTAAAAATATGAGGTTTTTAAATATTGGGGCAGTCTTTGAATGGGGTTTATTCAAATTCTGGATTAGTCACATATAAATATGATCCTTTTTGCCTAATATCTAACAACCAATTCAAATGTTTGCTACATTTCAGCAGGTTGCAAATATTACTATATTACAGCTCCCTGCTCAGCATTCACTTAGGAACGAAGCAGGAGGTTACACTTCACCTTTACAGCTGCTTCACAGGTTATCCTCCTGACAAGTGAACATATGTATTTGAGGAACCCTCTGTCTGTTTTAGAATCCAAAAGAGATAGTCCATCCCACCAGCAACCAAGAGGAGGATAGAGAGGCACTCAAATCTGGATCACTCCTATCGTTTTGCCATGTTCTTGAGAAGTAGCAGGAGCAGCCACACATGACAACACCTTTGGTGTTGCTATAATTTGCGCACGCTAAAAACAACTGCTCTCCTCTTACTATATTAGGCAAAGGCAGCTGCTGTAATAGTAAGAAAAATACTGCTGCATTATAATAGCCAAGTGTTGTTGCTCTGAAGACTGCGTGTGTGTGGCAGCTCCTCTTCTTTGGGAACATGGGGAACGTCAAGGGACAAGCCAATCCTAAGTATCATATCTTCCATCTCTCTTTGTTCCACCCTGTTGTGTGGAAGTCAGATCACTTATTCAGGATTATAAAAATAGTCAAAACAGTCAAATACAAGTGTTCCTTCATTTAGAGCACTATTGTTACATTAAAGTATGATCCTTTGAAAACACTTGCATTTTCCTTATGACTAGTAGTGGTGTGCACGGAATTGCACCTCTGTGGTCTGGCACTGGGGAGGGGGGCTCTTTAAGGGTGGGGGAGGGTGGACCTACCCCTCCCACCGCTTTTCCCCCTTCAGTGCTCCTGGTTTTGAAAGCATTTGGCGTGGCAGGGTATCTCCCTGGTGCCCCTTCCCCCGTTCCTCGTCAAAAGGCTTCAAAAGCCTGACTGCGCGTGTGCATGTCGCGCACGCACACATCTGACATGTGCACGCATGCGACGCATGTGCATGATATGCACAAACGCAGTCAGGCTTTTGAAGCCTTTTGATGAAGAACGGGGGAAGGGGCAGCAGGCCCCAAATACTTTCAAAACCAGGAGCACTGGAGGGAGAAAAGCGGCAGGAGGGGTAAGTCCAGCCATCCCCGCCCTTAAAGGTCCACCCCCCGGCGTCAAACCGCCGAACTGGCCCCAGGTCTGGACCAGTCCGGATGCCCTTAGAATGGGCTCCGGACTAGTCCATGCATATCCCTAATGACTAGTACCATGGTAAACATTTTACTGTATCTTTGATTAAAATTTGATGAGAGTTGCCAGGAGCCGGACAGAAGAACTCTTGGATCATATTTGGGTCTCTAGCTGGCTATCCTTAATCTACATAATGATTGGAATCACCCAATAGAAGGCCCAAATATTATTGTACACTGTTCATGTAAGAGCTCAACAGGAGAATGGGATCAAGGACGGATAGAGGTGTATCTAGGGAAAATAGCGCCTAGGGCAAGTACTGAAATTGTGCCCCCTGTCCAAACATCTGACACTCATCTTTCAGATAACTTTACCATAATCTCAGCTGAAAAATACAAGTCAAGCTCTTTAATCTTTTCATATTTCAATAACTATTTAGCAGTGGATGTAGCCAGACCCAAAAATTCTGGAAAACTACAAATTTCATTATGCTGGGGCTCATGAAATACCCAAATAACATGTGGAGGTGTACTTGGAAAACTAAACAGAAGTGCCTGTCTAATTCTCTACTATGCGTTGTAGCATCACTATTACATAAGTTTTAAAAATAAATGGAGTATTTGACTTTTCCCAGATACTCCGGAAATAATTAAAGGATATGCAGAGTAAACTGTATCACTGCTTGGAATATATTCTAGTATTTCAGAAAGACAGTTAAAATGAGAGAAACAGAGCAAGAAACTCCCAGTGGGCCTTACTAATAAGGATTTTACACTGATTCAAAGACAAACTAACCATTAATATTATTAAGACATCACATTTAACTCACTTATCACAAGAAGCAAAGTACAGGTGAAACTCGGAAAATTAGAATATCGTGCAAAAGTCCATTAATTTCAGTAATGCAAATTAAAAGGTGAAACTGATATATGAGACAGACGCATTACATGCAAAGCGAGATAAGTCGAGCCTTAATTTGTTATAATTGTGATGATCATGGCGTACAGCTCATGAAAACCCCAAATCCACAATCCCAGAAAATTAGAATATTACATGGAACCAAGGAGACAAGGATTGTAGAATAGAACAATATCGGACCTCCGAAAAGTATACAGTGTACTGTGCTTGATTGGCCAGCAAACTCGCCTGACCTGACCCCATAGAGAATCTATGGGGCATTGCCAAGAGAAGGATGAGAGACATGAGACCAAACAATGCAGAAGAGCTGAAGGCCGCTAATGAAGCATCTTGGTCTTCCATAACACCTCATCAGTGCCACAGGCTGATAGCATCCATGCCACGCCGCATTGAGGCAGTAATTGCTGCAAAAGGGGCCCAAACCAAGTACTGAATACATATGCATGCTTATACTTTTCAGAGGTCCGATATTGTTCTATTCTACAATCCTTGTCTTCTTGGTTCCATGTAATATTCTAATTTTCTGGGATTGTGGATTTGGGGTTTTCATGAGCTGTACGCCATGATCATCACAATTATAACAAATTAAGGCTCGACTTATCTCGCTTTGCATGTAATGCGTCTGTCTCATATATCAGTTTCACCTTTTAATTTGCATTACTGAAATTAATGGACTTTTGCACGATATTCTAATTTTCTGAGTTTCACCTGTAAGAGCAAATGAATACAATCCTAGCTCATAAGCTTCAGCTCAGTATTAACAAGCCCTGACTCTCTGTACATAGTGCCAATCTGAATATGTGTATAGTGATTCGGGGGGCTTCCTAAAGGCCGTGGGGGGGGGGTCTGCAAAGGTTCCCCCTCCTCCCACTGTCCTCTAGGGCCTCGCAGAGACCATTTGAGCATGTGCGGTGGCCATTTTTATATATATATTTTAAATGGCTGCTGAAAACAAAATGGCCACTATGCATGCTCAAATGGCCTCTGTGAGGCCTGGCATGGCCTAGGGCCTCACAGAGACCATTTGAGCACGGGTGGTGGCCATTTTGTTTTTGGTGGCCATTTTTTAAAAAAATAATTGTAAAAAATAGCACCCCCTTCAAGTGGTGCCCAGGGCATGTGCCCTGCCTGCCCTACCCTAGATACGCCCCTGAGGACGGAACAGCCTAAGAGGCAGCATGCAGAAAAGGAAGCCTTCCATTCCCTCCCAACCACAGAAGGCCATATATCAACCAAGATATGCCTCAGAATAAAAAGAGGTAGGTAGGTAAATTTTATTATGTTCACAGACCAACAGAAAGAGGTAGTCTCAGAAAGGCAATGGAACACCTGTGAAGGCAGGACTGAGGAGAATAGTTCCTGGAATCTCCCCAAACACGTCGCTTCACAAGGCAGATTACCTGACATGGGGGTGGAAGGGGAGAATAGTGCCTATGTAGAGTTTAAGGCAGAATTAGAATAGAGTTGCAATCTCAGAACTCAGGAACAGTAGCCTCAAAAGAGAGCAAATATCCTTGTACAATTCTTGTGGGAAATACTCAAACAAGGTCAACTGAAAAAGGAAATTAGGGATTTCATATCAGGCAAGTGCAGCCAAAGGCCTCCACAGTGAGAAGCCAGTGATTTGTTGTCATAATAATAGGCCATTAATTAGATAGCAAGGGGGACACAGCCGCTTGCACCATGCAATCTCCTGTGTTGTTCCACTAGAATCAGCCCATGCAGCATACTCAACCTGCCTAATTATTCAATATCTATATTCAGAAGCATCCATATGCACACAGAAATTACTACTAACTTCTTCACTACAAAGAAAAATATGACAGTACATGGATTTAATTTCTTTGTTCTGAGATTCGGAAGCAACAGAGAAAGAGGGAAAACACATTCTTGGGCTGCCAGACAATTAAGCAACTATAAAGGAGATAATGGATAGGAATTCTATCCTAAATGAAGGTGTGTCTGGAATACAAAGTCCGTTCTCAGCAGCATTTTGAGTGGTGGCACTGGACAGATTCACTTCTTGGAGGCTGCTTGCTGAAATCTCTGTTGTTAAAGAGAAACAGTAACTATGAAGGAGAATCTGGAAGTATGAGCTGCAATGTGATGTAACCAAAGCTGGTTTTGGTTTTGGGGGGGTGGGGTGGAGGCAGCAACTTTGGTTTCAAGATGTGCATTAAGTGAACAGAACAATAGCTAGCTAGATGAGCATTATTCAAGATATGACAATCTTTAGGAACATAGGAAGCTGCCATATACTGAGTCAGACCATTGGTCCATATAGCTCAGTATTGTCTACACAGACTGGCAGCGGCTTCTCCAAGGCTGCAGGCAGGAATCTCTCTCAGCCCTATCTTGGAGAAGCCAAGGAGGGAACTTGGAACCTTGACTTCTTCCTAATTTTGGTCATAGTGGGCAGACATCTTCACCAAAAGGGCAGAGCTGCTTTGGTGTGACAACCAAGTAGTAGTTCAGATCTTCACTGTTATTCCACAAGACATCTGTTCCTATGTTAAAAAAAAGGGGTGTGTGTGAAGAAATCCCTAGAAGCTTCTGGCTGGTTACTGTCTTGGAAATAGGATGTCAGACTAGATAAACTTGGTTTGCTCCAGCAGGGGTCTTCTTATGTTCTGCAGCAGAAAAAATGAGAATTCTGCTGCAGCAGAATGGCAGAATACTTTCCTCTGTTATTTTGTCTTATAGTTACACAACCTCAAACCTGTCCTGGTACTAGCTGTCCCAGAGTACAAGAGCACTCTACACCACTTTCCTAAAACTTAATTTAACTGATAAGGAGATCTTAACACATTCATTCTTCAGCTTCTGCTGACCTTGTGCCAGCTGAGTACATGTGCACCAGAAAAGCTGTCCTTAGTTTTCAGTTGTATTGACTTAGCACAGAGCCAACAGTCCAAGAAGGGATCAAATTGGGTGACATAATGAATTATCATTAGCCCTCTTAGGAGTCCTTTTAGGGCTGAAAGGAGAGATGTGCCTCTTAGGAGTGTGGGGCTGGTTCCCACAGTACAGGAGGCTTTTTAGAGCTGAAAGGAGGAATGAAAATCATTACTATGTTAATGACACCTAGCTCTATTTCCCCTTTTTATCTACTTCAGGTGTGGCCTGCCTCATCTCAGAGGCAAGATGCTGGTGAATACCAGTTGCAGGGGAGCAACAGCGAGAGGACGTGCCCTCACCTCTTGCCTGTGGTCTTTTCAGAGGCATCTGGTGGGCCACTGCATGAAACAGGATGCTGGACTAGACAGGCCTTAGGCCTGATCCAGCAGGGCTGTTCTTATGAGGCAGTGATGTTCCTAAATGCACGTGGTGATGGACTGGATGAGGGTGAATAAGCTTAAATTCAATCCCGACAAAACAGAGGTGATAGTAAAGGAGTGAGTTTTGGTGGATCAGACAGAAGAAAAAAACCCTGTCCTGGACAAGTCCCGGATGAATCTTGGATGAGCGTACTTATTTAAAAATTAATAGGTTACCCCTCAAGAAAACCTATCAGGGTGGTATACAACAATTATGCAATTTCTACTTAGATGAACCAATCTACAAAAAGGACCTTCTTCTTGTCTGGACTGAGCTACAGCTTATTACACCTCTTCCAGTCCACCATTGCTTTCAAGCAGATTCAGGTGAGTCTGATAAAAAGGTGACATAAAGCTAGGTGTCCATCTCACTCCAGATCCCCAAATAACTCCCCTCAACAATTTTATATACAGGAGAGATTTCTTTATTTTATCTATCATATTTTTATACTCTCTAATATGTACATCTCTAGGCAGCATATGAAATTTAACACACATTATAAAACAGAGTTAAAACAGTTAAAATTTCACAAAATACAGTTAAAACATTCTGATAAATTAAAAACAATTTAAACAGTCTAAAATTAAGTTTTATATCCCTCTCTTCCTTCAAGGAGCCCAGAGTGGTGTATATGGTTATGTTTCTCCTCACAACAACCCTGTGAAGTAGATTAGACAGAGATAGTGAATGGCCCAAAGTCACCCAGTGAGAGTGTCATGGCTGAATGGGGATTTGAACTCAGATATCACTCTCTCTAAAATATCAGATTCGCAGGAAGTGCTTGAGGAACCAGCTTTACTCCTGAAACCTCAGATCACATCTGTAGCCTGCAGGGCCTTTTACCAGCTGGTATGTCAGCTGTGTATGTCATTCATGCCTTAATGAATTTGAGATGAATACTAGGGATGTGCACAAATCAGTTTTTAAAATTTGATTTGTGCCCCCTAAAAAATCACCCCTGATCTGTTTTGTATCCAAATCCAGCCCCTCCAAATCACCCAATTCAATTTGTATTTGATTTGATTTGGATTTTGACAGATTCAGACCACTTAACAAGGTCCAAGGGGCACCAAATTTGGGTGGTGGGTGGTTCCCCATGGGTGCCACCTACCACCCACATTTCAAGGCAGTGGGACACTTGGTTGATTTTTAATGATTTTATTTTAGTTTTTACTGATTTTGAACATTTCCACCAGAGGAAACAATGGGGATTCGAAGTTGCCATATCCTAACACTAAAATGGACCCCTAGCTTTCACTTAAAAAGAAAAAGCTAAGCTCTAGCCCTTGTAGAAGTGGAGTTATGGAGCAAAATGTGCAGTCATTTTTCAAATGTTTGGATTCTTTGGTGTATAATAATTTTCCCTCAATGAATACCTATGAGGATTCATTGCACACCTTCATTTCTTCTGTTCATTTTGACTGTCACTGGACAGTGCCAACTGTCAACTGCCATGTGCCAACTACACCCCCACTCCCCACCTGCAAGGCAGTGGGGTACTCATTTTATTTTTTAGGAATATTGAAATGTTTAGATTTTTTGGTGTCTAATAACTTTTCCTCATTATGAATCCCTATGAGGATTCATTATACGCCTTCATTTCTTCTGTTCATTTTGACTATCATTGGACAGTGTCAACTACACCACCACGCCTCCCCCCCAACACACACACACACACACACACACACACACACACACACACACACACTCAGTTTACTTTTAAGGAATATTGAAGTGTTTTGATTCTTCGGTGTCTTCATTCCACACCTTCATTTCTTCTGTTCCTTTTGACCCCACTGCTTTGCAGGTTGGGGTGGGGAATTAGTGGCATCCCATGTTCCAACTACCCCACAACCCACAAGGTACTCAGTTGATATTTTAGGAATGTTTGAGGTGTTTAGACTCTTTGGTTTGTATCCTCATAGGGATTCATTATGAAGCAAGGTTATTAGACATCAAAGAGTCTAAACACCTGAAAAAAAATCCTAGAACATAAACTGAGTAGTACCTCACTGCCTTGCAGGTGGGAGTGGGGTGTAGTTGGCACACGGCAGTTGACAGTTGGCACTGTCAAAAAGACAGTCAAAATGAACAGAAGAAATGAAGGTGTGTAATGAATCCTCATAGGGATTCATTGAGGGAAAATTATTATACACCAAAGAATCCAAACACTTGGAAAATAGTGGCCACACACTTTGCTCCATAACTCCACTTCTACAAGGGCTAGAGCTTAGATTTTTTTTTTTTAAGAAAGCTGGGAATCTGGCACAATTAATAGGAGAGCTCTGAATCTCGAATTGATTCAAATCCAATCAGGCGCAATTCGATTTGGATCCGAATCTAGACAATGGACCACAGGGGTGATGTGTTTTGTCTCCAAATCACCCAAATCAACTTTGCATTTGCAGCAAAGTGGGAGAAGGGGCGGCAGGGATATATCCCACCGCTCCGTTTACTCAACTAAATACATGTGCGTGCAAAAAAGGCTTCTTAAAGCCTTTTGCACAGTACTGCACACCAAGCGGGGGAAGGGGCGGCAGGGAGGTATCCTGCTGCCCCATTATTAAAAGAATTTCCAAAGTGCCAGAGAAGGGATGGCAGGGAGGTATCCTGCCGCCCCAATTACTCAAAGAAATACGGGCGCCGGAGGGGGAAAAGCGGCAGGAGGGGTAGGTAAACCCTCCCCGCCCTTAAGGGGACCCCCCACCCCGAACCACCTGAATCCGAACCGCCCATGTCCAGAGGCCTATAGAATGGCCTCTGGACCCATCCGGGCACATCACTACTGAAGACTTACTTGTTTGGCCTGGCCTTCCAAGGTTTTTACATTGTTTTTAAGCATTTTAATTGGTTTTAAATGGCTCTGAACTGTTTTAAATTTGTTTTTATATTGTTTTAATGTTTGTTTAAAATTCTTGTGAGCCCTTTGGGGACAGGAAGCAATTTTATTTATTTGATTTATATCTGTCTATCTATGTAAACTGCTTTGGGAACTTTCGTTGAAAGGCAGTATATAAATATCTGTCATATTCGTAAATCTGTGTACGTTTGGCTTCTTCCCTTTTGGTAGATTAGAGCTGGAAGAGACCTTGAGTGAGGTTTTCAAGTCCAACTCTCTACTCAGTGCAGGAATCTGCTAAGCATTCTTGACAGATGGTCATACAGCCCCAGTTTGCAAACCTCCAGCAAGTGGTTTCCTGCAGCAAGAGAGTCTATCACTGCATGAGGCAAACTCTTCTACTGTGAAACAGCTCTTACAGGTAGGACATTTCTCCTATTCTCAAGCCTATGTCTGCTTCTTCATAATTTCACCCTACTAGTTCTAGCCCTGCCCACAGGAACAACAGAGAACAAGCCTGCTACATCTTCTGTGCAGCATATATTTGAAGGTGGCTATCATATCTTGTTGGTTTGGGCTCAATGTTCAAGCCTGTCAAGATCATGTTGAATCTTAAAACTGTCTTTTAAAGCGTTAGCAGCTTCCACCACCACCACCCCCAGCTTTCTGCCGTCTGCAGGTTTTAAAAGCATCTCCTCTACCCCCTCATTCAAGTAATTTATAAAATTGTTGAATATCACAAGCCCAGGACAGAGTCCTGTGGCACTCCACTCAAAACCTCTTCAGGTTGATGTGGTTCCATTAATGAGTACTTGCTGGTTACAGTAATCTAACCAGCTATGAATGTAGATGCAGATGTAAGAGTATGATAATTAGTCCACATGTTACCATCTTGCCAACAAGCATATCATGGGGGATTCTGTTAAATGCTCTGCTGAAACCAAGATACACTATGTTCACAGCACTCCCACAATCTACTAAACTAGTAACTCTATCAAAAAGGAGATAAGATTGGTGTAGCAGGACTTGTTTTTGACAAAGCCATGTTGGCTCCTAGTGATCATCACATTTCCCCATCTAAGTGCTCACAAACCAGCTCTTAATGATGTTCTGTCTTTCCAGGTATTGATGTCAAGCTGACAGGTCTGGAGCTTCTCATATTCTCATTTCCCCCTCCTGAAAAGGGAGACATTTGCTCACCTCCAGCCTTCTGACACCTCACCTATTCTCCAGGAGTTCTCAAATATTTGTTGCCATGCTTGCTCAAACTCATGTATTCTACACACACACATATTTATGCTCTGGGCAAAAATGGAACTAAATTCATTAGCATGAAGAACATTAAGGATCACTGTCCAGGCAGTCCTATGACATGTTAGAGTACCCTAAGCTCTGAGGTAGTCTAACAGACTCAGCAATAAAGACTTTTGAAAAATAATGTTTATATTTATAAAACAGAAACACAATGTGAAAATATAGAATTTGGCAACCTTTGTAATATGGGGAGCAAAGGCAACTCTTAAGGAGAGTCAGAGAAGGAGGGGGAAGGTGGAGGCTGAGATAGAGCAGCAGGTGGCAGGTAACAGAATGTGAATGGAGAGGGGGGAAAGATAGGGTGAGAAAGAAAGTAAGGTACACCTTTATCCCTGGCAGTGATCGTGTGCTAAGCAGCAGCTAGGTTGGAGGACTTTTCCTCCTACCTCTTTAAAAGACCTGGGTACAGCTGCTGGGTAGGGGGGAGCCCTCTGACCCAGCTTCTGCTTAGCACATGATCACTTCTGGTGTCTCCAAACTTGTTTTTAACTTACACATGAGTAGAAAATGGGAGTGACAAGCTCCTGAATGATTCATAATCATGTGAACCAGCATACTGTCACAGTTGGATTGTGGGCAGCTAGATAGGATAGGATAGAGGATGCAGGGGCAAGAGCAGCAGAGCGAGGTCTCCCAGTCCCAGCCAGGAACACACCAGAGGTCAAGCCAAACAGTCACGAAGCAAGAAACAGAGTGAGTGAGTGAAACGATCAGTGAGACCCGGTTTAGCAGGATGCGCTAAACCCACACACGAGCAGGGAGGGAGCCCCGGGTGTACTACCGGTGCTACTAGTACCATAATGAATACTAGAAGTCTGTACAGCAGTGCCATGTAGGTAATGCTTATGGTTGTATGCCAACCTCAGAAACTACCTGTATGATGACCTAATGGGAATGTGGAAAAAGGCTTCCAAGAGCTCTATGGACGCAAAGAAGTTCTAGTGCTCAATTGTGGACACAATTCTGGGTGACTGTTGGGGCACAAACACCTTGTAGTAGTTGTAGTCTCAGGGTCTGTCGCACTGTTTGGAGGCCCAAAAGTGTTCAAGAAGCTCAACTGTCTTGACTTTTACCTAGCTTCTAAAGACCTTCTGAGTACTGGAGAAGGGGGCATTTTCCAGGCAGGACTGTGAACTGGATCCACTGCCAAGTGTGTTAGTCAGACATTCCTTCTAGTTAGGAAGTTGGAGGCTTAGTCTAAAGGTTAGTTATATGGCATACAAGTAAGAGTTCACCATGAGGGCAATGACATTTTCTTCAAGCCATTCCTGAAAAGATCAAGATTGAACCCCTGAGAGTTAATGCCTCACATGGAGACTTCTTTGAAAGATACAAGATTGATGACTCAGGTCCAAAGCTTCATGTCAGTTATAAACTTCTATATACATGATCCAGGGATCTTTGGGTCTACCATAATGGTCAGAAAGAATGATAGCTGCTGATAAAAGTGTTGAAACAGTGCATCAATTGTAGAATTCTTAAGATGTTTAATGATATTGTCAGATACAGTATAGAGTTGTTGACTAATTTATGACAGGTCTTATGCCTAACCACTCTGGACCACTCTGCCTTGTTAAATCTGTCAAAGGATCCTGGGAAGGGAGCCATGAGGGGCTCTAGAGGGCACTTGAGGGAAGACCTCCATGACCACTTTGTGGAGGAGCAAGGATGGGAGCTCCTCCCAATGCTTTTTGCTGGTAGAGAGTTGCAGTGTCCACATAACTGTAGCCAGAACCCTTGGCAAAAGTTTTTTTAGAAAAAGCCTGTCCAGGTAGAATTCAGGCTGCTTGCCTTCTTTCTCTGACAGCACTTCATCTTCCCTCTGAATGTCCAGGGAGGCTACTAATCTGATTGAAGAAGACACTCAAAATGAATTATGAGAGCTGCTTCTACTCCCTGAGCTGTCGGTGACTGACCAGGAGAGGGATCTTGGGGTCATGGTGGACAGCTCATTGAAAGTGTCAACTCAATGTGCGGCAGCTGTGAAAAAGGCCAATTCCATGCTAGGGATCATTAGGAAGGGGATTGAAAATAAAACTGCTAATATTATAATGCCCTTACACAAAACTATAGTGCGGCCACACCTGGAGTACTGCATACAATTCTAGTCACAACATCTAAAGGAGGACATTGTAGAACTGGAAAAGGTGCAGAAGAGTGCAACCAAGATGATCAGGGGCCTACAGCACCTTTCTTATGAGGCAAGGCTACAACACATGGAGTTATTTAGTTTAGAAAAAAGTCTACTGTGGGGAGACATGATAGAGGTCTGTAAAATCATGCATGGTGTGGAGGAAGTGGATAGAGAGAAATTCTTTTCCCTCTCACATAACGCTAGAACCAGGGGTTATCCCATGAAATTGATTGCCAGGAAATTTAGGACCAACAAAGGATACTTTTTCACACAACGCATAATCAATTTGTGGAATTCTCTGCCACAAGATGTGGTGACATCCAACAACCTGGATGGCTTTAAGAGAGGTTTGGATAACTTCATGGAGAAGAGGTCTATCAACGGCTACTAGTCGGAGGGCTATAGGCCACCTCCAGCCTCAAAGGCAGGATGCCTCTGAGTACCAGTTGCAGGGAAGTAAGAGCAGGAGAAAGGGCATGCCCTCAACTCCTGCCTGTAGGCTTCCAGTGGCATCTGGTGGGCCACTGTGTGAAACAGGATGCTGGGCTAGATGGGCCTTGGGCCTGATCCAGCTGGGCTGTTCTTATGTCCCTCTCATTACTGTAGGCATAGCTTGTGTTCTTTGGGATTCTGGCACCCTTCCGGTCTTCCATTGAGCCCTTTGGGGCACTGAGAATTGTGTTGGCCAACCATTCTTGCTACAGTATCTAGAGTCTAAACTGGTGTTGCACATTTTAAGCTGCTCTTTAAAGACTTCAAGGGAAATGAGTCTTCAATACTTCTTGTGGTGTTTGTGCCTGTCCTAACACTGGAGCAATTTCTGTGCTTCTTGAGGGGCTTCTTGTGTGGAGATATGAGGTTGCATCTGTAGTTCAAGCACTTTTTCACACAGCGCATAACTAATCTATGGAATTCTCTGCCACAGGACATGGTGATGGCCACCAGCTTGGATGGCTTTAAAAGAGGCTTAGACAAATTTATGGAGGGCAGTTCTATCAATGGCTAATAGTCCTGAGGGGAATATGTTACTTCGAGGCTCAGAGGCAGTATGCCTCTGAATACCAGATGAAGGAGAACAACAATAGGAGAGGGAGCATACCTTCATCTCTTGCCTTTGTACTAAAATGCTTAACTTTGGATCATGCCTCTAGTTTTCAGTATTACAAAGAAACAACATACTTAGCCAATAACCACTTAAGCTAATAACTAACATTTTACACAATATTAAGTGTTACAATTATAGATGACATGGTGCACTTAAATTATGATATGCATCAGTGATATAATATCGCAATATGGAATTTTTAAATAGTTATTGAAATGTTGGTGGACACAAAACGTGGAAGTGATGTATCCAATGGTGGGTGCATCACTTCCACTACAGAAAAAATGTCTTAGTCCACCACAAAGTTAGGTGCCCCACAAGTGTTCCCTCTATGGCATGCACACGTGTATGTGACAAGTTTTTTAATGTCCGCTCAGTTAATTTTAATTCCCAATCAGATTGAATCAGGAAGGTCCCACTCTGAATATACGTGCATGCACACTGCCTTGATACTGTCACCCAGAACAAAACTCATCCCGCACACAGATGAAAAAAATTAGAGAGAGCACTGTGCCCCACCAAACCCTGCCATGTTTCCCACCTGCTGTCACTGAAAGACACGTTGGGTGACATCCTGACTAAAGTTACAAGAGAACGTCCTACTGAAATTTAGTAGTCCTTCAGACTACTCCTTGAGTAGTACTATTGAGAAATTTATTCAAAATGTCAGCCGCTTTCTTCAGCTGTGCCCTGAAAGGTGGCCAAAATATTATTCATGCCAGCAAAATATTACATTTTGACTGTAATCCTATGCACATTTATATAGGAGTAAGTTCCACTGAACTAAGTAGGACTTACTCTTCAGTGAACATGAATAGGAGAGTGCTGCACAACATCTATTCCTTGATGTTATTTTTTCAAATATTTCACTAACATTTGAGATTAAAGTTCTGAGGCATAACTACAGACCACAAGCAACAAACCTCTTGGGGAATACACCCAGGATTTGTGTCCTAGAATGTTTTATCTTCGAACAAAAGCCC
The DNA here is from genome assembly GCF_027244095.1 of Hemicordylus capensis. Classification (NCBI taxonomy): domain Eukaryota; kingdom Metazoa; phylum Chordata; class Lepidosauria; order Squamata; family Cordylidae; genus Hemicordylus; species Hemicordylus capensis. The sequence goes on along the minus strand of NC_069657.1, from coordinate 386,536,529 downwards.
TCTGTACTACAATAGAAATAGATTCTGAAAACTTCCAGAATTTTCAAAAAGTTGTGTGATGTGCATGGGACTACTCATGGAGAAGAGGGGAGTCAAAAGCTTCACAGGACAAATTGCATAGCAGTCTGAGTTGTGGTCATGATGTTAAAGGTCAAGAAGTAGCTTCTCAAGTGTTCATCTTAACAGTATGGTACCTAATGAGTTATGAAATTATCTCAAATGTTGTAAGAGAATTAGTCTGGAGAATTCCAAAGACACGGTATACAACAACACTCCATCTAATTGACCTGAACAACAATCAAGTGATGCAAAAATGCACAGTAAGATGCTATTATTTTACAGAATATAAGACTTCTCTTGTATTGTGCCAAAAATTGACATTTCCTTACAAAAGGAAAAAAAGGCAAAACTAGAGATTACACTGTAGCTAATATCGAAGTCTTATCTTGCTATCATCTTGATTTGGCTTGCCTGCACCACAACATTTTCCTAATCATAACTTTTGTGTGTTAACATTACAAAAAATTGACAGACAAAGCAATATCCTTGTCAATTTAAAAAGTGTTTTAAACACTTTATGTTATTTAGAGCAATGGATGAATGGATTTTAATAGCAACTTTCCAACTAAACTCACAATTACTGTCATTACGCTAAGTGCTTGATATCCCACTGTGCAGTTTTGCTTTCTGCTTTTTTACCTTCTCCCATGCACACTTTTAGCCACTGATTGTACAGCCTTTCAGTGTTTTCTGCCTTTTCCTTTAAATAAACTGGCTCTGGCTCCTTCCATCTGGTTCCCCTTCCGTCAGCAACCCTGCACCTGTTCACACCTCCTCTCCTGTTGGATTCCACTGAACATTTCCTCCTCTGCCAGGGCTATTCTGGCACTCGCAACCTTTCTGTCATTCAATCCATCTGTCAGAAGTGAACTTTGTTTACCGCAAGCTTCTGCTTTCTTCTTCAAGATGCAAAGCCCCTCAAGGTCATTGTCAAAAGAACTATCGGCATAGATTTAATCCCTAGCAAAAGACAAAGCTGGACAGCTATCCGTTTGTGAAAATTACTTTGTGGGGGAAGACAATAGGGAAGACAAATAATAGAATATTTAATTATCATTGTATAATCCAGCAAAACTTTCATTTATGCCTATATACTTTTGTCTGTAAAATCTTGTTCACTTTGCCCGCTTAGCAAATATGAAGAAGACTATAAGGAAACCCTCTCACAAAAATGGTGCAGAATTAAGGGAAAATATAATACACCTTATTTGAGTTAAGGTAAAATGAGAAGGAAATTGTGAAGTAAATTATATAGTTCAGAACAACAGGAGAGGAATGAACTGAAATTCTTACAATAGAACATTTTCTGTAACAACATTGCCTATATCACAATTATATCTAAGCCCTTACTAACCTATGACTAAAATATCACATTTGAAAAATAAAATGTATTCACTAGAGGACCCCCCCCCTTTTTTTTTCATTGTCACTCGTTTTGTCTGTGTGATTATCCATATTGCTATTCAAATGCTTTCTGCAAGTTAACGGAAAGAGCCGTGCAGCTACTTTGAGACATTTCACATTGTCAACAGGATCTATTATGCAGAGCTATTCAGGCATGCATCTGCTTTTCATAAATTGGTTCCGATAGCCACATGCTACTGAATTATTAACTAGTCTTTTAAACAGTTTTACTCATCTGGAATAAAGAAACATCTTACAAAATTATTTTTTGAGGGATGCCCACACTGCAAAGCAGCTTTCTTCACCACAGAGAAAACTACACCAATATGTTAAGAGAAACATAATTTCACTTTTAAATTGATTCAAAATGTTTATTCAGACTACTATATAAAACATCAAGTTTCAAACTTCCCTCAGTAGTGAAATGTCATTTCTCATATATGCCATAGTCACATTCTCAAAGTAAAAACAACCCAATACTTTCAACATTATTTAGATAAATGGCTATTGAGATCATAATTTATTTTTTAACATATTGTATATGAAAAACTCATTTTTGTTCTTGCAATGATGTGTTCCGTGGACTTTAATAAATCTAGTCTTTGATCAAGTGCATAGGATAGTTCAAGGTCTAATAGAAAGGTCTGCTATATGGCAACATATTACCTATCAATATAATTGCTTTTAGCGCTTCTTAAAAGTTATGCTCTGCTGGCAACATGGAATAGCCATAGTCAGAGCAGGAAGACATAGACCAGCTGCACTTCTGCAAAATGCTCACAGGCTGTAGGAACAAGACAGGGAATAGTGGGACAGTTCAGGGCAGCATGACTGCCACATCTATAAAATACATTTATTGAGCAGGGGAGGTCTGCTCCCTGTCATAACTGAACAGCCCAGAGACAGAAGAGAGTTACCAGATGGGCAAGATATAAGTAACCACTCATTTGTACTTTTTCTGATCATAATCTCTTTCTCTCTGCAAGGATAGGGTTGGATCCGTAGTATAGCGATAATGGCTTTCATTATGCCTTTGCTTAAACATATAAGGCAATATATGGGTTAATGTCCCCAAAACCTAATTGCTGCAATGTCAATACTTCAGCCATTAGCATTAATGGTAATCTACTTACAGGCTTCAAGAAACAGGCTCTTCCAGTCTAGTAGTTTACCATTTGCCAAGAAATAACTTCATGAAGAGGACTCCACACAGAAAGAACCTAAATATTTCCATTCATTGTAGTGGCACAGGTTCCTTCTATGCAAGGTAATGTTTAGCATTTTGAATTTGCCATCATAAACATATATTTGTGTTTACCTATTTTATAAAGGTAGGCATATTTGCCAAAGAAAATGAACACTGGAAATCCCAAAACACTAATCAGAATACTTTTGCAATGCCAGAACCTTAAGCTCTAGTATTTTCTCATTTAAAAGAGAAATTATTTTCTGCCTTTGACCTAATAAAAAAGACCTAATAGGAAGTAACTCACAAATATTTATTACAATAGACATTTAAGCAATAGATATCTTTCAGCAACTGAAGTACGTGTGTGTGTGAGTCTTCCCCTTACAAGATCAGTAACAGTAAAACATATTTCAAACAAATTGATCTATTGAATCAGACACGTTTATAAATCTTCCTTGCTTCAGAAAACTGTTGGAACACCACAAATCAAGTATCCAGTAATAAAACTCAGTCTCCTTCAAGAATCTTTTTTAAAAATGGTCACAGTAAGTTGTACACAATTTGCCTAGCTGCTAGATTTCAGAACATATTACTTTTTCACTTACTACTTCCAGCACTGACTTTGAAAATACTATGATCTCAAACAAGCTACTTCTTTTTAAATAGCGATCTAGAAATTAGACAAGTTATTAGCCAACTGACAGTTTATAATGTATACTGCTATCATAATTTCTAAAAAGCACTGCCAGAAAACAAGAGAGCCAATTTATTCCAAATCATTCAATATCTGTCATCATAAAGCATGGTCTAAAAGATGGAAGGTAAAATATTTCAGTTTCAATAATAGTACCTAACAGCTAATTTAGTTACATACCTATAATTACATTCAGAAAAAGCCTAGAGGCAAGGGAAGGTCATTTTTCCCCAATGAGATTTGCACACCTTGCTATCAATAACGTATTATTAATTGTTGCACCCCTTTTTAAAATAAAATTACCTGAAGCAAGACCTTCTTTTCAGTTGTGGAAATATTTGTGGTTTGTACAGCTTCAGGACAAAGAAGCAAGATTTTCATAGAATAGCTCGGGCAAAGTTGGGTGGGGGGGAAGGCTTGGAAGATTCAGTAACAAATAAGGAGAACAAATGGCAACTTTCAAATCTACAGCAGTCATTTACTAATATGTTGCTATATCAAATAAGTCTAATTTTTTTTGACAGCCCCAAATTAGATATATTGCAGAAACTGATGCATAAATAGCATATGGCTCTGTTATACCACCTATTTCAAATCCCTGTAATGTTTCTTCCCCTCCCCACTCAAAATGAATAATTGAGCCAAGCCATAAACCTTCTGCAAAGAATGGGGGGAAATATACAAGTTGAAAAACAGAAGCTGGAGCAGTAATTTTCTTTGTTCAACAAAGAGATGCATCATCCACATTTATCTGCTTATTTTAAAAGTATTTTATTATTTATCCAAGTCAGCTATAGCAATCATTCTGTTACAGGTTAGTTATTTCAGCCACATTCAAATTAATTTTCTAACATATATAATTGTTTCAGCTTCACGGCCACCATTTCAGGATTGCATAGTATATTTCTTAACCTCAAATCAATACATTCACGTGCTTACTACTAGTGATGGTGGCTGGGCAACAAGCCTGTTTCATGTTCAAAGTTACAGACCTGGGACACAAGCCTTCTCTATAGTTTAGAGAAGGAGCAAAGTGATCTAAAGGGCACAGAGAACAATACTGAAAATATTATTAGAATAATATTGCATTTATTCTAATATAAATTCCAGTCCTGATATATGCTGAATGTACAGATGAGATCATATACCTAATGGAATACACCCCCCACACCCCTCACATTTTCTTTCAAATCAACATTCTTTTCATTAAAGAAATAAAACACACCAAACTCATGACATAAGCCTTGCACTAGGCTTCTAAATTCCAGAGGAATAAAATAGCATGAATTTTCTCTGGCAGTAAAGATACAGATTTTCTATAATTCACAAAGCCAATTCATCAGTAGATTTTCACATTACTTGTCTTGCATCTCCCCCCCCCCCCGACAAAGTGCCCAGTTAACAAAAGTTTTGTGTGCTTTTTGCAGTAAAAAGGCATTGCAAGGTCTTACATCAGACCAATGGGCACACCACTGTAAACATCATGGAACTCTGCAGCTATCCTGCAGTTTCCCTCTCTGTGGTCAGTCTTCCCAGCTGCCCTATCTGTTACTGTCTGATTAGTTCTGCTAAGGAGCCCCTCCCCTGCCAGCTTTCAGAGCCATCTGTTCTACACAAGATGGCTGCTGCCCAGCAACCTAACACTGCCCTCCTACCTGGCACCCGGCTACCATCCTTACCCCAAAGTGCTAACACAGGTTCTCACTGCTGGCAGAGTCAGGATTTCATTACTACTACTTTGACAAGTGCAGGGTTGTTTGTAATTTCTCTTTTATCCTGATTTTGATTGTACAACCACCTCCCACTGATTCAGTTTGCTTCAGTTTTGTTGCTCACAGATTTTACTCTCCACATTAATCTCCCTCTGGCATGTTACTGCATCTGTTCCCTTTTTTATTATTAATTTTCAAATTCCCACCATTTTTGACAAAAAGGAGGTAATCTACACTCTGCTCCTGCCCATTTCATTTTCTTTAATTTGGAAGATAAGTATGAAAGCATGCCAAAGAAGTTAATTCTCCGTTAACAGTTTATTTTCTGGCATCCCAATGCCTTTGTATATGAAAAACAGAAAGGATTAAATGTTGACTAAACCACAAGCAATCCTAAATTTAATGAAAAATAAACATATGAAACTAGCAAAGAAGTTTATTAAGCATGGTAACTTATTTCAGGATTTTACACCTCTTCAATTATAAATGTCCAAGTAAAGCTTTTAAAACTAGATATAAAAACATGTTTTAAGATTATTCTTGAGTTGCACTAAATATATATTTTCCAGAGATTTGTGCTATTAGTGACTAAACATTTAATGGTGAGTTACATAAACTACAGGATTCATTTGTTATCTTGTCAATTAATGCAATCTGGTTGCTTAAAATTTATGTACTAAATATGAACATGATTCTGATTATGCTAAAATCTTTTTTTTTAAAGAACCCCGTAAGAAATCTGCTTCTCTTGAACAGATATTATTTGAGAATAATACAGCTAATATAGTTTTTCAATATCTGTAATATTTACAAGCGAAAGCAAAATCTTGTAAACAGAGGAAACATTTCTTTTAAAACCATAGATTTAATTTATGCACCTTATTTATTATACATGGACTTCAATTAAAGCCAGTGAAGCTATTGAAGACATGCTAGAGGCTAGTAGATACACTGAAAAACTGTAGGTATTTGAAGCTAAAAAGGATGTGGTGTTGCTAACTGCCATTGTATGTCCTTCAAAACCAAAATATATAATTTACAAAAAACATTTCTGCATATCAATCACCTAATACTGCTGAGTTCTGCTGAAATACAACATTACCATTAATGCACAGAAAAATAAAATGGACAAATTTGACATGAATACATGATCTGCTCCGGAATTCAAAAATTAGCATTGCAACCTTTTAAGTATGGATACCACCTAAACTGTTCAAAATGGGCACAATTCAATGGGAGATTCACCTGTAAAAGAGCTTAGAGGAAATGAACTGGAGTTGTGCAGAAACATTAACACATGCTAATAAAAATCCTATTCAAGATAAAGAAAGTTACAAGGGAACTCCCATCACCCCTATTCTAGTCATTGTTAAAAGTTGTAAATAGTTGGAATATCAATAATTTGTTTTGGGTTTTTTAAAATGAATTTATTGGAGTCTTTGATTTGAACCCCTGTTCTAGGCAAAAACTAGAAAGAACATAAAAACAGCCCTGCTGGATCAGGCCCAAAGCCCTTCTAGTCCAGCATCCTGTTTCACACAGTGGTCCACCAGATGCCAGTGGTCCTGCCTGGAAGCCTACAGGCAGGAGTTGAGGGCATGCCCTCTCTCCTGCTGTTACTCCCCTGTACAGGATCATTGCTATAATTGAACAGGAAAGGGGGACAAATGTCCCTGGGCCACTGCAGATGTAGGCTGGGGGGAAGGGACTGGTTGGGCGACCACTCGCTTTTAGATCTTTACAGTTCTTCTGCAGCAAAGATACTGGGTGAGGCAAAGGAAGTCCTGGGGTGGGGTGGGGGTCACTTTTTGTCCCAGGGCCAGTCCAACCTTCCTAAAACCCTGTTTCAGTGAGGTTAACAATGTTTTCTTATCTTTCGAATACTCTCAAGGAAGTATCTGGTGACACATCACTTCCTGGAGTTTGTTCATACACAGAAAGAAGAAGAAAATTCTACAAACTACAGTTTAACACATTTGTACTGGAGTCGTTGAAAATCAGTTGTCTAAGTGGGTTTCCCGAATGACAAGATGCCATTAATTGCAGTGCTACTACTAAGGTGGCCTTACACCAATTGCAATAGGATGTGACTTCCCCAAAAGAGCAGAACCTCCACCAAATACTTCAAATACGACACTCTAACAGACATGGTGGCTCTGGTTCTTTAGAGTTCTGTAGATAATAAACATTTTGAATTAGACCAGGGCAGTTAAACAAAACATGATTTGATGTGCTCCCTGCAACCTGTCCCATTAAAAGTTGGGCAGAACATTCCTAGATGAATGTTCTGAACCATCTTTAAGGGCTGTTTCATATATGTTATTTATTGAGTTATTTTTATTTCATTTACGTTTTCGATCCCAATCCCATTCTTCCTCCAAGGAGCCCATAGCGGTGTACTATATACTTAAGTTCCTCCTCACCACAACCCTGTGAAGTAGGTTAGACTGAGAGATAAGTGACTGGCCCAGAGTCACCCAGCAAGTATCATGGCTGAATGGGGATTTGAACTTGGGTCTCCCCGGTCCTAGTCCAGAATTCTAACCACTACACAGCTCACAAACAGGCAGTTCACAAAGCATATATACCATGTTACAGTAATTCATGTGAGAGGAAACCAGAACATGGATCGTAGTGGCCAAGAAGACTGCCACTGTATTATTATTATTATTATTATTATTATTATTATTATTATTATTATTATTATTAACAACAAACAACATTTTTATACCGTCAAAAACTTATGTCTCTGGGCGGTTTACAACAGGATAAAAACAAAGTAAAACATTCGTTAAGACAAAAATGGAGAGGGGGGAAACACACACATTACAACAATTTAAACATTTTAAAATAATATTTTAAAACAGCATTAAAACCATTAAAACAACATTAATTAAAAGCCTGGGTGAAGAGATGTGTTTTTAAAGACTTTTAAAAAGCTGTCAGAGATGGGGAGGCTCTTATTTCACTAGGGAGTGCATTCCAAAGCCTTGGGGCAGCAGCAGAGAAGGCCCGTCCGTCCCCGAGTGGCCACCAGACGAGCCGGTGGCAGCTGCAGACGGACCTCTCCAGCAGATCTCAGTGGGCGGTGGGGTTCATACCGAAGAAGGTGTTCCCTTAAATACCCAGGGCCCAAACTGTAACACTGAACCAGAAACTCTGCTGACGTATCCGCTTTAGTTGAGAGGGGAAAAACTGTCTACAATCCCAAGCAGAGCATCTAAAGCACATGTTGATTCAGTTGATTTGTTAAATAGTAACAATTTTTACTTTCACTTAATAAAAATAAACTAACTAACAGTGTTGTTTTCAGGCAGCCAATCCTCCTCCTTTCTCTTCCAGTTCATTAGAATAGTTGGATGATACTGGTAGAATGCTTTAAACCAATTATATTCAGAACTGTTAGCACAACAAATATGTAGCTAAAGCTAATACAAGATGCAAACTTCAATCAAATTATCAAGAATTTTTAAAGCTACAAGACTATAAAAGCTATGTCTTCTAAGTCCAAATCAAGGTTTACAATTATGACCTGTAGAGCCCTAAATGGCTTGGTCTGTCAAGCATGCTGTATCCATCTTCACCCTTATGTCTCACTGCATTCTATAAGACTAACAAAGAGCACCTTTCTAAATGTATCAATTTAGTACTTCAAAGGCCATATAGAAAAGCAGTCTTGGTGGAGGTCCTTTATCTGTGGATTTCCCTCCCATTTGCAGCAGCCTGAGTCAGTAGGCCACTTCAGACATTACGGGTACATGTTTTTTCTACTATACGTCAGCCCAGTTTTTCCTCTCACATTTGAAGAATATTTGCGTATCATTGAGGGCGGGTGGGGAATGAGGTGAACATGTCCCCAGTAACAGTAATTGAGTAAAGCTTCTGAATATATTTTACACATTATTTCAGGGACATGCCCTTTAAACTTTGCAGAAGAGATTAGGGTGACACACGGTGGGAATGCAGAGGCACTTTCAGTTACATACTGTACAAAGGAATACGTATAATGTGGTGGATAGCAATTAAATATTTGTTCTGTTTTATTTATATCTTACTTTATTTATTTACGGTCAGTGACCAAAAGAGAAATGTACAGTCATAAATAACTCAAAATTTATTTATATCTTTATTATAGTAGAACCTAATCAGGCCTTTGGGATAGGGCAAACTAAAAATCCACAGAGAAAAGAGCTACATTAAAATTTTCAATACTTGAAAACTATTGCTACACATCACAAATAAAATCTTAGTAAGAACAATAAATAAATAAAATTCTAACAAAATCATAACATATTCACCAACTCTAAAACAACAGCTTAAACCTGTTCACCCAAACTAGCACAAATATAAAAGTAATATGCATGCATTTCTGCAATTTAGAACAAAGATATGAAGAACAAGTTCACAATCAATGATTAACTGACAGATAGCTAAACTGTTCTATACTCAACTAGCTTAAAAAAAAAATCACTAATTTGGAGGAAAAGGTGAATTCCCGGAGCATAAAAGTAACTGATGATGTAGGTTTTAAATCTAAAGGTCTCAAAAGTTCCATATAGATGAATCTGCAGATACAATGGACCATGCCCATTTACAGTTTAAATTTACAATATTTGTAACAGAATTTTCAGTCTTCAACATTTTTAATAATTAGGAATTAGAGCACTCGTTTGCTCCTCTCTACATTTTAAATTTTCTTTTGCTTGTATCCACAAAAATCCTCAAATCAGCATTATACTATACTGCACAGAACTGAAACTTCTAGCGTGACTGTTCTAGAATTCTAACATGCTCCATTTTATTTTCAACTCACACATACACCTGCTGAATTGCCTGCATGGAGCATAGTGGAGGAACTTCAACTCCATTATGGGTCCAATACTACAACATTCCAAAAGCTTCAGCTATGCGAGATGAGGCAAACCTGGACCACTCAATAAATCAGCAAAATATATATGAATTCCATGGCCAGAACCTTTATAGATAAAACTCAACCAATGTAACTTTCTAATAATTTACAGACTGAGCCTCAGACGTCCTACCAGATAACCAGGCATAACCCACCATGAAAGTAATATATCTCCTTTGTGACTACAATATTTCATAAAAGGAGAAATATGCAATCTGTTTTTGGTTTCTTTCTTTCTTTTTGTATGACTTAAGTTTGACAAAGCCTGAAAAATCAAATTTCATTGGGGTACTATTCATTTTATGTTCTAGGAATATTTTAAAGTGTTTAGACTCTTAGGTGTCTAATAACCTTTCCTCATAATGAATCCCTATGATGATTCATTACACAAGAAGAGTCTAAACACCTCAAACATTCCTAAAATATAAACAGAGTACCCAGTGGCTTGTGGGTTGGGGGGTAGGTGGCACATGGGATGCCACTAATTCCCTAAGCCCACCCAGAAAGCAGTGGGGTCAAAATGAACAGAAGAAATGAAGGTGTGTAATGGAGACACCCAAGAATCTAAACACTTCAATATTCCTAAAAAATAAACTGAGTACCCCACTCCCTTGCACGTGGTTTGTGTGTAGTTGGCACATGGCAGTTGTCAGTTGGCACTGTCCAATGACAGTCAAAATGACCAGAAGAAATGAAGGAGTGTAATGAATCCTCATAGGGATTAATTGAAAAAAAGTTATTATACACCAAAGAATCCAAAAGTTATTATACACCAAAAAAGCTTAGCTTTTTTCTTTTTTAAATGAATGATGGGGATCCATGTTAGAGTTGGATAGTGCAACTTTGAATCCCCATTATTTCTTATGGCAGAAATATATAAGATCAGTAAAAATGAAATAAAAACCTTTAAAAATCAACCAAGTGCCCCTCTGCCTTGAAATGTGGATGGTAGGTGGCACGCATGGAGACCTACCCACCACCAAAACTTGGTGCCCCTAGGACCTTTATAAGTGGTCCAAATTGATCCAAGTCTGAATCAAATCAAATCCAAATAAAATCTGGGGTGATTCGGGGGGACAGAGTCAAACATAAAACAAATCAGGGTGATTCAATTCATGTACAAATCAAATCAAAAAATTGATAGCAATAGTAGGGTGGAAAAAGAAAAATGTGTCTGAGTGCATGAGACAGCAAGCAACTGGAGGAAAAAAGGAGAGAGGTTGAAAAAGGTGGTTGTAGCGAAGATGGAAGTGAGTAATGAGAGAGGAACAAGTTATGAAAGTGCCAGCAGTACACTGAAGACGGAGCAGGCCGTTATCAGCTTTCCCTTTCCATAAAATGACAAATCAGCAAGTCTAGTTATTAGGACATACAGAATGAGGAAAATGTTTATACTTTGTATGAGAAACAATCAGTGAAAAAAAAGAGTCATGACAAATAGTACTATAAGACAGCAAAGATTACATCATGTAAACAAATATAAGGGAGTAAAAGTGAAGACCATCACCATTAAACTATTTCAACGTCCTACAAATATGCACAGTTATGCAGAATGAAAGGTATGACTATGAGTGTGCATATACAACACTGCAGAGGCATTGTTTAGTCACTGGTTTTGGCAAATCTGAATTATATATTATTTGGATATTTAACTTTATTAAGCTTTTAGTATATGTTATTAAGAGAGTGAAAGTTTTTCAGGAAATCTATCTACAGTTTGGATTTTCTCCAAGACACCACACAGCTTCATAACTTGTATGATTAGCCTTAGGAAGGAAATGGGTAAACCATTTGGTTAACTATCACAACAAATCATTATAAATAAAGTCCTGCAAAATCCAAACTTTTGCTGTCTTAACAACTTACCCAAAACTTTTTTCAAGTTCATTAACCTCTAGCATATTTGTTCTCTAAATACAGGCTGTGAGAAGGGTGTTTTTCTCCCCATCTGCTCCTAGCCCATGATCTATATTTACACCATTTTTTAAAGTAAAAGGATGATGTGATGATTTAAAAGGAATACTATAATATCCCAAATGAACCACCTATATTCAAATCAATTTTTGTGTGTGTGTGTGTACGCACACATTCACAAAGACAGACACACAGTCTACTCCATCTGATACCAATATACCTAAATGCTTTCTGGCACCCTTTAAAATCTTGATATCCTCCTATTTGAGGACTGGTTTCATGTCCTCAAAGAGCTTAAAATAAAAGTTTGTTGTTATGCATTGAACCTACACCTATTTAAAATCAATAATAAAAATGGGATGTAAAGCACACAACAGTAATGAATTATTATTATTATTATTATTAATAATAATAATAATAATAATAATAATAATTTGATTTCTATACCGCCCTTCCAAAAATGGCTCAGGGTGGTTTACACAGACAAATAATAAATAAGATGGAACCCTGTCCTCAAAGGGCTCACAATATTAAAAAAAACCCATGATAGACACCAGCAACAGTCACTGGAGGTACTGTGCTGGGGGTGGATAGGGCCAGTTACTCTCCCCCTGCTAAATAAAGAGAATCACCACATTAAAAGGTTAGCAGGGGTTAAGACAAATGAGGTAATGAGATTAAGACAAATATGGAGCAAGATCAGAGGGAATTTTGAGGAATTATAAGTTTCTTAATACACTTATTTCTGGTACAGATATGACTTTTGTTTTGTGTATCATCAGTTTTCTCTGAAGACTATATATGTATCCAAAGGTAATCTACAACTAGGAAAATAATGGTTACTTTCAGCTTTTATCTGTCAGTATGGAACTGGAGAGCGATGTAGTATATAACCTCAATCACTGTCTAAATCAACTATTTATTTATTATTTAGTATTTCTCTGTGTAAACTGCCCTGAGCCATTTTTGGAAGGGTGGTATAGAAATTGAATAAATAAAATAAAAAATAAATAAAATAAATATCAGAGATCCCTGGAAGAACAAGTGAGTATGCATAATTTCTATTGAATACAGTTTTTATAAATTGACACTTAGCATTTTGTTTGAAAGTGTACTGTAGACTGAACTGGACGAATAGATCTACTCTTATAATCACTAAATCCCTGCCATGCTTCATCTTGTCTGAATGTTTTGTTCATTCCATCTTCACTTCTGATCTTACTAAAATCTGTGCAGTCAGTCAATAGGCAACTACTGTAGATAAGCTGTTGGCAAAAATTAGAAGTATGAAATTGGTTCTAGGCCCAAAAGGCTAAGGGTACCTGGAGAGATGCAGTTGGTGCTCAGCTTTACCCAGCAGCTCTGTTAGTTTCAGACATTCATCCTTAGCTCTTGCTGCATCCTGCTGTGCTTGTTCCAAACGCTGTTTGTTTTCATTGATCTCTAATTGTAATTTTTCTATTACCTTAAAATACATAGAGAAACATAGCAAATTCACTTATACTGTATGCTTAGTAACATTTGATCATCATAAAGGAAGTTAAAATCACCACAAAAATTTGTTGTAGTAGTAGTAGTTGTTTTGCGGTGGGTGGATTCCTATATACTCTTCTGTCAACAAAAACTGATAAACAGAATTGTAGCATAGAAACTTAGAAGAGGAACTGAACTATCAAAATCCATTCTTTAGCTAACTTACTTTATTGTTTTCTTTTGACTCAATGCCATTATCTTTAGTTCAGTTTAGTTCATTTAGTTCATTTCCCAAAACCTATATAATTACCTGCAAACAAATATAGTAACTTCAATAATCATACACAAAACATAAACCGTTAAACATCACGATAACCACATTCTTATTAGTTCTCAATTATTTAATGAAGAAATTAATTGGTATAATAAGAATTATATCAATTATTACAGTATGTGATCACAGTAATTGAAAAAGATACGGATCATTCTTACTTTTCTAATTTTTGCAGTGACCCTGGGAATGTGTGTGTGTGTGTGTGTGTGTGCATACACACATACATACATACACATTCATTCCCAGGGTCACTGCACAAAGTGGAGTGTGCGTGTGTGAAAAGCAAGCAAGCAAGCTAGCTAGAGGCATTTATTTAAAATGAAAAATAAACAAAAAATTGACAACTGTCAACTAATAATAAGGCAAACTCATAATTTCAGACTATAGGCATAAATATAGGCTCCCATCATTTTCTCGAGGGAAATGTCTAAAGTGAACAGATGGGCTTTATACCATCCCCTCAAGATAAATCAGCTCAGGTTCTGTCGGACCAACAAAAAAGCAAATTTTAACATAAAGAGACTTTTGCTGAAATGGCCTCCCTTTACCTGCCAGATGTTTGAGTCTAAAGGATTTAAGGCAATATACTACATCTGATAATCTTCATTGCGTACAGAGAGCAGCTTCTCAGTTTGCTTGAATCCAAGTATCCCACAGAAAAGTTTATAAATATCAAATTCTCATGACCTTTAGCAAGAAATAACAACAAAAACTTGTGCTACATATCCAATACTGACTTAACATGCTCTGCCTAGTCTAAACCAACTTTGGTATTCAAAAAAGTGTTTCTAACTCCTCCTCTGCAATTACTGTTTATTTATGCAACTCACAGAGACATGAATAACCAGTAAAAATGATATCTAGGAAAAAATGAATATTAGTAAATTGTCTTGCATTACAAACCAAAGGCAAAGGGTAAAAAGACACCCTGGCACCTCCAGAACTTCATAAGACAATCCATAGCCATAACGGATTAACACCTACCAACATACCCCTACTCAAGCTAGAAATGGAAGGCAAAGCCCCATTAGGACAGGATTTTAAAAGAAGGGAGAAAAATAGTAGATGGGAATGAATAGATAGCTAGGCAATATCAGCATCATTAATTGTCATGTTATATTGTACAAATTCTCACATTTGGCAAGCAAATATATTCTAGTATTTCTGTAAAACATGTACCTCTTAAACCAGCACAAAACTACCATTAATTCAGTGATGCAGCAAAAATATTTGGATATAGTCATATGTAGGTGTATGGAAGGGGGAAAGGGAGGGTGGTGGACAGTAGCACAGGAACAAAGACAAGAGGTATACTGTACTTGAAACCATTTATTGCCAGTAATTGTTTCCAATTCACCAACCAATGCATTTCAAGTCGAAGGACTCTTCTTCAAGAGTAACTGAATCAGTAACAAAGTAACCTACACATCAAATAACCTACACATCAAAAATACAAAATTCTGCTATGAGTTTAGTGTAAGAATTGCATTTAAATATTCCATTAAAGGCGAAAGCAGGAGTTACCTCAAGCCTATCATTAGCACTGATGGGCAAACTTCCCTTTCAGAAACATCAGCCATGGGGCCCCATAATTAGAACCAGGTGTTCTGTCGGGTGATCTTAATCCTTAGCCCCCCACTGTGATCGTGATCCAGTTCCCTCTCACAGCTGCTATTTGACATGGAAGAAGATTTCCCTTGGTTGGGAGATTCCAAGGGGAAAAAACTTTTCCCTTGTCAAATATCAGCCATGGCGGGACAACACAGTGTTGTCCCTCCAAGGTGGGGATGCATGGTGGAGATAAAAAGGTTGCAACCAATACACCCTGTAACAAACACTTCCAGAAGTTGTTGTCTACTAGGGGTGTGCAATTCGGATTTTCGGTGTTTCGATTCGGATCCGAACCGAAACACCCCTGTTCTGTTTTGTATCCGAATATTGCCCATCCGAATCATCCCTGATTCGATTCGGAAACGAATTAATCCGAATCCAAATTGATTCGGATTTAAAAAACGGGTCCTGGGGCCGAAAGAGTAGGGTGGGGTGTTAGTGCCCAATGGGTGGAGGCTACCACCCCAATTGCAGAGGGATTGGGCAAAGGGCTGATTTTTGGTGAATTTTTGAAGTTTTAGTGTCTTTGGGGCAGATTGGGGGCATAACGTGGGATCTGGGCCAAAAGAGTGGGGTGGGGTGGTAGTGCCTAATGGGTGGAGGCTACCACCCCAATTGCAGAGTGATTGGGCAGAGGGCTGATTTTTGGTGGATTTCTCATAAGTGCACTTGGGGGGTGCTGGGGTGGCCCAGAGCGAGTGGTGGTGTAGTTCACATAGGGTGCCAACCACCCCCCATGGGTTTATAACCCATGGGGTACAGGGTTCTGTTGTTTCTGAGGTATTCTGAGTGTGGATTCTATGATAGCAAATTAGAGTGGATTCATGGTGTCTCATAGAAAATCTCATTTGCTATCATAGGGGCTGCTTATGGGGCTGCTGAAAGCTCCATTATACCACCTTATAAGGAAAAACCTTAAAGACACGTAAACTTCAACAATTCACCAAAAATCAGCCTTCTGCCTAAATCCTTTGAAAAAATTCAGGTAGCTTCCTTGCCCCTACCCGGCACTACCACCAACCCCACACCGCTCTAGGCCACCCCTTTCCCCCCGACGTGAAGCGGTACACCCTTCATTATACCTAATGGGGGAAAACCTTAAAAACGCGTACACTTCAGAAATCCACCAAAAATCAGCCCTCTGCCCAATCACTCTGCAATTGGGGTGGTAGCCTCCACCCATTAGGCACTACCACCCCACCCCACTCTTTTGGCCCAGATCCCACGTTATGCCCCCAATCTGCCCCAAAGACACTAAAACTTCAAAAATTCACCAAAAATCAGCCCTTTGCCCAATCCCTCTGCAATTGGGGTGGTAGCCTCCACCCATTAGGCACTACCACCCCACCCCACTCTTTTGCCCCTGGGACCTGAAGTTTGAGCAGACGTCACATCAGACCTTTTTGCATTGAAGTCAATGGGATGCAAAAAGGCCGGAAATTCAAATAGACATCATTGCTCAAAATGTAGAGGGGGAAAGAAGGCCACAAAATGGAGCTCTGAAACATCCAAATATTTCGGATCCAAAACAGGGGTGATTCGTTTCGGATCCGAAATTATTCGGATTTCTCTGAGGGTGATTCGGTTCGGCTCCGAATCACCCGAAATTTTCTGTTTCGGGTACAGATCATTCTGTACCCGAAACGTTTCGCACATCCATGTTGTCTACAACTCCCATATACCCCAGGCAAAGGCCACTTCAGCTGGAGATGCTGGGAGTTGTAATCAACAAGATCTGAGAACTCCTGTTATAGGGAACACTGGTTAAGGCCCTCTGCTCCCTATCATGGTCCTGATCAGGATCACACTGTTCACAACAGTTGTTTTTAAAAAGAAGAGTTAAGCTCATCAAACCTAATGATGAGCGTAACATAACATCTAGCTTGGCCTGAGAAAGGGGGAAAAGATCTATTCTTTAGCTAGTGTCACACAATATCATTGGGAAACCTGGAATTCTTACAAACATGCTTCTCCAGAGTCCAAATTATATATGTGCTTTGTCAGGGGATCAACTGTAAATTACAGTACATCTAGAGATAGGAACATTGGTCTTACCGTGAAGGGTTCTTTTCCCCTGTAGTAGGAGATCCTCAGCAAGGGTACTGGACTGCGCATGCCCGAGACAGAACTGGACCATATCATGTGATTTGATTGTAGGCAGAGCCACCTCCCAGCCCCAGTTCCAGGGCTGACGAGCGAGGAAAGGTAAGGTCCATGGAGAGAGCCCAATGAATGCGTGTCAGCCATCCTATGAAAACAAATAGAGCGGAGGCAAAGAGGGCAACAGCATACAAGATAGAAACAAAAGGATGACAGGTAACAGGAAAAGACAGACCTGTACGCTGTACCCTGAGAGTCAGCAATGCTGACCGGCTGGACCCCCTCCCAGAAGAGCAGACCCTAAGCAACGAAAAAACACATCCGGGTGGGGCCTGAGGATCTCCTACTACAGGGAAAAAGAACCCTTCACGGTAAGACCAATGTTCCTTTTCCCCCTGAGTAGGAGATCCTCAGCAAGGGACATGCCCAAGCTAAAAAACCAGTCCCTGGGATGGAGGATGTAACTATACGACTTTTTGTAGGACCGTGAGGCTGAAAGCCACCTGAGCTTCTGAAAAACTAGAAATTTTATAATGGCAGATAAAGGGCATGACAGAGGAACAAGTTGCCACCCTACATATTTCTGCCAGGGGAATGTGAGCTGAAAATGCTGCTGATGTGGCTGCGCTTCTGGTGGAGTGGGCAGTCACCCATCCCCCCCCCCCCCAGGCGGCGGTAGTTGTAAGGACTTATATGCCAGGAGGATACAGGACTTTATCCACCCAGCCAGGGTAGCCTTGGAGACCCTATTGCCAAGGCTCGGAGGATGGAAGGAAATGAAGAGCATGTCGGACTTGCGGATATAGCTTTCAGAAAAAATGTAAAATGTAAAAACCCAGGCATTTATTTGATTCTCTGCTGCTGCTCTTTATAATCTTTATAGCTTTTATGCTTTTTGTTTTAATTTTTTAAATCAGATTTGTTTAATATTTCCCCCCCACTTAATATTTTAATTGTGTCTTTTTTACCATCTTGTGTTCAATTTTTTTTTTTTTTTGCTGTAAACCGCCTTGGGATTGCTTTAATGAACGGCGCTATATAAATTTAACAATCAATCAATATCCCTGGTCCTGCGTATGTACATCCGTAGGGCTCTACATACATCAAGCTTATGCCACAGCTTTTCTTTGGGGTGTGTGGGAGCAGGGCAGGAGGAGGGGAGCACAATCACCTGGGATCTGTGAAAAGAGGTGTTGACCTTAGGCAGGAAGGTCGGATCTAGCTGGAGATTCACTGCATCTGATTGAAAGGTGCAGAACTCCTTCCTTGCAGATAGAGCACCCAATTCGGAAACCCTGCGGGCAGATGTGACCGCCACCAGGAAGAGAACATAATAGGAGAGCACTTTAAGAGAAATGGAATCGATGGGTTCGAATGGAGCCTTCGTGAGCGCATTCAGGACACGGTTCAGGTTCCAGGAAGGAAAACGTTTGACAGGAGGAGGCGCTAGATTGGCCGCACCCCACAGGAATCTGGAGATGTGAGGATGAAGTGCTGGTTGGCTGGTAGAAGAGGATGAGATGTTCAATACTGAGGCCAGGGCTGAGGCCTGTCATTTGAGGGTACTAGGGCAGAGGTGAAGATCCAGTCCAGCTTGAAGGAAGGCGAGGACCTCAGGCACTCCTGCCGCAAGGGGGTCCTTCTTGTGAGAATGTGCCCATCATAAAAAGGCCAACCAGGTGGCTTGATATATGCGGTTGGTGGAAGGCCTCCTGGAGGCCAATATGGTATCCTGAACTTGTGCAGAATACCCCTTTGCTTTCAGCTTCACGCGCTCAACCTCCAGGCAGAGAGCCGAGCCACTGGGGGTCGGGATGGCGGAGGTTGATGCAGCAGATCAGGACGGGGCGGAAGGTGCCACAGTGGGTGGATGGCGAGTTCTATGAGGTCAGAGAACCATGGACTGTGGGGCCAAAACAGCACGACGAGGATCAGATCCGCTTTTTCCATCAGCAGTTTCTTGATGACCTTCCTGATAACGGGAGTGGGAGGGAAGTGTAGAGAAGACCGTTCGGCCACAGAGAGTGGAGTGCGTCGGTTGCTTCCGCAAGGGGAGATTGGTATCTGGAGATGTAGCGGGGAAGCTGGTGATTGGTTGGCGAGGCGAACAGGTCCACCAGTCATTTTCCCAGTATCCTGGACATCTGAGAGAAGACTTCCGGGTGCAACGACCATTCTCCCAGGTTGAGGGACTGAGCCAGTCCACCAGATTGTTGTCTTTGCCCTTTAGATGCTCGGCAATGATGGAGAGGATGTTGTTCTCGGCCCAGCGGAAGAGGAGGTCTGCTTCCTGCATCAGATGCCTGGACCTGGTGCCCCCCCTGCTGGTTGACATGGGCCTTGACCATTACATTGTCCATCCTAAGGAGAACATGTTGACCCTGGAGAAGGCGATGGAAGTGGAGCAGAGCCAGACAGGCTGCTCGAAGTTCTAGCCAGTTGATTGGATGTCTGGACTCCTCTATCGACCAGGATCCTTAGGTCACCTGCCCCTTGCAATGTGCCCCCCAACCCAAGAGACTCGCATCCGTTGTATCGTGCGTCGGGGTTCCGCCAAGGGTCTCCCTAGGAGGAGAGACGGGGACAGCCACCAGTGCAGGGAGTGTTTGACTCACTGCGAAACTGTGATAGTCCTGTGTGAGACTGCCATGATGTTGTCTTGGTAAGGCAGGAGGGCCCACTGGAGGAGACACGAGTGCCACCTGGCCCAAAGGGAGCAGTCTAGGCAGGCTATCATTGATCCCAGCGCTTGCACCAAGACCATGACATCCTCCCTGTGTTTGAGCAGGAGAGGGCAGAGTTGACATGTGATCTTGTCTCTTCTCTCCTCTGGAAGAGACACCATCCCCTGTGCCGTGTCGAACAACGCTCCTAGATGTACTAAGTGTTGGGTCAGGACGAGATGGCTCTTGTCTGGGTTGACCACGAATCTGTGGTCCTGAAGGGCCGTCACCGTGGTGTGGACGTCTCTGATGGCCTGTTCCCTGGATCACGCCCGTATAAGAAGGTCATCGAGATAGGGATGGACATTCACTCCCAGGAGGCGCAGGTGCGAGACCATGACCTTTGTAAACACCCTCGGGGCTGAGGACAGGCCGAAAGGCAAGGCACGGTACTGGAAATGGTTGCCATTGTAGGCGAAGCTAAGATGCATCCTGTCGTGGTCTCTGATTGGGATGTGCAGGTAGGCTTCGGATAGATCCACTGAAGCCAGGTAATCGCCTGGCCGGATGGCCTCCTTTATAGTATGGAGAGATTCCATCTGAAATTTCCTCTTCCACACAAAATAACTGAAGGTTTTTAGGTTGAGGACGGCCCTCCAGGAGCCGTCCTTTTTTTGGGACCAAGAATAGGATGGAGTATGTGCCAATACATCTTTGCGCAGATGGAACACACTCTATCGCGCTGATCTGCAGCAGGTGGTTCATTGCTTGGAGCATCTGTTGATGTTTGACTGGGTTGTTTGACCTGGGAGTGGGAAGGAAACGTGGGCGGGGAGGGGAGACAGGATCTATGGAGTAACTGTGGGAGACAACATCTATTACCCAGGCGTCGGAGGCCGTGGAAAGCCAGGTAGTGCAGAATTCCGACAGCCTGCCACCCACTGGAATGGCGTCATTGTTTGTGCATAGAGATGGAGGTATTAAATTGCTTGGATGCGGAACCTCTGAAATTACCTCGATACCTTGGTTGCCACTGGGACCTGCCGGCGCCCCGAAGGGTTGAAACCTGGCCTCCCTGGCTGGATAGTTCTGTAAGGCGGGTTGCCTGTAGGGGCAAAAGGAGAAACGTGAGCCCCGAAAGGAGTGCCTATCTCCCCTACATGAGGAAGGCATGGCCTTCTTTTTGCCTTGTGTTTCAATGAGGACCGGTTCCAGGGCTGATCCAAAGAGGTCAGTCCCGGCAAAGGGGGCTGAGGTTAAGGCCAATTTGGATTTAGAGTCCACATTCCATGATTTGAGCCACAGCGAATGGCGAACAGCCACTCTGGCTACCATGGCCCGGGAGGGGTGCTGAATGCAGTCTAAACTCAAGTCCGCTGCCAAGGCGGCTGCTTTGGCCATTTTGTTTATGCCTTGTTGCAACTTGGGAAGCTCAGGAGGGACCATTTTGATCAGCTCCTTGGCCCACAGCACAGATGCTCAGGCAAATATGGAATTTGTAGTGGCCATCTTAATGGCAGAGGCGGACGCGTTGTGAACCTTCTTAAGGAGGGTGTCACATTGCCTGTTTTCTTGGGACTTCAATTGTTCCTGCCCTTCGGACTGCAATATCGCCCCCGAAACCAATTGGGCCACGGGTGGATCCACCTTAGATGGCTAGCAGCTCGGACACTTCCGAGGGCAAATGATAATGTTTCTTGGGGAAGCTGCCCATGGGTTTGGTAGAGGCCGGGCACTGCCATTCAGTGCACATAACCTTCTGAAAAAGGGGGGGGGGCGGAGGGACCACCGGCATAGTTGGTTCAGAAGATGGAAAAACCTGAAGATCTAGAGTAGAGGCAGACTGTGTAGGCTCAAGTGGTGAGACACTGTTATGTCAGAGGGAGCTGGCCTGACCAGGATAGGAGCTAGGAGGAGGGGCTGGATGGGGAGGAGAGGCTGGGTGGGGAGTAGGGCAGGGGAGAGGGGAGAAGGGTTTGGAGGCACGGGTCCCGGTGGAGGCCTGGCCCTCCTAGATCTCTTGTCACTCTGAGGGGACGAGGAGGAGGAAGATGAGGACACTCTGCGTTTGCGTTTGTCCCTCCGTGGCAAGGACCTGGGTAGGAAAAATCCCCGTTCACACAATGGGATAGCCCTACGGCGTGGGCTGGAGTCGGGAGAAGAAGAGAAAAGTCTATCACAGCCCTTCCTATTGTGAGAGCAACAACATCTTGTGAGAAAACAACATTGATGTTCAACATCTAGCCACCGCTTTTGGATTTGGGTTGCGAGGCAAGGCAGGTGGGATGATGCCTGAAGTGGAAGGGACCACGGGCTGTTGTGCAGGGTCTCCCATGGGTAGAGATTGGGATTGTACCCCCAACAGTGGAGCCACAGGAGGCTCAAGGGCAAATTCCCTTCTGAAGAAGTCCCTAAGCCATTGAGTGGCCCCGGGGGAGAAGGGATCAGTACTCACTGGAGTTTGCTTGTTCGTGGAATCCTTCCCGGATGCAGAAGTGTCCGACAGCGGGGAGGGAATGTGCGGGCCAGCCGGTTCCCCCTCAACCGCTGAGCCCACGGGGAGGCAGAGGAATGGACGCCAGGAAATTGCCCACCGGGCTCTGGTAATCCCCCTCGAGATCAGGCCTCTTGGAGCTGCTTGCTGTTTTGGCGCCGTTTTTGTTAAGTTTCACTTTCGAGGGCTTGCAAACGGTTTGGATAAGCAGCCGTTCGCTCAGGCACTTGAAGCTCTCAAATCTCAGCAGGAATTCTTTGCGCCTCTTTCGCTTCTTAGGAGCAGCCTGGCCCCCATTGTGCTTAGATTTTTTATGGGCTTTACAATGCTGCCGGGCTGAAGCCTCAGCCTCCATCTCCCCAGACGCTGAAGCATGGGCGGTAGAAACAAGCGGCAGCAGGAGAGCTCCCTGAGAAACTGCAGCAGGGAGGTCCTAGTGCTACCCAGGTTCTGCAGTAACGAAACTCCCTCCAATAAAGAGCCCTGAAGGAGCTCTTCAGCGTGAGCTAATTCCATCGAAAAAGGAGTTAAAGCAAAGAAAATAGCAAGTGTGAAGTAAAGCCAATCGGGCCAAATGGAAAATGAAAAAGGCATTTTGGGAATTCAAGAATTTTGAAGCCAAATGCAGCCCGACTCTCTACCCACCTTTGCACAATCTACAGAGAAGGGGGTGGGTGGAGAGAGGGGGGCGAGAGTAAGTAGAAAAGCCAAGAAAACGCTACCAGTCAAGAAAAGATCCAAGCTCTCTCCAGACATCCTGTCCCGAGCAAGACAGAACTGGAACTGGGGCTGGGAGGCGGCTCCGCCTACAATCAAATCACATGATATGGTCCAGTTCTGTCTCAGGCATGCGCAGTCCAGTACCCTTGCTGAGGATCTCCTACTCAGGGGAAAATGGGGGCTTTCCTCTGTGTAGATTTTCTGATATATATTTAATAGAGTTTATAGCCTGAAATAGTGGAAAAAGTAGTTTGCTTTTTGAGTGTTGAAAAGAAAAATGCTTAAACACAAACTTACAAAAAGATTTTGGAAGCAGTACCCCTGCCTTCCCATATTAACTGTTCATGTTTCACAAACTCAACCTTGCCTAACCTACTTCACAGGGTTGTTGTGAAGAGAAACTTAAGCATGTAGTACACTGCTCTGGGCTCCTTGGTAAAAACAAACAAACAAACTCCTTTGAGGTACACTCTCCAATCGCCCACAGAGCTGGTCATGCTCAAAACAGTGCATGAGACTTGACTCAAATTGAATCGTGCTACCAAATATGACTGCCTAGTCTTGTCAACAGGTTCATTCACACTTTTTTACAAACACCTAATTTTATAGATCCTTTTATAAGGACCTTAAAATTACTCTCTTGGCCTATGTAGCTCTTCATCCCTGCTTCCATTTTGTTTTGATCTGCTTGTTCTTGAATGCAACATGTATTGAAACATATCTTTGTTATAGCTGGGGAGGCTTAGAAGCCATTTCCTTGACTTACAGATGATTACTATAAAGAAGCATGAGAACCTTTACATTAGGGAATGCAAGAACTCCTGCTTCTCTCTCTCTCTCTGCCCTCCATTGCAATATGTCTTTTTCATCTCAGTTTTAATTATGGCCGTCAAATGCTCTCAAGCAAAGACTTTACTGAGGCCCCAACTTCTGGTTTCTTTATTTTTATCTCCCTGGTGCAGGAATGAGAGCTGCCCATAGAAGACAATGAAGAACTCCAAGATTTTAGCAACAGCATGTAAAGGTAGCAGAAAAGTCAAGATATACCACTCTTGAGACACAGAAAATAACTTAGCATTTTCTTATTTCTATGGGCCCTGAACATACTGAAAGCTTCTGAGAGCCCTGCATGCTCAAACAAGTTCTGAAAACAAAAAAAACCATGTTTGAGTTTATTACACATATTCCCTCTCTTTCAGTTTACAAACTTACTTATTTCTGCAATCTTAGGGAGGCCTCTGCCTAAGTAGAAACCACTACACGATCTCTGGCTGGCTCTGTTTCACATCTAGACCCATAGGTAGGGATGTGCAAACCAGCTCAACCTCAAGCCGGTCAGACATTGAACTGGGCCCAGTTCGGCTCCAGGTCAAGCTGAACCTGTTGGGCCGGTTCAGGGCCAGTTCGTGTTTTTTGGGGGGGCAGGTGTTTTATTAAGGCGCACTTGCTGCCATTGCCAGGCTCTGTGGGGTTCTGTTGCAGCCGTGGTGAGTCTCCTGATGCCCCTCCACACTCCTCCACCCCCGGTCATTTTTGGTCCTTTCCGGGCCATATTTGGCCCATTATGTACCAGGCTGCAGTGGCAGTGGCCATTTTGGAGGCCACCGCACATGCCCAATGGTTGGGTACATGCAGAGGTCCATTGGGTATGCACAGTAACCTCCAAAATGGCACCAACTCCGCAGGCAGGCCCCTAATGGGCTGTAAACAGGAACAGACCTGGTTCGAGTATAGTTCCACTCAAACCAGTTTTTGTGCACAACCCTACCCATAGGCACTCAGTCACCTGGGATTACTATTAGAAGAAACACATGGAACCTGCAACAAAATGTTTCATCTGC
This sequence comes from Hemicordylus capensis, assembly GCF_027244095.1. NCBI lineage: Eukaryota > Metazoa > Chordata > Lepidosauria > Squamata > Cordylidae > Hemicordylus > Hemicordylus capensis. The sequence goes on along the minus strand of NC_069657.1, from coordinate 386,511,411 downwards.
ACAACCCTAATGCCCAGCTCCAGGATGCTATAAGTTATTAGAGATTTAAGTAGACAAATTACTTCTCCTCTCGCATTCCCATGTTTCTGTTGTTGCTTTTTCCAATGTTCTATGGGTCTTGAGAACCACTGAGCACCCTCAGTCACCGTCAGGCTGTTGGGACTTTATTTTGTCTTCTTTACCTTTTCTTTTAATTTAAAAACCTATTGAATTTTGCTTGCCAAGGGAATCCTATGAGTTTGTATAAACCACTACTCTATTTGGGGGTAATCCCATTTTGCTTTCAATCTGATTGGCACCCAGTTGCCTGAGTTTATTGTTAGTATAGAAAGACGATGAGGGACGAACAGAAGGAACAAGATGCAAGAAATAGTAACAGTACACACACACATATATAGTGGCCTGATTCAGATGTAACACAGAGCCAGAACTGAATCCTGGTTCTCTGTTATGTCCGCTAGCCTTGAGTGCTGAATCCAAGTTTCAGATTCTGGCTTATTTTGAAACTCTGGCAAGAATAAGAGAGAATCGCCCAGTTTGAACAAAACAAAAGATTCTGGTTTAATCCTGGTCCTAAACCAGGATTAGAAGTAGAATCCTTCCTCCTCTTATGCAAGAATGGGAGGAGGAAATGAGCCTGAGGTCAGGGGATATTATGTGAAACCAGGATTCAGTCTTGGTTTCATGTTACATCTGAACTAGGTCACGGTATTGTTTTATGTATCCTATTCTCTTCTCTCCTCCAACCTCCCAGCTCTCTGAACAAGCATTCCTTTCCCCACCTCCCCAATCTTTGATAATGCGTATGAATTGCTATGTGCTATGCAAAGGTTCAGAATAATTTCTTCAAGTATTGAAGACAAAGTTAAAACACAGAAATAAAAACCTTACAACAATTTAAAACCACAATTAAACTAAAAAGCTTGGGTGAAAAGGTAGGTCTTTAAAGATCTTTTAAAAGTTTTCCGAGATGGGAGGGGGCTTTCATCTCGACAGGGAGTGCATTCCAGAGTTTTGGGGCAGCAACAGAGAAGGCCGGCCCCCACACAGCCACTAGACAAGCTGGTTGCAGTTGCAGACAGACCTCTCGGGATGATCTCAATGGGTGAAGGGGCTCATAGCGAAGAAGTGGTTCTTTTAAATACCCAGGGCATAAGCTGTTTAGGGCTTTATAGGTCATCACCAGCACACTGTATTTTGCCCGGAAACTTATGGGTAGCCAGTGTAGCTCTTTCAATATAAGAGTAATATGATCTCTTTGAGATGACCCAGAGACCAACCAGGCTGCTGCATTCTTCACCAATTGCAGTTTCCGGACTACGTAAAAGGCAGCCCCACATAGAATGCATTGCAGTAGTCAAGTCTGAAGGTTACCAGCATATGTACCACCATTCTAAGGTCGTTCATCTCAAGAAACGGACACATAGGAACATAGGAAACTGCCATATACTGTACTGAGTCAGACCATTGGTCTATCTAGCTCAGTATTGTCTTCACAGACTGGCAGCGGCTTCTCCAAGGTTGCAAGCAGGAATCTCTCTCAGCCCTCTCTTGGAGAAGCCAGGGAGGGAACTTGAAACCTTCTGCTCGTCCCATAGCGGCTTCATCCCCTGAGGGGAATATCTTGCTCATACATCACACACTGAGGGGAATATCGTGCTCACACATAAAGTCTCCCATTCAGATGCAACCAGGGCAGACTCTGCTAAGCTATGGGGACAAGTCATGCTTGCTATCACAAGACCAGCTCTCCTCTTGCCGAAGCTGATAGAAAGTACCTCTGACCACTGCTTTAACCTGGGATACCAGGGAAACAACAGGTTGCTTACCTGTGAACGAAGTTCATCTAGTGGTCATCTGTTTGATCACACCAATGGGCTTCAGGCATGCACTGAAGTCCATTTGGGATCCTTCTAGAGCTCTCTTCATGACTAACTTTTTGGTGGGAGCTCCTCCCCTTTGGTGACATCACCCCCTCCTTCCCCCAGTTTGAGTGTCCGCCAATCTGAAAGAGACTGCAGTGGAGAGGTAGGGAAGGGTGTGTGAACGAACAGACGACCACTGGATGAACTTCATTTACAGGTAAGCAAACTGTTGTTTATTGTCGTGGTCTCTCGTTGTTCATACCAATGGGCGCATCACAAGCTGACTTATCTGGCAGTGGGCCTGCAGTCACTAGAAGACAGAATGCAAAACAGCTCTCTCAAACTCCGCATCCTGTCTGGAGCACAGGTCTAGCGTATAGTGCATCACGAAGGAGTGAGGAGTAGCCACTTTGCAGATGATGTCAACTGAGATGTTCCTGTCGAAGGCAGGGGAGGTGGGTATCACTCTTGTGGAGTGGGCCTTGATGGATCTTAGAAGGTCCCTACCCGCTAGTTTGTAAGCTAGAGTGATTGCACTCACACTCCACCTAGCTATAGATTGTGTGGCAGGTTGGGAGCCCAAGGACCTGGGGGCGTGGGAGATGAATAAGGCTTGGGTCTTCCATATCTTTTGTGTTCTTTCCTTTTAGAACATGAAGCAGCGGTGTACATCAAGTCACTGAAGGGTCCTTTCCGCCTGCCAAGTCGGATTTGGGAAGAAGACTGGTAGAGACAGAACCTGCGACCTGTGAAAAGTACTCACCACTTTGGGGAGAAAGGTAATGTCCAGAGACAACTGAACCTTATCCCTGTGGAAGACCAGATAGGGAGGGTCCACTCTAAGGGCTCTACATTGGCTCCCTCGGCGCACCAAAGTGACCGCCACAAAGAATGTGGTTTGCTAGGTAAGTAGACGGAGGTCACAATGAGCTAGTGGTTTGAAGGGTTTGCATACCAATTAGGTGAGCACTAGGAGAAGGTCCCATGCGGGGGGAGAGACTTGAGCGGTGTGTCAGGATACAAATTGGTTAGACCCTTAAGCAACTTCTTGAAAACTCGGGTTTGTAAAAGGAGGCTCCAAACCTCACATTGTAGTATGTGCATATATTGTTGCCAAGTGTACACAGACCCAAGACATAGAGAGTCCCATAGTTTTCAGATAGTCAAGTAGGGAGGAAGTAGGTGCCCAGTAGGGGTCAAATTCTGTGAAGTGTTTCCACTTCCTTCTGTACGTCCTCTGGGTTGATGGCTTCCGAGCAGCCTCTAGGATTTGCTGCAAGTGAGGGCCTATGTTGAGAAGAGGAGCCATGCCGTTAAGCGCAGTTGTGACAGATCTGGGTGCCATATGGAGTCTGCATCTTGAGTGAGGATGTCCAGCAGGCTGTGGAGGTGGATCAGTCCATCCAGGGCAAGAGACGACAGCACTGGGAACCACGTTCTCCGTAGCCAGTAGGGTGCCACCAGAACTGCCATTGTGGGTTCTTTCTTCAACTTTTATAGAACCTTTGGTATCAGGGGAAATCGGTGGAAATAGGTACAGGAAGATCCCCATCCAACACAGAGCAAAGGCATCTCCCAGGAAGTGACGGCCCACGCCCATCCGAGAGCAAAACTGGATGCACTGACGGTTTGCTTGTGTGGCAAAGGCATCCACAGTTGGTGTTCCCCAACATCAGAACAAGTCCAGGAGGATCAAACGGTGTAGAGTCCATTCGTGGCTGATTACCAGAGTCCAACTTAGGGAGTCTCCCAGGACATTCAGATGTCCTTGAATGTGAATAGCTGAGAGTTCTAGGTCGTGTGCAATCGCCCAGTGCCAGAGCCTTTGACAGTCATGTTGTCCGTGTGAATTTGATGACCCTGAAGAGATGGCAAGAGGCCCTTCAGGGCCTTGAAGACTGCCAGAAGTTCTAAGTAGTTGATGTGCCTCCTAGCTTCCAAGGGCAACCAGTGCCCATTTATTTGAAAGTCTAAAGCATGCGCTCCGCAGCCTAGTTTGGACACGTCCATTGTGACGGCTATCAACCATCTGTCCGAGTGAAGGGGAGACCGACCTCTAAGTGCCGATGAGAAGTCCACCAATGGAGCCCTTGACTGACAACGGCAGTCAAAGGTGTTTGTTCTGCTTGTCCAGTTGCAGACTGAAGTGATCTAGGAACCAATACTGTAGCACCCGCATTAGGAGCTGCGCATGTGGTAGGGCTGAAGTTGTGTGTGCCATAAGTCCCAGCATCTTCTGTACAGTGTGGCTGTTTGCATCAGTTGAGTTGACAATCACCGGGCCATATGTAGTAAGGTGCAGATTCTTTGTTCTGGGAGGAACACCAGCACAGAGACAGAGTCTAGGACTAACCCCATGAAGGGAATAACCGTGGTTGGTGTCAGTCAGGATTTTTCAACGTTTATCTGCAGGCCCAAGTCTTCCCGCATAGCTACTTGGCGCTCCAGCAGCTGTGGTGACAAGGCTGTCAGCAACCAGTCATACAGAAACGGGAAGATGGCGATGTTTTGGCAGTGGAGATGGCAGAATACCATCGCCATGCATTTCATGAAGAGCCTTGGGGCTGTTGAAAGACCAAAGGGCAAGGTCTTGAATTGAAATCTGTGGGTCCCTACCTGGAAATGCAGGAAGCTGTGGTGTTGTGATAATAAGCATCTTTTAGGTTGATTACTGCAAACCACACTCCCGGAGACAAGAGGAGCACTATTTCCGGGATGGTCACCATGCGGAATATGGCGTATCTCACAAAGCAGTTCAAGTCCCAATGGTCCAGGATGGGGCATAGGTCCCATCCAGTTTCAGGACCACAAAGAAAGGGGAATAGAAGCTGCTGTCCAGGCGGTCCATCGGATCTTTTTCTAATAGTGCTTCTATCATCTGAAGGAGTTGTGGTGTTGGAGTTCATCTCCCAAAGTGAGGTGGTAATCTTTGGACAAAATCCATAGCATATCCTAACCGACGATTGTTATGACCCACTGATCAGTGGTTAGAGAGCCCCATGTTTCCAGATAGGGCCAGCGGCACATAGTGGAAGTGAGAAGAGACGAGTCACTGTCTCTCGCTGATGGTGTAACATGTGTAGTTGCTGTTTCATGAGATTCAGTCCCTCTTTTTTCAACGTATTGGACAGATCTCTTTGACCTCTGCAGAGACCAGTCCAATCGCCTGTACCATGACCTCGATGGTGATCTCAAATAGCACCTGCTCCTCACATGGTGATAAGAAGAAGGGGAGTGGGAGTGGGCAGGTAGCCCCTGTAGTCTTCCCAATCCTCCCAGCCAGATTCTCAACAGAGGGCATGCCCATATTTGGGGTCATCAGTATAGTAAGAGTCATCATAATTATCCCCATAGTTCGTTCATTCATTCATTCATTCATTCAATTTCTATACCACCCTTCCCAAAATGGCTCAGGGTGGTTTACACAGAGAAATAACAAACAAATAAGATGGAACCCTTTCCCCAAAGGGCTTATATTCTAAAAATAAACATAAGATAGACACCAGCAACCGTCACTAGAGGTACTGTGCTGGGGGTGGATAGGGCCAGTTACTCTCCCCCTGCTAAATAAAGAGAATCACCACGTTTAAAAGGTGCCTCTTTGCCAAGTTAGCAGGGGTAGCAGGGTATAATAAGCCTCTGGGGCATAGTAATCATCATGTTCAACATGCTCCGAGTGTGAGGGCAGAGGAGCCTGTGGCTCTGGTACCGAATGCCCAGGTAGTTGTCTCGGTACCGTGGAGGAAGGCAGCTGGGGATGGTGTGCTTCCGCAGGGTGCGCTGCATCTTGAGGCAGCACCAGATCACTCACCAGTAGTGAGGAAGGTTGCAGAAGGGCTGCTGAGTCTGTCCCTGCTGGCAGCGTGTTCACTTGGAATGGTCGGGGGGTTAGAGGCGGCAGTGTTTGGTGAGCAGCGGCCTCTGATGGCTCCTGTAGAGAAGGCCTGGTGTGCGAGTCTGCCTTCTTTTGCTTTCTGAGTGCCGAATCCAAGCGTACTTTGCGCTTGGGCAGCCCGGCCATCAAAGGTTTCGGAACCAGGGTGACGATGGCTAAAGAAGTTGAGGGTGGCAAGTCCTCTGGACAGGGTTGTGATAGTTGCAGCACCTCCTGGGGAGGGACTGACAGAAGGGCACGAGGGGAGAATGCCAAGGTCTCGGTCAGCACCAGTACCTGTGTAAGGGAAGGATCCATATCGGGCGCAGCCGCTTCAGGCGTTAAAGTGGCCATGTTAGGTCAGTGTTCCAAAGTACAATAGTCCGGCTGCTGTTCCCAACCAAGACGTAAATGATAAAAGTATATACGTAGTTGTGATGGGACATATATAGGAGCTCGTGAGTGAGTGTGTGAGGGTTACTCTAGTAACAGGCACAGAAGGTTCAGAGGGGGAGGAATTTAAAATAAAGGCAGTAGAGACAGAGAGAGGAAAGCGAATGCTGGATTTTGTTGCATGGGAGGAGGTTTTGTTTTGGGATGAGAGGTGAGAGATTTGTTGGTGTGTTCTGAACAGGAAAGATTGTTCGTGGGCAGGGGTTGTGTGGAACTTGAAGAGTGAATGTGTGGAGGCTGGAGAACTAGCAGTGTTCTGGGCAGCTCCTAGTAACAGACAAGTAAGTCTGGAAGAATTCACTAAATTTATAAACCCAGTTTTAATTACCTCTGTCCCAGTTATCTCACCCCCCTATATGTTACATTTTATCCAAAAGAAAAGAAACACTCAGAAAGTTGAACTGCAAAGAGCAACACAGGCTCAAGATATGGAAGAATTACCACCAACTGAAGCAGTTGCTCAGGCGCAGGTGGAGGTGTTGGAAATAGATGATGCCACTGTTGCTGAACTGTTTCAAAATCAAAGCCAGGCAACCTCCCCTTTGCCTTCACCTCAAAAACCTGAATGCCGTTTAACAGAAAAGCAACATGAACTAAAGCAAAAAATAACTGAGCACATAAACCAAACAACCAACAGGGTTCGACTTCCAGCTCTAAAAACAGGTGCCAAAAAAACAACTTGCTCAGGCATTAAAAGATGTCAGTGCTGCACTTGCAGAAATAACAACCAATAATTTGCAAGAAACAAACCAACTAATGTACAGTGCAGCAACAATAACAACACAAGAGCTCGGATATAAGATCAGTGGACCTGTAAAAAAAGAAAGCAGTACATCACCTAAATGGAAGATTCGATTAGAAAATAAAATCTCCAGGCTTAGATCAGATGCTAGTAAACGGAAAGATATGAAAGACAAGAAGCTGAGGAATGAAAACACCAAACAGTATCTGGTACCACCTAGATTCAAGGAAAATTAGAGAAGTCCTGGAAATAATAAAGCAGCAAATAACAGCAGCGTCAAAGAAGATTAGCAGATATGAAGCCAGAACTACACAACACAGGCAGAATCTCCAATTCCAGTCAAATCAGAGACGTTTCTACCAAAGCACAGAAGGAGAAACTGCAAGAAACATAAAAACACCAAATCAAGAAGAAACAGTGCAATTCTGGCGGGAATTATGGGACAATCCAATAGATTATAATAAAAAAGCAGGCTGGATGAAAGAGGTCAAAAAATGTAACCAACAAATGCAAGATCTAATAATAACATCAGAATTAATAAGTGAAAGAGCATAGAAAATTAAAAATTGGACTGCTCCAGGCGACGATGAACTGCATGGTTTTTGGCTTAAACACCTAACAAGCCTTCATAAACAACTATCAAAACAGTTCAATCACATGTTGCAAGGAGGTGATATTGAACAATGGCTAACAAGTGGGAATACTCATCTCATCATGAAAGACCCAGCAAAAGGTACAGTTCGAAGTAATTATAGACCAATAACCTGCCTGCCAACCATGTTCAAATTATTAACTGGAATAATAGCAGATGAAGTGATGCAACACTTATTAACTAACAAATAGCTTCCAGTTGAACAGAAAGGAAATTGCCCGAACACCAGAGGTACCAAAGACCAGCTGCTGATTGACAAAATGATTTTAGAAAATTGCAAGAGAAGAAAAACCAATCTAAGTGTTGCATTGATTGACTCCAAAAAGCCTTTGAATCATTGCCTCAAGACATGGATACTAAAATGTTTAGAAACAACTGGTGTCAGCAAAAACATTCAGATATTTATTTTAAAAAGCAATGAACATGTGGAATACACAGTTAACAATCAATGGCAATACACTTGGACAGGTTAGCATTAGAAGAGGCATTTTCCAAGGGGACTCACTATCCCCTCTGTTGTTTGTAATTGCCATGACCCCACTTTCACAAATACTAAACAAAACAGGCCTCGGATACCAAACATCTAAAACATCAAGTAAAATCAACCATCTGCTGTACATGGACGATCTGAAGTTGTATGGAAAGTCCCAGTCAGAAATTGATTCACTGCTAAACACTGTCCGTATATTCAGTAGCGATATAGCAATGGAGTTTGGACTAGACAAGTGTGCTGCATTAAAAATGAACAGAAGAAAAATAAGAAAAACAGAAGCAATAGAACTGCCCAATGGAAGCAACATCAAGAACCTGGAAGAGAAAGCACATTACAAATACTTGGGTATTCTCCAGGCTGATAACATCGCACACACTGAAGTTAAAAGAAAAATGGGAAGTGAATACATCAGGAGAGTTAGAAAAATCCTCAAGTCCAAACTCAATGGCGGGAACACCATACAAGCCATAAACAGCTGGGCTATACCTGTTATCAGATACACTGCAGAAATAATAGACTGGACCCAGGCAGAGCTAGAGACGCTAGATCATAAGACCAGGAAAATCATGACCATCAATCATGCTCTGCACACTCCCGCAGTGATGTCGATAGGCTATACCTCCCTCGCAGCTCAGGTGGAAGAGGAATGCTGCAAGTCCATCAAACAGTAGAGGAGGAGAAAAGAGGCCTTGAAGAATATATCAAGGACAGTGAAGAAGTTGCACTTAAAAGGGTCAATAACGCGAAACACCAATGAAAACAACACCAATGAAAGAAAGCAGGCCTACAAGAAAGAACAAGTCAAGAACCGAGCAGAAACATGGAAAAATAAGCCCCTGCATGGTCAATATTTGCACAATATAACTGGAAAATCAGACATCACCAAGACCGGGCAATGGCTTAAGAATGGTTACTTGAAGAAAGAAACAGAGGGTTTAATACTGGCTGCACAAGAACAGGCACTAAGAACAAATGCAATAAGAGCAAAAGTCGAAAAATCCACCACAAACAGCAAGTGCCGCCTTTGTAAAGAAGCAGATGAAACTGTGGACCACCTAACAGCTGTTGTAAAAAGATTGCACAGACTGACTCAAAGGCATGACAAGGAAGCAGGGATGATACACTGGAACATCTGCAAAAAATACAAGCTACCTGTAGCCAAACATTGGTGGGACTATAATATTGAAAAATTTGTAGAAAATGAAGATGTAAAAATATTATGGGACTTCCGACTACAAACAGACAAACATCTGCCGCACAATACACCAGATATAACTGTAGTCGAGAAGAAAGAAAAACAAGTCAAAATAATCGACATAGCAATACCAGGGGATAGCAGAATAGAAGAAAAAGAAATAGAAAAAAATCACAAAATACAAAGATCTACAAATTGAAATTGAAAGGCTGTGGCAGAAAAAGACCAAAATAATCCCAGTGGTCATTGACACCCTGGATGCAGTTCCAAAAGACCTTGAAGAGCAGCTCAACACCATAGGGGCCACAGAAATCACCATCAGCCAATTACAAAAAGCAACTTTACTGGGAACAGCCTATATTCTGCGACAGATATCTAACACAACAGCAACAACATTGACAATAAAATTCAGCCATCCCAGGTCCTTGGGAAGGACTCCATGTCTGGATAAAACAAACCAGTCAATAACATCTGTCTGACTGTATAAATAAATGATAATAATAATACTGTACATTTACACTGTTTTTTAAATCTTCCTTTACTATTTTAACATTATCCCTTTCTGTTCTTGGAGCTGGACTCTCTACAGCAGTTTGAAGTCCTAACTGAAAATTCTCCACATCTCCTTCCCTCTTCTTCTATCACCTGTTTTAAGTCTCTCTATATCAGACTTTAGCCCAGTTTACAAGATGGTTCAAATTATTATGAAAAAGTCTGCAATAGTCTTGGGCTTGCATGCTCCTCTCTCCTCTGTGAGCAAGAAAAAAACTGAAGGCTTCTACTTTCACTTTTGAACTAACCACAGCTCCCCATTACTCCCCAACTCAGGGAACTGTGGCTTATTCAAACTATGGAAACTGTAGCTTATTGAAACTATGGTTAGTTAACATACCAAAACATCAAACCATGGTTTCAACCTGGTTTGTTTCAACTAAGCATAGTTTGAACAAACCATTTCCGCAAATTTGGACATAATTTGAAAACAGAAGCTTTCAATCACCTCATCTCTTGATACACAGCAATGTGAGCAGCTGAGACACAGCTGAGAAGCTGAGCAAGCCTTTCTAAGCATCTAGCCTTTTCTCCCTCAAACAAACTAACAAGAAGAGGAGAGTTTTGCAGGGGCTGTTTCTCTTTAAGGGGTAGGTCTTAGTCTCTCTATCTTTGTGAGTGTTACTTGTTAGGGTTCCTTGCTAGGGTTCCTTGTTAGGGTTAATATATCAGAGGGCTAGGAGTTCTTAGGGTTCCCTAAAGGCACTGTTTGCTGATTGGTGGGGGTGGAGTCAGCTAGGGCTGGGCGGGGCCCCACATTCCTTTCCTTTGGCTCTCATCCTGTGTGACAGTTGGAAGGCTACTCTACATATGAGGTGAAGGCCCGAGAGCATAGTGAACAGGGATAGCAAACAGGACGTAGGAGTTTTGCAGGAGTTTAGCGGGAAGTGTGCGGGGCAGCCTGGAACGAGCCCCTGAAATCGCGATCGCAATTGCGATCACAAGGAGCCTGGTGGAGAAGAGAACGTAAGTACATATCCCTCCCTCATATCCCTCATATTCTTGGGAAAGGCTGTTTGGACAGTTAAATAGCTGACCATTACAGCTGAGACCTATCCTAACAAAATATCTAATAAACGGACAATAAGCTCCCTAAATACTGTAAAGAGCCAACTAAAACAGTATGAAGATAGGTCAGCAGGGGAAGGGGCACTTCCCAGTGTATTGCACAGAGTGCCACATGTACGACTATTTGCCCCATGGGCAGAAGTCGTGGGTGTGTGCTCGGTGCAAGGAGCTCCTGGCTCTCAGGGAACAAATCCATTCCCTCGAGACCAAGGTGGTGGATCTGGAGAAGCTCAGAGAGGCAGAGAGACATGTGGACGAGACCTTCAGGGATAGAGGCATCCCACTCCAGAGCCGGTAGCTCCTCTGCTGTCAGGGAGAATGAAGGTCTTGGGGAAGGAGGACATCAGTCTGAGGAAGAGGGAGATGCTTCTTTAGAAGGGACCCCTTCCGTGGATGATGAGCCCATATCCTCTTGCACAGGGGATACTCCTCTGGGGGTGGGGGCCTCCTTGTAGTTGGTGATTCAATCATTAGGGGGATAGAGAGATGGGTTTGTGACCCGCGTGTTGACCACACGGTGACTTGCCTGCCTGGTGCGAAGGTTGCGGACATTACGCAGCGTCTAGACAGGCTCCTAGGCAGTGCTGGGGAGGAGACAGCTGCTGTGGTGCACGTCGGCACCAACGATGTGGGGAAATGCAGTCGGGAGGTCCTGGAAGCCAAATTTAGGCTGATAGGTAGCATTTTGAAGTCCAGGACCCCCAAGGTAGCATTCTCAGAAATGCTACCTGTTCCACGCGCAAGTACAGTGAGACAGGCAGAGCTGAGGGGTTTCAATGCGTGGATGAGACGGTGGTGCCGGGAGGAGGGGTTTAGATTTGTTAGGCACTGGGACACATTTTGGGGCAAGCAAGGCCTGTACAAAAGGGACGGGCTGCACTTGAACCAAGATGGAACCAGACTGCTGGCGCTTAAAATCAAAAATGTTGCAGAGCAGCTTTTAAAATGACACTTGGGGAACAGCCGATGGGAGCTGGGCAGTATCCCGTTTGGCAAAAGCCATCCTTTAAAGTGTGAGGCTGCAAAGAATGCAAATAAAACAGAAGGGGATGGAGCAAAACCGCATAAAGAGCAGATGGGAGCCTGTGCCAGCAGGTCAAAGAGTCAAAAGAATAGCATACATCAGGGGAGAGATTCAGCGTATAGGGGCTTGTATGCCAATGCCAGAAGCCTCCGAACCAAGATGGGTGAGCTGGAGTGCTTGGTTGCTAACGCAGAAATAGACATAGTGGGCATAACAGAAACATGGTGGAACAGTGAGAACCAGTGGGACACTCTTATCCCTGGGTATAAACTCTACAGAAAGGACAGGGAGGGGCGCCTTGGAGGAGGGGTAGCACTGTATGTTAAAGAAGGGATAGAATCTAATAAGCTAGAAAACCTAGGTGGACTGGAGTCCTCCACAGAAACCCTGTGGGTGACTATACAAGGTCGGAAACTGGGGACGTGCTATCGCCCTCCGGATCAAAATGATGACAGTGACTGGGAGTTGCAGGAGGAAATCAGGGAGGCGTCAAGGAGAGGCAGGGCTGTAATAATGGGTGATTTCAACTACCCACACATAGACTGGGTAAATTCACATTCAAGTCAGGACAAAGAGGTCAAATTTCTAGATACGCTAAATGACTGTGCCCTAGAACAGTTGGTCATGGAACCAACCAGAGAGAAGGCGACCTTAGATCTAATTCTGAGTGACACCCAGGACCTGGTGCGTGATGTCAGTGTCATCGACCCTTTAGGGAACAGTGACCATAGTGCCATCAAATTCAGCATACATGCGGGGAGAGATTCACCAAGGATGTCTAACACGGACATTTTGAATTTCAGAAGAGGAAACTTCTCCAAAATGAGGAGTATGGTGGAAAAAAAGCTGAGGGGGAAAATCAGGAGAGTCACTTCGCTCCAGAGTGCATGGAGTTTACTCAAAACCACAATACTAGAAGCCCAGTTAGATTCTATACCCAAAAGGAGGAAAGGTACCACTAAGTCCAGGAGGATGCCAGCATGGCTAACGGGTACCGTCAAGGAAGCCATAAAAGGGGAGAAGACTTTCTTCCGAAATTGGAAGGCCTGTCCAAACGAAGAGAACAAAAAGGAACACAAACTCTGGCAAAAGAAATGCAAGGTGACAATAAGGGAGGCAAAAAGAGAGTTTGAGGAACATTTAGCCAAAAGTATCAAGGGGAATAACAAAAACTTCTTTAAGTACATCAGAAGCAGGAAACCTGCCAGGGAGGCGGTTGGGCCATTAGACAATGAGGGAGTGAAAGGGATTATTAAGGAGGATATGGAGGTTGCAGAGAAACTGAATGAGTTCTTTGCATCTGTCTTCACGGCAAAGGATACTGAGCATATACCTGTTCCTGAACCAGGCTTTTTATGGATGGAGGCTAGAGAGCTGAGTCAGATAAAAGTGACAAGGGATGATGTTCTAAACTGTCTGGAAAAACTGAAAGCTAACAAATCACCAGGGCCGGATGGCATCCATCCAAGAGTCCTCAAAGAACTCAAATGTGAAATTGCCGACCTTCTTGCTAAAATATTTAACTTATCCCTGAAATCGGGCTCTGTACCAGAGGACTGGAGAGTGGCAAATGTAACACCGATTTTCAAAAAGGGATCCAGGGGAGATCCGGGAAATTACAGGCCAGTTAGCCTAACATCCGTTCCAGGCAAATTGATGGAAAGCATCCTCAAGGATAAAATTGTAAAGCACCTAGAAGAACAGGCCCTGCTCGGAGTGAGCCAGCATGGCTTCCGCAAAGGCAAATCTTGCCTCACCAACCTTTTGGACTTCTTTGAGAGTGTCAACAAGTGTGTGGATCAAGGTGATCCAGTTGACATAGTCTACCTGGACTTCCAAAAAGCTTTTGACAAAGTTCCTCATCAAAGGCTCCTGAGGAAACTTAGCTGTCATGGGATAAAGGGACAAGTACATGTGTGGATTGCTAACTGGTTGAAAGACAGGAAACAGAGGGTAGGTATAAATTGAGAGTTTTCACAATGGAGGGAAGTAAGAAGTGGGGTCCCCCAGGGATCTGTACTGGGACCGGTGCTTTTTAATTTATTCATAAATGATCTAGAAGCAGGGGTAAGCAGCGACGTGGCCAAATTTGCAGATGATACCAAACTCTTCCAGGTAGTGAAATCTCAAACGGATTGTGAGCAGCTCCAAAAGGATCTCTCCAACCTGGGGGAGTGGGTGACAAAATGGCAAATGCAGTTCAATGTTAGCAAGTGTAAAGTGATGCACACTGGGACGAAAAACCCCAACTTCAAGTATATGCTGATGGGATCCGAGCTGTCGGTGACGGACCAGGAGAGGGATCTTGGGGTTGTGGTTGACAGCTCGTTGAAAGTGTCGACTCAATGTGCGGCAGCTGTGAAAAAGGCCAATTCCATGCTAGGGATCATTAGGAAGGGGATTGAAAATAAAACGGCTAACATTATAATGCCCTTATACAAAACTATGGTGCGACCACACTTGGAGTACTGCGTACAGTTCTGGTCACCACATCTTAAAAAGGACATTGTTGAACTGGAGAAGGTACAGAAAAGGGCAACCAAGATGATCAGGGGACTAGAGCACCTTTCCTATGAGGCAAGACTACAACACCTGGGGCTTTTTAGTTTAGAAAAAAGACGACTGCGGGGAGACATGATAGAGGTCTATAAAATCATGCATGGTGTGGAGAAAGTGGAGAGAGAGAGAGATTCTTTTCCCTCTCACACAACACTAGAACCAGGGGTCACTCCATGAAATTGATTGCCAGAAGGTCTAGGACCAACAAACGGAAGTACTTTTTCACACAACGTGTGATCCACTTGTGGAACTCTCTGCCACAGGATGTGGTGACAGCCAACAACCTGGATGGCTTTAAGAGGGGTTTGGATGACTTCATGGAGCAGAGGTCTATCAATGGCTACTAGTCGGAGGGCTGTAGGCCACCTCCTGCCTCAAGGGCAGGGTGCCTCTGAGTACCAGTTGCAGGGGAGTAATGGCAGGTGAGAGGGCATGCCCTCAACTCCTGACTGTAGGCTCCCAATGGCATCTGGTGGGCCACTATGCGAAACAGGATGGTGGACTAGATGGGCCTTGGGCCTGATCCAGCAGGGCTGTTCTTATGTTCTTAAGCATTGGCCTCAGTAATAATAGGCCTTAGGCCTCTCCCCTTGTAGAAACTGGATGTTTAATTAAGTTATGACCAAATAGTTTGGCAACTAGAAAGCAAAGCAATAGCAGTGCTCAGCCTATTTACTGGGAAGGTAAATGGAGGAGAGTGGTGTGAAGTAGAGGCAGATTCAGGTCAACAACTGCTGCCTTAGCTAATCAGCTAAGGCAAATCAGTTCACAGCAACATTTCTGTGAAGCCCAATCACTTATGGAGAAAGCAGATGTTTTCTCAAGTGATGACAGGCCTTGGGCCCTTCCCTTGTACGTTCTGTCGGATTACAGGAATGCACTTGTTACAGAGGTCCATTCAAGAGTGTCTTGCTCCCAGATGACAACTCAGAGAAACATCGGCAAGAGAATGTGCATGTGCCTAGGAGTAGGGCACCCAGGCATGTTTCAATGGCCGTGCCTTGCAAAATCAAAAAAGGATTGCATTTGGTCATGGAAAGTGCAAGTGCAGAAGGACATGGCTAAGGGACCAAAGAATAACTGGTTCTATTTTTTTGTAGAAAGCGTTGAGCTAAATAACAGCTCAGAAAGGATTGTTTTAATATGACCACATGGAACTCATACCTATATATATATTTATTTAATACACTACGGTTGTGCGTGGCAAGCCCCATCCCCACTGCAGCTGCAACCTGTCATTGCCCATCCTCTCTGCTGCCATGGGGCTGGGGGGAAAGGTCAAGTGAGGGGGCCTACTGCCGCCCCGCCAAGTCTCTGGGGTAGGGAAGGATGACTGAGGGGGTGGGAAAGCCAAGTGCACTAGTGCACAGATGCTCTGTGCGGGTTCATCTTAGCATAGCAATCTAGTACACAATGGGCACAATCCACTCGCACCACTGATACCGTGCACATACATGGAGCATTACAATAAGGTTTGACAAAACCTTGTCCCCACCCCCATCTCCATTCAACCTTCTAGCGAGCATGGACACATGTGCAAGCAGTGCAACTGGACATTAGGGGAGTAGAAAGTATATGCACACCTCTAATATTCCCATCCTGTCTTTTCTCTCCATGCCTTTTGTGCCTACCATGGAGAGGAAAGGCTATATGCAAATATCAAAAGGAAAGCACAGACTTCTCATTCCCTGTGACATCACATTGTGCTACTTACATGCACATCAGTAGATGGCACATAGATGAAGAAAGAGGACTCTTTTTAATCCAGTCAGAAACCTCGAAACAAGTGCTGAAGCATAAGCTGATCCTGCCCACCATATTTACTATTACAATCAGTTGCTAATAAGTGCTAATAAGTGCTTTAGAAAAACAATTGTCAGGTTACAGTTACAATGGTAATTTTACCTGTAGTTCAAAAGATTAATCAGCACATTTATGTGCCATTCAAAATGCGCTCATCAATACTTCTCAATGTATGATAAAATAAATAATTAATAAATAAATGTATTTGCATGAGAAGTTCATACTGTATTTTAAGAATCTGTAAGCATCAAGGTATTTGTGAAAAACTGTACTGGTAGTTGTGAAAAAGGTACCTGTACTGGTATCTGATAACCAAATGGGTTTAAATAGTTTCAACCAAATAAAGGAAAAGGAAAAGTGCCTTTGCATTACAGCTTCCTTTCACAAACTTTTATAAAATATGTTAAGGTTTTCTGTGTTAAAAAGTAAAATTTTAAATGCCAATTGGGAACACAACAGTTTTAATTCACAACAGTCACTACATCTTCCAGATCTTATTTATTCATTTTAAATGAAAGTATAACTTAACCCATAGTTCTGCAGTGTGGTCAGTGAAAATTTAATCTGATAGAAATGCACAGTATAACAAAGAACTCTGCAGGAATAAGTGCAAACATATCTTATCCAACCCAATTGTTCCTAATTAAGCTCTAGTTTATCCCAAGATTAAATGCTGATTTATCAAGGGGTGCCTTCTCACAGCTACCCAAAGATACATTCCATAGTTTGACACTGCAAAGAAGAAAATCTTTTAAATTGCCAATATTAATCAGCAACATATTTGTTTTGGCATACTTACTGAAATGTCTGTTAATAAAAAGGAGGGTTTTTTTTTTTTTAAAGGTAGAGAAATTATATTTTACCTTGTGTTTTTAAAAAAGTAGTGTTGTCAGTGTTCGGCAGTGCTTACTGTGCCTTTTCATTTTTGCGATATTAGGCACAACACAGGAACAATTGTATATAAATGGATATTATGCAACACACACTACTTATCAGCATGTGTGCTGATACACAGCATATTATAGGGCATGTTATATATTATATAGCAACGGCTTTTTAGAGGTGAAAATAAATAAGTATATAAGTAAATAAATAAATACAATTTATTTAATAATAATAATAATAATAGCTGGCTTCCTATCCTTTAGCACCTACAACTAACAGCCACTATTAGAAGAATGAAGCATTTAAATGTCTAGTAATAGCTTGACCATTGTGATCTCTCTTACCTGGTCTTTTATTTCAAGTTCCCTCACAGTTTTTGTTCTATACTCTCTGTGCTCCTTTTCTGCCTCATCCTTCTTCATTTTGGTCTGATTCAGCTGATAACGTATTTCCCCACACACCTGTTGGATTGAATAGATAACAGCATGTATCCTGTGGAATCTACAGAGCAATATTTTCAATGAGAGCTTTTGATGCCCTCTAGTGGCAATCTACTGCATTTAGTACTTACTAATTCACCTTCAGCTAGTACACTGAACTTTGGCTGTGTGGTGACATTCCTGAGGACAAGCAAAGCTGCACTCCCCTTCCTTTGAATGGGTGTCAGTTTGAAAGGGAGACACAACTTCCGAACCAATGTCCTCTCTCTTGCAGAGCTACAGCCATTTTGCAGCATTAAAAGGCAGGGAGCATCACCTCTATTGCTTCAGCAGCTGGGGACACAGTACCTCCCACCCACCCACAAATGTCCCACCATTGTCTTGGTCTTTCAAGATTTCTCTTTAAAAAGCTGCTGATAGCTTTTCAGGGAACACAAACATTTCACAAAGGTCATATAACTGCCATAACCCTCTTTTTATCAGATCAGCCCTAATTAATTTATTTTTAAAAACATTACAAAGGTTTTATAGCAGAAGTTGCTCTTCATTGCTTCATGTATCATGACACATGGCAATAACAGCCATTCTTAAGTTCTGTTAAACCTGCTTCAACCCAACTTAATATGAGCTTCATTACTCATAAGTCATTGAACTACAGTGTTGAATTATTTTCTGTAAGAAGACTTAAGCTGTTTGTCCAGGTAGACAATTTATTTGCATTATAAATGCCCATACTCTTATCTTGCAAGGGACCCAAATATTTTCCCGATGTCCTGTAACATTGTCATCCGATACCTTTCCACTCGGACAAATTTGTTGAGTTATCTGAGGTCCATTATAGGACAGAGTCCTCCATCTTTCTTCAGCACCTGGAAGTAGCAGGAGTAAAACCTGTCCCGCCGATGAGCCCAGCGCACACAAATTATCGCTTTCTTTTGTAGGAGTTCTTGCACCTCCTGAAGTAAGGCCGGAGTTGCCTTTGTGAATCGCAGATCGCAAAATCGAGGTTGAGTTTTGAACTCGATTGCATAGCCGGACTGGATAATTTTCAGGACCCACCGATCTGATGTTATGTGGCGCCATGCTTGCGCATGACTTGCCAATCTGGTGGTGATGATGGCTGTTCGGGTTGGCAATTTGGTGGTGCAGACCAACAACCCTTCCTCCCTGTTGGTTTGAGTGGTGCAATAAAGTAAATGATCCGGAGGTGTTAGCGGTGGCAGTGAGCTCTCCTGAATCTCAAAGGCACTGTTTGTTGCCCTCTCCCTGTTTGTTACGCTGGGTAGAGGGGTACTTATTCTTTTGCTGTGTACTTTGCTTCAAAAAGGGTTGGTAGCCCTTCCGGTAATCCCATTGTTCTTGAGGCCTATAGGTAGACTCGGGCCGGAAGTAAGACTTCTGTTTTGTAGCGAATGATGTAGAAGCTGAGGAAGAAGTGAAGGTCTTTGCGATGAATTTTGATTTCTTCATCTTCTCCATTGTTACATAGGTCTCTTCAGAGAACAGGCCCTTGCCGTCGAAAGGAAGGCCTTCTATCTTATCCTTCATGTCTTCTTGGAGAGAGGCCGAACGCAGCCAAGCGTGAAGTCTTAGGGTGATTGATGATGTAATGGACCGAGATTCAGATTCTGCCAAATGTTTGGCAGTGCTCAGATGCTGACATGTCAAATCGCCCGCTTTTTGCAGTGTCTTTCGGAACTGGACTTTAAATTGGTCAAAAGAGAGCATGTCCAGGTCTTTCTCTAAGTTTTCCCATAGACAGTAACTATATTTCACCATACAAGCTGAATAATTAGCCACCTTCACAGAGAGACAAGAGGTGGAGAATAGCTTCCTGCCCAATACGTCCAACTTCCTGCCTTCTTTGTCAGCAGGAGTAGTGTGTCACCTGCCTGAACGTGAGGTGGTAGCACAATCAATTACTAAAGAATTAGGCACAGGGTGTTTGAACAAGTAGGTATTGTCTTTTTCTTGTATCCGGTAGAGACCTTCTAGTCGCTTTGAAGTGGGAGTGGAAGTATGAGGAACTGACCATGCGCACTGTGCGACGTTTGAAATTATTGGAAGAAGAGGCAATGGTTGGGCCGTTTGAGAGTGGGCCATAAAATTATATGCAGGGTCATCAATTGTTTTGACCTGTAAAGTGAGGTCGAGAGCCAAGGCTATAGCCATGTTTTTAACATAGAGATGATATGCCTTTAGCTCTTCTGTTGGTGAGACATGGGATGGTGTGGCCACATCTGGGGAAAGATCGGGCTCCACGGTCACAGCATCAAATTCAAAGTCGGAGGACCCATGGTGACTGTCCTCTGATGCATGTGGTGATGGAGAGCATGATCAAGGCGCCACTGGTGTCAAGGGCCGATGTGCTGGACTACTTTGACCGGTACTTTCTGTTTGTATGGACTTGGAAGACAATTGCAGTGTCGTCGTTTGAGTGTATTTTGTTGAAGATGTGACTCGGGTCTGCTTTGCGGCAGTAGCTTGAATCTTCCTCTTTGGGACTGCATTTGCAGCTCCCGCTGACAATGTACTAATTGGTAAAGAATTCAGCCGCCATACTCTGCTTTCACCAAAGTCATATGCCAAGCCAGGGGAAGTAGTACCAGGCAAGGCAGGTTAATTTGATGGAGATGTTGCGTGGCTGAAGCCGCAGGTGTGCCAAGGTGTCATTTTTGAAAGTTGGGTTGCAGACAGAATGTGGGAGGTGGGATCCTTAGGAGCAGTAGGCTCCTCTTCCAACGCTTGTGGAAAGCTTTGGGAAGTGTTAAAGGTTGATGGCGTAGTTATATTCGACTCCAGCATGTTCAGCAGAGACTGCGCTGCGCTGGGATCCAATGTTGCTTCCTCAGTGTCATCAAGGTCCTCTTGTTCAAGTGTGAACGTCGGCGGTGCTCTGAAGCGCGGAGTGATGTAGAAATTAATGCCGGGGTATTCAGAGTCGATGGTTTTGCAGCTTCCCTCGATGTCGAAGGGGATCTAATCGGCATCAGTGCTGGCATTAAATCCCTTGCTGTTGGTATCGACTGCCTCGAGGTTGTTGAAGTCAGCATTGGTGGTATGCTCAATATCAACGGAGTCGATGTTGGAATGGCATCGGTGGGGGGTGTCGACGCTGATGAGTCTGTCGGCATCAATGCAGGTTTCGATGTCGATGTCTCTCCTGATTTCGATGTCGGTTGCTTCGATGTCGAAGTTGGGGATCTTGGCGAAGTCGAGCGAGGCTTTGATGCCGTACGCATTGGCGTAGACGGTCTCGATATCGAGACGAAGAGTACGTCCTGAGACAGAGTTGAGGCCGATGCCAAAGGCTTCCAGGTCTTTTTGGCGGGCTCTGCTGAGGAAGCCATCTTCTCCCCCTGCCTCTTCAAGGCGTGCGGGGTTTTTCTGGTGGGCATTGAGGTTTTAGACTGGTTAGGTTCCAGGTCCCTCAAACCATGCGGTTGAGGGGACTGCTTTGACGTAGATGGAGCTGCCAGAACGTCATCATAAATAGAAGCCCTCAAACGCAATTCGCGGTTTCTCTGAGTTTGCTTGGAGAAGGATTGGCAAATTTTACATGTTGAGGTGTTATGAGCCTCACCCAAACACAGCAAGCACAAGCTATGGGCATCTTGGGAGGGCAATTTGGCTTTACATTTCTCACAGCGTTTAGAAGTATTTTTCGACTTGGGAGTATCTTTTTTTTAAAAAAAAACAAAGAGGTACTCACAAACAGAACCAGGTAACAGTCTGTGGTCAAAGTCAAATATCAGTCCGATCCGTCATCAGTCAGTGGAGTAAGACTAGAGTGTTTTCCGAAGGCAGTCCAGAGTCTATAGCTAGATATTAGTCCGATCTGTCGCTAGTTATTAGGGCAAGTCAAAGCGTTTTCCAAGTCAGTCCGAGATTGATAACAGTAGAACTTTCCAAAGATAGCAATTTATGAAGGAAACCAGTATGAGGAGCCACAGAAACCGAATGTACCGATTTCCACGGCGGTCGGAAAGGAACTGAGCTGCCTGCGCTTCCTCCCGCCTTAAATAGCCATGTGGTCACGTGGGGTGGGGCGCAGGCGCCGTAAAGGAGCTGTGGAACTCGACACCGAGAGGCTTCCGCGCAGGCGCAGAACCCATTCTAGTGGATTCAATGGATCACGCCCCAGATCAGATAGATTCCCCCTTGAAGGTATGGATAGATTTCCACAATCTATATTCCTCGTAGTCATAACGAAGTTCAGGCAAGCCACACAGAGAGTAAGATCTAAACCCATCACTGGCACACGAATGGCATGAATCAAATGCACTTTGAGAGCTATTATAATCAAAATGTCTTATAGGCACATGTGGTGCAGAGAAATGCTAGCACTCCCCCTCCAAGGAAGAGAAGAAGAGCATAAGGACATTTCATGGACAGGGGAGACGGAAGGCGTCTTTGGAACAGGCATGGGGGTTCCAGGCAGTGTTCCCTCTAACAGGGATTCCTAGATGTTGTTGACTACAACTCCCAGAATCCCCAGCTGCAATGGCTTTTGCTTGAGGGTTCTATTTTGTGTGTGTGTGTGTGTGTTTGTTTTTAAATGCTTTTATTAGTATTACAAATGGAAACAGAAAGGTTACATCTCTGAGACTCCAACCAGACCAAACAGGTTTACCTACAAGGTCTTATCCTTCAAAACCGAAACAAAAGAAAAATACAATGTTAGTTGAATCTAAAGGGTCCTAAACTAGGCATCAAACATCAGTAGCAAACAGTAAAGAATCTTGAACCCCACAAGGAGAAATTAGAGGGGTGGGGGGGAAGGTCTGTCCCAGCATGATTGATCATCCCACTATCCAAACGGTCTGAAGAGGAGAGAGCCAACCCAACTATGATTTATAGATATGATACAATTATTTCAAACACAGGGCAAGACATCTCCAATACTCTATGATTTGAGCATCACAGACACGAAAAATGATATTAAATATTATTGATAAGATTCTGTATTCTATAGGGAGAGGAATATAAGTTCCTTTGCTCTAATTTTGTCCTACTTCTGAATTAAGACCTGTATAAGTAATGATAAGAAACAATTTTTTAAAAACTTTCAATAAGCAGGGTAACTGAGTCTTGTAACGTATATGTTTAATAAAGTATGTTTTATAATGTGTTATTCTCCAATACTCAACAAAAGGAAGTTTCCTAAACAAATCATGGATCTTCTAGCCTTTTCCGTCCCATCAACATTAAATGAGAGATATAATGTATTAACTTATATGTTAAGCTGGTGGGCTGAGACAATCTAAAATGATCAGAGGCCATCCATGATTCTAGCCAAACTGAAAATGAATTTTAAAAATTTTAAATTCCTTGTTCTATCCAGCCGAATAACCAATTTACAATAGGAACCACAGCAGCAGACTTCACCAGCAAGATGCTGTACAGTTCTCTTCCACATGAGTTTCAATGTTATAAATAACAGGTACATGAATCTAAATAAAAATTGTTCCTACTAACAAGAGCTCAAAAACAGATATGTAATTTTAGGTATACCTCAGATATATGTCTCAAATATATCCTAATATACATTATTAAGTACACTTCAGTACCATTTATAATATTGTAATATCAATACAATAAAGGGGAAGATCTCTCAGGCAAGACATATGTTAGTTCTATATGTCTCTACGTTCAAATCGCACCCTAAATTGCTTCAATCCCTTCATACTGGCTCTCTCCTCCAAAAACCATTCGGCTACCTCCTAAAGATTTTGTGGGAGATTCCAACAGCAATACAGAGAAGGCTTGTTAATTGGGGATTCTAGGAGTTGTAGTCAACAACATCTGGGAATCCCTGTTAGAGGGGACACTGGTTCCAGGCCCATCATTATCTAAGCCCTGAGAGAGCGTGAAGCCTTTAGAGGTTGTATTTGAAGGGGCAGATTTAGCTGAACCAAACACAGCCTCCAACTCTTTGTGCAGCAATGCTGACATGGCAGGCGAGAGCAACTGAGGAGTACCCTTCGTGGCAGGCTCACAAGGAGGTAGCCTAACAGGGGAGTGGGAAGGCATTGGTCCTTGGGATAGTACAATAGATGAGGGAGGCTGAGAAAGGACAGGAGAGAGGGCAGCAGCAGGCGTTTGAAGTCTGAGCACCGAAGCTCTCGATGTCGATGGCACCAGTGTAGCCAAAGGCGAGGTCTGTCTCTGGTGCATTGAAGCTGGAGACACTGACATGGGGTGTTTCTTCTGCATCAACAGCACAGGCATCAATGTTGGAGGCTTCTGAGGCTTCAATGCCAAAGAGCTGGTCTCTGAAGATTTTTTAACCCCCGATATCAAAGGCTTGGGAGCCGGTGGGTGCTTAGTTCCCAAAGTCTTCAGAGGGGAAGCAGCTTAAGTCATCTATGCCAAGGCCATATCCAATGGCAAAAATGAGATACTTGGTTGAGCCATTGTCAGAGGCGTCAACTTTGGTGTCAAGCTGGATGATGGCTTGGGGGTTGAGCTAGACGCCGATCTAGAAGTCGACTCACAGCTATGACCCTCCAGCTTGGGGTATATGACTGCAGCATGTTTAATTATTTTAAAAGCAGAAAATAGGAAGCAACTGTTCCCTAGAAATCAGTCCCTGCTCCCAATACATGGAAATGGGAATCTGCGACTGGTGCTGGATCAGGACCTTCTGTGTCTATCCCACAAAGACAAAAATAAACTGGAACACACTTTGACTTTTGACATTTCTATTAGGGATGTGCCCAAACTGAGGTTCGGAGCATACGGGGCCGCCTGCTGCATGTTGACGCCACGTGGGGGGTTACTGGGATGCGTTCTGCCCCAGCAGGAAGCTGAATGGGGTGGTGGGGAGCAGATAAGGACCTGCTCTCCTTTTTCTTAAAGTTCCCTTTTGAAATTTCCCTAAAAGCACTTGAACCACAGTTCGGGGACATCCCTAATTTCTATTACTAATAAAGTAATTGAAAACCATGCTGCAATATACGTTTAGTTAATGTGAGCAATATTTAGACAAATATCAGAATACAAAGTACTAGAAAGTATTTATAAACAACTGTCTGTCAAAAATGCATTTCTTCAAGGCCTGCTCAAAAAGAGTTAAATAATAAAAGTATGCCCCATTAACACACAAAATTTACAAGGCATAAAACTAGCCTATTTCATGTCTAATTAAAAAATGATTTAGTGTTTTTTAAAGTGTACCTTATTGATCTCCATATCGTGCGAAGCATTTTGATTTTGAGCTTCTTCTAGCTGATTGGCTAAGGAGACCTTCTCCCTTGTAACCCTATCAACCTGAGTCTCCAGAGCAGCCACATTCTGTGATAAAGACATCACCTGAAAGAAAACACAACCTAAAATAAGCATTTTAAGGGAATAAATATTTAAGAGAATGCCTTCTTTGTTATGAATCCCGCAGCCTATTAAGATGTTCGGGGGACATTATGGCAGAACTAGTGTTTTTTTCATTTTCATTTTCTTCTCCATTGACTATTCTTGTTCTGAATTGTTTAAGTCCAGGGGGAGTGTTCTTTGTGAGTTTTAAGTTCCATTTTTTTCTCCGATGATTAGATTTAGTTTTTTAGACCTACCCTTTTTTTCTTATAGATTATCTTTACTCATTTAAGAATACTTAAATACTATTACTGTTTTCCCCCCTTGTTTTCTTTGCTGTGGATAAGTCATTGCTCTTATTCATGTATGACTATGTAGATCTCAGATGTAACCTGTTCTATTTCTATTACTAATAAAAGCAAAAATTCTTTTTTTAAAAAAATGTTCAGGGGAGGTTCGTCTGAGGGTGACACCGATACATCTGGTGACAACTTAAAGGCGAGCTTTCTTTGTAGTTGCCCCAGAGCTTTGGAACGCAACTTCCTGCTGAGATTAGAGTTGCTCCATCCCTACTGATCTTTAGGAAACAACTGAAGACAAATCTCTTCAGCCAAGCTTTTTAGCTATTTAGTGGTTTTTATGGGTAATTATTTTAATTTCAACTTTTATATGTTTTAATTTGTTTTAAAATTTCTTTGTTTGTTTTAACGTTGTAAACCGCCTAGAGACTTCGGTAGTGGACATTATACAAACATGCTAAATAAACAAACAATGGGATGAAACCAAAAATCATTAGCTTTTGAAAACATTAAGAATTTTGCCTGCAATGGTTCTATTACTTAAAAGCAAGTGTGGGTTATGAAGGGATGGAGAAGTCTATCACACACACAAAAGTTTACTTTGATAATACATTACATCTTGCAAACACAGAGAATGTGTCACTTCAGGGATGTGTCATACATAACATTTCATGACTAAGGGTAAGGGAAACATATACGCCCTCACACGTGAATACAGGCAAACCTCGGCATTCACAGACTCACTATCTGTGGTTTCATGTATCCGTGGTCAAATAATTAGCACCCAACCTTGGTATACACGATTTAAAATCAGCACACAAAAGGGTTAAGACCTGTGTATTTACAGGTCGGGGGTGGGCAGATTACCTGCGAGGTCATTTCCGTCTGCCATTTTGAGTCTAGGAGCCATTTGTGGCTCGTTTTGTTTTTTAAAGGGTTTTTTTTTAATGGCACTTTGTGGGGGCACTGCTGGAGTGCGGCGGACCATGGTACGGGGTACGGACTTTATTTTATGCCCCCCACCAGTTTGGACCACTTTCACCATGGCTTCCCAGACTCCAGGAACCTAACTCCTGCAAGTACATAGACTTCAATGACCCAGTATTCATGCTTTCCTTATCTGCAGTAATGGCAGGGAATGGAACTCCCCACAAATACCGAGGTTTTCCTGTATTGCACATATGCCTGCTTTGCTATGTATAGACACACTGCAAAGCCACAACTTGCAGTAAGTTTGTAATGAGTGCAGCACATGTGAAAGAAGAATATATGCACAAGATCGGGACAGCCCCAACTTACCCACAGGTGACAATGGGAGCAGACTTGCCAGGAAGGGTTTGTGAGGCAGAGCTCCAGGCAACAAGGCAGAGACAAGGCAACCGCCACTGCTGCCATGTGTGACAGGTGAGTATATCTCACCTATACTCACTGCTGCCACATGGGATAAGCACTAGGCAATGCTCTCAGCAAGGCCGTTTGATGAAATTTCGCAAGACTTTGACCTGAACAGAAGTGAGCTGCCTGGGCAGGCATATGAATGCTAGCGCTGGCAGCAAGCATTTAGAGAGGCAAGACAAGAGGTCAAGGAGAAGGCTTGCAGATAGCTGAGGACTGCACCAGATCTTTTGCTAGGGCAAGGTAGGTGAAGCATCCAAGGGAGGAAGAGGAGGTTCAGGTGGCATTGGAAAGCTCTGTTCTTCCCTCTCCTGACCTGAGGCCACAATGGAGTATGGGGCTGAGGATACACTAGGGAGAAGAAGCCAGGAATGAGGGACTGTATTTCACATGACACTAAACATAGAGTTTCCTCCTTATGCCAATGCCAAAGTACACCCACAAAGATAAGGTGTGCAAAGTGACTCTCAAAGAGTACCTGTAATGAAAACCCCATGTGAATAGTTGGGATTAATAAAATGATTTTTATCTGAACTCCCCACCTATTTACTCATTACTTAGGGTCAATCAAAACTTAATGCAGGTGGTTATGAGAACTGGGGTGGGCCACAGGGCTGCCCACTTTTTCCTCTCTGGCAAAAATTCGATCTTTCCTCACCAGACTTAATTATGAATAAAGGTCAGATCCGCACCTATATTAACAATGGTTTACAAGGGTTTTCTCTTGGCCTAACCAGGCTTTGGAGCTGGTTATCAAAACTAGATGCAAACCTTTTAGAATCTACTTAAATAGCTCACATTTTTGAAGCTTTTTTAAAAAAACAATAAAAACAATAAAGTTCTTTTAAGTGTTATATCTATGCAAAGTTTTTGGAAGGAACCCACTTTGCAAAAAGAAAAAATATCAATATCTACCATCTCTTCTAACAGCTAGCTCTAAAAGCTGATCTATATTTGTATTATGGATTCCCCCCCCCAAAAAAAATCAGCCAAAAACAGCTCCAAAGTTCTGTAACACACACCCCAAAACAATGCAGAACGCATAACTGTTTATTCTCCAACATATTTATATAGAAAATGCTAGAATACCAAGGATGACAACTTCTCTTTTTCTTTATTCATTTCTTCACGAACTGCTTCTCGCTCTCCAGCTCTCTTATCTAGCTGAACTGCTAACTCCTTTTCAAGACGATGCCTCTGTCTCTCCATCTCATTTTTAAGCTGTTCACACTGAACTAAAGCCTGTGGAGACAGCCATATTTTATAGATCAGTTAATTACACATTTCTTTAATCTGAAAAAAAAATTATCTTTGAAGAAGCTGGAAAATAGTCATCCAGACTGAACATGTTTCTATTAAACAACCCAGTTTATATGATTGAATAAAGATGCACAATATGTTACAAATGTATGTATTTATTAGTTTTTCAAGGACAACTTGGTGCTCAAACATGGCGTTTAAGAGAGAAATCAATCACTATAACTTCCAAACATCATTAAACCAATGAAAATGTTGCCCATCTTTAGGACAATCCTGTGTTATACATAGTGACATCTTACTAACAGGTCATCAAGCTTCACTTATTATGTCCTAATGCATGTCTTCCAACTCATGGAATGAAACCAGAAAAATGTAACAGTAATACTTTCATCAGCTTGTTTCTTAGAATATTAGCCTGGTTATAACCACAGAACATGTTTATTAAAATTGTGATTCTGACAAGCAACTTATTTTATGTTGTGACATTAGCAGTCTCATAAAAACAAATATTTCTAAGTGAAATAGTCATAGATAGCCAACTATTTCTAACCCCACCCCACCATTTCGAACTGTGAGGAAAAACCCAAATGAAAACAAGCCAGTTGACATCATTTACCAATATAACACAGATTATAAATACAGTTTACTTCATTATTAGCTTGCCAAAAAGAATCAAAATATAGGCTATAGTATTTCCTAATGCAGAGTAATATTTGGCCTTTTCAGATCTAGAATTCAACTTTAATCCTAAACTGCAATATCATCAACATAATTTTATTTGTTGGCTCCCTATAACAAATTGCTTTCTGGATGGCTAACTAAATAAAAGAATAAAATGACACCCAATTAAAACATCCGCGTTTTCTCTTTCTTTTGTTTCCAGTCTCGAGACAGACTTGGCTACGCTCCTCTATTGGTTTAGCTCTTACACTCTTTCCCTCTCCAAGCGGGAGCCTGCGACAGGCGGCCAATCAGTGCAGTGCTGAAGGGTGGCAACAACAACCGAACCACCGACAACGATGTCAGTTGCAGTTGCTGCTCCTGCGCCAGGCGACTGAGGCCGGAGGAGAGGGGGACGGGTGGAGAAGGAAGCAGCCGTGCTTGAAAAGAACTGAATCGCCAGCATGGGGGCCGTACTGGGTATCTGTTCTCTGGCCAGCTGGGAGTACGGAAGGACCATGAAAGGAGGCACCCAGGCCAGGGGAGAGCATAACATCGGCTCCCATAGAGACCAACTCTGGCCTGTGAGGACTGTTGGGGCAGCCCCTCCCCTCACCTTCCCAGGAGTACGGAAAGATCAGTGTGCCCTGAGAGGAAGGCAAGAAAGGAGGCACCCAGGCCAGGGAGCTCTTGTCCTCAGCTCCTGAAAAGAACAACAGCCTGGGACAACGTTTTAATTGATCTGTTATTTGCATCTTTCTGTGTTTATCCATTTGCGTGTATCTATTGTAAATCGCTTTGGGTGCCCTTGTAAAGGCAGAAAGGCGATATAAAAATGTTGCAAATAAAATAAATACATACATACATACATAAAACAAAACAAAGACTACAGTAAAATACAGCAAGTTGTTCTAGTAAGAACTAATCAGCCTACTTTCCTTTTACTGTCTCTACCTCTGGACTAAATTTGGTGCAAATTGAGGTCCACAAGTTAGATCACTTGCGCCTCAAATGGTCATGTGTCCACCATCTTGGATCGGGGTAGATGCCATAATTACAAACTGCACCACTGAGGCGTCCCTGTATGTCACTCATTACAATTGTTCCAAATTTGGTTCAAATCAGTTAGATAGTCCTCAAGTTAGAGCACTTGCGCCTCAAAAGTTCACACGTCCACCATCTTGGATCAGGGTGGGTGACATCATTGCAAACTACACCATTGGGGTATCCCTATGTATCCATTCAGCTGTAGTAAATTTGGTTCAAATCGGTTAGACTGTCCACAAGTTAGTGCACTTGTGCCTCAAACATTCACGCATCCACCATCTTGGATTGGAGTAGATGGCATCATCACAAACTATGCCACTGAGGTGTCCCTGTGTGTCTCTAAAGCTGTAGCAAATTTGGTTCAAATCGGTTAAGTGGTTCACAAGTTAGCTCACTTGCACCTCAAAACCTCAAAGGTTTATACTTCCGCCATCTTGAATCAGGGTGGATGACATCATCACAAACTACGCCATTGAGGTATCCCTGTGTGTCTCTCACTGCAGCTGTACCCAATTTGGTTCAAATAGGTTGGGCAGTCCACAAATTAACCCGCTTGCGCCTCAGAAGTTCACGCGGCTTGGAGTGGGTGACACCATCACATACCACACCATTTGGGCATCCCTATGTGTCCCTACAACTGTAGCAAATTTGGTTCAAATCATTTAGGCGGTTCACAAGTTAGCCCACTTGCGCCTCAAAGAAGAAGATTTCAGGGTCCAAGTAGGGACATATAGGGTAAGGCACTCTCTCAAGTAGCCTTATCCCAAACTATTTAGGGCTTTAAAGGTTAAAACCAACACAGTGAACTGGACCCGGAAATGGACTGAGAGCCAGTGCAGTTAACAAAGCATTGGCATGATATGATTAAAATGCCCAACCCCAGTTAATTATCTTGCAGCCCTATTTTGGACCAGCTGCAGTCTCCAAACAGTTTTAAAAGGCAGTCCCACGTACAACGCATTACAGTAATCTAAATGAGAAGTTACTAGAGCATGGGTAACTGTGGCCAAGCTATCTCTGTCCAGAAGGTTGTAGCAATCCCATCTAGAAAAAGACAACACATTTTGCTTTTTCTTCCCCTTACCATATTTTTTCTCCTATCTTTGACAGAAGAAATACATTTGTTTTAAAAAGTAGGGAAACCCTGTTCCATGCAGCCTTGAAAGATAAACACACTCTGTCCTTTGCATATGGTCACCTTTCACTTTCTCTCTCTCCACAACACTCCATCTTCTCACAGAAAACAGTGATAGTGCAACCATTGCACTCCAGTTCTATGTCCAACTCACCAGCAGAAGACTCATGTTTTAGCAGTTCTAGTGTAGACAGGGAGGAGTACTTGCAGGCTCAAAAATGAAATGATGGGTGCATACACTGGCACTTCTTCACTATTGAAAAAGTGTATATTCTCTGTACATGGTGGCCTCTGAAATTGCTACTTAATACAAGTTGCTACTATTAAGTCAACTGGAGGGTTATTTTGGAAAGGTGGCCTTACGATGGGAAAAACATTTATTATATGCAGTTGTGTTTTGAGGTGAAATCTTTATTATTTGGCCTTGCTTAACATTTTAGGTGCACATTGTTATGTTATTGTCCTCTATTGGTAGCATACCTAGGACAAATGGTTACTGTTGTTATGAGAGTGGTTACGAGAGACTAGGATGTTTACATGTTAGTCTCTCAGGGGGCTGGTTCACACAAACATGGCCTCAACACACAAAGAAGGGTGTGTGTGTGCCAAGTGAGCGCCTGCCCCGGTGTCTCTGAAGGATGTCCTGAAACATTGTCAAGGCATCCTTCAATTGCATCTGGGGGCTGTTCCTCCTAATGGCCTCTGAACACACAGTCTAAAACACAGGGGTTTGGAGTGCATGTTTAGGAGCCATTAGGACAAACAGCCATACATACATACATTATTTACGGTCTTTGACCAAAAGAGGACAAACAGCCCACACACACGGTTGAAGGATGCCCCAGCAGTGTGTTGAGATGTCTTCAGAGACATCAGGATGGGCACACTCTCAGCATGCCCCCCCCCCCTTCAGATGCTGGAGCCATCTTTATGCAAATCAAACCAGGGACTATAGTTCTTCACTGTATTTCTATGACACAGTGGCATCAAAAAGGGGACTAAAGGTCAGAATGCAAATGGTTCAGAATTAGACATTTCAGTCACTATTGTTGATCAATAATGAAAGACCAATGAGCCTAAAGTTTGAGAGATGTCATATGATGACTAGCTGAAGAAGTGGGGCCAGTGTGTCTATTAGGTCAGACATAGTATTGAGAGAGACAGACAGAAGACCAAATGAGTGGAACAAGACAAAAAGAGAGAACTCTGAAGAGAGATAAACAAGGACAGATGGGCAAGAAATGGAAGAGAAGGCAGGAAGACAGCCATGGAAGGGAAGAAAAGAGCTGAAGTAATGCAGCTAAAAGTAGCTGTGGGAAGAGAGAGAGAGAAAGTCTTCCAGAGTCAGTACTTCAGGGAGGACCTAAAGGAGCAGAGACTTAGCTATATTGTACTGTGTATCTTGAATCATCACAAGACTTGCAAAGAAGTCTTTCTTCCTCACTTGAAGACAGACTTCTTGGCAAGGTAAGCCTTCAGCAGTCAAGTTTTACCAGAGGGATCCTTAAGGAAGACTTTACTGCAAAATAAGTTTTCAGCAAGAAAACTCTGTTTATAGCTCTGTGAGTTCTAACTGGGGGGAGGAGTTTAAGGATGGAGAACTAGCAGGCCATATAATATAGGGTAGTGATCTAACCTGGCCTTATAGCCACATCCCGTAATAACAGTATTACTTAGGTCAGGGGTTCCCAATCAGAGTACTCCAGATGTTGCTGAACTACAACTCCCATCATCCCCAGCGACAATAAATTAAAGCTGGAGATGATGCGAGTTGTAGTTCAGCAACATCTGGAGTACCACTGGTTGGGAACCCCTGGCTTAAGTTAACAATATCTGATCAGTAATGTATCTATTTTATTGTATGTATATAATCTTTATTTTACAATTTAAGGTTTTTTAAAAATTAGTAATACATTTTAATTACCACTGATTTCATCTATGTCACATGTATAGCCTAACCTACACCAACTTGACAGCACAACTTTACCTTTAATATAATGGGGAAAGAGATTCTTAAAAGTAGTTTTTAAAGGGGAAAGGTAATTAGTGGCAGCAGGAAAAGAGTAAAAATATAACATAGTGGGAATTTGGGCTTAGGAACCAAACTGATACATTCCACAGGCTGTGAAATGTATTTCACTGTATTAATGTAGTTGACTACGTGCAGTTTAATTTTGTAATGTAACTGCAGTGATGGAAGTGTATAATCCTCCACCACTCAAAAGTGAGCTCAACATAATTATTTTCAGCACATCTTTGAATATTATAGAAGAATAAATTCTCACTTGGACATTATAACTCTTGTTTTCTATGAAAGTTATTTTTAGTACAAACTTGACTAAATCAGAGGTAATTTGCTAATTACACAGCAGATGGCACTAGTTATCAAGGTAATGAATCACTCCATTGAACTAGACATTTAAAATCAGCCACTTTTAACATAGATGCTGGATTAGAAAAAGTGTTTAATACTGTTCACGCAGATGATTTGAACATCACACTGTTTGTATGAGCTCTGGAGGATGAACAGTCTGACTAACTGTGCTAATATCACAAAGGTAAAATACTCAGGTTGAACAGAGGAATAATATAGTACTTTTCCCATAGAAAACTTCAATACTGAAGATAATGTGGGTAGAGATAACTTAAAATATAGCACTGAGAACTGAAATCAAGCCCACGATTCAAGTCAAGATATTCCACCGGAACTCTCCGAAAACTAAATCCCAAAGACAAATAGTATTGAGACACATTCTGTTCTACACTGCAGCCTACCAACTGCAAGTTAGAAACTCTGTTGTTTCTGCAGACCTTCTTCTACCATATAGTAATGAGAATGAACCAGGGATGCATGAAGCTTTCCTGCCACCACTGTCAAGGAATAACTAGTTTTCTTAAAACTATTTTTGCTTCCCTTGAAATTCTTCAAAGTTTTCTCCTCAGCAGGAACCTTCAATTCACTTCAAATTTTTAAATTTCAAAATTTATTGCCTACTCTAGCTGAAGATGTTGGGTCCCCCCTCTGCCCCTGTGCATTATAAATAGCAATAGCAATAGCACTTACATTTATATACCGCTTTATAGCCGGAGCTCTCTAAGTGGTTTACAATGATTTAGCATATTGCCCCCAACATTCTGGGTACTCATTTTACCGACCTCGGAAGGATGGAAGGCTGAGTCAACCTTGAGCCCCTGGTCAGGATCGAACTTGTAACCTTCTGGTTACAGGGAGGCAGTTTTACCACTGCGCCACCAGGGGCTCATTCTTTTTTTTCACCTTTGACCCCTCCCAGGACACTTATGTCCCCCTCCTCCTCTGCACAACAACCGCCTTCTCCTCTTTCTCCCCCTCCCCACCCCAAGGCTACGCCTCCTCTGCCCGCCCTCAGAAGACATAAAAACATTGGAACATTGGAGTGGGATCCATAGATATAATTTGGGCACCCCTTAAGGGCTTGCAGTTGCCTACTGGAATTCTCCCCCACCCCCCGCATCCCACCACCTTGGACAGCTGACAACACAGTATATTACTGAAAGTTTCTGATCTGTTTGACCTGCAGCATCAGAGAACTGCTGTCTTGTGGAACAAGAAACACAAATAAAAGTTCACCAGGACCCACAGAAATAGTCACAAAGTGCATATCCTGATCATTGCTAGTGGCTTGCATACTCCATTCCCCTCTTTTCCCCCGCACAACAGTTTCTGGCAGCCGCTCAGTCTGCTGCACTCACTATTGCCGCCCAACTTGACTGCCTGGCACCCCATTTCCCTCCCTCCCCGGTTGGGAAACATTGCCTGCTCTCCCTGGCCAGGCAGCCTCCACACCTCCTCCCCACTTCCATTGAGATCTGCAGACGGAGGAGGATGAGGGAGGCAGTGACAACCTAAGCAGCCCAGAGAATCTGGACAGAGCTCGGGGCCTCAGGACGGGGAAGGAGGTCAGGAAGCGGTGGCAGAAACTCCCCCGGCAGGTGTGGGGGGGAGGTAAAAAAAAAATCAGAGGTGATTCCCTGCTGAATAGCACGAGCAGCGGGCGGGGAGAGGTGGAGGGGGTGCATGGGAGGGAAAAGAACAGCCAGCCAGCAAGGACTGGAGTGCTGGCAAGGATTTGGTGCAGTCTGAGGCAAAGGGGAAAGGCGGTGTGGACGGGGGAGAGCAGCAGCTGCAAAGGAAGCAGCACCAGGCAATAAAACTCACAGTCGCAGCCCTAAGGTGTCTATATCAGTTGAGAGAGAGAGAGAGAAAGAGATGTTTGGAACTGGTTCAGGGTTCAGGGTCGAATCGAACCCCCCCCCCCCACACACACAGTTCCATCCGGACCGGAACTGAACCCCTGCGCAAGTCCGCAATTAAAAAAATTTAAAAAAAAAAATTAACCTTCAGCTCCTTTGGGGGTCTTCCTGTAGGCCGCCGGGGGGGGTGTGTCTCCCTCCCCCCGCCAGCCTCTCATATCACCTCCACGGCCCATTCAGGCCTCTGTAGATCGGAGCAGCAGCCATTTTGGAGGCTGTCGCGCATAGTCAAATGGCCTCTGCGAGGCCTGCCTGGCATGGTCCAGGGCCTCGCAGAGACCAATTGCGCATGCACGGCAGCCATTTTTTAAAATAAAAAAAATTAAAATGGCCACCAAAAAATGGCCGCCGCGCATGCGCAAAGACATTATATCCCAGTGTGGCAGAGCTCTTTTCATTTCGTAGTAATCATCGCCTCATAAGACTTGCTGTAATGTGCATGTGCCTTTGGTATCTAACACTTCACCAAAAAAACAAAGAACAAGTAGTTGTTCTAATAAGAACTAATCTGCCTACTTTCCTTTCACTATCCCTACAACTGGACTAAATTTGGTTCAAATTGGTTAGGTGGTCCACAAGTTAGACCTCTTGCGCCTCAAACATTCACACGGCCGCCATCTTGGATCAGGGTGGATTACATCATTACAAACTACACCGTTGAGGTGACTCTATGTATCCCTACAACTGTATTCTGTTTGGTTCGTATTGGTCCAGGCACTGCGAAGTTGATGAAGGGGATAAACACACGAACGGATACACAGAATGCCGGGGTGATCTCATAAGCCTACTGGAAAATAGTCTAAGACATTATAAAAGAAGGCTTGCTGGATTAGGCCAAGGGTCCATTCTAGATTAGTATTCTGTTTCTGTGCTAGATGCCACTGGGAAGCACAAATGAAGGGTATGAAGGCAATGGTCTCTCTGTTCTTTGCCTCCAGCAGTGGATATGCAGAGGTAGACCATCTTCGGGCATGCCTGAAACAGCTCTTTTGATCCCAACCTAAGGAAGCTAAACAAACATTTTTGTGATTTTACCTGTGTTCTTTCTAAATTGGCTTCTTCCGTCATGTGTACAGCTTGCTTCACCTGTTCATAAGCACTACATTCCCTTTGCTGCATTTCACATAGATTTGTTCTTACTGAAGAAAGTGCTGCTATTAATTCATCCCTCTCTCTGTAAAAAAAGAAAAGACTAGACTAAAAAAACCCCCAGACACTTAAACAGGATTAATATTAACCAGCATTTACTGAAATTGTAAAACTTATAACACGAAGCTCATTATGTACCACTATGCACAGGCAAAATACATGGCAGTAATAACAGATGTCTCATCACGATCTATACAAGTTGGAAGGCACCTCATCCTCACACAAAAAAGCAAACACACTGGTCAATGCAACCAGGAAAATGGACTATAATAATGATAAAGAATTAATTTCATATAAAACTAAGGAGGGAAACTGCCCTGAACATCTTTTGAACGGTAGAATGGCATCTTAGATATGTATAATCTACAGCATAGTAACCAAAATGCTAAGGTTGTACATCTCTTCTTCATTAGGACCTTTTAAAAGCAGATTGTGTATACAGTGCCATATGTTTACATACTGATTTACAAACAAGCAACAATTTCCTGCTAAACCGTTTAACATCTAGACAGTAGGGGAGAGATAGGAATAAGGAACACACGCAAGACATTTTAATTAGAGACAAATAAATAGCTGACAGGTGGTAAGAAAGAAAGAAAGAAAGAAAGAAAGAAAGAAAGAAAGAAAGAAAGAAAGAAAGAAAGAAAGAACTGCCCAATCCACAGATTCAGGGCGGTGTACAGACAAGAACAGCGTCCAAGATTTAAAGAGAGATTTTTGAGGTGTCCCGGAGAACGGGCCGCAGAGAGTTGGCTGTGACCCAGTAGAGTTGTCATAGTTGGTAGCTATGCTCTCTCTCTCTCCCAGCAGCCTTCCTCTTCCAGCAGCCTTCCTCTTCCTCTCTCTTTCACCTTCAAGCCTCTTTTCTGTTCCCAGCATTAAAGCTAGCCACCCTCTTTTCATATTTTGTACCCCTACTCTCCTTTGTCCTTTTAAGTGCATCCATTCCATGGCCAACTTTCCCACAGGACTTTAAGGTTAATATTACTGAACTGGTCTGAACCCATTTGAAGATAATTTCCCCCACTTAAGCAAAGCATAGCCACAGAGTGTGGTATGTGTCTGCACATACCTCTGAACAGTTTTTGCTGTTGACACCAGCATACACAGGTAGTGCGCATTGGGCCATGGAGGACCCAGTCAAATTGTATTTCCATGGTTATGATTTTGTAGGACAGTACAATATCTCAGACTGGACATCAGATTTCACGTCCTCATGGCGTGAAAATCATGGGCCATCAAATTTTCTCATTTTTTAGAGCTCGGTTGGTTCTAGAGCTCGGTGATATTATGGTTGCTACACCCATAATACCCCTGCAAACCAAAGGTTTTTTTGCTTTAATTGAATATTACATAATGTAGTTTAGTAGCTGATTGCTTAACAAATTCTTATAACTCTCATATTAGGAAAATGACTACACTTTTAACACTCAACATTTTAAAGTTATCTCCAAAAGACTTATGAAAAAACAACCACATGCACCCTTATGTGAGCATGCTGGAAGGAAGAAAACCGACTCTCATTTTGAATAGCCTCTCCATTCATTTTAATAGGTCTTGCATAAGAGAATTTCACAATGGGCTGTAATGTTGTTAGATCACCTTACAATCATTTGTTTTAATTCAGATTTAACGGTCCTAGTACTTACTTTGTGAGCCTTTCAATGGTTTGCATGTGGACATGTGAATGCGTCTGGGAAAGTACAGCTTCATGTTGTGCACATTTCATGCAAAGGCCACCAACTTTATTAGAATTACTTGCTGAACTGAGCAAATGCTGATGCTTTAATCTTCCACTTAGGTCTTCACAGTTTTTTTGTGATTCTGCTAACTCCATTCTAGAAAAATAATGGCACACAGCATTGTAAACAGAAAATTTTACAGTTCTACTAGTGGGAGGTGGGGACAGCACACTATTCAAAGAAAAAATGATTTTTAAAAATCCATTTTTCTTTGAGTATTAAAGCACTGCTGTGGGAGGGAGTGGGTTGCCTTACACCATTAATGTCCATTTTAAAAAGTGACATAAATGTTTGTGCTGATAAGTGAATAGGCACATATCCTTCATCATACTAAAGAAAAAAAGTACAAAAACCTAGTAATAATTGTAGGCATTGAAAAAAATGCAGAGCATGTGATATCACTCATTGTTAGTACCTGTGATATCTCTCATCACCAGCAATATAATAAATTTCATCTAACAGAATTCTGTGAAAGTCTCATCTCAACAGTTGTGCTGCTTGTGCTTCTAGGAGCTTATTTGCTAGTACTGCCTGAATCAATGCAAAAATGTGGCTTGACTACAGAAAGGAGAGTAAGAAATAAAAACATATGTATGGTAATGAAGTTTCTACAATTCTTTCCTAGCCTTTGGCTGTGTACAAAGACTTGGAACACAGCCAAAGTCTTAAGTTTCATACGAGTACAGGAAAAATGACTGATGATTGATCATACTGAACTGTGTCCAGAAGTAATGAGTCAAACTAAGGAAAATCAATTCAGGTGTCAGTCACCAATCTAAATAAAGAACCTTAATTTCTTTTTACCTTATGGACTGGACCTGAGATTCAAGTGCTTCTGTCTTTTCTTGATAGAGACGTTTTAGTTTTTCCTTTAAAACAAAATAAATGCACACGGTTGCTCTTACTTTAAGAGATGGTTGAGAAATCTGGTTAACATTAATACTTCATTATTTTTGACTAGCTGAGATAGGAAATAGATTTACAGTTGCAATCCTATATACATATATCTGAGAGCAAGTCTCACTAAACTCAATGAGATTTACTTTTGAGAAGCCATGAATAGACAGTACTGTTACTTACTTATTAACAGTCTGTCTCTTTAAATGTTCATAACAACCACCACTAGGAGCAGAATTTTATTATTACTTTTTCTAAAATAATAGGTAATAGCACCTTACCACTTGCTTTCCCCTGGCCTCTTTTACACAATTAAGTGATTAGCAAAACAAAATCCAAGGGAAAGAAGAACGCTGGTTGGGGACATACTGAGAATTTTAAATTGAGTGTATGAAGTTTGAGCAGGGGAAATCACACACTCTCTTCATGCCTTCACCTCCCACACTGTCAGGAGCCAATGAGATTGAACCAGAAACGTTATAGCCTGAAGCAGAGACACCACCTATCAATATACAGTAGAGCTGTATGCTCAATAGGGGTGTGCATGGGCCGTGGTCTGAATTCGAACCAGTTTGTGGTTTAGCAAACCAGTTCGGCTGAACTGCAGACCAGTCTAGCAGTTTCAGGCAGCGCCGGGGGAGGGCAGTGAGTGCCACCTTTAAAAGTAAAGCCAAAGGTCAACACCATGCCAACCGTGCAAATGGTTCCCACACATGCGAGGAAGGCAAGTGAGAGACGGAGCTGTGCCTCCACCACACGTGGGCTGCTAGGGAGAGCACTGCTGCAAAAGGAAGCTGCCTGGAGCAGCAGTCATGTGGGTAAAGACCTGTGGCTTTACTTTTAAAGGTGCCGCTTATCACCCACCTCAGCGCCACCTCGAACTGCCAGATTGGTCTGTGATATGGCTGGACCAGAGCACCAAACCACGGACTAATTTGGACTACAGCCAGAACCACGGCCCATGCACATCGCTAACATTCAAGACCTCAGAATTCTCAGGCACAGTAGGGAATGGGGTGGGCAATATTGAGCCCTGCAATTAGCAAGCAGTATGAAGCCTCTGAATTAGCCAGGTCTGCCTGGTATTGGTATAGAACAGGGATTCTCAGTGTTGGATCACCAGAGTTTTTGGACTTCAACTCCCATCATCCACAAACAAAGGCCACTGGGAGCTGAAGTCCAATAACATCTGGGGACCCAATGTTGAGAATCCCTGGTATAGAAGATTAGAAGTGGGCCAAAATTCAAGAAGTTTGCAAAACACACACACACACACACACACACACACACACACACACACACCCTACTGGGTGCTTCTACAGTGCAGTCTCAAACTCCAGGATTTTCCAAATCAAGATCTAGGAACATATATGCACATAAGAACAGCCCTGTAGATCAGGCCCAAGGCCTACCTAGTCCTGCATTCTTTTCCCCACAATGGCCCACCAGAGGCCTCTGAGAAGCAACACAAACAAGATATGAGGGCATACCCTCTCTCCTACTGTGGCTGGTATTCAGAGGCATCTTGCCTCTGAGGCTGGAGGTGGCCTATAGCCACCAAACTAGTAGCCACCAATAGAACTATAATCCATAAATTTGTCTAAGCCCATTTTAAAGCCACCCAAGCTAGTGGCTATCACTATATCCTATGGCAGAGAATTCCATAGATTAATTATGCACTGTGCGAAAAAGTACTTCCTTTTTGTCAGTCCTAAATTTCCTGGGCTTCCGTTTCATTGGATGACCCCACTGTTGTGAGAAAGGGGAAAAAACTTCTCTCTGTCCACCCTCTCTATTCCATGCATAATTTTATACACCTCTATCATGTCTCCCTCTAGTCACTTATTTTCCAAACTAAAAAGCCCCAGATGCTGTAGCCTAGCCTCATAAGGAAGGTGCTCTAGGCTCCAGATCATCTTAGTTACCCTCTTCTACACCTTTTCTAGTTCTATAATGCCCTTCTTAAGATAAGGTGACCAAAACTGTACACAGTACCCAAATGTGGCCGCACCATAGGGACTTCCTCCCTACTGTAAATTGAGCACTGCTCAAGTTGTAATGTCTAGAGGGCTCTAAGAATAACTTGTATCAGTTTCTATCAACCATCAACAGTAGAATGACAAATCACACATTTCTAATAAAAGGCCGACTTTTAATAATTAACTTTTCACACATCCTCATTTTGAGAGCCACAAAATCAGGATTGTATTGTTTCTTAATTTAACTTAATTTGTTAAGAAAAACAGCAAGCTTTTCCACAGGACTCTTCACCGACTTCTTCAGCTAAACAAAACCTCCATGTTTGAGGGTGTATACTAGGCGCAGACGCTTTAGATGCTTTAGAACCAGAAAGATTAGGTGTAAATACTATTATTGACCAGTAAATAAAATATAATACCTCAAACACCACATATGGAGAGCAAATGGGTTATACTTGAACTTCCTAGAAGCATCTGGTTGTGCACTGCTGGAGACAGAATATTGGACTCTAGGGATCCTGAATGGATCCCAAAAGTCAGCCTGTGCAACTCAAAAGCTTGCATTCCATTTTATAAAATTAAGCTTGTATGTTATTAAAGGTATAATTTACACCAATTTTTCTCCATTTTCTGGAGCAACACGGAAACAGTTTCTTAGAGTAAACCAAATAATATTCGCTTAATATTTCAAATAGATGTTCAATAGATGTTTAAAGACACTCACCAATTCTAGGTTCCATTTTTCCTTTTCTATTGTAGTTGCTATAGTCTGTTCATTGGTACGGGAAGATGATTTGGCAGCTTCACAAACATCAGAATACTCGCCACCTACAACACTGGCATTTTGAGGATTTACCTGAGACAAAAACCATAATATTTTCAGTCTCTGTCTATTTTATTGGTAAAATACATTAAATGCACATGTCACTTCTATGTAAAAAATTAGGATACAAATAATCCTATTCAAACATGTTTGCAAACAGTTAGTCTGGGTGAGTAAAAATTCTCAACTCTAGAAAACAACCATACAAACTGCAAGAATATGAATACAGTCTGGTAAAATGTTGTGTGGGTTGCTAACTTTTTAATATTTCCTGGCAAGGTGATATTAAGAATATTTTTAAGCATTAATGTGTGCTACTGCTTTAAACTCGGGGGGGGAGGACTTAGGCAAAATTAAAGATGACTGACAAAATCTTACAAGTATCCATTTGCCTATAATGAGAAAAAGCTATCTCTATTTTTAGCACATTAAACTCTAGAAAAAGAGAGACATACTTAGGATTATTTCATAAAAGAAAATATTCCTGAGACCCCTTCCGAGTATGAACCTGTTTTCTGCACGCACACCATAACATGACAAATACACATCTCTATTTCACCTAATATATGCAATGTGTGTGCATTTGTTGTAAACTGATTAAGTACTGCCGAGTCGATGTTGACTCTTAACGACCATATACTGTATATAAGATTCTCTCCAGGATGATCTGTCTTCAACTTGGCCTTTAAGGTATTTCTCAGTGATGCAATCATTGCTGTCATAGTCGAGTCCATCCACCTTGCTGCTGGTT
This sequence comes from Hemicordylus capensis, assembly GCF_027244095.1. Classification (NCBI taxonomy): domain Eukaryota; kingdom Metazoa; phylum Chordata; class Lepidosauria; order Squamata; family Cordylidae; genus Hemicordylus; species Hemicordylus capensis. Next base: position 386,469,065 of record NC_069657.1, on the reverse strand, counting down.
GTCCTCTTCTTCTCTTTCCTTCAAATTTTCCCAGCATCATGGATGTCTCAAGGGTGCCAGGTCTTCACATAATACATCCAGAGTATGATCGTTTGAGCCTGGTCATTTGTGCCTTGAGTGAAAATTCTGGATTGATTTGTTCAATGATCCATTTGTTTGTTTTCCTGGCTGTCCATGGTATCCTCAAAAGTTTTTTCCAACACCAAAGTTCAAAAGCATCAATACTTTTTCTATCTTGCTACTTCAAAGTCCAGCTTTCGCATCCATAGCATGTCATGGAAAAACCACGGTCCAAACGATTGTGAGGAGCTCCAAAAGGATCTCTCCAAACTGGGTGAGTGAGCAACAAAATGGCAAATGTGGTTCAGTGCTGGCAAGTGTAAAGGGATGCACATTGGGATGAAAAACCCCAACTTCAAGTATACGCTGACGGGATCTGAACTGTCGGTGACTGACCAGGAGAGGGATCTTGGGATGCACATTGGGACGAAAAACTCCAACTTCAAGTATACACTGATGGGATCTGAACTGTCGGTGACTGACCAGGAGAGGGATCTTGGGGTCATGGTGGACAGCTCATTGAAAATGTCGACTCAATGTGCGGCAGCTGTGAAAAAGGCCAATTCCAGGCTAGGGATCATTAGAAAGGGGATTGAAAATAAAAATGTTAATATTATAATGTCCTTATACAAAATTATGGTGCGGCCACAGTTGAGTACAGCATACAATCCTGGTCACCAGATCTAAAGGAGAACATTGTAGAACTGGAAAAGGTGCAGAAGAGGGCGGCCAAGATGATCATGGGCCTAGAGCACCTTTCTTATAAGGTAAGGCTACAACACCTGGGGCTTTTTAGTTTAGAAAAAAGACTGCAGGGAGACATGATAGAGGTCTATAAAGTCATGCATGGTGTAGAAAATGTGGAAGGAGATAACGTTTGCTCCCTCTCACGTAACACTAGAACCAGGGGTCATCCCATAAAATTGATTGCCACGAAATTTAGGACCAACACACGCAAATACTTTTTCACACAACACATAATCAACTTGTGGAATACTCTGCCATGCAATGCGGTGACAGCCAACAACCTGGATGGCTTTAAGAGGGGTTTGGATAACTTCATGGAGAAGAAGTCTATCAACAGCTACTAGTTGAAGGACTATAGGCTACTTCCAGCCTCAGAGGCAGGATGCTTCTGAGTACCAGTTGCAGGGGAGTAACAGCAGGAGAGAGGACATACCCTCATCTCCTGACTGTAGGCTTCCAGTGGCATCTGTTAGGCTACTGTGTGAAACAGGATGCTGGACTAGATGAACCATTGGCCTGATCCATCAGGGCTGTTCTTATGTACACATCATGGCATCTAAATATCCTTTCCGAGGCCTTCATTGCAACCCTACCAAGTGCTAGTCTGCAGCGTATTTCTTGACTACTCGATCCTTTAGTGTTGATAGTTGATCCTAAAAGGCAAAAACTATCCACCACTTCAATGTCATCATCATTGATTCTGAGCCTGATTGCTGAACCTGTTGTCATCAGTTTAGACTTCTTTACATTTAGTCATATTCCTATTTCATCACTGTGCTCCTTGACTTTCATTACTAGAGCTTTCAGATCATCTGCATTCTCAGCTATCAGAGTGGTGTCATCAGTGTAGCGCAGGTTACTAATATTTCTTCCTCCAACTTTAAAACCGTGCTCATCTTCTTCCAATCTAGTTTCCCTCAGCATATGTTCGGCATATAAATTGAATAAATAAGGAGAAAGTATACAGCCAGGTTTCGACACCGACTCAAGGGCACAACTTTACTTTATACAGCCTTGCCTTACTCCTTTGCTGATCCGGAACCAGTCTGTTTCACCATGTTTCATCTGGACTGTGTCTTCCTGTCCTGTGTATAGGTTTCCCATGAGAACAATGAGATGTTCTGAGACACCCATTTTCCTAAGGATATTCCACAACTTGACATAATCGATGCAATCAAAGGCTTTTCTCTAGTCAATAAAGCACATACTGACTTCTTTTTGGTATTCTTTGGCTTTCTAAATTATCCAGCATGCATCAGCAGCAAATTGTACCTTGGCCTTTTCGGAAACCAGCTTGATCATATGGCATTTCCCTTTCCACATAGGGCTCTAATCTGTGTTGGATGATCCTGAGAATTATTTTGCTAGCATGTGATATTAAGGATATTGTGTGATGGTTTGCGCAATCTATTAAGTCTCTTTTCTTTGGTATGGGTATGTAAACTGACCACTTCCAATCTTTTGGCCATTGTGTCGTTTTCCAAATTTCCTTGCATAGTTTGGTTAAAACCTTGACTGATTCTTCTTCTGTTGCCTGCTATATTTCTGTAGCCATTCCATCAATTCCTGTAGCCTTCTGACTTAGTAATGACCCGAATGTTGATCTAACTTCATCTTCCTGTACTAGAGGTACTTGCAAGTAAGGAATACCTTCTAGCATATCTTGGATGTTGATTCCTTGCTATACAGATTCCCAGTTTACTCCTTCCATCTCTGTTTGATCTTCTCTGAATCAGTTAACTATCTGCGCTTTGGCATCTCTTAACATACCAATTTGAGGTTGGAAACTCCTTCTGAGTTCAGAGATCTTTTTGAAAACTTTCCTTGTTTTTCCATGTCTATTTCCATCCTCAAGGTCTTTACAGATGTCGTTGTAGTACTGCTCCTTGTCTCTTCTAACAGCTTTCTGAAATTCCCTATTCAGTTCCTTCCTAAGGTCTTTATTTTTCTTGACTTTGGCTTCTCTCCTCTTCTTGGCGATTTCCACTGTCTGTTCTGACATCAATTTTGCTTTCTTCTGTTTCTTGGTCTTTGGCAGTCTCTTTTCTTGTTCATCCTTAACAATTTCTTTGATTTCATTCCACAGTTCCTCTGGTTCCCTATCAATGTGGTTCAGAACTTCAAAGCGGTTCCTGGTGTTCTCCTTGGAAATGGTGGGTACATTCTCAAGATCATATTGGGGAAACTGGATAGCTTTATTTTTCCGCTTTAGCTTGACTTGGAACTTGCACATGAGCAGTTCGTGGTCTGTTCCACAATTGGCCCCTGGCCATGTCTTTGTTGTTATAACTGAGCTCTGTTGTTATAACTGAGCTCCAACTCCTTGCACCAATAATGTAATCAATTTGATTTCTGTGTATTCCATCTGGTGATGTCCATGTGTATAAGTGCTGCTTTGGTTGTTTGAAGAATGTGTTAGCAATGAAGAGATTATTGGATTGGCAGAAACTAATAAGTTGTTCTCCTGCTTCGTTTCTGTTTCTGAGGCCATACACTCAGACTGCGTTTTCCTCCTTACCTTTTCCAACTTTGGCATTCCAGTCTCCAACCACCAGCATCACATCTTGCTTGCATGTTCTGTCAATTTTAGACTGAACTTGAGCATAAAACTCATCTGTTTCCTCTTCTTCTGAATCAGTCATTGGGGCATAGACTTGAAGAACTGTCATGTTAAAGGGTTGCCCACGAAATCTAATTGATATTAGTTGGTCACTGACTGCATTGTACCCAAGTACTGTCTTTGCTATATCCTTCCTAACTATGAAAGCAACACCATTCCTTCTTTATTTTTTGTGTCCTGAGTAGTAAATGGTATAATTTTCTGAATGAAAATGTCCTATTCCAGACCATTTTAATTCACTGTTGCCCAAGATGTCAATCTGTAGTTGATTCATTTATTCTTTGACTGTGTTGAGCTTTCCTATATTAATGCTTCTTACGTTCCACATTCCCATTGTAAATCTGTCTTTGCTGCTTTGGATTTTCTTTTCCCACATGGCAATATCAGCCATTAGACATACAAAAGGCGTTAACCTAACTGCATCATAAACACCATCGGTACTATGAGAGATCCTCAGCTCTTCCTCTGTAGCATGTTGAGTACCATCCAACTTGAGGGGGTCATCTTCCGGCACTACATCAACAATCATTCTATTTTGTCTATCCATGGCTAAAAATACGAGAGTGATTTACCATTGCCTTCTCCCCCAAGTATTAAATTATGCCTTTGTTGTTGTCACTAAAGTTACTGTCCTTCCTATATTACTGCTGCCCAATATAGGTGCCTGCTTGCTTTAGCTGGGCAGCTGAGATGACCTTTGTGCGTGCCTTGGGTGACCCTACTGGGAGTATATCTTGCAGTGTACTTTGTTCATCCCTCCCCGGAACACCCTCCTCTCGCCATGATGAGGCAGCATAGCAGACTGGGGTGGTGGGGGTGGTGCTGTAATGACTGATTTGTTGTTCAAGTACATTTTTAAGGCAAATAATCAATTTGAGTCAATATTTTTAAATTTAAGAAAACTTACTGAAGCATCCAAGAGAGTTTGCTCTCTCAAAGTATGCTCCACGGTTAGCATTTTCAGGTGATCATGGAGCTTCTCATTTTCAAGTACAACCACATGGATACGAGCTTTCAGTTCAGACATTTCTTCCTGGAGAGTTAAATATGTATACTGTGAAACGGATGGTAGTGAAATGAAATACTCTCTTGTTTCAGCTATTTGGGGGTTCCCTTGACAATAGCTTAAATGCTTAATATTTGCTTTTGCATAAAATCAAACTAAAGATATAGTAGGAAATATATTTTAAACTGGGAAAGGGGGAGGGCTATACACCAAACTTCAGAAATTTCATTCCTGAAGCCGATTCCAATATGAATGTAATTGTTGTACCAGCGCTGCCACCTAAAGAATTTCCCCCTTGAACAGAATATGACCCCTAACCACCAGGCTACAGCATAACAAACATTAACCTTTTCCAAAGTTAAAACACAACAGAAGTGTATTTCCTTCCATCCTTAAACCTGCACAAAAATCTAAGTGCCACATTTCTGTCTCTAAGGCTGTTCTGATTGGTAGTGTTCAGACAGGTATGCAGAGTACTACTCTGTATTCTGAGTTTTGAATCAGTATACAAGTCTGAGTCATTTTCAAGTCACTAAGTGGAAACACAGCTATTCAAGAGAGAAAAGCAGATTTTAAAAATCTCATGCAAAATGTGGCAAAGCGGTCGTGTCCAGGGCTCAGGAAATCCACTAGTCTTCTTGTTTGTGATGAATGAAAAATGATGTCTGAAGAGTGAAACAAATCTTGACAAGTAATGTACCAACACAGCTTGATGAATAAGAAATTTTTTGTCTGGCTGCTGTATAGAGCCAACATTTCTTGACCCCTGGTCGTGTCTACTTCAATGAATCAGTGATTACACCCTCTCAAAGCTATGACTCCTGAAATAACTAAAGTAAGATAAAGGCCAGATTCACAGGTTAGTGGTAACATGTTAGTGGTGTTGGCCATTTGTGTGGTGACACTGACTGGGGTTGCTTTCAGAAAAGGAAAAGGAGAAAAGAGCAAAGAAAAGAATCAAAATCTTAGGCATCTCCACACTACAATATCACATTTGGCTCCAAGTATTGCAATTCCCAGCAATGTTTTATCCAATGTACGGAAAATAGGAACAGGGTGGGCAGCAAAAGGAACAGGGTGGGCAGGCAACTCTGAGATCAATGAGGATAAGAAAAAACTTTTGCTCTTGAAGTGATAAAATTTCACTCAGGTCAAGCTCAGCTAACTTTGTTAAGGGTGTGGAGCAAACTCTGAGAGATGTAAGGTGCCTTTCTAAAACCTTCCAAAGCCTGCCCTGAATTAGGACCTTTCAATGTGAGGTGAGGAGATACATAGAAATTAAAAAATGCTGCCTTAAACCATGATTCCAAGGCAACTTTCTGTGTCCCTCTCCTTCCATATACCATTCCACCTCTGATAAGAAATGGGAATAATTGATCAAGTTTTACATAGCCTGTGGAACCATGCACATCATGATGATGTCGGTGGTGTGTATGTATGTGTGTGGCTGAAGTATGAGGGGCATGTGAGTATACAAATGAAAACTGAGAGAACATTTATAGGTGTTACGTGTGGATATAGCAAGAGGAGTGTAAGTGCATGTGTGCCCAATATCGCAAAGCATGGTTGCATATTTGATGGGTATACTATGGACATGTATGTGTGTGCCTGAGAAAAACAGGTTGCTCACCAGTAACTGATGATCTGGTAGTGATCTGTTGTATTAATAAGGAATGGGTTCTGTAAATGCGTAGGAAACTCACAGATAGATTGACTAGCTCCTTGTGACGCCCACTCTGACCTGCACGCACTCTGTGCTTCCATTGGAATCGGCAGTTGGGGCACCATTTTATCTGTTTCTTGCAGACCGCCATTTCCTATATTCTAGCAAACATACAAGGTAAAGTTTGTGTGCGTGTGTGTTTTTTTGCTACTGTTGTGGGGAGGTACGGGAGGGCCTTATGAAAATAACAGATCACTACCAGATCATCAGTTACAGGTGAGCAATCTATTTATCTGGATCATGATCCATTGCATTCATAAGGAATGGGTGAGTAGCCAGCTTCTAAATAGGGCACAGCAGTTCCAGAAGCCTATGGCAACAAGCTTTTCAATACACTCTTCCCAAATCTGGCCTGCTCAGCCAATTGCAGGTCAATGGCGTAATGTTTTACGAATGGCTGATGAGTAGACCACGTCGCAGCCACACATATATTAGCCATCCTAATCCCCAGCAGATGGGCTGCTGAGGCTTTGTATGTTCTGGTTGAATGTGCTCTTATAGTACGCAACAACATCTAGACATTTTCCCTTCCAACTAACTAACAGGAGATGGGGAGATGGTCCAGGACCCCTCAAGGTAGCATTCTCAGAAATTCCACATGCAGGTACAGCGAGACAGGCAGAGCTGAAGGGTTTCAATGCATGGATGAGATGTCGGTGCTGGGGTGAGTGGTTTAGATTTGTTAGGCAATGAGATACATTTTGGGGCAAGCAAGGCCTGTACAAAAGGGTCAGGCTGCACTTGAACCAAGATGGAACCAGACTGCAGACGCTTAAAATGAAAAAGGTTGTGGAGCAGCTTTTAATATGACGCCTGGGGAATAGCCAACAGGAGCTGGGCAGTATCCGGTTTGGCAAATGCCATCCTTTAAAGTGTGAGGGTGTAAAGGATTCAGATAAAACAGAAGGGGACAGAGCAGAACCACATAAAGAGCAGACAGAAGGCTGTGCCAGCTGGCACAGGAGTCCAAAGAAAGATAGCATACACCAGGGAAGAGATTCAGTATATAGATGCTTATATGCCAGTGCCAGAAGCCTCTGCACCAAGATGGGTGAGCTGGAGTGCTTGGCTGCCAACACAGAAATAAATATAGTGGGCATAACAGAAACATGGTGGAACAGTGAGAACCAGTGGAACACTGTTATTCCTGGAAATAAACTCTATAGAAAGGAAAGGGAGGGGCACCTTGGAGGTGGAGTAGCACTGTATGTTAAAGAAGGGATAGAATCTAACAAAGTATAAAACCTAGGTGGACTGGAGTCCTCCCCAGAAACCCTGTGGGTGACGATACAAGGCCTGAAAGGAAATGTGCTGCTGGGGACGTGCTGGCGCCCTCTGGATCAAAATGCTGACAGTGACTGGGAGTCACAGGAGGAAATCACGGCGGCTTCAAGGAGAGGCAGAGCAGTAATAATGGGGGAACTTCAATTACTCACACATAGACTGGGTAAGATCACAGTCAGGTAATGACAGAAAGGTCAAATTTCTAGACACGCTGAATGACTGTGCCCTAGAACAACTGGTCTTGGAACCAAGCAGAAAGAAGGTGACCTTGGACTTAATCCTGAGTGGCACCCAGGACCTGGTGTGTGATGTCAGTGTAATCGACCCTTTAGGGAACAGTGACCATAGTGCCATCAAATTCGGCATACATGAGAGGGGAGAATCACCAAGGAACTCTAACACAGACACTTTGAATTTCAGAAGAGGAAACTTCTCCAAAATGAGGAGTATGGTGAAAAGAAAGCTGAAAGGGAAAATAAGGAGAGTCACTTCGCTTCAGAATGCACAGAGTTTACTCAAAACCACAATACTAGAAGCCCAGTTAGATTGTATACCCAAAAGGAGGAAAGGTCCAGGAGGATGTCAGCATGGATAACAGGTAACGTCAAGGAAGCCATAAAAGGGAAGAAGATTTCCTTCTGAAATTGGAAGGCCAGCCCAAATGAGGAGAACAGAAAGGAATACAAACTCTAGCAAAAGAAATGCAAGGTGACAATAAGGGAAGCAAAAAGAGAGTTTGAGGAACATTTAGCTAAAAGCATCAAGGGGAATAACAAAAACCTATTTAAATACATCAGATGCAGGAAACCGGTCAGTGAGACGGTTGGACCATTAAACAATGAGGGAGTGAAAGGAATTATTAAGGAGGATACGGAGGTTGCAGAGAAGCTAAATGAGTTCTTTGCGTCCATCTTCAGGGCAGAGGATACTGACATATACCTGTTCCTGAAACAGGCTTTTCGGGGATGGAGGCTAAATAACTGAGACAGATAGAAGTGACAAGAGATGATGTTCTAAAGTGTCTGGAAAGACTCAAAACTAACAAATTGTCAGGGCCGGATGGCATCCATCCAGGAGTCCTCAAAGAACTCAAATGTGAAATTGCCAACCTCTTTGCTAAAATATATAACATCCTTGCAATCAGGCTCTGTACTGGAGGACTGGAAAGTAGCAAAAGTAACATCAATTTTCAAAAAGCATCCAGGGGTGATCCAGGAAATTACAGACCGGTTAGCTTAACGTATATTCCAGGCAAATTGATGGAAAGTATACTCAAGGATAAAATTGTAAAACACATAGAAGAACAGGCCCTCCAGGGAGAGAACCAGCATGGCTTATACAAAGGTAAATCTTGCCTCACAAACCTTTTGAAGTTCTTAGAGCATCAACAAGTGTGTGGATCAAGGTGATCCAGTTGTCACAGAACACCTGGACACCCAAAAGCTTTCGACAAAGTTCCTCATCAAAGACTCCTGAGAAAACTTAGCAGTCATGGTATAAAGAGAGAAGTACATGTGTGGGTTGCTAACTGGTTGAGGATAAGGATAAATGGAGAGTTTTCACAATGGAGGGAAGTAAGAAGTGGGGTCCCACAGGGATCTGTTCTGGGACCGGTGCTTTTTAATTTATTCATAAATGATCTAGAAGTAGGGGTAAGGAGAGAGGTGGCCAGATTTGCAGATAATACCAAACTCTTTTGGGTAGTAAAATCCAAAATGGATTGTGAGGAGCTCCAAAAGGATCTCTCCAAACTGGGTGAGTGGGCAACAAAATGGCAAATGCGGTTCATTGTTGGCAAGTGTAAAGTGATGTGGTTCAGTGCTGGCAAGTGTAAAGGGATGCACATTGGGATGAAAAACCCCAAATTCAAGTATACACTGATGGGATCTGAGCTATCGGTGACTGACCAGGAGATGGATCTTGGGGTCGTGGTGGACAGCTCGTTGAAAGTGTCGACTCAGTGTGCAGCAGCTGTGAAAAAGGCCAGTTCCATGCTAGGGAACATCAGGAAGGGGATTGAAAATAAAAATGCTAATATTATAATGTCCTTATACAAAACGATGTTGCAGCCACAGCTGGAGGACTGCGTACAATTCTGGTCACCACGTCTAAAAAAAGGACATTGTAGAACTGGAGCAGGCACAAAAGAGGGCAACCAAGATGATCAGGGCCTAGGCAAGGTTACAACACCTGGGGCTATTTAGTTTAGAAAAAAGACGGCTGCGGGGAGACATGATAGAAGTCTATAAAATCATGCATGGTGTGGAGAAAGTGGATAGAGAGAAATTCTTCTCCCTCTCTCATAACACTAGAACCAGGGACTCATCCCATGAAATTGATTGCCATGAAATTTAGGACGAACAAACAGAAGTACTTTTTCACACAACACATAACCCACTTGTGGAATTCTCTGCCACGAGATGTGGTGACAGCCAACAACCTGGAAGGCTTTAAGAGGAGTTTGGATAACATCATGGAGGTGAGGTCTATTATCAGCTACTAGTTGGAGGGCTATAGGCCACCTCCAGCCTCAAAGTCAGGATGCCTCTGAGTACCAGTTGCAGGGGAGTAAAAGCAGGAGAAAGGGCATGTCTTCAACTCCTGTCTGTTGGCTTCCAGCGGCATCTGGTGGGCCACTGTGTGAAACAGGATGCTGGACTAGATGGGCCTTGGGCCTGATCCAGAAGGCCTGTTCTTATGTTCTTACGCAGAGGGACTAAACCCTTCCATTTGTACAAATTTGCACAATCAGCTCTACCAACCAATGTGCTAATCTTTGTCTTGAGATTGGTTGGCCCTTGGCTTTCCCCTTGTAAGCTATAAGAAGTTTTCTTGTTTTCCTAATCTCTTTTGTTTTCCCCCAAATAATATAACAAAGAACAACATACATCCAAGTGCAGTGCCTTGTCTAAAGGTGATTCTGAGTTTTGAAAGAAGGTAGGTATAGTAATATCTTGATTCAAATGAAAGTCCGTCACTAACTTAGGTTGGAATCCTGGATCCAACCTCATAACGACCTTATGTGGATAGAACTGAGTATATGGCATGTCCGTACACAATGCAGTTAGCTCACTCACTTGCCTGGCAGTAGTGATGGCACTCAGGAAAACTGTTTTTAAACTGGCCATTTTGAGAGACACCTCTCTCAATGGCGCAAAAGAACTCTCAGTTAAGGAGGACAACAGCAAGGACAAACTCCATTGCTCTATTGGAGAATATAAACTGTTCACTCCCTTTATATATTTTTTATACATTTTTTGCAGTCTGGATGGGAGAAAACCGTAGATTTATGCCATCCCTTGTGCTTCAATGATATAGCAGCTAGATACAACCTTAGGGACACATTTGCCAAGCCACTAAGCTTTAATGAGGTCATGTACAGCAAAACCTGTTTCAGCATGGCCTTCCTAGGAAGGTAACTGTGCTAACCTTACCAGCTCTTTGACCTCGGGGAGCATTGCCAGCAACCCACATAGCCTTACCTTGCTCATCAGCAATGCCAGGTTGGTCCAAAATAAGCCAGAGCTCATCCAGGATTTGATTATGGATGAAGGGGCCGACCTGGTATGTATTACTGAGACTTGGTTGGGGGAAGCTAGTGGTCCAGTTTGGTCCCAGCTTTTCCCTCCAGGATATTCTGTAGAGGAGCAGGTGAGGGGACGTGGGCGGGGAGGTGGAGTAGCTGTAGTCTATAAGGATGATATTTCCCTTACCAGGGTCTCTGTTAGGGTATCGGATCATATTGAATGTGTGTACTTATGTTTGGGGACCAGGGATAGATTGGGACTTCTGTTGGTGTACGAATCACCCCGCTGCCCAACTGAGTCCCTTACTGAGCTCACAGCCTTGGTTGCGAGACTTGTGTTGGAGTCTCAAAGACTTTTGGTGCTGGGAGACTTCAATGTTTGTTTCGGGACCAATTTGTCCAGGGCAGCTCAGGAGTTCATAGTAGCCATGATAACTATGGGCTTATCCCAAGTGGTCTCTGGACCGAAGCACATCGCAGGTCACACGCTTGATTTGGTCTTTTACTCTGATCAGGGTGGTGTTCCGGGGATGGGGACTCCTGTGATTTCCCCATTGTCATGGATGGACCACCATCTAGTTAAGGCTGGGCTTACAGCCACTTCCCACCTCCGCAAGGGCGAGCGGCCTATTAGAATGGTCCACCCAAAGAGGTTATTGGATCCATTGGATTCCAAGAAGCCTTGGAAGGATTCCATGTTGGTTTTGCCGGTGATCCTGTTGATGCCCTGGTTGAGAATTGAAACAACTTGCTCACTAGGGCAGTAGACACGATTGTTCCTAAGCATCCCCTCCAACCTGCTTCAAAATTGGCCCCTTGGTATATGGAAGCGTTACAGGTGCTGAAGCATCAAGGTAGGCGACTGGAGTGCAAGTGGAGAAAGATAACTCAAATCCGACAGATTACGACATAGAGCACATTTAAAGATCTATGCTCAGGCAATATGTGTGGCAAAGAAGCAATTCTCTTCTGCCCGTATTGCTTCTACGAGTTCACGTCCAGTGGAGTTGTCCAGGGTTGTGAGGGGGCTAGTATGTGCACCCCCTCCCTTGAATCAGAATTTGGAAGCATCAGTCACATGGGGCAAAGAAGCAATTCTCTTCTGCCCCTATTGCTTCTGTGAGTTCACGTCCAGTGGAGTTGTCCAGGGTTGTGAGGGGGCTAGTATGTGCACTCCCTCCCTTGACTCAGAATTTAAAAGCATCAGTCACCCGCTGTGATGTATTTCATGAATTTTTCGCAAACAAAATCTCTTGGATTCGGACCAACCTAGATGGAGACTCCACAACTAATCTGATTCTGAACTGGAGGTCTCCAACAACAACTCTTATGCGATTCAACTGGATCAATTTCAGTTTGTGACTCCTGAGGATGTGGATAAGCTGCTTGGAGCGGTGAGGCCTACCACTTGTTCTCTTGACCCTTGTCCAACATGGCTTGTTCAATCTAGCAGGGAGACTGTTGTAGACAGCCTGGTGGAAATCATAAACGCTTCTCTGAGGGAGGGCAGGATGCCTCCTTGTCTTAAGGAGGCAATTATTAGACTTCTTCTAAAGAAAGCTGCATTAGATCCCTCAGAGTTGAGCAATTCTAGGCCTGTTTCCAATCTCCCGTGGCTGGGCAAGGTAATTGAGAGGGTGGTGGTCTCTCAGCTCCAGATGGTCTTGGAGGAAACTGATTATATAGACCCATTTCAAACTGGTTTTCGGGCGGGCTGTGGGGTGGAGACTGCCTTGGTCGGCCGGATGGATGATCTCCAGTTGGGAATTGACAGAGGAAGTGTGACTGTATTGGTCCTTTTGGACCTCTGGGTGGCTTTCGATACTATCGATCATAGTATCCTCCTGGAACGTCTGAGAAGGTTGGGGGTGGAAGGCACTGTTTTACAGTGGTTCAGCTCCTACCTCTCGGACAGGTTCCAGATGGTGTCGATTGGAGATTGTTGCTCTTCAAAATCTGAGCTTAAGTATGGTGTCCCTCAAGGCTCCATACTCTCGCCAATGCTTTTTAACATCTACATGAAACCACTGGGAGAGATCATCAGGGGATTTGGAGCTGGGTGTTATCAGTACGCTGATGACACCCAGATCTACTTCTCTATGTCAACTTCTTCAGGAGATGGCATATCCTCCCTAAATGCCTGCCTGGAAGCAGTAATGGGCTGGATGAGGGAGAATAATCTGAAGCTGAATCCAGATAAGATGGAGGTACTTATTGTGTGGGGTCAGAACTCCAGAGACGATTTTGATCTACCTGTTCTGGATGGGGTCACACTTCCCCAAAAGGCACAGGTCTGCAGTCTGGGAGTACTCCTGGATCCACACCACTCCTTGTTTTCTCAGGTTGAGGCAGTGGCCAGGGGTGATTATTATCAGCTTTGGCTGATATGCCAGCTGCGCCCATTTCTTGAGATCAATAACCTCAAAACAGTGGTACATTTGTTGGTAACCTCCAGACTCGACTTGTGTTCTACGCTCTACGTGGGGCTCTACGTGGGGTTGCCTTTGTACGTAGTCTGGAAACTTCAGTTGGTTCAGAATGCCGCAGCCAGGTTGGTCTCTGGGTCATCTTGGAGAGACCACATTACTCCTTTGCTGATGGAGTTACACTGGCTGCCGATAGGTTTCCGGGCAAAATACAAAGTACTAGTTATAAAGCCCTAAATGGCTCAGGTCCTGGGTATTTAAGAGAGCATCTTCTTTGCTATGAACCCCACCTCCCATTGAGTTCATCTGAGGAGGTCCGTCTCCAGTTACCGCCAACTCATTTGGTGGTCACACAGAGACGGGCCTTTTCAGTTGCTGCCCCGAGATTGTGGAATGCACTCCCTGCTGAGTTACGATCCTCCCCATCTCTGGAAATTTTTAAAACACATTTGAAAACCCATTTTTTTACCCAAGCTTTCTCAGGTTTTTAAAAAATACTGTTTGTTTAATTTTATAGTTTTTAAATTATTGTATTGTTTTAACTTTTACATGTGTTATATGTTGAACTCTTTTAACTTGTATATGTGTTTTAATTGTTGTTAGCCACCCAGAGACATAAGTTTGGGCGGGGTATAAATTTGATAGATAAATAAATAAATGCATGTGTATTTTGCAAACCTCTTCCATTTGCAGCCATAATTTTTTCTTGTTGATGGCCTCCTATTATTAAGCAAATATTATTAATCTTCCTTAGAAGCCAATTCTCTATGCTGTCATTCACAGAGTCTTTACACCCGGATGCTGTACTTTTCCTCCGTCTCGTACCAGAAGGTCTGGCTGAAGAGGGAATCTGTGGAAACTCTTCTTTGAGAGTTTGAGTAGCGGTGCCAACCATGGCTGCCATGGCCACCATTGCGTCACCAGTATGCAGGTTGCATTGCCCTTCATGATCTGCGCCAGCACACGGTTGATTAAAGGCTGAGGCAGAAATAGATATAGGAGGCGCTTGCTCCACTGATGTTGAAACGCAACCCCTAGGGATTGCCTGCCAGTCCTTGCAGGTGAGCAGTATCTCTGACACCTTTTCTTGACAGCAGTCACAAACACGTCCATGGCTGGATGTCCACAGAAGTTGAAAATCCGTTGCAGATAGATGATCTCCCACTCATGGTGTTGGTAGTGTTGTTTCGTTCTACTGAGGTCTTCTGCCAATATATTGTCCAAGACTCTTAGGTGTATAGCAAGAGACTACATTCCCCGGCAGATGCACCATTCCCAAATCTGTATATTCAAGGCACAGAGTGAGTGGGACACTGTCCCCCACTTGCCAGTTCAAATACGCAATGGCCGTCATATTGTCTAGCTGAAACTGCACCACTCTGTTTCTGAGAAGTGGCTCAAATGCTTTTAGTGCCATTAACACAGCTAAAAGTTCCAAGTAGTTTATGTGCCGCTGACTCTTCTGTATTGTCCATCATGCTTGCATCTGATGCTCGGCACAATGGGGGCCCCCATCCCAACAGGGACGCATCTGTTGTTACCCATTCAGTGGGGGTTAATGGCTCAAATGGAACCCCTTCCAACAGATTGGTCTCCTCCATCCACCAGTGTAGAGAATGTAGTACCATCTGTGGGACTGTCAACAGCTTACTCTGGCTGCCAACATTGGGGCAGAAGTTCCTGTAGTACCACTTCTGCAGTGGCCTCATAGTGAGAAGCGTGTAATGCACTGTGGCATTGCAGGATGCCATTAGCGCCATCAACCGCTGTATGCCTTCTGCAGACTGTATTGGAGGCATGATGAAGCGGCAAATCATGTCCCTGATGTGTTGATAGCAATCTGTTGGAAAGAATGCCCTTTTTAATTGCACATCTAGTATCTCTCCAATGTAATCTATGTGTTTCTGTGGTTCTAGGTTCGACTTCTTCTAGTTGACATTGATATCTAGATTTCGCAGCAGCTGCAACACAAAGTGGATCTGCAAAAATAACCTTTCTTATGTTCTTTCTTTGCCGCTGCCTACCAGAAGTCAGTCGTCTAAGTATAGGAGAAAGAACTACAACGCCTTACATGCGTAAGTATGCCACTAACTTTCGTGAATGCACGTGGGGCTACTGATAGTCCAAAGGGTAGGACAGTGTATTGGCACACTGCACCTCCCACAGTAAATCTTAGATATTTGCAGTGGTTCTCCCAAATTCCCATGTGAAAGTACGCATCCTTTAAATCTAACATTGCTGCCAACTCCTCCCTGCACAGGAGAAGCAGTATCCTTTGCAATTATGAACTTGCGTGCCCACACAAAACAGTTGAGACCCCAAAAGGTCCATGACTTTCCCCCATACCTCCTTGGAGTCTGAAACTAACGGGAGTAAAATCCAGACAACCCCTCTGTCCACTGAACAGGGATGATTGCCTGCTTTTCCAGCAGTATCTGCACTTCTTCCAATAACGTAGGAATTGCTCTTGTGTGTTTTATACCTGAGAATGGTGGCAAAGTCTTGAACTCTAAGGCGTAACCAGTCTCAATAATTTGGAGCACCCACTGGTCTGATGTTATGCGGTGCCATGCTTGGGCATGGTTTGCCAATCTGATGGAATTGTTGGCAACCACAAAGCAGCTGTTGTGTACTTTGGCAGGTAGGTGTTGTTCTTTGGGCGGTGGGCAGTAGAACAGATCAAATAGTTTGTTTTGGTTTTTAGGAGGCCTGTTATTCTGGCCCTTATTTTTCTGTTCAAAGCCTCCATTCTTCTGGTAGGGTCGATACTGGCATCCATAATCTCTTTTGTCTTGTTGTTTGTAATTAGTGCACTATAGTCCATATGGACCCCTGTTGCTGAGGACGCAGATGATGTCATGAATGTTTTTGCCGTATACTTCGGGGGTTTTGTTTTTGTTTTTAAGATTCCATAGTGGTGTCTGTGCTTTCAGAAAACAAGCCCTTCCCATCATATGCCAAATTCTCCACTCAATCGTGCATGTCTTGCTGTAAGTTTGTTGATCTCAACCAAGCATGTTGGTGCAAAATCACAACAGTCGCCATGGCCTGCGATTCCATCTCAGCCAGGTGTTTGAACGTGCTGAGTTGTTGCCTAGTTAATTGTCATAGTTTTCTCATAGACTTCTGCCAACCTGTCCTGAAACTCCTCTGGAGCCATGGAAACAGAATCCTGCAGCAAGACATCCCACACAAAAAGTGACTGTACCTGACCATACAAGTGGCATAGTTCGCAATTCTTATAGCCAGATTTGAGGTGGACTATATCTTCCATAACATCCATCTTTCTTCCTTCTTTATCTGAAGGTGTGGTATGCCTATGTCCACCCTTGGATGTTGATGCACAATCAATTACTAAGGAGTTTGGAGCTGGATGTCACAAAAGGTACGTATTATCCTCCTCTTGGATCCTATATAATCCCTCTAGTCCACAGTTTCTCAACTGCCGGTCCCTGGACTGGTGCCAGTCTGCGACAGGTTGAGTGCCGGTCCGTGTCTTGGGGAGTTAACACTTGCATTGTCCCTGGCCAAACTTGGTTCTCAGGCAAGAGAACAGCCCCATGAATCTACTGCTGGTGCCATTTTGCCCGATGGCTTAAGCCAGCCCTGAGAAGAATGCCATAGAAACTGGTGGCCAGTGCTACCGTCAAGCAGAGATCATGGGGAAACTGCTAGCGAGCCGAGTGTCTACCTGGCTTGAGCGCACCATTTCCTCGTGCAGATCGAGCACTCGCTTGCTCTGCCCATTCAGCTTTTCCTCTTTTGGCATCCACTGCTGTGGTGGGTTTGCAAAGTGCAAGCTTCCTCGTGAGAAGGCAGCAGCGCGAACTCCATGGCAAAACGCCAATGGAGCGGCAGAAATGCGTCAGCAGCTCAGCGCTCCGCTTCCTACGCATAAGGGCGTTGTGCGGAGCACTTACTCAGACCCAGCAGGGCTGAGGTTGGCAGCAAAATGGAAGCCTTAAACAGGATCCAGTAAGTCGGTGGAGAGCGCCTGCTGCGCTGCCTTTTGTGCTGCTGCTTCTCTTCTTTTTGGTGGCGTGTCTTTTGACTCCCTTGCCACGTGTGTGTGTGTTGCTGAGGGGCATCTGGCACCCCGAGATGGGGCAGGGGGTGGCACTACAGAGAAGAGCGAGGCAAGCAGTAGTCCAAGAAGCCCCCCTCTTCCCCAAAGCATCTGCACTGATTGATTATAAGCCGTGGTAGGGACTGTGTGGGTGGCTCCAGCTGGATGGGATGGGGGCTCTGTAGCTGCTGGTGTGTGTGTGTGTGTGTGTGTGTGTGTGTGTGTGTGTGTGTGTGTGTAAGGACTACTGGCTCCCCCCACAACCCCAGCCATTCCTTGGCCGCGCGGTGGCTGGTATTTGAAGAATATATATTTAACAACAAGGAGGTTTGTGGGTGGGGGGTGGGGGGGTAGAAGGAGTATTGGCTCACCCCCCACCCATCCCCAGCCATCCCCTCAGCATTGGAGTTTTTAAAAATGCACGGAGGCTCGCAGCAGGGGAAGGCAAGTGGCAAGCAGAGCAAGGTGCTGCATGGTGGGGTGGTTCTTTCCATCAGTTTTGTTTTAAACTTTCTCTCTTTCCCGTAAGCAAGACCTGCCTATCCTCTTTCCATATCTTTCTTTTCTAGCTTTTTCTCTTTCTTTCTCTCCATTCAAGCCTGCTCCATCCCCCTTTTCCTTTTTCTATCCCTCTGTCTCTCTCTTTCAAGCCAAGCCTGCCCCGTTCTCTTTCTCAAGCCAAGCTGGCCCTATTCTTTCCCTCTTTCTTTCCCCATCTCGCTTCTTTCTTTCCTTTTTATAAAAGCCTGTGTGGTGAAGGATCAAAGTATAATCTTCCTATCCAAAATTATGAGAAAAACTTCTCTAATTTTTTCCCTTAGAAGTGCTCCATGTTAAATGTGATGATTTGGCAGAGGTGGAAAGAAAGAACAATGCATTTTATTGTTATATATTTTGTACAGATAGTATTGTATTTATTTTATTAGAATTTTTAATTCATTTTTTCCATTTTAATTTAAATTAATCTTGGCCTGCCAGAACTTCAAAAATTAAATTTTGAAGTGAAGTAAAAGTGAAGTAAATTTTGAAGTAAAAGTGAAGTAAATTTTGAAGTGAAGTAAAAGTGAAATTTTAATTAATTTCACTGTAATTTGATTTAATTAATTGATGAAGTGTTACTTTAATAATCAGCACCCTAAAAACTGACCTCAGCCCCCATGAGGCAAGTCACGATCAGCTTTGGCCCAGCAGGTCATTTGAGTTGTGCACGCCTATAGTATTGTACTAATAGATAAACTTGAAACCCCTTTACTAATGCTGGTCTGGGAAACTGCGCACCAAGAATGTAGCGGCCCTTGAAACGCAGCACAAAGAATTTACCGGTCCTTGACTCCAAAAAAGTTGAGAAACACTGCTCTAGTCATTTAGAAGTAGGTGTTCAGGTCTGCAGCACCTCCCAGGCTGCCTTGGTAATTACTGGCAGCAATGTAAGGGTGACCAGGTGAGATGTTTTGGCGGCCGCCATCGTGTTACAGGTGGCGGCCCATCAGGTCTGTCTCTGGAAGCTTCAGCTCTAAGCCCAAGGCTTCCGCTATCTCTCTTATTTGGCCATAATAAGGCTTTAACTCCTCTGATCAAGATACCAACGTTTTAGGGGGCACATATGAAGGAACATCTGAGGGATGGCCTGCCCCCTCAGAATCTGTATCCGTGGACTGTGAAGTATAACCATCGCCCTCACCTTCTGACAGAGGCGCAACTGGAGCTGCTTTTCTTTGACCTTTCCCTTTGGCTGGTTAAGCAGTTGGCCCTGTGGGTCTTGTGGCACACGTAGTATTTGTGGTGCCGGAGGCTGCACACAAGGCTACTGCTGATCCAGTATTGAAGTAATAGTCTGGCAGGCAATTGATGTAGTTTATGCTTGTGAATCCAGTTGCCTCACAGGGTGTCTATGCTGTAGTCACTGCATCCCCCACTGCACCTTCCACAATTGGTATTCTGCATAATCCTCTGGAAATATTGTGGTTGGATTATGTCTAAAACCACAAGAGTGTGCAAGTTCTTTGTGCTGCATAAGCCCCTGGGCAGTAGCTCAATGAACTGGTGTTTTCCATGTCAGCGATGCATAGACTGCAGTAGTGGCCATGCCACCACTCGTAGCAACATCAGGAACAGTTTCAATACCACGGGGACTCCTCCGGGATAGGGTAGAGGAGACATGAATTTGTGGTGACATTGAAGATTTGGAGTGGTGACATCAAAGGCGTCTCCTCATCGGCCTCCTGGTCATTGTGGAAGCCGCTACTTAGAAACTCTGGAATGCAGACCCTGAGGGTGTACCAGTGGCCCCTCTAATTTTTTTCATCTCTTTCATCTCTATGTGGAAGGAGTTTTGTTCTGGGTGGCATTATCAAGAAAACTGTGTGCACACTTGCATTCAGATTGATACCTTCCTAATTCAACCTGAGCGGGATCTAAAATTAACTGAGCGGACTTCAGAAAACTTGTGAGCGTGTGCACGCCTTAGAAGGAACAGTGGAGGTACTAGTAGAAGAGTCCAACATGGCCAAAAAGGTGGCAGCAGTATCCAGATCCAGAGAAACCTCTTCCTGATCTTGCTCCTCTGATGTTTAATCAAGGCAGTCCCCCTTATCGTAGCATTGCTGCTGTAAAAAAGTAGAGGGGGAGTCTGGAGTCTGAGCTGGAGACAGTTGCAGGGTCCTACGTGGCATGACTGCCACAAACAGGGAACGTGCAACTCCTGTCGACACCATGGTTGACATCGTAGCCATTTTACCAGAGTCCAACTGCTCAGTAGATTTCAAGCACACCACCGCACCAGTCTTCGATCCTGATATCAAGGGGAAATCTGGTCTCAGCGCTGGAGGCCGAAGCACCTCATCATAAAGCGCCGGTCTCAACCACAATGCTCGGTTTAGAGAAGTCTGTTTGGAGAACAAGCAGCAAATGTTGCAAGCCATTGGGGTTGTGTTGCTCTCCTAAACATAGCAAGCACAAATCATGGTAGTCTGTGGGTGGCAATTTCTCCCGGCAATCCACACATCGCTTAAATTATTTTTGTTCCCATCACTGAAACAGCACGCTCCGAGCAGTGTTCCCTCTAAGTCGTGCGCTCATGCCTGCGCTCACAAGTTTTTTTTAATGTCCGCTCAGTTAATTTTAAACCCTGCTCAGGTTGAATCAGGGAGGCCCCATTCTGAATGCATGTGTGCACATGTTGCCTTGATATTCCCATCCAGAACAAAACTCATTCCACACACAGATGGAAAAAATTAGAGAGAACACTGGCCCGGAGGCAAAACCCCGTGGCACGCAGAGTCCCGATTTTAGTCCAAATTTCCAAACTTACTCCACACAACAAAAGAATAGTCAAACAGTCTGATGTCAATGTCAATAGGAGTAATAACTGCTCTATTTTCTCACTCTTTTACTATAGAATCAATTTGACCCGAGGAGCCAGCAACAAGGTTTTGATGCTTTAGCAGTCAAATAGAAACTGAGAAAATGGTGCCCCAACTGCCAATTCCAACAGAAGCACAGAGCACATACAGGGCAGAGTGGGAGTCATGAGGAGTTAGTCAATCTATCCGCGAGGTCCCTGCGCAGAACCCATTCCTTATTAATGCAATGGATCACGATCCAGAAAATAATGTTATGCAACTTGGTACATGAATGGGCTGAATGATGTAAGTGGAAGAGGCTGAAGAGAAGAAATGAGTGCTTAGCTGCAATCATACTCAGAACATAGCAGGACACGAGACAGTTTGTAACCTGCAGTTCACAGTTCTTGTGTGTTCAGTGTGTCAGTAGGAACAATAACTTTGTTTCAATTATATTTTAAAAACATTTTTTAAAAACCAGCCTTTTGGCTAAGATCTACTTATAATCAATATAAATCGAATTTTATAAACTATTTTCAGGTGCAATATAGTTTCCATTTTTAATAGGTACAATTTTAAATTTAAGCCCCTTATGTATTAATGGTATTAACAAATAGTCCACTTGAAATATTAGGCCATGATGAGGATAAACATGACGTACTATACCTTGCAAAATTTGACTTCAGCCTCTAAGTGGTTAATGTATTGTGACTGATCATTAATGATGGGAACAAGATCACAAAGAGCGGGCAAACTCTGATCTGCCATTTTAGGCTTTCCCTGGAGGAAAGAAATAAAGCAAGCACAGTAAACAACTTATAGGCAAGACTCATTCTGACAAATTTTATATTAAAAAATTAATTTGAATTTAGATGCCTCACAATATTTTTACAAAGTAAGAGAAAGAGCTTATTAGAGAAAGTAAGTTCACTAGAAAAGAATTGCAACTTGAAAAGATTTAGAAATTAAATTAAAATAGCAAAATAAACACATTAAATGTCCTATTTGTATAGGACACCTAGTTTTTTGCTGAAGGAAGAAAGCAAAATTGATTCCAGATTTTCAGCTGCAGTTATCCCTTACAATATCATTCACATTTTCCCCAGAAGACAAGCTCTTAGGACTGACAGTGTGTCAGCGTACATTAGCCTTGTTTATCATTTCATTTCAATCCTTGAGTATGAATTCCTGTACATGCATACCTCCTTCTCTCAGAATTAAGGATAATAGATTAGGAAGGAAGTGATACTTGTTGGGAGGCTCTGTGCTCTGTGTTAGATAGGGCTTAGAGAAGCCAGGAAATAGGAACAGACAGGGCTAGAGAGACAATGTTTGTTCTGGGACTGGTGGGATTCCAGGGAAAGACTGAGTAGGACAGGATCTGTGCCTATAGGTAAAGGAAATCTAACTGCGGCTACCTCAGTCAGATTGTTATCTATCTGTCTATATACACTGTGTAGAACGTCTGCCAGTGGGTAAAGTCTGTGTGCCACAAATCTTACATCATACAATATATACACTGTAGCAAAGCCTTGTTATTGTTGTTATAGATACCATTATGAGTATGGAGTGCTGCTTTGGCAGAGAGTGTGTGTACATAAATAAACTTGTTTTTGTTTTAAACGTTCATGGGTGTACAGTTACTAAGACAAAGGGAGATGAATGGACCTCCCTCCCTGGCCCACAGCCTCTGAGGAGCCCCCGAGGGACGGTTGCCCCGGGCCCTGCGCTCCAAGACTGAGCAGCCTGCAAGCTGCTGTGCTGCTCACTCTCTGTAGTCACTGCAGGAGCAGTAGGCAGAGAGGCAGCAGCTCAGCTCATCATTCTGGGGGTGGATCAGGGTGTTTGTGCAAGGAGCAGACAGTTGCACTCCCTGTGAGTTTTGTACCCGATCGGCATTTCCTGGGCAGCAGCAGAGTCAAGAAACGTTTACTACTCTCTAAGGCGAGTCTCACTATTGGTGAGATGCGCCAAAATGAGCTTTGGGGTGAAAGCGGGCTCAGCCCGCTTTCCCTGCAGACGAGAACTGCTGCAGCCTGGGTGGCCAGATCGGCCGCCCACACGACTACCAGCTCCATCACAGAGCCAGCGGGACATGCAGGGATCAGGGGCTGCTTGGCCCCCAGAAGTTCCAGGATGCCTCGGGCAAGTGCGCGGGGCATGCTGGAGAGACCCCCAAGCCCGGGATGACACAGCAATAGATGGCCACAAAACTTGGGTTAGCAGAGCACTCATTCCACTAACCTCAGCTAAGGGGAGCCGGGAGCTGCATGGCTCCTGTGGCAGCAGACGATCAGCAAAAAGCGGCCTAGGCTCCATTTGCCCGTTTTTTGCTGATCGTGAGAATCTCCTCTCTCTCTGCTAGTTCCGCCCTCTCCCAGAAGGAGCTTCCTGATTGGTTCTCCTGGGGTCTTGTGCTCCTCTCCCCACCATCGCTCTGACTGGCATTTTGGTCATAGGAGTTGCTGCTGAGTCAGGATGTGGCAGAAGTTGGCTGTTCAGCTTGTCTCCTCCCAGGAAAGTAAAACCAAAAACCCTAACACTTGCTTAGCCAGTGTATTATCAGTGTAATATTCAGAAGTAATATCAATTTGTGTGCATGAGATTCGAGAGAGAGAGAGAGAGAATGTTTTACATTTGTGGTTTGCTTGGATGTGTGTTTTACTGGAGTGCTGGTTGCTATTATAAAATAGCCTCTGTCCTGAAGTAGCCTTTTTTCAAAAGGTATTAAAAGGCCCCTTTTTGCATACTTTTCTAGCATTTTTTTAAAATTAAGAGGATTTGCCCCATTTCATTTCCCTATGGTTCACCACAACTTACATTCCTCCTCCTGGAGTCCTGAGTTGGGGAGGAGAACTGGTCTTGTGGCAGGAAGCATGAATTATCTGCTAAGCAGGATCCACCTTGGTATATATTTGAATGACAGACTACATTTTGTGAGCACTGTAAAATATACCCCTAAGGCGATGGGGGAGAGTAACTACATGTTTACATGCAGAAGGTCCCAAGTCCCCTCCCTGGCATCTCCAAGACAGGTCTGAGAGAGACTCCTGCCTGCAACCTTGCTGAAGCCACAGCTTACTGTGTTTATCTAAGTTTCTGATGTTATTACCTGCTTTGAAGGTTTGAATCAGCTCCAAAAGAGGGAACAAAAATGTACAAATTAATTAGTTTACAAGTTAAGGCCCTTATTTAACATTCTGACTTTGGCAATTGGCTAGTTTGGTTAATATAAGGCATGTGTTAGCTCCAATTTCCAGTATATTTGGAAGGAAATAGGAAGCCTATTGCGGCTACCTAATTATAGGAGCAACTAACACTGAGGCAATCAATATTTTACAGGATAAGAGCAAGAAAGCGAGGATTAATTCAAAGTTAAATACACAAAACTTAGACCAGAGGGAGTTATTTTTCTTATTATTTTTTTTGTATGGGCCACTTTTAATCACCAATGGCAAACACAATTGCTATTAAAACATAAGACAGATAAATAGAATTGTAAAATACACTTCTTTCCTTCCATATTTATGGCATGTGTGTTGTATTAATAGTAGCACATAATAATGCAAATGCGCACACACTGCCACCCAAAACAAAACTCATTCCTCTCACTGATGAAAAAAAAATTAGAAGGAACATCCAATAGGTTTCCATGATTGCTCTGCTCATTTACACACAGCCATTGTTCCCTCTGCTACTTATCTGTGTCATTTTGTGTTTTTGTGCTGAAGAATGCTGTGTCTCTGTGTGAAGTCATGGGCCCAGTGTTCTCTTTCTCACTCACTCAGTCTAATCTACAGGATTGTTGTGAAGATAAAATGGGTTATGTATGGTATACATCCATACATACATAGGGTTGCAATGAATCAGTCAAGGCTGTAACCAAACTATGCCAGCAAATTTGGAGAACAACACAGTGGCCAACAGATTGGAAGAGGTCAGTCTACATACCCATACCAAAGAAAGGAGACTTAACAGATTGTGCAAACCATCGCACAATATCCTTAATTTCACATGCTAGCAAAATAATGCTCAGGATCATCCAACACAGATTAGAGCCCTATGTGGAAAGGGAAATGCCAGATGTTCAAGCTGGTTTCAGAAAAGGCCGAGGAACAAGTGAAATCATTGCTGATGCACGATGGATAATTGAGAAAGCCATAGAATACCAGAAAGAAGTCAATATGTGCTTTATTGACTACAGAAAAGCCTTTAATTGCATCGACCATATTAAGTTGTGGAATCTCCTTAGGAAAATGGGTGTCCAAGAACATCTCATTGTTCTCATGAGAAACCTATACACAGGACAGGAAGCCACATCCAGACGGAACATGGTGAAACAGACTGGTTCCAGAACAGCAAAGTAGTAAGACAAGGCTGTATACTTTCTCTTTATTTATTCAACTTATATGCTGAACATATACTGAGAGAAGCAGGATTGGAAGAAGATAAACCTGGTTTTAAAGTTGGAGGAAGAAACATCAATAACCTGCACTACGCTGATGACACCACTCTGAGAATGCGGATGATCTGCAAGCTCTAGTAATGAAAGGCAAGGAGCGCAGTCTAAAATGGGACTACAATTAAATGTCAAGAAGACTAAACTAATGACAATGGGTACAGCAACCAGCCTCAGAATTTACAATGAAGACATTGAAGTGGTGGGTAGCTTCTGCCTTTTAGGATCGACTATCAACACTAAAGGGTCAAGCAGTCAAGAAATATGTTGCAGACTAGAACTTGGTAGGGTTGCAATGAAGGCCTTGGAAAAGATATTTCGATGCCATGATGTGTCTACACCTACAAAGATCAGAATCGTTTGGACAATGGTTTTTCCCATGACACTCTATCGATGCGAAAGCTGGAGTTGGAAGAAGCAAGATAGAAAAAGCATTGACGCTTTTAAACTTTGGTGCTGGAGAAGACTTTGGAGGATACCATGGACAGCCAGGAAACCAAACAAATGAATCATAGAACAGATCAATCCAGAATTTTCACTCGAGGCACAAATGACCAGGCTCAAACTATCATACTTCGGACACATTATGCAAAGACCCAGCTCCTTTGAGAAGTCTATAATGCTGGGGAAAGTTGAAGGAAAGAGGACGACCAGCAGCAAGGTGGATGGAGTCAATGACAACAGCAATGAATGCACCACTGAGAGACCTTAAGGCCATGTTGACAGATCATCCTGGAGAGAATCTATCTATGTGTTCACAAAGAGATGACACTGACTTGACGGCACTTAATCAATCAATCAATGTACGGTATGTTTGTGTAGGGGGATGATACTTAACATCCGGGGGGGGGCCTCCAAAGGCCTTTTGGTCCAGGCTCCAAAATCACCTAGGTGCACCTCTAGGAATGTCATGCATTGAACAATTTGGTGCAGAGTTGTTTTGTACAGAGCAGGACATCATCTTCCTAGGTTCCTGGACGACTGCCAGAGTTGACAATCATCCCTCACGGTATAATAAGGTGAGTTCTCTTTTTGTTTATTAGTGTACACAGTCCACTGACTACTACAGAGGGGAGGTTCTTGGGTGGGTCTTATGAATGTCAACAATGTCTTCATTCGTTACAGGTAAGCAATCTGTTTATATGGATTGTGATCTATTGCCAGGAATCTGTTATCCCAAAACTGGCCTCTGCCGCAGAGCGTGGGTTGATGGGATAGTGCTTGATGAAGGAAAGCTCTGACAACCAAGCAACTGCTTTACAGATGTCTTTGAACGTTATTCCAGACAAATGTGCAGCAGAGGAAATATAAGAAAGCATGGAGTGTGCTTTTATGGATCTTGGAGGATCAACTTGCTGAATTTTGTAAGCTAGTAATATAAGTTCCACCAGCCAGTGGGACAAATGTTGTCTAGACACACAGTGTCCTTTTGATTTACCTTTGTAAGTAATGAAGAGGCAATTTGATAATCTAAAATCTTTTGAGCGGTCTAGGTAATATAGGAGGGACCGGTGAACACCAAAAAATGCATTGCCTTTTCCAGAGAGGAGGATGGGTCTCTGAAGAATGTAGGTAGAACCATGTCCTGATTTAAGTTAAAGTCAGTACCTTATCTGGGTAAAACCTTGTAAAGAGTGCGTCTACACTCAGTACTCACTCTTTGTGCTGTAGTGATCATTAATAAAAATGTGGTTTTCAATGTTATCAATTTGATAGGAGCAGTTTTCATGGGCTCAATGGGGGCCAGGGTCAGTGCAGAAAGGACAAAGCAGATGCTCCACTGTGCAGCTGGTTGCCTAATAGGTGGGTATAAGTTAGTAAGACCAGGAAACTCTAGCAGTTTGGGTGTGTAAATAAAGCTTTTCAGTCACAGACGGGATGCATTGCTGAGAGAGCTGAAAGGTGTACTTTTATAGAGACATTAGCCAAACCTTGGGTCTTCAGGGTGGTCAAGTAAATGAGAATCTCCCTGATAGAAGCTTGTTTTGGTTTGAAACCTTTCAATTTGGCATAGATTTTGAATCTTATCCATTTCCCAGCATAGTTTTGCCTCGTAGATGACTTACACTGACTAATATTTCTAAAAGTCAATTGTACACACTGTGAGATGCAGAGTGGCCACCTCTGGGTGCCACCTCTGGCCCTGGTT
This sequence comes from Hemicordylus capensis, assembly GCF_027244095.1. Lineage (NCBI taxonomy): Eukaryota > Metazoa > Chordata > Lepidosauria > Squamata > Cordylidae > Hemicordylus > Hemicordylus capensis. The sequence goes on along the minus strand of NC_069657.1, from coordinate 386,441,658 downwards.
GCATGATAGAAGGTCTAGATTTTACCGCTGTTGCTCAGACGTGCAACTCAGGCTGTCTGCCCTCTTTATATGTATTGCTATTGGATACACTTGATTGTGAATGCCCCAATGCCACATTTGAAGGCTTAGAGCACATAGGGACTTGGACACAGTGCCCCCTTGCCTGTTGATATATGCAATCACAGTCATGTTGTTGAGTTGTATTTTAATTACTTGACCCCTTAAGTTGAGGCAGAAAAGCCTTCATTCCTAGAAAGACGGCTATAAGCTGTAAGAAGTTTATGTGAAATTGTTGTTGGTGGCCTGACCAGCAACCCTGAACTTGATGGCCATTGTCATTAAGGGGCATATCAGTTGGATGTACCTCCCAACTGGTCAGAGACAAATCCGTGGTGCTCCACACAGACGGCATCATTGTCTGGAAAGGCACGCCACGAAGAAGATAGTCCGGAATTGTCCACCACTTTAGCGATCTTAGTATAGCCACAGGTATAGTTAGACATAATTGTTGACTGTCCACATTTGGGCGGAACACTGAAAGGAAACAGCTCCTCATTTTCAAGCATGCGTATCTTTACTGTTTTTTTGCCGAAAGCATGAGTCCCAGAAGACTTTGAATCTGACAAGCACACTGGGTTGGCTGAGCACTGAAAGTCATCACCAGCTCCTTGATGAAGTGGAACTGTTCTTGTGGTAACTACAAATACAGTTGTGGTAACTGTATGCCCTCTCTGTTTCTGTATTCATTAAGCCCCTATGTAAAATATGCTTTGCACCAGATCCAGGTGCAATTTCTTCCAGTTTACTTGTATCCCTAAATCCTGGAGAAGTGATAATACATACAACATCAGAGACAGCAACTCGTTTTCTTCTTTGGACACCAGTAGCCAGTCATCTACATATAGAAATATGGTAATGCCCCTTGTCCTCAGATGTGCTACAATCACTGCCAGGAATTTTATGAATGCTCATGGGGTGGTGGAAAGTCTAAAGGGCAATACTTTGAACTAGTATACTGCATCACCCACACTGAAGCACAGATAATTCCTGTGTTCCTCCCTGATGCCTATGTAAAAATAAGCATCCTTTAAATTCAGCATTGCAAGCCACTGTGCCTGGTACAGAAGTGGTAGTATGTCTTGCAGCGCTATCATATGGAACTTTTTTATATAGTTAAACTTGTTCAGGTGACGCAAATCCATAATGGGATTAATCCCTCCATCTCTCTTAGGGATTTGAAAATAACGGGAACAGAACCCTTCTCGTCTCCTCATCCACAGTACAGGGATACAGCTACCTTTGCCAACAGCTCTGTCACCTCTGTCACGCTTAAGCCAACCGAACACTGGTGAAAACTGGTAGTCTTGAAGTCTATGCCATACACCACAAACTTGAGGACTCAACGGTGTGATGTTATGTGGTGCCATGCAGGGGCATAGTTTGCCAGACTGGTGGTATTGGCATTTGGTGTTGTTAATCATGGTGCTGCTATGTTGGAAGTTTCAGCAACTTGACTTGTCATTGAGATGGAACTGGGATTGGTCTGTTGGATCTCCAATTGGGAATGGACAGAGGAAGTGTGACTCTGTTTGGCCTTTTGGATCTCTCGGCGGCTTTCGATACTATCGACCATAGTATCCTTCTGGAACGTCTGAGTGTTGGGGGTGGGAGGCACTGCTTTGCAGTGGTTCCGCTCCTACCTTTCTGGCAGATTCCAGATGGTGTCGCTTGGAGACTGCTGCTCTTCAAAATCTCAGCTTTTATATGGGGTCCCTCAGGGCTCCATACTGTCTCCAATGCTTTTTAATATCTACATGAAACCATTGGGAGAGATCATCCGGAGATTTGGTGCTGGGTGTTATCAGTATGCTGATGACACCCAAATCTATTTCTCCATGTCAACATCATCAGGAGAAGGCATATCCTCCCTGAATGCCTGCTTGGAAGCAGTAATGGAATGGATGAGGGATAACAAACTGACATTGAATCCAGACAAGACAGAGGTACTTATTGTGCGCAGTCGTCACTTGGGAAGCGATATTGATCTACCTGTTCTAGATGGGGTCACACTTCCTCAGAAGGAACAGGTACGCAGTCTGGGAGTGCTTCTGAATCCACACCTCTCCCTGGTTTCCCAGGTTGAGGCAGTGGCCAGAAGCGCCTTCTATCAGCTTCAGTTGATACGCCAGCTGCGTCCGTTTCTTGAAGTTCATGATCTCAAAACAGTAGTACACTTGCTAGTAACCTCCAGACTTGATTACTGCAATGCGCTCTATGTGGGGCTGCCTTTGTACGTAGTCCGGAAACTACAATTAGTAAAAAATGTGGCAGCCAGGTTGGTCTCCGGGTCATCTCGAAGAGACCATATTACTCCTATATTACAGGAGTTGCACTGGCTGCCGATAGGTTTCCGGGCAAAATACAAAGTGCTGGTTATAACCTATAAAGCCCTAAACAGCTTAGGCCCACGGTACTTAAGAGAGCGTCTTCTTCTGCATGATCCCCATCGTCCACTACGTTCATCAGGGAAGGCTCGTCTGTGGCTACCTTCATGTCATTTGGTGGCCACCCAGAGACGGGCCTTCTCTGTTGTCGCCCCAAGACTTTGGAACGCACTTCCCGTGGGAATAAGAGTATCCCCATCTCTAGTGGCTTTTAAAAGGGATCTAAAGACTTATCTTTTTACCCAAGCTTTTTAGCTTTTTAACTTTTAACTTTTTAGCTTTTTAGCTTTTAATTTTTAAACTTTTGATTGTTTACTATTTGTTTTAAATTGTTTTTAGTATTGTTTGTTGTGAACCGCCCTGAGACCTTGGGTTAGGGCGGTATTAAAATGTGTTAAATAAGTAAGTAAGTAAGTAAGTAAATAGATGGTGGACATTCCAAAACTTCAAAGATGCTGTTTCTAGGCCTCAGATTGTTTGTTACGTTGGGCCCAGTTACCCTTGTTCTTGTTTGTATAGGGATGTTTCACACTTTCTGAAATCCCTATGATCTTGTTGCTTATGATTTGATTTTGGTTTTGAGAAGGCCCTATATAGAGAGGAATATGTAGATGGTGCCATGAAAGATTTTACCGTTAATTTTGATTTGTTTCCCCATTGTGGCATCTGTTTCTCCACTAAAGAACCCCTTCCCATTAAGGGGTTCTATTCTATTTTCTTTTTCATTTCTGCCTGTAAGGAAGCAGAACAGAGCCAGGCATGTCTTCTGAAAGATATGGCTGTGGTAATTGATCTGGACTCCGTCTCTGCCAAATGTTTGGCCACACTCAATTGTTGGCGTGTAAGAGCAGTGGACTTTGACATTGTTTCTTTAAAACGTTTCTTAATGTACTTTGGGGACAATGCATCCATATCTTGCTGTAGCGCTTCCCACAGGGAATGATTATATTTAGCCATACAGGTGGGATAATTTTCAATTTGTACAGATAGGCATGCCATTGAATAAACCTTTCTACCCATGACATCCAACTTTCTGCTTCCTCTGTCCTATCAGGTATAGTGTTGCATTTACCAGAGTCTTGACCAGTACTGCATGTGTTACTGCTGATGTTAAAGAAAAAGGCGACTAGACTTTGGAAAGTCTAGTTTGCTATGTTTTCCAAAGTTTATAGTCTTGATAAATTGTAAGGCAATTCTTGAGAAGACTGCTCTAAAACTGTAGTAGAGACCCATGAAGTAGTTGCTTGTGCAAGGTGTGAAAACTCACAAGAGCACCAAGTCAAACTCGACAGCTGTGAAGCTGTCAAAGCAACGGGAAGGTGAGAATGTGTCTGAGAGACTGATAATAAAGGCCTCTGTGGAGATGTTGATGAAATGATTTGAACATCCGGGTCCTCAGTTGGTAATTCTGCATTCCAAGGTAGAAACCCTTTGAAAGTTGTCGTTGACAGAGTACTATTACTTGAGTCTAGAATGAAGAGGAGTGTCTGAACTGTTCTGGGTCCAATCCAGTTTTGATGCCCTTGAAGTCATCATTTTCTGCGTCAAAGTTGGGGGAAGGATCTCAGCATCAAGGTGTTACTTGTTTTGACGTCAAGAGTACAGGAGTGTTCATTGTTGAAGGAATCTCTCGATGCCAATCCACTGATGGAGTTGGTGATGGTTTGGATATTGGTGCTGGCGAGATTGGAGATTGGAGACAAGACAGCAATGCCAAAGGTTGATGCCAAGTAAACAGCGTCAGTGGGCATGGTGTCGAGGTTGTCGAGGCCAATGGCTTCGGTTTCGTGTGTACAGATGCCGATTCATCATCTAATGCTGTAGATATATTTGATGTCGAGGCTGATCGAGACTTTTCAGGCTAATGGTAGTGCAGACAGCAGCCCTGATGGCGAGGGGGTTTTGTCCTCCATCTGATCCAGACTTTTATACCTCTTTGGTGCTGGAGCTGAAGAACTACCCTCCAAAGAATGGCATTTCTCTTTCGCCTTCTTGTCTACAAAAGAAGAGCCTCTCAGTGGTTTGGGGGGCTTAAAAGTCTGAGGATCATTAGTGGATTGATAATGATAATTGATAATTACCATCTTAACAAGTTAGTCCACTTTCACTTCAAATGTTCACGCACCTGCCATCATTTCCCAACCTCTCCCTGACGTCCCAGGTTGAAGTGCTCTTTATCAGCTTCAGCTAATAAATAATAATAATAATAATATACAGAAATAACAGAACAAAGGCTAGCAGACCAGAGAAGATTCATAATAAGAAATAAAGTATTCACAGAAGTTGAGCTGGAAGAACTGCAAAGAGCAACACAGGCTCAAGATATGGAAGAAGAATTACCACCAACTGAAGCAGTTGCTCAGGTGCAGAAGGAGGAGGTGTTGGAAATAGAGGATACCACCGTTGCTTAACTGTTTCAAAATCAAAACCAGGCAACCTCCCCTTTGCCTTCACCTCAAAAACCTGAATGCCGTTTAACAGAAAAGCAACAAGAACTAAAGCAAAAAATCTGAGCACATGAACCAAACAACCACCAGGGTTCGACTTCCCGCTCTAAAAACAGTTACCAAAAAACAACTTGCTCAGGTATTAAAAGATGTCAATGCTGCACTTGCAGAAATAACAACCAATAATTTGCAAGAAACAAACCAACTAATGTACAGTGCAGCAACAATAACAACACAAGAGCTCAGATATAAGATCAGTGGACCTGTAAAAAAAGAAAGCAGTACATCACCTAAATGGAAGATTCGATTAGAAAATAAAATCTCCAGGCTTAGATCAGATGCTAGTAAATTGAAAGATATAAAAGACAAGAAGCTGAGGAATGAAAACACCAAACAGTATCTGATCCAAAAATACCACCTAGATTCAAGGAAAATTAGAGAAGTCCTGGAAATAATAAAGCAGCAAATAACAGCAGTGTCAAAGAAGATTAGCAGATATGAAGCCAGAATTACACAACACAGGCAGAATCTCCAATTCCAGTCGAATCAGAGACGTTTCTACCAAAGCATAGAAGGAGAAACTGCAAGAAACCTAGAAACACCAAATCAAGAAGAAACAGTGCAATTCTGGCGGGAATTAAGGGACCATCCAATAGATTATAATAAAAAAGCAGGCTGGATGAAAGAGGTCAAAAAATGTAACCAACTAATGCAAGATCTAATAATAACACCAGAATTAATAAGTGAAAGAGCAAAGAAAATTAAAAATTAGACTGCGCCAGGCGATGATGAACTGCATGGCTTTTGGCTTAAACACCTAACAAGCCTTCATAAACAACTATCAAAACAGTTCAATCACATTATGAAAGGCGGTGATATTGAACAATGGCTAACAACTGGGAAAACTCATCTCATCATGAAAGACCCAGCAAAAGGTGCAGTTCGAAGTAATTATAGACCGATCACCTGCCTGCCAACCATGTTCAAATTATTAACTGGAATAATAGCAGATGAAGTGATGCAACACTTATTAACTAAAAAACAGCTTCCAGTTGAACAGAAAAGAAATTGCCCGAACACCAGAGGCACAAAAGACCAGCTGCTGATTGACAAAATGATTTTAGAAAACTGCAAGAGAAGAAAAACCAATCTAAGTGTTGCATGGATTGACTACAAGAAAGCCTTCGATTCATTGCCTCACACATGGATACTAAAATGTTTAGAAACAACTGGTCTCAGCAAAAACATTCAGCTATTTATTAAAAAAGCAATGAGCATGTGGAGTACACAGTTAACAATCAATGGCGAGGCACTTGGACAGGTTAGCATTAGAAAAGGCATTTTCCAAGGGGACTCACTATCCCCTCTATTGTTTGTAATCGCCATGACCCCACTTTCACAAATACTAAACAAAACAAGCCTTGGATATCAAACATCTAAAACATCCAGTAAAATCAACCATCTGCTGTACATGGACGATCTGAAGTTGTATGGAAAGTCCTAGTCAGAAATCGAATCACTGCTAAACACTGTCCGTATATTCAGTAGCGATATAGCAATGGAGTTTGGACTAGACAAGTGTGCTGCATTACTTGGGCATTCTCCAGGCTGATAACATCGCACACACTGAAGTTAAAAGAAAAATTGGAAGTGAATACATCAGGAGAGTCAGAAAAATCCTCAAGTCTAAACTCAATGGCGGGAACACCATACAAGCCATAAACACCTGGGCTATACCTGTTATTAGATACACTGCAGGAATAATAGACTGGACCCAGGCAGAGCTAGAGACGCTAGATCGTAAGACCAGGAAAATCATGACCATCAATCATGCTCTGCACCGCCGCAGTGATGTCGATAGGCTCTACCTCCCTCGCAGCTCAGGTGGAAGAGGAATGCTGCAAGTCCATCAAACAGTAGAGGAGGAGAAAAGAGGCCTGAAGAATATATAAGGGACAGTGAAGAAGATGCACTTCAAATGGTCAAGAATGCGAAACTATTCAACACCAATGAAACAAAACATGCCTACAAGAAAGAACAAGTCAAGAACCGAGCAGAAAAATGGAGAAATAAGCCCCTGCATGGTCAATATTTACACAATATAAGTGGAAAATCAGACATCACCAAGACCTGGCAATGGCTTAAGAATGGCAACTTGAAGAAAGAAACAGAGGGTTTAATACTGGCTGCACAAGAACAAGCACTAAGAACAAATGCAATAAGAGCAAAAGTAGAAAAATCCACAACAAACAGCAAGTGCCACCTTTGTAAAGAAGCAGATGAAACAGTGGACCACCTAATCAGCTGTTGTAAGAAGATCGCACAGACTGGCTACAAACAAAGGCATGACAAGGTAGCAGGGATGATACACTGGAACATCTGCATAAAATACAAGCTACCTGTAGCCAAACATTGGTGGGACCATAAAATTGAAAAAGTTGAAGAAAATGAAGATGTAAAAATATTATGGGACTTCCGACTACAAACAGACAAACATCTGCCACACAATACACCAGATATCACTGTAGTCGAGAAGAAAGAAAAACAAGTCAAAATAACCGACATAGCAATACCACGGGATAGCAGAATAGAAGAAAAAGAAATAGAAAAAATCACCAAATACAAAGATCTACAAATTGAAATTGAAAGACTGTGGCAGAAGAAGACCCAAATAATCCCAGTGGTCATTGGCGCCCTGGGTGCCGTTCCAAAAGACCTTGAAGAGCACCTCAACACCATAGGGGCCACAGAAATCACCATCAGCCAATTACAAAAAGCAGCTTTACTGGGAACAGCCTATATTCTGCGACGATATCTATAACCATTGATAATAAAATTCTGGCATCCCAGGTCCTTGGGAAGGACTCGATGTCTGGATAAAACAAACCAGTCAATAACACTTGTCTGACTGTGTAAACAAGAAATAATAATAATACACTTCGGCTAATAATATCAGAAAGCCTCCTGTATTTCCCGTTCTTTATAGACCATTTTTAATGTGCAGAACGTTTTACAAATCTTCTTAGGAAGAGAATTCTGAAAGACATCATATGTGTAAAACTCTATATGCCATTTTCTAGAATGAGTTTTTCTTTTCTCATATTTTTTGGCATGCCAAGGTTCTCTTTAGTAGAGAAGCTGCCGTATACTGAGTCAGACCATTGGTCTACCTAGCTCAGTATTTTCTACACAGACTGGCAGCAGCTTTTCCAAGGTTGCAGGCAGGAATCCATCTCAACCCTATCTTGGAGAAGCCAGAGAGGGAACTTGAAACCTTCTGCTCTTCACAGAGCAACTCCATCCCACAAGCGGAATATCTTACAATGCTCACATGTGGTCTCCCATTCAAATGCAACCAGGGCAGACCCTGCTTAACTAGAGTAACAAGTCATGTTTGCTACCACAAGACCAGCTCTCCACCTCCTTTGCCATGAGCAAATAAAACACTATTGTATTCTGGTGTGCATTGCACCCACATATCGAGAACATCAGATCCTTTGCTTTTGACCTCTCTCCTTCTTCCAGCTTTATCTATGTTGCATACATTTGCACAGATTTATGCTGCTGAAGTAAAGCCAGACAGCTTAAAATGAAGAGCTTATATCTCTAATAAATACATGTAACTTTTCACACTAGCCTATTAATGTCTTGTTAAATTTCTACATGATTCACTAAGTGTGACAGTATAAATGTTGCTTCAACAGAACCTTTGCCTACAGGCATATAATTATTTGTTCACTTACAAAAGAATAAAGAAAGGCAATAATGCTTACAGAGGGTGATATTCTCCTCCTCCTCGAAGGGGACATTTCACTCTCTTTTGTTTCTTGTTGTCGTAATAAGGCTTTAAGTTGATTAACTATCGGAAAATGATAAGAAACCATATAGTTGATTATATATATAAAAGAATGGTAAGAAACCATACAGTTAATTAAATACAGAAGAATGGTAAGAAATATCTTAAATAGCACAATCATTACACATTGAAACAAAGCCAGAAACTGAAACTTAGAAACCTGCATGGCTGTGCTGTAGTTCCTGCCAAGCTCTATCTTCACTCTCATCATGGCAGTTATTAGGAAATAACTGGTCAAATGTTGCTGCCCCATCTCCCATTGTCAGGTCTTTTTCACCCAAGGCATATTTCAGTTGATCAATGCTTTTACTGGCACGGTCTGTGAACAAGAACAATGTTTTGTTTAGGACACCATGCACAGAAGTTTGTTTCTTCACACCTGAACAAGCAAACATAGGTTCATCATCAAAAGTCTCCTGTCTATGGAACCAAGCAACAGGGGAATTCATGAACACAGATTCTTGGCTAGTTCTAACCACTCCTGAAGGCTGAACACAGGGCATAAAACAACCTATTACCACCATTACCTCCTAGCTAGTACAGATAGCTATAAAGAGGCAACAGCTCTCTGCCATGCAGCATAGGTTTTTTCCCCCAGGGAGTGCTGCTTTTATATTGAGTCTGTCCATCTTTAAGACATAGTAGTAGCTACCAAAATAACTGGGCAGGAGTTAGGACTATTGTGTTGTTTCCCAGTGATTACTGCTACTTGTACTCACTGTGGAAAAGAGACTAACTACAGCCAGCAGCTCCACTTCGATCTGCACCCTAGCAGCAGTGAAGCCTCACTCCCTTAAATCTGTCATCAGGGGTAAAGTAAAGTGTGCCATCGAGTCAGTGTCGAGTCGACTCCTGGCAACCACAGAGCTCTGTGGTTGTCTTTGGTAGAATACAGGTGGGGTTTACCATTGCCTTCTCCTGCGCAGTATGAGATGATGCCTTTCAGCATCTTCCTATATCACTGCTGCAACCTTTGGCTTGATAGTCAAGTCATTTATCCGCTGCACCATTAGGTGGCTCATCATCAGGTAGTCTAAGATATTTTGCTAACTGAGATGAATGTCAATATGAAGGACCCTACCCTCTATATCTGCAGGTAGATACTCATACCATGCTACCAATGCAATAATGGCAGCACACAGGCACTCTCAGACAATGCCACAAAGTTAGCAGATGCATTCCAAGGCTGGCTTTGAGCTAGTCATTATTTTCTCAGCCTACCTTACAGAGCTGTTGCCAAGGGGAAATTCAGATAACTTCACATGTCTTTTATGTATTTATTTTACCCCACTTTTCAAGTGCAAATGACTCACAATAGGATTTTTAAAAATCCCTGGCTGACATGATGAGGAAAGTTACTTAGAAAAGCTTCACTGAAATTAAAAAGCTGAAACTAAAAACACTGCTTAACTCCAGGCTTTACAATTCCCAGGCACCAAGGGATACATGGCACCTAGAAATTTAACCATGGCCCTTATACTAGGATATTCAGAGCCAGGTAGCCATATTTCTGTTCTAAGGATGTTACTTGTAAGAAAGATAAAGAGAAGGAACCTTTCACCCTCCTCTTTCACAATGTTTGTCACAAAGACCAGTAATTTTAGGAACATAGGAAGCTGCCATATACCTAGTCAGACCATAGATCCATCTAGCTCAGTATTGTCTTCACAAACTGGCAGTGGCTTCACCAAGGTTACAGGCAGGAATCTCTCTCAGCCCTATCTTGGCGATCCCCTAAGGGATCTTACAGTGCTTATACATCAAGTTTCCCATTCATATGCAATCAGGGAAGACCCTGCTTAGCTAAGGGGACAACTCATGCTTGCTTCCACAAAACCAGCTCTCCTCTAATTTTATAAATTGTCCATTGTCTGGCTCCTAGATTTGGGGGCTGGATTCTAGATCCAAAGAGAATTTGCCAAGGCTTGGCCTAACTTGTCCTTTTTAATTGCAGTGGGACAACTTGCAGAAATTTTCTTCAACATGTCAGTCATTGATTTTAAAAACTGTATATCCAGCTTTACCTTATTTAAAACAAACAAACATACATTTAAAGCAGCTTATGAAATCATTTAAAAACAACCAAAAGATAATGCAGCAATATAAAATCAGCAATTGAAAACAAAACCAAGAATTGAGGCAAAGCAATGTTGTCAATCCCGGAAATAACTAGAGCATGAATGACCATGGTGAGGTCCAATTTCTTCAAGAAGGGGTGCAGATGGCATACAAGCTGAAGCTGGTAAAAAGTGCTCTGTGACACCATTGTCACCAGAACCTTACTGATGGATCAAGGTAAGAACTTGATTCTTCAAGGGGAGCATAACCCCATCTTGAACAGGAGATATACCTAATCCCAAATCAAAGGATCCAACATCTAACAGTACTTCCATGTTGCCTGGATTATGTTTCAGTTATTCTTATTCAACCAGTTATTCACAAGTGTCAAGCACTGGGTTCAAGGTTCTCACTGCGTCCCTGATGTAAATTAGGAACAGTGCTGCATGTCATCAACATATTGAGGACTCCTTAGTCCGTTTGTGACAGAGACGCTTTTTTCCCCCCCTATGTAAACCACATTGAGAATTTTGTGTATGTATATATAACACTTTACTTGTGGTAAACTCTTGCAGCATGTTGCATTTGAACAATGCTTAGAATTTCTACTAATTCACTTTTTTATCTTAATCAATCTGGTTTTCGTCCATTCTACTCTAATCAAATAGCCTTAGTGTTTATTACTGACTTTCTCTATTTCCAATTCTCTTTTGTTGGATCTTGCCTCTGCTTTTGATACCAATGAAATTATTTTATTTATTTATTTATTTAACTTATTTTTATACTGCCCAAAATGCAAGTTCTCTGGGCAGTTTACAAAACAATAAAAACAACCAATAAAAAGATTGACACATCTTTTGATTGACACATTTCAACAATTAAAACTTAAAAAGTTAAAACTATTAAAACACAATTAAAACAATATCTAATTAAAAGCCTGGGAGAACAGATGCATCTTGACTGCCCTTTAAGAAGTTGTAAGAGATGGGGTGTGTTCCAAAGCCTCAGGGCAGCAATGGAGAAGGCCCGTCCCTGAGTAGCCATCAGATGAGCCGGTGGAAAGTGCAGACGGACCTCTCCAGATGATCTCAATGGGCGGTGTGGTTCATAGCAAAGAAGATGTTATCTTATAGGGATGTGCATGGTCCGGAGCAGTCTGGACCAGCACCGAAGGGGGGCCTTTCTTTTAGGGCGGGAGGGCTTGCTTACCCCTCCCACCTCTTTGCCCCCGCCAGAGGCTGTATTGTACCTCGTAAATGGGGCGCTGGAAACCAGCCGCCCCCGCCGCCCCCCCCCCCCCGCGAGCGGATTAGGGCCAAAAATTAGTAAAGTACTGCCGCCGTCCCGCCCTCCCCCCCAGCCCCCCGCCCTGAGTGCTCACCGCATTGTTTCCAAAAAAAGAGAGGAGCTCGCGAACAGAGCTCCTCTCTCGGCAAAGTCTGTGGCCCAACTGGGGCCTGGGGCGCGTGCGTGATACGACGTCTAAAGGAACTTCCGCCAGAGGCCCGGTCTACCCGGCCTCGTCCCGCCGGGAAGACCGGGCCTCCAGCGGAAGTTCCTTTAGACATCTTATCGCGCGCGCGCGCGCGTGCCCCAGGCCCCAGACTTTGCCAAGAGAGGAGCTCTCTTCGCGAGCTCCTCTCTTTTTTTGGAAATAAAGCGGTGAGCACTTGGGGGGGCGGGAGGGAGGGACGGTGGGACAGCGGCAGTACTTTACTAATTTTTGGCCCTAATCCGCTCGCAGGGGGGGGCGGCGGGTTTCCAGCACCCCATTTACGAGGTACAATACAGCCTCTGGCGGGGGCAAAGAGGCAGGAGGGGTAAGCAAGCCCTCCCGCCCTTAAAGGAAGATCCCCCCACCCGGACCCGGACCGGCCAGGTCCGAACCAGTCCGGCAGTTCGGAGGCCTTTAGAATGGCCTCCAGACCGGTTCGGACACACCCCTATTATCTTAAATACCCAGGGCCCAAGCTGTTTAGGGCTTTATAGGTTATAACCAAAACCTTGTACTTTGCCCAGAAAATTATCAGCAGCCAGTGTAGATGTTTTAAAATAGGAGTGATATGTTCTCTCCGAGATGACCCAGAAACCAACCTGGCTGCCGCATTCTGGACTAACTGCAGTTTCTGGACTACATACAAAGGCAGCCCCACATAGAGCGCATTGCAGTAGTCAAGTCTGGAGGTGACCAGCAGATGTACTACTGTTCGGAGGTCATTTATCTCAAGAAATGGATGCAGCTGGAGTATCAGCCAAAGCTGATAAAAGGCAGCTCTGGCCACTGCCTCAACCTGGGACGCCAGGGAGAGTTTTGTGTCCAGAAGCACCCCCAGACTGCGTACCTGTTCCTTCTGGGGAAGTGTGACCCTATTCAGAACAGGCAGATGAAAATCATCTCCCAAGTTCTGACCCCGCACAATAAGTACCTCCGTCTTATCTGGATTAAGTCTCAGTTTGTTACCTCTCGTCCAACCCATCACTACCTCCAGGCAGGCATTTAGGGAGGTTTGTGTTCTCCTGATGATGTTGGCATGGAGAAATAGATTTGGGTGTCATCAGCATACTGATAGCCCCCTGCACCAAATCTCCTGATGATCTCTCCCAGCGGTTTCATGTAGATGTTAAACAACATCGGAGACAATACGGAGTCCTGAGGGACACCATACCGAAGTTCAGTTTTTGAAGAACAACAGTCCCCTGGAGACACCATCTGGAATCTGCTCGAGAGGTAAGAGTGGAACCACTGCAAAGCAGTGCCTTCCACCCCCAACCCACTCAGACGCTCCAGAAGTACACTATGGTCGATAGTATCGAAAGCCACCGAGAGGTCCAAAAGGACCAACAGAATCACACTTCCTCTGTCAATTCCCAATTGGAGATCATCCATCAGGCCGACCAAGGCAGTCTCCACCCCATAGCCCACCCGAAAGCCAATCTGAAACGGGTCTAGATAATCAGTTTCATCCAAGACTGCCTGGAGTTGGGAGGCCACCACCCTCTCAATTAGATGACTTCTCTCTTTCTTAACCTAGATTTCTTCAAGAATGAGTTCCTTTATTTTTCATCCCTCCACTTCCTCGGTTATTTCTGGTATTACAGTTTCCCCTATTAGATGCTAGGAATTTGGATTTGATTTTTTAATATTCTCAAAACACTGTAGTTAGTTTCAGGCTCTTTCTAAATCTACTTGTCAATATTTCTAAAATTCATTCCTTTATTTCTGAAAATGCTAAGACTCTTGTTCACTCTCTAATTCTCTCTAGGTTTGATTATTTTAACACTCTTTTTGCTGATCATCCTTTATCCTATCTAAAACCACTAATATCTATACTTTATTCCACAGCTTGTCCCATTTTCTTCCCCAAAATGTGATCATGCTTCTCTTTTCCCCCTAAATTTCCCTTACTGTGTCCAAATTAGAGTTCTACTACTTACTTATGAATGCTTATGCTCTATCACTCATTTTATCTTCTTCTCTAATTTCTCTTTTGTCAAGACATATCACTGTGAGGTGTTGTGTGTGTATTGCTTTAAGTAATAAGTGCAAATCACTGTATTTGCAGTAAGTGGTGACTGGCAACATGTGAGGCCAAGTAACAGGTGTTGAGTACTGACCTGACGTGATTGGCCAAAGCCAGCATAAGAACGAGGCTCAAGGAAGAGCTAACTGTCCACAGTGGTAAAGGCTGCACCACTGTGGTCCACCCGGCTGCTATGTCTATGCTATATCCTGGTGCCTAATGTATATGTATACTGGTGCCTAATGTATATGTATACTGGTGCCTAATGTATATGTATACTCCTCCCAGAATTCTACATTATTTAAGCCTTGGCTAACAGCATATTTTACTGTATCAAACCAGCTCTGGGGTCAAATACAGCCCAAGAGAGACATGAAAATACTGGAATGCAATAAAGCATGAAACCATTTGCAAGTTACCCCCCCCCCCCCAATCAAATCTTTGAGAAATTTTATTTTTCAGTAAAACTAAGTGTTATATATTGTTTATATATCTACAAGAACAATGTGTGGGGTCTCATTGATCTCAGTTTATAAAACAAAACACCACATTGCGCTATTAACATATATAACAGGTACATAAATATAACCATGCAATAATCGTGAGTTGCGAATTACTTGTAACAAAAACAGTACATTGTACAGAACTTGCAATCATAGCACATACTACAGTAGGGTTAAGTAACAACAATAAGTTGCGGCTGGGGATGATAGGAGTTGTAGTTCAATAACAGCTAGTGTGCCAAACGTTGCCTACCTCTGTACCACAGTTTCTTCCACATAATACTGTTTGGCCATTTTTCTTCCTTCTTTTTTGTTACTCCCTCTCTCCCTGCTTTTGTTTCTTCCCTCTCATTTGTTACTCAAATAAAAGCAGCAACAATATGACTAGATTTCTAACTGAACTTGCTATCCAAAAGCAAGAGGAAACAGCAAACTACAGTCAGTTATCCAACTAGCCTTTGCTTCCATCCACTACCTGTGTAGGCTGCATAGGTAACAGCACTCACCATATGCTCAGAGGCACATATTACTGAATTCTTCTTAAACATTAGGTCTGTGCATGCCAGTAAAATCAGAAAGGGGAGGTCGAAATTCCCACCCTCCACCACAAGGAGTCCAGTGACGGCAGGGCAAGTGCCAGCCTCTCTGTGTGTGCTCACCACCTTTATTACCAACGCTGTTGGAAGTGGGGGATGGAGCGGGGACAACGGTGGCCAGAGCAGGACAGGACCAAGGTTGGAGGATGGTAAAAGCTCTACAGGAGCATAGGGATGTGCATGAACTGTGCTTCGAAACGCAGTTTGAACACATTGTGGAAGCAGGGCCAAGGAGCCTTAAGAAAGAGGAGAGCAGGTCTTTACCTACTTTCTGCCAGCCCATGCAGCTTCGCATATCCCTAGAAGCCCCACATGGCGTCAGCACACATATGGCAACCACGCATGCACAGGCACCTATTTGCGTGGTCAGAAACACCAAGCTGATGCTGTGCAGGGCTTCTAGAGATGAACACTGCCCCAGAAGGAAGCTGGGTACCTGCTCTCCTCTTTCTTAAAGTTCCTGGGCCCCACTGCCAAAATGTGCTCGAACTGCGGTTCGTGCACATCCCTACAGGAGCACTGAGGCCTACCAGTTTTCCAGTTAAATGAAGCAAAACAGAAGCAGAGAGGCCTGTGTGGTTGAGCCTATTTTCCTATTTAGCTCAGAGACATGAGGTAAACCATTCAAATGTAATGGTTACCCTTTCAAGACATTTCTCCTTCTCTGGGGATTTTACCAGCCAGCTCTTTCAGAGGCCCTTCATAGCTGATTCCAGGGGTAAGGGTGTGCATGGAACTGGTTTTGCCGATTCAGTTCAAATCTAAACTGGATTCGAACTGACCCAGCCCATTCCAGATTGGGGTCTGACCGAACTGGGTCCGGTCCAGTCCAACCACCAAACCGGTTTGTGGGCTGGTTCGGGTATATACTTGTAAAGGGACAATCCCTAGCCTGACAGGTGCGGTGAAAGAAAAGGTAGATACCTGCTATATGTAGGTGGTGGCGGCTCCTCCAACCCCCCCACCTTCCCTTCAAGCCCCCCACCTCCTTCCAGGCTGGTGGTGACCCAGTCTGGGCCTCCACACATGCACAGAGCCCTTTTTCATTACCTTCATGCATTCATGGAAGCCATTTGCATCCACACACAATTTGCATGGTGACCAAAATGGCTTCTGGAGGTCACCCCAAGGTCATGAAAATAGCCAGGCTGCTTCCCGCCCAGGCTGATCTTCAGGAGGCCAGCAGGAGGTTTGGAGGAGCCCTGCCATCTCAGTCTCCACCTGCAAATAGCAAGTATGTACCTTTTCTTATACACACACACATACATCCTTAGGCTCAGAATTGCCCCTTTACTTGAAAAGTGGAATCCTCACCAGATTCCACTTTATAGGTATATACTCAAACTGGTTTGGACTTGTTCTTTTAGAACCAAGGCAGTTCAGTACAAACTCGGATTGGCACCCCCTTTTGGAGAGTCAGTCCGGTTCTAACTTGGACTGGCCAAACTAAGTTGGTTCAATTTGAACCACAGTTCAAATCAAACCAGCTCACACATCCCTAGGCAGAGGCTGTTTACTGCCCCTGTCTCTTCTCACTCACTGCCTTCCCTCTCCGCTTTTCTTCTCACGAACATTCCAACTCTACAAACTTGACCTTATAGGGCCCCCTTTTTTCTTAACTTGTAGAAATTAACTGTGGCTCATCCCTGTTGGCATACACTCAACCCCAACTATCACCCAAGGGTTAAAAATAATTTCTTAGCTAAATCAAGGGTTACACTTGCTGTCTCCTGCTTTCACTCATTTTCTTTGGCATCATCTTATCATTGGAATTCACTACTTCCAGACATCTGTGTAATCCAATCCCTCCCACTATTCATTTTTTCCCTCTCAGGCCTTAAATGATTAGATATAATTTTAGTTCAATACCTCTGTTTCTCTATTATTTTTCCTTCCTCTCCACTTTCCTTTCCCTTATGTGCTTATTTATATTGTAAGCTTGTATACAGAGAATTGTCATCATTGACTTTATTTATATGCAGTGCTTTCTTAGGTGCTTAAGAAATATTCAGTCCCCCAAAAACCTCTGGCTTAAGATAAGAGTTAAGATGTTCTCAATTTGACCCATGTTCTAAGAAGCGTGAACAAAGTCAGGGGGCCCATTTTAACTTCTGTGTCATATAAACTGTAAAGACTTAATATAGTCACACATATAATGCAGCATTAGAAATGATGTACCACTTCTTTACACATGAGCAGACCTCACCCATACTTGTTAAATACAACCCATGCCTTTACTTTTGACTAGACCCTCCTGAGAAAGTGTGTAGACTCTTGCCCCTGAGAAAACCTTGCATCCTTGATTGTGAGAAGACCTCCAACTTATTCATGAATAGATCCCACAATTCCAGGTAACGTTGAGGATCTAATCATGAGTAAGGCTACTGTATTTGTAAGTACGAATACACTTACTCACCGGTAAAGCCCCAACTTCGCTCACAAGCAGACCTAACCCTTACTTGCAAATACCTGCAACCTTACTCAGATGTAAACCTGGCATCCTTTCTCAGAAGTAGACATGCACACAAGCAAAGGTGACGTCTACTCATAAGGTTAAGGGGCTACTCATAAGCAAGGATGCAAGTAAGAATGAAGGTCAGCTATGAGTAAGGCAGATAGTCTATTCACAAGAAAGAATGGAAGGCCTAATCACAAGTAAGCAAGTATGTCAGGTTCTCATGAGTAAGGGCATGGGGTCTACTATAGACAGAAAATCATCAGGCATATCTGTAGAACATTATTGAGACTGTGTTGGGGAACTCTTCACATATTTTGATTATTCGCATTTATATGCCACCCTTCGTACTGAGATCTCGGCACAGAGAACAACAAAATTTAACACAATACTTTTTTTAAAAAAAAGAAACAGATATAAAACCAGTCTAAATGGCAGAAAGAGACCAACTAATCACTGAACAAAGGCCTGAAAAGAAGGGCAGTTTTCAAACATCTCAGGAAAATTGGAAGACAGAACCATGCGGATCACAACTGGAATAGAGTCCCAATAACATTGGGGCAATCACTGAGAAGGCTCTGTTCCTCATGCTTAACAAATGAACTTTAGCAGACATCAGCAAGTAGAGAACAGCTCTCCCAACTAATCTAGTCAGATGGGTGGATTCAACTAGGAGCAGGCAATCCTTAAGGTACCTGGGACCAAAATTATTTAGGCTTTTAAAAGGTAGCAATCAGGCACCCAGAAACCAATTGAAAGCCAATGTAATGCTTCAAAGATTGGTGTAATATGTGCACTGTGGGCAGCTCCAGATAATTATCTGTTTGTCATATTTATATAATACCTGATAGGTGGGTCCCTAGGCAGTGTACTTAATTTCAAAATGTATAAACAGAATAAAAATGATTATTGATCTGGCTTCTGAATTCCGCACCGTCTGAAGTTTCTAAATATTTTTCAAGAGCAGCCCCATATAGAGCACACTGCAATAATTCAAACCCAACATGACTAAAGAATAGGTGACAAAAGCCGGTGCAGCCTTCTCAGGAAAGGGATGAAGCTGGCACGTAAGCCAAAGCTATGCAAAGGCAACCCTGGCAAACACTGCTATCTGATTCTCCAGAGGCAGCACCAGATCCAGAAGAATTCCTAAGTTGCAAACCTATTCCTTAAGGACTGCAACCCCATTTAGAAGAGGTTGAAATTCCCTACTCCAATACATTCACCTAAGAACCCAAGAATACTGCTGCTGGATCAGATCAAAAGTCTATCTAGTCCAGCACCCTGTTTCCCACAGTGGCCCACCAGACGCCTCCAAAAGGCCCACAGGCAAGAGGTGAGGGCAAGCCCTCTCTCCTGATATTCCTCCCCTGCAACTGGAATTCAGAGACATCTTGCCTCTGAGGCTGGAGGTGGCCTATAGCCACCAGACTAATAGCCATTGGTAGACTTGTAATCCATGAATTTGTCCAAGCCCCTTCTAAAGCCATCCAAGCTAGTGGCCATCACCACATCCCATGGCAGAGAATTCCACAGATTAATTATGTGTTATGTGAAAAAGTACTTCCTTTTGTCAGACCTAAATTTCCTGGCCCTCAGTTTCATGGGATGACCCCTGATGCTAATGTGAGAGAGGGAGAAAAATTTGTCTCTGTCCACTCTTTCTAAAACTAAAGTGTGCCGTCGGGTCGGTGTCGACTCCTGGCAACCACAGAGCCTTTGTCTTTGGTAGAATACAGGAGGGGTTTACCATTGCCTTCTCCCATGCAGTATGACATGATGCCTTTCAGCATCTTTCTGTATCGCTGCTTTCCCGATATAGGTGTTTCCCAAAGTCTGGGAAACATACCCGCAGAGGTTAAAACCACCAGCCTCTGGCTTGCTAATCAAGTCATTTCCCCGCTGCACCATTAGGTGGCTCCACTCTCTCTACTCGATGAATAATTTTATGCACCTCTATCATGTCTCCTCATAGTTGCATCTTTTCCAAACTAAAAAGCCCCAGATGCTGCAGCCTTGCCTCATAAGGAAGATGCTCAAGGCTCCCGATCATCTTGATGGACCTCTTCTGCACCTTTTCCTGTTCTACAATGTCCTTAAGATACAGTGACCCAAACTGTACACAGTACTCCAGGTGTGGCTGCACCATAGATTTGTAGAAGGGCATTATAATATTAGCATTTTTATTTTCAATCCCCTTCCTAATGATCCCTAGCATGGAATTTGCCTTTTTCACACCTGTTGCTCACTTAATCAACACTTTCAACAAACTGTCCACCACGATCCCAAGATCTGTCTTGAACAGTCACTGACAGCTCAGATCCCATCAGTGAATATGTGAAATTGGCAATTATGTGAATGTGATTATGTATATGTGAAATTGGCAAATATGCATCACTTTACACTTGCTTACACTGAACCATATTTGCCATTTGGTCACCCGCTCACCCAGCCTGGAGAGATGCTTTGGGAGCTCCACACCATCTGCTGTGGATTTCACTACCCTAAACAGGAACATAGGAAGCTTCCATATACTGAGTCAGACCATTGGTCCATCTAGCTCAGTATTGTCTTCACAGACTGGCAGCAGCTTCTCCAAGGTTGCAGGCAGGAATCTCTCTACGCCTTATCTTGGAGAAGCCAGAGAGGGAACTTGAAACCTACTGCTCTTCCCAGAGCAGCTCCATCCCCTGAGGGGAATATCTTATAGTGCTCACACTTCTAGTCACTAAATAGTTTAGTGTCATCTGCAAATTTGGCCACTACACTACTGGTCCCAGTATAGATCCGGAGCGGGGGGACCCACATCTTCCTTCCTCCACTGTGAATACTGTTCATTATTCCTACCCTCTGTTTCCTGTCCTTCAACCAGTTAACCAATCCACAATTGTTGGCATGCATCCAGCCAGTCATGGCTTCTAACCTCTGTCTCAGGATCTCCTCTATCTCCCTGGCATCAGATGACGTCGTGAGATAGAGCTGGGTGTCATCTGCAGATTAATGACACCATAGACCAACGCTCCAGAAATTAATCCAGATGATTCATGTAGATGTTGGACTAGAAGGCGGACAAGAGTCTCATCCCTGCAAGACCTTACAGGTCAACAGCCACAGGATCAAACAGCAGTTCCCCAATAACAGTACCTGAACCTCCAAGTAGGGCTGCAACCCATCCAAAGCTGACCTACTTAATCTGGTCTTGGAAAACTGGACCAGAAGAATACTACAGTTGGTGGTACTGAAAGCCATTGAGAGGTTCAGCAGAACCAAAAATGATGCACTTCCCCATCTTGTTCCCAATGCAGATGGTCCACCAGAGCAACTAAGACAATTTCCGTCCCACAACCAAGGCAAAAGACTGAAATAGGTCCATATAATCACCCAAGATACTATGCAGATAGGTCATCACCACACACTATTATTGTATTACCCAAAAGGGGGAGATTAGAAACCACTCAGTCATTACTGGTGTTGTGAGAGGGCTTCTTCAGTAAGGGTCTTCTTTCAAAACAGATGGAAATTTACCCTCTCTCAACAAAGCATTAATTATAACCTCCAACCACTCAGACATCCCCTTCCCCCTCACTTTGGCAGCTATTACTAATCAACTAGCCAACCCTGCAAAGAGCATCTGTGTACTCTTTGGGGCCGGCAGTTACCTCTCTCCCCCCTTCTGCCCCAGTCGCTGCTTCCGGGCCCAGCCACCTCTCCTCCCCACTGCCACTTCTCCCCCGCCCCCACTTTCTTTCCCCTCTCCTGGGCCTTCCCTCCACGGCTGAGCCAGGCCCGCCACCTCTGGCCTCCACGGCTGGGCTGCCGCGGCAGCAACCAAACCTCCTGGGTGTGCCTCAGCCAATCAGGTGCATCCGTCCCCCAGCCCATCAGCTGGGCTCTGGGACGCACACTTCAAGGCACACCTAGGAGAATTAATATAATAGATTATGTATGACAATGCCCACATGCTACCAATGATTCTGCCCCATATTCTCAGGCCCCACAAGTTAAAAGGTATTCAAAACTACAGCCAAGAAGAAGCCAGAGGCAAGTCACTACGTACTATATAACGCCTGGACTCAAAGTCAGTAAATATTTTGTCATCAGAAGCAGTACTGAGAAGACATGGCATCTATAGAAATAAACCTCACACTCAAAATACCCAGTTTATTTAACACAATACCTAGTGTCAAGTTGAAGCAAGAGCACTAATGTGCAGATCAAACTGAGGTGGCTCACTAATGAGGCAAGGTGAAGCAGCTACCTCAGGTATCTCAGGCACCAGTTTGGGCAGAGGTGGCAGACAAGCTGCACGACAGCCGACACCCTCTTTTGCCCCATAAAAGCTGCCACTGTTGCTACCACAGCTGCTGCCCACATCTGCTTTTCTTGTGGTGCTCAGCCACTGCTGTCATTACCTTTCTCTCTCCCAATGCATCCTCTCACCCTCTCTGTCTGTACAAAAGGCTGAGGGTGGGGAAGCAGCAGGAAGTGATAAAACACACTTCCTGCTACTCCTGCTTCCCAACCCTCAGCCTCTTACACAGACAAAGGGCAGGAGGGTGCAAGGGGGGGGAAGGAATGGCTGTGGTTGCTTTTGCAATCACCAGGTAGGGAGACGCCTGCCTTTTACAAAGGTGCCATGAGGTGAGGGAAAGTTGCTGACAATCTTGTCTCTTCATGGGGCATCCTTTGCAAGGGTCAGAACAAGAGTTCCCCAACTGAGCCTCACAGAGATGTACGCAAGGTGCCGTGTGAGGGAAGGGAGAGCTGGCAACCCTCCCTTCTCATGCGGTGCTTTTGCAGGGTAAAGGTCTGTAAAGGTCTGATGGAGATGCTCCTAGCAGACCTTAGGAATACACATGGGAGAAACACTGCACAGGGCAAGAAGCTGTGTGCAACTTTGCTTTACCTCCTCGAACCCCTTCAAGAGCCTTGCAAATGTCGTGGCGATGCTCCCACCAAATCTCTGCAAGGCTTTGGGATGCAGGGTTAAAGAGAGAAGACTATTTCCTGGCAGCTGTTTCTCACTGCCCAGCCCTCTTGCCAAAAGGCAGTCAAGGTGATGAGAAGAGCCTATCAGGAAACAACTTCCTCTCCTCAGCCTGCACCCCTTTAAATGCTGGGGGCAGGGTGCAAGGCAGTATTCTGAGGCTTGCCTCAGGAGAGGAGGCCACCCCTGGATCAAATCCCTGACAAGAGGCAACCCTGCTCTCGGAGCATTTGTTCGTCTTCCATTCAACAGTTATGTATTAAATGGAAAAGGTCATATAGCCCTACATCAACATAAGTTAGCCCAGGAAAAATGCTCTAGGCTTTGCTTACTGCACATTTCTATATACAGAGCTTGCAGCCAATCTGTCGGCGATGAGCAGAGCGGAGGGTAGTGGGTGGCAGCCGGTAGAAGTGGACTGGAGGACTTCTCAGAGGGGAGATGACAGGAGGGCCCCGCGAGTAGAAACTGTTCCCCCGTCTTTCGCACTCCCTCTCACCATGGAGGCTTCGCTGATAGCGCTCCAAGGACTCCTCCAAGTCGGACTCCCCTCCTCCGGCCTCTCTCATGACTGTACTCTGCGACCCGCCCCAGAGGGCAATGTTTGGTCTCGGACTACCCGCCGCAGCTCTTTCCGTCGCCGCCACCGGCTCTGGGTATCCTTCCATGCCATCCATGAGGGGAAGCGTGCGAAGTAAAGCTTTCTCAGTTTTCTGCAGTGGCTTTTGGTCGCTGTAGTCCGACCCGTTCCCGAGTGACTCTAGACAAAATAGGACCACTCTATGCAAAGAGACTACAATTCCCAGGAATACCGAGGTTTCAGAGCTTCTCACGAGGAAGTTTGTTGCTAGACAACCAAGAAACGGTCCTTTTTGCGTCCCGCTCAAAGGAGGGGCTGCCGGCCATTAAGCGGGTGACATCCACGTCTCCACCGTGGACACAAAAAGCTACTATGCCCCCCAGCATGCAATGCGCCGTTACTCTAGATTACGTCTAATAAGCGTTCGTCGCGCTTCATTCTGGGATTTGTAGTTCTTATCGCTATGAAATGAAATAATATATTCAGCAGGCGCTGTTCCTTCAACCACAACAAATAAATTTCATCAGTTTCCAGACTTAACGCAACCGTTTCAGTCGGGTGCGTCAGTTACAGCTTAGAAAATATAGGATGTTCAGCACTGACTCAGGAAGGACAAAATTTCTGTCTCTCTACCCCAGGATCCGTAACGATTAACTACATGTTATATTTCCAAAAAGGAACACTTCCCCGCAACCATCGTATCTCCCCTTTCCATTGTCTGAAATACAACGCTTGCGCAGTGCGAGTCCGTTTGAGCAAGACATCAGCCGTTCGGCCGGGCGCTTGCGTACTGCGCTGGTTCTGGAGCATTGCAAATCCGTTCTTTTCCTTCCCCCTCCCCCTCGCTTCATATGTGTGTGCACTGGGGTGGCGCCTGCGCAGTCGTCTCTCCGTGCTCCGCGCCGTTAGCCGCTATGTGCAGGGAATAACGTTAAAGCGGTTGCTGCAGCTGGAGCTACATACCTAGACGGGGTGTCGTAGCGTCCGTTTCTGCCCCCCTCCCCACTGTGGAGATGATGGTGGGCCAGTGAGCCAGCGTTCCCGAGGGAGGGTGAGTGAGTGAGTGATGCTGGGGGACCCTTGCCTGAAAGGGGTGGTGCCCTCCCCCCGTGCGAGAGGGGGTGGTAAATACGGTGCATCAGGATATTTCTGTTCCCCTTCTTCCACCCCGGTTTGCTCTTCTGACTGCTGCCCTTTCCCCTTTTTGTCTCCAGAGTGGTGTCTTTGGGGGAGTCTTGCAACTGCGCTAGGGTTTAGCCAAGGCTTTGATGGTGATCATGATAAACCAATTCTTTGACTTCCCAGTATTACTGTTTTATTTTTCTTCGGCGCTTGTGCCACCGCTGCGTGTCCCTTTAGGTTGCCCAAAAGGTTTTTCTGCTGTTGCTGAGCGCTGTCCCTCTGGGACTCCATAGGGGCGACTGCTGCATGGATATGAAGGGGGATGGCCCAGATTGGATACAGATGGAGCGGCTGAAACCTCCGTTTCCTCTTTCCTCCCCTTCCCCCCACTCCATGATAACAAACCTCCCCCGAGCGCTTTCCCCATTGGGGTGGAGGCTTTCCTCCCCTTGCTGCTCATTCTTTTGGCTTAGAGGAAAACCCCATCCGATGCCCACCCACCACTCTGTTAAACGCGCCCAGGGAGGCGTGGGGGCAGGTTTTTTGCTTTGTGCGTTTATTATGAATCCGGTTTCTTTTCTCTCTAACTCTCACTGGCAGTTATGGTGTTTATTCCCCTTTGTCTGTTTCAGATTAGTTTATGGTCTCGCTTAAAAAAAGAAATCTTCCAGGAAACTGAAGGGTACATATACATTGTTTAAAAACAATAATTTTTTTTAAAAAAAAACATTTGATGCTCCTATCTTTCAACCTGCTGTATAGCTGGAGTATAAAGAATCCCAATTTAAAACGATGCAGATTTGTACTTGTTTAAAAACGAGAGAGAGAGAGAGAGAGAGAGAGAGAGAGAGAGATCCATACGAGAGGGAAATTGGACAATAATGAGTCCCCCGCCCCTCCACTGATATTTTCTCTAATACACATTTTCGTAGTGGTTTTCTGTGTATAAAAGGGATGTGTAGGGAAATGAATATGGCTTCTCAAAGACTACACATACTTGTGGGAGGGAGGCCTTTTGTAGCAGGCATCATTGCAAACCATTCATTTTACATGGATGTGTCTAGTCATAGCTGCATGGGTTGCAAAGACAATAAAAATCTTAAGAGTGGTTTTGAAATATCAAGCATTTTGTGGAAGAGGAAGCTGACTCGACTGAGAACCAGATGACAGCTCTATGGATGAGCCTTCTTTTGTGATCTCATCCACTCATTGCTTGGAGCCGGATGCTAGTGGTGGGGGAGGGGAAGAAGATGGTTTCTTGCTCAAAATTGTGTTCTGGTACATTTGCTATTCAGTTAATCTAGTTTCTCTGGCACCCAGTATAATACTGCTTGTGCATCTGATCCAGAAATTGCAAAATGCATTAAAAATGAGCCATAGTTCCTTAAAATACTGTACTTGTATAAGAGAGCTGAAGACCTAAACTACCTATTGGTTTTTTAAACTAATTTAAAAATGTGCTGCCAACAGTATTGAGTATGACCAAATGTATGTACTATTTGTCATTCAGCTTTAAAAAAAAAAAAAAAGACAACTAGTGAATAACCAGAGAGTGCTTCCTTGTGTGCCGAATCCTTTGGAGTCTGTTTTCTCACTCAGTAAGAGCTAAAGCTATTCTTCATAAAATATTTATTTGAAAGAATATGCTCAGGTTCCTAAACTATGACTATGCCTATTCAGCATCTCACATTGGTGCAACTGTGCAAGGAAAAAGAGTATTCGAAGGCAGCAAATTATATTGATTAGGATTATTTGAAAAATAGGACTTAATCTAGCAATATATTGGGGGGGGAAACAGTCCACATAAATTCAAATATATGGTTAAATGATGTGCTTCTTTTGAGTCTAACACAAGTTGGGGCTGGCTTCACACTTCAAGGCTCTCAGCAAACTATCTTTCATGGGTCCCCTTCTCCTATCTGATGAGCCCTAATAAACACACTGCTGTCACCTTATGAAAATGATGAGCACGGAGATGTTGTCGGAGAGGGTCCTTTCTGAAGACCTTGTGCTCTCCATAGCAGTTTAAGTATACCAGCCCTGATGACAGTTCAGTACAACTAATACTATGTTTAAGTCTTGACAGGCTAGTAATAGAGTGAAAGTGCTATGCACTAGCTAGCCATCACTTTTGTTGTTCTGGACTCTGTGGCCAGACTTATTTCTAGATTGTTCAAACTAGCAACAAGGTTCAAAGGTAGAGGCTATTCACCGACAGGCGGGCAGGGGGAAAGGCAGGGATGGACCTACTTTCCCCCCAGACAACGGTCAGTTCTCCTTTGGGTGTACTGCTGTACACCCATACAACCTATGCTGCTCCCAGCCTCTAGGAATCCCAAAATACACTGTGCAATGAGCACGGTGCATTAGGGGATTCCTCCAGGAGTCGGGTGCTCTGGGCACCCGACTCTGTGTATGCTTGGGCTGCATGAAGCCTGAATATCCTCATGACCCTGCCGCTGGGGTTAAGGGCACGCTCACACCCTTAACCCTGGCTAAAGGCATGAGTTAAAAGTTGGGCTACCTCAAGGCAGCATCAAGCTCAATCCCGGTGGTGCACGCTGTCAGCCAAACCCAGGCTGGGCTGCCCTAGCCTGGGTTTGGCTGCTCATGTGCATTGCCCTGTAGTTTAATTTCTAGCACCATGGACACTGACAGAATAGGAAAGTTCACTGTCCTCGCCATCCCTTTGATGACACTTACTTTAGAATACTACATTTCTATAAACATTATGGGATGTGACCATAACTAGGTATGTAAGGATCAAATGAGGGAGGCAGGGATAAAGAAAAATCTCTCGTCTAGTTGAGTCCTGGGTAAGCTACCACCATCCACTATTTAAAATATGAGCAGATTCATCCTTTCAAGGGATTATTCTGGGAGAGTAAAGTGGAAAACCCCTCCTTACAAGAAAGGCGTGAGAAATCTTAGGCCTTCAAGATCATGTGGCTAGGACAGGACCCAATAAGGAGTGGCACTCTATAACAACAATTTATTAATAATTGGATTATAATGAAAACTTTAGAGGCATCAAGAATCACTGCTTTCATTCATACCAAATTCTTTCGGGTAGTGAAATCCAAAACAGATTGTGAAGAGCTCCAAAAGGATCTCTCCAAACTGGGTGAGTGGGCAACAAAATGGCAAATGCGGTTCAATGTTGGCAAGTGTAAAGTGATGCACATTGGGACCAAAAAACCCAATTTCAAGTATACACTGATGGGATCTGAGCCAGTGACTGACCAGGAGAGGGATCTTGGGGTCGTGGTGGACAGCTCGTTGAAAGTGTCGAGTCAGTGTGCGGCAGATGTGAAAAAAGCCAGTTCCATGCTAGGGATCATTAGGAAGGGGATTGAAAATAAAACTGCTAATATTATAATGCCCTTATACAAAACTATGGTGCGGCCACACCTGGAGTACTGCATACAATCCTGGTCACCACATCTAAAGGAAGACATTGTAGAAGTGGAAAAGGTGTAGAAGAGGGCAACCAAGATGATCAGAGGCCTAGAGCACCTTTCTTATGAGGCAAGGCTACAACACCTGGGGCTATTTAGTTCAGAAAAAAGACGACTTGCAGGGAGACATGATAGAGGTCTATAAAACCATGCATGGTGTAGAGAAAGTGGATAGAGAGAAATTCTTCTCCCTCTCACATAACACTAGAACCAGGGGTCATCCCATGAAATTGATTCCCAAGAAATCTAGGACCAACCAACAGAGGTACTTTTTCACACAATGCATAATCCACTTGTGGAATTCTCTGCCACAAGATGTGGTGACATCTAACAACCTGAATAGCTTTAAGAGGGGTTCAGATAACTTCATGGAGAAGAGGTCTATCAACGGCTGCTAGTCAGAGGGCTATAGGCCACCTCCAGCCTCAAAGGCAAGATGCCTCTGAATCCCAGTTGCAGGGGAGTAAGATCAGGAGAGAGAGCATGCCCTCAACTCCTGCCTGTAGACTTCCAGCAGCATCTGATGGGCCACTGTGTGAAACAGGATGCTGGACTAGATGGGCCTTGGGCCTGATCCAGCAGGGCTGTTCTTATGTAAGTAAAATTCTTCCCCAGGAACTACAAGAACCATGCAGTCAGATCCAAGCCTTTAAACAAAAATAATTTCCCTGATGCATCTAGCTAAGCTGGTCCCTATGCTTCCTACTTACTTCCAGGTAAGGAACAGCCAGTTGATTCCAAGCCCAAAGCTGTTAGTCTCCTCTTTACTTGCAATAGCTGCTGATCAGATCTCACTCAGAGGCTTCTAGGGAAGAATTGAACTCTAACACATACCCATAGGCTGTTGTCCAGTAAACTCTGCCCCTCTCTCTGGATTGGGCCACAGGGATTTGATTCTCCTGGGCTTTCTTCCGTATTTGGAGAAGCCCACCCTCCAAATTATTGAGGCCTAGTTCTCCCTCAAGTCTATTATTACAAGATAGGTAGAGCATCTGCTATGCATGCTGAAAGATCCAGTTCAATTCCTGGCATCTGCATGTAGGGCTGGGTAAGACTCTTGCCAGAAACCTGGAGAGCCACTGCCAGTCGAAGTAGACAGTACTGAGCTAGATAGACTAGTGGTCTGACTTGGTGTAGGGCAACTGCCTATATTCCTATGAAAAGGCCCCCTATTTCATGATGTTGCTTGTTTTCAGGAAAAAAATGAATGTTTGAAAATCTCATATAAGTACTGCAACTTCCACCAATCTTTGTTATACCTAAAAGACTCTTGGAAGCCCTTCTTAGAGCTGTTCCTCCTTAATTTATTACAATGTACACAAACAGTATATTCATTATTTTTCTTCTATTACTGATCATAGATAATAAGGTGGAACAATATTTAAGGTTTCTTTTATTATTAAATATTGCTATGCTTGTTCAAAGCAAATTGTAAGAGAAATCTGGTTTGACTTCCTCAAATAACCCCTTCCCACCCACCCACACAAATATCTTTGCCCATATAAAGGTAAAGTTGTGCTGTGGAGTTGGTATTATTTCCTGGTGCCCACAGAGCCTTGTGGTTGTCTTTGGTAGAATACAGGAGGGGTTTACCATAGCCTTCTCCTGTGCAGTATGAGATTATGCCTTTCAGCATCTTCCTATATCGCTGCTGCCCCATATAGGTGTTTTCCATAGTCTGGGAAACATACCCGTATACCTCCTTTTCAACTTCTTCCTGTCTGACCACATTAGCTGTTAATGTATGGTTGTGCTACGGAGCATTTTGTCAGCATGTCAACTGTTACAATGTTTTACACAGCATTTTTTGCAAATGTCTTTGGACTGGAAAAAATAAAGCCTGTTGTATAAGAGCTTTTTGAGTAACAAATCTTTAAAGTTGTATTTGAATGAAGAACTGCTCAGGAACAATTAAAAAATAATCGGTACTGTGATGTGGTAAAGGATTTTGTAGTGTTAGTACCTGAAGCCTTTGGCATGAATGGTTAAGTTGTCTTTTTGTTACAGAGATTGAAGATCTCTGGTTGCCACTTTCTTGCAGATCTTAAAGTGGGCAGGACAAGCAGAAGAGCTTTGGGACTGAAGGATACAGGAGGCATGTGCCTGAGAGGGCAGTGAGCTAAGGGAAGTAGAAAAAGCTAGAAAATGGTGAGGAAGATCTGTAGTTAAGACTGCATGGGGATGAGAGAATGGGCCGTCCTGAAAGAGGCATGTAACTAGGAACAATGTAACATCATCATAAGAAGAGTCCTGCTGAATGAGACCAGCAAGGTCCATCTAGTCCAAACCTGAAGGTAGAATGTAGCATCGCGTCTAGTAGCTATTGATAGCTCTAAACCAAAGTTTACCCAGTTGTTTGGAAGTCCAAACCATGTTTTGCATTTTGTATTGTAGTTTGTGAAACAATGCTTTGGCATGGTGGCAAAATTTAAACCTAAGTTTCAAACTTTAGAAAATGCTTCCTTATAGTTCAAACTATTGTTTCCTGTCCTCTCTTCAGTGATGAAGGGCCAATTTCATCCTCTTCTATCTTTATAATTTTAAATTATAGAGTAAATATTATCCTGTGCAAAAATATGTTACCAGTCTTGTTGATGACTGTGGAAAGCAACTGTGTAGTTTTGCAAAGCATGTTTAGTTTTAAGAATAGGAATTGCTATTAAGTAGTCTTCCAATATGACAAAATAGAGTAAGTAAATATGTGTAAATTTAAGCATGCTTAATTTAAACCTTGTGCACCTATAGTCACAGATGTTGCTAGTTTCGATATAAAGTAATTTCTTTTGGCTTATAATGGGCTCATTGTGGATATAAACAGTAACTTTATAGAAATTTTGTTCACATAGGTTTGGCAATTACTTAATTGACCATTGTCATTACAAATAGTACTTATTTAGAGCACTGTTATTTGTGCACTAAAAGGCTGTAACTGGAAATGTCTGTCTGTTTCAGACCCATTAGTGACATTTCAGCCTTCCCCTACTCTCTTGGCCTTCCTACTCACCCTTACCAAGCTTCCTTGTCAGCTCTCTTACATATTGTTCCAAGTTGTGTCATCTGATTAAGAATGGACCTATGTTTATGAAGCCTATGTGTACATTCAATCGTATATTTGGAGGGGTCCTTATAGAACACCTAGTGCATCCCTCTGGTTGATCCAGGAAATCCAGAGCTAAAGCATCCCTGGCAGATGGCTGTACAGCCCATTTTTGAAAACCTTGAATGAGGAAGAGCCCATCATTTCACCCTAGGTAATAGGTTCTATTATCAACTACTCTTACCATTAAGAAGTTGCTCTTAACGTTCAGTTGTAATCTACCCTTTTGTAACTTAAGCCCATTAGATGTAGTCCTGCCCTTTAGGGCATCAGACAACAAGTCTTTCCCCTCTTATATATGGCATTCTTTCAGGTATTTGAATAGTGCTATCATGTTCTGTTTCTTTAGTGTGCATGTCAGCCATTGCCTATTGGTGCAGCCTAAAATCACATTGGGTTTTTTTTGTTTTGTTTTTGTTTTTTGGTGCCACTATATCACACAGTTGACTGCAATCCTGAGGTCCTTTTCACATGTTCTACTGCCAGGGAAAGATCCCCCATTCTGTACCTGTGCATTTGATTTTGTTGTGCCCAAGTGCAGAACCTTGCATTTATATTTGTTGAACATCATTTTGCTTCAGCCTAGTTTTCCATTCAATCAATCATTTTGAATTGTGCTCCTGTCTTCTAAGGTGTCATTATCCCTCCCAGTTTTATGTCCCTTTTCTCATTCTGAATGGGCCTATGTAGGATAAAAGTGGATAAAAGTTTAGGATAGGAGAAAAGTGCTTTGCATGAGGAGTGCCTTCGGTGCCTCCCCAATCCCCATGGTCAACAAACAGCAATGCTCGGCAAACTGCAAAGCACCAGGATCAGCTTGGTGCCCCCTTCAGGTAGGTGCCCTGGCTGACCGCTCAGCAGACCCACTTCTATTATTTATTTATTTATTTATTTATTTATTTTGTATACCGCCCTTCCAAAATGGCTCATGGCAGTTTACAGCATGAGAAAAACAATTAAAACAAATTAACAATTGCAATCAAACTATTAAAACACAATAAAACCAATTAAGCAGCTAAAAACCCTGGAAATCAGGGCAGCAATTTAAAACAATGTAAAACAGTTAATAATTTAAAACACTGGAAGGCCAGGCCAAACAGATAGATTTTAAGGGCTCTCCTGAAGGACAGCAATGATCTCAAATTACGAATTTCTGCCAGGAGTGCATTCCACAGCCTAGGGGCAGCTAAGGCCAGTCTTGGGCCTACATATATGAAGTCGCTTTATAATGAGTGAGATAATTGTTTCATTTGGGTCAGTACTATCTACATTCTCCAAGGTTTAGATAGGAGTTTTCCCCAGCCCGCTCTAGAGTTACCAGGGATTAAACCTGGGACCTTTTGTATGCCACTGAGCTATGATCAATCCCTTAGGGTAGACCTTACTGTCTAAGATCAGGTGCAAATTTATGGTCTGAGTGCCTCAGCAGTTCATTGTGAAAACAACCACCCCCAGCCTTACCCCCTCAGTTTGGAGCTGGAGAGGGAGAAGTGGTCTTACAGCCTCCACTGCAGCTTCAAATCAAAGAGAGAAGGTTGGAGCTCCTCTGTCATGCTTATCACAATGGCAATGGAACTCTTGCCATGGTAAGTGTAGCAAGCAGAATTAGGTACCTCTACTCATAGAAAGTATGTAGCAAGTTTTGTTTGTTTTTTGAGTTATATTTTGGGAAGTGGAGTTATCATGTTGGCTAGATACTAGAAATAGGTATCATGTGGCATCTTGTAAGATACCTGTCCATTTAAAAGTGAGTATAGATGAAACTGGGAATTAAATACTGCTACTGCATTTGTTGTCATGATTTTAAATGTTTTAAAATTAAAGTTCAAATGTCATTGTGGGTGAGGTCAGAAAAAAAACTTGGAACATTTTATGTTTATAGGACTGCTCTGTATACTTCAGCTCTCTAGGTCAATGGTCTTTAGCCTTTCCAAACCTGTGACCCACCTCTTAAAAAAAACACACCCCACTTTTTTTTCTAATACCCTTTTCTCTGGTTTTGTGACACCTCCCTCCAGGCTAGAAAACCTAACTTTAACACCACCCCTGTGTTGTGTTTGCATGGGAATTTAGAATCCTGTTATCAGCCAACAGCCACTATTTGAGGAAAACCCCATGATACTGAAGAATATTATGATAGAGGCCTTAGCATGTGAAGAAGGGAATGCACCAGAGCTCAGTTCAGTTTTCATTTTCGATTTGAGGATCCGATCTGGATTTCATATGTTTATTCTGAGGGGCTTAAAAGCAGTGTTCCCCTCTAATTTCTTTCATCTGTGTGCAAAATGAGTTTTGTTCTGGGTGGCAGTATCAAGGGCAGTGTGTGCACACATGCATTTGGAATGGGGCCTTCCTAATTCAACCTTAGTGGGATATAAAATTAACTGAGCAGACAACAAAAACCTTGTGTGTGCGCACACATGTACATGCCTTAGAGGAAACACTGTTTGAAAGGACTCATCTATATAAACAGACATCTTTCTCTGGTCAAATTTAGATTGTACAAACTGTTCAGCTTCCATATTGTAAGTAGATGTAGTTTCAGGTACCTTCTTCAATGCAATTTTAAGTAAGTACCACCCAAGGGATCTCTTGCTACTAAGAATTGAGAATCAATAACCAATGTATTAAGTGCAATAAGTTCTAGGAAGCATTAGGATTAGACACTTTCTCATTTCTGATCACAGTGGAAAGATTCTTGGGCACCGTATTCTTTTAACTAGTGGTTGAATTATGAGGAAAGAGTTGGGGCCCATAATGGTATCCACATCACCTTCTCCCTGTTTTGGATCAATCATGGCACCTCTGAAGTCTTCTAAAACCAATAGTTAATAGCTATGTCTCTTCTGCCTGCCCCCCCTCCCAGGAATTTTAGCATTGTTAACAATTTGACATACTTTTTCCAGCTCTGTGCCTCACACTGCCATTTCTAAAGTGTGCCATAATTTGCCACAATTTCTTTAATCTCAATATTTCCCTCAGTGTGTAAGTCTAATATCAGTGATATTCAGTTGCATATTCATAATTCTGTATGAAAGGTATGCATGCAAGCATAATGTAATCAGTGTTTCTTGTTTAAAAGGGTGCAAACTATTCAATTAAACAAATAGTTTCTGCAGGTGCATGATGTAGCTTGTAGAATCCAATGTAAATATTTTTGCATGTCTAGCATCCTTGCTTAAACTCAGCCAAATAGGAACATGTTTGAGAAAGGTAAGCAGAAATAAGTTGAAAAATACCATCTATATATATATTTAATTCTCCTAAACGTACCTGTCGCTAAACCCATGCGTGGCAGCTCTTGCGGAAGCAGCTGCCTGGGGGATAGCGAAGGGGACTGGAGACAATGGTGGCGGGCTGGCCTGACCCTGACCCGGCCGCTGGTTGGCCAGAGGAGACAGTGGGCTGGCCTGGCCTAGCCGCCAGGAGGAGGGGGTGGGAGGAGGTGGCTGACCGGCTTTCTGGCCAGCCCATAAGCCAGAAAGTGTGGGGTAAGTGGGAGAGGAAGCCGGACGGCCAGCCCGCCAGAAAGCAAGGGGGGCAAGAAGCGGGCAGCGGGGAGGGGGGCGGACAAGATGCCGACCAGCCAGAAAGCTTGGCGTGGTGGTGGTGGGGAACAGCGGCAATGGGTGGGCCGGCCAGAGGTACATCGTAAAAGGGCCATAAAGGGCCTCCGAACCGGTTCCGTGCACATCCCTAATGTTAACCTGGACGTTGATCATTGTTTCAGAAACTTCATTAGTAAAGATGAATGTATGCCAATGGAATATTAGACAAGTTTGGCAATTTCAAAGTTAGTTTTTTTCAGGTGATTATCCATACAAAGTGTGTGAGAGTACATGTGTGTTTAATGAAGCTGCACCCACCTAGCCCTGTTGTTGAACTGGCTCCTGCCTGTTCCGTGTACATCCCTAGTTAACATTGCATGTGTGCTGGAGTGAGAATTCCAAACTACTGCTGTACTAATTTCTGAGCAGGGAAAGGGACAGTTTCCCCCAATCTCCCCTTCCCTCCGAAGCCCACTGTGTGTCACTAAAATATGTTCCTGAGGTCACACAGCCAGTGTTCTCTCTAATTTTTTTCATCTCTGTGTGGAATGAGTTTTGTTCTAGGCAGCAGTATCAAGGCAGTGTGCACGCACATGCAATCGGAGTGGGGTGTTCCTGATTCAACCTGAGCAGGATCTAAAATTAATTGCACACACATCAAAAAAACATGTGAACGTGCACATGTGCACGCCTTAGAGGGAACACTGCACACAGCCCTCAAGAACATATTTTGGTGTTGCACAGTGGGCTTCAGAGGGAAGGGGCAATGGGTGAAAATTGCCCCTTCCTCCACTGAAGTGACAAAAGACAGTAGTCTGGAACTTGCATTGCTGGACGTATGCAGTGCTAGTTTGGATGCTGACTAACAAATTTTTAGAAATGGAAAAAAAAATCCATTTAAAAAATCAAGTATGGCAAAAAATTCCACCCAACTTCTTTACAGATAAGATTTTGTAATGCTTCTAGAAACGTTGGAATCCTTAAAAGTTCCAAAGGGGAAAGCCACTCCATAACTGTAGCCCTTTATTATAGATTCGGCAGGGTGTTCCATCTTGGAGGTGCAATGGAATGTGGAGCAGGTGGTGGTTTCTTCAATACAGTCGAAGCTATACTGGATTTTTTAGATCTTTCTCTGTGTATATTAATGTCTGGTGTGTGTCCTTCTGATACCTTCCAGTTTTCAGAGACAGTTACTTTTCCTGTCTCTAGAGGGAAAGGTTGTTTGTTAGATGTTTCTTAGGTGGTCTACTATTAATGTAGTATCAACATCTGCTTTTACTTTTCAATAGAATAATTCATACTACAGTGGGGCTAGTGTTCCCAAAAAACTCATAGTGTTCAGAAACCATTATTCTGGTCATCCTGATGTGCTTTTAAAATAACAGCATTTTGCACACATGCAGGGCTCAATCTGTAGGTACATTGCCAGCATATGAAGTTATCCATAAAGTTGAACAGAACCCTATTGCTGCCCTTCCTTTTTGACATGTACACAGATATGCAGAGCTGCAGGCAGTTATGAGGAATGAAAGACCTGTGCATGGCTTGACTGATCATGAGCTCCTTGCCCAAGCAGAGGGGGCAAACTAGACAGGGCTATGTAAGGTGTTTGAAGGCTTTATATTTTAATAGGGTGCACTGCTGCACATGCACATCCATGGAAACATGAAGTGGTGAAAAGGGCCTCTATTGTACCCTCTGGTGCATCTTTTGTGTGCAGCTGATGAATCAGTAATGGATTTGGCTGAACCCCAGATTGGTACTCTTCTCCCTTCTTCTCATTCTCAGTGTTGTCCACCAAAGAATGCCAAAATTGAGTTTTATTTTAAACAAACGTTTCAAAAATACTGTATCATATCTATATACAACCTGGCATTTGCATCTCGAAGCAATGTACATAAGTTAAAATACAAGTATAAAATGGAATAAAAATATTAATTAAAACAATTTTGATTAATTTAAAGCCCGAGAAAACAGGTGTCTGAAGAGTACTGAATATTCTTTTGTATACTGCAACCAGATTTTACAATAAACAGCTAGGAAGGAGATACATGTATTTTATCTATTTACTGCTAAATGTATGCAGAGTAATAGCTTGCAATTTTTTTTATTTATTTAACATATTTTTATACTGCCCAAAGCCTATGTCTCTAGGTGGTTCACAGCAAAGCAAAACAAATGACAACAGAAAAGGTTAAAACATTAGTTAAAACAAAATAAATAACAGAAAAGTTTAAAACATTACAACAATTTAAAATTTTAAAACAATATTTAAAACTATGTTAAAACTATTAAAACAACATTTAATTAAAAGCCTGAGTGAACAGATGTGTCTTTAAAGACTTTTTAAAAGTTGTTAGTGATGGGGAGGCTTTTATTTGGTGGGCCACTGTGTGAAACAGGATGCTGGGCTAAATTGGCCTTGTGCCTGATCCAGCAGGGCTGTTCTTATTTCAGCAAGGAGCACATTCCAAAGCTTCAGGGCAACATTTAAAAGTGAATGTTGAAAAAGTGAGTATTATAGTTGTGGGGTGGGGACATTAGGTAGTTCAGGAGGTACTGGCAGATCCTGGCTTATCTGAACTAGCTTTTGAACTTGCTTATTCCTCCCTTCCCTTCCAGCCAATACTTTAGATCCGATTGGCTGGCTGAGTGGAGGCATTGCCATACCGTTTTAAATCTCTCACTGAGTACTCTAGGTGCTTTGCTTTCCCATTGGCTTCTCTGCAGTTTCTTCCCTCACAAAGCAGTGCTTCTTGTACATCTCCTGTCAGGATGTGCATGAAACTAGGCGGGGGAAGTTCAAAGGCAGGGGGTTGACTTTAAGGACGGGGGAGAGTGCACTTACCTCTCCCTCTGCTTTCTCCCCATGGTGCTCCATTGCGAACACGTGCTGGGTGCTTCTGTTTAGGAGCAGATGGGGCGGCAGGGAGGTATGTTGCTTCCCCGCCAGACCCATTTGTAATGGCGCACCGGCAGGGGAATAGCGGAGGCAGGGGTAAGTGCAACCTTCCGCGCCTTTAAAGCCAAAAACACACACACTGGCCTTTGAACCGACGGAACTGCCAGTTCCATGCACATCCTTAACCTTCTGTCCTGCCGCACAATTCTCTTGGAATTCAGGGTGTTTGATGTTAAAATCGCTTACTCTGTCAGTGTAATTGGTACAATCTGCTATTTTGACAATAGAATCATTTTGTATTTGGCTTTGCCTCTTCAAGTCACTATTTTGTGTTAGTGGCTCCCAAGATTCTGGGGGTGGGAGGACTGGCTCCCAGAAGCTTTAAGTCTGCCTTCTCCAGCTATAGATAAATCCCAAATATTAGGGGGCAGATTGCCTTGAGTAATAAATGTCTTCCTTTCTCTTTAAATACTATTTAACTTGCTCAGTTGAAGAACTGAAATATTGTACCTAAATAGGCCAAGGTATTAACCTACTCTTACCACATGGTTTAGGACAGGTCTATCAACACATTAAGATTAAATAATTTATAGAAGATTTATCCCTCCCCATAGTTCCAATTTTTGGATCATAGTTTAGGAACACATAGGAATTAATGACACAATACAGATTAGCTCCAAGATTAAAAATGAAAATGAATAATTGAGGATGGTGCACACTACATGAGAAGGAAAGAACACAGAAGAAGGAAAAACCAATAATAACAATAATAATATATCTATAATAATAACAGCAACAATATTGATAATAAGATTCAGCCATCCCAGGTCCTTGGGAAGTACTTGATGTCTGGATAAAACAAACCAGTCAACAATACCTGTCTGATTGTGTAAACAACAACAACAACAATAATAATAAAAACATAATAATGACTTTTAAAAACTGTTATTCTATTACTGAGGAATGTAAGTGGCTGTATGTATTTGGACAAAAGAACAACAAAATGATGAAAATCCTTGCATTTGAATGCATAATCTTATAAAGATAGAATGAATGTAGTCCATTTTTCTCTAGGCAGTTGGAGGAAAGCTTGTGCCATTGCTGGCACAACCTATACCTAGTAATCTGATTACCTTTACACACAGTAACATGTAAATGGATAAAGAGAATTAGGGATAGAATCTTGACCTTATTGGCTTGAGTAGTAAAGTGTTTGTTGTTTTTTTACAAGGATAGAGATTTATTTATTTATTTTTAATATTTTGCCTTTAAGGCGCAATGCCTAACATGGAAGCTTACAATAAAATACTGCTACATCTGTATATATAAAGCTGCTTGGGCCTCACTCACTCATTGACAACTCCCAGACCAAACTATAAAAGATAGAAACCTGCTATTTAACAGATAGGTTCAAGACACTCACATACACTAGCAGAAAAAATAAAAAAAAACCCAGAAAAATTCATTAATTTCCTGGAAAATGTGGAAAGCCTTCCCAGTGGAAAAGTATGGGAAATGATGCCTTCTAACAAACTTTGGACAGGTTGAAATGTAAAAAATGCAGAATACACATGTAAAGGGTAAAAAAATACTCCAAGTATAATCTGATCCACAAACCACAAAAGGCATCAACAATACAGAGATAATGTAAATACAGACAATGTGGGCTAATGAAAAGCTCCACAAGTGCTAAAGTGCAAAGCTATAGTGCAAAAAAAGTGGGAGGATAATAAGTCTTTCTGATGGTGTGCTGTGTTAGATGAATGCAATGTAGCATGCAAGAGCCAGCAGGAGAACAGATTAGGGCTGCTTGGACACACCTCTTACTAGCTTCCGTCAATTTTGGATGCCGCTGCACAGAACCTGGCAACGCCGTAGGTAATAGTGAGCTTAGAGTCAGAAAGCAGCATAGACACATACAGGTAGATATGGCGTGAATGGGTACTTGCATAGCAATGGGTGGATAAAGGAAGAGCGAATGTCTCTGTAATACAAACATGAAGTAGGACATGCTCACTTATTTCAATCTCCCCGGAGCCGCAGGGGCATTGTTGCTTTGCAAGTGGGATCTTTCTGAAATGGCCTTCAAGCACAGCAGACAGGAGGGCGTGACAATGTGCCAAGGTGAATGCCTTCCTGTGTTTTGGGACTTCCAAATGAGTAAGATATGATGCTAGGCAGGGTAAATATGTAAGGCATTCCCTGATGAGAAAATTCGTGACCCTGCTTAAATCAGTTTGGTGCTCTATATCTATTCTACACTGTTTAATAGAAGCTTTGACCTGATCATAGCCCATATTAAGTAGAATCAAGGGGGAAAGGCCCAAGGATGCTCTTTTTGCCTCAGTTGACTGTTTCTATTTAGATTGGTAGTCATCACATAAGGTTAAGGGAGCAAGACCAAAGGGGTGAAAGGACAGTCTGAGCCAATAGCTGAGAATGTCCACTGATACCCAGACCTCCACTTTGATCAGGCCTGTCTCCAAGCGCAGAGTGGCATTAGAGACATAACTTGGAACTTAGCTTTCCAATGTGATTATTCCTGATGCTTTCCTACTGTTTACTGATTTGGTTTTCCTCTGTTTGGTTCTGTTTGGTTGCTTCTGCTTGGTTTTCTTGCTGTGATTGTTCACATTGCCACAATTTTTGCCCTTTTCTCTTCATATAGCTTTGCATGAGGCTCCATCTGCAGAGCAAACAATTGCCCATCCCCTATTAGCACCTTTCGAAAGCATTGCAGTTTATACAATAAGGACCCCTAACATTTTTGTTGAAAAGCAGTGTATAAACTGATTAATAAGAAAAGCTGATGGATACATCTCTTACAGACAGTGGAACTACTTGCTTCAGGATTAAACTCAACTAGATTTGTTGATATTCAGAAACTAGTACTAAGCCAAGGATTTCATAATTTCTATCCATGTATTAACTAGGACTTTCTAGGTGCTTGCAAGCTGACTTGTTCTCCAAGTATGTGCAGTGTCCATACCACCTAGTGACCATAACCAGTAGCACACATATTTGGTTGTTGCATTTATACCATGTATTTCTTCCAACAAGGAACTCAAGGTGGTTTGTGCTGTTCTCCAACAGCAGTCCAACTTTTGACCAGATGTAGGACCTGCTTAACATTTGGGAATTAGGAGGCAACATTTCTGGATTGGAGG
Organism: Hemicordylus capensis; assembly: GCF_027244095.1. NCBI lineage: Eukaryota > Metazoa > Chordata > Lepidosauria > Squamata > Cordylidae > Hemicordylus > Hemicordylus capensis. Next base: position 386,400,917 of record NC_069657.1, on the reverse strand, counting down.
GTATGGCTTTTTAGACATAGATGGTCTTGGAACCTGTTCTACAAAGTTGAATAGAAAGTGCATGGGTGGGGGGGTGGGGGCAGGCAGGGACCAAGTCAGTAGTTGGTAGACTACAGGATGCAAGTCTGAAATTGCTAGTTTACACAATTCAGTGAGGTTTGTCTGGTGTTGCTTTTCCAGAGTGACATAATTACTCTTAATAAGTAAATATGGGGTGTAGCTAGTATCATGGTAGGTTGGCCATAGGAGAGAGCAAGGACTAGGTAAACTACAGGTGAAACTCGGAAAATTAGAATATCGTGCAAAAGTCCATTAATTTCAGTAATGCAAATTAAAAGGTGAAACTGATATATGAGACAGACGCATTACATGCAAAGTGAGATAAGTCAAGCCTTAATTTGTTATAATTGTGATGATCATGGCGTACAGCTCATGAAAACCCCAAATCCACAATCTCAGAAAATTAGAATATTACATGGAACCAAGAAGACAAGGATTGAAGAATAGAACAATATCGGACCTCTGAAAAGTATACAGTGTACTGTGCTTGATTGGCCAGCAAACTCGCCTGACCTGACCCCATAGAGAATCTATGGGGCATTGCCAAGAGAAGGATGAGAGACATGAGACCAAACAATGCAGAATTGCTGAAGGCCGCTAATGAAGCATCCTGGTTTTCCATAATACTTCATCAGTGCCACAGGCTGATAGCATCCATGCCACGCCGCATTGAGGCAGTAATTGCTGCAAAAGGGGCCCAAACCAAGTACTGAATACATATGCATGCTTATACTTTTCAGAGGTCCGATACTGTTCTATTCTTCAATCCTTGTCTTCTTGGTTCCATGTAATATTCTAATTTTCTGAGATTGTGGATTTGGGGTTTTCATGAGCTGTACGCCATGATAATCACAATTATAACAAATTAAGGCTTGACTTATCTCGCTTTGCATGTAATGCATCCGTCTCATATATCAGTTTCACCTTTTAATTTGCATTACTGAAATTAATGGACTTTTGCACGATATTCTAATTTTCCGAGTTTCACCTGTATAGAACTGTGATGCAAGGTAGCAGGATTATGGTCCTATAGATGTGGCTGTTAGATCACCATTGGTGACCAGGAATCTCTTCCAAAGCCTTGCCTGTGTGGATGGACACAAAGGAAGAATCTTCTCCCCTCCCCTTCCCTCCTCGCCCTGCCCCTGAGTTCTTCATGCACTGCAAAGAACTTGGAGGAGTGTATGCATCATTTGGTTTTTGAACAGAAATATTGTATAAGTGAGAGCAGCAGTGCAAACTACATTTCATCTAATCACACAATTATTTATTGCTCACAACTTACTGGAAAAGCTGAATGCACAAAACAGAAGGATCATAACCTCAGCGGAAAGGTATATGCTCTGCATGCAGAAGGTCCAAAGTGCAGCCCCTGACATCTCCAAGTAGGGCTGGGAAGTTGACCTCTGAAACCTTAGAGAGCTGCTGCTACTCCCTGGATATAGCACTAGGCTAGATAGACCAATGGTCTGACTTACCATTAGTCTGACTTACCAATACATTACTTATAGGCAGCTTCCTATAAGTAATGTATTGTAAGGTAAAGTGTGCCGTCAAGTCGGTGTCAACTCCTGGTGACCACAGAGCCCTGTGGTTGGCTTTGGTAGAATACAGGAGGGGTTTACCAGTGCCTCCTCCCAGGCAGTATGAGATGATGCCTTTCAGTATCTTCCTGTATCTCTGCTGCCTGATATAGGTGTTTCCCATAGTCTGCTAAACATGCCAGCGGGGATTTGAATCAGCAACCTCTGGCTTACTAGTCAAGTAATGTAGATTGGTGGAAAACAATTACAACTTATTTGTGGGTCTGTTTTCTGGTTCATCTGATCATAGGACTGTTCAGGCCCCTGAGGAGATCATACAGGCCAACCAGTCATAGACACTGTTCACTCTAAGGCGTGCGCTAAGGTGTTTTTGGATGTCCACTCAGTTCAATTTAGATCCCAATCAGGTTGAATCAGGAAGGCCCCATTCTGAATGCATGTGTGCACCTGCTGCCTTGATACTGCCGCCCAAAACAAAACTCATGCCTCACATAGATGAAAAAAATTAGAGGGACCACCGGTCATAGAGGCTTCTGTTGCAAAACTGAAACTGTTCACCAGTTTCCTCACATACCTTCTCATACAGAGGCCTTCTGGGCTTGCCAGTTGCAAAGGTAATACACAGCAGGAAAGACCAATCCTCCTATTGAGTTTTCTGAGGCTGCCAAAGGAGTTGGCAGAGCGGAGGGGCCAGCTTCTTGTATCAAGTCTGGCTGGGATACACTCAGAAGCAGCTAGAGGGATGTCTCCTTTCCATGTGTGAAGTTTCAGGCATTCCCTCCCTCCTCCTGTGATATCTCTGCATGACCAAATACTTTGGAGAGGGAAGAGGTAAGAATGACAATAAATAAATGGCTGGCTAACAGCAGGGCCAGACAAAATGTCTGTATCCCTAATAGGGCGGACAAAACTCAAGATAGCTAGAGAGGTAGGACTTGCTTGGATCCTCCCTATGGACCAGAAGAGAAGAATCCAGGATCCCATAGTATCCAGAAGAATCCAGGATCCCACTTTGCATTAAGCCAATTAACTATTTTCAAGGATAGAAGACTAAAAATTGTCAGCTTTGCCTCATTGATTAGGGAGGTTGTGTCTTGAGTAATTGCTGGTTACAACCACAATCAGCAAGTGCATATTTGCTTATGTTTTTAGTTTATTGATTCAAATTAAGAATTGTATTTGCATCAGTAATACTTTAGTTCAATGCTGGCAGTCACATCATCCGTAGAACTGAGTTACACCCATCACTTGGCTGCAGAATGTAGAGCTTCAGTTCCAAATTATGCAGATTATATTGCTGGTTTTGCAGCTGTTGCATCATCTATTTGTTACACTTCTGAGAAGAATGCATTTGCTGCTTTTTAGATACTGAAGTATGTAATTCCCCAGACTGTAAAAACAATACCTCTCCCTTTGAAAGAAAACTACAGTGTTCATGCAATAAAGACAATGCAACATTATTGTAATGCACAGAAAATATAAGCCCTGGCTAATGAGTCGTTTTTCCTAACTTAGCAAGTTTGTCATGAAATTTATAGGTGCTTAGTTTTTAAAATGTTGTGCGGGGTGATGGTGGTGCATGGATAGATAATGTGTAGGATTATATTGGTTGATTAAAGTTTTACATAAACTAGTAGTGGCACGCTGTGCAGAGAGGACTATTTATTTTGTATATATATTTGATTTGATTTGATTTTATAATTGTATATCCTGCTCTTCCTCCAAGGAGCCCAGAGCGGTGTACAACATACTTACATTTCTCCTCACAACAACCCTGTGAAGTAGGTTAGGCTGAGAGAGAAGTGACTGGCCCAGAGTCACCCGCAAGTATCATGGCTGAATGGGGATTTGAACTCAGGTCTTCCCAGTCCTAGTCCAGCACTCTAACCACTACACCAGTTATCCCTCGCCAACCGCAAGGGTTCTGTTCTGGGAAAACTTCATGGTTGGTGAGCAATTGAAATACATTAGAATGGGGTTAGGAGAATCACAGTCATGAGAAGACTGAAAAAGAAAGAAAAAAGACCCCAGAAATGGCCAAAAACCACCCGGAATCCCTTTAAATTAATAGTTAGCAAGAGGAATGAAGGAGAAACGCCAGAAATCACCCCAGAATCCCCCACAATTGCAAACACTCCCCCCCCCCCCAATTACCAAGAAATCTCACCAAACCATGGATACTCAAGTCACATTTGGTGAGACCTATCACAATTTCCCAGTCGGGGATACTCAAAACCACAGTTGGGAAAACCATGGTTGGCAAGGGGGATGACTGTAATTGGAGACATAGGAGTCATCCACTAGTGCCAGTGAAATGCCTACAAAGACATTATCCAAATCTGGCTATCTTGTAAGATCTAAGCTGAAACTATGTACTTTATATTTCAGACATATTCAGCTGGTCAAAAAACACTGTCCTCTCTTTCAGTGTTGTTTTGCCCTACAAACATTAACCTATTCATTTATACTCCTCTCCCTCATTGGCTTCATTTGCCCTCAGAAATGTCATTATGTAAGGTAGCCAAACTGGTTGATTATGTAGTATTGACATCATGCTAGATACATTATCCTTGAATAATTGGGATCATGCATATGACTGATTCTGTAAACATTGCCCTTGCTCTCATGTCATTCTGTTCTTAGTGACACTACCAGGCATCTAAATCTGAATGGCTATGTAGCATTGTGATGTCATCATGTTCATATGTGCACCCCAATCAGCTGTGATTGCCCATGTGACTGAACTAGGTAAAAGAAAGAAGCATTATCTAGATGGGTAGGAAAATAATGCCAAAATTGCAAGAGCAGATAGAGAAGATAATAGTGGACAGGACTGAAAACAATGACAATATCCTTTCATTAAGGGAGGGGTTTTTTTGGTGGGGGATATTTCTATCTTCCCTCACAGAAAGCACTGTTCTGTTTTTAGCATGAAAGTTGAAGTGGGAGAATGAACAGTCCTAATTACATCAATGGAATGCCACCTTTAAAAACAGCTCTTCTCAGAATTCTCTTTTCTATAGACTGCCAGCACTGGGACAACATTAATATTTTTGTCGCAAAAGATCAGTGGTGATAGATTCAGTTTCCACAGTGCATGTGTCCAATGCATGTGTACTAGGAGAGGTTGTTGGTATATACCACAAAGTAGGACCTACTGCCAAATGAACATGTATAGGACTGGGCTGCCTGTGTGTGTTCTATTTTCTCTCACTTTAACCAGTTCAATACAGGAGATGTATCATTCTGAGGAGTTCTAAAATATGTATCTGGGTTGCAAATCTTCCACAGTTCTGCCAGCTTTTTTTGCTAGCTCTCTATTCTTACTGTCAGGCTTTTATCTCTAAGAGTGCTACCTAAAGCTACTACGATTGCCAGACAATAAATATTTAATCCCTTTCAGGTTGTTTTTTTTTTAATTTATTCTGTTAAACATCAATTGGTGAATTTTTTTGACATTTTCAGCATTTTGATTCATCAATTCTGACCTAGTTATTTGTGTTCATTTTAAATGTAAATATGTTCTCTTCTGTTTCAGTATGCAAAAAGCAGTAGGATTTAAACTTTTTGAAAGGGATATTGGTTCTAAAAGATAGCAGTCATATGTGGACCCCATGCCTCTTTTTGCTTGGTATCGGAGACAAGGTAGAATATTTGCATGAAACAAGGAGTTTGCTCATGCTTGCTGCTATTCACATGATCTGCCTGTGAGGCATACTCTTGGCTCTTGCAAGGGCATGTGGCCAAATCACATGAGACAGCAATTCAGTGTTATAATAATCACACTGAAGGCCTGCCACTGGTGATGTAGCTTAAGGCATCACCTATCTCCATAGCAGTTCCTCTCTGAATAGTTAGACTGTATATCTGTGTACTTTTGCTGCTTTCAGGGTCTGAATGATAATTTTTCTTTTAAATACCTTTGTCTCCAGGACATCTACACAATAGCAGAGGAAGCAAATCTTGCCTGATTTCAGGTTACTTTCTTATGTTCTATCCTGGTTATGCTTGTTATATCCCAGGTATGAGGCAAGGCTACATCATCTGGGGCTTTTTAGTTTGGAAAAGAGGCAACTATGGGGAGAAATGATATATAAAATTATATTCTCTGTGTGTGTGTGTGTGTGTGATTGTATTTTATATGGTATATAAAATTGTGCATGGAGTAGAGAGAGTGGACAGAGATACATTTTTCTCCTTCTCTCAGAACACTAGAACCAGGGGTCATCCCATGAAACTGATGGCCAGGAAATTTAGGACCAGCAAAAGGAGTACTTCTTCACACAGCCCATAATCAATCTATGGAATTCTTTGCCATATGATGCAGTGATGGCCACTAGCTTGGATGGCTTTAAAAAGGGCTTAGATAAATTCATGGAGTACAGGCCTAACAATGGTTGCTAGTCTGGTGGCTATAGGCCACCTCCAGCCTTAGAGGCAAGATGTCTCTGAATACCAATTGCAGGGGAGCAACAGCAAGAGAGAGGGCATGCCCTCACCTCTTGCTTGTGGGCTTCTCAGAGGCATCTGGTGGGCCACTGTATGAAACAGGATGCTGGACTAGATAAGCCTTGGGCCTGATCCAGCGAGGCTGTTTTGTGTTCACCAGCCTATTTAATCTTTTCATGAGACTTATACAGGCAGGAGTTAAAATGTAGGAGGGACAAAGATACAAAAGGAAAATGATAATGCCAGTTTAAATGCATGCGTTACTAGCATATTGTTTTCCCATCGTAAATGCACATGCGGTCAGTGTGGTGAAGGACCGTGAGATGGTAACTGAAAATGTCTACTTTCTTTGAGACCCTACCTTATTATATTACCATCCTGCTAGCACGCAAGTTCTAATCAGGGGTCTGAAGCTGTCCATCTGTCTTGTACCTTTTTCTTCTTTACAGTAACTTGTATGGGTGTTCTTTTAATATATTCAGTTGTTGTTGGTGCGTGTGTGTTCATACTGATCAGTGTGTTATCAATACCAGCAGTGGGCACTATACAGCCTATTTGTGTCCACCCCCCACACACTTATTTCAGATTTTTAAAATCTTCTATAGTTTTGCTCTGATTTTAAGACTAAACGTATCTTTTTTTTCTGTATGTTGAATTATTGTGAAGGAAAGATCATTGCTTTGCAACTGTTGTTACTGGAGCCTTTGAGCTCTTAACAATATACCCATAATATATACAGCAAAACAGTAAGCAACTTTGTTTCATCTTAAAGCACAAGCCTTACCAAGTTTACTTAAAAATAACTCCCGTTACCTCTGTGGAACTTACTGCTTAGTACATAGGCTTTCAGCCTTTGACTCTAAACTTACAACTGTGCACCCTCCCTGATACCATATTTCTAATCTTGAGCAGCACTCTTCCGGTATTGTTTTACAACTACCATGAAACCATGTATCTGAGGACATGCACTTGCTTGAAGTTAATTATTTTGGAAATCTGGTTATATGTGGTAATGCTCAAGTATCAATCAAGCAAATAGGCCACAGTGGAGAGAGGAGGGTGCTAGTGATATTTGCCGGTTGGTTCTTCACCTGAAGGAAATATTCACCTGTCCCTCTATTGCAAGTAATTAGCAATATGCATGCCTACTACTACTAACAAGTTGTCTGAACAAATTAATTCCTGAAAAGAAACTTGCAGTCTGACTACTTTTCAAAAGGACCTGCAGTATTCTCTGTGGTTCAGTTTAAAAAAACAACCTTTGGCTAAACTCTTCTTTCTTTTTTTTCTTTTTTGGTCAGTGATTTCAGTTACATTTTCCTAAGCAATGATTTATCTGAGTTGCCAAATCAGTTTGGATACATAATTGGATTGCAAATTAGATTGAATTATTTGAAATAGGTATCACCATATTTTTTTGAAAACTATTTCTATTTCCTTAAAACTGCCTAATGTCAAAATTTACAACTTTCCAAAACATATTTGCACCTCTAATTTATGTTTAACATTTTGAAAATACCTTCAAGTGCTTTAAATATATTTTTAATTTCCCCTTTATACTCCCAAATATAGGGCAAAACCCAGCTTTTGCTTCTTGTATAACTAATAACTGAAACACATAAAATGTCTCTTAATTCCTCTTTACAGATACATTATCTATAAGGAGAAGCTATATATTTTGATTGTGCAGGCAATCTAACCACATGGAAATGAGAAACCAAATAATGGGTTTACCATTAAAGTAAACCATCATATTCATTTTTATTTGATACTAATGAAAATTAGTAGTGTTCAGGTTATGACCCTGGATAGGATACTTGAATAAGTTTGCTAGTATTTGGAAGGACCACTTCTTGCTATCTTACTGCCTAAGTTAAGCCACCATCTAGATCAATATCATGAATATCAAAATACCTTTTAACCTCTGAGTTGCTACAATTGCACACCCAGGCCCCAGTAAAGACAGGACACATGTAATTTGGAGAAAATTAGGGCCGCTTTATTGACTTAAGTACAAATAACCTGCAATGAGGAACTAACTCAACAGAGTATGGGTGCCACCCATATAGGTCGGCCTCAAAAGGAGGACTATCCAGAGCAGGGCGAAGGACTGGGTGATTCAGCCAGGCACCGAGCCCTGACATCATCACACTGTGAGGTTTTATCCCTGCTGAGGAAGGCCAGCCTGACTCACCTCAACCTGTAAAACTCTGGGTGGTGAACCAAGCCATCCTCCTAGTAGGGGCAGTTCCCAGCCCCATGGCCACCGAGCTGTTCCTTGGCTCCCTCGCCCTTTAATTGGTCCTCAAGTCCAACACCATTACCAATACAGCCTACCCAACCCACACACAACTATAAAGTGACCAAGGGAGTCCTAAGCAGTGGAACCTTATGAGGAATGTCAGAAGTCAGTGAAAGAAGGCCACACCTGGAGCCAATCGGGTGTGACCCAAAAAATTCCTACTTGGCCCCAAAAGGCTATTGGATAACCCTCACTGATGACGAGATGGGTGAGTGAGTGCCTTACCCCAGAGCAACTAGGAGAAAGAGAAGAGAGCCTGCCATTTTATGCAGGTGCTCCCTCACTCCCATTAGCCAATCACTGATACGAGCAGGGGGAGACAAGATGGCAGGTCATGTGCCTGCCCGTGGAGCTGGGGTGCACAACTCCGCCCCTGGCTTTGCCATGAAATACAGCAGCAGGGAGCGGCTTTTCTGCTGGCAACAGTTATACCACTACTTGTAATAATACTAGCAGCAATGTCTTTCCCCGGTTGTAAAACATATAGTAAAAGAAAAGTGTGCCGTCAAGTCGATTTTGACTCCTGGCGCCCACAGACTGGGCGGCCTTTTTACCCAGGCTTTTATATAATTGTCTCTGCTGCTGCTTCTTTGTATTGTTCTTTTTTTATGCTTGTATTTTAAATCTTTTAAATCAAATTTGTTTTTATATTTTATAAAATATATTTTATATTTTAATTGTGGCTTTTTTATAATCTTGCTTTTAAATTCTGTGTAAACCGCCTTGGAATTGTTTTTAATGAAAGGCGGTATATAAATTTAACAATCAATCAATCAATCAATAAATACAGAGCCCTTTGGCTTTCTTTGGAAGAATACAGGAGGGGTTTACCATTGCCTCCTCCCACACAGTACAAGATGTTGCCTTTCAACATCTTCCTATATTGCTGATGCCCGATATAGGTGTTTCCCCATAGTCTGGGAAACATACCAGCAGGGATTCGGTATATTACCACTATACAGCAGGTATTCGAACCAGTTCAGTATGTTAAAGCTCTTAGGGTTGCTTTATTTATTTTTCCAGTTTGTGTGTAGGAAAAACATTATATATTAATGCATTAACACATTTTGCTGCATGCTCACGTACTGAGAATCTTTTGCTATCAGACATAGGAAGCCACTTTATACAGAGTCAAACCGTTGGTCCATCTAGCTCAGTATTGTCTGCAAACTGGCAGCAGCTTCTCCAAGGTTGCAGGCAGGAGTCTCTTTCAGCCCTGTCTTGGGGATGCCAGGGAGGGAACTTGGAACCTTCTGCATGCAAGCATATAGATGCTATTCCCAGAGCAGCTCCATCCCCTAAGGGGAATATCTTAGAGTGCTCACATGTCTCCCATTCAAATGCAAACCAGGATGGACTCTGCTTAGCAAATTCATGCTTGCTACGACAAGACCAACTCTCCTCCCAGCTGTCACAACTTCCCATTGTGTGACACCTGGCAAACTACACATGTACAGTCTTCACATATGATGGTGTTCGTGAGTATTTTCTTACATCTGTGTATGGAAACATTCATTTATGCAATGTTTAGTGACATAAATTTAAAGTCCTGTGTCTGTTGTAATTTCTCCAGGCACTGGAAAACATTTAAAGCTCAATAGCATAGGAAAAAGAGGTGAAGTTTTAAAAAAAAAAAAACATACAAAAAACCCTATAATATATATTTCTCTTTATCTTGGTGTCTCACTGCAGGATGACGTAGCCTTGCTGAGGATTTATCAACTAAGCAGAAAATGAGCTTAACATCTTGGTTTTTAGTGAGCAGTGGAGGCACCCGCCACAGGCTGCCACGAGAGATGATTTTTGTTGGAAGAGATGACTGTGAGCTGATGTTGCAGGTAATCTACAGTTGAAGCACTGATCCAAGTTTGGATTTAATATCCTAGACACACACTTCTTTTTGAGGATTATGTTTTGAGCTGTTAAGTATTTTGCTGTCTCATTTCTAACTTCTGCTAGCAATTTAATCATTCTTCTCATTCCCTGTAGAAAAACAGGAATAATGGACTACAGTGACTGCATACCAAAAAGTTTCCCTTTCCTTCCTTCCTTTTTGCTATGACCTGAAATTTATTTATTTTGTATATCATATTTATATACTGTCTGATATATACATCTCTAGGCAGTGAATGAATGAATGAGGCATATAATCACATACATTTTGTCTCCATTTGAACAAAGAGCATTCCCTCACTTCTTCTCCAAAGGAATTCTCAAGGTTTAGAGGCGATTTTGTGAAAAGGTCTTCTGGGTGGCACCTCCACTTGTCTGCTATCTTGTCTATGGTGGTGTACACAGTCCAAACTACAATATAAAAACAAAAACACTTTCACAGAATAAAAACCAATTAGAAACAATTCACAGAATGAACTGAATAAAAACAGTTTATTTATTTATTTATTTATTTATTTGAAACATTTAATTTACTGCCCACTCCAAAGACTCTGGGCGGTGTACAAAAACATGCAAAGCAAGACAACATTAAAATTATATTCTAAATTAAAAACTAAAGTAACTAACAAAAAAGGAAATAACCAAATAGGTAAACTGCAGGGCAAAAGCCTGGCGAAAAAGAAAAGTCTTCAATAGAGATTTAAAAATCAGTCTCTCAAGCCTCATGGGCTGACTGGGTTTTATATTAATTAAAAAGAAAAGGAGAATCTCTGGTAGATAGTCTTGCTGCCACCAAGCATTCCTTAGTTAACAGAGTTACCTCAGACTGGAATGGGAACGCTAAAACTTCCAGTCCACCCTTTACTTTGCTAGAAGCAAACGGTTCCACTTATATATGTTTATGTGGGGAAGTAGCAGGCTTTGCTATCCCATTTAAGGGCATGTAGACTCATGCTTCCACCTCTCCCTATGCCGGAGTCAGTCAGACAATCTAAGAGGGCTTCTAAAAACAAAGAAAACAATTTATTGGTTTATTATCCCACCCCTGCAAAAAAAGAATAAGCCAGTTCTGGATTTCCCACATAGCTATTGCAAATAATATTGGCTTCGTGGTTACAAGAGTTTTTCAAAAAGCCCAGATGGTCTCAGGCAGTACTTAACTTGGTCATTTACTAGGCTAGTGTTGAAGACAGTTACAAGAAGCAAAAACTTGAGTATACAAAGCAACACACACAAAAGAAAATAACTTCTAACCCAAGTCTTAAAACACTTTCTCCTAAGTCTATACTTCTGAAGCCATCATCCTTGGCTTCCTCTCTTTGGACCTCACCAGGACAGGTGAGACTAACCCCTGCAGTCCCTGACCCCCAGGGACTTGCAGAACTCAGCCTGAGAGAATCTGGCAAGACTCAATTGCTCCTCTCTCACCTGGGCACACCACCTTCTTCCCAAGAGCCCTTTAGTTGTGCCCAACTTGATAACTGATTGGGTCATGACCTAAGGGCTACAGAATGTCAATCAAGGAAAAACCACCTTTTATGTTAACCTTACAATTTCTGGTTGCCCACCCACTACAGGTAACAGGGTTCATGACAAAGAAGGTGCTCTCTTAAGTACCCGGGACCTAAGCTGTTCAGGACTTTATAGGTGATGATCAGTACTTTGTATTTCATTCAAAACATATCGGCAGCCAGTGCAGTTCTTCTAGAATTGGTTATATGGCCCCTTCATTTTGTCCCGGAGACCAACCTGGCTGCCGCATTCTGTACCAGTTGTAGTTTTCAAACTATGTACAAAGTGCATAGTTTGAGTGCATTACAGAAGAGTACACTCTACTCACCCTGAGCCATTTTTGGAAGGGTGGTATAGAAATCGAATAAATAAATAATAAATACTCATTACAAAAGAGTGCAGAGTGCAAGCTACGTAGAGTACATTATAGTAGTCAAGCTTGGTGGTCACCAGTATATGTACCACTGTGTTAAGGTAATTTATCTCCAGAAATGGGCATGGCTGATGTATCAGCCACCGAAGCTGATTAAAAGTGCTTCTGGCCATTGCCTCAACCTGAGAAACCAGAGAGAGTTTTGACCCAGGAGCACTCCCAAGCTACATACCTGATCTTTCAGTGGGGAGTGTAACCCCATCGAGAACAGGCAGATCTAAACCATCTCTCGGGTCTTAACCCCCCACCCTGTAATCAGTACCTCTGTCTTATTTGGATTCAACTTCAGTTTATTATCCTCATATAGCCCATTACTGCCTCCAGGCAGGCATTTAGGGAGGTTATGCCATTTCGTGATGAAGTCAATAAGGAGAAATAGATTTGGGTTTCATCAGTATATTGATTACATCCTGCATCAAATCTCCTGATGATCTTTTCCAGAGGTTTCATGTAGATATTAAAGAGCATTAGAGACAATATGGAGCCTTGTGGAACTCCATAGAGTAACTCTTGCTTTGCAGAGCAACACACTCCAAATGACACCTGGAATTTACTTGAGAGCTAGGACTGGAACCACAATAAAATAGTGCCACGTAATCCCACCATCCTCAGATAACCCAGAAGATACCGTGGTTGATGGTATTGTAATTGTAAACCTCCCTGAGCCATTTTGGAAGGGCGGTATAAGAATCAAATAAATAAATAAATAAATAAAATAATTGAAAGCCACTGAAATCCAAAAGGTTCAGAAGAGTCATACTCCCTCTGTCAGTACCTAATTGGAGATTGTTATAGCTCCTGCCAGAGCGGAAGGGGGTGTTTACTGGGGTGAATCCTTAACTGTAAGGGATTCACAGAAGGCTGCTACCATCCACTTTATTTTAATGTGGGTCAAGCCACTTTCTCCATATAAGATTCCTGAGGTGTAAAGTGGCAAACCCCTCCCTAAAAGGGGCTGAGCATTCCTAGGCCTCCAAAGGGGTGTGACTAAGGCAGACCCAAAATGAAGAGTAGCACACTTCACCAAGGGTTTATTAGATTAAAAGAAAAACAACTGTCTCTTCAAAAAGCAGATTGTAAGAGAGAGAGAGAAGTTTCTCATTAACCAGGCAACACAGATTCAAGCAATACAATAAAGGAAAATAACTTCCCTCTTACGTTCGACTGAACTGGCCCCTATATTATTACTCGCTGGCAGGGGCCTTCCTGCTGACTCCAACCTCCTTTCCCATTTCCCCAGCAGCTTCTCAACCAGCTGCTTCCTCAGGGTACTCTTGGGACAGAACAGAACAAAGCTGCTTTTTCTTCTGCTGGTGGCTGTGAGTGTAGATCCCACTCAGTCCTCTGGATTGGTCCTTCTGTTTCGATTTTTCTGGGACTCTTTCCCTTAATAGGAAAGGCCCACTCTCTCAGCAGTTACTCTGAGACCTAGTCCACCTTCAAATCCTTCCCATCACTACAGAAATCATCCATGAGGCCAACCAAGGCAGTCTCCACCCCATAGCTCACTCGAAAGCCAGTTTGCAAGGGGTCTAGATAATCAGTTTCCTCCAGGACTGTCTGGAGCTGAGAGGCCACCACCTTCTGTCACCTTGCCCAACCATGGGAGATTAGAGACGGTACTATAGTTTCCTAACTCGGGGTCCAATGTAGGTTATTTCCAAGTATGGTCTAATGATAGCTGCAGCTAGATTTAGCGGCTTGGTTTGAGCGCAGTTCATACTTGAACCGAACCAGGAAAACCAGTTTTTTGCGCATCCCTGTCCCATAGGGAACACTGAAGTCCCTCACTACCAACAATCTGGGTGACTCCAATGCCAACCCTGCAACAGGTCCATCAGCTCAGTTGGGAAATTGGAAGTGGGTGAGTAATAGAGTAATAAGTGGAATACATTTTAGAGTAGTCTTTCAACAATACTGTTTCCTGGTGTCAAGTTCAAGTGGAATAATTGTTCATTTTGATTATAACTGTTAAGTGTCTTGTGGCACTGAGACTTGCAATTTATTGCAGCATAAGCATTTGTGTTCTACAGCTCGCTTTATCACAAGCTCTAGTCCACAAAGACTTATGCCCCACAAAGACTTATGCCACAACAAAGTTGTGTCTCTTTAAGGTGCCCAAGATTCTTTTCTATTGCTGCTCCACAGTTCACTTGCTAAAAATCTGTTAGATCCAAGATTCGAAATAAGTGTTGACAATAGCATTTTGCTACTGTTTAGCAAAATCTATTGGATTATTAAATAAGCACTGATTTAATTTCTGGTGTTGAAAAGGTACTTAGAAATGTTCCAAAAAACACAAGTATTGAAATCCAGACTAGTGGATTTCAGACCTCAGAACAGTAGTAAGTACATCTGCTGGTCACCTCCAGACCAAACTACTGCAATGCGCTCTATGAGGGCCTCCCTTTGTACATAGTCCGGAAATTGCAGTTGGTCCAGAATGTGGCAGCCAGGTTGGTCTCTGGGTCATCTCAGAGAGACCATATCATTCCTATCTTAAAAGATCTACACTGGTTGCAGATACGTTTCCTGGCAAAATACAAGGTCTTGGTTATAACCTCTAAAGCTTGGGCCCTGGGTATTTAAGAGAACGTCGTCTTTGCTATGAACCACACCACCCATTTAGATCTTCTGGAGAGGTTCGTCTGCAGTCGCCACTGGCTCGTCTGGTGGCCACTCGGGGACGGGCCTTCTCCATTGCTGCCCCGAGGCTTTGGAACACACTCCTTGCTGAAATAAGAGCCTCCCCATTTCTTACAACATTTTAAAAGGCAGGCAAGACTCATTTGTTCACCCAGACTGTTGTAATGTCTTAACCTTTTTATTTCTTGTTTTTCCGTGGTTATTCGGAGCCCATCCATTAACATAGGGTTGTGTACCCATCATGCCTCAGTAACAGACAGGAAGTTATCACAGCAGAACTTTTGGTTAGCAGTAGGTGGAGTCCCAGGGCCCCAGTTCCTTTCCTGTATTACTTCAGAGAACAACATGCAGAGAATGCTCTTCAAACTGAATGCCCATTTTCAGGCCTGTTTACTTTGCTTTTATCAAATTCCAAACACCCTTTCCTTTCTAATTCAACCTTTGGATATTCTATTTTGAGTTCTTTCCTTAAATTTATTTGGGCGTGCCTCTTTAGTTTTCATGGATCCTAGACCAACAGAAGCCCTCACAGGCTCATTATCACAGGGCCCCCCACTTTTATCAGAAGCCCCATTTCCTCACCCATGACCTCAAAGTCTGGTACTCTTTGGGGAGGGGGAATCGTTTCCACTGCTTCCCATTGCAGCCCAGCCAGCAACGCCAAGCTCTCCAGTGAATGGAAAGCAGCCAATTAAGCTGCCCTTATCTTCCTCCATCCAACAGAATCCTTTGTTTAAATGCTGGGAGCGGTGAGTAATGCGGAGCTGGGGTTAACTCCGAGGGCAATCATCCCCTCTTGGAAGATGCATCTAAAGGGCTCAGGGACTTTTATTGTGATGGTATTCGGTAGACATTTTGCCTGTCCCTCCCCTCGGCTCCCTCCCCTTCTCCAGTCCACTACGCAGGGCAATTCCTTTGTTTCAGTGGGGCCTGTTCCTTCCCCAAGATCTCCCAGTGCACATCAAAGGCACTTAAAAACTTTTCTCCTCCTCTGTGAGGACAGTCCTCTCAACAGACCTCCCTCCACGAGGCAATAGCCACCCACCCACCCGGCAGGACATCCCTTGTCCTGTTCAACCTAATGTACCATCTAATAAACTATCTATTTAGTAGATGAGAAATCTCCCAGGTAGAGATTCCCCACCAGTGTCTTCTTCTAAGCGTCTCCTTCTAAACGCTGCTTCCGAGCGACAGACTTGATATTCTCTCTCGCCTAGGGCCATGAGAACAAATGGTGCTATATCTAACCCAGAAGCCCCATGTAACAACCAGGGGCTGGACACAGGGAGACTATAATAAAACATAAAACATAAGTTAAACAGAGTCTACCATGGTCTAGATTTGAATGGGTGACTGTTCTCTGTTTTATGATATTCTCCATTCTAGCCGAAAGGACCCATACCCTGGTTGGGGATTTTTTTTAAAAAAAATTAAAAAATTCTGCATATGTCAGAAGCCTCCTCACTCCCATTACAGCAGAAGTTCTCAAGGTCTCAAGGAACACAGCTTACAACTGTGGAGACTCAATATGGAGACTCATGTAAGATTAAGCTAATCTACTTTGGTCACAAGTAATTGATGATAGTAAAAAACAAAACAACACCCTATGTTTTCCTCCCATCTACATTTGGTCAGAAAGAGACCTGGGCAACATGGTGCCTAAAGAAAGAGCTAGAGGCCTTCTGGGTAGAAAACTAGGGGAGTAACCCCCAGGAAACTCCTCAGTATACTCTGTCAGTACAACGGTCATAGCAGCATTGATAAATAAGAAAGAGGGAAAGACATTATTTCACCTAGCCCCAACACCTAGCCCCTAGTGGTCATGGGGGTGCCCATTGCAATGTCAAGGGATTGGTTTTGCCAATCCCCCCCCCCTTCTGTAGCCCAACTTGCCTCTGGAAAATATGTTCTTGAGGATTGTAGGACTCTTGGGCCATTTTGGGGGGAGGCCTAGGCAGTTACAAAAGAACAGCCCTGCTGGTTCGCTTTCAAGGCCCATCTAGTCCAGCATCCTGTTTAACACAGTAACCAACCAGATGCCTCCAAGAAGCTCACAGGCAGGGAGTGAGGGCTTGTCCCTTTTCCTGCCATTGCAGAGGAGTGCCAAAAAAAAAAAAAAAATCCCTCGCCAAAATACTTTTCTGCATATATGAAATTAGTCTTATGGATTTGGCCTTGGAGTATGATCTGGAAATTTGCTAAGCCTGTTTCTCCTACCACGTGGTGTTAAGGCTAAGAACACAACCTCCAAAGTCTCTTGCTTCGCACTTAACTTATTGAGGAGATCCTCACAATCGGCAAAAAGCAGGCTAAGGGAGCCTAGCCCAGTTTTTTTTCCCGATCGTGTGCTGCAACAGGAGCTGCAGCAGACCTCCTAAAGTACCGCTCCCCTTGGCCGAGATTAACGGAGCGAGCACTCCATTAACCTTGTCTTTTTGATCGTGTGTTGCTATGGTGCGGCTCCGCAGTCTGGCAACACATAAGGAGACCCCTGCCGGGAGGCTGAAACAAACCTTCCAGCCCTGGGGGTCTCTCCAGGATGCCCCATGCACTCGCGTGGGGCATCCTGTAGCTTCCAGGGGCCATGTGACCCTCAATCCCTACAGCCCCCGCCAGCTCCATGATGGAGCCGGCAGTCATGTGGGTGGCCGATCCGGCTGCCCAGGGCTGCAATTGTAGTCTGCAGGGAGAGCAGACCCTCAAACCCTTTTAAGGTGGGTCTCACTGATCGTGAGACTCGCCTCATTCTATCTTCTAAATCAGTGATTCTCAAACTTGGGTCCTCAGGTGTTATTGGACTTCAACTCCCATAATCCCCAACCAAAGGCCACTGAGGCTGGGGATTATGGGAGTTGAAGTCCAGTAACACCTGAGGACCCAAGTTTGAGAATCCCTGTTCTAAATCATCAGATGGCAGAAACTAATGAATGTAGGCAAATACATAGAAAATGATGCAGCAACTATTAGCATATGAGCAGAGAAACTTGTTTCAGATGGTACAAGTTCTGAATATAGGATTTAAAGACACTGATTCTCATAGAAATACAACAGGTCAAGTGTAGTTTGAAATATACATTATTGCTTTATCTGAGCAGAATAAAGTGTAGCATTAAAATCTAATCACAAAAGTTAACCATTTTTACGTGCAGTTGCTTGCTGTATGTGGTGATATAAAGATTTCAGTAGTGCTATACATCTGTTGCTATTCTTTAATTATGTTATAGGGATCTTTGGTTTCTGAGCTTTCTATAATTTTAAAAAAATCATTCTGTTTCTGATCACAAGGATGCTGCCTTAATCAAACCATTGATCCATCTAGTCAAATATTGTCAAGAATAATTGGCAGTGGCTCATCAGCATTTCAGAGTGGGGTCTACCTGGCAATGGGAGGATTTAGATGGTCTACATGACTTGCACGCTCACAGCCAAACAGCGCTGGTGTGAGAATAAGTTATAGAAACACTTTGAACACTTAAAAATTCTTATAGAATCAATACTTTTAATCTGATAATGGACTACTTTGTTAACTGACAATTGTTTTGTAGTGAGACTGAAGATTACACCAGGCCTTAAAGTACTGTAATAGGCTCATGAAAAGTTACTGAGTTTACAGCATTTCAATAATTAGGAATACAGACTCTGTCATTTAAAGGCTCTTTTAATTTTTCAGTACATAGGTGTTAGCTCTGTTTGCTATAAGTCTATTTTTTCTCTAGCTTTTACTAGGTGCCAGTGGAGGAGGGAATGGGGGTGAATACATCAAATGTTTAAATTAGGAAATGCTGAAAGTGAAAAAGGATGGGATTTTGAGTTCACTGTGATATTGGATAAAATAAACAAGTTCTAGTATGAATTAATCTGCCTACTTACTTTTACTGTCCCTACAACTGTACTTACTTTGGTCCAAATTGGTTAGGCAGTTCACAAGTTAACCCACTTGCACCTCAAATTTTCATGCGTCCACCATCTTGAATTGGTGTGGAATGACATCATCACAAACTATGCGTTTAAGGTGTCCCTACGCTTGTAACAAATTTGGTTCAAATCAGTTAGGTGGTTCACAAGTTTGGCCCAATTGTGCCTCAAACATTTACGCTTCTGCTATCTTGGATCAGGATTCATGACATCACAAACTACACCACTGAGGTGTTCCTAGAACTGTACCCATTTCTGGTTCTTATTGGTCCAGGCATTGCAAAGTTGATAGTGAGACACACACACACACACACACACGCACACACACACACACACACACACGGAATGCCAGGTAATCTCATTAGCCTACTAGAAAGTAGGCTAAAAATATACACAGAAAAATATCTAATGTTTTTATTTCAAAATAAGGCAAACTAGATGTCAGCTTTGTAGTACTGTTTGAAAAAATATGTAAGTAATGAAATAACTAGAGAGGTGCAATGATAATAATTGAACTGGAAATACTGGGAGAAGTCTTATGATAAAATTCTCACATGAGAGAAGAGTTTGCAGTTAAATCATCTTTAAGAAAAAATGAAAGAATTGCAAGAGGATGAGTAAATCTAGCCTTGTTTATCAAATGTTTTGCTTCATTTGGGTATCCCTTGCAATCTAAGCTGTATTCAATAAATACACTAAAATTGGGCAGGAGCAGGCCTCTTAACATCCAGGGCAGATAAGTGGAGCCATCAACAGGCATGGAATTTAGGCAGATAAGTTTTATTTAGGAAGCATATTCAAGGGATAGTAGGACAATGAAAAAAGAATATGTGTGTTCAAGAAGCAGTATGTATTTGTTTAGATAGGGATGTTGGGTATGAAAATTACACCTTCTGTGTAGTTATAATCAAATATGATCAGTTGGAATAAATCATTTATATAGAATTGGTCAGAAAACACAGATTGGAGGAAATGTTTGTATTGGTATGCCAATTTGGCAGGAGGGGGGGAATTCTTTGGTATGAAATTTTACAGCATTCATTATTGTTCCTCTGATTTGGTATAATCCAGAAACTATATAGATATACAGGGTAAGCTCTCCAGTCCTCTAAGATGTGCATCTGTTAATGACACACAGAATGTTTTCTGGAAATATAGCTGCGGAGTCAGGCAATTTAAGTGAGGCAAATTTTTGTTATGCGATGCTTCCTGCCAGATGAATTCCCATCACAGTCTGTTACTGTCCTGCTTAAGAGGCATACAGTTACACTGACTTAGATGGCTATTTTTGTAACCAAAAGTGAAGCTAAGGTAGCACAGAGCGATCCTGCTACACTCCTCACCCCTATCTCACCTCTGTGAGGCATGGCATATGCTGCATCTGACAAAAGGTGTAACTCTTTTTCTATCTAGAAATTGTATGTATGTATGTATTTATTTATTTGGGGTATTCTGTTATAGTAATGCTTGTGTTGCCCATACAGATAAAGTTGCTGTAATTAATACTGTTTAATTCAGGCTACATTTTGCCTTGCTTTATAGTCACCTACTATTAAGCTATCGGAAGTTATTTTCCCAGAAATCCTGATCTATATAATACGTTAATGACAGAATGTCGTTTGGTTCAAGCCATGGTCTTGGTAACTCTTCTTTAATTTCATAATTCTGAATGTTGTCCTTATCTTCATGTAGCTTTCTTCCCCAGATGCAGGGGCCTCGTTCAACACTCATGTTGCACTAGCATGCTGTTCTGCTAAAGTAAAGCTATAGTTCAGTAACACAGTGCAAATAAAGGAATCTTGATCCTTTGCATTCATAAGGAATGGGTTCTGTGCCTGCGTAGGGACCTCACAGACCGATTAACTAGCTCCTCGTGCTGCCTCCAACTGCCACGCACATGACTGTGCTTCCGTTATCCATTCCGTTACCCATTTCTTATGATACAACGGATCACCTCCAGATCATCTGTTACAGGTGAACAACCTGTTTTTCCAGACTAGTTCTTACACCAGCAGAAGATGTTGGTACATTGCACAATGCTTTGTATATGTCCTGAAGAAGGTTTCTACTAATGGTTGAACAGCACTGCAAAGCACTTTATGCTGATGCAACACTGGATATAGGCCATTGTTTCTGCTGCCACCTCTGATTATATGTGTAGTTCGGCTAACCATGAGCCTGGTTATGAGAATGGCTTCTTAATCCCTGATAAATATACTGGCCAACATGATGTGCAGCTTACCACCTCGGTAATGGTCCACCCCGGGATTGTTGCAGACTTCAAAGGCAGACCCAACACTGCTTTGAAGCAGTGATTGTGGAAGCTGTATTTCTGCAAGTTTCCCCATTTGTGATGATGGGGAAACCTCCAGAAATGCATCTTCTGCAATCACATCTGCAGCATCCCCAGGGGAGACCAATAGGCTGCACAGCATGTCAGCCACTGTAATTAACCCTTCCATTTGCATCCTAAATGAATGGTAACAAATGTAAGAAATAAAATATGCATTAACATTACTGAATTTTACTTTGATTTCCAATAAATCAATTCTTCATCCATTGTCCAAGAGTTCTTAATTATTATTACAGAGGCATAATGAGGTAGACGACTGGAGCGCAAGTGGAGAAAGACTTGGCTTGAATCCGACAGATTGCAACATAGAGCTCATTTGAAGACCTATGCTCAGGCGATGCGTGCGGCAAAGAATCTATTCTTTTTTGCCCGTATTGCATCCGCAAGTTCACGTCCGGTGGAGTTGTTCAGGGTTGTGAGAGGGCTAGTGAGTGCCTCTCCTCCCTTGAATCAGAATCTGGAACCATCGATAACCCGCTGTGATGTGTTTAATGAATTCTTTGTGGAAAAAATCTTTCATATTCGGGCTGACTTAGACTCCGTCTCCACAATTACTTCAGTGTCTGATGTGGAGATGTCCAGTGATTCCTCTTGTGTGATTAGGTTGGATCAGTTCCAGTTTGTGACTCCTGAGGTTATGGACAAGCTGATTGGAACAGTTTGGCCTACCACCTGTTCTCTTGACCCTTGCCCGACATAGCTTATATTATCTGGCAGGGGGTTGTTGTAGAAGGCCTGGTAGAGATTATAAATGCATCTCTGAGGGAAGGTAGGATGCCTCCTTGTTTTAAGGAGGCAATTATTAGACCACTTCTGAAGAAGCCTACCCTAGATCCCTCGGACTTGAACAATGACAGGCCTGTCTCCAACCTTCCGTGGCTGGGCAAGGTAATTGAGAGGGTGGTGGCCTCCCAGCTCCAGAGAGTCTTGGAGGAAAATGATTATCTTGACCCAAACTGGATAAGGGGTAGAGACTGCCTTGGTCAGCCTGATGGATGATCTCCAATTGGGAATGGACAGAGGAAGTGTGACTTTGTTGGTCCTTTTGGACCTCTTGGCGGCTTTCGATACTATCAACCATAGTATCCTTCTGGAGCGTCTGAGGGGGTTGGGAGTTGGAGGCCCTGCTTTGCGGTGGTTCCGTTCCTACCTCTCGGGCAGGTTCTATATGGTGTCCCTTGGAGACTGCTATTCTTCAGAATCTGAACTCTTGTATGGTGTGCCTCAGGGCTCCATATTGTCTCTAATGTTGTTTAACATCTACATGAAACCGCTGGGAGAGATCATCAGGAGATTTGGTGCAGGGTGCTATCAGTATGCTGATGACACCCAAATCTATTTCTCCATGTCAGCATCATCGGGAGAGGGCATAACCTCCCTAAATGCCTGCCTGGTGATGGGCTGGATGAGGGATAACAAACACAGACTGAATCCATATAAGATGGAGGTACTCATTGTGCGGGGTCGGAACTCGAGAGATGATTTTGATCTGCATGTTCTGGATGGGGTAACACTTCCCCAGAAGGAACAGGTATGCAATGTAGGAGTGCTTCTGGATCCGAGCCTCTCCCTGGTCTCCCAGGTTGAGGCGGTGGCCAGAAGTGCCTTCTGTCAGCTTCGGCTGATAGGCCAGCTGCGTCCATTTCTTGGGTGAACGACCTCAAAACAGTGGTACATCTGCTGGTAACCTCCAGACTGGATTACTGTAATGCGTTCTATGTGGGGCTGCCCTTGTACGTAGTCCAGAAACTACAGTTGGTCCAGAATGCAGCAGCCAGGCTGGCCTCTGGGTCATCTTGGAGAGACCATATAACTCCTGCATTGAAGGAGCTACACTGGCTGCTGATATGTTTCTGGGCAAAATACAAGGTGTTAGTTAGTTAAAGCCCTAAATGGTTTGGGCCCTGGGTATTTAAGAGAACGCCTTCTTCTGCATGAACCCCACCGCCCACTGAGATCTGCTGGAGAGGTCCATCTGCAGCTGCCACCTGCTCGTCTGGTGGCCACTCAGGGACGGGCCTTCTCTACTGCTGCCCCGAGGCTTTGGAATGCGCTCCCTAGTGAGCCTCCCCAACAGCTTTTAAAAAGTCTTTAAAGATGCATCTGTTCACCCAGGCTTTTAATTAATATTGTTTTAATGGTTTTAATGCTGTTTTAAAATATTCTTTAAAAAAAATTTAAATTGTTGTAATATGTAAAATTTTTCATTTTTGTCTTAACTAATGTTTTACTTTGTTTTTATCCTGTTGTAAACCGCCCAGAGATTCAAGTTTTGGGCGGTATAAAAATGTTTAAATAAATAAATAAATAAAAATAAACAACAATGTTCACTGCATTCTAGAAATGTAAGCAGCATGCAGCAGTCTGGTGTGTAGAATCACTAGCTGCTGCTGCCGCCGCCGCCGCCACCGCCGCTACCTGCAGCAGCACTCTACAGAGTTTATAGAGGTAAAGCCATATCCAGACCAGAGGGATGCTACTCTCTCCAGTCTCTTAACTGAAGCTTCATCATTCAGTCATGAATCTCTGCTCATAACCTCCCTACACTTCTATTCCAGCATCTTTCACCTAGGCTTCTTAAAGTGACCCTGGCTTGTGGCCAGCACTGGATTTAAATTGCTTTTGCTGTACTATGTTGGTCTGGCTCTGCTTCCTAGCTTTAGTTTAGACCTCCTTTTGTACCTCATTGGGAACTCCCTATTGGCACTTGCCAAGATCCTAACAGACACCCTACTTCTAACATGCTGAAGACGAGAGCATGCTGCAAAAAGAGCATAGATATTGAAATTCAAAGTTCTGATGAATATTTTAATGAAACATTCCCTGAGTGAATACTAACCAAAACCCACCGCTGTACTGAAATTGGACACCTCCAAATCCTTGAGTGATTTTCTTTTCCATATTTTGTACCCCAAGTTGGGAGAAGAACCCACATATCTGGATGAGGTCCATTGTACCCATAAGAAATGGGTTCTGCGCCTGCGCAGGGACCTTGCGGGCGGATTGATTAGCTCCTCTCGATGCCCCCACCACCTGCACGTGCTGTGTCTTGTCCGTTAAGATTGGCGGTTGGGGCGCCTCCTTTCATTTTCTCGCAAACCGCCCATATCCACAAGATAAATAGTCTCAATGTCCACCAACTGACTCTGCAGCGAGGATGGCTTGGGAGGGACTTATGGCTACAATGGACCCCATCCAGATCATAAGTTACAGGTAAGCAACCTGTTTTAACCCTTCTGTGATAATTGTACTGATACATCTCTAGATAAATGCAGAACTTTACATGCTGCTACACCATAATCCTATTTCTGGTGCAAAGGAAGAATATGGGGGAGGAGGTCAGTCTTAGCACAAATAATGTGTTAATGTCCAAGAATGTCTTGGTAGCAAGCATGAATTTTCCACTTTGCTAAGCAGGTTTTGCCTTGGTATGCATTTGGATGTGAGCACTGTCTGCTGTAAGATGCTCCTCATAGCAGGTGGGACTGTAGCTCAGTGGTAAAACATCTGCTTGCATGCAGAAGGTCCCAGATTAAATCCCTTGCATCTCCAGGTAGGGCTGAGAAAAAACTCTGTTGGAAACTTTGGGGAGTTGCTTCCAGTCAGTTTACTGTGTAGACAATAGTAAGCTAGATGGGACAATTGTTCAGTTTGGTATAAGGCAGCTTTCTGTGTTCCACTTGGAAACTGGGAATGCTTACTGCTGTTTCACACAGATATTGGATCACAATGGCAACAGGTGCAGAAGCTGGCTTGTAAGATCTGAACAGATGTACCCTATTACCTTCTGAGAGCTGCCTGATAAAGGAGTGGAACAAACTTGGAGCAATGTTATCTGTATTGGCTATATCTCTTAGCAGAAGGTTGCAGTTTTCAGCAATTCTTATTGCTTTCCTTCTGAATTGTACCAATTATCTATATTGTTTATTTCACTGAAGTTGAAAATAACATCAGCTAGATCAAAGCAGCACCTCCTCTTGATCTGACAATGGCAAAGTGAAATTATTTCACTTTAGAGTACTTGGTATTTGGGATGTTATGTTGTATAATATACTGTTAATCAGACGTAGCAACAAACCATATTTTATGAACCAGTAGTCATTATCTAAGTGATAGTCTTATACATCGGAAAATATTTCAAACTCCTGGTGAATAGGCACATGGGATTTTCCCCAGCCCTGCTACAAACTGATGAAAAATATGCTGCCTTCCTGGAAAAATCCACTTATAATCAAAAATTATAATTGCAGTCAATTCCAGAATAATGCATACTTCATTGCATAAATTTATGGTACTAATTGTGAGTGGCTACAGATAGAAAAAGTATTGATGCTTTTGAACTTTGGTGCTGGAGAAGACTTTTGAGGATACCATAGACTGCCAGCAAAACAAACAAATGGATCATAGAACAAATCAATCCAGAATTTTCACTCAAGGCACAAATGACCAGGCTCAAGCTATCATACTTCAGACACATTATGAGAAAACCCAGCTCCCTTGAGGTCCATAATGTTGGGAAAGTTGAAGGAAAGAGAAGAAGAGGACGACCAGCAGCAAGTTGGATGGACTCTGTTATGACAGCAATGACTGCAGCCCTGAGAGACCTTAAGGCCAAGTCAAAGACAGATCATCCTGGAGAGAATCTATGGGGTTGCTAAGAGTTAACACTGACTTGATGGCACTTAATCAATCCATCACAGATGACTCACTGCATAGTCTGTTAAATATGTTCTTGTAGATTGTTTGAGAATTTGAGCAGCCACCTAACGGCGCTGTGGGGAAATAACTTGACTAGCATAGTCTGGGAAACACACCAGCAGGGATTCAAACTGGCAACTCGAGCTTGCTAGTCAAGTCATTTCCCCACAGTGCCATTAGGTTACTGCTCAAATTCTCAAACAATCTACAAGAACATATTTCTTGTAGACTATGGGAAGCAGACTATGGGAAACACCTATATCGGGCAGCAGCGATATCAGAAGGTGCTGAAAGGCATTATCTCATACTGCGCCGGAGATGGCAATGGTAAACCCCTCCTGTATTCTACCAAAGACAACCACAGGGCTCTGTGGTCACCAGGAGTCGACACTGTCTCAATGGCACACTTTAGATTGTTTGAATTCCTACATGTCTGTAGGAATACTGCAAGAAAAGGAACCAAACAATGAGATTTTGTGTTGCATATATGTTTGCTATTTTGTGCAGGATCTACTAATCTAGACTAACAATCCATTATTTTCCTCTGTTTACTGAGAATGTGGGTTGACCAGCAACCTCTTTCCAATGATAGGATTGTTAAACAATTATTCCTTTTTTCTTCTGAATTATACCAATGTTCATTGTGTTTAAAATTTTAAATCATAATAACTGACCATATAAATATCTCCTCTAGATGTAACCATTACTCTTATATTTGCTGGGCTTCCTGACATTCACACCACCTTCATATAGATCAGTGATTCTCAAACTTGGGTCCTCAGGTGTTATTGGACTTCAACTCCCATAATCCCCATCCAAAGGCCACTGAGGCTGGGGATTATGGGAGTTGAAGTCCAATAACACCTGAGGACCCAAGTTTGAGAATCCCTGGTATAGATTATGCAAATTTCAGATGCTAAAATAAACATTTGCTCTAGTAGTTCTCTCTCTCTCAGCTATTTTGGATAATTCTCCTGGCTCTACTTTTTATCTCATCAAATTAAGGTTCCTTCTTTACCTTAAAAGCCCTTCTCAACACTCATTTCATTGTTACTTTTCCCTGATAGCTTTGTGATGATGTTTCAACTATGTTACCAGTTTTTGAAACAGATCGCATTTATTTTAAAATGGTATCTTTTTAAAAATATTTCAGTCACGTAGTGTGGACAAGCAACACGCTGTAATCAACTACGATGCCACTGCCGATGAACACTTGGTGAAGGATTTAGGCAGTCTAAATGGGGTGAGTTAATTATGACTCTGTCTTCATGATGTCTGATGGCTTGTACAACCTACAGCATAGTATGTCTGCTATAACATGGGCTGAATGCGAAGTTTTCTCTACACTTTTATAAAAGTACATTGTATAACCTAGATGTGGTTGTATGTTAAGCTTTGTATCTATTTTATTAACATTGTGAGCTGCCCTGAGCTGTAGTGTACTGGAGGGGCAGGGTATAAATATTTTAAATAAATAAGCTTGTGTAAAATACAGCGGGTAGCATCCAGACTCCCTGACAAAGCAGTGCACCATGCTCTTTCTGCTCATGGAAGAGAAGTTGCACTCACACAAGGACTCGTTGAAGCGAGTCTCACGACTGGTGAGACTCACCGAATGAGGTCAGCGGGGAGAGCAGGCTTAGTCTACTCTCCCCGCAGACAATAGCCCGTGGAGCCCTGGGTGGCCATATCGGCTGCCCACACGACTGCCAGCTCCGTCACGGAGCTAGTGGGGGCTGCGAGGATTGGTGTGGGCCACGTGGCCCCTGGGAGTTCCAGGATGCCCCGTGCAAGTGCGCCGGGCATCCTGGAGAGACCCCCAGGGCCAGGAGTATTGTCGCTTTTGAACTTTGGTGCTGGAGAAGACTTTTGAGGGTACCATGGAGAGAATCTATCTATGTAGTCGCTAAGAGTCAACACCGACTTGATGGCACTTAATTAATCAATCACAGAAGACTCAATGCATAGTCTGTTAAATATATTCTTGTAGATTGAGAATTTGAGCAGTCACCTAATGGCAAGCACACGGGGTGCCTGGAGAGACCCACAGGGCCGGGAGGCTTGTTTCAGCCTTCTGGTTGGGATCTTCTCATGTGTTGCCGCAGCGCAGCAATACTCGAGCACAAAGACAAGGTTAATGGAGCACTCGGTCCATTAACTTTGGCTAAGGGGAAGGCTACCTAAGCGGGTGGCCCGCTTTGAGGACACCGGGCTCGCCTGTGAGCTTCATGCTCGCCCAAAAGTGGGCTAGGTCCCCTTAGCCTGCTTTTTGGAGATCATGAGAATCGTTTCCTTGTGTGAGCAGAACTCTCCTTCCACTTCCAGAAGAAACTTCAGTAGAGCAACAGAAGGAGCTTCTGCTGCTCCACTGAAAGACTTGTGGACCTTCATGAACATGACCTAAAACTTCATTTACAGAATACTGGTCTATTGATGAACAAGTTTCAGACTTTAAGGAAGCATTGTCAGATAAACTACTTCAGAGGTTAAAGTTACATTGGGCTCTCATCTTTCAAACTATAATTTGGAGCATCTGGAATAAGTCACATGCATGCTTGTTCCTTCCCTTCATGTGCTTGGCTTAACAAAATACTTCCTAGTTTATCAAACCAATTTGCTGTGATGCAAACCATGATTTGACAAACCAGAAAGTATATTTATTCTTAAGTTGAGGGGAGTGGGGAGAAGAAGGCACACTCTTTACTCTAACAGACAATAGACATTTCTTGCTGTGTGGGAAGAGTGCAGTGAGAGATGTCTAGCTATTATGGGAACGGTACATATTACTTAACAAGTTTATAGAATATTTCCTTAGCAGACCTGTTAATAGTACATGTTAAGCTTAGGTCATATCAGTAGTAAATAAACCCAGATCTGTATATCTTCACCTATGCCCGTTGAATTATTTTGGTGCACAGGGAAGATAGATTCCAGAACATTTTATTCAGCAGTTCGACGATGGTATATGAAATTGACTTTGCAAACAAAAAACTACACCCATACTGAAATATTCTTTTATTGCTAGAATATCTAACTCTACTTTCTCTTTCTTTTTTTCCCTTTTCCCCAGACATTTGTAAATGATGTGAGGATTCCAGAACAGACATACATCACCCTGAAACTTGACGATAAACTGAGATTTGGATATGATATCCTTATTACAATGTGTGGTTAAAATACAGTAGCTTGTGGTCATGTTCAGGAATTTACATATTAATTTATTCTTCCTTTGGATGTTGTGCATTATAATATGCACTATAGAATTCTCAAAGAAAGTGGCAAAAAAATAGGTCAAACACCTTCTCTCCTGACATGTTAAGATAATCTGATCCTTTTATCTGTTAGTGCACTATTATTGGAAGATACATGTTAATAATGTGCACAAGACACCATATAGCTAATCTTAACCCTGTTCTTTCTACATTTTCGGTGAAGCAGAGTTGAGTAATTTGTTCAATGTGAAACACCACCACAGAAGCCTAAAAAGAGCAAGGTGGTGGCAGTTAATTTACTGCTTTAATGGCATATACTTCACATAATCTACATACAGTGATTTGAATGAAAAGGATGGCTATCAAGCCTTTGCTGTCAGATGCTTGATACCCTTGAATGTTTCCTGCATGGTAGTTTTGATTATTGGTTATCAGTTAGAACCAGTTATCAGTTATGTTTACAGGTTAGAACAGTTTTGCCAGTTAGGATGAAGAGAAGGATCAAAAGCAAGTATAATTCAGAAAAAGAAAGTTGTGAAAAGTAATGTTTAAGCTGCTTTCATATCTTGAGTTGCACCACTCACTCCTGGTAAGCTCCTTTGTATACATCACACCGGAGCGAGAGGGTGCAACTTGCTTGTAGTTCTCTCCCTTATTTTGTAGTAACAAAAAACCCTTATGTCTCTCAATTTGGACATCACACCAAATCATGGTTAAGAAAACATTTCTGTGGTTGGGCATAATATCTTAATTACCAAACTGTAGTTATGGCCATCATTTTACCTCCAGTTTACATTTCAACTGTTGCAGTTTATGCTACAACATGGAGACGAGTCAATTTATAAAGTTGAGTGCTGTGTGAAAACAAACAAGCACCTCTAAAGCATGGGTTGCCTGTTGTGTGTTTGGAGGCTGAAACCATGGTATATGGTGTCTAAATTAAGCCCATGTCTAAGATTCTGGAGTGCTTTTACCCCTTTCTGCTTGTTATTTATGATCATATACATTTTTTTATTCACACTGACAAGCTAATATTCTGCTTATGCTATGCAAAATAATGATTTTGTGAATGGATGGTTTTAAGCAGTCAGTATAGGTAAATCCAAGGCAAGTATAATGTTGCATCACATACATTATGTTTGTTAATCTAATACCCAATATAATACCCTATAAACAAAACGATATAAATTGAGACTCTTGTTGCATCTTTTAGAAACTTGAAACTGAGTAATATTTTCTCTAAAAAAAAACACCAACTTGTCCAAAAAACGGTAAAACTTCTAATGGATTTAGACACAATTTCTTTCCTTATCGCACATTACATACCAATCTTTTTACTGTAGTCAGAGGAGAGATGAGAGTCCCTGAAGAAGCACTTAAGGTAAAATCATAAACTGTGTATTTATTGGCTGTCATCCTAACTAAGAAAATGCCCACACACTTGTGCACCTAAGAATACTCTACAGTATAGACTCATCTTCCTGGTGCATAGACATTTCCTTTATTGGGATGTCAGCTTCTGTTTCCCATCTTGGTCAATGAGGCTCAAAGCTGATTCACATTAGCCATCAGCCTCACATTTCGGGAGCTTGTCAGATTGTTCTTGCTAAACACCTGCTAAATGAACAAAGAGGTACCTTTTACCGTGGTGATTTCTTTATTTAGCAGGGGGAGAGTAACTGGCCCTATCTACCCCCAGCACAGTACTTCCAGTGACTGTTGCTGGTGTCTATCTTATGTTCTTTTTAGAATGTGAGCCCTTTGGGGACAGTGATCCATCTTATTTGTTTATTTATCTGTGTAAACCACCCTGAGCCGTTTTTGGAAGGGCGGTATAGAAATTGTAGTAGTAGTAGTAGTAGTAGTAGTAGTAGTAGTAATAGTTTCAGGTTCTTTCTGAACCTTAGCTTCCTCACAACCTGTGGTTGTTTGGAGCCAGCAAACTAGAATCTGATTGGCTTGCATACCACAGTTTGTGCTAACTGTAGTTTTGTGTTATTTATGAATACACAGACCATTGATAAATGCATACTTAGGGCCACTGCTGCACCATAGAGATGGAAGTAAACTTATGAAGCTGAGTCCTGAGCAGATGGGAAATAAAAGTAGACAGTTCTGAATCACAGTTTGCTTGTTAAATGTCTAGAAGCTCAAACCATAGCTTGGATTCTTGACTGTGGTTAGCACGAATCATAATTTTGCGTTATTTCTGAAGCCAGACATTCTCTTGTCCAAGAAAAACTCATGCACGGGCTTGGTCTGTATAACCCAGTGTCTCAATTCAGGGGGCTCTGAGTGGGCTCATGTGAAGTTTCAAGCTATAGCAGCTCCAAGAGGAGGTGCCAGGTTTATGCAAACGGTACCTCCACATCCATGACTCTTGGAAGTACTCATGGGAACCATTAAATAGTGAACTGGCTATTTATATTTAGTATATTTATATAAACTGATTCAACTTAAATGAATTATGTAAAGGTTTGTTTCCACAATAGGTTTGAAATTGGTGGATTTATTTGTTTTGTTGTAAACTGTAGTCATCTGCTTCATGGGATCTTCTTTAATGTCTAGCATGAGAAGTTTACAAGTCAGCTTCAGTTATCCCAAAAATCTTCAGAGGCAGAAGGATCAAAGCCAACCAGTGCCAAAGCTGCAGAGCCAAAGGTACAAGATTCCATTGCTGAAGTGCATCACAAAACTATAGAGGCACTGAAATGTGAAGAGAAATCTGCAGGTGAGAGAAATGAAGCAGTATAGTCTGTTGTACCCATTAACATGTACTGAATGTTTTTAGGTGTTACATTGGCTAGTGTAAAAACAGTATTATAGATGTGTTGGCTGACGCATGGTACAAAGCAATCTGGTTGGCTGGTTCTGAACTGCTTGTTCCACTGCAGTTCTAAAGCAATGTGTGTGGTGTTGCAAAACAAGGCTTATCCATTACTACTTAAAAATTAAGCAATAACTTCCACAGCAGTATGTCCATTGGAAATAATGGACATAGCACAGTGGAAGTGTGATTGTGCAATTTTAAGTAGTAGCAGACAAACGTTGTTCAGCAACATCATAGGGTTTACTTTATTATTTATTTATTTATTTATTTTATTGTTAGATTTATATACCGCCTTTCATTAAAGCAATCCCAAGGCGGTTTACAGCAAAAAAAAATATATTTTTTAATCACAAGATGCTAAAAAAGACACAATTAAAATACTAAGTGGGGGGAAAAATATTAAACAAACCTGATTAAAAAATTTAAAACAAAAGCATAAAAGCAATAAAAACTATAAAGAGCAGCAGCAGCGAATCAAATAAATGCCTGGGCAAAAAGCCAAGATTTTACACTTTTTATAAAAGCTGTGATGAAGACCAAGGCATGAATAGCCACTAGGAGAGCATTCCATAGTCTGGGGGCAGCAACAGAGAAGGCCCTGTCCCGCATGCACGACAACTCACTCATTGTCGGCACCCAGAGCAGAGCCCCCTCAGATGACCTTGTCAAGCGGGCAGCAACCCTTGGATGCAGGCGGTCCCTCAGGTATCCCGGGCCCAAACTGTTTAGGGCTTTAAAGGCCAAAACCAGCACCTTGAATTGGACCCGGAAACAAACTGGTAGCCATTGCAGCTCTTTCAAAATGGGTGTGATGTGCTCCCACCGGGCAGCTCCAGATAAGAACCTCGCTGCTGCATTTTGCACTAGCTGCAGTTTCTGGATGTTCTTCAAGGGCAGCCCCACGTAGAGCGTGTTACAGTAATCCAGCCTTGACGTGACTAAGGCATGGGTAACTGTGGCCAGATCTGCCTTCTCGAGACACCCACAGCAGCGCAAGCAATTCAAAACCAACCACATTGCATTGCATGATGTGACAACCATTGTTAACATGCATCCAAGAGTAAATGCAGACATATTGGAATCTCTAATTTTGTTGGTGAACCAGCCTCTTCAAGGCACTTCAGTTTCATCCCCCCCCCCCGCTTTGGTAATTTTGTGATATCAAAATAAGTGAGGCTAGTTCACTTATTTTAAAGTTCATGAGTCTTTGTATCCTTTTTTATTTTGTTGTGATATGTATTTTATTGTGAGCCACCCAGAGACATAAGTTTTGAGCAGGATATAAACAAGTTAAATAAATAAGTACAGTGTACTGTCACCCCAAGTGATGTCAAATTTCACCCCATCCAATCCTCAACTTGTTGTATGGTCTTCACATCGGCTTGTATAAGCCTAGAGATTTCCAAGATTACTTTATAATTTCATAACATAACGGTGTTACTGTCATGAAACAATTATTGGAATACAGGGCTTAATTCTTGCCAGAATTTGTCAGGGCTCAGTACTGAATAGGATATAAGAACGGTTGAAAGTGCCCCAAGTTTATATATTATAGTGGCAGGCTGCAGAAACACATTTGGTATCTAGTTTCAAGTGGAATAAAATTAATTTCCAATACCAGATACAGTGTAAGTGTGCATATACTGAATAAACTAGCTCAAGCCAATGCATAACTAGAAGGATTCCCCAGAGACCGTACAAGCAACCCTTGATAGAAGAGCTCTTTACAGATCCATTTGTGTAAAACCTGAAGCTGCGTCTGGATTAAAACATGCCTCTAGATAAGTGGACAGAATTATGTGTTTTATGCCATGATGACAAACCTGAGGAATGTAGATTTTAAAATTAATTCATTACCTTTTGTGGGGGCCTAACATATTGTCTGCAGATAAAGGTTCTGAACAAATGTTTGTCAAATATATTCTGTTGTATTTTGCAAAAACATTTACCCTTATGTTAATAATCTGTCTGTCTAGCTTTAGGAAATGATTCATTCTACAAACCTAAATTCTTTGTTTTATGAACATCATAGATAACCATGCTGGTCCATTAGAAAAGATCTCAATGCCGCAGTTTGGTAATGTCTTTTTTTTTTTTTTTGATCAACCAAAATGACATAAGGTTGTGAGCAGCAATCTTTTCAGTTCTTTGGAACTCTTTATCAGGTCAAATGGTGAAGCAAAATGTTGAGGGAGGAGGGATGGAAAAGCTAGGCTTGGTGGCAGAGCCCCAAATCTGCAGTTAATAACTATTAAAAATTGAATGCCTTTCGGACCCAAGCGCCAGTTCGGGCAGAGCCTTTGCAGAGGGAGGAGCACTGCTTGAGAGCTCCTCTCTCCCTCCTAAATTTAGGACTTTCTTTGATCAACTGTAACGGGACAGGGTAAGGTGGTTTCGGAAGCTGGGAGGGAGGGAGGGTGGGACTTCGGAGGCAGCGGCTGAGGCTGTATTTTTGCTTTCTGTTTTCTTCGGCCTTCGCTCGGCCCCCGGTCCCGGCCTCCGTCTCCCTGCGGCGGTCTGGGTCTCCGCCGCCATTCCCCCTCCCGCCACCCACCGCGGCCCGTGTCTCCGGCCGGGGCGGCCACCCAGGGCTCCGGCGGGCCCGCCACCCACCGCCGCCGCGGCCCGCGGCTCCAGCGGGCCCGCCACCCACCGCCACCGCCCGCAGCTCCGGCCGGGTCCTCCGCTCCCTGGGGCCTCTCCCTTGTCACCGCGGGTGTCCTCTGGGCAAGGCGGTGGCGGCCAGTGTCCCCTGCCGCCGCTTACCCGGCTTCTTCGGGGTGGCCGCTTCTGGCCGCCCAAGATGGCTGCCGGGTACCGGCGAGCGTGTCTCCCTTGCCCTGTTCTGCGCCTGCGCTTTGCGCAGGCGCAGAAAAGGGCAGGGAGGCACGGACACACGCTTGGTGTCCGTCCACGGATGGACACCAAGCGTTTTATTAGAGAGGATGATTCAAGGTCAAATCACCAAATTGCCTCAGATTTGACCTGAATCAATTTGAGGTCGAATTGAATTGCACATCTCTACTTCTCACATTACAGAAGGTAATTACTTAAGTTTGTACAATTCCTCCTGAGCTCCATTTTAAGATTATAAACTGTAGAATTTGGCAATCTTCCATCAAACCCAGTTTCCTTCTTTCTCTTGGTTTTTTAAAACTTGGTCATGTAGCCAAGTTCTCCATATAGAAAAGCCTGTTACTCACAACTTTGTATCATTATCAATGGTCCTAATAAAGGTGTTACCAGACTAGGGCCTCTAGTTTTACAAGAAACCACAGTTGGAGAGTCATCTTAGCATATTGTGGCATCTGTTTTCAAAGCATTGACAATGCACATCTAATCAATGGGACTCTTGCTAACATTGACTTATCTTAAATTAACACATTAAATCAGTTTAGTCCCCTGTAAGTTAATGGACCAATGCCCCAGAAGCTAACCATCTCCTCTGGGGTGGGGGGGAACGTGGTTTTTCTGTAAGAGCAAGTCAGGTTTCACCCATTCTTGGGAAACTACTGCCAATACTATTTATATCTATTTATTATTTATTGTTTGATTTATGTACCTCTTTTCATTAAAATAACCTCAAACTGGTTTACAATATAATTAAAAGAATACACAATTAAAATACAAAAAGTAAAGTTATTAATATAAATATAAAAATCTCTGTTTAAAAATGTAAAATCCTATATACAAATAATACATAAAACATAGAGAAGCAGCAGTAAAAACTAATCTCATTTAAAAGCCTCGGTGAAGATCCATGTCTTTACTTGTTTTCTAAAAACTGTGGTGGAAGCTGAGGAGCGGATGCCAGCCAGGAGAGCTTTATTATCACAATGCAAGCTTAGTACATTGCAACTTGTAGAGTTAACTCAGAATAGGAACATCATATAGAGCTAATGGGAAATATATACTTTTTAACCTTTTTGTTCTATTTGAGTTACCTTGTCTCCCTGCTGCTTTCCAATATCTTTCTGTGTTATGTATAATAATCCCTTTTCTATAATCAAATGCAAGTTCAAACCACCTCCATGACTATTCTAGAATGTACTCACTTTTAAAATGAATGGATAGAAGGAAGGTTGGTAGGATCAGACCCTGAGACTAGGGATCCTGTAGAGAATATACCATCCTCAAGAACTACTCTATTCTCAATACGGGAGAGGGAGAGAGATGGTAGCAGCTTATGTAAATCAGGCACAGTCTGAGGAAGGAAGGTATTTCAGAATACTGCAGGTTCCTGAATAAAAAGTGGTAGATAAATCTCTTCTGATGAGGCTTTCTGTAATTCTACCCATTTCTGAAAGCTAACGTCAAAGCTTCATGATCATACAGATCATTCTGTATGATCCCCATCACACATTGAGGTCATCTGGAGAGGTCCAACTCCAGTTACCACCAGTATGTCTGGTGGTTACTCGGAACCGGGCCTTCTCTGGAACTTCTCCTGGCCTATGGAATGCACTCCCGGCAGATATCCGCAGTTGAGGCTTGCTGTTGGCCTTTAAGAGAACCCTAAAAACTTACTTGTTTGGCATGGCCTTTCCAAGGTCTTTAAATTGTTTTTAAGTATTTTAATTTGTTTTAAATTGTGTTAAAATTGTTCATATATTGTTTTAAATGATGTTTGTTTGTATGCTTTTTAAACCAGTTGTACACCGCCCAGAGCCTCTGGATGTGGCGGTTTATAGATGTAATAAATAATGATAAATCAGCACTGTTACTGAGTAAGTAATGAAGCTTTTGCGGAGCTTGTAAGAGTGGAAACATAAGCCAAGAATATGAACAGACATATCAGCCCTAGGACATGTAAACGTGCCTCTGAATAGCTGCAAAATGCATTTCTTTCCAACCAAAAATCTAAAAGGATTGCCCATAGAGCAGGAATTCAGGAGGAAAGGCTTACAGAACAGAGGCTGTTTCCAGCCAGACTAGAGCCCCTAACATATTTTTTAGCAATTAAGCATTTCACATGCTCTGAGGCGTTCTTGCCTTATCCCTCCAGACATTATGAACACATGGTCAATGACTATAATCCACAGGGATAAAGATGCAAGACCTGTCATGCAGAAGGAGAAAAATGTCATTAATAATTCACTCTGCCTTTAGCTGAGACTCCCTTAGAGGTGACGTTTTGTGTAAACTTCTGCACCTCTCTCCCTTTTTAAGGCAAATCCAGCACATGCAATGTTCATTGAATTTAACCAATGTGCTCTCAGGAAACAGATTAGCAGCATGTAAAATATTCTGCAGAAGATATACCAATCTTGGTACTACATTTAACTTCCAAAGCTTAAAAAAAAAAAACACTCGCCAAGTTAGTTTTTAATCTCACATATTTTTAAAAATATCTGTATCTGCTGCTTATTCTGCAAAAATACCTTTTTAGCCAGAAACCTCTACTGACCTGTGTTAAAAGCTCATTTTTATAGTATTACTTCAGAATTTACAAAGGCAATGTTATGGTAAGAAGTTGTTGTGATTATTGAACAGAGATAGAAGTTAGTCTGGATTGATAAATAGAGGTCTGTTTCCCTTTCTGTGTGACACTCTTTAGTAACTGCCAAGCCCCAGTATCAAGATCCAGTTTACTTTAAAGAGGCTTTTCAGCGTTTATACAGAAGGTGAACTAAGATGATGAGATCATTCTGCCTCACAGGGCTGCTGTAACGATTACTGACAAAATTTGCAGGAAGTGTTTTGACAGCTATAAATGTGCTAAATAGCATTTGTCAAGAGATAGTTATCAATCACACATAATGAACTCTACAGGTAGCAACCGAACCTTTGGCACAGTGTTTCACTGTTGACAAACACTCCTTCCACGTACAGAAAGCTACTGTAGATGTTCTTGGAGCTCTAAAATCAGACATGGAGATTTCCTTTGACTAAAAGAAAATGCTCCTTTGAGTGAAACAAATGGGTTTTATTTCCTAAGTTGTGCAGTCTTATCTGGCTGCTCACAAAAATGGGGAAGTCTGTGTCCTCCTTTCTTTGCTCATTTTATGACTAGTCTCCCATTGCTTTTTCTGCTGTATATCCCCCTTTTATCCTCTCATTTTTTGCAGGGTGGTGTGAGAGTGCCATTCAATCTCTTTCTACTACTAATCCTGCTGTGATTTTCTCACTCTCTTTTTATGAGCTTTCTCCCCTGCCCCCTCGCCCACTGCTTCTCTTCTATCTTCTTTCCATCATTCCCAAATTTGAATCTCTCCACCTTTTCCCAGCGAGCTGTCTTTAATTCAGGTAACAATAGTCTTTGCAGGAAAGTACCTCTCCATAGTCTCCTCCATACCCATAGTGAAGGATTTCTGACTTTAAAATTTTTTTTTAAAAAAGCACACCAAAATTCATCTGGCTCTCTGCAGAGGAGGGGAAATGGAAGAGCCAGGAAAGGGAAGTGGAAGCCAGAGGAGGCTGAGGAAGCGCTCCATTGTTGTAGCATGCTGGCCAGCATGTGAATTGTGATTCTTCTCCCTGTTTGTAGTAGTATTAGTGGTGGTGATGGCAGCAGTGGTAGACATCTCTAAGAGGCATTCCTTTTCAGGATCTCTCTCACTGCTGGCAACTACATGAAGTCCTGCCCTTCAGCTGATAGCTAGGTAGAGATCAGGAAAGAGAAAAGTCTATTGGGCATTTTAAAAGTGGCGGATGAGTGAAAGGGAGAAGGTGGCAAAGAAGGACCAAGAGGATGCCAGTTTCACAGCTAGCCTTCCTGCACCCTTTGAATAGGTTAAGTGAGGGGTTTATTCAGATCACTGAGCCTCCCCCAAGATGGAATCATTGTTGCATTCTTGTTAGGTCTGCTATTGTCATTTCTTCATTACTGGACCATGGAAGAAGCAAAAGAGAGCACCTTCTTTATGAGGGAAAGCTACAACACCTGGGGCTTTTTAGTTTAGAAAAAAATATTACTTAGGGGAGAGACATAAGGGGCTTTTTCTGTAGTCACTCCTGGGCTGTGGAATGCGCTCCCTCTAGACAAGTGTGGCTTAACAACTTTATCAGCCTTTTAAAAGAGCCCTTAACACACTTTTTTAGCCAGGCTTTTGATTATCTCAATGTTTGAAATTTTTAATTGCTGTTTAATGGTTGGTTTTATTCTGTTTTTATTGTGTGCGTTTTCTAAACTGCCTAGAGCCTTTGGAGTCAGGCAGTATATAAAT
The DNA here is from genome assembly GCF_027244095.1 of Hemicordylus capensis. NCBI lineage: Eukaryota > Metazoa > Chordata > Lepidosauria > Squamata > Cordylidae > Hemicordylus > Hemicordylus capensis. The sequence continues at coordinate 386,361,904 of NC_069657.1, read as the reverse complement.
AAAATAATAAATGTCTATAAAATTATGCATGGTGTGGAGAGAGTGGACAGAGTGAAATTTCTCTCTCACACAATACTAGAACCAGGGGTCATCCCATGAAACTGATTGCTAGGAAGTTTAGGGTCGAGAATAGGAAGCACTTTTCTATACAGTGCATAATTACCCTATGGAATTTTCTGCCATACAATGTGATGATGGTCACCAGCCTCTATGATTCGAAAAGGGGCTTAGACAAATTCATGGAGGACAGGTCTATCAATAGCTACTAGTCTGATGTTTATAGGCCACCTCCAGCCTCAGAGGCAGAATGATGCACTGTACCAGTTGCAGGCAAGCAGCAGCAGGAGAGCGGGTATGCCTTCATCCCATGCCTGTGGGCTTCCCAGAGGTATCTGGTGGGGCCACTGTAGGAAACAAGATGCTGGACTAGATGGTCCTTGAGCCTGATCCAGCAGGGCTGTTCTTATGTTCTTAAATAATGAAATATTACATTTTGGTTTCAAGCCTGATCTATCAGTAGTTAGGTGCACATGGGATCCCAAGTTCTTAAATGAGATTGCTTGTACTATGCTTCAGAGCAAGAAACTGGCAGACACCACACTATTGCAAAGCCCCTTAAGGATTCAACATGTTGGTCAGTAGGCTTTGGGATTAGTTGTACAGAAGCCTCGCATCCTATTATCCAGAAAGTCGGAGCTGTTTTCTCTGCCAGAGCCTTAACAAGCAGATCTTCCATTCTACTTAGTGACAGGCAGGGAAGAGCTGTTTAGTTCTGTGCCACTTGGCTCTCACAGTTTTCTGTTCTAGCTGTTGGGGTGTGAATATAATCAAAAGCTAAAGTAAACAGTCAGCTCCCTGTATTTTTAAAACTACATATCCAAGCTATCTAGCATATTGCCAAGTGCATGTTTTTTGTTTTTTAGAGTGATTGAGATTTAGCACCATTGCATAATTTAATAATGTAGTTGCTTTGAGCTCCCAAGTATGGTCAATAAAAGTATCAAAAATTACTGTGTGCTCATAGAAATAGAACACTTTGATACATATTAGTAAAACCAAAAGAAGTGGAAACACAGTGTTCAAAATATTATTCATAAGAAAGGAGGACACCCAAGTAATGTTGCATGAACACCTAAAAAAGCAATTTGAATTGCATCATTAGCAAATCTTCTATTTGGAATGTAGGTAGTTTAGATTGTTAAGCAGTCTTAAGGCAATAGAAGTAAAGCCCCCTTGAGATCCTTTGTATGATCAGAATGCTAGTGTGCTCCAGCATTTTGCATCTGTACAATTTTTTGTATTTTCAACACTGTAAACATGAAGAGCAGGAGATGGCATTTCAGAGCATGTTGGTGTAGGGGTCAAGCTTCCAAGCATGCTCTAGGATATATAGTATGTGAGTATAGCATCCTCACTTTATATAATGCCTGAACAGGGCTTCTAACATGCAGTGTAGTACATAGAAAAACATTGGGGGGAGGGGGCAGCAGGGCTTCATCTTGTCACTCTTGCTGTCCCAAACAAGCAAGCTGTTTTGTAAGCAATCTGTTTTGTTCATTAGATCTTTCTGCCATGCCTCGAGGTACACCATTATATGGGCAACCATCATGGTGGGGTGATGATGAGGCTGAAGAAGAAAATGGTTATAAACAGGATGGTAAACCTGAAGAGAAGATGCAAGAAACTGGAGTTTTAGGTAAGGTTACCTAGAAAATCAATCAATCTGTACTCCGTGTCAATAGATTGTTGTGACGATGTTCAAGTTGAAAGTTCATATGTGATAGCAAAATGGCTGTCATTCTGGTGCATTCTTGGGAGAGAAGATACTCTCTGTTTTCTGTAGGGTCACAAGTATGTGTGTATGCACTACTTGCACCATCAGTGGACTCCTTCCATGGAGGTTGGGCCAGCCAGAGATTAAGTGGGGTAGGCCTTTGTCTGAGTGCAGCAATATTATCAAGTGTTCCATTTCATTTCCCCCCATATGAGTGAATGATAGCTATTCACTTACTTTGGATAAATTTGTGCACTCTGGCACCCCTAGGGTGGGAATTATAACCTCAACTTGTCCTTCCCTTAAGGTCTTGACCAACCCGCAAGAACCTTCCTGGTTGCAGTCTATTTGCTTTGCTGCAAAGAATTTGAGACAGCATCCCTATATATAGAAGGAGTCCTACCTGAAGTTCTGTATTTTGTTCTTGTTAGAATGTGTTGAATCCAGGAATTGAGAGAGATAGAGAGAGAGAGATATGCTATTTTTCATGAATTGCTCTGAGGGATGTGGATGTGTGAGATAGAAATTCTTTAATACGATGTCATAGGACAAGTTCTGTACAGGCAAAGCTCGCATTAGCAGACCAACACCACATGGTTCTGTGTATCTGCAGTCATGTAATTGACACCAGACCAGTGGTCCCTCTAGTTTTTTCCATCTCTATGCAGAATGAGTTTCGTTCCGGGCAGCAGTGTCAAGGCACTGTGTGCACACATGCATTCAGAGTGGTGCCTTCCTAATTCAATCTGAGTGGGATCTCAAATTAACTGAGCGGACATCAGAAACCTTGTGACTGCATGCACATGTGCACACCTTAGAGGGAACAGTGCACCAGACCCTCGCATGTGTGGGCAAAATAAGAGTTAATTTTTGAATATCTGCAGTCTTGGTTGGCTGGAAATGACCTCCGAGGCCATTGTTGACCAGAGCCAGTGTGGTATAGTGGTTAGACTGCTGGATTAGGACCGGGGAGACTGAGTGCAAATAAGCCATAATACTTGCTGGGTGACTCTCTCAGCCTAACCTACTTCACAGGGTTGTTGTGAGGAGAAACTTAAGTATGTAGCACACCGCTCTGGGCTCCTTGGAGGAAGAGCGGGATATAAAATGTAAATAATAATAATAATAGTTGTTGTTGTTATTATTACTACTAATAGTAGTAGTAATACTACTAATAATAATAATAATAACCGTAGTCAAGAAGAAAGAAAAACAAGTTAAAATAATCGACATAGCAATACCAGGTGATAGCAGAATAGAAGAAAAAGAAAGAGAAAAAAATAAAATACAAAGATCTACGAATTGAAAGGCTGTGGCAGAAGAAGACCAAAATAATCCCAGTGGTAACTGGTGCCCTAGGTGCAATTCCAAAACACCTTGAAGAGCACCTCAACACCATAACGGCCACAGAAATCACCATCAGCCAGTTACAAAAAGCAGCTTTACTGAGAACAGCCTATATTCTACGACGATATCTATAATAATAATGATATTGATAATAAAATTCAGCCATCCCAGGTCCTTGGGAAGGACTCGATGTCTGGATAAAACAAACCGGTCAATAACACCTGTCTGACTGTGTAAACAAGAAATAATAACAATTGTTGGCCACATTTGGGGGGAAAGAGTAATTTTGTGGCTCCTTTTTAGAAACCTGCGGGTTTTTTGGTAGGAAAATGGGGGATTTGGGACTGGGGGGGCATTCCTGGACAGCTGGGGCATGGTGGGGAGCTTTATTTCCAATTTTTTGACGTTATTTGCCATCATCTCCCATTTTTCCTGCCTCCAGGAACCTATCCCCCCTCCCGTCATCACCTTAATATGCTGTTATCTGCAGTTCCATTATCTGTGATTGTAGTGGAGAACAGAACTCCTGCAGATAACAGGGTTCACCTGTACTTCTAGTATCTTTGGAAAGAAAAATAATGGATAAATACATTTTGGATGTTCTGATAAACTGCTGGTTAGCATTGTAATCTCTCAATTAAATTCCATGTATCTGCTTTAGATATGATCCAGCTTCTAATACATTATTTTCTGTAACAAAAACTCAACCTGTAACCAATGCAGTACGGTTTTTGGTTGTGCTTAAGTGTTCTGCTTCAGTGGTTTTAGCTGTTACAACATTTTATCATGCGTATTCTACACTATTTAACCATCTTCCTGACCACCTGAATATAATAGTATGGAGGGAAATAGGTAGGTAGGAGGACAGATGAACTACGGAGACCCAGGTACACATTGCAAGAAGCAATATATAGGTGCCACTGACCTGCTTTTGCCCAGTAATTTTGTAGTTGAAAAACAATGTGAGCATTGCTCTGCCTCCCCCACTGTTTCAGTGCATTGGCTGCTTCTTTCAGATGGGGCAAGGAAATGCTAATACCATGTCATGTGTGTTTACATGCTCCCCCCACATATACATATGTGTACGTACACACACACACACATAATTAATTACAGGTTGGTGTGCTGGCATATCTTTTCATGACATCTAATTTGGTCCTTAGTAAGGCTTACTTCGTAATATCTAACTATCTCTAAGTTCAACAAAAACAATACAGTTACTTATTGCTGTGTATGTAATCTATCTGATCATAATAAACTGACTAAATGCAGTTGCAGTTGTAATAAAATCCTTTCTCATATCCTGGGTTCTTCTTTCTAGTCTGGTCTATAATAGGTTAAGGATAATTTTACTTAACAACCTATTTTCATTACTTAGCAATATTCAGAAATTTAAAGGGAGAAATCCTGACTTGTATATTTGTTAAGAGTTTGAAGCATTTAAGGGTTCTGATGCAATACATGTATGCAGTGTCCCCTAATGCTAGAGTTAATGAAGGAATTTGGTTTGTCTGTAACACTTAGATTTATTTGGGTATCTGAAAAATCTTAACTTTAGTACAATCCTCTTGCAACTGTTTAAAAAGAAATCATTCAATTTCACCTTTCAATTTGGTGTTTAGTCATGATGCAGAAGCCTCACAACTGGAAATGAATTTAAAAGCAAATAGTTAAATAATAGCATAGAGTTGAGTAGACATTGATTTAACTGGGAGTTCACTTAATGGTGCACTGGACCATGGTTTTTGTGCCTCTCATTCTGTATTAACCGTATCCTAGTATTTGTTGGAACTGATTTGAAAGCTGATACATGTTTAAATAATTTGTTATCAACATGAAGATGTTCTTTTCATATGAGTAGTATCCTTCTGGTTTTGCACTCCATCACCTGATCCTTAGTTGTTTTTGTTTTCTTTGTAAGATTTGAGCTAAGATTTAAGGTATTGTATTGGCACACAACTTTCTAGAAGGAATTCTGTTTTCTTGTTTAGGCTTTTCTGTTGACATTTCTGTAACAACATTACTTTGTATATAATTTTATCTGTGACAATTGGTGAAAGAAGAGTGAAACATCTTATAAGCAGCTACTGTTTCAGGTATGAACTACTTTTAAAATAACATTTAATTACTAGATGATAGAAGAGGACTAGAGAAGCAAATATATCTGCTTTGGAGCTTGTATTCCATAAGAATTTTTCCCCCTTTTGATCAACTGATAGGAATTGCAGGATTGAAGCAGCTCATAACACTGAATTGCCTCTCACTTTTTAACTTGTTGAAAATGAAAGTAAAAGCCACATTTACTTTTGCAGTTCAGGGAATACTGTGTCTAAGCACACAGTGGTAGTTCTCTCCATGCTTGAATAGTGTGTTCTGTTGTGCCTTTCTTCCTCCCTCCGTGATGATCAATGTTTATCTCACACTGAGCAGGTCATATAATAAGAATTCCTCAAGTTCAGGAAACCATATGTGGTGTTGCTTTACAACTGATGCATGTTAGACAATCTCACTTTTAATATTTTCCTTGATGAGTCAATGTGCATGAAAGAATGCATTTCAGAAATACTAAGCAAAATTCTCCATAAATTTTGCAAGAAAGATCCATGAGTAGGAATCTGTTTGTAAATACATCTGCAGAATCCATTTAGATTTTTGTTTTAACATTCTTTCTCACACATTTCCTTCATGGGCATTTCTTCACTGAATATAAATGTTATTTTGGAACTTGCCCACAGTTTGCTATGTATACATAGTAGAAAAAAATTGATTTTCTTAAATGTTCTCCAAAACCCAAATAGAATTCCACTAATAATCTGTATCCTAGTTTGTGAGTTCATAAGCAAAATACTGGTTTGTTTACATTGGTAATGCTTTTATTTTGTGAAAATTTTAAAACTAGCAGCTTACACTAATATTCCAAACTAACCCCAAAAAGGCTACTTTACAATGTTTAAAAAATGGTTGTTCAGTGAACAGAAGGGAAAGTGTATATATAACAACAGATGGAGCATGGTTTAATGAGGAGATTGATATGGGAGATTAGTTACTGCTAAACCAACTATATACAATTAGCCTTTACAGCCTTAAGTTAATAAGATTATGTTGGTATTACTTTTTTTCAGCCTTAATGGAAACCTCTAATGGAAAATGTTGCTAGTGAGCAAAACTCAGTGGACTCAATTCAGCTGCCACAAACTTTAGTAGAATAATATATCAATCTATTTTTCTCTGCTATGGATCCAGGAAATAAAGAAGACATGAATGAAGTGGTTGCTGATACACATGCAGTATATGATCTTAAGCCACACATGTTTGTTACTTTCCATTTGTGTTCTATTTTTTTGGTTGTGACCTTACATATACAAATATCATAACAAAAAAAGTACCCATAAGTAATGCGCTAATGATTTCTAGCTTTTAAACAAAAACAATGAAGTCTTATGGAACTTACAATACATAGTCTTACAATGATTTCTTTTCGCTAATGATTTCTAGCTTTTAAACAAAAACAATGAAGTCTTATGGAACTTACAATACATAGTCTTTAAACATACACTTCCATGGAAAGTTCACCACCAGCTGCATGGTGTGTTTGTGTGTGTGTGGGGGGGGGGGGGAGAGATTGTGATACTCTGTCTCACCCATGACATTACCCTCCCAAATGCACATGTGTGCACACGCACACACCCCGTCTGTTCCTGGAGCTTCCCTGATAAAATGTTTGCCTCTAGTTTCCTCCTCACCATCACAGTGTGCCACATGCACCAGTGCGCAGGCATGGCTTCCAATTCCATCAGCCTCTACTCAAGCACACAAGGACTGGGAAATGCAGGCTCTGCCAGCAGAGTGCTTACGGTTAAGTCTGCCAGTGTCTTACCTGCAGCAGCAAGGTCAGCAGGCACAGTCGTAGACTAGAATCCCGGACAGTATTATCTAGACTGAGATGAAATGACAATGAATTGTAAGTCTTATGTTAAATGTAAATAAAATAAGCTTGATGTTCATTCAGGACAAAAGGTTTATTTATTTATTTTAAGGCTCTAAACCTTTCACCTGTCTCGGGCTGTTAAATAGTTAAATAAGATCAAGATTCCCAGTGTGCTCTAATCTCCTCTCTAAGAATGCTGAAGCTTGACATGGATTCAAAGAATTTGAATTTATACTGGAACTTTCTGTTCTTAACTTTTTCTTTGTTCAGGAAAAAATAACCCAGGTATGATTTTGTAGTCCTAAATATGATTTACGGTGTGCTGTCTGCTGCATTTATGACTAAGAAAATTCTCAGAATTGTATTGCTTTTTGGAATATAGGACAACCCTTTCACAGACTGTTTTAAGGTTTTCAGACAGATATTTGTTTCAGTTTGAGATAAATGTTGGATAATATTTATCTAGCAAGATGTATGTCTGGGACCTACCTTGCTGGCCCCAGCTAATCTGACCGGCACCTTGGCAGTTTCAGGGGTGGCAGAGACTGCACTATGTGGGCTGATACAACAGCCAACAGTGGCCCTCCCACTTGCGATGTCTGGGGCAGGTTTGCACACAGCTGAGCAGTGAGCAGGTGGGGCTGTCCTTTTTCCAGGCTGCTTGCCAGGGAGGCAGGAAAGAGGGCCTTTGTAAGCACAAAAAAGGGTGGAGGCATGGAGGGGCATCATCCACTGACCACCACTGCACGTAAAATGTGGCATGAGGGAGGCTCACTGTAGGAGCGGTCTCTACCAGAAGATGGGTGAGGATATAAGGATTGTGGGGGTTGTTGGGGAATAGCGTGCCTGTTATGACGAAGGCTGGAGAAGCATGAGCAGGGCTGTCTTGGACTTCCAGTGAGGAGCAAGGCTAAAGCGCTTACAATCAGGGGAGAAGGAAAAGAGAATCTTGAACCCTGTTCCCATAAATCTAAGGCACTGGGGGCAGGGAAGAAAAGAGCCTGGAGGATCTTCATCAACCCTCCAAAAGCCACGCTGGTTCTAAACCAGAGTTGTTTGGAAGGAAGAAATAACAGGTTTTTAAAAACCACTATAAGAAATCTGATGCTACGGGGGGGGAAATCAGGGTAATTATTCAACCCCTTTCCAACTCCAAATATAGTGGTTAACTGTAGCCTGGTTTGAAGCAAAATCGGTCCACTGAGTTTATCTAGTATTCCATTCAACTACTTAAAATAGTTACAATCTTATATTTTGGGATAATTGGAAAGAAAAGCCTATGGTCTTAGGGCTAAATGAGATGAGACATTAATTGCATTATTGGGCTTGTTTGTTTAAATGTAAATAGTCAATTGGGAAAAGGAGAACTTTAATTCTTTGTCGTGGTTCCAGTCTAGTTTAGGGACCTTTAAGACTGTACAGGAGGAAAGCCCCCATGGGACAAGTAGTCGCAATCATGGTGGGACAAAGAGTAAAGCCTCCACTGTGCTTTTGATCCAGTTCAGGGCCCATGCAGGTGCTTTTTAAAAGGTAAACATATGCAGGCCCCAATCATGCAATTAAAGTATAAGCTAGTTTGGCTGTTAGGATTTTTTAAAGGGTTCTTCAACCCTGTGAGTTGAAATTGTGGAGCCAGATTAAAATCTGCAACACATATAGGGGTATGAACTTTTTTTTAATAAGTTTGAACTTTGTGAAGGACCATTTAACTGAAATTTGATAGTGGACATATGGGAAAATGTTATAAAACCCCATAATGTCATAAAAATCTAATTATTTTTTTAAAAAACATTTGAAGACCCATCTCTTCACCCAAGCTTTTTCAGCTTTTTAAATTTGTAGGTTTTAATGTTATGCTGTTTTTAAATTGTTAAACTGTTTTAACCTTTTATATTTGTTTTAATTGTTTTTATGTCACTGTTAACCACACAGAGACAAAAGTTTGGGTAGTATATAAGTTAAATAAATAAATAAAGTCCACATGTGATAATAGCAAAATATTTCTCAGATTTCAGCTTATGTCAGCAACTTAGTTGTCTATATACTTGTGAATCAAATTGATTCATTTACATTAGCTGTGAAAATGTTCACTGTTTCTGATTTGGTATTTTATACCACTCTTCATAGCATCATTAGGGTTTGAAAGTATACCTAGCATCCTCCCCCCCCCCGCCCCGGCCTAAGGAAATCTAAGGAAACAATCTAAGGGAACAATATTTCAGCCTGTACACACAAATCTATACTAAACCTTTTGTTGTCTGTGCAAACTGTTGCAAAATTTGAAGAATGGATACCCTACATCCAAGAGCACAAATTATATCCTATTGTCTTTCCATCAAAATATGGTTACTAATTGAAAATGAAAAGCTTTCACATTTTAGAGTCCATGTAATATATAGGTACTGATAATTAACCATATCAAATAGACTTTATTTCAGTACACAAACCGTAAAAACAATGGCACACTTCATTTGAACATCAAACCTGAGTTTTAAAAATATAAAAATCGTGAATTCAATCACATTGTACAGTGGAGTTAAATTCTAAAAAATTAATTAATACAATATAATAAAATTCTAAAAAATTAATACAGTATAAAATTGAATTAAACTAAACTCTATTTGGCCTCTCCCAATATCTCTGACCTTGTTCTATTAGCTGGATAATTAACTGAAAACCCTTGATAGGGGAAAAACGAGCTTGCCTAGCATATTGTTATTCTGTGTTTTATGACACTTGTATGTTTCTTCCTGTTCATGGTTATCAGGACGATCCTTACTCCCAGCTTCAGGTCATATACCTAAACCAGTCTTAAATTTATAAACTATAAACCTTTTTATGGAGAATGTAGTCTGACTCCTGGACTTAATAGTCTAGAAAGCTTTATTGAAATGCTGAAGAGCCCAAGAACTTCAAACGAAAAGGATTGTACAGATAGGCCTTCTTAGTGAACGTGTGGCTATTTTGTAAGTTTATGAAACATATTGGTGTTTAACAGCAACTCTTTCTCTATTTTTTTTTTCATTCCTGACTGTAACCATAATTAAACTGTGGCTTGTAATCCTAATGATTGTCTGCTTCTATAAAACTATGCATATTAAAGAGCAAATAGCAAGTGGGACCTTTCTCCCTCTTTTTTCAGAGTACTTCTAGTTAATCTGTTTAATCATGAAGAATGTACAACTATGTTTTGGAGAGTCGAAAATAACTTGACCATAAAGGCGTATTCCCTTGAGATTATTTTATAAAGGTTGCTTTCACTTTTCACTTTCCAGCTATTGATTGCTACCTTGAGACAGATGGTTGAGTTGATGAATATTGTAGAGCCTCTGTTCTGCTAGCTCCCCTTCCTTCTGCTCAGAATACTGTTCTTTCACATAAACTAATGCTTCTGCCTCTCACAATTTATCCTGTCAAACTGCTTCTTAGAAAGCAGTATGTATCAAATATCTTTTCAGTCTTTGTTCTTCCATGGACTTACCTGCAGCCCTTGCTTCTTTACCTAGCTTTGCTCTTAACACCTGCTGTTCTTACCCTGCTGCTCCCCAGCTATCAGCCCTGAGCATCACTTGCTTCCTTCTCTGTGCTGTTTTCCATTCCAAGCAAAGGCTTGCTATTTTCATCTCCAGGAACTTGATCTAATTTCCTAACATCAAATCTACAATCACATTCATTTTCTTACTCCTATACAGATAAAATTCATTTTATGCATCTCCAGTTCTGAATTGCATGTTCATTAAAGCAACATGCCTGTAGAATGTATCACCAGTACTATAGTGTATGATTGACACTCTGGGAAACAGTTGACATTTTGCACACAACAATGCTTACTAGAAAAGCTAAGGCTAGTTGCCACCCGCAAACTTAATATCGGCTTCCCTTTAAGAAGAAAAGTGTGCTGGCCAGTCCCTCCCAAAAAGGTAGCAGTATAATTTCAGACTAGAAAGCATATTCAGAGTGGGCAGCATCCCCACTAGTCCTTGAGCAAATGGAAGACATTTTACTCCTGCAAGTGAGGGGCAATTTTCATTGATCACCCCTTCCCTCTGCACTTCCCAAAAATATGCCCCTGAGGGCCCCCTTAACCCTCAGAGACCTACTTTCAGGGGGCTTGGGACTGTAGAAGGAAGGAGGGATCTGTGGAAAATCACTGTTCCTCCCCCTTATGTGTGTCCACCATCTTCTATTTGTGCAAGTACTAGTCAGGATGCTGCCCAGTGAATTTTTTGCACCATGAAATGCAGCACAGCTCTCCGTCTCTTTTTGCTATAACTTACCACCTTACCTATTTATATATTGGGTTCTATGCAAAGATGTTTACAAATAGAAAAACTTTTTTTCTTTTGCACAATGGGGACAGTTTTTACCTGTCTCTCTTCCCTCTATAGCCCCTCTGCCCCACCCCCAATCTGCTCATGAGGTTTGAGGGATCCCTATGGAATAGGATGGCACGTGGCATGAGATGCAAAGGAGAGGTTTGGAGGAATCTCTCCCCACCCACCCCGCAAAGCTTTTTCCCCAATTAATGGGACACCACCCTAGGATGCAGTCCAATGTATCCAGGCCTTAACTAAGCAACAGAATTAAGAGCCACAAAGACTGGATCTTTTGAAAAGTTAAGTTGGAAAAGGAAAAAAAGTAACAGTTTTTAGTCAACAAGATTACTGGAAATAATCATATATTTTTAAATCTTAACCTAGTTTTATCTCCCCCCCCCCCCCGGAAGTTGTGGAAATGTTCATTCAAAAAAATCTTAATAGGAGATGCTGCATAAAATCATGTGTCTTAATTGAATATAGTATAATTCTTCAGAATTAGGTAAGGGTCTTAATGTTATCATTCAAGGAAAATAGTGTGAACTGCTTTTTAAAAAAAAAAAACTGGAGATGAAGATCACAGGATGCTGTGTATCAGTCCCATGCCATTGTCATTCATTCCTCAATGTTTCTAGTTGTTTCTTGTAGTGAGTTCATTAATGCTGTCATGCTAGATGCACAGCCAGCTATGTGCCCTCTTTAAAGCTTCATCACTCTAAAACAAACCTGGTAATGAAATGAAAAGAAATGACAAAAATGAAGATTGTCCTGGAGAATGTCTCTTCCCTACTTCTGGCACCATAAGTGGCACCAACTGTGCTACCCATTTTAAATACATTATGCATGGTACTGCAACCCTTCCCTCCTTTTTATCCACTCACATTGATAGATCTCTTAGAAATTTGCTAGTATTTTGTTCTTGATTTATTGCTTTTTCCTTAAAAAGAAAAGAAAGAAAAGAAAAAGTAAAGTAAATAAGTGCTCAGTTCTGCAGTCACAATCTACTTTCCAGTACTCACTTCAGCAGCAGTTGCTTGTGGTGCATTCACATCTCTGACATTTGGCAAACAAGCTTGTTATGCTAAATGCATAATGTTTTGCTAGCAGCTCCACAAAGGCTTTGGTTTAGCATTTATTCAGAATGTACATTGTGGCTCTCTTTCTTCTGCTGCTTTCTTTGTTCCATCAAAAAGCAAGATGTTTACAAAATTCTGCATGTTTCTTGCTGCTATAGTAGTTATATTCTATTTAAATGTTAACTTCTTTTTCTCCCTTTATTCAATACTATTAGCTTTTTAAAACAATTAATCATCCTTGCAGCCTGGCTTATTTTCTTGATTTCTCCATTAGTAGGAATATTCTAAATGCTGGATTTAAAACCAATTCCATATTTTTCACTGCAGTATTTATGCAGAATGTCATGCTCATTTGCATAAATAGTTGTAAAATTAAAACATTTCTTCACTGATAAAATCTGTATAGCTCAGGAAATGAAAAAAACATTTCATATTGCTACCCATCAAATTAAGAATGCTACTGCAATAGATCTTGGCAAGTTTTTTATCAGGTTCTGCTCTTGGAGGCGGTGGGTGTTTCTTTTTCTTTTTCCATGGCTCCATTAGATCATGTCCCCTTCTGATATCTGTGGATCTGTTGGAGTACAAATTTTCTTTCACTTCCTTAGTGAGCTTTTATTCAAACTAGTCTTCAATAAGAAAATATCAACGGAGAGCAGAAACAAGTTACAGTTCTGAACTTTACTGTTCACTCTTGCTGCACAGATTTGTACTTTCTTTCCAAGAATTATCACTTGGCTTTTATGTGAACTCTGAAATTCCTTGAAGACTCTGAAATTCTCCAATACTGTGAAATCTATTTCTTTATTTTTCTTACTAGGATGCAGCACAGATGGCAAGCAAGCTGAGGAGCAATCTGCAGCTGCAAGTGAAGAAGAAACTTATCCTTTCTGTAGGGAACCAAGTTATTTTGAAATCCCTACAAAGGAATTCCAGCAACATTCACAAATACCAGAGTGTACTATTCATGAGATCCCAACAAAAGACACACACATAGTAGGGGCAGGGCATGCTTCATTTACTATTGAATTTGATGACAGCACCCCAGGAAAAGTAACCATCAAAGATCATGTCACAAAATTCACTCCAGATCAGCGCCACAAGCCTAAGAAGCCTTCTCCTTCTGGTGCTCAGGATCTTCCTGGGCTTCAAACTGTGATGATGGCACCGGAGAGTAAAGTAGCAAACTGGTTAGCACAAAACAACCCCCCAACAATGATCTGGGAAGCAACAGAGGACGACTCAAAAAGTATTAAAAGTGATGTTCCAGTCTACTTGAAGAGACTGAAAGGTAAAATAATTTCAGCTGTTCATTAATTCCTTTTCTTGAATATTGATGGTAAGTATACGAACTGGAACTCTGTACAGTTTCTGCAATCTATAAAGATTCTTACAGGACAATATGCTTTAGGCAGGCATCTTGAATTACAGCAGATTTTGCCAAGATCAACACATTGTACATTTGTGCTTCTCATAGTCAAAGCTTCAATGTATAACACATGTTGATGCACATTCAAAACAAATAAATATTTAATATACTACTAAAGCTCATTTGGTCAGATCACATTTCAAATCAGATTAAAAATACAGTAGTTAGATACCGCTTGTAATAAGTATAGCTGCAGGCATTTCCCCAGTAAATTCTTAGACTTTAGTTGTTGTGGACTATTAGCTGATGATGTCACATGATTAAAGTGCAGTTGTAATGCCCCCTGAAAGCTAAAAAACTAGAGTCAGGCTCCAAAGACCCATGAAGCAAGTATTATGAACCCAAGTGTGTGTAAACTTTCTTGAAGATCATCCTCTGCTTTGGAAACAGGACTCTTTCAAAAAGCAGTCTGTGATCCAGCTGGAGGGTATGTTCAATTCTTCAAAACATAACATTTCACTGGGTCAGCACAAGCCTAAGCATCTGTCTGGATCCCAGGCTTGTCATGAAAACCCAAGGCCAAGCAGGATTTCTTCCCAACCATGGACCTTGGGGAGTTTCTCAAGAGGTCCGAAATGGTAGAAACTGCCATCACATCCTTATAGACACCTCAAATTACTGTGTAAAAAGAACTTCAAAAATATTGGTATTGGGTAACACAAAGATTTTAGGTGTGGGTAGGCACTGGGTGAATAATAAGCATTGGTGGTGGAATTAGAGAAAAGGTTTATTTGAAAGAAAATTGTAGATCATCTGACATTTGAAGGAGCAAAATATTAACTGGCTTTAGAAGTATTAAACAAAAACTTTTCTATATTGACTTGTAAAGTCCTCCTTCAGTAGTTCAGTTCAGTTCAGATCAATTTTATTACAGTCATGGACCAGAAAAGAGAACATAAAAAATACAACTAACAATGTCAATATAACAAATATAAATAAAATAAAGGAATAAGATTATAATTAACAATGGTAAAATATCCAACTAAGGAGTATTCATAACCTCCAAACGTATCCTACACAATGTAACAAAATTTGGCAACCTTCCACAATCTGGCTATGTTCTGTTCAGCTAAAAGATGAGATGAACATAAATTATCATCCAAATCTGGGTATAAGGCAAGTTCAGGGCAAATAAGCTCGAATCTAGCATCATTATAAAACTGGCAGTGTAAAATAACATGGGCTGTACTTTTCATCTCTCCCGAACCACATGGGCACACCCGATCTTCCTGGGAGATACCATGAAACCTTCCTTCCAGCACTGCTGTGTGCAAAGCATTACAGCAGGCTGAAGTCAGGGCCCTACGAAATTTAGAGATAGATAAATGGAAAAGGTATGCTGCAGGTGAATAATTCGAAATCTGGCTGCCCAGAAACACATTTGCTGGAATGGATCCTTGATCAATCTGGCATTCCATGTCAAAAATTCTCTCTCGCAGCCTGGTCCTTGCAGTATCATACTTTAGGGATAGAATAGCGGCCAGAGAGAAGCCATAGTATGTTAATCTATCCTCCACATTCTTAATCCAACCAGAATGGTATGTGTCTTTAAGTACTAAAGATACTAGACCCTTGGAGCAAAATAGAAGTTTTAACCAGTGGTCAAAGGACTGGAAGGAACTCCAAACAGATTGTCTCAAGCATGTTCAAGAGGTTTCACAAATGGATTCTACCATGTTTCCTGGGTTCTAACAGCTTTGGAAAACCCATTCTTTCACTTAGAGATAAGGAGTTTCTGACCAAGGGGAGAGAGATAATTGAACTTGCCCAGTGACTAGGGCAAGAGACTTTCTACACACACAGAGAAACTGCAGTCTTAGAAATCAGGTCAAATCATTCAGGCTCCTCCTAGTAATTTATTTTTAACAGATTTAAACCCCTTACTACATTTCCAGGGGTCACGCTACAAGTTTTGATTTAGTGTTTAGGATTTGCTTAAAAAATGTTTTGCTTCTCATTACCTTTTAAGAATGTGCTTACTAAATAAAACTAGTTTTTCACTTGCATCTTGGGAACCTGTCTTGCTTTGTATTGCTTTTACAAGGTGATATTACTCAAGTTGTCTTAATGATTAATGGTGTTATCTATATTCTGCTTCAAACAATTTCTCAAACTGCTTTGGGAGATGGAAAGAAGCATTATCTGATCAATCTTATCGGTGATATTTAATAGGTGATGGGAACATATTACATTTACCTGGACATAAGGTATATTTTTAATTCTTTCAGCTGAAAAGCATTGCAATTCCTTGACTTATCAGGGAACTTAGTCTGGCGCATTCAGTGTGAAATGGATTGTTGTTCCCTCAGCTCCTTCTATGAAAAAGATTGGTGCTTTTAAAATGTTTCTTGTCTGAAATTGTAATTACAATCCAAAATTGTAATCATTAACTTGAATATTTTAAAAGTTGGCCTAGTAATATTTTTTTCATTGTGCATTATAATGAGCTTTCTCTTTGGCAATATAATAATTTGCCTAAGACATACTAAATGTGTTCTAATGATGAGCTAAGTTAATCTTACTGCAATTTTAACATTTAGCATTTATTCTACTATTTAATAAAATCTAGAAAAATCAAACTAAATAGCACATATCTCTTAATGATCATGGCTAATATTTAACATTCTAATGGAGTTGTCCTTTTAATTATATAATAAAGATTCTACAACTCAAGTGAGAGTCATTGGATCTGGCAGTAATTTTGGCCTTTTAAAACCTTTTTCAGTTCATAATTGCTAAATTCTTAAGTATATTCCATCAGCTGACTATATAGAGGATTCAGCATAGATGGTCAACCCACAGCTTCCAGGCGCAGCAATACCTATAGATCATTTTACAACAGCTGACTCTGCTTGCAGTGGATTGGAGCCAGTAACTGAGGCCTCAGTCCAGATTCCAGGGATGTCTGGGATTTGCTGCTGGGGGTTGGGATGGTAAAATCTGCACACTCCTCCTGTATAGTCCAGCAAACCTATGGAACACACCTTGAAAAATTCACTGTTTTCATATCCATAGAAAGACCTCACTTATGCCTTCGGGACTTTTTACTAGTTTTACAAAATTTAAAACATAAAGATCTACACACACAGGTAGAATACTTGTCTGTCTATGAGTACAAAATCATGGCTGAAAACAGAGATACACTTAAAAACACTAAATGTTAGTAATGTTTTGGCTTATGCCTTAATTAGCAACAGATGGATTTATAGAGAGATACAGATTATTACATTCTTCTGATTGTACCATAGAAATCCTGTTACCAAACTTTAATTTGTATATAGGTTGAGCTTTCTTTTCATTTGCAAATATTTAATGCCCAACTAGAATTCTTCTTCCTTGGATCTTATAAGTACTTTAAAAAAAAAAAAAAGGCTAAAGCAACTCTGTTGTAGGCTGGCTGTATACTAGGCATTCACAAGAGCAAAATGTGGAGGAAAACATTCTTATAAGTTTGATATTACATAATTACTGCTTTTAATAAAGAATCCAACTTTGAAAATTAGGGTGATAACTTGATCCAAATTTTATTTTTGAAAAAACCAATTCTAAATGTTCAAAACCAAGGCTTTCAGCAGTTAGCTTCCAATGGTAGTGAGTAGTATGTAATTATCTTTTTCTCTTCTTTTCTACCATTCATGGGACGTATTTAGAAACAAGGGTATTTTCTGGCACTCGAGGTATTTGTAGTTTGCAGGCTAATATAGTTTGAATGCAAGGTATGTCAATCTTCTGAATCAAAATTTGATAATAGCTGTAGTAGTATTGTTCAAATTTCATCACGGAGTAGTATTGTTCAAATTTCATCACAGAGTATGTTTACGAACTGAATGTTTTCTGAATACGATGATTTCAATGCATTTCCCTCACTGATTAGCTAGCAAAAGGCTCCATTGTTGCATGGCAAGTCTGAGTGTGTGTTGCTATGGGAAGCTTGCAGAGCTTGTTACCAACGGACAGATGAGCTTCTAACAGAAAAGCAAATATTGTCCCTGCATTCAGTTGAGTCTGAGAGGTTCTTTCTGCATTATTTGTATGTGTAGTGCTAGACTTCTAATTTTTGCCTCTACAGGAAATAAACATGATGATGGGACACAGAGCGATTCAGAAAATGCTGGAGCACACAAGCATTACAGTAAGCGAGCAGCACTTGAAGACCAGTTAAGACATCATTATGGTGAACAGAGAAAGTTGCACACAAGAGCCCAGGATACAGAGAAACATACAGATCAACCTACTGTAAGCCAGACTGCTTTTATGATTGAGTTTTTTGATGAAGGTCATCCCCGAAAGAGGAGATCTTATTCCTTTTCTCAGAACGTGGGAGGCTTGTGCCCTGAAACACCTCCTCCAGCACCTCATGCAAGAACTGAAAAAGCAAGACCTGCATCAGGTGACTCCAAAGGAAGCCCATCACTTTTGCAAAATAGCTCTACCCAGCAAAAAGCAATACATGCCAAACTTTTAAAACAAAAATCCGAAGAACCTTCTGCAGCATTACCTTTCTTACAAAATGCATTGTTAAGAAGTTCTGGAAGCCTTGGGCATAGACCTAGTGCAAACGAGGACATGGAGAAAAAGTTAAAGAGCCAGCTGGCTTTGGTGACCACAGAAAAGGATGATGATGACCAAAGTGACAAAGGTACTTACACTATTGAGCTGGAAAATCCTAATGCTGAGGAAGTAGAAGCTCGCAAGATGATTGATAAGGTAAGCAATTTAAATATGTGCGCCATCATTAAAACCCAACCCACTGATGGGTGGGTGTGTACTAGGACATTAATAAATGCAGTTATTTACTAGAAGCTTAAAGGCTGTTGAGATATCCTGTTTTTGAAAGACACCGTTCACAGGATATCTGAAGCATAACTACTTGCAACGTTTTCCCACGATTAATGCTAGCCTTCATTAGATACTATTTCTAGTATTTTTTGGATCCCAAATTTTGAGCCCTTACATTGTGTTAACTCTCATGCTGGTCTTTATAAACTGTACACTAATATATCATGATACTATGGTATCTTTTCCTTTAAAAAAAAAATGGATTTGTTTTCTCAAGCTGGTGCTAATCTGCATTGCTTCCTAAATCGCAACATAATTGCTGTACATCAAACTGAATTAACCAAGAGTAATGTTGTCTAATTTTCCAGTTGTGTTCTTCCAAATTTGCAATGAAATAAAACTTGAGTTTAAGCAAGCTTTACAGTTAAGCAGCCATGGCTCAACGTTGCTTTTCTTCTCTCTAAACTGGAGAGGTACATCAGTTTAGAGAAGCTTGGATAATTAAACAGACTGCCAAAACTATATACACTATAAGTTTAATTTTTTAAAAAAGCTTTAAGAAGGGAACAAATACAAATTACTACTTAATCTTTCTCCCAGCTTTGCAAAGATGGTTGCTGAAAACATAATATCTGGGTTAGTGTTATCTACTATTTCTTAATATTGTTCTTGAATCTTTAATTTCATTGATTCAAGGAATATACTGAGAAGTAGTTCAAGATAGTTCGGTTTAAGTTATTTATCTAAATAATGAGGGGAAAGGCTACTTAACTATTTGCCAACTTTGATTCATATATTTCCTGAACAAGCATGCATACTAATAGGTTGCTATAACAATTACAACCTATCAGTCTGCAACACAGTAGGGTCTTTGTATTAACCAGAAACATAAGCTAAACTCTCTTTTGATGCAGCCCACATGATTTTTGCACTACAGATCAGCTTGGGAAAGCAATTATTAAATTTTATGGATTTCTGTTTGGCTTTCTATATGTAGAAAGGAGACTAAACAAGATCATTTTTTCCAGAAGAAAGATTTGGTACTTACTAGAGAGATCAGTGTTGCTCCACATCATGGAAAGGAAATATGTTAATGCCTCTGGCACTCTAACATGTGACAGCCAAATTAACAAAACTAACTGAATTCTATGAAGAAATGAAAGATGGACTAAGTAATTGTGTTGAGCAGCATCTTTTTATTGATTTTTAGACAATGGATTATAATGATACTAATGTGTATTTTTCCCGTTACCATTTTTCCTGTGTTATGTATTGATGGTTTTTAAAGATGATGCTTTATATTAAGGAGTATTATAAGTTCTAAAAAATGCTTATTAGCCTGGATGCTAACCACTATTAACATAGTTATGACAAAGTCATTTTGAGATTCGTTAAGTTATGTCTAACATCTTATTGATTTCAATGGTACTTAGTCATGACTAACTAGTTTGGATGCCACATGGTTTGTTTATAAATTAATTAATTAATTAAATTAATTAAATGTGATCTTTATTTATTTTATTGTTAAATTTCTATACTGCCTTTCATTAAAACAATCTCAAGGCGGTTCATACAAAAGTTAAAATAAGACTATAAAATTACACAATTAAAATATTAAGCTAGAATATAAAAATACAGATCTGATTAAAAAGATTTTTAAAAATACAAATACAATTATGATGCTTGTACTCAAGTTAGTACAAGCTTGAGTACTAAGTTTGTTCTGTTTCATTTAAAAGCAATTCAGACAACTCTTCAAAACATAGTATGGAGAATTTGAATCACCCATGTGCTTATGCACTCCTCCCTAGTACCCTCCCTACTTGTGCTCAACTTAATAAATGACTCCTTGATTTCATCAAAAGATTGTTTGCTGTTATATCCATACCAGCAAACTGTGGTTTGAGTATACCCTGTAAATCTGGCTTTGATCCTGATTTGCAATATAGTCATCCCTCTCCAAATGCAAGGGTTTCGATCCTAGAAAACCTCACAGTTGGTAAATTTGTGTTTGACAAGCAATAGGAACACACTGAAAACGGGTTTAGGGGAATCATGGTCACAAAAGGACTACAAAATAAAGTTAAAAATAGGGGGGAAACGCCCCTGACCCGCTGGAAATGACCCCCTGACTCCTCAAACCCCCAGGTTTCCAAAGAATATCGCCAAACCACGGATACTCAGGTTGCACTTGGTGAGACTGGTCACAAATCCAGTCTCAAATACTCAAAATAATACTCAATACTCAAATACTAAAATAAAAATAAAAATTACTCAAATCCACAATTAGGAAACCCACAGTTGGCAACAGATGACTGTACTGATATAGAGGACATGATCAAACCATAGTTTGCCAGTTAAGACATAACAGCAAATTGTTTTAAGTAAATCAAGATGTCATTTATTGTGCCACGTGAAAGGATGAAATGGGGGAATGTTCATTCCCCCAGCCATCCAAATACAGTGGCTGGCACCCAGAGCAGCCTTCAGATAGGACACCAGGAAGACATGCCAATGGGAGGCAGAGCTTTCCCACTTTCACTCTGGATGCCCTCAAGGACACATTTCTGGGTGACACAGGGAACCCCCAGAGCTAGAACAAATTGTCAAAATTAGGTCCTTCCTGCTGCACACCCAAGGCTCCACAGCAAGAGTGAAATTGGGGAAGCAATCCCACCTGCCAGCTCATCTTCCTGGCATGCTACTGGCAGGCTGTTCTGGATGCCACCGACTGCCTTTAAAGGTTCCAAATTCAGTACTAAGAGATTGTTTGTAGACTTAAAATGCTTATATTAAATTTTAGGTTTCCTTTTAAACCCGTGGGCTTTTTTTTTTTAAAGAAACACTTAATATGACTGAAAATTTTAAATTACAAAACTGATTTTTTTTAAAAAGCATTCAATTTATTATATTATTTATTATATTATAGTTAATATTTGCATTCTAGTTTAATATACTCAGCTGAGCTGTCATCTTTTATGACTCCTATTTCCAACAACTGCAGCAGTTGTAGGGCTACAAAAAGGAGCTCCATTTCAGATGCATAGCAATTGAAGAGGATCTGTGAATATTTCATTGTTTTGTTTTTAAATTACTTACCTCCTCCAAACCTTTCCCCTATCACTTTGGGAATGAGTTCTAGTAAAGTTGGTAGGGTTGGATCCTTCTCTAATGAAAAAATCATCAATCACTTTCTAAGAAATATATTTCATATTATTATTGCAAATAATATGAAATACAGAAAGAATCCTTACGTTTGTGGGAAACATAGGATTGCTATATTGGGCAGGTTCAAGCAACCCATTCCAGTCTATCAAAACAGATTCCCACAAGATTATCTGGCTGCTCAGCCTGGCAGGATTGTGCTCTGAGCTTGTGTGATATCTCCTCCCCTTTCTTTCTCACCTCCATATGTGAAGGAATATTAGTTCAATTAAAACAACTCAATTTGTTGTCTAACCCAGCAACTATGGTTTAAGTGTAGTTTGCAATCCAGAATATGAAACCAGGATTAGATCTCAGTTTCATCCTGGTGTGCAGATCACAGTTAAACTATAGCTCCCAGGTTCAGAGGAGACATGGAACTGTGATTTAACTTTCCAGGGTATGTTGTCATAGTTCTATGGAAGAAGTGGGGGGGGGAGGGGAGTGAGTGCACAGGCTCTGAGCTCATTCCTACCTTGGCCATAATCCAACCAACCATGATTTATTCAATCATCTGATCTAGCCTATTTATGTTGAATAGAATAATTTTTCCCTTCAATATTGCATATTCTTGATAGTGTCTATGAAAGGTGTATGAAAATGTAAAAACTGTGAAATTACTTCAGTACTTTTTAATGTTCTCATAAAATAAACTTTTAGTTGCACATTAAAACTTCTCTGCTGTGCTGCTGGTGGAAAGAAAGGCAAGTACAGTTCCCCTCAGCAGCATGCCTGGGGGCAGTTGTAACCTACTCTAAGTAGTGAAAAGAAAAATGAAAAGATGGATTAAGTTGTATTTAACAAAGAATCAGTTTTACTTACCAGAGTCTTATTTTTTTCTGCTGGCTGGAAAGAGATTACTAGGTTGAAAGAACACAGACCTTACTGGCTTGGACCCTTATTGATCCAGCATTTGTGTCACATATCTCAGCTTTTATCAGCTGCTTCATGGAACATAATCACATGCTGCAGTTTCTCCAAATAGCTGATTAGTTTGACATGCTTCTAGTAGTGTGCTGTGCTGCCAAACTGCCTCTCCAGTGCCACTTTTAGTGTAACAGATTGCTTAGCAATGCTGTAGACTCGGGGAAGGGGACATACCAAAAATGTGACAGAAGATATATGTACAACTAATTCATCTAAATTAATCCAGTTGAATACTTTGTTTCTTCAGTGTGGTCTCTGTCTTCTACACATATGGGCTTTGTGCTTGCGCAGAGACCACATCGGAATCTAACAAGCTCGATTACTCCTGCTTTGGTCGAGAACCCCGCCCCCAGTCGCTAAATGTGGCTGCGCCACTCCTCATCCCCCAGTCTTTCTTCATCCACTCTTCAGCGAACACCGTGGTGTCTTTCAGCTCAGCAACTCATGGGCTCTGGTAATCTGGTTGTTTTTTTCTGCTTCTCTAGTTTTCCTTTGTTTTCCTCTTCACGCAGTTGCGTTTTTTTGCCTTTGCATTTTCTTTTAAGAGTCTTTCCTTCAAGTTCTGTTCCCGGCTGGGATGGAGCATGGTGGCCTGCCGGCCCTCGGCATGTATGGCGGGTATGAAGAACTTTAAAAACTGTATCTGCTGCAGATCGAAGCTTCCCTCCACCAATATGCACACGGAGTGCCTCTTGTGTTTGCGGGAGTCCCACATTGTCAAGACCTGCCCGCATTGCCAGAAGTTTATCATCAGGTTTGCGGGAATAGGGCTTCTCGCTTGCGCGCTGCCCTGTGGGATCTGGCTCTCTGTTCTTCGGAAGCCTTCAAAGTTAAATAGTCTCTGAAAATGGCTGCTTCGATGTCAATGGACCGATCGGCTGTTGATACTGTGGAGGACCAGGTCCTGGTATCGGGATTGTCGCCCTCGGATGCTTGGCCTTCGGCAGCATCAAGTGATAGGGCGCGATCGGAGGAGCTCTCCTCTTACCAGCCTCAGGCGGCTTTTGCGATCCCCCTGAATTAATTGGGGGTAAAGACAAAGAAGAAGTCTAAGACTCAGAAGCACTTCCCAACAGATCAAGATCGAACCCAGGCCCATAAATGGAAGGAATCTATGGATGCCAAGTGATCGTTGGGCCCAACCTCTAAGAAGGCCAAGATGGTGTCTCAGTGCAAAACCCCTCGGTATCAACGCGTCCTGCTTCACCTGTGTCGTCGGGGGTTTTGGACTCGGTTGCGACAGGGGAACCTGACTGCGCTTCGGCTGTGGAAGAAGCCTACACTCCACCTGAGTTTAATCCCAATGCTTAGTGGATTCCTAGATGTAGGTTGCCCCCACGTCGATACCAAGAAGAGCGATCCTCAGCATATCGGCAGGATCTGTCTTGGGATTATCGGGATCATTCTCACACCATGGAGTATCGTTCCCCTCTTTTGAAATCGGAGCATGTCTGCAGCTCCTGGCATCCGGACCCTGGTTCCTATGATCACTACCGGATGGACAGCAGCTTGGACTACTCAGACTATGTTCGATCCTGTTATGGGTCTCACCACCCGGAAGACCTTGTGTATTGGCAGCCTTCAGTACCGAGGACTGTCCAGATGCTCCCCACGCATGCGGAGGGGCGACCGCATTCCCGCTCTCCACATCGTACACCTCGGGACCGGGAGGATTGCACTGGGGAGTTCATGTCGGCATCGAAGCTGTACCAAGAGACAGTTTCTTTTGGCTGCCACCAGTCCCAGCACTGGCCCACCTGGCTGATATGCCTGGTTCCCCATCGGGTTCGACCCCTGTGCCTCAGGACCAGTCGGTCCCATGGAACCCTACATCAGACAGCGAGGATAGTTCGCAGGACTTGGAGGCTGTCTCCCCAGGTTCGTCCCCGCTTGATCTCCACTCGAATTCAAAGTCAGTTTCTCCGTCAGAGGACTCAGAAATTTTTACCACCTATGTGACCCGTATGGCATCGTCTCTGGGGGTGGATCTCGGTACCCTTCAAGAAGGAGAGCTGGACCCTCTGTTCAGTCTGATTGACTCGGAGCCAAGGTGCCTGCTGCCTTGCCCTTCAACCCGGCCTTGTTGAAAGTGGTGAAAGCCCTCTGGAAGAAGCCTAATATGCTCTCTTAGCCAAGTAGGCACCTGGAGAACTGCTACAGGATGCAATTCCAGTAGGCTACAGCCTTTTTGAAAAGTCATCCTACCCCGAACTCTGTCATTGTAGAGGCCTCTTTACAGAGGTCCGGGGTCATATCCTGTCGACCCCAGGTGATAAAGAAAGCAAGAAATTTGACTCCTTTCAGAGAAGACTTTATTCTGCTGCAGCCTTGCAGTCACGTGTGGCAAACTATCAAGCATATAATGCTAGATATAACCACTTCTTGTGGGAGAAAGTGTGTCCTTTCCTGGATCTCCTTTCTCAGGATAAGCGAGATCCTGCAAAGTCCTTTCTGAAGGAGGCCATGCAAGTCTCCAAGCAGGAATTGTATTCTGCCCATCACTCCATGGAGTGTGCTGCTAAAGTGATGGCCACGTCTGTGGCACTTTGATGCCACACTTGGTTTAGGTAATCTGGCCTTCACTATGAGGCTCGCGCCAGGGTGGAGGACTTGCCCTTTGAGGGCTCTAGCCTGTTCTTGGAACAAACCAATGACATGCTTCAGAAAGTGCAAAAGTTGCGGAACACTGCACGATCCATGTCCTATAGCTCTCCATCGCTGAAGCTTCAGAGAATTTCCAAATGGTTGCCTCATCAGGTGCAGAGAGCGCCGGCTCACCACCAGTCGTCTTCCGAACAGTACTTTCGGAGAAACAAGTTCCCCCTCAGACACAAATCGGGGGGACAACACAGTAAGCCAGCCTTCCAGAAACCTTGCTCTAGCGCCTCACCAAAGAAACAATGATTTGGGGCACCTTGTGACCTGCCTGCATCCGTTTGCGGCAAGTTGGGACAAAGTGACTACGGACCAGTGGGTCCTTACAGTAGTACATTTGGGCTATGCCCTGGAGTTCTGTGGTCCACGGCCGGTATACGGGACGGTGGTGACCCCTCATACTCCATAGTTGGACAAGGAGGTCACCTTTCTCCTAGAAAAGGACACGATCAAGATCGTTTCGAATCCGGACAGTCCCAGGTTCTACTCCAGGCATTTCCTGGTGCCAAAGCCGGACAGTGGTCAGCACCCTACCTTAGATCTCAGGGCTCTGAACAGGCATCTGGTCTACAAAAGATTCCGGACGCTGTCGGTGTTTACCATCATGGCCGTCTTGGACATGGACATGTGGATGGTCTCACTGGACTTAAAACACTCATACTATCACACGGCCATAAGGTCTCAACATCGGCACTTCCTGCGGTTCCAGATAGGAGGGATCTCCTATCAATTCAGGGCGTTGCCATTTCACCTCACTGGTCCCCTGGTGGACAGAGGTCCAACAGCTAAGTATTGGTGCCCCTTTCCAGGCGCATTGTTTCCAGACGATCTGGTCATGTCACCGGCCTGGGATCTGTCCATGGTTCTGACTTGTCTGTTAAGGCTGCCCTTTTAGCCTTTGGCTTCTATTGACCCTCGTTTCCTGACTGGGAAGGTCACTTTTTTTGGTGGCCGTTACCTCCACCAGGAGGGTTAGTGAGTTGCGGGCCCTGCAGGCTGACCAACCGTACCTGCAGTTCCGTAAGAACAAGGTAGTACTCAGGACAGATGTCAAGTTCCTGCCTAAAGTGGTGTCCATGTTTCACCACTCATCCCCACTCATTTTGCCCATGTTGTTTGCAAATCCTTCATCGGATGTGGAGAGGCAGTTGCACCATTTGGATGTATGTAGGGCTCTGTCCTTTTACGTGCAGAGATCTGCTGAGTGGAGGAAGTCCCCCTCTTTTTTTGTTTTTGTATGATGGGCTATAGAAAGGGCTTCCGGTCTCTGCCCAATCCATGTCCTGGTGGATAGTCTCCACTATTGAACTGTGTTATCAATTGGCCCGTAAGCAGTTGCCTGCCCTGTGAAAGCTCACTCTGTTAGGTCCATGGTGGCCTCTTTGGCCTTTGATTGGGCGGTCCCATTGGATGCTATCTGTCAGGCAGCTACTTGGGCTATTCATTTATTCAGCATTAATCTATCAATGTTAGAGCTCGCAATGATGCTGTATTTGGCAGGAGTGTCCTTCAATCGATTTTCTGTTGATCTGCTTGTCCTAAAATAAATTCTTCCTGGTTGTTTACCTGTTGCCTCTGTTTTTCTTTGTCCTCCGTGGATGCTTGCTTGTTATGCGCCCATATGTTTAGAAGACAGAGACCACGTCGATGAACTACAGGTTACTCCGCTATAACATTGGTTCTTCTAGTGGTCATCTGTACTTCTACACGCCCTCCTGTCCTCCCCGCTAGGGTCGCTGAAGCTTGGCTCTGTGACTGAGGGGATGAGGAGTGGTGCAGCCGCATATAGTGGCTGGGTGTGGGGTTCCTGCCCGGGGTTCCTGCCCAAAGCAGGAGAAATCGAACGTGTTAGATTCCGATGTGGTCTCTGCACAGGCGCATAGCCCATATGTGTCGAAGTACAGATGACCACTAGAAGAACCAACGTTACAGGTGAGTAACCTGTAGTTATTAGAATAATTAAAATCATACTTGGAGAAGGCCTTGTAGGCCATCTAGAAAAATGAACTCAATTTCAGAGGCATAGAAATCAAAATAGAACTAGCTGGACCGGGCGCAGAGTACCTGTGCCTCCTCTGGCCCGCTTCCTTCCCTGCCTGCTTCTCCCTCCACCCCACCAGGTGCTTTCTAGCTGGTGGGCTCGCTGGCCTGCTGCCACCTCCCACCCGCCCATTCCTGGCGGCTGGCCCACTGCCGCTCGCTCCTGCTTGTGGCAGGCCATTCCCGGTGGCAGCTGCCGCAGCC
The DNA here is from genome assembly GCF_027244095.1 of Hemicordylus capensis. Lineage (NCBI taxonomy): Eukaryota > Metazoa > Chordata > Lepidosauria > Squamata > Cordylidae > Hemicordylus > Hemicordylus capensis. The sequence continues at coordinate 386,334,225 of NC_069657.1, read as the reverse complement.
TCCTGTTCCAAGCACGACCAGCCTGGCCCGCCGCCATTGTCTCCCCATCCCTGTTGCTATCCCCCAGGCAGCTGCTCTCACGAGAGCTACCACACATGGGTGTAGTGACAGGTACGCCTAGGAGAAATAAATCTATAGATTGGATCAGTAGATATTTTGATATCTACTGATCCACCCTTGATGAAGGAAACCTAGAGCTAGAGCATCCTCGATGCTCTAGGCCAGGGCTGTTCAGCTTCTGCCATTCATTAGATGTTGGCCTCCAACTCCCATAATCCCTGTATATTGGCCACTGTGGCTAGGGACTATGGGAGTTGTAGTCCAAAAGTAGCTGGGGGGCCTAAGTTGAGCAGGCCTGATCTAGCCTATGTTTGAAGGCCTCCAGCAAGGGAGAGGGCTTACCGCACCCACTCTTGGTATTGGTTCCATTGTCAAAGTGTGCTTACCATTAAGAACTTTCTCCGAAGATTTGACTGAAATCTACCCTCCTAAAACTCAAGTCCTGTAACCTGGGGCAACAGAGAATGAGTATCTGTCGGTTGGGTATTTGAAGAGTTCTATCAGATCTCTCTTCATCCTTCTCTTCTCCAAGCTAAACATACCCAGTTCCTTCAATGGTTCCACATAGGACTTGTTTTCCAGTTCCCTGATCATCTTTGCTGCTGTCTCCTTAACCTGTTTTAATTTGTCTGCATCCTTCTTTAAGTGGGGTGCCCAGAATTGGACAAAGTACTCAGGATGAGGTCTGACAACTGTAAAATAATGTGGAACTTTGACTTCTCATGACATGGAAACTGTTATTCTCTTAATGGAGCCTAAAATCATATTAGTCTTTTTACTGCATCACACTGACTCATGATCACTTTATGATTAACGGCGGCCTGAAATCCTTTTCACTTATACTACTGCTCAAACATCTGATGTTTTATATGAAAGTACTAGTCCAAACACAATATCTACACATGTACACCTGGCAGGTCTAGAGGTGGGACAGGTGCTTGTGATGGCCAGGGCCAGGTGGCCACAAATCTATTTCCCATCACTTGTAGCCATTAAAATAATCCAGTCCAGCCTTGTATACAGCTATATGCTTTTTTTTTGGTTGCTTCAGAAGTGCTTGGAGCCTCTTGAATTGCTCCAATATGCAGACCTTGCTTATTTCAATGTATATTGTATATATGTTTTATGCATTTGATTGCATTGTTTATTTTGCCATATAAAGCTAGCAGACTTACTTAGACCTATTGCAGATCAGTTTGTTAGTCATCTTGTTTTAATTTTTTCCATGCATTTAAGTGTATTATTTTTATAAGACATGGTGTAACATTGTTCTTGTTTTTTTCAAGTTGACTCTTGATCTGCCAATCTTATGTATATCAGTAATTAAATTTAGGCTGTCTTGGAGACCTGTTCATCAAAGTTCAATACATCCTTTTTGTATAAGTAGTTTTTTTTCATTCTCAAATACTTTGATTTCAGGCTGTAGGTAATGCAACATTTGTGGTTCATTTTAGGATTTCTTTATTTTATCTTTTCAAAACATATTGCTCAGGAACACTAAATGAACTCTCTAGTAATGCCCTTCATGTGGCTGCTCAAAGTTTTGCTATCATATCTTACCACTCACAACCACATATAGATTATATAGTAACCACCTTTTGGTTACTGTATAATTGCTGATCTGAAGAGCATGCACTCCTGGCTTCATATTGTCATGGTGTACCTGCCAATTGGGTTATGCAACTACAGTGATTACAGATGAAAGTTGTAATATTTTGCATTTATATAGCCCTTTTAAGTATGAAAAGCCCTTCACATGTATTAACTTCATGTAATCCTTAGAACAATCCTGTAAGGATCACCATATTGCAACTGAGGCTGAGGAGCAGTGACTTGCCAAAGGCCACCTACTCAGTTAATGGCAAAAGCAAAACTCATACAAGGGACGAAACTGTTCTCAGCTCAATATCTTGGCCACTTCATTCCATGTGTGTGTGTGAGAGAGAAGGAGAGAAAGAGATGCATTGTATACCAATGTTTATCTGTTTTACTTTATCATCTCCTGCCTTTCAACCAAGTTGATTCCTAAGGTGACTAGATGCAGCTAGACTGGGGTATGTGGCTTGTTTGGGCATTTATATACTGCTTTTCAGGTGAAGCACCCAAAGCTGTTTACATGAAAGCATTATAAAATAAGTATCAATAAAAGCCTATAATAATGGATGACTTCAATTACCCACACATAGACTGGGTACATTCACATTCAGGTAATGATAGAGGTCAAATTTCTAGATACGCTGTGCCCTAGAACAGTCGGTCATGGAACCAACCAGAAAGAAGGCAATGCTGGACTTAATCCTGAGTGGTTCTGAGGACCTGGTGCGAGATGTCAGTCTCATGGAACCTTTAAGGAACAGTGACCATAATCTGATCAAATTCAGCATACATGCAAGGAGAGAGTTGTCAAGAAACTCTAATCCAGATACTTTGAATTTCAGAAGAGGAAACTTCTCTAAAATGAGGAGTTTGGTGAAAAGAAAACTGAAAGGGAAAATCAGGAGAGTCACTTCACTCCAGAATGCATGGAGTTTATTTCAAACCACAATAATAGAAGCCTAGTTAGAATGTATACCAAAAAGGAGGAAAGGTACCACCAAGTCTGGGAGGATGCCAGCATGACTAATAAGTAAGTAAAGCTAATCCTCTGGGAGGATGCCAGCATGGCTAATAAGTTAATAAGTAAAGTCGAGGAACAAACAATGAGTGAAAGGGATTATTAAGGAGGATATGGAGATTGCAGAGAAGTTAAATGAGTTATTTGCATCTATCTTCATAGCTGAGCATATACTGTGCCTGAACTGAGCTTCTCGAGGACTGAGGCTAAAGAACTGAGTCAGATAGAGATGATGAGAGATGACATTCTAGACTGAAAATATTTAAATCTCCAGGCCAGATGGCATACACCCAAGCGTCCTTAAAGAACTCAAATGTGAAATTGCCGACCTCCTTGCAAAAATATATGTTTCCCTATAATCCGGCTCTGTATTGGAGGACTGGAAAGTACCTGATGTAACACGAATTTTCAGAAAGGGATTTGGGGGGATCTGGGAGATTACAGGCCAGTTAGCTTAATTTCTGTTCCAGACAAATTGATGGGAAACAGTCTTATGGATAAAATTGTTAAGCACATAGAAGATCAGGCTCTGCTGAAGGAGAACCAGCATGGCTTCTGCAAAGGTAAATCTTGCCTCACTAACCTTTTGGAGTTCTTTGAGAGTGTCAACCAGTGTGTGGATAAAGGTGATCCTTTTTATTTATTTATTTATTTATTTATTTGCATTTATATCCCGTTCTTCCTCCAAGGAGCCCAGAACAGTGTACTACATACTTGAGTTTCTCCTCACAACAACCCGTGAAGTAGGTTAGGCTGAGAGAGAATTGACTGGCCTAGAGTCATCCAGCTAGTATCATGGCTGAATGGGGATTTGAACTCAGGTCTCCCCAGTCCTAGTCCAGCACTCTAGCCACTACACCACGCTGGCTCTGATATATATATATATATATATATATATATATATATATATATAAAAAACTGTTGACATAGTATAACTGGACTTCCAAAAAGCATTTGACAAAGTTCCTCATCAAAGTCTCCTGAGAAAACTTAGCAGTCTTGGGATAAGGGGGCAAGTACATGTGTGGATTGCTAATTGGCTGAAGGGACAGGAAACAGAGGGTAGGTATAAATGGAGAGTTTTTGCAATGGAGGGAAGTAAGAAGTGGGGTCCCCCAGGGATCTGTACTGGGACTGGTGCTTTTTAATTTATTCATAAATGATCTAGGGCTAGGGGTAAGCAGTGAGGTGGCCTAATTTGCAGATGACACCAAACTATTTAGGGTAGTGAAATCCAAAAGACATTGCAAGGAGCTCCAAAAGGATCTCTAATGTGAGCAAGTGTAAAGTGATGCATATTGCGGCTAAAAGTCCCTATTTCACATACACACTGATGGGGCCTGAGATATCAATGACTGACCAGGAGAGGGATCTTGGGGTTGTGGTGGACAACTCATTGAAAGTGTCAACTCAATGTGTGGCAGCTGTGGAAAAGGCCAATTCCATGCTGGAATAAAACTGCTAATATTATAATGCCCTTATACAAAACTATGGTGTGGCCATATCTGGAGTACTCTACACATTTCTGGTCATCATATCTCAGAAAGGACATTATAGAACTGGAGAAATTACCTGGGGCTTCCATGTGTGTCCCACCCTGAGGTCCATGGAAGAAAGGTGGGACAGAAATGAGAGAATATATAGGTAGTGATGGGCTACTTTGAGGAACAGTGCCCCATATCTGATAGTTTTGTGGTGCCTTGAAACTTTAGTTGTACGCAGAAAGATGCTGTTTTGATCAGAAGTATTATAAAACACTTTTTTGCCTGCCTATAGACATAATGGATAATGACTGCAAACAGAGACATGGTGAGGTTTTTCGTAGTGTTTCAGGAGTTTAGCACTAGCCGTTTAACAAATACTTGAATAGTCTGCCATCTGGATGACATGCTATAGTCGTCTGGAGAAGGTGGATTTTTTCTTTGAGAAGGCTTCCTTTTGACTTTAAGCTTCATGCCGTATTCTGAGAAAATACAGGTTACCCCATAAGATACATCCAACAAATACAGTATGTAATTCAAATTCTTTATCATTCTACCCACCCCATTATGCATGTGACAGTATTGTAATTGTATAGCACTAGTCTGGCATTATTTCCTCAGCTATAAGCAGAAGTGATCCTGACCATTTCCCTGTCCTAGCTATAGCACAGTTGAGTTGCACTGATCCTAGTTTTATCTGTTAACTGTTTAATTTGAGTGACTATATAAAATTTTCTTGAGAATTTAAGATCACCTTGTGCAGTTTACCCATGTATCAAAGACGCATTAATAAGATTTTCACAAGTTTCCATGGGTTTGTAAGTGAATTATTTCCACATTCCCCAAAACTTTACAAGAGAAAAACCATTTTCCCCAACAATTTCACAGCCATAGGGATTATAGTTCTAAGTAAAATTGATGTTAAAATAACTTTAATGGATGAAATTTGTTCTGATACATTTATTGGAAGGATGCTAAATTAGGAAAGGTCAAGATACTTTGAAGAACTCAAGCAGCCAAAGACAGGATCAAAAACAGTAGTTGGTATAGCTGTTGCTTCATTGCCAGTTGTCATATATAAGTACCACGTTCACTGTATCTGGTTCATCTTTATTTAAAGACTGAGCAACATGACAGTCTTAGGAGCTTACATAGTATGAATAAAACACTCCCCACCACCCGCTGTGTAAAATGTATGATCTTGTCCATGTCGAAGCAGTGTCCCCAAACTGAGATGGTCAGTTTCAGGGCTACAGAAATCCTCCCTATATAAGGGAGCTCAAATAGCAATGTCCATATGTGAATGTGCACTGGCACATAACGAATAAATATCTATCTATCTATAATTATATAAGGTGTGCCCATGGCTAATCCTGTGCGTGGCAGCTCTCGCAACAGTTTGCAAGTGAGCTGCCAGGCGGGGGAAGAGGACAGCGGTGGCGGGGAAGAAAAGGCGAATGGGCAGGCAAGTGGTTGGGCAGCCAGGTGCGGGAGAGAAAGCGATGATCGGGGGGAGAGTGGCAGCTGGCTGGGGGTAAAGGTGAATGGGTGGGGGGATAAAGCGGCGGGTAGTGACTGCCCAGGTGGAGAGAGAAAAGACGGGGGAGAGGAAGCAGTGGCTGAGGGGAGGGAGGTCCAGCGGAAGCACATGCCATCTCCAACCTCCACTGTGAGCCAACGGGAGAGCACACGTTGTCTCCAACCAGCCTACTCACGAGGAGAACGGCCAAGCAGGCATGGGAGAAGGTGGCGAAACCTCCTTTGGGCCTGCCTGCCACCCAAATCACTGGTCGGGCGAAGGGAGAGGCCAATAATGGGGGACAATCTTAGAGAGGAGGGGTGACAATAAGGGAGGGAACAAAAAATGAGGGAAAGAGCCAGGTGGTGGGGGGATGAGAAAAAAGGGAGAACTAGAGGCGCAGATGCTCTGCGCCCAGGCCAGCTAGTAAAGATTATATTTCTCTTGCACCCAAATATGTTTTAAGAATGGGATCCAAAGAGTTACTTTAGGTGTTCTCAAAGACTTGGATACACACAACTTCTTAAAAAAACCTTTGACAGAAGCCCACCCTATTCCACAATCTACTCTTGACACTTCCCTCATTTTAAAAATAGGTTTGCTGTGTGGGATGGAGGGGCTATTGTACAAGAAAGATGATCTTTAATGATTTTTTAAAACTGATTTTGTATATTTCCACCATAGGAAATAATGGGGATTCAAAGTTGTCCTATCCTAACCCTAACATGGATCCCCAGCTTTCATTTAAAAAAAAAAAAGCTAAACTCTAGAGCTTGTAGAAGTGGATTTGTACAGCAAAATGTGTGGTCACTATTTTTCAAGAGTTTTGATTCTTTGGTGTCTAATAACTTTTCCTCATAATGAATCTCTATGAAGATTCACCTTCATTGTACACCTTCATTTCTTCTGTTCATTTTGACTGTCATTGGACCACCACACACACACACACACACACACACACAAACACACGAGTACTCAGTTTATTTTTAGGAATTTTTGAAGTGTTTAGATTTTTTGGTGTCTTCATTACACACTTTCATGATGATTGAGAACTGTCTATCAATGCTAGAGGGGCAAGTCCTTCAGGGAAAAAATATTTTTCAGCCAATAACTCAGGCCAAAAGTCCAGACACAAGATTCCAAAGTATGCAACCCTGCTTCCAAATGTAGGGCTACATTGGGGGGACACCTAGCCATCTGCAAAATGGATCTCAAAATTTTTGACTGGATAGTCTCTTAAATGGAGCACAGCTGGCATGGGAAGCTGTGATAGAGATTTGGCCTTAAAAAGTTTGATGGCTGCAGGAACATAATATCTTCCTCTAGTGTGAAAGTACTTCAGAATAGCAGCCACACTTCTTTGTGCTCCATGAGCTGCATATTCAATCTGGGCCTTCTTTCCCCCAGGAGTGTGAAAAACCAATCTCAGATACTTAATGCATTTAACCTGTTCATGTTTGTTACCAGAGATGCTCCACTTCAAGATCCTGGGACTTTTAACAAAGACCAGGATCTTGGTTTTCTGGTAGTTCATTGTTGGGCGATTGTCCACACAGTAGTGAGCAAGAGCCTTTAATGCTTTCCTTAACCCAGCTGAATTCCGCGATAAAATCACTGCATTGTCAGCAGTGATTGGGGATCACTGCCAATATTGGGGTGTGAAATTCTAGTTTGTCCATTTACTCAACTAAGGAATTAATATACAGATTGAACAATGTGCGTGCAAGTATACATCCTTGCTTAACTCCATTATGTATAGGAACATAACCAAATGGCCATTTGGGTTGCAGTGCACTCACAAGCATGTGTTATCAGACAGCTTCCTGATAAGGAGAAGCAATCAATTATCTATTGAGGAGGCCTCAAACTTCCTCCATAAAATGTCTCTGGAAATGAAGTTGAATACAAATTAAAAATCAACAAATGCTGAATGTAGGGAGAGTAGGGTTAGTTAGTTTGAGCTTGCTAGTATATTTCTCCACCATGTGCTGTAAAACTAGCCCATGGTAGAGTGACCAGCTATAAAACTGGCCTGCTCTTCCACCAGAATGTTATCTTGTTCTACCCCATCTTGGAGCTTCATATATAAATGCCTAGTGTACAGCTTGCTAACTATATGCTCAGGAGGCTAATTGGATTATGATTGCAGTGTCACTTTTTAGCCTACTTTCCAGTAGGCTTATGATATCACCCGATGTTCTCTGTGTGTGTCCGTGTGTGTGACTCTCCCCATCAACTTCGTAATGCCTGGACCACTATGAACCAAATCGGGCACAGTTGTAGAGACACCTCAATGACGTCATTTGTGATGTCATCTACCCTGATACAAGATGGATGCATAAATTTTTGAGGAACAAGTGGGCTAACTTGTGAATCGCCTAACCGATTTGAACCAAACTTGCTACAGCTGTAGGGACACATAGGGGTCCCCTAATGGTATGGTGTGTGATGATGCCATCCACTCCGATTCAAGATGGTGGTCACGTGAACATCTGAGGCGCAAGCCAGCTAATTTGTGAACTGTCTAACTCATTTGAACCAAATTGGGTACAGTTGCAGTGAGTGACACAGAGGGACACCTCGATGGCATAGTTTGTGATGATGTCATCCACACAGATTCAAGTTCCATACACTTTCGCGGATGCATAAACTTTTGAGGCGCAAGTGAGCTAACTTTTGAACCACCTAACCAATTTGAAACAAATTTGGTACAGCTGTAGGGAAATATAGGGACACCTCAACGGTGTAGTTTGTGATTGTGCCATCCACCCCAATCCAAGATAATGGTCATGTGAATGTCGGGGGCACAAGCTGGCTAATTTGTGGACCATCTAAACCATTTAAACCAAATTGAGTACAGTTGCAGTGAGTGACACACAGGGACTCCTCAATGTTGTAGTTTGATGATGTCATCCACTCTTATCCCAGATGGTGGACATGTGAACCTTTGAGGCACAAGTGCACTAACTTGAGGACTGTCTAACTGATTTGAACCACATATGGTACAGTTGTTGTGAGTGACACACGGGGATACCCCAAAGGTGTTGTTTGTAATGATCATCCACCTCAATCCAAGAGGGCAGTTGCATGAACATTTGAGGTGCAAGAGGTCTAACTTGTGGGCCTCAATTTGAACCAAATATAGTCCAGTTGTAGAGACAGTGAAAAGAAAGTAAGCCGATTAGTTCTTACTAGAATAATTTGTCTTCCCTTAAAAAAAAAAAAATTGTACGATAATGGCCAAACCCCAGTCACTACGAATCTATGTAGTTGGGCTATATAAGTGTAAAGGGAAGCTAAAACAGATGAATTTATTTATATAATGCTTTGTATGAAAATGTGTATGTCCCATGCATTTATTTAGCAGTGTTCAGATCCAGTAAAGTAAAAATTGTTCTACACTAACATAAACATCAAAAATATTTATGTAAGAATTACATGGATAAGTGTCTTGAAAATGGCTATGAATCAAACAAGATGAATTTGTAAGAGGGGCATTTCAGTAATAAGGAGCAGCAGAGAAGATTGATGGTAGATAAGCAGAGATCAAGGTCCAAAATAATAGGACAGATATGAAGGAATGAGATAATGGAGACAGCTAAAGGTAAGTAGAAGTTTGAGCTAAACACAGTAAGATACTGCAAGGAATGGTATAGATAAGTAAGGTGATCAAAGGGTGGCTTCATGAAGTTGCTGGCAAGTTTGTAAGTTAAAATGCTGGGATATATTGGGAATCAGGAGCACACACTCCCAGTGGATGTGATGTCTGAACCTGGCTAAGTCCAGTTCCTGTACTCTGCTCTCAACATTCTCCACCAATTTCAAATCTTGGTTACAGAACTTGGGAGAATGTTGGGTGGAGAATCTCAAGAACCAGACTTGCATTCTTCATCGGAAAGAAGGCAGCTACTTAGACTTGAGATTCACCAGCTGTCTTCATCTCTTCTGGTTGCAGTATTGTTAGAGCTAACATCCCCTTCTCAAAAATCCCTGCTGATTTTTGCATTGTTTCTGAATCTCATTGTGGGCTGCTTTGGCTTGTTGCATTCATACACTTAGCTGTTACTGTTGAAGAGCATAATGCTAGCGACACTGCACAAATTTAGATGGATATAATCTTAAATATGAAAATGTATATTAGCTACAAGAAGTGCTACATTAAATATTTTGAAGACATTTATTTCTGTAGTTTGACCATTCTTTATATATTATTATTATTTATTTATTAAATTTATACCCCACCCAAAGTTACGTCTCTGGGCGGCTAACAACAATTACATATATAACAACAACATATATAACATTAGGATAATATATTTGAACCTTTCCCCAAACAGAAACATATCTATTCCTGCTCACAAAATTTTGTTCTGTTTGATAGCAAATAGCTGGCAATATTTACATAGCAACAAATTGTTAAAGCTTTTTTTTAACTAGCTAACTGCTTTGGTAGAGGTACCACCCATATATTCAAACTGAATATTATTAGGAAGGCCTTCAGTTAATGTGTGTGATGATTTGTTTTATTTTCAGGTTTTTGGAGTGGATGACAGCCAGGATTATAATAGGCCTGTTATCAACGAGAGCCAGAAAGATTTAGTAAAAGATTGGGCTATAAATTCTGCTACAATAGTGCTGGAAGAAAAAAGACCACTGAGTACAACTGGATTTCTTGACACAGAGGTAGAATTCAATTTTTGATGGTCTTCATCTTTTTTCTTCCAATAAAGGAGAGGACCTTATTTTAGTCAGTGTTAAGTAGCTAGCAAGCAAAGCTTGTTTAGAGAACATTAACTAACTTCTATATTAATCTTTTTATATTTCTGGTTTCTATAGTAAAAGCTTAATCCTTCCTATTTCTTAAAAACCATGGACATTTGCCACTTTTTAATAGCTTCATTTGCACATACTACATATCGTGTTTTTCCTGTGCAACATTTCATTTATGTATCCAATTGTGCCCATACTGCGCATTCAAGGTACACAAGAGAATATATTGGGCAGCTAAGGAGGTGGGGAGTGTTAGATTTGCTGCATTGTTTGTTATAATGTACACGGATTTGAAAAAATCCAGACATTTCTGAGAACTGAAGGAAAGAGCTTCTGGAATCTGAGCTCAGATGAAGGGATGTTGATCTTTCTAAATCACTGCTTCTACCAAGGGACTGCCATCCTATGCAAAAGAATCAGTATGGTAGACACAAGACTTCTGCATAACTCTGTGTATAAACCTCTGTGATAACACTTGGTCAATTTTAGTAATAGTAAATGACTTCATAAAAGCTGTTCAGCTGCTTAATGAATGGTCATAGTATCTTTTTTTTAAAAAAAAAAATCTATATAAGACTTTCATATATCATCAACATACAAAAACAATCAAGCCTTGGATTGGATTATAGAGCAGTAAGGAAATATGAATGAAGTGCGGTAACATCTGAAGCCTGATATATACCTGTGATGTTGACAGGTCAGGTTTGCTACAGTATGTACACAGAAGTTGTTCCATTCATTAATATAGGAAATTTTTTTGTCATTGTTTATATCTTACTTTTTGTTACCTGAAGCGGAATCTCCTACTATCTTTTATTCTAGTACTCTAATAAAAAACAGTATGGGTCACATACTAAGTAATAACTAAGTCCTTTTGAAATCAGTTGGGCATAAGTTATTAATAAATTGCCCCACTAATTTCAGTTGTGCTTAGTCATCACTAATTAGTCATAGAGATGTGCAGAACATTCTGCAGTCAGAATGTTCAACCTTAAAACAGGCCATTTCAAGTGTTCTGAGCTTGGAACAGCACACCCTTCAAATGAAGGCCCTATTTTAAGCTCGGAAGGAACAACCCCATCCCAAGTTGGAATGTTCCAAGCCTGTCTGAGTGGCATTTTAAAATCCAAAATGGTGCTTTTCTAGCCTTTGCGCATACATGGCGGCCATTTGCTTGATCAGCACACAATTCCAAAATGGCGCTTGGAATGTTTCAAGTGTTCTGAATTAGTCAGAATGCAATCCTATATGTTCTGTTTATCATCATCATCATCATTTTATACCTTGAACCTGCAAGCAATATCTGAATCTTTCCTTTTCTGCTTTTTTAAAAAAATTAGTGTTTATTACATAGATCTGTTTTAACTTAATTTAAATTTTTGTTAAGATTTGCAATTTCTCTTAAAGTGTCTGGTGCTATGTTTTCTTTTCTGGAGAAAGGGGAAACTAGTGGAATTCTCAGTTATCCCAGTTAGACAGAACTAGTGGGCCCAGGCACAGAGCAGCTGTGCCTCTAGTTGGGCCCAGCAATCACCCCCTCCCCATGCCAGCGAGCCTCACCCCAGTGGGCCAGGGCCAGGCCATCCTGCCACCTCCTCCTGGTCAGCAGGGCTTTGTCCGCCCACCTCTTCCAGCCGGCAGAGCTTCGCCCGCCGGCCCTCCGCCTCCTGGCTGTCGCCATTATTTTTCTCCGCTTCAATGCTGGAACTCTTACGTGCTCTCAAGCATCTCTGCGCTAGTACTTGATTGCTCCCCTCACCCCCGCCACAGCTCCCCTCACCTCAAAAATCTCCCCAACCTCACCTGAGCTGCACTCCTGCTCCTCCTTGTCCATCCCATTGCTTCCATCCCCCTCACCCCTCTTGGTCGTGGCTGCAGCCTTGCTGCCGCCTGTTGGCCAAGCTGCAGCCCCAGAGACCTCCCCACCCTCACCTGAGCCCCGCTTCTGCTCCTCCCCACAGGAGCAGCAGCAGTGGTTGACCGGGCCATTCCTTGCTGCTGCCACCACCATGGCCACTCGTTCCCCTGAGGCGACTGACAAGCCCGGGCCCGTCCCTTGCCTGCCTGCCTCCCGCTGACAATGGCCTCAGTAGCCCCAAACAGCAGCAGTGGTTGACTGGGCCCTTCCTTGCTGCCATGGCAGCTCATTCCCCTTAGGCTGCTGACAGAACATCTTCTGACCAGTAACAGTTGCATTCCAACTGACCTTAACCATCACAGGTTCCTCCTCCTTATCTGCATATGGAATCTCCACTGCCCAATCACCATAGTGCTTCTGCTCTCACAGGCTCTTTCTCCCTATCGGCATATGGAATCTCCACTGCCCAATCAGGTGCTTCAGCGGGGGCGTGGCTTGCCACATCCCCATGCATCCGCCTGGTCCATCTACAGGAATTAATAATACTAGCCAACCCTCACAGAGCATCTGTGCGCTCTTTGGGGGCCTGCTGTTCCCCCCTCCAGCCCCACTCTCTTTTGTCCCCCTCCCCACATCCTCCAGCCCCACTCTTTGTCCCCCTCCCCCACCCTCCTGCCCCACTCTGTCTTGCCCCCTCCCCCCTGCCCCACTCTCTCTTGTATTCCTCTTGCAGTCTTCCTCCCATCCTGGCCTCTGATGCCTCTGGCGGCCAGGCCCAGCCGGGCCGCCGCCTCTTCCATATCTGGGATGGCCTGGCCAGACCAGGCAACCCCGCCACCTCTTGCCAGGTCAGGGGGCTGCTGCCGCCTCTGCCATACCTGGATGGCCTGGACAGCACAAGCCGTCCCTCCGCCTCCGAGCAACCAGCCTCCACCTCTGGCCGTTTTGTGGCCCGCCCCCACTGCCGCCATTTTTTCTTTCCACTCAACTCTCACTGGGCCCAGGAACTCTCGTAATGTGTCACGAGAGTTCTGCCGCCAAATCAGGAGGACACGCACCGGCTTAGAGAATTAAATATATAGATAGAAGATATAATAATATAGATGTGTTCTATTATGTTATTTTAAGGTTACACAGTACTCTTTAACAGAAAATCTGGATTAGTCTCCAGAAACCGGATACAAAAATCTCGCTCATGCTGCCATCTTTTCCAGGGCAGAATTCTAGCCAGTTCCCAGAACAAATTTATCTATGTAACCTAACTGAACTTTCTTGTTTTGTCACAATTCTCCAAAAAAGCACTGTAAACCCAATTTTATGACTTTGCTTCATGGTGAAAATTAAAGTGAAATTGGAAAGCTTGAAACGGAAGTAAATATAACAAGTGAACTTTCCCCCCACATCCAACTCTAAATTCTGCAGCCAAAGCACAACCACCCAGATATTATGAGTTTTACTTGGAATGTTTAGGATTTCAGAGAATCTGTTGAAAAAACCTGAAGTAGCTGATGAAGGTGGAGGAGCTTTTGGTTTGAGAAGCCAATAATCCTAGCTATATTGAGGCAGGCATTTTTCTCAGAAGTATGAGTTGAAGACTCATTGCTTGATTCTGTGTTTTCTAATCCCTTAATGTTTGGGTATCATGTTCTCAAGTTGTACCTAAAACCAGGATGGGCTTGGAAGCTTGTATAAAATCAGAGCTAGGATTATTGGGAATCCTTTATAAAGGTAATTCAAGAGCCACAAATAGCTCTTGGGCAGTATATTACTCACCCCTGAATTAATCTTTCAGTATTTTGCTCTTTCAGACAGCCACAATATTCTTCATTCTGCTTCTAGACACAAACTATTTTATTTAAAATGTCACTGTAAATACTCGTGTTATGAATATCAAATATGAACATGTTTAAAATTATCTCTGATATATTTAAATAATATTCCTGTCTTGTAGAATCTGTAATAAGTTACTCCATAACATATCCATTCATTTATCTTTCAATCTGTCCTTTAATACGAACATTACCAACTTAAGTCCAGCTTTGTTATCTGGGAGGGCTTACTTGGATTCCAACAATAATTTCAGAAGGCAATTATAAGTGGAACAATGGTTCTTGAAAACTTAAGATCTTTTATTTCCTTCCGGAAACTGTCAAAGTATGTTAAAATGGCTAATTATCAGTGCTTCCTAGTTAACCTTCCTCTGTCTATCCTTGAAATAATGAGAAATCGCAGACTTTTCGATTTCTATTCGAACTTTCTTTCCCTCCAGTATTTCAAGAAGAATGGGGGGGAAAGGGTTTTTTTTTTTTAATTTGTCTTTTAAAAACTTGTTTTAGTTGCATGATACTGATGGATATTATACTGCCCTTCCCTTGTACCTTCTCCTTGTTTTGAGAATAATAGAGTCAAAAAAGGTGATTTGTGGTTTTATGAGCCTGGAATATGCAGTCATGGGAACAATGTGTATTAATGTAATCCAGGGGCCTATTAATTCATAATCCATATCATAGGTCAGCAATAGTAAGTTGGCTTTAATGAGGGTCTTCATCAGTTGTGACTTCAAACTGAACTAGAAAGAGCCTACAACATCACCTGAACATGTTACACATTTATAGGTAGGTGGGTAGGACAGATGGTTTAATTCAATGTTTATTTGTTGTTCCTATTCATATCTATACATGGATTTGTCCTGTTTCACAGAACTTGGAATCTTGTACTATAGTTTGTACTATGGAAGGTAGTGCAGATATCCACTATAGTTTCATAATTTGAGAAACGGGGCACAGAAGATCTAAAAAGCGTGAGAAGGGGGAGTGCAACTCAGAGTTTTAGAGATGCTGATTTTAAATAGATTTCCTTAAAAGATTAGTACTTATTATATAAAAATAAAGCACCCTTCCTTATCCTGTAGAGTAGGTCTGCAAAGCTTTGGTCCTCCAGCTGTTGTTGACTACAACTCCCATCTCCCTTGTTGGCCACTGTGGCTGGGGATGATGGGAGTTGTAGTCCCAAAACAGTTGTAGGACTGAAGTTGTGCAGCTCTGTAGATCTTGGACTCCAAAACCCAGTCACTGCTGCAGGTTTTGTTATGATCTTTTCCCAAACAGTTGCTTAATATTTTGAAATTAACCCAGTTGACCCATATTTATAGTATTTGGTTTTTATCTGAGTCCATATTATGATTGACTGGCTTTAAGGGACTTGTACAGCAGGAAAACAACCTGCCTAGAGAGCAGGAGACTGTTGGTTCGAATCCCCGCTTGTGTGATTCCCAGAATATGAGAAACTCCTATATCAGGCAGCAGTTATATAGGAAGGTACTGTAAGGCATCAACTCATACTGTGTGGGAGAAGGCAATGGTAAGCCACTCCTGTATTCTACCAAGACAACCACAGGGTTCTGTGGTTGCCAGGGTCGACACCAACTTGACAGCACAACCAACATCTGTGCAAATGCATCATTAAATAAAGGGGTTCTTCATTCTTTGGGTAAAATATGTAATCAATATGTGAAAGAATACAGAGCTATTTCAAGTAAATAGTCTTATAGTCTTTCCCCTCACTTGCTCTTATTTTGTGTAACATATTTTACAGTCTTCAGACTACTTCTGTAATTTACTACTACAGCAGACTAAGTAGGCTCTATGACAGCCACCTACTGGACAAGACACTAATCACAACTCCAAGATCAATCAAACTATCTCTGCTTTAAGCCCTGTGATTTAAGAAACTCATAACACCCATCCTAATCCTACTACAGGAGAGCGGGGGGATCTGTGCTATTGAGTTAATGAAGCTTTATTACAATAATCTTTCCATGCTATTCTTAATGTTATTTGCACATCATATCATCTGTGGTCTTGTTTATAAAGCATACACTGCAAAGCCTAGTCCTGTCCTTTTTTGATTCTGTAAAGGTCCTGGAACAAAGCAATGTCTCAACAATACTCTACCCAAAGCCACTTCAGTTACTCACCCAGGATGCCAAAATTGCCAAAATTCAGATAACCCTGCTAACTGAGCAAATCGGCAACTTTGAAAGTGGTCATTCTCTTTGTTTAGCAGGGAGAGAGCAACTGGTCCTATCCCGCCCCAGCACAGCACCCCTCCAGTGGCTGTTGTTGGTGTCTGCTTTATGTTGCTTTGTAGACTGTGAGCCCTTTGGGGATAGGGAACCATCTTATGTATTTATTATTTCTATATAAACCACTTTGGACATTTTTGTTGAAAGGGTGTGTGTGTGTGTTTGTGTGTGTGTGTGTATAGTGGATTTAAGCCCAACCTTTGTCTCAAAGGAAGCCCATGTGGGTGGGGGGAGGAAAATGCTGAATCATTTCCTCCATGTTTGCTCAATAAAGGCTGTTCCTTCTTAAAACTTAAACTGCTTTCTCAGTAGCTGATTCGCTGCCACCACACACTAATAATTACAGAGTTTGGCCCCACCCCTGGATTTGGGTGAATGTCCATGGAGACCCTCCTTCCCTTTTCTAAGGGAAAAGTCCAAAAACCCTTCCACATGCAGCCTACCCATGATGGGCACGCTTGGTAGAGTGAGTTGCTGTGCAATCAAACTTGAGATGTGTTTGCACCAGAGTAAAGCCCCTTTTCCTTAGTTAAAAATCTACTCAGAAGCAGGTAAAATACAAAGAACAAAAAGAGAAAAAAACTTTTTTTCAAAATACTACAGGCTGCTTCAGTCTGAGACTTTCTCAGCTTTTAGTTACAGGTAACAAAAACACCAGTACTTGCAAGAATACGTCAAAAAGCACCTCAGACTATATTGAGGCAGCAGGGCTGGAATTTAAATCTCCATTTCACAGAGCAACAGCCTAACTAGAGTCATAATTGCTTGTAGACTCCAGTGGCTAAGCTTTCGAGATGCTGCCTCCCCCCACACGTAACACCCATGGATCATAGCCATATAGACCAGAAATAAATGGTGTGGGGCTGAAACAGCACAGGCTTGGTGTACAAGAGGCCCCAATTCAATGCCTAACCATGGTCTTTCATGGAAAGGAGACAAACAGATGCGCACACACAAACACACATTCTGAAATCAGAGGGAGTGGTGCAAGGACCAATCGCCTCATTCAGAGAACTATCTAGACCTACTCATGACCCAAGATGTCTTTTTTTTTTAAAGTTATCCTCAACTGATCCTGCCACACCTCCTCCATGTTCATTTAGCTGATGGCCAGTGCCTGCTGGATCTACCCCCACCCCCTTGGCCTTTTTGACCAATCAATCTCCTCCATTTCATGTTAGTTGAACTGATAGGCTGATCCAACAGTACTCATGAAGGTTGTGACAACTGTTGCCAACAGTAGTCATGAAGGTCAGGACAACTTTGCTTGTCCTCATCCTTGCTGGTAGTCCATTTGCAAGGACATCTTAAATTCCCAACCCTGGTGTTGTATTGTGAAGAACTTCACAGTCCCCAGTTGTGTATCCCATCCTGAAGATAGCTGAGGAAAGTAAGTGTGGTAAGGGAGAAGAACCAAGGGCACAGATAGAAACAGTCAAATATTTTACTGAAGATTTGACTCTGTGATGTCATGAGTTCTTTGAAGGAACGAGGTAGCCAAGCTTTTTGTCCCTACAAGTCTCCTGTATCTGAGAAAGATATACCTGTAGCCCCCTTTATAATATTTTAACTATTGCCTTTCTAGAAAACACAGGAGGCCTGATTGAATTAAATATGCTAAATCCGCAGAGTAACACTGATTTCCATTTGCTCCCAGGTATTGGCCTCTCTTATGATATCCATGTAGTGATGGTGGGGGATCATCCTTGAACTTCTGAGTACTGGATGATTAGTTCACAAATGCCAGCTTGACATACTAGTCAACTTTTATTTGTGGGGTTCATCAACAACCTCTCCCCTCTTCTGAGTCCCCGAGCACACACACAGAACTCAGAGAGACTATTTCATTAGTACGTTGCTTGGAAGAGTATAAAATATCAAGAATCTTTTCCAAGCAGTTCAAAAGTCTTCTGCTATTTCTCATCTTATCTTTAATCTGCTGAGAACTTGAGACAGGATCTGCATGCTGCTGAGTGTTCTGCTCATCAGGGAGCATGAGGTACTTGCCCTGGAAAGCTGTGAGTTGATGTGGATGAATGACTGCCTAGTTGTCTGTGGAAGTATGATAAAAAACGGGTAGCAACTAGAATAGGCAGTACATGCAACTGAATGCTTGGTGACGAGTGATTGAAAAAGTGTGCTACATACACTGGGATGTGCTCCCTGCTGTCCCAGTGGTTTATAGGTTTACATTTCAGAATTCACTTGTTAGGGCAGAAGTCACCTGTTAGGGAAGATGACTAATTAAGAATATTTATATTTTGCATTTTGATCTAAAGGAACTTCAAGGCTGCTTACAATAAAGTGTGCAGTGCAAAAGTTATATTGGTAGAGCAACTAAGATGGATGCTGGAGGGGTCGTGATATTAAAGTCTCTCCCTAGACCTTGGCACAACTATAGCTGCTCTCGGGGACCTGTAACAAGCTTAGGAGAATGGCTCCCTTCAGATAGCATGTTGCCAGGCAACACAAGATGTACCACTCCCTTAAGTTGGCTTCACACACAGACCAGATGGAATTAGGACAATGTTCAGTGGTCTTATGTAGATGGTAAACTATAAGTGCCCTAAAATGTCTCAACTGATTGATCTGCTCCATGTGTCCTGGCTCTGATCTTGCAAGGAAGACTACATCATGATTGATGGACAAGCAGTATCAATAAGTGGAATGGGGTGCATAAAGTTTCCCCCCCCCAAAAGTGTTCCCCATTACCTTCACTGGATTATGATGGGAACTGTTCTGCTCTTATATACTCCATACTTGCTGCATCAGAGACACTGTAAAATAGAGAAGGTGAAATAAGGATTTTCTAGCTGGTACATGTATTCCTGTATTGCAGGGGGGATGACAAAACTCTGTGGCCAGGATTGTTTGTGTGGTCTGTATACTTTGAGTGCTCAGGTTAGAGGATGGAGTTTGTTTAGGAGTCCCTCTTTGAAGTATGGTAGTCTTCTGTCTGGCTTATCTGTGTGAGGTACCGTGATATTACACCCTCATTTGCAGCAGTGGATTTGGAGTTTCTGTTGTTGTTTTATATCTGAAGTTCTGAGATGGCATAACTGTATGTTTTCAGATTATTGTAAGCAAGACAACCTTTCTATCTGTGTGTGTGTGTGTGGGTGCAAAGATCCCTTTCACCAGTTTTCCACTGAGTGCTCTAAATTGCATAGATATAAGTCATGTAACCCCACCACCTTGAAATATATTAGATCTGAGTTTCCTTTTTTGAATCTTCTATATTCTTACAGCAGTGTTTTTCCTTGCAAGGCCCAGGAGCCAGTGGCAGTTCCCTGACTAATTGTTTGTTAGACCTGTGATAATTTTTAGCTGAATCCAAATACTTTGCACAGTCTTCCTATCAAGTCCCCATTCCCCCTGCACAGTGCTGGGATTTGCTAGAACTGGTGAGGCTCCTTTAAGGGAAACTGAACCGTGCCAAGCCCTAGCACAATCCTGGATGGCACTCATCAAGTTCTAGGAAGGACTTTACTTCCAAGCACTCTATATGTACCTTCCAAAATGGCACTGGGGCTTGACAGGGCTCTGTCAGGGGGTCCACTCAGCTCCAGGAAAAATAGAACACTGCATGGAGGTCAGTGTTAGGGATGTGCAAGCCGGCTTGATTCGGGTGGTCCTAGGACGAACTGGACTGATCCCCATGGGGGAAGTGCCAGCTCAAATCGGATCACCCCCTGGTTGGTGGATCTGGCTTGTGGGCCAACTCGGGTGGACATACTATAAATGGGAAACCAGCTAGGATTCCCCTTTACAAGTACAGGGGATTTCCTAGCCTAAAAAGGCTTTTCTTTCACTTTAAAGCAGTGTGTGTGTCTGTGTGTGTGTTTGTGTAGCGCTTAATGTTTATCTTCAAAATGAAGCCTTGTGGGTGGCAGTGGGAGGCAGCAGTGGGGGCTCCCTCCAACCACTTTGCCGGCGGGTGAAATGCTTAACTTTTATCTTTAAAATAAAGCCCTGCCAGTGGCAGCTCTTCCAACCACTCTCCCACCCTTCCAAATGATAGTCTGGGCTGGCTGCGGCCTGGTTGGAGAGGCCTCTGCACCATCAGGGTTTCATTTTAAAGATTAAACTTAAGTATTTTGCCTGCCAGCAGGCAGTTAAATGAGAAAGCCTCCACCACTGCCTCCCAAGGCGCCCCCCCCCCCCGCTGTTGGGGCTTCATTTTTAAGGTAAACATTAAGCATTTCACCCAACCACCCCCACCCCCACAAAGTGAAAGAGAAACCATTTTAGGGTAGGAAATCCCCTGTACTTGTAAAGGGGAATTCTAGCCGGATTCCCCCTTACAAGTATACCCCCTGAGCTGGCCCGTGAGCTGGACCAGAACCAGCCAGGCTGGATCAAACCCGAGCCCCCCCGGGATGGCTCGAATCCAGTCTGGATTTGAGCTGAACCAGGCAAATGTCCGGCTTGCACATCCCTAGTCAGTGTGGTGGGAAATGGCTCTCTCACAGACAATGTTTTGCCGAGGTGGCCCCCTGCCTTGCACTATGCTTGCTTTGGCTACAGAGTTAATTGGAATCCTGTCCTCTGTTGTATCTGTGGGGGTGGCAAGATAGTGGGGAGACAGTTACCTGAGACTGACCCTAGGGTGGTGGTGTTGATCTCGGGTGTGTGTGTGGTGTGGGGAGAGTGTTGATCTACACCACTGTGGGGAGCAGGAACAAGCCATGAGTGAGCATAAGATTTGTCTTAAACCCTGCTGCAGCCTAACTATACCTGCACTTTGTCTCCTTTTCGCTTCTTGCACTGGTGCAGACACATCTTTGTGTGGTCACAATTATTGTCTACCTATAGAGCATTGTGCAATACTGCTGTAAGGTGATTTACAAACTATCATATCCCAACTGGTTGTATAACTTGATAGTATACTGCTTTTCACAAAAGTGACTTGGGATGCAATTCTAAGCACACTTTCCTAGGAGTAAGTCCCATTGAGCCCACATCGGGCCTTGCTTCTGAGCCAACGTGCACACGATTGTGGTGTTAGAAGCAGGACGGGAGCACAAGCTTGACAGCCACTATCTAGTACTGGCCATATAAGGACTCAGTATAGCAATATCAGAGTTGTTCCTATAACTCCCCATAAACTAAGAGTTACAATCAGTACAGTCATCCCTTGCCATCCACAGTTTTATCAACTGCAGTTTTGAGTATATGCAAATAGGAAATTATGACAGATCTTGCCAACTGCGACTCAAGTATCTGCAGTTGGCAAGGAGTTTTTTTTAAGTGATTTGAGGGCGGTTCAGTGATTTGGGGGGGTTCAGAGGTTTGATCTGCTCATTCCTCGTGGTGACTCTTGCTATCTCTTGCCAATTTAAAATGCCTTTGAGTTATTTCTGGGGGTTTCAAAAAATTTCCAGAGGTTCAATCTGCTCATTCTTCTTGGTGACTCATGACTATATTACAGGATTTTTTGTGATTATTTTAGAATGTTTTTGTATTTTTTTCCTTTTATTTTTAGGTCTTTTTGCAGTCATGGTTCCCCTCACCCATTTCCCATAGACTTTAATGCCTCACCAACTGCGAATTTGCCAGTGGCGAGGTCTTGCCAGAATGGAAACCTAGCGGTTGGCGAGGGATAATTGTAGTTCTTTTTTCTAAGGTGAATTAATGCTGGCTTTACAGCTATCTACAGTGTATGAGATATGAGTATTCCTAGCTAACTTACTAACAAAACCAAACTATCCAGACATTTAAAACTTGGTATCACTTGAATCTGCCTATATCGATTCCACCAAATCAGAATAAGGTTAAATATGATCTTGTGTATCAAGCTCACATTGTTTGCTGGAGAAGGCCTGAGAACAAACTTAAATTTAAATTTCTTTAGCATGTACGGATCACTTGTTCTTGAAATACAGTGTTTCTGTAATTAGAATAACAAAGGAAAATGTCAAGTTTTTACTAGAGGATGAATCTAAGTGTAGATACTTCTGTGACCAAAGAAAGGGTCAATTTTCATTTCATTTCACAGGGTCAATTGCACTATTTGACTTGTGGAAAAGACTTACTTCAATATAACTTTGATGGACACACCTCACTTGAGCCTTGACAGACTAATCATATCATCTCAGTTTTAAGCACATTTGCAATTCAAATTACTTAGGACTAAATGCAACAAACTCAGGAAATGGGGGTCTGTTACCCCAGAAATTCCACCTTGGATTTGATTTGGCCTGATCTCTGTGTAACCTGTTCTAGAGGTTTCCCTCAGTGCTCTCCTTCCCATTATGCTAACAGAAGTGAAGGGGGAAATGGAGGTGGGATTCTAGCATATATAGTAGCAGGCCTTAGGCCCAGAATGCTGTCATACTTGTTTATTGAAACATCTAGGGATTTTGAGAACCATGGGAACTGTATTTTGTATGGCTTATTAGTATTTCTGGAGGAAACCAGGGGGTTTACCAACATTATTTGACTCGGGTAGAAAACTTTTCCTTGAATACAGTTAGGTGGCATGCCTCCTCCACACCCATCATATTCCTTATCAGCTTGGATTGAGGCTGCAGTAGACACTTTGTCCCATAATAACTGAGGCCAGGTCACCTGTCTTAAATTCTTTGTGAAATGTATGGTGCTGGTTCGCCATGGGCTAAAGACAATGAGATTGCTCTTCACATGCTTAGATTATTATTGTTGTTGACACTGTTTTAGAATTGCTTTAATTCTGAGTCTTTCCTTCCCCACAATTGTATGCGGAACCATTCATCTACATTTTTTCTTTAGCCATATCTAATGTGCTGATTAGCTACTGTGTGGGTAGAAGAATGAATCTGGAACTTACCTGGAATTAATTACTTTTCCCCCTGCTTTCTTTGGCACTACTGCAAATTCAACTTTGGGTGCTGCTTTAGAGGGCCTTCTCACCCGCCAGCCTCCTATCATATCTTTTGCTGGTTTGGCTGTACCAAAACTTGCTTGCAAGTAAGCATGTTTTGGAGCAGGTTGTGAATCTTGTATACTTTGCATCTTATGCAAATATACAGCAACCTATACAATTACAAAAATACTCCGCAATTTCACTTTTTTGTTGGAGCTCTGAAGTCTGTGGAAACTTTAAAGTGCCTGATTAAATTTACGTTTAACTGTAGTCATATGTTTAGATTGTTTCATCAATACTAGGTAACAATGGGAAAACAATTCCATAGCTTATCATGATTAGATTTGATTTTTCTTTCTTCTTTTTTGCTTTATTTTCTTCACTGTGCTCTCTCTTTTTTCTCTCTTCGTGTCTAAGTATCCCTCAAATATGGTTAACTAACAAAGTAATCTGTGTTGTTTTCATATCTCCTATCAGGAGAACACTGGTACGTCTGGAAGCAAACGCTGGGTGTCACAGTGGGCTAGCCTGGCTGCTAATCATACAAAGCATGAAGAAAGTGAACTGCGAAAGGAGTCATCTGCACCTGGTCCTCTAGAAAATGGTACTGATGAGTAGCCAGTAGCTATTTCTGAACTAAAGTTGAGAAACAAGCATTAGCACCTCTTTTTGCTGAGATTTTAAATTTAATCAGAACTACTTTTTAAGTTACGTTGTTGCTGTTGTGTAAGTGAAAATATCAGATAACTATAAATAGATGCTTCAATCATCAATATATATAATTATCTTAAACATACCTGTCGCTAATCCCATGTGTGGCAGCTCTCGCGAGAGTTCACAAGCAGCTGCTGGACTAGCGATGGGGACGGGGGAGAAAATAGGGATGGTGGCTGCTGGGAGCAAGAGGCAGCAGTGGACTGGGAGTTGGTGGGTGGGCAGGAGGAGGTGGTGGGCCAGCTTGCCCACCAGCCAGAAAGCACGGGCTGGGGTGGAGGAGGGGGCAGGGGGAGAAGCCATCCGTCCAGAAAGCTGGCTGGCAGGGGAGGCAGCCGCGGTTCCAGCCTGAGGCGCAGATGCTGTGTGCCCGGCCAAGCTAGTTGTAATATATTTTGTAAATTGATTAGGTGCAGAAAAAAAGAACTAAAAGATCTATGTGATGAAAGAAAACAAGTAAACCTGGACTTTTTGTGAGTTTAATGTGCTGCTGAAATAATCTTTGCCATTTTGTAGAACTATCAAACTCTTGCTTAAGACAGTTTCTTTCTTTCTTTTTTGCTATATATTTGATTTCAGATACTGACATTAGTGAATCTGGCATATCAGTTAGAAGTACTGGCTCAGCTGCCTCTTTGACCAGCCAAGGAGATAGGAAGAGAAGAACACTTCCACAATTGCCAAAAGATGAAAATGTCACAGAAGGACAAAGAACAAAAGCAACAACCCATCAGAGATCAGAGATAGGTGAAAAACAAGACACTGAACTTCAGGAGAAAGAAACTCCAACTCACACCCAAAAAGAAATAGGACAAGATACTGATAGAAGCCAGATTAAATCAAGCAAGGCAGTGAATGGCCTTTCTCCTAAAGCAGACAAGACACTTTTTCACTCCCCTTCCAGCAAAGAGAAAAGTGAAAATGTCAGGGAAACATCGGTGGTAAAGCAAGCTTTAGCTAAAATGCAGCATCAGGAACAAAATGAACACACACATTGGATTCCCACTAAATTATCTTCTGCAAAATCTGCAGGCCAGGTTGAAAGAGGGAGAGAAGAGCCTTCAGTTTCTCATAAAATGGATAATAAAGAAAGGGCATCGGGACGTGGTGCAGGCAAAGCAGAAATTAAAGTGGCACACAGTGAAGGGAAAAGAAAGAAAGCAGAGGAGACAACAAAATGTCCAAAAGGATTTAGTGGGGATAAAAAAGAAACATCAAAACCATTAGTAAGACAAGGCAGTTTTACTATTGATAAACCAAGCACAAATATACCTATAGAGCTTATTCCTCATATTAATAAACAGGCTGGAACGACTCCACCATCACTCTCTTTAGCATCCACCAATAAAATATGTGAGAAAAGTGATTCAGTGGAAACCGATTCCAGTCTAGATACAACTCTTATTTTAAAAGACACAGAAGCCGTAATGGCTTTCCTTGAAGCTAAGCTCCGTGAAGAAAACAAAACAGATGAAGGAGTTGACACTCCCAGCTATAATAGAGACAATTCCATTTCACCTGAATCTGATGTGGATACAGCTAGTACAATTAGTCTAGTTACTGGGGACAGTGAAAGAAAACCAACTCAAAAACGAAAAAGCTTTACCACCCTGTACAAAGATAGGTGTTCCACTGGTTCTCCTTCTAAGGATATTTTAAAGTCATCTTCAAGTGCTAGAGACAAAATTGAAAAGAAAACAAAAAGCCGTTCTTCAGATGCTGCTTCGAGAAGTGATGCACGCAAGATTGTGCAGAGCAGTGGAAGAATAAGGCAACCTTCAGTAGATTTAACAGATGATGACCAAACTTCTAGTGTACCTCATTCTGCCATTTCTGATATCTTGTCATCTGACCAGGAAACATGCTCTGGCAAATCACATGGAAGGACTCCTTTTACCTCAGCAGATGAACATTTGCATTCCAAAACAGAAGGCATCAAATCAGCTAAGTCAAAGGCTTCTCCAGCATCTACTGGACAATCTAGTAAGTCAATCACACTTCCAAGGCCTCGCCCCACAAGGACTTCTCTCTTACGTAGAGCACGGCTTGGTGAAGTCTCAGACAGTGAGCTTGCAGATGCAGATAAAGCATCAGTGGCTTCAGAAGTGTCTACTACAAGTTCTACATCCAAACCGCCATCAGGAAGGAGAAATATCTCAAGAATTGATCTGCTTGCCCAGCCACGCAGAAATAGACTTGGCTCCTTATCAGCACGTAGTGATTCTGAAGCAACAATGACCAGAAGCACTACATCATCTCGTATGCCAGAAGCCATAATCAGAAGTGGCATTAGGCTAACACCACCAGCAGATAGCACTAAAGTTTCTCCTAGGATTAGAGCAAATAGCATTTCTCGGCTGTCGGACACCAAATCCAAAGCTCTGTCTTCCGCCCATAATTCCCCATCAGGTAAGAGAAATTTTAACCTTGTATTTCAATGTTCAGTGCATTTTGTTTCTGTTCTTTCCATTTTCAGTTGATAAGACAACTTATAGCAGAGCATACTTGGAATGTTTTCAACTTGTATGTTTAATGTTGCTAATTCTCATAGAATGAGAACATTTTGGATGAATCGTTTATTGATAAATGCCTGATTCATATTCACCTTTTTAAGAACATATACTTAGGAGAGCATTTCTGTTCAGTCATAACACTAAGCACTTGAAGGAAAACTAGAAATACTGTGGACTTTGGAGTTGTTTCTGAAATTACATGTGACTAGTGCTTATTGAACTTGGCTAGGAGTGGCCTGTGCTTAAGTCCCTTCTCAGCCATTAACTTTTTGAATGGATTGACCTACCCAAGTCACTATATACCTTAAGGACCATCTGCTCCCACATGAATCTGCCTGTGCCTGCAGTGGCCCACCTGTGTGTGCCGCTTCCTTCTGAGTTTCATTTGGTGGCCAAGCAAGAGACAGGCTTCTCTGCAATGCCTCCCTTGACCCACAGTTTCTAAGGACAGATCTGAAGGATGGAGTAGAATCACAGATGTAGAACTGCAATATAGATCAGATCTGTAGATCAGTTGTCACTTTCTCAATGGTGATAGGGCAGAGGAGGAATGCACAGCAGCTGCACACTCTTACAACATGCTTGTGATTCCCCCCTCCGCCCATAAGTAATGTTTGAACAGATATGTGTCTGTTATCAGAGGATAGAAATATTGGCTGACATCCAGGCTAATGCTGCATGCACTGAATGTTTCACATGCGCAACAAAGGAGCAGCAATTTTCACCAATCTTCCCTTTCTTCTGTGCCTCCCAAAGCTATGTTACTGAGTGCCCTATAGCCCTTAGGGACACATTTTTCAGAAGGCAAAGAGGAAAAGGGAGATTGGCAAAAATTGCCCCTCCCTCACCGCACATACAGAATGTTATTCAGTAAATGCAACATTAGCTCACATGTCAGTCATTGCAACTCTTTATTTGTGAACTAATTCAGAACTTTAAGAAAATGCAAGAGGAAAGTATCCCCAAGTTTTGGCGATGCAACATTCATTTTGTTCTAAATTAGGTAAATTCATTTTGTTCTAAATTCAGTAAATGTGTTTACTGAAGTACTAATAGGATATCATTCTACTGGAGGATTTTAAGGGGGGAAATGGAGAAATGCTCAAAGTGTCTCAGTGAATGCTTTAAGCATAGCATTTCAGGGACTGAAATATGTATGCTACATCACAAATATTACATAATTAATCATTCACTTCTTTTCTTCCCCATGGTGTTGCTGTAGCCATGTGTGCTTTTCATAAAATATGCTCTCAAATGTCACTTAAGTAGTAGCCGGAATAAAATAATATTCTTATTTTTTTAGTAGTGGTAACAAAAGTAATTTAAAAAAAAAATCTTGTAAACCAAACACTAATAAAATGAAGTTTTGGAACATTGTAAACCTTTGGTCAAAATCAGGGTGGATCATACCATCTTGTGATAGTTCACAAGGAAGGTTCCAATTAGGAAAAATATGCTCCTACAATTCAAGTTTGTAAAGGGGTTGGTTAATTCTTGAGATAGTATTTACCCCCCAAATCGTTTGCTTGAGAACATAGAGTACTTGGTATTTTATGAATCCAGAGAAGACCTTGTGTGTTCAGCCTCTATTTTCCCACAAAACATGAAAATAACATGCTTCTGGTCGAAGCATCTATGGACATAGAGAGTTATTCCAGTATTGTGACAGCATTTTGTGCGGCCTTTTTGACTCCTAGTGCCATAACCCATCTTTTAACCCAAGCTTTTTCAGCTTCCTAAAATTTTTAGGTTTTAATCTCTGGTTTATTTTTAAATTTTTAAATTGTTTTAAGTTTTTGTATATTTTTTTAACTTGTTTTATGCTACTGTTAACCGCCCAGAGATGAAAGTTTGGGGCAGTATACAAATTTGATAAATAAAAATAAATAATAAAATAAATAAGTGCATAATATTTTCAGTTAACATTCAATGCAGTAGGTCTGTCCATACCATACCATTTCATAGGGCTGAGAAAGATTCCTGCCTGCAACCTTGGAGAAGCCACTGCCAATCTGGGAAGACACTACTGAGCTAGATGGACCTATGGTCTGACTCAGTGTATGGCAGCTTCCAATGTTCCTATACCTCAACATCTGTATTAGTAAAAACTGCCATTTTAAACAATATTATGAAGGGGTGGTGGACAAAACACCACAAGGTACTTCACCTCATTAAGGTTGATCCTGCAACATAGAGTTTCAGAATGCTGAACACAAATTTTATGGGTTTTTTCCCTTCTCAAATGGGGTACGAACCACCACATTTTGACCCAGAGTTAAATGCTGAAAACCTTAAGGGGTGTGTGAAATCTTAATATTTAGGCTAGTTAAATAAATATAAACAGGCTAGTTAAATAAATATTTAACTAGCCTGTGCCATCACCTGATTTTGATGCGCCTTGATATTTGGATTTCCAAATTGAACTGAATTTTAAAAAAAATAGCAGGGATGATTATTGTACTTAAATCCTCCAATTAAAAAGATTAAATTTTAAGCATATGCTTTAAATTTGTATTTCTTCATTAATATGATAAACAAATATTTTGTACACAGAGACATACCATCTTCTCCCAGACCCAGATCCTGCTGTTGAAACTTACAGTGGTAGAGTACTAGAAATTATATTTTGTTTCTAAAAATGTCACCCTTAGATATTTGGTTTTTCCGTTTTTCTTTTAATTCTCATGTTGTACAATGCTGAGTTGCCAAGCTAATTCTGAATTTTATAAGACATCACCTTGTGAAGTTTCATCATTTTGACTGTTTAAACAATCTGAACATTAACAAAACTTTGAGATCAAATAAAAGTATCTGTCAAAAAAGAAAAGATTGGGCCCAACTCATAACAGCTCTTTGGCCCTCCGTTACTCTGTTTTCGCATGCTTTTAGAAATGTACTTTTTCTGCTTATACAGCTAACCAATAAAAAATTTTAAACTAGAAAAAGTTAATGTAAAAAATTGAAAATAAAACAATATTATTAACTGGAATCAGTATATAGAATTAGTAATAAAGTTTATAAAATCTGATAATGGAATAAGTGTCTATCTATGCTCAACTGATTGGACTGTAATAAAGGTATATTCCAAATACACAATCTACTGTCTATTGTCACTCAAAAGTTGCAGTTACCTTTACATACCCATGAATGTATCTTACATTCTATATTGTAAATTTTTTATACTTTTGGTGATTAATGAACAAGTAAATTCATTTGGATGCAAGCTTCCAAAGTAGTATCTCTGCACCTAGCCAGCTTCAGCATAATAAGTGAGATCAAGATTTTGAACATCACTTTTTAATATAAATGCTAACTGTTTGACAAAATCAAACTAATCGAACGTAACTAATCTTCAGGGCTACTGTTAGACAGAAATGGCTGGTGTTTGAATCTTTAGTTATATGATGTTGTTTGCAGTTCCAAGCATTCTAACATTCTTTTGTTTTAAAAAGGAGGGGTAAACCTGCAATCCTCAGTGCCTGGCTGATAATGAGCATTTTGCTTGTTGTCAGCAATCTGCTACTGCCCTTACTTGGAAAAGTGGTGTTAAAGTATGAGTACAAGTCTGTTCTTCACTTGTGATTAGTTTGTGGATGTCACTTTATGTTTCCAAGCTGAATTTCAAATGATACAATCTCCAGACTTTCCTTCTAGAAGTGCCTTAATTCATCAGTTATATATTTTCTTATTCTGGGGAAGAACTCATGTCAAGTTGGACACTTTTCACAATGAGAAAAATTTGCAGAAAAAGTACAGACTCACTGTATAGGAAAATGACAATGAATTGGGCCCTTTTTCTATGTATCTTGTTCTCGATAGGACTCTGTAAAGCATTCCTGTCTTATTAATTCACCATTGTACAAAGAGCACTCTTTTCATATTTTGTAAATTAGTATTTATTATTTAACACAGTTAACAGTAGCTTTCTTTTTAAGCTGTAGTAAGCAAACACTTTTAAGAGGTATTTTGGGTTTGGAATTGAGCAACTGGTGTGTTTTCATGATGTTTCTAAAATCATAATGTTGTTTCTTGCAAAAGATAAAATAATTCTTTTTTAATAATTAAACTAATTTAGTAAATTCAAGATGGAGGCGCTTTCCTACAGATTATGCTTCCACCTCAGAAGATGAATTTGGATCAAACCGTAATTCTCCTAAACATGCCCGTCTACGTACTTCTCCAGCCCTGAAAACTACTCGATTGCAGAGCACTGGAACACCAACGCAAACTAGCAATGTCTTCAAGCATAGGATAAAAGAACAGGAAGACTACATTCGTGACTGGACTGCTCATCGAGAAGAAATCGCAAGGTTGGCTTTCAAGGAATGTTCTTAGGAAAATATATATTAGTTAAATATTTGACCTATCATAAAATGTGTTTAGTAATATAATTATGTTGAGAGAGAGAGAGAAAGACTGCCAGAATTATGTTCTCTAATACAAAAATATTAACTTTATTAATACTTTCTGGGACAGAAATGATTTTATTATTGTGTTTCCTGCATAAAGATGGTAGACTTCTAATTGTAATAGTAGCTGTTATAAATATGTAAATGGCATATAATCACAACTACTATTTAACATTTAGTTCATGTCATCAAAGGTTAATAAAGAGATAGATTCCTTAAAGGAATATAGGAATACGGCAAGGGTAAGGTAGATGAAGAACCTACTGGTAGAAGCAAAAGTAAGATCATTCTGCTTAAATATGGACTCTGCTAAGGATGCTTTAAGGAAGGAAGAGAAGATTTGGAGTTCTGTCACTGCACTGTGTGATTTGGGTATAACTTGTAACAAAATGAATACGCCATATAATTTTTCTTGGCTATCGTCTCTTTCATCACAGCATGGCACCAGCAAAATTTCAGACAAAAGGCCTGTTCAGATCATGCTTCTCCACTTTACATTTAGTGAGATCAGGAAATATTAACCTTATCACCTGCTAATGGAGCAAAAAGACACATTTGTAAGAAGTGCTTCTCTTAGCAGCAGGGGAACAACTGTCTGACTCGCACAGCTTCACTTCAGTGGCTATTGCTGTGTCTACTTTTTTACCCCTAAAATTGTGAGCCCTTCTGGGACAGGCCCAGGGGTGTAGCTATAATTGAGCAAAAGGGTTCAAAGAACACGGGCCCCCAGCTCCTGAGGGCCCTCCAGCTCCACTCCTCCCTATTTTTTTCATTATCTCCCTCACTCTGGGGGGACGCCACAGAGAGGGATGAACACGGGCCCCCTCTCCGCTAGCTATGCCCCTGGACAGGCCAGCAACCATTTTATTGATTTGTTATTCTATGTAAACCACTTTGAATACTTTTGCTGAAAAGCTGTATATAAATATTTGTTGTCGTAATAGTAATCAAGAACAAGATACAGATTTTTCTCTTCCTTAAGACACATTGAGAAATATGTCTAAATTGGAGGAATGTGTCTGAACATTCCAGGTGAAAATAAATGGGATCTAGGATGCAGCGGAGGGGGAAGGCAAGGGAAGACGAGCCCAAGACCCATTCCTGATACCATTGCATGTAAAAGTATCATCTGAGTATTGTAAGAAGAATACAGCTAACTGGAGTGGGCTGTGTGTGTGTGTGTGTGTGTGTGTGTGTGGTCTCTGTTCAAGACCAGCACAAAATTGAGTGGTTCATATGAGTTTTTCTCATATTAAAACATTTGCTGTCCTATATTCCTCTAAAATTAGAGAAGATAGGTTCCTTGATAACCAAAGTTAATCTGTAATATTAGCTGATGGTGTCTCCCAAACATGAAATATAGTAGGTAATATGAATGTGTTTTGGTATTAGAAGTTGATTAGGAAGTGAGATATGGCAGCTTTCCAGAATGTAAGAATATTCCATCTCATATTTGTGTTTTTGGACTCTGTTGTCTAGGATTATAAAGAAGTTATTTGATTTAAATATCTTTGTAGTTGTTAACAGTACACTGCTGTTCTCTATTCCAGTACAGTACAGAAAAGATTTTACAAATCTGCTTTCTATTCATCACTATAAATGTTATACTAATTCTAGAGCAATGTTTTGCCCTAGAATTCAAAGGCCTTTACATGAACAGCAAGCACATCCACTTCCACAAGGAGAATCTCGGATTTTCCCTCAAACTATGGTCCTGTCCCGCTACTGCCATGTGCCACACCAATTCCAGGGCCAGCTTTTCTGGGGCCACAGGGTGCTATAACAGGAAGGAGTTGGTGGAAAAGTCCCACTCTGAGAGTAAAATTCCACTGTCAGTTATTAGGATCCACCCAATTGTATGCACAGCCATCTCAACAAAAACAAATCTTTGTAGTAAGATTTTGTTTACTTCTAAAATGTTCACTTTCTGTTTCTAAAAAATCCCAAATTCTTCATACAAAGTATCAAGCAAATTAAGTATATTTATCTTCTTTGTGAGTGCACAATTTGTAGCTAAGGGGAAATAATCAGCTGCCATCCAGATTAACACTGCACTAACATGCCAGGTTTTCCATCTTGCGAGCTGGGGCAAGGTTGCCAGAACCTAAGGGGTATACTCGTGGGTCAAATGGTCCGTAAGCCAGAATTTGGCTTTTTAAAAGCCAAATCTGGCCACCTAGAGCTGGGGTGGGGGCCATATAGTTTTTGGCAATCTCCCCCTTTCCCTCTGCAGCTGCTTATGCTCCCTTTAAATATCTCATTGTGGGTCTTCTACTACTAATATTTCTGAGAACTGCTTTTCCACAGTTCTCAGAATGGTTTACATAGAAAAATAAATAATAAAATGGTTCCTTGCCCCCACAAGGCCCACAGTCTAAAAAGAAATACAGTGTAGACACCAGCAACAGCCACTGAAGGGATGTTGTGCTTGGACTGGATAAGGGGCCAGTTGCTCTTCCCCTGCTATGTAAGAGCATCGCCACTATAAAAGGTGACTCTTTGCTCAGTTAGGCGTCACCCAGTCTTCAAGAACATATTTTTGGAAAGCACAGGCAACTCCAGAGGGATGAGTTAATCACTTAAAAATTGCAAACTACAACCGAAAGCCATGGCGCATCAACACAATGTTAGTTTGGATGTTAGCCACCGAGTTTAGAATAATGAAGGGGAAGATGGGAGTAGACGGAGAGATTAACAAATGTATTATGGGCACAGGAAATTGAAAGGAAAACTTGATTCAAGGAGAATTGTTGTGCTGAGGGGAACACAGGGATGCTATCTAAGGGTGAATTTTAGCTATTTAAAATATGAATGCATCTTTATATAGTTGTCTCAGAAGTATAATAAGAGGACTCGTACAGTGAAGGCAATTGGCTGCTGTTCTTATAACTGCCAGAGCAATCAGTGTGAATGTATTTTAGACTGCAGTCTCTGGGATAGTTACTGTTAGAAGAAAGTAATGAGAGCTGTAGCATGTCTCAGCTTGCAGGGAGCCAACAATGTATTGCTGAGGTTGATTGGTTGAGAGAAATTATGTCTGGAAGATAATACTCTGTTCATTATTAACAGGATCAGTCAGGACCTGGCTCTCATCGCACGGGAAATCAATGATGTAGCGGGAGAGATAGATTCGGTGACTTCATCAGGCACTGCTCCTAGTACCACAGTAAGCACTGCTGCCACCACCCCTGGCTCTGCCATAGACACTAGAGAAGAGGTAGGAGATCTTCATGGAGAAATGCATAAGGTTCTTCCTTTTCTTTATTTCTTTTGCTTTACCTCTTTGACATATTTTAATTATTTCCACTCTTGTTTGCATGGATCTCGGCATTCTCTTCCTTTGATTTCAAGATCACATTATTTATTTATTTATTTATTTATTTAAACCCATTAGTCTATGAACACATTTCTTATTGTGGGCAATACAAAGACAGTTGAAATATGAACACTCTATCAGTATTCTTTTTTTTTTTATGTTGAACACAATACGTTTTGTTTGTTGCTTTGTCCAAAGCCTCAGATGTTATCGAGTAGTATCTAAGTTCTCCCTAGTGAAGAGAAGTTTGTAGAGATGTGTTTTATACAAATGTTAAAGTTTATGTATGATTTGTAGTATTATGCATTGTTAGTGCTCCTAGAACTCTTGAAATTTATCAATCTTGGCTTGTAAATGTACTTGCTGGTTCTGAGTTCCCCTCCCTAGTGTATTATAAACAATGAAGCTAAATTAGGACAGGTTCATGCTGCAATTCAGTGTTTTACTTTCTCCATTATGCTGCTTCTGTATGCAAGCTTCTGTGTTCTAACCCCTATCACAAACTTTTCAGTATTTCACATTAACTAAGTAAACCCTTTTGCCTTTTAACTATATTGTTTGTGTTTCTTAATTGTTTTTGTTCTTAGGATTGGCAGTTTCCTGGCAAAACATAACTTTAGGGACAGGGCAATAGTAACCAGGAAAAGAGGGGGGACATTTAACAATTTAGTAACAGTTCTTAAGTAAAGTTGCCCGTGTTTATCCTAAATAGGAAATTAAGAACAGCATCAACCCAAACCTAACCTGCATCTGTATGTTGCCTTGGCTGCTTAAAATTAAAAAAATTAGCGTCTTGAGTTTTTGAGTTCATTTCAACAATTTAGAGATATTCTCATAAGTGATGTCTTGCTTCCAACAGGAAACATGACGAAAAACAGAACAGATTCACACAACCATTTGGTATTGTCGGCTACATGATTTTGGGGTAGTCAGATATATGTAGAATCACAAGACAAGGTCCCGCATGGATGCCCACCATAGCATAATGTGATGGCAAAAAGTCAAAAATAATATTATGAATCTATCCATAATCCAACTTCCTGTGCATTTACAGCAATGGATTTGAGAAAGTTAATTAACTTGTCAAAATCTGGGATGGAGAAATTCAGAGAGAGAAATGAATAGGAACAAGATACATGGAAATATTTTTTACCAAATTCAGTGAATAAATAATTCCTCTAAAAGCAGTTTGATGAAGAATTCAGGTCTTATAGTGGGGCCACTGGCACAGAACTGCTCGTGTGAGTGATCTACTCTGGTGAGCAGTGTACTGTCTGATAATGATACTCATGGAAGCCCTAGGGTAGCTTCCAATAGCAGGCAGTGCTGCAAATATAGAAAACCGCACTCACAGAAGCTGCCTCTAGGACTTTGATTGAATTCCATAATGATTATTGGCTATTGTACTGTGATCTCACTGGTCTGTGACTGTAATAAAAATTGAATGACTTTGATTGACTATCTTTATCCACATTTACACAAGAGTAGATCACTCCTAACCAGTAGGACCAGAGTAGACCACTCCCTGTGAGGTGTTATTTGCACAGAATGTGCTAGTAGTAGTTAAGACTGCCTGAACCAGTTCTTAAAATCGAGTTCTGATGATGCACTGCCAGTGGCAGCAAAGAGGAATAATCTAGATTTATGTCGAGTTCATCGATATGAAACTTATATATTCCAGCACTTGAACAACAGACATTGGAAATACAGGATTTTGTTTTATGGTTCTCATGTCCTTCCAACTATTGAGCATTTAAAAAGTTGAAACACTAAATGGGCTCTAGAAATTAACTTTTAATGTATATACATTTAGTATTCTCCTTTGAATTTATTTTAATACCAACCCCAGTGATTCAATTTTTCTCTAGAAATGGGGTGGTTAGGTCTGGAGCACAAAAACCATGGACTTGAACTGGTAAAAACAGCCCTATCACACTAAATACGTTGCCAAACCTGGATATTTTCTCTTTGTCTTTTGTATTGTCCATCTTGATTTATTTAACTTCTTGTACATAAAACGTGGTTCATAACATTATGTCCTGTGTACATTTTTGTGAGTAACAGTAACATTTTGTGAGTATCAGCTGAAAAAGACATACATTGTATTTGCCATGTGGTTTTATTGTGTTCATGCTGGTTTCTTTTTTTATTGTCTCCTAGCCATACTAAGACTCTTCTAATGTAAATATGCATTTTCTCTGAGTTAGGTAATGTTGACTTACATCATTTACTAAATAAATGAATCCCCTTTTTCTCCTGTTCAGAATTAACATACATTTTAGAATATTTACATAGTACTGTACGTAACTGTGTCCTGTTCTTAACTAAACATTTATTTCTGTAACATCAAAACTAAAATTATTAGTGGCCCTTTGGTAATAGAACACTTTTAAAATATACAGGAAAGTGGAATATTCCAACTATGGATTTTATTTCTTCTGTGTTTTAGTAGAGAACATCTGAACTGATGGGCCTCTAAATATGTCTCCAGTTGATTTTATCAAATGAAATATTCTCTCTATTTATTTATATATTTATTTATTCTTTCAGCTAGTTGACCGTGTATTTGATGAAAGTCTAAACTTCAGGAAGATTCCTCCGGTAGTAAATGCAAAAACACCCGATGGGAACGGTCGGCCTAATGAACCGAAACCACCACCAGTAGACATGCCTGAGCCCCCCACAATAACACGTCGACGAACCTGGAGTAGGGATGAAGTAAGTACCCACTATTCTAGAAATACATTTTGCTTTACAGAGATGTGAGACTGAGACCCATAGAACTGATAACTTACCTGTCTCCCATTCCGTAACCAAATTACTTAAGGCTGAACTGTCTCTTTCACTGCAAGGACAAGCATGGGATGTGATAACTGCATTCTGGATCCTAGCAATTCTCGATGTTTCTTCTTCCATAGATAGAATGCTTCTTACAAGCTAGAAGCAGGGTTTGTCAACTAATAATGCAGAGGGTACTCCTCTCACAGAAGGTGCCTCTGCCTGATGTTTGACTAGCCTCCCCCCACCATGCTAATTAATTACTGTTCTGGAAGGGTCCTCCAGCCTTCAGGAACAACATCATCAGCGGGTGGGGTACATAGAACTGCAATGGAGAACAAGGGACAACATTATCTTCCATGAGCTTCCTTCTGCTTGCGCTTCAAATAATTAAGTCCATTGTCCACTATTGTTTCTGTTCACAGATGTATAATATGCTCATGTGTGTTCTGAACTCCTCCACTGTTCCTGTGGATCCTTTTATCCACTTACTGGATTTAGGAGTGATCTTTAAGCTTTGGCTTTATTTTGAACAAAAAAGCTACACTTCAGCTGGTCTCATGTGCATTTGTAATGCATGTAGTTGTTTGTAGCTGCATATTTCCATCTGCCCAGACCTTTTCCAGTGGTTGCCTTTTTATAGTATTCAGCATCGTTCTAATCCTTAGGTTCACAGACCATTTAAGTAGGGATGTGCAAAAAATTTCGGGCACAGATCAATCTGTGCCCAAAATGAGCAATTTCGGGTGATTCAGGGCCGAACCGAATCACCCTCGATGTCCCCTGATATTTTTCGGGGCCGAGCCGAATCACCCGAATTTCGGGGCCGAAAAATTCGGGTGATTCGGCTCATGACCAATTTTGGGGGATTTTTTGAAGTTTTAGTGACTTTGGGGCAGTTCGGGGGCATAGAATGGGATCTGGGCAGAAAGAGTGGGGTGGGGTGGTAGTGCCTAATGGGTACAGGCTACCACCCCAATTTCAGGGGGATAGGGCAAAGGGCTGATTTTTGGGAAATTTCTGAAGTTTTCATGTCTTTGGGGCAGAAAGTGGGGCCTGGGGCAGAATAGTGGGGTGGGGTGGTAGTGCCTAATGGGTGGAGGCTACCACCCCAATTTAAGGGGGATTGGACAAAGGGCTGATTTTTGGGGAATTTTTGAAGTTTTTGTGTCTTTGGGGCAGTTTGGGGGCATAAAGTGTATCTGCCCCAAAAGGGTGGGGTGGGGTGGTAGTGCCTAATGGGTGGAGGCTACCACCCCAATTTCAGGGGGATTGGGCAGAGGGCTGATTTTTTGGGAATTTTTGAAGTTTTGGTGTCTTTGGGGCAGATTGGGGGCAGAAAGTGGATCTGCCCCAAAAGAGTGGGGTGGGATGGTAGATGGTGCCTAATGGGTGGAGGCTACCACCCGTCCCCAATTTCAGAGTGATTGGGCAGAGGGCTGGATTTTGGTGAATTTCTGAGGTTTTTCTTGATAAGGTGCAGTGTGCTAGATTGATATTCATAGTAAATGAGAGTGTGAAAAAGTGAAAGTGAGGTCATGAGAGTACTTTAATTGAAAAAAATCTCATCTGCTATCATTGAATGAGAATTCACACCTCAGAAAATAAGGGAAAACATCCCTTCAGAAAAACTTCTTTTTGTGGTACTTAGGATTCAGGTGATCTGGATAGTGATTCCATCGCCATTAATAAAAGATGGGTTCTGCGCCTGCACAGACCAACTTCGGGTAGAATTTGTTAGCTCCTCGAGACGCCTCCAACCGCCTTCTGCATGTGCCCTGCAGTACCTCATAGCGGCGGTTAGGCACCTTTCTCTCAGTTTCTTTCTGACCACCTTAGCGATCGCATCTTTGGATCTTTCCCACTCCTCAGAAACAAACTTTTATATTTTATCTTACCTTATACTTCTTAAATGGCTTGAAATCAGATCAGATTGACTACTCTTTGCTTTCCCCCTAAGAAAGAAAGAAAGAAAGAAAGAAAGAAAGAAAGAAAGAAAGATTTTATCTATACTACGGACTTTGACTTTGGAATGGTAATGACAAACAGGGAGTTTAATTGTTTTTGTTCTGGTAACTGCAAGAATTTCAGGCTTGACCCTGGACTGTCTCTGATTACCCTGCTGTGTAACCCCCCTCATTTTACATATGTCCCATGAGTGAAAAATATAGGGAGAAGACCACATTTAAGAGGTGTGAAAACTGTAAGGGGCAACTCCCCTCGACGGACAGGCACCAACTCTGCTTGTTGTGCCTAGGGGAGGGCCATAGTGCAGTGTCTTGCATGATTTGCTCCAGCTTTTCTAAGCAGACATTAAAAAACAGGGCTGCGCATCTTAAAGTGGCTTTAATGGAAGATGCACTTTGAGTTCCACCTCGAAGACCGCACTGGGAACTGCTGTTCTAACGCAGTTGGAACTCTCGGTGTTGAGGTCAGCTACTGTGACCTCTAAGTATGATACTCCTTTGAAGAGACCAGTTGCCATGCAGTCTAGTCCAAAACGGAAGGGCAAGCCTCCATTCGAAGCTCCCCCAACCAAAAAACACAAGTCTCATAAAAAGAAACACTGTGGTCACGAGGCTACCCCCTCACCCACAGGCTTGCAGACCGAAAAACCTCAGCATCGGGCAATATCGCTTTCGCCGGCATCAACTCCACAGCAGTCGCCATCCACACCATGCTCTTTGCCAGCGATCTCGATGTTGAAGCCAAGTGGCCACTAGGGCAAGCATCAACACCGTGAATGATCTCCGTTGGCCTCTACCTTGATGCTGATAGCCTCGACGTTAGGACCTATACTGTAATCAAGTGATGGAAAAAGAAAGGTTCAGGCTTCAGAGCTAGCTGAACTGTCAGAAACTGCCCTCAGCATTGATTGAGAATTCAACATCAACCACATCGACACTGAACTTGATACCAGGAACAATGTTGAAGCTGGTCAAGAACCAGATCCAGATCTTGCTTAACTCTTGCAATCAGGACAAACAACCCCTTCGACATCGACATTCCGAGATTTCCTGTCTCGTGGACTCAATGAAGAGGAGGAAGAAGCTGACCAGTGAGTCTCAATACCAAAAACTCCATCAATATCGAATGTCAGCTCCTGTAAGACTCCAGGGCTATTTCCCTACAGAGGCTAGAGAGACACTGCCATTGCTTTGTCCCCAGTAGAATACTCCTTATTTAAAGAATGGTAGTTGCAGAGACATCAGTCATCTCACCTGCCAACCCAGGTTGCTCCAGTTAGACAACTTGTCAAAAGTACATTGGTGCAAACAGTACTTCCACAGCAACATAAGACTCAAATAAAAATTGTATCCATCCAGGCAAGTTTTCCACCCCTGGCTCAATCTGCTCAATCACTACAACATTCTGCTACCCAGACGAGTCAAAAAAATGATGGGAGAAGAGAGGATAGTAGGGATCTCCCTGCATCAAAGAGAGACAGTGTCAGTGGAGTTCCCAACCTACCTCCTGCTAACGGCTCAGACTCCTCTGACAAAGGGAGTTATGCTGCAGATTCCTCCAAGGAGGGTTCAGAGGAACATATCCCTGAACCCAGCCAGGATGTTTCTGCATCTCTGTCCATTTCGCCTACTGAATAAATGAAGACTTGCCACCAAC
The DNA here is from genome assembly GCF_027244095.1 of Hemicordylus capensis. Classification (NCBI taxonomy): domain Eukaryota; kingdom Metazoa; phylum Chordata; class Lepidosauria; order Squamata; family Cordylidae; genus Hemicordylus; species Hemicordylus capensis. The sequence goes on along the minus strand of NC_069657.1, from coordinate 386,293,641 downwards.
AAATTGCCAAGATGGTGGAGGGCCTGGGCCTGGACCTGGACCTGAGCCAGAAGACTACTGACCTGGATGATCCAGTGTATAATTTTATGAAGAAAACTGGCATACAACCGGTATACTTAACCATGCTTCCAGTTATTACCAAGGCTGCAAAATCCATGTGGGAAGTAATTCAGACATCCACACCAACTTCTAAACATCTAGGAACTCTGTACAGGATTCAAGAACAGGATAATGAATACCTTATGAAGCATCCAGAGCCAAATTCACTTGTCATAGATTGTGCCTCATCAGCCAAGTCTGGAAGGTGCCATACTACCCCAGCAGATAGACAAGGACAAAAATTAGACGTCCTGGGCAGAAGGACATACTCTACTTCGTGCATCTCTATCAAGATTGCTAATTATATTGCTTGCCTCTCTATGTTTACACGTTGGTTATGGGAGAAGCTATTTGAAGAGCGTGCTACTCTAACACCAGTGGAATTTCAGAAGAGATTTGAGGGCACTTTCACTAGAACTACTACTGCAATGTGCCAACAGTTGGCTAACACTAAACATTTAGCTGAATCTGAGTCACACACTATAACATCTGCTATTATGCTGAGACGACACACGTGGTTACGATCAGCCACGCTGCAGCAGGAAATGCGTGATTGGATAGAGACACTGCATTTTGACAGAAAGGGTCTATTTTCAGAAGAGACAGACAACACCATGGAACAATGGAAGAAATCAAAAAACACTGCCAGGTTGTTTATGTCTCAGAGATACACAGGAAACAGATACAAGCCCTTCCAGAGAAGGCAGAATGTCTACAGGTGTAATAACTGTAAGGAATACAGGAAGCCTTACAACCGCTTCAATCGAATGTCTTACACACCAAGGAATAGGCCTGATCAACAAAACCGAAACAAGGCCGCACAGCAGGCCAAACAGCATCTTTGATAAAACTCAGAGCCCACACAAAATGACAATTCCAACCATCAGCTCAAGGAACAACATCACCTTGACATGAGCCAGAATTACCATCAAACTGGCAAGCCATGCCCAAGCGTAACACCACATAATATTGGACCGCTGGGTCTTGCGGATTGTCACAACGGGATATGTGATAGAATTCAAGACTCTACCAGAGTTTGCGGGGATAAAATACACCGCAGAAATGACTCTGAGGGAGGAGGTCAAAGTTTTGTTGGAGAAGCAGGCAATCTCACCTGTGCAGTGGGCTCACAGTCAAACGAGCTTCTACTCAAGATATTTTCAGATACCCAAGCAAGATAGAGGGATCCGCCCAATTATGGACCTCCATTGGTTAAACCTGTATGTTGAGGTACAGAAGTTCTGCATGATAATGCCGTAAACACTCCTGCCTTTTCTACACGAAGAGGGTTGGATTGCAACGCTGAATTTGAAGGATGCATACTTTCACATCGGCATACAGGAAAACCACAGGAAGTACCTGCGCTTCACAGTAGGCACAGAGATGTTCCAATACAATGTACTATCCTTCAGCTTGGTGACTTCCCTGAGGGTATTCATAAAAGTCATGGCAATAATAATAGCCTATATTCGGATACAGGATCTCTCCATCTTCCTGTTTCTGGATGATTGGCTCATCTCTGCAAAGACAGAAGCACAGGTGACAACCCATGTACAGGTGATGACTTTGTTGTTACACGAATTAGGCATTTGAATAAAATGGGGGGGGGGAATGATGTCTACAGCCCACCAAACGCCTTCAATACATAGGGGCAGTTCTGGACATGGACAGCCAAAGGGCCTTCTTACCAGTGGACAGATTCACTCGCATTCAGGAGATGGTGACCATGTTCCAGGGTGCACCTCTACAGAAGGCCAGAACAATATAGGTGCTTCTGGGCCTGATGGCTTCATGTACATCCACAGTGCGCTATGCGAAACTGAGGCTGAGGAAACTACAGTTGTGGTACCTTATAGTATTTCACCCCAATGTAGATCCTCAGGGCAAACTTCTGGAAATACCAAAGAAAGTGCTAGACTCTTTACAATGGTGGACCAGCCCTGGAAATCTCCAGGAGGGAATGCCATTCAAGTTTCTGGCCCCTACTTTAACACTAATGACAGATGCCTCCATGAAAGGCTGAGGGGCCCATCTATCACACCAGAGGGTACAGGGACTCCGGTCTGCTCGAGAAGCACAGCTCCACATAAACTTCTTGGAACTGCTGGCAGCTTACAAAGCCCTTCAGGTGTTTCAGAACATCATTGAGAATCAGGTAGTCCAGCTTCAGATGGACAATACCACCACCATTGCTTACATGAACAACCAAGGCAGTTCTGTATCGAAACCACTTTGCCACCTATGTCTGCAGATGTGGATCTGGTGCATTGCAAGGAATATTCACATTATGGCCATCCACATAAGAGGGCAGGACAACACTCTACTGGATGCGTTGAGCAAGGGTCAGGTACTCCAACAGCACAGATGGGAACTGAATCCCTTACTTCTGGAACAGTTGTTCACCACCTGGGGAACCCCAACAGTTGACTTGTTCGCAACCGATCAAAACAAGAAATGCAAATAATACTGCTCCAGGATGGGTCAGGGAGAACAGTCCAAGGGTGATGCAGTCCTGTTTCAATGGACGCAGAGTACATTTTACTTATATCCTCCGTATCCCCTACTGAACAGAGTAGTTGCCAGGGTGTTACAGGACAAGACAAAGGGAATTGTGATAACACCATGGTGGCCAAGGCAGCCATGGTTCCCACAGCTACTCAGACTCTGGCCAGAATCACAAGAGGCTGCTTCGGTGGCCAGATCAGATTTCTTAAAGGGACGGACAAATACTACATCCGAACCTCTCCATTCTGAATCTCGCAGCATAGAGGATAGGCTATTGAGGATAGGCTATTAATTTTTTGCATAATAACAGGAAGAGGTCAACCAGGAGAAACTATCTGGCCAAATGGAAAAGGTTCTGTTCTTATGCAGAATCCAGACACTTTAAATCCAGAAACGCAACGTTAAAGAGGGGCTTCTATACCTTACATCCCTAAAGTCCAAGGGACTGGCAAATGTCTCCATCAAGGTCCATATGGCAGCAGTCTCATTGCTCCATAGTGATTGAGATGGTAAGACAGTCTTTACTCACTCTAGATGCAAACACTTCATGAAGGGTTTCAACAATTTATACCCACCAGTTAGGAAGCCGGTAGACAAGTGGAGTCTGTCTCTGGTGTTCTCTACATTAATGGAGAAGCCATTTGAGCCTATGGCAACCACTTCTCTGAAGTTGGTCACGTTAAAGACATTATTCCTTGTGGCCATAACAACTGCTAAATGAGTAAGCGAGTTACTAGCCCTGCGTATAGATGAGCCTTATGCTAAGTTTTATCCGGATAAGGTTGTGATGTGCTTGGATCTGGAATTCTGACCAAAGATCATCTTGGACTTTCACTTAAATAGTGATATAGTGCTACCTACCTTCTTCAGAAGTCCATCCTCACCATTGGAGCATACTATGCATTATTTGGACATCCTCAGAGCCATCTTGTTCTACTTAAAGAGGACACAGGCTATTAGAAAGACAAAACATCTGTTTCTCTGTGTGAAGGGTCAGCAACAGAGCCAACAACCATCATGACAGAGGTTGTCATACTGGCTAGTGGAAGTCATAAAGATGGTATATGATTTGCAGAAGCTAGCCCCATCAGGTTCAACAAAGGCACACTCCACCAGAGCATATGCAATGTCTGCAGCTCATTTGTTGGGCATCAGATTTAGAGACATTTGCACTGCTGCATCTTGGGCCTCAAACCAGATGTTTGTCAAGCACTATGCTTTAGACCTTCGCTCTACAGTGGCAGCTGAATTTGGTAGGGTGGTCCCCAAAAGAGTTTTACAATAGCTTGCAGCTCCCACCTCCTCTTGGGAAACTCGTGATTCACCCATCTTTTATGAATGTTGATGGAATCACTATCCAGATAAACAGGTTGCTTACCTGTAACAGATGATCTGATAGTGATTCCATGACATTCATAAATCCCGCCCGACCATCCCCACTGAAGAGTGCAAGCTAGAGACTTTTTTTAAAAAATGATGACAAAGGGAAAGCATGTATGCAAATGGACCACCAGTCGGCCATCGAGAAACTGAGAGGACACCTAACCGCCGCTATGAGGTACTGCAGGGCACGTGCAGAAGGCGGTTGGAGGCATCTGCTGGCGCAGTGGTAAAACTGCCACCCTGTAACCAAAAGGTTACAAGTTTGATCCTGACCAGGGGCTCAAGGTTGACTCAGCCTTCCATCCTTCCGAGGTCGGTAAAATGAGTACCCAGAATGTTGGGGGGGGCAATATGCTAAATCATTGTAAACCGCTTAGAGAGCTTCCAGCTATAGAGCAGTATATAAATGTAAGTGCTATTGCTATTGCTATCTCGAGGAACTAACGAATTCTACGTGAAGTTGGTCTGTGCAGGCATGGAACCCATCTTTTATTAATGTCATGGAATTGCTATCAGATTATCTGTTACAGGTAAGCAACCTGTTTTTTAACTTGTTTGCTCATTAATTGTTGACATTATTCTAATGATATTAGGATTTTATGCCTTTGCACACATATTCTCACACTTTCCCACCCTTGTACTAATTGACTATAGTAAGCCTTTTGATAATGAGATTTCAAATGAAAGCTGCTTTATGGAAAAATGTAATAAGATGTATTATTGCTAGCTACATCCAGACTAGTACTGTGCTGATACAGCAGTGCCCAACATCTAGACTAAGGTGACACCATCTTGAGAGGAGTAACCCTCAGGAACATATTTTCAGGAGGCATGGTGGGCTTCAGAGGGAAGGGAAGATTGTCAAAAATTGGGCCCCCTTCTTATGCAACTGTGCCACCTTAATCTGGATGTCAGGCACTGCTACACCAACAACTTATAGAATGGACACTATCTAATGTCTATTTGACAATTTGGGGGTGGGGGAGGGGACAAACTAGGGATGTGCAGAACGTTTCAACCATGAAACGTATTGGCTCAAAACAAGCCGTTTCAAATGTTTTGAGCTCAAAACAGAATGCCCTCTTTTTTTGTTTTTTTTAAAGGGCCTGTTTCAAGCTCAGAGCAGAACAACACTGTTTTGATCGAAATGTTCTACATTCTGAGCACTATTTTGGTTTTCTGGCACTGGTTTCCAATTGGTTTGTGATCTCCTTGCTGATTGGTTGGCTTGTTATCATACAAATCAAGTGTTGCCATGGGCAACTTCGCCCCCATTGGCTGTGGGGAGGGAACACAAAAGGAAGGAATTTCAAATTCAAAATGTATTCAAAGGGACTGGGAGGCAGAGAGAGCCCTTATACTGTGCCTCTCTTGAAGAAGAGGCTATATCAAGACAGGAGAGGAGGAAGAAAGGTTCGATTTTTGTGGAGGTTTTTTCTTCAGCACTGAGTATAATATACTGTGCTATTGTTGATATATATCTGGTTTTGCTGGATCTCAGCTTGACAAAGGCAATCATATTGACAAAGGCAGAACGTGGGTGCCTGCCTTCCTTGAATTGCGGTATGGTTGATTTGTGAGATAATGTTGTGGTGAGAAATGGACAGTTGCAGCATGTAATATTTCTTGGTGATTGCTCTGATGAGCTCCATGTCTGTCCTTGAGATTGACTTGTGCTTCACTCACTGCTCTGGTCTGCTCTGCAATCTTCATTACAAGGTGTACACAGTCAAAAAATGTGGCTGAAATTGCTCTAGTTGAGCTTATGGCTTTGCTTGCTGTTAAATAAGGGTGTTGTGGCAGCTGTTGCAATGTAGGGAAGTGACGTAAGGAGTCGTCATTGCATGTGAGAAAGCAACTTGTACCAATGATGTTACTACAGTGCAGGCACTGTGGTTGGCAGTGGATTTTGGATCAGTGATTTTTATTTTTATTTTTATTTTTGCCATTTCTGGACTGTGTTTGAAATGTGTGTTCTGTGCTGGGAGGGGCAGAATTTATTTATTTATTGACTGTGTGTTTCTGCAATGTTTTGCAAGGCAGGGTTGCAAAATACATTGCAAATTTTGTGTGCATGTGGTTTTTGAGTTCAGCTTGTTTCGGCCATAGGGAACAATGGGGAAACTTGAAACACCTCATTGTTCCCCATGGTTAGCTCCTAGGGACACCAAAGTAGATTGTGTAGTAGGGCATAATGGGTGCTACCTAGCACCTCACCCACAAAAAAGCAGGCGATTTTAAACAAATGTTTAGCCTTTCCCCAAAACCCCCATAGGATGCTATGGGAGGTTTTTTTGGGGGGGTTTAAAATCACCTGTTTTCCCTTTTCTTTTGTGGATTGGGTGGTAGGTAGCACCCATCATGCCCTACCACACAGCCCACTTTAGTGCCCCTAGGAGCTACCCATGGGGAACAATGGGGTGTTTCAAGTTTCCTCATTGTTCCCTATGGAACATTGTTCCCTGCTAACTGGGCAAAGAGGCACCTTTCACCGTGGTGATTCTCTCTATTTAGCAGGGGGAGAGTAACTGGCCCTATCCACCTCCAGCACAGTACTTCCAGTGACGGTTGCTGGTGTCTACCTTGTGGTGTTTTTTTTAGAATGTGAGCCCTTTGGGGACAGGGCGCCATCTTATTTATTTATTATCTCTCTGTGTAAACCGCCCTGAGGCATTTTTGGAAGGGCGGTATAGAAATCGAATTAATAATAATAATATGGCCAAAACACTCAAAAAGTTTAGAATTGTTTCATGGAAACAGCTAGCTCGGCTGCTGTATTGACAAAATGTTAAAGTAGTTTTGCATTTTGTTTCACGCTCGAAACAGAATGCAAAATTAGTTTCATGAACATCCCTAAAAAGAATTACTTACAATAAATGAACAAAATAGCAATGTAATTACCAAAGATCAGCTTTGGGTAAGTGTATTTTTCCCCCTTTATAAATTTACTTTTATATTTTATATTGTGGCACAAAAGCAACTTCTTTCTCTTTCACTTTTTACTACTTTTTTCACTTTCGAAGCCTGCTTCTATGACTTGTGGAAATTGTCATAGATGTTTTACATTAGCCAAATAGTTCAACAAGGATTTGTGATTCAGTTGAAATAAGGCATAAGAGTAGCTGCAGAAGGAGAAAAATCTTGTACTGTGTGTGTGCTTATGCATAGTCAGGGCTTTGGCAATTTATTCCTGTCTATACATGTAAGAAACTGTATTTCTGATCAGCAGAATTGCATATTAGAATTGTCATCTTTTCAAAATATTTCAGGTTATGGGAGATACCTTGCTGCTATCTTCAGTCTTTCAGTTTTCTCGGAAGATCAGACAATCCATAGATAAAACAGCCGGTAAAATCAGGTAACCTGTTGTCTTGATCCATAAAATGTATTTTGCTCATACCAAAAAAAATTGTTAAAAGGTTAATTTGGATTGTAGTCCATGTTCCACTGAAATCAGTGGCAAATAAATAGGCCTTTCCCCCTAAAATTTATTTACATGTTTAATTGAACAGCGTGTTTAAGGTATGCATTTCAATGAACTTGTTTGTGCTAGCAGTCAAAAAGAGGGCATTGTGAATTTTACTAGATTTCTTTGCTGTAGTTATGTCATCACTACATGTAGCTTTATGTGATGTCATATGTGCAACAAACTTTTAGCAAAGCACTTGAACTATTAGTTCTAAGGAGCAAGTCATATTTGGCATTTTTGTCACAAAAAGAATCCAGTATTTCCTAAGGAAAGAGAGAGTTGACTACCTTACTAGCTATGTGTAGTGGGGAAGCAGGATTCTCACTGTCACCGAGAGCATTTGTTCACCTCTAATTTCCCCAGAGCTTTATGCATTCATCTGTATAGCACCTACATGAAAAAAAATTCAATACACGTGGATTCAGTGGTCCCTCTAATTGGTTTCATCTCTGTGCGGAATGAGTTTTGTTCTGGGCGGCAGTATCAAGGCACTGTGTGCGCACATGCATTCAGAGTGGGGCCTTCCTAATTCAATCTGAGCAGGATCTAAAATTAACTGAGCAGAGAGCAGAAAACTTGTGAGTGCATGTGCGTACACCTTTGCGGGAACAGTGATTCAAATCTAGGGGTGTGCACGAATCATGGTTTGAGGTTCTGTGCTGAATCAGTGCTCAAACCACAGTTTGTGCACACCCCTACTCAAATCACAGTTAATTGCATTTAGAGCTTGAGTTGATTGGCAGATACATGAGATAAGGCCTTCTAAGTAATGGCCCCCTATCTCTGGAATTCTCTTTTCAGGGATATTCTTCTGGCTTCCTCCCTGGCCATTTTGTAGATGATAGGTTAACATGTTTATCCACTGAACCGTTAACTCTGTGGTTTACTATTTTAAGATTTCTGATCTCATGTCATTCACTGTTTTTATTCTCTTTCTGTGTCTGTGTGTTTTATTTTATTTTATAAAGTGTAAGCTACTTTTTGGTCTCTTTCAGGAATAGTGGGTTGGGAATAGTGAAAATGATGTATAGTAGATTTCGTGTAGGTTTATATATTCAAAACACTCATGCCTGAATGTTCAGCAAGCTTGAAAATATTGCAAACACCTAAGGCAATGACTCCCAACTGGTGGTACTCCAGATGTTGCTAAACTACAACTCCCATCATCCCCAGCTATAAATTATTGTGGCTGGGGATGGTGGGAGTTGTAATTCAGCAACATCTGAAGTACTACTGATTGGGAACTCCTGGCCACCCTGATCTTGCCCATTCTTGCTGGTTGCATGTGTGTCGTCTTTTGGCCTCAGCAATATGTCATTGTGTGTTGCAAATTTTAGAGTAAAACAGAATTTTCAACTATGTATTACTATATATTAGCAGACTAAAAACTGATTATTATGCACCTGTAATTAAAAAATAGAATAGTGTGTGGGGAACAGCTGGCATTTCCCTGCTTTGCTAACATCTGTGCTTTTAATTAGACCTGTTACTTTGCAAAGCAGCAGTAATAACTTCCTCTACTATAAATAACACAGCTATATATTCCTGAAGTTTTGGTGTAGTGTTTATCTTAAGACTTCATATTTTCAAATGGAATGAGGATTAAGAAAATTTCTAAGGCCAATCTTTCCTCTGTAATGAAATGTTTGTTTCCTCCTTTATGACCAGTTCTCTTTCTTTGAATGTACTGTCTCCCCCCTCCCCCCTCTCGGTTTTTCATAGCTCTCTCATCCTACATTTTTGCATTCGTTCCTGATCCTTCTGATGATGGTCAGTTTGACAAGAGCATAGCTGGAAGTGCAGTGGTTTGCTTGTTTAAACACATTTAAGCAGCTGGGAGTAGAAATCTACCCCAAAATCTGAATGAGGATTCCAATTATCCTGAATAGCTTGGGATATCCAGATAATCTTTCTAAAGTAAATCCTGCCTCATTCAGATGTACCATTTTATCATGGAGGGTTGTTTTTTTTCTTTTTCTCAAGATATCTGAATTACTTATTCACAAAGAGGCATATTTTGTTGCAGTTCTGGGGAAACCATATATTTCACATCCATCTTTATTTTCTTCAGTCATCAGCATGTAATAGATGGAATCAAGGCACTGTCATTTAGTTTAGGTTCCAAGAACAGCTTCTCCCATTTCCCCCAGTTTTCCTTTCTGCTTGAAGTCATTAACTTAGGGTTTGGCAGACTCTCACTGGCTACCTGACTAAGGTAGAGTAACTTCACTTCTGCCCCTCCCATTCACCCTGTCTGTATTTTCTGTGTTAGAAAATATAGCAAGATGAACTACGATAGCAGACTTTTCCATAGAAGGTACACTGAACAAAGATCAGTGTTCTCCTCCGCCCCGCCTGTCCCTACATCATTGGTCTGGCTCCAGAAGAAGACAGAGGCTACTTTGGATTCACTCCTCTTAACCTTTCCAAATAGGCATAAAAGATGGTGAAGGGTGAGGAACAGGAAACAACTAGAATCTGCTAGTCTTTACTGTATGAGAAGATGGGAACTTGGTTTCCTTTGGGATTTCATTTTGGCAAGAGATTGGTTTTTGCAGCCTACTTGTGCGTTTGCCTGTGCAGAAGGCCCATGTGCTGCAGTCTCAAGACTTGAGTACTGGCACACTCTTTGATGGATGTACAAGAGCACTAATGTATAAGAGCACTAATACCTCCGAGCACTGTCTGCACTCTGGGAGCACTCTGTAAGAGTGGAAACATGTTTCTGAGGGTCAGCAGTGTGTTTCCACTCTAACAGTACACTTCTGGAACACAGGCAGTACTCGGGTACTAGTGTCCTTGCACAACAGCCTGAACCCAAAGGGGCCGAGGGAGTTGCGCGCTGTGTACTAACACACATGCTTCATTAGGATGTCAGCCGGTGGTGCTATATATAAATAGTAAATAATAAAGCAACCCTACAACTCTTAAGCCCTGTCCTATGTCAGTCCCACCAAGGCTCAAAGCAGAAATTCTTTGTTTTGCCAGTATTTTATCCTCCAGCTCTCTTATTCTCAAAGATAAGATCAATGTAGTGTTTGCAACAGGATGGAAAGGGAGGATAACCTAACACAAAGATATAAAGTAGAATTTGAAATATCAAATATTATAAAATGTCAGCACTATATGTAGGTGGCAACTAGAAATGGACTCTGACCGATACAATCTGAGAATTTTATTTGGGTCCAGCAGCACTTCCCAAGCTGCGGACTTTGTCTTTCAGAGGGAGTGTGACCCCATCCAAGACCAGGTTTACCTCACTACTCGGATGATCAGTGTTACCAACCCAGAGCACGTCTATCTTATCTGGATTAAGTTTCAGCTTGTTTGCCCCCATCCAGTCCAGAACAGCCTCCAAGCCCCAGTTCAGAGCATCCACTGCCTCCCTGGTGTCTGCTGACTTAAAAGATACAGTAGGTAGAGTTGGGTGTCATCAGCATCTTGACAGCACTACAGCCCACACCTACAGATGACCTCTCCCAGAGGTATCATGTAGATATTAAACAGCATAATGTTTACCATCTACATGTGGCTTTCATGTAGATGTTAAACAGATTTTCTCCAGGTCTGATGCCTTGGCTGCAGTTTCAGTGATCACTCGGAGGCACAACACAAGTTTTGCTCTGTATAAAATCCCATCTTCAGTCTGGCATCTCCAGTTATAATTATCTTGGTTAGCAGGGATGGGACAGTTCTCTGCCTGAGACCCTGACAGATTGCTGCCTGTCAGAGTAGGTAGGCTGGACTAGATGGACCAATGGCTCATATGAATGTTTGTCTTTTTTGCTACAGCTATCATATTCTACTGTGCTCTTATAGTGTTGTGGTTAATCTGTACTCCCTTTCTATTAAGCTGTGCGAGTATGATGCTCTGACTACAAACCAAGGAATGACTTTTTAAAACCTTGCTTCATTTGTGGTATGTCTTTGGTGCCTCTTCTGGTTTTTAAAAAGCAAACTAAGATTGATTGGGTAACATGGATGACTTTGCATTTCTGCTGCACCTGCAAGTAGAAGCAAGAGCAATGTCAGCTTGAAACTGCAGATACCTGTCAGTATTTTGAACAGGATTTGGTTAGAACTCCTAAGACAGCTGGCCAGCTTTTATCTTTACTGAATTGTATAGTTATATCTTTGAGCTCACATCACTCTTCTACACTTCTTGGCTATAGAATATTATTTAAGGACAAAGACCGGAATTGGGAAGACATTGAAAAGAAACTGCGAGCTGAAAGTGATGTTCCAATTGTGAAAACTTCAAGCATGGTATGATAAGAGAGCGTGTTTTCAAATGCTCACATGTGGCTATTGTAAAAGCTCTTTAAAACTTAAAATAAAAAATAAAAACAGTCCCAGAGGAGCCTGAAATCAGATTTGGAGGAGCAGAGCCATAATCCTTTCCCTGTTTTCCCTATCTAAATTTCCCTTCAAAAGCTATTTATCCTGGTTGAGGGTGGGGGGACATATGGCAGCATATGTGGGGGGCAAATAGCAGGTGGGGAACTAGATGGAGAAAATAGTGAGATAGAAGGGTTCACACACACACACACACACACCAACTCCCTCATGCTATAGCCTTGATCTGATTCACTTTCCCACCCTCACTACTGCTTTTAACTTAACAAACTGTGGGTATTCCTGATCATGGCTCTACCATGTGTCTTCTAGTTGTGCCATTTTACACAGAAATAACTCTTGGATCCCCAAAAATGAACTGTTAAAAGGATGCTGCTTTCAATTCTTCATATTATTCTCTGTAAAGGGATGCATGTTAACATTTAAAGGTGGTATATATTAAAAGTACTATGGACACTCCAATTTATCTGTTCCATCAGCATAAGAATTATTAACATGGTCGTTATGATGAAGTGTAATGATGGTGAAGTGTAAGAATTGTTTCCTTAATGCAAGTTAATGCTTCTGATATATTCCTGCAGGAGATATCCTCAATATTGCAAGAACTGAAAAGAGTTGAGAAACAACTACAAGGTATTTAATATTTTATAATGTAAAGTCGCAGTTTTCAGGACTGTCTTTATATTATATTGGGCTTTAGCTGTTTTGTTACAATCCTAATTGCAAATAAATTACCCCTGCTAACTGGGCAAAGAGTTACCTTTTTAACATGGCGATTCTGTTTATTTAGCGGGGGAGAGTAGCTGGCCCTGTCTATTCCCAGCACAGTATCCCTCCAGTGACCGTTGCTAATGCCTATCTTGTGTTCCTTTTATAGACTGTGAGCCCTTTGGGGACAGGGAGCCATCTTATCTATTTATTTATATTGATTGCTCCCATCACCCCCTGCCACAGCTCCCTCACCTCAGAAATCTCTCCACCCTCACCTGAGCTGCACTCCTACTCTTCCTCCTCCATCCCATTGCTTCCATCCCCCTCATCCCTCTTGGTCACAGCTGCAGCCTCCTATCCCCAGAGACCTCACCCGAGCCCCACTCCTGCTCCTCCCCACAACAGCAGCATCAGTTGACCAGGCCCTTCCTTGTTGCTGCCACCGCCATGAACACTCGTTCCCCTCAGGCCACTGACAGGCCCAGGCCCATCCCTTGCCTGCCTGCCTCCCTCCACCAATGGCCTCAGTAGCCCCAAACAGCAGCAGTGGTTGACTGGGCCCTTCCTTGCCGAAGGGGCTCTTTCCTCCCTCACCTCTCTCTCTCTCTCTCTCTCTCTAAATATATATATATATTCCTCCCCTCTACATCTTCTAACTAGTAACAGTTGCATTCCAACTGACCTTAACCATCATAAGCTCCTCCTCCCTATCTGCATATGGAATCCCCACTGCCCAATCACCATAGTGCTTCTGCTCTCACAGGCTCCTCCCCCCCATCTGCATATGGAATCCTCACTGCCCAGTCAAGTGCTTCTGCTGGTGAACTCTCATGAAAGCTGCCACGCACAGGATTAGCCATGGGTGCACCTTAGAGAATTATATCTATCTGTATATAGATTATTTCTCTATGTAAACCGCTTTGGAAATTTTGGTAGAAAAGCAGTATCTAAATATTTGTTGTGGTTAAATTACAGAAGATATAGAAGGGTATAGGGCAAATTGAATGAACCTTAAAACCAGAGGTTATGTATTCAGGTTGGCAGAAGGAGAGTTAGTAGTAGATAATCCCACTACTTCCTCCTGTTCCAATGCAAGAATAGCAACTACCTTTTGTCCAGCCTTTAGTTTCTGCCTTAGGAAGCAGGAGTAGAAAAACTGTCCTACATTTTGCCCTATCATGCACATACTGGATCTCATGATGGATTGCCACATAGACAGAAAAGCCGTCCATCCTATTTTCTTTTCAAACCCAACTCCACAGCATATTGTTCACTTAACAGCTCCCCTTGCAGCTGACAGAAGTATGGAGTTCCTTAGAATTCTGTTCCCCTTCCTTGCTGCTTCAGTAACAGACACTAGGCCCTTTCTTGCTTGCCCTTTACAAGTATACTCCCTAACTGGCTTGGCAGGCTTGCAGACCGGAACCGGTTTAGATTCGAGCTGAATCGGGCTACTGCCTGTCTCGCACATCTCTACCTCCTACGTACGATGAAATTTTTCTTCTCTGCAACCAGGATTAATGGCCTCACAGATTCACGAGATGTAAACTTTGTATTTTCTGCTGCTGGAATCTCTGATACCGTTTTAAAATCCTGAGGAAATAATTTATTTTGCACTTATCTGAAGCTAAGATGCGTGGTTATATATTCTTATAACGTTTCACTTCCTTCTCCTCTCCCTTTAGAGCTTAATAATTCTCTCTCCGTGATTTCCAGAAGTTAAAAGGTTTCTGTTTTCTCATCCCAAATAAGAGGAATAGCATGTCTTGGATTAGTGCAGTACCTGAGTATTTTATTTAGACAGGACCTGACTGTTTAGGGAATAGATGGGGGAAATGTGTCTAGACTCATACTCATCATGTGGCCTCATGATCCGAACATCAATGGATCAACATTAGGCCAAAGATTGTATAGACAGAAGAGCTTGTGCAGGTCTGAAAGTTGTCCCTATCTGTTGTTTTCATGAGTTGTTGCCTGTAGAGAATGGATAGGCTTTATAAGCCCCTCTTATAAAGATCTTATATAAGCCAGTGTGGTATAGTGGTTAGAGTGCTGGACTAGGACCGGAGAGACCTGAGTTCAAATCCCCATTCAGCCATGAAACTAGCTGGGTGACTCTGGGTCAGTCACTTCTCTCTCAGCCTAACCTACTTCACAGGGTTGTTGTGAAAGAGAAACTCAAGTATGTAGTACACCGCTGTAGGTTCCTTGGAGGAAGAGCGGAATATAATTGTAATCATCATCATCATCATCATCATCTAGTCACTGAAGAAGAAGCTACGTTGACTCATTCTTCCACAGGGCTTATAGAACCTCTGACTTTATTGGGAAGGCAAACCTAACACCCAACACAATTTTGATGCTCTCAAACAAGCAGCCACTTTGTGAATTATATGAGAGGGCTATAATGCATAATTTCATGAATTGTTCCTTAGTAAAGGCTGTGTTCCATTTCTTACCTTGAAATATAAAAATACTTTGATTTCAGGTTCTGAACCATCAAGCAGATGTTCATAAAAGGTATATTCGGTATTTTAAGAAAAGTTGGGAATACAAAGACATTAAAATGCAGAATAATATTGGAGTAATTTTGACACAGAGATATGTTCTCAGTTCATAAATTCTGATCTTGATTTTGCACAAACTTCTCTTCCTCTTTGTTCAGTGATAAATTCAATGATTGACCCTGATGGAACATTGGATGCTCTGAGTAATTTGGGATTCGCAAACCCTGCCCAAGCAGCTCAACCTAAGCAGAAGTCCAGCCCTGTTTCTCAAAGTGCCCATCCTCAGATACAGTCAAACTGTCAACCAGAAGCAAGGGCTGTCCGACCAGCCATTGCCTCTGCTGCAAGTGGACTTGGCAATGTTGAATCTGAGCATGATTTCAGCATACATTTTAACAGATTCAATCCAGATGGAGAGGAGGAAGATCCAACTTTGCGTGAATGACATCAGTGTCATCAGTACCTTTTCGTATTGAATGTGTAGAATTCAAAGAGAGTCTTAATGTTCATACAAGGGTTGTTTTTTTTTAAGCTTGGCAAAATGACCATTGCTTTTGTTACACCAACTACTTGTGATGTTTTGGATGCCACACATCTCTTGACCCATTAAGGTAAACATTAGGACAGACATAGAAAAGCTGTTTGTGGTAACTTTATGAGCACTTGTTTTGAATATTTCTCTCCATAATGTTCTTCTTTGAAAGAGTCTTTCAAAGTAACATTCAAGCAGGTGAAAGTCCAGCTTTATTAAACTTCTAAATCTCCTGTGCCAAGCTGATCTGTAATTGAGCCTCTTCACTCAAATTTGTATGAAATGATTGATAATTTAAATTTGATTCTGAGTAAGAGGATCTAAATTAAGATATACTGTATTTGAATACCATGACACACTACAATATAAGGAAAGACAGGCTTTACAAAGCATTCATTCTTGTATACTAAACATTTTCAAACCATTGTGATTTATGTAACTTCATTGCTATGTAAGTTTGTTTGGGGGTTTACAGAGCTCATTATGTTTGCACTAAGAATTTGCTAGGAGTGGCAGGTGAACATATCAGTATCAATAGGAGCTAATAATTTTATGTATATAGAAAACTGATCATAATTGTCCTTTTAAAAAGCACACTGTGGTGAGTCCACTTCCAAAAGGATCTATTTGGCCCTTATTGATCCTGTTCAATGTCTTTTTGATGCTGATGACGACAAACTGTCACATTTTTGTCCAAATGTTTGGAAATATAAAACCTTTAAATATATAGCTATGTAAGTCTCTTGCTTGAAATCCTTTCTCATGCTGTATCACCAAGGTCAAACAGAAAATACTTCGCGAATGCTCCTTGAGATGATCATGAGTTCTAAAATTTTATTCAGAAGATTTGAAGATGGAGTAGTGATGATCTAGTCAATAGACTCACTCCAGGCTTACAAACTGTTCATCTTTTCCAGTAGATTCCCTAGTCGATCTGTCTTATACATTAATAAGGATTCTGGAAGAAAACGGCAAACGTAGGCCTGTTGCTAATACTGCTTAACAGCAAAGCTATTAAACTCTCATATAAGCCTCTTTACCCTGAAAATTGTCCCAGTAACTTAACATTTGGAAATAATAATAAAAAGTATACAATGTTATATTTCCAGAACACTGTAATTTCAAGATCTTCTGTTAAATGCAACTAATAACTGGAATTTTCCTATGTTTTTGCCTCAGTCTATGTATTAAGGTTACAAATACAATTTCAAAGCTTTTGTGAAATCTTTAATATTTCAGCAATAATCTTATGTGTCATTTGTTTAAAAATACTTTTTTCCTGTACTTTTTTGAAACTGCAGGATTTTGGAAGTCATTGCAAAGTGTGACCAATTAAATATAAAAAAACATTTTTGTAGAGATGTAAAAATAAAAAAACAATAATCCTCTTGTATATTGGATTTAATTTTTTTTTTTTGCTTTAAAATTTGAAAAAGCCTCTTGTCAAACTCTGTATCCCGCTCTGTATTGACAACAGCATCAAGAAAATGCTTGTTTACAGATGCTGTCAAAGTTTAAACTGATATAGAATAATATAAATTGAGAGCAGTGACAAGGATTTGGGCCACCATAATTCCTTTCTTTCTTTTCAGTGCTTGGGAGAAGAACCACAAACACTCAAGTGTGGGGAAAATTGGAATTGGTAGTGGAAAAATTAAACATGCAGGCTCTTCACACAATTCTGTTTGTGTTCTTTAAGACGTTTACACCTTTTGTGTTCTGTAATAAATGTTTGCATTTACAATGTTCTTATTTCTATGGATGCATACTCCTTATTTATTTTTGTTACATTTATTATGTATGTTATTGTTATAAGCATTTACAACTCCATTTTTAAATAAAGTGTTTCTGGAACTTTATACAATAATTTGATACATGTGTGCTTAACTATGCCAATTAGTTCATGATGTGTGTTGTGTCAAGTTCATTAATTGAGGGAGTATTTTCCTAAATGTACTGTGTGTTTGTGTCTATGAATTTTGGACAGTGTTTGTGCAAAGGACAATAAATCACTTTCCGTCTATAATAGGTGTTCATACAGCGACCTGTAGACACATGAAGTGTACATGTACACAAGTTTTCATATAGACAAGCGCTTTATTTCCTCAAATTATATTGGACAGGATCCAGAAAGCCCCTTGTGAATGGAAAGTGGGGTTTCAGATTTCTGCTGATTTCCCCCAGCCCACATCTCTCACCATTCTGGATAAGCCTTTGTGGTTTTGAAAGACACTGTAAAGGAGCAGGAGGAAGCTGGAAAGCCTTGTTGTCTAAATGGATAATCACATACTGTCTTCTGGATCTTGCCCATTGTACAGCTGAGAGTGCCTTTGAAATAGTAACCTGCCCAGAGATGTAAGTTTGGGCCATATAAAAATATGATAAATAAATAAATAAGTCAACATGTTATGGGCACAAAGAAAGACTTAGTGCTTGGCATCTAGACAAGCATCAAGTGCACGGAATAACGTTTCATGTGTTGGAAGTGGGGGAAGTGGTGATTTTTGCAAATCTCACCTTGTTTCTGTAGTGATCTCTTGTCTCCCAAAAATATGTCCCTGAGGGTTCCCCATTACGTATCCAGTCAATGAGTGCAAAAGAAGTGGCTGATGAAACATATCCATCTTGATTGTCACCTGAGCACCTTGGATTGGTACAGTGTCCTAATTAATATATGCACCATTCTGTTTTCTGTTAGAACATCTGTTGCTTGGCAATCCAGATGAAGCTAGACAGCTCTTCTGTTCTGCTATTGCTTCCGTTGTACTGTAAGTCACTGTTCTTCCTCTGAGGCTAAATCCATCAAATACAGACTTTCAGAAAACATAAAACATGTGCACTTTCTTTCCCCAAATTCAGTTACATTCAAACTTCTAATTCTATTCCCCTCCAAATCTATGTCCAGCTCCTGTAATCCTATTCTTCTCTAATCTTGACTTCAATCTCTCATCCTTTCTGTCTCATCTTTATCACCCCCTTTTTGCTGACTTTCATCCTTCTTGTTTTCAAGCTTTAAAAAAATCTGCCCCCCCCCTTCATCATAACCATCTTTCTCCTTTCTTTCACCTACAAGCTCTTTGAACATTTGGAATATAATCTTCTCTGTTTCTTAATACCTTCCAGTTTGGTTCTTACACTGTACTGAAATTCCTCTTATAAAGCCTTCCAACAACTATTTACTTTCTAGATCTAAGAGGCCTTTTCTTGTCAGGTATTTTCCTCCCGAATGTCCTGCCAGTGTTTCAAATTGAAAAACAGAGCTCTTGGTCTGTCCACCCCAAAACCTTGCTCTTCCCACACCTACTCTCTTGATAGTGAAGATAAATTTCATTTCCCCCTTCTCTGTACCATGCAAGCTTTGAGTTAATCAAAGAGCCTTCAAAACTGAAAATGTGTCAATAGCTGCTATAACCTCTAGATAACCCCCTGCTTACTGGGCAAAGAGGCACCTTTTAATGTGGTGATTCTCTTTATTTAGCATGGGGAGAATAACTGGCCCTGTCCACCCCCAGCACAGTACCTCCAGTGACTGTTGCCGGTATCTGTCTTATGTTTCTTTTTAGATTTGTGAGCCCTTTGGGGACGGGTCCATTTTATTTATTTATTATTTCTCTGTGTAAACTGCCCTGAGCCAGTTTTGGAAGGGTGGTATAGAAATCAAATAAATAAATAAATAAATCTGCACAGATTTCAAACAGTATAAATTAACATAGACATACATATAAAAATAGTTGATGGCAAAATAACATGCAGAGATGGACCATCAATAGTGCTAAAAGGAGCTGTGTACATCTAACAGCTATGCAAAAGAAAGAACTTTTGCACTTCATTTCTTTTTACTGTGATGTAGTTTGACTGTTCCACGGTACAAAATAATTCTAAGTTGTGAATTTGTGTGTGGCAGTGAGCCTGTGTTGCAAATCTTTTGGTCACATGGTTTCACAATTCTAAGAGGACAACAGAAGAGAAAAAGTATTCACAAAATACCCTATGTTCTTTTTGCGGCTCATCTGGACATTGCTTACTGCAGTGGTCACCGAAGGTATTGCAGCATCTGAGGCAAGGCACAAAATACTGCCTTGCCCCATGCCCATGGTGGGGGCCAGCCTCCTTTCAAAACCAACCCTTGCAAACTTCAAAAGTGCACAGAGGGCAGGGAGAGGGGAAGGTGGCACTCACTCACTTCACCTCATGAAAGGGCTGCCCCTGCCCTATCGTGCTTCATTGTTACTGGCTAAATTGATGTGATGGTGGCCAACATGTGAAAAGAAACCTGTCACCCTATTCACATAGATAATGGTGAGGAGCAGGTGGTAAAAACAGCATGCTGGGAAGGGGCCCTAGTCACACTTACTTGATCTGCTCTTAGTCCATTGATCCAGGCACTTTTCCCAGTTCCTCGTTCACTTCTGTTACCAGATCTGAGAAGAGAGAAAAGGGCCTGGACCGATTGGCTCTGGGAAGGTTGGCATCCCTCCTCCTCCTCCTTTTACTGCTAAATAAAGACCGCATAAATACCCTACTGTACTTCTTAATGGCTGGATGCATGAATGATGGCAAATTGCATCTACTTTGTCCACTATTAAAGATGCATTAATAAAGTAGCGCAAACTGGTATTATAGCTAAGCTTATGACACACATCTAGAAATCACAAAAATTCTTGTTAGCATTAAGGGTTTTATTAAGAAAAGACTGCCCCCTAAAACTCCTTGTTAAGTACACCCAGTAAGATGGTCCCTCTTGAAGCTTGATTTAACAATGTAAGATTGGCTTTATTAGTGGGATTTGGCTTGAATCAGCTCTCCTACAATAGCCAGATGCTGTCTGCACTGCATTGGCCAAAGTGTGACCCACTGTGAGTTATACTTACCTTGGTGTCTTTGTTTTCATAGACCTTCTAATTGATTGATTGATTGATTGATTAAGCATGCACTTCACAAGCATTGATGTATTCCTGATAAGCACTGTGAAAAGTCTCATCCTGAGGGTGGCGTGTAGAATTCCCAAAGCTCAGCATGCCATCCCATCTGTGCTATTCCTTGCTCTGTGCTGGTCTGCTCTTATGAGGCAGACTTCATTTTCTACACATTGAGAAAGCAATCGGACTAAGGTTGGACTATGTGTATACTAAATGCGATATTACAAAACCTCATAATTCTTGGGTTCCTAATTCAAACTTTCAGGATCATAATGCTGGCTTTAAACATGGTGAGCATTAGAATTCTAGAGTTCTTCTCGGGCTCAGATTTTAATCCATATAGGGTGGGAATTCTTGCTTCCACCTGTTCACTTACCTAGCTGCTGTAGCACAGCAGCCCTCGCCCCCCCCCATCCCACCCTTACCGCCTGTAATGTGCTGCAAAGATATTACAGATACTGCAGGAAAGACCTCTCTCACTATTGCTGCTGAAAATCTCATTAAGTTTAGAAGCAGGTGGACTAACAGCAGTTGTAGCAACTATCACATAAGGAAGCTGGGGAACTCATGAATTGGGGGCTGGCAATTATGAGTCAATTTAGAACTTATCAGGGATAAGAAGAACTTGTGTTTATAATAGCCAGCCTCAATCAAAACTGAATCTGGAAGAATCCATCCTTCTCTCTGTGCTGTGGAAGTACAATAACAACTGTCCCTGTCAGTGAGTTAATGAAAGAACTTTTTTTCTTTAATACTTATAGCTTACTTGTTCCACATGAGAGGAGAGCTGGTCTTGTGGTAGCAAGTATGAATTGCCCCCCTTACTAAGCAGGATCTGCCCTGGTTTGCATTTGAATGGGAGACTACATGTATGGACACTGTAAGATTTTCCCCTTGGGGATGGGGGTGCTCTGGGAAAAGCACCTGCATGCTTGGATGCAGAAGGATCCAAATTCCCTCCCTGGCATCTCCAAATAGGCTGAGAGAGACTCCTGCCTGCAATCTCAGAGAAGCCGCTGCCAGTTTGGGTAAACTAAGTTAGATGGACCAATGGTCTGATTCAGTGGAAGACAACTTGCTATGTTGTTCCTATGTTAATAGTTAAAACTGATGTAGGCAGAAAGGTTGCCCTCTTCTGCACAAGAAAGCTAGAAAGTACTAGTAATGGCATGTTAAGACAACTGATTCTTGCAGTTGTTGCTGGCAATAAGTCAACTGATTTTTGAGGCATTTGAAATGTACATCAGACTTGCTTCGGCTGCATTGAAATATTTATTTTATTCATCTTCAGTGTCGACTCAGGGAAATGGCACAGGCATAATCTTATTGTTCAAGCATCTGCTCTGCAAAAGTTTCACCTTGATTATAATTTTTGGAGCATTTTAAAGACATATGGATTGTCAGTCAAAATACATGCAGGGGCCATTTTTAAAATTACCCGATACCTCTAGAGTGGTTTACCATGGGGGTGGGGTGGGGGCTGCTGTTTGGAGAGGATGAAAATCAAGTCAAAAGTCCTAGTGTGTGTGTGTTTAAAGTATTTTGTTGGTCCAGCTTAACAAGAATCTTCAGGTTTTTATAGCCGATATCTTAATTGCTGCTGGGATTATGTTCTCCGTACTAGAAATCTGCCAACATATCATCAGTGCAGCAATGGCTGAAATTGATAAACTGACAAATAAGTTCTATTTGCAAAAAAAGTATTAAAGTAACTACTATGAGAGTGGAGAAATTAACCTCTTCTATACTGAGATGGATACTATCTTGTGAATTCACAAAATTGTGTTTGTAGGTTTCTGTAGACTTATAATTAATCTTTTTTGTTATGTGAATGGTTACCAAGAGCCAGAAAGTAAAAGACAAAGAATTTGTGATTGCTTGCAGACTTAGGCTGCTTTGAAAAGCAGCAACAGGTGTTTCATGGAAGGGAAGCACAGAGGAGGGGAAAGTTCCATGGCAACAGGTAGGAAGGAAGGAAACGGGAACAGTACAATAGCAGGTTTTTATTAAAGAGTACAGGTGGATCTCACTAGGGCACTTTCCAGATTACACACTGTTCAGAAGTAAAATGCTTTGGCTTGGCAGGATCGTTTTGAAAAAGTAACTAGTTTGTGCAATGGCACCTTGCTGACAGCGGAGGTACTGTGATGTCGAAACACAGGCAGTACGGAAGCACACTTAAGGGACATGTACTGACACTGTTGTAGCATGTAAATCTGGAAAGCACCTAGACGTACTGCTATTTGTGGTTCTGCATATCCGTGTGTGTCTAATTGACACTCGACCTCCATTATCCAAGGACACAAAAGGATTAAAACCCAAGTATCTGCAGTTCTTAGATGGCTGGAAATTACTTTGTTCATTTCCAACCACCATTTAGTCAATAGGAGCCATTTTGTAGCTCATTTGTTTGGGGGGGAAGCACCCCCTCCCCCTATTTTTCATGGTAAAATGGGGAATTTGGGGCGGGGGGCACAATTCCTGCACAGCTGGACACCCGTGGAGTATGGTAGGGCACTTTGTTTGCCTTTTTAAATGGTTTTTGCCAGCCTCCAGGAACCTAACCCCCCCCCCGATCCCATTGACAAATGCCCCAATATCTGTGGTTCCTGTGGATAACAGGGTTCACCTGTAGATCCCTACTCATTTTGAGTAGCACTCTTCTTCAGGGGAAGTGGTTTACAAGGCACAATACTCAGCTTCTAAAAAGCTAAGCTAAGCTGTTTAGAAGTTGAGTATTGTGCCTTCTAAACCACTTCCCCAGAAGAATTCTACTTGAAACACATCAGGATCTACTCTTTAATAAACTGCTATTGCACTGTTCCTGTTCCTTTCCTTCCTACCTCTTGCGATACCCGGCCTGATGCATTGTGGATGGGAATCTTCTCGTATCATGGCATCAACTTTCAATTGATGGGTTGTTCTGGCAGACTCTTGATCTTTTAAGTAAAAGTTGGCCAGAAGTGATTGGCCAGATGCTGCCTTTGAGGGTAATGGCCCTCTGTTGTCCAAGGCCCTGTGTCAGGGATACAAACAGACCTCTTCAGGTGCAACATATGGTTCAGTCCAGTTTATACAACAGACCAGTTTATAAATCAGGCCTGCACAACATAAGGCCCAGAGGCTGGATTCGGACTATTTTACTGACCCCCAGGTATCCTGCAGCAACATAGGAGCTGGAAACTGCCTCAGAGCACCACCCTATGCATGCTTTCTCAGAAATATGCTTCATGGTGTGCCCAGTGAGGCTTATTCCCATGTAAGCATGCCTAACATTGCAGCCTGAAAGCAATGACAATTTAGGGAGAGGAGAGGACTTGGCATTTGTTTGGGGATGGCTGTGCATGTACTCAAGGGGCCCCACTGATTGAACAGGGACAGGACCTATTCTCTGGCCACTGTCCTTGGTTAAAACTATGGGTTCATTGACAGGAGGAATAGATCCACAAGTAACTAATAATATTTTTAATTTTAATGTAATAATGTGCAAAAAGTTTGATCTCAGCCCCTGCACACCAAGTTGTGGATGGTTCCAGCCAACCAGGGCATTGGAGTTGTGCAGCCCTAAATAGACAAATTTTACTAGACCTAAGATTCTCTTTTCCTGCCTGCTCCCTGACCCCCATTCAAACTTGGAAGCCACAGGGCTGTTGTTTTTTAAACACACCAGAACTCTTTTGCCAGAGGACTCTCAGTCTCTCCCCTTCGCACAACTTAGAAGTCAACAGAAAAAATACCAACTCCCATTCTCCCCAGTTACAACGGCAAAATACAGAAAAACTCCCCCTACTCGTCTTTCTCTTTCTCTCACACACACACCATTTAATCAACATCAGGGAAACATAGATGTATCATTTGAAAATTGTTGCTTTTATGCAAATAAATAAATAAATAAATAAATAAATGACTTCTATCCCCCCACTGCATAGACTTAGACATTAAAAACAGCAACACAAAGCCAATAAAAGTTGAGCAACTTGCTGTGTTCACTCACTCACTCGAGCTTAATTTCCCCTTTCCCTGTGGAGAAACAGCACAGCAGCTGCTGCCTGCCATCCTGCTGAAGGTTCCCTCAGCCTCTAAATGCTTTCAGTTTCTGAGGAGGGATAAATGCAGACTAGGACCATGAGGAGAAAAACCAACAGGTTGCTGCAGAGGGCAGCACCAGCAACAGAGGGCAGGGACTGAAGCAGGCATGCTCAGCCTCCTCTGTTTTGCCTTTCTCGTTATCTCTCTGTCACTGCTGGGCTGGCCACATCACCCTCAATATCCATTTGGTGGGAGCTGAAAGCAAATGGTTACAATCCCTCTTGGATGCCAAAGAAGAAGAGAGGTTGCTTTTGGAGCTGGCACTGCAGTTCATAAGCCGGACAGCCAGTAGGTGCTTCAGAAGTTGTCGCACTGGGGCTGAAGTTTTTGCACTGGGGCTGAATCTGCCACAGTGTGGGGGCACATCACTATGTCATTCTGGGTGACCGGTACCCCATCTTCTGTATCCTGCCTTCTCAGTGGATTACCCTCACAAGAGATATACCATCACAGTTATATGAATCATTAAGTTTAGAAGCAGCAGAAACTCTGCTAAGTTCTAGGACTTCCTCTGTTGGGACTAGGCCTATGGGTGCCACAAGGATCTATTCTGTCCCCCATGCTGTTTAACATTTACATGAAACCCCTGGGAGAGGTCGTCCATGGGTGTGGGCTGCGGTGCCATCATTATGCTGATGACACCCAGCTCTACCTATCTTTTAAGTCAGCAGATACCAGGGAGGCAGTGGATGTTCTGAACCAGGGCTTGGAGGCTGTTCTGGACTGGATGGGGGCAAACAAGCTGAAACTTAATCCAGATAAGACAGAAGTGCTCTGGGTTGGTAACACTGATCATCCGAGTAGTGAGGTAAACCTGGTCTTGGATGGGGTCACACTCCCTCTGAAAGACAAAGTCCGCAGCTTGGGGGGTGCTTCTGGACCCAACGTTGTCTTTGGAGGCTTAGGTGGCGGCAGTGTGCAGAAGTGTCTTTTACCAGCTATGGCTGGTACACCACCTGCAACTCAACTTGGAGAAGTCGGACTTGACCTCAGTCACTAATACATTAGTAACATCTAGACTGCCCTTTAAGACGGTTTGGAATCTTCAGCTGGTTCAGAATGCTGCCGTAAGGATCCTCATGGGTGCAAGTTGCTTCACAGATATCACACCCATCCTGTGGCAGCTTCATTGGTTACCGGTCCACTTCCAGGCTAGATTCAAGGTGCTGGTCTTGACCTTTAAAGCACTACATGGCTTGAGGCCATGGTACCTGTCAGACCGCATTTGCCCATATGAATCTGCCAGGGCCCTCCACTGGTCATCTCAGGCCCTGCTTATGGCCCCGCCACTAACAGAGATTCGGTTGGCGGGGACTAGAGACAGGGACTTTTCGGTTGTGGCCCCTCGGCTTTGGAATGCCCTCCGTGAAGAGCTTCGCCATGCTCCCTCCCTTAAAAAACACACACACCTTTTAAAGGAGGCTTTTTAATACTCCACTTTTGGTTATATCTGGTAGGTTCTTTAGCTTTTTATAATTTTCAATTTTTAGCTTTTAAAATAACTTTAAATTTGAACCTAATAATGAGTGTGGTTTTAACCTGACTTTTAACCTGTTTGTCCAATTGGTTAATTTCATTACTTTTATTGTGTCTTGTATCTATTTTATTGTGAGCCACCCTGAGCAGTAGTGCACTGGAGGGGTGGGTTATAAATATTTTAAATAAATAAATAGATTTGGAACAGAATTATGACCATGTTGTCATTTTTCTCTGTTTAATATCAAGAGAAGCTCAATAAAAATGATTACCTTGTAGGTAGTCAACTCCAGCTAGTTTAAGACCTGTAACAGAAATGTGTTTAAGCACAAGACATGCTTCTTGCAAATTGTGCATATTTTCATTCTCTGTGGTAGGAGGGTCAATATACTACAAATTATTGGTGAGGCAATATTCTATATGACAGGATTACTACTTCCACTGCTTTAAGTAGTTATGGAGAAAGGTGGTCTATGGATGTAATAAATTTATTAATTAGCTTTGATGATTCTTTAACAATACATCTGAGTTGTTCTGACAGGATGCTATAGGATCAATTTAAATTATTTCCCAAAATCCAATGGCAGTAATCATATTTGGCTGATATATGAACGCACACCCTCCATTTCGTCGGAGAAGTGAGCTAAAAGCCCCGTCTGGAAATGCTCCAGTCTGCTAACAGGGAGGGGAAGCTATATAGGAACAGGAAGGGGCAGTAGCAATTTTAGTGGGGAAAATAAAGCAAAGGTTTCAAGTTCCCTACCTGGCTTCTCCAAGATAGGGCTGAGAGAGATTCCTGCCTGCAGTCTTGGAGAAGCCGCTTCCAATCTGTGAAGACAATACTGAGCTAGATAGACCAATGGTCTGACTAAGTATATGGCAACTTCCTATGTTCCTATGATAAAGCTCCATGGGCCCAAGGAGGCCTACGTTTGCCAAAAATGATGCAGTGGCTGAAGGAGCAGGGCTCCAATCCAGCTCTCAGAAAGTCTGGGATGACCTTAGAGCCCTAAGACTCTAGACATTCTTGAAACTACAAAAATGGGCATCTTATGGAAAAGAAGTTGTTATTTGTTCCATATGAGCTTGTGGGGAAAGAGGTTCAAATAATAATTATTTGAATAATTATTCTACTTTGAGAAAACTTGAGAAAGCACCATTTTTATAAATGTTTGTTTTGGAAGCCTCTCTCTCTCTCTCTCTCTCTCTCTCTCTCTTTCTGTCTAGGTATATATAAATGAGCATTTATATGAATATCAGTTGTTGACATTATACGGCGCACAGATGGCAATCATAGCTTATAAGCTTGCTATTTTGTCAAGGAGAGCCAATGCGGTGTAATGGGTAGGCTGCTGGACCTAGCGTATGCATGCACAAATTGGTAGCACTCCACACAAGAATAATCTACAAACAATCACACCAATATTATTTTTGCAATGTCTGTCAATGCATTTTAGTAATGTGTGTATGTGTGGCGAGGGAAAGACATGAAAGGGCTGCGAGCTGTGCATGCCCAGTGTAAACATTCAGAATTTTTAAAAACGGAACCATGGAGGGCCGCAGCTTGGTGACAGAACCCATGCTTTGCAAGCAGAAGGTCCCAGATGCATTTCTTGACATGTCTGGGGAGGGTTGGGAAATATCTCTCTCTGCCTGAGAGCCTGGAAAGGCACTGCCAGTAAGTGTAGACAACAGGAATCTAAGCACAAGAGGATGAGGCAATTCAGAACTCCAAAAGCCAGGGGAAATGTCAAAGAGAATTTCAGAAGCTCTACTTGCTGGAATTCCAGCTTGGAGACAAATTACAGATTACACTAAATAAGAAGTTTGGCCTTGCATGTGTTTGTTTTAAGAGAGTGTGAGATTGTGTGTGTGAGTATGAATGTTGTTTTCATCAGGACCAGAGCAAGAAAAATTAAATCCTTCCTTCCTCCATGCCACAGTCCCAATCCTGATCACCCCACAACTATTTAAAGCGAACACATGGGGCAAATCTATGCATTTAACATAACCTCTCATTTGGTCCTCAGTTACAAAATTCACTGGGGTGGCTGCACAAATTTGGTCCTCCTGCAGATGTTGGACTACAACTCCCATCATCCCTGACTATAGGCCACTGTGGCTGGCGATGACGGAGTTGTAGTCTCAAAACAGCTGGAGGACTGAAGTTCTGCAGCTCTGCCTTAGACCATTCCTTCTAAGACTAACCTATGAGGCAGAAAATAAAGTGAGACTATCCCATGAATGCCATTCTAAGCTCTCTGGAGGAAGAGTGTGAATGTTATAAATGAAATCATAAAAGACGTGAGGAAATCTTATTTGTTTTGTGAGATGGTTCTAGGCTTCTGTTACCTGCAGTAGAAATGCCTGCAATCTTGTTTCTGGTGTGCTGCTGGATAGCATTCATGGACACTAGGTGGCATATTGGGTTGTCTTTTGGAAAAACCGTTCCACATTCAGGTCAGTTCATGCTGTCATTTTCTAATGCAATTACAGTTGTGCTGCTGAACTAAGACAAATGTTTGACAAGAAACAACAATGCTCGAGAACTAAAGGGAGTAAAAAATGATAGGTTAGGATGAAATGAGACATTGATGGTCTAATACATACATTTCGGGCAGATACTGCCTGCATTTAAAACCTCCATGTTTAGGATAATAATGAGACAGGTTACTGGAGGCATTACTGATTGCTTAACCAGCAGGTCCTTTTTGATACTGCTCTGCTTTTGTAGATACTGCTATCATGGGATATGTATATATGCCATACATCCACATCATGCAGACTCTAACCCAAGGATCTCAACATGTGTGTGAATGAACCCCCAGCGGCATCATTGTGTGTTGCACAGAGTGCTTCTGGAGGAAGGGGAAATTGGCAAAAAAAACCAAAAAAAACCCCCACAAAAAAACCCACAAAATGACAGCAAAAAAACAACAAAACAACAACACCCACACACCCTACGTGTGAACATCTACACCTTACAAGTAGAAGTACATTGGCTTGTGCACAGCATTAGTTAGGATGTCAGCCACTTAATTGGATGTATGAAATGTTATCTTCAGTTGGCAAATATCTAGCTAAGTAGCCACACACACCTAGCTAGCTAGCTAGCTATACACACACACAAGTATAGAGAAAAATGAAATGAAATTGTGGGGTCAAATGACCATACAACTCAAAGAGGAGATTCTCACAATCAGCACAAAGCGGGCTAAGAGAGCCTAGCCCACTTTTTGCTGATTGTCTGCTGCCACGGGAGCCACACAGCTCCTGGCAGCAAACCCTCCTAATTCCCCCTCCCCTTACCCGAGGTTACCGGCACGAGTGCTCCGCTAACCCCATCTTTTTTATCGTGTATTGCTGTGGTGTGGCTCCACACCACAGCAACACATGAGGAGACCCCCCACTGGGAGGCTGAAACAAGCCTCCCAACCCTAGAGGTCTCTCCAGGATGCCCCGCACACTTGCTTGGAGCTTCCTAGAACTTCCAGGGGCCACGCGGCCCCCGATCCCCGCAGCTCCCACCAGCTCCGTGACCGAGCTGACAGTCATGTGGGCAGCCAATCCAGCCACCCAGGGCTTCCCTTCCAGTCGTCTGCGGGGACAGCGGACTAAGCCCGCTCTCCCCGCAAGCCCCCTAAAGGCGAGTCTCACTGATTGTGAGACTCGCCTCAATAGGTTGTGACAATTATATGTAAATTTGAATATATCATCATCATCATCATCATCATCATCATCATCTTTCTATTACTTATAACCAAAGTCATCACAATAATATATAGTAAGGATAAAATTAACAAACTGATTAGCTGGAAATCCGATTCTAAGACAAATAACACTTCTATAAGCAATTGTATATTAAAATAAATTCCAAATTCCTCCTAAGAGCATTTAATTTTAGTGATAAAATTGATAATTTTTTAAAAACGAGAAAATCAAACATAACCAGTAACAGAAGGCACTAGGTTTACCTCAAGGAAATGTATACAGGCCCTTGCTAGTTCCATTAGGAAAATGGCTACTTGTTTCATTATCTCTAGGTCTTTACTGAAAAGAAGGTAATCTGTCTTCTGACATACTGACCAATTAGTGCAATTTCTTAGTACATTGGCAAGATGTTTTCCACTTATATTTTGTGTTAATGGACACTTAAACAGGTAATGAGGAAGGTCTTCCGCTTCATCCAAGCCATAATGACAGAGGCATTGGTGAGAAGGTCTCTGTGTGTGTGAGTGTGTATGCAGTAGAAAAGGCACCCTCTGCTACAAATGCTATTCAGTTACATAGGGCGTGCTTGATGTCAGTTTGGTCCCCACAGGACCATCTCAAGGCATCTTCATACCTGAAGCAGGAAATTAAAGGATTTGCTCCCCTGAAGATTTACAAGACTACATCAACATGTATTAATCCAACTTAATTCTAGGGTGCAAAAAATTCACATGTGAACTGAGATCAAATAAAATGTTCAAGGAATGAAATCTCAGAGGTGTGTGTCTGCAGTGAGTTCTTTGTCTATATGCAACGTTGTTAAAATTTAGAGTTTGCAAGAAAATGTAGTTCACCATGGTCTATTAGCAGTTTAATTTTATTCAGCACCATTTGCTGAATAAATGTGTAATATGAGCCCCTGCAAGTTAAGCAATCTGCTACAATTATTTATTGAGCCTCATTTAAACAAAATAACAACTTCAGAATATGGCTTGTGTTTTGTGGCATTTTACATGACAGCTGATTTACAAACACAGCTGCTCAGCCAAACTTAAAATGCAGGTGTTTGGTTGTAATGTTAATCTTTGGCTGTTGCTCTGGGCTGCTTACTATGAGCAGCCATTAATCATAGATAATGACTGATTTCCCAAAGGCTAATGCTTGAATGCACTCCCTTAAAAGTTTGAAATATTTATCTTCTTAAACATATCCTGCTGTCAATGGCAATCCAATTCTTCATGTGTTTGTTAATCAAATAATTTGGAAGGATATTATTGGATCCCCCATCTTGTTTCTAACCAATTGTGTTAACTTGCCCTATGCCTTACGATAGACAGTTTATCAGAGGTTATTCAGGGGTCGATGATCAGATATGCTGTGTGTGCAGAATTCTGTACAAACACCAACATCCTGATCTTTGGTAACTATGGCCCCTAATTGTTAAGCACATGAAAAAGTGTAATGCTGTTGTCCTTGCTTAGATAACAAACCTACCTCTAGGGACACCTAGGTAATCTTTGCATATTACCATTGATGATTGGACCCTGTCAGCTCTACAATTATATAACTGAAACATATGAGACAATACCTTCACTGGTAGTGGCACTGGTGTTTATTCACACCATAATGACGCTTAATATCCAGGGCCAAAGGTAAATTACAAACTGGAATCTCAAACAAAAAGCAGAATACAAACATATAGAAAGAAATCTGTATTGACCACAATACAACTGGATGACCTGCGAAGTGGACAAATTTGCCAATGACACTAAACTATTTAGGGTTGCAAAATCCACAATGGATTGTGAGGAACTCCAAAAAGATCTCTCCAGACTGGAGGAGTGGGCAACAAAATGTCAAATGTGGTTCAATGTAAGCAAGTGTAAGGTGATGCACATTGGGGGGGAAAAACCCCTACTTCGCAATGGGATCTGAGCTGTCGGTGACTGACCAGGAGAGAGATCTTGGGGTCATGGTGGACAGCTCATTGAAAGTGTCATCTCCGTGCACAACAGCTGTGAAAAAGGCCAAATCCATGCTAGGAATCATTAGGAAGAGGACTGAAAATAAAAATTCTAATATTATAATGCCCTTATACAAATCTAAGGTGCGGCCACATCTGGAGTACTGCGTACAAATTTGGTCACCGTATCTTAAGAAGGATATTGTAGAACTGGAAAGGGTACAGAAGAAGGCAACCAAAATGATCAGGGGCTTGGAGCACACGAAGCTAAGCTACAGAATCTGGGGCTCTATACCTTGGAAGAGAGGTGACTAAGGGAGACATGATCAAGGTGTATAAAATTATGCATGGTGTGGAGAGGGTGGACAGAAATTTTTTTTCTCCCTCTCTCACAACACTAGAACCAGAGGTCACCCCATGAAACTGAAGGTCTGGAAATTTAGGACTGACAAGAGGAAGTACTTTTTCACACAGCGCATAATTAATCTACGGAATTCCTTGCCATGGGAGGTGGTGATGGCCAACAGCTTGTATGGCTTTAAAAGGGGTTTAGATAGATTCATGGTGGACAGGTCTATCAATGGCTACTAGTCTGGTGGCTGTGAGCCATCTCCAGCTCAGAAGCACAATACCTCTCAATTCCAGTTGCAGGGAGCAACAGCAGGAGAGAGGGGATGCATACATCTCTTACCTGTGGGCTCCCCTGAGGCATCTGGTGGGCCAATGTGTGAAACAGGATGCTGGACTAGATGGGCCTTGTGCCTGATCCAGCAGGGCTGTTCTTATGTTCTTATCACTTTGGTAGCCACCTGGATAGCTTCCTGGAGAGAAAGGAAGATATGTAGATGGCTGGTGAATGATTCATTAGCCACATGGATGGTTTCCTCCCTTGCCTGCACAGTTGTAGCAACTATCCTCCCTTGCCTGCACAGAGCAAGAGAGGAAAAGAAACCATCCAGGCAGCTTATAACCACCTGCAAACTGAACAATATTGATGGGCAGTACATGCTTTGCTGCTGGGCACATGCTCTGGACATCAGTAGGCATGGCTGGTAGTAGGACATTAGCAGAATCCCTTTGGGATTGGAATGATGGGGGTGTAATGACGGTCCAGGGGTAGGGGCTTCAGTTCAAGAAGTTTTTGTGATTTTGTACTGTGAAACAAGCCACTTATAGGACATTTTTTAGTCCTATAAGTGGACTCAAAAAGTCCACTTAAAAATATTTGTAATATTTGTATTATTGTAATATTTAATATTACAAATCAACTGACTGACCAATCTACTTCAAAATCAATGCACAGTGTCCTGCTAACGTGTCCTACACCTGTGCTCAATTTCAAAACTCTAGGCTAAGCCATTCTGGAAAAATAAGAGAGGGGTGTTTACCTTTTTTAATGAAGGCAATGGGCAGATTTCTCAACAAGGGGGTGAAATTATGGTCCGGGGGAGGGGGGTCAGTTACAGAAGGGTTTTTTTGGGTGTTTTTTTTTGTAATTTTCTGCCATTAAACAAGCCACTTATAGGACTTTTTTTTGGGAATATTTTTTTTAAATTCAAAAAATCTTTTAAAAGCAATGTATTGACTAATCCACTTCAAAATAAACACACAGAGTCCTGATAACCTGTCCTATACCTGTGCCAAATTTCAGACTTGTGGGCCAATCTATTCCAAAAATATAAAAGGGGCCCTTTTCCCCTTGGGGAACATCATGGATTTGAGAGTGGGATTGAGATCGCACTCTCTCATCTAGGAGACTGGGATGATGGATTTCGGGACACAGGTCCATTCCTATTGGTGCCCTTGCAAGCACCACCTCATTAATGCCCCCCTCGTTAATATCAATATACCATTTTCCCTAAAGACTCAAAGCATTTGGCAATGTATTGTCTCAAAACAGCCTTGTAAGGTGGCTCAGTATGATTACACCCATTACAGATGGGGATTGAAACAGAGATTATTATATGCCAACGTCCAACTAGTGAGATAATGGGTGAGCTGAGATTTGAACCAGGGATCATCCAGCTCATACTCATAACCCTTGTTGTGCCAGAAGTTTCTTCTTGCTGTCTTTCATGGGAAACAATTCACAGACACATTCGGATTTCCCACTGTTTATATACAATGATCTCTTGCTCAGTATGTTGTGCCTTTAGAATATTTGAAACAGCAAAAGATGACTGATGATCAATAATTTTGAGGGAACGAGACAGGGAAAACAATAGCATCAGGTTCCTTCACAACGTAACTGACTTGAGTTTTAACAAGGAACAAGGCAGTTTAAATCCCCCAACTTAACAACAAATAAGCTGTGATTATTTTATTAAAGACTACATAAGTCTGAAATGTCAATAGTCTGCATAAATTAAATGCAATTATCAAGCCCTACTCCCAAGACAGAGAGCCCTTAACCCTAATCATATAAGTTAATAACTTGGCTATGGAAACTCTTGTCAGTGAAGGTTGTAATGTTCTCTACAAGCTGACCTTCCAGAGCTTTACAAGATTACCTTCATAAATATTTATGTTAAATATTCTTGTGTATAGAATTCTTGGGGCTGATTCACATGTATATGCTCATTATCTGATAACTGCAACATCCTATGATCATTTGTATTTTTGAATGATGAGCCACCAAAGAAAGAACACTGCAGATAATATTCATATCACCCGGAACACAATGTTTTTCAATGGAAACAATTCACATTTGACTGTCAGCCAATAAAGTGTATAGAATTGAGTAATGTACATACCCAAGTGAAAAAGGCCAGAATGTTATAGAAATATGCTATAGGAATAATAGCATGGGGAAAATTTCTTCCTGCCTCACGATATACTGCAGAAGGAAGGGGTATACATTGTTTTAAATATGTTTGTATAACTCAGCGTAGAACCTTCCATAAAAAGCACTTTTCCAGTGTAGTAATCATCAGGTGGAGAGTAGCGGGTCTAATATAGTATATAAGAACAGCCCTGCTGGATCAAGCCCAAGACCAGGAGAACTGGTATTGTGGTAGCAAGCATGAATTGTCCCATTTGCTAATCAGGATGCACTCTGGTTTACATTTGAATGGAAGACATGAGTGAGCACTTTAAGATAACCCCCTTAGGGGATGTGGCTGCTCTGGGAAGAGCATCTAGGTTCTAAGTTCCCTCCCTGGCATCTCCAAGATAGGGCCAAGAGAGACTCCTGCCCTGCAACCTTGGAGAAGACACTTCCAATATGTGTAGACAATACTGACCTAGATGGACCAATGGTCTGACTAGGTATAAGGCAGCTTCCTATGTTCCTATCTAGTTCAGCACCCTGTTTCACACAGTGGCTCACCAGATACACCTGAGAAGCCCACAGGTGAGAAGTGAGGGCATGCCCTCTCTCTGCTGTTCCTCCCCTGTAACTGGTATTTAGAGGCATCTTGCCTCTGGGGTGGGAGGTGGTCTGCAGACACCTAATAGCCATTGATAGACATTTCCTCTATGAACTTCTCCAAGCCCCTTTTAAAGCCATCCAAGCTAGTGGCCATCACCAAATCCTGTGACAGAGAATTCCATAGATTAATTATGCACTGAGTGAAAAAGTACTCTATTGTGTGTTGTGAAAGAGTGAGAAAAAATTATCTCTGTCCTCTCTATATCCATGCATAATTGTATACTCCTCTATCATGTCTTTCCATAGTCACCCTTTTTCCAAACTAAAAGGCCCCAGATGCTATAGCCCTGCATCATAAGGAAGGTACTCCAGGCCCCTGATCATCTTGGTTGCCCTCTTCTGCACCTTTTCCAGTTCTACAATTTCAGAAGCAGGAAACCAGCCAGTGAGGCAGTTGGACTGTTAGATGATGAGGGAGTGAAGAGGGTTATTAAGGAGGATATGGAGATTGCAGAGAAACTAAACACATACTTTGCATCTGTCTTCACAGTGGAGGATACTGAATGTATACTGTGCCAGAATTGAGCTACTCAGGAATAGAGGCTAAAGAACCTCTGAGGAGTTCTAAAACGATCTCTCCAAACTGGGTGAATGGGCAACCAAAGGGCAAATGTGGTTCAATGTTGGCAAGTGTCAAGTGATGTACATTGGGTCAAAAAAACCCCCCAACTTCAGGTATACGCTGAAGGGATCTGAGCTGTTGGTGACTGACCAGGAGAGGGATCTTGGGTTCATGGTGGTCAGCTCCTTGAAAGTGTCGACTCAATGTGCGGCAGCTGTCAAAAAGGCCAATTCCATGCTAGGGATCATTAGGAAGGGGATTGAAAATAAAAATGCTAATATTATAATGCCCTTGTACAAAACTATGGTGTGGCCACACTTGGAGTACTGCGTACAGTTCTGGTCACCATATCTAAAGGAGGACATTGTAGAACTGGAAAAGGTGCAGAAGAGGGCAAGCAAGATTATCAGGAGCCCTAGAACACTTTCCTTATGAGGCAAGGCTACAACACCTGGGGCTTTTTAGTTTAGAAAAAAGACAACTGTGGGGAGACATGATAGAGGTCTATAAAATCATGCATGGTGTGGAGGAAGTGGATAGAAAGAAAATCTTCTCCCTCTCACATAACATTAGAACCAGGGGTCATCCCATGAAATTGATTGCTGGGAAATTTAGGACCTGCAAACAGAAGTATTTTTTCACACAACGCATAATCAACTTGTAGAATTCTCTGCCACAAGATGTGGTGACAGCCAACTACCTGGAAGTCTTTAAGAGGGGTTTGGATAACTTCATGGAGCAGAGGTCTATTAATGGCTACTAGTTGGAGGGCTATTGGCCACCTCCAGCCTCAAAGGCAGGATGCCTCTGAGTACCAGTTGCAGGGGATTGACAACAGGAGAGAGGGCATGCCCTCAACTCCTGCCTGTAGGCTTCCAGTGGCATTTGGTGGGCCACTGTGTGAAACAGGATGCTGGACTAGATGGGTCTTGGGCCTGATCCAGCAGTGCTGTTCTTATGTTCTTATGAACATGATGGAAGATTCATGCTAAGGCACAACCTTGAGTTCAGCTGGCCAGACAACCCCATTTTCACTCTTATCTATTATCTATCTATTTCCTATTATCTGTTGTTTATTTTTCTACGTAAACTGCTTTGAGAACCTATTTTGTTAAGGGGGCCCCTTAACAGGAAGGGGCTCTGTAAGGCCATTGGGTCTAGAGTCTGAAATTCCCTAGCTGCACCCCTGCCTTTCTGTGGCACAACTTACAGTCTTTCCATACCAGCTTCTGTGTTAAAGTTTGACTCGGGATGACAAGGGGCTCAAATACAAGCATGGACCATCAGCCCAGAATTATAATCTTTGGCATAGATGCAAAAATGCCTAATGCATTACTAACATCGGGGTGGTGTGTGGGGTGTGGGAATGCACTCAAGAATGGCTCCTGATTTGTAATGCAAATGCTTCTGAGAATTCTTACTGTTTTCATCAATCATCCAGAAGAACTGCAGTCCCTTTTTTGGTTCTTATCAACACACAGTGAAGATACTGCAGTCCCTTTTTTGGTTCTTATCAACACACAGTGAAGATAACGTAATTGTCTGATGTCACATCTATAATCTTGGTGAAGTGAATAGCTAGCCCTGCAGGTAAAGACTCCTGATGGCTAACTGCCAAAACCATCAGCTAATTATGCATTGCAAAGTTATTCAAGAACCACCAACAGTTGGCATTCATTTACAAAGAACAGATGAATAATGAACTTGCCTATTCTAAGATTTTCTGTTGTAGAAGCAATTCTGTATACAGTCTGTCTAGTCAATTTTTACACATGCAGTCATTCTAAAAATAATGAGGTTAGAAAAAGTTAAATCATGTTCAGGAAGGAATATTATTTCTTAGGCATAATTCTAGGCTTTCCCCACCATTGCTAAGGTAATCAATACAGTTTCTAGCCAGCTACTGAAGAAACCATTTTATCCACAGATTCTAACTTGGCTAAGAATTTAAGCCCTTTCGACCAGGATCCTGGAACCATCTAAATTCTTTGGAATTTCAGTGTGCCTTATTATCAGTGAAATCAAGATGTAGTCCCCATGGATAAAGACCAGGGCAAATGTTCCCAGAAGGGATGCATGAATGCTTTCAGAATCTAAATAAAAGCTACAATGGTTAACATGTCAGTGTTTAAATTAGGTTCCTGAGATCTGTGAGATACTGCAGAATGAAGTCACCAAGATATATTGGCTTTCTTACATTCAAGTTCATCATCATCACTCTTGTGTTTCTAAATGATAATTAATTACAATTTGAGCAAGGAATGGGTTCTGCATTAAAATCAGCAGGTATAGAGCTGCAAAAAAGCATTATAGCCATGCTTCTGTACTGTTGCATCCTGCAAAAAAGAGATATAAAAGTCTGGCCAGAGATGCTACGGAACACGTTCTGCCAACCTGGGTGAACTGAGGGTGTCTTTATACCCTACACCACTTCAGAGGGCTTTGGGGTATACTTTTAAATTGCCCAGAGCTGGTTATGCTGGATGGAGCATAAGATTCTGTATCCATACCCTGTTTCTGGGCAGGATTGATTGATTGATTGATTAAGTGCTGTCAAGTCGGTGTCGACTCTTAGTGATCACATAGATAGATTCTCTCCAGGATGGTCTGTCTTCAGCTTGGCCTTTAAGGTCTCTCAGTGGTGCATTCATTGCTGTCATAATCGAGTCCATCCACCTGGGCAGAATGGTATCCTAGGCAGCTGTCCAGTCCTTGTGGTTGTGCTTGACTGGGGTCCAGCAGTGCCCTCATAATCTAGCTGTTCATCAGTGTCCAAAGGATCTTAGCTTACTTTGTGAAATGCCTGTTTTCAGGGAACAACATTTCCAGAATTTTGAGCCTCCCCTTCTAAACTGCCTCCACTTACTACCCTCCCCTAACCCAGCCACAATCATCATGTCAACAGGTGAACATAGAGTGGCCTGAAGCACAGTCACTGCATGCAGTGATCTGTGAGTCTGGGAATTCATCCACACTGGCTGATATATAGAGCAAGGATGCACTGGTGCAGCAAGAGAGCAGCTTTAACAGAACTTCACAACTAAATGAACTGTTGCAGCAGGAAAGTAGCACTTTTTGACAGCTTCCCCTTCCCCAGGAAGCCCTCTGTGCCAGTCAAAAATATGTCCCTGAGGGTTACACAATCGTTGAGGACATATTGGAGGCGAGGGCACAGATACCTTCCTGGGGAAGGGGAGGGTGTCAGATGTTGCTGCTTATTCTGTGTTGCACTGGTGTGATTAGTTGGGGAGCTCTATTAGGCTACTCTCTTGCTGCACCAGGGATTTGTATGATTTGTATGTCAGCGACCAGCATGAGAAGAAAAATAGATTCTACCAAGTGATCATTATATGTGTTAGGCTTCCTTTAAGAAAGCACTATTAAATGTTTGTTCAAATGCTCACATTCAAGAATTATCTGTACATTGGGATTCATTAAATGATTATCATGTTTGCACTGGGCTTCTGAGCTGCCTGTTTTCATTTTCATTTTGGCTTGGGCTCTGGAGGCATCAGCAGAGGGTAGCATGTGTACAGTCACAGAAAGCTAAATGTGCAATAGAGCTGTTATTGCCTTGTTTTTTTTTCCCTCTGATATAAATCAACTCACTAACTATGCCTGGTCTTTAGACCTCATTACTTTTGAAATATGTTTTATTAGGCTGGTTATTCACCTAGATGGTATTTTTTTTGTTTGTTTGCATGAAGGAAACCATTTTTGTTTACTTTTGATTCCCTCTAGTTAACGTTCTGTGCAATGATGTGAGAATAGGCTTGCCTTCGCAAGCAATGGGCAGTCTTTAAGTGAATATATACATCCAGCCAATGCAATGGAGCCCAGAAAGGCATTGGGATTACTCTCAGAATCCACATCTAGATGCATGTCTGTGTTCACATTGGCAACACAAGTGAAAATCTCCTTCTGCATGCAACTCTCCCTTGCTGGTATGAGATGATTACCTTTCCTAGTTCCTCTTTACCAGTTTATATCTGTACTGTATATCCTAGTAATGTGTATAATCTGTCGGTACCCGATTTCCAAGAGGTTCAGGGTGCTAGGACCCATGAAAGGGCCTTCTCGGTTGCCGCCCCACTTCTCTGGAATTCCCTTCCCCTACAGATTTGTTTAGCTCCTTCCTAGTTGATTTTTAAATCTCTATTGAAGACTTTTCTTTTTCGCCAGGCTTTTACCCTGTAGTTTACCTATTTGCTTCCCCCCCCTTTTTCTTTTTTGTTAGTTACTTTAGTTTTATTTAGAATGTAATTTTAATGCTGTCTTGTTTTGCATGTCTTTGTATACCGCCCAGAGTCTTCAGAGTTGGCGGTATATCAAATGTTCCTAATAAATAAATAAATAGTCTGTTGCATCCTAAAATTATCACAGTTGAAGGGAAAAGCTACACCCTAGTAGCCTATTTAAAAAATGTAAAAAAACAATATGCATATTACTATGATGATTGGTGTCCTCCCCCACCTGATGCCCCCTGTGCCACCTGCTGCCCTCCCCTTTCTGCATGTCTGTAGCTTTTCAGCACACAGGGATGGATGGAGTTTTAACCCCATCCATCCTGGAATGCTGAGAAAGTACAGCAACATGAGAAGGGGACAGTGGGCAGCATGGGGAGCTCCCAGATTGTGGGGTGGTGGTGGTGAGATGCCCTTACTCTCTACCCAGGCACAGGTGCCACCTGAAGCCAGTGCCTCCCTTGATGTCATTGTGAATTTCAATGAGAATTTCATCACTTGCTTTGTCAGTTATCTACCACTTTGTCTTGGAACAAAGTGTTCTGTAACTCAGACCAAGACCAGCCAGATAGAAATAATTCAGTTATCACAGATGCTGTCTTAGTGGTGTGGCAGGTCCAAGAAGAAAGGTGATGGCAAGGAGGCCAGAGGGGTAGCACCCATGATGGCGGAGGGGAAGTGCTTGCATCCACCCCACCTTGCCTCATGGAAGGGCTGCGCCTGACCATGCTTATGGGCCACTATCTGTTATCAATGGCCATAACAGGGAAGCACAAATAGGTCTGCCCAATTCAATGTGTCTAAATAACAACAACTACTAAGCAGTTTGTTGAATCTGACATAGGCTGCTTCTTTCCTTGGTTAGGGCTGCAGCAGACAAGAAAAGTTCTCCTACACAGAAGCCGTGTAGGAAACTGTATTTCTATGAAGTAAAATAAAGATGTTACTTCAGGTGGCAGATTCCAGCTGGTGTGCTATTTTCCTGCTCTCAACTTTCCTCTCTGTATATCATTGTGAAAATAAGATGTCATTTTGACCTTTGCTGCAAGTTTGACATTTTCAAGCCAGCATTGTGCATTAATTCTTGTGCAGTGATCATTATCCATAAGAATATGAGAAGAACCTGCTAGATCAGGTGAAGGCCTAACTAGTCCAGTATCTGTTTCCCACAGTGGCCCACCAGTTGTCTCTAGGAAGCCCACAAGCAAGAAATGAAGACCTATCCCCTGTACTGCCATTGCTCCCCTGCCACTGGACATACTGCCTCTGAATCTGGAGGTAACATATAGCCATTAAGACTAATAGCCATTGATAGTCTTGTTCTTTATGTATTTGTCTAATTTCCTTTTAAACCCTAGTATTTGGTATTGTATTATAGCACTTTGCATCTGAGCTAATGGGCATCACCACATCTTGTAACAGTAACTTCCATAGATTAATTATATAGTATATGATGAAGGATTTCCTTTTGTCTGTCTTAAAGCTATTGCCAATCAGTTTCAATCAATGCCCCTGGGAGAGGAGCCATTGGGCATGGACCAGGGGGCCAGGTCTATGCGCCCACTTTCCTAGAGGGCCCCATGATGTTACCCAAGGGAAAAGGGCCCCCTATATTCCTAGAATGGCCTGGCCTAGAGTTCTTAAATTTGGCACCAGTGTAGGACAGATTATCAGGACTCTATGTATTGATTTTGAAGTGGACTGGTCAATGTTTTGATTTTTAATGATTTTTTATTTATTTAAAAAAATCTTCAAAAAAGCCCTATAAGTAGCTCGTTTCATGGCATAAAATTACAAAAATTTCTGGAACTGAAGCATATGGATAAATCTGCCCATTGCATTCATTAACAAGTTCTTCTAGTAAGAACTAATCAGCCTACTCTCCTTTCACTGTCTCTACAACTGGACTAACTTTCATTCAAATCAAGGTCCAAAAGTTAAATCCTTTGCACCTAAAATGTTCATAATCCAGGATTACATCATTACAAACGACACCATTGTGGTGTCCTTGTGTGTCACTCACTACAACTATATTAAATTTGGTTCAAATTGGTTAGACTGTCCTCAGGTTAGTACACTTACACCTCAAAAGTTCACACATCCACCATCTTGGACTGGGGTGAATGACATTACCAAAAACTACACCATTGGGGCATCACTATGCATCCATACAGCTGTAGCAAATTTGGTTCAAATCAGTTAGACAGTCCACAAGTTAGTACACTTGTGCCTCAAAAGTTTACATGTCTACCATCTTGAATTGTGTTGGATAACATTGTCACAATCTATGTTGTTGAGGTGTCCCTACAGATGTAGCAAACTTGGTTCAAATCGGTTAAGCGGTTCACAAGTTAGCCCACTTGTGCCTCAAAAGTTTACGCACCCACCATCTTGAATCGGTGTGGATTACATCATCACAAACTACGCCGTTGAGGTGTCCTTGTGTGTCACTCACTGCCACTGTATGTAATTTGGTTTAAATTGGTTAGGAAATCCACAAATTATCCTGCTTGCACCTCAGATATTCATGTGGCCACCATCTTGAATTAGAGTGGATGACATCATCAAATACCATGCCATTTGGGCATCCCTATGTGTCCTTGCACTTGTAGCAAATTTGACTTAAATTGGTTAAGCAGTTCACAAGTTAGCCCATTTGCTCCTCAAAAGTTTATGTGTTCACCATCT
The DNA here is from genome assembly GCF_027244095.1 of Hemicordylus capensis. Taxonomy (NCBI): domain Eukaryota; kingdom Metazoa; phylum Chordata; class Lepidosauria; order Squamata; family Cordylidae; genus Hemicordylus; species Hemicordylus capensis. The sequence continues at coordinate 386,250,997 of NC_069657.1, read as the reverse complement.
TGGATCGGGGTGGATGACACCATCACAAATTATGCTATTGAGGTGCCCTTGTGTGTCACTCACTGCCACTGTACATAATTTGGTTTAAGTCGGTTAGACAGTCCACAAATTAGCCCACTTGTGCCTCATGTTCACACGGCTGCCATCTTGCATTTGAGTGGATGACATCATCACTCACTATGGTATATGGCATCCCTATGTGTCCCTGTAGCAAATTTGGTTCAAATTGTTTAAGCGATTCACAAGTTAGCCCACTTGTGCCTCAAATGTTTACGCATCCACCATCTAGAATCAGTGTGGATGACATCATCACAAACTATGCCATTGAGGTGTCCCTGTCTGTCACTCATTTCCACTGTATGTAATTTGGTTTAAATTGGTTAGGCAGTCCACAAGTTAGCCCACTTGCACCTCAAATGTTTACATGTCTGCCATCTTGGATCAGGGTGGATGACACCATCACAAATTATGCTATTTTGGTTCAAATTTGGTTCAAATTGGTTAAGCGGTTCACAAGTTAGCCCACAAGTTATGCCTCATATGTTTATGTGTCCACCATCTTGGATCAGGGTGGGTGACATCATCACAAACTACACCATTGAGGTGTCCCTACAACTGTACTCAATTTGGTTCATATTGGTCCAGGTGTTGTGAACTAGATAGTGGGGGACACATGGACATACTGATACACACACAGAATGCCAGGTGATCTCATAAGCCTACTGGAAAGAAGGCTAAAAAGGTAAACATCACCCCCTTTTCCACTCCTCTTTTATATTTCCAGAATGGATTGGCCTAGAGTTCTGAAACTGGGCAAAGATGTAGGACAGGTTAGCAGGACACTGTGTCTTCATCTTAAAGTGCATTGGTCAGTCCATTGATTTTTAATGGTTTATTATTTTTTAAATAAAACTTCAAAAAAGGCCTAGAAGTGGCTTGTTTCATGGTAGAAAATTACAAAAACTTCTGGAATTGAAGCTCCCCTGCCAGACTATTGTCCACCCCCCATGAAGGATTCTGCCCTTTGCCTTCATAAAATGTGCAATATGCCACCCTTTGCCAAACTCTTTACATTTCCAGAATGGCTGGACTTAGAGTTCTGAAACTGGGCACACAGGTAGCCCAGGATAGCAGGACTCTCTATTTTTATTTCAAGTACATTGGTCAAGCCTGTGATTCTTAATGCATTTTCCCTATGTGCAGTAAAGCTGCCAGAAAGCTTTATGGATATCTCTATCGATAGAGTAATTCACACCTACTGAAAGTGGAATTGTTACATCTAAATAAACAAATAACCATTTTTTTTTAAAAAAAAGCCCTATGCTCAAGTTGGCTTGTGGTCCAAGGGCTCTGCCTAAGAAATGAGAAGCAAGGGGTATGTGTAGTGGTTTTAATTTATTTTCCTTACCAATGCATCATATGCCCAATTTGGTTTTGTGTTTGAGCTGTGGAGCAAGATACACATGTTGTGTCCCTGTTAGTATATGAATGGTCAAGAAGTTGTGTGGATCCATTGGGGCTTGTGTGGTCCTCTCTCTCTCTCTCTCTCTCTCTCTCTCTCTCTGCAAATAATGCACTCTGGCCCAGATCGGTGAGTTTGTATTTAATGATCAAGAATATGTATGGATCCTTTGTGGGGAGTGTAGTCTTCCCCCTGCCCCAAATGCACTCTGGCTCTGGCCCAGACCTGTGGGTGGTGAAATGTATATATATTTTAAGGATAAGATGCTTATCTATTGGGGGGGGGCAGGGTGTAAGGTCATAAGGTTCCAGGTCCAAAAGTACCTAGCTGCACCTCTGCCCCCTGGTTCCAGAGACGCACTTAGCCATGGATCATGGGGATTTGGTCCATGGCCTCCTGTCTTCTGGGAGGCCTCCAAATGTTTTGGGGGAAGGGCTCCCCAGAGCCCCACCACTGCCCCATGCCTGCTGGGCAAGTCAAATCTTTTTAAAAAATGTTTTTAAAGCACTGCTGTGTGGTGGGGACGGGGGCTGCCAGAGGGTGTGGGGGTACTTGGGGGAGGGAGACAGCAGCAAGATCTCATCCTCTGAGCCCCCCCGATTCGAGCTCACTGAATCACTTGGTTTCACCTTGCCACACACACTCTTTTTGTTTAAGCCCCTCTTCTCTTGTTCCTTCTTCCTCCTCCCCTCCCCTCCTCTCATTTTCTTCCACCACTACAAGGAGTTGTGGGGGGTAGGGGTAGGGGAAAGGCAAATAGCAGAGGAGAGGAGAGCTGCTTCTGCCGGAGGAGGGACCGCCCTGCAGCTGATGGAGAAGTAAAGAGCGCAAAGGGAGAGCCCGGCCGATTGAGCAAGCAGTAAACACTGGCTCTGGTCCTCTCTCTCTCCCTTTCCCCTTCCTTCCTCCCCACCTCCCTTCCTGGCTTCACCTTATGCCGCCATGGAGCTAATCAAGATTTTGGAGCAGACAGTCTTCCCAGAATGCAACAAGCTTGAGGCGGCTCAGAAGTTCCTAGTGTAGGTGGCCATCGAGAACCTGTCTGCTTTCCTTTGCCCACAGAAGGAGCTCTTGCTGCTGCCTCCCTCCCCCAAGTACCCGCACACCTGCTGGCAGCCCCTGTCCCCGCTGCACAGAGGCACTTTAAAAATGTAAAAAAAGAGAGAGATTTGTCTTGCCCCTGACCCCCCCCCCCAAGCCCTCAAGTGGTGGTGGTGGTGGGGCTCCGAAGCCCTTCAGGTCCGGGCTCCAAAATTACCTAAGTGTGCCCTGTCTGGGTTTAGTGTTGTGGCGGGGCGGGGGGAGACATATCTCTGTTCACTTTCTCCATACTATGCATAAGTTTGTAAATTTCATTTATGTCCGCCCCCCCCCCCCCCGCACTTAGTCATCAGTGCCCCTTGAATGGATTGTGGAAATGCTGTGGATGAAATTTATCTTGATTTCAGCAAAGCATTTGAGAAAGTTTCCCATGATATTTTGCGTAGCAAACTCTTCAGTCAGGTGGATTCACAACTGATTGGAGAACTGTATTCAGATGGCTTGTCCTCATCAAAATGGACAGAGATTTTGAGTGGGGTACTGCAGGGCTCTGTTCTGGGCCAACACTATTTTAAAAATATATATCAGTGACTCAGATAAAGGGTGGAGGGAATCATAATAAGTTCTGCAGATGATACCAAACTAGGAGGATAGTTTTATACCCCTCACAAGACAGGAATTAAATTTCAAAGTGACCTTGATAGAATGGGAAACTGGGTGAAACTACAAAGTGAAATTGAACAGAGACAAATGCACTTGAGGCAGGGGGCTGGAATCAAATGCACAGGAACAGGATTCAGAATACCCAGCCTGGCAATTTCACATGTGGAAAGGATCTCAGGATTGCAGTTGATAATGAGCTGAGCATGAGTCAGCAGGGTGATGCAGCTGAAAAAAGGCGAATGAACTTTTGCAGCTGCATTAATACCACCTTAATTTCCAGGTGATGAAAAGTCATAGCTCCACTTCATTTAGCATTCGTTAGACCTCATCAGGAGTATTGTGTCAGTTCTGGGCTCTGCACTTTAAGAAGGATATAGACAAATTGGACTGAGTAGAGAGGATGGCAAGCAGAATAGCCAAGGGTCTGAAAAACAACAAGTCCTATGAGGAAAGGTTGGAGGAACTGGAATGTTTAGCCTGGAGAGCAGAAGGCTGACCGAAGACATGACAGCTCTCCTCAAATACCTGAAGGTCTGTCACACAGATGAGGGCAAAGACTTGTCTTCTGTTGCTACAGGGGGCAGGCCCAGGTCTAATGGGCTTCAGTTACAGGAGGACAGGTTTCAGTCGAACATTAGAAAACACTTCTTAATGGTAAGAAGAGCTTGGCCATGAAACCGTTTAGCTGTGGAGCTGGGATTTCCTTGCTGGAGGTCTTCAAGCAGAGGCTGAGCAGTCATCCGCTGGGGGTGCTCCAGCTCTGGAGTCTTGCCTGTTTTGCGAGTGGGGTGTTAGATAGCACTCATCATGCCCTACCACCCAACTTGTTTGGGTGTCCCTAGGCACTACCCATGGGGAATAATGGACTGGTTTGAGTCACCCATTATTCCCTAAGGTTGAATTGGTTCTAACCAGTTTGAATTCAGTTCAGATTTGAACCAAACCAGCAGTCAGTTTAATCAAACAGTTCTCAAACACACAGTTCGAATTCAATTTGAATTTGAACCAAACTGTAGAAACCAGTTCCATGCACACCCCTGCTAATGGTCTACAAGGCCCCCTCCAATTCTATTGTTCAATGAGACGGCTAGAACATTTTTTTTTTAAAGGGGAGCTGCTTGATTAGGTCCCCCCTGCCACCCTCCCACAATTTTCATAAAACCAACAGAGTCTGAGTTTTTTGTCTAATGCAGTATGCAGTTACTTGTCCATATCAAGTAGTACGTTATATAAAATATTTGTATTTGATATTATTCTAAGTCCTGAATTAGTCTATTATGTATGAAATGAAGATGCCACATAATGGGAAAGGAGAATCACGAGAACTTTCTGAGGAAAACAGCAAGTGGTGATGGCACGTACAGGATCTAAATTGCTCAAAACCATAATTGACTAAGAGAATGTTTTAGGGAGATTGCAGTTATGTTATGAGAAGATAACTGCTCTAACTCCTAAACTTTAAAGTTAATTTCTAATTAAATTAACTCAGAGTGCTGCAGCTGAATGATTCTGGAACATAACTACATCATATAAATCCTCCTCCCACCCCTGCACACAGTTCTGACGTTGCCTTCTGGATATACCATGAAAAACAGGGGAACCATAAATGTGTAACCAAGAGATTAACAAAGCAATAAGGGCGATCAACAGTGTTGAATAATCCGATAAATGCATCTCATTGCAATTAACACCTATGCTCAATGTTGTTCTAAAGTACAGAGATTTTTATTTTACAAATGTTTTGAGAACCTTTATTGCACTTTTAGACAATATTGTATGTGCAACATTTTAATCAAATTAATAGCTATGCAGAGATTTTATATCATCAGTGCCAGTGTACTCCCTTCTTGAGGCATACTGAATGTTTTTCATAGGTGATGAAGAAATGGTCTGCATATCAAGGAACACGATGTTCCAACATAGCAATGATGATGATTGAGCTTCTTGTCAGTTTTAAAAAGACAAACCATGGTGGGTGATGCATAACACTCTGACTGGGTCCAACCTTGCTCCTAGGTAGAATTCCCAATTTTTCCTTAATTCAAGAGGCATACCCTTCATTTTAAAAGGCTAAAACTTATATCAGAATGGCACAGTCCGATGGAACAAAACCAGTGGTTCTTACCCCATACTCTTGTATCCTGCTGTACAGCATACCTGGGAGAAGCTTTCCTTCACTGGATAATTTTAAGCACAGCTGGACAGCCATTTCTTAGGGATGATCTAGCTTTGGAGTTCCTGAATCAAAGGACCAACTCTATGGGAACAACTGAATCCAACTGTGTGGGCCAACACTGTTGATTGCTAGATTGCTAGAGCAACTGAGAAAGAAGGTGCTAAACCTACAGTACTTCTCCTCTACCTCAGATTTATAAAGAAACAAGAACTTCACTCCTTATTGCGCTTTGAGAGCCTATGACTGCATACCATCTGTATATTTATGAATGCAGAAGAAAATGTCAGATTGGTGTTAGGGCTTCATCCATATCATCCAATTCAGCAGTGGTCAACTGTCTCCCACTTTTAGCACATGCCCTATCTAGTAAGATCTCTGTGACTGTTAAAGTCTTTTAGTTTTCCTAATAAGTTTTCTTCATGTGAGTGCTTGAACATTTTTTGACCTCAATAAATATCTGCAGTGCTAGCTTGATTTTACTGCTTCAAGACTTGTATTTAGACCATAGGAATTTGGACTGAATGGAATTTAGTCCCCGTATTTATAATTAAGGAACACTCCTCAAATATATTTTGTAATTTAATATAGACAAGCAGAGAATTAAAAGCATACAATTTAATACAAAGAGTATTAAAACTGCATACAGTACACACATTGGGGATTTAATGAGTTTATATTAGCCAAAAATATAAAACCATATACAGTAGGTTTATGTTTAGTGGAAATTTCCTAAGAAGAGCCTAGGAACCTTTTACAGCAAGTGTGTGTGTGTGTGTGTGTGTGTTGTGTGTGTGTGTGTGTAATATTACAGGAAGAGAATAAATATGAAGTCATCGAAGGGCCTTTAAAGGTTCATGGCCCTTTGTAGTTTATAGGCTGGTGGTTCTTTGCTGATGTCAAGAACCCATATGAGAAGGTAAGTGAACCATTTTCCAGAATCAATGAAGCAGAGGCTTTTTACTCTGGTACTTTTTATTTTACTCTAATCTTAATGGTGCTGCCTAATGTACACTCCAAAAAGTAGTGACATGAAAAGGGGATGTCTGATGCTTTAAAAGGAGCATGGCCATTTCAAATAAAGCACATTTCTCAGCAGAATAGCAAGTTGTTGCTCTCCTTCTATAAGTTGCTCAGTCCTCTGAAAGCTTTTCGCCAACACTATGTGGCGTGTGATATGTGTGTGTGTACATTCGTGTGTATGCACATTCATAGTTGTGTGCTGTTTGTGCACCCACTCCTTTTCTTTTCTGGAACAACTGGAATTCATGCCTAAAGCTGCAGTTGTAATTGTCAGTTCATTCAAGCAGACCCGCTGTTTTGTTCTCTGCAGCCCCACCAATACTGTAAAGCGATCAGTATGTTTTGTATTTGATTTGCTTGCTAATGATCAGTTGATGTTTCTTCAAAGGCCACGAATGTCTAGCAGATGTTGATTAAATAAACCATTGAGACGGCAGACTGTTATATCTGCCAGAGTAGGGCTAAAATCTGTGTCCCGCAGGAGTGAGGTTGTGGGGGATATGGGGCGGGGGGGGGGGAGGGAGAGAGAAGCAAGAAGCATTTTGAAGTGGCAGAGTAGTCAGCAGGGGAAACAGGCCTGACTTTTGCAGCTGTCAGCGGGGGCAGATTAAGCCTTTTGCTGCCCGTAGGCAACCAAGGATTTGCCACCCACAGCGAGGGTGGAGGGGGAGCAATGGACAAGTCCCCCCTTTTTCTTTCTGAAAACCACCGCTGTGCTGTGCAATGGGGGCAGTGAAGGCTGCAGTGGTGGCTGCTGTGAGTGTGTGTGTGGGGGGGGGAGAGGAAAGCCCCCCCCTTTATCTTTAAAATGCTGCTGCACTGCGCTGGCAGGATGGGGTGGCAGTGGCTGCCGCGGGGAGGGTGGTGGTAGGGCAAGGGGAAAGTTCCCCCTTTTAGCAATGCCTGCTGCTGCACAGAGGGATGAGGGGGTGAGGGAGAGCTCCTTCCAGCTCCCCTCCTCTCTCTGAAATGACTGCATGCCCCAGCTACAGTCCATAATGGGCCTTGGAGAAAGGCCCGTCACGGACTGCAGCTGGGGAGTGCAGCCATTTCGGAGGGAGGAGGGGAGGAGCGGAGCTGGAAGGAGCTCTCCCTCGCTGCCCTGTGTGAAACAGGATGCTGGCCTAGATGGGCCTTGTGCCTGATCCTGAAGGGCTGTTCTTATGTTCTTACCCAGCTTTTCTTCCTACCTTGATTCCACACAATCACTCCTCTCTCCTCCTACCTAGTTGTTTGCTCCAACACAACCAAAAATTGGGAGCACACACAGCTCTCCAGCCCGAGTTGTGTGAATGACCTCTGTGTCATACTCTATGCAGATGCAACTGCAGATGAAGAGCTCCAGATATGGAGTTTGCACATACAGGTGAAACTCGGAAAATTAGAATATCGTGCAAAAGTCCATTAATTTCAGTAATGCAAATTAAAAGGTGAAACTGATATATGAGACAGATGCATTACATGCAAAGCGAGATAAGTCAAGCCTTAATTTGTTATAATTGTGATGATCATGGCGTACAGCTCATGAAAACCCCAAATCTACAATCTCAGAAAATTAGAATATTACATGGAACCAAGAAGACAAGGATTGAAGAATAGAACAATATCGGACCTCTGAAAAGTATAAGCATGTATATGTATTCAGTACTTGGTTTAGGCCCCTTTTGCAACAATTACTGCCTCAATGTGGCGTGGCATAGATGCTATCAGCCTGTGGCACTGATGAGGTATTATGGAAGACCAGGATACTTCATTAGCGGCCTTCAGCAATTCTGCATTGTTTGGTCTCATGTCTCTCATCCTTCTCTTGGCAATGCCCCATAGATTCTCTATGGGGTCAGGTCAGGCGAGTTTGCTGGCCAATCAAGCACAGTACACTGTATACTTTTCAGAGGTCCGATATTATTCTATTCTTCAATCCTTGTCTTCTTGGTTCCATGTAATATTCTAATTTTCTGAGATTGTGGATTTGGGGTTTTCATGAGCTGTACGCCATGATCATCACAATTATAACAAATTAAGGCTTGACTTATCTCACTTTGCATGTAATGCATCTGTCTCATATATCAGTTTCACCTTTTAATTTGCATTACTGAAATTAATGGACTTTTGCACGATATTCTAATTTTCCGAGTTTCACCTGTACCTAGGCCTTTCTACAGCACACTGTACTGTGTACAATGGATCTTCCTCCTAGGTTAGCATGCAGAGGATTGCAGCCTAAAAGTGATACACAAATAAACAAGGACAAATAATTTCTGTTACAGTTACTCCGTTTAAAAAAAAAGAAAAGAAATTCATTTTGCCTAGTTTGGTAGCCTTTGAGGGATGTGTTAATGGTCTTAGTACAAGAAATGACCACTAAAAGGAGATGAATGGGCACTAAGCACCACTACCATCATTTGTGATCTAACCAGACACTCTTGCTGACAAAGAGTCACGGCGTGTCTGTTTGTATGTGCATAAAAGTTTCATTTCTTTTGCATACCAGTTGTCATTTACATTATAAAACTGCTGAAGCACAGTGACAGGGCAATATGTATAGGCAAGCCTTCACTTCCATTACCTATTCTAATCTCTTGATAGCAGACATACATCTCAAGGACTGTTAGCCCGGCTCCTCACATAATCAGTAAATTCTCAACCATGTCTTCTCCATTACTTAACTCAAGAAGACTCTCATAAACCTTTGTTTTTGTTTTTGTTAGAGTGATATAATCTAGGCCAAGATCTAGGTGTGCTTAAACCCATTAAGGCTATGTTCATGACTGACTGAGCAGGCAGGCAAGTGGGTGGGGTGGGGGTGGGGAGGGAGGGTTTCACCTACCTATCACCTAGATGATCCATCATTCCATCTTTGGTGCACCACTGTACAGCCACATGATCTATGCTGCTCCATGCAGCACGGATCTCCAGAGGATGGGACTTGTGATCCCAACAATCACAGTGCCATAGGAGCTTCGCTTGGGAGTTGGGCACTCTAGGCACCCAATTCTGTGTATCTTTGGACTGCATGCAGCCCAAGCCTACACATGACCTTGGTGCAGGGTTATAGGGCGCACTTGCCGTGGAGGCAGTGCTGGGATTAGGTGGTGTACATGAGCAGCCCTAAGCAGGTAGGGCTTCCCTAACCTGGGTAGGGCTGCTCGTGCACATAGCCTTACTGATTTTCATGGCTGTGCATGTGCCTAACATTTTGTGTCAGAGTGTGGCTGCAATTCTTTGTGCCAATTTCCATCTTCTATGGGTTTCCTTCCCCTTTTATTATGTTTTCTTTGCCCCACCCTCCTTCTCATTTATTCTTTCACTGCAAAATGTTTTAAGGTGTTGTTTACAAATGCTAATAATGGTCTAATTTTCAAAGAGAAATGGTCTTTCTGAAAATGTGTCCCCTTATGCTAAGGACAGAACTAATTATTTTTCTGAACCATTATATATCCAAAATTGGTTGGTCAGTTTGGATAATTTTGGGTCCCTGGTTTGGGAATGTAATCAGAAGCCAACTTAGGAAAATAGGGAAATAGGAAACTGCCATATACTGAGTCAGACCATTGGTCTATCTAGCTCAGTATCATCTTGACAGACTGGCAGCGGCTTCTCCAAGGTTGCAGGCAGGAATCTCTCTCAGCCCTATCTTGGAGAAGCCAGGGAGGGAACTTGAAACCTTCTGCTCTTCCCAGAGTGGCTTCAACCCTTGAGGGGAATATCTTGCAGTGCTCACACATCAAGTCTCCCATTCAGATGCAACCAGGGCAGACCCTGCTTAGCTATGGGGACAAGTCATGCTTGCTACCACAAGACCAGCTCTCCTCTCCACTTGAATCTCCTTTGTGTGAATCCCAGTAATTCCTGGTACACTGATGTACTACATACATAGTTCACCATGTAGCTGGCTACCAGATCATTGGCAGTACTGTGTTAGGAACAGTGGTACTGTTGTTCCAGTCTAACAGGCTGTGCGCTTGTACTTCCTCTCCCCTTTCCCCCCTTCCATGGTCAGCTTCACTCCATCACTTCCTGGCACCTGAAGCAGACAAACTACGGTTGATGCAAACTATATATCCCCTTCAAACCAGGGCTGATGTGAATTTCCACTACTGGTTTGGAGGCAAATGTATTTGCATAAGCCAGGAAATGGACAGTTCACATCTGGAGCACGCAAGGGAGAAGGGGAACAAGAGAGTGCTCATGAGCACAAACCATACTCAGCATAGGCAAACCAGGTCAGTAACTTGAAATGAGAACTGATCGTTCTGCCTGAGTTCAGCTAGGCATTTCTGTAGCTGCTGCAGCAGCGTATCTTTGATATACAGTATAGAAATTTGTCAGAATGAACAATACATGCTGACATTATTAGAAACACTTGATCTGACATAGTGGCCTATCACACTCCTGTAACATTACACTAACAATATCTAGCTTTTAGCTTTTGGTTTTAGGTGGGACTGGGGGGGGGGGGGCGCACATGCTTCTAGACAAGTAACATGCCCCCTGCTGTTCCCCACCTCCCCACCCCGCTTTGCTGGGCTCTCTGATAACATGAAGGAAAGGCGCTTTTTACAAACTCGGCAAGCTTGTCTTATCATCCATCGATACAAATATAAAAAGCATTGATATATATAATAAGCAGTTCCCCAAAAGGTCTCTTCGATTAACATTATGGATGGGGCCTGGATGTGAAATATTTTGTATGAGAAATCGAATAGGTGGGACAACGTTTCTCCCACCCAAAAATGCACGTTGCCCTTTCTGTGCCACCTTGATATGTCTTCATTCTCTGGTTCTGCCACTGCTACATGCTAGTGGACAAACTAAGATGTGAACTTTTTCTTCATCTGGAGTGTTTGGAACACATAGAACCTCTTCCCACGATCCGTGAGAAGATCTTCTTCCGGGTCTGCGGGGAGAGCGGGCTTAGCCCCTCTCCCTGCAGACAAGCAGCCACTCGTCGCTGGGCAGGGAGATCAGCCGCCCACATGACTTGCCAGTTCTGTCACGGCAGGGGCTGTGGGGATTGAGGGCCGCGCGGCCCCCAGAAGTTCCAGGATGCCCCATGCGAGTGCATGGGGCATCCTGGAGAGACAGGGGTCTACTTGTGTGTCGCTGCGCGTGACATACAAGCAATGAAATGAGGCTAACAGAATACTCACTCCATTAACCTAATTTATGGGGAGGGTACTTTAGGCAGGCTAGCCGCCTTGGGAGCACCGGGCTCACCCATGATCCCCCCTTAGCCCGCTTTCCGTGGATCATAGGAATAGCCTCATTGATTGTTTTCAGCCACCTTCCTTATCAGCTCTATCCTGATGGGTTGGTAAGCATTTGGGAGAATCTAGTATGCACTTCTAAAAATGTAGCTAGTTTCCTATATACCACAGAAGCCATTTTCAGATGATATTTTTAAAAGGCTGTGCATGAGTACAGCCATCACAAAGCATGCCAGAAGTCCTGCCCCGGTGTGTCACTCACCCTGCCGCCTGCTCCCTTCACTGTTCTTGTGGCATTTGAAGAGGCAAACACTGTAACTGTGATGCTGGGCACTTCTGGGATTAGCAGGCACCTCTCCCTCCATTGGAAATCACCAAAGTTCCCCCCCCCAAGTTTTCTGTTTGGGTTGGAAGTTAGGGTTAAACTGGTGAAGAGTTGGCATTTAAAAATATATTTTAGTGCTTTAATCACATTTTATTATCTTATGTACTGTGTTAATGAACTTTACATATTACTTAATAATATAGAGAGCCAGCGTGGTGTAGTGGTTAGAGTGCTGGACTAGGACCGGGGAAACCTGAATTCAAATCCCCATTCAGCCATGAAACTAGCTGGGTGACTCTGGGCCAGTCACTTCTCTCTCAGCCTAACCTACTTCACAGAGTTGTTGTGAAAGAGAAACTCAAGTATGTAGTACACCGCTCTGGGCTCGTTGGAGGAAGAGCGGGATATAAATGTAATAATAATAATAATAATAATAATAATAATAATAATAATAATAATAATAGCCAAAGTAAAAAAATCCACAACAAACAGCAAGTGCCGCCTTTGTAAAGAAGCAGATGAAACAGTGGACCACCTAATCAGCTGTTGTAAAAAGATCGCACAGACTGACTACAAACAAAGGCATGACAAGGTAGCAGGGATGATACACTGGAACATCTGCAAAAAATACAAGCTACCTGTAGCCAAAAATTGGTGGGACCATAAAATTGAAAAAGTGGTAGAAAATGAAGATGTAAAAATATTATGGGACTTCCGACTACAAACAGACAAACATCTGCCACACAATACACCAGATATAACTGTAGTCAAGAAGAAAGAAAAACAAGTTAAAATAATAGACATAGCAATACCAGGGGGTAGCAGAATAGAAGAAAAAGAAATAGAAAAAAATCACCAAATACAAAGATCTACAAATTGAAATTGAAAGGCTGTGGCAGAAAAAGACCAAAATAATCCCAGTGGTCATTGGTGCCCTGGGTGCAGTTCCAAAAGACCTTGAAGAGCACCTCAGCACCATAGGGGCCACAGAAATCACCATCAGCCAATTACCAAAAACAGCTTTACTGGGAACAGCCTATATTCTGCGACGATATCTATAATAACAACAGCAACAACATTGACAATAAGATTCAGCCATCCCAGGTCCTTGGGAAGGACTCGATGTCTGGATAAAACAAACCAGTCAATAACACCTGTCTGACTGTGTAAACAAGATAATATTGCAAAGCATAGTTATGTGATTGGAGAGTTTGCTGGGATCAAACTTGCATACTATGCATCTGTACGCAGAACGGAGTAATAAATAAATAATTTCCCAGGTATTGATAAAATAGAAGTGGAATTCTATCTATTTTTTGGAAAACAGGAAAGGTCATCACATTTGAAAGGTTGAAATTGCATTTTGGTGCAAAGAGAGATCTGCTGCAGTTGCTCTCATTTACTAATATGACCTTCTTGTAATCAGGCAGGCTTGTGTGGTGGCAATAACATTTTCCAAAGTTCAAATATTTCACTATAAACAACTTACCACCTCAGCACTTCAAAGCTTCGTCTTCAATAAAAATTCTTGCTGTAAGGCAATTCATGTACAGCGACTATATAAAATCCAATAAACAGAACAGAGGAAGCATGAAGGATGGTTAAAAAACAACAACAACCCACCAAAACTTTTTATTCTGTTGGTGTTGTTTTGTCTGTTCCTATCAGCATTTTTGTAGAGAAATATTTTGCCCTGGTTTCTGCATCACCACACTCACCCGTGTGAACCTAATTGTGTGTATAAGGGACTGATGGTTTCAGGCCCCAAATATTATTGTTATCTTATATACTACTAAAAATAAGGGGGGGAAACCATCAACTTACTGGGAAAGGAAGCAATTATGTTTTAAATATATTTAATTAAGATCTTGTATTAAATATTTAAAGATCTTAAAGATCTTGCATAAAATACTTAAATGTCATTTCAGTACCTCAAATATTTAAATATTTTGGACCAGGCTTGATAATCTATCATTTGAACAGTCAAAATATATCTGCAAAACAGATCAATAATTGTATTATCTTTTTACAAATGTAATAAGAATGAGAGAGGATACAAAATTCAATCAAGAGCATTGTTCTGTATTTAAGGTAAAGCTCTGGTAAGAAGGAATTGTGACCTACTATTTCATCTAAAGAATAATTGATTTAACATTCAACTTCTGGAGGCTAAAATTCAATGCAGAATTGAGCTTAAGCTCATTCATTTCAGTGAGTTTAAATTCACTTAAGAAAGAAATATCATTGTAGTTAGTGGGACTTCTGAGAAAGTGTTTTTCAGTTTGAGTTGCATAGTTGCTGGTTTGTGAAAAGTTCAGGATTGTCTTCCCTTAGGGTGGGGGGATCAACCTAATGGATGTTGTGATGCTGAAGAAAAAGGGGTGCCAAAATATGTGGTAAATCAAGTTTTGCAGTTGTAGGTTGGTTGACGGAAGAGTATGTGCAGTGTGCTGTTAGCACAGTCCTTTCTACACACCCAGGAGCTGGGAGAAAGGGGTTTGGAATCAGAGGGCGTGACTTTCAGGGCATGGCATTAGGGCATGAAGCATTTTGTGTGGCCATGAGGGGAGGGTGGAGAGCAGTAGCCTTAAAAGGAGGCACGCAGGTCTTACCTGCTCCCCGCCCACAGACACTGTGGCACTGTTGGTTCTAAAAAGCCATGCTGCATGGCTGCGGTGCTGCTCCCAGCAGCCTGAGCATTGGCATGCATGTGGGCTGCTGGGAGCAGCACCTCAGCCACACGGCGCGTCTTTTCAGAACCAACAGTACCGCGGTGGGGCAGTGGGTGAGCAGGTAAGATCTCCTTTTAAAGCTATCATTCACCCCCCCCCCGAAATGATTCAGCTGTGGCAGCTCAAATCGTTGTGGCATCTCTGTAGTGAGGTGCTGAAACGATTCGGGCACATCCTAACATGGCATTTCTAATGTTACAAGGTAAGCACTGACCACCACCCTTGCTCTTAGTTACGCTGTTCCAGAGATCAGTAGTCAAAATGCAGAAATTTATCATAGCTATATATAACATAAATATAGTATATAAAGTGTATAATGTTTAGAGATAGAGACAGAGAGAGTATAGAAAGTAGAGTTAGTGGCTGACATGATACACAATGCTAACAGGACTGGAAGATACTGGCACACCACTGCTGCTGTGTACATGGGAGCATCAGGATGTGTGCATGGAAAGTACATCAGCCTCAGGGTGCGAGGACAGCAGGCAAGAGGGAAAACACACAGTGAGGGTGGCGAGGAGTTGGGGACAGTGGCAGGCAGCCGCAGGCAGGTGGAGATGATGCTTGCTGGGGGTGGGGTGCCTGCAGTTGCCTTGTTGTGGCACAGTTGCCACCTGAGGCCATTGCCTCACCTTGCCTCATGGGGGAGCCCCTGCTCTCCTCTGATAGTATACTATGACTGGGTTGATAATAAACAGTGTTCTTTGATTAGCTGAGCAGATGTCCACACTGGAGAGTCACACAATTTAGTTAGAGATGATGGGATATGGAGAAACCATCTGAGGACATTCTGCAATGTTTCTCTTTAGGAGAAACCCCGGAAGTCCTCTTTGAATTTCAGTTTTAACTTGGGTGCACCTGAAATTCTCCTTCAAATTTCGTTTTGGAGAATTTGCCGTTCCAGTTGGGCAAAGAGGTGCCTTTTAAATGGTGGCTCTCGTATATTTACCAGCATGCCATTCCTCCGGGGGCTATTGCTGGTGTATCCTTTGTGTTTCATTTTAGTCTGAGAGTCCTTTGCTACAGGGAACCATTTTCTTATCGTACTGTTATTACTTTTGTTATGCAAACTGCTTTGAGACCTCTTTTGGAAAAAGTAGTATACACATTACGAAAAATAATAATTTCCTCTGCTGTGTTATTGCCAGCTTTTGAAGTGGTCCCCAGCTGTTTCCTGTTGACATATGTAATGTAATTTTATTTACAGTCATTGACCAAACAGAGAATAAAAACCAGTAAACATTAAAATATGCATATACATATATACAGTTTAAGATTGGGGTGATATCCCATTATACCTTTTAAAAGCAATATAACTAAACTTAGCTACAGGAACAGAAATTAAAGCATCTTTGTCTGAAAGCAGATGTTTTACAAGGTTAGCATCGGATTGATCTGCCAGTTTACATATTAGAGGAGCAATAAGGCGTTCCCTGGGATACAAATGGAGATTACAGTGGAGAAGGATATGTGCGACAGTTTCTGTATCTCCTCATCCACAACGGCAGTGTCGTTCTTCTAAAGGCACACCTTGAAACCTCCCAGCTAGAAGTGCGGATGGAAAGGAATTAACCCTTACTCTTGTGAATATCCATCGAAACTTAGAGAAAGTAATTGTCGACAGATATTTTGCGGGGAAAAGATCCATATTAGTTCTTATAGCTCTATCAAACTCTGGAAGCGCAGCCCAGTTTTCTTGGATCTCAATATCAACAAAACGTTGTTTCACTACTCTTTTCGCGTTCACTAGACCCAATTCCAGCAGTTGGGCTGCGTCTAAGCCTAGAGAGGTGAGCTTCGTACTTGCTGTAGTACACCATAATGGCTGGGGACTAACTGAAAGAAACTCAGGAATTAAACCAACTGGTCGCAGATGTATTTTCAACCAGAAATAAATAATCAAAAGCCAGGCCCGAGATTCAATTTTTATGAAACCAGCCTCTGTCCTTAAAGTCACATTTGCTGTACATTTTGGTGTACCAAATAAATTCCTCAACAACCCTGATTGGGTTCTTTCCAAAGTGTCAAACCTTGAGTATGGACCTAGTTGTATGCCATACAATAATTGCGGAATGACCTTTGCAGTATAAAGCTTTAAGGCAGCTGGTATGTAGCCTGCACCCTGAGTGCTGAAAAATCTTAAGATTGCTGCTGTGCTGCGTTTTGCCGAGTCTGTGACCATACTAATATGTGCTGATTTCCCAGCATTATGTTGAAAAATTACCCCCAGGTATTTTATTTGATTTACCTGTTCTAGTCGGTGTCCATCTAGCATCCATACAAATTTTTTAACTTTATTGGTGAAACACATGATTTTAGATTTGTCGTAATTAATCTGTAGATGCTCATCTCTGCAGTAAAGTGCTAAGGCATCTAACGCTCTTTTGAGCCCAACCCTGGTATGAGATAGAATTACTGCGTTGTCGGCATACATCAGGATTGGGATTTTCTTGTTGGCTAGTTTTGGTGTGTGTGTGTCAGATGTCTGCAAACACTTTATCAAATCGTTAATGCAAAGGTTGAATAGGTAAGGGGCTAGTACACACCCTTGTCTCACCCCTTTCCTAATGGGTACTAAGTTTGTAAGGTTACCAGCATGGTCTAAACGCACTCTTAAAAAGGAATTTTCATGCATTTTGATGAGCAAGAGTAGAAGCCTTCGGTCCATAGAAGTAGCAGCCAATTTAGACCAGAGACGGCCTCTAGAAACTGTATCAAAAGCCATCTTAAGGTCTATAAAAGCGGCAAACAGGGGTCGCTTATTCCTTTTTACCTGTTTGTCCACAAGATGTTGTAATATTAGACAGTGGTCTAATCCAGATCTGTTAGCTCTAAATCCTGCCTGCTCATCCTCAATAATGCACTCCTGCTCCATCCAAGCACATAGTTTGACACATAAGTGCTTGGCATAAAGTTTACTTATGATATTTAAAAGGCTTATTGGTCTATAATTAAAGGGATCATCCCTTCTGCCTTTCTTATGGATGGGAGCCACAATCGCCGTTCCCCAATCCTGGGGGAATTGTGCTGTTTGATCAATATGTGTGAAGAGAGCAGACAGCACAGGAGCCCACCAATCTTTGTAGAGCTTCAGAAGTTCCGGTGGGATACAATCGTTTCCAGGTGCTTTTCCGCATTTCAGTTGCATGATTAATTGCTCTATCTCTTTAGTGGAGACCGGAGACCAGTGTGGTAATGAACCTATTTGAAGGGGGCCTTGGGGAGAGATATCATTATAAAGTGCCCGAAAATGAGTTTCCCATAATTCTGGGGTTATTGAGCAGGCCTGAGCTGTTTCTTTAAGAGCGTCTCAATCTACAACAATTAGCTGGAGATCATGTTAGCTCCTTGCCATGAAAAGGCTCCAAGCCTGCTGATTTCTGCATATCCAATTGCTGTTAAAGACACAGGAGCAGACCAACCTAGATTCTGTCCTTTGTCTTAGCCAGGTGGCAGGGCTACCCTGTAATTAGTAACCTGATTCCTTGCTTCAGCCATTACCTCGGACATGCAAGTACAGGCTCTTGTGCTTCCTTTCCTCCCGCTTGTGTTTAATGCCCAAGCCACTGCTAGACTTTACGTGATACTACTGTATTTCTATTAGTATCTAGCACCAACAGTTTTCTTAGGTGTTGTACAGAACATAGGACTGACATGGGCTGACATCCAGACTGATACTGCACTAGTGTGAACATATTTTACTAAGTAGATCTGCTGAATCGGAAACTTGGGTTCCACACTAGACTTTTGGCATGCCTCCTGCTGTGAAATCTCACCCTTGGTCTATATATGTTCCATATATGGGAATGATATGAGCTAGCCACTGCCCTTGTTGTGCAGGACCAAGTGCACAAGAGGCTGGCAACTTTGAGCATCTGCTCATCTAATGTGACCTTCTTGCATGGGTGCATCCTTGTTTGTTGTGCAAGCTCAACATTAATCTGGATGTCAGCCATGGTCTCAGTCCAGAAAGCAGTCCTTGGTTATAGCTCAATAAACTAAGACCATAATGTAAGTTCAGACTTTCACAATTTTAGCTGCTAGAGATAAAAATAAAGCAGTAGACTAGGGTCTAAGCTTCACAGTATGTTGGGGTCTACATTTCTTTAATGAAGGACAAAGCTAGAAATAGCAAAGGAGGAACTGGGAAGTGTGACAAATGGAATATAGACCCTGAGGAAAGTGAACAGCCAGAGATGATCTGTTCTATTATGGCAATCATAAAATCAAAATATTGCACTATCATGCCAGAAGCATCAATTACACTTCTGTAAGTTAAATTAAAAGATTATTTTCTTCTAAGAAGACATTGATCAATGATTGCAACAATGATTCCAAAAGTTACTTTATCTATTATTTAGAGTCTAGGGAGTATGATGGATGTAAGAAGAGACAACTTGAAAAACAAGTACACTTTTGTTTAGTTATAAAATATCCTCTAATTGTTAATGCTCATTAGTCAGAGCACTCAGGCTTTTGTGCAGACAGTTGATCAAAGCTTTATTTCCATAAGACTATAAAAGCATCATTTCAGATTTCAGGAAGAATGGGGGCAGGGAGGAAATTCAGCAAGACCCAAAGCCTGCTCTTAGATGCATTTAAGGTTAAGCAGCAAGACATAACATGTATTGATTATTGTTACTTTTAAAAATATACTTCATAATTACTAATAGAATATCAATATATAGCAACCCCATTCTGAGCAGACCCTTTCTGGAAAGCAAAGGGATTTGTGCAGGATTATTTATGTCCAATAATAGCAGAGGAGTATGGTTATTTATGCCCATTTAACTGGTTATAACCGTAGTCACCAAAGGCTATTTCACACATCGCACAGAGGCAAATTCAGGTTTGTTACCAAGTGCATAACTCCAGGACTTCTCAAACTTAGGTGCCCAGATACTGTTGGACTATAACACCATCATCCCCAGCAACAATGGCCAAAGGCCATTGTGGATGATGGGAATTGTAGTTCAAAAACATCTGGGCACCCAGGTTGGAGAAGTCAGGCATAATCAGTGGGAAGCGGTAGCCAATCTTGGCTCCCTGGCAAGTGTAAACTGTATGATACCTATCATACAAACACATATGTGGCATTTACAACCTAGATTAATTTCAGTCTTGGTTGTACACCTATTCAATTATGTAATGTGTGAAGCAGTGCATATTGTATAGAGCTGGACTCTATAGGTGCTCCTAAGGAATCATACATGATCTAAAATGTGGGAGAGAAGAGTGTACTTTTAAAAATTGTGCTCCTGAACTCCAGGGCCAATAAGTGGTTCTTGCAATAGCAGCACTGGTGAGTGAATGGGTGAAGGCGCTTAGCCTCACAGTTAGTAATAAGAACACTGAAACCCAGTCTAGTCATACAAACCACCTAATGGCACAGCAGGGAAACAACTTGACTAGCAAGCTAGAAATTGCCAGTTTGAATCCCCGTTGGAATATTTCCCAGACTATGGGAAACACCTATATCAGGCAGCAGTGTTATAGGAAGATACTGAAAGGCATCATCTCATACTGCACGGGAGTAAGGTAAAACCCTCCTGTATTCTACCAAAGAAAACCACATGGCTCTGTGGTTGCCAGGAGTTGACACCAACTTGATGGCACACTTTACTTTACTTTACTTTACTAGTCATACAGCAGAGTCAAGGGGACTGAACCATTTCAGAAAGCAGGTAGGTAATTACATTTCTGAGTGCCCCTTACATTAATAACCAGTCCAGCAAGCTAAATTTAAAAAAAATCATTTTCAGGGTGCTTTTATTACTTGGAGAAGTGGACAGAAGTGGTAAGCCCCACCTCTAGCCTGAAGGGATATGATACAATCCCTTCTAATACCTCATTCTGCTCATGTATTGATTCAGGCTGAGTGCTGGAGTGAGAGGAATATACAGGAAACAGCCAGGCTCTCAAATAAAGGATAAAGGCTCTCTATGGCAAAAAGCATAATTTTGCCTCATCCTGTTAATATTTCCCTTTTGGGTACAACCTACATTTCAAGATTCAGGGCAGCACGATTCCAGTAACATTGGGACCACACTGTATATTTGTATTATGCGACATGCTTAGAATAAAGACCAAATATTGGTACGACCTTAAGAGTGACTTACTATCACCACACAACACAAAAAGCTACTGCATAGTCACAAAGTGTATTCAATGACACTCAACAGATGTCGCAAAACACAATGTGGCCATTCTCATGACCTTGCTGGGGAGAGCAGGCTATACCCAGGTAGGGTAGAGCTTGTGGTGAGAATGACCTTAACGGCTGACAAATTGTGCAAGGGTACATATTGCACAAGGTACTTCAGCCCAGTATCATTGTGTTTACACACGAGCGCAAATGTTACACAAGAGCAAATCTGTTATTTCCGATGGGCTTACTGTTTTGTGATGCCATTTACACAGGTTGTGTACATGCAACATCACTGGGCTGATGTACCCTTGAGTGGTATGTCAGCCACTGATGGGAGTAACAACATTATGAAATGAAACACACATTCTTATTTTTTAAAAAGAGGTGCAGAGGAGTGCACAAAGAATATTCACATCAGAGCCTGCTCTCTGTCTCTCCTCTTAGCTGTACAACTCAAATGCCCTAGTGGGCCAAAACCATCCACAACTTGGTGTGCAGGGGGCGAGGTCAATTTTTAGCACATTACATTGAAATTAAAAATATTATTAGTTACTTCTGGATCTATTCCCCATCAATGGACCCAAGGATAGTGGCCAGGAAATAGGTCCCGTCCCTGCTCAATCAGTGGGGCACCTGGAGCGCATGTCAGCCCCAAACAAATGCCAAATCCTCTCCTCTCCCTAAACTGTCATTGCTTTCAGGCTGTAATCCTAGGCATGAATAGGGAGTAAAGCTTGCTGGGAACACCATGGAACATATTTATGAGAAAACATGCGTAGGATGGTACTATAAGGCAGTTTCCAGCTCCTGTGTTGCTGCAGGATACCTGGGGGCCAGTAAAATAGTCCCTGTGGGCCGAATCAGGCCCCTGGGCCTTATGTTGTGCAGGCCTGGATTAGAGCCTATCAACGGAAAGAGAAGTGCTTTAGAACCCCTTGCTCTGTTGGACTTCCTTCCCATGCTTCCACACTATAGTTCCCATGTGGCAGTGGGAGAACTGATATGTGCCCCCCCCCCACAAAAGTACAAGATAATTTGGAAAACAATATTTAAGGGGGTCTCAGTTTACACTTGTACTTGATGAGCTGATGGTAACTTGAGAAGAGGCAAGTTCACATGATATAAAAGGGAATGAGAAATCAACTCCTTTACAATAAATAACTAAGAAATGCATTAGATATATATGTATGAGGGTTTTTTTTTAATGTTCACTTAATTTTTGTTTTGTTTTTCTTTTTTTGTTTCATTTTTGTTTTCATTTTCCCATTTGTTTTCAGGTTTTGCTTTTCTGAATAAAATAAACTGTGTATCTTATTTGTCTTTGCTCTATAAAAAGCAGCTTTAATTTTTTAAAGTCCCAACAGTGGTACAGTATTCATTGTAAAAAAGAAAAATGTTTCCCAGAGGTAGATGGCCAAATCTATGTTTCATTCTGTTATCTTTGTGCTGCCTTTTCCAGAGCAAAAAAATTTCTTGTATTTTGTTTAGCCCCTCAAAATGGCACCAATAGTATCTTTTGTATGTAGCCTTTAAATTTGTTCCTATTATTTGCATTTTTATATACCTAGTGATGTTAATATCAGTGTAAAGTTTGTTAGATTTGTCTTGGGTTCTGCAAAATTGCACTGACTTATTTAGATCACAATTCCTATTCCTCTTAAACACTGAAATTCATAACCCCAACTCTCATGCTTCTTGTTCTACCCACAGCAGATGATGAAGTTGACCTCCATTCCACTATAACTGGTACAGTATACCAGTATTTTTACAGTATTTGTAGAACCAGTATTGTATAGTCTTGGATAAAAGTTTATACTCATGACAACATACCCAGAATGTAATTGTGTAGTCCTACCCTGATGGCGAAGTGGGGAAATAACTTGCCTAGCCCACAAGAGGTTGCCAGTTTGAATCCCCACTGGTATGTTTCCCAGACTATGGGAAACACCTATATCGGGCAGCAGTGATATAGGAAGATGCTGAAAGGCATCATGTCATACTGCACGGTAGATGGCAAGGGTAAAACCCTCCTGTGTTTTACCAAAAAAACCCACATGGCTCTATGGTCACCAGGAGTCGGCACTGAATCGATGGTGCAACTTTACTTTACTTTACCCTGAGTTAACTTACTTCTATAGCAGGCATTGAGGTTATTCACACAATCAAACACTGTATTCTACCCGGGTTTGGGAGCTGTTTGTGCTCCCAATTTTTAACTCCCAGATCCAGGAACAACACAGTTTTTGATTGTGTAGAACACAGTTTTTGACTGTGTAGTGACCTCATCGATTCTAGCAAAAGTGTTAAGAGTTACCTTCATAATGTAATCCAAAATGGCTATGAGCAAAACATCTTTTATCTACTTAACTTGTATGCTGCCCTTAGCGTTTCTACAGTAGTGCGGCATAGAAAAATGTAAAATAAATATATACTTCAGATCATAAAACGGAGTACTGCTGAGCTTTTGCACAAATGTTATTCATATTGATAGATCTTGCAACAAGAGAACTTCCTGTGGATTGCAACCATGGCAATAATGCAGGGCTAAAGAGGCTCATTGCCCTGATCCAGGTCGCATCATATACAATGTATCAGATGCAACAATATATGTGCCCTAGATGGGAATGTGGATCAGATGGGCACTGCAATGCAGATAAGAATGTGTATCCAAGGCCCTGCTTCTGCACATAAATCCCCCTTGCTGAATTGAGGCATGTTGTTTTCAATAAACCGTCCTACTTAGGTAGCTCCACAACTAAACAAAATGTGAATGCTTTTGGGGGTGGGGGTGGGGGCTATAAACTGGAAATGTTGCTTTAGAATGAAATCATATATTTTTTAAACACAAAATGATACATTTATTGTTATTATTAATTATTATTACTATTTAACATATTTTTATACCACCCCAAATTTACCCTTTTTCCGCACTTAAAGTCTGTTATATTTTTAGATATCTCTCAAATTGTGCCCAGCAGATGGTTAAACTAATTATTCCTGTACAGATGTACTACTATAGATGAGGAAAAAATATGAACATATTGGACAATATGGACAATATTAACATACAGGAATATCTTCCTAATGAGGCAGACATTCCAGTATGCTAATATTGTCCCCCTTTTCCGAGAAGTAGTTACAATAATGAACAGTTGGGTTTGTGTTCACTGAAGGCTGTAAGGCAATCCCCCCCCCGCCCCGCAAAGCTTAGGTTATAAGAAAGAGAAGAAGAAGAAGAAGAAGCAGTAAAGCAATTTTAGTTACAGCACAGAACCCAGTGCCTTAAAGAACACCGTTCTAACCTGACCTAGAGAGTTATAAGCAGCCCACCCTATCAGTTAGATGCCAGCAGGCTCCTAATCACAGGCAAGTGTTAACGACAATGGATGTTTCCCAGATGAGAAAGAGTTACTGAGAAATTCTCATTTCCCAGATGAGAAAGAGTTTGCTGAGAAAGAGTTACTTTGGTCCATGGGACTGGGCTGTAGTCTAACTAGAAAGATATTTTACCATACAAATGAAAAGTCTTTTGGATCAGGTTAGAGAGGGAGAAAAGTGAACCAACAGACCTTTGGCAGAGTCCACCACTACAGTTACAAACATATATCTCCTTATTAATTAACCCTCATACTAAGTCATGATTTTTACTCATGGGTAGGACTTCTTACTCCCAAGTAGTCCCGTTGATTACATTGGATACCCCGCCCCCAACCTATCCAGATTACAGAACCTACAATGATTTTATATTTAACTCCAAGGGAATGCAGTGGTGACCCCTGAACCCCGACCATGGCACCCTGTGCAACTGCACAACATTTGAGAACATGCATGGCTAGCTATGAAAAATGACAGTTTCAGACTCAATACTAATGAAGATCCAAACTTCAGCATCTCAGCATTTAAGCTGAAAAGATACACTGGGTCCATTTGGACATAGTGTGAAACCTTAAGTAGACTAACCTGTGGTTGATCTGTGAACCTGGGTATCATTCCACAGATGATTGTTCAGCTGCAGTTTCCCAGCCCCTGACTTCTGGGCAGGAAGACCCCCCCCTCTTCCTGATCCACTGAGGCTGCATTCCAGCAAGCTCCCTATTGTGTATGTCACCAGAATGTGGGCAAGTCCACAGTCTTTGAGGGTGTGTCCAGTGCAATCATGACTTTTGGAGCTCAGTTGCCTACCCTTGGAAGGAAAAGGCATTTTAACCCTTTCTTCACACCACTTGCACCTCTGCTCTTGCAAGAGCCCTGAAGCCATACTGTCTCACACAAACACATTTACTGTTACCAGGAAAAGGAGAAGAGGAGCACTAGTTTTCTGTTACACTGAGAGGGGATCACGATGGCATCCTAGGAGAGAATATGTATATGAGAGCAGGCAAAGGGTGTGGTCCATTGTGACAAAGGATGCTCTTGGTTTTGTGGACCCGGGGCACGCTGTCGAGGAAGCCCCAACACACTCCTGCCCCCATGTCAGCTTGCTGGCCAGGAATTCTGCTGGGGAGGCCACTGGGGAGACCAATGGAGACCCGAAGTACATGGTGCCTTTGGTTTTGGGAAAGAATGGGGATGGATCCTATGTCCACAGCCAAAAGGGCCAGGCGGGGACCAGCATTGTGGCATATGTGAGAGGAACCATTTCATTAATGACACACCTGAGCAAGTGTAGTTGCTCAGCAAGGTATACTTTCTAAGGTGTTAAGTGAGGAGTCTGGTTGGTAAGCAGGGTTTTGATTTCCCTGGATGTCTGGACAGTGTCTGTATTTTTAAGGTTCTCATGGACGATGTTGTTCCCTCCAACTGCAGAGAAGGGTGCCCTCAACTCTGTATACATGTGTGTGTGTGTGTGTGTGTGCGCGCACACACACACACAACATTGACGTCCCCCAACAACAACAACCTGGGCCACTCCAATGCCAGCTCAGCAACCAGGTCTGTCAGCTTTGTTAGGGACTCCACTGGGCAGCAGGGTGAT
The DNA here is from genome assembly GCF_027244095.1 of Hemicordylus capensis. Classification (NCBI taxonomy): domain Eukaryota; kingdom Metazoa; phylum Chordata; class Lepidosauria; order Squamata; family Cordylidae; genus Hemicordylus; species Hemicordylus capensis. The sequence continues at coordinate 386,225,248 of NC_069657.1, read as the reverse complement.
TGGTACACCAGAAGAAGTCCCAATTTATCCCTGGTCCCTAGAGTTAGGTACACACATTCAATACAGGCCAAATCCCTGACAGGGATCCTGGTAAGGGAGATGGTATTCTTTTACACCACAGCTAACCCCACCTCCCTGCCCACATCCTCTCACCTGCTCCACCATGGAGTAACCCTCTGGGAGAAGCTGGGACCAAACCGGACCACTAGCCTCTCTCACCCAGGTCTCTTGTGATACATACCAAGTCAGCTCCTTCATCCACGATCAAGTCATGTATCAAGCCATGGATCCCTCCCTTGTTGTCTCTTTGTTTGAGCCCTTGTTTCCTTTGCCAGAGTTTATGTTCCTTTCTGTTCTCTTCATTTGGGCAGGACTTCCATTTTCTGAAGGAAGTCTTCCCTTTTATAGTTTCCCTGACTCTACTTGTTAGCCATGCTGGTGTCCTCCTGTACTTGGTGGTACCTTTCTTCCTTCTTGGTATACATTCCAACTGAGCTTCTAGCATTGTGGTTTTAAATAAGTTCCATGATTTCTGGAGTGATTTAATTCTCCTGACTTTCACTTTCAGCTTCCTTTTTACCAGTCCCCTCATTTTTTGATGGGGAGTCCCCTCATTTTGGCCCAGCTTGCCAGAAAATCCCAGGATCAAGTCATGCACATTCCCAAGGAGCATGTCATGAGAACATGTGCACTGATCCCAGATTGGTGTTGCAAACACCTCATATTTAACCAGGATCAACCAGTCAAATTCAGGTCTATGATTAATGATCCTGGTTAAATGCCAGTCAGTCACAGCATGGATCTGAGATCAGCAAATAAATCCTGAGTTCTCATGACGTGCTCCATAGGAGTGCAAGTGGCAGGGTGACTGGAATCTTATGGTAAAGTGGGCTTTTTTAATCGTGAAAACCTAACCTATTTAAGCAGATATAAGCTATAGGTTAGAATAGAATGCTTTCTCCATTTGGAGAATACAATCACTCCCCATTTAAGAATTGTCTTTTATTGGTTCAGTGCCATCATCTTGGCATTAATAGTTATGCTTCTGTTTCATACTTTTGTGTTATGTGGTTTGCCCTTCTTTCCCTGTAGCGTACTTGATTAATTATAGGAGACATTGCAAAGAATATATCAATATCCAAAGCCACAATGCCCCAGGAGCACAGCATTAATAATCAACAGCCAGCCCAATGCTGGTATATCTCTGCAGGACCACACATTACAAATACAATCCAAAATACTTGAAGGATTTCTTTCTTGACTCCGCAGGTGATCAAGACACTAGCCAATCTCATATGTTTCTTCCTTCCCAGTCTGACACCCTGAAAAACCATTCTTGGTCAGCATAGGCAGTTCCGAGCTAGTTAGACCATAAGCTACTGACAGTCTGACTCAGTTGAAGGCAGTTTCCTATCTTCCATGTGCCGTACTGATATTGTATCTGCTGAGACATCTTTGGAAAAGACTTCCACACAATGAATCAAACTGAAGACATAATGGAGCCGGTTAACCATTCTCTGAGAGGAAAATTAGCTACTGCTCAATTTCATGTGTTAATTCATATATGTAAGAACCTTAAACTGCCAATTCAGTTTCATTATATTGATTAATTTTCCCTGTGCTGGTTTTAAGTGGTCCCAACCATAAATTGAGGGTCACATCACAATCTAGCAAGGAATCACAATCTAGTAGCTAACATGGGAAGAGGTTTCTGCTCACTGATCTCCTTTACCAAGAACAAACAAACTGAAATAAGAGGGGAAAGATCCCACATCCAGCATATAGGTGAGTATTTACAGAAACCATTACATTTTGAAAGGCATTTTTAATCCACCATGTGTCTTGTAACAAGTTGCTACCATTTCTCCTTTTTGATAGATATGAAGGCTATTCTCACGAGCAGCAGAAACTGGGCTAAGGAAGCCCAGCCCGGTTGCTGCTGCTCATGTGCTGCACCGGGAGCCACACAGCTCCCAGCAGCCAGCCCTCCTAGATCCCTCCTTAAACAAAGTTAATGGAGAGATCGCTCTGCTACCACCGTTTTTTCGATAGTGTGCCACTGTGGCATGCCTTCATGCTGAGGCACCTCATGAGGAGTCCCCCAGTGGGGAGGCTACAATAAGAATGCTCTCATGCAGAGCAAGAATCCCTTTGCACGCGTTGTAGTCTTGTGGCTACAATGAGAATGCTCTCTCGCAGGGCATTCTGGGACTTCCGGGGGCCAGAAGGCCCCCAATCCCCACTGCCCCAACCAGCTCCAAGACTGAGCCATTAATCATGTGGGCAACCAATCCAGCTGCCCAGGGAGGGCTTGGAGATCATCAGAGGCGTATCTAGGGAAAATAGCGCCTAGGGCAAGCACTGAAATTGCGCTCCCTGTCCATCTGACACCATCTTTCAGATAACTTTACCATAATATCAGCTGAAAAATACAGATCAAGCTCATTAATCTTTTAATATTTCAATAACTATTTAGCAGTGCACGTAGCCAGACCAAAAAATGCTGGAAAACTACAAATTTCATTATGCTGGGGCTCATGAAATACCCAAATACCATGTGGAGGTGTAATTGGAAAACTAAACAGAAGTGCCTGTCTAATTTTCTACTATGCATTGTAGCATCATTATTACATAAGTTTTAAAAATAAATGGAGAATTTGACTTTCCCCAGATACTCTGAAAATAATTAAAGGATATACAGAGTAAACTGTGTCACTGCTTGGAATATATCCTAGTCTTTCAGAAAGACAATTAAAATGAGATAAAGAGAGCAAGAAACTCCCAGTGGGCCTTCATACTAAGGATTTCACACTGATTCAAAGACAAACTCACCATTACTAGCCATATTATTAAGACATCACATTTAACTCACTTATCATAAGAAGCAAAGTAAGAGCAAATGAATACAATGCTAGGTCATAAGCTTCAGCTCAGTATTCACAAGCCCCAATTCTCTGTCCATAGTGCCAAACTGAATAAGTGTACAGTGACTTATATTATATTAATTTTTTTTAAAAAAATTACCTGTAGCCCCTTTGGGGGGCTTCCTAAAGGCCGGGGGGGTCTGCAAAGGTTCCCCCTCCCCCCACTGGCCTCTAGGGCCTCACAGGGACCATTTGAGCATGTGCAGTGGCCATTTTAAAAAATAATTTTTTTAAAAAAAAATGGCCGCTGAAAACAAAATGGCCACTGTGCATGCTCAAATGTGTACTGTTTCCAGCAGTTTAAAAACACACATACTTTGATGTATAAAGGCTACAGGAGCATCCAGAGCAGATAGAAAGAGCAAAGTTCTTTCCACAGACTCAAACGAGAATATGGTGATACATAGTTAATACAAATATCTTTAAAAATTAAGATTAGGTCTGCTTAATATCAATATTCCGGGTTTCTATTCTGGGCCCCAAACATTCTGGGACCCAAGCCAGAGATGTTCAAATGAAGCAGAAGGTTATGTATCTGCTAGTGTGCTTCAGAATCTATTCCATTCTTTCTATTGAACTCAGCCCAGATCCCATATTAGAAGAAAAGGAGACACCTGGTCAGATTCTCTGTTAAGAGCAAATGAGACATGTAGTGCCCACTTTCTCACTTGATCAGTACTATCATAGTGTGTTGACAGTATATATGTGCAACAATCATGTAGACCATGTTGCTCTCCACACAAGTAGTCTGGAGAGCCATAAGGGGATTAGCAGGGAGAGACCTGCTCTCCCTGCAGACGATCTCCAGGGGTGTATCTAGGGTAGGGCAGGCAGGGCACGTGCCCCGGGCGCCACTTGAAGGGGGGCACCATTTTTTTTTTTAAAAAAATTAATGGTCACCAAAAACAAAATGGCCACCACGCATGCTCAAATGGCCTCTGTGAGCCCCTAGGCCTCACATTTGAGCATGCACAGTGGCCATTTGAGCATGCACAGTGGCCATTTTGTTTTTGGTGACCATTAATTTTTTAAAAAAAAAAATGGTGCCCCCCTTCAAGTGGCGCCCGGGGCACGTGCCCTGCCTGCCCTACCCTAGATACACCCCTGGAGATAGTCTGCAGGGAGAGCAGGTCTCTCCCTGCTAATCCCCTTATGGCTCTCCAGACTGCTTGTGTGGAGAGCAACATGGTCTACATGATTGTTGCACATATATACTGTCAACACACTATGATAGTACTGATCAAGTGAGAAAGTGGGCACTACATGTCTCATTTGCTCTTAACAGAGAATCTGACCAGGTGTCTCCTTTTCTTCTAATATGGGATCTGGGCTGAGTTCAATAGAAAGAATGGAATAGATTCTGAAGCACACTAGCAGATACATAACCTTCTGCTTCATTTGAACATCTCTGGCTTGGGTCCCAGAATGTTTGGGGCCCAGAATAGAAACCCAGAATATTGATATTAAGCAGACCTAATCTTAATTTTTAAAGATATTTGTATTAACTATGTATCACCATATTCTCGTTTGAGTCTGTGGAAAGAACTTTGCTCTTTCTATCTGCTCTGGATGCTCCTGTAGCCTTTATACATCAAAGTATGTGTGTTTTTAAACTGCTGGAAACAGTACACAGCATATCATTGTGTAACTTGTTCAGATTTCCAGGAAATTTATTTGTGCTGATGATGCCTATGAGTCAATAAGGCAACAAACAAACAAACAAGAGAGCATTAACTTGGTAATATCAAAATGTAATGCACAGACAAACAAATAATCTACCCTGGTTTATCAGGAAAGGGTTCTGCTGAAGTCTTTGGCTGCCATGACCTGATTATCTAATGCCAACGAGAGTTCCTTGTGGCATGGCTGCTGTGAGCAGGAAAGCAGCAGCACCGCCGGGGAGGGCAGCAACTGCACATTCTGCACTACCAAAGTCTTGCCAATTCACCACAACGGCAGAAACTATGGCAGCACCGGTTGCACAACCACCGTCCTCCCCAGTGTCACTGCTGCTTCCCTGTTCACAGCATCATTGCCGCAAGTCACTCCTGTCACTATTAGGCGGCAGGCAATGTTAGCCAGTATTTATATACATTAAAACTGAATAAATACATTTAGCTAGTCTTAAACGAAACAGTTTGCATCCACATTATAACACAACGTATCAGATCCTGGCAAGCAACCATGCAGCATTCATGTGGAGAGTCTGGGAACAGCCGAGCAATGAGAGTTTTCCCACCTAGCCTTCTTGGGCTGCACAGTGTTCTACCCAGGAAACTGCCCCAGTGGAGCCATAGCCCCAGAACGGGGAGAGTCACCAGTGCCAACGCTTTCCATGAGAATACTCACAGGCACTCTGGTTGCCTGATGCGATATCCTCTGGAAGTGCCGCTGTCCTCATTTGAGCAGAAGGGAGGCACTGTGGTAAGGTAGTTTGCTCTTAAATTGCTCCATGTCAGCACTATTTTAAAAAGATTTGCAGAAGGATGTGTAGCAACTCTTAAGTAGAATTGACGCTCACAGGCCTGGCACCTGGCACCCAGCCAACTTCTGCTTTGCACTGCAGGAACCAAAGAACCAACTGCAAAGACAGGCTTTCTCCAGGCTTGACAGGTAATTAAATCTTCACTTCTTGCCTAGCTCTGTTCTTACCAAGCACGTCAGTATCCCCGCCAAAGTGTGTGGGAAGTATTTTTTAAGACTGTTTGAGGCCTTGAATTTAGTTCCCTGCCCTCATATATCATTTTAATTTAGCTTATTATTTCAGAATTGCTTAGATTGTTGTGTAAATAAGATATCCTGAATCCAGAGTCCAACATTTGCAGGGTAATTCCCAGGCTCCTAGCATGGATGTAGTCTCATAGGGATCAATAGCATTACACAAAAATAAACAATCTATTAATGTCCCTCAGTTTCATTTATTCACAATTCCAGTGAAATTACTGAGAGTTCTGCTTAATAAGAAGTGGTTTACACCTAGGCACACTGGAAGCCAGCTTAAGAAAGAACATAATACATCGATAGAAGTTAATCATGTAGATAGCCATAAATTTGCTTTCTATTTTTTCTGCATCAATTCCCAGTGTTGAAGAGGCAAGCCACTGTTCAGTTAAAAAGCAGCTTGTCTCTTTGAAAATATAAATTGCTTTGGTAACTATAGAAACAAAACTCTGACATTGTACATGGTTCTATTCTACATGCATATGCCATTTTAAAAAATATTTTGCCATCACGCTTGCTTCTTTAAATTCCTATTTAGTTATCAAAATGTGTGAACAATAGAACAAATGTTACAACATCCATAATTTGAATTCTTTATTGGAATTTAGGAGAGCCCTAAAGACCTACCTGTTCGGCCTGGCCTTCCAGTGCTCTTAAATTCTTTTAAAGGGTCTTTGATGTTTGTGAACTGCCCTGAGCTATTTTGTAAGGGCGGTCTAAAAATCGAACAAACAAACAAACAAACAAACAAATAATAAACTCCACTCAGATTTATATTGTGAGGAAAAGCCATGCTTCACACACATGTGTGCCAGTCATTGAGGAAGGGTGCCACCTGTATTTTGGAGTCAGCAATGTATAAAAAAGTAAAATTTGAAGAAATCATAAGTTCTGGTGCTTTTAGGTTTGAAAGTAACTTTAGTGAGTACCTCCTAGATAAAAAAAAAATCTGTCATATCGCCAAAGGGCATTCCTTTGGGCAATATGTGTCTTAAAAATAAGCCCTATCAACTGGCCCTATCCACCCCAGCACAGTACCTCCAGTGACTGTTGCTGGTGTCTATCTTATGTTTCTTTTTAGATTGTGAGCCTTCTGGGGACAGGGATCCATCTTATTTATTTATTATTTCTCAATGTAAACCACCCTGAGCCATATTTGGAAGGGTGGTATAGAAATAGAATGAATGAAGGAAGGAAGGAAGGAAGGAAGGAAGGAAGGAAGGAAGGAAGGAATAAAAAACACAGGAGAACCTTTAACTGGAAATTATTCTGTTGCAAAATCAAAGCAATTGTTCCATTATGAAATACAGGCAACTTTTCACAGATATCCTTATACTGAGATTCTTGGATAACTTTTCAGTGATAAATATTGTAGATATTATCTAATCTTGTAGGTACTGAGCTACTAGTAATTTATAATTATGGATATTACATTGAACCAGCACATAACTAATGACCAATAGATTAAACCAAAGAGGAAGACAGACAGTCTCTCAAGAAATGCAGCCATCTTGCGATTAAAATGGCTTTCATTGATAACCATGAATGTGTTCCACTTCTTCAGAAGTTCATTTTTAATGTGATGTTATACTTAATACTTGCTACATTTGTCACATGATGATTCCCAGATAAAGTCCTGCTAGGCTATTGGTAATATTACACCACTCATTCTAGAAAATTATGATTCCCTTGCATAGGTTTTTGGAAGTAGGCTGCTTGCTTCTTGTTTACAGACAACCTTTCAACTGAGAACAGCCATTCAAAAGCGTCAGTGGAGCGTCCAATAAACATAATGATCTAAGAACCAAGCTGTAACCAACAGTGGCAGCAATTATAATAATCTATTGCAGCAATATTGCTGGATAGGGCTCCATGAAGCAGCCCCAGTTCAATTTGGGAGTCACCTTGGTGTTTTGGGGTGGGTGGTTCTATTTGGAGATTAGGGGGTGTTCCTGTTTCACTTCAGTATTATTTAAAACAGTTGTTTTGTTTCAGGGCTGAAACTTTGTCCCCTCACCCCAGTCTGAGCACTCTCCCAACCCTTCCAGTTACTGGATGGGTAGGGGCCAGCTGACTGCATTTATTTTTCTCCTAGTGTGGTAAGTGAGCAACATTTTTTTGCAGCCTCAATTTTGTACATTTTTACTTTAAAAATGGAACTCAGAAGTCTTTCCTCCCTTCTTCCCTGAGGTTCTGGAAAAGGTGTAGATGGGTGTAGAACTGTAGTTATTTTCCAGGGCTGCAGCAGTGGCCACAGCCCCTGAAAAAACTACATTTCTCTGGACTCCACAGAAGAATGAAAACAAGGCTTCTGGGTTTCATCTTAAAAGATGCTGCTCCCTTGCAATGCTGGGAGAAAAATAAGGTATGGGTAGGAATGGGTAGAACCCAGCCTGTGCTCTACACATTCTGGTAAGTAAGAGGACTTGGGTGTGAGTGATGAGGTGAGGTGAGGTGAGGTGAGGGGCTGAAGCAGCTGAATCGCATCAGAAGTGAATGAGCCTGATTGAGGCAGAGCCACCATTGAGCAGTTGGGTTCAAAGAATTTGGGCCACCAATCAAAAGGGCCATGCACGAGCCCACCTTCATGTGCAAAAGGTGTGTGGCCTGGTTGCCGGACGGCCTGCCTGAGCCCTCCAGAGTGCATTTCCAGCCAGCATTTGCTGGCTAGGTGCATTTATTTCCATTTCTCTCCCTTGCCGGAGGGAGAGGAAAGGAAATAAATTTAGCCAGCCAGCAAACACTGGCTGGAAATGAGCTCTAGAGAGCTTGCATGGGCTCTCTGGAGCCCGGGCCATGCCCCTTTTGTACGTGACATCAAAATGTCTGATTCAACCATGGGTACTTTGATTTGGGTCAGTCAAGTAGCGTTCCTGTACAGATCCAAATTGAAGCTTTTTTGAACTGGGCTAATTCTCTTCTGAATCAAATCAGGCACTGAAGCTTAATACAGTCTTGTTACTGGATCAAATAAATTTAAGGGGGGCATCAAGGAATCATTAAGCTAAACATAAGGATCCTAGAAAGGTTGGAGTGGACTTTGGGATAAGTGAAGATGCCTCCCCAGGCCCCTGCCTTCTTCTCTCCTCTCCATGTCTTTGCTGCAGAAGAATTGTAAGGAGATGGTGAAAAACAAGAACCTTCTCTGTTTGTCTTTTCTCTTGCTTCTATGCAAATGATATCACACACACTCCACACACACAAGTGCAACGAGCCAGCTGTTGTCCTGCCAGCACCCCCACTCCCTAAGGGACCCAGGGACATTTGTCCCACCTTGTTCAATTATAGTTACACCCTTGCTTGACATCCTCCAGTGTCAATGCATAAACTGCCCCCAAAGCCTTTCAAAATCAAACAAATTAGTCTCTGCATAAAATACCAACTAGGCAGAAATCAGTCTAAACCAGTAGCAACACAGAGGTGCTAGGAGAGGGGGACAGATGAATTATCAGTTCCATTTCTAACATTAATGTCTTCATACTTAAGCAAAGGTTCCATGGGATGGATAGAAAGCAGGTCTAAAACAAATACTACAGATAGTTATTCTGGTACAGAAAGCTGTCTATGTTGTTTTAAAACTGTTCATTGTCTATGCACTATCTATTCCTTACTAGGCAAATTTAGCCTCACCAGGGTCAAAACTATAATAGGGCAAGGGGAGACAGTGGTCTGGGGGCCCACTGCCTTGGGGGACCCCCAGAGGCAAGTCACATGACTGGCTCCCCCAGCCACGCACCCGCCCGGGCTTCCTTCAGTTGTATTCATCCTCCGAAATAGATGTGAGTGTTAAGACCTGGAGCTACCAGAACAGCATGTCTTTCTCTAGTACCATTAAATGACTTGCATTGTCCACAATTTACAAAACTTTAAAAAAAGTAATTTAGGAGGATTTAGGTATATATAAATTTTATTCTGCTTTTTGTTACTACTATTCAGCCTCATTTAAGATTTCTTTACTTCATGAGCTGAGCTTCAGTGAGCAGGAGGGGCATTTTAAAATCTTGTCTCTGTGCCCACTCCAACCTTGCTATGCCCCTGAGCCTCACTGATATCAATAGAAATCTATTTCAGTGATTATATATCATACCTTTTTAATCAATATGTATCCCTTTTTCTTTTACTCCTACTTTGTAAAAACTGCCTTTATATTTTCTATATCCCCTTCCAAAGTGAATGTACACCCACTGCCTTTTCTGTCCACCAAACCTCATACTTCAATAGATCAATATATAAAATTCTAGAGATTATTTGTGCTCAGTTTTTTAAAAGTCTGATGATCCAGCAAAGCAGGACCATAATTTTAGAAGTAAAACAAGCAGTTCATCTCTTTCTATTACATAAGGCACAGGGAATTCAGAATTAGTACTAAAGAATATAATGTCATGGAATATTTACGTTTCCACCAGGATAAGCACTGGAGAGAGAGGCAGTCTTTAACTTCTAGTTTAAAGACTGACAAGTCTAACATAACTGCATCTGCTTAGAATTGCACCAGAGAGGCAATGAGCCAGAATCCTGGTGTGGGAATTCCAGAATCTCTTAACACTAAGCTCAGCTCATCAGCAGTAATTTAGTAAAGTGTAAAAGAGTCACCTGGGAGTCTGGGACATGTAAACAAAGAGTAGTTCTTGAATAGATGGAAGGAAGCAGTGGAAATACAGATATAGCCCAAACAAGAAGGATAATTCTAATAAATTATCCCTATATCAAGATCTAATTTTATCCCCTCAGTGTTCAATCTGGAGAGATCCAAAATGACACTGGAAGAAAAATAAACTACTCTGGTTGTCATGTTATTTTGTCCAGAGTTCTTTTTACACACAAAAAAATGTTTAGGTAGTTTAGTTACAGAATGATTACAAGTCAACAACCCTCATCGTTACCACTGTACATTCCAGGTTTCCACTGTATATCCCAGATTTGACTCAAGCATTGGTTGATATCCTTTTTTGCAGTCGACACACTGCACTACCTACCAGAGGCAGTTCTGTACCACCTGCACTGCTGCAGGCAGCTAAAGCAATGTCGGAGCTCTTGCAGAAGAGCTTTCCTGCTCAAGGCTGAACCTGGTGTAAAAAAATGTTGCAGGATATCCCTGGTGTGCGTATGTTACTTGAGTATGTGGCTGAGCATGGTGAAAAAAACAAAAGGTAGCAACAAAGACAGAAGTCTCTATTCTAACTTGGGTCTCATTTCATATGCAGATTTTATTTTTTCCTATCTCCTGGGGGTGGGGTTGTGGCAGGGCAGGAGAGAGATACTAGCATTTCAGCTCTTTTTCATCCAGCTCTGAAGTTTCAAGAATTAATGACTAGTGAGAGGTCAGTTTCATGTTTTCATCAATATTGCTTAGGTTGGAGGGAGAGAGGGAAAGGGATAGTGGAAGAGGTTATAGCTAAAGGTGAATGTTGTTCATCTATTGTGTGACTGTGTGTGCGTGCACTCATATAATAACCAACAGATTCAATGCATATCTTTTTTTTTTTTTTTACAATCTTGTTTTAAAAATTTTCTGTAAACCGCCTTGGGTTTTAATGAAAGGCAGTATATAAATTTAACAATAAATAAAAATAACAATAAATAAATAAACAAACTTGTGTTTGTGATTGTCATGCACCCCAATTCAATTCAAGATGGCAGACACGTGAACATTTGAGGTGCAATTGGGCTAACTTGTGGACTGTCTAACCGATTTGAATCAAAATTGCTTCAGGTGTAGGGGCAAACAAGGATAGCTCAAGGGTGTAGTTTGTAGAGAAGAGGAGAGGAGAGGAGAGCTGGTCTTGCGGTAGCAAGCATGACTTGTCCCCTTTGCTAAGCTGTGTCCACCCTGGTTGCGTATGAATGGGAGACTTGATGTGTGAGCACTGTAAGATATTCCCCTTAGGGGATGGAGCCACTCTGGAAAGAGCAGAAGGCTGCAATTTCCCTCCCTGGCATCTCCAAGATAGGGCTGAAAGAGACTCCTGCCTGCAGTCTTGGAGAAGCCACTGCCAGCCTGGGTAGACATTAGTGAGCTAGATAGACCTATGGTCTGACTCAGTATATGGCAGCTCCCTATGTTCCTATGTAATGATGTCATCCACCTGGATTCAAGTCGGTGGACATATGAACATCTGAGGTGCAAGTGGGAACAAATGTGGCACAGTTGTAGGGACACCTCAAGCACATAGTTTGTGATGTAATCCACCCCAATTCAAGATGGCGGGCACATGAACATTTGAGGTGCTAGTGGGCTAAATTGGGAACTGCCTAACTGATTTGGACCAAATTTCGTTCAGTTGTGGGGATAGTGAAAGGAAATTTGTTGAAACTACCCTAGTGAAAGTAGAATGCAAAAGATGTAGAACACAAGGCAGGGTGAACCAGAGAAACACCAAGACCAGGAACAGGGAAAATGTACTGGGGAGGCAGTGAATCTGTGTGTATAATCTACCTCTTTGCAGAATCAGGGCCGTCACTGGAGTTTTGAGGAATTACTCATGGATTCAAAGTGTACCTGCTGCCAGGGAGCAGCAATTTGAATTCCTTTTGGATACTTTTTATTTTAAAAATCCTAATCAGTATTTGCCCAGCAGCAAAAGCTATATATTGCAAATTCTGCTTGAGCAGTGTTTCTGGCAAGATGCTGACCCAAATACAGAGTAGCAATATGAAAAAATATATGTTCCTTGTTCCTTTGTTTGTTTGTTTTAAATCTTACTAGTGGGAGAGCAAAGTAAACAAATCCAGCACCATGGTCTTCAGTGGAAGCACTGTAGCTTTTGATTTTAATGGGCAAAGAGTAGTAATGAAACAATAAATATTGCCCTAAAGGGAAAGTTAAGAAAACTCAGGTGCTCTGAAATCTGCATGCCACTCTAGAGGCATTAAAAGGAAAGAAATAAGGAATACTAAGCTGTATTCCTCACTAGCATGTATTTTTAAAAAAAATTCAGCAGGTTTTGAAAAACACACAACCACCTCCATGCCACACCACCGCAACAAAACCCTGCATCTTTTTGAAGAACCAATAGTTTGTTCCAAGTCTGATTAAGCACCTTTATTCAGCACTAAATATCTCTCTATGGACTGTATAGCGGAAGATAACACACAGGGTGATTGCCTGGATCATAGTGAGCATGAATGGCAGAAGCCATCTACTGCTGTAGTTTTCCACCTCATATTTTATTTTAAATACTTCCATATTTCCCAGCTCAAAAGGGAAATAGGTTATAGCTGAACATAATGGCCACTAACCAGGTAAGTGTGTAGGTCAAATACACCCAAACGGAGTATTTGTTGTTGGTTGTTCTCAACTACCTCCCCTTTCTCAAGAAAAACACTTGTGAAGCTTTGGGGACTTTTCAAAACTTGCTGGTGACATCGTGTGGGGTGGGCTTCTGATCTGAAAAAGAAGAAAAAGCCACAGCCTTGTGTACACATCTCCATATACATACCTGTGCTTGATGACATGATAACTGGTTTGGTTGGTTGACACAGGGTAACAGCCAATTCACACATGTTCTTGACCCCTCCCCCATTATATCTCCATAAAAACATTACATTTTAGTGGGCAAGCCCCAAGTTCATTCTTTCAGCTCACCATAGGCTGACAGATGATTGATGTTCATGCAGAAGCAATTATATAGCACCACTTTATTCCTTGCTCCCATTAGCACTCTAACCTTCTTCTTGACATACCACATGGATTGTATGAATCTGCCCCAGTGGCACATGATCACTGAAATAAATCATACTGTCTTCTTGTACTTTCCAAACACAAAACCCTTTCAGATGTCAAGATGAATTTGCCTCTAAACAATTATTTTCTAATCAAATTTATTACCGTCCATGACCAAGAAAACAAGGAATAAAAACAATACAATATAGTAAATATATACAACACTGAAAGAATAAATTAGATAAAACTGAGTTACAAGGATGGTAAGGTCATACACAACTAAGTTTATCTTGTCTCATTTTACATGCTGCAGCACAAAATCTTGCAATCCTCTCTGTAACCTCCACGTGGAGATCCGTTAAAAAAATAAGAAAAATAATAACTATTAGAATAACCTGGTTTGTCTTTTAAAAGAGATTCTATCCATATAGGGTGAATAGTCTTATAAAAAGCACAGTGTAAGTGCACTACTGACTCAACAACTCCAGTGCCACAAGGGCATAACCGATTTCTTAAGGGAACTCCCTTAAACCTCCCTTCTGACACCGCAGAAGGTAACGTGTTAAAGTGTGCCTGTGAGAAAGCTCGTCTATGACTTAAAGTGGTCAGGTGTATAAAATATCCTGCTGGCTGGGGATAGTTGAATTATTTTATATTAACTAAACCAAAAGCCCTAACAGAATGAATGCAAACTGTTAGCAGCAAGTAAATTATTCCACATTTCATTTATTATATAATTTAAATACTACCCCAAACGTAGACCATTTATGGCACTTCTCAGCAAAGCTTTGTGGATTTTATTACATTTCTAGACTTCCTTTCACCCAAAGACTCCTAAAGACTCCTAGTTTACAATATAGCAAGACATCATAAAAACATGATATAAAGTTCAGTATAAAAACACAGCAGTAATACACACAAAATCAGTAATAATACTAAAAAAAGAGCCAAACCCCAGTTGCCAGAAGAATCAACCAGAAGAGAAAAACTAACACACCTCCCAAAGGTTTGGGTAAATTTAACGGTCTCCAAAATTAAATACTGGAAGAGAGCAGGCAGTATTAATTTCCTGAGGGAGGGTGTTCCACACCTTGGGGATAGTCACAGAAAAGTCCCTGCCCCATTAATGCTGAACATCTTTTGTTCTTAGATTAGAATAATTTTGTCATAAATATCTGAGGCTGTATTATTTCCCCTTGTATATCTTTTCAGTTTCAATTAACATCCACTCATTATAAATGGTTTCCCCTTTATGGAAGTTTCTGAGCAATAATTCTCATCTGGGATCCCACAGACACAAATTGCTGCTGTATTAACAACACAGCAATTGCCAGTGCATTTTCAATGTTGGGGAGTAAGTATATTGTTCTAACTTTAGCTGAGTGAGATGGTAGGGAGGTTTCTAAAATGGTAAACTAAACCAATGACTCATTAAGCAATGTTGCTACTACGTATGTAACTTGTGGCCTCCTAGGAATGGAATGCAGTGTCCACTGAAAATGAATCGATTTTCTAAAATAATTTAACGTGACAGTTTTTCCAGTCTATGCCCCAACGACTGATACAGAAGAAGAGGAAGTTGATGAGTTTTATGCTCAAGTTCAGTCTGAAATTGACAGGACATGCAAGCAAGATGTGCTGCTGGTGGTTGGGGGATGTAATGCCAAAGCTGGAAATGGTAAGGAGGAAAACACAGTCAGAAAGTATGGCCTAGGAAACAGAAATGAATCAGGAGAACAATTTATTAGTTTCTGCCAGTCCAATGATCTCTTTATTACTAACACGGTCTTCAAACAACCCAAGTGGTGCCTATACACATGGACATCACCAGATGGAATACAAAGAAATCAAATTGATCACATTATTGGTGCAAAGAGGTGGAAGAACTCAGTTATAACAGCAAAGATATGACTGGGGGCCAATTGTGGAACAGACCACGAACTGCTCATGTGCAAGCTCCTAGTCAAGCTAAAACAGTGGGGTGGGGTGGGGTGGGGGGAACAAAGCTATCCACTCTCCATAATATGATCTTGAGAATGTACCCACCATTTTCAAGCAGAACTTTAGAACCAATTTGAAGTTCCAAACCTTATTGACAGGGAACCAGAGGAACGGTGGAATGAAATCAAAGAAATTGTTAAGGATGAATGTGAAAAGAGACTGCCAAAGACCAAGAAACAGAAGAAAGCAAAATGGATGTCCGAACAGACGGTGGAAATTGCCAAGAAGAGGAGAAGTCGAAGTCAAGAAAGATAAAGACCTCAGGAAGGAACTTAATTGGGAATCTCAGAAAGCTGTTAGAAGAGGCAAGGAACAGTACTACAACAACATCTGTAAAGTCCTTGAGGATGGAAATAGACATGAAAAAACAAGGAAAGTTTTCCAAAAGATCTCTGAACTCATAAGTAGGGATGGGCCCAGACCGGTCTGGAGACCATTGAGAAAGCCTCCGGACCGGTCCGGACTGGTCCGGACCTTAGTGGTCCGGTTTGGGTGGGGGGGGTAACTTTAAGAGCGGTGGGAGGGTTTACTTACCCCTCCCGCCGCTTTCCCGCTTGGCACCGTAATCCTGTGTGTAATTGGGGCAACAGGACACCTCCCTGCTGCCCCTTCCCGGCGTTGCTTGAAAAATCTCCCAACAGTCCTTTGCGCGCGCACGTCACTCGTCTCTGTGCGCGCGCTCGTCTCTGTGCGCGTGCAAAGGACTGTTGGGAGATTTTGCAAGCAACGCCAGGAAGGGGCGGCAGGGAGGTGTCCTGCCGCCCCATTGCAGCCATCTCCTTAAGGCAAAAGCTGTCTGGACAGAAAAAAACCCATCCCTGAATTTCTTGGAGGCAGCAACCTGTAGTGAGGTGTGCTGAGGTGGCAGAGCATTTGCTAAAGAGAGCGTTCACTGCTTAGCTCTATGGAGGCATGCCCTTGGGAAGGCGACTGGCACATATGTGCCACATGTGTGGTTGTATATGTGTGTGTATGCATGTGTGTGTTGCTTACAACCTGTTTCTCCTGAAAGTGTCTGAACTTGTATATTTGAGCTGATATTATGGTAAAGTTATCTGAAATATGGGTGTCAGTTGTTTGGACAGGGGCGCAATTTCAGTGCTTGCCCTAGGTGCTATTTTGCCTAGATACGCCTCTGGGTCCAATGGACCCGAGGTTCCCTGCTCCCTATGCACTTGCCTGTCCATGTTAGGACAAAACAGACAGGCAGGGGCATAGCTATAATTGAGTGAAAGGGTTCAAAGAACATGGGCCCCCAGCTCCTGAGGGCCCTCCAGCTCCACCCCTCCCTATTTTCCTCCCACAGTTGGGGGGGGCGCCAGAGAGAGGGATGCACACAGGCCCCCCTCTCTCCTAGCTACGCCCCTGCAGACAGGAACCTAACTGCAGTCAGGGAGACTGCAGAAAGGTGGGGGAACTGGCCGACAGCCAATCACAGGGAGGAGCAAGAGAGGGAGGAGAGAAAGAGAAACTTCCTCCTTCAACTCCAGTAACACCCAATACAGCCTGCAGTTCAGAATTTGGATGTACAGCAGGCAGCTTCAAACCTCAGGTGACTGATTGATTGATTAAGTGCCATCAAGTCGGTGTTGACTCTTAGCAACCATATAGATAGATTCTCTCCAGGATGATCTGTCTTCAACTTGGCCTTTTAGGTCTCTCGGTGGTGCATTCATTGCTGTCATAATCGAGTTCATCCACCTTGCTGCTGGTCGTCCTCTTCTTCTCTTTCCTTCAACTTTTCCCAGCATTATGGACTTCTCAAGGGAGTTGGGTTTTCACATAATGTGTCCGAAGTATGATAGTTTAAGCCTGGTCATTTGTGCCTCGAGTGAAAATTCTGGATTGATTTGTTCTATGATCCATTGGTTTGTTTTCCTGGCTGTCCATGGTATCCTCAAAAGTCTTCTCCAGCACCAAAATTCAAAAATGTCAATGCTTTTTCTATCTTGCTTCTTCAAAGTCCAGCTTTCGCATCCATAGAGTGTCATGAGGAAAACCATTGTCTGAATGATTCTAATCTTTGTAGGTGTAGACACACCACGGCATCTAAATATCCTTTCCAAGGCCTTCATTGATGCCCTACCAAGTGCTAGTCTGCAGTTGGAGACAGGTAGGAGCAGTGAAACTCATTACAGCCTGATGTTTCAAATTGGGACCAGGCTTTCTGATGGGACCAGGCTTTCATGAATCCAGACGTACAGGAAAGTAAACCTCAGGCTCCTTTAATCCCGGTTTCCCATTACATGGGAAATGGGGCCATTGAAAAAGACCATGGACACAACCCATTGGGAAGGTCTCCTTCATGGATGAGCTCTTGCCCTGCTCCCATTCATATCAATAGGTTTTGCATGCAATAATTTCTGAGTGGATGGTGCAAAAAACCTACTCCAAAAGCAGCAGTAAAATGTCTCAGGATAAGTTTCAATATTCTGAAATTTTGTTTTTTATACATGACACGTATGGCTTTATTTTTATTGAATTTGTTGGGTGGCAGAGCAGATGGGGCATGTCTCTGCTTGTTCATTTTTCCAGTTACAAAGTAGTAAGCATGTAATATACATTTTAAATATTAATGGTTGAGGATAGCAGTAATACTTACCCTTGATGTTAAAGCTGAGATCATGTTGTTAAAGAAGCAAATATAAATATGACGTTGCTAATGCAGCAGAATATAATGAGATTGATCTGGCAATCTGATTAAAAACCCTCTTTTTCCTGCATTACTTCGATGCTCCATTACTCCTTAGGGATTACTTCTCTATTTAATTGTTTTTCTATTTCCAAAGATATCTCTACATAATTGTTTTCCAGTTACTAAAAAATGAGCAGCATTCAGACTAAGTTACTCAATAGTACTACTCCAGAGTTACTCTATAGGACTACTTATTTTCAGTAGGACTATTTGGGACAACATTAGTCTGGATGCTGCCATACGTACTCTATTTCTGCTTTTTCAGGGACTTTATATGGGCTGTGAGACAATCACAATGATCCTGGTGAAAGAGTTAACCAGATCCTGGTTATGTATACTGGTTAAATGCAGGTTAACCACAGCAGTTTGACCACGATTGCCCAGGAAATCTACATTCTCACAACTGGCTCTGTGGGGCTCAGCAGTCTTGGTTAATTCTTTAACTAGGCTTGCTATGATTGTAAGAATGCAGCCAAGGTTGATTAGCGTTATTGCTATTGTTGTTTCCATTGCCATGCTATTGTTGGTTCCAGTGGCTACTGTCACTAAAACAGCAGACACTTGGGTCAGTGTCAGGTCTGAGCTCATTCTCATTACTACCTCACAAGAGTATAGCACCTACAATGGCTGTTGGATTCTAGCCTCTGGGATTGTCTACAACTGGTTCTGCGGTGTATAGAGAAAGATTGTGCACGCAATTGTGCACAGTTGTTCTCACAGTCATCTGGAGAGATGCTTATTCTTATCCACCTCATGGTAAGGCTTGGCATTTCTCAATATTTATTTGTTTGTTTGTTTGTTTGTTTATTCACCATATTTCTATACCAAAAATATACAACAAAATAAAAACAGAAAAAGTAAAACATCAGTTAAAACAAAAAAACAAAATGTTTAAAACATTAGAATTTTTTTTTAAAGAAATATTTTATAACAGCATTAAAACCATTAAAACGATATTAATTAAAAGCCTGGGTGAACAGATGCGTATTTAAAGACTTTTTAAAAGCTCTCAGAGATGGTGAGGCTCTTATTTCAGTAGGGAGCGCATTCCAAAGCCTCAGGCCAGCAGTGGAGAAGGTTTGTCCCTGAGTAGCCACCAGACAAGCCAGTGGCAAATGCAGATGGAGCTCTCCTGATGATCTAAATGGGCGGTGGGGTTCATGACGAAGAAGACATTGAGGCTATTCCCACAATCCATGGAAAGTGGGCTAAGGGAGCTGAGCCCGCTTTCCGTGGATCATAGGAACCACCGGGCTCGCAGGCAAGCCGGTGCTCCCAAGGCGGCTAGCCCACCTAGAACACCCTCCCCTTAAATGAGGTTAATGGAGTGAGCGCTCCGTTAACCTCATTTCATTGCTCATGTGTCGCTGCGTTGTGCGGCAACACACAAGTAGACCCCCGACCAGGAGGATGCAATCAGTCTCCTGGGCTCAGGGGTCTCTCCAGGATGCCCTGTGCCCTTGTGCGTGGTATCCTGGGCCTTCCGGGGGCCGTGCATCCCAAATCCCCACCAGCTCCGTGATGGAGCTGGCAGCTGTGTGGGCATCCAATCCAGCCACCCAGCTATGAGCAGCTGCCCATCTGTGGGGAGAGCAGGCTAAGCCCGCTCTCCCCACAGACCCAGAAGAAGCTCTTCTCATGGATAGGGAGAAGAGCTTTGTTTTCTTAAATACCCAGGGCCCAAGCCATTTAGGGCTTTATAGGTTATAACCAACACCTTGTATTTTGCCTGGAAACATAAAGGCAGCCCGTGTAGCTCCTTCAATACATTTGACTTCATATTACAAGTTTAAAAAATTGTCTCTTATGCTAGTTCTGATTGGAACATCAAAAACAGTGTCTTAAGCAAATACTTGAAAGTCCAACTTTAGACTGGAGAGGGAGATAAAATGGCGAATGTGGTTCAGTGTAAACAAGTGTAAAATAATGCATATTGGGGGAAAAATAATAATAATCCAAATTTACATATATGCTGATGTGAGCTGTCAGTGACTGACCAGAAAAGAGATCTTGGGGTTGTGGTGGACAGCTGAAAGTGTCGACTCAGTGTGTGGCAGCTGTGAAAAGGCTAATTCCATGCTAGGGATCATTATGAAGGGGATTGAAAATAAAACTGTTAATATTAATATGCCCTTATACAAATTGTTGGTACTGCCACATTTGGGATACTGCGTACAATTCTGGTCACCATATCTTAAGAAGGATATTGTAGAACTGGAAAAGGTACAGAAGAGGGCAACCAAGATGATCAGGGGCCTGGATCACCTTCCTTATGAGGCAAGGTTGCAGCATCTGGGGCTCTTTAGTTTAGAAAAGAGACAACTACAGGGAGACATGATAGAGGTATATAAAATTATGCATGCAGTAGAGGGAGTGGACAGAGAGAAAATGTTGTCCCTCTCTCACAGCACTAGAACTAGTGGTCATCTCATGAAACTGAAGATGTGGTGACAGCCACCAGCCTGGATGGGTTTAAAGGGGGCTTAGACAGATTCATGGATGACAGGTCTATCAATCACTACTAGTCTGATGTCTGTGGACCACCTCCAGCCGCAGAGACATGATACCTCTGTATACCAGTTGCAGGGGAGCAACAGCAAGAGAGAAGGCATTCCCCCCTTGCCTGTGGGCTTTCAAGAGGCAACTGGTGGGCCACTGTGTGAAGAAGGACGCTCAACAAGCTCGGCCCTGGGCCTGATCCAGCTGGGCTGTTCTTATGTTCTTATGTATGTTCTTATGGGTGTGGTAGACAGGCAGTAGGGCATTTAGGAACATAGGAAGCTGCCTTTTACAGAATCAGACCAACGTTGTTCCATCTTGCTCAGTATTGTCTACACTAGGGATTCTCAACATTGGGTCCAACTAGTCTACCCTGCACAGAGCATCTGTGCGCTCTTTGGGGCTGGCAGTTACCTCTCCCCCACCTCTGCCCCAGTCTCTGCTTCTGGGCCCAGCCACCTCTTCCCCCCGCCCACTTTCTTTTCCCCCTCCTGGGCCTTGCCTCCATGGCCGGGTCGGGCCTGCCACCTCTGGCCTTCATGGCTGGGCTGCTGCGGCAGCACCCAATCCTCCTGGGTTCGCCGCAGCCAATCAGGCGCATCCACTGCCCAGCCAATGAGCTGGGCTCTGGGACACACATTCCAAGGCACACCCAGGAGAATTAATATAATAGATTTTTCCTCTAACAGGGATTTTCAGATGTTGTTCACTACAACTCCCAATGTCCCCACCTGGCCTTTGGCTGGGGTTTATGGGAGTTGTAGTCAATCACATCTGGTAATCCCTGTTAGAGGGAACACTGGTTGGGTCCCTAGATGTTATTGGACTTCAACTCCCATAATCCCCAACCAAAGGCCACTGGGGCTGGGGATTATGGGAGTTGAAATCCAATAACATCTGGGGACCCAATGTTGAGAATCCCTGGTCTACACAGCCTGGCAGCAGCTTCTCCAAGGCTGCAGGAGGAATCTCTTTCATCTCTATCTGGAGATGCCAGAGACGGATCTTGGAACCTTCTGCATGCAAGCATGCAGGTGGTCTTCCCAGAGCAGCCCCATCTGCACACTCCTGAGTCTGTATGGTTTCATGGGCTTGGAAAGTGACTGGGAGAGTGTTCAACTCCTGTGAATAGCTGTACATTTCAGTAGCTCCTCACCGTCAGTCTAAAGCAGGCCTGCTCAACTTTGCCCCACCCCCCGCAGCTGTCTTTGGACTACAGTGGTCAATAGCCAGGGATTATGGGGGTTGTAGGCCAACATCTGCAGGAGGGCCAAAGTTGAGCAGGCCTGGTCTAAAGTAAAGGTTCTCATTTATCTGAAGACTGCATATCCTGAAGACAGATTGTTCTTTCCTATGATAAGTAAGTAACTGAGGTTCTGCATTTTATTATGTCAAAATGTGTGTCTCAGGCTGCTTTATATTATTGGTTTAGTTTGAAATGGCCTGCATACCTTTGAGGCCACCTGATTATTAACTTGTACCACAGTGCTGGGTTTCCAAACTATTAAGCAGATGTTAATAACTGAATAAAATGCAGTACCAAGGCATCTAATTTCGGCATTCAGAGCACACCACTCAAGGATATAGAAACATTTTTAAGGACTTTTAAGGCTTCATATATGTTTATTTATTTCAAAAATACATTTATATCCTTCTCTTCCTCTGAGGAGCCCAGAGCGGTATACATTACTGATGTTTGTCTTCACAACAACCCTGTGAGGTAGGTTAGGCTGAGAGATAAGTGACTGGACTGGGGTTACCTAGTGAGCTTCATGACTGCATGGGAATTTGAACCTGAGTCTCCCTGGTCCTAGTCCAACACTCAAACCACTACACCACTCTGGCTCTATATATGTTGCACAGTTCTTCCTACATGAAAGACAATCACAGCTCCCCAGTGTATGTGCATGTCCCATTCCTGACAATCCTGGAGCTGTGAGGCTTGGATTCCCCATCTCCCTGCAAGGTTGGGGAGCTGTCCAGCAGGCTCAGGAGGAGATTTCCAACCAGGGAAGGCAAGCAGATCTGGAGCAGAAGGACAAGGAGCTGGTCAGCAGAGTATTGCACCAGGGACATCTGGGGAGCAAGTGAATGGTTTTGTAGTTCATCCTGCTGTCCACACCTTCCTGGAACATCATGGTGCTGTGATGTAGAGTCGTCTTGGGTTCCTCAGCCTCCTCATTGCTACTTTCAGTATACTCCTTCCATCTCTGTTTGATCTTCTCTGAGTCAGTTACAACCTGTCCTTTGGCATCCTTTAACATGCCAGATTGAGGTTGGAACCTCCTTCTGAGTTCAGAGATCTTTTGGAAAACTTCCTTTGTTTTTCCATGTCTATTTCCATCCTCAGAGTCTTTACAGATGTTGTTGTAGTACTGTTCCTTGCCTCTTCTAACAGCTTTCTGAGATTCCCAATTAAGTTCCTTCCTGAGGTCTTTATCTTTCTTGACTTCGACTTCTCCTCTTCTTGGCAATTCCCACCGTCTGTTCGGACATCTATTTTGCTTTCTTCTGTTTCTTGGTCTTTGGCAGTCTCTTTTCACATTCATCCTTAACAATTTCTTTGATTTCATTCCACAGTTCCTCTGGTTCCCTATCAATGAGGTTTAGAATTTCAAAGTGCTTCCTGAAGTTCTGCTTGAAAATGGTGGGTACATTCTCAAGACCGTATTGTGGAAACTGGACAGCTTTGTACCTCCCCCCCCCCCTTTAGCTTGACTAGGAGCTTGCACATGAGCAGTTCGTGGTCTGTTCCACAATTGGCCCCCAGTCATATCTTTGCTGTTTTAACTGAGTTCTTCCACCTCTTTGCACCAATAATGTGATCAATTTGATTTCTTTGTATTCCATCTGGTGATGTCCATGTGTATAGGCACCACTTTCATTGTTTGAAGAATGTGTTAGCAATAAAGAAATCATTGGATTGGTGGAAACTAATAAGTTTTTCTCCTGATTCATTTCTGTTTCCTAGGCCATACATTCTGACTGTGTTTTCCTCCTTACCATTTCCAACTTTGGCATTACATCTCCCAACCACCACCAGCACATCTTGCTTGCATGTCCTGTCAATTTCAGACTGAACTGAAATTGAGCATAAAACTCATCAACTTCCTCTTCTGTATCAGTCACTGGGGCATAGACTGTCACGTTAAATTATTTTAGAAAATGGATTCATTTTCAGTTGATACTTCTTTCCATTCCTAGGAACCCACAAGTTACATATGTAGCAGCAACATTGCTTAATGAGTCATTGGTTTAGTTTACCATTTTCGAAACCTCCCTACCATCTCACTCAGCTAAACTTAGAACAATATCCATACTCCCCAACATTAACAATGCAGTGGCAATTACTGCCTCCCCCGCCTCCGGTTGTGTGTACCGGTCATGTGAACAAACTTAGAGTGTTAATGTGAGTGAACAGGAAAAGCGAATGCCTCATGCATCCAGTTCCTCTACACCTCTCTCTCTCTTCTTTGGCCAGCTTGCACATTAATGGGGAGGGATTTTTTCTTTCTTTCTTTCCCCCCCCCTTTTTCTTCGATTGGAGGCATGTGAAAATAGGAAGCATAAGATACTTGTATTGACTGTTATGCTTGATCAATGACACATTCAAAGCCTCTCTGAATTATTAGAACATCCTGAAAGGCCAGAATGTTTCTGTAAATCACCTCCACTCCTGGCCTTCTAATCCTCACCAGCCCACATCCAAACTGTGGCTGATGCTGTACCAACCGTGTCTTGATAGTCTGTACAAATCCAACAATTATCCCAAATTTAATGTTGATAACTTACCATATTCCTTGCATATTCCTTCAGCAGTAAAAATTTCTGGTGTCAGCTGCTAAATCTCTGCAAGAGATAGGAGAGAAGCAGAAAAACAGATAGGAGGGAAGCAGAAAAATGCATTAATAAATAATATAATGGACCATTATTAGTTTGACCCCCTTGAAATTTATTTAGTCCAATACATCATATATCACATTCTCTGTCAAATACATGGTAGCCACAGTAAAAATAATGACAAGTCCAATGAACACCTTCCCCAAAACAATAAAAATCAAACTCCACCAGTCTAAAATATTCCTCAACAAATTTCAGCTAGTCAAAACAGAGAGACCATATAATGGCTGGATTTTAGCCAGGACAGAGTTCCAAAACCTGTGTTTGCTGATAATGCTCCTTGAAGGTCACTTTCCCTTCACAGAAGCAGCTGCTGCTTGGCCTACATGTGCAGCAGAAGGAAGTGACAGTCTCCTAAGGTGGCAGAATGGACTGCACAGCTTCAAACTGCAGGTCAATAGCCTTGTTTAGTGCTGCTCTCCTATGGAAAGCACAGAATAAAATCACAAACTGAAAACTTGCATAATGGGGGAACACAGACTGGGCTAGAACCTTTTCTTTTGATGTATTGGGTTTTCACTTGCAGGGGGCCTTTTACATGGATGAGCATTCAAACATGGCACCCTTGTCTTTCAGCCTGAAATGGTCACCTGTCCTCTCTCACAAAGCCCATAGGCATCAGGCAGGTCTAAGGCGGCAAGGCAGGACCTAGGAAGCAAGGCAGGGCAGGGTTCAAAGAGCTGGGTTTGGGCTCCAGCCCAGGAGCTGTTGAATTAGCAACAGTCTAGCCAGTTTTTGTTGTTTGTAGGGACCATGCTCTTCCCTGATCTGCCTAGGGAAGCCCAGCTCCTGAGTTGGCTTCCCCTTCTCCCAAGAAGACCCATCATGAGAAAAGCCCCAAGTGATCAACTGTGAGCTCTGCATTCCCCAGCTGGAACTTAGCCCAGGCTTGGCACTGTCTTCTCTCCTGAGGACTCAGAGGATGCTTCCAAGGCAGCAGGGGCTGGCTTCTCACAAAGGGGTGCTGGATCTTTTGGGCCTGCGGAAGCCTCAGCAGAAGCAACGACCTCTGGTGGCTCTGTAGCCTTTGTGGGAGCAGCAGGTTTGGGTGACTCTGGGAGTTGGTTGTTGAAGTGAACCCCTCAGCTGAGGCCAGCTCTCCTAATCCTTGAAGTCTTCCTTTTCCAGATTGGTGTCTGGGCCAACATCACCAGGGGACTCTATCACCTTTGTACTCTACTATCTTATTTGGTCATATGTGTAAACCAGGCCTCTACTACACGTGGGATTAGGGCATCCAGGTGAGGTGACATTACTTCTAGACAGGTTTGGGGCACATATGTGCAGCTTTGCCCACCTCCAAATAAAGGTTTGCTCTAGTCTGTTGAACTGGTTTTTTATGTTTGTTATCCTGCAGAAATTCTCCTGTTAAAATGCACTTTATTACTTCTGTTATCACAGACTCTTGAAATGAGTCATGCAAAGCCTAAGGTGATGGATCTTCTACCGTACTGTGTTTTTCAGTGTGTACACACATATATCATCACCCATGGCACGTCCTTCATGCTGCTCTCTTGCTCTTGTCATAAATTTCCCTGCTGAGTGATAATGGCAAAGAAGCCTGTGCAGGAATCGTCACTTCTTCCCATTAAAACAGAACCCTCACATTACAGTTTCTCTAGATATTAATGTCTTCAAGCCTCCTGTGTATTGAGCTCATTCATTGCTTGCCCTGCTTACGCAGAACACCAGCTCTTTCTATTGATCCCAGCTTCACAAATGCACAGTAAAGCATCTACTTGCTGCGAGCACATATTAATAGACTGCCTAAACAATGCACTTCAAAGCAATTAACATATTGGAAGTTTTAAGCAATATACTCCCCACCCTCTGACTGTGTGTGCTTTTGTCTCCTCTCCTGCCTGAGTTCAAAAAGCAGCATGGCAAATCAGGAGGAGGGGGTGCTAAAGGGGGGCCTAAAGGAAAATGCCATTAGCACAGAATTTCCTAACCATGCATTGCCTCCTGTGCTAGATTGCGATCTAAGAATGTATATGATGTCTCAAATAATACATTCCATTCCATTCAACAGAGTTTGAGATTATTTTTGTTAAATAACACTGGGGGGGGGGTAGCATGAGTGATGCAATATGGGAAGGCAGTGGGAATTGAGGGATACTTTAACTCTTTCCTTCCAGTTTGATCCTGATGCACACACATATACTCACACAGAAAGCATCTATACTGCCAATGGGAACTTCCCTCCAAGGACTAACAGCAGCCACAAGGAGCCCTAATCTCGGTCAGGATGATGGTTACAAGAAAGGATTAAAGTCTCCCTCCATCCCCAGCATGGTCCTGATCCCTCACCCCAGATGGCTGATATGCAAGAAAGAAAGAAAAAAGCATAAGGCACAACATAAGGTATATTGTGGTCCTAAAAGATAAAAGTGTGCAAAATAAGCAAAAATGCACGCATCCATTTGATTTATGTAATTTAAACCAGTCATAGAATCTGGCTTTTCGTGGCCTAAAATCTGAGCTACCTTGGCACAGAATTCTGACTTTGTTGTTGTTGTTTATAGCACAGGATAGATATAGCCTCAAGTACAAGAAATTCATTTAGAGTTCATTCTATTCAAAAATTATGTTTCTCCCTGACATATAATTTTATGCACCAGCCTACACATTACATGAAATGCAGAAAACAACATTCTCACAGCAGACTTAATAGCAGTAAAAAGGCTGAATTTTGGTTCACGGATTGCTGAGAGTGCAAGTGAATAGGCTGCATAAACAATGCTTTTCAAAGCCTTTAACATATTAGATTTTGGTACTCCAGCTCTCAGTAGACCAGTTAAATGGATGTTTTCAGTCCTCTTCTATGAAGAACACCAAAGTATATCAGCACAACACCCACTGCAACCAGAAGCCCAGACATCTATGCCAGGTTCTCAGGTCATTCATTCATGTTCCTAGGGAATTCTGAGGAAGTGAATATTTACTTGACTGTGTATCTGGCATGCTTTTGAGGCTTTAAGCAGCGGCAGCCAATTAGGCAGTTCAATAAGTCACTGGGTCCCACTGCAGGGTGACTGGAAGGAGGGGGATTTCCATGCTTACCTGTAAGCACCAAGAGGTGGTGATGGAAGTCTGGATTTCTCAGTCAGTCCTTGTAGCACGTGGTTGCTGACTGGTAGCTGCCTGTGCCAGGGGAGCCCATGTAGCTGAGGTCTGCATGCTCCACAGAGGATAGGGTTGCTGCTCACTGGCAGAGCAGGTGCTTTACATGCTGAGAGTCCCAGGTTCAATCCCTGGTATCTCCAGGTAGAACTGGGAGAGACGCCTGTCTGAAACCTTGGAGAAGCTGCTGCCAATCAGTGTAGACTAGGGGTTCCTAACCTGTGGTACTCCAGATGTTGCTGAACTACAACTCCCATCATCCCCAGCCATACTAAATTGTAGCTGAGGATTATGGGATGAGGATGTTGCTATAGTTCAGCAACATCTGGAATACCACAGGTTGGGAACCCCGAGTGTAGACAATACTGAACTAGATTGTATAAGACAGCTTCCTCTGTTCCTAAGCCTGCCCAGTGTGGACCAAGGCAGGCCCTGCTTTCACAGCCACCTCCGGATGCTCACAAGTAAGGCTGGGGATTCTGCTCTTCCCTTGATCGCCCCACAGCAACAACTGGAGGTTCTGACTAATGGATTGCCTCACTGGCTGACAAGGGTAGCTCATTAAGAAGAGCCTGGCAATCCTCTGATGAAAGTCTGATTCACTACACAAGTAATCTGATCTATATTTCTTTTGGACCTCTGAATATCTGACACTGAAATTAGGGCATTCCACTGCAAGCGAGTTATAGCACTCTCAATAGAGATATATGAAAATACCTCTTCAAACTTCCAATTATCTTTTATAATCAACTCATACTCAAAGTATCTGATATACACTCTTAGGGACTTAGAAATACTGACAAACAACCTTCAACTCCCTTCTAAAGTATTTCAGAGCAATATTCCGTTTGCATCCAATTATTTTTGTGTTTGTTTGTTTTGGCTAGTTAATGAAAACGGATTCTCAAGAGGCCTCTCATACCTTTGATGATATACACGGATAATGATTTAGCCTCAAAAATATTTTTCTCTTGATGATGCCTTTTTGATGAGGCTGTACTGGTTCTTGTGTAATATGGATAATGTGTACTATTTAGAGGTAATTTCATAAGGGATCTAGTGAGTAGTTCATTGGCCTCTCTTGCAAGATTGTTCAGATTATCATTGCTCTTGAGTAGACACCTGTCCTTTCCAGATACTTCACTAGTTCTTAGAGTGTCTTTCTGCTACAGTTATGCTGTATTCTATCTAGTAATATTTTGTGTTTTGGTGTTGAGAAGTTTGTCCCAGTGGGGATCCTGTAGTGTCTGTGGAGGTGGGCGTGGGTGGAGTCAGAAAGGAAAAGGGAAGGGAAGGGGGGAGGAGAAAATGGAGTTGTTTCTGAATAAACCTTTAGTTAAATCTACATAAGATTCCTTTGTGTCTATAAGGGAAGCAGCTGTAAAACAAGTTCTGGCATATACATTTCTTACAGTTTGGCAGAAGTGAATGACAATTAACCTCCCTGAACCAAAGTCTAGGTAAAAGTAAAGTGTGCCGTCAGGTTGGTCTCGACTCCTGGCCACCACAGAGCCCTGTGGTTTTCTTTAGAATACAGGAGGAGTTTACCATTGCTATCTCCCGTGCACTATGAGATGATGCCTTTCAGCACCTTCCTATATCACTGCTGCCCGATATAGGTGTTTCCCATAGTCTGGAAACACACCAGCAGGGATTATTTGGACTAATTCTGAGTCATGTTAAAATCTCCTGGATCACTGCAACCAAGACCTTAGTTGCTAAAATTATGTTTTCTTCTAATGCCCTTACTTCCTTATGCTTAGTCAGTTGTAATACATGGTAGTCAGCACTACCTTCTGGTTATGAGAGTGGCTCATGAGGTATTTTGCTGGATGCTGTTAGCATTCCCTGCTGAGCACCCTGCATGGAGGCATCTTCATTATGAGGTGGTCGCAGAGTCATGGGTGTGGTTAGTTACTAAGCCATATGCTGTTGTGTTGGGCAGCTAGCAGCACCTAAGGAGGCTCCAGGCCCACATACTAGACACTGCTAGCTATTCAGCAACTGTGTACTTGCCATCCCTCGTGCCTCTACTATCTGGTACAGTGCTGAGTTAAAATCTCCCATGTCTCTACCACCATGCAACCCTGGTAAGTGTGCTGGTCATCTTCCCACTTGCAGTAGTGCTCTGCGGTATATGCTGGCAACATCCAACAATATTGGATACCTCACAAGCCACTGCTGGTAATGAGCTGTTATGTGCACATGCTTAATGTGTCTCAATAGCCACTTGTTTAACTAAAAAGGAGAGCTTCATTATTATAGAATAATGGGTTTAAACTAGGTTTTAAGAAACTTTGAAGCTATTCACCCTCTTAAATGGGGTTAGGAGAGCTCTCCTAACCCCATTGTACTGATTCTCTGACAGCCCCAACTGGGGCTGGCAGACTGTGGGTCTCCTGGCTGGTTTCTGGGAGGGGAGGGGGGATCCCCACAATTCACTGCACACTATGTGGTGCATTATGGGAGTTCTGGGCATGGGATGATGCGGGGTGATGCATCATGGCACCCTGATCCTCCGAGCTACTGGCTGAAGTCAGCAATCACCTGGACGGCCGATCCAGCCACCCAGCAATACGAAGAGGATCATCCGTGGGGGAGGTAAGTTTTTTGAGGCTTCTTCCCTCACCTCTTCGAGCCCTTCTCATGGTTTGTAAGAAAGAGCTCTTTGTGTTCTCAGAAGATGGTTGGTGGCTCCTCAATGAGGAGATAAGTACTGGCAAGAAAAGATAGCTTTTCCACTAGTGCCATTGTTTATCTTGCACCATTTTGGGCTATGATTACACATGCCTTAGTTATATCAAGATATTGCACATATTGCTGCCTATATGGGGGTCACCTTCAGAGTGTCTGGAAACCTTACCTGGTGCAAATATCATTGCCAAACCTCTGACTAGAATTGGTCTTTTGGTACATGTGACGTATCTTTTAAACTCTCTTCTCTGGCTACAGTCCCATCCTGGGCACAGTTCAAAGTGCTAATTGTTACTTCTAAAGCCTTAAATGATTTGGGAGCAGGCTGTCTCCATCTATCTGTCCATCCACTGAGGGCCTCCATGAAATACTTCTGCCTGACCTGTCTCCCAATTATGGTAGGTGGAACAGAGGAGAGGTCTTCTCTGTCACAGTTCACAAGATGTGGGAATCCCTGCCTGAGAAGAGTCATCTAGCTCCTCCTTATTGGTCTTCCATTGCTGGAGAAATACTTTTTTGCTTGGACAGGCTTTTGGTTTCTGTCTTTTGTTTGATTTTCTGTTGCTTCCTCTTGATTGCATTCTTTTATTTATACCTCTGTGTTTGCTTTTACTGGCTTACATACCATGTACTGAGCCAGCCACATACTCAAGAGGGGTGCTTGTGAGAGACTTACTGCTCCTACTCACTGCTGCTCCTAGCACAGGCAGGAGAGGTTCAGTGCTAACAACATTGTGCATTAGAGCAGCTGCATTCAACTCCCAATTGGGACCGGGTGCAGCTGTTCTGTCACACACAGTGTCATTGGCATGGTAGTTCCCCTGTCTGCGCTAGGAGTGGCAATGGAGTAGGAAGTGCCCCACAAGCAGTGAGCCTGCATCCCTCCTGGGTGTGCAACTCGTTGCTCAGAATGCAAGCAAATGCTTTTATTTGATGGATTGTTTTGAAATTGGTGCTATTTAGGGAGTGCTCTTTAGGGAGTGGAAAGATGCAGTACAAATCTTCTAATGATAAGCATTCAACTGTGAGAGGCTTTGGTGTGAATTCTGGAGAAATATTCCATTCCCACAGGATGATGGCAAGGTTCATCACATGTGGCCATGGCCATTTACCAGTGTCCTATATCAACTGAATGTGAAAATGTTCTAGGGTGCTGTGTGAACTACAACAC
This sequence comes from Hemicordylus capensis, assembly GCF_027244095.1. Classification (NCBI taxonomy): domain Eukaryota; kingdom Metazoa; phylum Chordata; class Lepidosauria; order Squamata; family Cordylidae; genus Hemicordylus; species Hemicordylus capensis. Next base: position 386,193,857 of record NC_069657.1, on the reverse strand, counting down.
ACAGGGATTCATTACCAGAAAACTTAATATAGGAATGGGTTCCCTAAAAGAAGACATTTTGAAAACTAGTGCTTTAGAGGTTGTGTTTCTGTTTGGGTACCTACCTACTAGAAGAGCTTTGTTCCATAGAAAGTCTACACCTGACTTCTGCTCTGGAAGCACAGACAATAATGAGCTTGGTTTGAGGCAGTTTCATATGTAAGCTACTTTCAATGAAGAATGTAAGCACCAAGCATTGGTAGAGCATTCACTTCCTTTCATAGCTCAGTAGAAGAGCATCTGCATGCAGGAGGTCCCAAGTTCAATCCCTGGCATCTCTAGGTAGATCTGGGAAAGATATCCAGTTCTGGAGAGCTGCTGCCAGACAGCAAAAAACATAATGAGCGAGATAGGAGCAATGCTCTGACTTGCTATAACACAGTTTCATATGTAACCTTCCTTCAGTGAAGAATGTAAACACCAAGCATTGGGAGAGCCAGGAGATCATCTAGAGAGGTCTGTCTGCAGTTGCCACCAGTTTGTTTGGTGGCTACTCAGGGATGGGCTTTCTCTGCTGCCACCCTGAGGCTTTGGAATATGCTCCCTGCTGAAATAAGAGCCTGCTCATCTCTGACAGCTTTTAAAAGGATCCTTAAGATGCATTAATTCACCCAAGTTTTTAAACTAGAGTTGTGGTTTCAATGTTTTAATTTCTCTTTTAGTTGTTTTATGTTGCTGTAAACCACCCAGAGATGTGAATTTGGGGCAGTGTTCAAATACAGCAGAATAAATTAATATAGCACACACAGAAGGTGCAAAACGAGCCTTTAGCAATGTGTAGTAGGAGTACCAAGACAGTGGTCCCTAGTGCAGGGTGCTATAATGAAACAAGTGTGCCCATATTCATCAATGCAATATTGGAGGGTTGCAAGTTCTGCCATATCTCTCCTCTACCCAATAATCCTGCCCTACTTTAGATCTGTCATCCTAGCAGCGGCAGCAGCAGGGAAGGCAGCAGTTACAAAGATGCCAATAATTGCCTGGGATGGCCCTTGAGACCTGGAACCCAAGACAAATGCTGAACTAGCCCAGTGGACAAGTTAGCTATTTTTCCTAGGAGCTGTTAGTTTAGAATCTGCCATGCTTGGCAGATTGCTCCTGATAACTCAAGCCAGAAGAACAGAAACCTCAAATTATGTATCCTTTGCTGGGTTCTACCATTTCAGAGTACAGGCAGGAGATGGATATGAATATGAATATGGAAGTATTTCACCACAGAACATACTTTCCATGCATAAAAAACTGGCATTTCATGGAAAATACACACCTAGGATTTTCTCTCTGACACCCTAGTTTCCAGTCCCCCACCTGCAGTCTGAAATGGTACAAGCCAGCAACAGACATCACAAGGGATTTCTGCTTAATCATTTTAGCTCTGAGCAACTTGGAAAAAAGGCTCAATCTATATCAAGCATAAATATGATGTGGGATCACAGAGGAATTTTTAAAAAAAGGAATTGGGGAAGGAGAACAAACAAAGAAACCATCCAGCTATGGCATTGCCCACCATGTCCCACAGGGCTTTCAAGTTCTGTACACCACTGAATCAACAAATGTTCTATGCATCAAGGTCTGGTTAGAGGATATAATGTCTGAGGCATGCCAATCAAGAAAGAGGAAGTGTAACCAGAGGCGCTCTTACCCTGGATTTTGGGGCCAAGGTCCAGGGCCTCCACACATCCTGAGGGCCCCTAAATCCACTTTAGTCTGTCCTTGGTGGTGTGGTTTGTGCCCTCAAGAACCTACATGTTAAAAAATGATGCTTAACTTGCGGTGGGGGGGTGGGGGCTCCAAAGACCTTTAGTCCAGGCTCCAAAATTACCTAGGTGCACCTCTGAGTGTAACACAAAGAGCAGCTTCTGTCTCAAGATGAAAGGCGTATCATTTATAGACACCCACATATTGCACATGATGAGGCAAACCTCTCTAGTTATGGCAGATTAGGAGTTATCACTCAGTGGAATCAAACTGATGGCAAAGTATCATTTGTACCAACAAAGCAGAGCTGCTCTGTGCCACTTTGAATGAGAGAGCAATCTGTAGTCTTCAATCTACCAGCCCATCAAAATCAATGGCATGAGAGCTCACCAGAATCAAGCAATTTCCCTTAGGCGGCACACTGCTGCATTGTAATAGAATCCACAGAAAGCTTGTTATGGCTTGAATGTCTGGCTCACATTTTCTCTCTTAGGACATGTGTTTGATTAGATTTGCTTCATTTCATTTGCAGCTGTGGAAACTAGTATATAGTTTGACACTGATAGGAGGAGGAGGAGGAGGAGGAGGTGCTGAAGAGACTCAAGTGGCAATATATAATCATCAGTCCAAATAATGCTCACCAGGTACACTCCTGGGCAGGTCAGAGGTATTAGAGCAGGGGTTCCCAACCTTGGGTCCCAGATGTTGGACTACAACTTTCATCATCCCCAGTCACAATGAGGATGGAGCTGTAGCTCAGTGGTAGAGCATCTGCTTTGCATGCAGAACGTCCCAAGTTGAGTCCCTGGCATCTCCAGGTAGGGCTGGGAAAGACTCCTGCCTGATGCTGAAACCCTGGAGAACCACTACTAGTCAGAATAGAAAACCCTGAACTAGATGGGGAAAGGCTCTGACTTGATATAAGGCAGCTTCCATGTTCCTATGTAATGTAATTGTGGCTGGGAATTACAGGAGTTGTAATTCAAGAACAACTGGGGAGCCAAGGTTCAGAACTCTTGTATTAGACAGAGATGTGCAAATCGATTTGAGTCAAATCAATTCAAGCTCGAATCAAGGTGATTTCATTTGAATGATTCAAACTCAAATATAATTGCCCCTAAAATAAAGGGCCTCATCCTATGGGGTTTTTTTTAGGGAAAGGTTAAAAAAATTAAAAATCACTCACTTGCCAATTTCTTTTGTGGGATGGGTGGTAGGTAGCACCCATCACGCCCTATCACCCAACTCACTTTGGTGTACCTAGGACCTACCCATGGGCAACAATGGAATGTTTTGAGTTCCTCATTGTTACCCATGGCCAAATCACTCAAATTGATTTGAGTTGATTTGTTAGAACAGCTGTCAATTGCCGCTATTTTGACAAATCAATTTGAATATTTTGCTATTTAGTTTGAAATTGAATCAAATTGCAAAATACTATTTGTGCACATCTCTAGTATTAGAGCCTTGGATTCAGCAAGGAAACATTTATTCTTGGTTTTGTTCCACATGTGGCACCACTGGAAAAACATCTTTGCATTTTATCACTGAGTGTGAAATAAATAATAGCAGCAACTATAAAAGTAGCCTTTATAAGCTACTATACAAGGCAATCCTTTATAGCCTGTTACCAGCTGAACAGTGAGCTGGAAACTGAACGGGAAAGAAATCTCAAGTGTGATTCTCTAAGGTTCAATCCTGGGTCGCATGCTTTGCACGATCATCTTTACTGGCTGATCATAATGACTATGAAGTCATTAAAAACCCATAACAAAGACTAAATTTAATTCACCAGTAGAACATGGTTGTTTTGGCATGGCTGTACCTGCTGTTCCTCACTGTCATAACCCTGCTTATGTTATACTGGAAACAGAAAAGATACGTCATATTTATTTCTAATTAATGACCACTAACTGTCATTTGCTTGTACTGCCTGTGAGAGTGGATCAAGGGAAGTTAAAGGGAACACATTCATAATTCTCTTCTCTTCTTGCTCTGTGTAATTCAAGGAAATGTACAATTCAGGCCTTAAGATACTGTGGCCAAGCAAGAGATTGGGCTGCAGCACTAAAGCGGCATTCTTTGTGAGTCAAGGGAATAGATAGGGAGAGCTCTGCCCCACATTGTGTAACACCCAGTCAAAATGTCTTTCTTTTTTCTGTAACTAGGATGCACCCATGTTAGGAGGACTTAGCACAGGATTCTGGTGTATGTCTGTTAATGCATCCTTCTCTAACTTCTCCTTGCCATAGAAAAATCTCTTTTGAAATGTTTCTGCACAGCCTATGGATTTTTCCACTATAAAGTGCAGCACAGGGACATAGCTTGCTCCTGCTGCATGGACAAACAGATGTGCACTTGTGCTACTGCATGATCAGGCTGTCACGGCATATAAGCTGTTTGTGGCAACAAAGAGTGGCTTGAGTGCCAAGACAACCTCAGAAAGGAGTGCCCAGTGCTGGCTGGATAGCACGCACACTTCCAAGCCATGTCTCCTTGCCTCTTGCTCCTGCAGGTGCTGGAGCAAGAGAAAGGTAGAGTTCAACCAGGTTGGAATATCTCCAGTGTTCAAGTAGGCCCAGCTCAAGCTGCCTCTTCTTAGGCATATGCCTACCCTTTTCACTCTGGTGGAAGAAAGCTGCGATCTTGCGGAATCTGTCCAAAAACCAGCCATGGCAGCACCAGACTGGCACCCAGGAACTTCAGCAGGGATGTCTCATCTGGCTGCAGCCCCAGAAGGGCCAAGCGCATCCCGCATGAACAGGTTCAAAGTGTGCGTCACACAATGGATGGGCACAAAATGAAGCTGCTAGGCTGCCCTCACTATGTTTCCAGCACTGTCAGTCACTTTGAATCCTTGGCAAAGGTTTGGATGCCCAAACAGTCTTCCCCTCCCCCACCTGGCAATCCATGGCCACCAACAGCTCTTCTGCCATGGGATCAGTGTCTAGCATCTCCACATGCAGCACATCCCACCTGTGCTTCAGGGCTTGGGAGGGGCTGGCCATGCCACCAGCAGCAGATGTCCCCTTGCTTTCCTGCCCCCACTAGTGTGCCATGAGGGACAGGAAAGAAGCATGCATCCCACTGTGGCTGGTCCACAGATCCCAGGCACTCCTGCACACAGCTGCCCAGACATGGTCTTCCTGCATGCCAGGTACAGGGAGGGCACCATCTGCCTGTCGAAGGTGGTGTGTGAGCGGATTTTATAGTCAGGGGCAAGCAGTAGGAGCAGCCAATGGAAGCCAGCATTCTCCACCACCTAGAATAGCTGGTCATCCCAAGTCATCATCTCAGCAATGGCCCAGGTGATGAGTTGAGGCTCTGGGCAGCCAGACTGCTTGCTCACCGACTGCACCCACCACACAGGCAACTTCCCCTGCTTAGGAGCAGGATCAGGTGCCTTGCCACTAATCAAGGGCATACCAGGCCTATTGCTGCCAACAGGAACAGAGGCCCCCTGGATGATGCCGCCACAGGTACAGCAGCATCCCTGACATCATAAGACACTTGGAGTCCTTCCCTCTGCTGGCCTGTGCTCCACAGTGGGTACAGATAGTATGGATTGGGTAATAATAATAACTAGCTAACCTGGCGCAGAGAATCTGCACCCCTAGTCCTCCCTGTCTTTCCTCCCTCCCTTCAGCCCCAGTCCATTCTCCACCTCCCAGTCTGCTTCCCCTTCCTTCCCCATCCACTGGCCTGGCCAGTGCCTGGAACCTTTCTTCCCTGCCCACAGGCCTGGCTGGTGCTTTCCCACCCTGGCTGGCCCAGTGGGCACTTTTGGTTGCTGCTGGCCAGCCAGCCCCACAGCAGCGCTTTCTCTCGCCACCAGCTAGCCTGTCAGTGGTGCTTTACCTCACTGCCAGCTGGCCAGCCCAACAGCGGTGCTTCCCCTTGCCACCTGGCTGGCGGCAGTGCTTTCCCTCGTCACTGGCTGGACAGCCCGGCAGTGGCACTTTCCCTCACTGCCCACGGCCAGTGGCACTTTCCCTTGCTGCCCGTGGCCACTGGTGGCGTACCCATGGCTATCTGGCAGCTGCTCATGAACTCTCGCAAGAGCTGCCACACATGGGATTAGCCACAGGTATGCCTTAGAGAATTAAATATATAGATGATGATGATGATGATAAATAATAAAAATAGCAACAATAACAATAAAGCATTGCATGGTCAGTTTTTCAATAACATACAATCAAAAGTCAACAATAGTACAACATGGCAGTGGTTAAAGAAGGGGACATTGAAGAAAGAAATGGAAGGTCTCATTTTTGCAGCCCCGGAACAATCACTATGAACATATGTGATAAAAGCAAAACTTGATAAGACCCAGAAAGATAGTTAGTGCCGACTATGCAATGAAGTGGATGATCCCCACCGCCCATTGAGGTCATCCGGAGAGGTCCGTCTCCAGCTGCCGCCAGCTTGGCTGGTGGCCACATGGGGACAGGCTTTCTTGGTTGCTGCCCCAAAACTGTGGAATGCGCTCCCTACTGAGATACGATCCTCCCCATCTCTGACCATTTTTAGAAAGCATTTGAAAACTCACCTCTTCACCCAAGCCTTTTCTGTTCTTTAAAATTTTAAGGTTTTAATTTGTGGCTGATTTTTAAATTGTTAAATTGTTTTAAGTTTTTGTATATATTTTAACTGGTTTTGTACTGTTGTAAACTGACCAGAGATTATTACTGAAGGCCACATTACTCGGGACAGGACAAATATTGTGGTGATATCTTTATTTTTCCTTTAGTTATCCTAGACCCTTGGAAAGGGCCCAATAATTGAAGTGTCAAATCCAGTCAACAACATCTGGCTGGCTGTGTGTGGATAGCATAGTAATAATAAAACAATCTTTATGGTCCCACACCATGCTGCCTTCAGTCCACGACTGTTTCAGTGTTGGTGGTGCTACTGGGGTTGTTGGTTCCTTCTGGGGGGCACCTCCACCACAGCCCTGAGGTTGAGAAGGTCCAGGAATTGGAAGTATTTCCCCCTGCTCCTCCTCTGCCTCAGACATGAGGGTCGCACTGCCAGTAGGGATTGGGAAGGATGGAGAGAGTGATCTGGCTGAGCTAGCAGCTAATGGAACCTCCTCCTCCAGTGCCACAGGAAGAGCTTCTTCTCTGACTTTGGAGGACCTCCCCGCAATTCTACCTCAGCTGTATGGTGGGCAGCTGCATGGTGGGACTGCACACCTCCCAAAAGGTAAGCCTGTGCAGCACTACAGCAGTCTCTTCTGCTGGAGTCTGGCCAGGTACTGCTCCTCAAGGCACTTGGGCTGAGACTCAACAGCTGGGGGAGGGCAGGTGGGCACCAGTCAGGCACTTGCCTACCCAAAAATTCAAAAGAGAAAAAAGATGGAAAAAAGAGAAAACCAGGGAAACAGAGAGAGCCTGGGCAGGCTGGGCAACAGACAGAAATCACAGCATACCAGCTTGCAAAACAAAGCAAAACAAAGCAAAACCAAACCAACCCAAACCAAACCAAACCAAACCAGGCACGCAGCAGCAAAGAGGTACAGCATAGGGCTGCAAAAGAAAAAGCAAACAGTCAACACAGCAACCACTTATTAATGCCACTGTGGGCTCGCTGGCTACAAGCAGGGAGAAGGAAACATTCTACGGCAGGGGAAAAAATTCAGCACCCCAGTTAAAGCAGCTGGGGTTGCTGGTACAATTTAAAAAAGAAAAAGAAAAAAAGGAAAGCAGTTGGCACTGCAAATTAAAAGGAGGGAAAGAGAGAGAGAGATAAGTCACAGGTACTCTCTCTCTTTCTCCACTGGGCCAAGCAGGTCCCAGGCCACACCATCACTCTGCTCTCCTCTGTTGCTGTTGTGCAATCTCTTTCCCTCCTCTCTTGATATATCCTTCCTCGTCAAGAGGCACTGGCACACTGTAAGGGCTCTCTGCCTCCCAGGCCCTTAAATAAATTTGAAACTTCCTCCTTTGGCCTCCCCTGCTCCTTCCTGCCTCCTCTCAGCCAATGGGGGCACAATTGCCCATGACAACACTTGATTTGGATAACAAACCAATGAAGAACCAAAGAGATCTCAAGTAAATTGGAAGCCAATGCCAGAAAACCAATCAGTGAGGGGGAAACAGCCCTCCAAAATGGCACTTGAAACACTTTAAATGATTCGAGCTCCAAACAGGGTTGTTTCATTTCGAGCTCGAAACAAGCCCATTATTTTAAGGGTGTTTCATTTTGACTTCAAAACACTCAAAATAGCCCATTCCAAACTCAAATTGTTTCAAACTCAAATTGTTTTCCACATTGCTAATAAGCAGTGGAGACTGCCAACGATTTGTATTGAGACAGGTGGAAACTATTTTACTTGTTTTTTAATCACTGGGTGTCAGGGGTGAGCAATGTATGTGGATGAGACCAAATTCTAAACCCAAGCAGTTCCAAAAGTATCGCTCTCAAACAAACAACAATGGACAACAAAATGGCAAATGAGTTTCATTGTAAGAACATGGAAAGTGATGCCCATTGGGGCAACATATTCTAGATTTAATAGTACACTGATGTGTACTGGAGATGACTATCCAGTAAAGCGATCAGGGGATTGTGGAGAACAGCTCAATTAAAATGTTAACTCAATGTGCAGCGGTAATGAAAAAGGCAAATTCCATGCTAGAGATTATTAAGAAATAAATAAAATATGAGGCCTTGTATTATAATTGATTGATTAAGTGTCGTCAAGTCGGTGTTGACTCTTAGAGACCACATAGATAGATTCTCTCCAGGATGATCGATCTTCAACTTGGCCTTTAAGGTCTCTCTGTGGAATACTGAATATCATAATACCCTTCTATAAATCTATGGTGCAACCATATTTAGAATATTCTGGTTTTCTCCATCTTAAAGAAAATATTTTATTTTATTTTATTTTAAATTGCTTTTATTAGTATTACAAGTAGAAACAGAAAGGTTACATCTCTGAGACTCCAAAAAGACCAAACAAATTTACATACAAAGTCTATCCTTCAAAACCAAAATGAAGAAAAAATGCAGTAGTGTTAGTTGAATCTAAAGGGTCCTAAACTAGGCATCAGACATCAATAGCAATCAGTAAAGAATCTTGAACTCCACTACGGGAAATTAGAAAAGAAAAAGTCTGTCCCAAGGTGATTGATCATCCCACTAACAAATGGTTTGAGAAGGAGAGAGCCAACCCAACTATGATATATAAAGTAGATATGATACAATTATTTTGAACTCAGGGCAAAGCATCTCCAGTACTCTGTGGTTTGAACATCACAGAGACAAAAAATGATATTGGGTATTGTTGATAAGATCCTGTATTCTGTAGGGAGGGGAATATAAGTCCCCTTGCTCTAATTTTGTCCTACTTCTGAATTAAGACCTGTATAAATAATAATAAGAATCAAAATTTATTAAAACTTCCAGTAAGTGGGATAACTATGTCTTGTAACGTATATATTTAATAAAGTATGTTTTGTAGTATGTTATTCTCCAGTACTCAACAAAGGAAGTTTCCTAAACAAATCATGGATCTTCTAGCCTTTTCCATCCCATCAACATTAAATGAGAGATATAATATATTAACTTATATGTTAAGCTGGTGGGCTGAGACAATCTAGAATGATCACAGGTCATCCATGATTCTGGCCAAACTGAAAATGAACTAAAAGATTTTTAAATGCCTTGTTCTATCCAACCGAATAACCAGTTTACAATAGGAACCACAGCAGCAGACTTCACCAGCAAGGTGCTGAACAGTTCTCTTCCAAATGAATTTCAATGTATGAATAACAAATACAGGAATCTAAATAAAGATTAATCCTACAGAAGAGCTCAAAAACAAATGTGTAATTTTAGGTGTACTTCAAATATGTCTCAAATATATCCTAATATACATTATTAAATTCACTTCAGTACCATTTATAATATTGTAATATCCATACAATAAAGGAGAAAGATCTCTCAGGCAAGACGTATGTTAGTTCTATATGTCACTGTGTTCAAATCACACCCTAAGTTGCTTCAATCCCTTCATACTAGCTCTCTCCTCCAAAAATCATTCGGCTACCTCCTTAAAAATCCGTGGGAGTTTGGCCCCCACCTTCCATTCCTACCCCAGAATATGTCCAGACATGTCCCGAAGGTGGGCATGTGACCCCTCTATGAACATGCCTAGCCAAACTGGACCAATGGGAACAGGTTTCCAACCCCAGAAAGGTCCATGTGCGCAGGCGTGATAATGAACGGGTGGCCATTTTGTGTAACTTTATTGGCTGAAACGGGGTCAAGTGACCCCTCTACGAACAGGACTGGTGGGGTGGGTGTTTAGATGGAAACCATTTTACAGCTGTACAGTGACGATGGCTGATGCTAGGACTCCACCACGCCCCAGTGACCCATCATTGCCACAGGCACCCATGAAGATTAAGCCTATGCAACTGCTGAGTCTGTCCTTCCCTCCTACTGGTATGAAATCCCACCAGATGGCTGCCCTTATTGCTGGTGAGGTTCCAGCGGCATAGGAAGAAGAAAAAATGGGTGAAGAGCAGACCCCAATTTACATGGTGCAACGAGCGTTGTTGTGATAGCTCATGTGGAGAGTATACTTATTCAGATGAGTGTGGGTGCGAATCTTACTTCTCATCCAAGCCAAGGCTATTCAATTGTGAGTATAAGTGCTGTAGGTCGAGCGAAGACTGGTCATTTGTGATTGTCTGACCCCAAGCCCCAGCAAACCATGGGCCACTTACTGTGGGGCTGTGTGCTTTTAAGTCATAACGGCTTTTATACACTGCAGCTCCGAAGAATGCATGAAATCGGAACTGGACCTTTTCCAAATCACACCAACACAAGTATTGAGAGAAGCGTATATGTTGAGGTGCCACCGCTTACTGCACTGACAGACACAGCACCTCTGGACTTTTTCATTGCTGGGGATGGAGATTTTTACCTGGATTTGAATAACACGCTTTTATATGTGTGCTGTAAAATTGTCAAGGAGGATGGAACCAACCTGGCCCAGGATTCTGCTGTGGGGCTAGTGAACTTCCCAATAGCCGCCATGTTCAGCCAGGTGGATGTGACCCTGGGAGACCGTCTTGTCAGTCAGAGCAGTAGCACCTACCCCTACCAGGCTTTCATTGAAGCAATGATGAATTACAGTGAGGCCACTCTATCTACACAGTTTTCAGCGGGCTTATTTTATGACGCCCCAGGGTTCCATGAGATAACGGCGTTAGATGGAGTGAACAATGGGTTTGTTGACAGAGCCGCCTTTACATCTGAAAGTCGGAAGGTGGACCTATTGGGACACCTACACACAGATCTTATGTTTCAAGAAAAACTGCTTTTAAATTGTGTAGATGTGAAAATTAAACTAACACGCAACAAGGACACATTCTGTCTGATGGCAGGTGGAGCTAACCCCCACTACAGGCTGCAAATCTTGTCGGCATCCCTCTTTATCAAGAAATGTTCCCTTAACCCCGCTGTGCAGTTAGCACATGCGGAGGCGTTGCTCACAGCCAATGCAAAATACCCGGTGGACCGTGTGAGTATGAAAGTGTTCAGTATCCCCGCTGGAAGTTGTGTCTGCAACCAGGAAAATTTGTATTTAGGACAGTTGCCAAAAACTGTCATCATTGGATTTGTGGATGATGCATTTAGTGGGTCATATACCAAAAATCCCTTTAATTTCAAGCATTATGACATTAACTTTGCCTGCCTCTATATGGATAGTACTCCAGTCCCCATGAAACCTTACCAGTCAGATTTTGCAGTGCGTAATTATGTCCGTGAGTATATGGGGTTGGTACAGGCCACTGGCAAGCACCTAGAAGACAGACCTCTGCTCATTAATAGGGAAGAATATGGGAAAGGCTACACACTGTTTGCATTTGATCTAATGCCTGACCAAGAATGTGGGGGCCACTATTCCCTGATTAAAACAGGGAATCTGAGGGCCGAAATACGCTTTGCCAGAGCACTTCAACAATAGGGTTCTACCCCTGCAGCTAGCCCTCTACCCTTAACTCCTACACCCAGGACTTCTAAAATACCCGTGAGAACTCACTGGCTCCAGTTGTAACCTGTTACATATATATATATTAAAAACAAACAAACAAACAAACAAACAAACAAACAGAAACAACAACTTGTCAAATAATTTTTTTTCTCTGAAATATATTTTACAGGCTGGTCGTTTAACTCTGCCAAACCGCTCATGAACAGATCCCAGCCTTTAGGGAAGCATTTGGAAGGCAGTGCATGAACTTGGGTGAATGCTTTGATCAGGTCCACCATGTTGGAACCCTCAACAGCGGCCCCCTTATAGACAAAATGACCCCTCTCATCCCACGCTGGAACTGCAGCATTCTGCCTCAACTTGTTTAACAAAATCTTTGCCGAGTTCCTAGAGCACACAGGCAAAGTGTCCAAGATCTCCTGAAAGGAGGGGTCAGAGCTATGTGGAACTTCAGCAGCAGGCATCTCGGGTTGTGGTAGAAACAGGTTTAGTTTTCCCTTTTCGGCATCACCCAGCCTCACATGTGTTAAATATTTTTGAAGTAGACCCTCATAAAGTTTAGCCTTTTCATATTCTGTTAAGTCAGACCTCTGAAGAACACCTTGCATTTCAGTGAGTCTAAAGCGTAGATTGTAGAAACTCTGATGTTTTCCTCCTTAGGAGGAAGGTTCCCTTTTAGCAGAGCTAGCTGGTGTTTGGGGACCAAGTACATCTTTTCCGCATACTCCATTATTGTTTGGTTAAAAGGCTTGTTATCAAAGGAATTGCAATGCTTAACAGCGGTGCAAGAAAACCTCCAGACTGCTTGACCAAAAGCTTCTTCTTTCTCAGAGATACGTGCTTGTTACTCAGCTTTTTAATTAATCCACGTTTTTTTCTTAGCACACGCACTTGGTGTGGAGACAATGGAATATTTCCTTTTCAGGTGTTCAGGGCAATTTCAGATATGGCTGATATTAAATCATCAGAAGCTGCACATAGTATGGCCTTCCTCTGACGTGGTGAGGCCTTAATAAGGAGTTTTAAGAGGGCGAGGTTTCTCCTCACACAGGTAGACATGTATCAGTGCAGTGGGTTAACAGGAATACCTGTGAAAGCATCAGTGTGTCCCCCTTTTGTATCTCCCTGTGGTTTTTTCTTGATGTATACGACAGGCCAGTCAGGAGGGAAAAGACCCGTTCTGACTTTATAATCCTCAGGCGTTCTAGGGTTTAAATCCACAACTAAGTAACCATAAGGTTCCTGTGTGGCATTGTGGTAGGCCTCTGTGAAATACTTGACATTCCTGGGAAAAATCTGGTGTGCCAAATTAATTATCTGTAATTTATCCCTCGGGTTTTTAAAGAGCACCATATACTTGGCATTAAGGCTTATGGTACGGGCAGATTTCTCTTTGTAGAAAACATTCTGTGTGATGAGAAAAACACTCAGATTCCTGTGGTGAACAAACTCTGTGAAAGTGTGTTCAGTTTGTTGACTGTCAGATGAAGCACTCATCAGGTCATCCAGAACAAGAAAACAGATTTTATTGGGGGGGGGGGACAAGTCATCATCATCAATTTTCTCAGGCATACCTTCCACAATGTTATCATAGGGTATTTACAGAGCATTTGTTTGTACAAAGGCTGCCAACAAGAGTAACACCACACAATTTTTTCAAGCATCACAGATAGCACACTGTGTGCATTGTCCAGCATTTTTTTTTCAACAAAAAAAGTTTTAATACATTTACTAGGTCCTAGAAGGATAGCAGAGAAGGGGTGTTGCCAGCAAGCATCCATTTTTAATACCCGTATGGTATAGTCTTAAAATCCTCAATGATGATGCGCTTATCAAATACCACTCTCTGTGTCTTCCTCAAAAGCCGTGCTTCTATCTGCCATCTCTTCTTATTTCTAACTATACCATTCTGCTTTACCATGATCTTGCATGCAGGATCCTGTTCCAAAACGTAGGCAAAAACCAGATCTTTCAGACTGGCAAAATTAATTTTTTCACAAATAGACACATTCAGAGTAATCCCCTTGACTTTTATACACGAAGCACCCCCAGACAGCTTGTACCTGTAAGATTTAGGACCTGTGCTCACAAACTCTGTTATGTACTGGTCTGACAGCAGTTCGTTTGTCAGCTCCCTCAAAAGTTTCCAAGGGGAGGATTGTACTCCCCCTCATGAGACACATAAATCACAGAATCTGTGTCATGGTACAGGCATCGTTCCTCCAGCTTCTCCATGATAGAGTACATATGCAGGCGTGCATACGATGTTGTAAAACACGCTAGAAAAACATTTGTGTTACCTGGCGGAACTATACATTCTTTTGCATCTTTCCAAGACACACAACATGTATCATCATCAAGGAATTCACACATAGAGACCTCATAGCTATCTGAAAAGAGGTATTGGAAAAGCTCATCAGGTTTTTTCACTATGGAGGTCCAAGGGAGGTTTGTCCTCTGAGCAAATTTCCCCTACAGGGAATTTAAGAAAAGCTTGGCTATTTGGTGTTTAGCAGGGTTGGCTTCAATCAGCTCAGGGCATAAACACACCCCTTATTTCTTATAATACTCATCAATGTATCTCTCTCTGTCCACCCTTCTAACATACTCTGCAGAGTAGCCAGAAGATTCCTGCTTCAGTTGGAGAAATGTTTTGACGTACTCTGAAAAGAGTCTGTCAGACCTCTTTTCAAAATGCCAAACCTCATAGATCTGTGCCACCCTGTACCCTTTAGCCACAGCAACTTCCAATTCTACTGTGCACCATGTACCCACCAGTGCCCTTTCCTCATCATTGTGGCTACAGTGCTCCAGCTGTTGTGAGCCTGCACAGAGGAAACATGAGCTTCTCGTCACCTTGACAGGTAGGACGGGGGGAAAGAGACTGCGTGGTGGGTAAACCTTCACCTTGGCAATTCCAAAATACTCAGAGAGTGGCCTAAAATCGTCATAAATTACTTCAGGATGGCCTGTAGGAAACTGGTGATTTCGCATAATAAAAGGAGAGAGAGAGGTAAAATCCGAGTAATGAATCTGTTCTCCCTCTTTCGTTTCATAATACAGACGCACACAGCCTGACCTGCCCCCAAGCAGCGCATCTCTAGGTTCCAGAGGTTCTGGAAACTCCCACTGCTTCAGAAAATCTATCACCTTCTGATCCCCCTTGACCATATCAGTCCACTCATGCTCCCATATACAATGGACTTCAAACCCCAATCGTTTTAAGACATCTGCTTTCCTCTCACTAGCATTGTGGAGAAAACCATAGGTTTCCGACAACAAAGGGTGTTGTTTCTGTGCGGGATAACAGGTTAGACACCCATGATAAAAACACCCGTTAAATTCAAAAGCACATTTCCTTCCCCCATTCACAGAATAGCCATCTAAATAATATGCCTTAACACCCCCTGATGCCTCCTGCAGCTCCTGAGGAATATCAACCTTAAACTCAGCCCCTTTCAGAGCATGCTGAATATGTATGTTTTCCCTGTGGGCCATGTATTCCAACCATTGAATGGACAGAGTTGAGAATCTTTTGCACTGATTATGGTAATTATCTGGGGCCGGTATGGCGATCTCTTTATCCTCCAGATACTTGTAATGGTACATTCTTAAGCACACACTAGCAAGTGTAAGGTATTGGAAGGGGTCGATACCCACCAGCACCCTGACAGTTTTCTTCCCCTTAGGTTTGTCAACTACATCCCATGTCATCTCAACCAATTCATGTCTATATTTTGTACAGGCCTGCATCAAGATGTCTACATCTTTCTGACATTAATAGGCCAATTCCTTCTGCATGTCAAACGTTTTTGTTTTGTTTTCCTCATACCACTTCATGAATTCATCCCTATCTGCAGTTTTCATAGTGTCCACACCGTAGTACATGGGTTCTGGCATATTCCCACTATACCTCTCATTTTCTTTTTTATTAAAGAAATGTGGGAGATAACCCTTACAACCCTGAAAACCCATCGCTTTGGGGAGCTTTGCTAGCGCCATGGGTAGATGGCATAGGGAATCTATAAATTTTATGTCATTATTTTTAACTGTTATACATAGTAGTTTCCCCCCCTGAGTGAGCAGATCTACATCGAGACCTTCTTTAATTAGCTCTCTCAAGATGAAGATTCCGTCATAGCCCCTCGAATTATGGGCTATAAACTGGGACGCCATGAAGCTACTGTCTGATGTAGATTTTATTACAAATTCATTCAAACATGAGTCCCCCTTAAATTCCCAATATTCCCCTTGGGGGCCCCACTTTTTCCAGCCTTTCTGTTTCTCTTGATAGGCTTTAACAGGCTCCACTGGTTCCCCTTCAAAAGCCCTGGCATAAATATAGTTTGGCACGTGGACCCCATCCTCCTGCCTGCATTCGCAGTCATAAAACACATATTTTACTGATAGCTCAGGGTACTGTAAATGTGGAATGTAACACTTGTGTTCTTCCCCAGCACAAAGGTAGTTGTAGCATACATGGCACTGTTTTCTCTACAGGGGCGTTCATCTTCAAGATCTGCCTCGACATAACAGAAGCACTTATCACATAGTTCACGTGGGATGCATTCTACCCGCCCCATTGCAGAGAGCTTCTTATGCCTTCCTAGACATTCTTGTGATCTACACTGCATCTTGCATTTGGGGCATCTGATTATTCGCCCCACACATTTTACACACCTGGTGTCCAAACAGCGGTGGCACTTCATCAAACAGTCATGGCGGTGTGCATAGGGTGTGTAACAGACATAACAAAAATTTCTGGAGCCAAAAAAACCTTTGATGTTCTTAACCCCATAATAGTGAGCATCATGAAGTAACAGAAAACACGTTTTGAGGTATTTCTGTTCAGGAGTTTTAAAAACACACCATCCAGAAGTATCCCATTGCACAACCACAATATTGACTTTCATGTGAGTCTCAATGGTTTTCACATCTGCAAAAGACACTTCTTTTTGCTCACCCCACCCAAGATCCCTGTACAGTTTTTTTACACCTTCTTTTATCTGTGTAGTGGTAGCTCTCTCATCTAGATCAGCCATGAGACTCGCTGCAAAGCAAAGTGCTGTTATAGGGTATTGATTTTATATGCCTGAGCATGGCTCCTTGTGGGGGTGTAATGACAATCACAGCCAGTGTTAATGCCCCATCAGCTAAAATTTGAGCATAACTTTGAAGCAGGTTAGACATAGCACTTAAGAAAGTTTCAGCATTCAGATGCCCTGCCAGCCTCCTTGCAGAGTAAAGGGGATTTGAAATCCCTAGCCCTCGAAATCTGAGCTGTACAAAGTCCCCTGGTTCTATATAGTTGTTTATATTGTCCAGAACCCTTTGAACAGCAGAATACATCCCCAATAGTGCATCACGAAAGGAGTGTGCTCTGTCCAATTTCACAAACTTGAATTCATAATACATTTCAACCCCATTAAAGCTTGCATGGTTCCTATTATAACGTTGAATAAACTGTAGATTGGGGGGGGGGGGGGCGTTCTTCAGAAAAGCCTGCTGATTCTTCAGAAGAGAATGGTTGGGAATCCACTGAGGCCCCATTGCGGGTACCGCACTGCTCAGGTGTTGTAATCTGACAGCCGGCAACACTATGTGGCTCTGCAGGAGGTTCAGACACTGTATCAGAATCAGGAGCATTCCTGGAACCCTCTTGTTGACCGGGTGACATGTTCCCTCCCCCCACCTGTATGCAGACAGGGTAAGGTTGATCATTTTTATTTCTATCTACAAAATCACACATCGTCGTTCCATATCTTATTAGAGCTTGCAGCTGATGTGTAATATCCCTAACCAAGTCCTTTTCTTTTTGAATGATGCACACTGCTTGCTAACGATGTTGCTCAGCCTCTTTCATGTGTTCTACGGCTTCTGCCTTATTCCTTATTAATGTATGCATGTATTCTGTAGCCCGCAACATGCTGGCCAAGAACTCATTAGCACGGAGATTCAGCGCCTGCTCATCACAGATCCCAGATTCATGTTCTGAAACAGATAGATTAGAGGCAGGGGCTCACCAGACATGTCTGGAGTAAAACTCACACTGCTAGGGGAGATTTTGAACTCACAAACGTGTGTGTCATGTGGTGTAGAAAGGACTTCCCAGGTTCCTGGCAGACCCTTCTGGGCTTTTTGTAGGGTGGCTGGCCCTCCACGTTGGAGCCTCCAAGTGTCTCGTGTTTAGGTTGCTGCTGTTCTTGGAATTCCGCATCTGCAGACAAGGGAATCATATGGCATTATTAATAAAATGATCCACAGAGTAAATAAAAGCTATACATAAATAAAATAAAAGAGTCAAAACATTTCTTTCTTTCTTTCTCCTACCCTTACTCTTTGCTTTTCTCTTCAACCTATTTAGCCATATGGGGGCAGATTCAGATACTTCTGTAGAAAAAAGTAGGTGGGGGTAGATAGAATTAGTCAGAGGTTTCCACATGGTGAGTTCATTTGCAAGGTTAATTTTAAAAAAATTAAAATCTATTTTACCCTCTAGAGCACTCTCAGCCAGATTCTGCAACCCACCCTGGGTATTTGTCAGGTCCACTGTGAACAACATAGGTCTGTATTAATCAAAACTTATTGAATTTTAGAATGAGATATTACGGGGGGGGGAGCCCCTGTTCTTACCTATATTATCATCACATCTCTGGCCTATGCTGGCTGCAATAAAATAGATAGATAGATAGATAGATAGATAGATAGATAGATAGATAGATAGATAGTCTTACTCAGAAAATCCTTCAAACTGTGCTCATCTAGATTTTATTTTTAATTTTTTAAAATGTATTTTACCAGGTACTGTGTTTCTAACTGCCTGAGTTGTGAGAACCTCCTCCTTTGGGATGAGGTATGGGCCCAAAGCCTTTGAGAGCGAAAAAGTGGCTCTCCCAGCCTTACGGGGTTGAACAGGCCCTTCTGCAGAACATCAAATATAAATCAGACATGTATACATCTTCATAACATTTTTAAACAATCTAAAAAGAGAGAAAGTAGAATATATTCATACCATTATCTTCAGAGATCTTGAGGGCGCTCAGTTCTTCATCCGTAATGCTCATCATCTTTGGTGGAACCTTCCTCTTTCTTTCTTTCTTTCTTTCTTTCTTTCTTTCTTTCTTTCTTTCTTTCTTTCTTTGCTGTTGAATATTAAAAAAGAGACAGGGACATGTTCAGACACATCCTGCCGTGCCCTCCCCAACCATTTCTTTCTTTGTTTTTTGGTGAGTGCTGTTGAATATACAAAAAAGATCCAGGCAGGGACATGTTCAGACATATCCTCCCCAACCAGAACCCTAAATGGCAACCAATGGCGTACCATCAGATTTATGCTCTGGCTAGGGAATGTATATGACAGGCCTGTGGAAAACCAGAACCAGGGGGAATAGGACCCTTGCTAGTTAAAATGGAGGCTGACCTAAGCCCCCACATGGACTCTCAACACCCTAACAGCATGATAGATATTGAGAACTTTTTCACATCTGTGATGGCTGCAGAATTTGCAGATGGAAAAATCAATAAGGGTAGATTTTTAACAATATTTCTCTTCAGCGGCTTGCTTGCAAAAACTCTTACAAAACATCTATGTCCTGCGGTGAACCAGCAAATCATGGACAGGATGGCCCTTTTTATTACAGATTACATTGTGAGGACTGGGTGGATTGAACATGTGTGCTGGGTGAGTGTATTTAATTTAAGCAATTTACATGATTGTGAGTTGTGCATGCATGACCCTGTTTATTTATTTATTTATTTTGTTGCAGGAGAGCTGTTTTACAGAGAACAGAATTCACCCTTGGAATACTAGATTTCTACAGATCTTGAGGCATACATTAAAAATGCTATATATAATACTGCCTGTGTAAATATGTGCTTTAAGAATAAAAATTTAAAATTAAAAAATGTAAGTGTTTTCATTTTAAAAAGACCCTGTGGTTAAGATTCAAAATTAATTTCTCCCCAGCACATGGCCCAGAGAAAAATTAAGAAATTGCTAAACTAGCAAACAGATACAAACACGATCCTCTCCCACCACATGGCCCTTAAGAAATTGCTAAACTAGCAAAGAGGTTCAAATAGAAAAATAGATTTGCTTACATTGAGTGAAGCATATAAACATCCACTTAAAGAGGAAAAGAAAATGCTAAAACTAGCAAAGAATCAAATAGAAAAAACAGATTTGCATACATTGTAAAACCATATAAAACCCTCCTTTTAAACTACAATACTTTCCAGATTGTTTTTTAAACTAAAAGTGGGAGTGAGAGTGCTATTCATACCTTGGGGATTCTTTTTCTGCTGGTGTTGTTCCTGCTGCAGTCTTCAGAATGAAAGAGAGGGATTTCCTACCTCACAGTAATTTTATCCATTTGACTCATGGTTGCTGATTGGCTCCTGCATGCTGATGAGAGGTGGCCTCAAGGGTTGCCAGTTTGGCCTTTTTAAAGCCAAATTTTGGGTAACGGCCCATTTGACTCACGAGTAGACCCCTTAGATCTGGCGAGTAGAAGTCAGCCAACCCCTTATCTCTTCTTTGCTTCTGCTGCCTTATCATCTGATGAACTCTTCTGACTCATCTTGCCAGTGGCTCAGGTCCCTCAACCTCACCCTCCCTCCTTGTAAAATAAGACAGAAATAAGCTACACCCAACAAAAATAAATCAGACATTTATTTAGAGTCATCCCCGTTTTTATTTTTATGAAATGATACATAATAAAATAGCATTTAATAGAAAAAACAGATGCAGTCTGAAGCTGTGTTTCTTCATAGAGAGCATGTTAAGGATGTGCTGACAAAAACAACACACCACAGGAATGAATGAAGACTATTTGGCTTTTAGCTGCGGTGAGGTCTATGCGGAAGGATTTCAATTGGAGAGATTTCTTTGCGCAGAAGCTTTTTCGTAGGTATTTCAAGGTTACAGTCCTGGCACTGTTTGGTCTCTCCTGTATGAGAAAATGTCTCTGGACACAGTTTCTAAGATTTCACGTTAACCCTTTGCTGGGTGAGCGGGTAGATTCTCAAAGCCTCAAAGATTTTAAATGTTGACTCCCACTTTTTTCTTTGATGCATTTCTCTTTCTCTTTGACTTTTCAAGATATATGATTAATTCAAGGTTTATTTTAAAGGTTTTAACTTTGAGTATAAGCATATATTGTACCTCATTAATTGGCTTGCCAATGTATTCCCTGTGTTCAATGCACTTTCTTCAATGTATTTCTGTATTGCTTTCCCTCTTTCCCCCGCTTTCCTTTTTCTACCAAACAATATTTAGGGAATGCCATACAGGGTCTAATACTGAAATAACCTCAGTACTTAAAGTCTTAACCTAAGGAGTTAACACGTATCAGCATGATTGAAACTGAATTATATGTGATTATTTTGGGTTACATTTGTAGCTGTAACCCGGAAAATACCAAGCCTTAACACTTGGCCCCTCAAGGCATTCCCTGTGTTAACTGTCCTTTATATTTTAAACAATAAGTTAGGGAGTTCTAAATTAGGTCCAGTATGGGTACACCACAGGAATGAATGAGCAAAAGTCCAGAAACTCCCATTTAAAGACCTGTGGATTCTACATGCCTGGCTTAGTTAGTAAAGGTTTTGCCATTTTAATCATTTTTCAGAGTGGAAAGTTAATTTTCTACTGTCGGTCAACCCTAGCTTATGAAATAGATTTCAGAGCACAGGCCAGAACCCTTGTATGATTAGTAAATCCTGATCTAGCAATATCTAAAATTGCTAGATATGGCTATTCTAGAAAATACTGCTGATCAGGGCTATAGCAAGGTTGGAGTGGGCTCTGGGGAAAAAAATGAAGATGGGCCCTCATCTTCTCGGCTCCCCCCCCCCCCCATATCTCTGTATAAAAGAACTGTAAGGAAATTGTGAAAAGCAAAACATTCTTGACACACACTTCCTCTTGATCGTGTGCAAAGAGCAAGCAAAAAGTGAACTGTTGTCCAGCTGGCAGCTCCCTCCCTCAGGGGGCTTAGGGACACTTCTCCCCGCTTGTTGAATTATAGCCCCTTCTGCTGAATCTCATCTTATAGGTAAAACACTGCCATCATCCCGATTGGAAAACTAAAACAAAAATTAGTGGTATTTAAATAGGGATGTTGCAAGTTTTCTGAATTTGATCTCAGAGAAAGCTTGTTAGGTCTTGAGAAAACCCACCCACCCAGGTGGGTTGAATCAGAGGTGCACCCAGGGGTAAGAGTACCTCTGGGTTGAATGTCCTAAGCCATTCTTCAGAGAGCTCAGAGAAGTCCTCCGTGCTCCAGCCCACCCTGCCAGCCTCTGCACCAGCCCACAACCTTTCCTTACAATCCTTGTTGGGTGAAGCAGTAGCAGTGTCACTTATGGGGACTTTTCCCCTTCTCTTCCATCACGTGGGCACACTCTGTAGTAGTGCACCAGATGAGAAGTCTTGGCAGTGCTGCTACATAGGAGTTGTGAGGCTTTTTGCTTGTCATCTTGTCATGCTACTTGGCAGTGCACAAGAGTCAAGACTAAGAGGCTTGTTTGCATTATCAAGGCGCTTGTGAAAACTCCAGTTCTCAAGGGCCACTAGCCCTGTTTGGATGTTTAACTGGAAAACATCCAAACATGCTTGCAGCACGGAAGCAGGTGAGAAGTCTTTCCCCAGTGTGTCACTTACCCCCTTGACCTAGCTGCTCATGGTTACAATGGTGTTTGTCTGCATAGGGAAACACCTGTAACCATGATGGCAGGCACTTCTGTGATTGGCAGCCTGGGGCAACCTGAACTGAACAAGGCTACTGTTTTCTAATCAAGGGATGCTGCTTATATTATGAATCAAAATGGCCAGATTTTCAGTGTTTCTCAATCATCTGCTCAGATTCGCTTGGCCAATGATCTAAGCTCTTTTAGATCATTTCTTGGCTAGTCCAAGACAAACTCTGAGGAGTTCTAACGTCTCTAATATCCAAATTTCATTAATGTGTAACAGTTAAAGAGAGAATGTGGTTTTTATTTTGCTTACTGAAAATCAGTATGCACATCATCACCTTTTCTGTCATCACATAATGCTAAATCTTTTCCAGGCTGCCTTGAAATATGACCTTGAGTTGTTATATGTATCATGCACTATATAGTTTGATGTTGAGAGACAGGATCTCAGAATAAAATTAGGAGAGGAGATCTAAACAAGCATAACAGGAAATGAAACTAGTGTTGTGCTGAATTTTTGAGAGGCTTAAGTATTGCTGCAAGAATATTTGTTTAGGATATGTTTATCTGTCTCTCTTTCACTCTTTGACACATTTTTTGAGCCTGTTCACAGCTATAGTTTACTTAATCAGCTGCTTCTTTGAGTAGGTAAAGAGGAAATATATTTCTGTTGTTCAGACATCTGAGTTGACCTTCTGTCTTGCCTCACAACACTGGCAGTTTCATTTCCCAACAGTATTATGTCCATTGCACAACAATACTTTCATTCCTATCAAGCTGTAGTCACACCAAGGTACACATGACTAATTGTCAAAAAAGTGGGGGGAAATATAGAGAAGACGAAATCTCAAAGCTGCATGGGAATAGGTTAGTTAAGGCCTAATGCATTTTGAGTCTAAGGTTTGATAAAGACAACAGGTACAATTAGTAGGTTCCTATGAAGAAACCTCTTCAGCTGCCCCCAGGAGAGATTCTCTTGACTTGAACTCTGGCAGATTTACATAAATTAATTGATTGATTATAAAAAGAACATCAGGAGAATCAATGAGGGGAGACTTATAGGAATTTCACCATATTAATTCCTCATGCTATATCTCAAAGTTTTTCAAGTAGTTGAACTTAACTACTTGATATGGGGTACTGAGAATCAATAAAAACACCTCATTTGGCTTAAATGTTATACTGAAACAAATCCAAAGCTTATTATAAATTCAAATTCAAAAACTTATTTAAATACATCAGAAGCAAACCTGCAAGGGAGTCAGTTAGTCCATTAGATGATGAGGGAGTGAAAGGTATTACTGAGGATATGAAGATTGCAGATAAGCTAAACAAGTTCTACCTTTGCATCTGTCTTCATGGTAGATTATACTGAGCATATACCTATGCCTGAACTGAGCTTCTCAGGAACAGAGGCTAAAGAACTGAGTTAGATAGAGATGATGAGAGATGATGTTCTAAACTGTCTGAAAAAATTAAAAATGGGTCGGCCAGATGGCATCCACCCAAGAGTCCTTAAAGAACTCAAATGTGAAATTGCCAACCTCCTTGCAAAAATATGTAACTTATCCCTACTATTGGGCTCTGTACCAGAGGACTGTAAAGCAGCTAATGCAACAACGATTTTCAAAAAGGGATCCAGGGGAGATCTGGGAAATTACAGGCCAGTTAGCTTAATGTCTGTTCCAGGCAAATTGATGGAAATCATTCTTTTTGGAAATCAATTGTTGAGGATATGGAAGAAGTTATTTGACAGTTTCAACAGGCATGTAGATAAAGGTGATCCAGTTGACATAATATACTTGGTCTTTCAAAAAGCTTTCAACAAAGTTCTTCATCAAAGACTCTTGAGAAAACTTAACAGCCATGGGATAAGGGGACAGATTCATGTGTGGATTGCTAACTGGTTGAAGGACAGGAAACAGAGGGTAGGTATAAATGGAGAGTTTTCGCAATGGAGGGAAGTAAGAAGTGGGGTCCCCCAGGGATCTGTACTGGGACCAGTGCTTTAAATTTATTCATAAATGATCTAGAAGCTGGGGTAAGCAGAGAGGTGGCCAAATTTGCAGATGACACCAAGCTATTTAGGGTAGTGAAATCCACAACAGATTATGAGGAGCTCCAAAAGGATCTCTCCAAACTGTGGAAGTGAGCAACAAAATGACAAATGTGGTTCCATGTTAGCAAGTGTGCTGCAAAAACAGGCCTCAAAAATTGTGTTTTTTCTGGGGAGAGCTCGTCTGCAAATTTGGGTTAGCAGGTAGACCAGCCCTCCATTATAGACTTACCAGGTAGACCAGTCCCCTGGGTAGACCAGTGAGGCAGGCAGGCGCGGTAAATCCAGAGCAGATAGCTGGTCTACCCGCAACCCAAATAGTCAGACCAGCTCTCCCCAGGAAAAAAGTGCCATTTTGAAGCTTGTCTCCCCAGCAAAACAGGCCTCAAAATGGCGTTTGAATCACCCAAATCTATTTGGGTCAAATCAGGGGTGATTCTCTTAGACTCCAAATCAGGCCCTCTATTTTGAGGGTGATTTGATTCACGATTGAATCTGCGAATTACCCCTGATTCAACCTGAATTGATTTGAGGTTGAGTTGAATTTCACACACCTAGAAAATATCATAGTTATAAAATCACTATGTCAGTATAACTTTGTGTTTGCTGGCTGAAGGAGGTGTTGTTCATTATCCTATCCCTTCTAGCGGACAGAACCCAAGGATTAGGGCCTCTGTGTCCATCTTTTCCTGCTTGTCATGCATCAAGTGATTCACTATATTTTCTTGCTCTTTACATCTAATAAGGATGTAGAAAGACGCTCGGGAGGCAGTGGTTTGAGCTTAATAGCTAATTTCTGCTTCTGTTCTCTCTCAAGAAAACAAAGGCTTCCAATTATTTTCTGCTGATAAAACATGACATGTGAAGTATCACAGTCCCCCAGCTTGATTTGTACAACCAATTTACTTCATTTTCTCAAAATTATAACAGCTTTTGGTTTTCTTCTGTCTAGGATCAGCATTTTGGCTGTTGATCTGGAGCCTTCCTTAAGTGGTGAAAATAAACTTTGGATAAGAGCATAATGAAGAATAGCACAATCTCTATTTCTGCTCTATTGAGTCATCTCAACAAAGGCTTCAGGTTTATAACTTTGTACACAGGCAAAGTATTCAGAATATGTTTTTAGGCTTACCAAAGAAGATATGCTCAGCAAAATTAACAAATCAGTCAAACAGAGCGAAGAGTTTCTTTAGAGTGCTTTACTCTTAAAGCAATACTGTGCAATATGGTGCTATATAAAGGGAACAGAGAAAACAGAACATTATAATCAGACTGGAAATAATATGTGCTGAAGCGAATAAGAAACATAAAATAATCCTAAGAACTCCACCTTGTGGCTGCAGGGACTGCTAATCTTCCAGACTGCATCCCACCCATCTCTCTCCTGAGCTTCCATAAATCAGAATAGTATTTGAGCTGCTTAAAGGTAGTCATGACACACCAAGCCTAATGCCAGGTCAGTAATGTACTGTATCCAGCCAAGTGTTTGACAACTCTCCTGGTTTTGCAATCTCAGGCAGGCAGCAAATATTGGAGGCTCATAGTGCTTCATGTGGGTCACTCTTTGTATAGGTGCTAGGATACCTTACTCTTGTTATCAGCTTCAGTGCACAACTGACAGAGAGCACCATTGTTTGATTGATTAAGTGCCGTCAAGTCGATGTCGACTCTTAGCCACCACATAGATAGATTATCTCCAGGATGATCTGTCTAACTTGGCCTTTAAGGTCTCTCAGTGGTGCAGTCATTGCTGTCATAATCGAGTCCGTCCACCTTGCTGCTGGCCGTCCTCTTCTTCTCTTACCTTCAACTTTCCCCAGCATTATAGACTTCATAGGTGCTGCATATTTGAGACTTTAATCAACATATGTAATTATTCTAGGGGAGGGTATTATTGAGGTTAATTATCAAAGGGGGTACCTTTTAAGTACCTAGCAACACCCCTGTTGAAAAGGCTTGGAAAGAGTCATATTTTCAGAATCTAGGGGTTTAGCCTTTAATGATCATTGCACGATTGAGTTGTATATTGGGTAATACAGGAAGAAAAGAGAAAAACTCAAATCAATTATGCCTTTTAAAACATCTAGACAAGAAAGAATCCAGAAAGAATGCAATCATGTAGGCTTCTTCTGCATTCGCACACTTAATCAGGGCTGTCCTTTAGGTGGGGTGAGCAGAGCAATTGCCCCCAGCTCTGTGCTCCCTCAGGCCTTGTGGCTTGGCCCAACCACCCTTGTTCTCAGCTGCTGCTCCTCGCCCCCGCCCTCCAATAGCTCTGCCTCCTTGCTGCATGCTGCCCTCCCTCTTCCCGCTGCCTTTTATGCCACCCAAACCCCCTCAACCCCAGCACGCCTAGCAGAGGAGACAGCCTGGTGGGGCGATGGGGTGGGTTCTATACTAGCATGGAGAAAGGTGCCTCCTTTGCTCCACAGCCGTTAATCCAGAAGGTGAGGAAGCTCCCCGGGTCCGGCTCACCCTTTAGGTGGCCAGGACAAGTGGGGCGATCCCAGCCAAAGTTGGGGGAGAAGCGAAAGCCCCTAGTGGAGCCCAACCACCCCAACACCCAGATAGCCAAGACCAATGCACATCACAAACAGTTCTCTTCCCCGATTCTGGGAAATTCTATTTCGGAAATCAGTGCTTTCTGTTATGATATTAAAAATGCTGAGATTTTAAAGATACCAAATTCTGAAAGTGCTGCTTTCCGTGCTTTCCCCATGCTTGTTCAAAAATGATAGAATCCTGGAGAGCGTGGAGAGGAGATTCCTTTATCTGTCCCAGCAACTGTAGAAGTGCGCAGGTAAGGGAGCACTGCTAATTAATGTTGTTGGGAGACATGGAGTTAAAGTTCAAGATAAAGTAGTTTATCTGGAAAATCCATCATAAATAAATTAAGACCTATCATGCCTCATAGCTAACGACATACAGGAAGTGAGGGAAGGGGAGAAGAAGGAGTCTCTCTCTCCAGGTGAGAGAATGAAACCTGAGACTATCAGTCTAACAAAGGCGAAGTAGACTCAGAGCAGATAAAGCATGGTCAGAGAGGGAATGCCCTTACTAGCTGTCTTTATCCCTAATACCCCTAGTGGTCAATAGGGTTGCTGGTGCTAAGAGTCAATGCCATTAGGAGCTGTATCTCCAAATAGAAGAGATGAAGAATTGGCATTTAAGGCTGCAGTCCTGCATATAATTACCTTACTCTAAGTTCACTAAGCTCAGTGGGACTTGCTTATCAGTAAATTGCAGCAGGTTGCATGCGCGCCTCTCATTTAGTAGAGGAGGGAGGTGATCAAACTCCTTAGCACTGTGTGCACTATTGGAGGGCGGGGTGAGAGTAGTGGCAAACAAGTAGGAGTGTGGCTGAGGCAGAGGCATATCTAGGGAAAATAGCGCCTAGGGCAAGCACTGAAATTGCGCCCCCTGTCCAAACATCTGACACCCATCTTTCAGATAACTTTACCATAATATCAGTTGAAAAATACAACTCAAGCTCATTAATCTTTTAATATCATCTTTTAATATTTCAAAAACTATTTAGCAGTGGACGTACCCAGAACAAAAAATGCTGGGAAACTACAAATTTCAGTATGCTGGGGCTCATGAAATACCCAAATACTATGTGGAGGTGTACTTGGAAAACTAAACAGAAGTGCCTGTCTAATTCTCTACTATGTGTTGTAGCATCACTATTACATAAGTTTTAAAAATAAATGGAGAATTTGACTTTTCCCAGATACTCTGAAAATAATTAAAGAATATGCAGAGTAAACTGTGTCACTGCTTGGAATATATTCTAGTATTCCAGAAAGACAGTGAAAATGAGAGAAAGAGAGCAAGAAACGGGGCTTAATACTAAGGATTTCACACTGATTCAAAGACAAACTCACCATTAATAGCCATATTATTAAGACATCACATTTAACTCACTTATCATAAGAAGCAAAGTAAGAGCAAATGAATACAATGCTAGGTCATAAGCTTCAGCTCAGTATTCACAAGCCCTGATTCTCTGTACATAGTGCCAAACTGAATATGTGTACAGTGATTTATATTATATATATATTTTTATTTTTTTAAAACCTGTAGCCCCTTTGAGGAGCTTCCTAAAGGCCGTGGGGTGTGTGTGTCTGCAAACACCCCCCCCCCCCCCCGCTGGCCTCTAGGGCCTCGCAGGGACCATTTTAGCATATGCGGT
Source organism: Hemicordylus capensis (assembly GCF_027244095.1). NCBI lineage: Eukaryota > Metazoa > Chordata > Lepidosauria > Squamata > Cordylidae > Hemicordylus > Hemicordylus capensis. The sequence continues at coordinate 386,165,162 of NC_069657.1, read as the reverse complement.
GGCCATTTTTAATTTTTTTTTAAATGGCTGCTGAAAATTAAATGGCCACCATGCATGCTCAAATGTCCTCTGTGAGGCCTGGCATGGCCTAGGGCCTCACAGAGGCCATTTGAGCATGCATGGTGGCCATTTTGTTTTCGGTGGCCATTTTTTAAATTTTAAAAAATGGCGCCCCCTTCAAGTGGCACCCGGGGCATGTGTCCTGCCTGCCCCACCCTAGATATGCCCCTGTGCTGAGGGGGAGTGCCACTCTCCCTCAGCCCCGCACCCTCCTAGGGACGGCCCTGCACCTTGTGTTGGGAATCAATTCCTGCATTATGTGTCATGACCCCTGATTGGGAGAGCCCAATCAGGGGATAAGATGGACAGTTCAGGTGGTGGTGGTGGGGGGGTGAGAATAGAAAATAAACTTGGAGAAAGGATGTTAGACTCAGTTGGCTTATTGTTAATTAACTGCAAATTAACTGCAAATTCATCAAGAATGTTGACCTTAGATCATGATAGTCTCAGCTTAACTAATTCTAGTGGTCTTAGCGTACATAAGAACAGCCCTGCTGGATCAGGCCCAAGGCCCATCTTGTCCAGCATCCTGTTTCACACAGTAGCCCACCAGATGCTACTGGAAGCCTACAGGCAGGAGTTGAGAGCATGCCCTCTCTCCTGCTGTTACTCCCCTGCAATGGTACTCAGAGGCATTCTGCCTTTGAGGCTGGCCTATAGCCCTCCAACTAGCAGCCACTGATAGACCTCTCCTCCATGAAGTTATCCAAAGCCCTCTTAAAGCCATCCAGGTTGTTGGCTGTCACCACGTCTTGTGGCAAAGAATTCTACAAGTTGATTCTGTGTTGTGTGAAAAAGTACCTCCATTTGCTGGTCCTAAATTTCCTGGCAATCAATTTCATGGGATGACCCCTGGTTCTAGTGTTATGTGAGAGGGAGAAGAATTTCTCTTTATCCACTTTCTCCACATCATGCATGATTTTATAGACCTCTATCATGTCTCCCCACTGTCATCTTTCTTCTAAACTAAAAAGCCCCAGGCGTTGTAGCCTTGCCTCATAAGAAATGTGCTCTAGGCCCCTGATCATCTTGGTTGCCCTCATCTGCACCTTTTCCAGTTCTACAATGTCCTTTTTTAGATGTGGTGACCAGAATTGTACACAGTACTCCAAGTGTGTGGCCGCACCATAGTTTTGTATAAGGGCATTATAATACAGTGGTCCCTCGACTTACAATGTTAATCCGTTCCGAACGCACGTTCGGAGGTCGAAATTTTTGTAAGTCGAAGGGCGCATCCACGGAGGTCTGAAAACATTCGTAAGTCGAGGAAGCCGCATCTAAAAATTCGTAGGTCGAGTAAGCCGCATCTAAAACGGCAACGACTTCCGGTCTTTTTTGTCATTCGTACCTCGAAAACATCATAAGTCAAGTAGTTCGTAGGTCGAGGGACCACTGTATTAGCTGTTTTATTTTCAATCACCTTCCTGATGATCCTTATAATGGAATAGGCCTTTTTCACAGCTGCCGCACATTAAGTCAACACTTTCAACAAGCTGTCCACCACAAACTCAAGATCCCTCTCCTGGTCAGTCACCGACAGCTCAGATCCCATCAACATATATTTGAAGTTGGGGTTTTTCATCCCAATGTGTATCACTTTACACTTGCCAACATTGAACCGCATTTGCCATTTTGTCGCCCACTCACCCTGTTTGGAGAGATCCTTTTGCAGCTCCTCACAATCTGTTTTGGATTTTACTACCCGGAAGAGTTTGGTATCATCTGCAAATTTGGCCACCTTGCTGCTTACCCCAGCTTCTAGATCATTTATGAATATTTTAAAAAGCACCGATCCAAGTACAGATCCCTGTGGGACCCCACTTCTTACTTCCTTCCATTGTGAAAACTCTTCATTTATATCTAGCCTATGTTTCCTGTCCTTCAACCAGTTACCAATCCACACATCCTCTTGTCCCCTTACTCCAAGACTGGTAGGTTTTTTCAAGAGTCTTTGGTGAGGAACTTTGTTGAAAGCTTTTTGGAAGTCCAGGTATACTGTGTCCCAGGATTTTGTGGAAATTAACAAACTAAAATACTGTGAAATTAAACTTTTGTGAATCAATTAATATTAGATCAACAAGATAACAACATGGGATACATTTTAAATAACCAAGCATTTCCCCTACGACTTTTATGGTAAAACTCATTCTTGTTTTTTTCTTTTTAATTGAGCAAATGAATTTGTCTCCTAATAAATTTTCTCCGATTGTTTCTTTTTATGATTCTCATAAAAAGATAGGTGAGCCAGTAGGATAAGTATGATTTTATACAAGACTATTCAAGGCTTAATGGAGAAATGAGAGCAAAATAAAACTAGAGATCAAATGCCTGTGAGCATTTACAAAATGAATGTTCTGGTAAATGCTTGGATTAGAATGATATAGAACCTTAATTGTAATAGCATGAGAGCCCTTCTGGAGCAGATTAAAGATCCATCTCAGCCAGGACCATTTTTCCACCATGATCAACCAGAGGCTTAAGAAGCACACAAGAAGGGCATGGAAGTGCTTTTGCCTCTCAGTAACTGATATTCAGAGACATTCTGACTTTGAATATAAAGGTCCCATTCTGCACTGTTTTCAGCTCAATAACATTAATTTTTAGATGGGGCAAGCAGAACTATGCACACTTTCTCCTCTGGCTGCACCATAGGTACAATTTGTAATAAATATAGCTTTCAGTGTCGAGATTAAGGAAAGGTGGCTTTCCCAAAACATACAGTTGCAACTTCCTGTTGATTTCTGACACTAATTTGACTTTCACATGAATAAATAGTTTGAGAATCAGTGATGGTTATTGTAGTAGAATATATTTGCTAGGTAATCTAAATTGCACCACATGTGTTTTTTCTAGGGAAACTGCTACATTGCATAAAATTTTAAAGTTTCTTTTAACACCCAATCTATGTTATACTTCTCTTCCTATGCTACACATGTTTAGGCCTCTTTTGTATGCCCACCTCAAGCGTATGAGAACCATTTCCCCATGATGTGGCATGCTGCTGTGGATTCAAGAAACTGTCCCCAATCAGGGGGGTGAGACAGGGTGGGAAGACCCTAGGATCCCAATCTCAGGTGACCCACATGCCACCAGGGCCCCTCAGACCAGGGAAACTGGGGAAACCCAATACAGAACCCACATCGTGATCCTTCATCCTTTGACTGTGACCAGTCAGTTTGAGTAAAGGTCTCCCAGCCCCATCAAAGTTTGAGCAAAGCCCTTTTAAATTACTGAGCCTTCCCATGAGAGGTTTGTGACCAAGTCACTACCTGGACAGCAGCAATATAAACTTGCAGACCGCTCCAAGCTTTTACTGGAGCCACTTCCAACTCACCCTGTTATATCTAGCTCTCTCTTTCTCCTTCCTCATAGCTATCCAACATTTTGACTCCTTTGCCAAATATGCTTCCCTTGAAGTGGTCAGAAGTCTGTGTCTCTCCCAGGACTTCTACAAGCCTCCAGATCCCTGCTCAGACATAGGCCCCAGCTCAGCCACTGACCTCCACCTAGAATAGAATATGATGCTATCCTACATATTTGCAATATGTTTTTTACTATTGCACTCTGTGTGTGGTACCGTCTCTGTGGTTTTTTGTGGGCCCAGTTGGCACCCTTTCTCTCAGTGATATGCAGATCTGGAGGGAAAGACCTATGTGAATGACCCTACCCGTGTGGCCGAGGTATTTGTGCACATACAGCAAGTGTGTGTGTGGAACAGGAATGGGAGCAATCATAGGGCCTGGCTGCACCTCACTTTCTAACAGTTTAATAATTGGTACTGTTAATACTAATGAAGTATTAATAGTAATAATTAGTAGTTCAGGAATGTATATTTTGAAACATTTGCATTGAGTACAGTCTTGTCCAGCATTCCCCTGAGTGAAATGGCCAATTCTGGGTCACTCTGTGATTCCCCTATTCTTCTAGGTAGCCTAACAGAGGTAATAGATGGCACCTTCATTAAGGACTCTAGGGGCAAGACAATTTAATCTTAAGCTAGAAGCCAGGAACAGGAGAGCCAGGCAACCATTTGGGACTCAGGGACCAAACCAATAGCCAGATGTTAATCTAAACAGACGGCCAGGCATTAGGGGTCAAACTGGTAGTCAAAGGCCAGGAATAGACCAAACAGTCTCCCTCTCCCCCCAACCCCAATCATCTTTCAATCAGTGATCTTCACTGTTTTTCTAGCAGAGGCTATTTGGGCAAAAAAACCTTCAAAGTGAGAGCCATTTCCCATAGTGCTGACCTCTGTGCTGCAATTTTCTCAGTGTTGGGAGGGTCCTTTAAGAGAGGTAGAGCCTTCTCCTAAGAACTCTAGGAGGAAAGGACTGGAAAAGGCAACACTTCACCACACTCTGTGCACACCTTCCAAAATGATGCAGGGGATCAAGAGCAGGGTGGAACTGTAATTGTACGCACGGGTTCCAATAACCCGTGCACAGCTGCTGGTGGGGCCTCCACACGATGCCCCTTCCCCATGTGGTGGTGGCTTCCCTGCAGGGCCGGCCCAAGCCATTAGCCAAAATAGCACCAACCAGGGGTGCAGTAGGTTTTTGGGTGCCGTTCTCTTGCTGTGCGGGGGCTGAGAGCCAAGTGGGGCCAGGAACAATGAAGGAGACAGATCGATCACCAGCCCCTGGGGAAAGGAGAGCAGCAGAGTACTTTGCTGCAGTGGCAGGCAGGTGCAGGAAGTGTTGGAAAGTTAAAGGACTTTGCGCTGTCTCTTGCCTCAGACAGTGGAGGACAGACTAGTAAGTCAGAGGGCTAGAGGGTCAAGACATCTGCCATCACTTCTCCACTGCTCTGATGCTATCCCTTTGAAATGTAGATTGCTAATCTCAGGGATTCAACTTCCTTCCTCCTTCTCTCTCTCTACCTGGCTGCCTACCTTGCAACATGGCAAGTTCTCTCCCTGCACCTTTTGTGCAGAGAGGATGCAGAATCCATCTGCATCCACCTAGATAGATAGATTAGAGATCCTAAATCCTCACTTTCCTATCTAGAATGGAGTTCCTTAATAAATGCCTTTTATATTGATTTGAAACTATGAATTGGCTCCAAGTTACTTTACTCTCAGCACACACGCATGCCTAACTAATCTACCGCTGTGTTGTGCCTCTGTGCACTCTGCTATATTGAGAAAGGGATTCTCTCACCACAGAGAATTTCCAACAGGAAGCAGCAGCAGAAGCAGCAGACTGCCTTACATCTCTACCTCTTCCTCCAGTAAGAAAAACCAGGACAAGAAATCTGCCTCACTGATTGGCTGCTGATTGGTTCAACAGCCAATCAGAGAGATGGATCTTCTACGCTGGTGTTTTGGTTTGGTTTTTTTGTCTTCTCACTCTCCCTAGGATTGAGGAATGAGTCCATGACTTGCTTGAGTTGGCAGCACATGAAAAATGGGCTCTCATAATAAATAAACCAGATAAATGGTCAGAAATCTGGGACAACTTCCTTTATTCTTAGAATAAGAATCCTTTTGATTTACCCTCATCACTTGCTGCAAAGGTGTGCATTCTTTCTTCTCTCCCCTCCCGCCCCCCGTCTGCACTTCTTTTCTCTTCTTTCCCCTCTTTTTCTTTCCCTCTATCTCTCCTCTCTTTTCTCACCTCCCTCATCCAGCACAGCACGTAAAGGCTGGCTTGGGGAGGAAAGGTCAGAAGCGGTGGTGGGGTGGGCTGGGAAAGATGTTTGTAAAATACATAATGTCAAAAATCATAAATAAAAAAAGTCACACTGGTTTTTGATGGGAAGGCAGTGGAGTGGAGGGCTGGCTGGGAAAGGAGTGGAGGACAGTGTACGGCAGTGTGGTGTAGTGGTTAGAGTGTTGGGTTAGGATTGGGAATGCCTAGGTTCAGGTCACTCCCTGCTCAGCCATGAAGTTCACTGGGTAACATTAGGCCAGATAACTCTCTCTCATCCTAACCTGCCTCACAGGATTGTTATCAGAATAAAATGGGATGGGGGAATATAGGGAGCCTTGAGCTCTTTGGAGGAATGGCAGAATATAAATGTCATAGATAGTAAAATGCTCACATATATGTATATGTATACATATTTGCATATTTAGGACTGTTTTTAGATTTTGTGGGTCTCACTGCATATGTTTACTAACAGCATTTGGAAATTGGCCCAGTTCTTCAGCCTCCAAGCCTGAGAAGCTCAGTTCCACAGCAGGGGTATGGTCAGTATCCTCCGCTGTGAAGACAGATGCAAAGAACTCATTCAGTTTCTCTACAGCATAGAGGTCCCATCTGCACTTGGGAAAGCCCCTTTCCCCAACATAAAGCCACAGCCACATGGGAGCATTACCAGGTAACTTCAGTATGGCTGATGTATCAGGTTTTCACAATTCCTTTTAATTTTACCTTTACTGGTATGGGAGCTGAAGAAGCTGCTTGTTGCTGTTGGAAGTCCAGGGTCACTTGAGAAAAGTCTATGGCATGCCTTCTTTCGACACCAGTGCCATTTCTCCAAGGTACTGCAGCAACACTGGCATGGGAAGAAGCTGTGGAACGGACTCCAGCTCCTTTGTTACCTTGGAATTCCAAACCTACTGAGCAGTCTGGAAAGGAACTAGGTTGAAGTGGTTCTTTCAGGCCTGCTTTTTCAAACCTGCCCCATATCTCTACTGGTCCAAACTGAATATGGCCTAAGGTCAAGACAAGGAAGTCAGAAATTGTGTCCAGCATGCATGTCTGAGGAAGCAATGGTCCACATTCCTTCTTCTGAACCTGAAGAGTTGGGGTGGGGAGATGTCGCAGAAGAAAAACTATATTAAAAAGGCGGGGGGAGAGCAAAATTGGCCCAGGGTGCCACAACCCCTTGAGCCGGCACTGCCTCCCTGATGCACCATCCTGGAGTAGGCTGCCCTCCACCCACCGCTCAGTGGCCTGCTGCGCATGCGCAGCAGTCAGCTGAGGTGCGGGGCCAGGGAAGCCTACCCTGGGCTGCTCTGTCAGGAAGGTTGCCACTGTGTACATGGCAGAGAAGAAGGGGCACTGCCAGGTTGAGGGGGGCATTGCTGGCTGTCCCAAACATAGGCCACTGCTGCCTTCCCTATGCCACTGATCAGGAGGGCTCTGTTTCCCTTAAAGGAGTCCCTTGGCACTGGGCAATGTGCAGCACTGCACAGTGAGAATGGTCATCTCTGCATGGTGCTGGGGGAACTGTGCAGAGTATTCTGCTTTAGCTGAAGCTTTGCACAGGCCCAATACAATTCAGGAGCCACACTTAGAGTTGATGCAGGCTGCCACTGGCCCCAAGTACTTACAACAACGAACACTGCTCTAAATGTTTTTCCTCAAATTTAACATATAACTATAATTTAAAGACACCACGTTTTTCTTTATTGCCATGATAAAACAGTTGGTTATTATCCTGGTTCTTAAATACCAGAATATTATTTCTTCATTTTGCGATTCTTCTGTTATCTAGAGCCAATAATAAACAAGCTTTTCTAAGGCTACTGAATTCTTCAAAGCTTTCCTCATAAGTCTTGCATTCCAAATTCTGTTCAATTTTCAATACTTGTGTTTGAATACTCTCCATTTGGCTGGGATCCTGGTCAGTACGGAGTGTAGGCAGTTTCTCCTATCTTTTAGATGCCATATTTATGCTAATACAACACAAAAAGACACTTGCCCACTTGGTTTGGCATCACATTCTTGCTCAAATTGCATCACTCTTGCTCAAATTGCCCTAGGATGTTTCCATAAAAGTAAAAGACTGTTGCCAATATGCTCCACAGTATTACAAGGGTGGCTCAAGAGCTGCACCCTCACAGATACGCTGCTATGGAGCTCAGCCAAAGCCTCATCCCACAGCTGATCATGCACAGAGTGGGAGTGGAAAGTGATTTTGCTGCTGTCTTCTTCCTCCAGAAATACTTTTTGGCTTCCAGAAATATGCTCCTGGAGGTCACACTGCCCATTTGCAGGGCCAGCAGGCAGCAAGGCAAATCCCAGGCAACAGGGCAGTGTTCAAGGGACTGGTCTTAAGCTCTCTAAGAAGCTGTTGATCCAGCAAAGGTGGAGGTGCAAATGAGAGCCTTTATGGCCAACGAGACCCTTGCCCTTCCTGGATTCTTCAGACAGCCCTCCTCCCAAGGAGACATCCTGGCTAGTTTACCCCTCCTCCTGAGGAGACCCATTGGGAGGGAGTCCTCAGGCAGCCATGCGTGCACTGCTTTGTCGCCACTGGAGCTTGGTCTTGGCCTTGTGTGCCTTTGCTCCTGGGGGCCTGGGGGTGATGGAGGAGGCTTTGGGGAATATGGAAAGGCCCTGTCTGGAGTTGCCAGATTCCTAGAGATCCAGGACTCTTCTGTCTGCTGGGGTGGTTGGTTCTAGCTTCCCTGGTGCTGCTGGTTCCAGCAGGTAGTCATCTGGGAGTGGGATCTGGGCTGATGTGGACTCTTCAAAGAAAGGGGACAGGTTTGTAGAGTCCCTGGGGACTCTCTGCAGGGATGGCTGGCTCCAGCTGCCCTGGCACTGCTGGTTCCAGTAGGTAGTCATTTGTGGCTGTGAACTGGGCTGATGTGGACTCCTCTTCTGCCCCAGACTCATTCTCAGAGTTGGTGCCAGGGTGAACCCTGACACCGGCAGTCTTTAGGGACATATTTCTAAAGCCAAAAAGTAGTTGTGGAGAGAGGGGAGAGAAGCAAAAGCCACTCCTCCCTCCCCCTGCATGTGCATTTGGCTGTGGGAGACGCCTTTGGCTACTCCACAGTAGCATCCTAGCAAGCGTGCAGCTCTTGGTTCACCCTCATAATGCTCTGTAACATGTTGACCACTGTTTGTTGTTTCGGGATCTAAAGTCCAATCCAGTCACATGCTGATACTGCTTTTCTTAAATGTGATATTATGAAGATTGTACATACCTGTCCTTAGATCCCTGCCATCTTGTGTTCATGTCTGTGAACTGGAAGTACACATGTGGAGCCATTATGAAACAGGAATCTCTGCAATCATTTGTAGTGATAAGTAAACACAATTCACATTTACTGTTCAATCTTTGCATAATTGCCGGTGTGTATCATTCTGAAGACAGCAGGGGTCACATTTAGGAAGTGAGGGGAATTGCCCCCATGCTTCAGACCACATGTGAGGAATGCTTGTCTTTCTGGCCAGCTCATTAGTTCTACACACTGAGTGACTTTTTATAAACAATTCAGTGGGCCTATGAGTGTAGATATAGATGCCCAAAACCACAGTCCCTTTGCTTAAGAAAGTGGTGGCTGTTTCCCCTGTTTCATCATACCATAGTTACTATCAGTTGTTCTGGTAAGAACTAATCTGCGTACTTCCTTTCACTATCCCTACATAAGGACTAAATATGGTACAAATTGGTTAGGCAGTTCACAGGATATCCCACTTGCACCTCAAACATTCTTGTGTCTGCCATCTTAAATTGGAGTGGATGATATCATCACACACTATGCTGTTGAGGTGTCCCTATGTGTCCCTACAGCTGTAGCAAATGTGGTTCATATTGGTCCACACATTGCGAAGCTGATAGGGGGACACACTAACACACACAGACACACAGAGAATGCCAGGTGATCTCTTAAAACTTACTTTCCTTAAGGAAAGTAGGCTAAAAAGGTAACTGTGGCATATGATCTGAAAAAAATCTACTTTCATGCAATGTAATTTTAAACATATGTATGAGCAGTCCCTTGAAACTTGCAGAGAATCTTTCCCACCTACTGAAATCTCTTTGCTTTCCCTTCTGGAATCTGTGATGGAAGACATCTGTACCAGCCCCACACTCTCATATGGAAGAAAAGCAGCAATGGCAAAGCATGCCTGAAGTATTCCTGGGACTCTTTTGATTCTGAAGAAGCCACCAGATTCTAATCCACTCACTCAAATATTGATTAGAGCTGAACCCAAACACAATGGGCGCCACTGTTTAACACAAACACAATGGGCGCACAAACACAAACACAAACAAATGGCGCATAAACAAATGGGCGCACAAACACAAACACAATGGGCGCACAAACACAATGGGTGCCACAGTTTGCTCTCCTTTCTCACTTTTGCCAGCAACTCATTAATATTAATAATGTGAAAATCCCCTTCCCTGCCTGCTCAGATTGCATTTCTGAAAGGGTTAGATTTGGCTCCAAGAACCCTTAGTAAACTCTGATCAACTGTATAGCCCTGATACTGCAAAGTTTAAAATGGATGGATCCCTGGCCTCAAAGGGCTTGCATACTAAAAATAAACATAAGATAGAAACCAGCAGCAGTCACTGGGGGTACTGTGCTGGAGGTGGATAGGGCCAGTTTATGAGAATTGTAGGCCAACATCTGCAGGAGGGCTGAAGTTGAGCAACCCTGCTGTGTGTGGTCCTCTTCTGTGCTTGACATCTTCCAGCCTAGTTTATAAGACTAATAAAAAGAGTGGAGGACAAAGCAGAAAATGAACATATAACATCTGGGAGAAAACAGCAAGCACTTATGGATGCAGAGAACAACAGGGACAGAACGAGAAGACTGGCAAGAGAAATACTGACATCAATAATGAGAGTGTCTTGGTGAGACTAACCTTTGTTGGGCTTTAGATTTGTCCTTAACTTTATGTCCCCTTTATTCGGTGGATACAAACAGAGTGCCCAGTTATGAGCTGATGTGCTACCACCTGTAAAACTAGTAATGTGAATAGTCTATGGTGATTTCCGTAGGCTTGAATGGATAATTATATTGATAAAAGATGCTGGTGGTGTAGCATTGTTCCCGTAGTACAGTAGACTTGCCAATGCTATAGTAATAATGGGCTGAGGACTAAACTATTTTGAGAGGTGGTCAGAAGCATTTCCTGACAAACACTTTGTGTGATGATTCACATTTGAAAATCCTCTTCAGCAGTATGGTTTTCCCTAGCAACTTCTGCTTCAGCACTATATTTCCCCACTAGCTACTGCTTCTTCTTCCTTCCATGAGCAGTCACATGGGTGATCAGGGACCATGCAAAGAATAGTGAGGCATCACTGTGCTGTACTACTCTGGTCTTGGACTGGGATTCCATTGTAAGTGTTTGACAGATACTGCCTTTGTTATTGCTATTGCATGATTGTTTTTGCCATGTGTGGGTTCACTCCAAAACCTGAGTGTAGTATTATTGGCAAAGCTACCAACTGGATGCCCAATGTTGAGCTCTCAGTTGCTGTGTTCACATTATCATGGCTGTTCTGGGGCCATGATACTTGCAAGTACACAGCATTTGCAAATTACTTTGGCAAATAATTATTTTCATACATTTTCATTAGATGGAATGGAAAAGAGTTTGGCACCCTTTCTATCTTCTGTTACTGAAGTAACACAGAGACAGTGTCATCATAAACAGCTGAATTTTGCCACAGAACCCACATTGATCTGGTTCAAACAATCATTCAAATCTAGGTTTAATGTGGGTTACCTAGTTACATGATTTTGTGAACCGATTCCAAGTCGGAAATTTCAGATTCACCTTGAACCATAAACCACTCTGGCATGGGTCACATAACCAAACTAATGCCAGTTATTCACATTTAACCTAGATTTGAATGATTGTGTGAATGAGAGCATTATTTGATTTGTAGAAATTGCAATGCCTTCCCTGTTCCTGTGCAAATTTAGATTCTTTTTTTAGCTGCTCAAGGTTTGGAAAGTGTTTCTTAAATCAGAAAAGAAGCAAAGGCTAGATGTAACAGGATCTGCAGAATGTAAAAGCTAATTTGCCTTTGCCATACGCAGAAATACAGAGCCCTTACTAACATGTCCTTGACATATGTGACAGGTAACTTTTATTTTATCAGGAAATAGGGAGGAAATCCATTTGCAGACTTGCAATAGCCTCACAATAACCTCAGGTTGTGTTAAGGATTCTGACAAAAGATTTACTTCTGGTACTGAAAGCATCAGCAAAAAGATTGTTCTTAACATTAATAAGCATTTTAACAGGCAGTGTTTGAAATATAAATGGAATCTGAAAGCATGCATTTATATGCAAGAAAAAGGGGAAATATTCTTTTGTGGTGGGCTAGACATCTTTGCTTTGCTTAAATGCTCGAACAATAAATTTGTCATGGTTTTATTTTTACTTGCTATCTGTAAGGAAGGCATAAAGGACAGCAAAAAATGTGAAGAGGCCCATATCAGATCATAAGTGTACAATATGAATATTTGATGTTAGCACAATTATATGAAGGAAAAATAAAACATGGAAAAATTGAAACTCTGTATAGAGTGAATTTTTGTGAGGCTGTAGTTATAGCATAATTATGACTAATTACAATAAGTTTTTTGTAGAGGTTACTGCAGAAGATTATCTATCTTCATTTCCTTAAAAAATCACCTTTTAACTTGCTTATTCAAGGCTTGATAAGATTCTGGGGGGAATGACTTTGTTTTAACAGATGTGGAAAACATAATGGAACATTTATCATCACATTTTCTGTATGTAAGAACAAACTTTACCAGGCTGCCCACTTTATACACCTATTATATCCAACACCTCCACTCAGTGGTGGCTGGTGGTTCCTGGGACTGGGGGTGGGTGGGTGCTAGGCAGGCCAGGTGATGGGTGGAGCCACAGGTAATGAGAGGCAAAGCCAATTGTGGGCAGCTGCAGAGATGGAGCCAGGACTAACAATAACTGCAAATTGTGGATTTGTAGCCAATAAGTGGGATCAAAATACAAACACACAAGCACACCAATCTCAATTGCTTATGAACAGAGATGCAAAGAAATATGGATAAGAGTTGCTTTATACTGCTTAACAGGGCTACAGTAGTGTGTAAATTTGTATCTAACATGGCAGGATCAAAACACGAGCACACAAATACAGGAAAAGAACTGTACAAGCCACAAGTAAAACACAGACCAGCTACAAAAGGCTGTTTCTGTGGAGAGTAAATGAATTCTGACATCACCAGGGCACCTGTGCCTGCCTGGTTATTTAAAAAGTGAATACTAATAATAATAAATAACAAAAACAAGAAAGAACTCCGAGCCAGAGTGGTACAGTGGTTAATGTGCTGCATTAGACTGGGAAAGTCCAAGTTCAAATTCCCGTTCAGCCACAAAACTCACTGGGTGACCCTGGGACAGTCACTTATCTCTCAGCATAACCTTCCTCATTGGGGTGTTGGGAGGATAAATGTAACCATGTGCACTACTCTGGGCTTCTTGGAGGAAGCACAGGCTATATATATAAAAGTAAATAAATCTATATAAGCCACAGAAAAAGCAGAGACCAGCTACAAAAGTGGAGAGCAAATGCATTATGAAGTTACAAGGGCAGCTCTACCTGCCTATTGTTAAAATGACATACATAAAGAATAGAAAAATCAAAGGTTTTACAATGATGCTTGCTGCAGCTATAAACCATCTCCTGTAACTTAGAGGACACCATTGGAAGTAAAGATGCATTTCTCTACTCCATTCCTGCTGAACAGCTGGATGCCACTCTCTACCTGCTTTGGGTGCCCACCACTTAGCCTGGGTGTGAATCCTAGCAAGCAACAAGTAAGTTTTTTAAATAGAGATCACTTCCTTAATCTTTGCCCAATGAACCCTAACCCCCAGGGGACATATTAATGTTACAGATACTGGCCACAATCCAGAGAAAAACCTGGATAGCTCTCTGCATAGCAAATGGATATTAAAAATTATTTTCCTTCCAACAGAATCAATTCCTTCTCTACATACACCACACCCACATGGAAAGCCACTTCTGCAGTGATTTGAAAAGCAGTTTGGACTCAGAAATCCATGCATATGCCCTAAAAAAAAACCTTTCTGGCTTATGCCAGTTTCTAATCTAATTAGTCCAGTCTTAAAGCGTGCTGTTCCTTCCAGTGTTTTATGGCATGTCATTTTGGGAATGGGCCACAATGATTTGCATACAGATCAGATCAGAGAGCAAAGAAGAGAAAGCAGAGGTTGCATTCCTCCCCTCACAAAAAACCCCCCAAAACACAAAGAAGCCAGCAAAAGATCAGATTTACTGCCTGCCTGCCCACCCACCTGCATGCCCACCAGCCTGCCTGCCTGCTTTCTAAATAAAATGGTGATTGGATTCTTCTGAAAAGTGAAAAGAAAATGACTTTTCCACCCTCTGATCACTCTGATTGGCTGCTTGAGGAGTCAATCATCCTAGTCCCTCTCAAATTGGTATATGGGGGTGGTCCTAGGACTGCTCAGTTTGCAAAAACAAAAGTGAGCATGCTTATTGGCTCCTGCCTTACTCATATTAATATTTTAAAAGATCTGGGGCTTTTTGTTTGTTTTGTGCTACCATTGCCCACCCTCACAACTCTTAAAGCAGTAGCAGACTGTTGGGCAAGAGCAGCAGGGAACAACAGAGGGAGGCAGTAGGCACATGGAGGCACAGACAACATGGCTGATTGAGAAATTTAAGGGGAGTCACCTAATGGCACAGCGGGGAAGTAACCTGCCTAGAGAGCAGGAGGCTGTTGGTTTGAATCCCTGCTGGCATGTTTCCCAGAATATGGGGAACTCCTATATCGGGCAGCAGCAAAATAGGAAGGTGCTGAAAAGCATCATCTGATACTGTGCGGGAGATGGCAATGGTAAACCCCTCCTGTATTCTACCAAGAAAACCATATGGCTCTGTGGTCACCAGGAGTCAATACTGACTTGACGGCACAAACTTTCCTTTCCTACTGCCCACGTTTCCCATTGATAAGATCTTCCTCCTCCTCCACCTATCTAAAGGATAGTTAACACACCCACTGATACTTAGCCAGATGAGTAGCTGCACTGTGCTTTCACTTGCTGTTGCTGAATTCATGCTGTGGGTATGTGGAGTGTGATATGTGGAGGGTGCTAGCAAGCATGAATTGTCCCCTTTGCTAAGCAGGGTCTGCCCTGGTTGCATTTGAATGGGAGAGCACTGTGAGAAATTCATGTGAGCACTGTATTACATCTGAGCTCAAATTACATGTGAGCACAGTAAGAAATCCCCCTTAGGGCATGGGCCACTTTGGAAGAGCACCTGCATGCTTGCATGTGGAAGTTCCCAGCTTCCTTCCTTCGAATCAACAAGATAGGGCCAAGAGAGAGGCTCCTGCCTGCAAACTTGATGAAGCCATGCTCAATCTGTGAAGACAGTACTGAGCTAGATGGACCAATGGTCTGACTCAGTATATGGCAGCTGCCTATGTTCCTATATCTTTGTAACAATTTTTGAGCCATTTATTCCTAAGGTACTATGCCTATCATATGCAACAAATACTTCATTCTGTGTGCTTCCAGTATTAGTGCTCTATTCCCATGTTAAAAAAAAAAATGTGAAAGCTAGTACCTTGGCTTAACACCTTGGGCAAAATAGCCGAAGTGAATCATTTTTATATCTTATTGATTTCAATGGATGAGTTCAACGTATGCTTACTTGTTTGTCAATTAAATTAATAGGACATAAAAGTGCTTCTCTCTGGCCGGGATGTGTTCCTCATTAGTGCCTTGTTGTCAGGGCCATGAGCAGTCATACCTACATCTAGAGCAGGTGTGTATTTCCTTTAATTCAGCATCTCTGAGGTCCTTTGCTCTGGAGTCAGAGGCTGAACTGCAACAGGTACCTACTGCACTGTTGGCTAGACAGTGGCAGGAGGCCAGGCCCCTAGAATTTCAATTTCATCTGGTTAATCCAGAAGTGCCACATTGCCTTCCAACTGGAGGGGTCTGTTTGCACACCCTTATTGTTGCCTGTGCCAGAAGAGAGTTCTTAGAGTACATTCCCATTTGGTTTGGGTCTCATCTACACAGAAGGGAAAATGAGGTGGGAATGAGACAATAAAAGGCTGAAGTGGAAGAACGAATTGTATTACTTCACACACTAAATGGAGGTTCAGCACAAGATCAACCCATGCCTGAGGCAAGCACCAAGGGCCAGCACCCTCCATCTGATGTACCAAAGGACACCCCACTTACCCAGTAGGGCCACAGCAGAGAGCTATTTAAAGTTGATGAGCATGTAAAGCAAAGAATCCTTCACTCCGATCAGGCTGGCCTGTCCTTGAGGCAAGCAAAGATGGTCACCTCAGGTGGTAGATTAAGAGGGGGATGGGTGGGTTTGCTGCCATCCACTGCCATTGGCCTCTACCAGTGCAGCAGTAGCTGCTGCTGCTGCTGCTCTTGCACTCCCTGGATTTAAAAAGGCAAAGAGGGAAGGCACAGAAGAGGAAGTGCACAGGAGAAACACACAAGCATTCTAGGAGGTGAACTAGCCCACCACTCATCCTCTTCACACTGTCCCTTCTGCCTCATTCCCTTTTCACCTTTAAATTCAGGGAATGTGGGAGGAGGACAAAAAGCAGCAATGGCGCACAGCATGGATGGCAGCCATCCCCTTTCTCACGAATTCACTGAGGTCATTCACACAATCAAAAACTGTGATATACCTGGGAATGGGAGCTGTATGTGCTTCTAATTTTCAGTTGTGTGGAAGCAAGGGAGGAGGAAAACCTGGTAGTTTTTCCTCCTACCTTGCTTCCACACAATTGCTTCTATGCAGGTTTTCCTCTTAGCTTGCTTCCACACAACTGAAAATTGACAGCACACACAGCTAACAAACCTGGGTAGAACACAGTTTTTGATAGTGTGAATAACCTCATTGTCTGAGGAGACTGCCTCAGTTAACCTCATGGAAGGCGTGGCCTTGTCTAGGATGAGGAATTCTAGTTTGGAATGCTCTCCCACAATAAATATTTATCTGCAAACAGAAAACTAACACAGCCAGGAGAAAGGTTCTATCTCAGCCCCTTGCCACTTGTGCTCATTTTCTATTTGCTTGGAAGCATTTTTTTTAAAGGGAGGCCCATTGACAAATATGACTTCCCATCTGCAGTCAGGAATGTTAGGGTCCATTCTGCCACCTCAGTACACTACTACGTCATTCTGCTGCACGTGTTGAAAAGGCCTGGCCCTAGCACAGTGTTCTTCATTGCGAGGCCTGTGAACCAATGACAGGTCCCTCAATCATAAGCATGGCTCCTGACTAATTGTTTGTTAGGCCTGTGTGACGTTTTGGCTGAAGCTGAATACTCCACACAACCCCCACATAAAGACATTCTCAGAAGTGATAGGGATATACATACATAGAAGGTACAAATGCTCGGCAATGCTGCAGTATTGGGAAAAGGTGTTAAACTATGATAAAAGGTGTTAAATGATTTTCTGCATATGGAGGCTATTCCCACAACCACGGGAAAGCATGCTAAGGGAGCTTAGCCCACTTTCCAGGGATCGTGGGAACCACTGGGCTCGCAGGTGAGCCTGGTGCTCCCAAGGCAGCTAGCCCGCCTAATTCCCCCTCCCCTTAAATGAGGTTAACGGAGTAAACACTCCGTTAACCGTGGGTTTTTTGCTCGTGTGTCACCACGGTGCGTGGCAACACACGAGTAGACCCCCGACCTGCTCGGGGGTCTCTCCAGGATGCTCTGTGCACTTGTGCGGGGCATCCTGGAACTTCCAGGGGCCACATGGCTCCTGATCCCTGCAGCCATCACCGGCTCTATGACAGAGCCGGCAGCCAGGTGGGTGGCCGATCCAGCTGTCCAGCTACGAGCAGCTGCTTGTCTGCAGGGAGAGGGAACTAAGCCCGCTTTCCGCGTGGAACCCCATCAGGCATTTCACACGCATCATGCGAAGCGCCTCATTGTTTAATATTTGGTTCCATGGGATATGTTTGTTGTTTAATTATGTTTCATGGAATTAAATTTCTGCTACATCTATATAATGAAAGTCCTGCTAAATGAGCCCCATGTTAAATATATGCCAATATTGGCTCTATGAAGGTATTACTCCCATGAGTATTTTTCATTGTTACATCATTACTTTGTCCTGGTTGTGTTTCTGTACTGCATGTGAAAAGTGGCTGGAACAAACAAATCATGTGCAAGACCCAATAAAGACTGCAAGGTACTCTGCAAATTAAAAGTCCTGTGGGAAATGATAGTTTAGTAACATGGAGTTACTAAAAAAAACCCTCAGAAATGAGTTGATCTTCAGACTCATTCAGAAATGAGTCTGAAGATCAAGCAAGACATGGTGAGGAATGCATCATTGCGTTTCCAGATATTATCAGATCCAAATTTGGACCACCTTAGTGCATGGGAAGGGAGAGTTTAATCCTTTCCCTCCGTGCTGTTTTCCCAAGGGAGACCCCCCCACTGCCACCAATACACTGCTGTTTCTTTTAGGAGGAGAGAAAGCATATGACTGCAAATAACTTCCCCATGGAGCAAAGGGTAATTTCACAGGGGCAATTTTTGTTGAGAAAATTATGAATGTGGGAGAATCAAATTCTCTGCCCTTGTGCCATGGTCCAGATTTGGACCACAAACAAATGCTTAAAAGAAGAAGACAGAAATGCATATTTATCATTCCATATTGTTGGACCCCAAGAGACATGAATGGCAGAGAAGGGTCTTGGAATTTCATCTGCCATGTGCCCCAAATACACACATAAATTTCTGACCTTACAAACACAGGCATCTCTGAACATTTAGTGGCTCTCCCCAGCCCTCATTTAAAAACATTTTTTAAGAATGTGAATGGGAGAAAGTATCCTGTTAAGGAACTGATACTGATGGTTCCCATTAACAAACTATGGAATTTGGTTCCAATGCCTAAATTTGAACATTTTGGCCAGTGTTTCTTGTGAATCAGCTCTGCCCCTGAAACAGGATCTCCCTCAACAGTGCCAGTTTAATTGTCAAGGTCAGCCAAAGCACACATATTTGTATTCTCTTTCCATTTAATTAAGAGTCTGTATTTAATTTCTTTCCTTGCTGCATTCAGTACATTTAGGCAATTAATGTTTTATGTTACTATTATGATAAAAATAGGGTAATAGATACAGAAGTTAAAAAACAATGTTAACCAAAAGGGAGATCCTAATCATGTTTACTCAGGAGTCTATTTCATCCAAGTTCAGTGGGGCTTACTGTCTTATATGTGTGTTTAGGACTGCAGCCCACTTAGGTAAACTCCAGTGACACTTTGTGGACAACAGAAAGACAAAGCTTCAGGCCTTGTACTTTGCAATAGTAAATCCCGAGGCTCAGGTTTAAAGGCTCCATTAACATGCTTTTACAATGGTGTAGGCATTACTGACTAGGGTTGCGCATATTGTATTTTTTCTGTTTTGATTTGTACCAAATCTGGATCAACCCCATTTTGTATTTTGTCCAAAATTAAGCCTTCCGAATCACCCCAGTTTTGTTTTGTATCCAAATTAATCCGAATCTGAATATGAATTAATTCAGATTTAAAAATGGGTCACATGATCAAAAGAGTGGGTGAGGGTTATAGTGCCCATTGAGTGGAAGCTACCACAAAAATTTCAAAGGAATTGGGCAAACTGCTGATTTTTGGTGTATTTTTGAAGTTTGCGCTTCTTTCAGGTTTCCCCCATAGGGTATGATGGAGGTTCATACCCTACATAGGAACATAGGGACATACATTGGAAATTACATGGCAAAGGGCTGATTTTTAAAGAATTAATGAAGTTACGCGTCTTTCAGATTTTCCTCGTAGGGTATAATGGAGGTTTCTGCAGTCGCATAACTCCACTTGGGGGTCACTGGGGTGGCCCAGAGCAAGTGGCGGTGTAGTGAACATAGCCTGCCAGCCACCCATATGGGTTGCCAACCCATGAAGTACAGGGTTTTGTTGTTCTAGAGGTGTTCTGAGAATAGATTCTTTAGTAGCATATGAGAGTGGATTCATGGTTTTTCATTAAAAATCTCATTTGCTACCAGAGAATCTAAACTCAACACCTCAGAAACAACAAAGCCCAGTACCCCAATGGATTAGCAATCCAGGGGGGTGGTTGGCACCCTCTGTGCACTACACCACCACTCGCTTTGGGCCATCCCAGTGCCCGCTAGGTGGAGATATGGGGCTGCTGAAACCTCCATTATTCCCTATGGGGGGAAAAATCTTAAAGATGAGTAAACCTCAAAAATTCCTAAGAAATCAGCCCTTTGCCCTATTTGGAATCTGGGTGCACCACCCTTGGGGCACTGTCACCCAACCCACTGTTTTGCCCCTGAAGCCCCACATAAATAAGTTGAAAGAGTGAAGAGAATGATGAACAACAACAACACTTAATTTTTTGGCACAGTTATTTGAGAATTTTACAGCGGGTGTGAGCCTGTCCCTGTGGCACTAGCACAGCAGCACAACCCATTTGTGGATTCAAGCAATCTTTCAATAAAAACACTTCCTCCCCATGGAACAGTGACCACAGGTCATTTGAGATAGCAAGATAGACCAATGAGCCAGCGTGGTGCAGTGGTTAGAGTGCTGGACTAGGACTTGGGAGACCCGAGTTCAAATCCCCATTCAGCCATGATACTAGCTGGGTGCCTCTGGGCCAGTCACTTCTCTCAGCCTAACCTACTTCACAGGGTTGTTGTGAGGAGAAACCTAAGTATGCAGTACACCGCTCTGGACTCCTTGGAGGAAGAGCGGGATATAAAATGTAAAAAATAAATAAAAATAAAATAAAACTGCCTTGGTACTATGGAACAGCTTCAAATGTTCATTTAACTGAAGTGGAGTGAGTCGTAGCCCAAACAAATCATCCTACTGTTCAGAATTGTTGAGATTTATCATCACTGCATTTAAGGAAGTGCAAAACCATGGATCATGCTTACAAGAAAGAGAGAAGCAACTAAGATTCCTGGGGATGCCAATAAATTGACAGGGATATTCCCCACCCCCCTCCTTTTGTCTCCTGTAGTCCCATGTGGATGACCTGTCTCTGCAATGGCAAAAGTTGTGAACCACTGGCTTAGACATCATATCCCACCAAATTACATTGTGGCCTAAATTACATTAGACTGTTCAACTTGGGCAACAAAACTTAGACACCACTATAACTCAGAAAAATCAGAAGAAAAACAAAATAGCTCTTCAAAAGACCCCTGAACAAGTCAAGAAATTCTTTCTAAACCTTTGGAAAGAAAAACTTGTGTAATTTCAGAACTTTCTTAACCAGCTTCTCAAAAAGCTTCTCCACACAATTTATACCATGGCTTTTAGCAAGAGCTTTGGAATTGCATTGAGCTCCCAAAGATATATGGGTATTTCTCTCTCAAAATGCTGTCTTCCAAATCCCTTTGCAAGGTCAGTTTGCATTTCAATCACACTGAATACAACACATACTTAACTAAACCATTCATGAGCTTTTTGCATATCTTATCTTCTGCTAATCACTCAGTGCCTCAGCTGGAGTGGAGAGAGTCAGAGAAGTCAATTTCAATTGCAATGCTTTTCTGAAGAACAAAGCATTCTGTCTGAAACACAGTCATTTTGATTTGGAAACAAAAATCTCTGTTTTTTAATTCTTGATTTTGTTTTGGTTACAAAACCTCTGAAATTGCCATTTTCAGGCACAAAACGTTTTGTACTCAAATCGAAATGCACAAGCCTATTACTGACCCATAGTACAATCCCACAATGTTTAGGAGTATGTGTGCATAGGTAAGACCAATTGCATGTTCTGTAGCAACTGATTGTTTTCTAGCTTTGGCTAACCAGCTCCAAGTGGTTTGGAGGAAATTGATTATCTAGATGAGTGGTTCTCAAACTGTGGTCTGTGGACTGCTGGTGGTCCACAAGAGTACTGCAGGTGGTCCATTGGGGTGGGGTGAAAGAAAATGTAATTTATATATTTAATTCTCTAAGGCATACCCGTGGCTAATCCCGTGTGTGGCAGCTCTCGTGAGAGTTTGTGAGCAAAACCACCTGATTGGGCAGTGGGGATTCCATATGCAGATAGGGAGGAGGAGTCTGTGAGAACAGAAGCACCATGGTGATTGGGCAGTGGGGAGTCCATATGCATACAGGGAGGAGGAGCCTGTGATGGTTAAGGTCATCATGCTAATGATTCCACGTCAGTGCCTCTCCCTATTTGTTCTGGCATTTTCAGAAAAAGTATCTTAAAACCAGCATTTTTAAAACTCGGAAATAACTTGAGATAAGCTCGAATTCCCAAGAAAAAGTCTGATTTGTGTGTGGAGCAAGTCCAAGGATCTTGAAGGGACTTCGGGGTAAGTTTGGCTGGTGTGAATGCACACACTCTCTTCTGGAGGAGATTTGGGGTAGAAGCCCTATCTGTAAAGCCTCCTAGTGTTTGCCACCCAGGAGTGGCACACACCAGGACTACTTGTGCAGGTGTACTGGACTATTGTCTGCACTATGTCAGGTTGTACCCAGCAATGAGTCTGAAGAACTATTCTCTTTGTGTAGAGAATACCCTATATCTACACCATATACTGACTCTTTGCATTTTTCATTTCAGGTCCCAGCACCTTAAAAAGGGATGACACATCCTGTAAATTGGCTGCTTTACGATACACAGAGCTTGTTCAGCAGAGATGTCAGAAGGGAGACACCCTTAGGAATTTGAGAAGCTACTTTGTGCTATCTTGGCCGGACTGCCTGATAGACCCTATGAAACCTTCCCCCCTCTCTAAGTTGCACAGAGGCTGAGTAAGCTCCAGCAACTTTTAACAGTAGCCACGGCAGGTTGCTTGCTACTTTCAACTCTCTGCCAAACAATCAGCAATATTGCCTAGCCCTGACCTCAGACTTCAGGTTCATTGTGATTTGTTGACTTTGAAAGGTTACTCTCTTTGAAAACTGCCCATAGGGAGATTATTTTGCAGTGCAGAAGCATCTTTCTGGTATGAGTGCTTTCTGTAGTCCCCCACCCCCTGCTCTCCAAAGCTATCAGCATCATTGCTAGTTTTGCCTGGCTGACCTTGAACTGTACTTCAGCATGATAAAAAGGCATAGATTGCAGTCACTTCTGAGCCCATACAGGGTGTCAGTCCCACCACTTAATGATTCACTGATTTTGGTTCCCCAGTATGGCAGCTGTAACTGGAATTCGGTTAGTCAGTGTGTAATGGCTGAAGGTGAGACAGATGCCAGTAATGATAGACCATGCTTTAGACTATTCCTGTAGTCACAACACCTGTTTGTTTCCCCCCAGTTATGCTGGCACTGAATTTTCCTCTTTTAAATGCTATAAAGTCAGCATTCTGACCAAACCATTTCCTCAAATTAAACTGGCTCCTCTGTGACAGCTGGCACTTTTCCCTTGGTTTAAACTGATCATAAACGGAATGTAAAAGTCTCTAATCAGCTGCTTTTATATAGTCAGAATAACCTGCAAACCTTTTATTATCACATTTCCCCCCACATGGAATAAAACCAGTAGAGAAGATGGGTGAAAAGATTCTGGGTTAAAATAAATGCAGTAGTTCTGAACCTCAAGATGAATGCCTGAATTGATATCTCTGTACAAAGACTACCAAACAGCCATCGCTGAGGCCCCCACTTTCATTAATTGTCCCTGAACCACTAAGACTATATTTTTATTCACACATACATCATGTCTACATTAGAGATCATACAATCTTTATCACACCATCTGTAGTTAGTAGGAGCTGTGCATCCATTTCAGAATGAATAAAGAAATGAGTCAAATGAGGCCCATATTGTTCATTTACATTCATTCCAAAATGAATGCTAAAGGTAATATGAATATGAATACAACAAATATTTCTATTCCACTTTCCAACAAAAGTTCCCAAAGCAGTTACATAGATAGATAGATAGATAGATAGATAGATAGATAGATAGAGGAACATAGGAAGCCATATACTGAGTCAGTCTGTCTAGCTCAGTATTGTCTTCACAGACTGGCAGCGGCTTCTCCAAGGTTGCAGGCAGGAATCTCTCTCAGCCCTATCTTGGAGAAGCCAGGGAGGGAACTTGAAACCTTCTGCTCTTCCCAGAGTGGCTCCATCCTCTGAGGCAGTGGCGGCCTGTGAACGCGCCTCCAGGTGGGGGTGGCGGGAGGCAGCATTAAGAGTAAAGTAATTTGGGACTCACCTCTGCCGCGGCGGCACCTGAACGCTATTCAGAGCCGCAACATGCCGCCCAGCAGCCCCTACATTGGGGAAGCGCCTCCGCCACTCACCCGGCTTCCACGGAGCCGAGCCCCCGCCAGCGGCCAGGTGAGTGGCGGAGGTGCTTCCCCACCGTAGGGGCTGCTGGGTGGCACGTTGCGGCTCTGAATAGCGTTCAGGTGCTGCCGCGGCAGAGGTGAGTCCCAAATTACTTTACTCTTAACGCTGCCTCCCACTGCTTCCCCCCCCCCCCGAGGCACGTTCACATGCTGCCACTGCCCTAAGGAGAATATCTTCCAGTGTTCACTTGTGGTCTCCCATTCAAATGCAACCAGGGTGGACCCTGCTTAGCTAATGGGACAAGTCATGCTTGCTACCACAAGACCAGCTCTCCTCCAAAATTTCTCCCTGTCCCCAAAGGGCTCACAATCTAAAAAGAAACATAAGATAGACACCAGCAATAGCCGCTGGAGGGATGGATAGGGACAGTTGCTCTCCCCTTGCTAAATAAAGAGAATCGCCACTTTTAAAAGATGCTCCTTTTGTTCAATTAGCAGGGGGGTAATGAATGAGAATGAAGGCATGTTTGTGCCATTTGTTCTCATTCATTACCCCATTTATTTTCAGAATGGAGAATGAGGGCCTTATTTTGTTCCATGGTTGAACATCAAAGCTTCTTCCATTCACAGCCTCCCAATGGCTGCCATGTTCCTCCCCCTCCACAATGCCCTTGGCATTGTATCATTCTGGGCATTGTAGAGGAAAATGGCTGCTGCTCATGAAACCACCATGTTTTTCAGGCTGTCTCACTTTCCCCCCATAATACCTTGCACCCATAGTGCATTTGGGCCTTTATCAAAATGGCAGCTGCCAGGAAGCAGCTATACAGAGAACTGCTGCTGTCACTGGAGGCAACAAATAGTTAAAAAACAAAACAAAACAGAAAAAGCCATCCTTCCCAAAAAACACTAAGATGATAAAGAAATAATAACTCTATGAATGTAAGTATTCATATAATATTGTGTGAGCACTGCAAAATATTCCCCTCAGGGGATGAAGTCGCTCTGGGAAGAGCAGAAGGTTTCAAGTTCCCTCCCTGGCTTCTCCAAGATATGGCTGAGAGAGATTCCTGCCTACAACCTTGGAGAAGCCACTGCCAGTCTGTGAAGACAATACTGAGCTAGATAGACTGACTAGTATATGGCAGCTTCCTATGTTCCTATATTCCTAAGAACGGGATAACTAAGTGAATCTGGCCTTCATTAACAAGAATGAAAGGAGAAACAAAAAAATGATTGTCCACCCCTGTGGAGAGTCTGGTAGTGATAGTGATGGTAGAGGAGCAATCAGGACGTATGACCTGGGGCATGGATGAAGCATTGTGGCTTTGGTTTGGAAAATGTTTCAGAAACTCATAGACCTAGGGTGGGCTTGGACAGAGAGGTTATTTCCCTTACAGGTTCCTGCTATACAGCAAGTGAGGGCTGGAACTAGATTGCACTGAGGGAATAAAGTTATATCCTTCCCATCTGATGTAGCTGGTCTTGTGGTAGCAAGCATGACTTGTCTCCTTAGCTAAACAGGGTCCACCCTGGTTGCATATGAAAGGGAGACTAGAAGTGTGAACACAGTAAGATATTCCCTTCAGGGGATGGAGCCGCTCTGGGAAGAGCATCTGGGTTCCAAGTTCCTTCCCTGGCAGCATCTCCAAGATAGGGCTGAGAGAGATTCCTGCCTGCAACTTTGGAGAAGCCACTGCCAGTCTGTGTAGACAATACTGAGCAAGATGGACCTATGGTCTGACTCAGTATATGGCAGCTTCCTATGTTCCGATGTACATATACTCCATAAAACTGGAGAGTATGCCACAAATATTTAAGAATAACCTACGTCACTCATGCCCTTGTCAAAAGAAGGAAGAGCTGTCAGGGATATCACAGACTGAATTCATGGGTGCAACCTTAATTTACTTGGAGATTACACGAAAGAAAGAACAAGATGTCCCTTCTTTCAAAACCAAACAAAACACAAACACCTGCATGCTGCAGTTCATTCGTGCAACTGATCAGAATTTCTTAGCCCTTGAGAAGTAACTGTTTCCTTCTTCTCTTTAGGCAACATTATGTAATGTATTTTAGAGTTTTAGTAATGGTCACCATTTGTGCAGTATAATCTGAAGCATTTTCACACAGAAGGAAGTCCTGTTGAGCGCAGGGGGGCTCATTCCCTTCTTAGCGTGTTTACTATTGCATTGCTAGTGATGGGAGATGATATTAAGATAAAGATCATAACTGAATATCTTTTATTTCCCTGTTTGGACAACCAGAATATATAAAGTAATGGGCCTGGGTGGTATAGTGGGTGCTCTGCTTGAGGAAGCCAGTTCCAGATACTGAAAAGATCACCCAGTAGCGTTCCCTTTTGCCTGACACCTGATTGTGTTGTTCAGAAGATGCCCAAGAACAGTGAGGTGTTGTTATTTTTTAATGGAATATTGCTTGTCATAGCAATTATTATTCATCATTTTAAACTGATAGTGTGCCAACAGCTGTATGGTGAACAAAAAGGTTAAAAATAGTTTTCTGACACATTTGAAAGTGGGAAATAAATAGCAGACCCTAATCTGAATTTTGATGTGTTTTACTGTGTATGAAGGCAAAATGAGCAGTTTGAAAAGAACAACTGACTAAAATGAATACTCTTTTGCTAACCTTTCCATCTGTCACATCATTTGTTTCCTCAGTGAATAAGAACTTTAAGGAAATGTAAACTGCCAGTTTAAAAATACACCTGAATATCACCTACTTTTATTAATGAGCTGCCAGAAACAACTGTTGGTTTGGGATTTTTTGCTCTGGTTTTATAATGCAAAAATTGTGAGAGAAAAGCAAATTTTGAAACTGAATAGTTTAATAATGATCTCATTAATATTTAGTGTTAAAATTGTTTATTTGCCAAGCAACTGATTATATAATTATGGAAAAATCCATCTAAACATTAAAGACCCTCCTGCAGTTTGTTGCATAATCATTACAATGAAGCTTCATCTGTTTCTAAGAAGACAGGTCTGAAAGCTCAAAGAAAGAAAAGAAAAGAAAAGAAAAGAAAAGAAAAGAAGAGTCCTGCATAATTAATTTTAAAAAACCAGTTACGGTAACATTTAAATTCTAGAACTGATTATATTACTGAAAGTGTTAAGTAATGCTTGGCTCACTTCTTCCTTCCCCTTCATTTCTGGGCAGAGAAAAATTGCTAGGCCAAGCCTGAAATGAGGTTTGTTGGATCTAAATAGGACTGAAATGGTTTTAGCCTTCTCAGCTGCAGATTTCCCCACCTCCAAGCATTTAAGGAGTTCTCCCCTCGTTTACTGAGCTCCCCACTCCAGACCTAATAACTCATACATCTTCAATCCTCAAAATATATTTTTCTCCCACTCAAAAGTGGGTTTCCCCTCCCTCTCCTTCAAATTCAAGTGAGGAATTACTCCTCAAGCTTTCCCTCTGTCTGCACTCCTGCTCAGCTGATGGACTTGGTGAAAAGTGCTTCTCTCCCTTGACATAGCCCGAGCTTCCCGCATTTTCAAGGACAAATGTGTTTGGAGACCCAAGGAGGGGAAAGCATCAGAAGTAGGGGTGATTTGGAGTGAGAAAGCAGTGGGCAAGGCAATGGTTAAGCCCCTACTCTTTCCCTCCTACTCTTCACTAAACATTGCCTCTTTCCAAAGCTGTGTTTTGTTAGAGATAAAGGGGTTCAGAGGATTGTTATGTGTGATTCAGCACTCTGTATGTAAAGTTTTTTTAAAATTTTGTTTCATGCCGGAATAATTATGTTTTCTTTCTGATTCTACATACATATTTTCTGAAATATAATACAAATTCAAAAGACTTTGAATCTTAATGCTCCTGAATAGCCACAGTTCAACCACTCTGCTGATGAAGTGCTGTACTTCTATATGCCCATAGAATACATTTAAGAAGGTCTGGAAGTCTAGAAAGATAAAGCGTAGTATGTGCAGTGTTAGTTAATTATTGGTAGCTATCTCAGAGGGGTGGTGTGTAAGTTCTGACTGCTCTTCAGATAAAAATGGGAGGAGAGAGGAATCCCAAGCAATGGCAGTGGTACCTTGGTGTTTAGTGTCCTCTTTCACAGTGGAAAACTAATTTACCATCTGAAGTATATCTATATATTTACATAAGAACAGCCTTGCTGGATCAGGCCCAAGGCCCATCTAGTCCAGCATCCTGTTTCATACAGTGGTCCACCAGATGCCACTGGAAGCCTACAGGCAGGAGTTCAGGGCATGCCAGAAATTTAATTCTCTAAGACATACCCGTGGCTAATCCCATATGTGGCAGCTCTTGCAAGAGTTCAGAGAGCTGCCGGATAGCCACGGACGGGGAAGAAAACAGCCATGGCAGCAGCAGAGGCAGCCTGCTGATAGAGCCACTCCGGTGGGACAAGGAGGTGAAGCCGCACTGGCGGAAGGAGGCAGCTGGCTGGTGGAGCTATGCTGGCGGGAGGAGGAGGCGGGCAGGAGAAAACAGCTGGGCCAAACTAGAGGCGCAGATGCTCTGTACCCGGCTCAGCTAGTATGATGTATTTTAAAAGTCTATAGTAAAATGGAAGTAGAATAATTGGTGAAGCTAATCACTCTTCCCATTTGACATGCTTTTGCACTTACTTCTGCAATACACAAGGTAAAATGGAGATAGTCAAATCCCTTCAATTCTAGACAAAACCCTTCCTCCTAGCCAAAATCCAAAGCTGAACAAGAGGGGCTAAGTGCTACTGAGGAGTTGAGGAATAGGGCATTTGAGAAGAAACACATCTGAGAGCTAGACCATCTAGCCAGGATGCGGAAAAAATCACTCATGGAGCTTGGCAAGGGTATATGTAGTTTTCATGGTTAGAGAGGGAACTTGATGTTGGAGCGAGGACCCTGGCAGCATCAGCTCTCAGCTGCAATATCTCATAGTGACCACTGGGGGAGGAGTTGGTTAGGGTCATGGATAAAAGTGCTGGACTCCTCCCCTCTTTGTTCTTCCTGTGTTAGTCTCCATTTTGTCTCTCCAGAGTTGGCTGCTTATTTTGGTCTCTCTCTCTCCAGCCATGAGATACAGCTGAAATTAAGCTGCAGGCTTTTTTTTACATCTGTTTGTAACCCTTTCTTTAAATAAATCCTTGTAGTTCTTCAATACTAAATAACTGTCTCAATACTAACGAACTTTCTAAAGACCTCTTGCTTTGCTGCTTTCTCACCAAACTGGTTTTGCTTTGCTATTTGGGGACTGAACTGCCATTCTTCCCCTACACTTGAACGGTGGTAGTGGTAAGAATAAAGGAGCCCAAATCAGATGAGGCCCAAGAAAGAAGGTGGGATAAAACCATTTCACAAGGACTAAGTATGAGGTGACTGTATGCTAATAGGACTTCGCTTATCAGTCTCAGTGCGCTCTCTCTCTCTCTCTCTCTCTCTCTGTGGTTCCTCAGGGAGTGGAACACATCTCTCCTTTATGTATGTAATGTTTGAAAATAGCACAGCTTCCTAGATATGAGTTTCTAAATTTAAATGCCTTGAATTACAAGGGGATCAGAGCTAAGAAAAGTCATTGTACTTTCTTTTTCCTTCAGATCTTCCCATCCATTTTGACATTGCTTTTATTTTGAAAATAAAAAATTCCATTTTACAGCATGCATCTGGGCTCAGATTTTTAAAAATGTTTTAAACATCCAAAATATTATATTTATTGTTTGTACAGCCCAAACCTATGCATATTTACTCAGACATAAATCCCACTGGCTGTCATCCAAGTTAAACTTACTCAAGGAAGTCCCATTGAAGTTAAAAGGACGTGTTAGGCACACCCCAGATTCCTGATCACAGAAACACCCACTATCACAGATTCAGCATTCACCTTTTTGGATGAATACCACAGTAACTGTGAGTAGTGGGTTGTGGGGGTGAGTGACAGGGCTGGGGTGGGATTTCTGGCCCTGTTAAGATGCTGTACATGAGTACAGCGTATTTTAGACTGAATAGGGCTTTAGTTATCTTTTCCTATGTAACTAAGTTTAAGTTCATGTAACTGAAACAATAACATATTCTTCCCCTACTACTTAATGGCACTCAATCAATCAATCAATCCAATCAGTCCATCACTACTCTGCCTCCATTTCCTTCACCTTCCTCTATTGTTTGCCTGGTGCCAAAATCTAGATTGTTAACAGGACTTGTCTTCTAATTCTTTGTAAAGCATCAAGGACTTTAATGTCACTACAGAATATTATTGTTCTTAATTCCATACCCCAAGTGTTCTATAATTTTTACTTTGATTAATTGCTAGTACTTAGGTTCCTGTCTTTTTAAAAATTCAAGTATAAATACCATTGTGATAAACTCATTTCAACAATTTTGTGTAGTAATTGCTTTTGATTTTATTATTTGCCTCTGAATAAGCAGATGTAAAAACAAACTGTGTCTGTAAAGTAGGCAGCATACATCATGTCTTCACTGTGCTGAGCTGCCTCCCACCTTAAAAACACTTCTGGTGGGGGGGGGGGCTGTACATTTTTCATGCATTGTAATTGGCCAAGTTTTATAACATAAAACTGTTATTTAAACAATTTTTATATAATTATGTGTGTGTTCTACTTTGATGAGGAGTATAAAATGAGAGGAGGTAATCTATCCATTTCCAAAACAACAAATTCTGTAACAAGGAAATGCTGGAAAACAGAAATCCAATGGAGGTTGCCCTCTTTTTTGCATGCAAAAAAGAAAGAAAAGAAAAGAAAAGAAAAGAAAGATGGCTTAAAGTTACATATGAGTTGGCCCTGATTTACAGCTTGTACCATTTTCAGGTGAGTAATGTATGTATTTCAGTTCCCATATAAATCATTTGCACCACTTCTAAAACATATTTAGCACCATTAAGGTGCATTTGTGTTGATATATTGATGTATGAGAGGCATGTACTACATGTGATTGTTGCCAGAAAGTGAAGTATAATTTCTATCCATTGTAGCCTGTATGCTCCAAGCTTCCCCTTTAATGTATGCATTTATCTAAACACTATACAGTTACTAAACACTAGAAAAAGAACTACTCTCTGTGTTAGTCCCTCTCAATGGTCTAATGTTGCTGCAGCATCAAGTTTCATTGAAGCGGCCGAATTAGACTTTCATACAGCAATGGGAACTAAGTTGTCATTTTCACTCATGTGCAAGTGATTTGTGATTTCACCACCATAGCATATTTTCAAATGTGACATGAAAAAATAATTAGGATCTTGAAATACAATTTGGTTAAGAGCTTTTCCTGAGGTATGCTAACTCTGAGGCAGAATTGATTACTAGTGTTTCAAGAAGCCTCTAGACCTATTAAGAGGACCATCAGAATGTATGTAGATAGAAGGATGTTTCTAATCCTGTAATGTATGGATTTTTGGCATACATCTTACCATATATATGTAAAATAGCTGGTCCAATTAAAGATGTTGGAAAAGAGAATGAAAATTACCAGTGCATCTATAAAACCTAGAGAACGCCATTTGTCAGCGCTGGAACATTTAATGCATTACTCAGGATAATGAAGTAATTAAAACAATGCAATACAATCTTTTCCCCAAGAATTATTTGTTTTCATTAAAGCGGCACCTTATTATAATATGGTCACTTAGTAAAACTGGAGTATTAGATTAAACCCATTGTTTGTTTGAAAGTAAATCTTAAAATGATAAGAGTCAAATGTCAGGAATGATCTGAGCTATATTAAGAGAAAATGACATGATAATTTGCATATGAATCAAGGCCGAGATGAAAGTTCCTCCCAATAGAAGCTGGCAAATCTTTTTCATCCTTTTAATCTTCACCACCCATTTTATTATTTATTTATTATTATTTATTTGATTTCTATACCACCCTTCCAAAAATGGCTCAGGGCGGTTTACACCAGGGGTTCTCAACCTTAGGTCCTCAGATCTTGATGGACTTCAACTCCCATAATCCCCAGCCAAAGGCCATTGGGGCTAGGGATTATGGGAGTGGAAGTCCAGTTACATCTGGGGACCCAAGGTTGAGAATCCCTGGTTTACACAGAGAAATAATAAATAAATAAGATGGATCCCTGTCCCCAAAGGGCCCACAATCTAAAAGAAACATAAGATAGACACCAGCAACAGTCACTGGAGGTACTGTGCTGGGGGTGGATGGGGCCAGTTACTCTCCCCCTGCTAAATAAAGAGAATCACCACGTTAAAAGGTGCCTCTTTGCCAAGTTAGCTGGGGTTTACAGGTGATGTTTCTTATTGTGGCCACAAGCTGGAAACTGCCATGTTTTCTCCCAGATTGCCCCTCAGAATACATCATCTTCATCTAACTTCAATTTAAGGGGTAATTTGAAAAACAATTACAGCCGCCAGCTACTGGCCCCTGGAAGGAATCTGAGTGTCACCTCCATTACACACAATCATATCCCAATCCTAAAAATCAATAAAATGCCCCCACTATGAACAGGGCTGCAACACTGAGACACGTGGATTACAACTGATTGATTGATTAAGTGCCATCAAGTCGGTGGTGACTCTTAGTGACCAAATAGATAGATTCTCTCCAGGATGATCTGTCTTCAACTTGGCCTTTAAGGTCTCTTAGTAGTGCACTCATTACTGTTGTAATTGAGTCCATCCACCTTGCTGTTGGCCATCCCGGCATTATGGACTTCTCAAGGGAGCTGGGTCTTTGCATAATATGTCTGAAGTATGAAAGCTTGAGCCTGGTCATTTGTGCTTCGAGTGAAAATTCTGGATTGATTTATTCTATGATCCATTTGTTTGTTTTCCTGGCTGTCCATGGTATCCTCCAAAGTCTTCTCCTGCACCAAAATTCAAAAGCATCAGTGCTTTTTCTATGTTGCTTCTTCAAAGTCCAGCTTTCATATCCATAGAGTGTCAAGGGGAAAAACCATTGTCCGAATGATTCTAATCTTTGTAGGTGTAAACACGTCATGACATCTAAATATCCTTTCCAAGGCCTTCATTGCAACCCTAGCAAGTGCTAGTCTGTGGCGTATTTCTTGACTGCTCGATCCTTTACTGTTGGTGATCTATCCTAAAAGGCAGAAGCTATCCACCACTTCAATGTCTTCATTGTCAATTCTGAGGCTGTTTGCTGTACCCGTTGTCATTAGTTTAGTCTTCTTTACATTTAGTTGTAGTTACATTTAGTTGTAGAATTACAACAAGCCCTAACAAAATCCCTATTCTTGCTGGGATCCAAAGATTTTCATGATGACAGACTTATGTAAAAGTGGAGCTGTATTTTATGTTATGCTGCTGAAGTTCTTATCACTTTAGAGATTAGCCACAGTTTGCTTTAAAAGGTGACATCACTTTGTCAGTGGAATCAAAGCTCCAATTGAATATATGCAGCATCCAACAAAGTTCCTGCTAGGAACATAGGGAGCTGCCATATACTGAGTCAGACCATTGGTCTATCTAGCTCAGTATTGTCTTCACAGACTGGTAGTGCCTTATCCAAGGTTGCAGACAGGAATCTCTCTCAGCCCTATCTTGGAGAAGCCAGGGAGGGAACTTGAAAGCTGCTCTTCCCAGAGCGGGTCCATCCCCTGAAGGGAATATCTTCCAGCGCTCACACTTCTAGTCTCCCTTTCATATGCAACTGGGGTGGACCCTGCTTAGTTAAGGGACAAGTCATGCTTGCTACTACAGGACCAGCTCTCCAGCTGTGTGAGTTCAGTGAGTTTATTCTCATATTATGTCTCTACTAGCCAACCCGCACAGAGCATCTGTGCGCTTTGGGGCCGGCTGTTTTCCACTCCCTCTCCCTCCTGCCCCGGTCTCTCCTCTCTCCACCCCCACCCTGTCCTTCCAGGCCTGAGTTCCCTTGCCCTCCCTCCCTTCCGTTCCTCCCCCCTCCCCTCACACAGAGCCTCACCGGGCAGCAGGTGGCCAAAAAGGGCCCAGCCGCTGCCGTTCCTCCTCTCCGATGGCGAACAGGGAAGACTCGCTGCCTGATTCCTTCCTGCCCCAGGCTGCAACAGGTGAGGGGGCTGTGCCCCACCGCCCGTTTCCCACTCACCCCTGCAGGCACTGCCAGGGCCAGTCTGTCCCGCTGTCTCCCGCCTCCCGCCTCCTCCCAGCCCAGGCCGCGGCTGCGATGGCCAGACTAGGGCTTCAGCAGCCGCTGTCTCCTCGCAGCAGCCTGCGGTGGCCGCCACCGCCTCCCCACAGCTGGGGTGCCTGCTGCCGCCGCCGCAGCCTCCTCCTCACCATGGCCATCACCATTTCCCCCCACAGCTGCAGCTCAACTCAACAGCCTCCTGGCTCTCTCAGCCAATCCCAATGGCTCCCGCAGCCCAGCCAATCCTGCGCATTTGCTGCCCAGCCAATCAGCTGGGTTGCCAGGATGCATCCCCACAGAGGCACATCTATGGGGATATATGGATGAGATTGTTGGATTTTTTTTAAAAAAAATTCCTAATTCGCCCCCAGTATCCAGATTTTAACTATGGGGTCCCACTGCCCAGAAAATGAAGCACACACTTTGAGTTACAAAAGAAATAGGGTAGAAAAGCTAATTTTAAAAATAAACCTATTAAAGAATTCTGTAGGCATCTCACCAAATACGTTGAATCACTCTGCAAATCAATCTCAGCAACACAAAAGATAGAACTCAAAATGGAGACATGATGAAATTTATTTTTTTTAAAAATCAGAATAGTCAAAGCTTGAAGCTCAAAGCTAGGGAAAATTGAGAAAATGAGGGAGAAAATCCAAAAAAGGAGAGGAAAAATCCCCCAAAGGGGAGAGAAGTCCTCAAAAAAGGAAGTCCCCAAAAGGAGGGGAAAGTATCTAAACCAAATCAATGGCCTAAACTTTTATAATCCTTTATCTGTCTTTCCTTCAAAAGAGGATGGTTTGAGGTACTTGTTAAGTTTTGATATGCCACTTCTAATTACAAGATACCATCTATTTTGATTATTTGTTTTTTTGTTTGTCAAAATTGTACACTGCCCCAAACATTTGTCTCTGGGCAGTAAGCAATAACATAAAACAAGTTAAAAACATTCACAAAACTTAAAACAATTTAAACAATTTAAAAGTCAAAAACAGATCTAAACCTAAAAATTTAAAAAGCTGAAAAAGCTTGGGTGAAGAGGTGGGTTTTCAAATGCTTTTGAACAATTGTCAGAGATGGGGAGGATCGTATTTCAGTAGGAAGTTCATTCCACAATCTTGAGGCAGCAACTGAGAAGGCCCATCCCCGCATGGCCACCAGCCAAACTGGCAGCAACTGAAAACAGACTTATCCATACAACCTCAATGGGTGGTGGGGCTCATAATGAAGATGATGTTATCTTACATTAGAGAGGCATCATTTTAGAATGATTAGGTATTGATCAATATTGCCTTTTGTGCAGGAATTATGAATTGTTGACTTATATAGCTTGTATATTTGGATTATATGATCTCACTGTCGTTTGACCATTACCTAATAGGAACATAGGAACATAGGAAGCTGCCATATACTGAGTCAGACCATTGGTCTATCTAGCTCAGTATTGTCTTCACAGACAGGCAGCAGCTTCTCCAAGGCTGCAGGCAGGAATCTCTCTCAGCCCTATCTTGGAGATGTTGCCAGGGAGGGAACTTAGAACCTTCTGCTCTTCCCAGAGCGGCTCCATCCCCTAAGGGGAATATCTTACAGTGCTCACACTTCTAGTCTCCCTTTCATATGCAACCAGGGCGGACCCTGGTTAGCTAAGGGGACAAGTCATGCTTGCTACCACAAGACCAGCTTTCCTCTCCGAAAACGCTCAGCAAAAAAAGCCCCTTCTGTATTTTTGAGGTTTGTTCGTTAGAATATAGGCCATTTTACAGTAACTAATTTGCCTAAATGTCATAATGCCCAATGTATCTGACCATGTATCTGACCCAAAGCCAGCTGCCTCCAACTTCCTCTCTTCTGTTGAGAATTCTCTCAGCACACAGCTGGTACAGCAATTTTCAAAAGAACAGCTACAGGCCTGTATAAAGTTCAAACAAACCTGAACCAAAGTGATATATATGAATCCATGATTAAAAAGTATAGCAGCCCCTTATGTAATAGGTGGATTAAACCAGGATGATGGCTGATGATGATCCACCCCCAGCACAGTACCTCCAGTGACTGTTGCTGGTGTCTGTCTTATGTTTCTTTTTAGATTGTGTGCCCTTTGGGACATAGATCCATCTTATTTATTTATTATTTCTCTGTGTAAACCACTTTGAGTCATTTCTGGAAGGGCGGTATAGAAATCAAATAAATAAATAAAATAAAATGATGGCAAATTATAATTTGTACACTGTGTGAAAGCTTTCAGAGGCTTAGCTCAAACTGACCAAAGACTAAACTGAAAAGGGATTATTGTGTTAACTCTGGTATATTAAACTTTTTTAAAATACAAGAGAGGCCTATGTCCTGTATGGATCATATGTCTCTGAATTAAATGACTATGTCCAGATTAAATGACTATGTCCAGATTATATTCCATCTTCATAATGAAAATGTTAAATTTCCCAGTGAACATAGAGATGACCTGATTTTATTCATCTTTGTTAGGTAAAACTTAAATGATCTTAATGGAATACAGATCAAATCAACACATTGGAAGGATTTATAAAACTGCAACCACATTATTTTAAAATTGATTTGCATTAAGATATATACTTTTAAGATACACTTTTATTTGAATAAAATGGGATTTGTCTCAGATTTGTAGCTTCTTCTGTCATGTGTTTTATAGTTTTCCTCCCAAGTACTTGTAGTTCTCCATGGGGAACTTTAGTGGAAGCTTCCTTTAGTTAATGGGAATTCAATAGCCCTAAATCCCCATGAATCCCTTCCGGGGCTTGTGGAGCTCAATGTAATAAATTACAGCATCATCTCTCAAAGGCAAGACATTACAGTTATGTTAAAGCTGCCTTTTTTCTCCATAATTTGTATTAGTTTGTTCTGTATGTGCAATTACTAGCTAATTAATTATTGCCAGCTTTAATATCAATGCTTCTTAGAAGATTCCATTTAGAGGAAAAAAGGATGTTCAGTACATTGAATGTAATTAATATTACCATTGTGAGAGCAATCACGACTAGTGTGAAGATGGTCACAGCTATTATAACAGCTAATCAGTGCTGGGAGCTCCTTCTTCCTGGGCAGGCATAAGAATAGGGTGCTACTGCATAGATGCATTTTTCTGTGTGCTCTAAAGAATCTAGCAAAGGGCTTTCAATGAGATTGTAAACCATGTTTTTGTTCTGTTTCTATAAACACCCTAGGATGCAGTACAGATGTAGCAAATGATGTTATGAATGTTGAAAGGTCAGCACCAATTGTCTAATGTAATCTCCAAAGAATAAAAGGTAGCTCATAAAGTGTGAAGAACTTTATATAGTGAAATGTTCTAGTTAAATTAGAAATAGTCTTGTATTCCACTAATGTTTATTACATTTCTATTATCACATCTTCAATGGCATTTCCATGGCAGTTTACAAAAACTTCATAAAAACCTAATAATAAAAATATACTTAATCATGTACTGTTTGTCTCTAATGGCTTCACCATTTTTATGATTTAAGTTACAGAAAAACAAAGGGATTTGGCAAAGTGGTGAATTGGTGGAACTTAATGAGAAGAAAAATTGTTTGAGAATCATCACATCTGCAATGTCTGTTAGAAGTTAACTTTCAGAATGAGTCAACACAGCCACGTTTGCTTATGAGAAACATCACAAGACCATATCCCACATCTACCACAACAGATTTCCACCCAGGGAAAAACATGGAGATGGCCTCTCAGATATGGGATGGGTCTGATATCCACCATTCCACACAAGGGGTCAGTGTCAGTGGCTCAGATCATTGCTTTACTCACCAGCACTTTCATCTTTTGCAGTGTTCTGCTTATTTCCAACTCCAGCCTTGACCTTCCTTTCTGCTGGACTTTTGCCATACCTGTGTCTTATGGGTGTAGGTCTTAAGGTTTGCACAGTTTCTCCCACTCACTCACAAAACCCTAGTGAACCTAACAGTTGTTCCCCAAAAGTGCTGTGACCACATCATAGTTTTCAGAAAACCCTTACAATATATTTCTAAATGATAATATTTTGGGAAAGCACCATCACAGATTGTTGGTAAGGAGGAGGATATTTTTGAACATCTGTCAAGACTCTTATACAATGATCCAGATGACAGAATAAACACAATATTTCCAAGAATGAGAAAATGAGCACACCTTTTAGGAAAACTTGAAAGTGTTATCTGACAGCCTGAAAGGTTTGACAGCATGGATGCAGGCAAAATAGATGAAATAGAGCCATGTTGTGAAATTTTAATGATCAGTACTTGCTAAGAGCTTAAAGAATTAGAGCAGAACAGGAAGAAAGAAGGGCAGTTCATTTGATAGTGGGTTGTGGGTTTTTTTGGTGGTTTCTTTTTTGCAGACATGCTATAAAGTTTAATGTGCATTTGAGGGGAAAATAGAGAATTGCTTTTTAACCTATTATGTTCATTGCAAGCTAATAAATATATTTGAACACTTGAAGCTTGAAGAACAGTACTTCTGGGTGAATTTTAAAGCTGTTATACGCATTTACTTACTAAAATCAAGATCAAAAAGCCACTTTATATTGGATCAAACCATTGATCCATATAGTCCAGTATAGCTTTAGTTATTTCAGCAATGTTTTCATGATTTTTGAAGAAGTCTTTTGCAGCCATGCAACCTGCAGATCCTTTAAATACAAATGTTTGCAGGATTTAACCTCAGTCTTTCTATATGCAAAGCATGTACTTTTCTAGTGTGGCATGATTCCTGAACACTGGACTAAAACCACTAAAACCACCAGAAGACTAACTTAGTGAAAATGCCATAGGCTGGCTTCTTCTGGTGCGACCTGATATTTGAACACAACATAGATTGTAGCAAAATTGCACGTCACCACTTAAGAATATGATGAAATATTTATATACCACTTTTCAACAAAAGTTGTTGAAATCTTGAATAACATCTACGTGGAAAACTATTATGAGAAAGTAATCTGCTGTGAACTTTCCCTGAGCCTATGCCATGTGAGAAATTTAAATAAATTTGCCATGCCAAAAGGGCATATTATGTATCTTCACTATATCATGGACCACTTCAGCTTATCTGAGATAGCAACTATGGCTGGATTAAGTGAAGCCATGTCTTAACTGGAATTCTAACCTA
This sequence comes from Hemicordylus capensis, assembly GCF_027244095.1. Classification (NCBI taxonomy): domain Eukaryota; kingdom Metazoa; phylum Chordata; class Lepidosauria; order Squamata; family Cordylidae; genus Hemicordylus; species Hemicordylus capensis. Next base: position 386,125,888 of record NC_069657.1, on the reverse strand, counting down.
TTTAAATCTAACATGGATAGCACTGTTTATCTTGTCAAAAGGGCCATTTCACACATTACACAGCAGGGAATGAAAAAACAATGCCAGGCGTATACAAGAAGAAACACTTGTGTATAAGCTAATAATGAATTTGTCTTTCAGAATATATGCCCTTAAAATAATGATCATTTTTCCTCAGAAATTTGAAATATACTACTAACTGTATTGTGATTCAACTGATTGGAAGGGGGAGAGAAACACACAATGGAGGGGAAACAGAAAATTAAATTCTCCATTTTGAATAGTAAAAACTAGCTGACCTGGAGCAGAGTATCTGCACCCCTAGTTCTTCCTCTTTCCCCCCATCCCTTCAGCCGTTCTCCCCCACTTCAGCCCCAGTTCATTCTCCCTCTTCCCTTCAGCCCCAGTTCATACTCCCTCCTTCCTTCAGCCTCAGTTTGTTCTCCCCACCTGGCGGCTGGCCGGCTGACCTGGCTGCCACTTCCTCTCACCACCCATTTTCTCTCGCTGGCCTCTCGGCTTCCTCTCCCCGTCCTCTTGCTCATGAAATCTCGCAAGAGCTGCCATGCATGGGATTAGTGATGATGCCTTAGGGAAATATATATATATAGATTAGGAAATATTTTTTTCTAAATATTTAAAAAGGAGCATCCTTCTTATTCTCTTATTTTAACAGAGGAAGAGCAACTGTCCCCATCCAACTCCAGCACGGTATCTTTTCAGTGGTTGCTGTTGGTGTCAACCTTGTGTTTCTTTTTAGATTATGAGTCCTTTGGAACAGGGAGCCATCATTTATTACTAATTTATTTTCTATGCAAACCACTTTGAGAACTTTTGTTGGAAAAACAGTATATAAATGTTTGTAGTCATAGTTGTTATGTCCAAACTAGATGTGACTTGAACAATGGTATTGTTCTCTCTCTCTCTCTCTCTCTCTCTCTCTCTCTCTCTCTATATATATATATCAACCATGAGGAGGGATAAGAAGTTGGACTGCCTCAAAGGACATTTAAGCCTTGTATCCCCTCACTGTTGTCCTGAGGATAATGCCCCTTCCATGGCTACACTTAGATCCAGGAGGAAAGCTTCCATTGTGCCAATGGAAGATTCTCTTCCTGGGCTTATAGCAGCTCTATGTGTGTACATTTTAATCAGGGGGTCATGCATGTTAAGGGTTAAAAATCCTCCCTACTCACTACAGTCCCAATCCTGATAGCCTTGAACCACGGCTAATTCCACTTGAAAAAACACACCTGTTTTGATCAGTCAGGAACAGCTTTTCAGTCAGTCAATTTTATTACAGCTGTTGGCCAGGAACAGCTTTCCCTTTCCCCCTAAAGAGTGAACTGGAAGTGAACCCTGCCCTGTACATCAAGCAGTGACTTCTAGGGATCAGCCACTCAGCACACGATGATCAGGATCTAGAGGGGCCTTGAGGCAGGAAGTGAAGAGGTTCTTTGTTCTCTCAGTTGGAGCCAGGCAGGAGAAGCAACAGGTTGGCTGGCCAAGCCATGGCAGCAACCAAGAACTCTACAGGGGCCTGAAGTCTCTACCATGGTTTTGGTGAGTTCAGGGAAGAAGTCAGGGCTTGGCTTTGGAGAAGTGTTTAGGCAGGGAACTGTGTGTTAAGTAGCTGACATCAGATTTCTTTATATTAGTGCTTTGTAAGGATGTGCGAACTGGTCCGGGGGTTCGGTTTGGGGGTTCAGTGGTTCAGGGTCAAACCAACCACCCCGTTCCATCCAGACCGGAACTGAACCCCCCCTCCAGTTTGTGAATATAGATATACATTTACCTCTAAGCTCTGTGGGGGGGGGGGTCATCCGTGAAGGTTCCCCCTCCCCTTGCTGGCCTTGGTAATCACCACCGCAGCCTGGTTTACTGTAGTTTCTGGCCCGTTCAGGCCTCCATAAGTAGGTTCCTCAGCCATTTTGGCTGCTGGTGTGCATGCACAAATGGCCTCTGTGTAGTGGCCATTTTTTAAAAACTTAGCACACTACCCAGTTTTTCTCTTCATGCTTAGGCTACACGTGGGAGGTTTTTGTATTTTTCCATTTGATTAAAAAAAAGGTGGTTTTCCTGGAATTTTGCCCACACCAGGAAGGGATTAAACCCTGTTAAAAAGCAGGTGTGGTAGCAGCGATACCAGAGGGACAGTCTTTGTTGAGTGAACATGGTGGGAATGAATCACCATTTTTCTTTTCCCCCACATGGATTTGCTCTGAGACAAAGGCTGGGTTTAAATCCGCCATCTGCCAAGTCCCCATTCGTTACAACACCTCACCTCAAATTAGGCTCTCAATTTAGAACAAGTACTGATAAGATAAGATTATTCTACTTCTTGACTCCCTTTCTGCAGTTTATATTTATGTTTTTGCCATTTTGCCAGATTTCCAAAAGAAGCAAGTAGCACATAAATGAAGTTAGAAAATTAATCTTGGTTGAACAAGAGCTTTTTATACTTTGCTATTCAAAATGGACTCACTTGAAGCCCTTTGAGATTTGACACTCCTCTCTATTTAGATAAGTTTCTAATTTCTGCATATATTATATTTGTGTGTATAGATAGCAATTCTAAGCTGAAAAGGGTATCAATCATTCAACATAATTCAAAAAGATGTGCTGGTACTAAAGATCTATTTTTAAAACCACCAAAATTTCACCTGACACATGAAGAGTAATATTATTTTTTCATATCCTTCCGCTTTATTAAATCAATAAGACGTAGCTGCATTTATTGAATCTGGCAAGCAACCCTAAAAATATTGGGCATGCAAAATAGGACAGAAATTAAACTGACAAAGATTTAACAAAATTTCATTGCCATTGTATCAAGATTGGTAATTTTTACATTTTTATTGATAGGTACTCTTAGGTATAAAAAAAATTCCAACACCCTTTATTCAAATTGGTGGTCACTATTAAAATGAAGCTGTACCTGCACAGATCGTCTGTGCACTAGGACTTTGTTGCTCTCCTTGCCCCCCACCACATCCCCTGCCTTTTTGCTCAGTGTCAGCCACACACTCTCACTCACCCCCTCCCTGCTGCTCACTCACTCACTCACCCTTCTTTGCCGTTCGCCCCCTCCCTGCCACTTGCTCACTCACTCACTGCCTCCCCGCCACTCACTCACTCACTCGCCCCCTACCCGCTCCTCTTCCCTATCTGCATATGGAATCCCCACTGCCCAATCACCACTGTGCTTCTGTTCTGTTGCCTCTGATTGGTAAAGCACTGTGTGGGTGGGGCTTGCCATATATGACCTTGGTGTATTTTATATATATATATATATGATTTACTATGCAGCAAGCTAAAAATGGTGGCTGACTTCCAAACTAAAGAAGCATGGGCAGTGATACTCTGTGCACACACTGCAGTGAGAGCAGATTTTCATCAATCCCTTCTTCCCCCTGAAGTCAACTGTGACTCCTGAAAATATGTCCTGGAAGGTCATGCTGCCTTCAGGGACATATTTTTGGCAGCCAACAGTTGGCTTCATAGGGAAGGGGAGGCTGATAAGTTTTTTAGTGGCAATGAACTTCAGTGTAAATGAGAAGCATTTTTTGTGTTGCCCACGCATTTTTGAACAAATAGGCAGAAGACAATAGTGGAGGACAATGAACAAGTCAAAACAGGAGACAGCTGGTCTAAGAAATATGCATATGAGCCAAGAAGATAATTTAAGAGTTAAGAAACAAGGTATAGGAAAATGTGTGCTGGGAGACTGGTTGTAAAGCTGAAGGAAAGCAAGCAAACTACCCCTTGTTTTTCTTCACCCTAGGTCAGGGGTGTAACAAGGCTGGAGTGGGCCCAGAGACAAAATTTTAAAATAGGCCCCTCACTGATACACACACACACACACACACACACTTCACAATATATAGTCATGTGACTTGCCTCTGGGGGCCCCCTCGAGGCATGGGGGCCCCCAGGCAGCCGCCTACCCTTGCCTAATAGTAGTTATGCCCCTGCCCTAGGTATTAATGGCGGGGGCAGGGTGAGAAAAGGTTGAGTTGAAGATATATGTCATTAGGTTCATATTCCCCCAACTCCAATTCTCCTGCAGAATTCTTTAAACCCTTCAAAGTTTAAGCAGTTCTTTGAGGTGGTTAATTGAGATTGAAAGATTGGATTTGCCAATTCAAATTAATTCCCAGGACTATTTCAACTGTAAAGTTCAATACTTTAAAGAATCACAGAGGAGTGGAAAATTGGGTTGGGGCATGCACATCTGGTGGTGTGCATTCCCTAACTTTAAGTTTTTCCTGATGGCTCTCATGTAGCACATGGAGGATAGAAATCCGCTACACTTGTAGAGTAGGAAGGAATTTTTCCATCATCTATTAGGAAATATAGGAAACTGCCATATACTGAGTCAGACCATTGGTCTATCTAGCGCAGTATTGTCTTCACAGACTGGCAGCGGCTTCTCCAAGGTTGCAAGCAGGAATCTCTCTCAGCCCTATCTTGGAGAAGCCAGAGAGGGAATTTGAAACCTTCTGCTCTTCCCAGAGCAGCTCTATTCTCTGAGGGGAATATCTTACAGTGCTCACAGTCTCCCATTCATATGCAACCAGGGCAGACCCTGCTTAGCTATGGGGACAAGTCATGCTTGCTACCGCCAGCATGACAAAGCAAAAGTGAGTCTCCTGCCTACCACAGCTTCTTGCAGCGATTTATTTTCACAGTCACTTAGCTGAAGTTTTAAAATTGGTCTGAGCCTAGACAGCTAGAGCAGTTAAAAAAGCAACAAAGCAAACAAAACACCTCAAATACATATGAAAGAAGTGCTGCAGATGCAGTCATGGAGAACTCTCTTGCTGTGAAGTATATTCATCTCATTTCTAGGATGTCCTTGGATCAAGTATGATGAAATATTTCAGATGAAGGCTCCCTTGGACAAAAAGAAGCCAGAATTCCAGCTAGAAGTCATGTTCCAGGACAGACCTGCCATGGGACAGATTGCTGATAGAGGCCATTTCTTAATAGTTGGATAGGCATGAAAAGTCCATTCAAACCAGTGATGAGCAAGGAAATCCCAAACCAAATGTGCTAGAAGTATCATGCATTAAGACAGTATTTTTCATTAAACTTGTGGATTCTGGCATGAAGCCAGTACAGGGGGAAGAGTGTGCAATCAGGATGGACATCAAGGAAGAGATAAAAGATAGTACAATCCTGGAACTGCCCCAGCCATCGGCTCTACTGATGCCAAATTGTGGGTTTTGCTTTGGGTGTAGTGCAGTGTTCCCTCTAAGGCATGTGCATGTGTGTGCACTCACTAGTTTTTTGATGTCTGCTCAGCCAATTTTAGATCCCACTCAGGTTGGATCAGGAAGGCCCCATTCTGAATGCACGTACACACACACTACCTTGATACTGCCACTCAGAACAAAATTCATTCTGCACACAGGTGGAAAAAATTAGAGGGACCACTGGTGTAGTGTCTAATACCTCATCTCGGTACAGAACAATCAATCATCTGGCTTACCTGGAAGATAATGCCTGTTAATGATGCTATTGGTCCAGAGTTATGTGTGGTTAGGAATGCTTCACTGAATGCAGTTTTAACCATGGTGCAGGTTTCATGGGCTCTGAACATATTCTGGTGCTGTGATTTATTTATTTATTTTAAACTGCCTTCAGTCTTTTCCCTGTGCCAGTGATTTTGATCTTTTGTGATTTGCATTTAAAAGTAGACTTTGTTTTGGAAAGGCACTTCTGAAGGTAAGTTCCATTTCATGTTCAGCTTTTGAGCACTTTAGTTAGACAACATGGCAGAATTCAAGATTGTCAAGGGTGGAGGTGAAGTGGGGAGCTGAACATTGTTGTGAACACAGAAGCATGCATGAAGGTAACCTTGAGGAATTTGCAAGTATTCAAGTGGTGCCTTAAATTTACATTTGAGGAGGGGTTTCCAGGGCAGACCTTCTTGTATTTGTTTATACCTATTCACAGGTTATCCAGGGAGTTGAAGTAAGGAATTCCAGTTTGGGAGCTATTCATTGCTGATTACAATGAGAATTATTTCTGAAGAGGTTAGAGTCTGTTTGCCTAATTAGTTGTTATATCTTTTATTTGCAAGTTCTAGCAAAAGGACTAGTGTGGATGTGGAAAATCAGCAGCAATAGGAGGAGCATGGGAAGGTGCCCAGTGGATTCTTTTGGGGGGTTGTAGCTAAATACTAAATATGTATTGGTACACAATAAACAAACAAACAAATAAGTAAACATACACTTGGATAGGAAAGTCCTAATCCTAATCTAAAGGACTACAATGAATAAATAAGGAAAGAGAGATGTTTCCATCTGCTCTCTAAGAAGAAAGGAAGGATTGTGACTCAGCTCAGGAAGTGCTGAAGAGTCAGTTCAGAGGTCATAGAGTAGGGACAGATAGGGAGACCCTTACTCCCAATGCCCCTAGTGGTCTTTAGGATAGTTAGTTCAAAAGGTTGATGCATTGGAACTCCATCTCCAACAATTCTAACAGCATTCCCTCTATTGCTCTTAGCTGCATTAATCAGATCACATCAACATGTAGAAACAAGATATGATAAACCTAACTATTAAATAAAGCAGTAAGGATATGTTTTTTCATACAAGCCAGATAAGATTTTTACTATCTTAGACAGACAGCTTGCTGAAGATTTATATCAAATGTACAGGCCAAATTAATCTCACCTTTGTTCACTCCAGTGAACCATAACTAGCTTAATACATTCTCTAGAGATATATGGATATAATAGAACACATTCCATTTCAGAAATGCAAGTTTTTCAAACTACTGTGTTTTTGTGTTTTGTAGGTGTTCTGCACATTATTCTGAATGAGGTGGTAGACTGGGATGATAGAATCCTGGATTCTACCATGTTAGACTGCAGATGGAGATCATATTTTTAAATCTCTCTCTCTCTTTCACACATACACACACACCTTGCATGTAGTAAACTTAAACATTAGGGAGAAAGGTCTAGTCCAGCCTGATTTGCTATTTTATTACATGAAGGGTTCGTTTTATTATGGGGGAGCATCTAAAAATATAACTTGAACTAGTAGTCTGAAATGGTACAACTCAGATTTTTACCATCTTGTTCTATTGCCACATTCTATTTAATGTGTAGAACTGCTCTTGGATTTCCCCTCTGTGTTTTCCTAATGCCAGTTTTGCTTGATTGGGGGATAATAATTGAAGATATGGTATTCAGGTAGTTGCAGTTTTCAGCAGTTTGTAGATAAGTTATCTGGTAGTCGGATTTCAGTCTTCAGTTTATTAGAAATTGTAATGAAGGTATCATAATATATCAGCCTTTTACCATTTGTGGAGGATTCCACCCTAGAGTGACAACAGGCAGCCGGGCTCAGTTGCAGTCATGCACTCAGGAAGTGTGGTCGAGGAGGGGTTGGTTGATGTACTGGGAAGCACTGTTTGCACCACCACAGGAGAAAGAGAGATTGGGCTAATGTTAGATGGGCACCCAACTTCTCTCAAGGCCTGTGCTGAATGCCAGAAGATATTTAAAGAGGCTGATGTTGGGACAAGGGGAAGATAAGGAAGGCTTAAAAACCGTTTGGTGGAAGAACCACCCAGAACTTGAGAGGGTTACAAAAGGGACTAATGAAAGAAAAAGACACGAGGTTCAAAAGAAGAAGGAACCTCCCTGCTCTGGGCAGATGTTCTCCCCTGTGCTGAGGCATCTGAAAGAAAGTGGGGTTGTCTCATGCCCAAGACCACACAAGGAATCCAATCCATTATATTTTTGAAAAAAATTCCTCCCTTTATTTTGCAAAGTGAATATAAACTAAGATGGCTGGTAGAGATGTAGTGGAACAATCAAGCAGAACTGTGGTAGAAAACATTAAAATCTGGAGCAGCAAAATATGGTATATACATGTGAAGGATGGGAAACTACCAGAATAGAGGGGGAAAAATAAGATTCCATGGAGAATGCCAAATATGACAGCTGCTACTCAACAAAGCTGAGGAGTGCAAAGTTCATCTTTTATATTGAAAGGCTGGATTATCTGGCTAAAACAAATAGTAAAAGGTTCTGCATGGTGCAATAAGAAAATGTTACATTTTTATAAAATAACTTGATTTGTTAAACACTAATTTTATTTCTAATAGGACACCTTGAAGGGAGAAAGGAAAAAATTGAGCAATGCAATGGTGTCTTTTAATTGCATGCCCATGATTGTTCTTTCCACCACTGGAGGAAGTAGCAGGAGACCAGGTGTGTATGTGTTGAAATTAGCTGTTGAAATTTGTCACATCCCCAGCCCTGACTAATGTTTCTGAGCCTGAGGAGGCTGGACCTGCACTGGACCCAGCTTTGGGCCCTGATGCTGTCCTGAGAGAGTTCCAGAGATGGTGTCCCTCAAGAGAACATTTGTAGATCCTGAATGCTCCAAAGCAACACTCCTGAAATACAAGCCCCTGGAGTAGCCCGATCCTTTCCTTGCCTTCCCTGATATCTGTACATCAGCACCAGCTACAGGTAGAGCAGGATCAACTGGAGGAGTGCCAGATTTCAGGCCAAAGGACTGCCCCTTTAAGGCTGCTGTTCTCTAGGCAGAGAGGTGGAGCCCCGCAGAGGGAGAATGAACTCGGAGGTATTTAAGAGCTCAGTCTTCCTCTGTCTGTTCTTGGATAAACACGCCCTATGGACCTGTCCATGGTGCTGTATCCTAGCTAGTCCTGTTGAGCCAACTTCCTCATTCTCCACTAGATCTTGTGGGCTCTGAGCTGTAGAACAGGATGGGACAAAATTATTACTCAGAGACCACACAAAACTGCCAGTCCTAAATGCATCTCAGCTATACCAGCCAAGGCACAATCCTCAGCCATCTTCAAAATGCTGGTCTTTTGGTTGCTAGACTGGATGAATTCAGAGAGAGTACAGGAAACACTATGTTGTATTGCAGGGTTTCTTAACCTTGGCGCTCAGATGTTGTTGGACTACAACTCCTATCATCCCCAGGCTTGGCCTTTGTGGCTGAGGATGATGGGAGTTGTAGTCCAACAACATCTGGGGGCCCAAGGTTAAGAAAACCGGTTGTATTGCAATCCTAACAACAACAAAAAACACCACAGTGAGGCTTTGTGTTTAGATGGTACAGTGATGCAGGATAAATTATGGGTGAATGCATCTTTACAGTCAAATTATGCTCTGATATTTTTATTTGTTTGTTTGTTTATTCAATTTCTGTATCGCCCTTCCAAAAATGGTTCAGAGCAGTTTACATAGAGAAATAGTAAATAAATAAGATGAATCCCTGTCCCCAATGGGCTCACAATCTAAAAAGAAACATAAAATAGACACCAGCAACAGTCACTGGAGGTACTGTGCTGGGGGTGGATAGGGCCAGTTACTCTCCCCATGATAAATAAAGAGAACCAACATGTTAAAAGGTGCCTCTTTACCAAGTTAGCAGAGGTTATGATATGTGATATGCATTCCATATTAATGATGTAAGTGCAAGAGGGAATTTGCTGCTAAAGTCTACTGGACTGAACTACAAGGAATCTTGATGACAGCAGGTGTGTGACCTTATAGAAAATGCTTCAAGAAGTGCCACCTATTTAATTTGCACAAAAAAAACCCCAGGTATGAGTGACCTGCTGTTGAACAACTTGGTTTTCATGGGAATTGGATAGGCCCTCAAACTCTGCTGGGTTATTTTGTAAACTTGATCTGACTCACTCTCAGCATAATATATTCTGTGATATAATCAAATGAAGACCACTGCAGTACTGTTTACGAATGTCTATGGAATAATCAACACAGACAAATGATTGCTGCATAAGGAAAAAGCAAGTAAAACTGTTATAGGTTCATTGTAGATGAGAAAGTATCAGTTTCAGAATAATCTATCCTTGCAGAATTCTAAATAGCAAGATAGTCACTTTGTCATCATGCACATCTGTCAAGAAAACCATGTCTGAGCATCTTCCAGTGTGACAGCACTTCATAATGCTAATGGCCTCAGAATGTTGCCTTGGGGCTAAAGAGATGCCTTGTGGTGTTTTTTCTTTCTTTCTGTTTCTTTCTTTCTTTCTTTCTTTCTTTCTTTCCTTTTTAGAAGTGGAGAGAAGAACATCAGATTTAGATGTGAAAGGACTTGATTTAAATTCCCTCTCAGCTATGGAGTTCATTGGTGATTTGAGGGATACCATCATCTTTCAGCTTAACGTGCTTTGACTTGTGAGTACAAATGAAATATATTTAGTCTGAACAATGGAAAAAATACCATAGAACTATAGATAATGTGCATGGAACCATTCGGCTCTCCATTCTAGGAGTGCTGAACTGGTTCTGGCAACTGGCATTCAAACTGGTTTGGAGGGTGGGTTTTTTTGCTTTAAAATACAGGGAAGGTGCTGCCTGCATGCCAGACCCCACCCTGCTGCTTCCCTGCTCCTGCCCCCGTCATCGCCTGGAAGTCTCCGTAATAGTAGCACGCATGCGCGCGTGGTGGCGCGCGCGCGCCTGTCGCCACCGTGCGTGCGCCGCCTACGTCACACACAGCGTGCGTGTGATGTAGGCGGCGCGCGCGCATGGCGGCGATAGGCACGTGCGCGCCGCCATGTGCGCATGTGTGCTGCTATTACGGAGACTTCCAGGCGACGACGGGGGCAGGGGCAGCAGCGAGGAACGCTGCCGCCCCAAAAACTTTGCTTGTAACTGCAGCACCGGAGGGGGAAGAAGGGCGGGAGGGGTAAGTTCTACCCCCCCCCGCCCTTAAAGGTAGACCCCCCCTCAGTGCCGATCCGGACCGGTCCGGACCATGCACATCCCTAATGGGGAGAAGGGGCTGGAAAAAGCTGCCTGCTGGAGAGAGTTCTCTGGTTGCTGGTAAGTCGGATATTCTGTTAGATCCTGTATTTCAGGGGTGTAACTATAATAGGGCAAGGGGAGACAGTTGTCTGGGGAGACAGTTGACTTGCCCCCTCCCAGAGGCAAGTCACATGACTGACTCCCTCAGCCGCGCACCTGCCTGGGCTTCCTTCAGTTGTATTCATCCTCTGAAATTAATGTGAGTGTTCAGACCTGGAGCTACCAGAACAGCATGTCTTTTTCTAGTACCATTTAATGACTTGCATCATCCACAATTTACAAAACCTTAAAAAAAAAATTTAGGATGATGTTATATTGTGGCACATAGGTTATATTTTACTATGCCTTTTGTTACCACTATTCAGCCTCATTTAAGATTTCTTTACTTCATGAGCTGAGCTTCAGTGAGCGGGGGCCCATTTTAAAATCTTGTCTCTGGGCCCACTCTAACCTTGCTACGCCCCTGCTGTGTTTGTTTTTGGTTTGCCCATCCCTGCCCTTACTGCCAACCACCCTTGGTTGGAACGTAATTTTAGCTACACTAGATGTGTAGACTGCATTGATAATTCCAAAGTGGCCACATTTTTTGTCAGATTTGCAACTGGTTAATGTGGCCCCAGATATTGCTCCTTCTTCCAAATGATGCATCCTACCTCCCTGTTCACAAATTCTGAATTTAGCATCTTGAATTAAAGCACAAAGAACTGATCACATATGGCTCCTAGCTTCAAAAATCATATAGCAAATATGTTTGCTGGTTGGGCTGGAGAAGCTTAACTTGTTGCTTATGTGTCACTGCTGCAGCTGTTGCTAAACACAAATTGCTACACAATCTGTTAGGAAATCTACATTTTAAGGAACGCATATTTCACACCCAGGCCTCAATAATGACAGAAGACATATAATTAGAAGAACTAGGGCCACTTTATTAATTCAATTTACAAATAACCTGCAAAAAGGAACATACTAAATAAAGTGCGGGTACCACTCATGTGGGTCAGCCTCATAAGGAGGACTGCCCACAGCAGGGCAAAGGACTGGGGGTTGATTCAGCCCAGCTCCAGGTCTGGACATCATCACGACCATGAGGTTTTATCTCCGCTGAGGGGAGGCCAGCCTGCCCAACCCTACCCAGGCCACAAAACACTGAGTGGTGGGCCAGCCTCCAAGTAGGGGCAGATCCCAGCCCAAGGGCCGCAAAACCCACAAGGTCTGTTCCTCGGCTTCCTACTCACCTTAATCGGTCCTCCAGTCAAACACCAATACGAGTCAACCTACCCCAACCCGCACTTACCTGCACAGTGACCAAATATCCCAAACAATGAAACCCTACCAGGAGAATCAATTAGAAGTAGGCCAAAAAAGAGAGAGAGAAAAGGCCACAACCAAAGCCAATTGGGTGTGACCCCCCAAATTCCTACTTGGTCCCCAAAAGGTGACCTGATAACCCTCACTGAAATGAGATGGGTGGGTGGGTGCCTTGCCCCAGAGCAACTGAGAATGAGTGAAGGGAGCCAGCCGCTTATGCAGCCACTCCCCAGCTCCAATTGGCTGACCACCATCACATGCCGGTGGGGGGGGGACAAAATGGCGGCCCCCATGCCTGTTATGGGGCTGGGTGCACAATTCTTCCCCCTGCTTTACCACAGAGTGTGGCAGTGGAGAGTGTTCTTTCAGAATTTTAGGATCAGAAAAGTAAGATCTAGGCAACACATTTTAAATGTCAGGAACATTTCAGATTTTGCATGAACATTAATATGAACTGCACAATTTACTCCAAAGGTCGTTAAGTGAGACTTTGAGAAACTCAGTGGATTGTTTTGTGATGAGAATAACATGGTACAACATAATTTGCCAACTCAAGCAAATATTACTGTACAGCCCTGATTTTCCAGTTTTAATTTCCTAGACTAGTTCATAATAATGTTTTTGCACCACTCTGCTGTTTTTAACAATAGATTTGGATTATCATTTTTCTTCCATCATGTTAAAGGGAATGTAAAAATGAACTAAAACTAGTCTTTGGAAAGGGTATCATATGCCTTGTATCATATTCATATAGGAAACCATTATAATATTTTATTTCTGTAAAATGAAAACACTCAGATTCTCAGTGTTTTCAGATGATCCGGATATAATTAATATAAAACAACTGCAAAAAACCCAAAAACAAAAAACCACCATTGGACACGCAACTGTGGAGTAGAAAATTACTTACATTCAGTATTGATTTGGCCACACCCAAACCTCTTAGATATAAACAAACCTTTTTCTTGGTTTTGTTCTACAGATTATTTCCAATTTGAAGTTTCACTAACTATATGAACAATTCAAACGTAATGGGTTCAAAGCTACTTTCTTCCAAGCATTTATTTGAAGGCACACTTATGGGGCATAAATCCAGAAAAGTCACATAGCCTGTTTGTTAAAGTTTTTACCTTTGAACTGCAGACCTTCCTGACTTGTCATTAAATACATCACAAAGCAATTCACCATGTGATAATGGAAAGGACAACCAGATTGCCTGAGCCAACATAACAACCATAAGCCTGAGCCAACACAACTAGTCACGCCATTTTCTTTAATGTGCCCATACTTGATTGCTTTATCTTATTTGAAACGTTTCTGTTCTGCCCTTCAGCAGTATGCTCTCAGGGCAGCTAATGTTGGACTTGGAACGGAGAGACCCGAGTTCATAACCCTGTTCCACCATGAAAATGACTGGGTGACTCTGGGCCAGTTACTTCTCTTTCAACCTAACCTACTGCACAGGAGCTGCATCCCCTGAGAAATAGCGTCCATGCAATTGTGCAAGCTGCACAATGTACAACCATTATTTCTAATGGCCATACATTGCACAACTGTGTTTGTGGAATTCCAGTGTTTGTGAAAGAGCATTTTTGTGCAATGGCACAAATGCCAATGAGACTGTTTTACTACCATTCAGGTTGTCTGCTAATAATAAAATCATACACTATTATCTTCTTCCCAAACTATTAAAAAAAATGGCCCTATTGATTACACTGAGATCAGAACTATTTGTACCAAATGTTTGAATAGAAAACAAAATTAGAGGGGTTGCTATGTGTTCTATGAGTACCCACCAGTAGGGCATGAAGACTTGTAACATGTAACATAATACAAGATGTGTTAATTCAGAATGCCACAACTCTACAATGGCCTTTATTTTTTTTATTTTATTCCTAGCAGCCCCTTTTTGGCCTATAGTGCTGCATTATAAGAAACATCTACATTTTTTTAGTGTAGTGACCCATGTACTAGCAAGCAGCTGACAATATTGAAAGGATGGCAGTGCAAAAAGAAGCATTGTGAATTTAAATGGACAGTTGGGGCTCGGAATTTTTCCTGTAAGTTTCACACTTTACTAACTATAATTACTGCTTAACATTTATTTATCACCAACATGGCTACATTTTAAGTACTCTCAACAGCAAGGCAAGTTCTTTGGTGTTGAGGGAAATCTCCTTTATCTTCTTGACTGAATATTTTTTTGCTAAACCTAAACATTTGCTTTACTGTTTTGCAAAATAGATATATTATATATTAAGGTCATTTACCAGCCCTACCCAGGCTTGGACAGTTCTATCTGGGTAGGGCTGGTCGTGTGGAGTGCCAGGATCAGTCCTGATCCCAGCGCTCTGCACCAGGGTAGCCCAGGTTTTGTACCTGGGCTAATAGTGAGGGGCAGCCACCTAATGGCGCAGGGGAAATGCTTGACTAACAAGCAGAAGGTTGCCGATTCAAATCCCCACTGGTATGTTTCCCAGACTATGGGAAACACCTATATTGGGCAGCAGTGATATAGGAAGATGCTGAAAGGCATCATACTGCATGGGAGGAGGCAATGGCAAACCCCTCCTGTATTCTACCAAAGGAAAGCACTTCCACCCTTAGAAGTCCATCATCTGGTGGTAAAAGGGCATCCTCCTCAGTTCAAAAATCCCTCTCCCACCTGCCCAATTGCAGCATTCTCCATATTACAACATCCTAGTTGGTCACATTCACTCATAAGCTTTTGGTTACTTTTGGTTGGTCCTAACTAGAGTATTATCCTATATTGAATTGTGGGTTTTCCTTCTAATAGACCCACACAGTCACCGACTGTTTTGTTACTGTGGAGGTCAGTGTATTATATCAATATAACACTAGAGTTCTACAGAAAGGAGGAGAAAAGTGGGAAGAGGGGTGATAGTGGGAAGCTGCTCATTGGATCTGGAATGCCAGCTGAAGTTTGCAATGCATGTGTAAGAAACTGAAACTATGGATGGATTTTGTATTTTTATTTCCAGCATGAGCTGCTTCATTCTTCCTCACTTTTTGGAAAAAATTTCAGCCCTTGTTTTCAGCCCTTGTTTCATTTCAGCCACTGTTGTTCCTCTCTCATCTCTGTTCCCACTGGTCATTCACTCACTCCATTGCATCTTAGACTTGCCTACTTATTTTTAGCCTACTTTTCTTAAGCAAAGTAAGCTTATGAGATCACCCAGCATTTTGTGTTTTAGGGATGTGCACAAATCACGATTTGTGCAAACATTTCAAAGGGGAGATGGGGAACCTTTAAGAGGAAGGAAAGCAGGTCTGTACCTGCTCCTCCACTGCTTGCTGCAGCAGGAAGCAGCAGTATCTCACTCCCCAGCACCCCTTGTGTGGTGGTCGTGTGGTGGTTGGTGCAGCAGCAGCACCCACCACTCAAGGGGTGCTGGAGAGCGTGCAAGGGATGCTGAGGAGCACAACACCGCAGCTTCCTGCTACAGTGAGCAGTGGAGGAACAGGTACGGATCTGCTCTCCTCACTCTTAAAGGTTCTCCACCTCCCCTTTCAAATCTGTGCACGAATTGTGATTCATGCACATCCCTACTGTATGTGTGTTTGTATCCTCCTATCAACTTTGCTATGCCTGGACCTATGTGAACCAAATTGGGTACAGTTGTAGGGACACATAGGGACACCTCAACGGCATAGTTGGTGATAATGTCATCCACCCTTTTCTAGTTGGCATACACATGAATGTTTGAGACACAAGAGAGCTAACTTATAAACCGCTTAACTGATTTGAACTGAATTTGCTATAGCTGTAGAGAAAGTTCAAAGGCATAGTTTGTAATGATGTCATCCACCCAGATTCAAGATGGTGGATGCGTAAACATTTGAGGCACAAATGGGCTTACTTGGGGTGCAACTGATTTGGACCAGATTTGGTGCAGTTGTAGGGACACCACAATGGCATAGTTTGTGATTCAAGATGGCAATTCAAGATGGCAGATACATGAATGTTTGAGGTGCAAATGGGAACCAATATGGACCAAATCTGGTACAGTTGTAGAGACACACAGGGATATCTCAAAGGCATTGTTTGTGATGATTTCATCCACCCCAATTCAAGGTGGTGGACACGTGAATGATTGAGGCACAAGTTGGCTAACTTGTGAACTGCCTAACCGATCTGGACCAAATTTAGTCCAGTTGTAGGGACAGTGAAAGAAAAGTAGTTAGATTAGTTCTTACCAGAATTACTTGTTATGGTGGTGCTCCTATCCCTTTTAACAAGGGTGTTTATAGGCACAATTTCAGCAGATGAAACCTTCTTTATCACTGCATCTCAATGCTGGGGGAAATACCACTTGTTGAATTTTTGCCTGTAACACAGCTGTAAGCTGCTTGTCAGAAAGAAAAAAAACTGGCAACCAATTTTGCGGCAAATATTCATACAGTTTGTTTGCAAGATTCCATTGACTCACATGCTACACAGCAAAACATGAGCAGCGGAGTACCCTCCATGCTACTGCATGTGCCTAAAACATCACCTGCTGTATTGCACAACAACGCTGTTCCACTGCAGCTTAAAATGGCACAATTGCTGTTACATGATACTACAGTATTTCTACTGGAAATAACGATGGTAGCATCCCATAACTGAGGTGGCACCAGTTTAAGTCACAGCAGAACAGTCCTGTTCCACAAGTCTGTGGGCAGTGTTTTAGGCACAGACAGCAGTTCAGGCAGCGCATAACCACTCACATTTTTCTGAGCTGCATGTGAGCCACTGTGAGCAGCACTGCCATTACAGGACCACTTAATCACATCAGCTGATGATCCACATTCTCAAGTCCTGAAACTGCCCTCTGTCAATATTTGTGTTGCTCTTCTGCATTTTGCCACCACTCCTTTGGTAATGTTTGGCATTTCTCTCCCCCTCCCCCAAATTCTTATGGTTTCTTCTAGTAGTTTCTGAAAGCAGGTGGCTTCTGTAAGTCATTTTCCAACTGACAGAAAACTGAAAAAGCCTGCCTTCAAGAGATTACTGACAAAATGTCATCACATTGCTAATGACGGGAATTCCCAGATGGGTGAGAAAGCTAGACAGAAGGAGGGGGTGAAATTATAGCATGAGCGGCAGCAAATGTTGTTGCAAACCCTAGGGAAATATACCTGCCACAGGAGTGGACATATAGGCACTTCCTTTCTGGAAAATATATTGTTATGGACTCCCACTTCTCTGCCTGGTGAGATATCCATGGATGCCACTGAAAGGTTACTTAGTTTGTAGCATCTCTGCAATATTTTTGTTTATGAACACACAGGCAAAGCCTATTGGAAGCAAGCAGATTCCTTTTTTAAAAGCACCAACAATGATGGTCCTGTATCAGATTCCCAGAAGGCCACTGGCTGCACCCCGATTTTATCTAACTCCAGCTTAACTCTCCATGAGGCTCTCTCTGCATTAAAAAATGACTCCAAGAGAAACATAGGAATCTGCCTTATACTGAGTCAGAGCTGTGGTCCATCTAGCTCACTGCTGTCTACAGTGTAGACAGTAGTGAGCTAGATGGACCACAGCTACACCAACAGCAGTGGTTCTCCAAGGTTCCAGGCAGGAGTCTCTCTCAAGCCTACCTGAAGATGCTGCCAGGGAATGAACCTGGGATCTTCTGCATGGAAGTTATCTCGATACTTTCCCACTGAGCTATAGCACCATCCCCTACCTGGAATGTCTTACAGCACTCACATGTAGTCTCCCATCTAAATGCAAACCAAGGTGGACCTTGCTTAGCAAACAGGCAATCCATGCTCCCTAGCACAAGACCAGCTCTCCTCCATGAGAGGAGGGACATTAAGATTGAACACATGGCCGGTGTGTGTGTTGTGTGTGTGTGTGTGTGTGTAATCAATCCACAGTCCCGCTTCCATTCTCCACATGCTCATCTTCAGGTGTGTGTAGATTCCACATGTGCACAATACACATGTAGGACCTATGCAGGCATTAAGATGGAAGTGTTAAGGTCCGCTGTGTAACACGCACTGTTTTCTCTGTTTACTCCAACTGAAGGGTGTCGCCTCCAGAAGGCTAGAGAGATTCCAGGCCTTCAGGGCAACGTCCCCAGCCGCTAGGAACCTTAAGGTTATGTTTGTAAAAGCCCCTACCTTCGGGGCTGTTGCTGATCAGTTGACCATACGCAGCGACCAAGGCGCCTAAACCAAGACCTTGGTTCAAACCCAGAGAGATCAAGGGACCAGAGTAGGGGTGGCAAACTTTGCAGAACCAAGGAAAGGGACAGCGCAAGCTTTATTCCCAGGGAAAGTGGTGGTGGTGACGTGAAAGGATTACTTTAAGCAGCACCAGCCGCCTCCTTTCCTAAGACATTCTCTCTCCCCCTCAGCTTCCCTGCGCAGCGTCCATAAGCTAGGATAGGAAAGCTCTGGTAGCCGAGAGGCTTGCGAAGAAGGGAAGGAGCAGTCGGTTCAAATAGCTGTCAAACTTTTTCTTCCCCTCCCCCAGTGTGGAGGGAGGCGCGACCTGCATTCGAGGGAGGCAGCCCTCCTCTCACTGCACCAACCTGCAAGCAGGCGGGTGGAATCAATGGAGTGGGAGAGGGCGCGCGCCCCTCGCTTCCAGCTGCCGCCGCGTGCGTCCCTTCTTCCTCTCCCGCCCTGCGCGCGCGAATGTGTGTCTGCCTGCCTGCCTGCCTGCCACTGGCTCGGGCTTCCTTCCTGCCTTTCTCTTTGTAGCCCCCGCTGCCAGCCAGTGCCGCAAGAACAGAAGCCGTTTTGCGCGGATCGCGGGGGACTGCAGCTCGGCGGGGGCAACAAGCAGCCCCACCCGGGCCCCACGATGTCTTTTTCCCGCACTTTGGCGCCTCGTTTTTCCTAAGCGTCTCCCAGCCGCTTCTCGGGCGGTTCTCTCGGGCTCGGTTCTTTGTTTCTGACCCCAACCACCCCACTACCGCTGTAGTCTTCCTCGGCACCTGGGTTTCTTCGTGGTTCACGCCGGGTCCGCCTGGACTTTGCCTTGTCATGTCAAGATGGAAGGCAGGAGCGACTGGCTCGCCTCCTCGTCCCGCCATGAGGGTTTCGAGCAGATGAGGCTGAAGAGCAGACCGCGGGAGCCCTCGCCCAGCCTGTCCCGAGTGGGCTCCAACTTCTACAGCACTGTCAAGCAGCAGGACTACAGTGCCAGCGTCTGGCTGAGGAGGAAAGACAAATTGGAGCATGTAAGCCACTTCCCCCCCCTCCTTATTCCCACTTGACAGCAATTCGTCTCGTTCATCCTCACAACAACCCTGCCAGGCAGGTCATTAATAGCCCCATTTTACAGATGGGGATTTGAGGTGGAGCAAGAACTTCTTGAGAGTTTTTAGCTGAGGAAGAATTTCCACCCAGGACTCCATATGGCGCAGCTCCAAAGTGATGTCAACACTGGCTCTCTACATGGGCTGCCCTAACCTAAAGCTTCAACTCCAGCAGAATACCTAAATGATTTCTGCATAACAATGTGTGGCATTCCCTTAGGCAAGGGGAGGGGGAGGGGACGCATCCCGTGGAACTAATGCCGCTATCCTATGCACACTGATTTGGGAGCATGTCCCATTGGGGCTTATATCTAAGTAGTCATGCATGGGTCTGATCTGTAAAACTGGTGGAATAAGATTAGCCACTCTTGAGCAAAAGCATGGAATCCAATTGACGTGAACCTCCTCTCTTGTGATCCATCTGAACTGTGAACATGCTTCCCACCATTATATGCATATACATGCTTGCTTCCCCCTTTTCTTGGACTATTGTCTGCTGCAGACCAATTTCACATCCCCAGAATGCATGTACATGAATGACATAACTTCAGCCAATGATTGGTAAGGAATCACATTACATGTAGTTTTTGCATTCCATATTTTAATTGGGAGGTGCAAATATTTTGTATTTTACACATGCTTTCTCTTCTCATTCCTTGTGTGAGATTTTAAGGCAGTGTGAAGTATATTTTCTTTCACCATCAATTTCTGCAGCAGCAGTACATGATAACTCAGTGGTTTTGGGACCTGGGAAGAACTGAATCTGTGGCTGACAGCAATGAATATTTTATGGAGGTTTTAAGATGCCTGGAAGTATCCCTGTGGTTCAGATGTTTCAGAATGATGAGCTGTCTTTTTCTTTTTCTTATGTCATTTGTAGCATTAGGAAACCAGATGAATGGCATCCTAGGTTAGAGTTTTCTGAATAGAGTGTTTGGCAAAGTCTATAATTACATGTTTTATTCTCTCGCCCCAAATATGAAGTTTGCTGCATGCAAGAGTATTGTTGGGTTTTGTAATGCAGTAGGCTCTCTTAAGAGAGCTACATATGGTTCAGAATTGACTGGTGACAGAGATGAAAATTGCTCTTTATGCAAAATAAATGAAAGAATAAACTGCTTTTAACACATGTCCTTTGACGGAAATAACTTTATCAAAATAAACAGTATTTTGCTGCATGCAAATTACTGACACATTCCTAAGAATTGAATCAGTGCCAAGTGATGTAATCTAAGGCATAGTCAAAAAATACAGCAGCACACAATAACTACAAGGTAAAAGTGTTACATTACCTATCTACAATGCTACAAAATACTATTATTTAGGAGAGATTGCTTAAGGAAAAGGGTGAATGTTCAATAAAATATGATAGATGTTAATGACTAAATTTGGGTTGCAGTTATAGTGATAAATAAGAGTAGAAAGACTGATCAACTGTGGCATGGAACTCTTAAAGGATATTATAGAAGTACTTATTTTGAGCTGCTATGCGACTACACATGAGTTTCTAGATTCAACAAGGTTTTTCAACAATGGCATGAGAACCAAACTGAATTTGTCCCCACCCCCACCCCCAGACCTGACAGCTGGAACATAAAAAGATTAGTTTTCTGAAAATTGGCTTTTGTTTGAAGCACCTGTATGTAGACTATCATTTGCAAATCCTAATGTAATACACTCCATAACTCTAGCTACACAGTGTTATTTCTACAATCATTAAACAGCTAGATAATTGCAACACAGGTCTGGTATCTGAAAACTGAAGTTGCCAAGTAGGCTCATTAAAATCAAGTGTGCTACACCACCCAGTGTGTTTCTATCGCTTTATTCTATTCATTTATTTATTTATAATCTGATGTATCCCCAGGTTCTGACAGTGGCTAGCCATTTTTATAAAACAAATTCAGTACAACAAAATTAAGAAGTACATATACACCCATATGAAAAATGTAAGAACAAATGATAAGTTCTTGCAGTGCCTCTGGGGCATGCCAAGTCAAGGGCTTTGACATGAGGCTACTTGTTAGAAGATAAGTGGAGAATCCTTTATATAGGCTGCAATCCTATCCCAATGAACGAATGTGAGTAAACGTGCATAAGTTTGAGCTCTTTGACTACAATCCTATGTACACGTTCCTGGGAATAAATACTAATGAGCACAATAGGACTTATTTCTGAGTAAACATGCATAACATTGTGCTATTTCTGTGGATGTGTTTGATGACTAACAATTTAGTGAAGCCTAACCTGTTCAGTGACACTTCCAGCTAAGCAAGCATAGGATTGTAGCCGTATTAATTCAAGATATTCTGATTTCAGCTAGTTTAAATATTAGGCTGGAATGTAGAGCTGGAGAATATAAAGAACTGTAAATAATATTAAAAACTTTTCTGTAATCTATTTCAGATTGAGGTACTATTTGTTAGAAATATACTCTGATATGATGATAATAATCTGATAACTCTATATCAGTGTATTGGGTTTTCTGTTATAACGAACATGTGAATACATACAAAGCTAATGTACAAATTTATTTATTATGAATACACTGAAATGTGATACATTTTCAAGAAGCGAGTGTTATGTCTGGTGATTGTATCCGGAAGTGCAACTTGGTTCAGTGTTGTACCCAGAAAGAACAGTAGTAAAGACTTTAGAAGGCTATCCTGGAGGTCTGATTGGACAGACTGACTTGGGGGTGGGGCTACCTCCTTCCTTAAGTTACTGGCCTCCTGTCAGTTGGGTGAAGATATCAGAGAGAGAGAGAGGGGGGATCAGAGCCAAGCACTCTCCATCACCTGTTGAACCACTCATTAATCTATGAAAGCAGCAGAGGAGATATCAGCTGAACGGAATCTCCCCACGGCAGTGACGGGAGAGGTAAGACATCATGGGATACTTGAGGTATAAGTGTTTGATGCACACATCCAGATGCCACGGTATGAGGGCCATATTAAAGATTGTTCAGGCTCTTAGGTTTCCTTAGAGCAAACGACATCATATACCATTGTGGGGAAGATTCTGGCCCAGGCTTCTGTGACAGCATGGGCAACAACATCCTTGCAGTGACACTGCTGATGGCCCATTGCTTCGTAGATAATAGTCATGGAATATTTTGAATCTGACGGACTTGCTCACTCATGATTTAAAGATCAGTGACAGAAATTTCTGATGTAACAGGATTCTTCAGTCTGCATGCTGTGAGGAGTGTAGTAGTTATGTGCTCTTTCTCTGTGCTCAAGGCCCTGATGTAGTAGCATTAGGATTATAGGTGCAGAGAGGAGCCCTGCTGTCAGTTTGGGAGCATCGACTGCTCATGTACAGTTCTATTTTTGTGTCTCTATACAAAGGTGCAGAACCGCCACCCTCCCCCCCCCCCAAGCATTTGAGGAGTTTCCTCTTCATTTTGCTGAAATCCCCTCACCAAACCTAATACATTTTGGGAGATATGGGTTATCTTCAATCCTCAAAATGTATTTTTCTCCCCTGCAAACAACTGTATTCCCCCCCCCCCGCAAAAAAAAGATGTAAGAGGAGTTGCTCCTCAAGCTTTCCCTTTGTCTGCATCCTGCCTTTATAAACTGATACAGAGAAGATCAGGCTGTAAAATATGCATATTCATATATTTCAGATGAAGTTAAATACTTTTAATATTTCAACATCTCCACTAAATGCATGTCTCTCTCTCTCTCTCTCTCTCTCTCTCTCTCTCTCTCTCTCTCTCTGTGTGTGTGTGTGTGTGTGTGTGTATGATGTTTGCTAGAACTATACAGAAGACAAGTGGACTTGGCCAATTAGATGCAATGTGCTGTTCGTTAAAAAGGAGCAATGTGCACCATATTGTTTTGAATTATTAGAATAATTTATTGACTAGGCAGGTTTTAGCTTGGTCAATATATAATTTGCAATATACTTACTGAATTTTGGAATCAATATCTGTTCAACAGAAGTAAATCTAGTATGGCTGTGAGTCAGAAAATTGTATCAAAGCTTACATGTGTATGTGCATTACCATTTGGGTTTTTCCAGTTTTTCAGAGCTTAATATATGTTCGATACTAATAGTAAGGAAATGAAATTAATAGTCAATAAAAACATTGTAACTGTATGTTTACATAACTCATTACACCCAATGACAACATTAAATGTTTTTACTTGTAAAAAAATAATAGTCTTCTATGTTAATAATTTAGGACAAAGAAATAAAACCCAGGAACATGTGGGCATGACAAGCATGCACATGCATATATATATGCATGTCTAAAGCTGACAAATGCCATCTGTCCTCACCAAACTATTAGATGAGCTACTGTGATCTCTGCTGTGACCTCACAGACATTTGAACTGTTCGGGTGAAGCAGCAATAATGAAGTTTAGAGGTAAATGAGAAACTCAGTGTGACCAGGCCCTAAGGAAGGGAATGGCTGAGAAAACCATAATCAGGATGTCCAAAAGAAGGAACAGAATAGACAGTGGGAACAGTAGTGTGGTTCTTGGAGACAGCAAAGTGTGGTGAAGGCAAAGGTCTGAGGAAAAGAGGAGTGGTGGCAGGGAGTTAAATATAGGAGTGATCAGGAGCAAAGGGAACTAGAAAAAAATACACACAAAGTTAGGTACAACAGAGGCTACACTCTGAGTTTTTTGCATATGTCTCTGTCACCTCAAATCTATGTGTATGCTTCTGCTCATTTTGTGTTATTTGAAGCTAGAAATGTCAGGATTTGAAGCAGTTTCATGTTGCAAGTTCTGGCCATTTCATGTCATCTGAATCCCTAGCAGCACTTCTTTCCACATTCTTTCCACCACCTGACATTTATAACCAAGATTTGAAACTGAGTGGTGGATGTTGGGTGGCAGAAGGAAATGCTGTGTTCAGGAACCCAACATTTCCATCTTCAGGCAACACAAAATAGCTGGAACTTGCAGTTCATACTGGGAGCACACACTTGTGGGAATGAGAGGTTCCCACAAGCTGGACTTGCTGAGGATCAACTGAACACATCCTGTGACTGCGAGTAATATTATCCCAGCTTTGAGAAATTTTGCTATTTGAAACAAGACATTTTATGTCCAAAGGCAAAGCTAATTACTGCATTTGGTCTCTCCCCTTGACTAACGCTAAGGGAAGAGACCAACACAATACTCAGTTGACTGGCTTCATAATGAAAATGTACTTTACCAAACCAAGGAGGGAGTGGTAATGTAGCTTGGACTTATCATTTCTGACACACCAAATGTGCTGCCGGATGCATCCCACCAAACATGTGCTGCCAGTTGTCAGACATTTCCCCCTGAATGCTATTTTCAGTCCCAGCAGACAGCAAAAAACAGGAGTTTTATTGAGTCCGGGAGGGTTACCATATATGACAGTCATATGTGTTCAGCATGGGGCATGTCTGACTTGAAAATCAAACTTTTGAACCAATTTGTTTATTTAGTCTTCATTAGGTTACTGGCCCAATTCAGATGTAATGACACAAACTATGGTTTGTCATTATGCAAATGAACAGGGTCAGGCTGCTGTGATCTCGGCTCCGACCTCATAAACATGGGGCCTGGATAGGCACAATGGCTCTCTCCCTGCTGAATATAAAAGAATCACCATTGTTGTTTTGTGATGTGTAGGAAACCAGTTTCCTCTTATGGCCCAACAAAAGCAAATGGTTTGTACAAAGCAGGTGTATGGGAAGCTGGCGGCGGTGTGGGTGCCACCCAACCCCGGTGGCCCCTAGACGCTCTAGCCATGCCCTCTGCATCTGATGTCAGATGCAGGGTGTGTGTGGCCATATGTTGAATGGCCACACAGCCATGTGGCCCCATTTATGAAAAACTTCAGCCAGCGCTGGGTTCTTAGCCTGGCTGGGAATGTATCTCTCTGCCTTCCGAGGCAGGGAAAGGCACTCCCAGCCATGCTGGAAACCCAGAGCTGGCTGAAGCACCTTGAGAATGGGGCCTTGTTTCCGCATGTCCACACACCCTGCATCAGACACAGAGGGCAGATAGGGCGGCTCCACAGGGAGTGGCAGCTGGGTTCTTTACACCTGTCTGCACAATGGTGGCAGTGCCCCCGTACAAAGTATTTTTCTGTATTCAGACATAATGGGAAACTGCAGTTTGTTGCAAACTGCAAATTTGTGCACAAAGGAGGGAATGGAGGAGCTAACACCTGATCATACATAAAGCCATAATTTGTTATTATGCCTGAACTAGATCCTAGCTGCCTCCTCCCCATCAGAGTAGCATGTCAGAAGTTGCCTTCTGTGTTTGTAGTCTAAGAAGTATATCATAGGAATTGGCTCAAATGGTACAGCTCTCAGCTTGCTAGAGATGGTGGGATTGATGCCTACATCCTCCAAGCTTAGATTTTGCTAGGACAGCTATGCTTGCAGGATACCTGGGGGTATCTGTCTGGCTGCTGTGGGACTAGATGGACTTTGGTCTGATCCAGCAGGGATTTTCTTGTGTTATTAACTGTATTTTTATTTCATTTTGCAGTTTACCAAAGATGGATAGGTGGATTTGTAAAGGTCCAGGCAATATGGCTCCACATTGAAACCCACCTGGGGCATAAATCCTGCTTCAATCATAGCAAACTGCTCCCTGTCTTAGATGGAGTTTGATCTGTTGCTCTGCATTGGTTTGAATTTTGGCTCCAAAAGATTCAGTAGGAATAGATTCCCCATTTAAGCTAATGGAAAATAGAGCCTCTTTTGCCCTATAGGTCCCTTAATACAGATGTCTCACTGTTGATGCACTAGTAAGGATTACTTGTAGGGGCCTGACTGCATGCAGCCTGGGCCTTTCTACTATGCCTCAACTCTCCATCCCTCTTCTCTGCCAAAATCACAGATGCCAGCCCAAACACAGTGCCACCTACTGGCCCATTTGTCAAATGCCAGATTTCCAGATATCCTTTTCTGCCCCTGTGGGTGACTACCAGTTGTAATAGATTACCAGTTGTAATAGACTGTTGTCTAGTTCAATACTGTATTTATCTAGAGTGTTGTTGTTTTTTAATTCTTCCATGCTAGAAAACAAGGGGTCATCTTAAATTCAGCGTCCTCTTCCTTTTTGGCAAATAAGGGTATACCCTGTTTTTAACCTCTATTTTTAAGTGGCCTGTTTCAGTGCCATCATGTTTTGGGCTAAATACAGTATAAATGGGCATGGAGCATTGTTACTAATGGATAGAAGATTGAGATAAACTAGCCTACTTTGGAGATTCTGCATTTTTAAAGATTAAAATCCTTTTTCTGATTCCCATTATGAAAAAGGGAAATCCCAGAACCCTTAAGGGAAATCCCTTCACTTAAGGCTTCTGGGATTTGCAAAGACATTGGTGGGGTTTTGCTGGAAGCAAGAACCAGGCAGGTAGAGACTTGAAAGGAGCACATCTGCATTTAGGAGCAAAAGGTGCCAGAGTGCTGGTGCCCAGGAGAAAGAAACTGGAAACTTCTTAGCTGAGCTGACCAGAATCTGGAGTAGGCAGAAAGTGTAAAGATGTTAGAAGCAACAGTGCTGAGAGGCTATGTGAGGGGGACAGCGAATTTTTCTTCACAACGTTTGGAAACGTGTTGGTGCAACATATTTATAAGAAGTACCGGGGTGTAGTGGAGCAGGGGGACATGCAGGGATGGAACACCAGTAATTCTCAGCTTCTCTGGCTGTTGGGGTGGGCATGGCCATGGGGGCTGTCATGGAGAGCATTTGCACTTCTGAATTTGCAAGTACATCATTGAAGAAGTATCATATACAGTAAGTAAAACAGGCTATTCTGTTCCTTTCCATTCTTATGACAGAGTATTTGAGGACCTGAGACGGTCAAGAAGAAATAAATAATGTTGGATCTAATTTTCATGGTCAAATAATTAATTAATAAAAGCAGAAAAGGTACAAAGAAGTCATCAGTGAACAAGTGGGAGGGGGATGTCTCAATTATGATCAAAGCAAAATGAACATATCTTGCATGAGGGAAAATAAGAAAATGTTTCTTTGTAGAGAATTGGTCCATCTCCTTTATCAAGAATATTTTGATTGTAAACTGGGGTGTTTTTTTGGTATGCGTTCACACACCCATTATATACAGACAGACAGACACCGTTTGTCCACCTCATCTGTTTACTGTTATGGAAACAGATGTGTCATACTAAATCTATTATAATGAGGAGTCCGCTTTTGCCTCAAATGTTATATATAGCTTATTGCACTTGACATTTGAGAAGAAGGATTCTAACATCTGATTCTTGCTTTTAATACTTCTAAAGCTTCTGCTGTGCATCTCCATTGGGATTATCTTCAATTCACGTTTGGAAGGAAGTAGTCGAATATAAACATTTTTGGATTGTATTGTTGATGTTTTAGAGGTAAACATGTTAACCAGTTACATTTTTAGGAATGTCATCTATAGTTTTAAAAGACCATGTTAAGCAAAATAATTTTTCGGAATCTGTTTTAAGTTTAGTTTCAAAGATAGATAAAATAAAATGTATTGAAATGTGACATATTTGGTTTTTTACAGGCACTGTAAACTTTCACCAACCTTTTTTCCTACCTGAAGTGCATATGGAGAGACTGAGTTTACAGGGTTTCGGCCACAGAGATCTCTGCAGGTCTTCTAATGATTATGTAGTGAGATTTCTCCACAACTCAGCCCCATGACTTCCATGTCACTACAGTCTTTCATGGCCGACTGCCCACCTTGATTTCAATCATGCAATTGTCAGTGTATTCATAAAATTATGCAGGGGAAGAAAGAAGGGAAGGGTGAGGACAGAGTTCATTTACCCTGACAGTAGGTGTAACTGACTGTGTTAAGGATGCTTTCTGGGACTCAGCTAAACCAAAGCCACGTCTCACATCTTGAACAACAGACTAGAAGCAGATTAAAAGAGTTCAATGACTGACTGAGTTGACTATTTGAAGATCTTATAGGAGCAAAACATGATAAAGAGCTTTGATCCGCAAAATGCAGTAAATCATTTAACACCTTCCTCAGCAAGTTCTCTCTTATGGAGCCATGGCTGGAATTAACTGTGGGAGAACTTTTCAGCTGAAAATTAATGCATTTTAATTAAGAAATAAGGCAGATAAGAGAAAGTGAGGCACTTCACACAAGCAGTGCCAAGTGCCAAAACAGGGTTTGACCTGCTCTCCCTGCAGATGATTGGGGAGCCCTCCCTGGGATCAGCTGTCCAGACGATTACAGACTCTGTCGCAGTGCCTTGTGGGGAGCCTCCCGACGCCAGTTGGGAGGCTACTCATGAGTCACTGTGGTGTGGAGCCAGACTGCAGCGACACGCAATCGTTTAACCCAGTGCTCTCATGCCCCAAACCTGGGTTAAGCGGCGGGCTTCATAAGTGGGCTTGTTGCTGAGCCGCCACCTGGAGCTGCGTGGCTCCTGTTGCTACACATGAGCAGCAGGAACCTGGCTGGTCTCCCTTAGCCCGGTAAGGGTGTACCATCAATAAGACAAAGGGAGACAGCCTCTGAGGGGCCCCCAAGGCCAGTCCTTGCCCTCTTTCCAGACCCATAGCCAGGAGTGTGGGCAATAGCAGGCCTTGCCACCAGGGGCGTAGCAAGGTTGGAGTGGGCCCAGAGACAAGATTTTAAAATGCTCCCCCCCCATGAAGCTCAGCTCATGAAGCAAAGGAATCTTCAATGAGGCTGAATAGTGGTAACAAAAAGCATGTGTGTGTGTGTATATATATATATATATATATATATATATAACACCTATGTGTGTGTATATATATATGTGTGTATGTGTGTGTGTGTGTGTGTGTGTGTGTATAACCAATAGAACATCTTCCTAAATTATTTTTTAAAGGTTTTGTAAATTGTGGATGATGCAAGTCATTTAACGGTACTAGAGAAAGACATGCTGTTCTGGTAGCTCCAGGTCTTAACACTCACATCAATTTCAGAGGATGACTACAACTGAAGGAAGCCCAGGCAGGTGCGTGGCTGGGAGAGTCAGTCATGTGACTTGCCTCGGGGGGGGGGGCCTCAAGGCAGTGGGCCCTATTATAGTTACGTCCCTACTTGCCACCTCAAAAGTCTCTCTTTCCCCCTAGCTGAGCTGCACCCCGCCCCCAAGCAGGTTCTCTTTGACTCCCAATTACTCTTTTGTCAGTCGGGAGGAGAGCGGCTGCAGCAGCAGAGAAAGGAAAGGCTTAAAGCAGCCCTGTCATTCCCCAGCACCAGCTGTCTCTCATTGGTCCTCCTCGTCTTGAGCTCCTCCCCCACTCGGGAACTGAGTGCAGTTGCTGAACTAAGGATGAAGCTGGGAGCTAGCTGTTCTAGTAGAAAGGAAAGTCAAAGAAACAACTCTTATCTGTGTGTTTTGTGCATGTGATTTGTTTTTTCCTGCTTCCCACATTTTGTGTGTGTGTGTGTGTGTGTGTGTGTGTGTGTGTGTGTGAGAGAGAGAGAGAGAGAGAGAGAGAGAGAGAGAGAGAGAGAGTGTGTGGGGTGGGGGAGATTCTATCCCCAATTGAAAGCCTTCCTTTATGTGTCTGTGCCTGAGCACTTGTTTGTGCTGAGCTATTTTTAACCTTTTAAACACGATTTTAAATGAGTGGGTTCTTCCCTCTAAGTCCTGACCCATGAGATCTTCCCTTCAGAACTTGCAATCAGTCATTTTCCTCTCTGTAGAAAGGAAAGAGGGGGTGGTGGCAGGGGGTTTATTGCTTGTTTCTTTGATGGTGATTGTTGAAAATATATTCAATTGTTTTACAACCAAGCAAGTTCTCAAAAAAATGTTCCTTGCTCCCAGAATGTCTCACAGTACTTGAGGGTTGGGGAAGAGTGGAGCTAGCCTAGCATCCTGGATTATTTGCTAATTTGAAACTGGTTTGCCTGGATATCCCTTCACCTGCTTTTTCCAAATGAAAAATATTGTTTTTTGTTGTTGTTGTTTTAATTCCACCATGGTACAGCCCTGACAAAAATTGTTAAGCTTGGGACAGAAACCTTCTTTGGAACCCACAGAAGGGGAGGAGAGCTGGTCTTGTGGTAACAAGCATGAATTCCTCCCTTGTATTTCACAAAGCTGATACTGTTGTATTATTTATTTGATTCTGCTGTTGTGTACACCTTGTAACTGTAGTCTCCTGCCCTCTCTTAATCTGCTACATTATATTAACGTGTCCTTAATGTTCTTCTGCAGCAGAGACATGGGGCCAGGAGAAGGAAAGGAAGGCAGTGAGGAGCCCATTTTAAAATCTCATCTCTGGGTCCACTCCAACCTTGGTACACCCCTGGCCCAGTTACTGCTGCTTGTGTGAATAGCCTCAAAGGGTATTATAACTTGCATTAGGTGATGCAAGTTGCTTCCTGAGGTCTCACATGAAGATGCAGGTTGCTGCTGTTTGCACATCTGCTGCCCTAACTGGGCCCACTATGAGGCAGGCCACATATTGCCCTCTTAATGAGGAACGGTAAATCAATCAATGGCTATATGGAACCTACAGCTTCAGGGGTGGTATGGCATGAGTACCAAATGCTGAGGACTAACAGTGGGAGAGGGCTATTGGTTTCATGCCCTGCTTGTGGGCTTTCCCCAAACACCTGGCTGGCCAAATGGGAAAAAGGATGCTGGGCTAAGTGGACCTTTGGTCTGAACCAGCAGGGCTTTTCTTATGAGAAACCACATATATGGGTGGGTGGGTGGGTGGGTGGGTGGGTGGGGGGAATCCCCTCCATCTTTATCAGCAGGCAGCATTCTTCCAGCACTTGCTTATGCTTTTTGTTATATATAAACCACTTTACTGCCAGTGGGCAGCAATGTTTCATGGGATAGATTCAGATGACCAGTTTCTCTGATGATGGGATGAATTTCATAGTCAACCATACAGGGCAATCAACATGAATGTTGGTTATCTGAAGCCTGCTAAAGTATGGTGATGATGCTTGACAGTATGATAGTTAGAATCTGTC
This sequence comes from Hemicordylus capensis, assembly GCF_027244095.1. Lineage (NCBI taxonomy): Eukaryota > Metazoa > Chordata > Lepidosauria > Squamata > Cordylidae > Hemicordylus > Hemicordylus capensis. The sequence goes on along the minus strand of NC_069657.1, from coordinate 386,094,526 downwards.
AAGTGATGCACCCCTTAAAGTTTAAGGCTTAAACAGCCTGTTTCTTCATCAATCCCAGAGTGTGGTGATCAGGGGTGGGGGAGACCAATAGATATTAGATATCTATTATAGAGATCCACAATATAGATACCTACAATAAATGTAGATTTAATAATCTACATTATTAAAGGCAAAATTCCCAGTGGTTTATCAGGACCGAATTCTTAATTGGTCATTTCCTAATTCTCATCTTTTTCAAATCGGACCTAAGTTAATGATTTTATTCAATGATTATGATTAAATTTTAATGTATCTACAGTTGTAGATATTACTTTTATTGTCTTTTAAAAGTGCAATAGAAGCAGACACTTCATTAAAGATACGTGTATAGTGTCTGATGCTTACTAAAAGAGATAAATGTCTAAAGGTTGCAGGGAGTTTTACTGCCTATTTCTTGTTGCATTTGGTTTAATGTTATTAATTTTCTTTCTACAATTCTCTGAAAAAATATAACAGTAGAATGGGTTTCAAGTTAATACAGTTTAATTTGCATCATTGATTATTGTTGTATTTACAGTAATAACTTAAACCAACACTATAGTTAGAGAAAATAGGGGAAAGGTTGCTAGTAATAAAATATAATTATAATTTAGTGAGTTTGTACAAAGTGAGTTTGTGAGTTTGTATGCATTCATTTTAGAATGAGTGTTAAAACACAATGAGCAGAACTCTTTATTCTGTTTGGCATTTGTCTTAGCTGAGCCATGAAACAGTTCTGAAGGAACAGTGTTCCATTTTTGCATTGGGTCTGTTTCAATTCCTATGGCCACCTGAGGCTAGGATGGAGGAAAGAGAAAGAGACTGAAAACTTTTATAACTGGCCCATCACTTCCTGAATCAGCAGAACCCTGATCCAGTGCATGCATCAATTCTTGCTTCCTCCTGTTGACTAGAGCTCAGAGATGGAAGGCCTCCTGGACATGCTCAGACATGTGCTATGTCTTTGGGTTCACGTGAGCTCTGCTCATCAGGTCCCAGGGCTGTTGGTGGAGGGTCTAAGACTGAGAATATGTGCATTTAGGAACATAGGAAGCTGCTATATACTGAGTCAGACCATTGGTCTATCTAGCTCAGTATTGTCTTCTCAGACTGGCAGTGGCTTCTCCTAGGCTGTAGGCAGGAGTCTCTCTCAGCCCTATCTTGGAGAAGCCAGAGAGGGAATTTGAAACCTTCTGCTCTTCCCAGAGCAGCTCCATTCTCTGAGGGGAATATCTTACAGTGCTCACAGTTCTAGTCTCCCATTCAAATGTAACCAGGGCAGACCCTACTTAGCTAAGGGGACAAATCATGCTTGCTACCACAAGACCAGCTCTTGTGAAGAGGAACATCAGGTTTCTTATTCCACAGGCTTCTTGAGTAGGGCATCTCCCAGGCTGACAGCACTGAGGTGTCCCTTAAGGGATGTTGACTTCCCCAGTACTTTATCCATCCATCCATCCATCCATCCATCCATTCCCCAGTACTTTATTTATTTATTATTTGCATTTCTGTACTGTCTTTCATCCTGAGACCCCAGGGCGGTGAAAACAAATTAAAAACACAATAATATTTCAATTAAATACATACTCCAAACATGCCAGAGCCAGTAGTGAATCCTCTTCCTTTGCAGTCTTGTTTGCTTCTGTTGGCATGGACTTGTCCTGACATCTGCAAGAACAAAAAGGTGACAATCCACAATGAATCAATTAACCTCCCACAGCTTGCTGCTGCAGGCCTTTTGTGTGTGTGCATGTGTCATATCTAGGGATGTGTGAATTGATTCGGGTACAGATTGAATCCTCGTAGGGAATCATTATGAGGAAAGGTATAAGACACTAAAGAATCTAAACACTTAAATATTCCTAAAAAAGAAACTGAGTACCCCACTGCCTTGCAGGTGTGTGTGTGGGTGGGGGGTGTAGTTGGCACATGGCAGTTGACAGTTGGCACTGTCCAATGACAGTCAAAATGAACAGAAGAAATGAAGGTGTGCAATGAATCCTCATAGGAATTCATTATGAGGAAAAGTTATTATACAACAAAGAATCCAAACACTTGAAAAATAGTGACCACACATTTTGCTCCATAACTCTATTTCTATAAGGGCTAGAGCTTAGCAAAAATAAAAAATAAATAGGATCCATGTTAGGGTTAGGATAGGGTGACTTCAAATCCCCATTGTTTCCTATGGCGGAAATATAGAAAATCAGTAAAAACTAAAATAAATAATTAAAACTCAACCAAGTGCCCCACTGCCTTGAAATCTGGGCGGTAGGTGGCACTCATGGAGACCCGAATCTTGTGCCCCTAGGACCTTTATAAGTGGTCCAAATCCATTCAAATCAAATCCAAATCCAATCTGGGCTGATTCAGGGGGACAGATTCAGACACAAATCAAAGCAGGGGAGACTCAATTTAGGCACAAATTGAAATGAAAAAATTGATTTGTGTACACCCCTAGTCATATCTCCAGAGCCAGAGGAGCTGGGGGGAGTTCATTTGGGTTGAATCTTTGTAAGGGATTCACAGTAGGCTGCCACCATCCACTTTATTTTTATGTGGGAAAACCCACTCTCCATATAAGATTCCTGGGTATGTGTGTGGCGAAACCCTCCCTAAAAGGGCTGAGCAGTCCTAGGCCTTTAAAGGTATGTGATGAAGGCAGACCCAAAATGAAGAGTAGCACACTTCACCAACAGGTTTATTATTACATTAAAAGAAAAACAAGAGTATGCAATAAGAACAAGTCTCTTCACAAAGTAGATTGTAAGAGAGAGAGTTTCATTAACCAGGCAACTCAGAAGCGGGCAATACAATAAAGGAAAATAACTTCCTTCACGTGTCTAACTGAACTGGTCCTTATTCTTCTTCTGCTCACTTGCAGGGGCCTTCCTGCTGTTTCTAGTCTCCTAGTTCCCTAGCAGCTTCTCAGTCTGCAACTTTCTCAGGGTACTCTTGGGACAGACTAAACAAAGAACAAAGCTTTCTATTCTTATGCTGATGACTGGTGTGTGTAGATTCTGCCCAGTCCTCTGAGTTGGTCCTTCTGTTTTGATTTTTCCGGGCTTTCCCCCTTATTAAGAAAGGGCCACCATCCCAGCAGTTGCTCTAAGAAAGGCCTAGTCCTCCCCTAAGGCCTTACTATCACCACAACATTACATTTTGTGTATATAGAAAACCCATGCTTCTGCATGTGCTACATGACTTTCTGGTTGTCACTGGAGATGAGAAACCTGGGAATAGTGATGAATAATGGGTAACAGCTGCAGTGGACAGTTCCTTCCTTTGACTAGGTGCTCATTACAGGTTGTTAGGGAAGAAGGATGCTGCAATCTAGGTGATTTTCCATTCTTCATACACCAGCATCACTCCCCACTGTGTCATTGTCAGTCATTGAGTCATATTCCTGAACTGTTGGCGTTGGGTGGGAGAGAGATAATGTAATCACGGAGATACTGAGCTATCTATTGTGGGGAATTGCTTGGAACTCTGTTTACAATTAGAATTTGTTATACATTTGGTGTTCCTAGGTTCATATTCTGTGAGGAATAAGAATATAAGAGCAGCCCTGCTGGATCAGGCCCAAGGTCCATCCAGCCCAGTATCTTGTCTCTCACAGTGGCCCACCAGATGCCTCTGGGAAGCCCACAGAAAGAGGTGGTGATGATGATGATGATTTACATTTTATATCTTGCTCTTCCTCCAAGGAACCCAGAGCAATGTACTACATACTTAAGTTTCTCCTCACAACAACCCTGTGAAGTAGGTTAGGCTGAGAGAGAAGTGACTGGCCCAGAGTCACCCAGCAAGTATCATGGCTGAATGGGGATTTGAACTCAGGTCTCCTCGGTCCTAGTCTAGCACTCTAACCACTGCACCACGCTGGCTCCTGATGGCATGCCCTCTCTCCTGCTGTTTCTACCCTGCAGCTGGTATTCAGAAGCATCTTACCTCTGAGGCTGGAGATGGCCTATAGCCACCAGACTAGTAGTAGACAGATAGATCTGTCCTGCATGAATTTGTCTGAGCCCCATTTAAAGCCATCCAAGCTAGTGGCCATCACCACATCCTCTGGCAGAGAATTCCATAGCTTAATTATGGGCTGTGTGGAAAAGTACTTCCTTTTTTGGTCCTAAATTTCCTGACCTTCAATTTCATGGGATGGCCCCTAGTTCTAGTGTTGTGAGAGAGGGAGAAATATTTCTCTCTGTCCACTCTCTCTACTCCATGCATAATTTTATACACCTCTATCATGTCTCCCTGTAGTTGCCTCTATTCCAAACTAAAGAGCATCTGATGCTGTAGCCTTGCCTCATAAGGAAGGTGTTCCAGGTAGTGCTCATTATGGGCCATGTGTTTGGCCAGCGGTGGCTAAAGGTGGAGTAGCATTTGATGTTCATCAACAAAAGTTTCTGTGTTCTCATTCCTTTCAGCAGTACATAGTGGAGCTTACTTGGGTTTGGGGATTTCTTTGGTAACTGAGGTGTCCCCCCCCCCTTTCTGTGTAGTGTACACATAAGGAGTTGCTGGAACTAATGTTTCATAGAGACAAAAACATTTCTGGTGGGTCACTGTGGTAAACAGGATGCTGGACTAGATGGGCCTTGGGCCTGATCCAGTAGGGCTGTTCTTATGAGTGGGCTCAGAACCCACTGCTTTCCAAAGGCCTCCAGAAATAAAATGAGGCCTCTTGTGCAGGGAGAGGAAGTTTTTCTAAGCTTCCCTTTCTGCCATAAAAGCTTTGGTGCATGTGAGACACAATTAATGCAACCTGGAAACAACCCTTGCCCACACTAAACCCTTGTCCTGCATGCTTGTGTCCTCCAAGAGGAAAAGAGATAGTGAGAGCACTGATCCCTTTCTGCCTTAGAGACTACAGGCATGGATTGCCACGTATGAGCACATCCAAGAACATGTGCTGGGATGAACTAGGATCATGTCCAAAGGACTAGTAAGGGGTAAATGAAGGTTTCATGTCTGCTGTATCAGAGGACCATCACAATGAAAGTGAGGTCTAGCTTGTCCCATAAGAAGATAAGAACAGCCCTGCTGGATCAGGCCCAAGGCCCATCTAGTCCAGCATCCTGTTTCGCACAGTGGCCTACCAGATGCCGCTGGAAGCCACAGACAGGAGTTGAGGGCGTGCCCTCTCTCCTGCCATTACTCCCCTGCAACTGGTACTCAGAGGCATCCTGTCTTTGAGGCTGGAGGTGGCCCACAGCCCTCTGACTAGTAGCCATTGATAGACCTCTCCTCCATGAAGTCATTCAAACCCCTCTTAAAGCCATCCAGGTTGTTGGCTGTCACCACATCTTGTGGCAGAGAGTTCCACAAGTGGATCACGCATTGTGTGAAAAAGTACTTCCGTTAGTTGGTCCTAGGCCTCCTGGCAATCAATTTCATGGAGTGACCCCTGGTTCTAGTGTTGTGTGAGAGGGGAAAAGAATTTCTCTCTCTCCACTTTCTCCACACCATGCATGATTTTATAGACCTCTATCATTTCTCCCCGCAGTCGTCTTTTTTCTAAACTAAAAAGCCCCAGGTGTTGTAGTCTTGCCTCATAAGAAAGGTGCTCTAGGCCCCTGATCATCTTGGTTGCCCTCTTCTGTACCTTCTCCAGTTCAACAATGTCCTGTGGTGACCAGAATTGTACGCAGTACTCCAAGTGTGGTTGCACCATAGTTTTGTATAAGGGCATTATAATGTTAGCCGTTTTATTTTCAATCCCCTTTCTAATGATCCCTAGCATGGAATTTGCCTTTTTCACAACTGCTGCACATTGAGTCGACACTTTCAATGAGCTGTCCACCACAACCCCAAGATCCCTCTCCTGGTCCGTCACCGACAGCTCAGATCCCATCAGCATATACTTGAAGTGGGGTTTTTTCGTCCCAGTATGCATCACTTTACACTTGCTAACATTGAACCGCATTTGCCATTTTGTCGCCCACACCCCCAGTTTGGAGATAGCCTTTTGGAGCTGCTCACAAACCGTTTTGGATTTCACTACCCGGAAGAGTTTGGTATCATCTGCAAATTTGGCCACATCGCTGCTTACCCCTGCTTCTAGATCATTTCTGAATAAATTTAAAAGCACCGGTCCCAGTACAGATCCCTGGGGGACCCCACGTCTTACTTCCCTCCATTGTGAAAACTCTCCATTTATACCTACCCTCTGTTTCCTGTCTTTCAACCAGTTAGCAATCCACACATGTACTTGTCCCCTTATCCCATGACCGCTAAGTTTCCTCAGGAGTCTTTGATGAGGAACTTTGTCAAAAGCTTTTTGGACGTCCAGGTAGACTATTTCAACTGGATCACCTTGATCCACACACTCGTTGACACTCTCAAAGAAGTCCAAAAGTTTGGTGAGGCAAGATTTACCTTTGCGGAAGCCATGCTGGCTCACTCCCAGCAGGGCCTGTTCTTCTAGGTGCTTTACAATTTTATCCTTGAGGATGCTTTCCATCAATTTGCCTGGAACAGATGTTAGGCTAACTGGCCTGTAATTTCCCGGATCGCCCCTGGATCCCTTTTTGAAAATCGGTGTTACATTTGCTACTCTCCAGTCCTCTGGTACAGAGCCCGATTTCAGGGATAAGTTAAATATTTTAGCAAGGAGGTCGGCAATTTCACATTTGAGTTCTTTGAGGACTCTTGGATGGATGGCATCTGGCCCTGGTGATTTGTTAGCTTTCAGTTTTTCCAGACAGTTTAGAACATCATCCCTTGTCACTTCTATCTGACTCAACTCTCTTGCCTCCATCCCTAAAAAGCCTGGTTCAGGAACAGGTATATGCTCAGTATCCTCTGCTGTGAAGACAGATGCAAATAACTCATTCAGCTTCTCTGCAACCTCCAAATCCTCCTTAATAATCCCTTTCACTCCCTCATTGTCTAATGGTCCAACTGCCACTAGTAGGGTTTTAGTAGGCATTACACCCTAGTAGGCATTACGCCCTACCTTGCATCCTTATGTCCCTTCAATACAGTGACTTGCATACTGCACAGAGAACCTGACATCTAAGAGAAAGGTGTGTGCACTGCTGTAAAGCACACCCACACTGCTTGTGGAGGCAAGGCTGCTAGCCTACTAAGCACTGTGTAAATTCAATTGCAACACTACTCTCATCATTCCCAATGGAAGTAGCATTGCAACTGCATTTACACAATGTTTAGTAGGCCTGGAGCAACCCTTTCCCACAAGGAGTGCAGGCATGCTTTACAGCGCATCACAGTAGCACATGCACCTCTCTGATATCCAGTTCTCTGCACGCCATGTAAAACAGTGAGGGTGTAAAAATTTTCTCATTAGAGTCTGGGAGAAAAACAGGAGCTGGGAGTCAGAAACAAGACAAAGGTCAAGCCAAAGCAACAGTCAGGGGCTGGAGAGTCAAGTATCTAATTAGGAGTCAAGAACAAGGCAGAGATGATTCCAAGCAGAAAGGAGGAGCAGCAAGACAAATGCACCAGAACAAGTGAACCTTGATACTGATGGCACAGTATGGCTCAGTCAGGATGCCTCTTATACTCCCTGATGCAGTGAGAAGGGCAATGAGTGAATCCCTAGAGTGAGGCTTGCTCAGGACTTCAGAAGCCAAGAGGTCTGCTTGAAATATGGCTTGCTGCAGCTGCCACCAGCTCATCTGGTGGCTATGCAGGGATGGGCCTTCTCTGTTGCTGGCCCTAAACTCTGTAATACACTCCCTGCCAAGATAAGAGCCTCCCCATCTCTGACAACTTTTACAAAATCCTTAAAGACTTAACTTTTCACCTAAGCTTTTTAATGTAATTGTGCTTTTAAATTGTTATAAGGTTTTTATTTTTTGTGTTTTAACTTTTTATGTTGTTGTGAGCCACCCAGAGACAGGTTTGGGGCGGCATACAAATTGGATAGAGCAGGCTGTGACAAGGGGCAGCCAAGCAGGCAGTGCATGACAATCCCTCCTCCTATGCTTCCAACTCTGCAAAGTCTTTCCTCTTGTACTGCATGAGTCCCATCAGCATACAGGTTATGGTGATGGCCATCTCTTGCCAGCTCAAAGGGATTTAGAAGCAACCCAGCCTTGCCCAGAGGGCATAACTCAAAGATAGAAATGCTTTTTTTATTAACTGCCACAAACAATTTACAAATAAAAACCTTGTATAATCAGATTGTTTAAAATTTGCTGAACAACAACAGGGATTTTAACAGGCTCTTTTCTTCTCCCCATATAAGATTATTCCGCTTTGGGAGAACATGTTGTTGGTGTTTCTGTTCCGCATAACAGATTTGGGCCAATTGCTTACCTGAAGAAAAAAACTGGAGAAACGAGACATTTCTGACCTGTTGTGTTCAAAATAGCACCCGGTCTCTCAGGCCCAATTTGCTTCTGTGTCATGGTAGCCTTCATAAAATTGCCTTTCCCATGGCAGGACACCTGTGTCTCCTCTCATTTGTAACGGATAAAAAACATCAGTTGTGTATGTTGCCTGGTTAGTGCAGTTACTTGCTGTGCCAGTGGCCCCAGCAGAGGTGCCGTGCTGAAGTGGGAAAAAGCTATGTGGGTCAGGTGATACAAGTGGTATTTTCCAGCAGATACGACACTGTGTGGAGACTAGCTCTCAGAGAGGCCCCACAGGAGAGGTCAAATGCACTTTATTAAACTGATTGTTTATTACGAGGGATAGATTTGTAGTCTGCAGAACGGTACTAATTGAAGCAAGGGAGGAGGTTATAAGTCCCAAATGATTTGTTAATGAAAGAGAGGGGGAAGGCAGAGTTTAATTGTTGACTCTTTTTTTTTTTTTTGCAGGTTTAGCTTTATGGCTACTCATAGTGACAACCATGATAAGTGGTATATTTGTCCTATAATCCATTACATGATTTTTTAAAAAATAGCATATAATTGTTTAGTATTAGATTCGAGGAGTTTGCCTTGTCAGGGTCATGCACAGGAAATGGAAAGAATGGAAAGGAAAATTATATTGAAGAAGTATATACCCGTGTGGAATAGAACAATAGGAATGGGTGGGGCAGGTCTAATTTCCACAAAGGAATTATATTTCTTTTGTTGCTGTAGTTTATTTCTTAATAAACATCTAATTAAATGAAAATGTTATAGTAGATAGTTTCCTATAAAAGTCCATTTTTGTCTGCTATACTAGTTTAACTTCTCAGTAAAAAAATGAATGATGGATTGTTTTCATCCTGCCCAGGCAATAATGAAAGCTTCTGCACTGTCCAGAGATTGCATAATTCTTTGGTTTTCATGTTTTATTCTCTTTTAACTGGAAATGAGCACCTGTTCATATATTACTTAAGATACAAGTCACAAACAAATAGCAGATGCACTGTTTCCTCTTGGGATGAATAAATTATTTGAGCAAATGAAAGAATAGATGTGTGTGTGGCTGCACAGATATCCCTTTTAGTGAGTGGTATAAAAGACAAAGCCTCTGCAGTCCAGCTTCTGTTGTTTTGTGCAGTTAATATCCTGAAAAAGGGGCAGCGGGGAGTCAGTGAGGAAAGATGCAATAATATTTTATAGGAGGAAGAACTGCTGCAGCAGTATAACACTCTAACAGCCTGTAGCTTCCTGTAGCTCTGCAGCTTAAGAGGCTCTCAGTAACGATAACCTTCTGTATGGGAAAAGCTGCCAAGAACTGGGCATGTGTCTTGGGGCCAAACTAGATGTGATGTTAGGAGATGCATTATCAGATCTCCCACAAGTTCCCCCCCCACTTCAACATGGTATGTACAGCTGTGGTGTGAAAGGAGTGATTCACTTCAGGGTCATGGTGCTGAGAGAAGGTTTCTTTTTTAACGCTCCCCCCCACTTTTTGCACCATTTTACCGTATGGGTATAGCAATAGCAATAGCACTTACATTTATATACCGCTCTATAGCTGGAAGCTCTCTAAGCGGTTTACAATGATTTAGCATATTGCCCCCCAACATTCTGGGTACTCATTTTAACGACCTCGGAAGGATGGAAGGCTGAGTCAACCTTGAGCCCTTGGTCAGGATCGAACTTGTAACCTTCTGGTTACAGGGCAGCAGTTTTACCACTGTGCCACCAGGGGCTCCTTATGTAGGGGGAAAGCTAGAAACCTTCTCCTAGACCACATTCACAGACAGACAGACACACACATCCCTACATTTACCGTATAAAAACACATACAGATACCCCTGCTAACTGATCAAAGAGGTACTTTTTAAAGTTATGATTCTCTTATATTTAGCAAGGGGGAAAGCAATTGTCCCTATCCAACCCTAGCACAACAGCCTCCAGTGGTTGTTTCTTGTGTCTACCGTGTGTGTGTGTGTGTGTGTGTGTGTGTGTGTGTATTTAAATTTTAAGCCCTTTTGGGACAGGGAACCATCTTATTTCTTTTTCTATGAAAACTGCTTTGAGATCATTAATTTTGTATTATTAATTTGTAACAATAATAAGTATTTGAGATTATTATTTTTGTTTATTAATTTGTAATAATAATAAGTACACAGAGGAAATCCAATCACGGATCTGCCAAGATCACATCTAGTTTGGCCCTTGGCTAATGGGACTGTCAGCAAGATCATCTCACCCCCGATTTTCCTTCCTCTCCACTTAAAAAAATACTAGCATGGGATTTTCCACCTTCTCTGAAGCAGCTGATGCTGATGGCAGCTGTTTCTCTGATGCAGGGAACAGGCACCCCTTACACTGATACTGGGAACTACACTTTATGCAGAGTTCACAACAGAGCACAGACTTTTAACTAATTCACAGGCTGTCATCAGTCATATTATTTTGCAGAATGCATTTTCCACACACACTTTGGACACTCTGCACATTAATTCCTCTGAACTGGCACCAAATAATGGAAGGTTTCCAACCTTTCAACAAGCTCAAAAAGCTAATACATTATATTAGCTATATATTATATTAGCTATAATATAATATAGAGCTAATACATTACTATACTATATTACTATATTAGCTAATACATTATATTAGCTATATAAAAATATAATACATATTTTAAGAATGGTTAAAAATACAGTTGGTCAAATAAGTCAGAGAAGTGCTTTCTTTTCTACCCAAGTAAAATGACTTTCCCCACTAATAATAATAATAATAATAATAATTCGATTTCTATACCGCCCTTCCAAAAATGGCTCAGGGCGGTTTACAAAGAGAAATAACAAATTAAAAAAAAGACTGTTAAAATACTGTAGATGATTCTACCTTGTAGGGTATCTATATTAAAGTTTACTATCATGACCCTAGGTTAATAATAAGACAAGTTGAGGCTCTATATAAAGTAGAGATATTCAGCTAGTAGGGAAGTTAACAAGCAGTATGAACTGAGAAACATTTTAATACTGTGTGGTTATTATCACTCCAATTTGGCACAAATAGAACTCGGTGTTCTCTATGGACGTGCCTCTGGCACTGACTTGTCCATTTTTGGAGGATACTATTCCATTTGTGGACTGAGGATGTGAACAAAATTATCAGGAGTGGAATTAACCACCTATGCTCTTGAATCTTGCCCTTCCTGCTGATAAAAGCTGCCCGAGTTGGGATGGTCAGATGAGTAATAAATATATTTCTTAGGGCAAAATGCTGTCAACATTAGAGGAGGCAATGGTGAGGCTGCTCCTTAAAGCAATCATCTCTGAATCTCTGTCCTTGGATAATTACTGGACAGTTTCTAATGACAGAGATGTGTTGTGAACCAAGCCTGATTTGTATACTAGATATGCTTAGTAGCAGGCATATGAAATTAGGCTGGCTTCACCAGTGTCACAAAGCGACCATTTCTTTTATACGGTGACCATGTATAGTCTGGGCGCAAGGGAGAAATGAGATCAAAGCAATCCTTGCCGTAGAATAGACCAGGTAAAGCAATTTAAATACCTAGGGGTAGTTTTTCAGTTCAATGGCCATAAAACTGCCCATATGAGATCTGTTGTAGATAAGGCCAAACGCAGTACTACAGCTATACTGAGATTTTTTTGGTCTCAGGGGGGACATTACATTCCAGCTGCCATTAAACTTAACACGGCCAAAGTAGTCCCTCAACTTCTTTATAGGACACAATTGGGGTCATATTCTAACTTTAACGAACTTGAAAAAATCCAAATGGGTTTTTTGAGAACGCTATTTGGCATACCTAATTGTGTGCCTAATGTGGCAGTCCGCCGGGAGGCGGGCCTACTCAAATTGGAATCTAGGGCATGGCTAATAAGAATATTTTACTGGATTAAACTCCATCTTTACCCGACGGGACTAATTCCTATGTTCTTATCAGTTGAGCCACAATCATCCTGGAGTAGGAAGATAACAGTCAAACTTAGTCAAAGTGGACTATCTCCTGCCCTGCTGCTGGAGGCCAGCGAAAACATGGCCCGTAGACTGGTGAGACAGAGATTGATAGACATAGATTCACAAACTGAGAAGGCCAGTTTACCACTTTTCTACAAATCAATCTATGCTAAGGTGGATATTACTCTGGCAGCATTCTTATTTACAATCACCTTAAGTAAATTTAGATGGGCCTTCTCTAGGGCTAAGTTCAGTGTTTTCCCATTGGCTTTACTGTACAGGAAATACGCAAAATTACCCTATGAAGAAAGGAAATGTCTTTGTGATCAGGTGGTCGAAACTATGGCCTACATTTTATTGAAATGCCCTATATATCAGGACATAAGGCATCAATTAATTGGTCCATTATTAAAAGATCTGAATGGAAAAGACGATGACCTGGTGGTAAAGTACTTATTAGATGACAAGGATATATCAACTTCTGCCGCAGTAGCCAAGTTTTGTTATGTGGCCTCAAGATTATGGCCCTCAAAGGAACAGAGTCTCTAAGGCTTCTGGAAAGCTACAGTATGCACATGTACTCCATTTTAAGTGATTAACTGGTTTTTATTTAATGTTTCAAGTTTTCTGAAAGTATGTTTTGTTTTCTCTTTTTTGTAAGTGTAAATGTGTTGTATCATTTGGTCAAAGACCGTAAATAAATACAAAAAGACAAAGCAATCCTAAATGATTCAATGGGCTTTATTGAGTATAAAAGAATAACAACATCAATCTAGCTGAGCAAAAAGCAGAACAATCTATCAGTATTACTACAATATTTTAACCATAGCCAGCAACAACATTCACCCAGTGTTCCTAACTATCGTGTGTGTGTGTGTGTGTGTGTGTATTAAATCCTCCTAGACCCTAATCAGATATAGGCGGAAAAGGGGGGGGTAAGGAAGATTGAGGACTGGCATGGGTTGAGGAGATCAGGAATTAGTAGAGGGAAGAGGGGAAGGAGAAGAAAGGGAAAGGATGGAGGGATCCAAGGCTTGTGGAGCAGCATATTACCAGGGTCAGAGGCTTGAGAGTGGTGGAGCTTGCAGCTGAAGGAGAGAGGCTGTAGCTGGAGACAGGAGCTTGGGAGTGATGGTCAAGCAGGCAGTTTGCTCAGAACAAGGCAGAGAGTGAGAGAACCATGGCTGGGGAAGTCTTGACTTCTCACTGTGCAGCAGAAGTCACAGACAGTTCCTGTCCATGGACAGACTTCCTGCTTGTCGCCCTGTGGCTTAGCAGAAAACTCTGGGATGGCTCTTGAGCAAGTATGCTTGTTAGGCAAGGTTGCTTGGGAGTATCATGGCTGGGGAGTCTTGACTTCTCACTGCACAGCAGAAGTCACAAACAGTCCCTTCTCCCTGGAAAGAGTTCCTGCCTCTAGCTCCACGGCTTGGGCAGCAAACCCTTGGATTGCTCATGAGCAAGTCTTGCTTGTAGGCAAAAGATTGCTAGCTCTCTGTTTGGCTTGCTCCATTTTTGTAGTTGCTTCTCCCTTTGATCTCCATAGAGTCCATTCAAAATGCCCTCATCCTTCCTGGGTCCTCAAAAGGTGACAATTTGCTGTTACCTTCTGGATATTATCTTCTAATTATTCAGGATAGTAGCTCAGTCCAGGGAGATCTGAATCCCATCTTCTATTAGCTGCTGTTTAGGGGAGGGGACATTCTGTTTTGCCCAAAGCAAATCTGCATCTCTGAGCTGCAAATGGGCATCTTCTCTTGTCCCCAGATTTCTGGTGCCTGGTCCCAGATGTTGTTAAAAGTCAGGAGTTATTGAAAGAATTAGCATGTGGGACAGCAATTAAATTACTTCTTGTGTACATCTATCTAGTGTGTAATTATAACAACAGAATATTTAAAGTAACATCAAAAGGGGTACATGTGTGAGGTGAGTTAATCAATACATTTGACTAAGGCAGAAGCATCCTGTCAGTGAGGTAAGGGGATTACTGGAGAGCAAGTAAATTTCAGCAGTGTGAGACTGGTAATCAAGCAAGAGGCACCATTGTGTCTTTTGTGATTTCCACAAACACTGATAAACAATGCTAGATTGCCCCTGCCTTCACAAATCATTTACCAGGCAGTCATGAGATCTGGGTGTCATGTACTGGTTAGGTCATCTGAATTCAGGAATTAATTGATTTCTTAATAAAATGGAATCAGACGCAGGCCTGAATTCCATATAATTCTTGGGGAGGGTGGTATAGAAATTGAATAAATAAATAATAAAACAAATAATTAATAAATAATCTCCCCTTTGGAGGCAAGATGACAGCCACCAAATTCAGACATAACAGGAAACTGGAGGTCCCTTCACCTCCGATTTGCTTGGACACATGTCCGAATTCAGGAAACCAGAGTTGAAGGCGAGAACGGACCCACATTTTCCTTCTCCGAACCCCATTCTGAACCTTCAGTTCAGTCAGTGAGACTGCAGAGAGGTGGGGCACTGCCTGTGCGGTTCAGAGTGGAGTTTGGGCACCTCTAACTCTGGTTCTGCAGTGCCAGCGAATGCTGGCACTGCAGTTTTGACTCCACTGAGCTGGAGTTGAGGGAGGAAGCTTCTCCATCACTCTGGCCTGATTGGCTGTCAAGAAGGAAGCGCTTCCATTGGACCTGCAGTTCCACGTTACGTCTGAAGGAATCCACCATGTGTTGTGGTCAGATGGGCTGGGTGCTGTGACGGTGGAGGGATGGGGAGAAGGTATCCATCCATCCATCCATCCCTTAGGTCATACGTGTCAAGCCCCGCCCATGCAGTGCTTAACCAATCGGCAATGACATTGGAGGCCTTATCAGGGTGTGTGTGGGCGTAACTACCGAGGCCAGCGGGCTTCTCCAGTGGCAAAGTCCCTGTGTCGTGTGAGTGGCCGTGGCGGCGGCAGTGAGGAAGTGCCTGGTCAACCACCACTGCTGCTGCTTCTCAGGGCTACTGAGGCCACTGGCAAAGGGAGGCAGGCAGGCTAGGGATGGGCCCAGGCCTGTCAGCAGCCTGAGGGGAATAATTGGCCATGGTGACAGCAGCAGCAGCGTGGAAGGACACGGTCAACCACCACCACCACTGCCACTGCTGCTGCTTAGGGCTACCAAGGCCATTGGTGGAGGGAACCAGACAGGTGAGGAATGGGCCCGGGCCTGTCATCGGCCTGAGGGGAACAATAACAACAACATTTATATACCGCTTTTCAACAAAGGTTTCCACAGGGGTTTACATAGAGAAATAAATAAAATGGATCCCTGTCCCCAAAGGGCTCACAATCTAAAAAGAAACAAAAGATAGACATCAGCAACAGTCACTGGAGGTACTATGCTGGGGATGGAAAGGGCCAGTTACTCTCCCCCTGCTAAATAAAGAGAATCACCACATTAAAAAGGTGCCTCTTTGCCCAGTTAGCAGGGGAACGAGTAGCCATAGTGGCAGCAGCGAGGCCCACTCAACTGCCGCCACTGCTGCTGCTCAGGACTACCGCAGCCATTGGTAGAGGGAAGTAAGCAGATAAAAGACAGGCCTGAGCCTGTCACTGGCCTGAGAGGAACAAGTGGCCATGGCTGCAGCAGTGAGGGAGGGCCTGGTCAACCACTGCTGCTGCTGCTGTTCCTGCAGGGAGGAGCAGGAGTGGTCCTCCAGTGAAGGTGGGGAGAGGTCTCTGGGGTTAAGGGACTGCAGCTTGGCCATTTGACATTGGTGACATGGCTGCCACAACCAAGAGGGTAAAGGGGGATGGAGCAACAGGATGGAGGAGCAACCAAGAGGGGTGAGGGAGATGGAAACTGCAGGATCTAGGAGGAGGAGGAGCAGGGTGAGGGTGGAGAGGTCTCTGGGGTCAGGCGGTTGTGGTGGGGGTGGGGGTGAGAGGAGCAATCATGTACTAGTGCGCAGATGCTCTGTGCGGGCTAAGCTAGTTAGAGTTTATTAGGCTAGGGCTATGATGTGATTACAAGTTACATTTAAGCTTTATATACCTAGCAGAGATTGAGGATTTTGGAGAAAGAGTTAAAAAACCTATTGAATGCAGCAAACAAAAATAGGAACCTTCTTGTTCCTGATCTGTTAGAAAGAACTCTTAAAATGGCTAAAGCATCTAGCTAGTTATTCTTTCAATTATTTTGGCTTGCTTATCCCTCCTAGGTACTTAAAAGATATGGGGCACAAGCCCACAAGCCCCTCTCATTTTGATAATTTGTATTTTAATTTGTATTTTAATTGTGCATTGTTTTAATTATATTGCAAACCACTTTGGGTTTATTTTAATGAAAAGTGGTATAGAAATTGAACAATTGAACAATGTGGTAGCATCTCAGCTTCATTGGATCATGGAGGTCAGGGCTGGTCCTAGGGTTTTTGGCACCCTAGCTGAAGTATTACTTCCTTTCCCCATGACCCTTCCCCTTCTTGCATCTCCTGGGAATGGAAAGCAACCTGTCTTTTAAAGTATAAGTCCAGTTGAGGCAGAAGTGGTGAAAAAGACCTTTGAGCCCAGCTCAGCCACCACTGCTTTCCAGTCTCTGTCTCTCTCTTCTCTGCACCATGCCTTCCACAAAGGTTTGAACACTGCACTTTATTTCAAAAATGGGTCTACTTTGAGTAATTTCAATTTCAATTGGACTACTTTGTGTAATTTTCATCAAGATGTCAGCCAATATTTATACTATTCACACAATTATCTAGACTAGAGGTATTATTGAATTATATGTGTATTAGGAGCTTTTGTGTATCTTATTCTTGCAACTTATTTTTTTCACAGTAATTATTTATCCTAATTCTGGATCCAGTTCAGGGTGCTGGTTATTACCTTTAAAGCTCTTAACAGTTTGGGCCCTGGATATCTGAAGCGCCGCCTGCTCCCAAGGGTTTTGTTGGGGACACCCTGACCCCAACATTAAACCCAGAGTTACCAACCCAGAATTATATGGAATCTAGGCCTGTGTATGACTCCATTTTAGTAAGGAATCAATTAATGCCTGAATTCAGATGAACTGACCAGTAATTGCTTTGTGAAGGAAGGAGCAATCTAGCATTGTAAAGAGACACAATGGCCAGGCTTGATTACCTGTCTCACACATATCCAAATGCTAAAATTAACTTGCTCTCAGGTTATCTCTTACCTCTGCTGACAGGATGCTTCTGCCTTAGTCAAATGTATTGATTAACTAGCCTCAAACAATGCACCCCTTTGCTGTTACTTTAAACATTCTTTTGCTATAATCACACACTAGATAGATGTACACAAGAAGTAATTTAATTGCTGTCTCACACGGATAGATCTGATTCTTTCACTACCTCCTCTGACTTTTAACATTCTTGGGACCAAGAGAGGCATTTTGGACCAAGAGAGGCAAATTTTGCTTTGGAAATGACAATAGAACAATACTCTGCTAACAGGAGATGGAACCCAAATCCTGTTTTGACTTAATATCCTAAGCTAATTTCAATAATGAAAAGACAATGGAGAACAAAGGACAAAGCAACTATAAAAATGGAGCTCACTGAACAGAGAACCACCAAGCTTTGCTCAGCAGATCTTTGCTCAAGAACGATCCTAGAGTTTGCTGCTCCAAGCTACAGGGCTAAAGCAAGAACTCTTTCCAGGGAGAAGGGACTGTCTGTGACCTCTGCTGCGCAGTGAGAAGTCAAGATTTCCCCAGCCATGATGCTCTCACTCCCCACTTCACTCTGAGCATCTGCCACCAGCCTGCTTAACTGCTTGAAGCTTGCATCGCTCCCCAGGCTCCTGTTCTCCCGTGCCATTACTTCTTCTCCATCTGAAGCCTGCATCACTCTCAAGCTCCAGCAATGAACAAGCCCTTTGAAGCCTTCTTCATGAACCTGGTGAGATGCCTATTCAACACACAGCACAGCCTGCTTCCCCCTTCGCTCCTCCCTACTAATCACTGCTATTGCCTTCCTAAGCCCTCTCTTCCTTCTTCTCTCTCTGTTTCTCTCTAATGCTTTATTAAGATTTGTTAGACAGCTGTAATTATTGATTGCACATACATATGATAGCCAGGCACATTGCACTACACCTTGAATCAGAAACATGTTTAATTTGGATGACCTGTTTGGATTTTATTCTGATGAGCAACTTTCTATAATAAAGCCCATTGAGTTATTTTGAAGTATTTTGCGTCTTCTACCTTCATGTCCAGACTATACATGGTCATCATATAAAGAACTGGTCACTTTGTGACACTTGTGGAACAAGCCTAATTTCATATGCTAGTTCCAGAGCATATCTAGTATACAAATCAGCCTTGGCTCACAACAGTTTCTGCCTACCCAACAAGGTCATTGGAGGGGCTCCGGCAGTGTGTGCCGACATTGAGGGAGGCTCAACTGTTGTGCACATGGGACACAGCCTTCTCTATTGTTGCTCCCAGGCTCAGGGATGTTCTCCCAGTGCCTGTCCATTGTCTGATGTCTGTGGCTGCTTTAAAAAACAACTGAAAATGCTTTTATTTGTTCAAGCTTTTATTTATTTGTTAAATTTGTATACTGCCTTTCATTAAAACAATCTCAAGGTGGTTCACACAGAAAGATTAAAACAAGATTATAAAAATTACACAATTAAAATATTAAGCTTTTACCCCTTAGGCGTTGCCAGTCACTCCTTTCTGGCTGCTCTCTTCTGTTTTTATGGCTGTTTTGGTGTATTATGTTTTTATGGTTTTAATTGATTTTGATACTGTAATGTGATTTTATGGAATTAATTTTTGTAAACTGCCTTGGGATAATTTTATGAAAGGTGGTCTATAAATCTGATAGATAGATAGATGCCTTCAATCTAGCATTTATTTTTAAAAAGTGAAATACTTTACATTTTATTTATATATGTGCAGCCCAAACTAACTGTTGCATAACTGATTATAAATGGCTCTTTTTATGTACATTTAAATAACATACGCAAAACATTGACCACAAGTCAAAGAATAGTATTGCTAGGTCTTAATACTTAGTCTTCCATTCAGGGAGAAAAAAGGATTACTGTGAACCAATCACATGACACAACAAATAACTGATGACTAACAGAGTAATGAAATTAAATATGACCCCACCAGTAATAAAATGTGATCACACTAGTCACATAATATTGGCAGATGTTACTAATTTTTTTAAAGGCTTAGACAAATATTGGATTTATAATTATAGGAGTTTGTTTAAATGAAGACATTTCTTTTTTCATCTTTTAAAACAAAAAACAAAAATACCTCAGATGTAATCTCTAGAGGAAGTTTTATAAAACATTATCAATAGTTTTGTTCTTTAGAAAGGAGCAGTTCAGCTGAAGCTTCATGTGTAGAGCCTATGAAGAGTGCAGAACAGGATGGGAGTTGCCTGCCTGCCTGCCCGCCTTCCAAGACCATTTAATATTTATGCATTGGATATAGAATGTACATAGGGTCCACACCTGCAAAGTCCAAAATGCAGAGGTCCAAACAACATAATCATTAACTACAAAGGATTCAGAAAATGACTGAATGCTTCAGTCTCACTTTACACATAAAGGCTCTATATACAAACACATGGTCAGAATAGGTAGGTCAGTGAGCAGAATGGAGAGGTATAATGTAGCTTTATCCATCACATAGGCTCCACATGTCTAAACTCCCCAAAGATCAAACTAAACCATCATATTTTAAAATGCCACTCCAGCTTTCTACCATCGTATCAGGCAACAATCATACCTCAAGAACACACCCATATCGAAATAACCTTTGACTTAAAACAAACCAAAAAATCCTCTTCTCTGTTGCATACATTTAATCTGTGTGACAGCACAATGCCACCCATAACCCTCCACAGATCTTACAAATAAAATAAATTCAAGGAAGCTACCATGGTCTAATTCAGGATCTTCTAATGTGTAGACATCTTCATTATCTTCCAGGCCTGACTACTGCAATGTTCTGACCATCGAGCTGCTTTTAAAGACAGTTCAGAAACATCAGTGGTACAAAATACACTACTAGAATGCTGCCTGGTACATAACAATTAGACTATATTGCTCTGAGCAAGGCCACATATTTATTGGCTGACATGCCATACAGCATATCACAGGTGGTTATGCACTGCTGCAGGCATCTAAAACAACACCAACAGTGTTATGCAAGAGCACTCTTGTGCTAATATGTAAAATTACACAATCACACGTGTGATGCTACAGCCATTATTCCCAATGTCTATAGCATCACACAAGCATGGTTATGCAATTTTACGTATAAGTGCAAGACTGCCCTTGCTCAGTTCCAGTGTTGTTTTAGAAACCCACAGCAGCACAGACAGTGCAGAACTGCTCACAGTTATGGTTCACGACATGCCAGCCATTAAAATTAGCTAGCCAGAATTTTGGTAGCCGGAGTCTAATTTTCTGTAAGTGGAAATCAGATAGACTGTCATAACTTCAACAGCATTGACAACTGTGTTAAAATAATGGGATGTTTTCTTCAGTGGATATTTTCCCCCTTTGACATTAAGTTTGCCTTTTCTGCTTATCATCCTCTCTGTCCACCTCCACTCACTTGTTAACCTTATACTTGGCCTTCTCATTAATTCCATCCAAGTTCCATCTTTTATAATACTTCTGCCCTTAGATTTAATCATGGATTTTTGTTTTAGTTCTCTAGTGCTTCTTGAAATCTCACTTTGGATTACTTTCTGCAATTCCTTGGTACAGGATTGTCCTCAGTAATGTGTTCTATATTAAAAGTTCATTGGCTGAGTTGTCTACACATACCTAGCATCCTCTTTTTCATTGACATTTATAGGATTTGGCAATAGCAGCACCACAACTATTCTTACAAACTCCCATTTTATTGTATAATGTGGAAATATCCTTGGACAGAAGCTCGGTTTTAGCTTCAGTAGCAGCATACATACACTAAACACTCTAGAGCTGGGCATTTTAAAAATTCTGAGTGAAACTAATATCTTTGGGAGTTTCCAGCCAATTAACTAACTCAGCTTTCATCTGCCTCAGCTTCTGTGCTCTTAGGACTTTCTGATTAATTGCTCCAAGCTATTCTGCTGGTGCGGTGTTTTTAAATTTTTGTGCTGATCTCTTACATTTGTTGTGGGATTCACTACAGAGGTATGCTTACACTCTTTCCTGAGTTGCTGTTTCATAGAACTAAAAACAGAGGAAAGAGGATTTCAAACTGAATGGTACAATAATCATACCATTGATAACTGTGTTGGTGAAGTTCTAATAAGCTTCATCTTCAGCAGATAACTTCAGGGCCTCAGATCCTTGACTTCCACTAGAAATCAGTTACAGTCATGCTCTTGACATTTTTGCTACTGTGAACTACTTTTTAAGTTGTGTGTGTCTGTGTGTTTCCACTCATTAAAGACCAGAAGAATTGATACATCTAAATGTCGTATCCATTGTGCCATATTTTCTAAGCAACACTGCATGCTTGCCAACATGCAGTTCCTCAACCCTCAAGAACAACTTTGGGGAGGAACCAGAGGCTGCAGAAGGAAGGGGAGATTGCAGAAAATCACCCCTCCACCTGTGCACAATGGAAAACCCTGGGACACTAACACAGGGTTAGTCTGGGGGCTTTTCCAGATGGCAGTGAAGAGTGCTCTGAAAAGAGCTTGCAAAAACGTATATGAGAGCTTACAGAGCAACTAATCACTCCCACACATTCTCATAATCTTTTCTTTGGGATCTGATAGGGAGGTCATACATACAGCTGATTCTGGCCAGTTCTTGCTTTCTGTGATTAACCCATCACTTTTCAAACTACTTTTCTGGGAAATGAGAGTTAATCATGGAAATCAGGCGCTGGCTAGCAAGTAGCACAGTGTGAATCATGTAAGGAGCCCTCTCCATCCAATCTCAGAAGAAAAAACAATGGGGCTATTCACATGGCCACATGTGTGTGACTGGGCAGGTGGGGAAGAAGGCAGGATTTGACCTACCTTCCCCAAGATAGCCTCTCCATGCCCCAGAAGTGCGCAAGCCACATGCCGAGAGCAGCAGGGATGACTATCTGCACTGCTCCCAGAGGTCAGGACTTGGTCCAGCCTCCACAAATCCCACAGTGCACTGTGCGTCGAGCACAGTTCACTGGGGGGTTCCTCAGGGGATGTGCACTCTAGGTGCCTGTCACTGTGTCAGCGTGAGCTGCAACCTGCTCAGGCTGACACACATTCATGGGAGTCAGGTAAAAGGCATATTTGCACCCTTAACCTTGGCTAAGAGTCACGCTTTGGTGCTGGGTTTAGCACCGTAGCACCGCCAAAATTCTCACTGATCCCAGCAGTTCTCATGGGTGGCTTGACTGCTTAAGCCTTGGCTTGGCTATTCATGAGAACCGCCTCATTGAGAATCTGTAGGAGTGACTGGATGTTCTGTAAGCTCTTGCCTTATACTTATTCACATGCTTTTTTAAGAGCACTTTTTATTGCTTTCTGGGAAAGCCCTGAATGTCAACAACTGTTCATACATTGTCCAAAATAGATACAGTATCATTTCCAAAGTAGACTGGAACTCAGACTGTTCTCTTGCTCTTCCCTCCCGCAAAAGCATTAAAGCTGCCAGAACCTGACATGAATAGAAAACTAGTTGCTTTTAAGGATCCAAGGCAGCAAGGTATGATTTAGGAATGAAGACTCCTACTGTGATGCTGCACCAGCCCTTTCTCCTGCCCCACCTTCCCAATTTCTGTGAAGCAGAACTGGAATTGTCCTTATACTAGCAGCTTGGAGAGAAGAGGGAAATTGATTATTAAATCACAATGATGCAAGTCACTACTCCCAATAATACTTGGAACTATTAGTTAAAGAAATAAGCCTTGTCATTAGGCATAAAATATATGCAAAGCAATCAATAAAAAGTTCCACAGTGCAACACTGGCTGAGTTCATGTGCCACAACAAACCTTACCTTGGTATTACATGAACAAGCCTCAAACTTACACAGTCCTTCCTCCTGCTGCACTCCCACCTCTTTCAGTTATCTCCCACATTTCCTGGTCTTTGGCAAAGCATACATTGCCATGACATCTGAACCAGATAAAGTATATTTGTAAAACCATACTTTCATTGCAAACTATCTTCCCCATCTCTGGCAATTTTAAAAAAGCATTTGAAAACCCACCTCTTCACCCAAGCCTTTTCAGCTTTGTAAATGTTTGTTTTAATCTTTTTGACTTTTAAACTGTTTAAATAGTTTTAAGTTTTGTCTATGGTTTTAACTTGTTTTATGTTATTGTTAACTGCCCAGAGACATAGGTTTGGGGCGGTATACGAATTTAATACATACATACATACATACATACCAGAATTGGAAACTGGTTTGAACATGCTTTCCTGTTCCATGTGCAAACAATGGTTTGTCTATTTTTGATACCATGGGAAATGATAATTTGCTGAGTATCAGGAAACACAGGAAGGAACTGGAAAATGTGAGAGGAAAGAGAATGAGGTGGGAACTCATGAGCCCAAGCCTTGTTCACATAACACCAAATCATAAGTCATTACATAAGTCATTGTGTTTTTTACTCAGTTTTAATGCCCCCTGCCATCCTCAAACAGGGCCCGAACTGGCTTGGCCGATTTAGCTCAATCTCACCAAACTGGGCCCAGCTCGGCTTAAGGTCGAGGCTTTGGGTCAAGTCAGCTTATTTTGAGCCAGCTCGCACACACCTGGGCAGCAGTGTGTTCTCCCAATTTTCAGTTGTGTGGAAGCAAGGTAGGAGTAAAACCTGGGTAGCTTATCCTCCTACCTTCCTTCCACACAATCACTTCTACCCAGGTTTTCCTCTTACCTTGTTTACACAAAATGAAAAATTTGGATCATATACTGCTCCCAAGTCAGGGTAGAACACAGTTTTTGATTGTTTGAATCACCTCAACATGTACCCTTTGCTCCACAGTTATAACACAAAACCAACTTGGACATATAATGCATTCATAAGGAAAATAAGTTAAAACTACAACACATGCCTCTTGCTTCTCAGTTCTCATGCAGGCCTTTTGGATCACAAACCAACTTGAGCATAGTGCATTTATTTTTAAAAAATTGTTTATTCAGATGCAACAGTTCCACTTTCAGTAGGTGTGCAGTACTCCATGGAGAGAAATAACTATTTTTGGTAACTTTACTGCACTAGGGGAAATTCATTAAAAATCACAGGTTTGACCAATTTACTTGAAATAAAAATATACAGAGTCCTGCCATCCTGGGTTACCTATGTGTTAGGCCTTGGAAAAGATATTTAGATGCTGTGACATGTCTATACCTACAAAGTTTAGAATCGTTCAGACAGTGGTTTTTCCCATGACATGGATTGCTTCCTCTGTGGATGTGAAAGCTGGACTTTGAAGAAGCAAGATAGAAAAAGTATTGATGCTTTTGAACTTTGGTGCTGGAGAAGACGTTTGAGGATACAATGGACAGCCAGGAAAACAAACAAATGGATCACAGAACAAATCAATCCAGAATTTTAACTCGAGGCACAAATGACCAGGCTCAAACTATCATACTTCGAACACATGTGAAGACCCAGTTCCCTTGAGAAGTCCATAATACTTGGAAAAGGTGAAGGACAGAGAAGAAGAGGACGACCGGCAGCAAGGTGGATGGACTCGATTATGACAGTAATGAATGCACCACTGAGAGAGACTTTGAAGGCCAAATTGAAGACAGATAATCCTGGAGAGAATCTATCAATGTGGTCGCTAAAAGTTGACACTGACTTGACAACACTCAATCAATCAATCAGGCCCAGCCATTCTGGAAATGTAAAGTGCTGGGCAAAAGTAGAGGGGCATATTGTACTTTTTTTCAAGAAAAAAGAGAGCAAAATCCTTCACATGGGGATAGGATGATGGTGAAAAGGGGTGGGGGGGGGGGTCTTCCAGAAGCCTTTGCCATTTTCTACCATGAAACAAGCACTTATAGGACTTTTTTGAATTAAAAACATAAAAATAAATCATTAATCAATGAACTGACCAATCTGCTTCAAGATCAATGCACAGTGTCTTGCTAACTTAACCTATACCTGTGCCCAGTTTCAGAATTCTAGGCCAATCCATTCTGGAAATATAACAGAGGGGTGAAAAGAGGGTGATGTTTACCCTTTTTAATGAAGGCAATAGGCAGATTTCTCCACATGGGGGTAGAATGATGGTCCAAAGAAGGGGCTTCAATTCTAGAAATTTTTGTAATTTTATGCCATGTAACAAGCCACTTATAGGACTTTTTGAAGATTTGTTTAAAATTTAAAAAATAATTTAAAAAAATCAATTTATTGACCAATCTACTTCAAAATAAATACACAGATTTCTGATTATCTGTCCTACACCTGTGCCAAATTTCAGCTGTGCCAATCCATTCAAAAAATATAAAAGGGGCCCTCTTTTCCATTGGGGAACATCATGGGGCCCTCTAGGAGAGTAGATCCATGCCTAATGGCACCTCTGTGTCAACATTTTCTGCTAATGTATAAAGAGTAAAAATGGTGCTAACATCAAGCATGCTATACTCTTCCACACTAATAGAATTTGGATCAGGATATTGTTTTGAGTATTTTCTCTAAGGACTAATTTGATTTCCTTGGAATGATTGCATGATTAAGCCACTAATTAACCTCCTTGCATGACCAGTGAGCAGTTCATTAAACTAGTCATTAAACTACATTAAAACACTGAGCAGTAGTCTGTTGGAACACTGCAAGAAATAGTATTATTAACCAATAATAAATGACATAAGTCATGTATAACTCCCTGCGCAGCAGGGAAGTAACTTGTCTAGGGAGCAAGAGGTTGCTGGTTTAAATCCCTGCTGGTATGTTTCACAGACTATGGGAAACACCTATATCGGGCAGCAGCAATATAGAAAGATGCTAAAAGGCAACAGCTCATATTGCGCAGGAGATGGCAATGGTAAACCCCTCATGTATTCTACCAAAGAAAACCACATGGCTCTATGGTCGCCGACATGGCTCTGTGGACACCAACACAACAGCACAACTTTACTTTACTTTGCATGAAAGTATGATTGCATGAAGCTATTCAGACTAATGCATGTAAAACAGCAAAGAGTTAATGATTAAGTTACTATTGATATACATTGTTTTCAGGTTATGAAAATATTGTTCCTTCACATCCTTTTATAAAAAACCATAAAGATTTAACAAGTTGTTCTAGAAGAACTAATCTGCCTACTTTCCTTTCACTGTCCCCACAACTGGACTAAATTTGGTCCAAATTGGTTAGGCAGTTCATATGTTAGTCCACTTAGGCCTCAAACATTAATGCGTCCGCCATCTTGAATTTGGGTGGATTACATCATCTGAGGTGTCCCTGTGTGTCCCTACAGCTGTACCCAATTTGGTTCATATTGGTCCAGGCATTGAGAAGTTGATATGGGGACACACACACACACACACACACACACACGGAATGCCGGGTGATCTCAAAAGCTACTGGAAAGTAAGCTAAAAATATGATAATGTAACAACTTACGTTATAGCTTTATTTTTATGTACAACTGTTGCATAAAATATGAAAAGAAATGTATGATCAATTTGTAACTAGTGAAATGCTTGATAAATTTGCATGCAACCTAAGAGCTTCTGTAGCACTGTAGTGCTCTCTTGTGGCCAAAATGAAAGAGTTCCATATCTCGATATAAAACTCAACAAGGAAAACAAAGTATGGATTAAGGAATATTGATTTTCTCTTTCACTTTCAGCTTTACCTTGCTGCTTTTAAAAAGATAGATAGATAGCATAGCAACTAAAATCAATGAATGCAGGAGGAAATGTAGCTTTATTAGCATTTTTCATAGGAACAATAGAAGACTGGCTGGTGTACTATTTTATAATGTCAGAATAGGCAGCAAAATGAAACATATCTTCAGTTTGATCTACAAAGTACTGTACAGTTAATCCACTGAGCCCTTTGGCACCTGCTTCATCTTGTCTAGACTAAACTTAAATTTATCCACCACTGATTTCAGGCACCAAGGAAGCCACTGACTCATCTGATAAAATCTGATGAAAAGGAAAAATAGAGCTGAGTGTCATTGCTGTACTGCTGTGTCTTGTCTGCTATCCCCAGATAATCTCTCCCCTTGTTGCTTAACTGTTTTGTATATGGGGAAAAAGCATGCAGAACAAAACGGAACCTTCCAGAATCCCTTAGGATTTCCCACAGGGAAGGCTAGACTCCTGGAATGACCTCTTCAACCGCATGGTGGAACCACTGCAAAATGAGGCCCCTAATTCATGTAAGCAATCTAGATGGATGCTATGGCCAAAGGTATAAAAACCTGTTGAGAGATCCAGTAGAAACAAAGGGGTCACACTCTCCTTATCTCTTTCTTGGTACAAGTTTTCAACCAAGGCTGGTAGTTGTCCCAAAGCCAGGCCAAAAATCAGACTAAAATGGATCAAGATAATAATCATCATCTAATAGCTGGCCACAATTTTGCTGGCCACCATCCACGTAAGCACTTTGTCCATAAATGACAAATTAGAAACTGACCTATAATTGCCAAGGTCAGCAGGGTCTTTTATTTTTTTAAAAGGTTTTTCTGCCGGGAGAGAACTACTACCTCCTTCAAGGCTGCAGGCTCTTCTTGAAAGACTGAGCCCATCTATTTCTCCCTTGATTTCCATTACAGTACTGGATTTCCATTATGGTACCTCTGCTAACACCAGTCTTTGGCTTATTATTATTATTATTATTATTATTATTATTATTATTATTACATTTATATCCCACTCTTCCTCTAAGGAGCCCAGAGTGATGTACTACATACTTAAGTTTCTCTTTCACAACAACCCTGTGAAGTAGGTTAGGCTGAGAAAGAAGTGACTGGCCCAGAGTCACCCAGCTAGTATTATGGCTGAATGGGGATTTGAACTCGGGTCTCCCTACTCCTAGTCCAGCGCTCTAACCACCACACCACGCTGGCTCTTAGACACTTAGTGGGATGCCAAACTCCCAGCCCATGGGCCAGATTCAGCCTGTGGAGTTCCATTGTCTGGCCACCAAGCACGTCAAGCCAAACCCCTCCATGGCTGGGAAGTGACCACTGCTACCGCCAAAGTTACCATTGCTGCTTCCGCTGCATCCCGTCTTCCCCCTCGCCAGCCCCGCTGCTGCCACTGCCAACTGCCACTGCAGTTGATAAGCAGCTATCATCCAGCCCCTATCTTCCCCCTGCCAGCTGCTGCATTCCCTATCCTTCCCCTGCCAACCCCATCGTCAGCCCTGTCGTGGGGGAAAGATGGGCTGGATGATGACTGTTTCTCACCATGGCTTCCTGGCCCCTGCTTGGTGGTGGCAGCAGTGGGGCTGGCAAGGGGGAAGACAGGGGACACTCACCCACTCACTCACTCACCCACCCCCTTCCCCTTCACTCATTAACTAACAGTGTGAGGCAGTGCGAGAAGGCGGGGCAAGGCAGGTGCAGCCCTCTAGAAGTATATTGGAACCAAATCTGGCCCACCTCCCAATTGAGTTTGACACCCCTGGCTTAGACCTCTCATCTCCTAACTGAAAGAGAACACAGTTATTGTTATCACCATATTTTGGACTTTCTGTCACAACCCTGTGTTAGCATGTTCTGATGTAGAAGGCAAAATGTTTTGAGAACATTTGGGATTTTTTAAATTAAAGTGCCATATATACATGAAAATGCCATATACACATTTTCAATAAACATCACAGATAATAATAGATAAGCATAGTGGCTGATGTGATTCACAGCATTACAGAGATGTAACATTGCACCCAGGAGCTCTTGCTGAGCCAGAAGGCAGCCCCGATGTTGTTAAGAATGGGCAGTAGCAACAGCAGCCCTTCCGCAAGGAAGTGTGGAGGCACTGCGGGTACAACTGCCTTTTCTTAACAGCATGGGGGCTGCCTTCTGGCTCTTCAGTGGCCCCAAGGCATTGTGTTATGTCTCCATAATGCTGTGTCCACTGGTATTTTCAGTTGTTTTCTAAAGGCTAGAGGCACATTCATTCATTCGTTCAGAGTGGCCCCATCCCCTCAGGGGAACATCTTACAGTGCTTGCATATGTCTCCCATTCAAATGCAAACCAGGGTGGACACTGCTCAGCAAAGGGGACAATTCATGCTTGCTACCACAAAACCAGCTCTCTGGGCTCTAAACCATGTTTGGTCAGATAAATCCTGAGCTTTCTGCAACTTCCACTCTAGGTGTCTAACTACATAATCTTTAGCAGATGTTCTGAAACCAGAGAGCTATCTTGATACTAGAGGACATTCAGGAGCAATCATATCAACTCTCCGAGTATACAAAGTTGGACCATTTTAACTGGCCCCTCATGATTGCTGAAGTTACATAGTCTCATTTATTTAGGAACATAGGAAGCTGCTTTATACTGACTCAGAGCTTTGGTACATCTAGCTCTGTATTGTCTACACTAACAGATAATGGCCTCTCCAAGGTTTCAGGAAGAAGCCTTTTCCAGTCCCACTTGGAGGTATCAGTGATTGAATCTGGAACCTACATTCCCCCCCCCATTTTATATCCCGCTCTTCCTCCAAGGAGCCCAGAACGGTGTACTACATACTTAAGTTTCTTCTCACAACAACCCTGTGAAGTAGATTAGGCTGAGAGAGGAGTGACTGGCCCAGAGTCACCCAGCTAGTTTCATGGCTGAATGGGGATTTGAACTCAGGTCTCCCCGGTCCTAGTCCAGCACTCTAACCACTACACCACGCTAGCTCTGCATGCAAAGCAGATGTTCTGCCACTGAGCTAAAGCACCGATCCCCATATAATATATTTATATCCCAATTCTGAGGTGTCTCAGAGCTGCTTATAAACAGAATTAAGACACTATATATAGAACTGAGACAGAATATAGACAACAAAATACAAAAAATATAATACAAGTGTTAACACACTTGATTGCACTTGTGTACCTTACATTAGGGATGTGCCCAAACCATGGTTCAAAGCATGGTTCAAGCACTTTTAGGGTAATTAGAAAGGTAACTTTAATGAAAAGGTGGGCAGGTGCTTACCTGCTCTCTGCCACCCCTCCCAGCTTCTTGCTGGGGTGGTGTGCATCCCCAAAAGCCCTGCAAGCCATCAGCATGCACATGGTGTCCGTGCATGTGCGGGGACCATCTGCGTGGTCAGCCACACTATGTTGACCATGCACATGGTGTCCATGCATGTGCAGACACCATGTGCGTGCTGACAGCATGTGGGGCTTTTTGGAATGCGCGCCATCCCAGCAAAAAGCTGGAAGGGATGGTGGAGAGCTTTTCCTTAAAGCTATCTTTCTAATTTCCCTAAAAGTGCTTGAACAGTGCTTTGAACCGTGGTTTGGGCACATCACTATCTTACACATATACTTTGAAACCAAAATGATAGAATTACTTGGAACCAGATTTACAAGCATGAAATTAAGAATGGATTGCAGTTCAGGCACTGGCAAGACATGTTAGAATATCCTAAACAGACTCAGAGGCAAGACTTGAGAAAATAAAAAATACAGTTTATTTTTGTACAGAACAGAGGCACAATGTGAAAGCATGGTATGTGGAAGCCTTGGTAATAATGTGAGTGAAGGCAGCACCCTGGAAGACAGAGGGAAGGTAGGAGCTTGGGGCTTCATTTGTCATTGAGTTCTTTGAGAGTGTCATGTGGATAAAGGTGATCCAGTTGACATAATATAATTGGACCTCCAGAAAGCTTTTGACAGAGTTCCCCACCAAAGCCTCTTGAGTAAACATAGCAGTCATGGGATAAGGGGACAGGTTCATGTGTGGATTGGTAAGTGGTTGAAGGACAGGAACCAGAGGGTAGGGATAAATGGACAGTTTTCACAATGGAGGGAAGCAGGAATCGGGGTCCCCAGGGATTGGTACTGGGACCGGTGCTCTTTAACTTGTACATACATGATCTAGAAGTTGGGGTAAGCAGCGAAGTGGCCAAACTTGCAGATGACACCAAACTATTTAGGGTAGTGAAATCCAAAACAGATCATAAGGAGCTCCAAAAAGTTCTCTCCAAACTGGGGGAGTGGGCGACAAAATGGCAAATGCAGTTCAATGTAAGCAAATGTAAAGTGATGCACATTGGGGCAAAAAAACCAACAACAAACAAACAAAACAAAAAAAACCCCACCCTACTTCACATATACACTGATGGGATCTGAGCTGTCAGTGACTGACCAAGAGAGATCTTGGGGTTGTGGTGGACAGCTCATTGAAAGTGTCGATTCAGTGCGCAGCAGCTGTGAAAAAGGCCAATTCCACACAAGGGATCATTAGAAAGGGGACTGAAAATAAAAATGCTGATATTATAATACCCTTATTTTTATATTTATGGTGCAGCCACATCTGGAATGCTGAGTACAGCTTTGGTCACTGTATCTTAAGAAGGAAATTGTAGAACTAGAAAAGGTGCAGAAGAGGGCAACCATAATGATCAGGGGCCTGGAGCACCTTCCTCATGAGGCTAGGCTACAGCATCTGGGTCTCTTTACCTTGAAAAATAAGTGACTAAGGGGAGATGATCGAGGTATATAAAATTATGCATCGAGTGGAGAGGGTGGACAGAGAGAATTTTTTCTCTGTCACACACAACACTAGAACCAGGGGCCATCCCATGAAACTGAAGGTCGGGAAATTTAGGGCCAACAAGAGGAAGTATTTTTTCACACAGCGCATAATTAATCTATGGAATTCTTGCCATGGGATGTGATGATGGCCACTAACTTGGGTTGTTTTAAAAGGGGCTTAGACAAATTCATGGAGGACAGGTCTATCAATGGCTACTACTCTGGTGGCTATGGACCACCTCCAGCTTCAGGCACAATTACTCTCAATACCAGTTGCAGGGGAGCAAAAGCAGGAGAGAGGGCATGCACATACTCTTGCCTGTGGGCTCCCCGAAGGCATCTGGTGGGCCACTGTGTGAAACAGGATGCTGGACTAGATAGTCCTTGGGCCTGATCCAGCAGGGCTGTTCTTATGTTCTTATGTCTAGCAGTTGGCAGATATGCAATGTGAGTGGAAGGGCGGGGGGATAGAAGAAAAGAGAGTGAAAAGAGCACCTTTTATGCCTGTTGTTTAGTCTGTCTTTCTCATCAACAAAGTCAAGAGAGTGAATCTCAACTGGGAAATCTAAATGGTCCTGCCAGAGGTGCTGCCAGAGCAGCAGGCTAGGGAACACAGAAGAGTGCCATGTTCCATGGGTTGCCAACAGCCAGCCAGGGGAGCAGCAGGCTTCCTTGGCAATCAGGTACACAATTAGCCTGTAGCAAGCCCTCACAAGAAACGACCCAGTCTCAGCAGTTCTGTTCCAGATTTCAGTAATTCAGCAGTATGGTCCAGGGATTCCAGTACAGTCAGGTTCAGGGGTTAGCCCATAGCAAGCCCATACAGGGAATGCCCCAAAGGCAGTGATTTCAGCTCAGGATCTCCACTCAGGACTGAGATTCAAAAGTCCAGTGATTCAGCTTAATTAATTAACTAATTAATGGAGAAGGGAGTTGAATGCAAAAATGGGCACTCAGCCAGGCAATACTTTAGAGCAATCCAGCGTACACCATGCCACTATGGTCCCACATAGTCACACATGTATCTCAAAGTAAAAATTCTTTATGAGTTTTTCCTTCTGAGATTTCCTAGCGGGGGGTTGCAAAAGCTGGAAAACTCCATAACTGAGCTTCATAATCCCCATCATCCACTACGTTCATCAGGGGAGGCTTGTCTGTGGCTACCTTCATGTCGTTTGGTGGCCACCCAGGGACATGCCTTCTCTGTTGTCGCCCCGAGACTTTGGAACGTATGTCCCATGGGAATAAGAGTCTCCCCATCTCTGGTGGCTTTTTAAAGGGGTCTAAAGACTTATCTTTTTACCCAAGCTTTTTAGCTTTTTAGCTTTTAATTTTTTAAACTTTTGATTGTTTATTATTTGTTTTAAATTGTTTTTAGTATTTGTTTGTTGTGAACCGCCCTGAGACCTTGGGTTAGGGAGGTATAAAAATGTGCTAAATAAATAATAAATAAATAAATAAATAAATAAATAAATAAATAAATAAATTCTGTTGTGGAGGCAGGAGGACATCTGTTCATGGAGGAGTTGCTATTCAGATGAGCTGCCTAGTCAAAAGGTCATTACAACCACCAGATCTCCTTAACTGTCAGAGTTTGCCTGGATTGCACTTTAGGGTGCAATTCCTCTACTTTTCAGGGTTTTACATTTGTCTATGACTCCTGTTTGCCCCATATGAAAAATTCAGCTTTATTAACAATTCAAAGATTCAGGGTGGGTCTTTGTATCGCTAGGATGCTTGCTTTGTTTCAAGTTGTGTGACTCTGCACTTTGGTTGTGGGAGGTAAGACTTTGGCATCATATGAAAGGTAAATTTTATGGTTAGATTCTAAAACTATAATTCTACATCACTTACCAGGGAGTAGGTCCCATTGAAATCAGGAGAAGTTATTTCTGAGTAAACATGAATAAAATGATGAAATACACATTGCCCTGCAACATCAATTGGCTTGTTCTGCATGTCCCACTGAAACAAGAGAACAAGTCGGTAATGTTTTCAATGGGACTTAGAAATTACTAACTTTTATGGCTGTGCAATATCAGATCCAGAATTCTGGAACTGACCTGATATGGGCTATTCCAGAATGTATCAGAGATCATTTGGATCCAAAACAGGGAAGCCTATTTCAGTCTGGAATTATCTGATACCATTCGGGGAATTCCAGGGCAAATTCTGAATTCTGTGATTCTCTATGAATGCAATGCTATGAATGCACTTTTAAAAAGTTTTAGAACAACAGGTGGTCAGATCCACTTGTAATTAAGTACAGAGCAATAGCAATAGCAATAGCAATAGCACTTACATTTATATACCGCTCTATAGCTAGAAGCTCTCTAAGCGGTTTACAATGATTTGGCATATTGCCCCCAACATTCTGGGTACTCATTTTACCGACCTCGGAAGGATGGAAGGCTGAGTCAACCTTGAGCCCCTGGTCAGGATAGAACTTGTAACCTTCTGGTTACAGGGCGGCAGTTTTTTTTACCACTGCGCCACC
Source organism: Hemicordylus capensis (assembly GCF_027244095.1). Lineage (NCBI taxonomy): Eukaryota > Metazoa > Chordata > Lepidosauria > Squamata > Cordylidae > Hemicordylus > Hemicordylus capensis. The sequence goes on along the minus strand of NC_069657.1, from coordinate 386,060,113 downwards.
AGGGGCTCCAGAGTCTGGCCATCCTTATCTACTTGTATGCCACCTTTCATAGCTCTCTTTCTAGCCATTTTTTTCTGGCTTAAAAAAACCCAAACCCATTCCCCATAGATTTCTATGGGGATTTTCACTGATTAAAAAAAAATCGGATTCCATATCTGATATGATAATTCTGAAGGGTCCAAAGAACCCAGAATCAATATCTGTGGTTTCAGATCAGATCAGATCCAGAGTTTGCAATCGTGCACAACCCTACTAAGTTTAGTTAGATTGAAGACTTTTGCTTTCCTTTTCGCCCCTGCTCTTCTTCTCCCCTCCCTCCCTCCTTCCTTTTCCTTTCGATGTTTGTCAGTGCTTAAATTGTCAGGGTATCAGAGGGGGCACCGCCTCCTTAGCTTTTGTGATGCCCCCTCATATCGATTTCTTAATTTATTATTTAGCATTTTTCTATACCACCCCACATGCAAGTCTCTGGGAGTTTCACAATCTAAAAACACAACAATTAAAACATTAACACAATTAAAACAATTTAAAATATAGATTAAAACTCAAACTCTAGAGATGTACATATCAGGCAGTATAGAGAAATATGATAAATAAATAAATAAAAAGAATAAAACTTAAAACTTCAAAACTATTAATTAAAAGCCTGATTAAACAGGTATGTAATTTTGTTAGGAAGTGTGTTCCAAAGTCCTAGGGCAACCCTAGAAAAGGCCCAGTTTTGAGCAGCCACCAACCAAGCTGGTAGCAACTGCAACTGGACCTCCCCGATGACCAAAATAGGTGATGGGTTCATGAAGAAGAAGGTGTTCTCTTAAATACCTTGGACCCAAGCCATTCAAGGCTTTATAAGTAATAACCAGCAGTTTGCATTTCACCTGGATACTTATTGGCAGCCAGTATAGTTCTTTTAAAATGGGTGTCATATGATCTTTTCGGGAAACCCCGGAAACCAACCTGGCTGCTGCATTCTGTACTAGCTGCAGTTTCTAGACTATGTACAAAGGCAGCCCACATAGAGCGCATTGCAGTAGTTCAAGTCTGGATGTTACCAGCATATGCATCACTGTTTTAAGGTCAATTATCTACAGAAATGCACATTGCTGGCATATCAGCCAAAGTTGATAGAAAGCCCTCTTGGCCACTGCTTCAACCTGAGAGACCAGGGAGAGGTTTGGGTCCAGAAGGACTCCCAGACTATGTACCTGCTCTTTCCAGGGGAGCGTGACCCCAACCAGAACTGACAGATCTAAACCGCTATGTTTTATGGCTCACAATGTGTACCTTCATTTGCTTGGATTCAGCCTCAGTTTGTTATCCCTCATACAGCCTATTACCACTTCTAGGCAGGCATTTAGGGAAGTTAGGCCATTTCCTGATGAAGCTGGCATGGAGAAATAGATTTGGGTGTCATCAGCATACTGATAACACCCTGTACCAAATCCCCTGATGATCTCTCCCAGCACTTTCATGTAGATGTTAAAAAACATTGGAGATAGTATGGAGCCCTGTGGGACCCCATGCAATAGGTCTTGTTTTGAAGAGCAACAGTCTGCAAGTGACACCATCTGGAATCTACCCAAAAGGTGGGAGTGGAACCACTGCAAAGCAGTGTGCCTCCCACTCCCAACCCCTTCAGGTATTCCAGGAGGATGCCATGGTTGATGGTATTGAAAGCTGCAAAGAGATCTAAAAGGACTAAGAGTCACATTGCCCCTGTCGATTCCTAACTGGAGATCTTTCAATAGGCCAGCCAAAGCCATCTCAACCCCATAGCCTGCCTGAAAGCTAGTTGGAAATGGGTGCAGATAATCTCAGTGGCGTAACTAGGGAAAACTGCACCCAAGTCAAGCACTGAAATTGCGCCCCCCCGCCACCCCACCCCACCCCGCCGCCGCACCCCCAACATACATCTGACTGACACACATGTTTCAGAAAACTTTTATTTTAAAAATTTAAAAAATTACAAAAATTACCAATATCATACATGTGGTCAAGCTCCTATCTACCACTTCAGATTTATTTTTTAAAACTATCCAAATTGTGGGGCTATCATTAATTTGTTTGAATAGCTCAGGTTAAAATGCTGGAAAATGACAAATTTCAGTATGCTGGGGCTCATGAAATCCCCAAATATTATGTGGAGTTGTACTTGGAAAAACTAAAAGAAGTGCCTGTCTAATTCTCTGCTATGCATTGTAGCATCACGATTACATAAGTTTTAAAAATAAATGGAGAATTGGACTTTTCCCAGATACTCTGAAAATAATTAAATGATATGCAGAGTAAACTGTGTCACTGCTTGGAATATATTCTAGTATTTCAGAAAGACAGTAAAAATGAGAGAAAGAGCAAGAAACTCCCAGTGGGCCTTAATACTAAGGATTTCACATTGATTCAAAGACAAACTGACCATTAATAGCCATATTATTAAGACATCACATTTAACTCACTTATCACAAGAAGCAAAGTAAGAGCAAATGGATACAATCTTAGCTCATAAACTTCAGCTCAGTATTCACAAGCCCTGATTCTCTGTACATAGTGCCAATCTGAATATGTGTACAGTGACATTTTATATTATTTTTTTTTTAAAAAAAATTACCTGTAGCCCCTTCGGGGGACATCTTAAAGGCTGTGGGGAGTCTGCAAAGTTTCCCCCTCCTCTCACTGGCCTCTAGGGCCTCGCAGGCACCATTTGAGCATGTGTGGTGGTCATTTTAAAAAATATTTTTTTTAAAAAAATGGCCGCTGAAAACAAAATGGCCACTGTGCATGCTCAAATGGCCTCTGCGAGGCGTGGCATGCCCTAGGGCCTCACAGAGGCCATTTGAGCATGCCCAGTGGCCATTTTGTTTTTGGTGGCCATTTTTTTAATTATTCAATTTTAAGAAATTGAGCCCCCCCTTCAAGTGGTGCCCGGGGCACGTGCCCCCCCTGCCCCCTATAGATACGCCCCTGGATAATCTGTTTCTTCAGCTGTGTGGAGCTGAGACGCCACCACCCCCTCAATCACCTTGCCCAACCATGGGAGGCTGGAGATAGGCTTATAATTGCTTAACTCTGAGGGATCCAATGCAGAGTTCTCCAATAGTGATCTAATAATTGCCTCCTTGAGACAAGGAGGCATCCTGCCCTCCCTCAGAGGCATTAATGATCTTAACAAGACCCTCTCCAATAACTTCCCTGCTAGATCGTATAAGCCATATCAGGCAAGGATCAAGAGAACAGGTGGTAAGGTGAAGTGCCCCAAGAAGCTTGATCACATCCTTGGGATCAACCTAATATTGATCCAATTTAACTATACAACCTAATATTGATCCAAATTTAACCATACAAGGGGAGCTGCAGGATACCTCCACAGTAAACTCTGCAGTAACTGTAGAGTCCAGTTCATCTTGAATACGAGATATTTTATGTACAAAAACTCTTTTAAAATGTCGCAATGGGTAACTGATAGATCCAAATTCTCATTCAGGGGAGAAGGGGATGTACTAGCCCTCTCACAACCCTAGAAAACTCCACTGGACATGAGCTTGCAGAAGCAATGTGGGCAGAAAAGAACTACTTCTTTGCTGCACACACTGACAGAGCATGGATCTTCAAACGCACTCTGTATTGTAATCTGTTGGATTTGAGCCGTGTCTTTCTCCACTTGTGCTCTATTTGTTTAGGAGCCTATGGGGAGCCATAATTGAGTAAAATTTGGAGGAGGCAGGGAGTGTGATTTGTGAATGTCACCATGGCTCCCCCTAAATTTTCCCCAGTCATTTCAAAATGAAGTTAGAAAGTCAGAAAGTATCTTAAAATGAAGATAGAAAGTCAGCAGGGGAGGTGGCACTTCCCAGTGTATTGCACAGAGTGCTACATGTACAGTATGACTATTTGCTCCATGGGCAGAAGTCATGGGTGTGTGCTTGGTGCAAGAAGCTCCTGGCTCTCAGGGAACAAGTTTGTTCCCTCAAGACCAAGGTGGCGGATCTGGAGAAGCTCAGAGAGACAGAGAGGCATGTGGACAAGACCTTCAGGGACGTGGTAGAAACATCCTACTCCAAGGCTGATAGCTCCTCTGCTGTCAGGGAGAATGAAGGTCTAGGGGAAGGAGGACATCGGTCTGAGGAAGAGAGAAATGCTCCTTTAGAAGGTCCGTGGAAGATGAGCCCATATCCTCTCACACAGAGGATACTCCTCCAGGGGGTGGGGGCCTCCTTGTAGTGGGTGATTCGATCATTAGAGGTATAGGGAGTTGGGTTTGTGACCCACGTGTTGACCGCACGGTAACTTGCCTACCTGGTGCAAAGGTTGCAGACATCAAGCAGCGTCTAGATAGGCTGCTAGGCAGTGCTGGGGAGGAGACAGCTGTTGTGGTGCATGTCGGCACCAATGATATGGGAAAATGTAGTCGGGAGGTCCTGGAAGCCAAATTTAGGCTGATAGGTAGCATATTGAAATCCAGGACCCCCAAGGTGGCATTCTCAGAAATGCTACCTGTTCCACACGCAGGTACAGTGAGACAGGCAGAGCTGAGGGATTTCAATGTGTGGATGAGATGTTGGTGCTGGAAGGAGGGGTTTAGATTTGTTAGGCACTGGGATACATTTTGGGGCAAGCAAGGCCTGTACAAAAGGGACAGGCTGCACTTGAACCAAGATGGAACCAGACTGCTGGCACTTAAAATCAAAAAGGTTTCAGAGCAGCTTTTAAAACGACACCTGGGGAATAGCCAACAGGAGCTGGGCAGTATCCGGTTTGGCAAATGCCATCCTTTAAAATGTGAAGGTGCAAAGGATTCAAATAAAACAGAAGGGGACAGAGCAGAACCACATAAAGAGCAGACAGAAGGTTGTGCCAGCTGGTCAAAGAGTCCAAAGAAAGATAGCACACATCAGGTGAGAGATTCAGCGTATAGGTGCTTATATGCCAATGCCAGAAGCCTCTGAGCCAAGATGGGTGAGCTGGAGTGCTTGGTTGCTAACAGAGAAATAGATATAGTAGGCATAACAGAAACATGGTGAGAACCATTGGGACAATGTTATCCCTAGATATAAAATCTATAAAAAGGACAGGGAGGGGTGTCTTGGACGTGGAGTAGCACTGTATGTTAAAGAAGGCATAGAATGTAACAAGGTAGAAAACCTATGTGGACTTGAGTCCTCCACAGAAACCCTGGGGGTGACAATACAAGGCCTGAAAGGAAATGTGCTACTGAGGACGTACTATCGCCCTCCGGATCAAAATGCTGACAGTGACTGTGAGTGGCAGGAGGAAATGAGGGAGGTATCAAGGAGAGGCAGGGTAGCAATAACGGGTGACTTCAATTACCCACACATAGAATGGGTAAATTCACAGTCAGGTAATGACAGAGATGTCAAATTTCTAGATACACTGAATGACTGTGCCCAGGTCTTCGAACCAACCAGAGAGAAGGCAACCTTGGACTTAATCCTGAGTGGCACCCAGGATCTGGTGTGTGATGTCAGTGTCATCGACCCTTTAGGGAACAGTGACCATAGTGTGATCAAATTCAGCATACATGCAAGGAGAGAATCACCAAGGTAGTCTAACACAGACACTTTGCATTTCAGAAGAGGAAATGTCTCCAAAATGAGGAGTATGGTGAAAAGAAAGCTGAAAGGGAAAATCAGGAGAGTCACTTTGCTCCAGAATGCATGGACACTACTCAAAACCACAATACTAGAAGCACAGCTAGATTGTATACCCCAAAGGAGAAAAGGTACCACTAAGTCCAGGAAGATGCCAGCATGGCTAACAGGTAATATCAATGAAGCCATAAAAGGGAAGAAGATTTCCTTCCGAAATTGGAAGGCCTGCCCAAATGAAGAGAACAGAAAGGAGCAAAAACTCTGGCAAAAGAAATGCAAGGTGACAATAAGGGAGGCGAAAAGAGAGTCTGAGGTTCATATAAAAGCATAAAGGGGAATAACAAAAACTTCTTTAAATATATCAGAAGCAGGAAACCTGCCAGGGAGGCGTTGCATTAGACAATAGGGGTTTGCAATTTGGATTTTCGGTGTTTCAATTCTGATCCGAATAGAAACAACCCCAATTTGTTTTTGGGTCTGAATCTGACCCATCCAAATCACCCCAGATTTGATTCAGATCATAATTAATCCTAATCCGAATCAATTCAGAACAAAAAACTGGGTCCTAGAGCCAAAAGAGTGGGGTGGGGTGGTAGTGCCTAATGGGTGGAGGATACCACCCAAATTGCAGAGGAATTGGGTGAAGGGCTAATTTTTGGTGAATTGTTTAAATTTTAGTGTCTTTGGGGAAGATTTGGGGCATAAAGTGGGATCGGGGCAGAAGAGTGGGGTGGGGTGCTAGTGCCTAATGGGTGGAGGCTACCACCCAAATTGAAGAGGAATTGGGCAAAGGGCTAATTTTTGGTGAATTGTTGCAGTTTACGTGTCTTTAAGGTTTCCCCTCATAAGGTATAATGGAGGTTTCAGCAGTCCCATAACTGCACTTGGGGGGTGCTGGGGTGGCCCAGAGCGAGTGGTGGTGTAGTGCACATAGGGTGCCAGCCACCCTCATGGGTTGCTAACCCATGGGGTACAGGGTTCTGTTGTTTCTGAGGTGTTCTGAGTGTAGATTCTCTGGTAGCAAATGAGATTTTCAATACAAACCATGAATCCACTCTCATTTGCTACCAGAGAATGGTCAATGACTTAATAAACTTATATCTATCTATCTATCTTCTCTTACATCCTTTAAATCCCTCCTCAAATCTCACATTTCCCCTGAAACCTTTGACCTTTCCCCCTGCTCCTCATACCATACAGTATGTGTGCATGAAAATAACTGCATATTCTTCCCTCTCAACCTGCTCTGTTTTTCCCTTGTGGCTTTTTGGGAAAGGGAACTGTCTTCTCATTCTGTGTAAAGTGCCCTACACACAGAAGGGATTAGATAAATAAAATGTGGCACTATATAAATGTGGCACTATAAAAAGGCACTATATAAATAAAATGTAGATTCTAATATTATTGGTGCTCCAAAGAGCTGCAAGACATGCCCCTGTCCTTGCATTAAAGAAAAGGGAAAGGAGGTGTGTACGGGATGGGTGACACTTGGTTCCTTGTCATATTATTATTAATTTATTATTATTTCTTGTTTACAGTCAGACAGGTGTTATTGACTGTTTTGTTTTATCCAGACATCGAGTCCTTCCCAAGCACCTGGGATGGCTGAATTTTATTGTCAATGTTGTTGCTGTTGTTATAGATATCGTCGCAGAATATAGGCTGTTCCCAGTAAAGTTGCTTTTTGTAATTGGCTGGTGGTGATTTCTGTGGCCCCTATGGTGTCAAGGTGCTCTTCAAGGTCTTTTGGAACTGCACCCAGGGCGCCAATTACCACAGGGATTATTTTGGTCTTTTTCTGCCACAGCCTTTCAATTTCAATTTGTAGATCTTTGTACTTTGTGATTTTTTCTATTTCTTTTTCTTCTATCCTGCCATCCCCTGGTATTGCCATGTCGATTATTTTAACTTGTTTCTCTTTCTTCTCGACTACAGTTATATCTGGTGTATTGTGTGGCAGATGTTTGTCTGTTTGTAGTCGGAAGTCCCATAATATTTTTACATCTTCATTTTCTTTAACTTTTTCAATTTCATGGTCCCACCAATGTTTGGCTACAGGAAGCTTGTATTTTTTTTGCAGATGTTCCAGTGTATCATCCCTGCTACCTTGTCATGCCTTTGTCTGTAGTCAGTCTGTGCGATCTTTTTACAACAGCTGATTAGGTGGTCCACTGTTTCATCTGCTTCTTTACAAAGGCGGCACTTGCTGTTTGTTGTTGATTTTTCGACTTTTGCTCTTATTGCATTTGTTCTTAGTGCCTGTTCTTGTGCAGCCAGTATTAAAACGTCTGTTTCTTTCTTCAGGTTGCCATTCTTAAGCCATTGCCAGGTCTTGGTGATGTCTGATTTTCCACTTATGTTGTGCAAATATTGACCATGCAGGGGCTTATTTTTCCATTTTTCTGCTCGGTTCTTGACTTGTTCTTTCTTGTAGGCCTGCTTTGTTTCATTGGTGTTGAATAGTTTCTCATTATTGACCCTTTTTACATCTTCTTCACTGTCCTTGATATATTCTTCAAGGCCTCTTTTCTCCTCCTCTACTGTTTGATGGACTTGCAGCATTCCTCTTCCACCTGAGCTGCGAGGGAGGTAGAGCCTATCGACATCACAGAGCATGATTGATGGTCATGATTTTCCTGGTCTTACAATCTAGCATCTTTAGCTCTGCCTGGGTCCAGTCTATTATTCCTGCAGTGTATCTGATAACAGGTATAGCCCAGGTGTTGATGGCTTGTATGGTGTTCCCGCCATTGAGTTTGGACTTGAGGATTTTTCTAACTCTCCTGATGTATTCACTTCCCATTTTTCTTTTAACTTCAGTGTGTGCGATGTTATCAGCCTGGAGAATGCCCAAGTATTTGTAATGTTCTTTCTCTTCCAGGTTCTTGATCTTGCTTCCATTGGGCAGTTCTATTCCTTCTGTTTTTCTTATTTTTCCTCTGTTCATTATTAATGCAGCACACTTGTCTAGTCCAAACTCCATTGCTATATTGGTACTGAATATATGGACAGTGTTTAGCAGTGATTCAATTTCTGACTGGGACTTTCCATACAACTTCAGATCGTCCATGTACACCAGGTGGTTGATTTTACTTGATGTTTTAGATGTTTGGTATCTGAGGCCTGTTTTGTTTAGTATTTGTGAAAGTGGGGTCATGGCGATTACAAACAACAGAGGGGATAGTGAGTCCCCTTGGAAAAGGCCTCTTCTAATGCTAACCTGTCCAAGTGTCTCGCCATTGATTGTTAACTGTGTACTCCACCTGCTCATTGCTTTTTTAATAAATATCTGAATGTTTTTGCTTACACCAGTTGTTTCTAAACATTTTAGTATCCATGTGTGAGGCAATGAATCGAAGGCTTTCTTGTAGTCAATCCATGCAACACTTAGATTGGTTTTCTTCTCTTACAATTTTCTAATATCATTTTGTCAATCAGCAGCTAGTCTTTTGTGCCTCTGGTGTTCGGGAAATTTCCTTTCTGTTCAACTGCGAGCTTTTTGTTAGTTAATAAGTGTTGCATCACTTCATCTGCTATTATTCCAGTTAATAATTTGAACATGGTTGGCAGACAGGTTATCAGTCTATAATTACTTGGAACTGCACCTTTTTCTGGGTCTTTCATGATGAGTTTTCCCAGTTGTTAGCCATTGTTCAATATCACCTCCTTGCAAAATGTGATTGAACTGTTTTGATAGTTGTTTATGAAGGCTTGTTAGGTGTTTAAGCCAAAAGCCATGCAGTTCATCGTTGCCTGGAGCAGTCCAATTTTTAATTTCCTTTGCTCTTTCACTTAATAATTCTGGTGTTATTATTAGATCTTGCATTTGTTGGTTACATTTTTTGACCTCTTTCATCCAGCCTGCTTTTTTATTATAATCTATTGGACTGTCCCATAATTTCCCCCAGAATTGCACTGTTTCTTCTTTATTTGGTGTTTCTAGGTTTCTTGCAGTTTCTCCTTCTATTCTTTGGTAGAAATGTCTCTGATTCGACTGGAATTGGAGATTCTGCCTGTGTTGTGTAGTTCTGGCTTCATATCTGCTAATCTTCTTTGACACTGCTGTTATTTGCTGCTTTATTATTTCCAGGACTTCAAAGATTTTCCTTGAATCTAGGTGGTATTTTTGGATCAGATACTGTTTGGTGTTTTCATTCTTCAGCTTCTTGTCTTTCATATCTTTCAATTTACTAGCATCTGCTCTAAGCCTGGAGATTTTATTTTCTAATCTAATCTTCCATTTAGGTGATGTACTACTTTCTTTTTTGACAGGTCCATTGATCTTATATCTGAGCTCTTGTGTTGTTATTGTTGCTGCACTGTACATTAGTTGGTTTGTTTCTTGCAAATTATTGGTTGTTATTTCTGCAAGTGCAGCATTGACATCTTTTGATGCCTGAGCAAGTTGTTTTTTGGCAACTGTTTTTAGAGCGGGAAGTCGAACCTTGGTGGTTGTTTGGTTCATGTGCTCAGTTATTTTTTGCTTTAGTTCTTGTTGCTTTTCGGTTAAACGGCATTTGGGTTTTTGAGGTGAAGGCAAAGGGGAGGTTGCCTGGTTTTGATTTTGAAACAGTTCAGCAACGGTGGTATCCTCTATTTCCAACACCTCTTCCATCTGCGCCTGAGCAACTGCTTCAGTTGGTGGTAATTCTTCTTCCATATCTTGAGCCTGTGTTGCTCTTTGCAGTTCTTCCAGCTCAACTCCTGTGAATACTTTATTTCTTATTATGAATCTTCTCTGGTCTGCTAGCCTTTGTTCTGTTATTTCTGTATCTGGATGCTTCTCTTTCCAAATTTGGTACATTCTTTTTAAATAACCTCTTCTAGTTGGACTAGACTTGTAATAGCAGATCATTATTTCCTTGTTGACATTTTTCGTATATTTTTTTCGGTTAAGCGACGTTTCTTCCAGTAACTTTGCTGTCTTCAGCACTGGTTGCTCAACTGGAGATCCTGAGTCCTGTTGCCCACTTGCCACCCGATATCCAGGGACTCCAGCACCTGGCGCTGTCCTTGTTGACCCGGGCGATGACTGATCCGGTATAGATTTATTAAAGTTACATCTCACCATATTGTTGATGGGAGAGGCACTCTTTGTCTGTCTCCTCTGGTGAGACCTGTCCAGTATGGTTGGACTTCTGGCATAGCTCTCACCTTCCTCAGGGCACGCAAGCCCCACAACCACGCCAAGGCAGTGCCTCACTGGGGGCAGAGGCGTATCTAGGAAAAATAGTGTCTAGGGCAAGCACTGAAATTGCGCCCCCTGCCCAAACATCTGACACCCATCTTTCAGATAACTTTACAATAATATCAGCTGAAAAATACAAGTCAAGCTCGTTAATCTTTTAATATTTCAAAAACCATTTAGCAGTGGACATAGCCAGACCAAAAAATGCTGGGAAACTTCAGATTTCGGTATGCTGGGGCTCATGAAATACCCAAATAACATGTGGAGGTGTACTTGGAAAACTAAACAGAAGTTCCTGTCTAATTCTCTACTATGCATTGTAGCATCACTATTACATAAGTTTTAAAATTAAATGGAGAATTGGACTTTTCCCAGATACTCTGGAAAATAATTAAAGGATATGCAGAGTAAACTGTGTCACTGCTTGGAATATATTCTAGTCTTTCAGAAAGACAGTTAAAATGAGAGAAAGAGAGCAAGAAACTCCCAGTGGGCGTTAATACTAAGGATTTTACATGGATTCAAAGACAAACTCACCATTAATAGCCATATTGTTAAGACATCACATTTAACTCGCTTATCACAAGAAGCAAAGTAAGAGCAAATGAATACAATTCTAGCTCATTAGCTTCAGCTCAGTATTCACAAGCCCTGATTCTCTGTACATAGTGTCAATCTGAATATGTGTACAGTGTCATTCATATATATATATATATATATATATATAAAATAAATAATTTTTTTTAACCTGTAGCCTCTTCAGGGGGCTTCCTAAAGGCTGTTGGGGGGGTGTCTGCAAAGGTTCCCCCTCCCCCCGCTGGCCTCTAGGGCCTCGCAGGGACCAGTTGAGCATGTGCGGTGGCCGTTTTAAAAAATAATATATATATATTTTAAAGGTCGCTGAAAACAAAATGGCCACCGTGCATGCTCAGATGGCCTCTGCAAAGCCTGGCATGACCTAGGGCCTCACAGAGGCCATTTGACCATGCGCAGTGGACATTTTGTTTTCGGCAGCCTTTTTTGTAATTTTTTTAATTTTACAAAATGGCGCCCCCCTTCAAGTGGCGCCCAGGGCACGTGCCCTGCCTGCCCTACCCTAGATATGCCCCTGACTGGGGGGGTATTATTATTATTATTATTATTATTATTATTATTATTATTATTATTATTATTATTTACATTTATATCCTGCTCTTCCTTCAAGTAGCCCAGAGCGGTGTATTACATACTTAAGTTTCTCCTCACAACAACCCTGTGAAGTAGCTTAGTCTGAGAGAGAAGTGACGGGCTCGGAGTCACCCAGCAAGTATCATGGCTGAATGGGGGTCTTAGTTGCACAGAGGTCCTGAGGTAAAGATCATGATCTATAACATTTATTAAAATTGGCTTATGAAAATTGTGTATATATATTGCATCCTATTTTCAGCCAATTCTGAGATGGAGTGAGTCCAGGGAGAGTGAATGTCAATGTCTACTCTACTGTAAGAAGAGTGAACTTCTACTCTACTGTGCATTCAGAATACTTGGTTCATTGTTGGCTGAAAAGAGCTAAAACAAGTCACTTTCTTTAGGATTTATTAAAAAAACAACCCCAAAATTCTACCTACTTTGATTTAAGGTCATAAAGCCATTTGGCTTTTGTCCAGCTAGCACACTGTCTCATAGCAAAAGCAAAGTATTACATCCAAAGCAATTTGGTATTCAGATCATTTATTATTCCCTTAAGTTTCTGAGTCATCTAATTGCTTGCATTTGTCCTGAGAATTTTTTTATATATATACAGAAACACATTGCAAGGAAAAGGGAATGACCTCCTGCTAACATGTAGATGCACATTTTGCCTGCAGCACAAGCCATCCCATTCTTTGGCTTAGTTAGAGGCACTGGGGACTTAGGACAAGCCCGTGTTTGGAATCAGAGGGTATTGCAAGGCAGGTAGCTTGGCAGACCTATGTGTGTAATCTGGCAGACTGCCCATCTGCATAATGGCTGTTTTTAGTCTATCCACAGAAACAGCTTCAAATATGTGTGAGATGCTTTTGGATAAAGAGAAGCATTTTATTTTCTACTACCTATGAATAAAAAAATGAAGCCTAGACACATGTCTCTATTTTTTAAATTATGCTGTATGATCATTCCAAGATTTCTTATTGCACACCTTTTTCTTCTCTGGATTGGCTGATGATTTCTAAAGCATCAAGGCTAGCAATTGAGTGACTGAAATGTAAGCAGTGGTGATACTGTTTCCACACATAACACAGGCTTGGAGGCTTGCCTCTAAAGCCCCCGGTGGTTCCTGTAAGCAGCAATACAGCCACAGATCCTTTGGCACTGCTGGACTCTATTGGATCAGAATGGTAAGAAGCTTTTTGGTTTTTACCAGATTAAGGAAGATGCTGCTTGGAATGGAAAATGATGTGTAATAGAACCTGCTGGTGAAAATAGCAGAGTGTAATTATTTAAACCGAACTGCAAGTGGCTAACAATAGCACTATCAACATTTTTCTGGAAGGGAAAGGCAAGTTGGTGATAAATATCTTTGGCACTGATAATGTACAGTTTAGCAAAAGCCTTTTTGATTAGAAAATTGCTTACTAAAAGGAGAATGTTTGCTGTTAGTTTTGGTAGTACAGAAGGACAAGTGCTTTAGCATTTTCAGCAGCACAGTAAGGTATAGTTTCATACATTCAAATGTAAACAAAATATATTGATTGTTACCTTATGTATGACTGAGTGAGTGTGTTTATATATGTGTGCCACTGTAGTATGCTTAAGAATTAAAGCAAAGTATCCTAATAAGTAGAAAAACACAGCTTAGGATGTATAAAATATAAGTCTGTTAACAGTACAAGTGTGTTTCACATTTGCTGTTAAATGTTTGCCTGCTGTTAAAAAAAATCATTTTCAGATGCTTAGGTGTTATACTACAGACAGGAGATTGAACAGCCTTCATTGTAAGCATTTGGATCCACCCTGAGAGAACAAAACATAGGATTTATTAATTAAATATGCAATGAGGCCAGTCTCTTGTATGAGAACTTAACCCTTCATTTATCTGAGTAAGAGTATAACAGGAGAATGAAAAAGACTCCAAAGAAAAAGAAAGAGAATTAAGTAAACCTTTAGTGGAAAGCACTAATATCTTCCTATTTGACAGTGGGATATTCTCTTGGTAATATGCATGAAAGAAAAAAATATGTAGCACCTTTTTAAAAAGTGTGCAGAATGTTTCATGCAAACCACTCGATTAAATATATCAGGTAAGGAATGTTTGCCTCTGAATACGTGTGTGTGTGTGCGCGCGTGTGCATGGTGCGCACGCGCACACCCTCACACACACATTCAGGAATGTGATGCCTGAAGAAATTCTGCCCCAGCTTGTATATGCCAAAGTACAATTGGATTCAAAAGTCAGATTTGTAGCATATAGCATTAGCAAGAAAATCAATAGCAAGACTAAAAAAAGCTGTTGGTACTCTGGCATGTTGTTTTGGCAGAAGCTAAGCCCTTCATTCCAAATGAAGAATGATTATGTTCAGTGTTTAATAAGCCTAACTTTGCTTAAGGATTTGAATTTTTTGGTCCCCATTTCCCCCAACACAGCAGGATTGGACTGTTTTACCCAAGTGATTTCCCCTCTAATGTTAAGTCATTGTTCTATGTATTCCTCTAAGCAAAATAAATTATGTTAAATAAAATATAATGGTTAACACAGTAATGTTAATGCATAATTCTTTTTGATACCAAGAAAAGGCCAAGTGTGTGATACTATGTCAAATGATGGAGAATCTAGAACACAGCCAGCAGTAATATGGAGAACCATATCAATAAAGAAAGGGCATGAATGATGTCTCTCTCACATACAGAAAATGTGTGAAAATGAAACCATCAGAATCCAATATTAAGCATTTTATTTTGTTATTTTAATAATGAGGAGATTGCAAATTAATTTGAACTATGTTCTTATGATTATCATATAATGTTTGGTAAGTTTAACTAAATGGTGTTACGAGAGATAGGAAGTCAAGAGACAATCTAATCTCAGTATTAAAGTGAGTGTAGCAAAAGGGTGAGGAGTGAGTTGTATAGGCACAGAGATATCAGCTGTGCTGAATATACAGTATACAGCTGGCCAACCTGGTATGGCAGTACACATACATGTGAACAACAGTCAGCCGTGTAGATATTTTAATCTGTACCTTCCCAAGAATCATTCATTCAAAAACATGCTCAGAAGCAATAATTTTATAATAACTGGTCCATAGATTATAGAATGGTTCACATTTTATGTGGTACACTTTGTGTGTGTGTGTGTGTGTGTGTGTGCGCGCGCGCGTGTGTGTGTAAAAAAACTGGCTCACATTATGAGGACACTTAAAGTAGTTCCATTGAAATTAAAAGGACAAGTTCGGAAACGTGGAACTCATCCTTTCAGTTTCAATGGGACTACTCTGAGTGATTTTCCTTTTCATGTAGAACACTATTTATAACTAGGTTTATTTTTTTTTAAATACACAACATATCTTAAATGTTAAAACATGTTTTCTTTTGTTAAGAAAAACAAAATGATTAAAATTAAAATAAGCAGAAATCAGTGTCATACATGTAAATAAAGCAAGTTGTAGACCAATTATTAATAAGATATGATGTGATGAACACAAGGTAAAAGTAAACCACAGAACTAAGCAAGGGGCTGAAATAACAAGATTTAATGCAGGCATCCCCAAACTGTGGCCCTCCAGATGTTGCTGAACTACAACTCCCAGCATACCCAGCCACAAAAAATTGTGTCTAGGGATGCTGGGAGTTGTAGTTCAGCAACATCTGGAAGGCCGCAGTTTGGGGATGCCTGATTTAATGTATGCATTTACTGTATATAAGAGTTTTGTATTTTGGGTCTGTGCTCCTGATCTATCAAGATCTCTGATATACTCAGTGAATGAACTTCATGTAAGTAAAAAGGTCTCAGGTTTATCTTTGGGCATACTAATTTTTATTTTATGTATAATTTTCTCAGCAATGAGAAAATTCCACACTTTGCCAAACTACTGAAGAATGAGGATGGGCTGGAAGGAATTCCACTTTTTAGTTAACTCTGTCTTAGCTGTCAACAGTAAATATGAAGCAAGGGGAAATCATGACTTAGTATCATCCCATCCATGTCCATATGCATCAAAAGAGAGGCAGGCCCTTAAAAAGGGGGAGACATATGTGATACAACCAATTAGATCTAATATATTGGTGCAGAATGTGGGTCTGAGGACTGTGAATGGCCTTTTCCTGTAGCTTTTGCCCTAAGTGCATCTGACAAAGGAATGCTAATATTCCTTAATGGCTGAGATGAAGATCATTTCCTGTCCCTGAAATGTGGGGTTAAATGGTTCTGACTGTATTCCCATTCTGAGGGAAGGGGAGGGGCTGAAGAATCCTGTCTCTCTTCCTCCCTCACTTTTCACAGAGGTGTCTGTGAAAAGTAACAGCAGTTTCAAGCAGCCAGAACTGAGATGAAGGCAGAGACCCAGGAAAGTTTTGGAAGACCTAGCATGAAGACAATAGGCAGAAACCTGAGAGACATCTTATGGAAGAGGGCTGACTTTTTGGCAACTATAGATTTATTTTGAGGGACCTTATTAAAACAGTTACTCCCTGCCAAGTGACTTCTGTCATTACCTTGCTTACTACAAGATAATACATCTCCACATCTCAATCTTTAATACTGAGCTTTTATATTAAGCATAGTTCCAGGCATATGGCTTTTTCACACCTGGCTTTTAGTTCACATCTCCTCCATAATGGAGGCGTGGGTTCACATATCAGCCAAATTTACCTTGAAGTCCCTGCAAGCTATTGGAGAGCACTTCACACACAATTCGGGTTTTTCATTGGGCGTTAGAGTGCAGCCCAATTTATACCCAGGGTAAAAAAAATCCCCTTTTTGCATCAGTGTTCAACTTCAGACTCGCAGTAAAGCCTTGCAGAAAACCCACGGTAAAGCCTGTTGTCTGGGAAAGCTCATGGTAAGCTCTCCTAAATACCTATACTCATATAAACTATCTTACTATGGAATTACTTTGAGTGATTTTTCTTTTCATATAGACTACTATTTATTAAGCTATTTTTAAAAGATACAACATAGCTTAAATGTTAAAACATTTTTTCATTTGCTAGGAAAAACAAAATGATCAAAATGTAGAAAATGTGAGAGCCAGCGTGGTGTAGTGGTTAGAGTGCTGGACTACGACCGGGGAGACCCGAGTTCAAATCCCCATTCAGCCATAAAACTAGCTGGGTGACTCTGGGCCAGTCACTTCTCTCTCAGCCTAACCTACTTCACAGGGTTGTTGTGAAAGAGAAACTCAAGTATGTAGTACACCGCTCTGGGCTCCTTGGAGGAAGAGCGGGATATAAATGTAATCATCATCATCATCATCATCATCATCATAAAATAGGCAGAAATCAGTGCCATACATGTAAACAAAGCAAGTTATAGACCAATGATTAATAAGACATGATATGATGAACATATGGTAAAAGTAAACCATAAAACTAAGCAAGGGGATGAAATCACAAGTGTAAGTTTGTACGTCATAAATTCATAACTCGGAATGCATATAGTTTGCATGAGTGATGACTTGTTTGTATGTGCAGGTTGCAAGTTGGGAACGTTTTAAAGGGGGTTTTTTGGGGGGGGGGTAAGTATGGGTGGTTGTAACTCAGGGTGTGCCTGTAATCTGTTGCTGATTTACAGCAGTGCTCTGCTACCTTCCCAGAAGCACTATAAGGCACAGACCTGGAGGCCCAGATCCATGTGCCAACTCTCCTAGAGGGACCCATGATCTTCCTCAAGGAAAAAGAGGGGCTTTTTATTTTCCAGAATGGCTTGGCCTAGAGTTCTGAAATGTGATGCAGATGTTGGACAGGTTATCTGGACTCCATGTATTGATTATGAAGCAGATCAATTCACTGATTTTTAATTATGATTACAATGAATATTTATATACTGCTTTCAACAAAAATTTCCAGTGCAATTTACACACACACACACACACACACACACACACACACACACACACGGTTCCCTGTCCCCAAATGGCTCACAATATAAAAATAAGACAGAAACCAGCAACAGCCACTGGAGGGGTGCTGTCCTGGGGTTGAATAGGGCCAGTTGCTCGCCCCCTGCTCAATAAAGAGAATCACCACTTTTAAAAGGTATGTCTTTTGTTCAGTTAGCATGCTTTTTAAATTTAAAAACAACAACTTTGAAAATGTCCTACAAGTAGCTTGTTTCATGGCATGAAATTACAAAAACTTCTGGAACTGAAGGCGCCCCCCCCCCCCCACCATCATTCCACCCTCATGTGTAGGAATCTGCCCATTGCCTTCATAAAAAGGGTAAACACCACCCCCTTTTTATTTTTGTAAAATTGCTTGTCCTAGAGTACTGAAATTGGGCTCAGGTGCAGGAGAGGTTAGCAGGTCTGTGTACTGATTTTGAAGTGGACCAATCAATTCATTTATTTTTAATGATTTTTTGAAATTAAAATAACTTCAAAAAAGACAAAGTCCTATAAGTGGCTTGTTTCATGGCAGAAAATTACAAAACCTTCTGGAACTGAAGGCCCCTCCTTGGACCATCATTCCCATCTACCCTTTGTCTTAAGAAAAAAAAGAGCAACATGCCCCTGACCTTTGCCCAAATCTTTACATTTCCAGAATGGCTGGGCTTAGAGTTCTGAAATTGGGCACACATGTAGTCCACGTTGGCTGGGTTTTTTGTCAAGGAAATTGACATAAAATGTGATTTTTAATTATTTCCATCCCTACTGCAGTAAAGCTGCCAGAATGAGTAATCACTATCCATAGAGTACTTCACATCTACTGAAAATGGAACTGTTACATCTGAATAAACAAACAACTTTTTTTTTAACAAATTCACTATGTTCAAGTTTGTTTGTGATCCAAAAGGTCTGCATGAGAACTGTGAAGCATGTGTTATGGTTTTAATCCAACCCCCTTTCGAATGCACTATATGTCCAAGTTGGTTTTGTACTGTGGAGCAAGGGACCAGTGTTCCCTCTAAGGGATTCCCAGATGTTGTTGACTACAACTCCCATAATCCCCAAACAAAGGCTATTGTAGCTGGGGATGCTGGGTGTTGTAGTCAGCAACATCTGGGAACCCTGTTAGAGGGAACACTGCAGGGGCATGTGTTGTGTCCCAGATAGTTTAAGAATGATCAAGAGGCTATGTGAATCCACTGGGGCTTGTGTAGTCTTTTTTCTTTTTTGGCAAATCCACTCTGGCCCAGATCTGTGGGGTTTATGGTGAATGATCAAGATGTATGGATCCTTTGAGGGTTGTGTAGGCTTACACACACACACACACACACACACACACAAATGCACTGTGGCTCAGACCTCTGGGTTTGTGGTGAAATGTATACAGGTGGCCCTCATTATCTGCAGTCCTGTTTTGTGTATCTGCAGACGGGTCTTAGAGATTCAGGTTCTTTATCTGTGGCACAAAAATAGGCTAAAGTGTGCCTATTCTTGGTTGCTGAATGGCCAGAAATGACCCAGAGATGACTTCCAGTGTCACTACCGGGCCCGGCCTCCATTTTACAGCACAGAGCCATTTTGAGACTCTCTTTTTAAAAATATAATTTTTTTTGAAGAATATTCACCCCAAATCCAGCTAATTTGGGGGGTTTTCAGTGGCATTTCTGGAGCCCTGGAGAGCAAGGTACTGTACATTTCTGCTCATATTTCACCCCACTTCCCAGGCATTTTTTAAAAAGGAACCTAACCCCTAGATTCACATGGGGTAAGGTTACTTTATTCATGGTTGGCATACTCATTGTTATAGGAGAGAATGGAACCCCTGCAAATAAAGAGGGCCACCTGTATATATGGAGAGGATGCTTATTTTGCAGGGAGACCCGTGTACGTTCATTAGATCCAGGGTCCAAAATTACCTAAATGTACCTCTGTACCTTCCACTCCATCCAATGCTAAGCTTGTATATTTGTATAAATAAATTAAATACTACAAAGACTCTGTAAATCTTTAGCCATCTCTTCTCTATCCGAAACCAGAAACTGAATTGTGTTACACCCTCAGAACTTCTCTCCACTGAGGGAAATTGAGCTGGAGGATGTGTAACAATCTTAAGTCAAATGTTTTGTACAATTTCATATTCTCACCACATGTGGAAAATTGCCATTTTGCTTACACTCTCTGATATAAACCTGCTTCTATTCTCATTTAAAAGTTTGACCAAGGGATGGGGCATGGGTCATGTACATCTGGACAGGATATTGTAAGACACCTCTTTTATATCGGCACATAATGAAAGACTTGGGTTTTATGCTAGTTGTCTACATTTGACTTTTTACAGTCAGAGAAGGGGAAATACCAACATGTGCAAGTTTCTGTGTGAACACCAGACCTGAGAAACTGCTATACTTTTGTATGTAAGTTAAATCTAGTTCACAGAAAATTATATAAACAGTTTCTTCATTAATGTATTCAAAGAAAATGAAATAGTATTATTGTTCTGTTTCAAATTAAATCTGTCCTCCTAGTGGTGTAGGGGCAGAGAACCTGAGACCATTTTCTACCATTTTAAGTGGGAATAGGGGCATAGCAAGGCTGAAGTGTGTCCTGGGACAACAAGTAAAAAGATGGGCATAGGCTCCTGGGCCTTGCATTCTTCTTCTCCCCACCCCTGCATTCTTGCTGCAGAAAAGACACAGATATACAGGTACAGTCATGGTGAAAACAAACATATTCTTGCCAAGCCCTTTCTTTTGCTTTTATGAAAAAAAAAATATCACACATTGCCCATACTCCAATCAGGAGCTGCTTGCCAATCAGTCAGGGAGGTGAGAGGGGAGAGCAAATAATGAGCTATTTCCCAGTCAGCAGGCGCACACACACACACACACACACACACACACACACACACAGGTCCAGGGGCATTTGTGTCCCCTTATTCAATTCTCCCTGAGTGGGGATGAGATTTTAGTATATGTTTCATTTAGCTGGATTAGGCACTTATTCTGCATTTTTATACTGTAGACCACCTCATTTCTTATGGTTGAGAGAGACTAAAATTCCATAAATGAATAAAAATATCATTAAATTATATGGTAAAAATCATTTAAAAAATTATTGCTCAAATATATTTGGAATTCAGTTTTGGTAATATGTTTGTGTTGCAAGATAACACACTAATTGGACTCTTAGGTTTCTTAGGCCACTTTATAGAAATAAGTTATGAGATATTGTCTAGAACTGTTTTTATCTTTTGCTATTGTTGCCAGACAGAACTGCAAGATAAAATATCCCAGCATAAGAAGATTGGGTAGCTTTTTTCTACAGGGTTTAATAAAACTGCTTTTATGGAACAGAAGTGTCATTTTTGTTTTGGAATTGTGTTCGGGAAGCAAGACATCACGCAACATACTTGTTCTCCTATAGCCTTTATTACCTTAGCTTACTTACCTCCATTTCAGTTCTATTACTGCCTTTCTAGTAATTCCTTCAGGAACCAAACTCATGCAGTATTTGAAGTTTCAGAATGTATGGAGTTGCTATGGTAACCAGCTCTTAGCCTAGGAGGGGGATCCTCTTAACACTGTTCTTGGGGACAAGTGAAGAGAAGAAAAGTGATCGGGGCCAAGAAGAACAAAGCTGATAAAGACATTAGTCTTGAGTCATGGAGAGCAGCCTCAAGATAGTTGCTGCCTGGCATAGTTGTGCAGGTTACATTGAAAACATAAGTTGCAAAGAAAGTGTCACAAAAATTGAGGAAGATAAAATAAAGACCTTTAAAGCATATATGGAAACCTTATATCTATTTTCAAAAGAGCTGGAAGTGTTGATTCTTTGGATGAAGACCCAGAGCACCCGTGAGCAAGTGGGAAGCATCAACAGACTCAGGGTGATCCCAAGATATATTGGTTTCACAAAAACCTGAAGTGGGAAAAGTAAGGAGGCTGTCAATGGAGCAGAATATTCATGAACTCAGACAGTTAAAAGGTGGGCGAAGCTAATGGAACATCTTGGCTGAGGAGGGGGGCTTCAGCAAAAAGAGCAGGATGTTGTTCAGTTTGAAGAATACTCCCTCAAGACAGTCAAAAGCCCTTCTGCTTCTGAGGGGAAAATCTGTCCAAGTCTCCACAGAAGAAAATAAAGAAACTCTATGGCTCCCTCAGCAGTCTGGTAACCCTGTCATGGGTGTCCGCAGGACCTTTTCCAGCGGGGCAAGCTCCCACTAGTGGCCCCTAGGCCCCTATGCCATTGTAACTCCCCCTAAACACACCTCCTGCATCTGCATCAGCTGCAAGGAGGCATTAGCCACTATGGGGAAGAGGGGCATCTCCACCCCTTTCCTGATCCTTGGCAGTCAGCATTTCTAGGGATGTGCAAAAAATTTCGGGCACAGAACGATCTGTGCCCGAAATGAACAATTTCGGGTGATTCGGGGTTGAACCGAATCACCCCTGATGTCCCCCGATATTTTTCGGGCACGAGCCGAATCACCCGAATTTCAGACCCAAAAAATTCGGGTGATTCGGTTCATGGCTGATTTTTGGCGATTTTTTAAAGTTTTAGTGACTTTGAGGCAGTTCGGGGGCATAGCATGGGATCTGGGCAAAAGGAGTGGGGTGGGGTGGTAGTGCATAATGGGTGCAGGCTACCACCCCAATTTCAGGGGGATTGGGCAAAGGGCTGATTTTTGGTAAATTTCTGAAATTTTCATGTCTTTGGGGCATATTGGGGCATATTGGGGCAGAAAGTGGGACCTGGGGCAGAATAGTGGGGTGGGGTGGTAGTGCCTCATGGGTGGAGGCTACCACCCCAATTTCAGGGTGTTTGGACAAAGGGGTGATTTTTTGAGAATTTTTGAAGTTTTAGTGACTTTAGGGCAGTTTGGGGGCAGAAAGTGGATCTGCCCCAAAATAGTGGGGTGGGGTGGTAGTGCCTCATGGGTGGAGGCTACTACCCCAATTTCAGGGGGATTGGGCAGAGGGCTGATTTTTTGAGAATTTTTGAAGTTTGGGTGTCTTTGGGGCAGATTGGGGGCAGAAAGTGGATCTGCCCCAAAGGAGTGGGGTGGGCTGGTAGATAGTGTCTAATGGGTGGAGGCTACCACCCATGCCCAATTTAAGAGTGATTGGGCAGGGGGTGAATTTTGGTGAATTTATTTTTATGAGGTTTGTCTTCATAAGGTGAAGTGTGCTAAATTGATTACTTCCTCATATTATTCATAGTAAAGGAAAGTGTGAAAAAGTGAAAGTGGGGTCATGAGAGTTGTTTAATTGAAAAAAAATCTCATTTGCTATGATAGAATGAGAATTCACACCTCAGAAGTTTTGCCCAGATCCCATGCTATGCCCCCGAACTGCCCCAAAGTCACTAAAACTTTAAAAATTCACCAAAAATCAGGACTTTGCCCAATCCCCCTGAAATTGGGGTGGTAGACTCTACCCATTGGGCACTACCACCCCACCCCAAAATTTTGCCCCTGGGCCCCTCTTTACCCCCCGAATCGATTCAGATTCGGATTAAATCCGAATCCGAACCGAATCAAGGGTGATTCGGGTGACCCAGATTCGGGCACAAAACAGAACAGGGGTGATTCGGCTCGGGTCCGAGCCGAATCACCCGAAAACCCGAATTGCACACCCCAAAGCATTTCATTCAGTGCTGACTCAGAGGGAAAAAAGCTCAACATCAGCACTGAATGAGTGCTGACTGCTAAGGATCAGGAAATGGGAAGGTGTGCACCTCTCCCCAATATTGACTGGATCAAGGGAAGGCAACTTGGCCCTTGCCCCCCTGTGGATGCCCATGATATTCTGTTCTGTTTTTGAAGAGGAAGGAGTTTGACACAGTTAATCTCTCGGTACTATGAAGTACTGACCTCCTAAGTGCCAGTGGGCAAGTTTTGAGGGAATGTTCTCACAACTCCCCAACTCCATAGGAACACTCTGGAACTTCAGATAAACACACTAAGAATTGACCAAAGAAATGTGCCTTCACCCATTCTGTAACATTTACACAAAACTGAAGAGCCCTGCTTCTGAACATAAACTCTTGAAGCTTTAGGGTGGGATAAAAAGGAGGTGGGACTGAGTACCAGTGTGCCCCCACCCCCAAAAAACCCCTAGAAAACCGAAAAAATAAATTACACACACGAAGACCCAAGTTAGGGGAGAGATGCCTGGTGTCCCCCCCCTTTGCTAATTTTTGTTCTATCACCATGGTCAGCCACAGGCTCAGATAACATATGCACATCCGGGATATTATGCAACATAATAATATAATGTTTCGGGTCAGACTAATACAGCACTAGCAGTTTGAGGAATGGGTGATTTTTGCCAGTCCCTCTGAAGCCCACCATGCCCCCCCAAATATGTCCTTGAGAGTCAAATGATCCTCAGGGACATATTCTCAGGAGATACAGTGGCTTCATTGGGAAGGGGAAATCAGGGAAAACCTCTTCCTCGTCCTCTGTAGTGCCTGCACAGTGTTACCAGCTATAGTACTTTATCATGCATACATGTTATTTGAATTGCCAATTATACCTACCTGAAAAATTATTTCAATAGTTTATTTATAGCAGTACCACCTGCCATTAGCAGTGAATTCTTTAGTTTAGTTACTGCTGTGCAGGGCAGAAAATGAGAGGCAAGGAACAGGTAAGGGGATAAATCCCTTATTGGACTACCTAAGATTTCAAGTTACACAAAACAGAATGGAATGGCAGCTATATTGTCAGCAACATAAGGATTACTTTCAAAGGCAAATACTTGAGCTAGGGGTCTAATCACCAATTTTTTCTTTTTTCTTTTTCATTTTAAATTTTATAGGTGATTTTTCAGTCCAAGGGCCCCCAAAGTAGCATTCAGGCATTTTAAGAAACATAAAATACTAGCTGATCCAGCGCCTCTAGTTCATCCCCCACTTCCGCCCCAGTCTGTTCTCCACCCCACCTTCAGCTTCAGTCCATTCTCCTCCCAGGCCGCTTTCCCTCTGGTGGCACCTTCCCTTGCTGGCCAGCATGGCTGGCACTTCCCTCCCTCCCCCCCCCCCCGGCAGCGCTTTCTCTCACTGGCCAGCCTAGCCAGTGTTTTGCTTCGCTTCCCTTCCTCACCTGCAAGCCTGGCCGGCACTTTCCCTCCCTCCTCGCTGGCAGCTCTTTCTCTCACTGGCTGGCCTGGCTCATGCTTCCCAACCTGCCAGCCAGTTGGCCAGCCTGGAGCTTTCCCTCACCGACCAGCCAGCGCTTTCGCTCCAGTCGACCAGCTGCCACTGCCAGTTTCTCTCCCGTCCCCCTTGCTATCCCTGAGCAGCTGCTCGGAAACTCTCATGAGAGCTGCCACGCATGGTATTAGCGACAGGTACATTTAGGAGAATTTTATAGATAGATAGATAGATAGATAGATAGATAGATAGATAGATAGAATGCAATTATCAGCCAATGAATCAGACTGTGGGAATGATCTAAGAAGAGGATGCAGTTTAATAAAAATAATGTAGGGCTATAATCCTACAACACTTACTTGAGAATAAGTCCCATTGGACTTAATGTGATTCACTTCTGAGTAAAAATGCATAGGATTGCACTGTTAGTATCTCTCAGAGGTATAATTAATGTAGGGTCAGTGAAAAGTATGTTTGAACCTAAATGTTACAAGACTAAAAATGCACATCTCAGTTTTAACAATTACCCTTTCTAAGAGGCATGGTGTGAAAAATGTTACAAGATAACACAGGTTATAGATGTGATTTAAACATGTTCATTGCTCATGTAACTTGTTGATAGTTGCCTGATAGTGTTGGTTCTTAATTATACAGTGATCTAAAATTAAATTTGTAGAGCTGTACTCTTTCTCACTTGGAGCTAGGAGTTACATTTTATCTTGCCTTGATGCACTTCAAAAGGATAATGCATGCACTTTTAGTACAGCACTGAATTCCACACTGTAGAAAGTTATAGATATGCATTTGATTACACTGTTAAATGTGGTTAGACTAATATTATTATGAATGAATGCCTATCCTACTTAATGACTTGATGTGTAGCTGAAGGCTTGTATTCATCAGCATGACTTTGGGATTTTTTTTCCACTTGAACTGCTAGACCCTTTTGCTTTGGAAATATAGCTGAAGTTTTTCAAAATAGTGCAGCATATACTGGGGAAACTTTGCTTGAGAAATACAAGCACTGCTGAGTATGCAGTCTTTCTTTCTTTGCCCTGCAACAGTCAGAGAAAAACCTAGCAATATACACAGCAAGGTTTCTCGTACAGGTCACCAGATATAACTGTAGGCATCTCTGAACGCCTGCAATCAGGGGCAAGGGTCATAAGAACAATAAGAACAGCCCTACTGGATCAGACCCAAGGCCCATCTAGTCCAGCATCCTGTGGCCCTCAAGATGCCTCTGGGCAGCCAACAGGCAAGAGGTATGTGCATGCTCTCTCTCCTGCTGTTGCTCCCCTGCAACTGGTATTGAAAGGCATTGTGCCTCTGAGGCTGGAGGTGGCTCACAGCCACCAGACTAGTAACTTTTGATAGGCCTTTCCTCCATGAATTTGTCTAAGTGCATTTTAAAGCCGTCCAAGCTGGTGGCCATCACCACATCCCATGGCAAAGAATTCCATAGATTAATTATGTGCTGCATGAAAAAGTACTTCCTCTTGTCAGTCCTAAATTTCCCGACCTTCAATTTCATGGGGTGACCCCTAGTTCTAGTGTTGTGAGAAAGGGAGAAAAACATGTCTCTATCTACCCTCTCCACTCCATGCACAATTTTATATACCTCAATCATGTCTCCTCTTAGTCACTTATTTTCCAAAGTAAAGAGACCCAGATGCTGTAGCCTAGCCTCATAGGGAAGGTGCTCCAGACCCCTGATCATCTTGGTTTCCCTCTTCTGCACCTTTTCCAGTTCTACAATAACCTTCTTAAGATATGTTGGACTTCAGAAGAGGAAAAACTTCTCAAAAATGAGGAGACTGGTAGAAAGGAAATTGAAAGGGAAAGTCAGGAGACAGTCAGGATGCTTTTCAGAAAGCATGGAATTTATTTAAAACCACAATACTAGAAGCTCAGTTGGAATGTATACTAAGAAGGAGAAAAGGTACCAACAAGTTTGGGAGGACACCAGCATGGCTAACAAGTAGAGTCAGGGAAGCTATAAAAGGGAAGAAGACTTCCTTCAGAAAATGAGAGTTGTGCCCAAATGAAGAGCACAGGAAGGAACATAAACTCTGGCAAAAGAAATGCAATGAGACAATAAGGGGTGCAAAAAGAGAGCTTGAGGAGCATATAGCTAGAAATGTCCAGGGGAATAACAAAAACTTCTTTAAATATATCAGAAGTCGAAAACCCGCCAAGGAGGCTGTTGGCCCCTTAGATGATGAGTGTGTGAAAGGGATTATTAGGGAGGATTAGGAGACTGTAGAGAAGCTGAATGAGTTCTTCACATCTGCCTTCATGGTGGAGGATACTGAACATATACCCTCTCCAGAACTGAGCCTAATTGAACCCTCTCCGCCACAACCCCAAGATCTCTCTTGGTCAGTCACTGACAGCTCAGTTCCCATCAGCGTATATGTGAAGTTGGAATTTTTCCCCCCAGTATGCATGCATCACTTTAATTTGGCTTACATTGAACCACATTTGCCATTTTGTCGGACTTTGTGTTGGACTTCCTTGCCAATTCCCCTCTTGCATATATGCGGAATTGGATCACACTATGGTCACTGCTCTCCATTGGTTCTACAACTCTGACATCTTGCACCAGGTCCTGGGCACCACTCAGGATTAAGTCCAAGTTCACCATCTCTCCAGTTGACTAACTGTGACTACTGTAACTGTTCTAAGGCACAATCATTTAGCTTATCTAGAAATTTGGCCTCTCTTTCATTACCTGAATGTGAATTTACCCAGTTTATGTGTGGGTAGTTGAAGCTACCCATTAGTACTGCCCTGGCCCTCTTTGACACCTCTTTGATTTGCTTCTCCAACACCGAATGAAAACTCTAAGCGTTTTGATCTGGAGGGCTCTTGCACATCCCTAGGAACATTTCCTTTCAGTCCTGGTATTGTCACCCATAATAATTTTGTGGAGGCCTCTGGTCCATCTAGGTTTTCTAGCTTGTTGGAATCTATCCCTTCTTTAATATACAGTGCTACTCCCCCCCCCATCTCCCCTCCATGTCCCTTCTATAGTGTTTATACCCAGGAACAACAGTATCCTAATGCTTCCCACCGTTCCACCAGGTTTCCATTACACCCACTATATCTATGTTTAGAGAGAGAGAGAGAGAGAGAGAGAGAGAGAGAGAGAGAGAGAGAGAGAGAGAGAGAGAGAGAGAGAGAGAGATATATATATATATATATATATATATATATATATATATATGTCATGTGTTTCCCTCTGCTCAGCTCCTGGCTCTACTCTGTCCCCTTCTGGTTTATCTGAAACATGTGCACCCTTACACCTTAGGGGATTTTGCTGGCCGAACCAGATACCACCCAGTTCCTGTCAGCAATCTCCCAAGCATCATTTTAAAAGCTGTTCTGTGACCTTCTTGATTTTAAGCACCAGCAGTCTGGTTCCATCTTGGTTCAAGTAGAGCCCAGCCCTTTTGTATGAGCTTGCTTGCCCCAAAATGTATCCTCGTGCTTAACAAATCTAAACCCATCCTCCCGGCACCACCGTCTCATCCACACATTGAGACCCTGCAGCTCCGCCTGTCTCGCTGGCCCTGCATGTGGAACAGGTAGCACTTCAGGTTACTGCCTAGGACTTCCACTGATTTTATCTTGTTTGCTTCATTAACTAGGGAGTATCCTCTCTAGTGCACAATGGTGTACACCATTGAGCTTCCATGAAATATTGAACTCGGGTCTAGAAAAGTGTAGCTGTGGAAAGAATTGTTCAGTGAATAATTCACAGACACATTTATAGAAACCCTACCCAACACTGTGAAAAATTATGATTATTCATTTCAATGTTTTAAAAGCTAATTGTTATAATAACAATCTATGTGTTTTTATGATTAGCTTAAATATCAAACCTGCTGATGTTTAAATAATTTTTGTTCATAATAAAGTTTTTTTTTTTAAATTGACCATTATTTGATTAATTGACTGGTCAATTAACCAAATATTTTTTGACTGGTCAAATGTCTGAGTACATACATTCGAGGCTCCCTCTCATTCATCTGTAGGTCTATTGTGCAGAAGCCCTTTAATACTTTTTATGATTATCTCTGAAATTGCTTTATGATTTTTTTGAAAAGTCTCTTAAAGCAAATAGTATTAGTCATGGCTAGATATAGGATACAAAGCTAAAAGGAACAGTGGTCAAACTTGGTATGCCATCTTATGTTCTTAGAATAAGGGGAAGTTGAAGGGTTATTAAAGGTTAAAAAGATTGCTAATGGATGCAATGTGGAAAGAGCTTAACAGTAATAGTATTTATGACAACTGCATAGACTGTCTTATTATAAGCTAATGGAACATCTGCATTTTCAGTGAATAATCTTTATCATCCAAAAAGGGCACTTTTATGACCTGCTGTGATCTATTTCAAGGGCAGGGGGGATTATATTTCATCAATCACATTCGGTTGGGATGAAGATAATTTAGGGAAATTATGGTTATGAATTGAGAAAATAATCTTAAATTACTTTTTGAAAAATAGAACTGAATAGCTTTTGCGGGTAGAGGTCCAGAGAAAAGATTTGAACATACAGGAGTAGAGCCATTTCACATATGGCAAATTACTTCTACAGAAATTACATCTATATAGGAAAAACTGTGTACACCATATATATGCTTGTGTGTGACAAACACCCCCTTCTTGTTTTGCCACTTAAACAAGAAATTGAAAGCTGCAGGTGATTGTGGCTTCCCAGTGTGCACATGCATCAGAACAGACACATTAATGCATATTGCACATTAATGCATATTGTCAAACATGAAAGAGTTCCTATAGTGTACATAAATTATCTCACATAGAAAGAATCTCTCTGTGAGTATTGTGAAATACAAATGTACCTCACTACACATGAATCCAGGATTTGTGGTTTTGCGTATCCACGTTTAGGATATTAATACCCAACCTTGGCATACGTGGAAAAAATCAGCAGAAAAGGTATTAACTCCACTGTATTTGCAAGTCGGAGTTGAGGGAATGATCTTGGAAGTCATTTCTGGCCACCATTTTGTGGAGGACAGCCATTTTATGATTCATTTGTTTTAAAAACAACATGATTTTTCATGGAATTTACGGACTTTGGACGGGGGTGGGTGGGCATCCATGGGCTCATGAAGGCCCATGGAGCATGGTAGGGCACTTTATTTGGCCCATTTGTGTTTTTTGGGGGGGTTAGTTTTTTGTTTTTAGTCTGGGAACCTAACCCCTACAATCCCATAGACT
This sequence comes from Hemicordylus capensis, assembly GCF_027244095.1. NCBI lineage: Eukaryota > Metazoa > Chordata > Lepidosauria > Squamata > Cordylidae > Hemicordylus > Hemicordylus capensis. The sequence goes on along the minus strand of NC_069657.1, from coordinate 386,029,852 downwards.
CAATGCATCATTATCGTTATCCACAGTAATGTGCGGGAACAGAACCCCTGCAGATAATGAAGTACAGCTGTAATATGAACAGATTGAAAGAGGCACTAAAATTATTAAGTGTTATTTCTATACAAATATTTATATTTTTTAAACTATTGTTCTTTTTAGCAGAAAATGTAATATTCAGGTCACAGATGTGATGCTACAATAATGCAATACTTATTGTAATTCTTGAAGTTTTATGCATTCCCTCAGCATAAATATGGCAAAAGTTTATGATCTTTAAAAACAAATGCATGACTTAGTAGCAAAGTCCATTAGAGGATGCCTGTTGTCTTCAGTGAGATCAGGAATTCATGGTCCATGACAACCAAAGTCTTATTTCCCTTTATTTTAAACAAAAATTACCACTACGTCTTTTGGAAGCATTGATGACAAAACTGATAATTGAACAAAAGACTTGTTTGGAGAAGATGAAAACTTTCAAGTTAATTGAAAAATGTAAGTTAAGGCCTAGATCCAATGAAACATGTGATTAATTACATATGCCAAGGGACTTGAATATTTTCTTTTTAACAGGCAGCTGCCTCATGGTAAGCCTCTTTTGAAACTGAGGGCAGTTTCAAAAGTAATTTCTATTATGGCATGGGAGTCCCATACTCAGGAGTGTAGCTACCATTGAATGGGGGTGGGGATGTCCTCAGGCCCCTGAGTGAATGGGGGGGGGGTCACTGACTGACTGAATGACAGCTTGCTCTTCCCTCTTCCCTTTTCAACTCTCTAAAGAAGAAGGTGGAGGAAGGCAGTGGCCCATCTTAACTTTTTGCCCCAGGACCCTCTCCAACCTTGACATACCTCTGCCCACATTCAAAACAAAAAAATCCACTGGGCACACCCAAGCCCTTGAATACTTGCCTATATTTAAACACACCCTTTGTTTAATGTAACCGATGAAAGGGCCTTGCCTGTGGAAGCAAGCAATCTCCCTGTTACAGCAAGCCAACTCCACCTGGAAATTTCTGAGTGGTGTGGTTTATTCAACTATTCAACTATTTTAGCAGCTGAAGCTCAAGGCAGCATGCAAGGACCTTACCTGGTGCAGCAAGCCAGACACACCAGTCTGAATATAATCAAGGAATTATATTTCTGTCATTTTGCATGACAGATTTAGTTGGATTTCAACTAAATTACACAATGGTTGTTGAATCAGAAGCTAAATCGACATAAATCGGCACAACATCTACACTGGCAAGAGGCAGCACCAGTACAAAATCTAGGTAGGGTTAGTTGCATTGCAGGGGAGATAAGAGGATTAGTTCAGATTCTCTCTAGAAAGTTGGTTCCATCCCTGATGATGGTATAACATCACTTATGCACATACAGTGACATGTGTAAAACTGCTCCCATTGGGCTCAGTAGAATGCTCAGGTGACTGCCCTGTGTATTGGAGCACAGGATTCTGATTAATGCAGTAGCTAATCACAGCACACCATCAAGGTATACAAATCCTAGTGAGGGAACACAGCTCATGTGGCTCTACAGTATCATTCTGCTCTCATATCTGCAGAAATGTGAGTAGATAAATGTGCAGTTGGTGATGCTGACTTTTAGTAAATGGAAGCAAAAACAAAAAACAGAAAAACTGAACAAGTGTGAGGGCAGACTGATAACTCTTATCTGCTCTCAGAATCCTTACAGGTACTCTGCCTTAGAATTCCAGATACAAACAATGCTGAAACTGGGGCTACCAGGACAAGGCACTCACACAGGTAAGCAAGAAAGGGATCCCTTACTTTCAAATATAACTCCTACATTATTCTCCATCCCTCCCCACAACCACCCCAAGATGTACAAATTGCTCCAAAGTCATGGCCATAGTGTCTTGTTTTCAACCTACAATATGGGGAAACTGAACACTGGCTTAACAAGCAGTAACAGTGTTTCTCACACACAGGGCACAGAGGAAGTATCCACTATGTGAGCAGGGAGGCCCTGTTGGCTACAGCTCCCACAAATTTAGGTAAGCCCAAGCTCCTATCATGCGCTGGTGAGGACAATGAGTAGCACAGCCCCCTTTGGTAGGGGACGTCAGGCTCTCCATTCCATCTACTGCCGCTACTGCTAGACATTCATGATGTGTTCTTCCTTGACACTTCCCTGCATTGGAGGGGTATCAGGCAAGTACTGTCTCTACAGTGCCATTATCTCTCCAACAGGCAAATTTCTAAATGCTGGCAGCACAGAAGCTACCAGTTGGACAGGGACTTAGGGATGCAGAATGGAAGGTTAGCTACATGCTTTCTCAAACATGCATTCACCAATCCTTAAGGAGCACTCAAGCCACAGGCCCTGTCTTTTGCAACTGATAGCTATTGCACATTGCAGAACATCCCCATGTCTTTCTTTTCTCTCCACCTTCAAGGACATTCCCTATGCCCCTCCCAGTTCCATGCATTCCACAAGCAATATCCATAGCAGCAACAGCAGCAATGATCACTAGAAAGCCAATTGTTCCTACATGAAGTTGTCATCCTTCTCTTCTGTGGGCTCCTATGCCTTTCAAAAGGTCTTGCAGGCAGGAATGTAACAGGTACCTGTACGGGGATTCAGAATTGGGGAATGCTGCACTAGCTATTCTGCGGGCTATCATACTGCTTTAAAAGGCATAAAGTAAAGTTGTGTGGTCGAGTCAGTGTCGACTCCTAATGACCATGTGGTTTTCTTTGGTAGAATACAGGAAGGGTTTACCATTCCATCTCCCACACAGTATGAGATGATGCCTTTCAGCATCTTCCTATATCGCTGCTGCCCGATGTACAGTAGGTGTTTCCTATAGTCTGGGGAAACATACCAGCGGGGATTCGAACCAGCAACCTCTGGATTGCTAGTCAAGTTATTTCAGGCAGCAGCAATATAGAAAGCCATTAGGTGGCTTTCAAAGGCATAGGGTCCCTGAAATAGCAAAACGTCAACAGCTGCATTTTTCTGTGAACTGTCAGAACTCTAACAATAATACTATTCAATAAAATCTGTGGCTGTGCCAACTGTGTCTCCGTTCTCCCAATGGTTAGCAGATCGAGAACTTGCTATTCATGATTATTATTCCTTATGAGATCTCTGACTCATAAGGGAGGGTTAGCGAGTCTTCCATCACACCATCCCAGTAGGGCTGAGGGTCTGCATCTTGTCTGTGGTCTTGCCAATGGTGCACTAGCAAAGGCAGAAGGAGCACCACAACAGCTCAGAGTCTGACTCCCCACCATGGTTACATCACTGGTGATAATTATCAAGCAGGTTTCTTGCTATTTTGTATGGGTGCGATTGAAAACAGGGTCCACTGGGAAAATAACCATCAAGTACTGGCAATTAACCAGATTAATACTGGGAAGGAGTGGATGGAAAGAATAAAGGAGGTTAGGTTAAATGAGAGACATCCTGGGATGCATCAGACAGTTACTTGAATGAGGCTATTGCTCCATGAGTAGTCATTCTAATTGAGTTTACAACTATACTGTCTCCTGCGTATTTAGCCCCTATATTTGAGTGGGGATTAACATCTCTGAGGGATGCCCTAGTGTTTGTGGGTGTAAATGCAGCCCTCCTATTTATTTATTTAATTTGTATACCGCCCACTACTGAAGTCTCTAGGTGGTTTACAGCATTGGGCCCTTTAACAAGGCCTGTTTTATGGATATTTTGTGGCACCATTCTCTTGCGTTATATTTCAGAGAAGTGTGGTATGTCTCATGACATCATCTTAGTATTCTCATTTGGTGGGGGGGGAGGGGCAGCAGCAAGAGTGGCTCTCTGTGTTTGTTTGCCTTGCTTCTTCAGCTATTGTTTTGTTTTTGCCTTTTCTGCAGGAGGTTTACAGGATCACACCTACAGTACATAAGCCCTAGTACAGGGCTACTCAAGTGCAGCCCTCCATCTGTTTTTGGACTATTGCTCCCAGCATCCCCAGCCACAGTAGACAAAAGTCAGGGATTATGGGACTTGTAGGCCAACATCTGCAGGAAGGCTGGTCGAGTAGCCCTGCCCTAGTGGCATGATCATAGGCTCAATCTACATGGTTAATTGATTTCAATGAGCATTGGATACACTCAGTTTATCTGTAATGCATCCAACCAAAGTGATTCTTTTTCAGAAGAAAGCCCTCACACAACCGATATACACTTATTATAATTGTTTAACATCATATACGATGACCAAGAACAACAACAAACATTTATATACCGCTTTTCAAAAGTTTCCAAAGCAGTTTACATAGAGAATTAAATTAAATTTAAATTAATTAATAAAATCCAGACTTTTAGTGGAGCAGTGCTCTGTTGTTAGAAGCTGCTTCTGTAATGAAGTAGAGATGCAGACACAGAAAGAGCTACTGCACAAGTGGAGCTCTCCTTCCACTCACAGAAGGCACTTCTGCCAACAGCACTGCTCTGCTAAAGGTCTGGATGCTACCCACCTTTTATCTTATAAAATATTTCAACCCACCTTTAAACATAAAATTTTTTATTGACAACTGCCCACTACTGATGGATTTTTTATTGATACTGATGTACTTGTTATATACATTTATATATACTTTTATTGATATACTCGTTAAATATTTTGTGTCTAAAATAGTCCTCGAGGTAATTTAGAATGTAAGCTACAGTACATCATAGCTAGCTATAATTCAGTTGTGTTTTTCAAGCTTAAATTACTAGAAAAATCCACTATCCCCCATCATCACATGCATGTAGGTGACAAACCTAGAATGAAAATGCATGGTTTAAAAATGATTGTTAACGTGTTCTCCAGATGTCTCTTTCATTACCTTGGAAAAATTCAGTGAACATATTTGATGCTGAAATGAAAAAGAAAGTTTAGAAGCAGCAAAAACCTTTTCATTATGCCAAGCTGTCACAGTGTAGATTTAATTTTTCTTATTGTTTATATACAGTAAAAGTAATTCTTGTAATCTCTAGAGCAAGAAGGATTTTCATGCTAAGTGGGAAGCAGAAGAAAGTAGAAAAGATTGAAGATGCATTTTATTCAGAAGGATGTAGCAATGGTAAATAATCACACATGTTTATAAATAATGAATTGGACCTGTCAGGAACAAAAGCCTGACATAAAAAATTTTAAAAAATTAATGTGTGGCTTTCTTTTAGTATTTTTCTAGTATGCAGCTTTTAAACAGGATTGCACACGTTTATTTATTTATTATTTGATTTATATACCACCCTTCTCAGGGCGGTTTGCCTCAAGATATGTAATATTTCTTTCTGAATAAAGTAGTTCTTTGTAGATCACTATTCTAACCTTAGTTGTGCTGTTTTAAAGGCTTGACTTTAAGAAGTCCCAAGTGGTAGCACTGCTTCATGTTCTTAAGAACATGTATTAATAACAACCAAAACTGAATGTTTGCATTTTTCTTCTTCTTGACGATCAGTTGTTTCTTGCCCAGAGAACAATTTGTTATGGGGCAGCTAACAAAGTTGTTTTTTAAATTATTATTATTATTTTATTAATTTACTACTAGGGATGTGCATCGAATTGCTTCAGCGCACATACAAGGGCGGTGAGGGGTTCTCTTAAGGAGAGGCGGGCAGGTCCTACACATGCACATCCGGGATATTATGCAACATAATAATATTATGTTTCAGGTCAGACTAATGCAGCACTCACACTTTGAGGAATGGGTGATTTTTGCCAGTCCCTCTGAAGCCCACCATGCCCCCCCCAATATGTCCTTGAGAGTCAAATGATCCTCAGGGACATATTTTCAGGGTCCTCCAAGCCCCTGCCGGCCCATTGTGACACTGTTGAAGCAGAAATATTTCTGTGCAAGTGGCAGCTTGTGCCACTTGCCCCTTTAAAGTGCCGTGCCGATGGACCGCATTGACATTTGCTGGCTCCACAAATGGCATCAACACGTGCACCAATGCCATTTACATGCCCATGCCATGCGAGGGATGCCGGAGGACACATCCCATCAGCATGGCATTTTAAAGGGGCAAGTGGCACAAGCTGCCACTTGCACAGAAGTATTTCTGCTTCAACAGCACCATGGCGGGCTGGCGGGGGCTTGGAGGACCCGCAGGTAGGACCTGCCCGCCTCCCCTTAAGGGAACCCCTTGCCCCATGCCAAAATGTTTTGGCACCTCTCCAAAGAGGCATCAGAACACTTGCGGCTCATCTCTAGTTACTGTTTCTACCAATATTTATATAATATTTTTCTACAAAAGTTCTCAAAATGGTTCACATAGAATGAATGGTTCCCTGACCCAAAAGGCTCACAATCTGAAAAGGAAACACAAGGTAGACACCTACAAACACTGGAGAGATGCTGTGCTGAGGTTGGATAGGGACAGTTGCTCTCCCCTGCTAATTATAAGAGAATCACCACATTAAAAAGGTGCCTCTTGGCTTAGTTAGCAGGGCTCCTAGAGCGTCCCTGCAATCTCTCCTTATGTGCACACTTCTTCGGTCAGGATGTCAGCCAGTAAGTCCAGAGCAGCTTCCTGTGCTGAGCAGGGAATTTGTACAGAAGACCTCTAAGTTCCCTTCCGGTTCTAAAATTCTATCATTCTAACTGCCCTGGAGAACTAGCTACAGAAACAATTATATGACCCAGTCCAAGGAACTGTGAGTCCGGCAGATATTAGCATCTCTAAACCAAGGTTGCTTGCTACAGTGGGATCTGAATAAGGTTTTAGTATCTTCCCCTAGGTAAGGCTGTGAAGCATACTCACAACCAGTCACTTTGTTGGCCTGACCTTGGGCCTGGAGACAAAGTAGGTTCAGAAGCCTTCTTTATTCAGACAAGACTGCAACAAATTCTGGGCAGCTTGCACTTAGAAAACAGAAAGCTAAGCCACATCTAACCAAAAACAACCTGATTTCAAAGAGACAGGACATATATACTACAAGGGTAATTCAAACAGTATTATGTTAATTAACACATTTCTGGACATGGGCTTTTTCCCTATGAAGAATGCTGTTATGAGCTCAGCTTAGCAGATATGCATCTGGAAAGTTTTTCAACATATACATGTAGCCCTTTCTCCAAACTAATTAATAACTAGCATGTAAGGCTCTCCGTTTGTTTAATTTTACTTCAGGCACTGAATAATTTCTCCATATCTTCTCTTTCAGAACATAAGAATTATATAACAATTTAAGGTTGCTCTTAATAGTGAGGTCATTCACACAATCAAAATCCGAAGCTATTCCGACAATCAGTAGAAAGTGGGCTAAGGGAACCTAGCCCACTTTCTACTGATTGTGGGAACCACCAGGTTCGTGGGTGAGCCTGATGATTCCCGGCGGCTAGCCCACCTATTTCACCCTCCTCACCTTAAGCTAGCTCCGTTAACCTCGTTTTATTGCTCATGTACCACTGCGGTGCACAGCGACACTTGAGTAGACCCCCCGGCCGGGAGGCTGCAAGCAGCCTCCTGGGCTCAGGGGTCCCCTCAGAATGCCCCGAGCACTTGTGTGGGGCATCCTGGGACCTCCAGGGGCTGGGTGGTTCCCGATCTCGGCAGCCCCCACCGGCTCCGTGACGGAGCTGGTAGTTGTGTGGGCAGCTGATCCAGCCACCCAGGGTTCCAGGCATGATCGTCTGTGGCTAAGCCTGCTCTCCCCGCATAGCTCATTGAGGTGCTTCACAGTAATCATGTGAAGCACCACGTGTTCTACCAAACACAGTTTGTTACCTAAAAGGTAGGTAGCTTTTCCTCCTACCTTGCTTCCACACAATCACTTCTACCCAGGTTTTCCTCTTACCTTGCTTCCACACAACCGGAAATTGGGAGCATACACAGCTCCAAAACCCGGGTAGAACACAGTGGAGCAATTCTCACGACCAACAAAAATTGGGCTAGGAGAGCCTAGCCTGACTTTTGTTGGTCGTAAGAACCACCGGGCTCGCAGCTGAGCCCGGTGGTTCTTGAGCGGGTAACCCTCTCGAGAACCCCGATAAAAAGGTTTGCGGAGTGAGCACTCCAGCAAACCTGCTTTTTAGGCTCGTGAGTAGCTGTGGCATGGTGCCACGCTGCGCCTACTCATGAGTAGACCCCTGGCTTGGAGGTGAAAAGCCGCCTCCCGGCTCGGGGGTCTCCCCGGTATGCCCTGCGCACTCGCGCAGGGCATACTGGGGCTTGCAGGGGCCAGCCGAGTCACAGAGTCAGCCATCGTGTGGGCGGCCGATCCAGCCACCCAGGGCTCCCTGCCCGCTCATGAGCGGGAAGAGCGGGCTTAGCCCGCTCTCCCCGCAGTTTTAACAAAAGCGGGTCTCACGGATCATGAGACCCACCTCAGTATTTGATTGTGTGAATGGCCTCGGTATGTATTTATCATATATTTATTATGGTATGGTATAGATCCCCTTCATGCACTGCTTGTTAGGCAACAAGCTGGCCCCTTCAGGAAACAGAATAATGGATTAGATAGAATTTATTTAAGAGGCTTAAATATTGGCTTCATGATCTAGAAACCTCTTTGCTGTATTATTCTTCAAACTGTTCATAGTACATGAATAATTTTGTAAATGCACCATGAGCACAGATTATACTTTTCTTTTCTCTAACTGCAGGGTCATTAGAGTAAAAAGTAGAAAACAAAGATAATTACTTTCCTAAGTAATTAATTTGAAAACATCAGGCTTTTCTAAGTTCAAAGAATGAGGACCAAATTTATTAGTATATTATTTCCTTCCCTGAGCACTAATTCTCAAGGGCATAGCTTCTGAAAGGCATAACTTCTGGAATTATATACACAATCTTTGTTCCGTTTCCTTTATCTCATGAGCTCTCTGAAAGGCATATGTAATTCTGAGTGTACGTCTTTGATACAAAATATTACATGAGTTAAATAAAGCAACCCTAGTTTTTCCTGTGCCATAAGAAGACTAACTATAAGAAGAGCCAGCAAGATCAGACCAAAAGTCCATTTGACCTTGCATCCTATTTGCCATCATGGCCAACCAGATGTTTTCAGCAAAGTCAACAAGTAGAGCATGAAGGTAATTCCTCCTGCACTAATGGCCTTTAGCAACAGGAATTCCATGGCATACTACCTCTGAATGGTGTGATTCTTTTTGCTGTCATGAATTTGTCTAAGGCTAGTAAGGCTATTTTGCATTATAGCCTGTTCATATATTTATTCTTCTTCACTGCCCCTGAATAACAAAAATACCAACCAGAAAATATTTATCGTCATTGGCTGCATGGTGGACAGCTCTACATTGACATTAGGGGCCTGCTGGGGCTGCTGCACCTTACTTTGAAACATAGTCCCTATGGTATCCTGCAAAGGGGCCGCTATGGAAGGACTTAAAATAACTTCCAGGCAATTGTGCAGCACTGTTTCTGGAAGTGCTACTGCACAAGTGCCCAGAAGTGGTTTTGAGTCGTTCCTCAGCAGCCCCAAACACCATTGGGGTTGCCTTTCAAGTTTCACAGCAGCCCTGGCAAGTTCCTAACTTTGACGTAGGGCTGCCTGTCATGTTGGCCACTATTAATTTTCATACATCTGCTAACTAGGCAAAGAAGCACCTTTAAAAAGAGATGATTCTCTTTCTATTAAGCAGGGGAAGAGCAACTGGCCCTATTTAACCTCAACAACACAACATCATTTGCCCCCACACCCCAGCCACAAGGAAGACACAGACACATTTCCATTTGGGTAAAAGGGGCCACAACTTTATTAAATAATCAAATTGGCATGTGTAGGGCTGCCTGTCATGTTGGCCACTATTAAGTTTCATATGTCTGCTAACTAGGCAAAGAGGCACCTTTTAAAAGTGGTGATTTCATTTATATTAAGCAGGGGAAGAGCAACTGGCCCTATTTAACCTCAACAACACAACATCCATGCAGCAGCCCGCCTCCTCATGGGTGGCTGTAGATTTGATAGTGTCACACCTCTTTTATGGTCACTGCACTGGTTGCCTGTTCGCTTCCGGGTCCAAGTCAAGGTGCTGGTTCTCACCTACAAAACCCTTATGGCCTTAGCACCTGTATATCTCCAGGATCGCCTCTCTTGGCCAGTTGTATCCTGTCCTGTGAGGTCTTCTCAGCTGGCCCCCTTAGTGTCCCGGGCTCTTTTGTAGTGCGTGTTGCCTGGGTCCATAGGAGGACCTTCTCTGTGGCCGCCCTTCTTCTTTGGAACACTCCCCCCCATTCATTCAGACACCTCCCTGGTTGCTTTTAAGGCCCTTTTAAGACATACCTGTTTCACCAGGCGCTTGCCCTTTAATGGTTTTCTTTCTTTCTTTCTTTCTTTCTTTCTTTCTTTCTTTCTTTCTTTCTTTCTTAATTGATTGTTGTTGGTATTTCTGTTGTTCACCACCTAGAGTCTTTGGAGGAGGCGGTATATAAGAACTTTCAATAAACAAACAAACAAACATCCTTTCAGTGGCTGCTGTTGGCATCTACCTTGTGTCTTTTTTTAGACTGCGTGTCCTGAGGACAGGGAATTATCTTCCTATTCTTTTTCTGTAGAAACCTTTTTGTTGAAAAGCAGAATATAAACAACAGTTATAGTAATTATCCTTATTTTCTTGCTCCCTATGGAAAATGTTTAAACACAATTAGCCTAATCAGTTTACAGCTATTCAACTGTATTATAAATCAAATAAAATTTAATATTATACGCTCAGTGCTTGTCACTAGAATATTGGAAGGTAGCAGCAAAATTACTACTTAGTGATGAATTGTGTAGAATACTGCCTGCATGCTTTCCCTTATATTTCCACAAGTAAAAGGGCTAAAGGATTACATCTCTTTTACATCCCTCCTTTTTTTTTTTAAGCTTCAAATTAAATGAAAGCTCAAAATTCAGAGAATGGCCTGGAATATCCCTGAGGGCCTCTGGCTAGGTGGCTATAGCCTTGATTGCCTGGAAGCAATTCTTATTTGCTGCAGGTCAGAAGCAGCTCGTCCTAATAAACCAGAGGTTCACCAAATGAATCACAGCTGCCTCTGGTTCCTAGCAGCTCTGCTTGCTCCTCTCTTTCTCATCCACTTCCGTACTGGCATTAATGAGAGCTGTGCTGTCTGCAGGCTGGCCGTTGGTCAGGGAGAGCTGTGTGGGCTGGTCAATGAATAACCAGCCTGCACAGCTCTACCTGATGAATGGCCAGCTTGCAGGCAGTGCAGCTCAGATTAATGATGGGGCCGGGCGGGATGAGAGAAAGAAGTGCAAACAGAGCTGCCAGGAACCAGAGGGCAGCTGCACCTCCTTTGGTAACCTCCTGGATGAGCTGCTACTGCTTCAGGTGACCAGGGAAGTAGCTGTTTACTAGGCTTCTGCTACAGAAACATATCGTAGAAGGAAATCCAACATGCTTGGACAAAATATCTTTTCAAATCTGTTGCACTTAAAATAAAGTAAATATGTGGATGGGGTGTTAGTATCGCCGTTCAAGAGAGCAGTAGACACAAAACCAAGACTAACACATTTCTGGTTCAAGATAAACAGACTAATTGTAATGTTATGACAGACTGAAGATCTGAATGGATACTGTTTGTTTCTTCACAGACAGAGTTAATACTAGAATTATACTGGAGCCACTTTTCTACATTTTTCTGATCTGAGTTTACATAGGGCTGGGGCTCAGTTAATTTGAGGAAACCATAACATTGTGACCATTACAGTATATCAAAATGTCATTTATGTAGGCTCACAAAAATGTATGTTCCAGTTAAAGTTCTGATCCCATTAAATGCTAAATACACATTCACAAATCTTAAAGACAGCCAATCCATGGGCTTGTATATCACAATGCAGTGTGCTTTAAGCAGAGATTCCAGTTGCTTCATCCATATTCTGGATCATTTCAAAGTTGACTCCTGGGTTTAGTTTCCACTTTAAGAACATAAGAACAGCCCTGCTGGATCAGGCCCAAGGCTCATCTAGTCCAGCATCTTGTTTCGCACAGTGGCCCATCATATGCCACTTGAAGCCACAGGCAGGAGTTGAGGGCATGCCCTCTCTCCTGCTGTTACTCCCCTGCAACTGGTATTCAGAGGCATCCTGCCTTTGAGGCTGGAGGTGGCCTATAGCCCTCCGACTAGTAGCCATTGATAGACCTCTCCTCCATGAAATTATCAAAACCCCTCTTAAAGCCATTCAGGTTGTTGGCTGTCACCACATCTCCTGGCGAGATGTGGATAAGCACTTTGATAAGCCACTGTTGTGAAATGTGAAAATAAGTTGTGAGACAAGGGGGCTATTCTCACGACCAGCAAAAATTGGGCTAGCAGAGGCTAGCCCAATTTTTGTTGGTCATTAGAACCACTGGGATCACAGCTGAGCCTGGTGGTTCTGGAGCGGCTAACCCGTTCAAGAACCCCTGGCAAAAAGCAGGTTTGCGGAGTGAGTAGCTGTGGCACGCCTGCACGCTCGCGTAGGGCATACTGGGGCTTGTGGGGGCCCCCCACTCCTTGGAGCCGGCCATTGTGTGGGTGGCCGATCGTGAGACCCGGTCCAAGGTGAGGCTCAGGAGCTATAGTTGCCTTTCCACACAGTCTTTAAATTAATTGTCTCCGACCATAGGGATGCTTTTTCCTTCATTTGAAAATGGTGTTGTCAGATCCCAGCTCTACACAACTTATTTGTTAGTGCTGGGCAGTCTCCTCTAATTCCACATATGTACATGACTAGGGAAATTTTATAGACTCTTTAGGACTCCTCTGACATCTTGGATACTTTCCCCCTGGCCTGACAGAGACAGCAGGTAAAAAAGTGAGGAGTCTGCCAGTTGAGAGTGCTTAGTCTGCCCCCCTGCTTGATGGTAGGGCCAGCTTTGAATGGCATTACTGAAAAATTTTGAATGGCATTATTGAGTTTGCCCAGGTATTCATATTGGGTTTTTAGCCACCATATTGAGCTTTTTGGGTGGCTCACTTTACTTTCTGCCAAACTCAAGTCTGTATCAGTATGAATCTGATTATTTTTAACAGTTAATATTGTGCTGCATACTTATATTTAGCCACCATATTGAATTCTGGGGATGAGTCACGTTGCTTGGGAATACTATAAGAATCTGACAACATTTCTGCCAAATTGCAGTTCTTTCGAACTATGAATATTAGCAGTTAATATTGCAATTCCTTATTTGTTTGTTCGTTTGTTTATTGAATTTATATACCACCTAATATAGAAATCTTTAGGCAGTGTAAAGGTAAAGTATGCCGTCAAGTCAATTTCAACTCCTGGCACCCACAGAGCCCTGTGGTTTTCTTTTGGTAGAATACAGGAGGGGTTTACCATTGCCTCCTCCCATGCTGTATGAGATGATGCCTTTCAGCATCTTCCTATATCGCTGCTGCCCGATAAAGTACCAGTGGGGATTCGAACCGGCAAACTTCTGCTTATTAGTCAAGCATTTCCCTGCTGTGCCATTAGTTGGCTTTAGGTGGTGTACAGAATTAAAATATAAAACATTTCAAATTTATAAAAAGATAAAAAATCACAATAGATAAAAACACATTGAAAACATCAGAGAAGATGCTCTTATTTTAGCAGGGAGTGCATTCCAAAGCCCTGAGGCAGCCACAGAGAAAGCCCGGTCCCGAGTTGCCACCAAATATGTTGGTGGCAACCATAACCAGACCTCTCCAGATTATCTTAATAGGCAACAGGGTTCATGACAGAGAAGGTGCTCTCAGGCTTTATAGGTAATAACCAGTACTTTGTATTTTGTTCAGATACAGAACTGCAGCCAGCGCAGTTCTTTTAGAATTGGTGTTATATGGTCCCTTTGAGTAAACCCAGAGACCAGTCTGGCTGCCACATTCTGGCTGCCACATGCTGCCACATTCTGCCACATCCACAACTAATTTCTGTAGTTCAGAAACTGTAATTTCTGAACTACATACAAAGGCAGCCCCATGTGAAGTGCATTACAGCAGTCAAGTCTAGAGGTTAACAGCATATGTCCCACTGTTTTAAGGTAATGTGTCTCTTAGTTTAGCTACCATGTTGGATTTTTAGCCACCATATTGAGTTTGTGGGGTGCCCCCATTATTTTCTAAAACCATACGTATCTGACAACATTTCTGCCAAATCTCAGGTCTGTATCACTATTTGAATGATATTGATGATTTTTAACATTTAATGTTGTGATGCCATATCTATTTTTTACCACCATATTGAATTTTGGGGTTGCCTCTCATACTTTCTAAAACCATACATATCTGACAACATTTCTGCCAAATCTCACGCTTTTAATCCAAAGTGAACAATTCAGCTTGTTTTGTCCATTTAGCTGCCCTGCTATAAGCAAGAATAGAAAATTCTGCCTTGTGGCAATAAATCACAGACTGATAGCAACAGCAAAGTCTAATATGTTGCTAATAGATTCACAGAGGGAAAACAAAAACCATTCTAACACAGAAGCTAGGAGGCAACGTACCAACTAGCATACTGCACAGTTCGGGCAGAGTAATGCTGAGTATTTAAAATATGTCAGAATGACTGAATGCTAATGAAAGTGGATTAAATCTGAAGCTGTATAAAGTCTGGTTAACTACTGCACTTGGGTCTTGTTTTCAATCTTGTCACAGACCAATATACCAAGTGAGGCCACAAATGTGTAGGAGTCTATAAAAACAAAGCAAAAATGCATTGCCATGTCTCCACAGAAATGTATGAATATTTATATGTCCTCCATGAATTTTTCTAAGCCTCTTTTAAAGCCATCCATGCTGGTGGCCATCACCACATCCTGTGGCAGTGATTAATTATGGCTCTCAGTTTCATGGGATGACCACTGAATCTAGTGTTGTGAGAGAGGGAGAAAAATTTCTCTTTGTCCATTCTCTCTACTCCATCCATCATTTTGTACACCTCTATCATGTCTGCTCATAGTTGCCTCTTTTCCAAACTAAAAAGCCCCAGATGCTGTAGTCTCGCCCCATAAGAAAGGTGCTTCAGGTCCCTGATCATCTTGGTTGCCATCTTCTGCACCTTTTCAAGTCCTTCAGAACTCTTGCGTAGATGCCATCTGGCCCTGGCGATTTGTTAATTCTTAGTTTTTCAATATGGTTTAGAACATCCTCTCTTGTCACCTCAAATTGGCCCAGTTCTTCAGCATACAAGTCTGAGAAACTCAGTTCTGGAGCAGGTATATGGTCAGTATCTTCCGCCAGGAAGACAGATGCAAATAACTCATTCAGCATCTCTGCAATCTCCTTATCCTTCTTAATAATCCCTTTCACCTCATTATCTAAGGGTCCAACTGCCTCCCTGGCAGGTTTTCTGCTTCTGATACATTTAAAGAAGATTTTGTTATTCCCCTTGACACTAGCTATATGCTCCTCAAACTGTCTCTTTGCATCCCTTATTGTCTCCTTGCATTTCTTTTGAAAGAGTTTATGTTCCTTCCTGTTCTCTTCATTTGGGTTCCATTTTCTGAAGGAAGTCTTCTTTCCTTGTATAACTTCCCTGACTCTTCTTGTTAGCCACACTGGCACCCTCCTGAACTTGGTGGTACTTTTCCTCCTTCTTGGTATACATTCCAACTGAGCTTCCATTATTGTGGTTTTAAATAAGTGTCATGCTTTCTGGAGTGATCCGACCCTCCTGGCTTTCTTCTTCAGCTTCCTTTTTACTAGTCCCCTCATTTTTGAGAAGTTTCCTCTTCTAAATTCTGATGCATCTGTGTCTTACCTGGCATGTGCTATCTCCCTTACCATCATTTGAGCACACATCCTCCTACATTGTGCACATGTCCTCCTACCTCCTATAAGCCTGGGTTTAAAAGCAGATTAACCAGGGGAGGAGAGGTGGGATCAGGAGTGATCCTGGCGCTTCACACAACTGGCCCTACCTGAGAAGACTTTCCACACATAAGTGGCAGCAAGGGTGGAACAAGTCTTTTCTGAGAGCTTAGGGCAGGTGGGTGGGGGGGAACCAGGGTGCTTAAATGATGAGAACAAGGCATTTCTGCTGGATATGGAAAAAGAATAAAAGCCAGTCATCTGACCTGAACAAAGACACAGGTAAATGATTTTGGCAGCAGTGTTCTGGATAGAGGTGTGAGGTGATCGTGTTGTTGTTGTTACAGTGCAGGGCTGTATCTAGGGTAGGGCAGGCAGGGCACGTGCCCCGGGTGCCACTTGAAGGGGGGCGCCATTTTCTAAAATTAAAAAAAAAATTAAATGACCACTGAAAACAAAATGGCCACTACACATACTCAGATGGTCCCTGTGAGGCCCTAGGCCTTGCCAGGCCTCACAGAGGCCATTTGAGCATGTGTGGCAGCCTCCAAAATGGCCACCGCGCTGATCTTTGCAGGCCCAAACAGGCCTGAAAATCAGCCCAGGACGGGCTACAGCAGTGAATTAAGAGGCTGGTGGGGGGAGGGGGAACCTTTGCATACCCCCCACAGGCTTTAGGAAGCCCCCCCCCGAAGGGCCTACAGGTAAACAAAAATTAATTTAATATAAGTCACTGTACACATATTCAGTTTGGCACTATGCACAGAGAATCAGGGCTTGTGAATAGCTGAAGCCCTGAACTGAAGCTTATGAACTAGGATTGTATTCATTTGCTCTTACTTTGCTTCTTGTGATAACTGAGTTGAATGTGATGTCTTAATAATATGGCTATTAATGGTGAGTTTGTCTTTGAATCAGTGTGAAATCCTTAGTATTAAGGCCACTGGGAGTTTCTTGCTCTCTTTCTCTCATTTTAACTGTCTTTCGGAAATACTAGAATATATTCCAAGCAGTGACACAGTTTACGCTGCATATTCTTTAATTATTTTCAGAGTATCTGGGAAAAGCCAAATTTTCCATTTATGTTTAAAACTTATGTAATAGTGATGCTACAATGCACAGTAGAGAATTAGACAGGCAATTCTGTTTAGTTTTCCAAGTACACCTCCACATGTTATTTGGGTATTTCATGAGCCCCAGCATACTGAAATGCGTAGTTTTCCAGCATTTTTTGGTCTGACTATGTCCACTGCTAAATAGTTTTTGAAATATTAAAAGATTAACGAGCTTGACTTGTATTTTTCAGCTGATATTATGGTAAAGTTATCTGAAAGATGGGTGTCAGATGTTTGGACAGGGGGCGCAATTTCAGTGCTTGCCCTAGACGCTATTTTCCCTAGATACGCCTCTGTTACAGTGATAATTAGAACTATTATCAAAAGTTGTGTCTCTTCCACATTCAATTTTGTTTCCTATTCTTTTGTCAAGCATATTCACACTAACAAAAAACTTCAAGGCAACGGAAATGCTTTGTATAAAATCTTGTTAGAATCTCCCTTCCGATTCCCTTCGTCTTCTTTAAAACATGGTCAGAAAAATATATATGGTTAAAGATTCATTTCCTTTCTCCTTTACAAAGAGAATGCATTTTTCTTTGTCTCAACATTGTGTTCTGTATATTATAGACAAATGTGAATAATATACACATATATTATAAGCAAATGTGAAAACAAATTTCCCCTGCTAACTGAGCAAAGAGGCACCTTTTTAAAGTGGCGATTCTCTTTATTGAGCAGGGGGAGAGCAACTGGCCCTACCCAGCCCCAGCACAGCATCCCTCCAGTGGCTGTTACTGGTGTCTATCTTATTTTTCTTTTTGGATTGTGAGCACTTTGGGGACAGGGATCCATCTTTATTTTTATTTCTCTATGTAAACTGCTTTGGGGAAGTTTTGTTGAAGAGCAGTATATAAATATTCATCATATATAAATATTCGCCATCGTCACTGGGAGTGCTGCTACTTCATTGTCAGTATTGCTGTGCTTTATCATGCATTCTAATATCATGCATTCTTTACTGTGTGGCAATTCGAGTCACAGATATCTCTTTTTTGTGTGAGAAAATGCCTTTGTACTGGCAATATGCAGTATTGAGGGACTTTGGGGGATCTGCTGCCAATCAGTGTTGCTGTTAGGTGCCACAGCGCATAATTTGCCATATGGGTCATATGGCAAGGAAATGCTAACTAGATATTCTCTATAAAACATGGCTCATGAAGGGATGTAGATATTAAAACTCATTACTCACTATATTGCTGAGAAGAATGTTATCTAGAAATTCATGATGATTGAACTCTCTTCCATCTCAATTAAGAATGGGCTTGGCTGAATTAATTATTTCCCTCTCCCCTAAATCAGAAAACAACTCACATTATTTCAAGCCTATTTTGAAGTCGGGGCATCATTGTGCCCTCCAGGACATACAGGACTAGTAATTTGAAAACTGGAGATATTAATAAGACTGGAATCTGCTGGATGCAAAAAATGAACTAGGTCAGGTTTGCAAAACTTTTGAGTCACCAGCAGTGGTGGCATCAGAGGAATATGGGGGCGAACACCGAAGGGGCAAACTGTTAGAGAGCTCAGAGGGAAGATTTCTTTATCTGCCCTAGCTACAGTGGAAGTGCACAGGTAAGGAGAGCACTGCTAATTAATATTGTCTGGAAACATGGACTTAGAGTCCTAAATACATTAGTTTCTTTAGGAAATCCATCAGGGAGATTGCTTAAGACATGGGCTGCTCAACTTCAGCCCTCCTACAGCTGTCGGCCTACAACTCCCATAATCCCTGGCTATTGGCCACTGTGGCTGGGGATTGTGGGAGTTGTAGTCCAAAAACAGCTGGGGGGCCTAAGTTGAGCAGGCCTGCTTAAGACCTACATGCCTCATTGCTAGCTACATACAGGAAGAGAGAAGGAAGAAGACAGAAGTCTCTCTCTCCGGTGAGAGAATGAAACCTGTTTTCTATCAGTCTAACAAAGGGGAATCAGAGTCGAGAAATTATGGTCAGAGAGAGAATGCCCTTACTGTCTGCCTCTACCCCAGTGATCCTAGTGGCCAAAAGGGTTGCTAGTTTTAAGAGTAGATGCCATGCAGGAGCTGCATCTCCAATACAAAGTGCATTTATGGGTGGATATTAGATTTCTGAAATACAAAAGGGGGGCAGGTGGGGGCAAACTGTCTGAGGGGCACTTCCCCCCGCCCTGGAGCCACTCTTTGTCACTAACCTGAATGCAACCCACCAGCCATGAAAACTGATCTACTGGAGCTTGATAAACTTCCTGTTTTACCCAGAGGCACTCTGGGGCCGAAGTCCAGGGCCTTCACGCACCCCTGGGGGCTCCTAAATCCTCTTTATTCTGTTCCAGGTGGTGTGGTTTGTGCCCTCAAGAACCTACATGTTAAAAATGATGCTTAACTTGCAGCAGGGGGCCTCCAAAGGCCTTTAGGTCCAGGCTCCAAAATTCCCTAGGTGCACCTCTGGATTTACTTCCTGCATGGGACTGCAAAAGTGGTGGATTGACAAGCACCTCCACGCCATAGTATGGGACTGATAGGATGCATTCAGTTTGGCTGCTTTGTGTACACTTGAACTAGGTACACTTGAAATTGCTTGCAAAATTTACATCTGTCTTTCTTAGGTACAAAGAATGCCCTAATGCC
The DNA here is from genome assembly GCF_027244095.1 of Hemicordylus capensis. Taxonomy (NCBI): domain Eukaryota; kingdom Metazoa; phylum Chordata; class Lepidosauria; order Squamata; family Cordylidae; genus Hemicordylus; species Hemicordylus capensis. The sequence goes on along the minus strand of NC_069657.1, from coordinate 386,010,420 downwards.
TATGTTTCCTGCCAAGCGGGAGACTGTGGATACAATTATCACTGAATTTTGCCTCAGACAGAATTAGAAATCATTTGGAGATGACTTGTTGGGCACAATATCTGAGGAATTTCAAGGAAAGTTAAAAGAATTTCTAGAAGGCTACTGACATTTTTCAAGGGAGCTTCACAAATTTCTCTGTGAGCTAAATTTGGCCTGCAGTTGATAGTCACCTTGTTTGGTACCAACTGACTAGTGCCCTACAAAAATATGACTTCCAGTTACTTTTTGTTTGGCTAATGCCTTTATCAGGGGAGAGGGAGAAAAAAAGTGCAGAAAGCATAAGGCAAACCGGTGCAATACAAATTCTGAATTGCAATGACTATTTTAGTGCCATTAATTTACTGATTTAATAATTAGATCTGATAGGATCCCTCTTAAGTATAACTTATGTTACTTCTGAATAGCATATGAATACATCAACTGTAATAAATTACAGAATGTTCACTAGCTTATATGGACTTTGATTGCACCCAGTACTTGACCTTCATTGTTAATTCAGTTGTAATCGGGAAACTCAGTAGTTCAATGAATTATAAAAACTTCTTGCTGAATTATGCACAGGAAGTTCAAATAGCATAAGGTAGTTTGAGCTGGAAAATAATGAATTCCAGAGAAACACATCAGGTATTTAGTTGATATTGGTATGTTGTTCGTCTGTTTGGTAAAGCTATTTGTAATCCATTCACCATCTTTGAAGTTTTGTTTAAAAATACAGTCCTGTATTTGAACATAGCCATACTGAGTTTTAAAAAAATTGCAAATGATTTTTACATCATTTAGAAATAGCTTCTAAGATCTATTCCTTTGAGAGTATGGGTAGGTGCCAGGTTCTTACATTTTCAGCAGTCAAAAAAGAATGGCTGCCAATTGGAGCTTAAAATCCATGGTGGTCATCAGAGGTTGGCATTATTATTGTTTTGGTGTTTTGTTTTGTTTTAGAATATTTATATACTGCTTTTCAACAAGAAAACTCTCTATGTACATAGTAAAGTAAATGAAATAATGGTTCTTTTCCCAAAGCAGCTCACAGTCTAAAAACAAAAAAGACCAACAGGAGATACTAGCAAAGAACCTCTAGAAAAGATATTATGCTGGAATGAATAGAGGCAACTACTACCCCTCCACACACTAAATATAAGGGAGCCACTAATTAAAAAGGTGCTCTTTTGCCCACTTAGCAGTGCCAGGTGCTGGCCAGCAGAGCCTTCTAGCCCTTGTGCTCTGTCTTGCCATTGCTGCTCTTTATTTTGCCCTCTCTGAGCAGGAAAGGAGAAACAGGAGCAGCAGACACCACCACCTGCTTACTCACTTGCTCTCTACCCCTAGCTGGCAGTGGGAACTGGGCCTAGTGGGGATGCACTTTTGATCTGAATGCAGATTACACTGAAAGCAATGAAGTGCGGATAGACAATATCCACAATCTCTGACTACTGAGGTAACATTTGGGTGCACATCCAATTTATGCCTTTATGCCAATTTATGCCTTTTGATCCAGCAAGTGATGCATGTGTGGAAAATTGCTTCTGTATGCATATTCCTGAGCTAGATCAGGTAGCTCCAGTTCTCCTTTTGGAAGAAAGTATACACTCCTCATGGTACTTTATGTAAATTGATGACTGTGTTATGTCAAAGTGGAAAACTGCTGGCCAAATCACACACTAGGGCTATTCACGCTATCATCATGATGAAGGTAGGAGACAACAAACACAGCTATTAATGCTCATGTGAACCCATGCAAATCTCTCCAACCCAGCTGACTCAAATGTGGGTAGCCCAGCTTCTGGGCATCATTATTTACTAAGGTAGGAGGGAAAGAGGAGCTGTCCTCTCTCAGTATGTTTTATTTATTTATTTTATTTATTGTTGCATTTATATACCGCCTTTCATTAAAAGACAACCCCAAGGCAGTTTACAAAAGTTAAAACTTTTAACTTAAAAGTTAAAAAGTTAAATATTAAGCTAAAAAATATATAAAAACAGACCAAATTTAAAATCTATAAAATACTAGCATAAAAACAATACAACAGGTAAAAACACACAGAAGCAGCAGTAAAAATGATTATGTAAAAGCCTGGATAAAAAGCCAAGTTTTAACAAGCTTTCTAAAAGCTGTGATGGAGTCCGAGGAGCGAATGGCCATTGGGAGAGCATTCCAAAGTTTGGGGGCAGCAACAGAGAAGGCTGTCCCGAGTGCACGACAGCCGGGCCTCCCTCATTGTCGGCACCCGGATCTCATCAAGTGGGCAGCAACCCTTGGGAGCAGGCGGTCCCTCAAATACCCCGGGCCCAAACCATTAAGGGCCTTAAAGGTCAAAACCAGCACCTTGAATTGGACCCAGAAACTAACCGGCAGCCAGTGCAACTCTTTCAAAATGGGTGTGATGTGCTCCCAACGGGCAGCTCTGGATAAAACCCTAGCTGCCGCGTTTTGCACTAGCTGCAGTTTCTGGATATTCTTCAAGGGCAGCCCCACGTAGAGCGCGTTACAGTAATCCAGCCGCGACGTGACTAAGGCATGGGTAACCGTGGCCAGATCTACCTTCTCGAGAAAGGGATGCAGCTGGCGCACTAGCCGAAGCCGTGCAAAGGCACCCCTGGCCACCACCTCCACCTGAGCCTCTGGCCACCACCTCCACCTGAGCCTCCAAAAGCAGAGCCGGGTCCAGTAGTAGCCCCAAGCTGCGTACTTGCTCCTTCAAGGGGAGTGCAACCCCATCCAGAAACGGTAAAATCTCCTCATCCTGATTGGCTCTCCTACTGACCAACAGTACCTCCGTCTTATCCAGATTAAGTTTCAGTTTATTAGCCCACATCCAACCCATCACGGCCTCCAGCCCCCAAATTCAGGACATCCACCGCATCCCTAGGATCAGATGACAAGGAGAGATAGAGCTGAGTGTCATCCGCATATTGCTGACAACTCAGTCCAAGTCCCCGGATGACCTCTCCCAGCGGCTTCATGTAGATGTTAAACAGCATGGGGGAGCCTGCTGGACCCCAAAGCCTGCGGGACCCCACAGGCCAATGGCCACGGGGCGAAGCAGTAGTCCCCCAGCACCACCTTCTGGACCCTCCCCTCAAGAAAGGACCGGAACCACTGCAACGCAGTGCCTCCGATTCCCATACTCGAGAGGCGGCCTAGAAGGATACCATGGTCGATGGTATCGAACGCCTCCGAGAAGTCCAGCAGAACCAACAGGGACGCACTCCCCCTGTCTAGTTCCCGGCGTAGGTCATCCACTAGAGCGACCAAGGCAGTCTCAGTCCCATACCTGGGGCGGAAGCCAGATTGAAAAGGGTCCAGATTACCCGTATCATCCAAGATCCTCTGCAGCTGGGACGCCACCACACGCTCCATCACCTTGCCCAAGAAGGGCAGGTTAGACACAGGTCTATAGTTATCCAGGTTGGAGGGATCAAGGGAGGGCTTTTTTAATAGTGGTCTTACCACCGCCTCCTTGAGGCACGATGGCATCCTGCCCTCCCTTAATGAAGCATTAATTATCACCTCCAACCATCTACCAGGATCTTGTCCACATCCTCAGGCCGCACCAACCGAAAAGAATCCAACACAACGGGACCAGATGGTACCAGAGGCACGTCTGCCGGAACTGCCAAAACTCTGGAGTCCTGGTCAGCACGGATGCGAGCGACTTTATCTGCAAAGTGACAGGCAAACTGATCACAAAGAGCTTAGATGACTCCTCCCCCATTGTCTGGGGGGATGTGTGGAGCAAGGTTTTTACCACACAAAACAGCTCTGTTTGTCTGCACTGAGCAGACGCAATGGAGGCAGAGAAAAAGCATTTCTTTGCCGCCCCCACCGCCATGGCGTAGTCCCTAAAATGGGCTCTAGCCCGTGTTCGGTTGGATTCATTACGACTCTTCCTCCAGCGTCGTTCCAGCCGTCGTCCGTGTTAATTCCTCGCCCTAAACTCCAAGGAAAACCAAGGAGCAGATCGGGCTTCACCAAGCCGGAGAGGGCGTTTAGGAGTAACCGTGTCAACAGCCCGGGCCGTCTCTCCATTCCAGAGATCAACCAGGGCCTCGACAGGGTCACCAGCTCTGGACACTGGAAACTCCCTGAGAGCTGTCTGGAATCCACGCCGATCCATAAGCCTCCGGGGGCGGACCATCCTAATTGACCCATCACCCCTGCAGAGGGCAGACGGAGCAGTCAAACTAAACCCCACCAGATGATGATCTGTCCATGACAAGGGAGTCGTCTCAAATTCCCCCACCTCCAGATCATTTATTTCCCAGTCGGCAAAAACCAGATCCAGAGTGTGTCCTGCCACGTGGGTAGGGCCCGATACCAACTGAGACAGGCCCATGGTTGCCATGGAGGCCATGAATTCCTGAGCCGCACCCACTAGGGGGGCCTCAGTGTGGACATTGAAATCCCCCAAAACCATAAGCCTGGGGGAACCCAAGGCCACCTCCGAGACCACCCCCGCCAGCTCAGGTAGGGAGACTGAAGTGCAGCGGGGTGGTCGGTACACCAGCAGAATCTCCAGCCTATCTCGGAGGCCGACCCTCAAGGACAAACACTCAAAATTCTGAGATTGCCTGACCAGGCACCTGGAAACGGGGAGGGTCTCTCGAAAGATAACTGCAACGCCTCCTCCCCAACCCTCAAGGTGGGGCTGCTGCACAATCTGGAAACCTGGAGGACAGAGCTGAGAGAGACCAACCCTGCCCAGCATATCCAACCAGGTCTCCATCACACATACCAGGTCAGCATGCTCATCCACAATCAAATCGTGGATGAGAGAAGTTTTTGCATTAACTGACCTGGCATTTAGCAACAGCACTCTAATCTTCGAGGGAGTGTTTTCAGTAGGGGTGTGCACGGAACCGCGAAGCTGCGGTCCGGCACTGGGGTGGGGGGTTCCATTAAGGGCGGGGGGGCTTTACTTACCCCTCCCGCGCTTTCCACACTCTGCCGCCGTAATTATTGAAAAAATTGCTCCTCCGATGGCTCCTCCTCCAATGGCTGCTCCGTTTAAAAAAAATGGCTGCCCCCTTGAAGCCCCGGCCCCCTGCTGCTGCTGCCCTCTTGAAGACCCCTCCCGCCTCCTTAAATCTCGCCTGGGCCCCGAGATGACTCTTCAGAAGCGGGCGGCAGGGAGATGTCCTCCCGCCCCCTTCCCTGCCGGGCTCAGGCTGCAAAAGACTTTAGGAAGGCTTCTGCGCGCGCACGCGCAGAAGCCTTCCTAAAGACTTTTGCAGCCTGAGCCCAGCAGGGAAGGGAGCGGGAGGACATCTCCCCGCCGCCCGTTTCCCTTCCGGTCTGCCAAAGTACTTTTACTTTTGCAAACGGGCACCCGTTTCCCTGCCGGTCTGCAAAAGTAAAAGTACTTTTGCAAAAAGTACTTTTACTTTTGCAAAAGTAAAAGTACTTTGGCAGACCGGCAGGGAAACGGGCGGCGGGGAGATGTCCTCCCGCTCCCTTCCCTGCCGGGCTCAGGCTGCAAAAGTCTTTAGGAAGGCTTCTGCGCGTGCGCGCGCAGAAGCCTTCCTAAAGTCTTTTGCAGCCTGAGCCCGGCAGGGAAGGGGGCGGGAGGACATCTCCCCGCCGCCCGCTTCTGAAGAGTCATCTCGGGGCCCGGGTGAGATTTAAGGAGGCGGGAGGGGGCTTCAAGAGGGCAGCAGCAGCAGGGGGCCGGGGCTTCAAGGGGGCAGCCATTTTTTAAAAACGGAGCAGCCATCGGAGGAGGAGCCATCGGAGGAGCAATTTTTACAGTAAATACAGCAGCAGAGTGTGGAAAGCGCGGGAGGGGCAAGTAAAGCCCCCCCCGCCCTTAATGGAACCCCTCAAACTACCCTTCCGAACCAAAACCACCCCGTGACCGGACCGGTCTGGAGGCCTTTAGAATGGCCTCCGAACTGGTCTGTGCACATTCCTAGTTCTCAGAGCTCCCTGGGGTCAGAGGGTTGGGAGAAGGGTCGGGAAAAGGAACAGGCCTCAATTGCCTGGACTGTTTCCCCCTGTAATGGCCTGTCCAACTCCCACCGCCATACCTCCCTCTGCCTGCTACCTGTGATATACCAAAACTTACCTGTGATATACCTGTTGGTTGTGAGGGTGCATTTGCCATTTCTAGGAATCCCCAAGAGTGAGCAGCCATGTTTGTAACCGAGAGCTGTGGCTAGAGGGGCTGCTATCTGTGTATGTGCTGTTCTGCATCGCACACTCTTGGGTCCTTTGTTGGTGATGCCTTCAATACAGCTGGGCCTGCCTTCAGATCCTTCATGGCCAATCAGAGGATAGCTAATACGTGATGTTTTCTCATCTCCAGGCAGCACAATGCATACTGGGAAGCCTCTCTTGATCCTTGGAGAACCTGCTATGCTTCCAGATCATGGCTGCCATGATAATGTGGGTACTAAGTTTGTAGACCCAAAAGGAGGTTCTGCTCATCTGTGGAAAACCAAATAGGAGCTCTTCCTCCTCTCAAAACACCCCCAGATGATTGTGTGAAAGGCCTTGTTACGTTAAACATGTAGTTTGGCCCTGTGTCAGTTTTTTCTGTAAATTGCAGCCATGAGGGTTGCCTGGAGTGCAGTACATGAGGAGGGGGCATTTAACCCTTTACTATGTAGTCCTGAAAAAATAATAATAATGCCCAAGGGTGGCTCTTTTCTGAGATGGGATGAGGCAGTTGCCCCAGGTTCAGAAACAAGGTAGGGTGCAGGGGTGGCAGGCATCAGCCCCCTCCAATAGCACCATTCCATGGGTCTCCCTGCTCTCTTGCTGCCACTGCCCTTCCTCACCCCACTGGGGCATGTTCATTTTCCCTTCCTTGCCCAGCTGGTGCACCTCTTCTTTCCTTTATCGCTTCCGCTGTGTGAACTAAGAACACTGCTGCCACTGCCTGACTTGGTCATGCCGCCAAGCATGAACCGAGACTGCTCACATGCCATGGCCATTGGCTTGGCAGCATGGCCTGCTAAGCACCTACCCACAGATGCGGGGGTGGGGAGAGACATCTTGTCCTTTTGTCTAGAGAGCAACATAGCATGGACTATCCCTGAGCATGCCCCTGAAGCAGTTATTAGCCGTGGGAGGAAATCTTCCATTGGTATCAACGGAAGCTTCCTTCTCACCTCCATCACAAATTGGGTGCCAAACTCCCCATACACCACTTTTCCAATCCTGATCAGGGTCCCAATGACTACTTTTAAGTTTTACATACACACACTACAAGTTTAATATGTTTTGGAAAAGCAACGTAATTCATTATGCAGCATCCACATTGTGCACATTGGCTTAATTTCTTAGTGGAAGAGCAGGGGGAAAGGGAAGACAATGACCAACAATCACCAATGCACACACAGAGTAACTCTTTAGGAATGCGAACAAAGGAGAAAATGTCATTTAATTATATTTACAATTAAGACCATGTATTTATTTCCCTTGAATACTATAGCTGTTTTTACAGACAGTAGCATGTCTGTATATTTACTAATGAAGCATGGGCATCAGAGCCCATGAAGTGCTAGTCACCACGTTGGTCACCATATTTTCTGAGGAGCAAGCATTCATGTGCTGTTGCGCAAGAGAACAAATACTTTTCAGAGCTCACTCAGAGTAGAAAACACATTGCTGAGGGTTAAGCAATGTGTTTTCTCTCTAAGAGAGCAGTTCCAGAGTGCAGATGAGCTATGAAAAATATTTGTACTAGCATGGGTTCTAGCACTGTATGCGTGCTATTGTTTGAAGTATGGAAGAAGCATTAGTTAGGATGTCAGCCAGTAATTCAGTTTCCACCTTAAAATTGTAGTGATTGGTATGTTTCATTAAAAACCATCTTTGTTCCATGTCATACTTTGATGCCATAATACTTAATAAAGAAACATTTATATATGTAGAAATAATTTTTAATATAACAATGGTATTTCCATCATGGAAAAAATGTTTCTGTTAGCCTTATGATACTATTTTTTGTGGTATATGTTTTGTGGGGGCAGGGGTGGGGTGGGGTTTGGTAACTTTCAGGACCAATTCAAATGGATTTTAGAAGGAAACTCTGTTATAAAAAGATCATATAGTAACATTTATGGTGATATATTCACAGGTTCTATTAGGTTTTTATAAGTATGCGAAGATCACTTCACTTCCTAGCATTTTTATTATCTCCATTTTAATCTCCTTAATCTCTTTCAGTCCCAGCAAAAATGCATTGTGATCTTTGCACTGGTTTGCTGCTTTGCAATTCTGGTTGCGCTGATATTTTCGGCTGTGGATATTGTCGGGGAAGATGAGGATGGACTCTCAGAAAAGAACTGTCAAAATAACTGTCGGTAAGAGGTAACAAACAAAACTTATTTTTTGGGTGGGGGACAATATTCATATGCAATAGAAAAACCAGGAGCTAACAAGATCTATAATGGGAAAAAGAGCATTCTCTGGCTATGTTCACAGGAACAAAGTCTACATTGTATTGTATTGGTAAGGCCAGACAAAAATCATAATGCCGTATTTGTATGTTCATGCATAAACATGAAACACTATTCACTGCCAATATCTCCAAGACTCTAAATCTCACAACCCATTCAATATACCATGTAGTCTGAAATTTATTTTTCTCATGTGAGCTTAAAGTATTTTTGTTTTAAGTTGATATACAAAAGAGAAGTTGTTTTAAACATTTTATCTGAAAACCCAGTTAATGTCTGTCTTTGGAAATTGTAATCAATCTCCAAAGCACATGCTCTAAATGCAGGAAGTCCTAGATTCAGTCCCGGATATATCCAGGTAAGGCTGGGAAAGACCTCTGACTCAGGCGTGGAGCCAGCCCAACAGCAGCTTGTGACCTGTCCTGCCCGGCAGCCCTTCTAGTGATGCCCTGTGCATTGTGACATCACATGAAAGGGGGTGTGGCTCGGGCTCCAGAAAGCCCAAGCGAGCTCCCCCACCCCGTCTATTTCAGGCAGCGCCTGCTGCCTGACAGCATTTTATTTCTCTTTCCCTCGCTGGAGGGAGAGAAAGGAAAATAAAGGCTGTCAGGCAGCAAACGCTGCATGAAATGGACAGTGGGAGAGCTCATCCAGGCTCTCCGGAGCCTGGGTGTGAGTGGGGGAGAGCTCATTTGGGGTGCTCCGGAGCCCGAACCACACACCCCTGCGGGCTTTGGTGGTGTTTTCCATTGGCGGTCTGGGTTTTTTGAACCCGTTTGCACAATGGTGACTCTGCCCTTGCTCTGACTGAAACTCTGGAGAGCTTCTGTCAGTTATAATAGACAATACCAAGCTATATGGAGCAGTGTTTTGGGTCATATAAGGCAGCTTCACAGACAAATATGGCCAGTTCAAAAGGCCCATATACTATAGTAGGGGGCTTGGAAGGAGACAGTAGCACTGTCTGTCTTTTGTGCTGCTGCTGCCTTCTCCCATGTGTCTTCTCATACGGAAATGGGAATGCTTCTCTTCTCTTCTCTTGCTCAGCAGATGGGAGACGACAGAATCAGCAGCTCCATCTACCCTCCAAGAGTGAGGAGGAGAAAGAGCTGCTGCCACCACACCCACATTGCATTCTCCCCATTCACCAAAGGGAAGGAACGACTGCTTGCCTGCACATCTCAGCTGTCCCTTACTTGCCACTATTGCCTCCCCCTCCACAAATGGCTGGCACTGTGAGCACAGCACCGGCCTGACTCCCAACTCCCGAATGGAGCCACGGGGCTCCTTTCAGGAGCCAGACCATGCCTCCGCATCTGACATCCCCCGCATCTGATGCAGGGGGTGGGGTGAGCGGGGCCACAGCTGCGCACCGGCCACTGGTGGTCAGGCTCTGTGCATGAGCATCTTCCTATATCGCTGCTGCCCAATATAGAAGTTTACCATAATCTGCAAAACATACCAGCAGGGATTCGAACCAGCAATCTCTTGCTCCCTAGGCAAGTTACTTCCCTGCTGTGCCATTAGGTGGCATTGCTCAGTGCATTTACCTGTGATTGTTCTTTGAAAAGAAGCAGGGACAAAGCATATGAAAACTTAGAGCCTTAATATAACCTGTTCCTATGAGACAATAGAATAAGTTCATCTCAGCTCGTAGATAAAGTTACTAATTTTTTGTTTGTTTGTTTGTTTGTTTGTTTCTTTCTTTCTTTAAAAAGTATTTATACCTCACCCCTCTAGTACACAATTGCTCAGGGCAGCTCACAACATAATAAAAAGATACCCTGTAAAATAAGATGAATAAAGTTAACCAAATTTAAGTTAAACAAGTTAAAAGTCCAAGCTAAAACTATAAAGTTTTAGAATCCAGAAGGTATGGAAGGGCGGTATAGAAACTGAATAAATATATACATAATATAAATTATGTAATTTATTATGTATTATGTAATTACATAATAGAAGCCTGCTGGAGAAGAGGAGAAGAGGATACCATCTCCCCCAGGGTGTGAGACTGGGGTGCCTGCCTCTTCTCTTCTGCCCTCCCTGGTTGCCATCTGCCTCCCCCCAGGACTGCTTGCGGAGAGGCTTTGCAGGACTGGGGCTGTAAGGGTGCCTGAGCAGCTTTCCTGGTTCCACCTGCTGAGCTTATTGCTCAGCCTATATAGGAAGACTGCCGGTGGCCACAGCCCTCAGAAGCCTGCTGGAGAAGAGGATACCATCTCCCCCAGGGTGTGAGACTGGGGTGCCTGCCTCTTCTCCTCTGCCCTCCCTGGTTGCCATCTGCTTCCCCCCCAGGACTGCTTGCGGAGAGGCTTTGCAAGACTGGGGCTGTAAGGGTGCCTGGGCAGTTTTCCTGGTTCCACCTGCTGAGTTTATTGCTCAGCCTATATAGGAAGACTGCCGGTGGCGGCGGGCCCACCACTGGTGGGGTTGCCACCGAAGGGGTGACACCAAAGGGGGTTGCCCCTTTAGGGGAGCCACCTCGGGGGAGAAATGAGGGCGAGGGCTGGACACTTTGTCCAAACATTTGTATAGAGGGAGGCATTCAATAGTGGGGCTTCTGTTTAAAGTGGTGCTGAGGTTGGGTTGAAGTTGTAATGTTTGTGGGTTTGTCTGGAGATGGGGATCCAGGGAGTGCCTTCGTTGAAGGTGGGGCAGCTATTCCGGTGGTGTTGGGGAATAGAAGAAGAAATGTTGGCAGGTCAGCAGGCTGTTCTAGGGGAAGGGTGGTCAGAAATCTAGTAGCTGTTCCCCTTTCCGGCTGTCCTGCCACTCTTTGACCTCGGGGAGCACTGCCAACATCCCACATAACCTTACCTTGCTCCTCTGCAATGCCAGGTCAGTCCAGAATAAATCAGAACTCATCCATGATTTGATCATGGATGAAGGGGCTGACCTGATGTGTATTACTGAGACTTGGTTGGGGGAGGCTAGTGGTCCAGTCTGGTCCCAGCTTCTCCCGTCAGGATATTCTGTAGAGGAGCAGGTGAGGGGACGTGGGCGGGGATGTGGAGTGGCTGTGGTCTATAACATCTCCCTTACCAGGGTCCCTGTTAGGGTATCGGACCATATCGAATGTGTGTGCTTGAGTTTGGGGACCAGGGATAGATTGGGACTTCTGTTGGTGTACCGATCGCCCCGCTGCCCAACGGAATCCCTTACTGAGCTCACGGACTTGGTCGCGGAACTTGCGTTGGAGTCTTCCAGACTTTTGGTGCTGGGGGACTTCAATGTTCATTTTGGGACCAATTTGTCCGGGGCAGCTCAGGAGTTCATAGCGGCCATGACGACTATGGGCCTATCCCAGGCAGTCTCTGGATCGACGCATATTGCAGGTCACACACTTGATTTGGTCTTTTATTCTGATCAGGGTGGTGTTCCTGGGTGGGGACTCCTACGATTTCCCCGTTGTCATGGACGGACCACCATCTGGTTAAGGTTGGACTTACAACCGCTTTCCACTTTCGCAGGGGCGAGGGGCCTATTAGAATGGTCTGCCCGAAGAGGTTACTGGATCCGGTTGGATTCCAAGAAGCCTTGGAGGGATTTAATGTTGGCTCTACTGGTGATCCTGTTGATGCCCTGGTTGAGAACTGGAACAACTTGCTCACCAGGGCAGTAGACACGATTGCTCCTAAGAGTCCCCTCTGACCTGCTTCAAAATTGGCCCCTTGGTATACGGAAGATCTACGGGGGCTGAAGTGGCAAGGTAGGCGACTGGAGCGCAATTGGAGAAAAACTCGACTCGACTCTGACAGATTACGACATGGAGCACATTTAAAGATCTATGCTCAGGCGATACGTGTGGCAAAGAAGCGGTTCTTTTCTGCCCATATTGCCTTTGCGAGTTCATGTCCGGCGGAGTTGTTCAGGGTTGTGAGGGGACTAGTATCTGCTCCCTCTCCCTTGAACCAGAATTTGGAGGCATCAGTTACCCGCTGTGGTGTGTTTAATGAATTTTTCGCAGACAAAATCTCTCGGATTCGGGCTGACCTAGATGGGGACTCCACAATTAATTTGATGTCTGAACTGGAGGTGTCCGACAACTCCTCTTATACGATTCGACAGGATCAATTTCAGTTTGTGACTCCTGATGATGTGGACAAGTTGCTTGGAGCGGTGAGGCCTACCACTTGTCCTCTTGATCCTTGTCCAACATGGCTTGTTCTATCTAGCAGGGAGGCTGTTGTAGGTGGCCTGGTAGAAATCATAAATGCTTCTCTGAGGGAGGGCAGGATGCCTCCTTGTCTTAAGGAGGCAATTATTAGACCTCTTCTAAAGAAGCCTGTGTTAGATCCCTCAGAGTTGAGCAATTATAGGCCAGTTTCCAATCTCCCATGGCTGGGCAAGGTAACTGAGAGGGTGGTGGCCTCTGAGCTCCAGGCGGTCTTGGAGGAAACTGATTATCTAGACCCATTTCAAACTGGTTTTCGGGCGGGCTATGGGGTGGAGACTGCCTTGGTCGGCCTGATGGATGATCTCCAATTGGCAATGGTCAGACGAAGTGTGACTCTGCTGGTCCTCTTGGATCTCTTGGCGGCGTTCGATACTATCGACCATAGTATCCTTCTGGAACGTCTGAGGGGGTTGGGGGTGGGAAGCACTGTTTTACAGTGGTTCCGCTCCTACCTCTCGGACAGATTCCAGATGGTGTCGATTGGAGATTGTTGCTCTTCAAAATCTGAGCTTAAGTATGGTGTCCCTCAAGGCTCCATGCTTTCTCCAATGCTTTTCAACATCTACATGAAACCGCTGGGAGAGATCATCAGGGGATTTGGAGCTGGGTGTTACCAGTATGCTGATGACACCCAGATCTACTTCTCCATGTCAACTTCTTCAGGAGTTGGCATATCCTCCCTAAATGCGTGCCTGGAAGCAGTAATTGGCTGGATGAGGGAGAATAAACTGAAGCTGAATCCAGATAAGACGGAGGTACTTATTGTGCGGGGTCGGAACTCTAGAGACGATTTTGATCTGCCTGTTCTAGACGGGGTCACACTTCACAAAGGAACAGGTTTGCAGTCTGGGAGTACTTCTGGATCAACGTCTCTCCTTGGTTTCTCAGGTTGAGGCGGTGGCCAGGGGTGCTTTCTGTCAGCTCCGGCTGATACGCCAGCTGCGCCCGTTTCTCGAGATCAATGACCTCAAAGCAGTAGTACATTTGTTGGTAACCTCCAGACTGGACTTCTGTAATGCGCTCTACGTGGGGCTGCCTTTGTACGTAGTCCGGAAACCAGGGGCGTCTCTAGGGTAGGGCAGGCAGGGCACATGCCCCGGGTGCCACTTGAAGGGGGGCACCATTTTTTAAAATGAAAAAAAAAAATTTTAATGGCCATCAAAAACAAAATGGCCACCACACATGCTCAAATGGCCTCTGCAAGGCCCTAGTATCTGGGGAAAGTCAAATTCTCCATTTATGTTTAAAACTTATGTAATAGTGATGCTACAATGCATAGTAGAGAATTAGACAGGCACTTCTGTTTAGTTTTCCAAGTACACCTCCATATAGTATTTGGGTATTTCATGAGCCCCAGCATACTGAAATTTGTAGTTTTCCAGCATTTTTTGGTCTGGCTATGTCCACTGCTAAATAGTTTTTGAAATATTAAAAGATTAACGAGCTTAACTTGTATTTTTGAACTGATATTATGGTAAAGTTATCTGAAAGATGGGTGTCAGATGTTTGGACAGGGGGTGCAATTTCAGTGCTTGCCCTAGGCGCTATTTCCCTAGATACGCCTCTGCCAGAAACTTCAGTTGGTTCAGAATGCGGCAGCCAGGTTGGTCTCTGGGTCATCTCGGAGAGACCACATTACTCCCTTGTTGATGGAGTTACACTGGCTGCCAATAGGTTTTCGGGCAAAATACAAAGTGCTAGTCATAACTTATAAAGCCCTAAACAGCTTAGGCTCTGGGTATTTAAGAGAGCGTCTTCTTCGCTATGAGCCCCACCGGCTGCTGAGGTCACTTGAGGAGGTCCGTCTCCAGTTACCACCAACTTGTTTGGTGGCTACACAGAGACGGGCCTTCTTGGCTGCTGCCCCGAGATTGTGGAATGTGCTCCCTGCTGAGATACGATCCTCCCCATCTCTGGCAATTTTCAGAAAACACCTGAAAACACATCTCTTCAGCCAGGCTTTCTCAGCTTTTTAAAACTTGTTTTTAAATTGTTTTGATTATTTAATTGTTGTTTTATGATGTTTTTAATTGTTAATCATTGTTTTATGTTTTATAATTTTTGTTTAATTATTAATTGATTTTAATGGTGTTTTAATGTAAACCGCCCTGAGCCTTTTGGAAGGGCGGTATAAAAGTTTTAAAAATAAATAAATAAATAAATAAATAAATAAATAAATAAATAGATAGATATAAAGTTGGCTTTATAACACACCTATCAAATACTTGTGTGAAATGAAATCGAACTTCAAATATTTAATGTATGGGATAGTCAAATCAAGTGCCATACACATACAAAGCTTTAGACGTATGGATAAGCACATTTAATAAAGTAATTATTATCAATTCAAATTGTTCAGCAGATTTAGTGTTTATCTTCTCCAAATTTCATGAATTAATACAAGCTCTATTGTGGGAGTTCTGATTTTCCTCTGCTATGGCAATAAAGGCTTGCTGGCTTACTTGTCTGTTTGTTTTGACAGCAAACATCAAGTTGCCAAAAGAGAATAAAATCCTCAAAGTACTATATAAGAACCAATTATAAATGAAACTTGACATTCAGCAATAAAATAATCAACAGTAAATTGTTAATCATCAAAATCCTTTCCCAAGTTATATTAGATTTTGCATCGCAATGCATGTGGGATGAATCATATAGGAACAGATGCCTGCTAAGAGGCAGGGCCCACGTCATTAGGGTTTTGAACACAAGCTTCTTAAATTGCACCTGGAGGATTTTGGGTTGTACAGAGTACTTCCTGGGGAAGAGGAGATTTGCAAAAATCACACACCCCTGCATGCAAGTGACTGTGCTTTTGAAGAAGAACCACAACCACAGGGGGCTTGCATCCTTTGGCTGCATGTGCGCAGTGTTAGGATTTAAGCCATTGTTTAGAATATTGTTTCTTTTTATAAATATTTGGCGGTGTGGTTGTGAGAAGCTGATTTTTTTAAAAATGGCAGAATATTTTATTGCAATATGTCTGGGAAGGAAAACCATCCAGAGTAGCTAAAACTGAGATGCTGAAGCATAAATGGGAAGTAGGTTTGGGATTAGGAGGCAGTTTGATTGTGGTTGAAGGTTTCCATCCTATCCCATTCATTATAGGATCAAGCATTTAATTAGCATGATAATTAGCATAAGGTAAAGTGCCATCAAGTCGGTGTCGACTCTTAGCGACTATAGAGCCCTGTGGTTGTCTTTGGTAGAATACAAGAGGGGTTTACCATTGCCTCCTCCCTCGCAGTATGAGATTATGCCTTTCAGTATCTTCCTATATAGCTGGATTCAATTCAACCACATATCAAATTGCAGATTTTGATTTGTACAGACCCCTACATTGCTCCATCTTTATAGGAACATATGAAGCTGCCATATACTGAGTCAGACCATTGGTCCATTTAGCTCAGTATTGGCAGCAGCTTCTCCAATATTACAGGCTATAGTCTCTCTTGGCCCTATCTTGGAGTTGCCAGGCAGGGAACATGGAACCTTCTTTGTTCTTCCCAGGGTGACCCCATCACCTAAGGGAATATCTTACAGTGTTCACACATGTCTCACATTCAAATGCAAACTAGGGCAGACCCTGCTTAGCAAAGGGGACAATTCATGCTTGCTACCACAAGACCAGCTCTCCTCCTCAAAGGTTATATAACCTTACTCAGGCATACCATGGAAAATATAGGCTATATGATCGATCTATCTATCTATCTATCTATCTATCTATCTATCTATCTAATTCTCCAAGGCGTACCCATGGCTAATCTTGTGTGTGGCAGCTCTTGCGAGAGTTTGCCAGCAGAAGCACTTGATTGGGCAGTGAGGATTCCATATGCAGATAGTAGGAGGAGCCTGTGGCACCATGGTGATTGGGCAGTGGGGATTCCATATGCAGATAGGGAGGAGGAGCCTGTGATGGTTAAGTTCAGATGGAATGCAACTGTTGCTGGTCAGAAGATTTTCTTGATAGTAGAGGAAAGGAGCTCTTTCCTCCCTCACAACCCCTCTCTTCACAGACCCCTGCCCCCCCTCTTATATATAGGATAGTGGGCAGGGGTCTGGGAGGGAGGAAAGAACCCCTTCAAGAGAAGGAGGCTGCCGTTGTGTGAATTAGATGAGGAAACAAGATGAACAAGATATGTTAACTAAGGAAGGGAGAGAGAAAGAGAGAAAGAAAGGGAGGGGAAGAAAGACAGAGGGGAGGGGAGAGGGGAGGAGAAAAAAAGAGAGAGAGAAAGAAAGAAGGGCGAGGGATGGGCCTGAGCCTGTCAGTGGCCTGAGGGGAACAAGTGGCCATGGTGGCAGCAGCAGCAGCAAGGAAGGGCCCAGTCAACCACTGCTGCTCTTTGGGGCTACTGAGGGCATTGGCAGAGGGAGACAGGCAGGCAAGGGATGGGCCCGGGCCTGACAGCAGCCTGAAGGGAGTGAACGGCCATGGAGGTGGCGGCAGTGAGGAATGACCCAGTCTCCTCTGGTGCTGCTCCTGTGGGGGGGAGCAGGAGCGGGGTGAGGGTGGGGAGGTCTCTGGGGATAAGGGGCTGCAGCTTGGCCAATAGGCACCAGCAGTGCTGCAGCCACAACCAAGAGGGGTGAGGGGAATGGAGTAAAGGGATGGAGGAGTGACCAAGATGGGTGAGGGTGATGGAAGCAACGGGATCAAGGAGGAGGTGCAGGAGTGCGGCTCAGGTGAGCATGGAGAGATCTCTGAAATGAGGGGGGCTGTGGCAGGAGGTGAGGAGAGCAATCAAGTACTAGCACGCAGATGCTCTGCGCGGGTTAAGTTAGTTTAATACATTGTGTTTACTAATGATATGCTGAGCATTTTGAAGTTTCGTGTACAATCCTCTTCGTGATTCGGGAAGGGAAAGAGAAGGGGGGAATGAAGATTGGAGAAGGAAAAGAGGAATAATTGGAGGCTAGAAACATCCTTTATGCTGCCTATTAAACATATTTTGTGCAAGTTCACAAGGATTGTATATCTTGCTTATAAGGACAGTCAGAAACATAGGATATTGGTAGCAGCTTTTAGCCTCTCTCCTTGGAAGCATTTTTCTCTCTGAAGCATTTACTATTTGACATGCTCCAGCTTACTGTTGAATGAATACTGATTGTAACAGTCATCTGATTTATTTTGTAATAAATATCCCTCTTCTCTTTCTGTGAGAACAATTTATCAGTGTTTCGTATAAGCAGCTTTTTGAATGGGACTGCCCACCCAAAACCTAATTATGTACAGAAAGTATGTGACAGCCATTTTAAAAGCCATTTGTAAAGTGAAAGACTGGCAAAACGGTAATGATTTAAAAGGCTAATGTAGTCCGGTCATGGAACTTTAAAATTCCAAACTGTCAATTTCCTTGAGTACAGTTTAAAAGATTTCTAGATATAGCTTGACTTTTGTCTGGTTGACATTGCTGAGCAGGATATTCTGGTTGACATTGCTGAGCAGGATATTCTTTTATATGCATGCTTAATTTTAATCAAAGATCTAAATGCATGTAATGATTATTGGAGCATAGATAGAACTGAGAATTATGGTGCTTTCAGTTGTACTACAACTAGGACTGAATTTATGCACATCTCAGAATATAGTCTGAAAGCGTATGATACAGCAACTTTGCTTAAGCTCAGCAGGTTGTGGTCTGGTGATTGGATGGGAAACTACTTGAGAATCCTTGCATATACCATCTTGAGTTCCATCTCAGAAGAAAAACCACATATAATTGTTATAATCATAATAACTGCTATAAAATTTTTTTAAAAAACACAATTTACTATAATTGTAGATTAGAGAATGTCCCTGACTTCACAGTGCAGCACTTCACAGTGCGGCAGCAACACAAAGAAATACAATGTAGAAGGAATACAATAATTGATACAATGATTAAAATTAGTGCTAATGGGAGCTTCCATTTCAGTTGATTAGCTGCCACAGTGGATGCAAACAGGATCAGAAACATGGTGGAGTAAAGGCTTAAAGTCCCCACACACTACGGTCCCAATCTGAATTGCACCCCCCCCCAACCAGCTATTTAGTAAGACAAAAAACAAAAACTGCCTTTTAATCCCTAGGACTGCCTTTTACATGCGCAGTAGCCCTGGTGGCTTGCTAACACTGAGGTTTCACTGAACAGAACTTGCTGTTATTGTTTACTGATTTAAAAATAGGAAAGCACCCTAAATGTATCTTAAATAAATTAATAAAAATGACTCTTTCTTCTTTGGATTTGTAAAAGTATAGAAAATAGCAAATATTGACCTTTCATCATTTTTAATGAAAGCAAACTCAAACTACATGTTACTTTAGACATCTGCTTGTTCCTCTATTATGTTTAAATATTCTCTGTGGGTTTTTTTGGTTTTTTTTAACACAGATCACTGGCTAATAGTTTAAGAGTCCAGAATATATTTCTGAATAGGGTGTTAATGACCTTGACACACCCTGATGGGGAAGCTATAATGAGTATAAGAGATAAATGTTTTCTACCTGATGGGAAGGGTGGTTGTAAGGTGCCTCATGCACCCCACCCTGCAGCCAGAGGTTTGTATGTGCTCAGTGAAAAGAAATAGACGTTTCAGGCATCTTCTCTGTAAGGCAAAGGTATTCAGTTTTGAAGAGCATAAAATGGAGAAGCTGGGCAGAGAGCTGAAGCAACTTGGGGTTCAAGACTGCTTTCTGGGGATCTGATCTAACCTGTTGCTGACTTGTAGGCAGCAGTGGTCATTGAGTGCTGCTCCGGGGGGCAAGTACAACTTTAAATGGTGGCTGCTGGTGCCCGGTAAGCTCTACACAGCCGTGTCAGCCAACCCAGCATCCCATAGGGAGACTACCCCACCCAAGATACTCAGTTGGCTTCCATGCATGTGCACAGGCCATTTGAGGGGTTAACATGGCACAAACCTGCCATACTGCAGGGGTGAGGCAGCCTCCGCATGGGATGCTGGGTTGGCTGGCACAGCCGCATAGAGCATACCACCTTCATCGCCCCCTGCTGGAGTGGCGCTCACTGGCCACTACTTCTTGTAGGACATCTCTGCTATTTCAACTCCATCTAATGATCAACACATCTATTTGTTAATAAACCAAATAGTGTCAAATCTTTATTTTGGTCTATGACCAGCATTACAGCAAAATAAACAAGAAACAATTAGGACTATCTACTCCTACAAAATAATAGGGGATCTCTATAAAATTACCTAAAACACCTAAACCAAATAGTGTGACACCATAAGCTTCAGTGAGCTCTCCTCCAAAGGGATCCAGAATCCAAGCAGTAGCAAATTCATAGAACATCTCACTGCTCAGAGAAATAGGGAGCCACTGTGTAATTATTTTTAAGCATAAACCCAAATTCCTTTTACCTACAACTACTAGGAGTGAAGCAAAACCATGTTACAAGAACTCATGGATATCCTAGTAGAGGCTGAATGTTACCCTTTATGAGGTCTAGCTCATGCTTTATTCGTCTTTCAATAATGTTAGTAGAGATAAACTTGTTCTATTTTTATCCCAGAACAGAAGTGAAATTCTTGGTCACATAAGAACAGCCCTGGTGCATAAGGTCTATCTAGTTCAGCATCCTATTTCACACAGTGGCCCACCAGATGCCTCTGAGAAGCCCACAGGCAAGAGGTGAGGGCACACCCTCTCTCTTGCTTTTGTTCCCTTGCAACTGGTATTGAGAGGCACCTTGCCTCTGAGGTTGGAGGTGGCCTATAGTCACGAGACTAGTAGCTATTGATAGACCTGTCCTCCATGTATTTAGCGAAGCCCCTTTTAAAGGCATCCAAGCTAGTGGCCATCACCACATCTTGCGGCACAGAATTCCAAAAATTAATTATGTGCTGTATGAAAAAGTATTTCCTTTTGTTGATTCTAAATGTCCTGACCTTCAGTTTCATGGGATTATCCATAATTCTAGTGTTTTGAGAGAGGGAGAAATATTTTCTCTGTATACACTCTCTACTCCATGCATAATTTTATACACCTCTATCATGTCTTACTGTTGTCACCTCTTTTCCAAACTAAAAAGCCTCCTATGCTGTAGCCTTGCCTCATAAAGAAGGGGCTCCAGGCCCCTAATCATCTTGGTTGCTCTCTTCTGTACCTTTTCAAATTCTACAATGTTCTTCTTAAGATACAGTGACCAGAACTATATGCAATACTCCAAATGTGATTGTACCATAGAGTTTTATAAGGGCGTTATAATATTAGTATTTTTATTTTCAATCCCCTTCCTAATGTTCCCTAGCATGGAATTTTCCATTTTCAAAGCTGCCATGCACTGAGTTGACACTTTCAACAAGCTGTCTACCATGACCATAAGATCTCTCCTGGTCAGTCACCAACAGCTCAAACCCCATTAGTGTATATGTGAATTTGGGATTTATTTATTTTGGCACCAATATGCATCTCTTTTAACTTCCTTACATTGAACTGCATTTGCCATTTTGTCACCTACTCACCCAGTTTGGAAAGATCCTTTTGGAGCTCCTCACAATCACTTTTGGATTTCACTACCCTAAATAGTTTGTTGTCATCTGCAAATTTGGCCACTTCACTGCTTACCCCATCTTCTAGATCATTTTTGTATAAGTTAAAGAGTACAGGTCCCAGTACAGATCCTGGGAGACTCCATTTCTTACTACTACTACTTCTACTACTTCTACTAATTATTATTTATTATTATTATGTTGTTTACACAGTCAGACAGGTGTTATTGACTGGTTTGTTTTATCGAGACATCGAGTCCTTCCCAAAGACCTGGGATGGCTGAATTTTATTATCAGTATTGTTGCTGTTATTATTATAGATATCGTTGCAGAATATAGGCTGTTCCCAGTAAAGTTGCTTTTTATAATTGGCTGATGGTGATTTCTGTGGCCCCTATGGTGTTGAGGTGCTCTTCAAGTTGTTTTGGAATTGCACTTAGGGTGCCAATTACCACTGGAATTATTTTGGTCTTCTTCTGCCACAGCCTTTCAATTTCAATTTGTACAGTAGATCTTTGTATTTGGTTATTTTTTTTATATTTCTTTTTCTTCTATTCTGCTATCCCCTGGTATTGCTATGTTCATCATTTTAACTTGTTTTTCTTTCTTCTCGGCTACAGTTATATCTGGTGTATTGTGTGGCAGATGTTTGTCTCTTTGTAGTCGGAAGTCCCATAATATTTTTGCATCTTCATTTTCTACAACTTTTTCAATTTTATGGTCCCACCAATTTTTGGCTACAGGTAGCTAGGGATGTGCCCGAACCGGTTTGGAGGCCATGCTGGAGGCCTCCGAACTGGTCTGGTTCCGAGCCGGTCTGGCGGCTTGGCACAGAGGGGGGTTGTAGCTTTAAGGGCCAGGGGCAGCAGGGAGGAACGCTGCCACCCCAGAAACTTTTACAAAAAGCACAGCGCCGGAGGGGGAAGAGCGGCGGGGGGGGTAAGTACTACACCCCCGCCCTTAAAGCTACAACCCCCCTGTGCCCATCCGGACCGGTTCGGAGGCATGCACATCCCTACAGGTAGCTTGTATTTTTGCAGATGTTCCAGTGTATCATCCCTGCTACCTTGTCATGCCTTTGTTTGTAGTCAGTCTGTGCAGTCTTTTTACAACAGATGATTAGGTGGTCCACTGTTTCATCTGCTTCTTTACAAAGGCGGCACTTGCTGTTTGTTGTTGATTTTTCTACATTTGCTCTTATTGCATTTGTTCTTAGTGCCTGTTCTTATGCAGCCAATATTAAACCCTCAGTTTCTTTCTTCAAGTTGGCATTCTTAAGCCATTGCCAGGTCTTGATGATGTTTGATTTTCCACTTATATTGTGCAAATATTGACCATACAGTGGCTTATTTTTCCATTTTTCTGCTCAATTCTTGACTTGTTCTTTCTTGTAGGCCTACTTTGTTTCATTGGTGTTTAATAGTTCCTTGTTATTGACCGTTATTGACCCTTTTAAGTGCATCTTCTTCATTGTCCTTGATATATTCTTCAAGGCCTCTTTTCTCCTCCTCTACTGTTTGATGGACTTGCAGCATTCCTCTTCCACTTGAGCTGCAAGGGAGGTATAGCCTATCTACTATTAAAAAGGTATGTCTGCTCTGGTTTATTTACCAGAGGTATAAATAAAGGTATATTTACCTCTGCTAATTGAGCAGACATACCTTTTTAAATGGTGTGTTTTATATATTTATTAGAGTGAGAGCAACTGTCCTATTTAATCCAATAGAGCATGCCTCTCAGTGGATGCTGGTGTGCCTCCCTTTGTTTCTTTTAGATTCTGAGCCCCATTGGGGCAGGCAACCATCCTCTCATTCATTACTATGTAAACTAATTTGAACTTTTTGGTTGAACAGTGGTATACTACTACTACCACCACCAGCACCACCACTAATTATTATTATTATTATTATTATTATTATTATTATTATTATTATTATTATTAATACCGCTGAGGTAGTTTTAATATTTAATTAAAATATTTCTGTCTTGCCTCAAGGCAGAGTGCTATCATTGTTTTTGACTGTCATGTTTAAAAAGTATGCAATGTATACATGTGATCCTAGCAAAGGATAATATGTGGAGACCCGTCTGCATTTGCCATTAGCCCCATCTGGTGGCTACTCAAGGTTGTGTCTTCTCTGTTGCTACCCTGAGGCTTTGGAATGCACCCCCTGCAGAAATAAGAGCCTCCCCATCTCTGACAGCTTTTTAAAAGGGCTGTGAAGACACATTTATTCATCCAGACTTTTAATTATATTTACAAAATTTGTCCTTGTTTTAATTTGTTTTAATGTTTAATGTTTTAATTCTTGACTTGAATTTATTGTAAACCACCCAGAGACATGTGTTTGGGGTGGTATATAAATATGCTAAATAAACAAGCATGCTTATTCTTTTAAAAAATCACTTTTGATTTACATTGTTTGTTTATTTGTTTGTTTGTTTATTTATTTATTTATTTATTTATTTATTTAATATATTTTTGTACCACCCTAAACTTACGTCTCTGGGCGGTTTACAACAAAATAAAAACAGGAATTAAAACATTCGTTAAAACAAAAACAAAAAGATTAAAACATTACAACAATTTAGAATTTTAAAACAATATTTTAAAACAGCATTAGAACCATTAAAACAATATTAATTAAAAGCCTGGGTGAACAGATGCGTCTTTAAAGACTTTTTAAAAGCTGTCAGAGATGGGGAGGCTCTTATTTCACTAGGGAGCACATTCCAAAGCCTTGGGGGCAGCAACAGAGAAGGCCCATCCCTGAGTGGCCACCAGATGAGCTGGTGGCAAATGCAGACGGACCTCTCCTGATTATCTCAGTGGGCAGTGAGCTTCATAACGAAGAAGACGTTCTCTTAAATACCCAGGGCCCAAGCTGTTATGTTATAGGTTATAACCAACACTTTGTATTTTGCCCAGGAATATATTGGCAGCCAGTGTAGCTCCTTCAATACAGGAGCTGTACTGTAAAGGTGGCTGATCAACAGGAGGTACTTTGGTTTTCCTCTCTGTCTGCTCACAATCATGAGGTCACAAAGTATGTTCTGTATTAGAAAAACCAGGATCTGAAAGAGACATTTTGATAGAAATAGGACTAGGAAAACCAGAGCGGACAGTCAAACAAATGAATCACTAACAAAACGGGGTTCTCTATTGTAAAGACTCAAATCCTAGCTAAAACAAAAACAAAAAAGAAATGGTATAGGTCACAGGAGAAGTGAGTTGTGACTGAGAGAAGGGATGGATTCATACAATGTGCTGCAAGTAAGTAGGAAAGAATCAGAGGTTCCCAGGGAATGTGCACTCTCGATGCAAGTCACAAATTTGGCTCATTTCGCGATGTCTGAACCTGGAAATGTCAGGTTTCCGCCGCCACCCAATATTCACTCAACATGTGTAACCAACATTTGAGGTTGGCTTGACGATGTTGGATGGTGGTAGGAACCCAAAATTCTCCATCTGACAGGGTGGGTTCAGTTGATGAGCTGAACTTGTGGCTCACGCTGGGAGCACATACTCCCCAGGAACCTCTAGTTCCCTCCTACTTACTTCCAATGGGTTGTGTGAACTCACCAAGGAAAGGATGACTTGCAGAAAGCATGGCATAGCAGATGTTATTGAATGCAATAAAACATAGGTTTGGTTACGCCGGTGTGTGATGACAGAGGAGGCCTAGTGTATATGTGTGGGGGAAAGAGGCAGAAGATTTCACAGAAATCTCAGTATGAAGGGCAGTGGTGCCATTAGCACATATGAATGGTAACAATTTGAGGAACTAAATGTTATCCATCGCTATATCCTGAAGTATATGGTTTTTAGTGGTTAACTTCTAATTCAAGAAGTGTAGTACTAATAGTGATGTCAGTTTCTTCTTCTCTGTATCAAAGTGAGGAAGAGGAAAACTGTTGAACCAAGGAAAAGTCACTTGGTCTGTCTGAAGCTCTAGGGGGGAAATATATTGGGTACCAATCCTTTGTTTTTCCAGTCATAGAAACATAAGCAGTAAATCTGTAAGTTGAATGAATCACCTCTTCTTTGACAGAGAGGGGAGTATCATGAGCAATTTTAGAACAATTTCTCCACCCTCTGATATGTTTAGCCATATAAATTGGGGAGTGTCAGCAAATTACAGGCAATTATTACAAGAGGCTTTACAAAATCTATACAAAAAATGGAAAAGAGAAAGAAACAAGATCACCCCCATTCTCTACTGAAATTGCTGTGTTTCCTTTAAAGAAAAGGAAGCAAGTTTTGAAAAATGACTTGCACTCCTAAAGGTAATGGGTTTTTTTGCACAGCAACCTGGAAATATGAGGCTTTCCAACTTAGACAAGGACACAGTTGCCATAATAGTATGCAAGAAGGTATCTTTGACGGAGTTAAAAATTTGGAAGCTGAATTTAAACTTCTAATTTCATGCTTATATATCAGTTCCGTGATAATCCTGACATCTTATGTGAGTAGAAGGTTTAGAGGTATTTTAGATTCTACTAAATCAAATAATAATTTTGACCTCTGTTCTTCTGTTTGAAGTCCCGCAAATTTTCTTGCAAATTACATTGTGAATGTACGGGGTGGGGGGTGGGGCAGGAATGATATTAAAAGGCATGTGTTATGCCTTTAAAATGTAATAGAAGGACTAAGTGCCTCCAAAGACTGAAAAAGAAATGTTAAGAAACAAAGGTTATAATAATAATAATGTCCTTATGAATTAGGAAAGTTTTAAATCAAATACTTATGTAAACTGTGTTTTTCTTCGTGTCTTCTCAGGGTTGCTCTTGTGGAAAATATTCCTGAAGGAATAAACTATTCAAACAGTGCACCATCCCATTTGTCTCTTTTCCAAGGCTGGATGAATTTACTTAATATGGCTAAAAAGTCTGTTGACATAGTATCCTCCCAATGGGACCTCAGTCATGGTCATCCATCTGCATGTCAGGTATGTTTTATTTGAAATGTTCATGTCTTTGTTCATCAGCTTGGTTTGCATTTTATTGCTCATCCTCCTCTGAACTGCTGAGGTACAGCTTAGAAGATTAGAATGTCTCTTTTGCATGCTATTGGCATGCTATTTTCTTATTGTAAGCGCCATTTGCCTGTAGAATAATCTCCCAAAGTAAGTGATGGGAGCCTAATCACATAAAAATTTTAATGCTGAAATGCAGGTAATACTGGAAAACAAATTTTAAAGACAACTTCCCTAATTCAACTACAGAATTTTTGGAATGGACTTGATTTTGGACCAAATGGGTAAACAAATTGAAACTTAATCCAGATAAAATAGTTGGGGGTTCTGATTATTCCAGAGGGAATGTTCAGCCTGTTCTGGGTGGGGTTCCATTCCCCAAAAACAGCAGGTTCACAGTTTCCTTCCTGGATCCATCCCTTCTTAGGGATGTGCAGATGATGGTGATGACTAGGACTGTTTTTTTAAACCAATTTAATCAGGTATACTAATTGTGTCCTTTCATGGGGACATTAGACCTATCCACAGTCATTCATGTATTGTTCACCTCTAGTTTGATTACTATAACCCATGTTGCATTGGACTGCCCTTTATAATGGTCAAGCAACTTTGATTGGTTCTAACTGCAGCAGCTAGAATATTGTCTGGGACTTGCAGAATGGATCACATCAGGCCAATTTTGTGTCAACTTCACTGGCTACCAATTTGTTTCTGTAGCCAATTCAAAGTGCTGGTTTTGGCCTTTAAAGTTCTAAACATTGTGGGATTGGGTTATCTCAGGAACCACCTCCTCCCATATGAACATTATCAACAACTGTGCTTCTTTCTTTGTTTTAAAAGGGTTATATTTTCTATGTGTATATAAAGTTTATAGGTTGCCTGAGTACAGGTCTAAGAGATGCAATATACTGTATAGGCTTGAGAATTTGTGAAGAAAGACCTCTATCAGAGTGGTAATTTATCAAGGTTGCTTAGCAGCCACTTTGGTTGCTAAGGGAATAGTATAAAGGCTGAAAAATTTAAGCTCGAAGCAGAAGCAGGAAGAAGATTGGTCAGCTGTCCAACACACTGGATATTGGCATTGGTCAAAAGATGACTGGACACAATCCTCTCAGGGATTGAGTAAGGGCCTGTGAGCTCTAAAGGGAGAGCTTTATAAAGGGCTGCAAGAAGACTCAGAGAGGAGTGTTAACGATATTGCTCCTGGGGAAATTGGCAGACACCCTCTGACTACTTTTGGGCTTGTGTGGGGAACTAGCAAGTTTGGATGAAGCAGCTCATTTTCATAATAAATTTGTGCAAAGCTTCAGTCGCAGAAATGACTGACAGAGAGTTTGAAGTTCAAAAATAGAATCAGGTTTATAAGAGCCACCTAATGGCACAGTGGGGAATCAACCTGTCTAGAGAGCAGGAGGCTGTTGGTTCAAATCCCCATTGATGTGTTTCCCAGAATATGGGAAATTCCTATATTGGGCAGCAGCAATATAGGAATGTGCTGAAAGGCATAATCTCATACTGCGGAGAGAAGGCAATGGTAAACCCCTCCTGTATTCTACCAAGAAAACCACATTACTCTGTGGTCGCCAGGAGTCGACACTGACTTGATGGCACAATCTTTCCTTTTCTTTTGGGGGCTACAGGAAAGAAATCTTGATTGCCAAGCAACACAATATTAACTAACAAAATTAACAAGGCTAATTAAGCAATAGGACTAAATTGAAGCTCATGAAGAGGCGTTTTGACTTGATCCAAA
Organism: Hemicordylus capensis; assembly: GCF_027244095.1. Lineage (NCBI taxonomy): Eukaryota > Metazoa > Chordata > Lepidosauria > Squamata > Cordylidae > Hemicordylus > Hemicordylus capensis. The sequence continues at coordinate 385,982,576 of NC_069657.1, read as the reverse complement.
TTAAATCTGATAACCGCCTGGTGCGCTTTAACCAATTGAACTCACCAGTCGGAGACTGTTGAAAACTTTATTTGACTCTGCAGAGCAAACGCGCACCCTGGGAATTGTTTAACAAAGCAGGAAAATCCAAAATGGTGACTGCCCAGGGTTTCTATACAAAATGGATACAAATTTAGCACATGCAGCAATAACACCTCTTGACAGGTAGTCTAACGATACATCACCATATTAGTTCTTAGAAGATAACAATACTAGTTTTGTTAGTGTTTTTAATTGTTGGTTACCTACTGAGCTGTCCCTATCAGGCTACAGAGCTCGACCTATCGGAATTCATCCCTGCCTCGGATGCAGGAAGGAATATCACTTAACAATTTGTTGCAATGTTCCAAGATTGTAAAAGCGGGTGAGAGCTAAAAAAAAAAATGCTGACCAGATGTTTTCTACATGCTAGCAGCCATCTCATGAAATGGCAGAGAAGGCTTTTTGCTTTTAGGAGCAGGAAATCTCAAAATGGCGTTGCTAATGCTAACTTACAGGTAACAAATCCACTCAAGGCTGACCAGAGAAATTGTCTTAGAGAATAGCTTTGAATTTAAAGAGTGCGAAGGAGAGGGGAGCCAGAGGCTTTAGAGCAGAAATAAGTATATCTAAGTCCATCCGGTGGGGTGTGTGGACCCTTGTAGCTTGACTGATGTCGAGGGCCCGCCTTCCTCTGGGACAAGGCTGATGGCAGGAGTGGGGACCCAAGTGCCACACAAGAGTCCAAGTACCATGCAAAATCCAAAGAGGGTCTGATCTCGGGAGACCCAATATCTGGGTGCTGCCAGGCATGCTGCATAGATCGGGCTTGAAAGCAGGGCCAATCTAGAGGTGACAAGCAGGATGGGAATGAGAGCCCAAACACAGCAAGATGGTGTAGCTAATGTCCAAATGCATGGACATGCAAAAGGTGAATCTGAGGAAGAGATACATGGTTTAGTGGTCTCCAGGGCTGAAATAGGCAGCATCTTGCCCTGAAGTGGAATGCTGACCACACCTTTCTGTTGGAAAGAGTGACATTGGTGATTAACAACTTTGCTGGGTGTGCCTCTACCAGCACAATGAACTACTACTACTACAAATTTTTATTTACCGCTCTTCAACAAAATTATCAAAGTGGTTTACATAGAAAAATAAATAATGCATAAATAAGATGGTCTCCTATCCCCAAAGGGCTCACATTATAAAAAGAAACATAAGGTAGACACCAGCAACAGCCACTGGAGCGATGCTGTGCTGTGGTTGGCCATGTTGCTTTCCCCCTGCTAAATATAAAAGAATCACCACTTTAAAGGGTGTCTCTTTGCACAGTTAGCAGGGGTGACTCCATTCACAATGAAGTGAATGGGTTAAGGAACCTGTGTAGGGTGTAATGAAATGGGTGCATCAGATCTCATCTTGCAGTCAGGAAGAACCTTGGGGGTGTCCAGGAATGTTTTAACAAGCTTGCTTCCTGCGACCTGAGCCAGCCATTAACACTTTTGTTAGGAAAGGAGATGAGCCTGCTACTTCTTATTTCTTCCTGCAAAGGTGACAAGTTTGAACTAATCCAATGTGCCAACATAGGCGGAGAGCTTTTGTCTAATTCTTTAGAAGAATAGCACTTAATTAATTCATGTCTACTCTGGCTTCCTCACCTGGATTGGAATCAGGGAGGTGAGCAGAGGGCTAGTCCTTCTGCAGTCATGGGTTAAACCTGACCTAGAGCCAACTTTCCCGAGTTATGTGCCAAGTGATATACCTCATGAGTTTGCTCATGTGAACCAAATGGTGAACTCACGATTTCGTGGGTTCAGAGAGACAAAAATGGAAACAACAAACCTGTAGCTCCAAATCAGGTGTAGGGGTGCCCCTGGGAATCTCCAAACAAGCTATCTGGGTGCTAGACACCCAGAGTTCTGGTGTTAGACACAACAGGCTCTGTAAGACAGAAATGCGAAGCCAAGTTTTATTTTAACCAAGTTTCTAAAAACAAGCAGAGATTTGCTCCACAGACAATCAGAAACAGTGTGGTTTGTTTGGGCAGCCAATGATTTGATTGGTCACTCCCTTTCCTCAGTCCTCCCAAACACAATCCCAGAACACAACAGCATAGGTTGGTTTGCTGTTGTGGACTGCATATGGTAGCAGTGATGTCAGTAGTCGCTAGGCAGGTTTTGTCTGAGCACATCCAGATGAGAAACCATGGAGAGGGATTACTCAGCTGCTTCTCAGCCACTCTGTGCTGGCGTTTCAGTGCATGGATGTGAAGATTTTCCAACAAGATGAGAATAAACCACCAGGGTCAGTGTTACTTTCTTGTGGTCTGTTACCCTAGACAATTTTCTCCCTGTCTGGCTTAGTTCCAGCACTGAAACTAGGCTTGGGAAAGTTAGAGTTTGGATAACAGACCACAAGGAGGTAAGATGAGGGAGAGGAGGGTTCAGTTCCACTCACTCATATGTCACTTATGATCAGGCCAGCACAACATAAGGCCCAGAGGCCAGATCTGGCCTGCAGGGGCTTTTTTGCTGGCCCACAGATAGGAATATTCTGCAGCAGCAACAGGAGCCAAGAAGAGCTCTTGGTGCTGCCTACCAGCACCAGCAGCTCAATATAGTTAGTCACTTGAGACCATATATCCCCTGCCCACTTTCTCCTCAGCTTTCCTCAACTCCAACCCTCTGCCTCTGCATTAATATTTTTAGCCTATTTTCCAGTGGAGTTATGAGATCACCCAGCATTCTGTATGTCCATGTGTTTGTCCCCGTACCCCCCCCCACCATCAACTTTGCAATACCTGGGCCAATATGAACCAAATCAGGTACAGCTGTAGGGTCCCTATGTACATCTCAATGGCATAGTTTATGATGATGCCATCCACCCCAATTCAAGTTGGCAGATGCATAAATGTTTGAGGCACAAGTGGGCTAACTTGTGAACCTCCTATCCAATTTGAACCAAATTTGCAACAGCACAAATTTGTGCTGTAGCAAATTTGGGACACAAAGGGACACCTCAATTGCATAGTTTCTGATGATGTCATCCACCCTGATTCAAGATGGTAGATGCGTAAATGTTTGAGGTGCAAGTGAGCTAACTTGTGGACCATTTAACCGATTTGAATCAAATTTGGTACAGTTGTAGTGAGTGACACATAGGGACACCTCGATGGCATATTTTGTGATGATGTTATCCACCCCGATCCAAGATGGCATATGCATGAATGTTTGAGGCACAAGAGGGCTAACTTGTGGACCACCTAGCTAATTTAAACCAAATATGGTACAATTGTAGTGAGTGACACACAGGGACACCTCAACAGTATGGTTTGTGATGATATCTACCCCAACTCAAGATGGTGAACACGTGGACCTTTGAGGCACAATTGGGCTAATCGTGCATTATCATTGATTTAGACCAAATTTGGTACAGGTGTAGGGACACATAGGGATGGCTCAAGAGAGTAGTTTGTAATGATGTCATCCACGCTGATTCAAGATGGCAGACACATAAATGATTGAGGTGCAAGTGGGCTAACTTGTGAACTGCCTAACCAATCTGGACCAAATTAAGTCCAGTTGTAGGGATAGTGAAAGGAAAGTAGGCAGATTAGTTCTTACTAGATTAGTTCCCAACTTGTGGTCTGCGAGGGTACAACAAGTTGTCCATGGGCTGTGGGGGGAGGGAAGATAATAAAACATCAACCTTTGCATTAGGTGTTATCTATTTCCCACTAATAGGCCTACTGCAGGTAAATGTACTGTGATGAGTGCAATATGTTTGTGAGTGAGCATAATATATTATTAGAAATAGCTGTCTTTTTAATACCCCTTCATACAGAAGTTTGATTGCCATCAGCCATAGGCCATGTTATAAATGTTTAAAAGTGCTTGCTTATTGCTTATTTTATTGCTTGTTTATTGCTGGTCGACAAAAGCTTTCAATGACAATGTAGTGGTCTGCATAAAGGAAAAGGCTTGGAACCACTGTAATAATTTTAATATAAAAATTAATGTGCTGAAAATTGACCTCGGCCCCTCCAACCAAGTCATGGTTGGCCCCATCCCACTTGAGCACTTGAGTTGTACACCACTGCTTTTAATGAAGTATATCTCCCTCATTATATATGAACAGGGTATACATATGAACAACAAACTGACATAAGAACAGTCCTGCTGGATCAGGCCCAAGGTCCATCTAGTCCAGCATCCTGTTTCACACAGTGGCCCACCAGATGCCGCTGGAAGCCTACAGCAGGAGTTGAGGGCATGCCCTCCCTCCTGCTGTTACTCCCTGCCTTTGAGCTGGAGGTGTCCTATAGCCCTCTGGCTAGTAGCCGTTGATAGACTTCTCCTCCATGAAGTTATCCAAAGCCCTCTTAAAGCCATCCAGGTTGTTGGCTGTCATCACATCTTGTGGCAGAGAATTCCACAAGTTGATTTTGTGTTGTGTGAAAAAATACTTCTGTTTGCTGGTCCTAAATTTCCTGGCAATCAATTTCATGGGATGACCCCTGGTTCTAATGTTGTGTGAGAGGGAGAAGAATTTCTCTCTATCCACTTTCTCCAAACCATGCATGATTTTATAGACCTCTATCATGTCTCCCTGCAGTCATCTTTCTTCTAAACTAAAAAGCCCCAGGTGTTGTAGCCTTGCCTCATAAGAAAGATGCTTTAGGCCCCTGATCATCTTGGTTGCCCTTTTCTGCACCTTTTCCAGTTCTACAATGTCCTTCTTTAGATGTGGTGACCAGAATTGTACGCAATACTCCAGGTGTGGCTGCACCATAGTTTTGTATAAAGGCATTATAATATTATTAATTTTATTTTCAATCCCTTTCCTAATGATCCCTAGCATGGAATTGGCCTTTTTCTCAGCTGCCACACATTGAATCAACATTTTTAGTGAGCTGTCCACCAAGATCTCAAGATCCCTCTCTTGTTCAGTCACCGACAGCTCAGATCCCATCAACGTATACTTGAAGTTGCGGTTTTTCGTCCCAATGTGCATCACTTTACACTTGCCAACACTGAAGTGCATTTCCCATTTTATCACCTACTCCCCTAGTTTGGAGAGATCCTATTGGAGCTCCTCACAATCTGCCACATCTTCTTCGGCACTTATAAAGCATTAGTTTGAATCTGAACATATGAGTGCATTTTTAAATTATTGGTATAATAACAGTGGCAATTTAAAAGCAAAGAAATTTTGCACTTAAATTCCAAATACATGAGAATCTGAGCACCTTCCAAGAGCTCAGACTGTGCAGTAATAAATATATGAAAGAAATTATTCATTTAAATTCTGCCATCATCCTAACCTAAAGCTTCAAAGAAGGTTAAAAATAACACCCTTATCTCATTTTCCAATAACTCTGTGAAATAGGCTTGTTTGAGAGATAGTAGTTTGCTTAAGGCTTCTTGGTCACCTTTATGGTTGAGTAAGGGATTGAAATTATTTTAACTTTTGTGGCATTAAGAAGTTGCACACATTGCAAAATGACTTGGTATATCAACTTCATTATTTTGGCAACCTCAAATCTTTTTTGTATGTGAATTATGAAACCTCTCTTGAACATAGTATCTCTCAGATTCTTGGGTATTAAGGAAGAAGGATAATTAAATATGCAGTTAACAAGGACAAAAAGGGTAAAATAGTTATAGAGAAGCAGTTATCAAACTACTGCCATCAGATATATACCTGTAAACAAAAAAATAGCCATTGTTTAAACAGATTGATTCCAAAAAGCATGAAAATACACAGACTGAGGCTATTCACACCCATGCAAAACCGGGATAAGGGAGCCCAGCCCGGTTTAGCATGCATGTGTGAACCACCGGGAGTGGACCAATCCTGGTGGCACCACAGTGGCAAACCTACCTGTGAAGCCTCCCTTTACCAGTCTGTCAGCTGTGGCTGCAGGCAGCAACTGCTAGCAGACTCAGAGAGGGGAGGGGGATCCCCATAATGCACTGCTCACTTGCGCAGAGCATTATTTGGGCTCCAGAGGGTGGGGCAATATGTCCCAATACCCCGACACTCCAAGCTACTGGCAGCAGCCAGTGATCTTCTGGGCAGGTGATCCGCCCTCCCAGAGGCAAGAACCTACTCATCTGCAGGGGCGATAAGCTTTTCAAGGCTTCCTATTGGTGGCATAATAATGCTGTTTCACTTGTCATTATATATTACAAATATAATTCATAACACATGGGAGACGGTCCTAGGGGACTTGATGAGGTGTTTTGTGTGTGTGTGTGTCAATCTGCCATTTCATTTCAAGATGGCAGCCACTCAAAGTATGCCATCATATATGAACCAAATTCACAGCACTTTGGAGGGGTAACTAGAGGACCCTGACAGGGGCATTTTTTATTTTTTATTTTTGCTGATCCACCATGTTTCAAAATGTTACTCAGTTACTCAAAGTATAGACAACACTCTTTGTAGCCCATGTGTTGACAGATACAAACCAAATTCACAGTACACGGGAGCAACAGCAGGATAGAGGGCATGCCCTTATTTATTTATTTATTTATTTATTTATTTATTTAAAATATTTATACCCCACCCCTCCAGTGCAATATTGCTCGTGGCAGTTTACAACAATAACATAGACACAGCTACGAGTAACAAAATTATTATTTTTTTAAGGACAGATTAAAAACAATTATTAGGTCCAAATTAAAACTGAAAATTATAAAAATCTAAAGAAGATAAAAGAACCTACCAGATATAACAAAATAATATTAAAAAGCCTCCTTAAAAAGGCGTGTTTTAAGATTTTTTTAAAAACACTGAGGGAGGGAGCATGGCGAAGCTCTTCAGGGAGGGCATTCCAAAGCGTTCCAACTTCTTGCCTGTGAGCTTCTCAGAAGCGTCTGGTGGGCCACTGTGTGAAAAAGGATGCTGGAGTAGATAGACCTGATCCAGCAGGGCTGTTCTTTTGAAGGGATCCTAGGGAGATATCTATCTATCTATCTATCTATCTATCTATCTATCTATCTATCTATCTCCAATCCGCCATGCTGTTTCAACATATTAGCCACTCAAAGTATTACTTCGTAAGTAATATTCTGACAGTTGCATACAGCAACACATAGGAAGTGGTTCTAGGTAAGAGTCATCCTGTTAAAAGTAGAAAGTAAACTCCACTAACTCTGCTTAAAACTATATAGGGGTTTTTGTCCTAAGAACAAAGCCAATGGTTGTGGTGTGGTAAGTGTGCTCAACAGCAGTACTGAAGTTCATGTTTAGTTACAGAAAGACTGCGGTCTAGCTTTGAGTTGCAAACACAATGGAAAGGGATGGCAACTCCCAGCCTCTCTCTTCCTCTGACCAGCTTTCCCTTTTTCTCAAGAGGCACTGGGCTGGAGTGTGGCAAGAGCCAAAAAGTAATACTTAGGCTTCGCCTCTTAAGTAGGGATATGCATGAATCAAATTTTTTGATTCGAATTCGAATCCGATTTGAAAATTCAATTCAAATCTAATTACCCTTTTAAGGGGTGATTAGACTCAAATTCAAATGACACAGATTCAAGTCAAAACTATTCTCATTTAAATCGGTTTGTGCATCCCTACTCTGAGTTACAATCTCAATGAAAAGGGATGCAGTTCCCTGTCTTCCTCCTCTCTTAAGCAAAAAGCTCTGCTCCCCTCTTCTTATTACATGCAGGACTGGACATAGTAAACGTTAAATAGCTGCACTGATGCCCAGCAGTTCAGGCATACCAAAACAGAGAGCGACAGCATTTCCCAGTCTCCCTTCTTTTCTGAGCAAGCTGCCCTCCCTGAAAATAGTAGCAATGCTGTCCAGGAGCAGAAGCACATATTGAAGAAAGAGCTGACAAATTTAGGGTCACGACTTGAAACATGTACCTATCAGGGTTTCCCACCAGGCTCAGGGGTTTTTTTTTCTGCCCATCCTCTGGATTTTTGAATAAACGCTTTATAGGGGATTTACATTTGCAAACAATCTTCCCTCAAAGACTCTGAGCTCTATTAATGTATTAAGTACAATCTGGAAGAAGGACTTTAACCTTCACACACACCCCCTTGTATTTTCACAGACAATGACTTGATTGTTGTAATTGGATTTGTTCCAAATATTATATTTCTTGGTTAATTTCTGTAGCCTGTAATGACACAGTTATCCTCCATCATCTCAGGAGTCATTTTGGGAGAGAGGATTTTGAGTATCTGGAAGCTTTTCCTAGCCTAGGGGTGCACTCCCTGGGACTACAATTTTACAAAACAATACACACTAAAGTGTTCAGAGTGTGCTGTTGCAAACACCTATTGGACATTCATGTTGGCTGTAAAATATATGTTTTTCTATGTTGCCTTACTTCATTACTGTCTGTGGCTTGGGATGAGAGCCAATATGTTAAAAGTACCAGGAAATACTGAGGCAATTCTCATGATCACCCAAAAGTGGGCTAAGGGAGCGACTCCCGACAGCTAACCCTCATAAATACATAAATAATGGAGCGAGTGCTCCATTAACCTCATCTTTTTGCTCGTGTGTTGCTGCAGCACGTGGCGACACATGAGTAGACCCCCATCCGGGAGGCTACAAGCAGCCTCCTGGGCTCAGAGATCTCTCCAGGGTGCCCCATGCGCTTGCACGGGGCATCCTGGAACTTCCGGGGACTGCATGGCCCCCGATCCCTACAGCCCCCGTCAGCTCCCGCTCTCCCTGCAAACCCCCTTATGGCTCTTCTCACCAACCGTGAGAAGAGTCTCACTATGTGATATAGGTTTCCAATGATATCAGAAGCCTTTTGGCACCCTTTCAGAGCAGTTGCGACCTGTCTGACATCTCCATGCTTGTTTCAGTTGCATAAACCCTGTGTGTGTATTCTAGTGAAGAGACAAATCTGTGACTTAGGTCCACCATTCCTCCAATGTACCTGTTAAGGCCACAGCCTTACCACACATAATTTCCTGACATTTTGGAGCATGAGTGAAAGTGGAAAACCTTAATATAACACATTAAACAGAAAGGCTTTATTGATTATCATTAAACAGATGAATACCTTACCTTTCCTGATTAAGGTCACCTCAAAGCAGCTCACAGTTTATACAACAATATGTCACACATCAAAATTCGTAAAACAGCTCAAAAATAATTTTAAATTCAATAACCACTAAAACAGCAGATGAAAACGTAGCTGATAAAACACACATTTCAAATGACCAAAGCCCATTTAGGACTTTCCAGACCAAAGCCAGCACGTTAAATTGAAACAAACTGCCAACTGGTACAGCAGATGAACATAAGAACAGCCCTGCTGGATCAGGCCCAAGGCCCATCTAGTCCAGCATCCTGTTTCACACAGTGGCCCACCAGATGCCGCTGGAAGCCATAGGCGGGAGTTGAGGGCATGCAGAATAGGTGTTATCTGAACTAGCCAGCTTGTGCACTGCCCCTGCCCCATTCAGCACCAGTTACAGTTTTCCAGACTGTCTTCAGAGCAAACCCACATAGACAGCATTGCAGTATTCTAGTCTAAATTTAACTAAAGCATGTGTCACTGAAGCTATATCTATGGTTAATTCTTTCAGGCCTTACTATACAATGGTATATCTTCAATCCTCTGAAACTGTTGTCATCAATACCTTAGTTAAGAAACGCTTCTCTGTAAGACAATTTCAAGTTTCAACCACCCTGAGCCATTTTGGAAGGGCGGTATAAAAATCAAATATATAAATAATAATAAGTTTCATTGAAGCATAGCATTATAATGTATCAGAATTCAATATCAAAATGCATAATTTTAATGTTGCTTATGTATCAATTATTCTATGTGTTTAATTATTCCCAAAGATTTCTTTTGCTGGTTTTTTACAGGCACGACATCTTTTCGAAAAATTGCAAAATCTGTTGTCTCATAATATCGAGATCAAACTCGTGAGTGATATTCATCCTGAGAAATCAAAGGTATTGAAAGACTTGAAATCAAAGGGTAAGACCAAGATCTTTGTGCAGCTTACATTGATATATATATATATGTTGAAGTCTTCTTTGCTCCTTATTAAAATTACATTTTGTGCACACACAGACACAAGGCTGGATTGCATACTACAAGTTAAGCTCTTTTGAGGTCCACTTATTTTTGTGGGGCAGGTAAACACATGCTTAAATCTTTTCCATTCACATTAAAAAAAATAGCCACCATGATTTAAAATGTGTTCAAAAAGTGGAGCAGGACTGAAGGATAGGAGAAAAGTTCAGGACGCTCTTCTACCTTCCTTGTCACAGACTGACATGGCTAGAAGAAAGCACTGGCTGACCTTTCCTTGTAGCTATTACAGGCGGAGATAGTTATGAGTGTGATTTGCTCACTTCTTTCCTTACCACACAGGGGTGGGGTCTCATACACATCATATTTGTCACTTTGGTTCCAAGTATGCTGTCTGTGAAATACAAGAACAGAATGCTATCTTGCACCAGGGAACTAGGGATGTGCATGGACCCGCAGAGCTGCGGTCCAATGCTGGTGGGGGGGGCTCCTTAAGGGAGGGGAAGGGTGCATTTATCCCTCCTGCCACTTTCCCCCCACCGGTGTTCCATTAATTTTCCAAAATCCATGGGGCAGCAGCGTACCTCCCTGCCGCAACTTCCCCCCGTTGTTGGCCGGAAATGAGAAAGTACAGTCTGTGGTGCACCTGCTATCGCGTGCACACATCGCACGTCACATGCCTGGTGTGCATGTGTAACATGCGTGGTGTGCATGTGTGACATGCGGCAAGCGCAGTGTGCGTGCGCGCAACAGTGGGCACATGCGCAGACTGTACTTCCTCATTTTGGGCCAACAATGGGGGAAGGGTGGCAGGGAGGTATGCTGCCGCCCCATGGATTTTGGAAAATTAACGGAGCACCGGTGGGGGGAAAGCGGTGGGAGGGGTAAGTGCACCCTCCCCCACCCTTAAAGAGCCAACCCCCGGCGTCGGACCAGAGGAACTACCAGTTCTTTGAACCACTTCAGAGGCCCATAAGGGGGCTCTGGACCGGTTCTGTGCACATCCCTACAGGGAACCAGGATCACCAACAGTTTTCCTCCCTGAAAATGGCCTACTTCTCCATTGTAACTCTAGCCCTTTCTTTCTTTCTTTCTTTCTTTCTTTCTTTATTTATTTATTTATTTATTTAAAATATGTATCCCCCCACCCCAGTGCAATACTGCTTGGGGCGGCTTACAACAATAAGATAGACACAGATACAAGTAATTAATTTTTTTTTTAAGTCAGATTAAAAACAATTATGAAGCCTCTCCCAGGGGATAATGTTAAACAGCATGGGGGACAGAATAGATCCTTGTGGTACCCCATAGGCCAAAGGCCAAGGGGTGGAGCAGGCATCCCCCAGCACCACCTTCTGAGTATGACCTCCTAGGTAGGTACAGAGCCACTGTATAACTGTGTCCCCAAATCCCAACCTAGAGAGACATCCCAGAAGGATATCATGGTTGATGGTATCGAAAGCAGCTGAGAGGTCCAGGAGGATCAACAGAGTCACACTTCCTCTGTCTATCACCCTGCGTAGGTCATCCACCTGGGCGACCAAGGCAGTTCCAGTCCCATATCCAGGTCGGAAGCCAGACTGGAAAGAATCTAAGTAATCAGATTCATCCAAGGCTGCCTGGAGCTGAGATGCCACAATGCTCTCCAACACCTTGCCCAAGAAGGGGAGGTTTGAAACTGGTCGAAAGTTATTTAAGTCATCTGGGTCCAATGAGGGCTTTTAAAGGAGGGGCCTAATGACTGCCTCCTTCAGGCATGGGGGACCACCCCCTGCTCTAAAGAGGCATTCACCACCCCCGCCACCCACAGACCCAGTCTCTCCCTACTAGCCTTCACCAACCATGAAGGGTAAGGATCGAGGACACACGTGGTAGGCCTGAACCTTCCAAGCAGCCTGTCCACCTCCTCAGGCAACACAGTCTGAAAATCATCCAATATAAAAAGACTAGACAGTGTGTCGGCAACATCCAGTTCCGGTGCCACAAAAATCTTGGCATCCAAGTCAGAACGGATATGAGCAATTTTATCTGCAAAATGTAAAGCAAATTGGTCACAGTGGGCTGCCAAGTGTTCTGTTTGATGGTCTTTGGGGTCCTCACCTAGGAGGCCCTGAACCACTCGAAAAAGTTCCACTGGACAACGTTGAGCTAATGCAATGGTGGCGGAAAAGTAGGATTTCTTCTCTGCCATAACCGCCAAAGAGTAGGCCCTAATATGGGCTCTAGCCCATGTTCGGTCACATTCATTCCGAGTTTTCCTCCAACAACGCTCTAGCTGTCTACCAGCCTGCTTCATTGTCTGCAACTCACCCGTATACCAGGGAGTCTCTTGGGCTCGACGGGTCGTGAGAGGGTGCCTAGGTGCAACTGTGTCAATCACCTGACCCATTCCCTCATACCAAAGGGAGACCAGGGAGTCAACAGGATCGTCCACTGTCTCAGCAGGAAACTCCCCCAGAGCCATCAGGAATCCATCAGGATCCATAAGCCTCCAGAGGCAGACCATCCTAACTGGTCACCCACCCTTGCAGAGGTGTTGTGGGTCCACCCTCAGTTCGATCTTCACCAGATAGTGATCCATACATGATAACGGCATTGAGGCCTCCTGGACTATCGATGGAGAACCACTGCCCACCACTGATCAAATCACCACTGTCCACCGAAAACCAAATCAAGCGTATGGCCTGCCACATGAGTGGGACCAGAAATCAATTGAGACAAGCCCATGGTCATCACAGAGGACATGAAGTCCCGAGTTTCACCAGACAAGGCGGCATCAGCATGGATGTTAAAGTCCCCCAAAACTAACAGCCGTGGGGTTCTCAATGCCACATCCAAGACCACCTCAAGCAGCTCAGGCAGGGAGACTGTTAGACAGTGGGGTGGGCAATATACCAACAGAATCTCAACTTTTTCTCATGATCTAATCACTACATGCAGGGACTCGAACTGATCAGAAAGGCAGACAGTGCATCTGGTGAGGGGAATGGTCTCCTGGTGAATTAGGGCAACCCCAGCTCCCCGCCACACCGCCTTGGCTGATGCAGCACTTGGAAACCTGCTGGGCACAACTGGGAGAGATTTACATCACTCTGTCAGTATCTGGCCACCTGGCAGGGAAGTTCACAGTACCAAACAGAGCTGCAGGAACCAGATACGGCTCGGAACAATTCTTCTTTATTGGGCTTGGCTGCAAGCTGTCAACACGAAAGTTGACAAACATTGCTTTCCAGCAGTGAATAGAAAGCTGGTGACGTAATTTATAGCAAAAGCCGAGAGCTCCCAGCTGGCAGGAATTCAAGGCTTATCAGCCCTCTGCAAGAGGCGTTTACTCCTCCTGATAGTTTCTAGCTGTGTTCTTCATCTTGTAACACGCCTCTGTTGTGGAGTCAGTGGAGGTTGCGTGCATAGCTCCTCTTCTGATTGGTCCGTCATGGTTTCTGCTGTCTCAGGTTGTTGTGCCTGCTCTACATCATCAGCCGGATCTGCCTCAGCCGTTTCTTGGAAACTGTCAGCCGAGCTCTGCCCCTCAGACACCCCTGCATCGGCTGAAAAGTTGACAGTTTCCCCTTCCCCCTTGCTGTCCGAGATCGAGGGTGTGACACACCCGACTCATCCAACCAGGTCTCCATAATGCATTCCAGGTCTGTGTTCTCATCCAAAATAATCTACTGGATGGCTGTGGATTTTTCATTTATGGACCTGGCATTTAATGGCATCAGCTTCAGGCAAGGTGGATTGCTGGGAGAGTTACTGGGGTCTCCTTGGATAGGAGAAGAACAGGAGCACATGATGACTTTTATATAGCCAGTGCACCTTCTCCTTACCTGGAACTTCCTACTCCTACCTCCATATTGCCCTCTGCGAAGGACTACCTCAATCAGAAGGGTCTCCAGCTAATCTGGTAGGTTCTATGAAGAAGAAGAAGAAGAAGAGAAGAAGAAGAAAAGAAGAAGAAGAAGAGAAGAAGAAGAAGAAGAGAAGGAGAAGAAGAAGAAGAAGAGAAGAAGAAGAAGAAGAGAAGGAGAAGAAGAAGAAGAAGAGAAGGAGAAGAAGAAGAAGAAGAGAAGGAGAAGAAGACACTCCAGGAAGGTATGGGGCGGGGGGGGACTGTTGTCATCAATGGTCCTGCTCAGAAGTCCACCAAACTCACTGGGACTCTTCAACCCTCGGGCTACTGCAGTCCACCAGCTGTTCTCCACTAGGCTGAGAGTCCTTGGCCCTCCAGCTCAGGCCAAGAGGCTCGTGCCCCTGGTTCAGCTGGATCTTAAATGGCAGTTACCTGCAAGGGGTAGAACACAGGCAAACACTCAGGGCCCTGCTCAACAGAGCCCTCTTCTCATCTCCCAATGATAAAACCCAATGGTACAGTCCTGCCAGTGCCTCTAGTTCAGGGAGCGCTGCAGTGCTATTCCTGTTTGCTTTCCCGGTACTCTAAAGCTGGGAAAGGGATAGCTCTGTAGTGCTTTTTCAAATCCAGGAGGAATGCACAAGGACCACATTAGACATTTGAGGAAACTGTGCTTTTGTTAAATGCATGCTTGTCCTCTTCACCTATACACTGAAGCTGAGACATCTACTTTATATACCCAAAGGACTACTGCAGAAGACAGGCCCGTCCTTAGGGTGGGGTGACCGGTGTGATTGTTCCGGGCTCTGTGCTTGTATGGGCCCCGCGGTGGCGGTGGCGCCATGGCAGCGATGCGAACAGCGAGCAGCCGCTTGCTCAGCACCCGCACACCAATCACCTGCCTTGACTCCTGGGCCGGTGGTGTGGCAGACAGCCACCGTGATGTAAGCTTGGGGCTGGATGGGGGTGGGTGGGAGGAGCACTGGCGCCAGCACACGTCAGTGACGTCACCGACAAGCGGCCTGCCTCTCCACTTGCTTGGCGCGCCCCCCCCCACCTCAACTCCCAGCTGTGTGGCAGCCACCATCCATTTGTGATTGGGGGTGGGAGTGGCAAGGGGGGTGGGGGCAGGAGGAGTGTGGAACTTTGGAAGGAGAGCCTCAGGGGTTGGAGCTCCACCCTGCTGCTGTGCTTGCAGCTGCCTTTATTTGCGGCCTCTGAGGAGCTGGCCTGCCCCTCTGGTAGTAGCTGAGACTTGGGACTAGCTGAAGCGAAGAGCAGAGAGAGACCCCACAGAGTCTGGAGGAAACCTTTCAGCTGCTGGACTTGCCCCCCTCGAGTAAACCAAGCATTATAAAAAGCACCTCTTTCCGTCTGATGTGTGCTCACGGTGTTTGTGTTTCTTCTCTTGCTGCTTGGAAGCCACTGTCTATCTCCCCCACCCCGAACCATGTGTGTGAGAAAGAAGAGGCAGGTGGGGTGGGGCGCGGTTACAGCAGGGCAGTTCCCAGTAGCGCGCCTCAGCTCCCACACATGCGCCTGCAGAAACTGCTCTAGGCTCCTTCCTTCCTTGCTTGCTAGTTCAGTTGCTGTTTGTTTCCCCCCGAGAACCCACGTGCTTGGTGCTTGTCGTGGACGGGGCGGAAAGAGAGAAATGATGAGAAAGGGGTGAGGCGGGCTGCATTGTTACTGCTGACTCACAAGAGGGAGGGTAAGGTAAAACAAACAACTGTTATTTTTAAAAGCAAGCATTCTGTGAATCTTCTTGCTTGGTCTCTTAATCTTGTCTCCCAGCAGAAACAAAGGCTAAAGATGAATGACTGCAGTCCCCCCGCCCCCATCCTTTGCTTCTCCAAATCCCCTCCTCTTTCCATTGTGGACTACCTTTGTTTCTCCCTCCCGCTCTCCTTCTGTCGACTCCCTCGGCATCAAAACATAGACTGTGCAAGTTCAGAGGAGGCAGATACCTATCTTTGCTCATGTTATTCAGTAAAGCACCACAAGCATTGTGTGTCTAAGTCTTCATTGGGGTGTTGATTTAGCCTTGCAAATAAGCCCAAAGTAGTAACTGGCTTGCTTGCACAAATTTGTACTAACTTCTTGCCCACACATTTTGCCCACACCTACTTTGGGTCAGTTGTGCTCAAAGAAAGCTTGAAATGGAAAAGAATCCTGTTTACATTACAGAATTTCTATACACAACATGAGCCTGTTTTAATTACTACTGGAAAACGGCTCATGTATAGAAATCCTGTAATGTCTGAAGTGGCTCCTATTCCAGTGAGAAAATGGTTGCATACTTTATCATATTCCTTCTTTTTCACTTGTTTACTCTACACTGCAAGGCTTTCAAATGGCTTACAATCCAAATTAAAAAGATGACAAATAAAATCCATATATATTGATAGGTTATTTTAATATAAGAGAAATTACTTTCTCATGAGTTCAGTTGCTGTTTGTGCCCTCAAGAACCTATGGGTTAAAAATACTCTGTGTGTCGCAGGGTGTGTGCATGTGTAGGGAGATTATGCTTAACTTGCAGGGCGGGGGGCTCCAAAGGCCTTTAGGTCTAGGCTGCAAAATTACCTAGGTGCACCACTGCTGTGTTAAACTGTGTATGCTTGTGCCTTGGTTTTACATAAAAATGTATATTATTTATTTATTTGAAATTTTAAGGGCCCCCTGCACCCCTAGGGACAGCCCTGGCAGGAGAGGAGAATTACAATTAAACAACTATAAGAAACCACTCCCAAAATCCTGGCTGATAAAATAAATTGTTGCATGTGTCAGTATCTGTGTCAAAGGGGATTGATTATTCACATCTAATCCCATTAGAACATATGAAAGGTACTTGGAAGTCATCCAGTGAGAGAAGAGCCAATGACTTCTCTGATATATTCAAAGCTGGTGAGTTTTATAGCCTTAGGGTGCAATTTGTGTGCTTACACAGGTAGTCTACCAGTAATAACTTCTGTGTTAGTACCAATTTGTTAAATGATTCATATTAAATAATGTTGTTGTTATGGAAAAGAAAATGTGTTGTTTTTTCTATTGCTATTATATTTATTATAAATATGTCTACAGTGTCTGCATTTAATTCTTATTGTATATTTTGCAACTACAATTTTTAATGGATGTGATTGCTTGAGAACACATTACCATACTTAATCATGTGGAGAGTACAGTAGATGGTGTTTGCGACTAGAACCATCCTGTGAAGCGTTACCTTTCAAGACACAGAGGAATCTGTGATACTGTGTTAAGTATTATAACTAGGACTGAAAGTAATCAACAGCATTACCAAGAAGGGAGGAGGCAGTTGAACCATAAATTTAATCAAAGCATTAAAGCTCCAGCAAGCTACATTCTGTCTTGAGGTTAAAAATTGTACAGCTGCATTAAGTTTAATTTCCTTTGCATCTCATGCAGCTTGATCAGATAGGCTGTTTTAGAATATTCAGATTAGTTTCAATTATGGATACATCTATCATTCTAAACTTTAGTGTTTTTATAGAAACAGATTAGTTGTTCATTTATAGGATTATTTTTATATTCCACATTGCCTCTTTATGATTTGACTTTGTGTATGCATGCATACAAAATAAGAGACTGCATATCTCTCTTGAAGAAGAATGTTAAAGGTATGACTTTTCATAATATTTCCTTTTTAGGAAGTTGTACATGATTGTTTCTCAAAATGTACTCCTTGTTTTCACAGCACTTTCCATTTCCATCTAGAACAATTTATATTTCATTTACCTTTAAATTCATGTCCTTCTGATAAAATGAAAAATGATTAAGGGGTAGTAGCTTAGATCATGGACTTCTTTAACTTGAATTAATCTTGCTATACATGCATACTAGGATACATATCTATTTGAACAAGTAAGGAATAATTAAAGATCAGTGGACATCGGCTGACATCCTGACTTGCAGTGCATGTGTGCTTCTAACAAAAGGATACACACACACACACACACACTGCTAGCCTCCTTTCTTCTAAAGCATGGGTGCTCTAGGCAAGGATTCTCAGCGTTGGGTCCCCAGATATTATTGGACTTCAACTCCCATAATCCCCAGCCTCAGTGGCCTTTGGTTGGGGAATATGGGCACTGAAGTCCAATAACATCTGGGGACCCAACATTGAGAATCCCTTCTCTAGGGCAAGAGTGCAGCAATTTTTGCTGTTCTCCCTTTGCTCTGAAAGTTCTCTTTACATCCCTGATGGCTGCACAGCCCTGAGGTGTTTCCACTGTCAAAGAGTGCTTCTGGAGCAAAGAGAGAATGGCTAAAATTACCACACTCTTGTGCAAAAGTGTCTGCACTTTGGAGGGGGGAAGGCTAGTGCTCTGCAAGCACTTTTG
Organism: Hemicordylus capensis; assembly: GCF_027244095.1. Lineage (NCBI taxonomy): Eukaryota > Metazoa > Chordata > Lepidosauria > Squamata > Cordylidae > Hemicordylus > Hemicordylus capensis. The sequence goes on along the minus strand of NC_069657.1, from coordinate 385,964,319 downwards.
TTAGACGCACGCACACAGGATGTTGGCGACTCTTGTTTATGAGCACAATGCCCCAGTTTTGTGTGATAACCACTGAAAATATTTTCTTGAAAGTGTTCTCTTTGTCAATAAAAGGTCAGATATTTTGTCAATAAAGGGTCAGATCCCTCCCGTGGCTGTTGCTGGTGTCTGCCTTATGTTTCTTTTTAGATTGTGAGCCCTTTAGGGACAGGTAGCCATCTTATTTTTGCATTTTTCATTTTTCAATGTATACTACTTTGAGAATGTTGTTGAAGAGCGGTATATAAATATCAGTAGTAGTAGTAGATTATTTCTTCAAGAGCTTTTAAACAAGAAGGGCTACAATTGCTTTAGAAATTATAACAACAATGATTTAATTGTAATCATAAATGATTTATAGTGATCATGAATTTTTAATTGTTCCTAGATGCTAAATCTAGGATGCCTCTGAGTACCAGTTGCAGGGGAGTAACAGCAGGAGAGAGGGCATGCCCTCAACTCCTGCAGTAATCTTCCAGTGGCATCTGGTGGGCCACTGTGTGAAACAGGATGCTGGACTAGATGGGCCTTGGGGGCCTGGTACAGCAGGGCTGTTCTTATGTTCTTAAATAGTTTGTCATCAACATGTTGCATATATTATACATTACAGTGCTGATCAGCTGTTATCCAAAGAGTGCACTGGCAAGCTCTGTCTCTATTCTGATGCACTCCACAGCACTCCTATGCTATTCATGAGTGCGGCATTTGTTGTCAACATAGACAAAGGCTGTACTAGTGGACAGCATGATGTAAGACTATGGAGTGCATTGGTGTGGGACTGGAAAACATGTACTTGTTGGCACTGAATTTGGGCACAAGGTCCACACTTTGGATAACACCTGAATAGAAGGTTTCCCCCACAATATTTGTACTTTTAGTTTTGGTAGGGGAAGGGGAAGTAGATTTTATAGAGACGTGTATGGTGGTGCTGTAATGGCTGAATTTTAGTGTATCAGTAATGCACCTTAAACCAGAGCAGATTTAAATTATTTTGTGGTAGTAAAGCAGAAAGATAAGTAGATATTCATTCATTCATTCACCCATCCATCCATTCATTCATTCATGTATCATATCATATTTATATACTGCCGATTATATATTATATAATCATATTTATATACCGCCTGATTTGTGTACTGACAAGCAGATGTCAATGAGCCATATGGAACCACGTTAATTAGTGCTTTTAGTTGTCTGGCAATTTATTTATTGTTAAATAAATTGACTGTTAAGAATGTTAAATTAGTTTGTTTTAATTTAGTGTGGATATTATTCATAAAAGCTATTCACACTGGCAGGTGGGAATAGCGGGGATGGCGGGAAGAAGCCACAATCCAGCTTTCCTTCCCCCCAGATGATTATCGATAGTGAGGCTATTCTCACGATCGGCCAAAAGTGGGCTAAGGGAGCCTAGTCCACTTTTGGGCGAGCATGAGAACCACCTGGCTCGAAGGAGGGCCCGGTTTCCTCAAAGTGAGTAACCAGCTGAAGTAGCCCTCACCTAAAATGAGGTTTCGGTGAGTGGTCCGTTAACCGCATTTTTTTGATTGTGTATGGCAACACACAGGGAGACCCCTGCTGGGAGGCTGCAAACAGCCTCCAAGCCTCAGGGGTCTCTCCAGGATGCCCTGCACGCTCGCGCAGGGCATCCTGGAACTTCTGGGGACCACAAGGTCCTCTATCCCTGCAACCCCCACCGGCTCTGTGACAGAGCCAGCAGTTGTTTGGGGAGCCGATCCTGCCGCCCAGGGCTGCTGCCATGATCATCTGTGGTCCCTTTGGACTAAGCCTGCTCTCCCAGCTAACTCCTTTACAGCGAGTCTCACTGATCGTGAGATTCGTCTCGATGTCTCTGGCATGCTGCCACACATCCACATGATCCATGCTGCTCCCATCAGCACAGATCAGCATAGACGTGGACTCATTTTCCCGGCCTCCAGTATCCCACAATGCACCGTGCAATGAGCACAGTGCATTGGGGGATGGCCCCATGAGATGGGCACCCGAGGCGCCCTTCTCTGTGTGCACTCAGGCTGCAAGCAACCTGAACTCACACATGAACCTGGCAGCTGGGTTAAGGGCATGCTTGTGCCCAAAACAAAGTTTTCAGCAAAAGTTTCCAAAGCGGTAAGCCAGAAGTATACTAAACTGGAAATGTGCAATAACAAAATTTAAATTTAAAAACATAAACTTAGTGGATGGGACCCCAAACTGCAATGTTCCTTGATGCTCCATCTCTGATGAAGATAGGAAATTGTGGGATGAGCAGCATTAAGAACTGCCAGGTAGAGACACCCAGCTATGGCTTGCTGTGATGTTCCTTGCACAAGCCCATAGAAGCTTGCACAAAAAACCTCATTCATCTGCAAGTAGCCCAAGAAAACCAACTAATACTATTGCAAATTTAAGCAAACAGATGTGAAATGTATGCAAATAGACGTGAACAACATGAAAATTAGGTATCTTGGGGAATAAATAGACATGAATTTGAACAGCATGCTATCTGGAAAGGGAAATTTTTTAATCTCCCCTTTCCTGTGTAGCTGATTATTATTCCCAGAAATATGTCCTTGAAGCTATGCAATCCCCCAGCATTGCACAGCCCATAGGGACATGTTTTTGGAAGTCACAGGCAGCTACAGAAGGGACAGGCAATCGATGAAAATTGTCCCTTCTCTTTATGTCTGTAAGGAAGGGACAATTTTCATCGATTGCATTATTTGCATGCATGCTGTGTTATTCTGGATATTGGCCACTGTTTGGCTCCGCACAGCCCTAAGAGCTTCTGAATGCTTGGGTCATGGCAAGGGAAAGGGGCTGAATCCCTGCTTCCTCCATACCATTGTCCTGATCCAGACTGAAGCTCTTAATCTAAATGGAATGGAAATGTATGATAAATGTGGAGGCAGTTATACTAATCAAAATCTAGCATATTTATATATCTGAAAAGCATATTTCACTGGGGATTTCTTCGTAACAGTAAGCTCCTGAATACAAATATAATTAATGATCTCATGAGTCAAGGTATTTTGGATACCAATCAAATGCATTTCTGCTGCATTTCAAGTTTGAAGAAAGGCTTAAGTTGACATGTGGATTTGATTCCAGCTGGGAGCAAGTAAGGAAGAAATTGGCTGAATCTACCTATTCAAGTCTGGTGTGAAACTCTAAATTGAATATCAGGAAGCAGCATACTAACTTTATATATAAAACAAGCAAAAGTTCATTTTCTTCAAATTTTCATTTTCTCTTTATATTTTATCTCTTTTGTTTGTTATATATTAGTTTGTTTGCTGCTGCTGTTGTTGAAGGTGGTGTGGTTATGTTCTGACTAGATATAAACATTTTTATTTTGAGAATCCCCCTACATCCTTATATATCATTTCTGCATATTTTTATTGCTCAGCTGTGTGGAATGTTCTTAGAAACTAGAAGTAAATTATGGCTGTTGGTGTGTTTTTGTTTTGTTGCTCAGATGCCTGTTAAATTGTAATTTTAGCATATCAAAAAACGGAATGGAAACAAATTGGTAACATAGGATACCACATTCCTTTGTACTATATATTTTTTCCTTGTTGTTGCCTGCCTTTCTCTTCTAATAATTTTTTTATTCTACTGTACCTCTAGATACAGCTGAGGCAAATGATATCATTGCAAATAATATGCAAGACAAAGCTACTGCTCAAGTATTTGTGCTCTAACAAATCATCATAGTTGATGACAAATTGGTACTCCAATGGTTAATTATTTAACTGCTATCATCATCAAAGTATCATCAACAACAACTGTTTTTAAGGAGGGTCTGGGAAAAGTCTGTACTTTTGTCATAAGCTTCAAATTATTTCTAGTTCTTTCATGTTTATCTGCGGTCACAGGTGTTTTAGCATGGCACAAAATGATCCTTATAATAATCAGACTTTGGTATTGTGATCTTCTCAGCAGCACTGCCCTCCTAGCATACCACAATGCAGCCATATCCATTCTGCCCTCACACTCTTAACTAGTTATTTGTAGCATTTTAATGACATCTTAAGTTTTGTAATCCAGTAAAAGGCATCCAGTAATCAAATACATTCAGTCATTAAATGGCTTGTCAGCAGCAATGTGAAAATATTGTCTCTGCATTGTGATTTACCAAGGGCTGCTTTATAGATAAAGGCTTTTCCTACATGGGAAAAACTTCTGTTCACACATTATTTATTATTTATTTATTAAAACATTTTAATACCATTCAAAACTTATGTCTCTGGGCGGTTTACAACAGAATAAAAACAAAGTAAAACATTCGTTTAAAAAGGGGAGGGACACACACACACACACACACATTACAACAATTTAAAAGTTTTAAAATAATATTTTAAAACAGCATTAAAACCATTAAAACAACATTAATTAAAAGCCTGGGTGAAGAAATGTGTTTTTAAAGACTTTTAAAAAGCTGTCAGAGATGGGGAGGCTCTTATTTCACTAGGGAGCACATTCCAAAGCCTTGGGGCAGCAGCGGAGAAGGCCCATCCCTGAGTGGCCACCAGACGAGCAGATGGACCTCTCCAACAGATCTCAGTGGGCGGTGGGGTTCATGCCGAAGAAGGCGTTCCCTTAAATACCCAGGGTCCAAACTGTTTAGGGCTTTATAGGTTATAACCAGCACCTTGTATTTTGCCCGGAAACTTATCGGCAGCCAGTGTAGCTCCTTCAATACAGGAGTTATATGGTCTCTCCGAGATGACCCAGAGACCAGCCTGGCTGCCGCATTCTGGACCAGCTGTAGTTTCCGGACTACATACAAGGGCAGCCCCACATAGAGCACATTACAGTAATCCAGTCTGGAGGTTACCAGCAGATGTACCACTGTTTTGAGGTCATTCACCTCAAGAAATGGACGCAGCTGGCATATCAGCCGAAGCTGATAGAAGGCACTTCTGGCCACCGCCTCAACCTGGGACACCAGGGAGATGCTCGGATCCAGAAGCACCCCTAGACTGTGTACCTGTTCCTTCTGGGGAAGTGTGACCCCATCCAGAACAGGCAGATCAAAATCATCTCTCGAGTTCTGACCCTGCACAGTGAGTAACTCCATTTTAGCCGGATTCAGTCTCAGTTTGTTATCCCTCATCCAGCCCATCACCTACTCCAGGCAGGCATTTAGGGAAGTTATGCCCTCTCCCGATGATGCTGACATGGAGAAATAGATTTTGGTATCATCAGCATACTGGTAGCACCCTGCACCAAATCTCCTGATGATCTCTCCCAGCGGTTTCATGTAGATTTTAAACAACATTGGAGACAGTATGGAGCCCTGGGGAACACCATACAAAAGTTCAGATTTTGAAGAACAGCAGTCTCCAAGGGACACCATCTGGAACCTGCCCGAGAGGTAGGAGCAGAACCACTGCAAAGCAGGGCCTCCCACTCCCAACCCCCTCAGACGCTCCAGAAGGATACTATGGTCGATAGTATCAAAAGCCGCCAAGAGGTTCAGAAGGACCAACAGAGTCACACTTCCTCTGTCAATTGCCAACTGGAGATCATCCATCAAGCCGACCAAAGCAGTCTCCACCCCATAGCTAGCCCAAAAGCCAGTTTGAAATGAGTCAAGATAATCAGTTTCATCCAAGACTGCCTGGAGCTGTGAGGCCACCACCCTCTCAATTACCTTGCCCAGCCACGGAAGGTTGGAGACAGGCCTGTAGTTGTTCAAGTCCGAGGGATCCAGGGTAGGCTTCTTCAGAAGCAGTCTAATAATTGCCTCCTTAAGACAAGGAGGCATCCTACCTTCCCTCAGAGACGCATTTATAATCTCTACCAGGCCTTCTACAACAACCCCCTGGCAGATAATATAAGCCATGTCGGGCAAGGCTCAAGAGAACAGGTGGTGGTCCGCATCACTCCAAGCAGCTTGTCCACATCCTCACGAGTCACAAACTGGAACTGATCCAACCTAATCACACAAGAGGAATCGCTGGACACCTCCACATCAGACACTGAGGTAATTGTGGAGACAGAGTCTAAGTCGGCATGAATGCAAGAGATTTCCCCCACAAAGAATTCATTAAACACATCACAGCGGGTAATCAATGGTTCCAGATTCTGATTCAAGGGAGGAGGGGCACTCACTAGCCCTCTCACAACCCTGAATAACTCCGCTGGACGTGAACTTGCGGATGCAATACGGGCAGAAAAGAATCGCTTCTTTGCTGCACGTATTGCCTGAGTGTAGGTCTTCAAATGAACTCTATGTTGCAATCTGTCGGATTCAAGCCGAGTCTTTCTCCACTTGCTCTCCAGTCGTCTACCTCGCTGCTTCAGCCGCCGTAGTTCTTCCATATACCAAGGGGCCAATTTTGAAGCAGGTCGGAGAGGACGCTTAGGAGCAATCATGTCTACTGCCCCAATGAGTTTGCTGTTCCAGTTCTCCACCCGGACATCAACAGGATCACCAGCAGACCCAACACTAAATCCCTCCAAGGCTTCTTGAAATCCTATTGGATCCAATAACCTTCTCGGGCAGATCATCCTAATAGGTTCCTCACCCCTGTGAAGGTGGGAAGTGATTGTGAGTCCAACCTTAACCAGATGGTGGTCTATCCATGACAATGGGGGAAATCACAGGATTCCCCACCCACGGAACACCACCCTGATCAGAGTGAAAGACCAAATCAAGCATGTGACCAGCAATGTGTGTCAGCCCACTTGGGATCCCACTTGGGATAGGCCCATAGTCGCCATGGCCGCTATGAACTCCTGAGCTGTCCCGGACAAATTGGTCCCAAAGTGAACATTGAAGTCCCCCAGCATCACAAGCCTGGGGGACTCCAACACCAAGTCCGAGACCAAGTCCGTCAGCTCAGTTAGGGACCCTGTTGAGCAGCGGGGCGATCGGTATACCAACAGAAGTCCCAGTCTATCCCTGGTCCCTAGACTTAAGTACACACATTCAGTATGGTCCGGCACTCTAACAGGGATCCTGGTAAGGGAAAGGTTATTCTTATAGACCGCCCACGGGGACCCACGGTCCCTCACCCGCTCCTCAACAGAGTAGCCTGGAGGAAGAAGCTGGGACCACACTGGGCCCCCAGCCTCCCCCAGCCAGGTCTCTGTAATACATACCAGGTTGGCACCTTCATCCAGAATCAAATCATGGATGGTTTCTGATTTGTTCTGGGCTGACCTGGCATTACAGAGGAGCAAGGTGAGGTTCCAAGGATGATTGGCACTGCTCCCCAAGGTCAAAGAGCTGGCAGGACAGCCGGAAGGGGAAACAGCTATTAGATTTCCAAGTCTCCTTCCCCTGAAACTGCCCGCTGACCTGCCAACGTTACTTCTGTTCCCCACCATGACTGGAATGGCTGCTCCACAGTCAATGGACACGCCCCCTGTCTCCCCACCTCCAGTTAAGCCCAGACACATTCAAAGATTGTCTCACCCAGGACAAATTAAAACAGAAGCTCCACTATTAAATGCCCCCCCCCATATACAAATACCTAGGCCAGGAAAACTGGCCCTCGCCCTCCCCTGAAGTGGCTCCCCCAAAGAGGCGACCCCCTTTGGTGTCACCCCTTCGGTGGCGGGCCCACCACCACTGGCAGAAGCCTATGTAGCCCTGAGCAGGCAGCTCTAGGCAGATGGAATGCAGGAAACTGCCAAGTCACCCTCCTCCCCGGCCCCAATCCTGCAAGGCCTCACCTCAGCATGGCAGCCAGTCCTGGGGGGCAGATAACAGACGGGGGGCAGCAGGACAAGCAAACAGGCAGGCACCCAGTCTCACACCCTGGGGTCTACCTGAGAGCAGATGTTGTCTCTCCTCTTCTCTCTCCTGCAAGCTTCTCATTACAGCACACTCTGCTCTTTTCTCTCCCACTCCACAGTTCTTTCAGAACCCCTATTACCTCTCTTTTCAAAAACCATGAGGCTATTCTCACGAGTGCAGGAAATCAGGCTAAGGGAGCCCAGCCTGCTTTCCTGTAATCATGTGCTGCAATAGGAGCTGTGCGGCTCCCTGCAGCAAACCTTACTAAGTGCGCGCGCGCGCACACACACACACACACACACACACTTTAAGTGAGGTTAGCGGAGTGAGTGCTCTGCTAACCCGTTTCCCAAATGTGAGACGCTGCAGCATGGCTCCACGCCGTGGCAACTCATGAGGAGACCCCCAACCAAGAGGCTACAGCAAGCCTACTGGTGTTGGGGGTTTCCCCAGAATGCCGCACACACTTGTGGGGGCCAGGTGGGGGCCCCCTATCCCCGCCACCCCTACTGGCCCCATGATGAAGCTGGTAGTCATGTGGACAGCCGATCCAGATTGTGTGTAGAGCCTCTGTGTCTATATTCATGTTACCTTTTCTCTCTGTATCCCCATATCTCAATGCCCCTTTGTCTTCCCTCAGACTTGTTAGCTGTTTCTGTGTGTGTCCCCCTTATTTCTCCCCCATCATTGGGTTACACAAGGCTTTCACTCTTCCAGTTATTCACACCATGAGGGCATCTCAGATGCAGGTGGGATTTGCACAACTGGCAACCAGTAACATTGTGGCTAGTTGCAAGAGGCTGAAAAACCTGGTGCTAACTCTACCTTATGCAAATACAGGGAACAATGCAGAAGTAGTGATGTGGGTTTTGTTGCATCCCCACCCCCACTTTTAGAGGGCTTTGACTGAACCAGGGTCTCTGCTTATGTGGCAGCTGTTGCAGAGTGTATTCCTCCCACACTAATAGGGTAATATGAGAAGTTCCATGTGGTGGCTCCTAACTCTTTTCTGGAAAGAGGAACAATGCAGGCATGGTTAGCCATAGTGTGGACTCCTTCTACTAAACCTGGAATTTCTATAGCTGCTTCAAATAACCAAGGCGGAGGGTATGATCAGCCTACAGATCTTATGCCTGATAGAAAGGTTACCTGTCTGATGCCCAGGTAGATAGGTTTCAAAACTTCTTTATTATGTAAACTTTGGCCCATAAGTGAGAAAATGTTGAGAATGTGCCTTTAAATTCATATTTAATGTAACAACATTATTTTTGTCATTGTTAAGCCTGTGCTTGCTTTTAAAAGAGTTTTGGGTTTAGTTCCCAGTGCATGTGTTTGTGCGCATGTGCACTCACAAGTTTTTTTTTAATGTCCATTCAGTAAACTTTAGATCCTGCTCAGGATGAATCTTTAAGGCCCCATTCTGAATGCACGTGCACACACACTGCCTTGATACTGCAACCCAAAACAAAACTCATATCACACACAGATGAAAAAGAAATAGCAGGAACACTGATCCCCAGTTCCCAAAACAGTCATTTCTGTGGAAACCACACTACAGGTGGCCCTTGTTATTCACAGGGGTTCTGTTCCTACCTACAGATATGAATGCAGAAACCATGAATAACAAAACCTTAACTCTATGAGGCGAGTCTCACGATCAGTGAGACCCGCCTCGAGAGGCTTAGTGAGGAGACTGGGCTTAGCCCGCTCTCCCTGCACACGAGCAGGCTGATCAGCTGCCCACACAACTGCTGGCCCCATCATGGAGCCATCGGGGGCTGCGTGGCCCCTGGAGAGACCCCCAAGCCCGGGAGGCTGCTTTTAGCCTACTGGCGGGGGTCTCCTCATGTGTTGCCACGGCACAGAGCTGCGTCGTGGCAATACACGATCATAGAGCCCAGGTTAGCATAGAACTCACTCCGCTAACCTGGGTTTAGGGGAGGGCTCCGTAAGCCGGTTACCCGCTTGAGAGCAACCGGGCTCGCCTGTGAGCCCGGAGGTTCTCATGGTCTCCAGAAAGTGGGCTAGACTCCCATAGCCTGCTTTTTGGCGATCATGAGAATCGTCTCAATGGAAATGGGGGGTGGGTAGGTTCTGAACAGGAAAAAAAATGCCTTAAAACATGTGAAAGGGGGAGAAATTAGAGTGGCCATTCATAGTACTTTGCTCTCCAGGGATGCAAGGCTCCAGAAATGCCCCTAAAAAACCCCAACTTGGCTGAATTCCCCCCATCTTTTTTTAAAAGAAAGATTCTCAGAATGGGTCCATGCTCTAAAATGGTGGCTGGAAATGACACCGGAAGTCATTTCCGGCCATTCCTCAACTGCAAATAGGAGAATTATAGCCTATTTTCACATCACAGATAAAGAAACTAGGTCTCTAAGACCTGTCCATGGATACGTGAAACTGCGGTTGCTGGAACCACAAGTGATGAGGGCCACCTGTATAATGGACAAACTTCCAACAAGCCTTCTTTGAAAACGTGAAACTGCAGTTGCTGCAACCACGAATGATGAGGGCCACCTGTATAATGAAGAAACTTCCAACAAGACTTCTTTGAAAACATATCTAGACATACAAAAACTTCACTTCAGATAACTTCTCTTTAGAATTCTGGATGGTGGCCAACATTTCATGCAGCAGAATACTGGCATTAAGGCCCCGCCAGGGCTGCTGTGCATGCAAAAGGCATCCCCATGATGTTGTTGCACAAGAAGTCTGTTGTGCAATGACTGAAAACAATGTCCTCCATGGTTTCCCAGTTGGAAAGAATGGAATTAAGACTGTGCAACTACGGGGATGCTGTTTTAAGTCATTGCACAACTTACCTCTTGAGCAATACCATGAGGCTGCCTTCCATGAGTGCAGCAGCCCCTGGAGGTCCCTAACATTGGCATGCACTGAATGCTGAATTCTTCTGCACTGAATGTTGGCCAATGAGTACAAGTTGCTGCATACCAAAGAGCACAATAGTATTCTCCTACTATGGCATAATTACCACTGGTATATTTAGTGCAGGCGAAGCGGGGGGGAGGGTCAGTGTGGCATACCTGTATTTTGTACTTTGAATTTTTACTCAGATACTATTCCCCTTTCAATAACCCTGGAAGGCAAATGGTCAGGTTGATTTGGTCCATGTAAACATATAGAACATCGACTAATAGGTCTGGAATGAGCCAAAAGCCATGTACTTCATTCACTTGCCAGTCTCTGCTCCTCCCATCTCTTTTGTATGCAAAATTCTGCATAGACTGTGTATTTTGACTTTTGATTGTTGGATGAAATGCACCAGTTATGTGTGGGGTGGGGGGGGGGAAGCTATATCTGTGTTTCTGTTTTTGCCTTTGTGTGATTACTTCTGTTCTTACCATGTTTGTTATGCTCCCAAATTTGCATGTTTGGGGCATACTGTGATGTGTAGTGATTGTTCATGCTCAGTAATATGTACTGTATTCAGCACAGCAAGGCCTTAACCATTACAGTGTCAACATTCAATTTGTGAGATGCTCTATGGGAATGTAAGCTTATTTTTGCCAGTCAAAGTTCCATTGATAGTCAAATGTTATAGAGAGGCATTCTGATTTTCAGTTCTTTAACTCTGTAATTTAATCTGAAACCCAGGGTTAGCTGCATTGGGTCTATTTGGGAGGTGGGAGGTGAAATGTAATGAAAACCCCCACTTTAGATATCTCTTATAATTCACCAAAAGCATCAAAACCAGGCTCATTTTCTCATTCACTTTGCAGGGAAGTGTGAAAGCAGATCCTGTGATGAGGTGGTCAACAGAATGAGGGTAAGTCATCCTGGAATGAGGAAACAATGTGACAAGTTAAGTTAGATAAACATAAAATGACCTTTTTCACCTTTGAAGAGGTAAAGACAAAATATTGCAAAGGAAAAAAAAAAAGAAAATCATTCTTATGTTCCCATGGAGCTTCCATATGTGAATGTTGACACTGCTGAAGTCATTGTGATTCAGTCAATGGATTCTGTGTTGCACTTTCGTGAACATTCATTTAGTCCCAGCTTTCCCATATTCATTGGATAAGCCTAGGAGCTAAGGCACTCCCCATGCCAACAGCCAATCAGGTTGCACCAGGGATCTGGGACAGTTAGGTACAGGAGTTAGCCAAGAATAATAATAATAAACAACTTTATTTGTTAGACGCCCTATAACAAATTGTTCTCTGGGCAGCTTACAACACATCATTAAAATATGAGAGAAAAACACACAATAGATTAAATCTTAACAGACCAAAAAAAGGAAATATTAAATACAATACTAAACAATTTAAAAGAATTTTTTTGGAATCAGTTAAAATCAGATCACAATTTTAAAGGCCTGGGTGAACAAAGTGGTCTTCACCTGGTATCTAAAAGAACAAAGTGATGAAGCCAGGTGAACCTCATTGGGCAGGTTATTCCATAAACGGGGTGCATCCTCCGAAAAGGCCCTCTCCCTAGTAGTCACCCACCTCACCTCATTTGGCATAGCAAGCCCATACAGAGAATGGCCCAGCCTCAGCAATTCTATTCAAGTTTCAGTGGTTGTTTAAAACCAAAGGATATCCAAGACAGTCTTATGCAGATTTTCCTGCAAAAAGCCCACATCCAAGGATAGCCATTTCAGCTCAGGACTGGAACCCAGCAGTACAGATATTCAATTTAGGGGGAAAGAGCGTTTGAGTGCCAAAGGGAAGCAGCCAGCTAAGCTAGGCTTCAGAGCAGTAGAGAATAGACTATGCCACTAAAGTCCCATCTAAGAATGCATGTAAGGATAGATGGAAACCACCCCTCTGCCACCTTCACCATAATGTTTATGAACAGCAAAAATGGCTGGGGGGTGGGAATTGATGCTTTAGAACTTTGGAACTTTGTATGTTTGGGTGCCAAGTTTTTGTTACATTCCTCAGTGTTTAATATTGTTTTCCATAAACAAAGGTACAATAAAATGTGAGCAGATTTTCATAGCTATTCTATGTCAGATTTTTGACTAACACAGTTAATAGCTTACCTGTCTGAAATACATGACTATGGCAAATATAATCAGTTCCTTGAAGCATTCTTTTCTGTTTAACAAACCTGACAGAACCCATCAAGATCATCCTTGCTATAACTGTAATTGATTCAATAGCATTCCATAAAAGGTAGCATCGTTTAATAATGCTGTGTGCTATTGAAATCTGAAATTTTGAGGGGGTAAGTATTTCCTCACCCCCACCCTGTTTCAGTGGAAAAATTGGAAGAAAGATTATGGTGACTGATCAAGTGCATGGAGGAGTGTACATCTGTAATGTCAGTGAGTGGTGTGTGTTTTTTAAGTTAATAAGTTAGAGGTCACCACAGGAAGAAAAAGGAAACCAAACATACAGACCCAAAAGAACTTTAAATAGGCTGCAGTTGGTTCAGTCCAATTGGTGTATGTGTGAGAGAAGATAAAATTAGATGATGTCACACCTTTCCTCTTCTACGCCATTTTTAAATAGGAAACAGCACATTGCTCTGAAAGTACAGTGGTCCCTCGACTTACAAACTACTTGACATATGTATTTTTCGAGTTACAAACGGCAGTTTTAGATCCAGTTTTAGATGCGGTTTTTTCGACTTACAAATTTTTAGATGGGGTTTCCTCGACTTACAAATTTTTAGATGGGGTTTCCTCGACTTACAAATTTTACATGCGGTTCCCTTGACTTGCCTGCCTGTTTACTGCCTGTTTATTCTTGAAAAGAAATGTTCCTGTGCAGTTTGCAAGCCTTACTGGGGGTCTGGGTCTTTTTTCTAGGCTCCGGAACGCATTAATCCGTTCCCAATGCATTCCTATGGGAAACCGCTTTTCGACTTACGAATTTTTCGACTTACAAATGTGCATTCGGAACGGATTAATTTCGTAAGTAGAGGGACCACTGTATATCATAAGTATTTGTAGGATGTGTATAGATTCTGTGGCAAAGTGGAAAAAATAAACTTCCCTGTACATACACTAATAAGGGGGATTTAGACAAGTTGGGAACATTATTGAAAGAAAGCACAGAGGACAACAGGAAGTGCTACAATTTTCAAAATGATCCCATAGCAAAGGGCAAAAGTGCAGATTAAATATCAGAACATGTGCGTCTCTGTGAGTGCTTTGCTAGTTAAGTATGTTACCAGTATGAGCTGGAAGTGTTCCCCATATTAATGGAAGCCATATAGAAAATAGTTTGAAGAAACAACTGTTGAGAATGATTTGGTTTCATTAATTGATTTTAGCAAGGTCCTCCATAAGCCTGGGAAGAAGCAACTGCTGTGTCTTCCTGAAGCCATTTCCACTGGCCTGTAGCAAAGGGTGAGACAAAACATTAAGACCCCTCCATCAGCTTGGAGGAGATTGTAACTAAACAAATAAATGTTTGTAATACATCTGTTTCTTATTGTGGCATTGCCACTTTTTGTAGGCCACTTCATGAAGCTTTTGTGCCTACAAGATAGGATATAAGTCCCTCAAATAAATACTGGTATGTATGCATGCATGCAATCAATTTATATACCACCCTACCTGAAGTGGCTCAGGGTGGTTTACATTAAAATCAAGAACACAGAATAAAACAATTAGAATCAATAAACATTTAAACCAGATTAAATCTCATTAAAATTAAGGTTAAAATCAGATGTCATTAAAAGCCAGGCGGAATAGATAAAATGCCCATGCAGTACAAAGAGTAACAAAATGAATCTGTAAATCCCTGCAGCCCCCAAAATTGTGATTCTATTTTTAGAAGACCACTGACAGGCATCAGTAGCAACTATCTACTTTATTTCCCTCCCTTACATTTTGTGGATTGGTTAAAAAAAACTACCTTGGTTGCAAGATGTTTCAGTAAGACATTTGGAAACTTCAGCTGATACAGAATGTGGTGGCAAGAACCTTGACAAATTCAAAGTGGCAAGAACCTTGACAAATTCAAGATCACATCAAGTTGCTGCTGTACCAGGTGCACTGGTTACCAGTGCATTTCTGGGCACAATTTAATGTGCTGGCTTTGACCTTAGAAGCCCTTCCTGGCTTAGAGTTGAATTACCTGAAGGACCACCTTCTCCCAATTGAATCTGCCTATAAGATCTTTCAGAGTGGCTCATCCCACCACCTTCTGATACTCAATTGGTGGAAATGTGTGAGCCAGCTTTCTTTGTGGTTGCCCCCTCTTTCTGAACTCTCTGCAACCTGATCGGCTGGTGGCACCTTCCCTGGCCATCCTGAAGTTTCTTCTACTTCAGTGAACCTTCCCCAGTACTCTCCAAGTGCTGCTTTTTGTTGGTTCTCCCTTTCTGCTCCTTTGCCGCCTTATGTTCTTTGTAGATTTTGATTATTGCTGCTTCTGTTCTGCTTTTATTATGCTTTTATTGTTGTATATTTTTATTTTTGTTAGCCAGTTTGAGTCAGCAGAAGTGGAGAATATATATTTTTAAGTAAATAATTGGCAGCCTGATCCCTAACCCATTTAAACTGAACCACTAGTCTAATCCAGTTTGCTTCTATAGGACTAGTACTCAAATCTTGAATATTTTGCACCTGTGTATCTGTATGTGTATCTGTCTGCAAGTTTGGCATCATGGCATGTTATATAATGTTGCATTTGTGCATAAATCAGTATCACCAGTTCTGTCCCTCTGAAAATCTTTGGTAATTCAGCTTATTTTATGGTGGACTGTGGAGGTGAATGGCAGTCAGGTGTGGTGGGCGGCCCTGGGCAGCCAGTATGCAGAGCACACAGTTGCTCAATTTTGATCCATCCCAACTCTCTCTCTCCAGAAGTTGGGTAGAATGGCTGCAGGTGGATTCAGTTTACAACTGAATGAATGATTAATGATTTTTTTTAAAAGAAGCATCATCAGATTTCTCTCCTGCTGTTTCCTACCTTCTTCAAATATCCAAGCAAATCAGAGAAGACCGCAATCCCCTCCTTCGAGCTGTCTTGCAATTTAGAGGGTTTGGGGGAAAGACAAGAACTCTCATTTTGCTGATGTTTGGAGAAGATAGGAAACACTGGAAAATATACTTGCTTTTTCTTACCTTCTCCAAACTGCAGCACAAGTGAGACCTTACGGGAAGAGATGCGAGCTGTTAATTATTATTCTCTCCAGAGGGCCATGGTATGTGGATTTGTGGACAGAGATTATTAACAAGAATATTATATTATATTATATTATATTATATTATATTATATTATATTATATTATATTATATTAATTTTTCAAATTTGTAGGCCACCCTAAATTTCTGTCTTTGGGCAGTTTTAAATGTACAACCGTCTCTCCACAATGTTCTAAATTCCTCATTGTAATTTTTTTCTTATCTTTAATTATTTCTGTACCACTTTCAGTGTCTCATAATTCTGTGTGTGTGCACATGCACATGCACATGAGTTGCTAGATCATGCAGAATTCGGAGGGATGAAATATATGTAAACTTATTATTTATTAATTATTTATTTGATTTCTATACCGCCCTTACAAAAATGGCTCGGGCGGTTTACACTGAGAAATAACAAATAAAAAAGATGGATTCCTGTCCCCAAAGGGCTCACAATCTAAAAATAAACATAAGATAGACACCAGCAAGAGTTATTGGAGGGTAGATAGGGCCAGTTACTCTCTCCACAGGCGGCCATGGTGGCCAAATTGTTGTCCTGATCACTCCTAAAAATTGCTGCCGCCGCCAACCGCCCACCCGCCCTCCCAGCTGCCCGAGTCCTCCTTACCCGTTTAGCCCCGCGTCAGTTGGGCGATGAAAGTCCATATTTTGAGAAGGAGAGAGGAGCTCGCAAACAGAGGTCCTCTCTGTGCAAAGGCTCTGCCCGAACTGGCGCTATCGACGCAAAGGATGCAATAGGCCCGACTGTCATCACTTTCATCGCCTGACTGATGCGGGCTGGGGCTGAGGAGGACTTGGCAGTTGGGAGGGTGGGTGGGCGGGCGGGCGGCGGCCGCGGCGGAAATTGCATGGGCCAGTTAAGCCCTTAATCATGGGGTGGGGGGCGTAGAGGAGGAATCGGGCAGCTGGGAGGCCGGGCGGGTGGCCGGTGGTGGCGGCCGCGGCAGGCATTTTTTGGAATGATGGGGACAACAATTTGGCCAAAATGGCCGCCCGTGGGGCCGGGAGAGGAGGGAACGGGAGTTAAGGGGGGGGAACGCTAGCGCCCGTTATTGTAACGGGCTAAAAAACACTAGTACAAGGAATAATTCTGAAACATGTATCTACCTGGGACCTAAAACTGTTCTTCAAATATTACAGTCCTGAAGAACACACAAATAGTACACTTTCCAGTTTAAAAGTATATGAGTAAGGAATGCAATGAAATACCCATGACCTGTGCATCCCTTTGTTTTTACACTTACCCTCATTTGAGTGCTAAATGGTTGAACTAATGGAACTTCTGGAACACCTCCAGACCTTTGGCAAACAGCTAAGAAGGAAACTTAAAATGTCTGGGCATGTGATCCTTTGCCTCTATGTTTCTGGAACAAGTCCAATATTAGATAGTTACTCTGCCAGTAGTTACTCTGTCAGTAAATAATTTGTGGGGTTAGGGATTCTTTCTTTCTTTCTTTCTTTCTTTCTTTCTTTCTTTCTTTCTTTCTTTCTTTCTTTCTTTCTTTCTTTCTTTCTAGTTAATCCCTAAGACCTATGTTTCAATCAACACTTTTTAAAAAAACATTTTATATTCTGCTCTTCCTCCAAGCAGCCCAGAGCGGTGTACTACATACTTAAGTTTCTCCTCACAACCCTGTGAAATAGGTTAGGCTAAAAGAGAAGTGACTGGCCCAGAGTCACCCAGCAAGTCTCATGGCTGAATGGGGATTTGAACTCGGGTCTCCCCAGTCCTAGTCCAGCACTCTTTATCTAAGATTTATCTGAGATTAGCCAGTTTTCTTAAGACAAACTAATGCTGATTCTAAGCTTACTTACTTTGAAGTAAATTCCATTGAAATCAGTGAGATGTAATACTAAGTAAACATTTTAGAATCATGTTATAAAGAATATGCATTTATTTGTCTGTACTGAATTTCTGCATTTACATTGAGAAGAACCTTATTTTTAACAATACTGCACTGAAAGCAAGGCAAGAATAATGTTATGACATGTGCGGCTAGACTCTTGTGTCCTGCTAAAGGGAAGGCTAACCTCTGCATGAAGGTTCAGGAAAGGCTAACCTCTGTATGTAGCTGCAGGAGTGATACAAATTGGGGAGACATGCTTTCAATGCAAAATATTAAACCTTTATTAGAAAGCATACAATCTGATCAGGGAATTAAAAGAATAAATCATTTACCATACATGGGGGACTTGCTAGAGCAGACTCACTTGCAAGAAATGTTAGCTCAGAAAAACAATGAATTCCAACAGTGCAACTGAAATGAATGGAATGGATAAAAGTATAGGGTCAGGGGCGTAGCAAGGTTGGAGTCAGCCCAGGGATGAAATTTCAAAATGGGCCCCTTGCTGCCTTCCTCTCCTTCTCCTGGCCCCATGTCTTTGCTGCAGAACATCATTAAAGACACTTGTAATATGGTGTAGCAGATTGAGGGGTGGGGTTTGGAAGGGGCTATGACAGGGGAGGGGAGGGACCTGAGTCCTCTTTTCCCTTCAGGTTGTTCCCTTCTGGCTGATGCACCAGAGGCTAGTGCATCATCACAGAAGAGCTGCTAGTAGCGCTACACAATGACAGATAAGGGGCAGTGAGGAGGGTTAACCTCTGACATAATCCAAAGCAGAAACCGAATGACAACAAGGTAAAGGAGTTTCACACATTCGCATGCACGAAAAGGTAGACTTTTGCTGCATAAGGCACCAAAGTAGCGGTGCTCAAATCACAGGAGGACAGAGGCCATCTTTCAGGGAAGCCTCCTTAACTTTTGGGACTGTCTCCTTCGCTACTGCTTTTAGAAGGCTGGAACCATTCGGCTAAAATTAGAAGTGGTCAGCAGAGGGGTTTGCAAATTTCATTGTCACTCTTCCCCTCTTCTCTCCTCACCCAAATTTGCTTATTGACCTCATCCACACTTAAACAGAGAGTGAACCCCTACTGAACACAGTTGCATTGTAAAGCTGCATTCTTCCCCACCATGCTTATTTGGAATGACCATTGGCTCCACTGGAACTGACTTCTGAGTAACCATATAGAAGCTTGCAGAGATTTATTTGGACCAACAGAAAAGGAATGTTTTGGGAAAGTCCTGCTTTGGGGTAAATGGCCAAGATGCAATTTGATTCCCCTTTCTTCTTTTGTCCCCCCTGCCCCAATCGCTTTTGATGATCAACAAGAAAAACACAAAACCATAGCCAGGCAACTTAAGCAACCTGCTTAACAGCTGATTGGCGGTGGGTCCCAGCAGTTCACCTCAAGTAAGTTACAGCAGCAGGGAAACAAAGGAGCAAAGAAAGAGACTAGAGGCAAAGAGAGCAGCAGCAACAAGGAAAGAGGTCTATAGAGCTCAGGCTGACTGCTAGCATGCTGTTGGCAACCCTAGCACAATGGCAACTCAACAACAAAAGCTGCTTGCTTCCCCTCTTTTTAGAACCGAGAGAGAACAGTACATACGGGAGGAGCAGGGGAGAAGAAGTACCAACCTTGCCAATTTGGAACTGAACTTCTCTGTCTGAAGAAAAACAATTGTGGACTGGTCCTCTTCTCTCCTCCTTGCTCCGCTCGCCTCACACCCTCTCTCTTTTGGGTTGGCAAGAGTGGGAGAAAGGTGGAAGCAGCGCAGCAGGCTGCTTAGCTCGAGCTGGTTGGTCTCTGGTAATGTCAATGTCGATCTGAAAAGCCCTGGTACTGCCTGGGAAACCCATAAGCATATAGTTCTGGGCTGAAAAGGTGTTACTCATAACAATAACTTTATGTCCCTGTGATGGAACGTACATATAGGAGCTGCAGAGTGAGTGAGTATGTGTTGCCTTAGTAACCAGGCACAGAATGTTCAGAGAGGGCAGGATTTTAAAAGGAGGACAGTTGGTTAGGAGAAGACAGTTGGGGGTGAAGGTAGTTTGAGCTGAGGATTAGGAGTGAGAGGTTGGACAAAGCATAGCAGAGAGATTGGTTTATGTGATCTGAATAAGAGAGATTGTTCAGGGGTTTTATGTGGGACTTGAGTGGTGAATGTGTGGAGACTGTGGAACCAGCAGTACACTGAGGCAGTACTCTAAAAGTGGGGAGTATTAAGCCTGGGGGGAAAACCTTGAATGTAAAAGGTGCCCAGAAGTGAAACCTCCTCATGACAGACAGGAAACTCCAAGTTGATTCACTAAGTCTACCAACCAAGTTCTGTTTATCTCTGTCCCAGTTATATCACCTCCATAAATGTTACATGTTATCAAGAATAAAAATCCACTCTGAGAGAATTAAACAGCGGATGTATTTAGCAACTTGTAGAGACAGTTATGTGCCCTGCTTTGCAGAGATCTTTATTCCAATCAGGTGTAAACAATAAACTTATTCTTGCTTTTGTTCTACACCTCAAGTTTTGTTTTATTTGTACACTGAACATATACACCTATCCTGTGCTCGCGAGGCTACATAACTAAGGTGTTGAGTATTGAGAGCAAGGTAATAAGTAATCATATGGTGGCAGCAAAAGAAAGTAAAAACTGAATAAAGTCCCAGAACCTGGAGACTAAGTTGTTATAAAACAATATAAAAACAAATTGCCTCCCTGGACTTGAGTGGGGCATCAGGGTGGGTTCCAGATAGTCCCATAATAATTTCATTCTGGATTGATTCTATCCATTTTGTAACTAACTGATCAGTCAGTACCTTCAAAGATGAACACAGCTGGGAACAGGGAAGCACAGAGTTAAAAACATCACCCATGGAGAAAAATCTCCTAACTGTATGAGATGGCTAACAAAGGTAGCTTCTAACTAGAAGGAATGATGTGGTAATCAATAAAGGATTTTCAGTGGTTCCAGAGGAAACCCTTACTCGCTTTCTGCCCCTTGCCCCTTTTTGAGCAAACAAAAACAAATCATGAGAGTTACTGCTAAGCCAGTGGTTTTAAAAAAGCATGTTTTCCAGTCATCTTCTTGGTAGACCCTTTTAACGGGACAGAAGGATTCATACCATGGACACACCTTGTTGAACTTGTTGAATTGAACAATTGTTGTTAATATTCTTCAATATAGTTGTAGCCTTTTAAAATCCCAGCTGTTGATCTCTCTTCCTTTTGCACCCTTCAGCAAATGCTAGTTTTAATGCAGCTAGGCAGAAAAGAAGAGTTGCAAGAACTCAGCAAAATGGGGAGTTCTTTGGAAACTTGGGGAACTGTTTTGGCTTGTAAGTAGCAAAACATGTAATTGGAAGTTAAGGAGGCCCAAACAGTATTCTTTGAGATTCCCAGAGGCATCTGGTGGGCCACTGTGTGTGAGACAGGATGCTGGACAAGATACTGTAGGCCTTAGGCCTGATCCAGCAGGACTGTTCTTATGGTCTTATGAGATAAACTGCCTTGAAATGATAAAAATGTAATGTTGGAAGTTCATATTCTCATTTGGAAATGATGGATCAAAAAATGTTATCCTACTTCTGTAACTGTCATCTGGCACATCTTGTTTGGGTATGTGAGGGCCTTCTGCCATCTGTAAGACACCAGGAAAATCGCATAAGCACTATTTTCTCACTTGACTTGCATTTTCTTCTTTCCATGGGCTGAGGTTTTGACAATTAGTGTGCATAACAATATTAACAGTGTTATTCTGTCTAATAAGATTCCTTCTGAAAGCCTCCTACAATGTTTTCTGCTTGGTATTCACTAAGAAAGTGAATTACATTATCTCTATTAGAGCAGGTGGGATCTGTACTCTGTCAGTATTTTTAATCACTTCTGCTGACTTGTAATGCATAGTAAAAACTTTCTGGTATGCATTAGCCTAAATTTTTCCATGTTATGGATGTGTTGCATGTTTTTCCAGTTAGCCACCTGGTGTCCCTGTATTAGGGGATTACTCTACTTCCATTAGTGCAAAAGTGATAAAAGGTTCAATAATTCATCTTAGCACTGCTTTAACCTCTTTCTGGCTATCAGGACTCAGCCAATGTCTATATCATTGCCACAAGGCAGTCTCCCCATCAAGAATAAGTAAAAATTGTAACAATACTTAGCACCACGCTCTTGGGCATTAGCTCCATGACTTCTGTGGAGTTGGATAGCTACAGCTATAAAACCTGAACTGAACAGCCTGAAGTTTAAACTAAAAAATTTGAGAAAGGCTACATGACATTTGATATGTACTTGACCTTGATATGCTTATTCTTTATTCTCTAAAGCATAGTTTTGCAATGTGTGGTGCATGCACCCCTGAGGTGACATCTGCCATGTCATAGTTCAATATATACAGCCCTTCTTCCAACATATGGCATACTTAGCTGTAAATATAAAATCTACGGAAAAACTGAGGTACTTACTAATTTTTTCAGAAGTTAGGGAGAACTTGCTACTTAAATGTTTGAGAGACACTGCTCCAAATAGCACCCACAGAATGGGGGAGCACAATCTGGATTGGAGTTGTGACAGGGGCCAAGGATTAAAGCCCCCCTCCCACATGATGGTCGTGATCTGGCTCACCCCCTGGCTGTTGAGAGACTTAAAAAACAAGCATATCATGGCCAAGCATACACTTAAGGTAATGTTAATTGATCCTTAGGGTCACAGGTAACAGTGATGAAAGAAAAAAAACAGGTAAAACTAATAGAGCAAATTGCAAGAGTTTGGAGGTTCCAATGACAACTGCTATTAAAACTGCAATTATCAAACTTATTTGTTTATTTAAAACCATTTTTATCACCACTTTCCATCAAAAAGACCACCACAGTAGTTAGGAACAATCTTAAGAGCAATATAAAAATGCAATGCAGTTTATCATATAAACATATATCACAAAATCATAAAGCAACAACACACAAAACACTGCAGCAGGGTAAGCAATAAAAGAAACCAGGCTGGTAATTACACTTTTCTTTCCACAAGCCTTTTAAAAAGTTAATGTTCTTAAAAAAAAAAATTGAAGGCCAACAAATCTGGCCTTGGCAGAAAAAGTCACTGTGGAGAGTATTCTTTGAAGGTAGAACGTTTGGAAAATATTTGTTCCAGGCACGTACTAAATTGATATCAGTGATCTGAAATGAATTGTCTTCATTCAATATTGATGATTATCACTTACATTCATTAGAGTGTGATTTCACTTGTCAGGGTCAAGAATACAAATGATAACTTCTACCTGAACTTTTAGTCTCGCAGTTTTGTTTAATTTTGACTACAGATTTATTATGGTTAAGCTGTACTGAATCCGGCCAAATTAATGTTGTCAGAAAACATGGACCATACTTGGGATAATTGTTTCTCTGAAGTGCTGCTTCACTTATTTTAAGAAATCTTCTGCAGGTTCTTGCTACCATAGGTTCTCTTAGTCAGAATTTACAATCTTCTTATCAGCAGCTAGTGTTGCCAGCTAGCAACACTAGATAACGCCAATAGATAATATATTTTTTTAAAGTTCACCAGGAGGTTCTCTGAGTTTTGAGTAAGAATTATTTCTTACTTACACAAGGAACACCCTACTAGGGATGTGCGAACCAGCTCAAGGTTGAGCCAGTTTGCCATCAAACCGAGCCTGTCTGATGGCTCACCCTCGAGCCAAACTGGGCCCAGTTTGGGCTGAACCCCCTGGTCTGGCTCTGGAGTTCTAAACTTAATAATAATTTTTTCTTTTTTAAACTCACCATCAGGTCTGGGGTGACATGTGCACTGGCCATTTGTGTGCCCGGGTCACGAGGGAGGGGGAACCTTCTGATACTCCCCCCACAGCCATGGCAGCACACCCCTGGATGCCACCGAATGACCTGGACCCGGCAGTGAGTTACAATTTTTTTAAACATTTAGAACCCTGAGCTTGCGCGAACTTGAGCCAAGCCATGGGATGTTCGGGGGTGTGCAAAACCAAACAAGCCCAGTTCGAGTCCAGCACCCTGGAAGCCATCTGGTTGGAACCTTTAGCCATAAATCAATGGTGGTCTGAACCAAACTGGGCAAACTGGTTTTGTGCACACCATTTCTATCCTTTGAGTCTTCCTTCTGTTGTATAAGACACCAGTTTCCCCCTGCACAAAGGATGTCCATGATTTGCTAATTCCCATTCCATATCTATTATATGGTCAATTATGATATTTAAATGTATTATTTGATTTTAAAATTAATATTCTACTCTTCAGCTACTCCCAGCATAGCACACAATTCAACAATAAAATAAATAAAAAAGTATAAATAACATCATAAAAATATTAAACAGCAGAGCCGTAAATCACCGAGAAGGCCCTCTTTGCAGTCACCAGATGATGACAGATATGTGCAGTTATAATAGATCTGATTAAAGAGTGAACCTCATTCTTATCTGTGTATAGTTTTTATGTTTGTATTTTACATATTTTAAATTAGATTTGTTCATCTTTTTAGCTTAATACTTTTAACTGTCATTTTTATTATATTTTTTAAAAACTTTTGTAAACCGCCTTGGGATTGTTTTTAATGAAAGGCAGAATATAAATTTAACAAATAAATAAATACATAAATAAATGATTCTGAAAACCCTGGCCTTCCTAATGTGAGCAACATCATCATCTTTACTGGGGACAAGGAGAACTCCTAAATGTAGTACTTTTTATACTCTTATTCTACTTACATTTAACTTACATTGCAAGCAGCTCTCTTTTTTTTAATTAGCAGGTAATATTATTAATGACTTGTTGAAACAATTCTGTACCACTTCAGTTCATGTGTTGGTCCTCTGTCAGAGGAAATGAAACTGCATTCACATGTTACAATAACTGTTCCGGTTTTTTTAATCTGGAAGCAAAATTTAAAATGGCAAAATCATTAATAGTTTGGCATTTGCATAATCTTGATACTGGCTAACATCCAGAGTGACCTTCTGCAAGCATACTAGGTTTTTTCCATTGTATGAGGGTGGAGGGGGGATTTTTGGCAATCTCCCCTTCACCCTGCAGCTGCTTGTGCTTCCTGAAACAATGTCCCTGAGAGTTGAGGGAGGGGATGTTCCTCAGGAAGATAGTTTCAGGAGGCACAAGTGACATCAGAAGGAAGAGGGAATCACTGAAAATAGCCCTCATGCCACACAAAAAATTGGTATGTCCACAGAAAGTTAGTCTGTCAACAAACAACTCTTCAATTATGAAATTCTTAGCTATATAAACCTTTCATCCTTTTGCATAATTTTTAAACTATTATTTCTTTTTCTTCCTCCTTAGGTGCAGAAGTGATGTATATAAACATGACTGCTTATAGTGAAGGTCATCTTCAGTCATCATTCTGGATTGTGGATAAACAGCATGTATATATTGGAAGTGCCAGTTTAGACTGGAAGTCATTAGGACAGGTATTTAAAACAGCAAAACCAGAAGCATCTTTTTAATGGACAGTTTTATTTTGATGAGTGGCATAAAGTGAAGTTCCATTGATTTTAGCTGTATAGATTTAAGCACTGATTTAACTCTCCCTTTGAAATCAATGACTGGTTGCAGAGGTTGCAGAGATGGTAGCTATGTTAGTCTGCTACAACAAAAGTGAAAAGCAGTAACATGACACCTTCAAGACTAACAATTTTTTTCCTGACATTAGCTTGCATGATGAAGAAAGCTTGTCTCACAATAAATTTGTTAATCTTGGAAGTTCCCCAATACTACTTTCTGTTTTTGAAATCAATGAAACTTAAAAATGCTTAACTTTGGTTTGATTAAACCCATAACTTGATAAAGACTCATCTCAAAGTTCTATACTGTCATGCATATTTTTCAGACCAGACTGTATTGACCAATGAATGCAATAAAGCTAATATAACAAAATGGATCATTTAGTCTGGTGGAAAGCAATTAGTCTTGAATCTGCAAGATCAGTTGCAAAAATAAGAATTTAGGCACTCAAATGACTTATCAGAATGTGTATTATTTTGCAACTGATCTTGCAGATTAAAGACTAATTGCTTTTCATCAGACTTTGCCAGTGCTCCATTGATCCATATTTATTTATTTTTCAAATTTTAGACCACCCCAAACTTCTGTTTCAGGGTAATTTGAGTGACTATGAAATGAAACATAGCAATTATTTATTATTATGCTATTTACACACAGTCTACCAGATGTTATTGACTGGATTTGGTACTTTAATTATTGGGCCCTTTCCAAGGGTCTAGGATAACCAAAGAAAAAATAAAGATAGTGTCGTAGTATTCGTGCTGTCCCAAGTAGTGTGGCCTTCTGTAGCTGATGTGTTGTAATTTTATCGATGCCCAAGGTGGCAAGATGGTTGTCTTATTATTTTAATATTTATTATTAATAAATTTATTATTTATTATTTATTATTAATAAATAATAATAGCTATCAGATTGCAAATTGAATGGCATTTCGATGGAGATGGTGCCATAGCACAGTGGTAGATCTTCTTTGCAGAGGAATAACATTACTATTTGAATGTCTTTCAGACAATTCTGAGACCTGGTTGGGGGAGGCGAGTGGTCCAGTGTGGGCTCAGCATCTCCCACCAGGTTACTCTGTTGTGGAGCAGGCCAGGGTCGGGAGGGGTGGAGTGGCTGTGGTCCATAAGAATACCATTTCCCTTACCAGGGCCCCTGCGAAACAGTTGACTTATATTGAGTGCATATTTTTGAGGCTGGGGATAGATTGGGGATTCTGTTGGTGTACCATCCACCCCGCTGCCCTACTGACTCCCTAACTGAGCTGACGGAGCTGGTCGCAGAGTTGGTGTTGCAGTCTCCTAGACTTTTGGTGCTGGGGGACTTCAGTATCCACTTTGGGGCTGGCTTGTCTGGTGTGGCTCAGGAGTTCATAGCGGCCATGACAACTATGGGCCTATCCCAATTAGTTTCTGAACCAACTCATGTTGCCGGCCATGGACTCGATTTGGTCTTTTGTTTGGATCAGGGGGGTGTTCCGTGGGTGGGGGATCCAGTGATTTCCCCATTGTCATGGACGGACCACTACCTGGTTAAGGTTGGTCTCACAGCCACAATCCACCCCTGCAGGGGTGGTGGACCTATTAGGATGGTCCATCCAAAAAGGCTGCTGGACCCAGGAGGATGTTGATGTTGGTGTGGCCAGTGATTCTGCCGATGCCCTGGTGGGAACCTGGAACAGGGAACTCAACAGGGCAGTAGACATGATTGTTCCTAAGCGTCCCTTCCGACTTGCTGCAAAAATGGCCCCTTGGTATACTGAGGAATTGCGGGGGCTGAAACGGTTGGGTAGGAGGCAACTAGAGCACAAGTGGAGGAGAATTCGGTTTGAATCTGACAGGATTCAGCATGTGACCCATTTGAAGGCTTATGCAGTGGCGGTGCATGCAGCGAAAAAGATATTTTGGTCTGCACGCATTGCGGCTGCAGGTTCACAATCGGCGGAGCTATCCTGGGTTGTGAGGAGTTTAGTTTCTGCTCCTTCTACTTCCAATCAGTCCCTGCAGTTGCTCTGCTGTGATGCCTTTAATCAGTTCTTTGCAAATAAGATCTCCTGTATCCGGGCCGACCTGGACTCCACTATTTCTGCAAAGTCTATGGAGGAGATGTCCAGCGATCCCTCTTGCAGTATTAGATTGGATCAGTTTCAATCCATGACTCCTGAGGATGTGGACAAGCTACTTGGGGCGGTGTGGCCTACCACCTGTTCTCTGGATCTCTGGATTTATTCGATAAAAATTGAACAAACAAACAAACAAACAATTCACTTGTTGAAATTCCTATAATTTGATGTGGTAGTTTAAAATGTAAACTATTAGCAAATTTTGAGATCGCTCTAAAAATAATAAAATGCCCTTATTTCCTTATTGAAGAAAAATTACTAATCTGCCTTTATTCTGTAAAACTGGAATATGACATTGGGGCCATTCACACAACCAAAACTTGCCTTCCCCCCAGACAAGCATCCTGATCTTGGTGGAAGCGCACTCTGCATTGCCACAAGATCCCCACTGCTCTGTGCAGCATCATGGAGCAGGACAGATCGCTCTGAGGCTGGGACTTGTTATCCCAGCCTCCATGTATCCCTCAATGGACTGTACGCCAGGCATGGTGCACTGGGGGATTTCCCCAGGGGACAGGTGCTCTAGGTGCCCATCTCTGTGTCAGCACAAGCTACAAGTAGCCCACACTGACACACAATCCTGGGAGCTGGGTTAAAGGGACATTTGCACTCTTTACCTTGGCTAAGAGCCAAGCTTCAGCACTGGGTTTAGCGCTGTGGCAAGCTATTTAGTGGTCAAGTGCACCCACACACTTAGATATGCTCTTAGAGGAGGTTAGGTGGTAGAGTCAGAAGAAATGGAAAAGGAGTTGTTGGCACTGCATAGGGCAAATTCTCTGGCCACTTGCGGTAGGAAAAGCAGGCATTCACAAATGTACTCACCCAGGCATGAGTGTCCTGCCCATCTGGTGAGAAGCTCCCCATTTGCCCTTGCTAAAACTGTAGGTGGATGGGAGGACATTGGTAGTAAACACAAATAGGGACTGACCAGTAAGTCATGGCTATCTGGACCTTTGAGTAAGAGTGTAAAGGATTGTATGTGGGAGAATGAATCTTCACAGCTAAGAACTTTGGTGCCTCACCTCTTTCCGAACTCCACACAAACCTTCAGCCCTTTGCACTGTCTTACTATTTTGAAATAGGCAGAAATTATTGTTCTGTGTCTTTTTCTGCCACTGGTCTATATGACATGAGTAAAGGGATGGATTGGGCTGTAGATTAGTATTGTATTTTACATAAGGCTCTCTTTTTGCTGTTGTGGATACAGCTGCAGTTTCCTTTGGTTTGTCGACAAACCAAAACAATGCGGGGTCTGTGAACTTTCAGAACTACCCTATATTTTAAAAACTAAGCTGGGCTTGAAAGGAATGCAGACTGTTTATGTCTTAATAAAAATGTCTGAATAGATGAATCCTCTACCAATCAAAGTATTTGGATGTCTTACAGTAGAAAGGTCTCTGTATATGTTTGGTGATACTATAAACTTGGGAAATGAGCTGGATGCAAGTCCTTGGACCTTAGGAATTTGCTTAATGCGAGCTTTCCACATGTAAGTGAAGGCAGAGTGGATCAAATAAAAACATTCCACAAACTTTATAATGAAAAATTGCAGATATTTAAGTAAACTACTGTGAGCGTTTGGGATAAGGTAGGCTGTAACTATATGTCCGTAAAGAACAGATGTCTTGAAGATTTCCAAATCAGTGTGTACAGTCAGATTTGTTAGCTGAGGCAGGATCTGTTCATCTGCATTTCTTTTAATGACAGCTGCATCTCATTGTTACAGCACTGTACATAGTAAGAAACCCTACCATATCAGTCTCTTACTTTTTTAGGCTAATGAGTTTCTTGAAGTTATGAAAAGGCCCATCTGGCTCTTTTAAGATAAGAATTCATGAGAGTTTATGTAGAAGTTCTTTTACTTTACATCAAACAAAACTTGGATTGGGAATAGTTGTTTTCTCATCTTTGAATTTGGAATAATATTAAATTGAAATTGGATACATTAGGCCCCTGTGATGTGCCTCTGACACTGTTACATTTTAGCACTAGGCTCTTTTCTCACTTTGGGTGTTTCTTTGTAGCTGAACTGTTATGATGAACCACCGAAATAAGTGCCTTGTGTGCTTGCAACACCAGTGTTCACCCTGTAACTTGATATTTTAGTCAGCTTGTTGGTACAGGGAGTTTAGTAGAGTGCCTTATCTGTTTTACCTAAGTATTTGCTTGAATACAATTTAATCTGCCTTGGGCCTTTGGAGTGTTACTAGTCTAATCCAATCAAGTATACCATTATTCACTCTTTTTATGTCAAATACATACATATATATGTATGCAGTTTTGGAGGAAACTGATTGTTTAAACCCATTTCAACCTGTCTTTAGAGCTGGCTGTGGGGTTGAGACAGCCTTTGTCAGCCTGATGGATGACTTTTACCGAGGAATTGACAGAGGGAATGTGACTCTGCTGGTTCTTTTTGATCTCTCGGCAGCATTCAATACCATCGACCATGGTATCCTTCTGGATTGCCTGGGGGAGTTGGGGATAGGGGACACTGCTTTGCAGTGGTTTCTCTCCTATCTCTCTGGTACATTGCAGATGGTGGAGCTTGGTGACAGCTGTTCCTCAAAACAGGAGCTGTTATATGGAGTCCCTCAGGGCTCCATTCTGTCACCAATGCTTTTTAAAAATCTACATGAAATTCTGGGTGAGGTCATCAGGAGGTTTGGTGCTGGGTGTTATCAGTATGCTGATGACACCCAAATCTACTTCTCCTTATCTTCATCATCAGGTAATGGCGCTCATTCTTTAAATGCCTGCCTACAGGCAGTAATGGGCTGGATGAAGGTGAACAAATTGAAGCTGAATCCAAGCAAGACGGAGGTGCTCATTGTAGGGGCTCAGAATCTGAAGGATGAGTTAGAGTTTCCTGTGCTGGATGGGGTTACACTCCCTCGGAAGGAGCAAGTATGCATCTTGGGAGTATTCCTGGACCCAGGCCTCACCCTTGTATCTCAGGTGGAGGCCATGGCCAGGAGTGCTTTCTATCCGCTTTGGCTGATTTGACAGCTGCATCCATTCCTTGAAGAGGATGACCTCAAAACAGTAGTGCATCAGCTGGTAACCTCCAGGCTTGACAGTTGCAATGTGCTCTACATGGGGCTGCCTTTCTATGTAGTTCGGAAACTTCAGTTAGTTCAAATGCGGCAGCCAGATTGGTTTCTGGGGCAACCTGGAGAGAGCATATTGTGCCTGTTTTGGAGCAGTTGCACTGGCTGCTGATAAGTTTCCAGGCAAAATACAAAGTGCTGGCTATTACCTTTAAAGCCCTGAATGACTTAGGTCTGAGTTATCTTAGAGAGTGCCTTCTTCTGCATGATTCCCACTGCATGTTAAGGTAACCTGAGGAGATCCGTCTCCAGTTACCACCAATTTGTCTGGTGGCGACTCAGAGGCGGGCCTTCTCTGTAGCTGCTCTGAGTCTGTGGACTGCACTCTCAACAGAAATCCGTAATCTGAGTTCATTACTGGCCTTCAGGAGAGCCCTTAAAACCTATCTGTTTGGCCTGGCCTTCCAAGGTTTTTTAATTGTTGCAAACTGTTTTAATAGTTGTAAATGTTCTGCCTGGTTCGCCAGATTTTGTAACTGTTTAAAAGTTTTAACTGTTAATTAGTTTTATGCTGGTATTATAGTTTTTATTTTAATGGTTAATTGATTTTAATTGTTTTTATTTTCATGTAAGCCCTTTTTGAAAAGGCGGTATATAAATCGAATGAATGAATGAGTGAATGCAATACGTTATGTCTGTTCCCCCAAAAACAGAATAAATCAAACAGAAGCAGGATACAATACAAACTACTTTACTAGTCTGAGCCAATAGGCGACTGTCTACAAATGCAGCTGTTTCTATTTATACCTACTCAGTGTTCCATCAGATTTGTTCCCCAATTGCAGCTGGGGCATAGGATAATTTCTCCTTATAATGAAGAATTTTTAAAAAGTCTTAGTGTCTTACATTGTACACAGTGAGCCACTAACCCAAGCAAGAAATGTGCTCACTGCTTCTGCCCTACTCTACAGCTCACACATGCTGCTTCTGAAGACAGGGAGGTTCCATGCCTATATAGGCAGAATATAACCCAATATGTT
Organism: Hemicordylus capensis; assembly: GCF_027244095.1. Classification (NCBI taxonomy): domain Eukaryota; kingdom Metazoa; phylum Chordata; class Lepidosauria; order Squamata; family Cordylidae; genus Hemicordylus; species Hemicordylus capensis. Next base: position 385,932,799 of record NC_069657.1, on the reverse strand, counting down.
TATCCTTCTTCAATAGGACCCAAAGTAGAGAAATTAAGGATCACAAAAAGTGATGCTTGGGTTCTTTGAACCCATACACCCAATTAAAGCTCTGGCCCTGGAGATGATTCAAAGATATATAGCTCCAGCTAATAAATGCAAAGGACACAGAAGACAAAAACAATTGTGCTATATTTTAGACTAGAGTGCCAACTTGTGCTTTTTTCACACTGGGGTGATGGTCTCATCCATTTATTTACTTTTTAAAAGATTGACGAGTTTGAGAAAGATGTGCCAGACAGTATACTCTTAATGATGTGCACTTCTGCTTTGCAGATGAAAGAACTTGGTGTTGTTGTGTACAACTGCAGCTGCCTGGTGGTAGACTTGCAAAGGATATTTGCCTTGTACAGTTCATTAAAATTCAAGAGCAAAATCCCACCTATTTGGTCTAAGAGGCTCTATGCAGTGTATGATGCTCAACATAAACTGACTCTTCAGCTGAATGAAACCAAGTCAGAAGTCTTTGTTTCGGTGAGTGCTTTTGGTGAATGCTTGCTTATTTTTATTTGAGTTAAGGAACAGTCTTTATCAAAGGCTGAAACCATGAATGTAAATGCTTTTATTTGTTTAGACTACATTAATCATGTTTCACATCATCCCATAGAGATGTGCAAAATCAAAATTACAATAAAGCAAAAATATAAAATACAAAATACAAGTATAAAAGCAGCAGTTAATACTCAAAGTAAAAGAGATTTAAACTATTTAAAAGGCACATTATCTCAACCACTGATCCTATTAAATATTAAAAACCTCAGTAAAAAGCAAGGTGGAAAACTGAAAGGGTGTGAACCTTATGAATATCTCTGGGAAGGGCATTCCAGAGCCTAGGGTCAATCACTGAAAGGGCCCTGCCCTGTGTGCAAGACAAATGGGCCTCTGCTGGTGTTGGCATGAGGGATGTGTGAATCGACTCAGGTACAAATTGATTTGTACCTGAATCAAGCTGATTTGGGCGATTTGGAGACAGAACAAATCGCCCCTGTGGTTGGTTGGCTGGATTCGGGTCCAAACTGAATCGTGGTAGATTTGATTTGAATCGATTTGAGATTCAGATTGCTCCTATTAATTCCCCCAGATTCCCAGTTTTAATTTAAAAAAAAAAAAAAAAAAGCTAAGCTCTAGCCCTTGTAGAAATGGAGTTATGGAGCAAAATGTGTAGTCATTATTTCTCAAGTGTTTGGATTTTTTTGATGTATAATAACTTTTCCTCAGTGAATCCCTATGAGGATTCATTACACCTTCATTTCCTCTATTCATTTTTACTGTCTATCCCAAAGGGTTTCAGGACCAACGCATATTGCAGGTCGCACACTTGATCTGGTCTTTCACTCTGATCACGGAGATGTTCCGTGGGTGGGGACTCCTGTAATTTCCCCATTGTCACAGATGGACCACCATCTGGTTAAGGTTGGACTCACAGTCACATCCCATGGGTGAGGGTCTCATTAGAATGGTCCACCCAAGAAGGTTATTGGATCCAATAGGGTTCCAAGAAGTCTTGGAGGGATTTAGTGTGACTCTGACAGTGATCCTGTTGATGCCCTCTTGGAGAACGGGAACAGCAAGCTCACCAGGGCAGTAGACATGATCGCACCTAAGTGTCCTCTCTGACCCGCTTCAAAATTGGCCCCTTGGTATACGGAAGAACTACAGGGGCTGAAGTGGCGAGGTAGATGACTGGAGGGCAAGTGGAAGAAGACTCGACTCGAATCCGACAGATTACAACATAGAGCACATTTGAAGATCTATGCTCTGGCTATATGGGCAGCAAAGAAGCGATTCTTTTCGGCCTGCATTGCATCCGCAAGTTCACATCCAGCTGAGTTGTTTAGGGTTGTGAGAGGGGTAGTGAGTGCCCCTCCTCCCTTGAATCAGAATTTGGAACCATCTATTACCTGCTGTGACATGTTGAATGATTTCTGTGTGGATAAAATCTCTCTTATTCTGGCCAACTTGGATTTAGACTCCACAATTACTGCAGTGTCTGAATCGGAGGTGTCCAGCGAGTCCTCTTATGTGGTTAGGCTGGATCAGTTCCAGTTTGTGACTCGTGAGGATGTGGACAAGATTCTTGGAGTGATGCGGCCTACCACCTGTTCTCTTGACCCTTGCCCGACATGGCTTATACTATCTGGCAGGGAGGTTGTTGTAGAAGGCCTAGTAGAGATCATAAATGCTTCTCTGAGGGAGGGCAGGATATTAGACCACTTCTGAAGAAGCCTGCCTTGGATTCCTCAGAGTTGAGCAATTATAGGCCTATCTCAAACATTCCGTGGCTGGGCAAGGTAACTGAGAGGGTGGTGGCCTCCCAACCCCAGGCAGTCTTGGATGAAACTGATTATCTAGACCCATTTCAGACCGGCTTTCAGGTAGGCTATAGGGTAGAGACTGCCTTGGTCAGCCTGATGGATGATCTCCAATTGGAAACTGACAAAGGAAGTGTGACTCTGTTGGTCCTTTTGGACCTCTCAGCGGCTTTCGATACTATCAACCACAGTATCCTTCTGGAGCGTCTGAGGGGGTTGGGAGTGGGAGGCACTGCTCTGCAGTGGTTCCACTCTTATCTCTCAGGCAGATTCCAGATGGTGTCCCTTGGAGACTGTTGTTCTTAAAAAACTGAACTTCAGTATGGTGTCCCTCAGGGCTCCGTATTGCCTCCAGTGTTGTTTAACATCTACATGAAACCGCTGGGAGAGATCATCAGGAGATTTGGTGCAGGGTGCTATCAGTATGCTGATGACACCCAAATCTATTTCTCCATGTCAGCATCATCAGAAGAAGGCATAACCTCCCTAAATGCCTGCCTGGAGGCAGTGATGGGCTGGATGAGAGGTAACAAGCTGAGACTGAATGCAGATAAGACAGAGGTACTTCTTGTGTGCAGTCAGAACTCGGGAGACGATTTTGATCTGCCTGTTCTGGATGGGGGTCACACTTCCCCAGAAGGAATAGGTACACAGTCTGGCATGTTTCTGGACACAAAACTCTCCCTGGTTCCCAGGTTGAGGCAGTGGCCAGAGGTGCCTTTTATCAGCTTCGACTGATACGCCAGCTGTGTCCATTTCTTGAGATAAATTACCTTAGAGCAGTAGTACATCTGCTGGTCACCTCCAGACTTGACTACTGCAATGCGCTCTATGTGAGGCTGCCTTTGTAGGTAGTCCAGAAACTGCATTTAGTCCAGAATGCGGCAGCCAGATTGGTCTCTGGGTCATCTCGTAGAGACCATATCACTCCCATCTTAAAATATTTACACTGGCTGCCGATAAGTTTCCAGGCAAAGTACAAGGTTTTGGTTATAACCTATAAAGCTGTAAACAGCTATTAACCACACTGCTCAGTGAGATCATCTAGAGAGGTTCGTCTGCAGTTGCCACCTGCTCGTCTGGTGGCTACTCGGGGATGGGCTTTCTCCATTGCTGCCCCGAGGCTTTGGAACACACTTCCTGCTGAAATAAGAGCCTCCCCATCTCTTACAACTTTTAAAAAGGCAGTCAAGACACATTTGTTTACCCAGGCTTTTAATTAGACATTGTTTTAACTGTGTTTTAATAGTTTTAACATTTTCAATATTAATGTGTTAATCTTTTTGTTGATTTTTGTTTTGTAAACCACCCTGAGAACTCATGTTTTGGGCGGTATAAAAATGTGATTGATAAATGAATGAATGAATGAAATGAAATGAACAGAAGAAATGAAGGCATATCATGAATCCTCATAGAAATTCATTAGGAGAAGTTTATTTATTATTTTTATTTTATTTATTGTTGAATTTCTATACCACCTTTCATTAAAAACAACCCCAAGGCGGTTTACAAAAGTTAAAAACATACAATAAAAATGACAATTAAAATATTAAGCTAAAAATATAAAACAAATCTAATTTAAAAACTAAGCAGCATAGAAATGGTCATGTAAAAGCTTGGGTAAAAAGCCAAGATTTAAGAAGCTTTCTAAAAACTGTGATGGAGTCTGAGGAGCGAATGGCCACGGGGAGAGTTATTAGACACCAAAGAATCTAAACATATCAATGTTCCTGACAAATAAACTGAGTACCCTACTGCCTTGCAGGTGTGTGTGTGTGTGTGTGGTGGGTAGTTGGCACATGGCAGTTGACAGTTGGCACTGTCCAAGCAAAAATTAAAGCTGGGGATCCATGTTAGGGTTAGGATAGGGTGACTTCGAATCCCCATTATTTCCTATGGTGGAAATATACATAATCAGTAAAACCTAAAAAGAAAATAATTAAAAATCAACCAAGTGCCCCACTGCCTTGAAATTTGTGTGGAAGGTGGCACCCATTGGGACCTACCAACCACTCAGATTTGGTGCCCCTAGGATCTTTATAAGTATTCCGAATAGATCCAAAGCAAATTGAATCAAAATCAGATCTGGGGTGATTCGAGGGGACAGATTCAAACACAAAACAAATTGGGGTGATTCAATTTGGGCACAAATCGAATTGAAAAAATTGAATTGTGCACATCCCTAGTTAGCATGCGGTGCAAAGTAACCCCATGAGCTGGGAAGATTCTACTCAGAGCAGACAGTCCTTCAGATATTCAGGGCCCAAGCCAAAATGAATTAATAGTGAATAATATGCTTCACATGCTCTCTTAAACAGAGTGTGAGTGGTTCCCAAGTCACGTCTTTGAATTGGCTGCAACAGATTTCTTTACTCTGTCTCCTGTTTATTATACACTTTCCATATTTGCATACCAGAGCTTACCTTGATAAAAGTGCTTAAAAACAGGCCATGATTAATTATATATAAACATATGGCGTACGGAAGGGCTTTTAATGGCAGATACAGTTGGCAAAATCCTTTTTGGATCTTAGCCCAAGTTACAAGGATCTGGAGTCAATGTGAAACAGAGAGGTTGTTCACATGACCACAAAGGGCTGGGTGGGAGACAGGAGCTTACCTGCCTTTCACCCAATGACCATTTGGCCATCAGGGCTTTGCCACCCATGGAGGACAAGGTGCACACTTGTCTTCCTACCTCACTTTAAACCTGGGTAACTGATTGGGGCTACTCAAGTGAGGAGTGGCATCCTGTACCCAAGTAAGGCTGGTTGTGAGAATGGGGTCAGAGTCAGGGCCGGTTTAAGCTAGTGCGGGGCCTGTAGCATATGTTATAAAGGGGCCCTACATTTTTAAAAAATGCACATAAATATTAAAACATAAACTATTTACTTGCATAGTAAAGTGATTTAATTTTTTCATTTGCTATATTTTGGAGTATGGGAGACCAAGCCACAAACTCACACTTACTACAACAGTGAACATTTATATACCATTTCCCAATCAAAATTATCAAAGTGGTTTACATAGAAAAATAAAGAGTGGAGAGATGATTCTCTGTCTCCAAAGGGCTCACACTCTAAAAAGAAAAATGTGGTAGGCACCAGCAACAGCCACTGCACAGATGCTGTGCTGGGCCTTCTCTTACAAGGCACATTTAGCAGAAAGGGGATATTTTATCTAACATGGACCAAATAAAACAGGTAAATTTTTAACTTTAATTCCCAGTTGGAAGCTGGGCATGTGGGGCCCTAAAAAATGCGGGGCCCGTAGCAAATGCTACACTTGCTACTAGGTTAATCCGCCTCTGGTCAGAGTGGGCTCATTAATGGTAGTGGTTGCTTGCATTTTGAGCCTGTCCCACTCAAACCTCACCAGCATTACTAACCAAGATCTTCCTGATGTTACTGAATTATATGTTCTTCTTACATAGTTTTGCAAAGTGCATAGTTGTGCTTATAAGTCCTCTTGTGTAGATGTATAGCACCTCAGACTTAGCATATCTTATACAACTGATTTGAGTAACATTGCTTTCAGTAGGACTTAGGATGAAACTAGATGTTGTTTTTAGCATGCAGTCAGCCCTGGTGTTTTGGAAGGGTTTTTCTTTGCTAAATACCTGGAGCTCTTTCAGATGGCAACTTTACTTCTGGAGGGTGGGTGTGCTTTCACATATAGGCCATATTTACCCTGAAATCTGTGCAATCTTTCAGAAATCACAAACGATTGGGGTTTTTCCCTACATACTGGAAACCAGCCCAATTTACGTTGGGGTTTAAAAATTCTTGTTTTGCGTCAGAGTATCTGTTATGCCCCAAACTCACAGTAAAGCCTGATGTGTGAAAAGCTTCCAAGTATGGGGAGGACAATCCAAACTGGGATCAGAGCATGATAGGCAGATGGGCAGATAGGCCCCTGCTATGGGCACAATCCAGATTGCCACTCCTTTGTAGCTGCTAATTATCCCAGAACAGAAACTCCTGTTGACACCAAACTGGGTGTCTAGAGCAGAAACTCCTGTTGCCATCCAGACTGTGAGGGGCAAACTAAAAACCCTCCCCCCCCACCTTGACATAGGGTCATTCTGAATTCTGCCAACCCACAACTGCTTTAGCATAATTAATTAAATAAATCAAACACCCAAGTATGCAAGGGCCAATAGCCCTTAGTCATGACTGACTATAGCTGAATTGGAGCCACTGGTTTTAATGGAACTTACATTCCTGTAAGTATGTTTAAGACCAGGTTGCTTTTGAAGAAAAAAATCACATATGGTTTCAATTTTAAAATCCTGATACCCTCCATTCCAATTAATCTTTATGGATTGCTGCCAGAAGCAGTGATGAGATTCCCCCCCCCAGATTAAAAACACATTATGCATATTTTATTTTGTAAAATAAAGAATGTCAGCAATAGGGAGAAATGTCTTTAGTACATATTTCTTTTATACCATGTCCACATGATATGAAATCAGGGTGCTCTCCCTTCAGCAACCATTATGGTGCTGTTGCTAAGCAACGGAAAATCATCTGTCTGGATGTCTGAAACACAAAATAACGTACTTTCTGTGTAAGGTCTTAGAAGCTTCTGACTGCCTTTCAGTATTAATGGCTCTACTGTTGTTATTTATTGTATTTGGATTATTTATCATTCCATTATTATCATTCTCTCACACACAGACATTCGGCCAGCATCTAATAGTGATGTATCTATAGCACATACTACATGGCAGATTGGGCATAGTTTTTGTAGACAAGGAGGAAATAAAGGGGAATAGAACCTGGAAATGAAAGATAACAAAATAGAAAATTTAAAATGTGACGGCTTGGCTTGCCATTTGCCTAACCAGTGTGTGTCACATATGGGATTTGCAGATTTCATAAATGTCCATAGCAATAGCTGTGATTATCTTATAGGTATTGTCAGAGGTGTTTGCTCCTGTCCCTGAACCTCCGGGGAAAGAAACATGTGGGATGAGAATATGTTAAGCTGCAAGTTGAAATGTTTCTGCTAATGCATATTTGCATAAATATACCTGTTTTATATTCTTATATTCTTGTGAGTTCAGTTGCTGCTTGTGCCCTCAAGAACCCATGTGTATCTCTGGATGATGCTTAACTTGCAGTGGTGGGGGCCTTCAGCAGGGAGCAGGGGGGCCTACAAAGGCCTTTTGGTCCAGGCTCCAAAATAACCTTGGTGCACCTCTGGGTAATGTTTCTGCAAAGATTATTTAGACCATGAGAACTAATTTAAGAAATGATAGGCCTTGACAGTGTTATGATTAGAATGGTTTCTAAATCATGGAACTTATCTCAGTAAGTTCTGAGATTTATTTATATATTTTTCTGTAGCACTTTAAGGCTTTAGTATGCAGATGCTGAATCTTTAGAGGTCTAATATTCAGAACATCTCTGCACCACTTGCTGGATCCACTAAATTTTGCATTGCAAAAACCTGGATGTAATTATGGTTACACTCATATTTGAAAAGGCTGGTTGGCTTGAATCCTGTGCACATAATGCACTAATTTTCTCAAGCTAACTTGACTTCAACTTCTATGCTCTTGGGATTTGATGAAGTGAAATAGCTGTGTGTATTGTACACTGCTGGAAGATAAAAAGGCAAAGCATATCTTTAACTTTATATATAAATTTTAATGCAATATAACTAATACAAATTTTGTACATTTGCTTTCACAGAATTCTCCAAAGCTCCTGTGCCCTAAGGACAGGGTATTGGATATTGATGCTATCTATAGTGTCATTGATGATGCTGAGGACTTTGTGTACATAGCTGTTATGGACTATCTCCCTATTATCAATGACAAAAATGAAATGAGGTTGGTGAATACTAGAAATTGACATTTGTATGTCACTGTACTGGGAAGAATAAACTGTTGCTTATGAAATAAATCAGCATTCATTTCCTAGGGACAAAGCCTAGTTGCCTGGTTCGGGAATGGGACAAATCGCTGCGGCCAACTGGCCGCCAGTCAATTGGACTCACTGCAGGGACAACTCACCGCAGTAAACAACACAACTCCCCGCCACAAGCCTGTCCTGTCACTTTGGCTTTCAATCCAGAGGGGACAAGTGGGAGGGAGGCTTGTCAATACAACATGCACACACATACCTTGGCCAGGAAATCTCCTCCTAAGAGTTTTGCTAAACAATTCAAAATTCAACTACACACCAGATCCCCCAAGTGTTCTGTTAATATCCCTGGGATACCCGTGAAGTAGTCTGCTTTAATGAGAGAATTCAGCAGCAAGGTCTGCTGCTGCTTTGAGGAGACCTGCAAAGGGGCAATATGAGGAGGAAAATGGCAGCTAGCCTGCTCTAAAGCTCTGCTGCAGGCTTCGCACCTGACATTTCACTTCTCATGAGGCACAACCCCACAGGAAGGAATGCAGAGAGAATCTTCCTTCCACTGCAGAATGTGAAAGACATACTTCGGTGGGTCGTAGGTGGAAATTTAGCTTCCTCTCGCCTCCCTCCTGCTTGTCCCCTCGGAATTGAAAGCCAAACTGACAGGACAGGCTTGCGGTGAGGGAGGGGGGAGTTGTGTTGTTATTATACTGCGGCAAGTTGGCTGCGTCAAATTGACCGGTGGTGTATTGGCTGCGGTAAGTTGTCACAGACCCGCCTGGTTCTCCTCTTGGATGTCAAAGAGATTTTAAATGGGTCCAGAGCAGGGATGAAGTTGATAAAAATCATGCCCATGTATTAGTACAAAATACACAAATACCATATTAATTGTGAAGATCATATTCATTCGTTAGACATGAGTCCCTTTAAAACAGTAGAATATAGCAGAGATGCACGTGGGGAATGTTAGCCTCTGTGCAGTGTCAGTAGGGCTGTGAAGACTATTTAGCTTTGCCTATTCAGAACCAAATATTTGCACAGCTCTCGTGGCTGAACACCTCTAACACTCAAACACAAGATGCAAATATGCTTTCCTTTCCAAAATGTTTTCCAAAAAGGTTCTGCAGCAAGTGGAAGGATTTGTGACAATGTAATTTCTGATAATAAATGAATTATGTGTAAGTTGACATTTTGGACCATATTCATTTCTCTAGCATAAGTTCCTGTTTAAGTGTTCATTCTTAATATGTAAACTTATGGTGAACAGCTGGGCAATGCTTTCAACACTATTTTTTCGATGTCAGAAACATATGTACCTTTATCTCGACATCACATCTATTACCTATTAACAATTACCACCTGGGAAAGAAGCCATTATTTTTCATGTTGGTTATGTAATAATAACACACAGAGGTCATTCACACAATCAAAAGCTGTGTTCTACCTGGGTTTGGGAGCAGTGTGTGCTTCCAGTTTTCATTTGTGTGGAAGGAAGGTAGGATGAAAACCTGGGTAGAAGTGATTGTGTGGAAGCAAAGAAAACCTAGGTAGCTTATCCTCCTACCTTGCTGACTCTGTCTCATGTCTTTGGGCATGAGACAGACAGACTTTACAAGAAACAGGTGGCTTACAACAAAGATTTAAAGAATGGGAATCTTATTTAGTTAGTACATTTATATACTGCCCCCCCCCAAAAAAAATCCCTGGGCGGTTCACAATATAAAACCATTAAAACATTAGCATAATTAAAATGGCTCCTACAGATTGCTAACCTGTTATAACAATAACTAAGTCATTTCAAATGAACAAATTAGAGAAGAATTAGGATTAATGAAAGTTAGCTGGTTACAAATACACCAAATTTGGAATTTTCTTACTACTGTTCTTGTACCATCAATCAGCAGGCAATTAGCATCTCACAATATTTGAAAATGTTATTCTAAACTGGCAAGAATAATTTCTAATATTTATCAAATCTTGCAGATTAAATCTACTGGGAATGCAAATGGCTTAAAGCAGGTGTGGGAAAGAGATCTAGGAGTTGAATTATCTCTAGCTGCAAATTCTTTAATGTGGCAGAAATAATTCTGTAAGGGTATTCACATGACCAACCTGGCATGCAGGCAGGATTTCACCTATCTTACTTCCAGATGATAGAACAAAGGTTGCTTGGAGCGTGAAGCATATTCCCAGATGATCCACGCTGCACTAAGCATTGCAGATCTCTGGAGACTGGGACAGATATTGCACAATGCACTGTGCGATGAACAGGGTTTATTGGGGGAATCCCCCAGGAGACATGTGCTCTAGGCACACAAACAATCCTGGCCCCAGGCTACAAAGTGGGGTTAGGCAGGTGGGCAGCACTGGGATCTGTGTGGATCCCGGCACTGCACATGAGCAGCCTAGGCCAGGCTGGGCTGCCCTAGCCTAGGTTAGGCTGCTCATGAAGAAAGCCTTTATAAATCTGTGTCATCTACGATAAGGGAAAATCCACTAAAGCTCACTCACTGGTGTAATTGTCTCCCTTTAGATTGTACCCTATTAACCAAACCATACGTGCTGATTGTTGAAGACAGTGTGGTTAAAGGGGTATATTTTATCACTTGTGGTGGAGGTGTGGTATTTTAAAAATCTCTTGGGGAAGAATTATTGACAAAAATTCAAAAATTACAAGCAAGAAATAACAGCAAATGCTGCAGTGACATATCTACCTATAACTGAAAATCCTCACAATGGCTTTTCTCACAAGGATCTTATCTTATTGTTACAGCACACTTGGAGATAGCTAAGCATTGGGGGTGGGGGGTGGGGGTGGAATCAGATCAGTTATCATTGACACTATAATACTAGAGAATCTGGCATATTGGGTTTTTTAAAAAGAAGAAAACTGTCAAATGAAAGTAGTTCATCACAAAGCTGCACAGACTGAGATGCTTTTATTGCAATACAGTTTAACTGCATTTCATATGCCAGTAGTACTGGATTATCCTTACAAACACCATCTACAACGATTTTTTATTGAAGAAATTTCTTGGATTGATGTTTAGTGAAAATTATATGATTTATGGCCTTTGGACTTTCCATAATTGCCATTTTCAAATATTCTCCCTAAACATTTGTACTACAGTCTTTTTAAATGTTTGTATTTATGGAAATTAATATTTTTAATTTAATTTAATTTAAAAGGTTTCTTACTAAACCCTTTTAGTTGTAGTTTATACATCAGTTACAGAAACATTTACTTCAGTGAGTTCCTCTCTCTCACTGGCCAAAAATGGTGGACTTCCAGGCACATCCCAGGCAATTAAAGTGAGGACAAATTCTCTACTCCCATCTCTTTCTAGAATTTCACCCCTTTGGCCAGTTATATGAACCAGGAAGCACATGGATCTGCATTGTGCTAGAAATAGAGTATTCTTCAAATGAAGCCTGCAAAAGGACAGTCTGTTTCTTGGTTTGCTAATAGCTACACCACCATAGGCCTCTGCAGATTATGATATTCAATTTTTATTAGCTAGCAAATGCTTTCTCTCTACTTAGAATTTCAATCTAAACAATATTGGATACTCTCTCCATAGGTACTGGCCATATTTGGATGGGAAGATAAGAGAAGCATTAATATTACGCAAGATTAAAGTACGACTTCTCATAAGTTCTTCAAAAAACACAGATCCACTCACATTTAACTTCATTTCATCTCTTAAAGCAATTTGCACTGAAGTTTCTGGTTGTTGTTTAAAAGTTGTAAGTATTCTTCATGTTGTTTTCTCATATATCTTAAGGTTTTTACAAGTAAATCTTTTCAGCTGTCTTGTGTAAAAAAAAATTCAACTTGAAATAACTGGATTACACTTTAATCATCCATTGCCAAATACATGATCTTCTTTTCTGTTTATTTATTTATTACGTGTTTATACTGCCCAATCCAAAGGCTCTGGGCAGTGCATTATAATGCAATATAATGGCCTGGTTCACACGGTTCAAATCTAGATTTAATGTGCGTTATTAACATTAATGTGAAAGTGTGAACTTACACCAAGGTGGTTTATGGCCCCAAATGGGCTTGGCATTTTTTGCCAGGGATACTACCAAAGGGTATTTGCAAGGCTACAATATGGTTGTCTTTGTATAACTTCAACCATTACCACATCATGAAGAAAGTAGTCTCCAAGGCTGTTTCAGAGGCCTGTCCACTAGGGATGTGCCCGGAATCGGCTAGCCCAGTTCAGTTCGAATCCAAACCGGACCCATACTGGACCGGGCCAGTTTGGTCCAGCACCCCCTTGAACCCCTCCTTCCATTCAGTTTGGTCCGGGGGAGGGGGGGTCATGGACCAAAAGGTTAATTTTTTTCCAACCTATCCCCTTCGGGGGACTTCTCTAAGGTGGTGGTGTGGTCCGTGGGGTTTTCCCCTCCCCCCCGAGCCTCCGTTATGAACCCATCACCTGGTTTAGGCGGTCTTCGGCCCTTTCTGGGCCTTTCCCCTGGTGCAGCGGCCATTTTGGAGGCCGCCACATATGCGCTAATGGCCCTTGCGTGGCCTGATCCAGCCACACAAGGGCCATTTGTGCATGCACGGCAGCCTCCGAAATGGCCACCACACCGGGGGAAAGGCCTGGAAAGGGATGAAGACCACCTGAACCAGACGATAGGTGCATCACAGAGGCACAGCCCACATGCAGCAGCAGTGGCACACACACAGCCTCCGCATGAGCAGAAACCATTTGTGTGGTCAGCATGGCCTTGGTAAGCATTGGCCAGCCCGGTGATCAGCATGGTGTTGGTCATCCATACGTGGGCTGTTGTGGGGAGTGCAGCAGCAGGAAGCTGCTTGGAGTGGCGGCACTCAGGTAAGGACTGCTCTACCAACTTTTAAAGGTGCTGCTAGCCACCACCCCCAGGGCCACAATTGAACGGATTTGTGGTTCTGCAGAACTGGCATCAATGAATTCACAGAACCATGAATTCAATATTCATATTCCTACTTCAAACAGCATACTTTGGTACAATAGAATTTGTTTCCCCTTCTTTATTGTCAGGTCCCAGAATATCATTTTCAGTTCTAAATTGTTATTATACACATTTATTAGGATCCTGAGTACAAATCTAGCTTCTTATGACAGTGGGAAATCTATGCTTAGAGTATCTTCTGGGCCAATGAATCTATGAGACTATTCTCACAACCGCAGGAAACCGGGCTAAGGGAGGCCAGCCCGGTTTTCTATGGTCATGTGCAGCACCGGGAGCCATGTGGCTCCTGGCTGCTAGCCCGCCTAATTCCCCCCTCCCCCTCCCGTTAACACCATTTCTCTGATCGTGAGTCATCCACATTGTGGCAACTCATGAGGAGACCCCCGACTGGGAGGCTACAAGCTTCCTAGCATTGGGGGGCTCCCCAGAATGCCCTGCATACTTGCACAGGGCATTCTAGTACTTCGGGGCCCAGGTGGCCCCCGATCCCTGCCACCCCAACTGGCTCCATGACAGAGCCAGTAATTGTGTGGGCGGCCGAGCTGGTCACCCAGGGAGGAGGCAGCTATCATCCTTTGGGGAGGTAAATGGTTTCAGGCTTCCTCCCCACAGAAGGGGGTAGCCTCCTGGAACGACCATGAGGATCACTTCTATAATTCCCCAACACATGACTAAAACTTAATTTCAGCTCCGAGGTATGGCAGAAACCCCCAGTCATACTTGGCAACTAATAGATTGTTGAGTGTTATGTAATGGAATTGTAAATATAGCATAATTTAGCACGTTATGGGAGAGCTGACTTTGTTGCAACATCTGGGGTCCAGTGGACAAAAGATACGGTCTTCTCCATAGATTCAGTATGACCCAAGCTCTATATTACAAGATCATATAGCAAGGGGGAAAGGGGGGCAGGGGACTATACTTTGGATATTCAGCCGAAATCATAGCAGCACATTTTCCAGTTGCTGTTTACCATAAAGCTTCATTCCTTCTGTTATCCCAAGCATGGCTTATAAGGGGATGCAGCAGGTAGGAAGAGATCATTGCCATTTTGTGGAAACCTAGGGAGGGCCAGCCATTGCAAGGCAGACGGTCCTCTGGGTTATGTGATGTGCAGGCATGCATCATCAATGTGCTGATGCCAGTGGTCTGCACTCATGCCTTCAGATGCCTGCCTGCACAGTGCCGATCTAGATATCCTTCTTCCCGTGCCTCACGATACCCACTTCTTCCTAGCATCTTTCTACATGCTGCACGCACTTATGAGCTACCACTGGCTGCAGCCATGGCAGTTTCATGACTAATAATTGGTTTTACAACAGCACAGTTGGGAACACTAAGTTTATTTTGGATGTCAAACTGTCAGTTGTTTCTTTAGCAATATTCCTGAATACAATCAACTCTGACAAAGGTGTACAAAATGTGGCATTTCACATAAAACTCATAAATTTGGATTAGTTCATGATTGTTTCATAGCCTTCATTTTTGCCTTTTCAGCCACTGTGAGTTATCATCTTTATATTTTCTTCAACAGTGCTGTCAAGAGAATAGCTTTCACTAACTGGGTCTTCTTTAATGCAGAAATTCTTTGAACTTGAAGAAGAAAGTACCTGTTTTTTTAAGAACACTTCACTTCTCAAACTAAATCGCAACAAATATGTGGTGACTGATAGAGCTGCTTATATTGGTAAGTAAAGCTTGAAAAATCTGATTCCAGACATATTTATTACTTGCTGTTTGCGGCTCTAAATCTAAAGTAATAGATTATAGAATTTGAAAACTGACGGTCTAGTTTTAGCTTGTGAGTGATTAAATTGTGCACATGGAAATTTATATGGCATGATACCACTGCGCCACCAGGAGCCCCTGGTGGCGCAGTGGTAAAACTGCCCCCCTGTAACCAGAAGGTTACAAGTTCGATCCTGACCAGGGGCTCAAGGTTGACTCAGCCTTCCATTCTTCCGAGGTCGGTAAAATGAGTACCCAGAATGTTGGGGGCAATATGCTAAATCATTGTAAACTGTTTAGAGAGCTTTGGCTATAGAGCGGTATATAAATGTAAGTGCTATTGCTATTGCTATTGCTATTGCTATTGCTATGATCCAGCCTCACCCACACCAGAGAGCTACGAATCTTTTACCTAATAGTATAATATAGTATTAAGCAATACAATGTAGAGAACTAGATGACAGAAAAAGGGGGCTAGCTTAGTCACCTCCATGGCATCTCGTTGTCTATGTGCAAGGAATGTTATTGTTTGGAGGAGCATTACACCATTTAAATCCCCCACTGCAGTCTGAACCAATGCAGCTGAACAGATGGGCATAGGGACAAAAAGAATCCTACTCCCAGACCACCTTTCATAACCACTCTTCCTCGCTACATGCTGAGGCATATATGGTACAGATATTACTTCTCTTCCCCACCCCTGCTCCCTTTCAACCCTCCCTCCCTCCCTCCCTCCCTCCTCTTTCAGCCTCTCCCTCCAGCTTAGCCCCCTTGCTTTTGGAAAATTAACAGACCACTCCCCTTCTGCAGTTCATCCTCCCCTTCTTTTCTACCAGACCAAGGAATCTTTGAGAGCCTTTTGGTTCTGAAGGTTTGTATGAAATATGTCACTTTATTCATTTATACATTTCTCCTCTTCTCAGTTCCTTGACCACAAAAGCAGAATGGGCTTTACTCTATGTTAAATGTTGCTCTTCAAACACGAGGCAAGAGTACAACTTCATTGGCTCCCTCCATTTAAGGGCCCAACTCAAGGTGCTGGACTTGAACTTTAATGCCCTATATGACACAGTACAAGGCTACCTCAAGTACTGCCTGTTTCCATACCCATCAAGTATTGAGATTGGCCCCTGAGCCTCTGCTTCAGGTTCCTAAGCCATCTGAAGACCTTTTCTGCTCCATTTGTGGAATGCCTTCTATCATGAGGCAAACTGAGGTTGACAGCCTCAGGTGGTGAGTGCGCTGCAAAGTGTGGAATGTGGTCACCTAGCCCCCCACTGAGGTGACACAGGTGGAAAGTGCAACACCCAGCCCTTCACCATGGGCATCACCCCAGCTTCCTGCTAAGGCTTCATGCCACCACCTGTCTTCCTCTCTGATGCCTCACTAGCTTTCTGGCCTCTTCTTTCCCCTCTCCTAGAGGTCTCAGGTGTGTGATGCATGCCATGCCCTCAAGTAAGAGCAACCTCCAGCTCCCTTGCCGGAGCATCTATCACTGCCACCTTCTCCCTAGCATTTCATTTTCCTGGAGCGAACAAAAAGGGAAACTGTGATTCTTGGGGGTTAAGCTACTGAAAGCTGCTGCTGCTACTACTTGAGTGCCAATGGGTCATGACCTGAGTGAAGCTGGACACTGTCTTGTTCCAAGCCTGAACAGCAGTGGCAGTCAGAGATATCAGAGCAGGCTCTGGCCCTGGGAGCAGGCACTCAGAACATGTCCAGAAGGAGGTGGTGAGGCAGGAAGGGCAATGCAACGGCAGAGTGGAGGAGTGGTGGCAGCAGGCTCTGGCTCAGGAGACTGGGCTGGCAAGGCAGGGAAGCAGCAGGCGTTGGGCCAGGGCATCTCTATTCACCCAAAGTGGCAAAATGCCTTGAGCTGCAGCTGACATCCTAACAGAGCTTGTGTGCGGCAAAGGAAGCGTGGGTACAGCAACCGTGTTCCAGACAAAAGCAGTCCAGGCACTCATACCAGGGGGAAATTTCACCAATCTCTCCTTCCCTCTGAAGTGTTCTGTTATACCTGATAATATATCCCTGAGGGCCACACAACTCTCAGGGACATATTTTTGAGTGATACAGAGCACTTCAGAGGGATGGGGAAATGAGTGGGGAAATGCCTCCCATGGAAGCACCTGTGCTGCTTTAGTCTGGAAGACAGTTGCTGCACTCACGCTGTGTTGGAATGTCATCCACTCTGCTTTGGCTCCTGCTCAGTGCCACTGAATTTTTTTTTTTTTTAGTGTGAACTGTTTTTATTGTAGGTCATCAATATGATATGCAGTGTTGTGGCTCCATAACACTGCATTCCAAGGCTGCTGTGGAGTTGGAACAGGGACATGCTACTGTAAAGAATAGGTAATAGACCTAGCACTGTTTCCATGGTTTCCCCCATTTCCCCCCATTTGCAACAATGGAGGGGGGGAATTGCAGAAGCGCTACTAGCGCTACCACCCATTCTTAAGAGTGTTGGGACTGCGTTACGACTGCACTGCAGCCCTGGGGTGCAGCATTACGGAGCCATAATGCTGGGCACTATATGGGCTTTTGTTTTAATGTTCTATATGATTTTATTTATTTTAGCATTGTTCACTTTGCTTTGCTAACTAAGTTGAATGTAAAATTTTAAGTACAGCTAACAATGTTGAAATAATAATTAATAAAATCATGCAGAGCATTAAAACAATTGCTCACGTGAAGCACAGCAACAATGACTCTGAACACTCTGCCCTGGGGCTGCTACAGAGGAGCTTGAAGGGCATGATAAAATTAATTGAATGAATAGCAGCTCTTACAATAAGTATTTTTGAACTAGATAATCATGACAACCTTCCAGCCAAGCTGGAAGATAATAATTTTTTTGTTGCTGTTCAAAGGTGAGGCTATAGCACAAATACAGAGCAAAGAGGAAGAATATACAGGAATTAACTGTAATCTTTTAGTATAATCCAGTACAGAAAAGAAATATTTCAGTATTTGTTTTGACTGGGATGAGGTCAGTTTGATGGTAAAGGCTGGTCTTCAGAAATCTGCTCATTTCCAATGTTAGCATCTTATTGTATGCATTTTCATTTGTTTATAGGTAATTTTGACTGGGTTGGGACCTATTTTAATCAGAATGCTGGAGCTGGCCTTGTCATCAACCAAGGAAACATGGGGAACAAAACCAGCATAGTCACACAACTTAAAGCTGTATTTGAAAGAGATTGGTTTTCACATTATGCTAAAAATTCACCAACAAAAATTTCAGACTGTTTAAGCTACAAAGCAGCAGCCAATAAGACTGTCATGAACAATGTGAACTGAAGCTTGCTTTACTGTTCAGTACAACCAATGGAGAAACAAAATGGGACTGATACTGACCTCCCCTTTCATATTTACAAACAGACTTTTTAAAAAGCAAAAAAAAAAATTTATAGGAAAAAGCACACTTATATAAAATGTTCTTTAAACTATATTCTCTATACTGATTTACAAATGTTAGATTTCTTACTGCTGACACTGAATGTCATTTTTGCTTTGTTATTGGTTTGAAGGTTTCACATTTGAATTTAAAAGCATGCTCTGAACCTTTAGTTTATTCCTACCTCTTTTCTGATTAGCATAAACCTTGAGGCAAGTTCGATTACTCCAAAAAAATGCTAGATTTTTTGATAGCGAAGGGCACATTTTACCCAAAGGAAAAGCCATGGGTAGCAAACTGTTATATATCATAACAGTTACATACTCACCATATACAATCAATCATCTGAACTAATTTTTGTTTAACCATAAAATTTGAATATCTGACTGCATTTATCACAGTATATCCAATCAAAATGTATTAAGGCAATACATTACTTTGTTTTACTCAAATCACAATACAAAGGGCAAACCTGAATCAATTTTAACATTTCTGTCAATGCTGCACTACTCAGCATTAATTTTGATTTCTGACATATTTTATTATAAATGTCTTGCTTTGCTGGCTGTAAGGAGCTATTTTTAAAGTTGTGTTTTAACATCTGTCAGCAATCGCTTCTATGTAATTTTATTTGCCTTTGAAGAAAGCTTTCTATCAACTGGGCAAAATGTTCATAATAGGGTAAAATTATTTCAGTAGAATTAATAATTGCTAACATCTGTTTCACTACTTGTGATTTTCTTAATAGATTGGGGCACACTCCACTTGTACCACAAACACAGTTCTCCGTTGGATTCTGGTAGGGTTCAATAGAGGTCAGCAGAGTCCTTGTCACATGGATAATTTGCAAAGCATTGTGGGGGTGGGGGAGGCTGGTGGAAATATGGGAGGCAAGCTTTTCATTCCCTTATAATCCAATTGCACTGTTGGTGCACATGCCCATGCATATGCATATGTAGACAGAAGAGGAAATGAGCCTGATCAAAATCCAGCTCTGCAGTCATAGTGTGAATGAATCATGCTGGTGAAGTTTTGCCATAAATCTTTTAATATCTTCAAAGCTTTTAATATGATACTGGGTAGGATTCAGACTGAGTCGTGTCTAAGAACCACTGAAATAAATAAGTTAATAATGACTAACTTAGGTCCCATTAATTTTACTGGTCATGATTGATTAATTTCAGTTAGTCTGGATCCAGTCCATTGACTGCTTGTTGAATTAATTTGAAATTTACAATTGCCCAGATCCCATGGAAGTGCACAAGATTATATGAGCAGAGAAGGACTCTGGCTTCATCCATAAGAGTGACTCCACAGTAATACATTGCGATATTTTTAAAAGCATTTCAATACTGGGCACACCTTCTTGGAAGCAGGTCCTATTGATTTTAGAGAACTTTAGTTCCATCAAAGAATTATTATGCTCGCATTTCTAGGCAGCAAATTTGCTTCTTTTGAACAGCTTAGATAACTGGCATTTTCTTTTACAGTTTCTAGAATAAAATGAATCCTGTTTTTCTTGTTAAACAATATAAATTTTCCTAAAACCCAGTGCCATTACAGATATCACTAAGGAGCAGGTTTCTAAAATGTCAGACTTATAGAAGATTTGTTTCTGATAGTAAGAATAACTGGAGAGATAAGGCTCTGATTTGACTGGGAAATCATAGAATTGTAGATTGATTGGCTTTTGTTTTGACAAAATTGAAAATATTTTATATGTAAAAATATATTGCTAGCACTGAAATAACTCACAACTGCAATCCTATTGTACTTATTTTGAAATAATTTTTCAGTGGATTCCCACTATAAGAATAGGACCAAAACTAACCAATGATCCATATGATTCCCCCACCAAGCACGGTTGTGCAAACAAATCCAGGAGCTTTCACACACAGGACTTCCAGCTCTTGGGGTATCCGATGAGGGAAGCCACTTCAAATGAAACTCACCGTGTTAGGGAAGCAGCCCCTCCCCTCTCTACTGCAAGTTTTCTTTTGTGTTGGTTCACACACAGCTCACTTCCATGTTTTCCTTGTGGCCAATGGCTTCCTCGAGGAGACAGGATGCCGTGCCTCCCTTTCCCCCAAGGGTTTAGTAATTAAAGCACCCTCTGTGATCTGGCTTTGTTGTGTGTGGGGGGGGGGGTTTGACCTCACACACACTTCTGCTTAATTGGTTTGTGGATCAGACTGCCCATTAGCCATCAGCCTTGGTTTTCTATCCCCCCCACCCCGGCCACGATCCCAGCATACACACACACAGAAGTCCCTAGAACGTGCCAGCCCTCCTGCAGCTTAGCCCGCACTCCCAACAGACGTTTAAACGGCAGCCCTGGGTGGCCAGATTAACCGCCCACATGACTGCTGGCTCTGTCACGGAGTCGGCAGGGGCTGTGGGGATTGGGGGCTACGTGGCCCCTGGAAGTTCCAGGATGCCCCGCACAAGCACGGGGGGCATCCTGGAGAGACCCCCGAGCCTGGGAGGCTGCTTGCAGCCTCCCAGTCAGGGGTCTACTCGTGGGTCGCTGCACGCTGCAGCAACACACAAGCAAAAAAATGAGTTCAACGGAGTGCTCGCTCCGTTAACCTGGGCTAAGGGGAGGGTTATTTATGGAGGCTAGCTGCTGAGAGCCGCATGGCTCCCGTTGTGGCACATGATCGCCCAAAAGTGGGCTAGGCTCCCTTAGCCCGCTTTGGGGAGATTTGAGAATAGCCTCACTGTATGCCAGACGCAGGCCCCCTAGACCTGATAAGGGACAGAAAAAGGGTTCCACATCAAGTAGAACATCAAGTAGAGTTTGTGGATAACATC
Source organism: Hemicordylus capensis (assembly GCF_027244095.1). Classification (NCBI taxonomy): domain Eukaryota; kingdom Metazoa; phylum Chordata; class Lepidosauria; order Squamata; family Cordylidae; genus Hemicordylus; species Hemicordylus capensis. The sequence goes on along the minus strand of NC_069657.1, from coordinate 385,911,666 downwards.
ATTAATTCTATGTCAGTCAGACAGACAGTCGACTTCATTGTTCTGGCCATGACTGATGAAGTGCCGTCAAGTCGGTGTCGACTCTTAGCAATCACATAGATAGATTCTCTCCAGGATGATCTGTCTTCAGCTTGACCCTTAAGGTCTCTCAGTGGTACATCAAGTCCATCCACCTTGCTGGTGGCCATAGGCCATTACAAAATAATTCTTTCTGTAATTTTTAATCTAATACTAAAAAAAAATAACAATAGGATAGAATCAGCTACAGAACTTCGAAAAAAATTGTATATGTCTTGGTCAAAGTCATAAGAAAGTAGCAATTTTTTTCATTATCCTAGGATCTTAAATAATAATCTGTTTTTTAAGGATTGATCAGTTAGTACAGACTTTTTAACAAATCAGCTATATATAGCCTGAATCAAAGAGCAATTAAGTAATAGGAAAGATCCTTTATCTGTTTGAAGCCATGGGGACAGAGATGAAGATTATAAGAGATCCTGTCCAATCTGCCTACCACAATGACTGTTGGAATCAGCTGGAATATGGCCAGGTGTGAGTTCTCAGAGAAAACCTTTCCTTTATAAATAGTCTAATTCCGAGCTATAGCTGAGCAATTATACTAGTGGGCTACCTATAAATGCCTGAGAGTGACAAAGTCATTCTGCAAATTCCATGGTAAACATTTGCAGATAGTTGTGTTACTTTCATGAAATTTAGTGAAATCATTGATTTTTTTAAATTAAAAAGTTTACAATCTCTTGCAGAGATTTAAACGCATGTTCTGAAGTTCAGCTATTTCCTCACTGTTGTTTTAAAGCTATGTTTATGTTCAAGGAGAGTTGGGATATGCACAAATAAATTTTTTCAATTTGTTTTGTGCCCAAATCGAATCACCCCTGATTTATTTTGTGTCCAAATCTGTCCCCCCAAATCACCTCAGATTCTGTTTGGATTTGATTCGATTCAGATTGATTTGGACCAAAAGGTCATAGGGGCACCAAATTTGGGTGGTGGGTGGTTTCCCAAAGGTGCCACTTACCATCCAAATTTCAAGGCGGTGGGACACTTGGTTGATTTTTAATGATTTTTTTTTTTTAGTTTTTACAGATTTTGTATATTATTTCATGGAAATAATGGGGATTTGAAGTCACCCTATCCTAACCCTATCATGGAGCCCCAGCTTTAATAATTTTTTAAACAAAAAGCTAAGCTAGCCCTTGTAGAAGTGGAGTTATGAAGCAAACTGTTTGGTCACTATTTTTCAAGTGTTTGGATTCTTTCGTGTATAATAACGTTTCCTCATAATCAATCCCTATGTGGATTCATTGCACACCTTCAGTTCTTCTGTTCAATTTGACTGTCATTGGACAGTGCCAGCTGTCAACTGCTATGTGCCAACTACACCCCCACAAATACACACTACATAGGAGTACTCTCAGTTTCTTTTTTAGGAATATTGAAGTGTTTAGATTATTTGGTGTCTAATAACCTTTCCTCATAATGAATCCCTATGAGGATTCATTATATGCCTTCATTTCACCCCTGCTACCTGGGCAAAGAGGCACATTTTTAATGTGGTGATTCTCTTTATTTAGCAGTAAAGTAACTGGCCCTATCCACCCCCAGCACAGTACCTCCAGTGACTGTTGCTGGTGTCTATCTCATGTTGGGTTTTTTTAGATTGTGAGCCCTTCGGGGACAGGGAGCCATCTTATTTATTTATTTATTTATTTATTTATTTATTATTTCTCTATGTAAACCGCTTTGGACACTTTTGTTGAAAAGCGCTATATAAATATTTATTGTTGTTCATTTCTTCTGTTCATTTTGACTGTCAGTGGACAGTGTTGTCAATTACAACCCACCCACGAACACACTATATTTAGGAATTTTTGAAGTGCTTCGATTATTTGGTGTCTTCATTACACACCTTCATTTCTTCTGTTCATTTTGATCCCACTGCTTGGTTGGGAATCAGTGGCATCCCATGTGCCAACTATCCTCCAACCCTCAAGCCACTGGGTACTCAGTTTATCTTTTAGGAATTTTTGAGGTGTTTAGACTCTTTGGTGTTTAATGACTCCTCATAGGGATTCATTATGAGGAAAGGTTATTAGACACCAAGACGACTAAATGCTTGAAAAAAAATCCTAGAATATAAACTGAGTAGTACTTCACTGCCTTGCGGGTGGAAAGGAGGTGTAGTTGTCACATGGCAGTTGACAGTTGGCACTGTCCAAAGACAGTCAAAATGATTAGAAGAAATGAAAGTGTGTAATAAATCCTCATAGGGATTCATTGAGGAAAGTTATTATACACCAAAGAATCCAAACACTTGAAAAATAGTGACCACACATTTTGCTCCATAACTCCACTTCTACAAGGGCTAGAGCTTAGCTTAAAAAAAAGAAAAAGAAAAAGCTGGGAATCTGGGGAAATTAACAGGAGGAATCTAAATCTCGAATCAGGTGTGATTTGGTTAGGACCCAAATCTTGCCAATGGACCACAGGGGTGATTTGTTCTGTCTCCAAATCACCTGAATCAGCTAGATTTGTGTACAAATCGATTTGTACCTGCACATCCCTAAAAGAGAGCGTTTAACAGTCTTTTCAAAAGAAATGTAGTGAGTCAGAAATACATGATCAAATTATAATTAAAACATTTTGCTTTTCAAGGTAGCACAGAGTGATTCCATTATATTGTTAGGTGGCTTGTTGATGTTCTTTATGTTATACCAACTGAGCAATTTAGATGCAGTACTTATCTAACACATATAACGGCAAAATGAATATGGCAACAGTTTGTAGATTTTCCCTGTCTCACAGACTTTTGAAAAAGTATGATTCTGCTGAGTGAAAAGGGAAAACCCTGTAAACAGCGGGGCTGAGATGGTTGGTTTATTTTTACTATGTAGTGTTTTTCACAAGTCAGTCTGTTTGACTGGGATTTGCAGAATGATTTTTATCAATAAGTAGTGGTGAGGAATGCTGCTGTGAGACTCACAAGCATAAACATTGCCTAGTGGTAATGATAATAATTAAAGGCTGCAATCCCACAAGCAGTTACAAATGTCTGTGCCCCATTGATAGAATTAATTCAGTTACAACCACATACTCTAATGAAGGAGTATGTGGCTACTCAGATCCACAAAGGACTTCTTGTACTACTTTGTGCACAAATACTCACAAATTTCAGTGGAGGAGACTGAACTCTGTATACATTTCTTTTAAATGAATGGAGAAGCTATTCGAAGTCAGAGACTCCATATGTGTACCAGAGCTCCCACGTACAGAACAGTTTGTCAGATAAGGACAGCAGTATTTACCTGGGCAGCAACTCTCATGGAATACAGCTTGTTACTGTAGCATATTGACTAAACCACAAAATATCCTTAGCAATAACATAGGAAATTGTTTATATATGGAAAGATTGTTTATATTCTTGGAAAGATAGCCAAGAAAACAATAATTCTTTATATTGCTGGATGAAAAGCTATGATCAGAATCTTGCTCATGCCTAGTTTTCTAGGTTCCCTAGTTTTCTACATTATCTGCTCCTAATGATGCACTTTCACCAACATCTTTAAAATGGTGCCAGGAATTAAGTTATATTGCCAATCTGATTTCCTAAAGCTCTACTTGTTACTTGCTAACACATTTACAAGTGCCTTTTTCTATATAGGGCTTTTATTTATCAGTTTGATCAATCCTTGGGAAGCCCTTCTAAGCATTATATAAAGAAAGTGGCTGAAAATGACAAAAGACGAATCCATTTGGAATATATTCATTTTCAGGATATAGTGCTATTGTCAGAAAGACTCGTATTTTCTATCAGAAATTGACGGAAGCAAAAACAGGTCTGAAGGAAATTCCAAAACTGCTTATCAAATTCCAAATTTCAAGTTTAGATTGAAATGTTAGAGACTGCCTACTGTTATTTCAGTCCGATTCCAAACATAGATGTGTGCAAACAGACCGGAGGAAAGCTCATCACTAGAACTTTGCCAACAATAACAATATCATTAGTAGTTTCTTCTTGCTTGTTTCTGCAAGGGATGAAGTTCACTTTACATTCTGGCAGGGATTACAAATGCAGAAATCAATTGTATTCCTATATCTATGCTAAAAATGTAATATAGGGAGACCTCGTTATCTCCAGGTAATCCGCGAATCTGCGGATAAAGAGGTTTCCCTGTATTACATATTTAGCATAGATTCAGAAATACAATTGATTTCTGCATTTGCAATCCCTGCCAGAATGTAAAAAGACACCCAACCTCAGCATGCATGTGGGGGTGAATACGTTGACCTCATGTATCCACAGGATGGGTTTGGCCGGAAATGACTGCAGAGGTCATTTCCGGTTTCCATTTTGTTTCTTGGAGCCTCATAATGGTTCTGTTTAAGGGGGAAAAACAAAAAAAAAAGTTATTCTAGGCCCATTTAGGGGCATTCAGGGACACAGCACTACTCGGAGGGAGCATCAAAGCATGGTAACCCACATTACCTTTGCAGATTATTATTCATAGTAGAAGGTATACATATTAAATTTCATATCTTCCATGTTTATTATCTCCTCTCAAAGTGCAGTGTGAAGAGAACCTAATTGCCTTATAGATGTGAATTCCTAAGGAAAAGCGGATTCACGGGCTGAATTCACATTGTTGAATTTGCCTGTTGTATGATCATGCTACATATTTCTAAGTTGTGTTTTGAAACAACAGCACTTGCTGATTATATTTGTAGAAATAGGGTCACTATTTCCTGACGTGTCAGTGAGGCACAGTTTTAATGTCCTGGACCATTAACTGTGGTGCAATGCTATTTTTAGTTTTTGTCCATCCATGTACTCTGATGTTCGTTGCTCTTATCTTATCAGTATAGTTACAAATTGCAAGCAAAATTGGAGTCCTCTTAGACAAGATACAATTATTGACTGTCCCTTATACAGATGCTTTCATTATAATCAAAAGCAAGTGTGAGTTGACAAATCCAAGTCCAATAACATCAAGGAATACTTGCTCAGCTGCACCCCAGCTCTGTGACCGGCTGAGAGTCACTTCTCAGAACTATCAGGAATGTGGCTCTCTGCTTATCGTGTGAGCTGATTGTGGGCACATTTCCCTCCCCCCTTCAGGATACAGCTTTTGACACAACTCGGAAATTGCTCAGAAAATACATTTGTGATGCCATTTCAAGAGCTAAATCCCATGCATAACAGTGATACATACATCCTACCTATCTTGGGCCAAGAGTCGACATGCGTAGGCTTTTCAGACAGTCGCTGTACACCAGTGTTCCCTGTAATAGGGATTCCCAGATGTTTTGACTATAGCTCTCATAATCCCCAGCCAATGGCCATGCAGTTGGAGATGATGGAAATTTAGTCAACAACATCTGAGAATCCCAGTTACAGGGAACATGGCTGCACACACTGATGATAATGTGAATTGGCCCTTGAGACTGCCGTCTCCCCATGATCAGAAGAGCTGGCAAGATCTTGAGTGCAGAACAGCCCACTATTTCCCCATAGTTTAACTTTACACTATACTTGCTTAGAGGTCACAGTGAGTAACAGGCATAAGATTAACCAAAAGGTAAAAACACAGCCTTCTAATTTAGTCCTAAAATGGTAGGCAACAGTTATTAGATCAGAATCCAAATGTATTCTGTAAATGTCTCCTAGGCAAAATCAAAGGCCAACATCCGGACTAATGCTGTGCTTACAGAAGCATGTGCTAGCCGGATGCACTACATCAGGAGCTTGCATTCCAGATTAGTGTTGCACAAGCACAAACATGTTTACACTTGTGCAACACAGTGTCATGCTTCCTGCTGTGAAACCTCTTATATGTTTTGCACACGAATGTTGCAACTGTATTGCACTAGTGGAGCTTTCTTGTGCAAACACAGCATTAGTCTGGATGTTGGCTGAAGTCTATACATTCACTCTGAGCAACAGCAAGGATTAAAACACACTTGAATAGGTTTTGACCAAAGTCTTCCTCAACAGTCTTTCTAGAGAGAATTTAATGAAGCTGTGCACACGAGCAGCCCAACCCCAGCTAGAGCAGCCCAACCTGGGTTGGGCTGCTCATGTGCAGTGCCAGGATTGAGGCCTTTCAACCCAGCCTTTAACCTGGATTGGAAGCTGCTGCACACAGCCCAAGCATACACAGTGTCAGTTGGGTGCCTAGCATGGCTGACTCATGGGGGACCACAATGCTCGCATGGTGCATTTTGAGGTTCCCGGAGGCTAGAACTAGTTTTCCTGGCCTCCAAAACTCTGCACTGCTGAGCACAGTACAGATCGTGCATCCCACACATGGCCCTTGCTCATCTGCGGGGGGGGGAGGAAAACTGGATCTTGCCCTCCCCACTCGGCTGCCTGTCAACAATGGTTGTGTGCATGTCTATAATGACTAGGTTCCAAAGATCTACCTGAGTACACTCAGGGGTCATGGTATGACCAGTTGGATTAGGGGCTGACATCCTAATGGGATTGATGGAATTTATTCCCAGGTAAATATGCAAATAATTGCAGCCTAAGTGTTGAATCCAGTTCTTCTGGCAGTGTCAATAGGGCATTTGTCTTTTGTTGCACAGCATCACACTAATTAATGCACACTTCATCTGCTGTGACCCCCAAATCCTTCCAGCAGAGAATGTTCAACCAGTTATATCATAGCTTATACCCCATGCTTCCTCTTTGCTACATCTAAGCCTATGTTTAATTTGCATCCTGTTGACTGGGAAATAGACTAAACAGTCAAAGTTACCTTAGCTTGACAGAACACAAACATTAAACACATGGCTAGACATAGATAAGTTCTGTACTTATAGATTTAATTTAATAGACGTAATATCCAGTTCCTACTACAAAACATTTATGAATATAACAAACCCTACTGGAGGCAGGACTTAACCCAGGGAGACCTCTGCCTCTTTCTTCTGTCATAGAATCTAATAATTCCTTTTCGCATTTTTGGATGTTGCTTCTGCAAATGGATTTTGCCACTAAATATTTATCCTTTTCAAGAATATTTCTATACTTCTTTGTTTCCCTCTAATATCTTTCTTTCCTTTCCTTAATATGGAATAACTCATTTGTCTTTAAACAATCAGATTACAAAACCGTTCTTGATTCCATTTTAGCATGTTAGCCATACTGTATTTACTCAAATAGAAGATGACCCTGAGTTTAAGATGACCCTCCCTTTAAAAATATGGATGAAATTCAGGTTATACTATTTACTCAGAAGGAGGAGTACCCTAAATTTAAGATGACCTCCTCAAATTCTAATATCAAAGAACTTGGGGGAAAACAGTCTTTGATTCAGGTACATGGGAACATAGGATGTTACCTTCTACCAAGTCAGATCATTGGTCTATCTAGCTCAGTACTGTCTACACAAACTGGCTGTGGTTTCTCCAAGATTACAGGCAGGGGTCTCTCAGCCCTATCTGGGGATGCCAGGGAGAGAATTTGGAATCATTCAGATGCTCTTCCCAGAGCAGCCTCATCCCTCTGAAAGGAATATCTTACAGTGCACACATGTAGTCTCCCATTCAAATGCAAACTAGGGTGCATAGCAAAAGGGACACCATGTTTGCTATTACAAGACCAGCTCTCCTAAATACGGTATGATTTATTTAGATGTTTCTTAAACTACAGGAAATATAAAGGAAACCAGGGTACTTCAGAGTATGTTAATCTCATTTTCTAAATAAAGCATTCCCAACCTTTACCTTGCCTCTCCCATAGGTGTCTCCTCCTTACCATGGTTTTCTGTACTGTCATTAGATACTGCGCCAGGCATTCATACTGCACCAAATGTCTCCCTTCTTTAAATTATTTGATTGTGACTTGTCTCATTCTGGTGACTGAAAGATTTAATATATTACCTTGGGTTCCTTTAGTCATTTATAAATGCATATTAATACAATAAGAGGCTGTTCAACCAGCCTAACCATGCCTGGGCTGCCCCAAGCAGTGTTCGGCTGGTTGTGAGAAGCGGAGGGATTCTTGTGGATCCCTCTGCTCTCTGCCCGCCTAACCCCATTAACAAATCCAGCTTTTAGACAAGGTCAAGAGTGCTCTCACACCCTTGGCCTGGCTACTAGTTATCATGAGACTCTTTAGGCTGTGTGCAGCCCGAGGAGTCACAGAGATAGGCGCACAGAGTGCCTATGCACATTGCACTGAGGGATGTCCGGAGGCCAGAACAGCAAGTTCCGGACCCGGATCCCTCTGCCCTGCTCCGTGCTTCACAGAGCTGCATGGAGCAGGGCTGCCTGTGTGGGCGTGCAGGAGGTACGCTGTGGATGGACAGTTTGGTCATCTGGGGGAAAGGTAGGCTAAGTGCAGCCTCCCCCCACCCCCACACCCTCCCAGCCCTCCTGGGATGATCGTGTGAACCACCCCTAAGACTAAGAATTCTGAGTGCAGTTTCCTTACAAGTCCTGGACCCTACCAAATAAATACATATAGCTTGTATATTCACAAGCATGGCAGCACTAGCATTTTGGCAATAGCTACCACAACAAATCTTGATTATTTCATGTTCTGTATTGCCAGTGGGGCAGTTCATGGGATCACACCATGACTGTAAACATGTTTATCATTATATTCAACTGCAACAGTAATGACTGCAAAGCCACAACTGTCTTTCTACCGAGTTATTTAGATATACCGTACTTGCTAGCACAGTAAGTCTTGACCAGGCAAAAAGTCCCTTACCAGGTGATGGTTAAAAAATTATTGTCTTGCACAGTTGTTTTTAACAATTCTGTTCTAAGGGGCAGCACACTTTCTAAAATGTGTCTCATGGTGTCTCTCCAGTTTCAGGCTTTGGAACCTTGCATGTTTGCTTCTCTACTTCAAAGGTGTGCCTATTGCTGCATGCAGCACTTCTGCTAGCTGACTTGATTCTGTTTGGTTTCCACAGTTATGCACTTTTACCTTTTAACATACCTCTGTGTGTGAAGATGAATTGTGTCTATGAACTGTTGTAGGACTCAGTAGCAATTTCAAGCCTTATAAACCATAAGCAAGATCAATACTGGGCACCAACCTCCAGGTGATCTGCATAAGGTATCTTCTGGTTGCTCAGTAAAAGGTGCCTTTTTGCTGTAGTTATTTGCTGCTCCCTTCTAAAGATCTTTTTTGCTTCTAGTTCATGGTTTCTTTATTTCCTGACTTCATCATTCTGCAAGAGATCGACACATCAATTATGAATCAGACATGGTGCATTCTTTAAAAATCAATTATTCGTAGAATGATCAGATAATTCTTTCTATTCCAGATAATGGGGACTATAACAGAGTCTTCTGAGGCTACTGTTGTAGCATTTTGATTTCAGTCAAGTAAGAATCATTTGGAACACTGCATTCTTAATTTACATAGCATCTGCAAATTCTGATATTATCTGGAAAACTCACAGCTGCCTTGTCAGTACACAGCAAACACTGTGTTTGCTATTCCATACTGGTTTTAGAATAATTGTACTTGCATTTGCTTGTCAGGATATACTAAGGAAATTAATGTGTTAATTAATATTTATTAGATTGCATTGGAAAAAAACTCAGAACTTCTGTAATTTTAACTAAGATACTATTGTAAGCATATACAGGAGAATCCAAGTACATCTGCAGGGAACTGGAGAGTGACCTCTACTCAGAGATGGCTCTGTTTTAGTATGGTTCTCCTACAGGCCTTTCTAGTAAAATAGAAACCAAGGACTTCTGCATCAACTCCATATTTTCAGTGGAGTGTAACTCATTTGGTTCCTCCTTCCTTGATTATATACCTGATTACATAATTTTGTGTCTTTGAGATGAGTTCCTTCTATCTATGGGGCAATAATTCCCCAACTTAAATTTTTAAAGGTGTTAGTAGTCTAAACCTTTAGTCTAAATTTCATAAAAGGTTGTAAGAACTTTGTTTCATTCTTCTCCACTTCATTCTCACCTACTCCTTGCATCAGCCTTATTGTAAATTTCATGTTTTATAAATGCCAATTTTCTAATAATCTTAAGCAGTCAGTTTCTAATCATAATTTGAATGAAAACCTGTCCACACAGCCACTGTATGAACTTAAAACCAAAATCAGGATTTTATTTATTTATTTCATTTGGGAGTTGCAAAGTTGGATTTCCCCCATGTTCCATTGTCTTTACTTATGCCACATTACTTCTGCTTCTTCTGGCAAGGAGCACACACAAACTCACACACTGGCTGAAATGCAATGAAGACAGTGTCTAATGCAGACTTCTGTAGTAGTAGCTGTTATAGAGTTTCAGATACATCCCTGAAAAGTGTATTCTTGCTCAAATGCTGTAATAGCTACCTAAGACAGAGATCTCATTTATATGCTACCTCAGGAATATACCCTTATCCCTTTTTGGCTCAAGACAGATCAAGTGAAAATAAGATTTAACTAACAGGTTTATGTGTCTGTTGCATTATTATAATAAGGTCACTATAATGAGATCCATGATGGGATCCAGGTGAAGCTAGGTTGTCTAAAGACATCCAGTGAGTGAATGATGACTCTGATACCATCTAGCACTTGATGGATTGCAAACTGCAACAATTAGGAATTCTTTTGAGTATTGCTATGATATGCATTTGAATTTAGTAGCTTAGAAAATCTGAGAAGCATAATAGACATACCACAGTACCCCTTTTAAGACAAAAATGTCTGATTGTTCCACCCACTTCTATTTGTCCCATCCACTTCTATTTGAAAATAGCAAGAATCATCCCACAGGATTTACAGGGTGAGTAATGTTTTGTACATACTATATAATGTAGTACTATTGATTTCCTATTCCTCCAGTGTTAAAGAGCTGTCTAAACCCCTTTTCAAAACTGCATGGCTACTGTACAGAGTGAATAGACATGATAAGGATGCAGTGTTATTCTTGAAAGCTCAATGTGGACATATTACTGGAATCAGAGTTGAGATCATGAATAGCCCACTGACTGTTTCAGTTTTCAAAGTGAGTTTTGGAGTGTTCCTGGTTTCATTCTAACCTTGGGTTGGCAATGTCAACCAGGTAGGGCTGATGGAAATTCAGCAGATGGGAAAGGTGCATTGGGAAGGCCTGCATGACCCTGCAGTCTAGTCTCAATCCTTAAATCCTGGTTCTTTTTGTTTCTGAAGCAGACCGAAGAAGAACACAGCAGCTGACATCCTGACTAACACTGTCTGTGTGTGTTCTAACAGCAGCATGTATGCAGTGCTAGCTCTATCCTTTTGAAGTACAGGCACTCTTGTGCAAGAGCACAACTCTGGTGCTCTCCCCACACTCCAGAAATACTCTGTGAACACAACACCCCTGATGCTCAGAGTCATGTTTTTGCTATAACAGAGTGCTCCCAGAGCACAAGGAGGGCACCAAAAAATAGCTGCACCACTGAGCAAGGGCACACACATTTTAGAAACACAGGGATTAGTGCTGCATGCACACTGTTGTTAGAAGCACGTTCGCAGCATTCGGATGTCAGTCAGTGTGCCTCAATATTTTACTTACTTGGGAAAAAGCCTTATACAGTCTTCCCTTTCTAACTTTGCTCTCCATCACACATACGGTACACATACAGTAATGGCATTGCTTAAGCCTATTGTATAGATAAATTTTCTAGTGCAAGCAAGAGAATTAAATTTTGCCACGGCAAGGCAGTTGTTGCAAGGCATTTTGAATTAACCCAATTTGCATTTGAGTAATCTGTGTGCTATGCCTTCTAAGAATTAAACACAGGGCAACAGCTGCATGCTTGTATGACTCATTTGTTTTTATGATATAACCTTATATGAATGTCTATGCACTATAAATGCTTTAATACTGGAATACTGAATGTTTTGTACTCCTTTTTTTGTAATGATGCATGATTCCATCTTTGTTCTCTTTGTTGTCTGCATAAAATGCAACCAAGGAACATGTGGTACTAATAACAGATTAATTATATTAGTTAAATTAATTACAAAGCACGGTTGTACCAAGACATTTTTTTAAAAAATGGCAGGAAATGTGTTTCCTGCAAGACAGTGGGCTTGGTTCACAGCAATACACGAGTCAGTGATCTATGTGTTTGTAACATCAATGGTTTTGTATCAATGGAACTAGAGGCCTTACCGGATCCTGGGGACACTTGCATAATTCAGTAGGGCTGTACAAGAATGGCCATTGGCAGAGTCATAAGCTTTCTCTACGTTCATGCTGCATTTGTTCAAATAATCAAATATGTTCCAGTCCTACTTATCAGACATGATGGTGCAAGACCGTTTTCTTTGATATAAGAGGTGGATGGTATAAGCCCAGTAATTGCTATTAGGCATTGTCACAGACACAAAGTGGTATCAGCTTTGTCCCATGTAAAAAACTATACATAATCAATGCAAGGAACTTATAGAGTAGAAACAGGCTTACTGCTAAAATGATTCTACTTCATTTACACTGCAAAAGAGATAATCTTAAATGAAAAAAATACAGGTTTTATATGGCCAGGTACTCTTGAAAATGTGAGGCATTTAAAAAAAAAAGTTCTCGGGGATCCAAAAGGGCTGCTTCAACTGCTTGAGCTCACTTCCAGTGGGATTTTTACATCCTCCAGTCCCACCCCCACCCACTTAGAACAGCTGGCTCCCATTCCATATCACAAATTGCTTTTGAAACTCCCTTCAGTTTGAAAAGCAGTTTACTATGCAGCATGGGAGTGGCTGTTTGCAAAGGTATATTGTTTGAGAAGCTTCTTCTCAAGATGTTTTGTGCTTCTTTGACTCCTTGCCATTCTTTCTTAACTGCAGCACGTGTGTGCCATGATCAAGTTAGAGAGCCCTGTGAGCAGTGACAGGTTTTTCCTCAAGGATCTTCCTTATCACAACTGGGGAAAGATACAGTTGGTAGAGAGGGAAGGAATTCTCATCCAGCACCCAGGATTTATGTGCAGGGCTCCTATCCTGCAAGCACATAACCCAGTCGGAGGAAGGAGGCAGAAGTGGGCAATGGCCATAATCTGGGTTCCCTTTGTCTAAAGAGAACTCGGCAGTAACAGGGCAAAGGACATGGAGCTCCCTTTTGGACCCTTGGTACACTGGATCAGGGCTAGTGGGTTCAATCCTGACTCCTTTGAAGTCATAGTGGCAGGAGCTGGTTGTGGACTAGGCCCATTGTTTACAGTGTTACTAATGTAACCAAAGATCAATATGCTGTTTGAAGAAAAATGGAAATACCAAATAATAAAAGGAATGGACTGATGTAGAAGTATCTGTAGCTTTCATACCTGAAAAACCATTGACTGACTGAAGTCACCAGAATACTGAATTTTGAAGAGGAATTTTGATGCTGAATTTTGAAGAGGAAGGGGACTGTGGGTATATTTCTACTGCTGCAAACTAAGTTACCAATAACATAACACTAAATCAATATATTGATTTTGTGTAATATTGTGTAATGCATTGACTTAAAGCTATGTATATATTGATTTTACTGCTGAAGTGTCACTGGCATATTTTCCCATTGCTTTGATATCCAATAATTCCTGATACTACACTGAATGTATTTCACACGGCATTTTGTTAGATCCGGTGTTATTTCCAAATGAAAGTTTTCATGCCAAGCAGAATAACTTTCTTTTTACTTCACAGAAATAAAAAGAATCATATTTCAGTAAATTATTATGCCTTTTCATTTCATTTCAAGATTCTTGCAGTTTTAAATGAAATCCTACAAGGTGCTGTTAAAGAATGTAATGAGGACAGAATTACTACCCCCTTTTTAAGCAAAGGAAGAGCAAAAAAGGGGGGGGGGTATTGTGACAGTACCAAATTTTGTATTAAGAATAAAATACCAAAATATCTAAGTAGATGTTTCTCAAAGTAAATAGCAAGCTGTACAAGCTAAATCATAAGTGCAAATCATGATGTGCGTCTCAGTTGCAAGTAATATTTAGTGTGAACCAGATGTTCCACAGATGCCCAGTCCACATGATCCCCCTTTTCCTCCACCCACACAAAATGGAGGAGGAGCAAGATCACTTGAACCAGGTCTCCGTACAATTAGGTATTTGGGTGAAGCACCTAGTTTACATTGGTATCTGTATGGTGGTTGGAGGGGCCCGTACTCCTTTTCCACCATGTAAGTCGAGCACTGGTTATGGGGAATGTATGAACCAAATAGAATAAGCTATAAAAGAAGCTAGCTGGAAATGCATAATGGCACAGAGAAGTTCTTTTGAAGCAGGAGGCAGAAGTCATGGCTGTGCTTGCCTAGAAAGGCTCAGCTGCATGTGTACCCAGGGCACTGTTCTAATGTCAGAAAATGGAAGAGCAGACTAGATCTAAGAGTGAATGTAGCGGTCCATGATTACACCATCTAGGAGAGAAACAATGTGTATGTACACCTTTTTTAATAAGTCCCTGTGGTATTTCAGTAGAATTTTTTTCCTATCTATTATGCTCATATCTCTGAATTATAATCTGCACTATCTCCTGCTCCACCATAATTATATCTGGGCCAATTCACAAGCCATTTAAAATCATAGTTATCAAATGATAAATATATCAGTTAGTCACCTCCATTGACAAATAGTGTATTCATGTGAAAAGGCTCTGTTCGTGGTAACTGATCTGTGATAACCATTTCACACAAATGTATGCACTATTTGATTACACTTTTAACATGCTGCCTTGGCGTGGGTGGGGAAAATATATATATATATATATATATATATATATATATATATATATATATATATATAATTTCAAACATGAAAACAGAAAAGTAAAAATGCTTCCAGAATCAAATGCACTATTTGATTACACTTTTAACATGCTGCCTTGGCGTGGGTGGGGGGGAAAATATATATATATATATATATATATATATATATATATATATATATATATATATATATTTATATAATTTCAAACATGAAAACAGAAAAGTAAAAATGCTTCCAGAATCAAAGTTATATAACTTAATATGCATTGTCCAATTATTCCTTTCACTAGACTTACTTCCAGGTAATATATTTAGGACTAGATGGTTCGATAGCTGGAAACTCCCTTTCTTTACCTTTGGTAAAAAGGCTGCTCCTCCTCTCTCCCTCTGCTGCCATTCTTCTGTTCCCATAGTTCCACGGCTATTACTCATTAAAACAGGTGAGGTGGCTCTTTCATTGATTTCCTCTGTCACATCCACCTTGATTCTCAGATCACACATTTCTTTGGTCAGGTTTTGTGAGTAAAATTATTTCTCACCTACATCCAAGATTTTTTGTTTGTTTGTTTGTTTGTTTGTTTGTTTTTGAGGCAAGTTGTTAAATTATCCTCCTTGTTGAATGTTCTGTACTGTTTCTCCAAAACTGGAGTATAAAGTTGGTAGTCTAGGGAGTGGATTATTGGAAGTGAATATTTTTCAGGATATTATCAACAGACCTGACTCAAATAACATGTACATACCACAGCAGGGGGCTTCTGCTCTAGCGCTCTTTGCAGCCTAGAAATCAGGAACTCCTCTCCTGGAACTGGAGAAACTCCAATAAAGATGCAAGAAACCTACTAAATTCTTCTTACAGGATGACTTTGGATCAGAACTCAATGACTCACATATAGCACAGCACACCACCCATGGAAGGGCTGGGCATGCACTCCCTCCGTTTATCCCCAGATTGTGTCCTTGTATCTGGCAACCTCACAGAGCCTCCAGGGCTCCTTAGAATTGTACAGTTGCCGCAGCAATGAGCCTCCAGTTCCCAATGGGAATGGTAGCTATTGCGCAACACTTAGGAACCACGGAGGCTCAGTGAGTACATTGTATGCAAGGATGCAATTTGGGGATGAACATAGACAGTGTGCATGCCCAGCCCTTCCATGGGTGGCACTCTGCACTGTATGTGAGTCAGTGTATGCTTTGACCAAATTAAGATTGCTTTCAACAGACTATTTTGTCTGAAGTGAGATTAATTGCCATTGACAAGAATAGGACTTCTTTGCCTGACAAAAATGTAAAAACAAAAGTGAGTTTAATGCCTTGGCGGGCAATTTGGCATCTGCCACAGTATAATAAAAATTTTGTGTACCTTGTTTTTTTACATCACTTTGACAAAGCAGCTCTACAGCATCTCCTGTCATTACTTGTCAAGGCAATTCTCTAATAAAAAATGAAATGTAATCATTTTCATTTTCTAGGTAGAATGATAAATCAGGACACTTGGACATATACTGGAAAATGGGGGGGGGGGACTAATTCATATGTGCAGCATGTAAAAGAGAACTATTGTGAAGATCTAGTTCTACCTCTGGCTGTATGCTTCTCTCTGGCCACTCCTCGCACAGTCTCACAAACATGCTTTAATACAATGTTTGTGGTATATGCAGCTGTCCATAATAAAAGTGCACTGTACAAATGGGCCACTTAAACCAGTGGAATATTTCAAGACAGAAGCTGACACCCAAACTAACAAAGCAGTCATGTTAGGAGGCTCTGCAGGAACATGACGGGGGCCTGAGTCCAATTCCCCCAGTCCTCTTCCCCGTGCACTGTTGTCATGCTAGAGGGTGAATGCTACTGTTGTCATGCATCTGACATCAGACACAGGAGACTGGCTAGCCACGCCCCCCATGTCTGACGTCAAACACAGGGACATGGTCTCCCTCCCAAATGGGGTCCTTTAAAAGGCAGGGAGACTACTCCGACAGCACTGCCAACACAGCACAGGACAATTTTGGTCCCAAATGGGGCTGCACAGCCCCGTCTGGGAGCGAAATAATGCCCCCAGTGTCTGATGTCAGATGCGGGGGGGCGTGTCTGGGGCCGTGAGGCGTGGCCCTTGGGGGCAGTGGCCCAGGTTCTTTGAACCCATTCGCCCAATGGTGGCTCCACCCCTGCATCTACCTCAGTACTGTCCATATTGTCTGGCAGCGGCTTCTCCAAGGTTTAGGCAGGAGTCTCTCCTAACCCTACCTGGAGATGCTACGTAGTGAAATTAGGCCCTTCTGGATGCAAGCACATGCTCTTACACCAAACAACAGTCCCATCCCTAAAGGGGAATATCTTACAGGGGACTATTGATGGCCGAGGCTGTAGGTGGGTGAAGTAGCCACCACCTCTACCCTAACTGTGAGGCCAGCTGACAGACAGGTGAGTATATCCTCAGATAGACTCACCCATCCAAATGCAAACCAGGGCAAAGCCTGCTAATCAAAAGAGGACAATTCATGCTCCTCAAGACCAGCTCTCCCCTTCTTAGCAGAGAGCTTCTGAAGCACAGGCAGAGCTGAGAAGTTTCAGCCAGAATTAGCTGTGCGATGATGATAAATTCCTATCTCTCTCCTCCAACACCAAATGTATCCTCTATATCTCCCACATTTAGACAAAGCAGACAAGCCTGATCCTAGAGGGGAGAATCAGCATGGTGGGGCAATGATGCTGTAGAAGCAGCAGCAAAGAAAGGCTGATGGACAAAACTGCTAAATGATTACAACCACAACCTTACCCCAGAAGGTGAGGCCAGCAAGGAAGAAAAAGGGCCAGTGAGTAGTGGGGTAGCATCAGCACCCACCTGTGAGGGGTGGGGTGGGGCAGAAAAAGGCAATAAGCTGGCACTGCTCATTTCCTTTTGGAAACCATAAGTCAGCAAGTGGGAAACAGTCAACATTTTTGTCTCTTTTGTATATGGCAGGAACTGTGGTTTTTCTGATAAGTTATTCCTATGCAGCAGGGTCTCTTGCCCTAAGACCTTCACATGCACCCAGCAGTTCTGCTCCATGTTGAGTGTCTCACCTGTTTACTCTTTGGTGAAGAGCGGGTCACGTGTCGAAGAAGAGACAAGGGAAGGAACAGAGTAGAGTGGATGACTGGCAGAGGAGTCAATAGAGGGATACCCTGAGCATTTGCCAGAACATACAAGACACTGGAGGAGAGCTGTACTTGGTGGGACATTTCCTGCAAAACACAGCAACACATTTCCTTGCAGACCTCTTTTAAAAGTATCCCTTTAACATTTCTCCTTTACTATCAGCTTCCTGAATCCCCAGACAAGACAACGCCAAGAAATTAATGACTTTATTTTAGCCAATACGTTCCATACAATTGAGTTTTAATTAATCCCACCTACATGCCTTTAGAACTTGGCTACCTTAACACTTTTGCTTAATGCTACTGGCAACAAAAATCTGGAACCAATACAATTAGCATTTCTTGCCTGCTAATTAAAAAGGCAGAGCATTTAAAATTGCACCAGGAACATCAGCCATAAGTAATATACTTGGCCTTTAAAAGGAACATATACAGTGGTCTGCTGCATTCACAAATGAAGCAATCTAAATATCCCAAGTCCGATGATGCACAGAATCCACTGATGTAGAATCTGTAAAGAGGGGAGACCTAAGAGTACACATTCTTAATT
Organism: Hemicordylus capensis; assembly: GCF_027244095.1. NCBI lineage: Eukaryota > Metazoa > Chordata > Lepidosauria > Squamata > Cordylidae > Hemicordylus > Hemicordylus capensis. The sequence goes on along the minus strand of NC_069657.1, from coordinate 385,893,251 downwards.
GTTTTTGTATGGATGTTTCCAGAGACCTGTTGCCAGATTAAGATTACTATTTCACCCCCACCCCACTTTTTGCCCATGCTTCTGTGTTATTAGCAATAGCAGAGAAATTTAGCCAGGAAAAAACCCCACTCTATTCCAGACTGCTTTGTATCAAATAAATCATTGGTTTAAATAAAAAAGATGGGTTGTATTTCACATGAAATGTTGAGGTGCAACAGCTCTTTAAAAATGCACAAAACTAATATAAATTTTATTTATTTATTTACTCAAATTTATACCCCGCAGAAACTTGCGTGTCTGGTAGGAGTGTGCACGGACCGGTCTGGGGCCATACGAAAGGCCTCTGGACCGGTCCGGAATTCGGCTGGTCCGGTGGTTCGGCGGGGGGGGTGTCTCTAAGGGGGGGATAGGACTTTCCCCCCCCGCCGCTCTTCCCCCTCCAGCACTGGACTTTCTTAAAACTTTCTTGAGGCGGCAGAGTTCCTCCCTGCCGCCCCTACCCCCGTCGTCGTCTTTAAAGTTAGCAAACCGAAAAAGCTGGAGCCACGCATGCGCCCTTCGCGGCGAGTGTGTGCTCGTCGTTGCCGCTGGCACGCACGCCACATACATCATTGTGATGTATGCAGCGTGTGCGGCGGCGGCAACAAGCGCGTGCACGCTGCGAAGGGCACATGCGTGGCTCCAGCTTTTTCGGCTTGCTAACTTTAAAGACAACGATGGGGGCAGGGGCAGCAGGAAAGAACTCTGCCACCCCAAGAACGTTTTAAGGAAGTCCAGCACCAGAGGGGGAAGAGCATGGGGGGGGGAGCGGTGGGGGGGAGTGCTATCCCCCCCCTTAAAGACACACTCCCCCCAGTGCCGGACCACGCCTCCGTGGTTCCGTGCACATCCCTAGTCTCTGGGCGGTCATAAAGTTAATCCAGCATTTCAATAGTTGTTCAGGACATACCATATTTACCTGAATTGAAGACTACTCTGAATTTAAGATGATCCCTTAAAGTTACAGATAGTAGAGAGATACCTGCATTTACTCGAAAGAAACAGACTCTGAATTTAAGATGACCTCCTGATTTATAATACCATAAACATTGAGAAAAACCTAGTCTTGGGTTCAGGTAAATATTCTGTGTACCCCCTCCCTCATTCTTCATATTACCAGAATTAGCATGCAATTATTCTGGCTCTGGAAGCTCTGCAACTCTCAATTTTGCATCTTTTATATTTATCACACAACCAGAATGTGGCAGTAAACCAAGAATCTGGATTTTTTTTCCAGTGTTGATCGTGAATTTACCTAATCCTTTTAAAAGTTATCTATTATGTATTTTGAAAAAATGGTTGGTTGGTTGGTTGGTAATAAATTCATATTTCTTGATGACCTATAGATACCAAATTTTCCATGGACAATCCTACCACTGAAATTAGCCGAATACCCTAATTTTACCCTGGAATATGCTGGGCAGAGGCGTAATCGGGGGGGACAGGCAGGGCACATGCCCTGGGCGCCACTTGGGAGGGGTGCAAAATTGCCATGCCACATGGACCCCCACCCTGTGCCACCCCCACTCCTTCCAAAAAAATTTGTTTCGCTTGGGGCGTGCCTGAGTGCCGGGGGGGGCGGCGGCTTCAGCCGGGCACCATGCTGCCTGCCTGAGGACAGACCTCCTCCTCCACCTGCATGTCGCCGCCCCGCCCCCGCCGCTGCCTGCCCAACGGACCTCCCGGCTCCTCCTCCTTTGTTAGAAAAGGGGGGGCTTTAACTGTTGTTTAGAACAAACTGGAACACTATTGTCATTCATCCCCCCCACTACATCACTCCTTTAACCCCCCCCCAAAAAAAAACCACTTAACAACTGTTGTGGGTTTGATCCCTTAAGATCAAAAGCCCAGGCACAACTGCAAGGGCTAAAATTCTGGTGCAGTGAACATATGGTGGAGGGGAGCAATTTAGCATTCTCTTGTTAATCTGGTATTGAACAAAGTTGCCACATTACCCCAACATCCCTCTAGGACTTTCCCTTTCATGTTCCAAATGAGGATTAAATGAATCTTAAAAAACAAAAAGCCATAACAGTCCTCCTGATGCTTTTAGGCTAGAGAGCAGAGCTGTGTTTCTTCATCCAACTATGCAGACACACAGATACAGAACATTAAACTTGCAACCCTAAAATATTTTGTAAGAGGGACATGATCAGCTTATTATTATTATTATTATTATTATTATTATTATTATTATTATTAGCATTTATTCGATTTCTATACCGCCCTTCCAAAAATGGCTCAGGGCGGTTTACACAGAGAAATAATAAATAAATAAATTTAGGTAATTAAATGGTTTAAAGAGTACCTTCAATTGGTAGTAGCTCTAGGTGCTAAACATTCAAGATTATAATGCTATGTACACTTACTTGGGAATAAGTTCCTTTGAACTGAATAGGACTGACTTCCAATTAAACACAGAACTGGGCATTGCCCTTCTACCACCATTCAATGCAAATCATAAAATTAGAACTGGAGAAGATATCAAATTGTCCTTATACATGCAAGACTCCACAAGTAGAAATAGCAATGCTCACTAAAACTAGTATCCAAGCCAAGATTGAAAATACATTTTGAATAGAATTTGAGCAGAGGGTAAAACAATTCAGTTGCACTGTTTGGGTGGTGAACATCATTGACTGACTATTTACAGATGACTACTAATCTTTCCAACTTTGAGAACACTCTAAATGCTGCATGAAGAAAGGAAAACACATCCTTCTATTTTAGCTGCACCCTGTAGCCCCTTTTATGAGCAGATGTGGCAGCAGCAGCTAAAATGTGGTAGATTGGATACAGTGCATTTCATAAATAAATCCTTGAAAGGAATTCCAAAGGCAGTAGAAAACTGTGGGTCTATTTGGGACTATTCAGGGAGTAGGTTTTTCTCTAAACCTGCATTGTATATTAGAAGCACTTTGTTTCCAAGCCATGCATCCATTTGGAAACTTAAGATGATGTATGGAATCGGTGTAGGTGTTCACATAGGCCCCAGCACTGTGCTATCGGGGTTTAATTAGGAGCAGTTGAGCTACAAAAGTGGAACACACTAATCCTGATGCCAACCCATATAAACTGTATAAGCTTGTCTATCAAGCCAAATCCATGTAGACCATTTTTATATACTTGACTTTACAAGCCTCTCTAATTGCTCCCTGTACTGTATCTTTTTGGGGAATAGAAACTATTTCAAGAGGCCCCTAAGCCCAATTAAAAGCAGCTGTTGATTTGTCACCACCTTGCCACATGAATTTAGCAGCCTTTATTTTCAGGTGGTATTTAAAACTGCTTTTCCTTCCTGGCTTGTAGCAAATCTTAGGTCCCCCTTTTTTGAAAAATTTGGGTAATCTTTTGCATTTTGGGTAATTTATTGCATTTGGGGTAATTTATTGCATTTGGAGTTTTTTTGCATTTTTGGTAATTTTTGTAATTTTTGAGGTAATATTATGGTAAAATAAAAGTTTTCTGAAAGATGCGTGTCAGATGTTTGGATGGGGGGGCATCGGTGGGGGTGCAATTTCAGTGCTTGCCCTGGGCACCATTTTCCCTAGTTATGCCTCTGATGCCGGGGGAAAGGTTTGGGGGTTTTGTTTGTTTGTTGCTATTTTTAAGAAGAAATTCTGAACACAGGAGGCCCTCAGTTATTGTGGGGCTTACATTCTGTGCTACCACCACAAATGCCGACACTGCAATAATTAAAACCTTGTGTCTATGGGTATGATGGGGTTATGTTCCTCAGTACACTGGAAAATACTAAAAATAATAAAAGCGGGGGCACCAGAAATAAGAAAAGAGTACAACCAGGTGCAGAGTCACCATTGCGTGAAGGGGTTCAGAGAACCCAGGTCACCTCACTCAGGGGCCGCGCCCTGCGCCCCAGCCATGCCCCCTGTGTCTGACATCAGATGCAGGGAGCATGGTTTTGCTTGCAAATGGGGCCACGTGCCCCATTTGCAAGCAAATTCTGGCCAGCGCTATGTTCAAAGCATGGCCGGGAGCGGCTCTCCCTGCTTTAAAAGGCAGAGAGACATGTTCCCGGCCAGGCTGGGAAGCTGACACTGGCTAAGCTTCTGAAAAACAGAACCGTGCCTTTTAAAGCAGGGAGAGCCACTCCTGGCTGTGCTGCGAATGTGGTGCTGGCCAGAATTTGCTCACAAAAGAGTATGTGGCATCTTGGCATCTCCAGCTCCACCAGAAAATTTATTTATTTATTAAAAATTTCTTCTATACTGCCTCCTCCAAAGACTCTAAGTGGTGAACAATAACAATAACAACAGCAATATAAATTTTTTTTAATCAAAGGGCAAAAGTCTGGTGGAAAAAGTAGGTCTTGAGAAGGGCCTTGAAAGCCACTAAGGAGGGAGCTGAACGAATCTGGAGGGGGAAGGGTGTTCCAAAGAAGAGGGGCAGCCAAGAAGGGTATGATGGGGTTATGAGGGCCTCCTACGGGCCCAGGCAGCACACACTACACCAGGACACTAAGGAGGGCCAACTGAGAAGACCTCACAGGACAAGATACAACTGGCTGAGAGATGCGATCTCAGAGATATACAGATGCTAAGCCCATAAGGGTCTTGTAGGTAAGAACTAGCACTTTAAATTGGACCCAGAAGTGAACAGGCAACCAGTGCAGTGACCTTAAAAGAAGTGTAACACTATCAAATCTACGGCCACCCATGAGGAGGTGGGCCGCTGCACTTTGGACTAGTTGAAGCTTCCAAATCATTTTCAAAGGCAACCCTAGGTAGAGTGCCTTACAGTAATCCAAGCGAGAGGTAACAAAGGCCCCCAAAACCATAAAATCCCCTCCAAATTCCACACAACATGGCTCCATGCTGCCTCCAGAAGTGCCTCCAAGCCAGAAATGCCACTGGAAGTGTCAAATGCACACACAGGAACAGTCAATGGCAATTCACAATAATTTAAACTGGGTATATATAGCAAAACCACAAATAGCTGAAACTGCGAAAAAAGTACTCTCAATAGTTGAGGGTATCCTGTATAATCGTATTTTAACTGTTATTCTCCTCAACCGATGAGTAACACTCAGTCAACTGAATCATTTCAAAACATCATGCTTAAGAGAAGCAGATCTTTCTCAGATTCACATTTACCATGATTGAAACTTACCTTATATGGTAATTTTTCAATAAAATGAATAATATTTGAAACTGAAAACCTACAAATATAAAACTCTTCTTTTACTTCCCTTTTGAAAACACATTAATGAAAAATTATATGATATATACAGGTGGTCCTCAAATAGCAGTTCCACCCATTCACGGGCCTTCTCCCTGTATACCAACTTAGTTATTGGGAGGATAGTTTCAGTTGTTCACCATATCCTACCTCCCTATCTAAAATGGTCTACAGTTTAAATAACCACTCTCCCTGCTTCTCTGCTGACGTGATGAGGTTTAAAGAAGAGGGTGCAAGAGGCCCAGGCTGTTCAACCTACTTCTCAGCTGATGTGCATGGAGATTTAAAGTTTAAATAGCCACTCTCCCTGCACAAGCTGCTCCATCCACTCTCACCGCAAGAGAGCATTGTTTAGCTAAGGAACCTAACCTCATTTTGGAAGGTAGGTCAAGCACTCCAATATCGTGGTTACCACAAACATTACCCCTGCGATATTAGGAGGTCCTCCTGTGTTTCATTTCTTGAACTTTCTGGAAAGTGAAATCTACACAGAAATTTATTTTATGTAAAGCGTTTTCAATGACCTTCTTTAATGCGCAATAAAAGTTAAAAGTTTAAAAACATTCAGAAGTTTAAAACTTAAAAACTAAACCACAGATGTAACCAAATAGCAGACGTTTCAATGTAAGACATCACTGAGGTGATGATGTCTTACATCGAAACGTCTGCTATTTGGTTACATCTGTGGTTTAGTTTTTAAGTTTTAAACTTCTGAATGTTTTTAAACTTTTAACTTTTATTGCGCATTAAAGAAGGTCATTGAAAAAGCTTTGCAGTCTGGAAATGCATATTTCATTGCCCTTATACTGCCTTATTTTATTTATTTATTTATTTATTATTTTATTTCTATACCACCCTTCCAAAAACAGCTCATTTGATTTCTATACCACCCTTCCAAAAATGATTATGCCCTGTCAACGATGGGTCTCACCTCCAAGTCACCAATAATGTCATAAGTTCTCCATGAAATGTATGGAAAAAGTACTTCCTTTAGCTTGCCCTAAACCTACAGTCAATTTTTATTTTCTTCATGTACTTGTATCAAAAATACTTATTATCCTATCTTTCCACATTTATGGCAAATAATAAAAACAACTAAGTACAGTCAATAAGCAAAATTATAGCGGAACCACATCCAAGTCACTGGTTTTCTTGTGAATTATTACTCTATATGACCAGCACTCCCCAGTAAGCTAGTAAACTCATAACATCCACTTTCTGGAAGAACTTCATTATGCATAAGTTTGCAGTTGATTCAGAGGTGGCATCCTAGATTTTCATTTAAACTGTCTGAACCTTTTCTTCAGGCATGCCTTCCAAAAGTGAGCGTTCAGATTATCTGAATGTGTGGAAAAGTCTCCTTGTGAATGTTCAACTCAGCTTGGGGGTGGGGTGGGGGAGGGGAGATAATTGCTGAACAGAATCTGTATGCTGGTCAATCCCGCTCATGTAATAGCTGGTAATGATTAGAGACTCACATGGGTATGAAATTAGTTGTTTCTGGAATGTGCATTAGTGTGACTTTGCGCAAACTGCAATTTTAAGCCTGAAGGCTTGCACTATTTTTAACCATGTGAGAGTGTGTGCCTGGGTACTGTATGTACAGTGTACTTTCTCTCTAGAGTACTGCAAGAGGGGTTTTGCTAGAAAGAAGCAACTTTCCCCAGTTGTCAGGTACAAAGATGTTGTTTACAGCCAACCAAGGAAAAGGAAGAAAACTTATTGAAATTTGCATTCATAAAGTCGAGGATTAACATTCCCATCACCAGCTAAAGAATCCCACGGACCAGAACTGGGAAAGACTGGAACCCTGGATAACTACTGCCTGTTACAGGAGGCAATGCTGGACTAGATGGACCAACGGTTGGATTCAGTTTAAGGTATTGTAACATGGGCAAAGGATACAGGTAGATACTATTTACTGTACCAGAGAATGGCACACTAACAAAAAAACATAATCAAAGGTGCAAATAATTGTTAGCCCAATTTATACATGGGTTGGGTTACTGGGGTGGGGGTGGAATCCTGTTAGATAGCACCAACAACATGGGAAGGGAGAGTATATCCCACTTGTCACCTACCTCCGTGTTTTTCATTGATGGGTTGCCTACCTCATCTGAGATCTCAGACAACTTGCAAGTACCCCCAACCAAAAAGATTTTGTACAGTAACAATTTCTTGTCGTACTCATATTTTGAGTAAGAGGTATTGGGCACCCCTCAGGCCTGAAATTTTCAAAATCAGTGTGGAAATGTGCCTAATTGGCAACCATGATATTAAAAGAAATCAGCTTACCAAAATTGGAGGAATGGTACTGTTTTTGTCATGTAACCATAAAAGAAGGTGATGTTTCATCTCAACAGTTAAGCCAAAGGCAAAAGAGAGTCCTAGAACAGACAGATGCTGCCCTACCGAGAACTACAAAGTACCCCCAAGAAATCCCTCAGGGATACACAAACCACAGGCTTACCCAATCACATCTGGATATACCTGGCTGTGTAGATCTGAGGGGCATGGTGCCATCTCCCTCTCAGTTGCTCAGGAGTCCAGCTCCAAACACATGGACATGTCTTAGCCTATTTGGCTCTTAAAGGAAAGATACTTGCTTCTAAAACAACATTATACCGCAGTACCAAACTCCACAGAGCTGTCAAGAGCACCAGATTGTTCTCTACAGGTGAATGATTACAAAGACAGACAGGCAGTGAGTCATAATATTTAAATAAAAATGTCAGAGATCACATGATGGCCTTTCCCCTCAATCACCAACTATCCATTCATTGACTTCCATAGGACTTGTAACATAGTAGTTGGCAATTGGCAGCTATGGTGAGGTGAGCTGGTCTTGTGGTAGCAAGCATGACTTGTCCCCATAGCTAAGCAGGGTCTGCCCTGGTTGCATCTGAATGGGAGACTTGATGTGTGAGCACTGCAAGATATTCCCCTCAGGGGATGAAGCCGCTCTGGGAAGAGCACAAGGTTTCAAGTTCCCTCCCTGGCTTCTCCAAGAGAGGGCTGAGAGAGATTCCTGCCTGCAACCTTGGAGAAGTCGCTGCCAGTCTGTGAAGACAATACTGAGCTAGATAGACCAATGGTCTGACTCAGTATATGGCAGTTTCCTATGTTCCTATGGATACTCATTTAAAAACTCTATTACAGTGAGCAGAGGGGTTACTATAACGGTGGAGTAAAAATACAGAAGAGTCTTGTGGCACCTTCAAGACTAACAGTTTGTTTTTAAGGTAAGTGTTTGTGGACAACAGGCCATTTCACCACATGCATAACGTGAAATGTGATGAAGTGTTGCCATGAGTCTCTTTGTTGATACGGATGGACAGAGCTACCCCTCTGGGGGCTGTTACAGTGGTGGAGTGTGGTTCCGCTAATTCTTTCATCACCATGCTCACATTAACACAGGTTGAACCCCATCTCCTAAAAAAACAAAAAAACCATTGGTCCTTGAGAAAAAAACTCTCCAAGGCTCCAAATAAGCCCTCTAACTCTGCTGACTAAAGCGTTTAGACAGAACAACAATTCAAAGGAAAAATCCATTCAGTGTGCTTCCGTTTCCTCAGCAAACGTAGAGATTGTTACATCTACATACACGAAGTCCATACTGTTTTGCTGTTTAAAAGGGAACTACTCCCCCTTTCCTTCTCACAACAAAAGGATGGTTTTAGTTTCCTCTGTTTCCTGGTGACACTCTTGCAAAATGAAAATAGCCTCAAGCCATGCTGCAGATAGCCAGTGCTGACTTGGGCACTTAATGAGCATCCTGCAGGGGAAGAGGGCACAGGCTACTTGCCATGGATGGGGAAAAACCCCTCCATGTCTATATTTTGCATGCCAGCAGCTTCCAAACATAGCATCTCCTTAAAATTCAATAGGTCAACCCACTGTCTGACCTGAACAATTTGCTTCAAGGGTTTTTTTGCTCCCCAATTATTCATACATGTTCTCATTTGTAGTCTGGGACAAACAGTAGATATGTACTCACACACTAATAGGTCTCAGGCCTAAATATACTTTGGTTACTTTCGTTTAAATGCATGCGTGCTTAAGACTGGTATTTGTATAATAAGTATCTGGACAACATTATATCCCAAATGCATTTGTGTATTTTGCTACAGGTATTCAGTGTGCATGCTCAGGGAAGCTGCCGCCTTCCCTATATGAGTTCGTTCAGATGTAATAGTCAACCATTCTTTGCCAGCACAAGCAGCCTTGACCTTGGGCTCACATCCTACCATCTCTCCTTCCCCCATGCATGGGATGAGGAGATTATAAGCTTCCAATACTGGTTTACAGCAAACCACAGTTTGTCCCTGGCAGAAGAGCTGGTCTTGTGGTAGCAAGCATGACTTATCTCCTTAGCTAAGCAGGGTCTGCCCTGGTTGCATTTGAATGGGAGACTAGAAGTGTGAGCACTGTGAGATATTCCCCACAGGGGGTGGAGCCACTCTGGGAAGAGCAGAAGGTTCCAAGTTCCCTCCCTGGCTTCTCCAGGATAGGGCTGAGAGAGACTCCTGCTTGCAACCTTGGAGAAGCTGCTGTCAGTCTGTGAAGACAACACCAAGCTAGAAAGACCAGGGGTCTGACTCAGTATATGGCAACTTCCTGAGCTGGGTCTCACGATCAGTGAGACCAGGTTTTGGAGAGTGAGCAGGGAGAGCGGGCTAAGCCCACTCTACCCGCACACGAGCAGGGTGGGAGCCCTGGGCGGCCGGATCGGCTGCCCACATGATTGCCAGCAGCGTGACGGAGCCAGCAGGGGCTGGGGGAAGCGGGAGCCAATCAGCCCCCGGAATGCATGCCCTGTGAGTGCGCAGGCATGCTGGCGAGACCCCCAGAGCTGGGAGGCAGCTTTTTGCCTCCCCTCCAGGGGTCTCCTTGTGAGTAGTCACGGTACAGTGCGGCTACTCACAATTTAAAAAAACGGGTTTGTGGAAAGCTCGCTCCACAAACCCGGTTTTAGGAGCGGGCTACTTGAGCAGGTTACCCACTCAAGAACCACCGGGCTTGCAGCCGAGCCCGGTGGTTCTCACGGTTGCAGAAAATCGGGCTAGCGGAGGCTAGCCCAATTTTCTGCAATCGTGTGTATAGCCTACCTATGTTCTTTCCTATGTTCCTCAGAACCCAGCAAACTATGGTTTGCACAAATCATAGATTGCCCACAAACCACAATATCAAACTAGTATCAAATCATGGTTTGGGGCCCTGGTTTGCCCAGACCATAGTTGATAGGTTCTAAGGAAAGAGCAAACTATGGTTTGTTGCAAACTACAGGCCTTCTGCAACTTCAGTCTTATGAAAATAAATTATGCAAATAGGGTGAGGGCCTATGCTTGGGGAACTGTGGGGTCCATAGGTCCAAACATGTGAAGAACCCTTGAACTCATGAAAACAAATAATGGTCTGCCATTAGTCTGAATGCCGTTTGTATGTACATGCAGTGAAATCTCCATGAGCAAGATCCACACATGAATATCTGGATTCTTTTTCTTTCATGTAAGTCTATATTGGCCAAAAACATACTACTTTGGCTGTATGTTGTCAGTGCTACTTTATTTTAAAAAACAAACAAACAAACAATAACCCTCCAGCACATTGCTGTGGCTCTCTTGACAATGCAGTTCCACTCCCTAATTAGAGTATAGATCCATAAAATGCCAAGAGATACCCCCTCCACTCATTCATAGATATTGTAGGTACGTTATTTATTGCATATAGCCATAAAAGCTATTCAGCTGCCCTTAATTCCAGGATCCGTTACTCCTGGCATTCACATGCAGAAGGTAAACGTTAAACAACAGCTGTAGCATTTTAATAAGGTGGGTTTTTTTAAGAGAAAAGGGGAGGGGGGCACAAAAGCTCATTAGCTGTTATTTCAGACCTCAGTTGGCAGAGATGGATGTTCCCAGCAGCAAGTGTTGCTCATATGCATGGCTGCTGCTGGGATCATTTGCAGATTGCTATACACCTCAAAAGCCCAGGTTTGCACTGCAGGGAGCTCGACTCTGTCTGAAGACTTGTTTGCCAGTTACGATGTTTTGCAGTTCAGTACAGTTGCTGTTTATGGAGCTAGTGGTGTCTATGTGTGAAGCTCTGCATACAAATCAGGAGAGACATCAGCTCCTGTCAATGAGTCATTGGTGGTTTTAGCAAATTGGTGGTTTACTGTTTGCTCAGTAAGTACACACCAAGCTAAGTTAAGGGGCTTAAATTCCACTGACTTAAATGCACAATCAATGCTTCATATGAAGCACAGATTGCACTCAGACATCCATCTAGCTAGGCAGCATACACAAAGAAGTAGGCGTCAATCTTCCAACCTTGATGAGCAACCACATGTGCAAAGGGGTACCGTGCATGCATTTGCCTCCCCTGATACAGCTGCCAGAGAGAAACACATGCCTAGCCCCAGACAGAACAAAATGTCCAGGAGGAGATGGCTTGATTTAGTTCCCCCCTGCTAAATAATCCCTCATTTCTCTCCTATCACAACCCATTGTGTCCATGATTTAGCTCCAAAGTATGGAAATGCAATCAGTATCATTGATTTGGACTACCTGGTGCGGCCTAGAGTTGCCAACTGTCCCGCCCTGTGCAGGATGTCATGACGCCTTGTGGGAAAATGCTTGTCCCAATAGGGACTCATTTCTCCTGCTTTTTGACTTCTTTTAACCCTTTATTGGACTAAAAAAAAAACTTTTAAAGCTGCGGAGCGGGACAGCGGCGGGAGCTCTCTTGCCTCCCAATTAAACTATGTTAAGTCTGGCACACATACTGGCGACAAGCAAAACTAGAGAGAAGGCGGCACGGGCGAAAGACTCCCTTACTCGACCCACCTTCCTCCCAAATGAAGACAATCCACACGTGTGCAGAGGCCTGAAATCAGCCGGATCAGCTTCATGTTTCCGGGCCAAATACAAGGTGTTAGTTATAACCTATAAAGCCCTAAACAGCTTCGGCCCAGGGTATTTAAGAGAACGTCTTCTTCGTGATGAACCCCACCGCCCATTGAGATCATCAGGAGAGGTCCCTCTGCATTTGCCACCAGCTCATCTGGTGGCTACTCAGGGATGGGTCTTCTCCGTTGCTGCCCCAAGGCTTTGGAATACGCTCCCTGGTGAATTAAGAGCCTCCCATCTCTGACAATTTTTAAAAAGTCTTTAAAGACACATCTGTTCACCCAGGCTTTTAACTGATACTGTTTTGATTGTTTTTAATGTTGTTTTAGAATATTGTTTTTAAAAAATTAAATTGTTGTGTTTTAAATTTCTTGTTTTTGTTTTTAACTAATGTTTTAATGTTGTTTTTATCTTGTTGTAAACCGCCCAGAGACCTAAGTTTTGGGCAGTATAAAAACATGTAAAAATAGATAGATAGATAGATAGATAGATAGATAGATAGATAGATAGATAGATAGATAGATAGATAGAAAAAATTTAGGGGGAAAGGTGGGTCGAATAAGAGAGTATTTTGCCAGAGCCACCTTCTCGCTAGTTTTGGCTGTCACCAGCCTGGCCCCCGAGCCCCTGACATACTTAACATAGTTTAATTGGGAGGCGTGATAGCTCTCACCACCGTGCAGCATCAGCCACCCTGGTGGTGGTGGTGCTGGTGAGTGACCACCACCAGGTAAGTGTGCCTAGCAGCAGCTGCCACCTGGGACCAAGAGAAGCCCTAGGTGGTCCCCCACCCCCGTCCCCCTCAGCATCCCGATTTCAGCCAACACAACGTTGGCAATCCTACTGGTGCCTCAGAGCAAGAGCAAGGATCCCAAAGGACTGAGACTGGCCATACCAACCAATCTGACAGCAGGCAGATGTTATGGCTAGCCGAATAACAAAGATTAAAAACCACCCTGGTCTGATAAGGGTGCTGGCATTAAATCAGCATCTCTGCTTTAGAGAGTACCCAGTCTGGCACAATGTGAAGCCCTGAGATTAGACAAGGTCAATCCAGTCCCTTTCCATAGAAGCTAAAACATAACTCTTGGGTAATTGCTTGAGAATTGCTGGCATTAGTAACAAAAGAGAACCAGAAGGACAAAGCCATCAGCCTATTGCTCATTTTGAGCACCTGAATAGGCACAAGGAGCATCGCAAGCTTTAATTTAATCAAGCCTTTGTTTTTGTCATTTGCAGTATAAGCACCGGTCTCACACTTCCCTTCAGGCAAAAAAAAATCTAGGAGATGGCCCTTCTTCCCTCAATGCATATAGCACAAATCCTGTGGGGCGGTGTGCACACCAACCCCACAGACACTTCCATGGGCATGCATGTTTCCCCCCTATGGACACTTCCAGGTACCACAAGTTCAGCACCAAGTCTCTGGTCCTACTGTTGGGGAACTGGTGGCGCCAAACAGCCTTTCCAGTGCACCAGAGACCCTGCTGACTTGGTCCCTTTCCTCCTTTCCCGCAACTTTCATTACTGCCAAGATCTTCTTGGAGTGAATCCTCAGCATGAGTTTTTAGAACTGAAACACACAGGGCCTCAACTCCTGGTAAAGCCTACTTGCCTCCTTCCACCTACTTGCCTCCTTCCACCCAAGATAGGGCTGAGAGAGATTCCTGTCTGCAACCTTGGAGAAGCCACTGCCAGTCTGTGAAGACAATACTGAACTAGATAGACCAATGGTCTGACTCAGTATATGGCAGTTTCCTATGTTCCTAAGTCACATAGCTGACTCCCCCAGCCGTGCACCCATCTGGGCTTCCTTCAGTTGTACTCATCACCTCAAAGAGAATGACCACTGAAATCCACACGCTCCAGTTATGCAGAACATAGGGACAGGTATGCACCCTGCAACCCTTTCTTCAGTTTTTCTATCACCCCGCCTCTCTCGCCCCTCGCTTTTATGTTAGGATCTTCTCAAGTTTACATTTGATAGAACCCAATGCTCTACTTAAGGACGAGCTTCATATAGCTGGCCATTTCTGTCCAAGTATATTCTTTTCCACACTCATCAAGTATAATCTATTTTGGTAAGCTGTCAGGTAAAGCTATGAACAGCTTAGCAAAAGCAGCCAAGCCAAAATCAACAGCTTTCTGTGACCAGATGCGACCCTTGCATACGAGATCCCTACTAGGGCAGTATCCACAGTAACACAATCTGACCAGCAACAGTAGTGCTGCTGCAGTAACAGCACACTCAGAGATCAGTTTCCTCCATTTGCAAGTAGGGGTGTATAGAACCAGTTCAAATCAAACAGAGTTTGATTTGAACCAGCCCAGCTTGAACAGGTCAAACTTAAACCGAATGGGCCTCAAAAAAGGTGGCCAGTGCAAGTATGAACCCAATTGGGCCTGATCCATTATGGACTGGTTCTAACCAATTCAACAGTTCAAGGGGTGATGCTTGTAAAGAGTAATCTGGAGAGGATTCCTCTTTACAAGTAAAGGGGATCCTGCCTTTAAAAGGTTTCTAAGGGTGGCCTTAGAAACCCTGGGGGTGGCAGCAAGAAGGCACCTTACCAGGGGTGGCACCAGCTCCTCTAAACCCCGATGCTCTCCCCTGCAGTGCAGCCCACATGGCAGCGGCACGGTTTCAGCCTCCACGGATGCATAGAGGCCATTTGCGTGACCACGCACTGGTTGCATTGTGGTCACACAAATGGCCTCTGCACATGCACAGAGGTCACACAAATGGCCTCCATGCATCCATGGAGACCAGAACAGTGCCGCTGACGCAGCGCTGCAGGGAGGAGCACCGGGGTTTAGAGGAGCCGCCAGCACCAATAAGGTGCCCTCTACCCACCCCTCCCTGGCCACTCTTAGAAACCTTTTAAGGGCAGGATTCCCCTTTGCTCACCGGATTTCCTTTTACAACCATTGCCCCTCAAACTGGGTCAAACCGGTTCAATCCGCTTCGATTGAACAGACCAGACTGCCAGCTTAGCAGACTGGCAAGCTGATTCAAATTCAAACCGAACGGCCAAAAACGGTTCCATGCACACCCCTATTTGCAAGTTGCCACAGTATTACAAGGAGTCAAACACTGAGCCCTGCTGCTTATACTTCTGGCTCAAGATTCCCAATGTCTACCTTTTTTAAAAAAATAAGTGCAACTTATCACCCTAACACTACGAATAAACAGGGAAAACATGTTGCATAGGACAAAGACCCTGTAACTTGACTACCACAAAGTACTGGAAATCCTTAACTTCCCCTTTTTCCTCTGTTGAATTACTGCTGATCAAAATGCCTATAAATAGGTAGGTGGTAGGGCTGCCAACTCTGACTCGAGCTATTCCTGGAGATCTGTTGACAATGGCTAAAAAACTTCTGAAATGCTTTCAATAATCATCTGGAGATTGATGCTAATTCCCCAAGTCTCCACGCCAATCGTGGAGGGTTTATTTATTTATTTAACATATCTGCATACTACCCAATACTCTCTAGGTGGTTTACAGCAACAAACCAAACCAAGAAGTTTTAACAACTGAAACATTCTGCACCAATTGCAGTTTACAAACTACATACAAAGTCAGCCCCATGTAGAATGCATTGCAGAAGTCAAGCCTGGAGGTTACCAGCATGTGCACCACTGTCTTAAGGTCACTCACTTCCAGGAAAGGACACAGTTGGCAAACCAGCCGAAGCTAACAGAAAGCACTCCCGGCCACTGCCTCCACCTGAGGTATCAGAGAGAGGGTTGGGTCCAGAAGTACTCCTAAATGTCAAACTTCTAGGGGAGTGTAACCCCATCCAGAACTGAAAGTTCTATCCCATTTCCCAAACTGCAGCTTCCTACAATGAGCACCTCTGTCGTGTTTGGATTCAGTCTCCATTTGTTATACCTCATTCAGCCCACTACTGCCTCGAGGCAGGCATTTAGGAAAGTTATGCCACTGCCTGATGAAGCTGACATAGAGAAGTAGATTTTGGTTCACCGTACTGTTAACACCCTACACCAAATCCCCTGATGATGTTTCCCAGTGGTTTCATGATGAAGTTAAACAGCACTGGAGACAAGATGGAGCCCAGCAGGATACCATACAAAAGCTCTCACTTCACGCAGTCTCCAAGTGACACCTTCTGAAATCTGCCTGAGAGGTATGAACAGAACCACTGCAAAGCAGTGCCTGCTATGTCCAGTCTCCCCAGGTGATCCAGAAGGATACCATGGTCAATGGTACAGAAAGCCACTGAGAGATCCAAAAGAGATCCACATAACACTAGAATCAGGGGTCATCCAATGAATTTGATTCCCAAAAATGTAGGACCAAAAAAGGGAAGTACTTCTTCACACAATGCGTAATCAACTTGTGGAATTCTTCGCCACAAGATGTGGTTACAGCCAACAACTTGGATGGCTTTAAGAGGGGTTTGGATAAGACGAGAGGAGGAGAGGTCTATCAGTGGCTACTAGTGTGAGGGCTATAGGCCACATCCAGCCTCAGCCTCTGAATACCAGTTGCAGGGAAGTAACAGCAGGAGAGAGGGCATGCCCTCAGTTCCTGCCTGTGGGCTTCCCAGTGGCAACTGGTAGGCCACTATGTGAAACAGGATGCTGAACTAGATGGGCCTAGAGCCTGATCCAACAGGGGTGTTCTTATGTCCAAGAATAAAGGTTGTATCAAATTCCTTGCATATTAAAAATATTATGGAAACGTCCAGGAGGAGGATGTCCATCTGCCTCGCTCAGACCTCAATACAGAGTCCAGTGGCCTGTTTTTAACAGAACACAAGATGGAACATTTGATTCAAGTTGAGTCAGCATGCAGAGCATATGGAAGGGTTTCTGAACCAGGTAACGAGATGAGAGAAGGCACCTTAGGAAGTGTTTTAAGCAGTATCTGAAATTGAACTTTAGGGCTTTGCCACTGAGGACTCTCTGATCTTCCCCCTGTCTATTAACTCGGTGCTTTAATGGCCATGAGGCAGATACAATGAGAAGCTTATCAAAGTATTTATTGCATTTTTCTGCGCGACTAGCAAAACTAGTCATAAAAGCGTATAATAATATTTATTTATTTATTTTTAACCCTTACTCTCCATTCCAGAAGGGCTCCCTATTTTGTTTTCATTCTGTCAACAGCCTTGACTGCAAAGCCAACAATTACTGTTAGGAAGGTTTTGATACGTAAATGTGTTTGTGACATTCTCTGAAAAGTGCATGGTGAAGGTTTTTTCATAGTTGCTAGCTCCTTACATGAACATTGCTCTGACAAATAAATAAAACATCACGGAGAAAAACTAGCATGCCATTGTCCTGTTAGTTTGGGTTGAGCAATGTTATTTTTCAATTATGGAGTAATGCTGGAGTGAAGAGAGAAAGGCTTTGACTCGCACAATACATGAATGGAAGCAGATATTCTCAAGGAGTCATTCTCTCTCTCTCTCTCTCTCTCTCTCTCTCTCTCTCTCTCTCTCTCTCTCTCTCCTGTGAGGCTGCAGATGCAAATGGAATGACTCATGCTCTTCTGAAAGTAACTTCTTCTTCTAGAGAATTATGGAGCACTAGTGAAATGCGGTGGCCACAGCCCTTGGAAAGACAAAAGTCAAGACACAATCAAGTAGGAGTGTGCACGGTTCGGTTCGGGCACAATTGGAAAGACCTCCAGACCGGTTCGGCATTCTGGCGGTCTGGAGGTTCGGAAGGGCGGGGGAGTCTCTCTTTAAAGGGGGGTAGTACTTCCCCCCCACTGCTCTTCCCCCTCCAGCACTGGTGCTGTTAAAAATCTTCTTGGGGTGGCAGATTTCCTCCCTGCCGCCCCTGCCCCCGTTGTTGCCTGGAAGTTCTGAAAAATACCAGCACGCATGCGCTCGGCATGCACGCACATGCCCATCACTGCCATGCGCGCACAAGAGCACACGTCACACGCAGCACAATGTGCGCGCAATGGCAGCGATGGGCGCGTGCGCGCCGAGTGCATGCGTGCTGGTATTTTTCAGGACTTCCAGGCAACAATGGGGACAGGGGCGGCAGGGAGGAACTCTGCCACCCCCAAAACTACACCCTTAACTGCAGCGCCGGAGGGGGAAGAGTGGCGGGAGGGGTAAGCACTACCCCCCGCCCTTAAAGCTAGACCCCCCCCCAGTGCTGGACCGCCAGACCGGCCAGGTTCCGAACCAGTTCGGAGGCTTCTAACATGGCCTCCGGTCCGGTTCGTGCACACCATTAGAGGGAAGCACCTATTAAGTAGAGATGGTCATTTCAGTGCAAAATACTGTTTCCTGCCTCTGCTCTCCCCAGCTTTATAGTTCTTGCTGTAGAGGCAAGCACTGAACTGAAGACTCTCTCCCCATGTTCCATGTGACTGCTCATGTGGCACATTCCACGAGGGATGCTGGATCAGCCTCTATTTCCAATCCAAAGAATATTCAATGATTTTCTTTTTACTGCCACTCCTGATGTGCGTCATGTTTGATTTAGTAGCTGCTCCTTTTATTAAATGCACATAAGCAACCACTGCTTAGGTACAAATTATTTCAGTGCCTACTTGCAAATGCCAGATGACAGGTCAACATGTATTCAATTTATTAAAATGTGGAACATTTTATAATAGGGAAAGTTTAACTTACTGAAGGTGACAGCATTTACAGAATGACTAAGAGGTCGCAAGTGCATTTAAATTAATTTCTGAGCTCCCCTTTTCTCCCATTAGAGGACAGTATGTCAAGTACTGTAAAAATTTAAACCACTGTCTTGTGTTCTATCTGTTCAGCTGCTTTTCCTAGGGCAATTTGGGAATAACAAGTTTATTATTACTGTTATTATTAGTATTACTGTGATTAATAAGAATATGTCTATACTGCTCTCCCACCAAATAAAAAATAATTTAAAAAATCACATCGCTTACATATCAAAAGGAATGAGAAGATGTTTCCATGTCCTGAAGGGATTCACAAGAATAAAACAACATCAATGTAAAGTACATATGCATACATAAAATGGAAAAGTACAGTACCAAAATATAACAATAGGTATTTGCAATGGAAAAGCCCCCCCCCCGGCCCCTCACACTTCTTTCTTTTAGAATGATTAGCTGGAAAGTACTAATGCAGAACAAGTTTCCAAGAATCCCCCTGGTGGCTGCAAACTGGTGCCAAGCAGGCAAATGGTCCAGATTGCAGCCAAGGGCAATTGCTAGAGCATGCTGTGTATAATATTTGCTTGTTCACATTTAATAAGTGGTGCAGTCAGGAGACTCAACTGTTCAACAAGGAATTTTGACTACTGTGCAGCTCTTACACTGATATAACTTCATGCTTTCCCAAGTACAGCCATCTGTTGAACACTGGTTTCGACTTTGATCCATTATCATTACACTGTGTGCCTGCCTGGCTTAGCTACAGAAACAGTATCATACCCCAACCAGTTTTGAAGGGATGCCAGTCTCCACCGCCGCGCCTGCACGATAAGCTGGGGGGCAAGGTTGTGCCCCCGTCATCTGAGGTTGTGCCCCCATCATCACGATGGCCACCATCTTGGCTCCCACGCCACGTGGCCGGGACCAGCCAATCAGGGAAAGGAGACAGGGTTCCAACTGGGTTTCCGGATCCCTTATCGGAATCCTAGGGTCAGTTTCTGGGCAAAGAATTTGAGATCAGTTCAGGGACTGGAGCATAAGGTCAAAGGAAACGTTGATAAAGAAGTGCAGGAGGGGAGGGTGCTGGGCCCCTTCCTCATGCCACCTGCTGGGCCAGCCTTAGGGTTTCCCATCTGGGAGTTGTGCCTAAAAAGACCAGTGAAGAGTATCACCTAATACATCACCTCTCTTTCACTGCAGGTGGATCTGCGAATGACACAATACCCCACCAGCTGTGTTCAGTGCAGTACACATAATTTGAAGCCGCGGTGGAGATGGTCTGAGCACAGGGGAAGGAGGCATTCATTGAAAAATATGACATCAAGTTAGCTTTACGGCTTCTGCCGGTACATCCAGATGACTTAGACCTCCTGGGATTCACCTTTGAGGGAGGCTGCTACATGGATAGGGCCTTGCCCATGGGGTGTTCCAGCTCTTGCTCTGCCTTTGAACGCTTCCGTTCCCTTCTAGAATGGGCGGTATGGGACAGGTCAGGCTTACCCTCAGTGGTGCATTCACCTGGGAGGCAATGACATTGATTAACTACAGGGCAAGGCCTTGATCCTGTAGGCAACCAAAGAGTTACATGGCTTCGCCATACAGTGGCCAGATCTGTTGTTGGTTTGGTCCAACCTGCTTCCACAACTGAGCTGGAGGGGCCAGGCGGGCCTGCTGTGCTTCAAACGGACATGCAATAAAGTGAATAATGAGATAGGGAGAGTGGGAAGATTATCCAGCATTCTGACATTTGGGTACAGGACACCTCCCTGTACGGGGGAATGGAATACATCTGACTCACCGGGGGAACGAGCTGCTCCTCCGGGACTTGCAACGAGACATTCAAGAAGCACTAGCTGGGTGGGGTAAGTGGGGCTAAACAGAGGTTTGTCCCACTTTTGTGGCAGGAGAGTGCAGGTGTTGGGTAAGTAGATTGAGCAACGGTGTTTGGCTGGAGGGCCATTTTGGATGAGGAACAGCCCTTCAGGGCTTCTTTGGCCCAGAGGACTGGGAATAGCCCCCGCTTGGGAGGTGGCTCGAGTCAGCAACTCAGAGCTTTGGCAGCTTGGGTTGGAGGTAGGTTGGGCCACTCCCCTCTCAGTGGGTAAAAACTCATGGTGGGAGGAGGTCAGGACGTGGTGCCTGACCAAATCCGTACGGATTCATCCTGGTGTGGGGATGGCCCTCACTAGGAGGCGGCCCCACATGGGAGGAATATCTGCTCTCTGGCTAGTTAAGAACCTCATTGCAAGTCTTATTCAACTGTACATTAATAAAGTGGCCCTAATTTCCTCCAATGAAGTGTGTCCTGTCTTCATTGGGGTCTGGGGGTGCAATGTCATCCTTTCAGTTCAGTCAAGTGGGCTTGTATTTAACTTCTCTTTGTGCTCAGATATTTAGGCTTCAATGATGTATTCCTTCTTCTTGTACTGTATTTTGAAACATCTGTGTTGCTATATTCCTAACCCAGGAAAAAAGTGTAGATGTGGCATAACAGGGTAGTAACAGTTGGAACACTGAAGAACACAGGCAATTAAGCCTGGGTAAAAGTGCATGTTCATCAGCATCAACTGGAGCTTTAGATGTGTTAACATATCCAAAGCACGCTCAAACACAGAGCTTTCATATCATCTCACATCAGCTCAAACACAATGGGTAACATCCAAAGTAAAAGTTGAATGAGCAAAACACATCTTCTCGAGCCATTGTGGGGAGGTAATTTTCAGCAATTCCACTTTCCCTCTGTAGCTGCCTGCACCCTCTGAAAATATATCCATGAAGGCGGAGGGGGCCTCTCAGGTGCAGATTTGTGGGGGGACACAGGGAGCTGCAAAGGGAATAGGGAATCACTGGAAAGTGCCACTCTGTTGTGTGAGCAGAAGCATTCCACAACATTTACTCTGTTCGCCACCCAATGCTTTTCAATGGAATCAGTTCAGGTGCAGATCACCAAGCATCCAGTTAAGTGATGAGAGAAATCAAGTCTGGGGTTTTGCACTAGAATCTCTCTTTCTCTCTCTCTCTTTTTTAGCATTGTCAGCTGCCACTAAGTGAACTGCCACATAGGGCAGTACAAACAGGGGCGTAACTATAATAGGGCAAGGGGAGACAGTTGTCTGGGGGCCCACTGCCTTGAGGGGCCCCCAGAGGCAAGTCACATGACTGACTCCCCCAGCTGCGCACCTGCCTGGGCTTCCTGCAGTTGTATTCATCCTCAAAACTGATGTGGGTGTTAAGAGCTGGAGCTACCAGAAAAGCATGTCTTTCTCTAGTACCATTAAATGATTTGCATCGTCCACAATTTACAAAACAGCCTCATTTAAGATTTCTTTGCTTCATGAGCTGAACTTCAGTGAGGGGGTCCCATTTTAAAATCTTGTCTCTGGGCCACTCCAACCTTGCTACGCCCCTGAATACAAAGATGTATGGGCTACAGCAGGGGAAGACAGTAGATAACTTGGGTGCTACTGGTAGCTCTCGGGCTTACCTGTAGTAGCTGTCCAGGCATTTGGGCTTGCTTCGTCCTCCCTTCCCTTCCAGCCAATACTGAAAATCCGATTGGCTGGCTGAGTGGGGGGAATGGTCACACCATTTTAAATCTTTTTCTTTTCTTTTTAAATCTAGGGTTGCTTTTATTATTATTTATTAATAATAATAATAATAATTCAATTTCTATACCGCCCTTCCAAAAATGGCTTTTACGTTCCCTCCCATTTTCTCTAGTTTCTTCTCACACAAAGAGAGCTTCTTTCTTGCTCTCCTCTTGTTCTGCAGCAAAGCTCTTCTGTAATTTAGGGGTTTCGTTTTCCTATTGATGTAAATTTTTGTACAAGCAAGCATTTTTTGTACAAGCAAGCATTTTGTCCTGGTAGGTCCCAAGGATCTGGCAAAAAATTAAAAACAACAACAACAACAACAACCCAGAAGCCTTAAGTCTGCACACTCCTGGGCTAGAGGTACCTTGCCTGCTGCTGGAATCCATGCAATACACTACTTGCCAATATTTTGAATATGAAATTAAAAACAGTTAATCTTTTCCCCTAACGCCTGAACTTAACACGGTTAAAAAAACAAAAACAAAAACCACCAAACACAATTCTGGCTGTTAATTGTAAAGAAAATGCAGCTTCATCCCTATATTCGACCACTAAGTATGTTGTGCCACCTAGTGACAGAGATTATGAATCACATGTCCTTGATACAGTATTAAAAAGTAAAGTGTGCCGTCAAGTCGGTTTTGACTCCTGGTGACCACAGAGCCCTGTAGTTGTCCTTGGTAGAATACAGGAGGGGTTCATCATTGCCTCCTTCCACACAGTATGAGATGATGCCTTTCAGCATCTTCTGAAAGATGCTGCCCAATATCAGTGTTCCCCATAGTTTGGGAAACATCAGTTACATATAAAAGGAAAGGAAAAGTTGTGTCATCAAGTCAGTGTCAACTCCTGGCGACCACAGAGCCCTGTGGTTTTCTTTGGTAGAATACAGGAGGGGTTTACCATTGCCATCTTCCATGCAATATGAGATGATGCCTTTCAGCACCTTCCTATATCGCTGCTGCACGAGATAGGAGTTTCCCATATTCTCGGAAACACACCAGCTGGGATTCAAACTGACAGCCTCCTGCTCTCTAGGCAGGTTGATTCCCCACTGCACCATTAGATTAATTTCTCACATCATGAGGAGGCTTGAGTTAGTATAACTTTAACTATATATTGGTGCACCCCAAATGGGTGCATATTTGGCGGGGGGCAGGATTCTAAACATATTGTATCTTGTTCTGGATTACTTAGTTTTGAAGAGCTGGTGGGCTCTTCTTCTCTATAGGTCTTCATACAGAGATTTGACAGTCATCTATCTGGGATGCTGTAACAGCTTCCAGCACTGAGCAGGGGGCTGGACGAGGAGACCTCCAAGGTCCCTTCCAACTCTAACATTCTATGATTCTAAGCATCAGCAGATGCCAACAATTAACTTCCGTATGCTTTGGATCAGGCTTTGGCTACAGTTGACAGTCTTGATTCGATCATCTTGAAGGAAGACAGTTGAAAGCCATTTCCATTCTGTTGCTATAGCTATTCCTCTAGGATGCGCTCCCCTTCTTTTCCCTGAGAATGATCAACCTGTAGGTGAGTTACCACGTGCTGCAAGTACTACAAATATTTATATACTGCTTTTCAACAAAAGCACTCAAAGTGGTTTACACAGGAACCACTTACATAAAATGGCTCCCTGTCCTAAAAAGGCTCGCAATCTAAAAAGAAACATGAAGGCAGACACCAGCAACAACAACCATGGGAAGGATGCTGTGCAGGGGTTGGATTGGGACAGTTGTTCTCCCCTTGCTAAATATAAGAGAAGCACCATGTGTTGGCAACATGGGGAGAGGGAAAGCCTTGATGGGCCAGACACAGTCCATAGACTTTATACTGCCTGTCGCTGATATTTGAGAATGACAAACAGTGGTGTGGATTATACTGTGACCTAGAGTGTTGGCTGTACATACAGTGGGGGAAGGAAGTAACCCTTGGACTTATGCCTTTCCCCATCTATGGCGCATAGGTGAAGGACCTATTTGGATGGTCCACCCAAGAAGATTATTGGATCCAATAGGATTCCAAGAAGCCTTGGAAGGATTTAGTGTTGGTTCTGCCGGTGATCCTGTTGAATTGGAATAGTCAACTTACCAAGGCAGTAGACATGATCACTCCTAAGCGTCTTCTCCAACCCTCTTCGAAATTGGCCCCATGGTATATAGAAGATCTACAGGAGCTGAAGCAGCAAGGTAGAGATTACTGGAGCACAAGTAGAGAACAACTCGACTCAAATCCGGCAGATTAAGCAATAGAACACATTTGAAGATCTATGCTCTGGCAATATGTGTGGCAAAGAAGCAATTCTTTTCTGCCCATATTGCATCCACAAGCTTACATCCAGCAGAGTTGTTGAGGGTTGTGAGGGGGTTAGTACACACACTCCCTTCCCTGAATCAGACGTCAGAACCATCAATTACCCGCTGTGACACTTTTAATGAGTTTTTTGTGGACAAAATCTCTCGTATTTGGGCTGACTTAGACTTGGATCCCACTTTTATTGCAGTGTCTGATGCAGAGGTGTCCAGCAACTCCTCTAATGTGGTTAGGCTGACTCAGTATATGGCAGCTTCCTATGTTGCTATGTTACCTATTGTGTGAGGTCGGAACTTGAGAGATGAATTTGATCTGCCCATTCTTGATGGGGTCACACTTTCCTAAAGGGAACTGGTGTACAGTCTGAGAGTGCTTCTCGTTCCACACCTCTCCCTGGTGTCCCAGGTTGAGGTAGTAGCCATAGGCGCTTTCTATCAGCTTTGGCTGACACACCAGCTGCATCCATTTCTTGAGATGAATGACCTCAGAACAGTGGAACATATGCTGGTAACCTCCAGACTTGACTACTCCAATGTGCTCTATATGGGGCTGCCTTTGTTCGTAGTCTGGAGACTGCAGTTGGTACAGAATGCGGAAGCCAGGTTGGTCCCTGGGTCATCTCAAAGAGACCATATTACTCCTATATTAAAAGAGCTACACTGGCTACCAATAAGTTCCCAGGCAAAATACAAGGTGCAGATTATAACCTATAAAGCCCTAAACAGCTTAGGCCCTGGGTATTTAATAGAACGTCTTATTCCTCATGATCCCAATCATCCATTGGGATCATTCCTAGAGGTCCTTCTGCAATTGCCACCAACTTGTCTGGTGGCCATGCAGGGATGGGGGTTTTCTGTTGCTACCCCAAGACTCTGGAATGCACTCCCTGTTGAGATGAGAGCCTCCCCATCTCTGACTATTTTTAAAAAGTCTCTAAAGACTTATCTTTTCACCCAAGCTTTTTGATTTAACTGTGTTTTAAATTGTTTTAGGGTTTTTATTTCTCTGTTTTAACTTGTGTTTTAACTTGTTGTAAACTGCCCAAAGACGTAAGTTTGGGGCGGTATACAAGTTTGATAAATAAATAATTAATAAAACATTTAGTGTACAATATACTGAAATGTACATAAACACAGTCAGTAGGCCAACGTGGCCATCCGTGATGCTGGCCCTGCTTTTGTGATTACTTCAGGCTTCCTGCTGAAAGGCATAATCTCATAGAGTGCAGGAGATGGCAATGGTAAACCCCTCCTGTATCCTACCAAGAAAGCCACATGGCTCTGTGGTCGCCAGGAGTCGACACTGACTCGACTGCACACTTTACCTTTACCTACAGGAAAGTAACTGTTTTTAATACATTCATTTAAGATGTAGGGGGTTTCCTAGTTGGCAGTGCCCCTGAAAATATGCATTTCCCCCAATTTCAAATCTCAATCGGGGTAGGGGGAAAGCATGCGTGAAGGACTTAGTTGAAGTTATATTCCCATGCACTCTGCCTTCAGTTTGACAAAACCTTAAATGTGTAATCATTATGCATTTTGCAGTACTAACTTGGAAGTAATTTTGAAATCAGTGAGACTTGTTCCCATGTAAATGAACTGGGGACAGGAGTGCCAATTATACAATCACCAAATTCCTGCTGGCAGTAAGAGAAGAAAGATCTATGCTGTTTCCCTGCCAGGTTTCCACATTATAAGTGATTGTACAATGCTGGTTCACTCAGAGTTACTCTTGATTGTAATCTCTGCTATGCAAATAAGTAATACAAACTATAGAAATCTATGGAAATAAAAAGAGACATAAACATCAATTTTGAGAAACAAGAAGCTCAATTATATTTTAACACCACCCCTAATGTTTTCTCACCTCTCTGAGCATTTAACAGTGTAATGATATTACATAAATCTTGCACGCATATAGCTTATAGGTATATGCTGCATGGCAGACCATTTGAGAAATGTACGTTGTGTGTGTCTGTGAAATCAACATCAGCTTTTTCACAAAGAACTGGTAATTACAATAAAATAAGCATATAGAAAAAGAACATACTCAAATAGTGAGGTTAAAATATAGTTTCTCAGTTTCAAAGTGTATTTTAAACAGTGCTAAGGAGAAGTGTGCGCATTCTACCATATCTGATGAAATGCAACATGAATGTATGCTGACTAAATACAAAAATAATGTTGACTATATGTATAGATACAAGGAAGTTTAAAAGGGATATTTTATTTTTTCAACATCATTAATTACATCGGATGGATGGCCAGAAAGCTGTTCAAGAATACTCAACATTATGTGATAAGAAAATGTGAATTCTATGCTGAAATCCCGCTTATAACTGCAACAAAAGTGACAAAATAAAGTAATACTTTAATCAATGTAAAAAATGCCAAAAGTGAGCATGAAACATATGAAGTTGTCTTTTACCGAGTCAGACCATTGGTCCATTAACTCAGTATTGTCTTAACTGATTGGCAGTAGCTCTCCAGCTTTCAGATAGAGATCTCTGCCAGCTCCACCTAAAAACGCCATGAGCTTTTACACGCAGGGCTTTTAGCTCGCATCTCCTCCGGAATGAAGGATTTGCATTCACAGCCAGATTTACCCCGAAGTCCCTGCGAGCTATCGGGAAGCACTTCACACATGATTCGGGTTTTTCATTGCGCCCGGTTTATATATGGGATAAGATATCCACTTTTTGCATCGTTTTGGGGGGCAACTTTGAACTCACAGAAAAGCCTTGTGGTAAACTCGCAGTAAAGTCTGCTCTCTGAAAATGTCCTGTGGCAGAGGAAATGTCCTGGGGCTTTTTGAATGCAAAGCAGGTGTCCTGCCACTGAGCAACGGCCCATCCCCAGAAATCAAAGTTTTCTCCAATAAGAGACAATAAGGTCGTTCACACCACCCTGAAACCCAGGGCGGGGAGGGAGGGCTGGGCGGGGGGGATTCAGGATCGCTCCTCCTTCCCCCCAGACGATCACAGATGCTCACCACCCCCAGCCCAGCCCACAAGGCTGCTGTTGTGGTGAGGAGTACAGCCATCTTCTGGAGGCTGGGAGAACGAAACCCAGCTCCCAGAAATCTCACAAGGCACCGTCTGAAGAGTATGATGCATTGGGGGATTTCTCCACTGCTGGGCACTCTTGCCGCCCAGCTCAATGAACACTCAGGCTGCAGGTTTGGATCCTGCTATCCAAAAAGAAGCCCAGGTTAAAAAAAACAGGCAAACCCGGTGAAGAGAGCTGGGATCAGGACAGATCCCAGCACTCCACAAGAGCAGCCCTACCCAGGGCTGTGCGACTTCAATGCCTCTACCATGCTAAGCTAACTAGTGAAGGTAGGTGTCCTTAAACAAAGAAATAGAAAAGTTTAAACATGAATCGTGATTTTTGCACATTCAGGCACTATCATGCTGAGGGGCAACCTCAGAGTAATGCAGAGTGGCATACCAGCCAGCCCAGAGAGTCCCCAGCAACCAGCATAGCCAAGATGAGGATCTCAGTCCATGCTGGTTACCTGTTGTGATCTCTGTAGCCAACCCATTCAGCTCCATTCTCCTACAGCCCCTGGCAATGAGGAACACTTCTGCCACTCACTCTCTGCCTGGTCACTGACTAGCACCTCTTGTGTGGTTGCAGCTGTGCAGCAGAAACAGTATGTACAACAGGAGCCCAGCTGATGAATGCACAGATGGGGCCAGTGGGTCTTTGTTTTATCCTGCTCCATGCCACAATCCAAAAAGCTCTGTGTAATTTATTCAAAACTTAAAGAGTCTCCAGTTACACAATTCCTTCAGTACAGAAAAAAAAACTGCTCACAGATCCGCAATCCACAAGCACAGCTTTCTCTGCCTTGAAAACAGTGGACAGTCCATGTTCATGCACAGCTCCTCATGCACAATGGAGCTCCCATTTGCTAGAGCTGATGGATATAATTGCCAAGAGAAATGACAGACGAGAGATGGCGTAGATCCAGTGTCCCTTACTCTGCAATCAGGAGTCTTCCCTTGCTACAGAGTAAGGGAGCTGGAGATGCCACCCAATGCACTGATAGTTCTAAGAACTGGATAAATCTTATTATATTAAAAATTATATATTTATTATATAAGTAGGTTGAAAGGGGGGCAGATTGACAAAAAACAATTCAAATCTGTTAAACTGTCAAATCTTAATTTACCACCAGCCTTCTTCAGTACAGAATTGCACAGGAATTCACAAACTGAATTTCTGGATGAAGGAAGAGTCATATTCGGTATCTCTTTCAGTCACTGGTTCTAACACCCAATAATCTGTTTTTCAGGAGGGGATTCATCTAGGTTTTTCTAAGGCCCCAGGGACTGTTTTACATAGACCTACTGACAAGCAAGATCTGGTATGATCTGGTGGTTGTATGAACTGTGTCTCATGAAGGTGGACATGTAGAAAGTGTGACTCGTGCAACAGTGACAGTGCAAAAAAGTATTGCTACAGTGACATCATGGATGTTTATGCAACTGGAGCCTTCAAGTGACCTCACTCAGACAGTAAGTCCACTGGCAGCCCTGTGCATTTCCAAAGGTGACCATGTAATCTGAAGCATGACTGCCTTCTTTTGCTCTCTAAAAACTATAGATAATCAGAGCCATACTGTACTTCTTAAATGATGTCAATCAATTATTTTTCCTTTAGACAACTAATATTAACCAATGAAAACTAATATTGCAATATCACAGTGCACATTATGAGGCTATTCTCATGAAGGGGGAAAACTGGGCTAAGGGAGAAAACCGGTTTCACCCCATCATGAAAACCACCAGGCTTGCGGGAGAGCCTGGTGGTTCACCGGTGGCTAGCCCTCCAAAGTAGCCCTCCCCTTAAACGAGGTTAGTGGAGCGAGCGCTCCACCAATCCCGGTTGCAAAATCGTGAGATGCCGTGGTATGGTGACTCACGAGTACAACCCCAACTGGGAAGCTACAACAAACCTCCTGGCCTCGGGGGTCTCCCCAGAATGCCCCGCACACTCGCGCAGGGCATCCCGGACGGCCCCTGAACCCCCCGCCCCTACCAGCTCCGTGACAGAGCCAGTAATCGTATGGGTGCCTGCTCACCCTGCTTGTGTGTGGGGAGAGCGGGCTAAGCGTTCTGAAATCATTAATTGTCTAGGCCCACTCTCTCCACAAAGACTGGTTGGGCTCTATGCACGGATCATGAGTAGAGACTCTATATTGGATAATATTTACGGGAGGTTAGGGTTTCTCTTAAGTACACAGAGAGCCGGGTGTCATGATCAGTGAGACCCGGTTAGGGGTGGTGAGGGATCCCTGGGCAGCCGGATCAGCCACCCACACAATTGCCGACTCCATGATGGAGCTGGTGGAGGCTGGGGGGAGTGGGGACCAATTGGCCCCTGCAAGTTCCAGCATGCCCTGTGCAAGCGTGCAGGGCATGCTGGCGAGACCCCCAGAGCCAGGAGGTGGCTGTTCACCTCCCCTCCGGGGGTCTCCTTGTGAGTAGCCACGGCACAGAGCCACGCCATGGCTACTCATGATCAGAAAACCTGGGTTTGTGGAGCGCTTGCTCTGCAAACCTGGGCTTTAGGGAGGGCTACCAAAGCAGGTGACCCAGTAGTTTACACGATCAATAAAAATCAGGCTAGGCTCTCCTAGCCTGATTTTTGTTGATCATAAGAATAGCCCCAGACTAAAGTCTGGTGCAAACATAGTCTCTAAACTATGTTTTGGAGATCAGTATTGTGTTGCACTTGCAGTATTGTGTTGCACTTTCTTTTCTTTTAACAGAAACCACATGTTCCGCATGGTAAACTACTTTTGAAGCTTAGGGGAATTTCAAAAGCAGTATGTGACATGACATGAGGGTCAGCTGACCAAGGAAGATAAGTCAAACCATCCATTTGGGCTAGTAGACTCTCGCCCAAAGGTCTTTTGATCTCATCACAAGATTGGGAACTATGGCTTGAAGTGGACTTCAAACAATAATTTCAGACAAGGCCGGGTAGTCTTAATCATAGTTAGCAATTAGGTGTAAAACTATGGTTTCTAAAAAATGCACAAGAGAGAGGAAGGAAAAGGAGAGAGAAGAGGGAGTATTAAAAATTGTGGCAAATTCTTTATATCCTTTTTTTAAAGCACCAGACCTAAATTAGTTTTTGTTTGACAGTTTAATTTCTATTAACTTGTAATTGTGAACACCATTTTTATTGCATTTACTGTTTCATAAACTGTTATTAACTGCCAAGCCTTTAAAAAAAGCCAGAATGGGAATTAAAATGAATGAATGAATGCCGTTTTTAGTAAAACAAGAGAATCCAAGCAGACCATTTGCAACAGCAGCAAAGACTGGAACTGAAATGTTAGGAGCTGTTCTGATTAAATCCAGTTTGAACTTCAGATCCACATCTGGGATTTAGGAACTGATTAATATATCAGATATTCAACTAATGTTTTATCATTACAGCTTTTTTATGAGGTGGTGGACATCTGACACACACACACACACACACACACACACACACACACACACCAGGATAGCAATTCCAAGAAAATATTTTATTCTTTTTCTCATTCAAGGAAAATAAATATTTTCATTTGTCATATTTTCATAATGCCTGGATCTGGATTCTTAAGCAACAGGAAGAGTTTCCTTCTTTAAAAAATGGATTTGAAGTTATATTTGTCTTAGTCCATTCTTATCAGGATAATATACAATGTGTTTCTGATCTAACTAGTGCTTCCAAAGCACAGGAGGGCTATTTGACGGCCCAAGCACAGACCAGGGCTTTCCTGCGAGCCCACAGCAGAGCAGGTAGACCAGCTCCACCCTCCTAATGCAGCATAACAGATGGGCCAATATATTTTACCCATTTTGGGATGGGAGCTATATTATGATTTGAGGAGCTAGCCCCAAGCTTGCTGACTACAGAGAACCAGCCATTGCAGACAATGCATTGTGGCTTTCTAAAGGATTGTGTAAATTCACTGTGTTCCTCCAGATCACAACTTGGTTCTAACATGATGTTCAGTGTTTGTGAGGTGTTCTGAATAGATTATTTGGTGCAAAATGATTCTGAGTGGATTCTATGGTCATTCATCATTCATTTTGCACCAAAGAATCCACTCAGGGCAACTCAAAAATGGAAAAGAATAACAGAACCCAGTAACCCATGGATTTGTGGTTTGGGGGTGGTTGGTATCCCATGTGCACTATACCACAACCTGCTTTGGGCCACCCTGGCACCACCCACATGGACTTATGGGGCTGCTGAAATCCTCATTATTCCCTATGGGTAAACCAAAAAAAATCACCCCTTGGGCCAATTTCTTTGGAATTTGGGTGGTAGCCGCTACCCATTGGGCACTAACACTCAACCCATTGTGGCACTCCTAGGAAGCACCCACAGACAGAAATGGGTACTCATGTCCCCATTGTCCCCTATGGACGGTGCAGCACACATCCACAACAACAACAACAACAGTCTCCTGGCAATTTATGTTGAAAACCCTGGAAACTGTAGAGTTTGGAGCTAATTATATAAGGGCGATTGGGTCTATATATTCTGAACAAAAAGCAATCATTAAGGTTAATGGAGAATTTACAGATTATTTTAGTATTCAAAAAGGTACTAGACAAGGTTGCCCCCTGTCGCTATTATTATTTATATTGGTCTTGGAAATTATGTGCAGCATGATAAGGGAAGATACCAAAATACAAGGATTGTCAATAGGGACACAAAAATACAAACTAAGAGCCTTTGCAGACGATATAGTGTTGTTTTTACAAGATCCTTTAGAGTCAATCGATACATTATTGGAAATATTAGAATAATATGGGAATTTGGCAGGGTTCTATATAAATAAGGATAAAACAAAGGTATTAATTAAAAATATGAACAAAGAAGATATTGAAAAATTTGTCTTGAGATCTAGTTTCAATGTGGGGGAAAAGGTAAAATTACGCTTACAACAAATAATGCCCTATTGTTTCAAAATAATTATATTAAAATCTGGAAGAAAATAAAGATAGATTTTTGTAGATGGAATAGATTGAATCTATCGTTAAGTGGAAGAATTTCTGTTATATGTTCTTCCTAAAATGCTATATTTCTTCCAGACAATACCAATAATAAATACAATGTCAATTTTTGATCAATGGCATAAAGATGTAAAGAACTTTATTTGGCAGGGCAAAAAACCAAGAATAAATTTTAAAAACCTAACGAACAACAGGAAGAGAGAAGGGTTTGCGTTATCGAATTTTAAATTATATTTTGAAGCAATATGCCTACGCTGGATGAAAGAATGGATTACACTAAAAAATCCAAGACTGTTAGATTTGGAAGGATTCGATATAAGATATGGTTGGCATGCATATCTATTTTATGATAAGGTAAAAGTAAATAAAGACTTCTAAAATCACTATGTTAGAAAAAGCTTATATATGGTATGGAACTAAAACAAACTTGTGTTAGAACCAAAAATCCCACTTTGGGTATCTCCATTGGAAGTTATATCTAGAAAGCAGAAAAGCATGCAACAAATATGGCCTATGTATCGACAACTTCTTATTCCCCAAGGTGCAAAATACGAACTTAAAAAACTAGATCTTATGCAGGATTGGAATATTTCTTGGTTTCAGTATCACCAGATTAGCTCCTTATTCAAGCAAGATTGTAAAAAGGGTATTAATCAATCAAAGTCAGAATTTGAACAACAGTTGTGTGACAAGGAAGACAAATTAGTTTCTAAGATGTATGATCTGTTATTATTGGAAGATACAAGAATGGAAGTAGTGAAAACTTCAATGATTAAATGGGCTCAGGATTTTGGTTACAATATAGAGTTGGAGAAATGGGAAAAACTATGGATAGAAGACATGAAATATACTGCCTGTTCTAATTTAAAGGAAAATAATCTTAAGATGATGTGCAAATGGCATCCAACTCCTAAGAAGTTGGCTTTAATGTACAAAAACATGTCAAACAAATGCTGGAAGTGTAAAAAAAGAGGAGGGTTGCTATATACATTTATGGTGGACTTATAACAAGTCTAAAGGCTATTGGGATTTAATATACAATGAGCTTAAGCAAGTTTAAAATGACTTTCCCTAAGAGCCCAGAAACAATACTATTAGGCATCAATAATAGCTCATTGCCTAGGAAATACTGGATCCTTTTTATGTATTTGACAGCAGCAGCAAGATTGACATTTGCATATAAATGGAAAGATATTGATTGTCCGAGTAAAGAGGATTGGATACTTAAAGTGTTAGAGCTGGCAGAAATGGCAAAGCTAATGGCATTATTAAGAAATAAATTTGAAGCATTTAGAAGGGAGTGGGACCCTCTTCTTATTTACCTAAAAACATATTATAAAATGGATCTCTATCAGGCTTCTGAGTGGTAACAAAAATGTCTTTAAAATACCCTAGAACTGACCTTTGTACGCTTTAACGGGGGAGAACGATTAAATTACAGGCAAGACTTGGGTATTATAAATGATACTTGTTCTAATGATGAGATGGAAGTCCTCTTGTTTTTTTGGGGGGGGGGTTCTTTTATTCTCTGTGTGTGTGTGTGTATCTTATGTTGTGGGGAAATTGAATAAAAAGTTATTGGGGGGAGAACAACTATTTATATACCACTTTTCAACAAAGGTTTCCAAAGATCACACACCACATCCACTGTGTCCCCCCTCCCCCCCAACAGAAATGCAATTGACCTACACAACAGTGCAAAAGAATGAAATGCATGGCCCACAGCACCACCACCCCCGCACAAACACAGGATAACAGCAGCAGCCAGCAGCCAGCAAACAAGTGTGATAGCGCAGACTACTAGGACCAACATCAAATGACCTCCCTCCCCCAAAACATTTCATGAACAAGAACAAAACACCACTGAATGATGGTTGATTAAGTACCATCAAGTCAGTGTCGACTCTTAGCGACCACATAGATAGGTTCACTCCAGGATGATCTGTCTTCAGTTTGGCCTTTAAGGTCTCTCAGTGGTGCAGTCATTGCTGTCGTAACCGAGTCCACCCACCTTGCTGCTGGTCATCCTCTTCTTCTCTTTCCTTCAACTTTCCCCAGCATTATAGACTACTCAAGGGAGCTGGGTCTTCACATAATGTGTCCAAAGTATGATAGTTTGAGCCTGGTCATTTGTGCCTCGAGTGAAAATTCTGGATTGATTTGTTCTATGATCCATTTGTTTGTTTTCCTGGCTGTCCATGGTATCCTCAAAAGTCTTCTCCAGCACCAAAGTTCAAAAACGTCAATGTTTTTTCTGTCTTGCTTTTTCAAAGTCCAGCTTTCACATCCATAGAGTATCACGGAGAAAACCACTGTCCAAACGATTCTAATCTTTGTAGGTGTAGACATGTCATGGCATCTACATATCCTTCCCAAGGCCTTCATTGCTACCCTACCAAGTGCTAGTCTGTGGCATATTTCTTGACTGCTGAATCCTTTACTGTTGATTGTCGATCCTAAAAGGCAGAAGCTATCCACAACCTTCAATGTCTTCATTGTCAATTCTGAGGCTGGTTGCTATACCTGTTGTCATTAGTTTAGTCTTCTTTACATTTAATTGTAGTCCCATTTTTTCACTGTGCTCCTTGACTTTCATTACTAGAGCTTGCAGATCATCCACATTCTCAGCTATCAGAGTGGTGTCAGCGTAGCGCAGGTTATTGATGTTTCTTCCTCCAGCTTTAAAACCATGCTCATTTTCTTCCAATCCAGCTTCTCTCAGTATATGTTCAGCACTACACATATGCAAAGCTGAGAGCTGTGTGTGCTGCTTTGGCACTCGGCCTTAAGCAGATTAAGTTCAGATCCCTGGATGCAAAAACAGGGCTGGCAGAGGCACAGCAAGGTTACTCCCCTCTCCGCACAAGTATAAGAGAGTGATGAGACAACAACAGCACGCATTTCAACAAAAAAGATTTGCAACGAACGGAGCCTATGGCAACAACAGAACCTATTGTAATGTAAACAATCTAGTTTGAATAAAATGATGATGGTTCTTGAATGCAAGTCACAATATGACCCAATTTTCATTGCAAAGATGTCACACACAAAGATGTCACCCATCCATGAGCTTACCAAAATACAGGTACAGGCACAATGGCAAACCAAGGCACTTGAATTAAGTACATACATATACTACTAGTGATTATTAATGATGGAGAAAAAAATAACATATACTTATGCACACTGTTCCCTCTAAGGCATGTGCATGTGCGCGCGCTCACAAGTTTTTGGATGTCCGTTCAGTTGATTTTAGATCCTGCTCAGGTTGAATCTGGAAGGCCCCATTCTGAATGCAGCTGTACAAATAGTACCTTGATATTGCCGCCCAGAACAAAACTCATTCTACACAGAGATGAAAAAAATTAGAGGGATCACTGCTTATGCGGGCTGTGCAAAAGGGTTTGGGTTATGTTTTGCCATGGCCTCAGAATGCAATGTCCTCTGTGTGATAGACCAGCTGACACATGAGGGCACCAGCAGCAAGCTCAGCCTTGGCCACGGCTGGAGTGGGAGGGTGAGGGGGGAGTGTGTATGTGCTGCTTCAGTCACAGTCCTTATGGGGGGGGGACAGCAAAGTAAAGTCACATACAAACATGAAAGAAACACGTGCAAAGCCATATTAAAAATTCAAACAAAAAAATCAAAATCATCATCAATCATATATCATATTCATCATTCATATCAGCATCAATCAATCAATAAAATCAATTCATATCAGCATGCAAGTACTTCTCAGCAAAAAACAAAAACACTCCTGCCTGCCCGCCCGCCCGCTCCACCACACCACAGCCTCCGATGGATGGGTGGTGCTGCTGGGCCATGGTGGCACCACTACACCACCCATTTGAAAATCTCTCCCTCTGCCTCCCCCGCCCACCATCCCTTCCCCCTAGCCAATGCTGGCACAGTTACTCCTGGCAACTCAAGATTTGAATGGAAACAAGCCAATCTGAAACCAAAGGGGATTCACCAGCCAATCATTCACACTTGGTAAGATACCAATCTGAAGCTTTGAGGGTGGGATTTTCAAAAAATTTTGCAGGGAAACAAAAGGGAAAGCAAGAGAGATTGCCAAAAAA
Source organism: Hemicordylus capensis (assembly GCF_027244095.1). NCBI lineage: Eukaryota > Metazoa > Chordata > Lepidosauria > Squamata > Cordylidae > Hemicordylus > Hemicordylus capensis. Next base: position 385,856,453 of record NC_069657.1, on the reverse strand, counting down.
TGGAGGTCCGAATCTTTGAACTTTTTCAAATCCGAATCTGGGTGATTTGTTTTGGACCCGAATCTGGGCAAGTGAGCACAGGGGTGATTTGTTCTGTCTACAAATTGCCCAAAACAGCTAGATTTGGGTACAAATCACTTTGTACCCAAATTGATTCATACATCCCTACTCAAGATGGCTGTGATGAGCCAAGAACCACTGTTGTGCACGCTGTATCTCTTCTATTGTGGTTTCAATCAACAATACAGGCTAATGGAGGCATTGCAGCTGCACAGTAGTGCTCACGCTTTGATTGTGTAAAGTCTTAGCTTCAGGTCCAGCTCTTTCAGGTTATACAGCTGAAAATGACCTCTTGTTTATCATGTCAGAGCAAACTGCTATCAGTAACAGTTGCTACACACATTATTCAGCAGTTTCTTCAGTATGCATACGTAGGCAATCCCAGTATGACATGCAGAGCTAGAAATCTGTTTGCCACCACAGAAAGCTTAGAATCCAACTCAGAGTTTGGTTTGCTTAAGCCTGCTGAGTATTTGCTTTAATGTGTTGCACTGTGACCATAATGTTCTGCATGCACCCGTGAAGAATGTAATGTATGAATCAGATTATTGATCTTACACAAACTAGTCCTTATATCTACAGGTAAGATGGGCAGCAGCAGTGCTTGGTGACTTAAGCCCAATATTGACCAGTGCCTGGTAATCTGGACTGCCAATTTTGTGGGAAGCCATTCTCTTCGCAGCCAATATTTTTCACAAAATTAACATCTTCAGGAATGCCTTCAGTCACCTGGGAACTGCTGCTAACTTCTTGAAAACTCCAGGCTAATCCTAAAGGGCTGGAAACTTGTTGAGATTAAGCTTTTCTGTTCATAAACGACATTTTTATTTGAAAATGTCACATCCTGGCCTATCATTTATGCAAAAGAATCATCTGCTTGAACTTCCTGAAACTGAATGCATGAGTATGAATCATGAATGAACACATTTCAGGATTCCATGTTGAAAGCATTCATAAATGATTAATGGATAGTTGATCCAGGCGCTATGCATTACAGGACAAACCCAAACACAAGATTTTGTATAGCTATTGCCAATTAATGCTAATGAATCATTTAACAAAAGAATCATTTAACATATTCCACATAGTCTTAACGCATATTATTTTAAGACTCCATCATGGTATTTATAATGGTATTATCTGAAGCATTCAAACAACACCACAATCAACTCCAATCGGGTAGAAAGAGAACAGTTCTTGTTATCATGGCCCTGTTTTAACTCCTGGAAACAAAGACTCAAAGACTCAAACAAAGACTTTGTACACCTGGAAACAAAGACTCAAGTAAACATTTTGCCACACTAATCAGATTCTTATAATTTTTAGGGGCCCTGCTATCATCAAACAATGGTGTCATTCAGTCCACTTAGATTTGTGCACAAATATAAAGTAACAAGGTTTGTGAAATGTGATGTTTTTCAAAGACATCTGGTGAAGTAAATGTAGCTTGAAACCAAGATTATATATGAAAAGTCCTATGTTCTAAGTTTTTAAATCATTTTAAGGAGTGGGAAGATAGGAGACAATAAAGAAGAACACAGATAAATATACCCATATAGCTTGACCTCTAGAACCTAACTAATACTGGAATAAAAATGGACTACAACCATAAAGGTTGCAACTTCTAAAAATAGCCTTCAAAAGTAGCCTCACACTCAGAAATTAAACAGTCAAAGCTTTTCTCATCACTTATCTCCATGCCAGGAGAAGTTGCACCTGGTAAATTTCAGTGCTAGACTTCTAATTAAAGACACTGCAGTAAGAAAAAGTGGCACCAAAGCGCCAACGGACATCAACAAAAGGCAATGAGTGGTTTATTGAACAGAATATTGAATGTGGAACTGGGATGCTAGATTTTCTAGCCTCAGTTGCCCAGCTGTAAGATAATAATGATCTCATGGATGAACAGAACGAGACAAGAAAGCACTGCTTTCTTGTCTTAAGGTAGACAACAGCAAAATGAATTACATTAGGTCCAACAGTTTATCTGCACCAGGCTAGCTTAGTTTTGTGGAATGGGGCTTCAACTGCTTACAAGGGCATATTAGAGATTACGCCACAGCAAACTAAGGACTTTAGAAAAGCCCATAAACACAGCAATGATAAGTGAACCTGAAATTCAAAACACAGCTCTGGACCAACAAAAAAGTTGAAGAGGTTCATTGTGCGGCTTCCTTTTCCATGTACAAAAATGAAGCCACTTTGTGAGAGACATGAGAAAATGTACAGTTGGAGCACTGTGGCAGCGCCTTCCATATACACATATTGCATGCTAAACCAAGAATTCTATAGTTTGCAGATTCAATAAGAGCCTATCTGAGACATTATGGACTTCTGAAAACCTGTTCATTTCAACTTTAGTACTACAATGTCCCATGATTAAGCTTAGAGTAAAAATAGATTACTCCTACTGTTAGAATTCATATAACTCTTAATTTGCAGAGTGCCTTAAACATTCTGTTGTGCTTTTTCACCTGACCCCCAAAAACATCTTGGCCTGCTCTTGTGCCTTTATTAGCAGCTTGATGTGCAGAAATTCACAATTCTGCGAATTTCAGAAATTCAGGGGTAGTTGGTCACAGAGCAAGATAGACCACATCACCTGCTACTGTCTGCATATTAAGCTGTTATTAACATAGCTTTAGTGGCCAGATGAAAAGCTGGCAATCCTAGATATGCAGTATCTCTCACTATTATTCCTTTATAGCTGAGAAATTCAGGATTAAAGATAGTGGCCTGCCTAAGATCTCATTTGTTAATAGATAAAGAAAGAATGGAACAAAGGCTCTTTGATGCAAATCCAGCTTTTTATCCACCAAATCACTTTGATTCTTATGACTCACTTTGATTCTTATGTTCAATAAGATTTAGCAATAATGGGTAAAACTGAATGTGTGTGTATATATGCAAACACATATTGAGAGGCAAGGCAAACAAATCCAGGAGCGCAATTCTCCAGATTGTTGAAGCTCTATCTTCTCTCAAATCCCTAGCATTTAATTTATTATTAACTCATGCATTCAGTGTGTATACTGTCCTTCCTAAAGTGGCTTGTGCTCTCACAATGGATGTATGGTGCTACTATTTGTCCTCCGCGTACCTTTAAATAAATGGAGGTGGTCCAATCAAATTTTGTGTGTGTTCTATTCTCGGCACCCAGATGTGTGCCCAATGTCATTCTATGGCTGGAGACTGGCCTAGCAAGAGTGGAGGCTATGGTTTGGATGCATGTATTTAGCTTTAGGATTAAAATTATTTTCTGTCCTAAAGGACTAGTCCCCGCCCCTTGTTTTGGAAGATGGTTTCCAATCTAGCTGGTGTAAACAACTCCATGATATGTTGGGCAAGCATGGATTTCCCCCTCAATTTCTAATGCCTCTGGGCCTTGATGCTGCTAAAGGGCTTATAAAACAATGTATAGCAGACATTGAAAAGCAGAGCGACCTGGCATGAATTTCTACAAGAAACTTTCTTGGTAGTTTCACAAATTATCCAGATCCAGCCCATTATTTAATGAATTTAACTACCTTGTCCCATAGAAGGGCCTTCTCCCCTGCATTATTTAATGCACTTCCATCTGCTGTACTGGAGGGTAGGTACCATAAAACCCCTATTACCAGTCAAATCTGTCACTCATGTTTTTTCTGTAGTGCTTATTTTACAGAGATATTTGTAATTCTCTTATCTCCCCCCTCGTATCAAACATCCCCGTTAGAATGGATGATGGATATACATCTTTTTAATTAGCTGATTGCTGTGTATCTACAACACTGTGTGTGGCCAAATTTTGTGTGGCTGCATGTAAGATCAGGCTTGAGCTGATTTGAGTTATCAGGGTTTTGTATTACTGTATTATTTTCATTGTGTTTTGTATTGTTTCTGTGACGTTGGATCAATGACTGTAATAAAGCATTCATTCATTCCTTAAGTGGCTCAGGGCAGTTTACATTAAAATGAAACACACATCATAAAACAATCAAATTAAAAAAAAAAAGATTAAAATTAAAACTAGAAATCATTAAAAGCCAGGCTAAAAAGATCTGTCTTTATCTCCTGAAGGCCTCCAAGATAATCCTCTTATATCTATGTGGTGCATGTTCTACAATTTAGGGGCAACAACTGAGAAGGCCCAATCCAGGTCACCATCAGATAAACTGGTGGCACCCAGTGTTCTCTCTAATCTTTTTCATCTGTGACCAGAATGAGTTTTGTTCTGAGCGGCAATATCAAGGCAGTGTGTGAGCACATGCATTCAGAGAGAGGGGCCTTCCTGATTCAACCTGAGCAAGATCTAAAATGAACTGAGCGGACATTTAAAAAAACACCTTGTGAGTGTGTGCATGTGCACATACCTTAAAGGGAATACTGGTGGCACCCGAAGATAGACCCCTCCTGATGATCTTAATGAGCAGTGGGGATCTTGCAGAGAAAGGCGCTCTCTCAGGTAACCCGGACTGGCGGGAGGTTTGACACAGAAGTTACTTGCAATCACTATGATATATAAAATGTTATTTCATGTTAAACTTGAGACAGCAAATTCTGTAGTCAAGAATCAGTGAATGGTTAGGGGTACGATTTCAGCTTTCAATAGAGGGGTGGGCTGAGGGATACCTATAATGTCCAGATTCTTGGAAAGATTTAATGCCCCACTCTTGGATAGATTTGAGATCAAACAGCAAACACACACATACACCCCTAAAAAAACCCAGTGTATGTAAAATCTATTTGTTGAGTGATTATTTACTCTTTATATTGAATAGTACCTAAAACAACGACTGGGCAACAATTTGTTTTTCTTATTGGTGTCTACCGTATACACAGGCCCATTTAATTATTATCAATAATTATTATCAATGTCACACAGTGGCTCATTTCACACACCATGGTTTGAGGTATCAGAAAACAGCAACAGGCTCATATCTTTCCACCCCTCTTGTACAGGGTTTCCCTTTCTGTTTTCTCTTTAGCACTAACCATACTTTGTAACATTCAACGGTAAGTGCTTGCCCTCCAAACATGAATTAAAAGTCATGGTTTGAAGGCTGGTGTGGCATGCAAGTGCTAACCATGGCTTGCCTGTTTGGATGCCATGGCAAACTATGCCTATTGCTAGACAAGAAATTGAGAGAGAAAAGTAGAATGCAAGAGGGTGCAAGGAGTTTGTAAACCTTTGTCTCATTCTCAGTCCTCCAAGCGATAATTTAGAACAGGGGTGTCAAACGCTGCTAACTGAGCAAAGAGGCACCTTTTAAAAGTGGCGATTCTCTTTATTGAGCAGGGGGAGAGCAACTGGCCCTATCCAGCCCCAGCACAGCATCCCTCCAGTGGCTGTTGCTGTTGTCTATCTTATGTTTCTTTTTGGATTGTGAGCCCTTTGGGGACAGGGATCCATCTTTTTAATTCTCTATGTAAACCGCTTTGGGAACTTTTATTGAAAAGCGGTATATAAATTTGTCATTGTCAAACTATGGCCCTCTAGCTGTAGCTGGCCTAGAACTCCCATCATCCCCAGACACAGTGGCCAATAGCCAGGGATGATGGGAGTTGTACACCAAAAACAGTTGGAGGGCTGCAATTTGACACTGCTGATTTAAAAGATTGTTTGAACTGAGCCATTGTGTAAAACCGGTAAACTGGCCAGAAATGCAAATGCTCATGAGGAACGATCACTTACATAACCTCAGCCTTCCCAACTGGCTATACCTAAATGTAATCACGTGAATGTTCTCTCTTCTCTTTTTAGGATTCCTATACTGGCTCAGATCCTGCCAAAGTGGACAAAAAATGAATAGTTGCACAGAATGGAGAGCTATGTGCCCACTTTGGAAGCTTACCCACCACTAACGCTGTGACTAGTTAGGAGGGTGAATTTCAAGTTTCCTATCTTCCCCTCAGATCAGCCAGTAACTGGTAGAAATATGTCCCTGAGGATCATGCAGCCCTCAGGGGCATACTGCCATGTGTTGCAGAGCATTTCCAGGGGAAACAGTAATGTGAGAGTTGAATGTTGACCATTGCTTCTTCCCCCAGAAGTGCTCTGTGCAACCCCCAAGAAAGGACACATTTCTACAACTTATAGGGCAATCTGAAGGAAAAGCAGAAACGCCAAAATGCATCCTCCCCACTGTGCGCTGGGAATGTGCAAATAGTTCTGGTCCTCCAAAACAGGCACACAGTTTAAGTTACATGCCTACTTAGGTAATCTGAATCTGAGCCACCGACACCTGTTATTTTATTTTTTAAATAAAAACTCTAGTAGTGTGGGAAACTATTTAGCTTGGACCAATTTCTATTGCATATGCTTCTGTAGCAAATTATAGTCTTTGTCTCAAAGCAAGCTCACATGAGGGAAAGACATGCTTTAATCATCCCTGCTGAGCTTTCTGGTAAAGGCTGCTCCTAAAATTCTTCTGTATTTCTGGTAGGTTCAAAAATGGCTACCACCACCCCCCCTCTCTATTACAGAGCTTGAATTTCCCTGGGCTTGAGGTGAAATTCCCAGGGGAAACTCTCTTTCTTTTGCTATTGAAAAAGTACAAAAATCTTCCACGTGCAATCCTACACATGGTGAGAAAATGGGAAGTAGCTGAATGTCCGAGGATGTGATTGCACCACAGTAAGACACCCCCCACCACTTCGAGCCCTGCTACTTTCTCCTGAGTTAAAAACCCCACTTGGAGAGGCTTGTAAGAGAAAAGAACAAAAAGCAATACAGTTTTATTCAAATGCTACAGACTGCTTCCGTCTGAGGCTCTCTCAGCTTTTAGTTACAGGTAAAACTACTCAGCAGGTTACAAGAATACTTCAGAAAGCACCCCAAATGATGTTGGAATAGCACACTTAAAAAATCGTGGTTACCCAGTTGCAAGGAACAGGCATGCAGGAAAATACAAAAGCATCATTAAAAGCTTACAGAGTCTTTTACAACACCCTGGCTGAACAGGCATAGGTTAGAGTTTCTTAGCTTAATTACATTGCAGATAAACAACAATAAACCAGTATCAGGGATATATACAGCGCACACAAAAGAAACAGAAAGAAAGTCTAACGCAAAATCTGACTTAACCAACTTTCCCTAGACTAAACTTCCCAAAGCCAAAGCCCTGGCTTCCTTTCTCTTGAACTCACCAAAACTCTGGTTGAGAATCAAACCCCTGCAGTCCTGTCTTCCAAGATCTGTAGTCATATTCCATGGCCACACGTCCTGCTCTCACCCCCAGCCTGCTTCTTCTAACAAAGAACCTCTCCTTCCTCCCAATGGCTCTCTAGCTCCCACCCACCTGGTGTGCTGATTGGCTGAGCCCTGGAGTTCACTGGCCTGTCAGTCAGGACAGTGTTCACTTCTGGTGAGGGGTGGCTGATCACAATAGCTTCTGTGTCACATTTGCAGTTTGCATTGGTATGAACATCAGCGTAGTGTATTCACAGGACAACCAAAATGAATAGTAGACATTTTCTCTTGAAGAAGCCAAAACGAAAGCTTAGAAAATAAGAGACTGTACAGTAATACGGCTGAAAGCTCAGAATTTTCTAGAGGGGAGATCCAGAGAAGTTAAAAATTAAGCTCATGTTCAAGACTTAACAAATAACTGTAGGTTTCATCTCAAATAAAGCTGGCAATTCTTAGCTAAGAGGCTGAGCTTAATTAAACTTCTAGGGGAAACCCCCTAAGTCTGATAGTTAAATGCTTTAGATAGCAGCTTGATAAAACAAGTGCTTATTCAAAGGCAGACCAACTCCTGTTCATTTTTGGTAAATTAATTGCAAAGTGACTTCCCCATCCCCAGACCCATTGTTTTACATAGCCATTTTTTCCTGAATGGATCCTCACTTGATGAGAGCCAAGATTTATTGCCTCATCTAGCTTTAGCCAGGCCGTATGTAAATCTTGCCATGTAATAATGTGCCCTCATTTCTCCCACCTACTGTGCTTGGACTGAGTAGCATTGCTGTTCACAGGCACCTAATTTTATTTCTGCATATATCTCAGCAGGGAGTGGTCACAATGAAAAGCGATTCCAATTTCCCTATGGAGAGGCATCCATGAAGAAATACATGACAGATGGAACATGGATATGCAAGAAAGATCTGTAGTAAGGGGTATTAGTTTTGCATTCAAAAATAAATGTTTGCCATGTATTCCTGAATGGAGATTCCGGTGGGGTGGGGTGGGGTGGGGTGGATTTTGCAAATAGCCAGAGAAGCACCATTGGGATAACATCACCATGAGTTCCACCCACTGCCTCCAGCATTCTTGGGGGCACTTGTGCAGAGAGGCAGCATGCAATTAAAAAAATCAAATCTCACCAGATTCAACAGGGCTTTTTTTTTTTTTTGGTAAAAACAGTGCTTATGACTGCATCCTAAGGATCTTTTGTCAAATCCCTGGCTCTCACCAAATGATGCCTTAGGCAAAATCACTGTTCTACATTTACAGTTTTCTGGGAGATAGTCAAGAGTAAAAGACATTGGAAATGTGCATTCCTACAAGTGTTGTAATGCTATAAGCAACCAATGTGTTTATACAATACACTGTATGCCTAGTATAATAGAACACATTAACAGACATTCAATCAAACATCTTTATTATAGTCATAGACTAGCATAAAATACAGGGGGTGATCACACAGTATAGTATTATACACAGCATTATACTTTGTGATTACACAAAATAAAAGTATCATTATGCATTAAAAAGGCCAAAGAAAACATTAAAAGACATTTAAATGCATAAAGGGGCATAAAAGAACATAAAAGATATGCAAGACATAAAGGTATAAAAGGCATAAAAAGGATAAAAAGAGATAAAAGGCACAAAAAGGTGTAATTGCATAAAAGCCTAAGTGATAAATATAGCAAGACTATATATAAAAAGTGCAAAGCTATGGTGCAAAAACTGGGAGGAGCATAAGTCTTTCGGATGGTGTGCTATGTTGGATGTGTTGGAGATGAACTTCCAGTGCATCGACCTTTTGCACCAACTGTCCTAATGACCACTAGGGGCATTGGGAGTAGAGACAGTGAGTCAGGGTCTCCCTATCTGTCCCTACTCTATGACCCCTGAACTGACTCTGCAGCACTTCCTGTGCTGAGTCACAATCCTTCCTTTCCTCCTAGAGAGCAGATGGAAACACCTCTCTCTCTCCTTACCTATCCACTATGTAGTCCTTTAGATTAGAGATAGGTCTTTCCTATCTAAGTGTATTTAACCAATAAATATTTAGTGTTTAGTCATACAAGGATCTCTATGTGTTTTTCTCTAAACAGCTGCAATATCCAAACCATCCTCTGCTACCTACTCTGTAACTGGAGTGTGTGCTCATTCCTTAGTGCTCTGCTGTTTTACCTATTGTGGGTAAAAATCAACAACCTCTAACAGGATGAGCACATTGTAGCACATAGGAACCAGTAGGTGGTCAGACTAGGGTTGCTTGGACTCACCGCTTACAAGTGTCCTACAGATTTTGGACACTGCTGCACAGAACATGGCAATACTGTATGTAATAGTGGGCTTAGAGTCAAAAAGCAGCATAGAGAGCTAGATATGGCTCAAATGTCCTGGGTACTTGCATAGCAATGGGTGGAGAAAGGAAGAGTGAATGTCTCTGTAATAAAAACAGTAAAGTAGGATATGCTCAGTTGTTTCAATCTGCCTGGAGCCTCAGGGGCATTGTCATTCTGCAAGTGGGAACTTTCTGAAAAGACCTTCAAGCACAGCTGAGGAGAGGGCATGACAACGTTCCATGGTGAATGCCTTCCTATGTTTGAGGACTTCCAACTGAGTGAGATATGATGCCAGGCAGGCTAAATATGTAATACCTTCACTGATGAGAAAATTTGGGACCCTGCTTAAATCAGTTTGGCTCTCTATGTCCATTATATGCCATTTGATAAAAGCTTTGGCCTGATCATAGTCCATATTAAATAGAATCAAGGGGAAAGGCCCAAGGATGCTATTTTTGCCTTAATTGACAGTTTCCATTTAGGTCACATAAGGTTAAGGGAGCAAGACCAATGGGGTGAAAGGATAGACGGAGCCAATAGCTGAGAATGGCCACCCAAAACCTGGTCTCCACTTTGATCAGGCCTGTCTCCAAGTGCAGATTGGTTTTAGAGACACAACTTGGCATTTGGTTGACTGCCCGCAGGAATTTGGATTGCACGCGTTCCAGTGGGGCCAAGCTGCCCAGTTGTGCGCCATAAAGAAGCTGGGCTAGTGGTTTGGCAATGAACAGGTCAACATAAGCATACATTTTTGTGGTTTGCCACTGGCACTATTTGACAGTGTTCGTGTCACTACTGAGCAGTTATGGAATAATTTTAAAGGTATATCTGTTTCAGTAAACGGTGAGCATTGATGCCCATTTAAAAAGGGGGGGAATTGTATAGCCCTTTCCCCACAAAAATGTCCCACCATTCCTAGAATTTTCCCTTACTTTGTCTTTCAAGCGTATGTGGTACGCATAATTTCTCCAGCACTAGAGCACAGATGTGGAGCACTCAATGACTAATAAGTAGTCATTGTGGTACAAGGGAGAATCTGGGCAGGAGGGAATCTGTGAAACTTCTCATGCAGGGATGTAAAAATCTGCATCTGCTGATACTTTTTCTTCTACACAGTTATTCAAAGTACAGATACTATAAGTGCCCAAACATAAAACCATCCTGAGCTGAATAGCTCTTTAATAAAATGAATCAAACTTAGGTCTTGAACCAAGTCTATAGCTACATTTGAAATAGCTTCATATTAATCTTGTACACATTCATTTAGACTTCCATGAAATCTCTGAGGAAGATTTTGTTCAGCAACCAATGTTCATATAAGAGGTACACCCATGGGTAATTCAAGACCCACCTCCCATGCTCCAATAAGCAGAGTGACAACAAAACCTCATGTTCTTGATGATCCATCAGGAGAAGATTATAATTCATGTTCCTTTAGCAAATACAGGCAGCAAAAGAGGGCTGATAGTGACAGTAAGGATATTATGTGTTAATAGAAGGATATTTGCTTTCTTTTTGCATAGTCATATTTTACTTTACTGATAATACCATCATAAGTCATTAATACCATAATACCATGAGTCATAATACCATAAGTCATTCTATGAGATGATTAAATGTTTTAAATAACTACTGCTGCAATACATAGAATCAAGCTTGTTATAAATATATTATACAGAGAGAGTGATGAAGAGGCTATAATCAGTTTCAGAACCTATAAATGCCACTGATTAATATATGTTTAGTTTGGATCATATTAGCTGCAAAGACAGAATTACAACAGGAATGTGGAACTTAAGAAGCATGAATATGGGAAAGCTCGACACAGTGAAAGATGAAATGAATTGATTACAGATTGACATCAATCTTGGGAATCAGTGAATTAAAATGGACTAGAAAGGGACACTTTGAGTCAGAAAATCATACCATTTACTAATCAGGACATGAAAACCAAAGAAGGAACAGTGTTGCTTTCATTGTCTGGAAGAATATAGCAATGACAGTACTTGGGTACAATGCAGTCAGTGACCGACTAATATCAATTAGATTTCGTGGACAATCCTTTAACATGACAGTTCTTCAAGTCTATGCCCCATCGACTGATGCAGAAGAAGAGGAAATTGATGAGTTTTATGCTCAAGTTCAGTCTGCAATTGACAGAACATGAAAGCAAGATGTGATGCTGGTGGTTGAAGAATGGAATGCCAAAGTTGGAAAAGGTAAGGAGGCAAACACAGTCGGCCGATATGGCCTAGGAAACAGAAACGAAGCAGGAGAACGACTTATTAGTTTCTGCCAAACCAATGATCTCTTCATTGCTAACACATCTTTCAAACAACCAAAGCAGCGCTTATACACATGGACATCACCAGATGGAGTACACAGAAATAAAATTGATTACATTATTGGTGCAAGGAGGTGGAAGAGCTCAACTATAACAGCAAAGATGTGGCCGGGAGCCGATTGTGGAACAGATCACAAACTGCTCATGTGCAAGTTCCAAGTCAGCCAGGTCTCTGTAATACATGGCAGGTTGGTCCAGAACAAATCAGAATCCATCCATGATTTGATTCTGGATGAAGGTGCCGACCTGGTATGTATTACAGAGACCTGGCTGGGGGAGGCTGGGGGCCCAGTGTGGTCCTAGGTTCTTCCTCCGGGCTACTCTGTTGAGGAGCAGGTGAGGGACCGTGGGCGGGGAGGTGGAGTGGCTGTGGTCTATAAGAATAACCTTTCCCTTACCAGGATCCCTGTTAGAGTGTTGGACCATATCAAATGTGTGTACTTAAGTCTGGGGACCAGGGATAGACTGGGTCTTCTGTTGGTGTACCGATCGCCCCACTGCTCAACAGAGTCCCTAACTGAGCTGACAGACTTCGTCTCGGACTTAGTGTTGGAGTCCCCCAGGCTTGTGGTGCCGGGGGACTTCAATGTTCACTTTGGGACCAATTTGTCTGGGGCGGCTCAAGAGTTCATAGCAGCCATGACAACTGTGGGCCTATCTCAAGTGGTCTCGGGGCTGACACACATTGCTGGTCAAGCGCTTGATTTGGTCTTTCACTCTGATCAGGGTGGTGTTCCGTGGGTTGGGAATCCTGTGATTTCCCCCATTGTCATGGATGGACCACCATCTGGTTAATGTTGGACTCACAATCACTTCCCACCTTCGCAGGGGCAAGGGACCATTAGGATGGTCTGCCCAAGAAGGTTATTGGATCCAATAGGATTTCAAGAAGCCTTGGAGGGATTTAGTGTTGGCTCTGCCTGTGAGCCTGTTGATGCCCTGGTGGAAAATTGGAACAGCAAACTCACTGGGGCAGTAGACATGATTGCTCCTAAGCGTCCTCTCTGATCCGCTTCAAAACTGGCCCCTTGGTATACGGAAGAACTACGGGGGCTCAAGCGGGGGGGGGGGAGGAGGCTGGAGCACAAGTGGAGAAAGACTTGGCTTGAATCCATCAGATTGCAACATAAAGCTCATTTGAAGACCTATGCTCAGGCGATATGTGCGGCAAAGAAGTGATTCTTTTCTGCCCAAATTGCATCCACAAGTTCATGTCCAGTAGAGTCATTCAGGGTTGTGAGAGGGCTAGTGAGTGCCCCTCCTCCCTTGAATCAGAATCTGGAACCATCGATTACCCGCTGTGATGTGTTTAATGAATACTTTGTGGGGGAAATCTCTCGTATTTAGGCCGACTTAGACTCCATCTCCACAATTACTTCAGTGTCTGATGTGGAGGTGTCCAGTGACTCCTCTTGTGTGATTAGGTTGGATCAGTTCCAGTTTGTGACTCCTGAGGATATGGACAAGCTGATTGGAACGGTGCGGCCTACCACCTGTTCTCTTGGCCCTTGCCCGACATGGCTTATATTATCTGGCAGGCGGGTTGTTGTAGAGGGCCTGGTAGAGATTATAAATGTGTCTCTGAGGGAAGGTAGGATGCCTCCTTGTCTTAAGGAGGCAATTATTAGACCGCTTCTGAAGAAACCTACCTTGGATCCCTCAGAGTTAAGCAACTACAGTCCTGTCTCCAACCTTCTGTGGCTGGGCAAGGTAATTGAGAGGGTGGTGGCCTCCCAGCTCCAGAGAGTCTTGGAGGAAACTGATTATCTTGACCCATTTCAAATTGGTTTTCAGGCTGGCTATGGGGTGGAGACTGCCTTGGTCGGCCTGATGGATGATCTCCAATTGGAAATGGACAGAGGAAGTGTGACACTGTTGGTCCTTTTGGACCTCTCGGTGGATTTCAATACTATCGACCATAGTATCCTTCTGGAGCGTCTGAGAGAGTTTGGAGTTGGAGGCACTGCTTTGCGGTGGTTCCACTCCTACCTCTCGAGCAGGTTCCAGATGGTGTCCCTTGGAGACTGCTGTTCTTCAAAATCTGAGCTTTTGTATGGTGTCCCTCAGGGCTCCATATTGTCTCCAATGTTGTTTAACATCTACATGAAACTTCTGGGAGAGATCATCAGGAGATTTGGTTCAGGGTGCTATCAGTATGTGGATGACACCTAAATTTATTTCTCCATGTTAGCATCATCAGAAGAAGGCATAACCTCCTTAAATGCCTGCCTGGAGTCAGTGATGGGCTGGATGAAGGATAACAAACTGAGATTGAATCCAGATAAGACGGAGGTACTCATTGTGGCGGTGTCAGAACTCGAGAGACTATTTTGATCTGCCTGTTCTGGATGGGGTCACACTTCCCCAGAAGGAACAGGTACGCAGTCTAGGGGTGCTTATGTATCCAAGCCTCTCCTTGGTGTCCCAAGTTGAGGCGGTGGCCAGAAGTGCCTTCTATCAGCTTCGGCTGATATGCCAGCTGCGTCTGTTTCTTGAGGTGAACAACTTCAAAACAGTGGTACATCTGCTGGTAACCTCCAGACTGGATTACTGCAATGCGCTCTATGTGGGGCTGCCCTTGTATGTAGTCTGGAAACTACAGCTGGTCCAGAATGCGGCAGCCAGGCTGGTCGCTGGGTCATCTCGGAGAGACCATATAATTCCTGTATTGAAGGAGCTACACTGGCTGCCGATATATTTCTGGGCAAAATACAAGGTGTTGGTTATAAGCTCTAAAGCCCTAAACAGCTTGAGCCCTGGGTATTCTTCGTCATGAACCCCACCACCCACTGAGATCATCCGGAGAGGTCTGTCTACATTTACCACCAGCTTGCCTGGTGGCCACTCAGGGACGGGCCTTCTCTGCTGCTGCCCTGAGGCTTTGGAATGCACTCCCATGCGAAATAAGAGCCTCCCCATCTCTGACAGCTTTAAAAAAGTCTTTAAAGACACATCTGTTCATCCAGGCTTTTAATTAATATTGTTTTAATAGTTTTGATGCTGTTTTAAAATATTGTTTTAAAAAAACTTTAAATAGTTAAAATCTTTTAAACTTTTTGTTTTTGTTTTAACTAAGGTTTTACTTTCTGTTTTTATTTGTTGTAAACTGCCCAGAGATATAAGTTTTGGGCGGTATAAAAATATGTGAAAGAAAGAAAGAAAGAAAGAAAGAAAGAAAGAAAGAAAGAAAGAAAGAAAGAAAGAAAGTCAATCTAAAGCGGAAAAGCAAAGCTATCCAGCTTCCACGATGTGAACGAGAATGTACCCACCATTTTCAAGGAGAACATCAGGAACTGTTTTGAAGTTCAATCTGAACCTCATTGATAGGGAACCAGAGAAACAGTAGAATGAAATCAAAGAAGTTTTTAAGGACAAATGTGAAAAGAGATTGCCAAAGACCAAGAAACAGAAGAAAACAAAATGGATGTCCGAACAGACGATGGAAATTGCCAAGAAGAGGAGAGAAGCCAAAATCAAGAAAGATAAAGAACTCATGAAGGAACTTAACAGGGGATTTCAGAAAGCTGTTAGAAGAGACAAGGAGCAGTACTACAATGACATCTGTAAAGACCTTGAGGATGGAAATAGACACAGAAAAACAAGGAAAGTTTTTCTAAAAGTTCTCTGAACTCAGAGGGAAGTTCTGAGGGAGGTTTCAACCTCGAATTGGTATGCTAAGGAATACCAAAAGGACAGATAGCAACTGATTCAGAGAAGATCAAACAGAGATGGAAGGAGTATACTGAAAATCTGTACAGCAGGGACGGACGTCAACATCCAAGATACTCTAGAAAATATTCCCTACTTGCAAGAACCTCTAGTACAGGAAGATGAAGTTAGAGCAGCACTCCAGTCATTACCAATCAGAAGGCTGCAGGAATTGATGGAATAGCCACAGAAATATGGCAGGAAACAGAAGAAGAAACAGTCAAGGCTCTAACCAAACTATGCCAGCAAATTTGGAGAACGACACAGTGGCCAACAAATTGGAAGAAAGGATACCATACCAAATAAAGGAGACTTAACAGATTGTGCAGACTATCGCACAATATCTTTAATTTCACATGCTAGCAAAATAATGCTCAGGATCATCCAACGCAGATTAGAGCCCCACGTGGAAAGGGAAATGCTGGATGTTCAAGCTGGTGTCAGAAAAGGCTGAGGAACGAAATCATTGCTGACGCATGCTGGATAATTGAGAAAGAAAGAAAAAACCCACACCAAAAAAAAGCCAGTATGTGCTATATTGACTACAGAAAAGCCTTCAATTGCTTTGACCATGTCAAGTTGTGCAATTTCCTTAAGAAAATGGGCATCCAGAATATCTCATTTTTCTCATGAGAAACCTATACACAGGTCAAGAAGCCACAGTCCAGACGGAACATGGTGAAACAGACTGGTTCCAGATGAGCAAAAGAGTAAGACAACACTGTATAATTTTTCCTTAATTTTTCCAATTTATATGCTGAACATATACTGAGAGAAGCTGGACTGGAAGAATATGAGCATGGTTTTAAAGCTGGAGGAAGAAACATCAATAACCTGTGCTACGCTGATGACACCACTCTGATAGCTGAGAATGTGGATGATCTGCAAGCTCCAGTAATGAAAGTCAAGGAGCACAGTGAAAAAATGTGAAAAGATAGAAAAAGCATTGACGCTTTTGAACTTTGGTGCTGGAGAAGACCTTTGAGGATATGATGGACAGCCAGGAAAACAAACAAATGGATCATAGAACAAATCAATCCAGAATTTTCACTCGAGGCACAAATGAGAAGGCTCAAGCTATCATACTTCGGATGCATTATGCGAAGATACAGCTCCCTTGAGAAGTCCATAATGCTGGGGAAAGTTTCAGGAAAGAGAAGAGGACGACCATAAGCAAGGTGGATGGACTCGATGACGACAGCAATGAATACACCACTGAGAGACCTTAAAGGCCAAGCTGAAGACAGATCATCCTGGAGATTATCTATGTGGTCGCTATGAGTTGACACCGACTTGACAACACTTAATCAATCAATTAGTTTGGATCATGACAGATTGGACTTTGATTTACGATATTATTTATTAATGATATGTAGGGTTTATGTGCAGCTTTGCTAAATACTTCTTATTTATAGATCTATGCATACTATCTTCAGTTGTATTACAATGTGTGCATCTGAATTACATATGGGTGGCAAAAGGCACTATGGCCTTTGCAGCAGGATTCCTGATCACATGGAATGACCCCTACACTCATGCAAGGGTACATGCATAGGAGTGGTTCAGATACTATAATGAATGTACATAGGTCATAAGCAGCGCCAGAAGCTGCCACAGTACCCAACACACGCATGTACACATGCACACACACACTGCTTTTAATGACTGTAAAAAGCATTTATTTGATGGTAAGCGAGGGTGTTTTCCCTCTGCTGTTGTTTAATATTTATAGTATAATGGTGCATGGCCAAATAGACTTTGACATGATAAATGCAGGAGCTACTCAACAGTGCAAATTTACTTTACAGATTTTTTGTGAACCTTTGCAAGATTTTTTTCTGCATCTAACAAAACAAACTGTAAGAGCTAGTTTAAGATGCAGTTAATGCCTCAACTTAATCCACTTCGAAGCTGCTTGAATGAACCTTTAAAGCGGGAAAATATACTCCAAACATAGAACTGAATCCTCCACTATGAGAAAAATGCATTTACAAGTGTACTTTACAATGGATTTAACCCAGAACCTGACTCTAGCATGGAGAGATCCCCAGTGTTTGGTTATGTTAATCGCTATAAGACTTAAAGTGGAATAAGAACCAGCTTCAGTCTCATTCAGTCTGTACCAGGTCTTCTATGCTAGCCTTACAGAGTGAATGGGTCCACAATAATTACAAACAAATGACAAGAGAAGCTATCTGCTGTTGTTTCCTAGAGTGCTTTAGTTGTAAGAAATCAGCATGGTATCATGCAAGGTGAAATGAAAGCTTTCAACCTTAGTGGTTATGGAGAAAAACTGGAACCGTAAAGCCTTACACCTGGAACTTAAGTACCTCTGAAATATTTGGTGATATGCTTAGTTACATTTTTGTGTTTGTGTTAAATTTTTAGATTGTGAGCCCTTTGGGGACAGGGATCCATTTTGTTTATCTTATTTATTTGTAATTTCTCTGTGTGAACCTCCCTGAGCCATTTTTGGAAGGGCAGTATAGAAATTGAATGAATGAATGAATGAATAAAAGACTTATAAGAGTCTTGCCTCCTCTGGACATATAGAAGTAGCAAACAGGTTGTGCCTAGAACAGATAGGTTGCACTGCAATCTATTTATGCTTCTTGAAGCCCACATGAGCTCCTTACATGTCTCACAACAGCCTTGCTTGATCAAGCAAGAGGTCCCTTTTATCTAGACATCCTACTGAATTAAATGAAACTAACACCCAAAGTATTGCACATAGGATTCAAAACTCCAGAATCTGCACAGGATCTGGATCTCCTAGTTAGTAAGTTAAAGAAACCCAACAGCATCCCCACAAAAGACTGGCAGAATAAAACTGCCTGCTCCGTGCTCTAACACCAGGCTGAGGGCACAAGTGGGCCACATCTAGTAGTGAGTGGTGGAAGTTCCATAACTTAACGACTACAACAAAGACAATCCGATGTAAATCCATCTGCATTTGTTTCCTGAAATAGAGAGTGCTCCGAGTCACTTCAACAGATCCAAAGGGGAAGGCTGAATCTGTTGGAGATGGAGTTCCAGTGCATCAACCTTTTGCACCAACTATCCTAATGACTACTAGGGGCGCTGGAAGTAGAGGTAATTAGTGAGGGTCCCCTTACCTGTCCCTGCTTTGCCTCTATGACCCCTGCCTTGACTCCTCAGGTATTTCCTGCAGTGAGTCAGTTCTACTTCCTTTCTCCTTGGAGAGCAGATGGGAGCATCTCTCTCTCTCCCCTCCTATCCACTATGTAGCTCACAGTTAGGATAGGTCTTTCCTATCTCAAATATACTTAACCCAAGGACGTAGCTAGGGGGGAGGGGGCCTGTGTTCGCCCCTCTGCGGCCCCTTGGAGTGAGCAAGATAATGAATAAAATAGGGAGGAGTGGAGCTGGGAGGCCCTCACGAGCTGGGGCCCCCGGGTTCTTTGAACCCATCCACTCAATTACAGCGACACCCCTGCCAACCTAATAAATCTTATTTACTTTATACTGCACTACAGTCTCCATGCTTGTCCTTGACTAACTGCAACAATAAGGCTCTGCACTATTTTGTAGCTAGAGTGGGCAGCTTCCTCTTGGTGCTTTGCTAAACAATCACAAATTACAACAGAATCATGCAGACAGATGAGCAAACATCAAGCCCTGCCTATTGAGGCTGTAAAGGTAAAAGGTAGGACCTTGCCTTCAGAAAGTAATAGGTTTCAAGCAGCATTGCTTCAGATCTTGTTGTATTATTGTTGTATTCTATCTTTTATATTGTGTTGTTGAGAAATTTTTCCAAGTTTGTATCCTGTAGAGAGTGGGGGTCAACATAGGAACATAGGAAGCTGCCATATACTGAGTCAGACCATTGGTCTATCTAGCTCAGTATTGTCTTCACAGACTGGCAGCGGCTTCTCCAAGGTTGCAGGCAGGAATCTCTCTCAGTCCTATCTTGGAGAAGCCAGGGAGGGAACTTGAAACCTTCTGCTCTTCCCAGAGTAACTCCATCCCCTGAGGGAAATATCTTACTGTGTTCACACTTCTAGTCTCCCATTCATATGCAACCAGGGCAGACCCTGCTTAGCTGTGGGGACAAGTCATGCTTGCTACCACAAGACCAGCTCTCCTCTTATGGGGTGGGGGGTAAAGTCAGAAAGGGAAAAGGGAGGGGAAGGAGAAAATGGAGTTGTTTCTGAATAAACCTTTTGTTAAATCTGCATAAGATTTATTTGTATCTGAGGGAAGCAGCTATAATACAACTGTGTTTTCATCATCCTGCCTACTATATGTATAAGGACTCCACATTGCATAATCATGGGCTAGTTTTGTCTTAACCTCTATGAAATTAATGGACTTTACAAAGGGATTTCCATGCAAGGACAACAACATGCAAACTTCATGAAGCCGTTGTTACTTCAAGTATGCATAAATATAACAACATGGTCCTTTGCTTTCAAGAAAATGGAGGTGCTGAAGCTAAGCATAAAGCACCTGCTTTGCATAAGTTCCAAAGTTCAATCCCTAGGATCGCCTGGAGTTTTAACACACTTGGCTTTTAGCTCACATCTGCTCCGGAATGGAGGGTACAAGTTCACATATCAGCCCCGAAGTCGCAGCAGGCTATCAGGGACCAGTTCACACACAATTCTGGTTTCCCCCGAATTAGGGCTGCTCATTCTAGCTTATCCCAAATTAGACCCGGGGTGGGGGGAAAATCCTCTATTTTCAGTGGCTTTTTTGAGAAGAAGGGAAAAAAACTTGAGGCTTCTGGTATTCCCTGATACTTCTCTGCAATGTGTGGAGAAGCCATTGCCAATAAATCAGCTTTTTCCAAAATCCACACGTGTGTGTTTGTGTGTGTTAATATTTACTGGGTGGATTTGCGGAACGCCAAGAGTCAGCAGAGGGCGCTGCTTGGCAAGGAAGGCGAGTGACAGTTGTGTTTCTTATTGTCTCCTCTAGGGGCAGCAGGCCGGGCAGAGCAACAGCGCCTCATGGGCTTTGGAGTCCCTGTCCATCACATAGAAAGAGTTGCAGCGTTATCTGGGCACAGTGAAGTTGCTGGATGCAGCCACACACGATTGCTGCATTCATGACACCAACGTCTGTCTCTCTCCCCCCCTTAATGTACCACCTTCATTCATTCTGATCCTAACTGTAAAATAGGTTTTTCTTGGCATAAGTCACTTCTCTTTCACTACTGAGCACGCTCCAAACTTTCCAACACTGGCAGTTTTTAATTAGTTTTTCCTCCTCTGCTTTTCTGGAGCAAGGAAGTGGAACCCGGAACAGATGTGCAGATGACAGATGTATGCCCAGGAAGAGGGAGCAGGAGCCCACCGGCGACAACAAGCCTCCGATCAAAGAGAGGGAGGGCCATGGGTGTGATTAGTTATAATAGAAGGACTTTGCCCAACAAGACAGATGCGCGGGAGCTAGAGTTAGTGGATCGTTAGCTCAGGCGCCTTGACAGCAAGTTAGCCACTGAGGAAATGGCTGGATCGCTCTGGGAGGGAAGCACAGGCATCACAACTATTTTGGAAACACAAAGCAGCCCATAGGAAACACAGGAACTTGCCGCCTACTTAGTGGGACCTTTGGTCCACCTAGCTCAGCATTGTCCACTCTGACTGGCAGAGGCTTTCCAGAGCTTCAGGGAGTGGTCTCTCAGCTCTTGGCCTCTTCCCTCACCCCGGTAACTTATGACAGCATGATATAGGCTAAGCACTCCAATTTTAACTGAGTGCTACAAAAGTGTTAATGGATTCCTTTCTGGGAGGCATCTCACGCCTCCTCGTCTGGGATGTGATTGGTTGGAGGAAAAAACCCAAGCAAGCTGTGGGAATGCACACAGGGAAACGATCCACAAGGAATGTGGAGAAGAGCTGATCCTATGTGAATGGTCCATTTAATCCCCTGAATTAAACAGCTGTGAATGTGCTGTGAATCTGTGAAGTAGATTCACTCTTTGGATACCCCACAGCATGAAGCCATGTCTGGATAACTTCCAGGTAGGGATGGGAAAAAACCCTGTGTGATACCCTGGAGAGCTGCTGCCAGTGTAGCCAATACTAAGCAAGATGGACCAGTGGCCTGACTTGTTATAAAGCAGCTTCCTAGGATTCTTGCGTTTAGACTTCCTCCTAAAGAAAATCTGTTTCAGTTGATGGGACTATTCCAGATTCTATAGTCAAGGACCCAAAATAAATCTTCAGCTCACTATTATCCCTCCAATCCAGGGGCGTAACTACTATTAGGCAAGGGGAGGCGGCTGCCTGGGGGCCCCCATGCCTCGAGGGCCCCCCAGAGGCAAGTCACATGTGAAGAGTGTGTGTATCAGCGAGGGGCCCATTTTAAAATTTTGTCTCTGGGCCCACTCCAGCCTTGTTACGCCCCTGCTCCAATCTGATAAGAAGTTAACACAATTGTTAATTATCACATTATCAGACAAAAATGACATGATTCCTGTTTAACAGATTACAATATGTACGACAAAGGGGGAAAGTGGACAGGACATGTTAAAGGGGTCACTGAGGATGGAAACAGGGCAAAGCAAAGTTGGATTTCATCGCAGATACCAGAATGAGAAGCTACAGTGATATGTGAAGGCTTTTCAAATAAATAAATAAAGGGTTTAAGAAAGGATCTAAAGAAGAAAGCATAATGTAAAAAGCTAGGCCCAAGCAGAAGGTACAAATGTGGGAGCAACAGGAACAAAAATTTTATGCATTAATTACACTTTTATCCCACATTTCTTCCATGGATCAGAGTGACATGCATGGTCCTCCACCACCACTTTACCATCACAGCAATCCTGTGAGGTAGGTTAGCCTAAGAAACTGTGGCTGGATCAAGGTCATGCAAATGAGATTTATGGCTAAAAAAGCCCTAGCCATGCTAGTCCAGCACGGTGGCCACCACGACAGTATCTGCATGCCTATTCTAAACTTTGCCCCCAAATCTTGCATGCAAACCAAACATTAGGAGCTACTCAGGACTGCCAAGGCTTCAAACCCAAGACAACTCATGTATCTTTAGGAGTTTATATAGGAAAACACACACCTGCTAGAATCTAGATTTTTCCTTTCTCTTCAGCCTTTAAAGGTACAGAAACCCACACCTGGCAACGCCCACTTCATATTTGCTGCCACAGACTTTGTAAATTACGCAGCCGGGGACTGGAATTTGCACCGAAGGAACTTTGGCTGAGCTGTGCAACTCTTGCAATGGAGAGTCGCTGGTGTTGCCCAGGTCTGCTTTGCAGATTCAGCCACACATGAAGCATTTTCGTTTCTACGGTCATGACACTACTACCAGTGTCTTTTAAAGAACTGAGCGCAGATTGCAGCCTGCGACAAGCTGATCTCAAAACTACTCGACGCGCAAGCCTACACAAGTCCCACCCACACCAACAATACTTTTTCTGTCAAGTAAACGGGCACGGGGTTGCAGCCGTCATGAGCGCAGAGCAACTCCTAAAGGCAGAGGGCAACCCTATTTCCAAGGAAACAAACGAGTACTTCGACTGCCTATTAGAAAAAGAAATGGAATGAAGAATGAGAACATCACTGTATGTTCTTGCCTGGCCCAAAGATTTCCCAGCTCCCACCTCGCGATGCAAGCCGTGTGATACAACAAGAGGCAGGCAGAGGATGAAAGCGTCCACCGTTTAGGTCAGACGGTGCTCTGTGGTCGCCAGGAGTCGACACCGACTCGACGGCACACATTACCTTGCGGGTGTCAACGGTGCCGCTTTGCTGCGGGGGATGGGGGGCGCCAACCCCACCCTTTCCCAAAAAGCTTGCTTCCAACCGATTGACCCCACCCCTTGCTGGGCGGGGAGGAGGGGGGAGACGTAGGGCACGAAACCACGCTGATGTCACCGCCAGAGCTTTATAAGAGAACTCTTGGAAGCAACTTCGTAGTTAGGCGGCAGCTGTTTCAGGGGCGGGAGTGGTTGTTCTTACAAGCAGCCTGTCTTCGCGGGACAAAATGCAAACGTTCCATAGCTGCCAGGCTGTCAGACCTTTTAAACAAAGAAAGACTTTTGGTAAGCTGCTGAGGGGCGCCTAACTAACAAATGCTCCAGTGCTAACCACAGTCGGGCTGTCATCCTGTGCATATTTCCTTCGATGCCCTGTTGAAAGCAATGGAATTCATTCCCTGATAAACGTGATTAGGATTGGGAAGACAAGCACACAGTATGCCCCATGTCATATGGTAGGATTGTAACTTGCAATCCTGTACACGATTATTTGTTGTTATTATTATATATTATATATTTATTTATTTATTATTATTCATCTGGGAGCAAACCTCATTGAAGGCTGGAATTTACTTTTGAGCACACATGCATAGGATTGCACTGTGTGTGTGTGTGTGTACTGCTTCTGTTCAGATAATGGGACTTCAGCAACTGATTTGGGTGGAATATAGACTGCACTGTTTTGAAAATAATCCCCTTTGATTTAAGAAAAACTATTCCTAGTAAAACTGTTTAGGATTGTACCATAGGACATTAAAGAATGCAGGTGGCTGATTTTTTCTTCTGTTTTGCACAGCAACAAGGGTGGAAGAAGTTGCAGGCATTCGGGGGAAGTTCCCAACAAAAGTCCCAGTGAGTATATTCTATTTCTTTTTTCCCCTTTTTTTGCTAATTACTTATATTTGCATATCCTCTCATTTTCATAACATGTATAGCTGATCCTGTGCATGTAAACTCAGTACGAAGTCTCATTGAAATTAATGGGACATACTCCTAAAAAAATATGATTGGGTCTGTAACTTTAGCACCTGAATTCTAACATTGTTATGTAGCATATTCTTTTATTCCAGTTACTTTGAGTTAACATCTGTTTGCTTTCTTCTGATAAAACAGGTAATTGTTGAAAGATACCAGAAAGAAAAGTACCTTCCACTACTAGACAAAACAAAGTTTCTTGTACCTCAGGAGTTGACCATGACACAGTTTATAACCATCATTAGGTATGTAGCAAGTCACAAATAGGCTGTTGATTTTGTTGGTATTCGTGCTTCTCTGCATGCTCTTGCCTGTGGTCTATTTTTGCTTTAGGACTTCTGAAAAACGCGGAAACTATGTGATAATATGTACTATGTTTCCCAACACCTTTCTGTGATTTTCCTCCCATGCTTGTGATGAGACTTCACTATTTGAGTCTTCCTGCAAATTATTCCCTCTTTGAGGCTGGGTGATACTTCTATGTTAGATCATTATATTCCCATGGTCAAACTAGCCACCATTTCTATTTTAAGAAAAACAAGCTTCTCTCTTGCACATGCTTCAAGAATACATTAGCCATAATTTTGAAAGAAGGGAACACTATCAGAAAAGCATTAGATCTTGTCAGATTATTCTAAACCCAGATAAAGTAAATTTTATTCCAAGATGTAGGTGAGGATTCAACAGCTCCTGTCTAATAAGAGCTCTTTACTTCTTAAATTTGAAAAACTGACTCCCATGTCATATTGCAAACTTTTAAAATATCTCATGTTTTTTGTTCATGGCAAGAACAAAATTTCTCATTTTATGTCTATGTGGAGGGGCTGCTCAAGAACTACATGTTCAAAAACTTATGCGCCATGCAGAACTAGTTGTATAGTTCTTTAGATCTCACTCTCCCCCCACCCCGCACCTCAAACATTCAATAGGCTCCTGAAACCTAGTTGTCCAGAGATCCAATGTGTATGTTCAGACATTACTTTTTCCTGCTTGTGCTCTGAAGTGGCCCCCCCAGTACAGTCTCTGCAGAGTGTGGCTTACAAAATCTTCTGTATTTCAGAAACATATTCTTGATCCTAAGCAAATAGACTGACTCATGCATTGTTTGCCTTCTCTGTTCACAACCCTTTCAAAGTGGAGTGAAATGCCGAGCAGGGTACAAGGAGGACTTGTCCTAGCTCTGCTATAACTGCAGATAGGGGGGCCTATAATTGTCTCATTGAACTGTTCTGAATATCTAGATGCAGCCTAACCATCTTGCATAAGGTGGCTCTTCCCTTCTCCCTATTTGGGGCTAATGGAATTGTCTGACCAGTTTGCCTGAAACCGGGGTTCTCAGACTTGGGTCCCCAGATGTTGTTAGGCTTTAACTCCCATAATCCCCAGCCCCAATGTCCAAAGACGATTGTGGCCGGGGGTCATGGGAGTCCAACAACATTTGGGGACCCAGGTTTGAGGACCCCTACCTTAAACTCATCAAAACGCATCATTTTGCGCACCACATACTTTGAGCCAAATCACCTTCTGAAAACAAAAGTGACAGAACTTAAATAGCAAAAAATGGTGGCACAGCACTGAAGGTGGTAAATGGCACATTTTCACATTTAAATAATGGCTTTCCCCACAAAATACACAGAAGTGCTGACTGGAAGGATCAAGCCCCTGCTCTTCTATTGCAGGAAAACCTGGTTACCCAAGCCCATGTGCACAACTTGCAATCAGAGGCGTAACTATGGGGGGGCAGGGGGGCACGTGCCCCGGGCGCCATCTTTTCGGGTCACGTGGGGGGCACCGCCATGACCAAAATTTTTTTCTTAAAAACCCCATTTTTAAAAAATACACATTTCTCCTGCTCAGTGCAGCAGCGCTGCAGCAGTCAAGGGAGCGCGTCGGCGCGCCCTCCCCCACGAGTGGTCCCTTCCGCACCGCCCACGCCCCCCCCCATTGCTTTGCTGGCGGCCAGTCAGTGGCCTGGCGCGGCGGCGGCGGGCGCCGCGGTGGGCGCCTTTAATGCTGCTCACTGCGCCTGCCCACCCGCCCACCCCCCATTGCTTTGCTTGCGGCCAGTCAGTGGCCTGGCTTGGCGGCGGGCACCACAGCGGGCGCCTTTCATGCTGCTCACTGCGCCTGCCCTTGGCTGAGGCTCACTCGCTCGCTCCGTCGCTCGCTTAGTCTGGAACAGCCAGAAAGAGGCCCTCTAGTGGCTTGCCAGCTAGAGGGTCTCTAGTCAGTGACGCATGCATGCGCAACTCGGCCAGCGTGCCAAGTCGCGCTGCGCATGCGTGCGGTGCGTCCGTCCTCCTCTGTTCGCCTGCACGTGGTGGCGCGGTCACCGTCGCGGAGGAAAGCGCCGTGGCTGGGGCTGCACTGCAGCAGGCGCAGGCAGGACGACGAGGACACACACGGACACCTGGCACGGAAGAAAGGATTCGGCGGCGGGCGGGCGGAAGCAGCAGACCAAGTGTCAGGGTGAGAATGAGTTGCAAAAACTACAGAAGCCACATGTGGGGGGAAAAACATATTAAAGAATCAGGCTTTTATTTAGCTGCCCAACTATGGTTCTCAGATGCCTAACAGGTGTTAATGTTTGCATTATACGCTCCTCTCTCCGCCCCAAAAGAAAGAAAAACAATCATAAAGATTCTTTGGCACTCAATCTTAAATGCATGCATGTATATGGAACTGAGAGTCAATTCCCACAGCCTGGGTAGTACAGCAGTGTGAGTTGACTCAAGCAGTGTAACATAGCTGCCTGTGCATTGTTACAAGGTGTTTAAAGAGAGTTTTACCATGAGTTCTGCTTGCTAGCATGCTCGTTTTTGCACTGTGAAAGCTTGCCTTGTGATCTCAGTTTACGCTGAAGTGCTCCTATAACAGCTCCATCTCAGAAAAACCTGCAGTGTTAGCTTTAACAAGTGTCTGTGGTATCCTGCTAAAGACACAGAGTTCGGCAAGAAAAATGGGGGAGGGGGTTATATGCCAGGACCTTTGGAGATTGTCTCTTGCTTGTGAGGAAAAACCTAAGTATAATGTGGTGTGTATCATCATTGCATCATAATTCTGTTGTTTGAGATACAGGCCAACTCCACAGGGTTGTTGCTTGTGAGGAAAAACCAAAGTATAATGTGGTGTGTATCATCATTGCATCATAATTCTGTTGTTTGAGATACAGGCCAACTCCACAGGGTTGTTGCTTATGAGGAAAAACCAAAGTATGTAGTGCACCACTCTGGGCTACTTGGAGGGAGAGTTCGCATTTTTGGTTATTTATCACATTTTTGGTTATTTATCACATTTTGAAAATTTTGGTAATTTTTTAATTTTTTTTAAATTTTTAAAATAAAAGTTTTCTGAAACATGTGTGTCAGTCAGATGTATGCTGGGGGGGGGCGCAGTGGGGGGGCGCAATTTCAGTGCTTGCCCCGGGCGCCGTTTTCCCTAGTTACGCCTCTGCTTGCAATGGATGACATCATGCATTAATTTTGACATTTAAAGCCAGAGTCTCTGCTGAAGAGGAACTTCCTCTGCAGAGTCCAAAGCAGAGTGTGAACTGGCCCTGAGGCTTTGGGTGACAAGCATGGATGCAGTGGCTGCCAATGGCAGACAAATCTCTGCTACGACAGGGCTATGCAGTTGCCAATTGACATCTTGCAGCATAATATGTGAGGGCTTCTGCATTTTAAGTGTCTGCTTTTTCTTCTTTTTGTTTGTTTACTCAGAAGCAGAATGGCGCTGAGTGCCACACAAGCTTTTTATCTGCTCGTAAACAACAAGAGTTTAGCCAGTATGTCTCTAACTCTGGCAGAAGTATATCGGGATTACAAAGATGAAGATGGCTTTGTGTATATGACTTATGCTTCCCAGGAGATGTTTGGGTGCTACTTGACCACTAGGAAAACAAAATGTAAGGAAAATCTCCTAAAAACATAAATGTTCTTTTGGTAGCAGTGGAACTGTAAATCACATGAGTCACTTGAAGATGAAAGATGCTCTATCTAATGTGGATTCTGCTGAAGGATTAATGGCCAAGACATTGGCAGGACCAGCTCAAGAACTAAGAGGTGGAATAAACAATCCTAAACAAATTGCATGGACATGTATTTGAATGGCCACTTGTCTGCCAAAAGAAGGTGGTAGAGGTCTGCATCAGTGTTAATTTAAATTGTGTTTATATAACTGCAACTTTATGTTTTAACTGCTTTCAAAAGTGTTACTAACGCTGAAGAACAGTGAAGTGCAAAAGTTTTTAAAACCAGGTGAATTGTCTGCTTTGCAGCTATGTGCACTGGGGACTTAAAACACTTTCATAATTACTGTAGCACTCCTAGTTTCTAAACCACATTGTTAAGCACTGCAAAACATAGAGCTTTAGTTTTGCTCTTCTATGAATATGCTATTTTCTCCCATCAAAGCCATTTGCTATCTTCCTTAAGAAGAGGACCCCTAAGAGTGAGCTTCAATAATAACCTCCCCACCCCCAAACACACACACAGATGGGGAACTTGGTTTGCCATCACCAGGGTGAGGTCCATATGGAACTGGGTTCTATGAAAGGTGCTGATCGGCATATGATGGCTCCTCCCATATGGTAAAAATATGGATCGGCATAAAGGGGTGGGGATCAGGTAGGGAATTCAGGAGCACAGTTCCCTAAATGGGTATAGAATCAAATACAAATATTTCAGTGGCACTGTGCAGTTGAGGTTAACTGACCTTAATGCTGAAGTAGCAGTTCTTGAAACTCCAGTAGCTTTTTATCATGGGGCTGCATTTTTGCCTTTTGAACTCTGCTCTGAGCTTCAGTAGGCACTGAACGATTTGGGATGAAGATAAGATTACTGTATAAAAATGAACCCTGTCAAAAGTGTTTCTCCCTATTGTAGCTCACGAAGTGCAAGAGGATTTAGAAGTTAGTTACTTAGGTTAAGCCCTGCTAATAAAATTAACCTTGGGAGACTCTTGTGACGCCATACTTAAGGTGACTATAGGCTGTACCTCAGTGGAATTTGGCTGATGTAGAAGTAGATAGACTGCAGCTAAAACTTCACATCTCTAGCACAACACAAACCAAATGACTTGGTGTGTATAGGCAGGCTTTGGGAAGATTACACATTCAATAGTATTCAATATAATATGAAGACAAAACTTATCTTGGTACAACAGGCAGTTTGGCTGAATGGACAGCTAAATCTTAAAAACAGTATAAGGCAACACTCCTGTATAAACAAAACTAAGTAATAGTGAAGTACTATAGCTCATCAAATGTTGCTGAGGAAAAAGAACCTATATATTAAGTTTTTTGCAAAGTGAATATGGATTGTGGTTTGAAGAGAACAGGAATTGCCACCAGCCAATTTTATGTAGAAGTTGTACTTTTTAAAAGTCATGTTCCTTTGGCATCTACATAGATTTGGACCCCTGGTATTTTAAGAAACCTATGAACAAGCATGATTTCCTGTTTAAAAATACAACTTGGCAGATATCATTAAGAGTACATTAGAATTCTGTCTGCAACTGAAGCCGCCCCGAGCAGTAGTGTACTGGAGGGGCGGGGTATAAATATTTTAAATAATAAAATAACTGTCATGTGTGATTACATAATAAATATTTGTGTTGGCGTTGAAAATGGTTGGATGTCTCATTTAAAGGGACCAAATGAGATTTAGTCATCATGGAGCTTAAGGTAACACTTGTTTTGGCAAGCATGGCATGAATTGACACTGGAAGAACCACAAAGATGTGTACAAAGGATGAAGACAAAAAGTCTTCCAGCTGTTTAACCAGAGGACTTGTCACTCACAACCTTTGGTTTTTCCACTGTACTTTGATGCCTTTTAACTTTGGATCACGACAGGCGTGATCACCTGACTTTCCTAGAGTAAATGGTCAAAACATAATGTGACTATGGGGAAAAATAGACTAAATAAAAATTAAAACAGTGAAATAAGTTTATCTGGTCTCCAATAATTGAGTTTCTGGTTTCCTAAGACTTAATATCATGTTTGGTTTCTTATTATAAATAAGTGGCAACTGAACAAAGAGCATCGAAATTACATTGTGATATACATCAACACAGTGGTTTATCAGACTGTTCCCAAAGAACCATGATTTTCTATAAGATCAGTAATAAGTGGGCTTCTCTGAAAGCCTAATATCTACAGTACACATAGAGTGGTGGGTACATTTTAGGATGTGCTTTCAGATTTTGCCATTGCTCTGCCACCTAATGGCACAGTGGGGAAATGACTTAACTAGCAAGCCAGAGGTTGCCGGTTCAAATCCCCATTGGTATTAGTTTTCCAGACTATGGGAAACACCTATATTGGGCAGCAGCGATATAGGAAGATGCTGAAAGGCATCCTTATAATGCACAGGAGGAGGCAATGTTAAACCCCTCCTGTATTTTTCCAAAGACAACCACAGGGCACTGTGGTCACCAGGGGTTGACACTGACTCGATGGCACTTTACCTTTACCTACACAAACTGACTGGGTTTAGTTATTCCCTAATCCATTTACTTCCTCGAAGTCACTGTGCTTACCCTAAATCTGGGATGGGAAATCTGTTCGTTTTGTGTGTGTGCATGCATGTGTGGGGTATTGTGGGTTTGATATTGTTTCAATAAGCCTCTTATTCTTAGATCAATCATATGTAAAGAGAAAATGTTGACATTCCTAACCATAAACCATGCTTGATGAGCTGGTGCCCACTTCTGTTGATCACATATGCAGCCTGGTTCATGCTTCCTCTCCTGTACCTATTTGCACACCCATACACACAGCTGAAGAAACACAATGGTATTGCCTGGCATTAGTGTTCAAAGATTTAATTTCCAAATTAGTCTTGCCTTTGGCTGGATTGGCTCCACCAACCTAGATGGTTTAAAAAGAGATGACAGATTCATGATACCGGTAGGTCTATCAATAGCGACTAGCTTGCATAGTTGTGTATTTCCATCAGGATCAGAGGGGACATGCCCCTGAAAACCAGGTACTATGGAACGAGTGGGAGGGGGTGTTGCTCTCTTTCCCTTGTTTGCAGGTTTCCCAAATACACCTGGTTGGCTACTGCATGAAGCAGGGTGCTGGAATAGATAGGCCTTTGACCGGATCCAGCAGGGCTTTTCTTATGTTCTTTGTGACAATGAGGTTGACATAGACTGCCTGGTAAGGGATTTTGCTGTACATCTGCCCAAACACCACCACTACTACTCCTACTACTTCTTCTTCTTCTTCTGCAAGGTACTGTGCTTATAGCTGCTTGCACATCTGGCTTACTGAAAACACAGACAGTTTTAGTTGCAATCTTCTGTCAACAGAACTGTGTGTTTGGACAAGTTATGTGCAACTGAAGGAGCCCCAATAGCCTCAATGAAGTTTAGAGTAAACTTCTAAGTCATGGCCCTAAATCCCCATCAAAGATAAGTGCTAAGGTGATGGACAAGCAAATCTTTGCCTGTATGTGTAAACAATCCTATTTCTGTGCAGGTCCACATACTGCAGTTCCTCCTTAGCCTTAATGCAAACATTGACAGAGAAGTAGGAGCCTTGAAGACTGTGTGAATTTACTGTAAACCAGGGGCACAATCTAACAATGAATTATCAAGCACGGCTCCTGTTGGAACATAGAAAACTGCCTTATAGCAAGTCAGACCCTTGGTCCATCTAGCTCAGTATTGTCTACACAGACTGGCAGTGGGCTAGCTCCTCCAAGATTTCAGGCAGGAGTCTTTCTCAGCCCTATCTTAGAGATGCCAGGGAGGGAACATGGGACCTTCTGCATGCAGATGCTCTTCCGAGAGTGTCCTCATCTCCTAAAGGGAATATCTTACAGCAATGACACATGTACTCTCACATTCAAATGCAAACCAAGGCAGATGCTGCTTAGCAAGGGGCAATTCATGCTTGTTACCACAAGACCAGCTCTCCTCCCCCTGTCATTTAAATGGGGTTCATGCCAATGGCTCATACCCCCTAGGCCTTGTGCTAAGGGTAATGTAGCCTTGCCCAACTCCAACAGTCCTAGTGAGCTGTGTGGCTTGAACACTGGCTTTGCCCTACAATGTTAGCTGCCACTTTAGTTTTGAAACATCAAGGAATCTAATAACCCAGAATAACAATGAATATGTGTGAATAAAGATGTTTCTTGCACATGTTGCACAACCCCTGCTAACTTGGCAAAGAGGCACCTTTTAACGTGGTGATTCTCTTTATTTAGCAGGGGGAGAGTAACTGCCCCTATCCACCCCTAGCACAGTACCTCCTGTGCCTGTTGCTGGTGTCTATCTTATGTTTCTTTTTAGATTGTGAGCCCTTTGGGGACAGGGATCCATCTTATTTATTTGTTATTTCTCTGTGTAAACTGCCTTGAGCCATTTTTGGAAGGGCAGTGTAGAAATAAAATAAATAAATAAATAATGTGCATCACAGATATTAAAATGTATGTTAGACTATTGGAGGAGAAAGTGGGATTGACAGCCATTCAAAGGGAACATAGGAAACTGCCATATACTGAGTCAAACCATTGGTCTATCTAGCTCAGTATTGTCTTCACAGACTGGCAGTGGCTTCTCCAAGGTTGCAGGTAGGAATCTCTCTCAACCCTATCTTGGAGAAGCCAGGGAGGGAACTTGAAACCTTCTGCTCTTCCCAGAGCGGCTTCATCCCCTGAGGGAATATCTTGCAGTGCTCACACATCAAGTCTCCCATTCATATGCAACCAGGGCAGACCCTGCTTAGCTATGGGGACAGGTCATGCTTGCTACCACAAGACCGGCTCTCCTGGAGTTGCAAGATTTTTAGTGTGACCTACTTTATGGACTGTCCCAGTTCCAGAGAAGTGATAGAAATTTGTAAGAGAACCTGAAAGTAGAATTAAGGTGCTTTTTCTAGAATGAAAAGGACTCAAGAGAAAATCCAGTCTTGTACATGTTCTGCTCAAGTGGAGGCCTGAGCTTTGATACTTTGCCTCTGAGACATCCTGAAAAGGTGTAAAAACAGCTCCCATGACCATAGTCAGCATTTTACACTCAATTAGGCATGGCTGCTAATTCCCCCCCCCCCAAGACAGCAGAGACACAAGTTGTTTGCCTTTATCTAGACAGGGAAATTATTTACTTTCAATTGCAGTGAGTGAGTAATCCTCTTTAAATTGAGCCTTTCAGTAAGCAAGTCATAGAAGAGCTTGTAGAACCTTTAGGAAATTAATTGGGCTGCTTTTATAAAGGGAATGAGGACAAAGGACTTGCCATTCAACATCTTGCTTTTGGCTTATGTTCTGTCTTGTGACATTCCTTCTCTTATGAACATGGTGAAATCTGATGGGGACAATTGAGGCTAACTGGTGATACCTATATGTCTTTCATAGGTGTAGCCATGTGTGTGTGAGAGAGAGACAGTAATTTATATACTTACACCAATTATTTTGTCCTATTGATCTTTGCTTAGCCCTTCCAACTGTGAACTGTTCATTTGAATTTAGTTCTTTGATTGAGTCTCTTGGGCCTGCATTTCCCCATTTTTACTATCTACAGCAAGCTGCAAAAACGAAGACTTAAATTAACTAATAGCGTGTGTTCACAGCTGGTGGTTTCTGTTCAGCATGCATCCAAGTTATATAGGCCTTTTCTATATATGCAAAGCATGTGCTTTAGGCCTCTGCAAAGATCTGGCTGCAACGTGTCTCCCACTTCTCTGTGCAGAGCAATCTGTGCCCAGCATCAGGGAGGCCCCTTAAAGAGAAGAGAAGCTTTGGGAAGCACCAGTGACAGCTTGGAAGCTGCATAAGAAACACTGGGAAATGTAGTGTTCCTCAGACCCCAGCAAACAGAGCAAAGAAGCACCTTTTAAAGGGGCAGTTCTTAAGTCTGCCCACCCCTGCTTTAAGAGCCCCTCTCCCCTGCCTCGTGCTGTGAACAGACTGCTCTGCACAGAGATAAGTGGGGAGAGGAGCTGCCTCCACCTGGAACCAGGTGCATAGATGCGTCAAAGCCAAATTTTTGCATATGCCTGCCTAAACTACTCTACTGCTCATCCACAATTGCCTCACCTTGTTATCCACTGCTTTCCCTTCAAAATAAAACAGATCTTAGCCCTAATCACGCATTATGTGCAACACTTGTATGATTGTACAGTGTGAACAGGTACAGTTAATCACACATTATGTTGAACACAGGTACAGCAGTACACATCCCATCTGTACCATGCACTTGAGGGGCCTGTACCCAGGTTCACTTTTAAAATAAATGCAAATACAATTATTAATACAAAAATGTGTGGGTGTACAGACATCTGTACATTCATACAACATAGTGACTGAACAGTGCTCCTGTTTTTCCACCACTTGGGGAAAAAGAAACAGGCAATGCAAAAGAAAAGAAAAGAAAAAAGAAATGCAAAAGAAAAGAAACAGCTTGCAGGTTTCTCTCTTGCTGTATTTTTCTCCTCTCACTAGAAAAACAATTATGTCATGCAGGTAATGGCGGTTAGGGGGGGAAATACTTCCATGAGGCAGACAACCTTCTGTACCTGTTGTGGAGCTTTTATGAAACCATGGACTAGTACCAGTCCAGGGGATGCCCATGGATCCTCCCTCATAGACACAAAACTCTGCAAACTATTTATTCTAGGTGAAAGCCACACTACCCTAACATCTTTTTCTCCTATTGAAGCACACCTACTTTTGTGCGAATACTTTGCTTTTGTTTTGGCAAGTCTCCAGGAAATGGTGCTGTCATAATCATGAGCCAGCTACTGATGCAAAAGTGGTAGGTCAACGTTGACTTTTCTGTCAGTGCTGAATAGTTGTCTGCAAAGACTCTGCATCACTGTGGCAACTCAACTTCATTTTCCTACACTCCAGAGGGATTGCGTCCTTTCAGCAGCACATGGAAAAAACACACATAAGGAACTGCAGTTAGAGGGGCAGGTGGAGATGGATATTATGTAATTATCCAGGGGGAACTGAGGGAGCAGGGAGATCTTTATGATCGAAAAGGGATTGGCTTGCGCTGTTGCCATAGTTTTCTTGCATTCTGAATTAAATTATATACTCTGGATGAAATTTTTTCACATAGTTCAATCACTGGGGTTGTGTGAAGGCTGTTAGGGGAAAGAGTGAAATAATATGTCTATCAGCACGAGAAGGGATATATTTATATTTCTTTTAGGTCTGTAAATACTGAGCCAAAGCCTTAATAAGTGAATGTGACTGACCAGGCTGCCGAAAGTGATCTGCGTTTCCTTTACAGCACCTGCAAAATGATGAGAACATGTAATGGGAACACATGTTTGCTGTAGTAACAGTCCTGCCCAAAGCAGCTGTGGCCAATAGCACATTCATTATTAGGTATGAGAATTAATGCAACCCTTCACTTTGAGAACATAAAACCCTTATGCCAGTATCTACTAAACAGTGGTAAATATTTGTCAATAATATTACCAATATGTTTCATACTTTGACCTATCTGCTTACACACACACACAGCTTTCTCACATGACAGAATTTGAATTCTGAGCACAGAAATGGTGAAGACAAATGGACATTCTGAAAAGTGATGAAAGTATTTTCGACACTCAGTTGCTGCAGCCTAGTCTACAAAAGCAGGACAGATGCTTTTGAGATGGCAACAGGAGATGGTAGAGTCTTACAGTAATAAACTGACCTAGCACACCAGGGACATTTCCCCCCTCACATCTTGGCCTTGAAGTGCTTGGGTAATCTTCAGAAATAGCACAGTCCAGAAATTCTATTACCTCAGGCTACCACCATTTTGCTTTGTCTATAAACTATGCCTATGTTCCAAATCATTTTCCCCAGTCTCAGGGCAGAACATGTATATTCAGATTGCTTTTAACACACTTCAGAATGTATGTCTTCTTCACCCAAATAAACATTTATTTCCTGGTATTGTTATACTGTATATTACTCATCAAGAAGAAAAAACATATGTTAATAGGAAATGCGGGGGGGGGGGGTTGCCACAAAGAGGCCTCTGATTAATTTCCCTAACATGTCTAGACTTTCTGTAGTAAGTTAAACACCAAAAGATAAATCCACTATTATAAAATACAGCTGCATTTTATAAGCCTGTCAAAATCTTCCACAAGCAATTACAGAATATATATCTATTATATTAATTCTCGTAGACGTGCCTCTGTGGGGATGCGTCCCGGCAACCCAGTGGATTGGCTGGGCGGTGGAGACGCTGGATTGGCTGGCCGCTTCGGAAGATGCTCGCTAGAGGGAGGGTCATGCAGGAAGGAGGTGGCTGAACGCTTGGCAGCCCGAGTCCGACACTGGGGACTGGAGGAAGGAGGAGGCAGCAACGACCAGCGGGGAAAACACAAGCAGGCTAAAAAGCATGGGGGGGGGCACGAATGAGAGAGAGAAAAAGAGGGGGGGGAACGGAGGAGGGAGCAAGCTGGGGCAGAAGGCTTGGGGGGGAGGGGACTGGGGTAGAAGGCTTGGGGGAGGAGAGTAGGGCAGAAGGTGGGGGGAGTGTACAGAGTGAGCGAGAGAGGCGCTGTGGGGGGAGACAGAGCGAGCGAGAGAGTCGCGGAGGGGGGAGAGACAGCGAGCGAGAGAGGCGCTGTGGGGGGGACAGAGCGAGAGAGAGAGCTGTTTTGGAGGGGGACAGAGCGAGTGAGAGAGCTGTGGGAGGACCAGCCAAATGAATTATCCCAACTAAACCCAAAAAGGAAGTGAACTACCGCACAGATGCTCTGTGCGGGTTCAGCTAGTATATATATAATTCTCTAAGGTATACCCGTGGCTACTCTTGTGTGTGACAGCTCTTGCAAGAGTTCGCAAGCAGAAGCATCATGGTGACTGGGCAGTGGAGATTCCATATGCAGATAGGGAGGAGGAGCCTGTGGCACTGTGGTGATTGAGCAGTGGGGATTCCATATGCAGATAGGGAGGAGAAGGAGCCTGTGATGGTTAAGGTCAGCTGGAATGCAACTGTTACTGGTCGGAAGATATTCTTGATTGTAGAGGAGGGGAATATATATATACTAGCTGACCCCTCACAGAGCATCTGTGCGCTCTTTGGGGCCGGTGGTTCCCCCCTCCCCACAGCTTCTGCCCCAGCCTCTCCTACCCTCCTCCCACCTTCTGCCCCAGTATCTCTCTTGCCTTCCCCCATGTCTCCTGCTCTCCCCCACCTTCTGCCCCAGTGTCTCTCCTTGCCTCACCTCCTTTTTGCCGTGGCCAGGACTCGCCACACCCGGGTCCAGCGGCTCTGCCTCGTCCCGGTCCAGGTTGACCGGCTCTGGCTCACCGCAGGCTAGACCCAGCTTCTCCTCCTTTTTGCCAAGGCCCAGCCTCTCTGCCGCCTCACTGCTGCCAGGTCCAGTGGCTCTGCCTCGCTGCAGCCGGGCCTGCCATTTGGCACAGCACGGCCTCTCCACCACTTCACTGCTGCTGGGTCCTGCGGCTGTGCTCCATTTGGCCCTGCCTGGCCTCCAGCCTATCAGTTGCCTCCACCACCCAGCCAATCAGCTGGGCGCCGGAATGCAGGTTCTAAAGGTGCACCCAGGAGAATTATATATATAGATGATAGTGGGCAGGGGTCTGCAAAGAGAGGGGTCGTGAGGGGGAGAAGGAGTCTGCCTTTGTATGAATTAGATGAGGAAACAAGATGAACAAGATTTGTTAACTCAGGAAGGGAGAGAGAGGAAAAAAGAAGGGAGGGGAAGAAAGACAGAGAGAAGGAGTGAATGGAGGAGAGAGAAAGAGGGAAAAAGAAGGGAGGGAAAGAGAGAAAGAAGGAAGAATGAGGGGCGGGCCCAAGGCTGTCAGCAGCCTGAGGGGGACAAGCAGCATTGGTAGCACCTATTGGCAGCAAGAAAAGGCCCAGTCAACCACTACTGTTTGGGTCTACCGAGGTCATTAGCAGAGGGAGACAGGCAGGCAATGGACAGGTCCGGGCCTGTCAGCGGCCTAAGGGGAACAAGCATCCACAGCACTAGCGGCAGCAAGGAAGGGCCTGGTCAACCGCAGCTGCTCATGCGGGGAGAGTAAGGGTGAGGGTGGGGAGGTATCTGGGGATAGGGGGCTGCAGCTTGGCCAATAGGCGCCAGCAATGCTGCAGCCACAACCAAGAGGGGTGAGGGGGACGGAAGCAATGGGATGGAGGAGGAGCAGCAGGAGTGTGGCTCAGGTGAGGGTGGAGAGATCTCTGAGGTGAGGGGGGCTGTGGCAGGGGGTAAGGGGAAAAATCAAGTACTAGCATGCAGATGCTCTGTGCGGGTTAAGCTAGTAATGTTTATTATTCTCAAGACACAACTTGGTTCACAGTTTCAGTACTGGCTTCCTTTCTTCTCTATCTCCTTGAAAAAGGACCATATGAGAATGAAATAAAAATAATATTTTAAGAACATTGTTGACATTTTAATGACAATAAAATTACCTGAAGTCTTGTAGCTGATGCCGAATATATCCTCATCAACTTTCTTGTAATTCTTGCACCAGACTTTCCCTCAAACTGATACTATGTAAATGGGGCAGCACCACCCAAATGAGCGTTCTGCCCTCATATGATTCCCCCCGCTGAAACCTCCTTTATGGTGACCTAACCCCAGCCTTCTGCCCCTTCAGTGTTTTCTCTGCTCCCCCAATGATAAATGTCTCACTATACCCCATTTCCCCATGCTTAATGCATGGACCCCAAAACATTCAATGCATGGACCCTGAATGGACCCCAACACACTCTCACAAGGACAAATACTAAAATGATTGCCCACCGAATGTCCTACAACATTTATTGACCTAGCAACTGCAGCTATTCAGAAGATATTTTCTAGAAAAATGATGGACCTATTAGGATGGTCCGCCCAAAAAGGCTGCTGGACCCATTAGGTTTCCAAAAAGCCTTGGAGGGTTTTGAAGTTGGTGTGGCCAGTGATTACATCAATGCCCTGGTGGGAACCTGGAATAGGGAACTCACCGGGACCATAGACATGATTGCTCCTAGGCATCCCACTCGATCTGCTTCAAAAATGGCTCCTTGGTATACCGAGGAGCTGCGAGGGCTGAAGCGACTGGGTAGATGACTGGAATGCAAGTGGAGAAGAACTCGGCTCAAATTTGACAGGATGTAGCACAGGACCCATTTGAAGGCTTATGCAGTAGAGGTACGTGCAGCAAAAAAGGGATTTTGGTTGGCGTGCATTGTGTCTGTGGGTTCACATTCAGCAGAGCTATCCTGGGTTGTGAGGAGTTTAATTTCTGCTCCTTCTGCTTCATATCAGTCCCCAGAAACGTTCTGCTGTGAGACGTTTAATGGGTTCTTTGAGGACAAATTCTCCTGTATTTCTGCTGACTTGAACTCCACTATTTCTGCAGGATCTATGAAGGAGGTGTCCAGCAATCCCTCTTGCAGTATTAAGTTGGATCAATTTCAATCTGTGACTCCTGAGGATGTGGACAGGCTGCTTGGGGCGGTGCGGCCTATCACTTGTTCTCTAGATCCTTGCCCAACTTGGCTGCTTCCATCTAGCAGGGAGATTGTTGGAGGTGGCCCTGTTAATATCATAAATGCATCGCTGAGGGAGGGTAAGATACCTCCATGTTTGAAGGAGGCAATGGTTAGACCGCTTCTTGAGAAGCCTTTCCTGGACCCCTTAGCGATGGATAATTATAGGCTAATCTCCAGTATCCCTTGGTTGGGCAAGGGGATTGAAAGGTTGGTGGCCAACCAGCTCCAGGCGGTTTTGGAGGAAACTGATTATCTAGACCCATTTCAAACTGGCTTTAGAGCTGGCTATGGGGTTGAAACAGCCTTGGTCGGCCTGATGGATGGCAGAGGGAGTGTGACTCTGTGGGTTCTTTTGGATCTCTCAACAGTGTTCAATACCATTGACCATGGTATCCTTCTGGATCACCTGGGGGGGATAGGGGGCACTGCTTTGCAGTGGTTCCGCTCCTATCTCTCGGGTAGATTCCAGATGGTGGAGCTTGGTGACAGTTGCTCCTCAAAATGGGAGCTGATATATCAGGGCTATTCAACTACGGCCCTACTGCAAATGCTGGCCTACAACTCCCATAATCCCTGGCTATTAACCACTGTGGCTGGGGATTATGGGAGTTGTAGTCCAAAAACAGCTGGAGGGCCTAAATTAAATTAGGTCTGTGTTATATGGAGTCCCACAGGGCTCCAATCTGTCAACAATGCTTTTAAATATCTGCATGAAACCACTGGGTGAGGTCATCAGGAGATTTGGTGCTGGGTGTTATCAGTATGCTGATGACACCCAAATCTACTTCTCCTTTTCATCCGCATGATCAGGAAATGGTGTTCATTCCCTAAATGCCTGCCTGCAGGCAGTAATGGGCTGGATGAGGGATAACAAATTGAAACTGAATCCAAGCAAGATGGAGGTGCTTATTGTATGGATTCAGAATCTAGGAATGGGTTAGATCTTCCTGTGCTGGATGGGGTTACACTCCCTCGTAAGGAGCAGGTATGGAGCTTGGGAGTACTCCCGGACCCAGGCCTCACCCTGGTATCTCAGGTGGAGCCTATGGTCAGGAGTGCTTTCTATCAGCTTTGGCTGAATCGACGACAGCTGCATCCATTCCTTGAAGAGTACAACTTCAAACCAGTGGTGCATCAGCTGGTAACCTCCAGGCTTGACTATTGCAATGCACTCTTTGTGGGGCTGCCTTTGTACGTAGTTCAGAAGCTTCAGTTAGTTCAGAATGCAACAGCCAGATTGGTCTCTGGGGCAACCACGTCTGGTGGCAGCTCAGGGACAGACCTTCTCCATTGCTGCCCTGAGGCTTTGTAACACACTTCCTGCTGAAATAAGAGCCTCCCCATCTCTTACAACTTTTAAAAGGGCAGTCAGGATGCATTTTTTCACCCAGCCTTTTAATTAGATATGGTTTTAATTGTTTTTTAATTGTGTTTAATAGTTTTAACTTTTAAAATTGTAATTGTTGAAATATGTTAAACTTTTTATTGGCTGTTTTTATTATCTTGTAAACCGCCCAGAGAACTTAAAGAGTGCTTTCTTTCGCATGATCCCCACTGCACGTTAAGGTCATCTGAGGAGGTCCATCTCCAGTTACCACCAGTTCATTTGGTGGTGAATCAGAGGCAGGCCTTCTCTGTAGCTGCTCCTGGGCTGTGGAATGCACTCCCTGCAGAAATCTGTAATCTGAATTCACTATTGGCCTTCAGGAGAGCCCTCAAAATCTATCTGTTTGGCTTGGCCTTCCAGGGTTTTTAAATTGTTGTAAATGTTTTTAATCTGCTGTAACCTGTTTTCCAGGGTTTTATAAACTGTGTTGAATATTTTAATTGTTAATTGTTTTGTGGTATTTTATAGCCTCTGTTTTTATCTGTTAATTGATTTTAATTGTTTTGTTTTAATGTAAACCACTCTAAGCCATTTTTAGAAGGGCAGTATAGAAATCGAATGAATGGATGGATGAATGAGTGAATGAATGAATGAGAATACCGTCTGTAAAATAAATTTGCCCTACACCTTTCATGAGGCATGAAAACCATTTAGAAACACATAGTACAAACAACCTTAGTTGTTTTGCACTTCCAATTGGTTCGCAATTTCTGTGAAATAGAAGCTGGCTGTTTTCTCACAATGCCATTAGAACATATTTCTCATGAGTCAAACGTCTTTTGCTGGGATGCAATTAAATTTTCAGCTTTTGAGTTTCAAATCAAGGAGTTATCCCTTATACTGCAGAAATATATAAAAGCAGACTAACCTCACATGTATCTTGCTACAGAGTTCATCAGATGTTGATAGAGAAAGAAGGCACCTGGAATTAAATTCAGTGCTTTTGCATCATCTCCAGAGTTCTTTCCCCTTGCCCAAGGAAATTTAATTATTAGGCTAACTTGTCACCTTGCCATTTGCTTCTAAAACCTGATGCTATTTTTTTTTAATCCCATCAAATACCAATAGATGGAGATATGTAAGCACACACTGACCTCCATCCCCTCTAATGGCCTATCACAACATCTGCATGTACATAGGTAGGGGAGAGAGGAAACCAAGGGTCTGTAGAACCTATGAGAAACGTCCACATGTGGGTGCTGTGCACTCACAATAGACTGGAGTATGTCCATTGTCATTTGTGATAGGTCATGTTGACATCATCGGGGGTGGGGGGATTCCAGTTCACCTGAAGACAATTAATTGAATCACAGCCCATAGTCAACCTTGCTAAAATGAAAGTCTCCCTACGCTCAAATCCACTTTTGAAGCCCTCCTAACTTCCTTTTTAAAGCACATTTGCTAATTGTGTTAGGGGGCTCACTTCTTCCTGTCTACATGCAATATATTTATCTGTTCTAAACATGTTTACTCAAAAGTAAATCCTCCAAAGTGAATTGTACTCAAAAGTAAACCCTCCAAAGTGAATCTTCCGGTCACTGTAGAAGAAATAGTTGTATTCTATCCAGTATATATTATATTTTTGTCCCAGTGGGGCTCCTTTAGAGATTGGCGGGGGGGTGGAGTCAGAAAGAAAAAGAGAAGGGAAAGAGAAAATGGAGTTGTTTCTGAATAAACGCTTAGTTAAATCTACATAAGATTACTATGTTTGTGAGGGAAGCAGCTATAAAGCAGTAGGGTTTACCCCCAGACGTGTGGATTCCATTTTGACTTACATCAAAGGTGCTCACTGAAGCCATTTTAGAGCACAGCAAAAACATGTTCAAGATTGCAAAGTTCTTCACTCAGCACATTGCATTGCCCCAAAGAATGCCTAAACCAAAAGAATTGATTATAAGAAACATTAAAAACAAAAACAAAAAACAAATCAAGGAGCAAAGTAATCTTTGTTGACGTATATTAAGTGGTTAATATTTTACATAGTGACTGCTTATATAGCAGGTTTATGAACAACACAAACAGATATCTAATCTCTTCTCAGCTAACTATTTTAAAAACTGTCTAGTACTATTCCACTGTTTACAGTTGATGGGTCTGTTATTTGCAATAGCAGACCCTCTGAACAACCTGGCAGTACAATCCAGTATTTGAGGCCACATTTAAAAGAGCACGTACACTCTCTGCTCTTTTCTGTTGTCCTGCTATCCAGTGATCTTCATTATATATGTTGATGCCTGCGTAGATCATTCAAGCTGACTTTATGAATCAGTATAGGTTTGAATGTTAGTGCACAAATTCCAGGAGATGGCATCATAATATGGCAAGGAGAGTGAATCAATAGAGAATTACTAGATTATATAGCTTCTGAAAGGGAGCTGGAAGGAGAGGTAATTTTTATTTATTTAGTGCTGTTAAGATTAAGTCAACATATTCCCATATGTTTTAAGTACTACTTATGTGACATCTTTTCTCAACTACATTATTATTGGGCCTGTTCAGACAATACCAAAGTGTCAAGAATGCGCCCATCAAGACGTCCTCCATGGATGTCCTGATGCCTTCCCGGCATTTCCCTTTATCACATGGGGAGGCATGCTCTCTGCATGCTCTCCAAATGCTTGTTTAAAGAAATAAACAAGCCCCCACCCATCTCCAATAAAGAGACATGCTGAAGGGCATCGGGACATTTGTGGGGGATGTCCTGACAGGCATACTTTCAATATATGCCCTTCCTAATTAAGTGGGCAGGAACTCTGTCGACCGTTATTGGTCCAATATATACAGGCACTGAGTATAAAAAATGATATTTTCCAATAAAAACACATTTTAAGAAGTTCTTAAACTTATTACTTTTTTCTGTGTGAAATGTTTTGAGAACTTTTTTTTGTTGAAATGTGATATCTAAATATTATCATTATTAACAACTGTGGTGCCATAGGAATGTTTTTCCACACATACACAATATAGCCTAGGGGCTTCTTTTCTCCCCCTCTTATTAAATCCATTGGATGGAGCTGCACAACTGTAACCGGAAAAAGCACTTGCCCTGGCATGGTCTCCTTTATGGCCAACACCTGCAAACAAGTAGGCATATAGGCTACTTTCAATAGTGCTCAGTGGTGACTGTCTCCATGGAGGAAGCGAGTAATCTGCATTCACCTGCTATGAGGGAAAGCTTCTTTTGACTGCAGTTGCCAAAACCTAAGGGGTATACTCGTGGGTCAAATGGGCCGTAAGCCAGAATTTGGCTTTTTTAAAGCCAAATCTGGCCACCTAGGACTGCACTAATACAAGACCACAGGGTGTTGTTGTTTTTTTAGAGGGAGGGGGTTGCCTTGGTGCAAAAAGGAGAAATGTCTTCATTTGCTAGGCGACTGCTGTGTAGAATAATTTATAGC
The DNA here is from genome assembly GCF_027244095.1 of Hemicordylus capensis. NCBI lineage: Eukaryota > Metazoa > Chordata > Lepidosauria > Squamata > Cordylidae > Hemicordylus > Hemicordylus capensis. Next base: position 385,811,855 of record NC_069657.1, on the reverse strand, counting down.
CAATTAATTAGTCCATTTGTCATATCATTTGTGTGTTTATAACATATCTCCATTGAAAAATGAGATACTGGAATGAAAGTTGTGACTAAAGGCACAAACCCATGTTTCAAGTTCAAATACAAGTTCAGCCCCTCCCCCCTTTTCACAGTGGAGTGGAATGCAAAATATATCTTGTTAAAAGCCTTGTTTGAATATAAGCTGATGTATGTATTCAGGATGCAATTATACATTCGATGGTTGAACCCCAGCTCAATCCTTACACCAATCTTCAAGGGACCAGGAAAGATGTAAAATATATAACAGGGCAGTGTCTCGAGCTCTGAGATAGTGAAATGAAAGTTAGTTTCGTAGTTTGTATTACATGGTTCTGCAACTAGAGTGTAAACCCCTGCTTGACCCCTATACTTGTTTTGCTTACTGCTTTAAAATTTCACTATTTTAAAATTCAAGGCATTGGTGATTTTTTTTTAAAATTTCACCAGTGCCTTGAAGTTTTTTTACAGATTGCCCAGAGTAAGAACTAATTCATACACACATATGCACATGTATTAATACAGTATGATTCAGTGTTATCTTGTGGGAAGAAGCATATTATTTGTAGACTCTGCATCAGACACAGGAAACCCAAAGCAATTCAGCAATGAACCACAGCATCTCCTGAAATTATATTGTATGTGTAGCTCAGCAGAAAAATTGATGTGCTCATTGCAGTTGACCTCAGTGAACTTGCTTTCTAATCCAACACAAATATTAATTTGTGTTTTGAAATCTTGAACATCCCACATGATATTAGACACAACACACTCCAGCTGAGCGGTGATTAAGTTTTGTCCCATTAGCAATCCACAAGTTGCTAAGCAACCCCAGCAATCTTTTAAAAGCAGTCATTCTTTAAAATGTGCCAGGCTTGCTGTGAAATTACCTCAGCCTTTGCCATATTGACTACAGAAGTTACAAGCAATGTGCTCACACTGAGGGAAATTCATGTTTGTTTTATAGTGCAAAGTTGGCAACTTGCAAGGTTTGTAAATCAAAAAGAAGCATACTGTTTAAAACTAATTAGATATTCTAAAAGGGCAACATGGAATAGAACAATCATTCTTGTCTGTGAAATTAAACAGTTTCAGGAAGGCGTTGTTATTACATTTTTCTTCTTCCACTGTCAGAAGAAGAATGGTCTGCGTATGGTTCTTCTGCCCCTTATCTCCACATCAGTTCTGTGAGGTAGGTTAGGCAAAGAGGTGATGACTAGCAATAGCAATAGCAATAGCAATAGCACTTACATTTATATACCACTCTATAGCCGGAGCTCTCTAAGCGGTTTACAACGATTTAGCATATTGCCCCTGCAACATTCTGGGTACTCATTTTACCGACCTCGGAAGGATGGAAGGCTGAGTCAACCTTGAGCCCCTGGTCAGGATCGAACTTGTAACCTTCTGGTTACAGGGCGGCAGTTTTACCACTGCGCCACCAGGGGCTCTTAGTCAAAGATCACCCAGTGCGTTTTATGTCTGAGTAAGGATGGAACCCAGGTGTCCCTGCTTCATGTCCAGCATGACATTACTTTAGCTCTCAAGTCATGTACTACATTTGAAATTGACAACAAACAAAAAAGAGCAGTGGTCTTAAGTAAATATCAATGTTAGAAATCTATAGCGTACTGCTATATAGTAAATCCATAAGAAAATGTCATAAGCATTATCCATGGTGAGGTACATAAGAACAAAGAAAGCTGCCTTATACCAAGTCAGACCATTGAGCCATCTAGCTCAGTACTGTATTGTCTACAAAGACTGGCAGTGGCTTCTCCAGGGTTACAGGCAGGAGTCTTTCCCAGCTCTATCTTGGAGTATTGTACCTCTTTCACAGTGAGGTATGAGGATGGATCAGATTTCATTTTTTAATGGTGTCCCATTAGCCTAACAAATCAAGGAGGTGGTTTAGCATAGCCTTCTTCCTGAGAAATTAAGTTACAATATGACGGAAGTTTTTTATATGCGGGATAATTTTTAAAACATGTAAACCTCCCTGCCTGCAGGCTGAAGTGAAGCACTCCAGGATTCTACTTCTTTATCCTGCATAATGCATAGGTCTTTCAAATTAAGACATTAGAAATACATGACATGTAGACTTCTTCAGAAAGACATCACAGCAGATCTCAGTAATCATGTTTAAAAAACTATACAAGGAGTTATAGAAAATTACTCAATGACAATAGCTGTTCTTATCAACACAGACCCAACTCCCAGAAGTCTTCATATGTTATTCCAAATCCATAAACCTAACAACCTAGAATGCCCCATTGTCCCTGACAATAATGTGGTTATCAGAAAATATATATCTGTATATTTATTCACATTTACAAAATCTGGTTTAAAACCTCTCATCGTACATCAGCGACACTGAAAAAACTGAGAACTTGAATAAGTAACGTCAATTTGGTAACAACATGGTACTTATAACATTTGATGTCACTTCACCTTATACAAATACGTCACATAACAATGGGACCCAAGTTTCTAAAGAGCATAATTTCTAAGGACACTCCAGAAGTTATTGCCATCTTAGCTACACTGGTTTTTACTTACAACAACTTGCCTTTTAACCAAGAAGCTACTCCGAAATTACAATTGTGTGTGTGTTTAATTCTCCTGCATGTGCTACTCTGCTGATTCCACCACCCTGAGCATTTGTTAAACAATAATCTTTGCTTCACTGAACATTTAATTCTTACGTTTGTGTTATTGAGGAAAGTAGAACACAAAATGTCTGACAATAAAGGTTTTTTATGTCCCCCCTCCCATTTTGTTATTAATACATTAAAGTTTTGCAGAGCCCGCTTGGCTGTAGGGCTCTTTGGTTGCTTATGTGATTGAATTATATACATGTATATGTACATAAAGCATACAAACTAGTATTACATATCCAAATTAGTATTGCATAAGTAGAATATGTTCTGCTCATGCAAGGGGGGGGGAGGGGTGATTTTTTTCTTTTTGGCCAGCCCCCACTTCCATCCGCAGATCCTAGTGCCTCCTTAAAATATGTGAAGTGTTGGGGGATCCTCAGGGACATATTTTCAAGGGGCACAGGGGGAATGGGGGATTGGCCAACATTGCCCCTTCTCCCCTTTATGAGAGCAGAATGTCTTCCACTCATACAAGTCATCCGTTTGGATGCTGCTCACATTGTATGCATGCCCTCATACTTAGTCAAAATCACTGACACTAGTAGTGTGGGCTATATAGTAGGGATGTGCAAAACGTTTCGGGCACAGATCGATCTGTGCCCGAAACGAGCAATTTCGGGTGATTCGGGGCCGAGCCGAATCACCCCCGATGCCCCCCGATATTTTTCGTGCCCAAGCTGAATCACCCCTGATTCGTGCCTAAAAAATTTGGGTGATTCGTGATGACGTCTCTTTGAATTTCCCGCCTTTTTGCCTCCATTGATTTCAAAGCAAAAAGGTCTGATTTGACGTGTGCTCGAATTTAGGGTCCCAGGGGCAAAATAGTGGGGTGGGATGGTAGTGCCCAATGGGTGGAGGCTACCACCTAAATTTCAGGGGGATTGGGCAAAGGGCTGCTTTTTGGGGAATTTTTGAAATTTTCGTGTCTTTGGGGCAGATCGGGGGCATAGCATGGGATCTGGGGGAAAAGAGTGGGGTGGGGTGATAGTGCCTAATGGGTGGAGGCTACCACCCCAATTTCAGAGTGATTGGGCAGAGGGCTGATTTTTGGGGAATTGTTGAAGTTTACGTGTCTTTAAGGTTTTTCTCCAAAAAGAAGCATGGAGCTGTCAGCAAATGTATAGCTTCACGTCGGGGGCAAAGGGGTGGCCTAGAGCAGTGTGGGGTTGGTGGTAGTGCCAGGTAGGGGCAAGGAAGCTACCTGAATTTTTTCAAAGGATTTGGGCAGAGGGCTGATTTTTGGTAAATTGTTGAAGTTTACGCGTCTTTAAGCTTTTTCCTCATAAGGTATACATGGAGCTTTCAGCAGCCCCATAAGTGCACTTGGGGGGTGCTGGGGTGGCCCAGAGCGAGTGGTAGTGTAGTGCACATAGGGTGCCAACCACCTCCATGGGTTTCTAACCCATGGCGTACAGGGTTCTGTTGTTTCTGAGGTATTCCGAGTGTGGATTCTATGATAGCAAATTAGAGTGGATTCATGGTGTCTCATTGAAAATCTCATTTGGCACCCTATGTGCACTACACTACCACTCGCTCTGGGCTACCCCAGCACCCCCCAAGTGCACTTATGGGAAATGAACAAGTGTGCTTTTGTTACATATCCTTTCCAGTACTTACTATCTGCCACCAATTATTATTATTATTAATTCGATTTCTATACCGCCCTTCCAAAAATGGCTCAGGGCGGTTTACAAAGAGAAATAAAACAAATAAGACAAATAAGATGGCTCCCTGTCCCCAAAGGGCTCACATTCTAAAAAGAAACATAGAACACACACCAGCAACAGTCACTGGAGCTACTGTGCTGGGGGTGGATAGGGCAAGTTACTCTCCCCCTGCTAAATAAAGAGTATCACCACGGTAAAAGTTGCCTCTTTGCCCAGTTAGCACCAATGGTGCAGCAGGGAAGCAACCTGCATAGAGAGCAGGAAGCTGTTGGTTCAAATCCCCGCAGGTATGTTTCTCAGAATATGGAAAACTCCTATATCGGGCAGTGGAGAGATAGGAAGGTGCTGAAAGGCATCTTCTCATATTCCCCGGGAGGAGGCAATGGTAAACACCTCCTGTATTCTAGCAAGAAAACCACATGGCTCTGTGGCTGCCAGGACTTGAAGGCACAATCTTTCCTTTCCCCCCTTTACTTAATATCTAGGGAAAAGATGGTGGGGCCGAGCTTGTATCTACTTTGAAAAACATCCTCAGATCTCTTCCCACTCATTTCCACTGTGCGGAGACTCTCTAGAGTCCCTCAGTGGTTAGAGAAATGCATTCTGTGTCTGCTGAGGGACCCACTGATATCCTTTGCCTTTCCAAAATGTGTATAAGGCAATACAGTAATATATTTATATGAAATGCGCAGTCTCGTTACTTGAAAGTGAAGCAATAAAAAGCCTACTCAGTTTTAATCATGGTACTTGGTGGGGATAAAGAGAGTGCTTTCAGTCCATGGGCCCCAGTCCAGTTGCCCATGCCTGTTCTAACCTTAACCCTTTAGCCTAGCATGGCATGTGCCAGTCTAGTTCCTGGAACACAGAAAGGCAGTGGCACACATGCGAACAAGGAATGGGAGGACAACGTGCAAAGAAAGATGAATTGGAGTACTACTAATTAGGAGGACTAGCAGGCCACAAAATGGCTCCTTTTTTCAAATCCATCTGTACACAACTATCAAATATTTCTAGCTGTATTTTTCACCTTGGACTCAAGATGAGGAAAAGTGCAACACATGTACATGACACTTATTCCATTGATGCATGATAGAAAAAACAGGCAATTCATGCATATTCACTTCTTTCTGTTGCCCATAAAAGTAAAGTTTCCTGTAAATAAGTGCATTCTAGAGCACATTGAAAGAAATGGCTTGCATGAGGGTTGTCTGCTTTTTCCTATATCCAGCTGTATAAACATGGAGATATGCAGAGAGGCACTTTGCACAAAGAGCAAGAAACTTTCGTTTACATCTGTACTATCATCAGTCCAGACAGGGAGGAGGAGATGATGTGTCTGGCTCTTGAGTGGGCCAGAATCAGGCTGGGCTTCAGTCCAAACTGCTAACCATTACAGGCCTTCTAACCACACCTCTCTGCTGGCAAAGTAGAACCACCAAGCTATTCTGAGTTAGGGGCAGACACCCTCACAGACAGGAAAAAGAATAAGAAATGGCTTTAAATACAAACTCCTTGTATCTTAGACAGGGTAATACTGAGGGTCAAACTGAATTTTACACTCCCATCATTAAAAGGTGGACTTAACACAGGAAATAAACTGGAGGTGTTTCTCAATGGTAAAAAAAAAAGCAGCTGGTGACCTTTCCAATTGGATTGAGACTGCACTGCTTTCATCTTCCCACCGAAGCAGCTATTTGCGGCAAGCAGTGCTTCAGGGTGAGACTTTTAGTAAGAAAACAGGACAGGAGAGAATGTTAAGAACCCCCACTCCCACCCGGCGCTTGCAGTGGTCCCAATCCACATCTCTCCCCCCCACCCAGCTGCTTAAAACACAATGGTTTACTTCTTATTATGCTCATCTCTTAATGAACAGCTTAACATAATGTGTAGTTTAGTCCTAAATGCTAATTCATGGTGATAAAGTTGGTCAGATGTTATCACCATTAAATGAGGGGATGCATGGTTAAAAACATCAGGATGAACAATAAAAACTTCCTTGAATACATTAGGAGTGGGAAACGTGCCAGAGAGGCAGCTGGACCATTAGATGACAAGTAAGTGAAAGGGATGCATAAGGAGCATATGGAGTTTGAGAGACACTGAATGAATTATTGTAATCTGAGTTCACTAGGGGAAATGTTCATGCCTGAGTTGACTTTCTCAGAAAGGGAGTCTGAAGATTTGAGTCAAAGAGAGGTGACAATGTTGTGGACGGTCTATAACATATCAGAACCAGAGGTACCAAATCAGACGTATGGTGAAATATATGGGCCTGGGTGACTCCATGTTATATCAAGAAATGAAAATAATATCTGAACTCTGACATACTGTTCCTTGCTCTGTGAGGAGCAGAAAGCAACCTGGCATTGTGTTGTTAAATGGATATGCAAGAAACACACAAAGGCTTTGGCCTGAGCTTTCATATGCTAAAAATGTGACTCACTATGTCTGTGGAAGAGTTTGCCCGACCTGCTGAGTTCCTCCTTCCATTGTCAGTGATGGCCCTGCAAGGCCCAAGTGATTAAGCTCAATTGCTGTCTATAGAAATTCAACATAGCCAAATGCATACAGAGATCTGTCTGTAGATTTTAACCTTACCTCACTGACAAATGTATTGATTAACTCAGTCTCACACAGGCACACTTTTTTATGTTACTTTAAATATTCTCTTGTTTTCAATTACAAGCAAAACACTGGATAAAGGTACATAATGGAATGACTGACACCAAATGAGACCAATTCCACAATTCCATTACTAACTCTGAATTTTAACACCTTCTGGGGACCAGACTGCCAAGATGTAATTTGCAGCATCTTAGATGCAGATTTCCCCACCCCTCCCTTCCTGAGCGCACGCAGTTTACAGAAGATGAAATCCAAAGATATCTCTGGACTAGCTGATATCCTGAATAATTAAGATCTTGTTCAGAAGATGGCAGGAAGTTGACACCTTTTTGGACATACAGGAAAAGAGGAGATTTTTGAATAGATCCTATTCAAGGATCAAAGAGAAAATGACTAAAAGAATGAGGCTTTTGAGACAGAGAGTTTAGCATTCTTGTGCCTACAACAAGTTCTTCTCACACGCTTTCCCAGAGTTTGCTGCACAGCCGCGGGGCTAAGCAGGAACTCTGCCCGTGCTCAGAGGCTGTGACTTCCACTGCGCAGTGAGAAGTCAAGGCTCCCCAGCCATGGAGCTCTCAGCTATGATCTGAAGCAACTGCAACAGCTCCTGTCTCCGCCAGCACCTCACTCCTTCAACTGAAGTGATTCTCCTCTCTCCAGCCTCGGATCCTGGTAATATGCTACAAGCCTTGGGAATTCCCTTCATCTTTTCCCCACTCCCTTCTCTTTCCCCCCCTTTTCCCTTCTACTAATCTCTGATCTCCCACAAAACCTTACCAGACCTGAGCCTTCCTTCCTCCCCCCCCCCCTTTCCGCCTATATCTAAACTGTACTAGGCTCTAGGAAGATTTAATTGCACACACATCAGTTAGGCACACTGAATGGAATATATTGGTACTGGCTAAGATGTTCCGTTTAAATACTGTTGCTAATATTAATAGAGTGTTCTGCTTTCTGCTTTGCTAGATTATGTTGTTAGTCTTTATACTCAATAAAGCCCATTGAATCTTGAGGACTGGTTTGGTCTCCTTCCTTCTTTGCAATCCAGATCAAACGTGGTCACTAATATAAAAGAACAGGGTCACGTTGGTGACATTATGGTCCAGACCTGTTTTATATACTAGCTAATGAGCATGTTTGGTATATAGATCAGGCCTGGTCTGTAACAACAAGGCATATTAAAAAACTAGATATTAACATATAGATTTGACTATAGAGTGCAAATGGAGGAGGACTCATCTTGAATTCGATAAGACACAGCATAGAACCTATTTGAAGGCTGTGGTAATATGTGCAGTAGGGACACAATTTTATTCTGTGCGTATTGCATCTGCAAATTCTCGTCCAGCAGAGCCATTCCGGATTGTTTGGGGTTTAACTCAAGCCCCTTCTGTTTCAAATCTGTTTCTGGAAACAATGTCTCACCGTGATGAATTAAATGAGTTATTTGCAGATAAACTCTCTTGCATTCAGGCTGATCTGGACTCCAATATTTCTGCAGGGCTAGTTAGGGAGGTGTCCAGCAATTCCTCTTGCAAGATTAGATTGGATCAGTTTCAGTTTGGGACTCCTGAGGATAGAGACAAGATGCTTTGAGCTGTACGGCCTACTACCTGTTTTTTGGATACTTGCCCAACATGGTTGGTCTCATCTTACAGGGGGGTTGTTGGAGCTGACCGAGTTGATATCATTAATACCTCACTGAGGGAGGACAAGATGCCACCTTGTTTGAAGGAGGCAGTGGCTGGACCCCTTCTTGAGCAGCCCATTCTGGATCCCCTGGTGATGAATAATTATGGGTCAGTCTCCAACCTCCCATGGTTAGATAAGATGATTGAGAGGGTGGTGGCTGACCAGCTCCAAGCGGAGAAAACTGATTATGTAGACCTAGGGTGGGCTGTGGGGTTGAGATGGCCTTGGTAGGCCTGATGGATTACTTTTGCCAGGGAACTGACAGAGGGAGTGTAACTCTGTTGGTTTTTATGGATCTATAATAATAAATAATAAAAGTAAAAATAATTGAAAAAATGCTTTTGTTGTCCACCCCATAACAAATTGTTCTCTGGGTGGCTCGCAACATAGAATCAAAACATACAATAAAAACACATAACACATTAAATCATAACAGACCAAAAAAAAGGTAAATATAAAATACAAAGTACAATACAAAGCAGCTTAAAAACTCATTAAAAAATTAATTAAAAGTCAGGGGCGGGGGGGAATCTAAAAACTTAATTGGAAAACCCAAATTGAAAAGGCCTGGGTAAACAAAAATGTCTTTACCTGGCATTTAAAAGAACAAAGTGATGAAGCCAGGTGAACCTCACTGGGGAGGCTATTCCATAAACGGGGTACAACCACTGAAAAGGCCCTCTCCCTAGTAGCCACCTACCTCATCTCGTTTGGCAGAGGCACCCAGAGGAGTGGCAGAGAAAATCTTGAGGTAGGGACATATGGGGCAAGGTCCTTTCTTAGGTAACCCGGTCCCAGCCATTCTATCCGTGGCATTTGATACTATCAACAATGGTATCCTTCTGGATCGCCCAAGGAATTTAGGGATAGGAGGCTCTGAGGCTATTCTCACGACCGCAGGAAAGCGGATAAGGGAGCCTAGCCTGCTTTCCTGAGGTCGTGTGCTGCAACGGGAGCTGTGCAGCTCTCAGCAGCAAACCGCGCTAAGTAGCCCTCCCCTTAAACAAGGTTAGCAGAGCGAGCGCTCCACTAACCCTGTTCTGATTGTGAGATGCCGCAGCTCATGAGGAGACCCCCAACCAGGAGGCTCCGTCTAGCCTCCTGGCCTTGGGGGTCTCCCCAGGATGCCCTGCACACTTGCACAGGGCATCTTGGAACTTCCAGGGGCCGGGTGGCCCCCGATCCACGCTGCCCCACCGGCTCTGTGACAGAGCTGGTAGTCGTGTTGGCAGCTGATCCGGCCACCCAGGGACGGCTCTCTGCTCATGTGTGGGGTCTGCTCAAGTCTGCTCTCCCACCGAGCCTGGTTAGGCACCACACGTTGATCATGTGTAGAGCCTCTCTGTTTTACAGTGGTTCCACTCCTATGTCTGAGGTAAATTTCAATGACAGCACTTGGTGAAAGTTGCTCTTCAAAATGGGAGCTACTATATGGAGTCTAGGGCTCTATTCTGTCACCAATGCTTTTTAACATCTACATGAAACCACTGGGTAATGTCATCAGGCGATTTGCTGCTTGCTGATGACTCCCAAATCTATTTCTCTTTGTCATCAATAACAGCAAATGGCATTAGTAAATGACTGTCTGTAGGCAGTAATGGGCTGGATAAGGGATAAGACATGCAAGACAGGATAGAATTTGCTGTTCTGGACGTTACACTCCCCCCAAAAGAACAGGTTCGGAGCTTGGGAGTGCTCTTGGATTCGGCTCTCACGCTGATGCCTCAGGAGTACCTTTTACCAGCTATGATTTATTTGACAACTCTGCCCATTCCTTGAGGAGAATGACCTGAAAACAGTGGTACAGAAGCTGGTAACCTCCAGGTTCGACTACTGCAATGTGCTCTATGTAGGGCTGCCTTTGTACGTAGTTCAGAAACTTCAGTTAATTCAGAATGCAGCAGCCAGATTGGTCTCTTGGGCATTATTATTATTATTTTACATTTATATCCCGCTCTTCCTCCAAGGACCCCAGAGCGGTGTACTACATACTTGAGTTTCTCTTTCACAACAACCCTGTGAAGTAGGTTAGGCTGAGAGAGAAGTGACTGGCCCAGAGTCACCCAGCTAGTATCATGGCTGAATGGGGATTTGAACTCGGCTCTCCCCGGTCCTAGTCCCGCACTCTAACCACTACACCACGCTGGCTCTCTCTCCTCTGGGTATCCCAGAGAGACCACATTATGCCTGTTCTTAAACAGTTGCACTGGCTGCCAGTATGTTTCCAGGCAAAGTACAAAGTGCTGGTTATTACCTTTAAAGCCCTGGATGGCTTATGTACAGGTTACCTGAGAGAGTGCCTTTCTCTACAAAATCCACCACTCTACAAAATCCACCTTTCTCTACAAAATCCACCACAATTATCAGGAGGGATCTGTGCACCTGGTGGCGACCTGGATTGGGCCTTCTCAGTTGTCACCCCTGGGTTGTGGAACACACTCCCCATGGATATAAGCTCATCTTCCTTGGAGAGCCTTAAAGACCCATCTTTTTAATCTGGCTTTTAATGATACCTAGTTTTAATTTTAATCTGGTTTAATTTTTTTTAAAAAATCATTTTATTATGTGTTCCACTTTAAAGGTAAAGTGTTCCGTCGAGTCAGTTTCAACTCCTGTTGACCACAGAGCCCTGTGGTTGTCTTTGGTAGGCGGGGATTACCATTGTCATCTCCCGTGCAGTATGAAATGATGCCTTTCAGTATCTTCCATAGTCTGGAGAACAGACCAGCAGGGATTCGAATTGTCAAGCTCTGGCTTGATAATCAGGTAATTTCCCCACTGTGCCATTAGGTGGCTGCTTGTGTTCCACTTTAGGAAGGACCATATAGAAATCGGATGAATAAATAAAATTAAAATTATTCTGTAATGTTATATTAATACTTGCATAGTTTCAATAAGTCTTCTCCTGCATTTGTTTTAAACAGCAGCAACAGGGTCCTGTGAGATAAACTTATTAAGGTGTTTTTATTTTAATGCCATACCCATGCCTGCTGAAGAACAGGATATTGTGAAGAACATCAGGGGAACTTCATGCTTTTGATTCTCCATACCTGCAGAAAGGACTCTGCAATTTCATTCTCTAATTCACTGTGGAGCACAGTCCATGAGAGATTTTGGCACTGCCTATGTCACTTGCACTTCCACAGTCCCAACATTTAATGAATGTTCAAGATGTCCAGTGATCTGTTATATCTGCAAAGCTCACCCCTACTTTGTTTCATTGGCCACAGCATCAGTTTGTGTAATGGCTTGATAATTATGGGCGTCTCCAGTGAGCAGGCATGCAAGCAATCTACATTTCTTCTGATAGGCTAAATCCATTGTTATTTTCAAAAAATCTGTAAGAATGATTGATACTAACACTCAACTGTTAAAAATGTTAATCTTCCATCATCTCTCCAGATAATTAGGCATTATCCGATTGCAAGATTTGTACATAGCTTCTGTCAAGTTTATGTCTCTGTAGCAGCTGGATAGCAGGCTGTTCAAAGGGAAGCTTCTGAGTAATTACTTGCTAAATGCCAAATGAATGCATCTCGCAAGAGATCCCATGTTTTCACGTCAGTCCACTGCAAGTTACTCTCATCCTTTCCACTGATTAAACACCTAAATCATCCCAAGTTCCAAAGGGGGAATTTGCTATATTTTTAGATGAATAAAGATTTCAGTATTGTATAAAGTTAAGTATTTGATAAAGAACAGAGCATGAGCATTTATTTGCCACCACTATACCATCTCATTCTCTACTTTGCGATGGATGTTTCTTTTAGACTAGACAGCTTCTGTAATGGGTCAGACCACATGACTTTAAAGTACAAGTGCTCATTTAGCTTCAGCTTTATCAAGTTCCCTTAAGTATTTAGGACTGATAAGTTTACAGATTAAACAATAACCACAACTTCTATAACCTACAATGTTCGTTCAACTTGCTTCCCTTCCCAGACTGGTTCTTAAAAGCATTTGGCTTAACTTTAAAAAAAAAAGTTGTGATCCAAAAGATTTTATTCAAGCCGGGTATTCAACACTATACATTGTTCATTTGGCTTCTTTCAAAATAGAAGCTGACAAGGTCGTTGAAGAAACTAAAATGTACAGTTCATATCTAAGTATATAAAAGTATAAATTTGATCCAAGTTATCAAGGAGCAATTTTTCCAAACCTGTTGGAATTTCTGTTGGTCAATGATTATAAAATTGTTCAGATCTGTGGTATTTGTTCACTGAAATATTTTCCGTTGTACATGACTGAATTCAAGTTTATTAAATGAGTCATCATCTGTGTCTGGAGTGAGCTGGATATTATCCTTGACTGGAGATAATGGTTCTGGTTTTCTAGAAGAGGGTAGCTTTTCAGACTCTCTGCAAAATTAAATGAAAGGGTTACTGTCCAGAAGTATTAAAGGCTGTGTACAGATGAAATGATCATTAAAAAAAAGAGCAGTTGACATATGTACAGTGCTGTAAGCTGCTTTTTTAGCTGTAGTATACGAGTGAATGACAGACTGGTACATGTTCTTCCCCAATGCCACTGTCTCCTCCTCTTGTTAAAGAATGAAGCACTCCACAGTGGGCAACAGTGGGGTGCCTGAGATCGGAGGAGTTTGATGTGGAAAAAATGGCTTGAGGAGCATATGGTTAAAAGCATCAAGATGAACAATAAAAACTTCTTTAAATACATCAGGAGCAGGAAACCTGCCAGAGGCAGCTGGACTGTTAGATGACAAGCAACTGAAAGGGATGCATAAGGAGCCCATGGAGTTTAAGAGATACTGAATGAATTATTTTAATCTGAATTCTCTAGGGGAGATGTCTGTGCCTGAATTGAAATTCTTAAAGAAGGAGGCTGAAGAACTGAGTCAAAGAGAGGTGACAAGGTGGATGGATGGAGATATAGACAGATATTAAAAATCAGACTTGAAACTTATTTCAAACCTTGAATTCAGAGCTTGATTTATTTTAAGGAAGTTTGTTAGAATAAACAAGGACCAGTGTACCCTCTAACAGGGATTCCCAGATGCTATTGACTACAACTCCCATAATGCCTAAGGAAAAGCCATTGCAGCTGGGGATTCTGGGAGTTGTAGTCAACAACATCTGGGAATCCCTGTTAGAGAGAACATTGACCAGGATTGGTCAGTTCAGGCATCATGACTAATCTTAGTTTTTAACAGCAATTTGCAGTAGAATTCTTCTACTATGTTACATATTCTATAAACAGAGATTTATAGAATCTCTTTGCAAATTTTTATTCCTAGCTACTGTTATAATAAAGGAAGTGGTGGGATATTACCCAAGATCTGCTCCTAGACCTGGAATTAGAGAAAAGAGAATGAAATCTAGGCAATATTGCATACACCCTTGTTAGATGATCCACCATTAGCAAAATGAAGTAGCTCAGCTCTAATGAAGAACTGGACACTCAGGTGGCATCTGTTGCCAAAGTGCTTTTAACTGGCTCCACAAAGTGCTTTGCATTGGTACGCCAACAGTGAGGCCCACCTAGAGAAGGCAGATATGGCTTCAGTCACACATGCATTGGTCACATCAAGGTTGTACTACTGCAATATGCTCTACATAGGGTTGCTTTTGAAGAGTTAGGAAATTGCAGTTGCTTCAGAATGTGACCACTCAGAAGTTTGTGGGGGTCTAGCTGTACAACAGTATGATACTGTTCACATATCAGCTTCATTGTTTCTGGGCCCATTTTTTAAGTGCTGGTGCTTACCTTTAAAGCCCTATACAACCTGGGGCCAGGTTAACGTAATGACTGCCTTCAGCCACATGAGCCTATCCAGGCTTATAACTGGCTTCACAAGGCTGGTCCTCTAATCTGCCATTGACATGTATTTGATTGGCAGGGATAGGGGCCTTGTCCTGTGGTGGTTAGGGGTGTGCAGATCCAGTTTGAATCAAACCCAGTTCAAGTAACTGGACCGGCCCCCTCCCAAAGGGGGCCTGGCCCAAGTTTGAACCGAACCAGGCCCAGTTCAGGATGCTTGTAAAGGGGAATCTCTGGTAAGGATTTCCCTTGGCAAGCAAAGGGGAATCCCTAGCAACCAAAAGTGGGTTCAAAAGAGTGGGGCGGGCAGGTCACCTTACATGGGGTGGTAGTTCCTCTAGGCTCTGCCAGTGCTCCTCCACATCAGCTCAGGATGGCGGGGGCCACACAACTGCATCAGGCACCACATTTGCGTTACCACACAAATTTGCATCACCACCAAAATCCCTTTTACAAGCATTCTTGTAATACAAGCATTACAAGATGTGGTTCAACCCAGTGCATAAACCAAATCATCCTGCTGGGTCTAACAAACCAGCTCGCAGACCAGCAGTTCAGTTTGAATCTAACCCCTGCTGGCCGTTCCATGCACATCCTTAGTGGTGGTGCCGCGGCTTTGGAACTTTCTCTCCATGGAAGGTCAGTCAGACCCCGACTCTTAATGCTTTTAAGCTAGCTGTCAAGATCCTTTGTTCCACTAAGTTTTTAGCTGAATTTACACATTGCTTTATTTTGTTTCAGTTTGTTATCATTAGCCACCTTGTGAGGCTATGGACCAAAATGTGAGGCACAAATCTTTCTGAAACAAATAATGAAGGACAATAGTCTTGAACATCTGGGGATACCAGCATGTCTGATTTTAGAGCTAGATCAGGAATATTTTGGTAGGAGTACATGAAGGTAGAGCCACCTAATGGCACAGCGGGGAAGTAACTTGCCTAGCAAGCCAGAGGTTGCCAGTTCAAATCCCTGATGGCATGTTTCCCAGACTATGGGAAACACCTATATTGGGCAGCAGCGATATAGGAAGATGCTGAAAGGCATCATCTCATATTGCATGGGAGATGGCAATGGTAAATCCCTCCTGTATTCTACTAAAAAAACCCACCACATGGCTCTGTGGTCGCCAGGAGTTGACACCGACTCGTCAGCACAACATTAAGGTAACAAGTGTGCATAGTGAGTGTATATCATCTCATCAACAATATCTCTGGCCTTTGCAACATTTAAATAAACTTACTGAAATCTAGCACAAAAATGGAATTTTATTTTGACACAAGAAAGCCATTAACCTTTTGAATTGGAAGCTCTTCCATAGGTCATTAATGGTCACCTGCACTTCTGACTTATTTTCAGCATTGTGATGGTTTTTCTTCTTTGTACTTGTTTTCTTGCTTAAGCCACTAACTTTGGCAGGCATCAGTAACTTGCATTTTGTCACAACATGACCTTTCACAGAAATGGCTTTCTGCAATCCAGGAACCTGAGGATAAACACACAGAAATATCATCAGCTGTTTTACCAGTATAAAGACTACATTGCATCTCTGAGAAACTAACAACCATACTGTACATTCATTGAAAAACTCAACTCTTTTATGATACAAACTCAGACCCCAATTATAAGCAATGGTCTCTTTAGCAGCAGCCTACAGGTTTAGGCTAGTACTGATGGCTAAATCAAAATGTATAGCTACCCTTGCACTACACCTCCAAAATGTAACATGAAAAAAATCTCTTGCTCCAAGCTGGAAACTGGGTAGAAGGTTGTTCTGAGAATCACACTGTGCTTGGAGCTGGAAGCACAGTGGGACAGAAATCACCCCTGCAGTCCAGGGCAACTGTAGAAACCATCTTCAGCCCTCTCTAGTTCCAAGCTCAAGAGGAAAGCTGGGGGCTTGTCATTTTGGCACCATGCCTCCCAAGTGGCCCAAGCAAACTGGAAGCACAGTTCCAAAGCAAGCCAAGGCTTCCTCCCAATCTTGCAGCTGGGAGAACTTCTGCAGTACAATGCGACTCTGAAGACAGTCCTCACCTTGTCCTCACCTCGTCTCCAGCTCCAGAGTTGGGAGAAGGGCAGGGGGTTGTCATGCCCACCAGAGGGCAGTGGAACACTTGCCATGGCCGGTGGAATTGTGACCCTTGCTCTTTACCAACAACAAACTAGTGGGTTTCAAAAATAGCTTTTAGAATCTATTAAAAAAATATGTCCTGTCTTTTTGTGAATAAGAAATAGCAACAGATAAGCCTCCCTGCTCCAATTTCAAGCATACAACATAGAGAAATACACAATAAGAAAGAGTCGTAACACACTACAGACACAACTGCGCTGAGCTAAAGCTGATCTGCCTTCATCCTCAAATGGATCAGGTAAAGTTGGGGAGCTGGAAGCACGCTCCTGTCTGATGGACTTCAGGATGCAACGTTAGAGCATCCTTTAATTCTGCCTGCCTGTAGTAGAGCATTATAAAGCTCAGTAGGATTAGGTTCCATTAACCAACACAAGTGGATTTTGAGATTTTTCTTTAGCCAGCCTGGGTAAAGCAGCGCACGCACATACTCTCTTAAGAACCAGAAACTTACGACTAACTTTTCCAGTGAGAAGGAAAAGATGATATAGCTGTTTTGTTTCTACCTTACTTCAAAAGTTTTTGCATACTACACATTTACTAAAATCAGGTCAGGCAAGCTCTAGGTGTATGTTAAAGAACCACATGGTTCTAACAGAGCATATTCTTAAGACACACACAGATTCAAAATCGTTCAACAAATCTATACTAACAGAGTTAAACCATTACCACAAGATGTCACTATAATGCAAGGGATCTCTAAGTTTTCCCATGGACTGATATGTAGCACTTTGAATGCTCTGTACAGAAATGTCTTATTAAATACTCTGGTAGGTAAGAGTTCCCGAAGCTGTTCCTTAGATCTCTGTGATGACTTATCCTTTAAGCAAAGAACTAACTAAAGCCAAAGAAGTATGTATCAGCTAGTAGAATCTTTGCAGTGCCTTCCATATGTAAAATATATTTCAAAAGATTTCCATCAACATTGATGATAAAGTTATCTGCTATCAAAGAACAACCTTATCCTGCTAACTAAGCAAAGATGCACCTTTTAAAAGTGGTGATTCCCTTTATTTAGCAGGGGGAGAGCAACTGGCCCTATCCATCTCCAGCACAGCATCCCTCCAGTGGCTGTTGCTGGTGTCTGTCTTATGTTTCTTTTTTAGATTGTGAGCCCTTTGGAGAGAGGGAGCCGTTTGTTAAACTATTTATATCTATGTAAACTGCTTTGAGAACTTTTTGTTGAAAAGCGGTATATAAATATTCATCATATCATATCATCAACTATCATCATGAGCCTATTAACAGGGAGAACACAGGAACACAGGAAGCTGCCATATACCAAGTCAGACCATAGGTCCATCTAGCTCAGTATTGTCTACACAAACTGGCAGTGGCTTCTTCAAGGTTGCAAGCAGGAATCTCTCTCAGCCTTATCTTGGAGAAGCCAGGGAGGGAACTTGGAACCTTCTGCTCTTCCCAGAGCAGCTCCATCCCCTGAGAGGAATATCTTACAGTGCTCACACATCAAGTCTCCCAATCATATGCAACCAGGGCGGACCATGCTTAGCTAAGGGGACAAGTAATGCTTACTACCACAAGACCAGCTCTCCTCTCCATGGGGAGCCCATGACCTACATCAAGGAAGGTAAGTAAGTATCACTAACCCAGTCAGAAGCTGAACCAGACCACTGCAGAATCTCACTATAGCTGGTTCAGACAACTCAGCAAACCATAGTTTTTTCTCTCTTCCTCCATGGAATTGTGACATAAAACCATAGCTCCACATGTGGTCCAAACTTGTGAGCTGTGGTTTGTAAACTAAAATAGGAAACCAGAGTTAATTCTCAGTTTCCCATGGTTCAAAAGCTACAGTTGAACCAAGGCTCCCAGGTTTAGACAACACAAAAAAATATGGTTTGAATGAAGCCAGGATTTACCAGGTCATCTGAATCAGCCCCAGATTTCACTTTAGAAACTGCTATCAGTATGCAGCACATGGCAGTGTACATTCTGCATAACACTAGAAATATTAGTGGTGGAGAGGGAGGGTGGAGAACATGATAAAATACTCAAGCAATTACAGAGTTTTTTGTGAGCATAAATTAGATAAATTTTATGTTGCAATCCACTCACAACCCTGCAGATAAAATAGGAAAGAAAATGTGTACAAATAAATGTTTGAAGAGGAACCTACTCCTAAGAATTTACAGCAATTCTAATCTTCACAACACAACATGGTTCTTGAACACTAAAGAAAAACTGATTAAAAGGGGGTGGGGAGACATACCATGCTCTTGGGGACTTTATCCTTTATACACAATGGGTCAAAGAATGGAGAGATTTGAGAATTCTGATTACAGTCTGGTTCTGGGCTGCTGTCAGATTCCTTCAGGACAAAACATGGAAAGTATTAATTTACATCAAATAAAACACTGGCTTGTCTCTAACCTAAACTAAGAATTCCTTTTTTCTTTTTTAATGATCTGCCTGGAGATATAAAGACAAAACATTTAGTTCAAATTTTAGAATTATTATAGTAATTGAAAATGCTGTCAGAATTTATTACAGTTACTGGCAAAGAGACATTAATAAATTGGTCTCTATTTGAATTCCTTATCGCAGTATAAGGAACAAATGCTTAGCTGGCAAATATTAAATCAATACATTGAATTATAGCAGTAGACAGACAGAATGGCAGGCCAAAAATTATCATCATTCTATAGTGGAGAGTGAGATGTTGTAATAAATAAGGACAGCTCCAGACAACCCCTTGAGAGAGCACTGACAATTTAATGTACTGTTTAACTGAAACACAGGGTGATGATCTTACTCTGGCACCAATAACTTTTTCATTGGTCACTGGAGAATTGTCTGGTGTCTCCAGACTGCTTTGCAACAGTTTGTCAGACTTTTGTTCTGATGAACAGCCCAGTTCTTTTAAAGGTGATGAACCTTCATCTGACTCTGTACTTGTTTTGGAACTCAACATTTGCAATTCAGACATTTTACAGCCCTGGGATGTGTCTTTGTTGGGAGTTTGTCGGTGAAACCGCATTAGCTTTAGTGCTGCTACACTTTGAGATGGGCTGGGTGTTGCAGATCTTTCTGCAAAGTTTCTAGACCAACTGAAGCAGCTGGTCTGTGGTGCCGCAGGTGATGGCGAGATGGTTCTTCCCATTTCCCCATTCTCTGGTGAGCAAGGACTGTGATCTTCTGTTATTCCACTTTCAGCTTCCACAATATGACAATCCTTCTCTCTGTCCTGAGCTGGTTCGTGGATTTCCTCTTTTAATATATCATCAGGAGCATCCATGATACCACAGAAGAACCTAAGAGACAGAAGAAATCAGAAACAATAGGGATAAAAGGATAAGCGGGAAAGCTATCTGCACTCAGGAATCCAGTCAATTTAACAGCTCACTGACAGGAGAGATCAAGAACATAAAAAAAATAAATACCCACCATTCTTTATTCCATTGTATTACTACTATTTTGGATTACATATTGGATTATTATAATGGACAGTTGCTAAAGCAGTCATCAAGTCAGACCAAGGAATCACCTGAACAATTAATAGTCACCTTATTCAAAATTTTGATCCGAACATTTTTTGCTGTTACAATAAAGGGTCACTCTATGCATAGTACAGAAATCCTTATCTGATAGAAGCTACAAATGATATCAATTACAGGTTTATACAAAAGGACAAAACATGCAACAAAAATGTTCCTCTTGGCCCACAATACAGCAAGTAGGGCAACAGAGTTCACAATATTTTTGACTTGGCCAGTGCGACAGATACAGGATTGGGAGGCCTGCCAGAGGAGTGTGATAGCGTCTTCAAACCAGGGAGGCTCAAGGCAGAGATTCAAATCTAAATAACTAAATTAAAATAAGGAGGAACTTCAGATTAGTGAATCAAAACGGCAGTCTTATACTTTCGTTAGCACCCAAGTCCTGACTATGATCCAAAATACAGAAGCTAAAAACAGGGCTATTAGTAATCACTACCTTTCCTAGCTCCTGCTTAGTGTTACCATAAGAAGTGGATACATTTGTAGTCAAGGCATGAGATACATCATTGCCGTCAGTGCAGCTGAAGTCTTATTTTGCCGCTCAGATGCAGTACAGCTACAACTACACAGATGCAGTACAGCTACAACTTTCAGAGGGTCAAAAGGCTAGAGATTGCTTCTAGGTTCATTGTGTGTGATTCTAGCGGAATGTCTGATCAATATCCCGAGTCTGAATCTGCAAGTAGGCTATATAGCACAAAACACCGATATGAAAGCCTTTCTGCAGATGTTTCTATGTGGAGGCTCGTCTTCATTTCAGCAGCTACTTTTAGAAGATAAATTGCAGCACTCTTGGGATACTAGGCTCTCTTCCTCTTGCTCTCTCTGCTCGTTAACTCTGCTACAGAATTTGCATAACTATAATATATACAGAAATACAATACCACATGAGTGCTGGGGCATATATACTTCAAGAAGGGCAAAGGGAGGAGATGTAAATGCATACTAAAAACTGGAAGAAACTGCTGGCATGGAGCTTGCTTCAGTGGGGTTCCATGCAAATTTTTCATTGAAATTAGAAACTATTTCATAAGAGACAGTCTATTCAAGATGTTTCTGGGTTATGTGAAATTCTTATAAAAACATGCTCCAGCCAACTAAATATGGGCAGCAACACTCTACTATGGAAAAAGGCAAGCTGGTTTATTCTCAATGGCCCCTCTTCTTGACCTCAACTAATACAGTGCATTTGCAGAAAAGATCAGAGCACATTCTGGTAATATGCCAGAGTTGGTGACATTTGCGGACAGACATGCGATTGGTTCGTTTCTTGTAACACACTAACCAATAAAAACAATTCCAAAAACTGGCCCTGCATGTTACAAGGTATAACCCTTGACCTATGAACTTGCACTGTGGAGAGAAGGGGCAGCCTGCAATGAACATAGAAGAACTGTAGACTTTGCTTTAACTTTGCATCATTGGTCCATCGACACCAAACTCAAGTCACTTACCAAATGGCTGGCAGGCAAAGTGGACATTACAAAAACAAACAATTCATTTAGAATCAAGTTGGAAGGTGCCTCATGGGCCATCATCCAATTCAAACCTGTGAGGTTTACCACATCCAAACAGCCGTTACCAGATGCCTATTTGGACAATTCACACAGTTTGAATTTTCTGACTTTTTTTTTTTAAAAAAGAGCTTTCTGCACATTGAACTGGTTTGGCAGCTTATGTGCTCTCATCATAATGCATCGTGTCCTAATTCAACCTACGTTAGGAAGAATATTTACACAAGGTGGCAAGCTGCAAAACGCAATACACTTATCATCGTCTTCATCATCAATGGGTTAATCACCCCATAACAAACTGTTCTCTGAGCAGCAAACAAGACCACATTAAAACATCGAGTAAACACACATGAAATCACAATATACCACCCCCACCTCAAAATTACAAAATAGAGTACAATACAATTTTAAAACTTTTTAGAAGTCAGTTTTAAAAATCAAATTTTAAAAGGCCTGAGTGAACAGAAAGGTCTTTACCTGACGTCTAAAAGAACAAAGTGATGAAACCAGGTGAACCTCAATGGGAAGGCTGCTCCATAAACGGGGTGCAGCCACCAAAAAGGCCCTCTCCCTAGTAGCCACCCACCTCACCTCATTTGGCAGGGGCACTTGGAGGAAGACCTCCGAATAAGATCTTAAGATCAGAGGGCGGGGGGCAAGCAGCTCTGTCAGGTAACCCAGTCCCAAGCTATTTAGAGCATTAAAGGTTAGAACCAGCACTCTGAATTGGGACCAGAAATGGACTGGGAACCAGTGCAGCTGATGAAGCTTGAGAGTATATGAAGACATGTGACCATATCAATAAATTTCAAGAATACAACATGGAATAGGTTTCTTACTAGGACTACAACATTTAAATAGACTGTTTTAAAACACTTTTAGACTAAAAGGTGATCCCCATTTAATCAAGCAGCAGATAAACATACAGGGGCCAAAATGTTGTGCAGTGAAACACAGGCAGTTCTGAATTGTTTGTACACTGCAAGATCCTATAAAAACCCCACTGGTCTGGCACTCATGCACAAATACTTAAATCAGTGTAATCTCACTTTTGTGACACTATTTATATTAAGAATAGGTGTTTATAGCAGCACTGGAGATTCATAACTTTTTTCAGCTTTGGCTGATTTGTCAGCTACGTCTAGAGGTGAATGACCTTAAAACAGTGGTACATACGCTGGTAACCTCCAGATTTGACTACTGTAATGCGCTCTATGTGGGGCTGCCTTTGTATATAGCCTGGAAACTACAGTTAGTGCTGAATGCGGCGGCCAGATTGGTCTCTGGGACAACACGAAGGGACGATATAACACCAGTTTTGAAAGAACTGCAGTGGTTGCTGGTATGTTTCTGGGTGAAATACAAAGTGCTGGTTATTATCTATAAAGCTCTTAATGGCTTGGGACCAGGCTATTTAAGAGAGCGCCTCCTCTGTCATGAACCTGCCCGCTTTTTATGATCTTCTGGAGAGGTTTGGTTGCGGTTGCCACCAGCTCGTCTGGTGGCGACTCAGGATCGGGCTTTCTCTGTGGCTGCCCCGGGGCTTTGGAATACGCTCCCTGCTGAAATGAGAACATCTCCTTCTCTGTTTGTTTTCAGGAAGACCCTCAAGACTCTCCTGTTCTCGCAAGCTTTTAATTAGAATTTTAATAATTTGTTTTATATTGTTTTATCGTGTTTTATGTATTTTAACCTGTGATTTTAATGTTGGGATTTGTACACCACCTAGAGATTTACATAGGCAGTATAAAAATATGATAAATAAATAAATAAATAAATAAATAAATACATATATACATACATACATAATAACTGCCCACATTTCACTGTACAGTTTTGGCCACTATTTTTAATGCAAGCACTTATGAGAACTGCAGAAGGCAAGCACAACCTTTAAGAAAAGAAAAGAAAAAGGTATTTCCTGTTTCCCTCTTGTACAGGATGTGCCTCTTCTAGGATGATGCCTGCTAAAACATATATGAATCCTCTAAAGACAGTGGCTGATAGCCAGACTAAGTTACTAATCTGGATAGTACTACTCAGAAGTTACTCTGAAAGACCACTTATTTCAACAGGAGTTCCATCAAGTAATTTAGTCAGAATTTCAGCTTCTTGCCTCAGAGCTGTTGAGTTGTAGCCTAATTACAGGGCCATCCCTAGGAGGGTGTGGGGCTGGGGATGAGTGGCACTCCCCCTCAGCCACACTCCAATGCCACTGCTCCTTGCCTCCTGCCCTGCTGGATACTCAGCAGGGCACATCCCATCAGCTGCACCCCCCACATTCCCCATCAGTCACTGCTCCTCACCTCCTTCTCCCTACTCAGCAAAATGAAATGAAAGGAGTGCTTCTGTAGAGGAAAATTCCCTAGCAGCTTTAGGGTTAATTCGGCATGTAGCAATAAAGAATTCCATCGCCTCCCTTCTCCCTTGAGCAGAGAGAAGCGATCAAACTTCCCAGCCTTGTGCAAGCTGGATACTAAATGAGAGGCCCATGTGCACCCTGATTGAACATCAGGGCGCATGCAGGTCTCTCATTTAGTATCCAGCTTGTGTGGCACTGTGAAGTTTGATTGCTGCTCTCCTTGCTGGAATGAGGAGGGAGGCGATCGAACTCTTTAGTGTTATGCATTAAATTAACCCTAAAGCTACTAGGGAATGTTCCTCTACAGAAGCACTCCTTTCATTTCACTTCACTAAGAAGCAGGGGGAGGGGAGGAGCAGCGGCTGACAGGGAGTGCGCGTGTGGCTGGGCCCAGCTGTGGGACCTGGTAGAGAGTAGGGTTGGGGGCGATTGCCCCATCTACCCCACCTAAAGGACGGACCCGCGCTAAAGGTTTATTCCTGAAGTGAAAGAAAACTTCAGGATACAACCCATTGATTTTCCACATGAACATTTAAACTGATGATAAACTATATCACTTGTAGTTCATGAATCAACTTAAATTTCTGCAATTGCGCAAAAGCCCTACTTCTTACATCATTTTCCTGAACACACCAATTCCAGTCATTTTGGAAGACAGTCCAGAGTTAGTCTTGCCCACCAAGAAGCTGCATGAACCTGATTAAATGTTTGGAGCTCTTTTATTAAATATATTCTAATTTTGAAATCTACATTATTACTCTTGATAATAATGGAAAAGTCAAGAATCAAATTCCTTAAGAACTTCACTTGTATTCAGTTTACTTAAAGAGAACATACCTGCTTCTGGTCCCTGGAACAACAACTGCACCACGCTCTTGGTTCTTCTTGTGCAGAAGGAAGGCAAATCTATTTCTAAGCCTGGGCTCGGAGTTTGAACTTTCTTTGTGACTGGACAAGTCCTTTGAAGAATGGATCACAGACACAGCACTGATAACCGCATGCTGCTCG
Organism: Hemicordylus capensis; assembly: GCF_027244095.1. Classification (NCBI taxonomy): domain Eukaryota; kingdom Metazoa; phylum Chordata; class Lepidosauria; order Squamata; family Cordylidae; genus Hemicordylus; species Hemicordylus capensis. Next base: position 385,786,871 of record NC_069657.1, on the reverse strand, counting down.
CCATCGGCGCCCTTTTCTGTCCTGGGTGTTTTTGCATTTGGAAAGGAGTACTGACTCAACAGATCTCCTTCTGATACCTCTTCTAAATGAAAATAAAACAATACTTTGGTCACAGCAGAAATACATTGCAAAAAAATAATAATTCAGGTAATAAATGCTGAGCTGCCAAATTTTAAAGAAACAATACTGGTTTATAGGAATAGACTGGCTGCTGCCAGGCAGATCAAAGGTTTGATCACCAGACATAATTTTATAGTGAAAGGACAGATAGATAATAAATACTTTCACTAAATCTCCAGACACATACTCTCTGGAGGGTCTACTGATCTCACTGGCAAGAGTCCATGGCTTTAGAATGTCAGACTACCATCCTAATCCTCAACATATTGCTTAGATGTTATACTGATTGCATGCCCTGGTCAATTACTGTAATAAAGTCTATAAGCCGTACTGATTTCAGTGGAGTGTAATTCCAGGGAAGCATGCTTCAAATGAGGGTGGGAGGACATGTTTATAAGATATTAAAGTATGTTCTTTAATGTATTTTAACTGTTAGTTTTCTGGAAAGTGTTCCCAAAGAAACCATCATAAGCTAAGCAGTACCAGGTGCTTTCGATAATGAGCAAGGCACAAAGAATTAGCACAAACAGGCACGGGAGGAAAGGTATAAAAATCTTTATTATGAAAAACAAGTAGGAAAAAGATTGCTTTCCAAGACCTGATTCTCAATGAAAAAGGAAGTTTCTAATACTGATATCTAAAAACTAATTTGCCACAGAAAAACCCCACAACCACCACCAAAAAAAAAAAAGAAAAAAAGCCAGGAGGAGGCAATTCATACAAGAGCAAGAAGGAGAAAAATAAAGTGACAATAAACAAAGCAAATTAAGATAGATCTTGGTTAATAGCACATGCCCAGCAAAAAACGTACAACCTAGCACTCATGCTGAGGTTGTTTTGGTGGCAACAATGGTGAAAGCTGGAATAAAGAGTAGCTGAAGTAATGTAATCAAAAATATGTTCAAATATCTCAGAAAAGAAATATTAAAAAGGAGAAAACAGTAGCATACACATTCCTTAAGGGCAATTCTGTCTGTGGTCCAATGCAATGCAACACTTTATTCAGCTTTACTATTCTATAAAAACATTAACATCATGTTCACATGAAGCGTAAACCTTAATTCAGGAATTCCCAACCTGTGGTCCTCCAGATGTTGCTGAACTACAACTCCCATCATCCCGTTACAATTTGTGGCTGGGGATGATGGGAGTCGTAGTTCGGCAACAGCTAGAGCACCACCGGTTGGGAACCATTGCCTTATATGATTTAAAATAAATTTAAATTATAAATGTTAAATCTGTACAGTGAATACGACAAATATTGATATACCACTTTCCAACAAAAGTTCCCAAAGAGGTTTACATAGATATAAATAAAATGGATCCCTGTCCCCAAAGGGCTCACAATCTAAAAAAAGAAACCTAAGATAAACACCAGCAACAACCACTGGAGGGATGCTGTGCTGGGGGTAGATAGGGCCAGTTGCTCTTCCACTGCTCAGTAAAGAGAATCACCACTTTAAAAAGGTGCCTCTTTGCTCAGTTAGCAGGGGATAAGATCAGAGGAGAGCAAGAAGTAAGAACTTAGATCAAATAAAAGTATTATAGGAAAATATCTGAGAGGCCACATGGTGTGGCTAGTGCTAGACTAGGACCAGCAAGACCCAAGTTCAAATCCCTGTTCAGTCACGAGTCTCACTGGGCAATTCTGAGCCTCTCTCAGCCTAACCTACCTCACAGAGTTGTTGTGAGGATACCCCTAACCATGTACACCACTCAGGGCTCCTTGGAGGAAGAGCGGGGTATACATGTAAACATAAATACATCTAAATGTACTAACTGTCCTTGGAGTGGTTGTGTTCTTTTGTGCAGTATTAGAAAAAGAGGAAGCTGCCATATACTGAGTCAGACCATAGGTCCATCTAGCTCAGTATTGTCTACACAAACTGGCAGCGGCTTCTTCAAGGTTGCAAGCAGGAATCTCTCTCAGCCCTATCTTGGAGATACCAGGGAGGGAACTTGGAACTTTCTGCTCTTTCCAGAGTGGCTCCATCCCCTAAGGGGAATATCTTACAGGTGTTATCTAGTCTTTCAAGAACAAAAAGAAGTCCTATGGCAACTTAAAGACTAACACAGCATAAACATTCATGAAGTAGGGTCCATTTCATCAGATGCAAGTTCTTTCAAAGAATCCACAGAAAGTAGATGCTGTGGGGAAAACAGCTCTGAATCACATGCCTTGAACAGATTTTTAGAATAGGATCAGCATTTCCCTTTTCACATATAACATGTCTAGAGACTTAGTATGTACCTTGTCTTGGCCTTTTTGCTAACAGAGCTTTGCCTGGAAATTTCAGCCCTCTTGTGTTAATTAGCCGCTCTATGCCTCTGGTTGTGGGTTTCTCTATCGGTGGCTCAGAACTTGTGGTGATCTTGGAAGTGAAACCAGGGTTGTAGTCTCTGCTCCAAATACTCTTCAGATTAGATGGCTTCTCACTACCACATTTGTCATTCCAGCTGCGACTTCTTGGCTGCACACACTATAGCAGAAAGCAACATATAGTAGAAAAAGAATTTCTCCTGTTGTCCTCCTGCCCGCTCTGGTCAATGAAAAGTCAGCAAAATCATGTGCATACTCTTCCCTTTGGCTAAACTTCCCAATTCCTTATCAAAACATGTTCTAATTTACTTTAGCTGTTGGTTTAAGTACCTCTATATATAGTTTCATCCTTATGTAGAAATAGAAAAGAAAGTGGGTAAAGCGTAATGTAGATTCATAGCTTTACATATCCAATACAAAAGATGCCTCAAAAGATGCTCTTAAAAACTACTTAAATATATGTTCCTTTTAAGAAAAGTTAGATGTAAAATCTAAGCTCCTTGGGAGCAGGGACCTATTCATCTTTGCCTATGAAAGACTTTAAGTTGCCAGTGCCACTGGGGGAAAAGGCATAGTTCCTGGGAACTTAAGAGACCTTCTTTGTCATGAACTCTGCCGCCTATTAAGATCATCTGGTGTTGTCCAGTTATGATTGCCGCCGGCTCATCTGTTGGGATGAGCACAGAACCAGTTCGGCCCTCCTTTTCTGGAGTGCAGAAGTGGCTCGAAATGCTAGCATTTGAGCCAGTTTGGGGGCGGGGGTAGTTGGAGGGTGCCTCTTACCTGCACATCCCTGTCCCGCCACTTCCCCCCCACCAGTGCTCTCCCAAAAAGCATGAGCAAGGGGGCTGCAGCCCCGTCCCACATCACCGTGCAAATGGCTGGCGCATGGTTCTGTGCACATCCTACTCGTCTAGTGGCGAAACAGGTTCAGACCTTCATTGTGGCAGCCCCAGGGCTTTGGAATTCCAATCAAAATAAGAGCTTCTCCAACTCCAATTACCTTTTAAAAAACCCTTAAGACACATCTGTTTTCTCAGGCTTTTAATTCAAACTAACTTTAAACATTTTAGTTATTTTTATTCGGGGAAAGAGTTTTGTTTTGATATTGTAACATGTATCATGTAAACTAAACTATAAATATGATAAATAAATGGTACTACCCCATATGCTATATTATGTAATTCAAATAAGATATTTTAATATCATTTATTTAATATCATTTATTTATTTATTTATTTATTTATTTAAATATGTATGCCCCGTCCCTCCACTGCAATACTGCTCGGGGCGGCTTACAATAATAACAGACACAGATACAGGTAATTTTTTTTTTTTAAGTCAGATTAAAAACAATTATTAGGTTCAAATTAAAACTGAAAATTATAAAAAGCTAAAGAAACTACCAGATATAACAAAATGATATTAAAAAGCCTCCTTAAAAAGGTGTGTTTTAAGTTGCTTTTTAAAAAAACATTGAGGGAGGGAGCATGGCGAAGCTCTTCAGGGAGGGCGTTCCAAAGCCAAACTTTATCCAGCTTGGGGGGAAAAGACATTGGTCGACATGTTGAGCAGCATATCACATGCGGAAGGAGCTGTCCCTGCACAAAGCTGTATGCTATGTCAGGAGCACATGTTCCAGACCAGGCTTGTGGGTGTGCAACACTATTTATGATTGTGCAGCAACTGTGGAACTGCAGCACGACTGGGTGGTAATGGGAACTTTGTGCAGGAGTGCTATAGTGCACTTTCGCAAATCCAATTTTCAGCACAACTACGACATCCTCTTGCGCCAGCAGACAGAGCTTGTTCCACAGGCAATGTGCTGTTGAATATGTTAGCCATTAATGTAAAATTACTGTATCTGGAAAAACAAGTTCCATATATCATAAATATGGACAGCCAATACTTTAAAAACCTCGTTATTCTAGAAGTTTAATCCTCGGTATCCCCAACACACTTGAAATACTGCTCCCCAAGTTTTGTGTGAAAACAGCAATGGATATTCATATAGGCCTCTAGAGCATTATTCTAAGGTCGTAATATAATATTGTTCCTTGGTCAGCAGCTCATTTTGCCACTAGGTGACTGGATGAAGTATCTAGCGGAGTGGTCAACTTCCCCACCCCTGGACAGTAGGACAGCCACACTGCTGCTTCCTTCGTCTCACCCACCTCTGCCTATTAGGTGGAAAGAGGAGGAAGGTAGCTCCCTACTTGATCCCACCTTTTTTCCATTATAGAGCTCAAGGTGGACGTGGTCTTCCATCCTGGTAATACCCAGGCTTGGTTAGCTACAGCAAGGTTGCGGTATCAAGTGCCTTCTCACAGTGCCATAGGGTCCCATGACATTTGGTGCTCTCCTACTGCCTTCAGACTATACAGATCAAATCCCTTTGGGGCCAGGTTTGGCCCAGAAGTCACTAGTTGTTGTTCCCTAGTACAAGATATGCATATGTAATAGAGCTCCATGAAGCACTCAATACCTGATCAAAATACTGAAAAAGTAGATTAATGTCAAATGCTCTTCTATTGATTTAGTGCAATGGCTTCCAAGACCTATATCCTTTACTTCCCTAGTCAGGGCTTGCGGATCAGAAAATATTACTGATGCTCGATTCTTCGGGCAGCCAAGTATATTGCTCTGACTTGCTGCTCCAACAAGTCGGAGCAATGCACATCTTCATGATCTCCATACAATCTCAAAGATAATTCAGAACATGCATTTAAAAGTAAAACATTACCTGTGGAGCATCGGGGTTGTAGTCATCAATTTGCTCCATTGTATTGAGGTCTTTATTTCCAAGGGCAATTTGAAAAGCATTGCTATCACCCATGTGTCTAAGTTAATTGAGCTCAGAGAAAAATGCAGTTCTTCGGTTGGTTGTATTATATACTTGAGAATGCCATTATTTTATAAAAAGTTCATATCTCCCAAATAATCAATAAAAATACTCAGGCAGTCATTTGATAGGGGACGGGAGAAGGAAGCAGTATTCTTCACAGTTTCTTGTAAAAATATGAATGCCTTCTAATCACTTCATCCAGCACTTTACCATAAACATTAAAGCTGTATATCAGAATCTACTCTTAACTTTATTAGCGGAAGTATCAGTGAAGGAACTGTCATTCTAACAACCACCACCATTCTGCAGTCACCTGGATATTTTTGAAAGATGGCTGCAGTTTAGCACCTTCCCAAAGGGAAAAAGTATACTAAATTTAACTGATCTAGGTACAAAAAGTAAATTTCAGTTTTACAACAAACAGATAAACAATAAGAATCTGCAATCATTTCCGTAAACACATAACATTTGAATGAATGAATGAATGAATGATGATCAGAACCTTTTATGTGGAACGGTGGAGGCTCTAAACAGTTAAAACATTTGTCTTGAAATACAATAGAATAACTATGGAATGTGGTCTGAATAACTATTTAAGCAAGAAGTCAAAGGACCTACTGATTATACTGATCACTTATATTAAAATGTTACAAAAGCATGAAAATCGCAGCTCCTTGTTTTGACATGTTCTACAGCAAAAGATGAAAAGGAATGTCTACAATAGGCTTCTGTAGCTTTTAGACATATTTTAACAATGTACCCCACTATTCACATGCTATGTTGGATGATCTCCAATTAGGAATCGACAGCAGAGATTGTGACTCTGTTGATCCTTTTGGATCTCTCAGCGGCTTTCAATACCATTGACCATGGTATCCTTCCGGGGCACCTGAAGGGGTTTAAAGTGGGAGGCACGGCTGTGCAGTGGTTCTGTGACTACCTCTTGGGAAGGTTCCAGATAGTGTCGCTTGGAGACTGTTGCTCTTCAAAATAAGAGTTCCGGCATGGAGTCCCACAAGGCTCCATACTATCTCCAGTGATTTGCAGTTAGAATTCGAACCAAACCACAAAATCTGGTTTGTGTACACCCCTACTAGCAAGTATAAATTGCCCCATTTGCTAAGCAGGATCTGCCCAGGCCTGCATTTGAATGGGAAACTACATGTGAACAATGTAAAAACATAAGATCAGACCCAAGGCCTATCTAGTCCAGCATCCTGTTTCATACAGTGGCCCACCAGCTGCCTTTGGGGAGCCCACAGGCAAAAGCTGAGGGCATGCCCTCTCTCCTGCTGTGCTCCCCTGAAACTGGTACTGAAAGGTATCATGCCTCTGAGGCTGGAGGTGGCCCACAGCCACCAAACTATTCCCCTTAAGGGATGGGCTGCTCTGGGATGCATGCTTACACGCATACGGTTCCAAGTTCCCTCCCTGGCATCTCCAAGATAAGGCTGGGACAGACTCCTGAATGCAGTCTTGGAGAAGATTGTGTAGACAGTACTTAGCTAGATGGACCAATGGCCTGACTCCATATGAGGCAGCTTCCTATATCCCTATGCCTTGTACTCAGGCAGCTTATCTACTGGTCCCTCTATGTCAGTCTTGTCTATGCCATCCAGGCTTTCAGACAGAGGCTTTCCCAGCCTTTTCTGGAGATGCCAGGCTCTGAAGCTGGGACCTTCTGCATGTGAAGCAAGTGCTCTACCACTCAGCTGTAGATCTTTCGGGAACTTAAATTCCTACTAAGCAATAGGGCTTACTTCCAAGGACATGTGCACAGGATTGCAAGCTTAGAAGTATTTAACTTTGCCTGGATTCCCAGAGACTTCCCTTTTAAGGAGTGACTATAAACATGCCCTGGATTTTTCATTTAATAAAGGATACCTCCCTGCGTACAGGAGCGTTTCTGGATCAACTTCATCATAAGCATTCAAAGGAACAAGCTTCCTTCTAACTGGGTCAAATACCAACTGATAGAGGAAAGTATTGTTGGCACGAATAAATCCTTGTATGTATTCTTCAGGCACCGATATATTCATCTTCAAGTACTGCCCTATTTTCCCAATGACCTGGCAGATAAACGAACAGGTTACATAACAGACATTTTGCTTGCAAGAGAGCAGACAAATTGCTTCTGTTGTAAATAAAAGTATTTCCGCATGTTCCCCAAAACGTAATCATTTCTGAAAATAGAGAGGGGCGGGGTGAGAAAGGCTTGCATTGGACAGATGGGAAATATTTTAGGACTTCTAGCAAGCAGTTTTAGGCAATACTTTAGAGAAGAAAGTTCCAAATGTCTTTCTGCAGTGATTTGCAAATTTGAGCCAAAGGTTACACTTTCTACCTCTAGTTTTCTCTCAACTCAAATACTGCAAGGAACAACAGCAACATTAGAAATGGGCATAATTTCTAACACAAATGTTGACTATTGCCTATCTATTTAATGGGTGGATCTTGGTGCTCCTGCCCAGCTTAACCCCACTCTCAAGCCCAGCTCTTAGCCAAGATTAATAGAGCAAGCACTCCTGTAAACTGGCTGCCAGGATCATGTGTCTCCTCAGGCAGCACACAGCCTAAGGAGACAGAGAGATGGGTGCCTAGACCACCGATCTGACGGGGAATCCCCCCAAGGCACCACGCTCGTTGTTTTGTGCCTTTGGGGATATCCAGACACCAGGAAAACAAGTCCTGGACTCCTGGCAGCACGGGTTGTGTGGGCTTATGGCTTGTGCACCGAAGCAACTAACATGGATATCATCTGAGGGAAGGTAGGTTGAACCCTGCCTTCCCTCTCCCCACCCCGACCACACGGTTGTGTGAATAGCCCCACTATTTAGTCAGCCTTTAGTAATGGGGTGGCATCCAGACAAATCAATAGGCACTTCTTCCAATGAAACGAGTGCTGTACTCATGTAAGGGGTCCTTAAGAGAACATTGCACTCCTTCCATTCACAAAAAGTTTCTGCCAGTGTTCCCTCTAAGGTGTGCACAACCACACACACTCGCACATTTTTTTTAATGTCTGCTCAGTCAGTTTTAGAGCCTGCTCAGGATGAATCAGGAAGGTGCCACTCTGAAAGCATGTGTACACACACTGCCTTGATACTACTGCCCAGAGCAAAACTCATTCAGCACACAGATGAATTAGAGAGAACACTGGTTTCTGCTGGCAAAGGGTGCCACTAGATGCCACTCAATAATGATAAAGCTTCTAAATTAACAAATCAGAGCTGTTTGGACTGATGTCTCAGTGGTAACAGTAAAAAACAAATAGTTCATTTGCAAATCCAAGCAGATTTAAGTTGAACATTTTGTATCTGGGAATATAACACAAGGGACAATTAAGCTCTAGTATCTGTAACCATGTACTAAGTTTCTTAATGACTATAAGGATTTACAAATTACATGTGCTTAAGTGTATATTAACAGAAACAAAAATTATGCACACGTCAAAAAAAACAACAACTTTTGACACCTCTTTAGACAGACATCAACACAATCAATGTCTTCCCACTGCCTTCCCAGTGCCCAGAGCAATTCCTCTAAAGATTTATCCTTGCCTTTTGTTGAAAACATGAAATTTTGAAAAGAATTGTGCAAGATCCAATAAACATATTACCTTTATAATATCAGGGTTGTTAGCTATTTTTAGTAACTTGCATGCCTTGGCTAATCCAATACCATGAATTGATGGAAGGTAGTCACAACCAGACAGAATGCACATGTAACGGAACTTTTCTTCTGTGAACACATCACCAAGCTGTTTGCACATTCCTAGCCGAGCCTGATCAATTTCCAAGCCATTTCCAAACTTGTCAATTTTCAGAAACACCTTGAAAAATAAGCAAAATCATAGATGTAATGCTGAATTTTGTATCCAGACATAAGTGGCAAGAGGGAAGCCTGTAATCCATCCTTAACTATGGCTAGAAGATTACCAACACTATGTCCACACTGGGCCATGCAAGAGTAGGGAGCTGGGGTTCCATGAAGATTTGAGCCCAGGCATTGCCTTTTTAAAAGAAATTAAGCATTAGATCTTACCTACCTTTTTACACCCAAAAGCAAGAAGATCAGAATCCTCTGTAATGATAGCTTGGACGATGCCAATCTTGTTAAGGTAGGCTAACTGAGCATCAGCTTCATATGGAGCAACAATGCAGTCTATTCCTTGGGCTCGAGCAGCCTGGACAGAAACAATGCCCAAGAATTAATTAATTACAATAAAATAAAATCCGAACCTCTAATTAAAGTACCTCGAATTAATATAGGAAATCGCTTCACGAAAAGTCAAATCATTACATTGGCCCAGTGCCCTCCATTCTTACTAGTAGTGGCTCAGCAGGTTCTCAGCCCTGCTACTCAACGTCCATTAAATTGAAGATACCAGGAACTGAGCCATGTGCTGTGTCTCTTCTAAGCCTGAGCCTTACTATAAAGTGCCTTGCATGTTTTATTCACTTGGATTTTTAATCCATTTCTGCTCAACCAAGTTGATGTGGCATGCGTTTTGAACAGTTCTAATACTAAACAACTTGAAAACTTCTACCTGAGCAACTGTGCATTCACAATTGACCCAGTGCAATATTATATTGCATTTATATCCCACCTTTCTAGAAGGAACTCAGGGTGGTGTACAAGGTTCTTCCCCTGCTTTTAACTTCACAACAACCCTATAAAGGTGAGTAAGTCACTCTGGGTTGGTTCTCAAAATCTCCATGATGCTAGCAAACCAGGAGATTCCCAAGACATGCACAGTCCTGATTGCTGGTCATAAGAACCTGGAAATTTAATGGAGATTGCAACCTTAAACCAAAACGTAGATAATTAACCCAACATTGCCAGAAACTGTCAGGTTCTTATGACCAAAAGTTATGAGTGCGCACATCTTGAAAACCTCCCATTTCCCAGCATCGCAAGGATCATGCAAACCAGACTTCTCTATTAGCCTAACCCAAGATCATTCAGTGTGCTTGATTAAGGAATGGGTTTTTGAATCCAGGTCTCTTCAGTCCTATTCCACTCTAGCTGCACCACAAGCGTATTTATTGAAAAGCACAATTACCATATGTTTTAAGATCATAGGTTCCTTATCCCAAATGTTTAGATAATCAGGAGCCAAGAACATCACCTATTATACTAATTATTATTACAACACACTTTTCAATATTTTTAAATAAGTTGCAAATAGGATTAGGGAACTGCAAATGGAAGGACAGAGCAACGGAAGCACTGAATTAGCAATTGCCTTCATCATGTCAGCAGCTACATCTTTATCTGCTCTTGTCTCTTCAGCTTTTAGCTCCTCCTATTTTCCTATTTGCAGAATTGGTTTTTGGACATAATATATTTCCATGCAAAGACTTACCGTTAGGCCTTCTTACCACTGAGGTGGTAAACCCAAGTCTAAGCTTTACTACTTCAGACTGCAGGTGGGACCGACCTAGTATGCTTGAATGCCCATCCTCTTTCTTCCTTTCTCACACACCCCTCTGTGAGGGAAAAGGGTTTTTGCCTAGCCATCTCCCAGATCTGGTAGTTTTCTATGTGCAGGAAAGCTCTCCACATAAGAATATGCCATCCTATTAGTCCTCACCTGTAGTCTGAAATGATACAGCCAAGGCATAGGATTGCCACCTCAGTGAGAATTAAGCCTCATAAATACATAACTAAGTGTATACACTAACAAAGACACTAAAGACCTCTCATTTAAAAGGTATTTTAAAAATGTACTTCCAGTACCACTTATTCACAGATGTTTACTACAATTACCTGTTGGCATTGCAACAATATGTAATTAACTTAGTACATGCCCACTCTAAAGTCTGCATAATCAATTCAGGCTTATAAGGAAAACAAGGAAAGATTTGTTGTTTTTTAAAGGCAGGTAGTAGAAGAAAGTGTGCCAACCAAAATGCACTACTCACTTTAATAACTTCACAGGCCATAGCATGTGTAATGTTAATACTACGAGAAAAGCACTCTCTGGCTTCTGATAATTTCCCTTCACGGAGCAGCTGTTTCCCCTTCAAAAGACTGGCTTGCCGTTTCCTTCAAGGTAATGAAAGAAACTCATTTATTCAGGGTCACACATTCATAACATGTGGGCAGCACTAGAATTTCATGTACACACAAGCAATAGTCTATGCTGATTTTATCTCATCCTTCCGCTAGCAGCTCAAGGGGGAAATCACAGTTCTTTCCCTCTCCTGCTTTTCTCCTCACAACAACCCTGTGAGATAAGGTGGGGCCGAGAGGGAGCAGCTGATCCAAGTCACTCAGTGAGCTTCACAGACGAGTAAGAATTGGGGTCTCAGACCTGGGTCTTCCCAGTCCGAGTCCAGCATTCTCATTACCACACCTTGCTGGTTCTCTTGCTATACAGGCAGACCTCGATATTAATGGGGATTCTGCTCATGGCTGCAGCCACAGATACCAAAACCACGAATATCGAGGTATTGGGGGCTTTTGGATTGCGGGGCTTAGGTTCCCGGTCGACTTGAAAATGTCTAAAAATTGTCAAAAGTCGGCCAAATTTCAGGGGGAAACATTTTGGGGGAAGCTCCTTACCATGCTTTGCTGCTCCCCCCCCCCAAGTCATTCTGTGCCCTGGATGCCCCCAAATCAGCCAAAAATCACAGGGCTCCCCCTCTTAAATGGAGCCATGTCGAGGCTCCGATAAACTAAATGGTGGCTAGTAATGACCTCCGTGGTCATTTCCGGCCACCCCCAACCCACGGATATGTGATCTCAATGTGTTTTTCCCCTTCCACATATGCTGAGGTTGAGTGTCTTTCCCCCCAACCGTGGATAAATGAATCCATGGATAATGAGGTTTCCCTGTATAGAGTTTGAAAACCAGACATGGCATAAACAAAAAGCTAATAAAATATGAAGGGCATTAAAACCAATTCAAGTAGAAGACCTTGAAGTGGTTTTGAGCAGTCTAACTTACAATGTTCTAATCCAATTCCTAAATGCACGGAATAGCAATACACACATTCAGTATGCCTAGGCCCCCTTTAAATAAGTAGGATAGAAGCTCTTCAGTGTGCACTAAAGTCCCATGGATTTCAGTTCCATCTATCCCATTAATTATTGGGACAGACTGCAAAAGAAAGACTACCATGCATATGCATAGGAACTTTGCCACAACAGCCCTGTATGCAAATAAAAGTTCATGAGTGGACTTTTGGATCTAGCATAATGTAGTCAGCACTGGGATGTTTCACAAAACTGAGCCAAAATAACCAGCTGACAATAAATCCTTACAGAATCAAATTCCACATTCCAGTAGCATGGAAGACAGTAGTAGGTTTTACAGCTAAACAATAGATTACAACACATTGTTTGTACTGGTCAGTTTCTTTTTAAAGGTCCCTAGTAATCCCAGCAGAGAATCCTCCCAGAGGCAACTGTGCATGTCTCCTACACAGGTTGAGTATCCCTTATCTGAACTACTTGGGACCAGAAGTGTTCCAGATTGCAGATTTTTCTGGATTTTGGAATATTTGCATACTGTAATGAGATATCTTGGGCATGGGATCCAAGTCTAAACATGAAAGGTTACTGTACACTGTATTTTTTTTCCTTAGGTTTTATTTAAAGTATAAAAACAAATATACATTGAATTTACGATAACTACAGGTAGCTGTAAATGTAATGAAAACTAATTGGGAGAACATTTTCAACACAATATGTTGCTGGTCATGTTAAGACTCAAACATGGCATTTTAGGTGGAGATGAAATTCAGATTTCATGTGAAAATAATGTTTTGTTGGTGTTGTGGGCGCACGTCATGGTGGTTTCCGGATTTTGGAGCATTCTGGATGTCCAGATTAAGGATACTCAACCTGTATTTCTTTATAGATTGCAAGTTCCTTTGCAATCATTATGGAATCATTTTTTCCATTCCTTTTTCTACATAAACTACTTTGTGAATTTTTTGTTGAAAAGCAGTGCATAAATAATAATAATAATAATAATAATAATAATATAGGTTAAGATATAATTTATCATTTTTATCCAGGAAAAACCATTGAATAATAGCTGTAATAAAGACCTGGCTTTTTCCTTTATACAAAATCTGAACTATTTAAAACATAGTTACATCCAGACACACTAATACCAGCTGCCTTTGGAGAACGTGCAAAGCATTACACTACAAACAATCTTCTAAAGGTGATTTTAAAAAATAGTAATGGAACCTGCAGAACCTGCTAACTTTGCAAAGAGGCTCCTTTTAAAGCGGTGACTTTTACATTTGTCCCTATCCAACATGACCACATAATCCCTCCCGTGGCTGTTGCTGGTGTCTTTTTATACTGTGGGCCTTTGGAACAGGGCACCATTTAAGTTCTTTTTCTATGTAAACCTCTTTGAGAACTTTTTTGTTGAAAAGCAGTATATAAGTATTCATAATAGTAATAAATAACAATGGTTTGAATTTATAGGGTCCTCCATCTCCAACAACACTATGTACCAATGGACTTACTCTCTTCGTGACTTTTCAACTTCCTTTTTGGAAGGCAGGGTACATCCATCAAATACTAGAATTGGTTTGACCCCAAATGACAGAAGCATATTAACAAGTTTCATGCAGTAAACAACATATCTGTGAAAATAAAACATAGCTGTCACACATCAAGCACAAAGTGTTCATCTCAACACTGGAACATAAAATTACTCGAGGAAATCCAACTCCAGTGATGTTAAAAAGGCAAACTTCGCTTTACTTTGGAATACTAAAACTTCACCCTGGTAGCCTAATCTCGAGGATCAGCTGGAGTTGCAATGTCAGTGCTGTCTCTGAAGTGCAATTTATGTCTTGCCCTCTGAAATGAATGAAGAATGTGCACTAATAATGCTCTTTGAATTAACAGGATATGAAAGCATTCTACAGGATAAGCATGTTGCTTTGTTTCATCTTTTATGACTTTGAACTTCTTTAGTCACTGATATTCTTTTAAAGAACCCCCGCCCCCTTTTCCAGATGGAATGATGTTTGGCTGCAATCCCATGCACAAGCTGCTTATATCCTGTTTATGTCACTGGGATTTAAGCAACCTATCACAAGCCTCTGCAAACACTCTAAAGAGCAACAACAAATAGAGATTTTTTCATCCTGGTTAAACATCTGACAACACACTGTATACATCTATTATTCCCATTTCTCTTGTTAGCCAGTAGCATCTGTCCAGATCTCAGCATAATATATGAAAACATGCTGTGTTTTCATGCAGCATGAAATGTGTTTTCCTTTAACATATGAGCCCTAGATTTTACATGAAAGACCTCAAATTGCAAACTATTTACCCTAGAAGAGTCCACAAAACAACTTCACCTACTCTGTAAATGGGCTGTGCTTTTCGCAAAGACACGCCCTATATAAACAAAACTAATGCTGCCAGTTCAATTGCTTTAAACGTACTGATCTGTGGGTTCTCCTCTGGCTAGCTTTTCAGCACACGCGTAGGCTCCTTTGTGCAGCCAGCAGTAAGTATCCACAGCAACAACTTGTCCTTTATACTTCTTTACATGGGTGGATTCAGCAGCCTCTTTGATGAACTGGAGCAAACCGTGGATCCCCATGATTCTGCTTCACTCAGAATTAGAAAACTAGTAAGGAAAAAGAAAGCAATATAAAACTAGTTGCTACTACAAATATTTTAAATAAATCCTATAAGCCCTCTCTAGGTAAGATGTGAAACACAGGCAAAGATATTACTTATACCTGATTAGTGTAGGATGTAAACAGATCTGTGGCACATCTGCTTTGAAAGACCCACATTTTACAAGCTAAACGCAGAATTACACAACTGAAGCCACCAGCAGATTGAATGATATGAACTGGTGGCTAAGATGCTGGTAAAGTAAAGGTAAAGTGTGCCTGCAAGCTGATTTCGACTCCTTGCACCACAGAGCCCTGTGGCTTTCTTTGGTAGAATACAGGAGGGGTTTACCATTGCCTCCTCCCGTGCAGTATGAGCTGATACCTTTCAGCATCTTCCTATATCGCTGCTGCCCAATATAGCAGCAGTGGGGATTCAAACCAGCAACCTTCTGCTTGTTAGTCAAGCATTTCCCTTCTGCACCACTCAATCCCCAAATTTACACTCAGATTCTATACTAATTCCTATTCAGAAGAGCTCTTTCTATCTCAACCTTTTTTTCATCTCATGTCAGATCCGATCTAACCAAATCAGTAAAACACTGCCAGAACTATGATCTCAGGGGAAACACTGGCTGTTTTACCTATCTTCGTAGCTGGTGAATGACTTTTCCTTCTGAGCTGGTATCCTAAAAACTCTCCCCTGCACCTCCTGCAACCAGGAACTGATAGATGAAAATCTAGCAACTCAAACATGACACTCAAGTAAACCCTAGGAGAATGGTCTCTAATTTTTAGCTTGATCTACAAAATAAGAGCAAACTAGCCATCTCTTAACAGAGTTAAGCATCATAGTAGGAAATAGCATTTAAGAAATGACAACAGGTTGGATCTCTCCCCTGCCATCTCATTTATCTCAATACAATTTTACACGTGGATTTGCCGGTTTTAAAGCGGCAGTTCTGCAGTTACTAATGCTCAGTGCCACAGGCATCAACCAAAAGCAGATTTAACCGGATCAGGACTGCAGCCTTAGGCCTCAGCCCTATATCACACTCTCTTGGGGGAAAGCGCCATTAAACTCAGGAGGCCTTGCTCGGGCTGCAAGTACTTAGCTGCGCGTACAGTTAAGCGGAAAGTATTCCATAATCCAGAGTAACACATCAGGCGATATATGTACCCTGTGATTTTAATGGAGTTTTACTGGATTTTAATGTTTGTGAACTACCTTGGGGTGAGTTTTAAGAAAGGCGGTATAGAAATTGAACTATAAATAACATAAGCAAATAAATACCCTAAGTAACCGGGAAGCGGGGGCGGGTGGGTGCAGACTCGGAAGGCGGCAGGCAGGTGTGCAAATGTGTCTGGCGCATCAGTGCGTGCAGGCAGGCAAGCAAGCATATTCGACTTTCTCCCACCGGCTGGTCTAAGAAGTTTCCTCCCGCCCCCAGTTAGGAAAAGTTACACAGGCTTCCCCACCCCCCGCAAAAAGAAAATCAAAACTTTCCACCAATCCAAGTCCCAAGGGAGTTAAGAACGGGGGCTGGGAGGGGGGCAGAGAAGAGAGGGCGCCGCCCGCGACCCCCACCTGCTCACCTACCGATGATCCCAATATCTTGGGGTAGGGGAGGAGAGAGCAGCGACCGTTGATGACAGCAGCTGCAGCTGCACAAGAGTCGGCACCGTCCACGTGGGAAGAGCAGCAACAGCAGCAGGCCACGGTAACTTCTTGCAAGTCTTTTCAACCCGCGCGCGCTTTCCAAGCTTTCGGACCACCTCCTAAGGCCCTCCTCTCTCTGTCCTCCCGCCAGCGCCAGCCAGCCTACTGGATGCAGAGAAGCTGCACGGACTACATCTGCCGCCATGCAGTGCGGCTGACAGGACAGAGACTGAGCATGCCTGGAGCTTTTCGAGGCATGCTGGGCAATGTAGTGTGCGCTGCTTGCTTGCTTGTCTATACTACTTGCTCACCCGCCTGCGGGCTAAGAGTCATTGCCGGTGAATCGACCGAGATTAGATAAACACAGGATTGCAGCCATGACCAAAAGTACTTCGTTTCCGTCGCCGCCGCCGGTCGCATGCAGGGTAGGGCCCCGTTTGTTTCAAGGGTGTAAAGCACTTGCGTACATTAGGCTGGAAGTAAGATTATGATTTTGCTTCCAACGACCTGGTTGCAAGTATGCTGTCAGCTCAGCTACCAACAGGGAAGAAAAGGCTCCACCCGAATGCTTCCTCCTCCGGCTCTCCGCTTAGTTTTGTTATCCACGTGACGTCACGTGGCGGCTGCTGCTGTCTGACGTTCAGAGCTGAACTTGAAGTTGATCGCTCATCGGCAACGCGGTTGGAACGCCCTGGAACGTGTGAAATAACTAAGGGACTATCTCGGAATCACTCTTTACATCGTCTTAACATAAAAGAACTTTTTAATGACTTGAATATTTGAACAGCACCAAGGTCATTTGGGAATTGCCCTTTTTAAGGAACTGTATGTTTTGTGCTTGGTAGAACAGCCCTGCTGGAAAGGGGAGGGGAAGCATAAGAATTGAGTTGTTTCTGAATAAAGTTTTGGTTAAACCAAATTAAGACTACTTCATGCAGGGCAGGATTAAGCTAGTGTGGGGCCTGTAGCATATGCCCCAAATTAAAAAAATGCACATAAATATTGAAACATAAATTATTTACTTGCATAGTAAAGTAATTCAATTTTTTCATTTGCCTAGTGCCCCACCACCACCAACCATGCTTCCACTCAGCTAGTCAACAAACTTTGCAAAACGCACACACACACTCTTTTGTGACTCCTGACCATGCGTTCTCCTTTGGAGTTATTTTCACAAAGAGAAAGGGGGTGGGGAACAAAACTCTGAATGTTTAAATTAAAAGGTTCTCAGGAATTCTGTACTTTTGAGAAATCTGAACCTATTAACAATTTTGGCACACAACAGTGGATGTTTGATTCCAATGTGTGCAGAACATATTGGATCCCAGCAGCCATCATATTAAAAGGGCCATTTGACAATATTAAGAATATATGTTTAACCTCTTGTGCAAGCCTGACAGGAAAGCAGATGTATATTTAAAATAGTTGATGCATTGCAAATGAATGTGATTATGATGAGGTGCATTAGCAACTTCCATGAAAATAGAAGTATCCAAAAGACAATCTTTCGCAGGAGACACAGCCTCTTTCAAGCTAAATTACACTAACATGCTTAATATTAAAAAGAGGAAATGCACAAATCATTCAGTGCAACCCTAAGCATGTTTACTCAGAAGTAAGTCCCACTGAACTCAATGAGCCTTACTCTCTAGTAAGCGTGTTTAGGTTTGCAGCCTCCGTTTATCTTTGGACAATTTCAACGGGCATCCCAATGTAAAGCTAATGAAGTTGGCAATGCAGCAGTAGTTATTTCAGTTCTAGAGGAGAGGAAAGGAGCTCACCTTAAATTTGGCAGTTCCTTTTATTTTTATTTATTTATTTTTACATTTCTATACCGCCTTTCGTTAAAAACACAACCACAAGGCGGTTTACAAAAATTAAAACATACAATAAAAAAGCAATAAAAAACATCAAGCTAAAAACATATAAAAACAGCCATAAAAACAATACAACAGATAAAAACACACAGAAGCCGCAGTAAAATTATGTAAAAGCCTGGGTAAAAAGCCAAGTCTTTACAAGCTTTCTAAAAGCTGTGATGGAGTCCGAGGAACGAATGGCCACTGGGAGAGCATTCCAGAGTCTAGGAGCAGCAACAGAGAAGGCCCTGTCTCGAGTGCACGACAGCCTGGCCTCCCTCATTGTCGGCACCCGGAGCAGGGCCCCGTCAGATGTCCTCATCAGGCGGGCAGCAACCCTTGGGAGCAGGCGGTCCCTCAAATACCCCGGGCCCAAACCGTTTAGGGCTTTAAAGGTCAAAACCAGCACCTTGAATTGGACCCGGAAACGAACCGGCAGCCAGTGCAGCTCTTTCAAAATGGGGGTGATATGTTCCCAACGGGCAGCTCCGGATAAAACCCTAGCTGCCGCATTTTGTACCAGCTGCAGTTTCCGGATATTCTTCAAGGACAGCCCCACGTAGAGCACGTTACAGTAATCCTTGAAAAGCAATGATCACAAATTCCCTCCCAACAGCACTAGATACTAAAGGAGGATATAAGTGACCTTACCCAACAAGACCGTGATATAAGCTCCCCTCAATTGATCCACTAAACTTTGAGACTCCTCTTGCCGTGCATCTGAGTTACTTCCGGTTTTAATGGTAAGCCATTATTAGTCATGAAGTGGTTCTAGCATGGGCTGTTATTAGTCATGAAATGGTTCTAGCATGGTTCTCATTATTTTTTATTGATTGATTAAGTGCCGTCAAGTCGGTGTCGACTCTTAGCAATCACATAGATAGATTCTCTCCAGGATGATCTGTCTTTAGCCTGGCCTATAAGGTCTATCAGTGGTCCATTCATTGCTGTAAGTTGTAAGTGGATTGCTGTATCTAGCCCCATCAATAGAAGTTGCTCTTCATGCATTCATTCTGAAGCTATTTTGTTACTTAATGCAAAACAATATACAATGTCTCATACCATGCCTCCTACTATGCGTGTTTATTTGGATGTAAGCTCCACTGTGTGCATAAATTGTGTGCACTGTGCACAGCTTTAATCTTTATTTTGTTCATCTTATATCGATGGGGTAGTATCTTTAAATCTTTTAGTGACTAATTTAATGCTTTGTATGTGCTTACTGAAGATGTTTTAATGAAGGGGTTTTGCACAAATTGCAGGTTTGTGAGGGGAAGTCAGTGTATGTCATGGTTCATCTGTAAATGAACTGTCACTTGTGTGCAAAATATTTTATAGGAGAATTTTTTTGTAATTTAACAAAAAGGTGAAATGACAAAATTAAAGGTTAAGGTTTTGTAATTTAACATGGTTTTGTAATTTAACAAAACAATGTCAGGATCAAAAATATATTCATAGTTGTCACCTCTTTAACAGTGATGTGCAGTGTGCAATATGACCAGTTTTGCAACTGAAAGGGATGCAAATATGTTGGTTTAAATATAGAACTCATGTTTTGCACATCACTTGCTACTTCTATGGTGTTAGAGCATCAGTTATAAAACCTACAGTCAAATACCGCCCAAAATAGCTACACAGTTGAAAATCAGTAGTTTGCTATAAAGTTTGAGTGAAGGTTGTGCAATGAAGAAATATTAAAGAAAATGTTTTATCTATCAAAATCAGGTTGATGAAGATATGGGCTTTAACTGATTGAAAAGAGCTTTATGGTTTGTGAACACTGACATGTATATGAGAAGATTATAAACATGATGGTGCATGGGGATTTAAAAGTCTCTCATAAGCATATCAGATTCTCACCCCACTTTAATGAAGCATGTTGACTAAACTTGTGCAATAAGATCCTATGTAAGTTTACTTGAACACAAGTAGCACTGTGTGCAGTGGGGGTTTTCACAGATAAGTGTGCACAGGACAGCAGCATTAAAAATGTAAGAGAAGCTGTACAGTCTGAAACAAATGATTTCCCCACTCCAGAACCATTCCTTCAATAATGCTAAATCCAGATGGTGGAAGAAGTTCCTTTCCTTACCTTAACTATTAAAGGTGGATCTACAGATTATCCCATCTAGATAGTTATTTTATTATTTTTATAAAGCCCCTTGTATAGTCCACGATGTTTAGTTCTTTTCTGGAGCCAGTTGCTGCTATCCGTTACTATTTCTGATAGAAGAGGTGTGGATGATTCCTTTGGTATTTGTTGTATGCTGTGAGTCTGTCTAACATGTTGTGTTGATTTAATTGGCTGCCCTCAAAATGTGAAAGGGTAAACAATGGCTCCCTATCCCTGGTTTTCCAGTTTGAACATGCTTTCCTGATGGGGAGCACTGCCAATCTTCCACAGAGCCTCACCTTGCTAGTTTGTAGTGCAGGCTGGTCCAAAATAAACCGGAGATCATCCATGATTTGATCTTGAATGAAGGAGCTGACCTGCTATGCATTACGGTGACTTGGTCAGGGGAGGCTAGTAGTCCAGTCAGGTTCCAGCTTCAACCAGCAAGATACTCTGTGGTGCAGCAGGTGAGAGGATGTGGGTGAGGAGGTGGTGTGGCTATAGTCTATAAGGGGGGTGGGGAACCTTGGCCCTCCAGCTGTTTTTGAACTACAACTCCCATCATCCCCAGCTGGAGGGGCCATGGTTCCCCACCCCTGATCTATAAGGACACTGTCTCCCTTACCAGGATCCCTTTCAGGGAAATGGCCCATACTGAGTGTCTGTACCTACGCCTAGGGACCAAGGATAGATTGGGACTACTGTTGGTATACAGATTACCCTGTTGTTCAATGGAGTCCCTAACTGAGCTAACAGACCTGGTTGCAGGATTGGCTTGGAGTCATCCAGACTGTTGGTGGTGGTGGACTTCAGTGTTCGCTATGCAGCCGGGTTGTCAGGAGCAGCTCAGGAGTTCATAGCGACCATGATGACAATGGGCCTATCCCAAGTGGTCTCTGGACCGACTCATATTGCTGGTCACACACTTGATCTGGTCTTTTACTCTGATGAGGGTGGTATTCTCTGGGTGGGGACTCTTGTTATTTTCCCACTGCTAAGGACCACCATCTGGTTAAGATAGGACTTGCATCCACAACCCACCTCTGCAGGGATGAAGGAACCATTAGGTTGATCCACCAAAGAAGGTTATTAGATCCAATAGGATTCCAAGAAGCCTTGGAAGGGCTTCAAGTTGGCTCTGTCGATGATTCTGTCAATGCTCTGGTGCAAACTTGGAATAACAAACTAACTAGAGCAGTAGACACAATCACTTCTAAGAATCCTCTCCGACTTGCTTCAAAATTAGCCCCATGGCATTTGGAAGAATTACAGGAGCTGAAGCGGCGAGGTAGACAACTAGAGCAGCTAATGGAGAAAGTCTAGACGTGAATCCAACCGGTTACAACATAGAGTACATTAAAGATCTACAGTATGCTCTGGAAATACACATTACGAAGAAGCAATACTTTTCTGCCCGGATTGCATCCGCAAGTTCACGTCCAGCAGAGTTCTTTAGGGTTGTGAGAGGTCTAATATGAGCCCCTCCCCCTTGAATCCAAATTTGGAACCATCGATTATGCACTGTGACACTTCTAATGATTTTTTTCGTAAATTGCTCATATTTGGGCCAAATTGTATTCTACAATTAGGACAGAGTCTATTGTGGAGGTATCCAGCAACTCCTCTTATGTGATCAGACTGGATCACTTTCAGTTTGTGACTCCTGAGGACATGGGCAAGCTGTTTGGGACTGTGCGTCGTACCAACTGCTCTCTTGACCTTTGCCCAACTTGGCTTATTTTATCTAACAGATTATTGGAGAGAGTCTGGTAAGCATGATAAATGTTTCTCTGAGGGAGAGTAGGATGCCTCCTTATCTTGAGGAGGCTATCATTAGACAATACTCGAAAAAACCTACATTGGACCCCTCAGGCAACTATGGGTCCATCTCTAATCTCCCATGGTTGGGCAAGGTGATTGAGAGGATGGTGGCCTCAGCTCCAGACAGTCCTGGAGGAAACTGATTAGACTCATTTCAAACTGGCTTTCAAACAGGCTTTTGGGTTGAAACTGCCTTGGTTGGCCTGATGGATAGTAATGATGGGAAAGATTTGAGGGAGGATTGGGCCTCACTTAGAACAACTGCTGGGAGGGTGAGCCTTTCCTAATAAGGGAAAAACATCAGGAAAATCAAAACAGAAGGACCAGTCCAGAGGACTGGGCAGAAACTATACTCGCAGCAGCAGAAGAAAAAGGTTTGTTCTGTCCAAAGAGTGCCATGAGGAAGCAGCAGGTTGAGAACATAGAGAAGCTGCTGGGGAAATGAGAAAGGAGGTTGGAGACAGCAGGAATGCCCCTGCCTGTGTGTAATAAGATAGGGACTAGTTCAGTTGGACACGTTAGGGAAGTTGTTTTCCATTATTGTATTGTTTGAATCTGAGTTGCCTGGTTAATGAAAAACTTCTCTCTCTCTCTCTCTTACAAACTACTTTATGAAGAGACAATTGTTCTTTTTGCATACTCTTGGTTTTTTAAAAAAAACCTAATAATAAACCCTTGTTGGTGAAGTGTTCTACTCTTCATTTTGGTTCTGACAAAATGTCACACACCTCTGGAGGCCTAGGAATGCTCAGCACCTTCTAGGGTTTGCCACTAGATACCCCAGGAATCTTATATGGAGAGAGTGGTTTGTCCCACATTAAAATAAAGTGGATGGTGGCAGCATTCTGTGAATCCCTTACAGTCAAGGATTCATCACAGTGTCTCCTGAGGAAGATGGGATTAGGTGGCACTGTTCTACAGTGGTTCCAGTCCTACCTCTCAGGTAGATTCCAGATGGTGTCACTTGGAGACTGTTGCTCTGCAAAGCAAGAGTTAGTGTATGGAGTTCCACAAGACTCCATACTGACTCCAATGCTTTTTAACACCTACATGAAACTGCTGGGAGAGATCATCGGGAGATTTGGTGCAGGGTGTAATCAATATTCCGATTGATTTCTCCTTATCAAGTTCATCAGGAAATGGCATAACCTCCATAAATGCCTGCCTGGAGGCAGTAATGGGCTGGATGAAGGATAACTAACTGAAGTTGAATCCAAATAAGATGGAGGCATTGATTGTGTAGGGGGTCAAGACGCGAGAGATGGTTCAGATCTGCCTGTTCTGTATGGGGTTACACTCTCCCTGAAAAATCAGGTACATAGCTTGGGACTGCTCTTGGATCCAAAACTCTCTAGTTTCTCAGGTTGAGGCAGTGGCCAGGAGTGCTTTTTATCAGTTTCAGCTGATACGCCAGCTACGCCCATTTCAGGAGGTAACTTTTCCTGAAAACAGTAGTACATATGCTGGTAACATCCAAGCTTGACTGCTATAATGCATTCTACATGGGGCTGCCCTTGTATGTAGTACAGAAACTACAACCGGTACAGAATGTGGTAGCCAGGTTGGTCCCTGGGACAGTCCAAAGGGACCATTTAACACTGATTCTGAAAGAACTGCACTGGCTGCTGATGTTTCTGAGCGAAATAAAACATGCTGGTCATTGCCTACAAAGCCCTGAATAGCTTAGATCCAGGGTATCTAAGAGAGCGCCTTCTTTGTCATGAACCCTGCCAACTATTAAAATCATCTGGGGTTGTCCGGTTACGGTTACCACTGGCTCGTCTGGTGGCGACTCAAGGACGGGCCTTCTCTGTGTCTACCTCAGTGCTTTGGAATACGCTCCCTGTCACAATAAGAGCTTCTCCATCTCTAAGTGCCTTTAAAAAGACCCTTAAGACACACCTGTTCTCCAAGGCTTTTAATTAAAATTAATTTTAAATTAATTGTTTTGTTCTGTGTAAGTTTTAATTGTTTTTTATTTTTATATTGTAACTTGGATTGTGTACACCGCCGATGGATGAATAATGTAACTAATTGCAGGTTTATACCATCCATATGGAAGTGTCTTCTGCTTGATCCTTTGCTCATATGTACAACTGTTCCCATATGTAAGGCACCCCTGTTGGATTGCAGAACAAATTTTGATTGTGGTTCTATGGTCCCGCTGCACGGTTCCAACATGCTGTAAAGCATAAATGTCACAGCCTTTCATGTTAAGAAAGCCTCCCAATGGTAAAACGACAGCAAATGTGAATCCATGCTTTTGCTGCTATCAGCATAGGAACTAAATTGCCCACTCTTGACTGCAAGTTCTTAACCTCTTAGAAGAAGCAGATTTTGCTTGATATTTTGTTTACGTGTGCAGCAGTATATTTCCACCTACATACAGGGATATTACAAAATTCCTCACTGAAATTTGTGTTGAAACATATGGTGCATCTCCAGGGTTGATTTGATTTAAATCAAATTGATTTAAATCATGATTTAAGTAGCTTCACAGCAGGACTCAATTTTAATGAATTAAATCACAGCTTAAATTACTAGTCAGGAAGGTTATATTTAAATATCATTTTCAATAAAAGTACATTCTTGTCTAATATAACTTTATTCAATATTTAGAGATAGACGTAGATTTCATCTTTGGAAGGTAGGTACATACTATAATGGGTACACACTGCTCCTAATGCTGTTTTATTCGGGCAGCCAGGCTTTATATTTTATTGTTGCACTGTTTGCATTTTGCATACATGCCTTTCTTACAGGTACAGAAACTTTATTAAAATATTCCCAAATTGGGTCTCTTTTATGGCCTGCTATCATTCCCTTCTAGAATGGAGGGATACACTCAGAAAATGTTGCCTCAGGACTGCATGAATATGTTCTACTCACTTTGGGTTTCATTTTCTATTCCTCTCCCGTCCCTATCCCATGCATTTATATCCAGACTCCTCCTCCCTGCTTAGATCTACTCCATCCCCCCAAATCCTCTACTCATTCATTCATTGACCTTCTTTGTCTTTACACTTGGGGATAAGGGTCGCTTCCCAGCAGGCTGACTTTTAAAAGATATGGACGTATCTATGGATTCTATGCATTATATTTGTGGGGAAATATGTATTTAAATATACATAGCTTGCAATAAATTATTGCACCAGCTGGGAGAGGACAGAAAATATAGCAAAGTATCTGGAAGATGTGGATTGGGCTGGTGGTGGGGAATCTCAGGATTCGTAGCAGAGAGCGGAATGGAAATCAAAGGAAACCCTGCAAAGTTTGGGTGGAATGGAAAGAGAATGAGTGATCTGAAAACTGTTTGATTTCAGCACACATTTTGATTATGGTTCTGAGTGCTGAAACAACATTGGCTATGATTGTGGACCCTTTGCTTTTTCTCATTCTGTTCAATGTGCTCCTATGCTTGCTTTTTAAAAAAACTTGAATATTTGATCAGAGCTCGATTTGTCTTTATGGATTTAAAATGGGAAAGAATGATTTCCATTTCTGTCACAGTTGGCTTCCGTCTTCGTGAGAATCTGTACTAAAAATGGCTTCAGCATGGCTTGTCCTCAGTATGACCCATGCAGCAGAGGCTTCCTGTCCTCTGCCTTTTTGACAAGGATTCTTCTGCTTGTTAGTTTAACAGAAAGTGACTTTAAGAGGCAAATGCAGGGCTGGAAAAGACACTAGGTTTTTTAGGTAACTGTGTTTCTAAGTAGTTCTAAAGTTCTTGCTCTTGTTAATTCAGTATGGGGAAAATGGGGAGCCCCTTCACACCAGGCAAGAGACAGTGTGTAAATGTATGACTGGTGCATGGAGTTCATAGCTGCCCCTCAGTTCCTATTTTGCATGCATAGAGTGAAAACTTGGGGGAAGGTCATACTGATGAAGAAGTGTAATGTGCTGTTGACAAACACACATTCTTTGCAGCTTTGATGAAACTCCCTCTTGTTAATCTGTGTCCCTCCTACTTTCCAGGGATCCTCTACAAACTCCCATTCTCCATATTCACTATTATAACAATAACTGCACATACGGTTACTTTTTAATGCTTGTAGAAGAGCAGAGTTGATTTAGGTATGGGTAGGACAGTCCACACAATCACAATGTTCTAGGGTTCTGTAAGAGTATCCCTGCCTTGTTTAATTCTAAATATCAGTATATTTTTTGTAGATCTGTGAGTTTTTTTAAAATGTAAATATATGAATTAAACAGGAGTATCTTACTTACCTTACAAAGGTGTAAGGGCCTGAAAACAAAACCAGCCAGACTTTAGAACATAAGAACAGCCCTGCTGGATCAGGCCCAAGGCCCATCTAGTCCAGCATTCTGTTTCACAAATTGGCCCACCAGATGCCACTGGAAGCCTACAGGCAGGAGTTGAGGGCATGCCCTCTCTCCTGCTGTTACTCCCCTGCAACTGGTATTCCGAGGCATGCTGCCTTTGAGGCTGGAGGTGGCCTATAGCCCTCCGACTAGTAGCCGTTGGTTGGTCCTAAATTTCTTGGCAATCAATTTCATGGGATGACCCCGGTTCTAGTGTTATGTATGTGAGAGGGAGAAAAATTTCTCTTTCTCCACACCATGCATGATTTTATAGACCTCTATCACAGCACCCTTCAGTCATCTTTTTTTCTAAACTAAAAAGCCCCAGGTGTTGTAGCCTTGCCTCATAAGAAAGGTGCTCTAGGCCCCTGATCATCTTGGTTGCCCTCTTCTGCACCTTTTCCAGTTCTATAATGTGCTTTTTTAGATGTGGTGACTAGAATTGTATGCAGTATTCCAGGTGTGGCCACACCATAGTTTCGTATAAGGGCAATATAATATTAGCAGTAAGGGGAGTATTGGGTTCATAGGGGAGTATTGGGTTCATCTGGAATAAAGCAGTGAGCTCAATCTGGGCCCAGGAGGGAAACATTGGTGGGATCAGGACCATGAAAATTCAGGGCAGACAGGAAATAAACAGATTAGATTAGGACTAGGTAAAGACAAAACATTTTCATTAAGGTATTTTCATGGTTACAGAACTGAGGAAGGCATGATCAAGGAGCTCCCGGTATATGCTGCAAGAATGCACTTCCTTTTATAAGGCCTAATTAAAGGCTGGAGCCACAACCAAATTAATGCCAAGTGACTAAAAATTAGCAGAGCTGTGAAGAGTGATCCCTGACAAAGAAGTATAACTTTTTTGTCCACTTACTCTTTTTCTGAAAACCGTCTGCAGAAAAATATTTTGATATTAATGTGCATAGGAACCTAGCATTCATTATAGGTTAACTTTTGTAAACTGAATTTAAAAACTAAACTTACCATCAATGTTCTGTTTTCTGTCTAACCAGGCTGGTGACATGCAAAATGTAATAAAATAATCTCACACTGGCCAGGCTAGGTGGAATCAGAACAGACATGGGAGACCTTTAATGGATGCTTTAGTGGTTCAGGACATACACAGGAGACCTTTAATGGATGCTTTGGTGATGCTTCAAGTTCAGACTCAACACCTTCATCTTTCAATTCACTGCAAGCCAGTTCACTGGAGGAATAATAGTGTATTCTCGAAATGTGTTGTCTAACACATCTTAAGTAGCACTTTACAGAATTCAGGAGCATCGTATATAGTGTAACACTGACATTTCACTACATTGGTTTAATAGTTCTCCTCTAGTCCTAGTGATGTGTTCTCAGGAGCAGGGCTATATAGCCACCCTTGCACAGTTAAAACTGCTCACAATAGAACGTGTAGGCTGTGCTTGGATTTAAGCAGTTTAAGATATTTGAATTTAGAATGTGACTTCTTCCTAGGGCTTCCTGGCAAGGTTTAACAGACACTTAATAGGGACAGTGGGGTCTGTTTCTTCTCTCTCGCTCTCTTTTCCCCGGTAGCTTTTAATTACTTTACTTTTAAGCAAAGGCAAAAGTTTATCAGTTAGGTTGTGCTACATGGGTAGCGCTCTGTAAAATAGAATATCCTGGAAAACTGTTTGGATGCTATAGAATCCAGAGGAAAGAGTTGTGGCATGCAAGGGCAAGGCAGTGGAGTAGAATCAGGAAATTGAACGATTTAATGAGAGAGATATTATTTACAGAGAAGCACGTGCAGTCTGCCTTCAGTGCTCTTGCTGCTGGCCTCACCTCTACTCCAGGACTAGAATAAAAGGAACAAAAGCAACATTCAAAAGTGGCCTGGATCAAAGAATGGATTAACCAAAAACACCACATGTGTTCCCCTGCCTCTTTGGTCCATCAGCTGGTTACCCAAGTGGGAAAGGACTGCAATGGTGTGATGTCTTTCCATGAACAATCTTCACTTTAATAATCTCCTAAGTAAACTGTTGAAGTGAATGTGACATAAGTTAGAATGGGTAATCACACAAAAATTAGAGCCTGTGTTTTGGAGGCTTCTTTCTACAAGCCTCCCCTCAGATCAAAATGGTCTTAAATAGCATTGTGGTGGCAGTTAGAAGAGGGAGGGACCACCTGAACTGAAGTCACTGGGTGCTGGTAAAGCAGCTCTCACCAGGTCTCCCCTCCCCTAAGATTAAGATTTGGACTTCATTCTCTTTCACATTCTGTTTAGTTAATTTCCTTTTGCAGTATTCTATGTGTCAATAAAGTAGCTATCAAACTTTGTCATAGTGAGCCATCAAGTTGAGTCCAAAATATTTTGAGGGCTTGAATGATTAAACCAAGGTTTACGGTTCAGCTGGTATCTCTTTAGTCCTATTCACAGGTTATTTTTATTTTATTTTTATTTTTACATTTTATATCTCGCTCTTCCTCCAAGGAGTCCAGAGCGGTGTATTACACACCTAGGTTTCTCCTCACAACAACCCTGTGAAGTAGGTTAGGCTGAGAGAGAAGTGACTGGCTCAGAGTCACCCAGCAAGTCTCATGACTGAATGGGGATTTGAACTTGGGTCTCCCCGGTCCTAGTCTGGCACTCTAGCCACTCGTATAGTCAGTATACAATGTATACAGGTCTATACGCAGATCTATACGCAGCTACAGTTATTCACATGCAAAGCTGAATGTAGCAGTACACTTCGTATTTGTATTCTGCACTTCACGGCCCCCCTGTACCAGATTCATTTTTAAATGAATGCAGATATAGTCACATAAAAACATGTATGTACAGAATCTGGATGCAGGTGCGACATAATGTTTACGTAGGAATATTGTTTCATCCCAAATACAGTGACTTGGATCTAGCTGTGCCTAGCATGAGTAAAAAGACACTTCTATTCATGCAAAAGAGCTTCAGAGTCTCTCTC
The DNA here is from genome assembly GCF_027244095.1 of Hemicordylus capensis. Classification (NCBI taxonomy): domain Eukaryota; kingdom Metazoa; phylum Chordata; class Lepidosauria; order Squamata; family Cordylidae; genus Hemicordylus; species Hemicordylus capensis. The sequence continues at coordinate 385,757,254 of NC_069657.1, read as the reverse complement.
CAACTCTTCCTCTCTTTGCTCCATATCTTACACAACATCTGAAAATTTACAACACTCAGGGCCAGTTTTTCAGGGTGCACAGGAGACTGCTGCAATAATAAGTGAGTTAGGAAAGCCCCATTCTATAGGTGGAACCCCACCTACAGTTGCAAGAATCCAGTTGTTCTCTACATGCTCTCCCTGTACGTATCTGTTTGTTCAAAACAAAGATTCAGAAAGCATTAGTTTTGCACTGCTCTCAAGGATTTATTTTCACCAATGTTAATTGCAACATCTCTTACAGTCTCTTGATTTTCATTCTCGGTCTTGAAGCACTGGGGATGGAAGAAGGTACAGGCACTGATGTTTGACTGCTTTTTGCATCTCTTCTATCAGTTAAACGTGATGGCTGTAAGAGAAAGAACAGTGCATATACTTATTTATATCAGGTTTAATGCCAAATAACGAAATGATTGGTCACTGTGTGTGCATGCACATGTTATGACAACCTCTGCACAAGATCCTGAAAAGATGATATCCGACCTATTACCTGGGGTTAAATTACTGTGGTAGGAGATACAAATTTAGTCTCCTTTTTCTTCCTTCTGTCTTCCTACAATTTGTCATGACCTTCCAATAAATTATCCTACACTTGCTTTTGGTCAGCCACAGCCACTTTTCTTTGGAATATGTCCAGCTAGAGATGCATTTTTTTAAGGCACGTGGCTAGGATTTAGTTTAATGTGAGGGAGGAGCATAATGGTAGGAGCAGGTTGATTGTAAACTCAGAAATTACTCGGACCCAGAATTACTGGGTTGCCCTTATTATTTAAACAGGGTCCATCGAATTTCTTTCAGCAGTTGGTAAATTTCCCAGTAAAAACAAGCTGCTAAGGGGCTGATTTAGGCCTTTTTATTAGGGATGTGTGAATCAATCCAGGTACAAAATGATATGTACCTAAATCTAGCTGACATGGATGATTTGCAGACAGAAAAAATTGCCCCTGTGCTCAATTTGCCCAGATTTGAGTACAAAACAATTCAGACATGAAAATATTTGGAGATTCAGACTTCCATTTTGGGGCCACAGTGGGTTGGGTGGTAGTGCCCAGTGGGTGAAAGCAACCACCCGGATATCAAAGAAATTGGACAAAGGGGTGATATTGAACAAAATTTTGTTAAACAGCATGAACAAAGATGTTCATTCATCATCTTTGGTGCAAAATGATGAATGACCAGAGAATCCACTATCATTTTGCACCAAAGAATCCACTCTCAGAACACCTCAAAAATGGAAAATAACAACAAAACCCAGTAGCCCATGGACTTGTGGTTTGGGGATAGTTAGCACCCCATGTGCACTACACCACAATTTGCTCTGGCCCACCCTGGTGCCTCCTACACAGAGTTAAGGGGCTGCTGAAATCCCCATTACTCCCTATTGGGAAAAACTTAACCTCAAAAATTTGTTAAAAATAACCCCTTTGCCCAATTTATTTGAAATATGAGTGGTAGCTTCCACCCATTGAGCGCTACCACCCACCTCACTCTTTTGCCCCCAGATTCCCCTTTTTGCCTTGAATTGATTCGGATCCAAATCAAATATGAGGTGATGGGGGGGCAGATACTGACTCAAAACAAATCTGGGGTGATTCAATTGAGGTACAAATCAAATAACAAACATCAATTTGTGCACATCCCTATTGTTTATACCACTTCTTTTTGCTTGGGAGGAAGGAGCAGTGGTCTCTCTCTGCTCCATATCACTTCCAATCAAACCTTAAGATCTCTCCCTGTCTCTCTCTTTTAATGTATACACATGTTTGTGTGCATGCTTTCTCACTCACTCACTCACTCACTCACTCACAGGTATGTGCAAACAAGTTTGTAACCAAACCAGTTCAAAGTTGAACTGGTTTGGTTTGAAGGCTCAGGGTCGAGCTGAACCTCCCCCCTCCCCAGTTTGGCTTGAAAACCCCCCACCAATTTTGCTCAACCCCAGCCCGAACCCCGCCAGCCTATTCAGGAGGTTTGCGATAGAAATTTTTTAATTTTTTTAAACTTATCAATTCAGGGGGGTTCTCCAGAGAGGAGGCAGTGGGGGAGGCTACATGGAGGTTCCCCCTCCCCCCGCTGGCCTTCCCTCCTTAAAAAATGGCCCCATTTGGCCGTTATTCAGTCCATTCGGGCCTTTCCCGCACCGGCACGACAGGGAACCTCCATGGACACCCCCCCTCCGCCTTGGAGAACATTCCCAAGGGGTAAGTTAAACATATATATTAAAAGTTTGCAAACCTGACTGGACTGGGGGGGTTCGCGGGGGTGCTGGACTGAACTGGCCCGGTCTGGTTCAGACATGGACCGGACCAGCCAGTTCTGTGCACACCCCTACTCATTCACTCACTTTCTGATCTGGCAGATGAGGAGAGTAGCAACAGAACAAGAAGCCTATTTTCTTACAATCCAAAAATCTATTGCAGTAGTAGTTTTCTGCAGTGCTGGTATAACACTGTGTTTTCATGAAGTAGCTACTGAAGGTAAAATGTGCCGTCAAGTCGATTTCGACTCCTGGTGCCCACAGAGCCCTGTGGTCTTTGGTATCGGCAACCTTTTGCTTGTTAGTCAAGCATTTCCCCGCTGCGCCACTAAAGGTGGCTGAAGTAGCTACTACACTCTCCTAAATACTTCTTGGCCTCCATAGTAGAAAAATGACCTGTAGAAATGGTTCTAGACTTTAAATGTTCCTGGTGATTAAATAAGAATACTAGAAATCCTTTGGTATGAGTATTATTTTTGATTTTGTACTTGTCTTAAGGATGGGGGTGAAGGCTATAAATCTAACTTTTAAAAAATCTCATGCATAATTTCATTGCTTTAAAATAAAATACCCACAGGAAATCACTGAACCAACTGGCAAAAATTTAGGCCAATTCACACATCTATTCAGATGGATTATTTGGATATAAGCAGATTTAATTCTACTTACTTGAAATAAATCCAATATTCCCTGCATGTGGCTCAATAGTCTTAGGCCTAACATGAAGAAATAGTGTACTCACTGTATTATACACACTTCTGCTTCGTTTGATGATGCTGTCAATAGAGTCTCCGTCCTCAAGAGTTGTTTTCTGCCTTGTAGGACTTATAATCTTTTAAAAATAATCCAGAAAAATCAATAATTATGTGGACAGCTATAACATTTTATGAAATTTGGACTAAGGAAAAGTCCTTTTAAATGGCCTCTTGATATAATTTTTACAGAGTACTCCTAATGGGGAAAATTCTACAGTGTCTACCATGCTCATAGCAATCCTGTATAGTAGGTCAAATTTATGAATATTTTGGTGAACAAAAATATGAATTGCCAAACCCACCTAATAAATGTGTGGTTTGAGGTGGGATTTAAGCACAAACATAAACCCAAATATTCCCCATATGTGGTTCACAGTCTTAGGCTTGGCATGTACACCACATGAATGATGGTTAGCACACTTACTGCAATATAAGTTAAAATATATTTTATATATTGAACCTATAGCTGAGGTTGAGAAATGTGACTTGCCAACACCACCGATTAATACATGGCTGAGGGGGAATCTGAACCAGGGCCAGCAATTTATTTGCTACATCTCAGGACCAAACTGCACCGTACCTTAAGCGTGTCATTGGACCATGTTTTGTGTGTGTGTGTGTGTGTGTGTGTGTGTGTGTGTGTGTGTGTATTTAACTCTTTGACCTTGCTGTGGCCCCAATCTAAGTCACTCAGCCTCACAGCTGGGGATGGATAATCTGGATTGGGACCATGCTGGGAATAAAGGTTTAATTCTGTTATTGTTCATGATGTTCCAATCCTAATTGTGCCCATCCATGACAGTTTTTTAGGAAATAAAAAACAAGAACACAAGGAGCCCTTTCTCATGATCATGTGAGAGGGCTTGATGGTGAGCAGTGGGGAAGGCAGAAGCAGCACTCCTTCCCTGCAGACAGTCCAGATGGGGGGGTGTCACATGCCCAGATGGTCTGCAGCTGCCACAGGCAGAGCAGAGGTGCGGGGGTCTGGATGCATCATCCCAGCCCTGGAAATCCCATAATGCATCATGCAAGTGCCCAGTGCATTGTGTGGATCTTCCCAGAGATGGGCAGGCACCCGTCAGTGCTCCAAAGCAGCTGGCCTGGCGCTGACACATGGTCAGGTAAGTGGGGTTAAGGGAGCATTCACTCCTTTAACCTCCACCTAAGAGTCTGGCTTCTTAGCCAGGTTTGCTGCCGAGGCACCGGAGATTGCTGGTCTGCTCCTGGTTGTTCCCATGGGCAGCCAAGCCCAAGCTTAGCTTCCCTAACCCAGTCTTGGCTTCTCATGGGAACAGTCTCAAGGTCAGCATTTCTGTCCTGTTCTAAATTTCCACCTTTCCTTTTAGTTCCCCTCTTTCCCACTAAAAATCACCAGGTTTTCCCCCCATTACCCAAAAAGATACATTTACACATGTATTTTCACATATTTCCCATCCAATAGTGGACACAATATAACTGGATAATCTGGATAATCACAATATAATTGGAAACACACATTATTCTACAAAATATATAGAAAGCATTCAGTCTGTAGAAAATGGATTCAATTGGATTGAATTCGTAGAAGCTGGATTCTCTACCATGGAGCAAGAGGTGACTGGAACATCTCTATTGCACAATTCAGCAATAGATTCAGTAGCATATCTATATATCTCCTATATAGCTGGCTCTTAGTAGCTCTTCTTAACTAATGTTATCACCTTAGGATAGGATATATTCATCTGAAAGAGAATTATGAAAGAATTCATTTGCTTTAAAGGTTGGGGCGAGGATTGATTTAGTCTGTTTAAAGGACCTGAACCAGCACTGGAATTAAGTTCATGGAAGCTACTCGACCACAAAAGTTTTGTTAGCTTGCTTTCCATCCAAGACAAATTAATAGATTAAAATGATCTATTGTAATCATTTGTGGTAGATCTGTAGCCTGAAAGAAAGAAAAAGACCAACTTAAACTGTTTTACCCAGATTCTTCTCCCCAGAGCTTTTTATTGCGTAGATTAAAAGAAAATTACAAACGGCAAATTTATCTATCTATCTATCTATCTATCTATCTATCTATCTATCTATCTATCTAATTTGTACACCGCCCCAAACTTTCATCTCTGGACAGTTAACAATAGCATAAAACAAGTTAAAAACATACAAAAAAACTTAAAATAATTTAAAAATTTAAAAATAAACCAGAGATTAAAACCTAATTCTTTTTTAGGAAGCTGAGAAAACTTGGGCGAAAAGATGGGTTCTCGGGTGTTTTTTGAAAATTGCCAGAGATGGGGAGGATTGTATCTCAGCAGGGAGCACATTCCACAATCTCGGGGCAGCGACCAAGAAGGCCCGTCTCTGTGTAGCCACCAAAAGAGTTGGTGGTAACTGGAGACAGACCTCCTCAGATGACCTCAATGGGCGGTGGGGCTCGTAGTGAAGAAGACACTCTTTTAAATACCCAGGGAATAAGCCATTTAGGGCTTTAAACGTTATAAGTAGAACTTTGTATTTTGTCTGGAAACTTATTGGCAGCCAGTGTAGCTCCATCGGTAAAGGAGTAATGTGGTCTCTCCAAGATGACCTAGGGACCAACCTGGCGGCCGCATTCTGAACCATCTGAAGTTTCCGGACTATGTACAAAGGCAGCCCCACATAGAGCGTATTACAGAAGTCAAGTAAGGAGGTTACCAACAGATGTACCACTGTGTTGAGGTCATTGATATCAAGAAACGGGCGCCGCTGGCATATCAGCCAAAGCTGATAGAAAGCACCCCTGGCCACCGCCTCAACCTGAGAAACCAGGGAGAGGTGTGAATCCAGAAGTACTCCCAGACTGCAAACCTGTTCCTTTTGGGGAAATGTGACCCCATCTAGAACAGGTAAATCAAAATTGTCTCCAGAGTTCTGACCCCGCACAATAAGTACCTCCGTCTTATCTGGATTCAGCTTCAGTTTATTCTCCCTCATCCAGCCCATTACTGCTTCCAGGCAGGCATTTAGGGAGGATATGCCAGCTCTTGAAGAAGTTGACATGGAGAAGTAGATCTGGGTGTCATCAGCATACTGGTAACACCCAGCTCCAAATCCCCTGGTGATCTCTCCCAGTGGTTTCATGTAGATGTTAAAAAGCATTGGAGAAAGTATGGAGCCTTGAAGGACACCATACTTAAGCTCAGATTTTGAAGAGCAACAATCTCCAATCTACACCATCTGGAATCTATCCAAGAGGTAGGAGCGGAACCACTGTAAAACAGTGCCTCCCACCCCCAACACCCTCAGACGTTCCAGAAGGATACTATGATTGATAGTATTGAAAGCCACCGAGAGATCCAAAAGGACCAACAGAGTCACAGTTTCTCTGTCAATTGCCAATTGGAGATCATCCATCAGGCCGACCAAGGCAGTCTCCACCCCATAGCCCGCCCAAAAACCAGTTTGAAATGGTTCTAGATAATTAGTTTCCTCCCAGTCCACCTGGAACTGAGAGGCAACCACCCTCTCAAGTACCTTGCCCAGCCATGGGAGGTTGGAAACAGGCCTATAATTGCTCAACTCTGAGGGATCTAATGCAGGCTTCTCTAGAAGAGATCTAATAATTGCTTCCTTGAGACAAGGAGGCATCCTGCCCTCCCTCAGAGAAGCATTAGTGAATTCCACCAGGCCATCTACAACAGCCTCCCTGATAGATAGAACAAGTCATGTTGGACAAGGGTCAAGAGAACAAGTGGTAGGCCTCACCGCTCCAAGCAGCTTGTCCACATCCTCAGGAATCACAAACTGAAACCAATCCAGTCGAATCACATAAGAAGAGTTGTTGGGCACCTCCAGTTCAGACATCAAATTCATTCATTCATTTTTCATTTATTTGATAACTCTACCACTCTTCCAAAAATGGCTCAGGGCGGTTTACACAGAGAAATAATTAAATAAGATGGATCCCTGTCCCCAAAAGGCTCACAATCTGAAAAGAAACATAAGATAGACACCAGTAACAGTCACTGGAAGTACTGTGCTGAGGGTGGATAGGGCCAGTTACTCTCTCCCTGCTAAATAAAGAGAATCACCACATTAAAAGGTGCCTCTTTGCCAAGTTAGCAGGGGTAATTGTGGGGTCTCCATCTAGGTCGGCCTGAATCTGTGGAGTATGGAGAGTGGAGTGTGGTTGGTGGTAGTGCCCAGTTGGCACAAGGAAGCTACCACAATTTTTTTCAGAGGAATTTGGCAAAGGGCTGATTTTTAAAGAATTAATGAAGTTACGCGTCTTTCAGATTTTCCTCGTAGCGTATAATGGAGGTTTCTGCAGTCCCATAACTCCACTTGAGGGGCACTGGGGTGGCCCAAAGCAAGTGGCGGTGTAGTGCACATAGGGTGCCAACCACCCACATGGGTTGCCAACCCATGAAGTACAGGGTTTTGTTGTTCTAGAGGTGTTCTGAGAACAGATTCTCTAGTAGCATATGAGAGTGGATTCATGGTTTTTCATTAAAAATCTCATTTGCTACCAGAGAATATAAACTCAACGCCTCAGAAACAACAAAGCCCAGTACCCCAATGGGTTAGCAATCCAGTGGGGTGGTTGGCACCCTCTGTGCTCTACACCACCAATTGCTTCAGGCCATCCCAGTGCCTCCCAGGTGGAGTTATGGGGCTGCTGAAACCTCCATTATTCCCTATGGGGGGAAATCTTAAAGATGCATAAATCTCAAAAATTCCTAAGAAATCAGCCCTTTGCCCTATTTGGAATCTGGGTGCACCACTCTTGGGGCACTGCCACCCAACCCACTGTTTTGCCCCTGAAGCCCCACATAAACAAGCTGAAAGAGTGAAGAGAATGATGAACAACAACGACACTTAATTTTTTGGCACAGTTATTTGAGAATTTTGCAATGGGTGGCAGCTTGTCCCTGTGGCACTAGCAAAGCAGTACAACCCATTTGTGGATTCAAGCAATCTTTCAATAAAAACACTCCCTCCCCATGGAACAGTGACCACAGGTCATTTGAGATAGCAAGATAGACCAATGAACTGCCTTGGTACTATGGAACAGCTTCAAATGTTCGTTTAACTGAAGTGGAGTGAGCCGTAGCCCAAACAAATCAGCCTACTGTTCAGAATTGTTGAGATTCATCATCACTGTATTTAAGAAAGTGCAAAACCATGGATCATGGTTACAAGAAAGAGAGAAGCAACTAAGATTCCTGGGGATGCCAATAGATTGACAGGGGTATTCCCTACCCCCTTCCTTTTGTCTCCTGTAGTCCCATGTGGATGACCTGTCCCTGCAATGGCAAAAGTTGTGAACCACTGGCTTAGACATCATGTCCCATCAAATTACATTGTGGCCTAAATTACATTAGACTGTTCAACTTGGGCAACAAAACTTAGACACCACTATAACTCATAAAAATCAGAAGAAAAACAAAATAGCTCTTCAAAAGAGCTCTGAACAAGTCAAGAGGTTCTTTCTAAACCTTTGGAAAGAAGAACCTGTGTAATTTCAGAACTTTCCTAACCAGCTTCTTAAAAAGCTTCTCCACACAATTTATACCATGGCTTTTAGCAAGAGCTTTGGAATTGAGCTCCCAAAGATATTTGGGTATTTCTGTCTCAAAATGCTGTCTTCCAAATCCCTTTGCAAGGTCAGTTTGCATTTCAATTACACTGAATACAACACATAATTAACTAAACCATTCAGGCTCAACAGCTTTTTGCATATCTTATCTTCTGCTAATCACTCAGTCCCTCAATGGAGTGGAGAGAGTCAGAGAAGTCAATTTCAACTGCAATGCTTTTCCAAAGAACAAAGCATTCTGTCTGAAACATAGTCATTTCGATTTGGAAACAAAAATCTCTGTTTTTTAATTCTTGATTTTGTTTTGGTTACAAAACCTCCAAAATTGCCATTTTCGGGCACAAAACGTTTTGTACCCAAATCGAAATGCACAAGCCTAGATCTTACTAACTGCTGTTTCAAAGTCTTGAAACAGCAGTTACATCATTAGCCTTGATCCCATGTGTTCTTAAACTTTTCTGATACTGCCTAATAAAGTTCTTAGAAATAAAGAAGACCTTAAGCATGGGTAAACCTGCCACATATTTGGATCCCCCTGTTCTTCGTAAAGGGAATTTATACCCATTTGTTTCTTCTAGATTCCTAGCTTTTTCTATAGCCTGTCCCTTATGTTCCTGAGATGAAACTTCAGCTGCTCTTTTAACTATATTTTTCACCGTTTGGATTTTGATTGTTAAAGGATGTGTTGAATTGCTATTTATAATTATTTTTAGCAGGTTTTCTATACCATTTAGTCTGTAGGTTATCCTTCCCTAGACAAATTGCTGTTTCCAGAAAGGGTAACCTCTCTTGACTATTTGGTGCTTCTCTTGTCAAATTTATACTCCCTCTCCTGTTCATGCTATCAAATACCTTATCTGCTTGTTGTTTTGTTTTTGTTATGATAATTATATCATCAGTGTATCTCTTATAAGATCACATCCTGAGTGATACATCTACTTTCCAAATTATGCATGTAACTGATAGCCAACAGAGGGGCCAATTGGTTACCCATGGCCAGGCCACTTTCCTGAGAGTAAAATTTACCATTAAACTTAAATACATTGCATTGTAGAGAGACCATATTTTTTGATTTGATTTGATTTCTATACCACCCTTCCAAAAATGGCTCTGGGTGGTTTACATTAAAACGAAACTAAAATCAATTAACTATTAAAATCAAACACTGTAAAAACACTGTCATTTCTTCAGTGTCCCCAACTGAAAATCTGTAACATTCTACATGTCTTTTGTTAGTCCGTAGCAACACTATGAGGCTGTTTTCCCCAGGTTATTACAGATTGGATCTGACATCTGCCAGAAAAAATGCCTGTCCAACCTGTTCTTGAAGACCTCAGAAGAAGAAAATTATGCAACAGCTAGAAACTGATGGCTCTGTCACTATAAGTCAAAATGGCATTTTGTGGCATCTTGACCACTCATTTTCAATGAACTAGTCATTATGGCCCCTAATTTTAACTCCAGAAGGTGGCTGCCCAAGCTAGTTATCTCCCACAGTATACATGTGAACTTGAGTCTCCTTTCTGCCCTGTATGGAAACGATTATCACTTGTCCAAATTGAATTTCATCTTGTTGCTATATGCACAGCTGTATATGGAGGTCAGACAAAGCTGAATATTTCACTTATTCTCTAGTGTTTGCTTTTCATCCAATTGATCATCTTCCGCAAATCAGACAAGTAATATGTCTACTCTTTATCCAAGACATTGAGTAAAATATTAAAAAACGCTGGACCCAGTACTGGCCTTTACCATTGCCAGATATCTTGAAGTTGCCTATGATAGATAATGAGAGAGATACTGGTGAAATGGAATAAAAGGAGGACATTGCTCAATTGTCAGTAAGGTTGTTCACACAACTTTAGGAGCCGGGGGAAGGCAGGAGCCTCCCTCCTTCCCCCAGATGCCCCCTGCTGGGCTCTGCTGTACCACACACTCACACAGTTGACAGGGTGGCCAGCAATGTGGTGATCCATAGCCATGGGAAAGGATGCCTAGCCATCAGGAATCCCACAATGCATCACATTGGGAACTTCCTGCTGCTGGGTTGCTCCTTCCCACCGGCTCTATGGTCTTCATGGCTATTGGGAGCTCCAAATCAATCGAAGATGGAGCACCCACACGGCCCAGGCTTGATGTAGGAGGGATGGGTGTGTGTGTGTGTGTGTGTGAGAGAGAGAGAGATCCTACCTCACTTTTAGCTCAGGTACAAAAGTAGGGCTACCCGGTGGAAGAGTGCTGGGGTTGAGAGTGATCCCGGCACTGCAGTAGCCCTGTGCTACACCTGTAGGGCTGGTTGTGTGAATGACCTTACTGACCAATGGACATTGCCAGATAATGTTTAAAATCATACTTTAAAGTTTTTTATATATGCTTACTGTATTTTAAAAACACCCCAGCCTCAGTTTGTTCTTCCAATGGGGTAAAAAATGCTGATAACTGTAAAAGGAGAAATCACTGATATCAGGGTTTGTTTGTTTTTAATCTCTCTATAAAATATTTGCTCACTTAAATGTGTAAATCTAATTTTCTTTTTAGATTGCTGCACAGTTAGTTTGGAAAGGTGATTTCCTACTATTTAACATCACAGACCTGATCCCACTGGATTTTCAAGTGTACTATTTAGTGCATTAAGCTGTGCCATGAGTTCAGCTCTCTGATCACAAGAGGACTGTGGAGAGACCAGAGGAGTGTGGGCTGATGGCAGGAATCACCTAGATATGAAGCAATGTGTGTGATAAGAGATGAAGAGATGAGGATGATGTAAAGGAAGATTGGATTAACCTCCTACCCAACTGGTGCTGCTGGACTTGAATTCTGTAAAGTCTTGAACTATTTGGCCCTATCCACCCCCAGCACAGTACCTCCAGTGACTGTTGCTGGTATCTATCCTATGTTTCTTTTTAGATCGTGAGCCCTTTGGGGACAGGGTTCCATCTTATTTGTTTGTTGTTTCTCTGTTCCCTGAGCCATTTTTGGAAGGGTGGTATAGAAACTGAATATAACAACAACAACAACAACAACAACAACGCACAGACTGACTACAAACAAAGGCATGACAAGGTAGCAGGGATGATACACTGGAACATCTGCAAAAAATACAAGCTACCTGTAGCCAAACATTGGTGGGACCATAAAATTGAAAAAATGGTAGAAAATGAAGATGTAAAAATATTATGGGACTTCCGACTACAAACAGACAAACATCTGCCACACAATACACCAGATATAACTGTAGTCGAGAAGAAAGAAAAACAAGTCAAAATAATCAACATAGCAATACCAGGGGATAGCAGAACAGAAGAAAAAGAAATGGAAAAAATAACAAAATACAAAGATCTACAAATTGAAATTGAAAGGCTGTGGCAGAAAAAGACCAAAATAATCCCAGTGGTAATTGGCGCCCTGGGTGCAGTTCCAAAACACCTTGAAGAGCACCTCAACACCATAGGGGCCACAGCAATCACCATCAGCCAATTACAAAAAGCAACTTTACTGGGAACAGCCTATATTCTGCGATGATATCTATAATAACAGCAACAACATTGACAATAAAATTCAGCCATCCCAGGTCCTTGGGAAGGACTCGATGTCTGGATAAAACAAACCAGTCAATAACACCTGTCTGACTGTGTAAATGAATGAATGAATGAATGAATAATAATAAAATATTCAAATTCATTAAATGTCCAAACTTTCAGTTCCCAGTGAAATCCCAGATTGGCATATTCAAATGATGAACAAGAAAATCTGCTCTGTCGCAAGACAGATATTTATTATCAGATTTACCTGAAATGCAAGAAGAGCATCTTAGTTGTTGGTCTGATATTAACGAGAAATAGCTTTTAGAAGAAAATTAAACTTTCTTGCCCTTTGGTAGCCAACTAGAACTGTTGTAATATAGTGGTGCTTTCATTTACCTTCCCTGTGATTTCAGCTGAGACATTCCTGATTTCTAACAGAGTAATGGGGCATGCAGAAGCAAACGTCCTGTGAGGTTTTATTGTTTTTCAGCCTGAAACTGTGATACAAAATATCTCGGAGTAATAAACTGGAAATTAAAGACTGTCAGAATTGTCTAGAGAAGATTTATCAGGCTGGTACAGAAAACTCCAATGTAATTGGAATGTGAATTTAAGCTTGAATTGGCAGTACAGGGCTGGTTCAGACATCACATGGCACAATGGTTAATGCCTGGTCCCCCACCTGATGTCCCCTGAACCTCAGGAGCACATTCTTCTCTCTTCCCTGCCCATGTGAGCAACCGATTCCAATTTAGGTTATAATAAATCAAGATTGTACATGATGTATAAACCAACCTCAATTTATTCTAACCCATTTACTTAAAATCAATGGTTATCTGTAACTCACTTTGAACTTTGGTTACAGATAACAATTTATTTCAAATAAGTAAGCTAGAATCAGGCTCGGACTGGCCTGCCGGGCAGTCTGACAGATGCCCGGTGCGCCCCTTGCCTCTGCGCCCTGCTGCCTAAGGAATTTCTGCCCTCCGCCCTCATCCTGAGCTCCCTCCCGCCGGCGCTTGCCTATCTCTGCAGGGAATCTCTGCAGACAGGCTGCTGCCTTTCTGCCCTTTACCTGCCGCCCGCGGAGTGGTGTGGCTGGCTAGCTACGGGCGAGTGGATGCCCGTCGAGCTGGGAGGACACACACAACGTGGGCATCCATATGCTGGCTCTTAGCGCCGCCCCTTTCCGGACTCGCCTGCCCTCATTGGCTGCCGCTTGGACGTGCCCCCTAGGGGGTGGAGGGAGCGGGGGTGGGAGGGGATGGCGACTCTCTCCCTCCTCCACGCCCCCATTAGCCAGCGAGGGTGGCAGGCAGATGAGGGGCTTCCTAAGGGAGCTCCAAGGGTTTTGCCGTCTGCTGGCCTCCTGGGGTGGCCTGAATGCCCGCCAGCCGCCTTCCCCCGGCCACACACGCAGATGCCCCTCTTGGCCTTGGACTTCCCGTGGGGACTTGTTGATCAGTCTCATGGGGCTGGGGAGAGAGCCAGAGAGCGAGCCCCGCGAGCAGCCGGGTTTCTCTTTCTCGCTCTTGCCTCTTTCTTTAGGCCAGGCGGAGGTGAAAGAGCTGCCATTGGGAATGTAATGAAAAGCAACCACAAGGTTTTCAAAAGAAGCAGGTGGTTGTCCCCCCCCCCCCAGTCCAGCGGGTTTGTTTGGGTTTTTGTTTTTGTTTTTGTTTTTAAGTCTCACGTTGAGAACACAACAAGCAGACAGAGCCCTTGGTAAATCATCGCAAGAAGGCATTATCCAGTCTAGCATCCTGTTCCCATAGGTGGTGGCTACCACTAGCCAGTAGCGGCTGGTGGGGCAGTGCTCAGGGCAACTACCTAATGGTACCATTTGACCAGGGGTCACCCCATGAAACTGAAGGTTGGGAAATTTAGTACTGACAAGAAGAAGTTCTTTTTCACACAGCGCATAATTAATCTATGGAATTCCTTGCCATGGGATGTGGTGATGGCTACCAGCCTGGATGGCTTTAAAAGGGGCTTAGACAGATTTGTAGTGGACTGGTCTATCAATGGCTACTAGTCTGGTGCAGTGTTCCCTTTCCCTCGAAGACGTGTGTGTGTGTGTGTGTGTGTGTGTGTGTTTTAAGCTTAACTGTTTGAGTGCAAACTTTTAAGAAAAATCCTCATCCCTACAGTATACTTTATTGTGAGGAAATTAGTCAAGCAAAAGTATTAAGAGCTTTGAAAAGAATGGTGTGTGGGGTGTGTGTGCAATGCTCTAACAAGTGTAGTAATAATAATAATAATAATAATAATGGATCTGTTGTTTTTGTTCCTGCCCCTATCTCTAATCTAGTCTCTGTGTGTGGGTTTCTTTCTCCTCCCCTGCCACCACCCTTATTAAAAATATTGATATGCAGCTTTTTTAAGCAACAGAGTTCTCAAAATGGCTTAAATAGCAAAAGATGAGAAAATGGCTCTCTCAACATGTTTCCGCTTTTAAACATTTTTATTTTATTTTGCTCTGTGCTTGTAGCAGGCTCCACCACCAAAAGTCTATTTTTGTACACTTGCTTCAAAACAAGGCTTTGCAAATCAGTTCACAAGAAACTCATTTTTAAAACTCCTTTGCCCATGAAACTCCTTTGCCTCTGAGTCCCAGTTGCAGGGGAGTCACAACAGGAGAGAGGGCACCCCCTCAACTCCTGCCTGTGGCTTCCAGCGGCATCTGGTGGGCCACTGTGTGAAACACGATGCTGGACTAGATGGGCCATTTGGGGCCTGATCCAGCAGAGCTGTTCTGATGTTCTTATGAAATGATTGGTTGCCTTTAAATTCTACAAAATTGGCGTTACTCTATATATGACATTCTGCTGTCCTATTTGAAAACAAAATGGTGTCTTTTCTTTCTGTAGTGTATAGACACACATCTCGGGCTCCTGCCTCAGAAGGCTGGTTGGGGAGTCCCTGCTTGGAGAGGGAAGGAGCCAGAGCTGGTTGGGGCACCTGGCCATGATGTGAAGCTCTCCTATTCTCCCCCTTCCCCACAAAAAACCCAAACACTACAGGCTGGCTCCTGCAGCCCAGCTGCCCTTGTCTCTATCCACTCCCTTCCACCAGTTATTTATTTTCTCCCCCCCCCGTCATTTCTCTTCACCCCCATTTCTCTGCAATGATATGCTTAAATGCTTTGAAATTCTATGACGCTATATATATTGTTAGGAACTGAAAATAATTCTTCTCTCTTGGGTAGGTGTATAGGGGTGAGGGGTGAGAGGGCAGGCATCTTGTGGAAATTGGTGGGGAGAGAGAAGTTAAAACAGTGCTATTGTAGTGCTATTAAGATGCCATCCACTTCAGTTTCTAACAAACTTGCAGGAACTGGATTACATAGGAAGGAAAACATATATCCAAACTACTTTATTAGTATAGAATTGTGCTTCTTAATAGTTACAAGTGATACTTCATTTGAAATATTTATAGTAACCTATAAGTAACAGAAAACAGAGGTCAGATATCAAAAGTTAACAGGAAAAAATAATTATTAAATGAAACCAAAAATGTAAACTGCCCTGAGCCAGGGCGGTATAAAAATCAAATCAAATCAATCAATCAATCAATAATAAACTTGACGCCCTCCTCACATAAATTCCCCCGCCCTCTCAGTGCCCCCAGTCCGGCCCTGGCTAGAATCAACCAAGCTCTGTAGGTTTGGACATTACAACTGATCTTGGTTTATTGTAACCTAAATTGGAAGTAGGTGCTTTGAAGGCAAGGGAGGGGGAGCATGTGTTCCCAAGGCTCAGGGACATTGTATGGCATCCGGCTTTATCTGTGGTTCTACATGACATCTGAATTGAGCCACAGCCTCTGAGACATTTAAGACCACACTGGAACAAAAGTCATACTTGGCTCGAACCTTAGAATGTGGTAGCACTTTTCATTTTACCTAGCCTGTATTGCATGTGTCATAAATAATGGGGGATGGACCTTGGCAAGGATCTTAGTTAGCCAAACCTCTTTAATCATGTCCCATTGCACATTAGGATGTGGATACTAGAATCTCTTCATAATTTGTTGCTTGCAATCCCCATTTAATCCCTGTTTGACTTCTGAGAGCTCTGAAAGAGGTGCAGATCTGATAAATCAAAGTTCATCTATTATGAATCAAAACTGAAATGCTGAGAAATGCTGAAAAGTGGGAAAAATCTAGCTTTGTCTATGTCTGTGACCTCTGTCTGTTACATCAATAAATGGTGAACAATGCAAGATCGACCTCGCATAGCTGGATGTTTTGTGGTTTTGAAAACACTGGTGATAAAGAGACAGTCCTCAAAGCTATTCTCACGAGCAGCAATAATCAGACTAGAGAAGCCCAGCTTGGATTTTGCTGCTCATGAGAATCGCGGTGGCGCAGCAGCAAGCCCTTTTAGGTAGCCCACCGCTTAACCCAGGTTTTGGACGCAAGCACGCCCAAACACCAGGTTAATTGATTGTGTGTCTGTTGTGGTTGCTTGCAGACACACTTGGGGGGAAGGGGGGCTCCCAGTAATGCACTGCACACTTGCACAGTGCAATATTTGGGCTCGGGGGGGGGGCGGGGCACCACACAGCGGCGCTTCCCTGAGCTCGACCCCCAGAGCAGCCAGGTGAGATGAGGTGCAGGTGGCCCGCAGGAGAGCTGCTGCTTGTCTGGGCAGGCAATCTGCCCACCCGGCAATGTCCTTCTGATCATCTGCAGGGAGGTAAATGCTTTCGGGCTTCATCCCTGCAAAAGAGGGTAGCCCTTCTCACTGATTGTGAGAAGGGCTTCCTCTTCTGAAGACATACCTGGCAAAGTCCTAAAATATCTTTGTTACCACCTAAGAGACTGGTCTGGCCCTTGCAAGCTGAGGACATGGCTTTGGATAGATGAAACATACACTTGTTTGAGGGCAAAGAGACTTCAAAAAGAACAACCAAGAATGGGAAGGTTTGGTTTTCCACTCTGTTGTTTCCAGTCAGGGGGGAAATGTGAAAGGCTAAGGGAAAAGGCACCCTAGAACAATTCCGGGGGGGATGGGGCGAATCATTGGTGGAGCTTCTTTTTGCATTTTTTCTTCATTTTCTCAGTTTCTTCTCTTAATTTCTTGCTTTCCTCCTCATCATTTTTCTTTGTGTGTCTTTTTAGGATTGCTGTATCTCTTAATCAGCATGTTTCCCTTTTTAGGGCTTAAAAGGTTTCCCTCTGGATTGAGAGCTATGCCACTTAATTTCTTGCCTCTCATCTTCTTCAGTCATCTTTCTTTGTTTTCTCTGTAGGATAGCATTGTTTGTTTCCTAATCAGTATGTTTTCTTTTTGCTTGGTTTGAAGGCTCCTCTCTAGATGGAGAGTCAAAGCCATAGCCTTGGATATTATGGGACTACTTTGCTGGATCCCCAGCTAGAGTTGATCGTGCTTGAAATGTCAGATTTTGTTATGAAGATCTGGCATGATGAAGTATATAGGGAGGTACACAATAGGCAGGGGCGTAGCTAGGGGAGAGGAGGCCTGTGTTCGCCCCTCTCCAGGGAGGCCACTCGGAGTGAGGGAGATAATGAAGAAAATAGGGAGGGGTAGAACTGAGGGTCCCCAGAAGCCCCAGGGTTCTTTGAACCCATTTGCAAAATTATAGTGACACCCCTGGAAATAGGGTAGAATTTGTAGGGATATTTAATCATTTGCTTCTAAAGATTTCTTTGCATTATCGTGTTTTCAAATGCATTGCGTGAATTCATCTCTCCACTGTTTGTGTGATTTATTTGCCATGCTCTTATCAGTCTTGAAGGTTCATTCATTAAGAGCTTATTTGCTCTGAGTTTCAATTATGCTATCATTTTACATCCTTTTGCTTTTATGTTGTGTCTACTGCCTCAATACACCACTGAATTTGTTTTAGAGAAGTTGGTGTGTTTGCTTCCTGGTCATGTGTATAGCTCACTGGTTTCACCAACTGGGGCAATGAAGGAACCTCATTTCAACTCTCAGGTTAATGCCAGTTGAGGGCCTTTGGCAGGTTTCTGCCCCAGTGGGCTCCCATAGCAGATTGCCAGAAGAGCCTCTAGCTAGCTTTAGCACAGCAGATGTGAGGGGAAGCAGAATTAACTCTCCAAAAAAGAATCCTGAATACACATTGACATTCCTCCCCCCTGCCCATTACACGTGGTAGACAATAGGAAGTAGAGGCTGCTTGGTTGGACTGGGCAGGGAGAAAAAGCAGCAATGAAGGAGGGAGGCATGAATGACAGCACCAGAAGCCTGAGACTGCAGCACACTTGACTGGAATAGTGATGGCAATGAAGTGGAGATTAAGTCAGGCAGTGGCAACTTGCATCTGTACAGCAATTTTCAATGTTTGAAGTAGGTCACATACAATACCTTGGTAATCCTTACAATAAACATATAGGCTATTTTTTATTATCTTACCCTTCCTCCAAGGAGCTTAGGATTGTATTCATAGTTCTCTCCCTCCTCTATTATCCACACAACAAACTGTGAGGCTAAGTAACCTGAGTGAGAGTGACTGGCCCAAAGAACTTGGGTCTCCTCAGTCGTAGTAAAGCACTCTAAGCATGCTAGCTGGCTCTTGTTTGGATTTCTAGGATGGATTGAGAGAAGCAGGAGCAGAATTCCACCTGCACACGTGGGCCTTCCTGCCCTTTCTCCCTACTGTAGCCCCCTGCACTTCCTGAAAATCTGCTCTTAAGGGGTGGGGGATCCCCTAGAAGGAGCCCCTGGTGGTGCAGTGGTAAAACTGCCGCCCTGTAACCAGAAGGTTACAAGTTCAATCCTGACCAGGGGCTCAAGGTTGACTCAGCCTTCCATCCTTCCGAGGTCAGTAAAATGAGTACCCAGAATGTTGGGGGCAATATGCTAAAATCATTGTAAACCGCTTAGAGAGCTCCGGCTATAAAGCAGTATATAAATGTAAGTGCTATTGCTATTGCTATTGCTAGAATGGTGTGGAAGGGGATATGGGAGCAAGACGTTGGCAGAAAATGGCATGGGGGACCTTGCATGAGCAGAACAGCCTTTTTGCTCACTAAAGGCATCTTTAGTCCCAACCCACTGAGAAGCATCCAGACTAATCTACTCCTGAGTAGTCCTACTGAAATTTAGTCCTAGAGAGTAACTTCTGAGTAGTACTATTAGCACTTGTTTGTATGCTGCTCAGTTACTAGTAGAGTAACTTAGGCTAGATGCTGCTCAGTATTATTATTATCCCCATAGATTGGAAGCTGAAGCAGAGAGAGGGTGACTTACCTTAGGCCACCTAGGGAGTTCACAACAGAGGCAAACACTGAACCAAGGACTTCCTAATACAAAGCTCAGCTCTGAATTAACCAGTGAGGAGAATTTGTGATGGCTTTATCAGGACTTGGGTGATTGGGAAGGAAAAAAGGTGAGAGAAGAAGGCAACGTAGGCTAGGGTGGAATGCAGAATTGGTTCCCCTCAGGACAGACAAACGAAGGAGTAATGTATACTAGAAGCAATTGGCAAGGCTGCTGAGTTTAGTTCGGTATATCTTGTAAAAACAACCAGGCATTTTGATATTATGCTTAAAACAGATGGCTTGTGTCCCATAATCTAAAGCCACACTACTGGCTGGTTCAGATGATACATCCAAGCTGGCCCCACCCACATGCAATTTGGCTAATGAACTAGCATGTCTTGATCTCCCTCCTGGCAAGCCATTTCCCTTCTCCCAAGTGAGTGTGTGAGACTGTTTGTCTGAGCCATCCCTTCACACACAAGCTAAAATTTAGATTGCATATAAGGGACAATGAGGATGAATTGCTCCCCCACATTATTAGGAGAGGGGAAATGGTGGACCAGGAGGGGGAGCAGGATGTACTCATTCATGACCCTAATGAATGAGTACATGCGGCTCCCCTTCCTGGTGTGCCACTCAGATGTATCCTTATGAACTGAATGTTACAAACTGAAAAGGAGACGATTCTTACAAGAGGGTTCATATATTAGGAAGGAAAACAAACTCACTGTATACAAGGAACAATTCCAGTCAAACCAAAAGTACAATATTTCAAAACTGAAAAGTAAACAGGGGCAACTCACAATCTGACAATGATTTTCAAAACAGCTTAATTTTAATTTTCTTTCCTTAAGAAAGTTCCATTGCAGCAAATTACTTTGAACTCACCCTGTATATAGGTATAGAACCAAATACAATACCAGCATCTTTGTTTGCAGATTTGAAACTTTCCAAAGGGTATTTGTGAATCTGTAAGATAGAATCAACATGGTTAATATATTTTCCATTCCAGAAAACAAGATAAAAAAACTGGAAGCAGTTTCTGTATATGTTTTAGTATTTCCATTAAACTTTATGGGCAATATTGAGTTTTCTATGATACGAATACGATGAATATTTTATATACCGCTTTTCAACAAAAAGTTCCCAAAGCGGTTTACATAGATAAAATAAATAAATAAAATGACTTCCTGTCCCCAAAGGGCTCACAATCAAAAAAGAAACCTAAGATAAACACCAGCAACAGCCACAGGAGGGATGCTGTGCTGGGGCTGGATAGAACCATTGTTTTCTCCCTGCTAAATAAAGAGAATCGCCACTTTAAAAAGGTGCCTCTTTTGTTCAGTTAGCAAGGGACCATTTGATTATATGGTCATGATCATTTGATCATAGATGGATATCTATGAATGAAAAAAGACTGGTGCTGTGTTATGAGTTCAATCAATCAATCAAATTTATTACAGTCCATGATCAAAAACAAACAAACAAACAAACAAAAACAAGGAATAGAAACAATATAATACAATAAAAATATACAACATCAAAAGAATAAATTACATAAAACTGAGTTACAAGCAAGCATGGTAAGGTCATACACAGCTAAGTTTATCTCGTCTCATTTTACATGCTGCTGCACAAAATCTTGCAATCCTCTCTGTGACCTCCGCGTGGTGATCCATTAAAAAATAAGAAACATAATCATCATCAGAATAACCCGGTTTGTCTTTTAAAAGAGGTTCTATCCATATAGGGTGAATAGTCCTATAAAGGGCACAGTGTAAAAAGACGGGCACAGTGTAAAAGGGCGCGTTATGAGTTCTTGTTTTATTGCCTTCAGTAGCCTGGCTTGTTCTCAAACTGTGACTAGGACAACCTGTGATTTGCCAAGTTCAGATGCAATGACAAATCACATTTGGCTTTGAATGGAATGGTATGGAAGCAGGAAAATTCCTCTACTTGTATGAGAAAGACGGGGCAGTGCACAAATCCAAGGCTTGCACTAGTGACACTGAATTATGATTTAATATTGTTTAGCATTATTTCTGAAGGCCTAAGTGTTGCTGGGCATTGAGAGAATTTCATCTTTTTGTTTCTCCTGACCAGTTCAGCATCCAATAGGAGCAGAGGGAGGCTGGCGGCGGCTTGTGTTCGGCCGCTACTGTGGCCCCCTGGCCATGCCCCCTGAGTCTGACAGCAGATGCAGGGGGCCGGCTAGCCATGCCCCCGTGTCTGACATCAGGCACAGGGGCGTGGCGTGCAGCCCCGTTTGGAAGGGAGATCAGCCCGCGCTGCTTTGGGCAGTGCAGGCTGGAGTGACTCTCCCTGCCTTTAAAGGCACTGCGCCTTTAAAGCAAGTCTCTCTGCCTTTAAATGGGGCCGTGCGGCCCCAGTTGGGAGGGAGATCAGTCCGCTGCATCTGCAGCGAGGCCAGGAACGGCTCTCCCTGCCTTTTAAAGGCCGGGAGAGTCACTCCAGCTGTGCTGCCAACACAGCTCAGGCCCGACCCAAACGGGCCCCGTGGCCCCATTTGGGAACAAAATAATGCCCCCCGCGTCTGATGTTGGGTGTTTGACTGAAGCCGCGAGGTGCAGCCCCTGGGGGCAGTGGCCCGGGTTCTTTGATGTGGGACATGTAAAAGGTGATATCAGTATCGTGTGTGAAAGTTCCCCTATTCTCTTTATTCTGTCAACAACATTTAAAAGGGAGCTCTGAAGAGGCAATTGAACCTTAGTACCTTAGGGGAAGACAAGGCTCTGAAAAACTTGAAATCTTGCTCAATTTCCATAGGGCCAGGTTTTTTCAAAGTTAAAGAGCATCTGGTCAGTGTCTTCCACCTGTTAAAAAAAGTGTTTTGGGGGGAAAATGTTTACAATATAATATACAGTGCCATAATTACATATATAAAAATGAAATTACATCTAAATGATACAATAATTAAAAATGAAAATATTTAATGGTGTCAGTTTAAGGCTGCAATCTGAAGCCTAAGTACTAAGGAGTAAGACCCATCGAACACAGAAGGATTTCTGTGTAAACTTGTAGAGTAGCACTGTATGTGTTTGGCACCCTAACTGAAGCGTATTACTAAAATATAATTGAAATGTTGAATATATAATAATGCCTAAATTATTTAAAATGCGTATTTTGTTTTGTGAGCAAGCTGTGCAAGTTCTTTTGACAGTAAAGATAACACTACAGCTTTTAAAAAATAGTTACTAAAATGTCACAGGGGCAGAGCCACCACTGCGAACAGTTTCAAAGAACCCGGGCCGCACCCTTCAGGGGCCACGCCTCGTGCCTCAGCCCTACGTCTGACGTCAGACACAAGGGCATTATTTTGCTCGCAAACAGGGCCGCGCGACCCCATTTACGAGCAAAATCCGGCCAGCACCACCTTTGCTGCACAGCCAGAGTGGCTCTCCCTGCCTTTAAAATGGCTGCTCCCTGCAGGGCCCTGTGTGTGCACTAAATCCAGCAAGTGCCACATTTGCAGCTTTGCCAGGAGCGGCTTTTAAAGGCAGGGAGAGCCGCTCTCCGAACACAGCGCTAGCTGATTTTGCTCACAAATGGGGCCTCGTTTGCAAGCTAAACTACTCCCCCTGTGTCTGACATCAGGTGCTGGGGGTGTGGCAAACCTTTGAACTAGGAAGGCAGAACTTTTTTTTGTGTGATTCTTGTAGAGTAGGAATTACTAACCATCATAATTCACACTCCTGACACATATTATCCTTCACCAGCAACTCTGGTTAGGTTTTCCAATTCTTCTCACATTTCATTTCGCTTTTGTCCAACTCTTTCAGGAACAATCTATCCAATTTGTGGACTCTGAAACTGTCGTGCTTGGGCATCATGGGGCGGTCAGGATTTATTTATTTATTAGTTTCTACTAGCAGACAAAATTAGCAAGGTGCAAAAGTGAATGAGTGCACAGAGGCAAAGCCAACCCCTCCACTCCATCTTCTCTGTGGTCCACAGTGAGGAAGGAGAGATGGGACAATAGCTGGGAAGAGGGTAAGTGAGCGTTTGTGTGCACTAATTGCAGCAAAACCTTGTACTTAAAAAAAATAATGAAGTAGCCAGAAGGCATTGTGGGAGTAAAGTAGGAAACAGAGTACAAATAGTGGCCACATGAACTGCACCCCTTCTAATAATTTAGGCATGGTTATATTAAACATTTCATTTAGGGTTTTAATTATACTATATTCAGCACAATGGTATTTCTCAGGGTGCCAAAAATATAGAGTGTGATCCTATGCATCATCATTCTTTAATCATCAGAAAACTGACACATCTAGTAAGACTGTTCTGATTTGAAAAGCAGATCAAGCCTCAGGGCCTTCTATGCTATATCTTACATAGGAAGCTGCCATATACTGAGTCAGACCATAGGTCTATCTCGCTCAGTACTGTCTACACAGACTGGCAGCGGCTTCTCCAAGGTTGCAGGCAGGAAACTCTCTCAGCCCTATCTTGGAGATGCCAAGGAAGGAACTTGGAACCTAGATGCTCTTCCCAGAGCGGCTCCATCCCCTAAGGAGAATATCTTACAGAGCTCACACTTCTAGTCTCCCTTTCATATGCAACCAGGGCAGACCCTGCTTATCTTAAGGGGACAAGTCATGCTTGCTACCAGAAGACCAGCTCTTATAGAAACCCTAAACTTACAAACTAATGCATATGCAATCTCACCTTTCCTTGTCAAGGACTAGAGGGTATTCAAACTTCTGCTTTTTTTCCATGTACTTGCTGTCATCTTTTATTGTGAAAGGAAGTTCATTTACATCACAGGGCAAAATTGCATCAGTGGAATCAGAAAGTTCAAATGGTCTGCGCTGACCAAAATAACCACAGTAGTGTCCATTAGACGAATGCCAGAGCCTACATAATTTGTGGAAGAAGCCCCACAAAAGAAGTGTTAAAATGTATCTTTTAAACAGAAAGAAGAGAAGAGGGACTTCTAATTATGTAACACATGATGATAATCAAAAACATAACAGCATTCTAATTCTTTAAAGAGAATAACTTAACAAAGTAATATAGTAAGAGCCCAGAGGCGTAACTATAGGGGGGGCAGGGGGGGCACGTGCCCCAGGCGCCATCTTTTCTGGTCACGTGGGGGGCGCCGCCCTGACAAAAAAAATTTTTTTTTAATTTTTTGTTAATACAAATGTTTCCTGCTCAGTGCAGCAGTCAAGGGAGCACGTCAGCGCCCCCTCCCCCACGAGCGGTCCCTTCCGCGCCACCCGGGCCCCCCCCATTGCTTTGCTGGCGCCTGGCAGCCAGTCAGTGGCCTGGCATGGTGGCGGCGGCAGGCGCTTGTGAGGAAAAACCTAAGTATAATGTAGTATGTTGGGGGGGGGCGCGGGGGGCGCCATTTCAGTGCTTGCCCCGGGCGCCGTTTTCCCAAGTTACGCCTCTGTAAGAGCCAGTGAACGTGTCTACTTTGCTTGCTCTTAGCTTTTGGCAGCTGTTTGTTCATGGGATTATCCAGCAGATTTGCCGTGATTTGGATGCCTTCTATGCAGCTTCCCCTATCTCAGTCCACACTGAGATGGCTTTTGGTGGCTTGCAAGACAGTGTTGGGGTACCATCGGGCCGATACAGGAACTTTGGAGACACGCTAACAAGAGGCTAAGTTCCAAGCCAATGCTGAATGGATTCTAATCTACAGTCAGCCAGCCCTGCTCCCTTGCTGCCCTCCTGTCAGTGTTTGGTTGACTCTTGGCAACCACAGAGCCATGTGGTTTTCTTCCTCCTCCAGTTCTGTACTCAGCTCTCTCCATTCCGAGCACTGAAGACAGGAACTTCTGTGGACCATGCAGCTACCACTTCAGCTGCCTTTCCCAAAGCCACCAGAGACTTTTACACACATGGCTTTTAGTTCGCATCTACTCCAGAATGGGGGGGGGGTGTGAGGCCACATAGCAGCTGGATTTACACAGAAGTCACAGTGGGCTATCAGGGACCAGTTCACACATGATTTTGCTTTTCCCCGAATTACTGCTGTGCATTCTAGCTTAGCCCGCATTATGTCCAGGGTAAAAAATTCCTCTATTTTGGGCAGCTCTTTTTTAAAAAAAAAACACACCAAAAACCTGAACGGGTATAACCCGCCACTTTTCCCATGAGCTGTGGAGGGGCCATTGCCAATAAGTTGACTCCCCCTTCCCAACTCACACTTTTGTGGGTATTTTAAAAAAACAAAACCTTCAAGCAGTGCCGATCAGCTTCAGAAAGAGCCTGCAGCTCAGGAGGGGCTTTTCGCTGGGGATCAGAAGAGGAGGTGTAAAGCCTTGCTTGCCTGCCCCCAAACCCAGCCTTTGCTCCCTCTCTGCTTTGTTTTTCTCACCTCCTGCCAAGGCAGGCCTGACCAGTTCAGTGAGACTGCCCTAATGCATCCTAACTCCTGACACCCGCCCTGTGCCATGCCTGTGGACGGGAGGGTGCTAGCTGCAGGAGTGACTATCTCCAACCAATAAAAGCTGCTTCTCCTTTTCTCTCTTTCCCTGTGTCTTGTCCCCCCACACTTTGCTGAATTATTGAGCAGGTCGCTCCTTACCAGCTCAAGTTTCACTCCTTGAAGGCAAGGGGCGAATCTCACAGTTTGCAAGGAGCTGGAGACTTAGGTGAACTAGTGGAAGGCCAAGTGTCAGCAGAAGCCACTGCTTGGCAACTTGTCTTGCCCATCTTCCACAAGGCTAAATGAAGGGGAGTTTGACAGTTGTGTTTGGTATGGTCTGCTCTTTGAGTGAGTTGCAATTGTGAGTGCTGGGGGAGGGGTTGTGGCAGATTGGTGAAATTCTATGGAGGGAATCCAGAAAGGGGGGGGGGGCAAAATTTCTGATTTAAATGCAAGCACAAACGGGAAGGCAAAATGTGGGTCTTCTATGCTTTCAACAGGTACCAAGATCCTTTCTAGTGCTACTCCAGACTTTTGGCTATTTTTAATTCATATATGAATCTCTGGCTTCATCTTATTGAAGCCTGGTCACCATAGGAACATAGATGCTGCAAATCAGGCAGATAGGCAGACTTTACATATGCAGGTGTTGTTGGAGATGCCTGCCTGGAAGCTTAACAATGGAGACTACAGGTTTGATGTAACCTGAGCCCTTTGTGTCTGAGCTGATTCCATGAGGTTACATTTTTCTTCATCACAGATAGAAAGCAATGATTTCAACTTTAAACTTCAATGGCCTTTTAAATGGTCTGGGGTGAGGTGGGGAACATAAGGTGATGAAGGCAGTCACAAAGGCAAGCTCATTATAAAAATCAGCAAAGATTTGGGTCAGATTCAGCAGATTCAGGTTAAGCGTTCTGTTGTTTTGACTAGTTGCTCTTGCAGAATGTCGCTAACTGTCGAACTAAAAGGAAAAAAAGAAATAATGAAAGGAGTCGTCTCTTGCCTCCTCCTGGGATGTGATTGGTTAGAGAAAAAAACAGAAGGAAGCTGTGGGAACACACACAGGAAAAAGATCTGCAGGGAATGCAGACAAGAACTGACCCTAAGTGAACGGCCCATCTAATCCCCCAAATTAAACAGCTATGAATCTACTGTAAAGCAGATTCTCTCATTGGATACCCTGGAGCATGAGGCCATGTCTGGATAACTCCCAGGAGCATTTCCAGACTGCAGGCTTAACTGTGGGTTTACTGTGAGGCTTTACTGCGAGTTTGAATTTGCCCCCGCAACTCAAATAGTGGATTTTTTTTTTTTACCCCAGACATAAATAAGACTTATGCTCTAACGTGCAATGAAAAACCTGAATCGTGTGTGAAATGCTCCCCAATATCTTGCAGGGACTTTGGGGTAAATTTGGCCGATATGTGAGTACACACTCTTCATTCTGGAGGAGAAGCAAGCTAAAAGGCCCATCTGGAAATCTTCCAGTGGAGCTGCATTTGTCTCAAGCCTTGTCTTGGGATTCATGGCCACTGATGCTCAGTCAAAGCCAACAACTGAATCAAATGGTGTGAGCCTCTTCTCTGGCACACCCAGCAACCTTGATTGTGTCACTGGCAGACAGCCAATTTGTGACAAGTTATCTGCAGGGACCTTATGGGTCTGAACCATGGGTAGAGACCATTTGTGTCAATCAGACCTCTACAAATCACAAACATGGTGCTGGGAGATGCCATGTGTGTAGAAAGCTGTGTGAGCTGGCAATGGTTGAGAGGATACATTGCAATGCTGAGGGACAGCTATAACTAACCTGACAGAAGAATCGACAGAGGCAGTCACCACTATGTTTCTTTCATCATCATAGAACAGGTTGACTATTTTGGAGGAATGAGCTCGCCAGCAAACTTGCTGCTTTACATGCTGTAGAAAAAAACCTTGAAATTGAGAATATGGCACAGGCAATGCTGGTCTCTTTGGTAGGTATTAGGAAGTTCTGGGAAGAGGTAGATGTAGCCTAACACAGTTAACCAAATGGCAAGGATTAGCTCGTGTAGTGGATGAGGGAGACTTGGCAGCAGCATGTATGATTGGTTCAGTCCTCTCAGGGTGGAAGTTCCCACTTCCCAGGCCTGGGTCTGGGACCAGGACCATACAGCTGCAAAGTTGGCAGTACAGCCTGGAGTGGAGACGTGATAGGCAGGAGCTGGTGTTTAATCCTTCCCCACCTGGCACATTAGCCTGCAATCCCCTTTCCCCAGCCACTTTTCTGCACAATGTACAAATGTGCATTCAGAACCCCAGATGAAGGGAAAGCAGCTGGGGGAGGGGGTTGCAAAGGACAATCAGCAGGCATCCGAAGGGTTGAACACTTCCTTCTGCCTGCTAATTCTGGGCTTAACATTGGGCCCTCCCCTGCTCCTCTGCAGAGATCCAGAGCCATGTCTCTAACAAATGTGCAGGTCTGGCTTGAGGCACAGCCAGAGAGAACAACAAAAGCGAATTCAGGCAACTAGTTCCACATGGTAACTGCCCAACATAGTAGAAGCCATTACTGAATGGACTTTGGGTGAGGAGATCCAAATATCTCCTCACATATCTTTGGATGATCTCTGACCAGGGGTGGAGCCACCATTGCATGGTAGTGTTCAAAGAACCTGGGCCTCTGTGCTCAAGGGCTACACCTGGGCAGGATGTCAAATGCAGGGGGCATCTCTACATTAGCAAATTGGACCGTGCCCCCCATTTGCAAGTAAACTTCTTTTCAAAAAAGAAAAGCATCAGACAGCACTAGGCTCCCAGCCTGGCCAGGAATGCGTCTCTCTGCTTCTACAAGCAGGGAGATGTGCTCCCGGCCATACGGCAAACATGGCGCCTGCCGAAGTTTACTTGCAAACTGGGGGTGCAATCCTGTTTGCTCATGGACCCTATGTCCCCTGCACCTGACGTCAGATGCAGGGTGTGTCGCTGGGGTGCCAGGTGCAGCCGCTGAGCACCCCAGCCCGTGTTCTTTGAACACCACTGTGCAATGGTGGAGATCATCCAAATTACCAGCCCACTCTCCTCACCCAAAGTTCATTCTGTAATGGCTTCAGATGCAGGGTGCGTGGCTTGGGCAGCAGGCTGGACAGGGGCCGCCGGCGTCCTCGCTCCGCCACTGTCTCTGACACATTACAAACATGTCAGAATTTATCATATCCTGCCTTAACCCTCATGTCATACATTTTCTAGCACAGAGTAACTAAAGTCTAGTACAAAGTCACACACACACACACACACACACACACACACACACATATCTTTGGCTTGTCAGACATTCAAAGAATGTCTCACCTCACCAAAACGAAAAATCAGGCTCTGGTTGCCTTCCCAGTGTTGAGAACTGTGGCCAACAAGTGCTGGATATTCAAAGAAGCATTCATGTGAGTTCCAAGTGTGACCTTACCCCCTGTGCACATGATGTTGTACACATAACACAATCTTATGTTCAGTGTGTATGCCAGGCAGGGATTTGTGAAGTACATGGAACCGCGCCTCTGCGGTCCGGCACTGGGGTGGTGGTGGTTCTTTAAGGGCGGGGGGTGCACTTACCGCCCCTGCTGCTTCCCCCCCGCCAGCGCTCCTTTTAAAAAAAACTTCTTGGGGCAGCAGCGTACCTCCCTGCCGCCCCTGCCCGTTTTTGGTCGGAAGTACTGCACACGTTGCATGCTCCCACCCAAACATCCGACGTGCGTGACATGCACATGGTACTTCCGGCCACTTCCAGCTGAAAATGGGGGCAAGGGCAGCAGGGAGGTATGCTGCCGTCCCAAGAAGGAAAAAAAAGCTACAGTCTGTTGGGGGTTGTTAATTTACCCCCAGTAGGTAAACAGCAGTGCACTAAGGAAGAGAGCACACTCTCCAGTTACAGAGTAGGTAGCAGAGGGTGGTTTAGTTGTTGAGGCTATTTAGAGAAAACACATGGAGATTTTTGTAGAACTAAATACTAAGTATTTATTGGTTAAGTACACTTGAATAGGAAATTCCTAATCCTAATCTAAAGGACTACATAATGAATATGTAAGGAGGGAGAGAGATGTTTCCATCCACTCTCTAAGAGGAAAAGAAGGATTGTGACTCAACACAGGAAGTGCTGCAGAGTCAGTTCAGGGGTCATAGAGTAGGGACAGATAGGGAGACCCTTACTCACTTTCACTACTCCCAATGCCCCTAGTGGTCATAAGGATAGTTGGTGCAAAAGGTCGATGCACTGGAACTCCATCTCCAACACAGTCAAGTAGTATCTTTATTAGAACCATCCAAAAAGATGGTTCCTCCTATACTCAATCTTGTTAAGAGCTGCAGTTTTTCAGGGCTATTTAACCCAGGCAGCCAGCTTTTTTCTTTCCTTAACACTTGCCTGATGAAGAAGTCTGGAGAACAAAAAAGCTTGCTTCAGAGTTTGTATCTTTTTGGATGGGTCCAAATACAAGTCTTGATTGTGACTTTTGGGTTTTTTCCCCCCAAGTGGACTTTATTTTGTGTACTGTTCTTCATGGTTTGTGTAATTTGAATTTTGGAATGAATGTTTTAATTTTCTCTTCAAGCAAAAAAGAACATAGACTAAAACTGCATGAGTAAAGTGCAAGGTGGATATTTTTTTTGTGACAAGTGAAAAAAATCTTGTAAAGCTATTGGCTGACATGATGCACAGCAGTATGGAGTTGCAGCGAGCTGCACAGGGCTGCTGCAGACTCATAAGGCAGCCCCAGCACAAGCAGCATTGCTGCATTTCTTCCCAATCGTGACAATGGAAGTAACTGCACTAGCACTGCCTGTCCTTCTCTACAGTGTCAGGACTTCCTTATGAGTCTGCAGCAGCCCGGACGTGCTGCACAGCAGCTCCGTACTGCTACACATTGTTCCAGCCACAGTTACCCCATTTTCTCACCTTGTTGGTATCCAGTGGATCTTCTAAGAAAGAGCCAATATTCCATCTTATAACATGCCCCTCTGCAAGAGAAGAATTTAATGGCTTGTGAATTTTCTTTAATAAATGCCAAGATGGGTGATGGGTTCATGTTTAAATTAGCAATTGGTTATTTTGGTTCCTGGAACCTCCTGGATAGTGTTATCCAGGAAACATTAAACCAGATAACTGGATAAGGTTTCATATCAGATAATGGAACCTCCTGGGGACTGGTGCATTGTGCAGAAAAGCTTTACCAACCATCTCCGTTGGGTGGTAACCATCTCCTTTATCCATATCCATGCATGGACACACTGATTCTTCAGCAACTTTAAAGTGCTCATTGTTTAATTCTAATATGCGACTTGAAAGAAAATCTGTTTTTATTTGGATGTTTAACATCTGCATCCACAAAGATTCTGAGTGGAAAACAACCCCTATAAAAATAAATCTATTGTTGCATAAACACATGGTTGTAATAGGTGGTAATAGTAAATTTAAAAGAAATGTATCTATATCACAACATAGTTTTTAAAAAATTACTAAAATGTTTATGAAATCCATCATTATTGGTAGCCCCAAAATGTTTTCCTCACTTGGAAATTACGAACAGTTCTCTGTACAATGGGAATGATTTACCTGATTCTAAGGGCAACTTCACACATGACACTTTAGCTATACAGGTCCACACAGGTATGGGGGGGTGCATAAGTTGACATCCGGATGAATGAAGTGCATATACAGTGATACTGCACATGCACTATAGGGGAGTGGTGATTTTTGTCAATTGCTTCTTCCTTCTGAAACCCACTTCAACTCCTGAAAATATGTCCCTGAGGGTTGCGCAGCAGAAAGGGAAGATAACAATAATCACCCCTCCCCCGTCACATGCATGCAGTGTTAGCTGTATGCATGCTTCATTAATTTGGATGTTGGCTACTGGCTGACATTCCTAATTAATGAAGCTCATGTAAAAGGAGGGACTGCACGGATGCAGCAGGGGCCTGCACACAACTCCCCAAACTGTGTGTGCGCTGTTGCACAAGTGGGAGAAACTTCCCTGCTCTTCCCAAGTTCTAGAAGCAATCTTTAAGAGAGGAAACACAATGCTGATTCTCATGACATGTTTTCTCTCTTACAGCCAGCTTTTTGTGGGGAATAGCACACTTCTTTGTATCCTGTTTACATGGAACACAGGCCAACACAGGGTTAAGCATGCTTAAACCCACTGGTATAGCTCTGTTGGATCGTGTCCATGGATGTTATTTATTTATTTGTTTGTTTATTTATTTATTTATTTATTTATTTGAAATGAGATTGATCTGTACAGTATGTAGTTCTTACACATCTATGTACAAGCAACATGTATGTTTTTCTCAAATGTCACAGCTAAAACTGTCAAATACATCTGACAGCAAGTAATTCCCTCTCAAGATTAAAAAAAGGTAAACAATGGCTCTTGGGTCTCAATCAGAAAAAATAAGTCACACCCAACTCACTGGATGGAACTGGTGAAAAGTAATTTTGGCTAGGGGTGCGCATGGACTGTTTGGCATGGTTCATTCCAAATTTGGACCAATTTCAGACTGAACCATAAGTATGCAAACCAGCTGGTTTAAACCAGCTTTAATCGATGAACCATCTTGATCTGGTTCAAAGTGGTTCACTATCAAATCGCTCAAACCAGCCCAGTTTGCAGCAGTCTGGTTCATGATTGAATCGGTTCTTCACATCTCTACTTTTGGTCATTGCTGCAGCCTAGAAACTGATGTATAGGAATGGCCATAAGTATGTGTGTGGGAATGTTCCGGGATTGTTAATCCCCATCTGTGATGGGAGTGCATATCTCACTTAAGGCTGTGATCTTTTGTGCACACACTCTGGCAATAAACCCCACTGGACAAAGTGGGACTTGCTTTTGAGGTTCAGGCTGCACAACAACCAGCCACCTGATCATCAGTTGGATTTGTCTTTTATTAGCTTGTTCATTTTATAGATTCTGACAAAATTCAGGGAGACAAAAGACCTACAAACAGGACAAATTTTATAGTTCAGCTTCATGACATAGTCTGGGGGAAAGGGAGTGAACCTCATGAGCTACTTGTCAGTGTACAAAAGTAGGTATTTTTCAGTGTTGCTTAAGATAGGACAATATATCCTATGTTCTTTCCAGGAATTTGTCTTACTAATGACATTTATTTTTTAGATTTATAGTTCATAATTCTCTTTCTCACTTCCCCCAACTTTTTATTTTACAATTTTCAAAATACAATAGTTTCAATAAGAATTTTATCTGATGTGAATGATAGATAACTCTGGTCTTATGCTTCACTTTTTGTTTGAAGGAAACATTTGCTTTTTATAATCCTTACAAATTGTTATGGCAGCCACAGCTGAGAAATGATTGCTTACCTTTGTTAGCAGCAAAAAGCATTTTAGCAGATACATCAGTGCATAGTGCTGTCAAAGGAATTGGAGGATGTTTGGTGAAAGGCAAAATTTCTTTCAGTAGATCTCCCTACACAAACAAAACCATCATCATACTTTATTTTAACAAACCAGCCTTTTCTGACATTTGGGGGACTGTATGAATCACATTGGTCTACTTCTAATATATATTGTGTGTGTGTGTGTGTGTGTGTGTGTGTGTGTGTGTGTGTGTGTGTGAGAGAGAGAGAGAGAGAGAGAGAGAGAGAGAGAGAGAGAGAGAGACTTAATGTGAAATCTTGTTCATCTGCGTTATATTTTGGGAGCTTTAATCAATTTGATAGTAAAATAGTCACATTGTGTCAATTTTTACCTTGACTGGATTTCATAGCGTTCGTCAGCTCTAATTATTTCCTTATTTGTATAGGTTTTTATTTTTATCTGCAAGCTGAAATGACAGGGCATATGTTCTTTTTTAATGAATATATTATTTAAAAACAATCACAAAATGTCATCAAAATTAAAATAAATAATTTAAATAACAATAAAGAACTTAGACACTATACAAAAACAACAATGATGCAGAAAAAAAAATAGCTATCATGAATTAACCCAGCTCAATAACAAGGTTCTATATGAAGATATGTGTTTATATATCATAGGCATTTATAGACCACTTTCCCATCCATTAATGGTCATTCAAAATGATTTAAAATTAGGATATAAAAATATATCCTCTATATATTAGAGGAGATGCTAAACATCTAGATTTTGCTGATGGGATGCTAAACATCTAGATTAGCATCCTACGGTATCAGCAGAAGGGAAGCAGGGGGGGCGATTAAAGGAAAGGAGGGAAAACTGAATGAAACCCAACAAAACTGATTTTAATGATCTCAGAGAAAAATTAGGTAGGATCCCATGACTAGAAATCCTAAAGAACAAAAGATTAAAAGAAGGATGGGAGGTTTTTAAAAGCAAAATACTGAAGGAAAAATCACAAATGATTTTTTATGAAAAGGAAACATGGGAGACATCTTATGACACCAGTACAGATGCACTGGAAAGCTCTTTAAACAAATGAGAAGCAAAACCATGTATAGGGAAAGGGTTATACACCAATGTGTATAGGAAATGGATGCCACCAACACCAAGCTGGAGAGGATGTTTAGGAACAACTGTGTCTGCAACCCAGGTTGTGTGAAGGAGCTGCATAATCGATCTTTCCTGTGTGACCTAGGACTTCTGATGTTGCTTCCCATGGTACTAAGGTAAGATAAGAAGAGATCCAAAGACTTCAGCCCAAACTATATACTTATGAGTCTCCCAGGCAGTACCAAGTCATTCTCAGGTCCACACTGACATTACCAGAGACCAAACAGAATAAAACGTTTGAATAAAACATCCCACTTCTGACACCAAATATGTAAGAGATTTTTGACCCTCCAAAATCCCTGCAACCAGGAATAATTGAAGACTCCAAAAATCTTCACATTACCAATGGGTTCTTTTTATGGTGCTGGCTGTCAAGAATCCCAAGACCCAAGAAGACACGAGGAGAAAAGGAGAGGTTATATTTAATCAAAGCTGGTTTATTTTTCTTACCAATATTCAGATGAACTGCAGTACATACACACAATGGCTTTCCTTTCTCTCACAGCAACTAAATTAAAATTTAACTGACACCCTATAGCTAATCAGAGCTTCCCCCCCTTTTTTTACCTATTGCACCAAATCAGGGTCCTAAATACCCATTATCTGCCCACGCACCTAATACTGATTGGACAAAGAAGGGGTCTTGACCATTCCTGACCCTCAGCCAACCCGTATTCATTTGACATTTAACCCCATTGGCCAAGGAAATAAAAAGGGCAAACAGGTGCAACCTGCGACTAGGAAAGATGAAAAAGAGGAACCAGGTGCATGTCGAATGACTCCTGCCTTCTTCCAGACAGGCCATCTGGGAAGGTGCACTCTCGATATGAGCTACCGAAAAATGAGGAAGTGTGCCCAAGCTAGCGGGCAGATATGACTGTTCTACATGGAATGTATGCTGAGATAGAGGAGGGGGATACTGCCGAGATAGAGGAACTTGACATTTACTCACAAATCTATGTCAAGGGTGAGGCAGATTTTGATATAAAATCACATCAAGCAATCAAAATCATGTCAAACATCTAACACAGCATAGCTAACCTATCAGTGGCGTATCGGGGGGAAACGGTGCCCAGGGCTGGCCGACCCTGAAATGGCGCCCCCCCGCCGCCCCCTCGGCCCCCACATACCTGGCGGCGGCGCGGCGCCCCCCAGGCGGCAGATCGCTGGTGGTGGCGGTGATTTGGCTGCAGGCATGCAGCGGCGTTAGCAATGGCCTGTAGCGGGCCGTGCTGTGGTGCGGCGGGTCGCCCACGGCGTTGGCGATGGCCTGTAGCGGGCCGAGCGGCAGCGTGGAGGGTCGCCTGCGGCGTTGGCATGGCCTGTAGCGGGCCGAGTGGCAGTGCAGCAGATCGCCCGCCAAGGACTACTGCAGAGCAGCGCTGAGCCTGCCTGCTGGCCCGGCGCTGCTTCCCAACTGTGCAGGCGCGCCTGGCACGTCTGCGCAGTTGGGAAGCGGCGCCGGGCCAGCAGGCAGGCTCGGCGCCACTCTGCAGTAGTCCTCGGCGGGCAACCCGCTGCGCCGCCTCTCTGCCCGCTACAGGCCATGCCAACGCCGCGGGCAACCCGCCGCGCCGCCGCCTGGCCCGCCACCGCCAAATCGCTGCCGTACGCCCGCCGCCACACTCGGTGGGCAATCCAGGGGGGTGCGGGGGGAAGCCACTTTTTGGCGCCCCCCATGTGATCCACCGGGGTGGCGCCTGGGGCACGTGCCCCCCTGCCCCCCTATAGTTACGCCCCTGTAACCTATCAATGCACATATCCAATACAAAATTGATCCAATTGGATCTTACAAATGGCATCAATGTACCTCTCCCATACTTGATCATAATAACAAATTAAGTGTAAAACAGATGTCTTGGGAGAACCCAGAACAACTGCAAAAATGTTTGGGATGCATAGCCCAAGAAGCCGTCCCCAAGAAATTAAAGGCAATCACTAATAAAGAAATTTCTCAGCAGAGCAAGCTCCCTATTCAGTACTACTGTACTGAATTTAGTCCAAATTGGTTCCCACTTGTGCCTCAAATGTTCACACGTCCACCACCTTGAATTGACATGGATGACATAATCACAAACGACACCATTGAGGTGTCCCTATGTGTTACGACAACTTTAGCAAATTTGGTTCAAATTTGTTAAGTGGTCCATGTTAGCCCACTTGTGCCTCAAATAATCATGCATCCTCCATCTTGAATCAGGGTGGATGACATCATTACAAACAATGACATTGAGATGTCCCTACAGCTGTAGCAAATTTGGTTCAAATGGGTTATGTGATTCACAAGTTAGCCCACTTGCTCCTCAAATGTTCACACATCTGCCATCTTGAACTGGGGTGGATGACACCATCACAAACTACACCACTGAGGTGTCACTAACTGTCCCTACTAAAGTACCAAATTTGGTATGAATTGGTCCAGGCATTGTGAAGTTGATAAAGCAACCTAATGGCGCAGAGGGGAAGGAACTTGCCTAGGGAGCAAGAGGTTGCCAGTTCAAATGCCCTCTGGTATGTTGCCCAGAAACATAGGGAAACACCTATATCAGGCAGCAGCAATATAGGAAGATGCTGAAAGGCATCATCTCATACTGCACGGGAGATGGCAATGGTAACCCTTCCTGTATTCTACCAAGGAAAACCAAATGGCTCTGTGGTTGCCAGGAGTCAACACTGACTGGACATTACCTTTACCTTTATTGCGAAGTTGATAGGGACACACATGGACACATGTACACATGGACACACAGAAAGTTGGGTGATCTCATACGCTTACTTTCCTTAAGGAAAGTAGGCTAAAAATTGCATCCTAAACTTCTCCACTAACAACCTAAAGTATGGTGAGTCCAGAATTGCCCCCTCATATTTTTCTTCTGTCAAAACCTAGCCTCCCCTCTTGCTTTTCAACCAGCATGCAGCTGCTGCTAATTTCAGTCACCTGGTCTCAGTGAGAGACACCTTTAAGCATAAATGAGAAGGTGCTTGCCTCCGCTCCATCAGCACCTGCAAACTGCTCTGAGCTGCAACACACTACCCAGCACTCCCTGCGGTGGAGGATCAGCTCCACCACTCACCTGGCTGCAGGGAGTGCTGGGTTGTGCACTGCAGCTCAGAGCAGCTTGCAGGTACTGCCGGAATTGAGGTAAGCACCTTCTCATTTATGCTTAAAGGTGCTTCCCACCCCCGCCCCTGCCCCTGCCCCTGCCCCTCCCCCTCCAGCAGCTCCTGCACTGGCCACTACTGTTTGGGCTGCCTACAAAAGTAGCTGCATTGTATTAATGTGTTTTGCCTATCCCCTCCTTTTCCAATTAGCCTACTCCTCTGATCCATGGTTTTCCATGTATGTTAACTCCTCACCATCTCTATGTAGCATCGCCATGTGACTAGCTAGTGTAACATCAAGAAGACTTGCCAGGAATTTTGTCTTTTAAAACTCTATGGTCAGGCCATTCATTTCAATGGTTATTATTGAATGCATTGCTTTTCTATGTTGATATGAATGCAAACAAGATTAGTTTTTGCATTCCTGTGTTTATGAACTGGTTTGCTAGTACAGGCAAACCTCATTACTCACAGGGTTTCTGTTCCTCGCCTACTACCACAAGTAACGAAACTGTGAATAACGAGGCACTGCGCCTATGGAGAACAGGGGCTTAGGTACCTTGATGGGGGAAAGGGCAAAAAACCCAACAACATCAAAAAAGGCGGGAAACAGCAAAGTAAAAACCCTATAGCACTGTGCTCCATGGGATCTCCTTGTGCCCAGCAATGCTCCCCAAACCACAAAATGCCCCCCCAAAACAACAAAAATGGCAAAAAAAGTGAAAAAACAGTTTAAAATGGGGGGGGGGGGATACTGTACCGTGCTCTGTGCCAAGCAATGCCCCACAAAAACTTGTGCCAAGTTTTAAACCACATTATTTGTGCCAAGCAATGCCCCCTCCCAAACCACAAAAATAATAGAAAAAAACCATTTAAAAAATTAGTCACAGACCTTCACAGTCACTTCTGGCCCTCTAGGAACTGCAGATATCAGACTTCAGGGAGCCTGGGGAGGGGAGGGGTGATACTTATGCAGTGCATTATGGTATTTACAGGGGCCAGGACAACATATCCCTGCCCCTGACCCTCCCCACTGCCTGGATCCACGGGGAATCATCTGGGTGCACAGGGAGTGTACCCAGCACAAGAGGAGTGGCCATCTGTGCGGAAGGTAAGTCTAACCCACCTTACCCACAGCCCACTTTGGAGCCCTTCTCACCAGTCATGACAAAGGGCTCTGGGTGTCAATTAGACACCTGCAGATATTCAAAAATGTGGATTGTCAGTCCGTGAATAGTGAGGTTCCCTGTACTACAATTAGATATCTATTTTATTGATTTCCCAAATGAGAATGTGTATTTTGATTGCTAG
The DNA here is from genome assembly GCF_027244095.1 of Hemicordylus capensis. Classification (NCBI taxonomy): domain Eukaryota; kingdom Metazoa; phylum Chordata; class Lepidosauria; order Squamata; family Cordylidae; genus Hemicordylus; species Hemicordylus capensis. The sequence continues at coordinate 385,718,530 of NC_069657.1, read as the reverse complement.
TCAATAAATGTTGTATATTTTGCTATAAGAGTTTGTGGTTTCTCTTTGGTATCGTGCCCAGGTTAGCCCTTGGTGTAAAGACCCTGCAGCGTACACATGTCTTGCTCAATGTGTTGTAACAACTTTGAAGTTCATTTCTATACACTGCAGTTCCCTCATAGAAGCACATGAGATTCGTCATAATGAATGTTCTAAACTGTGTTTCACCTGTTGCAATTCTTAATTTTTCCTTTTGATGAAGAAGGAAAATTGGTAATAGTTTGCATGTGTGTGTTTCTGGGAAAATAGAGAAGAGGAAGACAAAGAGGAAGAAGGTATGGGAAAATTACATTCTTGTGTTACATGTCCATTAGCTGAGTGCACAATTTGAAAGCTCTTGAATACCATTCACTACAACAACCCTGTTTTCAAAAAATCCTACCGTTATAGTCCAGAGACAGATACAACCATCTTCATGAGCAGAGGCAAGTATGGGTATATGTCGATGAAATTCTGCTTGTTCATATCCAGCTCCTGGTAGATGGAATGATATTCCTCTACTCCCCAAGGTGGGTGAATCTGCAAGTTTTGTTTCTTGGCCTTGTTTTTGAACATAATTGGTTGTTACTTTTTCATTCTAGTTATAATGCCTTTTATTTTCTTTGAACATAGAAAATTGAACATATTTCAATTACAACATCATTGTCAGTAACTTCCAGTGCAGGACTTTCAAAAGAGATATGCATTGTTATCATGGAGCTCTAAGTGACTGAATGGTTGGATAAGTTATCCAGTATGATGTTATATTGTTTACAATATACAATATGTTTACGTTATATTGTTATATCCAATTAAGCCTCTGACCATGCAAGCAAATCGAGATTGAAGATTGTGACTGCATCGGTCATAATCTTCAGTCTCTGATTTGCTTGCATGGTCAGAGGCTTAATTGGAGCTGAAAGTGTCACACACTGATAATGAGGAAAATCCCTGGATAACTAGGGGCTCAATCAGGGCCTTTTAAAAAGAACTTTGGCTGCAGGCTGGGAGGGGCAACATGTGCCAGGGTCCATTTATCATAGAATGTCACCTAATGGCGCAGTGGGGAAATGACTTGACTAGCAAGCCAGAGGTTGCTGGTTTGAATCCTCGCTGGTATGTTTCCTAGACTATGGGAAACACCTATATCAGGCAGCAGTGATATAGGAAGATGCTGAAAGACATCATCTCATACTGCACGGGAGATGGCAATGGTAAACCCCTCCTGTATTCTACCAAAGTCAGCCACAAAGCTCTGCGGTCGCCAGGAGTCAACATTGACTCAACGGCACACTTTACCTTTGAAGGGAACTAACCATTAGTCTGAAATGAAATGTAACTCTTGGTAACTGAATACAGTACGAAATATGAATCATTTTTACTGGTTATATTTTTAATGCAAAATAGATCAACCACTTGAGTTATGTGTTTGTAGATGAACTGTGAAGCAAAAGTTAAAATTGTTACCACAATTAGCATACACTTTCATCAAACTCAAACCGCTCTTGCATGAGAAATTATTGCTGATATTGTTTTTTGTTATTTCAGGAGGCCAAAAGCCTTCACTGAGGGCAAGAACCCCCTATTACTATGTTGTTATTTTTTAACAGGCACTGGGCTCAATCTATTTCTAGTTCATTATGGGAGAAAAAATCCCATAAATTTAAATTAGGTGTGCAGTAATGGATGTAGTTCACAATTCAAAGCAAGCTTCTGGGTTTCCTGAGAGGGACCCACTTGCTGAGTAATTTGTTTGTGAGTAATACACCATGGGATCCTAGCTGATGAAAACAAGGTTTATTTATTCAGATTACTGCTTCAATGATCCCTGCTAACAAAAGCAAACTCAAAAATAGTTTTATTGAAGGAGCACCTACTAAATAACCCTCTTCTTTGGAATTTTTATTTAGGTTCTTACTTCAACCAAGTCATTCACTTAAATAGTTTTTGACAAGCTGCTATCATCATCATCATCATCACCACCATCATTTTAAAACCTACTGTATTTTCTTACTCATATTATGTCTTAGTCATACTGCATCTCAGAACACACCAATCCATACCTGAAGGAGTTGCTGCAGCAGGAGGTTCATTTTTAGCACCTTCCTGCAATCAGATAATAGCATGCACATTGAATCAGAGGTCTGGAAATTAGACAGTTTGCAATGGAGAAAAAAGTATGTAGTTGTTGGATAGTTTTTTATTCTATTTGTTTAAAAACAAACTTCATAGAAATGCTGATGATATGGAGTTAGACAACACAGGATGTTAAATATGTCATTTGTACTTCCATCTGAAAAAAATTAATGTACTTTTGGGCAGAAACGTGTAAACACTGCGGTAATGAAAAAATGCTGAAAAAATGCAAGCGGCCGGTAGAAACGCCACATCAGCGTAAATGTCACAGTTAGAGGGGAACATCATGAATTATGTTTTTGGCTGTGCTGAAGAATGCTTAAAATTTTACTATAGCTAAGGTTAACATTTTACTACAGCTATGCATTACACTGGTAACCTACATCCTCATCAGTCTTAATTCAAAGAAAGAAAATGAATAAATGAAAGGAAATTAAGACATAAATGCTGAAGTGCTTTTTTAAAAAAATTAACACATCACATTGCAGAAGTAATTTTCCATTACACTTCATAGGAAACCTTCTTTGATTTATTTTTAAGCACATCACATTGCAAAAATTATAAACTTTAAATTGCACTTCAAAGGAAACATTGGTTGCTTTTTTGGCTCATCATGTTGCAAAAGTTCTAAACTTTAAATTGCACTTCAAAGGAAACCTTCAGAATCTGAATTATCGCAATCTGAAATAAAAAGGTCCCATCTAATTTTTCAGGATCGTCTGCATCCTCGTCTTTTTTCTCCTCTTGTGAAATGTTAATTGCATCACTTTCAGCATTTTCAGATTGTATAATTTCAGCTACCGTGAAACCAGAAATCACAGAAGAAGGTTTAACAGCTTTCCAAGCCTCTGTAATCCATTTTGTGACCTCGCTGTAGGTTGCTTTGTGCATTTCCCCAACCGTTGTGAATGTACGCATACATTTTCTTATCTAGTTTCCCCAACATTTTCACATTTCACATTTAAATGCCTTGTTCACAGATAAGTCCAAGGGCTGCAAGATTTTGGTCAAACCACCAATAATCACAGCTGATACCTTTTTGAATTCATTTTTAACTGAATCCAGTAAATGTGCACACATCGAGTCCATTATTAAAATGCCACGTAGTAGGAAAAAATCTCCTTTTCTTTTCTGCCAAATGTCATTAAGCCATTCAAACATTATGGCTTTGTACAGACACCCTTTCTCATTTGCACGAACAACAACATCTGAAGGAAAATCGCCTTTTGGGACAGATTTCCATTTAAAGATTAGCATTGGTTTTAGTTTGTTGCCATTTGCGGCGCAGGCTAATATGCACGTGAAAGACGTATGCTCATTTCCGGTTGTCACTATGGAAACTGTGTTTTCTCCTTTTTCATTCACAGTTCTATTTGGGGGACCATCAAACACCAGTGAAACTTAGTCCATATTTATTATTTGTGATTTCACAATTTCCCCCTGCTCAATCAATGTTTGCAACAAACTTTTAAAATGCTGATCCCCCCCCCCCGCCAGTCCCTTGGCAGCTGCTGTCCTATTGCTGTTTCAGTGTGTACAGATAAATTCTTTTGCCTCATAAATCTGTAGCACCAACACGGGCCACCTTTTAAGTCAGTTATTCCCATTTGTTGTGCCATTAATTTTGCTTGTAGGAGGATTTTCACAGTAGAGACTGACAGTCCTTTTTCTCTCCGCTCTTTAATCCACTCCTCAAGGTTATTCTCCAGATCAGACCAGGCTGCAACACCACTTCTCCTTGCACGTTTTGATTTCGGCATTCTTGCCAGGTCATCTTTTTCCAACTTTTACCGACGAGTGCAGCGTCCATCCACTTCAAATTCATGGGCTGCAGCTCTGTTTCTGATCTGTTTTGCTCTTAGCACAACTCTCAGCTTGAAACTAGCCGTGTAGTTCTTATGTCATTTGGGTGCCATTTCCCACCACGAAATTGGCGCAAAATATCCCACCCAGAAATCTCATGTAAATGCTGCATCAGTGGAAGCACTTTTTTGGCTTCTTCCTGAATTCGAGCGTAAACGCCACATGCATTGGCATAAATACCACAGATGGCAATAAACAACTTTTAAAAACATACCCGTGTTTCTACCCCAAAATATGGTAAAGCAGCAGCTGTATGTATGGGAATGATCAGGATCAGGACCAGGACCAGGACCATGGTGCTCAGAGAAGAGTGCACAGTTCTTGCAGCCAATAGCAAGTTCCTCCCCAGAGCGAATAGCAGCGTAGAGGGTGATTATTTCTTTTGCCAAACTACTATGTTTCAAGATGGCTGCCATTCAAACTATATACAACAGCCTTTTGTAACCCATGGGGTGACAGTCAGACACAAAACAAATTTGCAGTAAGTAAGAGGGAGTCATCTTGAGAAAAGAAGCAGAAAGAAGGCTCCTTTAGTTCTATTTAGAACTACTTGTTTTTGAATAGAAAAGGTAGTATATAAATAAATAAATAAATGAATAATGAAGCTTCTATGAACTGTATTGTGCTTCAGCATGGTTCATGCATTTCAGTGTGATTTACCCAAACTCTCCCAAGCCTTTCATTCAGCATTTATTTTTCTTTCCCTCTGTTTCCTAACCATACTTTGGCTTTGCCCTTGTTTAATAGTTGGCCTCTTTGGAGCACTTTGTGGTGTATTAGACCTCAATAACAATGTCTGTTATCATGACTGATTCAACTCTCCAACTTGGGACTCTAGGGAATCCCTGTCATAGATCCCAATAAATCACAAATAATAATTCTATTTTTTAATAAAGCATATTTTGATACAGGCAATTCATTCAGTCATTTCAGTCATAATCTGTGGATATCTGTAGGCAAGAATGCCTTACCATAATATTTCTGGTTTCTCCTTACTTTCTTATTTTGAGTTCATGGGGAAAAAATCTTGTGATACTTTGTAGCTTCATAGCTAGTAGCTTGTGAGAAGCTGTACATGGTGTTCTAGGAAGTTCTTCCCCTGAAGAAGCATTATATTCAAAATGTGTCAGGACCTATCTTTCAAGAAACCGCAAGTGTACCATTCCTGTTTTCTTCCCTTGATAATTTGTTCATCAACTTATCTGAGAGTTACGAATACGATGAATATTTATATACCACTTTTATATAAATATTCTATATAATAAATCTTATATATAAATATATATAAATACAACCAAAGTTCCCAAAGCAGTTTACATAGATATAAATAAATAAATAAAATGGCTCCCTGTCCCCAAAGGGCTCAAAATCTAAAAAAGCAACATAAGATAGACCCTTGGGGATGGATAGGGCCAGTTGCTCTCCCCCTGCTAAATAAAGAGAATCACCACTTTAGAAAGGTGTCTCTTTGCTTATTCAGTCATCTGCAAGCACTATGTATGATGTACTGTCGTTATAAATGTCCTTGGGTACTGCAGAAACAAACAACAGGGAACTTACCTTTCTTACGCTGATACTGCTACTGGCTTCAACTTCCTGTGTAGGACTGAGATCACTTTGAGCCTCTGAACTGTAGGTGGAGGCCTGACTAAGTTGCCTGCACAGAAAACAGCATCCAGAATGTCAATAGACAAACATCACTGTGTTTCAGAATACTGAATAGAAATGTCAGAAGCTTATGCCCAAAGCATCCATGATCTTAAGGCTATTAATAGCCACCAGTCTGTCAGGCTCCAGTAAGGATCTGCTCTCAGTCGTTCAGTTCCAAGAAGACAAGGGTGTGGTCCAAATGGGAAAAGCTGAAGGCAGAGCAAGCAGATCAAGATCCAAGACACTAGAGGCAGGGCGTAATCAGGGATCACTGGAACACCAGCCAGATGTATCCCCATTATCCAGTCACATTTAGCAGCCTAGCAGCTGTGTTGTGAATGAACCGCAGTTTCCAAACAGTCTTCAGAGTCAGCCCCATGTGCAATGCATGACAGTTGTCTAATCAGGAGGTCACCAGAATATGAGTGGCTCCAGGCCAACTCTGCCTAGAAGCAATGGTATTTCAGCTGATGGGAGGCAATCCACATGGAGTCTGAGACCCACAGGTGTCCAAAGCTAAATCTAGCAGTACCCACAGGTGTAAACCTGATCCTTAAAGGAGAGTACAATCCCATTTGGAATAAGCTGAATACTATCTCCCTTGATGGACAAAACACCCATCAACACTACCTACTCTGATTACGTGAATAGGGAGCCCCATGTATGCAGAATCTCGGTGGACACATCAGAGCATATTTGGAACTCTGGGATGGAGTGCTAGAATTTTATTGCGCATATTTTGGTGTCTCATTAGCAGGGACATTGCTAGGTACTTAAAAGATCTGGGACCTGGACCCACAGCCCTCCCTTAAAAAAATTAAACACGATCATTCCCCCTTTTAAGAATAATGTTTTAAAAAGTTCTAATATTATAATGGAACACCTATGAAGGTGGATGCAGCTGAGAGCTGAGTGAGGCTAGGAGCTCTTTCCACCATGCTGACTATGCAAATGGCTGCCATGCATGTGCAGGGGCCAAGTGAGTGGCGTAGGCGGGGCAGCCGCTGCATGGGATGCTGGGCAGGGCGCCGCTGCTCCCCATGGTTTCCAGCTGCCAACAGTATCACTGGTAAAGGCTTTTAAAGGTACCTCTTCCCCCCCCGCCCCGGCCCCAACACCACCCTCACCGGCTACCACTGGCTCTTTCTCATGCTCTGTACAGGTGCTGTACTTTCTGGAAGGGGTCATGGAGGAAGGAGGTGGCTGATGAGATTTGGGGTTCTGTGCAATTCATTGGGGGCTGGTGCCCCAGGGGCATAGCATGGAGCAATGGGGGCAATTGTGCCCAGGCCCCCAGGGTCTAGGGAGCCCCCAAGGCTCCCCCTCTCCCTGGCCCAGTGTGCTCCTGAACCTCCTCATGCACCCACCTCTCTCCTTTCCAGCCAGCATTTCAATGAAACACTGGCTGGGGAGGGCTAGACCCTCTCCTGGGCTCTAGCCCCACCCCTGAGCCTGATGTCAGATGCAAAGGGTGGGGCCAATACCGGCTGTTTCATTTCAGAGATGGGGTGGGTAGGAAGATCTAGTGGTGATTCTTTCTGCCTGCCTCGGTGGCCATGCTGGGCTCAGCACACGGCCTGCTCTTGGCGGGGCCAGTGTATAGCTGCTGCAAGTGGGTGCTAGGGATGTGCACAAACCTGTTCGGGCCTCCTAACTGGTTTGAACGACTTGATGTTCAGCTGGTTCGAAGGTGGGGGGCATACCTTTAAGGGCGGGGGAGGGTGCCCTTATCCCTCCCGCCGCATTTCCCCCACCGGCACTCCATTTTAAAAGTGTCCGTCGGGGTGGTAGCGTACCTCCCTGCCTCCCCGTGTCCTCTTTGGCCGGGAATAACAGGAAGTACCCAGTGTGCATGTTGAGCGTGACATGCGCGCACACGTACCTAGAGTGCGCACTTGTGCTGGGTACTTCCTGTTACTTCCAGCCAAAAAAGACACAAGGCGGTGGGAAGGTACGCTGTCGCCCCGATGGACACTTTTAAAATAGAGCTCAGGAGGGGGAAACGCGGCAGGAGGGATAAGGGCACCCTCCCCCGCCCTTAAAGGTATGCTTTCCACCTGTGAGCCACCCCCCACTGGTTCTGTGCACACCCCTAGTGGGCGCTGGATGGGCTGCTGCAGAGTGGGGCTGGAATGGGCCGGGCCTCTCACTGCGGGTGCTGGTGCAGAACTGCTGCTGAGCAGCGCTGGAGCAGGCCAGGCCCCTTTCTGCGGGTGCAAGCAGCTCCTGAAAAGCCAACAAGGCACTGGACCACGATGGCGGCGAAGAGCAGCAGGTCCTCTGATGTGAGTAACTGACCTGGGCCCTGCCCCTTGCATCTGACGTCAGGTGCAGGGCTTGTGCATGTCCATGCTTTGTGCATACGGTGGAGAAACTAGGGGGCAGACAGGCCACCGGTCAGACTTTATCTCCCAACCACCACAAAGCTCCATACTCCATTGCAGTGTCCCATGGACCACTCCCTAATGGACCACACCCTGCTTGTTAGATACATCTTATGGCTGTGAGCCTAAATCCAGTTACTTAGGAATACATTTGAATTTACTTCAAACTGATGGCCACATCTTCCACAGTGCTATGAGAAGAGAAAAAGGGCTCCATCCTCACTGAGCAGCAAGAACCTAGTTGCACTGAAGTTCTGCAGCCTGGTGGAGGGGGAAGTGATTTTCATGTCTCTCCCCTCCCTTCAAAAGCCCTTTTCTCTTCCAGAAATATGCCCTGAGGGCTGCATAACCCACAGGGACATATTCTTGGCAGCAAAAAAGGTTTTTGGAGGAAAGTGGGGAGAGGTGAAAATCACTCCCCACTCCCCCTCCTCTTGCAGTGAGTTGCAGAGAAAGCCTTTGTAGCTAGACACCTGCTGTTATGTGAGACCAGAGCCCATTTGCTGTAGCACTGTGCTGTAGCTTCCATCTGCTCTAGCACTGTGGAAGATGTCAGCCATTGAACTAGGGGGGTGAAAAGGATCAGTGATGAAAATCAGAATCTGTAATTAATATCAAATCTGGACATTCAGTATTACATCCCTCAATTCTAGCTTCTAGTCACAGTGATAAAGAATCATGAAAAAATAACAGAAAAGTTAATGACCTCCTGGGATTTAGAATAAAGGCAATCTTACACAATTTGGTTGTTCAAGTACCATTTCTGCGATCTTTGTGTAAATTCATAGAGTTTGGAGAAATGTGCACCAAAGGCAAAACAGTACCTTACTGTTTCTTAACCCAATATAGGATTGATATAATGCACACAACCTATGCACCTCACTTACCGGAGATAGAAGGCACTTCGATGGAGGAACAGTAACATATTGATGCCCAGTAATTCAGCTCCATCTCCTTGAATGCCATGACCAGTTCTGAATCTGGAAATTAAGATATTTTGTCTGTAGTTTTTCATACACTTGCAGATAAACCCAACAGATGCAGTGCACATTTGTTACAGGTAAAGCAGAGTAATAGACCCATTTCCCATGTTGCATTTTAAAGGCATTTAGGAACCAGTTCAGTATTCCAAAATCCACACAGATACAATTTGAAAATGAGAAAACATGACAGTCGGTCACACAAAAGAGCACCTGGACTGCTGTAGTTCTTCTGGGTCTTGTCGCACATTCTTTTATTTAGAAAAGGAGTCCGACTGGGCTCATGTTTCAGAAATGTAACTACAGAAGCAACCCACTGATCTCTTTAAATGAATGAATGTTTTGTAATACTGAAGTTTTCCATTGTGTTATTCTTAGTACACGGTGGCCAACATGATGGGCAGACCTCTGTCAACAGTAGGGACCCACTAGTCCTGCTGCACAACACAAAAGGCAGCCCTTATGGCACAGTCATGGGGCTGCCGTGGAATGAGTTCCAGGGAAACAATGCTGCCCTGTTGCCCAGAAGCAGTTTAAAGTCATTTTGCAGCAGCCCCATCACTATGCTCTGTCTTTTAAGTTGTGCAGCAGTGCCAGCAGGTCCCCACCATTGACAGAAGACTGCCCATCATGCTGGCCAGGGAGTCTCTTATTCTGTAGATCTTACATTATAAGATCTTAAAGGTAAAGTGCGCCGTCGAGATGGTGTCGACTCCTGGTGACCAGAGAGCCCTGTGGGTTGTCTTTGGTAGAACACAGGAGGGTTTTACCATTGCCATCTCCCACACAGTATGCGATGATGCCTTTCAGCATCTTCCTATATTGCTGCTGCCCAATATAAGTGTTTCCCAAAGTCTGGGAAACATACCAGTGGGGATTCAAACTGGCAACCTCTGGCTTGCTAGTCAAGTCATTTCCCCACTGCGCCATTGTACTCCTATTTTAGTTCACTAAAATTTGTCTGAATATTAGTTACCCCTACACTTATGTAACCTTTCTGATTTGCATGTAACACAAAATAATCAAAATTTACAACTGTCTACATTAGTAGTTTACAAATCTTCTACCTTCAGGGAGTGTTTTCTATGCTGACCTACCTGCTGAGGAATCTCTGTGCTGCAGAGGATTTGGGGAAATATTCTAAGGTGCACAGTCAGTTCTGGTCAAAGTTCTGTTGGGTCTCACCATTGTCCCCACAAACTGAGAACAAAACAAACTCCCAAACACACCCAATATGCCCCTGTGCTGTACATAATAGGGAAACATAATTACCAATACAAATGAAGTACTTTTTCACACAGCATATAATTAATCTATGGAATACTCTGCCATGGGATGTGGCAAAGCTTAGCTTAGATGGCTTTAAAAGGGGCTTAAACAAATTCATGGATGACAGGTCTATCAATGGCTACTAGTCTGGTAGCTCTAGGCCACCTCTAGCCTCTGAGGCAAGATCCCTGTAAATACCAGTTGCAAGGGAACCACAGCAAGAGAGAGGGCATGCATTCACCTCTTGCCTGTGGGCTTCTCAGAGGCATCTGGTGGGCCACTGTGTGAAACAGGATGTTGTCTAGATAGGCCTTGAGCCTGATCCAGCAGGGTTGATATTATATAAAGATTGGTAGCAGTATGTAAGATGTCTTTCTGTGAAGCTTGTCCAGCATTACTGATTTTCTCACTGAAAAATGAGAAGCTGATAAGGAATATCAGCATCTGATGAATACCAAACTTCCCCAGAATATAGATAAAAAGACTGGTCTAGAACAAGGAAATCTCAATAAATACATAGTTTTCTCAAATGACTTCAGTATTTATAAGCATTACTGCACTGAGAGCTGTTCAGTTCCTTTAATGCAGTTCACTAGTTTCCTAGAGGCAAAGGTTCTTTGAAATTTGATAGACAGAATTGTTGCCATGCTACTCCTATAGAATGTGGCACATAATTGTGATGTGAGCTTTCCTGTGGATAAGGGAGGGCGGGGAAAAGATTCCTATATGTAAAAACGTTGGCTTTGGAGTCGTATTTTAAAAGAGGGCATCTCCTTGCTGAACAAATTGGTCTATTCTCCTTCAAAGAGGAGGTTTAATCAGGACTTGTGCTTTACCAGTGAAGGGGTAGGTGCAAAGAAGGAGGAAAAGGTTAATTTCCCATGTCTGTACAAGGGAATCTAACCTGGAATTTCCAGGAGACTTCCCACAGGAAGAGGGCTAAAAGTGAGGAGAAATAAGGCCATTATGCCCTCTTGGGAAGTATGTGTGTTTGTACAAGTGTCCTTTGAAGAGAAGAGTGATGATGCAGTCGATGTGCTTGGTGCATGCTGAGGTTCCAGGGGAAACAGTCTCATTGTGAAGTTAAATAGGGTGAGCACAGGGGGAAAGGCATGTCTTAAGCTTGTAGTGTAAAAGATACTGCCACAGGAGCTTCCCCACTGAGTTTTAGAGCAAGGAAAGGCTACAAAACAGAACAGGACATTATACCATAGAACACCAGCTAAACATTCTCTCCTCTTTTTTGGTGGTGGAATTAACTGGCAACTGTGTACTGTAGGATGTACTTAAGATACTATCCCCCCGCCCCACCTAGTTTTATCAGCTCATTACCATCTGGGTCTTATCTTGTGCATAGGGGGGAACAGAAAGGTTGCATAGGAGCTTCTCCTATGAGAGAGAGCTGGTCTTGTGGTAGCAAGCATGACTTGTCCCCTTAGCTAAGCAGGGTCTGCCCTGGTTGCATTTGAATGGGAGACTGTAAGATATTGATGTTAGCACTGTAAGATATTCCCCTCAGGGGATGGAGCCGCTCTGGGAAGAGCAGAAGGTTTCAAGTTCCCTCTCTGGCTTCTCCAAGATAGGACAAGATTTTTTTATTGAACCAACAAACTACCAAAGCATACAGTACGTTGCCAAAGCACAATTATATACAAAGTGGTTGTTTGTACATCATATATCTACAAAGATTTACACACAAGGATTTGGAAACCCACAAGGTTATGAAGTATATGCAGGTAGTACAGTAACTCGGGAATGGGGGATTACAAGGCACATCAGGTAATTGGGGGGGGGGTTACATCCAATGCCCATTTCCATAATTTGTCCCATTGCTGTTTAGAAGAGATACTCTTGTCTTTTTGCACATAACCATACAAACTTTTCCAGAAGAGATTTACTGTCTCATCTGTGTGAACCTCTTGGTCGCGTCTTCCCTCCCTATTCCTATGCAGGAGCATTGCATAAATGACATACAGGTTTACTAATCTGATTACGAACATAGGAAGCTGCCATATACTGAGTCAGACCATTGGTCTATCTAGCTCAGTATTGTCTTCACAGACTGGCAGCGGCTTCTCCAAGGTTGCAGGCAGGAATCTCTCTCAGCCCTATCTTGGAGAAGCCAGAGAGGGAACTTGAAACCTTATGCTCTTCCCAGAGCGGCTTCATCCCCTGAGGGGAATATCTTGCAGTGCTCACACATCAAGTCTCCCATTCATATGCAACCAGGGCAGACCCTGCTTAGCTAAGTGGACAAGTCATGCTTGCTACCACAAGACCAGCTCTCCTCTCATAAGTACGAGAAGGGGAATGTTCCAATTCCCTAGTATGAGGGCACCCATTCCGTCCCGTTTCCTTGAAGGTTTCTTTCTGAAACCTTGAAGAGAAGTTCTATCGCTCAAGCCCAAGGTTAGTTCTTCCCAAGTCTGTTTTTCCAAATCAGGCCACTCTAACAGCTTGCTTATTCCCTGCCACACACTTTTGGCTACCACACACTCTTTTAAGAAATGTGAATTGGTTTCCTTGAATGTTTTGCCTAGCTCACTAGCTTTCTGTTTGCAGGTGATTTTAGGGCACTCTTGCTGGTCCTCTGGGAGCCATGGCTTAGCCGCATTAAGTGGTAGTACTTGGTGGTATAAGCGCCACCTTGTTTCCCATAAATGGAAAGGGACCTTTTTTTAAAAAAAGAGAGCGATAGGGTGATCGGGTTGCAACAAGTACTGTGAAGTGCGGTGTTTGTAGCGTTTACGTTCTAAATCAGGTTTTTAAAAACCCATTTCTAGAATCTCTCCATAAATTGTTTTCCTTAGCTGCTTAACTGAGGAGGATCATTTAAATAGATCCGGTTCAACCTTCCATTCTTTAAGTGTGAATAATAAATCTCTCAAGTAGTCCAGGTGTTCTCTTTTTAATACTTGTGTGATATTACCATTGAAAGATCCTTTCCCCCACCATGCTATGCCCCATGCTGACTTGCGCCAATGCAGAGAGAAAAGCGAGACCCAGGTTTTTTGCAGGAGGTTGGACATATTATGGACATTCACGAAAATCCAGTTTCCAAAATTGTAGGACATGAATTCAGTTACAAAATAGGATTGCAGGGCAGGTAGGGCTAGGCCTTCCCGCTCAACCTCCTTAAATACTACTGCATGGGCCAAAGGGAAGGATGCTGTGTGCCATACTAGACGGAAGATCTGGCTTTCAACTCTCCAAAGGAGATCGAGCGGGAGAGGATAGACTACCGCCAGGTTATGCACCGGGGGTATCAGGTAAGTCCGGATGTAAACCGCTTTCTGGTACATGGCAAGGCTCCATTTTTTCCACATGGTGTAGGCACAAGAGTTGCTGGCGTCCAGGGTCCATTTTAACAAATACACTTTTGTCAGCATTTAATTCTGAGCCCGAGATCTTGCCATATTCCCAGAAGAGGTCTAGTATTACAGAGATTTCATTTTCATTCAATAACAGTAATGTAACATCATCGGCATGAGCTACAGATTTTACCCTAAACTCAGAATGCGGTTCTGAGTGGACAGGTGGTTCGGCTATCCCATCACTCTCCCTCCTTCTCCCTCCCGGAAAGATCTCGCAGGGCGGAGGGATAGAGACCGAGAGTCCTTGTAGATGGGGTTCTCTCTGAATCCTGATCAGGACCGGATCCAGGGCAAAAACATAAAGTAATGGGCTCAGTGGGCATCCTTGATGGACACCTGAATGCAAAATGATCGGGTCGTCCCGCCATCCATTAATCTGTGGTGTCACCTTTGCATTCGTATAGAGCAGCTGTATCCAAGTAACGAAGAGGGGTGGTATACCCTTAGCTTTCAACAATGTCCACAGGTAATTGTGGTTCACTTTGTCAAAGGCCTTAACTTGATCCAATAAGAGGAGGTGACCTTTCCAACTTTCATTCTGTATAGAGTAAAAAAGTTCTCTCAGCAGACACAATGAGTCTGTCATCTTTCTTCCCGAGATGGTGCTTGTCTACAAGCTGTGGACCAATTTAGGGGCGACTTTTGCCAATCTATTATTTAGGATTTTGGCAAAGATTCTGTAATCGATATTTGTGAGGGTTATTGGTCTCCAATTTTGTGGTAAAGTGGTGTCACCTTTCTTGGGGAGGAAAATTAAGAGGCCGCCCCCAAAAGACCTATTTAAACACCCATTGTCTAGGACAAAATTAAATAATTTTACTAAAACTGGTAGTAGCTGGTCTGCGTAACTCTTATAGAAAGGCCATGTCAGACCATCAGGCCCCGGGGCCGATGTGTTCTTTCCCGCTGAGATAACTGCTCTGACCTCTTCTATCGTTACAGGATGGGTCAAAGAGCTTTTTCCCCTCTCAGTGAGGAAATAGCTGAGACCATATTCATTCAGACTGCATAACCTATCTAGATAATTGAATGTCCTTTACAGAAATATCCTTCAGTGCATACAAGTTTGTATAAAACTGGGCCGTGGTCTTTAACATATCGTGGGGGTTGGCCATTAGTGGGCTATTTCCATCCGATCGCAGGCCTTGGAATGTCAAACTAGATGTATGCATCTTGTCCTTTGCCCACTCCCCTTTTTCAACTACAGACCCTTTGAAGCGATACCGCTTATTTTCTAAACGCCTGTGCTGCAGCTCATTTTGAAATGACCTGATTGTCTCTTTGTAGCGGCAGCATGATTCCACGTTGAAGGCTTCTCCCCTGTTCATCTTATCGACAATCTTCAGATGCTGGGTGATTGCTTTCTGATAATTTTTGACCCCTCTCTTATATGTCCAGCTGGTCGCTGCCCTAGTACGGCAGCCCACCCTCTTTTTAAGTGTCTCCCAGGCTCCCAAAAGATCATCTTCTGCCTCTAATAGCCGAGGGGTCTGTCGCCTCAGTTCTGATAAAAGGACACCTTTGAGATATTCATCACTTAACATTTTTGGGTGTAATCGCCACAAGGGCTTACCATGTGGAATTACCTCAGAGAGATTACAAATAAATCCCACAGCCGCATGGTCTGACCATGGGGTAAGTACTAGTTTACACCTGTAGACTTCAAAAGAAGGGGGAGCCCAGAGTCTATCTAGCCGGCTAGCTGATCTCGGGTGGTAATATGTAAATTTGATTCCAGATTTAAATTTATGTCTATACTGCGATTTAAAGTTCTCTTCGTGACGGATTGGGGGAAAATCCAAATCATTATATACCCCCAAGGCCTTATCATCTAAACCCAGAGTCTCCAAGATAGGGCTGAGAGAGATTCCTGCCTGCAACCTTGGAGAAGCCACTGCCAGTCTAGGTAGTAGACAATATTGAGCTAGTTAGACCAATTATCTGACTCAGTATACGGCAGCTTTGGGGATGGTGAAGTTAATGAGTCCCTTGCCTAGGTTTCTACTTGTGAGAAAGTGGCAAACATGCACAATACATGTATGGGGGAAAGTGCTTGGGTCTGGGGGCTGTACCAAGGGCCAAGTGGGAAGCTTAAGGGGCTAGATTAGGGCCCCCAAGCGTACAGTTGCTTATCCTAACTTAGTAGGTCTACTCATCCTCACTTCCCCTTGACAGCTGAGCCCTTTTCATACATTATATTCAGTGCCTGTATAATCTGTATATGGTGTACACATGAACAGTTCTCTGTGCATGTATGTATGTATGTATTTATTTACAACATTTTTATACCGCCTTTCTGCCTTTATAAAGGCACCCAAAGCAGTTTACAATATTAAAAGATACAAATCACAGAAGATTAAAAAAGGTTGTCTCGAGCTGTTGGTTTTTTGCGGGGGTGGGGGGGTGGGCTGAGGACAAGAGCTCCCTGGCCTGGGTGCCTCCTTTCATGCCTTCCTCTCAGGGCATGCTGGTCTTTCCACACTCCTGGGAAGGGGGGGGAGGGGCTGCCCCAGCAGTCCTCACAGGCCAGAGCTGGTCTCCATGGGGGCCGATGTTATGCTCTCCCTGGCCTGGGTGCCTCCTTTCATGTACAGTTTATTCACACATTATGTTCAGTGCACATACAGCAGACTCCTGCATGTACCCTGCATTTGAGGGAACCTGTATACATTTACAGTCATTAACTGTAGGCACATCTAATACAATGTCTAAATAGGGCTTAATACACCCATAAACTCTGTTTGATTCATGTTAGCTGACTGGGCATTTATCTATTTATTTTTACATTTATATCCCGCTCTTCCTCCAAGGAGCCCAGAGTAGTGCACATGATTTTATTTATCCTCACAATAACCCTTTGAGGTAGATCAGGCTGAAAGAGAAGTGATTGGCCCAGAGTCACCCAATGAGGTTCATGGCTGAACAGGGATTTGAACACGGGTCTCCCCAGACCTTGTCCAACACTCTAACCACTACACCACCACACTGACGAATCATAGAGATTAGCATCTCTGTATCCTTTATTACTTACATGTGTCTGGCAGTGGCAGATTCAAAATCCCACATGATGATGGAACCATTTGCACTTGCAGTTGCTAACAAATTGTAACCTTCTATTTTTAGCACATCAAAGCATTTCACTTCTGCTAGGGGTGGTAAATTCTAAAGGATGAACAAAAGAAGACTGTTACTAACCTGTCAAGGAATTTGGGTGAATTGGATGACTATAACTAACCGCAGATATAATTTATAACTGAAAAAACACAGAGAGGTGTTTCATGAGGCTGCCATTTGTTCTGTAATATTATTATTACTAGTGTTTTCAAGCCCGTTAAAATAACGGGCGCTAGTAGGGGAGAGTTCCGCCGCCACCACCAAGAGTGCCCCGCTCCCTCTTGCCCTCCCCCCTCCCCCCTGGCCCACTTCCTCTTGCCCTTCCCCATCGCCCACTCCCTCTTGCCCTTGCCCCTCCCCCCTCCCCCACTCCCTCTTGCCCTTGCCCCTTCCCCCTGCCCCACTCCCTCTTGCCCTTGCCCCTCCCCCTGCCCCACTTTCTCTTGCCCTCCCCCTGCCCTCCCCCCTCCCCCTGCCCCACTCCCTCTTGCCCCTCCCCCTGCCCTCCCCCCCTGCATTTTTAAATTTTTATCTTACCGGCCCTCCGCTCCTCCTCCCGGGCGGCAAAGAGTTAACAGTTAACAGTTTTGGAAGCGGCGGCGAAGTAGCAGCAGGAGGCGGCGACTGGGTCTGATGCTGGCCGCGGCGGGCCCACCACGCCACGCGGCCTGCCGTGGCCGCTGCCGCCGCTTGTCCATCGTTGTGGCCGGCTGCCAGACAGTCACCACTCCCCCTATTTCCACCTTCTGCCCCTGGTATAGGGGCCCACTGCAGGCTGCCCGTGGGCTGCCCGTCTGCTGCCGGGCCGGCCCCGCAACCACCAACTGTCACCGCCGCCATGGGCCCCACTCACAACCGCCATCGCTTCCCCGTTCGGCATCGCTTCCCCGCAGTGCTTCCCCGGCATCGCTTCCCCGCACCGCTTCCCCGGCACCGCTTCCATGGTGCCGCCATCGCTTCCCCGTCCGGCATAGCTTCCCTGTCCGGCATCGCTTCCCCGGCACCACTTCCCCGGCCGGCATCGGCCCCAGTCGCCGCCGCCTCCTGCTGCTTCCCCTCGCCACTTACCGGGACCCAACATGGCCGCCGCCCTCCCCGATTCCCGCTTGTTCTCCGTTATCCTGGTTCCCGCTTGCTCTCCCTTGCCGCTGCCGCCTCTGCCCACCCCGGTTCCCACTTGTTCTCCTTCCCCGCTTCTTCTTCTTTTGACCTGGGAGACAACATGGCTGCCATGTCTCTGCAGTCATATCTTTCTCGGGCGCTCTGAGCATGCGCTCCGCGCATGCCCAGAAAGCCCGAGAAAGACACGGGCGCAGAGACATGGGCACACACTTTAGCTCTTTATTATAGAGGATTATTATTATTATTATTCATTCGATTTCTATACCGCCCTTCCAAAAATGGCTCAGGGCGGTTTACAAGAGAAATAATAAATAAATAAGATGGATCCCTGTCCCCAAAGGGCTCACAATCTAAAAGAAACATAAGATAGACACCAACAACAGTCACTGGAGGTACTGTGCTGGGGTTGGATAGGGCCAGTTACTCTCCCTCTACTAAATAAAGAGAACCACCACATTAAAAGGTGCCTCTTTGCCAAGTTAGCAGGGGTTATATGTTATATTATAACATATACACTCCACTCTTTTTATGGCTGTGGTAGAAAGTATTTCTCACAACATGCTTATGATGTAGACAAAACTAAATTAAAGTCACAAAGTAAGAGCTTAATATACAGCTGTTGTATGGTAATTTCTGCATTGGGCTAAGCAGAAGAGGTTGAATGAATGGCAGTTTGCTCACAGAATGCTGTATGGAAAATAACAGCATTCACATTTTTCACAGATCCACACACTAATAGATATTCTTCCTGTTTGAGAGCTTGAGATGTCAGTGCATGATGCAGTGTAGCAATTTGATCATTGAAAATAACGCAAATTCAGCTGCCCTGCTGGCTTCACTGCAGGCTTCTCAAGCTGGACTCCCATTGTCTTGCTGCAGGGTTCACTGGCCCAGCCGAACTGCACAGCAGCAGGCAAAGGAAGTGGAGCCTTGCTATATTTCCCGCCCGCCTGCTGAGTTGGGCTTCAGGTTTTGATCTCACAGGAGCCGCCTTGAGGTTCCGTTACTCTTTCCTGCTGAAGCTGCAGTGTATATGTTATCCTTTTTCTGATTGTTCTCGTCTGGTTGTTTCTTTTGTAGTGCAAAGCAGCTACAGGGGCTTCAGAGCAAGCAGAGGACTAGGAGGAGGGAAAGGAGCTGTTTAACCTGTTATTTCACAGACATTTGCTCATTCCAAACCACCCCCAGCTGATTTTCTCCCTAAAGGTTCAAAGATACTCATTTCATTGGAAATCTATCAAGGTAATTCATTGCAATGTGTTCTGAGTTATACCTGAGTTGTTAGAAATCAGGGAAGTTGGCTATCATTCTACTGCTAGACAGGGGCGTAGCAAGGTTGGAGGGGGCCCAGAGACAAGATTTTTAAATGGGCCCCTTGCTGATATACACACACAAACAAACACACTTCACAGTATATAGTGCACTCACACTCACATCCCCATTATGAATACAGTGAAAATCTAGTTCACATTGAATCTAGTTTTTTTACTCTCTGCTCCTGCCGATCTCCAAGACACTCAACATAATTCACAGGGGGTGCAACATGGGCGGGTGGGGAGTCATGTGATGTGCCTCTGGGGGGCCCCTCGAGGCAGTGGGGCCCCAAGATGACTGCCTCCCCTTGCCTAATGGTAGTTAGGCCCCTGCTGCTAGACTGTTTTTTGACATGGCCACTTCTCAATATGTACATGCAACAGAGTTCTCTTGCAGTAGAAATACTGATAAAACACTTTGCTTCTTCCTTCTGCTAGTGAGAGTTTCAAGCATTCCTCTTCCATTGCAAAATTGTTTGCATTGGTTGTTACTCTCCTTTGCCTCTAAAATTACCACTCCGACTTGTGTAATCTTAGGACTATATAAGTACACTTGTTGTGAATATAGCTCTGGCCTTCATCCAAGCATAAGTGTCAACATTAAATTAAATTAATTAAATTAGATTGAATTAGACTTTTCCACTTCTTCATTCTCACTCGCCCCAACCCTGAGAATGCTTGAAGTCCAGCACAGCTAAACTTTTTGGATGAATTTTTGATTAATCTATGATTATACAAGAGACTGACTAGGCATTACATTCTTCATATGAAAAGCAGCTACATGTAAGTTGCTCTGCTGAGAATGCTGAAGGTTTCTATAGAGGCAGGCATAGAAAACTGGAGGAGACAGTAGGTGCTTAGTTGCAGTTATTTGTCCCTAGGAGTTGGGAAGAGGAGGAACAGGGAGCATTAGCTGCAAAGTAGAGAGAAGATAATCTTAAACAAACAATTGATGGAGAAAGACGGCCATTGGCTCTAATATCCCTCCAGTTTCCGCTAACTTTGGGGCAGTCTTCAGAATAAGAGCCTGGTTATTTTTAGGTAATGAGTGTAACTTGTAGCCAGGCTCTAAGACACTTGTAAAAACTTGGATTTCTCAAACTCTGCTTACACCTTTTGTTCTTAATGAATATTAAATTTTCTGGACATGCAATGGTCTCTCACCTCTGTATCTGATTGCACTGGAACATTCTCAGGCAATAGCTGAACATCTGGAAAAAATCCATTAGCTTTCCTGGCATTGGGAGTCAGTTTTAGAGACATGAGTAGATTGCCTTGTAGAGCAAGTGATACAGCTTCAGGAAGATCCCAAGTAATAGACAAGTAAACATCACCTTCATTACTCTAAAAGAAAAACAAATTGAAGAAGTATAAAGAATAAACAACTTACTGAATTTATTATATTAAATATTAAGATAAATAATATTTAATTATGTTGTTTTAATAACAATTGATTTAGTTGTTCACTTTGAGGATACAGTTCTTGTGTACTAGACATGCTGATTTAGAAAATTTTGTCCATTATTTGAGGAGAATAGTATAAACAACATAAGTTCATGTATCTTGATTCCCACCTCCATGATCTCCACAGGAGAATGTTGGGCTTTGCTCACGTAGAGGCACCATTTGTGTGAATTGGCACCTCTGCTTGCATGCCGTAAATATGACCATACGATTACATAATGGAAGCGGCTCCAAAAGATGCTGCCACTATAAAAGTGGTCATGTCTATGCAACTGTGCAGAAGCACCAGTTTACACAAATGTGGGCATACCGCAACCAGCCCTAAGGCTTACAGGGTCCCCATACTTTTCAGAAGCAATTGTATGGGGGTCACTTTTGAGACGTGAATGGGCTTCTAGTAATTACTGGCTGACATGCTGCTTAGTGAAATGTGGGTGGTTCTGAACTACCTGTGCTGCTGAGGCTGTGTAAAAAGTCACCTGTGGTGTTGCAAGGAGTGGTCTTGTGCTAATACCTAAACTTGCACAATCACACTTCTGCAATATTACTTACATTATTTCTAATATGTAGCGTTGTGGAAGTAAAATTGCATGAATTTATGTATTAACATAAGAGCGCTTTTACATAACATTGCAAGGGTTTTTTTTACACCCCCGCAGCAGCATGGGTCGTTCAGAAGCACCTGCATTCCACTGCACAACATGTCAGCCACTCTCCTTAACAAAGCTATTAACAAAGGGGAGGCATGCTGTAAACTGAGTGCACTGTTGTTGCAAATGTAAGGGTGGTGTGGTCTACAAGGCAACTTTTGAACTGAATATATAGCGGATGCTATAATTAATCAAACCATTACTTTCCACAGTTTTTAACAGAAGGTATTTGGGATGAATAATTCAAGTAAAAACTTATTTGATGAAAACGTTTTCCCACATCTTGTGCTTTCCAAGATATGGAAACAAGCAATGATATGGAAACAAACTAGATATGGAAACAAGCAGCAAGCAAGGTTATTAGGAGACATGCAGCAAAAACACTGGCAGGCATCCTAACTAACAAATAAAACATGATAGAAGGCTCTGCAGGAGCTTGAACAGGACTCCCTGTTCGCAACTCCCCCAATCCTCATCTGCATGCACTGTTGTGCCAGTGTGCAAAACTTCCCAGCTCTACCCAGGCTTCAGAAGCGCTCTATAAGAGAGGAAATATGTTGCTGAGGGTCCCCCACAGCGAGTGCTAACATGAACATGTGGTTAGTTAGGATGTAAAGCACTGCCCTGATATTAACTGAAGAACCATTCTTCATTACAGTGCAAAAAATTTACAAGATTTCCTCATAACAGAGCCTTAAAACTGATTTTTTTGGGTTTTTTTTCATTTGGGTGATTCCAAGATATCTGAGCATTTTGAAAGGCAGCTAAAGTTCCAGTTAAAACTGTTACTGCCTATTTTTAATAGCTTTTTTTTCATTTTTGACAAGATATGATAACCATATTAAACAATTTTAAAGACATTTTATTTTATTTTCAACAAACTCAGCACATGTCTAGAAACTGTTCAACAATAAAAAACCCAAATATAAACCAGAAGTTGAGAGCCATTTGAAATTATACACAAGTCCAGTGTAAAGAAGAGATTGTCAGTTGTTGAGCATGCAGGTACAATTCTGAGACATTCTTCCTCGGAACTTCCCAAGATACAGTGATCAACATACAGGCTAATGTTGTATTTGCACAAACTTATTGCACCAGCACAAGGATGTTGTTCCTGACTAGTGTCAATCAATCAATCAATCAATCAATTAATCAATTAATCAATACTTTATTATAGTCACAGACCAGTACAACAACAATATTTACAAACAGAGGCCCAGCAAAATAAACCATCAGGGTTATAACACCGTGGTTAAACACTAACATAGACCAGCTAGATATGATTCCTAATGAACTCCTGGTGAATTTTACTGGCTATTAAACAGAACTTAGCCACATTATAAGATCTTGATCATTCTGGTCAGTTAAAAGATAATTGAGATAAAAAGAATCTGTGCAACTTGGATGGCAGCTAATAAAAGGAGTTATACATGTATGCCTTATATCTCAATAACCAGATTAGTGTTGCACTAGTGCAAACATGTTTGCACTTGTGCAACAAGGTGGCATTCCTCCTGCTGTAAAACCCCTTCCTTATATGTTTTGTAGGGAACTTTTGTGCAAGAGTGCAATTTCAAACATCCCTGCAAGTGTGATCGGCTATGTGACTTTCTTGCACTAGTATAACTTTGTTCGTGGCATGAGTGCAATGTTAGTCTGGATGTCGGCCAGTGATCTTTGTTGGTAAACATAACTGCAGTTGCTGAACAACCTTGATCAGAATAATTCTCTTTCTTTACAGGCAAAGCAGAGTGAGGAGAGAATGCTGGATCTATTCAGTTTTTAATTTATGAAGAATAATAGAAGACTTAGATATGCAGCCAGTCTGACTTGCCTGGTAATTTATTGGCTGATGCCATTAATATGCTTAAGCCATGACATTGCAAGCATTGGCTGGTACTGCCACAGCTAAAGCATCACACTGTGCTTGGCAGGAGACCTCTGAGTGGTTGAGGGTGGTAGAATAAATATCATAGACAAGTGATGCTGCCAACAAGAATATAATGGGAAATTAGAGCAAAATAACCAGGGCGGGCAAATAAGCAATGATCAAAGAGGTTTGAGAAAGTTAACTCGTATCTATAACTGCATGAAGAGTTTAATGCCCTGGTATATAAAACACATGATGTGAAGCATGCACACAATACTGAGAAAACAGTTGTGAAGTCAAAGAGTTGTGAAGCAACATTTTTAAAAACCTCACCATAGCCTACTCTAGCTTGTTCAAAGATTGTTTAATTTTCTAAAAATTTATAACTACAAATTTAAACAAATCAAATGTAAGATTGTTTTAAAAAACCTGAACAATTTTGATCATTCCACTGTACTCCAAGGCCAGGATTACATGTCTGCTGCCACTAGCCTTCAGGTAAACCATCTGCATGAGCCAGTGTTCATTATCTTTGCTTTCCTTGGAAAGAGGAAGAACTTTAAGCACCTGGCCACTTCCAAAGTCCCATGTTCTCACAGTACCTAGATGTTGGAATAAAACAGTAGTCACTCTTCATAGAAAAAATATTGCAAATGCTGAAATGTTGAGAAGTGAAAAGGGACAGCATAAACTGATGATATAGCAGAAGTCAGACTGAATTAAGGTTCCTTGTGTAGGGCAATTGTCTCACACATTTGTGTGGCAAATGGGCCTCTCCTTTATGTTTTCTCCAGGAAGGCAAATATCAGCTTTGGGGACAACTTGGGGCTGGATGAGGGATAACAAACTGAGGCTAAATCCATATAAGACGGAGGTACTTATTGTGTGGGGTCGGAACTCAAGAGATGATTTTGATCTGCCTGTTCTGGATGGGGTCACACTCCCCCAGAAGGAACAGGTACGCAGTCTGGGGGTGCTTCTGGATCCGAACATCTCCCTGGTATCTGAGGTAGAGGTGGTGGCCAGTGGTGCTTTTTATCGGCTTTAGCTAATACGCCAGCTGCGTCCATTTCTTGAGATGAATGACATCAAAATGGTAGTACATATGCTGGTAACCGCTAGGTTGGATTACTGTAATGTGCTCTAGATCAGGCTGCCTTTGTATGTAGTGTGGAAACTGCAGTTGGTTCAGAATGCAGCAGCCAGGTTGGTCTCTGGGTCATCTAGCAGAGACCATATTACTCCTGTGTTGAAATAACTACACTGGCTATCGATACGTTTCTAGGCAAACTACAAGGTGCTGGTTATTACCTATAAAGCCCTAAACAGCTTAGGCCCTGGGTATTTAAGAGAACGTCTTCTTCGCCATAAGAACATAAGAACAGCCCTGCTGGATCAGGACCAAGGCCCATCTGGTCCAGCATCCTGTTTCGCACAGTGGCCCAACAGATGCCGCTGGAAGCCACAGGCAGGAGTTGAGGGCATGTCGTCTCTCCTGCCATTACTCCCCCGCAACTGGTACTCAGAGGCATCCTGCCTTTGAAGCTGGAGGTGGCCCACAGCCCTCCGACTAGTAGCTGTTGATAGACCTCTCCTCCATGAAGTTATCCAAACCCTTCTTAAAGCCATCCAGGTTGTTGACTGTCACCACATCTTGTGGCAGACAATTCCACAAGTGGATTATGCGTTGTGTGAAAAAGTACTTCCGTTTGTTGGTCCTAGATTTCCCGGCAATCAATTTCATGGGATGACCCCTGGTTCTAGTGTTGTGTGAGAGGGAGAAGAATTTCTCTCTCTCCACTTTCTCCACACCATGCATGATTTTATAGGCCTCAATCATGTCTCCCCGCAGTCGTCTTTTTTCTAAACTAAAAAGCCTCAGGTGTTGTAGTCTTGCCTCATAAGAAAGGTGCTCTAGGCCCCTGATCATCTTGGTGGCCATGAGCCCCACCGCCTGTTAAGATAATCTGGAGAGGTTCGTCTGTGGGTGCCGCCAACACGCCTGGTGGCTACTCAGGAACGGACCTTATCCATTGCAGCCCCTGGACTTTGGAATGTGCTCCCTGTTGAGATAAGAGCCTCACCATTTCTGGCAACTTTTAAAAAGGCAATGAAGACGCATTTATTCACCCTGGCTTTTAATTAGATCTATGGTTCTAAAAAGAAAAGAAAAAACTTTTTTTCCCCTTTTCCCTTTCTTTTTAAATACTGGGTTTTAAATGTTTTAAAAATTTTAATGTTTTAAATGATTTTAATTAAGTGAATTGATGTTTTAAATATTAATTGTAAACCTCCCAGAGACACAAGTTTTGGGCGGTATAGAAATGTAATAAATAAATAAAATAAATAAATAAAATAAACTTAGATCAGATAGCAGCCTGTGGAGGGATAGGGGCACAGGACGATTAACCCTCCTCCAGAACCATTCCCCCCCATCCCACAGCTGATTTTTTTTTAAACTTTAGGATCCAGTCACAGATCTCCTGCATCTTGTCTAGTCCAGCCTGCAAGAAGAAGGCTAGGCCTTCTGCCTGGTATCTACTTTCAATGTGCAGGAAGTTTTGCTTAATGGGGAGCATTCAATCATGTGATTCCCACCTGCCACTTGACACTGTAAACTCCAGAAGTAGTTTTACCATCTCATTGCTGGGTTGTATAGATTAGGCCTGAGTTTTACATGGAGAAGTATTTCAGATCACTCCTTACGTGAATGATGTGAAATTTGCCACATCAGTGGTAGTGCTTGCAAACTATCCTTGCCTCTGACATGGTTAGTTCTGCACTTTTCATGCAAGGGTGTTTTCAAACAAATGCTTTACTAACTGCAGTTGAGGTGGGAAAATGAAGATCACGTCAAAAGCTGACTTGGGAGGACAATGCAGGGGCGTATGTAGGGTGGGGCAGGCAGGGCACGTGCCCTGGGTGCCACTTGAAGGGGGACGCCATTTTGTAAAATTAAAAGATTTTTTTTAAAGGCTGCTGAAAACAAAATGGCCACCGTGCATGTTCAAATGGCCTCTGTGAGGCCCTAGAGGCCATCGGAGGGAGGGAGAACCTTTGCAGACCCCCCTTGGGCCTTTAGAAAGTCCCCTGAAGGGACTACAGGTAATTTTTTTTTAAAAAAATTAATATCATCTAAGCCACTGTACACATATTCAGATTGGCACTATGTACAGAGAATCAGGGCTTGTGAATACTGAGCTGAAGCTTATGAGCTAGGATTGTATTCATTTGCTCTTACTTTGCTTCTTGTGATAAGTGAGTTAAATGTGATGTCTTAATAATATGGCTATTAATGGTGAGTTTGTCTTTGAATCAGTGTGAAATCCTTAGTATTAAGGCCCACTGGGAGTTTCTTGCTCTCTTTCTCTCATTTTAACTGTCTCTGAAATACTAGAATATATTCCAAGCAGTGACATAGTTTACTCTGCATATCCTTTAATTATTTTCAGAGTATCTGGGAAAAGTCCAATTCTCCATTTAATTTTAAAACTTATGTAATAGTGATGCTACAATGCATAGTAGAGAATTAGACAGGCACTTCTGTTTAGTTTTCCAAGTACACCTCCACATAATATTTGGGTATTTCATGAGCGCCAGCATACTGAAATGTGTAGTTTTCCAGCATTTTTTGGTCTGGCTACATCCACTGCTAAATAGTTTAAGAAATATTAAAAGATTAATGAGCTTTACTTATATTTTTCAGCTGATATTATGGTAAAGTTATCTGAAAGATGGGTATCAGATGTTTGGACAGGGGGTGCAATTTCAGTGTTTGCCCTATGCGCTATTTTCCCTAGATACGCCTCTGGGACAATGTGATAGACATGATGCAAGCTCCACAGGCATCTCCAAAAACATCTTCCATATGGAGTGGACATTGGCTGGCATGACAGACACTCCAAGGCTGGCATTTCCAGCCTGCCACGGCTGTGCTGAATTGCACATGAAAGGTAGCCATGGGGGTGCTGCAGAGACGTGCAGCTGTGCAACCACTTAGAACAACATGAGGACACGTCCACAGTGGAAACAATGAAAGTAGCACAGCTCAAGTGGCCGCACACTGTTATATAGGTGCCCGCCTCTGCAACACCTCCAGGGCTGCCTTTTACATGTTCAGAAATGCTGGCGTTGGAGCGCATATCATGCCAGCCATTGATGGAAGCCATCTTCCTACATGATTGCATAAAAGTCTTCACTCCAGTGCTATGCATTATTGGAGGCCACTGGCACTAGCACAGAGACTCTCACAACAGGATTAGACTACTCCACATGTGGAACCATTTTAATATGCTGCAGCCTGCACAACCAAACCATCTTTTAATATGCTATAGCCTGCACAGTACACAACCTCTCCATGTCATGTATGAAGCACCCCACAGTTAGTCACAGAGTATTGCTGGTTGTTTCCAATTAACTAACCTTAAGCTCTCATCACAAAACAGAGAATTATTTTAAAGGGATGTGTTATTACAGTTGTTAATATCATTGTTTTACCATCACATGCTCCAGTGGCAAGATGAAACCCGTTTTTATCAATTGCTGCACATGTCAGCTCAACATTCGGCCCGTGGGCATCCTCAATCTGGTATATTGCTTGACCTGATTCCAGTTCCCAGACCTAAAAAGCAAGTTAGTGATATGAAGTTCAGCCTAAACAAGTATGCATGATATATAATGGATTTTATAGGACAGCTTCTCCAATATAGCTGTCACTTTCTTGAAATAACTGTACAAAGCAGATGAGAAAAACAGAACACATTTGAAAGAGGGGAGTAAAATCCCACAAGCAAGGCCAAAAATGTTCAGTCATAACATCTTCCCCTTAAGTTAATAATAATTACAAATTGAGAGCAACGGAATTGCAAATTGAGAGTAATTAAATTTGCAATTCAGCTAACTATTCCCCAACCGAAAAAATGTCTACTTTACCCACCTTCTTTTTCTTATTCTTTTATCTATGTAAACTGCTTTGAGAATCTTTTAAAAAGCTTGATAAAACATATAATAAAATCATCATCATCATCATCATCTGAAGCACTGTTTATCATGGATTACCAGTCCCTCAAAGAATTAAAGTCCCAGATAGCTTTAAAAATTCAGTAAACAACAGTAACGTTTGCCTAATTGCTCTTAAATTATCTGTGCAAAATACTGGAGCAGATTCTTTGTCTTTGTATTTGAAGGACCCCCTACAAGAGTTATACTCACCTTTACAATAGACTCAGAACAGATAGTAAGAACTTGGTGGAAGGCTTTGTTGTAAACCAGCACATTGATGTTCCTTTCATGTGTCTGGGGGACCTGTTTCGTGTCTTGTATCATACGCGTTAGAGGATAAATATCAATGACAGATGATCCTGTGCACCATAAAACACGGACAAACGCAGAAAATAGTTTATGAACAAGTCATCAGTCATTCTGGAAAACATGTAAATTATTTATTTCAAATTAATTATCATGCTTGCTAGCCAGATCTTCAGGAAACACTTTGGTGTCTCTTTGCTACTGAATACTGCTTGTATTTAGTGTATACACTGAATATTTTTAAATTCCTTATCAGACTAAATTGCAGTTGCAATTTTTAGTCTGCAGTTGCAGCTGCAGGGTGCTCCTGTCCTGTATCCATCCTACACTAGAAAAACAACAACAACCCAGCTTGCAAGGTATGTTGCATAAGAAACTGCCATGTTCAAAGACATCTAGAATGATGCAAGTGACAGAACAAAGGTGCTTTCAAAGGGCACTTCCTGATGTCAGGTTTGGTATCAGATTGAGTTAGTACACTTGAAACTCACAAATCATGTAGGGCCCATGATAATCCAAGTATTCCAAAGAGAAGATAAACATAATCAATGTGGGCAACACTGTGCCAAATCTATGTGCCTCCTTTCCCCCCAGTTTCCATTGCCAGCATTGAAGGCTTAATATTACATTATGCAATAAATATAAAAAAGAAAGCTGTCTGGATACATCTGTAGTGTTATTCAGACTAAGCATGAAGGTGAAGTGCTCATCTTCTTTTTAATATTTGTCTATAGCAATTAATAGGAGCCAAAGCAGATTAAAAATGAAAGCTTTCTGTGTAGATAAATGTCTATTACATTGCAATGATTAATTCTCTGGTCAAACAGCGGCAAAACCTAAATTGCTCACATTCCTTGGAGGGGAGGAAGGAGCGGGGAAGAAAGAGGGAATCTGTTTTTCTGTTTCATATATCATGAGTCATGTTCCTTTTTTCAAGGATCCTTGTGTGCTCAACAGAAAGCAAACCTGGAATGCAAACAGCTGAGAAAATGTGCAGCTAATTCAATCGGACTACATATTTAAATATTTCACATTGGGTTTTGGAGAAGAATCTGGCACCCCAACAATAATATTGTTAGTTATGTTGGTTTCAGTAGTACTTATTTCCATATAGATGTACTTAGGACCATAATACAAATAAATAAGATCAAAATCCATCTAAAAAGGTACAGATATTGATGGGGCATTGAAACTCAAGTATGTAGTACACCGCTCTGGGCTCCTTGGAGGAAGAGCAGGATATAAATGTAATATTATTATTATTTTACACAGTCAGACAGGTGTTATAGACTGGTTTGTTTTATCCAGACATCGAGTCCTTCCCAAGCACCTGGGATGCCAGAATTTTATTGTCAATGTTGTTGCTGTTGTTATTATAGATATCGTCGCAGAATATAGGCTGTTCCCAATAAAGCTGCTTTTTGTAATTGGCTGATGGTGATTACTGTGGCCCCTATGGTGTTGAGGTGCTCTTCAAGGTCTTTTGGAACTGCACCCAGGGCGCCAATTATCACTGGGATTATTTTGGTCTTCTTCTGCCACAGCCTTTCAATTTCAATTTGTAGATCTTTGTATTTGGTGATTTTTTCTATTTCCTTTTCTTCTATTCTGCTATCCCCTGGTATTGCTATTTCGATTATTTTGACTTGTTTTTCTTTCTTCTCGACTACAGTTATATCTGGTGTATTGTGTGGCAGATGTTTGTCTGTTTGCAGTTGGGAGTCTCATAATATTTTTACATCTTCATTTTATTCAGCTTTTTCAATTTTATGGTCCCACCAATTTTTGGCTACAGGTAGCTTGTATTTTTTGCAGATGTTCCAGTGTATCATCCCTGCTACTTTGTCATGCCTTTATTTGTAGTCAGTCTGTGCAATCTTTTTACAACAGCTGATTAGGTGGTCCACTGTTTCATCTGCTTCTTTACAAAGGCGGCACTTGCTGTTTGTGGTTGATATTTCGACTTTTGCTCTTATTGCATTTGTTCTTAGTGCCTGTTCTTGTGCAGCCAGTATTACACCCTCTGTTTCTTTCTTCAAGTTGCCATTCTTAAGCCATTGCCAGGTCTTGGTGATGTCTGATTTTCCACTTACTGTATATTGTGCAAATATTGACCATGCAGTGGCTTATTTTTCCATTTTTCTGCTCGGTTCTTGACTTGTTCTTTCTTGTAGGCCTGCTTTCTTTCATTGGTGTTGAATAGTTTTGCATTATTGACCATTTGAAGTGCATCTTATTCACTGTCCTTGATATATTCTTCAAGGCCTCTTTTCTCCTCCTCTACTGTTTGATGGACTTGCAGCATTCCTCTTCCACCTGAGCTGCGAGGGAGGTAGAGCCTATCGACATCACTGCGGGGGTTCAGAGCATGATTGATGGTCATTATTTTCCTGGTCTTACGATCTAGCGTCTCTAGCTCTGCCTGGGTCCAGTCTATTATTCCTGCAGTGTCTCTGATAACAGGTATAGCCCAGGTGTTTATGGCTTGTATGGTGTTCCCGCCATTGAGTTTGGACTTGAGGATTTTTCTAACTCTTCTGATGTATTTACTTCCAATTTTTCTTTTAACTTCAGTGTGTGCAATGTTATCAGCCTGGAGAATGCCCAAGTATTTGTAATGTACTTTCTCTTCCAGGTTCTTGATCTTGTTTCCATTAGGCAGCTCTATTCCTTCTGTTTTTGTTATTTTTCCTCTGTTCATTATTAATGCAGCACACTTGTCTAGTCCAAACTCCATTGCTATATCGCTACTGAATATACGGACAGTGTTTAGCAGTGATTCGATTTCTGACTGGGACATTCCATACAACTTCAGATCATCCATGTACAGCAGATGGTTGGTTTTACTTGATGTTTTAGATGTTTGGTATCCGAGGCCTGTTTTGTTTAGTATTTGTGAAAGTGGGGTCATGGCGATTACAAACAATAAAGGGGATAGTGAGTCCCCTTGGAAAACACGTCTTCTAATGCTAACCTGTCCAAGTGTCTCGCCATTGATTGTTAACTGTGTACTCCACATGCTCATTGCTTTTTAAATAAATATCTGAATGTTTTTGCTGACACCAGTTGTTTCTAAACATTTTAGTATCCATGTGTGAGGCAATGAATCGAAGGCTTTCTTGTAGTCAATCCATGCAACACTTAGATTGGTTTTTCTTCTCTTGCAATTTTCTAAAATCATTTTGTCAATCAGCAGCTGGTCTTTTGTGCCTCTGGTGTTCGGGCAATTTCCTTTCTGTTCAATTGGAAGCTGTTTGTTAGTTAATAAGTGTTGCATCACTTCATCTGCTATTATTCCAGTTAATAATTTGAACATGGTTGGCAGACAGGTTATCGGTCTATAATTACTTGGAACTGCAACTTTTGCTGGGTCTTTTATGATGAGATGAGTTTTCCCAGTTGTTAGCCATTGTTCAATATTACCTCCTTGCAAAGTGTGATTGAACTGTTTTGATAGTTGTTTATGAAGGCTTGTTAGGTGTTTAAGCCAAAAGCCATGCAGTTCATCGTCGCCTGGTGCAGTCCAATTTTTAATTTTCTTTGCTCTTTCACTTATTAATTCTGGTGTTATTATTAGATCTTGCATTTGTTGGTTACATTTTTCGACCTCTTTCACCCAGCCTGCTTTTTTATTATAATCTATTGGATTGTCCAATAATTTCCCCCAGAATTGCACTGTTTCTTCTTTATTTGGTGTTCCTATGTTTCTTGCGGTTTTTCCTTCTATGCTTTGGTAGAAACGTCTCTGATTCAACTGGAAAGGGAGATTCTGCCTGTGTTGTGTAGTTCGGGCTTTATTATTTCCAGGACTCTCTAATTTTCCTTGAATCTAGGTGCTATTTTTGGATCAGATACTGTTTGGTGTTTTCATTCTTCAGCTTCTTGTCTTTCATATCTTTCAATTTACTAGCATCTGATCTAAGCCTGGAGATTTTATTTTCTAATCTAATCTTCCATTTAGATGATGTACTACTTTGTTTTTTTACAGGTCAATTGATCTTATATCCGAGCTCTTGTGTTGTTATTGTTGCTGCACTGTACATTAGTTGGTTTGTTTCTTGCAAATTCTTGGTTGTTATTTCTGCAAGTGCAGCATTGACATCTTTTAATACCTGAGCAAGTTGTTTATTGGCAACTGTTTTTAGAACTGGAAGTCGAATCCTGGTGGTTGTTCGGTTCATGTGCTCAGTTATTTTTTGCTTTAGTTCTTGTTGCTTTTCTGTTAAATGGCATTTGGGTTTTTGAGGTGAAGGCAAACGGGAGGTTGCCTGGTTTTGATTTTGAAACAGTTCAGCAATGGTGGTATCCTCTATTTCCAACACCTCCTCCACCTGCGCCTGAGCAACTGCTTCAGTTGGTGGTCATTCTTCTTCCATATCTTGAGCCTGTGTTGCTCTTTGCAGTTCTTCCAGCTCAACTCCTGTGAATACTTTATTTCTTATTATGTATCTTCTCTGGTCTGCTAGCCTTTGTTCTGTTATTTCTGTATCTGGATGCTTCTCTTTCCAAATTTGGTACATTCTTTTTAAATAACCTCTTCTAGTTGGACTAGACTTGTAATAGATCATTATTTCCTTGTTGGCATTTTTCGTATATTTTTATTGGTTAAGTGATGTTTCTTCCAGTAACTTTGCTGTCTTCAGCCCTGGTTGCTCAGCTGAAGATCCTGAGTCCTGTAGCCCATTTGCCACCAGATGTCCAGGGACTCCAGCACCTGGCGCGGTCCTTGTTGACCTGGGCGACGACCGATCCGGTATAGATTTATTAAAGTTACGTCTTACCATTATTATTATCATCTCAACAATTAATTAATTAATAATAATAATAATAATAATAATAATAATTAATAATAATAATAATAATTATTATTATTATTATTATTATTATTATAGGATAGGGTCATTTTAATTCTTTAAAGATCTAAGTTATTTCTAAAGATTTCTGTGTGTCCTCTTCACCTAAAAGCCACCATTGGAAGACCATACATTTCCTTTCTATCATTAATAGCATATCAAAATTATATTTAAAGGGAGGAAAGATTTTTGCCAACCACAAATTAGACAAACTTACCTGTAACAAGTGTGCCATGGTTATGGTCAAATATCATAGCAAAGATTTGGGCCTCTCTGGGTCCCCCTAAGGAATCATGAAAAACTTGCAACAGTGAAAGTGTCTGGATATCCCACACTCTGAAAATCTGAAGGAAAATCAGGATACAGGTATATTTATATACAATAATTACATGCCACCAAAAAAATGGACAGACAGGAAACACAAGTGAGTTGCACTTCTTCCAATCATGATTCTGGTGTGATATAAAAAAAGGAAGCCTGGATGAGTGAGAGGATCTGCAAGTTAGTTTTGCATCTGGAGCTTGCTCCTCACCCTCTTTAAGTTCCTTTTTATTCTTCACAGGTATATCTTGCTATTCCTCCATGGAGCTCAGGGTTTTTATTGTCACAATAGCCCCATGAGAGTGACTGGTCCACATGGGAGAAGCAGAAGCTGGAGAATCGAAAAGCCTGACCCAGAAGGTTAGCAGCAAGACAGGTCAATAGAAGGAGACAGCAGACTTGAAACAGGGGTTCTGGCAGTGGGACCCAGGTGCTTTGCTCCTTGCACCACTGAGACTCCTTATAAGGGAAGAGGGACTGGCTGAGTTTCGCTGCACCGCAGTGCTCCCCTGACCGTGGCAGAATAAGGAACTGAAGCCAGCCAGTCCCAGGTTGACCTAGGGAGCCAAGGTTTCCTGCTGGCCTTATAGAATAATTCTTCTGGGCTTGGCTCCCCAATCTATGCAACATGTCCATGAGAAAGGAGATCAGCAGACCTTCCCATACTGTATCATATCATGCCTCATTCCCTTGTTTGCCCGCTCTGGAATCTGAACACCAGCGTTCTTCAGCTATACCTTCTACCTCTGGCTCTTTGGATACTCATTTTCCCATTCAAGAACCTGAATCCTGGCCTGTTTGCCTCAAATTCTACTAGGCCCTTATACTCAAGTACCTTCTACCTGTGAGGGAGGAAATGGTGCTAGATTAGAGTGGATAAAACTCCATTCTAGTGGGACATCCATAAGATTAGAGCCTACTTCTCCTTTATGGGTGGCCAGGATAGGCAGAGAAGAATCTCACAAGAAATGTTCCCTGTAACAGGGACTCCCAGATACTACAACTCCTATAATCCCCAACCAAAGGCGACTGCAGCTGAAAATTCTGCAAGTTGTAGTCAACAACGTCTGGGAATCCCTGTTATAGGAAACACTGCTCACAAGGTGTTGTTTACTCCAAGCCCCGGCTGTTTTAAGGATGGGGCTTGAAGCACAAAAATGACAGTGACATATATCATCTCACACATATCATCCATTTAACTTTCCAACCACAAAGGTAGCTGTAATTTGAACAACACAACATGCACATACCTTAATCAGATTAATTATATATTTGGCCTTGAACAACTTCAAGAAAATATGCTCATGTGAGCAGAGCAACTTCATGTACTGTGGTTTTTTGAATGCTCTAGGATCTGAACAGATGTGCCACAATATGCATATCAGTTATTACAATATGTGATCACAATCACCCTGTTTGAATTCCTAAATAGTGCCTTAAAAGAGGCTTCAAATCAATGAACATTCACTTGATATACAATTTATTAAAATTACTAACAGTCTGGGGGCTCTGTGCCAAATATATAATTAATCTGATTAAGGCTTTGGGCTCATGCTAAGCACCAGATGGCTGCCTAATACCTTTATATGGCTTCTTAGCAGGGATGTGCAGAACGTTTCACGGTTGAAATGTTCTGACTCAAAACAAGTAGTATTGAAGGTTTTAAGCTCGAAACAGAGCGGCCTTTGAATAGAGGGCCTGTTTTGAGAGTCTCTTTGATGTTCCGAGTACCATCATGGAGGCCTGTTTTCCGCTTGCTGATTGGTTTTCTGGCACTGGTTTCTGACTGGTTTGCAATCTCCTTGCTTCGTGGTTGGATTATTATCATACAAATAAAGTGTTGTCATGGGCAACTGTGCCCACATTGGTGGGGGGGGGAGAAGGGAGGGGAAACCAAAACGAGGGAGTTTCAAAATGTATATAAGGGGATTCTGGGAGGCAGAGAGACCTAAGTGCAAGCCTGAACAACTATGGCTCGAGGGCCAGATCTAGCCCTTGGGGACTTTTTTGCTGGCCTGCAGGTAGGAATATATTGCAGCAACAGGATATTCCTGCAGCAGGAGCCAAGAGGAGCTCCTCTCCTGTCCTGCTGATGAGAAGCAGTGACTTAATACAGTTGGCTGCTGGAGACGAGACACTTATTGATTGATTGATTGATTGATTGATTTGATTTGATTTGATTTACATACCGCCCTTCCAAAATGGCTCAGGGCGGTTTACAATTAAAACAAGCCACTAAAACAATAAAAACTAAAACAAATTAAAAACAATATAGCAATAAACAATATAAAAACATTTTAAAATAGGATTAAACAGTTTACAGTAATTAAAAGCCCCAAAATTGGGTTGAAATTTAAAAACCCTGGAAAGCCAGGCCAAACAAATACAGTTTAAGGGCTCTCCTGAAGGCTAACAGAGAATTCAAATTACGGATTTCCGCAGGGAGTGCATTCCACAGCCCCGGAGCAGCCATAGAGAAGGCCCGCCTCCGAGTCGCCACCAGACGAGCTGGTGGTAACTGGAGGCGGACCTCCTCAGATGACCTTAATGTGCGGTGGGGATCATGCAGAAGAAGGCGCTCTCTAAGGTAACTCGGGCCTAAGCCGTTCAGGGCTTTAAAGGTAATCACCAGCACTTTGTATTTTGCCCAGAAACATATCGGCAGCCAGTGCAGTTGTTTCAAAATAGGTGTAATATGGTCTCTCCGGGTTACTCCAGAGACCAATCTGGCTGCCGCATTCTGAACTAACTGAAGTTTCCGGACTACGTACAAAGGCAGCCCCACGTAGAGCGCATTGCAATAGTCAAGCCGGGAGGTTACCAGCTGGTGCACCACTGTTTTGAGGTCATCCTCCTCAAGGAATGGACGCAACTGTCGAATCAGCCGAAGCTGATAGAAAGCACTCCTGGCCATGGCCTCCACCTGAGAAACCAGAGTGAGGCCTGGGTCCAGGAGTACTCCCAAGCTGCGCACCTGCTCCTTCTGGGGGAGTGTGACCCCATCCAGCACAGGGAGATCTAACCCACTCCTCAGATTCTGAGCCCCCACAATGAGCACCTCCGTCTTGCTTGGATTCAGCTTCAATTTGTTCTCCCTCATCCAGCCCATTACTGACTGTAGGCAGGCATTTAAAGAGTGAGTGCCATTTCCTGAAGATGAAAAGGAGAAATAGATTTGGGTGTCATCACCATACTCATAACACCCAGCACCAAATCTCCTGATGACCTCACCCAGCGGTTTCATGTAGATATTAAAAAGCATTGGTGACAGAATGGAGCCCTGAGGGACTTCATATAATAGCTTCTGCTTTGAGGAGCGACTGTCACCAAGCTCCACCATCTGGGATCTACCCGAGAGATAGGAACGGAACCACTGCAAAACAGTGCCCCCTATTCCCAGCCCTTCCAGGCGACCCAGAAGGATACCATGGTCGATGGTATTGAACGCCGCCGAGAGATCCAAGAGGACCAACAGGGTCACACTCCCTCTGTCGATTCCCCGGTAAAGGTCATCCATCAGGCCGACCAAGGCTGTCTCAACCCCATAGCTAGCTCTAAAGCCAGTTTGAAATGGGTCTAGATAATCAGTTTCCTCCAAAACAGCCTGGAGCTGGTTAGCCACCACCCTCTCGATTACCTTGCCCAGCCAGGGGAGATTGGCCTATAGCTATCCATCGCTGAGGGATCCAGGGTAGGCTTCTTAAGAAGAGGTCTAACTATTGCCTCCTTCAGACAAGGAGGCACCCTACCCTACCCCAGTGATGCATTTATGATATTAACTAGGCCATCTCCAACAATCTCTCCACTAGATCGAAGCAGCCAGGTCGGGCAAGGATCCAGAGAACAAGTGGTAGGCTGTACCGCTCCAAGCAGCTTGTCCACTTCTTAAGAACATAAGAATAGCCCTGCTAGATCAGGCCCAAGGCCCATCTAGTCCAGCATCCTGTTTCACACAGTGGCCACCAGATGCCATTGGAAGCCTACAGGCAGGAGCTGAGGCCATGCCCTCTCTCCTGCTGTCACTCCCCTGCAACTGGTATTCAGAGCCTACTGGTACCATCTCTCATTCCCGTTTCCAATTGCTTTCCCCCCTGACTCCAACCCTCTTCCTCTCCACTTTCATTCCTATGTCTAAAAATAAATGTTAATGTAATAATGTATTGTAATAAATTATTACATTATTACAAAATAAATGTTAATGAAACACTGTATTATTGTAAACCACCCACAGACTTGAGTTTTGGGAGGTATACAAATATGTTAAATAAAATAAAATAATGTACTGGAAATTAGGTTTGATCCCTGCACCCCAAATCACGGTTGGTTCTGGCCCACCAGGGCATTTGAGTTGTGTGCCAATGCCTTCATGTGTCTGTCTCTTGAGAATAGAACATCATCAGCGGATTGGATCAGAGAGACTGCAGCAGCAGAGCAGGTGGTCTGGGAGCCTGCCAGTGGAGAGTGCCTGCTGAGCTTATCTGTCTGTCTCTCCCCCACCCACAACATTTTTTGCATTGCCAACAACTGCTCTCCCCACAATATTTTTAATTGTACCATTCATTCATTCATTCATTCATTCATTCGATTTCTATACCGTCCTTCCAAAAATTGCTCAGGGCAGTTTACACAGAGAAATATAATTTAATTTAATTTAATTTAATTTAATTAGATGGCTCCCTGTCCCCAAAGGGCTCACAGTCTAAAATGAAATGTAAGATAGACACCAGCAACAGTCACTGGAGGTACTGGGCTGGGGATGGATAGGGCCAGTTACTCTCCCCCTGCTAAATAAAGAGAATCACCACATTAAAAGGTGCCTCTTTGCCAAGTTAGCAGGGGTTATCAGCCCCAGCAGCCCCAGTGAATTTAACTGGGTTCTGTTGTACACTGTTTTCTTCTTCTGTGGATTTTCCTCTTCTTTCTCATTTGTAGAAAGCCCCCAATTGCTTTAATAAGTGGGGTGCTGTTCTGATTTCCGCACTTTTCTTTTGCAGCCCCAAGCTGCACCTTTGCTGCTGCTGTGTGCCTGGACTGCACTTCATTGTTTGTTTTTCTAGGCTAGCGTGTTCTGCGGCTACAGTCTGGTGGTGCCCAGCCTGCCAGGCTCTCTCTGTTTTGTTTCCCTGGTGGGTTGTTGTTTTTTTGCCTCCCACCCTCCACTAGCTTTTTCTTCTTTGATTTTTTGGGTGGGTGAGTGGGTGCCCACCTGCCCTCCCCGAGCTGTTGTGCCCAGTGTCTGCTTGCTTGGCCCAAGTTCCTCAGAGAGCAGCACCTGACTAGATTCCAGCAGAAGATGCTGGAATGTACCCCCCCCGGTCAGGTAAAAGTTATTTAAATAGGGCCTAGTTTGAGGAGGGGATTAGGTACTGGGCAGTAGGACTGTACAGGTGGGTTAATTTAGGAGAAACCACAATAATCCCCTTTCCCTTCCCTTCCCTTCAACTTACCCCATTGTTGCTCACTCCACTCCAAAAAAGCCCCCCCCCTGAAGATTTGTTTCTTCTCAGACCATTGGTCCATCTAGCTTAGTATTGTCTGCAACAGACCATGACTGCTCTGTCCTCCTGTCTCTCTGTGGCAGGCAGGATGGAAGGAAGGAAGGTTTCTTCCTTCCACCTCACCCTCACTAACTGGGCAAAGAGGCAACTTTTTAAAGTGGTGGTCCTCTTTATTTAGCAGGGGGAGAGTAATTGGCCCTATCCACCCCCAGCACACTTCCCCTCCAATGACTGTTGCTGGTGTCTATCTTTTGTTTCTTTTTAGATTGTGAGCTCTTTGGGGATAGGGATCCATCTTATCTATCTATCTATCTAAACCGCTTTGGGAACTTTTGCTGAAAAGTGGTATATAAATATTCGTAATAGTAGTAGTAGTAGGTTTGATTTTGTAGTTTTCTTTTTCAGCACTGAGTATAATATGCTGTTCTATTGCTGCTATAACTACCTGGTTTTGCTGGATCTCAGATTGACAGAGGCAGAACTTGGATGTCTGCTTTCCTTGAGTTGTGGTTTGTTTTGTTTGTGAGATAGTGTTGTGGTGAGAAATGGACAGTGGCAGCGCACTCTCTCTCTCATTTCTTGGTGATTGCTGTGATGAAAACATGTCTGACCTCGAGAGTAACTTCTGCTTCACTCGCTGCTCTGGTCTACTCTGCAATCTGCATTGCAAAGTGCACTCAGTCAAAATGTCACTGAAGTTGCTCTAGCAGAGCATATAGCTATGCTTGCTGCTAAGGATGCCGCTGTGGCAGCTTTTGCAATGCTAGGAAGTAATGTAAGGAGTCATAATTGTGTGTGAGAGAGTAAATTCTGCCAATGATATTACTGCAGCACAGGCACTGTGGCTGGCAGTGGATTCTGAGTCAGTGATTCTTTTGGGGCCATTTTTTGATTATGTTTGAAATGTGTGTTCTGGGTTGGGAGGGACAGATTCTCTTTTACTGTGTGCTTCTGCATTGTTTTTCAAGGGAGGGTTACAAAATGCATCACAAATTGCAATACAAAACTGTTCTGGCCATAGGAAACAATTGGGAAATTCAAAATACCCAATTGTTTCTCCATGTTCCTAATGGGTAACTCCTAGGGACACCAAAGTAGGTTGTTAAATGCAACCTGGGGGCTCGGTAGGAAAGAGGACCCATCATTCAGAAATGCAGGCAAGAAGTTGTAGTTGCTTTTCTTTTCTCTTGCAATATTGCAATAAATGTGACTGAACAAAATATTGTTTTTAAAATAAAAAATATGAAGAAGATACTTCCTAGACCTGCACATACCACATTTTACACTGAGAATCCTGGCACTTAAATTAACTGAATGCATGATTTTTTTTTTTACATCAGAACCTGCTCAGGGAACACTGGGAACCTTTTGGGTTGTTTTGTGTTTTATGTTTGTTTGTTTTTAAATTATGAAGAAGATACTTCCCACAGACCTGCACATACCATATTTTGCATTGCATATTATATTTCACATTGGGTTGGTTTGCACAAATGTGCAAAAACAGCAAAGCCCAGCCTTGGTGAAGAGAGAAACTGCACCAATATCACCACCACCACCACCACCACCACCACCACCACCACCTTGCCTCAAGAAAATATTTTTTTCTTTGATTTTTAAACTTGGCTCACACTCAGTCAGATTATGCTGTGGAGCCTGTTGAGAGGTAGGGGCGGAACACATGATACAACAAATTCTGGGTAACCAATGGACAGTCTGTTCTCAATTAGAAGGCAGCTCCTATAGCAGGAATGCAAAGCCTTGATTAAGATCCTCTCCTACACATTTCTATCATGCAGGCAGCAGGTGTGGCAGCAGTGACATACAGGAAAAGACAGCTCCAGCTGGCTGGGTGGGTGATTTGGAACCCCCCCCCCCAGACAGTGGGGGCTGTGAGGCTACAGATTTGGTCCCCCAAGTCTGCAGGTAAGAACGCCCCTGGCTGTGCTGTGGCAGCTGCTGCAAGTAAAGACAGGGTCATAACTGGGAGCGACTGTGTGTGCTGCTTCTGTTCTGCAGTATTGTTTTTCAAGGCAGGGTTGCAAAATTTGTGCACTGCACTCTGCTTGTTTCACCCATAGGAAACAATGGGGAACTCGAATCACCCCATTTTCCCCATGGGTAGGTCATAGAGACTCCAAAGTGGGTCGGGTGGTAAGGCAAGATGGGTGCTACCTACCACTCGACCCACAAAAGAAATGGGCAAGCAGGTGATTTTTAAAAAAAGTTTAAATTATGTTTTTGATGTACAGATGTAGAGATCAGCACCTGCTGAACATCCCAACTGCATTCAACAGTTAAAGAGGAAACTGATTTTCTCCCCCACCCCCTTTGTGGCTATCAAATTTTACA
Organism: Hemicordylus capensis; assembly: GCF_027244095.1. Taxonomy (NCBI): domain Eukaryota; kingdom Metazoa; phylum Chordata; class Lepidosauria; order Squamata; family Cordylidae; genus Hemicordylus; species Hemicordylus capensis. Next base: position 385,676,995 of record NC_069657.1, on the reverse strand, counting down.
AAGGCATTAACTGATCCAACAGAGGCCAATAACAAATTGGGTAATGAGGTAATTGAAGTTTGCATTATCACATGGTCTAAACATCCTTCTATTTGGGATTCATTTATGCCACCCTCAGGATGAAATTGACCTCGAATCTCCTACAATTTGTAAAGAGAGGACAGATTAAACTGATTAAAGTCAGTGATTTCTAAAAGTAATTGCTTTTTAAATCATTCCCTCTAGCAACAAGATGGAAAACTGAAGAAGAAAGAAGAACATGACATCTGTCAGTTTCATAAGAGAAAACCAAAAGGTTGATTCTGGTTTCACTCTATTGAAAAGGGCTTCTGCCTCTAATGCTCAGTACAGGAATCATCTAGAATACATTCACTGGGAACGGAAACTGAATGAACAAAGGGCAATCACTTTTAAGTCCCATATATTTAGATGAGAAAGAATTAAACACATCATGGATTCTTCCGCTGAAATCAATTGCCTTAAATGTGCTTAGTTTTGGTAGAATTGTTTCCTTTTTAACAAAGTTGTTTTGTTTTGTTCATTTTAAATATGCATATAGGACTGACATTCAAACTAATACCATGCATGGAATAACATTTCATGTACAGTGGGGAAGCGGCAATTTTCAACCATCTTTTCCTCTGCAGTCCTCTGTGCCTCCTAAAATTATGTCTCTGAGGATTATGGGACCTCAGGGATACATTTCTGGGAAGCAGAAGTGGCTGCAGAGGGAAGGTGGGATCAGCAAAAATCACTCCCTCTCATCATGTGTGCAAAACGTTCTTCCATGGGCATGATGTTAGTCTGGCCGTCTGCATTTCCATAAGACATAACCAAAGTGGTTCACAATGCTTTCAATAAAAACAATAGTAAAAACTCAGTAATATAAACAGCCCAAGATTACACAAAACAGGAAACAAGCTAACAAACAGCAGCCACCAATCAAGCCATGGAGAATAGACGACCAACTTCTTTAAGACTTCTTTAAATGATACCAGAGGAGAGACAAGTCTATCGTGTGGGGGACAGTGCTCTGTAATGGGGCACCACCACTGAAAAGGCCCTTTCTCTAGTTGCTACCAGTCTCACCTCTGAGGGTGAAGGCAACTGTAGGAGGACTGTTAACTTGAGCAGTGTTGGCTATTTTCACAAGTAATGCTTAACAAGTTGCTTTTGCATTTTCCTTAACAGGAATGCAGAAGTAAATGGCTAAAATGTGCATTCCATTTTAAAAATGTGTCTCTTTTTTATATGAATCCATTAACACAAGTGACATGTTCCAGGCTAAAAGTGTGCTTGACATCACTTGTGAAAGTGTCACAAAATCTCTCAGAGCTTTTATTACAGCTGTTCTAGAAATGCAGAGGGTTTTTTCATGTGGAATTTATAAGGTAGTCTTCAGATTTGGGAAGTCAGATTGAGTAATTCTATGTGCCCGTCCCTCTCCTTTTAGTGTTACCAATCTGGAAGGCAATACTTGCATGCCTGGTAGAGATCTGCAGACTCAACCAGCCCTCAGTGATGATGTTTTAAGTCCCAGAATTCTATTCTCAGTTAAGAAAATCATTGGTTCTCCATGATACTTTCCCAGTGAAGGCATGGCAGCTCTCCTAACCATAAACTATTTGGTAATGGGCATGAATATAGAACGTTGTGGGTTGGTGCTCAGTACTAATTCAGCACATTTTTCCTGTGTTATTTAGAGGAGAAAGTGGCCAAAGTTTCCAGAGAGAACATCATCAATACATGTGTCCTGCCTCCACCTTGACTTCTTTCCTCCTCCTGAGGTCATGCACTACAGTGATTATGCAAATAGACCATTTCAAACATGAACAACTTTGACATCATTTGCTGCGAGCACTGCTGGGAGAGCTAGTGCCCCCACTATGTATCTAACAATCCACACATGCATGACTGCACGAGCTCAGGCACAAAGAACAGCTGAGGCATTCCAGCACATTTACTTGGAACATTTCGAGGTGACTAGTGGTAAACCCCTTGGGGGTCCCGTTATCCATAGCAACAGTGCTATTCTAGTTCCAGCAAAGAAGAGGACTTGCCTTGGCAATCTGACAAAATAACTCTGTCCCCTTATCTGCACACAAGGTGAGTGCTGCGAGGCAACCTAGATAGAAGGCAGGGAAGGGCTGCTTACTAATTTGCAAGAATCATAAGCATGTCTTAAAACACATGACAGGCTGGTATGGCCAAAGTCAAGGCCTTTCTAGACAATCCGTTTATTGTGCATCTCCTTGTCATTTATTTTTATTTATTATTATTTATTATTACTATATTGCTTCCGAACAAAAAGGTTATCATAGGAAAAGGGATAAGATGGTTTCCTACGCGCAAAGGATTCACAATCTAAAAAGAAAGACAAGAGACACACCAGCAATCACCACTGGAGGGATGATGGGTTGGGGCTGGAAAAAGCCAGTTACTTTCCCCCTGCTAAATATAAGAGAACTACCACTTTGAAGGGTGGCTCTTTGTCCAGTTAGCATGGGTTTTGTTGTGGTCCATTCACATGTCTTCCCCTGGGCTTATCAACTTATGAAGCCGCCTATGGTGGAACATACATACAGGAGCTGGAGAGAGTGAACGCATGAGAGAGTGTGTTGCCATAGTAACCAGGCACAAAATGTGCACGGGGAGGAATTTAAATAAGGACAATTGGTTAGGAGCAGACTGTTGGAGCAGGAGTGCTAGACCAGGAGTGTTGGAGCCGAGGGCTAGGAGTTTGTGTGAGACCTGATTGGTGCATGTGTAGAGACTGTAGAACCAGCAGTACACTGGGGCAGTACTCTAAAAGTGGGGAGTGTTAAAACTGGGCAAGAAATCTTGAATGTGAAAGGTGCCCAGAAGTCAAACCTCCTCATGACAGGCTGGAAAGTCTGATTCACTAAGTCTGCAAACCAAGTTTTATTTACCTCTGTACCAGTTATATCACCTCCCTAAACATTACATGTTATCAAGGGGGGGGAAACACTCTGAGAGAGTTAAACAGCTGGCATACTTAGCAACTTTGTAGAGAAATATATGTGCCTTGCCATGCAGAGATCTTTATTCCAATCAGTTGTAAACAATACACTTATTCTTGTTTTAGTTCTACACCTCAAGTTTTGTTTCATTTGTACACTGAACATATACACCTATCCTGTGCTCGCAAAGCTAAGTTACCAAGTGTTGAGTATTGAGAGCAGGGTAATAAGTAATCATATGGTGGCAGCGAAAGAAAGTAAAAACTGAATACATTCCCAGAACCTGGAGACTAAGTTGTTATAAAACAATATACAAACAAATCACCTCCCTGTACTTGCGAGGGGTGTCAGGGTGGGTTTCTGACACCGCCTCATACTGATCACTGGTCCATCCCATACAACATTGGGATTGCTGTGACTGGACACCTTTCTTCAGGGTCTGAGGGAGACGTTTCTCCCTAAAGCATCTAAGATGCTTTAACTGGAGATGATAGGGATTGAAACTGAGATCTTCTCCTTGCAAAGCCTGTGTTCTGCAACTGACCTATACCATCCCACACCCAGGTTGTATAGGTGTGGAAGTCAGAGGACTGTCACATTTTCCTAGCACTCAAAAAGTAATTTTGGTTGTGGTAGAAATGTGATTCCTTGCCTGGATGGCACATTCTGTTATCTTATGAAGCAACTGCAAAACAGAATGTGACTGAATAAGGCTGTTCTTATGAGCAGCCTAGCGCAGGAGTGATGGGATCTGTGCGCTGGGACCCCAGCACTCCCGCCCAGCCTAAATCTGCTTCCTAGCCCAGCTCCTGGCTCTAAGCCGAGGTTAAGAGAGCAAGCACTCCCTTAACTGGGGTGCCGGGCTCGTGTGTGTCCTTGGGCGCCATCGGATGCCTAGAGTGCCCATGTATGGATATGATAAAAATCTATATACCACTAGTCCGCAAAGCAGTTTACATAGATATAAATAACTAAAATAAATAAAATGGCTCCTGTCCCCCAAAGGCCTCACAATCTAAAAAAGAACTGCCGCTGGAGGGATGCTGTGCTGGGGACGGGTAGGGCCAGTTGCTCTGCCCTTGATAAATCAAGAGAATCACCACTTTTAAAGGTGCCTCTTTGCTCTTTTAGCAGGGGTCCATCTGATGGAGGATCCCACCAATGCCCCACGCTAATGGTGCGGTGCATTGTGGGATCTCTGGAGGCCGGGATGCGTCGTCCCGGCTTCTGGAGTTCTGGGAGCGTGGTCTGTGCTCCCAGTGAGCTGCTTGTGATTGTCTGGGGGGGAGGGGGGTTAGAGCAGCCTTCCCCACCTGCCTATGCCCCCAGTACTCACCCAGTCATGTGAATGGCCCCATTGAGTACTAGAAGCCCCTAGCAATTGTTGTGTGTAGCATGGCTAGTGATATTTCTGCACGTATAGAGCTCTGATCCTCTCAGTGAATGGAAATTAAAACTTTCACAGGGCTATAATATTTTGCAGACTATGCCTTTTTGTCCACTCCATTTTGCATATTTTTCATCTGGTTTTTAATTTTTTTAAAACTGATGTTATTTGGGTTTTCTGAGCTCCATGCTAGACAACACCAGCACAAGGGGAAACTATCAAAAAGTCTTAGGACAATATCTAGAGAAGCCCCTTATCGATCTAACTCCCTTATCAAGTCCACAGGAACGAAAACTTATGAAGGACTGGCTTTGTTCTTTTTATTGTAAAGCTGATGCCTTCAGATCTATGGAATGCTTTCAGCACCTGCTATCAAAGAAACACTCTATAAATATGGAAGCTTCATTTCCTGCTACCATATGTGGTAGTCAGTACAGATCAACACTACACAAGTCTAATCTTTTTTGAAAATCAGTTATGCTTCTTGTCAATTCAATACAACATCCCACAACAATTAATATCATAACTAATTCTGCATTGTGTGAAGCATTTCCTTTCATTTGTCTGTAGCTTTTCAGTTTCATTGGATAGCCCTGAGGTTTTCTATCTGATGGAGAAGGAATTATTTTTCTGTATGCACCCTCTCAATACCATTCATAATTGTATATCTTTCTCAGGTTTCTCCTAGTTTTTTTGCTAAGCTAAAAATTCCCAATCATCTAGGCCTTTCTTCATGAGAAAGACTTGCTTCCCCACCCTCCAAATCTCTGCTGCTTTCCGATATTGCATTTACTCCAGCTCTTTTGATGGGGAGGGAATCTTAATTGTTCATAGTATTCAACATGTACAGGTATATTTCTATGAAAGCACTGGAAAAAATGGATGATTGGATCAAATGTTCCAGTTGTCTTTGTTCCAGTTATCATGATTAGAATTTAACAATGCTGATACCCTGTACCTTCTAGTTACAGTCAAGGATTACATTTTTAACCTAGTTTACAGTCCAGCTGCCCTCTCCCCGCTCCCCACAAAGGATGAAATAGTAAATGTTCTATGAATATATCCCGAAAACAACAGCATTGACTTCAAAATAGTTAAGTATTAACACAAATCCTCTCAAGCAGAGATCTACCAGATCCATTCAGCTTTCAGGGCACAAAGGGCATTTGGAATGACCTCACATGGCATGCACTGTGGCATCATGACAGAAGCTGGGTATTAAAGATAATTAGGTGGAGAGGCTAGTACTTCAGCAGAAGTTAAGCTGTGACAGAGAGTGAAGCTGCTATTGCAGATCAACAGAGGCAGTGAGCAAGGCCAAAGTTCTGTGTATGTGACAGATCATGTGAGGAAGATTTTTTAGGCTTAAAATTAGTATTTGGGCAATCAAGATGGTATATATCTCAAGATGGTATATATCTTCACAATACATAATAGTGCTTAAAAGCAAATATAACTATCACCATATTGTAATGTTAATGTTATGCCATGTTATAGTTGCATGGCTGTACCACATGTTGGTTATAATTTATTTATTTAGTTTATCGCACTGTATTATATCCAAAGAAAGTAAATTCTGACTAAATCAAATTGAAATTAATGAAATAAATGAAGGATGACAAACTTAAATCTCACTGCTTTCAATGATGCTTAGTCAGGATTCACTTTCCTTGGATACAACCCATTTATGGCCCACTATTTTTTCATCATGGAACCAGGTGACATACATGGGCTTCCTAGGCAGTCCCAGACCTAGACCAAAGTGGCTGTGCCCTCAGACCATGCCCTAAGTGGCTCGTAGACTATTGTTAAGCACATGCTTAAATCTCTCCCACTAAAATTTCCCCCTAAAACATATCTAAAACTAACCTATTATTAGTGATGGATTATGCCACCCAGATTTTATACAAATGATACTGTAGATGCAACCTCCCACTATGGTTAAACAGAATCAGTACATAAAGGCAGATACTTGCTAATTCTCCATTTGACATATTAGGTTCTTTTTCAAAACAAAACTGCCAGGCATGCTAGGGAATTTTTAAAACATAATAAGGTAATATTTTCAATTATAGCTACTCTTTTTAAAAAATGAGCATGTAGAATGTGTTCCCACAGTGCCTAGTCTGCTACACTTGGACTCCTACAGTACAGTATTCAACATGTACAAGTATATTTCTGTGAAAGCCCTGAAAAAAAATGGATGATTGGATCAAATGTCCCAGTTGTCTTTGACATTCTAGTTAGTGGGATTTAATAAATTTCCACTATAAAATGTATGCCAGTCTTCCACTTGGAGAGCCAGAGGATGTGAAGAAAGGCTTTATTAGGTAAGCCTTTTTCCAACAGAGATTTACATTAACAAGCAGGCTCCATAGTTTTCTATTCAAACTCTCAGTACTCTGCTGTTCACTTTCCACAAAGAACCTCTTTGCAGGTACAAGCAGCCTGCTGAGTACAATGCACTATGGGATACATCAGTCTAATTCACAGAGTCAATTCAATGGATATTGTTGGACAATATGAGAGAAGGTTACTTGGCTGGAATCCAGTCATATCAGATGAAAATGAATGAAGCTGAGTTTTGAAAAACAAACCGGTCATTGAAAGGCAGACTCTTACATTACTCATTGCAATTGTCCAGATTGCACATTTATAACAATATTTTATATTTATAAAAATATATATCACCCGCCAAAAAGACCAATGGTAGACTGTAACATACACAATGCTTTTGATTAGCAGATATGTGTCTGCCGAGAACATATATTTTATCTCAACTTAAGCTTTTCCTCACCAAGCAAAATGAACACCTGTGGTATTAGGCTAACCTAATCCAAGGATAGTTCAGATAAGTATAAAAGAAGGTAGGATCCGTTTCTCTAAGTTGTTTCCCTATTACCAGTATATGGATTATAAATCTCTCAGGGCAAAGACTTGTCCTCTCATTCTTCATAGCTGGAGGCTATAATAATAACAACAACATTCCTCTGGTCAGAAGCAAGTATATGGACTTGAAAATGACATCCTTTCTATTACTGTTTCCTTTAAAATAAGTTTTGTTAAAATAATTATCTTTCATGGGAAAGTTTTATTTACAAGAACAGAGGGTGATCTCCCTATTTCTTAAGATTAAAATATATTTTAGTGCCTCCATGACTACACAGTGTTCTAAATAGAGGCATTTCAAGACATACAAGGCACGGCATGATAAAATCTGTCCTACCTAGTAAGTGAATGAGTAGTATTTGACAACTAGTACAACTAGTTTTATATTAGGATATCAGCTCGCTGAGGCGGTGCAGTGGGGAAGCAGCCTGCCTAGAGTGCAAGAGGCTGATAGTTCAAATCCCCACTGGTGTGCTTCCCAGACTGTGCCTAGTAAGTATCTGTAGTCACCTATATTGGGCAGCAGTGATATAGGGAGGTGCTGAAGGCATCATCTCATACTGCACGGGAGGAGGCACTGTATTCTACCAAGAAAATCACATGGATAGACGAATCTTTATGTTCGCTAGGAGTCAACACTGACTTGACAGCACAATCTTTCCTTTTTTATATTAAGATATGGCAGTTATAGGAGAGAGAAATATAAGTGCTTAATTTTTTATTTTTATTTTTGTAAATAACTGAAAATCCACTTTATGAATAATGTCACTCATACAGCTGTAATCCTGAAAGCTTTTGGAAAGACCTAAGTGAGCTAAAAATCGTGACTGTAACATAAAGCTTGAAAGCCTAAGTGGAACTCCCTTTAGAAAGGCACAATTTGCCCACGGTTGTAGGCTGTGGCCATAAATAATGCAAAGGAAGATGCTTCTTGTTCAGCATTTCTAAAATGTTCCAAAGCAGAAGCTGATATCTGCTGAAATTTAAACCTTTGGATTCTGAATGCCTAAAAGTTGGGTCTTTTTCAAAAGCTATATGGAGAATGGAGTCAGACCATTGAGTTAAACCAATGGATGGAATTGTTTTAGCATAACAATTATTCTTTCAAATACTGGCATATCATAATTCTTTGGCAACATCATCACCTCCTAGTTCAAGCCACATTTCAGATACTATGATACATTCTTGCCACTGTATATTTAAATAAATTTAAAATGTGGTGTGCTTAAACGACTTGTGGAGACTTCACACTTCAAATGCAACCTTAGTTGTCTAAATCCACTCCCAAAATGGACATAAAACAAAGAAGAATACCAGTTATGACACAAGCTTGCTTAAGTTTCACCATCTCAATGAGAATCAGCCGCAGTTCCAACATAATACCACTGTTCTTGGTGACTGAGACTGCAAACATAGTGCAAGGACCATGCGTTCACTCCCAAACACAAAACAAGCCCACATTATGTTGTATAAATCTGCATCTTTAGAAGATATTGTCATGAGATAGTAGCCAAATGATGAGATGGGAAGCCTTTTGCCTATTCATTTTATTTATTATTTCTTGTTTACAAAGTCAGACAGGTGTTATAGACTGGTTTGTTTTATCCAGACATCGAGTCCTTCCCAAGGACCTGGGATGCCAGAATTTTATTATCAATGTTGTTGCTGTTATTATAGATATCGTCACAGAATACAGGCTGTTCCCAGTAAAGTTGCTTTTTGTAATTGGCTGGTGGTGATTTCTGTGGCCCCTATGGTGTTGAGGTGCTCCAAATTCTATTGGAATTGCACCTAGGGTGCCCATTACCACTGGGATTACTTTGGTCTTTTTCTGCCACAGACTTTCAATTTCAATTTGTAGATCTTTGTATTTGGTGATTTTTTTCTATTTCTTTTTCTTCTATTCTGCTATCCCCTGGTATTGCTATGTCGATTATTTTGACTTGTTTTTCTTTCTTCTCGACTACAGTTATATCTGGTGTATTGTGTGGCAGATGTTTGTTTGTAGTTGGAAGTCCCATAATATTTTTGCATCTTCATTTTCTACAACTTTTTCAACTTTATGGTTCCACCAATTTTTGGCTACAAGTAGCTTGTATTTTTTGCAGATGTTCCAGTGTATCATCCCTGCTACCTTGTCATGCCTTTGTTTGTAGTCAGTCTGAGCGATCTTTTTACAACAGCTGATTAGGTGGTCCACTGTTTCATATGCTTCTTTACAAAGGCGGCACTTGCTGTTTGTGGTTGTTATTTCTACTTTTGCTCTTATTGCATTTGTTCTTAGTGCCTGTTCTTGTGCAGCCAGTATGAAACCCTCTGTTTCTTTCTTCAAGTTGCCATTGCCTGGTCTTGGTGATGTCTGATTTTCCACTTATATTGTGCAAATATTGACCATGCAGTGGCTTATTTTTCCATTTTTCTGCTCGGTTCTTGACTTGTTCTTTCTTGTAGGCCTGCTTTCTTTCATTGGTGTTGAATAGTTTCGCGTTCTTGACTATCTTTAAGTGCACCTTCTTCACTGTCCTCGATATATTCTTCAAGGCCTCTTTTCTCCTCCTCTACTGTTTGATGGACTTGCAGCATTCCTCTTCCACCTGAGCTGCGAGGGAGGTATAGCCTATCTACATCACTGCAAGGGTGCAGAGCATGATCGATGGTCATGATTTTCCTGGTCTTACGATCTAGCGTCTCTAGCTCTGCCAAGGTCCAGTCTATTATTCCTGCAGTGTCTCTGGATAACAGGTATAGCCCAGGTGTTTATGGCTTGTATGGTGTTCCTGCCATACATTTTTCTAACTCTTCTGATGTATTCACTTCCAATTTTTCTTTTAACTTCAGTGTGTGCGATGTTATCAGCCTGGAGAATGCCCAAGTATTTGTAAGTTTCCTTCTCTTCCAGGTTCTTGATCTTGCTTCCATTGGGCAGTTCTATTCCTTCTGTTTTTCTTATTTTCCCTCTGTTCATTATTAATGCAGCACACTTGTCTAGTCCAAAATCCATTGCTATATCGCTACTGAATATACGGACAGTGTTTAGCAGTGATTCGATTTCTGACTGGGACATTCCATACAACTTCAGATCATCCATGTACAGCAGATGGTTGGTTTTACTGGATGTTTTAGATGTTTGGTATCCGAGGCCTGTTTTGTTTAGTATTTGTGAAAGTGGGGTCATGGCGATTACAAACAATAAAGGGGATAGTGAGTCCCCTTGGAAAACACGTCTTCTAATGCTAACCTGTCCAAGTGTCTCGCCATTGACTGTTAACTGTGTACTCCACATGCTCATTGCTTTTTAAATAAATATCTGAATGTTTTTGCTGACACCAGTTGTTTCTAAACATTTTGGTATCCATGTGTGAGGCACTGAGTCGAAGGCCTTCTTGTAGTCAATCCATGCAACACTTAGATTTGTTTTTCTTCTCTTGCAATTTTCTAAAATCATTTGGTCAATCAGCAACTGGTCTTTTGTGCCTCTGGTGTATGGGCAATTTCCTTTCTGTTTGACTGGAAGCTGCTTATTAATTAATAAGTGTTGCATTACTTCATCTGCTATTATTCCAGTTAATAATTTGAACATGGTTGGCAGGCAGGTTATCAGTCTATAATTACTTGGAACTGCACCTTTTGCTGGGTCTTTCATGATGAGATGAGTTTTCCCAGTTGTTAGCCATTGTTCAATATCACCTCCTTGCAAAATGTGATTGAACTGTTTTGATAGTTGTTTATGAAGGCTTGTTAGGTGTTTAAGTCAAAAGCGATGCAGTTCATCGTCGCCTGGTGCAGTCCAATTTTTAATTTCCTTTGCTCTTTCACTTATTAATTCTGGTGTTATTATTAGATCTTGCATTTGTTGGTTACATTTTTCGACCTCTTTCACCCAGCCTGCTTTTTTATTATAATCTATTGGATTGTCTCATAATTTCCCCCAGAATTGCACTGTTTCTTCTTTATTTGGTGTTTTGATGTTTCTTGCAGTTTCTCCTTCTATGCTTTGGTAGAAACGTCTCTGATTCGAATGGAATTGGAGATTCTGCCTGTGTTGTGTAATACTGGCTTCATATCTGCTAATCTTCGGTTGACACTATTGTTATTTGCTGCTTTATTATTTCCAGGACTTCTCTAATTTTCCTTGAATCTAGGTGGTATTTTTGGATCAGATACTGTTGGGTGTTTTCATTCTTCAGCTTCTTGTCTTTCATATCTTTCAATTTACTAGCATCTGATCTAAGCCTGGAGATTTTATTTTCTAATCTAATCTTCCATTTAGGTGATGTACTGCTTTCTGTTTTTTACAGGTCCACTGATCTTATATCTGAGCTCTTGTGCTGTTATTGTTGCTGCACTGTACATTAGTTGGTTTGTTTCTTGCAAATTATTGGTTGTTATTTCTGCAAGTGCAGCATTGACATCTTTTAATGCCTGAGCAAGTTGTTTTTTGGCAACTGTTTTTAGAGCTGGAAGTTGAACCCTGTTGGTTGTTTGGTTTATGTGCTCAGTTATTTTTTGCTTTAGTTCTTGTTACTTTTCTGTTAAACAGCATTTGGGTTTTTGAAGTGAAGGCAAAGGGGAGGTTGCCTGGTTTTTATTTTGAAACAGTTCAGCAACAGTGGCATCCTCGATTTCCAACACCTCCTCCACCTGCGCCTGAGCAACTGCTTCAGTTGGTGGTCATTCTTCTTCCATATCTTGAGCCTGTGATGCTCTTTGCAGTTCTTCCAGCTCAACTTCTGTGAATACTTTATTTCTTATTATGAATCTTCTCTGGTCTGCTAGCCTTTGTTCTGTTATTTCTGTATCTGGATGCTTCTCTTTCCAAATTTGGTACATTCTTTTTAAATAACCTCTTCTAGTTGGACAAGACTTATAATAGCAGATCATTATTTCCTTGTTGGCCTTTTTTGTGTATTTTTTCCGGTTAAGCGACCTTTCTTCCAGTAACCTTGCAGTCTCCAGCCCTGGTTGCTCAACTGAAGATCCTGAGTCCTGTAGCCCACTTGCCACCAGATGTCCAGGGACTCCAGCACCTGGCGCAGTCCTCATTGACCCGGGCGATGACCGATCCAGTATAGATTTATTAAAGTTACATCTCACCATATTGTTGATGGGAGAGGCACTCTTCGTCTGGCTCCTCTGATGAGAACTGTCCAGTATGGTTGGACCTCTGGCATAGCTCTCACCTTCCTCAGAGCACGCAAGCCCCACAACCTCACCAAGGTAGTGCCTCACTGGGGGTTGTTGTTGTTGTTGTTATTATTAATTTGATTTTTATACTGCCCTTCCAAAAATGGCTCAGGGCAGTTTACATAGAGAAATAATAAATAAATAAGTTGGATTCCTGTCCTCAAAGTGCTCACAATCTAAAAGAAACATAAGATAGACACCAGCAACAGTCACTGGAGGTACTGTGCTGGGTGTGGGTGTGTAATGATGTTTTCTGCTGATATTCCTAATGTAAATTAGATACCAATTCTCCTTTCATATTCTAGAACACATACCACAGTATGAAATACACATGCACACAAATTATTTGTGTGGGTAGAATTACATGTTTCTCTTTTTAAAACGCAGAAAGGACAAAGCTTCTATTTCTGGCTTTTTAAAAGGAGCGGTGCTTCTAATTCTACTCTTGTGTGTTCCACACCCTTGACAGGTACCCAAGTCTGAAGAAAAGTGTCATCCTTGAGAGTGGACAACTTTTTCAGAAAACTGGGCCACTGTATCACTCTAATCTTCAGGGCTATGTTCCCTTTCATTCTATGAAAGGATGGAGAATGTTGTCCATTCTCCACAGAGGTTGCACACATGGTTAGAGCCTCCCAGTCAATGACATCCTCTGCAAGAAGACTACATAAAGGGGACTTAATAATAATAATCATCACAATAATGGCAGAGGAAATTATATAGGGATCATTGGTAAAATCATGACTGACTGCCCATAGATAAACCCAGATATTTTTAGCAACTTCTATTAGGTAGCTTCATAATTAGCAATGCTACAAGTCAGTATCAAAGGCTCAAATGGATAAATTTTTAACATTTTGTCCTAATAGCCTTTCTTCCAGCAGTCATTTGCCATTTGGTAATCAAAGACCTATTTATTCATTTATTTTTCCTCTTGGGCTTTCTCTAGTACATATATTTTTTCCTCATTAAAGGATTTACATGTTATTGATAGACTTCAGTAAAACATCCTAAAGACAAGCCATGGGCAAATACTCTGCATGGCTGCTTGCCGGCTATGTATACAAATTGTTAGGCAGAAAACACTTGAAGGAAGACTTCTGGGCTGCCTCTTCTCCAGAGGGTTCACCAGATGTTCAAACTAAAAGGCAGCTTCTTACATGCTGCCTCTTACATGCTGCCATATACAAACAAGAGAAAAACCAGATGTGCAATGTGTCTGTTAGATTGGTACCAATAGCAGCTTTCCTCCTGGGGCAAATAATAGCGTAGGGAGTGGTGATTTTCAGGACACAGGGGAAAGGGTTAACAGCTCCACCTATGTTGTGGTCTCAGTCTAGATCGGGGCCACTGGGGCTGATTTTTAAAGGGTGGAAAGATGTTTAATGCCACATCTAATTTGAGAAGGAAATGAAAGAAATACATATTTAAAGTTTGTAAGTATCTGTGAGTGTTTTAATCTATGACCAGTTAAATCATTTCTAGTATATGTATCTGTGGCACATTCATTCCAAATGCTATAACCTCATCTTGTCTTTTTAGGTGCAATCTTTATCCTTTAAAATCTAATTATGCAGCAAAGAGAGGACATCATGCATATAAGAACATAAGAACAGCCCTGCTGGATCAGGCCCAAGGCCCATCTAGTCCAGCATCATGTTCGCACAGTGGCCCACCAGATGCTGCTGGAAGCTACAGGCAGGAGTTGAGGGCATGCCCTCTCTCCTGCTGTTAATCCCCCACAACTGGTACCCAGAGGTACCCTGCCCCCAAGGCTGGAGGTGGCCTACAACCCTCCGACTAGTAGCTGACAATAGACCTCTCCTCCATGAAGTTATCCAAACCCCTCTTAAAGCCATTCAGGTTGTTGGCTGTCACCACATCTCATGGCAGAGAATTCCACAAGTTGATTATGCGCTGTGTGAATAAACACTTCTGTTTGTTGGCCCTAGATTTCCGGGCAATCAATTTCATGGGATGACCCCTGGTTCTAGTGTTATGGAAGAGGGAGAAAAATTTATCTCTATCCACTTTCTCCACACCATGCATGATTTTATAGACCTCTATCATATCTCCCCGCAGTCGTCTTTTTTCTAAACTAAATAGCCCCAGGTGTTGTAGCCTAGCCTCATAAGAAAGGTGCTCTAGGCCCTTGATCATCTTGGTTGCCCTCTTCTACACCTTTTCCAGTTCTACAATGTCCTTTTTTAGATGTGGTGACCAGAATTGTACACAGTACTCCGGGTGTGGCTGCACTATAGTTTTGTATAAGGACATTATAATATTAGCAGTTTTATTTTCAATCCCCTTCCTAATGATCCCTAGCATGGAATTGGCCTTTTTTACAGCTGCTGCACATTGAGTTGACACTTTCAACAAGCTGTCCACCACGACCCCAAGATCCTTCTCCTGGTCAGTCACCAACAGCTCAGATCCCATCAGCATATGTTTTGATGGATGGGAAACAGGGTTATGTGACCATCAGGGACATATTTTCATGATGCACATTGGGTTTTAGAGGGAAGGGGAGACTGTCAAAAATTGCCCCTTCCCTGCTTGTGTGACAGCATAGAGTTAGTTTGGAACTCAGCACTGTAGACCTGCACAGTTCTAGTCTAGATCAGGGGTTCTCAACCATGGGTCCCCAGATATTGGTGGACTTCAATTCCCATAATCCCCAGCCATAATGGCCAAAGGCTATTGTGGTGGGGATTATGGGAGTTGAAGTCCACCAACATCGGGGACCCCAAGGTTGAGAACCCCTGGTCTAGATGTCAGCCACTGAGTATTATTTTGTATTCCTTTCAGCTCTATAATAAAAGGCACAAAATTAAGATTTAGTCCTCTAATATAAATAAAATAAAATGAATGAATGAATGAATGAATGAATAAAATGATGGGTAGCACAGTAGTTGGTTTCACTATGTTAAAGGGAAGAAATTTACCTTTGCAGCGGAGAGACTAATAATATGCTGATCTTTTTCATTGGTGACAATCTCTGTAATACTAAATAGGTGTCCCATCAGCTTCCCCACTGGTTTGGTGTTGATGTTGGGGTGCCACAAACGGAGGATTTTATCATCTCCTGCAAAAAGAAATTTACCAATGATCTAGTCTCTCTCTTTTTGTTCGGTGAACATCAGCAATTACAGCAATCGTAGAGAAAGCACTTTCCAAAAAGTTATACATGGGCTACATAACAATTCAGGGCTAGTATATTTACTGACCTGTTCTCACATCACCTACCAGACTGTCAAGAAAAGGGGATTAAGCTTCTCTAGTTTGTTTGTTTGTTTGTTTGTTTGATTTCTATACCACCCTTCGAAAGGCTCAAGGTTTATTATTTCTCAACACAGAGAAATAATAAATAAACAAGATGAATCCTTGTCCCCAAAGGGCTCACAATCTAAAAATCTAGTTATTTAATATTCCTACATCTCTTGAACCAATGAGTTGCCATTTTAAGATGCAACCTCAATCTTAAAAGCTTTTTGTCTATTGGTATCGGTTTGAGCAGTCAGCCTCATTACAAGCTAATTTGTAAGTATTTTATTACTAGCTAAATGGTCTAACAGGAGGGCATTACAATTCTTCCTTTCATCTTCCTCCTGTTAAGAAATCTATCTGTTAAACATCTATGTTGGAGAGATGCCTGTGCGTGGTCAGCTCAGCCAGATGACTTAGAAGGTAACTGTGACACCAAGGCCTCTACTAATCATGAGGATATGGTCATCCTTCCCCAATCAAGTGATGCCTTTTATCATAAAAGGAAAATGGCCTATATTTGAGAGGGGCTTGACTAATTTGTTTCTGTTTTCTACATCCCCTGTAGTGACTGTAGAAATCATGAGGTCTGAAGGAACCACCCTTAATTCCTGTCCACCAGTAGGAGTGTCAGCTTGAACATAAGAATGTAAGTACAGCCCTGCTGGATCAGGCACAAGGCCCATCTAGTCCAGCATCCTGTTTCACACAGTAGCCCAACAGATTACTCTGGGAAGCCCACAGGCAAGAGGTATGTGCATGCCCTCTCTCTTGCTGTTGCTCCCCTGCAACTGATATTGAGAGGCATCATGCCTCTGAGGCTGGAGATGGCCCACAGCCATCAGAGTAGTAGCCATTGATGGACCTGTCCTCCGTGAATCTGCCTAAACCCCTTTTAAAGCCATCCATGCTGGTGGCCATCACCATATCCCATGGCAAGGAATTCCATAGATTAAATTATCCACTGTGTGAAAAAGTACTTCTGCTTGTTGGTCCTAAATTTCCCAACCTTCGGTTTCATGGGGTGACCCCTGGTTCTAGTGTTGTGAGAGAGGGAGAAAAATTTCTCTCTGTCCACCCTCTCCACTCCATGCATAATTTTATACACTTCAATAATGTCTTCTCTTAGTTGCCTCTTTTCCAAGGTAAAGAGCCCCAGATGCTGTAGCCTAGCCTCATAAGGAAGGTGCACCGTAAGGAAGCTCGCTCTGACCAGAACTGATAGAGTCTATGTTGAACAAGTTGTTCTAGTAAGAACTAGTCAGCCTACTTTCCTTTCACCATCTCTGCATCTGGACTAAATTTGTGGCAAATCGAGGTCCACGGGTTAGATCTCTTGCACCTCAAATGTTCATGTGTCCGCCATCTTGGATCGGGGTGGATGTCATCATTACAAACTGCACCACTGAGGTGTCCCTGTGTGTCAGTCACTACACTCACTACAGCTATTCTAAATTTGGTTCAAATCAGTTAGACAGTCCTCAAGTTAGTGCACGTGCACCTCAAAAGTTTATGCACTGGCCATCTTGGATCTGGGTGGGTGACATCATCACAAACTACACCATTGGGGCATCCCTATGTGTCAATTCAGCTGCAGCAAATTTCAATGACAAACACTGAATTCACTCTCATTTCTAACCAGAGAATCTACTCTCAGAAGGACACCTCAGAAACAACAAAACCCAGTGCCCCGTGGACTTGTCGCTTTGGGGGTGGTTGGTACCCTATGTGCACTAAACCACACCCTGCTCTGGGCCACCCTGGTGCCCCCCAAGTGGAGTTATGGGGCTGCTGAAATTCCCCATTATTCCCTATGGGGGGGAAGCTTAAAGACATGCAAACTTCAGAAATTCTTTAAAAATCACCCCTTGCACCAATTTCTTTGAAATCTGGGTGGTAGCAGACACACATTGGGGCACTACCACCTGACACACTCTTCTGTCCTGAATTGGCCCCAAAGACATGCCAACTTCAAAAATCTTTTAAAAACCACCCCTTTGCCCAATTCCTTTGAAATCTGGGTGGTAGCTTCCTTGCACCCATTGGGCATTACCACCCACCACAACCTACTCGGGGCCACCCTGCTGTCCCCACCCCAGGGAGTTATAACCAAGGCTGCTGAAATCCCCTTTATTCCCTATGGGAAACAGCTTAAAGATGCACCAACTTCAAAAATTCTTTAAAAATCACCCCGTTGCCCAATTTCTTTGAATTTTGGGTGGTAGCTTCCACCCATTGGTCACTACCATCCACCCCACTCTTTTGCCCCCAGGGCCCCTTTTTGCCCCAAATCTATTTGGCAGTATATAAATATGATAGATAGATAGATAGATAGATAGATAGATAGACAGACAGATAGAAGTAGGTGCAGGCATTTAGCACAGCTCCATGCTCTTGGTCCCTGCTTCTTCTCAATCTTATGCACTGCTTTTATCCAAAAGAAGAAGAAATCTTTAGCTGGAGGAGCTGGAGAAGGCGAAGGAGGAGAAAGAGAAAGGATGGGATGCAGGGGAGTAGGGACCTTGCAGGCAGCTTGCAGGACAAGCTTGCTTGGAAGCCCCCTGCTTCTCTGCTAATGTGTGCACACATCAGCGTACGCCAGCCACACACCCTGTCTATGATGTCATACATCATAGGCAACAAGCAGCAAGATGTCTGCTTACTGCACTTGGTGCCTCGTTCATGCACCACTGGGGACCAAACTCCAATGGTACGCAAACGAAGCAGCACTGAGTGCAGTATGCCTGGAACATGGAGGGACGAGAGCCAAGAAAGCAGGAGTCAGCCTCTTGTAGCTCCCAGAAATGCTTGGGGCTGTGACAGCCAAGGGGGTGCTCGTCCCCCGCTGCTCAACGGTGGCCATATGCCTGCTGGGATGTTAGCTTTGGCTAACAACTGCTAGGTCTTCTTTTGCTTCTTCTCCTTCTCCACTCCAATGTAAGGAAACTGCCATCATGTTTTCATCTTGTCCTGGTTCCCCTCAAGGTGAGACAGAGGTGAGACTACGGCAGAGGTAAGGTGAAGCAAAGGCAAGGTGAGGCCGTCTACAAAAGCATAAAGATGTCCCAGGGAATGCACCCTGACACTGCACCAGTCAGGAGCCTGAGCTCTTAATTACTTCTAAGCTCATACTGGATTCTGCCTCTCTGTCTGGAGTGCTTAAGCCTTAAAGAGGCAGCTTTCTGGAGCCTGGCATTCCTCCTCCACTCTGTCTGCTCCTGCTGAGCTTGTTGTCAATGCAGAGGATATGAGGAAGTGTGATGGTGTGGGAGAGGTCAGTTCTAGAGTGGGTTGAGGTTCTGGAGGTGTTGCCCCAGGGAGCCCAGACTCTGGGGGAGCTTCTTTGGGGGAACTCCAGCCCTGCCACTTACTTGGGTTCCAGACTGGTATAATGATCCAGGGCTGGGGCTAGTGTTGGTCCTGCTTCCTCACCATCCTGCTGTGGGCAGGGTCCATAACAGGTTGGGTCACAACAATTTTGAAGGGCAAACAGTTAGATCTTTAATGTGTACCAGTAGCTCGAAATAAAATTGTGCTAATTTTAGTAGAAGTTCATTTCAACCTTTCTCTCTGAGCTCCAAGAGTAAAGCTGCACTCAGGGGCATAGCAAGGTTGGAGTGGGCCCAGAGACAAGATTTTAAAATGCCCTCCCTCACTGAAGCTCAGCTCATGAAGTAAAGAAATCTTAAATGAGGCAGAACAGTGGTAACAAACAGCATAGTAAAATTTAGATAGATAGATAGATAGATAGATAGATAGATAGATAGATAGATAGATATCCCATGTGCCATCATCCTAAGGTTTTGTAAATTGTGTAAATGCAAGTCAGTTAATGGTACTAAAGACATGCTGTTCTGGTAGCTCCAGGTCTTAACACTCACATCAATTTCGGAGGATGAATACAACTGAAGGAAGCAGGTGTGTGGCTGGGGGAGTCAGTCATGTGACTTGTCTCTGTGGGGGATCAAGGCAGTGGGCCCCCAGACAACTGTCTCCCCTTGCCCTATTATAGTTACGCCCCTGACTCAACTGTTTCTTGTGCATCATCCACTGTCAGCCCAGCATGGGAGCATCCTGGGATCCCTTGGGTGGCACATGAAAGCAGTTGCCCCTCAAACACAAAAGAATAGTGTGATGATCAGTTGTGGGTAGGTGTGAGTGGTGAAATCGGAAGCAGTTGCGTAGTTCCTTGCATTTGTCAAAAGGCAGCTTGTGTCATAGAACTGGCACAGAAAACTCAAAGTGTTAAGCAGAGTTTGGGCTGGTTCATGATGTTTAAGACAACTCAAAGGCTTTTGAAGGCTGGCAGCCCTCTGGTGTGTTCATTAATTCATCTGAGGAATTCTGTTGACATGAATGATAAGCAAGAAGGGATCTTTGTTCACCTTCCCTGTACTAGTTGTCATAATTTTTCTGGGCAATATGAGTAAGAGGCATTTAAGACGTATTTTCATCAGTAAACAAAGATATAGTGAGTTATAAAGGCATTGTTTTTTAAAAAGCCAATTTTCAAGAACACAATTACACAAAGATTTGACAATATTTTACAGAATTTGACAATATTTTATCAGAGCTGCATGACTACAGAAAAAGACATTCTAGAGCGATTAATCAAAAACCAATTGATACCAGTCCCATATATTAGTGCTTAGTAACACCTGACTCATTTCTTTTAAGTTGCATGATCAATACATTCAGCAAATTTTATGTATTTCAGTTTTTTAAAACTAGGATCTTGACTTAAAAATATATGTGAAAGGAATAAAAAGTTTTTTAAATGCACATAAGAATGTTTTAGCCTCACTCTCTTGTAATCAATAGAAAGGTGTCAGTGACTGAACAGTATCTATTAGCACCAGACATTTTCATTCTTCTTTGCTGACTGGGCTACACAAAGTAATTCTATAGCTGAACTCAAGGTTGCTTAGTTTTAGAAAAGCACATTGTTGATTGTGTTGAGTTCACTGCTGTTCCAAGGAAGGCAACAAGATACAGCTGAAGAAATGGAGGCGTTGTAATGTCAAAAACAAACTATATAATCTTGGCAAAGCCTCAGTGTACTATCTGCAATTTGGGATAATTTACTGGTTTCTCTATAGCAGACCTGTGATGTCTAAGGCAGGCAGAACAGCAGACAACCATCCACTCATTCTGAAATGGTACTGTATTGAAAACCCTTACCATTGGATTTTGTTCTATATTTGAACTGGTCTTTAGCAGGGATGTGACATAGGAACTAGGGATGTGCAAATTGATTCAGGTACAAATCGATTTGTACCCGAATCTAGCTGATTCAGTTGATTTGGAGACAAAACAAATCACCCCTGTGGTCCATTGGCTAGATTCGGGTACAAATCAAATTATGCCTGAGTCTATTCAAATTGATTTGAGATTCGGTTCCCTCTTATTAATTTCCACAGATTCCCAGCTTTCATTTTTTAAAAAAGCTAAGCTCTAGCCCTTGTAGAAGTGGAGTTATGGAGCAAAATATGTGGTCACTATTTTTACAAGTGTTTGGATTCTTTGGCGTCTAATAACCTTTCCTCAATGAATCCCTATCAGGATTCATTACACACCTTCATTTCTTCTATTCATTTTTGCTGTCTTTACGACAGTGCCAGCTGTCAACTGCCATGTGCCAACTACACCCCACTCGCACCCTCAAGGCAGTGGGGTACTACTCAGTTTATATGCTAGGATTTTTTTTCAAGTGCTTAAGCTCTTTAGTGTCTAATAACCTTCCCCCATAATGAATTCCTATGAGGATTCATTACACACCAAAGAGTCTAAACACCTCAAAAATTCCTAAAATATAAACTGAGTACCCAGTGGCTTGTGGGTTGCGGAGTAGTTGGAACATGGGATGCCACTAATTCTCCACCCCCACCTGCAAAGCAGTGGGGTCAAAATGAACAGAAGAAATGAAGGTGTGTAATGAAGACACCAAAGAATCTAAACACTTCAAAAATACCTAAAAAATAAACTGAGTACCCCAGTGTGTGTGTGTGTGTGTGTGTGTTTGGGGCGGGGGGTGTAGTTGACACATGGCAGTTGACCTATAAACTATAAGAATTCATTAAAAATCAACCAAGTGCCCCACTGCCTTGAAATTTGGGTGTTAGGTGGCACCCATGGAGACCTACCCAGCACCCAAATTTGGTGCCCCTAGGACCTTGTTAAGTGATCTGAATCTGTCCAAATCCAAATGGAATCAAAGCAAATACAAATCAAATCATAGGGATTTATTATGCGGAAAAGTTGTAAGACACCAAAGAACCTAAACATTCCAATATTCCTAGAAATTAAAATGAGTACCCCACTGCCTTGCGGGGGCGGGTGGGTGGTGTAGTTGGCACTTGACAGTTGACACTGTCAAGTGACAGTCAAAAGGAACAGAAGAAATGAAGGTGTGCAATGAATCCTCATAGGGATTCATTATGAGGAAAAGTTATTATACACCAAAGAATCCAAACACTTGAAAAATAATGACTGCACCTTTTGCTCCATAACTCCACTTCTACAAGGGCTAGAGTTTAGCTTTTTTAAAAAAAATGAAAGCCGGGGATCTGAGTTAGGGTTAGGATATGTCAACTCTGAATCCCCATTGTTTCCTCTGGCAGAAATGTTCAAAATCAGTAAAAACTATAAGAATTCATTAAAAATCAACCAAGTGTCCCACTGCCTTGAAATTTGGGTGTTAGGTGGCACCCATGGAGACCTACCCAGCACCCATATTTGGTGCCCCTAGGACCTTGTTAAGTGATCCGAATCTGTCCAAATCCAAATGGAATCAAAGCAAATACAAATCAAATCTATGGTGATTTGGAGAGGGGAAAATTTGGATAAAAAACAAATCAGGCATGATTTGTTTGGGGCACAAATTGAATTAAAAAAATTGGTTTGTGCACATCCCTAATAGGAACATAGGAAACTGCCTTTTACCAAATCAGACCATTGCTCCATTCCTGCTACTAGTAGTTTGTGTTCTGTAGAAAGACCTTCAGAGCATTGCCCATTGACTTACTACATGTATTATAGCAATTCATATTCCTTTACAATGCCAACATTAAGGGGGGAAATGGGGGGGGGCACAGAACGGGGAAAGTGTATTTATAGGTGAGCAAGCTGTGTCCCACATGTTAGATTTCTGAAACAGAATTGGAAGGGCAGCTGGGGGGGGAATTACTTGGGGGTGTCTTGAGGGTGCTTGCCACCCTTGTTTATAGAAAGAAGAAAAGTTATGTAGCAAAGGAACCAAGAACGTTGAAAGTTTAGGAACCAAAAATGTGGAATATTTTCACCAAGAGTCTTATTTACTAGATCAAATGTATTTTACTTACCCCCAGTAACTATGATATTGGCTTTTCCACAATATGTAAAGGCATTGACTCCTCTTGGTACTGAAAAATCCCTGATGGGTCTACATCACAAAGGAAGGTTGTATCAGATGGGAATACAAACATTTCTTATTTGTACCCTTTGCTATATGTTAGAACTCTTGGGAAACCTCCTTGATAATTCAGAGTTTGCATTTTGAACCAGGGCTGCAAGCTGCAAGCAAAGGTTTGCCAGCTTAATCACATGTGTATGATTCATACACTTAGGGGGATGTTGGTAAGGTTTGAATTCTTCCATTCTTGCTGAAGAGGAATCCCAGTGGAGCAGCAGCACTCATGAGGAAAATCACCTTCTATTCTTGAGAACAGGCAAAAATAAATAAATAAATAAATAAATCAAGCAAGCAAGCAAGCAAGCAAGCAAGCAAGCAAGCAAGCTGTCTGTTTTGACCCAAGGACATCAATATTTGAGAGACATTTTAGACAGGGTTGCCACTTTCACTTTAAAAAAATCTGACCCAGGTCCTCTCACATCCACCCCCTTCCCATCACCATCTCCTAGGAAAATAATGGTTGCTAGACTGAATAACTGGGGAAGGGAATCCTCTACCTTCTGACAGATAATCACTGCCACTCTCATAGTGTTGGTGATTTGATGTGGGGAGGGAGCAGTCACCCGAGCTCCCACATTCACAACATTTTTAGGAAGCGGCTCCTGGACTTTCTCAGGCCTTCCATCTTTTCATCGTCTGAATGAATAACTGCCTTAACTCATTGAAAAACTGGGTAGATTAATATAATTACAGTCAAACGGCTTGCATCCAGGCTATTTAAGAGAGCACCTCCTTTGTCATGAACTCTCCCGCCTTTTATGATCTTCTGGAGAGGTCCAGTTACAGTTGCCACCAACTTGTCTGGTGGTGGCTCAGAAACGGACTTTCTCTGTGGCTGCCCCAGGGCTTTGGAATATGCTCCCTGCTGAAATAAGAGTATCTCCTTCTCTGTTTGTTTTCAGGAAGACCTGCAAGACTTTCCTGTTTTCACAAGCTTTTAATTAGAATTTTAATAATGTTAATAATTTGTTTTATATTGTTTTAATTATGTTTTAACTTGTGATTTTTAATATTAAAATTTGTACACCACCTAGAGATTTACATATCAGGCAGTATAAAAATATGATAAACAAACAAATAAATAAAATAAAATGTTGATGCCAATTCAGATGATGTTAAATCTTCAGATAAAATAGACAGTATACACATGAAATCTCATGGTAGTCCTAAAATATATATTGCTCTTCATTTACTGAAAAGGTTACAAGAAAACTTTGCTGGTTGTAGTGTACCCTTTAAAGGCCACTTTGTATAATAGACAGTTGCAAGAATACTCCTTTTTGTCAGATGATATATAACTAAACTTGAATGAGCTTTTTAATTAACTGCCATTTAGAAGAAGACACAGTTCAGATAAACCAGAATTCCTTCAAATAGTGCTTTCAAATTGCCATCCTGTAAGTGTGATTATCTATATGACAAGCACATTCTTAGTAGTGGCTTACATGTTGTCCTCCAGTCTTTTCAGGTCATCCAAAACCAAGGAATGAACACTGTCCAAAGAGCAAGATCCAAAGCAATTCAAGGCTGATATGTATTTCACTTTCACAACCCAGTCATCATGCAGCTTACGCTTAAGTCTGGAGACGATAAAGCAAAACACTTACTGAAAATACACACCTAAAAATATCAGTCACTAAGCATAGTCTTGCTTAGTGGTGTACACAGAACCAGCAACTGCCAGTTCGAAGGTGCGGGGGATACTTTCAGGACTGGAGAGGGTGGTCTTAACCACCACTCCCAGCCATGTTTTTCCCGCTGGTGCTGTCCATCAAAATGGTACCATGGAGTGGCAGCGTACCTCCTTGCCACCTCGGTATGTTGTGGACTGGAAGTGTCCAGAAGTGTCCATTACGCTTGTGCATGTCACAATGTGCTTGCGAGCAAGCATGATGTGTGCACGAGCAGCAGACACTTCCAGCCACTTCCAGTCTGCGATGTACTGGGGTGGCAAGGAGGTATGTGGGGCCATTTTGATGGACAGTGCCTGCGGAGAAAATGTGGTGGTGATGGGGTAAGAGCACCCTCCCTGGTCCTTAAAAGGTATCCCCCCACCTCTGAACTGGCGGAAATGCTGGATATTCAAACCAGTTCAGAGGTCTGTAAAAGGGCCCCCGAACCGGTTCCATGCACATCCCGTCTTGCTTGCATGCTGGCATGACACCAAGAATGGGGAATAGAAACTTTCAATCATCTTCTGTGAGAGCATAAGCCTGTTGCCCTGAGAATCTCAGGATCTGCCATCCTTTAAAACTTGGGGAACATCTGGCAGTCTCACAACTTCCTTATCTCAGGCACAGTGGGTGGGTGGGTGGGACTTTGGATACTTTTACATGACTGTTTTTGTCACCTGCGCCAAATAAAATGGACTGAACCAATTAAAACTCTTTTTTAAGAAGCCCAGCAGAGGAGAGAAAGAGACCATCTGCGTCCTACCCAGGGTCAGTGTGTGTGTGTGTGTGTGTGTGTGTGTGTACGTGCGCTGCCTTCTCTTTCTGCTGCTACCTGCCTGCTCCTTGTGGAACTGTGGCCTGCTGCCTCTGCTGAACATCTGTGGGGAGTGTGTGCAGGACTAGGGCCAGGGGTGAATGACTCAGCAGTTCCTGGTACCATCTTCTCAGCTCTGGGGCTTTATAG
Source organism: Hemicordylus capensis (assembly GCF_027244095.1). Classification (NCBI taxonomy): domain Eukaryota; kingdom Metazoa; phylum Chordata; class Lepidosauria; order Squamata; family Cordylidae; genus Hemicordylus; species Hemicordylus capensis. The sequence goes on along the minus strand of NC_069657.1, from coordinate 385,651,203 downwards.
GAATGCTGTCTGTGGTGGCAGGCCCACCACTGGCAAGGCCACCCCTTTGGGGGAGCCACTTCGGGGGATAGCAAGGGCTAGGCTGCCTGGCCCAGAGTCCTTCATGGGTGTGATAGTGGTGGGTGGGTCTTTTTAAATCTGGATTCTGTTTTAAATCCTCGGTGAGTTCAGTTTTAATGTGCCTGGGTTTGTCTGAAGATGAGGAGACAATGGGAGTGTCCATTGACTGTGGAGCAGCTATTCCAGTGGTGGTGGGGAATAGAAGAAGGAACATTGGCAGGTCAGCAGGCTGATGCAGGGGAAGGGAAATCAGAAATTTAATAGTTGTTTCCCCTTCTGGCTGTCCTGCCAGCTCTTTGACATTGTAGAGCAGTGCCAACCACCCACAGAGCCTCACCTTGCTCCTTTGTAATGCCAGGCTGGTCCAAATAAACTCTGAAATAATCCATGATCTGATTCTGGATGAAGGGGCCAACCTGGTATGCATTACAGAGACTTGGTTGGGGGAAGATGGTGGCCCAGTCTGGTCCCAGCTTCTCCCTCCAGGGTACTCTGTTGAGGAGCAGGGGAGGGGACATGGGTGGGAAGGTGGAGTGGCTGTGGTCTATAAGAATAACATCACTTGACAGGATCCCTGTCGAACTGTTAGACTGAACTGTTCAGTCTTTCACTGTGAACAGGGTGGTGTTCCATGGGTGGGGACTCCTGTGAGTTCCCCATTGTGATAGAAGAGCCACCATCTGGTTAAGGTTGGACTAACAATTGCATCCCACCTCTGCAGGGGTGAGAGGGATGGTCTACCCAATAAGGTTACAATAGGATTCCAAGAAGACTTGGAGGGATTTAGTGTTGGCTCTGCCCGTGACCCTGTTGACACCCTGGTGGAGAACTGGAACAGCCAACTCACGAGGGCAGTGGGCACTATCGCTCCTAAGCATCCTCTCTGACCCGTTTCTAAACTGGCCCCTTGGTATATGAAAGAACTACAGGGGCTGAAGTGGTGAAGTAGATGACTAGAGCATAAGCAGAGAAAGACTCAACTCAAGTCCAACAGTTTATTACATAGACCGCATTTGGAGATCTATACTCAGGTGATACGTGCAGCAAAGAAGTTATCCTTCTCTGCCCGTATTGCATCTGCAAGTTCATGTCTGGCAGAGTTGTACAAGGTTGTGAGGGGGCTAGTGCATACCCCTTTCCCCTTGAATCAGAACTTGGAACCAACAATTACTTGCTGTGACAATTTAAATGAGTTTTTGTTTGGACAAAATATCTCGTATTCAGGCTGACTTAGATTCAAACTCCACAATTGTTACTGTGTCTGATGCCGAGGTGTCCAGCAGCTCCTCTTATGAGGTGACACTGGATCAGTTTCAGTTCATGACTCTTGAGGATATAGACAAGTTGCTTGGAATGGTGTAGCCTACCACCTGCCCTCTTGATCCTTGCCTGACATGGCTTATACTATCTAGCAGGGAGGCTGTTATAGAGGGCCTGGTAGAGATTATAAATGCTTCTCTGAGGGAGGGCAGGATGGCTCCTTGTCTCAATCATTAGACCTCTTCTTAAGAAGCCTGCCTTGGATCCCTCAGAGTTAAGCTACCTTACAGGCCTGTCTTCAATCTTCTGTGGCTAGGCAAGGTGATTGAGAGGGTGATAGCCTCCCAGCTCCAGGTGCTCTTGGAGGAAACTGATTATCTAGATCACAGTTTCTCAACCGCCGGTCCGTGACAAGTTGAGTGCTGGTCCACGCCTTGGGCAATTACACCTCCATGCCACCCCCCACTGCGCACTGCAAACCCCAGTGTTTCAAATAAATAAATAAATAAATAAATAAATAAATAAATAAATATTTCAGTTCCAGCCGCCGCACAGCTGCGGGGATGGCTGTGGTGTGTGTGTGTGTGTGCCAGTAGTCCTCCTTCTAACCCCCCCTCCCGGCCTGGCAGCAGCACATACTGATACCAGAGTGACGCTGAGGCCTGTCGTCTGGCACAGTGTCGCTTCCCAACTGCGAGGCACGCCTGCGCAGTTAATTCTATTAACTGCGCAAGTGCGGCTCGCAGTTGGGAAGTGACACCAAGCCAGACGGCAGGCCTTGGTGCTGCTCTGGTATCAGTATCTGCCGCTGCCGCTGGGCCAAGTGGGGGGGATTAGCAGGAGGACTACTGGCACACATACACACCACAGCCATCCCCTCAGCTGTGCGGCAGCTGGAATTGAAATATATATATATTTTAAACACGGAGGTCTGCAGCAGGCAGGGGTGTGTGTAAAAGGACTACTGGCTCACCCCACTCCCGGCAGCTATCCCCAGCCATGCATTGGAATTTTAAAAAATACATGAGGTTTTAAGCATGGGAAGGCAAGCGGTAAGCAGAGCAAGGTGCTGCGCGGTGGGGTGGTTCTTTCTATCCAGTTGGTTTTAAACTTTCTTTCCCTCCCTCAAGCCAAACCTACCTATTCTTCTTCCACCTTTCTTTTCTTGCTTTTTCTCTTTCTTTCTCTCCCTTCAAGCCTGCCACATCCCCTTTTCCTTTTTCTATCCCTCTGTCTCTCTTTCTCAAGCCAAGCCTGCCCTATTCTTTATCCCTCCTTATTTTCCCCATCTCACTTCTTTCTTTCCTTCTTATAAAAGCCTGTGTGGTGAAGGATCACAGTATAATCTTCTTATCAAAAATGAAGAGAAAAACTTCTCTAATACTTTTCCTTAGAAGTGCTCCGTGTTAAGTGTGATGATTTAGCAGAGGTGGAAAGGAAGAACAATGCATTTTATTATAATGTATTTTGTACAGATTGTATTTTATTTTATTAGAATTTTTAGTTCAATTTATTTTATTTTTATTTAAATTAATCTTGGCCTGCCAGAACTTCAAAAGTTAAATTTTGATTAAAATCATTTTAATTAATTTCACTTTAATTTGATTTAATTAATTGATTGCTAGTAAGTGTTTCTTTAATAATCAGCGCCCTAAAAATTGACCTCGGCCCCCATCAGCCAACACCGTCAGTTTTGGCCCACCAGGTCATTTGAGTTCCACACGCCTGTAGTATAGTACTAACAGATAAACCTGAAATTCCTTTACTAATTGCTGGACTGGGAAACTGCACAGTAAGAGTGTAGCGGTCCTTGAAAGTTTGCACAAAGAATTTACCGGTCCTTGACTCCAAAAAGGTTGAGAAACACTGATCTAGACCAATTTCAAACTGGCTTTTGGGTGGGCTACAGGGTGAGACTGCTTTGGTCAACCTGATGGAAGATCTCCAACTGGGGCCTTTTGGATCTCTCAATGACCTTTGATACTATTGACCATAGTATCCTTCTAAAACATCTGAGGGGATTAGGGGTGGGAAGTACTGCCCTGCGGTAGTTCTGCTCCTACCTCTCGGGTAATTTTTTTTTAAAAAATGTATTTTAAAGAATATTACAGTTTATGATACTCCTAAGAATGAAAGACTTTCATATAATGTTTTAAAAGAAAAAGAGAGAAGAAAAAAGAAAAGAAAGGGGGGCGAAACCCCCGATAAACAATGCATATATATGTGATCACATTCTAAAGCACATACAATTCATTACATTTTGACCATATACACTTGAAACTCTTCTTTGCCTAAACGGCGGGGAAAAAACCAATTCAAATGCGGATAATGAACACATTTCAGTAGTCCAAAGCTGAAGTTCCGGAGTAAATCCGCTTTTCCCATGTTGAATTATAATCTTTTTGGTCACTCCCCAAGCGCAAGAATCCATAGTTGTTGATAAAGTGTTAAGTTCCATATCCTGGGAATATATCCCAGGAAAACATAGCTATCTTTAAAAAACAATAATTGCAGTGTCTTATTTACAATTTTAAGGACTTCATCCCAAAAAGATGCTATAATTGGGCATGACCAAACCATATGTGACAATGTCCCCTCATAAATATTACATCTCCAGCAAACCACGTTCTGAACCCAGCCCTTTCTGAACATCCGCTGGGGAGTCCAACCTCTTGGGTAGATACCAGATGGTGTCTCTTGGAGACTCTTCTTCAGAAAATCTGGAATTTTATATGGTGTCCCTCAGGGTTGCATATTGTCTCCGATGTTGTTTAACAGCTACATGAAGCCGCTGGGAGAGATCACCAGGAGATTTGGAGTGGGGTGTTATCAGTATGCTGATGACACCCAAATATATTTCTTCATGTCAACCTCATCAGTAGAAGGCATAACCTCCCTAAATGCCTGCCTGGAGGCGGTTATGGGCTGGATGAGGGATAACAAACTGAGGCTGAATCCAGATAAAATGGAGATATTTTTTGTGCAGGGTTCTATCTCCGGAGATGATTTTGATCTTCAGGTTCTGGATAGGGTCATGCTCCCCCGGAAGGAACAGGTACACAGTCTGGGAGTGCTCCTGGATCCGAACTTCTCCCTGGTGTCCCAGGTTGAGGAGGTGGTCAGAGGTGCCTTCTATTAGCTTTGGCTGATATGCCAGCTGCGTCCATTTCTTGAGATGAACAACCTCAGAACAGTGGTACATATGCTGGTAACCTCCAGACTTGACTACTGCAATGCACTCTATGTGGGGCTGCCTTTGCACGTAGTCCGGAAAGTGCAGTTGGTACAGAATGCAGCGGCCAGGTTGGTCTCTGGGTCATCTAGGAGAGACTATTTTACTCCTGTGTTGAAAGAGTTACACTGGCTGCCAATATGTTCCCAGGCAAAATACAAGGTGCTGGTTATTACCTATAAAGCCCTATACTGTTTATGCCCTGGGTATTTAAGAGAACGTCTTCTTCGCCATGAGCCCCATTGCTCATTCAGATCATCTGAAGAGGTTCGTCTACAGTTTTCACTGGCTCTTGTGCTTGCTACTTGGGGACAGTTCTTCTCTGTTGCTGCCCCTGGAATTTGGAATGCGCTCCCTGTTGAAATAAGAGCCTCCCTATCTCTGGCAACTTTTTTAAAAAGTCATTGAAGACACATTTGTTCACTGAGGCTTTTAATTAGATTTACAGTTTTAATAGGTTTTAATGTTGGGTTTTAAATGATGTTAATGTTTTAATCATTTTTAATTTTGTTTAATTTGTATTGTTTTTGTTGTACACTGCCCAGAGATGCAGGTTTTGGGGATATGTTAAATATGTTAAATCAATAAATCAATAAATAAATAATTTTTGTGTGATTTTTGCATTATCATCATCATCATTAATATTTATGTACCACTTGGGAAACACAAGCAACAGCCAATGGAGGACAGTTATGTTGGGTAGGTTGGGTAGCTGATTGTGCACCCACACATGTATTAAATATTCCAGTGCTAATCTCTAGCTCATTTGTAGGGGTGTGTGTGTGTGTGTGTGTGTGTGGTGGGTGTGTCTGTCTGTATTAACCAGACATCATTCTTGTATCAATAGAGATATTTCCTTGCTGCTCGTTGTTGTTCCTCTCATTTTTTAAAATCTGGGTTATCCCGCATGTTAAAAATGAAACAGATTCCGACTAACTACATGATTCAAGCAGCTGCAGGGATACAGTGAAAGCTCATGAGCTGCTCTATTGCATCGTGAATCCGAATTAGACGGGCACAGGGGCACTAGAGTACAAATATTTTTATGTATGAATTACATGGGCACAAGGGCACTAGAGTACAAATATTTTGGAGGGCTCCCTATGCACTATAAGTGCTCTGTAAGTGCTCAGTACCTTAATGTACCTTAAAGCAGGGATATGTTTCTACTATTATAGACTGCTTCCAGACTGCAAGGGAGCCCTCTGAAATATTTGTGCCCTAGTGTTCTTGTGCAACTATGATCAAGTTTCAGGATGCAAGGGAGCAGTGTGGGAGCTGTCACTGCATCCCTGCAGCTGCTTGAACCACAAACTCTTTGTTAGTTAGGATCTCAACCTGTGTGGTACTGGAATATAACAATTTCTTTATCAATTTGGCATATTTAAAGAAAAATATCACCAGTTCACCCACCAAACCTGGAATAGTTGGGAAGGGAAATAAAATTAGAATTTAGATTAGAATGTTCACAAACAAATTAAAAATAGGAACATTTCTTTGAGAATGTTCAATCAATCATCTTTATTACGGTCCAAGACCAGCATAGGATTTGAGAATGTTTCTACCAGAATGTTTCTGATATAACTGCAGAAGGTTTCAGCTCTTCTGTAGAGATATCAATGAAAATCAGATCCTTTGTTCTGTAAAATATACACCTACATTTTATGTTAATGGAGTAATCTCCCAATTTTCCATTGCAGAAACTATTTAGAATTTTAAAATAAATCTTAACAATAAGAAATGTCAAATAAAGTGGACTTACTTTTGGAATTTCTTAGAGTCTAAAACCATAAGTTGTGTTTTCTTCTTAGATTTAGATTGTTTTAGCCCAAAGTCATCACTGGTCATGGTTAACATATTAACATATCCACCATCATCGCCCATTAAGATGTCATCCTTCATTAGCAGTTCTGATGGTCGGTGAATTGCACACACACAGAGGACACAATGTTCCATAGGTTTGATGATAAAACAATTATCCTGTGAAATCAAGCAAGTTATTTATTAGGCACTTTTGCATTAATTACTGACAACAACTGTTTGTTTCAAAGACAATAAGCTTAATTAGAGATTAATGTTGAAATATAATTCAGTGGTAGAGTGTATGATAGTATATATAAGGTCCTAGTTCTGACCCTTGGATCATAAAGTGTGCAGTCGAGTCAGTGTCAACTTCTGGCGTCCACAGAACCCTGTGGTTGCCTTTGGTAGAATACAGGAGGGGTTTACCATTGCCATCTCCCATGCAGTATGAGATGATGCCTTCAAGCATCTTCCTATATTGCTGCTCCTCAATATAGGTGTTTCCCATCGTCTGGGGAATGTACCAATGGGGATTTGAACTGGCAACCTCTGGCTTGCTAGTCAAGTCATTTTCCCACTGCGCCATTAGGTGGCTATAAAAGGTGTAGGGATCTGTATAAAACCATGAAAGTTTGTAGTGTAGATATGGGCTTGGTATCTCTGGGTTCACACTTTAGTATTGTCTGGCAGCACTCACAGAACTGCGGCCAGACAATACTGGCATTACAATAAATTGGAATGACTGACAATTGGCAATTTCTTAGATCCTATTTTGAACCAGGAAGTCAAAACTAGTTAGAAAAAAATAAAGACTTGATCCAGTTTCTCCAACTCAAAAGGACTCAAAAGGAATTGAAAACCAGACTGAACTTTTGTTTTTCCCAGGAAAAAGATGTCAAGAGATCCCTTCATGGATCTCTCCCACATCACATCTAGTTTGATGCTAATGGAGAAACTACTGCAATATTGCCAAGGTCTGTGTGCTGTTAAAGAGTGTTACTGAGCATGGGAACTAGCTAGTTACTAGCTACTTTATATCCCTTCAGCATTAAATGCTATACAGTATATCCTGTGTATAACCCAACTTCTTTTTCTGTCGTATTTTTAACAACAAATCAATTTCCATACAATTCCAGGAATTATTCTAGGAGGGAAGGAGTTGCTTGTTTTTTTCAAAAGTTAGCATGACTCAGCATTGTACCATGGGACTCCCTTGTGATTTATAATCCCAGACGATGATGGTTCTTTCCGTCACAGCAACAACACGCTTGAGCTGATTAAGGTAATCGCATCCAGTGATCCAGGAACTATCCTGATAAAAAAGAAATGTTGTCAGAGTTGACTGCTCTGCTGGTTTGCTAGGAAATAACCCTTTATCTATAACTGATGTCTGAAAAATTTCTTGTTAATTTAATTTATATAAAGAGGAAGACTTATTGGACAATGCGGTTACAGCCACTTACAAAGTGTCCACAGCTGGTATGAAATTTCTTCTTCGTCTTCTTTTTTTTGGCAGTAAAGTAATGTTTATAGTATTCTAAATATTCAGGGCATTCTCATGACACGAACTGCCTGGGCTACCCCAGGCAGCTCATGTCATCTGCAGCACCAGGAGTCCTCCACTCCCGTCTGCTCTGGACCTGCAGAGCCCAACTTTTTAACCCAGCTTTTAACCATGGTAGAACAAATGGTGGTTTTGTTCTACCTCAGCAGGCAATTGTCTGCAGGTAGCTGGGCTTCTCGCCAGCCCACTGCCATTTGGGGCAGCAAGCCAGGGGGAAGGAGTGGCCATGTCACATGAAGCGGCTGCTCTACTAAGAGCAGCCATTCCGCGGCTGGCGTGGGACACACTAGGATGTGGGAGGACTTCTGATCTCAGCTCTGGACTCCGCCGCAGCACTGCTTGTGTGGGCGTGCGGTGCTGTGGAGCCTGAGATGGCTCATCTATAGGTGAAGGCAGGCAAGTTCCTGCCTCCTCCACCCCAGCCCTCCCAAGCTGTGTGCTGCGGTCGTGTGAACGACCTCACTATGACACCACATTATGACACTCGTGCATATACATGTGACACCAGCTCACATTCTGCTCAGCAATGCAGAGTGTTCAGGACCATCCCCTCTGCTGTGTGCCTATACTTTTGTGCAACAGGCTTTTCCTTTGTGACTTAAAACTGCAGTTGCACAATGCAACATTTGCTGGAAATAATGAGGGGCATGTCATGGAACTGCAATTGTGCAATTTTAAGTCATAGTGGGATAGCTGTGTTCCACAACAGCACAAGCAGTGAGATGTGCACAGCAGCATGGATAGTGCCGAACCATCTGTATTTTGCTATGCAGTGTGAGCCAATACGTGGAGGTTTTTTAAATAATTTATAATAGAAATGCTATACTTTTGCATATGTATCCTGACCTCCCCAAGGAGTTCAGAGCAGTCCATCATCATCATCATCATCATCAACAGCACCACCACCACCATCATCATCTATTACTTACAAAGTGCTTAGTACTATCTAGGCACTGTACAGCAGCAAAAAATCCTGCCATTTCCTCACAAGACTCATCTTTTTACACAGGTTTCAGCTGTTGTGATTTTACCTAGCATTTCTGACCTGTCGGGGCTGCTGTGCACAAGAAAGCCAGAACTGGTAGTGTTGCACAGGAGCGCATTTGCACAACTTCTTAAAACAGCGCATGGCCACTTGTGCAGCACTACTTCCACTGTTTCCAGTAGAACTAGTATGACAAAAAGTGCCCAATGCTATTTTAAGTAGCTGCACAAGTGCCCTTTTGGGCAACACTGCTGGGGCTGAGTTTCATGTGCGCAACAGCCCTGGTGGATCAGAAACGCTGGTGTTGCCTTGCACAGCAAGTCGGGCCTCCCTTCTTCCTGGGGTATATTTTTTATGTTTTGGCAGGGAGGGAACTACAGTTCCCAGGGGCATTATGACAAGGCACATGTGCCCAGTCCAATGAAGGAGGCATGCTTCATCATTACAAACCAGGAGACTAATTCTCCCCCCACACCCACCAAAGCTTGCTGAGAAAGATTGTAAATACTGAGCTGATTCCAAATCAGGCCAAGGAGAATTCACCCATTACTGGTTTACATTTGTTTAGCGTAATTTTAATGTGTTTTTAAAATTAAAATTAATATTTGATACAAGTCATATTGAACTTTGAGAAACGCTGGGATGCAAGTAATGAAATAAGCATACATTTAAATCTGTACCTCACTTGCCAGGTTAAAATGCAACGTACTGAACACAAGTAAATGTTGTTAATGAGAATGAAGTTCAAGTAATTTGATCACCTGAGGCATGCAAGAAGATGATGTTCCCTTATCATCAAGAGGAGGCAATAAAACTGAATAATTTATACATTAATTGATTTTATTTCTGAATGTTGTGCTGGCAGCAACTGTTAAATACATTAGGCATTAAAAAGGAATGAAATATAGTAATCTCTGTCTAGCAAGCCATACGCTCTCAAAATAGAACCTGGCAGCACTTAATCCCCATGTAAATGATGTAAAGGATCTGAGTATAACTGTTTCCATATAAATAGAAGTATTATGTTCTTCAGCATCTCTTAGTAACCTCTCTCTGAATGCCTGTTAACACCTAACAGGATCAGTACTGTAACCCCAATTATTTGTGATGATTTTTTGAGCCAGAGTGGAAAAAACATGTTCTGAAATAGGGTCTGCAACAGGATCTTCATCATAGCCATGGAAAGGATCTACTGTTGATTAATTGTTGAAAGCTCACCTTTGAGTAAAGGTAAGCTTTCTTAGCTAAAGTGTGATAGTGGGGATTGTCCTAACACTTTATTCATTCAGTCATTCATTCATTCATTCATTCTATACCGCCCTTCCAAAAAATGGCTCAAGGCAGTTTACATAGAGAAATAACAAATAAATAAGATGGCTCCCTGTCCCCAAAGGGCTCACAATCTAAAAAGAAACACAAGATAGACACCAGCAACAGTCACTGGAAGTACTGTGCTGGGGGTAGAGAGGGCCAGTCTCCCCCTGCTAAATAAAGAGAATCACCATGTTAAAGGTGCCTTTATGTCAGGAATAATGAAATATAGTGTGAAATGAAATATATATATAAAAATTCCATGTCTGATTTCACAGTATTTAATTAACAACAAAATACAGTGACACCACCATATAACTAGTAAATGAAAAGGCATCCAAAAAGAGGTTTCTCTATCATATTAATCTCCAGCTCATCAGAAAGCACACAGTTCTAGCACTCTGTTTCAGTCTGCCATATGATTCAGTTTTTAAATAGTCGGTACTTTACGACATCAGTATCCATAGCATTCATGTTATTTTCTCTTGGCAATCACATTTGTTACTTGTGATGTTAAATGGTAATTGAAGATACCAAAATTTAGTGTCCTCCCCCCAACCACTTTACACCACATCCACTTTGGAGGCAACTGTCAAACCAGAAGCATTAGCAATGTAGAATGGGATGCTAGTACCGTACTGATCAAAGCGAGGGTGGAGGGTGGTTTCAGCAGGAGACAAACACTTATGATCAGGTCAACTGAGGTAATAAGATTTTCCTAAGCTAAGTAACTGTATTCGTGCACAATCAAGCTCTCATAGCTTTCAAGATTTCCAGTTAGAAATATGGTCATGGCTTGTCCAAGTCTTATCTTTTAAAGTTTTTTTTAAAGTGAAAAATAACTGCTGAAGCGATTTCAAATGGCACTTTCCACAACTCAAAGAGAGGTGAGAAGGGAATTAGGGAAGTGGTGTGTGTGTGTGTGTGTGTGTGTGTGTGTGTGTGTGTGTGTGTGAGAGAGAGAGAGAGAGAGAAATTTAATTAAATGTTATCTTTTGACCAAATACTAATATATAATATAGAATCATATAGTATATTCTTACTCAAATGAAAAATAACGAATCTGCCTTGAGATGGCATATTTTACTATGCAAAATATATGAGATTTTACTATGCAAAATATATGAGAAATATATGAGACAGAATAGCATTTTCATTTTTTTCACTTCATTACCTCTTAATTTTTAACTGAATTTGTTAGAAAGTGTAAACTTACTTGAATGCTGGTGGTAGTCAGTATCCTCATCTGGAAAAGAAATAACAAAACATGATAATAAAATGAAATTCAGTGTTACCTGAGCCTATTTTGCTCCAGAAAATATGAATATGGAAGAGTATTGTCCTTCACCCAATCATTTTTCCAAGCAAAGCAACATGAAATAACTAGGTGCCACCATGTTATGTGTGAGAAATTTATAGTCCAGACTTTGTATTGACTCCTATTGAGTTCACAGGGCGTATACCGAAGCAGCTGTGCAAGGGAGTGCAATCTCAAAGGCCACAAAATTCACTTGCACAAAAGGTAGGTTAAATAACAGAGGGGCAAACGATATGTTACACTACAGCCAAATGAAATGATGAAGCCCTGACAGCCTCTTCTCTGCTGCAGGAGTGGGCCATTTACACCAGAGAAGTGGAGAAGCACTGAGGATGGGACAAAAATAGAGGAGGTAATCAACCTGCAATAGAAATGATTTGGAAATCCTTAGCTCCCCTGCCCCCTAAGTTCTGATATTCATATGATGGTCAGTGGAGTTAATGTGACCAAGGGGTTAGGTGTGTAACAATGCCCCAGCGGCTCGTTTATCCATTGCAAAGTGCTCTCAGATGGGAGTGCTTTGTGCTACAGAAGTGGAAGGGAAAGGGAGCATTTAATCCTTCTCCTGTCAAATATTTTCAACTGAAAATGTCCCCTTACCAGTGTTGCAGCCCTGTGTTTACCTTATAAACACAGGTCTGAAACCTCAGCAGGATAAAAGCAGCAGGGAGAGACACTTTGAATGAATACAGAAATATTACAGTACTATTAAATAAGAAGTGTATGTCTCCATTTAAAGAATACATTTGTTCTCTTTATGAAGGTGGCCACCATCATGCCTATCACTCACAATTCCAGAGAAAAGAAAAGAAACTTTTAGATCACAGAAATATTGTACACACTTTTCCATATTGCTTTGTGAATCTTGATTCTAAAGAAGTACATCTGCAAAGAAATATCTTCTTTAGAAGTACACGTCTGCACCACATATTTGTCACACTCCAGCTTCAGTAGGAACAGGAGTTAAAAGAGTGATTTCTACACAAAGGATGATGTGGCATGTTTTTTATCTGTGGAAAAAACCTTTTAGTGTGATATTTGGGAAACAAATATCCTGTGGCAGAGAGTTCCACAAGTGGATCACGCGTTGTGTGGAAAAGTACTTCCGTTTGTTGGTCCTAGACCTCCTGGCAATCAATTTCATGGAGTGACCCCTGGTTCTAGTGTTGTGTGAGAGGGAAAAGAATCTCTCTCTCTCCACTTTCTCCACACCATGCATGATTTTATAGACCTCTATCATGTCTCCCCACAGTCGTCTTTTTTCTAAACTAAAAAGCCCCAGGTGTTGTAGTCTTGCCTCATAAGAAAGGTGCTCTAGGCCCCTGATCATCTTGGTTGCCCTCTTCTGTACCTTCTCCAGTTCAACAATGTCCTTTTTAAAATGTGGTGACCAGAATTGTACGCAGTACTCCAAGTGTGGTCGCACCATAGTTTTGTATAAGGGCATTATAATGTTAGCCGTTTTATTTTCAATCCCCTTTCTAATGATCCCTAGCAGGGAACTGGCCTTTTTCACAGCTGCCGCACATTGAGTCGACACTTTCAATGAGCTGTCAACCACAACCCCAAGATCCCTCTCCTGGTCCATCACCGACAGCTCGGATCCCATCAGCATATACTTGAAGTTGGGGTTTTTCGTCCCAATGTGCATCACTTTACACTTGCTAACACTGAACCGCATTTGCCATTTTGTCACCCACTCCCCCAGTTTGGAGAGATCCTTTTGGAGCTGCTCACAATCCGTTTTGGATTTCACTACCCGGAAGAGTTTGGTATCATTTGCAAATCTGGCCACATCGCTGCTTACCCCTGCTTCTAGATCATTTATGAATAAATTAAAAAGCACCGGTCCCAGTACAGATCCCTGGGGGACCCCACTTCTTACTTCCCTCCATTGTGAAAACTCTCCATTTATACCTACCCTCTGTTTTCTGTCTTTCAACCAGTTAGCAATCCACACATGTACTTGTCCCTTTATTCCATGTCAGCTAAGTTTCCTCAGGAGTCTTTGATGAGGAACTTTGTCAAAAGCTTTTTGGAAGTCCAGGTAGACTATGTCAACTGGATCACCTTTATCCACATACTTGTTGACACTCTCAAAGAAGTCCAAAAGGTTGGTGAGGCAAGATTTACCTTTGCGGAAGCCATGCTGGCTCACTCCCAGCAGGGCCTGTTCTTCTAGGTGCTTTACAGTTTTATCCTTGAGGATGCTTTCCATCAATTTGCCTGGAACGGACGTTAGGCTAACTGGCCTGTAATTTCCCGGATCGCCCCTGGATCCCTTTTTGAAAATCGGTGTTACATTTGCTACTCTCCAGTCCTCTGGTACAGAGCCCGATTTCAGGGATAAGTTAAATATTTTAGCAAGGAGGTCGGCAATTTCACATTTGAGTTCTTTGAGGACTCTTGGATGGATGCCATCCGGGCCTGGTGATTTGTTAGCTTTCAGTTTTTGCAGACAGTTTAGAACATCATCCCTTGTCACTTTTATTAGACTCAGCTCTCTAGCCTCCATCCCTAAAAAGCCTGGTTCAGGAACAGGTATATGCTCAGTATCCTCTGCCGTGAAGACAGACGCAAAGAACTCATTCAGTTTCTCTGCAACATCCATATCCTGCTTAATAATCCCTTTCACTCCCTCATTGTCTAATGGCCCAACCACCTCCCTGGCAGGTTTCCTGCTTCTGATGTACTTAAAGAAGTTTTTGTTATTCCCCTTGATACTTTTGGCTAAATGTTCCTCAAACTCTCTTTTTGCCTCCCTTATTGTCACCTTGCATTTCTTTTGCCAGAGTTTGTGTTCCTTTCTGTTCTCTTCGTTTGGACTGGCCTTCCAATTTTGGAAGGAAGTCTTCTTCCCTTTTATGGCTTCCTTGACGGTACCCATTAGCCATGCTGGCATCCTCCTCGACTTAGTGGTACCTTTCCTCCTTTTGGTTATACAATCTAACTGGGCTTCTAGTATTGTGGTTTTGAGTAAACTCCATGCACTCTGGAGCGAAGTGACTCTCCTGATTTTCCCCCTCAGCTTTCTTTTCACCATACTCCTCATTTTGGAGAAGTTTCCTCTTTTGAAATTTAAAATGTCTGTGTTAGACATCCTTGGTGATTCTCTCCCCGCATGTATGCTGAAATTGATGGCACTGTGGTCACTGTTCCCTAAAGGGTCGATGACACTGACATCACGCACCAGGTCCTGGGTGTCACTCAGAATTAGATCCAAGGTCGCCTTCTCTCTGGTCGGTTCCATGACCAACTGTTCTAAGGCACAGTCATTTAGCGTATCTAGAAATTTGACCTCTTTGTCCTGACTTGAATGTGAATTTACCCAGTCTATGTGTGGGTAGTTGAAATCACCCATAATTACAGCCCTGCCTCTCCTTGACACCTCCCTGATTTCCTCCTGCATCTCCTAGTCACTGTCGTGACTGGGAATTAGTTGTCACCATGAAGGAGACAACTAATTTATTAACCAACTGAGGCTTGTCCTGGGCTAGAGAGATAAAAAACTTGAGCTCTTTTCTAAAACAGCACAAAGGAGTGTTTTCACACATTAAGCTGGAAGTTATTCTTGCTTCAGTGGGGCTAGAAATGTGAATGTAAATCTTCAGTTGGCCAGAATGCTCATTCACATTACAAATCCCTCTTCTCTGCATAAACAACAATCAAACAATTTAAGTCTCCTATGTGAAAATGCCCTTAATAAGTTGCCAGAGGATTAACCACTGTTGTGGACTGATCATTTCAAAACAGCAAGTACTGCTGTACCAAAATGACTCAAAGTCTCCATGTACAGCTTTCAAAGAGCGATTAGAAAAATAAATGTCTACCTTTGGAAATGAAATAGAGGTACTGATGTCATTGTGACATCAGTGGAAAGTCTGAGGTGAGAGTAGCAACAGATAATTCTCTGAACTTCTTGGGGGAATTTATTCTTTTGCTGTTGCACTTTGTAGAACACAGTCATCTCTTCATGTCTCAGAGGCATAATATGTATGACGGATGGATAGGTTTCTGCATGCATTTTTTCAGTAGTTTCCAAATGTCTTGGCACTGCTTAAGTGTTTAATCACCCACAAGAATCTTTTATTACCTTGTACAAGTCTATCATGTGTATTATGCCCTAATTAAATGAAACACCTGGAGTGTGCTATTGCTGCTTTGAAACATAACTGCATTTTCACCAATTTTAATATACTGCTTGTATTAGGAGCTACAGATGTGTAAAGTTACTAAGAGCACAGATGGCATATATGTGTGCCTTATACCCAGGTTGTATACTGTATGTTTAAAAATCATAAGGTTGCAGCCTTGGAGACTCATTGACACGATTCCACACCCCACACGCATCTGCTATCAGAATCTCTTAAACTGATTACAAATAAGTAATATTTTAAAAGTAATATTGCACATGGTGACTAGTAAAATGTTATTGAATAGATTAATTTTGAGACATGCATGCTTGAGCATACGCAGATTCTCAAAGGCTTGCATGCACATACATACAAGGATTCTCTGGGTCCTTGCCCAACTTGGCTGCTTCTATTTAGCAGGGAGATTGTTGGAGGGGGCCTAGTTAATATCATAAATGCATCTATGAGGAAGGGTAGGGTGCTTCCATGTTTGAAGGAGACGACAGTTAGACCGCTTCTTAAGAAGCCTTCCCTGGGCCCCTTAGCGATGGATAATTATAGGCCAATCTCCAATATCCCTTGGTTGGGCAAGGTGATTGAGAGGGTGCTGGCTGACCAGCTCCAGGAGGTTTAGAAGGAAACTGATTATCTAGACCCATTTCAAATTGACTTTAGAGCAGGCTATGGGGTTGAGACAGTTTTGGTCGGCCTGATAGATTAGCTCTACTGGGGAATCAACCAAGGGAGTGTGACTCTGTTGGTTCTTTTCGATCTCTTGGCGACGTTGGATACCATCAACCATGGTATCCTTCTGGATTGCCAGGAGGAGTTGGGAATAGGGGGCACTGCTTTGCAGTTATTCTGCTCCTATCTCTCAGGTAGATTCCAGATGGTGTAGCTTGGTGACAGTTGCTCCTCAAAATAGGAGCTGTTATATGGAGTCCCTCAGGGCTCCATTCTGTCACCAATGCTTTTTAATGAAACTGCTGGGTGAGGTCATCAGGAGATTTGGTGCTGGGTGTTATCAGTATGCTAACACCCAAATCTACTACTCCTTTTCATCTGCATCATCAGGAAATGGCGTTCATTCCCTAAATGCCTGCCTACAGGCAGTAATGGGCTGGATGAGAGAAAACAAATTGAAACTGAATCCAAGCAAGACGGAGCTGCTCATTGTAGAGGTTCAGAATCTGAGGGATAAGTAAGATTTTCCTGTGCTGGATGAGGTTACAGTCCCCTGGAAGGAGCAGCTACGGAGCTTGGGAGTACTCCTAGACCAGGCCTCACCTTGCTAACTGGGCAAAGAGGCACCTTTTTAACGTGGTGATTCTCTTTATTTAGCAGTACCTCCAGTGACTGTTGCTGGTGTCTTTTTAGATTGTGGGACCTTTGGGGACAGGGAGCTATCTTATTCATTTATTATTTCTCTATGTAAACCACTTTGGAAACTTTTGTTGAAAAGCGGTATATAAATATTTGTCATTGTTGCTGGTATCTCAGGTGGAAGCTATGGCCAGGAGTGCTTTCTATCAGCTTCAAAAAAATCGGCACCTGCATCCATTCCTTGAAGAAATGACCTCAAAACAGTGGTGCATCAGCTGGTAACCTCCAGGCTTGACTATTGCAATGGACTCTATGTGGGGCTACCTTTGTACATAGTTCGGAAGCTTCAGTTAGTTCAAAATGTGGCAGCCAGATTGGTCTCTGGGGCAACCTGGAGAGACCATATTATGCCTGTTTTGAAACAGTTGCACTGGCTGCTGATATATTTCCGGGCAAAATACAAAGTGCTGGTTATTACCTTAAAAACCCTGAACGGCTTAGGTCCAGATTACCTTAGAGAGCGCCTTCTTCTGCATGATCCCAGCCGCACATTAAGGTCATCTGAGGAGGTCCATCTCCAGTTACCACCGGTATGTCTGGTGGCAACTCAGAGGTGGGCCTTTTCTGTAGCTGCTCCTGGGATGTGCAATGCATTCCCTGCAGAAATTTGTAATCTGAATTCATTATTGGCCTTCAGGAGAGCCCTCAAAACCTATCTGTCTGGCCTGGCCTTCCAGAGTATTTTAATTGTTGTAAATGTTTTTAATCTCCTGTAAATTGGTTTTCCAGGATTTTTAAACTGTGTTGAATGTTTTAATTGTTAATTGTTTTATGGCCTCTGTTTTTAACTTAATTGATTTTAATCGTTTTGCTTTAATGTAAACCTCCCTGAGCCAGTTGTGGAAGGGTGGTATAGAAATCAATCAATAAATAAAACACATTCTTGCTTGTTCCACAGACACATTCAATCAAACTGCCACTCTTGAATATTCTCACACTTTCTCTGAAACTCCCTCTTGTGCACATATTCACACATGTATTGGGTGGTATCCAAACCTTTGACACAGTGGCATGCCATCACTGGAACTTTCTCACATCAATAGAAAGAGAGCTGCACTCATGCAAGGCATCCTTCCATGAGTGGAAGGGATTCTTGAAAAAGCATCTCTCCCCTTCAGCAAATGGAAGAAACTTTCAGTGAAGGAGCACAGCTCTGCCAAAGGTTTGGATGTTGCTTATTTTGTCATGCACTCCTGCATACGCATTCTTACATGAAACACAGTGCGCTACAGATAGTTTTTTCTATGTGTAGAACCTATGTGAACACATGCAAACATCTGCAATTTCCTCCACTGTAGATACAAATGATGGGAAGGACCTCAGTGGCTTTCTTGTGAGCAGTTTCACATGAAAGGAGTTCATCCAGTCTACACCAGGCTTAGCCTTTTCACATGTTCACTTGCAATATTGGGTGTTTGGTCCACATTGCTCTGTCACCTTCACTTTCCCCTATCAGCTCCCTCTTCCTCTGTGTCTTCCTTCTCTCCTACTCCTGAAGAAGTGGGGGAAACATGACTCTGATGTTCCCATGCAGTCCATGGCAACAGGGTGGAAGATTAGACTACACTGGAAGCCACCTGTAATCTGCATAATAGCGTGTGCTGATACTGAATATTTTATTCCTTTTTTCTGAAAAGAGGTGATAAACTGTCAGAACATTTTTTATGCATATCAAGACAGTAAGTTCTCTAAATTCTAGTCATTTTTCTGAAGGACTCTGGGATCAGTTGGGCCTGTATGGACTTGTAATAGACACCATGTGCATTGAAAGAAAACAAAAGCACACATTGTACCCGCAACCTTTTCTGCAGATGCGTCATCAATGCACATTGAGCAAGAAATCAATATTTGTAGATTTGAATAATACCCATTTACTTCAATGGAGCTTCTATAGGAACCTTTCTAGTGAACTGTGCTTATTTTCTATGGGCTGGATCCAAAGATGCCTGGCACAAGCGGAAAGGCACTTCTTTTGGTTCAAAGAGTAATTCCACTGATTTCCCCCATTGTGGCAGCCCCACAAGTACCATTGCATACCATTTTGGAGGGTTCATCAGAATGGATTTTCAGAGGGTTAAGGAAGTTGCAGCATGGGAGAGAACTGTCGCATGATCAGCACTCTGTTCACACTTCTTAGGATTCAAACCTAGAATTTTTGCCAGAATAATATATAAATTTTGGATAAAATGCCTCCATATTTTAGATTTCAGGAGTCTGAAAACAGGCAACTTTGATATGAAATAAATGTCCTTGACTATTTCACTCTGGCATAAATAAAGGACAGTCACATTTACACTTCTAATTTTCTCTTTGTATTAGAAACCAATTACTTCAATAAAGAAAAATATAGTTTGCTTCAAGATTACCTGGCTGGAAAAAACAGTCAGCGTTCCTTTCTGAGATGCTGTTACTATAAAATCCAGTTGTGGTACCTTTACTATGCACTTTATTACATCACGTCTCTTGACTCCTACGAATGACAAAATCCTTTCTTTAATCTCACAATAAATGTGTAAGAATTAGGTAATGCACATGTCTAAACACAAAATGGAAATCATCCAGTTTAGCAGGCTTGTATGACATATTGGAGAATATATGCAATTGTTTAATACCAATTTTAATGAAGGTAATATTTTACTATGTGTCCTTCATTGACAATATTATATCTGTTAAGACTGTGCATATAAACATCAATACAAATATGAAATACACTAATAAGCAGTCAAATAGCCAAATCATATCAGGGAGTTGAAATGAACCTTAATTCAAACCCACAAACAGATTTAGAGAGAATTTTTTCAATGGAACTGAACCCAATGAAATGGAACTGAACCCAAACATAAAAGCTCTTGGTTGCCTTGAATTTGAACTAGAACCACATCCCTAATCACAACAAGTGGCAAGCAGTTCAAAGTGGCTCAGTAAACATAAAGCTTTCAATTGAATGATTAATATTTTAAAGCCCTCTTTTTGATTCTGATGTTGCACAAAGGATATCTGTTCCAGACTAGTTCTTGTGCCAGCAGAAGATGTTGACACAAACTGGGCAACTTTGTGTAAGTCTCGGAGAAGGACTTTCACTAGGGGTTGTGCAACATCATGGAGCACTGCAAATTTCTTAACTGTGCAACATCACTTATTGCACTAGTACAACACTAGTTTGAATATCAAAAAAGGGTGTGTGCATCTGCTCACAGGGAACATTGATTGGGTCCCCTGTGGGTGCTATTTGAGTTTGAAAAAAGACGGGAGGCCAAACTATACATTCAACATGGCTCGTATGTTGCACAGTGTAACACAGACAGCTCTGTGGCATCCCCACTACTGTGGGCTTCTAAGGAACCATCAATGGTCTTGGGCTCTTCCAGAAGAATGCAAATACTTAAAGTAGTGCATCCACACTCCAAGAAACAATGTAAATTGTGATCATGGAATGTGGGTGTGCTGCTTTAAGTATTTGTGCTCTTGTGCAAAAGCACACAACTACCAAAGTTTCCTTAGGAGCCTGCAGCAGTGGGGGCAGCTCAGAGCTGCCTGTATTACACTGTGCAACATATGAATCATTATATCAAATGCGTAGTTTGACCTTCTGTCTTTTTTTCAAACTCAAATAGCAGCCACTGAGGATCCGTTCCTTGCAGCAAGCACAAGATCACCAATGGTTCTTTAGGAGCCTGCAGCAGCATGGGCAGCTGAGAACTGCCCCTGTGACACTGCGTGATATACGGGCCAATGTGCAGTTTGAATCTGACACAGTGGTACAGACGAGACACAGATTTACCAAATCAGTGAGAACTAGACTTGGGATAAATACCAGAATGGAAACTCTCAGGCACTGTACTGCTTTTATTAGTCTAAAAAGCAGCTCAAACATCTGTGAAGCTGAAATTGGAACAGATGGTTGATGTCCATTTACTGAGTCTCTAAGCCAGGTTATGGAGTGCATTTAAAACATCTTTAGAGACACATAAATGCATTTCTTTCTTTAGAAAAGGTCTAAGTACTTTGAACTAGAATCTCTGTTATACTAAAAACATATTTGTCTAGTGCTGTCTTGAGTACTACTTTGTTGCTGTCAGTCAAGTCCTAGTAGAGTTGATGTTTTGGTAGAAGAAAAGTTTGGCCCAGAGTCACTTCAGCTCAACAATGTTATTTTTAAGCTATGTAACTATAAGAAATACATTTTAATGAAGTAAGAATCCAAACTCAAACCTTTTATAGGTTCCCATGTATTTTGGATAAGGAAGCCAAGATAAAGAATGCCATATGTTCCACTCTGGATGGGAAGAATGTAAATACAAGCAGGACAGTGATGGAAAACAATGATTACAGGAAAATGAGGAAATACATATGATGGGGCATATGCTAGTGTGATAAATGCGCTTAACAAATGCAATTATATGAATAAATTATTCTGCTCATATGGACAACACAGTGTAGAACTGTGGGGTGGAATGTTAAAGATCCCACCTGCTTTTGTAATCCGCTGTTTTCTGGATACCAGGAAAACCATGTTTTCTTCATCGAGTTGAGCAGCAAGAGCATCACCCTCCAGTATATAATATCCAAAGATCTAGAACAACACCCAAACAAAGCACAATACAATGTGAGAACGGGACAGGATTTGAACTGTGTATGCATAAGTATTTTATATATAAAAACTACCTAACATTAGTCAGGAATAACGTTTATGTACTTAATTCTAAGACTAAAACCATTCTCAAGTCATCTTGAGACTTGAAATGTCACCTAAGGCTCAATTTCTGTTAATAGTTTCATACTTTTGTTCATCCTAGTACAGATCATTAAAAGTATTTTCATGGCTTGAGTAATATCAAGAAGGATCACGTTTCACAAGCCTCTCTAAAAACAAAATTTTCAACATCCATAGCCTTTCCTTTTGGCTAAAGAGAAAACCAAACTTCTTTATAAAGTGGTTTTAATGTAAGAGACCCAAGTAGGTCAGAGCATTTTAGACTCACAACCAGCTCCAAAGCAGATTAGCCTGAGAAAGGGTGGCTTGTCCAAGGCCACTACCCAGGGCACTTCATAGTTACAATTGCATTTTGCTGTATTATTTCATTGACCTGCATAACTACCCTGTGAATTAAGCCGATAACGCCAGTTCAAATTTAAGCTGCAGATTCTGTATTCATTTATTATCCTGTGCTTCCAATAAGCATTTCCCCCCAAGTTGTACTAGGGTTTATAAAACAACGCTACAGTGTTCTAAATTCCATTAGGGGCACATGTTGTCCCAAGAAACACAAACATTTTAACTATTGGTTCTAGGATTTTTAAAATGTGCTGCTTATTGCAGCTAAGAAAAGGATCCTTAAGACCATTGCAGCTCAGGAGAGAAAAAGAGAAAGTGGAAGATGGAAAGAAACTCGGGTGGTTCTCACAACAAATACGAAGAGCATTTTTAATCTAGAATACATCACTTCTAAATGTTGTTACTGCAAGCCACAAAAGTGGCAGGACAAGAACCCTGAGGAAAATCCAAGGGTCAAGAAGGGTATTGTTCTGGTGCTATCCTCCTCTCCTTGCACTTTCAGTCCATTCCTATATAAATAAAAACCTCACAAAAATTGGTGGCAATTAGCTATCCCCCAACTTCTAGGCATCTGAGGATACCACTTGGGTACTAAAAGAGAAACTGAGGTATTTCTTTGCTAACAACATAGCACAACAAAGCATCTGAGTAGAAGAAAGTCTCAGTGTTTTAAATCCATAAGTACAGGGGTGTAGCTATAATTAAGCGGATGGGTTAAGCAGATATGTGCATTCTTATTTCAAATATGTTTGTGCCAGGGCCTGTTGGAGACCCCAGGCAGTCAGGCTACAGTTTGCAGGGGGCTCTCAGTTCAATGGGACCAAAGGCAAAGAACACAGTCCAGGGCAGGCAAAGATCAAGCTTCAAATGAAGCAATGAAAAGTCAGAAGGGAGAGAGGCAGGCGTCATAATCCAAGACAGGGAGGAAGATCAAGCTCTGGAAGCAGCAGTGTGGGGAAAGGGAGCAGGAGCTTAGTCTGGCAGAACCTTCTTACAGCAAAACAAGTTGTTCAAACTGAAGGCTTTTTTTTTTTTTTGCCTTAAGAGTTTGCCTTTATACAGCTGATGAAGCTGGACTGGGTTATGGTGGGCAGTGGATTGAGTGCTCAGTCAGATGGTAGGGCTGGTGTTGTAGCTCAGGTGGTACCTTGAGAAAGGTAACTCAGTCTGCAAAGCTGGACAGAAATATAGCCCTAGTGGTACAAGAGATAAGGTGCTGGATCCTGGCTGAAGACAGACAGGTGGCACCTTCAGACATAGCGTGAAAGCTCAGGCAGACAAGCCTGTGGTTAATCTGTGAACCCAGGAATCATCCCATGGACTATCAACCAGCCATGGTTTCATAAAGTCTACTTTCTGGGCAGAGGGAACCCTCCCTCTTCCTGGTTCACCAAGGCTTCAGCCCAGCAGTTCCGCACAGCTCATGTCGCCAGACTGCGGGCAAGACATCAGGACATTAGTAGAGTAGCAACCATTGGTCATGGTCTCCGAGGGGGCATGCCTGGTGCAATTGTGCCTTTTCAGCATCAACCACCTCCCCCTGGCAGGAGAAAGGTATTTTAACCCTTTCTTCACACCGCTTGCACTGCCACCCTTGCAAGAGCCCAGCAGCCACACAATCTCACACACGCAAAAGTACTGATACCGGGGGATGGAGAGGGGCACTCGTTTTCTGTTACTCAAGGAAGGGATCATGATGACTTTCTAGGAGGGTGTATGTATATGAGGGCAGGCAAAGGATCCTGGGGTTTGGTCCACTGTGACAAAGGATGCTCTTGGACTTGTAGACCAGGCCAAGCAGTCCAGGAAGCTCCAACATACTCCTGCTCCTCTGCCGGCTTGCTAGCCAGGGATTAGCCCTCTCATGAGAGGTCCTGACCACTGGGGAGGACCAGAGGCTCCATGAGCTTTGGGTCTCCATTGGACTCCACTCTCATGAGGTAGGCCATCCAATTCTAGGGGCCCCCGCTGATATCTCTGGGGCTCCTGGTATCTCTGGTTAATAATACAACTCATACTCCGTACCTTCGCATCTCCAATCAACCCTTCCAGACTCCACTCAACCCTTCCAGTCTACTCCATGTTGAGTGGTTTTGAATGCATAGAGTTGAGAAAGACTGGGGATGGATCCCACATCCATGGCCAAACGGGCCAGACTGAGACCGGTGTTGCGGCGTATGTAAATGGGCCTCTGTGGGACATCCCGGTGCAGGGCACCCGCTGTTTTCAGCAATCCTTGGCAAGGCTTGCAACCGAGTGGGGCAAAACAAGTACATAGATCTGTGTTGGATTGAGACCAGATTGTCGGGTCTCACCCCACTTGGAGTCCTGGTTTGTGGCAGTCACCAGGACCAGGAAAGGTGTTGCTAGGATACACTTCTCCGGGGGCTGCAGGGATCTAGCAACCAGGCTGGGCAGCAAAAGCTCTCCGGTTTGCATGCGTATCTTCATAGCCTGTCACTCTCATGAGAGATCAGTCCTTGGGAGAAGGGGACGTGCATCTATTGTCATCTCAGGGAGACCATATTACTCCTGGGTTGAAAGCTACACTGGCTGCTGATACGTTCCTGGGCCATAGATCAAAGGCAGAGCATCTGCTTTGCATACAGAATACCCCAGGTTCAATACCCGACACCTCCAAATAGGGCTGGGAAAGACTTTTGGAGAGGAGAGCTGGTCTTGCGGTAGCAAGCATGACTTGTCCCCTTAGCTAAGCAGGGTCTGCCCTGGTTGCATATGAATGGGACACTACATGTGTGAGCACTGTAAGAGATTCCTCTTAGGGGATGGAGCCACTCTGGGAAGAGCAGAAGGTTTCAAGTTCCTTCCCTAGCTTCTCCAAGATAGGGCTGAGAGAGATTCCTGCCTGCAACCTTGGAGAAGCTGCTGCCAGTCTGTGAAGACAATACTGAGCTAGATGGACCAATGGTCTGACTCAGTATATGGCAGCTTCCTATCTTCCTAAGGTGCTGGTAATTACCTATAAAGCCCTAAACAGCTTAGGCCCTGGGTATTTAAGAGAACGTCTTCTTCGTCATGAGCCCCATTGCCTGTTGAGATCTTCTGGAGAGGTACATCTACGGTTGCCACTGGCTCGTCTAGTGACTTCTCGGGGACAGGCCTTCTCTGTTGCTGCCCCTGGGCTTTAGAATGTGCTCCCTGTTGAAATAAGAGCCTCCCCATCTCTGGCAACTTTTAAAAAGGCACTGAAGACATACTTGCTCACCCAGACTTTTAATTATAGATTTATAGTTTTAATATTCTTAATGTTGGGTTTTAAATGATTTTAAAGTTAATGATTTTAATTGTAAACTGCCTAGAGATGCAAGTTTGGGGTGGTATAGAAATATGTCAGTTAATTAATTAATTATGCATGTGTTGTCATCACACTTGGCTTTCAAGCTCATCGCTGTTCAAACATTACCCAGGATGGTTCTTCTCATGAGGTATGGCTAAGACTGCATGCTTGCACCCAAGGGGAAAGGGCTTGGGCCCCCTTCCCCTAGAAGCTTGTACCCAAAAAAACAGAAAAGGGGGGGGGGGAATAACAGAACTATTTAAAAATTCTAGGGGCTATCTTTTAACCCAAACTTTGGGTTATGCCTTTGATGTTAGACTTTCCTTTGCCAGTGTGCATGGTACCGCTCCAGTCTGGGGCACCTCCAAGCTGCGGGGGCTAAGGCTGAACATTTGGATACACATACAAATATGTTAAGCCCTTAGGGGACTACTCTACCCTGCTGGCAGGAGCAGCACTGTCCATGGGAACCTTAATAATACAGGCACTGTCTAGGCATCCAGGGAAATCAATGCCCTGCTGACCAACCAGACTCCACACACAATACCTTAGAAAGGAAGGATGCCTTGCTGGGCAGCCACACTTGCTGAAATGGTTCCTCTCACATGTGTCCCCTTCCCTGGATGGAAGCTGTCAAAACATCTTGTATTGAAACTGCAGTTAAAGGTCCTGCATGCCGGGCAACATACAAAGGTGTGCATTGCAAATAATCCAGGCAAAAAGACAGATGCAGATAGGAGATTTGTGGGGCTACATGTTTTCTCTTTCTTTATATGAATGCACAACAGGAAGGTTTTCACGGTGAGGATTTCTGCGGGTTTATGTGGGGGGTTAGCACATTGATATTTCTGCCAAGCAACATGCTATCACTCCTCTGGCATGTGTGGACATTTTTGGGAAACAACTGAGTTGCCCAGTACCTGGTCTCAGTGGAGTACACATATTTCTGCAGTCCTTCATAGCTGGAGTGTATGGGGTGTGCATGAACCCTCTCCTGCTGTGCCCATATTGTCATCTCATCATTTTTATGTGAGCTGACTGGGGGGGGGCATAAGACACAGTTGAAAGCTGGCTTCCTCCCCCTTTAAATGCATTAAAGCTTGGGACACAGTGACACGGCATCCCTGTTGCCAAACAGCAGTGGGAGGAGAAAGGAGATGGCAGGGTGTAGGGAGTCAGCTCCAAGAGGTGGCCAGCAATAAATGTGGCTGTCCGAGAACTGATGCACTTTGGGGCTGCTCTGAGCAGGCTTCTCAATGTTAGCAGGAGGAGCTTGCCCATGAAACCCAGGTTACAGCGGTGGCAGAATTCGGATGACATGATGCCACCTTCAAACCTGAGGTTTCAAGCAGCAAAATTCACTACAAACTGAAGGTTCAAATTATGAGTTGGAGTCAAAAACTGACTTGAGGTTGTGTGATGGAACTGCAGTTCCATGCACTCAGATTGCCACAAAGTCGACCCTCTGGCATGTTTGCCTCCGGTTTGACGTTATGTAAGGGTGTGCATGAACCAAAAAATGTGGTTTGGTTTGAACTGGAATCAAATTTGAACTGAACCACGTGTTGCCAAACCGATTCAGACGAACTGACTGACCAGTGTGGTCCGTTGGATCGAACCGGTTTGCCAGTTCGAGTGGCTAATACTGGTAAGAGGAATCTGGTGAGGATTCCCCTTTACAAGTAACACGGTGGGAGTCCTGGGAAGCATTCAGGGGCAGCCAGAGAGGGCGAGAGAGGTATTTACAGAATCTTACCTGGTTGGTGCGACTGCCGGTGCTGCTGCTTGCTCCCCTGGCACAGCCCATAGCCCAAGTGTGCACTGCAAAGCCACTATAAGCATGCCACCTGCGTGGCAGTAGCATGGTTCTGGCCTCCATGGATGTGCAGAGGCCATTTGCGTGGCATTCGCACATGCATGGATGCCAAGCAAATGGCCTCCGTGCATCTATAAGGGATGGAACCATGCCACCACTGCATGTGTGGCGTGCTAAAAGGGGCATTGCAGTGTACACTTGGATTATGGGCTGCGCCACATCGGCTGGATAAGACCCTTTAAACAGTAGCAGGGCCAGACCGCCGGCGGCCCTTGTCCAGCTGCTGCCACAGACTCGCTCGCCCTACCCCCTACATCTGACGTCAGATGCTGGGGTTAGCCTCGCCCCCGTGTCTGATGTCAGATGCGGGGGGCATGGTCTGGCTTCTGAACAGGACTGCGCAGCCCCGTTTGCAAGTTTGATTCAGGCTAGCGCTGCATTCACAGCACGGCCAGGAACGGCTCTTCCCTGCCTTAAAGGCAGTGAGAGCCTCTCCTGGCCGCGCTGTGAATGCAACGCTGTCCATCTAACTCCCGAACGGGGCCACATGGCCCCATTTGGGAGCTAGATCGGGGCCAGAGCTGCATTCACAGAGTAGCCAGAAGTGGCTCTCCCTGCCTTTAAGGCAGGGAAGATCCACTCCTGGCCACGCTGCAAACGCAACAATGGCCATTTAACTCCCAAACGCCCCCCAGCATTCTGACCAGCCCTGTCAGACGCGGAGGGGGTGTCTGACCGTCAGACGCGGAGGGGGTGTCTGACCGTCAGACGCGGAGGGGGTGTCTGACCGTCAGACGCGGAGGGGGTGTCTGACCGTCAGACGCGGAGGGGGTGTCTGACCGTCAGACGCGGAGGGGGTGTCTGACCGTCAGACGCGGAGGGGGTGTCTGACCGTCAGACGCGGAGGGGGTGTCTGACCGTCAGACGCGGAGGGGGTGTCTGACCGTCAGACGCGGAGGGGGTGTCTGACCGTCAGACGCGGAGGGGGTGTCTGACCGTCAGACGCGGAGGGGGTGTCTGGGCCATGAGGCGTGGCTCCTGAGGGGCAGCAGCCCAGGTTTTTGACCCCAGTCACCCAATGGTGGCTATACCCCTGCCTTGAAATACCTCTCTCACTGCCCCCCCTCTGGTCGCCCGTTCAACACCAAACTGCTCCACCCAAACAAGGCTTGGTTCAGTTCAATCGCAGACTGAACCACTCTCAGTTCAATTTGTGATCAAGCTGCCAAACCAGCTCAGTTCAAGGTGAACTGGTTTGGCATCTAACAATCCGTGCACACCCCTAGTATTATGTCCAAAGGCACGCGCGCGCACACACACACACACACACACACATATATATATCTTGGTACCCTACAATCTGCTTAATGAATTTACAGCATGACTGAATGACAACGTTCTCACTTTGGGGTCACAAAGTCAGTAAACAAAAAAAGCTACATGGGCTCCTATCCAATGCTGACTATACAGTTAGCAGAAGCAGTACAAAGTAAGTCAGCAGTCATACAATGACTGGTGTATCATAAGAACTGCTTATTCACCCAAATCACATGTGTTTCTAGAACAGCTGAAAAGTAGGAACTGTCACAGTTTGTTCAGTTGCAACAGAGCTTCATGATGAAGTGTTTTTTATTGTCACAATACAGAGCCCAATCCATTCTCCTTGTCAATGACCAGGAGCTCTCTTAAACCCAGTCAGAATCTGGGTGATTTGTTTTGTTCTCGAATCTGGGCAATTGAGCACAGGGGTGATTTGTTCTGTTTACAAATCACCCAGATCAACTAGATTTGGGTACAAATCATTTTGTACCCGAATCGATTTGCTCATCCCTAGTGAAAAACTTCCAGGACTCCTCAGTGTTTCAGAGTTTAGTATTTATTTTATTTTATTTTATATTTTATTTTATTTCTATACCACCCTTCCAAAAATGGCTCAAGGCGGTTTACAGAGAAATAACAAATAAATAAATAAATCGTAAATAAATAAATAGTAAACAGCATAATTGCTATCACAGAGGCAGATGAGGTAGTACAGATGCAATCCTGAATTGAGTACATGCATCTTACACTGGAGCCCTAAATCAAGAGCTGCTATCCTCTAAGTGTACTTTTTGTTCAACTGTTAGTAAACCAGAACAAACTGGACTGAAACACTTGCAGGGACAAACTATTCCTGGTTTTTGTTCTGAAACACCCTCCCACACTCTCAACAAGGCAGCTCCCTTTCATTTTTAGCCAAGTTTCTGAACGGAAGAAAACTTCGGAAATCACCATGTCCATGTGTGTATCACCATATGTCCCCCTCTAACTTTTGTGTTTACTGTCTGACACCGACCAAATTCACAGCACAGGCTAGGGGGCCTTGGGAGACCTCAACAGGGTGGTGTTGTTGTTTTGATGATCTGCCATATTTGTTCAAGATGGTGGCCACTCAAAACATATTCAAATATGTAATGCCCCCTTTTAATGCACATGCTGACAGTCAGATACAAACCCAATTCACAACATGGGCGGGAGGAGCTCTGTATGAGTTCACATGTTAAAAGATGTGCAAAATGGGCTTCATGAAATTATCCCTAAAGCTACTTGTTTCCTTCTCAAGACTCACTTCAGCAAAGCCTTTTATGACCATGATAGCTTCACTCTTCCTCCTCTTTTATTACTTATTTTATTATTTATTATTAATGAGAAACTATCTTCATAACTCTGTTCATATGTCTGTTTCTGGTTTCTCCCCCATCCGAGTTTTGTCCTTCTGCTGCAAATCATAACACTCATCCTTACTTGCTTCAGGGATAGTACAAGCTTCTAGCCCATTGCTGATGGAAATAAATGGTGGTTCCTAAGGCAGTAGTATTAGTAAGCATATCCGTGTCATACTTTGTGTAAATAGTCTCCTGGTATTTACCGTGTGAGACAAGAGTAGGTCTACAAGGTCCCCTCTAACTCTCTGATTCAACAAGCTTGGTTGTGCCCTAGGAATATTAATGCAATGCAAAAAGTCACCTAACAGTGCAGCGGGAAATGACTTGACTAGCAAGTCAGAGGTTGCCAGTTAGAATCCCTGCTGGTATGTTTCCCAGACTATGGAAAACTCCTATATCGGGCAGCAGCAAGATAGGAAGATGCTGAAAGGCATCATCTCATCCTGCACAGGAGAAGGCAATGGTAAACCCCTCCTGTATTCTACCAAAGAAAACCACAGGGCTCTGTGGGCGCCAGGAGTTGACACCGACTCAATGGCACACTTTACCTTTAAAAAGGTACTAACATTTACATTTATTTAAAAATGTAAATAATAATAAAAGCAAATAAACCTACCTCGCACCATTCTGTTCGTCCATCTGGGTTGTTACTAATCTTCCTATAAAAGGTTTTAACATCTTGAGTCTTCACATCTGGACCAAACAGTTTCTGGACCGCAGCATAGAATGTGTCATAATCCATTTCCTCTGCAGTGAAACAAAAGAAGCCCTTATAGAATGTAAAGCTAACAAATGAATGCTGCTATTTTTATTATTTTCCCCACCGTCAGCTCATTTTGCTCACAATGAAATCCATCATCAGTGTCTGGTATTTCATTTCCTTCTTCATTTTCATTCAGCCTTGCCAACATTTTCTGTGACTCAAAATCTTGCTATTTCAGAAAAAGCAGGGTAGCAAAGTGCCATGGACTAGTATTCTAGGCTGTTTGGATTCCTTCTGAAGGCTGCATTCTCCCTTTCCACCCCCAATGACATACATTTATGTCAGAGAAGGTTCCTTACCAGCATCTTTTATGTACAAGCCTAATCTTTCTTCCCTCTTCTGAGTTACTGTTTTCTCAACCAGTTTCTGAAACTGTTTCAGGGCATATCTAAAAGAGTCTCCATCAGGAATGTCAGGTGGGTCATCATCTTCTGGAACCTTTCTTCTAGACATTAAACTAGACATTAAACTATCTGATGAGATGGATGATACACAGCAAACTCCTCTTTCCCCACGTTGTTAAGTTGCTTTGATTGTTTTCTTTCAGCTGCACTCTTGGATGTTATCATTCGAGGAAATGTCAGCTGCATAACTTAAGTGTTGCTAAGGTGAATGGAAAATGATTACTGGCTTTAACATGCAGCATCTCTGGCAGGCCAATGTGCCATCAAATGTCTGATGTCATAACTCTTCATTGAGCCCTATTGGTCATTAGGTCAACCTAGATCACAAAACAGCATTACTGGCAAGATGCTGAAAGTTATGTTATTCACCTTCAGAAAAGATAATACGAGATAACTAGTCTCATAAATTATACTCTAAACACCTATTGTGTATGGGAGATATCATAGGAAGTTGCATAAGAACTACATTACGTTCTTGATCCATCGCTACCTGGATCTGTGAAATGAGACACAATTTTATAGGCAACTGCTAAAATGCAAGAAAAATGAAGAGAAGATCAAAGTAAGTAAAATGGTCTCTTCTATCAGAATGCAACAGGAAAGGTCATCTATAGTCACAGACAGGAGACTAAGCCTTCTTTAGGCCACAATATGCAAGGTTGTAATGATGGGAAGGATTTGAGGGAGGACTAGGCCTCACTTAGAGCAACTGCTGGGGGAGTGGGCCTTTCCTAATAAGGGAAATGGCCCAGGAAAATCAAAACAGAAGAGCCAAACCAGAGGACTGGGTGGGAACTATACTCACAGCCACCAGCTGAAGAAGAGGAAACTTTGTTCTATTTGTTTGTTTTGTCCCAAGAGTACCTTTAGGAAGCAGCTGGCTGAGAAGCTGTTGGGGAAAAGGGAGGCCTCAGCCTGGAGGCTGTAAGGACCAGTTCAGTTAGATGCGTGAGAGAAGTTATTTTCCTTTAATGTATTGCTTTAATTTGAGTTGCCTGGTTAATGAAAACTTCTCTCTCTTACAATCTGATTTATGAAGAGACAATTGTTCTTATTGCATACTCTTTATTTTAATCTAATAATAAACCCTTGTTGGTGAAGTGTTCTACTCTGCATCTTGGGTCTGTCATAGTTACACGCCTCTGGAGGACTAGGAATGCTCAGCCCTTCTAGGGAGGGTTTTGCCATGTTACCCTCCAGGAATCTTATATGAACAGAATGATTTGTCCCACATTAAAATAAAGTGGATGGTGGCAGCCTTTTGTGAATCCCTTAAGGTCATGGATTCACCCAGTGAACTCCCCCCACCCCCCGGGCTCTGGTAAATGCTATGACAAAGATGAAGCAGGAAGTGGCCCAAATTCTCCAGGGTTACAAGAATTGGAGTGCACTTCAGCAAGTATCTGGGGCTGAAGGAGGCATGGAGTCTGCAAACTCAAGTGGGACTAGTTACAACTTTTGAGGAATTTCTAAGGAACAAGGTGAAGCAAGGAACAGGTTGCATGAAACCAGAGACACTGGATGACCTGAGCCAGACCAGACATTGCTCCAACAAAGAATAAGCTGAACTCAGCCCTTAAATTCTTCTGCAGTTCCTGGTGGCAGCTACAGGCCTGCCCTCAGTTGCCATATGTAGATATCTTTAAAGAGCAAAACCCTGACTTAAAGCTTTGTGCTTTGTTGGCACTAAGTAGCATCCAAGTGTGTCTCTTCAAGCAGCAAAATTCTCCCAAACATCTTTACGTTTGCCACTGAAATATTCAGGCACTGTTGTCTCTCTTCTTTTCCTGTCGGCTGTGTGGCACAACTGCTTCCTACAAGATTGGGGAAAGTCACCACTGCCTCATTGCCTGAGGCAGCGCTGGGTTGCAGCCTGACAATCCAAGTCTTCTACCTTCTGATGCATGAATTCATTGGTAGGAGGATGGGCTACTGCGAAGGAAAACCTGGGCTTCCTACTTGTGTCATCAGTTCTCTTCTCACATTTGCCTCCATGCATATATGCAACATGTGGAAGGAAAAAGGGGAATGTGCCTCCTATGCAGTGAACGGAACATCAGCAAAGGGGGCCTGTGCATGTTCATGCCTGCATGATCAGGATTCCTCCTGGCATGCAGACCCTACTGCATACTGTAGGTTCCCCTTGCCAATGTTCCTCTCAGGGCATGAATATCAGGGGCAGGGACCAGGAGCGTTTCAGATGGAGACTTTACTGTGGGAGCGTGGGTGTGCATTCACATATCGGCCAGATTTACCCTGAGGTCCATGTGATAATTCAGAGAGCACTTCACATGTGTTTTGAGTTTGCACTTCACAAATTGTTTCAGGTTTTCCCCTCTGTATTGAAACCTAGCCTGATTTATTTCCGGGGTAAAAAACAGACAAACCATTTCTTTGCGTTGGAGTATATGTTATGCCCTGAACTCACAGTAACACCTCACAGTAAACCTCATAGTAAAGCCTGCTGCCTGAAAAAGCTCCAGGAGACAAAGTCCATTTTCTTCCTCTGTGCATTGAATATACACATGGAGGCAAGCATTGGAAGACAGGTAGGGTCCCTGGCAATAGGTGCAGGGAGGGCACTGGCTCCCTTCTTTACGTGAATGCTTGGATTGTTCCTCCTCAGTTTATGCTGCGGTCAAGCCTTTGGGACACTCAAGATCCAGAGCTTGTTGGCAAAGCCCTTCATATAATCCCCAATTCAACATAAACTGTGAGTCATGATGGAGCAATCTTAGCAATATCTCACTTTCTTCCCTCTTGAGCATTATTTAATATGGCAAATGCTACTTAGAATTCATTAGTATCCATGCAGTCCAAGTGTTCTAAGGAAAATAGTTAGTGGGGGGGGAGGGTTGAGATTAAAGGGACATGAAACAAATAGACAGGAAATAAGCTGGCAGCAGGGCCAGGTTTGAAGGCACCCTGGGCAAAGTGCCTTCCGCTGGACTGCTTTACATCTGGCTGGTTAAGCAGATGGTACCAGGGGGTAAACAGAAATGGCTACAAGCAGCAGCATCCTCTCAGAACCATGTCATGAACAGGTCTGCTGTAACTAGGGGGATGACTGGCAGGAAGCAGAAGCAGCTTTGGAACCCCACCATTTTAATTCCCCTGCAAAACTAGGAAACAAGGCAGTCCTGGCAATGGCATCAGCTGAGGCGGGGCACTGAGCCTTCACAGCACTGCCCAAGGGTGTCATGTCCTGATGTCAGATTGCTGGTAAATGATTTCTAGCTCCTTTCTTCCTCCTCCTTTCAAATGCTCTGCACTGCAAGCATTTTTAAAGAAACCACAGCTGTTTTATTATTTGACACACACAACCCAGAACAGCAAGAAAGCAGTGGCTTGTATTACTTCAAATAACGTAGCTGTGTGGGGGAAAGGTTCTGTATGTGTGCCTAGCTCTGCCACACATACAATGGGACTGCAAAAGATCTATAGCTGCCTGCATTTTGAAAGCACAAAGGAGTCTTGGAGCTATTTCAAATTATTTGTTAACATCAGGACTGTAAAATAGGATGAGCTATCTGAGGATTTATATCTTCCTTTATGCACGGTACATGCACATAATGCTGGAACTATTAAATTTATAGCCCATTGTTTCTGCCAGTTCATGTAAATGCTTCAAAACTGATTTTAAAAACCAACCAAAAGATCTGGCTGCAGAACAAGGGCACAGTCCAGTGGAAAGTTCTCTTATGCAATTTCTGTTGAAGTAAATCAAAACAACTGAAGAGCACAGCAAGGCATTATCAGGAGAGCAAAGGAGTGCTCATGTGCAGCTCCCATTCACTTCAGTGGGGCTTGACTTTATTTAGGAAAATTTCTTGTTGGAGTGTGCCAGCAAGGTACTGTATGTGGCTGGATTTCAGATGTGTTACAATTGAAGGTCAGAACACTTGCAAATTCTTGGTGTCACTGTTGCCATATTATTAGAGGCAGATTGAGAAAATAAATAAATAGGCTTGCTCTCAGATTCTGTATACATCACTAGCTATTTATATGAATGTTATTATTTCTAGTAATGTTACCTCATCTATACTTTTATCCAGATGAACACATATAAGCTGACATATAGTTATTCATCTATGACACCTACCAAACTATAGACTCTGAACATAGAAAACCTGAATCTCTTTCACTTATATTCTTAATTCTGTCCCTAACTTATCAAGCGCTCAGTTGTTCTACTACAAACAAAGGTAGAACTCAGCAGATAGACATTATATATTGGCATTGGCATAAAAACATTTGTAAGGCATAAGAGCCCTGCTTGATCAAGCTAAGGATTCATTGGGTCCAGCATCCTGTTCCACCAAATGCCAAAGGACCCTTCTGATTCAATCATTGATTTTCTTCAAGAAAATCAGGTCCCAGAGTGGGCTTTTGTTAATCATATCTACCACTTTTGCATTGTATTTGAACATCTAGGGCACATAAAGCATCATTTTTCAACAGTTACTGCATATGAAGGAACTCTCTTCCCTTCCCATGGAAATTCAAAAATAAATCAGTGAAATCAGACAGGTTCCAATACAAGTCTACTGCTCTTGCAAATCCTGAGATAATATGGCAGTATTACCCTAATACTTCCACTTTGGAAATGTTTTTCAGTCATTCATTAAATGATTTCAAATATTTGCATTGCATTTTGAATCAAAGCTATATAAAAACTGAGAAACTTCACTCATTTACTATGGATGTGGCAACCAGGGATACACAAATTTAGGCTTAGCTCACTAGCCAGCAATTATTTGTGGTTGCCACCAATCCCTCTCTTCCTTCAGATCCTTTTCTGGCTCACAGGCAGAGGGCTTAGGAGAGAAGTGAGTCTTCTGCCATGTGCACTGGGATATGGAGATGCTAAGAAACAGCAGGAGCCCTCTCCTACTGCTCCGAAAGGATTCCTGCTATTCCTTGTCTTCTCAAGAATGCCAGTGAAAATGAGACATCTGATGAGGAGATCAGAGCATTGGTTTCACTTACAGTGAAGGCTTCTTCTGGTTGCTATTGCCAGGAACATCTCATGTTATTCCCCTCCAGTAGCTCCGAGGCAGGACAGATCTGATTTGATAGAAAGAAAAGAACATGCCCACTCAGGGCTGAGGGGATAACCCCACCCCAGTTATTTTGGGCCGAGTCACGGAAAAAGCATGTGAAAAAAAGTAAGGTAAAACAGGTAAAAACAAGAACACACGTAGTGAACTGCACTCTGTGTCACCTAGTTAGCAAAAAAACAGTGTAACAGTAGAAATATATAACAAGGACAAGAACAGCTAGACCTCATTTAAGACTGAAAATGTACTCTAACGAGGCTGAGAGCCTCCTCAGGGGGCAAGGTGATCCCCAATCAGGAAGAGGCAAGAAGTGCCAACACTGGGTGGGCCGAGATGTCCCTGGCAACAGCAACCAGAAAAAGCCTTCACGGTAAGTGAAACCAATGTTCTGTTCTCGGTTGCTGCTGCCAGGGACATCTCGTGAGACATACCACAGCTTGGCCAACCAGGCGGGAGCGCCTTTGCCTATCCCTGAGGGAAGACCTGCTGAAGAACCCTCCTGCCAAATGCAGCTTCAAGAGTGGCATGGGGATCTACCTTGTCATGTCTGGTGAAAGTCAATAGCGCAGACCAGGTTGTGGCCCTGCAAATGTCTTGTACTGGTGTGTTAGAGGAAAATACTGCCGTGGTAGCTGAAGCTCTAGTGGAATGTGCCATTATGTGGGAAGGTGGTTTCATCCGCTGAGCCTCGTACACTGTAACAATACGTGCCCGAATCCACCGGGCGATTGTCGAGGAAGTTACTGCCGAGCCCATTGACCTTGGATGAAACAACACAAACATCTTGTCTGTGGTTCGAAAAGACGCAGTTCACTCTCTCTATATATTTTTAGACATCTATGTACGTCCAACTTGTGCCATAACTTTTCCCTCTCGTGAACTGGATGGGGACAAAAGGATGGGAGGAAAACATCTTGCGACTGATGGAAAACCGAGGTGACTTTTGGATGAACAAAGGGATCCGGTATCAGCTGGACAGCCTCCTTTTGAAAAATGCAGAATGACTTGTCCACGGATAAAGCTCTTAGTTCTGATATCTGCCTGGCTGAAGTGATAGTCACCAAGAAGGCCAATTTAAAAGATAGGCTCTTAAGTGGAACGGTGGAAATGGGCTTGAACAGTGGATGCTGGAGTGCCCTCAGAACCACGTGGAGGTCCCATGTCGGGAATCTGTGGACGGTCGGGGGCAATAACAGGGTGGCCCCTCTCAGAAAACGTTTGAGGTGCAGATATGTCTGCCAGGTATCCTTTGGTCTACCTGAAATGAGGCCTATCAACGAAGCCACCTGGCACTTTAAGGTATTGGGCTTCAGATCTTTTTCCAGGCCTTCCTGAAGAAAAAGAAGATGTTTCAACATGGCACTAACCTTAGGGATGGAGTGGAGCGCCGACCAACGCAGAAAAACCCTCCAGGTACATTGATAAATCCGATTAGTGGAGGGCCTGCGATATGCTAGCATGGTTTGAAGTACGCTTTCCGAATACCCGAACTGTTTCAGGACTTGCCGCTCAGTCTTCAGGCAGCAAGCCTTAACCAGCCCGGATCGGGGTGGTGCAGAGGTCCTTGCGATAACAGGTCGTGACTGACAGGAAGTTCCCACGGGGGTTCTGCTGATAGGTGCAGGAGCTCCGGGAACCAAGGCCTTCTGGGCCAGAACTGGGCTATGAGGATGACCTGTGCTCGAAGTAGACGCACCCTCCTCAGGACGCTGGCCAGTAAGGGAGTTGGAGGATAGATGTACAAAAGTCCTTTTGGCCACTGGGACGATAATGCATCCAGGGCTACTCCATGACGCTCCAACTCTGTGAAGGTTAGTGCCAGGTCTTGTTGCGCTTCCAGTATGGACCAAGACTGTACAAGCAAGTCATCCAGGTAGGCAAAGACCAGCCCCCCTTGCAGCCAGAGATGTGCCACCAAGGGCACCAGAACCTTGGTGAACACCTGGGGCGTGGACGAGAGCCCAAATGGAAGGGCAGCGTATTGATAGTGGTGGCCTGCGTATTTGAAATGAAGCATACGTCTGCTGTCCGGGTGTATTGGAACATGCAAATATGGCTCCTTTAGGTCGATAAAGGCTAGGAGGCCCAGGTGTTGAAGAGCCTCTGCCACTAACCTTAAGGTCTCCATGCGGAAGCGCTCCCGCTTGATCCACCTGTTTAAAATTTTTAGATCCAGAACTGCCGTTCTGGACCCATCCCTTTTGGGGACGGTGAACAGAATAGAATAGACACTCATTCCTTCCTGCGGAGAAGGAACTGTTTCCATTGCCCCAAATTGCACTAGATGACAAATGGCTTGCAACATCTCGGAATGCTTTGACCATGAGCGGAGTCTTGGAGTGGATAGGAACCTGTGGGGAGAAGGGGCGTCCAGTTCTATTCTGTATCCATGCCGGATAATTTTTAGAACCCAACTGTCATTTACAGAAGATTCCCAAGTGAGAAGGAAGCTTGTCAGGTAGCCTCCTAGTCAAAATGTCTGGAAGTCATTGTTGATGTTTTTGTTTAGGTTTTGCTGGTTGCTGTCTGAAAACTCCAGGACCCTTGTAGGAGAAGCGTTGACGACCCCAGTAGCCCCTCTGTTATCTAGTGTCCCTGTCCCTACCCCTAAAGTGTTGGAAGCTCCAAAAGGGCTGGAATTGCTGGAAGTTCTTTTTAAAAGGAGGACAGTCTGTTTCTCGGACTGCTGATGGCATGGTCTTGCGTTTATCTTTCGATTCACCAAGAACGTCCTTCAATGCATCCTCTCCAAAAAGCTTCATTGAATCATATGGCACTGCAGTGAGGTTATTCTTAGACGTGTTGTCCACTTACCAATTTTTCAGCCACAGGTGACAACGTCCCAAGTGACGATGCCGCAGCCACACGAGACGTGTACTTAATAGAGTCCAAGGTGCCATCCACTATAAAGGCTTGTGCCTTCTGCAACTTGACCAATTGTTGCCTCAGTTTTACAGGATCTGAAGGTGTATCTATTAGGAGGTCCACAACATAGAGGCACGTGCTACCATAGAAGCTGCCGCTGCTGCTTGAGTGGATAAAGATATGTTATCATGTGTCCATTTAAATGCCAACTCAGCTTTCTTATTTGCTGGGTCCTTTAAGGTGACCTCACCATCCCTTGGTACAAGGGAATTTGAGACCAATTGCGCAATGGGCACATCTGTGCAAGCGGTTTTTAATAAATCAGAAGCCTCCTGCTGAAAAGAGTAGAATCGGTTAGAGACAGACATTGGCTTCCTATTTGCTGCAGGATGCAGCTATTCCTGTTTAACTACCTCAGAAAAAAGATCAGGTAATGGCAAAAGAATGTCCTTTGGTTTTGCCCTTGAGAAAACTAGATCCCCCTTTTCCGAGGTAGCAGACTCAGAACCTGCGTTATGCTGGAGCCCTATAGTCCTTATGATCCTTGACATTAGGGGGTTGAAAACAAACAACCTTTGGGAGACAGAAGTAGTATCATTGTCCTCCCCTCTTGACCACTCCCCCTCCTCCCTATCAGGGAGTTCTGAGTCCTGGATCATGCCCCCAACTTGGACAGTATTATCCTCTGCATCAGAGTCTAAAGAATGAGATGGCATTGTGCCAGCTTTTAACATAGGCCTGGAATTAGAAGGTTTTGGATCCCCAGAATCGTGCTCAGATATATCAGAGGAATGTGGATACGCGTGAGCACCCCTTTTGCTCTGGGGCACCTTCTTACTCTTAAGGTGTTTTTTCTTGGCCTTCGCCTTTTCAGGGGAAGGACTAGTAGAGTCACTAGAGGAAGAGCTCTCAGAAGTGGAAACAACCCTTTTTCTCTTCCTACATTTTTTTCTTTTCCTTTTTAGCAGGTCTGATCTGCTGAATCGTGTCTACGATTGCGTTTTTGAACCATGCCTGCCACTCGAGTGGCACTGCTTTAGGGATGGTAAGGCATGCCCCAGGAACAGGAGGGACCCGATCCCCTATTGCCACAGCAGTCACAACACTTGTTTTTGCAGGTCCTCGAGTCTCCCCAGTTACATCCCTTAATGGAGTCTCTTTGCGTGTGGCCCCTGCAGAGGGCTGATCATATTACTGCAAAATGGCAACTTCACCCTCCGTCTGCACCATTTTATGTACCTCCGCAGCCATTTTGCACCTGCTGTTTTCCTGCGCCTCCGAAAACGCCCGGATCTCATCCGAGGTCAGGTCAGGGGAGGACTGGCGATAGGTAACCTAAAAAAACCGACCTGCCGTTGCTCTGAAGGGCTGGTTGAAAACAATGCTGCTCACCAGGCCGCCAATGCACGAATCTTGCAGCCTGAAGGCAGGAAACTCAACACAGACCCGGGAACGAACGGCGAGGGCGGCTCTGAGACGACCGTCGCCAATGCTGTTGCTGCTGCTTGAGGCGAGGCGGGCAGTTCACAATCGGCCATTGCTGTGGCTTGAGGCAGGGTGGGTGGTTCGCAATCAGCCATTGCTGCTTTCAGGAGGGGCGCTCTATCAGCTGCAAGCTTGTCGAAAGGCTTGGAAGTACCCAGGCCAAAAACAGCTTGTCGGCTTCCTCTCTGAACACTATTTTCCCCCTGTGCTCTCGCTCCATACAACAGAAGAGAAGGGAAGAGAATGGAGGGAGGGGAGGAAAGCAGAGAGAAAAAACCAATAGAAGGGTTTTTTTTGTTTTTTGTTTTATTTAATTTAACAAGGGAGATAAGAGAGGATCGAATAACAAAGAAAAGTATGCAAGACTCATGAGAAGAAATGATGGAAAGAAGGTACAAATAGCTAAGAAGGAAAAACTGCTGCCTGGAGCTGAGGGAGGACAGAAAGAACTGGGGTGGCGTTATCCCCTCAGTCCCGAGTGGGCATGTTCTTTTCTTTCTATCAAATCAGATCTGTCATGCCTCGGAGCTAGTGAAGGGGAATAACCCACGAGATGTCCCTGGCAGCAGTAACCAAGAACTGTAGTGCTGGGTGTCCTGCCTGCCGGAGGGCTGGGGACACTCACCACTGGCGTTGCTGGCAGATGGATTTGTAGGTGCCTGGTGGCAACACCTTTCCGGTTCACTTGCTTAGTACATGAGTTAGCATATATTACACAGAGACATATCACTGCTGCAATCATAATACTTATATTCAGCATTTTTGAGGCAATATGTAAACAGTTGCTTTGTGATAATAACACAATTCCAAATTCACTTCAGTCTCTAATGCAATTTCATTTTAAGGAAGGGGGGGGCGATTCAGAGGTTGAAGTGAGTTAGAAGAGGGAAATATTATTTATTTATTTTTATTGTTTACATTTTATATCCTGCTCTTCCTCCAAGGAGCCCAGAGTGGTGTACTAAATACTTAAGTTTCTCCTCACAACAACCCTGTGAAGTAGGTTAGGTTGAGAGAGAAGTGACTGGCCCAGAGTCACCCAGCAAGTATCATGGCTGAATGGGGATTTGAACTCAGGTCTCCCCGGTCCTAGTCCAGCACTCTAACCACTACACCACGTTGGCCAGAGGTTCTTATCTTACCACTTTCACTCAGGGACAATTAATCATAAATACAGCAGCATTGTTACTTCTTGTGGAAAGAGTAGCCTGCAAATGAACCTAGATGATAAGTAAGAGTACACAACTGAAATATTCTGGAAACCCTTGTTTATCTAAGTGGCTTCTATACTAACCCTTTTCTCTGCAATGGCCATCCTTTGTTCATTCCATTTTTATAGAGTGTCTAGATTATATCACTGATCCATCATTGCAGTCCAGTGTTTTCTGTGTTGTTCACAAACTAGGGTGTTTTAAAAAAAAAAAACTTGGTTTGTGGAATAAACTAGTTTGTGATAATAAGATACAGCATCAGCCTGTCTAATGTAGAGAGGTAAAGTGCTATTAAAGCTCTGAGGGCTTTTGCACTTCCTGTTTGCAGTTTCCATCCATTTTATTGCTTCTTGTTGGTCCTGATGAGTAATGATGAATTCCCCCTTGGATAGCCAACCGTTTCTTTTCCCATGGCTTCAATTACTTTTTTTCGTGTGTGTGTGTGTGTGTGTGTGTGTATGAGAAAATCAGCAATTAAAGTATTTCCCCCAGCAGGAATATAAATGAACAATGCAGTAATTGAGACAGGTTATTCAAGGGGCAATTCACTAATCCCCAAGTCAGGATCAAGAGGGAGCAATAGAATGGTTAGAACATGTAAGCAATAAACTTTGAATTGAAGTTGCCAGGGATCATTTCAGAATGAAAATAATACGTGAATAAACATTACAGCGGATCTTGGCCATGGGAGAGGGTACTGCTGTATTATATAGTGCTATATATAGTTAAATAAATATTTCACCCAGGCTTTTTAACTGGACTATAGTTTTAAATTGTTTTTAAGGATTTCATTTTAAATCTATTTTATGTTGTTGTAAACCACACCAAGACGGAAGTTTGGGGCGATCTACAAATACGAAAAATAAAATAAATAAATAAATAAATATTAAAATGCTGTGTGGCACCTTAATTTTAATTCCATTTTCCATTAATGATGGAAAAGCAATGACTCGGCAGTATTAAAGGGTTTGAATGTGGAGCCACCTAGAAAGTGAGTTGCTATCTCAGGACAATAGAACTGGGATACTAACCTTGAGAGAACAGCTGCTCTGAATAGGTGGCATACATATTCCCTAAGGTGAACATGCACAATTTCACAAAATCTACATTCACGGTCCAGTCCTTTGAGAAATCAGGCTTTTAGCAAAGCTTATGAATATTAAACAGAATATTAAAGGAATTCTTGTGTGATGTGCTTTTCTGGGCATTCAACCATGGTCATTCCACATGAATTATGAAAGCAGAGATGTGTTTCATATCATGCCCAAAAGTAAAAAAGATCAAACCAGATTACCTCTGTCAGGCTCAAATATGTTGCTTTCTCACTGCCCACTTCTCTGAAAACAATTGCAAAAACAATGAATACTAAAAGGAAAGGTGTATGGAAGTAGAGGTCCTCTGTATAA
The DNA here is from genome assembly GCF_027244095.1 of Hemicordylus capensis. Lineage (NCBI taxonomy): Eukaryota > Metazoa > Chordata > Lepidosauria > Squamata > Cordylidae > Hemicordylus > Hemicordylus capensis. Next base: position 385,608,085 of record NC_069657.1, on the reverse strand, counting down.
ATTCCATATTGGAAATTTAAGATGAGAGAGCTGTACAAGATTAGATTCTGCCAGCCACAGTGCAAGATTAAATTCATTGAAAACAATGGGCATAAGTAGACCTAAGTCTCTCTTGGATTGAGAGCCCTGTCTCTTCTAAAAAAATCAGCCCCACAGTGATGGCAAGAATAAAGGGAAAACCAAACAGCCCTTTTAATTTCAGTGTCAACAAAACTCACATAATATTTCAGATCACTTTCCAAACATTATTATTCAGACTTATTCCTCCATTACGCATTAACACTACAAATGAAAAACAAATTATTCATTCTGACAGCTCTAAAATAGAACAATCACACAGAAACAGAAAGGAAACACAGATATAGGTGTTAACCTCTATTGTGTTCTGGACCTGGAGTGTATTTCACAAATTCTGGGAAAACATACACCACAATTCAACTAGGGCAAGCATTCCCAACCTATAAATAAATTGTAGCTAGGGATGATGGGAGTTGCAGTTCAGCAGCATCTGGAGTACCACAGGTTGGGAACCCCTGAACAAGGGAAAACACCTGCATGGATGCAGGCATCCATGCTCCTTTATCCAGCTAAGGTGGGTTGGCTTGGACTGGATGGTTCAAAAGGTTACCTTCAAACCTGACAGTTCAAAAATTATATAAACACAGATGCTTATAGTCTACCTACTTTGTCAGAAAAAGTATGCAGTACAGTACGTTAGCTTTAAAGATTAGCTCATCAAATAACAATTCATCTTTTTAAAATATTAGATCATCAAGTAACAGTACATCTTTTAAAAAGATGTATTACTGATGTGCCAAATGAAAGTTTGACTAAACTGACTGGTATGCTAAAATCAGTCTGCCTCATGCAGAATTAAGCAATGTGTATGCTGTGATGTGGGTTTCAGTTACTCTAAACTCCACACTTGTTCAATGTTTTACAAAGTGCAATAGATCATACATATTATTAAGAGTCTGCATAATTTTTTAAATCAAGACTTTTGGTTTCTGTGCATCTTACTCTTCTCTTTGAAACTGTCAATGTCTTAAAGACTCCATTCAGAAACCAGTGACACAAACATATACAGAACTAACTAAAACAAAAACTTATGCAAATGAATACAGTTGCCTGCTGAGAGAACAAAGAGAGACTTGTTTACTTTGCTAATTGGGAATTATTACAGCTTTCCAGGAAATTGATCCTTTTATGTACCTATGGGTATTTGTGAATGAAAAATAAGTTCATAACAGAATCAAACATTTTTCATCAGTCAAAATGTTCCCTATCCCCAGCAAATTCATTTAAAGGGGTAAGAGAAAAACGGATTCATTCATGTAAACATTTTTTTAAGCCAAGCCCTTAAAATACCTGTTTTAGGAGCAATTTTCCAGCTAGCTGTACAATGACAATTTCTTTAACTCTTAATTTGTAAATAATTTCTAGAACTATTTATTTATTTAAACAGGTGGTTGGTGGTTGATATAGGTATAAAATTTGTACAGGCTGGTGTCCAAACTCACGCCTTAGCAAAAGCTTGTCTCAGGAGAATTGTTCTGCATTATCTTGCTACTAACACCCCACACCCTGAGCAGTAAGCAGTAGTAACATGATCACTCAAGGGACTGAGCGCGCCTGGCGCTTAGTAGTTGTGCGCTTGGGATTGCAGCCTCGCACGGACTCCCCCTACCCTCTCTCACTCACACGTCTGTGTGCAGCAGTGTATAGTCGGAGGAGATATACCCCAGTCTGCTGCTCCACGAGGCTTGCCGCAGGGAACAGGGTGGGGCGGCGGCAGCCAGCCAGCCAGCCAACCACTGCGTGCAATCCTTCCCGCTCAGCCAGAGAAGGACCAGTCACTAGGGTTCTTCCCGCTCTGGAGCAGGACCAGAGTTATCCCTGCAGGCAAGGAGGTTGGGCCAGGCTCTTCGCTCCTCCCTTCGTTGCCTTTGGCGCCAAGCGCACCTGCGAGCAGCGGCAGTCTTGCTAAGCGCGCGGGCGCCTCTGCAGGTCCTGCGCGGCTCGCAGCAGCCAAATCGGAGCCGAAACGGGGCATCCGCGGCACAAGCACCATGTGAGCGGAGTTTCCAGGGCAGTTCCCCCGAACCATGTACTCCGGGAATAGCAGCAGCCTGGAGCCGACGCCAGAGAAACAAGACTCGGGAGAGCAGCAGGCGGAGGAGGCAGGGCCGCCCTTCAGCACCGGCACCTACGAACTGCTGGCCCTGCTGATCGCCACCATCGGCATCCTGGGCTTGTGCAACAACCTGCTGGTGCTGGTGCTCTACGCCAAGTTCAAGCGGCTCCGCACGCCCACCAACCTCTTCCTGGTCAACATCAGCCTCAGCGACCTGCTCGTGTCGCTCTTCGGCGTCAGCTTCACCTTCCTCTCCTGCCTCAGGAGCCGCTGGGTCTGGGATGCCGCCGGCTGCGTGTGGGACGGCTTCAGCAACAGCCTCTTCGGTAAGGGGACCTGCACCACGCTCCGGCTCTTTGGGAGCCCTGGGCTCAGCTCGACGGGGCACACGAGAGTGCCTCTGAGCATGAGCAGAGTGGCCTTGGGCAGGGTCGGGGCTTCCCGGCGTGTGGCTTTGTAATTAAGGAAGTTTCTGGGGATGTGCAGCGGAAGGCACTTTGTCTCGTTGCCGTAAGTTGTTCACAGCTGGAAATTGTGGTGAATGTGTTTCTCTCTGCTTCCAAGTCTAAAGAGTGTGGCAGACTTCAGTCAGATGAACGCCCTCTTCTTGTACTTTAATCAGTGTGGGGAAGAAAAAAGGACTATCCTGGCAGCTCATCTTTTCCTCCTGGGCTGAGAATCCTCCTCCAGGCTAACCTCTTCTATCCGGTAATCCTCCAGCCGTGTCCTATACTACCTTCTCCTTTTTCCTCCTTGCTGGGATTATTGGCACCAACCTGACCAGTTGGTGAGGAAGAGTCCTGCCTTAAAGTAATAAAAAGTGGGGATATTTCTGGATGTGTACAGAGTGTGTTTTTCTCTCACCACTGATTTGCCACAATATGTTATGAATAATTTACCATGAAGGAGCTGGGCTCCCAAGCAATCTGCAACCTGTAACATCTCTTTGAGACTGATGCTCCTTTCCCTGTTTTGATAGCTGTAGTTCAAGTATGAGTTTGTCAGGTGCTGCTTGCAAGACAGAGGTTCTCTGGCTCAGGAGCTGCTATGCACACACATCTTGCCTCTGGGATTTCTATTCTAGTTTGCACTTTATGCCCTTGTTCCTATGCAACCCTTTATTCTCACCCTGGCGTTCATCTTAATCCTCATTTCATCACCATTAAGAATACTATATATCACTTTTAAACAAAACAAAAAAACCAGTTTGCATAGCAAAAGGTATTGAAAAATAGGGGGAACTGTTCTCTGTCCCAGAGGGGCTTCCAATCTAAAATACACACTCCACCACCAACAGCACTGGAGAGACCTAAACTGGGTTTTATTAGGTGCAGTTGTTCTCATCTTGCAAAATACAATAGAGTTATATTATTCGTTAGCAGAGATGGTATAGATTTCATTCCCCCCATTCTCCTATTTTGTTATGTAGGTGTTCTCTGACTCCTCACTCTTGAGCTGTGCTCAGATGCCACTCCTTCCCCTCTGCACAACAAGAAGTGGGGGAAAGAGTCTTGTCCTATAAAGCAGGAACTGTGCAGTGACTTGATACCAGGGCAACCCCATGCAGAACACCAGCAAAGTGATTATACTTGATCACTGTGGTCTGCAGCATGGTCCTGCACTTTATTTGCACATCAGCACAGAATCAAAGCTTAGCTGACCAACATGCTTGCAGATTATGTAGATTTGATTACATAGACTGATTACATAGACTGACCTACTAATTGTGTCCTTGCATTTCACACAGTTTGTCCACTGCTTCCCACCTGTCTTCCAGATTCTCATTGGACTTGCCTCTTGCCATTCCCCTTGCTCCAGAGATCTCACCATGTGCTGCACTTTGCAGTTATTACATGATTGTCTCCCTTCTATCATATTTTTATCTTGTCTACCAATACACACCACCAAATCTATAATGCACTTAATTGGTTCCTTCTAAACCTAGTCCCCATCTTTTCCAGAACCGGTTTTAGAACCCCTATCATCTTTATCAACCCATTCTCCTTTCTCAACTCTAGCTGCAGCACATTCTTGTATCTTTAGTTGCCCACCAGCACTGAAGACACAACACAACTCCTGTTGTCCCCCACAACTCTTGTTTCCATTACAGTCCATGTCAGGCATATGTCATACAGCGGGGCTCCTCAAGCTTGGATCCTCAGTTGTTGGACTACAGTCCCCAGTTGGTTTCCCAGATATTACCACAAGCTGTAGTTACTGTTTATGTATCTCAGATGTTATGCCCTAAGTGAACTATAATACGCAGTTGTTTTGTAATTATGCTTTTTTCCCCACAGGTTGAAAGGGGAGTAAAATTTCCCATTGTGGATGATTATCTATATAGAGCAATTAACTTACCTGTTAAGTGGAACTTGTGTGAAATATTCTGATGTAATAAGACTATGGAAAATTAAGTAAGAAAAGATTGGGGAGCTTTGCTTAATCTCCTTCATATCGGTTTACAGAGGAAATAACAAATCTTATTTTAAATTGATTTCCTTAGTAGAATTTTGTACACTTCTAAATTCTGCTTTTTAAGCAAAGAAACAGTGAGCAGAGGGTGGGAAAGGACAGCAGTGTTTGGGTGCCTTGAGTGAGTTCACATGTTCACTTATGAATTCCAGCTCCAATTTCTGAGACATGATAAGCATTCATATGCACACAGAGGTCATTTTTTGCAATCTCACATGCTGATACCACATCACTGAAAAGCAACCATCCTCCTCCCCGTACACTGGGTGAGTCCTTTTTGTCAAGGTTTGCAAAGCATAGGAATACATTTTCATGATAAACTTTTTTTTTTTTAAAGAATATGTTGGTTACATGCAGTGTGACTCTGTTTGAGCTTTCTGTAACTGAGGGAACAGAGGCTACTGGGGGCTGGCTCCCATGCACATGTAACTCTTTGTACTTGATTATACTCAGAGCTAAAGCAGACAAACGGAAGTCCCCTGGGATGGGTATTACATGAAGGGAGATTTTTATATCGATGCACATTCAAATCCTACCTTCAGTCTGAAATGTTATAGCCTAGCAACGGATGCATCATGCAGAGTTTTGACTTGTCTGCTTTACTCTTAGGACTGGCTGCATTCAGCAGAATTAATGAAATAGCTTCATTGAAAAAAACATTGCCTTGGACTTGTTCATGCAAGCCTTCGGCCTGATCCAGCAGAGCTGTTCTTATGTTTGTATAGCTTTTGTCTTTCACAAGCTAACTTCTGCAACAAGGATAACTGTAGTAGCTTTCATTTGTTCCTTAAACCTTTCCTCAGAATCCTAGATGAATTTGGTTGGAAGAGTTCAAAAAATCATCCCCTACTATCCTAAGGAGGCATTGTCCATTCATTGCATCACTCTTCTTCTAAGCAGAAGCTCCTCCCCTCCACCACTACAGATCAGTTATGTCACCCTGATCTGCCATGTGCAGTGATGAGTTGTCCCATGCCAAAAGTGCCTACCTGGCCCAAGGATTAGTTTGAAAAGGGTCTAGGTGGCTCAGCAAAGTGAATTCAGTACAGTCTTAGATGAGAAAGCCATTTCTAAAGAAATTAAGGCAAATGCACAAGGTTGTATTTAGAAACTAGATCATCTTGTACACACAACTATTGATGTGTGAAATTACTTTCCCATAGAATTTTCAATTTTCTCAAATTAATTTCTACAATTTAAAATACCCCTAAAAATATGTTAAGGCTGCAAATTCTATGTTGGATTAAGCAAACTGGTTTGTTCACTTCTCTGTATCTTACAGTGTCAAGATGCTCTCTCAAGATGTACACTGGGGGAGCATCTTGACATTGTAGAATAGATGCAAAAAAGTGAACAAATAAATTGATACAGAAAGTGAACAAACCAATCTACAGCCTTGAGGTTTTTTCCTGCTGTCATATGATTGCAAAATCACTTCATTTACGTTTTATGCTTTCAAACTCTCTCTGCAGCTATGAGGAGCAGGAACCTATTTACAAAGGTGAACACTACTACTATGAATACTTACATATTGCTTATTGACGGGTTCTCAATGCGGATTACATAGGATGGATTAATAAATACGCAAGGTGGTTCCCAGTCCCAAAAAGGCTTACAATCTGAAAGAAACACAAGGCAGAAACCAGCAACAGTTATTGGTGGGTTGCTGTGCTGGAGCTGAATTGGGGTTGAAAGCTGTGATTCTCAGGATGCTAATATGAGGATGAGATTGTACACATTTTTCTTCCAGTTTATATGGGCTCTATTCTCTGCTCAATTTAGACATTGCGTTGATCAGCACACTAAGCTTCCCCATTGTCCCAGCCTTTATTTTGGTTCTTAATGGTGCTGGACACAGAGCCGGATTAACCTAGTAGCAAAAGTAGCATTTGCTACGGGCCCCGTATTTTCAAGGGCCCCGCACTAAATGTTTGCAAGCTTTTCTCCTATTCCTATAACCTCCTTTCGTGTCTGCAGATCTCTCCTCTTCTCTGCTTCTGCAATCCACCCTAGGTGGGAAAAGAGCCATTGCGGTCTTATTGCTATCCTAAGGAGGCATTGTCCATTCATTGCATCACTCTTCTTCTAAGCAGAAGCTCCTCCCCTCCAACACTGTGCCTCCAGTCACCCAGCCCTCACAGCTTCACTTATTCCTGTTGAAGGGAAAGTTCGCTTTTCTGCCCAGGCAGTGCTCCAAACGGCGAAAAGCCGGGGCTGGCAGCAGCCCGAAAGAAATAGCCTGCCTGTCCATTGGCTCTTGGAAATTTCTTGTCATGCTCACTTTAGGGCCCCTTTATAACATATGCTGCAGGCCCCCCACTAGCTTAATCTGGCCCTGGCTGGACAGAGAGCCAATATGTTTTTAGCATATTGAGATGTAGGTTGCATGTGAGCACTGTAATCTGTAGCATATAATTGCTTTGCAATCCATCTGGATTGTGGCTTCCAACTCTTTTGGGAAACTTCCAGGTAGTGATATGGAATGGCAAGATTTTTGCCTTCAGAGTCAGTGCTCACCATGAGCACTGTAAAGCCCATCCTAGTGCACTAAAAAGGTTAACCAACTCCTCCCTAAGATACAAGTAAAGCTGAATAGTTTAAATTTAAGGCTTACTTAACATTTGAAATTATATAGATATCATCCTCATATTGCTTCGGATATGACACATGCTATTTTTGCCTGCAGTAAATTTTTCAGCCATTGCACACACAGTTCATACTCTGTTCCTCCTCCTTTGCCAGCTGTTAGTCATGGATGACCTACATCTGATATTTCAGTACTGAATAATTGTGACGGAGGCTGTGATCGCAAGCACACTTACTCATGTTTAGGACTGAGATGTATGAGCTTCCTAGGCGAGGAGAACTGAGACCCACCCGCCCCCCCTTACATGCAGCTTTAGTGACTTGGATGCTAGCTGCATATAAATGCCTATTGGACAGGCAAACTAACCCATTCTTCAAATAAAACTGAGCAATTTCTCCCCACAGCTTTTGCAATGATAGGAACTAATAACAGCATGATGCTCTACTATTTATCTTGCACATGTTTTAAAGCTCTCAGCCTCATAGAGAAGAGGTGGAAAGGAAAGAGCAGATCACTTTGGAGCTCCAGAAGAGAAAGTGGTGAACTCAGGCTCATTTCCTTTGGAAATAATTCATTGGCCATTGTATTGACGTGTCCCATGAATAAGAGAAGGATAGAGAATCCATACTGTGGAGTAGAAGCAGCTTGGAGAAATGGTGTTATGCTATGTTAGGCAAAGGTGACTGGGTGTCTTGGTACTGAGGAAAAGGGGTAGTACTTGGGTGTCTCAATACAGGAGAAGTGGAGGCATTAAAAATGGACAGGGTGGTGGGGAAGGAGTGAATGAAGTAACTTAATTGTATTTAGGTGGTGAGGGTTACAGCTGATGGCAAGCACTGAGTGACAGGCAGCTTCATCTTCAACACACAACTCATACCTATTCTGCTTTGGAAGGGGAAAAAGCCACACACATCGGAAAGTACAGTTGGCTGGTGAAACCTTGATGTCCCTCATGCAGGAATTAAATCTCTGGCAATGGCTTCTACTATTGAGTCAGGGTGTACTATAAATATGGCTGATTCCTCTATAGGGCAAGGTGCACCACAGTTCAACAATACAGTCTAAAAAATTTTGCGTGCAGGAAGAAAGCTGCAGCATGACATCCGATGCCAGTCCTCTTCATCCATTGTACAGTATTCTGGACTACATATTGCAACAAGGTCACACAGAGCAGACCTACAAACATGGATTTCTGCCACTCTTATTCATGAGTACTCAGCACAGCTGCAAACAGTAACATTAGCAGAAGGAAGAACCAGAGGAGAAGGAAGGGAAGAGTTACAGAGTTGACTTTTAAAGGTTCAGAAGCCAAAGGTAATGCTCAGCTGCTTGTGACTTACAGAATTTAATTGGGCATAGCTTTCACTGAAGCCTGTAGGTCAGTGCTTGCTTAACACAGGGCTATATTTAGCTCTCGCATCCTTAAGCCTTGGGAAGCTTTGAAGCATTAACAATAGGTGCTTGCAATGAGGAGTAATCCTTCAATCAAATGAGCCTTCCTCCACTAAGAAGAGGGCAACATACCTTCCAACACTAGCTGCTAACCTGTCTTTGGTTTAGGCATCACAACAATTAAGGCAGAGCTTCATGTTTCCAAACATGTGTTGGCTGCTTAATGAAGATACGAGAGCACGGAAAGGCATTTGCTTGAGAAAATCTATGGGCAGGAGATTTCCACCTTCTGCACCTTCTGGTTTCCCCTCATAACCTCAATAAGCTTCAAGCTTATTTCCCATTTCTGAGCCATCTGGAAGGCAAAATGTGGGGAAAGGGTTAAGCACATCCTATCACTCCAGACTGAATATGCTGCACATATTTACATTCCTGTCTTTCAGGCACTCTGAAAAGGCTTGGGACCTTGATAGGATGGATGTGTCAACCACACAGAGGCACAGCTGTATTCTCACTCAACAGTGTTTGTGTTATAAGTTTCATGTATGGCCTGCATGGTATGGCTACTGGTGTGTTGGAAGGCTGTCTGTGGAGAGCAGGCCTGCTCAACTTAGGCCCCCCAGCTGTTTTTGGACTATAACTCCCATAATCCCCAGCCACAGTGGCCAATAGCCAGGGATTATGGGAGTTGTAGGCCAACATCTGCAGGAGGGCCGAAGTTGAGCAGGCCAGGTGGAGAGTGAAGAGAAACCAGGAGCTTTTTTGCACTGTTTTTTTACTTCGAAGGAAAGGAATGTGTGCTTTCACACTTGGGCCAGATTCTCGCTGAAGTCCCTGCGAGATCTTTGGGAGCACTTCACACATAGCTTGGATTTTTCCTTCTGGGTTTAAGCTTAGCCTGCTTTATGCCCAGGGTAAAAGAAAACCCTGTATTTCACTTGCTTTTTCAGGATAAAGCGAAAGTGGGTGCCAGGAACTTTCCCACACAGGGCTCTTACCGTGAATCTCCTCCAGAAGAGAGTGTGTGCATTCACACACCAGTCAGACTTATCTCAAAGTCCATTCGAGATCTTTGGGAGCACCCCACACATAAATTGGGCTTTCTCTTCTGAATTCTAGATGTCCCAATGTATTTCCGGGTTTTAAAAGTCCTGTTTGCAAGTGAGTTTTTCTGAATACACTGGAGCAACTGCAAGGATGGTTTCCCCACTGTCATGGACGGACCACTACCTGGTTAAGGTTGGTATCACGGCCACAATCCACTCCTGCAGGCGTGATGGACCAATTAGGATGGTCCGCCCAAAAAGGCTGCTGGACCCAGTAGAGTTCCAAAAGGCCTTGGAGGGTTTAAAAGTTGGTGCTTCAGGTGATTCTGTCGATGCCCTGGTGGGAACCTGAAATAAGGAACTTGCCAGAGCAGTAGACATTATTGCTCCTAAGCGTCCCTCCAGACCCACTTCAAAGTCGTCTCCCTGGTATACCGAGGAGTTGCGAGGGTTGAAGCGGCTGGGTAGGCGACGAGCGCAGGTGGAGAGAACTCAGCTCGAATTTGATAGGATGGAGCATGTGACCCACTTGAGGGCTTACGCGGAAGCAGTGCGTACGGCAGAAAAGAAGTTCTGGTCAGTTCGCATTGCTTCTGCGGATTCACGTTCGGCGGAGTTATCCTGGGTAGTGAGGAGTCTAATTTCTATTCCTTCTGTTTCTAATCGGCTCCCGGAGGTGCTCTGCTGTGATGCCCTCAGTGGGTTCTTTGCGGACAAAATCTCCTGTATTTGGGCCGACTTAGATTCCACTTTTTCTACAGGGTCTACGGAGGAGGTGTCCAGCAATCCTCCTTGCAGTATTAGGTTGGATCAGTTTCAATCTGTGATTCCTGAGGATGTGGAGAAGCTGCTTGGAGCAGTGCGGTCCACCACTTGTTCTCTGGACCCTTGCCCAACTTGGCTGCTTCGATCTAGCAAGGAGATTATTCGAGGAGGCCTGGTGAATATCATAAATGCATCGCTGAGGGAGGGTAAGGTGCCTCCATGCTTGAAGGAGGCAATAATTAGGCCGTTTCTTAAGAAGCCTTCTCTAGATCCCTCGGCAATGGGTAATTATAGGCCAATCTCTAATCTCCCTTGGTTGGGCAAGGTGATCGAGAGGGTGGCGGCTGGCCATCTCCAGGCAGTTTTGGAGGAAACTGATTATCTAGACCCATTTCAAACTGGCTTTAGAGCGGGCTATGGGGTTGAGATAGCCTTGTTCGGCCTGGTGGATGACCTATACCGGGAAATCGACAGAGGGAGTGTGACTCTGTTGGTTCTCTTGGATCTCTCGGCGGCGTTCGATACCATCGACCGTGGTATCCTTCTGGGTCACCTGGAGGAGTTGGGGATAGGAGGCACTGCTCTGCAGTGGTTCCGCTCCTATCTCTTGGGCAGATCCCAGATGGTGGAGCTTGGTGACAGTTGCTCTTCTTAACGAGAGCTGTTATATGGAGTCCTTCAGGGCTCCATTCTGTCACCAATGCTTTTCAGTATTTACATGAAACCGCTGGGTGAGGTCATCAGGAGATTTGGTGCTGGGTATTATCAGTATGCTGATGACACCCAAAACTACTTCTCTTTCATCTGCTTCATCAGGAAATGGCGTTCATTCCCTAAATACCTGCCTACAGGCAGTAATGGGCTGGATGAGGGATAACAAACTGAAGCTGAATCCAAGCAAGACGGAGGTGCTCATTGTAGGGGCTCAGAATCTGAGGGATGAGTTAGATCTCCCTGTGCTTGATGGGGTTACACTCCCCCAGAAGGAGCAGGTACGCAGTTTGTGGGTACTCCTGAATCCAGGCCTCACTCTGGTATCTCAGGTGGAGGCTGTGGCCAGGAGTGCTTTTTATCAGCTTAGGCTGATTCGACAGCTGTGTCCATTCCTAGAGGAGGATGACCTCAGAACAGTGGTGCACCAGCTGGTAACCTCCAGGCTTGACTACTGTAATGCGTTCCACGTGGGGCTGCCTTTGTACGTAGTCTGGAAACTTCAGTTAGTTCAGAATGCGGCAGCCAGATTGGTCTCCAGGGCAACCCGGAGAGACCATATTCCTGTTTTGAAACAGCTGCACTGGCTGCCGATATGTTTCTGAGCAAAATACAAAGTGCTGGTTCTTACCTTTAAAGCCCTGAATGGCTTAGGTCCAGGTTACCTTAGAGAACGCCTTCTTCGGTCTGATCCCCACCACACGCTAAGATCATCTGAGGAGATTGCCACAACCTCCAGTTGCCACCAGCTCGTCTGGTGGCGACCCAGAGGCAGGCCTTCTCTGTAGCCACTCCTGGACTGTGGAATGCGCTCCCTGCAGACATCCATAATTTGAATACTTTCTTGGAATTTAGGAGAGCCCCTAAAGACCTGCGTGTTCAGCCTGGCCTTCCAGTGCTCTTAAATTGTTTTAAAGGGTCTTTGATGTTTGTGAACCGCCCTGAGCTATTTTGTAAGGGCGATCTAAAAATTGAACAAACAAACAAATAAATAAATAATAAATAAGGGAGAGGCACTGATGCAGAGTCTTTGCATAATCAGCTATCCAGCTTTTCCTCCTACCTTGATTACACACAGTCACGTCTCCCTCCTCCTACCAAGTTGTTTGAACCCACAAAACCAACAATGGGAGCGCACACAGCTCTCAAACCTCGGTAGAACACAGTTTTCAGTTGTCTGAATGACCTCATCTCAAATACCAGAGTTCAAGATCGCAGGGGGAAAACTCTTCCCAGGTTCAGTGCTTGCTTGCTTCTGCAGACAAGTGCTGTATCCAGGGATGGCAGGGCATGTAGCTGGGTGTGTCCACGTGCATCTACATGTCTGCTCAGGAGTATGTCTAGAGTGTACATGTTCCTCTGCCCTAAATAGGGCTGTAATGGAGAGGCAACATATCACTGCAGCAGTACTTGCCCATCCAAAGCAGAGTATTGTACTGGAATGCTGTCTGCAATTATTATTTGTTCTCCATGTATCCTGGCTTAGCTCCTGCAAGGAATATTAGGTCCTGAGTGTTTGAGGCTATTCGCACGAGCAGCCTAACCCAGGCTAGGGCAGCATCGCCTGGGTTAGATTGCTTGTGTAGAGAACCCGGATTGAGGCCGATCCCAGCGCTGCCACCTCGCCTGACCTTTTAGCCAGGGGCCCTTTTACCCCAGCACCGAGGTTGTGTGTATGCTCAGGCTGCATGCTGCCTGAGCATGCACAGAATTGGGCGGCAAGAGCTCCCAGCTGAGGGAGGATCCCTCAGTGCACTGCACTCTTGGCGCGGTGCATTGAGAGATGCCGGAGGCTCTCTTGTTGCTCTCGTGCGGCAGCAGAGCCAACTGGGAAGGGTGATCGTGTGCGGGGAGGCAGTCGGGAGCCAGTCTCCCTGCTAGCCCACCGCCCTGCCGGCGATCATGGTCGTGTGCATTACTTTTTTGACTAGCAGTTGAAACGGATGGAGTGAAGTGTTGGTATTCACCTGCAACATCTCTATGCTTCCTGTTACCTCCCACGGTGTGTAATGGGAGACTGTCTGCATTTCGAGTGGGGGGTGGAGTCTCCTTTCTATACAGTATAAACTTGCCTTCTGTCCTGTTTGTGGAGGGCACAGCTCTTCTCTATTAAGGAAAGAAGGGCTGCTAAGCCAGTAAAGAGTTATCCCTGCTTGCTTGTGTGAGGCATTGTGTCCACACCATGAATCTCTCCTCTATAGCTGTAACGGGTGGCAAGTATTATTGTCTGGATCCCTGAAGCAGGGTACCTGTAAGGATTTTGAGGACATAGATTATTAATCCATCTCACTTAGTTTTGCTCTCCCTTGCAGTTAGATTTTGTTTGGTGCAAGGTTCCCTATTGCTAAAGTCCCTACTTTTGTACTTGTAATTCTAATGACTTGGGGCAGAGTGGTGTAGCTATCAAAGCTTTGTTCCTTTGTTTGGTCTTTATATATTCATGCTTGTGTGCCCTAATAGAATGCTGCAGCCAATTCCTCATTGTGGTGGTGGGGTTTCTTCACTGACATTCATTGCAAGTGTAATTACAATCTATAATGTTGTAATTGAAATATTTGCAAGTATTTGAAATATTGAATACTGAAATATTGAAAGTATAATGTTATGCCTCTGAAGGGAAAGAAGCGAATCCCTGAACAAAATCTTACAAGTGTAAAATGTTTACTCCCAGTCCTTCTCCATCATGCCCCTCTCTCTGACAGGGGAGACTGGGGCAGGAAGTGGGGCAGAGGAGACTGGGGCAGAAGGTGGGGCGGGGAGGGCAGGAGAGACTGGGGGGCGGGAGGAGAACGGGCGGTAGGCAAAGCCCCGCTGCCTGTTGGAGACTGGGGCAGGAGGAGAACAGGCAGCAGGCAAAGCCCTGCCGCCCGGTGGGGACTGGGGCAGAAGGTGGGGGGAGTGTACTATAGCACAGATGCTCTGTGCGGGGTCAGCTAGTTAGATTAATAAAGCGGGAAGAAAATTGCACAAAATAGATGTTGCCATAAATACAATTCCTTCTTCTGTCACTTCTAAAAGTATAAGTTTTGGGAGTATAAATTCAGAACTAATGAGAACTGTTTCACACATTACACATCAACAAACCCAGGTTATTTTAAATTAGGCCGTGACACATTTTCTTTGGATCTAGGAGGTGACCCCAAAATGTAGGAGCCAGACATGAACTCTTGACAAAAATACCAAATTTAGTGATGGGCAGTGATGAGCGGCATACTGCTCATCCACCTGGTACATTGTTTATGCGGGGGGTCTGTACCCCAAACTAGAGAGGTTAACAGCCTTATGTGGACCAATATTACTGAGAGATGTGTATTTATCTCTGCTTCCTTGTGTCTAGCTTCTGTTGCCATCACCAAGCTCTTACTGCTTGGGTTTTTATCCTGACAATCCCTAGTAGAGTAGCTGAGGGCTGCATGAAGAGAAAGTATTACACACGGGACACAGGATGAACTTTTAAATAAAACAAGAAGTTGTTCTAGTAAGAACTAATCAGCCTACTTTGCTTTCACTGTCTGTACAACTGGACTAAATTTGGTTCAAATCGAGGTCCACAATTTAGATCTTTTGCACCTCAAATGTTAATGTGTCCACCATCTTGGATTGACATTAACAACTTGGATGTGTCATTCACTACAACTATACCAAATTTGGTTCAAATCAGTTAGAACTCAAGTTAGTGTACTTGTACCTCAAAGATTTATGTGTCTGCCATCTTGAATTGGGTTGGTTGACACTGTCACAATCTACGCTGTTGAGGGGTGTCTGTGTGTGCCTACAGCTGTAGCAAATTTGGTTCAAATTGGTTAAGCGGTTCACAAGTTGGCCCACTTGCTAAAAAGGTTTAAGTATCTACCATCTTAAAGTGGTGTGGATGACATCATCACAAGCTATGCCATTGAGGGGTCCCTGTGTGTCACTCACTGCAACTGTACCCAATTTGTTTCAAATGGGTTAGGCAGTCCACAAATTAGCCCGCTCGTGCCTCATATGTTTACCCGGCCACCATTTGAATTGGAGTGGATGACATCATCACACAGCACGCCATTAGAGCATCCCTATGTGTCCCTACAGCTATAGCCAATTTGGTTCAAATCTATTAGGCGGTTCACATGTTAACACTCAAGTTTACGCGTCTGCCATCTTGAATCAGTGTGGATGACATAATCACAAACTATGCTGTTGAGGCATCCCTATGTGTCCCTGGAACTGTACCCGGTTTGGTTCATATTGGTCCAGGTGTTATGAAGTTGATAGCGGGGGACACAGGACGGACACACACACGGAATGCGAGTGATCTCATAAGCCTACTGGAAAGGAGACTGAAAACAAGTTTGTTTATATACAAGCAGTTTAAAGGTTTCTCTCTGCCAAAGCAGGGCTTCACATTCATAATGGCTTTTTTTAATAACAGTAACAAGGCTTGGCTAAAGTGTAAATAATGTAAGATTATGACACACAGACTTCACCCATTGGCAGATGTTCTGCACAGTGTACCTGGACAGGTAGATAACAATTTTTTTTTAATTGTTAAATTTATATACCACCTTTCATTAAAAACAATCCCAAGGCGGTTCACAAAAGTTAAAAACATACAGTAAAAATGAACAATTAAAAATATCAATCTAAAAACATGAAACAAATCTGATTTAAAATATATAAAATACAGACATAAAAAACCATACGCAGGTAATTTGACTGAGGTACCCACAGTTGGATCACCTATCAGCTTATAGACACTGATCCTGTCCTAGCCTAGAACCCCACTGTCCCAAAACTGATCCAATTTCTGAAGAGATCCTTTCTCTAACCCTGCCCAGCCCTATCTCCTGGCTTCTCTAAGCCCTGTCACTCTGAGCTTACAGTAAGACAGTTTTACAGCCACTCTCTGCTCCACTCTAAAGTCACTCCCTTAGGAATTCCACCTGGAGGGTGGTTCCTTGGGCTTTAAAAGGTGACTGACTGGACTGCAGCTAGATCAACAGGCTTCTTTTTGTCCCCTTTATAACATATAACTGAAACAGGGCTGCCTAGAACAAATACAGATTTTGTTTTATTTTTTACATTTATATTCCACTCTTCCTCTGAGGAGCTCAGAGCAGTGTACATGCTTATTTTTATCCTCACAACAACCCTGTGAGGTAGGTTAGGCTGAGAGATACATGACTGGCCCAGAGTCACCCAGTGAGTTCCATGGTTGAATGGGGATTTGAACTTGGGTTTTCCCAGTCCTAGTCCAACACTCTATCCACTATGCTATGCTGGTTATTAGATAACAACACACTCTTTCTGCGTATCCTAGACCAGACACTACTGTTAAATTTCTAAATGCCATGACTCCCCGGCACATCCTTTTGTCAGATCCTGTTACATAATATCTACTATATTTGTAAACTACCTTTTCATGCTTGACTAACAAGCAGAAGGTTGCTAGTTCGAATCCCCACTGGTACTGTATTGGGCAGAAGTGATATAGGAAGATGCTGAAAGGCATCATCCCATACTGAGCAGGGGGAGGCAATGATAAACCCCTCCTGTATTCCTCCAAAAGAAAACCACATCGCTCTGTGGGCTCCAGGAATCGGAATTGACTTGACGGCAATTGACTTGATGGAATTGACTTTACCTTTTCATAGTCTGCATTCCACCCATGGAGTGCTATATTCAAAGAAGTCACTATGTTCTGATATCTATCTCAATCTGGCTCTTACACAGAATTCACCAGAATGCTGAGGGAATCCTAGGCAACTTATATTCTTTTGAATTTGCCTTTAAAGTTCCACTGAAGAGTGTTGGAAACCTGACACTCTGTCTCTGTTTCATCAGGACAGAGCCTGTCCCGCTCGGAACCAGGGATTGGGGAGGCTGTTCTGGACTGGATGGGGGAAAACAAGTAGAAACCTAATCCAAATAAGACTGAAGTGCTCTGGGTTAGTAAAACTGATCATCTAAGTAGTGTGGTAAATCTGGTCTTGCATGCGGTCCCACTCCCTCTGAAAGACAAAGTCTGCAGGTTGGAGGAGTTTCTAGACCTGACGCTGACTGTCCTTGGAGGCACAGGTGGCAGTGATGTGCAGAGGTGCTTCTTACCAGCTACAGCTTGTATGCCAGCAGCAACCCCACTTGGAGAAGTCAGACCTGGCCTCAGTCACTCATGTTTTGATAACATCCAGATTGCAGTACTGCCGTGAGCTCTACATGGGGCTGCCCTTGAAGATGGTTCGGAAGCTTCAGCTGGTCCAGGACACTGTGGCAAGGATGCTTGTGGGTGCAAGTTGCTTCATGAGCGTCACACCCATCCTGTGGCAGCTTCAATGGTTAGCAGTCCACTTTTGGGCTAGATTCAAGGTGCTGGTCTTGACTTTTTAAAGCTCTACATGGCTTGGGACCAGGTACATTTTAAATATTTAATAAAACATTTTAAAATGTTTTATTTGCTGCTTATATATCGTAGGCTCTTTAGTTTTCATAGTTCTTAGTTTTTAGCTTTTTATTAATAACTTTTAATTTGAAACATTTTTTAAAATGTAATTTTAAATGTAGTTTTAACTTGGTCTTTTAACTTGTTTTGACTTTATTAATTTTTTATTTTATATTCTCTCTCTCTCTCTCTCTCTCTCTCTCTCTCTCTATATATATATATATATATATATATATATATATATATATATATTTAAATTTAATTCTCTTTGGACATGTGTGCCCAGGATTTGGCAGCGGAACTCTCGTGACACGCGAGAGTTCCGAAGTGAGGACTGAGGAGGAGAGGGGGAAGAAAGTGCTGGCAGTGGCCACCGGCCGGCGAGTGGAGGAGGGGGGAGAGAAAGGCGGCGGCGGGCGAGAAGGGCGGCGGCGGGCAGTGGGTGCGGGAGAGAAAGGCAGCGGGAGGGAGAGGCAGCGGGAGAGAGGGGGGGCGGCGGGTGGGACCCTTCTTGGCTGCCCGCCGCGGCTCTGTGTGGGGGGAGGAACGGGAGGGGAGGAGTGCTGGAGAGCGCAGGCCGGAGGGAAGGGGAAAAGAGGAGCGACCAGGGCAGGAGGAAGAGGGAAGGGGAAACAGCTGGCCCCAAAGCGCCGCACAGATGCTCTGTGCGGGGTTGGCTAGTTTTTATTAATGTTTGAACCTTCTTGAGCAGAAGTGTACTGGAGGGGTGGGGTATAAATATTTTAAATAAATAAATTGTTTTCAGTGTTTTTATTACAAGAGCTGATTGCTTTAATGCAACTTCCCACCCACTCACAGCTAACATGTTAAGGATGTTAATGTCTCCTATTTACTAATAGAACTGTGATTTAATCCATAATAGATCCTGATTATATCAAATGTTTTGTTTTGATCCTCTATCATATTATACAGACAACAAAACAAATGCAGCAAATCACAATCCTTTATACAAAAGAAATCCAACTGATAATTCAAAATGACTGACCAAAGCATGCTTTCTTTTCTGTGTCTCTGCAGGAATTGTTTCAATTATGACCCTTACTGTCCTGGCCTACGAGCGTTACATTAGAGTTGTGCATGCAAGAGTGATTGACTTCTCATGGGCCTGGCGGGCTATCACGTACATCTGGCTCTATTCATTAGCCTGGACAGGAGCACCTCTACTAGGCTGGAATCACTATACACTGGAAATCCATGGATTAGGTTGTTCAGTGGACTGGAGATCAAAAGAGCCCAGTGATACTTCCTTTGTCCTCTTTTTCTTCCTTGGCTGTCTAGTGGCACCAGTTGGGATTATGGCATACTGCTATGGACATATTCTTTATGCAATACGAATGGTGAGTTGATTACAGTGATAGCTTCCCTGAAGAGTTCAGATGAACAAATGTGTCTTGATTGCTAGACAGTGACCAAAATGTGCCTGATGTGAATAAGATGCTTGCACTGCTGTTTGAATATCTAATAACGTTCTGCTAGAAACATTTTAGTGCCTGCAACATGTGAGAGCAAAACGTAGTGCTAAAGTTGATATCCTTAATCTGCAGGAGCCTTTTCCTAGGACAGTATAACAGTGCTACTCTCTGAAATGGAACAAATCACTGACCTATGAATAACATTTAGGATTTGTTGGCTCTGTATAGTGATCTAAGCAGCTCCATACATATTTCTAACACATCTTGTACTCTAGCAGAATTCAGTATGGTGATGAAAAAGAGAGATTGCAAGTGGACAACCTAATAAAATGCATCCACGCTGTCCTACTGAACTCAAATGAAGAAATGTGGTCACTGAATGTGTTAATAGAGGGTAGGCATCAGTTGAGAAGATTGCATTTTCTTCACATAAAGTAAGCCCCAGCAGAGTCCTAGTTTTAACATTATGCATTTTTACCCTACTTTCCAGAAGGCTTATGAGATCACCCAGCTCTGTGTGTGTGTCCCCCTCCCACCATCAACTTCACATTGTCTGGACCAATATGAACCAAATCGGGTACAGTTGTAGGGACACATAGAGACATCCCAAATCACTGACCTATGAATCACAACGTAGGTTGTGATTATGTCATCCAACCCAGTTCAAGATGCTGGACGCATAAACGTTTGAGGCACGTGAGGGCTAACTTGTGAGCTGCCTAACGGATTTGACCCAAATTTGGTACAGTTGTAGGGGTACACAGGGATGGCTCAAGGGTGTAATTTGTAATGTCATCCACCCTGATTCAAGATGATGGATACATGAACGTTTGAGGTGCAAGTGGGAACTGATTTGGACCAAATTTGGTATGGTTGTAGGGACACATAGGGACACCTTAAATGCATAGTTATCCACTCCATTCAAGATGACAGATGCATGAACGTTTGAGGCACAAATGGGCTAACTTGTGAGCTGCCTAACAAATTTGGACCAAATTTAGTCCAGTTGTAGGAATAGTGAGAGGAAAATAGTCAGATTAGTTCTTACTAGAACAACTTGTTTTGCTTGTTTTATGTCACTTTTGCTTTTCTGTCCCAAGGATACACAAAGTGGTATACAAGTGAACCCCATTATCCACTAGGGATGTGCACAGAACTGGTTCAGAGGTCCTTTATTGGCCTCTGAGCCAGCTCGAAAGACCAGCGGTTCAGCTGGTTTGAAGGTGGGGGGCTCTCTTTAAGGATGGGGGAGGGAACTCTTACCCCTCCCTCTGCATTTCCCCCACCGGTGCTGCCTTTAAGATGGTCCGGCAGGGGTGGGTGGGAGAGGCAGTGTAGTTCTTTGCCGCCCCAGTACCTCCTCGGACTGAAAGTGACTGGAGGTTGCCTCTGCATGTGCGCACGTTGCAACATGCACACTGGTCTTGTGGTAGCAATCATGATTTGTCTCATTTTGTTAAGTAGGGTCCACCCTGGTTGCATATGAATGGGAGATTACATGTGTGAACACTGTAAGATATTCCCTTTAGGGGATGGAGCTGCTCTGGGAAGAGCATCTACATGCTTGCATGCAGAAGGTTTCAAGTTCCCTCCCTGGCATCTCCAAGATAGGACCGAGAGAGTTTCCTGCCTGCAATCTTGGAGAAGCTGATTCTAGTCTGTGTAGACTATACTGAGCTAGGTGGACCAATGGTCTAACTTGGTAAATGGCAGCTTCCTATGACGGTAAACCCAGTAAACTCTGCTGCTGTTGAGTGCCTGCCTGCAGGAGAGGGAGAGGGTGAGACTATCTGCCAGCCCCTTGCCTGACCTGTGGGATTGTGGCTTCTGGCAGTGAGTGCTTTGCAGGATTGGGGCCCAGGAGCAACTCAGCAGTCCCTGCTTTCCAC
This sequence comes from Hemicordylus capensis, assembly GCF_027244095.1. NCBI lineage: Eukaryota > Metazoa > Chordata > Lepidosauria > Squamata > Cordylidae > Hemicordylus > Hemicordylus capensis. Next base: position 385,587,238 of record NC_069657.1, on the reverse strand, counting down.
CTGACCAGGGAGGTCATCTCTGGCCCTGTAAGGGACGCTGCCTCCAGCCTCAGCCTACAGGAAGCCCTGCAGCAGAGGGAGAGAGCACCTGCTTCCCAGACAGCCTCCAGGGTGAGAGACTGGTGTTGGCTGTCTGCTGCTGTTGAGTGCCTACCTGCAGGAGAGGGTAAGACCATCTGCCAGCCCTCTGCCTGAACTGTGGGATTGTGGCCTCTGGCAGTGACTGCTTTGCAGGATTGGGTCCCAAGAGTGACTCAGCAGTCCCTGCTTTCCACCTGACCAGGGAGGTCATCTCTGGCCCTATAAGGGACACTGCCTGTGGCAGCGGGCCCGCCACCAGTGGGGCGACATGAAAGGGGGTCACCCCTTTGGGGGAGCCACTTTGGGGGACAGATTGGGCGAGGGCCAGGTCTCTTGTTCCAGTTATTTGTATGTGGTAGGCATTTAATAATGGGGCTTCTGTTTTAATTTGTCCTGGGTGAGGACCTTTTATAATGTGTCTGGGCTTACCTGGAGATGGGGAGACGGGGCGTGTCCACTGATTGTGGGGCGGCAATTCTGGTGGTGGTGGGGAACAGAAGAAGTAACGTTGGCAGGACAGCGGGCCATTACAAGGGAAGGGGATATAGATAGCTGTTTCCCCTTCCAACTGTCCTGCCAGCTCTTTGACCTTGGGGAGCAGTGCCGACCACCCTTGGAACCTCTCCTTGCTCCTCTGTAATGCCAGGTCAGTCCAAAACAAATCAGAAACCATCTATGAGTTGATTCTGGATGAAGGCACTGACCTGGTATATATTACAGAGACCTGGTTGGGGGAGGCTGGGGGCCCAGTGTGGTCCCAGCTTCTCCCTCCAGGATACTCTGTTGAGGAACAGGTGAGTGACCGGGGCCAGGGAGGTGGAGTGGCTGTGGTCTATAAGAATAATATCTCCCTTACCAGGATCCCTGTTAGAGTGTCAGACCATATCGACTGTGTGTACTTACATTTCGGGACCAGGGATAGACTGGGGCTTCTGTTGGTATACCAATTACGCTGCTGCTCAACAGAGTCCCTAACTGAGCTGACGGACTTGGTCTGGGTTTGGTGTTGGAGTCCCCTAGGCTTGTGGTGCTGGGTGACTTCAATGTTCATTTCGGGACCAATTTGTCCGGGGTGGCTCAGGAGTTCATAGCGGCCATGACGACTATGGACCTATCTCAATTGGTCTTGGGACCCACGCACATTGCAGGTCACACGCTTGATTTGGTCTTTCACTCTGATCAGGGTGGTGTTCCGTGGGTGGGGACTCCTGTGATTTCCCCATTCTCATGGACATACCACCATCTGGTTAAGGTTGGACTCAGTCACACCCCACCTTCGCAGGGGTGAGGGACCTATTAAGATGGTCTGCCTGAGAAGGGTATTGGATTCAATAGGATTTCAAAGAAGCCTTGGAGGGATTTAGTGTTCTGCCAGCGATCCTGTTGATGTCCTTGCAGAGAATTGGAACAGCAAACTCACCGGGGCAGTAGACATGATCGCTTCTAAGTGTCCTCTCCAACCTGCTTCAAAATTGGCCCCTTGGTATATGGAAGAACTAAGGGGGCTGAAGCGGCAAGGTAGACGACTGGAGCGCAGGTGGAGAAAGACTTGGCTTGAATCTGACAGATTGCAACATAGAGCTCATTTGAAAATCTATGCTCAGGCAGTACGTGCAGCAAAGAAGCGATTCTTTTCTGCCCGTATTGCATCCGCAAGTTCATGTCCGGCGGAGTTGTTCAGGGTTGTGAGAGGGCTAGCATGTGCCCCTCCTCTCCTGAAGGGGAACCATCGATTACCTGCTGTGATGTTTTTAATGAATTCTTCGTAGAAAAAATCTCTCATATTTGGGTTGACTTGGATTCCGTCTCCACAATTACTTCCGTGTCTGATGTGGACGTGTCCAGCGACTGCTCTTATGTGGTTAGTTTGGTTCAGTTCCAGTTTGTGACTCCTGAGGATGTGGACAAGCTGATTGGAATGGTGCGGCCCACCACCTGTCCTCTTGACACTTGCTTACACTATCTGGCAGGGCGGTTGTTGTAGAGGGCCTGGTAGAGATTATAAATGTGTGTCTGAGGGAAGGCAGGATGCCTCCTAGTCTTAAGGAGGCAATTATTAGACCGCTTCTGAAGAAGCCTACCTTGGATCCCTCAGAGCTGAGTAACTACAGACCTGTCTCCAACCTTCCGTGGCTGGGCATGGTAATTGAGGGAGTGGTGGCCTCCCAGCTCCAGACAGTCTTGGAGGAAACTGGTTATCTAGACCCATTTCAAACTGGCTTCTGGGCTGGCTATGGGGTGGAGACTGCCTTGGTCGGCCTGATGGATGATCTCCAATTGGGAATTGACAGAGGAAGTGTGACTCTGTCATTTTGGACCTCTCAGCGGCTTTCGATACTATCAACCATAGTATCCTTCTGGAGCGTCTGAGGGGGTTGGGAGTGGGAGGCACTGCTCTGCAGTGGTTCCACTCCTACCTCTCGGGCAGGTTCCCAGATGGTGTCCCTTGGAGACTGTTGTTTTTCAAAATCTGAACTTTTGTATGGTGTCCCTCAGGGCTCCGTATTGTTTCCAATGTTGTTTAACGTCTACATGAAACCACTGGGAGAGATCATCAGGAGATTTGGTGCAGGGTGCTATCAGTATGCTGATGACACCCAAATCTATTTCTCCACGTTAGCATCATCTGGAGAGGGCATAACCTCCCTAAATGCCTGTCTGGAGTCAGTAATGGGCTGGATGAGGGATAACAAACTGAGACTGAATATGGAGGTACTCAGTATTGCGGGGTCAATATTCGGGAGACGATTTTGATCTGCCTGTTTTGGATGGGGTCACACTTCCCCAGAAGGAACAGGTATGCCGTCTGGGGGTGCTTCTGGATTCAAGTCTCTCCCTGGTGTCCCAGGTTGAGGCAGTGGCCAGAGGTACCTTCTATCAGCTTCGACTGATACGCCAGCTGCATCCGTTTCTTGAGATAGATGACCTCAAAACTGTGGTACATCTGCTGGTAACCTCCAGACTGGATTACTGCAATGCGCTCTATGTGGGGCTGCCCTTGTATGCAGTCTGGAAACTACAATTGGTTCAGAATGCGGCAGCCAGGCTGGTCTCTGGGTCATCTCGGAGAGACCATATTACTCCTGTATTAAAGGAGTTACACTCGCTGCCAATATATTTCTGAGCAAAATACAAGGTGTTAGTTATAACCTATAAAGCCCTAAACAGCTTGGGCCCTGGGTATTTAAGAGAACCTTGTCTTCATTATGAACCCCACCACCCATTGAGATAATCAGGAGAGGTCCATCTGCATTTGCCACCGGCTCATCTGGTGGCTACTCAGGGACAGGCCTTCTCTGTTGCTGCCCTGAGGCTTTGGAATGCGCTCCCTAGTGAAATAATAGCCTCCCCATCTCTGACAATTTTAAAAAGTCTTTAAAGATGCATCTGTTCACCCAGGCTTTTAACTGATTCTGTTTTGATTGTTTTTAATGTTGTTTTAGTATATTTTAAAAATTTTAAATTGCCATATTTTAAACTTCTTGTTTTTGTTTTTAACTAATGTTTTAATGTTGTTTTTATTTTGTTGTAAACCGCCCAGAGACGTAAGTTTTGGGCGGTATAAAAATATGTAAAATAAATAAAATAAGAATGAACCCAGAGGATGTAAACGACTATAGGCCTGTGGCCAATATTCCCTTCCTGGGCAAGGTGCTCAAGTGTGCAGTGGCTGACCAGCTCCAAACACTTTTGGAAGAAATGGACTATCTAAATCCATTTCAGTCGGACTTCTGGCCCGGTTTGGGGACAGAAACTACTTCAGTGACCCTGTGGGATGACCTGTGCAGAGACAGAGATGGGGGAGTGCAGCCCTGTTAATTCTCTTGGATTTCTCAGCAGCTTTCGATATCATTGACCATGGTATCCTTTTGGATGGGCTGGCCAAGTTGAATGTGGGAGGTACTGCTTGGAGGTACTGCTCGGAGGTGGTTCCGCACCAACCTCAAGGCCCATTTTCAAAAGGTGGATCTGGGGGATTACTGCTCAACCCCTTGGCAGTTATGCTTTGGGGTTCTGCAGGGTTCTATTCTTTCCCCTATGCTGTTTATCATCTACATGAAACCACTGGGAGATTGGCCTGAGATGTCATTAGTATATGGATGACACTCAGTGGAATCTCTTTTTCATCAGACACAGGTGAGGTGGTGACTGTCCTGAATGAGCGCCTGGATGCAGTAATGGACTGGATGAGGGTGAACAAGCTGAGTCAATCCAAACAAGACAGAAGTACTGTTGGTTGGTTCCTCTGACCAGGTGAATGATGTTCAGTCTGTTCCAGATGGGGTTGCACCCCCCTGAAGGACCAGGTTCACAGTCTGAGGGTGCTTATCAATCCAGTTAAGAGGTTCAAGTGGCCTCTATGGCTCAGAGCACCTTTTATCTGCTTTGGCTGATATGCCAGCTGCAACCTTACATGGATAGAGATATCTTGACGACAGTCATTCATGCTCTGGTAACCTCTCACTTAGGTTAATGCAATGCATTGTATGTGGGGCTGCCTTTGGAAGCAGTCTGGAGACTGTGTGACAACTGGACGTTTTGAACACATTACACTAGTGCTTCATCAGCTGCACTGGCTCCCAGTGTTTCCAGGCCCAATTCAAAGTGCTGGTTTAACCTTTAAAGCCCTAAATGGCTTGGTACCGGGCTACCGTAGAGAGCGCCTTGCCCTATATGTCCCAACCTGGATCTTAAGATCATCTTTGGAGGCCCTCCTCTGGGTGCCCCTGCCAAACAAGGTGAGGCGGGTAGCTGCTGGGGAGAGGGCCTTTTTGGTGGTTGCATCCCACTTATGGAATAGCCTCCTCAGTGAGGTCCACCTGGCTTCATCACTTTGTTCTTTTAGATGCCAATTAAAGATCTTTTTGTTCTCTCAGGCTTTTTAAATTTAAATTTTGGTTTTTAAAGTTGATTTTTAAACTGATTTTAAGAGTTTTTAAATTGCTTTGTATTGTATTTTGTGTATTCTCTCCCCGCCCCCTGCCCTTTTGGTCTGTTATTTAATGTGTTACGTTTTTATTTTATGTTTTAATTCTGTGTTGTGAGCCACCCAGAGAACAGTTTGTTATGGGGAGGCAAACAAAGTATATTATTATTTATTATAAATGGCCTAGGACTGGGTTATCTGGGAGAGCACATTCTTCAGCATGATCCCCACCATGCATTAAGATTATTGAGAGAGGTCCATCTCTGGCTGCTGCCAGCTCATCTGGCAGTGACTCAGGATCAGATCTTCTTTGTAGCTGCTCCTGGGCTGTGGAATGTGCTCTCTATAAATATTAGAGGCTTAAAGTATTTACTAGCCTTTAAAAGAGCTCTAAACACATTTCTTTTATCCTAGTTTTTAATAATTTTTAAAATAGTTCTAAACTGTTAATTTTAATAGTTTGTAATGAGTTATTTTCTGTTTTATTTATGTGAACTGCCTAGAGCATCTGGATGAGGTGTATAAAAATCTGTATATATATAATTCTCTAAGGCATTCCCGTGGCTAATCCTGTGCGTGGCAGCTCCCGCGAAAGTTCGCGAGCAGAAGCACTGTGGTGATTGGGCAGTGGAGATCCTATATGCAGATAGGGAGGAGGAGCCTGTGAATGTTAAGGACAGTTGGAATGCAACTTTTCTTGATTGTAGGAGAGGAGTGTATATAATACAATTAAATTAAAGGATTGTGGGCAGGAGTTTGTGGTCATGAGGGAGGAAAGAGCCCCTTCAGGAGAAGGAGACAGCTGTTGTGTGAATTAAATGAGGAAACAAGATGAACAAGATCCTTTAACTCAGGAAGGGGGAGAGAGGGAGGGGAAGAGCAAGTGGAGGAGGGAGAAAAAGAAGGGAGGGAAGGAGAGAAAGAAGGAAGGGTAAGGGACGGGCCTGAGCCTGCCAGCAACCTGAGGGGAACGAGCGGCTTGGTAGCACCTATTGGCAGCAAGGAAGGGCCCAATCAAGCGCTGCTGCTGTTTGGGGCTACCGAGGCCATTGTCAGAGGCAGGCAGGCAAGGGACAGGCCCAGGCCTGTCAGGGGCCTGAAGGGAACAAGCAGCCATAGCAGGGGTGGCTACGAGGAAGGGCCCGGTCAACCGCTGCCTCTTCTTTGTGGAAGAGCAGGGCTCGGGTGAGGGTGGGGAGGTCTCTGGGGATAGGGGGCTGCAGCTTGGCCAGTGAGCGCCAGCAATGCTGTAGCCACAACCAAGAGGGGTGAGGGGGATGGAGGAGTGTCCAAGAGGGGTGAGGGGGATGGAAGCAACAGGATGGAGGGGGAGGAGCAGGAGTGCGGCTCAGGTGAAGGTGGAGAGATATCTGAGGTGAAGGGGGCTGTGGCAAGGGGTGAGGGGAGCAATCAAGTACTAGCGTGCAGATGCTCTGTGCAGGTTAAGCTAGTTAATAAATAATACTCCTATATTGCACAGGTACAGAGTGCCTATGTATTATGTATGGAGAGATAAAACAGCATTCTGTCATATTTCACCTGATGTTCCCCCGTGCCACCACCTGTGGCTTCTCAAAGCTTTTGCTTTGCACTCTTTGTGCTAGAAGGGGCCTTGTTACATTCAGAATCACCTGCTCAGCAAGTGTGCCAGGTCCCCTCCTATCCCCCAGCAAATCTGTGGGGAAATGGCTACCTTGGCACAAGTAAAAGTTTGAAAAGACAAGAAACCTCAAGGTCACTGTTGGGTATTCCCACCCCCATCCACTATCTTTATAATGGGTTTTGCATTTGAATAGGAAGCACAGACTGACTTGATCAAATTAAGAACAAAGAGGGCTTGGTAAGCTTGGTAACGTCAAGCAGATCAGTCAGAATGTGGGGGGGGGTTGCAATTAATGGGCAGAGATGGTAGTGGGGAGTAAACTGTCCTTGTTGCCCTGGAAAGAGCTGTGAAAGGGGCCTCTGCCAGTTTTGGCTGGGGAAAGCTTTCCCCACTCCCAGGGAAGGTGAGATGTCTGTAAAGAGTAACCATTACAGTTGAATAGTTTAACTCCATGTCTTTGACGTAAATAGAAGAACAGGCTCGATCACACAGACCTCTTTTCTTACCTCCGGCTACTTCTGTTTTGGTCACTTTACCTCAGAACTGGTAGGCCTCAGTGCTCCTGCATGGCTTTTACCACCTTCTGGTCTTGTTCCTCATAGGAACATAGGAAGCTGCCTTATACTGAGTCAGACCTGTGGTCCATATGTATATCAGTACTGTCTACAATGACTGGCAGTGGCTCTCCTAGGTTCCAGGCAGAAGTCTCTCCCAGCCCTACCTGGAGATGCTGCCAGGGATTAAACCTGAGACCTTCTGCATGCAAGCATGCAGGTGCTCTTCCACTGAGCTGTAGCCCCATCCCCATCTAGTACTCACATGTAGCCTCCCATCCAAATGCAAACCAAGATAGATCCTGCTTAGCAAAGGTTCATGCTCACTACCACAAGACTCACCTCATAAGGTGGAAGGGCTGCTGAGTTCCAGATGGCCCAAGACATTTAACACAGTTGCATGATAGGCAGACACTTCACAGATGCAACTTGGGCTCGCATATGAGGGTGCAAGCAGCACCTGTTGATATTCTGCCTATACTTCAGCTGTTCCTGACAGCCAGAACTGAAGCACATAATGGCTCCGTTCCAGCCACCATTGCTACTGGCAGCTTCTGCTGCTGGCTGTGGCTAAGAAGCATGCCAGCCCTTTCCTGGATATGACTCTCGCACTGAGGTGCATCTATGCTGAAGAGGTGAAGGGAAGAGTGTTTCATTGGGCTTTGTGGCACTCCCTTCATGTGTTGGGAAGAACAGGCCTTTAACTTTTCAGGGATGAATGAATGATTAGCTAACGTAATATAGTTGTATGCCATCCTACAACTAAATTAATAATTTATGAAGGGTTGGGAACTGCATATAAATTCTTAAAAATACTTTTGCTTCTTAATTTTGCTTTTTTTGTTTTTTACAGCTTCGCTGCGTTGAAGATTTGCAGACTGTCCAAGTAATCAAAATCCTAAGATATGAAAAGAAAGTGGCTAAAATGTGTCTTCTAATGATAGCCACTTTTCTTATTTGTTGGATGCCTTATGCAGTGGTCTCTCTTCTAATAGCCTATGGGTATGGTCACCTTATAACTCCAACAGTGGCTATTATTCCATCTTTATTTGCCAAATCAAGCACTGCATACAATCCAGTTATCTACATCTTCATGAGCAGAAAGGTAAGCAGCCTACATAAGCATGGTGACACAAGTCACAAGCTCATATCTAATTTACTGGGCAACACAGAGCCTGTTCTCCCAGCTTTAGCACTTTGACTAATATTATCTCAAAAACATGTGTTTCTGTGTAGTGGTTATAAAGCAAATGAGAAAGGGTTAACTCTTCCTCCAACTTAGAAGGCAAGGCCCACAGAACTTGTATTGAAAAGAGGACTGGCTGGAACTTCTAGTAATCTGTGTAAGTTCAAAACAGTCTAAAGGTTGGGTTCCAAGGTGATACAGTACCCAACAGGGTGAATTTGCATTGTATTTGCAGTCTGCACACAAGCGCACTTTCTTTTCCATCCTTGGTTGCAACAAATTGAACATGACACTATAGATCCAGTTCCTGATTTAGAGCACCACCACAAGTCCTTCAGAAAGACTGAAGCTATGCTAAATAAAGGAACTGGATATATGATGGAATACTCGGGGGCAGGGGGAGCCGTGGGAGAAACAGCTTCCCGAAGTGGTTTTGTGAATTGGCTCACATTAGATAGCAGAAACATTTCATAGCAGTAATGGAAGCAGCTGAAATCATGGCCAATGAAACACTGTAAAACAATTCTTGCATGAAAGCTGATGTAGCCTAATTAAAGGGAGCCATTTTTGTGACCATTTTCACACCTCTCAAAAAGTGCTCTCACTTTTGTGACTTTTTTCAGTGGGGGTGAAGCTCAAAGACAAAACATTTTCACATTATGCAGGGCAAGTGTTGGAAGAAGAAATGTGTACCTGAAAATGTGGCAATGGGATATATTCTCCTTCCCACTCCATTCTTCATGAAGGCAATAAAAGGGCTTCCTTTGGCCTTGGAGACTCTGTTTTGATTTTGTGGAAATATTACTCAGGGCCAAGAGCCCTCTTATTACCCACACTCTGAGCGGTGAAAAAGAGCAAACACCTTGCCGAGGCAGCAGGGCTGATGTGCTCCCTCTTGCTGCACTGCACTAACAGTTCTTTGCACAGCAACACAGGAGCATCAGCCCAGCAGTGCCTTCTCCCACCCTTCCCTCTTCAGACTGGGAGCAGGTAGAGACTCTTTTTGCCTTCAGCAATGATGTCATGTTGCCAAATCTGATCAGCTAGGTCATGCTCACAATGTGACACCCTGCACCACAATTGAGTGGAATCACACTGCGAAGAAGAAGCCATGGTGGGTTAGGGTGTGTGTGTGGGTGTGCGCGCGCACTTTTAAAGGGGACACTGAAGGGAAAATACAAAGGGAGATGCAGTGGTTGTAAACAGCCACAAAGGAAACTGAAAAGGCTACCTTTGTGTGCCCCCCAAAAAACCCTAACCCTCCCCCCAAAAGCATGCTTTTTGCTCTAAAGATGCAGTGCAGTGCAAATCTTCAGGATACTGAAGTTATAGATGACTTGCATATCAAAAAGGTATTGTGTAATTACTCCATCTATGTTGGGGTGTTAGAACTTTATAAAACTGGTTAGCTTTTTACATTCCCACCACTTGTGGAACAATGCTAATATTTGAAAATGTATGATCAAAAGAGAGGGATACATACTTTATAGCATTATCCAAAATTTTGTTGGTGTAATTTAAAATTGGTTGTGTACAGGTATCTCCAGTTTTAACTAACTTGTCCTTTTGATTTCAATGGGACTACTTTAAGTGACTTTGCTCATGTCAGTCACTGAATTTATATCCCTCTTTGTCACTGAAAGAAAACATTGAATTCAACCATTTGAACACTGGATGTCACTATCATGTTCCTTTCTTTACAGTTTCGAGGATGCCTTATGCAGCTCTTCTGCTTTCGCCTCCTGAGATTCCAGAGGAGTCTGAAAGAGAGACCAGCAGTAGGGAATGAGAAACCAATAAGACCCATAGTCATGTCTCAGAAAGCTGGTGATAGACCAAAGAAGAAAGTGACTTTTAGCTCCTCCTCAATTATTTTCATTATCACCAGTGATGATGACACACTGCAAATAGATGACAGTAACAAGCACACTGGCACAAAAATAAATGTGATCCAAGTGAAGCCACTATAGCATGCGGCATACTACAGCTGTTGGAACTGGAGCAGATTTTGCCAACAAAACTATTTTGGCTTAAAGACTATCTCTGCAGCATATGTGGTATAATCAGAAAGCACTGTCTTGGAGGTGTGAAATTCAGAAGTAATTGAGTGACTGAAACTCTGTAAGCATGTTAATTATTGTGACAGTATTGAAATGTTTGGCTGGAAGATGGAATTTTTTTACTTAGAATATTTATTTTTCCATATTATGTGTCTCTTACCTAGCACTTGCATACCAGGGAAATAAAAGAGCTTCAGCATAGCCTCATTGATTTAAAAAAAAACACCCCAAACTGATGCGACCTCTTACTATGGTGTGATGTAACATGCTAGTTTGGTCTTGTGTACAGTACATGATGGCTCAAGTGATGGTCTTGGATTCACTGTAGGGGTATACACTGATGACTTCTGTAGGTCAAACTTATGACTTGCACCTAAGCAGAAGCCAGCCAAAGCCTGCACCTAAGCAGAAGCCAAAAGAAACTGGTTTTTTATACAGTTGTGTAACATGTCTATGTGGTATCTTTCACCTTAAATCTAAATGGATTATCTGCATGAGGTAACGTGCTATGATCATGCTATTGAGCTGCTTCCCATCTTACTTATAATCGTGCCCAAACCCTAGCCATGCAAGATATATTCAAGCAATAAAGGATAGCACCTAGGGCAACAAACTACAGCAAATTCTGAAATAAGCATGTACAATTTTGTAAGGACAGATGGAGCTGTCAGTCTTACTTTACCGGGAGGGATGGCAGATAACTTCAAAATGTGTAAATAAATATACATAGATTCAAAAGGCCAAACACTGCTAAGGAACTTACTTGCACAGGAATGCCTGTATATTATAGGTGAAGAGGTAAAATGACATTCTATCATAGGAACATGGGAAACTGCCATATACTGAGTCAGACCATTGGTCTATCTAGCTCAGTGTTGTCTTCACAGACTGGCAGCGGCTTCTCCAAGGTTGCAGGCAGGAATCTCTCTCAATCCTATCCTGGAGAAGCCAGGGAGGGAACTTGAAACCTTCTGCTCTTCCTGGAGCAGCTTCATCCCCTGAGGGGAATATCTTGCAGTGCTCACACATCAAGTCTCCCATTCATATGCAACCAGGGCAGACCCTGCTTAGCTATAGGGACAAGTCATGCTTGCTACCACAAGACCGGCTCTCCTCCCACATAACCTGGCCTTCTGTAATCTCTCAAAGCTTTCCATTTTGCTGCTCATGCTAGAACAGGCATTTTAAAGCTCAGAATAATCTGAACAAATGAGTCAGGTTTTTTTAATGTATCAATGGAGAATAGCTAAGTTATGAGGAGCAGAAGAGAACACAAAAAAGGCCTATTAAGGTTCAAACAAGAAATCCCAGAAATACTACTGTAACCCAACCAACCTAAAAGAGCTATAATATTTAATAAAAACAAAATGAAGCTATGTAAAACACCTACTCTGGTAAGTAATTTCTAAAAATCAAAATACATGTATACTTATTCATATAACAATCTAGTCCTATGTAGCTCAGTGCAAAGCCAAGTGAAAGTTTCTTGTTTAAAATCAATTGTGCATGAAGTCTATCCATACTCCTGGTTCAAATCCAAATGAGTAACTGTAAGACTTCAAACAAATCTCCTCTTTGCTAGTAAAAATCAAAGGTGTCGTAGAACAGTCCAAAGAATTCATTACATGATGCCAAACAGATTTTGACCTTTTGCAGTTGTCTTCAATGACAATTGTATACAAGTCATGCATACAGGTGGACCTCACTATACGTGGATCCAGCACCTGCAGTTTTGCATATCTGCGGTGGGGTAATTAACAGCCGACCTCGAATATGTTGGGTGGGAGGACTGTAGAAAGGGGGTTAATTCTATGTATCTGTGAGTTGGAGGTAGACAGAAATGATGTCGGTGGTCATTTCTGGCTGCCATTTTGTGGAGAAAAGCCATTTTATGGCGCTCTTTTTTAAAAAAAACCTATGGTTTTTCATGGAATTTCTGGGACTTTTGGACAGGGTGTCATTGGACTCCCAAAGGACCACAGAGCACTGTATGGCACTTTATTTGCCCCGTTCTTGCATTTTGGTGTGGGAAACTTTTTCCCCTTTTTTTTTTGTCTGGGAACTTAAGTTCCATGATCCCATAGACTTGATGCCTCATTATCCACAGTTTCATTACCCATGGTAATATGCAGGAAGTGAGGTACAGCTGTACAGATATAGTTTCTCATAGATGTAGATATTTAACTACTTAATGATCTTATGTTTCCTGCAGTACATTATGTATTGTAAACTTTTGTAGACATACTTGTCTTGGGAGAAGAAAAACTAGGAACAAATATTGGTCAAAGGATTCACATGACTCCAGAATTGGTAAATACAATGTCTTGACCCACCACCCGGGGTTATAAATTTATATACAACTGCCACTCAATTTAAAAAAATGAAGAAATTAAATTAACACAAAATCCTTTGGTTTACAGGGTTAGTTATGGGTGTGGCAGTTCCAACTGAACTGCAAAAAGTGAAATTCAATGGTCCATGATGCACATGTCATGGAGATATGGGACATGATGTCCAATCAGAGTTACTATACCGACCTACAGAAAAATAACCATGAAAACACAATTTAGTTAGCTCTTCTATGCTTTAATCGACTACCTAGCGGCAAGGGCTAGAATATTTGGTAATATGTGTCTCTAAGCCCATGAGTGCTGCAACCTCTTGTACTAATTGTGCTGATTATGGTTGTTGTCTGCTGAGGTAACCACTCATATACTCTGCATGTTACCAAATTCTTAAGCACTTCTGTAACACTAATCCCCACTTATGATTCTGTAGGCCAGTTAACTGGACTGGACATCAGGTCTCATATGCATATGAGCCATCGGATTTCTTTGATCTTTGCAATTCAAGTGGAGCTGCCACACGCATAACTACTAACACTGTAATCAAAGGTGTTCTGCTTTAATTGAATCTGTTGCATACAAATGTATGTAAGAACATAAGAACAGCCCTGCTGGATCAGGCCCAAGACCCATCTAGTCCAGCATCCTGTTTCACGCAGTGGCCCACCAGATGCCGCTGGAAGCCTACAGGCAGGAGCTGAGAGCATGCCCTCTCTCCTACTGTTACTCCCCTGCAACTGGTATTCAGAGGCATCCTGCCTCTGAGCCTGGAGGTGGCCTGTAGCCATTAGTCTAGTAGCCATTGATAGACCTCTCCTCTGTGAAGTTATCCAAACCCGTCTTAAAGCCATCCAAACTAGTAGCCAATACAACATCTTGTGGCAGAGAATTCCACAAGTTGATTATGCATTGTGTGAAAAAGTAATACTGTTCGTTGGACCTAAATTTCTTGTCAATCAATTTCATGGGATGACCCCTGGTTCTAGTGTTATGTGTGTGAGAGAGAAATTTCTATCCACTTTCTCCACACCACGCATGATTTTATAGACCTCTATCATGTCTCCCCGCAGTCATCTTTTTTCTAAACTAAAAAGCCCCAGGTGTTGTAGTCCTGCCTCATAAAGAAAGTACTCTAGGCCTCTGATCATTTTGTTGCCCACTTCTGCACCTTTTCTAGTTCTACAATGTCTTTTTTAGATGTGACCAGAATTGGACACAGTACTCCAGGTGTGGCCACACCATAGTTTTGTATAAGGGCATTATAATATTAGCAGTTTTGTTTTCAATCCCCTTCCTAATGATCCCTAGCATGGAATTGGCCTTTTTCACAGCTGCTGCTGTGAATTGAACCCTAATGGGATTTTTTAAAATGGTTGAACCCTAATTTTTTTAAAAAGAGAAAAGTGCTTCAGGGAGGACCTAGTTTACTTATTTCTTTGTCATATTTATATACCACCCTATATAAAATCTCAGGGTGGTTTACAGTTTAATCATTATTATTGAAGTGTGTGAAACGGTACAGGGCAAACTTTTGGTGCCCACTGCTCACTCAAAAAATTTCTAGTGTCAGCTCTAAAAAAAGAAACCTATAACAAGACTACATTAAAAACAAATTGTTCTGGTAAGAACTATTCTGCCTTTTTTACTTTCATTATAATCTTAATTTGTAATCACCATCCTCACAAGTTAGCCCACTTGCTTCTCAAATGTTTACATGTCCACCATCTTCAATTGGGGTGGATGACATCATCACAAATTATGCCATTGAGGTGTCCCTATGGGTCCCTACAACTGTACCCAATTTGGTTCATATTGGTCCAGGCATTGTGAAATTGATGGGTGGGACACACAGACACACACACAGAACACCGAGTGATCTCATAAGCTTACTTTCCTTAAGGAAAGTAGGCATAAATAAATAAAAATTCCAGGGCAAATAGAACAAGTGCTATTGGCACTTCTAGATGTGGCATTTCTAGACCTGCCCAGTGGAATACATTACACAATGATTTAACCCAGGCCAGTTCAGAAGCATTTTCAGTTATTGCAACAACACTAATTATTTCCAGTTATTACAACAATGATAAAGAAATATTCCATACTTTGAAGAGGCCACAACCCTACTGAGTTAGTTCAGCTAAACAATGTCTTGCTAAGGCTTCCAAGTAAGCGTCATAGTTGCACAGAGATTTCAATCTGTTTCTAATGCCCAAGCCTACCATACTTGAAACTGGACCACATATAGGGAAGGAGAGAAACATGCTGGTTGCTCATGCTTTAATGCTATACAATAATGGCTTAGTTCCCATTTCTTCAAGGGAGAAAGTTGATGAATAGCACTGTCTACTGACAAAGAGCCCCTGGTGGTGCAGTGGTAAAACTGCCGCCCTGTAACCAGAAGGTTACAAGTTCAATCCTGACCAGGGGCTCAAGGTTGACTCAGCCTTCCATCCTTCCGAGGTCGGTAAAATGAGTACCCAGAATGTTGGGGGCAATATGCTACATCATTGTAAACTGCTTAGAGAGCTTCGGCTATAGAGTGGTATATAAATGTAAGTGCTATTGCTACTGCACACTGCATGGTAACTAGGGATGTGCACTAATTTATTTTTTCTATTTGGGCTCAAATTTAATCAGCCAGATTCGTTGCGAGTGCGAATCTGACCCCCCATCACCCCTGACTCAATTTGGATCTGAATTAATCTGAATATGAATTAGGGGGGGAGGGGTTCCGGGAGCAGCAGAGAAGGTTGGGTGATAGTGCCCAATGGGTGGCAGCTACCACTCACATTTCAAAGAAATTGGCCAAGGGTGATTTTTGAACAATTTTTTTGTTTATGCATTTTAATTTTCCCCATAGGGAATAATGGGGATTTCAGCAGCCCCGTAATTCAATTTGGGTGGTGCCAGGGTGGCCCAAAGTGGATTGTGGTGTAGTGCACATGGGGTGCCAACCACTCCCCAAACCACCAGTCCATAGGGTACTGGGTTCTGTTCTTTTCATTTTTTGAGATGTTCTGAGTAGATTATTTGGTGCAAAGTTATTCTGAGTGGATTCTTTGGTCATTCATCATTTTGCACCAAAGATTCCACACAGAATTCCACACCTCAAAAATTGAAAATAACAACCTAGTAACCCATGGGCTTGTGGTTTGGGGGGTGGTTGGCACCACATCAGCACTACACCACAACCTGCTTTGGGCCATCCACTCGGAGTTATGGGGCTGCTGAAATCCCCATTATTCCCTATGGGGGAAAATTAAAACGTGCAAATTTCCAAAAAAAATTGTTTGTTTTTTTAAATCACCCCTTGGGCCAATTTCTTTGGAATTTGGGTGGTAGCCACTAACCATTGGGCATGACCACCCAACCCACTGTGGCACTCTTAGGAGGTACCCACAGGCAGAAATGGGCACTCATGTCCCCATTGTCCCCTATGGGTGGTGCAGTGCACATCAACAACAACCAATATTTATATACTGCTTTTCAACAAAGGTTTCCAAAGATCACACACCACATCCACTGTGTACCCGCTCCACTCCAACAGAAATGTAATTGATCTATACAACAGTGCAAAGCCATGAAATGCACTGCCCCCACCCCACAAATGCAGGATAACAGCAGCAACCCGCAATCAAGTGTGATGGTGCAGACTACTAGGACTGGCATCAAATGCCCTCCCCCCCAAACGCATTTCATCAACAAGAACACAACAACAACACTACACATATACATGCAAAGCTGAGAACTGGGAGTTCTGCTTTGGCACCCAGCCTTAAACAGATTAAATTCAGATCCCTGGACACAAAAACAGGGCTGGCAGTTGAACAGCAAGTTTACTCACCCCCACCCTCCCACCCACACAAGTATAAGAGAGTGATGAGACAATGACGGCACGGATTTCAACAAAAAAAGTTCTGCAACGGAACGGAGCCCATGGCAACAACAGAACCTATTGTAATGTAAACAATCTAGTTTGAATAAAATGGTGATGGTTCTTGAACACACAAGTCACAATATGACCCAATCTTCATTGCAAAGAGAAGAAGACACACACAGAGAGAAGCTGTGCCCATCCATGAGGTTACCAAAATACAGGTACAAGCCCAACGACAAACCAAGGCACTTGAATTAAGTACATACATATACTGCTAGTGATTATTAGTGATGGAGAAGGCTAATAGGCTGTGCGAAAGGGTTTGGGTTTCGGTTATGTTTTGCCATGGCCTCAGAATGCTTTGTCCTCTGTGTGACAGACAGGCTGACACATGTGAAGCAAGCTCATCCTTGGCCACAGCTTGGGGGTGGGGGTGTCAGGGGTCAGGAGAAGTAAGTGTGTGTGTGTGTGTGTGTGTGCGCGTGCTGCTTCAGTCACAGTTCTTCCATTGGGGAAAGACAACAAAGCAAAGTCGCATACAAACATTAAAGAAACAAGTGCAAAGCCATATTACAAATTCAAACAAAGAAATCAAATCATCATATTCATCATTCATAACAGCATCAGTGAATCAATGAAATCAATTCATATCAGCAGGTAAGAACTTCCCAACAAAAACGAAAAACACCCTTCTGCCTGCCTGCCTACCCACCCCACCCCAGCCCACCAGAACCTCTGATGGATAGTCGAGATGTACACAGAACCGCGGGGAGGGGAGGCTCAAAGGCTGCGGAGGTGCCACTTTAAGGGTGGAGGAGTGTGCACTTACCCCTCCTGCTGCTTTCCCCCCGCCAGCGTCCTTTTTTTTGAAAGCTAATCAGGGCAGCAGCATACCTCTCTGCTGCCCCGTTCCCCCTTTGGCCGGATATGATCGGGAGTCCCTGACGTGCCCACAGGTGTATGGGGACTTTCAGCCATATCTGGGCAACGGGGCAGCAGGGAGGTATGCTGCCACCCCGATTAGCTTTCCAAAAAAAGGACGCTGGCAGGGGGAAAGCAGTGGGAGGGGTAAGTGCACACTCCCCCGCTCTTAAAGCAGCACCCCCGTTGCTGTTGAACCGGCGGAACCGCTGGTTCTTCGAACTGGTTTGGAGGCCCATAAAGGGCTTCTGAATCAGTTCCGTGCACATGCCTAATGGATGGGTGGTACTGCTGGGCACCACTACACCACCTATTTGATAATCCTTCCATCTGCCTCCTACCCCACCCTCCCCCCTCCCCCCTAGCCAATGTTGGCACAGTTACCCCGGCAACAAAAGATTTGAATAGAAACAAGCCAATCTGGAACCAAGATTCATCAGCCAATCATTCACACTTGTAAGTCACCAATCCGAAGCTTGGAGGGTGGGATTTTCAATTTTTCTTGTAGGGAAACAAAATGGAGAGCAAGAGAGAGAGAGCCACGAAATTGAGGTCCGAATCTCCACTAGTCCTTTGTCTTGTTGAATCCATACCGAAATCTACCAATTAGCTTTCTATATACACAGTTTATAAAAGATATAGATAACTCATCAGTTCAGTACAATCATAATTGAACAGAAATGTACTGATGTGCTTTTAAATCTTCCAGATGTGCTTTTAAATCTTTGGAAGCTCTGTTTCCTAGTTACAGCTGCTATTTGTTTTCTCATCATTCCTTTGGAACAATGAAGAGCCAATATTGAATGTGACAATATTATTCATTCTTTCCTGCAAGACCCATCAATTGTGTCTGTGAAGTTACCTAAAGCTGGCAGAAAGTTATACCAGTGCAAATGCTTAGAATGAGGCTATCTTTGATATTGGGAACATGCACCAGGAATTTTTTCAAGGAGGCATTTCCTCCAAGAGAGTAGAAGTGCAGACTGTTTTAAAAGTGTAATTCTAGCTAAACACTTTGGGCTGCTTCTTCTTTTTAATATGAATTGTTCAAAGGTGGTAAAGAGCTATCCTACTGGAAGAGCTTCTGGTCTGATTTAGCCAATTGGTTCTTACAGGGCTTGTTTTGATTGTCTTAATTGTGGCTAACTTATTTACATTTTAAATGTTCTATATTGCTTTTCATATCAACTGTATTTAAAATAAGCTACCCTGAAGAAATAAATGTCTTGTAGTATGGCAGCTGAAACAGAGCAGAAGAAAAGTAAGCTAGAGGTTCGTGGATTGAGGTAGTACGCCAGTCCTAAGAGCAGTAAACTTCTGGTATGAAGAAGTGAGCTTACCAGTGTAACGTGAGCCTGCAAGTCAGCCATGCTGCAAAACTCTTAGGACAGCAAATCCCAAATAATATGCTGGGGAATGTTTGTGTGCCATGAGAGAACGGCTAGTATGATGCTGTGAGAAAGAAATTCGTTAAAGAATCTGTGGGCCCTTCTGTCACAGAGGAAGCTGCCAGATAAGTTGTCCAATTCAACCCAATGCACAATTACTTGCTTCCAGCAGAGGCTGATCAGAAAAAGGCAAGGCCGATCATGCAGAGACCCAGCAGGCAGCTCCCTCTGTGGATAGGTGGACCATTTAGTCATGTTCATTGCAGAAATGCTGTACACTTCTTGTTTCCTTGGGGGTACATTATCTTCCAACTGGCACAGAAAAAAGGTACAGTAGACTCTAATGTCCAGCCATTTAATGTCACAGGATCACACACTTCCTCTCACCGGGTGTGACACTAGCACTCTATTGGCCAAGCTTATATTACAAAACTAGCTGGTGTTTAAGGCAGCTGTTGGGATGGATAACATGGTTATTCTGTGGCTGTATATTCTGGGGAAATGTTAATTTTCAAAGTAAAAAACCTAGAAGCTGTATATTGTAAAAGGCATTTAATGAAATCTCTAGGAACATAGGAAACTGCCATATACTGAGTCAGACCATTGGTCCATCTAGCTCAGTATTGTCTTCACAGACTGGCAGTTGCTTCTCCAAGGTTGCAGGTGGGAATCTCTCTCAACCCTATCTTGGAGAAGCCAGGGAGGGAACTTGAAACCTTCTGCTCTTCCCAGAGCGGCTTCATCCCCTGAGGGGAATATCTTGCAGTGCTCACACATGAAGTCTCCCATTCAGATGCAACCAGGGCAGACCCTGCTTAGCTATGGGGACAAGTTATGCTTGCTACCAAGCAAATAAATCAGCTGTAACCCACAGAGCTCCGCAATGGACTGGTTGAGGTATGTGTATGATGTTGTATTACACAATTTTAAGTACTCAGTGATGCACTCCAATTACTGACACCCTGCATATAGCTATGTCCTATCTTCCGAGGAAGCTGCACATTGCATCTCTGGATAAATTACTGCTCTGAGCCTGTGTCCTTTCAAGATGCATGTGCAACAGTGGCTCATCCTAAAATACTGATGATGGGCTTCTTTAAAGGCGGGGAATTCTCACTCTTTCATACTTCTGCATTCTCCATGGGCCAAACCAGACATGACGTTAATCACATCATTAGTCCTGGAATGTTTGGTATTTTTCTTTTGTAAAAAACATGAGACTGTGTGTGTGTGTGTGTGTGTGTGTGTGTGTGTGTGTTTGTGTGTGTGTGTGTGTCTCTGTCTGTCTGTCTGTCTGGAACAGGGCTGTGATGGGGTGTCTTAATACCCCCAAGGATGTCCATGGTACAGCTGGAATAGTCTCAGACTTGGCAAAACAAAATCATGAGCTAACAAACAATTTGATATATTTGGAGAGTTATTAAGAAATCCTAGATTACTTGATTTGGAAGGATTTGATAGAAGGTTCAGATGGCATTCATATTTGTGGTATGACAAAAGTAAAATACATAAAGATTTTTTGGATCACTATGTAAGAAGGAGTCTAATGAGAGTGTGGGTAAAATATAAAAAATGGCTGGAACCTAAAACTCCGTTATGGTTATCCCTGATTGAAGCTTTAGTACGTAAAGAGACAAATATGCAACCGCAATGGGGTACCTATAGGGATCTGTTGTTCTTTAAAGAAAAAGGCTGTAAGTTGAAAAATCTAATTGAAGTACAAAATTTTGTTAGTAATTGGTTTCAGTACCATCAGTTAAATGTAGTTTTTAAGAAGGATGTCAAACTTGGATTTGAGGATCAAATGTTGAGATTTGAGAAGGAGCTATGTGAAAATGATGAAAAATTAGTGTCTAAGATGTATAAGCTGTTGCTTTTGGAGGAGACAAGAGATGAAGTGGTTAAAACATCTATGATAAAATGGGCTCAAGATGTGGGTTATAATATAGATATGGCAGCTTGGGAAAAATTGTGGAAAACTGATTTAAAGTTCACTGCATGTTACACCTTAAAAGAAAATTATTATAAGATGATGTACAGGTGGTATTTGACGCCTAAAAAATTGGCGATAATGTATAAAAATGTTTCAAACAAATGTTGGAAATGTGGATATTGTGAAGGAACTTTTTTTCATATGTGGTGGTCTTGTAGGAAGGCAAAGGCCTTTTGGGACATGATATATAATGAGTTTAAAAAAAAATTTTAAATGACATTTCCTAAGAGCCCAGAATCCTTCCTGCTGGGAATAACGCAAGGAGAGTTTTCCACAAGAAATTTAATATTCTTCATGTATGCAACCACGGCGGCCAGAATAGTATATGCACAGAAATGGAAGGACAATGAACTGCCCTCAAAAGAAGATTGGCTGATAAAAATTTTGGAATATGCGGAGATGGCAAAACTTACAGTACTGGTAAGAGATCAAAATTTGGAAGGTTTTACAGAAGATTGGAAACCATTCTTACTGTACTTAAAGAACTATTTTCCTAATATTGATTTTTCAACCGGGTTTGAAATTTAGCAATATTAGCAGGTTGAGTAGACTAAAATCGAGTTTGGTAAGGTATAGGATATATGTTTTGAATTATCGTAGCAAGGGTTAATCGTATAGTTAGTGATTCGTGCTGATTAGTGAGCTGGAAGTCAATTTTTATGTCTAATGTTTGATGTAACGAGATTCTTAAGATATTGTTAAAATCAATAAAAAATTTAAAGCTAAAAAAAAAAAGATATATTTGGAGAGTTCAAAAGTGCTTGACCCAGATGTAGCAGCACTTCATTCCTCTAGTTGCCTTTTGTCTGCGCAGTCCTCTATGGAGGATAATTCCAATCCCATCTTTGATTTGGAGACAATGCCTGATACCCTAATGTTGGCTCAGGAAGCCCTCTCAGCAAGACAAGCTGCACTCAACCCACTTACTAATGTATATTCATCTCATCACAAACCATGTGTATCCATCTTACCACAAACAAATGAGATTTCTTCCCAAGTATGACCTGATGTGGACTTTATGACAGAGAATGAAAGTTGGATCACCAGGACCTAATCCATGGCTTGCTCTTGCCTGGGAGTGTGAAATGGACTCACACGTTATTTATGATGCCCTATCTGAACCCAAGACACATGTCCAAAAAGGCGTTAAGTCCCTGGATCAAGAGATTGAGGTTAGGGCATGGGAGGATATTCCCCAGGCCCTCGCTCCAGTCAGCATGATTTCCCAAAGTCCTCTATCCTCAACAAGAACAGACAACAATTATATGCTCTCCATCCATTCATGACCAAGCCAGACTCAACCCAGATGCTATAGCCAAGAGAACACCAGTGGAGGAGGACCCCAAATGACTATCAAGTTGTCAAACTATGAAACTCCTGTCTTGGAATGTGGCAGGATGGGCTGCAGAGAAGAATGATGGCCTTTTAAAAGATTGTTTGTCTAAATCTGATATCATACTGATGCAGGAGACTTGGATGATGGCAGATATAGGACTGGAGGGCTATGTGTTCTATGAGTTGAAAGCTACTCCTGCGTCTTATCAGGGTAGAGCCAGAGGGGGGTTGGGCTTATTTATCTCCACCAAATTGTGAGCAGAGATGGATGAGTTGGCATCATATCTCCATTTTGCCAAATCTGTTGCTATTAAGATGAAGGAATACAACATTCTGGTTATAAATGTATATATTCCACCACAGAAATTGCATGCTAGTATTAAGGAGCTTTGGGAGGGCCTTAGACATTATACTGATAACCTCTTGAGACAATTCCCAAATTGTTACTGTATACATGGAGGTGATTTTAATGCTAGAATGGGCCAAATGATGTTTGTTTGTATACAACTTACCAAAATTATCCTCCAGAAATAGATTGCCTACCGCCATTACAAAGACGGCAGTCTAAAGACCAGGTTTGCAACCTAGTGGGTCTGTATTTGGCTCGTGTAATGAATGTACTAGATATGTTTGGGCTAAATGGAGCTATGGTTAAGGATACAGTGGGTGAATTTACCTGCTGATCCGAGCTAAGAGCGAGTGTTCTGGACTATGTATTTGTATCATGAAATGTGCTTAAGTTTCTGATTAAATTTAGCATTGAGGGACAAATGGATAGTGACCATCTCCTGCTGTCCCTTATCTTAGAGACACCGGGAGATGGGGTTCACTTTGAGGAGGTTCCCCAGTTTGACCATTGTGAAGGTTCCCGATTAATAAGGGCCAAATGGTCTCTCCAGATAGAAAAGCACATCAAGGATATTTTTTGCAGTAGATGACCCCTTACATCTCCATACACTTATTTTGGCAGAGCCCCCAAATGCAGGCATCCTTACCCACTATCAAACCCTTGTCCAGAAGATTCAGCATTGTTTGGCCCAGGCCACCAAAACGGACTCCAACAGAGGATGCAAATCCCATAGCTGGTTTGATCACAATTGTATTCTAGCCAAAAAAGATCTGGTTACAAAATGTAAACTCTACATGGCCAATGCAGATGTGGTGACAGCCCAATAAATTTTAGATAGAAAGAAGCAGTATAAAGCATAGATAAGGGGGGAAGAGAACTGCAACAAGGGAAGCCTGGGAATGGTTGTATGCTGCCCCCAGAATAAATGATTAGAGAACATTCTGGAGGATCGTGTCGGCCAGTCCCAAAGGGAGCTCCCTTCAGTTGGGATGTCATATTTCGGCAGACACTTGGGTGACATACTTTAAGACTCCATATCTGGCCAACTGTATTAGGGTACACCCCTACCATGTCATTTGGATGCGGTTCCCACTTGGCCTCTGGTCACCTCTCAAGAAATTGCTAGTTTAGTGGCCCAACAAAAACCAGGCAAGGCACCTGGAGTGGACCTGATCCCTGCGGAGTTATTAAAAGCAGATCATGATTGGTGGGCCCCAGTTTTGGCAAATCTCTTATTCTATATTGATCGGGTAGGTTGTATACCGGAAGAATGGAACACAGCTGTTATTGTCCCTATTCATAAGAATGGGCAGCACTCCAATCCATCTAATTATCGTCCAATAAGCTTGTTGAGCTTAGTTAGCAAAGTGTATGCTAGACATCTTTGTAACAAGCTTATTGATTGGGAAGAGCAAGATAACATCCTTAGAGATGGACAGGCTGGCTTTCGAGTTGGTCGATCTACATTGGATCAGGCCCTGGTTCTAAGACACTTAGCAGAAAAGTATACCAACAATTCCTCCTCCTTATATGTGGCATTTATTGATTTCAAAGCTGCTTTTGATTCTATCCCTAGATCTCAACTCTGGAGCAAATTGGCCAATACCTCCATAGACCCACAATTACTCTTTCTCATCCATATGCTACATGAAAACACCTTATTGAGAGTAAAGTGTAATAATAATAAAGGCCACCTGTCTGAACCTGTTGCTACACAGAAGGGGGTTAAGCAAGGATGTATTCTAGCTCCCTTTCTGTTCAGTTTTTATATTAATTTCTTAATCCACCTCTTAGACAATCCTGACATCCATCAGCCTAAGCTAGCTGGTAGACCCATCTCGATTTTACTTTATGCCGATGATGTGGCCATACTATCAAGAACGCTAGTTGCTATGAGGAGGGTGCTATGAAAACTCACACAGATCTGTGAAGATGAGTCGCTAGTTATAAATAGACAAAAGACCAAGGTCATGGTATTTGCCAAGAGACCAAAATAACACACATGGCAAATTAATGGCTGCAGGGTTGAGCAGGTTAAGACCTATAAGTACCTGGGTCTAGTTTTTCATGCAAAAGGTTCATGGGGCCCACAATATGAATACATGGCAGCAAGTGCGCAGTGGAGTGCATCTGCTGTACTCAAATTCTTTCACACTAATGGGGACATTACATTACTGTGGCTGTTAGGGTATATCAGGCTAAAATACTGACACAAATGTTGTACGGGTTCCAGATTTGTCCCACCTGTAATTTTAAGCCCTTAGAAGTGGTTCAGTCTGGATTTCTTCATGCCATTTTCCAAGTCCCCAGATGCATATCAAATGCTATCTTGCATTTAGAAACAGGGTTGACCAGAGTTGAGGCACAGGCGTGGCTTCATACATTTAACTACTGGCTTAAAGTATATGCCTGCCCCCAGGGCCTTGCCCCCTTGATTCTGAAAGATGAGTTTCACTCATCCTGGTGCAAGAGCTTCTATGACAATTTGGGCAAATATGGCTTCTCACTGCAATATTTATTGGCTTTGAGTCATGATGCTGCCAAAAAAAAAATTAAACCGTGTGTGGCAGAGATGGAGAAGCAATTGGATTTAAGTCTGGTTACCACCAGTAGAACTTTAGGTGGTTTTTCAAACTGCCCCCGGCCAGCTGCATACCTCACCCACTTGACCACCTTAAATCAGAGGAGAGCTTTTCACTGGCACAGTGTAATGCCTTGCCTTCTGCCATTTTGGATGGCAGATTTAAGGAGATACTGCTAAGGTTATGTCCATGTGTTTCAGGTGACACTGAGTCTGTCTTACATGTTCTTTTACACTGTGCCTATTATAGGGACATTTGTACTATCTGGATTGAGCCATTTTTTTTAAAAATAGGCCTGGTCAATCAGAAGAGTATTACATCTATCTTTTGGCGGATCAACATGCAGTTGTCACAGTGGGGACAGCAAGATTCTGTGCAGCAGCCTGTAAACTGAGACGGTATCAACTGAGTAGTTGTAACTGAGATTTTTGTATAACCTGATGTGTTGTTATCTAGTTTTACTGTTTTGATTTTGTTTTGTTTTATGCTGATTTATATTTTGGTGTGTATATTGACTGGTCATTGACCATAATAAATTACTTACTTCATACCCCCAAACTCTGCCATCGGCCCAATCCAGACCACTCACACATACATGCAATTGACACAAGAAAAAGCAAGCACTCCACAGCCAATTACGTGATAAAGTCATATCTAATCCCAAGAGGAACACTTTTCAGATATAAAAGTGAACTGGTGTGCCTTAAATTTTAACATAGAGAAAGTGTGTCTCAGCTATCAGAGGTCTGAGAAACTACTGCCTTAGCAGGCCAGGCAAAAATGGTTTGTTACCATTTTAGGGAACAAACTGGACACCTGTCAGGGACAGATAAAGCTCTGCCAGCATGTACCTAGATTGCAGACGGACCATAACTCAGTGGTAGAGCATATGCTTCGCATGCAGAGGGTTCTAGGTTCAGTCCCTGGTATCTCTACTTTGTGGGGGGAAAGATTAGGTTGAGTGTTTGCAAAAGACCGCTCTCTACCTGAAACCCTAAAAAAATCGCTCTCTGCCCGAAACCCTACCAGTCAGAGTAGGAAATACTGAGCTAGATGGACTTGCAGTCTGACTCAGTATAAGGCAGCTTCATAGATGCAATTACTTTGATGCTCCTTTCCTTGACAAAGCACTCTATAGGTGCTTAGCATCCACAATACCTTTTTCTTTCTCTAAAAACAGGAAAATGGCCTCCCAAGTCTGAAGTGAAAGGCATACGTGACAGGTTAATAGGTGCTTCTTCAGCTGGGCACAAAAGCCAGGCAAACAGAACACCTGCCCAGTTATTATGATTCCTGTATTATAATAGCAACCTCCATCTATTTGTGACAGTTTAGGGCACTTTCTGTGATTATACAGCTATGTAGGAGTCAAAGCACAGATAGATTTGCCAAAAGACAGTAAAATAGTGAAGAAGAGAAATGAAAGTCAGAAAACAAGAAATAGGGCAACATCTCGGGTCACAACCTTTGAGACCTCCCTAGCTACTGGCTGAGTTGTTCTAACATGCAAGACTAGAACTCAGAGCTGCTATGGCTCTTGCTTTGTGTATATAAAAGGAAACATGCTTGCTCTAGGGCACCGGTTGGACCAAAATAGTGTCACGGAATGGTCATGAGCATTCTGAAAAACTCAGGAACTAAATTTGTTAGCACCAGGCTGTGAATGCAGAGCTGTGAGGATACTGAACTCTCACTGTGTTGAGTGGGTTGGTGTCCTTGGACCCCATTCCTCTCAATATAATGAGTTACCATTTTATATCTTATTTTATTTAAATAGCACTGATCCTGCCAAATAGTGCTCAGGACAGTTTACACAGTAATAATGTCATTTGAATATAGGAAAAACCACCATTTTAAAATTACTTAAATTGATGTTTAAAAGGTGAAAGCAGGAGGGAAATGGGAAAGATACATTAGAGGGAACAACTTGTTATCTGGACCTGTGAATTGATACCAACAGTTCTCTAAAGGAGAAATTATTTGCAAAATCTTAATATATACATGGAAATGAAATAGTAGGATTCAATAATATTGAATATCATTTAAATTACAGCTCAAAACAGAAATAAACTTGAGGAGATTTGTTTGGGCTGTGTCTGTACCCTGGTTCATGGTCTTTGGAAAACTAAGCAATCTTGTACATATAAGGCAGCCTTATATGTACAAGACTGCTTATTATCCCACTTTTCCAAAGAGCATGAACCAGGGTAAGGCTTGCTTCAGTATAACATTCTTCCTAAAACACTCTAGCAGTTGGACCTGTGTATGTGTGTATAAGAAATTTACAGGGAATGAAACTGCCTCTCAATGTGTCCTTCCTCTGTTTCAGTCTCAGATGAAAGTTAATATAAACACCAGTGACAGCCACATGCATGCTGTTAAATTGGAATAGGCAACAGTTACAATGAATTTCTAGCATTTATCAAAGTGCAGGATCTCCCTCTAGAGGTAAATTGATCTCCTTGCAGTAGAGAATAAAACAAGCAGCGGGAGCAAAATATAGAGTTCTCTTTTCCCCTAGATATCCTTTGCTTTTTTACTTTCTATGAATCACTCTTGATTTATAAGAAGTAAGCCAGCCAGTAGAAGGATTAAAAATATGGATACCGTGATATCAACAGAAGCTTGAGTACTAATACCACCACACCAATTTTTGGACATTTCTATGTTACCAGTTTCCCCTGCAAGTCCTGCTATGCTGCCTCCTCGTGCCTCTGTGTGTGTTCCTGGGAGGGATGAGCGAAGTACACCGGGAGGTATACTCCCAGTAGGGTCACCCAAAGCACGAAGGCAATAC
This sequence comes from Hemicordylus capensis, assembly GCF_027244095.1. Classification (NCBI taxonomy): domain Eukaryota; kingdom Metazoa; phylum Chordata; class Lepidosauria; order Squamata; family Cordylidae; genus Hemicordylus; species Hemicordylus capensis. The sequence goes on along the minus strand of NC_069657.1, from coordinate 385,559,240 downwards.
CAGCTGCCCAGCTAAAGCAAGCAGGCACCTACGTAGGGCAGCAGAGATATAGGAAGGTGCTGGAGACGGACGATCACTTCAGTGATGACAAAGGCATCATTTCATACTGCACAGGAGAAGGCAATGGTAAACCACTCCTGTATTTTACCAAGAAAACCACGTGGATAGACAAAATAGAATGATTGTCAACGGGAGAGGAGAGCTGGTCTTGTGGTAGCAAGCACGACTTGTCCCCTTAGCTAAGCAGGGTCTGCCCTGGTTGCATATGAATGGGAGACGATGTGTGAGCACTGTAAGATATTGCCGTTAGGGGATGGAGCCGCTCTGGGAAGAGCATCTAGGTTCCAAGTTCCCTCCCTGGCATCTCCAAGACAGGGCTGAGAGAGATTCCTGCCTGCAACCTTGGAGAAGCCGCTGCCAGTCTGTGTAGACAATACTGAGCAAGATGGACCTATGGTCTGACTCAGTATATGGCAGCTTCCTATGTTCCCATGTTGTTTCTATGTATTGCTAGATGATGGGTTTCTCAGGTCAGATGGTACTCAACACGCTACTGAGGAAGAGCTGAGGGTCTCTCAGAATACCGATGGTGCTTATGACACAGTTAGATTAAAGCCTTTTGGATGTCTAGCAGCTGATGTTGCTATGCGGGAAAAGAAAATCTGAAGCTGCAAAGACAGAATTACAATGGGAACATGGAATGTAAGAAGCATGAATATGGGAAAGCTCGACACAGTGAAAGATGAAATGAATTGACTACAGGTTGACATCTTGGTCATTGGTGAATTAAAATGGATTGGAATAGGACACTTTCTGTCAGAAAATCACACCGTTTACTACTCAGGACACCAAAAACAAAGAAGGAACAGTGTTGCTTTCATATTCAGGAAGGATATAGCAATGACAGTACTTGGGTACAATGCAGTCAGTGACCAATTAATATCAATTAGATTTTGCGGACAACCTGTTAACATGACAGTTTTTCACGTCTATGCCCCAACAACTGATGCAGAAGAAGAGGAAGTTGATGAGTTCTATGCTCAAGTTCAGTCTGAAATTGACAGAACATGCAAGCAAGATGTGCTGCTGGTGGTTGGAGACTGGAATGCTGAAGTTGGAAATGGTAAGGAGGAAAACACAATTGGACTGTATGGCCTAGGAAACAGAAATGAAGCAGGAAAATGATTTATTAGTTTCAGCTGAGCCAATGATCTCTTCATTGCTAACACATTCTTGAAACAACCCAAGCGGCACTTATAGATATGGACATCTGTGGGCTTCTCAGAGGCATCTGGTAGGCCACTGTGTGAAACAGGATGGTGGACTAGATGGGCCTTGGGCCTGATCCAGCAGGGCTGTTCTTATCATTATCTTCTTCATGGACATAACCAACATGAGGTGGGCTAGGCAGAAACCTTCTGGGATTTCTTTGGATGCATTATGGTAGCACATTTTCTTTTTCCTAGGGCATTTGGCACCTGAAAGGGAACAGCTGCTGAATTAAATAAGATTATGGGCTCAATCCAAAGTGGTAGTATATCATTATATAGCTAGCAGAAGCTGCAAGAGAGAACTGTTGTTTAAACATCAGAACTGTAAATCATTCTTCTTTTGGTGCTAACTAACTAGCTTTGAATAGGAACAGATTGTCTTATAATTAGCAATGTTGGCTCCATGAACTGTGACAAGAAAGCACCAGTGACTGCCAAAAGTGTTCCCCCGCATTCGGAGAGGTCTGCTTTTCACAGGGTTTTCTCCCCTGACTTTTGTAATAGAGTAGTCAAATGTTGTTCAACACATTCTCCAAGTCAAGGGCTCCCAACCTTGGACCTTCAGATGTTTTTGGATTACAATTCCCATCATCCCCACCTGCAGTGACATAGGAACATAGGAAGCTGCCATATACTGAGTCAGACCATTGGTCCATCTAGCTCAGTATTGTTTACGCAGACTGGCAGTGGCTTCTCCAAGGCTGCAGGCAGGAATCTCTCTCAACCCTATCTTGGTGATGCCAGGGAGGAAAATTAGAACCTTCTGCTCTTCCCAGAGCAGCTCCATCCCCTAAGGGGAATATATTACAGTGCTCAAACATCAAGACTCCCATTCATATGCAACCATGGCAGACACTGCTTAGATAAGGGGACAAGTCATGCTTGCTACCACAAGACCAGTTTCCATCTCTCCTCTCAATGACCACCATTGAGGCTGAGAATGATGGGAGTCATAATCCAACAACATCTGAGGATCCATGGTTAGGAATGCTTGTTCTAAACAAGAGCAGATGTAAAGAATTTCTAGAAAGATTCAGTTAGGTCACACATTGCACAGTGTGCATTCAACAGAAAGTGGCAGCCAGTCATGGTTTCTTCTTGACAAGTGTATTTTCATGATGACCATGTTTGCAAGCATGTGATTGGGTGTAGATTAAAATCTATTTAAATGTGTGTTTCAAAATGTATTGTGGCCCTATTTTGCATCCAATTCATCTTGTGTGCAAAAGTCCACAAAAATGTCCTTTTTATCATTCACTCCAACAACTGTGATTAAAGGAAGTCCTTGAAATTGGGGCCTACTTGGAGAAATGTTTGTGTGACCTTGATTGTATGTGAGAGAAATGGACAGCTATTTCCATTCTCATGGCTGCACTTTCCCTAGAAGCGATGATCACAGACAATCTGTGTTCAGATATTATACTGAATGCATGTGGGGGAGCAGAATTGTGCATGCCATCCCTGCTCCCTATCACCATGCATTCTGCTTAATGTGTGTACAGTTGATACATGCATACAACTGTGCATGCTTAAGACTCTTTCTGTGATATCTGGCAAAGCGAGGTTCCCAATCACATGGATAAGACCTATGTGTAACCTCTGCTCTTTAAGGGTTAAAACACCAGGTGATATAGGCTTGTCCACTAGGGGGCTGCAAGCTGAATAGGGTCTACCATATGTGGTAAAAAAGGCACAATACTAGAGGATCCAGAAGGCTGCAGAAGAAGGTCCCTGCAAAGAGAGCTCCTGTGGGCTGGTTATTTGTTAAGCCTATATTTATTACTTTCAGGCTTTCAAGAAGGGGAGACAGAAACAGACTGAATGCCACACCAAAGAAAGAACACTAAACAAGCCAATACCACCACCAAAAGGAAAAACCTCAGTTTGGGCACACGAGTCTGAGCAAGTCTCTGTAACGTTTATTTTATTTTATTTTGCAAATTCTGTTTGTGTTAAGAAAGGAACTTTAAAGTGAAAAGTTATTTAATTGTTGTTATTATTGCGTTTCGTTTATATGGAAAGTTAAAGAAATATCACAAGGCAGGATTACACTGCCAATTGTAAAACAACCCATATCTGGTTCACACTAGCCTTTCTACACATGGCCATATACTTACATCATTTACATATACAATTGGGCTTATGCATGGGTGCAGCATAGACAAGCAGGGGCAAATGTCCCTGGGCCCAAGGGTCAGGGGCCCCCCACGGGGTCCCCCAAGCAGACCTCCCTGCCACCCCTGCCCCACCACACCCCTGCCCCACCACCCTTGCCCCGCCACCACTTCTTATCTTTGCCTGTGTGGTGGCAGCCGGTGTTGTGGCTGGGCCGGGCCTCTTCAGCCTGCCCTCTCTTCGGCTGGCCGAACTGCACACCTGGCAGTTTGACTATGGAAGTCACATGTCCGTGACGCGTGCAGAGCATATCTGTGTCACATGCAGGTGCGCAGTTTGGCCGGCCAGCGAGAGAGAGAGAGAGAGAGAGAGAGGCGCTTATATTATTATTATTATTATTACTTCATTTTTGTTCTTGTTTGCTGGATCCCGTTCTTGGTTTTGACTCTTTTATTATTGTAAAGGGATTGCTTTTTAATGGTTATCAGCCTCCTGGGAAGCCTAGGTTTGGTACATAGGAAGCTGCCATATACCGAGTCAGACCATTGGTCCATCTAGCCAAAAGGTAAATCCAAAGATTTTCCAGAAAAATAATGAAAACCCTGACTATGGAAGTCGCATGCCTATGACATCATGGGCATGCAACGTCCATGGTCGAGCTGCGCAGGCGTGCAGTTCAGCTGACAAGTGAGAGAGAGGCAGAGGCACACCGGCCAGAGCGGCCCAGTCCAGCCACAGTGCCCACCACCGTAATGGGGGCAAAGAGAAGAAGCGGCGGTGGGGCAAGGGCAGGGGCAGTGGGGCAAGGGTGGTGGGGCAATGGCGGCAGGGCAGGGGAGGCGGGAGGAGATGTTTGTTGTCCCACTCCTTGCGTCTGATGTCAGATGCAGGGGGCGTGGCTTGGGGCGAATGCGATAGGAGGGGCTCCCTACAAAGATTTTGTCCCTGGGCCCCCGGGGGGGTCTTGCTGCACCTCGTTAGGTGCACTATAAAGGAGAGCATTTACTTGTGCACATGGGCCCTGAGCTCTGGTTCCCCACCCACAATAGCTCTGTGAGATCTGTGTGCTCAGCCTTCTGTGGTGCTTTCAGCTCTTTGCACCTGGGCTTTGGGTCTGCTGCACCATTGGATCTAAGCTATAGAACTCTGTTGATTTCACAGTTGTAGCTTCCTTATCAGACTGTGCTGTTTTGCCCACTCTTAGCACACCTTTGCTTAGCAGGATTGCTTTTCAATGAAGAAAGGCTCTGTGCTTTTACCATCTACAAAACTGGCACAAATCAACAAGGGGCACATTTTCTGTCACTGTATCTACGTGCTGCAAAAGCTGCACCTGTTGATTTCTATCTTTTATGCAGCTATTGAAGGTACAGAGTCCTGTCTGTTAAAAGGGTGATGATGACTCTACTGCAGATGTTAGAAAGTTGGAAGAGAGTAATTGGGATGTAGAAGCATGACTGAGGATGGGACTTTGAAAGTCAGAGGATCTGATCTTGTTGGAATCATTTCACCCTTTGCTAAGCAGGGCCTGCCTGGTTGCATTTGAATGGGAGAATATATGTGAGCACTGTAAGCCACCCTGGGAAGAGCATGCATGCACAAGTTCCAAAGATCTCCAGATAGGGCTGAGAGAGATTCCTGCCTGCAACCTTGGAGAGGCTGTTGCCAATGTGTGTAGACAATACTGAGCTAGATGGACCATTGGTCTGACTTGGTAGAAGGCAGCTTCCTATGTTAGTTTATTTATTTATTTATTTATTTGTTTATTATTTATTATTTATTTACACAGACAGGTGTTATTGACTGGTTTGTTTTATCCAGACATCGGGTCCTTCCCAAGGACCTGGGATGGCTGGATTTTATTATCAATGTTGTTGCTGTTGTTATAGATATCGTCGCAGAATATAGGCTGTTCCCAGTAAAGTTGCTTTTTGTAATTGGCTGATGGTGATTTCTGTGGCCCCTATGGTGTTGAGGTGCTCTTCAAGGTCTTTTGGGACTGCACCCAGGGCGCCAATGACCACTGGGATTATTTTGGTCTTTTTCTGCCACAGCCTTTCAATTTCAATTTGTAGATCTTTGTATTTGGTGATTTTTTCCATTTCTTTTTCTTCTATTCTGCTAGATATTCTGCAGATGTTCCAGTGTATCATCCCTGCTAACTTGTCATGCCTTTGTTTGTAGTCAGTCTGTGCGATCTTTTTACAACAGCTGATTAAGTGGTCTACTGTTTCATCTGCTTCTTTACAAAGGCGGCACTTGCTGTTTGTGGTTGATTTTTCGACTTTTGCTCTTATTGCATTTGTTCTTAGTGCCTGTTCTTGTGCAGCCAGTATTAAACCCTCTGTTTCTTTCTTCAAGTTGCCATTCTTAAGCCATTGCCAGGTCTTGGTGATGTCTGATTTTCCACTTATATTGTGCAAATATTGACCATGCAGTGGCTTATTTTTCCATTTTTCTGCTCGGTTCTTGACTTGTTCTTTCTTGAGCCCCTGGTGGCGCAGTGGTAAAACTGCCACCCTGTAACCAGAAGGTTACAAGTTCGATCCTGACCAGGGGCTCAAGGTTGACTCAGCCTTCCATCCTTGCGAGGTCGGTAAAATGAGTACCCAGAATGTTGGGGGCAATATGCTAAATCATTGTAAACCGCTTAGAGAGCTCCGGCTATAGAGCGGTATATAAATGTAAGTGCTATTGCTAGGCCTGCTTTGTTTCATTGGTGTTGAATAGTTTCGCATTATTGACCATTTGAAGTGCATCTTCTTCACTGTCCTGTATATATTCTTCAAGGCCTCTTTTCTCCTCCTCTGCTGTTTGATGGACTTGCAGCATTCCTCTTCCACCTGAGCTGCAAGGGAGGTATAGCCTATCAACATCACTGCAGGGGTGCAGAGCATGATTGATGGCCATGATTTTCCTGGTCTTACGATCTAGCGTCTCTAGCTCTGCCTGGGTCCAGTCTATTATTCCTGCAGTGTATCTGATAACAGGTATAGCCCAGGTGTTTATGGCTTGTGTGGTGTTCCCGCCATCGAGTTTGGACTTTAGGATTTTTCTAACTCTCCTGATGTATTCACTTCCCATTTTTCTTTTAACTTCAGTGTGTGCAATGTTATCAGCCTGGAGAATGCCCAAGTATTTGTAAGGTTCCTTCTCTTCCAGGTTTTTGTGAACTCAAGATGTAAAACTGTGTTCAGCCATTACTGTTATTCATTATGTTCAGACCCCACCTTTCTTAGAGCTCAGGACAGTATACATGAAGTTCCAAAGCAATCTCCCATGAGACCCAGATCTGTTTAGCTTCAGCAATGTTGCTGCATCACATGTGCTCTCAGGTTATTCCATAGCAACAATGCCTGGTTTGCAGTGAGTATACACTTCTGCCAGTTTTGGCTCTCCTGTATCTGTTTGTCACATTAAGATTTTACATTTTTTAAAGTGTGCACTTCATGTACACCAAAGAGCACAATGAGGCGAGTCTCACAATCAGTGAGACTCGCCTTTAGGGGGTTTGCAGGGAGAGTGGACTTAGCCCGCTCTGTTCAATTTCTAGACCGCTCTTACAGAATAGCTCAGGGTGGTTCACAAATATCATAAAACAGTTAAAATCAATCAATAATCGGCAATAAAAAATTTAAAATACAATAAAGCAGCTAAACAATAAAACAATTCAAAACCTTATAAAAACCTGATATATTAAAAACCCTTTAAAACAATTTAAAAACCCTGGAAGGCCAGACCGAACAGGTAGGTCTTTAGGGCTTTCCTAAATGCCAATAAAGAATTCAAATTATAGATTTCTGCAGGGAGTGCATTCCACAATCTAGGAGCGGCTACAGAGAAGGTAGGAATGCAGAGAGATTCTTCCTTCCACTGCAGAATGTGCAAGACATGCTTTGGTGGGTGGTAGGTGGAAATGTAGCTTTCTCTCACCTCCCTCCCACTTGTCCCCTCCGGATTGAAAGCCAAAGTGACCGGATGAGCTTGGGGGGGAGTTGTGTTGCTCCCTGCGGTAAGTTGTCCCTGCGGTGAATTGTCCACGTCAAATTGACCGGTGGTGAGTTGGCCACCGCGAGTTGGCCATGGCGAGTTGTCATAGACCCGGAGCCGCGCCGCAGCAATACACAATCAAGAAGACGAGGTTAGCGGAGCGCTCGCTCCACTAACCTCGGCTAAGGGGAGGGGTGATTAGGAGGGTTTGCTGCCGAAAGCCGCACAGTTCCCGTGGCAGCAGATGATCTGCAAAAGGTGGGCTAGGCTCCCCTAGCCTGCTTTTTGCTGATTGTGAGAATCTCCTCAATGTGTGAAAAAAAGGCCCTTAAAAGCATGTGGGAAAGCCAAAAGCTCTCAAATTTATGGAAGTTAAAGTCTCTGTGACTAGTTTCTCAACTCCCATGTCACGTGGAAATGATGGAAGCCATGGAAGTTGTGAGTGGGAGAATCAGGAAGAAGAGCTGCTACTTGAATTGTTTGTTGAAGTAATGTTCCATTGAGCAATTCAATGCCTTTGTGGGTTTCATTGCTGGCAGTGACTCCTCCTACTCACACCTCCCCAGTGTTTCCTGAAATATTTTCCTTTCAACCTTTGAGAGTCTGATATTGATGAAATAAAAACCTGATACCCTCTGAGTTAGGGGAATAATGGAGCTGATGGAAACAAAATCTTGCACTCGTTTTTTAAAGTAGACATTCCTTCATATGAGACAGTTACCATGGTAACAGCTCAGATGGTGTGACAGGGTTGCCAACTGGCCAGAAAAAAATGAAATCCTGGTCTGATCCTGTTCCTTTAACAGGGGTTTGAGACACAGAAATCATGGAGCTAAAGAGGATCACATGCTAACTGGTATCAAATTGCTGCCAAAGGGACAACTACAAGGATCGGTTAAAAATGGGCAGCACTGTAGCCTTCTTCAGCCATCATGGATTCTGAGGATGCTATACTAAAAATACCTCCCCCTTACCTGGCCTGCCCCATCTTTACCCCTATATCCGCCCTTGTCCAGCATCTTGATCCTATGGAACTTTCCTCTGGTGAGCGGTATGTCCCAAACCCATGTTTCTGCCAGGAATGTTACAAGGATCAATAAAATGCAACAGTCTTCGAAGCAATAAAACAGCCAAGTAGTATCACAGGGCACCCCACTTTACAAACTTAAAAAAACGAGGTCAGCATATCAACATGTTCCACTCAACTTTTCCTCATCAGCCCTTTAAAAAAACCCAACAGACCACAGACCATGTTCCTGTTCTCAGCAGGCATCACTCTCACAGCAGAGAAAGCCAACCTGCTCCACTGTCGTTGCCCTGCTTTCACTGGCAGAGAGGTTCCACCCTCCCCTCTCACTAGAAGCGAACCTGAGAGAGGCTGCTGCTATACATAGGAAATGAGAAAGGGAGTAGCCCTCACCATTGCATCACCCCTGAAGTGTCAACCCCTTTGCTTACTATTGTCAGCCTGGGGGGAAATATCCCACCTACTCAGAAATGGCATTTAGGGTCTGGTGTTTTAGATACTCCTGGGGTCAGGGTTCTCCTCGTCTCAACTTCTTCCGTCCTTAACATATAACAGCAAAACACAAGCATCCTTGTATCCGAAGACAGTGAAGCATTTTTTTGTATTCACGGTCTACAAACCACTCAGTATGAATTCATGCAATATATATATAAAGCCACACTGTTGTAATTGTCACCTGCAAATATATGAAAATCAGTCACCAAAGAACCTCACTCTTATCACCATTCACTTAATATAGGAGAATAGGCCAATCTGGGAGAAAAAAGGGCAGTTACCTGTGGTGACTCGCCATGTGATGACTGGCCTGATTCTCATGTTACCTATTGACATACTCAGGCCACTGCAAAGTGATTCTATTTTCATTTTGTCCATTGACCATTTTGTAAGTTGATTAAGCCATCTAATGGCGCAGTGGGGAAGTAACCGCTGCCTGGCTGCCTCCTCTTCTGCTCTCCCCTTTGTTTGCCATCTGCTCCAGCCAGGAGTGTCTGTGGTGGTGAGTCCTTGCAGGACTGGGGCCAGAGGTGACTGGGCAGTTGCCCAGGACTATATAGTCACACTGCCAGTGGTGGCAGGGTCGCCACCAAAGGGGAGTCGCCCCTTCGGGGGAGAACGATCGCAAGGGCCAGATCCTCTGTGTAATTATTAGATTGGGGAGGAGCTACTCAACAGTAGAGCTTCTGTTTAGCTGTTTTTGGAACTGGCCTGAAATTGCTACAATGTGTTTGGGTTCCTCTGGAGATGGGGAGATAGGGGGTGCCTTTGAATGTGGGGCAGCTATCCCAGTGGTGGTGGGGTATAGAAGGAGTAAAGTTGTCAGGTCAGCAGGCGGTTCCAGGGGAAGGGTGGTCAGAAATTTAATTGCTGTCCCCCCTTCTGGCTGTCCTGCCAGCTCTCTGACCTCAGGGAGCACTGCCAACAACCCACATAGCCTTGTCCTGCTTCTCTGCAATGCCAGGTCAGTCCAAAATAAATCTGAACTCATCCGTGATTTGATTATGGATGAAGGGGCCGATCTGGTGTGTATTACTGAGACTTGGTTCGGGGAGGCTAGTGGCCCAGTCTGGTCCCAGCTTCTTCCTCCAGGATATTCTGTAGAGGAGCAGGTGAGGAGATGTGGGCAGGGAAGTGGAGTGGCTGTGGTCTTTAAGGATAACATATCCGTTACCAGGGTCCCTGTTAGGGTACCGGACCATATTGAATGTGTGTAATTGAGTTTGGGGACCAGGGATAGATTGGGACTTCTGTTGGTGTACCGATCGCCCTGCTGCCCAACAGAATCCTTTACTGAGCTCACGGACTTGGTCGCGGAACTCGCATTGGAGTATCACAGACTTTTGGTGCTGGGGGACTTCAATGTTCATTTTGGGACCAATTTGTCCAGGGCAGCTCAGGAGTTCATAGTGGCCGTGACAACTATGGGCCTATCCCAAGCGGTCTCTGGATCGCCACATATTGCAGGTCACATGCTTGATTTGGTCTTTTACTCAGATCAGGATTGTGTTCCATGGGTGGGGACTCCTGCGATTTCCCCATTGTCATGGACAGACCACCATCTGGTTAAGGTTGGACTTACGACCAGTTTCCACCTCCGCAGGGGTAAGGGGCCTATTAGAATGGTCCGCCCAAAGGGGTTATTGGATCTGGTAGGATTCCAAGAAGCCTTGGAAGGATTTAATGTTGGCTTTGCCGGTGATCGTGTTGATGCCCTGGTTGAGAATTGGAACAATTTGCTCACCAGAGCAGTAGACACGATTGCGCCTAAGCGTCCCCTCCGAGCTGCTTCAAAACTGGCTGCTTGGTATACGGAAGATCTACGGGGGCTGAAGCAGCAAGGTAGGCGACTGGAGCGCAAGTGGAGAAAGACTCAACTCGAATCCGACAGATTAAAACATAGAGTACATTTAAAGATCGATGCTCAGGTGATACATGCGGCAAAGAAGCAGTTCTTTTCTGCCCGTATTGCCTCTGCAAGTTGACGTCCGGCGGAGTTGTTCAGGGTTGTGAGGGGACTAGTATCTGCCCCCACAACCTTGAACCAGAATTTGGAGTCATCAGTTACCCGCTGCGATGTGTTTAAAGAATTTTCCGCAGATAAAATCTCTCCGATTCGGGCCGACTAAATGGAGACTTCACAATTAATTTGGTGTCTGAACTGGAGGTGTCTGACAACTCCTTTTATGTGACTCAACTGGATCGGTTTCAGTTCGTGACTCCTGAGGATGTGGACAAGCTGCTTGGAGCAGTGAGGCCTACCACTTGCTCTCTTGACCCTTGCCCAACATGGCTTGTTTTATCTAGCAGGGAGGCTGTTGTAGGCAGCCTGGTGGAAATCATGAATGCTTGTCTGAGGGAGGGCAGGATGCCTCCTTGTCTCAAGGAGACAATTATTAGATCTCTTCTAAAGAAGCCTGCGTTAGATCCCTCTGAGTTGAGCAATTATAGGCCTATCTCAAACATTCCGTGGCTGGGCAAGGTAACTGAGAGGGTGGTGGCCTCCCAACTCCAGGCGGTCTTGGAGGAAACTGATTATCTAGACCCATTTCAAACTGGCTTCCAGGTGGGCTATGGGATGGAGACTACCTTGGTCGGCCTGATGGATGATCTCCAATTGGGAATTGACAAAGGAAATGTGACTCTGTTGGTCCTTTTGGACCTCTCGGCGGCTTTCGATAATATCGATAATAGTATCCTTCTGGAATGTCTGAGAGTGTTGGGGGTGGGAGGCACTGTTTTACAGTGGTTCTGCTCCTACCTCTCGGACAGATTCCAGATGGTGTCGATTGGAGATTGTTGCTCTTCAAAATCTAAGCTTAAGTATGGTGTCCTTCAAGGCTCCATACTTTTTCCAATGCTTTTTAACATCTACATGAAATTTCTGGGAGAGATCATCAGGAGATTTGGAGCTGGGTGTTACCAGTATGCTGATGACACCCAGATCTATTTCTCCATGTCAACTTCTTCAGGAGCTGGCATGTCCTCCCTAAATGCCTGCCTGGAAGCAGTAATCGGCTGCATGAGGGAGAATAAACTGAAGCTGAATCCAGGTAAGACGGAGGTACTTATTGTGCGGCGTCAGAACTCCAGAGACGACTTTGATCTACCTGTTCTAGATGGGGTCACATTTCCCCAAAAGGAACAGGTTTGAAGTCTGGGAGTACTTCTGGATCCACACCTCTCCCTGGTTTCTAAGGTTGAGGCAGTGGCCCGGGGTGCTTTTTATCAGCTCTGGCTAATACACCAGCTGTGCCCATTTCTTGAGATCAATGACCTCAAAACAGTGGTACAATTGTTGGTAACCTCCAGACTTGACTTCTGTAATACGCTCTACGTGGGGCTGCCTTTGTACGTAATCTGGAAGCTTCAGTTGGTTCAGAATGCGGCAGCCAGGTTGGTCTCTGGGTCATCTCGGAGAGACCGCATTACTCCTCTGTTGATGGAGCTACACTGGCTGCCAATAGGTTTCCGGGCAATATACAAAGTGCTAGTTATAATTGTTTGTAAAGTTCTTGCACTGTTGGGATTGTTTTTAATGAAAGGCAGTATATAAATTTAACAATAAATAGATAGATAGGCAGATAGATAGATAGATAGATAGATAGATAGATAGATAGATAGATAGATAGATAGATAGAATAATTTATAAAGCCCTAAATTGCTTAGGCCCTGGATATTTATTTAAGAGAGTGCCTTCTTCACTATGAGCCCCACCGCACATTGAGGTCACTTGAGGAGGTCCATCTCCAGTTGCCGCCAACTTGGAGAGGAGAGCTGGTCTTGTGGTAACAATCATGACTTGTTCCCTTAGCTAAGCAGGGTCTGCCCTGGTTGCATATGAATGGGAGACTAGAAGTGTGAGCACTGTAAGATATTCCCCTCAGGATATGGAACTACTCTAGGAAGAGCAGAAGGTTTCAAGTTCCCTCACTGGCTTCTCCAAGATAGGGCTGAGAGAGATTCGTGCCTGCAATGTTGGAGAATCCACTGCCAGTCTGTGAAGACAATACTGAGCTAGATAGACCAATGATCTGACTCAGTATATGGCAGCTTCCTATGTTCCTATGGCTACACAGAGACGGGCCTTCTCAGTTGCTGCCCCGAGGTTGTGGAATGCACTCCCTACTAAGATACAAGCCTCCCCATCTCTGGCAATTAAAAAAAAAAACTTCTGAAAACATGTATCTTCAACCAAGCTTTCTCAGCTTTTAAAAACTTGTTTTTAAATTGTTCTGGCTATTTAATTGTTGTTTTATGATGTTTTAATTGTTAATTATTGTCATTTTATGCTGTTCTATCATTTTTGTTTTAATTGTTAATTTATTTTAATGGTGTTGTTTTAATGTAAACTGTCCTGAGCCTTTTGGAAGGGTGGTATAAAAAGTCAATAAATAAATAAATAAATAAATAAATAAATATTTTAGGAACTCTGCGAGCACATGACTTCCGGTGATGTCACCAGAAGAACGTGGCTTTATTTGTACATAAAAGCACATGGCTTTTGACAGCTAGTATGTCTCTAAACTATGGACAGATGCTGGCTGACATCTAGACTAAGTTACTCATGAGCAGTTCAATTGAAATTAATGGGACAAGTTAGTCATAACTAAGTTGAGGCTTGCAGTATGGATATGCAAATTTACTCTTATATGTTTACCGGCAAATGAGTATGTTCAATGGACTTATTTCCATGTAAGTGTACAGAGGATTGCAGGCTCAGTTGCTTAAGCTAAAGTGCTCCAGCTTCAGTTGCCCATTTTTTGTGCACTCAAAAAACTATTTGATTTTTTTTCTCCTGGAGGGACTTTTCAAGAAGATATGTAGAGAAGAGTTGGGCAAGCATAGTTTACCTCTGGGGAACAGCAGTCAAGTTCTTATATCTGAGGAAATGTTTATTGGAAATGATGAATTCGGAACTTATATTGCAAATTTGTGTATCACCTGGTGGCACAAAAGCACGTACTCACAGACATTACATATGCAAAGCTTTTTTACAGCTCTATTGTATAACAGTCCATGTTTCTTGGGAGTTTCGCCTGCCTTCATAATACATCAAGGAAGATTGGCTCAAACATTGTAAAAAATATTCTTTTGTAGCAGCTGTGCATTGATTCATGAAACATTTCTGAATTCCTCCTAGAATTAAACATTTTTAAAATGAAAACTCATCCCGGTAATGTAAAGCAATGTGTTCTCACACAAACAGAGGCAGTGTGTTGATAGATGCATCCAATGTAATTGAGCCTTGGAGAAATGGATGTCAATATGCAATTCCTTTTTCTTTCCTCAGAGACAAAAATAATTCCATCAGAGGATTTCTCTGTCATTATTTAAAGCTCTGTTTTTCATTTTCACTTCAAGGACAATCAGGGACCCTCAGATTCAAAGATGACCTTTCATATTCACAAACTACTAAAGATAACAGGTGAACAGAAAATATATTATTCAAAGGCTATAAATTGCTAGGCACTGTGTGTGTGTGTGTGTGTGTGTGTGTGTGTGTGTGTATATATATATATAATTTATTTAACTTGCATACTGCCCAAACTTTCATCTCTGGGCAGTTAACAATGACATTAAAACAATTAAAACAAATATAGAAGGTTTAAACAGTTTAACAATTTAAAAACAGCATAAAATTAAAACATACAAATTAAAAAAGCTGAAAAAGCTTGGGTGAAGAGTTGAGTCTTCAGACATTTTTTAAAAATAGCCAGAGATGGGGAGGATCGTATCTCAGCAACTCATCTGAGCGCATTCCACAATCTCGGGGCAGCAATCGAGAAGGCCCGTCTCCGTGTGACCACCAGATGAGTTGGCAGTAACTGGAGATGGACCTCAATGGGCGGTGGGGCAATGACCTCAATGGGCGGTGGGGCACATAACGAAGAAGATGTTCTCTTAAATACCCAGGGCCTAAGCCGTTTAGGGCTTTATAAGTTATAACTAGCACTTTGTATTCTGCCCAGAAACCTATTGGCAGCCTGTCCCCAAAGGGCTCATAGTCTAAAAAGAAACATAAGATAGACACCAGCAACAGTCACTGGAGGTACTGTGCTGGGGGTGGATAGGGCCGGTTACTCTCATCCTGCTCAATAAAGAGAATCACCACGTTAAAAGGTGCCTCTTTGCCAAGTTCGCAGTCTATTAGACTTACTCTATTAGACTGAGTAAATTCACAGACAGGTAATGACAAAGAGGTCAGATTTCTAGAATTCAGCATAAATGAGGGGAGAGAATCACCAAGGAAGTCTAACACAGAAACTTTGAATTTCAGAAAAGGAAACTTCTCTAAAATGAGGAGTATGGTGACAAGAAAGCTGAAAAGGAAAATCAGGAGAGTCACTTGGCTCCGGAATGCATGGAGTTTCCTCAAACCCACAATACTAGAAGCCCAGTTCGACTGTATACCCAAAAGGAGGAAAGGTACCACTAAGTCGAGGAGGATGCCAGCATGGCTAACAGGCAATGTCAAGGAAGCCATAAAAGAGAAGAAGACTTCCTTCTGAAATTGGAAGGCCTGTCCAAATGAAGAGAACAAAAAGGAACACAAACTCTGGCAAAATAAATGGAAAGTGACAATAAGGGAGGAGAAAAGAGAGTCTGAGGAACATTTAGCTAAAAGCATCAACGGGAATAACAAAAACTTCCTTAAATACATCAGAAGCAGGAAACCTTCCAGGGAGGCAGTTGGATCATTAGACAATA
Source organism: Hemicordylus capensis (assembly GCF_027244095.1). Lineage (NCBI taxonomy): Eukaryota > Metazoa > Chordata > Lepidosauria > Squamata > Cordylidae > Hemicordylus > Hemicordylus capensis. Next base: position 385,543,631 of record NC_069657.1, on the reverse strand, counting down.
AGGGAAGAAAGGGATTATTAAGGAGGATGTGGAGGTTGCAGAGAAGCTAAATGAGTTCTTTGTGTCCGTCTTCACGGCAGAGGATACTGAGCATATACCTGTTCCTGAAACAGGCTTTTCGAGGATAGAGGCTAAAGAACTAAGTCACACAGAAGTGACGAGAGATGATGTTGTAAACTGTCTGTAAAAACTAAAAACTAGCAAATCACCAGGGCCAGATGGCATCCACCCAAGAGTCCTCAAAGAACTCAAACATGAAATTGCCGGCATCCTTGCTAAAATAAGCTTAACATCCATTCCAGGCAAATTGATGGAAAGCATCCTCAAGGATAAAATTGTAAAGCACATAGAAGAACAGGCCCTGCTGGGAGAGAACCAGCATGGCTTCTGCAAAGGTAAATCTTGCTTCACAAAACTTTTGGAGTTCTTTGAGAGTCTCAATAAGTGTGTGGATAAAGGTGATCCAGCTGACATAGTATACCTGGACTTCCAAAAAGCTTTTGACAAAGCTCCTCATCAAAGACTCATGAGAAAACAGAGCAGTCATGGGATAAGGGGACAAGTACATGTGTGGATTGCTAACTGGTTGAAAGACAGGAAAAAGAGGGTAGGTATAAATGGAGAGTTTTCACAATGGAAGTAAATAAGAAGTGAGGTCCCCCAGGGATCTGGACTGGGACTTGTGCTTTTTCATTTATTGATAAATGATCTAGAAGTAGGGGTAAGCAGCGAGGTGGCCAGATTTGAAGATGATACCAAACTCTTTCAGGTAGTGAAATCCAAAATGGATTGTGAGGCGTTCCAAAAGGATCTCTACAAATTGGGTGAGTGGGCGACAAAATGGCAAATATGGTTCAGTGTTGGCAAGTGTAAAGTGATGCACATTGAGACAAAAAACCCCATCTTCAAGTATATGCTGATGGGATCTGAGCTGTTGGTGACTGACCAGGAGAGGGATCTTGAGATCGTGGTGGACATCTTGTTGAAAATGTCAACTCAATGTGCAGCAGCTGTGAAAAAGGCCAATTCCATGCTAGGGATCATTAGGAAGGGGGTTGAAAATAAAACTGCTAATAATATAATGCCCTCATACAAAACTATGGTTTTGTGAGGAGACACAATAGAGTTCTATAAAATCATGCATGGTGTGGAGAAAGTGGATAGAGAGAAATTCTTCTCCCTCTCACATAACACTAGAACCAGGGGTCATCCCATGAAATTGATTGCCAATAAATTTAGGACCAGCAAATGGAGGTACTTTTTTTACACAACACATAATCAACTTGTGAATTCTCTGCCACAGGATGTGGTGACAGCCAACAACCTGGATGGCTTTAAGAGGGGTTTGGATAACTTCATGGAGGAGAAGTCTATCAATGGCTACTAGTCGGAGGGCTATAGGCCACCTCCAGCCTCAAAGGCAGGATGCCTCTAAGTACCAGTTGCAGGGGAGTAAAGGCAGGAGAGAGGGCATGCCCTCAATTCCTGCCTGTAGGCTTCCAGTGGCATCTGGTGGGCCACTGTGTGGAACAGGATGCTGGACTAGATGGACCTGGGGCCTCATCCAGCAGGGCTGTTCTTATGTTTTTAAATATGCTCAAGAAATGTATCCTGGTGCAGATTCTGAAGAAAATGCAGTCCTTTGGCAAGTATAATTGTTTAATCATAGGCGGTTGTATCAGGCGTGATTTTGGCCATAGAATATGCTACTCCAAACTGCATTAAGTGAAAATGTCACTGGAATTAACAGGACATTTTCCCTTATTCCATCAATCCAGCAATGCAGCCCTATGGAAGGATTCCCAACCTGCAGTCCAGATGTTGCTGAACTATAACTCCCATCATCCCCAGCCACAATAAATTGTTATTGGAGTGGTGGGAGTACCCTTATGGAGTACCTTAGGTTGGGAGCACCTGCCCTATGGCATAGCATACCTTCTTCTCTGCAATTGTAAGAAAATAAACATATCCAAACTCTCTCCCATTAAAAACCATCTTTTGTCCTTCTGGAGCCTGAAGAGCAATGGCTGACACATGAATGAAACAAAATGCACTGAGTGGAAAATGCTAATTTTACTTCGTTTTGAGCTAAGCCTGTGGGCGATGCATCGCATATGTTATGATCAAGGCCCTTGACTTTCAATCAGCACAACAGTACTACTATCCCTCTGGAGAATATTTGCAAATCATTGTCAAATTAAGGCATGTTCATACCCTCTGAAGCAGATTTTTCCCCCTTGCCGATAAACAGAGAAGGGAAACGACAATTCCGTTTGATGCAGACATTACACAAAGGTGCTGATGTGGCAGAAACAAGGGAATAGATTGGGGCAAAAAGTGTGACAAGTGACATGCAGAAGGATAGACGTATATCGTTAAGAGAAAAAGGAGCATCAATCAAATAATTAGTGCGAAGAAAATGTGGTGTTGAGGAAACTGCTTCTTGGCTTGTGGGCAAGTATAGGATAGAAGTTACCCCTGCTAACTGAGCAAAGAGACACCTTTTAAATAGAGATGTGCATGAATGGCCCATGCACAGGCTGGTGGGACGGGGAGTGGTTCCCTTAAGGCGCTCCTTACCTACACGTCCCTGCCCCACCACTTTTCTGGGTGTGGTGGGGACAAGCAGGTAAGGCACTCCTTAAGGGAACTTCTCCCTGCCCCGTTGAGCCAGTTTGAACACCGGCACCCAAGCTGGTTCGGTTCTTCCCAGAGGAGGTGCTGAACTGGCTCATGCACATTCCTACTTTTGATTTGGTGGATCTCTTATTTTAAACAGGGGGGGAGCAACAGTCCCTACCCAACCCCAGCAAAACATCCTTCTAGTGCAGGGATTCTCAACGTGTGGGTCCCCAGATGTAATTGGACTTCAGCTCCCATAATTCCCAAACAAAGGCCACTGGGGCTGAGAATTATGGGAGTTCAAGTCCAATAACATCTGGGAACCCACACGTTGAGAAACCCTGTTCTAGTGGCTGTTGCTGGTCACTACCTTATGTTTCTTTTTAGATTGTGAGCCCTTTTGGGACAGGGAACCAACTTATTTATTCTATGTAAACTGCTTAGAGAACTTATGTTGAAAAGCAATGCTAGTAGTAATAGGAGATGTTTGACTATAGACAAGTAAAGGACTTTAGAAAGATAAATTTAATTTGATTTAATCTGGCCATCTTCTCTTTTTCTCACTGCCATTCCTCCACTCTCCATGGTGCTTAGACCACAAATGTCTTGCAACCTGATTTGTATTTCTCTCCAAATATACCAAGCAGACCTGAGGCCTTTTCAATGAGAAATGTTTTAAATACAGATCTTTTACTTCATGGAAAGCTAATTGAGTTTGGTATGAGTCATACAGAGCATATGGAAAAACCATGACGTTACTCCCAATGGAAGATAATGGTATCCAGTTTTGCAGTACCACTACTCACTGATTTTTGATCCATTGCCGTCAGCTGCTACGGTGCCCACAAATATGTCAATTAGCAGTTTGTGTTGCATCAGTAAATGTCCACTTCTGCTATATGTAGCTAGGCTAGTGTTCATAAAATGTACATTTTACATAAGAGCTATAATAATTGTGAGGAAAAGCTCAACACTAAATTTTGATGCTGTCTTTGTTTTAAAAGTTTGCCCTAAACAGGTGTTTTCAAATTGTGTTCTAGGGCAGGAATTCTCAACATTGTGTTTTCAGATGTTATTGGACTTCAACTCCCATAATCCCCAACCAAAGGCCACTGGGGCTAGGGATTATGGGAGTTGAAGTCCAATAACATCTGGGGACCCAACGTTGAGAATCCCTGTTCTAGGGAACTCTGGGATTCCTTTGGAGTTTATCAGTGCTTCTCAGTGAGATCACCAGTAATGACAGACAAGCATCCCCAAAGGTCATCTTGCCCCCAAACTACCAAACTTCACTTATAAAGCACTGTGCTCACACAGGTAATAATGAGGTCCAATAAGCTTAGTCAGCACTTTGTGTGTGAACTTTCTGTGCACTCTAGAATATCTCCCATCTCAGAACCTCTTATAGTCATAGCAGCCAAATCAACCACATTTAATTTTTATGTATTTAAGATGTTTCTGTCTAATCATTCAGTGAAACAACTTCCAAGGCAGCAAACAAGAATAATAACTTTTAACATATATAACGATAGAAGACAACTAAGCTAACTGTAAAAGATTGACAGAAAAACAATCAGCAGCTAAAACAGCAAGAGCAGCATTAACATATCGTACACTAACAGTTCAGGAGGTCTTCACCTGGTACCTGAAAGCTAATTTAAAAGGTGTGGATGTCCCTAGAAGAAGCATTCCATAATTAGGGTGCCAGCACCCAAAAGACTCTTCCTCTGCTCATCTAACCTCTATATGCAGAGGCAGTGGGTGTAACACTTCTGATGAAAACCACAAAAATCCACATGGTAGCAGGCCCTGGTCCCATGTTCTATAGTAGGCATGTGCCTGAAACGTTTCAGAGGCCATTATAAAGGCCTCTAAAATGTTTCGGCATGGGGGGGGGGGGTCAGCGTTTCGGTGCTGGTGGGCGTAGCACTTTTAGGGCGGGGGAGGGTGTACTCACACCTCCCGCCACATTTCCCCCCCGGCGCTCTGGTATTTTTAAGCCCCTTGGGGCGGCAGCGTTCCTCCCTGCCGCCCCGTTTCCCTCATTGGCCGGAAGTGGCCGGAAGTAGTGCGCTCGCATGTGCCCATTGTGCGTGTGCGCTTGCATGGCAGACGGGCGTGTGCACGCACGCAACATGCGCATGCACACTCGCTACTTCCGGCCACTTCCGGTTGATGGGGGAAACGGGGCGGCAGGGAGGAATGCTGCTGCCCCAAGGAGCTTAAAAATACCAGAGCGCCGGTGGGGGAAATGTGGCAGGAGGGGTGAGTACACCCTCCCCTGCCCTTAAAGTACTACCCCCGCTGGCACCGAAGATATTCGTGCACATCCCTATTCTAGAGGGTTTCGTATGTCAAGACCTGCACCTTTAATTGTGCCTGGAAACAAATGCGGAGCAGGTGTCCTAAATGCAGAAAGTTTGAAAACTATTATCTTAAGGCAGGCCTGCATGACAACATAAGGCCCAGGAGCTGGATTTGGCCCGCAGAGACTATTCTACTGGCCCCCAGATATCCTGCAGCAACACAGGAGCTGGAAACTGCCTTATAGCGCCATCCTGTGCATGCTTTCTCAGAAATATGCTCCATGGTGTGCCCAGTGAGGCTTACTCCCCATGTAAGCATGCCTAGAATTGCAGCCTGAAAGCAACAATTTTGGGTGAGGAGGCTGGCATGCACTCAAGGGGCCCCACTGATTGAGCAGGGACAGGACCTATTCTCTGGCCACTATCCTTGGTTAAAACTATGGGTCCATTGACAGGGGGAATAGATCCACAAGTAACTAAACATATTTTTAATTTTAATATGCTAAAAATTTGACCTCGGCCCCTGCACGCCAAGTTGTGGATGGTTCTGGCCCATTTGAGTTGTTCAGCCCTATCTTAAGGAATGAGTTACTAAAAATAATTCTGTCCGAAGCTGTTTTTTAAGCCGGAAAGGTGGAAATTTAGCCAGGTAGCAAATGTAGCTGGGTTGATTGAAAGGAGTTAACGACATTACCATCTGAGAGATCGAAGAGTCGCCACAAGGTGATTTCCCTTCTCAATGTGATAGTGTAACACATTACAATCTCTTAGGGCAGGGCTGCAAAATTTCAGCCCCCCAGCTGTTTTTGAACTAAAGCTCCCACCATTCCCAGCCACAGTGGTCAATAGTCAGGAATCACGGGAGTTGTAGTCCAGCATCTTCAGGAGGCCAAAGTTGTGTAGCCCTGTCTTCTGAAACACACACACACACACACAAACACACACACGGAGTGTACTGTAGTTTTCTGTCTAGTGTCTATCTGAAACTAAGAGAGTTGGGGGTAAACACAGACATTGGCTGGATATCTTTAGTGTGTTGACAAGGAATAGCCAAATAACTTGAAGCAGAGTTATGTTCTGCCTGATGTGTGGAATGGGACAATCATAATTTAACAATGATACATTTACATCTTTGAAAAACTGAAAAACCCTCCATATGGATGTGAAATCCCATTTCTCTTGAAATGGAGCTGACAATGCACATCTTGATTTCAAGATGAGAGTGTACATCTTGTAATGCAGGTGGGAGTGCGCAATGCATACCTATCCACAGCTCAAGCCATTGGTCATATGCAATAGCTTGTTGCATAGGATTCTCTTGAACTCTGGTCCATTGTCTGCAGTCCTGCAAGGTTTATGCAGTTATATGTGTTCAAGACTGTTGTTTCTGCTATGGATAGTATTTTGAAAAGCAACTGTGACATGTTTTATTATACTATTAATATGAAATGCTTTCGCCCGATTCCTATTCTAGAAATCTCCCCTTCTCATTCTATTCTGTATCATTTTGTTTTTATCTCTTTTTCTTTGTTTGTAGGAAAAGGTGTCTTTGGAAGTTCCTGCTTCTGTATAAAAATTGCATTTGAAGACATGCCACGATTTGAGACCTATCATTAGATGGCACTTCTGTGCCTGTGTGCGACTACTAGCAGTCACTCTGAATTGAAATGGCAATTTCCATTTCTGTGGACATAGATTGCTTGGTTTTATTCCAGAGAGTGGAGCTACTCATCCTAAGACTAAATTTGCTAGTTTATTATAATTAATTCTATAATCTGTGTTTCCATTTTCTGCACTAATTCTTAAAGTTGGCAAGACTATATCAACAAGACATGATACATTTTGCTTAATCATTATTACTGATCTTTTTTCCATATAAATTCCAATTAGCCAGTCACAACATTGTTATGTGCAAATGAATTTTTTTCTGTGCAGATACCTAAAGGAGAACTAAGGTATGAACAAGGTGCATTGGCATATAATAATGTTATGGATTGCCTTAAAGCTATGTCTGTCCACAGTGTGACGAAAACAATTAAAGTTCTTGAATGATCAGTAGATGCTTCTTTATTGAGTTTAATACTTAAGAGATGGTCCCTGGATAGATAACTCTCCAGATGTTTAGAATGGGGGAAACCACTAAAGCTTGGAGGAAGAGACCCTCTTTTCCTCAGGAGGGCAGTTCCACATCAAAGGGGCTTGAAAGGGACTCAGGATCTACGTATGAAAAGGCCAGCAACAGTGCAGTAATGCTCACACATTGTTCTAAGATCATTCTGCAGGGTAGGGCTGTGCATGGACCGTTGTCTGTGGTTTGGTTCAAATGCAATCTGCCAGTCCGCAAACCAGCTTGAAGCGGTTTGCTGGTTATGTATGTAAGGTAGGGATCAAGCTTAGGGTGGCTGGTGAGGGCAGGTTGTGCTGGGGGCGGGGCAGCGAAAGGCACTTTTCAAAGATGCCTGGCACGGTACTGCTCCTGGAAGCTGCAGTGGCACTCCTAGCAGCCTGCACAGAAGCCAGGTGATTGAGTGATGGGAGCCCCCACTGTGCAGACTGGATGGAGCACCACAGCAGCTTCCAGGAGTGGTACCACATGCTGTTAAGCACTAGCAACACCTTCTCATTTACTTTTAAAGGGGCCTCTCTCTGGCCCTCCCCCCTGGCACTGCCTGCCCACACCAGCTGCCCTAAGCTTTATCCCAACTTTACATACATAGCAGCTCAAACTGGCGAATCAGTCCGCTGCGGACCAGGGCCGATTCAGTTCTATCTCGGATCAGCCCACCTTTTCTGAAGGCCGGCCTGGTTCATGATCAAACCGTTGAACCAGCCTGGTTTGTGGTGGATCAGTTCACCATTGAACCGTTTGTGCACACCCCTACTTAAGGGGCTCGAGTGGTTTCAGCACCCCCATCAGCATCAGGGCACATACCCAAATGTCTGGGAGGATCTGCCCTGATCTCCATTTCAGATGGGCTGCCTTCTCTCATCTTCTGGATGAGGAATCCATAGCAGGCATTGGACAAACTATCCAGACACCTTTGTCTTACTGGGCTCCTCTAACCATTGAACCTATCATAGATAAAGATGCTCCAGGGGCAGGGCCTCATCTCTGTGCTACATAATGAGGAAAGGAAAGGTTATGCCGTCGAGTCGGTGTCGCTTCCTGGAGACCACAGAGTCATGTGGTTTTCTTGGTAGAATACAGGAGGGGTTTACCATTGCCTCCTCCCACACAGTCTGAGATGATGCCTTTCAGCATCTTCCTATATTGCTGCTGCCCGATATAAGTGTTTCCCATAGTCTAGGAAACATACCAGTGGGGATACAAACAGGCAAACTTGTGCTTGTTAGTCAAGCATTTCCCTGCTGCACTACTTAAGGTGGTCGCTACATAATTAGCATGTCCCATATTCTATCACACCAATCCTTGATCAATGTCCCCCTGACTTTTCATCCTTGGATTATTACAAATGTAGCTGCCATTAGGAGAACTGCAATTAATTAATTGCACCTTGTTGAAAGGAAAACATTTGGTGGCGTCCTGAGTTTAAAGACAATTGGATTTAATGGTGGAGTTAACTTGGATTAATATAGGGAATGGATACTCTGTGTGTGTGTGTGTGTGTGTGTGTGTGTGTGTGTGTGTGTGTGTATTCATTCCAGCTTTGCAGTGGAACACAAGGGAAAGACTGGATACAACACAATTACATTTTGGTCCATCCAGCTTTATGAATCTACCAACTCAATCCAAGAGACACAAAAATCTGGGAGAATAAATCAGTGGAAGCAACAAAAACCCACCCCAAATACGAAAATGACTTCCTGTAAAACATTCAAGCTGAAAGACCCGTGAAATCCCACTTTTCACCACTTAGATACTATTTCTGAATATCCTTGGGCTTGAAAAATGAAAATCAATGAAGACAGTTTGTACTTTACCTTGTAGGCAGTATTAATGTCAGTAGTGTCAGGGAAGTGATGTATTGGTAGCAAAACCATTGGACTAGCTTCTCAATTACTTTGAGGCTTCTTTATGCTGATGTGTCAGGGGCCTTAGGGGTAGAAATAAATTACAGAGGTATCGATTCTCATATTCCACTCAAGCTGAGGAACACCAGTTTGACAGTGCAAACATCCTTTCTAAGTTATACTTGGGTGAAAAAGAATTGTACATTTGCTAATTCTTGAAGGTGGTTCATACTTGAGTTAAAAGCCTCACTTTTGGTCCATTTTGGTCTGAATATAGAATCTTGTTCATTTTATTAATAAAGGATGAATATGAGGGACCAACCAATTGTGTAAGTGGTAAATACTCCAATTCTAAGAGCAGCAACTATGCATAAACGTAGTGACATGACTGCACAAATTATTTTGTAATTTTGCTTCACAGAGGACCTGGAAGCAGCCAACAGGACTGAGAGCCAACAGGACCCATTGTTGTCTCTGTAAGCCTTAAACTACGAAGAGCTGGCAGCGCGCATGCGCCCTTCGCGGCACGCACGCTCGTCTCCGCCGCTGGCGCACGTGCACCGCATATGTCATGCTGCGCGCACACGCCAGCAGCGGAGACGAGTGTGCGCGCCGCGAAGGGCGCATGCGCGCCGCCAGCTCTTCGTAGTTTAAGGCTTAAGGAGACAACGACGGGGGCAGGGGTGGCAGGGAGGAACTCTGCCGCCCCAAGAACGTTTTTAGAAGCACCAGCGCCGGAGGGGGAAGAGCGGCGGGGGTGTAAGTACTACTGCCCCCCCTTAAAGAGACACTCCCTGCAGTGCAGGACCACGCTTCTGTGGTTCCGTGCACATCCCTACTGCTTCCCAGTCTCCATCACAGCTTTCAGAAAGCAAGTAAAATCTTGGCTTTTTACCCAGGTTTTTAAACGAGTGTTTTATTTCCTGCTGCTTTGTATCTTATGGTTATATTGTACATGTTTTTAAAACTTAATTCGATTTGTATTTTTATATTCCATTATATTTAATTCTTATTGTGTCATTTTTATGGTTTTATATTATTGAATGTTTTGTAAACTGCCTTGAGATTGTTTTAATGAAAGGCGGTATAAAAATTTAACAATTTAAAAAAAAACTTGATTTGTTTAGTCTTATTCTACAATGTATCTATTAATGTTGTGAACTACCCTGAGCAGTAGTGTACTGGAGAAGCAGAGTATAAATATTTTAAATAAAATAAATAAATAAGTATAGTAAATGGTTGTCCTTTTTAAAGCTATGTTAAAGCTTTTTTCGCTTTGAAGTAATGACTATTTATCTTTCCAAAACTATTCCTTATTAATTTGCCCATTTTAGGCTTTCCACATGAATATTTCAAAAAGAATATATACAATGGGACAAAGAGATGAAAGTATTAAATGAAATGCACATGTTCTGCAGGGATGTTGATTGCATTCCATGTGGCTGCATTTGAGAAAGGATTGAAATAGTTTAGAGCAGAGGTTCCCAACACTGGGTCCTCAGTTGGCAGACTACAACTTCCATCATCCCCAGTCACAGTGGCTAAGAAGTGGGGCAGAGAGAGTGCTTTGGATGTCTTTATCCAGTGCCATGCAATAAAGTCAGGACTGATTAAGAACATAACAGCCCTGCTGGATCAGGCCCAAGGCCCATCTAGTTCAGCATCCTGTTTCACACAGAGGCCCACCAGATGCCGCTGGAAGCCTACAGCAGGAGTTGAGGGCATGCCCTCCCTCCTGCTGTTACTCCCCTGAAACTATTACTCAGAGGCATCCTGCCTTTGAGGCTGGAGGCGGCCTATAGCCCTCTGGCTAGTAGCCGTTGATAGACCTCTCCTCCATGAAGTTATCCAAAGCCCTCTTAAAGCCATCCAGGTTGTTGGCTGTCATCACATCTTGTGGCAGAGAATTCCACAAGTTGATTATGTGTTGTGTGAAAAAATACTTCCGTTTGCTGGTCCTAAGCAATCAGTTTCATGGGCTGACCCCTGGTTCTAGTGGTTCTAGTGTTAAATCACTTGAGTCTACATCAAGACAAAAAGAGCAGTTGCAATGTATTGTAGGTGAATAAAGAAGACTCCCCCCTCACTGCCCCCTCCCCAGTACTTTATTGGCTAATGCCCAGCTGTGAGTCATCTACGTTTCTTCCATTGGTGGTTTTTTTTAACAGAATAAGCAAAGGCTAAGCTGGATGTCCAAAACACCATATGACAGGAAGATGCTAAAAAGCAGCTGTTGTTTGGAATACTTGCATCAGAACAGTTTGCTCAAGCAATTCAACTGAAATATATAATTGGTCTTCAGCCCTTTTAACAGGAGTCACCAAGATGCTTATGGAAGAGTACTGAAATGCACATTTTTATACATTCTTCTGATTCACTTCTGATTAGGATAATCAAGAGTTGCCACTTTTGTGATGTCTATCCAAGACATGTGGCAATTTATCTTAATTAGATGTCTCTGATGGGGTGTGCATGGAAACCAAAGTCATCTGGCAGGATCTTTCACTTTCCATAGCACAAGGGTTCCCAAAAGGGGATGCTAGTACCCCAAGAGATACTTGAAGGGCTCCCAGAGAGTGCTCAGAGCCCTCCTGTCTTTGCTGCAATTGCACTATTAGTTCGCCATTTGAGGTTCACCCACTTGAAGCCAATGCATCCTCAGTGATGTATCCCCTGCAGAAGGAGGGTGCAGAGGGTGATGATCCTTCTCCTTTGCTCCTGATTGGCTGGCTACATGCTGAAAACCAGCATTCCCTTCCCCTTAGCCTAGCAGGCTTCAGAAAATTAGCAGAGTACTTCTAGTAAGTTCCATTAATTTCAAAAAGATGGCTTATAAGTAACTTAGTGTGGATATATGAGCCAATGACTGTAGTAGCCTGTCTCCCTCATTGTGTTTTTATGTGTTTTAAATTTGTGTTTTTATGTATATGTGTGTTTGTACACACACACACACACACACACACACAATCTCCATGGGGTACCTGAGCTGAAGGTTTGCAGCAGTAGTGGTAGACTTGCTGCTAACAGATGCCTATTAATACCCACTTCAGACTCAATTATTGTATGTTATCACCATGACTCAAAAGATCCAGGTGGTTCTGATGCACACATGGAGCTCCACATAATTACTTCAGTGCACAATCTTTGTGTGCACATTGGGACCCGTCCATGTGCCTCATAGCCTTGGATTAGGATAGCTTTAAGAACTGTATTTAACAAAGCAATTAATAAAGGAAAGCTATGCTGAATATTGCGCTGTGTTTCTTGTTGAAATGAAAGGAGCAGCTTGCTTGCATGGAGCTCCTCCAGTTGTGCACTCAATTCCTATATTTACACCAGGGCCACTGGATCATCTGGTATTTACTAAAAAAATCCCCTTTACAGAAGCAAACCTATGATGAATCATAGACAATTATATGCTTCCCCACACTGATTAGCTAACTAACTACTGGAATAGCAATTTAAATCTCTGCTTCAGACAAGAGCTTGTATAAAAGAATACAGACAAAATACTACAAATATACCAGGATCTCTTGAACATTGTTTCAAATGATGGGCAAATGGTCTAATTTGACATATTTGCATAAATCATGCACCTGTGTTTGGCTGCTTAGCAGTGCCCTTTAAATGTGTCTCCCAGAATTTTACCTGATTGCTTTGACATCAGGATAAATTATCTATTATGGAAAAAAATACCTTTTAGCATAGTAGTACAAATGAGGTTTTAATTGCTTGAAAGCCAGGAAACTCCAAAGTAAGCTACACAGCAATTGCAGGCAGGATGCTTTTTAATGTGCACAATGTGCTGTGGTCACCAGAAAATATCAATATTTTCCAGGAACCATTGCATAGCTTAACTTGGATGGAAGTTCCTGTTACAAGGGACAGGAAGATAAATATGAGAGATGCACTAACTGCTAAATAAATGACTATACAGAAGAACTTATGGCCAGATCTCCTTCTGGAGTGGCACCTGCATGCCAAAGACTTGCTGGGATTGGAGGAACCTCCCTCCCGTGACTCCGTCTCCACATCTAGCACCCAGTGATGCATGTGGGCATATCTATGTTCTTCTGGATCACTCAGGGCACACAAAACTTAATGTGGGTGGATCAGAGATGAACTCGCATCTTATTTACAAATTATCTTGGATGTGATTTGCAGAAAAGCAAACTCAACTCCTTCCTCAAATGCCTGGTTTACACAAATGGCAGAAGAGGAAATGAAATTGCTTCTGGATCTTGCCACTTCAGACCACAAACTGGACATTTGTATTATTCATTCATTCTATTTCTATGCTGCCCACTTAAAATATCTCTAAGCCATTTACAAAAACATTAAAATCAACAGTTAAAAACAAAATTAAAACAAAACAAAACAATCCAATGTAATCTTGACAGCATAGATATAAAGCACCCTTTACGCAGAAAGCTATTATCAGGAGGGAGGTTTCTAGCCTCCTCTTCTTCCTGATGTGTTAGTTATGTGTGAGTACAAGAAATCTCTTATCATGGGGAAGAATACTATGATGCACATCCCCATGTACAATCTGAAGTGGTATAGTCCAGGAGCAGCATTACTATCTCACCTACCATTTCTGTGAATTAGGTCTATGTTCTTGTCCTGCATAATCCTGATCTCCTCTCCCTCCCTTCACTGTCATTTTCCAAAAAATGACAGCAGCTTACATGATCTGAGGGGGGCGGGGGTTGACCTTTGAGACACTGAAACAGGGGTTCTCTACCCTGGGTCCCCAGTTGTGGTTGGATTACAACTCCCATCATCCCCAGCCTCTGGGCATTGTGGCTGGAGATGGTGGAATTGTAGTCCAACATTTAGGGACCCAGTACTGAAAATCACTGCACTAAGCAGTACCCATGCAGTGAACAATACAACATGAGTCCTTTGTAAAGAGTGTTCTAAATTCAAGTGTTTTGGTTGTAGGCTAGTAGCCCAGTTAGGCAACAAGCAGGAAATCTATTGTAGGCTTTCGTTTGTGCAAATATGCTTTTATTTTGTCTCTAATGACACTTGAATTCCAAACAGCTCTTTCGCCAGATAAGACATGATACATCACCCCAGAGGATTAGGCTTAGGCAAAATGTCAACAACTAGCAAACACTTTAAGGATAACATGATGTGTAATTACCACCACCACCACCCTGCCCGCCTGTTAAGTGGCTCTGATGTTGGCTTTGATAGATTGGGATGACAAGTACTGCATTTTTTATCCAGTGATATAAAAGGCCTGCGAATGAGCAGCTATGTAATCATTGCTCAGTCCTACATCCAGAGCTGCATCCCCCCACCCATTCTATTTTCATATCAAGGCAAATGGAAGGGGAATGGTGTAGCAAAGGCACAGCCCTCAACAGCTTGTGACCCACCAAGCCAAACAAAGCTTGACTTGCCGAAAACAGAAAACTGAGGTGTCTGCTGCTGCTCACAAATTAAATGGCTTTTAATTCAGCATCTCACAAAATACCTTTATGTAGGCCAGGCCTATATAATTTATGACTCATTAAACCTAACATAAGCCTATGAAATAAAGGACTGAGACCTGCCAAATGCTCAATAACAGCCCCCTTGTTTTTGCAGCCTTGGACTGGCACCAAAAATGGGAGGTTTGGCAAGCCCATCTTGAGCTGCTATGCTGTGTGTGGCTTGTGGGTCACAAGTTGGGCAGCCTCCTTTAGGCCTTGACCTCTGAACGATAATGTGTGAAAAACCTTCCCAGTGTAAGGGAGATTGTTTGGTAGGTTGGTTGGTTGATTAAGTGCCGTCAAGTCGGTGTCGACTCTTAGCGACCACATACAGGTGAAACTCGGAAAATTAGAATATCGTGCAAAAGTCCATTAATTTCAGTAATGCAAATTAAAAGGTGAAACTGATATATGAGACAGACGCATTACATGCAAAGCGAGATAAGTCAAGCCTTAATTTGTTATAATTGTGATGATCATTGTGTACACCTCATGAAAACCCCAAATCCACAATCCCAGAAAATTAGAATATTACATGGAACCAAGAAGACAAGGATTGCTGAATAGAACAATATCGGACCTCTGAAAAGTATAAGCATGCATATGTATTCAGTACTTGGTTTGGGCCCCCTTTGCAGCAATTACTGCCTCAATGCAGCGTGGCATGGATGCTATCAGCCTGTGGCACTGATGAGGTGTTATGGAAGACCAGGATGCTTCATTAGCGGCCTTCAGCAATTCTGCATTGTTTGGTCTCATGTCTCTCATCCTTCTCTTGGCAATGCCCCATAGATTCTCTATGGGGTCAGGTCAGGCGAGTTTGCTGGCCAATCAAGCACAGTACACTGTATACTTTTCAGAGGTCTGATATTGTTCTATTCTACAATCCTTGTCTTCTTGGTTCCATGTAATATTCTAATTTTCTGGGATTGTGGATTTGGGGTTTTCATGAGCTGTACACCATGTTCATCACAATTATAACAAATTAAGGCTTGACTTATCTCGCTTTGCATGTAATGCGTCTGTCTCATATATCAGTTTCACCTTTTAATTTGCATTACTGAAATTAATGGACTTTTGCACGATATTCTAATTTTCCGAGTTTCACCTGTAGATAGATTTTCTCCAGGATGGGAGATTATGCTGCTTTATATATCTTCCCTTTTTATCTGTAAACACCTGAATTCTTTGGAACAAATAGTTAGATCACCTTACCACAACCTTGGGAAGGGGTAAGAGTGTTAGTGCAGGAATCATCAATGTTGGGCCCCCAGATGTTCTTGGACTTCAACTCCCATAATCCCCAGCCAAAGGCCACTGGGCCTAGGGATTATGGGAGTTGAAGTCCAAGAACATCTGGGGGCCCAACATTGAGGATCCCTGTGTTAGTGTGTAAATTGAGACCTTGGGTCTGCCCTGAGACCTTGGGTTAGGGCGGTATAAAAATGTGCTAAATAAATAAATAAATAAATAATGCCTGCTAAAGTACATCCATTCCAAAGCAGGCTCATGTGACCTGTGATTATCCAAGCCAAACAAAAGTCATTCAGGCATATAGAAGGCAGCCCATTAGGAGCCGGAACAGGGATTGGCAACCCTTCAAAAACGGCATGCCGAGTATTCATTTATTCAGAGTTTGATGTGCTATATCCTTCCTGGAGCTGCATCTCAGAAGCAGCCCTGATAGCAGCTGGAAGTTCCTTTGTTGGCTCCCTGGCTCCAAAAAACAACCACCCTACACTGCCTTCCACTCTTCTGACAGGCTTTCTTCCTTCCTGCCCAGCCAGCCCAGTATGGTCTGCCCTCCTCCGTGCCCACCTGCAGCTTCTCCTCTTGCTGCTGCAAGCTTCTTTCCACTGGGTGCACCATGAAAACAAGTGGCCAAGCTAATCAGGATGCAAGAGCAGATGGATGTAGCATGGCAGCTGCTGTAACCAGGCTGGCGGGCGCTAAAGCGTGGCTGGGCCAGGCTGCTTGAGTAGCTCTGCCTCTTCCACAGCAGCTGGACCTAAAAGAAAAATGGAAGGCTGGTTGCCTCCAAGCCAATCAAGAGACAGAAGCAACAGGAGAGCACAGAGGAGGGCAAGCCACGCCAGGCTGGCTGGGTGGAGAAAAGCCCAGAAGGGTGGAAAGGGAGGGACTATCTGTTGCAGGAAAATCCTCTGGAACCTTGCCCTCCTGTTTAATTCAGTCCCTTGCTTTCATCCTTCCATCAGATTTAACAGAGAATGGAGTGTCTTACTGAACCAAAGAGGATTAGGCCAGGTTCCCGCAATAGAACCCGTTGCCTGACAGAATTGAGTCAAATAATACAACGAGGGACATGTGCAACCCCCCCCACAAAAAACGCTTATTCATGATCATTTAGTCACAATACGAGTCAAAAAAAGTCTGACAAGCACTGCCCCGAGGGTATGCAGTGGCTAGCTTATATAGATTTAAAAGGCAAGCAAATCAGTAAATCCTACAGTGCATGTCTTTGTGAATAAACAGATGTTTTCACAATGTGCCAATTTAGCCTTGGACATGAGTTACACCAAACAACAAATCGAAAGATAGTAGACCCTAACTAGCCTAATCTTTGAGCTTCTTATGGCTTACTGCAGGAGTAGAAAATTACTGTTTGCTGAGTCTTCAACTTTCTCTAGGCAGACTCACTCCTTCTACTTTTGAGTTCGGCTTCCCTAAGATACAGGCACTCCTGGGGGCAGGGCCCAGCCAATCCCTGCAAAGCTGTGCAAGGCATCCAAGACCTTGCTTGCAACATTTGCTAAACAAATGGAAGGGAACTGCAAAATACAGGAGCCAGGATGCCACACTCAGCAAGTACAAGATCTCTGTTACACCACTCAAAATCATTTTGGGGGCCAGCTTTGGCAGACATAGCTTTGAGTCTTTTTTTTTTTTAAATTGAAAAGCAGTATATAAATGACAGTAATAAAATAATGATAGTCTGCATTCAGCTGGTTGGGTCATACTATATGCAGGCGTGGAGAATAGCCGCCCTATAACAATTTGTTATGGGGCAGCTAACAAAGTTTATTATTATTTATTATTATCACGTAGTCAGCATTCATGAATACCCATCATCACATACCAACAAAAAGCTAAATAAATAAAATCAATGCACAATGGAAGCCAACTCCTTAAACCAGCACAGCTGTTCTTAAAGTGGTTAAGGTCCATTGAACCCTAAACTTCTTCACAGCCTCTCTTTTAATACCCAAGCATAATTGTGATAGTTTCCAACTAACTTTCTAATTGATAATATAATGAGCCAGTTGAAAAATAGTTACAATTTCCCATGCTGCTGCAGTCAGCAAGCAGGCTGTTGCCAGGACTAATTATGAAAGTGCTAATGTTAATTAAAATCTATTTTCAAATTCGTTTCGCAGTTTTGAATATGGCAGGAAGTGCCTGTTACTCATGTGAATCATCACACTATACTGAGAAAAACAGGCAAGGCTTATTTTAAATGAAGAAGTATTGGAGAGTGAAAAAAGGATGTTCAAGATGATAAATTTAATACTTAGATCATTTTAGTTCATACGCTTATACCCTCCTGTTCTGAAAACCTCAAAGCAACTCACATTTGGTTCCCAGGTGGTTTGCCGTCCACGGTCCTTTCAGATTCAGACCCACTCTGCTTCAGCAACAAAACCGCATGAAGTGCTATTGTGTGCTAAGATTCATAAGCACAATGGGGTTATGGTGTAATCTGAACACAGTGTTGCCAGTCAATCCAATTTCGGGGTAACTAAGAGAGCACCCCTCTATCCATATTACTTGTGGTGGGGGGGCTATACATTCCAAGACTTCAGGATCATAGTCCCTTCGGTGAACTTTTCATCTGCCTGGGTTTTGCAAGACCTACAGCTGGTTGCTCGACATGAGCAAAGCATGGAGCAACATGCCTCAAGGTCAGAATAGGGAAGACTGAATGGGATGCCCCCACCCCATTCTTTCAGAGAAAAGGCAGTAGCAGACCGCCACCAATCAGGGAAGGAATCCTCCCATTTAC
The DNA here is from genome assembly GCF_027244095.1 of Hemicordylus capensis. Taxonomy (NCBI): domain Eukaryota; kingdom Metazoa; phylum Chordata; class Lepidosauria; order Squamata; family Cordylidae; genus Hemicordylus; species Hemicordylus capensis. Next base: position 385,525,227 of record NC_069657.1, on the reverse strand, counting down.
ACAAGATAACAGTGGAGCACTCCACACAGATAAGCAGCACATTTCCTAACCCATTCTGAATTAACAATTTAGCTGGCAGGGAAATGACATTATCAAAACTGGAGATGTGTGATCTTGTACACCTAGAAGGCATCCTGTTCTTGAGATAGTCCTTTCAGCAGTTCTATTCAACATGTGCTACACATCTTCATAACATTACCCTTGCCTTTTGTTGGGCAAAGTGACTAATGCCATGCAGCACATAACTTCTTTGTTGTGCATGGAATCGGCCACCTTCAGGGTGGGTAGAGTGGTTTGGAAATTGCCTCAGGGCATGTTTCAAGGTATGTATACCTCTAGCCAAAGCACTTGGCCTCAGAATCTGTTTGGATCACTATCCTATGGACTCTCACACGTGCGAGTTGTAGCCCTCTGCTCCTCGCTTCTCTTCCCCACCTTCCTGTCTGTTCCTCACGAGGATGACCTCACGAGGTCAACATGCAATGAATGCACCACCTTAACCAGGAAGGATAGGTAAACTAACTTCTTGCCCTTCTCACCCACCCCTCTTCCAGCCTCCCTGCTTTCAAGCACTTTCCATGGCAAGTCCCTGACCAACCTTTTGGAGTTCTTTGAGAGTGTCAACAAGTGTGTGGATCAAGGTGATCCAGTTGACATAGTATACCTGGACTTCCAAAAAGCTTTTGACAAAGTTCCTCATCAATGACTCCTGAGGAAACTTAGCAGTCAAGGGATAAGGGGACAAGTACATGTGTGGATTGCTAACTGGTTGAAAGACAGGAAAAAGAGGGTAGGTATAAATGGAGAGTTTTCACAATGGAGGGAAGTAAGAAGTGGGGTCCCCCAGGGATCTGTACTGGGACCGGTGCCTTTTCATTTATTCATAAATGATCTAGAAGCAGGGGTAAGCAGCGAGGTGGCCAAATTTGCAGATGATACCAAACTCTTTCAGGTAGTGAAATCCATAACTGATTGTGAGGAGCTCCAAAAGGATCTCTCCAAACTGGGGGAGTGGGCGACCAAGTGGCAAATGCGGTTCAATGTTGGCAAGTGTCAAGTGATGCACATTGGGACGAAGAACCCCAGCTTCAAGTATATGCTGATGGGATCTGAGCTGTCGGTGACTGACCAGGAGAGGGATCTTGGGGTCGTGGTGGACAGCTCGTTGAAAGTGTTGACTCAATGTGCAGCAGCTGTGAAAAAGACCATCATACCTACTTCTTGAATAACAATATGGCCACCTACATCCAATCTGACATTTTAGATACATCAGAAGCAACCAAATTATCAATAGAAAATCCAGACAGCAACCAAGAACTGCTGTATAATTTAAGCATGTTATATCCATATTCAGAAATGTATAGATACAAGAAGAGAAAATACTGCAAATGGAGACAGAAAATGCAGAAAAAGAGTTAGGTGATGATGTTCTAAAGAATATTTCATAAGGTTTCTTATGAGCCCAAACCAGACAATAATATACAACACAACACTCCAGAATTTGGACAAATAGCCATTTTTGAATCATGTAATGATACCCCATCATCACATAGAAGAATTTTTGTATTTCCCAGGCAGGGAATTCCAATGCCAGTGAATTCATACAATCAACATAATGATCTACTAAAATGTGTATTGGTCTTTCTATCTGGTGACTCAGAATGGCAATTTACACACAATTTCAGTGCACAGACAGGAGTCAGTAATAAACTTACAAAGTTTCAGTGTGTGTTTTTCCATGAGACAGTTAGGTCGAGCTTTAGAAGTTTAGATCAATACATAATGTAGGTAATTAACTTATCATCTTGCAGTAGATCAAGAGTCAGGTCTAAAACAGGACTAACTCGTTTAAGAAAGGAAGAATTAAACCAAATTCCAGAACAAATTTCTTGTAGTTGTAGACCAACTCCATCCACCAATGTTAAAGAAGAGATTAATCCAACATTAAAGGAGAGGTTATCTTATGCTTGTATTTTAAATAGTTTTAAATCAGATCTATGTTTTTATATTTTAGCTTAATATTTTAATTGTGTAATTTTTATAGTCTTGTTTTAATTTTTTGTGAACCACTTTGGGGTTGTTTTAATGAAAGGCGGTATATAAATTTAACTATACATAAAATAAATAAAAATAAATTAACAATATGAAATTATTATTTTCAAACAGCACAAACTTATCTCCATTCTTTCTGAAATTCTTGATCAATCTCTTTATTTCAGTCTTTGACCAGCATAAGGTAGAAGGAACATAGAAGCTACAAAGTTGAGAACTATGACATTAATAACAGTAAGGTCTATCTCTAAAGGCAAATAACTACAGAGTTAAAAGGTAGTAGCATAAGAATGATAAAATTGCCCTAAAGCTGAAATATGTGAAAAGCCACAAAAGCCTATACAATTAGAACAATGACTATAAACTACAATAAAAATATAAACTATAATAAAAGTAATAAATAAAATAATAGGTTGATGCTCTGTGCTATCTAAAAAGCTAAATAAATAAGCTGTAAGAATAAAAGCTAAAGAGATCAGCTGTAACAGTAAACACTGGGTATTAGAGGCAACAATACAGGGTATTGTATTGTAACTGGGTATTAGAGGCAACAATACAGGTATGAGCTGTGTCAGGCCAGGTTAACTCTTGCTGGTGGTTAGACCTTGACGAATTTTGCACACTGACACGCAGAACTTGGCAACATTATAAAGGGATTACAGTCACAGAGTAATAGGGAGATGTAAGAACTGGACAGAGTGGCCTGGCAATCTGAGAAGTAATGGAAGAATAAGGTTATTGCAGATGTCTCTATAGAATGACCAATAAAGGAGGATTTGCTTGGTGGTTTCAACTTGGCCAATGTCACAGGGGCACAGTCATTTTTAAAAGGGGATCTTCCTATATCTTCCATCTAACACAACTGAAGGGAGGGCACTACAGTGAGCTAAGGTGAAGGCCCTTCTATGGTTAGGGGCTTCTAGCTGCATAAGATATGCAGCAGGCATTGCTATATACCTCAGATGTTCAGTGATAGGGAGGTATGGAGCCCCTGGGTCAGTTTGGCACTCTGCATGTTTGGTGCTATGCATTGTTTAAGGAGTGTTCTGGCCTGCTCGTAACCCATGGAAAGTAAGTAAGGAGGGGAGAGCCCAAGTAATGATAGTTTTGCCAGCATGGTTTGCTTCCATGTAGATCGATGGCAATCCTCCAACATTAGTGGGTGCTAGATCCATTGGGAAGGGGGATAGTCTTGGCCAGTAGTTGAGTATGGTCAACCATACTCTGGCCTCCACTTTCACCAGACCTGCCTCCAATTGAAGATCAGCGTTAAGAGACACAGCGGGGTACCTGGAATACTGCTCCTAGAAATTTGGACTGGATGAACTCCAGGGGGCAAAGTTGGAAAAAGGGTCCAGATGGGCACAGCAGAGGAGTTATGCTAGTGCTTTAGCTTCATATAGTTTAAGTGCTGCAGCAATATATTGGCCTCCTCTTGTTCAGAGGAATTTTAGGACAGCAGCAGCATTCCTCTGGGCATTTTGGGCAACATAGCTGCCATGAGCTGACCTAGTACCGGAAACATGAAAGTCCACCTTCAGGTATCTGAAGCATGATACCTGCTCTATTGTGTACCCATTTATATGCCAGGAGTGTATTTAGTCTCTTGGCAAAGACCATGATTTGGTTTTATGGTAATTTATTTCCAGTAGATTCTCCTCACAGGCCTGGGCAAGGGCTCCCAATCACTTCTGAGTCCTATGGAGGTCCTTGAGAGAATTGCCACATCATCTGGGTAGAACAAAATGGGTATGTGTTTCTCTGCCAACTTAGGGGGATGAAGTCCATATTATTTAGGTATCCCACCATGGCATTTAAATAACCATGTACATGGCATGGATAAAAACCACCATCTACACTACTCTGAGCTCCTCGGAGGAAGAGTGGGATAAAAGTGTAATAAATAAATTTATATAAAAATTAAACATGAATGGGGCAAGTATGCAGCTTAATTTGACACCCTTGTGGGTTGGAATGGCACTTGATAAGTGACCATGAGGGTTGCATCTGACTTTCAAGGGCATGCCATTGTGGAGGGTGCAAATGAGAGATAACAAGCACCAACAGATCAAAAAGGCTTCCAGTTTCCCCCCCACCCCCGTTTGACTCAGAAGATGGAGTCCAATGCAGCCTTAAGATCTATGAAGGCTGCATATAGGAAAACTGTGGTATGAGTAGAATATTACTCAATTAAATGCTGTAGTACAAGGCAGGTCAATGGTGGATTGCCCCTTCCTGCTGAAATGCTTGATGTGCATCACCCTAATTGTTTCCAATCTACTTACAGTGGGTATTGAAAAGAATCACCCCCTTCAATAGACCTTAAATTCTGGTTCCCTTACATCCTGAAATGAAAACACAAAGAAAATTCCCTTCACCAGCTGTACTTATCCAATGCAACCTATAACATCCAACTGAAAAATATCACAATTACAGTCCAGAAAAAGTGTCAGAAAAAAACACAAGAATTACTGAGATTGAAAAAGGATCACCCCCCCCCCCCAATGTCAATATTTTGTTGAACCACCTTTTGCTTTAATAACAGCCTTGAGTCTGTTGGGATACTTCTCTATCAACCTTGCACATCTAGGCGGAGCAATATTTGCCCACTCCTCCATACAGAACTGTTCAAGTTTGGTCACATTGGATGGTAGGTGTTGGTGGACTGCTATCTTCAAATCTCCCCACAGATTTTCTATGGGATTTAGGTCTGGGCTCTGACTGGGCCACATGAGGACGTTCACTTTTTTCCCCTTCAGCCACTGTGTGGTCAATTTTGCTGTGTGCTTCAGATCGTTGTCATGTTGAAAGGTGAATCTTCTGCCCATCCTCAACTGTCTGGCAGAGGGTAGCAGGTTTTCTTCCAGAATCTGAGAGTATTTTGCCCCATCCATTTTTCCTTCTACCCTAATGAGAGCCCCAGTCCCTGAGGCAGAGAAACACCCCCACAACAGGATGCTGCCACCTCCATGCTTCACTGTAGGTATGGTGTGTTGTGGAAAAAATGTGGCTTGTTCGGGAGGGTCGCAAGGAGAAAGCCACTTCTCAAGAAAGGCCACATTAAAGCTCATTTGAGCTTTGCCAAAAGGCAGCTTGAAGATTCTGATGCCAAATGGAAAAAGGTCTTATGGTCAGATGAGACCAAGTTTGAACTATTTGGCCTCAACACCAAACAGTACACCTGGCGTAAATCCAACGCAGCTCACCATCTTATGGGGTTATCTTTTTAATGAAAGGCGGTATATAAATGCAAAAATAAATAAATAAAAATAAAATACCTACAGTGAAGCATGGAGGTGGCAGCATCCTGTTGTGGGGGTCTTTCTCTGCCTCAGGGACTGGGGCTCTTGTTAGAGTAGAAGGAAAAATGGATGGGGCAAAATACCGTCAGATTCTGGAAGAAAACCTGCTACCCTCTGCCAGACAGTTGAGGATGGGCAGAAGATTCACCTTTCAACATGACAACGATCCGAAGCACACAGCAAAATTGACCACACAGTGGCTGAAGGATAAAATAGGGAACGTCCTCATATGGCCCAGTCAGAGCCCAGACCTAAATCCCATAGAAAATCTGTGGGGAGATTTGAAGATAGCAGTCCACCAACACCTACCATCCAATGTGACCGAACTTGAACAGTTCTGTATGGAGGAGTGGGCAAATATTGCTCCGTCTAGATGTGCGAGGTTGATAGAGAAGTATCCCAACAGACTCAAGGCTGTTATTAAAGCAAAAGGTGGTTCAACAAAATATTGACATTGCGCGGGGGGGGGGGGTGATCCTTTTTCAATCTCAATAATTCTTGTTTTTTATTTCTGACACTTTTTCTGGACTGTAATTGTGATGTTTTTCAGTTGGGTGTTATAGGTTGCATTGGATAAGTACAGCTGGTGAAGGGAATTTTCTTTGTGTTTTCATTTCAGGATGTAAGGGAACCAGAATTTAAGGTCTATCAAAGGGGGTGATTCTTTTCAATACCCACTGTACGTAGAAAAGTAGAAGAAAATGCCACTAACGTTATAAACCAATAACTTTAAAAAATTAAAAGATTCATTTAAATACTTCGCAGCATGCCCATATGCTCACTAGTTTCACCTTACATTTTCCCTAAGACACACATGCATGTTCATATGTGTGTGTGTGTGTGTGTGTGTGTGTATTATGTAACTTTTTCAGTTATACCAATATGTATTTCTACAGTTAAAATGGAGGTAGTGTGTGTGGGGGGGTTATTTTTGAAAACTGCAGGGAACAACAACAAAAAAACCCCTACAGAAATAGGAACTGAGCATACAGGTATCTATAGAAAAGTGAGCCAGCTTTCCATCCAGTAATGCAGCGCATAAGGCCACAATTAAGCAAACAGGCATGATTAAGTCCAGCGGGAAGGTAACTCCCTATATGGGAGAAAAATGAGTGTGAGCCAAAGATGTATCCACTCTTTGGGTGCTTTGATAGTACTGAAGCATTTGCAGTCCTTTACATTCACCCAAGGACTACCTATGCACTCTAGTTATATAAGGTTACTAGAACATGGTTATTGCTGCTTTCCCAAGTTTACAAATGGTTTATTAAATCATTATTTTAAGGCTGTAAGATATTAGAGATAGAGATTCTATCATGCTCAGTGATACCCTCTCTCCCCCCCGGGGGGAGGGGCGTGTAACTCAATGTAGAAGGGGCTGGCCCCCTAAATCCATGAAGGACAGGAGGCATTAGAGCTCAGAACAAACAGGTTTATTCGACACTGATATTAAATCTGTATACCACCCACTACTGAAGTCTCTAGGTGGTGTACAGCATAAAACAAACCAAGAATAAGAACAAACCAAAAAATTGCAGTTAAAACTGTTGTAAACCGCCCAGAGACGTAAGTTTTGAGCGGTATAAAAAGGTTTTAATAAATAATAATAAAATAATAAAATAAAAAACCAGATTAAAATGTCCATTAAAAAGCTAACTAAAAAACATGGCCAAAGAGATGTGTTTTTAGTTGTTTCCTAAAACCCAAGGAGGATGGAGCAGCTCTAATCTCAACAGGAAGTACATTCCACAGACCTGGGGCAACTACAGAGAAGGCATGCCTTTGATTCTCCACTGGACGAGCTGGCGGCACCCTCAGATGGACCTTCCCTGAAGATCTTAATAGACAGTGGGGTTCATAACGAAGAATGCGTTCTCTTAAATACACGTTGGTACACAACTGTCTGGTGGGTACCTGTCACCCACTAGATCTGCAGGTTTCTAGTAACACATTTCATCATGACCCCTTTCCTTCTACAGGCCTCCATCCCCCAGACTACTGTCATTCCTCCTGTGATTTGAGTACAGATTGAGTACAGGTAGCGGGCTTACATGATGGGCGCGCACGCAGTCGCGTCCACTACTTCTGGGTACATCGGGACAGCGCAGCAAACGGGGCAGTAGGGAGGTACGCTGCCACCCCAATAGACTTTTAGACAACTGAGCGCTGGCGGGGAAATGCAGTGGGGGGGAGTATAACCTCCCCCACCCTTAAAGGAGCACCCCCCAGCCGTCAAACCGGCGGAACCACTGCTGTTCGAACCAGTTCGGAGGCCCATAAAGGGCCTCTGAACTGGTTCCGTGCACATCCCTACTTGGGGATGCCTCCTTCTGTTTCACCACCTCTTGTGCCTGGCTGATCTCCTTACATGTGGACTCCCTGCCCTCCGTCCCAGGTCCACATGCCCTCTACAAGTAATACCATCTCTTTTTAACACTGAGACAAAGAAAAGAGTTCTGTGAAACTCAAAAGCTAGTTCACTGCTTTGCAAGTGTTAGTTGGTCCTAATAATGGCATTAGGTGGTTGTTTTTGTATACTTATAAAGGGAGAAGGGAAAGGGAAAGGGATATAAAGGGATAAGTCAAATCTGCTAGTACAGATTTGGATGTATTTGGCTGAATATATTGCCTATCCAAAATGTTTTTGAGGTGGTATTGTTTGCTCATTTCTGTTTTTTGCGGGTTTCAATTTATGGACTAACACATTAGAAGTGTTCAGTGGCTTTGTCACAGCTCCACTGGAAGGATAACATATCTTTGAAAGACACTGGAGCCTGCTTCACAGGCATAAACCAATATATTTTTTCTTTTGCATTCATTAAACTTTTAAAATAAAATTTATGTAGATCTTACTTATTAAAACGATGTAAGGCTGCTGCCAACATTTTTACCAGCTTTTAAACATCCCTGCATGGTACAGGACACAAAAGCTGTGTCCACAGCCTGTGTGGTCTGAGAATTCCAACAATGCTGCCACCTGCAGGTCATTTTTATTGATTTTACTAGACTAGCAAATGAAGTTTGTATTCTGCAAGCACAGATATATATATTTCTTCCTTCAACTAAGTGTCCCTTCCAGCCATGTCCAATTCAAGGATATGAAGATGCAAAAGAATCCTCACAGCCTTGCGTTTCACCTCACATACAGCAATGCTTGCTCTTTGCTGCAGTACCTCAAATGCCCCAGGCATCATCAGATGTAAACATGCAAATGGATTTTTTGGAGGTCTGGCCAATGCAAGTTTCTTGCACCACTTTTGTCTACACCAGGGCGGCACAACTTTGGCCTTCAACTCCCATCATTCCCAGTCACAGCAGCCAGTAGCAACACTAGAGACCTCTCCAATTCATGGAGAACTTTGAAAGCTAGTTTGAAGCCTACTCTGGAAAGAGTAGGAGCAGCTTCAGGAGGTGAGCAAGCTTTTCTAATCAACATCTAGCCTTGGTAGTCACTAAGGGGGAAAGTACATGTGTGGATTGCTAACTGGTAGAAGGACGGGAAACAGAGGGTAGGTATGAATGGAGAGTTTTCACAATGGAGGGAAGTAAGAAGTGGGGTCCCCCAGGATCTGTACTGGGACTGGTGCTTTTTCATTTATTGATAAATGATCTAGAAGTAGGGGTAAGAAGCGAGGTGGCCAGATTTGCAGATGATACCAAACTCTTTCAGGTAGAGAAAATACAAAACGGATTGTGAGGAGCTCCAAAAGGATCTCTCCAAATTGGGTGAGTGGGCGACCAAGTGGCAAATGCAGTTCAATGTTGGCAAGTGTCAAGTGATGCACATTGGGACGAAAACCCCAAACTTCAAGTATACATTGACGGGATCTGAGCTGTTGGTGACTAACCAGGAGAGGGATCTTGGGGTCGTGGTGGACCACTCATTGAAAGTGTTGACTCAATGTGCAGCAGCTGTTTAAAAAGGCCAATTCCATGCTAGGGGATCATTAGGAAGGGGATTGAAAATAAAACTGTTAATATTCTAATGCCCTTATACAAAACGATGTTGCGGCCACACCTGGAGTACTGTGTACAATTCTGGTCACCGCATCTAAAAAAGGACATTGTAGAACTGGAAAAGGTGTAGAAGAGGGCACCAAGATGATCAGGGGCCTAGAGCACCTTCCTTATGAGGCAAGGCTACAACACTTGGGGCTATTTAGTTTAGAAAAAAGACGACTGCGGGGAGACATGATAGAGGTCTATAAAGTCATGCAAGGTGTGGAGAAAGAGAAATTCTTCTCCCTCTCCCACAACACTAGAACCAGGGGTCATCCCATGAAATTGATTGCCAGGAAATTTAGGACCAGTAATGGAAATTTTTTTTCACACAATGCATAATCAACTTGTGGAATTCTCTGGCACGAGATGTGGTGACAGCCAACAACCTGGATGGCTTTAAGAGGGGTTTGGATAACTTCATGGAGGAGAGGTCTATCAACAGCTACTAGTCGGAGGGCTATCGGCCACCTCCAGCCTCAAAGGCAGGATGCCTCCGAGTACCAGTTGCGGGGGAGTGATAGCAGGAGGGAGGGCATGCCCTCAACTCCTGCTTGTGGCTTCCGGCGGCATCTGGTGGGCCACTGTGCGAAACAGGATGCTGGGCTAGATGGGCCTTGGGCCCGATCCAGCATTGCTTTTCTTATGTTCTTATAACTTGAAGGTGGTGGTCTATATGCTGCTGAACATCCTCAAATGATGAGGGGAAGTTGCCCCCGATGAGTGGATTGTTGAGGTCTGGCTAATATTCCTGAATGCTAATTTCTTTAAAGGGGCTTTAGGGCATCAAGGAGAAAATCAAGTGGTGTTTAGTACCCACACAGTACTGTAAGAAAACAATATAGTTTTTTAAAACCCTGTAAAATGGTTCATGCACATTATTTAATATGGTTAAACATTTGCTTTCCAGTAAAACAAAAGTACAAACAAAAACCCACCACTTCGTAAAGATTTGAAGGAGATCTCACTAAAATAGTGACTTATTTCCATACTTGGTCAATGTACTGAAAAACAGGATTCACAGTAATTAAAGCAGCAATTTAAGACCCTGGTTGTTACCCAGTCTTGTTCAAGTGACTAACTTCACTCAGGTAATTACCTACAGGATGTCACCTGCCCAACAAGGCAAGCCTTACTGTTGCTTTATTTTGCTGGGTATCTGCTGAGTATGATAGTGAGAAATAATCTGATAAAGGACTGCACAGTTGATGAAGAGGAAGAACAAGCCTGCTAACCATATGAGCAAGAAAGTGTTCTGTCCCTTAAACTCTAGAAAGTATGCAGGTGCAAGCCAAAGGGCCTGTCCAATAAGCCACAGCAGAAGAAGCAATGCAGCCCGCTGCCAGGACATCTTCAAAAGAGGCATTACAGGTGGAAGGAGGCAAAGGTACCACAGAAAATACTGGGAGGTGCACACTTTGTTAAAACTCACAAAAACAGCAGTGTGCAGGAAACAGCAGAAAACAAGATCTTTGTAATAAGCTAAGGAAATCACTAGAAGCAGCAGGAGCTGAGGAAGGAAAGCTGCAAGTCCAAGGAGAAAACTCCATTTGCTTTCTGCAGTCAAGTACAGCATATAGAAATAGGGTGAGAAGTTGTGGCGAATATCTCTCCTGGTCAAGTGGTAGAGATATGTATGCTCCAAAAATTCCCAGCCATAATAGGAATAAAACATAAGGCCAAGGGCAGCAAATGTACAACAAGCCACAAGTCCAAAAAGCAGAACATCAAAATTCAAGAGCCTTAAGAAAAGCCACCAGAAGTCATTCACAAAGTGCATATTTTGCTTCTTTAAAGGAAAAGCACCTGTTTCTCCTCTCTTATCATTTCGGTTACTTTGCAAATGAAGAACTAATGGCAATGCATAAGTCACGGGGTAAATTTTCATATGTACAGATAGGCCATAAAGAACTGCTGCTTTTATTAGGCTTCTCTTTTCCATATAATACATGGTGCCAAGGACGAGGCTTGCGACAAGAGATTCTGCATTTCCTCGGCTAGATACAGTCATTGGCAGGGGATTGAGAAGCCAGAATGTACAACACCCACATGCCTTCCTGCGGTCCAGCCCTCTGAGAAGCAAAATTTGGTACATGAGGTATGCAGCAACTATATCCCCAGCAACAAAGAGAATCTTTCCATACAGATCAGCAACATAAATGTTTGGTGTTAAGATCCAGCCCAGCAGTGGAGTATAACGGTAAGTAGCTCTTAGGTACGGAGATTTTCCCTCTGTGATGTATTTTGCTGCATCGGTGAATACTTGGTAGTCAATGTCTGTATATTTGACCAACATTGTTCTGTCCTGATAAACTCCATAGAAGACCAGCGCAAGCCTGATTATGAAAGCACTACTGAATAAAACATCTTTCCTGAGGAATCTAGCAAGAACTTGTCTCTTAAATAGCTGATCGGATTTCATATTTGATTTCCTTGAAGAGAAATTAAAATTAAAGATCCCACCATTGGTCTAGACTTGAGGCATCCTTCAGTGATACCACTGTCTAAATGAGAATTTGAAGACAGTCTTTAATCTTTCTTTCCATGCAAATTTCTTAAGATGTACATAGACTGTGGAAGAACTCTGAATAGGTAGCAAGCATCCCTGTTCAAAAGACAAAAACCAGTGTCAACAAGTTACTTTCATCTTAAGGTCACAATAAAAGACAGACGAGAAAAGGTAGGATCACTGTCTCTGTTCATAGCAGCATAACATCCTTTCCTTTAGCTGTTGCTTGTGTTTCTCTTTAGATTGTGAACATTTTAGGGGAAAGGAACCATTTTCTCATTTCTTTTGCTATACACCAGTAAACATTGGAAGGGAAAAAATACAGGTGTAACATTTCAATAAGGTGTATGCATGCAGGCCCAGATAACACCCAATTCCCAGATGTTGGCTGGGGTATCAACTGTGCTGTTGAGGCCTATGTGCGCTGGTTTTTATAAGCATGGATCCTATTGTTACATTCATACTGTCTGCTGACCCTGGATGCAGAATACTGTGGTATACTAAACAGTGGTGTAATGTGGTGTACTAACCAGTATGGTGTACTAAGTACAATGTTGGACTATGACTGGGAAGACGTGGATTCCAATGGCCATTCAACTATGAAGGTCATTGAGTGACCTGGGGCCAGTCACTACTCTCAGTCTAACCTACCTCTACAGGATTGCTATGAGGGTAAAGTGTGTGTGTGTGTGGTTGGGGGATAGAGAAGAGAGCCATGTGTTCTACCTGGAGAAAGGGTGGGGCAAAATAAATTATATGTAGTTATTTTAAGAAGTGCACCAGGTGAGTGGGGAGAGTAGAGCAATCAGGTAAGAGTACAGTTGAAACTGGATCAGGGTCCTCTTTAGGCATTGGGCATCAGTTAAGTATTATATATGGATGGAAAGTGCAACTGCTTCACATAATCCATATATATATTTCTCCTAGGTGTGCCTGGGGAAAATGCGTCCCAGCAGCCCAGCTGATTGGCTGGGCTGCGGAGGCGCCTGATTGGCTGGCACACCCAGGAGGAGGAGAATTGGCCGGCCCACGCTGTAAAAGACCACGCTATAAAAGGATTTTCTTGGTTTCCCAACAGTTATTCTCTCAAAACTTGGTTTTCTCCCTGCTTTCCGACAGACCTTCCAACAGCCCTTCTGAGTAACAAAGTTGTTTTCATTTTCACTGCTTCCTGTATAGTTGAATTCTTCACACCTTTTTGTCTTTATATTGTAAAAGAAGCGTGGTGTAAAAGACCACGGTGGTGGACGTAGACTCTAGCGAGTGAGAGAGGCAGGTGGGGGGAGAGACAGAGCGAGCGAGAGAAGCATGGGGGGAGAGACAGAGCGAGCGAGAGAGGCGAGGGGGGAGAGACAGCGCGAGCGAGAGAGGCGCGCGGGGGTGAGACAGCGCGAGCGAGAGAGGCGCGCGGGGGTGAGAGAGGCGCGCGGGGGTGAGACAGCGCGAGCGAGAGAGGCGCGCGGGGGTGAGACAGCGCGAGCGAGAGAGGCGCGCGGGGGAGAGACAGCGCGAGCGAGAGAGGCGAGGGGGGAGAGACAGCGCGAGCGAGAGAGGCGCGCGGGGGAGAGACAGCGCGAGCGAGAGGCGCGCGGGGGGAGAGACAGGGCGAGAGAGGCACGGTGGGGGGAGAGACAGGGCGAGAGAGGCACGGTGGGGGGAGAGACAGAGCGAGCGAGAGAGGCGTGGGGGGGCCGAGCGAGCGAGAGAGGCGGCGTGGGGGGGCCGAGCGAGCGAGAGAGGCGGCGTGGGGGGGGCCGAGCGAGCGAGAGAGGCGGCGTGGGGGGGGCCGAGCGAGCGAGAGAGGCGGCGTGGGGGGGCCGAGCGAGCGAGAGAGGCGGCGTGGGGGGGCCGAGCGAGCGAGAGAGGCGGCGGGGGGGGCCGAGTGAGCGAGAGAGGCGGCGGGGGGGGCCGAGCGAGCGAGAGAGGCAGTGTGGGGGGGCAGAGTGAGCGAGAGAGCTGTGGGAGGACCAGCCAAACAAATTATCCCAACTAACCCCCAAAAGGAAGTGAACTACCGCACAGATGCTCTGTGCAGGTTCAGCTAGTTCTTTTAAAGATTCTGACATTCATTTCAAAGGGGCATCGACTGCACCCATTCTACATATATGGAAATCCACAGCTGCCAAGATGCTAAAATAGTGTACATTACCCTGATTAACACTGTGTAGGAGGCTCCCTATAATATTTTGTGCAAGTTATCTTTGGAGTGAGATACATATTTTAAAAATAAAATACTGAAAAGGCTAGTTGCTGAGAGATCAAAAAGTTATTTTTTTAAAGTTCACACACAGGCAGATCAATTTTACATGACTTAGTGACTTGAATGTTGGTGTAGACATAGCTCAAATCCCTGCCCAGTCATGAAACTACGTGAAGGCCTTGGGCATGTCTGAGGCTAACCTACTTCACAGGGGTTTTGCAGAGTTAACACTCTAACCTGAGCAAGTTAGATTCAAATGCAACAAGGAAGAAAAGTTCTTTTCTGGTCTGAACGTGCACAGTGCCATTGTATTGCGGTAGCAAAGCAGGTCGAGTTTTGTAAACTCCCTGGATGGGAATCCACACTCTGAGAAGACAGAGCAGGATATGCAAATAAAATCCCTTCTCCCTCTTTTCAGCATTCCATGCCACTTTCCTGTGACCGAGGCAGAGCCCAGGACTGGGCTTATATAAGCAAAGGAGCATACTTTGTTCTCAGTGACTGGGGCTACGGTTAAGCAGGAACAAGGAATGGGCTGAGCCCCCTCCACCCACACTCGTTCCCAAGCACCCCCCTTTACTTTCTTCATGCTGTGAAAGGTTTCCAATCACTTCCACAGGGGAAAGCAATGCAACAGTACCTACCCAACGCAGGGAGGGGAAAACCTGTTTTTCAGCCTTCGCAGTGCATAATCCAGCCCTCAGTGAGCGGGATCTTCCCTTCATTCATGCAATGTCAAGGACACACTGCACCCCCGTGGGGTTCTTGCAATGTACAGACCCTCCTTCCAAGGCTCCAAGCACATGCAACCTGACACGACAATGGTCATTTTACTAGCAAATAAATATCTACTTCAGTTCAGTAAAACTGTCCCACCAGCATAGCGAGGGGGAGAGAACAGGGGCTGATCTATCCTTAACCACACCTGGTTGCTCCTGTTCTCCCTCGACCCTGCACTTGTGAGAGAGATTGCTGTTAACTCCTTAACAAAGAAGAAATCTCTAGCAGCGGGGAAGAAGAGAAATAACTCCTCCCCCCCCACTTTAGAAACCAGAAGTTGCTCCAATAAGGGCTTGAGAACCTCCTTCCACCTTTCTTTGAAATAGCTCCCCTACAAGGGAGGGGGATTTCCCCGCTGCGCATGCAAATAGGTATGCTGATCCTGCGGATGGAGTGCAGGAGAGATGGGAAGAACAAAGAATACCTGCAACTCCCCGAAGCTCACTCTGAGCCCGAAGTGGAGGTCCTCCCGGAAGGGAGCCAATCAGGACAGCAAATTCAGCATTCATTCGCTGCATGAGAGTGCATTCCCACCTCCAGCAGCGGTAAAGGATTGCTGCTAGGCATGCGTGTTAGCAGAACTGAGGTCAACACCCTTTGGCCTTCCTCTGAGTTGCCAGTAAGAGAAGTGTGGGGAGAGTCGGGAATGGAATGAGGAAATCAGAACAGCAAAGGAAGGGTAATAGCTACACGTTGCCACACTGGGCATGCGCAGAGCTACGTTAGGTTAGGAACATAGGAAACTGCCATATACTGAGTCAGACCTTATCCTGAGCTCCCTCCGGCAGTGCCTGCCTCTCTCTTGCAGGGCAGGGAATCTCAGTCTGCAGCCAGCCAGCCAGGCTGTTGCTTCTATCGGGTGGCTTTCCCTTCCCTCCCTGCTGCTACTGCCATGGTCTGCAAGGGTGAAGGGTGAAGTTTACACTCTCCCTTTGAATCAATGCTGAGACTCTTGGAGATCGGCAGTAGCAGAGAGTAAAGAAAGAGTTAACGTTTCTCCCAGCCCTATTGGTTCTCCCCTGGAGTCTTGTGCTCCTCCTGCTTGGATTTGGAATGCAAGTGGAACTACAGCACAGAGCGAAGCTGCTTGCTTGTTGGTCTCCCCTCTCATTCAAGAAGGAAAGTAACACATTTGGTTAAAAAAACCCACAACCATTTGTTGTTTGTTTGTGTGTGATTTGTTCCCCTTAGTCGAGCTCTCTCTCTCTCAAGAATGGGGGGGGGAGGGGGAGGAGGAATGCTCTTACAAAATGGATCTGGTGTTTGTTCCTGTTCCTAGCTCTAATTTGGTCTCTGTGTGTGGGTTTCTTCTCTCCCCCTCCCGCCCTTATTAAAAAATATTGATATGCAGTGTTTTTAGCAACAGAGTTCTCAAAATTGCTTAAATAGCAAAATATGAGAAAATGGTTCTCTCAACATGTTTCCCCTTTTAAACATTACTATTTTATTTTATTTTGCTTTTTGCTTGTAGCACCCCACCACCACCAAAAGTCTGTTTTTGTACACTTGCTTCAAAGCAAGGCTTTGCAAATCAGTTCACAAGAAACTCATTTTTAAAACTCTTGCCCGTGAAATGATTGGTTGTCTTTAAATTCTACAAAATTGGGGTTACTCCATATATGACATTCTGCTGTCCTATTTGAAATCAAAATGGTGTCTTTTCTTTCTGTAGTGTATAGACACACATCTTGGGCTCCTGCCTTAGAAGGCTGGATGGGGAAGGAGCAAGGCTGGTGAGGAGTCCCTACTTGGAGAGGGAAGGACCCAGAGCTGGTTGGCCTGGTTGGGGCACCTGGCCATGATGTGAGGCTCTCCTCTTCACCCCCTCCCCCCCCAAAACCCCAAACACTACAGGCTGACTCCTGCAGCCCAGCTGCCCTTGTCTCACACATTTATCCACTTCCTTCCGCCAATTATTTATTTTCTCCCCTCACCCCTGGTCATTTCTCTTCACCCCCATTTCTCTGTAATGATATGCTTAAATGCTTTGAAATTCTATGATGCTATATATATTGTTAGGAAGTGAAAATAATTTTCCTCTCTTGGGTAGGTGTATAGGGCTGAGGGGTGAGAGAGCAGGCATCTTGTGGAAATTGGTGGGGAGAGAAAACTTAAAACAGTGCTATTGTAGTGCTACTAAGAAGCCATCCACTTCAGTTTCTAACAATCTTGCAGGGACTGGACAACATAGGAACACATATATACAAACTATTTTATTAGAATAGAATTGTTCTTAATAGTTAGAATTGATAAAATTATTAAATGAAACCAAAAAAGTATGGTGAAACCCACCCCTTCTGCTCAAAAAATTGTAAACCGCCCTGAGCCATTTCAGAAGGGCGGTATAAAAATCCAATCCAATCAATCAATCAATCAAAACTGGCACCCTACCCACATAAATTCCCCCGCCCTCTCAGTGCCCCCAGTCCGGCCCTGGAAAGAAGCACCCTTTAAACAAGCAGCTTAAACACCTGCTACCCCCCACCCCATTGCTGGTCATCTGTGGTAACTTGTAGAGGTACTTTTCACATATGTGGAGTAGTTTTCTTTATTCTCTTTTTCTCATCAAGGTGATGATGCAAAAGCCAGAAAAGAATGGGTTAGAAGAACAACCCCTTAAAAATAAATTTTGATCTCCCAAATAGCAGGATGTGTTAGAGACACTTTGGAACAATATTTTAGAACTGAAATCTTAACAATATTATATTTGTATTAACCCATTCACAGTCAAAAATGGAACAGAACATTCCAGCATGGCCTGGAACAGCCATTTCATTGTTCATTGTTTGCCCAAAACAGTGGGATGGGTTACATACACACGTGATCAATAGTTTAGGGATGAAATTGATGACACTTAAAAACAATTTATTAGAACTGAAACCTGTCCAACAGGCTGGAATGGCTGCTTAACATGGCCTTTGTTGTTCCTTCCTCCTGGTGTCCAGCTTGGACATCTTTAAAAGGGGGTTAGACTAACTGATGGAGGATGGGTCTATCAGTGGTTCCTAATACTGATGGCCCAGTGCTACCTCCAGGCTCAAAGGCAGTACACCAGTTGCAAGGGAGCAATGACGAGAGAGAGCATGCTTTCTTCTCTTGTTTGTAGACTTCCCAGAGGCATGTGGTGGCCATTGAGAAGGGAAGTGTCATTAATACATTTCACTTTGTGCTCTGTGGCTGTTGGATAGTTGATGTTTGTGCAAAGTGTTTGCCATTGGAGATCACCAGATTATGTGCTTCTAATTCTGTAAACATCGAGTGAGGGATGTAGCCCAGTGTTTCAAAAATCCTGATGATATATGAGATCTGTGTTTCCTGCCCAGTGCTTATGTACTCCTGGTGGTATGCTATGGATGACTTCAGAGTAAGTCAGAATCTCTTTTGCAGATGGGAAAGTAGGATGGGGGCGGCAGCCACGGGGCCTTTTCATTGTTTCCAGAGTGTTTTAACATGCCATCTCCTCTGCAGGTGTAATGTTCCACCAGCTTCAGGAATAGGACCAACCCTTGAGTGAGCATAGCATTCTAAGGTCCACTCTTTCTCTCCATGCCCCAACTCTGTCTGGTTATTCTTTTCCTCCCCACCCCTTGTGGAGGGAGTGTACCACTGGTGTAGTGCTTATTCTGGTGTAACATTATGCCAGCACAAAAGGTATCACTGTATTAGCATAAATTCATTGCATCTTTGGTTCCACCCTTCAAGGAGATTTAGTAGCAGTCCTATTGTTATCCTGCAGATGTAACCGAAAGACAGGATTTCACTGACAGTGCTTTAAATATCTTGCTTAAGGATCAGTACCTGTTTGCTAACCTTGATTTTTAACTAAGAATAAGGATTTAGGTAGGTTGAAGGGATTTGCATTTAAGCCATAAATCTACTCTTTCCTTACAATGTTGTCTGTGTTTATGCATGTTACCAAGGAGTCTCTTTTATTAAATGTCAAAAGAGGGGGTGGAGAAAGCCCTCATAAAACCATTTTAAGGGGAAGCAAATGAACTTTGTTGCATATGAAAGCATAAACAAAATGATAAAAGGCAGGGTGAATTTGGCCAAAGCTTTTCATAAAAAGGGAGCCAAGTGGAAAGATCCCTATTTGCTGCAAAGGTTTTATTTTATCTTTCAGGCCTTTGGCTGGCAAAACTAATATTATGCTTTGAGATTTTCTAATAAAGCCTTCAGAAGGGAAAGAGTGTTAGTTTCTAAAACATGGAGCTTGTAAATAAGATGGCTCTCCTTACTGGAGGACTGAAAGGGGGCTGTGTAACACCACAAATGCAGGCAATTCGAACTGGTTTGTCTAGCTCAGGGTTGAAGCAGATATTACCTAAAATATAGGTCCAGTGTCAAAATCTTTAGCTTTCTTTAGCATTCACCTTCTGTCCCCCATAATGTGCAATGATGGTAGTACATGATGTATGCATATTTCCCTGCCCTTGATCTGGGGTGAATGGTAGAGACAACCACATAATGCAATGTGGTCATAAATGCTTCTCTGAGGGAGGGCAGGATGCCTCCTTGTCTTAAGGAGGCAATCATTAGACCACTTCTGAAGAAGCCTGCCCTGGATTCCTCAGAGTTGAGCAACTATAGGCCTGCCTCCAACCTTCCGTGGCTGGGCAAGGTAATTGAGAGGGTGGTGGCCTCCCAACTCCAGGCAGTCTTGGATGAAACTGATTATCTAGACTCGTTTAAGACCAGCTTTCGGGTGGGCTATGGGGTGGAGACTGCCTTGATCAGCCTGATGGATGATCTCCAATTGGCAACTGACAGAGGAAGTGTGACTCTGTTGGTCCTTTTGGACCTCTCAGCAGCTTTCTATACTATTGACCATAGTATCCTTTTGGAGCGTCTGAGGGGATTGGGGTGGGAGGCACTGCTTCGCAGTTGTTCCACTCTGACCTCTCAGGCAGATTCCAGATGGTTTCCCTCAGGGACTGTTGTTCTTCAAAAACTGAGCTTCGATATGGTGTCCCTCAGAGCTCCCTATTGTCTCCGATGTTGTTTAACAATAACATTTACATGAAACCGCTGGAGAGGACATCAGGAGATTTGGTGCAGGGTGTTACCAGTATGCTGATGACACTCAAATCTATTTCTCCATGTCAGCGTCATCGGGAGAGGGCATAACCTCCCTAAATGCCTGCCTGGAGGCAGCGATGGGCTGGATAAGACTGTACAAACTGAGACTGAATCCTGAAAAGATGGAAGTACATTTTGTGCGGGGTCGGAACTCGGGAGATTATTTTGATCTGCCTGTTCTGGATGAGGTCACACTTCCCCAGAAGGAACAGGTACGCAGTCTGGGGGTGCTTCTGGACACAAAACTCTCCCTCGTGTCCCAGGTTGAGGCAGTGGTCAGAGTGCCTTTTATCAGCTTCAGCTGATACGCCAGCTGTGTCCATCTGCTGGTCACCTCCAGACTTGACTATTGCAATGCGCTCTATGTGGGGCTGCCTTTGTACGTAGTCCGGAAACTGCAGTTAGTCCAGAATGCAGCAGCCAGGTTGGTCTCTGGGTCATCTTGGAGAGACCATATCACTCCTATCTTAAAACATCTACATTGGCAGCCGGTAAGTTTCCAGGCAAAGTACAAGGTTTGGGTTATAATCTATGAAGCCCTAAACAGCTTGAGCCCTGTTTAGAAGCAAACGTCTTATTTGCTATGAACCACACCACCCATTGAGATCATCTGGAGAGGTTTGTCTGCAGTTGCCACCGACTCGTCTGGTGACTACTCGGGGACGGGCCTTCTCCATTGCTGCCCCAAGTCTTTGGAACACACTTCCTGCTGAAATAAGAGCCTCCCCATCTCTTACAACTTTTAAAAGGTCAGTCAAGACACATTTGTTCACCCAGGCTTTTAATTAGATACTGTTTTAATAGTTTTAACTATTTAATTTTAATTGTTGAAATGTTTTAATATTTTATTGGCTGTTTTTATGGTTTTGTAAACTGCCCAAAGAACCTGTGTTTTGGGCGGTATAGAAATGTATTTAATTAATTAATTAATTAATTAATTAATTAATTAATATGTTACAGGAGGGTGAAGATAAGCTTGTCATGGTGCTACTGTTTTGGTGATGATTTCATGTGTTGGATTATGTTTAGTACCGTTAACATCTATCCCTGGTGCATTGGGTAGCATTTGTAGTAATACCCCTTCAAATAGGTTGTTATTTGTTGTGTTGAGTATTGAGCTCTTATAACATCTGGACAAACCTCCTAATGAAAATCTGAGAATCTTGATAATATTAACTGGATGCTTCCCTGCTTGCAATATAGTGGGCCATGGTTAGTTTGAAGTTGATGCACAGGGTGGGGCGCTGCTCGTTTACTCTTAACTGACCTAAATACGGGAAAAGAATTAGCCTCTAAGTACAGGAGAATCAGAAAATGATTCAGGACACAACTTAGGCTCACATTATTTAGGGCCGTATACTTAAACTGCTTCTATTTATTTATTATTTATTTAACACATTTGTATACCGCCCAAAACGCAAGTCTCTGGGCGGTTTACAACAAAACAATAAAAACAACCGATAAAAAGATTAAAACATTTCAACAATTAAAATTTAAACCTTTAAAACTACTTAAAACACAATTAAAACACTGGACTGGGTCTCGCGATTAGTGAGACCCGGTTTTTCCGAGTGCGCGAGGAGGGAGTCCTGGGCGGCCAGATCGGCCGCCCACACAATTGACGGCTCCGTGACGGAGCCGGCGGGGGCTGGGGAGCTCAGGGGCTGTGTGACCCCCAGAAGCCCCAGTATGCTCTGCACGAGCGCGCAGGGCATACTGGGGAGATCCCCGGAGCCAGGAGGCAGCTTTTCACCTCCCCTCCAGGGATCTACTTGCAAGTAGCCGCACCGCGGAGCTGTGCCGCAGCTACTCACGATCAGATAGCCTGGGTTTGCGGAGCACTCACTCCGCAAACCCGGGCTAAGGGGAGGGGTACTTGAGCGGGTTACCCGCTCTAGAACCACCGGGCTCACAGCCGAGCCCGGTGGTGCTCACGATCAGCAAAAATCGGGCTAGCGGAGGCTAGCCCGATTTTTGCTGATCGTGAGAATAGCCCCACTATCTAATTAAAAGCCTGAGTGAACAAATGTGTCTTGACTGCCCTTTTAAAAGTTGTAAGAGATGGGGAGGCTCTTATTTCAGCAGGAAGTGTGTTCCAAAGCCTCGGGGCAGCAATGGAGAAGGCCCGTCCCTTAGTAGCCTCTAGAGGAGCCGGTGGCAACTGCAGACGAATCTCTCCAGATGATCTCAATGGGCGGTGTGGTTCATAGCAAAGAAGACATTCTCTTAAATACCCAGGGCCCAAGCTGTTCAGGGCTTTATAGGAAAAGCATGCTATATATGCTATAGCAAAGCAGTGCAGATCACCTAGAGCAGTATATTATACACTAACTGGTTCCCTACTTTTCAGGAAACTGTCATTTTCAGATATTCCTCACCCTGCTCCTTCCCACCACCCTGAACCACAGTTCTCAAAGAACTGCAGTGCCCAGTTAGGGATAGACTCGGCATGACTTGAATTATAAAGCAATTATAAATGCATCCTTGGCCTTGCTTTTCCTTCTTTAAACATCATGCAAGGGGGAGCAAGCCAGAATAGGGCTATGTTGTTGGACAGGAAGGGGGTTTAATTCTACCTCTGCCACAGTTCCGATCCGGATTGGGCCCCCCATGTGTACTATCTGGCCTGGGAATCTGCTTCACTTGGCCCCACCTCCACAGCAAATAGTGTGCATCAGGAGGGGTGATTTGGATTGACACTGCAGCAGTGGGTGCCACCAAAAGAAAAAGTGAGCAATCCAGGGCTAATGACATCAATAAAATTAAATCTTGTCTGGACCTTAGATTGGCATAATTTAATTTCATCATGCTATGTCGGAACTGTCTAGAGCCAGGCTCTATGTACTGGTATACATTGGCAATGCTCTATATCTCTCTCTATATAATACTCCAAGATGTACCTGTCACTAATCCCATGCATGGCAGCTCTTGCGAGTTTGTGAGCAAGCTGCCAGGAGGGGCAGAGGAGAGCAGTGGCCGGTGTGCAGGCGGTGGGGGAGAAAGAAAATGGCGGTGGGGGGAGAGAAGGTGGTGGCCAGGGGCTGAGAATGGGAGGAGAGCCGAGAGGGGGTGAGGGAAAGGAGTGGGGAGAACTAGAGGCACAGATGCTGCTCCTGGTCTGTGGAATGTACTCCCAGCAGATGTCGTTGGCCTTCAAGAGAGCCCTAAAGACTTACTTATCTGGCCTGGCCTTCCAAGGTTTTTAAATTGTTTTTAAATATTTTAATTGTGTTTAAATGATTCTGAATTGTTTTAAATTTGTTCTTACATTCTTTTAAGTAGCTTGTTTTAAATGGTTTGCCTTTGCTTTTTACTTGTGCATCACCCAGATCTTTGGATGGGGCAGTATAGAAATGTAATAAAATAAATAAATAAGGATCCTTGTCCTAGCAAGCTTCCTGTCTAAGATTTGCCTGTTTGGTACTAGAACTCCCTCGATGGCATCTGCTACTTGGCTCTTCTCCTTCTGTGATGCTACTGTAGGCCGCATTTATCTATGAACAATAAGAACTTCAAATATCAAAGTGGGTACAATCGCAGAAGCTCTGAATCCCAAAGAAAGACTAGAAACTTCTGAAAAGAAGGAATGATAGGTAATCTCCAACTCATATCTTGCTGCAGTTGACAGAAAAACTTCTATTGATTTTTAACAGATCTCAGTTGTACCCAAGAGTAGGTACTAATCTGAAAATGCAAGTAATTTGCTTCTCTTATCAATTTAGAATAAATGGCTTAGTTGTAATAAACCTCATGTGTCTGATTAGCACCAGAACTCTCACTATGAAATTACTTTGTGTTTAATGTTACAGTGTTTAAAAACCATTTTAATAGTGTCAGTGGTCAGTTTTTATGACTCTGGACAAAGAAGTAGTGTTTTTTAAAAACAAACAAACAGCGCACTGTTTTTTATGGTGCAATAGATTTTTATATAGAAACACTTGGGTAAAATCTAGGGTACAATTCCCTGTTTTCACCTAAAAGTGTGACAAGGGCCAATAAAACCTTTACTGAGTGCTGCACAAGTTTGTTCCTTTTCTCTTCCCATGACTTAGGCACATACTCTTGTTTTGTAAAGATGGTCGCATTGCATCTCATATTCTTTCAGAGCCAAGGCCACCCCCATTAGCAAAGTTCTATTGCAGAATTCATTTTTCTATTAACTGTGCAAGAGCACATTTTGTACCCTTTTCTGTTATGGATTAGGGATGTACTGTTCTATTTATCCTTCATCAACGGGATCCTTTCACAAATTTGTTCCCAATAGGAAATGGAATTAAAACATTTGCCTCTCTTGAAAGGTCTATTCTAGTTTTTCGGAACACTGCCAAACATTGGTATACAACATTATGCTTCTGTTGATTAAACAGTTGTAACAAAGGTTTTTTCCTTCCACAGAAAGAAAAGGTTACTTGTGGAGATGGTATTTCAAGGCATCTGACCTAATAACTGGCGTAACCATTGCTGATATTAATGGATCAGATGGGTGTGCACTTCACAATTTATTTCTATTATTTTACTTTGTAGATTTCTCTCTCATCTCTGTCGTATTGCCCAAGCAGCAGGGCAGTTGCTGATTAGAGTGATTTAGAGACAAAACAAATCACCCCTGTGGTCCATTGGCTAGATTTGGGTCCAAATCTAATCACACCTGATTAGATTTGAATCAATTCGAGATTCAGATCTCTATTAATTCCCCCAGATTCCCAGCTTTAAAAAAAAAAGCTAAGCTCTAGCCCCTGTAGAAGTGGAGTTATGGAGCAAAATGTGTGGTCACTATTTTTCAAGTGTTTGGATTCTTTGGTGTATAATAACTTTTCCTCAGTGAATCCCTAGGAGGATTCATCGCACACCTTCATTTCTTCTATTCATTTTGACTATCTTTTGGACAGTGCCAAATGTCAACTGCCATGTGCCAACTACACCCCACTCCCACCCGCAAGGCAGTGGGGTACTACTCAGTTTATGTTCTAGGAATTTTCCCAAGTGTTTAGGCTCTTTGATGTCTAATAACCTTTCCTCATAATGAATCCCTATGAGGATTCATTACACACCAAAGAGTCTAAACACCTCAAAAATGCCTAAAGTATAAACTGAGTACCCAGTGGGTTGTGAGGTAGTTTGAACATGGGATGCCACTAATTCCCCACCCCCACCTGCAAAGCAGTGGGGTCAAAATGAATAGAAGAAATTGTGGTGTGTAATGAAGACACCAAAGAATCTAAACACTTCAAAAATTCCTAAGAACTAAACTGAGTACCTCAGTGTATGTGTGAGGGGTGGGGTGGGGTTTAGTTGACACATGGCAGTTGACAGTTGGCACTGTCCAATGACAGTCAAAATGAACAGAAGAACTGAAGGTCTGCAATGAATCCTCATAGAGATTCATTATGAGGAAAATATACACCGAAGAATCCAAAGACTTGAAAAATGTCTGCACATTTTGCTCCATAATTCCACGTCTACAAGGGCTAGAGTTTCGCTCTTTTTATTAAAAAGAAAAGAAAAGAAAGCTGGGAATCCCTTAGGGTTAGGATAAGGCAACTTCGAATCCCCATTATTTCCTATGGCAGAAATATACAAAATCAGTAAAAACGAAAGAAAATCATTAAAAATCAACCAAGTGCTCCACTGCCTTGAAATTTGGGGCTGAGGGCCCCACATACTGAAAGAGCCAGCCCACAGAGCAACTGCTGTCTCCACTTTTGTGCACAAATGGAAGGGAAAGGACAGAGAGTAGAAGAGAAAATGGGGAGAAGGCACTCGGTCCATCCATCCCTGTTTCCATTAGAAGCACATGGAGTGGGGAGGAGGTAGTGCTGGGGGCTGGCATGTCAGAGCATACCCCTTTGCCACATCCTCCTGCTTAATCCAAACAAGGTCAGTGGTACTGGCATGGAAAGCAGGCAGGTAAAAGGTTTGGTGCACCCAGCCAAATATTGAGAGCACACGCCCTTTGCACCCAGTGCTAGCAACATGGATGCCAAGCACTAATCTCAGGGCCAGTGGTCCCTCTAATCTTTTCCATCTCTGCGGAATGAGTTTTGTTCTGGGTGGCAGTATCAAGGCAATGTGCACTCACCTGCATTCAGAACAGAGCTTTCCTGATTCAACCTGAGCGGAATCTAAAATGAACTGAGCAGACATCCAAAAACTTGTGAGCACGTGCATGTACACACAACTTAGAGGGAACAGTGTTCATTTGTATGGGCTCTTCCTCTACTGAAATGAACAAACATTCACTTAAAATGGAAAAGCAAGGTGCCTCTGAGCACATGCTCTGCCCAGGACTTTGTTTTCAGTACTGGAGCTGAGATCAGTCCTTTCATACAAACTTATTTCTGGATCCCTCCCTCTGCCACCAAATTTTCTTTTTTTCAGCAGCCTAATTTAGAATAAAAGGGCCTTTTGTTGTTGCAGTGGGCAACAAATACATGTGGGCATCAAATCCCCTGGCAAATCACTTAGAGGTCTCAGAACCTGGTAGCTCCCCAATTCTACCCACTATGAATTGCATTAGCTATACCTAATATAAACCTATGCATATCCTTGCTTGCTGGATATTGAGCTTCATTCTTCCTGTGCAGAGTTGTTGTTGTTTTTTTAAATGGGCAGATCACATTTCCCCCCTGTGCGGAATTCTTCTATGCCATGAACACCTGTCTCAATGGGTGAGTCTGCCTTCCTGTGCCATAGTGTCGTCTTTGCCCTACAAGGGTTCCTGCTGTGCTTGATTGGAATAAACTCTTTCATTTTCTACAAACAAATCTTTTGTTAAGGGAGGAAAAAGTTAGCAATTAATTCTAGAATCTAATATAATAATATGACTAAAATACTGATTGGCTCTGGAAACAGTAATTTTTAGCAGCATGAATAATTGTTGTTTTAAGCACACAGTGCAAGTAATAATATGTCTTTGCTAGCATCGTATGGATTTCAATCTAGAACCAGCAAACAAATAATAATGTTAACTATAATTTTTGCTGTTGCTGCTTGTTTAACTAAACAGACATATAAAACTGAAGAAAAGTTGTATCATTCTTACAGGCAATAGTTTACAAAAGAAATGTGAGGCTTATTTCTGCATAGTACTGTGCTGTAAAATGTCTCGATTCCAGCTAAGCATTCAGTCATATGTCAATTTATTAATGAACTAGTGTTTTCTAGCCCGTTGTAATAACGGGCGCTAGTAGGGGAGAGTTTTGCTGCCTCCCGCTGCCGTCTCTGCCTTCCCCGTAGCCCCTGCCCCCGCCCTCGCCCTCTCCCAGCCGGCCCCGCCGCCTCGCCGGGCCCCCGCCGCCGTATTCCCTGGCCTTCCACTGCTGGGCCCGCCGCCTTCTCCGGGTGAGTCCGCAGCTCTGGCTGGGCCCGCCGCCGCCTTCTCCGCTTGCCTGGCCTTCCCCCGCCGCCTCTTCCGCTCGCCGTCCACCGCCTCCTACAGGCTTCGCTTCTTCGGGGCGGCCACTCACCTCGTCGGGCCACCGCCGCTGTCTTCCCTGGCCTTCCCCTGCCGGGCCCGCCGCCTTCTCCGGGTGAGTCGGCGGCTCCGGCCGGGCCCACCGCCGCCGCCGCCTCCTCCACTTGCCTGGCTTTCCCCCGCCGCCTCCTCCACTCGCCGTCCACCGCCGCCTGCAGGCTTCGTTTTTTCGGGGCGGCCACTTCTGGCCGCCCAAGATGGCCACCGGGTGCCGGTGGTCGTGTCTCTCTTGCCCTGTTCTGCGCCTGCGCTTCGCGCAGGCGCAGAACAGGGCAGGGAGGCACGGACACACGCTTGGTGTCCGTCCACGGACGGACACCAAGTGTTTTATTAGAGAGGATAAACATGCATAGGACTGAGTTGCAAATCTCAACTTTTGCTACTCCTTCCTTGTAAAATATAATGTAGACAACAAGAAGCTACATTATATGCAATTTTTTGTTTGAGGCAAAAAAAAAAAAAAAAGGTAGCAGAGGCATAAAACCTCCCAAATATTTCCTGTTTTAGAAACCATGGCCAACATCCACACTAATGGTGCAGAGGCACCACATGTAAAGCGCCTCCACAGGGGTTAGTAATCCAGAATCACATTGCACACATGGATTACTCTGGATTCCTAACTGCTATAGAGGCACTTTGTACTCAATGCTTCCTTTCCACACAGTTAGTGGGGATGTTGGCCAATATTTTTATTTTTAATTTTTTTAAAAGATCTATCTGCATTTTAGCCTACTATAAATAGAACTATAGCACTTTGTGGTGAATTGATGTGTAGAAGTTTTCCTTTCTTGACTTAGGTCAATTAATGAAAAACCAGCTGAACCAGTTTTAACTAGCTCTTAGCCTTCTCAGTCAACTAGCTCAGGAATGACTCCTATCAGTAATGAATCATTTCCACAGCATGCTCAGAGAAGCTGCATACAAACAATTAAAAATCCTTAACTTTCAAAACCCAGAAAGCTAAGAAAGAGATTCTGGTAAACCCAGAAGTTCTGGTAGGTTACTGCTGCCACCAGATCTCTCCTATAGGCTACTCTGAACAGGAATTGGAGGATCAGAGATCCCCATTCCTCTTTTCCTCCTTGCTAACAAGCAAGTGTATAAATCCAATTGTTCTCCCAGGCATCTGCCTACACGTGGAGTTAATTGTTAAGTTGGCCAGGCTCTCATTGAGATGCATTTTGCACCAGATAAATCTCCCTTATGGCCCTCCTTTTTCCTGCTGGTTTAATAACCAACCCTGGGAGGTTTGTAAAAAGTAAGGAACAGAGGGGAAAAAAGACTTTGTTAAAATTACTACAGACTAGTTCTGTCCAAGTTGGTTAGCTTTTTAAAGTAAAGTGTGCCGTCGAATCAGTGTCGACTCCTGGCGACCAGAGATCCATGTGGTGGGTTTTTTTTGGTAGAATACAGAGGGGTTTACCATTGCCATCTCCCGCGCAGTATGAGATGATGCCTTTCAGCATCTTCCTATATTGCTGCTGCCCAATATAGGTGCTTCCCATAGTCTGGGAAACACACCAGTGGGGATTTGAACCGGCAACCTCATGCTTGCTAGGCAAGTCATTTCCCTTCTGCACGATTAGATGGCTTTGCAGGATGAGTGCAGATCCTTGGAAGATAGGATTGCAGGAGGCTTGATTCTCATCAGGAGTTTGAGTTCAAGGATAGGAAGCCAGGGCTTCGGCTTTGGGAATTTAGCATAGGAAAAGAGTGTTTAGTCAGACCTTGCGTCAGGAATTTGTTTCTTTGTGTGTGCGCTTTGCATTTTCCTAAATATTGGTTCTTTGCAATTAAGTAACTAAGATTTCAAAGCAGCCAGATGGATCTGGGGTGGCACACTTTGAAATCTTAGTTACTTAGTTGTAAAGAACCAATATTTAAGAAAATGAAAAGCACACACACAAAGAAATATAAATTCCTGGTGCAAAGTCTGACTAAACACTCTTTTCCTATGCTAAATTCCCAAAGCCAAAGCCCTGGCTCCCTATTCTTGAACTCAAACTCCTGATGAGAATCAAGTCTCCTGCAATCCTGTCTTACAAGGATCTACAGTCATCTTGCTGCAGCAAACTCCATTGCTGCATGTCCTCCTCCATGCTCCCAGCACAGACTTCCTTTCTTCTTCCCAGAAATCCCAGCAACAGCTCTCTAGGTCCCACCCACCTGGTGTACTGATTGTTTGCCCTGGAGTCCACCAGCCTGTCAGTCAAGACAAGGGTTCACTTCCTGTTAACTCATTAGAGGGTGGGGAGACCGATTACTACACACTTGTATTAGGATTATATGCTCCAGTCAATAATAAAAATAGATCCTCAGAATTAAAAAATGTTCTAAGCATATCTACTGGAAATACGAACTCCCTCATGTTAAAAGCAAGCATTGATGTTATTTGAGAGAGTTTGATTGATTGACTGAGTGCCGTCAAGTTGGTGTCAACTCTTAACGACCTCATAGATAGATTTTTCTCCAGGATGATCTATCTTCAACTTGGCCTTTAAGGTCTCTCAGAGGTGTATTCATTGCTGTAGTAATCAAGTCCATCCACCTTGCTGCTGGTTGTCCTCTTTCCTTCAATTTTCCCCAGCACTATGGACTTCTCAAGGGAGCTGGGTTTTCGCATAATGTGTCCAAAGAATGTTAATCTGAGCCTGGTCATTTGTGCCTTGAGTGAAAATTCTGGATTGATTTGTTCTATGATCCATTTGTTTGTTTTCCTGGCTCTCCATGGTATCCTCAAAAGTCTTCTCCGGCACCAAAGTTCAAAAGTGTCAATATTTTTTCTATCTTGCTTCTTCAAAGTCCAGTTTTTGCATCCTTAAAGTGTCACGGGAAAAACCATGGTCTGAACTATTCTAATCTTTGTTGGTTTAGACGCGTCATGGCATCTAAATATCCTTTCCAAGGCCTTCATTGCAACCCTACCAAGTGCTAGTCTGCAGCGTATTTCTTGACTGCTGGATCCTTTACTGTTGATGGTCGATCCTAAAAGGCAGAAGCTATCCACCACTTCAGTGTTTTCATTATCAATTCTGAGGCTGGTTGCTGTACCCGTTGTCATTAGTTTAGTCTTTTTTACATTTAGTCGTAGTCCCATTTTCTCACTGTGCTCCTTGACTTTCATTACTAAGGCTTGCAGATCATCTGCATTTTCAGCTATGAGAGTGGTGTCATCAGAGTAGCGCAGGTTACTGATGTTTCTTCCTCCTACTTTAAAGCGATGCTCATCTTCCAGTCCAGCTTCTCTCAGTATATGTTCAGCATATAACCTGAATAAATAAGGAGGAAGTATACAGCCTTGTCTTACTCCTTTGCCATTCTGGAACTAAGGTTAATTAAGGTTGTTAATTTCTTTTAGCAGAAGCTAAACAAGGCTATTCCGTGATGATCCCATCACTGTTCCCTTCCTTTTCAGCATACTGTATCAGACGTGTTGGGCTGGGTGGATGGAATGTATGTGTGTACACACATGCATGGAAATGCCAGAGGTTGAACCTAGGAGCTTCTGCATGCAAAACATGTTCTC
The DNA here is from genome assembly GCF_027244095.1 of Hemicordylus capensis. NCBI lineage: Eukaryota > Metazoa > Chordata > Lepidosauria > Squamata > Cordylidae > Hemicordylus > Hemicordylus capensis. The sequence continues at coordinate 385,494,306 of NC_069657.1, read as the reverse complement.
TACCACTGAGCTATGTATCCTCTACATTCTATGCATGTAGAATCAACACATATGAGGATGCAGAACTGCAGAGTCAAGCTCCACCCCTCAACCAATTTGCATTCTGTCTATGCGCATATCACATTTGAAAATTGCTGTAGAAATTCTGATTCTGTATCTCTGTCCAGATCAAAGGTTAGTTCCATTATCTTCCTATTATAAACTTGATCTTGTAATGAGATTTTACCCTATAGTGCTCCCAGACTCTACTATAGACTTTTAACTTCTGCCTCAACCCACATTATAAAGATTTTCTAGTGTGTGATCAGCTGTGTTCATGGTACATTACTGGCCAGTCACCATGACTACCCCTCCTGGAAAAGTGAGTTTGTGATGATTTCACTACACAGCTACTACATATGGAAAATTTGTGGTAATTGGCTATTATGACTGACAGAGTAAAGATGAAAGTGGAAATATCAAAACAATTATGGATGCTGATTAAATGACTAGGTTTATCAGAGGCGTGGAACATCTTCTATTTCTGCTTGAAGTAACAAGAGTTCCAGATATTCTATATCTTTGTTTCTCCTCAACCTCAGGTGCATAAAAGTCCAAACTGCGTGGAAGTCCTTCCATACTTTATGGTCCCTTTGCCAGCAGACAAATCCTTGATTGAGCTACAATGAAGACAGGCAAAATAGAACAAAATGTCACATTTCTTTCCAATACTAGCTTATATTCAGAGGGATCTTGAAATTGTCACAGCAGTTTGGAAATGACATCAGCTAGCTTTCCACTGTAGAATCTGGAGATTTTTCTAAGCTCTTAGTATGTCATTTTTCATTGAAATAGGCCTTCATAAATTCAGATTAATATTTGAAAGGAAAAAATGCTGCCTGTCTTGCTCAGACAAAAAGAAGCAAAGGGCTGATTGGTAGTTAGCGGTCTTCACACTACACAGCTTTCTTTCCTTAGGATGGGTCCCAGCAGAGGTGCACCTAGATACATTTTGGAGCCTGGACCTAAAGGCCTTTGGAGCCCCACCCTTCCGCAAGTTAAGGATCATCCCCCGACACACACAGTATTTTTAACATGGACTTTTGAGGGCACAAACAGCAACTGAACTCAAGAATGTAAGAATATAAAACATATTTATGCAAATATGCATTAGTAGAAACACTTCGACATGCAACTTAACATATTCCCATCCCACATATTTCTTTCCTCACTCCTCTAAAGCACCGGGTGCAGGTCACAATCGCACTTGGCTGCCTGGTGCAGTGTGGGCCAGTGGCATGGCGCAGCAGCCACACCACCCAGGGCAGACTAAAGAGGACTTAGGGGTCCCCAGGGGTGTGGAGGCCAGGGGCGTAGTAAGGTTGGAGTGGGCCCAGAGACAAGATTTTAAAATGCCCCCCCCCCACTCACTGAAGCTCAGCTCATGAAGTGAAGAAAACTTAAATAAGGCTGAATAGTAGTAATATATATATATATATATGTGTGTGTGTGTGTGCCACAATAGAACATCATCCTAAATTATTTTTAAAAAGGTTTTGTAAATTGTGGATGATGCAAGTCATTTAATGGTACTAGAGAAAGACATGCTGTTCTGGTAGCTCCAGGTCTTAACATTCACATCTATTTCGGAGGATGAAGGCAACTGAAGGAAGCCTGGGCGGGTCAGTCATGTGGCTTGCCTCTGGGGGGGGGGGCAAGGCAGTGGGCCCCCAGACAACTGTCTCCCTTTGCCCTATTATAGTTGTCCAGGGGTAAGAGCGCCTCTGGGTCCCAGGCTATGTCCCCACAAAGGTGATGTCCCCATTTCTTTCCCAACAAATAAGTTATTGCTTGACAGATCTCTATCCCATGTTTAGAACAGATCAAAGCAGCTAACCTAGAACAGCAACAATAACCACAGCACTAAAATATAGTCCAATATAGCCAGAGCAGCAAAGTAGATCTAATGACCTATTAAAGCTAGTCCTCAAATTGCAGTTATTTGCTGCGTTCCTCTGTAATCTAATTCCCTTGCCACAAATTTTCAGTGTTTCAAAAATCTTCATATTTTGCAACCAGGCCTAAAGCACAAAATGAAGGATTAATTGCCCCCCCTTCCAGTGCCAGGTTTTCACACTATTAAAGGGCAGAAATAAAAAAGAAAAGGAATTGCCACTGTCTGGGCATGCACAAAGTGCCTTTCCCTCATAAATGAATAATGCTAATCAACTCCAACCTATCAAGAACTGTGGAGGCCTTTCTGAGCAGAAGACTTTTGTGTGACTTCCAATAGGTGTACTAGTTATACACTGCCCAGAGCCTCTGGATGGGGCGGTTTATAAATGTAATAAATAAATAAATATAAATATCGAGCTGGAGCTCCAGCACGTTTACTTCAAAAGTTAACCAATGTAAACCATTTGTACAAATTGACCTAGTTTCCCCCTTTTGCATTTCAGTTGCACAGACAGTAGGCAGTTCTACACTCCTCCTCTCCCTTGCCTACTCCGGAGCCTGGGTCCTCCTCCTCCTGCCGAAGTCACCGGCGTCAAGGTGATTGCCAAAGCCGCTGCCAGTTGCAGCGGCTTGACTGATTTTTCCTGGGAGAGAGACGAGCAGTCGCTACCCGACGAGGGAGCTTTTGCAGTTAGTTGCCTTGTGGTGGAGCAATAGCAATAGCAGCAGCAGCAGCAGCAGCAGCATTGGCGGCGGCACCTTTGACGTTCCATTTCCCCACGTGACAGGCGGCCTCGCTTCATTCTAGGGAGGGAGCTGCTGCTGCTGCTGCCTCCGCTTCTGCAAAGCTTGGAGGGGAGCCGCAAGCGCTGGAGGAGCAGCACCAACGACGGCGGCGGAAAGAAGCCCTGTCCGCATTGTTGACTATGTGATGAACGAGCCTTGCTCCTTGCCGTCTGCTGTTGGCTGACAGAGACTGCACGGGGGAGGGGGGCAGGCAGAAAGGAGGAAGAACGCTGCCACTGCCGCTGTGCAGTGCGTGACCTTGGCCCAGGAGGTAAATAATCCAGGAAAGGCGGGAAGTAGTGCGGGAATGCTGCCCCCACCCCCCGCCCGGCTCTCGGCCGGGGCGTTTGTGTGCGGAAGTCGCCCTTAAGAGGCCGAAGAGCGGCTTGGGAGGCGGGGGCTGGTGGCGCCCGCAGCGCTGTCCGGGGTGCTGAAATCACAGAGTCTCCGCTTTCACTGCAGGGCAAAACAATCTCGCCTGCCATTTGCTGGGGAAAGGCACAGAAATACGCACGCTTTGAAGGCTGCGGAAACGGAGGGCGAGAGAAAGGAGGGGAAGGGCAGGGGAGCGGTGCATAGGACAACTGGTGTGGCAAGGCAGAAGAGCCAAGGACAGGATAGCGAGACTATTTAAACAAGACAAGGAAATGCTGGGGCTTCGGCACAGCGTCTCCGTTCGCTGCAGCGGCCAGGGCCGTCTTTAATTGGATTGCATTCTTCCACCTGCGTACAAAGTGTGAGGCACACAGCATGCTCTATTAGTTGTGTTTGCGAAGCAACTGTTTCATTTGAGGAGGAGTAAGGGGGGGGAGAGGAAGAGGAAGGGGTCTCTAGATGGACCTTGCTGGAGAAAGATGTGGCTTAACAAGCAGACATGAGTCTGGATGTTGCAGAGGGACAAAGTACTGGGTGTACTTTTCGGGTGGGTGTTTTTCTTAATGTGGTGCAGAAGTAGCTTCATCTTTGGGTAAACAATTGAAGAATTAGAGCTAATGTGTGGCCGCTTTCAAAGGCTCTTAATTAAAACTTGGAGCAAAAGGTTACAGACTGGCCAGCTTTTTTGTAAGGGTAGAAGCAGTATTTGCTAGGAAGATGCCTACTTCACACTAATTTTCTTTAACGCACTGATGAAGTCTTTCAAATGACAGCTCATGTTAGCAAAGTGTATGCCTTGCCTTATGTATAAGTAGAGAAAAGACTCATGGGTGTTAAAGGGGAAATAGCTACTTTGCTCCAACACAACGAAGGTGGGAGGGCGGGGAACCAAACAAAGTGGTTAGTCAAATTGGTATCTGTGCTCTGGGAGACTGTCAAAGGCTGTTAATCATCATCATGAAAAGGAGACCCACAGAAATGTCTTACTGAGATCACTTCTACTTTTCACAGAGGCAAATTCCTCTGCAAAAGATTTCCCAGCAGATTCAACTATTGAGACATGGCACAAGGAAATAATTATGGACAGAGCAGCAATGGGGTGACTGATGAATCCCCAAATATGTTGGTGTACAGAAAGGTAGGAAGCTTATTCAGTGATTACATGGCACATGGAAGTAGTTTTGCTTGTGATTTCTTTATCTGCCAATGAAATGAATGTCTTGTAGTGCTATTACATAGCATTGTTGTGTAACAATCACTTGGATATTAGCTCCAACTGCTTAAATCTTTGCTGCCTAGTCTATTTCACTGTTGAAAAGGGGGAAAGCAGAATTCTGTAGAAACTCATGATCCCAGTTACTCTTGGTCCATGGTCAGTCTGTTGTTCTAACCTATAAACAATATGTTAAAATATTCAAGATTCTTTGTTTTTCCTTGCAAGATGGCTTCATTTTGCCACTTGTACTGGAATATCTCTTTAGTTTCAGCTTCTCTTTTTCTTTGCGCATTTCTGACCTGTGATGGCCAGAACTTTTAAAATTATCACTGTAAGTCTAAGTATTTTAGATGTGAAATGATATGATATGAACAATACTTTGAAATGAAAACATGAAGTATGTAATATGGAAGACGGCTAGTTGTGGATAACTCTACATTTGAACATACACCTTTTCCTTAATACTTGCTATCAAGGAAAAAAGGTGTTTTTATTGCAGTCTGACCCCTTCCCCCTTTAAAACAGAAGCCATTTGGTCTTGGAACAAGGATACAAACCTCTGAGAACTTCTTCAGCATAATGCCCTTTGGGTAAAAAAGTGCCCCCACCATGAAATGAATGGAATTTGTTCCAGACCAAAGCTATTGTGCAACATCCATTCACTTCATTTGCGTCTCCACTGGAAGTGTTCCTAGTGGATTGTTTCTTATATCTACAAATGAATTCCCTAATGCCATAGTTGTAATAATAATGGCATGAATAAGCAAATTTACAGATATTAAGTATTAGTAATGGAAGTAATTCAGATGGTGCATTTGATTAGAAATGTTGCATGGAGAATTTAAGCAGTTTAGTTAAAATAAATAAATAAATAGTGCTTTACAAATGACAAGAATGTGCAAACAGCCATAGAAAAATCCAACACTAATACATTTCTTCCTTTTTTCGTTTCTGAAATGTTTTGATCATATAGGTGAATAGAATTTCTCCACTGATCTCCATGGAAATAAACTTTCTCCAGTAGTTTAAAACAACTGTTTGAATCTTCTTTTATTTTTACTTGGGGTTTTTTTTAATTGCAAAGCTGGCTTATTTAGTTGAACATTCTTGCAGTTTTCATAGTCAATTAAGTTTGTGAAGTTTAGTTAGTTAAAGCATTTGTATCTCATCTTTTAGACCAAAGTCTCACAAGGTGGCTACAATAATGCAATAAAACAGGAAAGAACAAACACCCAACACAATTCTACAACAATAAAACCATTTAAAAATGGTAAAACAAAAGGCTAAAACCAGATTATTTTAAAAGCCTAGTGAAACAAAAATGTTTTAATGACTCGCGTAAAAGCAGCCAAGGTAGGGGGTTTGCTGAGCCTCCCCGGGGAAAGCGTTTGATCACTATTCTTGTATTTCTTGTTGTTGTTAGAACACGCATGTTGCTATGGACATATACACAACTGAAATTAAAGCCCCAGTGGTCATATTATTAATAAAAATCTATTACAAATGAAAGCACCAGTGATTTGTCACTAGTGCTATATCTGTTGATTATCCAAGGCTGTAATTTTAAACACACATATTTGGGACTAAGTCCCATTGAACACATTTATTTGGAACTTACTTCCAAGTTAACATACTTTTTGGGGATTTACTGCATAGGATTGTGCTGCACAAATAATTAAGCCTCTAAGACCAGCAAGTAAGACTGAGGTTCACAGATTATCCCTGAAATGTCCTTTCTTTAAGGACTGTCTGTTAGAGATGGAATATTTTGCTTTAGTTTGAAAGGGACATGATGACCTGCAGTGTTCTTTCCAACTTTATGATTTCACAACAGGTCCAATGCCCTAGTACATTTCTACACTCATACTTTAAAATGCTTAATACATTAGTCCCAACTCATTCCTATTGGCCCACATTATGTTGCGCAATATATTGTAGGCGGTGCTGATCCCCCTGCTGATGGTCAAGCAATGTGTTTCCAATCTAAGAAGTACTTCAGGACTGTGGGTGCACTACAGGGGCATAGCAAGGTTGGAGTGGGCCCAGAGACAAGATTTTAAAATGCCCCCCCCCACTGAAGCTCAGCTCATGAAGTAAAGAAAACTTAAATGAGGCTGAATAGTGGTAAAAATATATACAGTATATACCTATGTGCCACAATAGAACATCATCCTAAATTATTTTTTAAAAGGTTTTGTAAATTGTGGATGATGCAAGTCATTTAATGGTACTAGAGAAAGACATGCTGTTCTGGTAGCTCCAGGTCTTAACACTCACATCAATTTCGGAGGATGAATACAACTGAAGGAAACCCAGGCGGGTGCACGGCTGGGGGAGTCAGTCATGTGACTTGCCTCTGGGGCCCCCGGAAGGCAGTGGGTCCCCAGACAACTGTCTCCCCTTGCCCTATTATAGTTATGCCCCTGGTGCACTACTTGAAGTATATGCACTCTTGTGCAAATGTTGGAGACCGCCGGTGCTTCATTAGGAGCCCACAGTAGCATGGATGGATCGTGCCACCTACATTATGCTGTGCAGCATGTTGGCCACTGTTCTCGGTCACACTGTCTTCAGTGTTGTAGTGGATTAAGCAAATATTGGCAATATTTTCTGCAATTTGGGGACTAATTTTATCTTCCTAAGTATATTCAAACTGAGGGTTCTGAATGTCCAATAATGCCAACTAAGGTTAATTGAATTGTCTCATTGCTATCTGAGTCTATTCAATTTTGAACACTATTCATGACACTGTCAACAATATTTATAGTTTAATGTGTGTCTCCACACCATGCATGATTTTATAGCCCTCTATCATATATCCCTGCAGTCGCCTTTTTTCTAAACTAAAAAGCCCAAGGTGTTGTAGCCTTGCCTCATAAGAAAGGCACTCTAGGCCCCTGATCATCTTGGTTGCCCTCTTCTGCACCTTTTCCAGTTCTACAATGTCCTTTTTTAGATGTGGTGACCAGAATTGTATACAGCACTCCAGGTGTGGCCGCATCATCGTTTTGTATAAGGACATTATAATATTAGCAGTTTTATTTTAAGTCCCCTTCCTAATGATCCCTAGCATGGAATTGGCCTTTTTTCACAGCTGCCGCACATTGGGTCGACACTTTCAATGAGCTGTCCACCACGACCCCAAGATCCCTCTCCTGGTCAGTCACCAACAGCTCAGATCTCATCAGCATATACTTGAAGTTGGGGTTTTTCATCCCAATGTGCATCACTTTACACTTGCCAACGCTGAACCACATTTTCCATTTTGTCACCCACTCACCCAGTTTGGAGAGATCCTTTGGAGCTCCTCACAATCCGTTTCAGATTTCACTACCCAAAAGAGTTTGGTATCATCTGCAAATCTGGCCACCTCGCTGCTTACCCCTACTTCTAGATCATTTATGAATAAATGAAAAAGCACCAGTCCCAGTACAGATCCTGGGGGACCCCACTTCTTACGTCCCTCCATTATGAAATCTCTCCATTTATACCTACCCTCTGTTTCCTGTCTTTCAACCAGTTAGCAATCCACACATGTACTTGACCCCTTATCCCATGACTGCTAAGTTTTCTCAGGAGTCCTTGATGAGGGACTTTGTCAAAAGCTTTTTGGAAGTCCAGGTATACTTTGTCAACAGGATTACCTTGATCCACACACTTGTTTACACTGTCAAAGAACTCCAAAAGATTTGAGAGACAAGATTTACCTTTATAGAAGCCATGCTGGTTTTCTCCCAGTAGGGCCTGTTCTTCTATGTGCTTTAAAATTTTATTCTTGAGGATGTTTTCCATCAGTTTGCTTGAAACGGATGTTAAGCTAACTGGCCTATAGTTTCCTGGATCGCCCCTGGATCCCTTTTTGAAAATTGGTGTTACAATTGCTACTTTCCAGTCCTCTGGTGCTGTCATAAACCTGTCAGGCTAATCTACAGCTATATATCAGCAGACAGAGCGTGAAGTAGGCAAAGGGTCAAAAGGAGCATGTTGGAGCCAAGCAGTAAGCAATTTTCAAACCACAGCCAGTCTGAGTCATTCCAGTATCTAGTCGGTCAAACCAAGTTCAAGTCAAATCCCACAGAGTCCAAAGGGTACAGAGTCAAAGCATAGTAAAAAGCAAGCAGGTACACAGCTGAGTAGTTCACCAAAGCACAACGTTGCTACCAGCAATGCGGCTGGGGTGAAGTGTCTTAAATAGGCTGAGTCATGTGTTTTCAATTATGAGTCCCTGACTCAGCAGCTCTCCTTGTTAGTCGAGCCATTCTGTGCTTGCGTCTCCTTATCTCCTCCTGTCTCTTCAATTGATGCCTCTCTACAGCTGAGATCAGCTGCACCTCTTCCACAGGAGTTGTTGTACTAGGCTCTGTTTCTTTTTCAATGTCCAGTGAGTCGGTCCCGCTTGCCTCTGCAACTTTTTGCCTTTGAGGTTGCTGCACTCCCTCATCCCTCCTCCCTCACACTGCCTGTCTCTTCTTCATCCTCGGAGTCCGATAGCATGCCCATGACAGGTACAGAGCCTGATTGCAGGGGTATGTTATATATTTTAGCAAAGAGGCCAGCATTTTCACATTTGAGTTTTTTGAGGACTCTTGGATGGATGCAGTCCAGTACTGGCAATTTCCTGGTTTTCCGTTTTTCCAGACAGTTTAGAACATCATCTCTCATCACTTCTGTGTGACTCAGTTCCTTAGCCTCCATCCCTGAAAAGCCTGGTTTAGGAACAGGTATATGCTCAGTATCCTCTGCCATGAAGACGAACACAACTCATTTAGCTTCTCTGCAAGCTCCATATCCTCCTTAATAATCCCTTTCACTCCCTCATTGTCTAATGGTCCAACTGCTTCCCTGGCAGGTTTCCTGCAAGGGATGTATTTAAAGAAGTTTTTGTTATTCCCCTTGATTTTTTTAGCTAAATGTTCCTCAAACTCTCTTTTCGCCTCCCTTATTGTCACCTTGCATTTCTTTCGCCAGAGTTTGTGCTCCCTTCTGTTCTCTTCATTTGGACAGGCCTTCCAGTATCAGAAGGAAGTCTTCTTCCCTTTTTATGGCTTCCTTGACATTACCTGTTAGCCATGCTGGCATCCTCCTCGACTTAGTGGTACCTTTCCTCCCTTTGGGTATACAATCTAACTGGGCTTCTAGTATTGTGGTTTTGAGTAAATGCCATGCATTCTGGAGCAAAGTGACCCTCCTTATTTTTTCTTTCAGCTTTCTTGTCACCATACTCCTCATGTTGGAGAAGTTTCCTCTTCTGAAATTCAAAGTGTCTGTGTTAGACTTCCTTGGTAATTCTCTCCCCGCATGTATGCTGAATTTGATCACAGTATGGACACTGTTCCCTAAAGGGTCAATGACATTGGCATCATGCACCAGGTCCTGGGTGCCACTCAAGATTAAGTCTAAGGTCGCCTTCTCTCTGGTTGGTTCCAAGACCAGCTATTCTAGGGCACAGTCATTCAGCGTATCTAGAAATCTGACCTCTTTGTCCTTACTGTGAATTTACCCAGTCTACGTGTGGGTAATTGAAATCACCCATTATTACTGCCCTGCCTCTCCTTGATGCCTCCCTGATTTCCTCCTGCAACTCCCAGTCACTGTCAGCGTTTTGATCCGGACGGCGATAGCATGTCCCCAGTAGCATGTTTCCTTTCAGGCCTTGTATTGAGACCCACAGTGTTTCTGTGGAGGTCCTCCTAAGTTTCCTACTGTGTTAGATTCTTTCCCTTTTTTAACATACAGTGCAACTGCACCTCCAAGTCACCCCTCCCTGTCCTTTCTATAGAGTTTATATCCAGGGATAACAGTGTCCCACTGGTTCTCACTGTTCTACCATGTTTCTGTTGTGCCCACTATATCTATTTCTGTGTTAGCAACCAAGCACTCCATCTCACCCATCTTGGCTCGGAGGCTTCTGGCATTGGCATATAAGCACCTCTATGCTGAATCTCTTCCCTGGTGTATGCTATCTTTCTTTTGACTCTTTGACCAGCTGGCACAGGCTTCTGTGCTCTTTATGTGGTTCTGCTCTGTCCCCTTCTGTTTTATCTGAATCCTTTGCATCCTCGCACTTTAAAGGATGGCATTTGCCGAACCGGATACTGCCCAGCTTCTGTAGGCTATTCCCGAGGCGTTGTTTTAAAAGCTGCTCTACAACCTTTTTGATTTTAAGCGCCAGCTAGCTGGTTCCATCTAGGTTCAAGTGCAGCCCATCCCTTTTGTACAGGACCTGCCTGTTGCAAAATGTATCCCAGTGCCTAACAAATCTATACCTCTCCTCCCAGTACCAATGTCTCATCCACACATTGAAACCCCTCAGCTCTGCTTGTCTCACTACCTGCGTATGGAACAGGTAGCATTTCTGAGAATGCTACCTGGGGGTCCTGCACTTCAGTACACTACCTGTCAGCCTAAACTTGGCTTCCAGGACCTCCCAACTACATTTCCTCACATCGTTGGTGCCAACGTGCACCATGACAGCTGTCTCCTCCCCAGCACTGCCTAACAGCCTAGCTAGACACTGCATGGTATCTGCAACCTTCACCCCAGCCAGGCAAGTCACTGTGCAGTCAACACGCGGGTCACAAGCCCATCTCTCTATACCTCTAATGATCAAATCACCCACTACAAGGAGACCCCATCCCCTGAGGAGTATCCCCTGTGCAAGGGGATATGGGCTTATCATCCATGGAAGTGGTCCCTTCTAGAGGAGCATTTCTATCTTCCTCAGACAGATGTCCTTCTTCCCCAAGACCTTCATTCTCCCTGACAGCAGAGGAGCTATCAGCCATTGAGTGGGATGCCTCTACCACGTCCCTGAAGGTCTTGCCCGCATGCCTCTCTGTCTCTCTGAGCTTCTCCAGATCCGCCACCTTGGTCTCATGGGAACGAACTTGTTCCCTGAGAGCCAGGATCTCCTTTCACCGAGCATAAACCCATGACTTCTGCCCATGGAGCAAATACTGCAGACATACATGTGGCACTCTGTGCAATACACTGGGAAGTGCCCCCTCCCCTGCTGACCTTCTATCTTCATACTGGTGTTGTTGGCTGTTTACAGTATTTAGAGATAGTTTATTAGAAGGATAGGTCCCAGCTGTATTGGTAAGCTATTTAACTGTCCAAACAGCTTTTCTCAAGAAAATGAGGGAGAGATCAGTAATTCTATGAGGAAGGGATTTGTACTTACCTTCTCTTCTCCACTGGGCTCCTTGTGATCACAGTGGCTTGTTCCAAGCTCCCCCGCACACTTCCCGCTGAACTCCCGCAAAACTCCAACGTCCTGTTTGCTATCCCTGTTGGCTATGCTCTGTTGGCTATGCTCTGGGTTCTACACCTCTTATGTAGAGAATAGGTTTCAAACCAATCTGAACCGAATTTTCTACACCTGTAGGGATGCATAGGGACACTTCAGTGCATAGTTTGTGATGATGTCATGGTGGACATGTGAATGTTTAAGGCTGAAGTGGGCTAACTTGTGAGAATGGTATGCTTGTAACTTGTGAGGATGGTAATTATCAATTAAGATGATAGTGAAAGGAAAGTAGGTGGATTAGTTCTTACCAGAACAACCTGTTTCTTATTCTGGTTTTCTTTTTACATACTTGTTCTGTTTGATTGCTGAATTCCAGTTCTCCCATAAATGCCTAAGGTGTATTGGGAATCAAAATGTCTTACATTTCTGTGTAATATTATGCAGTAATTCACACCTAGCACTGGTGTTCTGCTATAGCTTTATTTGTAGATATACGATGCTAGCAGTTATCTATGGAGTAGGCAACAAAGTAAGTTCTGATATTAATGCTTTACTAGCTGACTGGGTGCATAGCGTCTGCGCCCCTAGTTCAACTCTTCCCCCCCCCAGCTCCTTCTCCCTTTCTTCCGGCGGTTGTCTCTGACACCCACCCGGCCCGCTTCTCCCCCCACCTGACTTGTGGTTTCTCCTGCCTCCTGCCACCACCTCCTCTTCCTGGCAGCCCAGCCGCCTGACCCCGGAGGGCGCGCAGGCCTCCACGGCCTCACCACAGCCGCCGCCATTTCCCCCTGCAGCAGCTCAATGGCCTCCTGCCGCACGTGAGCTCCCGCCACCTCAGCCTATCAGGCGCCTCCGCAGCCCAGCCAATCAGCTGGGCGCCAGGACACACATTCTAAAGGTGCACCCAGGAGAATTATATATATAGATTTCATTATAAGGTACAAATATGATATTGCTATATGTATGTTGAGATGAAGGTTGGTACCAGAAGTGCCCTGGAGCGCTGGTTAGATGTTCCAACTGTACTTTTGGCTTAGTGTGGCAATTAGCTTGGCTAGAGGGAGCATTCTGGTTCCAATATCAAATTTGAGCACGTTTGGTGTTTTGGAAAAGATGAGGCGACAGAAATATATTCCAAACATATATTGTGTGTGTGTGTGTGTGTGTGTGTGTATGGTATATAGGGTTACAGAATGCAAAATTTTAGTTAGGCAAGGCAATAAATCTTAATATTAGGCAAGAACAAGGCTGGCAATAATTTAGCTTAAAGGTGTAATTAGAGATCATTTGGCTTAGTTAATGTACTTGACCAGAGCCTGGCTTATGGCTTGCCATGGGAAAGTGCTTGCAGGGGTGAGGAAGCTTAGAAGGGCAAGATGTTAGTTTACCTATCCTTTCCTGGTTTGTTGGTGGTTGACCTCGTCTTGTGGGGAGTGGGTAGAAAAGCGGGGGAGAAGAAGGGTGAGGAGCAAAGGCTATAAATCACTTGACAGTCCATAGGATAGTGATCCAAACAGATTCCAAGGCCATGCGCTTTAGCCAGAGGTACTTATACCTCAAAATGTGCCCTGAGGCAGTTTACAAGCCGTGTTGTCTACCCAGAGGGTAGCAGATTCCATGAAAGACAAAGAAGCTCATTGCTACTTGAGCTTAATCTTCTTGAGTGAATCTTACCTGACAAATGCAAGGATAAAGTTATGTAGATATGTGTACCTTTTGAAATGGAGTCTGTTCTCTGGCTCTTTCCTCCTCCTTGTGTGCAAGATGGGGCATCTCATCCACAGTTCCCTCTAAGATGCACATGTACGTCCATGCTCACAAAATGTTATCCCCCCCATACAGCTGTTTTGGGCAGGTGCACAGTCTTGCCGCGCTGCTGCTTCTGCCGCCACTGCCCAACTCTCCACCAGGGTCCTGGTTTCCCCCTCTCCCCAGCTGGTCCGCCTCCTCCTCCCCCCCTGCCCAGCCAGGCCTCCTCCTCCTCCTCCAGCTGCAGATCTCATCTGAAGTCTTATTGGAGATCTTCTCCGAAGTCTCATCCATGCTTGGCAGCAGTAGTATGTCATTGGAAATGAAATCAGTAGCCCTACTGAACAGATTTTCTAATCTCTGGATATTTTCAAATATGGGATGTTGCTTCAGAGAAGTGCTAGATGGCTTCAAGATCAACTTTTTACTTTTTGCAGGGATTCAGATCTTACACAACATGGTTATTTAATCCTTTTCATCTTCTCTAATGACTTTATTTAAGACAATACATACCTCAAAACAATCAGGATTCACAGTGATTGTAATTTGGAAGTACCAAAGGGAATGAACTGTCTGTATAAACTTCATAACTGCATGGGAAATTTCTCCTTACCTTCATCTTCCTCCTTGGTTTCTATGGGTCAAACTGGATTTGACAATGTATTCCATATATTTAGACATGGAACTGCACCAGTCACACAGAAGAAGAACGAGAATCTGATGAAATAAAAATCAGTAGCAAAAGGGGGTACCTAGGAGAGCAGTCTACCCCTTTCTGCAGCATACCTCCCCATAGCCCCCTTTTACCTATGTTTTATCCTAGGTGAGGTCATGTCTCATATTCAGGCTTAGCTGAGGAACAAAGATAGGGAGAGAATCTTCAGGGAAGTCAGCCCTGGGCAGAAGAAGAGTTCTGCATTCCTTGCCGATGTGACTCTTCTGCTTTTAAAATCACTCACCTCCCTTCTTTCTACATGTCTTGGGTGCAGTTCCATGTTGCATTGCCAATGACAGTAGACAATATTGGGTTGGATGGATCAATGGTCAGATTCAGTATCAAGCAGTTTCTTATGCTCACAGGCATGAGACATGTGAGCGTTTGAGACACAAGAGGGTTAACTTGTGCTCCACCTAACCAATTTGAACCAAATTTGCTACAGTTGTGGGGGCTCTTCAACAGCGTAGTTTGTGATGATGTCATCCACCCCAATTCAAGATGGTGGATGTGTGAACATTTAAGGCTGAAGTGGGCTAACTTGTAAAGATGGTAATTACCAATTAAGATTATAGTGAAAGGAAAGTAGGCAGATTAGTTCTTAACAGAACTACTTTTTCAGATATTTAAGCTGATCTTGTATTTTCCCACTCCAAGGATGGAGATATGCTATATATTGAAGTGCACTTTGCCAGCCAAGGCAGCATCTGCTTGGTTTTGCATTCCATTTCCGTGTTGTCACTTCCTGTTTCATTCATGTTCTTCCAGATAGGTTTATGGCACCTTAGGCAGCTGTAATTTCCCTCAACCCATACCCACCCTTTTCACCTCAGCAAGCATTTTGCATCTCATTTGGAGACCAAGAAAAAGCTTCACTTTGGAAAATGTCACATTATATAAGTTTTATTAAAAATCTGAAGATATTTGAAAGCTAGGGTTCTTGTGCCTTGAGGATAAGCTCTTTCTTTTAACAGAATGCTTGCTGCATTACTCTTTTAAGACATCATCCTAATTCTAAAACAACACTTGTCTCATAGTTGGTTGGTGCTAGCCTATATTTGGAAAAAGTGTACATTTTCCTGAGAGTAGTCTGTGGCAAAAATGAACATATCAAAGTATTTATTTTATTTCTAATGAAACCTATTACAGACAGCATGAATTGAGCTACAGGTATAGTGGAGTTCCTATGTTTGAACTGTTACAAAACATTATTTGGATAAAAAAGCTCATAATTTCTTTTGCACTGTACTTGCAGCAATTTCAGAGTGCAAGCAAACTGCACATGGCTACCAGCTTCCTACATTCCCAAGCAGTGAGAAATTCCAGGGGCAGCGCTACCCAGATCCTTATTTCCTTTGAAGAGAGATAACTGGATGCTTGTAGTATCTTTGTAAGATTTGGTTTATTTGCAAATATGAAAAAAGAACAAAAAGGGAGAAGGTGCTTTCTCAGAGCAGCACTTTGGGAAAGCTTCTCCTCCCTCTTTATTTTAGTTTATTCCCCGCCCCCCATTTGTGGTTTTATATATAAATGTACATGTTGAGCATCAAGTGGAGGCAAATAGCATATGCACTCCTACAAGTCAACAGCAGACCGCAGCGGATTCTCAAGAGAAGCCTGTGAGGCCTTCTAGCTCTCTCTCTTAGCATCTTCTCCTCCGTCTCACCAACTGCAGATGGCAGTCTCCTTTACCCAACATCAGCTCCTCTTCTTGATTTGGAGGGCAACTTTCCCAAACTTTATTGACCTTTCACCAGGGGTGTGGCAAGGTTGGAGTGGGCCCAGAGACAAGATTTTAAAATGGGTCCCCACCTCACTGAAGCTCAGCCCGAAGGCAGTGGGCCCCCAGACAACTGTCTCCCCTTGCCCTATTATAGTTACTCCCCTGCCTTTCACATTCAGAGAGATCTCTTAGCCATTCACCTCCATTAAAAAAATAATCCTGGGCAATAAACCAGTAACCTGCCTAACAAAGAAATGGTCAGACAGCCTTCATAACCCCAGACTTGTAATTTTCCAGTACCCTAAAAATGTGATACTGCAACCAGAAAAGAAAAATTCAACTCACTGCAAACTTCTGTATTTATTGCTGCTTTTATGTTAATAGGAAAAGTAACAGGGAAATTCTTTATTGTATTTTCTTTACTGATTTTGATTTAAGTTGGCCTTTTGCTCCATTATAATGTGAAAAATTATGAACGTTGTTTTATAGTTTTGTTTGCAGTTCTGCCAGCTATTCAAGCTACTCCAATCAAGCTTTAGCTTTTTAAATTACAGGACTGCCCTTGCATGACTCATTAATGGCATCATTGTTGACTGCGACCTTGGTTCACAGTATTTCCTACCATTGAATAATTAGGCCGCAATATGGCAAGAATTAAGCATGCACCACAGAAATCAATAGGCTTAAGAACAATTTACTCTGCGTTGGACTGTGGCCTAAGAGTCTTTTCATCATTGCCCATAGTCTGAGGGGCAAACTAGACAATGGAGATGCATCTCCATAGTTTTAAAATTGGGGACCAGTTTATGCTTCTCTTCATGCTATTTTCCCTATCTTTTTGCCATAATTAAAATGCCTGCCAAGTTGATGTTTCCCCTGATTGTAGATGAACACCAGTGGTCCCTTTTTTCATCTCTTTGTGGAATGAGTTTTGTTTTGGGTGGTAGTATGCGCACACCTGCATTCAGAATGGGGCCTTCCTGGTTCAACCTGAGCGGGATCGAAAATGAACTGAGCAGACATCCAAAAACTTTTGAGCATGCACACGTGCGTATATCTTAGAGAGAATGGTGATGAACACATGTCCATACATCTCCATCGAGTCCACTTTGGCCATCATTTGTAGTGGCCAAGTGTTTTAATATGTGCAGTCTGCTGTTCGAGCCATCCAGCCATCAGGTTTTCAGAACTGAAGGCAGGCTCAGTTCTGAAGGGCAAGCTCAAACTGTCTTGACTCTCCACCTCCGCCCCCCCCCATCATACTATTAGGGTAGTTCATTGGAGACTGGTGATGATGATGGTTCATTGGAGACTGATGATAATGATTTAAAATGTTTGCATGCCACTTTTCAACAAAAAAGGCATCAAAGCATATATAGCAAAAGGAATGTCCCACCACCCCCGTCCCAAGGGGACAATCTAAAAAGAAACCTCAGGGGGACACCGACTGAGAGGGATGCTGTGCTAGGATAAATAGTGACACTTACTATCCCCCTGCTAAATATAAGGGAGCTGCCATTTTAAAATATGCCTCTTTGTCCAGTTCTCAGAAATTAGGGACAGGCCTCAGCCTATTTGAATGTCATGTCTAGTGCTGTGGGGCTCAAACCAGGACCTATGTGATTAAGATACTGGCTCCCTGGTCCCTGCACACAACCAGGGCTGTTGGCGAGATGAAGGAAACGCAGGTAGTTTGAGCTGGGACACTAGCACCCTAGCACAGAGTTCTCCTGGTCTTGACAATTGCTGAGAGTCAGTATCATGCTGCTGCATGTTGTAAAGAATGCAGATGTGCTCTACTCCTTCTTGTTTGGCAAACCCATCATGAGGGAGACCACCAGATGAGCCTTCTGCACATCCAGACTAGCTGAATGCCTGTCTGTGGCTGGCCTTGGTTGTTTCCTGACTGCTACAAGTACTTGCTAGCCCTTGGACCTGAGCTCCTGACATTCTGAAGGTAACAAATGAATTTTTATTTCTAGTTTTGTCCTTTGTATGTTCCTGTAGGAGGCCTTCATATAATATGAGAATCCTGCGGTTATTGCTTTTGGTTCCTGCTGAGCTGACTAAAGCATTCTGTTTATGAAGAAGGAGAAGACAGGGAGCCAGTCCAATGATTTGCCAATTGCCAATCTGTACTGTCTCTGGGTCAGCCAAAGGGCAGCATTCTCAAATAGCCGAAGAGATTTCAATCTAAATGTTCAAGACACACTATATGACTTATTGAGAGCATGACACACCAGCTGAGCAAGGGTGAACACACTTCCTGAAAAATGAACTTTTATAATTGATAATAACGTGGCAGTGACTTCACCATATTCAACATCAACTAAACTTCATGCTGAAAGTAATTAGGACTTATTTAAACCAATTGAGTGTAATTGATAAATTGAGTCAATAACTTCAGAATTTTTCTTTACATTTTGGACCCTAGTCACTCATTATCCTTGGGAATATAACATGGCTCCAATTCATGGAAAATATACTTTGACAAAGCTTGTCAAATGCAAATAACTTTAGAGTACAAATATTGTTCCCTATTGCATATTGTAGAGCTTCAACCATATTAATTTGGCTGTCTTGTAGTTGTTTAAAGGTAATAGTTTTTTCAAAATGTAACACACTTTAATAATGTGTACTCATTTTTATGGAAAGCATTAATATTAATCAAATGTAATTATATGAGCTGGGAACATTTATGAAACATACAGCGTGTTCATATTTAGGGCCTGGTTGTCCATGGAAACAATCATCTTAGAATTTGACCTCATTAGGTCCAAATAGGCTTTTCAAACTCACTAAATTGGGAGTGCACAAAGCTATGACAGTACTTTAAACTGGGTTGCCATCTGTGAAAGGCACATTTGCCATCCTGGTGGTGTTTTAACTACCACGAGAGCACAAACCCACCATCTGCATATATTTGGCCAATTGTATAACTACAACTGGTGATGTTACCTACGACATAACAGGAAGGGAAATGTTAACCGCCTAGAGACTTTGGTAGTGGGTGGTATATACATGTGATAAATAAATACATAAATAAATAATAAATATAGGTGATTAATTGACAGATTTTGTAGCAAACTGGAACTGACATATTTCACTTGCTTCAGAAGGTGCAGGCTACTCTGTGCACAATAGCATCTGAAGTTAATTTATAAGATAGGTGTGTAAATTTGAATTATAGTATTATTTGAGTTCATAGTGACTTAAATTGGGAGAACCAATCTTAAGATGCCATATTAACGTCATTCTCTATTTTCATTTAGTGCTTGTGTTCCATCTAATGTTAAGTGTGACTTATCTTAATTGTGCGTTGTGGGGGTTTTTTAGGGGGAGTATTGGGGAAGGGGAATGAGATGGTGCAGACACTGATGGCATTAATGCTGCCATACAATAATCTTGATGCTGTCTTACAATTATGCTTTGAATTTTATACCATTGTTTCTGTCCTGTCAACATTTAACTGATCAACATTAGTGGTGTGCAATTAGATTCACTCTCAAACCAAATCTGGTTGAATCAGGGGTGATTCATAAATTCAACCTCGATTCAAATCACACTCAAAATAGAGGACCCAGTTCAGAGTCAAGGAGAATCCCCTCCAATTCCAACCAAATATATTCAGGTGATTTGAATGCCATTTTGAGGCCTGTTTTGCTTTAAAAATAGGCCTCAAAATGACGCCCGCCCCGCCCCCCCCAGGAGAGCTGGTCTTCCAGTTGGGATCAGTGGGTAGACCAGCTCTCTGCTCCAGATTTCTCCCACCTCAAAGCCCTCTGCTCCAGCCCTGCTCCCACCTCAGAGGACTGGTCTACCTGGATAGACTAGTTATTTGAGGTGGGCTGACGCACCAAGTCCAGAGTGGAGGGCTGGTCTACCCGCCAATCCCAATTGGTAGACCAGCTTGCATGTTTTTCTGGGGAGAGCTGGTCAACGGGTACCAAAATGGTAACTCGAACTGGCGGTTGAATCACTTAAATTGATTTGAGTGATTCAAGAGTAATTTGTCAGGGTAAATTAACAACAAATTAATTTGAGATTTTCTCAATAAATTAATTTGAGATTTTTGTGATTCAATTCAAGTGCAAATTGAATCACAAAAATTTATTGTGCGTACCCCTAATCATGACAGTACATATGAAAACACTATATTAAAACCAAAGAATTATCAGGAAAGTGGTATTGAAGTAAGCTAAATCAACATGTTACATTTAGAAGTATTTAAAATTGTTTGGACAAGGAAACTGAAAGTTAGAAATGTGCCATATTAATAATTCATGTTTGTGTTTGGTCTATTTGATTTGTTACTCCCAAAATATATCCCTCTGCACTCTGAAAGAAATGAAAAGCAGGAGGATTAATTGAAAAAAAAAATGTTTATGGCACTGTGTCCTTCTTCACCTGAAGTATATATGTGGTATAACAGAAAACTGAACAGTTTAGTAACTTACTAAAAGAATTCAGCTGATACATAAATAGCTCATAAGCTTAGTGTGTGTGTTTCTGTGTGTGTCTGTATAATGCTAGCAACAATCTCTCTCTCTCTCTCTCTCTCTCTCTCTCTCACACACACACACACACACATTCACTTTTGTGGTTCTGCCCCTATGATGATTATATTAGTGTGCTGCTGTGGATAGCTTATATTTTAAAACTCATATTAGCAATCTAGAACTGAAATATATATCTAGGATTTCCCCCCGACCCTCGCCCAGAAGGTTATGTCTTCATATCAACATAATAATCTTGGAACATGGAGAGAAGCCAAGCATTTACAGATGAGGGAATGTATCTCTTGCAGCTCCAATTATCTGTGTAGCCTGGTGCTTCCTTTTAAGGATAACATTGAGTGGCCATTGTCTACATAGGAAGGGCTTCTAAAATAGTGATCTGTTCTGTTTTCAGCACACTAATTATAATTCCTCCTAGTATGGTCAATTCTATCTTTGTTTTTATTTGAGAATTTTTAATGGCAACAATTAAAAATGATTATTAGCATGTGCCAATGTCTTATTCTTTTATGTAGAAACTTATGTGAATGTTTCTAATGTTTATAGTCACACCATAAGCCAAAAGCCTTGTTTGTTTCACTTCATAAGGGAATAAGAGTTATTTAATTTTAACACTGTTCTATTCCTCTTCATCTGCTTATGAACATGTGTGCTCCTGTTCCTGTGAATAGTAAACAAGTTATATTCTTCTTTCTGAAAAATACCTTAAAGAAGTAGCTAATATTCAATCTTTGTTTGAATGTGTCCAATATGAATGTGCAGAAGACAAGTCTTCATTTTAAGAAACAGAATCTTCTCCTATTCTTGGCATGTGAACAGCAACTCCACCCCCCACCCCAGGCCAAGATCTGTCTTAAGTTAAGACAACCCAAACAGACTAAATCTCTTCTTGCTGCTTGTGATAGGGAGAAGGAGATGGGACAGGTTGAGCGTCTTAGCAGCATTGCTTCACTACATGCTGTAGTGATAGTCAGGCTTGAGGGAGGACTAGCCCTCAGTTAGAGTAACTGCTTGGAGGGTGGGCTTCTCCAAATAAGGAAGAAAGCCCTGTGGCCCAATCCAGAGTAAGGAGCAGGGTTTACTGGACAACAGCCTATGGAGGAGTAAGGAAGGTGTGTGTTAGAGTTCAGTTCTTCCCTGGAGGCTTCTAAAGGAGGTCTGATCAGCAGCTATTGTAGAGAAAGGGGAGACTAACAGCCTCAGCCTGGGAATCAACTGAAAGTTCCTTATGTAGGGGAAGAATGGCAGTTCAGTCCCCAAATAGCAAGACAAAGCCAGTTTGGTGAGAAAGCAGCAAAGCAAGAGGTCTTGACAGTTCTTTAGTATTGAAGAACTACAATGATTTATTTAAAGAAAAGCTTACAAATGAATGTGAAAAAGCCTGCAGTTTAATTTCAGCTGTAGTTCATGGCGGAAGAGAGCGACCAAAGCAAACAGCCATCTCTGGAGAGAGACAAAATGGAGACTAACACTGGAAGAACAAAGAGAGGAGGAATCCAGCACTTTTATCCATGACCCTAATGTCCCAGTGGTCCCTATGAGGCATTGCAGTGGAGAGCTGATGCTGCCAGGGTCCTAGCTCAAACACCATACATGGAAGGAAATGGAAAGGATAGGAACAAGTTTAGTTAGATGCGTCAGGGGACTTATTTTTGTTTAAATGCTCGGATCTGACTGCATGGTTCCTATTCCTGGGAAAGGGTTTTACTTGAATGGAAGCGGCGATTGTTGATGCCTCTATAGTCTTCCTCATTATCCAATTATTAATAAATCCTTGTTTTTGTTATAGAATGTTGCTCCCTATTGGGTCCTGCCCTAGCCACACACCCTTGAAGACTCAAGTTTTTCTTGTAGGGAGGGGTTTTCCACTTTACTCTCCCAGAATATTCCCTTGGAAGCGTGAATCTGCTCACATAGAAAGTAGATGGTGGCAGCCTACCTGTAGGGATGTGCACAAACTGTCTGACTGACAGTTCAGCGGTGGGGGTTTTTACCTTTGAGGGACCGGGAGTGTGCTCTTAACTCCCTCCCCTACTGTGTTTCCCCTGCCGGCGCTGTGCCCAAAATCACAGCATACCTTCTTGCCACTCTAGTCAGCGTCAGACCAGAAGCGGCCAGTGTGCATGCGTGATGTGCGCACACACACACACACACACCAGCCACTTCCGGTCTAATGCTGACCGGGATGGCAAGAAGGTATGCTGCCACCCCACGCAGAAATTTTGGGCACAGCGCCGGCAGGGGAATCGCAGCAGGGAGATTGGGTTTAAGAGCACCCTCCTGGTCCCTTAAAGGTAACCCACCGCCACCAAACCATCCAAACTGCTGGACCTCTGTACTGGTTTCGGCACATCGCTACCCACCTGGGACTCTCACAGCTAGAGGAGGGATTTTGTATCCTCTCCCCATTTTTTATCGTTACACACACTCTTGTTCCAGTTCAGTAAATGCAACTTATTGCACACCCCACTACAGAGTCTAGTGTGGAAAATGATGATATGCTGTAAGAGATGTCACAAAATGGGAACTTAAGCTTTGAGGACAATCATAAATGATGACAGTTTTTGGAATCAACTAGACGTGTGTTTGCTACCTTTGCGGAAAAGCCCTCTGCAAAGAGATCCTTTGTGGGCATGGACTGAAGTCCTTGGACTGATTCACATGTGCATGGGTATCACTTGATTTCTCTCCTCTTGATAACTGTATACCTAATGACTGGCAGCTGAACGTGAGGACTGGCTCCATTGAAAAACATTGCGCTTGCGGTGATGTGAGCCAAAACGAAAATTCTGCCTCACAGCACTTCAGACACAATGTTTTAAATGGAGTCAGTTCTCACATTCGACTGCCAGCCTTTATTTGTTTGTTTGTTTAGCAGATTAGTATACCCCCCAGATTTGTGTCTCATCGTGGTAAAGCACATAGGGCAGCACCCAGACTATTACTTGTATAAATGGAAGATGTTCTGCTCACACAAGGAGAGGGGAGAAGCAACTTTTGCAGCCACCTGTGCCCCGTAAAATATGTCCCTGAGGGTCAGGGGCATATTCTTAGGGGATAGAGGGGACTAAAGAAAGAAGGGAGGTTGACAAACATCATTCCTCCCCCGCTGGCATGGGTGGGATGTCTTCCTTTTGCACAAGTATTGGTCTGGAATCTGGATGCTGTCCATTATTACATCTGATGGCCATTCACAAGCAATTACTTCATGTTGCAGTCATCAAGAGGCTGATGTGCATCTATGAACCAGACAATGTGCATTCTGTTCTTTTGCCAATGATGATCCTCTTTTTAGGACTAGGAATTTGGTTTGCTTTAGGACCTGTGTTTTCATTTCACCTGCTGTAGTTAATACTGTTTTATTAGACCAGGAATTTAAATAATCCATGTGTGTAAAATTAATTGTCATCCAGAATGTATTTCTGGTTGCTAAGAATATTAGTCTGGCAAACCCAATTTCCTTCCATGCTGATTGTTGATGAGTCATAATTAGCCATAATTTAATCATCATGAAAATAAATGTTAGCTTTATAATGCATTCACATTTATATAAAGTCTCTGTCTCTGCCAATTAATATCTCTTGGAGCGATTGTCATCATGCAGTAAGCCATTCATGAGTTAAATTCTATTCTGATGATATTTCTCTTTATATATCCAACTTAAAATAAAACAGACATTCCTGGAGCTTTGAGATTTAATTTTCAGCAATAAAGCCGCTGAAAAATTATCTGCAGAACTTAAGTTGATGCTATCACTTATGCAGGTGGTGTGTATATCTTGCATTCTGTTGTTTCTGACTATGCGTCCTTTTTCAATGTATTTTATAATCAGAATGAATAAATGAATCACCATTAAAAAAAAAAACAAAACACCCAGGGAACTAAAATAGCAAATCCAATTTCCCCAGCCTTCTTTCATCCAGATTCCTAGAAACCATCAAATTTGCATTTGGCATTCCCCATGTATACTATGCTTTTGGATATTATTTCCTCCCCCATTCCCCCGCCCCCGTTCCCCCACCCCCTTCCTGTGAGAGTCCAAGCTCTACCTCCAAACATGAACTTGTACAAAGAGCCAAAAAGGGAAACAGGGATAGAAACTGGAATCCAGAGAGAGATTTTAGTTGTGCCTAAAGGGTTTGGCGTGCCTAGTGACATTTTTAAAACCATTTTTGTTGTTCTAAACAGCAGATCTGGATGCTGTGTCACATATTCCTTTTGAAACTCCCCTCAGTTCCAAAAGTGGTGTACTGTGTGGCACCATGCCAGGGTCTGTTTAGTCCAGTGTTCTGTTTCCAACAGCAGCCAGTGAAATGTCCCTGGAAGCTTATAAGCAGGGCATGCAGAGGCTGGCCAGCCACTCTTGATTGTCCTCAGTAACTGATATCAAGAACTATACTGCCTCTGCATGTGGGAGTTCTATGCAGTCCTTATGGCTAACATAAGGGTAATTTGTTCGGCCTTAAGGCTAACGTGTAGGATAATACCTGTCCCCCATGCATCTGACACCCTGTTGTTAAAGTTGTCTAAGTTAGTGGCCATTAACACATCTTGTGGTAGCAAATTCTGTGAGTCAATTATTGTTGTGTGAACAAGCCTTTTTTTCTTTTGTCTGTCATGAGTCTGTTGCTAATTGGCAGCACAGGTCATCTCTCTCTCCCTCACCATGTGTTCATAATTCTATACATGTCTGCTGTGCTCTCTCGCTGAAGCATGGTGCTTTTGTGCAACAGCGCAAATGCTTTCTGGGTCTCGCCTGCACTCTAGAAGAGTTCTGTTAGAGCAGAAAAGCATTGCTAAGAGTAAAGCAATGTGTTTCTGCTTTAACAGAGTACTTCCAGAGTGTGAGCAAGCTCTGGAAAGTGTTTGTGCTCTCGCATAAAAGCTCCCACGCTTTGTGGGAAGGTGTGTAGTAGGGATGTGCAAAAAATTCCGGGCACAGAACGATCTGTGCCCGAAACGAGCAATTTCAGGTGATTCGGGTCCGAACCGAATCACCCCCGATGTCCCCCGATATTTTTCGGGGCCGAGCCAAATCACCCGAATTTCGGGCCCGAAAAATTTGGGTGATTCAGGATGACATCTCTTTGAATTTCCGGCCTTTTTGCATCCATTGATTTGAATGCAAAAAGGCCTGAAGTGCTGTCAGCACGAATTTTGGGTCCCAGGGGCAAAATAGTGGGGTGGGGTGGTAGTACCTAATGGTTGGAGGCTACCACCCAAATTTCAGGGGAATTGGGCAAAGGGCTTATTTTTGGGGAATTTTTGAAGTTTTAGTGTCTTTGGGGCAGTTTGGGAGCATAGAGTGGGATCTGGGCAAAAAGAGTGGGGTGGGGTGGTAGTGACTAATGGGTGGAGGCTACCACCCCAATTTCAGAGTGATGGGGCAGAAGATTGATTTTTGGGGAATTGTTGAAGTTTACGCGTCTGTAAGGTTTTCCCCCATAGAGAAGCATTGAGGTGTCAGCAAATGGATAGCTTCACGCGGGGGGCAAAGGGGTGGCCTAGAGTAGTGTGGGGTTGGTGGTAGTTCCAGGTAGGGTCAAGGAAGCTACCTGAATTTTTCAAAGGATTTGGGCAGAGGGCTGATTTTTGGGGAATTGTTGAAGTTTACGCGTCTTTAAGGTTTTTCCCCATAGAGAAGCATTGAGGTGTCAGCAGCCCCATAAGTGCACTTGGGGGTGATGGGGTGGCCCAAAGCGAGTGGTAGTATAGTGCACATAGAGTGCCAACCCCCAAGTGCACTTATGGGGCTGCTGACACCTCAATGCTTCTCTATGGGGAAAAACCTTAAAGACGCGTAAACTTTAACAATTCCCCAAAAATCAGTCCTCTGCCCCATCACTCTGAAATTGGGGTGGTAGCCTCCACCCATTAGTCACTACCACCCCACCCCACACTTTTTGCCCAGATCCCACTCTATGCCCCCAAACTGCCCCAAAGACACTAAAACTTCAAAATTTTCCCCAAAATAAGCCCTTTGCCCAATTCCCCTGAAATTGGGTGGTAGCCTCCAACCATTAGGCACTACCACCCCACCCCACTATTTTGCCCCTGGGACCCATTTTTCCTTCCCGAATCGATTCAGATTCGGATTTAATCCGAATCCGAACCGAATCAGGGGTGATTCGGGTGGCCCAGATTCGGGCACAGAACAGATCGGGGGTGATTCGGTTCAGGTCCTGAACCGAATCACTGAAAACCCGAATTGCACACCCCTAGTGTGTAGCATTGCAGGTCTAGGGTTGTGTGCTGGGGGTGTTAGGATCACATATATTCCAAATGAGGTCTCTCTAAAGATTTATATAGCGGCCCTAAGGCGGTGTTCTCCATTGCAAGGCCTAGGAACCTGTGGTGGCTCCCATCGACCCCAAGTGTGGCTCCCTAATTGTTTATTAGGCCTGTGTAAAGCTTTGACCGAAGCCAAATACTCTGCATAGCCCCCTTGGCACTGCGCAAAGGTGACTTTTCCCACCATGCAGTGCTGCACTCTGTCCAGTGCCAGTGGACTCGTTTTAAGGGAAACAGAGTCTTCTCAAGTCCCAGCACCATCTTTGAAGGCATGAACAGAGCACTTTCCCCATAGATTCCTGTGGAAAAAGCTCTGTGGAGGATGACAATTCCCAGCTCACTATGCATGCCTTCCACGATGGCGCCGGGGCTTGACAAGGGTCTGTTTCTCTTAAAGGGCCCCTCTCCAGCTCTGAGAAAAATGCAGCACTGCCTGAATGTCACTGCGGTAGGAAATGGCTCTTACATTGAGGGGTTTTGTGGGGTGGTTTTTTGTTTTTTTTTTGCCAAAATGGCCTCCACTTGGAAAAAAAGAAGAAGATAATTGCATTATAGCTTTTGTCCTATATACATTTCCTCAAACGCAAGTCCCATTATTTCATTTAATCCCAGTTAAGTGTGCATGGATTGCAGCCTTAGTATTTATATATTTATACAATATTTGGGTGACATGCACTAAAGAAATATATGAAACTTTGCCAGCAAAATATTAAACAATTCAGATTTTACACTGATAAGAAAGTTTACATTTTGAAGTGATGGATGTGTTAGTCTAGAGGCTTTTTTGACCTCCTTATGAGTCATTTGCCTAATACAAAGCATATGCATCTTTCCCTCTTTTACAAAATTAACATTTAAGGATAGTATGTATTGTTAATGATCACATAACAAGCAGCGTCCTCTATTTCTCAAATGACCCTGACTTAAAGTTTGAACAAAGAAGGAAACTGGTTATTTGTGCTCTTGGTCACTGAGTGCTGCACAAAGGAAAATTCCAAATGTGTATCTCTCAGGGTGTTTGACAATGATCACAGATTGGTGTTCATAGAGATACCATATGTATACACTTTGCCTTCCCCCTGCCCCTAGAGCAGAGTTTCTCAACGTGTGGGTCCCCAGATGTAATTGGACTTCAGCTCCCATAATTCCAAACCAAAGGCCACTGGGGCTGGGGATTATGGGAGTTGAAGTCTAATAACATCTGGGGACCCACACGTTGAGAAACCATGCCCTAGAGGAACATAACTACACGTTTGTTCATGTATTCTGTTTCCCCTCGCCCATCTCCAACTACACCTACATCTCACAAAAGTTGCAGCATTGTAAATTAGATGATTATTTCCCTCCTTCTAGAACTTGAAATGGAGGCATGATTTCCTTGTTTTATTCTAGCCAGAGCTGGCCTTGGGATTAGCAAGCTAGGTGGTCACTAGAGGGGTGGGGTATAAATATTTTAAATAAATAAACAAACTAACTAACTAACCATGGGAGGGGCACAAAAGGTATTTCCCTTGCCTGAGATGGCCTCTGTTTTTAACCAGACTTATGCATGAGTATAATGCATAATATGGATCCTGAATAAGAGAGGGTCTCAGTGGCAAAGGAGATTTTTTGGTGCAGGGAGTGGGAAGGCGGAGAGAAGTTAGCATATAGATCCTCAGGACCATCAAAGTAATCTTTTCCCCTTTGTATAAATATACTTTTTTGGTATTGAAATTCTGTGTTAGAGAGCTTGTCTTCCTCTGTAAGAACAGGCTAATATTTCCTGACTGCAAGATCATCATGAGGATACTTAGCAGTCACTTTAGCATGCAGATGCTAAAGTACTTGTATGGTTTGCAGTTTCCATAAATAATAGTATTAAATGTTAAAATGCAGCTAGCCAATATGTTATATACAGTTAGGTAAATCTTTTAAATGAATTAATATGTGGTTTCTTCACTGCAAAAAGTTAATGACACATGCAAATGTATCTAGTG
Organism: Hemicordylus capensis; assembly: GCF_027244095.1. NCBI lineage: Eukaryota > Metazoa > Chordata > Lepidosauria > Squamata > Cordylidae > Hemicordylus > Hemicordylus capensis. The sequence continues at coordinate 385,465,771 of NC_069657.1, read as the reverse complement.
GGCATTTGGAGTGTTGTACTGGGGTATATCTTTTGGAGGACTCATTTGGATTAGAGAACAAGTGAGCAGGAAAAGGGTTAGGTGCTTCTCCACTCCACATTGCCTTCTGTTAGTGTGGTTTTTCCTTAGAAATCTCAGCCATCACAAGTACTTAGGTCTTGAGATAAGCCTTCATTCTGGCACTTTATCAAAGTGGTGGCTATTTACTCTTGAATTTTTAGGGTAGCTCATTTAGCATTTCATTCTCATCTGAGAACAATACTTTGGGCTGGTTCCCATGATCACGACAAGCCTGGTGGAAGGGGAATCAAGGGATTTGTGTGCATGTGCTCCCGATTTCTGATTGTAAGAACCTGGAAATTTTCATTGATGTCAGGTTGGCACCATGCGAACCCAATCTGTAATGCAGATCAGTAATCTGGAATTTCATCTAGGTAGAAAGATCTTCGTTACATGTCAGGTTGGTGCAGTGCCAATCTGACATCAACAAAAGTTCCCAAGTTCTTATGCTTGGAAATGCAGAGTGCACATACCACACAAATCTCCTGGTTCCCCATCCACCAGGTTCATCGTGATTGTGAGAGTCAGTCCACTGTCAGCAAAATCACAATTTTCCTGGAGTGTACCCTACAGGTAGGAGATCAAAGCTTTGCCTCGGAACTCTCTTTTCACCAGAAAAGCAACGTATCCGGGAGATAGGAGTCCTCTCCCTGACACATTAATTTTCTAAAGTTTTGGAGGTGAAATATTCAGATTGGCAACCTGCACCTGAATGTTTCAGTCTAGTAGAAGTGATACCATGTGATTATGCTGATTGAATAAAACGGGTCCTGGGGGTCTTGAGATTCAGTTGTATGACTCCCATGAATGTTAATGGCAACTGTGTAGCTAAAGCCTGTGAGATGTAAAGGAAGTACACTACTTGCTGTCAGTGCTCTTGTATCTTTATGTCTCAAATTCCCTTTTGAGATATGAAGGGGAAAGAGCTGCAGTATACAAGACCCACAGTACAGACCCATCTGTGAAAGCCAGATGGCATTTATAACCATTTTCCCAATGATTTGGCTATTTCTCCCCCTTCCATTTCCTCTAAATCATCGAGAGAAAGCTCGTATGCTGAAGTGAGCAAGTACAAGAGAGGTGCTGACCTTTATTGATGGAATGTTTGTGTTGGTGTTTTCTTCCTTGCACATACTGTCTTTTCCTCCCCTAATTCCCATGGATGCTGCCATTCAGCAGATGAAAAGTTTTTATCAGGAGAACTGTTATTAAGGATTCTATGCTGCATTGCACATAATGGGACTTACTTCTGAAAACGTGCATAGGATTGAATTGTAAGATACAGGTGAAACTCGGAAAATTAGAATATTGTGCAAAAGTCCATTAATTTCAGTAATGCAAATTAAAAAGTGAAACTGATATATGAGACAGACGCATTACATGCAAAGCGAGATAAGTCAAGCCTTAATTTGTTATAATTGTGATGATCATGGATGGCGTACAGCTCATGAAAACCCCAAATCCACAATCCCAGAAAATTAGAATATTACATGGAACCAAGAAGACAAGGATTGTAGAATAGAACAATATCGGACCTCTGAAAAGTATAAGCATGCATATGTATTTAGTACTTGGTTTGGGCCCCTTTTTCAGCAATTACTGCCTCAGTGCGGCGTGGCATGGATGCTATCAGCCTGTTGCACTGATGAGGTGTTATGGAAGACCAGGATGCTTCATTAGCGGCCTTCAGCTCTTCTGCATTGTTTGGTCTCATGTCTCTCATCCTTCTCTTGGCAATGCCCCATAGATTCTCTATGGGGTCAGGTCAGGCGAGTTTGCTGGCCAATCAAGCACAGTACACTGTATACTTTTCAGAGGTCCGATATTCTAATTTTCCGAGTTTCACCTGTACTTATAGAGAGAAATTTTTAGCACAATACAGTCAAGTAAAGTCTAGGCTGTGTTTTGTCATAACTTTACATTTTAAACAGATTTGTAAATGTTGAAATAGCCCATGGCATTAGTTATGTGAAGCAACAGATGTGAATCCATTGCTTCTAAAGCTGACATGAAGATTAATGTAGCTCCAGTATTCAAGTGTGATGGGGGAAGATTGTTTTGACAAACTTCTCTTCCCCTGTAGGGACTTAGTGCGCTACTCAGGGGCCTAATTCCAGGTCACAGGAAGTGCTTCGGGGGGAAGAGGAGACTGGTCAAAATCACCTGTGCACCTGCATAGCGTTGGTGTTTCCTGAGTCTGACATCCAGACTAATGCAGCCTTAGGGCAACAGGCAATGATGCACACAGGCAGGGACGTTGGTTAGCTGTGTGGATGCTCAGAATGGCACAATCTCTTGCACTCCCAGTTCATTTGTGCACGTGTTGCACTTGAGCCACAAGGATAGTAGATTGCACTATGCCCTGACACATATATGGAGGACTGAGGAAGATGTTTCACCTGAGGAGATGCTGCACAGGTTGTTCACCCAGTTGTGCCAGCTAGGGATGTGCACAGAATCAGTCCCGTGTGCACTCCCAGGAGGGCGGGGGGGTCGCTTTAAGGGGCAGCGAAGGCACTGCCTCCCTGCCAGCTCCCCCACCTTTTCCCCTCCAAAAATGTGGGCATGCTGGGCTTCAGCATACCTGCTTGCAGCCCTGATCAGCTTCACCACACTCCTGGCTGACGCATATGCATGCCGTGCTTGTGCGCATTGTCCATGAGCAAGCAGAGACACTGTAGCCCAGCATGCCCACTTTTTTGGAGGGCACTGGCGGGGGAAAAGAGGCAGGGCAGGCGCTGACAGGGAGGCAGATCCCTCCCTGTCCCTTAAAGTGACCCCCCCCATCCAGCCTTTGAATTGGTTCGGATGCCAGTGGACTGAACCGGTTCGGTGCTCCAGGAAGGGAGTGCTGAACTGGTTCCGTGCACATCCCTAGTGCCAGCACACCCCATTGCACCAGCGTAACATTAGCCTGGAATGCAGGCTCCCAACATAGCGGCATTAACTGGCACAAATTCCTTGCACTAGCGCAACATGTTTGCACTAACACACCTAGTCTGGATGTCGGCCATTAACAGTTAAAATCTTTAGATTCTTATGGCTAAATGTTGCTGAACCATTTGAAATCCATTGTTTTTCTGATTAATGCAGGAACATTGAGGCTTGTGCCTTTCTATAGTTCTGGTTCTACAAAGATTCCCATTGATTTGATATCTAGACCCAATCAAAATCTGTGCAGTTTATGGCAGTTTTCTCTAAATGTTTATCATTGTAACACCTTTGCTGGAATTAATTCTTTTCTGCAGGCAGTTTAAAAAAAACCCACATATTTTTATACTGCCCAAAACTTATGACTCTGGGCAGTTTACAACAAAACAAAAAATAAAATAAAATATATAAAAGTTGTCCTGATGCAGCTGCAGCCACGCATTCACAAAAGCAGGCTTTTATATGCATATCCCTAGCTGGATGGATAACAGCATATGTAGACTTGACTCCTACTTCATGTACAGTTCCCCCAGAGCAACCTGTCAGCCAGGGCTATGCACATGTAGAGCTGAAACATAGGAAGCTGCCTTTTGTCAAGTCAGACCATTGATCCATCTTAGTTCAGTGTTGTCTACACTGACTGGCAGCAGCTCTCCAAGGTTACAGGCAGGAGCCGTTCCCAGCCATACCTGGAGATGCCAGGGGGTGAACTCGGGACCTTCTGCAGGCAAGCATGCAGATACTCTCCCACTGAGTTTTGGCCCTCCCAACTGCAAACCAAGGCAGACTCTGCTTAGCAAAGGGGACAATTCATCCTTGCTACCACGAGACCAGCTGTCCTCCCTTTTGACAACTTTCCTTTCCTTTTCTTTACTTGCATTATAAATGTATGATGCACTGTGCAATCCACATTCCATTGAAGTCCAAGGTAATTCCCCTCTTGCCTCCCCTTCCACCCTTCGGATCAGCTGATATTTTTGCTGCCTGTGCATAGCAACCCATTCAACATGTAGTCTAATAATCAGTGTTTTTAATGTTGCTTTAAACTGGTCACTTTATCATTTTATACCTGTGCTCTGATTTCAACTTGGTACTTAGCGGAGTATTCCAAGATGCAATCATTCTGTTAAATTCTTTTGCTTTCACTAAAAGTGAGTCTGTACTCCATGCGGTTTTGCACATGACTATTTTGTATCAGTAGAAACAAGCTGAAACATTTTGTGCCGTTTCCAAGGTATGTTTTACTTTATTAATATCCTTATGGAATGTTGCATTATGGTGTCTGGGATTTTGATAGCTTAGGTCCAGTCTTTTGAACGACATGGCTGCAAGTTATCTTGTTAATGACATTATTCCAACAGATGTATTGATAAGGCTTCTGTTGCACTGCCAACTCTTTCTGGCTGTTTTTGTGAGGCAAAAGCATTCAGAATTCTGATTTCAAATTAATCTAGTTATGATATTTGTTAAGGTAGAGGAGACAGTTTCCTGGGGAGAGGAAGCAATGTGAGCATATGAGACTGCCTAATGTGGACCTAGACCATTGGTCAGTCTAGTAGTTGGCTACACTGAATGATTGGCAGCTGTTCTCCAGCGTCTCAAGCAGGTCTTTCTCAGTCCTGCCTGCCCGTGTCAGGAACTGGGAATGGTGTTGGGGGTTGTAATTTTTAATTAGCAGAGCACTAAAGAAACTACCCACTCCAGTTACAGAGTATTTGCAGAGTTTAGTTGTTGCAGCTAATTATAGAAGACACATGGAGATTCTTGTAGAACTAAATACTAAGCATTTATTGGTGATGTACACTTTGGATAGCAAAGACCTAACCTTAATCTATAGAACTACGTAATGAATAGGTAGGGAGAAAGAGATATGTTTCCATCTGCTCTCTAAGAGGAAAGGAAGGGATTCTGACTCAGCACAGGAAATACCTGAAGAGTCAAATCAGGGGGTTATAGAGTAGAGACAGGTAGAACAACTTGGAAGACCCTCACTCACTATCTCTACTCCCAATGCCCCTAGTGATCATCAGAATAGTTGGTGCAAAAGGTTGATGCACTGGAAGTCCATCTCCAACAATGGGGCCATAGCTTAGTGGTGGAGCATTTGCCCCTGGTGGCGCAGTGGTAAAACTGCCGCCCTGTAACCAGAAGGTTACAGGTTCGATCCTGACCAGGGGCTCAAGGTTGACTCAGCCTTCCATCCTTCCGAGGTCGGTAAAATGAGTACCCAGAATGTTGGGGGCAATATGCTAAATCATTGTAAACCGCTTAGAGAGCTCCGGCTATAGAGCGGTATATAAATGTAAGTGCTATTGCTAGTGCTAAGTGCTACAATGGCAGTAATTGGGGAGTGAACTTGAAACCGTGGCCCATGTGTGGAACCAAAATGCTGGAGTAAAAGAAGTAATTATCCAGCCTTGATATAAGGGAATAGAGGCAAGCAGTGGGGTCATCAGGAAAGGCTCAAAAAGGGTGGTTTGTTTAGGTCGAGTTTCCAGATTTTATATAGGATTCTCTATGGTGTTTCAAACTGGGTGGGGGCCTGAATTTTGGTATTTGTGATGACAGAGGAACTATATCTGTTGACTTTGGGCGGCATCCGGACAAAATTCGTCCTGCCTAAATCCTATTGACATTAATGGGTCTTATTCTCATTTGAATTGAGTGGTGCTTAGTCATGACTAGCTAGTCTGGATGCTGCCCATTATGTTTTTTTAAAATAAAGTTCTGATTCTGCAGGAATGAGCACTTCAGGTACTAAGAACCATTTCTGTGCTTTCCCTGTATTTCTCCAGTCTTTGATCATAACTCTGTACTAAAAGCCAAATAGATGCAGGGATCTATGTGCCTCTCAGGAGAGTACATTTTGAGCACTTGTTGCAATATGAGTGAGTCACAACACAAATCACCAAGTGTAGGAGAGGCCCTGATAGGGCCTTATAGGGGTCAACATTACACGGTTGACCCCACTCACTTCAGTGAACTGCAGCTGACCTGGCTTCATTCCCAGTTTACTCGCTGTAACACACCATTGTATCGTGTCTTTGCTGGTTTCCTCAGCAAATGTCTTCTGCAGCATCAACCACTTCTGTCAGAGAGATGGCATGTGCTGTGTGAAAACACCTCCATGCTACTCTTTCTGCTTTCAAATAAAAAATAAAAGAATGAGGCTGTGCACTTCATTGCATTTGAACTTCAGCATTTGAAGTGTTTGGGGTATAACCATTGCTGACAGCAATGAAATAAATCCACTGCTTGTCTAATTAAGCCCATGGCAAAAAGGGGTCAGTAGCGGGGGGTGGGGAATGGAATATGCAGAAGCAGGAAAGTCAGTACTTTCAGTCAGTACCAGGAGAGTTGGTCTGTGGGAGGAGAACTGGTCTTGTGGTAGCAAGCATGGATTATCCGCTTTGCTAAGCAGGGTCTACCCTGGTTTGCATTTGAGTGGAGACTACCTGTGTGAGGACTGTAAGATATTCCCCTTAGGGGATGGGACCACTCTGGGAAGAGCACCTGCATGCTTGCATGCAGAAGGTTCCAAGTTCCCTCCCTGGCATCTCCAAGATAGGGCTGAGAGAGACTCCTGTTGCAACCTTGGAGAAGCCGCTGCCAGTCTGTGTAGGCAATACCGAGCTAGATGGACCAATGGTCTGACTTGGTATAAGACAGCTTCTTATGTTCCTGTGTTCCAGTAGAGTTTCTGCTGGATGCTCTCAGATGTAGCTGAAGCAACTGTAATACAGGTGTCGTTGCTTAAGAAGAGCTGGCTGTGAACCACCATAATTCATTTTTGAAAGGTTGAGTGTCCAGCTGTCATTGCAAGGAGCAAGAAATGCCAGGGCTGATTCACTGTTGCCCTTTTGCCAGTCAGTTTGCCACAGCCGGAACCAAGCCTCAGCCAATGTACTACAAAGGAGCTATCTTGTGAAGCAGAGCTCCATTCTGTCTCTCAGAAGGATGGAATAACACAGTAGAAGCAGGTCTTCCTGTCTGGGTCAGGTGAAATAATGGAAAAGGGCCCCCATAATGTAAAGAAATGTCTCCAATACCAACATTTGAGAACCGTAATGTGCAGAGGTGGTACCATATCATAATCCCATTGTGATCCATACTGTCCTAACTGGAACCTACCCAAATTAAGACACAGCTTGTGAAACCTTCCTTTCTGATATACTGTAGTTGGTTAATGGCTGTCACTGGGTAAAGGTTCAGGGGTGGTGAATCTTTTTCTACCTATATTCTACATACAGGTGCTAGAGTACCAACATATTTGCTTGTGTTCATCCATCTGATGGTTTGGGAGCAGTGAACACTATGAGGCTGCTTCCTACTCCTTCAGTGGATCAGCTGGAGAAGATCCTTGAAAAACTCTATCACTGCATTGATGCTTACATTTTTTGAACGATTCTCAGTACATTATCTTAATTAGCATAGTAGTAGGTAACACCTTGTGTGCATTTTCAATATACCACATTCCTTTGGCCCACATGTTGACAACAGTTTCCTGATACACCAAGTAGTAGACTTTTGAGAAATTAGCAACATTGCAGAATAGCTAGACATCCTGTTTAATCAGTGCTTGCTGTCTATAGCAAGAGACACAGAGCAAAGCAAGAAAAACTGGTCTTTCTCCAAATCATTTTCATCAATGTATCAATTCATTTCTGGAAAACTCCCATTCCTTTTTAGTCCCATAATATTCACTAGCTTTTGTAGTTAAATTGAACAGTTCCCTTGATTGTCTGGGGTTCCAGGAGGGGGGGGGAAGTGAAAGGGTTTTCCTTACATGCTGATTTCCTTTGCTGAGCCCTCTCAGTTCTCATCATTAGACAACATATTGGAATATGCTTTGATGTCTTGTTAATGCACTGTATCTATTTTTGTTCACTGGTTCTGAAGCGGATGATATATTGAATTGCATTGTATAGCCTTTGCTGCCTTTAAGAATCAGCCATTTCTAGTCAAAAGGTTATGGGAATGTCAGATACATTAATCAATATGGACTGTATCATCATCCAAATTTAACCCGTTAGACTGGAAATCTGGAGGCCCGGTCAAGGCAGATTTGGGCAAGCAGAAGGTCAGGCCCAACCAAGCAGTACAGGAAGGAAAGCAGGTAAGGCTAGCTGGGTAGTCTGACAGCAGCTTGGATTTCTCTGCAGTAGTGTCGGGTAAAATCTGAATTGGGGAAGTTCAGAAACTCCAGCCATGATATGAGCCAGCCCCAAACATCCATCAAAATTCAAGCCTAGCTTGAATTGAATTTGCTACAAGACAGCTTTCACTGACAGTTCTATCTTTCACAAGCAGATGTGACTGTGCATGTGTGACAACTTTGAAGGCCTTGAAGATGATAGGCAATGTTTTTTTGAAGGTCACATCCCTAAGGCTTGGATGTGCCTGAGCATGTGAGTCATTTCCTGCCAGTGTGCAAGGGTGTTGTGGCTTCATATTGTTCCTGATTCAGCTAGTTGGGCTGGGAGGCCAAAGCATCCAAGCCTTACAGATTAGTCTTATACAGGTGAAACTCGGAAAATTAGAATATCGTGCAAAAGTCCATTAATTTCAGTATTGCAAATTAAAAGGTGAAAATGATATATGAGACAGACGCATTACATGCAAAGCGAGATAACTCAAGCCTTAATTTGTTATAATTGTGATGATCATGGCGTACAGCTCATGAAAACCCCAAATCCACAATCCCAGAAAATTAGAATATTACATGGAACCAAGAAGACAAGGATTGTAGAATAGAACAATATCAGACCTCTGAAAAGTATACAGTGTACTGTGCTTGATTGGCCAGCAAACTTGCCTGACCTGACCCCATAGAGAATCTATGGGGCATTGCCAAGAGAAGGATGAGAGACATGAGACCAAACAATGCAGAAGAGCTGAAGGCCGCTAATGAAGCATCCTGGTCTTCCATAACACCTCTTCAGTGCCACAGGCTGATAGCATCCATGCCACGCCGCATTGAGGCAGTAATTGCTGAAAAAGGGGCCCAAACCAAGTACTGAATACATATGCATGCTTATACTTTTCAGAGGTCCGATATTGTTCTATTCTACAATCCTTGTCTTCTTGGTTCCATGTAATATTCTAATTTTCTGGGATTGTGGATTTGGGGTTTTCATGAGCTGTACGCCATCCATGATCATCACAATTATAACAAATTAAGGCTTGACTTATCTCGGTTTGCATGTAATGCGTCTGTCTCATATATCAGTTTCACCTTTTAATTTGCATTACTGAAATTAATGGACTTTTGCACGATATTCTAATTTTCCGAGTTTCACCTGTAAGGCTTCTCTTGTCTGTAGTGACCACTTTGTGCCTCTGGTTATTCCCCATTCATAAAGGTAGATTTCTCACAGCAAAGTCCTTAAGGCTTGATGTTTCCTTAGGAAGAGCTCACAAAGACCTAAGACTTTCTTATGAATCTTCTAGGAAAGCTGTGAGAAACTGAATTAATTATGACACAAGCCAATGAGGAGCTTGCCCATTGCTGTATTGTAGAGACAAGTTAGGAAGGAAGGAAGGAAAGAATGATGATAAATTGCTTGGACTGAGGGTTTATATGGCCTAGTAGCCTTTTGTTTTACCTGGCACCATCTGAGTTAGTAGGTTGCAGTACTCTTTTCTGGCCAGTTGTATTGGTGGTGCTGAAATGCAGCAGGTAGTAAGAAATTGGCTTCCTCTTTTGGTAAACGAAAAGTGGTAAAGATGCTTGAATCTTGCTGCAGATTCACAGTTCAACTTCCAGTGCCCCACAGTTCCACAGTGGTGTGCAGCTTAGTTGCCGGTTGTTACCAGAACTGCTCCGAGGTGCTGGTTAGACACCTCAACTATGCTTTTGGCTTGAAGGGGGGAAATTAGCTTGGCTTGGGGAGCAGTTTGGCTTCAGTATCAATTTGAGCAAGTTTTGGCATATTGGAAGAGTGAGGAAACAGGAGTACAGTTCAAAGATTTTATTAGGGGTAAAATTGGGCACAGAAAATAATAAATTTTGTTATTTATTTATGTATTTATTTTTTCCTATATCGTCCAAAACTTGTGTCTCTGGGTGGTTTACAATTAAAATAATTTAAAACATCAAATCAGTTATCAATTAAAATCATTTAAAACATTAAAAACATTTTAAACCCAGTATTATTTTTTTAAAACTTTAGGCTGATATTATAACTGAGTCTTATTGGAAATGATTTAGCTAAAGTCCTGACTGAGAGCAAATCAAGTTGGCTAATGTTATTAGACCAAGAGCCTGGCTTAAGGCTTGCCATGAACAGTGCTTGAGAAGCAAGGAGGGAGGCAGAGAAGCGGCAAGGAGATTTAGAACAGTAAGAGGTTAGTTTATCTATCCTTCCCAGGTAAGTTGGTACGTTCGTTGCACGTTGGTAGGAAGGCTTCCTCTCGGGAACAAGCAGGAGAGCAAAGAAAAGGAATGAAGGCTACAACTAATGTGTGTATGAGTGTCTGTAGTATAGTGATCCTAGCAGATTTCAAGGTCATGTGCTTTGGCTAGAAGTATATATACCTTGAAACATGCCCCGAGGCAATTTCCAAGCTATTCTGCACACCCAGAGGGAGGCAGATTTAATGAAAGACAAAGGAATCTATTACCACTCGAACTTAATCACTCTGTGGGTAGCAAAGGCAGAAAGAAGTTATGTAAATGTGATGTATGTGGTGAATAGAATTGTACTTCTCTGACTATCTTAAGACCAGGTGTGGGTAGAATACATATCTCTAGTTTTTATGGCCTTCCACTGAGTCCTTGCCAGCTAATTTGTTGATTTAGAACAGGTTTGAGAAATGTTCCGCTTTATCTGTCTTACTCCCAAGAGTGCTTAACTGTTCTCTTTTAGGCAAGGAGATCGCTCCCATCCATGAGTTGCCTTTGAAGCAGGGTCTGAATAGCCTGGTGTTGCTTTGTTAGCGAGGTGCAGGCATGGGCGCGTCCCTGTTCCGGTCTGCCTTGATAGTTTAAACCTGAAGGCACGCTGCCAGCATAACCTGTTCCATGAACCTGCTTTGAGCCAAGAGTCAAGTTCTTTTGACTAGGCTGTGTAAGGTGGGTACTAGGATCATGAGCCCATGATCCAGTGTAATTGAGATATTTGGATGGAGGAGTTATCTTTGTGCTACTCCAAAATATGGCTTGCTGACAACATGGTTCAGTTTTTCTCTTTAACTTGCTTGTGGCTTGTAAACCTTTGAATTGGGTTACAGTACAAAGTGGAAAAGGCCATTACTTGAGGCAGGATGGTCCTGAATGCCTTTCAGGTGCTTGCAATTAAAGAAAAAAGGCTCTGTGCAGCAATAAATGACTTTTTGGAGAACAGTTGGGAATGGATGCTAATCTAGCTGTGAGAGCAGAACGCAACATTGGTTGTGCGACAGCTAATGTGGTTTCATAACATTAGCTTGTTCAGAGAAAAAATATGTTGAGGCAGACACCAATTATCTATACTTGTATGGATATATGCACTTATATGGAGTACATACAAGCTCCACTTGAATGGAGCCCCACTGCCCATTGAGATCAGTTGAAGAGGTTCTCTGCAGTTGCCACCATCTTGTCTGGTGGCAACACAGGGATGGGCCTTCTCTATGGCTGCCCCGAGATTCTGGAATGCACTCCCTGCTGAGATAAGAGCCTCCCCATCTCGGACAACTTTTAAAAAGTCTCTAAAGACTTATTTTTTCACCAAAGCTTTTTAACTGGGCAGTGGTTTTAAATTGTTTTAAGGTTTTCATTTTTAATCTGTTGTAAACTGCCCAGAGATGGAAGTTTGGGGCAGTCCACAAATTTGGAAAAATATAAGTGTGTGTGTGTGTGTGTGAGAGAGAGAGAGAGAGAGAGACTGTGATAAAAATGGCAGACAAACTTGTTTTCTTCTTCATTATCTGAGTTGACTAAAATCATTCTTTTCTCTTACTGAAAAAGCAAATAGGTTTTAGATCACACAAGGTGATCTCACAGCAGCTGCAGCAGTTAGGGGATAGCAGCTGACAGTGTTGTTGAAACAACTGTCTGTGCCCCTGCTGTTAAACTTTTTATATTCAGGTAGGAGTTTGGGGCATAACTGCCACGCAGATCTGGCAAGGTTTACTGGATGATGAATACAATCATTAAGCTAATATGTGCACTGTGGGATGTGGGTTGATGCAGGATTCCTTCCAGAATGCTTTTGCCACTGCAACAGGGCAATGACGCAGAGTGAGGTGGGGATGATGCTCTTTATCACAGGTGAAGAAGATCTCTCGCCAAGTCTAGCCTTCTCTGTAGACAGCATGCACTTGTTTTATTGCTATTCAGTTATGCCATTACACCTATTTTTAAATTGTTGATATATGGGGTATATACTAGTGATCAGCGATGCAAAATTCCAGGCCCCCCAGTAGTCTGGGATGCCTGAAATTTTCCTAAAAACCTTTTTTGCTAAAGTTTTTGGCACATGGGTTGAAAAGAGAGCAGGAGGCAGATTTATCGTCTTCCTAAGAACGCTGCTGTTTGTAGGGCCTGGCAGCTGCTGCCACTTATTCCCTTCATCCATATTTTGTTCCATTCCCAACTCGGGTAGCTCTCTCACTTTGTGCACTCTCAGTGCACTTTGGCTTACAGTATTCTCAGTATAGCTGCAGCAGGGAGGGAGGGAGGAATGGGGCCAGCCAAGCCCAGAATGTACAAGCAAGAACAAGATGATCCCTTGTCTTGTCCCACTGGCATGCTCAGGTCTCAGTCTTCCCTTAACTGGCTCATTGGCTCCTAAGCTTTGCTGAAACTAAACAATCCCATCTTTGCTATTGTTATTCAATTAATGCTGATGTCTGTGCTCAAGTTATGGGAGAATGGGAGCTGGTCCTTCATGAAATCCACAAGCCCTAACAACTGACTCTCCCAGTTTAGCGATATTATGCCCCCTACAGTCTTATAAAAACAGTAACTAAGGGGCAGAACAACATAGGTTAGGGGGCAGGAGGCTCTTGCCCCCTGTAATTTAGGTACAGGTTGGTCTATTAGCTATCAGAGTTGATTTCAGGCACCCTGCTTAGAATTCAGCCACTGGAGGTTCAAGAAGCCCAGTTCAGCCTCCTGAAGAATATTGGCATTTCCCCTCCAAGTTGCTAACTCAGAAGCAAGAAAGTTGTGTGGGAGCAGTCGTGGCACTGGCAGCCATATTTGTTGACAGTCCATGTCTGAGGGAAGGGCAGGGTCTGGCGCATCACTTTTTATCTCATTCTCAAAATGGCCTTAAAAGTGGGTGCTAAATGGTGCTTTCGATGCATATGAACAAAACAGGCAAACCATGTCTATCTGCAACAGATCAATTATGGGGAAGTAAACTTCATGATCTGAATTGAACTTACTCATGTAGCCACCTAATGGCGCTATGGGGAAATGGCTTGACCACCAAGCCAGAGGTTGCCGGTTTGAATCCCTGCTGGTATGTTTGCCAGACTATGGGAAACACCTATATTGGGCAGCAGCGATATAGGAAGATGCTGAAAGGCATCATCTCATACTGTGCGGGAGATGGCAATGGTAAACCTCTCCTGTATTCTACCAAAGAAAACCAGAGGGCTCTGTGGTCACCAGGAGTCGACACCGACTCGACGGCACACTTTATTTTACTCATGTTAGTGTGCTGTAGATAATGGCCTGGAGATATTTCCAGCATTCTGATTCTGGTCAGCCTTTAAGGCCTGGGGAAATGGCTAGCTCACAATTGGTTCTCTCTCTTGGAGTATCTTTGCATGAGCCTTCTCAGTAGAACTCCCAGTGGTGCTAATTTGACTTGTTTGCTTAAAGGCAATTTCTTTTGATGAGTACCACACTAGCAATGCAGGCTGCTTCATGCGATTTCTCTTCGTCTGCATCCACCCTTTCCTGTTAACACTGCTGCTATTTCTGAAAGATCTCATGTGGTTCATAAAGAGGAAGTTCTGCGGTCTCAAGGGAAGTGAGAAGCGTGGCTTTGGCAGTCTTCTGTACACAGCTGCCACAATCAATGGAAATTGGCATGAGCTTCCTTCCGACTGTGTCACACATTAGGAAAAACACAAAGTCCTTCAGAAATATTGGTTGCATGTTTAAGGCATCACAGAGTGTGCCATACAGTGGGGGAGCAAACTTACATAATTACTATTTGCACTGTATCTTCATATAATGAGTCACCAAGTGAAAGGCTGTGGGGGGAAAGGTTCCTCTCCACTTCAGCCATCCTGGATGCTCTTAGTAGGGATGTGCACAGAACTGGTTCTGAGGCCAGTTACTCCAGTTTGCAGGCAGCAGGGATGCTGCTTTAAGAGTGGGGGAGGGTGCGCTTTCCTCCCACCGGCGTCCTTCAGTAAGACAGCTGATCGGGGTGGCAGCGTAACTCTCTGCTGCCCCGTTGCCCCCATTGGCCAGATATGGCCGGAAGTCCCTGACATGCCTGTGCGTGCCGCCCCGATCAGCTGTCTTACTGAAGGACACTGGTGGGGGGAAAGCTGCAGGAGGGGTAAGTGCACCCTCCCTTGCTCTTAAAGCAGCACCCCTGCTGCCTTCGGACCGTCCCGCCGTGGTTCCGTGCACATCCCTAGCTCTTGCCCTGTGAGGTTTGATGTCTGACAAAAATCCCTGTGAGGTTTGATGTCTGACTTAAAAATCCCTTGCTCAGTAATAGAACACACTTAAAATACAAGTTATTTCTGATGGACATTAAAATATTAGATTGGCTCACCCAATTGCTGTTGAGATCTGCAGATTGCAGAATAAATTTTAAACAGGCTTGATTAATGATATATTTGAAAATTCCCCAACTAGCATGCAAACAAGAACGTGTGTGTGTGTGTATGTATGTGTGTGTAAAAATACATGCATTGAGATTGTATGCAGGATCTGATACAACATATAAATATAATTCATACAGTCTGTATTATTGTAATACTGTTGGTTGATATAGTGCATAAGGCAACACCAGTGTTTCCAACCCCCCATGGGCTGTTGTGCACATGGAAGGCTGCCCTGGTAGTGTTGCACAAAGCTACGTATGTGCAACTCCTTAAAACAGCACGTAGGCACTTGCGCAGCACTGTTTCCATTGGAAACAATGAAAGTAGCAATTCACAAGTGCCTGCACACTGTTTTAAGTGTGAAGTTAAGTTTATCTCCAAGATAGGGCTGAGAGAGATTCCTGCCTGCAACCTTGGAGAAGCCACTGCCAGTCTGTGAAGACAATACTGAGCTAGATGGGCCAATGGTCTGACTCTGTAGAAGGCAGCTTCCTATGTTCCTATGTTAAGGAGTTGCACAAGTCTTCTCTTATACAACACCACTTGGATTGCCTTCCATGAATGCAGCAGCCTCAGTATATCAGAAATACCAGCATTGCCTTACACAAGTTGGCCAATGATCATGTATTCTGGCTCAGATCAAACATCACAACAAATCATTGTGTTAACCATAGTTAAGAACTAAACTGTAGTTTGAACTTCCAAACATATAACAGGCAAACCATGGTTTAGAGCTCTTTACTTTGATTTTCTGCTTGCTTAGGATTCAGCTTCATGCATTAACTTCACCCCATCTTCTCCACTGCATCTTGAGGCAGGATGTGGTCATAATTGTAATCCGTCAATAGTTTGTGAATTCAGATGTAATAGCAAACCAGTTAATGGAAACTGACATTTGTAAACCAGCTTCAAAACGTGGTTTGCACTCCTAGATTTGCAGCCTCTCATAAACTGTGGTTTGTAAACTTGTGTATATTCATGATGGTTTAGTGTTATGTCTGAATGCAGCTACTGTGTGAATGATATGTAGATGTTAGTGCAGTGCATGGCCTGGATTATGGAGTGGCTCCTGATTCTCACATCATGCTAACCATGCATGAGGTGGCCTGGATCACACTGGGCTGATAATTGCTGTTGGCTCAGTGCATGGGGATGGGGAAGATCTTACTTCTGTGATGAACTCAATGGCCAGCAGCAGTGGTGTTTGAAATCACCACCTTTCCTTTTCTAGTCTTGCCCTATAATGCACTGGGAAAAGGAAGCAATAGCATGATGCATTATAGGATAAGAACATAAGAACAGCCCTGCTGGATCGGGCCCAAGGCCCATCTAGTCCACTATCCTGTTTCACACAGTGGCCCACCAGATGCCTCTGGAAGCCACAGGCAAGAGTTGTGGGCATGTCTTCTCTCCTGCTTTTACTCCCCTGCAACTGTTACTCAAAGGCATCCTGCCTTTGAGGCTGGAGGTGGCCTATAGCTCACCGACTAGTAGCCGTTGATAGACCTCTCCTCCATGAAGTTATCCAAACCCCTCTTAAAGCCATCCAGGTTGTTGGTTGTCACCACATCTTGTGGCAGAGAATTCCACAAGTTGATTCTGCGTTGTGTGAAAAAGTACTTCTGTTTGTTGGTCCTAAGTTTCTTGACAGTCAATTTCATAGGATGACCCCTGGTTCTAGTGTTATGTGAGAGGGAGAAGAATTTCTCTTTATCCACTTTCTCCACACCATGCATGATTTTATAGACCTCTATCATGTCTCCCCGCAGTCGTCTTTTTTCTAAACTAAAAAGCCCCAGGTGTCGTAGCCTTGCCTCATAAAGAAGGTGCTCTAGGCCCCTGATCATCTTGGTTGCCCTCTTCTGGTCGCCCTCTTTGGTCTTGATAAGACCAAAGGAAAGGCAGCAGTTTTAAATGCCACTACTGCGGACCTCTGATTTCATCATAGAAGCTGGATCTTCGTTTAAAGCCCACCCCCCACCCCCGCCGCAGAGCTTGATACTATTTGACATAATACTGCTGTGTTATATCAAATGGTTCCCCCAATATTAGAGGAATTTTTCATTGGAATAGTTTCTGATGAAAAATCATGTGATAGGGCTTGCATCAATGCGGGGTGTGTGTGTGTGTTTGGCTATTTTCTGCATTTTATATTTTCAATGTATTTTTTTGTACAGGGAGATAATGATTATGATTCAATACATTTACAGCTGAAGATTTTGTCTGTGGGTTGAATATATTTGTAAATGTTTGTTCTGTGAGGAGCTTGCTTTGTTATCTACAGATACTGCATGTAAGCCTTTCTAGTTGTATTTGTAGCAGCACTGCTAAACCTTAATGAGGTCTGAATCTGAAAAACCATCAGTGAACACTGTGAGATGGAGGAGATTAGCAGTAAAATGATCAGATTGCAGAAGCTATCCAGTAAACTCTTTCCAGTGCCTTGTCATTGACCTACTGGTGCCAATTTCATTCACCTGAGACACTTCCGGTGCTAATATGTTAATTAAAGACCTTCAAGATCTCACAGCTTTGCAAATTGAGTAGTCACATGCTGCTAAATGCATGAGGGAGGAGTTTTAACAAGCCCTCCAGAGCACTTTGAAATTCAGCTTGGCTCCCTTAATCCCTGTGGACAGAGACCTAACTGGGCTGTCCTCCTAACAGGAGGATGCATGAGGGGTGAGAAATGTGGCTTCTAAAGGTAATGTTCTAACTAGGGTAGTTTCATTGGCAGTGGAGAGGAGAGCTCTTCTAACCATTGGCTAGAATGCTGCGTTAGGGCCTGGGGAATGCAGGTTCAAGTTCCTTTTCAGCCTGGTCTGCAAGGCACTTTCCGTTCTACCTACTTCAGTGGTCTATTGTGAGGCAGATCTGCTCTCTGCGTCCATAGGAGGAAAAGTGAGATACAAATGCAATGAGTAAACTTCATTTTTGCTGGATCAGGCCCAAGGCCTATCTAGCCCAACATCCTGTTTCACACAGTGGCCCACCAGATGCCTCTGGGAAGGCCACAGGTAAGAGGTGAGGGCATGCTCTCTGTCCTGTTATTGCTCCCCTGCAACTGGCATTTAGAAGCATCTAAACAATACACATCATTAATGTGTATGCTCTTCAATTTGTATTATTGTTTTAGATCTAATTTTAATGTTGAATGTTTTTCTTTTATCGTAAACTGCTCCAATATCTTACTTTGAAGCTCTCTTACCTGCACCCAAAAGGTTTCCTTTAGACTGACTTTCCCCCCCTTTGGGATTCTTCTGTCTATATAGCTATATAGAGTGACTTTGGTCTTTGAGTAATCTGCTGTTGTCAAGACTGTCTTGAAATTATCTTCTGTTGGCTTGGTTTGTTTTGTCTATTTTAATTGGGAAAGGCTATGTTAAATGGGGAAGGACTGTAGCTCAGTGGTAAAGCACATGCTTTGTATTTGTCATGCTCCACCTCAGGGGTTCCCAACCTGTGCTACTCCATATGCAGCTGAACTACAACTCCCATCATCCCCAGCCACAATAAATATTTATCAATTAATTAATTACATTTCTATACCGCCCAAAGCGCAAGTTCTCTTGGCAGTTTACAAAACAATAGAAACAGCCAATAAAAGATTAAAACATTTCAACAATTAAAAAAGTTAAAACTATTAAAACAGAATCTAATTAAAAGCCCCCAGGCTTTTGAACAAATGCAAACAAGAACAAATGTGTCTTGACTGCCCCTTTAAAAGTTGTAAGAGATGGGGAGGCTCTTATTTCAGAAGGAAGTGTGTTCCAAAGCCTCGGGCAGCAATGGAGAAGGCCCGTCCCTGAGTAGCCACCAGATGAGCCGATGGCAACTGCAGACGAACCTCTCCAGATGATCTCAATGGGCGGTGGGGTTCATGATGAAGAAGATGTTCTCTTAAATACACAGGGCCCAAGCCGTTTAAGGCTTTATAGATTATAACCAAAACCTTGTACTCTGTCTGGAAATTTACTGGCAGCCAGTGTAGATGTTTTAAGATAGGAGTGATATGGTTTCTCCGAGATGACCCAGAGACCAATCTGGCTGCTGCATTCTGGACTAACTGCAGTTTCCGGACTACATACAAAGGCAGCCCCACATAGAGCGCATGGCAGTAGTCAAGTCTGGAGGTGACCAGCAGATGTACTACTGTTTTGAGGTCATATAGCTCAAAAAATGGACGCAGCTGGCGTATCAGCCAAAGCTGATAAAAGGCACCTCTGGCCACTGCCTCAGCCTGGGACACCAGGGAGAGTTTTGTGTCCAGAAGCACCCCCAGACGGTGTACCTGTTCCTTCTGGGGAAGTGTGACCCCATCCAGAACAGGCAGATCAAAATCATCTCCCGAGTTCCGACCCCACACAATAAGTACCTCCGTCTTATCTGGATTCAGTCTCAGTTTGTTATCCCTCATCCAGCCCATCACTGCCTCCAGGCAGGCATTTAGGGAGGTTATGCCCTCTCCTGATGACATTGACACAGAGAAATAGATTTGAGTGTCATCAGCATACTGATAACACCCTGCACCAAATCTCCTGATGATCTCTCCCAGCGGTTTCATGTAGACGTTAAACAACATCAGAGACAATATGGAGCCCTGAGGGACACCATACCGAAGTTCAGTTTTGAAGAACAGCCTCCGAGAGACACCATCTGGAATCTGCCCGAGAGGTAGGAACAGAACCACCACAAAGCGGTGCCTCCCACCCCCACCCCCCTCAGATACTCCAGAAAGATACTATGGTCAATAGTATCGAAAGCCTCCGAGAGGTCCAGAAGGACCAACAGTCACACTTCCTCTGTCAATTGCCAATTGGAGATCATCCATCAGGCCGACCAAGGCAGTCTCCACCCCATAGTCCACCTGAAAGCCAGTCTGAAATGGGTCTAGATAATCAGTTTCCTCCAAGACTGCCTGGAGTTGGGAGGCCACCACCCCCATTACCTTGCCCAGCCACGGAAGGATGGAGACAGGCCTATAGTTGCTTAACTCTGAGGAATCCAGGGCAGGTTTCTTCGGAAGTGGTCTAATGATTGCCTGTTTAAGACAAGGAGGCATCCTGCCCTCCCTCAGAGAAGCATTTATGATCTCTACCAGATCTTCTACAACAGCTTCCCTGCTAGATAGTATTAGCCATGTCGGGCAAGGGTCAAGAGAACAGGTGGTAGGCTGCATCGCTCCAAGCAGCTTGTTCACATCCTTACGAGTCACAAACTGAAACTGATCTAGCTTAACCTCATAAGAGGAGTCACTGGACACCTCCGATCCAGACACTGCAGTAATTAAGGGGTCTAAATAGTGGCTGTGGATGATGGGAGTTGTACTTCAGCAACATCTGGAGTACCAAAGCTTGGGAACTCCTGCTCTACCTGATCTCTGCATGTGTTTGCCCTTGTGACTAAGGATGTGCACGGAATCGGAGGGGCGTGGCTCAGAGGTGGGGGGGATACCTTTTAAGGACTGGGGAGGGTGTTCTTACCTCCCTTGGCATTTCTACCACTGGTGCTGTAGCTTAAAAGGGTCCGGTGGGGTGGCAACGTACCTCCCTGCCACTCCATTGCCTCCTCGGACTAGAAGTACTTAGCCCATGTGTGCACATGCGCACACGTTACGCTCGCTTGCACATATTTTGGGCAAGCATGATGAGGCAACGGGGTGGTAGGGAGGTACACAGCCACTCCACTGGACCCTTTTAAACTGCAGCACCAGCAGGGGAAATGCGGCAGGAGTTGGGGGGGGTAAGAGCCCCCTCCCTAGTCCTTAAAGATATCCCCCCTGCCTTTGAACTGGTTGATCCGCTGGTCTTTCAGACCTGTTCAGAGGCACATTAAAGGTCCTCTGAAATGGTCTGTGCACATCCCTACTTGTAACAGCTTTTTGCATTGCAGCAGGCTTTTAAGCCTTCAGACCCTTGGCAAGCCCTGCCCTAGGGGATCATCCGTTGGCTCCTCCTGTAGCAGGAAAAATCAAAGGCTTCCTATCCGAGACAGACCTTGTCTCAGTATCAAGGTCTCCTTGCCCTAGTGCGTTTGTTTCTTGCTTGATTTCTTGAACTGCCTATTCAGCTTGAGCTTTGGCATGTTCCTGACCATCAGCTGCTGGTTTGACCTCTGATTCCTGACTCTCTGTTCAGCTTGAGCTCTGACATGCTACCAGTTTATCCTCAATTCCTGACTGTCTGCTTGGCTTGAATTCCTGGGCTGCTCCCAGGGTCCCAACGTTACATGACTTCTAGCTTTATGCCATCTGGTGGCCACTGCCCACAGCTTATCCATGACAGCGTTTGGGTTCAGTACTTGCCATCTCTAGGTAGCACTGGGAAATGCTTTCTGAAAGCCCGGAGAGCCACTGCAATTCAACAACAACAACAACAAATATTTATATACCACTGGGATGGAAGTGACCGGGAATACCTGGCGTAAAAGGGCCTCTCCCAGTCACTATTCAGTGTAGAAAATACTAGGCTTGCTGGGTCACTGGTCTGACCTGGTATAACACAGCTTCCTATGTAAATAATCCTAGCTGAAGTCCCCACACACTTGAAATTGAGAGCTTTCCATAACAAGACTCTGTAAAATTTCCTTTGACATTTATTTAATCAGGAAGTTGTGTCACATAGAATGCTCTGTATATTTATTGAGGATAAACTGGGTCTGTTTTTAGGACAGAACATTAAATGGCAGATGCTTACGATTCTAATTCCAGATGCCACTGATGGCAAGGATTTATGACCTAAATACTTTTAAAGAATTTGCTCCTCTAAATGCACATTCACAGAAACATGTGACTTTGTTGATCTAGGTAACTGGGGCGATGATTGCCATTTCTGAGGGTATTAAGAGTCTTCTATTGTCCAGATTCAATTCCCTTTATAATTGCTATTCATTAAGAAAAAGGAACAATTTCTCTCCTTTTCTGTAAGGGAAGGGGTTTAATCCTATCCCCACTGACCAAAGGGATTGATTGAGTAATAAATAATAAAAAAGACTTTGGTCAGTTTTGGTTCTGAAAGACCTGATTATGTATATATGAATTATACTGAAAAGAAAGGAAATCTGACTGTAAGTAAACAGCCTTCATAACAAACTGTACAGATTCAGTTACCTCATTCACATTACCTTGGTAAAATAATTATTATAGATATGTGACTGATATCCTGACTAAATTACAGAAATTCCCATTGAAATTAATAGGACAAGTTAATCCTATTCCATTGAGTAATTAAGCCAGGACGTCAGCCAATGTATATTATGGGGATTTCTCAACCAGGCCAAGACAACATGACCAGGCTCTAATATGGAAAATGGAATTTACTACAGAATAAATGTGGTCACAGGCATGTATCCAGTGACTGATAGGAGCTGTTTTTGCAAAAGAAAGCTATCCAGAAACTACATGTATATACACTTGCTGAGAGTGAACACAAAAAACCCTTTTGCAAAATGTAGTAGCAATTGGTAATCAATACTGTACATTCTGGACATTTCAGTAACTGGCAGTATTTAAGTTGAGGATTCCTGTGGTGAGGATTCTACTGGTGTAAACTAATTATTGAGGCATGAGCTTTCATAGGCATCGGAGGAGATAAGAAGATGAGTGCTGGAGATGATACGTTTGACAGGCCCGCTGCTGCATTCCTGACTCCCCAGGGCAAAGTCCTTCTATCTCCCAGGGCCTTGCCTCTCCTTTTACCACTCCTTTTTCTGGATCTTACGTAAGAAACATTGGAGCTTTATAACAGGGATGTGTAAAACATTTTGACTTGAAACGGGCCCGTTTCAAGTGTTGTG
This sequence comes from Hemicordylus capensis, assembly GCF_027244095.1. Taxonomy (NCBI): domain Eukaryota; kingdom Metazoa; phylum Chordata; class Lepidosauria; order Squamata; family Cordylidae; genus Hemicordylus; species Hemicordylus capensis. The sequence continues at coordinate 385,443,205 of NC_069657.1, read as the reverse complement.
AACTCAAAACAAAACATCCTTTAAATAAACTGCCTGTTTCAAGCTCGGAACAAAACAACCCTGTTTCAAGTCGAAGATGCTCAAGATGCTCAAAACGACACTCGAAGCTCGTATTGAGTTGAAACGTTTCGACATCAAAACATCTTGCACATCCTTAATTCTTAGGTACCCTCCTTGGTTAGACACTGAGTATTCCAGCTGCCTAGCAAACCTAACACAGTGATGAGGAGAATTACTCAGAGTAGTCCCATTGAAATTAAAAGAACAAATTAGGCAGAGCTGAGCATCTCAGTTGCCACAGAAGAAATTGTAGGGTTATTCCAGAAGCTGAAATTGTCCTTTTAATTTCAGTGGGACTACTCTGAGTAATTTTCCTCCTGTCAATCACTGTGTTAGGTTTGGGAACATAGGAAGCTGCCATTTACTGAGTCAGACCATAGGTCCATCTCGCTCAGTATTGTCTACACAGACTGGCAGCAGCTTCTCCAAGGTTGCAGGCAGGAATCTCTCTCAGCCTTGTCTTGGAGATGACACAATTAATTTCAATGAGACTACTTTGAGTAATTTACCTCATCATGTCAGCCATATTTACACTCAAAGTCCCACAAAAAGGCCGAGCCTGCCTGTCTATTTCTGTCATTACTCTTAAATATGTAAAAACAAGAACAACAAAATTTTTATAGCAGCTCAAAGGCAAACTGATCTATTGTGACATAGTATATACCAGTCAAGTGGAAAGAGCCACACAGTTGACCCTAGCTATGGTTACTACTACTACAACGACGAATAATTTATATACTGCTCTTCAACCAAAGTTCTCAAAGCGATTTACATAGGAAAAATATATAAATAAGATGGATGCTTGTTTCCAAAGGGTTCACAGTCTAATACACACAGTTCCCAGTGGTGTGGAATTACACAGTGCAAAAGTGGCATGCAGTGTGGGGCAGGAACATAGTTAAAATCAGTTGCAAAGTTGGGCAGGGCAAAGTGAAAGGGGTGGGAAAAGTGAGGCAAGAAAACAGGATGGGAAATTGGATAATCCTGCTTGATGAATCATAGCAGTAAATTTTTAGACAGAAATGAGGGATGAAGGTTTGATAAAAGAAGGAAACCCACAGAATGAAGTGACATATAGTTGGGTTTGTTCTCAGATTTAGCCTGTTAGCAAAGAGATATACTGTATATGTGTGTTGGAGTTGAGCTCCAGTGGCATTGATACATTATTGCCAGAATCAACACTGACAATAACATTTTGCCTCTGGCTGCCTTTCCGATTCAGAGTAAAGATGACTCATTCCCCGCATGCATTTGTGCTTCAGATTTTGCCAAATTTGTTTGGGAAGGATAGGAATAGAAACAGAAGACAAAGCTTCATTTTGTTATCCTGCCAGTCAGATCAGTGCTATCATGGGTGCTTGCAAAGGATTGTGTTACACAAAGTATCAGTGCTGTTACAAACCAGTTGGCATCTTGTTTTTATCTGGCACTTGATAGCCTGGTGTTTGCTGTGGTTATTGCTCAGGGTATTAGCCACTGAATGCCCTTTCTCTGTCCCCTTCCAGTGAGGCCTGCAGTCACCAGGGTGCAGAGATGGGCAAAATACTTAGAAAATGCACTTTAGATACAAAATACTTGGTAAGCAACCAATAAAAATACAAAAGAGTATTTTAAAATACATCTTAAAATACAAAATACAATGCCTGGAAAAAGGAACCAATTTTGAGATGTTTGTTACTTATCCAAACTTGCTTCAATTTCCTTTAAGTAATACAAGTTTTTCAAAGATTAAACCTGAATTAATCATCTGTCTTCTATATATATACTTTTCTAAGACATACCCATGGCTGGGTCTTAGTCGCTCTGCTCACTCTCTCCTCCCTACCTGGTGCTGTTTTGCCACCAGCCACCGCTTTCTGGCATTCCTCTCACCCTCCCCGCAGCTCGCTCACAAACTCTTGCGAGAGCTGCCACACATGAGTTCACAACACTTGAAACAGGTAGGGATGGTGGAGAAAGCTCCTTTCATGGGCCTGTCTACCACCCCAATGCCCCAGGTGGCAGTGAGACCCCAAAACAAAAGCACATGGCCCTCCACGCACACTCAAGGGAGGGGGGATTACTGGGGCTTGAGGAGAGCAGTCAGTGGCCTTCTCCATAGTCTATGGAGAAGGGGGAAAGGTGGAGCTGGGCAAGAAATCAGGAAGAGACTGACCGATGGTGGCAACAAGGAGCAGAAACACACACATAAGCAAAACAAAAGCCACACTCAAGGGAGTGAGAGTGGCGCAGGTGATAAATGGAGGTACTGGTCTGTGCTGACTATCCCTCAGACTGAACGGTAGCGGCTGTGAGGCCCCAAAACAAAAGCACACGACACTTCTCTCACTCTCAAGGGACGGGGAATTACTTGGGCTTGAGGAGAGCAGTGCCGAGGGGAACAATCAAGTACTAGCACGAGTTCAGCTAGTTTATATGCAATAATCATATTTTGTTGTTCTCAATAATTTTTAATACTTGATCAGATCAATAATTCCTTTGTACATAGTCCGGAAACTTCAGTTACTTCAGAATGTGGCAGCCAGACTGGTCTCTGGGGCAACCCGGAGAGACCATATTATGCTTGTTTTGAAACAGCTACACTGGCTGCCGATATGTTTCCGGGCAAAATACAAAGTGCTGGTTATTACCTTTAAAGCCCTGAACGGCTTAGGTCCGAGTTATCTAAGAGAGCGCCTTCTTTTGCATGATCCCCACCGCACGTTAAGGTCATCTGAGGAGGTCCGTCTCCAGTTGCCCCCAGTTCGTCTGGTGGCGACGATGCAGAGGTGGGCCTTCTCTGTAGCTGCTCCTGGGCTATGGAATGCACTCCCAGCAGAAATTCGTAATCTGAGATCATTGCTGTCCTTCAAGAGAGCCCTTAAAACGTACTTATTTGGCTTGGCCTTCCAGAGTTTTAAATGATTAATTGTTTTAAACTGTTTTAAATTGTTGCCCTGATTTTCAGGGCTTTTACCTGTTTTATTGGTTTTATTGTGTTTTAATAGTTTGATTTTAATTGTTGATTTGGTTTTAATTGTTTTTATCATGTTGTGAACCACCCTGAGCTGTTTTGGACCTTTTTCCAGCCACACAAACCCAAGTATTGTCAGTTTCTCTCACCTCTTTGCAACTAGGAAGCAAATGAAAATCTCCCACACTTTCCCCCGCACCATAACCCTACAAAAAAATACAGTACTCAGGATGGAACAGTGTGCCCCCCCACCAACGCAATACCTAACAAACCGAGTAGCTGCTGGCTGGGCATCAGATTTGCTACAAAGGCAACAAAGGACTGACTGTGTTGTTCAACTGACTGATGAACCTAAGCTTGCAAGCTTGCTGATGCTACTGTTGTGAACGACACCTGATTTTGCACTCTGTATATGCTCAGAGGGAAAGCGGCAAAGTCACATCATACACAAACTGATTGGTTCTTGGAGATGGTGACTATATAGGATCTGGGCACGCAAGCAGAGATAGAGGGAGACACACTCAGAAAGTTCAATGGGCTTTATTATAGAAAGTTGCTCATCAGGATAAAATTCAAACAGGTCATCTAAATTAAAAACATCTTTCCGATTCAAGGTGTAGTGCAATGTGCCTAGCTAACATATGTGTGTGCACTCAGTAATTACAGCTATCTAACAAATTCTAATAAAACATTTGGAGAGAAGCATAGAAAGAGGAAAGAAGGGAGGGCTTAGGAGACACCAGATTTGTGCTATCTTAAATTTCTGTGATAGTTCAGTGTCCTGGTGCTATGCTGCATCAACACAAAACCAGAATATTGCACTAGTGAAGTAGATAGTGCCTCTTATCCTGTCTGCCTTTTACATTGCATAGCAGAATGTTGGGTTGGGATTTAGGACAAATCCATCATCATGATCCCCTAAATACCTGTAACATCTGAATACACAATTCAGATACCTGGAAGTAAATGTATTGTTTTCCTTCTTTGAACAGTGTCATGGCTAGTAGATTGGATTGATAACCTTGAAGAAAAAACTAAAAGCCTGTTAAATTCTATTTTATTCAGCAGTATAAATAGCTGCAGTGGAATCTGCAATCTAATGGCAATTTGTGGCTTGTTAGAATGTTAGACTTAAGAAAAATTAAACCTTTCTTTGTTATATTTGCTTGCCCTTCAATGTTTTGTCATGCATGAGCCATTTCTGAGAATGCTATTGAACTGAATTAGAATGCTATGGTGCATTCAATGTGGACGAAAGTTGCAAAGCATCTAGGGGGCAAAGTAACAGAAGGTGGCTCTCCGAGTGGGTTGGATCATTGAGGATTTCTGATTACAGATTGTTTCATTGTAGGTGACTTTCTGTTCTGATTCCAGCATTTCTTCCCTTCTGTCTTCCATCTAGTAATATGGCAGAACTGTATAGGTAAGGTAACTAACTACAAATTTAGTCTACACTGGATCTTCAGATAGAAACATTATTTCTGTGTTGCTCTGTATATGTCATGTAATGTTGCAAAACAAAAGACAAATCTTTTTTTGTCCCCCAAGAACAAATCTTTTCTTCTTCATGAGGCTTCATACCTATGGAATGTTTTAAAAGACAAAATTGGAATGAACTGGGCATGTTTCTGATGAAAAGCTGTATTATTAGGTGTTATAATTTCCTATCCCTCAGTATGCCAGGCAACCATCTGAGATGTCATCTTTTCGCCTTCAGGCATAAGTCAGTCTCTCTCTCTCATTTTTAATTATATCCCCTTTCCTTCTTTTCCTTATTTGTCTCTTTTTAGAGGCTGTTAAGTGCATAGGAGGGATGTGTCTGCTTTATGTATTGTGAGCATTTAGTATACTTTTATGCCTGCTCATATAACAGCAGCAGCAGCAATGACGATGGCACTCCACACAGTTTTATATGTGAACAAGATATCCTGCACTCAAGGGGTTTACAGTCTAACTCAGAGGTATCCAACTGCCAAAGGTATCCAACTGCCAAAGAGGTATCCAAAGGGTGCATCCAGCCTGAGGAGCTCTGCAGTCTGACCCCTAACAAGTCACTGCTGCTGTGTTTCTCCTCCCAACTGCTGCTTACTGCTGTGGTGCTCATTACCCCCAGCTCCTGCCACTTCTCCTCCCCGATGTGGCACTGCTCCCCCCGCGCTCCAAAACGGCAGCAGTCCAAGGCCTCGGCCACTGCCGAAGAGGGTGGTGGAGGAGGAAGGCACCAGGTGGGTGTGAGAAGGCGGCGCAAGGTGGGTGTGACCCCCTGGAGGTGCATTGGAATCAAATCCAGCCCACTAGAGTTTGACAACCCTGATCTAAGTACTGACAATGGAAGAAGACAATGGAGGAAGGGAAGGAGAGACAAGGGTAGCAAGAGATAATCCAAGCAAAAGCAGTGACACATATTTAGGGTGAAATTACATGTTACGTGTGTATGTGTACATACATACACGTGTGTATGTTTTTCACTTAGAATAACAGCCATGGGTGGCCTGAACCGTATCAGGGCTTCAGCGTGTCGGGGGGAAGGGGTAGCAGATGAGGATTAAGGGGTTAAGGTAATGATTTTCAAACAGTGGGCAGCAGTGTTCCTTCTAAGGCAGGCCTGCACAACATAAGGCCCAGGGGCCAGATTTGGCCCGCAGGGACTATTTTACTGACCCCCAGGTATCCTGCAGCAATACAGGAGCTCAGGGGCGTAGCAAGGTTGGAGTGGGCCCAGAGACAAGATTTTAAAATGGGCCCCTCGCTGATATATATACACACAAACACACTTCACAATATATAGTACACTCACATCCCCATTATGAATATGGTGAATATCTAGTTCACATTGAATCTAGTTTTTTTACTCTCTGCTCCTACTGATCTCCAAGAGACTCACATAATTCATAGAGGGTGCAACATGGGCAGGTGGGGAGTCATGTGATGTCCCTCTGGGGGGCCCCTCAAGGCAGTGGGGCCCCAAGACGACTGCCTCCCCTTGCCTAATGGTAGTTACGCCCCTGCAGGAGCTGGAAACTGCCTTATAGCGCCATCCTGTGCATGCTTTCTCAGAAATATGCTCCATTGGTGTGTCCAGTGAGGATTACTCCCATGTAAGCATGCCTAGCATTGCAGCCTGAAAGCAACAACAATTTAGGGAGAGGAGAGGACTTGGCATTTGTTTGGGGCTGGCATGCACTCTAGGGGCCCCACTGATTGAGCAGTGACAGGGCCTTTTCTCTGGCCACTATCCTTGGTTGAAACAAGGGGTCCATTGATAGATCCACAAGTAACTAATAATAATATTTTTAATTTTAATGCAATACTGTGCTAAAAATTGACGTTGGCCCCGGTACACCATGTTGTGGATGGTTCCGGCCCTCCAGGGCATTTGAGTTATGCAGCCCTGCTCTAAGGCATGCACACACATGCGTGCACTCACATCGTTTTTGATGTCCTCGGTGCATTTTATATCTTGCTGAGGTTGAATCAGGAAGGCCCCCACTCTGCATGCATGTACGCACACATTACCTTGATATTGCTGCCCAGAACAAAACTCATTCCACACACAGATGAAAAAAGTTAGAGAGAACATTGTAGGAAGGCATGCCCAGTGAATAGTTAAAAGTCCTAGACAGGGACAGGATGCTGAGGCACATAGTGCCTTCTTCCCTCATCATCCAAGACATGAGTAGACCAGATGCCCCCAGCAGTGGGCCTTATTATTTATTTATTTATTAGAGTTATATACCGCCCTTCCGATATGGCTCAGGGCGGTTCACAACATGATAAAAACAATTAAAACAAATTAACAATTAAAATCAAACTATTAAAACACAATAAAACCAATAAAACAGCTAAAAGCCCTGAAAATCAGGGCAACAATTTAAAACAGTTTAAAACAATTAATCATTTAAAACTCTGGAAGGCCAGGCCAAATAAGTACGTTTTAAGGGCTCTCTTGAAGGACAGCAATGATCTCAGATTACGAATTTCTGCCGGGAGTGCATTCCATAGCTCAGGAGCAGCTACAGAGAAGGCCCGCCTCTGCGTCGTCGCCACCAGACGAACTGGGGGCAACTGGAGACGGACCTCCTCAGATGACCTTAACGTGTGGTGATTCATGTAAGATTCATGTAACGTGCGGTGGGCCTTGACAGATCTATATTAGATATGGGTGGTGACTGCTTCCTCCTCCCTGCCCAATCATGTGCTTCAGGAGGAAAGGTGATTCAGGGACGTAGCAAGGTTGGAGTGGAGGCTGGGACAAAATGTGAAAATGGGGTCCTGGACCCTCTGCCAAAGATACACCTCCCCCATATCTTTGCTGCAGAAGAACTGTATGGGCACAGTGAATAACAAAGCACTCTTGGCACAACCTTTCTTTCATTCCTATGCACATAACATCACACACTCCCCATGCATGCATGCAGACACACACACACACACACACACACACACACACACACCACACACACACATTTCCCGCATCAGAAACATTTTAAACATATATACCGTGTTTTGAAGTCCTCCATTCAGGAGCCACCAGTGAGGCAGGAGGGGGGAAAGTGGCTGGCTCCTCCCTCAGGGGGCCAGGGACATCCCCGCCCCATTCAATTATAGCTATGCTCCTGGTTGCGTTCTTATATTTCCTTCTGTGTGGATTTAGGAGCGGGGTTCTTCTAAATCCAAATCCAACCTGCAGTTTGGATTTGTCTTTGGATTTGTCTTTGGATTTGTCTTCTAAATCCAAAGACAAGCTCTGCAGTTGCCAGGAGTTGACACCAACTCGATGACACACTTTACTTTTAACCAAGGAATCCTATTCTATTCCTCTTCTAATATCCATGTGGGATTATCCAGTGGCAGGCTGGATGCAAGAATCTCCTTCAGTAGTGTCTGCACTGATTGATTGCTTAGTGTTTCAGACAGGGATCTTTTGCAGCCCTACCTGGAGATGCCAGGAATTGAACCTGGGACCTTTTTCATGCAAAGTATGTACTCTGCCACTGCAACTACTGAGTTATAGCCCTTCCCCGGCTCATTTCCTTCTGCTTGCTCTTGGGTTCCCAGCCTTGAGATGCCAAATGTTGTTAGACTACAACTCCCATCATCCCCAGCCACAATGACCACTGGTCTCAGAGTAGCCTTCAGGGAGTTACAGTACCCTGCCTTTGAAGCCCCTGCCCTGCTCCTTGTTGCTCTAAGGCATGGGTTCCCAATCTTGGGCCCCAAGACTTGTTTGGACTACAACTCCCTTTAGTCTTTGTGGCTGGGGATGATGGGAGTGGGAGTCTAGAGCTTCTGGGGTTCAGAGGTTGGGGATCTCTGAACTTGGAGGCAGAGTAGATTTAGAAGGGAAACACAAGTAAAAAAGTGTTTGCAAAACACTAGATTTATTTATTTATTTATTTATTTATTCAATTCTTATACCGCCCTTCCAAAATGGCTCAGATTAAACTGGAGGTATTGCATAATAAAGTCACCTTAAGTGGTGCAGTGGGGAAATGCTTGACCCACAAGCAGAAGGTTGCCGGTTTGAATGCCTGCTGGTACTATATCAGGCACCAGCGATATAGGAAGATGCTGAAAGGCATCATCTCATACTGAACAGGAGGAGGCAATGGTAAACCCCTCCTCTATTCTGCCAAAGACAACCACAGGGCTCTGTGGGTGCCAAGAGTTGAAATCGACTGACGGCGCACTTTACCTTTACTGGATAATAATGATTCAACGTAGAGCTAAATTTCCTTTTAGAATAGACAAGAATACTTCATAAGAATAGACATTCACCTACTGCAAATCTTACATCTGAGTTGCTCATAATGTTTCCTTGTGACAAACAGAAATAGATTTCTTTGATGAGAGACCCCATGGATCTGGAGCTCCTCATGTGAAGGCAGTCGCTTGTTCGTTCATTAAACCAGACACACAGATAATGGTGCATGCTGTTTTCATTTTGTAATAAACCTTGAGCTATAATGTGCAATGGTTAATATATACCATGGCAGTAAAAGCAGTGTGGGTACATCAAAGGTCAGAGCATCTAAGTAGTGTTTAATCTGATCAGATAAAGGGTCTTCAACACTGCCTGGAGCTAGTTGCAGCATATGGTTATTTATTGATTTGCAACAATGAACAAAAGATATGACAACAAGCAAAGACATGGCATTAAAACAATTAAATTAATAGCACTCATGTCTATTTCCTCCTTAGAAAGCTCCCTCCTCGAGATATTGGGTGTATATGATATTCACTTGAAATCATTTCCTAAATATCCCTGTTGCTATAGCAGCTGGTGCTGATGAAGGCATTTACATGCAAAACACTCAGTGAGATTTGCAGGAAAGTCATCAAAAATGGTCAAGTTTGTCAGCTTGTTCTCAGCCCACCTACAAAACAGCTCATTATGCAACGGTGTCTTTAAGAACCTGAGGATTTGTTGTCACTGGCACAGCCAGGGGTGTGACAAGGGAGGAGAAAAACGCCTGTTTCTCAGCTGAGGGCTTTTGGCTTGGGGCAGCTGCAGACATGCGCTGTAGGGATTTTCTCGCTCTGCATGCTGCTTTCCACCACACAGGCAGTCACGTGAGTGAAACAGGATCCTGTGATTGGCTATTTTGACTAGCAAGCTTCTGTTCATAGCACGCGGCGGTGGGGGGGGGGCAACACAGGCCAGCTTTTCAGCAATTTGTCATGTGGAAACCAGGGGGCTGCTCTGTTCAGTGGCAGGTCACTGTTCAGCCCCGGTCACTATGGCGAGGTGCCAAATAGTGCCTTGCTCCATGCCCCAAAACCGACCCGTACAAGCTTTGAAAGTGGTGCAGAATATGGGGAGAAGGGAAGGTTGCCAGCAGCCTCCTCTTCTCTCCTTGGGCACCTTGCAAGGAGTGTGAGGAGAGGCTCTCCTTGAAAAGCTTGCAGGAAGATTATTCCCAAAGAGCTTCTCTGGTGGTGACAGTGTGTGGGGGGCATCTTGCTGCCTTGCTGATGCTCTTATAATCTGCCCCCTGAGGCAGCTGCCTCACCTTGTCTCATGAAAGGACCACCCCTGTTTAGTTGGTTAATCAGATTAATTGATTATGGTTGCACTCCCATGCATACTTACCTAAATGTAAACCCCACTGAGCACAATGCTACTTATTCCCAAGTTGCAATTCTCTAAAAAGATCAAGGATAAACAAATGATAAAACTAATGATATATATTTCTGAATGAATATAAGACCAAGGATTTTATATTTATAAGACCAATGGTTTCTGCCTACCCAACAAAATCATCAGAGGGGCCTTTGCTCCATGTGCCAATGTTGAGAGAGGCTAAACTGTCGTGCACACAGGAGAGGGCCTTCTCTGTTGTTGCCCCCAGGCTCTGGAATGCCTGCTCCGGCGGATGTCCGCTCCTTGACATCTGTGGCTGTTTAAAAACAACAGCTAAAGACCCTTTTATTCGTTCAGGCTTTTACTCATTAGGGGCTCTCGAGTCTCTGCTTTCCTGTTTCTGTTTGTCTTTTTAATGTTTGTTTTTTTGCTGTTTTATGGTTTTTACTGTTAAAGGTTTTAACAGTAATTAAACAAATTAAGTAAAGGTTTTAACAGTAAGTAATTTATTGATTTTAAGGTTTTAGATGTAACTTTTATGAAATTTTATTGTATTTTTGTTGGGTTGTTAATTTTACCCCCAGTAGGTAAACAGCAGAGCAGTAGGGAAGAGAGTGTATACTCCAGTTACAGAGTAGGTAGCAGAGGATGGTTTAGTTGTTGCAGCTGTTTAGAGAAAACACATGGAGATTCTTGTAGAGCTAAATATTAAGTATTTATTGGTTAAGTATGTTTGGCTAGGAAAGACCTAATCCTAATCTAAAGGACTACATAATGAATAGGCAAGGGGAGAGAGATATGTTTCCATCTACTCTCTAAGAGGAAAGGAAGGATTGTGACTCAGCACAGGAAGTGCTGAAGAGTCAGTTCAGGAGTCATAGAGCAGGACAGATAAGGTCTCCCAGACCTTACTCACTGTCTCTACTCCCAATTCCCCTAGTGGTCATTAGGATAGTTGCAAAAGGTCGATGCACTGGAGCTCCATCTCCAACAATTTTAAGCTTTTAAAACCACCCTCAGGTGCATTATGAAAGGCAGTATAGAAATTGAACAACAAATAAATAAATTATTATCTTCATTGCCAAATACAATTTCCTTCCAAGACTACTTCATAAATGGAATACAGGTCTCAATAGATACAGTCCTCAATATTTATATTAAGTATGATAGCAGCCCTCCAAGCGTCAAAATATGATGATATTGACATGTTTCAATAATGTTGTCTTCTTCAGTGGCTTCTTATTTAAAAAGCTATACTCCCTCCTGGAATCAGTTACTGTTGCTATTCTATTCGAGCTTCTGCTTTTAATTGTCTTTATTAATATGCCATTTTCCAATATGTGGCAAGAACACATACTATTGAACAACATACTTTGACTATTGCTTGGAGGGTTGCTATCATACTTGATATAAAGATTGAGGACTGTATCTATTGAGACCTGTATTCCATCGATGAAGAATCATGTAAAGAAATTGTATTCGGCAATGAAGAGCATAATTTGAAATAAAGCGCAGTTATATGTTGTTATATAATTATGGTTTATAATATGAGAAGTTTTGATATAGTTTTAATAAAAACATTTTGTTAGAGTGTTATAGCAGTCATTCAGAAAACATATCATTGGTTTTATCCTTGCTCTTTTTAGAGAATTGCTGTTTGTCATATGATCAAGGTCTTATTCCTTTCTTTTTTGTTTGGCTGTACTTATTCCAAAATAAACAGGCAGAGGATTGTACTGTGGGGAAAATGTTTTTTAATGGACTAAAATGTACCCAGAATGATCAGACTGCAGATTTGTCAAAATGGTTTTCGTTATTTTTTTCACAACAGTAGTTATAAAAGTGCAAGTGGCTATCACAACTTTAGAAGAGGGATTCCGCCTTCTGTCTAGACCAGAAGGTAATCCCGGATTACAGTGTGCTGTACATGTATACAATGCATATATAGGTACAAATAAAGTATGCTTTTTCTTCAGAGATACTATTGTGCTCGGATGCTGATTGAATTGGTTAGTTAATTAATGAACTGAAACTCAGAAAGCTACAATTATTATTCTTATTTTTTTTAATTGGAAGACGGGTTAGTGGAAACATGTTGGTAAAACCACCTGAACCTTTTCACTCAGACTTGCATCTTTCTTCACTGGGGGCAGCACCACATAATTGCGGTGGGGAGAATCATGTGTGTGAAGCTGTCATATTATAATGAATCCCTTCATATTGACTCTAGCCATAATAAGTACACTTCGTTTTCATTTTTTCTCGTTTCGTGCCCTTTTCCTCAGTGCCAATGTTGCTTACAACATAAATAAAATAAAAAGTAAAACAAAGTGATCAATATGTGCATGATCTTATGAGTCCCTTATTTTGTTGCCATTGATCTTCCATGCCTAAGGCCTACATCTGCTCTCTCAAGTAGCTTCGTTTTTAGGCCAGCTGCTATTACTGCTAGCCAAGGAGTGAACCCAGTGATGGACACAATGAGGAATATTTCTCAAAGTAATCCTATTGAAGACTAAGGACAGGTTCAGCATTGCCAAACTTGTCTTTTTAATTTCTAAGGGACTACTTTGAATAATTTTTCTCATCACGTAGGCCAGTATCTCCTTTCAGGAATCAACATGCCAACTCCTGCATTTTATTTGAGCTAAACAACCTAAGCTTATACTCTTCTGATATCTCTTTCCCTTTGAAAAGCTCAGAGAAGAAGTTCATTAACATTTTCATAGGAATCTTCTCCAAGTCAAGAAACGGTTTTGGTTTCCTAAAGTTTAACTAAAGTAAGCAAGCGTACAGAATTGGTTGTGCTTGCTCTCATCTCAGTCATGTGTCAGCAGACAATGGAAACAGAGAGTGTCATGCTTTTAAAGGTCCTCAAGGAAGGCAGACTGCCAACAACATCCCTGTAGCTCAGCGCAACACTACTTTGTTGCCCCTGCTCTGCTGAAGCAGGGAAACAGGGCAGGTCTTTAGCCCAGTCAAGGTGTACTAAAAATCAGGCTGGGAAGAGTTAGGAAGGAGTTTGCCCGTCCCCTTGAGACTGTTCATATCTGCCAAAGGAGAGGATTGCCTCATAATTGGGGGAGAGGGACTGTCAGTAGAACTATTTGCTGAAGAGACAGGTTATATGATTTGTGGGTCACCTCAGATTTCTGTTTCATTCAGCTTGGCTCTTTTTTGACTAGATCTAGGAATGGCTTCTGGATTGGATTGGATTGGAATGGACTGAACTGGGATATTTACTGGGACACTGAGATATTTTAATGAGGGTTGAGAAGCAAGCCCCCATGCGAATGCCTGTGCTCCGCACGAGCACCCTAGCCCAAACTAGGCTGCTCGTGAGAATAGCCTTAGTGTGTGGGGACTGGAGCTATATTGTTAGAGAAGTGAATATTTTAGTAGCAGTGAGGGCAAGGGATGAACAGTTGAATAACTAAAGAAGGAATAAGTTAAAGGATTTTTTGTAAATATGTATTCCCACCTTAAAGACAAAACCTAAGATCCAAAGAACTATTTAAGGCAGATATTTTTCAGACTTTAACATAAAAACATCCCTGCGGGATCAGGCCCAAGACCCATCCAGTCCAGCATCACATTTCACACAGTGGCCCACCAGATGCCCCTGAGAAGCCCACAGGCAAGAGGTGGATGAAGGCATGCCCTGTCTCTTGTTGTGGCTCCCCTACAATTGGTATTTAGCGGCATCTTGCCTTTGAGGCTGGAGGTGGCCTAGAGCCACCAGACTTGGGTCTTCAGATGTTGCTGGACTGCAATTCCCATCATCCCCAGCCACAATGGCTTGGCTATCGTGACTGAGGATGGTGGGAGTTGGGTCTTCTGATGTTATTGGACTACAAGTTTGAGAACCTCTAGTTTTAAGGCTTGGACATGCCCTATGACATTCCCAGTTTGTTCTTTAAACAGCAGATCCCCATGCTATTAGGTCCTAGTAAGCAAGCCCCACCACTTACTAAGATCTGGGGAGGTCTGCCTACAGTTGCCACCAGTTTGTCTGGTGGTGGCTCAGGGTCGGGCCTTCTCTATAGCTGCCCCAAGGTTTTGGAACATATTCCCTGCCAAAATAAGAGCTTCAGCATCCCTGGCAATTTTTAGAAAAATTCTTAAGACCTGCCTGTTTAATCAGGCTTTTGGGGGTGGGTGGGTGGGTGACTATTTCAAATAGGTTTTTTAAAATGTTTCTATTGTCTAACAGTTTTGAATGCTTTAATGTTTGTGGGTTTTGAAGTTTAATTTTGTGTACAAAATGTAGGGATGTATGTTTTTCAAAAAATTTAATTTTGTGTGAACTGCCTTGAAGCATGTTATATACCGTATATAAATGTGCCAAATAAGTAAATATATCACAAACTGCTTTTGAAAGCCTCCTCATTTTCAGAAATATGGCATACAACATGGAAGTCTGCTCTTTAAGAAACAGAAGCTCATTGTCCCTGTGGTCATGTGCAACTCATCCCATTGCCATTTGGATCCTGGCCCAAGATTCCTTCTAAAATAGTATCTGGCACTCTTGTTGGTAATTAAAAAATAATGACATGAGGTGTTTATCTCTAACCTTAACTCTCAGCACAGTAATTTGGGCCCCTTGTTGTGTAAGAATCAATTCTCATGTAGTTATATATTATACATGATCGCATTTACTGTCTCCGCCACCAATGTGGCTGAGATGTGACAGTATATGCACTGGCTGACATGCTGTGCAATGCAACATCAGCGTTTCCCATCTACCACGGTGGCTGCGCACATAAAAGGCAGCCCTGGCAGTGTGCGAACACACACTTGCACAATTACTTAAAACAGTGCACGTGCAGTTGCACAGTGCTGCTTCCATTGGACAGAAAGCCCTGCTTCCTAAAAGTCTTTCATTTGGGATGCTGGAAATTGTACCTGTTCCTCTATTACTATGACTACGAATATTTATATACTGCTTTTCAAAAAAAAAGTTCCCAAAACAGTTTACATAGAGAAACAAAAATAAATAAATAAAATGGCTCCCAAAGGGGTCACAATCTGAAAAAGAAACATAAGACACCAGCATTAGCCACTGGAGGGATACTGTGTTGCGGATGGACAGGACCAGTTGCTCTCCCCCCTGTTAGATCAAGAGAACCACCACTTTAAAAAGGCGCCTTTTTGCTCAGTTAGCAGGGGAATACTCTACATGCAAAGCCTGTGTTCTACCAGCAATCTGCAGCCCTTCCCAAGAGGTAGCTGTGGCTACATACTGAAAATATGTTTTGGTTGAATCTAGCCTTTTCAAGTTCGTATACATTATTCTGTCCTGTTATTTTGTCCCATGATGGTTAGAACTTTACAGCTGCTTGAATCCTCTCTTTAGTAGATAATGGGGAAAGTGATCTTTTTTAAAATTTTGTGGTCTATGTACCAAGATGAGCAAGAAGTGTGTTCCTGAACCAGCAGCTTCTGAAACAGAAGATGCCCAAGAGCAGTTTTGAAAACGTTCATTAATATCCTGCATGGAAGTAAACATTGCTTTACTGAGACTTTTACTAGGTCAAACCAGAGTACAGTGTAGGCCATGCTCACCCTCCACCCCCCCCAATTAAAATAAAAATGATAAAAATGAATGATTATAATTTCTGAAGACAAATCAGGGTGCACACAGTTTTGGAGAAGAGAAAAATAACATTTTGGGGAAAATGCTCTTAATATTAAGCAATACTTTTTAATTATTAGTTGCATGTTCTTTGCTCATCTGATACTTACTGCATTGTTCATAAAGATAAAATATGGTAGTACTGAAGCTTAATTAGCTTCTGTAGACTCTCTTGGCTGAAAGATGGATCCAATTTCCAATTTCAGGAAATTAAAAACATTTCTGAAATCCCTTTCCAAATATGGTTTTCCATCTTTTTTGGAGATTAGAGTTTATTTTGTGTTTTTGCTTATTCTTTGAAAATAGATCCAGAGCCGCTGTGTTTGCTGCTCATTATGAAGCTTGGTTTTCAAGGAAATGAATGTGCTGTTTATAAGGTCCTGATATGCTGTGTTGTGCAGATTAAAAAGTAATACACACTGAACATTTGAAGGCAATAGTGAAGCTCTTTCTCTTTTTGCAGAATCCTGCAAATACAGACTGAGGTTTCTCATAGCTGCAAGAAAGTCTGTGTGGTGGAGAAAGTGCTGCATTTGGACTGGGGAGACTTGTATCCAAATACAAATATTCAACTACAACTACTTATACACCACTTTTCAGCAACAGTTCCCAAAACAGTTTACATAGATAAAAATAAATAAAAATAAAGAAAGATGGATCTCTGTCCCCAAAGGGCTCACAATCTAAAAAGAAACATAAGATAGAAACAGTCACTGGAGGGATGTTGTGCTGGGTTGGATAGGGCCAGTTGCTCTCCCCTTGCTTACTAAAAAAAATCACCACTTTAAAAAGGTGACTGTTTTTAAATGTCATAATCCTCATGTAGTTATAAGGTTCATTAGGTGACCCAGGGCCAATCAGCACAACCTAAGCTACCACTCAAGGTTGTTATAAGGTAATGAGGAAAGCCATCAGAGGTGAGTTTGGTTGTTGCCTGTCAACACTCAAGGTGAACTACAATGTGCTGCCCCGCCTCCTCCCAGTAGCAACAACCTACTAGCAACTGACTGAGCCCTGCCCCTTTTTCACTGACCTCGTCTCATGAGTCAGAGGCCAGCACTGATGCCACCCCCTTCACCTTTTGAGGTATACAGATGTAGGTATATAGATGTACTGTAGGCTGCATTTGCACATAACATGGAACTGGAGGTTGGATTGGACCTGTGGTTTGCCTGCCTCCCCCACCCCCTGCCCCGCCGGTTACCTGTCTGCACTCGGATGCAAGGGCCAAGACCCGAACGGCAGTCAGGGAGACTGCAGAGAGGAGGGGGAGCTGGCTGTGTGGGGGGGAACTGGCTGCTAGGCTTCCTCCTTTGCATGAAGGAGAGCCACAGCAGCCAATTGGACTGGAGAGAGGGAGGAGCTTCCTCCCTCAACTCTGGTTTCAGAAAAGGTAGTCTTAAGTTCAGAATTTGGATGTAGAGCAGGCAGCTTTAAACCTCAGGTAGGAGCAGCGAAACTTTCTACAGACAGAGTTGAAATTGGAGTTTGGGGAGATAAACCTAGGTCGCTATTCCAATGGGACAGAGGTTCCATGCATTCAGACGTACAAGAAATGCAACCTCTGTTCTGCTTAACTCCGGTTCCCCATTATGAGCAAATGGGGCCATAATGTCATAATACTTCAAAGATCTTCCTATTCAGATATGCTGCCCCAGGGAAGTATGATGCTATCATAGGTATTTCTGATCACATGGCTGCAGCTCAGCTTCAGTTTTTCAGGCCAGCAGCAGCCCTTCTCCAGTCATAATTGGGGATGTGCATGGACCGGTTCGTAGGCCCTTTTACGAGCTTCTGAACCGGTTTGAATGTACGGCGGTTTGGCCGGTCCGAAGGTGAGGGGGATATCTTTAAGGATGGGGGAGAGTGTTCTTAGCCCTCCCACTGTGTCCCCCCCACTGGCACTGTCTTTTAAAATGGTCTGGTGGGGCGGCAGCATACCTCCTCCCCTCCCCCAGTGCCTCCTCGGACCAGAAGTGGCCGGTGTGTGTGCACACGTGCACCGGGCACTTCCAGTCTGTGGACGCACCAGGGTGGCAAGGAGGTATGCTGCCGTCCCACCGGACCATTTTAAAAGACAGCGCCAGTGGGGGGGAAATGCAGCGGGAGGGGTAAGAGCACCCTCCCCTGTCCTTAAAGATATCCCCCCATCTTCGAACTGGCAGGCCCCAGTTCTGTGCACATCCCTAGTCATTATGCTGCAATCCCCAGTTCATTTAATGGCTTCAAGAGTTCTTAATGGTTTAGTAACGAAATAGATCTGTTTCCTAAAACTAGTACATAATAAGGAATAGAGTACTTAAAAATATGTTTAGCTGAATAAAATATAAATGTCTAGTAAATTACCCATAATCATAAGCCCTCCACATAAAATTGCTTCCATTGCTTAGAGGGATACATTAATGATAACTCTGAAATGAAATATTAAGGCTTTGAATCACTACTTTGTACAAGTACCATATGAAAAATAGCATAAGCCTCATTACAGAATTATACAGTGATCTTCTGTGCAAGATTTTATTGTAGCAAGTATGGTAGCATTTGACTTATTGTCATCTTTCTTTTTGAAATTGGCCTCTCCTCTAATGATCAAGTTTACTAATTTCCTAAAAGAAATCCCTTTCTTGTAAGGATTCTTTATGCAATTAGTGATACTTTCTCTGTCACCAGTTTCCCCTTCTCGTTCCTTTCCCAAACTTACCTTATGGGAGGGTGGAGAGAGGGGCTGGTGGCAGGGAAGGCTGTGGATGGTGGAGGGCTCATCTGGTTTCCATCGTTCCTGGCAACATAATGAAGACTTGCAGGCATACTCTGGAAATGCTAGCATCATCAGAAATGATGGGAAGTAATTGTAATTCCTCCTAACTGAAAGGATTATACCAGTAGGAATTAAAAATGACAGGTGTAGTGTTCTTGCAGGCACACATAAGGGCTTCCAGGAATGTTTAAAAGCCTTCATTTGGGGGCAGTACTGTGAACTTGATGCACCTCCTTCTGCCATTCTCACCCTCCTCCGTTGCCCCTTACTTTCTCTCTTCACAAGGCATGTTTGGGAAAGGAAGGATGTAAACAGTAGGTGGGAAGGCTTATGTCAGATGGCTTGGAAATAAGCGGAATCATTCAAAGAACTGGAAATAGTTTGGTTTATTTTTCAGAGCCAATTTGAATCCACCCTCACACCTCCCCATCTGGTCCCCTCCCACTTCTTTTAATTTACGGGCCCAGAGCAGCAGTGGAATCTTCCTCTTAGCTCCACCCCACCCCACCCCGCTCAATTATAGCTATGTCCCTAAATAATGCTCTGGCCACAAAAAAGAAGAAGGTAGCATTCCGTCTTCCCTCCCTGTTGAATGTGTTGCTAGCGTGCCAAAATAAAAAGGCCAGTGACCTTTTCCCAAGGGCTATTGACATTGCAGTCATCCTTAGGAAGATTACGTTTTCCAAGGGCAATTAAAAACATAAGAACAGCTCTGCTGGATCAGGCCCATGGCCATCTAGTCCAGCATCCTATTTCAAACAGTTGCCCACAAGATGCCACCAGAAGCCTACAGGCAGGAACTGAGGGTATGCCCTTTCTCCTGCTGTTACTCCTCTGCAACTGGTATTCAGAGATATCCTGTCTCTGAGGCTGGAGGTGGCCTGTAGCCCTCCGACTACTAGCCGTTGATAGAGCTCTCCTCCATGAAGTTACCCAAACCCCTCTTAAAGCCATCCAAACTAGTAGCCAACACCACATCTTGTGACAGAGAATTCCACAAGTTGATTATGCGTTGTGTGAGAAAGTACTTCCGATTGTTGGACCTAAATTTCTTGGCAATCAATTTCATGGGACGACCCCTGGTTCTAGTGTTATGAGAGACAGAGATACATTTCTATCTATCTACTTTCTCAACAGCACGCATGATTTTATACACCTCTATCATGTCTCCCCACTGTCATCTTTTTTCTAAGCCTTGTCTCATAAGGTAGGTGCTCTAGGCCCCTGATCAACTTGGTCGCCCTCTTCTGCACCTTTTCCAGTTCTACAATGTCCTTTTTTAGATGTGGTGACAAGAATTGTACGCAGTACTCCAGAGCATTATATTATTAGCGGTTTTATAATATTTTACTAGCCGACCCCGCACACAGCATCTGTGTGCTCTTTGGGGCTGGCGGTTGCCTCTTCCCCCCCACCTTCTGCCCCAGTCTCCACTTCCAGGCCCAGCCACCTCTCCTCCCCACCACCACTTCTGTCCCCCCCCCCCCCCCGCCCTGGGCCTTGCCTCCGCGGCTGGGCTGGGCCTGCTACTGCCCCTGGCCTCTGCAGCCAGGCCTGCTGCTGCCGTGGCGACCAATCCTCTTGGATGTGCCTCAGCCAATCAAGCCCGTACGCCGCCCAGCCAGTCATCTGGGCACTGGAACACACATTCCAAGGCACACCCAGGAGAATTATATAGATAACTAGCCAACACCACACAGAATCATCTGTGCACTCTTTGGGGCCAGCGGTTACCTCTCTCCCCCACCTTCTGCCCTAGTCTCCGCTTCTGGGCCAGCCGCCTCTCCTCCCCACCTCCACTTCTGCCCCTGCACTTTCTTTCCCCCCTCCTGGGCCTTGCCTCCATGGGTGGGCCAGGCCAGCCACCGCCTCTGGCCTCTGCGACCAGGCCCGCCATGGCGGTGACCAATCCTCCTGGGTGCACCTCAGCCAATCAGGCACATCTGCTGCCCGACCAATCAGCTGGGTGCTGGGATGAACTTTCCAAGGCACACCCAGGAGAATTAATATAATAGACTAGCCAACCATGCACAGAGCATCTGTGCGCTCTTTGGGGCCAGCGGTTACCTCTCCCTCCCTTCTGCCCCAGTCTCTGCTTCCAGACCCAGCCACCTCTCCTCCCCACTGCCACTTCTGCCTCCCCTTTCTTTCCTCCCTCCTCAGCCTTGCCTCCACTGCCGGGCCGGGCCTGCCACCTCTGGCCTCCACGGCCGAGCCACCCCGGCGACAGTCAATCCTCCTGGGTGCGCCTCAGCCAATCAAGCGCGTCCACCACCCAGCCAATCAGCTGGGTTCTGGGATGCACATTCCAAGGCACACCCAGGAGAATTAATATAATAGATATTAGCAGTTTTGTTCTCAGTCCCCTTCCTAATGATCCCTAGCATGGAATTGGCCCTTTTCACAGCTGCTTATTTGTTCTTGCATGGTAGTGTTTTTTGTTCTTGCATGGTAGTAAGATGGTAAAGTAAAGTGTGCCGTTGAGTCGATGTCCTGGTGTCTACAGAGCCCCGTGGTTGTCTTTGGTAGAATACAGGAGGGGTTTACCTTTGCCATCTCCTGCACAGTATAAGATGATGCCTTTCAGCATCTTTCTATATCGCTGCTGCCTGATATAGGTCTTTCCCATAGTCTGGGAAACATACCAGTGGGGATTCGAACTGGCAACCTCTGGCTTGCTATTCAAGTCATTTCCCTGCTGCACCATTGGGTGGCTGGCAGTAGGGAAGGGAAAATCCCTCTCTTTTCTTCTTGCAGCCAGAGCACTGCCACTATTGCTGCACTAGTCTACTACAGGAAGTGGGGAGAAGACTGAGTGTAGTCTGTGGGCTGGTGGACAGGGGTGCAGATGATTCTGATTGGCTCAGCCTGAAGGTGGGACATGCATTGACTGGACAGGAAGATAAGCCTGCAAACTGTTAGAGAGCTTGAAGGGGAGGTTTCTTTATCTACCCCAGCTGCCCCGGAAGTGCACAGGAAAGTGAGCACTGCTTATTAATATTGTCTGGAAACATGTTCTAAATAAAGTAGTTTATTTAGGAAATCTATTAGGGAGATAGCTTAAGACCTACCTTGCTAGCTACATACAGTAAGAGGGAAGAGAGAAGACAGTTTTTCTCTCAGGTGGGAGAATGAAACCTAAGACTATCTGTCTAACAACAGGGAATCATTGTAGAGAAAGCATGGTCAGATAGGGAATGCCCTCAATGGCTCTCTCTACCCCAATGCCCCTAGTGGTCTATAGGGTTGCTGGTGCTAAGAGTCAATGCCATTAGGAGCTGTATCTCCAACACAAACTGGTAGGCAGTCAAACTGATGGACAAATTAGTCTGGGAGTAGCTCAGGATTTACTCAGGTGACAAGTTGCTTAGATTGAGGGTCCAGGCCAAAATCAGAGGCTTTAAAAGGAGGAGCAACATCTCACTGACCCCCTATGCCAGCTAATTCTGTTGAATGGATTGCAGCAGTATCTTCCTCTGGCAAATCACAAGGTTGGTGCCAAAGCACTATATGAGGCAGGCCAGCAGTTTCCTCTTCTGCCAGGCTATCTCAGTGCAAAGTAAGGTTCCTGGCCTTGCAAAGGTGTAAGTTACCGCTTGGTAGATGGTCATTTGTATTTATCCTATTTGTATTTATCCTAAGGCAAACACAATAAAGATGGTAAATCTTTTTGCTAATGAAAAGTGTCATATAGTAACTGTGACTCTTGAACAGAAGGCTCGTGTAATAAACCTGCCACCTTGGCATGCCTCTGGGTCGTGGACAATGGTCCACATGTTGTGCAGCAATATGAGTGTGGAAGAGAAGCTGGAGAATAGCTACGGTGAAGGCTTGTTCCACAGCATAGTGCATAGGGAGGGGGAAGTGAATATTGCTTTTTGTTTTCACTTCCAGAAATATGTCCCTGAGCTCTATAGTTCAAGCAATGTGCCTGTTATGACATAATCTATCATTTTATATCACACACACATGCTGCATTTGTCAGGCTATTGTGTTTCACAGGGAAGCATGGTTTTCCTACAGGTTAGACCATTAACAGGGCAATCTGGTAATGTTGGCTCTGCATTAAACAAAGCGATTGACCTACTGGAGGGGGCAATTAACCTGCCCGACTCTCAGCTTTACTCATGCAAAGAGATATGTGTGCAGTCTTTAGGAAATGCCTTTGCTGAGCTGGGCATAGTTCCAGTTATCCAGTTATTTTGCTTATATAGTGAAATCCTCAAATCAAAAAGAGTTGTTTTATGACTTGGAGGTTAAGTGTATGAATGTAAAAGCAGAACAGACACATCTATTGTCAGAGACATCTAACACCTCCCCCTCCCAACACACACACCAATAATATGTGAGTGTTTTGCATAGGGTGTCATTTAAAACCGTAACCTGCACAATGAAGTAGTACATTCAACCATATCAGGACTCTTATCATTTCATTCTCTACATGAGTACATCCAGTTTTGAAAAGCTTACAATGTTGCAATATGGTGGCAGACCAGATTGAAAATCTCTCCCAGAGTATTTATAATGTATAATGGCTTAGATATATTTACATATGATGAATCCATAATCTCAGCATAACTGTTCCACTACTGGATTCTCCACTACTGATGAAGGGATATTTAGTTCCATGAAAGTGAAAAAGTGAGAAACTTGAAGCATCTCTTGAAGCATGTCCCTTTTTCGACTGCAAAAGGGATTTGTGTTTTATTTTTACAGTTCTGCTCTTAAGCTTTGACAGCAGATACAGCAATTTTACTTCATTGCTGTCTTTTTGAATTCCTGTCATTGGAATGTGCAATGTCCTACTATTCCTATACAGATATTGGAGCTATTCATACCACTGTTTGGGAGGGTGGAGGCTGCGAAACCATACCTTCTGCCCAGATGATCCTTCAAAACGTTGCTGGGAATGTGGACTAGCACTGTGCCAGGCAGCGCAGAGCTCCGGAGGCCAGGATGACATGTCCCAGTCTCTAGGAATCCCACACTGTACCATGTGCCAACCGAAGTACATTGGGGGGTGTCAGGATGCCATGTTACCTGGTTGCTTGGGTGGCCCTATGGAGGCTGGAGAAGGCATCTCTCCTCTGAGGCTTTCATTCCCTTTAGGGGGCAGTGGGGATGAGAAGAGGCCAGGCTGGTCAGATCCCAGTAGGATTGAGAGGGCAAGGAAGGGAGAGCTGCAGGAAACAGTTCTAGGGGGTCAGCTAGGTTGAGTGTGGCAGAAAACAGAAAACAAGGTCAGGAAGTGGGCGGGGTTGGAAGTTGGCTTTAAGCCCTGTCAGCTCTGCATTGGGGTATTTAAAGACAAGGCAGCTGATAATGAGGGGCCGCTTCTGAGTATGGGAGCCAGGAGTTCTCCAAGAGAGGGAACTGGCTGAACGCAGCAAGCCAGCAGGAGGACTCAGGTGACAAGCTAACCTTCTCCCCTGGCTGTTCCTGAGGCTGAACCTTTTGGGGTTGCTCCTGGAGTTCAAGGAGAGCTAGGAGCCCACCTCATCCCCTGGGAGTCTGACAGGGGGATTCCCCTGTCAGACGGGTGCTGTAGGTGCTCATTTCTGTGTAACCCAAGGAGACACATGATCCTGGCAGCCTCGTTAAGGGAACCCTCGCTACCTAGACTTGGCTAAGAACCAGGCTTAAAAGTAAGGTTTGGCTGAGTGGGAGTGCAGGGATCTACACGAGCAGCCTAGCCCAGACTAGGCTTCTCATAAGAACAGCCTCAATGAATAACAGAAAAAGGACCTTTTGACAATATACCATCAGTCAATGGCTAAGCATTGACTAAGACTCAGTCCAGGCAAGACAGAAGTACTGTTGGTCAGTGGTTCCTCTGCGCAAGTGAATGACGTCCATCCTGTTCTAGATGAGGTTGCATTCCCCCTGAAGGACCAGGTTCATAGTCTGGGGGTGCTCATTTATCCAGCACTGTTGCTAGAGGCTCAAGGGGCCTTTTTGGCTCGGGGAACCTTTTTTCAGCTTCGGCTGATACGCCAACTATGACCTTACCTGGACATAGATAGCTTGGCCACAGTTACTCATGCTCTGGTAACCTCTTGCTTAGATTACTTCAATGCATTGTATGTGGGGCTGCCTTTGAAAACAGTCCGGAAACTGCAGCTGGTTCAAAATAGGGCTGCAAGATTATTAACTGCGACTGAAAGTTTTGAGCATATTGCACCAGTGTTTCATCAGCTGCACTGGCTCCCAGTCCGTTTCCAGGTCCAATTCAAAATGCTGGTTTTAACCTTTAAAGCCGGTGAAAAAGCGCCTTGCCCCATATGTCCCAAATCAGACCTTAAGATCTGGCCAGGGGAGAGCATAACATCTGCCCCCATTGAGATCAGCTCTGGCCTATGAGGACTGTGGGGCAGCCCTCCCCCCACCTTTCCAGGAGTACTGAAAGACCAGTGTGCCCTGAGAGGAAGGCAAGAAAGGAAGCGGCCAGGCCAGGAAGCTCTTGTCCTCAGCTCCTGAAAAGACCAACAGCCTAAGACAACTTTTTAAAATCTTCTGTAATTTGCGTCTTTTAATATTGTAAACTACTTTGGGTGCCTTTGCAAAGGCAGAAAGGCGGTATTAAAATGTAGTAGTAGTAGTAGTAGTAGTAGTAG
The DNA here is from genome assembly GCF_027244095.1 of Hemicordylus capensis. NCBI lineage: Eukaryota > Metazoa > Chordata > Lepidosauria > Squamata > Cordylidae > Hemicordylus > Hemicordylus capensis. The sequence continues at coordinate 385,418,101 of NC_069657.1, read as the reverse complement.
TAGTAATAATAATAATAATAATAATAATAAATAAAGAATGAATGAATGAATGAATGAATGAATTTAAATTCTTTGGAGGCCTTGCTCTGAGTACTCCTGCCAAATGAAGTGAGGTGGGTGGCTACTAGGGAGAGGACCTTTTTGTTGGTGGCACCCCATTTATGGAATAGCCTCCCCAGTGAGGTTCACCTGGCTTCATCACTTTGTTCTTTTAGATGCCAGGTAAAGACTTCAATCAGACCTTCAACATTTTGATTTTTAAGTTTGAGTTTTAAAATTGACTAAATTTGTTAAAATGATTTTGTATTGTATTTTGTTTTGGGGTGTGTGTGTGTGTGTGTGTGCGTGTGTGTGTGTGTGTGTGTGTGTGTGTATGTATGTATGGTGATTTCATATGTTATGTGTTTTTATTTGATATTTTAATTCTGTGTTGTGAGCCACCCAGAGAACAATTTGTTATGGGGTGGCGAACAATGTTTATTATTATTATTACTATTAAGCAGAAAATAGAATTAATCTTAAAGCTCATCAGTGAGCCATATCCTTAGGATGCATGCCGAGTGTCTGAGAAGTAGCCTTGTCTTGATGTGACAAGCGTTGCACATTCACCAGCCGTTAATTTCAGGGTGGCTTTGCCCATTAGGAGGAAATGCAGAAAGGGTGCATAAGTGGCTTTGCACATTGTCTTTTTAGCCTACATTCCAGTAGGCTTATGAGATCACCCAGCATTCTCTGTATGTTTCTGTGTGTCTGCCCCCGCCATCAACTTTGCAATGCCTGGACCAATATGAACGAAATCAGGTACAATTGTAGGGACACCTCAAGGGTGTAGTTTGTGATTATGTCATCCACCCCGATCCAAGATGGCAGATGCATAAACATTAGAGGCGCAAGTGGGCTAACTTGTGAACCATAACCGATTTGAACCAAATTTGCTACAGCTGTAGGGACACACAGGGATGCCCAAGTGGTGTGTTGTGTGATGATGTCATCCACTCCAATTCAAGATGACAGCTGCATGAACAACTGAGGTGCAAGCGGGCTAATTTATGGACTGCCTAACTATTTTGAACCAAATTGGGAACAGTTGCAGTGAGTGACACACATGGACACCTCAGTGGCATAGTTTGTGATGATCTCATCCACTCCAATTCAAGATGGCGGACACATAAACTTTTGAGAATCAAGTGGGCTAACTGGTGAACTGCTTAACCAATTTGAACCAAATTTGCTGCAGCTGTAGGAACACATAGGGACATCTCAGTGGTGTAGTTTGTGCTGATGTTATCTACCCCAACCCAAGATGGCGGCCACAAGAACATCTGAGGTGCAAGCGGGCTAATTTGTGAACCACTTAACCCATTTGAACCAAATTAGGTACAGTTGTAGTGAGTGAGACACAGAGACACCTCAGTGGTGTAGTTTGTGATGATATAATCCACCCTGATTCAAGACATTTGAGGCGCACGTGCACTAACTTGTGGACAATCTAACTGACTCGAACCATATTTGCTACAGCTGAATGGATACATAGAGATGCCCCAATCATGTAGTGTGTGATGATGTTACTGACCCTGATCCAAGATGGTGGATGCATAAACCTTTGAGGCACATGCACTAACTTGAGGACTGTCTAACTGATTTGAACCAAATTTGGAATAGCTGTCATGAGTGACACACAAGGACACCTCAGTGGTGCAGTTTGTAATGATGACATCCACCCCGATCCATGATGGCGGACACATGAACATTCGAGGTGCAAGAGATCCAAGTTGTGGACCTTGATTCGCACCAAATTTAGTCCAGTTTTAGAGACAGTGAAAGGAGAGTAGGCTCATTTGTTCTTACTAGAACAACTTGTTATGCTTTTGTTGTGATCTGGTCTACACAAACAGCAGATAAAGTGATAAAACTCTTCCTAGTTTGTACCACCTTAGACTGTGGGCAGGAGAATCACCTGATTAAATGCCCTCCCGACACACACACATACACACCTTTCTCTTTCTCATAGGGCCAGTTCAAACAACACCGGCCCCAGCACATGTGAACAAGGAGCAGGCACGCTGAGAATGTGCCCATCAGAATCCTAGGAGGGGCTGGGCATCCCACCAGATGCACGTAAACAATTATTTGGACCACGTGTTTAAGGGCTGTTAGAATGAACAGCCACCACATATGACAAAGGGGTGCACCAGGAGGGCATTTGGATGTCTGAGGAGGTCAGCGTGCCCCTCCATGTGTGCTGGGTCCTTGTTGTTTGAATCAGCTCATTAAAAAGATGTCAAGCAGCAGAGGTCCTAACCTAGCTGTTCTCTCTGATTTGCTGTATACAGGAATTTGGTTTAAATGAGGGAGTGTTCAACCCAATATTTACCTCACCTGCAGTCTGAAGTGATACAGTTCAGAAACAGTTTTACTGCCTCATCTGCTCTTTGTATTAAAAAACCCATAATGTATGAAGTGGCATCTTATGCTCCTCATCATGGCAGAGATGCATGGGATCTCCCTGCACAGATCTGGAACTTGCACATTTCTGTGTGGAGGAGATGCATAAATGTTTTTACTGGTGACAAAGCAGCCCAGAGTGGCTGAACAGTGCCCTCAAACCTTTTAAAGTAATTTTTGTGCTCAGAAAACAGAAGAAGCCTCCTGAGAGACTGGTGTTAACAGCCTTAGAAGCTTTCTGGGACCGGGAAACAATGAATATACAGGAAATGAAAAAGCTAGCGTGTTATAATACATGTGAATAAAGATTTCAGTCAAAGATATAGTAAGTTGGTTACTGTTTGTAAGGCATTTTACAGACACAGCGGTAGACACATATTATTAATTTATTCGATTTCTATACCACCTTTCAAAAAATGACTCAGGGCAGTTTACACAGAGAAAGAATAAATAAATAAGATGGATCCCTGTCCTCAAAGGGCTCACAATCTAAAAAGAAACATAAGGTAGACACCAGCAACAGTCACTGGAGGTACTGTGCGAGGGGTGGATAGGCCGGTTACTCTCCCCCTGCTAAATAAAAGAGAATCACCACGTTAAACGGTGCCTCTTTGCCAAGTTAGCAGGGGTTAACAAGGATATTCTGGTTTCTTGATGCTGAATATTTGTGAGACTATGTATAACCGTTCTGCTTTCAAGCTAGTCTTCTACATTTCCTACCATTTCCAATTGCCACTACTCCCTTGCATATGATAAGGGAATCTTCAACGTGATCTGAGATGTCAGTAACTGATGAAAGGAAACTGGTAATTTTGACAATTATTTATGAGGGAATATCAGAAAATAAGTGTTTAGCAATTAATGCTTTGAGATTTTACCATTCCTATTCTAATCATAATGCATGGAAGTAAGTCTTACTGGCTCACATTCTCCATAGTATTATGATTGCAAGGAGCCAGACACTAGCTGCATTGAAGACTTGCTGCATAACTCAGAGTGCAGGGAGGGGTAAGGGAAGGCATTGTAGTATCTCTCCCCTCCCTGCAAACCCTTTTTTGCTGCCAGAAATATGTCCCTGAGAGTCGCACATCCCTCAGGGACATATTTCTGGCAGCAAAAGGAGCTTTCACAGGGAGGGGAGAGAAGTACCTCTCCATGTACAGGACTGCGTGTCATGCCTCCAGGGCTGCTGGTGTCCTTGATTCCTGCAAGGGTGGAGCTCTTGCTTCACTCTCATAACACTGTGGAGAATGTGGACCATTGAAATCAATCGCATAATTATCTGTAATATATTTAGTATCAGGGTTTAAATGAGCTATTAGACAGACTATATTTTCCATTATGCTGACATAATTCTCAGACATTTGGGGTATCATTTCATAGTGCAAGTTTATTAATATAAAAAAGCATCGATCTCACAGGAAACAAAAGGTAATCCAGAAAAAAGCATGCTTTTGAGAGTTTGAATAATGTTCTGTTTGTGTTAGGTCAATGTACCTAATATATTCAGTATGGTTTCACAGAACTTTGTTCTTCTGTGAATATGTGCCAGTTCATTATACTTTGATATGATTATCTCAGCCACCTTATTTTAGAGTGTATCACTTATACACTCATCTTAAGGTTCCCTTCAGAAAAATCAAAGCTGAAGGTTTGCCTACAGCTTGTATTGTTAGAAACCTTAAACTCTACTCTTCAGGTTGTAGGACATCGACTTAATCCCTTAAATACAATCAGTGGAATTACTCCAAGGCAATCATATTTGCTGAGAGAACTACAGCAATTTCAATAGAACCCCAACCACTTGATTCTATGAAAGTAAGTTCCACTAATGTTATTGGGATTTTTTTCAAGAATGTAGAAAGCAGACTTAGTAATTTCCCCCCACTAAAAATCTTAACTCACCACACCAAAGCACCCAAGGTGTGAGGAGCATGTGCCATGCCAGATATAGCACAGTGTAAAGAAATGGTTATGGCATATCCTAATGTATTAGCATTTTGTAAAATAGTTTTGGTCATTCTGATAGTGGCAGTTCTGCCTTTCTACCCCTGTCTTTCTTCTTCCTCAATTTGCTGCCACCAATTATTCACTTCAACCTTCATGATAATGTTGCTTTCTTTAATAGTTCATATTCACTTATCATAGTTGGTGGCAAATGCTGTAGACACAGGAATCACACCAATAGAAAGTTAGTCCATTGAGTTAGAAAGCAAAGAGAATTTCTTATTTCCCCAAAGGTCATCCTTTTAAATCAACAAAGAAATTTAAAGATAACAATTTACAGGATTTCTTGATGGTATCTCAGTCTTTGGTTATACTTGTTCCTCAGTCTCTGATAACCTTGAACTTTCACAAAACAGGTTCTTCTTTAGTGCCGTGGATTGAATCTTCGATTTTCCTTTAATCCTTCTCGTATATCCTTGCAATGGCTCTGGCAGTTATAAGTGGGGTTTGACCTTTTTTTAACTGTTATGAAGGTGTTGATAAAAGATTTGACACAAGGGCCGGGTTCAGATGTAACACGGAACCATGGGTCAAATGGATCTGCAGTTCTGTGCCCCCATTGCATTCTTGTCCACATTGGGGAGAGGGGCTTCGGTGGGGGATCTGGCTGTGCAGGCTTCTTTCTTTCCTGAAGGACAGCCTGCACAGCCAATAACAGCCAGAGTGAGGGAGGAGCTTCCTCCCTCAACTCCAGTTTGGGACAAGGCTAACAGCAGTACCAGCATTTGGATGTAACTCTGGGCCTGCCAAACCAGAGGTTGGGACAATGAAACTTAGAGAGAACCAAAGGTAACAAATGGAGGGAAACTGCAATCCATTTCCCCCTTTAACTGCAGTTTGCTGTGTTCAGATGTTCAGTTAGAAAAAATGGAGGTGAAGGGACCTCCGATTTCGTGTCACATCTCAACCCGGCCTTTATTTTTTAACTAACATATCTTCCCAGCTTCCTTCCACCAGCTTCTTTCCCTCCCTCTTGCACTCTGTACTGCCTACCGCTTTACCCATGTCTTTACCCATGTTAGTCCAGTCATAAAGAAATTTGAGCAGCACGTAATATGCTGAAGACTATTACCAAAGGCAATCTTAAATGTGAAACTGCATATACTGTGGCTTTCTTTATCACTATTTTGTGGTTAATCACCTTTTTTGTGTGGAGACTTGCCTGACATGAATTTCTGATCTATTATACCCATGTTGTCTCCAACTTGTCACTTAGTTCTTCACCCACTGTCAGTTAACTCCCAACTGAACTCTCTCCTTCTGCTGACCAGGTTCTGAAACCCACAGAACTCTTTCCATCAATCAAATCCAGCCAGACCCCTAGAGACCATTACTGGGCCCCTAGCAGTTGATAAGAGTTGCCATGCTCATCTTCTCCCAAGGCAACAACATACAATTCTTAGTTAAACCCTTTCCCCTGGGAGGCTGTTCTTCACAGAGTCTGGTGTATCATGAAAAATAATGTGATTACAAACAAATGTTTCTCTGGTCTTTCTGAAAGGGCAAACAAACATTACTACCATTGATCATTTTGCTTACGCAACATTCATATTGCTACAGGTCTCAAACTCGGCACCATTTAACTAAATTACCATACATATGTATAAGGCTGCCTTATACTGCACCACTTCAGACAACTAGCCAGTGGTGGCGCTGTAGGGGGGATGGTGGCAAGAGGAACCTTTAAAAGTCATTACTGGTGATACCACCAGCACCTGGAAGCCACAGGGAGCAGCGGCTTCCCACCTGGCACACTGCGTGGTGGCTGCCCCTCCTTTCATCCCACATAGAGGCTGCCCCACTTTGGGCACTTTCCTGGCCTCTGTGCATGTGTAGCAACCATCTGCTTGGTCAACATGGTGTTGCTGACCACACAAATGGCCACTATATATGTGCAGAGGTGAGGAGAGTGTCATAGGTAATATAGCTGCCCTGTAGGATGCTGGGCAGTTCGCTGCTGCTCCCCACAGCTTCCAGGTGCTGATGGTATAGCTGGTAATGGCTTTTATATGTACCTCTTGCCACCTGCGCCCTCCTCACTGGCTGCCACTAGTACTACAGCTAGCTCAGAATTGCCTGACTGGCAGTGACTCTTTTGGGTTTCAGACAATGGTCTTTCCTAGCCCTACCAGGAGATAGAATCTGGCACCTTCTGCATACAAAACATGTGTGTTGAGCTACAGCCCTCCCCTACCACTTCCTAACTTGCTGCATCACCAAAGGCTGCTGATTGGAGAACAGAACCACAGAGGCTGTTCAAATTTCTACTATGAGGTGATCTTAAAGAGCTAATGTCATATTTCTGCCTGCCATATAGCCCCAAAGTCTGCTGCATTTGCCAAGTACTGTATGGGAAATTTGTCAGAGACGGAAGCACTTGCCTGCGTATCTGCCTGCCTGCCTGCTGTCCTCTCAACTCCAGATATTGCTGCCTCTCTAGCCACTGGGAGCTTAAGGTTGTGCCCTTGATTCAGTATTGAATCCTGGCGACCACACAGCCATGTGGTTTTCTTTGGTAGAATATAGGAGGGGATTACCATTGCCATCACTGGTAATCACTTAGTCTTAGCTATATTTGAACTCATGGGGTACTAACAGCTCATTTTAAAGAATTACAAGAAGTTGTTCTAGTAAGAACTAATCAGCCTACTTTCGTTTCACTATCTCTACACTAAGACTAGATTTGGTGCAAATTGAGGTCCACAACTTAGATCTCTTGTGCCTCAAATGTTCATGTGTCTGCCATCTTGGATCAGGGTGGATGTCATCATTGCACCATTGAGGTGCCCCTGTGTGTTTCTCACTACAGCTGTTCCAAATTTGGTTCAAATCTGTTAGTCAGTCCACAAGTGAGTGCACTAGCGCCTCAAACGTTTATGCATCCACCATCTTGGATTGAGGTGGGTGACATCATTGCAAACGTGGTGCCAGCATGGTGCAGTGGCTAGAGTGCTGGACTAGGACCAGGGAGACCCGAGTTCAAATCCCCATTCAGCCATGATACTATCTGGGTGACTCTGGGTCAGTCACCTCTCTCTCAGCCTAACCTACTTCACAGGGTTGTTGTGAGGAGAAACCTAAGTATGTAGTACACCGCTCTGGGCTCCTTGGAGGAAGAGCGGGATATAAACTGTTAAAAAGAACCCACCCCCAAACCCTACACCGTTGTGGCATCCCTATGTGTCCATTCAGCTGTAGCAAATTTGGTTCAAATAAATTAGACTGTCCACAAGTTAGTGCACTTGTGCCTCAAAAGTTTACATGTTAGCCATCTTGAATTGGGGTGGGATTGATGACATCATCATAATCTTCGCAGTTGAGGTGTCCCTACAGTTGTAGCAAATTTGATTCCAATCAGTTAAGCAGTTCACAAGTTAGCTCACTTGTGCCTCAAAAGTTTATGGTTCTACTATCTTGAATCAGGGTGGATGACATCATCACAAACTATACCAGTGAGGTGTCCCTGTGTGTCACTAACTACAACTGTCCCTAATTTGGTTCAAATTAGGCAGTCCACAAATTAGCCTGCTTGTACCTCAGTTGTTCACATGGCCACCATTTTGAATTGGAGTAGATGACATCATCACACACCACACCATTTGGGCATCCCTATGTGTCCCTACAGCTGTATCAAATTTGGTTCAAATCAGTTAGGCGGTTCATAAGTTAGCCCACTTGCGCCTCAAATGTTTACGTGTCCACCATCTTGGATCGGGGTGCATGGCATCATCACAAACTACACCGTTGATAGTGGAGGACACACACAGACACAGAATGCTGGGTGATCTCATAAGCCTACTGGAAAGCAATACTGGAATTACTGGAACAGCAATAATATTAAGTAGATATATAGATTCACAAACAATAATTGTGGACACATGGCAAGGAAATGTTTTATGGTATTTATAACTACACCAGTGGAATATAGGCAATTAAAATAATACACATATAATACAAATATTTTCCCATTGCTAAATTATACCTTTTCTGCTTTCTTGGTTTCTATTTTATTTTGGTATTATTAAGTTTATAAGTGTTGAATGTTTTAATTGTATTTTTGGTTTATTGTGATAAGGATTTTTAGTTCAGTTACTTTGGAGAGCTTTTTTGAGAGCTAAAAGGCAGAGGGGAAAAGTTCCTTTAAAACAAATTAAGTATAAGATAATAGTGATACTATTGTGGCTTTATGCACCTGTGTATATAATGAAGAGTTTCTGTAATCCCTCTTCTTTGAAACATTATGTGGAAGATCTGGGGCTGTTTGTAGCCCCTTACCACAGCTGCAGAAAAATGAATGAGGTGTTAAAGTAAAGACTATGTAGATTTTCTGAAGAATAGTTTGCCAGGTTTAGCAAGGGCATTCCCTACTCATATTATGATGTGCATCGAGGCTCCACTGTAGTGGCTGGATGCATTGTTTGATACAGATGGAAATGTGAGTCTCCACCTGTGGCCACTTGCTGATTGATACACATGCGACTAGAGCTGGATCAGTCCATCAGGGAATCTTAGGACGAACCAAAGGAAGTACTTTTTCCACACAGTGAGTAATTAATCTATGGAATTCTCTGCCCGGGATGTGGTCATGGCTACTAGCTTGATGGCTTTAAAAGGGGCTTAGACAAATTTGTGGAGGACAAATCTATCAATGGCTGCTAGTCTGGTGGCCACCTCCAGCTTCAGAGGCCTCTAAATTACAGTTGCAGGGGACCAACACCTCTTGCCTCTGGGCTTCTCAGAGGCATCTGGTGGACCACTGTGTGAAACAGGATGCTGGAGTAGATGGGCCTTGGGCCTGATCCAGTAGGGCTGTTATGTAGTTTGGTCAAAAAAAGGGAGAAAAAAGCCTGGAACTTGAACAAAGGTCAAAACCGAAGCCAAATTCAGACAGCAGTATGTAAGCCCCCTTAGCCGTTAGAGTTGTCACAGTGCTCTGAAAGCAGTATATACTGGACAGAAGCAAATGAAAAACAGGACCCCTGAATCTGATGGATATGGGTGTGATGGAGCAGGCAGTGCTACAGTCTCTTTTCCTGCTTCAGCAACCCTGAGCCATCACCCTCCACCCACTCCCTGTACTACTATTCTAGCTCTTTCACTCCCATCCTACCCAGTCAGTGTCCTGCACTCTTTGCCCAACCCATCCCAATGTTCCACTCTCTTCACTCATCCTTGCCCCTTTTCCAACACCATACGCCAATTCCCCTGTGACTCAGATCCTCCCTGCTTCAGCTTATTTCCTGGGGCCATTTTCTGCTCAATCTCAAGAGGAGCTCCAGCCAGCTAGAAAAGCTGCTGACATTGGGTAACCAAAGAAAAGGTTAGGGCTTTCCTACAGGCCCTGCTCTTTTCTTCCTCCTACTCCTCTAAACAGCAGCCATAGCTTTTATTGGCAGTGGGAGCAGTGTAAATGAAGGACATCATATTGTTGTTCTGCATGATTATGTATTATTGTACTACTGAACATGTGTAGGGCACATTTAAAAAAAAGAAAGACTAGAGTTGTTGCTGTATTTACATGCCATGAGTTTGGCCTGTTCTGATGCATAAAGGCAAATTATTTGATTAAAGTGAATTACTTTGCTGGCTTCTCTGAGAAGTCAGAGATGCTGCTGTCTTTGATGATTTAGTTCAATCAGATTTCCTGTCAATCTTGTAGTCCCATTTGTATTGACTGAAGTCTTACCACTACATTCGAATGCTGATTTAAAATCAATGGGAGCTTTTTACTTACTGATCAGCATAGAAGATTTGGCCTGCTCTGATTTCAGCCTGGACAAGTTCATTCTTCCAAGGCAACTAGGAATCTCTCTTCCTTAGGCTCTGTCATACTGATGCTGAACCAGTCTGGACACATGGCCAGCATAGCCTATAGCAGCATAGAGCTCATATTATGTATGTATGTATGTATGTGATTTCACTTGTACTTAAGTGATCCACCAGCCTGGGATTACAGGCATGACTCAACATCCCCAGCTGCTTTTTAGCTGGTGATGAAACCTGTTGGATTCTTTTGGATGTTTGAGTCACACTTCAAAACTATAGGCCCATGTAAATTAAAATAATCTGGTTTAAGCAGACAAGAATTTAAGGTGGTTTTCATAAGTGATGCTTTATTGCCTGAAACATTTGTATAGCTTTTTACAAAGTCTGGAAGAACCGTGAGCAGAAGAAATGTGTGGATGAAAAAACCCTTACACAATCAGCAAGGTGCATGGAACAATTAGGCTTTTATATAGTGAACAGATTATCATTCCTGCATGCAGTCTAGGAATGCTGGATCCCAGCCTATCTTGCTGAAGACAGATTATTTTTCATGTTGCATAATATCCTCCTTGGAATGGAAAACATTTTCGCAAATCCTGCATGAGTCTACAAAGACATGTTATTTGTTCTGTCAGATGACAAGGGTATTACGATGACAGTCTTTTTTAAACAAAAAAAGAAAGTTGTCTGGGCTCCCAAAGCACTGTATCTATTTCTCTATTCTGCAAGGGCAGTAGAAATAGGAGTCCTGCCATACTTACTACTGATGCCATATTTCTACCTTGTTTGTGCCAGTTTTAGTTGACGTCATTGTGAAGAGTTAGAGAAGTCACATTGAATAGTGTACTGTGCAGCTTCTTTACTAGCAATGCTGCTAAAGAAGAACATTACTTCATTTTGAGACATATATTGGTGGTTTAAAGATATTCAGCCGCTTAGTTTTCTCTGAAAGGGCTGGCAGAGTCTATACAGTAGGGTCTGCTACTTTCCTTGGCCTTCCATCTTCTTGGGCCCTACATTCTCCTTTTATATTTCCTTGCTGCTTTTACACTACCTTCTAGGTCCTCCTGTTTGCCATACACTTTTATAGGATCTGAATTGTTCAGCCAATGGCAGCCAGCAACCATTGTGACTTTCTCATTCTTCTGCAGCATTAGGACAACTCAACCATCACAGCCAGAAACTTTATCACTGCCATCACCAACCACACCATCGCTTAGTGAATTTCCAATTTAAATTGGGTTGTGTTTTACTAATTTTATTGCAGATCACATACATATTTATTTATTTTATTGTATACACTTCTATACCACCCCAAACTCACATCTCTGGGCGGTTTACAACAAACAAACAAAAAGCTAAAACATTAGTTAAAATAAATGACAACAAATAACTTAAAGCAGTAGTTAAAAATAAATAAATAACATAATACAAATTTAAAAATTACAATTTAAAATTTTGAGACAATATTTTAAAATGATGTTCCCTATATTAGGACATGGTACACAGATATACATGTGCAAATGAAATATGAAGCCCCATAATGAGCCCCATATTGATGACCTCAAAACAGTGGTGCATCAGCTGATAACCTCCCGGCTTGACTATTGCAATGCGCTCTACATGGGGCTGCCTTGGTACGTAGTCTAGAAACTTCAGTTAGTTCAGAATGCAGCACCCAGATTGGTCTCTGGGGCAAACTGGAGAGACCATGTTATGCCTGTTTTGAAACAGTTACACTGGCTGCCAATATGTTTCCGGGCAAAATACAAAGTGCCGGTTATTACCTTTAGAGCCCTGAACGGCTTAGGTCTGAGTTATATTAGAGAACGCCTTCTTCTGCATGAACCCCACCACACATTAAGGTCATCTGAGGAGGTCTGTCTCCAGTTACCACCGGTTCGTTTGGTGGTGACTCAGAGGCGGGCCTTCTCTGTAGCTGCTCCTGGGCTGTGGAATGCACTCCCAGCAGAAAATTGTAATCTGAATTCATTATTGGCCTTTAGGAGAGCCCTTGTTTGGCCTGGCCTTCCAGGGCTTTTACATGACTGAAAAAGCTGTTTTAAATTGTTGCCCTGGTTCTCCAGGGTTTTTTGAATTGTTTAATTGGTTTTGTTCTGTTTTTATAGTTTCTTTTTAACTGTTAACTTGTTTTAATTGTTTTTACCTTGTTGTAAACTGCCCTGAGCCATTTTGGAAGGGTGGTATATAAATTGAATAAAAATAATAAATAAATAAATAAATAAAAAATAAGCCAAACACCAGAAAGAACAAGGAAAACACTTGTTTGCTCCAGATATTACTACAGGTGAATACCCTTAAGTCTATACAATATATGTACCACTTCTTAAATGATATACCACTTCTGTAACCCATAAAAGCCCTATAGCAAGCCATAAGCAAGAGGAAGCGCATATATCGTTAGCATAAAATAGTTGCTGGCTCCCAGGTGTATTTGTGGATGATAGTGTCCCCAGAGTTTTAAATTTGAGTCGTGTCCTTCAGATGGCTCCAAAAACACACGGGCACAGTGCTGTCTAAATTGCTGAAGAATAAGCGTTTAGGACAGATGCAGTGCCAAAAGCCAGCTGCCTCCAGTAAACATTGAAGCCTTTGGAGCACTTCTGACAAATGGAGCCCTAAAGACTTGTGAAGCATAAGATGCAGCCAGCTATGAAGAAACAATCAAACTGGTTCTTAATCTCAGTGGCTCTAGAATGCCTCACTGATCATTTTTAATGAATTACATAAACGGTCTTTTGTAATATTGTGCCTGTGCAGTCTGCATAGGTTAATAGTATTCCTTGCAAGTTCCATTAGACTAAAATGGTATACATCACTGGTCAATCCCTACCAATTGTCTTATAGGAAATGCACTTTTAAAACCAACTCTTTAGCAAAGTTTTGTATTATTCAGCTTTTTCTTTCTTTGACATTTTCATGGATGTCAGCATAAATGTGGCTTGCCCAAAGTAAATGTGCATTGTCAGAATCAGGTACTAATACCTTAATATCACAAGCACACACACCTTGGATCATATCATGCAGTTTCACTTAATGTCACTACTGTTTATTTAGCACAGGCATCCCCAAACTGTGGCCCTCCAGATGTTGCTGAACTACAGCTCCCAGCATCCCTATACACAATTTTTTGTGGCTGGGTATGCTGGAAGTTGTAGTTCAGCAACATCTGGAGGGCCACAGTTTGGGGATGCCTGATTTAGCACATTCGAACTTCTTGTTATTTATTTCATTAGAAACCGCTAGAAAGCACTGATAGCATTATGACCGTTTGCCTGCATAAAATCAGTTTTGTACTTATAGCACGCTGCTTGAATAATATGGATTTTTTAAATTTAAGGATATTCACCTGTAATAATTTCTGGAGCAAACAAGTGTTTTCCTTGTTTCTGGTGCTCGGTTTATGGGGCTTCATATTTCATTTGCACATGTATGAATATAGTACCATGTCCGAATATAGGGTTTGACAAGATGACCCTTGAAGCTCTCAACTCCCAGCTCTATGGTTCTCTTTCTATATTTGTTGCAAGCATTCTCATGACATTGCAGCAGTTAGTGAAGAGGTAGAAAAGGAACCAGATGCAAAAAAAGTCTAAAAGTGTATTATTATTTCTTGTTTACACAGTCAGACAGGTGTTATTGACTGGTTTGTTTTATCCAGACATCGAGTCCTTCCCAAGGACCTGGGATGGCTGAATTTTATTGCCAATGGTTATAGATATCGTCGCAGAATATAGGCTGTTCCCAGTAAAGCTGCTTTTTGTAATTGGCTGATGGTGATTTCTGTGGCCCCTATGGTGTTGAGGTGCTCTTCAAGGTCTTTTGGAACTGCACTCAGGGCGCCAATTACCACTGGGATTATTTTGGTCTTCTTCTGCCACAGCCTTTCAATTTCAATTTGTAGATCTTTGTATTTGGTGATTTTTTCTATTTCTTTTTCTTCTATTCTGCTATCCCCTGGTATTGCTGTGTCGATTATTTTGACTTGTTTTTCTTTCTTCTCGACGACAGTGATATCTGGTGTATTGTGTGGCAGATGTTTGTCTGTTTGTAGTCGGAAGTCCCATAATATTTTTACATCTTCATTTTCTTCAGCTTTTTCAATTTTATGGTCCCACCAATTCTTGGCTACAGGTAGCTTGTATTTTTTGCAGATGTTCCAGTGTATCATCCCTGCTACCTTGTCATGCCTTTGTTTGTAGTCAGTCTGTGCGATCTTCTTACAACAGCTGATCAGGTGGTCCACTGTTTCATCTGCTTCTTTACAAAGGCAGCACTTGCTGTTTGTTGTGGATTTTTCTACTTTTGCTCTTATTGCATTTGTTCTTCGTGCCTGTTCTTGTGCAGCCAGTATTAAACCCTCTGTTTCTTTCTTCAAGTTGCCATTCTTAATCCATTGCCAGGTCTTGGTGATGTCTGATTTTCCACTTATATTGTGTAAATATTGACCATGCAGTGGCTTATTTCTCCATTTTTCTGCTCAGTTCTTGACTTGTTCTTTCTTGTAGGCCTGCTTTGTTTCATTGGTGTTGAATAGTTTCGCGTTCCTGACCATTTGAAGTGCATCTTCTTCACTGTCCTTGATATATTCTTCAAGGCCTCTTTTCTCCTCCTTTACTGTTTGATGGACTTGAAGCATTCCTCTTCCACCTGAGCTGCGAGGGACGTAGAGCCTATCTACCTCACTGCGGGGGTGCAGAGCATGATTGATGGTCATGATTTTCCTGGTCGTACGATCTAGCGTCTCTAGCTCTGCCTGGGTCCAGTCTATTATTCCTGCAGTGTATCTAATAACAAGTATAGCCCAGGTGTTTATGGCTTGTATGATGTTCCCGCCATTGAGTTTGGACTTGAGGATTTTTCTGACTCTCCTGATGTATTCACTGCCTATTTTTCTTTTAACTTCAGTGTGTGCGATGTTATCAGCCTGGAGAATGCCCAAGTATTTTTAAGGTTCTTTCTCTTCCAGGTTCTTGATGTTGCTTCCATTGGGCAGTTCTATTCCTTCTGTTTTTGTTATTTTTCCTCTGTTCATTATTAATGCAGCACACTTGTCTAGTCCAAACTCCATTGCTATATCGCTGCTGAATATACGGACAGTGTTTAGCAGTGATTCGATTTCTGACTGGGACTTTCCATACAACTTCAGATCGTCCATTTACAGCAGATGGTTGATTTTACTGGATGTTTTAGATGTTTGGTATCCGAGGCTTGTTTTGTTTAGTATTTGTGGAAGTGGGGTCATGGCGATTACAAACAATAGAGGGGATAGTGAGTCCCCTTGGAAAATGCCTCTTCTAATGCTAACCTGTCCAAGTGCCTCGCCATTGATTGTTAAGTGTGTACTCCACATGCTCATTGCTTTTTAAATAAATATCTGAATGTTTTTGCTGACACCAGTTGTTTCTAAACATTTTAGTATCCATGTGTGAGGCAATGAATCGAAGGCTTTCTTGTAGTCAATCCATGCAACACTTAGATTTGTTTTTCTTCTCTTGCAGTTTTCTAAAATCATTTTGTCAATCAGCAGCTGGTCTTTTGTGCCTCTGGTGTTCGGGCAATTTCCTTTCTGTTCAACTGGAAGCTGTTTGTTAGTTAATAAGTGTTGCATCACTTCATCTGCTATTATTCCAGTTAATAATTTGAACATGGTTGGCAGGCAGGTTATCGGTCTATAATTACTTGGAACTGCACCTTTTGCTGGGTCTTTCATTATGAGATGAGTTTTCCCAGTTGTTAGCCATTGTTCAATATCACCGCCTTTCATAATGTGATTGAACTGTTTTGATAGTTGTTTATGAAGGCTTGTTAGGTGTTTAAGCCAGAAGCCATGCAATTCATCATCGCCTGGCGGAGTCCAATTTTCAATTTCCTTTGCTCTTTCACTTATTAATTCTGGTGTTATTATTAGATCTTGCATTTGTTGGTTACATTTTTTGACCTCTTTCATCCAGCCTGCTTTTTTATTATCATCTATTGGATTGTCCCATAATTTCCCCCAGAATTGCACTGTTTGTTCTTTATTTGGTGTTTCTATGTTTCTTGCAGTTTCTCCTTCTGTGCTTTGGTAGAAACGTCTCTGATTAGACTGGAATTGGAGATTCTGCCTGTGTTGTGTAATTCTGGCTTCATAGCTGCTAATCTTCTTTGACACTGCTGTTATTTGCTGCTTTATTATTTCCAGGACTTCTCTAATTTTCCTTGAATCGAGGTGGTATTTTTGGATCAGATACTGTTGGGTGTTTTCATTCTTCAGCTTCTTGTCTTTCATATCTTTCAATTTACTAGCATCTGATCAAAGCCTGGAGATTTTATTTTCTAATTGAATCTTCCATTTAGGTGATGTACTGCTTACTTTTTTTACAGGTCCACTGATCTTATATCCGAGTTCTTGTGTTGTTATTGTTGCTGCACTGTACATTAGTTGGTTTGTTTCTTGCAAATTATTGGTTGTTATTTCTGCAAGTGCAGCGTTGACATCTTTTAATGCCTGAGCAAGTTGTTTTTTGGCAACTGTTTTTAGACCGGGAAGTCGAACCCTGGTGGTTGTTTGGTTCATGTGCTCAGTTATTTTTTGCTTTAGTTCTTGTTGCTTTTCTGTTAAACGGCATTTGGGTTTTTGAGGTGAAGGCAAAGGGGCGGTTGCCTGGTTTTGATTTTGAAACTGTTCAGCAACGGTGGTATCCTCTATTTCCAACACCTCCTCCATCTGCGCCTGAGCAACTGCTTCAGTTGGTGGTAATTCTTCTTCCATATCTTGAGCCTGTGTTGCTCTTTGCAGTTCTTCCAGCTCAACTCCTGTGAATACTTTATTTCTTATTATGAATCTTCTGTGGTCTGCTAGCCTTTGTTCTGTTATTTCTGTATCTGGATGCTTCTCTTTCCAAATCTGGTACATTCTTTTTAAATAACCTCTTCTAGTTGGACTAGACTTGTAATAGCAGATCATTATTTCCTTGTTGGCATTTTTTGTATATTTTTTTCGGTTAAGCGATGTTTCTTCCAGTAGCTTTGCTGTCTCCAGCCCTGGTTGCTCAACTGAAGATCCTGAGTCCTGTAGCCCACTTGCCACCAGATGTCCAGGGACTATAGCACCTGTCGTGGTCCTTGTTGACCCGGGCAACGACCGATCCGGTATAGATTTATTAAAGTTACGTCTCACCATATTGTTGATGGCAGAGGCACTCTTTGTCTGGCTCCTCTGGTGAGACCTGTCCAGTATGGTTGGACCTCTGGCATAGCTCTCACCTTCCTCAGAGCACGCAAGCCCCACAACCACGCCAAGGTAGTGCCTCACTGGGGTATGATTAATAATAATAATAATAATAATAATAATTTGATTTCTATACCGCCCTTCCAGAAATGGCTCAGGGCAATTTACACAGAGAAATAACAAACAAATAAGATGGCTCCCTGTCCCCAAAGAGCTGGCAATCTAAACAGAAACATCAGATAGATACCAAAAAAGCACAGGTAGGCTGCTTAATCCCTATTGACTTTAGTGGTGATTAAGCAGCCTAATTGAATGATTGCAGCTATTATAGGCAGCATGAGTGTTTGGGAATACCTGTTACAAGCAAAGAAGGGCTCTCTGGCAACAATTTGTACTTTACCCATATTATAGCTGCTGAGCACACAAAACTGCTGCAGCAGTTTTGAAATTTATTTATTTTCCATATTTACATGCTACCTTTCATCCAAATACATTTATGTTTACATTTACAGATACATCTTTACATTTATATCCTGCTCTTCCTCCAAGGAGCCCAGAGCAGTGTACTACATACTTGAGTTTCTCCTCACAACAACCCTGTGAAGTAGGTTAGGCTGAGAGAGAAGTGACTGGCCCAGAGTCACCCAGCTAGTTTTATGGCTGAATGGGGATTTGAACTCGGGTCTCCCCGGTCCTAGTCCAGCACTCTAAGATGGTTTACAGACATCAGTAAAGCATAATGGTCAACTTTCTAACAAAGCACTGATGTTCTGGGAGATGCATCAATTCTGCAGATGGGATTGATAAACAAATCCCTGGCACTTCCATGAGGGGGAGGCAAATTTCAGTTATCTTCCTGTTCTTCAGAAGCCCTCTGTGTCATTCAAAAATATGTCCTCAAGAGCCATGCAGCACTCAGGGATGTGAATGGGCCAACTCGCCACCGGTCAATTGGATGTGACCGACTCGCCGCAGGGAACAACGCAACTCCCCCCTGCAAGCTCATCCTGTCACTTTGGCTTTCAATCCGGAGGGGACAAGCAGGAGGGAGGGGAGAGGAAGCTAAACTTCCACGTACCACCCACCAAAGCATGTCTTTCACATTCTGCAGTGGAAGGAAGTATCTCTCTGCATTCCTACCTGTGGGAGGAATGAACAAGAGACTGGGCTGTAGTCTGGGCTGCATTATCTGCATGTTGAAAACTGGCATATCTCCTAGCATCCTCCCCATATCATTTATCTCTTCTGGGCTGCATTATCCCCATGTTGAAAATGGGCATATCTCATAGCATCCTCCACTTATAGAACACAGTCTCTTTTGGGACACTGTGGGGTTTCAAAATAACCACACAATTGTCAAAACATGCTTGTATTAGTGTGGCGTTAGACTGTCTAAGAATCTCTCTGCATTCCTACATGTGGGGTTGTGCCTCATGAGAATGGAAATGTCTGGTGCGGATCAATTTCCCCACTCTGTTTCTGGGCCCAGCCCTGTACAACTGCCAGAGCTTGGATAAGTGTATACATGCTCAGGCTTCTAGCTGTCTGCAAGTCCACAGTATAATTGTTACTGACTCCGGAACAGTATTATGATCAGAACGCCATATTGTATTGTTGTTTTTAATTCTCTGCAGGAAAGTACATGTAGGAATGCAGGGAGATTCTTAGACAGTCTAACACCACACCAAATACAAGCATGTTTTGACAATTGCGTGGTTATTTTGAAACCCCACAGTGTCCAACAAGAGGATGTGTTCTATATGGGGAAGATGCTAGGAGATATGCCAGTTTTCAACATGCGGATAATGCGGCCCAGATGAGAGAAGTGATGTGGGGAGTATGCTAGGAGATATGCCAGTTTTCAACATGAGGAATATGCAGCCCAGATGAGATAAGTGATATGGGGAGGATGCTAGGAGATATGCCAGTTTTCAACATGCAGATAATGCAGTCCAGAATACAGCCCAGTCTCTTGTTCATGCAAAACTAAATTAATAGATAAAAGCCTAACAGTCTGTACAATCCTTCAGAGTGAATGATTGGGATGGCATCTTGATATCTTCTCTGCCATGTAAGCAATTTTATGCTGGGCAATAGGCTGCAGTGAGTTGTACTTTCCTGCAGAGAATTAAAAAACAACAATACAACATGCACACACACCTTGGTCAGGAAATCTCCTCCTAAGAGTTTTGCTAAACAATTCAAAATTCAGCTACACACCAGATCCCTCAAGTGTTCTGTTAATATCCCTGGGATACACATAAGGTAGTCTGCTTTAATAAGAGAACTCAGCAGCAAGGTCTGCTGCTGCTTTGGGGAGACATGTAAAGGGGCAATATGAGGAGGAAAATGGCAGCTTGCCTGCTCCAAAGCTCTGGTGCAGGCTTCGCACCTGACATTTCACTTCTCATGAGGCACAACCCCACAGGTAGGAAAGCAGAGAGATTCTTTCTCCCACTGCAGAACGTGAAGGACATGCTTTGGTGGGTGGTAGGTGGAAATTTAGCTTCCTCTCACCACCTTCTCGCTTGTCCCCCCGGATCGAAAGCCAAAGTGACAGGACAGGCTTGGGGTGGGGGTGGGGAGATGCATTGTTCTCTGCAGCGAGCTGTCTCTTTGGCGAGTTTTCCGCATCCAATTGACCGGCAGTGAGTAGGCCACGGCGAGTTGTCATAGACCCCTCAGGGACACATTTTTGGTTGACAGAGGACTTCTGGGGGAAGAGGAGATCATCAAAATTTACACACACACACCCGGCATGAGCACCAGTACTGCATTAGACTGGAACTCATCCGCATTACAAGAACATCTGACAGAGCAAATGCACTTTGTTAGCTAGGATGTCAGGTAATAAAACCACATTAAAAACCATCCAGCATCAAAACCAGTATCAAGGGAATAAGCAATTCCACAGCCAAAGAATCCAAGAAAAGAGAAGGAGATTGACCACCAATAAATGCTTCTATCCTATTCGCTCTAATGCGATTTGCTCAGTCCACCAGTGATTCATTGCTCTGGATGTTAGCCATTATCTGGAGGGCATGGGTGATACTGGCCAGATCTGCTTTCTCAAACTGTACAATTAGTTATACATTACAAAAAAATGAGCATTTTATGAGAAAAAAGCATTTTATTTATTTTAAATACTTAGCTATGATCATGCTATGTATTGTGGCAGCTCCAAATGTTTAGCCGTGGAAGTCCTGATTTTATTTTAATATTCAACATTTTAAAGACCCGGTTAAAACACTGTACAATTTCCAGCAGTTTAGGTACTCCTCAATCCAGTTCAAGCCAATATACTTGAACCTTGGGTTAGGGTGGTATAAAAATGAATTAAATAAAATAAATAAATAAACCCAGAAGGAATATTTCCTTTCCAGAGCCTGTGAATACATTAATTAGGGCATTTTTTTTCTACATCAATTTTTGTTATTATGTAAATCCATTGGTGTGTAGGACAGCTTGAATTTTCTCCCCTTCAGGCATTTGCATCAAAGTAGTGCAACTGAGCCAACTTGAAAAATGTGTTAAGCTGAAGCCCTCAAATGGGGGTGAATCTAGCTGTAAGTTGTGTTGACCTGCTGTAGAAAGCACAAGTATATACTGCCTTTTCTTTAATAAAATAGCCATGAGGATGGTGCTTGAGAGCTTTGATTATAATTTAAATATTTCTTTTTTAATACAAAATGTCCAGTTTGAAATAGTGACATGAATGCATGTTGTATCTGGAATTAGTATTAATATGAATTCTTTTCCAACTGTTCTATCCAGGAAGTACAAGACATTCATTTTAATACAATTCAGAATAATTGGAATATTTTACAGGCCCAATATTTAATAGTAATTACTCTTCACTTCTATGTGCCAACAGTATTTTCTTATTTATTTACAAAGAATATTTCTCCATTCTGCCCAAGGCAATATAGCTTCTGGAGGTTCTGTTTACAAGATAGAATTCCTTTTATCCCAATCCAGCCTCTGGATTCCTTATGTGGAACTGTAGCGACTTAAAGCCTTTGTCTCAGAGCAAGCTCACATGAGGGAAAGAAATGCTGAATCATCCGTGCTGAGCTGCCTAGCTAGGCTTCTTCTAAAACTATTCTGAATTATCCGTAGGTTCAAAATGCTGCTATCACCATCCCTCTTATCAACTGAGCTTGAACCTCACTGGGCTTGGGGTGGAATCCCAGGGAAAACTCTCTTTATTTTGCCCAGGGAAAACTTTTTTTATTTTGCTGTTGGATAAATAAAAAAAATCTTCCACATGCAAGCCTACATGTGGTGTGAAAACTGATAGCTGATGAATGTTTGAGGACATGTTTGCACCAGAGAATCCCCCTTCGCCCCCCCCTTTCCTGAGTTAAAAACCAACTCAGAGAGGCTTGTAAAAAAAGAACTTAAAAAGCCAGTTATATTCCGTTACTACGGACTGCTTCTGTCTGAGGCTTTCTCAGCTTTTAGATACAGTAAAGAATACTTAGTAGGGTTACAAAAATAGGTTGTCTTAATGCATGCTTAAATGTTTATAAGGTCTTTTGCAACTATCTAGGTAGGATGGGCATAGGCTAGTGTTTCTTATTTCAATTATGTTGCAGGTAAACTACTATAGAACAGTATCCAGAATATGCAGAGCATACACACCAAAGAAATATAACATCCCTAATGCAAAGTCTGACTAAACAAACCTTTTCCTAGACTAAGCTTCCGTTTCCCTTGAACTCACCAAACTCCTGATGAGACTTCAAGCCTCCTGTAATTTGATCTTCCCAGGGTTTAGTTATCCTCCTGCAGCCAATCTTCATGGCCACATGTCCTTCTGTGCACCTCCAGCCTATTATTTATTTATTTATTTATTTATTTGAAACATTTAATATACTGCCTACTCCAACGACTCCAGGCGGTGTACAAAAACATGCAAAAAAAAGACAACATTAAAAATTACATTCTAAGTTAAAAACTAAAATCTTTTTCCAACAAAGAACTCCCTTCTTCCTGGCAACAGCTGTCTAGGTCCCACCCACCTGTTGTGTTGATTGGCTGAGCCCTGGAGTTCACCATCCTGTCAGTCAAGACAGGGTTCACTTCCACTCCTTTAGAGAGAGGGGAGATTGGTCACTGCAAGAACAGTGGAAACATATTTTTCCAGTTGTGGGCAGGGTTAGCAAATGCTCAGAGCTAGCTGCCATATATGAATGTGTGTACATGTTGGACTTCCCTCCTCCTTCATCCAGGAACTTCAGCTGGCACAGCTGTTGTAATACAGGATATAATTTTAGGGTTCCCACAAAAGAAGGCTGGCATTGCATGAAGTTGCAAACCCCACAATGATGTCTAGAAATGGGTCTGGTATTTCATATGCGAACAATTTCTTTATTCCAATGCACAACACAGGTATAAAGAAAATTGTATAGTACCTTTTAGATGGAGTGGGAGCAGCTGGGGAAGGAGTATACTTATGCTTTTTCTTTTTAACTCAGAAGCCCCCAGTTTATTAGGAAGATCAGGGTTCAAAGCCTTAGTTAGCTGTGAAGCTTATTTATAGGCGGCCTTAGGTAATATCACTCAACATAAGCTACCAAACAGGGCTGGGAGGAGGATAACAAAGGATAACATCAGATACACTCTTCTGCATTCCTTGAAGACAAGGTGGGATAAAAACATAAGAAATAAATGTAACAAAGCTTTAGTATGTGTAACTGAAGCAATGGCATATTCTTCTCCTGCTTGCCCTGCCTTCATTTTCCTTCCCTTTCTCTGCTGTTTCTCTTGTGTTGGTGCCTAAATTGTAAACATCTCAGGGAAGGGACCTGAATCCTCATTCTTTGTACAGAAACATGTACATGGATGCCACTGCTGTATATAAACAAACCTTTCATAATAATGCTTAGGATTTGGAAAGCTTTGGAGTGTTCAAAATATGTCAAATACATATTCTTAGGGTCATTACAAGCCTAATGACAACCCTAATGACAATCCTAATGGGACCAGTGCCTTTTAATTTATTCATAAACGATCTAGAAGTAGGTGTAAGCAGCGAGGTGGCCAAATTTGCAGACAATACCAAATTCTTTTGGGTAGTGAAATCCAAACTGGATTGTGAGGAGCTCCAAAAGGATCTCTCCAAACTGGGTGAGTGGGTGATAAAATAGCAAATGTGGTTCAGTTTTGGCAAGTTCAAGTGATGCATATTGGGACGAAAACCTCCAACTTCAAGTATACATTGATGGGATCTGAGCTGTCGGTGACTGACCAGGAGAGGGATCCTGGGATCGTGGTGGACAGCTTGTTTAAAGTGTCGACTCAATGTGTGGCAGCTGTGAAAAAGGCCAATTCCATGCTAGGGATCATTAGGAAGGGGATTGAAAATAAAACGGCTAGTATTCTAATGCCCTTATACAAAACGATGGTGCGGCCACACCTGGAGTACTGTGTACAATTCTGGTCACCAAATCTAAAAAACGACATTGTAGAACTGGAAAAGGTGCAGAAGAGGGCAACCAAGATGATCAGGGGCCTGGAGCACCTTTCTTATGAGGCAAGGCTACAGCACTGAGGCCATTTAGTTTAGAAAAAAGGCGACTGCGGGGAGACATGATAGAGGTCTATAAAATCATACATGGTGTGGAGAAAGTGGAGAGAGAGAAATTCTTCTCTCTCTCACATAACACTAGATCCACGGGTCATCCCATGAAATTGCCAGAAAATTTAGGACCAGCAAATGAAAGTATTTTCTCACACAATGTATAATCCACTTGTGGAATTCTCTGCCACAAGATGTGGTGACAGCCAACTACCTGGAAGTCTTTAAGAGGGGTTTGGATAACTTTATGGAGGAGAGGTCTATCAATGGCTACTAGTTGGAGGGCTGTGGGCCACCTCCAGTTTCAAAAGGCAGGATGCCTCTGAGTACCAGTTGTAGGAGAGTAACAGCAGGAGAGAGGGCATGCCCTTAACTCCTGCCTGTAGGCTTCCAGTGGTATCTGGTGGGCTACTGTGTGAAACAGGATGCTGGACTAGATGGATCTTGGGCCTGATCCAGCAGGGCTGTTCTAATGTTCTAACATCTCTGTAAGATAAGTCAGTGGCTGGCATCCTGACTAATGAATCACTTGTGTACTGAGCAAAGTTGTGCCAGGATAAGAAGATTGCATTGTTGCACTAAAAATGAAGATTTGTGGAATTACACCGCAGTGTGTTTGTGCAAAAGTTCCCTTTAAAATGAAGGAGGCATGTTGCAGATTGTGCAATCGTTGCACAAGTGCAAGCATGTTTGCAGTAGTGCAACACTACTTGTCTGGAATGCAAGCTCCAGATGTAGCTCAAGAAGTTAATGTAACTTCTTTGCACTACTGCAGTGTCCTTCCCCAAGTGCTTTGTATGCTAGTGGCTGACATGATACACAGTGTCCTAGTGCAGCAGTGCTCTGTGTCAGGGCTGCTGTGGATGTAAATGAGTAGTTAGGAACATAGGAAACTGCCTTATACCGAGTCAGACCACGGGTTCATCTAGATCAGTATTGTCTACACAGACTGACAGCAGCTTCTCCAAGGTTGCAAGCAGGAGTCTCTCAGCCCTATCTTGGAGACACCAGGGAAGGAACTTGGAACTTTCTGCATGCAAGCATGCAGGTGCTCTTCCCCGACCGGCCCCATCCCCTGAGGGGAACATTTTCGTGTTCACACATATAGCCTCCCATTCAGATTCAAACCAGGGCAGACCCTGCTTGGCAAAGGAGGCAATTCATGCTTGCTACCGCAAGATCAGTAGTGCTGCCACTTGTTCTCAATAGCAGTAGGGTTGCCCACACATCCACAACTGTCCTGGCATGGAACATTCTGGCACCAGAACTCTGTGCATCATGTCAACCATTATTATTCTCCCTGTATTGCAGATGTGGCACTAAAGATGAGAGGCTGGCTGGCCTAAGACCACCTACAACTGAAGTTTGTGATAGAACAGTAGTTATAAATCAAATATATGAAACACACACACACACACACACACACACACACACACACACTTAAATACTTTGGAATTGGACTACATTGATCTAGATGTCTCAAGTATCCAATGGAATGGTTGATTTTAAAAGAAGTTAAAAAAAATGTTCTGATTGATTCCCAGAATCTAAAAAACAGTGCTTTCATTCTCAGCACACAATGTTCTGAGATGGGTACATATCAATTACTGATAATAAACTTTTAAAAAGGGAATCTGTAAGACCTAGACAAGAACTGGCATATGATATTAGTAGAGGTAAATGATACTTCAATTTAGTCCTATGAAGCCCTTTTCACATATTAAAGACCTGTCCAATTATCTTCTGATAACAGTACCAGCCTTTTTCTTGCTAGTCATTCTCTACAGTGAGATGCTATTTGATGCCAGCATCACTGAAAATAACTTGCCTCTTCTGAACAGTCATTTCCACTGAAGAAATGAAAAGGCTAAATTATCTCAATTTGCTGACATGAATGTTATAAAGAACAATTCAGTAATCAAAAAACCTTTGGTTTAAGATGCGAGTTAAGATGCATTTTCACTCGTGTTCTAAAAAGAATGGAAATTGCAAGTTAAGAGGCCCATCTTAACTTACACATCATGATCAGCCTCCTGGATGATCTATACCAAGGAATCGATAGAGCAAGTGTGACTTTGCTGGTTCTTTTGGATTTCTCTGTGGCTTTGGGTACTATTGACCATGGTATCCTTCTGAATTGCCTGAGGCAGGGTTTCTTAACCTTGGGCCCCCAGATGTTGTTGGACTTCAACTCCCAGAATCACCAGACATGGCCTTTGTGACTGGGGATTCTGGGAGTTGTAGTCCAACAACATCTGGGGGTTCAAGGTTAAGAAACCCTGGTCTGAGGGATTTGGGAATAGGAGTTACTGCAGTGGTTCCATTCCTATCTCTCAAGTAGATTTCAGATGGTGTCACTAGGGGATAGTTGCTCTGTGATATGAGAGGTATTGTATGATGTCCCTCAGGGCTCCATCCTATCCCCAATATTTTTTATCATCCGCTGGGTGAGATCATCGGGATTTGGAGCAGAGTGTTCTCAATGACATCATCATTAGGAAATGGCATAGCTCCTCTAAGTGCCTACCTTCATGCAGTAATGGAGTGGATAAGGGATAATAAATTGAAGCTGAAACTAAGAAAGAGGTAACTAATTATAAGGGGACATAATTTGAGGGATGCAATAGAACTTCCTGTTCTGGAAGGGGTTGTACTCTATTAACTTTTTAACTCTTTCTATTAACTTTGGTTGATACAACAGCTGCATCCATTCCTTGAAGATAACGATATCAAAACTGTGGTGCACTCACTGGTAACTTTTCAGCTTGCCTCCCCCCCCCCCCCAGTTTAAGGTAATCAGGAAAGGTCTGTCTCCAGTTGCCACCCACTCAACTGGCAGCAACTCCAGATTGGGCCTTCTCTGTAGCTGCTCCTGGGCTCTGGAATGCACTCCATATATGGATATTAAAGGCTTAAGAGGCGCTTCTTTAATCTGACGTCAGATGTGGGGGCGTGGTCTGGCTGAACGGAGCCTTGAGGCTCCGTTCAGCCCAGGACAAGAGAGTTGCCTTTTAACTGCCGAAGGGGCTGCGCGGCCCCTTCGGCAGTTAAGTTAAGGCTGGCGCTGCTTTCTCAGCACAGCCCAGGAGTGGCTCTTCCCTGCCTCTTGCAGGGAAGAGCCGCTCCTGGGCTGTGCTGGGAAAGCAGCGCCAACCTTAACTTAACTGCTGAAGGGGCCGCGCGGCCCCCGCTCGGGAGCTAAACTAGCCTCCCCCATCTGATGTCAGATGCGGGGTGTGTGTCGGGGCCATGAAACGCAGCCCCTGATTGGTTGGTGGCCCGGGTTGTTTGAACCTGTTGGCCAAATGGTGGCTCCGCCCCGAAGACCACTTTAATGCACAATGCATTTAAAAAAAAAAAAAAATTTAACCAAACTTGAGCAAACACATTTCGTTGTTAAAACATAATTCTCAATGCTCCCTCTCAAACAGCTGGAAACTCTTGAGCTTAAATACAGCAACTGAAACTAAATAATCAATCCAGGAAAAGGGGATGGAGGAGGAGGTGATGACACTGCGGAACCTTTTAAAAGACCCTTTTATAGACAAATGAATTTCATTGCCTCTTTCATTTCTTCCCTAACATTAAGAGTTGGCTGCAGCTGTTCAGTGTACATTACTTCTTTAATCTTATGCCTAGCTGTATTTTCTTCTATAGCCAAAATAAACACTTTTGTTTGCACAACTCCTCCTTCATGTTTTTCCTTCATATGCCTTGCCCAGGGTTTCAACCGGTTTTTATTATGTTGCATGTCTACCAAATGCTCTTTATACCTTTATAGCAGGGTCTTCCTGTCTCCCTGACGTAAAAGTCCTCACATTCCAGACTTGCAATTTTATGCACTGTTCCTTTAATTTGGCAACTACTCTCTTCCTTCTCACAAATCAAACAATGCCCCCTCTCTCAGATTTATTGTCATAAAGCCTAGACCTTAATAGGTGCTGCTTCAGATTCATGGGTGCTGTACACACCACATTAGCCTTCAGGCCATGTTTTCCCAAGATCTTTTGTGTTTGCCAGGTGAATCTGTCTGTCACATAAGGAACTTTGAGTATAAATAACTTTCTCAAATGTTGTATTTGTATATTCATTCATGGGGACCTTATAACCATTCCTTCTGACTAATTCTTCAGCTTTCCTCTTGGAAAACTCCACCTGCTCATTAGATGAGACTCCCATCTGAGTCAGATGTTGAAAGAGCAGCTAGTGAGGAATGTTATTCAGAGAGCTGTGGGAGTCTCATCTAATGAGCAGGTGGAGTTCAGTAATCCCACGTCATGATTATTCAGCAGTGAATGACACAACAAGAAGCAGGTAATCAGTACTTCATTTTTTAAAAAACACATACACAAACAACAATGATAATTTTTTTAAAAATGCTTTAACAACTGTGTCCAAATCTACAGATTCTCCTCCCAGAAAATTCCAATAAACCTCACAGTTCTCCTGCTTGATTTAATTCCCTTCAAGATGGTCTTATCAGCAAAATAGTGGTAGGCATTAATCCAATCTGACTGAAATAGCAGGCCTAAACCCTCTGAATTGCACCTTTTTATATTGGCACGGTTGTGCCAGTATAGTTAGGACAGAGAGCATCCCACCATTAAAAGCCTAGAACATTCTATTGTTTATAAAATCAAAACCATTATTCCAATCTGCCCGGCCATCAGCACACATTCACTAGGTGACAAGAGACAGCTCTCCCGCAAATGTGGTGAAGATCTGTTGAAAAATGGTGTAGATAGAGCAGTTTAAAGCTTTTCTCTTTTGAGCAGTTAATTGTTTAACTATAGAATTAACTCAGCTTTATTAGATTATTCCAGTGTCTGTCTAAAGTGCATAAAAATCACAACACACTTTAGATGGGGGCTTGCGCTGCATTTTGATCTCCATTGCAAACCTGACCGATTTTGCTGTTATGCCTCTCACAGCATCTGGATTACAATTTAAGGGAGATAATGTAACTGTATCTTTTCCTGTCTGCAAAAAACATACGTGTGTGTGTGTGTCTGTGTCTGTGTCTGTGTCTGACCTGACCATACTTACTGAATGCAGCATTCTAGGTTGCATTTCTTTTTCATTCCCGGGAACATTGCAATTTGGAAAGGCCATAAAAGATAATTGTAATAGTCAATCCTTCCATAATACAGAGCACCTAAGACAATTTCATTGATTCCCCCGCTCACAACAATACTCCAGTTTTCTCTTGTGATTATTGAGATTGATTGTCTTTACCTTGCTATGTAAAAGTCATCATTGTGGAACAGAATCTGTGGCAGAGGATAAGAGAAGAACAGTTCATCTTCCTTTGTAAATGATCTCCTGGTAGGGCATGAAACATTTCTATTGACTGTAGGGAGCTTGGAAGTTTTGCTAGGGTGTAAAAAAACACCACATGGCTCTGTGCTCGCCAGGAGTTGACACCGACTCAATGGCGCAACTTTACCTTTAAAAAGCACTGAGGATAGAGATACAACTCCTTGTGAGACTAAGATCCGGCTCTTAACCTTGGTTGAGGTCATAGCACAAGGAGTCAAATTGCTTCCTGAAGGGCTGACACTGTGTATTGTTAGGACAAATCTGCTGTTTTCATTACTCTAACATGGTGCTGTGCAAACGCCCATTGTGAAATGCACATTTCCCCTTAAATTGTCATGAAAAGGAAATCTGATTCCCAGTGTGATGGTGAACAATTAATCAAACACTATAAGTTATAATGCAGAACAAAGCTTTGCCAATATTTCTGTTGTCTGCTGCCTCTTGATTTTTGAATTCATACTCCACACATATTGGTAACTTAACTGATTTGTTCACACAGCTCTGTACAGTTTCCTGACAGAGCTCTCAGCACACGCCTACTGTGAAAAGAGAGAAAGGAGAGTGTCTTGAGGCTGGGTTCTGTTTAAGGGGACAGTAAAAAGTTAGTTCACTGTGCCTGAATTCAACACCGTGACAGCAGACACACTTTTGAATTTTGCTTCCTGCTAGAGTGGGATGGGATCAAGTGAATGTTTGTTTAATCATCTGCAGGCCGATTGCCTTTTAGACACTATTCCCTGTCCTTGGGATCTAGTGTCAGTTCTTCTATATGCTTGGGAGATCAGAAGCTTCATTTATAGTTTGAGACCTGTAAATCAGATCAGTATCAGCAACACTGGCTCTTTCTGTCCCTGGGCTCTCAATGTCCATGATTATTTTGGTGCTTGATCTCATGGCTGCTGCTAGTCTGCTGTCACACCCTGTAGGCTCCTCCTGCCTATGTACGTTAAAATAGAGCAGGAACTCTGGGCCTTACGTGTCACATAGGGTAGTATATATCCCCCCCCCAAAAAAACTACAAGTTCTAGAGTTTTCAGTACAAGGCAACGGCATGCCCACTTTTTCTTTCTTAGAGGAGGAGCTGTGTCTGCTGCTCACTGTCCAGAGTGTTGCTTGTACTTTTCTAATATGGCTTCTGATCTGCTTCAGCAAATCCCAAGGAATCATACAAGATCTGGACCCCATGTGGACACATAGTTCCCGGGAAATAAGTCCCAGTGTGGATGTCCACAACGTTCTCAAGCAAGATCTACATTTTACCCTTATGTTTTTCTTCATGTGAGATTGCATCTCAGACCATGACCAAATGTACCCATTCCCCTGTCCCCCACTTAGGCCATGGACAGAAACAAATGAGAAATCTTTTTCTTAGTATTTATGTACATATTTAAGATTTTGCTTTTTAAAGGTTATTTATGTACAGGAGACCTTTGTTATCTGCAGTTTCACGTAGCCGCAGAAGGGTCTTAGAAACCCAGTTTCTTTATCCAAGGCATGAAATATAGGTGATCCATGGTTCCTCAGTGGTCAGAAATGACTACCAATGTCATTTCCAGCTGCCATTTTGAAGCGCAGAGCCATTTTTTAAAAAAAGATTTGAAACGAAAAATAGGATTTGGGGGACATACCTGGTAGGCAAGTGCACAAAACCGGATTCAACCCATACTGGACATGTCCGGTTTTCGCACCCCTGAATGGGGGTGACCAGGGTCATCACACAAATGGCCCATGTACATGTGCAGTGGCCCAAAAATGGCCTCCATGCGCACAAACAGGGCCAAAATGGCCCTGAAATGGGCCAAACCAGCCCATGGGGAGAGGAGGGGAGGCCAATGGGGGGAAGAGGGAGAGCCTCTGGATACCCCCCACGTGGCCTCAACAGAACCGGAAAAACCCTCAGCGGCATTATGTCAACCTTCTTAAAAAAACTAATTTATTGGCACCTGGCACCCCCGAACTGGGTCCAAACAGGCTCGGGGGGTTGGCTCGACCTTGAGCCGAACCAGGCCTGGTTCAGTTCAAGGTTGAGCCTTTGAACTGAACCAGTTTGAGTTCAAACCAGCTTGAGATCGAGCTGGTTCACACATCCCTAATACCTGGAGAACAAGGTACTATGCTTTTCTGCCTCACTCCCTGCATTTTTAGTTTTTTTTTAGCTCAGGGACTCTAACCCCCGCAATCCCAATAAACTCAAGGTCTTGTTATTCACAGTTTTATTATCCGCGGAAATTGGAAGGAACAGAACCCCCATGAATAATGATGGCTACCTGTATTGCCTTTCAAAAAGTTCCCACTTGCGATTTACGAGTACAAAACTGAGGTGATATCATTGCTGCAAACGTTATAATGAAAGTGACATAAAGTGCATAACGTCATGAGATCATGAAAATCCATTAGATAAAAGGGGGAATTACTCAAATGGTCCAGTTGTTGTTGTTGTTGTTATTTTGTTTTCACATTTTATATCCCGCTCTTCCTCCAAGGAGCCCAGAGCGGTGTACTACGTACTTAGGTTTCTCTTCACAACAACCCTATGAAGTAGGTTAGGCTGAGAGAGAAGTGACTGGCCCAGAGTCACCCAGCTAGTTTCATGGCTGAATGGGGATTTGAACTCGGGTCTCCTCGGCCCTAGCCCAGCACTCAAACCACTACACCACACTGTTACTTTCCAATTGAAAGTAAAAGGGCAAGTTAGGCAATGAGGCTATTCACACGATGGGAGAAAATCAGGCTCGTGGAGGCTAGCCCGATTTCCTCCCATTGTGAGAACCACCAGGCTTGGCTGCAAGACCGGTGGTTCTTAAATGGGTCACCCACTTAAGTAGCCCGGCACGTATTTATTCATTTATTTATTATTTAATGCATTTTTATACCACCCTAACCCAAGGTCTCAGGGTGGTGTACAACAAATAAAAACAAAACATTAAAATCAATTAAATATTAAAAACAGCTTAAAACAAATCAATAAATAATCCAGAAGTTAAAAAATTACAAAGTCAAAAAGCTAAAAGTCCTGGGTAAAAAGATAAGTCTTTAGAGACTTTTTAAAAGCTGCTAGAGATGGGGAGGCTCTTATTCCCACTTAAACCAGGTTTGTGGAGCGAGCGCTCTGCAAACCTGGTTTTTCTGATCATGAGTTGCCATGGCACGGCTCCATGCCGCAGCAACTCAGGAGGAGACCCCTGGAGGGGAGGAGAAACTCAGGGGTCTCTCCAGCACCTGCTGGCTCCATAACAGAGCTGGCAGTCATGTGGGCGGCTGACCCAGACCCAACTGCAGGATTGTCTGCAGGGAGAGCGGGCTAAGTCCACTCTCCCCACTAACCCTGACGAGGCAGTTCCCACTGATTGTGGGAACCGCCTCAGAGTCTAACATCCTTCTAATTTCAGTGGAACTACTTTTAATTTCAATGGGACTACTTCATGTCAGTCAGTGTTTTATTCCTATACCTTACCCATAATGCATAGAGCTACCACAAGTGAAGTCACTTCTAGGGTGTCTAATGAGTTTCTTCTGAATGCATCTGAATTCCCTACTCTGGTTGATATGGCATAGATGGCCATAAGAGCAAGGATAACACCTAAACATCTTGCCTTTGTAACTAGAAAGTGAAAAAGTGATTTTACTCATTCCTGTGTTAAAGGAAGAACAACTACATTGACAATGGATTTCCTTTCCTTCAACTGACTAAGGAAGAAATGTTCCTCATGGTGATTTGTTCCTTGGCTCTTAAATGCTCTTCACTAGCCAGATTATCTCTGTCTCATTAGGACAGACTGTGTCTTGGTTCAGTGGCTGCAGAAAATTGATACTACTTGGCATCATATCTCCTCTAAAGCCAAACAAAGTTAATAAAGAAATGCAAGGTTTTCTAGGAGTAGTACTCCATGGAGATCTGTGTTGAACTGTGATTTGAATGTTTACCTTAAATTATCTTTGTGATTTGTTATTTTTATCTTTGTGGTTTGAACCAAAAATATTTCTGCTTTGAAAGGGCAGCTCCAGCTTCCTTAGAGATTTTGAAACTCTAAGCAAGATTAATATGAATTGTATCCTTCTGTAGAAGTTCTTCAGGCCCCAGTGATGCCTGAGTCATGCAGTTATTTGTAGGGATGTGCCAAAATGCAAAATGCCCTTGATGAAGTTTTTTTTAACCTACGATGACTACGTCTACTACTGTGGATATTTATATACTGCTTTTCAATAAGAAATCCAAAACACTGATATAATGGTCGTATTAAAGACAACTGTGTGGCATCAGAGGGCCCCATCTCATTCCTTGTCTTATTGATGGTGCTAAAGGGCAATATTTTGATGGGCATTTGGATCTCCTTTCTCAGACAACTTGAAGCATTCTACATACTCTTTTTAAATGTGGAACTTTTGGGAGTTCTACAAGTTATATGAAGAACTTGGGGGAAATAGGAGAGGGGACTCCTAGCAGAAAGTGATTTGATCGCTAGAAAGACAGAGAGATGGGCTTCTGACAGTTGTATAGACTATGTGATGCCTAGCCC
Organism: Hemicordylus capensis; assembly: GCF_027244095.1. Lineage (NCBI taxonomy): Eukaryota > Metazoa > Chordata > Lepidosauria > Squamata > Cordylidae > Hemicordylus > Hemicordylus capensis. The sequence goes on along the minus strand of NC_069657.1, from coordinate 385,384,230 downwards.
GCCTGGTGCAAAGGTTATGGATTTCACGCATCATCTAGCTAGGCTGGTTGATGGTACTGGGACAGAATCAACAATGGTGGTACACATCAGCACCAATATTAATAGGAAATGTAGTCAGATAGATCTGGAAGCAAAATGTAGGTTTCTGTGTAGGATGTCAAAGTCCAGGACCTACAAAGTCCAGGAATTCTCAAAAGTGTTACCTGTTCCACACAGAGGACCAGGCAGACAGGTGGAGTTGAGGGGTCTCAGTGCATGACTGTGGTATCAGAACGGGTTTGGCTTTGTTAGGCCCAGAGGAATCTTTTGGGACAAGCCAAGCATGTACAAAAGAGAGGGCCTGAACTGAAACAGAATGAGACTGCTGGTGCTTAATATCAAAAAGACTGAAAATGAGTTTTTAAACTGACCCCTGAGGGAAAGCTAACAAGAGTTGGGCAGCATACAGGAAAAATCATCCCTTGGCTGATAAATGTTGATCAGCTAAAATCTAGAAAAATTCGGTAGAAGGTGGAAAGAGCAATACTGTAGGTAGGATGTGATAACCAGTCAAAGACACCAAGACTGTAGATTCTCTTAAGCATTTATATTAGTAGTACTCATGCTTTTAAACTTGTTCAGAAATGATCTGGAGTCAGGGGTAAACAGTGTGGTAGCCAAGTTTGCAGATGACACTAAATTATTTACAGTAGTAAAATAAAAAACAGATTTCGAGGAGCTCCAAAAGGATCTCTCCAAACTGAGTGAGTGGGGAACAAAATGGCAAATTCGGTTCAATGTAAGAAAGTGAAAGTGATGCACTGGGTCAAAAAAATCCAAACTTCCACATATTTTCTGAGGGATCTGAGCTGTCAGTGACTAACCAGGAAATGGATTTTGGGGTCATTCATGGTGGATAGCTCAATGAAAATGTTGATTCAGTGTGCAGCAGCTGTGAAAAAGACAAATTCCATGCTAGGTATCATTAGGAAAGGGATTGAAAATAAAACTTTTGATAATATAGTGCCCTTATACAAATCTATGGTACAGCCGTATTTGGATTACTATATACAGTTCTGATTGCAACCATCAGCATTCTAGAAGCTGCAAAATTTGGAGCTTTTTAGTTCAGAAAAAAGGTGACTAAAATGAGCTATGATAGAGGTTTATAAAATTCTGAAAGAGCAGAAAGAGTGAATTTTATCCCTCTCACAACACTAGAACCTGGGATCATTCCATGAAACTGACTGGCAGGAAATTTAGGATGAAAAAAAAGGGAAGTACTTCACACTGTGCATAATTAATCTATGGAATTCCATGCCACAAGATGAGATGATGCCCACTAGCTTAGGTTGCTATAAAAGGAAATTAGAGAAGTTCATGGAGGACAAGTCTATTATTGGCTACTAGTCTTGATGGCTATATGCTGCCTTCAGCTTCAGAAGCAGCATCCCTCTGAATACCATTTGCAGGGAGGCAATAGCAGAAGAGGGGGCATGCCTTTCTTTTCTGCTTGTGGACTTTCCAGAGGCATCTGGTGGGACACTGTGGGAAGCAGGATGCTTGACTAAGCTGGGCTTTTTGTCTGATCCATTAGGACTTTTCTTATGTTAAATGCATGATTTTAAATGACTGCAAAAATGCATTTATTACTGTCTCCCACCGGAATATTATAAAGATGGTTGTGTAGTCCACCATTCCATAATGCTATAGGCATTTGTTCTGGAATGCTAGCAATGATTTTCCTGTAGAAATGGGTAAATAATTTTGAACATTTATTGCAAAATGACTGGAAATCTTTCCACTTGTGCTTCCATTTGTTATCCTGTTCTTAGCAGCTCACTGGTGACCCATTCACATTTTAATCTGTGACAAGAATTGTGTTTTACTGCTGCTGTTTTCCCCCTGCTGCATATTTATCATTGCTTTGTTACTGTCATTATTTTTATTGTTCATTTTAAGGGCAGGATCTAAATTCATAGAATAAAATCCATGGTAAGTAAGTAATACGCTGACTAGAAAGCTTGCCTTCCATGGTTCCTGCACATGTCTAGGTAGCCATAGGAGGGCCTGGCCTCCTCAGGGATACTCCAGACCACCTGTTTGCATTTTTAGCATTTTTTAAAAAACAAGCTTGCCTTTTTACTGTTGGAAATACAAGGGAGAATAGTCAGGCAATTTTCTCCCCAATTGCTCACTAATACAGTTAAAGCACCTTTATTAGAGATGAAAGTTTGGGCAGTATATAAGTTTGATGAATGAATGAATGAATGAATGAATAAATAAGGCTACCTGTATATATGTTATGGGTGATCTTCAATGATTCCTTCACCGACTGGCACCCTCACCACAAACCTCTTGCTATGCATTTTGCACACATCAGAGCTTGTGGTGAAGAAAGCTCAGAAATGACCTAAGATTATTGGGCACCTGAGATAGGGCACCAAATGCCACCAGCCCCATGAGCTATCTAGTTCAGTGGCATGGGAACAGCTGGGTCAGCTGCCTATGCTTGGTCACTTTGCTCGGTTTTGGAAAAGAGAAGGAGGACAGTGTGGAAGAGGAAGTGGAAAAGAAGAAAGGCAAGTGGTGGGCTAGAGTGTCTCTCCATTGTTTTCCTCTCCTCCACTTCCTTTTCAGTGCATCCACCTCCTTTCAAATCTAAGCATGGTGGTGATTTGGTGGAGTCAGCCATGTGGCAATCAGGTGAAGTGGGCACTCTTATCCTTCCATGACTTGTAGTGGGCAGGTGGGGTGGGTGGATGCTCTCATATGACCCCCTGCCTCCTGATCATGAACCTCCTGAGGTGAACTTCAGTTCACCTCATTATGAGGTCAGCCTTGAAAAGGTTTTACTTTGATGACCAAGTTGGTATTGTGATCATTGCAGACACTGTGTGAAAGACATAATGGTGTCATAGGCTGAGTGAGAGCAACCCATGTGACTGAAGGAACATTTACCTGCCCACAGAGTTCTAACTTTGTTGCAGAAAGAGGTGACTCATCTCTAGGATACCCAGAGTTTCCTTTCTGCTTCTTTAACACCCTGCTTGCTATTTATAGTCCACAAGCATATTCAAGCTTGTACTTGAGATCACTCCTGTTCTACAAGATTACTGTGTCTGTGTGTCTGTGTGTGTTGGTGGGGGGTGGCGGGAGGAATAACATCGACCAGACAGCTGTATGACTTTGAAGTTGAGCTTTAAAATGCCAATAGATCTCATTATCCACTGTGACTGGTGCCTTCCCTAGGGTCAAAGCAGCTCTAGCATTTGGAAGTGAATGATGGTGGTTCTAGTGTCGGGAATATGGAGAAAGCAGGCCTGAGCTACCTAGTGATACTAGTCTTGAATAGCCTTAAGAAAAATGCTATTAAAATTATTTTTTTATGCTGAGACGGAGAGGCTATTCACATGATGGGACGAAATTGGGCTAGCGGAGGCTAGCCTGATTTCGTCCCATCGTGTGAACCACCGGGCTCGGTTGCGAGCCCGGTGGCTCCTAAGCGGGTAACCCGCCTCACTACCCCTGCCCTTAAACCTTAAAGCTGCGGTGTGGCTCCATGCTGTGACTACTCACGAGGAGACCCCCGGAGGAGAGGCAAAAAGCTGCCTCCCAGCTCCAGGAGTCTCGCCAGCATGCCCTGCACGCTTGCACAGGGCATGCTGGAGCTTCCAGGGGCCGATCAGCCTCCGCTCCTCCCAGATCCATCACGGAGCTGGCAATCATGTGGGCGGTGAGAGCAGGCTTAGCCCGCTCTCCCTGCTTAGCTCCCCAAACCGGGTCTCACTGATCATGAGACCCGGCTCAGAGACCGTTTTCTTAATTTCTAGTAGCAAGGGTACCTTGCCCATAAAACAAGCTGTGAGCACCACTGGGCGGCAAGTGTGGGCACCCTGCCCTGTCCCCGTGGGCATCACTCACCACTCAGGTGGCCCAGGCTTACCTCCATGGCTGCCTTCCCTGTGTGTTCCCCCCTGACCCACAGTTCAACTGGCCCATTTCAAAGGTAACACAGAACCATGGGTCAAATGGACACATGGTTCCATGCCCCTCCCCCGCTCTCTGATCTGCATTTGGACAACAGGGAGAGCTGCGTCTCTGCAGTCAGGGAGACTGAAGAGAGGTGGGGGAGCTGGCTGAGTATGGTTCCTTCTTCACAGAAGGACAGCCTGCACAGACCATCTGGCTGGAGTGAGTTAGGCGTTTCCTCCTTCAACTCTGGTTCTGTGGGGCCCGAACTGCCAGTGTTCGGATATAACACTGGCACTGCAAAACCAGAGTTAAGGGCAGCAGAACTCCACTGACCAAAGCTTCAGAGTGGAGTTTGGCAAGGCAAACCGCAGTTCTCTTTTTGGCCTTAACTCCGGTTTGCTGAAGTTGGATATGCAGCTTCGGAAACCAGAAGTGAAGGGACCACCAGTTACCTGTTTCATCTGTCCACTGTCTCATGCAAAGCCCCCTGCCTGAGCAGCCATGGGAACAGCCCTCTTCCCCTGTGTTGGCCTAACCTCCTGGGCATGCTTTGCCCTCCAGCATACTGCTGCGTGACTTTATAAATAGTTATGATGCTGCCTCCAGTGCTGCAGCATTCCTCACACCCTAACTTCCCACACCCCCATCTTTTCACTGCATTCTACCAACTTGAATGCTGGGGAAATCAGCAAACTGTCCATTTGCTGGTTCCCTGCCACTGGGTAATGGACATTCCCCTTCCTTCCCCCCACTTCTTTCTCTTCCATTTCTTTCCACCTTCCATCCTTTCCCATCCTTGATAGATAGATTTGCTTACATTTAGACTAGATTAGAAGCTTTAGCGTTTGTTTGCCAGAGCCTATTGCTTGTTGTATCTCTGAGCATATTTCTACAAATAAAGTTAATGTCAGACTCTCAGGGGACAGGGTGGGCTCCTAGTCCTCCTTGGACTCCAGAATGACTGGGTCAGTACCAAAAAAAGGCCAGCATCAGGAACAGCCAGGAAAGGAGGTTAGTTTGTCACCTGAGTCCTGGCTTGCTGCATTCAGCCAGTTCCCTCTCCTGGAGAACTCCTGGCTCCCATACTCAGAAGCAGCCCCTCATCATCATCTGCCTTGTCTTTAAATACCCCTGGGCAGAGCTGACAGGGCTTAATGCCAACTTTCAACCCTGCCCACTTTCTGACCTTGTTTCCTATTTCCTGCCACACCCCACCTAGGTGTCTCTCCCAACCTAGCTGTTTCCCGCAGCTCTCCCTGCCTTGCTCTCTCAACCCCACTGTAGGGATGTGCACGAACCTGTTCAGAGGCCCTTTTACAGGCCTCCAAACAGGTTTGAGAAACGGGCAGTTTGAAGTTTGAAGGCAGTGGGGGAGGGTGCACTTACCGTTCCCTCTGCGTGGGGGTTGCACTTTAAGGGTGCGGGAGGGTGCACTTACTCCTCCCTCTGCTTTCCCCCCACTGGCACCTGGTTTTCCTCAAGTCCTACCGGGTGGTAGTGTACTTCCCTGCCTCCCCATTCGCTCTGTGGCTGGAAGTAGCTGGCTGGGCGCACGTGCAGGCGCGAGCTTGCACATGTTGCAAGCACCTGCCAGCCCGCCTGGTGCACGTGTGCCAGCTACTTCCCTTGGACAGGTTTTCTGGGATTGCCCACCAGTGAAGGGAGCGAAGTAGTGACCTTGACAGCTGCAAGTGCTGTTGAGACTTGCAGGCAATCTGGTAAGAATAGGAGAGCTGGTCTTGTGGTAGCAAGCATGACTTGTCCCCTTAGCTAAGCAGGGTCTGCCCTGGTTGCATATGAATGGGAGACTTGATGTGTGAGCACTGTAAGATATTTCCCTCAGGGGATGGAGCCGCTCTGGGAAGCACAGAAGGTTCCAAGTTCCATCCCTGGCACCTCCAAGGAAGGACTGAGAGAGATTCCTGCCTGCAACCTTGGAGAAGTTGCTGCCAGGCTGTGAAGACAATACTGATCTAGACAGACCAATGGTCTGACTCAGTATATGGCAGCTTCCTATGTTCCTAAGTACCAGGAAGTACACGGAGTGCCCGTGGGGGAAAAGCGAAGGGAAGGGTAAGTGCACCCTTCCCATCCTTAAAGTTATCTCCCCTGCCATCAGACTTCCCCTGCCTGGTTCCGTGCACATCCCTGCTTATGTGCGGGGTGAGTGGGTCAAACCCACACTCCTCGCAACCCCCCTGCAGCCTCTCTGCACTGCTTGTGTGGAGAGCCTCTATGAGTACTCTACAGAGCAAGCCATCAGGTCTGAAAGTGTCTAACTCATCTAGACTCCTTAACTTGATCTAGTCATATGTCAGTCTGGATGACCGCCCAATCACTTCTGCCAGGAGTGTTGACTGCATATTTGCAGTTTACTCTCTCCAGAGATCAGAATGAGAAAGGTACGCCTCTGCCTTCTCTTCATCATTTGTTGCAAGTCCCTCCGCCCCATTGATATAAGTCTTGCTCTTGTTTCTCCTGCGTCTCTAGAATGTCTTTCTGCTCCTCTTTTTTGTTTGTGCCCACTGTGCCTTACATTGTGCATTAATTTACTAATAGTCTAGAACTGGTCTTATCACTCATTCTACTCGCTTCTCAGATCTTTGCTCGCATACAAATCAGTTTTAGATCATAAACAATTCTTTGATTGAACCAGTTGCATTTTAATTATCTATTTTAATTGTCCTATATACAAGTTGTGTTTTTCTTTATGTGATTTTTTTTGTTTTGCACATTAGGTTTTATTATAATCTATGGTTAAAACAATAAAGAGTTAGTATTTGCTGCTTGAGAGCCAGCGTGGTGTAGTGGTTAGAGTGCTGGACTAGGACTGGGGAGGCCCGAGTTCAAATCCCCATTCAGCCATGAAACTAGCTGGGTGACCCTGGGCCAGTCACTTCTCTCTCAGCCTAACCTACTTCACAGGGTTGTTGTGAGGAGAAACCTAAGTATGTAGTACACCGCTCTGGGCTCCTTGGAGGAAGAGCGGGATATAAATGTAATAATAATAATAATAATAATAACTAGTTAGTCTCATCTTACGATTCTCACGTCTTACTCTTCAGCAGCAATAAAGCAGTTCTCTTTCGTGCCTCTCTTAAGAAAAGGCTGGCTCTCCCCAGACTGCGTTCTCCTGTGCATGCTTCCCATTGGGCCTTCCCTGCTGATTCCGGGAATTTGCTTAAAATTAGCTTTTTAAAGAATTATTGCCTTCCCTTTGCTGCTCATCATTCTTGCCTTTATTTGGAATCTTAAATTCAGTTGTCCCATGATCACTTTCACTAAGCGTTTACCTTACCGTCTTTACATTAACAAGTAATTAATTATTCCCTATGTGTGAGAAGTAGGCCTAAAATAGCACCCCTCTAGCTGGTATTGACTGGAAAAATTCACAAGTATATCACCTGAGCTCTTGTTTTGCTTAGAAAGCCAGATAAGATGGACAGAGCAGTATCTTTAGTTCTTGCAAGAATGAATAGTATAGGACAGTAGTGTCCTGGTCCCAAACTGTTAGGGTTTTCAAGGTGATAACCAGCCCTTTGAATGGCACCCAGAAATGGACCAGCAGTCCATCGAGCTGACACAACACAGAACCCCATGCTATAGCAATATGGCACTGTCAAGAATCTTGCTGCTGCATTCTGAAGCAGCTGCGGTTTTCAGATGCTGTTCTAAGGCAGCCCCATGTAAAGTATGTTGCAGGGATCCAACCTTCTTGTCACTAAGGTATGTGTCCCCAAGGATACATGCCTTTCTTCAGGAACAGGTGCAGCTGGAGCACTGAGTGAAGCTGGGCAAGGACACTCCTAGACACACCTGCTACCAGGAGCAAAAGTGCACCCAGCAGGAACCTGATTTTTCAAGGAGACTGCAACACCATCCCAAACAGGATCCTGTCACTGGATCAGTCCTACTAACCATGAGCACTTCTATTTGGGCTGGATTGAGTTTCAGTTTCTTAGCAGGCCCACATCTTTCCACACTTCTGTGTAAGGAGAAGCCGTTAATCTCCCCCGTGGGAGTAGCCATAGGCTTTGCTGAACAATGTCTTGAATCTGACATTCAAATTGGAAAATTGGTTTGGAAAAGTATTGTTTTTTTTATCACGCCTCACAACAGTAATGCGAGTAACATGTGTGTTATCAGTGTGCATTAATGAGATAGCCTCACTTATAGCAGCTTCTTGTCAGGAAACCTTTTTTGTCTGTTACTCTTTGAATAGTCTGAGACACATGAAGAATTTGAAGCACCTAGACATGTGGAGTAAAGTCTGAAATGTTGAGCAGTTCAGTTAAGTGCAGTTTTATAGCTCTACATGATGACAGATAACTTTGCTAGTTATCCATTTCCCATATTAAAAATAAATAAATATAAATGTGTAGCATGGAGAGGATCAATACACAAGAGAACCTTCAACTGTGGTATGAAATGCAATGGATATTCCCATATTTGTTTCTATATTTGAAAATGTAGAGATGTTTTTATTGGAAAAATTCAGCACTGGGAAGGCAAGAACAGGTTAAGTAGATTGCATTTGATTAATTCCAGTTCATAAAGCTATTAAAAGCACCAAGCTAAGTGCTGGGAAGAGCAGATCCACTGTTATTCCAGAATGTTATCTCACAAAATAGGGTTAGGATGGCATCACAGGCAAATGCACTAATGCAAAGCAAATATTTTGGTCTTGGGAGTAATAAGGCACTGCTAAGAAACAACAGAAAAGCTTAATGTTCTGGCAATCTACGTGCTATCACTTAAAACAGGGGAGTCAATGTCACCATTTTCAGAATCAAACAAACTGTTTTCAGGCATTGCGTTGCAAGCAATTATAAAATAATTTGGCAAATACATCGTTGCTAGCACAAATGTAGAGTGCTTTATTTGGATGCAGAAGGCCCTATGTTCATTTTCCAGTTAAATGAATCATTCAGTAGGCGATGAGAAAGATCTCAGTCTGAGACCTTAGAACTGTTTGGAGTAGACCAGGCCTGCACAACATAGGCCCTGGGGGCCGGATCCAGCCCTCAGGGACCTTTTGACTGGCCTCCAGGTATCCTGCAGCAACACAGGAGCTGGAAATTGCCTTATAGCACCATCCTGTGCATGCTTTATAAGAAATATGTTCCATGGTGTACCCAGTGAGTCTTATTCCCATGTAGCGTGCCTAGGATTGAAGCCTGAAAGCAATAGTGATTTAGGAAGAGGATAAATCAGGGGCTTTGCTGATTGAGCAGGGCAGGACCTATTTTCTGGCCATTATCATTGGTTAAAACTATGGGTCCCTAGACAGGGAGAATAGATCCACAAGTAACTAATAAGATGTTTAATTTTAATGTAATCATGTGCTAAAAAATTACCTCGGCCCCTGCATGTCAAGTTGTGAATGGTTCCAGTCCACCAGGGCATTTGAGTTGTGCAGCCCTGGAGTAGACAATGCTGAGCTAGATGGACTATCAGTTTCATATGTTTATAACATTTTGAATCAGTAGAAGGGGATCTGGCAAAATTCAACTATAGTAGAATGTAAAATGGACTGATGAAATTCTAATGAGAATTGCTTGAATTGACCCTTTGCCCCTTTCCCTTTGGGAATGTTAGCAATAAAGATCTCACTGTTTTAAGTAAAATTCTATATTTGGGTTACTGCTTCTCTCACTGAATTGGGTCATACAAAGTTCAAGCAAGCTGGAGCAGATGGGTTGAAATGGGAAAATGCAGGTGGCTAGTTCTTACTGCACATTCTAGATTTGTTGTCAGCATCTTTCTTTGCATTTCAGCTGAAACGGCCTTCATTAATACTGTAAAATGGTTGAGATTTCTAGTGTTACCCCCAAGGCCCAAACAATACTGTAGCACAGTTCAAACTGACAAATAAATCTGCTGCGGTTTGTTACCTTTGCCCAAATGTGTCACTCTTCCCAATGAGGTTTCAGGATGAAATTGCTGAATATTAGCTCCTCTGGAGCATTTTTAGCTCTGAAAATGAAGCTGACAGCAGAGATTCCAGCCCAGAATCTCTGCTCTTCTGTGCATACCCTTACACGCATGGGCTTTCGAAATAACATGAGTTTTCATGTATTAGCTTGAGGAAGGACACCATCAAATAATAATAACAACAACAACCACCACCACCACCACCTTGGGAAGGACTCGATGTCTGGATAAAACAAACCAGTCAATAACACCTGTCTGACTGTGTAAACAAGAAATAATAAATGAAATACATGACAGATCAAGTGAAGCATAACTTTTAAAATTAGGAGATCGTGCTGGTCTATAAAGATACATGTAGCTAGAGACTGGGTGAGTAGATAAATCTGGCACACTATGCAGAACACAAGTACATTTTAATTAGTGGGACTTACAAATGCAACAAGCTTGTAGAATTCAAAGAGAGCTTAATTGCTTTATTGATTTTTGCCATGGGTTTGGCATGATGAGTGCAATACCTAAATATCACTAGCTTCAGCCAAAAATCCTGCTGGTCATGTGATTCTAAAGATTTAGTCTGTGTTTTCTCTGGGAAGTGGGAAAGGATATATTTTTTTTAAAGGTTTACTTCATTTGCAGGTTGAGTTCAGTACTTGGTGGCTTTAAAATCAAAGATTTATTAGAGCCACTGTACAACCCTAGGACGTACATCAGGTGACTGTGCACAGGAGCTGTCTCTCAACACAGGAGCTGAGAGACACCATCCTGGTTCAGAGGTAATTGCAAACCATGGTTTGTCATTACATGCATGAGCTACAGTGAGCTTTGGGGTGTGTGCTTCCTCCTGCTCTTGGGGTGACAAGAGAAGTGTTGATGCTTCTGTTTGTGGTTTGTAACAATTGTTTCATCAGGTTAGTTAATAACTGAGGATATGAAATCAGGATCAGATCTGAAGGACTACCTACTACAACATGAGCCTGCCTGGACCCTTCTTTCATCAGCAGAGTCCGTTCAATAATCTGTTATCTAGGGTTAGATGGGTCATGATCAGAAGGAGAGTGTTTTCTCTTGTGGCAGCTCATATTTGGAATGTCCTCCCCAGAGAGACTCATGTTGCACCAATCTTGCTGTAATTTTGGGACCAGGTGAAGATTTTGTAGCCCAGCCATTCCAGCATATGTAGTAGATGATTTTTTAAAATTAGTATGACTCTGTTTAATTTGATTGGCTGAGGATGGCTGCTACTTCGGGGGTTATGGATTTTGTGGTTTTATTTATTGCTTTATTTTTTCTTTTCACTGTATATCATCTTCTGAGCTGTATGTTGAAGGACAACTAACAGGCTTACTTACTTACTTAAATAAATAAGCAAGCAAGCAAGCTTTGTAAAACCCACAGTTTCTCATATACAGATGACACAGGAGGGTGTGATTAGTCTCAAATCATGAGTGGAAACTCTAAATTTATTTCCCTCACATGGAAAGGTCAAGTGAAGGAAAACACGAACCTGAGGCTTACTGTAGCTTGTGCATATAATGAAAAACCATGGCTTATTGCTACATCTGAACAAGGATGCTGAGAATTCTTGTAAACATGTACAGGATTGGGCTTTAGGTCTTGTAAAAAGGCTTTGCTTTGATCAAACAGCTCCATTCTGCAAGAATAATGGAAAGTTTTTCAAGAACTGAGCTTGCTAGAGAAAGCTGAAACTTCTTAACATTCATCAGATCCCTTGCTGGTTGTAATCCTTTCATGTTCTTTCATAAGAACAGCCCTGCTGGATCAGGCTCAAGGCCCATCTAGTCCAGCATCCTGTTTTCCAGGTTCCAAAAATCCAAGCACTGCAGATGTTTGGATTTTTACCTGTGGGGTATTGTATAATTTCTAGTTTGTCTGATGGTTAATTAAAATACTATACATGTTCTATAGAGTGTTTAATGGTAATATATGGGTGGGGTTTTTTTTTCTGTCCTAAGAAAACAGATTTGTAACTCCTTTTTTTCCTTGATAGTTTGAGACTTTAGTCTCATTATGTTTACTATACATTTTGTCCTTAAAGCTTATATTCAGTCTGATTTAATGTGCAATCTTAATTTGATACAATAATGGCTATTTTAAGGTTACACGCATAGTTCTTGTTTGCATTTCTTTCTTATGCAAACAACAACCTGGTTTTATTGTGGTGAGTCCTCAATTTGGAGAACTAATTCCCAGGCAATAAAGAAAGCAAGGACCCAGCATAATTTTGCAGTAGAATATTGTAGCTTTCAGGAAAATGATCTTGAGACTGCAAGGAAATTGAATAAGTATAAATGTGTGGCTGTTTCTTGTTTTGCAGTAATTATTAAAAATAATTTTATTTTGTTGTTAGCCACTTGAGTACCAACTGTAGAAAAGCTGGATAGAAGACAAATAGATAGACAGACAGACAAAATCTGAGCCAGGGCTACAAGAGCAAATAAGAGAAAAGATACAAAACTGTTGAGCAGGTCAGCTTTCTGACTTTCTGTTCCTTTCAATCAGTGATGTTCCTGTGGTATTTAAGAAAAAACCCATTCACAGAAATTGAGAGCTGGCTCTTCTTGAGCTAGCAGTCACAAGACTGCAATGTAGGAAGGAACTTTCCCCTCACTTGTCTTCACTGCACCTAGAAGACCAGGAGCCCTTTCTCATGAGCAGTGAGAACGGGCAAGAGGGCTAGTGGGGAGGAAGCCTTTAAAAGCTTATCTACCCGCAGACCATCCAATTCTTCCCCTTGGGTGGGCGGATCTCCTGGCCAGATGATTGCTGGCTTCTGCCAGTAGCTCCAAGGGTAGGGGTGCCAGATGCATCGCCCTGGGTTGCCCTGCCTCCCAGACTTCCCATAATGCACAAGTGCGCAATGCATTTTGGGGTTCCCACCTCCCCTCCCTGAAGCCGACTGGGAGCCCTGCAGTTGGCCAGTCCTGGCTTCAATCAGCCAAGTCAGACAATAGTAGAAACGGGATTAGGAGAGCGCTCGTTCTTCTAACCTCGTTTTGGAGGGTGACTCCGTAGGCAGGCTTGCTGCTGCAGCATTGCCAGGATTGGGCCCAATCCTGGCAGTACACATGCATGTGCAAAACCAGGCTGGGTTTCCTTAGCCCAGTTTTACATGCACATGTGAATAGCTTCCATGTGTTTAAATAAAGCTGCCTCTTCCAACTATATTTATTTTCTGTCCCACCTTTTAACTTAATCAGGTCCTCAGGGCAGCTTAAAAGGTCAATGTCCTCACAACCAGAACAATTGTGGTTAAAGAGTTAATTGTGATCAGCCAGACCCGTGTGCTCCTGCTGAGCATGTCATGAGAACCCAGAATTCCTGAGCAACCCAATTTAAATCACTGCAGTTAACCAGCATTTAACTGGGATTGCTAACCAAATTCTGCGGGAGCACATGTGGCTGGCTGATTTCAGTTAACTCTTTAACTGGAATCATTCTTGTTGTAAGAATGCAGCCAACAAAAATTAAAATGCATGTCAGCCTTTCCATAAAACACAATTAAAAATGGTTAAAATCCAAGAAAGATTGGAGTAAGTGGTAGGGATGTCATAATTTAAAATCTCATGTTTCTCCCCGCCTTGGTATCTTAACAGGATCGATCTGTCTGTCTTTGATGTTGAATGAGTTGACTTCCCTTCTTGTTGATCTCTGTGACTCACTTTTCAAAAGTGCTCTCACAATTCAACACCTAGAATCTGAAGAAAGAGGAAGCTCCCACATCACTCAGAAGTCTTGAGAAGCTGGAGCTGTAATGGTCAAACATTATGCAGCACTAATAACTGGAAGCATTGCTCTTCTGGAAACATGGGATCCAATTTGAACGAAGGCAGTGACCTACCAAGAATGTTTAAAAGAGCCACTCCTTAAGCAGTTTCTCAAGGAAAAGGTTTTCAGCAAATAAATTATTTCTCAAGATACTTCCCCGATATTTAATATATACATCAAGATCCTTTTAAGCATTGTTGCGTATACTACTATGGGTCAAACTACACATTATGGGAAGCTCACTTGTGGGAGTTTTCTAGGACAAATAGCAGCCATGGGAAGCCCTTATAACTATGCAGTAGTTATCCTGCTCAGGATTGTGGCAGGAGCAAAGGGTTAAATACCCCTACTCCATGCCATGATGTCAATCTGGATTAGGCCCCCTCTTGGCCATTATTTATGGATAGGGGAAGAAGAAAAAACAAGCGTGGAAGTGCTCAATATGTGCTTCTTGTAATGTATAGTTAAGTGTTTGTGAAGTGAACCAGCTGACTGATCTCCCATTGAGTACAGTCCAGTCTACAACAATTGGATATCTGACCTGCTATTTGAGGATCTTTTATAATAACTAGCATATTTCTCAGTGTTGTAACTCAACAACAAATATTTATATATCGCTTTTTAACAAACCTTTCCAAAGAGGTTTACATACAGCAATAATAAATAAACAGGGATCCCTGTCCCCAAAGGACTCTCAGTCTAAAAAGAAACATGGTAGACACCAACAGCATTCACCGGAACTACTGTGCTGAGGGTGGATAGGACCAATTACTCTCCCCCTGATAAATAAAGAGAATAAATAATTTCTCATTATTTAGCAGATGTTACCTCTCCCTATTATATGATTGCATCTTTCAGAATGGCAAAATGGTACTGCATTTGATCCAGTATTTCTTTCACCATTATATTTCTTTATTTTGTGAAATAGGTTTCCTTGGCTTCATTTAATATAAGAAGAATAGGGAAAGGTGCAGAAAGGAGCAATTAAAATGATTAGAGAATTGGAGTACTTGACCTATGAGAAAAGGTTGAAACATTTATGGATCCAGCAGGACTCCTCTTATTCTTAAATGCAGAGCCTGCTTTGGTGTTTCTTTTATTTCATTCAGAAGAGCATAGAAATGGCGGGGTCAACTTGGTTGGAAAACCATGCATATAGGAAGTTGCCAAAAGATGCCTTCCCAAGATAAGACCTCCTTCTGTCATACTGTTGTTTTGCTCTTTTAATTTAACATTCAAGCCTTGGTGCTGGCAGCATAAGAAATCCCTAAATGGGTATGCCCTAACAGAATCAATATCTACATAAGATGTGAGCCACCTAATGGAGCAGCAGGGAAATGATTTGACTACCAAGCCAGAGGTTGCTGGTTCAAATCCCTATGGGAAACACCTATATTGGGCAGCAGCGATATACGAAGATGCTGAAAGGCATAATCTCATACTGCGTGGGAGATGGCAATGGTAAACCCCTCCTATATTCTACCAAAGACAACCACAACTATCAATAAGGAGGTTTTGGGGTGTGTGTATTTTTGGTTGCCATGTTCAAGTTATCATCATTTTTAAAGGTAGAAAACCAGCAAGGCAAATGCACAAACACAATCAAAAGGAGAGAAAATACATGCTCAAGCAACTTCAAAGTGTTGCCAACTGTCATAAAATCCCTGCTTCACATATTAACAGTACTTTGGCACTAGCTGTGGACTAATTTTGTGTGACAAATTCCCAGCATGTGTTCAACTAGAACTGAAAGTGTGCATTGATATAACCACTCAGAAGAGCCACCTTTATTTATTGTTCCATTTCTATACCGCTTTTCATTAAAATAATCCCAAAGAGGTTTAGAGTATAATTAAAACAATGCACAATTAAATTACAAATTAGAAGTACAAATATTAAATATAAAAATAACATATCTCTAATTAAAAGTTTTTAAACCCGTATAAAACAGTAACAGAAAATAGTGGCGGCGGCAGCAGCAGCAAAGACTGTACTCTCATATCAAAGCCTGGTTGAAGAGCCACGTTTTTACTTGTTTTCTAAAAACTGTGATGGAGACTGAGGAGTGGATGCCAGCCAGGAGAGCATTTCAAAGCCAGTGGGCAGTGACTGGAGGGAATGACTGTCCTGAATGCTCGACAGCTGAGCCTTTCTCACGGTCGACATGTGGAGCAGAGCCCCCGCTGATGATCTTGTCAAACAGGCAGAAACCCTTGGGAGCAGGTGGTACTTCAGATATTATTATTATTGCTACACAGTCAGACAGGTGTTATTGACTGGTTTGTTTTATCCAGACATCGAGTCCTTCCCAAGGACCTGGGATGCCAGAATTTTATTGTCAATGTTGTTGCTGTTGTTATTATAGATATCGTCGCAGAATATAGGCTGTTCCCAGTAAAGTTGGTTTTTGTAATTGGCTGATGGTGATTTCTGTGGCCCCTATGGTGTTGAGGTGCTCTTCAAGGTCTTTTGGAACTGCACCCAGGGCGCCAATGACCACTGGGATTATTTTGGTCTTCTTCTGCCACAGTCTTTCAATTTCAATTTGTAGATCTTTGTCTTTGGTGATTTTTTGTATTTCTTTTTCTTCCATTCTGCTATCCCCTGGTACTGCTATGTCAATTATTTTAACTTGTTTTTCTTTCTTCTCGACTACAGTTATATCTGGTGTATTGTGTGGCAGATGTTTGTCTGTTTGCAGTTGGGAGTCTCATAATATTTTTACATCTTCATTTTCTTCAGCTTTTTCAATTTTATGGTCCCACCAATTTTTGGCTACAGGTAGCTTGTATTTTTTGCAGATGCTCCAGTGTATCATCCCTGCTACCTTGTCATGCCTTTGTTTGTAGTCAGTCTGTGCGATCTTTTTACAACAGCTGATTAGGTGGTCCACTGTTTCATCTGCTTCTTTACAAAGGTGGCACTTGCTGTTTGTTGTTGACTTTTCGACTTTTGCTCTTATTGCATTTGTTCTTAGTGCCTGTTGTTGTGCAGCCAGTATTAAACCCTCTGTTTCTTTCTTCAAGTTGCCATTCTTAAGCCATTGCCAGGTCTTGGTGATGTCTGATTTTCCACTTATATTGTGTAAATATTGACCATGCAGGGGCTTATTTCTCCATTTTTCTGATCGGTTCTTGACTTGTTCTTTCTTGTAGGGCTGCTTAGTTTCATTGGTGTTGAATAGTTTCGCGTTATTGACCCTTTTAAGTACATCTTCTTCACTGTCCTTGATGTATTCTTCAAGGCCTCTTTTCTCCTCCTCTACTGTTTGAGGGACTTGTAGCATTCCTCTTCTACCTGAGCTGCGAGGGAGGTAGAGCCTATCTACATCACTGCGGGGGTGCAGAGCATGATTGCTGGTCATTATTTTCCTGGTCTTACAATCTAGCGTCTCTAGCTCTGCCTGGGTCCAGTCTATTATTCCTGCAGTGTATCTGATAACAGGTATAGCCCAGGTGTTTATGGCTTGTATGGTGTTCCCGCCATTGAGTTTAGACTTGAGGATTTTTCTAACTCTCCTGATGTATTCATTTCCAGTTTCTCTTTTAACTTCAGTGTGTGCAATGTTATCAGCCTGGAGAATGCCCAAGTATTTGTAAGGTTCCTTCTCTTCCAGGTTCTTGATCTTGCTTCCATTGGGCAGTTCTATTCCTTCTGTTTTTCTTATTTTCCCTCTGTTCATTATTAATGCAGCACACTTGTCTAGTCCAAACTCCACTGCTGTATCGCTACAGAATATACAGACAGTGTTTAGCAGTGATTCAATTTCTGACTGGGACTTTCCATACATAAGAACATATGAAGAACATAAGAACAGCCCTGCTGGATCAGGCCCAATGCCTATCTAGTCCAGCATCCTGTTTCGCACAGTGGCCCACCAACTTCAGATTGTCCATGTACAGCAGATGTTTTATTTTACTTGGTGTTTTAGATGTTTGGTATCCGAGGCCTGTTTTGTTTAGTATTTGTGAAAGTGGAGTCATGGTGATTACAAACAGCAGAGCGGATAGTGAGCCACCTTGGAAAATGCCTCTTCTAACGCTAACCTGTCCAAGTGTCTTGCCATTGATTGTTAACTGTGTACTCCACATGCTCATTGCTTTTTTAAAAAAAATAAATATCTGAATGTTTTGGCTGACACCAGTTGTTTCTAAACATTTTAGTATCCATGTGTGAGGCAATGAATCGAAGGCTTTCTTGTAGTCAATCCATGCAATACTTAGATTTGTTTTTCTTCTCTTGCAATTTTCTAAAATCATTTTGTCAATCAGCAGCTGGTCTTTTGTGCCTCTGGTGTTCGGGCAATTTCCTTTCTGTTCAACTGGAAACTGTTTGTTAGTTAATAAGTGTTGCATCACTTCATCTGCTATTATTCCAGTTAATAATTTGAACATGGTTGGAAGGCAGGTTATCGGTCTATAATTACTTGGAACTGCACCTTTTGCTGGGTCTTTCATGATGAGATGAGTTTTCCCAGTTGTTAGCCATTGTTCAATATCACCTCCTTGCAAAATGTGACTGAACTGTTTTGATAGTTGTTTATGAAGGCTTGTTAGGTGTTTAAGCCAAAAGCCACGCAGTTCATTGTCGCCTGGAGCAGTCCAATTTTTAATTTCCTTTGCTCTTTCACTTATTAATTCTGGTGTTATTATTAGATCTTGCATTTGTTGGTTACATTTTTTGACCTCTTTCATCCAGCCTGCTTTTTTATTATAATCTATTGGATTGTCCCATAATTTCTGCCAGAATTGCACTGTTTCTTCTTTATTTGGTGTTTCTGTGTTTCTTGCAGTTTCTCCTTCTATGCTTTGGTAGAAACGTCTCTGATTAGACTGGAATTGGAGATTCTGCCTGTGTTGTGTAATTCTGGCTTCATATCTGCTAATCTTCTTTGACACTGCTGTTATTTGCTGCTTTATTATTTCCAGGAGTTCTCTAATTTTCCTTGAATCTAGGTGGTATTTTTGGATCAGATACTGTTTGTTGTTTTCATTCTTCTGCTTCTAGTCTTTCATATCTTTCAATTTACTAGCATCTGATCTAAGCCTGGAGATTTTATTTTCTAATCGAATCTTCCATTTAGGTGATGTACTACTTTCTTTTGTTACAGGTCCACTGATCTTATATCCGAGCTCTTGTGTTGTTATTGTTGCTGCACTGTACATTAGTTGGTTTCTTTCTTGCAAATTATTGGTTGTTATTTCTGCAAGTGCAGCGTTGACATCTTTTAATGCCTGAGCAAGTTGTTTTTTGGCAACTGTTTTTAGAGCGGGAAGTCGAACCCTGGTGGTTGTTTGGTTCATGTGCTCAGTTATTTTTTGCTTTAGTTCTTGTTACTTTTCTGTTAAATGGCATTCGGGTTTTTAAGGTGAAGGCAAAGGGGAGGTTGCCTGGTTTTGATTTTGAAACTGTTCAGCAACAGTGGCATCCTCTATTTCTAACACCTCCTCCATCTGCGCCTGAGCAACTTCTTCAGTTCTTGGTAATTCTTCTTCCATATCTTGAGTCTGTGTTGCTCTTTGCAGTTCTTCCAGCTCAACTTCTGTGAATACTTTATTTCTTATTATGAATCTTCTCTGGTCTGCTAGCCTTTGTTCTGTTATTTCTGTATCTGGATGCTTCTCTTTCCAAATCTGGTACATTCTTTTTAAATAATCTCTTCTAGTTGGACTAGACTTGTAATAGCAGATCATTATTTCCTTGTTGGCATTTTTCGTATATTTTTTCCGGTTAAGTGAAGTTTCTTCCAGTAACCTTGCAGTCTCCAGCCCTGGTTGCTCAGCTTCAGTTCCTGAGTCCTGTAGCCCACTTGCCACCAGATGTGCAGGGACTCCAGCACCTAGTGCAGTCCTTGTTGACCCGGGCAACGACTGATCCAATATAGATTTATTAAGGTTACGTCTCACCATATTGTAAATGGGAGAGGCACTCTTTGTCTGGCTCCTCTGGTTTGACCTGTCCAGTATGGTTGGACCTCTCGCTTAGCTCTCACCTTCCTCAGAGCACGCAAGCCCCACAACCACGCCAAGGTAGTGCTTCACTGGGAGATTATTATTATTATTATTTTACATATTTTTATGCCACCCAAAACTTACGTCTCTGGGCGGTTTACAACAAGATAAAAACAACATTAAAACATTAGTTAAAAACAAAAACAAGAAATTTAAAACAAAACAATTTTAAAAATTTAAAACAATATTCTTAAACAACATTAAAAACAATCAAAACAGTATCAGTTAAAAGCCTGGGTGAACAGATGCGTCTTTAAAGACTTTTAAAAAATTGTCAGAGATGGGGAGGCTCTTATTTCACTTGGGAGCACATTCCAAAGCCTCGGGGCAGCAACGGAGAAGGCCCTTCCCTGAGTAGCCACCAGATAAGCCGGTGGCAAAGGCAGACGGACCTCTCCTGATGATCTCAATGGGTTCATGATGAAGAAGACATTCTCTTAAATACCCAGGGCCAAAGCTGTTTAGGGCTTTATAGGTTATAACTAACACCTTGTATTTTGCCTGGAAACATATTGGCAGCCAGTCTAACTCCTTCAATACAGGAGTAAAATGGTCTCTCCGAGATTACCCACAGACTAGCCTGGCTGCCGCATTCTGAACCAAATGAAGTTTCCAGACTACGTACAAGGGCAGCCCCACATATAGTACATTACAGTTGTCCAGTCTGGAGGTTACCAGCAGATGTACCACTGTATCAGCCGAAGTTGATAGAAGGCACTTCTGGCCACTGCCTCAGCCTGGGACACCAGGGAGAGACTTGGATCCAGAAGCACCCCCAGACTGCGTACCTGTTCCTTCTGGGGAAGTGTGACCCCATCCAGAACAGGCAGATCAAAAACGTCTCCCGAGTTTCGACCCTGCACAATGAGTACCTCCGTCTTATCTGGATTCAGTCTCAATTTGTTATCCCTCATCCAGCCTATTACTGACTCCAGGCAGGCATTTAGGAAAGTTATGTCCTCTCCCAATGCTGGTGACATGGAGAAATAGATTTGGGTGTCATCAGCATACTGATAACACCCTGCACCAAATCTCCTGATGATCTCTCCCAGCAGTTTCATGTAGATGTTAAACAACATTGGAAACAATACGGAGCCCTGAGGGACACCATACAAAAGTTCAGATTTTGAAGAACAGCAGTCTCCAAGGTATACCATCTGGAACCTGCCCAAGAGATAGGAGTGGAACCCCACCGCAAAGCAGTGCCTCCCACCCCCAACCCTCTCAGATGCTCAGAAGGATACTATGGTCAATAGTTCTGAAAGCCACCGAGAGGTCCAAAAGGACCAACGGAGTCACACTTCCTCTGTCAGTTCCCAGTTGGAGATCATCCATCAGGCCAACCAAGGCAGTCTCCACCCCATAGCCAGCCCAAGGGCCCAAACTGTTGAGGACTTGAACATTATAGTTACTTCCACAAAAATGTGATCGTGATTATGCCTTATTTCAACCAGAAAGGGTTGTGGGAGGTGAGGAAGCAGCTCAATCTTGCAGGTGATCAAAATCAGAGGTTTTCTTAGAAGATAATAAAGAAGCCAGCTTTAATGTGCAGATTCACCTCAAGCCCATTAATTATTTCGGTCAATTTCTCCTATAAGTATGCAGCAGCCCTGGGATGGAACATTATGGAGAAATGACACTGCACATCATGTGGTCCACTATTTTCTTCCATTTCATTTGTTTGTATCCAAAGTCGTATTAGTAGAACTTGGCATTCCCAATGAGTTTCCTCACCTGGTCTTCCCCACTGCAGTTCCTTGTACTCCTGAAGGTCAGGGGACCGACCAGAATCATGTAGGGTTGGGCACACAGCCATTGCTCTAGCTGAAGTTAATTTTGAAAAATAAGGGGAAAAATTTGATTCCGCCCCCCCCCCCCCGGAAAATATAACCAGATTTCATCTTGCAATGTGGAAGTCAGTTATATTTGAATTTTTGAAATATTGTTCTAATTAACCAGGTGGTAGTGGGGAAACAAATGGCAGGAGATGCAAATTGATTACTGCTTGACATCTTTTGTCAGCATTGTCTTGATTATATGTTCTTATGTGCTGTTGTAATGTTGCCTTGCTAATTAGTGGCTGTTGTGAATCATTCTTTTCAAATGGCTACTGACAGGTGCTTTTCACAAACAGATTTTTCTTTTTCATACATAGAACATTCTCAAAGACAGGTGTGCATATGAGGCATTGTATATCTCTTATTTGAGAGCTACATCTCTTCTTTGAGAGAGTTATTTCCATGCATGCATGCATACACATAACATGTAAAGCTCCTGAAGGACAGAAATATTTCTGAGTTGATAGGATTTAATAGATATATGTAGGCATATGTAGAATTACAGGTAATCAACCATTATTTCTACTCCTACGCACTATTTTTGTTTAGAAAACAATCTTTAAAAAAGATTTTTAAAATATTATAAACCGTTACATTAAATGCTAATAGAAGCAATCCAAAAACACCTCTGCATCAAAAATAATCCCAAACCACAGGAAATCTATGTTCTGCCTTATATGCTGTGCAGTGCTCCGCTGATGGAAGACCTGGGTGCACACACCGGCTCTGTGAATGTGAATGCCTATTGACACTGCTTGCAAACGTTCAGAGTTTCCATGGCTCCTAAGGACTGAGTCACTGCTGTAGTGATGTTGCTCCCATTGGAAATAATGGGAGCAGCATCACTACAGCAATGACTCGATACTTAAGAGCCACAGAAGTTCTGCATGTGTGCTAGCAGCATTGATGGGCTTTCCACACTCATAGAACCAGCACATGCACATGCTCTTCCATCGGCCAGGCACTGTGCAGTATGTAAAGCTCTGGATTCAACTGGTTACTCAACACCATTCTTTGAAAAGACATCTAAATAACCAATAAGTTTGTTCAAATGCGACCTTGTTTGATGTCATATTTTGTCCAAGATGAGCAGGTCCCAGATTTTCCCAAAACACAATGGGCAACATCCAGACTAATTACCACTGAAATCAATGAGGCAATTTAGCTATGACTAAGCTAACTCCCAATAATTACAATGGGGCTTAGTCATGACTAACAGCCTGGATGTTGCTTGTTGTCGTAGGTGATGCATTCTTGCTTCTCATGTACTTGCCTCCAGTAGTTTAGCTGCCATAAATAATAAAATGATTGGAGTTCTAGTGTTAGGAAGATTAACAATTTTTTTCTTTATACAACTGTAACTTTCTGTCCACTCCTACTCCTTGTACTGCTTGCCCTCTTGTTATGCTGAAGAAAGTTTTTTGCAAACAATAAGTCTGTTTTATTTCTTCCCTGCATGTTCAATAAAGAAAGTTGAATTTAATTGTGTAACATTTGCAAGAGGATGAAATAACATGTGAAATCATATTGTCAAACTAATTAATCACTGACATAAATACTTTGCCTTCAAGAGATTTACTCTGAGAATAAATTATCCCCATTTGTTTACATTTCTTATATAACCAATTCAGGGATTTTTAATACAATATTATAATGAAAAGATGCCATGTAGAACCAGCTAGACAATATGCCTATTGCATGATTGGGGACTGTTTTGTAAATAGTCATGGGGCTATTCACACGATCGGACAGACCTGGAAGCAGGTTCCTGAGTGCTGCATGACCCTCATGGACCTACTGCCAGGTCACACTGAGTGCTTCTGGGGCAGGCGAAATTGGTGTATGTTTGTCCTCCTGTCCACATGCTGGGTCCAGAATGTAGCAGCAGTGCCTGCACTGTACCAGAGGTGATGGGTGTCCGCAGGACTTTTTGCAGGGAAAGTAAAGCCAGCAATCTGTGAGAGTATGCCCCATTGAATTCAATGGGAACTGGCTCAATCAGTGTGCGGGCAGGGAGTGCTAACTCTAGCCCCTCCCTCTCGATGCCCGTGCTAGAACTTCATTGGAAACCTGGGTGCTTCCTCCTTAGGATGTCAGCCAGAGTTTCTGACATTTCCTTTAACATATAAGCTGTTTGTGTATTGGTATGTCTAGCCTTGCTAATGTTTCTTGCAGCTCTCCTTGGAAAGCAGCAAGTTGCTTATTGGTCGCAGAGCTGGGTCTTTCTTTCTCATAATCTCAGCAGCTATTTTGTGCCTTACGCACATGGAGGATTTGCTGTTTTCTGAAAAGAAATGTACAGCCTGAAATGCTCTGTGGCATTGTCAGAGCTGGTCTGGTTTAAACAGATAAGGAGATAAATGGACCACAAGAGGCTAAGTGCTGAGGCAAAGCAAAGAAGCTTATCCTTTCCTTTGGAGTTTAGGAAGTAAACACTGACATATCAGGAAGGCAAGACACTCTGCCAAAGAACAGCTGGCACTTTCCAGATTAGATGACTTGATCAAAACTAGAAGAGGATTTCATTGTATCGCCCTAATTAAGCGATTATGGATTTTGTGTTTTTCTAGGTAATGTTGATGAACAGTGGTGGAGAAGTGATTTGGGGTACAGGTTTCCAGATATAAGGGCATAATGGCTTGCAGTAGTAGGGGTGTCTTATATTTGCCAAATATAAAGCAGAAACTGGGATGGTGCATGTTGGAAAAAGAGCTGTGCAGCAAAAGGTCCTGAATTGTCTCTTCTCCCATGAACGTTTGCTCTAATTTTGCTAAACAAGACAATTTTTATGGTCTAGACCAGAGTTTCTCAACCACCGGTCCGGGGACCGCTGCCGGTCCCCGAACGGTTGAGTGCCGGTCCCTGACTGGGAGTCAACCCCGCCCCCCCAACAACTGCAATCAAGGCACTCACTTCCTCAATTTTGCACATGCCACGGAAGAGGAAGAGTATCACCTTCTTGTCCCTTGCCTCTATGCGCTGCTGAGATCTTCCTACAGCTATCTTATTCCCTATCTTTACAGCTTCAAACTGTATGCGGTGCGGGGGCATGAAAAGGTGTGGCAGTGGGTGCCTCTTGAAGGGCTGCTGGTTCTTGCATGCTCATTGTTTGCAGCCAAAGGTTGATTGATTGAAACCCAGCTGCCTATTGTGGTCGAGGCGCCTTGAGAGGGAACGCTGTTTCCCTCTTGCATCGGTGGGGTGTTGTGGTCCCTCTGCCCCCTGTAACCCCCTGGTCTGCACCGCCGGTGGAAGATGGCAGTCCCCTTTATGACCTCGCCGGGTGCGGGGCACAATCTCTGGCCGGGATCATGCCGCAGTGAGGGCTAAGCAGAGGAGGGAGGGAGGAGGGCTGCCTTGGCTCACCTCGCAGGTATGCACGGGCAGCAAGTGGGACCGTGTGAGCTGCGTGGCCCCAAAGGCAGGCTGGTGTGATTGGCTCACGCAGGGGAGTTGGGAGGGGGGCACAGAAGTGCGCGTTGTGAGAGAAGATGGGGGGACACTTGCTACACTCTGGTGCGCAAGCACAGTGGCGGCAGCTCTTGGACCCAGGCGACCTTCCGAGTGCAGTCCGGTGCACCATTGCCTCACCCACCCTAAACAGTGCCTCGTCTCCCCAGCGAGGAAAATGAGGCATCCACCACTACAACGCCCCACGCCCTCCGCCATCTCAGAATCACCCCCTTCCCTTTAATGCCAGGTCCCCACCGCTCTTCTTCACATTTTCTTTCACCATTAAAAAAAACCCCATTCCCAGCACCTGCCATGTAACCATTTTTAACGAGTTTTGGAGGAGCAGCACGGGTTTCATTAGGTCCACCTCACAAAGTGCACATCTAAGAGCAGGATCCAGATCAAGTCAGGTGATCATGACCAAGCAGCATTGACACAAATGAGAGATGACTAAATTAATTTCAGTGGGTGGTCATGACTAACGTTGTCTGGATCCGGCCCTGCGACTACACAACTCCTGCTAAAACTCCACCTCCATGATGAGAGGGTTAAACTGTAGATTTCTGGCTCTACTGAACTTGCCCAGCTCTCCTCTCCTCACCTCCTTTTTTCTTTGCTTGACATCCAGCCTGATGAAGCATTTTGGGGGATTCAAAAGCTTGCTTGTGTGTTGTTTTCATTGGCCCAATGTAGCTTTTGAATTTTTCTAATGGCCCAACATCCGCTCTCCATTGAGTAATCACAAGCACCTCCACCCCCACCCCGCACATACTGAAGACATACTGGAGACAAATTTGTTCACCCAGGCTTTTAGATTCAGGGGTTCTCAACCTTGGGCACCCAGACATTGGTGGACTTCTACTCCCATAATCCCCAGCCATAATGGCCAAATGCCATTGTGGTTGGGGCTTATGGGAGTTTAACTGAGGGACCCAAGGTTGAGAACCCCTAATTCCAAATTTAATGATTTTAATGCTTATATTATTTTAATTGTAAACTGCCCAGAGATGCAAGTTTTGGGCAGTATAGAAGTCTGATAGATAGATAGATAGATAGATAGATAGATAGATAGATAGATAGATAGATAGATTTGAAACCCCTTTACTAACTGCTGGTCCGGGGAAACTGCGCATGAAGAATGTAGCGGTCCTTGAAACTCTGCACGAAGAATTTAGCGGTCCTTGACTCCAAAAAGGTTGAGAAACACTGGTCTAGACCAGTGTTTCTCAACCTTTTTGGAGTCAAGGACCGGTAAATTCTTCCTGCAGAGTTTCAAGGACTGCTACATTCTTCATGTGCAGTTTCCCAGACCAGCAGTTAGTAAAGAGGTTTCAAGTTTATCTATTAGTACTATACTACAGGCATGCACAATTCAAATGACCTGGGGGACCAAAACTGACTGTGACTTGGCTTATGGGGGCCAAGGTCAATTTTTAGGGTGCTGATGATTACAGTAACACTTAATATCAATCAATTAATTAAATCAAATTAAAGTGAAATTAATTAAAATGAATTTAATCAAAATTTAACTTTTGAAGTTCTGGCCAAGATTAATTTAAATTAAAATAAAATAAATTGAATTAAAAATTCTAATAAAATAAATACAATGCAATCTGTACAAAATACATAACAATAAAATGCATTGTTCTTCCTTTCCACCTCTGCCAAATCATCACACTTAACACAGAGCACTTCTAAGGAAAAAGATTAGAGAAGTTTTTCTCTTAATTTTTGATAAGAAGATTATACTTTGATCCTTCACCACACAGGCTTTTATAAAAACGAAAGAGAGAAGCAAGAGAGGGAAAGAATAGGGCAGGCTTGGCTTGAGAGAGAGACACAGAGGGATAGAAAAAGGAAAAGGAGATGGAGCAGGCTTGAAGGGAGAGAGGGAGAGAAAGAGAAAGAGCTAGAAAAGAAAGAGATGGAAAGAGAATAGGGAGGTTTGGCTTGAGGGAGAGAGAGAAAGTCTCTATAAGCTGCTCAGATCTTGCAGAAGGAGCTAGGTAAAGAGGCATAGAAAAAGCAAAATTAGGCAGGAGCCTGGGTAGGCAACAAGGGAACTGACAGGCCTAGGAAAGGATGTTTAGCTGAGGGAGCAGTTGAGGAAGGAGGGGTAAAGAAGGCTAGAGAGAAAATGGGTAGATAAGATTGGTGCATGTGGCAGGGGACTGCAGAGAGACTGAACTTATTCATTTGAAATAACAGATCTAATCTTAGGATGCAGACATCTACATTTTCTACAGACAATGCTACATTTTCCTGAGATTTAGCATTCTTGTGAGTTCACCCTCATGAGGCAAAATAAAACATTGCCACATGTAGAGATTTGTGGGTCCCCCACAAGACATATTAACTTTTGAATATGGAATGTGATTGTGGCACCACCAAATCACCTTATCATTGAAAATGACAGTTAAAAGTCATATTTTGATGACTTCACTACAGCATGTTTTCTTGATAGGACTGGGCAGGAGTGAAATCGATTTAAATGCTATTTATAAAAGCCATTTATACCTTGCCCTGACGAGTTAACACCCTCACCCCACCTGCGAACCTCTGTGTAGTTTTTAAAAAATCTTCTAATTGCAGCCGCTTGCCGCTTTACTTGCCGCTTGTCTTCCCTTGCTGCGAACCTCCGTGCATATTTTTAAATTCCGATGCTGAGGGGATGGCTGCTGGGTGGGGGATGAGCCAGTGGTCCTTCTACCCGCCCGCCCCACCCATGCCTGCTTTGAACCTCTGTGCTTAAAAAATTCCTGACATTCCAGCCGCCGCGCGGCCGAGGGGACGGCTATGGGGGGGGGTGAGCCCATGGTCCTTCCACCCACACACACCCCGCCGGCAGCGGCGGAGGATCCCAGAGCGACGCCGTGGCCTGCCATCCCGCCCGGTGTCGCTTCCCAACTGTGAGGGACGCCAGCAGGTGTTACTGCGCAGGCGTCCCTCACAGTTGGGAAGCGATGCCGGGCGGGATGGCAGGCCACGGCGTCGCTCTGGGATCCTCCGCCGCCGCCGCCGGGGTGTGTGTGGGTGGAAGGACCATGGGCTCCCCCCCCCCATAGCCGTCCCCTCGGCCGCGCGGCGGCTGGAATGTCAGGAATTTTTTAAGCACAGAGGTTCAAAGCAGGCATGGGTGGGGCGGGCGGGTAGAAGGACCACTGGCTCATCCCCCACCCAGCAGCCATCCCCAGCCATCCCCTCAGCATCAGAATTTAAAAATATGCACGGAGGTTCGCGGCAAGGGAAGACAAGCGGCAAGCGGCTGCAATTAGAAGATTTTTTAAAAACTACACAGAGGTTCGCAGGTGGGGTGAGGGTGTTAACTCGTCAGGGCAAGGACCGGCACTCAAGTCGTCGCGGACCGGCACCGGTCCGCGGACCGCCGGTTGAGAAACACTGGTCTAGACCAGTGGATCCCAACCTGGGTTCCTTCAGATGTTGATGAACTACAACTCCCAGCATCCCCAGTCACAATAAATTGTAGCTGGGGACAATGGGAATTGTTCAGCAACAGCTGGAGGAACCCAGATTGGGATCCACTGGTCTAGTACAACAAGCCTCACACAAGCAAGGCAAGAAAGGCTGTATTAATAGGAGAGATGTGCAATGTTATCTGCTAGTCATATGACTTACAAGGAACTCATGTTTGGGAGGGCTTAGAACTGTGGAGAGGAACTTACATGTTTCACCTGTGCATATGGGTTTCTTGCTGCTTCCTGGTTGCTGCTCTGCCAAATGATTAGGGGCGGAGCCACCATTGTACGAACGGGTTCAAGAACTCGGCTGCCAATGGAAAGGGCCGCTGAAGCCTGCAGTGGGGAGTGGCTCCAGAAGCGCCCCGAGAGAACTCCCCCCCCCATGCCCGGGCTCCAGAGAGCCCCATGCGAGCAATCCCCTGTACTTTACAGGCAGCGTTTGCTGCCCGATAGCCTTTTATTTCCCTTTCTCTCTCTCGGCTGCCTCAAATGACAGGGGAGAGCTTGCTCGTGCTCTCCGGAGCTCAAGGCCACACCCCTTTGTGCATAATGTCACGCTGGAGGGAGAGAAAGGGAAATAAAAGGCTGTCAGGCAGCAAATGCTGCCTGTAAAGGATAGGGGAGAGCTTGCTTGGGGCTCTCCGGAGCCCAGACATGGCGGGGGGAGGTCTCTCGGAGCTCTTCCGGAGCCCGAGCAACACCCCGTGTGCAAGATGTTACGCGCATGGGGTGTTGCTAGAGGGGCCTCCGGGCAGGGCTGGACTCAGGCCACTGTTTGGCTGGTTCTGTGCCTGCAAGCAATTATTGTTCTATTAGTAAGCAGCATGATGTGGTTTGTCAGTGGAGGCCTGGCTGCTTTGCTTTAGCTATACTGTCTCTAGCCACCTCTTCTCAGCCTCTGGCTGCTTGTAGCAGAGGTAAGACTAGAGCCCTCCCCCGCCACCCCACCGGGTCTGGAAGAAGGCAGTTGCCAAAGGCTTTAGTCAGTGTGAGGTGTGAATGGTCACTTCCTTCTTGAAGTGAATGCTTGAGCACCACTGACCATGGGTGGGGAGCAGCAGCTGGTAGCCAAAGTGGCACAGTGTAGAAGGGAAGGGCTGTAGTGGCTGAAACAGCTGGCTTGCATTCTTCTCTCTGTGTATGGATCTTGTATTTGCAGTGCACAGAAATGTGTTTTAGGGAATGCTTGAGTTTGTCATATATTAGGCTGGTCCACACGACCTCTGGCAGGGTAGAAGGAGCGCTCCGTCTGGCTAGGAGAAGAGCCAAGCACACTTTCCAATGTTCAGGTGGGAAGCAGGGAGAATTTCATGTTTGAGGGTGCAGCTGGGGAAGACGGCTTTTCCTCCCACCTTGGTAAAATGGTGGGGATGGAATCTGGGTTGGGCGTGTTCATCCTACCCAGCTTCTGCCTTGCAAATGATCATTCTCCCCATCTCCTGCCTTCAGGTTTGCAAGCACACAACTGCTGATTGGGAGCACACCCCGGTCTCCTACCCATATTGGATGCACCTCCTACCCTGCCGGCAGTCATGTGATCGAGCCTAGTATCAAAAAGTGCTGACATTCTAAAGTTTTGTCACGGCAGGAATCTGGTCCATAGTTGCTATTATATTCTGGTGAAAAGGATTTTTCCATGCTTCATTGCATTGAAGACAAGTCAGGTTTGTGTTAAGTGGAAAACAGGAACGAGTCGAGCGCACACGACCTACTTCCAAAACTCACAGAAAACAATATACTGTAGAGCTTGGTAACCTTTCTGGCTAAGTTAACTGTCATGCACATTAAAATGCATCATTGCTTGAACTCTCTTGAAGGAAGCAAATCTTATTTCAAATTCATTCCTTTCACTGTATGCATGAACTCCAGAAGTAGGCAAATTTTGACGTAAACACTGTTTCCATGTCAAATGGCTTATCTGAGAACTGTCACCAGGAGACTGCATGGGGCTTTCTTTTCAAGGGAGGTAATGACACTTAATTCATGTGGAAATCAAAGAAGGCCATGAACAGGAAAACTAAGCTTTTAAATTCTCCCAAACGCTTGTGTTTCAGGCTATTGCAAATGCTGTCCTAGAAACTGTGGGAGAGGGAATCCAAGCAATATTTTTCAATACTGTATATTTCAAGACAAAAGAGAATTCTTTACTATATAATCTTACTGCCACAAAGCAAAGACACAGAAGCTGGCATCTGCATCTGCATCCCTTCAGGAACAGAAGCATGTGCCCGCGGTTCCAGAATCTAACACCTTAAGCTGCATGCAAGGTTACCAGCACCAGATTTGGAATTGGTTGCATAAAGTACTGAACAGGTGGTTGGTGCTGTCATATTTGACAGCACTGGTTACTGTTTGGGAAGGGGCATGGCTCTTCAGGTGCTCTCTTCCCTTCTTCCCCTTCCCCATTGGAAGCAAGTATGAGCCTTTATTCAGGTTCTCCGCTCTGTCAAGCAGCAGTTGCTTCTGCTTATTGTGAGAGGGAAGGTGCTGGGAGAGACACAAGAGTTCCCTGTGACCTCAGGAGAAAGCAATAGGATTGGCAAGTGCTTTTTAAAAACCCTTTGCTTGCACCCTGATTTTCCCTTCAGTTCAGAGCATTGTCAGCACCACCTTAGGGTGAGATACTATTAGACTTTTTGTACTTCTCTGTGAATACCTGACTGCAAATACCCAAGTAATGTATCAAATATGAATCAGCCTGTCTATATTATTATCCCCATTGCTCCTTAATATACACACATAGCAACTGAGCTGAGCTTTTGTCATGTGTGTAGTGATG
Organism: Hemicordylus capensis; assembly: GCF_027244095.1. Taxonomy (NCBI): domain Eukaryota; kingdom Metazoa; phylum Chordata; class Lepidosauria; order Squamata; family Cordylidae; genus Hemicordylus; species Hemicordylus capensis. The sequence goes on along the minus strand of NC_069657.1, from coordinate 385,352,996 downwards.
CTGCCAAATGGTATCCAAGCACAGCTCAGAAGTCAAATCCAGTGGGGTCATAATCCTCATCTTTAGTGTGAGACAAGCGTTATTACTCAGCCGTTCATCACTAGCTGGGCTTTTAATCCATGTCAGAGCAGAATGTAAACCTTGCCTGCTTCTCATCCATTCACCCACCTCGTGCCACCAACCACCTCCCAAGTGCATTACTGTTCTGCTGCAGCAGGAGAATGGAAGAACGTCTCCCCACCCCCCACCCCACTGCCATGAGAACCTTAACAGTGCTGGAGAAACTACCATTTGCCAGCATCCTTTTGTCTATCATGCAACCATGACAGCATTCCAGGCATCAAGGAGGGAAGGAACAGAGGTCCCTCCATTCACTGGCTGCCACCACCAGATCATCAACAAAAATAAATAGAGAGGAAAATGCTGAGGGAAAGGCCAGTGGGCAGGTGGTGAGAGGTGTTAGGTTTGTATGGAGGCTTGGGGAAGGGAGTGGAATCTGTCATGCTCCCAGTGACTTCATTGAGAGAATGATGGGGTCTGAAACCCTATCTATAATCCAAAAAGTGACCTTAGTCTTACTCAAGGGCTTGCATGTGCCTGCCCAACCTAGGGAAGTGAATTTGGAACAGTTGACCCTCATGCTGGTAAATAAATTGATTTTTGAAACTGCACTGAATTTTAAAGTTTAAGAAACTAAGTCCTACTGGGGATGTGGAGCTAGCCACAGAATTCTCTGAACTGTGAGCTGAGATCAGCCACATCATCTCTGTACAACTGGGGCTGCCCAGCCCTGAATACATGAAAGAAGGTTCCTCTCATAGTGGACATTTGGTAGGTAATGTGGTTGCGTCAGTTGTTAACCTAAGGCCATCTAATCATACAGGACTCTTAATTTTTTTCTTGTGAAATAATTAATCAAGACCTTTGTTTTGGATGAAATATATCACAAGAAAAAAATTAAGAGGTCCTGGCATCTTAAGGTCCTTGAATTTTTCTTGCAAGAAAGTCAGTTGTAAACTGCCCAGAGACACAAGTTCTGGGCAATATAGAAATATTTTAAATAAAAAATAATTATAATAATTATTATGGGCCAGTTCAAATGAATACAGTCCCAACGTGTGATCAGGGGCAGGGATGTACTGAGAGCATGCCCACCCTGGTGTAACTGAAAGTCATAGAGGAGGAGAGCTTGCCTTGCATGGACCCTCTTTGCTAAGTAGGGTCCACCCTGGTTTCCATTTGAGTGGGAGACTATATGTGTGAGCCCATAAGGGATGGGGCCGCTCTGGGAAGAGCACCTGCATGCTTGCATGCAGAAGGTTCCAAGTTCGCTCCCTGGCTTCTCCAAGATAGGGCTGAAAGAAACTCCAGCCTGCAACCTTGGAGAAGCCGCTGCCCTTCTGTGTAGAAAATACGGAGCTAGATGGACCAATGGTCTGACTCGGAATAAGGCAGCTTCCTATGTTCCTAATCATGTATGGATGATGTTTTGGAGCATGTGTTTAGGGGGCATTCAGATAAACAGTCCCAACACACGATTGAAGGACATTCCAACAATGCATCAGAACATCCTTCAGTGACATTGGTCTGAGGCCATGTTCATTTGAACTGGCCCTGTGACTCTTTATTTAAAAAATGCAATGCAATAATCTTTTGTTGTTGTTTGCTCAGATGGAGGACGTCATAGCACGTATGCAGGATGAAAAAAATGGGATTCCCATTCGCACAGTCAAGAGCTTTCTTTCCAAGATTCCCAGTGTCTTTTCTGGTAAGATTTAAAGTGCATCTAATATTCTACTCTGTGTGGCTTTGTGGGTATGCCAGGAAATGAGTTGGAACAAGAAGCAAGCAGCTAAGTCAGTAGCTGTATGACTATAATGATAGGTGATACTTATTTGTTTCAACTAATAGGTTGTAATAAATCTTAACATAATTACAAAATGATTACAATATGAATAAAACAAAAACAGAAGCAGCTCTGCTTTCAAATAATTCTAAACCCATGTGTTTAGATCTATAAAATCGGATCTAACTTTAACAGCAGCAAAAGCAAAACGTGATATCTTGAATTGTTATTTACATATGATTGAAAATAGCACTTAGCAATAGCAATAGCACTTACATTTATATACCGCTTTATAGCCGGAGCTCTCTAAGCGGTTTACAATGATTTAGCATATTGCCCCCAACATTCTGGGTACTCATTTTACCGACCTCGGAAGGATGGAAGGCTGAGTCAACCTTGAGCCCCTGGTCAGGATTGAACTTGTAACCTTCTGGTTACAGGGCGGCAGTTTTACCACTGCGCCACCAGGGGCTTCAAAATGTGATTGAAAGGTGTGTTTTTCCGTTCAAGTGAGTTTAAATCTTATATGGCAATCATGGGTCTATTAAAGACACTTTTTAATGCAATTTACAAATGTTCTCATAAAATTGACACCTAAAAAGCTAATCAGAAATGTCCCCAACCTCAGCTTTTCCACAGGTACTGGGGGGAAGTACAGTTCCACAGATACCAGCTCAGTTGGCATGTGGAGCCTTGGTTAAATTTTCATTCCATGCAATGTCCCTGGACCTTGGGAGTCGGGATGAGAACGGAACTTGCAGGGGGTGGCTTGAAGGTGGTGGTGGGGATAGCTTTAATAGTGGCGGAGGGTGCTCTTAGCCCTCCCGCTATGTTTCCTCCACTGATGCTGCCCGTAAAGGCCTCTGAACAGTTCGTGCACATCCATACTTGGGAATGCATGCTCCCCCTTCCTCTGCCCAGAGAAGTCATGAATTCCTCATTCGACTGTGGTTAGAAACAAGCCAAGACCAATCATGATGTCTGAACTTAACGAACTTGGTTTATTCTAACAAAATGCTTGAAATAAAATGATATCTGAACTCAAAGTCTGGAGTGGGTTTCAGAACTTGATTTATTGCAAGCAATTTGGTTACCAAGATTAATCAGTTTGGATGTCAGAACTGATCTGGGTTTGCTTCTTACCACAATTGGAAGCAGTGTGCTTCCAACTCACACGCAAGCAATAGGGGGTGGTGGGAGGTGCATGCTCCTGAGACTTGGAGATGTTGTGCGGCACCAGGATTTAACCATAGTTCCACATGACATTCAAACTGGCTATCTCTGCTTAATAGATATTAAGGTCGTGCACACAACCATTTGCGGGGCAGGGAAGGTGGGAGGTGGGGAGGCAGGGTTGAGTCTACCTTCCCCCCCGACTATCCGTAGGCTTCTCTTCAGTGCACTGTTGTGCACCCGTGTGATCTGCACTGCACCCAGCAGCAGAGATTAGTGGAGGCTGGGAAAATGAGTCCCAGCCTCCAGGAATCCTTTAATGCACCATGTGAGTATTACATTCAAAGGTTTACCCATGAGTCGAGCACTCTAGGGACCCGATTCTGTGTGTGCTCAGACTATGTGCCCTTTAACCCAGATAAAAGCCTGGGTAAACGAATCTGGGTTTGTAGGGGAGGCAGCACTGGGATCTGCCTGTAGTACTGGAGCTTCTCATCCCTACTGGCTCCTGAAGGGAACGAAAGCCCCACAGGAGGGATGCCACACCCTTCTCCAGACTCTACAGGGCCATCCAAGCAACCAGGTAACATGGCATCCTGACACTCCAGAAGGCAGGAAATATGTTCTTGAAGAGACCCTTAACTTGCCTGCAAGGGGCGGTCCCTTCCAGTCTTGTTTCCTGCCTTCGCCCCAGTTGGTCAGACAGCTTTAGCTCTCTATCCTTTTAGGCTACTTTACCTCTTTGCTTATTTGCTCATGTTTCCTTCTTGTTTTTCCTTACTGATTTTCTTCTTTTTCCTTACTGATTTTCCTTACTGATTTTCTGATTTTTCCTTACTGATTGTTTTTCCTTACTGATTTTCTGTCCTTAAGTGTTGCTTTTCTCTCCTGTTTAAAACAAACAACTTTTAATATCTATCTATCTATCTATCTATCTATCTATCTATCTATCTATCTCCCTCTCTCTCTCTCTCCTTGGCTTTGTCTCCTCATTGTTTTCCATATTCACTTCTAAAATTTCAAAATTTTCCTCTTTCTTTGACCATGGCGGGGGAACTCAAGAAACCAACGATGCTGGCTTTTTGGGCCCAGTACACCAAAACCAGACTTTCCCCGCCTTTAGAACAGGAGGCCTCCTTGCTAGGGGCCGCTGTAGGGAGTTCCACTGGTGCTTCTGGGTCCCAGCTGCTCTCCGCAGCAGCGGCCAAGGAGCCAGAGGGAACACAAAGACAGAGGGGTGCAAGGCTCACGGGCCTCTGACCAACAAGAGGAAGAAGCAGAACTGCTCTTTGCCTAGAGCAAAGCAGCACGCCTGCCAGCTGCTGGGGAGCAGAGATCAGCAGCCAGGTGCCATTACTCTTCACTTCCCCAGCACCGCCCATCTTCTTGCTGTCGTGTCGGCATTTGCCAGTACACCAACGCCTCCTCCCCAATGCAACAGGATCCAGGCAGGGGCTCAAGCGAAACAGAGCTGCATGCTCCCCTGTTGGCACTCTAGAAGAGACGGAGGACACCACCATTAGTGGCAGCGCAGAGGACAGCAGAGAGGAATTGACCCTGAGAGAGATGACGAACCCAAACCTGGTGAGCGCCACTGAGACCGGGGGGGGGGGTGTATTCAGCAGGGCCATTTAGAATCCCTACCTCTGGCGGGGTCTAGGAGAACAGAGCTCACCTAGGAGACCCAATATTATCATTTCTTGTTTACACAGGCAGACAGGTGTTATTGACAGGTTTGTTTTATCCAGACATCGAGTCCTCCCCAAGGACCTGGGATGGCTGAATTTTATCATCAATATCTTTGTTGTTATTATTATAGATATCATCGTAGAATATAGGCTGTTCTCAGTAATGTTGCTTTTTGCAATTGGCTGATGGTGATTTCTGTGGCCCCTACAATATTTATTTATTTATTTATTTATTCATTCATTCATTCACATTGTATATCCCGCTCTTCCTCCAAGGAGCCCAGAGCAGTGTACTACATACTTAAGTTTCTCCTCACACCAACCCTGTGAAGTAGGTTAGGCTGAGAGAGAAGTGACTGGCCCAGAGTCACCCAGCAAGTATTATGGTTGAATGGGGATTTGAACTTGGGTCTCCTTGATCCTAGTCCAGCACTCTAACCATTATACCATGCTGTCTGTGGACTGGCAGGAATGGGTGGCTATGGCTGTTAAGAACTATTTTGAGGCTAGCCAGGAAGTCCTTGGGCAGCACAGGCACTGCAAACACCATACGCATTCCTCCCCTTCCTCATCTTCTTCAGAGGAGGCCCCTGTAAAGAGGAAAAAGTCTAAGGGGAAGAAGGCAAAGTCCAAGGGTGAAGGTAACCCCCATCACTCTTCCACTTTGGGGCGGGGGAATCCTCTGACCCTCACCACGCATTGAAGCTTCTCAACCCTGGGTTTTGCCCCATTTTCCCCCAGGAACATTTTATTGTCTGAGGAGGGGGAATTGCCTAATGAACCTCTTAGTACATCTACGCAGAGGCTTTTGTTACCAGAGGAAATGTTACCTGTGCTGACACAGGCTACTGATGCCTTGGGCTTACAGAGTACAAATACCGAGACCCCAAACTGTCCACCTAAGGGGCCGCTAGTCCTTCCTTCCCCAGCTAAGTCATTGTCAAGGGTTACCATGCCAGAGGGGTTTGTTAATACTATTAAGGAAGAGTGGGAAAAATCCTGCAGTGTCTAAGCAGACCTATGCTATGGCTAATAAGTTCTATCATTTTCAAGAGAGCACTATGGACCTTTTACAGGTTCTTCCCACCGACGCTCCCATCATGGCCCTCCTCAAAGCAGTGGTCTCCAGGGATGGAGACTCCACTCTCAAGGAGCCAACCGATAAAAAAGCAGAAGCGGCCATGCACAAAGCACATGAGTCTTCGGCTATGGCAAAGAGAGCAGACTCAGCCGCCTCCATTGTCACTAGAGTTTCTGTTTTGTGGCTCGATGAGTTGGTTAACAACCTCCCTTCAACCCTGTCAGGCTTAGGCAGAAGCTGCTACGTCTCCAGAGGGCAGCCGCCTTTACTTTGGATGCTACACTAGACAGCATTCGTTACTCATCCAAATCAATAGCCTCTAATGTGATTGCTTGACACATTATTTGGCTCCGCCACTGGCAGGTGGACAATTTGGCTAAGACAAATCTGACAGTGGTCCCCTATGATGAGGAAAAGCTTTTCGGGGATGAGGCTCTGAAAGACGTATTAGTGAAGACCAAAGATAAGCATAAAGCTCTCCGCTCCTCCTCCAGGAAGGAGGATAAAGTTTTCAACCGGAGGTTTTCTCAGTCTTCATATTCCTTTTGTCCCTCATTCAGGCACAGGGATTTCCACAGGTCTGGCAAACCCACATGGCATAGGGGGCGTGAGCAGGGCAGGCCGCAGTTCTTCCCACAATGCTCTAGTTTCTCCCCACAAGCCAAACAGCCCAGACAACAGTCCTGACGCCAGCACTCTGCACGTGGGGGTGGGGGGAGTCTCTTGGCATACTGGCATGCCTGGGAGACCTCTACTACATATCATTGGGTGTTATCTATCATAGGAGAGGGTTACAAGATAGAACTCAGAAGAACACCTTGAGACATATTTGTATTGACTCCAGTGTCCAAAACCCCCACAAAGCACAGGGGCGTTCTACTAGCCATGCAGTGTCTATTGGACATAGAAGCCATAGAAACTGTGCCCATGGCATAAAGGGGGAAAGGGGTGTACTCAATAATATTTACTGTCTCAAAGAAGGATGGGTCTCTCAGAGACCCATCAACTTAAAATCAGTCAACGGGTTTGTGATAGATGCTTCCAGATGCAGACTCTGAGATCCATCACAGAGGCATTGCAAGAGGGAGACTTTCTGATCTCCATAGACTTAAAGGAAGCATATCTGCATATCCTGGTACATGTAATGAGCAGAAGCTACCAATGCTTTTGTTATCAGGGACAACACTTCCAATACAGAGCCTTACCATTCGGCCTGTCATCAGCACCAAGAGTGTTTACAAAGGTTCTGGCCCCCATTATAGCATTCCTTCATCTTCAGGTTGTGACCATTTATTGTTTCCTGGACGATCTGTTGATCAGAGCTCAATCAGAGAGGGAAGCCCTAAAAGTATCTTGGCTCACACTGGAATGTTTTCTGATAAACATGGGGAAAGGTCACTTCATTCCAACACAACAACAGCAGCACCTGGGTATAACATAGATACAGTGAAGTCAAGGTTGTTTCTTCCACCGGACAGACTACGGAACATAATTTCTCTTTCCAGCAATTTGAAAAGATGCAGATCAGGGCCCATTTTGATCCTGGAGAGGCTGTTGGAGATAATGGTCTCCTCAATGGACTCTGTGGATTGGGCCAGGATACATCTACTCCCTCTACAATGGGCACTTCTACCTTTTCAGGACTATAGGAACATAAAAAGCTGCCATATACTGAGTCAGACCATAGGTTCATCTAGCTTAGTATTGTCTACACAAACTGGCAGTGGCTTCTCCAAGGTTGATGGCAGGAACCTCTCACAGTCCTATCTTGAAGATGCCAGGGATGGAACTTGGAACCTTCTGTGCTTCCCAGAGCGACTCCATCCCCTGAGGGGAATATCTTACAGTGCTCACACTTCAAGTCTCCCATTCATATGCAACCAGGGCAGACCCTGCTTAGCAAAGGGGACAAGTCATGCCACAAGACCAGCTCTCCTATTCTTACCAGATTGCCTGCAAGTCTCAACAGCACTTACGGCTGTCGAGGTCGCTACTTCACTCCCTTCACCGGTGGACAATCCCAGAAAACCTGTCCAAGGGGAAGTCGTTTGCCAAACCTCACCGAATCCTGATCACCATGGATGCAAGCCTCTCCAGCTGGGGAGCTCATTGTCTACATCTTAATGCCCAGGGAAGATGGTCATCAGTGGAAGCAAGGCACAGTATAAACTGGCTAGAGCTTTGGGCGATTCAGCTAGCCTTGTTGGAGTTTTCACCAGTCCTGAGGGGGGCACATGTACCCATTCAAATGGACAACACATCCATGCAGGCTCACATCAACAGGCAAGGGGGGACGAGATGGAAATCCCTTCAGTGGAGTGTCAAGTGTACAGGCAGACTGGCTGAGCTGCAGAGATATTGATCCTTCGGAATGGAGCCTACAACAACAGGTGTTCAACTGGGTGACCCAGCAGCTGGGACATCCTTAGATTGACGTGTTCACATCACCAGAGAACACAAAGCTGCCCAGGTTTGTGTTGTGATTCCCCTCTTAGGGAGCAGAAGCAGTGGGTACATTCGTAATGCGGTGGCCTCCATTGCTTCTATATGCATTTCCTCCTGTTCCACTCCTAGCAAGGTGCCTGCATCATCTCTGTTACTCTCAAGCCTTGATTATTCTCATAGCTCCATTTTGGCCATGCAGGCCATGGTTTTCAGAGATAGTGAACATGGTGGTGGAGGGGCCCATACACCTGCCAGTCCAGATGGATTGTTGTCGCAGGGCCCAGTCTACCACCCAGACATGGTCTGGCTAAGGTTGACTGCTTGGAAGCTGAAAGGGACTTGTTGACTTCCAGGGGCCTCTCTTTGGCAGTGGTGGAATCCATTTTGGCATCTTGTAGATCCTTGACAAATAGGATCTATCAGACTACTTGGAGAAGTTTTCTGAGTTGGGTGGCAAGGTTTACAGGTTGCAAGGTGTACTTTGGGGGATCTTCTGGACTCCTTGCAGGATGGCCTGTCTCTGGAGTTGAAAGCGGCAACATTGAAAAGATAGGCGCCTTGTCTCACACCTATGCTTTTTCCAGAGGGGGCCGCTGCTGATCCATTTCATCTGCTCCTTCAGAAGTTCATTAGGGGGACATCTCTGTTGTCCCCACCAGTATGTCATAGGTTTCCCTGCTGGGACTTACATACTGTGTTAAATAACAACAACAACAATTTATATATCGCTTTTTAACAAAAGTGTTCAAAGCGGTTTTCATAGACAAATAATTAAATAAATAAGATGGTGCATTAAGTGAATTACATCAGGTCCTGTTTGAACCTCTACACAAGACTATGAAGGTGGCATTTCTGCTGGCTATTACTTTGGCCAGACAGATCTCTGAACTTCATGAACTGTCAGTGAAGGACGGGTTATGTATTTTTTCAAAGGATGAGTACATTTGATTCTGGATCCTTCATTTACTCCAGAAGTCAGTTCAGTTTTTCACAGATCTCAGGATATTTATTTGCTGTCTTTTTGTCCTAAGCCTCAACAGAGGTTGGAGAAGGAGTGGCATAAGCTAGACATCCACAGGGCCCTGTGGGTGTATATTGATAGGTCTGAGGACATTAGACAGTCGGACTTTTTGTTCCTGTGCTTTCAGGGCTGGCGGTTGGGGCAGCCGGCCTTGGCGGCTATGATAGGCCACTTGGTTAGGTCATATATCACTTTGGCATATGAACTGCAGCACTTAACTCATCTGGCAGGGATTACAGCTCATTTTACTAGATGTGCTTCTACTTCTGCTGCCTTTTTTCCTGCTGCTTTGCTGGAGGAGGTTTGCAAGGCGGCTACATTGAAGGTTCCGTCTACTTTCTCACATCATTATAAATTGGATGTGCACGCTTCCTCTAGGGTGGTGTTTGGTAGACAGGTTTTGCACAAAGTCCTGCCAGGGCAGTAGATGCTGGTCCGGGCTTGTTTTCTCCTGAGGGTGTGAGCTGTGGTATTACCCATGATGAGTGATCTCCTACACCAGCAGAGAAAGCAACACTGGCACTCACCATGAAGGTTTCTTCTTGCTGGTGTTACGGAGGTCACTCATGTCCACCTGGGGTTTTGGGGCCCAAACCTGTTGCCTGGAATTGACTGGAGGGAGGGGGAGGGTTTTCATTCCTTCATCCTCTCTGATTGTTTACATTGTCATTTTTTATGCATTCATGTGCATAGGTTTGTCTATGTTGTCAGCACTGTTTTCTGAAGTTTTTTTCATCTCTGTGTGTGGAATGAGTTTTGTTCCGGGCAGCAGTATCAAGGCAATGTGTGCACATGCTTTCAGAGTGGAGCGTTCCTGCTTCATCCTGAGCAAGATCTAAAATTAACTAAGTGGACCTCAACAAATTTGTGAGCGTATGCAAGTGTGCACACCTTAGAGGGAACACTGGTTGTCAGTTGTTACTGTTTCCTTGCATTTGCTGTTGGGTCTACTTCTGTTTTTATGGTGTGTGCGGACTCTGGCTTTTCAATGGACTGGAATGGACCTCCCCTTGCAGGCTAGTTAAGGGTCATTTCAAGAACATATTGCCTGCCTTCTGGAGCAAGTGGGCAGAATAACCCATGATGAGTGACCTCCATAACACCAGCAAGAAGAAACCTTCACGGTGAGTACCAATGTTCCTTTCAAAGAGGAAAAATAATTCAGATTTAGACCAAAGGATGAGACTAAAGAATGCACTTTAGTCAACCAGGAATTACAGATTAGGAAGGCTTGCAGAGTTATTCCCAAACTTAATTTGAACAAGTGAATGCTCGTATAATTTATTACATTTAAAACAACAATTTTATTTATTTACTTTATTTATTTTGCATTTATATACCACTTTTCAGGCAAACCTCCCAAAGTGACTTACAAAACACTTAAATAAAGCACAATAAATCAAGCCACCCATTTCGCACAGTTAAATAAACAGAATATTCTAGGATGAATGGCTATACAGTTCACTTCTAACCAGCGTAGGAAAAATTGATCTAGTAATGGACAAAGTGGATTTTAGGAACATCTTTAGGTCAGATGTTTTAACATACTCCCAAAGTTCAGTGTCATAAAAAATCTGTGACAAAACCTTAGCCTCAAGCTGTAAGAACTATCACTATTTTATCTCCACATTCATTTTTCCAAAGCCTTAGTAACATCTGTACAGTTGACTGGCCTAATTTCATCCTGGATCAAGGAAGCTTGATCCTCACTAAGGACAGAGGCAGGGTTGCGCTCTCAAGTATCCCCCAGTTCTACACAGTTTCTGTAAATGTAAATGTGTTCCTGCCTTGCCATGTTCTGGCCAATGAGTACCAAATAGTTGACAGGTATTGGATACTTCTAAATTGATAAAATTAAATACAAAGAACAAAGGTCAAAAATCGGTCAAAAATAAGATGTTTAAATCTGCTACCAACCTAGTTCTGGCAAAAATACCAAATACAGCTTTCTTACAATGGCACTATTTCTACCAAAGTGATAATATCCTTCTATAAAGAAGGATATTAGAAAATGCACTTACTTACCCATCCTTGAGAAAAATGTCTCACTACATTGCATTTCCAAATGGTGGTAGACCACCACACCAATGCTGCCCTCATGCAACAAAGAAAGATGCACACGTGCAAGAAGGTCATGTCACTGAGCAGATGCTCAACATTGAACCATCTCATTGTCTAGGTCTGCTTGTGCTCATGTTGTGCTTGCACAACTAGGATAGTGGATAGATTGGCATCATTCCCTGTAGCATATACAGACTGAGGAAGAGATTTCGCAGGAGGAAGTGTGCCCATTTCTGCAAGCACACCCTGTTGCATGCAACACTAGCCTGGAATCTAAGCTCCTAGCTTAATGGAACCAGCTAGTGCAACATTCTTGCACTAATGAAACATGTTTGCACTAGTGCAGCATTAGTCTGTGACCTCAGCATTCTTAAAGGAACACACAAGGTGAGCATTTTTGCATTTGTAGACAAAGTAGAGGATGTGATGTATTATATGTTTCATTGCCCTCTTTGCAAAGAGCCCAAAGAGAAATTTATCCATAATCTCATAATTAAATCACCAGGCTTTTCAGAGGCCCAGAAATTGTATGATCTCCCGTAAACATCTATGTGCCTGTAACAGGCAGAGCTGCTGTGATTGCTAAAGCTGCTGAGAGTTTAAGAAGTAAGATGATACAAGAGATTGCTGTTCCTTGTTTGGGAGACACTTTTGTATCATTCTGGTACTATTAAATGTGTCTTATCTCTGCATAGAACTCTTTGCCCCTCAAGGGTACTGCTGTGACCTTTGGTTGATGCGATCAAGTCTTTGACTGAGTGATTGACTAAATAATGTTAAACATATTAAGCTATCTGTGCTTTGAGCTTGGTTGTTCTTCAATTATTGTGCCTTTAAACCCCCTCAATACTAAATGTCTGGCTACAGGCTTGCCCCTGTGACTGTCTCCCCAGGCCTGTCTTAATGCAGAGTCATGTTGATGTTATAAACCCCTGCTTACTTGGCAAAGAGGCACCTTTTAACATGGTGATTCTCTTTATTTAGCAGGGGGAGAGTAACTAGCCCTATCCACCCCCAGCACAGTACTTCCAGTGACTGTTGCTGGTGCTATCTGATGTTTCTTTATAGATTGTGAGCCCTTTGGGGACAGGGATCCATCTTATCTTATTTATTTATTATTTCTCTATGTAAACCACCCTGAGCCATTTTTGGATGGGTGGTATAGAAATCAATCAATCAATCAATCAATCAATCAAATAAATAAATAAATAAATAATATGGTAATATCATATACTGGGCACCAAGTAATCCCATCCTCAATTTAAAACAACGGATGGTCAAATTCCCTTGCTATTAAATAAATATAATCCAGCCATCCTTGCCTGCTTCTCTGCCTATTTTCAGAGCTCCCTGCCAAGCTCCGCCCCCCCCACCTTTGGTGAATAAAAACAAACAAACTTTCCCCATAGACCTCTGTGGGGATTTCCATCGGGGGGGAAATCAGATCAGGGATCAGACCGGGTCTGACTCTGATATTCTGAAGAGTCCAACAGATCCAATTCTTACCCCTGGGATTCTGGATCGGATCAGCTCAGATCCATCTTTTGCAATTGTGCATAGCCCTATTGAACAGTAGTTCCCTTGCACCAGGCTCTGCAGCCCACCCTCAAGGTAGGACCATACAGGTAAAGTGTGCCATCAAGTCGATTTCGACTCCTGGTGCCCACAGAGCCCTATGGTTTTCTTTGGTAGACTACAGGAGTGGTTTACCATTGCCTCCTCCCATTCAGTATGAGATGTTGCCTTTCAGCATCTTCCTATATTGGTGCTGCCCAATGAGATTTGAACCAGCAACCTTCTGCTTGCTAGTCAAGCATTTTCCTGCTGCACCACAAGCTTCATTCCAGCTCAGTAGTTCAAAACCATACCATGGCTGATAGTATTGAGAACTACCAAGAGCCCCAGCAGAGCCAACAGGGTCACACTTCTCCTACTTAGTTCCTGGTGCTTGGGTGACCTTGGAAGACTGAGTGTTAATACCAAAACTGGAACTTACTTTGGAAAGGCTCAAGATAATCAGATTTATCCAATAAAGCCTGGTGTTGGATGCCATTACCCACTTGAACAGCTTGCCCAAGAATGGCAAATTCAAGACCAGAATGGCAAATTCAAGACCATTTATCACCTCATCTAGTCAATTCCACTCTGGCTGCCTCAAGCAGCCAGGAAGTGCAAGAGTTGAGAGGGCTTGTGTTCACCCTCAAACTTCCAAGCAACTGTTTACATCCTCAACTGAAAAATACATCCATCAAAACAGGAAAAGCCAGTGCCAAGGGCACATCCATAGAACCTATTTTCAGAATGGAGTCCAAGCTGGAATGGATACAAATGACTTTGTCAGTGGTGTATTCTTCAAACTGATCACAACAGATCAAGAACTCCTCAACTCCTCCTTGAAGCCCAAGATGAAACAATCTCTTTAGCACTTGGAATAGCCATACTGGACAACACTGCACTGAACCAATATGCTGGTGGTAGAGATGTGCATTTTCTTCACTGCAATCACCACGACAGAGTAGGCCTTATAGTAGGATGTTGCTTGTGTGTAGCACAAGCTTCTTTCACCATGCATCTTTCTCCTCTGTCACTCTCAGCTGTCTCCTCCATTATTTCAGTGCCTCTGACTTCTCAGAAACCAGGGAGCATGAGCTCTGACAGACTGGTGAGGGTGTCTAGGGGTGATAGTGTCAATAGCTAGGCCAGTTCCCCATTCCAGATATTGACCAGAGACTTGACAGGACCACCAGCCAGGCAGCAGGAAAATCCCACAGAGCTTTCAGGAATCCAGCTGGATCCATTGCACTACACTGTTCTGATAGGCTCACCATTACTTAGGAACCCCAATTAATTTAAATCATACTCCCTCACCCATTGATCACTATCATCCTGATCATAAAACACCAAATCAAGAATGTGCCCCTGAATCTGAATTGGCCCTGATATTAATTGAGGTAAAGGTAATAGTGTGCCATCAAGTCGATTTCAACTCTTGGTGCCCACAGAGCCCTGTGGTTTTCTTTGGTAGAATACAGGAGGGGTTTACCATTGCCTTCTCCTACACAGTATGAGATGATGCCTTTCAGCATCTTCCTATATTGCTGCTGCCCAATATAGGTGCAGTGGGAATTTGAACTGGCAATCTTCTGTTTGTTAGTCCAGCATTTCCCCACTGTGCCACTTAAAGTGAGACAGGCCCATTATTATCTTGGAGACCATTAAATCCTGAGTCATTGCAGATGAGGAGGCCTCATTGTGGGTATTGAAATATCCAGAACAACCAATCTGTGGGAAGCCAATACCACTGTCAAGGCTATTTCTGCCCACTCTACCAGGCAGGCTTTTGGGTTGTGAAGCAATGTTACACCTACATTGTATCCCAATCCTGTCTCAGTGACTCATCACCAGGTACACACTCATAATTAGATGCCTTCTGGACAAGACTGAAGGGAACAGAATCATATTAGATCACTGTGACCCCACGCACCAGATCTCACCTGTTGCTGCACCTGGAAAGCTGGAAGATAGAACTGGGATAGAAGACTGACTCCATCCCCCTTGTCAGGGCTGGCCCTGCTATGAAGAAGGGTGAAATGGGTCATTTTTAGGCAGTGAACCTGGGGGCATTTGCTTACTTAATTTGCTTGTGAGCGAACTCACTTAGTATGTTGTATGTATATACATGTGTATTGGAGAAAGCCATATGGAAATCTGTAATTGCACATTTGCTCCCCTAAGCAGATATAGAGGATTTAATAGAAGATGAAGAAACAGGAGAAATCTGAAAGAAGGAAGGGCATGTTATTTTAATAGAAGAAAAGGTCATTGGTGTGGAGGAAAGAGATGCCATTTGGTGGTGACTTCAGGCAGCAACATGTCTTGGGCAGACACTGGCCCTTGTTCAGCCAGTTCTCCATCATGCATGCCAGGGCTGTGTGTGTATATATAGATGGATTAAATCGCACTGCTATGCACTAATGAGACATCCAACATAGACTGAAAGATCTGTAACAAGATCTGTAACCATCATCACTGCCTAGAAAATGTAGACCTATCCCTGTGTAGGGTCTAGATCGTAGATTCTCTCTCCTAACATAACAGGGAATCTGTGCAGGTCATGATCCTGATGCCTCACCTACCTCCCATATTTGCAGGATTTTTGTCTGGCAATAGTGTGAACCATTCCAGAGGTACAGAGTATTCCTTGCCCCAGCTTTGGATCTTCCCTGTATGTTTGCTAAAAAATTAGTGTACAGGCTGACAACCAAAAATGTACCCGTGATGATATTATTGTGTTCATTATTGCTACTGACAGGAAAGTTGCCATTTAATATCTTAATCCTCTGAAACAATCAGCAGAGATAACCACACTGAAGAGCTTAGGTGTGTTCTTGTCGGATGCTGATTAGAATATCAGTAATAACAAGAGGCACTCGATTGACATGGTACAGGATTTATTTCCAAGGCTGTGATTGCAGACAAAATGGTTTGAACTAATGATAAGTGAAGGAAACCTATATTAATCACATCAATGATGCAGAATAGTGCATGATCATGTATATTTTTAATAACCGAGAAAAGCAATGAAAACTGTTCCAGTGCTGTTTGAAAGTGGATTGAAGCAGGCAATAGCCATTATATTTTATGATGGGTTTTCTGGGGTTAATAATACTGTTAATTTGAATAAAGGTTTCATGGTTCTGCATGATGCTGAAGAATTCAGTAACACGGGTGGGGGAAGCTACTAGTCTGCCAAAGTAATCTGCATTAATTGAAGCTGTGTGTATGTGTGTGTGTGTGTGTGTATGATCCTATTTTGTTAAACAAAATTATTCACTCTAGTTTAATTTAACCCCAGTCTTTTACAGAGTTAAAATTTACTGGATATTCTTATAGATTAGATGGAGGTTAATGACATTAATGGGGCTTTTCTTTTTTGTTTCAGCTGAATGTCCTAAAGACTGGAGAGTCTAAATTTGAATTAAATCATTTAAACACATTCAGTATGGATTCATTGATCTATAATGAACTCACACATCTTTAATTAATGCAAATTCATTCTCTGCTCCCATGCCTACAGAGTTATGGATGTCCTTTCTCAGAATTACATGGTGAAAAATATTGCTGGTTTTCAAAAGGCAGACTCACACACTGGGGCTTTTACAATCTCCCTTTCCTTCCTCAACCCTTTGTGCCCCCGACCCTGCCCCCTAGTCTGCTCTTGAATGTTGGGAGAGACCTGAATGTGATGTGGCATGGAGGGCGCAGCCCAGCCAAAATTGGTGACACCTCCATCCACTAGGGATATGCACACAACTGGTTTGCCTGCTTCAGTTTGAGTCTGAACCAGACACGAACTGGACCGGACATGTTTAGTTTTGGCGCCCCTGAACTTGGGGCCCAGTTAGGTTTGAATTTGAACCAGTTCAGGCTCAGTTTGGGGGTGCCAGAAACATTAAAATTAGTTGTTGTTTTTTGATTGGACTCACCGCTGCCCCTGGGTTCAGCAGCCCCTGGGGGTGCTGCTGCGGTAGCAGGGGTGTGTATCTCCGGTGGCTTCCCCTCCTCCCATTGGCCTTTCCCCAGTCTCCTATGGGCTGTTTCAGCCCTCTGTGAGTGCGCAGCAGCAAAACATGGCCACCATGTACTCACAGAGGGCCGGAGCAGCTCAAAATGGCCCATAGGAAACTGGGGGAAACCAGTGAGCGGGGGAGGGGAAGCTGATGGAGACCCCCTGCATGGCTGCTGCAACACTCCCCAGGGTCACCGAATCTGGTGGTGGTAGTGGTGGTGAGTACAACTTTTTTAAAAAACAACAACACCTAATTCTAATGTGTCCGGCACCCCTGAACTGGGCCCAGTTCGGTTCGATTAGAGGTTGAGCCCTTGAACCGACCTGGTTCAAGCTCAAGCTGGTTCAATCTCAAACTGGCTCAAGCTCAAGCTAGTTGTGCTTTGTTTCAGTCCTATAATAAAGAACGACTAAATAATTATAACATATATAGATTATTCATTATAGATCGTTCACTGAGCAAAGTGAGGCATTTGATTCACCTCAGCCATTCAGCATTCAGTTTGTAAGTTAATTTGTTCATCAGTTTGTTTGTAAAGCCATTAAGAGACAGAGATACTAGAATTGTTCACAATGTACATTTCAAGGTCAAATACCACCTTAAGTCCTCATTCGTCTTCAAAGGTGTGATAAAAATGCAAAATACAGCACAATGCAATATCAGCCTTAAACTGTCACACTGGAATGAAAGTTGGTGTGCATTTTCAGGACAATGTTCTGCATTTTAGGCATGCACCTCAGCTGAAACTTAGCATGAAGCATATTTCTGGCAATGATCTCTCAAAAAATTCATCAGCATGCTTGTACTTGCAATCTGGGCTTGTAGTATAGTTCGAACATCGCTGTAGAATAACTGAAAACATTCTGGTAGATGACGGCCTTTTTTGTGGCTTAATGTGTGATACCTGTTCCAAATTTTCATCATACCAATATCACTTTTTCAAAGTGAGGATGTATATATTGTAGATATATGGATATGTTATTGAAATATGCTTCTGTTCACCATGTCCCATCTTTTTGCTAAGCTGAATATGATTTATTTATTTTTGTATCTGAGTGGAATGGTAAAGGTGAAGGGTGACAGGTCTGATGCTGAATGTCTGAGTTTATAAGTGAATTAGGTGACATTTCAGATGTCCAGTGGTTTGAAATGTCAGCATAATTCAGTAGTTGGTGACAGGTTCAGATCCTGGTTGAGCCTCTGGTTTCTTATACACTAGAATCTTAAGCTCTAACCTTCATGTGCTGCTTCCTGGTAAAAACAGATGTCAGGAAATCTGTACTGACATGTTAGAATGCTGTTTACAGTAATACTTATGGAAAGCATATGTTGCATGATTTCCCCTCAAGTGCTATGTAATTTATATCTTGTAAGGACAAACAACATTCATTCATGCGGATCCATGATCTCCATTCAATGGCCATTCAAGGGCATTCTCTCTTTACGTTTTGTTTGGTCTGGTTAAAGTTCACTGCTGAGATCTTTGTTCTTTTTTTTTTTTTTTTTACTAACAAAGTGTTTGTCAGTGATTCCCTTCTCTTGGATTATATTTTGACATCAGAGCAAAAACATTGTTTGCAAAAAAAAAAAAAAAGGTACACTTTGGTGCCTCACAAGCTCAGATTATTGCGAGAACTTACTGAGACGACTCTGAAATTCAACAAAGAAAAATATAAAGTTGCAATTCCACAAAGACAAATATAAAATCTTGCATTTAGATAAATAAAATAAAATAAAATGCACACGTATAGAATGGGGGAGAACTGGCAGTAGTACTCGAGAAAAGGGTCTAGGGGTCGTAGTGGATCACAGGTTGAACTTAAGCCAGCCATGTGATGCAGCTGCTAAGAAAACTAAAACAACTTTAGCCTGCAGAGTCCGCATTTGCATGTAATGCAAAAACATGGGTCCATTAGACCCGTGGTTCTGTGCCCCCTCCCCGGCTCTCCCATCCAAATTTGAACGTTCAGAAGAGCTGCCTCACTGCAGTCAGTGAGACTTGAGGGCTTCCTTCTTGACAGCCAATCAGGTCAGAGTTGATCGAGGCACTTCCTCCCTCAATGCCAGGGCCAGGGTCAGCAGCCTGCAGTCCCAAATTCAGCTGTACTGCTTGGAACCTTCAGTTGAAGCGACAAAACTGTATTCAAACTGGGGGTTCAGAATGGAGTCCCAATCCTGTACCCTCAAGTTTTGTCACCGCACCCAACTGCGGTTTCCTGCATTCGGATGTAACGTCCGTGGAACCGCAAGCCTATTCAATCGCTGTTCCACATTACATGCAAATGTGGCCTACGTGTCCAGATCACAAGAAGAAATAGTTCAACTCCACTCTGTGCTGGTCAGGCCTCATTTGGAATACTGTGTCCAGTAATGGATGCCATATTTTAGGAAGGGCATTGATGAATGGGAATGTCCTCAGAGGAGGGCATTAGACAGTGGCGGGCCTCTAAACTGATTCTCTAAGGAACAGTTGGAGCTGGGTATGTTTAGCCTGGAAAAGAGTAAACTAAGAGGAGATATGGTAGCCATCCTTAAATATCTAAAGGCTTGTCACAGAGAAGAAGGAGCGGACTTGTTCCTTGTTGCTCCTGAGGGCAGGACTGGAACCAAGGGCTTAAATCACAAGCAAGCAGATGACATTAAGAAGAACTTATTAACTGTCAGAGCTGTTGAGCAATGGAACAGTCTAGTGCAGTGGTGGGATCTTTCATAACTGCCATCGGTCAGGGATGCTGTAGCAGCTTCTTGAACTGAGCAGAGGGGCTGGTCTAGAAGACTTCCCATGTCCCTTCCAGCTCTAAAATTCTGTGGTCCTGTAATGTATGCAGAGTGTTTAGAATGCTCAAAAAGAAGGTGCTCTATAAAAAGCATCTTCTATATATATAATTCTCTAAGGCATACCTGTGGCTAATCCCGTGTGTGGCAGCTCTCGTAAGAGTTCTCAAGCAGAAGCACCATGGTGATTGGGCAGTGGAGATTCCATATGCAGATAGGGAGGAGGATCCTGTGATGTTTAAGGTCAGTTGGAATGCAACTGTTGCTGGTCAGAAGATGTTCTTGATTGTAGAGGAGAGGAATATTTATATTTACATTTATATTCAGGGGTCTGTGAAGAGAGGGGTCATGAGGGAGAAAAGAGCACCTTCAGGAGAAGAAGGCTGCCATTGTGTGAATTAGATGAGGAAACAAGATGAACAATATATGTTAACTCAGGAAGGGAGGGAAGAAAGACAGAGGGGAAGAGTGAGGGGAGGAGAGAGAAAGAGAGAGAGAGAAAGAAGGGCAAGGGACGGGCCCGAGCCTGTCAGTGGCCTGAGGAGAATGAGCAGATGTTTGGTGGGGGGGTCAGTGAGGAAGGGCCTAGTCAACTGCTGCTGCTACTCCTGTGGGCAGGAGCAGGAGCAGGGCTCAGGTGAGGGTGGGGAGGTCTCTGGAATTAGGGGGCTACGGCTTGGCCAATTGGTGCCGGCAACACTGCAGCCGCTACCAAGAGGGATGAGGGGGATGGAGCAACGGGATGGAGGAGGAAGAGGAGGAGTGCAGCTCAGGTGAGGGTGCAGAGAACCCTGAGGTGAGGGGGCTGTGGTGGGGGGTGAGGGGAGCAATCAAGTACTAGTGTGCAGATGCTCTGCACAGGTTAAGCTAGTTATTAGTATTACATTAATATTAATATATTATTATATAATACATGATTAATATTACAGTTTAAAACTTTTTTATATTTAGTGCATATGCATATTGTTGTGTGCTATATAAACATTTGATGATAAATATAATAAACAGTAATATATACTAGCCAGGAACCAAAGCAATGGTATTGGTTAATAAGAGGCTTCCAAAAACAACTGAGATCCAGCCATAACCACCTTATCAACCAGGTCCTTGTATCTTTGGGAGAATACTGTACTGCATACAACTACAGAGCCACCTAGTGGTTAAATAGCGATACCACATCTAAATGTGCTGGATCTCAAACACTAATTGCATAAAAGCCAATCCAGAAAAGACACAGGAAATATTGGATTGAATCTCCCATTTTCTTTCTTTTTTCTTTTTGCCTGAAAATAGCCATGAAGACTCCAGATTTTGTCTGCTATTTTTGTTTGAAAGTTTGATTGCCTTTCCAAACTTAAATATGTCCAGTACTATACTGTACTCCTTGTGTTCCACAGACCTTCTTGTTCTTGATTGCAGGTCTCCATATCCATAGATAACTTCATGATGAATGCCAGGGGTGTAGCTATAATTGCAGATGGGTTCAAATAATCTGCCCTCCCGATCTTGAGGGCACCGCCAGTTCCACCTCTCCCCATTTTATTCATTATCTCCCTCACTCCGAGGGGCCTCCGGCAAGAGAGGTGAACATGCCCCCCCACTTCTCCACTAGCTATGCCACTGGCTGAATGCTGTTTCCCAGGCATGAAAGATAGATATCAAAGATCGATCCTGTCCTCTCCTTTGCTGTTGTTTCCATCTGTCATGTTGGTTCTTCTTCCTATACTACATTGCTCAACTCCACTCTTACACACAGTTCCCTCAGCTGTAACTGCTTGGTGCTCTGACTATCTCCTGCTTGACCATTGCAGTCTTCTTCATTCTGGTCTTCTCTTCCCTTCAGTCCTTTCACCTCCACCTGAAATTCCACTGTGAAAATCACTCAATTTTCCATTGTTCAGATCATGTATTGCCTCTCACACTGAGATCCCATTGCCTTCAATATCCAACACAAATTCTTTGTCCTTATTTTGAAAGCTCTCCACAGTTTTGTTTCGCCCTGTCTTTTCACCATTAAAGTGTGCTGTCGAGTTGGTGTCGACTCTTGGTGCCCACAGAGCCCTGTGGTTGGTTTTGGTAGGAGGGGTTTACCATTGCCATCTCCCGCACAGTATGAGATGATGCCTTTCAGCATCTTCCTATATCGCTGCTGCTCGAAACATACCAGCAGGGATTCGAACCGGCAACCTCATGCTTGCTAGGCCAGTCATTTCCCTGCTATGCCATTAGGTGGCTCTTCTCACCATTATTTCCTCCTTTATCCCTGTTGCTTCCACAGGCGTTCCTCCATCTCTGCCAGCTCGGTTGTCCCCAAATTGCCTGTTTCCTTGGAAGTCTCCCTCCATTGTCCTTTGCTGCCCTTTATGCCTTCCCCTTATTCCTCTTAGAATACCTATATGCAGTACCACTCCTCTTTCTCTCTTCAGATCCTCCATTTGCATATTTATTTGCATATTTATTCGCTGTAACTTTGCATCTTCCTTTTCTTCTCTCCCGATAAATTTAGATGCTTAGTTCCTGAAGCTAGGAACTTTTGCTATTATTTATATAATATCATGTACTTCAATGGCATTGTATTAATTATATGATATTAAGAATTACTGAAAACACTTTCTAAAAAAAACCCAAAATTATGTTACCAAAATAAGCTTGGATCTCACACTATGATCCTGGAGCTTGGGGTATCCCTGATGAGAAGGCTAGCTGGACTGTGATTAATAATAGCTGGATGCAACTTTCATTAAATGAAAAGCCATGTTTCCAATGATGTTAGCATTCAGAGATGATTTGCTTTTCCAACTTTCATTTTAGAGAGGGGGCACAAATTAGCATTGACCCTTTAACAGATTACTTTAAAGCCAGGGACCAACCACGATTAAGGGCCACCTGTGTTTTTGGAGAAAACGAATGGAAATGAAAAACTAAATCTCATTAAAAGGTTTTGTTTGGTTTTGCAGTTCTTCATTTCTTATGATTACTTTCCAATCCAGTGGATTGAACCATCTGGAGCATTACAGAACACAGAGAGAAAATAAAGTAATGGCAGTCTGAGACAGTTTTAGGAAACTGTCATCACAACTTAAACACAACTTATTAAAATGCCTATTTAAAGTAATCTGCTGTGAAAGACTGTCATCTTAACTGTTGGTGTCCATGAAGAGACAATATGAAATGCTCTTTGACCCATTTTGCTGGCAAATCAAGGGCTAGTATGGGAAAGAGAATTGTGAAAGCTGCTGGGTTACCATTTGCTAAAAAAGAAGTGCAGATAGACCGCTTGTGATTTGTGGTGAGCTTCATTCATAAAGATTAAATTTGAGTTGCCTTTTCTATCTCTTTCTGAATAAGGACTTTTGGCTCCGCTTGTTCCCATGGAAATGGGTGCAGATTTTGCACATCATAATAAGAATTTGGTATCCTAGTGTTTATGTTATTATTTTACACAGGAAAATGTATGTTATTCTACTTCAAGGAAAGGCTAACTGTTACAAAGAGCAGTGTTGGTTTATTTCAGACTCTTGAGCATTTCTTCTTGAAATACAGAGAGTTGCAAACACTCTGAGGACCAAATTTTGCTCAGAGTGGCAATTCTCCCAAGTCTGTGCCCCCAAAATAGCACATGAGTATTGCTAGATTTTGTATGGTTCTGTCATTTTAAAAATAATCAGGAATCTGCTTTCTCTGAGCTCTGAAGAATCTACAAAGAGATATGTGACGCAGCCATTGAGACAAAGGCACATTCAGTGTTTCTAGGTAAACGGTATCTTTCCATCTCTCTCTGCCATCTGTTCTGTATCCCATGATATATGCAAGGCTCAGTGGTTTTGTTGCTGAGTCATCTTGCTGATACTGCCACCCTCATGCTTAGGTTGTTCAGTCCGATACATGCTTTACACAATATACTGGTGGCATGCAGAGTTGGAAGTAGTCATTTCAGTGTCCAAAAGAGACTCCAAATCACGCACTCTCTCTTCCCAGGGAACCTTCACTGGTGGTAATAAAAATTGGTTAAGGACCTTTAAAAATACCATGGCAGACATGCTGCTCCTACTCAGAAACTGTCATGCCAAGGTGAACCTTCAGCGGTGCATTTCTGCCCAGTCAGCTGACTAAGCTGGGAAAGTCAATAACCTGATTGATTGATTAAGTGCCATCAAGTCGGTGTCGACTCTTAGCGACCACATAGATAGATTCTCTCCAGGATGATCTGTCTTCAACTTGACCTTTAAGGTCTCTCAGTGGTACATGCAAGTGTGAGTGTACCGTTTTAAGTAGTTGCATGGTTGTGCTCTTGCGTAACATCGCTGGGGCTGCCTCCCACATGCTCAGCAGTGCCAGACGACTGAGCATTGCGCATCAGGTGGGCCAATGTGAATGTGGGCACAAAATAAGCTTCAAGTGATATGTTGACAATGGACCTGGATACAGGGCTGAGTTCTGCCGGCTAGCCTACCAAGTTGCACAAACTTGGTTTCCCATGCTGAAAGGCACCTGTGTGGGTTGCCTTCTAGACAGAAATCACGCTGCCAGTAGAATATATGAAGGGATATGAAAGGAAATGCAACCCATGAAACCATAGCAGTTTTCCAAAACAAGCAAACAGGAAATCAACTCATCATTATTTTCCCACAGGTTTAGCGAGGGACCATTTCATTCGAGATGAATTAATAAAATATTTAATGCTCTCTTCATGAACTGGAACCCCTTTTCCTAAACTCAAAGTCATCTTACTGCAAGACTAGACCGCTGCATTGTGCTCTAACCCTAACTCCTTTAAAGGCAAAGAGAGCCACTCCGGCCACACTGCGAATGCAACGCTGGCTGATTTAACTCCCAGACAGGGCTGCACAGCCCCATTTGGGAGTTAAATCATGCCCCCCACATCTGATGTCTGACACGGGGGGCGTGTCTGGGGCCATGAGGTGCGGCCCACGAGAGGCGGCAGCCTGGGTTCTTTGAAGCTGTTCACCCAATATTGGCTCTGCCCCTGGTGGGCAGCCATGTAAATGATAGAGGCCAAGGAAAGGAATGACCCATCCTCTAGCATTTCCACAAGGCACAACATTGCTTGCATGGTGTATTGCGGGATTCCTGGAAGCCAGGCTTCCTTTCTCCGGCCTCCAGATTGCAGTACTGCTGCAATTGCAGTGGAATCATGTGGGTGTATGAGCAGCATGGTGAGGAGGGAAAGGAGGTCTTGTGGGGTAAGGTAGGTGCACGCCTGCCTCCCCCGCAACCCTCCCCAGCCCCAAACACAGTGGTTGGGGGAATAACCTTTGAGTGTGTTCCTGTTTAATATAGAAAGTGGTCATTGCTAGGAAATAAATATGACAGCATGAATATGAACAGTGGTGATGCTTAATGATGGGAGGTGACCTCCCACCCAATCAGGTTCAAAATTAGACTGCCTCCAAATTATTCACCCCAACTAGAAAAAAAACATACCCTTTTTTCTTTGAATCCAACCCTAAGCCTGTTTCGGATGCTGTGGCACCTCCC
This sequence comes from Hemicordylus capensis, assembly GCF_027244095.1. NCBI lineage: Eukaryota > Metazoa > Chordata > Lepidosauria > Squamata > Cordylidae > Hemicordylus > Hemicordylus capensis. The sequence continues at coordinate 385,327,837 of NC_069657.1, read as the reverse complement.
CTTGATGTGAGTGAGCATCCTTCCCAGAGCCCCACCCAAATGCCCAATACACTTCTCTTTCACCTGCCCATCCTCCATCTTGCCTCCCCACTAGCCCCATCTCTCCCTCACCTTTCTTGTTGCTCTTGCAAGGACATGGAGGGACATTTCTTTCTCCCTTCTCTTTTCTGATGCCTGGCATTCTGTGTGCCAGATGCAAGGAATGCCTGCAGTTCTAGAGCTGGTGATATGGATCTGCTGGAAAAAGCACTCCTTGCATCTCCCATGTAGCTATCACAACATGCCAGCATCTGAGAGGGGAGGCAGAAGAGAGATATCCTTGCATTCTCCTGCTGCCAAAGCACTAAGAAAGGAAAAGCCTGGGCGGATGCTTTGAGAAAAGCAAGACTTAAGTTCCTGTCTAGCTTGGATTAAAATTTGAGCTGGAGAAGGTCTTTGGGGATATAATGTTTGTCTCTTATTGGAGGCAAGCTTAATAAACCTTAATAAATGCAGATTTGATATCCAACTTAGCTTGGTAATGTTTGGCAGCATTGCTAGGGAAGAGAGGGCACGGACAAGAAATGGCTGAGGCACAGGTAGAGAGTCCTAGTAGAGAGGTAGATTTTATGTGCTTTTTAGGGTGCCCCTGAAGATAAAGGGAGGGGAAAAGGGCTGCCCCTAGGCCAAGATAACTTTCTGGAAGGACAGGTAAAAATGTAGAAAAATAAATATTCATATTCTATCAGATTCTGCTTCTAGAAGTATTGAATCCTGTTGTTTGAAGCCCATATGGCAGTATGTGGTCATTCACACAATCAAAAGGTATTATCCTTCACACCTTTCCCATATACAAGCTTCAAGGGGAACTGTGGGAATGACTTTATTTTTATTTTTTTTATTTTTATTGTTAAAATTATACCCCGCCTTTCATTAAGAAAATCCCGAGGTGGCTCACAATAAAATTTAAAAACAAGATTATCAAAAAGACACATTAAAATATTGAGCTAAAAAATATAAAAACAAATCTGATTTTAAAAAAATTAAATTAAAACACTAACATAAAAACAGTACAAAATACAAGAAGCAGCAGTGGAGACAATCATATAAAAGCCTGGGTAAAAAGCCACGATTTGACATGCTTTCTAAAAACTGTGATGGAGACTAAGGAGCGGATACTTGTCAGTCATTCTCAGTTATTAGGGGTTCAGCCTGCCATGTAAGCACTTTTGAAATGTCACACTAATGGAATACCCAGGTTTGTTTCAGCCAAGGCCTAGAACAGACCTACAGAACCCAAGCTGAACACAACTCACCAATCATATTTTGTGGCCTGCTAATTTCTGGACAGCTGTCCAGCTTTTTGGAATTCCAGGGAGGCTGTAACGATAAGAAATGGACCACTGTAGATGTCTGGTGGGCCATGTTTAGCACAGTGGGCCACAAGTTGTGTAGGCCTGGCTCAGAGACCAATGGATGTCTAGTCAGAGGAGAGCTCCACAGGAACTGCCCTCCACTAGTTTACATGAAGCAAGATACTGGACTAGAAGGGCCTTTGACCTGATCCAGCAGAGCTTTTCTTGTGTTCTTACTTTCTCCAAGCCAAACAATTGTGTAATGCTTGCTGTTGTTTTTCCCTCAGATCTCAATAGGCACTACCTATTGAGTTGGGTGTACATGAAATTGAACCTTAATGTTAATACTGAATTAACCACTTCAGAAAAAAAATCTCTGCCTCTCTCTGAGTGCTGTGTAGAGGTCAGCCATGAAGAGCCTTTGTTCTGTGCCAGGATTTAAATGTAAGTCCCTCATATGCACTTTAACTTGGCAGTTGCATCCTGGGCACACCATAGTGTATTATTCAGAAGAGAACACTTCCAACCAGACCATATGAAAATTGTGCAAAGAATTCACTGCTATGCAAAGGAGTAATCACTGGGTTTGTTAAAGCTAGTTATCACACTAAGATTATGAAGATTATCTAGGGGGTCCAATAAAGTGTTGCCAGAAATGAATCTCTTCACAGTAATTGACTTGCAGGAATTATCAGCCCTGACATAACTGTGCACTTGGGACCCTGGAGATAGAAGTATTGTTAATGCAAAGCAAACTCACAACCAATGAAGTATACACAGTTGGTAATTTTCAGGCTCCTGTAATTTCGAGTGACTCTGTTTGGTAGAATGGATGGCAAAAAAATAGCTGCTTGACTCCTGTGATCTTCCACCTGCCATGGCAACAGGATTGTTTAAACAACATTGCCTATGATAGGCAGAAAGATTCAAGGTGCAGCAGAACAAAACACAATAAGGCTTTGCACACAACCAGGAAGTGAGGAAGGCTATGCCAAGCTTACCTTCCCCCAAGACGATCCTTTAATGGTGGTGGAAAGCATGGACAGCGATCTCACTTGATCCACACTGCTGCACTCAGTGTGGATGTCTGGAGGCCAGGATAATGAGTCCCACCCTCCATGTATCCCACAATGCACTGTGCACAATGAGCACAGTTCATTGGCGGATACCCCCATGTGGCGGGTGCTGTAGGCGTCCATCACTTGGCCCACTTGCATTCACATGACCTTGGAACCGGGGTTAAGGGTTCCGGGTTCACACCACCTTGGAAACAGGGTTAAAAGTGTGCTTGCACCTTAACCTCAGTAAAAGGCTGGGGGGAAATGCTGGATCAATGCCAGGATCTATGGAGACTGCAAACAAGCAGCCTAACTGAGGCTGGGCTGCCCTCGCCCGCGTTAGGCTACTTGTGAGAACAGCCTTATTGTCTTGGAAGGAGAATGTTTTTCTTTTCTGTTTTTGGCTTTGCATGGCATCATTGACCTCATAAATTGACCTCAGTCAATTTATACCCACAGCCAGCCTAGGAAGTTATTCTTCAAAATAACTTGGGGATCAGGTTGTCAAAAAGCAAATGAATTGTATTAAGCAGCCAAACACCAGGAGTGCTAAGTAGGTGTCACAAGTTGAAATCTGATGTTGGAGCCCATGATAGACCACTCTGCTAATGCTGGGGCCACTGGTATTTGATATCAGCCTAATATATCTGGCCTGGTATCTCTAAATGCAAAATAAAGGAGTGAATGCAAACATTTGACTTGCTTGGCTAGATTTTTTTTCTGATCCTGTGTTCTGTTCCTAACAGTGGCTAGCCTGCTACCCTCACAAGTGGGATATAATGGAGCTAGCCAACCTCTGTTAATTGTCTCCAGCAGGCGCGTAACAATGATAGGGCAAGGGGAGACAGTTGTCTGGGGGCCCCACTGCCTGGAGGGGCACCCCAGGGGCACCTCATGTGACTCCCCATTGCCCCCTGCCCAGCCCCATAGCCTCTCAGCCACTTGCCCTCTTCGCCGTCTCTCCTGCTTGTTCTGCTGGCCGCAATCGAAGCAGCAGGCAAGCTGCAAAGAGCTCCTTTTCTCCCGCCTCTCAGCTGATCGGCGGGTGGGCGGGGCTTCCACGGAGGCCTCCGTGTAGGCTGCAGTGAAGCCTGAACTCGAGTAGGGCCCAAGCAAGCCAGGAAGGAGGAGGCAGCCAGAGTGTTCTCTGCAGCAGAAGACCCCTTGCTGCCCTGCTTAACCCAGACCAGCATTTGCCAGGTAGAGTGTGAACTCCTTTTTGTGGTTACCTTTCCCGCCCCCCCCCATATATAGGGATCTGCTTGCCATAGGGCTTGGATATGGGGGGGGGAGGGACCAAGAAGTCTCTGAATATTTATTTTGAAACAGCTTGGAAAATTTGCTGACTTAAAAAAAACTATCTAAAAAGTCCTATAAGTGGCTTGTTTCATGGCAGAAAATTGCAAAAACTTCTGGAACAGTATTTTATTAATTTTATTTATTCATTCATTCATTTATAAATGCACTTATGTTCAAGTTGTTTTGGAACCCAGAAGGTCTGAGTGAGAACTGTGAAGCATGTGTGGTGCTTTTATTTTATTTTATTTTTCTTGTGTGTGAACTGCTCCCCAATAACTTGCAGGGACTTCAGGGTAAATCTGGCCAACATGTGAATGCAGCACCTCTATTCCAGAGGAGATGTGTCTTAAAGGGCTTTAAAAGCCTCCTGTGAAAAGCCTCCTGCAATCAAACTTGACTGAATTTGTTCAGAATTCTGGGAAAACAAACATAGGTTCACCCTGCATGGTTGAAAGTCTCCTTTGCTAATCTGCAGCGAGGGGCCCATTTTAATAATTCATCTTTCTAGTGTGTTCTAGGCATTAAAAGTAATACAAATGTATAGTACTCAATGTATATCACTATATATTGTGATGTGTGTGTGTGTATTCAGTGAAATGTATTTGCAGGCAGCATACTTATTTTGGAATATCAGACTTAAATCCTTGGGGGCCTGGGGTGTGCGGAGGCCCTGGACTTGGGGGGGGGCATTTTAAAATCTTGTCTCTGGGCCCACTCCAACCTTGCTACGCCCCTGGTCTCCAGCATCTGATAATCATAGATATGCTGGCTGACATATTGACTAATGCAGTGCTTGTGTAGCAAAAGCTGCTGTGTTCCTGAACAAAGCAGCGTGGCTGTTCATGTGGAGGGAGACCTTTGTCGATCTCTCCTTCCCTCTGAAGCGCACTTGAAAATATTTATTTATTTTTATTTATTTATTTTTGCATTTATATACCGCCTTTCGTTAAAAGACAACCCCAAGGTGGTTTACAAAAGCTAAAACATACAATAAAAAGACAATAAAAACATCAAGCTAAAAAGTATAAAAACAGGCATAAAAACAATACAAGAAGTAAAAACACACAGAAGCAGCAGTAAAAACGATTATGTAAAAGCCTGGGTAAAAAGCCAAGTCTTTACAAGCTTTCTAAAAGCCGTGATGGAGTCCAAGGAACGAATGGCCACTGGGAGAGCATTCCAGAGTCTGGGGGCAGCAACAGAGAAGACCCTGTCCCGAGTGCATGACAGCCCGGCCTCTCTCATTGTCAGCACCTGGAGCAGGGCCCCCTCAGATGTCCAGGTGGCACAGAGTGCTTCAGAGGGAAGAGGAGATTGGCAAAAATCCCACCCTCAGCACAAGTGGCCACATTGCTTTATTCTGAAAGGCAGCACCAGCACAGGGGCTTCCTTTGCTGCCTGAGTTCTGTCTTAAAATGTTGGTCAGCTGCTCTAAATACAGAGGTGCCTCTCTTAGCTGCTGTGAGTAATATTAAGTTAGAAGATGATTTGTCATGAAAAGATGCAGACTTCATGAGGGTGCACAATGCTGGCTCCTGTAAATGTGTAGTTTCGAGATTCATTTAGTTTCAGCTCTGGCAAATGTCAGTAGCTCAAGAGAAGGCATGGGAACATGAAATATTGTACCACAGTAAATTGCTAGTAGAATTCACGTGATACAGCAGAATTCCTTGTATTGTGTCTTTACATGTGCACTTATTATGGATATCAGACTTATTTGCCTTAACTTGACCATCTGAATGGTTTGACTTGCTTTATATAGCCCATATCGTCACATCGCTGAGGAATTGTGATGTGGAGAAGGCTAGGTTGTCTTCTCAGAATGTGAGTCAGGAGTCTTCTAGTTCTGTAGTCCTGTGGAAAAGACTACAGACAGTCATCTATATTCCTTTCTCAGGTCCTCTACCTTTATTAGTTCTACTTTTGCCCACAGGCTCTGTCTTTCTCTTTTCTTATGCTAACTCTTATCTTCATAACAACCCAATGAGATAGTATAGGCTAAAATAAAAACCCCATGTGTTCTTCTCTGGAAAACATGAAGGATATAAAAGTGATATATGCATTTGAATATACTCTGCCTTGTTTGATAGAATTTTAAATTTGTAGAAGTCCAGTTCTTTTTTTATCCTGCATCTACAACAACCCTGTGATGCAGGCAGCTGTTCAATTTTACAGACTGGAAATTGAGGTTGAGAGATTATGACTTGCTCAAGTCATTGGGAGCAGAATATCCTTCCTTCCTTCCTTCCTTCCTTCCTTCCTTCCTTCCTTCCTTCCTTTCTTTCTTTCTCTGAAATGCCAAAGAATTAAAACATGTAAAAACTCAACTGGACCTTAAGCATCCATAACTTGCTTTGGATTACAGTTAATTATGTTTCCTCTGCATTTATATGGAATAATTAGTGCTCATCCTAAGTTACCCTAGAAGTGGGCTTCAGGCTTAGACAGATCAGGGCTGTATTTTCCAGATACCCTATCCAGTTTCCAAATCAATTTGTCTGCTGAGGAAACCAGATACATTGCAAGGAATTCATTGGTTCAGAACTGGCACAGTCTATGGCATATCCACAATATGGGGCATTGTCCAGACCAGCTAGGCTTTGTCATTGCCCCTTACAAATGGATAATATATCCAAGAACATATCCAATGTCCTCTGAGACTTTGCAGTGGAGAAGAAAATAAGAACATAAGAACAGCCCTGCTGGATCAGGCCCAAGACCCATCTAGTCCAGCATCCTGTTTCGCACAGTGGCCCACCAGATGCTGCTGGAAGCCACAGACAGGAGTTGAGGGCGTGCCCTCTCTCCTGCCATTACTCCCCTGCAACTCAGGAAGGCTTGTCTCCCACTTCTAAGCTTCTAAGCTAACCATGGGTCCTTAGGAAGGTTGACTCATGTACTGTGCAGTGAGTCACCTATCTAAGCAACAGGTGAGCACGCTGTTTCTAAGCCCCTTTAAACCCCACTGACCAAGCTTGCAAAGGTGGAAAGGCTCCATGGCTCCTAAAGAGTGCATCTTCACACTCCTGTTGCAACTCCCATTATTCCCAGTGGAGTAAGCAGCAGGGTGTCCTCACAGCCCTGCTACAATCTCTATTGGGAATAATGAGAGCCACAGCAGGCATGCAAGGATGCCCTCCTTAGTAGCCACGGAGCCTCCCCGCCTTCTCAAGCTGAGCCAGTAGGGTTCAAAGGGGCTTAGAATTAGAACTGGAGAGGAGAGCTGGTCTGGAGAGGGGAGCTGGTCTGGAGAGGGGAGCTGGTCTTGTGGTAGCAAGCATGACTTGTCCCCTTAGCTAAGCAGGCTGCACCCTGGTTGCATATGAAAGGGAGACTAGAAGTGTGAGCACTGAAAGATCTTCCCCTCATGGGATGGAGCCGCTCTGGAAAGAGCAGAAGGTTTCAAGTTCCCTCCCTGGCTTCTCCAAGATACGGCTGAGAGACACTCCTGCCTGCAACCTTGGAGAAGCCGCTGCCAGTCTGTGAAGACAGTCATGAGCTAGATAGACCAATGGTCTGAATCAGTATATGGCAGCTTCCTATGTTCCTATTAGTGAGCATGCCCATTACTTAGGCAGTTCACTGAGCAGCATGTGAGCTACTGTTTGAAAGGCGCTGCTCTAATGAATGCAGCAGCTACATTCCGGAATGGCAACTAAAGGGTCAAGCACAATTATTGTGTGCACATCGCTTGACACAGCTCAGATCCTGATTTCTGACAGAAAAGGAAAACAACGTGATGGAAGAACTGTGGGCCTAAAAAAAATCAGCAGGAGATCTAAAAATAATCAGTCCAATCATCACTTTAATTCTGTGGATAATATCTTAGAAAGCGTTTTACTATTTATGCCGGTGTAAGGGAGAAAAAGGTTAATTAAAATGCTAACCCTGAAGGATGGAGACAGAATAATATAGTGTTGTTATGAGGATTTGAAAGAAGGTTGCAGACCAGCATTTGTGAGCAGTAACTGAAAACTGATCCCAATCAGCAACGTACCATCCCAACCTGACACATTTAAATAAAAATAGAACACAAGAAGGCACATCTCTTTTCTCTGGGAAAACCAGTGCATGTGCAACTATATTTTCCTTTAACTGTTCCCAAATTTTTTTTTTAATTTAAATAAGACTAATGGAATTGCAGAAACTCAGAGAGCGGATGAGGCATCCGGCCCAAAGGCAGAATTCTACAACTGGGCTAGATGGGATTCTAGTTACTTCCGTTATGCAAAGCAGGGCTGGGGGCTATTTACAGGGAAGAGGGGCAGGCTGCAGGGGTGCTTCATCCTTCCTCTGCCCACCACTTTTTCTTTGCACCCCCTTCTCACAGCCACTTTTTCTTGAGAAACTTGTCTGAGAATCAGTGCAGGGGGCAGGGGAGGATGGGTGTAGAAAAGGAGAAATGAGTGGGGAAATGTTAAGCACCCCTCCAGCCTGCTTCTGCTTCCCTATCCCTGCTGTGCATGGGTGCACCATTAATAAGACAAAGGGAGACGACTGTCTCCTGGCCCACAGACTCTGAGGGGGCCCTAAGTGGGGGTCCCCAAGGGATGGTTGCCCCGGCCCTGTGCTCCAAGAGGTTCCAAGACTGAGCAGCTTGCCCCTGCTGCTCACTCTCTCTGTACTCACTGCAGCTGCAGGAGCAGCAGGCAGAGAGGCAGCAGCTCAGCTCTCCATTCTGGGGGTGGATCAGGGTGTGTGTGGGGGTGTGTGTGCGTGCATGCAAGAACAGTTACACTCCCTGTGAGTTTTGATCCTGATCAGCATTTCCTTGGCAGCAGCAGAGTCAAGAAAGGGTTAATTCTCTCTCTCTCTCTGCTAGTCCTGCCCTCTCCCAGAAGGAGCTTCCTGATTGGTTCTCCTGGGGTCTTGTGCTCCTCCTCCCCACCCCTGCTCTGACTGGCATTTTGGACATCCGAGTTGGTGCCGAGTGAGTCGGGATGTGGCAGAGGTTGGCTGTTCAGTTTGTCTCCCCCCAGGAAAATTTAACCAACACCCTTGCTTCGCCCATGTGTTTCTCTTCAGAAGTAATATCAATTTGTGTGTGTATGAAAGAGTTTTACATGTGTGCTTTTCTTGAATATGTGCTTTCCTGCAGTGTTGGTCATTTTTATAAAGTAGCCTCTGTCCTGAAGTAGCCTTTTTTCAAAAGGTATTAAAAGGCCCCTTTCTGCAGACTTTTCTAGCATTTTTTTGTATTTTGCACTTAAGAGAAGAGGATTTGCCCCATTTCATTTCCCTATGGTTCACCCCAGCTTCCATTCCTCCTCCTGGAGTCCTGAGTTGGGGAGGAGAGCTGGTCTTGTGTCAGCAAGCAGGAATTGTCTGCTAATGAGGATCCACCCTAGTTTATATTTGAATAGTAGACTACATTTGTGAGCACTGTAAGATATACCCCTGAGGGGATGGGGGAGAGCGAAGGCATGCTTGCATGCAGAAGGTCCCAAGTCCCCTCCCTGGAAACATCTCCAAGACACGGCTGAAAGAGACTCCCGCCTGCAACCTTGGAGAAGCCACTGCCAGTCTGTGTAGACAATCCTGAGCTAGATGGACCAATGATCTGACTCAGTAGAAGGCAGCTCACTATCTTTCTCTATCTTTTTAGTTTCTGAACAAAAACGTACAAATTAATTAGTTTACAAGTTAAGACCCTTAATTAACATTCTGACTTTGGCAAGCAGCTAGTTTGGTTAATCTAAGGCATGTGTTAGCTCCAGTCTCCAGGATATCTGGGAGAAAATGGGAAGCCTATTGTGACTATCTAATTATAGGGGCAACTAACACTCAGGCAATCAATATTTTACAGGATAAGAGCATGAAACCAAGGATTAATTCAAATTTAAATAAACAAAACATAGGCAACAGGGAGTTATTTATTTTTATTCTTATTTTATTTTTATAGGCCACTTTTAACCACCAATGGCAAATACAATTGATACTAAAACCAATCAATCCTTTATTATAGTCAGAGACCAGCATAACTATTAAAACAGAAGACAGATAAATAGAATTGCAAAATACACTTTTTTCCTTCCATATTTATGGTTTGTGTGTGTTGTATCAGTAGTGGCCCATAATAATGCACATGCGCGCACACTGCCTTGATACTGCTGCCCAGAACAAAACTCATTCCGCTCACTGATGGGGGGAAAATGGCGTACAATACTTGAGGGTTGGGGAAGAGTGGAGCTAGCTAGCATCCTGGATTGTTTGCTGATTTTAAGCTGTGGTTTGCCTGGATATTCCTTCACCTGCCTTTTCCAAATGAAAAAAAATATTTTGTGTGTGTGTGTGTGTGTGGTTTTTTTTTTTTTTTTTTAATCCGCCATGCTACAGCCCTGACAAAAATTGTTAAGCTTGGAACAGAAGCTTAACCCACAGAAGGGGAGGAGAGCTGGTCTTGTGGTAGCATATATGAATTGCCCCCTTGTATTTCACAAAGTTCATTATGTTGTATTATTTGGTTCTGCTGCTGTTTACACCTTGTAACTTTAGTCTCTTGTCCTTTGTTAATCTGCTACACTGTATTACATGTGTCCAAATTTCCAAAATCATCTCCTGCAGCAGAGACATGGGGCCAGGAGAAGGAGAGGAAGACAGTGAGGGGCCCATTTTAAAATCTTGTCTCTGGGCCCACTCCAACCTTGGTACGCCCCTGCTGCTGTGCATGTTGGTGGCATAACAGGGTTGTGTTGGGTTTGTCATCCCATGCTTAGTTCCAGCCTATGAGTGTGACCTGAGGAATTCCCTGGCCAAAGCTGTAGCTCTTGGTGATGCTGGTCCCAAGATTCCCAGTGTCTCTGGTAATAAAGGCAGTCATTCAGTCTCCAAATGTACTAAGGGTTACACTGAGAAAAATATAAATAAACTGACCCACTCAAACGAGAGGGAAAAAAATGTTTTCTCCCATCTTCTTCTGGAGCCAAAATCAATCTTGTGAGAGTATGCCAGGCCCATTGACGTCAATGCTGCACAAGCTCGTCTCATGTCACAATTTTGCCCTTTAAACATCTATGCTAGAGCACAAGATTGCTAAGAATAAAATCTCAAATGCTTTATCAAGCATTTCTCTTAACCTCTGCAGACAAACAGGTTTTTAGCAAGACAGGAGAAAGGCAAAATCTTGCAAAGCATTTTCAGAATACGTGCAGTGCGTTCTTTTGCCTGGAAACTGCTAAACTGCGACTTGTTTATTTATAAGACAAAATGTATGGCAGAAATAGAAAACAGCTCAGATATGGCCTTTGTTATGGCTGGTGTCTTCCAAAGAGACTTTATCTGCACTAATCATAATCATTAATCCATTTTTTTTAAATATGTAGAAATCTGTTGCCATGGAATGTCACTGAACTAAGAATGGAGTAGGGCTTAAATGGGGACTAGGTAAGCTCAGGTAGCTCTTACTACCTTAGGAAACACTTCATTAACTTACACAATTTACTGTTGCAGAGAAATTACTTATCCTTTATAAGTACATACCTGTCAACATTTCAGAATGAGAAAAAGGGACATTGTGGGGAGAAATCCTCACATATTCCCTGACAGGAATTAATGCGCCACACATAATTTTTTAACCCACCCATCCCTGGGCAGGCAATCTGTGCTACTTTTTTGAAGACCCACTGGGATATGCATAGCTCACTGAGATATTATGAAAGCACTTGCAGAATAAACAAAGTGTAGCAAGCAGGGTCACAGAGGACATTTGTTTCCTGCTTTCCAACCAGCTATCTTTAGAGCACCTGACATTATAGATCATTACATAAGCAGAAAACAATAAAAATCAAATCAGTGATGTAATGCTGGGGATAAGCAAGAACTTTTTATTCTCTTCTGTCTTTATGCTGTTACCCAAACTTCATTGTGGCCTTGAAACATATAACATGTTATACCATTATATCATTGTTTGACACCATTGTATCATACCGCAGGAACCATGAATATTGCAATCCCTATGTTTTTGTCAAAACAGAGGCATCACTACAAGTGTTTCTGCAAATATTTAAATAGAAGTGGCACACACATACTCAATCCTACCACTTAAATTAGCTGAATGCACTACTTTTTACACCAGACATGCTCAGGGGTAGGATTTATTTATTTAGAGGGAACTCTGAATAAGATACTTCCCACTGACCTGCAGAAACCAAATTGTGAAGGGAGCAGGTAGCTGCTGCTGCTGGACTCTTCCCTGCACAGTACCTTCACTGCGGCATGAGGAGGCTCCGCCATCCTCCTCCAGCTCCATCTACAGATCCCATCAGAAGTCTCAAGAGAGTGAACTTTGGACTATCATGAGACTTCCAACAAGATCCGCAGACGGAGGTGCTGGAGGAGGGAGGCAGGAGGCGGCCAGCGGGGAGGGGAATGTGGAGGGGGAAGAGGGAGAGAAGGCAGCAGCAAAACCAGGGTTTTGACAGGCTTCCCCAGGACTAAGGATGTGCCCAAACTGTGGTTCCAAGTGTGGTTTGAGCACTTTGAGGGAAATTAGGAAACTTTAAGGAAAATAAGAGCAGATGCTTACCTGCTCTCCATTGGCCTTTTCAGCTTCCTGCTGTGGTGGCGCACACCAAAAAGCCCCGCATGCCATCAGCACACATATGGGGTCAGTGCATGCACCGGCACCATTTGCAGGGTCAGCAACACCATGCTTACCGTGCAGATGGTTCCTGCGCATGTGCAGATGTCATGTGCATGCTGACAGTATGCGGGGCTTTTGGAGCATGCACCTCCCCGATAGGAAGCTGGAAGGGGTGAAAGAGAGCAGGTAAGCACCTTCTCTCCTTTAAAAAAAAAAGTCCCCTTTCTAATTTCCCTAAAAGTGCTTTAACTGCTCTTTGAACTATGCTTTGGGCACATCCCTATCTGGGATGCCAGGAATCAATTTTTTTTAAAGTGGCTGTCCCAGGTAAAATGGGCCAGTTGGCAGGTGTGTAAGTAATTGTACAGGAAGCAACTTTGACTAAGAAACAAGTGTTTGATATTTATTACTGACAAAAACATTCTCTCTTATGCAGAGAGAGGGAGAACCTCTCAGTTCTGAATTCAGGATGGCAAGTGCCAAGCTGACAAACAAACTGTGACTCCACCCCAAGCCAGTACATAGCGACATCCAAATATCGACAAGCATGCCCCACACAAAGAACTGAGACAATGTCCATGGCAGAATTCCAAGATTTATTGCCACAAGATGCTGTCATGCCTACTTGCCTAAATGCTTAAAAAACAGATTAATCAGGTTTATGAATGTTAGCCTTATAAATGGCTATTAGCCATGAGAGCTTCATGGAACCTCCAGGAGGTGGCAGCAGCCCGTACAGGAGAAGTGGTGGGGGTCAGGAAACAAGTTGCAGGTGAGGCTCATTCGCATTCACTTCTCCCCGCCCTGCTTGCCTCGTTCTGCCTCACCAGTCCCACTACCATGTTAACCCCAGGTACACGGACTGCTCATTAGCCCGGTTCCTTAACCCAGGCATATGAGCAGCCCATGCACCTGGGTTAATACAGCAGTGGGGGAGGTGAGGCAAAACAAGGTAGTAGAGTGGGGAGAGGTGAGTGGGAATGAACTACACCTGCGGCTTGTTTAACAACCCCCCCCCCCGCCTGTACAGGCTGCTGCTTCTTTCATTCACCTCTCAGTGCCAGATGCTGGAATCATACAGCTTGAGTAATCTAAAATAAAGTACAGTTTTGCTGTTGAGTCATTGGCGACCACAGATCCATATGGTTTTCTTGGGTAGAATACAGGAGGGGTTTGCCATTGCCATCTCCCATGCGGTATGAGATGATGCCTTTCAGCAGCTTCCTACATCGCTGCTGCCCAATATACTGTAGGTGTTTTCCATAGTCTAGGAATGATCCCAGCAGGGATTTGAACCAGCAAACTCTTGCTCCCTAGGCAAGTTACTTCCCCACTGCGCCATTATGTGGCTCTGTAGAGCAATCTATTGCCTTCATATCTGCTTATATGTTTCTCAGAGGTATCTGCCAGAGGAGAGCTGGTCTTGTGGTAGCAAGCATTACTTGTCCCCTTAGCTAAGCAGGGTCCATCATGGTTGCATATGAATGGGAGACAATGTGTGAGCCCTGTAAGACATTCTCCTTAGGAGATGGAGCCACTCTGGGAAGAGTACCTGCATGTAGAAGGTTCCAGGTTCCCTCCCTGTCATCTCCAAGATAGGGCTGAGAGAGACTCCTGCCTGCAACCTTGGAGAAGCCGCTGCTAGTCTGTGTAGACAATACTGAGCTAGATGGACCTATGGTCTGCCTCAGTATATGGCAGCTTCCCATGTTCCTATGCTTGGTCACAGTTGTCAACAGTGCTAGACTAGGTGGCCCTACAGCCTGAACCAATAAGGTTCTGATGGTTCTAAAAAGATGTCAGATGTTGAAACCAAAAACTGAACGTGACACTGGGAAAATTTATATTTCCTTTATCCAATGTAAGGCATAGAAATTACTTTCTGGGGCATACCATATCTGTCCATCTAGCCATAATCCAAAAAGTGTGTGTCTGTGTCAGGTTTGCCAAGTTGGATGCATCTAAAACCCTGAAATTTCTGAGGTGGGGCCTGATGAAGTCACAACACTGCCAACCTTTGGGAAATGGGGGGGGGGAGCCCTGTGGTAAAGAGGTAGAGTCCAATGGCAGCCCAAATGTGACCTGAGATTAATCTTTGCTCTCTGTTTGCCTGAGAAATAGAAAATAGCTGAAGAAACAGGTCATTTGTGGCAAACTGGCAACCGATGTGTATACACTCTTCATTTCCCTTATTTTTCCCCAGCAGCCATTCATTGTGCTGCATTGGATGCCATTTCCAAGCTTCACCTACCTTTCTGAAGCAAAGTCCATCAGCGTGGGGAGCTGCTTCTGAAAAGTTGCTTCAGATTAAAAAAAGCACACCTGATAACAGCTTCTGTTAAACATAACTGAACAAGTTGTTCATCAGATACTACACTGGGACATAAGTGAGTGAAATACATTTTTCAAAAAATTATGTATTTTTCCCCAATCAATGAAGTGATTGCAACTTTCCTCCAGATCTAACAATTAGGTTTCAGCTGAATGTTCAGCTCCCTTCACCTGCATCTTCCCTTCTCCTTGTACTCACAATGTATGAAAGACACTAACATAGAAAGAAGAAAAGAGATGAAGTTGGGTTTGAGAAATTGGAAATATTAAATAATTAAATTTTTACCTTTGAATTTTCCTGTATGTGCTTGGAATCAGCATGTTCTGCACAAATCAACCCAAATATAAAATGACAGGTATGAAAAACAATGGAATGCTATATTATAGATGATCCCAGATGGTGACACCATAATAACAGACCTATCAATCATATATAATGCAAGGCTCAAAGCAGAACAATTCAACAATAAATATTAAATTCTGAGGGCCAAACTAGGGATAACATTAAATGCATTAAGGGATTGTTTTTGCTTTAAAAAGCAGTAGTGTGGGACAACAGTCTTGCTTGGGATCACAGTTCAAAGGTAGTGGCACGTTTGATGCTTTACTTCCACATGGAAGCCTGCCCCTCCCCACTCCCCTAAAGCAGCTATTTAACCCTGAAAGTGCCAGTGTAGCAAATGGCTTAAACAGGCACTTCAGGAGGGGATTTTCAGCAGGTAAGCATTGTAAATGTCAAGGCTTAAACACCTCCCATGCCTTTGCGCCACAGTCCTGATCTGGATTGGAGAGCCTTCTGGCTGCTACTGTAACCCCTACCTAGACAATGATATATGTGACATCATGTCTACTTTGGGCCTAACACTACCTTTTGTTGAACTGCTTGTATTGGTGCAGCATTTGTGTTACATACTATTGCTGGGTCATCATTTGCTATCACTCATAAGAAAACATCCAATAGAATTCTTTTTTCATTGTCTGAAACTTTTGGTAATGATTGGCATGCATTTGTACATTTGGGGTGGCAACTGAAGGGGGAGTTTGTGATCTACCTCCCCTCCCCATTTTGTATTTACAGAAGATGTCCAATGCTACACCTAATGGCGCAGTGGGGTAATGCTTGACTAAGAAGCAGAAGGTTGTCGGTTCGAATCCCCGCTGGTATGTTTCCCAGACTTTGGGAAACTCCTATATTGGGTAGCAGTGATATAGGAAGATGGTGAAAGGCATCATCTCATACTGCATGGGAGGAGGAAATGGTAAACTCCTCCTGTATTCTACCAAAGAAAAACACAGGGCTCTGTGGACACCAGGAGTCAAAATCGACTTGACAGCATAATTTATCACTTTACCATTCTGTTATAGTCAGTAGGCAACCTCATTCTGATGGGGTGTAAATAATCACACAGCATGGAAGGGAAAGAAGGATCAGCTGGAATATCTCCTTTTGCCGCAGAGGGCAAAGTGTTCCCTCTGCCCAGACATTTGCCGTACTCTGACTGAAATCTCTTCAGTTACAAGTCTAAATATAGAGAAGCTTCAGAAGAGTCTGTTCACAAAAGCTGCAAAAAGAACATTCTCAGACGCTGTGTGCTACCTTGTGTGACAGCTATGTTATAAAATTCAGGAGGGTCAAAAGAATCAAGACATAAGATTTCAGATCAAGAGACAAATTCAAGAGCATAGCCATGTTTGTCACAGCAGAAGCAGTTTTGTGGGCTGCATTAGTTGAAAACTAACAAATCAATTGTAGCATAAGCTTTTATAGACCAGAGCACACTTCATCAATGGGTTTGAAATAGTTACCTAAGTGGGTGAATAAGTGATGACCCAGAATTTTAATACATGTGGCCCTCATGCTTGGGGATTTTATTCTTGCCTGTAGGTGCAAATACAGAAAACATGAATAATGAAACCTTTATGGGAATCGGGGGGTTAGATTCTGATCAGAAAAAAATACTTAAAATGCCTAAACAGTGGAAAGCGGGGCAGAAATATGAGTAGAAATGCACAGTAGCTTGCACTCCACAGCTGCAGGGCTCCAGAAATGCCCCCCACCCCAAATAAGCTGGATGTTTGGCAAAAAAAACCTTTTTTAAAAAGAAAGAGCCACAAAATGGCTCTGTGCTCTAAAATGGCAGCTAGAAGTGACACCAGAAGTCATTTCCATCCACTCTGCAACCACAAATAGATGAATTTTAACCTATTTTCACACCACAAATAAAGAACTGGGTTGTTACGACTCATCCATGGATTCAAGGAGCTGCGGTTTTCAGAACCGTGGGTCATGAGGGCCACCTGTACTTATTCAGAAGTTATGCTCTCTTTAACTCTCTAGTCAGGCTCCTATAGGTCAATGAAGAACCAGATATTGATAACAATATGTTATCAGTTAATCCCATGAAACCCCTGATAAGCAGCTTCAAGTCCTCCTCAAAAGCAGGTTGAATGATCTGTGTGGGCTAATCCTCGTTAGTAAAAATATTATTTCATTCCAGATGCTTAACATCTGATCCAACCACCTTGGATTTGATCTGATAAGCATAAGCAAGGGACAGGCTTTTGTAAGCCTTTTCTCTCTGACAGATAATAGTTCATTAAGACTGAGAGCAGTAAAGGTTTGTATGAAAAAAAAAACATTCTTAAAATAGACTTGGTTTTTATTAGATGTGTGCTTGCATGCTCTCTGTGTATGGTCAGCTGTGTTTAGAAAAGGCTTTTAAAGTTGTTGACAGTTGGGGTAACTCTCCAGTCCAAAGCCATGCGTGAGCATGATTTTGGCTGCAGAACCCTGTTTCCACCATCGTCTCTCAGTGCATGAAGGTAAAGGCAGGAATTTCCTTCCCCCTTCAGTTGCCACCCAGTAGACAATGGTGGTTTCACCTCACCAGTCACCACTTCATGCAGGGGTGGTGGGGAAAGGGATTGTCCAAGTCAAGCCTTGGCTAAGGGCCTATATAGCAGCACCATGAGTCTCTCATGTTGATTCTACCTTCTTCTACCTTCTAGTCCATCCATCCACAAATGGCACAAATTTGTCCATGGACAGATGCTGCCTCTCCCCCTTACAAGAGACTCATGTCACTGCTGTCTCTCACACCCTCTCCCACAAGGAAGGGGCTTCCAGAGCTCCCTGCAATGACAACAGCAGCACCTGCCCAGGAGTGGCTCATCCATGAGGCAAGGGTAGGCGGCTTGGCCAGCAACAGCGTTGTGACCAGAGGTATCTTGGTGTCATCTCAAACACCTCAAGCCCTGCTAAGTGAGCAAAAGGGCACTTTTAAAGTGGTAATTCTTTTGTATTTAGCAGGGGGAGAGCAATTGGCCCAATCCAGTCCCAGCACAGCATCCCTCCAATGGCTGTTGATGGTGTTTACCTTATTTTATTTTAGATTGTGAGCCCCTTGGGGACAGGGAGTCATCTTATTTATTTATTTATTTACATTTTTCTATGTAAACCACTTTGGAAACTTTTGTTGAAAAGTGGTATATAAATGGTAGTCGTAATAAATATTAATTGTAATAGTATACAAAAGTGTATTATTGACAGAGTTGTACCTGTTGAATTATTATCTGGAAACATTCCTCCCCAGCCCAATGTTGAGCTGAAATACCAAGACAAAGTCTGGGTGTGTGCAGCCTAATTTCTAAAGTCAGCATAATATATGTGACTGTACACAGTTTATGTGCTGTGGAAATTAAGATGGGCACACTGGTGAGGACAATTACTCAAGATGAGGATAATTACTCAAAGCAGTCCCATTGAAATTAGGATGAATCAGGCATTGCCTAATTTGTCCTTTTAATTTCAATGGGACTACTTTGAGTAACTGTCCTCATCCTATCAGTCATAACTTCAAATTTCCAAACTCATTAAAATTCAAAACACCTTAGTTCTCATCTTAAACCAACATTTCTTTGATTGCTGAATTATCTGCTATGTTGTTTTTTCTTTCTGAATGCTTAACATTTTATTGATTTGTCTTATGTTGAACCATTAGGTGCATTGAGATTTTGTGATAAAGTGAGATATAAATCCTAAAATAAATAAATAGGAATACACAGTATGTAAGGTGGAATCCAGAAAGTATATAGCAAAAAGCTAAATCGGGCTACATATGGAACTATCACAGGCCTCTGCAGATGGCCTATGAACTTGGTAATGCTAGATAACATTGCTAGAAACTTGCACTTGGAAAACTATCAGATCTGGTTATGTTTATAGAAAATACTGGCTATTCTGAAGATGTTCTAGAACCAGAACTGGAATGAAGGAAGTGAATATTTAATAGCATAAATGCAGATGTGGTGATTTAATTGCGAACAAAAAGAGACATAAGAACGATAGGCATGTGCCAAGAGCCATAATTCTCCATCATTTCATTACATTTATTTTAGGATAATGGAAATTATTTTCTCATGGAAAATTTCAGTTCAATATAATAAATTCACACAGGTTTCAAGAAGGAAAAATGTAGTGCTCACTAGGTTGGGGTTAGTAGCTAATAGCCCATGGACTATTGACTACTAACTAGCACCATGGGGGATGACATGTGGCCCCTTAGCTACCAAACCCTCTGTCCTTCTTGTCAGACGGATGTGGAGACAGTGGCATGAGGAGAAATAATTCTTTGCTGTCATTCCTCTGACTTCATCTGGCTTCCTGTTTTTCTCAGAAGGGAAGACAGGCATAATGTACCATGTCAGCAGGAGAAGATCTCTTTCTTTCCTCTCCCATTTCTGGGAGGGGATGGGGACTGGGTGGCAAGAAGCAGCAGCATCACTTGCATTTATTGGCAGACCACATCTGAGGAGCTGATACGTCAGCTCCCACCCAGTAGTCTGACTAGCCAAACCAGAGTGCTATGGTCATAGTGACATCTTGGGATCAGACACTGCGTTTGTGAACTGCTTCTCTGATGCTTGATAGAAAAGGTATATAACGATAACTATGAATATGGTTGTATTCTACTGCTTCCAATACTGGGTTTGCGAACACTAACTAGATTCAATGTAATGGAAAATTATCTCTGAAAGCAGTTTAGGTAAAGGTAAAGTGTGCCGTCAAGTCGATTTCGACTCCTGGTGCCCACAGAGCCCTGTGGTTTTCTTTGGTAGAATACAGGAGGGGTTTGCCATTGCCTCTAGTATGAGATGATGCCTTTCAGCATCTTCCTATATCGCTGCTGCCCGATATAGTAGCAGTGGGGATTTAAACTGGCAAGCTTCTGCTTGTTAGTCAAGCATTTCCCCGCTATGCCACTTAAGGTGGAGTCCAGATATTTCATGAATTTTCCCCCACTGTTATTTGTTTACTGCTTTTCAACAAAAAAAGTTCTCAAAGCAGTTTATGTGGGAAAATAATAATAATAATAATAATAATAATAATAATAATAATAATAATAATGTAATCATTGATGTGATATGCCATGTTAGTCAGTTATATAGATCAAATAAGAATAAAGGTCTCTGTCCCCAAAGGGTTCACAATATAAAAAGTAACATAAGGTAGACAGCAACAGCCAATGGATGGACACTGTACTGGAGCTGAATACGAGCAGTTGCTTTCTTCCTGCTTAATAAAAGAGAAACATTACTTGCCCAGTTTCCTTCTGATTTCAGGTCAGAAAATTGTAGAGCTAACTGTATAAGAACTGCCTGAGTATGCGAGGAAATGACAACAAAAAGTCTGTATCAGCCAAGCTGATCTTTCTTGCTACAGGTTAACCGTACAATAATATCCATTATGCTGGTTCTGTGGAACAAAATGTAAAGGAAAGAAGTATTACATCAGTTGGAGAGTGAACACAAGAGAATGTAAAAGCAAAAAATAAAAACTACATTCTGTGCAAAAGATTTCATTCCTAATAATGGAGGAGGATAGAATAGACAAAGCCTACAGGAAAAATCTTAGAATCAGTTTATGTTATGTCTGTTCTGTGGATCTGTACATTTTCCTAATTCAGTTTGTATGAAAGCATTCCTACATGCTGTTTTTGAAATTGTGTGTGAGCTATCCATGGAACTCAGTCTGTCCCTCTAAAAGACCTCTGTATGATGGTCTGGGTATTAGGCATCCTTATGCATATATTTTAGTACCCAGCTCCCTTGAGTCGTCCATAAGGCTGGGAAAGGTTGAAGGAAAGAGAAGAAGAGGACGACGACCAGCTGCAAGGTGGATGGACTAGATTACAGCAATGACTGCACCCTGAGAGACCTCAAAGGCCAGGTTGAAGACAGATCATCCTGGAGAGAATCTATCTATGTGGTTTCTAAGAGTCGACATCGACTTGACAGTACTTAATCAATCAGTCAATCAATCAATCAGTTGTCATGGCCCAAGCTGGAATGACTCAAGCAGCTTGGGGGATGAGTCAGGGTGGGAATCCCCTGCCCCACTGGCTCTGCCCCTTCTGCCATACCCAGAGGAGGTGCCCTTGCCAGCATTCTATTCCTGGTGGATACCCTGCACACAGCCTCATAACTGTTACACTTTGAGCTCTCCAAATCCTGATCCCACTCTAGGAACAAATCTTGATCCTGTTTCCTTTCTGTCCTCCTGCCCTGGTCTGGCTCTCTTCAGCCATTGATCTTGAGCTTCTGGAACCCAGCAAACCCCGGCCTAGAACAGGATAGTTATCGTAGTATTCATTACTGTGTGTGGTTTTGTCATCCAAGTAAAAAGTCTTCAGGACAGATTATCTTGCCCTATTCTCAGATTAACACTTGCCATTTGCCTTCACTGTGGCTGTGTAAGATTTGTTTTGTATTGTTGAGGGAAGTTCCCTGGCAACCTGCAGCTCCGCTCTATTTTTGGGAGGTGCTGCAGCAGCTGGAGTAATCCTTTTCTGCTCTAAACTGGCCTCATGATAAGAGAAGGATGAGTTCCCATCCTTACCATCCATGCAAAAGCCAAAATACTTCCGTGAAAGTTAAAAAACAATAAATCCACAGGCAATAGAAAACAACTGATAAAGTGCAGGAAAACACTCTGATAAATTATCACAAAGTCTGAATCACCGGGGTGGTGATCATATTGGGGGAGGTGTATTGTGCTCCTGCACTCCTTAGCATTACAAGAACTATCACAAGCATTACAGCAGCTTTTGTGTAAAGGGATCACAACTCAGTGAGGAATTTGCAGGGTGGTCCAGCTGTGGCCACAGGCTGCTGATGTCTGCAGGGGCAGCTCTCTAGTTAGAAATCATCTGCTCACCCAGTGATCGAGTCCTGGTGCCTGAAAGTGAAGGCAGGAATTCCTTTCCCCTCTCAGTTGTGATGCAGTAGCCAGTGGTGACTTTTGTTATTTAATTAAGGGATTATATCCTGCCTTATCCACCATTAGGTAGCCACCTAATGGCGCAGCGGGAAAATGATTTGACTAGCAACCAGAGGTTGCCGGTTAGAATCCCTGCTGGTATGTTTCCCCAACTATGGGACATGCCTATATCGGACAATAACATCCAAATAAATATAATATCCAAATATAGAATAAACTTTCATCATTTAATCCTATTTAACTGCTTGAGATCTTATTATGATGGCAGCAAGATGTTTGGCTGTATTTTCAGTTACTGATTTATCTGAACCGTATAGGAGATATACAACATAAAAGCCTCTTGTACTACCGGGGAATACAGTCAAAAGTGGAGCAATAATTTCCCCCCTAATATCATCATAAAGAATACATTCCATCAAAACATGTTCTGCAGTTTCAACAAGCTCCAGCTCATAGGGCACAATCTTAGTTCAAGAGGGCTTTTCTTAAGATGTCAATCTTTAACGGCTGTGGGAAGACAATTAAATATAGCAGAAGTACAAATCTTCCTATATTTAGGTATAGTTAACATATGAAAATAGCCTGCTGGTAGACCAACATTTGGCCCTATACCCCACTTTCATGGGGAACAACCATGATTTGCCTCTCTCAATGTTTCCTGAAAATCCATATCTATCAATCTATTTTTTATTTGCGTTTTCACCTCTGTATAATCATATCTTAAATGAGATAGAGTCCCATTGAATTTGCTTTACAATTAAATTTCTTCTGCCAAGTACTGGTATAAGTATCCATCAGCATTAGAACTAAATAACTATCTTAAGCTGAATGTTGATGTAGACTGATTAAAAAATTCAGAACATATGCCCAAGCTAAAGTAGCGAATGTGGGAAATCCAACTTCCAAAAGAGACAAATTTATCCAAATGTTTCTGATTCTCCCAATTACTTAACCAACACATACGTTCAGCATGAGCAATTTCTGTTGCCAGATCAATAGTTCCATCATCTGTTTGCAGTTCAGATATGGCTAGTCTATGGTCCAAGGTAAAGGTAAAGTGTGCCATTGAGTCAGTGTTGACTCCTGGTGACCACAGAGCCCTGTGGTTGTCTTTGGTAGAATACAGGAGGGGTTTACCATTGCCAGCTCCTGCGCAGTATGAGATGATGCTTTTCAGCATCTTCCTATATCACTGCTGCCCGATATAGGTGTTTCCCATAGTCTGGCTAACATACCAGCAGGGATTCAAACTGGCAACTTCTGGCTTGCTAGTCAAGTCATTTCCCCACTGCACCATTAGCTGGCTTAATCTGTTGTCCAAAGATCAATCCAAAACAGACTTGGAAGGGGCTTAGTGTCTGCGTCTTGTGCTCCCTTTAATGGAGAAAAGGATAGAATTTTAGTTTGGGTTTTTTGCTTCTCAGAGGCATATCACTTTCCAAGGGAGGGGAAATCCCCAGATCCCTATAACCTTGTTTAATACGGACCATTATTTGAACAACCAGAAACCAATAGGCAAATAAGGATCTTTTCACAGCCTACCAACATTTTAAAAAAACATCTTCTCTCCAGTAGGACAATTCTTTTTACCAAGAATCAGATAAAGCAGTCACATAGATGGAATATAACTGTTGCTATTGATCACAGGCTGTGCACAACAGGCTAAGGGCCAAAGGCCAAGAGCCCTTTGGCTTGTACCAAAAGCTTGTGTCCTTGGTAAGCCAGGTCCTTAAATAGCAAGCCGCCACATCTGCACAGACTCCCCAATGTTCCTTTGCTCCCTGCCTCAATTTCTGGACTCATCCCATTGCTGATCCACAGGAAACTCATGTCAAAACTATTCAGACATTGGAAAATACACACAAAATAAAGAAGCAGGAGATGAGAATTGGTGCAAACAATCCATTAAACATGTATTTGGGAAATAATATACAAAGGTGAGTTCAAGGGTGGGGGGAATGTCAGACAGCAAAAAGGAATTTTAATCAAAGTTGCAATAACAACAAAAACAACAATAATAAACAATAAGTAGAGAGGCATCCAAAGAGCTCCAAGTAAGCATGTTGCTCAAAGTCCAGCACTGAAATAAGATCTTAAATAGCTCCGCCCCTCCAAGGCTCTGTTTCTCTGCCTTGTACAGCAGAGAGATGTAAAGGGCCAGTCCTCTGGCCTAGAATCTAACGCTCATCCTCCACTCCATCAAGTCCCTCCTGACACAAGATACTTGTTGAGGAAAAGGCTGAATCATTGAGGTCAGGCTCATTGAGTGCCCATTTTGGGGTCTCTAGTTCCAGGATCCCCCAGCTGGCTGGCTCAGGCTTCAGCCTGATATCAGGGCTTGGGGCTGGGACTGGGCCAGGGGCTAGCTCCTCTGGTCCAACTGCCCCCTCTAGGTTGAATTCTGTGCTCCAGGTGGGGACATGACAATTAATCAAATGTTTATTTCGTTTATGTATTTATTTGACATATTTTTATACTGCCCAATACTCACGTCTCTGAGCGGTTTACAACAAACAAGCAAACAGAAAAAGTTAAAACATTCGTTAAAATAAATGACAACAAAAATTTAAAACACCAGTTTTTAAATGTTGGTATTGATAGCATTCTAGATGGAAGATTAGATCCCAGATTAGATTCTCTGCTCCTTCTGCTGGGCTGATTGTCATTATGAGGAAGCAACTCAGGATAGGCAATTATTAGAGTACACAGATCAAGGAGCAGTATAGATATACTTGTCATGATACAGCATTGAGAGAGTTAGTTATATTTTTGAAGGAACCAAGGGAAAATACTGCAATAGTGGCTCTCTCTCCCTCTCCTTTAATAATCCTTTACATCAGGGATTCTCAATGTTGGGTCCCCAGATGTTATTGGACTTCAACTCCCATAATCCCTAGCCCCAGTGGCCTTTAGTTGGGGATTATGGGAGTTGAAGTCCAATAACATCTGGGGACCCAATGTTGAGAATCCCTGCTTTACATGGTGGACATTCCTAAATTTGCATCACTTGTTAAACATTTTAAATATTGAAAGACTCTTGGAAAACTCTACCATAGCAGAGGCTTTCACCTAAAGACCACAATCCAGCTAAATTTAATTGCAACTAAGTCCCATTGAAATCATTGGGATTTAAATGTATCACAATGGAATTGTTCCATTTACTTTAGACCACAATTTGCTTTGAAATCGCCCCATTTGCTTTTCAGACCACAAATGTAAATGAATCTGATATAATGTCTTGCAACACTTTCTTTAAAACATAATAACTCAAAGATGGTGAAAACAGCATATGTTAGGGTGAGATAATATATGACTTGAGGGCATGGTTACCCAGGAAGAGTATTACTGTGCAATAGCAGAACCACTGGAGAGTCTTACTGCAAAAATGGCAATCTGCTAGTGGGAATACCAAACTGAAAGAAAGGGAAGAGAATGACATAACTCACCCAACTGTAGTAATTTTTGCCCTCACTTTCCTGTTTTTTATATGTATGTATAAGATGATTTTTATCCTGCCTTTCCACTTTAAAAAGTGCCTAAATTGCCTAAGAAAATGTAATTAAAATTGAATTTTAAAATGTTGGAAGTGTCCTTATTTGCCATCTAGTCCAACCCCCTACTTTATATAAGACATCAAGAGGTAGGGTGTCTGCAGTATGCTTGCCAGCCTCTACTGGAAGGCCTCCAGTGAGGGAAGAGCCCTCCTAGATAGTCAAACTACTTTTATTGTGAAGAGGTTAAACTTCTTAAATTCCTTCTAGAATAACTTGAAGTCCTGCATTGAGCCAGGGATTGGATTAGAAGAGTTCCCACGTCCTTTCAGCTCTATGAGTCTATAGCCTGATTCAGATGTTATCCAAAGGCTCCTCTGTAGCCACATACAGTGGGGCAAAGGGGGAGGAAGTTCTGCCCCCACCACATCAATCACCTGCGCACCCTGCCACTCGCAGTTTCGATGGGGCTTGTCTAAAGAGGGAAAAGCCCTCCCCATGATGGCAGGCACATCTGTGATTATGGGGGTGGATTGATCCATAGAAAACTCCTGAAAACATGATACTTTCTTAGCTATCCTTGCTTCTTTGTTTAGATTTGTATGGAAGTGGGCTGACAAAAAGAAAAAAAGATTGGTAAAGAAATCATTGGGATTACCTGCTTTCTATTCTGTGCTGTTATTAAAGTAAATTAAGACAGCTGGCTCATATTTTATGTAGCATGTAAATAGCTAATTTAACAGAATCTGCTCTGCACATACTTAAAATTCATGTATTGTTCCACTGACCTCTTGCAGAGTGTTCTGACATTTAGGAGACAGGAAAACAACAGTAGCTATTAAACTATACTATGAGCTGTGTTGCTGGTTTAAAAAACCACACACATAGCTCCATTAAAGTGGGGTGAAGCTGAGGAAGCTCATTTGCTGTTAGTTTATAGAGTACTTATGTATGTTGATTCAGAGCTAGGCCAACCCACAATACCTGCAAACTGTAACTGCTAAGCTAAAGGAGCTGCAGTACATGGGCAGTGAAACAAGCATCCCAGCAGGATGGGGTCTGGCAGAGGAAATAAAATGGTAGCTGGGTAGGCAATCCCAACACAGCAGCATAATTTGTCTAAGGAGCAGGAACTGGAAATTAGGGAGCAGGGAATACAGACTGAGAAGCAGGGAGCAGAAGCTGAAAATTTCCAAAAGTTCTCCAGGAGGCTTTACAGACAGAGCTGTTACCCCGAATCTCCTTCGGAAGAGTGTATGTGAATTCACACACAAGCCAAACATACCCTGAAGTCCCTTGGAAGCACTCCACACACAAATCGGGATTTGTCTTCTGAATTCTAGCTTATCTCAATGTATTTCCGGGTTTTTAAAATGCTGGTTTTAAGCTACTTTTTCTGAAAATGCTGGAGCAAATAGGGAGAGACACTGACCTATTAGCATGATAAGAGGGATACTCTCTTTAGAAATGCAGATATAGCCTTTAGAAATATCTCTTCCCCCCTTCATTGGCTAGAAGGAAAACATGGAGGCATGCAATGTGAACTTGCACCAAAACAAAACCCAAGAGCTGAGGGGAGGGGCTGCTTCCCTCAATGCTTCGAGTATAATTTGAAATAGCTTTGCTCAACATTTATCCCGCAGCATGAAGCCATGTGCGAATAACTTCCTGGGGAGGAATTCTGAAATTCCAAGAGAATTTCCATTTTGGAGAAATTTCTCCACATTCCTGAAGACAGGCTGTTGCTCAGGCAAAGACCTGGAAACATTCTTAAAGAACATAATTTGTTATTTATTGTAATTAAATTTTAACTGTACCTCATTACAGTACGAGGCTAGGACATCTAAAGCTCTTTTGAGCCCGACCCTGGTTTGAGATAAAATAACCGCATCGTCAGCATACATCACGATTGGGATCTTAATGGCCAATTTGGGGGCATGAGTATCAGACTTCTGCAGGCGCTTGATCAAATCATTAACGTAAAAATTGAATAAGTAAGGAGCCAATACACACCCTTGACGCACACCTTTCATGACTGGAACCGGGTTAGTAAGATTACCGGCAGAATCCAAACGCACTCTTAAGGAGGAATTCTCATGCAATTTAATGAGCAAGAGCAAAAGCCTTTGATCAATAGATGTATCAGTCAGTTTGGTCCATAATAGGCTTCTAAAGACTGTACCAAAAGCCATTTTAAAATCCACAAAGGCGGCAAACAGGGGTCTTTTACTGATCCTAATTTGTTTGTCCACAAGATATTGCAAGACTAAACAGTGATCTAGAACAGATCTATTGGATCTAAACCCTGCCTGCTCATCTTCAATTATACACTCATGCTCCATCCAAGCACAAAGTTTGACACATAGGTGGTTAGCGTAGAGTTTACTTATAATATTTAAAAGGCTGATTGGCCTATAGTTAGAAAGTTCTTCCCTACTGCCTTTCTTGAAAATCGGAACCACGATAGCCGATCCCCAGTCATGGGGAAATTGAACAGTTTGATCTATGATCTTTGAATTTAATTGACCTGGAAACACTTATAGCTTGATCAGTTCAGGAGGAACCAATGGGCTGCCTGGGAGGTGATGCTATCCTGGAAAAGCAATCCTGCTTCATTCTTCTGTGCTGCATACTTGAGTGGTTTGCCCCCAGGAGTCCAAGCATTCACTCACTCACTCACTCACTCACTCACTGTATTTACCTGAATCCAGGACTAGGTCCCCCCCTCACTCCACCAAAGTCCTTTAATGTTAGAAACCAGGGGGGTCAAATTCAGAGCCCTCTTCCTTTCAGGTAAACACATATATCCTGTACTTAACCTGTATTTTTTAGGGGCAGGGTCATCTTAAATTCAGAGTCATCTTTGATTTGGGTAAATATGGTGTTATATTTTGTATATTGTATACTGCTCCAGATTTATGTCTCTGTTCAGTTTACAACAAACAAGACAAATTAAAACAACAATTAAAATATTAAAAGCAGTTTAACACAACAATTCTAGTTAAAAGCTTGGGTGAATAAATGCTCTTGAGAGTCTTTTAAAAAGCTGTCAGAGATGGGGAGCACTGTTCCCTCTAACAGGGATTTCCAGACGTTGTTCACTACAACTCCCAGCATCCCCAGCTGCAATGCCCTTTGGCTGGGAATTCTGGGAGTTGTAATCAACAACATCTGGGAATCCCTGTTGGAGGGATCACTGATGGGGAGGCTCTTATTTCACCAGGGAGTGCATTCTAAAGCTTTGGGATGGCAACAGGGGAGGCCTGTCTCTGAGTAGCCCCCAGATGACCTGGTGACAACTGCAGATGGACCTTTCCTGATGATCTCATTGGGCAGCGGAGCTCTCATAAATACCCTGGGCCTAAGCTGTTTAGGTTATAACCAGCACTTTGTATTTTGCCTGGAGACATATTTATAGCTAGTGTAGTTCTTTTAATATAAAAGTAGTATGGATGGACTCTTGGAGACAGAGGCGCTCTTACCCCTGAACTTCTAGGCCAAAGTCCAGGGCCTCCACAGTCCCTGGTGGCCCCCAAATCCTCTTTAGTCTGTCTCAGGTGGTGTGGTTGCCTGGCCAAGCATGATGATGCTTTATTTGCAGGGGAGGCTGACCTCCAAATGCCTTTAGGTCCAGGCTCCAAAATTACCTAGGTACACCTCTGTTTGGAGATGATTCTGTGACCAACCTGACTGCTGTATTTAGGCAATGCTTTTGCCATGTAGACCAAGAAGCTCCTGATTCAGTTGATTGTTTTCATTGGAAATATGGAGGCTTCTGCAGAAAGTAATCCTCCCACATTCCACACGGGAGATTGCATGGGTGGTGTTATCATGCCTGCTTGGACCCATGTCCCTTAAACAGGTGTGCATCTGGTTGTATGCCCATGGCTACAGTACCAACTCAGTTTTTTTTCGGGGAGAATTATTTCCAGAGAATTATTTCTGGAATTAAATTATTTTAATTTTTTATTATTATTTTGCTTTTAAGTTGGAAGAATTACTTGAATGGCAGGGAATCCCTTTCCCTTCTGCAGGATCAGCTGAAAGTCTGAAGTTTAGTAAATGCTATTGTACTCTATCTGCTCTTTATCTCACACACTTTAAACTTTTAAAGATTTTACTTAATTGTTTGAGCTGCAAAATGGCAAACAGAGAATTTCACCTGATTCATCTTATTAAAAGATGTGGTGATTCTTCTTCTTACGGATTAATGGGAAATTACTATTTTCATGCATTACTGCATCTCCTTTGAAATTTTAAAATATTGTTACACCGCCCTCCAACCCATTCTCTGAGGTGTGAGAAGTTTCAGAAGTGCAAAACTACTTGGATTCTGGCATCATCTGGAAAAGAGATCACTGGAGGCTCATGTGTCTCTGTAATATTTGGTTCATCCACAAATATACAGGTTGAGCATTTGATGGAGTTAGAAGAGCAGCAGAGGATGATCATAAGCCAGCAACAGGTTATCCATTCCCAGAAAGCAAAACCTTACACCCTGAGCTGCCTCAGCTTTCCCTTTGGCTTATTGTCAGGCCTGGCTGATGGGTTAAAAGAAAAAAGAAAAAAGTTTTTTCCTCAGGAGGAAAACACTAGATAGATGAACAAGTTAGGTGAAGCATGAAAGATCACAAGACTTGCAGGTAAACTCAAGTGGCTCTCAATTTCTGGCTGGTATTTGAGTTTTTCTTTTGTTCTTTTCCATTGTTGCACAGCTGTATTTATTAAAAATAAAATTAAAAATTTGGTTTTAAAAAATTACAAGATTGTGTAAGACAACAGTTCAAAAATACATGCTAAGCCTTTGAAACATTCATATAATTTGCCAGACATTTTAAAAAACAAAAAACCACACCACATACTGTAGTATTAAGCCAGGAAAAGTCCTCATGAAATTAATAATCTCTGATTATACCGTAATTGGTAATTAATTCTAACAGAAATATATGTAGATAAAATAGTAGTTAACTCAAAAAGTTACTAAGCAATTTGTATCATAGTTATATGAAAGTTACTGAACAATTTGTGTCATAGTTATATAAAGTTATATTGTTCAGAAAATCCCTCAGTATATTCCATTAAATATTGGTTTACTACTTTAAAACTACATGAATTGCCTCAGGAATATATTAATTATAAGTGCCAGCTTCATTAGAAGAACCTAGCACAATGATTTTTTTAAAAAATCACCTGGTGTAGATGGGCTCCCAGTGGAATTTTATGGAGAAAGTAACCAATAGCATTATGCAATTAGTGAATCGAATTGCACATCTCTAAAAATAAATGACCATAGGTGTATGGTCTTTTGGACAAGGGGGAACAAATGTCCCCTGGCCCACAGGGTCTGAGAGGCCTCCAAAGGGCCCCCAAGGCCAGTCCCCCCTTCTTGCCATCTTCTGCTTTTTAAAAATATTTTAAAAATATTTAGTAGAGATAGAGTGCGGGGTGTGGTTCTCACTCACAGCAGTGAGTGGGGAGGCAGCGGTGGCGAGAGCTCCTTCCATGGGCCTGGCCTGCCATTTGGGATGCAGACGGGCCCATGGAAGGAGCTCCTGCTGCCGTCTCCGCCACCATTGCAGATGGTGGCCAAGATAGTGATGAAAGCTACTTCCATGGGCCTGCCTGCTGTCCAAATGGCAGGTCAGGCCATTTTCGGCCCATTTTGTGCCTCTGTGCACATACATAATGGCCTGACCTGTCATTTGCGCTGCAGGCGGGCCTATGGAAGGAGCTCTCTCCTCCACCTCCCCCCTCACTACTGCGAGCACTATTGGAGCTCTGCACCCCATCTCATTTTGGGCCTCTGCTCATGGCCTAGGGGCATGGCTTGGGGTGCATGTCCAGGGGGGGGACATGGTTTGGGGCGTGTGCTCGAAGGAAAGAATGGAAGCCCCCTGGCTGCAGTTTGTCCCCTGGCTACCATTAAGGTCACTACTTGCCTGTAAGTGACTTAGATATGTCTTGACACTGGGGAGAGGGAATCCCTTTGACAGAATGGGATCAATATATTTGCAACTGATGGTTAGTTCTATTCTTTTAAGAAAATAAGAACATGAGAAGAGACCTGCTGAATTAGGTTCAAGGCCTATCTTGTCCAGCATTCTGTTCTACACAGTGGCCTACCAGATTCCTCAAAGAAGCCCATAGGCAAGAAATGAAGGCATGCCATCTCTCCTGCTGTTGCTCCCCTGCAACTGGTATTTGGAGGCATCTTGCCTCTGAACCTGGAGACACACTATAGCCATCAGACTTGTAGCCATTGAAAGGCCTGCCCACCAAGAATTTGTCTAAGCCCCTTTTAGAGCCTTGCAAGCTGATAGACATCACCATATCCCATGGCAGAGAATTCCAAAGATTAGTTATGTGCCATGTAAAAAAGTACTTCCTTTTGTTGGTCCTAAATTTCCTGGTAATCAGTTTCATGGGATGACCCCTGGTTCTTGCACAAGGGAGGAAGAAAAATATCCATCCACTCTTTCCACACCATGCATAATTTTATAGCTCTCTATAACGTCTCCCCTTAGTCGCCTTTTTAAAAACTAAAAAGCCCCAGTTGTACACTGAGCTACATCTTCAATTAGTTATCCAGCACAACCCCATGATCCATCAAGTTGGAGGGTTTTTTTGCCCCAATGTGCATCACTTTACATTTACTTATCTTGAACCTCATTTGCCATTTTATTGCCCACTTACCCAGTTTGGAGAGGTCTGTTTGGAGCTCCCCACAATCTGTTTTGGATTTCACCATTAAACAATTTAGTATCAGCCGATTGGTGTAACTGAACCAGTTCGCATACCCGTGGTTCAGTCTAAATTTGGTTCGAATTGAGACCGAACCATGCCAAACGGTCAGTGCACACCTCTACTTCTGAATTGGCAGCCCCATGTAGAGTGCATTGCAGTAATCTGAGCACAACATGACCAAAGCAAGGGTGATACTGGCCAGATCTGCTTTCTTGAAGTGGATCTATGAAGACAATCTTGGCCATGACTACCACCTGTTTAGCCAGGAGCACTGCTGGATCCAGGGGCGAATCTAAGCTTTTTATCTGCTCCCTCGGGGGAGTGCAATCCCATTCAGAACAGTCTGAACTTTCCTCTCTTCAGTTGGGAAAGTTGTGTTTTCGCTTTGAATTTGAAATCAAGGTAGTTTAGCAGTGACATTTGTTTTTATGTAATGTGCTAACAATAATAAAGAGAATATATGAACAAGAATTATTATGAAAAAGAGTCTTAAGGAACTTCTCACAAAGAGATTGCTACTCTGCTGGTGCTGAGAACACTGACAGGGGAACAGGCATTTCTCATGAACAGATCTGATATTTGATTACTACAAAAGGAAATTATGGTTTTCTTTTTTACTTTCTTTTAAAGTACACAAGCAACTCACTTATTTTTACCTAACTCTACAGTGTTTAACCACTTCAATGAATTCCAAGGATAGGTATAGTTCTGGCTGATATGCCCCACAGTATTATGAAGGTGGAGCAAGAGCTGTACAACCCTTGCAGACATATTCCTGGATGCAAAAAGGGGTTTTGTGGGAAGGGAAGTAAAAGTAGCTGCTCCCTCCCTGTGTGATGCAGATGAGGGGCAAACCACACATGCAGTTAGATTCTTGCAAGGACAGAGCTCTTGTGCTGTCCTCGTAAACTTGTGGGACGTCAGCCATTGTTTTAGCACTTTAGCACATGTGCAAAAACTCTTGCTCTCCGGAGGCAGTCCAGCTCCTGTTAGCTGAATACAAATTTTCACAACTCCTCCTTTAAGAAAAGGAGAGGAGGTTAGACTGGAAGCACAATAGAAACTTAAGATACTGAGGCTATTTTTATCCATTAATAATGTCAGAATACTGCCACTTTCCCACATAATATTTCCTCTCAAGTTATATCCCACTCTTAGTCTCAATTAATCTCTTTCTCTAAAAAGCATCAGTAACACTCTGCAATTTGCACATTGATAACCTTTCTCATAGCATATTCACAGCTGCTTCTGAGTGTTGATTTCCCTGAAATAAGGAGTTTCAGTCATCTGGTTCATCTAAGAGTATAGCTGGATGGTTGAATACACTAAATGACAAAAAATGAGAAATGTATTTATTCAGAGAGCTCAGTAGGGAATCAAAGTCCCTGATGCTCACAGTGGTGCTCTTGATCCAAATCTGAGATCTGGGGTTTATTACAACATTTCTTTAAAAAAGGAAAGAAAAGATAAAAACTCTGCATTCCAAGCAGCGACTTCTACTTTAAAAAAATTATATTCATTAGCAGTATGCAAAAGTTTCACCCCAAAACGTGAGGAGGGGTTCAAAAGGAGAAGGCTTGGAAGGGAAAGTTTCTTCAAAAGCTTCCTATCTTGCCTTTTCGTCCTCTGTTCAGTGCAGAGGGGAAATGGCTTGTGTATGATCTACTGTTTTTGCCAGTGCCAGCCCACCCACCCCCAAATTGAGTAAGTCCCATTGAATTCAGCGGGTCATACTTCCAGGTAAGTAGGAATAGGTTTGCAGGCTTTGTCTGCCACCCTCCCATCCCCCTTAAAAGGGCCTGCAGACACCCATGCATAGCATTACTCTGTTTTTAAGCTGATCCCATGTTTTCAAAAGCGACAAACACGTTTTAATTTTTATTTGTTTCCAGTAGTCTTTTCCTTTCCAATACATTACTGATATTGAGACAGCTTGCACATCTAAATACTAATCAAGCTTATCATTGCCTTTACTAGCTCAACCATAGAGTATAGTGGAATTGCATAATAATGCATTAGAATATTGTACATTAGGAAAGGCTAGTCCATTGTAGGATGGCTTTGTCTTTTACTACTTGAACTGAAATATTCTTACTTTTCTGTCATTCATTCATATATGCAAGTTCTACTAATACTGATAATGTCTGAAACAAAAATTTGGAATGATGTTTGTTTTAATCAAATATATTCTGCCAGGTCAGGATAATTTATAAGTACACAATGTTTTTAGATCTTATTAAAATTTAGAAATGACTGGAACAAAGCTAATTCTATACAAGTTATTCATATTAGATGTATCATTATTTTTGACTTTTCAAATGCTCCAAATAAAATATGATGTATTTATTTATTTGATTTATATACTGCCCTTCCAAAAGTGGCTCAGGGCAGTTTACAATATAACATATATCTATATTTTATACACACTATTTGCAAACCCAAACATATAAATACCTGCACATTTGAAAAATGGATATAAGTATGTCTGTGCTGTGCTAATGCTTTTGATCGCTAGGTATCTCTAGGTTTACACTGATATAAATGAAAACCAGTTTATTTTAATCACTGATAAGTAACTGTAATCAGCTAGTGTATTGATACAGGAGTAAATATTTTATCTGCATGAGAGATAATTATAAGACCTATATAATTTAGGAATCTTGCCTGCTAATTTTGTATAATCATTTTTGTGCAATGTAGATTTATATTAAATGAGGTAAAATATAGAATAAGCTTAGTGGAGTTCAACTGAATAGATGTGGCAATCATAATTACTTATAACTAGCTGACCTCGTGCAGCATCTGTGCCCCTAGTTCTCCCTGTTTCTCCCACCCAGCCCCATTTCATTCACCCTGCCTTCAGCCTCATTTTGTTCTCCCCTCCTTCAGTCCCATTTCGTTCCCCCCCCCCCGCATTTCTCCCAGCCAGCCGGGCTGCCACTTCTCCTCCCCGCCACTTTCCCCGGTTGCCAGTACATCCTTAATTTTGGCCGGCAGGCAGGCCGAAGAAGGAATGTGCCGCCCTCTCCGCCACCTACCTGCCACCACAGTTTTCTCGCCTGCCTGCTGGCCGCTTTCTCTGCCTGGCAGCGGTGGCCATTCACCACCATTCTTTCCCCGCCAGCTGGCCAGCTGCTGCCACCGCCACCATTTTCTTGCTCGTACCCGTGGCTATCTGGCAGCTGCTCGAGAACTTTCGCGAGAGCTGCCACACATGAGCTTAGCCACGGATACGTCTTAGAGAATCAAATATATAGACAGAAGATAGCAACACCAAAAAAGGCACCCTGCTTTATCTGTATTACCTTTACTTTTAAAAAGCATGGGAAATAATTAGGACAAACTGGTAGAATAGGTTATCATTGCCACATGCCTTAAATATGGTAGTGTCATAAAATTCACCTTTGCATTTACATATAATGCATTTTGTGGGGACAACTCTGTCCTTACTTGATAAAGCTGAAGAGTGAAAATGAGAAATGGTGGATTCCTGATGTACAGAGCTGTTAAACTGGAGTACTGTATTTCAGGTTATTTAGTACTACTGAAGTAACTACTGCTTTTTATCAGCTCCGGCTGATATGCCAACTGCGCCCGTTTCTCGAGACCAATGACCTCAAAACAGTGGTACATTTGTTGGTAACCTCCAGACTTGACTTATGTAATGCGCTCTACGTGGGGCTGCCTTTGTACGTAGTCTGGAAATTTCAGTTGGTTCAGAATGCGGCAGCCAGGTTGATCTCTGGGTCATCTTGGAGAGACCACATTACACCTCTGTTGATAGAGTTACACTGGCTGCCGATAGGTTTCTGGGCAAAATACAAAGTGCTAGTTATAACTTATAAAACCCTAAACAGCTTAGGCCCTGGGTATTTGAGAGAACACCTTCTTCATTATGAGCCCTACCGTCTATTGCGGTCATCTCTGGAGGTCCGTCTCCAGTTGCCGCCAGTTCGTCTGGTGGCCACACAAAGACTGGCCTTCTCGGTTGCTGCCCCGGGACTGTGGAATGCGCTCCCTATTGAGATATGATCCTCTTCATCTCTGACAATTTTTAGAAAATATTTAAAACCCCCTTTTTTTTTACTCAGGCTTTTTCAGCTTCTTAATAATGTATAGATTTTAATTCTGTGATTGATTTTTAAATTTTTAGTTTTTAATTGTTTTTATGTTATTTTATGTGTGTTTTTAACTGTTTTATCATTGAGAACCATTGAGGCACGGGTGTGGGGCAGAATAAATGTGTAATAAACAAACAAACAAACAAACAAACAAACAAACAAACAAACAAACCGCTTTAAGCCACAATTACCTGTACTCTTGCAAAAATAGGGATGTGCACAAATTGATTTGGTGCATCTAGTAGGGAATTGATTCAGCATGGCCTGCCAAATTGTTTTGACGGGGAAGAGAGTGGTATCTTTAAGCATGAGTAAAGCAGGTCCTTATCTGCTCCTCCACCACCCTGCTGCTTTTCTGAGCATGGCACTGCACCTCTCAGAAGTCCGTGTGCAGCCTCGAATGTCTCCATTTTGGAATTGTGCACAGATTTTCCTGGCCATTCAGATTATTTTTATGTTCATTATCTTTTGTCTGAACTGAAAGATGAGATTTTTTAAAATGTAGCCAAGTTTTATCTGATATTTTTTAGTAGAATTCATGTTGTTAATGTTTCCTTAGGATTTTAATTAACAGGATAGTATCATATCATTAGTCTGGTTTTATTATATTAAGGTTGTTCACACAAACAAAGATTACCTGGTTGGGGAGGGCTGGAGCCATCCTTCCCCCACATGATCTACACTGCTCTTTGGCTTACCTGCACTACACACCCAGCGCACAACAGCTCCGAGAGCTCTGAGGGAGCAGGGGGGTTGTGGCCTCCCACATCCCTGAATGGCTTGGGTCCAAGGTATTTAAGACAATGCCTTCTTCTTCATGAACCCCACTGCCTATTAAGATCATCTGGGGAGGTCTATTAAGATCATCTGAGGAGCTTGGATCCAAGGTATTTAAGAGAATACCTTCTTCTTCATGACGGCTCTGAGAGCACTGAGGGAGTGGGCGGGGGGAGCAGACCGCAGCCTCCCACATCCCTGAATGGCTTTGGTCCAAGATATTTAAGAGAGCACCTTCTTCTTCATGATCTCCACCACCACCTATTAATATCATCTGGGGAGGTCAGGTTGTGGTTGCCACCAGCTTGGTTGGTGGTGATTCGAAACTGGGCCTTTTCTAGGGTTGCCCTAGGACTTTGGAATGCAGTTCCTAATGAAATTAGAGCCTCCCCTTCTCTGGATGTTTTTAAGGACCTGAAAACATACCTGTTTAACCAGACTTTCAGTTTATAGTTTTAAGTTTTAGAGTTTTTATCTGTATTGTAAACTGATTACATTGTGTCAGTGTTTTAATTTTTGTGTTTTAGATTGTGAACCACCCAGATTCTTGTGCCTCCTGCTGCCAACCCACACCTTCCACTGCTGCCCCGCTGTGAGGCCGAACGTCCAATTTTTTCAATAATTCTAGCCACCGGGGGTGGGGGGGTGAGCTGAGCAGCTCCCCCCATGGTGGTGGCAGTAGTGATGCCGGAGTGGCGGCTGTGCCTGACCATCCAGCCCAGCAGCCCCTGAGAACTGCGAGACACTCCAGTGCTCCTGCACAGTTGGAAAAGAGCATCACGATGGTCAGGCCCAGGGCCCGCTTCCACTCCATTATTAATTATTATTATTTATTATTATTATTATTATTATTATTATTATTATTATTATTATTATTATTACATTTATATCCCGCTCTTCATCCAAGGAGCCCAGAGCACTGTACTACATACTTGAGTTTCTCCTCACAACAACCCTGTGAAGTAGGTTAGGCTGAGAGAGAAGTGACTGGCCCAGAGTCACCCAGCTAGTATCATGGCTGAATGGGGATTTGAACTCTGGTCTCCTCGGTCCTAGTCCAGCACTCTAACCACTACACCACGCTGGCTCTCCATCTGCTACTGCCAATGCCGCCACCATGGGGGAAGTCTGGGGAGGTCTGTTCTGCTCACCCCCACCCCAGTGGCAAGAATTATTGAAAAAATTGGTGGTTTGGCCTCGTGGCAGGGGGAAGCCTGCGGTGGGAGGGAGGCTCATGGTGGTGGGGGTATCGCAGCAGTGGGGCCTCATGGTGGATACGGTCTGTGCACCAAAATCACCTAGGTGTGCCACTGATTGGGGGGGGGTGTTTCCCCACTGCTGGAAGTTCTAGCCGCCCAGCTCTATGCTGCCACACAACCAGGGACTAGGGAAGAAGGGTGCACTCACACTCTTCTACCTTGGTAAAAAGCTCAGAGAGAGTACTCGGGCTACCCGGCAGGGCAGTGCCGGGATCGGGCTCAATCCTGGTGCCCCACATGATCAGCCCTACCCAGGTAGGACTGTGCAAGCTCGGGTAGGGCTGCTCATGTGAACACCCCCAATGTTTAGTAGATCAGCATATTATTTTAGTCTTTAATTGTGTAACTGTCTTTTAGTTTTCTCCTGAATGATCATTATGTGTTTATTTTTTGGTCAGTGACCGTAATAAAGATGATGATGATGATGAACTATTTTGTGAAAGCCAAGAAAGAAACAAATTCTGTATTCAGGGGCAATGTGTTTCCTTACAAAAACATTCTTATAATC
This sequence comes from Hemicordylus capensis, assembly GCF_027244095.1. Taxonomy (NCBI): domain Eukaryota; kingdom Metazoa; phylum Chordata; class Lepidosauria; order Squamata; family Cordylidae; genus Hemicordylus; species Hemicordylus capensis. The sequence goes on along the minus strand of NC_069657.1, from coordinate 385,289,055 downwards.
CGGATATTTTTCTCAACATTTTAATATTCTCAGCATTTTTTTTAGATTGATTTCTAGATGTACACACAATACTTGAAAATAGTATCATGGGAATGTAGTTCATTGCAATTTGGTGCCAGTGCCTCCATTTTGGAATTGTGCATCAAGGTTCTTGAGCTAAAAACTCTTAACACTGAGCCCATGTAAGCCTCATTGAAATAAACAGACCGTATGCCATTCATGGGCAGCTCCTGTTTATTTTAACATTACTGCAACAGGGCTTGTGCAGGAGAGATTCCTGCTGAACTATTATTACAGTATGCTGATCCAGACTAGTTAGTCATGACTAAGCATCATTGAAATCAATAGGACACATAATGACTAACAAGTCATAAATTTAAATGGGACTTAGTAATGGCCAATTTAGTTTGAATGCCTATAGTACTAACATGATGCATTTCCCCAAGACAGTCCTAATGCTGAAATATAATTAAAACTGGCTCTCTTGGGGAATGCTTCTTGTTATTAAAATGTCTATTAATTAAACAAATTTACAATAAAGAAAGTGCATTTTTAATAATATTATAATTTTCTTTCTAGGTTCAGACATTGTTCAGTGGTTAACGAAGAATTTATCTATAGAAGATCCAGGTAAATACATTATTATTTATTAAACAGGTACTTCTTTGTGCTTTTTAAACGTTTGTTCTTGAACCTGCTATAATGATAGCATTGGCATTTGTTTCATAGAGATATAGCTACTCACTTAGGTGATCACTTCATAGATCTGAATGTCGTGGCCCACTTTCTATGGGGTGAGAGGGCCCTTTTTTATTGGGCAACCCTCTTAAAATATCAGTTCTGAATAGTAGATTTGCTGCCACCACGGACCACACACCTTTTCACCTAGGGATCCAGGTTTATATAGAAACACCTGTTTAAGTTTATATCAATGATACCTAGATGTGATTGGGTAAAAGGCATTGTGGGCAAGACACCTTTAGAGGAATTCTCAACAGCTCTTCAAGGCAAGGTTTCTGTAATACTAGATGTTGGGTTTTTTTCAAGTTACTAAAGGGTTATATGGAAACTAAAGTAAAACATACAGGCATATTTAAAGTTGATTAAACCCAAATGTTAACAGTAGTTATACTGTATTTACCCAAATCCAAGATGAGTCCCCCCTCCCCGTTCTTTCCTGTTAAATATAGGGAGTTGTTTCGAATTCAGAGTCCTCTTTCATTTGGGTAAATACAGGTATAACCTGTATTTAACTTCTATCTTTTAAGGTATTGCCTTAAATTCTGAGTCACCTTCTATTCGGGTAAATATGGTAATGCATCTTTGCTTCTCTGTCTCTCAGTAGGAAATACACTAAAAACACAGCCTAATAATACTGTAACAGGCCCTAGGCTTCCTTTCAACACAGCTGACACCTCTCTGAAGGCTTTTTCCCCTCAGAGATAACTGCCAGAATTCTCTCAGAAGACTAACTGCCAAAAAATGCCATTTCCTCCCCCAAACACACACTCCGGGTTCTATTTGCAGGAGGGAAGGAGGAACTTTTCTCTTGATTGGCAGCTCATTGAGCCACTCTGCCAGCCTAGTTAGAATCCTTTTATTAAAATCTGACAAAGTAGACTCTAGCCTGTGTGCCTCAATACACTGTGTGCCCAAATACCCTGAGCCCAAAGGCTACAACCTGCAGGGGAAGAAGCCTTAAAGTGCTTACCTCCCCAGCAGACAATCAAGGGCTCCTAACTGGGCAGGCAGATGATCCATCCAGACAATTGCCTGCTACTGCTGGCTACAAGGATGGTCAGGGGCTGGGATGCATCTTCCCAGCTCCTGGAATGCCTATAATTCTATAAAGCTTTTGTGCAGTGCATTATAGGCATCCTCCCAGCACTAGCTGGGAGGCTACTTGAGTGTAGGTGCCACGCGGATCTGTGCAGCACCGACACATGAGCTGTTAGCCTGGGTTAAGGGTGCTTTCACACCCCAAACCCAGGCTAAGTGGCAGGCTCCCTGAGAGGGTTTGCTGCCGTGCCGTTGCTGAGAGCTGTATGGCTCCCAGTGGTTCGCACACAGCGGCAAAACTGGCCTGGGCTTCCTTAACCCGGTTTTGCCTGTGCGTGCGAATAGCCCCACTGTGTGACTCAGTACACTGGCTTGTCAATGCTATTCGTCAATACACTGAATACGCCATGAGACAGTTTATTGGTTTTGCTGCAACAGACTAAGATGGCTACCCCTCCAGAATTTATCACTATGGAATACCAAAAAGGAATCGTTTATGGATGGGACGCTACAAGTTATGCCAGTGCTGAGTGCTCAATGATGCTTTGCCATTTGTAACAAGAGAAACCCATGCTGTCTCTAGACTAGAGTATGAAACCTGTTCACATTTGCTCTTATCAGTGCTGATTAAAAATCAATGACGTATATCTGCCATGTTATAAAGAAAAACAGACATGCTGCACTATTTGTTTTCAGTATGTAAATAAGTATTTAAAAGCTGTCTGGAAGCAGCAGGTTGAGGAAGAAGAACGTTGCAAGTAGAAATGGGTAGCAAAACTCACAATCTGCTGTTCATAGACATCTCTTGTACCTTTCAGTACTTTCTACCATTTGACCAACGTATGTGTAATTATCCTGCCTTCAAACTATGTTGTCACTTCCTGTTCCAATCATAATTTTATGCAGCCTATCTCCAGCCTTTCCACTTACTGCTGTTCATTTCGTCATTTTCCTTCCCCTTTCATAACCTTCCCCATTTTTTCTCTTCCCACTCTCACTTCTTTTTATAGACATCTCTTGTGGAAAACCCCTTTCAAGACAGCACTCAAGATTTCTAGCTTTCTGCTGTCACCTATTTATGCTTAGTTCCATCATGGGCTCAGAGCCAATACTGATGATAGGAGATTGGTTTGAATCAAAGAATTGAGTTCAAGCCCCACCAATAGAGGAGACTCATTCTTTGGCCAAGAGCCACTTTTCCCCCAGCCTCAATCCCATCTGTGAAATGATGACCTATTTTATTGGGCTATTTTATTGGGCAAACACAATAAAGATTGCAAACACTTTATAAAATACATGGTAGATAAACATATTAGTAGTAGGAATTTTCAAAACTCAACATAAATATTGTCTGGCAACTGTTTCTTTTGGCAATGGACAAATGTTTTCTCAAATCCTTTGCAATTGCACTTAGCAAACTGAGCAGTATAGGTCTTTTTCATGTCAGAGGTGTGTGCTGCTTCACAGCTTGCTGCTTTTCAGGCCACAGAAGTGAGAGATCTCATCTTCACACTACTGAGATTCAGCGGTATGGTGCTAATGCGTTAGCAGCCATGAATAGCTTTCTATAGCTTGTGTCCCCCCACCCTTTAACTTTCTCTTTACTCTTGTAAAGCATTAGAACTAGAAGAATCTTTGACTCTGTAAGAACGAAAGTAGCTGAAGCCAGGTCTGGCCTATCCACTAGGCAGTCGCCAAGAGTGCCAAGCAGGGAGGGGCTCCAATGGCTTGGGTACAGGGCCAGATCACCCTACAGGGCGCCCTGCTGGGTGCCTGCCATTGCATTCTCTGCTGCCCCCACTTGCCTGCCTCCTCCTCCTCTTCTGCCTGCCAGCTGCTTCTACTTCCAGCATGGCCTCTAACTGCCATAGCGGATTGTAATAATGTGAGTACAACATACCCACATAACATGAGTACAACATAACGTGAGTACAACATACCATGGCAATTAGAGGCCTCACTAGCGGCAACATAACTGGCCGGCAGACAGTAGAGAAGGTGGTGATGGGAACAGGGATGAGGTGAGCACAGGGATGGGGATGAGGAGGCAGGTATGGCAATTGGAATGGGGCAGTGGATGCAGCAGAGGGGATGGAGCAGTGGGCACAGCAGTGGCCAGGCTATGGGGCAGTGGGCGCAACAGCAACCAGGCTATGGGTTTGGGTCGGCAGCAGTCAGGCCTCGCCTTGGGTGCCAAAAATCGTTGGGCCAGCCCTGGTTGCAGCCAGAATCTTTTCCATAGTCTTCTTGTTTTCTTGTTCTATGCACTGTACTCTTCCCAGTACACAACATTACCTGGATGTGTTTGATGCACCACCCTCTTTCCTAGATGGAGAATTGCTAAACTAAATGAGCATGGTCATGGAAGATGTCCAGGAAGCAATCTGTTGTTTCTTTTTGTTTTTGATTTGCAAGTAATGATATTCTTCTTTAGATAATACTGGGTGACATTCCATGTAGCCAGGGCAGTCCTTAGGGCAGGGCGACTGGGGCAGTTGCCCCAAGCCCCGCGATGACACAGGTCCCCCTCTGGGCACACTGCAGTACAGCCTGCCCTCCTCTCTCCCTCAGTCTTATCTTTCCACTTATCTTTCTCCTCAGCCCCAGCTGGAGCCAATCTTTTGTGTCTGTGTGCAGCTTGAAAGGCTCCCAGGCAAACTGCTAGAACTCCGCCTCTCCCCACCTCTCAGCTGTTTGGTGGGTGGGCAGGGTTTCCAGAGAGGCCTCCATGCAGGCCACCCTGAAGCCCAGGAAAGAAGCAAGCAGGCAGGCCAGTAGAGAGTGTCCAGCAGCAGAAGTTCTCTGCAGACCCTGTGCCCAGCCCAGCAATAGTAATGGAGGTATGATGTGATTTCCTTTTTGTGGTTATTCCCCCCACCTTGAATATTTAGGGGTTGGCTTGCCATAGGGCTTTGGTATTGAGCAGAGGTGTAGGGCAGGGTAGAAGGAATATTGATCTTTAAATTGGAATGGATTGGACAAATTGTTGGTTTTTAACTGTTTTCTTTAATTTAAAAACCCCCATCCAAAAAGTCTTATAAGTGGCTTGTTTCATGGCAGAAAATTACAAAAATGTCTGGAACTGAAGCCCCCCCCCCCTTAGACCATCATTCCACCCCCATATGGAAGAGTGTGATCTTTGCCTTCATAAAAAAGGGTAAAATACCCCCCTATCTGCCTCAGCCTTTAGATCATCTGTCCTGGAATGACTTGGCATAGGGCTTTGGTATTGAGCAGAGATGTAGGGCAGGGTGGAAGGAATATGTATATTTAAATTGAAGTGGATTGTACAAATTGTTGGTTTTTAAAAAAATAAATCCAAAAAGTCCTATAAGAGGCTTGTTTCCTGGCAGAACATTACAAAAACTTCTTGAACAAACAATATATAATTTATTTGTTTGTTTATGAATGCACTGTGCTCAAGTTGATTTGCAACCCAGAAAGTCTGAGAACTGAGAACTGTGAAGCATGTGTTGTGCTTTTTATTTTTATTTCTTTAGAAATGCATTATATGTCCAAGCTGGTTGGACCAGTCCAAAAACCTCACTCACACTATTTCCACTGTATGTCATCAACCAGTATGATTCTGTAATGATATGAAATGTTAAGGAGACTCCACACATGCTGATTCGCCCCCAGCCCCACACACCCCTAGGGACAGCCCTGCATGCAGCTGAATGCTGGCATTAGTGACTTGCCAGGGCTGCTGAGCAACATGAATGGCAGCCCCATTGGTGTTGTATGACAGGACAGTTGTGTGACTTAAAGTAGCTTCCAGGTAGTTGCACAGTGGTTTCTCCACTGGAAACAATGTTGACCACTGAACCACATTTCCTTTCGAAATACTAAGAGAAATGGGCCTCTTTTGGAGAGAATTGAAGCCATATTTCTTAGCACGGATGGTCATTAGTGGTCCCAAGACATTTTATACAAGAGCTAGAGTGTTCAGGTTTGTTCTGATAACTAGGATTAACTTGAATGCTTGCACAGAGACAATGGTTCCTAAACTGTGCCAATAATGCGAATAGCCTGTGCCGTTCTTTTCCATTTCCACCATAAACTGTTGTAGAACCATCTCAAAGGACATTTTCAAAGAACATGATGGCTGAATTTCAACAATACGTAATCTGGAGTTTGTTTCCGAGCCTTTGAAGTAGACTATAGTCATCATTTATGAGATTTTTCCCAGGGTGATGAGGGTTAGGAATTTTAAAATGAAAGCTGGCTGATTCTGGTGTCAGTCTACCATTGGCTTCCAAGAAATGTTAAACTGTAGAAAATATTACATTCTCGGCCATTTCCACTCTATTAGCTCTTTTCTCTAGTCTCTGTGTAGGCGCCATCTGCATAATAAAGAATACTATGACATTCTGTATAAGTGCAATATTGTCATCTATTTTACAAGTTATCAGTATTATGGCATCCTTTTAAAAAGTGTTGTAATGTAGAATGTACACAATTATTATGCATGTACTGTATATCTTTTGGCACACATAGCTCCTTGAAATGCAATAATTTCAGTAACATGTATGCAGAACTCCCTAAAGCTGATAGTGAAACTGTGTTGGGGTAAGGATGTATATGGTAAGGATGGATAAAATGTTCATGTGCACCAAAGCTGTATTAACTACAGAGATCACGAGCAATTAATGACCAGCAATTAATTCACTACATTCTATTTGCTGTAGATCTCACCTAAAATGCCTGTATAGTGTCAGTTAGTCAATTACTGATATTGCCAATGGCTATTACAACATAAACAAGTGTATGGAAACAGTCCAGTCCTTAAAATTATAAAATATCTGTCATTATGGAGAAAACCATGATAAACGTCTGTCCAGTTAAATAAAAACAAGCCCTGTGACAATCTATGTAATTTTGAGACACAAAAATGTGCATATGAACAATGCAACCCTGTAAGTAACTAACGTATGCATATGTTCCAAGAGCATATGTATTGTAGAAAATGTATATTGTAGAAAACTGCTGTTGTAACTTTAGGAACATAGGAAGCTACCATATACTGAGTCCATCTAGCTCAGTATTGTCTACATAGGCAGCGGCTTTTCCAAAGTTGCAGGCAGGAATCTCTCTCAGCTCTATCTTGGAGATGCCGGAGAGGGAACTTGGAACCTTCTGCTCTTCCCAGAGCGGCTCCATCCCCTCAGGGAAATATCTTACAGTGCTCACACATCAAGTCTCCCATTCATATGCAACCAAGGCAGACCCTGCTTAGCTAAGGGGACAAGTCATGCTTGCTACCACAAGACCAGCTCTCCTCTCTGGTCTTTCATTAGCTGAAAGGGTTAACCTAGACACATTCCATCAGGTACCCATTTCGTGATAACAAAAAGGAATAATGCAAATCCAGAGCTGGAAATAACAAAAAGGCTGTCTTCGAGGAGCTAAGGCTGCTCCTTGAAAACAATTCATCATCACAAGAGTCCTGAGAGTATGAGGTTGGTTAGGCTGACAGCTCAAGACTAGCCCATGGTGCCCTGAAAGCTTCTTGACTGAACAGGGAGCTGAACCTAGATCCCTCAGGCCAGATCCATGACTCTATATGCTAGATCTCTAGGCATAGAAATACAATAACATAGGAAGCTGCTTTATACTGAGTTAGACTATTGGTCCATCTAGCTCTGTCTACACTGACTGGCAGTAGCTCTCCAAGGTTTCAGGCAGCAGTCTTTCCCAACACTACCTGGAGATCTGCATACGAAACAGATGCTCTACCACTGAACTACGTCCCCATCCCCCAAGGTAATCATCCACCAGTACACTACAGTCTATGTCTTCAAGACCACAGTATTCCACAAAATCAGAGAAGAAGGGAAATATGGCAAGGTACTTACGGTGCATTTAGCTCAAGATGGGCCATCCAATCACCCATTCTAAGCGGGTTCCAGAATCTATACTGAAAATGATAACAGTGTGTCCATGGTAAAATATTATCAGTAGAGTTCAGCTGCAGTGAGCTGGTTCAGACAACACCATCTGCTAACCCTACTCATGGCACACTGAGGGGCATGATAACACACATCCCACCCTCCAGATGTACTATTTTGTCTCACTTAGTCACATGGGGGTTGGACTGTCCCAACTACCCCTTGCATGTGATTTAAATCACCTGGTAGGGGCACTTCTGCCTGCAATTATCCGGAGTGGAATAGGCATGGCGGGGTGCTGGGGAAGGATGGAACATATGCACTCATGCCCCTTATTGTGTCATGGATAGTATCATCTGAATCTGCCCACTAGTCTTATTTGAAATAGAAAATATGCACCACCATATATAGATACAGTGGCTGACATTATGAGATAAAATACTCAAAGTGCTCCCACTGAAATATTTTAATTTCAGTGGGATGACTTTGAGTAGTTTTTCTGATTATGTCAGCCAGTGAGTTCAGTGCTTCCTGTGCATAGGACTCCCAGACTCCTAGCAGTTGTTTTTGCATGCATGCAGAGAAGACAACTGAGGTACTGGTGGATGAATGCCGCAAACCCTCTCACCTTGGGTACCACAAGCATCAGCTGTGACATCAGTTTTGTGGATTATGGCATTCTTCATTTTAAAAATATAATTCCATTAATCTTTTCGTTCAAATTATATGCTAATACTAGTTTTAGAATTGTTCTTATGTCAGCTTATGACAGAACTGGAACAAGGACTGCAAGATTCAAAACGAGGAAATTTTTGAAAAATATACTACTTTAATTTCAGTTCAAAATGTCATAGGATAACTCTGGTTTTTACATTTAGATTGTAAATGGGAAATGTCTGTGAACATGCAATTCATTGATGGCCATATGCTTATTCCCAAGCTCTGCAAGTCTCATCCTCTGAGCTGACCATATTTTTGCTGGGATTCAATGACTGTGGTAACATGACTTTGAAGAGTCTATACTAGGGGTGTGCACAGAACCAGCTGGCCCAGTTTAGTTTAGTCTGGCACCCCCTTGAACTCCCCCGGTTCGGTCTGTTCCGGGAGGGGGGGGGAGTCGTGAACATTAAAATAATAATATTTTTTTTTGTTACTTACCCCCTTTGGGGGAGTTGTTAGAGGTGGGGGGGTCTGCAGAGGTTCCCCTTCCCCCCGCCAACCTCCCTTGCAGCCCAAACTGGCCCGTTTGGCCTGCTCATTGGCCCATTTGGGCCTTCCTGCAATTGGCCTCTGTATGACCTCCAAAACCTCCAAAATGGCCACTGCACCAGAGGGGGAAGGCCTAAACAGGCCAGTTTGGGCTGCAGGGGAGGCTGGTGAGGGGAAAGGAAACCTCTGCGGACACCCCCCCGCCACCTCCAACAATTCCCTCAAAGGGAGTAAGTAACAACAACAGGTCCGCAACCCCCCTGAACAGTTGGGGGGTGTTTGGTCCAGGGTCAGACCGAACGAGATAATTTGGTTTGACCCCGAGCCGTCAAACCGAACAGGTTCGACATCAAACACGTTCGACTTTGAACCTGTTTGCACATCCCTAGTCTACACCAGGGCTGCAGCTCAGTGATAGAAGTTTCCTGGCCTTTCATCCTTGAGCCCTACATGGGGGAAGGAAGCTAGAAATCATATGTGCTCTCGGAACAGGTCAGAATGAAAACTGTTATCAATTCTACATTTCAGGTTTGAATATCACTTGATTCTGCACCTCTTTACAAAAGGAGAGGAGCGTAAAAAATACAGCACAAAGTGATATTAAGATGTATTTCCATTAAATTATAATTAAATTTAATTAATTAAATAAGAAAACTGACATCTTTAATTTCCCTCATACTACAGGCACATGGCTGTCTGTTAATGGTAGAACTTTACCCAAAATCTGGCCACATATTCACTGCATAAAAAATAATAATATTCAGTGTTAGCATATGCCCAACCTGTTCCTTAAGAAGTGCACTTTGGATAAAGACTAGCAGTGGAGGGTAAAAGGTGTTTCAAGGAGTCTTGCCTGGTATTACTGGTCTTTCTGCTGAGGAACTCTTAAAAAGCTTAAGAACCCAATTCCTGGGGCTGGACTAGATGGGCCTCTGGTATGATCCAGCAGGGCTCTTCTTACACTCCTAAGTTCTCAAGAGATGTCAGAGGGCTCCATATGGAGGAAGGACCTTGTGGTGTTCCAAGACAGAGCAATTCATACAAGCCTGCAACTGAATCTTTCCGAATCTTGCTTGACCTTTTCACCTTCTCAAATAACCCCAAAAGGCTGAGGTAAGAATTCTGCTAATAAATTACTTTAAATAGTTATACATTAAGTAATAATTGCTGCTATGGTGCTGTGGAAAGAATACACAGTCTCTGGGGAGCACCTGCGTGCCAAATCAGGAATGAAAGGGAATTTTCCTTACCCCACCCCACCACCCCTGGCAGAAATTAATATATACTTTTGAAAGTTGACTTATCTGTTGAATATTAGCTGAACTAGTTCATTTTTTTTAAAGTGGTGCTTTAAAAGAATCTTAACAGCTAAGAGGGAAAAAAACCCATTCTAACTTCCAAGTTCTCTCCCCTCCCCTGCAATACTTTGTTTTATTTGTATATTTTATATTTTTCTATCCATCCGTGTTGGCTTTTAGGAAACAACTAAAGACACATCTTTTCAGTCAAGCTTTTTAGCTATTTTATGGGTATTATTATTGTAACTTGAACTTTTTATATGTTTTAAGTTTAACTGTTTTAAGTTTCTTGGTTTGTTTTAATGCTTTTGTGCGTTAAAACAATAAATTTGTTTTATTGGTTTGTGTATGTGTACGTATACGATATCTAGTGGCATATAATGATGCACATGTGCACACACTGCCTTTATATTGCTGCCCAGAACAAATCTTATTCCACTCACTGATGAAAAAAATTAGAGGGAACACTGCTGGTCACCTTGGTGGGAATGATTCAACCACTCTTCTTGGGAGCAGGGATGGGGACACAGGTTGGGTAAACCACCTATTTAGTCATTGGTAGGGTAAGACCAGAGAGGAGAAGGAGGGCAAGGGATGGCAGGCCTCTAATTCAGAAAGGCAGTTAGATAAATTGATAAATTCCTCCAACAGGAGGAATTGGGTGATTGAAATTCCACAGCCCCACAGTTCTTGACAACCACATGGCGGGGGGAGGGGCCAATCATTTGGATCTTTTCAAAAAAAGAAAAACAAGGTCAAGCCAAGCTGGCTGTTGTTATCAGTCTATTGCCCTCCCTAATCACTGACATCTTCTTTGCTGCCAGTAATCCTAGATAGGAAAGCAGTTTATAAAGGATGCTAGGAAACGGAGAAGAAAGGGTGAAAGGAGATGGGGTACATGATTGTTATGGATTTGAAGAGCAAAGAAAGCCTGTGGAAGAGGAATGTGGGGCAGGAAAAAATCAAAGATGTAGAAAAGGAGTTGAAAATAAAGCAGGAGATAGAATAATACAGAGAATGAGGGAAATGGGGCTAGGGAAAAGGGTGTGGAAATCTGCCTGACTATGAGCCACTCGCTCAGACAGTGAAGCTATTCCCTCGACCAGGAGAGATCTGGCTAAGGGAGCCTAGCCCGATTTCTCCTGGTTGTCTGTTGCCACAGGAGCTGCGCAGCTCCTGGCAGCAACCTACCAAAATTACCTCTCCCTTTAAACAAGGTTAGTAGAGTGAGTGCTCCGATAACCCCATTTAGTTGATCGTGTGCTGCAGAGTGTGGCTCCGCACCGTGGCAACACATGAAGAGACCCCTTTCAGGAGGCTAAAATCAGCCTCCCAGCCCCGGGGGTCTCTCCAGAATGCCCCACACACTCACGCAGGGCATCCTGGAACTTCCAGGGGCCAACTGGCCCCAGATTCCCACCGCCCCTAGGGATGTGCATAAAACCTGTTTGCCCGGTTCGGTTCAAATTCATACTGGGTTCGAACTGGGAGGGGGAGGTTCGGTTTTGGTTTTGCTCAACCCCCCGGGTTCGGTTCAAATTCAAACTGGTTTGTACTGGTTTGAAACTCCAAAAGTGGGTGGGGTGGTAGCTGGCACCCATAAGTACCTACCACCCCACCCCCAAAGCAATCGGACACTTGTACGATTTTTAATGAATTTTTGAATTTATTTTTATTTTTTTCTCATAGAGTATAATGGGACTCGAACCAGCCCATTACTCCCTATTGTGGAGCAATCCCTGTGCTAACCCTAACGGTGCTTCACACCAATCTTGTGAAGTGCCATTGCTGCTCTTGGGTTCCCAGGAGTGATTTTGGAGGGTCTGGAGCTGGGTCTGAGAACAACCTCACTATATGGTGGTCTCCCATTATTTTCCATGGGTGATGCAACAACTCCAATCTGATTTGGCCCTTTTTATCACCTAATTTTAGCATAGACAGCCCATTTATATCCTGTAAATTGATACAATTTTATTGATACCAGATCAGAACTGGATCCAGTCTGATCCTGTGTTCTTTGCCCTATTATTAGGGGTTTTGTTTTTGTTTTGCTAATGATCACATTATGTAATTATCACACTGTATGAATCAGCTGGTATGACTTAGTTTACAGTGGTACATTACTGAAGTGGAATCACAGTGTGAAAGAATTTCTAATTAGCTTCTCTGAGTTTCTGGCAGTCTCTTGGATCTTTCAGCTGAGCTAAACTTAAGTTTGACTAATTTTAGCTTGGGCATTGTGGGATTCTTACAAGAGTGAATTGGTTTTGTTGTAACCTTCTGTTCTTCTGTTTTTTCTGGTCTACTGCTTTCTCCACTAGACCAGAAACAACAAATGATGCCCTTCTATATATGAGACTCCACATCCTATGTATTCCTTTAAGCTTGTGAAGAAAATATTGATTTCCTGATAACAGCTTACTAACCACACATCTCATAAACAAGGATTTGTAAGGCTGATCACAGTATCAATTTTAAAAATCATGCTTTTGGAACCCATTCTTTTCAAAAATCAGGGTTCCCTTTTGATTCTCAAGCTCTCCACTGCATCTAATAGTGCAGAGAAATCTACTTTAATAGTTACTGCCCTATAATAATCATTATTCTAGAATCTTGTGGTTTTAAGAGAATCTTGCAAGTATCACAAGATGTGAAAAAGTTACAAGAGGTGAAAATTCAAACTCTGCCAATTACACATTAAAAATACTTTACACTTCTCTACAGCACTCTACAAAAATGCATGTGGCAAATATATCACTCTGGTTTTGCTTACAGGGAAAGATGAAGACCAAAGTTCAGTGTATTACATTTGACCCTGTGAGCTTGTTCTTGCGCACAGCCTAACCCGGGCTAGGAACACCCAGCCTGGGTTAGGCTGTGTGTGAGAACCACTGGGATTGGGCCTGATCCCGGCAGGCCAGTGCCACCAAGCCTGGCTTTTAAGCTCAGCTATTAGCTGAGGTTAAGGGATCGAGTGCTCCCTTACCCCTTGCTTCCTGCTTGTGTGCGTCATAGTAGTAGTAGTAGTAGTAGAAGAAGAAGATGTCAGTCATGTTGGATGTGACATGTGAGTTGTACTACTTTTGCTCTGACCAAAGAAACCCTGAAGAAGTGAATTTAGGCCAGACTAAAACCTGTGCAAGATTTATTCTAACCTGGCTGGTACACCTGCCCCCAGAAAGGGTGGGTTCTGATGACTGACTGTAAGCACTTACTAAGTAGGAAAGAGAGGAACTGGAGGTCATGAAGAGCATATGCTCCCATCAGGCGTGTTGTCTGAACCCACCAAATCTGTTTTCGGAGATTCTCTGTCCAACATTTTACTGAGGTTTTCTGCCTGACTTCCAGAATTTGGGGTTGAAAATAAGTAAAATATCAGGAGCAGTATCTCAGTAACCAGATTTGGGCAAAACGTTGGTTCATACAAAGTACCTGGTGGGAACATGTGCTCCCCACGATCTCCAGTTCCTCTCCTTCCTACTTGGTAAGTACTTAAAGGGGGTTGTCAGAACCCACCCCAAGTGGCAGGATTACCTGAGAGGAACGACAGCGCAGAAGCACTGTTCTCAGTTCACACAAACTACCCTCAGCCAGCTGCATACCTCACAAATTTGACCACTCCAAATCAGAGGAGAGCTTTCTCACTGGTGCAGTTTAATGCCTTGCCTTCTGTTGTTTTGGATGGCAGATTTAAGAAAATACCCGTTAGGAACCATGCGATTTGGGCAATATTGAAACCATTTCATATGTTCTTCTATATTGTTTATATTATAGGGACATTCATATTGCCTGGATTGAACCACTTTTTAAAAATATGCCAGTTCTATCAGAAGAATACTATATCTCCTTCCTTCTGGAAGACCAGTATATAGCCATTACAGCTGGGTAGCAAGATTCTGTGCTGCAGCTTGTAAACTGAGACAAGATCAACTAACTAATTGTAATTGAGATCTCTGCATACTTTGATGTTCTATTATCTAACTCTGTTGTTTTGATCTTATCTCTATATATAATTCTCCAAGGCATATCCATGGCTAATCTCGTGCATGGCAGCTCTTGCAAGAGTTTGTGAGCAGAAGAACCGTGGTGACTGGGCAGTGGAGATTCCATATGCAGATAGGGAAGAGAAGCCTGTGATGGTTAAGGACAGTTGGAATGCAACTGTTACTGGTTGGAAAGTGTTCTTGATTGTAGAGGAGAGGAATCTATATATAAAAAGGATAGTGGGCAGGGGTCTGCGAATTGCGAAGAGAGGGGTTGTGAGGGACGAAAGAGCCCTTTCAGGAGAAGGAGGCTGCCATTGTGTGAATTAGATGAGGAAACAAGATCTGTAACTCAGGAAGGGGGAGGGGGAGAGAGAGAGAGAGAGAGCGAGCGAGAGAGAGAGGAGAGGAAAGGATGGACCCGGGCCTGTCAGCGGTCTGTGGGGAATGAACAGTCATAGTGGTGGCAACAACAAGGAAGGGCCCGGTCAACCGCTGCTGCTCTTGTGGGGAGTATCAGGAGCGGGACTTGGGTGAGGGTGGGGAGGTCTCTGGGGATAGGGGACTGCAGCTTGGCCAATAGGCGCTACGATGCTGCAGCTGCGACCAAGAGGGGTGAGTGGGGTGGAGTAAAGGGATGGAGGAGTGACCAAGAGGGGTGAGGGGGATGGAAACAACCGGATGGAGGAGGAGGAGCAGGAGGGAGGCTCAGGTGAGGGTGGAGAGATCTCTCGGTTGAGGGGGGCTGTGGCAGGGGTGAGGGGAACAATCAAGTACTAGCACTCAGATGGTCTGCATGGATTAAGCTAGTTTTATTTTATTTTATTTTTTATTTGCTGATTGCTGGTCATTGACCATAATAAAGTCATTCATTCATTCGTTCTCAGTTCACATACAACACTCCAGTTCATCTGGCTTTCTACTACTATGGATACATTACTTTGCAACCAAAGTTCTCAAAGCTTTTATGTTCTCAAAGGTTTATGTAGAAAAATACATCAAGCTGATACATTTCTGCACAGCTTTGCCTTTAAATGTAGACAAACGGGAGACAAGGGCCTACCCTCCCATGCACCTGATGCAGCCTGCCTAGCATGATGGGCTTTTGTTTTCTCTTGCAAAGAAATGAAATTTGAACCTGAATATGGTTAAGCGGAGGATACATATAAAGCTGGACTAATGCGACCATATACTTTCTGCAGAGCTTGCTCAGCAACTAAGGGGGCAGGGGAAAGACTGCTCCTGTCACCAACTGTCTTATTCATTCCTGAATTGTATAATTCCTGAGCTCCTGGGTTGCTCTCTTTCTTAAATGCCAAGTTAGTAAATTGACTCGGGAAAGAGGAAAATTTGGCAACACAGGGAGATGGCTCATTGTCCTATGACAAAACACTGTTCTGACTCATTAACTGGAGCTGCTAACCTACTTCCACAGTAAAGGTAAATAAAATGCCCAATGAGCTAACTTGCCTGAGTTGGTTGGAAGCGCACATTAATGAAGCATCTGCTCCAAATTGTCCCTGGCAAACTGAAAGCTTCTATTCACAAAATGCAGATCAAAGGAAATCTCTTTGATATCTAGCTTTCAACTGCCATAGTAACCATGAAGCGAAAGCTATATTTATATTTTGGAAGTGGAAGCTATATTTATGTTTCTGCAAATCATTGTTTAGAATATGTTCCATTATGCTCAGAATATCATTCTGGGCTGGCAATTGTGAAATGCCATTCAGTATTTATTATTTGAATGTTAACATGAAGAGAGCTGTCCTATCTCCAGTTCCAGGTGCTTGTTCCATTTTCTTTTTCATTAACAAATTATAAAATCAATGACCTCCCAGCAATATATTAACCCCACCCCCCGCACCCTTGAAGTGAATAACATGTATGTTATTCTGTAGAGAAAATCAGAACCCTCAGGTATATCTGGCAGGATTGCTGTAATTTGATTCAGAAGGGAGTGGAAGGAGAGTACCTGCTTGCCAATGAGCTGGAAACTGAGAACGGGCACAGGTAGCAAAGGCCTTTGCCATAACTGGGTATATATGCGATCCTTCTTTGTTTATGTGAGGTGAAAAAATAAACAGGAAAGTGCAGGGGGCAGGGATAAAAGCTGGGAGAAGTGGACATATATGAAGCTTCGTTCTACTGAGTCAGATACTTCGACTGTCAAGTTCAGTACTGGCCACACTGACTGGCAGCAGCCCCCCAGTGTTTCGATGTCTTTCTCAGTCCCACCTGGAAATGTCAAGAACTGAACCTGGACATTCTTTACTCAAAGCAAGTGCTCTGCAACTGAGCTACAACCCTTCCCCGGAAGGTGAGCCTTCTTGCACTGCATCACTTCAGAGTCTCTCTTCTCTGAAGTTCCTGTCACTGATGTAGGAAGTTCATAAGGCAGTACCGCCCCACATCCCACCTCATTGCTGCTCCAGTGCTTCTCTATTGACAGGCAAAAATGTGATTCTATGTAAGGCAAAAATAAGCATAAAGAAAATAAGCTTCAGATTACTGTACCAGAATGAATTTTGTCAAGACTTGGGACATAGGAAGCTGCCGTATACTGAGTCAGACCATTGGTCCATCTAGCTCAGTATTGTCTACACAGACTGGCAGTAGCTTCTCCAAGGTTGCAGGCAGGAATCTCTCTCAGCCCTATCTTGGAAAAGCCAGAGGGGGGACTTGGAACCTAGATGCTCTTCCCAGAGCAGCTCCATCCCCTGAGGGGAATCTCTTACAGTGCTCACACTTCTAGTCTCCCATTCATATGGAAGCAGGGTGGACCCTGCTTGGCTAAGGGGACAAGTCATGCTTGCTACCACAAGACCAGCTCTCCTCCCACTTGAAACCAGGTGGACCCACGCAAATGAGTTATATGAATTCCACTTGTCAAAACAAATAAACCAAAAACTCAGAGCAGAATTCTAACCACAGAAGAATGCTGAAGGTGGTTTGGACCGTGGGAGAAATAAAATTAGCTTCATAGTTGTGCAGATATTTCAGCCTGTTTGTCTGATACAACCCAATAGTGTGTGCACTCAAACTTAAGGACTCTGCTGTTGCTGCTAATCAGAAGAGAGCAATTTTTAAAATTAATTGCACATTCTAGAATATACATTGTACAATAGCATTACAGAATGTGGAAATGTCAAAAGTGCTTTTCGAGGCTAATATTCTCCTCACCTTGAATGTAGAAGACATTTTCAGGGTACTTTATTATTTAAAAGTAGTTTTCAAGCACTCTTTTCAGGAAATACTCTTTTGCTGACTCTTCTATGTGCACTTTGCTGTATTCCTAAGCTCCATCTGCCATTATTACAACAAAAGGTTGCACCATGAAGCCTGAGCCTGCTGATAAGTACAGCATAGAATGAGTTTGGCTGATTTTCCTTACTTACACATTTTCCTTTTTAAATTCATGCTTTATTTTTCTTGCTTAGAGAAAGTAGGTTAGGAAATAAAAGTAGCTTACCTCCACTGATTTGACTAGGGTTTCAAGGAAACAAGAAGATTGAGGAGAAGGAGGAGGAGCTTGTTGGGAGAGGGGAAAATAATACCCCAACCCTAAGTCTATAAAAGGTTCCATCTCTACTAACCACTTTCTCCATGTCATTATTATTATTTCCTGCTTTGAATTGAAGGGAAGCTCTATGAATTGCCAAGTTTGTTTGGAACCCGGGCCATCCCAGTGAGGCAGTCACCTCAGGTGGTGGGCGTGGGAGGGCAGTGAGTGCTGCCTTCTCACCGCTCTCTCTTATCCTTTTCCTAAAACCTCCTCCTTCTGGGGTGCATTCTACTCAGGCACCATCTCTGTTATGGATTGGCCAACTCCTCCGTCATCACTGCTCCCTCCTCCTCATGGAACAGAAAGTTAAGGAAAGGAGTCAAGTAGAGTTAAGGAGAGGAGTCAAGTCTACTCAGGCACCATCTCTGTTATGGATTGGCCAACTACTCCATCATCACTGCTCCCTCCTCCTCATGGAACAGAAAGTTAAGAAGAGGAGTCAAGTAGAGATACACACTAGCTAAAGCATTTTCTATTCTGGAAAGGAGAGGAGAATGGAGGCAACAGAGGAGAAGGCAGCTGCAGCAGCAGTGGAAATAGATGGGCAGCACCCATATGGAGCATGCCCCAGGAACAAGAAAGGAAAGCAAAGCAGGGTACAGTGCACCCCAGTGGTGTGATGGGGAAGTAACTAAGTGAAGAACTCCTCTAACGGGAGGAGGGAAGGAAGGAAGAAAAAGGAAATGCATTCCAGTGTAGGGCAGAAAGGTATCTGGTATCTCACCTCTGGCACCAAAGACCTTAGGCCACCCCTGTCTTTGGGAGGGTATCTGTCACCTTCCAATCATAATGTGTGGAGTTGACATAATATATTTACAAAATACGCCTCCTTTGAGTAGCATACCTACTCATTTGAGCTGTTACTGTACCATTTTATTTTATTTATTTTTTTGCTTTCTATCCCTATTATGACAGATTGTTGAAGATGTCTGGCTTACATAACTGCTTGAGAGTTGTGTTGGCCTTTTTAGCAAGGCTTTGGATGCTTTTCTTAGGGGCTTTGCTGTTATTAGACTCTTTTCACTTTTAAAATCTGGCTGCTCACTGCCCATTTGCCCCGGCCCCTAGACAAGCAGCACGAGAGTGAACTGCAGCCTATAGGGGCACATGGGCACATTTAGTTAGTTGATTGATTGATTGGTCAATTAAGTGCTGTCAAGTCAGTGTCAACTGTTAGTGACCAAATAGATAGATTCTCTCCAGGATGATCTGTCTTCAACTTGGCCTTTAAGGTCTCTCTGTGGTGCATTCATTGCTGTCGTAATCGGGTCCATCCAACTTGCTGCTGGTTGTCCTTTTTGGGAATTCTCTCTGGTAGGAGAAACCCTTTTTCATTATAGCACAGAGGCACAACACAGCGGAATTTAGTTAGGCATGCGTGTATGCTGAGAGTAAAGTAAATTGGAGCCAGTTCATAGTTTCAAATCAATATAAGTGGTATTTATTAGAGAACTCCATTCTAGATAGGAAAGTGAGGAGTTAGGATCTCTAATCTAGTTAGCTAGCTGGACGCAGATGTATTCTGCATCTCTGCACACATGGTGCAGGGAGAGAAGCTTGCATGTTGCAAGGTGGAAGGAACAGGAAGAGAAAGGGAGGGGGAAGTGCAAAGCAGGAAGTAAGTAAGTTAGTCCCTAAGAGTTGCAATCTACATTCCAAAGGGATAGTATCAGAGCAGTAGAGAAGGGATGACCAATGTCTTGACCCTCTAGCCCTCTGACTCACTAGTCTGTCCTCCACTGTCTTTGAGACAAGAGACAGGGCAAAGTCCTTCACTTCCAACAGTCATCGTCTTCTTTTTCCTTCAACTTTCCTCAGCATTATGGACCTCTCAAGGGAACTGGGTCTTCACATAATGTGTCCGAAGTATGATAGTTTGAGCCTGGTCATTTGTGCTTCGAGTGAAAATTCTGGATTGAGTTGTTCTATGATCCATTTGTTTGTTTTCCTGGCTGTCCTTGGTATCCTCAAAAGTCTTCTCCAACACCAAAGTTCAAAAGCATCCATGCTTTTTTTATCTTGCTTCTTCAAAGTCCAGCTTTCGCATCCATAGAGTGTCACGGGGAAAACCGTTATCTGAGCGATTCTAATCTTTGTAGGTGTAGACACATCACGGCATCTAAATATCCTTTCCAAGGGCTTCACTGCAACCCTACCACGTGCTAGTCTGCGGCGTATTTCTTGACTGCTGGATCCTTTACTGTTGATGGTCAGAGGCGTAACTATAGGGGGGGCAGGGGGGCACGTGCCCCGGGCGCCATCTTTTCTGGTCATGTGGGGGGGCGCCGCCATGACCAATTTTTAAAATTTTTTAAATTTTTTGTTAATACAAATGTTTCCTGCTCAGTGCAGCAGCGCTGCAGCACTCAAGGGAGCGCGTCGGTGCCCCCTTCCCCACGAGCAGTCCCTTACGCGCCGCCTGCGGCCCCCCCCATTGCTTTGCTGGCGCCTGGTGGCCAGTCAGTGGCCTGGCTTGGCGGTGGCGGCGGGTGCTTGTGAGGAAAAACCTAAGTATAATGTAGTATGTTGGGGGGGGCGGTGGGGGGGCGCGGTGAGGGGGCGCCATTTCAGTGCTTGCCCTGGGCGCCGTTTTCCCTAGTTACGCCTCTGTTGATGGTCGATCCTAAAAGGCAGAAGCTATCCACCACTTCAATGTCTAACTAATAGTTAGCTAGTTGAGGTCAATTTTCCTGGTCACAATTTGGCAGGTACAGTGAGGTTGGGGATAACATCTTACGCTGGTGAGCACCTTCAGGTAAGCGTTTGGCTAATAGATCGGACAGATCAACTCCCTAGGTGCTGCACGGCTCAGGGAATTCTGGCTTGGCTGATCTGCAATGTCAAGCTAAGCTCCCTGGACATACTGGGCAGCTGCCAGGGTGTGCTGCTATGGCAGAGGCCTGACCTTAGGTCAGCTAGGATGGGCTGCTCCTGCTTTAGAGCATTGGGGTTTGTCTGGAGCCAAGGTACATCACCCTTTACACGTTAGGCTGGCATGCCCTGACAGGCATGCCTTTAGCTGCCATAGTGTAGAGTGGGAAGCCAATCCCAGTTATTATTTAATGTTACATTCTGAATTGATAAATAAATTGTGGCCCTGTATATCACCATACATTTGTGTCTTGTGTTTCCTTGGGGTGTGGGGGCAATAGCATTTTCTGCACAGAAAATTTAGAATTGGTTAGCAATAAGTCAAAGGCATCAATCTACTTCCTTTAAATGCCCCTGGTATGTGTAGAATGGGCGGAAATGATTTAGAATAAGCAGCATTCCCCCAGGGATAAATCCCTTTGTGATTTCCAAGGTGACTAAGGCTGTTGAATTGTGTGGAGGTGCTTCACTTGCATGAACTGTCCTTGGAGTAATTTATTACTGCTGTATGTCTACGTTTCAACTTTGAAAGTTTGTGGAGCAGGGCTTCCCAACAACAAATGCTATTGGAGTACAACTCTTAGTGGCCAAAGGCCATTGTGTCTGGGGATGATGGGAGTTGTTGTCCAGCAATATCTAGGGATCCAAGGTTGAGAACCTGTGTTGTAGAACAATTGTAAACAACTATTGAAATATAACAGTACTAAGATGTTAGTCCTCTGATGCAACAAAACAAAACAAGATGGAATGGAATCTGGAACATTCTCCAACAGTTTTTTGAATTGGAACCCTGTGAGAAGGTGATAACCTTCTCCTGTTTTTTTGTCCCAGCATGTGGCAATCAGGAGTATACTGCCTCTTAATCAAGAGATTTTATGTTAAGAGGTAGGGATGTATAATTATTCATATATTTGGCTATAACTGATATTTTTTGTAAGGTAAATTGTCACCAACTGGTGAAAATAGTCGTGCAAAAAATGTTCTACAGATTTGCCTTGTAGTAAAGAAAATTTTAATTTTAAATAAAATTAAAATGTTGATGGTTTTTGTCTCCTTCTGGCACAGTGGAAGCCCTTCATTTGGGAACATTAATGGCAGCCCATGGTTATTTCTTTCCTATCTCAGACCATGTTCTAACACTGAAGGACGATGGCACCTTTTACCGGTTCCAAGTAAGTATTATTGCATTATTTTCTTGACTTAATGCTTACAAGAAAGATTTTGTTCATTGTATAAATTAAACAAAGTTCTATTCATGATGTTGTCCAATACTAGCTGCAGTGTATTTCCAGCATATATATTGGCTAAGAGATTAGAAGTGTTGTGTGCATGGGTGTCTGGAGTGTGGGGGGTGGGGAGGAGGCAGTTGCTCCCCCTGGATTGAGCCAGTTCCTATTAATTCAGTGGGGCATACTCCCGGGGTGGGGGCTATTGGATTGCTGACTTTGTCCCCCTTGAAAAAAGTGCATGATCCAGACTAACACTAATAATAATAATGTTGATAGGCAAAAAAGAAATATTGAGCAGGAGCTAACATTGAGCAAGGGGAACAATGTTTCACTCATGCAAGGGAGGAAGGGGGATTTTAAACAATCTCCTCTCTCTCTCTCTCTGCACCCCCCAAGTCCCCCAAACAATCCAAATCCTGTACAATAAACATTATTGTTTATTTGTTGTTGTTTATGTTTAATTTAATTTAATTAATTGTTGTTTATGTATGTGAACGACCCCATTGATAACATTTCCAGAATTGAGTAGCCTAAGGCCACACTCTGAGTCCATAGCAGAGATGAGATGTAGACCCAGGCCACAGTCCCTTTTGCCACACAGGTTTCTAACCAGCCACTGCAAACCTGCCTGCAAGCAACTTCTTGTACATGGCTCAGGAAATGTCTAGTAACATAAACCAAACTGAATTTTACTTACAGTAAACATGTAGTGGCCTTGCACTTAAACAAAAATTAAGTAGTTTTAAAAGCTATCTTAAGAAGCTGGGAGGGGAGGGGAATCAGGACTTCAGCCTGTGGGATGTGGGTATTTAACTGTTCCTGCTGTGGAATAGCTTCAACAGAAATCATTAGTGGAAGCTTCCTATCCAGAACTAACAACAGTAGTGGGGTGCAGTTTTTGTTAGGACTGCAACATGGTGGGAAAGGGTTAAATATTTCCCCATGCACCATGGTCCTGATGCCCTCCCCATGGGCACTATTTAACTTAAAAGATTAATAATAATAATAATAATAATAATAATAATAATAATACCAGAATTAATAAGTGAAAGAGCAAAAAAAATTAAAAATTGGACTGTACCAAGCGATGATGAACTGCATGGCTTTTGGCTTAAACACCTAACAAGCCTTCATAAACAACTATCAAAACAGTTCAATCACATTATGAAAGGTGGTGATATTGAACAATGGCTAACAACTGGGAAAACTCATCTCATCATGAAAGACCCAGCAAAAGGTGCAGTTCCAAGTAATTATAGACCGATAACCTGCCTGCCAACCATGTTCAAATTATTAACTGGAATAATAGCAGATGAAGTGATGCAACACTTATTAACTAACAAACAGCTTCCAGTTGAACAGAAAGGAAATTGCCTGAACACCAGAGGCACAAAAGACCAGCTGCTGATTGACAAAATGATTTTAGAAAATTGCAAGAGAAGAAAAACCAGTCTAAGTGTTGCATGGATTGACTACAAGAAAGCCTTCGATTCATTGCCTCACACATGGATACTAAAATGTTTAGAAACAACTGGTGTCAGCAAAAACATTCAGATATTTATTAAAAAAGCAATGAGCAGGTGGACTACACAGTTAACAATCAATGGCGAGGCACTTGGACAGGTTAGCATTAGAAGAGGCATTTTCCAAGGGGACTCACTATCCCCTCTGTTGTTTGTAATCGCCATGACCCCACTTTCACAAATACTAAACAAAACAGGCCTCACATACCAAACATCTAAAACATCAAGTCAAATCAACCATCTGCTGTACATGGACGATCTGAAGTTGTATGGAAAGTCCCAGTCAGAAATTGAATCACTGGTAAACACTGTCCGTATATTCAGTAGCGATATAGCAATGGAGTTTGGACTAGACAAGTGTGCTGCATTAATAATGAACAGAGGAAAAATAACAAAAACAGAAGGAATAGAACTGCCCAATGGAAGCAACATCAAGAACCTGGAAGAGAAAGAATGTTACAAATACTTGGGCATTCTCCAGGCTGATAACATCGCACACACTGAAGTTAAAAGAAAAATTGGAAGTGAATACATCAGGAGAGTTAGAAAAATCCTCAAGTCCAAACTCAATGGCGGGAACACCATACAAGCCATAAACACCTGGGCTATACCTGTTATCAGATACACTGCAGGAATAATAGACTGGACCCAGGCAGAGCTAGAGACGCTGGATCGTAAGACCAGGAAAATCATGACCATCAATCATGCTCTGCACCCCTGCAGTGATGTAGATAGGCTCTACCTCCCTCGCAGCTCAGGTGGAAGAGGAATGCTGCAAGTCCATCAAACAGTAGAGGAGGAGAAAAGAGGCCTTGAAGAATATATATGGGACAGTGAAGAAGATGCACTTCAAATGGTCAAGAACGAGAAACCATTCAACACCAATGAAAGAAAGCAGGCCTACAAGAAAGAACAAGTCAAGAACCGAGCAGAAAAATGGAAAAATAAGCCCCTGCATGGTCAATATTTGCACAATGTAAGTGGAAAATCAGACATCAGGAAGACCTGGCAATGGCTTAAGAATGGCAACTTGAAGAAAGAAACAGAGGGTTTAATACTGGCTGCACAAGAACAGGCACTAAGAACAAATGCAATAAGAGCAAAAGTCGAAAAATCAACAAAAAACAGCAAGTGCCGCCTTTGTAAAGAAGCAGATGAAACAGTGGACCACCTGATCAGCTGTTGTAAGAAGATCGCACAGACTGACTACAAACAAAGGCATGACAAGGTAGCAGGGATGATACACTGGAACATCTGCAAAAAATACAAGCTACCTGTAGCCAAAAATTGGCGGGACCATAAAATTGAAAAAGTTGAAGAAAATGAAGATGTAAAAATATTATGGGACTTCCGACTACAAACAGACAAACATCTGCCACACAATACACCAGATATCACTGTAGTCGAGAAGAAAGAAAAACAAGTCAAAATAATCGACATAGCAATACCAGGGGATAGCAGAATAGAAGAAAAAGAAATAGAAAAAATCACCAAATACAAAGATCTACAAATTGAAATTGAAAGGCTGTGGCAGAAAAAGACCAAAATAATCCCAGTGGTAATTGGCGCCCTGGGTGCAGTTCCAAAAGACCTTGAAGAGCACCTCAACACCATAGGGGCCACAGAAATCACCATCAGCCAATTACAAAAAGCAGCTTTACTGGGAACAGCCTATATTCTGCGACGATATCTATAACAACTGACAATAAAATTTAGCCATCCCAGGTCCTTGGAAAGGACTTGATGTCTGGATAAAACAAACCAGTCAATAACACCTGTCTGACTGTGTAAACAAGAAATAATAATAATAATAATAATAATAATAATAATAATAATAATAATAATAATAATAATTCAATTTCTATACCGCCCTTCCAAAAATGGCTCAGGGCGGTTTACAAAGAGAAATAACAAACAAATAAGATGGCTCCCTGTCCCCAAAGGGCTCACGTTCTAAAAAGAAACATAAGACGCACACCAGCAATTGTCACTGGAAGTACTGTGCTGGGGGTGGATAGGGCCAATTATTCTCCCCCTGCTAAATAAAGATAATCACCACGGTAAAAGGTGCCTCTTTGCCCAGTTAGCAGGGGATAATGTAGAACAAAAACTAAGTGATTAATGCAAATAGTAGTTTAGTAGTTTAGAATTTCTTCTGCAGTTCAGAAGTGGGGAATGTGACTGGGAAAATACAGAAAATGCTCTGGAGAGCTCTGCATCTTAAGTCCTACCTTTCCAGTACACCTGATCCCATGCATTATCATACAGAAAAGGAAACTAAGGAACGTATTCTAAAATACTTTTATTTCCTGTATGGTATTTAAATATTCTCAATGAACTGTGCTAGCAACTGTCCAGAGCAGTTCATGTTATTTTTTTTAAAGAGAAAATCTAATGTGTGCAGTGTTGTGCATTTTGCCTAAAATACTGTACATTCCTTCTTGTTTGTTTTTCAGACACCATATTTTTGGCCATCCAATTGTTGGGAGCCGGAAAACACAGATTATGGTCAGTGTGGATCTCTCTTCTCTTTCAGTCCGGAGTCTTGCATTGTATGGACAAAAGTCTTATTACCATCTTTTGCATTTAAACTGTCTTTTGCACTAAACCATTCTGGGCCTTGCTTTTCCAACCCAGGGCGAGAACTGCTAATGCTGAGCTCAAGATTGGCTTTGGTTTACAAAGTTTACTATGGCAGAGGTCAAATCTGCGTGTGAACTGGGAATACAAAAATCACACTCTTTTTGCCAAACACTCTTTAAATGCATGTGGTGATCCATTGCACTGACTCAGAAGATAATTCTTAGGTAGCAATGCTGTCTTCTTGTTGAGTTAAAACAACAGCCAGCAGTCAGTCAGCTGAAGAGTGTACAAAGCTGAGAACTGATTCAGAGCAGGCTAAATAGATGTGAGCAGATGAATCATTTGCATGTTCACCTCAACAGTCATTGATATAAATGGCCATGTAAGCTAATATCTGAATTAATATCAGGCATCAACGGTTATTTAGATGTATCCTTGTTTCAAGCTCTGATCCAACAAAAATAAAACCCAAACAAACCAACTTAAAGTTTGATTCAGTGACCTCTTGTAGCATTCTTATCAAAGACAGCATGACAGTAGTACTGTAAATGGTTGATAATTTCCTTCTTGAGGCTCACATTTTTTAAAAAAGCTCATATAATGTTAGGTTTCTATATTGATATTTATGCCATATATTATGGATGTAAGACTTTAAAAATTAAACTGAGCATTAAACATTAAATATATTTAATGTTTGAATGAATATGAATGATTAACTCATTCATATTCAATGAACTATCAGCATACAATTGAACATTTGGGTCCCCTTTTTTAAAAAAAAAGTATTTTCTCCATTTTTTAAAATACCTTTATGCTATGCCCTTCCTATTTATTGTGCTGGACTGGAGCCATTGTTCTTCAGTGCTTCATTAATATTTTTTCTATAGCTGAGATGAAAGGAACAAATGGTTCCAGTTATAGCATTCAGGTTAATATGGTAGAAATGAAGAGGCATGTGCATATTGATTGAGGGAAAATCTGCAAGGTAGATGAGAAGAAGAAATCAGAACTTTTTAATTACAGTTTGGATTTGAAGCAACTAGAAATGGGATGATGATGATGATTATTATAGTTAGAATTGTATTTGTACTCTGAAAGTTTGTGCTTGAAGGTGGTCATGAAGCAGATTTAATGGTTATGTAAATTAGTCTGCGCCCTTAAATGCTATCCTTACCTCATTTCTAAGCTATTTGTCAAAAGTGCTGACCCTAAAGCCCACCTAGATGACATTACATGCAATCTAGACATTTGTCACCGTGGTGCAGAAATGTGCAGGTTTGTCTCATTTATGGTGTGTGGAGAGAAAATTCAGAGGCTGTTCACAGGAACAACCCTGCCCAAGCTTGGGCAGCTATACCTGAGTAGGGCTGCTTGTGTGAAGCGCCAGGATCAGGGTTGATCCCAATGCTGCCTAGTACCAAGTTTTTAACCCAGGCTTTACCTGTATTAAAGGGCGTGAGTGTGCCCTTTACCCCAGGTCCAGGATTGAGTGTGTGCTTGGCCTACAGAGGCTGGTACCTAGAGTGCCTGGTTTGAGGGGGCATCCCTCAATGCACCATGCTGCGTGCATGGTGAATTTGGGGACTCCTGGAGGCCGTGACTCATTTGCCCGGCCTCCAGAGATCTGCGCTGCTCAGAGCAGCGTGGATTGTGTGGATGCCCAAGCCGCGTGCCACACACAAAGAGCCAGGATATCTGGGGGAAGGTAAGATTGATCTTGCCTTCCCATTACACTCTCCCTGCCAGACTGCAATGGCCTTGTGAATGACCTTACATTCTCTCCCCCTCCCACCCATGATAGCTGACTTGTTCACAGCCCTGGACCTGCCACTGAAAAAAGACTGGGGCTAAACTTCCTTAGACCCTTGAGCAAACCAAGCTATGATTCTGTAGATCAAAATATGTCTGGGCTCAGGGTCGTATTCCTGAACTCTGATTAATCACTTGGTGATAAATTCCACCATGTAGAAAATAGGCCCAAATAAAAATTGAGAATACAAGTAGGACAGTAGAAACTTGTAATGAAATTATTAAAAATATTCATGTTGCTTCAATTGGCAATACTATCAAAATAGCTATGAAAAATCTAAATAGTAATATTATAAACTATGCATGAGCATTAATATTATAAACCATGCAGAGCATCTGTGCACTAGTACTTGATTGCTTCCCTCACCTCAGAGATCTCCACCCTCACCTGAGCCACACTCCTGCTCCTTCTCCTCCATCCGCTTGCTTCCATCCCCCTCTTGGTCAATCCTGCATTTCTTTACTCCACCCCGCTCACTCCTCTTGGTTGCAGCTGCAGCATTGTGGCACCTATTGGCCAAGCTGCAGTCCCTTATCTCCAGAGACCTCCCCACGCTCACCCAAGCCCCACTCCTGCTCCTCCCCACAGGAGCAGCAGTGGTTGACCAGGCCTTTCATCACTACTGCCACTGCCATGGGCGCTCATTCCCCTCAGGCCGCTGACAGGCCCAGGCCTGTCCCTTGCCTGCCTGCCTCCCTCTGCCAATGGCCTTGGTAGCCCCAAACAGCAGCAGTGGTTGACTGGGCCCTTCCTTGCTGCTAATAGACGCCACCATGGCCGCTCTTTCCCTGAGGCTGCTGACAGGTTCAGGCCCATCCCTTGCCCTTCCTTCTTTCTCCCCCCCGCCTTTTTCTCTCTCCTCCACTTGCTCTTCCCCTCTGTCTTCCTTTTCTTTCTTTCTTTCTTTCTTTCTCTCTCTCTCTCTCTCTCTCTCTCTCTCTCTCTCTCTCTCTCTCTCTCTCCCTTCCTCAGTTAACAGATCCCTCACAACCCCTGTCTTCGCAGACCCCTGCCCACTATCCTATCTATCTATTTGTCTGTCTGTCTGTCTGTCTGTCTGTCTGTCTATCTATATGGAGGGAGAGAGAAAGAGAGATTCCTCTCCTCTACAATCAAGAACATCTTCCAACCAGTAACAGTTGCATTCCAACTGACCTTTACCATCACAGGCTCCTCCTCCCTATCTGCATATGGAATCTCCACTGCCCAATCACCACGGTGCTTCTGCTCATGAACTCTCGTGAGAGCTGCCACACACGGGATTAGCCACGGATTATATGTAGATATAATTTTATATAGAGATATTTAAGCAATGATCATTTAAATTTTGTTAGACATGTACCACCTAATGGCACAGTGGGGATGTAACTTGTGTAGGGAGCAAGAGATTGCTGGTTTGAATCCTGCTGATATGTTTCCCAGACTATGGGAAACACCTATATCGGGCAGCAGTGATATAGGAAGATGCTGAAAGGCATAATCTCATACTGCATGGGAGATGGCAATGATGAACCTCTCCTGTATCCTTCCAAAGAAAACCACATGGTTTTGTAGTCACCAGGACTCAACACCGACTCGTCAGTACAACTTTACTTTCCCTTTTTTAAAAATTAAAAAACGGAACCTTGACTAATGTAACAAGAATCATATACGGACTTTAGAATTAGTTATGAAGATGGTTACTTCCATGGATAATGTTGTTATAAGCCTGGCATGAGTCTGTAGGTCTGGGCTGCTCAACCTTGGCCCTCCTGCAGATGTTGGCCTACAACTCCCATAATCCTTGGCTACTCGCCACTGTAGCTTGGAATTATGGGAGTTGTAGTCCAAAAACAGCTGGGGGGCCTAGGTTGAGCAGTAGGCCTGCATGACAAGGCATAATAGAACATCACCAGAACAAAGATTAAGAAGAACTCACAAGAACCTTTACGTGAATGGTGACTGGAGAACAAGGAAGACATATAGTAAAAAGGAAAAAAAACATCAATCCAGATGGCTACATCAAGTAAGCCATGCCTTATCCAGCAGCAGGCCAACAACCTCCCTGTCATCGCTATGTCCTATAGGGATAATGGTAATGAAATTACCAATGAAAACAGAACCCATTGTCAAATAACTTCACATTCCTTTCCTTAAAGCTAGAGTTGAATTTTAACACCAGATCACCTATTATCATAAGGTGGATTGTTTAGTAATCAGGCATCAAATACAGACAACATACACTACCCAGCTGAGAGTGTTTAATGCATCCCAGTTCATACTCTCCCCCATTGTACATCACATGCTATTAGCAGCAAGTTCGCTTTGTCAGCTACAGAGCCTGCATTTATTTTCCAATTTGTTGTCAGGGGATCCATCAGCCAATTTTTTCTAGCCCTATTCTTGTGTTTGTAATTAGAACCTGACTTGCAGAAATTAACCCAGTGAATCTTTTCCCCATCTCTTTACCTCCATACCAGGAAAAGTTACACTTGCTAAAGTTTTGCAAGTAACTAGACTTTATTGTATTTGAGAATGGTGTGTTTGGGTTGTTTGTGTGGTATGGAATAGAATAGTTCAGGGGATAATTAATAAAACAATGGTAGAATTTTCTTGTATTTCCAAAGTTCATCTCTAAGGTGCATAGTTTGAATAATAAGGAATAGAATTACAGGGAATTAATATTATTGGTAATGGCTATTTTAGAACACTCAAAGGGTGAAAGGGCATGAGTGATATTGAATATCAATGCTGCTTGCATGTTTGTAGAAAGGCTCAAATTTCAAAGTGAGAAGTGCAGTGATAGCCTGAGCATAGGATTGTGTCCTTTAGAAACAATCCATTTGAGTGAGATTTTGATCCTAGAAAAGACCACACTCCTGGGAAGTGGAAAGTCAATCCAGCCGTGCACCATGTACAAGCAGAAGGCCCACAAATCTTCCCTGCATAATCTTTAGAAGTGATTCACACATGTGTTTGCCTCATGTGATATCTCATCACTTGGTGATTTGTCCCTAAGCTTGCAACTGAACATTTGAACTGGCTCAACTTAAAATAATTGTGTTTGAGGTCAAGTCAGGTGATACTAATAGGGATGTGCCAAAATGTGATTTGGCTGTCCAATTTGAGACCACCTCCCTTTAAAATCAAGGGGTTACACAGCCCCTTTAAAGCAGAGGAGAACAGGTCCATACTTGCTCCTCCTCTGCTCACACCATTGCCGGCATCCTTGCACTCCCCCCATCTATGCTCGCAAGCCAGTGGGGTATCTCCCAGCTGCCCCTGCGTGACGCTGACATGCACATGGCCTCTGAAGAGGAGGAGCAGGTACAGACCTTTGGAGGAGGAGCAGGTACGGACCTGCTCTCCTCCACTTTAAAGCGGCTGTGTAAGCCCTTGATTTCAAAGGCAGGTCACAGTGCCACAATTTGGACAGCTGAATCACGTTTTGGCACATCCCTAGATTCTAAAACTCTTCCTGCAGTATTTGATCAGTTATGGCTGTTTTCCATATTCAAGACATCACTTGATGTTACAATTGCTAAATTATGAACTTGTAAGTTGAAGGTTTTAAGTTATGACCTGAGCACTCTTGGCTTGGTTATACCAGTAGATAGGTATCTCCTGGAACAGCATACATGCTTTCATCATACAATATGCATTTTTAAAGGCCTAGGCAGATGGACATAAAAATTATTAGCCTCCCCCCCACCACCAATTTACTTCATGTCAGTATGGTCTAGTTCTGACTCAGCTTTGATGCTTTGTATTTATAGAAAACTGTGGGTTTTCTACTAAGTAATTAGTCTACTTGCTTGTTCATGGTTTGGAATCTTACAATTATCTGGTCTCTCCTGACCAACAATAAAAGCTAAATAAAAATAAGCATTGTGCTTTCAATTAGTTTGAAGGTACAATTAAGTTGCTGACAGTGGAAAATAGCTCTAAAACTTTTCCAAGCAAAAACCTGAAAAGGGACAGTTATGTTAGAATGTATTTATAATCTGTTGCTAGGAAAAGATAAGCCAGGAGTACCTCTCTTGGTAGGCATTTTCGTTGCGACTTCTGTGAGGATGTAAGCCTGCTTCCTTCTCAGAGAGGGGCTGCAGCTCTGTGGTAGAGCTCATAGGAACATAGGAAACTGCCATATACTGAGTCAGACCATTGTTCCATCTAGCTCAGTATTGTCTTCACAGACTAGCAGCGGCTTCTCCAAGGTTGCAGGCAGGAATCTCTCTCAGCCCTATCTTGAAGAAGCCAGAGAGGGAGCTTGGAACCTAGATGCTCTTTCCAGAGCGGCTTCATCCCCTGAGGGGAATATCTTGCAGTGCTCACACATCAAGTCTCCCATTCATATGCAACCAGGGCAGACCCTACTTAGCTATGGGGACAAGTCATGCTTGCTACCACAAGACCAGCTCTCCTACTCGTTATCCATGGTCCAGGCACTCGTGGTTTCATGTTTCCGTGGTCGGGCCATGTACACCCAGTCTTGTTATCTGTGGTTCTAAAAATAGTAAAAAATTCACCCATCTGCGGTTCCAGCTGGCTGGAAATGACTTTCAAGGTCATTTCCAGCCACCATTTTGCTGAACTGAGCCATTTTGTGGCTCTTTCTTTTAAAAATAATTCCCCCCACAATTTTTTGTAGAAAATCAGTGGAATTGGGAGTTCTAGGGGGCATTGCTGGACAGCTGGATACCTGGAAAGCATGGTGCATTACTTTGTTGCTCTTATTTCTGCCTCATCCCCACTTTTAAAGCCTTTTTTTAACCTTCAGGAACCAAATCCCCCAATCTCCATTCACTCAAGGTCTCATTATCCCTGGTTTCATTTTCCACGGTTGTAGATGGCCACCTGTATGTTCAGAGAGTCCCAAATCCCATAACTGGTATCTCCAGATAGGGCTAGGCAAGTCATCTGTCTGAAGAGCAGCTGCCCATCAATGTTTATTATTAAGCTAGATGTACCGATGGTCTGATTCAATTTGAGGCAGCTTTATATGCTCTTTTCATCAATACGTGACCTAATGTTGCATATGCCATCACCCCCACCCCCCACAAAGTTCTTTAATATCCTTAAGCACATTTCCAGGATCATTACAAAAATAAAGACATATGAAGGCTATTCACACACGCGTGCAAAACCGAGCTAAGGGAGCCTCGCCCGATTTCGCATGCACATATGAATATTCTCCATAATTCTTTATTTTTGTAAACCCACCTATGAAGCCTCCCCTCAAAATGGGGTAAAGGAGCGAGCGCTGTCCTAAACCCATCTGAGCAATCATGTGTCAGCCGTGGCTGCTTGCAACCGCGGCTGGCAGACTCGGGGAGAGGAATCCCCATAATGCACCACGCTCTTGTGTGGTACATTATTGGAGCTCTGGGGGTGGGGCGACATGAGGCATTGCGTCCTGGCAATCCACCCACCCAAGGAAGGCAGCCTGCTCATGTGTGGGGAGAAAAGCACTTTCAGGCTTCCTCCCCACAAATCGGGTAGCCCTTTCTCACTGGTTGTGAGAAAGGGCTCACTGTGTGCCTTGGGCAAACTATAGAAGTCTTGAGCACATCAAACACACCTTCAAAGCAGTCTGTTGTATGTGACAAAAATAGATGGATCCATAGCTTGTGCTTGCAGGATGGCACCATGTGCTGCTAAGTGCAACGAACTCAGCCTGCTTGTATAGCAATGGGTGTAGATCCACAGATATCGGTATATGTTATGCCCCCACCTGAGGACTCTGAAGAAGAATGGGGGGGGTAGTGGACTTACTGGGAAACAGGGAGACGTCTGAGGAGAGTCAGGTTCATGATCCGAGTGGGGAGGTATCCAAGACGGGCCAGGGTGAGCAGTTGCCCGAGGTCGAGCAGCGGTTGGAGGAGCCAATGGGGCAGAGTGCCCTTTGGAGGGAAGAGTTGGAGTCTGAGCAGGAGGTCGAGCAGCGGTTGTCTCCCAGAGAATGCAGGCAAGAGAAGTGTCAATGGCAGGTTATGGAGTTGAGAAGAAGCAGCTGATTATCGTCAAGAAGGCAGCAAGAGACTGTCTGAATTTATAACAGCTGCCAGGGGTGGAGAGGTAAATGTGACCTGTTGACTATAAATTCTGCAGTTTGTGCCCTGAGCGAATTGCTGGAGACAACGTGTCTAACCAGCCTTCATGACTGGATTGTGACCCTAGAATTCAGACTTTCGAGGTTCTGTTAGAAGGTCCAGTTTATTGGATTTTAGTTGGAACAGTGGTGCCCTGACTACTTGATTCTGAGTTCCAGGTGTGACTGGTTGCTCAGACCTGTTGTTTATCAGTAAAGCTGAAACCTGAGACGCTCTTACAACTGGCTACTGTGTCATTGATGATCGGTTAATCCAGCTTGGCAGGCTCAATATGCATCCATGTACTGATGCTCAGTGGCATGAATAGTCTGAAACCTCCATAATCTCTGCACAATGTGCATGAAGCTGCATATTGTGCGCGTGCGCACACACACACACACACACACATATATATATTCAGTTCCACCAAAAACTTGTGTCTCATGGTGGTTTACATAGAAGTTAAAACAATAAAACCCAAAGCTTGGGAGCTGTTATGGGGGAAAGGGTGGGCAGGCAATGTTTCTGCAGTAGCAGCAGCTAGTGGGAATCCTATTTAAAGGGCAAGTGATTTTTCTGCTCCCTGGAGAAGCAGCAGTGGGAGTCATAGAGGAGGAGCAGTCCTTTCTGGGAAAGGAATGACTGGTTGAAGTTCCATGAGCAACAATGGCAGCAGCGGCAGCAGAAGGAGGTGATCAATTGTGTTGGGACTACACTGTGTGCAGTTTTCATGGCATCAGGCTAGTGCTTCTATAGAGTTAGCCAAACAAACACCCTTTTTTGTTCTGGTCTGGAAGCACCGCAGGGAAGCTGTACTGTAGGTAAGAAAAGGTACATTTTCCTTCTTAGCAGAAGAGAAATGCTGTCAAATTAGCATTTCTTTCAGACACAATATAGCATCTTAGCAGCCTTTCCAAAAACAGTTTACATAGCAGAATAAGATTCTCCATTTTAAAAACTCTTTATATTTCACCATGCTCTGTAGGTATTACACTCCTTGTTAAAGAAGGAGGGTCATGTGAATTATTTGTTACAGGTTGGATTACACTATCAGTAATTATACATTTATTTGCTTCCAAACATCTTTCTGCTCCTTCTCCTCCAAATTTGTATGGTTTGTCTTTTAAAATATCAGAATGACAAATGGCAGGGTGGTAAAACAGGCTGCTGCTAAAAGTTTGTAAGACTATCTATGCAGCATAGAGTTTCATATTCATTAGTGGTTTTTACCACAGTTTAGATTGTCAGGCAACAATGAGCATTTTGCTGAAGTACACTTGCTTAAACCTCTAGATGGAGGTCAGGCATTGCAATCCCTCTCCACACATTTATATAATGCCTGAAATCTATGTTCTGGGTAGCAAGGATTAATACAGTTTGAAAGTCTGGAGCCTGTCTGAAGGCCAATTTTTTTGCAGCAAGTGCAGATACCATACTGGTGTTGTAAAGGCTAATCATTGTAAAGTGGAGATGTGCATCTCCAAATAGTGAGGAACACATGGTGGACAATCACAGCTCAGCAGCATGTGTCCCTAAGTGTGTGAAGTCTCCTCAACGTTTAGGCTGTTGAATGCGACAAACACTGCTTGTAGCAGTAGCAAGCATATTTATTTATTTATATTTAAGATTTGCCATATACAGGAGAACCTCACTATTCACGGTTCCGCACATCCACAGATGGTCTCAATGATACCCTTTTCCAGTACTCGCCATTTTGTTTCACAGAGCCCAGGAGGAGGCAGGAGGAGCCATTTTGTGGCTCATTTTAAGAAAAACGTGGACTCCCCCATGATTTTTTATGGTTTTGGGAGGCATTTTGCTCTTTGATGGGCATTCCTGGGCACATTGGGGACCCACAAGCAGACCACAGTCAGTTTCAGGCCATTTTGGGGCCATTTTGCCACTTAAAATTTTCTTAGAACCTAACCTCCCTTTCCCCATAGCCCTGGGTGACTCTGGGCCAGTCACTTCTCTCTCAGCCTAACCTACTTCACAGGGTTGTTGTGAGGAGAAACATAAGTATGTAGTACACCACTCTGGGCTCCTTGGAGGAAGAGTGGGATATAAATGCAAAATAATAATAATAATAATTACTCACGGTTCCATTACTCGCAGCAGTAGGCGAGGAACAGAACCCACACTAACGAGGTTCTCCTGTAAAGTATAAATATGGCAAGTGTAAATTTGCCATATAAATTGTAAATGACTTTCAGCTCCCTTTCAGAGATATATTTCAGAAAGGGGAAAGTGGCATGAGTTTGCACCAAACTATAAAGCAATTTGGGAGAAGCTTTACTGATGCATCCACAGTCTTCTCACTCTGGACTGAGGCTAACCTCTCTACCCTGTCTAGAGAAAGGAGAAATTTTATTCTCCCATCCTAGCAGTTAGGGCTTTATGGAGGAAATATGTTGCAGAAGGGCTCAGAATTTGTTTTGTAGACTTTCTGTCTTCTCATTAGAGAAGGCCACTTTCTAACTCCTCATTAGAAATGTAAGCAACCCTGTAATCTTAAAATGGTCTTTTATGCCAAATAGGTGGCATATGGTACAGATGGATCCTTCTCTCAATCTGGCACCAATTAGCCTTTAGAAAAATATATGCCACCAAAATATTATGTACCCAGGAGGGACACAGGCAAAAAACACTTGAGGTCCTTGTTCTGTTGCAAGCAGTGTTCAACATGCAGGATATTTGACTGGGGTGCATCTCAGAATCCATTACCTCTGTAACATATTTGAACTTCCTCTTATACTTGCAATCAAGGTGACTTAAAATGGCAGAAGTATAAATGTTTCTGACTTGTACAAATCTGGGGTTCCTCCCCAAGTAACAATAACACACTGAGGCTGTTCTTGTGCACAGCCTAACCTAGGTTAAGGAAGCCCAGCCTGGGTTAGGCTGAGCTTGAGAACCACTGGGATCAGGCCTGATCCCAGCAGGGCAGCACCACCTAGCCTGTCTTTTTCACCTTGCTTTTTGTTGGGGTTAAGGTCGCCAGAGCACCATTAAACCCAGCTCCCTGGTTGTGTGTGAGCTTGGGCAGCTTCCAGCCTGGCCACACACAGAGACGGATGCCTAGAGCACCCATCTCCTGTGGGAATCCCCCAGTGCACCACTCTCAGCATGCAGTGCATTGTGGGATACCCAGAGGCCGAGTCGCAGTGCTGCTTGTCTGGGAGCATGGTCTTTGCTCCCAGCAATATGTGTGTGATCGTCTAGGGGGTAAGATTTGTGCAACCTTCCCCCTGCCCGCCTGCTCCCCCGCCTGCCCAGTTGTGTGAATAGCCCCACTGGCTAACATCTAGACTGACAAAGTGCTTGTGGAACGAACAAAGTTGTGCGAATTCAAGAAAACTGCATGGCTACACAAAGTCAAGGAGTTGCCTGAAATTTCACTTCTGCCTGTTGTGCACAAGTTCCCTGCAAAGCACATGAGATGTACCACAGATTGCGCACCTTGTTGCACAAATGTAAAATCCGAGCTCTAGATTTAGTGCAGTAGCCTTGCACTAGTGCAACACATTTGCACAAGCACTTTGTTAGTCTGGATTTTAGCCCATGCATATAACCTGGCTGTAGTCCATAGATGTCCTTACCTAAGAAGAACAGGCTTTGCTCTTAGCTGAAACCAAAATGAATACAGAAGCACATAGAATTACTGAATTATTGCCCTTGACAACCCATTACATGTGAAAAACAGCCTTGTTTGAATAAACCCTTCGAGCCTTTGAAATTGAAACCCAGGATAGAGACAAAATGGTCAGGAACCTCTGATTGAATGCAAAGCATATGAAGCCTGTAGATCTTGATGTCTGAGGTTTCAGTTAGTGTCTGAGATAGCAAGAAATGATTGATTATTTTTTGTGTTCCAGCGGTTTACCTCTGCAAGCGAACAATGCAAAACAAAGCACGGCTTGAGCTAGCAGACTATGAAGCAGTAAGTACCTGGGGCCTTTCCTGAACCTGAGATGTCAAATAAATGAGACTCTGAGACTCAGTGTGCAGGGAACATGTCCACAGCCTTTTGTTTTCTAAATCTCTGCTCCTGAAAAATTTAAGTTCAGGAACTGTCACCCACCTGTAGGTGTACCAGAAGTGGTACTCCAGTGTTAGTGCTTCCAAGTCTATGCGCTACAAGGAACTACACAGTCGGCCACATTACATTGTGCTAAGAAAGAGGCAGAGAGACTTTGCAAAACAGAGATCTTATCATTCCAATGTTCACAGAGTTACAATCAAGACCCCATGAAGCCCAATCCCGTGCATGTTTACTCAGAAGGAAGTACCAATAATCCACTGGAGCTTACTTCCAAGGAA
Organism: Hemicordylus capensis; assembly: GCF_027244095.1. Lineage (NCBI taxonomy): Eukaryota > Metazoa > Chordata > Lepidosauria > Squamata > Cordylidae > Hemicordylus > Hemicordylus capensis. The sequence continues at coordinate 385,250,926 of NC_069657.1, read as the reverse complement.
ATGTGCATAGGGTTGCTGGCTTAGCAACTTTGAAAGTTCACCAATAGCCAAGGCTTATGTTTGCCCATGTAGTCGATACCCATGCTGGCCTCTGCGGATCCTGAACCAAAAAGCTGCGACACTGAACAAAAAAAGAGAGAGATCAGATATTATTATATGGTTTACACAGGAGTGTGAGTGTTTTTCCCCTCATTGTGGGTGCATGGATTGGCAAGCCAATACATGGGCTTGATGCCGACTCATGTACCTGTGTGCACTTAAACTTCACTGCAAACAGTATGTGTTTATCCACTGCTAAGAAATTATCTCAGTGAATGCAAAATACTGCTCCAAGTTGACCATATAAGAATGTTCTGTACTAGGCTACAGAACAGTTTACTAGAGTGCACCTCTTTAGGATTCTGTTGTGAAGAGTGCAGGCTAGAATTTTTGACATCAGTTTCATAACTGGATTCATTTGTATTAGCCCCAGTGTAATAGCTAGAACGAAATGTCTGGAGTGAGAAGGCCAAATTCGATGTTCAGTTTCACTAGCATAAATGCAGAAGTGCCGTATTGTAGCTATAGGGGCTCATCCAGAACATCTCAGGGTTTTATGCTTTTAACTCAGCTAATTTCCACATGCCTGGATCTAAAATTATAATGTAGGAATGTTCTGAGAAAAGCACAAGTATGCCAAGAAACTGGAGAAAAAGAAAAGAGGAGTATTCCTCCAGTTTCTCATCATATCTGTGTTTTTCTCAGAAGTACAGTAAATTCCATATAACAAATCAGTATAGATTCATAGATGACATTTATGTCACTATTTTTAGATGTGGGATTAGCCTGTGAGAACAAGTCCTTGTTGACCTAACCAGCTATGTTCTGACCCAACTATATCTTGTCAACATGGGTGCTCCAGTGTGCACAGAGTGCTCTACCCAGTGCCCCATCCCCAAAAGTTTTCTCATCCAGTTCAGTGAAAGTGAAATCTCTGTACATACAAAGGAATATCAGAGGAGTGGAGGACCATGAGACTTTAGACTGGCACATTTCCATGAGGGATGATCATTAGTATCTTAGCATATACCTATGAGTCGTACAACATCAGCAGGAAAGTACAACATGAATCTGCTTTTTTTAAAATAGTGAAATTTAAATCATCTCAGGCATATCTATTTTCAGATTCCCCAGAGGTCTTTCCGCTTTTATCATTAAAAGTGTCGTCTAAACAATGTCACTCCAATAATCATTTGACACTTACACAGAATGTAGCAGGAGCTTTTAATGTGGATCAATGAGAATGTCGAGCAAGCTACAGCCGCCCAGCGGAACAGTTGCTTGAAAAAAACCTGTAGAACATTTTTTAAAAGCTACCCTAGAAACTTGCTAATATGTGGTATGTTTTCAGGAAAGCTTGGCCAGGTTACAGCGAGCATTTGCACGGAAATGGGAGTTTATTTTTATGCAAGCAGAAGCACAAGCAAAGTGAGTTCCCTCACAATACTGAAGTATTGTTGCTGGATTTTTCACCTGCCCTCTGATGAGGTATTTCAATTCACATTCTTTATGTTACATATCTACTCCATCATCGACAGAGTGGACAAGAAAAGGGACAAAATAGAGAGGAAAATCCTTGATAGCCAGGAGAGAGCATTTTGGGATGTACACCGGCCAGTGGTATGTAAATTAATGGATCTTTGTCAGTATCTAAATCTACAAGTAATAATGCACAAGATGGTCAATTAGTATCTCTCTGGGGCTTGGAGGAATTTCTCTGATTTTGCTGACTGCATGTGGCTAGATTTTTGCTCACATTGACCTGTCTGGGGTTTGGAGGTTGACCTGTCCCCAGATGCTTGCTCTCATGAGCAAACAGGATATTACATGTGAGCTGGCACATTACACTTACCAGCTGGCAGGAACGTCTGACATTTTGGAGTGTGGAACATGATATCATAGTTGCTTTTGACCAACAAGTATGATATTTCAATGCACATCATACGTTCGCTCATAATTGGTATAAGCAAAAACATATTATCTAAACCAACCACGTATCTTGTCGTTTTCAATATGGTCACCTAATCTCTTACATTTCACTTTTCCTGCTTGCATAGTTTGCTTTTCACGAAAAGCAATGACATTGGCCAACATACTGACTAACACTGCATGCACACAAAGCTACTGTGCTAGCACAAAGCTGTTGAACCACCTAGTTGCCTAACTAAGGTGGTTCTATGCTTGCAGTGTTCATTCAAGTCAGGTATTGCATGAGTGTAAACATGTTTGTGCTTGCACAGCAAAGTGCACAACCTGTGGTATGCCTCTTATGTATGTATGTATGTATGTATGTATGTATGTATGTATGTATTTATTTGATTTATATACCGCCCTTCCGAAATGGCTCAGGGAGGTTTACAATTAAAACAGAAAACATTAAAAACAATTAAAACAGAGATACAAATATAAATACCAATTTAAAACAACTTAAAAAACAATTAAACTATCAAAACAATTAAAACCCTGAAAACCAGGTATTAAAACAATTAAAACTGATTAAAAACCCTGAAAGGCCAGGCCAAACAGACAGGTTTTAAGGGCTCTCTTGAAGGACAGCAAAGAATCAAGATTACGAATTTCCGCTGGGAGTGCATTCCACAGTCCAGGAGCAGCTGCAGAGAAGGCCCGCCTCTGAGTCGTCACCAAACGAACCGGTGACAACTGGAGACGGACCTCCCCAGATGACCTTAACGTGCGGTGGGGATCATGTAAAAGAAGGCGCTCTCTAAGATATCTTGGATCCAAGCCGTTCAGGGCTTTAAAGGTAATAACCAGCACTTTGTATTTTGCCCGGAAACATATTGGCAGCCAGTGTAACTGTTTTAAAACAGGCATCATATGGTCTCTCCGGGTTGCCCCAGAGACCAATCTGGCTGCTGCATTCTGAACTAACTGAAGTTTCCGGACTACGTACAAAGGCAGCCCCACGTAGAGCGCATTGCAATAGTCAAGCCGGGAGGTTACCAGCTGATGCACCACTGTTTTGGGGTCATCCTCTTCGAGGAATGGGTGCAGCTGTCGAATCAGCCGGAGCTGATAGAAAGCACTCCTGGCCATGGCCTCCACCTGAGATACCAGGGTGAGGCCTGGGTCCAGGAGTACTCCCAAGCTACGCATCTGTTCCTTCTGGGGGAGTGTAACCCCATCCAGCACAGGAAGATCTAACTCACCCTTCAGATTCTGAGCCCCCACAATGAGCACCTCCGTCTTGCTTGGATTCAGCTTCAATTTGTTCTCCCTCATCCAGCCCATTACTGCCTGTAGGCAGGCATTTAGAGAATGAGTGCCATTTCCTGGGGATGAAAAAGAGAAGTAGATTTGGGTGTCATCAGCATACTGATAACACCCAGCACCAAACCTCCTGATGACCTCACCCAGCGGTTTCATGTAGATGTTAAAAAGCATTGGTGACAAAATGGAGCCCTGAGGGACTCCATATAACAGCTCCCGTTTTGAGGAGCAACTATCCCGAGAGATAGGAATGGAACCACTGCAAAGCAGTGCCCCCTATCCCCAAGTCCCCCAGGCGATCCAGAAGGATACCATGGTCGATGGTATCGAACGCCACCGAGAGATCCAGAAGAACCAGCAGAGTCACACTCCCTCTGTCAATTCCCCAGTAAAGGTCACCCATCAGGCCGACCAAGGCTGTCTCAACTCCATAGCCCGTTCTAAAGCCAGTTTGAAATGCGTCTAGATAATCAGTTTCCTCCAAGACTGCCTGGAGCTGGTCAGCCACCACCCTCTCAATCACCTTGCCCAACCAAGGGAGATTGGAGATTGGCCTGTAGCTGTCCATCGCTAAGGGGTCCAAGGAAGGCTTCTTTAAGAGTGGTCTAATCATTTCCTCCTTCAGGCAGGGGGGCACCCTACCATCCCTCAGCGATGCATTTATGATATTAATTAGGCCATCTCCAACAATCTCCCTGCTAGGTAGAAGCAGCCAAGTCGGGCAAGGATCCAGAGAACAGGTGGTATGCCGCACCGCCCCAAGCAGCTTGTCCACATCCTCAGGAGTCACAGATTGAAACTGATCCAACCTAACACTGCAAGAAGGATTGCTGGACACCTCCTCCATAGACCTTGCAGAAATAGTGGAGTCCAAGTCAGCCCGAATACAGGAGATCTTATTTGCAAAGAACCCATTAAAGGCATCACAGCAGAGCAACCCTGGGGACTGATTGGAAGTATAAGGAGGAGAAACCAAACTCCTTACAACCCGGGATAGCTCCGCCGAGCGTGAACCTGCAGCTGCAATGCGCACAGACCAGAATGTCTTTTTCGCTGCGCGCACTGCCACCGCATAAGCCTTCAAATGGGTCACGTGCTGAATCCTGTCAGATTCAAACCGAGTTCTCCTCCACTTGCGCTCTAGTCGCCTACCCTTTTGCAAGGAACTTTTGCAAGGAACTTTTGCACAAGAACACAACTGTGAAAATCCCTATGATTTAGCACTAGCGCATTGTCTTTTTGCAGTAGCACAACTTTGTTCATTGCACAAGTGCAGCATTAGTCAGGCTGTCAGCCAATAAATGTCCCAAAGATGGCAACAAATTCTAAACACAGATACACACATGCACAAATTGTGATTTATTGCACAGATGATGTGCTCTTAAATCAATTGCACAGAATGGGGAAGGACGTGTAATAGTCCAGTACTGAATGCAACAGCAAGATTTGTCAACTATTTGCTTGGGGGCGCTTTGTTGAAAAAAGCCCAGCAATATGCAAAGCAGCAGGTTGGTCAGCCTATTTCATTTTAGCTAAGATCCGAACTAACATAAAAACAAATAAACTGGAAATCCTGCCATCATGAAAATTACATATTCACTTTTGCAAATGTCCTGAATGTACAATAGCGTATTTCAGCGAGGTGAAAATATGTATGGAAATAATTGTGGATGTTTCACACATCCCTATTGCTAATTCAAATGCAAAATGTTCCTTACATAGCCATACACAAAGGGACACACAAAAGATAACTGTGGATATCAAATTTTAAATTTCCACGGCTGACATTCTGACTAATGAAGTAAGGACACAGTGGGAGGCTTCCCTTGTACCACAGTGCACGTGTGACCGAAGAGTTATTTTTGCACAGAGTACTGGTGGCAGGGAAGGTCAGCAAGAATTGACTCCCCATCCCCCCACATGTGTGTGTGCTCGTGCTACAGTAGTGGGGAAAGCCACCAGCTATGTTATGAGCAGCCTCCCACTGTGAGAACACAGCTCTTGCTGTGTCCTTGCTTCATTCGTCAGGATGTCAGCCAGCATGAATAAGCATTTAATTCACTGTAACTTTTTAATTTTTTAAAAAAGCTCTTCTTTAAGCTATTTGAATATTTTGGTTGTTTCTCAAGGAGTGGAAAAGCACTATATGCAATGGCGAGTTTTTCATTAACAAAAAAAGACACTAGACTTTTAGAAAACTGGGGAGATTTGGTTTGGATGTACTAGGAGAAGAACATGCAACAGGAAGCTGCTCCAGATGGTGAGTGGGGCTTACAACAGCATGAGCATAGAGCACAATTTTCTGCCCTTGGTGCAGAGCCAAAAGAAGGGGAGAAGAACAAAGAAATATTCTGCATACTGTGACCTATCTGAATAATGATCGAGAGAGTCAACACCTAAAATTGTTTCTCTTTTATTTTGATATAAATATAGCTTTCTGCTTTGAGAGGATATAGATCCAGGTCCAAAATCTTGCTCCATCATAATGATCACTATGCAACCTAATAGCCTTACATGTGAGAATAAATAACTCTTGAAAATGGTATCGAAGTGAATATATTAACACAATGATAATGCTATTTTCCAATTTGTAGATATGTGTAGGAATATCTGTGCATTTATCTGTATGGCATGGAGCAAATGAACTATGGACTTGATCCACAGATGCATGCCTTGAAAACGTTGCTGGATGTGACTTGTACTGGGATAGTTTTATGAGAATTTGCAATGACATCTGCATTCAGGTGTACAGATGCATTGCCCTTGGTTTCAGTCAGCCTGCCTGGGCAGACAGAGGAGCATTCCCATTCACCCATTTCTGCATGTGCCAGACTTGTGCCTGTCGAAGTGGATCTGTGCATCTGCTTTGCCCATTTTGCAGTAAAGAGAATTCAAAAAAGAATTAAGGAAATCTCTTCCTTGAAAACCTAAGGGACTTTTATTTAATGTTTTAGTAAAAGAATCTTCACACATAACCTGAGTTAAGAACAGAATTTCCACTAAACAGAAGGCATATTAGACCTCCCCTTTTTGCTGCAGGATGTTTACTTCCTTGTTACTTAGGAAGTAAACAAAGAAGAATGGCACATAGCTAAATAAAAATTTGAAAACAAGTAGAAGAATGAGTAATCAGGGGAAACAGTTCTCTCTCTCTAGGTAAATGACTGAGGTGTGCCTGTGATAGGTTGAATATGAAATAAAGGTCACTTCAGTTTTAGAGATTTTTCAATATGTGTGTTCCCCGCCCCCTTTCTTTCTTGTTATTAGTGACAGTGAAAAAGCAAGTTGACTTAAAATTAATGTAGATCTTTCTTCCACAATTTGTATTCATATTGGTTCTTGGCAACAGTATCCATGCTGGTATCTAGTAAGTCTTATAGTTTGAGTCCCGTGTATTATTGTTGTTATTATTATTTATTCGATTTCTATACCATCCTTCCAAAAATGGCTCAGGACAGTTTACACAGAGAAATAATAAATAAATAAGATGGATCCCTGTCCCCAAAGGGCTCACAATTTAAATAGCAACATCATATAGACACCAGCAACAGTCACTGGAGGTACTGTGCTGGGGTGGAAAGGGCCAGTTACTTCCTCCCTGCTAAATAATGAGAATCACCAGATTAAAAGGTGCCTCTTTGCCAAGTTAGCACGGGTTTAGCATGGGTTAACTGTTTAGACTTTATTCCATTTCTTTACAACACCAGATCCAATTCCTGCTCTATCGGAGTCAGTGAATTCAGCTGTGAGCTTTCTATCAGTTCAACTGATAGAAATAAATAAATAAATAAATAAATAAATAAATAAATAAATAAATAAATGGCTAAACATACGCTGTAGGCCTGCAGTTTTACCTCCAAGTTTTCCTCTATACTAGAAATTCTATTCATTCAAAGAATGCCCTTAATATGAACAATTAATATTTCTTATGGTTCAGTTTCTAAATAGCGTTTTTCTCCATATGTATAGACCATTTATAAACATATTGGTTGATGCTTACTAGTATCTTCAAACATTCAGATATCGTCTGGAAATTGCAAGCAGGCTAAAAGGGTTAGCTTGTACCAAATCATTCCATTAATGGTGGTATAATGGATCTTTATATCAACTGGAAACTATTTAAATGTCGCCGTCCTTGCTCCCCAAATGATGTTAACAACAAAATTTTGCCCTTTGCTATCAAGCCCAGTAGGATGAGTGAGATGGCACCAGTCCAGGAGGAGGTGGAAATCGCAATAAAACAATAAAACTCAATTACTATATAATTAAATATCTAACATGTAATGGATATTAATTCTTCATTCTCTGAACCATTTGCTCTTTTAACATGATTCACTCCTGTAACAGCAAACATAATGGCAAAATAGAGCACAGCAGACATAGTGGCATAATAGAACACATCACAGGATGTAAAGCATCTTAATCTTTGCAGCACTCTAGGTAAATGTCAGAGCGGGGCGGGGGTGGAGGATAAATAAATTTCCTGATATGGTCAAGTCATCCATTCAAAATTTCATGGTTTGTCATGCTTCAAAGCAGCAGCATGTGCCAAATTGCCTTAACACCATTTAAATCTGTGTTCTGAGGAATGTAAATAGCAGCCTGCCTTTAAGCAGATATTCAACATTTCATTTTGCATTCCCTGCCCCCTAATTATGCACTGCTCTATTTCATAATCACATTGATCATAGAAAAGAGTGACGATGTGAGTCATACTTCCGCAGGAAAATTGATCTCCCAAGAAACAAGTCTGGTTGGAGATAATCAACACAGCCAAGGACCAGATATGGGTTAACCATCAGTGTATTCTTTCTTCTGATGTTGGATGAATTGCTGGATGGCAATTTTGAGTCATTCAAACTGCTTCTCTGGGAAGTGGTGTTCATAGCACAGCAAACTGCTTTACCTTACATGTCTCACAGCTTCCCGACATTGGTCAAGAGTGCTTCATGGGACTACTCATGAAAGGCTATGTTTTGAAGATCCACCTTGCACAAACAGGTGCCATCTTCTGAAATTCTTTGAAGATTCAGAATGTCCAAAGTTGTCTTTGCGTGCCTTCCATCAGCATGGTGAAGAAGCATTAACACACATGCTCTTCCATCACTTAGCCATAGCATGGAAAATCTGTGTGATCCTTCTCCCTTGGGAAGAATGTGAATGTTCCACAGAATAGGCTATATTGTACTGGCAATGTGGCAATTATATAATAGGTGTGCTCATGGTGGTGTGCAAATGTTTACACTTTCTTATCACACATAGAAAGGTGCTGCTGTTTTGTTAAGAGTGTGAAACAGGATTTGGTCATGTCATTGGTAAGACATCTTTTATACATGTAATATGTTCCAGGCTCAGTCACTAGCTGACATCCTGACTAACAAATTTGGACACACTGAAAAGTTCAGCTAACTCAGCTCCACTGCTGGCTCAGTGGTGGGGGCAAATTTCAATGACACCCTCCCCCTTTCCCAGGAGGCACTCTGTGCCACCTGAAAATATGTCATGCAGCCATCAGGGACATATTTTTGGGTGACACAGAGGGCTTCCAGGGAAAGGAGGGCTTATCAAAATCCCCACACACACACACACCCCAACACACACTAGCACCAGAGCAGCATTAGTATGGAACTCTTCAGAAGCACTGGTGCTGTAGCAGTTCTTCTACTGTTGCAACTCTGTTCGTTAGTCATGATGTCAGCCAGTGTCTCCGTAGCCAAAAAGATATTGGGTAGAAGAGCAAGGAAAGACCTTTTCTCAAGAGCATAGAAATCTATTGCCACTCAGAATAGACAGTGATAGATACAAAGGACCCATGATGCTTAATAAAAATAGCAGAGTCTGCTTAAAGGAAGGCACAGCTGGTGTTAATTGTACCTTAACACAAATTATTATGCCAAGGAGGTACTAACTTGGATTTAAATCAGGGCATGTCCAGAGTGTTGTTCTCCCACAATGTGTCCAAATTAGTTTGTGAAGCCTTCCATGAAGCATCAGCTTGAAACGCAGCAACTGCCAGAAGGTTTAATTACCAGTTCTTTAAGAAAAACAGATGTTTCATGGCTACAGGTTGAGCTGAAAATGCTGGACCAATAATTTTATTTTTGTACACTAGTTAATGATAGTGTTTATTCAATAAATCCATATATAGTGTTCTTGCATACAATTCTACAAGGTTCTCTTTTAAAAAGAAAAAAACTTGGATATCTATGGTCTAATCAGGTGAAAGTGATGTTCGTATAGATGGGGCTGTGAATAGTAGCTATTTCTCCCCCCTTTCGGTATCAGTGATTTACATTTGTATGTTCTCTGAGGGAGGGTAGGATGCCTCCTTGTTTTAAGAAGGCTATTATTAGACCATACTTGAAAAAAACTACATTGGACCCCTCAGAGTTAGGCAACTGTAGGCCCATCTCTAATTCCCCATGGTTGGGCAAGGTAATTGAGAGGGTGGTGGCCTCTCAGCTCTAGACAGTCCTGAAAGAAACTGGTTATCTAGACCCATTTCAAACTGGCTTTCAAGTGGGCTATGAGACTTCCTTGAATGGCCTGGTGGAGGATCTCCAATTAGGTATTGACAGAGGGAGTGTGACTCTGCTGATCCTTTTGGATCTCTCAGTGCCTTTCGATACCATCAACCATGGTATCTTTCTGGATCACTGGAGGGAGACTGAATTAGGTGGCACTGTTTTACAGTGATTCTGTTCCTACCTCTTGCAGTAGAATCTAGATGGTGTCACTTGGAGACTTTGCTCTGCAAAGCAAGAATTACTGTATGGTAGAGGTGTGCACCAAACGGATTTTGCATTTTGTTTCAAGCTCGAAATGAAACACAAAATCTTCAAAACATTTCAGGTGTTTCAAGCACCACTTTCCGGGGTGAGCTGTTCTACCAATTGGGGTTGGCGGGTAGACCAATCCGAGGCAGACCAACATACAAAGTCTAGAGCAGAGGTCTCCACTCCAGATTTGGCATGTTGACCCACCTTGGAGGACTGTTCTACCCATCACATTAGGTGAGTAGACTAGGCCTCCACCCTGAACTTATTGTGCCTGCCCACCTCAACCATTCCTCCAAGGCGGATTGACATGCTAAGTCTGGGGCAGAGGCCTGGTCTACATGCCTCATGTGGCAGGTAGTCTTCCAAGGCAGGCTGACACACTAAGTCCCGAGTGGAGGCCTGGTCTACCTGACTCAGGATTAGCGCATCAGCCCACCTCGAGGGACTGGTCAACCTGCTGACCCCAATTGGTAAACCAGCTCTCCCCAGAAAAATGGTGCTTGAAACACTGAAAACGATTTGAGCTCAAAATAAAGTAGTTTTGTTTCAAGCTCAAAACAGGCCCTTTATTTTAAGTGTGATTCTTTTCAAGATCAAAACACTACAAATGGCCATTTCAAGCTCAAATCGTTTTGAGTTCTAGTCGATTTGCACATCTCTACTGTATGGAGTTCCACAAGGCTCCATATGTCTCTAATGCTCTTTAACATCTACATGAAACTGCTGGGAGAGATCATCAGGAGATTTGGTGCAGCTTGTTATCAATACATTGATGATACCCAAATCTATTTCTCCCTATCAACTTTATCAGGAAATGGCAAAACTTCCCTAAATGCCTGACTGGAGGCAGTCATGGGCTGGATGAGGGATAAGGAACTGAAGGTGAATCCAAAACAAGAAAGAGGTACTGATTGGGGGTGGGGTCAAGACATGAGAGAGGGTTTAGATCTGCCTGTTCTGGGTGGGGTTACATTACCCTTGAAAGATCAGGTACATCACTTGGGAGTGCTCCTGGATCCCAAACTCTCTGGTTTCTCAGGTTGAGGCAGTGGCCAGGAGCATTTTTATCAGGGCAGGTGTGCTCTTTATAATGGGACTTTTATTAAGTCCCATTAGGTTTGGCTGATACATCAACTACACCGATTTCTGGAGGTATATTGCCTTAAAACAGTAGTACATATGCTGGTAACCTCCAGGCTTGAATACTGTAATGCACTCTACATGGGGTTACCTTTGTACATAGTCCAGAAACTACAACTGGTACAGAATGTGGCAGTCAGGTCGGTCTCTGGGACATCCCAAAAGGACCATATAACACCAATTCTGAAATTCTTGCATTGACTGCCCATATGTTTCTGAACGCAATATGAAGTGCTGGTCTTTAGCTATAAACTCCTGAAAGGCTTAGGTCCAGGGTACTTAAGTGACCGCCTTCTTGCCATAAATCCTTCTGCCTATTAAGATCATCTGGGAAGGCCCAGTTACGGTAGCTGCCGGCTCTTTTGGCAGCGACCTGGGGCTGGGCTTTCTCTTTTTAAATATGTTTAAAAACACAGCAACGGGAAAATGTTGGAGTTAATTGTGGCTCTGGGTGTTGAGTCTGTTGCTGTTAACCTAATGCCTGTCAGAAGGCAGAGCATGTATTTCTCACTAGCTGTACCATCATCCACGGCACCTTTATGTCAACTGCAGTGTTTATTTATTTTATTTAACATATTTTATACCGCCCAAAACTCACATCTCTAGGCAGTTTACAACAAAGCAAACAAACAGAAAAAGTTAAAACATTAGTTAAAATAAATGACAACAGAAAACTGAAAACATTAGTTAAAACAAAATAAATGATACAGTAAAACTTAAAGAATTACAACTATTGAAATTTTAAAACAATGTTAAAACTGTCAAAACAATATTTAATTAAAAGCCCGCATGAATAGATGCATCTTTAAAGACTTTTTTAAAGCTGTCAGAGATGGGGAGGCACTTATTTCAGCAGGGAATGCGTTCCAAAGCTTTGAGACAGCAGCGGAGAAGGCCTGTCCCCGAATAGCCACCAGATAAGCCGGTGGCAACTGCAGACAGACCTCTCTTGATGACCTCAATGGGTGGTGGGGTTCATGACAAAGAAGACGTTCTCTTAAATACCCAGGGCCCACGCCATTTAGGGCTTTATAGGTTATAACCAGCACCTTGTATTTTGCCCGGAAACCTGTCAGCAGCCAGTGTAGCTCTTTCAATATGGGAGTAATATGGTCTCTCCGAGATGACCAAGAGACCAACCTGGCTGCCGCATTCTGTACCAATTGTAGTTTCTGGACTACACACAAGGCCTAGTTGAAGCCTAGTGGCGTTATAAATGGAGACAGCCTTACTTGATGAAGCCATTCACTTACTGAAACTGCTCCACTACATGAGATTTTACAGATGAGAATGTTTTGAAGGCAGTGCCATCATCATCTCAGAAAGGCAACAGTTCACTTTGTTTCAAGTTAAAAACCACCTACACTCCAAATCTTTCCCTCCCCCCTCACTCTCTCCTTCATCCCCTTCATTCCTGTGCGTAGTGGGTAACTGCTCTGCTGAAGAGGCAGGAGAGAAAGCCTGGGAACAAATATGCTGATGGCTGAAGTCAAATTTCCTTAATTCAAAACCAAAATCATTTACTAAATGCACTAAATATGAAGCTGAATATATAATTTATTTCTTTTTATTTAATTCTTTTAGCCTGGATGTGTAAATACTACTGAAGTTGATATTAAAAAGTCTTCTAGAATGAAAAATCCTCACAAAACAAGAAAGGTATGTTGTCCACTTGCTACCATAGTAATCCCTTCTCTTTCCTGACAGTGCAGAAATGCATTATACGTTTTGGGAGCACTTAGATATTCACACAGAAGTAAGTCCCATTAAGTTCAATGAGACTTGCTCCAAAGAAAGTCTGAGCACACTTACTTATAGGCCTGGTACACACATTCATTCAAATATACTTTTAATGTGGGTTACCAACATTGGCGTGGTTGAGTGAATCCACAAGAAGATGAGCTCCTGGTGGCGCAGTGGTAAAACTGCTGCCCTGTAACCAGAAGGTTACAAGTTCGATCCTGACCAAGGGGCTCAAGGCTGACTCAGCCTTCCATCCTTCCGAGGTCGGTAAAATGACTACCCAGAATGTTGGGGACAATATGCTAAATCATTGTAAACCGCTTAGAGAGCTCCGGCTATAAAGCGGTATATAAATGTAAGTGCTATTGCTATTGCTATTGCTAAGATGGGAATCTCAGATTAACCTTGGGCCATATAAACCACTTTGGTGTGGGTTCACACAATTACACTAAAGTCAGTTATCATATTAAATATAGATTTGTATGATTGTGTAAACCAGGCCATAGTATCTGGTTTTATAATAGTTATTATATTAAATGTAGATTTGGATGATTGTGTAAACCAGGCCATAGTTTCAATTTCTAAAATGAAAACAAGCTTTACACTAGCCCAGAGGTTCTTAACCTGGTGTCCATGGGGCCTCTGGAGGTCCATGGGATAGGTCCAGGGGGAATCTGTGAAAAGTTAAATATTGAACAGTAGTTTTCCCGAAACATCATTTATAATGCAATATGATGTGCCGATTATGCCTCAGACTTTAATTATACCTTCACTGTTGACAAAAGACACCAGAATGTAACAGGCATTTCCCAGCAATGTGTATGAAAAGAGCCTATGAAAAGAACCTCTTATAATTTGTTACTGTCTGCAAGTTCTTTCCTGCTCCAGTTCTGAGATCCCACTGAAATTTCATAGGTCTTTTGCAGCTTCGTTTTCAGTCTTATGAAAACATATTATGTAGATGGGGTGGGGTTCCATGGGTAATACTTGGGGATTGGTGGGGGTCAGTGGGTCTGTAGATGCAAAAAGGTAAAGAAGCCCTGCTCTAGACTAGTTAATTAGCAAAACTTTTCTTAAGAACAAATCTTTCTATGCGAATATAAATGTTTGCCAGGTCTAGACTATGGGTTTGCCAACTTTAACTCCCTTAATTTTGAAGACGGGGGAAGTACTATAATGGAAGGCCAACCATGTGAACATGTAATGCCTAGCCTCCCGTTATTATAAGAGCTGGTGTCGTGCTGTGGTTTAGAGTACATTGAGCTGGCAGCCCCCACCCCCCACCTGAGGCTACCCGAGATTCTCAAAGGTGAGAATCTCAGCTCTGTCCTGCTTGCCAAAATATATATTTATTCTGCAGTGGTGCACTTTGCTGACATTTTTGCACTTGCTACAATAAATGGGTTCAAGAGTTGTAAGACCTGGCAGGCGGCAGCTTGCCAGTTGGTGGTACATGAATATAGCTAGTCATGGGATGTATCAGACCTTGCTTCCCTGGGACCCAGAATGTAACTAACTGATAGAAATTAGAAATGTGGAAGCTGTTTTCCCTATTTGATCACCACTAGCAAAGTTGTGTGAGTGATAACTGATATAGATCCTTGAACCAATCTTGTGAGAAAAACAAGTTAAAAAACAAGTTATTTTCAAATGTTTAGAAAAAGTAAATTTTAAATTCAAATTAATATTCCAGCATTAATTTTTCAAATGATTCTTATGCATAAATTCTGTCAGTACTGTATATAAGCATTCCAACCCAAGAATTAAGAAGTTATGACATAGGAAAGCTTACAACAAATATTTTTTGTCATAGGAAAGCTCACAACAAGTACCTTTGTCAAATACCTTATTTGTTTAGACTTTCACTACATTGTAAATCACTGAATTGAAGACTAGTGGTCCAACACACCATCCAGTTAAGCTGAAATACTAGGATTTAAGCCAAAAATTAGGTTGTGTTGACATTTTGGCTACAATATATGCTAATGAGCTGTGCCAAGAATTAATTAGTCATGTATCAAGTGTCTGGCACACATTGAGAAGCTGCACAACAGTAATCCCATCAAGACACTCGACCTCTTCATTTTCTTCTCTTAGTCCAGGTGTGTAAAAGCTGTTTCTAGAATATTTATTTATTTATTTATTTATAAGATTTAATATACCACCCAATCCATAGAATCAGGACGGTGTACAAACAAGAACAGCATCTGAGATTTAAAAAAATAAAAATAATAATTCAAAAAAAAATTTTAAGGATAAATGCCTGGTGGAAAAGAAATGTCTTCAATAAGATTTTAAAGACTGAAAGGGAGGAGGCAGACTGAATCTGGGGGATATCTTCTGTCATTTTCTGTTCTATAGTCTCTGATAAAATGTTAACAGGATCAAATATAACTATTTTAATACTAGACAAATCACCATTCTATCATTAACCAAGGGTGAATGGCATGCAGAAAACCAGTCAACTACATGTTCTGCCACTCATCTGCATTTGAGATGTGATAAAGTCCTCCTTTCCATTTGGCAGGAAAATACAGAAAATGAAGCTATCAGAGTGAGAGTGCTGGCCAGGGTGTAGTTTGGTCATCTATATGGACTCTACCAATGCACAAGTCAATTTATACATGCATGGTAATGTCAAACATTAAAGCAGGATGTAGGAAATTAATATACAGAATGTTTTGTACAAATATATGCACATTTAGTGTTTCAATGTACTGTATAACTAAACACTGTAAACATATTAGTTTCTCTCTATGTTTATGTATAGTCTGTCTATGGATTACAAAATGATATTCGAAGTCACAGTCCTACACACACACCAGTGCCAGAAACTAAACCACCCACAGAAGAGGAATTGCGTCAAGAGGTTTGTGAGACCATATACAGATTAAATTTCAATCCCAGCTAACTCATTCTGAAAATTATGTGTAGAATCAAAACCATATATGAAACATTCTTATCTTTCTAAATGAGGTTTCCAGAATCCCTTAGAAATATCAGATCTGGGAACATATTTCTTTCCTTCACAATGCATGGGAATTCAGATCTAATATGACTCAGAGCACACATTCACAAATCCATGGAACAATCCAATTCATGCCCAGTGTACAGAACTGTCCGTGCAGCACAGCTTTGCACTGTGAGATGAGAGCCTATGTGAAAGGCTGCCAGTGGGATGAGCATGCATAGAGAGGGAAAGGCTGGAGACAGGATGGCCCTGCGTGCCCAGATTTTCCCCACATAGTATTAAGAAGGTGTCCTAAAACATCGAAACCAATTGTTTTATCAAGAAACATACTGAGTCCTCATAGGAACTCACTATTTCTTGCTTAAATAAGAATTGGCAAATACATAACCATGGCACAAAATCCCCACTTCCAAGGCAGCATTATGTCCCCAAACCAATTTGCTGAAAATAATCACTTCAGAGCAAGTAACTTTTGTATGGGTTTTGTCGGGAAAATGGCATGGGGTGGGGGGAGAGTCTTCATGCCTTCCCCTTCCCATGCTGGAGTCTCCGCCTGGATAGCATGCCCCTGCAGCTGTTGTGTGTCAAAAAATGAAACCATTGTTTCAACAACTGAAACAATTCCTCTTCACTTCCAGGATGAAATAAACAAATTAAGCCTGTCTCTGTAATTTTATCCTTAGGCAAGCTACAAAGCTCTTATTTTCCCATCTGCAAGATGGAGATGCTAATATGGCTCTACCTTACAGGGCTATTTTGGGTAGTTGAAACACGAAGTATCATAATTACAAACGGAATACGTTAAAGGTTCAGTGTAGGGCTCATTAATTCATGGATTTCCCCCCACTAATTATATGGGGATATGGATTATAGATATGGTTTAGAGCATATACCTGTACAGGTGACAAGCACTTTGGAATCCCTGCTATTTCAATAGGAGAGATTAAGCATGTAAACTTTGATGTGTAAGATTCCAAAGTGCTTTTGAGTTACTTTAATTTCAGTGAGAGAATTAAGCATGCATTTAATCTGCAGTCCATTTCCCCTTGGATTTGAAGACAACATTCCCATATATTCTAATGGCTCTATTTTGCACGCTTGAAAGGGCATATTTAGCGTTGAATTGCACCTTCAGTCAGTTTATTTACAGGCAAGCCTCATTAATTGCGGACCCAAAATCCGTGGTTTCATGTTTCCTCAGACAGATAATTGCCACCCAGTCTTGGTATACGCAAATAAATCCAGCAATTGAAGGGTTAAGACCCATGTTAAGACCCCAGAGATACATTCTGCCCACCATTTTCAGGGCAGGAGTCATTTTGTGACCCATTTTTATGGAAAAAGGGGGAAATTTTTAGAGTTTTGGGGGCATTGCTGGGAAGCTAGGGATATACAGAGCACGATAGGGCACTCCTCCCAATTTGCCCCACTTTCAGTCCTTTTTGTCCATTTTTTCGCTGCCCAGGAACCTAACTTCCTAACTCCCATTGACCTAGTGCCCCATTATCCTTGGTTTCACTGTCGCTTCCCTTCCCATTGAACAGAACCCCTGCAGATAATGGGGTTATCCTGTATTACTATCCGTACTCCAAAAGGTTCAGGGATTAACATATAGTTCGTAAGCAGGGCTCCTATTTTCCTTAGATCAATTGAAGTTATATGTATTGAAAAGTTAGATTATCTGAAAATACAGCTGCACAATTATTTTCTTATCTCTCCTGCTTTTTGCATTTTTAGATAAAATGTGGGCAAATACAGCTAGATAGACATCGATTAAAAATGTCAAAGGTTGCAGAGAGGTATGTACATCACTATGTTTTGGGGTGTGTGTGTGTGTGTGTGTGTGTGTGTGTGTGTGTGTGTGTTTTAATGTTGATTGTTGTCAGTGCTGACATCCTGACTAGAGGAAGTTCTTATGAAATTTAGTCGTCCTTGAGGCGGGTCTCACAATCTGTGAGACCCGCTTTCGCTGAAACTGCGGGGAGAGCAGGCTAAGCCCGCTTTCCCCGCAGACGACCGGATAGGGAGCCCTGGGCGGCTGGATTGGCCGCCCACACGGTTGCCAGCTCCGTGACAGAGCTGGCGGGGGCTGGGGGGAGCGGGGGCCACGTGGCCCCCAGAAGCCCTAGTATGCCCTGCGTGAGTGCGCAGGGCATACTGGGGAGACCCCCAGATCTGGGAGGCGGCTTTTCGATCCGTGAGACCTGCTTTCAATCTGTGAGACCCGCTTTCGCTGAAACTGTGGGGAGAGCGGGCTAAGCCCGCGCACCCCGCAGACAACCAGGCAGGGAGCCCTGGGCGGCTGGATCAGCCACCCACACGGTTGCCAGCTCCATGACAGAGCTGGGGGGAGCAGGGGGCCGCGTGGCCCCCAGAAGCCCCAGTATGCCCTGCGCGAGCGCGCAGGGCATACTGGGGAGACCCCCAGAGCCGGGAGGCAGCTTTTCACCTCCCTGTCGGGGGTCTACTCACGAGTAGCCGCGGCACGGAGCCACAGCACGGCTACTCACAAGCAGATAGCCCAGGTTTGCGGAGCGCTCACTCCACAAACCCGGGCTAAGGGGCGGGCTACTTGAGCGGGTTAGCCACTCAGGAACCACCGGGCTTGCTTGCAAGCCCAGTGGTTCTTATGATTAACAAAAATCGGGCTAGGCTCTCCTAGCCCAATTTTTGTTAAGCGTGAGAATAGCCCCCTTCTGACTACTCCCTGACAGTGTCAGCTGGTGAGGGTGGCACTGTGGAGGGCAGCGAGAAGTACCTTTTAAAAAACATGAACATCTAAATAATAATAAATATACTGGCGACACCTGGAAGCTGTCAGGAGCCACGGCACCCCACCTGGCAGTAGGCCCCACCTACCTGAGCATGTAGGGTGACCGTTTGCATGTTCAGCAACACGTAATTTGATGAGTGCCGTAGGCAGGGCAGCCCCCCCTGGTGCCACCACCTCGGCATCACCCTCACTGGCCACCACTGCTCCCTGAGTTGTGCTATTGAGAAATTTAGTCAGCTGGCAGCCTATTATAGAAAGTTATTTACTATACTGTGTTGACATCTGCACACGTATATTGGGTTTTTTTCTTAACAAGTCCACCCCACCAAATAACAATTACCAGATGAAAATCAGATCCTCACATTAACTGTCATGTTATGAAAGCTCCAAATTATTATTATTTTTTTTAGTCTATTAGCTTTTACCGAGCAGTATGTGGAGTACGATCCATTTCTGGTGCCATCTGACCCATCAAATCCCTGGTTGTCAGATGATACTACGTTCTGGGAAGCAGAAGTAAGGTATGTTGTATGTTATTTGGACATAAGTCTTTTTTACAGATAATTTGGTAAGCCTTCAATTATGAAACCCTTAGGAATAAGATATATAGTTTGTCCTCATCAGGTTTAGGGTCAGCCACTACCATTTTATCATGCATATCAGAAGTAGTGCACAAAACTGTTTTTATGAAGCTAGAACTGGGCAAAGATGAGCTGGGGAAGAGTGGCATGAATGTGGACAAGTCATCCTGACCAGTGTTCTCTCTAAGAGGGATTCCCAGATGTTGTTGACTACAACTCCCAGAATCCCCCGCTGCAATGGCTTTTGTTTGGGGATTCTGGGAGTTGTAGTCAGCAACATCTGGGAATCCCTCTTAGATGGAACACTGATCCTGAAAGTATTCCAGCTTCTATGGAGCCATCTCCAGCTATATGAATGGACTAGTTTCATAGAACAGCAACACTGCAATCAACAAGCAGCACTTTCTTTGGCCAAGAAGTTGAACTGAGGCTACTTTGCAACTATCACAAAGAGCACCAGTCACCTGGCTGCGCTAACATTGTAGTCTGTGTGTGTGTTTACTTGGTGTGTGTTTACTGCTTTCTATGAAATTAGCCCTCACTGTCTACCCAAAAATAAACCCAGTAACAGAAGAAACACATGCCCCAAACATCACATATCATGGTGTGTATACCTGTTTACCCAAGTGGAGATTATCTTTCTGTAGGAAAAACTGTCATGTTTGAAGCAGTCTGTGGACTAATCCGAGCAGTTTACTATAAAATACTATATTGGATCATGGAAAACTGATAATGGAACTTTGGAAAGTACAATCTGATGAAGTACATAATATGACATTTCATCAAAACTTAAAGCCTCATCTCAGTCTGTGAAAATCTTTCCCTCCCTCCCCCCCCCTTTTTTTAGTAAAGAACCACATCAGCAAAGGGTAAAGCGGTGGGGCTTTGGCATGGATGAAGCCCTGAAAGACCCAGTGGGAAGAGAACAGTTCCTAAAATTCCTGGAGTCCGAATTCAGCTCAGAAAACTTAAGGTAAGACCATTGATGTTGTTCTGATTTACCCTATTCTAGGCATAGTGCCAGCTACTAATCTTTCTGAGGAGGCTCACTCAGCCTTCCTGAGAGTCTGGCTGGATTGTTTTGTCAGAGATCATAGTCAAATCATCCTGTTAGTCATCTCAATCCATATGGTATTTTCCCACCGTAACCAAAAGGCTTTTTTAAAGATATAAATTGGCAAAAATAAGGAAAAATAAGTCATGTGTTTGTTTTTACATTATGTCGAGGAATTTGACACCGTCTTTCAATATAAATGATCCCCAAAGCAACTTAGAATGGATAACGATACAAGAATAGACAGCATCCTTTTGTCCTCCAGCTAATGGCACAGGCTTAGAGTGTGGGCTTCTGCTCAGTTCTGCCTTCTCAGAGCAACTGCTATTTGGGACAGAGGGTTCTTTTTGGCAGAAGAGGCTGCAGGCTCCTGTCTGCTGTTCCTTCTCTGGGTGGTTTGCTGCAACCAGGCTGATCTTTTCCCTTGTCACTGACCTGGGATGCTGGAGGTACAGCCTCCAAGTGGTCCTTAGTCCTCGGACGGAAGATATTTGTATCCCCGTTTCCATGATTCTGGCATCATGTTCTTAAGGATTTTACTAAAAGTGCACAACAGTGTTTAAAAGGCATCAGCTATGATGGAGTGGCTTTTATAAAGCAAGCAGGGTACTTTTGATCATGTTGATATTTTATAGTCTATGCAGGAAAGAAAGCAAGGAAGCACTGGTTCCGTGACAGGAGCAAATTAACAGCACTTCTAGACTAACTGCAGGAGTACACTAGAGAAGGGGCAAATTTTGATGACCTCCCCTTCTTCAGGAATCCCTCTCTAGTGCAAACAAATTCTTCTTCAGCATGAATATGTACAAACAAATTGCTTCACTGGCATAGGCTGTTTTATGTAATTCAAATTGCTACTGAATTCTGACTCCATAACTGACATTTCTATGTTTTGCTGTGCAGGTTCTGGTTAGCAGTTGAAGAGTTGAAGAAGAGGCCAATAAGGGAAGTCCCTGTCAGAGTACAGGAAATCTGGCAAGAATTTCTTGCTCCCGGAGCACCGAGTGCCATTAACCTAGATTCAAAAAGTTACGACAAAACTACACAGAATGTGAAGGAACCAGGGCGGTATACATTTGGTGATGCTCAGGTTAGCAGAATCAGCTCATGTAGACATATCCAAATATATCGCCAGCTGAGGAGATGCCTAGCAGTGAAAACTAATGACTGGTTTTTCAGTCAGTTTTCGCTTCCATTCTTCTAATTGTATAATGGGCAGAAAGTACAGTATTTACACAACAGGTCAAAGAACCTGGCTAATATGATACACAGTATAACGAGGGTGGAGCAAGAGCTCCATTCTCACAAGCAGCCTAAAAACTAGGTGTGAGCAAGACATGGGGAGCAAGGCAATGTTTGTTCCTCTCCTCTCCCCACAAAAACCCTTTTCACTGCCAGGAATATGTCCCTGAGGGCTCTGCAGCCTTCATGGATATATTTCTGGACAACAAAAATCACTCCACCCTTTTTTTGCTCCCCTCCCCACAAAAGCCCTTTTTGTTGGCAGGAAGGAGAATTGACAAAAACCACTCCACTCTATTGCACATGCTCTGCTGCTCGATAAGACATTACCTGAGCTCAGAGCAACCTTGCTTTGTAAGGATGCAACTCCTTTACAGCTGTGGTTGACTACACATCATGTGGGCCAATATGTACCGGAGAAGATGCTACACTGGCACTCATTCCTACAAAAAGATTGGCCACAACTATCTGCTTCTTATTACCACAATCTGCAGGCATAGCTTAGTAGCAGAGCACAGTTTCTGCATACAGAAGGCCACAGTGAAAGCTAAGAAAGACCCCTGAAGGACTGTAAACGTCACTTTACACAGTAATGAGTTAAATGGACCAATGGTCATTATAAGGCAACTTCATATGGTCAAGTTATTATTCTGGAAAAACAATCCCCAAGATAGCGTAAAAACAATTTATATCTAATAGGATAGCATAAAACAAGCTCATTTTACTTCTGAACCCTTAAGCTTTCAAGACATATACAATAAATTGTAATTTCCTTTTGTGCCACTAGATGGCTGTCTTTATTCATTATTTCCAATGCAAGTATTCCTATTGGTCCTCAGAGCAGTAGTTGATGTGTTGGTGCAGAAGACTGGGTTGAAGTGTTAGTCTGTGTCAGTGGCTTAAGATCATTGGTTACAGTAATGTTGTATTCTATCCAGTAATCTTTTATATTTTGTTGTTTAGAAGTTTGTCCCAGTGGGGATCCTGAAGTGTTGGGGGGGGGGGGGTCGTGGAGTCAGAAAGGAAAAGGGAGGGAAAGGAGGAGAAAATGGAGTTGTTTCTGAATAAACTCTTGGTTAAATCTACATAAGATTGCTTTGTGTTTGTAAGGGAAGCAGCTATAAAACAAGTAAGATGCATTCTTTGGCTTTTAAAAGGTAGAATAATTAGCAATTGTAGTTCTAGTCTGTAGAAATAAGCAATTGCAGCAACCAAATACCTAAAGAGAAGAGAGAGATCTAAGAAAACACAAGGTGATTTTGTCTTCAGATGTTTTTCAACACATTTGTTCTTACATTTAACATTTTTCATGTCTTTGCCCACCATCTCTTTTGGCCCTTGCCTCTTCTTATATGTGACATTTACTCATCCAGCTCTTCCACCTTCAGCTTCCCAAAGGTCTTTTGCTTTCTCATAAGCAACCTTCTGTTATCCTATGCCTGGAACTCGACAAGACATTGGCTGAGCTCAGAGCATCCTAGGGATGCAGCTTCTTTACAGCAGTAGTTGACTGCACATCATGTGGTCATTATTTTCAATGCAAGTATTCCTATTGGTCCTCACAACAGAAAACTGGGCTGAAGTGTTCAATGTTAGTATAAGTCAGTAGCATAGACTACTGACATATAGTAGTACTAGTAACTTTAAGCCCGTTAAATTAACGGGCGCTAGTAGACCGCTATTGCATTCTCTGGCCCTCCTCTGGGCGAGGCCGCGGCTTCCCCTCCCTCCCACCCCACTCTCTTGCCCTCCCTCCCCCTTTCTACCGCTCTCTCTCACCCTCCCCTCCCTCTCAGCCTCCTGCCCCAGTCCATCCTGCCCTCCCTCCTGCCCCAGTCCATCCTGCCCTCCCCCCTGCCCCACTCCTTCTGGCCCTTCCCCCTCCCCCTGCCACAATCCCTCTGGCCCTCCCCCCTCCCCCTGCCCCCCTCCCTCTTGCCCTCCCCCTCCCCCCGCCCCACTCCCTCTTG
This sequence comes from Hemicordylus capensis, assembly GCF_027244095.1. Classification (NCBI taxonomy): domain Eukaryota; kingdom Metazoa; phylum Chordata; class Lepidosauria; order Squamata; family Cordylidae; genus Hemicordylus; species Hemicordylus capensis. Next base: position 385,227,403 of record NC_069657.1, on the reverse strand, counting down.
CACCACATCCTCTGGCCCTCCTCTGGGTGAGGCGGCGGCTTCCCTCCCCTCCCACCCCACTCTCTTGCCCTCCCTCCCCTTTCTACCCCTCTCTCTCACCCTCCCCTCCCTCTCAGCCTCCTGCCCCAGTCCCTCCTGCCCTCCCCCACCCCAATCCCTCTTGCCCTTCCCCTCCCCTGCCCCACTCCCTCTTGCCCTTCCCCCTCCCCATGCCCCCTCCCTCTTACCCTTCCCCTCCCCCATGCCCCCCTCCCTCTTGCCCTTCCCCCTCACCCTGCCCACTCCCTCTTGCCCCTCCCCCTCGCCCCACTCCCTCTTGCCCCTCCCCCTCTAGCCATCTCCGCCCTCCCCCGCCGCCGCCTCCTGCCCGGGCTCACCGCCTCCCACACAGCAGCATTCGCCTCCCCCACGTCCGAGCGCGGCTGGCCTGATGGGCTGCCGTCTTCCCGGGTGGCAGGGCCTGAGCCGAGTGGGCTCTCTGTGTTACCTCAGGGCCGGTCGAGGGAGGCCGCCAGGCCCCGTTCTTCACCGCGCCCTGCCGCCGCCGATGCTGCCGGAGGCCACAGGCCTGGCACCCACCTGGGCCATGCCCGGAGTCCCTGCCGCTCCTCCAGGGTTCGCCTTTTTCCTGCTCTCCTCACCACCACCAAGCCAACGGGGGAAGGGCCGCCTCCACCTCCTCGCTGTCGTCTTCTCGGGTGCTGCGGCTTCCCCCACCTTCCCTACCCGGTGCCCTCACAGAGGCTGCCTCCTCGCCGCTGTTGCCGCCGCCGTGGCCATCTTCCCAGCAGGCAGGGCTTTGGGCCGGGGCCCATCATTCCCAGCGGGCGGGACTTTGGGCCGGGGCCTTCTCCTCAGCCTGCCACTGCTGACCTCCCCAGCTGGGCCCAGGCCCCCGCCACCGCCGGCCTCCCCTTTCCGGGGCGGCCAGACCGCCAAGGTCCTCCCGGCCGGGTCATTCGCCTCCTCTGGCCGAGGCCGCGGCTCCACCGCCACCTCGGCCGTTCCATGTCCTCTGGCCGAGGCCGCGGCTCTGCCACCGCCTCAGCCAGCTTCCCCCACCCGGCTTCAGCGGTGGTCGCTTCTTCTCAGCCTGCCGCTTGTCCTTCTCTCAGCCAACATGGCATCCGGCGCCGGCGTCCGTGTCTCCCTTGGCTCTTCTGCGCACGCGCACCACGCATGCCCAGAACAGCCGAGGGAGACACAGACGCAGACACCAGAGACACGGACGGACACGCCAGGGATCTTATTATATAGGATGTCATATAGTATAGTGTGACCTTCTATATAATATATAAGTATGCGTGGACTGTTCATACTGCTTGCTCCCAGGTCTTTCTCTGGCCAATGGCTTTCTAGAGTAGGCGGAATGCCATGCCTCCTTTCCCCCTACCACCACACATGTGTGGTGTGTGCTTCTAGAACCTTTCATTTCAATGGGAAAGAAACATTTATTTTTTAAAAATATTACTGTTATTTTTTTAACTTGTTTTCAGGGGGTCTTCCGCAAGATCACCCAGCTGGTGGCCTCCCTCCATCCCTCCCTGCCCTGCCCACCCTCCTGGCCAGAAAGTAGCTGCAGAGGAGATGGGGAGAGCAAGCCAGCCAGGTGGGCACATACAGTAGATCCTTTTTTCTTTCTCCCCCCCCCCACCCCCGGGTGGTTGGTGGTCTTGTGAAAGACCACCAACTCAGCAAAGATGGTGGTCTTGCTGGTGTTTTGCAAGATCACCTAGCAATTTTTTTAAATGCAAAGAAAAAAGTTGTCGTTCTATCACTATGGCCCCTCCATACATCTCAGAAGAAATGTCAGGGTACTTCAAAGTATCCAAAAACACCAACATAGAAAATGGAACTTTTTAGCATGGGGATAATTTGGGCAAAGCTTCGATGTGCAGGGGGAAATCCACATCATATATGGACTGCTCCCCATAACTCTCAGGGACTTCAAGGTAAATCTCCCCAATGTGTGAATGCAACCCACCACTCCTGGGGAAGTAAATTTGCTCTCTGAGAAATTCGCTGCTGCGGGCATGCATCCTTTGGCTGTTTAGAAGCTCATCATACCATTTTGCATTGTTATTCTCCTGTTATTCTTCAAAGTACAACTACCTCCTTTATTTTGATGTAAAATTTTGTAAAATGTAAAATTTTGACATTTGCTATTTCTTTTATACATAGTAAAGAATTGCTGCAATATTCATACAAAAATGCTTGGGGCATACTCACTAGCTCTCTCATATTGGGCATGCAGAAATGGATTTGCAGTGGATCTGATTGGTGAATGGATCTTCACCAATCCATATGACATTCCTTAGGTACTGGTGTACTGTTGAATGCCATTCATGTTCCTACAAGTGGAACTCAAAGCAGTGGGTCACCTCTTGTTTTCTGTGCATACACAAAATTGTTCTTTAGCTGGTCCACAAATGCAGTGTTTCTCCCTTGCATGGACAAGGTTTGCTGTATTGGGGAAACTCTAGTTTATAGCCTGCTAGGTAATGCTTAAATTAGTATTAAAACAAAGACTCCACTCTAGCACATCCTAACCTTATGGCCCTTGATGAGCCTGTCCCAACCTACAGACAGGAAACGTTGACCACATAGACATTTTGAGGCAATATGCCCATTGGTTCAAAGCATAATATTTTTCCTGCAGGATACAAGTGATCTGAATTCATGCTGTACAAAACACAGTGGTTACAGTATCAGCAACCTATGGCAATGGTTAAATTTTTTGTGTGTAAGACAAAGTGACAGGCGCTTATGGAAACCATTAAGTGACCAACTCATTCCTAAATCCCCTGAAACTCTTGCAGATGAAGTATTCATTTCTTGAAATGCAACACTGATAACACTCAAGACTCCTACAATTATTTTTTCTATGGCTTTTTGTTGCAATGACACTTAGCCAGTGCTAGATGAAGGAGACCATTCCCACAGCCCTTAGGATGTTGTGGTAGGAGATTGTGGGTTGTTTGGCCCCTCTGATTTAAACTAGACCTTTAAATATTTTCTGCAATAGCTCTCATTTTTCATACAGAAGCTTTTACCCAGTGTAGCAGAAGCTTAACAGCAGCAGGACCATACTCATATCCATCGACAAAAATTCATATACTGTAACATATAAATGTATACCATAATACTATACTGTCTCTTTTGCTGTACGCTGCTGAAAAGTGATCTTGTTTTGAAAGCGTGTTTTAAACTTTCAAATGTTTTTAAAATATTTTAGGAGCACATTTACAAATTGATGAAAAGTGATTCATATCCACGTTTTATACGATCCAGTGCCTACCAGGAACTACTACAGGCCAAGAAGAAGGTATTGGTCCATCTTGTCTATGTATTTCCACTATTTCAGTGGTGGCTTCTCCTTGCCCCCAAATGGGCTACTTTCTCTCTTTGGTTAATTCAGCTGCATATCTGGTAGGTGAAGAGATTAGTTACATTTTGAGCATCACACAAAACCTGGATGGGACAATGCATGTATTTATTTTCCATCTTTGCATGCCAGAATAAGTTGAACTAACTGATTTCATTTTGACAATCATATTATACAACTCTTCTAGAAATCAAAGGACTAAATCAGGGCCAGATGACATTCATTCTAGACTATTTAAAGAATTTGAACGTGACATTTATAATGTATTATTATTCAGAATATTACTGATATTTTAGCAAAAAAGCAATGTATCATTAAAATAATCTTCCTTATGAGATAACTGAAAAATAGTCAATGGAACACCAATATTTCCAAAAGGATGTAGAGGGGATCTGAAAAGTTATGGACCTGTCAGCAAAACCTGTGTCCCCTTAAATTGATAGAAAGTATTGTTAAAGCTAGAATCTTTAAATTTGGGGAAGAACAAGCTTTGTTGAGCTCATATTAGCACGGCTTCTGCAAAGGAAACTACTATTTATATTTTAAAAGAGAATTCATCATGCTACAAACAAGAATAATATGATAGACTTCGGCTAAGATTATTTTAAGCTCACCACCTCCATAATGGTCTGCCCCGAGGCTGCTGTAGACTTCAAAGGGAGCCCCAATGCTGTTTTGAAGCAGCGATCGTAGAAATTGCATTGCCAGAAGTTGCAAATGGGGAAACCTGTGGAATAGGGGAACAATGGAGAAACCTGCAGAAATGCAGTTCCTGCAATTGCTGCTTCAAAACAATGTCAGGCTGCCTTTGAAGTCCACAGCAACCCTGGAGTGGACCACTATGGAGGTGGTGGGCTGCACATCATGCCAGCCAGTATATATTTTCGGATTTTCAAAAAGTTTGGCAAAGCTTCTCACGAACAGCTCCTTAGTACAATTGGAAATCATGTGATAGGATAAGTCTTATGATTGAGTTGATTAGCCACCGCCCTCTCAATCATCTTGCCCAACCAAGGGAAATTGGAGGCCCTCTTATAAATATCCATTACTGCTCATTGAATAACATTGAGGCTGGACTCAGAGGTGTGGATCTCAGAATTATTGGGTGGAGACAGAATAAGCCACAGCCAGCCTTCTTAACTGAGCCTCGAAAGAAATGTTCATGTCAAGACTGAAGCTTAAAATTCATGGACAGAGTTCTTTCTGCAAATTTTCTGTCATCCCATTGACATTCATTGTCCCTAAAAAATCAAGTTTATAGAATCAATAGCAAATATATGTATAGAACAGTATTTCCCAACCACTTTTCATCCCGAGGCACACTTATATCTAAGAACAGAAACAACAACACCCCCCCCGCCCCCTCACCTTTTTGGCGGGTGGCAAATCTGCAGCATTTTTTATTTCTGCTCCCTTCCTCCTCCAGCCTCGCATCCGTCCACATGCATAAGGGAGCCAGTCAGTGCCCCTTGCATCTCTGCTGGTGCAGAAGGGAGTGAGTCAGCTCCCAAAGTGGGTTGATCAGTCTTCCTGCTTATGGAGCTGACTCCATCCTTTATTCACTTGGACAGATGCATCTTTCCTAGTGCATTATGGGGCAAGTTAGCTCTAAAAGTGAGGAGTTCAAACTCCCCACTTTTGGAGCTGGTGCAGAGCAAGTCAGTGCTGCATGTTGGTCAGGAGACACTGTGCTAGAGCACTTCAAGGGGAAACTACTGTGCTCTTGGTATATCAAATAAATAGAGAGGCAGGACAAGGCAGAGGCTCTATAAATGAAGCTTTTGGCTTCTGCAAATGTCTGTTCATTGAATCACCCATGCCTCATTGTTTTTCTTTAATTTCCTTTAAAAATATTGTATCATGTTTTTGTGCTTTACAAATATTCCTTACTAAAGGCTCTGTGTCAGCCATCCACTCAGTGATGCCTGAACAGTGCAGAAGCACTATTCATGCACTCCTGAGTACTGGATGTGGGTTTCCCCCCCCTCCACACCCTTTGGAATAAGTGGGACCATATTCAGGAAGGCAGTCCAGACCCATTTGCCTGTTTCTGTGTCTAGATTGCCCTTGTTGGATCAGGGCAAAAGGCTACCACATCACACCCCCCCCCCCCATTTCTTTTTCTGTGAGCATTTGCACCCTCACCTCCGCTTGCTTTTACTTTGTGACTTATACATGAGCTTTGTGTTTTGTCAGTCCATTGCTTCATTGTTGCTTTTCTTTTCCTGCTCTGTTCTTTTTGGCCTTTTTTTTTCTTTTTTCTTTGGTTTGGTTTCCTTTCCCTTTTTTATTTTTTTTCTTTCACTTTAAGTTTGGAAACACATTGGATCGCCGAACATCTTTTGAGAAATTCACACGCAGTATGGTAAGTTTATAACTTTGTGAGTTAACAGATCTTCCTTGGATGTTGTTTGGGTGACACTGTACTCAAGTCAACAAGTGCCACTTTAACACAGGCTCCACCCAAAGCATTTGGAACAGCTGTAGCGTCTTAAGTAGGCAACATGTCCACATCTACTCTTTTTCTGGAAAAAATGTGTATCATTTGCTTTTTTAAAAAAGAGAGAGAATCAAGTATATATTAATTGGATGGCTTCCTTTTCACTCTACATTTTCTTACCTAAAGCCATCATTTTTTTAAAAAATGTTGCAAATGTTTAGGATTTTTTTTTTCATAAAAAGAATGTGACTGCCTTTGGATCTCTTTCAACATTGTGCAAATTCAAACTAAAGCATTCAACACATTTATTTTTGTAGGGCAGAAACATCCCAATTTTCCCATGCCATAAAAACTGTACACCAACAATGAGGGCGAGCACTAACCTGTTATGAAAAGAGGTAGAAAGATCTTGGCTTCTACTCCAATTTGTTGACATTGTCTGCTGAATCATGTGCATTACATGTGCGCAGGTGTGTGGGTGTGTGTGTGTGCGGGTGTGCATAAATGTGATGTACTGTGGCTTTTGCGGTGACAGCCAGTTAATGGAGTTGTGTGTGTCGAAATGATAATTTACAGAGCATCAGCAAAGATCATGGTTTTTGTTTGCAGTTTCTTCCTAAAGAATCAAGAAACCATAGTACTGAATCACTAATAATCCCCAAAGAAGGCTTAAAATACAATCTAAAATACATGGAAGTTTTGGAAAGGATAATGTTAACAGGTGGAATTCATGAGCAACATGATCCAAAGTTATCTTTGGTGCTTGCATACTAAAACAAAATAAAGATGGGATGGGGCGGTAAGTGACTGATAGGAAATATATGTTACAAAGCAATGTAGCATACAATGTAAATTTAATAATTAAAATGGATTTATGGCTCTTTATTTTGCCTCCCATAGCCTATTCCCTTTCTATGGGCCTTGCTCAGCAAGATTTTTGTGAAGTATGCCACTTGTTGCTAGCCACATAAAAACAAATAATTAGCAGGGAGTTTGAAACAAAAACCCCTATTTTTGCCTGGTGATTTGGCCACAGCATGTTACTCTGTGACTTCTGTATCATCTGGTGGTGTGGGGTGGGGGAAAGTCTATAACACCAGTATTATAATAACTGGAGCCATGTAACTGAACTCTCTTATATAAGCATGTTTAAATTATGAAACATAACTTGACCTCTGAGCTATAGAGATTTCTTCTTTTGCAATGGCTGTGAGAATGGTCACCACATACCTGCTGCACCATGCTGTCCAACCTTTTCTTCTCCCAATCTGTGCTAGCACAGGCAGGCAGCCCCAGGGACATTGGGATCAAATTACAATATGGCCAAATGATATCATTGTCAACATTATTTGGACTGTCTGTAGCAGTCAGAAGAGGTTCTGGTTGTGTGGTACCCAGATCTGAAGTATTCCTTAGATTTGTCAAGGTTTGTTTGCTTGCCTTGGCATGAGGGAATTGGGGATGTGCACAAATCATTTTTTTAATTTCAATTTGTGCCCAAAACAAATCACCCCTGATTTGTTTTGTATCAAAATCTACCCCACCCCCCCGCAATCACTCCAGATTCGATTTGTATTTGCTTTGATTCAATTTGGATTCAGACTGATTCAAACCACATAACAAGGTACTAGCGGCACCTAATCTGGGTGCTGGGTAGGTCCCCATGGGTACCACCTACTACCCAAATTTCATGGCAGTGGGACACTTGGTTGATATTTAATGATTATTTTTAGTTTTTACTGATTTTGAACATTTCCACCATCGGAAACAATGGGGATTCTAATTTGCTATATCCTAACCCTAATGCAGATCCCTCCCTCTCTTTCTTTCTTTCTTTCTTTCTTTCTTTCTTTCTTTCTTTCTTTCTTTCTTTCTTAAAGCTAAGCTCTAGCCCTTGTAGAAGTGGAGTTATGGAGCAAAATGTGCGGTCATTATTTTTCAAGTGTTTGGATTCTTTGGTGTATAATAACTTTTCCTCATAATGAATCCCTATGAGGATTCATTGCACCCCTTCATTTCTTCTGTTCATTTTGACGGTCACTTGACTGTGCCAACTGTCAACTGCCATGTGCCAACTATACCCCACATCCCACCCCACCTGCAAGGCAGTGGGGTACTCATTTTAATTTTTAGGAATATTAAAATGTTTAGAAGCTTTGGTGTCTAATAACTTTTCTTCATAAGGAATCCCTATGAGGATTCATTATATGGCTTCATTTCTTCTTTTCATTTTGAGTATCAGTGGACAGTGCCAGCTGTCAACTGCCATGTGTCAACTACTGAGCCATGTATCAAGCCCTGAGCCTTTTTGGAAGGGTGGCATACAAATAAAATAAATAAAATAAAATAAAATAAAATAAAATACACCGCCCCCGCGCACACACACACACACACACACACACACACTGGGGTACTCAGTTTATTTTTCTGGTATTTTTGAAGTGTTTAGATTTTTTGGGGTCTTCATTACACACCACCATTTCTTCTGTTCATTTTGACCCCACTGCTTTGCCCATGGGGTGGGGAATTAGTGGCATCCCATATTCCAACTAGCCCCCAACCCACAAGCCACCGGGTATATATATTTATATTTTAGGAATTTTTGAGGTGTTTAGACTCTTTGGTGTGTAATGAATCCTCATTGGGATTCATTATGAGGAAAGGTTATTAGACACCAAAGAGCCTAAACACTTGAAAAAAAATCCAAGCGCATCAACTGAGTAGTACCCCACTGCCTTGCAGATGGGAGTGGGGTACAGTAGACACTGTCAAAAAGACAGTCAAAATGATTAGAAGAAATGAAGGTGTGTAATGAATCCTCATAGGGATTCCTTAAAGGAAAGTTATTATACACCAAAGAATCCAAACACTTGAAAAATAGTGACCACACATTTTGCTCCATAACTCCACTTCTACAAGGGCTAGAGCTTACCTTTTTTAAAAAAATGAAAGCTGGGAATCTGGAGGAATTAATAAGAGGGATCTGAATCATGAATCACAATGGACCACAGGGGTGATTTGTTTTGTCTCCAAATCACCTGAATCAGCTAGATTCGGGTACAAATCAATTTGTACCCAAATCATTTTGCACATCCCTAGAGGGAATTGCATCAGCCCAGAAGGTCTGTTGGTCACATTGTAAAGAACCAAATGAAAATAACATTTCCAAACAATACTGATGCTGTGTTGGGACTGAAGTTGGTAAGAACTTCATGGAAGGAAGTTTCCAACTCATTCATGTATGTATGTATTGTTAGATTTTTATATCGCCTTTCATTAAAGCAACCTCAAGGCGGTTTACAAAACATTTAAACAATATAAAACTATAAAACAGTTACACAGTAAAAATATTAAGTTGGAATATAAAAATACAAATCTAATTTATCATATTTTTATACTGCTTGAGATGTACATCTCTAGGTGGTGTGCACAATTTAAAATATTTTAAAGTCAACACAGATTAAAATACATGACACAATAAAAACAATAGCATAAAACAGTTAGTAAAACAAATTATTAAAATTGATTCTAATTCAAAGCCTGCAAGAACAGGAGAGTCTTGAGGGTCTTCCTGAAAACAGAGGAGTTGTGCTTATTTCAGCAGGGAGCATATTCCTAAGCCCCGGGGCAGCCACAGAGAAAGCCCAGTCCTGTGCTGCCACCAAACGAGACAGTGGCAACTGTAACCAGACCTTTCCAGAAGATCGTAACCGGCGGCAGGGTTTATGACAAAGGAGGCGTTCTCTTAAATAGCCTGGACCCAAGCTGTTAGGGGCTTTATAGGTAATAACCAGCACTATGTATTTCACCTAGAAACATATTCACAATGATATGAAAGGAACAGTGATGAGAAGAAATCTATCAAATGCACAAGTTGCAGTGTTCTCTTTTTGTTAGCATTTATTCCCTGATATAAAATATGTTTCAGGATGGTTGGAGAAGAGTCATGGCCTGTTAACAAGTGGTTTTTCTCCTTAACCAACCTAATGATAATAAAATGGTAATAGATATTGAGCTCAGTACACCTAGCTTTAAATATATAGCCCAGTTCTATAAACCCAGTTACAGCATCTTTGCCATGCCTCCACATGGGCTCAGGGTCACCACTTGCCACGGGGTTGCCAAGGACCCAGACAGGCCTTGTTCCCTTCACAATGCTTCCTTTAAAAGCACCGCCCTGTGCCCCATACAAGTCATCGGAATCTTGTTAGTCCATGCCCTCATTGAGTTCTGGCCCCTCATCACTGGCCAGCTGGTTATAGAACCCCCGGCACTCGGGGCAAGTCTTGCAAAATCTCAGCCTGAAATCTTGCGGGACCTCCCCAAGCTGCCACAAGATGTCCTCACCAGCCCACAAGGTCTTGCTTGCAACAGAGTCTGTCTCACCATCTCCCTGCCGGGGCCAGCACAAGTGACCACAGGTAGACTTGTTGCGGTCGCTATTCCCTAACAGGGTAAGCGCTGCCTCAAAGAGTTTCTTGCCATAGTCAGCAGCCCAATCTTCCTGGCCCTCCTTCCCCACTCCCAGGGTTCCCTCACAATCTTCCTCCACCTGTCACCTGGCTTTTACAGGCATTCTCCCAGACCAGGGGTCTGGAGGCAATTCCCACCTGTGGAACTCCAGTTGATGCTGGACTACAACTCCCATCACCCCCAGCTATAATTTATAATGGCTGGAGATGATGGGAGTTGTAGTTCACCAACATCTGAGTACCACAGGTTGGGAACAACTGTCCCAGACCACTCTTTGGCCCAATGCATAGAAGGTTTCTCACCTTCTGGGCTTATATTTGCATTACATAGCAATGGGGTACACTACAACCCCAAATACTCAAGTAACAAGCCAGGCACTTAACACAGCAGTACTTCTATTCAGCCTATCTCAATTTTCTAAAACAGTTGGATCATGCATAATATGTTGGTGTTTGGGGGGGCTCTCTGATCAGTAAGAATTAACTTGGCAGAGTCAGAGTCCATGCCAGCGGTAAATCAAAGATCATTTCAGTTTATTTCAGAATTTAATAATGTATGCATTTTGTAGTATCAAATCATTTATTGTATGGCTGAACACACTGGAAGGAAAATATAGGATGGCATATGTGGTGTAAATGTAAGTGAATACATAGTAAAAAAAGAAAAGAAAAGAGGAACCAGGGTTGTAGAAATGATCTTACCTGAAGAATCCCAAACAAACGTTTTCTCTGAAAGCCTCCATTTTAGAACATAGCTTGCTAATAACCAGTACATCATTTGCCTTCTATTACCTGTACAGCATTTGCCTTTCTTGTAAAGCTCTAGAAATCACTGCTGCCTAACAATTGTTGGGGCTGTTCACATGGCCACAAGTGCAGTCGGGTGGGCAGGGGGGAAGGCAGGGTTCAACCTACCTTCCTCCAAACAACTGCTCACATTCTGGGCGGCATGCAAAACATGCACCCACATGACCTGCGTTGCTGAGAGTAGCGTGGATGAATCTCCATCCTGCCCCTGGCAGCACTGGTAAACATAGGCTGGGACTCGTCGTCCCGGCCTCCGTGAATCCTACAATGCTGTGTATGACATGCATGCTGCACTGGAGGATTCCCACAAGAGACGGGCACTCTAGGTGCCCATCTCTGTGTGCGGCCAGGCTAGTAATAGCCTGGTTTGCACATGAGCAGGTAGCCAGGGGTAAGGGAGAACTCAGCTAACAGCTGGGCTTCAAAGCTGGACTAGGTGGTGCTGGCTCACCAGGATCGGGCCCAATCCCAGCGGTTCTCATGCGCAGCGTAACCTGGGCTAGGCTGTGCATGGGAACAGCTTCATTGTATTGTACTAGGAGCCATTCACACATTAGCTTGTTTTCACATAATGACAGCAGTTACTGTGTTGTCTGATAGGCTCATTATATATTGGCTCTTGCCATGATTGTTAGTTATACAGTAACCATCAATGGAGAGTATAGCTGTGATGAACTTATAACCATGCAAAATTGAAATCAGTGGATTGTCTAAGTACATTTAAGTGATATCAGCATGAACAACAAATTGCAAGTGTTGATCATTATGCAATAATGGATAGATTGTATTGTAAAAGTGCCATACTACTTGTAGAGCTCAAATGAATTTGAAACATAAAATTTGAGTTGCTAAATACACTTTGTATCTAAAAAATATCACACAAAAAATTTCATTAGTGAGGGTTAGATTTTAGTGGTAAAACCCACATCTTGGTTGCTGTCTCTGGATCATTGCCACTGAAATTGGACAACGATGATCAACATTTTGACTGAGAGATCTGAATAGGCCACTGGAATTCAAATGACATGGTTCTGAAATATTTTGAAATTCAGCTTGATAATTTCAAATGGGTACAATGCATGGTATTTTACATGGAGGATCAAGCTTTGTTCATCACTGGGTTTGCTCAGAGTATTCAAATACAGGTCCACACATGCAAAGACATCACTTGATGACTGCCACTTGTCTTTGTGATCTGATTCCATTGAAAAAAGCCTTGCATTTGAGGTTATATGGAAGTTTCCCCTGGGAGTTATTCACACATGGCTTCATGCCACGGGGTATCTGAAGGGCAAATCTACTTCACAGCAGATTCACAGATGTCTAATTCGGGGGATTAAATTGACAGTTCACATAGGGTCGGCTGCTCTCAGCCTTCCATCCTTCCGAGGTCGGTAAAATGAGTACCCAGAATGTTGGGGGCAATATGCTACATCATTGTAAACCGATTAGAGAGCTCCGGCTATATAGCGGTATATAAATGTAAGTGCTATTGCTATTGCAATCCCTGCAGATCTGTTTCCTGTGCATGTTCCCACTACGTGCTCCTGTTTTTTTTATCTAACCAATCCCATCCCAGGAGGAGGTGAGAGAGCTTTTTTTTGGGGGGGGGTAGTTTGACAGCTGGCTACGGAAGACCGCAAGACCAGTTGCCAATAACAGAACACTTAACCTGAACCCTAACTCTGCCTTTGTGAGTGACTGCCTTCATCACCTCATTTCCCCCCACACCCTGGACCATTTAAGAGGTAGGGAAGTTTAAAGGAGAAATCATTGCTTTCTCTCTTTCATGAAGAAAAATGTAGCCGATGGAATCAGCTCAGACACAAAGGGCTTAGGTTACATGGAAGCTGTAGTCTCCATTCTGCACATGTAAAGCTATGTGTTTCTTATGTAAAGCTATAAGTGTTACATTCTGCATATGTAAAGCTATAGCTCAGGAATTTCTTCCTCCCCCCTCTCCTTCTGGACTCCATCCACAGAATTTCACCAATCTGCTACAACCCCTCCCCACCAGCGTTTGCAATTGCAAATCACTCTGAGCAGACCATACCCAACATAGCTGTCAAACGCCCCTTCATTGAGTTTTGGAAAATGCCGAATTACTGCCAATGGCCACTCCACACTTCACAGAGAAACTGCAGGGCATAACAGAAGCCCGGGTTTCCCCCCCCAAACCCTATGAAAATAGAAGATTTTTAAAAGCCAGATATGCTGTACTTCAGGCTAAGCCAGAATGCGCAGCCTTGATTTGGAGGGAAACAGAGTCCTGTCTGTAGTGGTCCGTGATTGCCCGTAGAGATTTCAGGGTAAATGCAGCTAATATGTGAAAGCCCTGTGTGTGAAGCCTCCTGTAGTTTTGTATCTCTTATGGTCCATTCATAAATGCATTTCACTTCTTGATACTGCAGACATCAAATGATGAAACAATCATGTGTGAACCAGCCCCCAAACAGAGGCTTCCCACATTAAATATACCAATGCACAAAATGTTAGCCTTTACCTGCAGAAATTTAAGTACTTGGCAATGAACTGGTTTTTCAGTGATCATGCCTCTATTTTCTGTTTTTCTTTTGTTTGTTTGTTTTTATCTTTTCCTCAGGGGAAATCGCTCACGTCAAAGAGATTAACCAGTCTAGTGCAATCCTACTAAAAGGATCACCTTGTAGCATGGAAGCAGACTCAATCATTATACATACTTTGTAGCTCACTAATTGCCTGAAATCAGAGGACAGTAGAACAAGATGTTGCATGAGCAAGGACCTGACTTGTTTTCTTTTGTGTATATCAAGGCATTACAGACTCCAAGGGACTCGCTAACCTTTCGATGCCTCCATTTTGAAAACACTCTGCTCACTTTCGCCTTCATATCAAGCTGGATCTGTGTCTTTTTATTTTCTGCAAGCTCAAGTACAGTGAAAAAAGCTTCCGTTAGGCACAGTTTATTTACAGTTACTGTCAGTCACAAACTGGAGGAAATGTTAAAAAAAATGAATATATTAATAAATATATCTACTATGGCATCACAGCTATTGCACAAAAAATTAGCACAGAAGGCTTCATCTCACAGATGTATTCACATTGAGGAAGAAAACCTGTGTCTTTTGTCTGTTGTCTGTATATTCTATGTTAATGTTTCTTGCATTTATTTTTATACCATATTTTACGAAAAAGAGAACACCTTTTACTCCAAATGTATTAAAGTTGATCCTTTCTCTGTAAATTTGTGTATGTTTATATCGTTGTTTGATCTTTCATTAAAAATATGCAGAATCTCTTCCCGTTGGTAAGTTTAAGCTTATTGGGTGCAGCAGTAGCAAAGGGCTTTTAACCCATTTACTTTTAGGCAAACCAGATATAAACTGTTTAGAACATTGCACAGAAACTCTGCCTGTGGTCCACAGGCCTATGCCCCAGGGCAACACAGGAGTTCCCAACCTTGGGTCCCCACTTGGCCATTGTGGATGATGGGAGTTGTTGACTCCACCAACATCTGGGAACCCAAGGTTAGGAAACTCTGCACTAACAACATTTAACATGTAGGGCTCCTCCATTCATTCAACAGACCTTTGTTGGAATGCCTGAGGTGGCACCTGGGAGTTATCTAGACATGGCCTCATGCTGCGGGGCATCCAAAGAGCAAATCTGCTTTGGAGCAGATTTGCAACTGTTTAATTTGGGTGATTAGATGGGCTGTTCACATAGGGGCAGTTCTTGTCAGCGTTCCCTGCAGATCTTTTTCCTGTGTGCATTCCCACAGTTTGCTCTGGGTTTTTTCTCCCTCCAATCACATCCCAGGAGGAGGCGTGAGACACTGCCTTTTATTATTATTTTTAGTTTAGTTTAGTTTTAGTTTAGTTTAGTTTTAGTTTAGTTTAGTTTACTTTGACAGCCAGCCAGATTTTGGCAAAATTGACATGTCAAAACAACAAAACGCTTAACCCCAACCTGCCGAATTTGACCCAAATCTTTGCTGGTTTTTATAATGAACTTGCCTTTGTGAAATCATTTCTTTCTCTCTGTGATAAAGAAAAATCAGCTCAGACACAAAGGGCTCAGGTTACATTTAACCTGCAGTCTCCATTGTTAAGCTTCCACAACATCTGCATATGTAAAGCTGTGTTCCTATGGTGATCAGGCTTCAATAAGATGAAGCCGAACTTGAAAGCATAGGAAGACCATGTTTGTAAATATCCCTGGAGGTAGGGAGCTCTGTCTCTATACATCCTGTAGCTTCCCTTCTCATAGGAAATATTTGCAATTAGGGCTTGAAAATCCGAGGCCCAAATATTTGTTTTAAATAACCTCAGCTTAAAAAAACAAAACAAAAAACCTTTATAACAAGCACTGCTTTGGATGAGTCTTTTGTGAAGCAAAACTACTAGTTCTGTCAGAGTATTGCTAAATGTCTAACCACTTTAACCCCAGAAACCAATATCACGATTTCCCAAATCACACGTCCATTACACAGAGGCAGCAGTTCATACAACTTGTTCTTTCCCGCCGTTCCAGCCAAGACACAATCCCTTAATTCAAGAAGCATCTGAATCAGTTGTGTGGTCAGAGTTAGACATTATTAATGGAATAATACATTTCCAAGAAAGCTATTGAGAAAGGTAGTTTAAATTGTGTACAAAAGATCTTGTCTGAAGGAAGATATTCTCCATTACTCAGTGATCAGGATATATGATCTTTACTGGTTCTTGTATGGCATCCAATAAAATAGATCACCTAAAAAGCACAGTAATAATACATTGTCTACATTGCTTTTGCCACTATTTGTAAAAAAGAATGGAAAAACAACCCAAAGTACATTCAGACCATCCAATCCTCCATACAAATTATTGGTCCATGACTTTAAAGATGCTTTAGGACATATCACATTGCATGTTGCTATATTCACAAATACCAGTTATTAATAGAAGTGTGCGAAAGAGTGCAAGACATCTTGACTTATGGATGCAATATGAAAATGTTTGGCAGAATGGAAAGGAAACATGATAAAATTGAAAGTTTAAACAACATTATTCTGGAGGAGTTCAAAAAGTGCTTTAAAAAGACACTAAAATCTCTCAAACTAATGGTTTAATTACAACCAGTTATAAAAATGAATGAATGAATGAAATGACATGAAAAAACATCTTTACCTCTGTAAAGAGAATATCTGATATTTTCTGTTACATTCCTAAACAATGCACAGTGTGTTTATAAATGATCGAATGTAGAATTCAATCAGTGCTTAAGGACACTGATTTCAGTGGCTGACATACTTGCTCAATTGCAGGAAAATAGCTGGGGGGGAATATTAACTGACTCCCATTTTGATAACATCACAGCTCTACTGACACCTAAGGACAATTCCTCACCGAAGAAAGATGCCCAAACCAAGTTTGGTAAAGATACTTTTGGTGTCAGTGTAAACAGTTCCCCAGAGCAAGAGACCAAGCGACTCCCTGATCAAGATACAGTATCATCCAGGATAATAACTCCACTGGACAACGAGTGTTGTAATAGATCTTTGCAGAGAACATCTGAAGCAACTGGACAGATCCAGGGACCTACTCTCATCTGAACAGGGAAACATGCTGGTTGTAGATTGAAAATTAAAGCCTTTCAGCCAGGTTGCAACACTTGTGTGGAATGTGGCTGGCTTAAGGTCTAAAATTACTGACCCTGATTTTATGTCCTTTATCACCAAGCATGAGATACTGATAATGCAAGAAACTTAGTTGACAGAAGATATTTCTCTTTCTGGTTATATATCGATTTCACTAAATGCTATAAGAACTGCACGCAGAGGTAGACGTAGTGGTGGTTTAGCAGTTTTGGTCTCCACAGCGCTGACTTCACAATTGTCCCTGCTTACTAAGTTGGACCCCTATGCCCTTGCTACCCAACTTAATATTAGGAGCTGTAAACTGATATTGATTAATATCTATATACCGCCAATGAGTTCAAGTACATAGGTGACAGAGACATGGGCTAAAGTGGAAACCTTCATTGCAGACATGTTAATAGTGCATCATGATTCCTATCTGATTATTGCTGGTGATTTTAATGCCCGGTTGGGGAAGAATGATGAGGCAGTTTTTGCAAAATATAATTCCTACCCGGCAATGCCACCAACCCCTTCTCCCTTACTTATAAGGCAGTCAAAGGATGCTATAATTAACTCCTCAGGTCTGAATTTATTATCAACTCTCCATAAATTGGATCTACTCTTGCTCAATGGCGCGATGCAACCGGACTATCCTGCAGAGTATACGCACTGGTCAGATCCAAATCCTTCATTAATTGATTATGTTGCTGTAAGAAGAAATTTAGCACCATGGGTGGGGTACTTTCAAGTGATACCCCGCCTGGAAAGTGACAATTTTCCATTGATGCTGAATATAACATTAAGAGGGAGAATTTCTTTGGACTGTGAACGGGCTTTAGGTATACCAAAGGGAAATGCCCCACAAAGGGCAAAATGGACAGTTGGGCAGGTTATGAGCCTCCCTGATTTACTTAACTCCTCAAAAGCCCAGTATTTACAGAACGTTATTATTCAAGGGACATCTGTGCCCAATGGTAACTGCTTGCTAGATCATTATGATAGTCTCCTAACCTTAATACATCCAATGCTCATTAACACTATTCCAAAAACCGGACAGAAAGCTTTTTCTTGTCCCTGGTTTGATAGAGATTGTCGAGAGGCAAAAGGTATGATAATAAAGACACTTGATAGATACAAGAATGATTCAACTAAGTTCAATGTACAGGGTTTATTAATAGTGAGGAGGCAATATAAGAGGCTGTTAAAAGAAAAGAAATCTCAATGGATGATACAGAGAGGGAAGGAGTTAATAGAAGCATCCAAATTGAAAAATCAAAGCACCTTTTGGCGCTTGGTAGCACCTTCATTGGGAAGAGCTCCCTCTTTACCTGATTGTATAATTCTGGCTAATAAATGGGGACATCATTTTTATGAGATGTACAGACAAAATGATGCCACAGTGGTGAATGTTGAGGCATATACAACTGAACTCCCGAAATGGGGCCTGGTCTCCTGCTTGGAAGTAGAAGGTCTTGTGAGACAATTTAAAAAGGGTAGAACCCCTGGAATCAATTATATTACTATAGAGATGATTCTGTCTAACTTAGACTGGTGGGTTCCAGTTTTAGCTTCATTGTTCATGTATATAGATAATATGGCAAAAATTACACCCCATTGGGGAATGGCGATAATAGTCCCAATATATAAAAAAGGTAGACCGAGTGAACCCGCCAATTATAGACCTATAAGTCTCCTGAGTGTGATTCGTAAAATATATGCTAAACACTTAGCGATTAAGCTGGTGGACTGGACTGAGGATAAGAATATTCTTGCAGTTGAAGAGGCTGGCTTTCGAGCAGATTGCTCTACCACGGAACATGCTCTGACCCTCCATTATCTTGTTGAAAAATATACGGCTAATTCGGGTGTTGCACTTTATACTGCATTCATAGACCAGAAATCGGCGTTTGACTCCATCTCAAGAAACAGGCTCTGGCAAAAACTAATAGATTTGGAAATTGATAAGATATTATTACTATTAATTTATAAGCTATATGAGCAGTCTCGATTGTGGGTCCGTTGTAATCAGTATGGTTATTTATCGTCAGATGTTCCAACTAGTAGAGGAGTAAGGCAAGGCTGCATTTTGGCACCTACTTTATTTAACATCTATATCAACTCAGTGGTGATCTGTTTATCCGACATGTCTGTGCACCCACCAAGATTGGCACAGAAATATATGGCAGTCCTGCTGTATGCAGACAATATGATCCTTTTTATCTCAGATGCCCATAGGACTACGTCAAGCATTGGCACAATTAAGTTTATTTTGTAACAGTTTTGGTGTTTGCTAAATGGCCGAAGAGATATACTTGGCACATGAACAGGAACACAATTGAACAATTTAAATCTTATAAATACTTAGGTGTCGTATTCCATTCATCTGGCTCCCGTATTGCGCATCAAAAACATATTATTCAGAGCACTCAATTATCAATTAATCTAATTAAATCATTTGATTTTTCACAGGGAGCTTCATACATCCCTGTTGCAATAAAACTATTACTTGCCAAAGTGTATCCTCAGATTATGTATGTGCACAATTGGGCCCATTTAGTAATTTTGCTCCACTAGAAACACTTCAAACAAAGTTCATAAGAACTATATTACAGCTGCCATACTGTGTTTCAAATACTTTTCATTAGAAGGGAGGTGGGTTTGGTTAGATTCGAATCATGTTATTGGAGAGCTATTATACTTTACTGGTTAAAACTGGTATTCACAAAAGTCGGCTTAGTACATTTAATTTTGGAAGACTCTTTTAAGTCCAAATGGAAATTGGAAATTACAAAAAAGTTATTACTATACAGATTCTCTCAAGATGATTGTATTAGATTTGGTTTCGACCAGGCTAGAAGAACAATTGTGCAACGTATCCATGATGTGGAGTTGCAGATGGAACATGCAAAGTTATTGAGTAACATTTACAAAGGAAGTCAGAGCATCGAGCTCAAGCCTGCTACATATTTAAATAGCATTCTAATTCCAAAGTTTAGACAAGCTTTAACACTTGCCCATGTAAATGCTCTCCCAACAGCTGTGCTCCATGGGAGATTCCAGGGTATATCACATGCATCAAGATTATGCCCTTGTGGATCTGGTAACGTTGAAACAACTGCTCATGTATGTTCTTCTGTATTGTGATTATTACAGAGACATAAGACGCCAACTAATTGCCCCACTTTTGATTAATTTTCCGGGTCATGGAGATGATTTTTATTTAAACTATTTGCTCACTAATCTTAATTCGGATGTTATTCATATTGTGGCCAAATATTATTATATAATATGCCAAATGCATATAAATGTAGTCTGATTTTATATGATTATCTTATTATTATTATCATTATCATTATTATTTGTTTTATATTGTTGTATTGCTGGTCTACGACCGAAATAAAGTTTTACTTACTTACTTACTTGCGCAGCCAACTGTTCATCCCAGAAGAATGCCAGCCCACTGCTTTTGTGCCAGCTAAGAGCTCATCTCCACAGCTTTCAAAAGAAGAGGCTGCTCTGTGCTGTTGCTACCACCATGGGGAATAATGGCAGTAGTGGTGCAGCAACAATGAATCTTCCATCTTTGGAAGTTGGTGTGGATGGGATCTTGGTCGGCATGGAAGCAGCAAGCTTACATTCCTCTAAGATTCCATAGTATGTCAGCCAGTGAATTTAAATCTGTGTTGGATTGTAGTCTAAACCCATAGCTATATTACAGAAGCAGCTACCAACAAAGAAATGTTTTAAATGACTTATCCTAGGTTGGGCCCCAATCTATATATATAACACACCAAGGCAAGCTCTGCCCACAATGTGCTTGACCAACCAGAGGTAACAGAACAGAAGCACCATGGTGACAGGGCAGTGGGGATTCCATATGCAGATAGAGAAGAGGAGAGGGTAGGGGGTGAGTAAGTGTGGTGGGGGCAAGTGAGTGAGCAGGTGGGGAAGGGGCAAGCAAGTGAATGGGCAGGGGTGAGCAAGTGAGTGGGGAGGGGGCGAGCGAGCAAGTTGTGGGGAAGGCTGAACAGTAGGGAGAAGTGAGCAGTGGGGAGGGGCGAGTGAGTGAATGGTGGAGAGGGGGCGAGTGAATGAGTGGGCAGGGAGTGGGCAAGCAAGTGAGCAGAGAGGGAGAGAGCAAGTGAGCAGGGACGGGTGAGCAAGCAATTGAGTGGTGGGGAGAGGGCAAGTGAGTGAGCAAATGGTGAGTGGTGGGGAGGGAGCAAGTAAGAGAGCAAGCAGTGGGGATGGAGTGAGTGAGCTAGTGTGTGGCAGGGAGGGGGCAAGTGAGCAATCATGCAGCAGGGAGGGGGGAAAGAGAGTGGCGGGGAGGGGTGAGTGAGAGAGTGAGTGAGCAGGGGGTGGGAGAGAGCAGTGGGGAGGGGTGAGTGAGCAAGCTGAGCAGTGGGGAGGGGGCGAGTGAGTGAGCGTGCAGTGGGGAGGGGGCAAAAGAACAAGTGGCAGGGAGGGGTGAGTGAGAGAGTGAGTGAGCAGGGGGTGGGAGAGAGAGCAGTGGGGAGGGGGTGAGTGAGCAAGTGAGCAGGGAGTGAGCAAGTGAGTGGCAGGGAGGGGTGAGTGAGCGAGCAAGTGGTGGGGAGCAGGTGAATGCGAGTGGGTGGCTCTCATTGCTCAGTGACACTGAGCAATAAAGCAGGGGCTGTGGCGGGGGGCAAGGAGAGCAACAAAGTCCTAGCACACAGGTGACCTGTGTGGGTTTAGCTAGTATTACTTATTGGTGGAACTTCTATGACTTTAACAGCTGCATATCAGGCAGAAGTCAACAGTTTAAACTTTCCATGTTTACTTGATGCAGTGATAGGGGAAGCTGCGTGTTGATTTCTGCCTCTAATTATGCAGAAGGTGCAGGGAAACCTCTGTTCATGAAAAAATGGGTTGACACTAATGAAAACGTCAGACTTTCCAGTGACTTTCCAGTAGCAGATCCTACAAAAACTGCTGCCTTCGCCTATCAGTTAACTGCCATTGGCATCACTGTCATAATCAATTCATATCAACAGCACAGTGACTTTGAGGTTGTTGTTGTTGTTTTTGTTACAGGAGAATAATATGCCCAGCTTTTTATTATAAACATCACAATGGCATGTATCCAGTTATTTCTAAATGCAGAACTAGCTGAACTATCCAAGAATGTAGGTGGTTGCTTGGGAGCAACAACTGATGAAATAGCAAGTGATTCCAAAACAAACATCCCAGCATCCTCTGCAACAGTGCAAAGAATCATGGGGGCACCTATTTTATGTTGCAGTGCAACTTCCAGGGGAAGTATGCAAAATGTCAGGCCCTAACTAAAGCAACAAACTCACCAAAAGAATTAATATGTATATATTCTTATGTTGTTTTATGTGTTTATATTTATACAAACTGGTCTTGTTACCTAAGGTCTGGGAGGAATGGTATTTTCTGTGTCCCTCTCTCATCTCATGCATGGTGTCTTTTTCCTAATTTCTCCCAAATGGTTTCCTAAGTGGGATGTTTTTCTTTCCCAAATCTGTGTCTCAAGTCCTGCTGGATAAACTTCAGAGGTTCGCAGTCAACAATAGTATGTGACAATTTCCAGATGTTCAAACAATCAGAGTAATCCGAAATTCTAAAGGAAAATACTAGCAAACAAATATGGGCTGATTGTTGGAGAGGTTAAGCGGAGGGTCACATTGAAAGGTTTTGTACCACTGCAGAAACATGTTTAACACTACAGAATTCTAACAAGCTAAGAGACAAACCAACATGATGAAACTCCTAGTTTTGCTTTTGCCTTTTCATCCTAGGGAGACATTACACATCTTAACATGCAGACTTACAAATTTCACACACTGTAATATATGTATATGAAAAATCACATATATATTATCTTGTTTACACAGTCAGACAGGTGTTATTGACTGGTTTGTTTTATCCAGACATTGAGTCCTTCCCAAGGACCTGGGATGGCTGAATTTTATTGTCAATGTTGTTGCTGCTGTGTTAGATATCCGTCGCAGAATATAGGCTGTTCCCAGTAAAGCTGCTTTTTGTAATTGGCTGATGGTGATTTCTGTGGCCCCTATGGTGTTGAGGTGCTCTTCAAGGTCTTTTGGAACTGCACCCAGGGCGCCAATTACCACTGGGATTGTTTTGGTCTTTTTCTGCCACAGCCTTTCAATTTCAATTTGTAGATCTTTGTATTTGGTGATTTTTTCTATTTCTTTTTCTTCTATTCTGCTATCCCCTGGTATTGCTATGTCAATTATTTTAACTTGTTTTTCTTTCTTCTCGACTACAGTGATATCTGGTGTATTGTGTGGCAGATGTTTGTCTGTTTGTAGTCGAAAGTCCCATAATATTTTTACATCTTCATTTTCTACCACTTTTTCAATTTTATGGTCCCACCAATTTTTGGCTACAGGTAGCTTGTAGTTTTTGCAGATGTTCCAGTGCATCATCCCTGCTACCTTATCATGCCTTTGTTTGTAGTCAGTCTGTGCGATCTTTTTACAACAGCTGATTAGGTGGTCCACTGTTTCATCTGCTTCTTTACAAAGGCGGCACTTGCTGTTTGTTGTGGATTTTTCGACTTTTGCTCTTATTGCATTTGTTCTTAGTGCCTGTTCTTGCGCAGCCAGTATTAAACCCTCTGTTTCTTTCTTCAAGTTGCCATTCTTAAGCCATTGCCAGGTCTTGCTGATGTCTGATTTTCCAGTTATATTGTGCAAATATTGACCATGCAGGGGCTTATTTCTCCATTTTTCTGCTCGGTTCTTGACTTGCTCTTTCCTGTAGGCCTGCTTTGTTTCATTGGTGTTGAATAGTTTCTCGTTATTGACCATTTTAAGTGCATCTTCTTCACTGTCCCGTATATATTCTTCAAGGCCTCTTTTCTCCTCCTCTACTGTTTGATGGACTTGCAGCATTCCTCTTCCACCTGAGCTGCGGGGGAGGTATAGCCTATCGACATCACTGCGGAGGTGCAGAGCATGATTGATGGTCATGATTTTCCTGGTCTTACAATCTAGCGTCTCTAGCTCTGCCTGGGTCCAGTCTATTATTCCTGCAGTGTATCTGATAACAGGCATAGCCCAGGTGTTTATGGCTTGTATGGTGTTCCCACCATTGAGTTTGGACTTGAGGATTTTTCTAACTCTCCTGATGTATTCACTTCCAATTTTTCTTTTAACTTCAGTGTGTGCGATGTTATCAGCCTGGAGAATGCCCAAGTATTTGTAAGGTTCCTTCTCTTCCAGGTTCTTGATCTTGCTTCCATTGGGCCATTATATTCCTTCTGTTTTTGCTATTTTTCCTCTTTTCATTTATTTACATTTATATCCTGCTCTTCCTCCAAGGAGCCCCAAGCAGTGTACTATATACTTGAGTTTCTCTTTCACAACAACCCTGTGAAGTAGGTTAGGCTGAGAGAGAAGTTACTGGCCCAGAGTCACCCAGCTAGTTTCATGGCTGAATGGGGATTTGAACTCGGGTCTCCTCGGTCCTAGTCCAGCACTCTAACCACTACACCACGCTATTATATGAGAACATGCACCAGAGAGTCAATACTGGCTGCGTGTAAGGAAGCAAACTCGTTTTGGATACTGTAGAATGTATGAAAGAGAGCTTGAATAGAGCATTACTCTGCCAAAGTTTTCACTTCACCATCTTCCTTGGTGAGCATAGTCCTCCCTTTTCCATTGTGTCTCTCTTACATGTATCTGCTGAATGTATTTGTGAGTGAAAATTTGCATCTTTATGTATGTTGCGGATCACTTCTAAGCCCTATGTGGCAGTAGACTCCAAACTCCAGGGTGCTATAGGCAGATCAAATAACTGTTCCTGCCAAATATGCATGATGCTATTTGTTTTCTGTGGAACCGACAGGTACATGCAGAACCCAACCCAGTGACACAGCCAACTGCCTCCCAATCCCACTCTTTCTCTTTCATTCCCCTTTTACTGTTCCTGTTGCTTTTTGCCCTGTCCTGTCATTTGGGTAGCAGCAGACAGCAGCTGCTGAGCCACTCTGTTCAGCCCCACAGAGATTGGACGCTTTATGTTGCACTCTGTATGTATGTATGATCTGTTAACATGCTGAGGCTGCCATTTTGCTCCCCTTACCCCTCCCCACCTTTTTGGTCCTAGCATTTTTAATACTCATACTATCAATTCGTTCTGTCTTTCTTTCTTTGCAAGTTTATTTCTTTGCTATATAAATCTCTCTTACACATTCCGATTTATCTCTTTTACTTCCCTTTTTTCATTTTTTGTTGTCTTCCTTAACCTCAGCAGTACTCACCCTAATCTAACATCCAGTAAAATCTCTCTCTTTAGTTATGCCCAATTTCTTGTGCAACTTTCCTTCTCCTAGTTGGCTGCATTCACATTCTTATTTATAGAGCCTTTTTTTTTTACATCCACCAGAACGACTTAATTATTTAAACAGTGGAAAAAATAATTGTAATGTTAATTGAAAACAACTCTTCAACAAAAGATGTAACGGAGGTCCCAGTAGACAGTCTGGATCTCATTTGATTTCATCTGCATCCATCAGCATGGATGGTTAAAAATTTTAAAAGGCACTTTCTAAGGAGGAGTTTCAGCCAGCCGTACATGTATCTTTACACAGTCACAAAATCTGAGAAGGCCTTTGATATGACATTGACAAATAAGTTGACCACTACTTCTTCCTCTTTTGTAATCCATGGAGCAAGTATACAGTTGATGGTGAATGCAAGACAGCATTTTATTCCCTCAGGGATCCTCTCCACATCATCTGGAAAGAAAATTTCATTCTCCACACATACTGAAGCCTTATCGTATGGTTACTGTGCTGCAGACACTATATTGTCCTCAGATGTGTCTGCAGATAAGTAACTGTGTCCTCCTGTAACCAAACTCTGTACACAGATGCTGTAGTGACTCTTACTGAGAAACCTTGAAAGGTCGCTTGGAAATATAGGAGATGTTGCAAAAAGTTCCATTAAGAAACATTCTGTCATCACTTTAACTGACTACAACTGGGCCAGAGAGAGAGAGGTAAGTACCTGAAGAAACAGGCAATGCTGCAGCACAATCTGGTCAAGCAAAGTAAAGGGGCAAGCATAGAGAAACTCAAAGAGAGAGGAGGGCTGAGAACTTGGGAGAGTGTTTAGGTCTTTGCTAGATGAGGCTGAGATTGTCTGGAATGAAATGCCATGCTCAGTTGGGATGGCAGCCACACCCACAGGGAGCTTGAGGCACTACAGCCTTGCACACTTCTTATGTTGACATGTACTGGTGAGATTTGGCAGTGAGAGCAAACATCTTTGATGCATGAACATCTCAGTGCCAGGCTGGTCCAAAATATTTAATTTCCAGCTACCAGATGTAACCAGAGAATCTTAGCCCACAAGTAGATCAACATCAGTTGCAGATCACAAAAGTGAGTTGTATCTATATGGAAGGTTGTAAGTACTTCTAAGAATGCTCTCTCATACTCAGATGGAAACTCAAATGGCCCTAGTTAATGAGTATGATAGTCTCCTTGGAAACAATGGGAGATAAACATTGTTCTCTAGGGCAAAAGTTTGAGAGAGGCCTTGTCTATTCAGTGGCTAGAAAAAGGCACTCTACTCTTGCTTAGTGGCACTGTCCTTTATTACAGCTGATTCACATGCTCTAGGATTATTGAGTCCTGGGCAGGGCCGGATTAAGTTAGTGTGGGGCCTGTAGCATATGTTATGAAGGGGCCCCAAATTTAAAAAAATGCACATAAATATTAAAACATAAATTATTTACTTGCATAGTAAAGTAATTCAATTTTTTCATTTGCCTAGTGCCCCCCCACCAACCACCCCATGCCTCCACTCAGCTGAGCCAGCCAGTCAACAAACTTTGCAAAACGCACACACACACACACACTTTTGTGACTCCTGACCATGGGTTCTCCTTTGGAGTTATTTTCACAAAGAGAAAGGGGGTGGGGAATAAAACTCCGAATGTTTAAATTAAAAGGTTCTCAGGAATTCTGTACTTTGAGAAATCTGAACCTATTAGCAATTTTGGAACACAACAGTGGATGTTTGATTCCAATGTGTGCAGAACATATTGGATCCCAGCAGCCATCACATTAAAAGGGCCATTTGACAATATTAAGAATATATGTTTAACCTCTTGTGCAAGCCTGACAGGAAAGCAGATGTATATTTAAAATAGTTGATGCGTTGCAAATGAATGTGATTATGATGAGGTGCATTAGCAACTTCCATGAAAACAGAAGTATCCAAAAGACAATCTTTTGACAGGAGGCACAGCCTCTTTCAATCTAAATTACACTAACATGCTTAATATTAAAAGGAGGAAATGCACAAATCATTCAGTGCAACCCTAAGCATGTTTACTCAGAAGTAAGTCCCACTGAACTCAATGAGCCTTACTCTCTAGTAAGTGTGCTTAGGTTTGCAGCCTCCGTTTATCTTTGGACAATTTCAACGGGCATCCCAATGTAAAGCTAATGAAGTTGGCAACGCAGCAGTAGTTATTTCAGTTCTAGAGGAGAGGAAAGGAGCTCACCTTAAATTTGGCAGCCAGTTCCTTGAAAAGCAATGATCACAAATTCCCTCCCAACAGCACTAGATACTAAAGGAGGATATAAGTGACCTTACCCAACAAGACCGTGATATAAGCTCCCCTCAACTGATCCACTAAACTTTGAGACTCCTCTTGCCGCGCATCTGAGTTACTTCTGGCTTTCTTTTTCCTCTTAAAGGTACACATTCTCATTGTTTATCTTTACCCTCTCCCAGTCAGTCGGAAAACGCTGGCAACATTCAACTAGCATCTTCTTTAGATTCCTTTCTTCCGCCCGGCATAAGTTAGTTTTTTTTTAATCTAAACTGCTTTTATTTCTTTTACTCTCTCTGTGTGTATGTTTTTAAAAACTTTTACAGATAAACAAATAAAGACCAACTCCCTGGCGATTAAGTTATCTTTGAGACCCCTTTGCAAGCTATCTGTTCCTATTGTTGTTCTTACTGCTCCCTCCACTTAACATAATAGATAACCCAATCAACACCATGATGCCAGGAAGACCTTGCTTAAATGCCCTCAAGCAAGGCGAGAGAATGGGCAGCAGCATGCAATGAGGAGAGTCAGAGAACACCAATTAGAGATCAAAAGAAGGGGCAGACGTTCAAGCCAGGCATGCGGGGCCTGAGAAAACGCGGGGCCTGTAGCAAATGCTACATTTGCTACTATGTTAATCCGCCCCTGGTCCTGGGAAGTAAAACAAAACAAAACAAAAGCCTATGGTTCATCTCAAGGAACCTCTGTTTCAAATTCTGCTCTGTGTATAAAAACAGACATGTGAACCAGGCCCCACATTATTGAGTGATAATTGCATTTAATACATAATTATTGACATGATGAGGGAAATTACTCAAAGCAGTCCCATTTGAAATTAAACAAACAAGTTAGGCATTGCTTAACTTGTCTTTTTAATTTCAGTGGCTCTGCTTTGAGTAATTTTCCTCATCATGTCAGCCAATGTATGCAGTGTGTGAGCATACAGTACTTTCAGTCAGCAATTGAAAAAGGTCAAATGTCTGGTACGGTGTAGATTAGAACTGAATATGTATGTGCACCAGGAACAAACATGCTTTGATTTTTTAAAATCTGTTTGATTATTATTATTTATTTAATTTATATACCGCCTCACTCCAAAGGTTCTTGGCGGCTAGAGCCCTTGGAGTCTAGCTTTTGGAATATGAGCTTGAGTATATTTTGTGACTAATCATTGATTTGATACAAACATGTTTCTCTCCAGCATGTGCTAGAAGCTGGTTACTACAGCAGATGGCAGCATTGGGTTATTTGACTTCCTGTATCAAGATATTCTCCCCACCCCCACCCCAAGAATACAGTACTTATCAGAATGATAATTTAAATATATATATATATTAGTACTTGCACATTCGCTGTCTCCCCTTCTGACTTTTTAGGTTTCATTAAAAATTGATTGTCACATGAAAACATGGCAAAGGGGAGCCTACACATCAGGGGCAATGGGAAAACATAATTTATATTGTGTGAAGATATCATATCTGTTGTATAACTATATTTCTCACCCTGTGAAACCTATGGGGCTACTGCTATTTTAACTTTTAGAAAGACAGCTAAGGGCCTTAAAAAATTCTCTGGGACATCTGAGGGCTGAGGAAGGTCAGGGCTATCCTAGCCGGTTTTCCTGCTGATGTTTTTAGGATTTTTGGGAAGGTTTGATATATTTAATTGTTTTAAAGTGTGTAGTTTATAATTGATTTCATACTGTTATCTATATTGGGGGCTCTTTGAGTCAAAGGCAGGCTGTAAATGAAATTAATCAATTAAATAAAAATAAATATCATATGAAAAGAAGAACTCTGATGTGGTCTAACATGATCCAAGGAAGAAAGAACTGACATGAGACTGTGGCACCATCTACAGTACCTGATGTGAGAGTTCTGAAGGGCTGATTTCTATGAGTGCTAAAGAACTCCTGAGTAACACTTTTAAATGCCACTTCATCAACGTAATAAGCTTTGCAAGACACTCTGGGGACTTGTTAACTGACAGCAATAGACCAAAATACTGAAGAGCTATTCCACATCACTTGAAGTCTGTGCTTGTTCCTCATTGCCTTATTACATAATCAAAGGTGCGTGTTGCTTAACATATACAGCAAACTCATCTTAATACAACAGCAAGCTAAACCCTCTGGCTCAAATATCTTAAATACTTTGTTTTGCTTACTACCCTGACATTAACAGAACTTGTAGTTTTGTTTTGTTTTTACTCCAGATATATTTGAAAAATCTAGATGGACCTATGCATGTTACTCAGAAGTAAGTTGGACTTGGTTGAGACAGTCAAAGGAATGCTTATCAAATCTGCAGAAGACACAAAGCTGAGGGAGTGGGAGGTAGGCAATACTTAGAAGACATAATCAAGATTCAAAACCATCTGTAAAGGCTTAAATATTGGACCACCAACAAGACAAAGTTCTACAAAGACAAAAGTTCTGCATTTAGGGAGGAAACATCAAATGTATAAGTACAGAATGAGGGAGACCTGACAGAGGGATTGTGTTGATATCACAAGAAGGAATTGTTCCACTCGAGTCTGTGCTGACCAGACCTCACTTGGAATACTTATCCAATTCTGGCCACTGCAGGGACACTGATGTGCCAGAACATGTTCAGAGAAGGGCAATAAAGATGGTGAGGGATCTGGAACCAAGTCCTATCAGGGACAGTTAAAGGAGCTGGGTATCTTTATACCCAATGCTGTCACACTGATGGAGTAGATTTGTTCACCGATGCTCCTTAGGCAGGACTAGAACCAAAGGGCTGAAATTATAAGAAAGCAGATTTAGGCTAGATATTAGGAAGAATTTCCTAACTGTAACACTCTGTGTTGTGCAGTGGTAGGCTCTCCTTCTCTAGATATTTTAAGGCAGATTAGACGTTCATCTATTAGGAATGCTGTCCTGTGGGTTCTCACAGTCAACAGTAGCTGCATTTATTTCCTCCTACCCACTGATTTCTGATCGTGGGAATGGGCTCCATAAGTGGATGCGAGGGAGACAGGCAGGACTTAAGTTTCTCTTCAAACTGAACTGGAATCCAAGCTGGGGACTAATGGTTTATGTTATCATGTTTTTCCTTGCATTGCAGTGAGACATAATGAGACTGCCAAGTTTGACTTCTAGAATACCTGGAATAAAGCTTGATGGCATCACTAATGTTGACCTGTTCATGTGAAGTCTCCCACTCTTGTGGGAAGTTGTCCACATGGCAGATGACAATAGCATGTGCTGCTCCATCATTACACCCTTTCAGTGCTGGAATCACAATAAATGTGTCAACAGGCCTAACAAAGAATTTTTAGCACATCACCAAAACACACTTCACAAGATTCTTTGAATGGATCCATGACTGTTAAAATGGTATAAAAGGTATATAGATTTGTACTGTACTGTTCTATTAGTACTCTCATAGGGTTTGTTCTTCTTTACTTTCAGCATTAAAAACCCCTTCTAGGTATAATGGCAATGATTTGCCGCAGCAGCTCAGAATCAACAGAGGGCTGCAGGAGCCTTGTAAATGGTCATCTGGTTGTTGGCATTAAAAACTGGGGTTGGCACCATACCAAGGATCTGAAAGGAAAGTTGGAAAATGCAGAATATTTATTAAATGTAACCCTAGACATTTATGATGGAATATTTTCTGCATGGAAGCATATATGCTACAGTCTGTACATATAAACATCTTTATGTGTGCTGCAAAAAATTTGTCTAGTGTGTTTTTGCAAACCACAGTTACATTTTGTACTAAGTGCATGAGAGTCAACTCATGTTTCCCACAATAGAAAATGGATCATCTTGGAACAAAATATAGAATCACTTGACCTAGAACACAAAGGTCAGTCTGTCTTTTGAAAGATATCTATCTATCTATCTATCTATCTATCTATCTATCTATCTATCTATCTATCTAAGCAAGTTTATGTTCAGGCCTCAGCTTTGTGAATCTTTTAAAAAATTCTGGTTTGTGAAATCTGTAAATATTTAAGGTGAAATTAAAAACAGACCAGTTTAAAGATGAGCCAATTTTGTTTCTCCAGTTCACTTTGATTGTGAAAATGTTTACACAATTTTCTTGACTAAAGTACAAAAAAAATATACGCACAGTCTTGGCAGCAATCTTTAAATATGATGTCATTACAAGAATGATTATACAAATGAAGATTTTCATTTTTGTACCATATCTCTGATTTAAACCAATTCAAGCACCCAATCATCTGCTAATCTTTACATTTCTAGAAACTGGTGTAGGATCATTTGTAAGGTGTTTTGTTTTTGTTTTTAAACTTGAAACAGAGGGTTGTAGCACATGTAACCTGTTGCACCGTGAGAGAGCAGACAGAACAGGTAAAAAGGTGCCAACATTTCAAAATAACAGTTAAACCAGACATAACACAGAACTGAACAGTAGAGAGGAGCAACACAATCAAAGCTTTCTTCTCAGTGGATGTCAGTGGTAGAATTCTCAACAGAAATAAAAAGTTTGTAGTAGAGAAGCAGCAGTCATATGTGGCAAGCAAAGCACCTGCTTCTTGTGTGATAAGAATACAAGATAAGATTTTTTCTCTTGTGTGATAAAAACACTCTCCAGGTAACAGGAAACCCTTTCCTTGCACTCCATTTGAAAGTACTCACTACATGGGTGATGGCCATCATATTGTAAATCTTCATGTCCTCACTCCATGATGCTGGCAGTCAGGGAAAGAACATGGAGTTTCATATTGTGATGGGCACAAAAACACACTGAGAATTCAGCAGGGTGGGGGAAATCAGTCACCGTAGGGAGACTGTTAGAGGATGCTTCCCTGTGGCAAAAGTAGCAGAAGAGTCTTAAAGATCCATCTTTTTTGCCTGGCTTTTAAGATCTAGTTTTAATTTTAATCTGGTTTAAAATTGTTTTATTTTAATTGTTTGATTATGTGTTTTTGATTTTAATATAAACCACCCTGAGCCACTTTAGGAAGGGCAGTATATAAACTGAATGGATGAATGAATGAATGAATGAATGAAACATCTGCCCTGGTGCAAATCTCAGCACAATGAAATGTTCAGAAAGAACTAAAATTTGTAAGATTATATTCAAGTGATTTTTTTTTTTTGCTTGTTTCTTTTTAAACCCTCCTCAGTCTTTCTATCTATGTGTCTCTTTTTATAACACTTCATTATTTTGGGTGGTGGTCTAATAAGGGCCATATCTGTGGTGAAATACATCAAAGACAATTTGGGGCCTTCTTTTCATTTTTCTAATGACGAACATCCCCTCTTAACCTCTGCTCCCATGCCAAGGATATAAGACACACCTTTTGCTGTCTGAAAAATACCTTTTTTCTGTATATACAGTAAGCTCAAGAGAAAGAGGGGCCCTGATTGTCACCACTAGATGGCAATGAGCAGAAATTGATTTCATTCATAGAATTATATTGGTCAACTTTTATCTGGAATGCATGTATATGGGGGTGGGGGTGGGGCGGGGAATAAGCCCACACATAAAACTGGCGTGAGTTTTCTGCCACCTTACCCCCTCAGATAATCAAATTGTTGGTTCAGTTTATCTGTTAGTTGTTGGTTAAGCTAATCCAT
Source organism: Hemicordylus capensis (assembly GCF_027244095.1). Classification (NCBI taxonomy): domain Eukaryota; kingdom Metazoa; phylum Chordata; class Lepidosauria; order Squamata; family Cordylidae; genus Hemicordylus; species Hemicordylus capensis. Next base: position 385,194,535 of record NC_069657.1, on the reverse strand, counting down.
TATTCATCAGCTCTGACCTTTGCAACAAAAGAGAAACTATATTTTGACAGTTGGTTTCCCTGTTTGGTTTATATTGAACAGACTCCAGCTCATCATAGACTTCATCAGTATGAAATGTTATTTATGTATGAGACTGCTTTGTTCTGTGTTAGATTACTTACCTTGCATCTCGCTGATATATAGCTCAACTCGCTGAGTTTATGACCCACGTTGTATGCATAAGAAAACAAGAAGAGCCCTGCTGGATCAGACCAAAGGCCCATCGAATCCTGCATCTTGCTTACTGCATTGGTCAACTAGATGCCTCTGGGAAGACCAAAAGCAGGGCTTGAAGGCAACAGCCTTCCCCTGCTGTTACTCACCAGCAGCTGGTATTTCCTATAACCATGCTGACTAACAGGCATTGGTAGAACTATCTTCCATGAATGTGTCTATTGTCTAATCTTCCTTTTAAAGCCATATGAGCTAGTTACCTTCACCACATCTTGCAGTAGTAAATCCCACATATTAGTTATGCACTGTGCAAAAAAATAATTATATTGCCTGCCTTGAATCTACCACTAGATTGACCCCAAATGAAGAATGCTTCTCACTACCCACTTCACACCATTGATTAATTTTATAAACTTCTATCATGTTCCCCCAGGTAACTACATGTGCATAGGATTAATCATGACTAAATGCACCACTGAGAGACCTTAAAGGCCAAGTTGAAGACAGATCATCCTGGAGAGAATCTATCTATGTGATCGCTAAGAGTCGACACCGACTTGACGGCACTTAATCAATCAATCAAATGAAGTCCCATTTATTTTAATTAGACTTGTATTAAAGTTTTCAGCATTGTGACCAAAGTACTTTATAACCTTCATCTGGTAAATTCTCCACTACAACCCTATGAGACAATAACCGGCCACTAGTATATCTCGCTTCATTCATGTGAAGTCATGGCTGAAGGAGACAATGGCCTAAGGTTATACCATTCATAGATGAGTGAGGAGAATTCAGATCTAGCCCTCCTCAAAATCCTGATCCAAACCCACCTTTCTGCCACTGTCTGACTCTTCTTGTATTTTAATGCATATATTTGCTACATGAAATTCATGGATATGCATGCTCAACAACGTGTGTGTGCGTGTGTGCGTGTGCGTGTGTGTGTGTTAATAGAAAAACATCAGTGCCCCCATGGTCAAATCAACAATTTTGAAAAATGCCAACTTGGTTTCTCAATTTCAGGTATTAATTTCAGAAGCTCACAATGAAGCTATATAGATGTTCATTATTTCCTAATTTCATTTATTTTGGTAAATAGCAAGTTCGTAGATATATGTCAAATGGTAAATAAGTCCCGGAATATTCAAGTACTAAAGCTGTGCAGTATAGATCAACTAAATAACTGAGATTAAGGGTTGACTCCCACTATATTTTTAATGTAATTTTTCAAATCATTCCACAAGTGGTTCCGATGTTGCACCTCTTTCTTTTATCAATTGAGAAAGAAAACATATGGACATCAGCTTTCCTAATTCATTCAGTTCAGAATGCCTATAGACATATGATGTTATAACTTTCAAGAGAATTTGAATATTATGTTCTGAACAGAGCTCTTCAATAAACGTTAATTTGCCTATATTGTAATTTTATCACAATTACAGCACTCTGGAATAAAAACTTTCAGGGTTTACTTCCTCTGTTTGGACATGTTGGCTCCGGCCAACTAGTAGTTGAGATCCAAAGAACTACACAACTAATTCTCCATAACTAATTCTCTCAAGAGGGCTTTGGGGTTCTGTTTTGATAACAGTAGATCATACCACAAACTGAAGGGGCTTCCAAAAGCAGTTGTGGTATGGTACAGGGCTCTTACTGTTTAAAGAAGAAAAATCTATAATCCCACTGCTCATGCTAATCATTGGGCATACCAAAAGCAGCTCCTTGGATTCTTGCCATTGCTTCTCTTGCCTGATTAGAAATGCAAAGTCATCTCCTAAAAACAAGGGGGAACCACCTTCAGTGCCGTAAATTTTTATCATGGTGTGAGTTCTTTGCTATTCTCATTGTTCACCAACAGTTGACATAAAAAACATACACCTGATAACATGAGCTGTGCACTAAAACACAAAAGTGAAATAAAATTGTCAGGAATCTGGTTAGCATTCCACTTTACCCACTGAAGTGGGATTCATTGAAAAAGCCTGGTATTAATGCCAGGCATAAAAGCTTTTATATAGCCATTTACTGTAGCTTTATTGCAGCAACTTAAAATACAATGCATCTGTGTACGTGCAGGATAAAAACCAAACCAAACTCTGCACCATCAACAATTGATGAAATCTACTATGTTTTTCATTCATTATAAATGATGCAGGGGTCAGCAAAGGACTCTCTTCAGAGTGTTTTGGATTTTGACTAGAAGAGAACTTGCCCCTTGTCACCTTTGTGCTTACTGCTTCACACACTTTTTTAATTTCTGCATTTAATATACAACAAATGATACACCTATTTTATATGCAGTGGGGTGAATAAAATAGGGAATTTGTGATGTTTGACTATGAGGATCATTTGGCCATAACATCAGAAAATTATTTCCTAGAAAAAGAAAAGATTCTCTTTTGGTGTTTTTGTTATACACATCTCACAAAACGGCATTTTCCCCTCACAGGATACAGGCAATGGCTAACTTTGAAATCCTTGATCTTCTTAGACAACGATTTCTCCTCTTAGATGTAAAATAAAATGTGCCGTCAGGTTGATTTTGACTCCTGGTGCCCACAGAACCTTGTGGGTTTGGGGGGGTAGAATACAGGAGGGGTTTACCATTGCCTCCTCCCGTGCATTATGAGATGATGTCTTTTAGCATCTACCTATATTGCTGCTGCCCAATATAGTACCAGCAAGCTTCTGCTTGTTAGTCAAGCATTTCCCTGCTGCGCTGCTTGACTAACAAGCAGAAGGTTGCCGGTTCAAACCCCCGCTGGTACTATATTGGGCAGCAGTGATATAGGAAGTTGTTGAAAGGCATCATCTCACACTGCACGGGAGGAGGCAATGGTAAACCCCTCCTGTATACTTCCAAAAGAAAACCACAGGGCTCTGTGGGTGCCAGGAGTCAAAATCGACTTGACGGCACACTTTACTTTTTCTTATATGTAAAAATGCTATAATTTATATAGAGCATCTCTTGAGTTGCTTTGCAGATATATCATCTCATAAATCCATATAACGACTGTGGGACAGAACAGCTAATTAAGCTAGTGAATAAGAGAATGTTGTATTTCAGAAGTGAATCTCAGAAGATCTGAAAGAAAAAAGGCGGCTCAGGGGAGAGTGTGAGGCCAGACACATTGGCGCTGATTTGTGGGGGAGGCTGAGGGGGAGCAGGTCCTGTGGTCCCATTCAAAAGGCCTTCAGGAAGCGGTGTCAGGCCCAGACCCCTTGCCTTAGCAGTTCGCCTTCAGCAACATTACTCTGGGGCTTGGGTTATAATGGTTCCAGGGAAGAAAGGGAATCCGGTGTATGGATTTAAGAGGGAATAGAACGAAGACCTGCCATTTAACCAATCCCTTCAACCTCTTCAGTATGTATATAATTTGTTTCCCCCTTTTTCTTTCATTCTTTTAACACCTGGCTGAAAAACAGTGAACTTACGGAATAAACATTAAGGCTGTTCTCATGAGCAGCCTAAGCCAGGCTAGCCCAGCCTGGATTAGGCTGCTCATGTGCAGTGTTGGGATCTGTGTGGATCCCAGCACTGCCCAACCACCTAACCTCACTTTGAAGCCTGGCCTTTAGCCAAGGTTAAGGGTGTGAGCGTGACCTTAACCCTGGCGCAGGGTTCATGTATATGCTTGGGCTGCTTACAGCTTGAGTGCACACAGAGATGGGTGCCAAGAGCACCCATCTCATGAGGGTATCTCCCAGTGCAGCATGCAATGAGTGTGATGGAGTGAGGGATATCTGGGGGCCAGGAAAACAAGTCCTGGACTTGAACATCCATGCTGCATGGAGCAGTATGGATCATCTGGGAGCACCAGCCACACTTCCAGTAGCATGTTCCAGATTGTCTGGGGGAAAGGTGAGTTGGACCCTGCCTCCCCACTACACACTGGCTCATAAGGATAGCCTTGTTATTTAAAAAACATATAACTAAAGTCCTATATTTCACCGGTGATTTTAACTATGTCCAACCATGCCTTATTACCACCTAATACAGAAGGGGTGAGAATTAAAGGTGACTTAATATAAAGGATGACTAGATATTGATGGCAGTGAAGTTGTATTAAGTGGACAGAGGAGGGTTTTAAGATAAAGAAACTCTTTACACTTTCTCTGTTGGATAAATGTGAGGCCAAGGCTTGTTGAACAGCACCAGTGAGATCATGGCTGTTTGCAGCTATTTATTTTTCCCATCATTTTGGGGGGAAAGTGTGTATGTATTTTAACTGTTTTTAACTAGTGAAAGACACATTGAGGCTGTTCTCACGACCAGCAGAACCCTGCCTGGGGCAGGCCTGGCAGGGTTAGGCTGGTTGTGATGGGATACTTGCAGATTCCTCCGCTTCTCGCCTGCCTAACCCTCTTAACCAACCTGGCTGTTATCCAAGGCTAAGGGTGCACTCACACCCTTACCCCAGCTACCAGGTATCATGTGTCTCCTCAAGCTGAATTCAGCCCTAGGAGACACAAAGACGGGCGCATAGAGTGCCCATCTGATGAGGGAATCCTCAGTGCAACACATGTGCCAAGTGTTGCATTGTGGGATGCCCAGAGGCCAGAACAAGAAGTTCCGGCCCCCTCTGCCCTGTTCCGTGCAGCTCCAAGCAGGGCTGCCCATGTTGGTGCACAGGAGGTGCACCGAAGATGACGTGCTTGGTCATCTGTGGGGCGGTAATTGCAAGCAGCCTTCCTCCCCGCAGTCTCCCTTGAACCCTTTCTCACCGATCATGAGAAAGGGCTCCTTGAACAGTTTTCAGAATGGCAGGGTAAGGCATACATGTACAAAATAAATAACAGTATGTCCTATTTTTCCTGAATAACTTTTTCCTTGTTGAAGAATATGCTTGATAGAGATGGGCCCAAACCACGATTCGAAGCAAGGTTTGAGTACTTTTAGGGAAATTAGAAAGGGAACTGTACGAAAAAGGAGAGCAGGTCCCCGCTGCCCCTTCCAGCTTCCTGCTGCAGCGGCACATATCCCAAAAAGCCGCATGTATCATCAGCACACATGGCATCCATGCATGAGAGGGTGCACCTGTTCATATCGCCATTTGCATGATTAGCATGGTGTTGCTAACCAAGCAAATGGTGCCTGCACATGCGCAGATGCCATGTGCATGCTGATGTTACACAGGGCTTCTTGGGATGCGCGCTGCTAAAGCAGGAAGCTGGAAGGGGTGGTGGAGAGCAGGTAAGCACCTGCTCTCCTTTTTTAGCCTAATTTCCAGTAGGCTTATGAGATCATCTGGCATTCTGTGTGTGTGTGTGTGTGTGTGTCCCCCTATCAACTTTGCAATGCCTGGACTAATATGAACCCAATCGGGTACAGTTGTAGGGACACATAGGGACAATTCAATGGCATAGTTTGTGATTATGTCATCCACCCTGATCCAAGATGGTGGGTGTGTAAACTTTTACACATTTTTACACATTTTAAACTTTTAGTGGGCTAACTTGTGAACCGCCTAACCGATTTGAAACACATTTGCTACAGCTGTAGGGACACATAGGGATGCCCAAATGGCATGTTGTATGATGATATCATCCACTCCAATTCAAGATGGTGGCCATGTGAACATCTGAGGCACAAGCGGGCTAATTTGTGGACTGCCTAGCCCATTTGAACCAAATTGGAATCTCTAAGCCCGGGTTAACACCAGCAGAACTCTATTGTGATCCTGATGCGTTGTTTCCTGTGGCTTTGTTGTTCCTTGCAGTATCTGTGCAGCATTTTCTGAAAGCTTTGTACCTTGCAGGTTGGTATTGCACACATTCTGCACATCTTCGTTTAATTTGTACAGCAATATTGTATACATTTGGGGTACAGGCTTATTTTTTGAAATCAGATTTGCACACAGTTGAACAAGGACCTCATCAACAAGGATCTGAATCTGTACAAAGGGTTCAGCGTGGACATTTTGGGAGGTTTTTTCTAACAACATTTCCCATCCATGTGTCAACCATACTCCGTGTCAAAGTTTGGGGAATAGTTCTGGTTAGAATAAAAAAACTCAGTTTACTGGAGAGAAACCACTCAAGATAAATGAATGAATCACTGAACATGAGAACACAAGCCTAAAACAATCCATTGAATCTTCTGTTTTATGAGCAATGAGTTGAGCATGTACTCAAGTCTCTCCCATCAGAATAAATGGGACTTAAGTGATTAACTTCTGCCCTTAGTGTTTAACTAAACTAGTCATCTGAACTGCAGCATTTGTGGTATTAAAGTTTCCCCAAACTTTATTTGCCATACATATTGAAGTACATGAAGCCCATATTTAACAAAGTTGGCATGAGAATCTTGCCACATTACATTATTGTGCAGTTGCTAATCTGTGAGGATTTGCCTATTTCCCCTGACTAGTTTTATCCTCTTGTTTTGCCTATAATTTTTTTTAAAAAATATTTTCTTCATTACAGCCTTCACATTTGCAGAAGCCAAGTTCAGTGTGGTGGGAATACTCTGATAGGAATGCTAGCTAGATTAACATCTGATCAAACCCGTGTGTGTGTGTGTATGTGTGTGTGTGTGTGTGTGTGTAGGTAGGTAGGTATTCTAGGGAGTGGAAAGGAAGTTACACAGCAGAAACTGGCATGCTATTGGAACCTGTGGACCTGTTGTATTCTGGATTTAATAGTTTTCCAAACAGCTAAAGGATGTTCAGCTAGGGTATATATGTACCCCTGGGAGTACTTTGAAGCCCATAGGAAGTATATGGAATCCTCCCAACTCACTGACATGCTGCATGATTGGCTCCTGATCAGAGGATTCTTCTTGCCAGCTGAGTCAACTGTTGAGGGAAGGGTGGGCTGAACCTGAGCCCCTTAGTCAATCATGAAGAGAAGAGGAAGTGGGAAGGGCAGAGCTAGACCAGGCTAAAGGTATGTTCTGGAGCCCTGACCATCAAGTTCCAGAGTGTGGGAGAAGGAAGGAAGCCACCATGTGGAGTTAGACATAGTTATCTTTATTTCTGGCTGATTCCAGGGCAGATTCATGGGAATCAAAATTTGACAAGATTTACCTGGCTCACAAGTAAGAGATCACAAATCTTGGGTGTTTGTATGTATGTATGTATGTATGTATGTATGTATGTATGTAGGGAGAGAGAGAGAATATTAGCTGAAGCTTTGAGACAGAAGCTTGTTTAAAAAGAGATTGAAAACCCCTTCCCCAGCTTTTCATATATCGTTTCTGTGTTGGAGTTGCCTCCTCTGGATAGCTCTTTTATTGACACAGTGAACTAGTGGCTTAGGGCCAGGGTTTGGGATAAATAGTACCTGATGTGAAATTAAAAGCAGAATATGTACAGTACAGAGAGCTATTTCCATATTATCCAAGTTCCTAGAGGATGAACCCATTTACTCATATAACCCACTGAAACTACTGGTGCTGTTGGGCTTGCCTGTGGGCTTCCAAAGGCATCTGGTGGACCACTGTGTGAACCAGGATTCTAGACTAGATACTGTAGGCCTTGAGCCTGATCCAACAGGGCTGTTCTTATGTTCTTATTCCAACCTCAGAGGATGGGGGAGTGCATTGCTTGTGAGGATGTTTAGTGTCAACATATGCCCTTAGGAAATTTTATGATCGAAACATTCTGCCCATTAGTGGTTTTCCTCTTTGTAAGTAGTGACTCTGCTAGAGATCTGCTAGAGCCAAAATCCAGATCCAAAATTCTTCATAGCTTGGGTCATGGAAATTTGTTCTGTGATGTCTAATTCTAATACTTCTCAAGCACAAAGTTAAATAATATGTTTAATTAGAATTAGGCCATGTTCTTTGAAACAGTTGAAGACTTATGTCAATAATATTTCTTTGTAGTATTCCTTCCTCTAGAACAGCACAAGGCCTGTATGTCTTACACGTGATGGCTTTATGTGCTTTTGGAAGTTTTAGATCTTTGATAATGGATAAAGCCATTTGATGGCATTAAGAGCTCCATGATACTTTAAAAAAAAAATACAATAGCTTCCATGTCCTGGGTTTTGCTAAGTTACATATTGATTAATGTCATTGTTGTTGTTGTTTTTAAACCCACACAATTCACAGGTTCACTGAAGCCAAGTTGTCAGTGTGAATTGCCTCCTTAGAAGATGTCAAGCTTTTTTAGCACAATATTCTGGGATCACCTATGTTACAAAATCCAAATGTTGTGCAAAGTTGAGCTTTAAAACACAAAGAGCTTTAAATCACAAAGGATCCAAATAACTGTGATTGCAACTAGGAAAATAGCCATTACTACTGTTCTGCAAAATCCATGTGTAAGAGTTTGCCGAATGTATGCAAAGAATAAACAGGTTTTATAGCAGTTCCATGCAACACTCTAATGCCAGGTGTAAAACAGCCCTTCTATAAGGCTTCAGTTCATACAAAAGGATATCCAGTCCAATGTTATGAAAAGCAACCAAAGGTCATCTGCCATTATAAAGACTAACACGTTGATTGTGGACCGCCTTGAAATTGTTTTAAAGAAAGGTGGTATACAAATTTAACAATAAATAAATGTAACCATAACATTGTGTCATAAACAAGCATAGATCACAGCCTACTTTATTGGACGCATGAAGAATTAAAGCTGGCCAAATATGGGACATTACAAAAAAATGTGTTTCTATGGGCACCAGTGGGCAGTGACTCCAAAGAATACAATTCATACTCAAAGGTTTCATTCACATGCACATGTGCAAACACGTGCGCACACACAGACCCCTCCCGCAATCTTCTCCTGTAGTTATTTTCTGGTGGACTGGTACATTAGCTTCTTCATTCTAATGGTCCAAATGAAAAAGTGTACAGTCTAAAGCTCCTTTTCAGCTGGGAACACATAGGGCAAACAAAGGGGTCAATCAATTCCTACTAGCATTACATAGTTTTCTTCCCAAAACACACCAAAGGGGTGTTTTTATTTTCTTCCTGTTGAAAAATATGAGATCATGAATGAAGGGATTTTAATTTCTAAGGGAGTCACTCCACTGTGCTGGGAGTGGGGAAAGATGTGTACACATGACCTTGTTGTATGTGTTGAGGCCATTGGATGAAATTAGCTTAAAAAAGAAATCTCATGAATAAATGCTAACTAGCTTATCCTCACCATGCCTAAGCAACATAATTGGGCAAACACACATTGTGGACATCTACTTATCTCAGACAACAGAGAGAACCCCCACAATCCTTATGAACATTGACACTCTCCCTCTACTCAATGCTTAGAACTTTCCTGCCTGCTACAGCTTCTCCCTTAATATCTGTGTTATGTGTGGAACCACTGAAAAACAATAGGGAAGTCTGGTCTTGCTTTGAGTGGCTCTGCATCCACACTAGAGAATGCATCTGCTGTTAATGCAGTCACACCACAAACAGATGGAACTGGAAGGACAGATCATCTTGACTTATGCTGAAACTTATAATGACTAACGATGAAGTTCATTTGCTAACTCTGATTTTGAAAGTGGGTTCTTGAAGTTAACAGAGATAATTCTCAAATCAAGTACTGGTTATTCCAAAGTACTTTCACTAAAATCCTAGTGAAGTGCAGTACAGTATTATAAGAGTGGATGCTGAATCAAAACAAAAATAAGAGTTTTCATTTTAATTTTTGTCTGCTCCACCTTTTCATACTATTTCAACTGGAACTGCACACTTTTCAGCTCTACTGCTGATCCATATAGGGCTGACCTAGGAACAGCAGTTGCAATCAGTATATTTGACTGATGCAATCTTAGCACCAGTGCATTTTTGTCTGACAGGATCATTCAGATTTGCTGTTTACACCTTCTGCTTTCTACAGGCCATCCCGTTAGCTTAAAATGGAGAATAAAATTGCCAGGTATGAATCCAATGGCCTTCCAGTATTCCAGAATACTGGTGAAGTTCATTTAACTGTTAGCCAAGGACAGACAGAGGGGAAGCTTGAGGAGCAACTCCACTTACATTTTGGGTGGAGGAGAGGAATGCGGGGAGAGGAAAACATGTTTTGGAGACTAGATATGGGTTATTAGGCTTGGCCAAGATAATTCAGTAAAATGGGGGTGGGGGTGAGGGTGGATTCCTCAAATGCTTTGGAGGGATCTGCAGTCCTATTGCCAACTGATTCTGAACTAACAAATAAGCCAAAAACATAAAATAACTAAGAACTGAAAAAAGTCCCTCCTGTACCTAGAATTTGTAATCTCTCCTTAAGTAATATGGCTGGAGACAGTTGAGCTAATAGGAATACTGCAAGTTTGATTTTCCATTTAATTCAGTCTTGATTAAACTATTTAGCACATTCTTGGCTTTAATAGTTTGCACAGGCTCAGTTCACGATTTTGATTTCTAAAGCAGAATGTTATTCAGCAGTTCTATTCACATTCTTAAGGACCAAACCTGTAAAAGGGAGGCTAGTGTCTAGATTTCCCAGTGTTTTTAGTTTTACTTTAAAGTACCTGTGCTGTGGGAGTGTGGTGTTAACCCTCCATGCTGTTTTCCCAGACACACACACACACACACACACACACACACACACACACACACACACTCTTACACCCCAACAGGGCTAACAGGAAATGACACCAGTGTAAGGGATAGACTGATTCCCCCTCCCTCTCCCCTCATCTGATCAAAACTGGAGACCCCATGTTTTTAAATTTAAAATATCATCAACTATATCTCCTAGAAGATTAACATATCTTATGTTAACATATTAACATAATACTTTTCAGTTATTGTTTTGCACTCTAAGAAACCTAATTTAATATCTTAATTATAAAGGAAAACAAGATTAAATGTGCATACTTTAAGCTAAAATTATTTACCAGAAGAAAAAGCCACAAACATTCTATTTCTCCACTCTGCCCACAAATAAGCCAGATAATGGAGCAAATCAAATTATTGCAAAGTCAAGTGACTTTAAAATACCCCATGTTCCTAATAGGATTACAATAACCTGTGGAAGGTCATTATAGTTATAAAGGAAAAGATTAAATATTCAGTAATGCGGACATAAATGAAGCAGACATATTGAAAGCTATTAAAATGGACAGGCAGGAAAACCAAATCAAAGGTGAAAAAAGGAAGCCAGGCTAAATTAGGGGGAAATTGACAGTATATCAGTTGCAATGGTGAGAGGGGAGATTAGCTGGGAAGAAACTGTGGTACTGTGATAGATTACTTCTAGCCAACAGAATAAGGGCATACTTAAACTAGTCAATGCAATTAAATCAGCAGTAATCCGAATATTTCAATTTAACATGGATGTGGAATGAGTTGCTTTAAGTAATCCAACAAAGAAATATCAGTCTGAAATGTCTTTAGCTTCAATAAAGGTTTCTCACCAATTTGCATCAAAATTTTACACCCCTAGCCACCTACTGGCACAGCAGGGAAGTAACTTGCCTAGGGAGCAAGAAGTTGCTGGTTTGAATCTCTATATCGGGCAGCAGCAATATAGGAAGATACTGAAAGGCATCATCTCATACTGCATGGGACATGGCAATGGTAACCCCCTCCTGTATTCTACCAAAGAAAACCACAGGGCTCTGTGGTTGTCATGAGTCGACACCGACTCAACAGCACAACTTTACCTTTTATGAGAACAGAGGACGTATCTTATACTAGACTATACAAGAAAGCTGAAGCTGGCACCATTTCTCATTCATTCACACTCACTATTGTCTCTGATAAAATGGGTTTCACAGGTGTTTTTTTAAGCACTACAAACCCTATTGGGGTGGTAGTGTAAGAGCAGCACTACCCTTACATCACCCCGCTGCATATACTGAATATGTGTGGAGGAGGTGGGATTGTGCTCATTGTTCAGCCACACATTCAGCATTTGTGTGGAAGAAGCAGCCAATGTGAGGCAGAGTTCCCATCATAGGAGCTCTACACTCACATGTATTTATTTATTTTAAGGATGCATATCCTGCCTCCTGAAATTACATTAAGATCTGTGCCGAGCATATATATTGTTGATAATCTTAAATTAAACAACTGGGTTGAGGTTTAATCAAATTAGATATACTCTTTCTTATTTATTTATTTGTTTGTTTGTTTGTTTGTTTTTCTCTGTGTAAACCGCCCTGAGCCATTTTTGGAAGGGCGGTATAGAAATCGAATGAAAAAATATATATAAAATAAACTTTAAAAAGTTGTATGTATGTATGTGTTTGTTTATTTTGGCCCAAGGCCAGCATAAACTTTAAAAGGTTGATAATAACAAGCATATTTTGCAGAAAGTCTTGCTGAGGAAAATATGGTAGAAGACATAGACCACAGTATATGGCTCTAGATGTTTCTAGATCTACTGCTAGCAGAGGTTACTCGGTTATGATCAGGCCAGTTTTCATCATAGCTGTTCCAAGTATGTCTGCTATCATTTTGCATAAGTCCTGCTCATTTTTGTGTGAATAAAACAAATTAAGAATATTCAGAATATTTGAAGCCGCCCATTAAGAATATTTGAAGCTGCCTTATACTGAGTCAATCATCTAGGTCAGTATTGTCTACAGTGAGCCCTGTGGTTTCCATTAGGAGTCTTTTCTGGTCCTCTCAGAAGATACAGGGGCTGAACCTGAAACCTCAGTGAACCTGAAATTTGCTGAGCTGCAGCCCTTTCCCCAAATCACATCATTATGTGTGATTTGTTTATATCAGGCTGCACTTGTATGGAGCCTGCAGAGGTGAGTGGCAGGCCTAGAAAAACTAGGATCCCTGTGGGCCATCATCACAGTCTGCCCACACAGGAAAACCTATTTAGCGCTCCAGAGGGCCACACAGAAGGAGGGAGATCTTTTCATGCAGCCTGAAGCATACCAAATACTCACCTCTGGGTTTTCTAAGATGGCAAATTAGCTACATTCACTATATCCTTCATGCCACTCTAGAGAATCCTATAGAAAGAGCACACCAGTCTGCCTGACCTCTAGGTTATAAACATGTCATTTGTCTCAAAAAGCAGCTACAGTATTTTTTATCTGAAGAAGGCAAAACACTTGTGTGAAACACAATTCTCTTCCATTTTCTGTCAAAGGAGGCAGAGTTGAACCTCAGGGTATCTCAGAGAAATGAGGTCAACATATTAGGCAAGTCTGTATAGGTTACCCTGGAGTAAATATCTATTTCCTGTATTGTTTATTTCCTGATAGCACTTACATTTATATACCGCTCTATAGCTGGAAGCTGATGCAAGAGGACGTACAATTATTAGTAGCTAAAGTAGAGGACCAGTGAGTCCTCCTCACAGAAGTCATTTTATCTGTCACCTTGTTCACAGCAAACATCAGGTTTTTGGACTAAAATGACTGAACTCAGTTTTCCTCTGCTTGTCCTCTTCAGAGAGAGAGAGAGAGAGAGAGAGAGAGAGAGAGAGAGAGAGAGAGAGATTTTAAAGGATGCTATACCTGTAAACAGCAGCTCAAGAGTGTGCCAACAAGTCCTACCCTGGGGATGGAATCTGCAGCCTCACCCTCATGCTAAACATGCTTACAGAATTCATCTAGAGAAACAAGTGCTGTAAGTGTAAGGGGATTCGTTCAATGACTGGAATGCTGGACCACCCCCCCCCGCCAGCCTCTGGTTTTTAATATTCTCAATTACAAATCAGATTCCCAGTCAAACTATCAGTGTATTTTGACACAACGGAATATCCATCCATTTTTCATGCTTTACCCACACTGAGTGGGGAAAAAAAGACCTCTATCAATTTATGAGCAGATGTATACCGTTATCAAAACGATTCAGGAGTGAGGTTGGACTGGTTCATACATCCATGTTAATCAAATGACTATCATTCGCAGAGATTACCTGCATGTGAGAATGTACCATTACAGATCTAACACCACAGACAGCATTTCATATTATTTTATGTCAGCTTGCTAATAGAGGCACAGTGGCTGGAGCATGTAACACCTCTTTTGAACTGTCAAAATGGTTGCTGGTTTGCCTCCAGGTTCAATCAAGGTGCTGGTTTGAACCTTTAAAGCCCTAAACTATCTCATCTGGTCCAACCTATCTTAGCAATAGCAATAGCAATAGCACTTACATTTATATACCGCTCTATAGCTGGAAGCTCTCTAAGCGGTTTACAATGATTTAGCATATTGCCCCCAACTCTGGGTACTCATTTTACCGACCTCGGAAGGATGGAAGGCTGAGTCAACCTTGAGCCCCTGGTTAGGATCGAACTTGTAACCTTCTGGTTACAGGGCAGCAGTTTTACCACTGCGCCACCAGGGGCTCAGATTACCTTAAGGATCACCAGATTACTTAAGGATCACTTAAGGATTACTTAGACCAGATTACCTTAAGGATCACTTTCTCTCCTATCAGTCGGCCTGGACTTTAAGATCAGCTGCAGAGGCCTTGCTTTCTGGCCCACCACAGACAAAAATCTGCTTGGTGAGTACCAGAGACAGGACTTTTTCAGGGGTGGCACCTTACTTATGGAGATCTGGCTAGTCCCCTCTTTGGCTGCCTTTGGTCTTTTTTGTACCAGAAGGACTTTTTTGTGGCATAATGGTTTACTCTGTGGATTGTATAGGTTTATTATTAACTGTCTGTGATGTTTTCATGTATCTTTTAAATCTTTGTCAGCTGCTTTATTTTTTATACTAAAAACAAGATATGTAGAAGTAGTTCTAAGCAAAACTGATGGAGACAATTTTCCACTTCTTTTAGCATGATGATAACATCTTGGACCCTCTCCCATCTGCTGTCAATTTGGTTTGTCTCAGATTGTCAGCATGGGTTACAAAGGTGTATTATCTATGCTTTGAGAGGCTGCCATCTTGAATCAGCATGGCAGATTGGCAAAACTAACAAACAAAACCACGCCCACATCAGAGTCCCCCTAGGAGCCTCTCTCATGTGGTGTGAATCTGGTTTGTATCAGAATGTAAACATAAATGTTATTAGGATGGGGAGATACAGGCACACAGAGGCACACACAGACACAGATGTCATGTCATCATGACATGGTGATCTCATGTCATGATTCTTCCCTTTGGAAATCAGCCCCAAATAAATTATTTTTACCTGTTTTCCTCTCAAATGAAGTTATTGTCAGTGAAATATGTTTCCTCAATCATCAAGCAGTGAATGATCAAATTATATTTGTACACAAATCTGCTCTATTTTACAGTTCACCTATAGCAGATCTATGCATTTGCCTTTGTTCATGTGAAGGGAACCTTTGTTCATCATGAATGGTATGGGAGAAAGGGATGGACAACATATACAGCAAACAAGATCTAATATTGACTGATTGTGCCATCAAGTCAGTGTCGACTCTTAGTGACCACATAGATAGAGTCTCTCCAGGATAATATCTAATATAAGGAAAAGTGTGCCATTGAGTCGGTGTCCTGGCGCCCACAGAGCCCTGTGGTTTTCTTTGGTAGAATACAGGAGGGGTTTACTATTACCTCCTCCCGCACAGTATGAGATGCTGCCTTTCAGCATTTTCCTATACCGCTGCTGCCTGGTATAGTAGCAGCAGGGATTCGAACTGGCAACCTTCTGCTTGTTAGTCAAGCATTTCCCTGCTGCACCACTTAAGGGTGGAATACCTAATATAGACTCCCCTTATATCTAATATAGACTCCCCTTATTTGATCTTCGATGAAGCTCACAGAATAATTTTTGAACAAGTGATGGCATATTCTGATGGAAGATTAAGTGTTCAGGAAAAATTCTAAGAGCCATCTGGTGAATGCAAAATTGAACATGAAGTTCCTAGAAGAAGTGATCCCCCCCCCCTCATTTAGGTTGCTGTGATAACCCCAAAGATACATAATAAACCCAAAGCCCATAGATACATAATAAAATCTGCAGCAATCAGCAGACAAAATAAAGAGAAGTGTTCTTTCTACTAACCCACACCCTAAATCTGCAAAGCTACAATATAAGCAACACCTTTCAAGTACGTCCTTCATCCTGACTCCTCTGAACAGGCCCCTTTCTTTTTAATTCCCAAGTAGCTCTCATTTTGGACCGTTACAAAATCCACGTGCTTACTGCTTTCTCCTCCCTAAAGCTGTAGAAACCAGACAGTGGTGTCTTGTTTTTTTTTTTTCCCCAGGACAGGAGAGAGCTCTAAGGTAAGCTACACTGTGGTTTCCTAGATAAGAAATTTGCCCTATGTGGACAAGGGCTTGGCTCAAAATGTAGCAGCCTGATTGTAAAGAAGAATACTAGCAGTACTGGACCTCCTGCAAGGTTGCCGATTTAGAGGAAAAGGAGTCTAGCAAGCGCCTGCGTGAGTCAGTATCGCTGCACTGCTTGCAAGAACTGAGAAAGAACTGAGTGGAAAGCGCAGCGGGTGGGGGGGGGGGTCTCAAAGGGGGAGGCGGGTGTGATTTGTTTGGTGGCCAGAGCCAATAGAGAGCTTAGCCTGTGATAATATCCCCATGCGGTGACTGAGAGGAGTCAGAGCTAAGCCTCTCCTTCAGCGGGTCTTTTACCCCCCACCCTCGCGCTCCTCCGAGCAAAGCCAGCCGGAGCTCCTTGCAAAGCCAGGCACGCACAGACAGCTCTCCTGAAGCAGAGCTCTTATGGGCATCGGCGGCGGCGGGAAGAGCCCTGGCAGACCACGCTTCCTCAAGTCGCTGCATTGGACTATACGAGCACCCCGGGACTGAAGGGACAGAGGGTAGTCGCCCCAGCTGCTGGCAGGTAAGCGAGCCCGTGGTAGGCGTCTTCTCAAGCCGTCGCTTCAGAAATCTATCTTGCCATGGAAATGGGGCGTGTGGGGTCTCTTGGGCTTTATACTGCGTATTAGTATTTTAACGCGTTGGTATTTTCCATTGTTTAAAACAAAATAAAACAAAACAAAACGGGGTGGGGGAGAGGAAAAGCTAAATTCTTCCACAGCTGTCTTCACCTTCGTTGCAAGATGGAACGTGGAAGAAAGCCTCACTTTATTTCTGAGAATGCAACACTCTCTTCTGAGAATGTGACAATTTCTCTTATGATAACCACAATGTGAAGGGAACATCATTCTCTTCCTCTTCTATAAAGTCTCTCTCTCTCTCTTTTTAACAGTCTGTTGTTTTCATACATGCTCCTGTAGTCGCTGCATGGTAATCAGTCCCCTTTCGATGGGACAGTTCATTAAAGGCATGTAACTCCATGGATGTGACCACATTTTGACACCTTGGGGCTTGTCTTGGAAAATGTGTTGGGCTTGGTTAACTGAACAAGAAAAGAAATTTCCCTCGTGGTTTTGAATGGGGGGCGGATTAAAGCTCACTAAAGCTTAGTTGTATTCTCTTCCCCCCCACCCCCTTTGTATCTTCCTCCCTTTACTCTGGGTTAATGATGGTTTGTGATTTCTAAAACCGCATGAAAGAACAGCTCCAAGAACACATGGTGCTATTTTTAACAGTGTGGGTTAGAAGCACAGAGTATTGTTTTATGCATTTTGTAAAGGAGTATTCTAGCGATAGAAGGGCATCTCTGTCACAGGGATTGTAAATTAATCAAATATATGTACCTATTCATATAAAACCTTGGTGTTGCCAGATTTTCCAAAATTGCAAAAGCACTTTTATTTTTAGTACAGGGTTGTGCAAGTGGTTATATAACTTTCTTTGGGAGATCTTTGAGGACAAAATTAATAGCTCATAACAAGCTAAGATTTTTATTTATTTTTGAAGAGGGCAAAGTTCTCTCTCTCTCTCTTTTTTTAGCTATGGAAATGTTGAAAAGCACTCACTTTAAAAGCCTCTTGAATACTGTAAGCTGAACCGGAGTTCCAGCCAGTTAAATCCACTGTAGAAAATGGTTTTTGATGTAAATCTACAGGAATCCAAACAATGCCTTTTGAATAAAATAGCAACAGGTGCATGATCCACTTGCTGTGCCTTAATTAGCACTTTGCATATCAGACCACATCAGTGCTACTGCATGCTAATTCACTATGAAATCTAACATCAGTTCAGGTTCTCTGACTTCCCACCAACACAAACACAATGCAGGCACTGTGTTTTCTTGCTGGATTTATTTTCTCTTAAACTACCGTATTGAATACAGTTAAGAAACAAATATTGTCTAAAGCATTGGTCTCGTTTCTTTCTCTGAAATCAAGCAGTTCTTATTTTCTTTAACCTTCATGTGTGTGTTTTACAGCCTTTTCTCTTTTTGTTATCTGCCCATTATAAAGCTGAAGGTAGGAAAAAAGTGATTATCACACTTCATTGAAAAGTGATAATGTCCAAACCAATCCACAGACCAGTTAAGCTTGTGTACTTGACATCTAAATGATTTGCACCTGATCCCGTTCCCAAGTACTTTCATGCACCGTTAATTTCTGCACAAAAGTACAGAAGTACTTCCAGGTGAGATTGCAAGCCTAAGCATATGCACTTGGAAGGAGGTTGCTTGGATCTCACTAGGTTTAGGATGGCTTACGAATGTATTTACAATTATCAGGGCACAAGTTCCATTAATTCATTACATAAACCCAGTTAGTTGGAAGTAAATGCTACTGATTTCAATGGAAAATAAACTATTTTTATGTAGGTAGTCCCAGACCAGTGAATGTTATGAGCAAAAGTTCTAATGTTAATGGGATGAGTTAGCCATGACTAACTTAAGAAGTTGGCTCTAGTGAATATATTTGTGAGCAAGCACCATATCTGTCTCAGACTGTGGCAGTTTTAGCTGAAATCGGGGGAAATTGGTTCAAAGTGACATCTGCCACCAACTTTAAACAAGTGATTTGAACTTGGTATGACAGAACATTTCTGTCATCATGTCCTGTGCTCAATATACTATTTAAATTAATTGTGAGTGCCTCCAGATGGAAAAACAAGGCAGGGACTGGTTTCCAGAGATTTATCCATTTACAGGAGCTGCCAGAGCTCTAACCACCTCTTCATGGATGCATCCATGGGGTGTTGTACTCTCCATGTAGTATTTCCATGTAAAAGAGTTCAGGTACTTGCTTTTAGTTAAAAACTATGTTGGAAACTGTCCTTTGCTTCTTTCTCTTCATGAAGGAAACCCACCCTCTCTTTCTTAATTCAACCAGTTCTAATTAGGATTATTGAATCTGATGAACAGTTGTGTTTAGACTACTTTATCAATGTGAAAGCAGGTATGAAAAGCTTGTTTAAGTCCTTTTCGCTATATTAGATTCCTTATGCTTCTTGGAGAAGTAGTTTCAGAAAAGAAACCTTATTAGTTCTATAAACTTACAGAAGTTGAGAACAATTATTATGACTCTGCTTGGAAAGGTGTTGGGAAGCTGAATTCAATTCAGACTACTGAGACAGTCCAAACTTTCTCTTGCCAATTGCATGGCACTTCACTGGTTTTGAATGCAACACACCCAAGTCTTATTTATTTGTTTGGGGAAAATAAAGTTGCTGGGTAAAATCGTCTTTCAAAGACAGGTTGTACTTTTGTCATATTCTAAACTATATTGATTCTGGTCGACCTGAGGCTGGATCTTGTGTGTCTTTATAGAGTCTACACATGTACAAGACCAGGAGCCAAACATCTGGCTCATGTCTGTTCCCCACAAAAAGCATAACCTGTGACACAAGGCTCAGACCAATACCGTGTTTCCCCGAAAATAAGACAGTGTCTTATACTAATTTTAGGCCCAAAAAATGCACTAGGGCTTATTTTCGGGTAGGTCTTATTTTGCACACACCTCCCCCGCCACGGCAGGCAAGCACAGAACAACTTACTCCAAGGTAGTGCCCCAAGTTTCAACCCCATCTCCTGCCGTTCTCGATCTCTGCGGCCAGCACGTGGCCGCGAACCCCCGCCTCCCGCCTAGGTCTTATTTTCGGGTAGGTCTTATTTTCGGGTAGGTCTTATTTTCGGGGGAGGGCTTATATTAGCGGCACATCAGAAATTACTGCAAGGTCTTACTTTCGGGGTAGGTCTTACTTTCGGGGAAACACGGTAGGTCCAGTTGCAGCACCAGAAAATAATATTTGAGGAGAGCACAAAAGGGGCAAAGTACATCTTGGGGCAGGGGATTGCTTGGCCTCATGTGTTAGATTTCAGAAAGAAAGAAAAACATAATACTGTAGTTCACATTCCTATTCTTATCAAAATTTCCCTTAAATAAGTTATGTTGGCTTTGATGGAGTTCTTTTAAGAAGCATGCTTAAACTTGCAGCATTAATTTTACAGTTTACGATTAGGGAACAGATCTAGTAATGAACAGCTACTTGTCTAAAGGGGGCATTTACCCACTTGCCACCTTCTAGCACTGTCTGTGAATCAGCCCTGCTTACATATATAGTCTTTGCTTATCAAATCCACCCCTACCTCCCCCCTCTCTCTAGATCTGTATCTAGGCCTAAACATTTACAAGGCTCCTCATGTGTGCTCGGCCTCACACATTACTCTTGGAGGAGGACAGCATGAGCCCAAGTCTTGTTCCTGTGCTTTCCCCCTCATAGCTCTTCAATCCCGGGGTGTTGTATTTGAACTGGCCTTCAGGTACTATGATGTGCTCTGCCATTTTATTTTATTTTTTTAAAATCTGCTTAATTGCTCTAGTATGCATTTTGTAGTTTGGAAGCTGTGATGAGACAGATGTATGCTGTCTAGATAGCCCCCGTTGTATCAGATGGAAAAGATTGGAAAGAACAATAAACTAGAAATGTCAGCTGCACATCAGATAAATAGTGGCTGACAGTAACTAAAGATGTGAGGGTTCCAAAGAAAGTCCCTGATTTCTCCACTTTTCACTTTGGTGACTTACCAAAAAAAAAAAAATACACAGCAGCAATAAAAATAGTTAAATACTCCAGGGAGATTCTCAGTGACTCCTCTTTGCTTTAGTTAGCAAATCTGCAGGAAACTCAAGACAAATCCTGTGAATCTGTCTGCCTCATTCAGGGCAGTTCAATTGCTCTGGGTGCTGGCATGCGTTTTACCTGTCACTTGCCTTGCATTACTTATATGAGGATCAGCGGGCTCTGGAAGCTGCTGATCCATAACGCACAGAGTGAATGTTAAGTCTGGACCCAGAAGAACAGAATTCAAATCCCACCTTAGCCATGGACTCAAGTGGGTGTGGCCTTATGCAAATTATTCCCTGCCACAGGGGACGAGGCTGTAGCACAATGGTAGCATATCCCCTTTGCATGCAGAAAATTCTAGCTACAATCCCTGGCATCTTCAGGTAAGGCTGGGAAGGACTCCTGCCTGAAACCTTGGAGAGATGCTGTCTGTCAGTGTAGACAACTCTCTGTTAGATGGCCCAACTCAGTATAAGGCAACTTCCTATGCTCCTCAGTTTTCCTTTTGTGAAATTAGAATAAGCATGACCTCTGTCTCATTCCTAAGGAGTAAGAGAGGTAGCTTTGATATGTATCTATTAAAGGTGTGCATGAGGACATAAGAAGATAAGTTCTTGTTCAGAACTTATCAGACCAAAGGTCCACCTTGTTTCACAAAGTGACCAACTAGATGTCATTAGGAAGTGCACAGGCAGGACATCAAAATGATAACCTCCCCTTCTATCATCCTCCACAATTATATTCAGAGGCATCCTGCCACTCCTGGAGGCTCTGTAGAGCCACTGACAGACCTACCCTCTATCAGTTTGTCCATGAATTTTTGTCACAAAGCTAGTGACCATCCTCACATCTTGTGGCACAAATTCCTTATGCTAATTATATGTTGTTGAAAACGTAGTTGATTTTGTGTCCTGAATCTACCACTAATCAGCTTCGTTGGATTATCTCTGGTTCTGTAGTTATGGGAGAAACATTTCTAATTCACTTTCTCCACACCATGCATCATTTTATAAACCTCTGTATATTCCCACATCCTTTTTTCTTAGCCTAAAAAATTCCAAATACTGTAGTTCTCACCGAGAGATCTTACTCTTATTTAAATTTTAAACACTTTTAAAAGAAAATTTTCAAAATAGCTCTGATTATTGGGGGTAGGTAGCCATAAGCAAAGCATGTGCTCACCTGTTGCAGCATGAATGGTGATGCCTCCAGCTTCAACTCTTCCAGGCTACAACTTGAAGTGCTATGGAAATCTTCATAGCCTCAGAGATAGTTGTGGGCAGAAAAAACAAATTGCAGCAATGATACCTGCCTCTAAGTATCATCTGTACACACTCTTCTCACCAAACATGTTTGGAGCTAATGTACTTGATTTTGTTCATCTTTTGATCATCTAAACAATAGCTGCCAGTGGCTGGGGCCCAATCAGGATTGGAGTCGTTCAGTGGTAGGTGGGGGTAGTCGTTCAGTGGTAGGTAGAATCCTCTCAGGCAGAGAAATAAGAATTGCCAAGCTGTGTGGGTGTTTGTTAAAATTATTATTTCTGCAATCCAAAATGTGATGTATGAATTATCTAAATAAATGAATGGTCGGATCTAGCCTCCAGCTGATACTTGCCCAAGAAGATAAGTTCTTCTTCTCTTCCAGTGGTAGCTTCCTCTTGTGCAAAGAGGTTGGCGAGGGAAGATCTAGACTGGATCCACAGTAGGCACAAAGGGCTACAGGTCCCCTCCCACTATGCTGTGATCTCAGTCCAGATTGGGTCCCTCCATGGCTGTTGTTTAGATGGCTGGTAGCAGTACTACCCCATAGTAGCAGTACTACAAATAAAGCATATGCGGTCTAAGCATGGTGACATAACATGCCGTTTGGCTCTTAGGCTCTTAAATTCCTGAAGATATTCTATGGCTTGAACAAACTGGCAATACAATATAGGTGGTGGTGGGTGACTACTGTGTTAGGTCCTTGACAGAGTACATTCAAGAGTTTCACAGAAGAAAAAATTCCTCTATGTGGTGCTTCTCCACCATGTAGAAAATAACTACCATATGTAGTGCTGGAGTGACAGCTATCACTTGATAAATGCTCTCTTTTATGAGACTTTTAAAGACACAGCAACCTTTAGAGGCTGAAGCTAGTAGTGCTATCAGTTAAGACATCTATTTCTTTCTCTTTTTTTTGATAAGCAGTTGGCTCAAATAAGGAAATGGAGAATGATATGCTCTCGATTGAAAAGTGGCTTTTAAAAATAAGCAAGTTAAACAATCTGTGTGTTGCAACAAAATAAATGCAACTTCTGCACCCTAATCCTGTGCGTGTTTACCCAGAAGCAAGTCCTATTGAATTTATGGATTAAATACTCTGGGAATAAGCCCCATTTAACTTACTAGACTTACTTTTGAGTAAACATGCTTAGAATCAGTCCAACTTTGGTGAAGTGGAGGGTGGGATGGGATCAAGAAAGTGCACACATAACTTGGTGGCAGAATGGGATGGCAGTTGCACAGTGGCACATAAGACAGGACAGTATGGGAAGGAAAAGTTTCTACCTGGCAGCCTAGGGGAATGGGACTACCTAAAAATGAATAGCAGCTGAGGAGTGCATGGGCGTAGCATCTATTGGATGAGGGGACAAATGTCCCCCGGGCCGGAGGGTCAGGGGCCTCACAAGGCTGCCGCTGGGCACTGCTGGGGTATATGGCACTTCCCCTGTGCTTCCTCCTCTCAGCCGCTCGCTGCTGCTCCACCCCCTGGCCTGGCCGCTATGCAGAAGCTGCTGGAGGAGAAGCCGCTGGCCTGGCCCCGATCTGCCACTACCCCCAGACAGAGGATGGCGTCCCCGTGCCTGGCCCTGATATGCACTGTCGATCCGGAGGCCATGCTGGTTCTCTCCCAGCAAGGCCTGTTCTTCTATGTGCTTACAATTTTATCCTTGAGAATGCTTTCCATCAATTTTCCTGGAACAGATGTTAAGCTAACTGACCTATAATTTCCCAGATCGCCCCTGGATCTCTTTTTCAAAATCGGTGTTACATTTGCTACTTTCCAGTCCTTCGGTACAGAGCCTGATTGTAGGGATAACTTATATATTTTTGCAAGGAGGTCAGCAATTTCACATTTGAGTTCTTTAAGAACTCTTGGATGGATACCATCTGGCCCTGGCCATTTATTAGTTTTCAGTTTTTCCAGACAGTTTAGAACATCATCTCTTGTCACTTCTATCTGACTCAGCCTCCATCCCTAAAAAGCCTGGTTCAAGAACAGGTATATGCTCAATATCCTCTGCCAAGAAAATAGATGCAAAGAACTCATTCAGCTTCTCTGCAACCTCCATATCCTCCTTAATAATCTCATTCACTCCCCCATTGTCTAACAGTCCAACCTCCTCCATCTTCCAACCGGAATATGCAACATCTGTGTGAATTCTGTATAAGTTGGTAAATTTTGCACCAAAGGGACAGTTTAAGAAGTTTTCTGGAGCTTACCCAGACAGACAGTAGCTTTCCCAGTAAAGACGAGAACTTTAGGGCAATTTTTTATTTGCCAAAAAACAAAAACAAAACCCAATGCAAAAACTGGATTTTTTTAAAAAAACAAACAAACTCTGGACATAAATGGGGCTGGGCTCCAATGCACAATCAAATGCCAAATCAAGTGCACCCCAATATCTTGCACAGATTTTGGCACAAATCCGGCCAATGTGCAAATGTACACCCTCCATTCCAGTGAAGCGAGCTAAAAGGAATCCTCTGGGAATGCTCCTGTACTACCATTCTATTCCCACATGGATTTGGCTGCGAAGCTGGTACTGCTTATAAATGCTTGCTTCAAATACTGAAGTAAGTTTGCCAGGATCTGAAGACTGCAGATGGATATTTTATCGAAAGCAATCAAAATCCACCCTTTATAAAAACAAGCTTGTTTCTTTGGTTTATAATAATATGGCATTTTAAGCTTTGAAGTTTCATTGGAAAATGTTGTATCATGCTTTTCCAAAGCAAGACAAAATCTGCTCTGGACAGAGCCACCAATTTTTTAAAAAACAAGCAAGATCTGTTATTCCAAGGAGAATGTTCTTGTTTGCCAGAATCCTGTAGTATGTTTACTATACATGATAGGGTTAAAGGCAATTTGAAAGTCAAGCTAAGCTCAGTAGGAAACTGATAAACACACATTGTACTTCTGGGGACACTGTCCAACAGTATTGGGAAACTTACCATTTCATTTATTTAGTTGTTCAGGCTTTATCCTACAAACAGATAGATATATCCACCCATTTACAACTATTTCAGTTCTTAAGGTTGAGAAATGTGACCATTGCTTGCAGCATCTCATTTTGTGTGATTCCCAAAAGACAATTCTCTATTGTATGGATCTTACTGCTCTCCAGAGACATGATATAATTCCTGGCACTGATGACCAGGGTCAAGATTTTAAGATCCAAAGTTGTAAACAGTGACTTTAAGACACTAGGCAAGAATAACTAGGGTGTAACCCCTTGGAAAATATCTGTAGGAGTCCAGGAGAGCAATATATTTCAGATTCATTTCTGGAATTGGCAGGGTCAGCTAATTGAAAGAAAGTTTTCTGGGAACTTGTGCTGTTGGTTGGTTGTTGAATTGTGCAATTATCACAATCTGTGTGAGTGCTTTTAAGAACACAAAGTCGATGCCATGCTACAACTTTGATTTAAATACATTGTGTGAAATTGAATGTTTGTGTCTCAAAGTACAGTTGGAAATATAATTTCTTCATAATGAAAAGTTCCTCTAAGAAAAAACAGCTCTGAAGATATTGGGGATCCACCTAAGGAGATACACCGGATAATTCTCTCAATTTCTCTGCACACCGATTTAAGAAATAGAGTAGGAGAAGCTCTTGGGGAAATTGAGTAATTAATTTAGTGGATTGGGGAAATGCAGTTAACATAGTATACCCTGACTGTTCTGTGGTTTTTGTTAAAGCTCTTTGTGAAATAATCAAGTTATAAAGACATGTTTAAGATGGGAATACATCCTGCTACAAGAGAGATAATTATTTATTGATCATATCAAATTACAATAAGCATTGTTTCAGAGGGGTTTTTTGTGTGTGTCTGTCTGAGAATGTAATATTCATGATGTAAATGCAGGATTGGAGAGTGCTACTCAGATCTGAGCATCCAAGACTAGAACTACCTTTCCTCCTACAAAATAGGATTGTATTTCAAGAAATCTAATCAGCTGATAGATCCAGTTGAATAACTGAAGCTGAAAACAATATGAGTTAACATGGTAAATTGTAATTATTGTACACAGAAAACAGAATCCAAGGACACAAACACTATATAGGACATGCCTGACTTGGTAGCAATGAATTCTTTCAAAGAGAGAGGGTAGGAGCGAAGGTGGTTTGTTCTTCCTTGTAATGTTCTTTTCCAACTGATTTCCCCACATTTAAAGTTGGGTTTGAAATCCAGAGCTTTTAATGATGAAGCAATCAACCATTCTGCTCCCCCTTTAATCTTTTGGGTGTGTTGCAGAGGTAGTTATAACACAGAATTTAATAATATGAGCTTGTAGTCCCTGATTCAAATTTTAGCTTGGCTAGGCTGCTATCTCTCTGCACCATTCCCTGTGTACTCAATGAGCAATGTGGCTATAATAAGAGTGGCCTGGTTTTCAGGATTATTGCAAGGGAGAATTACCTCAGTTATTACATGTGAATGTTGTAGTGGAAGTGTCAAATTACTGTTCATTGCTTTCAGCCATCAGCCGTGATGGAGGCATAATAATGGTGTGGAAATTGCCCACATGATCAAGGCAACTCTTATGATTGACAGTTTCCCACATTATCAGTGCTATGTGGGGCTGACCACAGATAAGTGGTTTTTCAACAGCAACCACATCACAGAAGTAATATGTAAATTAAGCTTGAGAATGTGTCTAAAGTCATTTTTGTGCCTAGGAAAGTGTGTGTGTGTGTGTGTGTGTGTGTGTGTGTGTGTGTGTGTAAAACAGGCCTTAACAAATATATATATATCTAGGGGCCAGCCCCAGAACTTGGGAGCCAAACAATGGACACTCAACAAAATTACTGGACTTAATGAAGGACACTACAGAAGGGGAGGGTAAATGGGCTTCATTTTATCCCCTTTACAAGTAACATATTCAGAACAGAAACATGACTGCCTGGGGCAAATAAAACTTTATTAAATATCTCTACCTCTGAATATTCTAGTCTAGGCGCCATGGTTTAATTTCTGGGTGTTAATGACTCCCTGATGCCTGGGATTTGTCAAGCCAGGCCATATAATTCCACTATGTGGAAAGGAGCATATGTAGCATACTGATGATGAGAATACTTGGCATTTTTCTTGCACTTCTAAGTGTTCCAAAAGTGTCACATACTTGCAACTACCCTGTAAGGTGAGCAGTACTACCCCATATTGCACCTGGGGACCTGAGTGGTTTGCCCAAGGCCACCTGCTGAAATCAGGTGACTTTTGAATTGGAGAGTTCATGAGTCATACTTCAGTCTCTTAGCTGTTTTTTTTAAAAATATGTCTGCAAAGCAGGCAGCTTCCCTGGTGTGGAAGAGCATCTGAAATTCTTCACACGGCCTGTTTCATGGAGACTTGTGATCCTGCACTACATGGTCCCTGTTGGCAGTGTTCCCTTTAAATTTTTTTCATCTATGTGCAGAATGAGTATTGTTCTGGGCAACGATATCAAGGCAGAGTGTGCACACATGCACTCAGAGTGCAGCCTTCCTGATTCAACCTGAGCGGGATCTAAAATTAACTGAACAGACATCAAAAAACTTGTGAACGTGCCTGTTGGAATGAACTCTGGAGTCTAAGGAGTCTGCTCGCCGAACCTGGTCCTTCGATGATGCATATGACCATCATATGTGCAGTGCATTAGATGAGAAAGTCTAATGAAGCATAAAGGACAGATGAAAGCCACTCTTCTGGAAACAAAATGTTAGCATATGGCACTTGGATGCCAAACAGATGGGCTTTGCAAATTGTAGTTAGTCGTCTCTCTCAACCTTCCATGGGAGTGTCATAGTATTTACCCCCTTGCCATTGTTGCAGTATGTAAGATGTAGTGATAGTCCTTGAAGTACTAATCTTCAGCAGAATCTTCAGAGTTTTCATCAAATTGGTCAACAGTGAAGGTGGCCCTTCTTATCTGAGAAAGGGGATATACTAAATGGCTGAAATACTTTAATATATTGCCAGCCTCCAAAAAGGTAAGTACAGTGAGCCATGACTAGACTGTTGCCCCCCCCTTTCTGTTTCTTCATTAATAATCCTTTTATCATTTTTTTTTCCGAGGGCAACAACTCCTTCATGTCCTTGATGTTCCCATGGCACTCTTTTGCATATTTGTAGTTCTATGGATGTATAAAGGAATTTCTTCTGAGGTGACCATGTCAAGAGGTGAATTGGGATCTTTCTACTCATGGAAAGAGCTACAGCCTTCCATTATGAAGATGGCAGATTGAGCTGCTTCTTGCAAACTAACCCACTTGCTCCAAATGTCATGCTTGCACAGGAACATTGTGTGGAGTTCAGTCCCTTTTTAACTGGAAATTAATTTAACTGCCCTACAGCAGATCACAGTAAAAAGGCCCCAGTAAGGGGTATTGCCCATGACAAGTTGTGGAGTCTACCAGTGTGTTTGGAAATGTATTCAGGGAAGAACAGCTGGTATGGAGATACTATTAGAGGCCCATGCTCTCTCTTTAAGTTGGAGATAGGATCAGAATGGAAATGTCAATGAGCAATTTTTCTTTTATTTGACTGAGACATAATTGTGCTCAGTGCTGGGAGGAGGAAGGGGGAGCTTAAGTTAGAGATATTTTGCCATGGCCCACACCAAGAACAGACCTGGGGGGTCTCATAAAATTGCTCATTCAATTTGTCCTACCCCATGGCTGTAGAAATTTCTTCCTCACAATTAGTTTCCCTAGAAAGGGAAAATTATTTTTACAATAGTTCCATCCTTGGTTTGTGTGAACTTAGGCTTTAGGTTAGTTTATCAGTGCAGTGGGAGTGTGAATAGTGGGTTTGTTTTTTTTAAAGTATTCATACGTTATTTCTCTTCCAAAAGGAAAAATAAACAATTTTAATAAATGTTTACCAAATTAAACGTAATTGTGTTTGATAAACCATATTACAAAGTGTAGTGGATATTCAGGATCAATTTTCGTTGGCTCTCATTCTAGGAATGTATTATGATATAAACTGTGGGCGAGTAGATATCTTTTAGATGGCTGCATTCACTTTTCTGTTTGAAATGTATGTTCAGAGACACTCTTACTCCTGGACTTTGGGGCTGGTCCAGGGCCTCCACATCCCCTGCAGGCCCCTAAATCCTCTTTAGTCTGTTCTGAGTGGTGTAGTCACCACACCTCAATGCTGGCCCACACTGTGCTAGGTGGACTGAGTATGATTGTGACCTGTGCCAGGTGCTTTAGAGATGGGGTGTGTGTGTAGAAAGAAATATGTGGGATGGAAGTATGTTGTGTTGCGTGTTGAAATGTTTCTGCTAATGCACATTTGCATAACTAGACCTGTTCTATATCCTTATGTTCTTGTGAGTTCAGTTGCTATTTGTGCCCTCAAGAATTCACGTGTTAAAAATACTGTGTGTGTCACGGTGTGTGTGATGTTAACTTGCCCCGGGGTGAGGGGTGGCTCCAAAGGCCTTTAGGTCCAGGCTTCCAAACTACCTAGGTGCACCACTGTGTATGTAGAGTTCTAAATAATTTCTAAAACCTTGTTTCCGAGTCTAGGTCACCTTTTCCTATCGGCTTATTTGGTTTACTTAAAAATGTGTCTGTTAGCTGAAGCCAGACTTCACATATATTTACTTAGCTTACTAAAACCTCTCTACACAGATAACTTAAGCAAATAAATCTGCATAGTTTAATGAGGTACATATAGGACGTTCTTGATAGGTACTTGTCAGGTCTCCACCTGAGCCCACTCCAAATTCAAGGATGTGTTTTGTTTTGTTTTTAATTTTTCACTTCTTGAATTACTATGTTCATGGTAAGTATTAGTTTGTTTTTCTTTTTTTGTTTGGATTTATCTTATGATGCCACCATATAATAAGGCTTGTTATCCTGCCCTTAGTGAATCTATCATCATAGCTTTGCAAGAGCAGGACAGGGATAAATGTTCAGTACATATGAAGAAACAGAGTATGTATTGTTACACACCTAAGAACAAGAACCAGGAGGAGAGCTGGTCTTAAGATAGTAAGCATGACTTGTCCTTTTAGCTGAGCAGGGTCCACCCTGGTTGCATATGAAAGGGAGACCAGAAGTGTGAGCACTGTAAGATATTCCCCTTAGGGGATGGAGCTGCTCTGGGAAGAGCATCTAGGTTCCAAGTTCCCTCCCTGGCATCTCCAAGATAGGGCTGAGAGAGTTTCCTGCCTGCAACCTTGGAGAAGCTGCTGCCAGTCTGTGTAGACAGTGCTGAGCTAGATGGACCTATGGTCTGACTCAGTATATAGCAGCTTCCTACATTCCCAAGTATATTATTGGTTTAAAATGATAACGGCTAAGCAGGGCATATAAACTTCATCACAATGTTGCTATTTTGTTTGGTTGTGAAGCACAGTACTGAGCATGCTGACCTTGTCACATTATAATCCTTAAGTTTGCTTAAATGGTCTAGGACAGGTGTATATTATCTTATTTGTGAAACTTGGTGTTGAAACCCAGGCTTTCCAAACCCAGAGTACTGTCCCAGTTCACCACTGGTCTCCAACAGTCTCTGATCAATAAATCCCTAAGATTTCCTGCAAAATGCCCTGAACAACAACTTGCTCAGTCGCATACAGAAGCTTCTCATAGAGCTTCTCTTCTTTCCCTACCACTCCCTATCTAACAAACACTCCCCTCTTCCCAACTGTCACTTTAAAAAAAAACCCCAAAAACCCAGTCCTGAACATTCATACATTGTTTCTATGACAATCTTTGCTCTCCTACCCTCTTACGCCCTCTGTTTGTGGACATCTTTTTACAGTACCTTTTTGACTTTGTCTCTTAAACTAGAATATAATCAAAATTCACTTGCACCTAATTACAGAAGAGGTTTTCTGTTGGGGCTTCCACCTGCAGTCTGTAGTTGTACAGCCCATTCAACCACGTTCCAGTTCTGCCACCTTATTTTACCTCCTCCTGATGCAGATGTAGACCAGTCTGGTACTGCTGATGTCCTGTGTTGGTAGATTTGGGAGAACTCCATCTGTTCTAATCCAAGTAACCACTCAACTAGAAGTCCAGAATATTCCATAGATCTGGATTAAGTTTCCATCTCCTTGTTAGAGAATAATATCATCAACTCACATTATGATGTCAGACCTATCAGTTCACTAGTCCTAGTGAAAACCAGCACAAACTATGTGTGTTGGACCCTTTTCATAGACTCACAAGGATTTAACTCCAAGTCTATGGGGCTAATCTGAAGAATGCACTGCCAGGATCTGGTTTATTAAATATTTTGGTGGTACTATTAATCTATTATATTAATTCTCCTGGGTGTGCCTTGGAATGTGCGTCCCAGAGCCCAGCTGATTGGCTGGGCGGCAGACGCACCTGATTGGCTGAGGCGCATCCAGGAGGACTGGTTGACACCGCGGCCCAGCCATGGAGGTCAGAGGTAGCAGGCCCAGCCTGGCTGCGGAGGCAAGACCCAAGAGGGGGGAAAGAAAGTGGCGGGGGGGGGGCAGAAGTGGCAGTGGGGAGGAGAGGTGGCTGGGCCCGGAAGTAGGAGTGTGCACGGAACCGCCACACTGCGGTCTGGCACTGGGGTGGGGGGTCGCTTTAAGAGTGGCGGGAGGGTTTACTTACCCCTCCCACCACTTTCCCGCTTGGCACCGTAAGTAGTAGAGTAATTGGGGCGGCAGGATCCCTCCCTGCCGCCCCTTCCCCGTTGCGGCTCTGCAAAGCTCCCAGTAATGCTTTGCGCACGCACACGTCAGTGACGTGACACGCGCACACAATATGCGCACACGCACAGCATTACTGGGAGCTTTGCAGAGCTTTGCAGAGCCGCAACAGGGAAGGGGCGGCAGGGAGGTATCCTGCCGCCCCAATTACTCTACTACTTATGGCGCCAAGCGGGGAAAGCGGCGGGAGGGGTAAGTAAACCCTCCCACCGCTCTTAAAGCGACCCTCCACCCCCAATCCGGACCACCCAGGTCCTGGTCCGGACGCCTTTTCAATGGCCTCCAGACCAGTCCATGCCCACCCCTACCCGGAAGCAAAGACTGGGGCAGAAGGGGGGGAGGTAACCGTTGGCCCCAAAGAGTGCACAGATGCTCTGTGCGGGGTCGGCTAGTTATAAGAATTGCTCACAAAAAAATGGTAGGTAGATTAAGAGAGTGGAAGTGACTTCTAAGAAGAGGCTAGTACATCACAGTTATGATCCACCTAGAATTTCTTCACAGTCTGAATTTCTGACCCTTGTATTTGCAGGAGAATCCTTACCCCTGATTCTCCTCTGTCTAAGAATAAAGAGCACTGTTCTTCATTTTTATTCAGAGCCAGTGTGCTTTAAATTGGACCCTGACATGACCCCAACTTAGTGTGTGACTGTCCAATGCATCTGCCCCTCCCATCGATTTATCTTGTTGCTGCTGCTCTGGCAGCAGCAGGAGAGGATGCCTTGTCCTTACCTCTTCCATGTTCCAGGAACTGAGAAATGTTCTTCTCATCCTTCCATTGCCAGAGTTGCAGTAGCAGCAAGGTAAGCCAGGAAGAGGCAGGCAGGTGGAGGAGGAGCTAGAGAAGAGCTGGAGGAGTCCTCATCCTCACCTTCTGTTTGAAGTGAACATTAGAAATGGCCAAGTTTTATTATTCTGAGCCAAGAAATTGGAAAGCTGAGAGAAATGTAGATTTATGCAAGGCACTACTGTCTGGTGTACCTATGCTCATAGTTTCCTTGTCTGTATAGTACAGTGGTTCCCAAACTGGGAGCCTCCACATGCTGCTGAACTACAACTCCCATCACCCCCAGCTACAACTTATTGTGGCTGGGGATGATGGGAGCTGTAGCTCAGCAACATCTAGAGGCTCCCAGTTTGGGAACCACTGGTATAGTAGATGATCAAACAGCTGGTGCAACTTAAGAGTGTGTGCTGGCACACACCTGCTTCTGAAGAAAAGGTTCTAGATGTGTGTTAGAGACCAGAGACAGCCCCCCAACCCGCTGGTGGTGCTGAAATTAGGAAAGAACACCCTTTCGGAGAAGATCCTCCAAGCTTTGTCCTTGGGCACTTTCTTTGAACACCTTCCTTTCCCACCAAACTTTTAATCAAATTGCAGGGGTTTTGTTTTGTTGCTACGGTTCTAACGTTGAGGGGTGTTTAAAAAAAAAATCCTTAGTGACTTAAGCTTTTTTGTCACTTGCCATCATGGGTCTACCCAGAATCTATTCACAATGAATTATACAAGTGAAACTCGGAAAATTAGAATATCATGCAAAAGTCCATTAATTTCAGTAATGCAAATTAAAAGGTGAAACTGATATATGAGACAGACGCATTACATGCAAAGCGAGATAAGTCAAGCCTTAATTTGTTATAATTGTGGTGATCATGGCGTACAGCTCATGAAAACCCCAAATCCACAATCCCAGAAAATTAGAATATTACATGGAACCAAGAAGACAAGGATTGTAGAATAGAACAATATCGGACCTCTGAAAAGTATACAGTGTACTGTGCTTGACTGGCCAGCAAACTCGCCTGACCTGACCCCATAGAGAATCTATGGGGCATTGCCAAGAGAAGGATGAGAGACATGAGACCAAACAATGCAGAAGAGCTGAAGGCTGCTAATGAAGCCTCCTGGTCTTCCATAACACCTCATCAGTGCCACAGGCTGATAGCATCCATGCCACGCCGCATTGAGGCAGTAATTGCTGCAAAAGGGGCCCAAACCAAGTACTAAATACATATGCATGCTTATACTTTTCAGAGGTCCGATATTGTTCTATTCTACAATCCTTGTCTTCTTGGTTCCATGTAATATTCTAATTTTCTGGGATTGTGGATTTGGGGTTTTCATGAGCTGAACGCCATGATCATCACAATTGTAACAAATTAAGGCTTGACTTATCTCGCTTTGCATGTAATGCGTCTGTCCCATATATCAGTTTCACCTTTTAATTTGCATTACTGAAATTAATGGACTTTTGCACAATATTCTAATTTTCTGAGTTTCACCTGTATATCCCCACATTTGCTGTATTTTCTGAACACTTCAGATGTGTTTGTTTTGTTAAATATTTTTTCCTCCTCTCATAATTGCAGTAGCTGGTAGGCTGGTATCCAGTTCCATCCTTTACTGATTCTCTCTTCATAGCATAGAGACATATTGGGGTGGGGGGGCGCACAAAGATTTTTTTCATTTAATTCATTTATTAGAAATGAGCTTGACACGTGCAGGGCATCTACGCACTAGTACTTGATTGCGTCCCTCCCCCCCTGACCCCAGAGACCTCCCAACCCTCACCTGAGCCCTGCTCCTGCACCCTTCTCCTCCCTAAGTGCACCTATTAGAAATAGGGAGAAGGGTTCCAGTCGGGACTCTCCCCTGCAAAAGATCTGGCTGTCAGGAGGGCCCCCCACCAGCCCCAGCAGCAGGATCGAGCCGTCTCTTCCCCTCCTTCTCTGTCCCAGGGATGGAGTGCAGATTTTGAGGAGCTGAGGGTGAGAAGCTGTGCGGCCACCCCACCTCCCCAAGCGGCACCCCTCTGAGGCTCCTTCTCACTCTTCATTGGCATCTTCTGTCTGCCAGGCAGCCCTCCTTTTCACTCTCCGGCTGGGTGGAGGAGCTGCTTCCTTTCTCCTGCCTTCCCCCTGCCCTGGGACTGCCTCTTGCCCTCCCCTTCTCCACACAGGGTGGTGGATCTTGCCACTGTGGGGCTCCCTTGTGGCTGCCTCTCCAAGTCTTTTCTAGGGGGCTCTCAGGCTGCTCTCCTGGCTCCAGGGAAAAGGTCCCACAGGGTTTCCACCGGGCTCCCATTCTGAGTGAAGAGTGAAGATCCTGTGCTGGGCATGCCTTCTCCCACCCCCTCTGTGATTGGTTTAGTACTGTGAGGGCTGGGCTTGCCACGTACCACCCAAGTGTGCTATAGATAGCTTTATGTATACTGTCCAAGACCTTGTCAAAGTTGCAGTGGCATTGGGCAGATGGAGAAGCCTCCTGGTGTAAACAGAACATCAGAGTCACTATCAGCATTGCTGAAAAGGTAATCAGCTCAGTCCCTTCTCTCTCTCTCTCTCTCTGTGTGTGTGTGTGTGTGTGTGTGTGTGTGTTAGGAGATCTTGGTGTAAGCTTACTCTGAATCCTAAAACTTCTTGCAGGCCTGTTCCCAGCAGTTCCCTGGTATGACCTTTGCTTTTGCAGTCATTCCAGGGTTCATGATTGACTATGCAAGTCAATTTAAATGCGGCCATTAAAAATTCATCATCCACTAGGCAACAGCTAATGCAGTACCATAATAACATTAAAGGGGCGATATCCTCAAAGAACCTCATTTGTCTTAAATGGAAATAAATGGGTGTATAAAATCATTTGATCATATTGCTGCACTATGTTCAACTCAGCCTGCTTTGATTTCTCAATAGCAGTGCTTTGAACTGAACTCCACTTTGAACTGAACTGAAGGTCCTGATCACTTGCTGCACCCCTTGATGTTAATGGCCATTACTTTTGTATTATTATGAGACATAAAATACTATACAAACAAAGCCCCAATGAAGCTAATACTCGCCCTAATGATGTGCATTGTTCTGTGGTTCATTTTGGTTTAATCTCTACCATTAGTATACTTTTTCTCCAAGTCTAGAATTTGCCTCCACTTAGCATGTGGACTCATCCTGATGCGTAATGTGGGGAAGTAGGGGCAGGAGAAGGGCCATTTTGGCTCTTCATAGAGCTATCAGTCACATTAAGGTTCAGTCTAATATGAGCAAGCCCTGCCCTGCTCCATGGATAGTAGAATAGTGGGGTAGGTCAGTCGTTTTGTATGGTCTTTGTATGTTATCACTCTGCATGAGAAGATCACAAACTAAAGGGGCATAGATTTTGGTTTGCTCTGCAAAGCCAGATTGTGTCTCAGAATGCAGTGTGAACCTCATTATTCGTGGAGAACACAGGAGAACCTCATTATTCGTGGAACCACTATTTGCTATTCAGCTTATCGGCGGGGTGTCTAATAGACACGCATTTCCATTATCTATGGATACTAATGGGTTAAAACCCACCTATCCTAGAGGGCTGGAAGTGACAGCAGAGGTCACTTCCAGCCACCATTTTGTCTGCAGGGGCCATTTTGTGGTTCTTTTCTTGGGGGAGAAATCAGACTTTTTCCTGCATTTTTTGCAGTTTTGGGGGGGGGCATTTTGTCATTTGGGGGGCATTCCTGGGCACATGGGGGACCAGCAGAGCATGCCACAGTAAGCTTTGGGATGTTTTGTGTTTTAAAAAAACTTTTTCTTCCATTCTGGAACCTAGCCCCCCTTTCCCCATATCCCTAATGCCTCGTTAGTCATGGTACTCACTGTAATAGGTGAGGAACGGAACCCCTGTGACTAGCAAGGTTCTCTTGTACTGATTGTTCTCCTGTACCAATTGCACTGATGTTCAAATGCCCTTGAGAAAACTGACTTATAGAAATTTATTAGGGATTCCTTGAGCATTCTTAGATGTTTCTCCTTGGCAAGAACCTTAGCATTCAACTTTTTTGAAATTTTTGTTCCAGCCTTAAAACTATTGGGCAATATCCAGACTTAATTAGTCATAATTAAACACCACTGAAATCAATGAGACAAGTTAATCCGGACCAAGTGCCGTTAATTTCAGTGGTTTGCATATTCCACAGCTTTATGAGGGCAGAGCAAAAGCTTTTCCCTTTGCAGGAAGCCAGGACATGAGCTGCATTGCTCCACAGCCCAGGGAGTAGGAAGGGGGATTGGATTGCACAGTCCTCAGTGATCTGTTCCTGGCAGTAAATGAGGCTTTTGCATGTAGTGGGGAGGGAAGCAAAGCACAAATAATATATGTATAATAGTGCATTTAAGTGAAGCTGAATCAGATCACTAATTGACCCATCTAGTCTATTACAGCTACTCTGACTGTCCTCCTGTCCTGGGAATTGAATCTTGGATGTTCTGGATGCAAAGTGTGTGACCCAATATCCACTGAGTTATGGTGCTTCTCTAGTTTCTCTCCGGCAGGAGAAGGGTTGCTCATAGGACTGGTGCAGTTGATGAGGGGGGAAGGTGAAGTATTACTTTTGCTTAGAAAGCCAGGGATGACAGCCAGGAGAACAAGGCAGAAGTGGGTGGGAAGAGAGGAAGAAGCAGTATTTTGCAAAATATCTGTCCAGCTAGTTCAAAGCTCCAGTACCCAGATCCTCAGATATTACCCATGGATATAATAGATTATATAAACCTATTTATATAAATTTCACAGGGGAAAAATAAGTACTCTGGATAGTTATCTTCAAGAACTTTATTCTGGCTTGCCTGGAAGCAAACTAAATTCAGTGCAACAATGATTTCCCACAGGCCACCTGACCGCCTTATGAACCACCAGGTGTTCCATGGAACCCAAGTTAACCCTCTAGTATATAAGGCTGGAGGGCTGGAAGAAAGGGACCTGGAAATCAGGAAGGCTGGGGCAGGGGCTCTTAGTAGTTTTGTATATTAATCTGAAATATTCAAACATGATCTGCATATGTCCTGTCCATAATTTTGGGCTCTAGGATTTTAGAGGAATAGGAGCACCATTCTTATTAAATTCAGTGGGACTTGCTCAGCAGAACCTCCCAGTGGTTTGTGCCCTGGATCAAGTGATACTTTCTGTTGTCCCAACTTTGATTGATAAGGGAATACGATAGCTTTTGAACAGAGCAATGTCCTTTGTGGGATATCATTCTGCTTTTGTTTTATATTCCAGTTTATATTCAGTTCTACAACAACAAAGTTGCTTACAATTGTAAAAATATCTTCTTGTACTCATACTGCTTTGTATACAACAAGGTTATGATTTTAAATTCCTTGTCAGTTCTTTAATTGTGTTGTGCAGGCTTCCTTTTTAGGTGGACATTTAAAAGCTGTGCTGCTGAATTAAATTCTATAACCTTGTGGAACGGAAAAGACATTGGGGTGAATATAGGCCTTGGGTTATTACAACACTCAGCAACAAACGCCAGGTAGCTAATGTGTTTACATTAGCACTAAATTCTAAGACTTAAGATATTTGCATTTCCAAGCAACTGTGCTCTGCACATATTTGATTAATGGCTACCATTTCGTTCTGATTCATGAAGGATTCCTGCATACCTCAAGACTACATTCTCCTACCCCAGAAATTGCTACCACTTCTGAATATCTGATTGAATGAAACCAATATGGTGTCAAGCTAAAACTAAAATAATATCTTGTATTACTTCAGCTGTCTGCTGTGCTAAGTCTGGGGTCAGTGGCTGACATCCAGACTAATAAAGCACTGGTGCTACAGTGGGAGGAGGTGTCTTTCACTGATCTCCACTTCCCTCTGAAGCCCTCTGTGCCTCTACTGTGCATGTGACCTTCGAGGACATATTCTTGGGAGGCACAGTGGGCTTCAGAAGGAAGTGGAGATCAGTGAAGGTCACCTTTCCCCTGCAGTGCCAGCACTGAATGAGTCTGGATGTCAACAAGTGAGTATGATCCTTGGTCAGTTTCAGTTAAGAACATGACATGAAGCAATAGTGACAAAACTCCCTGATCCCTTAAAAGCAAACCTATCCTATCCAAAGGGCCATGTGTGTCCTCATGGCATGTGGCCAGGTTGGTATCTTTGTCTGAATCGGCCCAATGTAATTCAACAGCTGTCCTTTTTCTGTCATCAAACAGGGATGGCCAATAGCTTTGTTTATTCGTTAAAAGCATTTTAGCTCTTCAGCCAACAAGGCCTACAGAGTGGCTTACATCAAATCAAATAAAAAATAGCAAATCACGTTTTTTAAAAGGGTGGCGGTGGGGTTCCTGCTTTGATGCCTCCTCCTTATCCTCCTCCTTCTCACAGTAGTTGGTGGTTCTGCTGGCCTCTGTGAGGGGAGGAGGGCCCCAGTCCCAGCTGGAGAAGTAGCAGCAGATGGTGATGGGAGAATTCAGATCACCTCCACAGTTTTTCCAAGTAGCTAATGGGATTCCCCAGGTGCTTTAGAATTGACAAATGAAAACATATTTGATCATTTTTAGTCAAATAGCCTTGTAGTGACTTATAACACAAACTTCCCATTTAACCAGGAGCTACTCCTAATAGATTAGCAGTAATTACTGCTCTGTGGTACAGGCACTAAATTCTTCATTTGTACAGGGTTTGCATTTCACCAAAGGAAGATTAGGGTCAGCTCTGTGTTGCTTAAATAATTTGCCTGGTACCGCAGTTTGCTGGGAGGAAAAAGAAATCTCATTGCCATGTACAGGCAAAGCAGTGATCTATGCATTCACTTTTGTTTCTCAAGTTCAGTGTGAGGAACTTAACACACAAGCTTAACTGATTAGACTTAGGGCCTATTCCCTCAAAGCTCACCACCACCACCAGGAGGGGTGGGAAACAATATTACAATAAATGGAACAAGTCTTGTAGACTTGATGATGGTACAGTTGAGAACATAGTTGGTCAGTGCTAGAGATCTCAACATTTCAGGTTGGTTGTGATCTTGAGTGTGCTTCACAGTATGCTGGATCTAAAGATGTGTAAAACTTGTTTACAGTGTCATCTCCTGCCCTTGCTCACATTTTGCCATCCAGTGCACTATAATAAGCCTCTCTAGAAAATAAATTCTGTATTATTTCTTTCTTCTCGTTCCTCGACTTATTCTGTGCTGATACAGCAGATTTGTACTGCATGAGAAAATATGTGGACCATATTGTAAGCAATACTTTCAGTTGCTAAAGTGTATCAGCTGAGTATACTGCATTCTGTTTCAAATTTAAAATATGAGAGAGTTAATGTGCAACAGGAGCTTGTGGGCTATATAGCCCAGTTTTTCAAGCAAACATTTTGTGATACATTGAGAGGAACAGGTAAATACAACATGATGACTAGGGCAGTAGTACAAATTCACCCGCAGCCTATTGAATATCTGGTTTGCTGTCAGAGTTACAGATAAAGTAGAATTTATTTATTTTTTTTGAATTAATAAAGCTGAGGTTTGACTCAGACATTTGGACCTTCAGTAACATCTTTGGTGTGCTGGGGCCAGGGCCAAGCCCCACATGTCCTGGACGAAGGATCCAGGACATGCGCCTTGTGTGAGTCAGGTGACCATGCATACACATGTATACACTGGGGAGCATGCACGGTGGCTCTCACAGAAGGGCTTTCAGTGGTTGCAGTTCCCTGCAGAGTTGCTCTCTGGAAGAGGAACCACCTATCCATGTTGTGTAAAGTGTGTCCCATTTACATGTATATGGGCTTGAGCAAGTGTTTGCAAAATGTTGCACAATAATTGTGGTATGTTGCATTAGTACAAGAACTGTCTGGAATTTCTTTTATGCAATGATTGTGTGCTATGTCCTTACACTACTGTGAGGCTAGTCTGGATGCTACCATCATTCAACTGGTTCACTCATGATGTTTACATTGTGCAACTTGCAAAACCAATGAAGAGGCAGTCACAAGGAGCAAAATAAGACTACAACTTTAGCCCCTTTCAGATATTATAAAAAGGAGGCTGTACTTGGGTGCAGCCTCCGAAAGCTTACCAGAAGTCCTGCCTGGCACGGCTGCTTCCAATTATGGAAGTGCCCACCGTCATGTTTACAGTGTTTGCCTCTTCAAATGAACACTCTAAGCATGAGAAATGCGACAGGATTGTTGAATGATCGATGTGCTGGGCAGTGCTTTCAAAGGCTGTTTCATAGTACAGCTGCCTCCTTTATAATGTCTGAAAGGGGATTTTATCAATCAACAAAAAGTAGCTGCTCCAAATGCAGGCTTTGTGTAGGAAATATGGTGGCCATACTCTACTTCAACTATAACGCTAGTAAGGATTCCTCCTCTTCCATTTGTCCTCTATTTCTTGAAAAGGTCAGAGGCCTGCTATGACTTCTCCAAGAATCCCATGAGTTAGCAAGCAAAAGGAAAGTTTGGGACCAAGCAGCCACCATCCAGTATACTGATTGATCCCTATCTACCCTACCTAAGATTGGTGTTCC
The DNA here is from genome assembly GCF_027244095.1 of Hemicordylus capensis. Classification (NCBI taxonomy): domain Eukaryota; kingdom Metazoa; phylum Chordata; class Lepidosauria; order Squamata; family Cordylidae; genus Hemicordylus; species Hemicordylus capensis. The sequence continues at coordinate 385,153,343 of NC_069657.1, read as the reverse complement.
ACTTACAACTCATCCAAGTCCATGAAAGGCTACCATCTTCAAAACACTTGCTGACTTTTTCCTGAGACCCTCCTCCAAATCTCCCTACTTAACCCTGATTTCTTCTGCCAAGTTGTGATGTACAATAACAGAGCACCCCCAAAGTTGGTGAAAACAGCCCCGCTCACAGGCTAACTGGAGTAACAGCAAAAATTCCCTTTCACCTCCATAAGGGGCAACCAGCTAACACCACTGAGATGCTTCTGTGAAATACAGGGGAGGTGGGAGAATGAGCATCCTTCCCAGCCTTCTCATTCATAACCCAAAAAGTGGCTGAACTTCAAACAGGCCACCTTTCTCCCTGCCTCACTTTATCAGGAATCTTTCTAAATTCTGGCCAATCAGTTCAAAACAGTATATCCTGATATATCTGGTCCCCTCTGCAATACTTCCTCTGCCATCAGTTGGTAACACTGAGGTGAGAGGAGTAGTTTGCACACTACTTAGAACAGATCCCTGTAACTGGGACCCAAATCTTTGAACTTGAAACCATAAACATAGCATTGTGATCTGGGCAATTATTTGTATAAATAAAACACATGGATGTCTGATTCTTCCACTTTCTGAAAGGTTGGACAGATTATGCCTAAGATAAACTGTATGTACATTTATCCAAATGACTACTTTCTGCCTTGTGAACCACCATTCACAAGGCAAAGGGCTAGTACTCTACAATGTACTGTAGTGGAATGCTCTTTGTATTAAAATACTGAGACCCACTGCAAAGCTGGAAGACATTGTAGACAGTTAAAATCTATATTTTTTGTGACTTCTAAACAGAGATATTTTTGGTAATTAGTGCAAAGTGATAAATGGCATCCCTTGGTTATTAAATAATATAATCTGCATCATGGAAAGAAGAGGAACAAAAAATTTCATTCAGCATCCTTTTTGGCCAGCTAGATGTGTCCAAAAAGCCCACAAATAGTGCTGGAAGGCCATAGCCTGCTCCAGTGTTCTCTCTAATTTTTTTCATCTGTGTGCAGAATGAGTTGTGTTCTGGGTGGGAGTATCAAGGCAGTGTGTGTGCACATGCATTCAGAGTGGGACCTTCCTGGTTCAGCCTGAGCGGGATCTAAAATTGACTGAGCGGACATAAAAAAAACTTGTGAGCGCAGGCATGTGTGTACATCTTAGCAGGAACACTGGCCTGCTCCTTAGCAGCAGTTAGTCAGAGGCCCACTGCCTCTGAACTGGAGGTGGCCATCTTGACTAGTAGCCACTGATAGACTTGTCCGTCCTTCATTTGTGTAATCCACTTTAAAGCCAATTAAATTAGTGGCCATCCCAACATCTTGTGGCAGCAAATCCAATAAATTATGTATTGTGTAAAGAAGTATTTTATTCTGTCTTGAATCTACTGTCATTGGCTATGCTGATCTGAGACGAAAATAAGGTGGTTGATTGACTGTCATTGGGTTTCATTGATCCCAACTTCTGGTGTTGTGAGAAAAGGGACATTTTCTCTTCCCTTTCTCCATCTTTTAAAACTCCTCTATCATGTCTCCCCATCATCATATTTTTCTCAACTAAAAAGTAGGGCTTTCTGTTTAATTGGGCTGATAACCAAACCTAATTCAGTTCCCTATTGGGCAATTTTCATTGGATTGAGTCTGATGGAAAAATTGCCCAGTAAGGCCAATCCAGTCGGATCCAATACACACTGCATTGGACAGCTTTGTATTGCATCAGTGGAGGCTGAGGGCCTTTTCTGGTGGCAATGTGGTAGGCCTTTCTTTTGACTTCAAAAAGAGCTTAAAAATGGCAGCCAGCTCATAATATTCTGAGGAAGCTGCTGGCAGTGATGTCATGGATATGCTTTTACTATTGAACAAACTGAAATAGGCTAATGAAAGATTGCTCCTAATGTTTGAGTTGCACTAAAGACCGCCTAGTGGTGGTTTTGAAAGCTGATGAAGAGCTGAAGCCATAAGATCTTGAATTTTTGTGGAGGGTTATTGGAAGGACTCCACTCTGTTGATGCAGTTCTAGAGTAGGACAGAAGTTCAGCACCAGTACCAGTTTTCTCTTTATAGGAGTTCACGGGACAGGCAGAGGGAAAGTGGAATGATCCTCCTAACCTGAACTTGCAATTTTAGTCTCTTTAACTTGTCTAAGATCTGGTCATACAAATGACAGTTGAAGAACTTCTTACTTGTACTTTTTGGTGCATATCATTGATCATACCTTTTTTTATACCACAAATACTTCTGTGGTACACTAATTGGAACAACTGTGTTCAGTCAGTCAAGCTTTATTTATGGTCCTAGGCCAAACAGTCCATACATACAAAAGCCAAAACAGATTTATAGAACTCTATAAATTCTCATTATACGTCTTAAAAGCAATATAACAAAAAACAACTGTGTTTAATTCTTTCAGTTTTACAGATCTTGATTTTTGGTTCCAGTTATCTCTCTAATGACTCTGGCAACCAGGTGTGCAGTTGCCACCATGCTTTTATCTAGTTAAATTGTTTAGAGCTTATCTGAATGTGGGTACAGAGATAGTTGTCTTCTGAACCCAATAAGATATGTTATATCCACTTTGTCACAATCAGTGTGCATCAGAGAAAATCAGATTGTTTGATCAGTTCACTATTTGTTTTAAAAGGTGAAGTCATTTCCCCTCACTTTCCCAAGAAGAATTCATAAAGTAATTTAGATCATTATAATCCCCTGAAATACCTGGGACTTGATCTGAGCAAATAGAAGAGAACTGTTCCATTCTGTTGCCTCTTAATAAGCAGATCCCTCTGACATGAGAACACCTTTATTTAATAAACTTTGAGCTGGGCAAACCAGTTCTCTCCTAGCAGAACAGTTTGGTTGCTCCCAAGAACTCTAGCCAGCAGACTGTCTGGTGGCTGAGTTAACATAATTTCTTTTCTTAATATTTAATCAGGAATGTAACTCTTTCCCTCTTGATGGTAACCTCACAGATGAGAGATGGAGGGTGTAATGTACTACATGTGCATAAAATAACATATGTAACTTTAGGATGTAATTGTGCACTGTGAGCTTGTTAGAATGTTCAACATTAAAGTCTGCAATTTATCAATACTGGATTTCTACATGATTAATAAGAATATATAAGTGGGGAGCTGTGAACACTTGCAGTGGGAGGGCAGTAGGACTGGGAGGGCAGAGGGAAATTTTGCATGGTGACATTCATGCACACTTGTACTTTTCTCGGCCTCTGTAGCCACATGCACCTCATCAACATATTTGCATGTGCCTTGCAAATTCATACACACATGCATGCATTCACTCATGCAGGTGTATGGATTGGATGTGCAAGTGCATTTTGGACTGCAGTGCAATGGCACTAACAAGCACTCTGTTGAATATCTATGCACTTTATTATACTGCACATGCATGTCCATGCCTCTCTTGCTCAGTATAATGTGCATTTGCTTGCAAATGCATGTATTCCCTTTTACGTCATGCACACCGGGACAGCCATCATACATGCATACACAGAATGTATACAGAGGCCAGAGGGGCCGAGGCTACTCTTTCCTGAAGCATCTCTGTCCTTTCCACCTCTCAGTCTGACTCCTCCTCCAAAATTGGCTAAATCCTTTATCCATTAGCTCTTAAAAGTTATAAGTCACAGGGACCAGGACAACCTGATGGTAATTGCTTATAGGCATATGCTTCTTTACAATGGTTTAAGGGTAGTGCAGGATTTGTTGCCCCTCCCTCCACTGTGCAAGCCTAGAATCTCTCCATTTAAGTGTCTCTTTGGCTTTTCATTGCTCTTAGTAGTAGTTGTTCCCCCTGCCGAATGGGCATGTTCTGTCTCAGCCCCAACCCCAACCAAATGCTGGATTTGGAGCTCCATAGTCTTCTGTGAATCACTGTCCTTGCCAGATAAAGTACTTCAGTTATTAGATTTATTACTGGCAGTTCACAAATATGATTCAGAATGAGTTTCATTGGAACTGATGCATTTTGGGCAACACCTATGAAGTCTAAGAATAAAACCTTCAGTGGTTTAACATGTTCATAACTGCCAATTGCTAATGTGAAAGCCTAGTTCAGAACAAGGCCTGATCTTCCTTTCTTGGAAGAAGAAAAAATGTGCTGTCGTACTTCAGTGCTGGGAAGAACTGAGATGGGCTGTTTCTAATCCTACTTTACAAACAGCAGTAGATTCCACAAGGATTAAATTGCAACTTCCATATTTGTCAGAAGCCCATGTAAATGTGTATGAATGGCAAAGTTGGGCAAAACAAGCATTGACTTCCAGTAGTTGGGATAAAGGATGCATGCATTGCAGGAAAGCAATAATCCCCTGGAAATTATCACTTAATTGCTGACGCATTTGCCTGTTAGCAGAGATCTTGAACTGTCCTGAAGACTTCATGTCCACATAGAATCTGGCATGCATCTCTTGGGAGTACAATACACGAGAAAAGGCAGTTTGAAATAAATGTTAGGAGTCTTTTTTTTTTTTTTGTCTACTGTATAAATATTTGTAATGACAGTATATTAAAGATGCAGGTGCTGGTAAGAGCTGCAATGACACATTTAGTTCCCACTCCATATCATCTGGTAGAATTAACCAGTGTCCTGCTGTCACTATGTAGTGTTTCACCCTTTGTCAGCAACCAATGATGTGGGGCAAGAGTAGAGAAATGCTCATCACCATGATCCCAGCTAAGCTGTCCTAGATGTTGGAGTGTGTGCATGGGAATTAAATGTCTAGTTTTGGGCAGTAGCTGAATTTTTAACATGGCAGTTAGCTGCAGCATGACATGACATGCTGTATGTGCAGTACAGCAGACAATAAAAATCCAGATAATTTCCCCCCACTTGTTTCATGCCAGGTGCCCCTTTTATAGGAAACCTATAAAGGCCAGGAGTTCTGCACTTCTTCTAGGCAGGCATGAAGCCAAGAGGCAGCATTGGAGCTAGATCTACCACTAGTTTAAGACTACAGTTCTATGCAAATTTAGGCATGCCTGAATCTGTATAGATTTATTGGTTTCAGAAGTCTGCTTTTGTCTAATTTTGTATGAGATTGGGCTACATGTCTTATTGCAAGAGGAATTTTCTGTTTGAGTACTTTAGGAAATGAGTGGATAATGCCTTGAGGTCACTGCCAGACCTATATTTAAAGATGCTCATTCCTGGAGGTAAGGATGGACAGTTGCTTTTGGTATAAATCTTACTGCTGGCAGGAGGGTGTGCCTGATGGACCATATGTTCTCATTTCGTTCTAACTTCCTATAATTCTAAACACATTGCTGTTTGCTCATTCTCAGTAGATAGCACTTTTTTCTTCTTGTTTGCAGAACCCCCCAATTCCAATTTGCTTTGGTCTTCTTTATTATAGACTAAACCGAGCCAACTAAACCTTGTTCAGCAAGACTGAAGAAAAATGTTTTGATGCCCTGTTTATCAAGTGCATTAAATAGTTATTCACACAATGTATGACTTGTATTTTCCCCAAGTTTTTTTTTTAATATGATGCTTCTGTTAATACAGCCTAAATTGACATTGGCCATATCAGGCAGGAGCCAGGTTTTGGTGGGCCCCCAAGCAAAACCTCCCACAGGTCCCCCCTAATGCTCAGCCCACCCATTCCTAGCTCCCTGCCTGGCAAGCTTATTGGGTTGGATTGGCAGCTCATTCAGTGCCACCACTCACAACACTGAAGCAGGAATTGCTGCCCTGTAACCTACCCCATGCCCTCGCCAATTGTGCTTTCACTGGGCAGCAGCAGAGATGAGTTGACATGTCAAGGGGTGAGATTCCTGGGAATTATAAAATTGTGCTCCTGTTTCATGTGACAGTACTAGAGGAGGAGTTTTTCTGCTTACTAATCTCACCAGGGCTGGGAGGAAGGAGGAGAAATAAAAAGTTTACCAGGCATAACTGGATACTCCTCTTTAGCACTGCCATTCATAGCTAGGGCAGTGGTTCAGGCACTAAGCAAGTGGACCTCAGAGGTTGGCTGTGCCCTTTGATGGGGCAAAGTTGGTTGACTCTGACGCTAGGCCTGGCACACCTTCATATTGTTGACTTGTGAAGATAAGGCCTGACAAATTTTGATGAGGGGAAATGTTCTCACTTTGCATTTGTGTTGACTGTGGCCTCAGACTGAATTAGCTGGGATTATAGCATTCAACCTGTCTTATCCTAACAAAAGTGAAGTTTAAGCTCCTTTCAGGATCATCTTTAGTGGGCAAACTGCATTCATTAGACAATCTCCAAAACTTTCTCACTGACCATGTCACTCCTGCCCACCCCAAAGCATATAATAGGAGTCTTGTAGACTCTTCTGTTCAAAGGTTTTTTCCCTTCCCAAGTTAGGTTGAGCCTTGCACCTTTTCCTTCCCTACATGGGCATCTATTTATTCATTTTATGACTGGTGTAATATCAGTGGTCAGCAGCTGCTTCTCTGTCTCACCTACATCATCTCCATGACAGGGACAAGTGGAAGAGTAGAAGGAACACAGTGGCACATCTGCCAGTTTTAGATGGGGTTGCACTCCCCCAGAAAGAGCAGGTACGTAGTCCGGGAGTATTTCTGGACCCAAACCTCTCCCTAGTCTCTCAGGTTTAGACAGTGGCCAGGAGGGCTTTCTATCAGCTTTGGCTGATATGCCAGCTATGTCCATTTCTGGAGATAAATGACCTTTAAGACAGTGGTGCATATTCTGGTGCCATCCAGACTTGACTACTGCAGTGTGCTCTACATTGGGCTGCCATTGTACATCGTCTGGAAACTGCACTTGGTACAGAATGCAGCAGCCAGGTTGGTCTCCAGGGTTGCCCAAAGAGATCATATTACACCCATTTGAAAATGACTACACTGGCTGCCAATATGTTTCCTGGGGAAATACTAAGTGCTGGTTATCCCTGAATGGCTTGGGTCCAAGGTATTTAATAGAACACTGTCGTCTTCATGAACCCCACCACCTATTAAGATCATCTGGGGGCAAGTCTGGTTATGGTTGCCACTGGTTCAGTTGGTGGCAACTCAAAACTACCCCTTTTCTAGGGTTGCCCCGGGACTTTGGAATGCACTTCCTAATGAAATTAGAGCCTCCCCTTTTCTGGATGTTTTTAAGAAGGAGCTGAAAACATTCCTGTTTAGTCAGGCTTTTAGTTTATAGTCTTAAAGTTTTAAGTGTTAGAGTTTTTATCTGTATTTTAAAATGTTTCAATTGTGTTTGTTTTAACTGGGTTTTTTTTTTTTTTAAAGATTCTGAACTCCCCAGGGACTTGCATATGGGGCTGTACAAAAACATTAGTTAAATAAAATCTTGCTGTTTCTTTTGCGCTAACTTAGAGGAAAGAGGGCAGCATTGGTGTCACCCCATGTCCTTTAATCTAGTTTTTCCTTATGGACTTGTTTTGATAGCAAAGAGGTTTGTGGAGAAGAGGTCTCCATGCACTCCCTTCAGTTTTGTGAAGGAAGCACTGGCAGCGGGGAGAGCACATAGGTGAGGCCAGGAATGACTTTGCCTTCTCCTGTGCCTTTGGCAGATTCAGCCTTCTGGGTTGCTATTCTGCTGCACCCCAATGCCTGTTCCATGACTGCTGCCAACCAATGATGACATAAAAATTCTAATCTGACATAAAGGAAAGATATTTATGAAGAGATATTCTAAAGCTAATGGTATCTAGTGTGATACACGAGTGGTCAGTAAAAGCCTGGTTTCAGTCTTTAGATTTTCCATCTTTTTCTTGCAGCAAAGCTGGATAAAAGTTCTCATTATGGTATAAAATTTTATTGCCGCTCACTTAGCCAGTCTTTCCAAATAAGTGCCAATAAAAACTTTATAGCACCCTGTATCACTGCATATTGTTTATCCTGCTTATTTTTGTGTTTGTCCTTGGTTTGCATCTTTCCTCCCTCTAGAAGGCATGGTTTCCAAGGAAACTAGTGAAGGCCCTAAGCTCTGGAGATCTGCTATGTAAAGTTCTGGGAAGTAATATAGGAAAATCTCCATGCATATCTGTTTGCTTGCTACCCCTAAATGAAAGTCTGCCTTGGTATTCTTGTAATGGTAGTTTGGTCCATAAAGCTCTGAAATACCATGAAGAAGCATTGTCAGAACTTAAAACTACCAAAATATTTTCACCTGCTGCTGCCTTCTTCAGTCTTCCATTTTGTGAAATGAAGAAAGTGTTAGCAATTCTACCACTGTAATGTGTGTGTATGCCTGGATGGACATATGCATGCACTTAAACTCAGATATGTAGAACAGTGTTCTTTCTAAAAAAAAATCATCTGTGTGCAGAATGAGTTTTGTTCTGGGCAGCAGTATCAAGGCAGTGTGTGCTCGCGTGTATTCAGAGTGGGACCTTCCTGATTCAGCCTGAGCAGGATCTAAAATTGACTGAGCCTTTGAGGGAACACTGGTGTAGAAGCTAGGAGATATGAGAGGGTCCCAAGATATATCCAACTTATGCCTCTAGATCAATAATTAAATTCATATGCTTCTTTCAGGAAGCCATGCAGAGCAAAAATTCAACAGTAATGAGTGTTTGATGACAAAATGAATGCAGGATAATCCTGTTATTTGCAGGGATTCCGGTTCATGAGATGGCCTGTGGATAGCAAATTTTTGAATAATGGGGCATTAAGTCTATGAGAATTGGGGAGTGGGGGTTGGTTAGGTTCCCAGACTGCTCAAAATGGCAGAAAATTGCTGGTTTTGCCCATGTTCCCCCCCAATAAGCCCCCAAAGTGCCCTACCATGAGTGGTCCAGGGCATCCGGGGGCCAAAAATGGCCAAAACCTGTGATTTTTGCCCCATTTTTTCAAGTAAATGAACCATAAAATGGCTCCCAAACACAAAATGGCAGTCGGAAATGACCTCTGAAGTCATTTCCAGCCACCCCTGACCCACAGATACACGGGCTTAAATCCCCCCCCCAGTGTGTGTGTGTGTGTGTGTGTGCGCGCGTGCGCGTGATTTTTTGCATATACCAAGGTCATTTGCCAGTTACCCGACCGTGGATATGTGAAAGCACGAGTGCTGGTCCTGCGATTAGTGAGGTCCTCCTGTGATCCACTGCATGTGTTCCACTGTTGTCTGAACTTCGCATGATGGAATAGGCCAAAACCATAAACCTTGTTCTCTTGGGGATGCAAACAGAATGGCAAGTACTCTAGACAAAATTTCATGTGAGCTGGCTTGTATAATACTGCTTCATGTGTGTGTGAAGTGGTCAGGTCTGTGATGAGGGAGAAAATACCCTAGAGTGTCTATCTGATTGTATTTAAAAGATTTCTAAGTAATTCTTCAGAAAAATCTTCTGGGGAGTATAGAATAAAAGAGAAAACAATTCAAACAATAAAACCCTACAAATACAAGATAGCATACATAAAAACGGCAGCAAGATATTCCTTAGCATTTTGTAAGAATCCAGTCAGTACAGTGGAGCCCAATTAAAACCAGGCTAAATCACATGTTGGAATGCCTGAGCAAATAAACCATCTTTGCCTGGTGCCAGAAGGACATAATAGTCAGTGCTAGGTGAGCTTCCCTGAGGAATGCATTCCAAAGTTGGGCACTAGGACAGAAACGATGCTCTCCCTGATGACTACTTATTTCAGATGATGGGGTGACGTGAGGGAGGCTAGATGATAAATGGACAGTATAGTGTGGTGGTTGATGAGTAGCACAGAAACACCTTTCTTATGAGGCAAGACTACAACACCTGGGGCTTTTTAGTTTAGAAAAAAGACGACTGCGGGGAGACATGATAGAGGTCTGTAAAATCATGCACGTTTTGGAGAAAGTGGAGAGAGAGAAAATCTTCTCCCTCTCACACAACACTAGAACCAGGGGTCACTCCATGAAATTGATTGCCAGGAGGTCTAGGACCAACAAACGGAAGTACTTTTTCACACAATGCGTGATCCACTTGTGGAACGCTCTGCCACAAGAAGTGGTGACAGCCAACAACCTGGATGGCTTTAAGAGTGGTTTGGATGACTTCATGGAGGAGAGGTCCATCAATGGCTACTAGTCGGAGGGCTGTGGGCCATCTCCAGTCGCAATGGCAGGATGGCTCTGAGAACCAGTTGCAGGGGAGTAATGGCAGGAGAGAGGGCACGCCCTCAACTCCTGCCTGTGGCTCCCAGCAGCATCTGGCGGGCCACTGTGTGAAACAGGCTGCTGGGCTAGATGGGCCTTGGGCCTGATCCAGCAGGGCTGTTCTTATGTTCTTAAACATAAGATTTAAAGCAAGGCTCAAACTTAATATAGGAAATTCAGTCAACTTTCAGAGTTAATATTTCACAACAGAAAGTTTGAGTTTGCTCCTCAAAATTTTCTATCAGGACCTGAAATTTGTGTGTTTTAAAATGAAGTTCTGCAGAGAAGTTCAACAGTTATAATTCAGATCCCAAAATATGAATTCTGTTTTAATGACTTCTATATGTCTGCTTATTACCCAATTCTGGAGATAGACATTGTAAATGATGAAATAACATTCTTCAGCAGCCTTTTAATTACTGGGAGGATCCCAGCCGCATTACGACCAGTAAATGACACTTTCAAAAGCAAAGGAGCTGGACTGCGATGTTCTGTGGAGCTGGAGAGGTAGTTCGTAAAACAAAAGGACCCGTGGTTAATCTTCAAATCACAGTACTTACAATGTTGTTGTGTTGGCGGAACATGGTGTGAAGTAACTGTTTCAAGGCCTTTATATTTTTGAGCAAGCAATACTGGAATAGCTGGCCTGTAATCCGGAACTGCCAAAGCCTGGCTCCAAAGGAAAACCCAAGGTAGTATTCAAATGTAATTGTGTGCATTTAATAGTTGTGTAGCTGGAAGAGTTTGCCAAGCATGGCTTATCTAGTAACCATAGTGCTGCAGCAGCCAAGACTGGATCTGCCAGACCTCTCCCTTCTGCTTATTTGTTGCGGTCAGGAGAGGTCTCTGTGTCAGGAATGGATGATTCTCCTAGTCTGGAAGGAAGTCAGTGTGGCTGAATGGATAGACCCAGAGAGCTGGATTTGCCAGTCTGATCTACGATCGTAATAAAGTTTATCTATCTGGCTGGGTTTGCATCTGGGAGCAAGTGGGAAGTGCAAGCACTTCTCAGGTCAGTTGGCAACACCCAGTTTCCTCAGCCCACTTCTGGTCAGGCCTGCTCTTCTCTCTGGCCTGAGCAAGGGACTCTGCTTTCCACTGTTCCCTGCTTCTGGGTCAAGCTAGACAAGATGTTTTACTGTGTGCTTAGCAATTACACATCTTATATTTTCTAAGCATCAGCAGCTATCAGTCTGGATTGGCATTGTGGGAGGAGGGGTTTTTTGTTTTGTTTTAAGTCTTTCCCCTCATGGCAATCCTGATCTGGATCCTCCCACGTGGCTGATGGATGTTTGCCTCAAAAGGGAAACCCACGTGGGTAGCAATGAGTCATAAGCCCAGACTTCATGTTGCCTCTACCTGGTTCTTGTCTTTGCCAGTCTCCTCTACTGTCATAGCTGGAGACTTCATTTCAAGGTGGTTGTGAGGCCAAACACAATAGTGACTATAAAATATCCTGCTGATCAGTGCTCAGCCTGGGAGAGAATTATGGGCAAATAGGTAGGGGGTCCTTAAATCCACTTCCCTTAAATCAGGGGTGTTAAACTGCGGCTTTCCAGTTACTGCACGGCATTGTTGTGTAGGACTGCAGTTTGACAACCCTGCCTTAAATCATGGGCCCCCTGAAACCGTCTAATCACGTGAGAGAGGGAGGCAGGCAGGCTTCCTTTTGTGACACACACACACACACACACACACACACACACACACACACACACCGCCCAGTAATTCAAGCACTGCCACATCCAGAAAGCTCTATGCACAGTATTGAAGGCGGCAGAAGAGTCTTCCACTCTCCTCCTTAAAACCACTGAGGCAACTGTCCGTGGATGGTGTGGCTAACCACAGTCACCGGCTGGAGCTTGAGGCCTGCATCTTCTTACACAAAGAGAGTTAATTTGAAGTTTAAATAATCCTCCTACTTATCTCTCTCTCTACTACATCTTAGCCACAGGGAAATCCTTTTCAGTGCTAGTTACCAACTGTGCAGATTAGTGAGCTCTGACTTGAGCTCTACAGTTTAAACATTTGACACCAGTCCTGTAGTCTGGCAGGACTCTATCATTTAAGGACCATTTAAACAAAGAAGATCATAAAAAGACTGAAGGCCCCTTGGCTCTAAAGAAGCAGCGATAGTATCATTGCTATAGGTTTTAATCCTATGGTGTGTGGTTTTTTTTAAGCTTCCTTCTCTTCTCTGCCCCCTTCTAAAAGAATGGAGAGCTCACCTGACTGTGATTCCATAATTAAGGCTTAAAACTGTAGCAGCTTATTGAAAATAGCTTCTACCTAGAGTGTATTATTTGATGGAATAATAAGCAAGGGCTTGTTCATTAAACCCACATTTATCACAAACAATGAATTATTGCTGCTCAAAGCCCCTGTTGTATGGTTGTCAGAAAATACAAGTTTCCCAGTATCCTATATTGGGGCTTATCCTCCCATTAGGCATGGTGAGGTCATTTGGTAGTTTTGGGGGTACCATTAATGCACAGCATATTGACATAGGAAGCTGCCTTATGCCAAGTCAGATTATTGGTCCATCTAGCTTAGCATTTTCTACATTGCCTGGCAGTGTCCTCTCCAAGGCTGCAGACTAGGAATGTGCTCAAAACTTGATTCAGTGTCCAAATCATGGGCACATCCCTTTAAAAATACACAGCCCTTCTAAAGTGGAGGAGAGTAGGTCCATACCTGCTCCTCCTCACCGCCATTGCCGCAATCCTGGTGCTCCCCCTAGCTATGCCCGCATGCCAACGGGGCATCTCCCAGCTGCCCCTGTGCAATGCTGGCACACATATGGCCCCATGGAGGCCATATGTGTGCCAGCATCATGCAGGGGTAGCTGGGAGGTGCCCCGTTGGCATGCAGGCATAGCTGGGAGCAGCATCAGAATTTTGGCATTGTCAGCCATATGGTATGGACCTGCTCTCCTCCGCTTTAAAAGGACTGTATAAGCACCTGTGATTTGGATGTCAGATTGTGGATTTTGGCATATCCCTATTTCAGTCAAGAGTCTTTCCTAGCCTCATCTGAAGAAGCTAGGAATTGAACCTGGCATGCAGAGCAGATTCTCTACCACTGAACTATAGCCCCACCCTAAAAGTTGCATACATGAATCTCCCAACTAGGCACTGACCACACCAAGACCTGCTTAGCTTCAGCAAGGTGGCTGTATTGTGTGCCCTTAGACTTTGCATTAGAAGAATTAATTAGCTCTTAATTTTGATAACCACAGGGAACTTTCTGGATTTTCTGCCTTGGGAATAAAAATATTTGGGCCATATTGGTGTGATGCTGTGGTCTTAGTTCTGAGAAAATGCCATTTTCCTCCCCCATAGCAGGCACATTAGCTGGGAAATGGCAATTGGATCTCCTGCTGCAACTGAGTAGCAACTGTAAAATAAAATAACCTAGAAGGCTCTGTAACTCTGAAGGTATTACTGTAGGGAGACATGCATCTACAATAGAGTGCAAAGAGGAAACGTGACCTGATGTTAGATGCAAGTAGGAGTCACTTTATTGTTTGGACATTAAATAGAGGATATAATCATTAAAATAAAGTAAGTATGGGATTATGGTGAGGCAATACCTCTCTTCCACAAAGAGGCAGCAAAACGTTTGCTAGGCCATTACTCTTTCAGGCTTTCCAGCACTCTTGTGCAAAGTGTATATTTATCAAAGTCTCCTCTTGCCAGGGCAATGCAAGAGTTGGAAGGATGGATGGAAATAATTAATTTATTATTTGGCACACTTCTATACCACCTCATATACAAATCTTGGGGTGGGTTGTAATCTAAAATGCAACAACAATTAAAACCATTCATAATGCAGATGAAAAAATTGAAAACTATAAATTCAAAGCCTATCTTCCAAATTATTTGACTGCAGGAATCTGCACAGAAAGTTTTGATTTGTGGATTCTTATGACTAGCAAGGAACAGAGAGGAAACACAAGGCCACCAGTGATTGAATTTGCCCACAGACTGTTGTATATATTATGAGCAGGCAGTACAAGACATCCAGAATCCAAAGCAATGGGGCACATTCATTTTCAAAAAGCTTTATTTTAGGATAATCTGATGAAGTTCTGACTCATTGTTTGTATGTTTTGGGGACTGGCAAGAAAGGAAGGAAAAGAATAATACCAGATTCAGTTGCATCTCTAGAGAAGGCTGTGATTAGCTGATTGGAAAAGAATTTGGCCCAAACGTTCAGTTGACATCCAATGGTTTTGGCCATGGTAACCTGTATTCGGTCAAGCAGAGAACTGTGACTCCTCTGAAGACTGGCTGGAGTCTTTTCATGACCATGATAGTTTTGCATTCTGGCTGTGATCCCAAATACACTTATTTCCGAGTGTCTCATTGATTTCCATGGGGTTTTGAAATTCATGACAGTTAGCAAGTAAACATCTTTAGGATTTGGGCCAATGAGAAGGTGCAGCTTGATGTATACCATTTCCCATCAAATGACATACATTTCTTCAGAAGTTTGATTGTAGGATAGCAATGATCAGCTCCTTATAAATCCAAATTGAGGCTGAAGTACTGAACCATTCTGCTTGACTTTCTGCAAGTAGGGAACTGTCTAGCTGCCTTCATAAAGAAAACAATTATTTTCTCTTTAGGAAATAATAGGAAGCTAGGCAGTGTTACCTAATTTCTGAAGGTCAAGCTGGATGGCTCAGTATCTTGGGATCAATTCTATGCTTAGAAAAGTGACCCTAAGTTATGCATGTCAGTCTCTGTGCATATATGCACCCACCCAGCAGAAAATTCATACACTATTCCTCCCAATGACTCTGGAAGGTAGAATGGATGACTTATGCCAGGGATTCTCAACCTTGGGTCCCCAGATGTTCTTGGACTTCAGCTCCCATAATCCCCAGCCCCAGTGGCCTTTGGTTGGGAATGATGAGAGTTTATGTCCAACACCTGGGGACCATAGGTTGAGAATCCCTGATTTATACCACTATGCAGATATCAAAGTGACTGTATATAGCATCCTCATGGAAAGTCGTTTTCACAAACCTTGTTCCCCCCTACTGATGAATAGCTGTACACCCAGGACTGCCCTGCATGCTCCAAAGGTGTTTGTGTGGGGGGTCATCTTGAGTGTGAACTAGTCCAAAGCCTAGCAAGACAGGAGGTGTGGTGGTAGTCTGACAATCTAGACTAGGGTTGCAGAACTTCGGTCCTCCTGCAGATGTTGGCCTACAGTTCCCATAATCCCTGGCTACTGGCCACTATGGCTGGGGATTATGGGAGTTGTAGGCAAAAAACAGCTGGGGGGCCTAAGTTGAGCAGCCCTGATCTAGACTCTTTTATTTGTAAGCTGTCGTAGGGGCCCTTGAGAATGGAAAGTAGGTGGTATTAAATGATACAATTTATTAATTTGTTGTAAACCTCCCAGAGACATAAGTTTTGGGTGGTATAAAAATATGTTAGTTAAATAAATAAATAAAATATACAAATGGAAGGTGGAAGTCTGGAAGGAATTGTCCCCGATGTCAGATTGGCTACCTTGGAGCATGGGACTTTTAAAAATTTATTTTACATTTATATCCCACTTTTCCTCCAAGGAGCTCAGAGCGGTGTACATGGTTATGTTTATCCTCACAACAACCCTGTGAGGTGGGTTAGGCTGAGAGCTACATGAATGGCCCAGAGTCACCCAGTGAGTTTCATGCTTGAATGGGGACTCAAACTCAGGCCTTCCCAGTTCAATCCAACACTCTAACCCCTATTCAACACTCTAACCACTTGGCTCACATGTTTGTTTTTATTTAACATATTTATTTATTTAACATATTTTTATACCACCCAAAACACAAGTTCTCTGTGTGGTTTACAAAACAATAAAAACAACCAATAAAAAAATTGACACATTTCAACAATTAAAATTTAAAAAGTTAAAACTATTAAAACACAATTAAAACAATATCTAATTAAAAGCCTGGGTGAACAAATGCGTCTTGACAGCCCTTTTAAAGTTGTAAGAGATGAGGAGGCTCTTATTTCAGCAGGAAGTGTGTTCCAAAGCCTTGGGACAGCAGTGGAGAAGGCCCATCCCTGATTAGCTACCAGGCGAGCAGGTGGCAACTGCAGACGAACCTCTCCAGATGATCTCAATGGGCGGTGTGGTTCAAGGCAAAGAAGACATTCTCTTAAATACCCAGGGCCCAAAATGTTCCAGTCATCTGAAACATTTATGATGTCAGCACCATTCTGGATGTATATGCTGTATGCTAGTGGCAGACTGCCCTGGATTGATAATGCAGAGATTGGTTATAGTCCTGCGTTTGAACAAGTGGATAGATAGATAACCTCCTGTTTCTCTTAAATCTAGAACTCTAATTTTCATTCATGGCATTATTGGACAAGGAGGTCACCAGGTTGTCTGCATCTAATCGGTATACCTGGTTGGATTTATGGCAGCCTAATACACAAACCATATAGGGGGAATACAAACACAGCCCTCCTTCAGTCCTTTCTTTTCTGCTGTTGATGTACATTGCTTTGTTCTGCTCTGGATCAATTCCAGGTTCTGCCTGGATGTAGGAATAATAGCAAGGACAGAGCCTCAGTCTCTTGTAGCTAGCTATATATTTTAAAACTTTTGTTATAAATTGTGATTTTTAAAGAGAAGCATGCTTGAATCAACCCTTTGGCCCTGATCCTTCTGGGTATCAACACAGCTGCTGGAGCTGTTTAGGTGGCACCCCATTACAACAGTAGTGATCATGCTGATTGCTGTTCAGTATGAGGCGGGGGCTAATTCCAGAGCCACCTCCATCCACCAGATTGGCACTATCATAGCCTCAACACTAGATGGAAGAGAGCAACAATGCAACCACATCCACTGTATGCACAGCTCCTTATTCAGCTAGGGAAGCCTATTGATTGTTGAATTAATTGGGCTGTTTTTAATGTGCACACTGCCCTGGGAGCTGTGCTGGAGGATGGATTATTAATTTTCTAAATAAATAACTGCATTGGGGCAAAGTACT
Organism: Hemicordylus capensis; assembly: GCF_027244095.1. Taxonomy (NCBI): domain Eukaryota; kingdom Metazoa; phylum Chordata; class Lepidosauria; order Squamata; family Cordylidae; genus Hemicordylus; species Hemicordylus capensis. The sequence goes on along the minus strand of NC_069657.1, from coordinate 385,136,225 downwards.
GTGGTTTTATTCCTTGCAGATGCAGGACTAGTATTTCTCTGCGTTTCCCCTGTTTTTGTTCCCAGTGAAGGCAAGACAAGGCACTCTTTTATAAATTGCATAATGTAACCCTTTTCTTAACTTTTTTCTATTCCCCCGCCCACCCCATGCCTTCATTATTGCATGTCTCTGGCTTAACCTATCAATCCCATCTCATCTATCTACTTGTTAGTTGTTTCCCAAGCTTTGTCCCATCTCCATCAGATATTGACTCTTATGCTCTCAGAACAGGGACTACATCATTTCTGTGCCCATATGGTGCATTAAAGGCAAAAGTGTGCCGTTGAGTCAATTTTGACTCCTGGCGTCCACAGAGCCCTGTGGTTTTCTTTGGTAGAGTACAGAAGGGGTTTACCATTGCCTCCTGCCATGCAGTATGAGCTGATGCCTTTCAGCATCTTCCTATATCGCTGCTGTCCAATATAGTACCAGCAGGGATTTGAACTGGCAACCTTCTACTTGTTAGTCAAGCATTTCCCCACTGCGCCACTTCCATGGTGCCTTGCGCTTGGTTAAATAAATGTTGTCTAGTAGTGGCTTTCCAAGTATTGGCATCTGTACCTGTTGCTACCTCTGAAATGTCATGCAAGAAAGTATTCACCAGATGCTGACTTAGCAAAAGGCCATGCCGTTCCAGAAAGAAACTTCTTACATTTGCATCTGTTGAGGCATTGGTGAAAAAAAGGACATTTATCATTTATATCAGTGAGAAGCACTTAACTTAGTCTGGGTGTTCCCCACTTAATTTAAGTCATGACTAATGATTATTGAGACAAGTGACTCAATCATGACTAACTTCTCCCATTAATTTCAGTGGGACTGGTTGTTTCCCAGGCTAAACAGTGTATTGGTGCTTTTTTACTTCATGGATATCTCAGCAAACAAAAAATATGGGAAAGTAACTTAGCATGATACAAATTACCCAGCATTCTTAACAAGACAAAGTATTCCCATTTCAGGTAATTCTAAGAATGTGTTCAAATTTCTCTTCTTCACATTCAGAAGACAAAGTTCAGTAAAGCACTGACTGTTTCCTAGACCTATGTCTCCCAACCTGATTTTGTTTGTCTTATTGCAGGATGATCTGGAAACTTGCTTTGTTCCTGTTCCTCGTGTCCACTCTGGTTCAAGTGTCGTGTACCAGGAAAAACCGTCCTCCAGGAGCCATCCCCTCTCCTTACAAAGACAGCAGAAGCAACAACTCAGAGAGGCGGCAACATCTGAACAAAGAGGTGCTGGCCTCTAGCCAGGAGGCCCTGGTTGTCACAGAGAGGAAGTACCTGAAAAGTGACTGGTGCAAAACTCAACCTCTGCGGCAGACAGTAAGCGAGGAGGGCTGCATAAGCCGCACCATCATCAACCGCTTCTGTTATGGCCAGTGCAACTCCTTCTACATCCCACGACATGTGAAAAAGGAGGAGGAATCATTCCAGTCTTGTGCCTTCTGTAAGCCCCAGAAGGTCACCTCGTTTACTGTGGAGCTGGAGTGCCCTGAACTGGACCCACCTTTCCGACTTAAGAAAATTCAGAAAGTCAAGCAATGCAGGTGTATGTCTGTGAACCTCAGCAGTGCAGGCAAGCAGTGAAAGTGAGGGTCAGAGTTGGCATGGTCTCTCTTTCCCTCACACACAAGCTGGCTGGTTGTTTTTTCTTCCTTGTTGAGTCATTTCTGGAGCATTATATGCTTTTGTGCATTTGCCTACTGGAAATTAAAGGCTGGTCTTGACCTGAAGGTTCAGTTTCTCTTACCAAAACAGCGGTTTTATGCTGGCATCACCTTTTTAATGATAAAGACACAATGACAAGAGCTGGGACTGATTATTTAGGTGGCCAGTGGCTTAATCCAACAAGTTACACTTCCACTATGTGGAAAACCTTTTGGTCTTCACACTATCCCTGCTTTTGGAAGAAGAGATGGCTTAGTGACATCTTCATAACTTCTTCTTCCCTTTTTGGAACTTTTCACTTCATTTTTGACTGCCTAATGGTGTCTTCCGTGGATTGTAATGCTGACATCAATACAGAAAGGATTGTTTTAAAGGAAAGTGATGGTCTCTCTATCTGGCCTGATTGATAGGGCAGTTTAAATGGCTGATGAGGCTTATCTTCCATGGAGATATCAGCCTGCCGCTTTCCCATTAAAAACAGTGAAGATGGGTTTATACACTTTTCTAGGTTGATTGCCTCAAGCACACACTAGATTGCCTCAAGCACACATTTCTACAGCAGTGTTTCATTTGTAATGCAGCTAAGAACTTGTTGTTAAACTTGTTAATGTAGACATAACCATGTATATTTTGTGATGTGACTAAGATAAAGCTTCTTAACTGTTGGACTAGATTCTCCCTTGACCATGACAGGGTTTTGCTAGTGTTCATTTTTGCTTAGCAGACTTTTGCTTTCTCCCATTCCATCACGATTGGGAATCGGTACTTTGTGGACAAAAACAATATTGTGTTAAGTTATTGAAACACAGTAGCACAGAGCATAGAGCAAGTAACTTTGTATTTCCTATTAGTGAGTTAATACAAACAATACTCAAACTCTTTTTCTCACTCTTTAGGCATGACCTTCATACACTGAACCGGCCTTCAGAAACTTTTTCCACACTTAAGAAAAATGTCTGTTAGTAAATGCTAGCCAACTGCACCACTTTACCATATAACTGAAGAGATTTTTTTTTTTTAAGTGGCCATCATATGGTGAGAGATAATGAACCTTCACAATTAAGCCATCCAATTTTGCCCATTGTTTTTTTCAAATCAGGGAATCCTGTCACTTCTCAGTGGTAGTGGTGACTCTGAACAACAACAGAAAGGGCTGCCCCGTGGATTTTTTTTTTTTTAACACTGTAGTAATTTCTGGGTAGAAGTGTGTTTTTGTGTTTGTCATTTGCCACAAGTGGACAACCACTTCTCAACCAATATTCTCACAGCAAAGACTTGCACCCTTATTGCATATACTGTTGCCTGTATTGAAATTCTGTCTGTGTAGGAAAACACACTGTGTGAGGTGATTGTATTATCCTGATTCATAAAGTGGTACAAGCCAGGTTAGAGCGTGTTCCAAATGTGGCAGTTTAGATTTCTCAAAAGTGCATTGGGTACCACTGACAACCATGACCCCAATTCATGACTTGGAGCTTTGCATTTCAAATGCTTGCAGCTGAATGAGTCTTACTGTGAAGCCTTTTACTACCAGCTTCTTCTAACAGGATCATTTAGAGTTAAAGAAATTGTTTTCTTTGAGCTGTGGGTTTGATGCCAACTCAAGGGTTCAGTGGCACAGTTCTCTATTATGTGAGACAGGCTGCTTTAAGAGGCTTTGAGGGGCTGATCTCTACTAGTGCTCACCAATCGGTTTATGGGGATTGGCACGGGGAGGAGAGATTGGGCAGGTATGTTCGTCTTATATTTTTCTCCCTTGATGTTACACAATGGCAGATCTGCACTTGGAAAAGCAAGACAAGGAAGGCAGAGACTTATTTGGAGGTTACCATTACCATACACTATGCCACTACTTCTGTATAGCTTACCAAAGCTTGTTTGGATAAGGGGGAAGGGTAGGGTGGGGTGGTTGCAACATATTAAAGCTTGGATCAGGCCTGCTGCCTCTAGAAGAAAGAGAACATAGGAACCTGACAAGATGATCAGAATGTACTAGAAAGCTTGCTGAGCAACTGTGTGAGGAAACGTGCAAAAATCCTAACACAAATACCATTTGTGATAAACAAATTATATGCTGCAGTAGAGGAATGTCTTACTGAGTTTGTTTAAAAGGACGAGTTGAGTTGACCTTGTAATGGTTCATACTATTTAATTTGTTTTATAAATGAAAGCAAAAATGGAAGAAATAACTATAATGTAATTATTTTATAGGTGTATTGTTAAATTATAGAACAAATAAAGATAATCTAGGAATATATGGAATTCATGCATGCTTGTTTCCATTTTGCAAATAATTGCAGAGGCTCAACACTACCTTAGTTGGAGTTCATGCTATTTCACTTTTCCCATTCTCCTGCATAATGGCCCAGGCATTATTATGAGAGTGTGCTTCTATGCACATACACCCCCCCCATGGACTTAATACAATATATATTATTTCCATCCATTCTTTTACAGAGCAGGCTGGGGTATAAACAGAGTACCAGTATAATGGTTGGAGTTTTAGAATGAATGAAAATGAGCCAAAGGCCACACACAGATTACTTAACCCAGAGTAAAAGGTGTAATTTCAAAAACCAGTCAAACCCAATTCTGTATTTAAGATGACGGTTCCCTCCTCAACCTGCATTGAAAGACTGCAAAGTTTTATATAGATGCCTGCCTTAGTGTCAGATCATTGGTCCATTCAACTCAGTATTGTCGACACTGATAAGCAGTAGCTCTCAAGTGTTTCAGGCAGGTGGCTTTTCCAGCCCTACCTGGGAATTTTACACATAGGAGGCTTTACCGCAAACTCAAAATTGTCTCCTAAAACAACAAATAGTGAGACTTTTTTTTACCCCAGATATAAACCGGGCTACACTAATGAGCAGTGAAAAACCCAAATTGTGTGTGAGCTGCTCCCCAATAACTCACAGGAGGAGATACAAGTTCAAGGGCTTTAAAAGCCCCATGGGAACAACTCCCTGGGAGTTATTTGCCCTTGGCTTCAGGCTTTGGGGTAAACCTTGAGCGAAGCCACTTCAAAGTACACTCGAGGCATTGAGGGAAGCAGCCCTTCACCTCTGCTCTCAGTTGTCTTTTGAAACAAGTCCTCATGCAGGCATCAAGTGTTTTCCTGCCAGCCAATGGGGTGGGGGAGGGCTCCCTGCAGAGAGAGATCTGCATTTCTGAAGAGAGCATGCCTCTTATCATGCTAATTATTCTATGTCAGTGCCTCACCCATTTGCTCTGTTTTCAGAAAATTCGCTTAAAAATCAGCATTTTAAAAACCTGGACATATGCCAAGATAAGCTAGAATTCACATCACAAAGCCTGGTTTCTGTGTGGAGTAGGTCCAAAAATCTCAAAAGGGACTTCAAGGTAAGTTTGGCTGGTGTGTGAACACACACACACACCCTACCTTTTTCAGATTCAGGAGATTCAGGGCAGAAGCCCTTTGTATAAAGCCTCTTGGAGATGCCAAGGATTGACCCTGGGACCTTTTTTGCATAAAAAGCAGGTGCTCTTCCACTGTGCCAGTCTTTCCCCTCTTTACAAGCTGCAAAAAGTGTTAATGGTGTATTAAGGGCAAAATTTTAGGTACGTACATAAATGTACCTGCCTATAAAGAAAGAATGATAGGCTAGTCGTCTGCATGCCTGTCCTTTCACATACCTCCCCATCAATGTAGCTTTCCTAATTTCTGTTCTCCCTACCCATACTCTCCTCTCAGACACTACAGAGCTAACACATTCTCTGTGTGAGAGCAAGAGCCAAAATGAAACTAACACATGAAAGAATCTCACTTTCCATCATGACTACATGAAAAATTTTTGTCTCCTGCCTTGAGCAAAAAACATACAATCTGCCAGCAGAAAAGAGGCAGTCTGCCTAATATGTCAACGTTCACACAGAGGCAGCTGTGCACAACTGCAATAAGAGCAAGTTTATGGAAGCTGTATCAATTCTTATTAGATATCTCAACAGGGACAATGTGCAGAGGTACAACTGAACACCAGACTTGTAGGGACAAAGCAAGGGACTACCATCTTGTGAACAGCCAGATCCATCTCAGTGGCTGCTATTAAAAACACTACCGGACTAGCTTGACTGGTCTAATGCAGCAAAGCAATTATTTTTCAGATGCTAGGCATAAATTACGTTCTCATACATAGGTACCAATGCTGCTTCTCACTCAAAGCAATCTTTGAATGCTTCTGTGGCACAAAACACAGTTTACTCCATAAGGCTAGGGGTTAGGGTTAGCCCATATTCAATTATTCCTCCTGGAACTGGAAACATGGCTGCTGCTTATCCATCCTTTGATTGACTGTGCAGACAGGTTTGGGCAGCAGAAATTTCTAATGAACATTATTGCTAGAGCTAGGATCAGCAATGCTTTTCAGCAGGTTTTTCCACAGAGAGGGATGGTAGGCTGGATAGTAGGCAGTAAGAAAATGAGGCTCTGTCATTCAGCAAGAGGTGTTCAGTTCTCTGCTTCCCATCATTAGTCTGCCATCTGGTGGCAAAGCTAGACTAATCAGTCAAGATGTCATGTCATTCAAAACTGTTGAATACATACATATGAACAGGTTTTTCAGACAAAAACATACTTTTAAAATGGTGCACATAACAGGCTATTGCAGAAAAGGTGCAGGCCTGTGATCCTAAGACTGAATGGGAATGCCTTTTTTAAAGAGGGTGTCTGCCCACCACAGTTTTTCTACATAAAAATAAATATTGCTCTTAAAAATAAGCAACCTTTTAAAAAAGCAAATGTGCTGCTCCGTCATTCAAGGGTGCCTTATTAGTTGAGCAAAAGGTTGTTAATTGATTAAACTAAGTTAGTTAATCATCCACTATAGGTTTTTAGCCCTAATAATCATGAATGGTTAGTAAGTTAAACCCTTTTAAAAAAACCTAATATGGGGAAAGAGAGCTTGTTTTGTGATAGCGAGCATCATTTTTCCACTTTGCTAAGCAGGGTCCAATTTGGTTTGCTTTGGGAAGGGTGACTACATGTGAGCACCGTAAGTTGTTCCCTTCAGGGGATGGAGCCTTAGCTCAGTGGAAGAGCATCCAGGTCCCAGGTTCATTCCTTGGCATTGCCAGGTAGGGCTGGGAGAGACTCCTGCCTAAAACCTTGGAGAGTCACTGCCAATTAGTATAGACAATACTTAGCTAGATGGGCCAATGGTCTTACTCAGCTTCCTGTGTTTTTGCATTAACAAAATGGGTTAATTATCTCTCTGGAGCACAGAGTTGACTTTTTCAGGACAGACCTCAACATCACATACATAACTTGTTTCCAAGAATGTCCAGATCTGGATGAAAGATTTCCTTTATCTTTCATATTCATATATATATATATATATTTTTGGCCATGATGTGGTACAGCATCAACAAAGTCCTCAGTAAGTAATACAAAGGACATATGCAGGTGAAAAGAAAGGAGTGTGGTCGGGGATGATTTTGGGATGGCTCACGTATTTGCTGCCCTGAAGAACATGTAAAGCCAGCTACATCTAAGCAAACCATCTGAAACCTGCACCAGATTTGCATCAATCTGTTCTGAATTCCTGTCTCAACATTCCCTGCTTCTAAACTGCTATGTAAACTCTACATTTTCCAGAGAAGTTGCAATACTTTCAGTTGCAAAAGGCTAAATAATTGCAGGCAGTAATACTAGTGACCTCAGTGGAGTCAAGAGTCCAAGCTAGTATTGTATGCACAAAACACCTTTGATCTCATTATTTGTTTTATTTTTCATATAAATTAACATTCTAAAAAAATTGGAATAGAAACACTAAATACAGTATTGCACATAGCGATCTTTGTTAAGTGTGGTATTATTTAATTTAGTATGGCAACAGACATACTGTAGATAATGAAGAGAACAGGAAGGCTACAAAACAGAAACATGCTACCATGTCTTTAAATGCACTTAAAGAAAACACAGAAGTTAAACAGCAAAAGACTATAGCTTACATAAATACAAATATGGATTTTAATCAGTGCTATTAAAATATTCTTTATTTGCTTTTGATAGATCTCTTGTCACATTAAGCAATCTTCTTTTTTCCCTTTCCCAAGAAATAACTTTATTCCTGACACTACAGGATTTTATGATTTGAATTCTGGGAAAACATATCAGGAACTATCAGGAACAATCCTGAAATAATCAAGAATTTCAGGTTGATCATATAACAGGAAACCATTTTCCTAATGAATGAAAAAAAATGTTTTTAGTGCTTGGCATTCTAAAAAGTCAATTCCTGAGGTCATAAATTATGCAGCCCTTATGATTCCTGGAACCATATATTAATTTCTGGACAACCAGGTATCATGTACTGGGCTATAAGGAAGGAGAAGGTTCAGCAGGCTCGAAGTGAAAAAACCACTCCAGCACCTTCCATGCTAAAGGGCTTTGGGATATATGCACCTTAATCCACCCCCACCCCCAATTTGGCTGTTTGCAACAGATTCTTAAAAGCTGATGTTACAATGCATGGAGGAGATGTTCTAAACTAGAACAAACCAATTATTAGTTGTGTGTTTTGGTGACCGAGACCGTGGAGGCAAGGCACAAAACAATACCAACTGTTATGCAATGTACATTATGTGTATTAAATAAAATGCAACATTGACCTGAATTAATCAGTAGCCTTTGCTTTGTGATTAGAGAACTGTGGTTCATTATCTCATCCGTGATTATCTAGAATATTAATAAAAGGGAAGCCTTTACTCATTCAAATTGTATGGTTTGGAAAAAACTCTCCTTAAAGCATCATCTTATTACTCTGTAAACAGATAAAATGCTTCTTCTTCTTTCAAGTATGTAACATATAGCATACTGTGGATCCTCCCAAGGAGACTTATGCTTTGCTGCACTTAGGTATTTTTTCTTTGTTTTGCTTCCATCCTTAAATATCTGGCAGAAGAAGACGAGAAAATGCTCCACCTTATTAATGATAAAGACAGCTGGGCTGAAAAACTTGTTTCAGAAATATGGGGAACAAAGTTAGTTTGGAAAACATGGGTTATGGTGTAAAAGGAACACTTTACTAATTCAAAATACAAACTACAAATGTTGACGGGAAACAGACACAAACACTTCTCAAGAAGTAACATTATTTCCCCTAATCTAAATGCAGTGGTGTGCTGTAGTATATTTCCTTTGGGAAAATGTTGCCAGTAGGAATAGAAGTGTAGCCTTTGTAATGAAGGGGAAAGGTTATATGGTTTTCAGCATATTCAGAACTGACAGAGACACTGCCTTTACACAGGTGGGTTTCAGTTATCATTAGTATTCTTCCATACACATGACAAAGTTTTGTTTGAATGGGAAAGACAGCAAGGGGTGCCTAGAGGAGGCATCTCTCAACTCCATCGCTTCTGGTTTGGGGCACTCCATACAGTAAATCTGTTTATCACCGAATGCTCAGTACATACTAGTCATCAGAACAGAAAACAAATGCAAAAAAGTCAAGAAAAGAAAGACTGAGTGATGTAGTTTCCTCCCACCCCCAAACATATTGTGTTCATCGAGTAGCTGGACAATGACTTGTGCCTTTCTTCTCTCATATTTTCATACTTATCTTTGCTTTCTGAAAATAAAGAACATGCAGGAGAGTGAGCAAAAGGCAGTTCCAAAATTTCAGAGCACAATACCTTAAGAACCTGAAAGATACAAACAGACTGGTAACTTTAAAACACAGAGTCAAACCACCAGAAGTCCCAGTTGCACCCATTATGCTACCATGTTATGGCAAATGTGGCAGTTGTTTCAAGGGCCAGTGCCCATTGCAAAGCAGTTCTGAATTACTCCGATTGCAAAACAGGCCTCTATCAAATATAGCAATATCTGGGGAAGCTCAGAGCATAAGATCTCAATCCTACACACTAGTTATGAACAGCTCCATTCTGTTGAACTCAGCAGCAATTCTATTGAATGATGAGAAAGGAACCAGCAGGCAGTCTTTGCCTATAACCCTGAAAATCACAGAAATGTGGGTTTCTCATATTCTTCTGATGAGGTTGAAATGCTCCATGAATGCTTTTCATGTGCTTGGACTATTCCCCATTGTAAACTTCAGAAAACCCTGAATATGTAGTTCTTCGGATCAACAGCTTACATGATGTGCAGTGTTACAGTTCCATAACTGCAAGCCCTGATGCTGTTCTGAAGCAGTGGATTCAGAAACTGCATTTCGGCAAGTTTCCTCACTCACAATAATGGGGAACCCTGGAGGAACTCTGCTTCAGCATCCACTGTGTCAGAACAGCATCAACACTTGCTCTGAGGTTCACAGCAGTCCCAGGGCACAGTGTTACAGTCATCACATGGTGCATGTAACCTAACAGCTTTAGTAAATATTCACCTGAGATGGATGAGTAATTGAAAGGTATTATCAGGGAACTAGCACACAGTTGTGTGTGAGATTCTACCTCTAGTTTTTATGAAGTAATCATCTGTTATACTTGCTCATGCTTTAAATATATCTCTCTACCCTGAAATTCAAAGTAGTAGTAGTTGTTTAAAAAGGAGTTCCAGGACTGAACTCCAGGAGTTCCAAGATTGAAGGCAAGCATCTACAGAGAGTAAAGTGGGCAAAACAAACAACACAACATTGACACACACACTGCTGGCAATAGAAAGAACTTAAAGTATCTTCACTCCTGCCACAAAGCATTGTAATTCTTTGAAACAGAGTATCTGGCTATCAAGCTGAGATGTTCCCAAGACACTATCTTAAAATGCAAAACAAACAACTTATATCACATTAAAAACCACCCCCCCACCATTTATCTTTATTTGTGTCTCATATCTGAAAATAAATAGTAAGCACTTGTGCCAATCTCTGACTCAATATTAAACTGAAATGCCCACATGAAGATTTTACACAATTAGCAGGACATAGGAACACAGGAAGCTGCCATATACAGAGTCAAACCATTGGTCTATCTAGCTCAGTATTGTCTTCACAGACTGGGAGCGGCTTCTCCAAGGTTGCAGGCAGGAATCTCGCTCAGCCCTATCTTGGAGAAGCCAGGGAGGGAACTTGGAACCTAGATGCTCTTCCCAGAGCGGCTTCATCCCCTGGGGGTAATATCTTGCAGTGCTCACACATCAAGTCTCCCATTCATATACAACCAGGGCAGACCCTGCTTAGCTAAGGGGACAAGTCATGCTTGCTACCACAAGACCAGCTCTCCTCTCCTATATAGGGGAAACATACAATTTCACATGGAGTGCCCTAGATTCTTCTGGTGGTGGTGGTGGTTTAGAAAAAAAGACTCATATTGAGCCTTACTTGTTAAAGCCAGTGTTTTATTGATACAACATTTTGAAACAAAATGGTATTCTTGGTTGGCTGTTTTGACAAACTCTCCCTACTCGCCTTTGTTAGGAGTGGCAGGTTGGCAATTAGTGGCTCTGCGCCACCAGAATTACCAGCATCAACTCTGCTGGAGTCTATGGGACTTTCACCAATACCTACTGCTAACATTAGCAATTGGATCCAGTACTTTTTAAAGCAATTGTCCTACAGCCTTCTTCTTAAATCTTACATTGACATTGCTAGATCATTTTCTACGTTTGTATGAAGTTAGTATAGGGCATTATCAGTTTCACTAACATGAAGAGGAAGAGGAAGATTCCAGCTGAGAAACTTCATCAAATGGTGTAACCGGAAGCAAGGGTTGAAATACTGAGAAATTTACTCATTTCTCCAGCCAGCAGAAGCACCCATAAACAGAATTATATGCAAACTATACTTACAATTCCAGAATCGTGCTTTTGTTTTATATTGTAAATTGATTTTCCCTTTTTCTGTCTACATACTTCTTCAGCCTCTTTAAGCCTGCAACATAATTAATAAATTCCCCAAATCAAAACCATTTGTGAAGACAGAACATGTGAAAGACTGTTCAAGGACAATACTTTTCAACATACAATAATCCAGAATACCTTGCAGAATATAAATTATAAACAATACTGTCAAGATAATCCCATATGCTACTAGGAGACATGCAAGCTGTTGTAGTCACTGTATGCAATGATATTTTTGAATGTACGGTTACACTGGATAACCCATAGTTAATAATTATGTACCATGATACTGGATATACAAAGGTTTTTTGTGCTTTCTGAATCTCTTATTCATTGTTTCAAGATCAAGCCCTCTTCCTTTGGCCTTTCACTAAGTACATTCTTCAGATATTATATGACTAGTAATTTCCAGGTCATTAATTCATTTGCCCAATGATTAAACCTGGAAGGCCAATGACTGAAGAAACTGGTGATTCTTTGAAATGGTGAAGTGCAAAATTTCTTCAGTCATTGGCCTTCCATATTCTTAATGAGAAAAAAATATTTTGAGATCAAATGAAAATTCAGACTACAATTCATGGACTTGACTATACACTCTATACAGTACACACATTTCCTATCATGAGCAGAAGAATTGGTCTGGATAGTATAATCTATGTTCAGCACTACGTGTCAATGGTTTTAACTAGCAGCTTGGTGATTCATCAACAATAAAGTGCCAATTGATCCCAATCAGGCCAGTGCTGAATCTTTATGGTTTGATTTTCATCCTGAAATGTGTGCTTTTAAAACCATATCAATCAAGGTATGACATGAAAAGCTAATTTCTTAAGACTGGTTTCACTGTTGCTTTTGCCAATACTGAAGTTCACATAGGTTTATACATGTAGATATTATACTTTGGGCGTTTGGTTTTTTGGGGGGTGGGGGAGCTGAAATCTCTTTAAGGACAGAAAAAGAGATAAGCAGCCCAGCTTTGTACTGCAGGATTTTCCTTTCTCATAGTATCATGACCATTTTATTCATGTCTACTTGGAAGTAAGCCCAGTTGTACTCAATTGGACTTACTCCAAGGTAAGTGAACCAACACTTGAGAGGCAATGTGATGCAGTGGTTAGAGTTCTGGGTTAGGATTGAGAATGTCTGGGTTCAGGTCTCTCCCTGCTCAGCCATGAAGAACCTTAGACCAGATATATACTCTCTCTCTCTCTCATCCTAACCTGCCTCACAGGATTGTTGTCAGTTGAATGGGGGATTGTTCTTGTTGAATGGGGGAGGGGATCACAAAACTGGGCGAGGGCAGGTTCAAGGAGCCCTGACATCCTTGGAGGAAGGGCAAATATAAATGTCAGATAGTAAAATACCCACATATATGTATATTTAGAACTGTCTTTAGGTTTGTGGGTCTAAATGCTGCATCTGTTCAGTAACAGCATTTGGCAATTGTGGGAGAGGGGTGGTCAAGTACTGACTGCCTTGACTGTCCCTGACCATGGAGGCTCTAAATATGTTAGGAGCAACAGTGGGGAGAAGCCTCTTTCCTCCTGCCCCGATCTACAAGCTTCTAGAGGTATCTGACTGGCTGCCTATTTTTGACAAGAGGATGCTTGATTACACAAACATGTGGAGTCTGACCCTTCGTCCATCTAGCCTTTGTCCATCTAGCTGTGCATTTTTTATACTGACTGCAGAAATGAATTTGTAAAAATATAGTAATTAGAATGTTGGAATTTTTTTTCTTCATTTGCAATAGAAATAACTGTCATAACATGTTCAGGAACACATGTTTTCCTCACTTCAAAATACTTATATGCAAACTTTCATATAACTCTCAGAAGAACAATTAAACTTCTCTTTGCTTGAAGAAGTCTGTGCTTCAGTTAGCCCCCTGCTAACTGAGCAAAGAGGTGCCTTTTAAAGTGGTGACTCTCTTAGATTTAGCAGGGGGAAAGCAACTCTCTGAGAGCAATTCTCTGAAAGCATCATAGAATCCAACACCAGTGAATCCACATGTGTTGGATTTTTTGATGTCACATAGATTCTACATAGGGATTCATTATTTAGAATCTATGTGACATCAGATAATCTAATCCTCATTATTCCCTATGGAAGAAATAATAAAACTTAAAAATATATATTTTAAAAATCATTAACAATTAACCAATTGTTTTCAGGCTGGGTGGTAGTTGATGCCCATGGGGGTCTCAGATTAATCAGACTGTTTAAAAATATTTATTCATTTATTCCATACTGGGAGATTACCCCCTTTTGATGTGCACAAGTGTTCATGCAGGAACATAACGAGAGGCCGATTTTAAAATCTCATCTCCAGGACCACTCCAACCTCGGTACACCCCTGACCTGGAATATGGACATTTTGTTGAGTCTTGGAAAAATTCTGATATCCAGGTAGAGAAAAAAGAAGAGTGGACATGCATGTGGACTATTTTAAACCTCTCTCTTATTTGCAACTCCTTAGCTTGTTTGTATTCAAACCTAAAGGAAAAGCCTCATGGCCATGAGGACTAGAAAATGTAAAAACTAAAATCACAAGCTAAGAACTCACCAGATTCTAAAAAGAGCCCAAAGGATGCTGCATGCCATAGGCTTCATTTGGTCCACCCTGTGTGATGATCTGTCTCATGATAATCCCTCCACAGCACCCTTAAAGAGATTATTGCCCTTCTCCCTCTGAATGATTAAAGTTCTCCTGAACTGAAGTACTCTTTTACATTTGCAGACTTACCAGTCTTCTCACATAATTGTTTTGACTTACAGGCTCATCTCTCCAGATATGTCAGCAATTTGTTAACAGTGGTAGGGGAAAAACAGAGCATTTCAGGAGACAGCATGGCTGGATACTAGCACTCCTGGAAGCTGTCTGAGACTAGTTCAGATGGAAAAAATCTACAGGCCAGTCCAACATATACAGAAGGAAAACACCAAAAATGCAGTAAGATAAGTTATTTCCTCCATTTCCCTAAAAAGAATAGGTAAAACGGGATGTCTGAATAAATGCTATCTCTTACAATGGATTTCCCCCATTGTATGATCTGCCTCTGTGCAGTTTACAGCAGCATGAAACAAATTAAAACCTTAAAACAATTAAAAATTTATTTAAAATTGGAAATAGCAAATTAATAAACGGGATGCTGGATTAGATAGGCCTAGGGCTTGATCCAGCAGTCAAGCTATGCGTGCTCATCTTCCTTGTATCTGAAGCCCTGAACATGTAATTTCCTCAGTGCTAAACAAGGAAAACAGGTCTCCTGTCCTGCTTTCTCAAATGGCTCCATCCTTTCTTCCTTGATGCCCCTTATGTTGGAAAACACCTCCCAGAATACTGACATGACAACACTTCTCTTACGTTTTTCAAGTCCCTCCTTAAAAACCTCCCTTTCCCAGTATGTTATCAGCATAATCCCTTAGTCCCCACATGCTAGTGTAACTAAATTTAGATACAAGTTTCTGAAATAATCACTTGTGCTTCCCTGTTTAGCCTGCCTCCATTTCTCTCCCCTTCCGCTCTTGTCTCCTTTGTGTCACTATCTAGGTCAGGGCTGTTCAGCCTTCCAGCAGTTTTTGGATTACAACTCCCATAGTCCCCAGCCACAGTGGCCCATAGTCAGGAATCATGGGAATTGCAGGCTAGCATTTGCAAGAGACCACAGTTGTGTAGCCCTCATCTACACAGTAAGCCCTTGCTAAGGTAAAGTAAGGTAAGCCTGGAGCCAGGAACTTGTCCATATAGCACCACATGGATGGCACTATATACGTAAACACAATTAAAATGTTGCATTTATTTTATGTCTGCATTGTGAACCATCGTGGGAGCCCAATAGGATGAAAGTATCTGAATAAAACTAAATGGTTTTTGATTTTGGTAAAGGTTTTAGCTGGCTATCGGGCACACTATTCAAAAAGTTTTCAAAACCTGTCTTTGAATAAAATGTGGACAGACAGCATAGGGTTAATCTAAACAAAGGAAACCATTCCTTGTTTCCATCATAATTAAGTTGTTTTCCCCCCAAGCACTTCCTCCTCTCTATCCTTCTTATTTATTGTCAGGCAAATGTATACAAAATGTTCACCATGATTAAGTCTGAAAACAGTTTGCAAGATGAATAAGATAGATACTGGGAAAAGAAACCAGACGTCCCTGCAGAATCATTTTATCTACCTCGTATACCAAACACCAGCCTGATCACAGGCTTATCATAAGATAATTTCTCCCATCACTCAACCCAGTGAGAAAGGAAGCCACTTCCCTGCCACTAAGCATTAATAATTTTGTCTAAATAAGTATCTGTGGTAGATGGATTCATTTCCTACTGGCTCCAAGTAGGCTTGGTGCAGATACACTTACACCCTGCCAGAGTCTACTAGTACATGACTAATTTAAACAGACGGACAAGGTTGGAATGTTCATATGTTTGGTTGTTGAAGTGGTCACAACAAATCTTCCAACAATAAGCTATGGGTAGCTAGCATTACTTATTTTCTCCCTCTCTGTCTCTCTCTCTTTTTTAATACATAAAACAAACTTTATACTTCTAGAAGTCTAACACTATGTTTATCTGCTTATTAATTCAGTATATTCTGGAGGGGGATAACAGCGGCAGAATCTAGCCTCTGCCATTTTGAAACATTTGCTTTTTAAAATGTAGGTTTCAAACATTCTGCATTGATTTTTCAGGATTTATGGGAGGAAGGAAGCTCACATTTTTAGATGGGTACTTAAGTGGTGCAGTGGGGAAATGCTTGACTAACAAGCAGAAGGTTGCTGGTTCAAATCCCCACTGGTACTATCGGACAGCAGCAATATAGGAAGATGCTGAAAGGCATCATATCATACTGCGCAGGAGGCGGCAATGGTATACTCCTCCTGTATTCTACCAAAGAAAACCACAGGGTTCTGGGGGCACCAGGAGTTGAAATTGACTTGATGGCACACTTTACCTTTACTGGAAAGTTTGCTTTTCAACTTAGATCCGCAAGCCACATTAGTTGCATAAATCACTTTCACAGCCAAATAACTGAAATTGTCCTCTCTGACCACCAGTCTGACATGAAGATGCACTGAGACCTTTCACATGAGTATCTGGGGGTGGGTGGGGAGATCTCCTACCCTGTTTCTCCATTTGGCTTCTGCAAACTTTGCACCCAAATGATGCAGGCACCCAGAGTCTCCATGTTAGAAATCAGGAGCTGGGTCCTCCAAGAATCCTAATGTTTTCCCCACAAGTACAGCTCCCTCTGCCCAGCTGCTGTCATCCCCATTCTGTGAGCACCTCCCAAACATTTTTCTAGCTGAAAAAAAGGGAGAAGGGAAAATGAGAATTAGGGAACTTAAAAGACACAGAGCGGTAGCAGAGGGGAGAAGGAAGGATAAGAAAAGAAGAGAAGAAAAGAAGAAGGTACCTTGCAAAGAGTGGATGAGCTTATATTTCTTCCCAAGCTATAGTTGAGGACTGGTACATTTTTCTCATCTAATTCTACAATTCTGTTCCTTATTAGACCCCCAAATTTCCAGCTGCACAAAACCTAGTTTCTATTGCACAATTTTCCCCCAGAAGCACATTAGAATAAACCCTGAGTGTAACCTGCTTGGCAGGGTTAGTGAGAGGATAAATGGTGGTAGGTTGGAGATGAATACCACCTCAAGCTCCTTGGAAGAAGAGCAGGATCTTAATGTTACAAATAAATATGGTCAACTGTGGTAACCACATCTTTCCCTCTATTAACACAGCATCTCTTCACTTATTTTTGATTCTCTAGGCAAATAACAAGTGTTATTTGTGGATAACATTTCCTGAATAGATCTTGATGCTATCAAGTTACTTGGCACTATACTTTGGTCCCCATATAAGTAGTCAAATGAAGCTACACCTGGCTCTCCAGTTTTCATGTATGGGCCCCCCAGCCACATTGAGTGGTCTTTGCCCCTCCATGTCTCCTCTCATTGCCACATGCTGGTGGGGGAAAGGAAATGTAAGGCTAATTTACGTCTTAAATTGAAGATTAATTATATGACTGCTCAACAGATTTTATTTTCACTTAAAAGCAGGAGGTTGGTGTCATGAGCTCTGCCCTCACCAGTGACTCAGTCAGACCCTGAAGAGGTGGGGCTGACACCAGACCCAACCCCAGGCCCTGAGGGTAGCTCAGAATATGAGGGAAACCCTGAATACGACACTGAAGGTACAGAGCCCACACCAGACACCACCCCAGGCCCCAGCAACAATCCAGAGCCTGAGGAAGCCCTGAAACTGAACTTTGAGGAGACAGAACTAGAACCAGACCAACTCGAGCTAGTAGAAACTCCAGGGATGGGGGTTCCAGGTCAGGAGACAACACCTCCTGAGCCTGAGTCCCTGGGTGATCTAGCCCGCTCTCCTCCATCTCCGCTGATATCTGTGCATCAGCAACAGACAGGACTGGAACAACTGCAGAGGAGGAGGAGCACCAGGAGGCTGACCCTTTAAGAAGCTTCTTCCTAGCCAGGGAGGTAGAACTAAGCAGAGGCAACCTGGGCCCAGGAGTACTTCAGGGCTCAGACTGCACAAGACTCTTGTTGGGTCAACATGTCCCATGGCTTTGGCCATGGTGCTTCTTCACTGACTCCTTAAAACCTTCCCTAACCTTTGCCTTGCCCTGCCTTGCTACCTGGTCCCTGACTTGCTGCTGGACCATTACCTTGCTTTGCTGCCTGATCCTTGCCTTGCCCAGCTGCTTGACTCTTGCCTCACCTTACTGCTGAATCCATGCTGCGTTGTCCTTCTGCTTGTCTGTACTAGCCATGTTGTGGACTTTGTCAGGACAGGATAGGACAGTTGGAAGGGGGACAATTAGAATGAGAAGACAGTGTTCTTGGGGAAGGTTAGATACCCTCTCTTTCACGACATCTGCTCCAACCCAATTCATCAGCCAGAAGGGGCTTTTAAGTGAAAATAAATACATCAGGAGATCCAGTCATGATGTGTTGTTCATCCTTAATTTTAGAGGAAAGAGGGTTATTATAACAGCATGTTTTTTAGTACCCCAGAGGAAGGGTATCTATCTCTAAGCTAATTTGAAGGAGAGAAAGAGGAAGAACAAAAGCAAAATGACTGGAAAGTGGGCAGGAGAAGAAAGGACGAGACATGGGGGTCTTGAGAGAAGCAGAAGTCTATGTGGTCCCAGCAGCAACAATGTCTGGGAGAACTATAGTTGGCCATATGAAGATTTTATGTAAGCAGCTCTTAGACTTAGCAACTTTGGCCACCTTGATCTTGTTGACAAAACCCCAAATAGGTGGCGGAAATGTTCCACCCTCCTAGCCTTCCAGCCCTTTCATTCCCAAAACAAACAAATAATGATAATTCCCGTGTCTCCAGGTGTCTCATTCTCAAGTAAAATGCACTGGCTCCTATTCTGAAGGCTAACAAAAGATCCCTTAATTTACTTTAGGAGGACGTGCCTCGTGCTACAAGATTTAATGCCCTTCTTTGGAAGAAGCAGTGACAGCTTACCGGTATTGCTCCTTCCTATGCAATACATAGCTACACAATGCCAGACTTTAAATCGTTCAACAGCAAGCTTTAAATCATCCTGCCGAGTAATCTGTAGGGAGACATACCAGTCTTTCTTCAGAGAGAGATCAATGAGCTGTGGAGACATGTTGGCCAGGAATCTCTCCTTTCATCTAGATGTACAACATGACACACCAGGTGCCAGCTTAACTGTTATTCTTGCAGGAATGGGCAACTTTTATAGTCAAGTCAGTCCAAGATGCATCTTGGGATTTGAAAGCGTGGAAGTAGCTGCTAGACTGAAATAATCAAATCAAATTTGAAGGACACTACATCAAGACTTCAGACAATTTTGGTTCAGTGTATGTGCATGATAAACCTTGCAAAGTATGGCTTTATTATTTGTACTTAATGTAAGTAGTTACAAACTAAAATAATAGAACCTTAGGAATCTTCAGAGGAATCCATTATTATGCTTTTTCTACTAATGAGAAAATCCTGCTTTAATTAGATCACTTGCTGTGAGGTGTGGGTTTGGATGTGCAAAGGTAGCTTGTGGGGGGCATAGGCAGCCTCCCGGAAAAGGGGCTTCCCCCTACACCCCATTTCTGTTTCAGGAATCTAATATATGGGACACAGCTCAGCCATCCATAAATGCACTTTGCCCCTTCTGTGCCCCCCTCAATGTTTTTTTCTGGTGCCCCCACTGTGGTTGTGCCTGCACCCAATGAAGGGGAAAGACTATATGAAGTTCAGTGAATGGAAAGCAACCTCCAGCCTTGCAACATTCTGGTCCTGCAAAATCCCTCACATACAGAGGATACTTTAGGTGCTTCCTGACAAATTTAAGAAAGATCTTTTTCTATCATTGGCTGATATTCCCGGTAGTGCTACAATAGAAGCAGCCCTGCAGGGACACAAAGAGGAAACTAGCTGCACTTTTTAAATTTTAAATGCTCTTTCCTCCCTCCTAAAAGCTGTGTGACTTTCAGGGACAGACTCTGCAAGTGAATAGTCCCTTTGGAGGGGAGAAGGAAGCAGCAAAAATCACTCCCCACCTCTCTGCTGCTGCTGGCCTGTGGAAGAAGGAAAAAGCACAGTTTTCTTTGTGCTTTCTTTTCTAGTTTCTTTGCATCCCCAAAGGGTTCCTTCCATTGTTGTAGTATCAAGAGTTGCTCCAGAGAGGGACAGGGAGGGGAAGTGCCCCCTCAGGGCCCTCACTACCTGCCTCCCATTTTTGTCTCATAAGTCTAATATGTGAGATACAACTCACCCACCCATAAATGCACTTTGCCCTTTCTGTGCTTCCCTTCCTTTCCCCCCTGGTGCCATCACCGCATTGTGTAACAGGGAACATCAGCCATTGCTTATATCACTATACAGATACAGAGTTTCATTTTACTTCCTTACAGCAACATCTACAGATTATTGGGCTGGATGTTTGCTGCTATGACTAACAAGATCATTTAGACAGGAAGTCCACACAGATAAGAGGTGGATGAAAGAGACATCTAAGGTATAGACCAGAAACTGTAAACCAGATGTAAGGTGTAAACCAAATATTTTCAGAAGGCATCTCTGCACTGACAAACCAAGACAACAGTCTGAGGCTACTCCATCTTACTAAAGTTCCCAAAAGGAGATGCTTAGGATTTTAGCAGTGGCCTGTATTTCTGCCCAAAAACTTGGTCCAAGATGTTCTTCAGCTGTTTGGCATTGTGCTCAAAATTTGAGCCTATTTGTACTGAACACATTTCCCCACCCCACCCACCCCCACTGCCCAACACATTTTTTTTCCTGTGCTGCAGGCCCAAGTAGAGATGGCAGTCAAAGCCCTGAGAAAAATAATGTGGGAGGTGAGAAAAGCATCGGTGCTCTCCACTGAAAGAAAGACGGAATGGAGTATGCAGGTGCACTTTGCCATGCCACCCTTCACAGGAAGATAGGCCCAAGACAGGCAGTTTGCTTCAGGAAGAGAACTTTCCACCCATTTCACTTCACACCCTGCCCAGAACAAAAGAGAAATGATAGGGGATGAAGGGGTTAGGAAACCTTGGAATGAACAATTAAGATTCCTGCCATCAATTTGCTGTGTCTTAGCCAGCGATCTCCTAAGTGAAGAATAATGATGGCCAGTAAAAGAACAGAGTGCAGTCACACTCCATAGCTGCCGATGCTGAGCTAAGTAAATCCTTGGAGACTCTCATGTATTATGAATGATTGGAATGTAACCCATTGCTCAGGAAAGAAATATCTGGTTACTTAAAGATTCAGCACATACCACATTGGATGGTTGTTGTTTTAAGTCTGTATTCAAAATAAAATTCTGGAAGAAAGACAAGGGTCAAAGGTTTTGCAGCAAAGTTAAAATATAGACTTAGCAGGTGCAACATTGAGACATGCTGATGTCAACAGGAAGGTACAGATGCCTAGTTAAAAACTGGCCCAAGATTCTCCTTGGACATGAAGAATTGTCACAACATTGCTGCAATCCTGTTAGCCTGTCTATATATGGCTCTTGGAAAAACTAATAGGTCAATGACTTGTGTTGCATTATTGCAACAAAACCTGAAGAGCTCACAGATTTAAAAGGAGTGAGGATACAAAACTAATTCCTAAGGAAATATCAAGATCATGAAATAGTGAGACACCAGCTTTCTAGAAATGTACCCCTGGAAGGGAACACAAGACAAAGTCCCTGCAATGGCGGGACTCATTACCACCCCAGGCAGTTGTGGATGCAAATTCTTTTTTAAATCTTGTAGCTAGGATTCATAATTTCCCCCTTCATTATGCAAGCATTGTTATAATTAGGTGTTTTTTTAATACCTGGTCTGGATAGATTTAGCTCCCTTAGTAGCCCAGGTAAAAGTAAATCTTCATTTTAGTGATGGTGTGGCTAATATCAGAAGACTGCACATATAACTCCTCTTAATGTTTTATAATCTGTGGGACAAATAAACTCCATAGTCCGAACTCATCCATGTAGGATATCAAAGGTTGCCATCCAAGAGTTTTATTCACAGGGAATAGTAGTAATTGAAATTCTTTGGCATGAGGAAAAGGAGGAGGAAGAGGAGGAGGAAGAAGAAGAAGAAGAAGAAGAAGAAGAAGAAGAAGAAGAAGAAGAAGAGGAGCCTTTTATACTACAGCAAGCTTTTTAAGCACTATCACCACAATATGCAACTCTGTTTTGCGAGAGTGGTGTGATCTTAGAAAGCAGGAACTGTGCATTTCATATACACACTCCTTTACAGAACTCAGGGTGACACCCCTGAACCTCTTTTACCACCCCCTATATTTCATCATATGCTTGCTTAGGATATGCTTCCTGAAGGCAGCAGCTGCAAGGCACTTAGAGTGCTGTCCGTGAGTGGTTGGTGCTGATGCATTTCAGCAAACGAGCTAGAGCTTAGCTTAACTTCCATGCCTGACCAACCCCCAAATTGCCCAGAAATAGCAACACAGGGACCGCAGTCTTCGGTAATGAAAGAGGCAAACATCGCTGAACACCAGTATATGTGTAGAAGGGCCTATCTCTTTTGTCTATAGAAAGACAAGCAGCTTGACTGCTAGATAGGAAAGGGAAGTCTGAATATAAACACAAACAGGAAGAGCTAGTTCATCTCTTTGCTGATAATGACTGTTTAAACAGCATTTCAGATGATTCAGCACTAATACTTAACCAATATGGCCAACACCTGTAAATTACTTTCAAAGCATAACAATGTGTATGTGAACTACACATCAGAAGTAATCTGTGGCATTTAGGTTTAACAGTTGTTATCACTCTTTCTGTTTATATAATCTACAGTGTAAAGGTTTATCACTGCAAGGAGTTTTAGTGAAGCAGCCAGTCCTAGAGGAATGTATGTAACTTCCCTAGGATTCAATAAGTATCACTTTATCTAACAGCCAAATTTGGTCTTTCCAGATGTGATAACCGAGAATGGAAACTGGGTGATGGGATAGGACAAGAAAGGAAGTCTTAGAGATGGTAAAGGCTGCCTATTCCTGCAGATCACTGATGGTGTGTGTGTGTGTATGAAAATTATATTGCCAAATGGTTCAGTAATATTGGACAGTAACTCAGACCTCTGAGTTTGAAAAGCAGCAGGAATTCAACATAATGCTCCAGGCACACAGAGAGTGGCCTCTTGGAGTCTGCTATCCAAAGGGGAGGAGACATGCTGAAGGACTACCAGCCATCATTATTTGTTTTTATTTAAAGATTTATATCTGCTTTCTCCACTTAAGTCCAGGATGGCTCATAACAAGTGAAACAATATAGCAAAAGATTAACAACCTAGTATTCATAAAATACCAGCCATAACATCTCAGTCTTTGCATCAGAGGATTCTCATGTAAACCCCACAAGCCTTGCTGAAAGAGGTGACCCCAACACCCTGTAAATAAATATGTATTACTGGGCAAGTATTGACAATACCATCCTGGAGCATATATAGAGAGGTGATTCAGATGAACAGTCCTCCCATGTGATAAAGGGAAGCTCCGAGAGCACATTGGGACACTGATGTCACAATGGGCATACTGTCAGTGCAATCACTTCCCTAATCTCATGTGCCAAGATGCAAATTCATACTATACTGGCTCTTCTGTCATTGCCCGGAAGTCTCGGAAATACGAGTACGCATGCGCGTGGCGTGCGCCGCATACGTCACACGCGTGTGTGTGATGTATGCAGCGCGCACAGCGGCAACAGGCGCGCGCGCGCCGCGCACATGCATACTCGTATTTCCAAGACTTCCAGGCAATGACGGGGGCAGGGGCGGCAGGGAGGAACGCTGCCGCCCCCGAAACTTGGTTCCTAAATGCAGCGCTGGAGGGGGAAGAGCGGCGGGAGGGGTAAGTACTACCCCCCGCCCTTAAAGGTAGACCCCCCCCCTCAGTGTCGGACCACTGGACCAGTCCAGTTCCGAACCGGTTCGGAGGCCTCCAACATGGCTTTTGAACTGGTTCATGCACATCCCTAAATTCAATGGCATCAGGAGCTACTACAGAAAATGCCCAGATTCACCACCCAACAGTTCTATTTCTCTTAAGGAGGAGTGCCTGGGATGGACTACCTCTGCCAAAGCTGGTAAGTGGGTATGAGGAGACACATTCTTGTCTTGCAGACCCCAGGTCATGAATTAACAGGTTGAGCCCAGTTCTTTCAAATTAGGTCTGGAAGCTAGATGACAACAACAACAACAACAACAACAACATTTATATACCACTTTTCAACAAAAGTTTCCAAAGTGGGTTTACACAGAGAAATAAGAAATAAACAGACAGTACAACTGCTCCAAGACTGGCTAAACATGATCCTTCCTTCTCATCACATCAAGAAGGTTGCCCATGTTCTTAAATAATACAATCTCAAAAATATGGGAAGTAACAGTCAATTGTCCAGCAAATGGAAGAGTTATTGTAAAAGAAGGGGAGGGCATTCTTTTTCAGAATGAATGAAAAAAACTGAATGGAGCTCATCTAGTTTATTCCCATTCATACCATAACCAATGGCGATTCTGTTCAATAGGTATAAATGGAATTCCCTTTTAGAAACTCATTCAGTACCCATTAATTTTTATATGTTTTTCAAAAATGAAAACATATTTTTACTTTTGTCTTGAGACAATACTGTGTCTGGGGGCACTATGTATCTGGGAGTGCAGGGGCATAGCTAAGGGGCCTGTGGTTGCCTCTCTCCCCAGCGGCCCCTTGGAGAGAAGGAGATAATGAAGAAAATAGAAAAAGATGTAGCTGGAGGGCCCTCTGGAGCTGGGGGCCCCAGGTTCTTTGAACCCATCCACTCAATTATAGATACAACCCAGTGGGGGTGTCAAGATGGCAACCCCTAGGAAGTGGTTGTGCATTGAAACTCTTGCCACCATCACACAAGCAGCAGTGATAGATAGATGGATGGATGGATGGATGGATGGATGGATAGATAGATAATTTGAAAAAGCACCAGAAAACAAGGTGGTTGCAAAGTGTACAGAATCCTCTGGCTGGGTCCTGAATTGGGCATAGGACCCAAATGGGTGGAAGACTGAATAGAAGCAGGAGTAATCTGTGAGTACTTGTAACCAATTAAGTTTAGTGCTTGAACAGCAACACATTTATATCAATACAAATTCAGATACAAGGTGGCTTTTGTATATCCTTAGAGTATTTACCATTCATTATTCAATAATTTTAAACAAGTTCATAATCATAAAATTCATCACAGGAGAATTAATCACAAATGTCAACATGCCTACCTTTCTTGCAAAATAAGCTTATTTTCCTTCTTCCAAAATTCTTTAAAATCAGAACTGAATTCATGCCAAATACTGAAGAAAGCATTTAGGGACACCTCCTTCTCACCCATTTTTGGTTTCATACAGAAATATGTTGTAGTCTCCAAAAAGCTGTCAAAGAAAACAATGGGGAGCATTCTTTATCCATTGAAATACATACTCCATTCATACATATCGTTGGTTAGGCTGATGGATATCACAAATGTAGCCTTGAGTCTTTCATTTTTATATTCCGTATACGATTTACTTAAGAAAGTTGAGGTCTGATATTTATCGCATACATAAGACTGTGAGGTAAATGTTCCTTTTATTTTTTCAGTCAAAAGTTAATTATTTAAACTCCACAGTCTGTTTGCATATCATTTTTTTAAAAATTACATCTGAATAATTTACCAAAATACATGCATACTGGCTGTTAATGTGATTCTTCACAGAATCTAAATGATTATGTACCTGTGAAGTAACAAAGCTGAAAAATGTCACATACTGATTGAGCTTAAGAAACCCCTCACTCAGTGATAAGCAGGAAATCTTGGACCAACAACAGCAGCAAAGAAGTAGACACCAATTTAAATACAAGAATTCTCTGCTTGTTTTTCAGTTGTTACTTGTTGGGCATTACGTGCACATAGGGATTTATCGAAGATAATAAAATTGTTTATTCCAAGCCAAATAGGGTGTGTGCATACTTTTATGTAAATATGTGCATATTATAAAATAGTGATAATGTATCCAGAAAGAAGTTGAACAGATACAGCTTTCTCAGTCATTTGCTAGAGATGCAAACTGATTAATTTCTGTCTCATGCATCTCGACAAGGCACAGTGCTTCCCCAAAATGCTGCCTACTATAGTAAATCTTCAGGAAGCAATTCAAAGGTGCCGCAAACACCTGATGGATTTCTGTCTGATGCATACTGACATTTTCACAGTATCCCACAAATTGACTGTGAAGCAAATGTCTCATCAATACCAATAGAATACTTTTAAATTCTAATACTTAAGAATCGTCCTAACTTACAATTTGCAGGCAAATTTTAATCACATTAACTCTCATTGTAAACTGAGCGGTTTTAACATTTATATGCTGCATGCACTGTCTGTATGAAGTTGTGAGAGTCTCTACCTCTGTAACACTTACAATTTACCCAACACTTTAGGCAATTCAAACAATTTCAGCTATATTATCTTCATGAACATGTACAGGACTATATAGTCATACTTCTTAACACAACCTTTGCAAGAGATAGCCAAAAGTAAATAAGAGAAGTAAGTGCATAATTTCCATTAATTCATTGCAGAATGGACTGATTCTTTACAGAAATTCACTAAACATGGAATTTGCAACAGTTTGGACATGATAGGAAAACAGAACCTCCATGCTCAGAGGTAACATACCTCTCAATACCAGATTCTGGAGGGGGGAGGGGGAAATCGAGGAAATGTTACAATAACCCTGCAAGGTACTCTGCTCCACTATCATAACTTTGCAAATAGGAGCAAAGACTAACTTGAAAGTTTAAAAAAAAAACCCACACTGACTCAATGATGAGTTAGTGCAGAACACTTTCACTAACATTATTACAATAATCATTACAACAGACCAGAAATGCAATTCATTCTCTTCCCCTTTTGGAAATAGTAGCCGAGACAAACCTAGACATGGACAAGAAGTTCTTGTAAGAACTAATCTGCCTACTTTCCTTTCACTATAATCTTAATTGATAATTACTCTATTCACAAGTTAGCCCACTTCTACCTCAAACGTTCATGCATCCACCATCTTGAATTAGGGTGAAAGCCACCATCACAAACTATGCCATTGAGGTATTCCTCTGTGTCCCTACAACCGTACCAAATTTTGTCCAGTTAAGCGGTTCACAGGTTAGCCCACCAGTGACTCAAATGTTCACATGTCTGCTATCTTGAATTGGGGTGGATGACATCATCACAAACCATGCTGTTTTTCAACTCATTCAGTCTCAGTTTTCAAACTATTATTATGTCAGTCCATCCAATAGACTATTCAGGGCTTTTTGCTGGTCCTAGGAGTCAAACCATCCATTCAATCTGTGTGAAATTTCTCATGAAGTGGTAGTTGTTATTGCAAAAAAATTTATTAATTAAAATAGTAAAAGAACAACACTTGAATACATCTTGAAACATAGAATAAGGTAAGACCTTTAAAGTGAATCGGAGTTCAAGAACAAGAAAACGTTTGAGACATAAGAGAGAGAAAAGATATACTAAAAGAGAGAGAGAGAAAAGATAAGATTACTTCCACCTGCTGGTCTTAATGTGAGCAAAATTACAATAGATATACAGAATAGATTACAGATCAAACCCAGATCTCAGGAACAAATGCTGGCCTTGTCGAATGCTAAAGTTTATAAAAGTTTCCCAAACAAGCATAAACGACTCTTTTGAGGCGCTGTTCATATATTATTTATTTATTTATTTTAAACATATTTTTATACCGCCCAAAACTTACATCTCTGGGTGGTTTACAAGATAAAAACAACATTAAAACATTAGTTTAAAAAAACACAAGACATTTAAAACACAATTTAATTTTTTTAAAAAACAATATTCTACAACAACATTAAAAACAATAAAAACAGTATCAGTTAAAAGCCTGGGTGAGCAGATGCATCTTTAAAGACTTTTAAAAAATTGTCAGAGATGGAGAGGCTCTTATTTCACTAGGGAGCGCATTCCAAAGCCTTGGGGCAACAACGGAGAAGGCCTGTCCCTGAGTAGCCACCAGACGAGCCAGTGGCAAATGCCGACGGACCTCTCCTGATGATCTCAATGGGCAGTGGGATTCATAACGAAGAAGACGTTATCTTAAATACCCAGGGCCCAAACTGTTTAGGGCTTTATACCTTATAACTAACACCTTGTATTTTGCCCAGAAACATATTGGCAGCCAGTGTAACTCCTTCAATACAGGAGTAATATGGTCTCTCCTAGATGACCCAGAGACCAGCCTGGCTGCCGCATTCTGAAACAACTGTAGTTTCCGGACTACGTACAAGGGCAGCCCCACATAGAGCACATTACAGTAATCCAGTCTGGAGGCTACCAGGAGATGTACCACTGTTTTGAGGTCATCTATCTCAAGAAACAGATGCAGCTGGCATATCAGCCAAAGTTGATAGAAGGCACCTCTGGCCACCACCTCAACCTGGGACACCAGGGAGAGACTTGGATCCAGAAGCACCCCCAGACTGCATACCTGTTCCTTCTGGGGAAGTGTGACCCCATCCAGAACAGGCAGATCAAAATCGTCTCCAAGTAATAAGCAGTAATCTTAAAGATAGAAGCATAATCTCATAATTTAAAAAACCAATTGTTTAAAAATGGAATCACCAGAGAGCGCCAGTTAGTAGCATATAAAAATCATAGCTGCCGTAATCATGTATAAAGATAACTCAGTAAACTTAATGGGAATGTAAGGTTTCCTCATCTTTAAAAGAAAAAGTTCTGGCAAAAAAGGGAATTTGATTTCCAAAATTTGCTCCATTTTAGAATGAATTTGCTTCCAAAATGATTGGGCTTTGTTACAAGTCCACCACATATGATAAAATATGACCAACCACTTGTTGGTCACATTTCCAGTATTCCTTTGGGAAGCAATTGTCAATCTTATCTCACGAAGTAATTAGGTGGCATGGTACCTTTTCATATTATGGATTTTGCCATGGGGATATATGCAACAAATTCTTCAAATAAAGCCAGAACCTTAGTGCTAGCTTTGGGCATTTGGGTATATCTCTTCCAAATACCATGAAGCTCTCTGCTCCCACACATTAAAAAGTGAGACCCAAGAAGCAAAGGTAACTATTTTCCGTGCATTCACATAGCACTTCACATACAGCCAGCTAGCTTCACGTATTGCTGAAAGGAGCCTAGGCTGAATGCTGGAAAACTCAGCCCAGTGGTCCCTTTTGCTGCGTTACGACTCCCCATTTGCCAATTGCCTTTTCTTTCTTATAAGCCTAAAGTCACAATGGAAATGGCACTTGTGAAGGAAAGTAGGCCGGACAAGGGAAATGGCCAATAGCTATCAGCAATCAATCAGAAGGCCTCAAAGTTCAGCATTATTCTTTTTACAGACCAAAATGCCACTTCTTCTTCCCCCAGAAGCTGCCCTCACAGTCTACTTCAGGATTCTTCAAGACAAAGGCATCTCTGCAGAGTAGCATTAAGCTTTTTAGGAGCATTTTTGCCATCTGAGGACATCAATTTGACTATTAATTAAATATACTGACCTATATGCATGCATTTTTGTCAACAGAAATGTCTCTTTCAGACGTTTGTTCTCCTAGTTCCAGAATGGGTAAAACAGCATAATCAGTTACATTATCCTCTTCCATTGGCCAGCTTATTTTTGTATGTGGCAAACCTTTGAGCTACACAGACTTCTGCATTGCCTGCCCAAACTCCTAAGCAGACATATCCCAAATCTGCTTAGTAACTGTGTATGAGCAAAATGGTTGCTTAAATATGTGAACATGACATCACACGCTATTGTACATGCAGTGCTTTGTATCTGCAGCATAAAGTCTGAGCTGCCTGATACTACAGATCTACAAAACAAGCACCAAGCTTATCCGAAGATGTACAAGATTAGAAGCATCACTTCCAAAGCAGTCCTTCCAGGCACTACGTTTAAATGTAAGATAACAATAAGCCATCATTCTCCATTTGAAGCCTTTTCAACAGTTAGGGAACCAGACTAGATTGAAATTCCCACAAATGAATGCTCAATGAGTTTGATAAATGGTACTAACATTTACTGGAGAGACGTGAAGGCTTTTGTTAAGAATACTATGGGATCAAGCGGGGCAAGGCAGGCTCTTGCACTGATCATTGCTAATCTTGCTGGGAACCAACAGAAAGCTGATTCAGGCACACGCAGACATTTAACTGCTAGCAGAATTCCTTTACCTAAACAATTACCATAATATCCTCAGCTGATCACTTCTACAGCTGTGGACATGCTTGCAAAATTTACAATACCAGAGACTGGCAAGTTGTCAAAAATAATATGCAATTATTTCTTACATACAACTGTTGAAAATATGGGTTGCAAAACACATAGGCTTAAAAGCAGGTTCCTGGGGAATTAAGTTGTTTATCAAGTAAGCACAGGCAACTTGCATTTGAAGTAATCATCTCAGTTTGTTCTGAGAAGGCTTCCCATATATGGTAGTTAAAACTTTCTTGCAGCATTCATTTATTTTAAAAAGCAAATGAGCAAATTCAAGTTTTGGCACATTGCTTCCTGTGCCTTTATAGTAACTTGACGATCTTGATATATATGGAGGATAATGATCAGAACCTATCTGGAAAAGAAAGTACCTTTTTAAAAAAACCAAAAAACTATACGATGATGGTTTAGATCCAGAGGACTGCAAGCAATGATCTGCTTGCAGTCCTCTCCCCCATCCTGCAGATCCCAGTGCTTAAAAACAAAAAGATTTTAGGGGCCAAGGGACCTTCAGGAATAGCTTAATACATAGTGTGGGAAGGGAATGACACTGCAGGGGCTAGCTGGCAGAAAGTGCACCCCTAATCCAATGACATCTGCAGCACATCTGGTTTTACAGCTAAACAAGTACACTATATATCTACAAAGGAAATAAACAAAATTGCATTGCGAGGGTAACCTGGAATAGGTAAATGAGAGACATTTTAAAGGTAGAAAAACCACTAATGCTCAGTTGAATGTTTGCAGAGTTTTGATGCTTGTATAGGCATATGTATGGTTTTTATTTAGTAGACAATGTAAATAGAGTACAAATGCAAAGAAAATAAAGAAAAGACATTGCTACCCAAGCATATACAGTTACACACTGCATTCCAGTATAAATCAAAGGAAACCGATTTATCAAATGTTCCTGCATAGGATATTCAATTTCTCTTATGAACCAAATCAGTCAGATTTGTCAATTTCAACCATTTCAAATACTTTCATTAACCATTCATTCACAGATGGCAGCATCTTCCAACATCTAGCCAAAACGACTGACTAAGTGGTGGCAAACAGGCTAAATAAAAGCTGAGGCGCTTCACACGACTCGTGTGAAGCGCCTGAGGGGGTTCTGTGAGGAAAACAGGCTTAGCCCGTTTCCCCTGCAGATGAGCAGTCGCTCGTAGCTGGGTGGCCCGATCAGCCACCCACACTACTGCCAGCTCTGTCATAGAGCCGGCAGGGGCTGTGGGGATTGGGGACTGCATGGCTCCCAGAAGTTCCAGGATGCCCCGTGGGGCATCCTGGAGAGACTCCCGAGCCCATTACTTTAGGCAGGGTTAAGGCCAGGATGGGCTGCTACCAGTCACATAGGCTGGTGGGAGGATTTATAGAAACTCTATAAAGCATATCTGCCAAAGGTTAACTCAGTTAAGACCACAGAACTTCTTTGAGTTTGGTCAGAGAAGCTCAAAGATGGTACAGCTCTTCTGCTCCCAAAATAGTTCAGATGCTTCCTCTAGTTGTGCACTGTGGGCTAGTTCAGGGATTTCACAAAAATGACCTCTAGGGGCAGCAGCCCAAGAGCTGTCCCCTGCTGCCTTTTCACCCACCTGCTACCATCTGCCTCAGCAGTAAGCCACATGAGAAGGGTCTCT
Source organism: Hemicordylus capensis (assembly GCF_027244095.1). NCBI lineage: Eukaryota > Metazoa > Chordata > Lepidosauria > Squamata > Cordylidae > Hemicordylus > Hemicordylus capensis. The sequence goes on along the minus strand of NC_069657.1, from coordinate 385,104,254 downwards.
GTGTTCTACTCCTCACTTGCTGCACTTGCATTTGAAAGCAGGAGTGGGGAGTGGAAGAGACTGAGTGAAGGAGATGCAAGTGTGGCCTAGACTCATAATAATTTCGCCAACATGAATACTAGTTGACTGGTGTGTCCTTTTCTGCTGTTCCCCCTTTTCAAATGAAGTATGCTGAATGAGGAGAAGCATTTCATGTACTGCCACTGCTGAGACAAGAGGTGGCAAGGGGCAGAGGAGGAGGCAGTAGCAGGCAGCTATGACACCTCTATTACCCGAGGTGACCACTTCAGGTTGCCTCATGGACAGGCCAGCCCAATCCTGTTTAGGGGCTTTTAATGCCCTGAGCCATTTTTGGAAGGGCAGTATATCAATCAATCAATCAATCAATCAATCAATCAATCAATCAAATAAATAAAGTCCCTTGAACAAAAAACAGATAAAATTTTGAGGGAGCAGCTGAAGCCTACTAGAAAATGGAGGTGCTTTTCAATAATAATGGTGCAGAGAACTGGATGGTGAGGAGAGCTGGTCTTGTGGTAGCAAGTATGAATTATCCCCTTGGCTAAGCAGGGTCTGCCCTGGTTTACATTTGAATGGAAGACATGTGTGTGCAGGGTAAGATATTCTCCTCAGAGGAAGGGGTTGTCCTGGGAAGAGCATCAGCATGCTTCATGCAGAAGGTTCCAAGTTCCCTCCCTGGCATCTCCAAGATAGGGCTGAGAGAGACCCCTGCCTGCAGTCTTGGAGAAGCTGCTGCCAGTCTGTTTAGACAATACTGAGCTAAATGGACCAATGGCCTGACTTGGTATAAGGCACCTCCCTATGTTCCTAACAGAAGTTAAAATGAAAGTACTTTGGCACAGTTCTATTCACTAATCTCCATTTCCTTGCAACAAAATAGTCTTGCAAAGATGCTCCCATATGAAAAATGCAAGTTGCAACTTACTGAAAATGGCTTTGTTTTCTAGCGATTTTCTGAATGTGGAAATATAATTTTTACAAGCACACACTTCAAAAAGACTTCAATGAGTTCTTTTGCTTTGTCATTTCTTGAGTTATACTGAGAACAGCTTAAAACAAATTTCTGACACAAATTTGGAGGTTCCTCCTTGGGTAAAACAGCTGATGAATTTCAAAGGCAGGACAAAGTTTCAGGAAGATTAACAAAGGGGCAAACTGCATGTAATGCTAAAAGCACTGTTGTCTTAAAAAAATAAAATAAAATAAATTAATGACAGTTTCTCTCCCAAGACAAATAGCAGCATTGGAAAGCACATTTTCATCAGTCCCACAGTGCAGATGGAAATGCCACAAAACTATTTTTTAGTTGTGATGGAATATTTAATTCAGCATCAGTATCACCGTAACATCAGCTACCTCCCCCCCCATCACAGTCCTCATCTGGATCATGTTCCCCATCATGCAGCTGCTATTAGATTTGGGGCAGGTGAGGGGGGGACATGGCAACCCAACAGTGCTTTTAGTATTGTGTATAATTTGGACCAAAATGTCTTAGGGTGGGTGTCTTCATGTCCCTAGGTGAATGCACTCTGCATTTCAGAAGCCTGAGTATCTAAATATCTTTAACAGGATTTGTTAACTAAAAAACCACCCATGTCTTGAACAGCATTCTTACTACAGAACTATCTCTGTGCGCTCAGTGGAAATGCTGTAATTAGAGAACAAATCTGTCAGTCAGCACACCAAAGTGCTAATGATATATTTGTTAATTACAACATCACTTGGGTGAGGTCACAGTGCTTCTGCACTTCAAATTCCTTATCTTTCTTAAATTGGGAACACTTACTAATGAAGAGGGGTTTGGGTACGGCTAGTATATTGTTTGTAAAGCTCTTAGTGATGCTTATCTCAAGGGTGCCCAAACAGCAAGTACTGCTGTACCTTTGCTTCCACTACCAGTGCAGAAGATGGGGGAGGTCTCTGTCAAGGATTAGCAGAGGCAGCAAAGGTCAGCAGCTTTGCTCCAGCTAGCATGACTTCTCAATCCTGCTTTTTTTTTTTTTTTTAAAAAGTCATTGCTTGTTCACACTGCTGTTATGTTTAGGAAGTACAAAGGCTACCTATCTTCTACAAGGATTTCAAATCTTGTCGTTCATATCCCCCACACGAAGCATTTAAATAAATAACAAAACTAATTAATTCTTAGTTTATTTTTATTTATTTTATTCAACTTATTTATATACTGCCCACTACCAAAGTCTCTAGCTGGTTTACAATAATGAAATGAAACAAAAAGGTTAACACATTTAAAACATATATACAATATAAAGTTAAAACAATCAATAAATTTCAACTAGAAACATCAACTAAAACGTCAACTAAAAAGGTTGGCTGAAGAGATGTGTCTTCGGTTGTTTCCTAAAAGCCATCAGGGATGGAGCAGCTCTAATCTGAGCAGTAAGTGCATTCCCCAGCCCTGGGGCAACTACAGAGAAGGCTCGACTTCCAATAGCCACCAGATGAGCCGGTGGCACGCACAAACAAATCTCCCCTGATTTATTTATTTATCATATTTTTATACTGCCTGATATGTAAATCTCTAGGTGGTGTAATCTTAATTATTTTAAGAGGCCATCTTAATAGGCGGCATTCTCTTAAATATCTTGGGCTCAAACTCTTAAGGGCTTTATAGATAATAACCAGCACTTTGTGTTTTGCCAGGAAACCTATTGGCACCCAGTGTAATTCTTTCAAAATAGGAGTGAGATGGTTTCTTTGGGACAAACAGGAGACCACCTGGTGGCAGCATTCTGCACCAATTGCAGTTTTCAGACTATGTACAAAGGCAGCCCCACATAGAGTGTATTGCAGTAGTCAAGCCTGGAAGTGACCAGTATGTGCACCACTGTCTTAAGGTCACACTCTTCCAGGAAAGGGTGCAGCTGATGTATTAGCCAGCTGATAAAAAGCACTCCTGGCCACTAGCTCCACCTGAGATATCAGGGAGAGAGTTGGCCCCAGAAGTACTCCCAAACTGTGAACCTGTTCCTTCAAGAGGAGTACAACCCCAACTAGAACAGGAAGATCTATCCCATCTCCTGAATTGAGGCTTGCTACAGTGAGCACGCCTGTCTTGTTTGGATCTTGTGGTAGCAAGTATGACTTGTCCCCGTAGATAAGCAGGGTCCACCCTGGTTGCATATGAATGGGACACTTAATGTATAGGCACTGTAAGATATTCCCCATAGGGGATGGAGCCACTCTGGGAAGAGGATCTAGGTTCCAAGTTCCCTCCCTGGCATCTCCGAGATAAGGCTGAGAGAGATTCCTGCCTGCAACCTTGGAGAAGCCGCTGCCAGTCTGTGTAGACAATACTGAGCTAGATGGACCTATGGTCTGATTCAGTATATGGCAGTTTCCTGTGTTCCTATGTTGTTCCCTGATGATGTCTCCTAACAGTTTCATGTAGATGTTGAAAAGCACTGAAGACAAAATGGAGCCCTGAGGAACACCATATAAAATCTCTTGTTTGTAGAGGGTGTCTCCAAGCAACACCCTCTGAAATCTGCCTAAGAGGTATGAACGGAACCACTGTTACAGTGCCTCCTACACCCATCCCCCTCAGACGGTCCAGAGGGTTACCATGGTCGATGGTTTCGAAAGCCGCCAAGAGATCCAGAAGGATCAACAGTTACACTCTCTCTGTCAATTCCTAATTGGAGATCATCCATCAGGCCAAACAAAGCAGTCTCCACCCCATAACCCACCCAAAAGCCAGTTTCAATTGATAATCAATTATCAGTCTAGATAATCTGTTTCATCCAAGACTTGCTGGAGCTGAGAGGCACCACCCTCTGAATCACCTTGCCCAGCCACGGAAGGTTGGACAGAAGCTTATAATTGTCTAACTCCAAGAGATTTAATATAGGCTTCCTTAAAAGGGCTGTTATAATTAAGGTAAGGAGGCATCCTACCTTCCCTCAGAGATGCATTTATGATCTCAATCAGACCCTCTCCAATAATCTCTTTACTAGATTGTATAAGCCATGCTGTGCAAGGGTCAAGAGAACTAGTGGTAGGATACACCGCTCCAAGCAGTTTATTCATGTCCTCAGGAGTCACAAACTGAATCTGAACCAATATAACCACACAAGAGGAGTTACTGGATACCCCTACAAAAGACTCTACACCAGCAGTGGTATCCAGTTCGGCTCGAATATGAGCTATTTTGTCAACAAAAAACTCATTCAACGCCTCACAGCAGCTTACTGATGGTTCTAAAGCCGGGGCAGAAGTGGTCCGTATAAATCTTCTCACCACCCATTTGACAATTCCACTGGACATGAACCTGTGGACACAGTATGTGCAACAAAGAATTGCTTCTTTACTGCAAGTACTTGCCATGGCATAGACTTTCAATTGTGCTCTGTGCTGTAATATGTCAGATTTGAGTAGGGTCCTCCTCCACTTGCGCTCTAGTTGTCTACCTCGCTTCATCAGCTCCCCTAGTTCTTCCATATATGGCTTCAACTCCATCAGCAATTGATTCTATGGCTTCAACTCCAACAGCAATTACATAACACAGTCCCTATAATACTAATATTAATCAATAGAACACAAATGTACTTATTAATTTAGGGACAGACCCAGTGCTCAACAGTAGGGCACATACTTTGTAGACAGAAGATCTTAGGTTCAATCCCTGGCATTTCCATGTAGGGTTGGGAAAGACCTCTGTCTGAAATAGGGATGTGTACAAAGTGTTTAATGCACATCCAAAGGGGTGGGGAGTAGTTGCTTTAACAGGGGGAGGCAGATCTTACCTTCTTCCCTGATGCCCTAGCACAACACTGTCCATATTTAGTAGCCCCATTGTCTGTTCTTAAAAGCCATGTTGGGGCAACTTCTTGAAGTTCCCTGTTCTCAGCAGCCTGTGGCAGCGTTGGCCCAGAAATGGCATCTGAGCATGTGTGGACACCATCTTGAGTGGTCAGCATAGTGTGATGAGTTGGTGTGAGGCAGCTTACAGTATATGTTCTATGTTTGCTTATTTAAAATATTGCTACCCTTCTTTTTGAAAATACCATCTTCAAAACAGTTAACATTAGATTTTAAAACTATAATTCAACAATAAAATATAAATACATAATTAAAACATAACTAAAATAGGCAAGAGCAGATTAAGCTGTAGCATATTAAATAGCAGACAGAGACAGCAAAAAAAACCCTGTTCTGAACTACATCCCACCAAGAGCTCGTGTGTCTTCATGTAAAATCAAGAGTTCATGTCATACATCATTCCAAGCAAAAGGGAAACACTCTCTTAGAAGGGACCCCTTCCATAGATGATGAGCTCATATCCTATTGCACAGGGGATACTCCTTCAGAAGGTTAGGCTAGTAGTGAGCAATCTAATCAGTGGGCAATCTGACATAGAAAAACAAGGAAAGTTTTCTGAAAGATGTCTGAACTCAGAAGGAGGTTCCAACCTCAAATTAGTATGTTAAAGGATGCGAAAGGAGAGAAGGCTCTAACCAAACTGTACCAGCAAATCTGGAGAACGACACAGTTGCCAACAGATTGGAAGAGATCCATATACATACCAATACCAAAGAAAGGAGACTCAACAGATTGCACAAACCATCACACAATATCTTTAGTTCACATGCTAGCAAAATAATGCTCAGGATCATCCAATGCACATTAGAGTCCTACGTGGAAAGTGAAATGCCGGATGTTCAAGCTGGTTTCAGAAAAGGCCGAGGAACAAGAGACATCATTGCTGATGCACGCTGGATGATTGAGAAAGCCAAAGAATACCAGGAAGAAGTCAATATATGCTTTATTGACTACAGAAAAGACTTTGTTTGTTTCGACCATGCCAAGTTGTAGAATATCCTTAGGAAAATGGGTGTCCCAGAACATCTCATTGTTCTCATGAGAAACCTATACACAGGGCAGGAAGCCACTGTCCAGATGGAACATGGTGAAACAGACTGTTTCCAGAGCAGCAAAGGAGTAAGACAAGGCTGTATACCTTCTCCTTATTTATTCAACTTATATGCTAAACATACACTGAAAGAAACTGGATTGGAAGAAGGTGAGTGTGAGTCTAAAGTTGGAGGAAGAAACATCAATAACCTGTGCTATGCTGATTGCACCACTCTGATAGCTGAGAATGCGGATGATCTGTAAGATGAACTGGTGGTGGTGGTGGGGCGTATAATAGCACAGTATGTTAAATAAGGGATAGAATTTAACAAAACCTTGGAGACTGGAGTCCTACACAGAAACTCTGTGGGTGACAATACAAGGTCTGAAAGGAAATGTACTACTAGGAGTGTGATATTGCTCTCCTGATCAAAACTACCAAGAATGTGATATTGCTCTCCTGATCAGGAACTACCAAGTCCAGAAGGATGCCAGCATGGCTAACAAGTAAAGTCAAGGAAGCTATAAAGAGGAAGAAGAATTCCTTCAGAAATTGCAAGGCCTGCCCAAATGAAGAGAACAGAAAGGAACACAAACTCTGGCAAACTGCTACTAGGAATGTGATATTGCTCTCCTGATCAAAATGCTGACAGTGACTAGGAGTTGCAGAAGGAAATCAGGGCGTCATCAAAGAGACAGAGCTGTAATAATGGATGACTTCAATTACCCACACAAAGATTGCATACATTCACATTCAAATTATGACAAAAGGCCAAATTTTTAGATACGCTGAACTACTGTACCCCAGAACAGTTGGTAATGGAACCAAACAGAGAGAAGATGACCTTGGACTTAAACTAAGTGGTGCACAGGACCTGGTGCAAGAACCTTTAGGGGACAGTGACCATAGTGTCATCAAATTCAGCATATATGTGAGGAGAGAATAGCCAATGAAGTCTAACACAGAAACTTTGAACTTCAGAAGAGGACACTTATCTAAAATGAGGAGTTTGGTGAAAAGAAAACTGAAAGGAAAGATCAAGACAGTCACTTCACTCCAGAATGCATGGAGTTTATTTAAAACCTCAATAATAGAAGCACAGTTAGGATGTATACCAAAAGAAGGAAAGGAACTACCAAGTTGAGAAGGATGCCAGCATGGCTAACAAGTAAAGTCAAGGAAGCTATAAAGAGGAAGAAGAATTCCTTCAGAAATTGCAAGGCCTGCCCAAATGAAGATAACAGAAAGGAACACAAACTCTGGCAAAAGAAATGCAATGAGACAATAATGGAGGCAAAAAGAAAGTTTGAGGAACATTTAGCTAAAAGCATCAAGGGGAATAACAAAAACTACCTAAATACATCAGAAGCAGGAAACCTGCCAGGGTTAGATGATGTCCATTAGATGATAAGGGAGTGACAGGGATTATTAAGAAGAATATGGAGATTGCAGAGAAGCTAAACGAGTTCTTTGGATCTGTCTTCACAGCAGACGATACCGAGCATATACCTATGCCTGAACTGAGCTTCTCAGGGACAGAGGCTAAAGAACTGAGTCAGACAGAGGTGGTGAAATTAACAAATCACCAGGGCCAGATGGCATCTACCTGAGAATCCTTAAAGAACTCAAATGTGAAATTGCCGACCTCCTTGCTAAAATATATAACTGGTCCCTGCAATCAGGCTCTGTACCGGAGGCCTGAAAAGTAGCAAATGTAACACCGATTTTCAAAAAGGGGTACAAGGGCGATCTGGGAAATTACAGGCCGGTTAGCTTAACGTCTGTTCCAGGCAAACTGATGGAAAGCATCCTCAAGCATAAAATTGTAAAGCACACAGAAGAACAGGCCCTGCTGAAGGAGAACCAGCATGGCTTCTGCAAAGGTAAATCTTGCCTCACCAACCTTTTGGAGTTCTTTGAGAGTGACAACAGGCACGTGGATAAAGATGATGTACTGGGACCAGTGCTTTTTAATTTATTCATAAATGATCTAGAAGTTGGGGTAAGAAGTGAGGTGGCCAAATTTGCAAATGACAACAAACTGTTTAGGGTAGTTAAATCCAAAACAGATTGTGAGGAGCTCCAAAATGATCTCTCCAAACTGGGGGAGTGGGTGACAAAATGGCAGGTGTGGTTCAATGTTAGCAAGTGTAAAGTGATGCATATTGGGTGTGGGGGGGATTTTCACATATACACCGAGCTGACCAGGAGAGACATCTTGGGTTCATGGAAGACAGTTTGTTGAAAGTGTTGATACAACATGCAGCAGCTGTGAAAAAGGCCAATTCCATGCTTAGAATACCCATGGAAGGGGATTGAAAATAAAACTGCTAATATCATGATGCCCTTATACAAATCTATGGTGTGGCCACTTTAGGAGTACTGTGTAGAGTTCTAGTCACCATACATCAAAAAGGATGTTATAGAACTGGAGAAGGTGCAGAAGAGGGCAACCAAGATGATCAGGGGCCTAGAGGACCTTCCTTATGAGGTAAGGCCACAACACCTGGGGTTTTTTAGTTTAGAAAAAAGATGACTGAAGGGTCATGATAGAAGTCAATAAAATTATGCATGGTGTAGAGAGAGTGGATAGAGAGAAATCTCTCTCTCTCACACACACCACTAGAACCAGGGGTCATCCCATGAAACTGATTGCCAAGAAATTTAGGACAGACAAAAGGAAATACTTTTTCACACAATGTATGCAATGGAATTCTCGGCCACAAGATGTGGTAACAGCCAACAGCCTGGATGATTTTAAGACTGGCTTAGATAAATTCATGGAAGACAAGTCCACCAGTGGCTACTAGTCTGAGAGCTATAGGCCACCTCCATTCTAAGAGGCAAGATGCCTCTAAATACCAGTTGCAGGGGAGCAACATCAGGGTTCCACCATGGAAGAGCTCAGTCTCTGGTGGCCACCTCTCTTAACCCTAAAGGTGGGGGCATCCAAAGCTGCAAGGAAAGAGATGCACATGGAAATAGTGGCCCCTCAGATAACCTAGACCTAGGCAATTTATACACACTTAGTCACAGGCACTGCAGCCCATTCTATATGTTCTGGGTAGCCCTAACTTACAGAAATCACTGTGAACCCTACTTCTTATGTTCAGGTTGCAATTATTATGTAATGATATTAAACTGATGATGTTTCTTTTACATTTGTGTACATTGCCTTGCATACATTACATTTTGTGAAAATGCAATCCCAAAATTTAAAATAATACATTTAAAAGCAAGAGCTGATCTGGTGCAGCTCTTGCTGGACAGTTCATTTCAGACTACAGATGAGGAATTGGATTCTGACCAATGAAAACAGCTCCTTCCACTTACACAACCAGTAAAATAAAACTGATCAACTTTCTGGACAAGCAGAAAGTGTCTATGTTTGTTTAGACTCTGGAATGCTTATTTTCTATGTGCAGGAAGGATTTTCATGGGGGAGCATTTAAATATGAAATTCCCCATTCTACAGCCCAGAAATCCCAGGAAACAAGGCCCTACATGATTCTGTGACACTTGTACACTGGCTACATCCTAAAACTGCACAATATAATTCAAGAATTCAGAAATGCAAAACGGAGAACTTCTAATGTACTGTATCTATTTGACTTCATGGCCAAAAATGTTCCATATTCTAAACAATCATTTTCGTATTAACAAAAATTAAATTCCCTAGACAGTTTCAAAACCTTCAAAATATTTGTGTTGGAAACATGACATTTCATGTTTTGCATCCAAACAGAAAATTCAAAATATTCAGCAGGGTCCCTTCTGTTCCTGCATCCAGAGACTTAATTGACTAGAATACAGGGTTATGGATGTACTGTATTATTTGTGTCAAGTTCATCAGAGCCCTAAGGAAAAGGTTTCCATGGAATCCAGGATGAGTGAGTCCTATTCTCACACAGGCAGCTATAACTCAAAGAAAATTCATCCCCTTGCATGACTGGTTATTGCAAGAATAATGTCAATTTTTCCTTCTGATTGATTTCTATTATACTCTTCACAACTATGGAAAGGGAACCCCAAGTTTAAATTTGGGCCTCGTCTCATAATCACATATATGATTTGCTGTTGTGGGGGGAAAAACAGTACACCAACATTGCAGCTTCCAGCATAGGGTGAATTTGTCATGTGCATGCTCCCTCTCCCTCCCCCCCCGTCTTCATGTACCAAATTCAGCTTTTGACACACTACCACTAAACCTCCGTAATTATGGCTTAGCAAGCATACCATAACTGAATTTAGCAAGTGGCTGTGGGTCAACACAACCACCTAACAAAGTGCTGGAAGCAGATGGAAATCAATATAGTATTCCTCCCTACCCACTCACCCATTTTGCTCTGAAATGGTCATAAAAATACTTCAGCACTTTAACTATTTTCCAAAGATTTCAATCATATAGTTGGTTTTTAATCTTTTTTCCTCCCTTAAGCAAGTGTCCTTCAAGCAATTAGTATTTTAAAAAAGAAGGTAATGATCCAAGTTCACAATTTTCAAGTGTAATACAGTTAATGGGGGGATGCATTCTACCTGTTCACAGCTTTCAACTTATTTGTATTTAAATACAAGTGATGGGGTCACGTTCTTAATTCAGTGAACAATCCAAGAGCTCCTGCCACTTAAAATAAAGTGCAATATAAAGTAAAGAAGTTTTAAAAAATGAAATTCCGTACCAATGCAACTAGTTACCCATGGAATTAGTGAACTACTTAGGAAACTAGAAAATGTCAATGAAAAATTAAATTCCAATTTCCAAGAAGTAGCTCTTTAATAGGAACTCTTCTAGGTATTAGTATACTGAAATCTACTAAATGCTAAATGGCTGTGACTGTCCTTATAAACTGCATTACACCTTCTCTCTATTTTATATGCAATAGGCATAGGAGTAATAAAATGCATTTCTAATCAGCATTATTGCAAAGAGCAAGTCACTAGGCAGCAACCAGAATAAATTAGTCATGACTAATCCCATTACTTGCAATTTAGCATTACTAATTTGTGTCATTGTTTTCAAAGGTGTTTAGTCATGACTAACTAGTCTGGATGCTATTCACTGAATTTAGTTTTGCTGCACTTTTGTTTAGAGTTTTAGTAAGCTATAATAATTTAAGAAGCAACTAAAGGTAGTATCTTACGATACTACAGAAGATTTTGGCAGACCCATCTGGTTCCCTTTTGCTCCCAGGAAGAGGGAACCACTTGTTTACTAGTGTATTTTATGGTTATACCACTCTGCAGCTAAGTGCAGGCCTATGCATTTGAGCCGCAAACTGGCTGAGAAGGAAGCATCAGTAATGTAACTGAACAGAAGCTGCTCTACTACTGTCAGGGCAAGAGCTGGCTCTTGGCACCTCCAGAAGACCCTTGCATGATATGCCATGAACCACCAGAGAATCACTTACAGAAATCAGCTATGTGTAGAATATTTACAGCAGAGGGGGTTCTAAACCATTGGTTGGGGACTGTGATTGGCTAGCTATGGATTAATAGTTAGCCAATAATAGCTAGCCACTGAGACAATAAAGATTAAAAAAATACTTTTGTACTTCTTACTCAACAGGAAAGCAACACAAGGATTGGTTATACAGCCTGTTTTGGATGGAATAGCACTCATTCTGATGAACTAGGTGGAAGTGTTCCTGGAGCCAGAATTATTTCTGGATGGACACGTGTCAGTTGTGGCCAAGACTGCCTTTGTGCTGCGGTGAGTATTCCTGGAGAAGAGAGATCCAACCACTGTTACACATTTTGGTCACATCTCAGTTAAACTACTGTTCATATACTCTATGTGAAAGTGCCTTTGAAGAGTATTCAGACACTGAGGTTGTCGCAGAATGCTTTTGCCAGGGTGCTGATGGGGATCCACTATTCGGAAATGTGACTATGTTCACATATGATCTGCATGGACTCATTTCTCAACTCCATTGGGATTGCAGGTTATCCCCTTTACAACCCCATATGATTTGGGTCCAGGGACTTTAAAGAATTGTGTACTCCCACATGATCCTGCCCAGCCACTGAGACTGGAGGGGAGGCTGTGCTCTACAACGCAGCACCTTCTGAAGTAGTACGCCTTCTCAGGAGGTCCATCAAGCCTCTTCGTATCAACATTCCAGAAGTTAGCATAAACCATTTTGTTCAGACAGACCTCCAGTACAGGTTAATTTGTTGCCATTGAACTGTTGACTCTATCTGGCTCTGTGGCTGACATAGTTCAACTATATTCATTTTTAACTATGTTTGCTGTTTGTATCATATTTTTAACTTTGGTGGGTGCCCCTATGGCTGCTCTCCGGCTGAAGAGCAGCCTATACATTTCAATTTTAAAAATAGTATTAATGTGAAAGCCAGACAAGTTTCATTTACCTTTCAAATGAAGGGCTGATAAATGTCATTCTCTCTTTACTTTTGTCAAGGATTATTATGCAACCATTCTTTTCCCAGAACTACTCTTTAGAGAAAGCCGGTCTGCCAACAGAAGTATTTTTTGTTTCTTCATTGAAGTTTGTAAAACTTAAATAACCCTGCTCTTCTCCACCCCATCCCTTGCACAATTTATGCTGAATGGAAAATATTTACTGTGCCAACAAGATGGAAAATCAAACAGCTTTTAATTTACAAAAGCTAATTAATTAAAGAAATCATTTCTAAAGCTGCTTCTTATACCAGTCATCACTCATCCCAAGGGCTAAAGAAATGCAATTGTACTAGGCTAGCTTTTTGTTGTATCTGTCTATTATTGATTCAAAGAAGTCTGGCTACAGTAAACTCTCAGAGTAACTGATGCATAAGCAGAAGTTGCTGATAATTAAAACAATTGGCAATTCATACTTCATTGTTTCAAGTGTGAAGAAATAAGAATCTGGTACCAATTTATCTTGTTCTTTTATTTTGCTCTTATCAAGTATTTATCTGAAATGGAATTAACAGGAACAACCCCCCCCCCCCAATTACTGAAGCACATGGCTGCAACATGGAATCTTATGTTCAAGGGAGAGGTCACATTTTTCTAATTTTCTATTCTCCATTTTCTACATTTAAACTGCTATAAGGGGGAATAAATGGTTCAATCCCTATAAGGAAACTTTGGGAAAGCTGTTGTGTGAGTAATTCAGGATATAGGCAGGTTTTCAGGTTTCAAGGTTTATATAACATTTCAAATTCGTTTTGCATATATCAGACAGGTAAGAGGTTTCTCATTCATTTTCTACTCTCCTGTAAACAGGTACAGGGAAGTGAGCTGCTTTTTGAACTTGAAACATACCATTGTGTGATAAAAGTGTGTACCCGTATATTTATTTTATTTATATTATTATTTATCAAATTTGTACACTGCCCCAAACTTTTATCTCTGAGCGGTTAACAATAGCATAAAACAAGTTAAAAACATATACAAAAACTAAAAACAATTTAACAATATAAAAATAAGCCAGAAATTAAAACCTAAAAATTTAGGAAGCTGAGAAAGATTGAGTGAAAAGATGAGTTTTCAGTTGTTTTTTGAAAATTGCCAGATATGAGGAGGATCATATCTCAGCAGGGAGCACATTTCACAATCTCGGGGCAGCGACCGAGGAAACCCGTCTCTGTGTAGCCACCAAATGAGTTGGCGGTAACTGGAGATGGACCTCCTCAGATGACCTCAATGGGCAGTGGGGCTCGTAGTGAAGAAGACGCGCTCTTAAATACCCAGGGCCTAAGCCGTTTAGGGCTTTATAACTAGCACTTTGTATTTTGTCTGGAAACCTATTGGCAGCCAGTGTACCTCCATCAGTAAAGGAGTAACGTGGTCTCTCTGAGATGATGATAGTCATGTACTTTCCTAGCCCTCCCCTCAAATCAGGTGAAGGGAACCTCTTAATGTTACTATTCAAGGAAGATGAGTGCCCCACCCCCAGCCATCATTTCCACCCTCCTAAAAATTTCATCCGATTAGGGTTTAAAACAAACAAACAAACAAAAAAAAAAACCATGTAAGTGTGTGACAAATATCCATGCTAAGTTTCATATGGAGGGGAATATAGCTCAGTGGTAGACCACTAACACTTTGTATGCAGATGGTTCTGGATTCGATCCTGGAGTCGTCCGGTTGAAAAAAGAGTGGATCTCAGGTATCAGGGCTGGGGCACACCTTTGCCTACCAGTTTAAAATGAACAGCACCACTAGTTTAAAATGCAACTTCTGACTATGATGCCTCACAGTCCTTTACATCACCCTCTGAAACAATAGATATTTTCGACTTTAATAAGTCAAGTATTTCATGGGTACTCAAGTAGCTGGCGATGAGAGTTACAAACTGGAAAGTGACAAGTCTTTTTCTACTGCACTTTATCAATATTGTTCAGGGAGTGATGTAATTGTTTGGGGTTTGGTGAAGACATTCCATATCACTTCAGCTTTAATACCAGGCTGGAGCCTTTCTTGTCTGCCTGTGTAAGCTAGATAAACACAGACCTGTGTGCTTTCTTCTCATCTTAGGATACTTACCCAGAGATCTTAGAATATGCTCTTATTGTGAACTAAACATTTCACTTTTCTTTTTGCCCATGTGCCAGAAATCCATTTCTTGAATAAACACTTCACACGTTGACACTCTTAAATGTACTAAATATGATAAATAAATAAAAAAGTATACAACCTTGCAGAAACTATTAAACATCTCACTTCTGACAAATGAACAGTTAGACACTTTATGGAATGTCTAGGTCAGACATACCATTTTCTTTGTCTTCATTATGTGAGAAAGCTTAACTTTCCATTTCAACTCATCTGCTAAACAACTGAACTTTAAAAAAAATATACTTGAAACATTGTTCTCAACACATTATTCATTTTAGGAATTCTTGAAATATTTCCATTTTTACAACTTCTCTTTACTCAAGAAGGTTTGTCATTTCCAGAAAGATAAATATTTTACCATGTTTTTTTCCATAGCAAAGTATGAATCTGCATGATTTAAAGAAACAGGATCATGAGGCAGACACTGAGTGGTGGCACATCGTCACTTCAAAAAGAAAAATCCCACCACATTAAATCACGTTAATTGTGCTCCATCTAATCCATCACCGCAGCTAGCAGAAACTCACCCAATGCACCACTATCCTACCCATGATTAGTAGAATGTAACTAATCTCTTATTTATTTAGTTTCCTTAAGCTCTCATCTCACCCTAAGCCCACATATTATGTTTGACACTGAAGCATTTTGTTAGGTGAATGCTACACAAAACCTACACAAAGTATATCTTAGCACAGAAAACACACCCCAATTTTTCTCTTGCAGTAGAAGCAGTTATGTTAGAACCTTACATACATTAAGTGTTATCAGTGATATGTAAAGGAAAAGAACCATGTTTTCATTGTTTAGTTGTGCCTTGTCTTTAAAATCAAACTTTAAAATTCCAGAATGCTTATGCATACATAGCAGGCTTATGTCCCAGATCATCCTTCTTAGATAAGTATATGCCACAACGTACACACCATCTCCATTTGGCCTAAAGCCCTTAGTTGAGTCTTATCTACAAAAGTTTATGTCAACATTGCCATGGTATTTTTTTGCATTTTAAAAAAATCTGGAACAGTCACCAGTACTAGTTGCAGAAAGGAAAATGCAAAGGAAATGATCAGAGATCAAATAAGACATGGAATTTCTGACAACTGAGCAGGCTTCATCTATAGAGGTTCTGAGATGTACTTGTTACACCACTTTTACAAAATACGGTTATTGAAATGCCCTCGTTTTCCTACTTAAGGCCCTTTCCTTTAGACTCTTTGGTCACTGATGATCAGCAGAAGACCCTTCCAAATAACAACTGCTTGCCTATAGAGAACTTCATCCAACCCAATTGGGATAGCAGATTTGTAGCTAAGTCCCCCAAATTTATTTGCCCATAAAATGTTTTATTGACCTGCATTGGGAGGCTCACCCTTCTTGTTGGTGGCATTGGAAGGACTTAATTCTTTTCAAAACTTTTTTTGACCATGCCTCTGTGGGCAGTAGTGACTTCAACAGCATTTGAAGCACCGATAACATTCCTGGTGGTCAACCCATGTTGGCTAGTAATTTTTTGTTCTTTAGAATGTGTCAGGAAATGGCCCTGCATGTTGTAGAGTCACTGCCCAGTACATTCGGGGGGGGGGGGGGACTGTTGGCCACAGGCCAGCACAAGTTGACCATTGTGGAAACTATTAGTTCTTCAAAAGATGCTGAACCCATCATTGCCTGTAAAGTTGCAATGAAAAAAAATGCTCCAAAAGCAATTAATCTTCTCCAATGTCAGTTGCTCCAGTATATATTTCAGAACACCAAATGTAACCAAGTGAATAGTTAAAAAGGTAAGACTGAGGATGGAGTTGTATCTCAGTGGAAGAACACATGCTTTCCATGCAGAAAGTTCCAGGTTCTGTTCCTGGCATCTCAATCTAGAATTGGGAAAAACCTTTGTCTTAAACCCTGTGGAGCACTATCAGTCACTATAGACAATACTGAGTTAAGGTGGACCAATGGTCTGAGTAGTGCTAAGGCAGCTTCATATGTTCATATATGCTCTCTTCACACCGGCATCTGGACTAAAACTATCTTACTGATTTCCAAAATGCCTAGTTCTTTGTTACCACAAATCTCATTTGCTGGTGAGTGCTCTTTTTATATCCCATTTCCTCACAGAGAATAATGTGACTATAGCTGTGAAGTGTATGAGTCCTTTTTGTTTTTTGTATGGCCAATGTGTAGTTTCTAGCTCTCACAGCCTCCATGTTTTAAGGATATGTTTCACAGAGCTGTGGGAAACAACACTAAGGAACAAAATCCTATCCTTCCTCATTCATTTTCATAGAATTTGTTCTAGTAAGACCTAATCTGCCTATTTTCCTTTCACCATCTCTCCAACTGGACTAACTTTAGTTCAAATCAAGGTCCACAAGTTAGATCTCTTGCACCTCAAATGTTCACACATCCACCATCTTGGACTGGGGTGGTTGACATCATTATAGACTACACCATTGAAGTGTTCCTGTGTGTCCCTACAGCTGTAGCAAATTTGGTTCAAATCAGTTAAGAAGTTCACAAGTTAGCCCACTTGCACCTCAAAAGTTTACACGTCCACCATCTTGAATCATGGTGGATGACATCACCACAAACTATGCCATTGAGCTATCCCTGTGTGTCACTACAATTGTACCAAATTTGGTTCAAATCAGTTAGACAGTCCATAATTTAACCCACTTGCACCTAAAATATTTGTGCATTCACCATCTTGGACTGGGGTAGATGAAATCATCACAAACTATGCCACTGAGGTTTCCCCATGTGTCCCTTCAGCTGTAGCAAATTTGGTCCAAATCAGTTAGACAATTCAGAAGTTAGCCCACTTCCACCTCAAATATGTATGAGTCTGCTATCTTGAATTGGAGTGGATGACATCATCACAAATGACATCATTGAGGTGTCCCTGTGTGTAAATCACTACAACTGTACCTAATTTGGTTCAAATCAGTTAGACTGTCCACGTTAGCCCACTTGCACCTAAAATGTTCATGCATCCGCCATCTTGAAACAGGGTGAATGACATCATCACAAACTATGCCATTGAAGTGTCCCTATGTGTCCCTACAACTTTACCCGATTTTGTTCATATTGGTCCAGACGTTGCAAAGTTGATGGGGGGCGGGGAGACACACACATAGACACACGGAATGCCGGGTGATCTCATAAGCAGGGGTGTAGCTAGGGGAGAGGGGGCCCGTGTTCATCTCTCTCTCTCTGGTGGCCCCTCAGAGTGAGATAAATAATGAAGAAAATAGGGATGGGTGGAGCTAGGGGCCCGGGTTCTTTGAACACTTTCACTCAATTATAGCTTCACCCCTGCTCATAAGCCTACTAGAAAGTAGGCTAAATATGAAGGTGTCACACTAGCAACTGATGCATGACATTTTACAGAACATGACAATCTTTAATCAGGTTGAACTTAATGAGGCAATCTTAACTCAATGTATCATGTAAATGTTTAACATAAATAATAGAATTACCAATTATTATTTAAAAGCATTTCCCAATATGTGTCTTGGCATATTGGAAGCAATTCTTCAAAACTACAGTTAAAAATCTGGCAAATAGATGTGTCGTTTCCATTAAATTTGGAAAATGTGAATTTTAAGAACAAACGTTTTCCCTTGCTATTAAAGCCAATTCTAAAAGTAAGCCACAATTTTAAGGAAATTGCAATAATGAGGGAGAAAAAAGAAAGCAGAAGTGGAACATATGCAAGAACATTGTGCAAGAAAGACAGCTAAATCCTCAGACCTTATTTATACTTACATCAATACTGAATTATGCAGTTCATTGGCTTCATTGCAGTTAATTTGCCACATTAAAGTAATGTTTAATTACTCACATTATTAATACTTAACACCAGGTTTTGTCTTTCCTTTGTATAGAGTGGGGAGTTCAAACATACAAAGCATGATAGTAATGTACATATGTTATGAATCTGAGGAAGACCCATAATTATATGCAAAGATCTGATTGGTTCACTTTATTATCTTCCTCTGTTTGGCAATGTTAATTTCAGGAAGTGATTGAACTTGCTAGTTTTAATAACAGACTAAGTGGGAGCATTATACATCCAAAAATATCCAGCAAATTGTCCAGCATCACAATTTGGTCCTTTAAGAGTTATTTCCTTTCACTACCTAGACAAATATAAGCTTATCAGAATATTGATGGAAGCACATTTTCATATTAAGCTTGCTTGTCTCACCTTTTATGTGTCTCTGTCAAGGATTTCTCTTCCATTTCATGGTCAATCTTAGCTGAACAATAAATAGAGAACAAGGTTAGACACAGAATGATGTATTTTTATGATTTTCTTAAGTAGTAATATTCTCATGAGCTAGAAATGTTTTACTTTTACTTGACATGAAAGTGATGAATAGACATATGTCACTCCACTTCAAGAACAGATTTGATAGGGGAGGAAAGTTATTAGTGCCAAACACAATTGAATCCACAATAAGTGAACAATTTGATTAAAGAAGCAAATTGTGTAAGCTGGGCAGGTAGAGTTGGACTATTCCTTTTATCAACTGCTGTACAATTTTTTCAATACATTCATTTTCCTTGTCCATTTTTGGAAGGTACTCTCCTCATGAGCATCTGTACACACACACACACACACACACACACACACACACACACACACACACACACTGACTTGTAGCTTTTAAGTATACCTCCTGTACCACAAAAACCTGGACTTTCTGTGTCTAAATGTACCTGAGAAAAACTGTCAAAGTTTGTGTGAACTGTAACCCTAACTCATGATTTACAATGGCAGAGTTTTCCTGCATTTTCTGGGAACTTAATTTATTTTTCTGGGATTTTCCATTTTTGGATAGTCTGGGTATGGTCTGGAACTTACCTGCGAAAACAGCACATTTCTATATTTTGTGGTTTGGTCTGGGAGTTTCAGGTCAGTCAGTGAGTCACTGAGGCCAAACAACTTTGTATAGATAGATACACTAATAAAACTTCTTGCAGTTTGCAAGCATGCCTCCTGTACCACAAAGTCTAGACTTTCTGTGCCAAGATTTGTTCAAACCCTAACCCTAGCTCATGCTTTCCAATGGAAGAGATTTCCTGCATTTTCTGTGAACTTAATGGTTCTTTCTTTCTTTTTCTTTCTATAGTCTGGGTGAAGTCTGGAACCTACCTGCAAAAACTACATGTTTATATCTTTCATGGATTGGTCTGGGAGTTTCATGCCAGTCAATGAGTGAGACCCAAGCAGCTTTACATCTGCATCTACATCTCTACACCTATATCTGTATCTCCAACCACTAATTTAAATATAGGTAGAAACTAGTGAAAGTCTCATAGGCATTTACCAAAAGAAATATCTGAATGAAAGAACCAGGGCTAAGCCAACTGTCATGACATGTTAACTCTTATTGGTTGCCATTATCAGAGTACTACCATATCAACGTTCACCAGAAAATTAATTGCCAGTGCCACAGAAATTTACCAGAAGCAAATGAGTGTTCAAAAATGTCTTTATAAAGTTGGCAGTTTTGTGAAATATTTCATATTTTCAGTTAGGGTTTCACCCATGGAGAAATTAGGAAATTTTCAAGCTTAAATTAATGAGCATTCTGTAATCTTATGATATCTGCTCTGTCATAATTGAATACTTTCACATCAAACATTCTATTATGTCATCAGTGATGAATCCAAAAATCTCTGCTCCAATGCAAACTTGATCAAATGTTATACACAACAGAAATTCTGTTGCCACAATCTTAAACAGTATAAATCCCATGCTGTTGGGCAATTCTGATACAAACACATACAGCACAAAATGTGCATAGAGTGGGCCCATCAGATTCTGACAAGACCCCCAGATCTCAAAGGAACTCTTGGTTCCAAATGCGGGGGGGGGGTGGGATTACAACATTTTTGGTCTAATGGATTTGAAACAGCACTTCAACAACAGGCCCTTAGCTGGAATTATACCCAGATAGAAGAAACAAGGCCTTATGCCTGCCGTCAGAACTTTATGTAACATGAATGTTTTGTTTTACATAGCATGATTCACTCAGAAACATTTTAAAATACTATTTTCCATTGAAGTGGTCGCCTACAGTCTGTCCCCAAGTTTTGTCCATGTGCTTTTTTCCCCTGAACTCCTTCCGATAATGAGTTGGGTTATTTGCCACCCCATAGATTTTTTTTTCCATTCAAACATATGTTTCCATTTGAAAACAATGTTAGAATTTCACCATAACACAACAGTTTGGGAAAAATCTTACAGAGAAATAAACAGCTATCCATAATAACCTTTAAAAATCCTGCAATGGGGACTGATAGCAATTGGCAAGAAAAACAGAATAAAGAGTTAGGGTATCCTATAGAAGTGGGATAATATGAGGATAATCTGGGTATTTTACTCCAAACATTTTCACAATATCATCATAATACTTAATTGCTATAGCCAAAAGCCATTGCAGAAATAAGGAAAAAATAAGGGGTGTGTGTGTGTGTGTGTATAACATAGATACAATAAATCCTAAAAACATAAAGCACGTTTCAGAAACATAAGATGCATTATTCAAAATATTCAATGCTGTAACAGCTGTAGCAGTCAACTGTTTTGCACACATTTGTAGGGTTACCACAGCAAAGAAAGAGATCTTGTAAGTTACTGAGTCATCTGAAACAGATAAGAGATCACGTCTCTTCTCTGGAATATTTCTAAATTGTAAAACTGGCTAATATGGTTCATTTTCTCAGCTTAGGCTTATGCGGGCATTTGCCTTTCACCAATTAGTGGAACTATTCTACCTATGCAAACAAAATGTTTGATAGCAACGATTCAAATTTCTTATTAAGTCAACCTCAATTCATGCTGAGACATGAATGCGAGAGCAGGTGAAATGTAAAATAAGCTATAAAACAATTTTGTTTCAAGCCTGCAAATCAAAGTTAAAACTAATTGTCATTGGAGCCAAGAAGATTCCACTGGGGAAAATCATTGCATAAAACTCTGAAACAGAGTCCCAATTTTTATTATTCATTAAAATATTCCTCAGATACAAATGCTAAATTTTGCCACATGGAAAAAAAAAAGTATTGCTTGGGCATTCAACACAGCTGTCTCCAAGTAGCTTAAATACATTGCTAAAAGTCTAGGGCTGTTTAGTGATTTACTAGTCTAGAGTCGTGGGTTATAAAATGCCTCTGCACTATAAACAGTCATAACTGAGCATCACTAGTTCACTGCCAGGTTCAGTCTGTTCTGCCTGGATCATTTGAACTGGCAGCAAATCTTTACCACAATGCCTATTTAGGTGGTTTATACAATCTTACACATCCAGTTTGTAACTATAAAAAAGGGACAGATGTTGTCTAATTTACATTCTGAAAGTACTAAAATAAAATTGTGATCTAGGCAGAACAAGCCAAGGTATTAGGGCATTTAACAATTTCTCCAGTACAAAGAGAAGCCCCACCCCCATAGCTTTTCATAAAGGCCTCTTGGTAATAAGAAAGGAAGGTAGATTATGTCGTTCTCCACCACCATGAATCTAATTAAAAGCATATATGTGGGGATGCAGTGACAAGACAAATAGGAGGCAGAGAACATAGCAGCCACTCACTGCATAGGCATAAACCCTTTTAGAAAGGTTGACAATGTATGGGATGCATGGAGCCTCTCTAGATGTTAGTGTTTCCCATCAATTCCATCTGCACTGCCCCACCAAACAGCCCTGCCATATTATTTACTACAAATCACTATATAAAACCTGCCAATCATACAGTGAGTGTTGATGTCCATGATCCATGTCAATTTTGGCACTGCTGGTAGGGATGTGCAAACTGGTTCATATGTTCAGGGTCAAGCGGAACCACTCCGGTTCGGTTCGACCCCAGATCAAACCCCCCAGCCATTGGGGGGGGGGCTGTGAGCCATTTTAGTTTAAAATACTTTTTTAGTACTTACCTCCTCTGGGGAAGGGTTCTCTGAGGCTGCGGGGGGTCCTACAGAGGTTCCCCTCCCCCGCTGGCCTTCCTTATATAAAAAAATCACCCAGTTTGGGTGTTCTTTGGCCCATTCCGGGCCTTTTCCCCCTCATGGTGGTCATTTTGGAAGCTGCTGTGCATGTGCAATGGGCCCAGCTGGGTAATGACCCGCCCCAACAGCCTCAGAAAAGCCCCCCTGGAAGGGGTAAGTACTAAACAATTTAAAACTAAAAATGGCTCATGAACACCCCCCCAAACTGGGGGGGGGGGTTGATGGGGGGGAACCAAACTGGCCTGGTCTGGTTCGGGTCCTGTTCAGACTCAAACCGAACCAGGCCAGCCAGTTTTGTGCACACCCCTAACTGCTGGTGCTTGGACACTTACTACACTATGGACATGAATCATCTGATTACTTCTACTAAGGGCCATGGCTGGAGGGTCGAAAGCATGCCAGAGATGCAAATAACCATGGTATGTGTAATGTCTAGATTTGTTCCAAGGTTGAAGACTTCTGATTCCCATGACTTTCTCCTCCCAAAATATAAGTATGAACTTTCTTTTTTGCATAAATAGTAATAGCTTTTCCAACATGTACAACTGCAATCTTATGTAGACATTTGCCGATGGTTAAAAAAAATCCAATAGATTTATTAATAAGGGAATTCAAAACATTGCAAAATAAAGGGAAGAGAAGAAAAGACAACCAGAATAAACATGGAGAGTAAACTTACTCATATTCTGTTGAAAGAGAAAATAATAATAGATATGACTAGTCAATAGTATTTTTTCCTTAAAAGTTATGAAATACATATAAATTAGAAGCCTTCAGCCCTTTTAGAGGGACGATACAGAGGGATCCCCTATGGGGAGAGGCTTTGCCCATGCGGCGAGGGTCAAGTTGAAACAGTTACCCATGTACTATTGGAATGCCTGCTCTACAGAGACCTGCACCGGGATTTCATTCACCCTCTGACAGTCAAATTCCCAGGTCTCGATCTACCTCAGATGACTGCCAGGCTCCTGGAAGGAAGTAATTCCTCTTCCACTAGACTGGTAGCCAAATTTTGCAGTGCAGCCCTTCGCTTTCGGAAGAGCCTAAAAATGGACAAATAAACGACACAATGCCAGAGCAATTTGTACTCATATCTCGGCTAGTTGTAGCTGGGCATGTGGGGATAGGTATTGCCAGCTTAAAAGTAGCTAATTCAATGCTAACACTTTATAGAGCCCCTGAATTGTATATCTCCTCCCAGATTGGGAGCTGAGCTGTGTTTGGAGTTGTAATTGTTCAATAAGCAGGAATAAGCTGCCCTTTTATTTTAATCTATTTCACTAGTATTTTACTAGCATTTTCAGTGACTCTGTGCTGAGCCGGACCCCATAGAATGCTGATTATCCCCTCTTTTAAATTTGTTCTGATTTTATACTGCTTTTTGACTGAAACAAAGTGTTTGGCTGAGTCCTTTTTAGCTTACATGCATTTTATCTATTCTGTTTGTGTTTTATATCATGTTTTAAAATTTTGTATTTTTAGATTCCCTCCCCCTCAGTCTTAATGCTACATCAATTTTAATCTCCGTAATACTGCAACACTTTCCCTATATTGCATTTACTGTATAGTATTACTGTTTTACAACTTGTGCTGGTCAACGACCGTAATAAAGATGATGATGATGATGATGATGATGATGATTATTATTATTATAATAAATTAGAAAGAGGAAAGTACTGGTTCTGCCACCCTACAAAGCATAACAAAATGTGGTGGTGCTATGCAATGGAAGGACCTTTGGAAGATGGGGCTGAGGTGGTATATGAGCTGCCTCACAATCCAAAAGTTGGTTTTTTAAAATTTCATAATAGTACCAGAGAGTTTATAAGAAACAATATTAAATCTACTGGTACTATGAGAATAATGTATGTTTGGCCACCAGAGAATTAACAGCAGCCTTTCTAAAATGGAATAACTCGTAAAAGTATAGGAACAAATGGTTGAACTTACTCATATCCTCCAACATTTCACCGATAAAAATAGGGGCATGCCTATGAATATGTAGGGGGTGTGGTCAAGCAACTTGGGAGGTGTGGCACAGAATTCTGACTAAAAGCAGGCCAGAAATGAAAAGCAAGTAATAAAAGGCATGGACACCACATTGTTTGAGATTACCAAAGCAGATTAGGAAAGGCAATATTAAAAAAAAGAGAATGCAGAACACATTTAAATTACTAACATTAAAAACAGAAATAGGATTGTTTCACTCAACCCCTGAGATCACTTAATGAGCTATTGCTATGCTGCTCAGCATATGGTACAACAAAACTGTGTATATGGCAAGGTGAACAAGATTTTAATTTGCCAAAAGCAGCAAAAAAACCTTCATATTGTTCCTGGGATAGTGCTGTTCAAGAGAGAAATGTGCTGCAGGGTAACAAATTCGGTTCATACTCAGTCTCTGGGCAGCTGAACAATGGAGTATTCCATTCACAGTAGCACTGTGTTTAGGTACTTCAATGCAGGTCCTATTTTCACTGTACATTAATAAAGTGGCCTTATTTTTGCTCCAGGTGTGTCCTATCTTCATTGGAGCCTGGGGGTGCAATGCCAATCCCCACCGCCATGCCAGTGTGATAAGGTGGGGTGTAGGGTTGTGCCCCCGGCACATGAGGCAAACATGCTGCCGCCATCATGCCTCCCCCCACACGGGGCCAGGATTGGTCAATCGGGGAAGGAGCCGCCCCCACTTGGCCCAGTCATGAGGCAACAAGGAGGATCGCGGCAGAGGACCCATGTGGATAGTCCTGGGCCAGGCAGCAAGCTTGCAGTGCTGGAGGGGCAAGTGGCGAGCAGAGGCAACCACCCACCTGCCATGTACTCAGTGAGGGATAGCCAGTCACCAATGGAGCCAAGTAGGAATTTTTTGGGTTGCACTGAATTGGCACTAGGTGAGGCCTTTTTCCACCTACTTCTCACTGATTCCTTGGGGTTTGGGTCATAGGTAGGCATTGAGGGTGTAAACTGTCACTTGGCAGGAGAGTGCGGATCTGGGGTAGGCAGATAGATTCATTCATTCATTCAATTTCTATACTGCCCTTCCAAAAATGGCCAGGGCAGTTAACACAGAGAAATATTAAATAAATAAGATTGATTAAACGGTTTCTGGCCGGAGAGACATTTGAGGTGTGGGGTGTGTGTAGGACAGCCCTTCAGGGTTTTTGCAGCCCGGTGGATTGGGAATGGCCCCTCCTTGGTGCATGGGTTGGCTCACCACTCAGAGTTCTGTGGCTTGGGTTGTGGTGGGCCATGTCGCTGTCTCCTCAGCGGAGGAAAGCCTCGCAGTGGGAGGACATCAGGACCTGGCACCTGACCAAATCAGCACCCGGCCCTTTGCCCTGGTGTGAGACGGCCCTCCCTAGGAGGCAGTCCTACACAGGAGAAGTACCCACACTCTGGTTAGGTACCTCATTGCAAGTCTTATTTTTGCTGTATATTAATAAAGTGGCCCTATTTTTATTCCAGCTAAGTGTGCCCTGTTGTCATTGGGGCCTGGGGGTGCAATGGAGTATTCCATTCATAGTACAGCTGTGTTGTAGACAGCCTTACTTGCTAAATGGGACTAACATCTTCCCTAAATGTCTACCTAGAGGCAGTAATGGGCTGGATGAGGGATAACAAACTGAAGTTGAATCCAAATATGATGGAGGTACTGACTGTAGAGGGCCAGGACCTGAGAGATGGTTTAGATATGCCTGTTCTGGATGTGGTTACACTCCCCCTGAAAGATCAGGTACATAGCTTGGGAGTGCTCCTTGACCCAAAGCTCTCTCTGGTTTCTCAGGTTGAGGCAGTGTCAGGGAGCACTTTTTATCAGCTTCAACTGATATGTCAACTACGTCCATATCTAGAGGCAAATGACCTTAAAACAGTGGTACATGTGCTGGTAACAACACGAAGGGACCACATAACACCAGGTTTGAAAGAACTGCACTGGCTCCCAATATGTTTCCAGGTGAAATACAAAGTGCTGGTTCTTACCTATGAAGTCCTTAACAGCTTAGGTCCAGTGTATTGAAGAGAGCACCTCATTTGCCATAAACCCTGTTATGGTCTTCTGGAGAGGTCCGGTTACGGATGCCACTGGCTCATTTGGTGGTGACCCATGACTGGGCTTTCTCTGTGACTGTCCCAGGGCTTTGGAATATGCTCCCTACAGAAATAAGAGCATCTCCTTCTCTGTTTTCAGGAAGAACCTCAAGACTCTCCTGTTTTTGCAAGCTTTTAATTAGAATTAATTTTTAATAATTTTTAAAATTTGTCTTAACTATTTTATTCTGTTTTATTGTCATCTATTTTAATTTGTGACTTTTAAATATTTTAAATTTTGTATACTACCTAGAGGTGTACATATCAGGCAGTATAGAAATATTTATTTATTGTATTTTATTTATATACCGCCCTTCCAAAATGGCTCAATATGATAGATAGATAGATAGATAGATTGATAGATAGATAATTCATTTCCAGATACAGTTTTGAAGTGAATAAAATGAGCACCAGTGATTTCTTTGTAGCCAACAGAAACATCTATTGCCTTATCACCAGTCCCAAATTGGAATTGTTTTATAATTATGCATTACTGATTGTAATTATGTATTGTAATAACATATCACTAGCATCATATAAATCTGCATTAGAGTGAGTCAAATTACTGGTCCAGTTGTTATTTGAAATGACTGGCAACAGTGCTCCAGTTTTCAGAGGGTGAATCTTTACTAGCCCTACCTAGAAATGTCAGCCTCATCAGAGACTGTGCAAGACTCACTGTATGTTGAGAGACTCATATGACATCTAAGTTCTAAAAGCCAAGGCCCAACAGTAATTCTCCCCCCGCCCCCGGCTGACAGACCCTTCACAAAAGCACATTTTCTGCAAATCTCATTTCTGCATTGATGCTGGATGGGAGGGGGGAAAGAGAGAGAACAAGCAATAGGTTCTCTCTGGCCCTGGATAAGTGTGCTTGGTTGCCAGCCAGCTCTCAGCTCCTATGTTCTTAGTTCCAGTTGCTTCACCATCTCAGTGCTACAGGGATGCAGTCAGGGATAATAGTTCCAGCGCTGTGTGAGTGCACAACTCAACAAGGGCAAAAGTCAGCCATGTGTGATTCCTCCAAGACCGGTGGTTGCCTGGGATTGCCATCTAATAGCTATAACAGTCCTGAGTAAATCAGGACAATTGGAGGCCATGCTGTAAATATGTGTTTCAAAATACCACTAAGGACTGCATCATTAAGAATGCTGCAATACATATAATAAACAAATTTTCATCACTAGATTTCTTAATTATAGTTATATACTGCCTGGTATATCTTTCAAGGTGGTGTACATTATCCAAAAACACAAATATAAAACAAAAATTAAAAAAAAATTAAAATACTTTCACAGAATAAAAACAATAAAAACAATTTCATAGGAGAAAAACCATTTAAAATTAGTGTTAATTAAAGGCCTGAGAAAACAGGTGTGTCAAGGGTCTTTTTAAAAAGCAACCAGAGATGGAGAAGCTCTTATTTTGGAGGCAGTGTATTCCAGAGCCCTGGGGAAGTAACAGAGAAGGTCCGTTCCTGAGTCACCGCCAGAGGAGCCAGTGGCAACTGTAACCAAACCTCCACCAGATTATCTTAATAAGCAGAAAGAGGCATTTTCTTAAGTACCCTGGATGTTCAGGGCTTTATTGAATAATAACCAGCATTTTGCATTTCACTCAGAAACATATCGGCAGCCAGTGCAGTTCTTCAAAATCAGTGTTATATGGTCCCTTCAGATTGTCCCAGGTACCAGTCTGGCTTCTGCATTCTGTACCAGTGGCAGTTTCTGGACTACATACAAAGGCAGCCTCATATAGAGTGCATTACAATAGTCAAGCCAAGGGTTACCAGCACATGTACCACTGTTTTAAAGTCATTTGCCTCCAGAAATGGGCGTAGCTGACATATCAGCTGAAGCTGATAAAAAGTGTCATTAGCATGTTGATAACACTCTGCACCAAATCTCCTGATTTTCTCTCCCAGAGGTTTCATGTAGATTTTAAAGAGCATTGGAGACAGGAGGAGCATTGTGGAATTCCATACAGTAATTTTTGCTTTGCAGAGCAACAATCTCCAATTGACACCATATGGAATCTACTACTAGAGAGGTAAGAATGGAACCACTGTAAAACAGTGCCACCCAATCCCATCTTCCTCAGGTGACCCAGAAGGATACCATGGTCGAATTGTATTGAAATATCCTGCCAAGAGATCCAAAAGGATCAGCAGAGACACTCCCTCTGTCAATACGTAGTTGGAGATCATTCATCGGACTGACCAAGGCAGTCTCAGCCTCTTGATTGATTGATTGATTGATTGATTAAGTGCAGTTAAGTTGGTGTTGGCTCTTAGCAACCACATAGATAGATTCTCTCCAGGCAATCTGTGGTCAATTCATTTCATCTTTCACTGTGTTGAGCTTTCCCATATTCATGCTTCTTATGTTCCACGTTCCCATTGTAATTCTGTCTTGGCAGCTTCGGATTTTCTTTTCCTGCACGGCAACATCAGATGCTAGACTTCCGAATGGCTTTAGTCTAACCTCATCATAAACACCATCGGTACTCTGAGAGATCCTCAGCTCTTCCTCAGTAGCATGTTGAGTACCATTTGACCTGAGGGGCGCATCATCCGGCACTACATCAACCATCATTCCATTTTGTCTATCCATGTGGCTTTCTTGGTAAAATACAGAAGTGGTTTACCATTGCCTTCTCCCGTGCAGTTTGAGATGATGCCTTTGTCGTTGTCACTAAAGTGATCGTCCGCCTCCAGCACCTTCCTATATCGTTGCTGCCCAATATAGGCCCCTGCTTGCTTTAGCTGGGCAGCTGGGATGACCTTCGTGCTTTGGGTGACCCTACTGGGAGTATACCTCCTGGTGTACTTTGCTCATCCCTCCCAGGAACATGATGGGGCAGCATAGCAGGACTTGGGGGCAGGGGGCTCAGCCTCTTAGCCTGCCTGAAAGCCCATTTGAAATTGGTCTAGATGACTCTCTAGTAATACTAGATTTGATATAATGAGAATTGTCTGTATTTTGCCTCTCCCATAAATGGTTTATCTATACTAATTAGGAAGAAGTGGTGTTTGATCTATTTCTTTGCCTTATTATGTTTCAGAAATAATGGGGAGAGGAAGTAAAAAGAAAGAAGAGAAAATTGAATGTCAAAATACCAAGACACTTTTGTGTAATTGACTGGAGATATTGAGAGCAGATCTGCTGGATAAGACTAAAGATTTGTCTACTCTAATTTGAGGCATCTATTTGAGGATTTTACAATAGTGACCATATAAATTCCCAAAACCAATTGAAATAGCAGATTGATTGATTGATTGATTGAGAAAAATCAAGATCAAGGCCTCTGTGGTACAAAATTCTGATTTCTATTTTTTTCAAATTAATCTCCCATCTATTTAAGAACAACTGGACTGGGGTGAGGAATGCTGCCAACTCATCCCTCCAGCCCTTTCTGACGCTGGTTACAGCTGCAGAGAAGAAATGATACAAGCATGGGGCTGCTCTTACCGCTGTGGCTTAATAGAGGAGAAGCCTCTCATACAGACACCCCACAACTGCCATCTGCTACCATTTTGAAGGGCCTGTTTACTAGGGATATGCATGGAACCGGTGCCCTTCAAGCCGATGGTGGGGGGGATAGCTTTAAGGATGGGGGAGGGTGCACTTACCCCCCCCCCCACATTTCCCCCTCCGGCGCTCTATGTAAAAATAGTCCAGCGGGGCGGAAGCATACCTCCTTGCTGCCCCGTTGATCCCCTGACCAGAAGTGACTGGAAGTGACAATGTGTGTGCGCATGTTATGCATACGAGTGATGTGCGCCCACCTGCCTGCATGCAACGTGCACATGTGCACCAAGCACTTCCGGTTGGGGGAATCAATGGGGTGGCAAGGAGGTATGCTGCCACCCTGCTGGAATATTTTTACACAGAGCGCCGGAGGGGAAGCGCAGCAGGGGCGGGGGTAAGTGCACCTTCCCCATCCTTAAAGCGATCCCCCCCACCTTTGAAACAGCAGAACTGCCAGTCTATTGAACCATAAAAGGGCATCCAAACTGTTTTGTGCACATCCCTACTGTTTACATTGGGCCTGCTGCAGCTTTTGGAACTACCACCATGAACAACTATTTTCTGTTTTTAATTGTCTGCTAACTGGGCCAGGAGGAACCTTTTAAAGTAGTGGCTTTTTAAATTTAGCAGCAGGAAGGCAATTGTCCCTTTTCAACTCAGCATAGCATCCCTGCAGTGACTATTACAGTATTGTTCTTTCTAGACTGTTCAGCTTTCTAGGACAGGGAAACATCTTCCCATTCCTTTTGCTATATAAACCAGTTGGAGGCCTTTTTTGTTGAAAAGATGTATACAAGAAGAAGACGACAATGACATAAATATGGTATACCGATATCTCAAAAATAAATACATATGTGTTTGCATTGTATTATCTGAATTAATATATATATCAACTTCAGATTCCACTATCGGAATTTTACTACATGAAAGTTCTGCTCTCAAATAATTAATCTGGTTAAGCACAGATTAAATTATTTCGATATATAAAAATTGGCTACAAGAACGTTCAGGAGACTGCATAAAAGGTGTGAAATATGCCTAGCAATTACCCAGATTCATTGGAAGAAATTGGGAGCAAGAGATCCTGAGGCAATATCCACACTTTTCACAGAGTGGCATAAGTAGAAGGGGTCCTTCTGCAAGTGGAAGGAGCAACCAATAGTCTGGATGTAGTCCCTGTGCTCAGTCAGTGCCATATTCAAGGTGCTTTATTTACCAAAAGGTCAATGGATATTAAAGGGAATGTGGTGAGATGGGGACCACAATCTATATATGTGTGATGGACATATATGGAAAAATAAGAAGTGCTAGAAGAAAATATTCCTGGTATGAGAAAAAACAAACAGTGGACAACTTTAGCATTACAGCCCAGATTATCTTTGTTGGATGTGTTTCCAGACCAATCTACAGACATTCCAGGATTTGATTGCCTTTTTCCTCACAACTGCAAGAATCAAATTCACTGCAGACTAAAAAGGGTATCTCCATCCAGCATAAGAGCTTGGTGCAGGAGGGTTTGTGGGGTATTTAGCAATGGAAACACTGACACATCAAATGCAATGAGACAAAGGGTAAACAAGAGGATTTCTTTGCAGCCTGATGTCTTTTCCCAAAGCACGTCAAAAGCAAGACTGTGGAAACCAAGCTACCAAAGGAACATATCCACCACTCAGCTTTACTGATGGTGATGAGATCAAATTTTCATGTTACTAATGTTTTTTAATTGTTAACAACATTGCTAAATATACATTTATTACTGGTCCCATAGATGCACAAACATGCCGAGACTTTTTAAACTGTCCTGAAAGCATTACTGGATTCTTGTCTTGCCTTAGTATGGAAAAATTCATTATAAAAGGAAAATTCCTCTATAAAAACTATTTGTTTATGATATGTTGTATACATACAGGCACAGAAGATTGCTGGGTGAATATAAATGTCTTGCTCTTGATGATGCATTAATTAATCATAGGAAAATATGCAACTTTTCATGTTCCACTAACCTTCTGTCTTGTCCTGTTTAACAACTGATATTGAAATGACCACAGAAAGGCTTAAAGGTAAACGGTATTGTAGTGGAATGCGTCACAAACTGGCAAGGTTGCAAACGGTTTAGCAGAGAAGAAATTGCTATGGGCAAAATTTGATGTGATGATGGATATGTGTAAATTCATCTCCATCTCTTTAAATGTTCTGCAATAGCAGCCTCAGAGGAGGTATTATTAAGACTGGGACCACAGCATGAGGGAAGAGAGTTTAATTTGTTGTTTTCCCAATAAAAATGCCTTTCTTTGGGCTTTTATTTGGAGAAAAAAAATCATTCACAAATCTCTGTTATCACATTGTTTGGCCCTAAGATAGCTAGAAACTAGGGTCTAGGCACAGGCAGGTTAGGGTTCATGCTGAGGTTTCTCAGAGCCCACTTAGGTAAGCAAAGGGCAGAGTTTTGGAGGATTTGGTGGCACCAAAGCCTTGGTTGTAAATCAAGGAGACTGCTTTAATTTGGGTAAAGTCAAATTGGCCTTCCTCCCAATTCGAATCAAATCTCCCTTGAAGCATCACGGCAGGCTCCAAATCAAATAACATCTGCTTTGCACACCCCTAATGTTTTCCTAGAAGGCCAGCATACATGTCTTCTATTTCAGAAGGTTCCAAGTTGTTTATATAAATAAGTAGTTCTACTGTGACAATCTAAAACTTTTTGTCCCAAAACAACTGTTTTTGCTGCTGTCCTCAGCTGCAATCTTGATCCAATGATTACCAAGTATGATTACTGTTTCAGCCCATTGTCTAGCCTGAATCCCTGTCAGTAATTTAAGCTATTTCTGCTGAATCAGATCCAAAAGACTAAGTAGAGACAAAAAAACTGCTGCGCTTTCTGATCTCCTGTTCACTCATAAGGGAATATAACAACTTCTCAGGTAATTGAATACAGAATTGCATTTGAGTAATCTCAGATGGAAGGCAAGAAGAACCTTTTCATCTGCTTGTCTACACTCTGAATCTTTGTGTGTGTGGTGTGGTGGTGGTGTGTGTGTGTATTTCCCCCTTTATTCATTTAGAGTGTTAAAGAAATATTTGTCTAATTTACTATGACTCTGCTTATGAATCACTTTCACATGTTGCTACTTATCTCTGTCAAAATTAAAGTGCCTTTACCATTGAGTCATTGCCTCAATAAGCAATGATTTGATAGCTTTAATTCTTCATTGAACTGAGAGCCAACCAGATTCAAGGATATATAAATATCTTTTAGCATGTTCTTGTGAGAAGACCTGTGGAAATATTCCTCCCACGAAAAACAAGTGAGCAACAAAATATTAGAACGGAAGGTTTTCTATTTGTGGATTCTTTTGAAGTCTACTGAATGATTCACACTTTTAATAACTTTTTGTAATCCAGTTTGTGAAGCATTGTACCTGAAAAGCAGGATAAAATTATTAAATAGTAAAAGAAATCTCAACTGCAAAGAAGGTTCATTGGCAGGGATACATTCTGCTGAAGACTGATGGTGTGTCAGCACCTTTTTCAGATACTGTATTAGGCATCAGAGAACTCAGAGGGAGTCCTAGAGATTTAGCACAAATTTCCTACTTCCTGTGCAACCAGTACCGCTGGTCAGAAGGAAGAATGTTAAGCAATTCAAGTCAGAAAACAGATGTCATAGATCAGAACCTGTATGTCAACTGGATCTCTTTTACATTGGTGAATAATAATATTTTCTTAGTACTACTAATTCAAAAAACTAAATTTTATATCTCCATCCTACATACCACTCAGGGTAATATATGCATCACTGGCTAAGATTAAATATATACATTTAACTGGATCTTTTCTGCTCGCATAGGCTTATAGTCAAAATGGACATTATATCAGTGACCTCAGACGGCCAGGTAACTTTCCCATAAAATAACAAATCCCATCAAACAGTGCTGTTTGCCGGATGGGATTTCAATTTGTAATTTTATTGGGCATGTGAAGTATAACCCTTAGCAAACTCATTTTCTTGAGGCAGTGTGTGACTGTGTGTGTGTGTGTGTGTGTGTGTGTGTGTTCTTTAGGCAAGGTGTGAATTGTCACAGTACCCGTATGAAGATCACTCAACAGCCCTTGTTCAGTATATTTCATGCAATGGGCTGAACATACCAGAAGCACTGGCCCAATCACCTGTAACATCTGTATGTTGACAGCCAGAGTTGCACCTAGGTAATTTTGGAGCCTGCACCTAAAGGCCTTTGGAGGCCCCCCTTCCCTGAAAATTAAGCATCATCATGCTCTTCCAGGTGACCACACCACTCAGGACAGATGAAAGAGGATTTGGGGGGCCCCTAGGCACTGTGGAGGCCCTGGACTTTAGCCCCGAAGTCCAGGGGTAAGAGCACCTCTGTTGACAGTACATTTTTCTGTTGGCAGTAGCTCAATATTGGCTGGATAAACATGGGCTTTAGTGAACCATTCTCCCTTTAAGAATACTAATTTCCCTTGGTATCATGTACTTTCCTTTCCTCTGAAGTATTTTCTCATTTCTTTCTGTGACTGACCTTCTTTGAGTCCCTTAGTTATTTATTTGGTGGATGGGTGCCAACACCTTATCATTTCTTTGGAATATATAGGTATTTTGGATATGGACTGATTGACTAAGTGCCGTCAAGTCGGTGTTGATTCTTAGCGACCACATAGTTAGATTCTCTCCAGGATGATCTGTCTTCAACTTGGCTTTGGGGGTTTCTTAGTGGTGCATTCATTGCTGTTGTAATCAAGTCCATCCAACTTGCTGCTGGTTGTCCTCTTTTTCTCCTACCTTCAACTTTTCCCAGCACTGACTTCTCAAGGAAGCTAGGTCTTCACATAATGAGTCCGAAGTATGATAGTTTGAGCCTGGTCATTTGTGCCTTTAGTGAAAATTCTGGATTGATTTGTTCTATGATCTATTTGTTTGTTTTCCTGGCTGTCCAGGGTATACTCAAAAGTCTTCTCCAGCACCAAAGTTAAAAACATTAATACTTTTTCTGTTCTGCTTCTTCAAAGTCCAGCTTTTGCATCCATCACAGAAAACACCATTGAGTAATCTTTGTAGGTATAGACACGTCATGGCATTTAAATTTCCTTTCCAAGGCCTTTATTGCAGCCCTACCATGTGCTAGTCCACGGTATATTTCTTGACTGGTAGGGATGTGCACGGATCAGTTCAGTGGTCTATACACAGATCGCTGGTTCGAACGCAGGGGTGCACGCCACTTCCAGTATTACATTGACCAGGGCAGCAAAAGGGAATAAAGTTGCCCCATGCCAGCAATTTTTAACGCAGCGCCGGAGGGGGAACATTGTGGGGGAGGTAAGAACATCCTCCCCATGCCTTAAAGAGACCCCCTCCCACCTCCTGGGTGTGCATGGAGCCAGTTCCATGCACACCCCTATTGACTGGTGGATCTTTTACTGTTGATGGTCAATCCTAAAAGGCAGAAGCTATCCACCACTTCAATGGCTTCATTATCAGTTCTGAGGCTGGTTGCTATACCTATTGTAATTAGTTTAGTCTTCTTTACATTTTTTCATTGTGCTCTTTGACTTTCACTACTAGAGCTTGCAGATCATCCACATTCTCAGCTATCCGAGTGGTGTCATCAGCATAGCACAAGTAATTGATGTTCCTTCCTCCAACTTTAAAACCACACTATTCTTCTTCCAGTCCAGCATATGTTCAGCATATAAATTAAATAAATAAGGAGAAAGTATACAGCCTTGCCTTACTCCTTTGCCTATATGGAACCAGTCTGTTTTACCATGGTCCGTTTGGACTATGGCTTCCTGTCCTGTGTATAGGTTTCTTATGAGAACAATGAGATGTTCTGGGACACCCATTTTCCTAAGGATATTCCATGACATGGTTGACACAATCGAAGGCTTTTCTGTAGTCAATGAAGCACATATTGACTTTTAAAAAATTTGTTGGCTTTCTCAATTATCCCGCATGCATCAGCAATGATGTCTCTTGTTCCTCTGCCTTTTCTGAAACCAACTTGAACATCCGGCATTTCCCTTTCCACACAGGACTCTAATCGGCATTGGATGATCCTGAACATTATTATGCTAGCATGTGAAACTAAGAATATCATGTGATGGTTTGTGCAATCTGTTGAGTCTCCTTTCTTTGGTATTGGTATGTATACTGATCTCTTCCAATCTGTTGGCTACTGTGTCATTCTCCAGACTTGCTGGCACAGTTTGGATAGAGCCTTCTGTCCTTTCGTATCCTTTAACATACCAATTTGAGGCTTGAACCTCCTTCTCAGTTCAGAGAACTTTTGGAAAACTTTCCTTGTTTTTCCGTGTCTATTTCTATCCTCAATGTCTTTACAGATGTCATTGTAGATGTCAGATGTCATCCTCAAGGTCTTTACAGATGTCAAGGTCTTTACAGATGTCTTCATTCCACAATTCCTCTGGTCCCTATCAGTGAGGTTCAGAACTTCAAAGTGGTTCCTGATGTTCCCCTTGAATATGGTGGGTACATTCTCAAGATCATATCATGGAGACTGGATAGCTTTGTAGGTATTTAAATTACTGAGACTTGCCATGGATATTTCAAGTACAAAGAGATTCTTACAAGGAAAATATATATCATATTTCTCATTCAAAAATCAAGTAAACAGTCACATATCAATTTTTTTTGTTAAATCTGAAAGCAATATTAAAATAATTAAATTAGCTAGCATCCTGAAAGCTGGGCAACATATACTTTAGTTTCTCTGCATATGTTATTCACTCTTCTACATTAGGGTGTTAAAATAATTGACATTTTATCAGCTCAGACAACATTCTGCTTTATTTATTTATTTTTTGTTTGCTTGTTTGTTTATCAATCAATCAATCATATTTGTACACCGCCCCAAAACCTCTGTCTCTGGGCGGTTTGCAACAAAATAAAACAAGTTAAAATAGAAATTTTAAGAATGTTTTTGTCTCGGGGTGGCAACAGAGAAGGCTCATCCCTGTGTAGCCGCCAAACGAGCTGGTGGCAACCGTAGACTAACTTCTCCAAATGATTTCAGTGGGCGATGTTAAGACATTCTCTTAAATACCCAGGACTTAGCTGTTTAAGGTTTTATAGTTCATAACTAGCACCTTGTATTTTGCCCAGAAACGTATTAGTAGCCAGTGTAGTTATTTTAATATAGAGTAATCTGGTCTCTGATATGACCCGGAGACCAACCTGGCTGCCACATTCTGTACCCAATGCAATTTTTGGACTACGTAAAAAGGCAGCCCCATATAGAGCCCACTGCAGTAGTCAAGTCTGGAGGTTACCCCAGGGAGTGGTTTGGATCCAGAAGCACTCCCAGACTCCATAATTGTTCCTTCTAGTGAAGTGTGACCCCTTCCAGAAATGGCAGATTAAAACAATCTCCTGAGTTCAGACCCCACACAATAAGCATCTTTGTTTTATCTGGATTCAGTCTCAGTTTGTTATCCCTCATCCAGCTCGTTACTGCCTCCAGGCAGGCATTTAGGGAGGTTATGCTTTCTCCTGATGAAGTTGATGTGGAGAAACAGATTTGGGTGTCATTGACATATGACATAACATACTGCACCAAATCTCCAGATGATCTCTCCCAGCAGTTTCATGTAGATATTAAAAAGCATTGGAGACAGTTTGGACCCCTGGGGGTTGCCATATAAAAGTTCATGTTTTGAAGAACAACAGTCTCCAACTGGCACCATCTGGATTCTGCCCGAGAAGTAGGAGCGGAACAATTACAAAGCAAAGCCACCTACTCCCAACCCCCTCAGATGGTTCAGAAGGATACTATGGTTGATAGTATCAAAAGCCACCGAGAGCTCCAAAAGGACTAACAGAGTCACACTCCCTCTGTCAATTCCCTGTTGGTGATCACACATCAGGCCAACAAGGCAATCTCCACCCCAAAGCCTGCCCAAAAACCAGTTTGAAATGGGTCTAGATAATCAGTTTCCTCCAAGACTGCCTGGAACTGGGAGGCCACTACCCTCTGAATTACCTTGCCCAACTGTGAAAGGTTGGAGACTATAGTTGTTTAACTCTAAGGGATCCAATGTTGGCTTCTTCAGAAGGGGTCTAATAATTGCCTCCTTAAGACAGAAAGGCATCCTGCCCTCCCTTATAGGCAAAGAACTCATTTAAAATGTCATGGCGGATAATTGCTGGTTCCAAATTCTGATTCAAGGGAGGAGGGGCATGTACTAGCCCACTAACAATCCTAAACAACTCTGTTGGACATAAGCTTGCAGATGCAGAAAAGAATTGCTATATAGGTCTTCAAATGCTCTCTATGTTGTAATCTGTCTGATTCAAATATTTCTCTACTTGTGCTCCAGTCATCTACCTTGCTGCTTCAGCTCCCCTAGTTCTTCCATATACCGAGGGGCCAGTTTTGAAGCAGGTTGGAGAGGATGCTTAGGAGTGATCTGGTGAGACCCTAGGTCTACTCTAGAGCTAGTAGTTAAAAAAATTAAAAATTCCCTCCATGCTCCCCGTTTTACATGCATTTCTTTTCATTTTTGTATTTTGTATGAGACTTATGCAAAATGGAGTCTAAAGTCAGTCACATGTGACTGAGCATTTTTAGATTCCATTCAATAAACTACTGAAGAAGAAAAAACATTTACCTATGCTAGCAATGTGTATGTTTCCCTTCCCTTGACAATATGAACATATAAACATATGTGTATGTTTCCCTTTCTGGAGTGACTCAGTTTCTAATAGCACAAGATAAGGAGACTGGGAGGGACATCTGTATCAGGAGCTATAATAGTTCTGGGGTCATGGAAGTGCAAGAGCAGGCTGGCCTAAGGGGCTGTGGTATGGGGAAGAAATTGGGAGCAAGTTGTTGAGGCATCGAGCAGTCCAACATGAGCAGGGTTCTTAGGAGCAGAGGGTGAGACAATAATTGAAGTTCAGGTGTTTGACATGCATACATGTGAGGTCGGACTGTCTGTTACAAAGCATAGTATTTGAGACTGTGGACTGATGGATGATCTGCAGTATACACTATACAAATTTTAAGGGGCACTGGATGCCACTGATAAATAATTATCCAGCTTCTTACATAGCTAAAAATCCTTTCGTTGAGGATTTTTGTATGCTCCGTTCTAGCCATTAATATGGAAGAGATACTACACAAAGTTTAGGTTGAATGGGAAACCTTATTACAAAGAAAAGTTCAGAAAAGCAAGTAAATAACTCATACATTCAGCTTGACTGAACAAAGAAATATTTAATCCATGTATTGTATACTGAAGAATCATTTACTCAGACAACTTTAATTTCAAGAAATTAAACTTCAGTACATGTTTTGAAATTCCATTTTACTTTCCACAGAACACACCCTATCTAAACAGACAAATCCTCCAAGGTGCCAAAAGTTGCCCTTCTGTTTTCCTAAATGATCTTTGTGTGTGCAGTCTAGCTGAAACAACTCATCGATTATGCCTATGTAAACAACAAAAAGCTTTAGGGGGGAAAATATCAAGATCAAAAGCTTGTCAAATACTAAGCAGGAAATAGAAATCCTGCATAAACTCTTTCAAGTCTGAATTCAATCCAGCCAAATAAAAACAAAGGATTTCATATTGCAAAGCATTTAACATTACTTTATTTTTGGAACTTAACCAAAAGTTTTTTCCCTCCATCTCCTGTATGCTAAACTTTGCCCTAAATGTTACAAGGAAAACCCAGGATCCACAAATTCACACAACAAATGCAAGGAAGAATCAGCAGACAGAAGGAAGTACTTAACCCTAGAGTTGCTAATTTGCCTCTAAAATGCCGTTCAAGATCTGTTTTAATCATTCATCTTCCACAGCCAAGTCTGAAGTAATCCAAGCTCTAGAAAAATGGTCTAGACTAGAGGGCATTCTGCAGGAGGTTTTGATTCTGATTCTCTTCTGCAAGAGCCTCTTCCATTCATGTTATATTGATATATGTGGGCCTGGTAACATGAATTTGCTGAGATGACATGGAGTTCTAGCCTTAGAGTCAAAGTGTGGCAAGAGGTTCAATATAAGGAAATAGTTTTTTCTGTTTTCATATTCTCCATATTTCCAGATTATTTGCTCTTGTTTGTATACTATATATTTTTTAACATTAAATATCTGCTGAATTTCTAGTTAAGTGTATTTCTTTCTCAATGATACTTGCTAGTGAAGAGACCTAATAGTATTTCTTCCTTGGTATCAAAGTATAACATCTGGACCTTTTAAAATAAATAATTACAATACTTTTAAATATATATTGGGTGGAGGGAGCACAATAACGTTTATATTCACTGTGGCAGGAACCTGAGTCTGACTTTCCTAGTGATTGGCCAGGAAGCCTGAAAAAGCTAAAGCTGAGGGGAGAACTATGGACTGAATTGCGGACTATAAATTCAATTTTGTGAATATGACTCAAGCATTCTACAGGCTTGGATTTTGTTTCCCAAACACATGACTTTTCAAAGGTAATTTGCAACTGAAAGAAACCATAACTTCTGCGCACACCATGTTTTTGGTACTTTGAAAAGCATCACCATTTTGTTGGAAACAAGTCAAAGTACAACTTCAAGTTTTATGAAATTATCAAGAAACAAGTTGGGAAATTGTTTCCTATGCAGAATACAAACTCAGCAGAAGGTTATGCTTAAAAGCCACAACAATTCTCACTACTGTCATACAAAACAGAACAGGTAGACCATCTAATTAAGCTAATCTGCATAATTCTGTGGTTCCAAAACAAACAGACCCTTTACTCATTAGGTCAAAACATTGTTCCTATAACCACTTTTTGATAAGGCTTTAAAGGTTAAATGACATATCATTATTTACCTTGACTAATGAATTTCTCCATGCTGTCTTTAAAAGGCTGGATGTGCTCTTCTAATGATAACTGGCAAACCTTGCCTGCTTCTGTCTCACATGCTGAAAATGTAAGTAACATGTTGAATTAGAATGATACGTTCATTATAAACAAGCTTTCCATCCCAGTATTCATACTTGCAGCCTGATCCTATGAACTGTTTGTTCCAGTAAGCTTTTAAGGTAGGATACTGGTACAAGATCACATCAGAATTTGAATGGCACTAGTATCTTATTTGTTGAGTTGGCACAGCCAGTGCTATTTTATCATGAACAATTTCCACATATGCCAGTCTATAATGATGTAAAGTTGTTAATATTATGCAGGAATGATCATAGACAGAAGC
This sequence comes from Hemicordylus capensis, assembly GCF_027244095.1. NCBI lineage: Eukaryota > Metazoa > Chordata > Lepidosauria > Squamata > Cordylidae > Hemicordylus > Hemicordylus capensis. The sequence goes on along the minus strand of NC_069657.1, from coordinate 385,062,949 downwards.
ATGGCTTCAGCATGTTAACTCACCAACAAGTCACTAGAAAACATTGCAGCCAAAACTGAATGCTGACTTCATGGAATTGCAACCTACATTTCAGATCTGTAGTAAGATGATACCACTGAAACTAAGAAGCAGCATAGCATGATGGATTTGCCTCATACAGGATGCCACTACTAGATGTAAGCCACTTTGTGCATCATTGCACATATACTCAGAATCAGGTATCTAGCCAGAAATAATTATCGTTGGTTTTCTTCCCGTCCCTGTTCTACGAGCTTTACTTTAAAATGAAAAGTAACTCTATTTTAAAATACATATTTCTCTCACCCTCTTCCCCACAAATTATAACAAGGCAGCCTATAAGGAGATAAAAGTAGAATCATCTTGTTACTTTATCAGTGCTGAATGTTCCAACCAACTATAAGAACAGCCCTGCTGGATCAGGCCAAAGACCTAACTAGCCCAGCATCCTGTTTCACACAGTGGCCCACCAGATGCCTCTGGAAGCCTACAGGAAGGATCTGAGGGCATGCCTTCTCTCCTGCTGTTACTTCCCTGCAACTGCTATTTAGAGGTATCTTGCCTCTTAGGCTGGAGGCAGCCCTTAGCCTACAGACTAGTAGCCACAGCTAGACCAGTCATCCACAAATTTATCTAAACCTCTTTTAAAGCCATCCAGGCTAGTGGCTGTCACCACATCTTGTGATAAAGAATTCCATAAGTACTTCATTTTGTCAGTCCTAAAGTACTTGGTAGTTTCATGGGATGGCTCCCTGATTCTAGTGTTATGAGAGAGGAAGAAACATTTATTTCTATCAACTTTCTCTATCATGTCTCCCGTGATAGTGAAGCAACAAGAACCCCACTGAAGAACAAAGAGGTGCATTTCAAAAATTTGTAATGAAACTGATGAGGATCACTGACTAGAGAACACTCACCTGTGCAACATGCTAAAACTTTTCAACCACCACCATACAATCCTGTTTTGCAGCTCGCATGCTATTAGCCTCTCACAGGATCCGCCACCAGCTCCATCGACATATATTATTGTGCACATTATATAACTATGCTTACATTTAAGATCATGGTGCCAGATGAACACAGAAAGTAAAGATTAGATCTTTTGATAGACCATGGATGGCCACCTGGCAGTCTGAAGGCAGCACCTAACTCACAATATTATTTTATCTGGTCCACACAATCAAATCTGCAGAGAGCGTCTGCCAAAGATGCACCACTGGGGAGGACAGAAAGATTTAAGGGCAGAAGAGACAGCCAGTGCCAACTTCAGTGAAGGCAGAAGTGCCTCAGCTTCCTCTCTACTGTGGGCCTGATGATGCATATGTACTCTAAAATAACTTTCCTATTTATTTTGCAATGATTTAATGGTGGGGAATCTCCCAGATGTCTGGCTCAAGGATTCAGTTTAACATCCTGATGTTTCCAGCTAGAAACCCTGGTTAGAACAAACCAGAATTTGCGAGATTTGGATGTCACAGCAAATCCCAGCTTGTTCTAAACACAGAACGAAAAAAGAAAATTTCTTAATGTGTGAAGAAATAAACTTCTTGGTGTGTGAAGGGAAAAGAAGAGCATGTAAGCCCAGGATTCAAGACTATTGCACAGAACCAGGATTAAGCTGGTTCATGACATCTGAGCCTGACCATACGTTCCCTAGCATAATTAATGAAACTAAGGAAGGACTTAGATATCCAAGTATGTATCATGGTTACCTGTGTACTCTAAGTGGAACAAAAGCAAACTGTAAAACTTGTGGTACTGATTTACAGGACCAGTTCTCATGATCAAAACAAGGTTGGTAGACAAAAAACAAACCTCTCAGCAGTGTGTGAGATCTCACCAGGCGTGTCATGAGAAACCAGAATTTCCCCCTAATCTATGGTTGGCACCGCACCAACCCAGCATTTACCAGGGATCAACAGCCAGAGTTCAGATCTAAGATTAACAATTCCAGGTAAATGTTATGTTGGCACAGGGCCAACCAGAGCTCAGGGGAAGGTTCCAGGCTCTCATAACACGCTTTTAAGATGTGCTGCCAAGATGTCCAGTTTTCTGGACATTGTATTGACCATGAGAACCTACTTACAGTGTTTTAAATTGAATCCCCCTAAAGAAATTCACGCCCAAATCCATTGATCTGCAGCTGCAAAACAGATTTATTCAAGTATTTGCGATCCAGAACAGAATTTAGCAAATTTATACATAGTTGTCATAGTGTACAGTATTATGTGATGTTTAGTGTTCAAGAGATATGACTATATATACAGCCTACATACATATAAAACTTACAGGAGATACTTTGCTGCAGAGTTCAAGAGACTGTAAACATTCAGGTAGCACAAGAATCCATGACAGGAACACAGGTCTGTGAGAGCAGAGGTGTACCTAGGTAATTTTGGAGGAGGCCCCGCCCTCTGGCTGGATCCTCCCCCCTCTCTGCAAGTTAAGCATCATCACCTAAAGGCCTTTGGAGCCCCCACCCCACTCCCCACTCTGCAAGTTAAGCATCATCCCCCTACACACATACAGTGTGACACATGAAGTATTTCTACATGTAGGTTCTTGAGGGCACAAACAGCAACTGAACCCACAAGAATATAAGAATATAAAACATGTATGTTTATACAGATATGCATTAGCAGAAACATTTCAACATGCAATGTTACATATTCCCAGTGCAGATCACAACCACACTCAGCAAAGTGTGGGCCAGCAGCAACCGTACCACTCAGGACAGACGCAAGCGCCCAAGGGACGCAAGCGCCCAAAGCGGCAGTTCGGCAAGAGGCTTTGCACAGAGAGGAGCTCTGCTTGCGAGCTCCTCTCTGCCTCTTAAATTGAGGGCTGTCTATGGCCAACAGCAGTTGGCCAGGGTAAGGGGGACTCGGCAGCTGGGAGGGAGGGTGGGCGGTCGGCGGCGGCGGGAGCAATTTTTTTTAAAGTTACATGGCCTCCATTCCGCCCCCGGCCTCCGTCTCTTTTGGCCGAGCCCTCGCCGCCGCTTCTCCGGCTTCTTCGGGCGGCCGCTTCTGGCCGCCCAAGATGGCTGCCGGGTGCCAGCGATCGTGTCTCCCTTGCCCTGCTTCGCGCATGCCCAGAACAGGGCAGGGAGGCACGGACACATGCTTGGTGTCCGTCCACGGACGGACACCAAGCGTTTTATTAGAGAGGATGTGAGCCTAAGAATGCAACTGTAAACATGCAGTACTTACTAAAAAGTAACAGTACAGTACTTACTAAAGGGTAAACTAGTAACCATTAAACAATTAAACTAGAGGGACTTAATTCTAAGTTTATGTGCTTAGAATTGCACTGCATGTGCTCTTGAGTTGCTATATATGTTGGGCACTTACTCCAGAAACTCTAGATTTTAAAAAATCTTAGATAACAAAAATGTATATTCAAAAGAACGGATAGCAGCAACTAATGTATTTGCTTTTATTTATTTAATGTTGCTTTTCCACAAATGTACAACAAAGAAGGCCATCGTTTTCAAAATATTATATTTCAGAAATATGCCTAAAAGAGGAAGAAGAATTAGTACATGACATACAAATGAAACTCTGTTATAATGGTTAGTTACAACAAAATTGCTACAATTCATAGGTATTTAGAGCCTAAGAACAGAGCCTAAGTTTGTTGACTTTGCACTGGACTGTAATCAATATTAATAACTGAATGTCTCTCTCTTTCTATCTGCGCACGTGCATGTATGTGTGTATAAATAAAGTTAACCAGCAATTACTACTTGGTAAAGAACTTTTAAAAAAACCCCACAAGTACTACATATGCCTCACAGAGTAGGCATTTAAAGCATGTACACAAATGGAAATGGAAACACGCTGCATTTCTAAACATTGTGGCATCTACCAAGCTATAGTAATTTACTAAGGCTCAAATCATACACACACTTGTAAACTGCACTGCCATGTGAATTCTATTGACCTCAATGAGACCATTCATGGTTATAAAGTTAAAAATACATTTAAGTGTTTATAGGCTCAGTGCCTAAATAAATGTGATGTTAGGTCAGTTTCACTGCATGTGCTGGAGCAATGGTGAGATATAAATTTATTTGTTAGCCTTGTGGTCTCTGACTTGTGTTGTGTCTTCAGGCAAAACCAAAACACTTTATATGCTTCTTTGGTTTGTTTTGAGACTACTGCAACACGGCAAAATAAAAGAAACACTGCACTGTGTCTAATGAAGATAAAGCATTTTAATCACTGTTAAAATGTTCAAGAAAGGTTTTGGATCCTTAATTAAGGATCACCACTCAAGTCTATGCAAATATAAGTTTCAAGCTTGCAAATGCTTTAAGAAGCTACTTGATTTGTTCGTGTTGCTCTGTCCTGTTGATCCCATATAGACGGCATCAATTTCAGAATAGCCAAACACTTGGGCCAGGATTCAAAATGCTGTGTGCTTTTCACATATACAGGGGCGTTTCCATTTTCCTGTTAACCTCAAAAAGCCCCACCCAAACATCAAGGGCTCTCCAGGGCAGCACCCTATTAAGTATGAGTGGCTGCTACCAAAAAGGAAATCAGCCATTCTCCCTACCCACTCCATGCACACATGGAAACACTTGCATGCACACAAAGGCCATTCCAGCCTTGATGTTGAATATTTTTTACTATTTGTATCTCAGGATGATCTCTTGAAATTTCATTACATAAAAGAAATGATAAGCACAGATCCTTATCATCTGATCTCTTTTTCTACACCCATACCAATAATTTAGAACAGATTCTTTTAAACCTTTCATAGAAATGCAAGATATCTAACATACTTCATATTATTGTCTTGGAAAACAAGCCCAGATCACACTTTTCTTTATAGTATCCTAGAACTCTTTTTGAAACCATCTAGACCTGTGTTAGAATAAAGGGCTAATTGCTCTTCTGTGTGATCACAATAGCAGCAGCTGCCACAATCATGAAGATGCCTGCTGGCTACTGCAGACTGTACCTACATACTACAAGTTCTCAATACAGTTTGTCCATGAAATCTTGTACTTATTATTATTTTTGTATTAATTTAATTTATATACTGCCTGACTTTCGAGGCTCCAGGCAGTTCACAAAAACAAAAACAAACAAGAACAGCTATTAAAACAAGAATTAAAAATCTAACACATTCAACAATTACAGCAATTAAAAAATCTAAACAACAATTAAAAATGTAAAACTCAGAAATTACTAAAAGCCTGGCTAAAAAAATGTGTCCAGGGCTCTTTTGAAGACTGGCAAAGATGTTAAACTACGAATGTCTATAGGGAGCACATTCCACAGCCTAGGAGTGACAACAGAGAAGGCCTGCTCCCAAGTCACTGCCAGACAAGCTGGCGGCATATGGAGATGGACCTCTCTCAGTGATCTTAATGTGCAGTGGGGATCGTGTAGAGAGAGGCCGTAAGCCATTTAGGGCTTTAAAATTAATTACCAGTACTTTATATTTTGCCCGGAAACCTATTGGCAGCCAATGCAACAGCTTTAAATCAGGCGTAATATGGTCTCTCCAAGACATTCTGGAGACCAGTCTAGCCACTGCATTTTGAACCAACTGAAGTTTCCAAATCACATACAAAGGCAGCCCCATGTAGAACGCATTGCAGTAGTCAAGCCTAGAGGTTACCAGAGAGTGCACCACAATTTATTATCCCTTATCCGATACATGTAGGCAGGCATTTACGGGGGTGATACCATTTCCTGATGATGATGTCATGGAGAAATAGATTTGGGTGTCATCAGCATATTGATAACACCCTGCTCCAAATCTCCTGATGATCTCACCCAGTGGTTTCAGGTAGATGTTAAAAAGCATGGGAGACAGAATGGAGCCCTGAGGGACACCATACAATTGCACCATCTGAAACCTACCAGAGAGATAGGAACAGAACCACTGCAGAGCAGTGCCACCTATTCCCAAATCCTGCAAGCAATTCAGAAGGATCCCATGGTCAACAGTATCAAAAGCCACAGAAAAGCCCTAAAGAACCAACAGTGTCACACTCTATCCGTTCCTTGGTAGAGATAATCCATCAGGCTGACCAAGGCTGTTTCCAAGCCATAGCCTGCCCTAAAGCCAGTTTGAAATTGGTCTAGATAATCAATATCATCCAAAACTGCCTGGTGTTGTTCAGTGACCACCCTCTCAATTACTTTGCCCACCCAAGGGAGGTTGGCGACTGGCCTATAAATATTAATCCATGAGGGCTCAAGGGCAGGTTTCTTAAGCATAGGTTTCACAATTGCCTCCTTCAAACATGGAGGCATCCTGCCCTCCCTCCGTGAGACATTTATGATGTCAACTAGTCCATCTCTAACAACCTCCCTGCTGGATGTTATAAGCCACGTTGGGCATGGATCCAAAGGACAAGTGGTAGGCTAAACATTTCCAAGGAGTTTGTCCACATCCTCAGGAGTCACAAATTGAGAATGATCAATTCTAATTGAACCAGAGGAGATACTGGACACCTCTACAGTTGACCCTGCCATAACCATGGAGTCCAACTTGGCTCAAATGCAACATATTTTAACCTCAAAATAAGTTGTAAAAAGCATAACAGTGAGATAATTTAAAATCCAGATCTACGTTCAGAGAACCTGAGTCAATCCCCTTACAATTCTGAACTCTGCTGGATGCGAACTTGCGGACGCAATATGTGCAGAATAGAATCATTTCTTCGCTGTAAGTATTGCCACAGAATAAGCCTTCAAATGGGCTTTGTGCAGTGTCTTATCAGATTCAAGTCAAGTCTTCCTCCACTTACTCTCTAGCTTTCTCCCTTGCTGCTTCAGCTCCTGGGGCTGTTCAGTATACCATGGAGCTTGTTTTGAAGCACAACAGAGAAGGCGTCTACTGCCCTGGTAAGCTTCTATTCCAGGTCTCTACCAGGGCATCAACAGAATCACCAGCAGAACCAACCCTAAAACCCTCCAAGGCCTCTTGGAATCATGTGAGATCCAACAGCTTTCTTGGGCAAACCATCCTAATAGGTCTTGCATCCCTGAAGAGGTGGGTTCTGGCCATGAAACCAACCTTAACCAGATGGCGGTCTGTCCATAACAATGGAGACACTCTGGGAATATCCACTCACAGACTGATCTGAGCAAAAGACCAAATTGAAATTGTTACCAGCAGTGTGTATTGGCCACACAACCAACTGGGATAAGCCCATAGTTGTAGTGGTTGCTATGAACTCCTGAGCTCACCCTACACCAAAAGCCTGGGCGATTCCAAAAGCAACTCTGCGACCAGCTCCATCAGGTCAGTTAGGGATTCCATTGGGCAACAGGATGCTCGGTACACCAATAGAACCCCCAATCTATCCCTAGTCCCCAGGCCAAAATACTCAATGTAGTCCAATTGTCTCACAGGGTCCCTGGTAAGGGAGATGTTATTCCGATGGATCACAGACACTCCACCCTTCTGCCCCCTTCCCCTAAGCTGCTCCACCACTGAGAACCCAATTCAGAGGAGCTGAGCCCATACTGGGTCACTAGCCTTCCCCAACCAGATCTCAGTACAATACAAGCCAATTTGTCTCCCTCATCCGTAATCAATCATGGATGATTTTGGTCTTATTTTGGACTGACCTGGCATTGCAAAGGAGCAAGGTCAGGTTCTGAGAGTGGATGGAACTGCTCACTGAGGACTGAGAGTTGACAGAGTAGATGGAACTCCTCACAGAGGCCTGAAAGCTGATGGGGTGGATGGAACTGCTCACAGAGGCCTGAGAGCTGTCAGGACAGCTGGAAGGGGAAACACCTATCACATTTATAGTCTCCCTTCCCCTGTCTGCTGTCCTGCCAATGCCAAATCTATTCCCCACCACTACTGTAATAGCTGCTCCAGAACTCCCAGAAGTGCCCCCAGTTACTCCACATATACCAGAGCCCTCACACATAGCTATAAATAGCTGGGCAATACAGAGATGCTGGCACTATAAGGAAGGTGTCCAAGAGGTAAAAATAATAGGCCTCAGTCCCACCCCCAAAGGCTGGCCCCCTTCGGCAGCCCACTTGTCAGTGGCCTGCACCAGTGCTTGCACCCCAGCACAGCCTTCCTTTTTTTAAGGGCCAAAGAGTTAGAAAAGTCCTGTCAGCTGTCTCACTCAGCCAACAGGGACAGAGTGGCCCGGCAGCTCAGTGTTAGAGCAATTAGGAAGGCTCAGCAACTGAGGGGTGAGAGGGGGAGGATCTGGCAGAATCTAGAGCCAGCCTGCTCACCCCCAACAAGGAGAGAGAGGGTGGAAGGGAGATGGAATGCACACAAGCATCTCCTGCAGTGCTTCAGTATGTGCATGTCTCTGAGCCCTAATTCTTCAAAATAAGGTGTCCCCCCCCCCCGCTCCCCAGGTATCCAAGGTGTAAGTTCTGGGTAGCAGAATACTGACTGATCTTAACTCAGAATGTTGCCAAGCAGCAGGACGTGCACTAGGGAAGGGATTTTTGCTGCTCTCCCTTGCCCCTGCAACGTGTTCTTTGCATTTAACAAATATGTCCCCAAGGGTCATGCAGCCCTCAGAGACATATTTATGGAAGGCAAATATGGTCAAGAGAGCAAAGGAGCCCATCCCTCCCCTCTGCACAGGTGTTCAGCAACTTCCACCTGAGTTAAGAGCAGTCTCTCTGCACGGGGACATCACTCTGCTGCATCCCTTGCTGGTTGTTCTGGATGTGAGCCACCTTTTTCTGAAACTGGATATTGGCATATTGCAAAACTTTAGAGAAGAGAAGATACTATTTTAAAAAACACTGAACTTGTTGAAAATCTACATCCATACAATGAGAGGGGAAATCAGCTAGCAGTACAAAGTAAATCATGGCAATTTGAAAAAAGACTAGAGCTAAAACAAGCAATCAATAAACAGATAATTTGGGGTAAAGTTTTGACAAATGTGATTTTTGTGAAATCCTTTTACTTCATATATTAAATATATTTATTTCACATATATATATATATTAAAAACTTTGGAAAATATAGTTTTTGTAATTTAAATGTTTGGGGTATATGCCATTGTTCAAAACCAAAGGTAAAACAAAAAACTGGAACCTCAGGCAAGAAATGTAGACAACAATATCTAAATAAATCTGTATTAAAGCTATAAATAACTGTAGGTTATATAAACATGCATAATAAACCAATCACTTGTTTCTCAGTCTAAACTATCTCACAGGGTTGTTGTGAGGATAAACATAACAATGTCCACTGTTATGGGCTCTTTGGAGGAAGAATGGGATATACACGTAAAAATAAACTTTCAGATATAAATTCCTATTATCTATATTTAGTGTTTGTTGGCTACAGTTCTCGATTGAGGATCTGGTTTGCTGTTTTACCTTTAGATTTTTGTGGGACCTTTTCTTTTGTGGATGGTTCAAAATCTGCCAGATATCTAGCAAATTATGCCTAGAAAAACTTGACTAGTTCACATTTTAGCAATCTGCCATATTAGCGAACACTGAGGAAATTTTTTGCAAATCTCAAGTCCTCAACTGAATTTTCACAAAGACATGAGGACCATGGATGTTTAAATGGTCCCTGAAAGGCAGACTCCAGCTAATCTAATTATCCTCGAGTCATATAGAAATGCTCAGACAGTACTCTAAAGGGAATACAAAATCTAATGGAAAGAAATGAAGTCAGTTTATCTGAATGGCATACTTTTCTATAAGAAAAGGAAGAAAAGCATCTCAATGTTCTTTTATTTATTTTGGGGGTATTGTTAGGACTTATGCTAAGGACTGTTGAGGCTTCAAAAGCTTCTACAGACAGCTCCTTGTTTGGAGTTTTAAGGGCAGTCAAACATGACTCACAGATTGACTGAAATCCCAGCTTCATTCTACATATGGTTTAGGTTTAGGAGTCTGCATGCAGCAGTGCTTCTCTCAATTAACCCTTTCAGCAATATTCATGTGGGTGCGGCACTGATGATGAGCTAACCACAACAGTGCCTCAGTCCTAAGAGGCTGTTAAGTGGCAACCCCTGCTGTTGACTGGAAAAGTCCTATGGCCTTACACTGAATTATTCTGTAACAAGTAGTGTAGAGACTGCAGTTCAACTGGCTTTGAGATCACAGCTGTATGAATACTTTTATAGGTCAGCTGAGCAACCTGTGTGACATGAGAAGAAGCGACACGCAGAGCAGCAGGTGGCTTCCTGACAACAATTCTCTGCCAGCTTCTATAAAGACTGCTGATCTGGATGGCAGTTGGTCAGATCCAGTCAGACCATTTCATATTCCCTTGGTCTGTAATTCATCTGACACACCACCTCAGTATTTAATTGTTTTTCTAAATGTAAATTGCTTTATCCCTTCTTTTGTATTTCTCTGCTATTGGGTTGTGTATGTGTGGTTTTTTGTTTTTGTTCTCAGTCTTGTAAAAGAAAAAGAACTTTTTTAAAAAGTAAGTTTAATTGTTTAATTCATAAAGGAGATCGGGAGAGCTACCTTCAGTCTTTTTAACTTCATGCTCTCACCCCAATTGTTACTGAATTTACTGCCTAGAATTCTGCCTACACATTAAGGGCAAAGAAGACAGCTGGCTGTAAAAGGAAATGAACACAACCTTTGCAGAATTCTTGCTTATACTGTATGTTAATTTAAAACTACAATGTATTGTTGTACAATGTAAAGGATTAATTTTTTAGTTTAAATTGGATTTATCATATGTATATGGGCATTGTATATTTTATTGAAAGCCCATGTACTTTGGGCTTTCAATAATGTGCTTTCAAAGTTTCAATACTTTCAACACTTTGGGCTTTCAAACTTTATATTGGCATTTTCAATGTCCAAATAAACTTTGGGCTTTCAATAAAATATATAGTATCATAAATTTACAAGCATCTTGATATGTGTTTTCTCTTTTTGTTGGCACTTGATGGATCCTTTCTGGGTTTTTTTGTGCTTTCTCACTAAAGGGAGTCAGGACTGCCCCTTAATTAAGGCAATTAATTAATTAATGCCCATGTTGTCCTGCTCCTTTATCTCCTTTCTGTAGAATCAGGATAATGATGATGAAAGGTGCTAAAAGAGGGCTCCCCTCCCAATTGTTGAACTCGTCCTGCAAACTAATGATGCTTACAACAAACAGTAATGGGCCAACTTACAGGAGAATTCCTCTGGCAATACAGATGCTTCATAAAGCAGTACAAGAGCAGAACAACATGTGACATCTTTGCTGGTGCCTGGCATTTTATCCTTCCTATCTGATCTGGGCCTCAAAGACCAAGGGAAAGTGTGGGTGCATGGAAGGCAAGTTGTCAACAAGTAGAATTTGTGACATTGAACAATACCATTACTGATCATGTGGTATGCTTGTTAAGGCATCAGCCTAAGGTTCCAGTTTCCCAGCTTTGTGGAGCTTGAGCCAAAGTGAGAAAGACATAATTCTGATCTTAAAATGACAGGTGGTTTGGGGGTCCCCCCCCCCCAACTATTTAATTCCTGTGGTTTGTGAAAAGGAAATGTATCATTATGGAGTTGGCAATCCAATATCTTCCCCAATATGACATTTAATGTTGATTCTTCTAATTAACTTTCTCCCCCTCGTCCCTGAGCATTCACATTCCATAACTAATAGAATAGACATTGAAATAGAATCCACTAGGTTTCTCTCCCTACCAGTCTCAGTTCTGGCAAAATTTGGCATCATTGTCAAACCTTTATTATTCAGACATGCTCTGATTAATATTATTATTCAGTCAAACCTATAATAATAGTCAAACCTATTATTATGCATACATGCTCTAAATAACTTTGCCAGCACTTGCTAGCCATAGACTTTAATAGGACACAAAAACCTTAATAACTTTTGAACTGCTGCTCCAAACTTCATCAAACTAGAAAAGGACTGCCTTCCTAGACAAGGCTGAATAGCTTACAGCACTCATTTTCAGAATTCAGAAGAGTTATATGATATGCCTGGATAAAATTTGGGCAAAAAAGGATCAAAGTGTCAATTTTCAGCAGGAGCAGGACAACATGGGCATCTTTGTTGATGCCAGGCACTCCACCCTCCCCATCTTGATCTGGGCCTCAAAGACCAAGGAAAAATGTGGGTGCATGGAGGGCAAGTTGTAAGTGAGCACAATTTGTGACAATGTACAATATCATTACTGATCATGTGGGGTGTCTGTTAAGGCATCAGCTTAGGTTCCAGTCTTCCAGAACAATTCCTATGCAGACAATGTTGTACAGTCACAAGTCATCATTTAGCAAGATGATCAGCTGTGTGAATATGCTAAGATTGTGGCTTACTCAAAATTTCTGGAGTTTCCACATTCACTAAGAATAAAAGAAGTTACAATCTACTGTAGACAATGCACTCAGAGGAAACATGTGCCTACTATAGCTGAAACAAAAACATTATGCCCTTTGTTGAACATAAAACTCTGCTGAACTATGACAATACTGAGCTGCTATCTAGTCACAACACATTCACAAGATCAATGGCATACAGACAAAGGTAACTCATAACTGCTTTATCACACTAACATCAGATCAAACTGTTACATGTGAATCTACTAAAAAGCTAGGATAATGTCTCTAAGGTTTTTGTCATTGGCTTCAGTATTTGCTGAAAAAGAGAGGTGAATCCCTTGGGAATGAAAAATCTACCTCTTCTTAGCATGCATTCTGAATAGCTAGCTCTCATGTCATACTCAATACAGTGTCCTTCCAGTTTCTGCAAACAGGCCCTAGAAACTTACATTGTGGAAACAAGGAATGCTTATTTAATTCACAGACTGTCTTGGGAAATGTTTGAAACAATGCCTTACATGCCCCACAGCATAATGCAGGCATTGCAGAACCGCCTGCACTGCTGTAAGGCTCTAACACATGCAGTGATAGTGTTGCATAAGAGAGCAGGACCAAAGCTACTGACCTCTTGCATGGTCACATGTTGCACACTACTTTCATTAGGAATAATCAAAATAGTGTGTGCTGTGCAACTGTGCAATGGTTCTGGTACTGCCCCCTTCCACACCACTGTCACCATGTGTGTAAGAGCCCTACAACAGTGCAGGTGGTTCAGAAATATCTGCATTATGCTGCGGGACATGTAAGCCAATGAAGTATTAGGACAATATCCGAAAAAAACTCCATCATGAGGATTATTTACAAACAAGAAAACACAAAAACAAATACACCACCCTCTGTCATGTGCTTATTTTGCCACAAACGTCCAAGACCTGAGGGGGAAAAAATGAGAGTTCTTATGGACATTATTCACATGGGGCCTAACTTGGATAATATTGTCCCCTGTCCTCTATCCTATGTGTGCTGCAGGAGAGAGATCATGCCTTTCCACCCCACCCACCAAGGTTGTCTGTTCTGTCAGATGTCCATAGATGGCCTTGAAGAGGGCATGTGTATGTAGAATAAAATTTGGGAACTGACCTCATGATCTGGGTCTACACACATTGGCCAACATGCTGTGGAGTGAAATCTCATTGTTAGCAACCCATCAGGGCTGCTGCAAATGTAAAAGGCAACCTGAGGCTGTTGTGGAAGCAGGCTGTTGTGAAACTTTGTTAACAGCATGGGGACAATTGCATCACACTATTTTATTTGTTTCCAGTGAAAATAGTGTTAAAGAAGTGCCTGCATGCTGTTTTAAGAAGTTTCACAGCAGCAGGTACCTGTAACAACTGTAGGGTTGTCTTCCACCAGTGCAGCAGCCTCGGCAGCTTGCTAATGCCAAGGTTAGTCTTTGCAGAACGTCAGCCACTAGATTTTATGCATGTAGTAGACCTATCCAAATATTATGCCAGTTACAGATTGGTGGCCTCAAAGGGACAGGGAGTAAACATTGCCTTTGCTCCATCATCATGAGGAGGAAAGAGCAATCTGAACCAAGCATGGGACATGCTCGTTGTGTACATCATTTCAGTCAACAGAGTTAATGTTAATTGGCTGGTTAAACTAATGATCAATATTGATACATAACTGAACGGTATAGGTCAGCTAAACAGTATCTGAAATTATTTAGGTCACTGAATAATTTGACTTGAACTGCACTGTGCCTTATATGTGACAGGCTGGAGTTTTCTCCACTTTATGTTATAGTGTAAATGTGGTAATCATGAATTTAAGTATATGTGCAATAAATTACAGCACACTTTTCTGTGAAGCAACAACTCCATTTGTTACTCAATCTTAATAATTACTCATGGCAACATATACTCAAGGTCCAGGATATGATTTAAATTATTTATGGAAAATGCATCCATAATAATACTGTAGGGTGGTTGTTTTCTTCTTTTTCTGTTGGGCCTTTTCTCCAGGGATCTCAGTATAATCTTATATTAACTTCTCTGCAATACGAGTTCTTTGCACTCTGCTCACTAATGGTTACATCCAATGTACAGTTATGTTATTAGTATGGCTGTGTTTAAAATTTTATATTGTTTTAGATGTGTTATTGGTCAAAGACCATAATAAAGACTGACTATATTAACTTCTATGACTTCTGAGGTTATAAAAAAGCAATGTAAAATAATTCATATATATCTCCATATCCATGTCTACTTGTCTTCCCCCACCACCAGGCAATACTACAAAGACTAAATCATCCAAAGCAGCAATATAACTCAATGCTATTAGCACAAACAGATAGCTTTTTTCTTTGTCACTTCATATACAAAGTAAGAATATTCATTATCTGAGAAGAGATCTTACAAAGCATGGACACAGTTATCCAAAATGTACAAAGGCCACTGAAAGTAGTGGGATTTAAGTTCCTAAGAACCAAGATCTCCTTTGAAAATATGCTTATTGCAGCAGTGTTTTCAAGGAGTGCTGTAAAGTGTTTAAACTTAGAATAAGTTTAAACTTAGTTTAAACCTAGCTACCAAATACTTTTTAATGCGGCAAGTTAGTGTAAGTCATGTAAAGAAAAAAAAATTCTGAGTGTGGAATGACAGAATTACAGAAAGTTATTACTTGACATGATTGCATCAAGGAGGTCTGCTGACAGCCCGGAGAGATCAAAAGCAGATCAGGTTGCTTAACAAACTATATGTCACTGAACAGAGAAAAACTAAACTCAGAATCCTGAAGAGCTGTGAAATTGAAGGGCAATTGATGGAGCCAAACCAGTAGATATATTAATAAAACCCTAGCAGTCTCGGGTACTTTGTTTATTAGAATGTCTGGTACATAACAGATTAATGTCAAGCCATATAATGCTCTGAAACAGAGGCTCCCAAGGTTGAGAACCACTGTTCTAAAATGAAGGCAGCAAGCAAAACTGGTGTTAGCTGAGCAGGATGATTATCAAAAATATTCTATAAATAGTTGCTTTATTTAGTAAATGAAATTCCGGCTCCAAAATAGAAGAACATCCCAACACACTTTTCTAAAGTTCTTAAATTACAACTTTTTAATGTAATAGCTCTGAAGAAAGCATTCTCTTCAACATGAGCAAATTGCAGTGTATATACTTGATGAAACAAGAGAAAATAAATAAAAGGGGGTGTCTCTGCAATTATGAAAGGAAACCTGAACAATGTTTCCCTTTAAGGAGAACCAACAAAATGTTCCCTTTTAAGCACATATGCACCCAAGCTTATCATCCTGATTATGCACCATAAAGAAAACATTTCATATTATTATAAAAAATAATGTAAGGTTTGCATGGTTTTCCATAGACTGCTAATATATGGAGACAGTCCAATGAAATAACTCATGCTAGCAGTTGCTAGAATTATGAAGGCACAAGACAACTGGGTGGGCGGTGAAGGAGAGCTATTCAAATTATTGAAGCATCACATTTACACGAAATTATGGCAACTTCAGGAATATATATGCTTCATTTTGGGAGGGCAGAAATAAATGTACTTTACTATTAGCACTGAAATTTATCTATATATTTGGTGAAGAAATACCACACTGGGAACTATGCAGACTCTTGACTCATTAGTATCTTATCTGGTTGTTCGTTTGTTGTTGTGTGGGTTTTTTTTGTGGTAGTGGGGATGGAATTTGGAGGCCAGTATCACACACTTTGGAATAAACAGGAAATGTCTGAGCAAGTAGATGACTCTCAGGCTTCTGAGAGGCTCATCTCCTTCTGATCTACTGCCAGCTTTCCTATGGGCCCATTGAGCTTGTTTAAGTCCCATGTCTCTGTGAACCTTGCCAAGGAAATTGGTTTTCTACTACTAAACATATATTTAATACCAAGATAGGACAGGAGACATAGAACTGCAGGTTACTTATCTGTAATTAGTAGATCTTCTAGTGGACCTTTCCAAAGCCTGTGCAGAGAGCCACTGGGGAACCTTCCAAAGCTTCCCATAGCTTGCTATGTTGACAGGAACCCCATCCCCATTTTTCTCAGACAGGAGGAGACTCCCTTATCAGAAACTCCCTCTCTTCAATTTGAACATCCATCACAACCTGGAAATGAAAGGGCTGCTGCAGTGGGGAGGATGGGCAGGCATCTGAATTCACAGAAGACACTCTAAGAACTACCACTACAGGTAAGCAATCTGCTGTTCTTTGTAGTGGTCTCTGTGAGTCTCATAAATGGGAGAATGGTAAGCTCACCTACCGGTAGAAAGTGCAGCCTTCTAGGAAAAAATGGGAGTGAAGGACTGCTCATCCGAAGGAGGCATCTGCTCTCACTCTGTGGCCCAGCACATAGGACTCCACATAAAAGGATGGCTGAGACTATGCTACTGTTTGACAAATAGTTTGCAGGGGAACAGCTCTCTCAACTGCAGTGGAAGTGGAGACAGGGCACATGGAATGTGCTTTTATTAGGGAGGCAAAGGTTTTTTAGAAAGTTCATAGCATAACGTTATCAAGGATGAAATCCACTGGGACAGCTTTTGAACAGAAACCTGAGAATGTTTATTAGGATTAGCATAATAGAGGAAGAGAAAAGGAGATTTACAAAACTTCATTGTGTGGTTTAAAAGGCCAGAGCCTTTTAAAATAAATGCAAATTAAATTCCACAACCAAAGAAATATCTTGCACTAAGTGAAAAGTAGAAGCCACTTTAGGCAAGAAATTAGTATCTGGTCTAAGGACTACTTTATCTGCATGAAACCGAAGGATAGTCAGAAGGCAATTCAATAACTTCACTTGCTGAGGTTATAGTGACCAAAAAGACTGTCATAAAAGTCAATAAGTGGAGACAGCCATCCGCTCAAATGGTTTCAACATGAACTGGGTAAAACTAATGGGAGATCTCAAGATGGTGACAAATTAGAGAGGTTTGAGTAAAGATTGAAAAATTGCTTTACCAGTGGGAGAACAAATAATGAAAGTTGGTGCTTTACTCATCTGTCAGTGAGACAGCAGCCAAATGCACCCTTAAGGAATACATTTTATGGCACAATCCTTTCAGGGGAGCAGGTAAGTAAGGTTGCTAGGAACAGAAACAGAACAGAAAAGGATGGAAGCCCTTCTGGACTGTGAAAGTAGAGCATCTCTTCCACTTAGCCTCATATGACTTCCTATTCATCAATCTCCTGGCTGCGTCTAGGAACTTAGAGATTTCTGGTGTGAGGCATGGGATAGGCAAATCCACCATGCCATGAGTCAAAGTACTGAGTCTTCTGCATGAAGTGGTGTTCTTGAATTTTTGGAGAGAAGGTAGTATTCTACAGATAAGCAGAGAAACATGTTGCCAAATCAGTTCCAGGAACCAAGACTACCTTGACCACTAAGATGTCACTATAATACAGTTAACCCTGTTTCTCCTTTTTTTTTTTTTTAAAGAACTCAAGAAATCAGAGGGAATGGCAGAAACAAATAAGATAACAAAGTACCCTAATGGAGGAGAAACAGTTCACTGGGGAATTGTGCCCTTGATTCCCCCCAGTGCAAAACAAGGACCATTGGGCATTTTCCTGCAATGTGAAGAGAGCTATCTGTGGGGTGGACCACCTTTGGAAGATTTGACTTAGAATGGTTTGAGAAGTTATCCAAAGGCCTGCTGTAGGCATGTGCTAGCTGGTCATTCGAGTTTTGGATGTGCATTGCTGAGATATAAATCTTGTTGTCTCTGCACCATAGCCATAGATGGGTTGCTAGTTGTCGCAGTGTTCTGGAACCAGTACGGCTAAGATGAATTATATATGCCTTCACAATTGTATTGTTGGTAAATATCTGAAATGTATAACCACAAACAGAACAAAGGAATGCCCTGTGTGCCTTAATCACCACAAGGAGCTCTAAATAACTGATATAGTGAGATATTTTGAGGGTCAACCACCTCCACATAGTCATTCCCTCAGTGGGCTCCCCAGCCAGAAACACATCAATTGTGACATGGGTCTCCAGCTGAGGGCAAATTGGGAACCTACAGAGAGGTTCTCTGTGTGAGTCCACCCATGAAAGGAAGATCAAATGCAGCCTAACAGCTTCAGAACAACAGACTGGTGATGGTACTGCAGGGTAAAGGGACCTAGAAATCAGTGCTGCAGAGATGCGTTCAAAGTCTTGCTCGCTTGCAGCAAGACAATGGTGGTTGAGGTCATGAAGTCTAGTTTCTTTAGTATAGCTAATGCTGCTTGATAAGGAGTAATAATTGCCACTTGATGTGCAGGACTCTGGATATTCTTTATTCTGACATCTGACAAAAACGTTACCCTGCCTGGGAGTAAAAAATGATGCCGATAAAGCAAGTGCCTAAGTCCTGTAAAAATGCAATATCATGAATGTCTCAGTACAACCACTGTGGGGATGTTGCAGTTGATGAGCCAATTTTCCAGGTAAGGGAAAAGATGGATGCTTCATTGTTGAAGGACAATGACAACCACGGCTAGGCATTTAGTAAAGAGCCTGAGTGCTGTTGTTAACCAAAAGTGGATCACCCTGTTCTGGAATGTTCATGAGCCTACCCTGAAATGAAGGAACTTCCTGTGATGAGATAAAATGTAATATGAAAGAACATCTCCTCGGGAGGAGGAGCCCGAGAGTCGGCAGCCGAGCAGGGCACAGCCGCAGCTCTGCCTGGGCAGGCCGGGGCGGGCGGGAAGCGGAAGGAGCAAGACCCGCCGTGGCGGCCTCAACCATGTCAGAAGGGGACAGCACAGGCGAGTCCATCCATGGCAAACCTTCAGTGGTCTATAGATTTTTCACACGGTTTGGACAGGTTTACCAGTCCTGGTTAGACAAATCTACTCCTTACACTGCCATGTGATGGGTTGTAACATTGGGTTTAAGTTTTATCTACATGATTAGAGTTTATCTAAGGAGAGGAGAGCTGGTCTTGTGGTAGCAAGCATGACTTGTCCCCATAGCTAAGCAGGGTCTGCCCTGGTTGCATATGGATGGGAGACTTGATGTGTGAGCACTGCAAGAGATTGCCCTCAGGGGATGAAGCCACTCTGGGAAGAGCAGAAGGTTTCAAGTTCCCTCCCTGGCTTCTCCAAGATAGGGCTGAGGGAGATTCCTGCCTGCAACCTTGAAGAAGCTGCTGCCAGTCTGTGAAGACAATACTGAGCTAGATAGACCAATGGTCTGACTCAGTATATGACAGTTTCCTATGTTCCTATGTTCCTATGGCAAGTGGCTTGAACTCTGACTCTGGAAAAGGGAGGGATGGCTTCAAATTCTAGAGCATAACCCAGGCAAATAAAGTGCCTACTGATAGTTCATTATAGACTCCCAGGATGGCAGGAATGGACAAAGTCTGGATCAAAGTCAGAACTTCTAGAGTAAGAGGTAGACTTAGGCTTTGAGGAGAACGTCTTGGGGTTGGAGAATGTGGATGACTTATCATAGTGTTGTAATTGACTTTGACAAAAGGAGTGATCCCCTTGATGGGAGGATGTCTAATTCTTAGCTGTAAGTGCCCAATTCCACTTGCCCTGCCTCAAGTGTCTGGAGGAACTTGTAGAAGTGAGGCTCATGGAAGCAGCAGTATTCCTTATGAATACATCCCATAGTATCATTTCTGTGCTGGTCACACAGAGCTTTGCCATCAAAAGGTAAGTCCTCAATCTTACAGCCGGCATCTGAGGCTAAGCTGGTCAAACAGAGTCAGCCATGACATCTAAGAAAGATTGCTCCAGCTATTGCCCATGAGTTACAGTCAACTATGTGACTGGAAGCATGGAACTGCTGCTTAGACAGTCTTGAAAGACAGAGGAGAAGTAATTACAACCTTCAGGAGTAATTCCAGATACAGCAATACCAATACTTCCCCTTGGAAAGGTTATCTTAACATGCCTATGCAGGTATGTTAGTTAGCTATGCATATCTGGAGACAAGCACAGCTAACATCCAATCACACCTAGCTTCCTACCTTCCTTATCTGCTCGGGAGGTAAGAACCTAGTGGTGAGCCCTAGTTTGAGCTGCAAAAATGTGCAATCATCTATCTGAATCCAATAAATATTCTTTAATCTTTTAGCTATTGGTGGAATAGGAGGTGGCTTCTCCCAAGCATTCTTCACCACTTCCAGGAGTCTATGAGAGAAATGAAGCAGAAAAATCTAAAGAAGCTATTGCCGATAGTGAAGAACTGAGGAGAGAGAACCTCTGGTGGCACCTAAGAGGCAGACTGGGGGCAGGGTTCCTGCCAAAATAAGGAGCTATGGAAAACTTGGGAAGGTTCCTGAACAGCTCTCTGTATGGGTGCAGACGCTCATGCATGTGATTCACAGAGATCAGGCACTGTCCTGCTTGGATCAGAGATACAAAGAAGTGGCACTATCCTACATGGACAGAGGGCTTGCAGCAGATGAGCACAACACTGATTAGGCTAGCTTGACATGCTAGGCACATTTACAAGATTACTGTATGCATGTATCTCAAACACAAAGTGACTGTGGAAATAATAGAATTACATACCTCGCAAGTCCTTTTTAAGTTTGCGGAGATCTTTTTGAAACTCTTCAAATTTTAATTGAGAAGCCTGAAAAAGGTCTTGTGGTTCTGGAAGAGGGAAGATGCATTGCTCTTTTCCAGCATCCTGACAAAACAAAAAATAAATATGCATAATTTAAAAAAAAAAAAGACATGAGAGAGATTTTTTTAAGAACTATAATTCTTTATTACCTACTCACAAAAGCAAATGAAGTATCAAAGTAATATAGTTATAGCCTCATTGGTCCCAGGATATGAAAGACCAAGAATGAGACTGGTCATTAATACTAATGATGGACAAGCCTATATCTACTCATCTGGTAGGTTTTTGTTTATTGTGTTTTTCAATGAGCTTAACGGGGTTTATTTCACTTCAAAAACACAACAGTCATTGGTCAAACAAATCTATTCCCTGATTAAGGTTTATCTTAAATAACTAGAGGCCCAATAAAGAATTATTCATACATGACCGAAGCAATCCAAAACAAGGTTGGGACAATTTTGTACTGACCTCATCAAAATTGCGCAAATAATATGAGACAATATATGACAGAAGACTTCTGCTGTTGTCCTGTGAAGAGACAAAATTAAATGCATTAATTTCTATGCACAATACATATATTATAGCTACAGTAAAGGTAAAGCATGCTGCCGAGTTGGTCGACTCCTGTAGTTTCTGTTTTTTATAAATATGTTTGGTGAACCATTAAATTGGAAGGCAAATGAAACCTGGAATGCAAGAGAATATTATCTTTGATCTATTGACAAAGAAAGTAGAGCTGAAGTTGTGTGTCAGAGTCTGAAATAAACTGAAGGCCATCATTCTGAACTACATGAACTGTGCATGCATACATGCATGCAGCGAACTGTGATAAACATGTCTGATGCCCTGTATATGAATACATAGTAACTTTGTGGAGTGAACAGAGTTTAAGCAATCCGTTCCTCATCTTTAGTACGTTACATCACAAAGGACATTTCTTTAATCATTCTATACTGTCTTTTCAAAATTCATTTTGGGTGTGTTTTTTGGATAGTAAAGGGTAATGGCTTGGGAGACTGGAAGGATGGGATATTTAAACCAGTTAATGAAAAATTGAAGATTTTTAAACTACTAATGTGTTGACTTAATTCACAGAGTATCATTTATGACTAAACAATGACATTATTAACTGAAAACTTAAAATTTGGGGTAAGGTCATCCAGTGATTTGACTGGCAGTCAAGGGAGGTCAGATCATAGAAAACAGCACATATACTTCTTCATGCAACTCATAATTGATTTATGGGAATCATTATCACAGGATATTGCAATGGTCAACAGCACAGATGGCTATAAAAAGAGTTAAAGAAATTAATGAAGGAGAGAGGTCTTTCAATGGCTATTAGCATGATAGCTACAAATAGCTACTGTCATTTCAGAAGCAGTATATTGCTAGTTACTAAATGTGAGGGACAAAGAGGGAATGGCTTTTTTCTGTCATGCCCTACTTGCAAATTTCCTTGGAGGGCTTCTGGCTGTGGAGACAGAATGCCGGGCTACATGGATCTTTATTCTGAATGAGTATGACAATCCCTATGTTCTTAGAATGCTGATGTTCTTAAAAAGAAAGAAATTGTCACAATTAATTTGGAAACTCATAGTTTACCAACAAAGGAAACCCACATAAAATTCAAAGTATAGTACAGATTTAATTTGGGAAAATATTCAAATGTGGGAATTATAAAAAACAAAATATTTCCTGTACAGCCTTGTTATATGAAAAAGGAGGCTTGCTGTTTTTCTAAGTGACCCATCAAAATGCAGACTGTAGGCTTTTCTATAGTATTAATAAATTTGTGCAATTAATGTGTTCCAGGGTTGTAACTCACCTCCCCTAGATGCTAAGCTGCTTTTTACCCACATTGACGCTGCATGCTTTATATGTGATGGAACTTTGTGGGCCTGCCTGATATCCACACATTGGACATCACATCTGAACAGGGAACCGATATGCATTCCAGCAAAAGAGGAAAGGAAGCCTCCATATCACTTGAAGGCTGCAGCATGGGTTTTAGCCTCCAGGCCCTGGTATATTGTTGATGCAATCATCACCTCCGCCTGTCCACCCTGCCCCCTGCCCCGGTTTTAGTTTCTAGGCTCTGGTATACAGTGTTGATGCAACCACCACCACCCAAGATGGGAAGTGTCTCAGTGGTCTGATCCAGATCCATTTTGGAATGGTCAGAGCCCCAGAATTTGCTGTCAAATCTGAAATGGATTAATGGATATTCAAAATCCAACTTTTGTACCTACATTATTGAGTTCAGTGCCATTCCTATTAAATGTGTGTGTATTCCTATTAAATAAATGTGTGCATGTGTTTGTATATACGTGTGTGTGTGTGTGTGTGTGTGTGTGTGTGTGTGTGTGTGTACACACAAACATAGTTTCTGCATCTAGAATGGGAACAACCACAACTTCTTTAAGCAAATAACATGTCTTCACCACTTTGACTTTCACCAATCACTTCTGGATGGAGGATGAGAATAGGGAGAATTTTTCTAAAGAATTTCCAAAAGCACAATTGCAGGAATTATTTCAGTTCTTCTCTCTATGAATTTGATTCTAATGACCTGGCTAATATTTACTTTATTGTCTTTGGCCACTTCAGCCACTGTTATTTTTTTTAAGTGATCATAATAAGTAGAAATGTAATTATACTGCTGCAACCACTTCAAGGCCCAAGAGAAAGAAGGGCATTGCTTCAGTTGATACCTCTTTTTCTTTTGTTTGGCACCTTTTCTGCCTCTTTTAGTAGTGGGCTGCTGTGACATGATGCCAAAACTGGATTTCAGTATCTGACCTCAGCATGGAGTTGGTCATTGATAAAGATAACTCAAGATTGATGAATATAAGCTTCTGGAAGGCTCAAGCCTAGCAACCCAGACCACCAAGTTACTGTTTTGCAATGGTATTAACCTTTATTTTCTTACAATAATACATGTGGTATGTAATCGTATCCTTGAAATTATTTCATTTTTAAATGCTATCTGTGCTTAGTGCAGACAATTTGGTGTGCTATAAGGAACTTGTTCACATAATATGTTATCCTGATAGAACAATTCATTAACATGTTCCTCTCTCTCTGATTTGTTTGAACATGTAAAAGAGAACCTGTGAGGTACCCAGTCTTTTTAAAGCTCTTCTTCATTAGATGAATTCATGGTTCATTATACTATCAACTTGATCATCTATTCTAAATGACTGCATTATCATTATCTCAGATATAAAAGAAAGAGGAATTCAAATGCAATTAAGGCAATTGTGAAACTCAAAAATATAGGTTTTTTTCTGTACACAAAATATTGATTCCAAACTCTGAAACAACATTTGGTAATTTCTCACTATGAATGAGCTTTAGGCAAGGTATCTGTAATAGATGTAACCTCCAATTTTTTTCATGAATGAGGATGCAGGATGATGAGCTAAAGAAACTCTTCTTGAAGAACAACAAATTAAAATCTTACAGCTACTGAAAAAATTAAACTTACACTACTCTTGACATCTTTTAGTTTGGGCAGTATGTCTAAGCCAAAGCCATCCGCCTGTCCTCGTGTCCTGTTTCCACCATTCATGTAATTTCCAAAGGCAAGGACCAAACCTAAAACCCGCATAACTCCTGAACCGCTTTTCAATGTCTGAGAAAACAAGAGACAGAGATACTTCTCATAAATATTTCTGAAACATTTAATTTGTGTCTTATAACTACATTATTAAAATAATGGAGGGGAAGTCACATTTTTCAATGCTTACCATTTTGTTTTTTTTATGGGGGTTTCTTATTTTCAACAGTCCCAAATCATATGGAAAATTGTTGCACAATGGTCACACAGGGGCACCTGACACCATGGAAACCATTTAAGAGATGGAATACTAGTGAAGGAAAATGGTGGTGTTGATTGGATAAGGGGAATTTTGCCTGTATGCAGTGGAGGTGTATTAGAGGTGTTTTTTTTTTTTAATAAAACAAACAAACACACACACAAACTTGCGGCATTGATAAATGCATCTGTCAATGAGATGTTTCAGATAAAAATACCACTAGATCATCTAAATAATACTAAGGAAATCTGTCCAAATAATTGCACAGACATTTCTATTACATATCAATGACAGATTATTTTTCACTAAATGCTGGAAGTCTAATGGGAGGCCAATAAATAAAATGAAACTTTTGAATGTTTTAACATATAAGAACTACTGAAATTAGTAAAGGTGACTGCTTAGCAGGAAAAAACCCATGACAAAATTAAAAGAAATATGACCACACGAACTGATTATTGAGTGTATATGGTAATTTTTTAAACATCTGAATTTGAACTGGAATGAAATAGTAATATTTATATGTGCATCAAATACATGAAACATAGATGTTTGACATAGGTTATGCTTGTTTATATTATGGTATTAGAGGTGACAAAAACTAGCATAGAATTGTCAGAGAATTTCATATCTCTCTATTCATCCATCCATCACTATTTTTAAATATCATATTTATTCTAGGATTATCCCAAGGTGTAATAAGATTATGAAACTTCCGTTGCAAGTAGTAAAATATTTGGGCTTTAACTATAGCTCAGTTGTGGTTAACACCACAACATGGTCACCAACATGGTCAAAGATACAAATATCTTAAGAATGCAGTTTGTTTACATCTTTCAAAATTCCTCTAGAGCCCCAGTTCACTGGTAAAGGGATTAATGCTGTTAGTAGAGTTTCCAGTGACAGTTTTCTTAGCTGATGTCTCAGGCTCTCAGATCCTGCAGGCGCTTTAGATCTCCTGCAGACCACCCTAATCTCCACCTCACCTGTCTCCCACACCTCTACCTTCACTCCATTGCAAATTGGGCGCACACACTGTCCCATCTTCTTCAATTGACCAGAAGGAGATGGAGCATTGCGGCCATGGTGGCAACACTGTTGTGCTGGTGGTGCCAGCAGCAGTGTCCACCCCCACCACACTTTGGGTCCTGGTGAGTTACAACAGAACCAGCATACCCACTTGTTTCAGGTGGATAGTGGCAGCAACAGCAATGGTTTATCTGCCTGCCCACACTACATTTTGGGCTGAACAGGCAGGGACAGTCTCTCCCACACTCATTGCAGTTGGACCATGTGCTGGAAAGCAGTAGCAACAGGGCACCACACATTCCACCCACCTGTACTCATTCAACTGCTTTTGGGGTGACTTGAGTCACATACGGCTGATGAGGCCTGGCCTGGCTGTTAGATCCAGGTTAGTGGTGGAGGTATGTGTGTGTATGCCTGCATGGATGTGAGAAAATGACATGCAGCACAAGACAATGCACATCTATTCGGAAGTAACTCCCACCGAGTTCACTGCATAGGATTCCAGATAAGGAATGGGAGAGAGAGATTTAATGGGTATAAAGGAAGCAAGTTTGACTTTGGCATTAGGATGAAAATTCTTTCCTAAACTGACAAATACGTATTTTGAAAAACAGAAAATCTGAATTCTAGCAACTGAATTTCAGAAAAGAGGAAGAATATTTTCTAAATATTTGTTTGTACAAAATATACTTCGCAAAAGGAGTTTGGATATTTTAGGATTGGTCAGAAGGGCTAACAATATATGCAGAATCTACTCATGTATGTGTCAATAAACTAACTTAATAAGGACAGATGGATAAGCAACATACTAGCCTATTCAGAGCAAATTTTATATAGTAAATCAGTACTGTATAGTGTTGTATTTCAGCAGATTTATCTAAAATTGCAGGTTAATGCTTGTACAATATGAGGTGCTTTTTAAAAATTCAATACTTGACTGAATGCTGCTTGATGTCAATGTATGCATTGCAAAAAATATATATCTAAAAGCACAGCCCTGCTGTATAGCCTATAGTGGGGGAAAGGATGATAACTAAGTTACCACTATGTATTAATTATTATTTAATACACTGCACCACCTTCAGATATTATAGAAAGAGTCACACTCTTCCTTGATTTTTCTCATATTGAACAGTGTACACTTAAGTAATGTTTAGTTGTGAAAAGATGTTTGTCTATGTTGATTACCTTGGCACAAACATTAATTCTAAAAACTTTGAAGCTTCTAGTATTCAGACACCTTGTGCTGTACCTGTAGCTGCTTCATGCATACTACAGAGTGCTTCAGACTGCACACTAAAAAGCAGGCTCTAAGTCAGGCCTGCCCTGCTCAGTTTAGTACCCCTCACTAGCTGTTTTTGAACTACAGCTCCCATAATCCCAAGTTACAGAGACCAGTAGCTAGAGATTATGGGAACTGTAGGTCAACATTTAATTGTAAACCACCCAGAGACGCGGTTTTGGGCGGTATAGAAATATTTTAAATAAATAAAATAATAATAATTAATAATAACAACATCTGAAGGAGGGCCAACACTGAGCAGCCCTGCTCTAAGCTAATGCTCGGGAGAGGAATCTAGACACAGTATTTAGTAATATTTATTACTATGTACTGTACATAGTGCCATCTCTGTCCCAAATGACTCATTGTAAAAGTGCCATACAGTGGGAGAAGATAAGCCCCTGTCTCCAAAGACTCGCAATCTAAAAGATATGGTGGGTAATTATAAGGTACTGTACAATTTGGCAGGGATGCACTATACAAAGCAAAGCTGAACTGGTTATCTTAGTGTCTTGCACATGTATATTCAAAGCTCCATTAATTTATATTATTTGATGCAGAAGATAGAGGTATTTGGGGCAAGTGGCAAGCAAGAGGATGCCTTGTTTTGTAAGTGCAAGTTGCCAGTCTTCAGGATTTACCTCCCTCACTAGGATTTCTAGAAGTTAAATCTCCAAGTGGGGTATATGTAGTGCACATACATGCAAATTTACAAAATAGACACTAAGGCAGCCTGCCATTTCACACACTGTGAGGCTTGTGTTTAGCAGTTGATAACATATTGGGGAAATAACATTTTTAAAGTACATGTTTAGCTCAAGCACACTTTTAGAAAGCATATATTTTAAATATATATACAATGAGATTTCCCTCTCTAGAAAAATTGGAAAAATTCCTTCCTCCCTGAGGAAAAAACCAACCATTTCTCCTCTCCACACCTCCCCCCCCTTTCTTTTCCCTTTTCTTTTCTTTTGGCTTCCAAATCTTGGGGTCCACCCCCACCACAGTGCTTTTTATTTTCTTTCTCTCTCTTTTTGGTCTTTTAGGGATTGACAGCCTCATAACAGCCTCAGATACGCCTCTTGATACTCAGGTTTTGGGAAACCCCTGATGTGGCAAACCTAGCTGTGAGTGACAGTAAATGGACCTGGAATTTATCAGTCGTTTTGCATCTGAAAGGTTACTGCCTACTACTCCAGATCTACATATATTAATCAGAAGGTTTTTCTAGCATCCATTTGTGGAATGGAAGCAAAGCTCTTGGGTTGCAAGCTTTTATGAATTCAGAAATTCTTTTTTGTTCAATA
Source organism: Hemicordylus capensis (assembly GCF_027244095.1). Lineage (NCBI taxonomy): Eukaryota > Metazoa > Chordata > Lepidosauria > Squamata > Cordylidae > Hemicordylus > Hemicordylus capensis. The sequence goes on along the minus strand of NC_069657.1, from coordinate 385,034,606 downwards.
CAGAACAACCTGTGGCTAAGATTATCAGAATTTGAGTCCCAAGGCAAATTCAGACACCACCACAGAAGAGAAGGGATTGAGGAAGTGTTTACAAAGACCTTTATTTTGTCATTAGGAAGCTGTCCCTCTTAAAAGTGCTAGCAGATAGTTTAATAGGTGTTGAATCTAGGCCAACAGCAACTCTGAGACAATGAGTCAAGCACTGAGGGAACCCATGGTCATTTGGCTCACACTGTCTTCTACACACTGGGCTGAGCCCTACAATCAGCTTTTCCTAATGGAAGGAGACATCTGGAACGATGAAAGGATACACATTATACTTTGGAAACTCTATTTCATTGAATTTAGAACACTTACTCAATTCTTAATGAGACCACAGATCCCACCCTACCCTTACAGGCACAGGATTCTTCTTGATGCAAAAGAAAAGCAGGGCAAATAAAAAGCAAAGTCTTGTTAAACATAAAAGGCCCCAAACCACTTTATTGATGTTGAAGTTCTCTCATCTATTGAGAGAAATAGGGAGGATGAAAAAAGATCAAATCAATTTAGTCTTTTTTACTCAGTAGGCAAGGAAAAAAGAAAGTTGATTTGCCTTGCATTAATCCATTTTTAAAAAAATATTTGTTAGAGACTGGACAAAAGGGCGGGTGGGGGGAGGGTGAATCATTTCAATGTGATACGTGTTCCTTCCTTTAGTTACCTTTCATAGGCACTGCAAAAGGGAGTGAGAGCATGTGTTCACTGAGTGGATACGAAAAAATGGAAGGATGAGGAACAGGTCACTGTTGCCTTAGCAACCACGGCAATTCCTTGACACCCTGCAATGAAGGCAATGAAACCACCAGATCAATATGAAAACAGGTAGCGCTGACACAGTTGCCTTGGCATGGCAACAGGGATGCATACCTTCTCCCCTCCATGCCAATCTCTACACAGTGAGCAAGCACATGTACTCCCTTTGCAGGGTCCTGTGAAAAATTGCTGAAAGGGAGATATTTTTCATGGGGTGGCAGAAGATTTCATAAATAGTGTCCCTCTTCCCTCACCCTTCTGAATAGGGATATAACCATATTGGCAAATCTGATTGGACACAAGGTACCACAGTATTATTTTTACAACTGGACCCCTTATTAGTTTGTATCATATAATGAATAAGAAAGAAAGAGGGAAAATAGCATCAAATCAGTAACAGATCAGACAGTAAACAGGGATGAAAAACTCTTCCCCCACAAGCTAAGCTGCTACATGTAGGGAAATATTTCAGCCCCTTCAAAAGCATGCCTTTCCCACTGAAGATGTTTTAAGGGCAAGCATTCACCACAATCTTACAGCCAAGGGGGGTTTCACTGAAGGCAAAAGTTTTAAACGCAAGCAATGTATTATGAAGAAGCAGTTCTGCATTACTGCAAAGTTGACCATTCTCATTATAAATAACCTTTTCAAGAAACATTTCCAAACAGAACTGACACTTGCTTAACTTGACAAAGAATCTTTAAGAGCTAGCTCACTTATTATAGTTAAGTTTGAGAATGTTTTGCAATTGGTATGGATGATGCAACAGTGTCACCCAATTGTTCTGATCTGCTACATAATTATCATGCCAGAGAGGTTATTTCCAAAAATTAAGGCACGTTAACTGAAAAGCCAAATAGTGTTTGTTTGGAAAATGCTAAGGGGAAAGCAGTGTCAGTTACAAAGAGAGAAGATTTTGCTTTGGCACACGAAGAAGGTACATTATTCTCTAGGGGTTGATGTGCATTGGCTACAGACATGTGATGTTATATTTCAGCACTGAAAGCCAAATCTTAAGATTTGCTTTGATCTTGAAGCACAATCATAAAATGTTCCATTCAGCAGGACTGCTATCCTTCACATTTAATGAGCGCTTAAAGTAAATAAAACTTTTGAAATATGAGTATTGCCGAACAAGAAAGATTAAATATCAGCAGATCTAGCTCTCACATCAGATGGTCCAGAACCTACCTCACACAGTTTCTGCAACAATTCAAGTTTGCTGTGGATAGAGGAAATGCTTTCTGAAAATGATGACTGGAACAGGATACAAAAGACTCGTTCCGAGAAGTTGGGAATTAGGGACAGCTCATAAAGAAACCTAAAGAAGTTATTGAAACATATTAATTTACTTATGTTAAGAGAATTCTGCTGTTCTCCCCCAAAGCAGACTACACTGTCACAGCCCAATACAATGCCCCACCAACTTGTTCTGTACATAGAATCCTTACTGTTCAGGTTTGTCCAAAGACTTGGCATTCTCCTTTTCTTTACTCGACTTGCCATGTTTTTCTATTTTTTCCAGTTCATCCGATTGTGCTCTCTTTAAAAAAGGCACACAGACACATAAACACAAATCATTATAGTTGGAAAACAGTATACAAATACTGATCCACATCCAGACCAACTCTTCACCACCGTGCCAGGATTTTCTGTTGCACAAGAAGCAATTTTCTGCAGTTTCTCCATCCCTCTGCAGTTCAATCTTCAGGGACATCATTTTGGGAGGCATGGGCGAAGAGGAGGGAAGAGGAGATTGTCAAAAATTGCCCCTGTTCATTTTGTGCAATGAAGATTAGGACGGTGGTGGTGGGTTAGTCTGGATGTCAGCCAATGTAAGTAAATAAATAAGAAATTAAATAGTCTTATTGCAAAGCTACACAATTAAAATTAACAGTTAATTATTCCCTTGTTCTAACTCAACTGTGTTTTCAGCATCTGTTTGTGGTAAACATAGTTTATGGATTAATGTTACATATAAATTCTTTAATACAGAATAGAACATTTTATCTATCTATCGATCTAATTTGTACACTGCCCCAAACCTTCATCTGTGGGTGGTTAACAATAGCATAAAACAAGTTAAAAACATATACAAAAAACTTAAAACAATTTAACAAATTAAAAATAAACCAGAAATTAAAACCAAAAAAAAAATTAGGAAGCTGAGAAAGCTTGGGCAAAAAGATGGGTTTTCAGGTGTTCTTTGAAAATTGCCAGAGATGGGGAGGATTGTATCTCAGCGGGGAGCGCATTCCACATTCTCGGGGCAGCAAGCGAGAAAGCCCGTCTCTCTGTAGCCACCAAACGAGTTGGCAGTAACTGGAGACGGACCTCCTCAGAGCCATTTAGGGCTTTATAAGTTATAACTAGCACTTTGTATTTTCTCCGGAAACCTATTGGCAGCCAGTGTAACTCCATCAGTAAAGGAGTAATGTGGTCTCTCCAAGAAGACCCAGAAAGCAACCTGGCTGCCACATTCTGAACCAACTGAAGTTTCTGGACTACGTACAAAGCCAGCCCAACGTAGAGCGCATTTCAGAAGTCAAGTCTGGAGGTTACCAACAGATGTACCACTGTTTTGAGTTCATTGATCTCGAGAAATGGGCGCAGCTGGCGTATCAGCTGGAGCTGATAGAAAGCACCCCTGGCCACCGCCTCAACCTGAAAAATCAGGGAGAGGTGTGAATCCAGAAGTACTCCCAGACTGTGAACCTGTTCTTTTTGGGGAAGTGTGACCCCAACTAGAACAGGTAGATCAAAATCATCTCTAGAGTTCTGACCCCGCACAATAAATACCTCCATCTTATCTGGATTCAGCTTCAGTTTATTTTCTCTCATCCAGCCCATGTTGGATCTTTAAATACCACCTCATATAATGCTGTGATTATTAATAATTTGCAAGAAATCTATTAGTTCAAGAATTCATTAAAATATCTCCATACAGAAGATATTTTCATACAGAGACCCATCCTTTTTTAATTGCCAATACTGGGTGACAAAATGGCAAATGCAGTTCAATGTTGGCAAGTGTAAAGTGATGCACATTGGGACAAAACCCCCCAACTTCAGGTATACACTGATGGGATATGAGTTGTCGGTGACTGACCAGGAGAGGGATCTTGGGGTCATGGTGGACAAGCTCATTGAAAATGTTGACTCGATGTGTGGCAGCTGTGAAAAAGGCAAATTCCATGCTAGGGTTCATTAGAAAGGGGACTGAAAATAAAACAGCTAATATTATAATGCCCTTATACAAAACTATAGTGCAGTCACACTTGGAGTACTGCGTACAATTCTGGTCACCACATCTAAAAAAGGACATTGTAGAACTGGAAAAGGTACAGAAGAGGGCAACCAAGATGATCAGGGGCCTAAAACACCTTTCTTATAAGGTAAGGCTACAACACCTGAGGCTTTTTAGTTTAGAAAAAAAGTTGATTGCAGGGATATTGATATGATTGCGGGGACATGATAGAGGTCTATAAAATCATGCATGGTGTGGAGAAAGTGAAGAGAGAGAAATTTTTCTCCCTTTCCCATAACACTAGAAACACGGGTCATCCAATGAAATTGATTGCCAGGAAATTTAGGACCAACAAATGGAAGTACTTTTTTACACAATGCATTATCAACTTGTGGAATTCTCTGCTACAAGATGTGGTGATAGCCAACAACCTGGATGGCTTTAAAAGGGGTTTTGATAACTTCATGGAGAAGAGGTCTATCAATGGATATTAGCTGAAGGGCTTTGGACTACCTCCAGCCTCAGAGGCAGGATGCCTCTAAATACTAGTTGCAGGGGAGTAACAGCAGGAGAGAGGGCATGCCTTCAAATCCTGCCTGCAGGCTCCCAGTGGTATCTGGTGGGCCACTGTGTGAAACAGAATGGTGGACTAGATGGGCCATGGGCCTGATCCAGTGGGGCTGTTCATATGTTTTAATTGTTCAAACACTTCGCAGAATCAAATGACTTTCTAAAACACAATCCCAGTTGCTTGTACTTGAATATTATTTTTATCTCCAAAACACATATTTAACAAAATAATTCATGATGACACAAATCAAAGGTTCCAGAGCCATTATTGCTATATGCATATTTTATTTTGGCAGTGGGGAGAACAAGGTGGAACAAGTCCTTAATGAGCTGTTAGTGAGAAATCAAAGCAGAGGTGTATCTAGGGAAAATAGCGCCTAGGGCAAACACTGAAATTGCGCCCCCTGTCCAAGCATCTGAAACCCATCTTTCAGATAACTTTACCATAATATCAGCTCAAAAATACAAGTCAAGCTCGTTAATCTTTTAATATTTCAAAAACTATTTAGCAGTGGACTTAGCCAGACCAAAAAATGCTGGAAAACTACAAATTTCAGTATGTGGGGGCTCATGAAATACCCAAATACTATGTGGAGATGTACTTGGAAAACTAAACAGAAGTGCCTGTCTAATTCTCAACTATGCATTGTAGCATCACCATTACATAAGTTTTAAAAATCAATGGAGAATTTGACTTTTCCCACATACTCTGTAAATAATTAAAGGATATGCAGAGTAAACTGTGTCACTGCTTGGAATATATTCTAGTCTTTTAGAAAGACAGTTAAAATGAGAGTAAGAGAGCAAGAAACTCCCAGTGGGCCTTAATATTAAGGGTTTCACACTGATTCAAAGACAAACTCACCATTAATAGCCATATTAGCAAGACATCACATTTAACTCACTTATCACAAGAAGCAAAGTAAGAACAAATGAATACAATCCTAGCTCTTAAGCTTCAGCTCAGTATTCACAAGCCCTGATTCTCTGTACATAGTGCCAATCTGAATATGTATACAGTGTCTTATATTATTATTATTATTATTATTATTATTATTATTATTATTATTATTATTATTATTACCCTTAGCCCCTTTGGGGGGCTTCCTAAAGGCTGGGGGGGGGTTGCAAAGATTCCCCCTCACCCCGCTGGCCTCTAGGGCCTCGCAGGGACCATTTGAGCATGTGCAGTGGCCGTTTTTAAAAATAATCTTTTTTTTAAAGGCCACTGAAAACAAAATGGCCACCGCGCATGCTCAAATGGCCTCTGCAAAGCCTGGCATGACCTAGAGCCTCACAGAGGCCATTTGAGCATGCACGGTGGCCATTTTGTTTTTGGCAGCCATTTTTTTTAAAAAAATTACAAAATGGTGCCCCCCCCTTCAAGTGGTGCCCGGGGCACGTGCCCTGCCTGCCCTACCCCTAGATACGCCCCTGAATCAAAGGACAAATGTCATACAATAAAATGTCATAAGGTAACACACCTAACAACTGCAACTGCATTTTTCCATACAGATTGTTCCACAAGAGAAAACTAACAGTCAAAATCTAATTTTTCATTAATGTTAGAGATGCATGATTTGTAAGGTGGTGCCATTTTTAACAGTATTCCTTGCAAAGGAAAGGAGATTTAATATACAGGTCAAAGTGCTGTAATAGCAGAAGGACTTGTCCTTAAATAGCATTACATTTGTAGTAGTTTAGGTGTAACAAAAATATGCAGTGGGTATATACACTACTATGGTCTCATGGAAACAATGTGTGCCTGTGCACATGCATGCACGCAAAGAAACACTGACATTCCATGCTTGACAATGTTCAGGGTTAGGTTATTTATTAAATTATGGTACTATATTGGGCAGCAGCAATATAGGAAGATGCTGAAAGGCATCATCTCATCCTGAGTGGGAGGAAGCAATCGTAAACCCCTTCTGTAATCTACCAAAAGAAAGCCACAAGGCTCTGTGGGCGCCCGGAGTCGAAATCAACTTGACGACACACTTTACCTTACTTACAGCTGCTCTATCAAGAGCTAATAGTTGAACAAAACAACACAGTACACAAAATACACAGTACCAACAAGCAGTACCTATAAGATCTTAGATTTCTCATGGCAAGCTAAATATGTGATCAATTGGGCTGCAATTGATATTGCAGCCCTGCTGGCTGGTGTGTCGCTATAATTGAGTTGATGGATTCAAAGAACCCAGGCCACTCAGCTCCTAAGGCCCCCCCCCAGGTCAACCCTTCCCTATTTTCTTCATTACCTCCCTCACTCTGAGGGGCCACTAGGGAGAGGGGCAAACACAGGACCTCCTCTCCCCTAGCTATACCCCTGCCTGCTGGTTCAATCTTTCAGAGTCCGACTAAAATATTCTAGTTCTCCAGTCAAAAAGCACTTTATCAGTTTTCCATGTAGAAATCATACCACACCAGTGCCCATCAGATGCTGGCACAGAGATGTTTAGGGCCTTTTTAAGACTGAGCAAAATGTTTGGAGCTGTAGGATTGATGATTTATCATTTTGAGAATTCTTTTCTCTAGCTGACATACAGCCATTTATTGCTTCTCTTAGCAACAAATGGTGGTTCAAGGGTCGGGGGCACCCCCACCGCCCACCTGGGCAGTCTCCTGGTCACAGCCTCTGCTGCAAGCAGCAAGCAGGAAGGTGGGTGCCAGGCGGGCCCCAGAGAGAGCACACCTCCTCATCACCACTGACTCTACCTGCTGGGGTGCTATCTGTGGGCACTTAGCTCACTTAATGGGTGTGCTGGCCCTGGCAATAAACTTAGTTTATGGAATAATAAATAAATAAAAATAAATTTTGATGCAGAGCAGAATTTCTCCAAATATTTCTCTCTAGCTGACACACTATCTTTTCTCTAGCTGACATACTGCACAATATTACCTGTGCTGTGGAACTTAACAGTTGCGCAGTTGCACAAGAGCACTGTTGATCAGGTGAGAAAATTGTCCAAATGGTGTTGGGTGACAGTGTAGTCATGATAGACAATGTTGCACAATGACATATGTTGCTACACTGTTGCACAATGACATATGTGCAAATTTTGCACTTGCACAATAGCATTCTTGTGCATATGCACAAGTGTTCTGCCGTGTACATGAAACCACTGGGAGAGATCACTAGGAGATTTCATGCAGGGTGTTATCAGAATGCTACATATATTTCTCCATGTCAACATCATCAGGAGAAGGCATAACCTTCCTAAGTGCCTGCTCGTGATGGGCTGGATGAAGGATAACAAACTGAGACTGAAACCAGAAAAAATGGAGGTACTTATTGTGTGGAGTCGGAACTCAGGAGACAATTTTGATCTGCCAGTTCTGGATGGGGTCAAACTTCCCCAGATGAAACAGATACACAGTCTGTGGGGTGCTTCTCAATCCAAGCCTCTCCTTAGTGTCGCAGGTCGAGGTGGTGGCCAGAGGTGCTTTCTATCAGCTTTGGCTGATATGCCAGGGGCATCCATTTCTTGAGATAAATGACCTCAGAACAGTGGTACATATGCCGGTAACCTCCAGACTTTACTACTGCAATGTGCTCTATGTGGAGCTGCCTTTCGTAGTCTGGAAACTGCAGTTGGTACAGAATGTGGCATCTCAGAGAGACCACATTATTCCTGTTTTGAAAGAGCTACACTGGCTGCTGACAAGTTTCGGGGCAAAATACAAGGTTCTGGTGATAACCTATAAATCTCTAAACAGCTTAGGCCCAACTCATTTGGTAGCTACTCAGAGATGGGCCTTCTCCATTGCTGCCCCAAGGCTTTAGAATGTTTCCTCATGTTGCAGTAGGAGCCTCTCCATCTCTGACAACTTTTACAAATGTGTTAAGACACATTTGTTCACCCAGGCTTTTTAATTAGATTCACAGTTTTTAATACTTTTAACAGTGTATTACATTTTTAAATTTTAATGTTTTAGCATTTTAATTCTTTTTAAATTTGTATTTTATTGTGAACCACCCAGAGATGCAAGATATGGGTGGTATTGGTTGATTGATTGCTGTAAAGTTGGTGTTGACTCTTAGCGACCACATAGAGTATGCTGTGAGTGGTATACAAGTGTGTTAAATAAACAATGTTGCACAGGATGTCAGCCGTTACATTCTGTGTCAATATAATAGCTTTAAATACTGAAATATGGCAACACTTGATCTTGGGGTTATATTCTAACTGATTAGTTCTACCCCTTGAAATAAAAGGAACAATCTGATCAAATACTGAACTATCTTTGAACACCATTTCCCCCCCAATGTGTGGAACCCGGGACAATTGCCCCCATGCCCCCCCCTTTAAAAAGGCCCCAGAGAAGTTGTATGCCTTTGGAATGGTGCATGGAGAAACTCAAGTTCAAATCCCTGTTCAGCCATGAAACTCACTGGGTGACTCCGGACCAGTCACTTATCACTCAGTCTAACCTACTTCACAGGGTTGCTATGAGAATAAATGCAATAATGTACTGCAGTCATGGCTCCCTGGAAGAGGAGAAGGATCAAAATGTTAAAATAAAAGTTATGCCTATGCACAGAGCACCACCATAATAATTTTATAGTTGAAGCTTTAATATCAACACTTCGTTGATATTGAGTTTATCAATATCAGAGTAATTGAGTTTACTACCTTAAAAAAAACTATACATGTAAAATCCAATTCATTTCTATATATGCGTAAATACAAAATGTGTGTGTTTGTATCGTTATGACTATGTTGTATCTACTAGAGAAGGAAAGAAGACATTTGGGCCCACATAAAACTCACACCCCTTGTGGGGTGTGAGGGTAGGCACATGCTACAATTCTCCATGCAGTTTTACTGTTTCAGATGAATCTTTTGTTTGTAACAATCCCTGAATGTTTGAAGCTAATGTGCCATGGAGTCTGAAGCCATCTCTCTGATCTGTCATTGATTCACAAGTACAAAGGTGTTGATGTGGGGACACATTCCAGTAAGCAATGCTCCACATGCATTCTGTATGTGAACAAATGGGATGATACCAGTTGCTGTTTTAACAGGTTCTCAGACTTTGGGAAAGTGGATTATTGAATTTTCTGAGGGATAAGGAAGGTACGAATCATGAATTTTTGCATGTAGCTTCAAGCTACGTGCTATTTTTGCTTCTCATACATTCCATCAACCCTCCTGCACCATATCAACATTTGTGCTATGCCCAATTTGCAAAAGGAAGCCAAGTCACCAGACAAAGTGGGAAGATGCAATTCTACTAGTCACTGAACAAAAACACTTTCATATTTTCATGAAAATTTACCCCTTGCTAAATGAGCAAAGAGGCACCTTTTTGAAGTGGTGATTCTCTTTATTTAGCAGGGGGAGAGACAATGGCCATATCCCAGCAAAGCATCTCTCCAGTGGCTGTTGCCTATTTTATGTTTGGTTTTTTTTTTTGGTTTTTAAAAAAAGATTTTGAGCCCTTTGGGGACAGTGATCCATATATATATATATATATATATATATATATATATATATATATATATATATATATATGTAAACCACTTTGGGAACTTTTTGTTGAAAAGCAGAATATAAATCTCATACAAAATATAAATGTCAATTTTTAAATTTTTTTTAAATGAACAGACTTAGAAACTTAGTTGGCTTCTCTTGTATATTCTTTGCAAGACAAGCAGAATTTTGTGCTGCACTTTTTGGGCTTTGAATTTGAGACCCCCATAGTTTGGTTTAACTACATTTGCCTTTCTCTCTTTTCTTTTTTTTTAAACTGAAGCCAAGACTACACCCCATACCAGGAAATAAAAAAAGGTCTTTCCTATTCCCCTCTAAGGCACTTTATCAAAGGGAACATTCAGCAGATGGTTCACATAAAATTTCATTAGCTCCTGATTGCACTTGACACGTCTTTGAAATAATACATTGAAATAAATTAAACAGAAAGCCGCTGGGTACAAGCTAACTGTAATATAGCACAACAAATGGAACAGAAGATTATATTCCTTTAGAGTGCTCCATCAAATATACTTTCAGTGGGAAAGCAAACATTTTGGGTGGGAGTCTCCTTGCAAGGCAGTCTTCAGAACTCTCACCTCGTAAATCCTTGGCTGCTCATAAATATATTGTTCTTCACATGTACAGATGAATGCATTATTAAATCACAACACATTCATATTTGTGGCTGATGCAGTGACTCCAGGAATTGTGCTGTAGATGACTCTATCACCAATTTTAGTGACTGCAGTGACAGTAGTCACTGACTGTCATTTCAATTAAGAAAATAAAACAGAACACAAAGAAGTAGGAAATATGCAAGCTCCCCATTTTCTACAAATTATTTTGGATCACATTTATCTTCATTTAATACTCATCATTAAAATGAAAGGATTAACAAAACCAGACCTACCAACAATAGGTTACATTTGCTCTATTTAATTAATGTATTTATTTATCAGTACCACCTGATATATATATCTCTAGCCAGTATAGACAATCTAATATTTTTCACACACCCCTTTTGAATATTCACCTTTTGAATATACCCTTGCTAACTGAACAAAGAGACACCTTTCAAAGTGGTGAGTCTCTTATATTTAGCAGTGGGAGAGCAACTGGCCCTATCCAACCCCAGCGCAGCATCCTTCCAGTGGCTGTTGCTGGTATCTGCCTTATGTTTCTTTTTGGATTGTGAGCCCTTTGGGGACTAGGGGTTTGCACGGAACTGGCTGGCCTGGTTTGGTTTGATTTGATTCTAAATTGGCCCCTAACTTGACAGGGCCAGTTCAGTCCAGAACCGCCTCGAACCCCCCAACTGGTTTGGTTCATGATTTTTTTTTAAAAAAAATTATCACTTGCCTCCTCCGGGGGACTCTAGGTGGTGGGGTGTGTGCATCCGCAAGGGTTCCCCCTCCCCCTGCGGGCCTCCTTGCCACCCTAACTGGCCATTCGGCTGGCTCTTTGGCCCGTTCGGGCCTTCCCCCTCTGGCGTGATGGCCATTTTGGCTCTGAGGGCCACAAAGAGGTCCATTCTGCAGGCACAGCGGCCTCTAAAATAGCCATCACGCATTGTGATGCAGTTTTGTGGTAAATGTATGAGGAATAATGGCTGACATCCAGAGAACCAAGCCAACTGAACATCCTAAAGGTGTGTCATTGGGAGCTGCATGATCATCAGCAACATATTTTTGGGAGGCACAGTGGGCTTCAGAGGGAAGGGAAGGATTATTGAAAATTACCTTGCATGACAGCACAGTGTTATGCCTAGATGGTTTTAAGAAGGGCTTAGATAAATCCATGGAGGACAAGTCTATCAAAGGCTACTATTCTGCAGGCTATAAGCCACCTCCAGCCTAAGAGGCAAGATGCCTCTAAATACCAGTTGCAGGGGAACAACAGCAGGAGAGAGGGCATGCCCTCTCACCTCTTGCCTGTGGGCTTCCCAGAGGAAAACTTGTGTGAAACAGGATGCTGGACTAGGAAGGCCTTGGGCCTGATCCAGCAGGGCTGTTCTTATACCAGCCAGTATTTACAAAGTCTAGAATTGTTCTAATTATTATTGTGTTTGATGCTTAGAACTTTTTTGTTTTTACTAAATCTCCACAGTTAAGGGATTAACCTATTATTTTTAATCAGCATATTACCAATAAGCTTCATCAAATTCTTTGCCCTTCTTTCCATTCAGTTGCCTGGCTCTTATTCTTCTGCCTGTAGTGTTGGCTTCTGCCCCTTGCCCCCTACAAATAACCCTTCTTGTTCTTAAGCCTAGAGATTTTTTTCTGCCCAGCTACCCTTCTGTTTTACCTCCCCCCCTTTTCCCCACAGCAAATGTACTTACTGTCAACATTCTTTGGGTCATCTGCACTCCTTGGTGGGTGTTTATGAAAACTCTGACCTCACAGCCGGTTAGCAAATGACTAGAAAATGCTTCCAGGCAACAAACGATCGGCAGATGTCAGTCTGTAAAATTTCTGCTCTTTTTAAAAGCAATTCTACTAATAAGATTTCCCAGGATTTTTTGAAAACACTCAATAAAGCAATACCTACATATAACACTAACAGGGATGTGCAAACCAGTTCAAATTTGAAATGGTTTGGTTCTATGATTCAAACTTGGACCAAACTGGGCATTGGTTCTGCCCTGCCGGTCCAAGTTCAAACCAAACTGGCCCCAGTTCAAACCGATTCAAAGCTCCTAGGGTCTATTTCAGGTCTGTCTTCCATTTTGTGAAACTTGTTTTGCTCAATTCGGCTGTCCTCCATTTTGTGAGGCTTGTTTTGCTCCATTTGCTGACTTTACATTGGCTGAGCTATTGATTCTGTGATTGGCCAGATGAGTCTGGCTCTCTGGTAGGCTGTGCACTCTGCCAGTGTTTGAGAGCTGGCACCCTGTTGGCCGGGGGGGGGTGGTGGAGTGCAAAGGTAGGGGCTCCAAAGGAGGGAGTTTCAAACCTATTTAAACCCAAGCCTCTGGCCTGGAAAATTCTCTCTGGCTGCAGTTGCTGCTTGGATCTGGCCTGTGTGCTGCTTTCTGTAGCTGCTGGTGTGCGAGTCCTTGAAGCCTAGCTGTGCTTTTTTGGTTCCATCCCCTGTGTTCCCTTCTCTGCCTTCTCTCTCTGCCCTGTCCTCTGCTGTAAACCTTTTCCCAGTATGTGTTTTTTTTCCCCTGCTGCCCCCCCCCTCAGTCCTTTGGTCAGGGCCTACCTGGGGCCTGGACCTGCCCATCCCTCCCCCACACCCTGCCTGCATCCCTCCCTTGCTCTTTTCCTGTGTTTCTTTTGCTTTGATTTTTAACTGTCCGTGTTTATTTTTCCCTGCATCCCATCCCAGTCCTCCTCAGTTAATTTCTTTGACCAGGGCCTACCTTGGGCCTGGCCTGCCCATCCCTCCCTACTTGCATTGCCCTGCATCCCTCCCTTGCTCGCTCTCTCACACTACTCTCTCACTCTTTCTTAGTGCTGTTTTGTTGTTTATTCCCTTTCTCTCTCTTTTTCCACACAGGGTGGAAGGGGATGGGTGACAGCAGTGGGCGAGCAGTGGCAGCCACCCCCCACCTAAGAATGCAATCACCCAAGAGGACAAAGAGGGTGCCCAGGGTGCTGGAGGCCTCCCAAAGCAGCAATGTTTGGTGGTATTTTGAGGTTCCTCAAGATGCCCCAACCACTGCTCACTGTGTCCACTGCAGGGCACAAGTCAGTCGGGGCAAGGATGCCAAGCACCTGGTGATGACGCCCATGTGGTGGCACATGCAGTGGCATCACCCAGGTGTCCTTGACCCCGCTGGCAGCGCTAGTGCACCTTGTGTGCCTGCAACTAGTGCTGGCAAGGGCAGTGTGCCAGCTTCCATGAAGCAGGGCCTGCTGACAGTCAAGCAGTGGACACAGGCACTGGGCAGCAAGTGGCCTGGTCAGGTGGATCCATGTCGCCTCACCCGCCTCATAGGGGAGATGATGGCCACAGACGACCAATCTTTCCAGGTAGGTCGAGAACGCTGGTTTCCGCCCTTTGTGCCCGACTTCACAATCCCCTCAAGGACCATGTTCAGCTGGAACATGGTCCCCTCCCTGTACTGACAGTGCAGGGAGCTTGTGTCAGCCATGCTGTGGGCAACATCAGCTGGCACCAGTGTGCATTTCACGACTGACCTCTGGACCAGTGCCAGTGCTGCTTTCCTGGCCCTCACTGCCCAATGGTGGGGCCTGGAGAGAGAGGGGACCTTGGGTGCCGTCTCAGGCTCCAGAACATCTCACACTGCATTGCGGCACAGGTGGGCCATCTTGCACGTGGAGACCATGGAGGTCAGGCACACGAAGGAGGAGGTGGTGCCCGTACTCGGCTGCCAGACAGAGCAGTGGATTGGCAGGTGTCCACACCTCTCCCAGGGCTTCATTGTTACAGACAATGGCTCCAACGTGATCACCACCATTGAGTCAGTGATGGACTGTGTCAACATACGCTGTATGGCGCACACACTCCACCTGGCTGCCAGGGATACCCTCGGCCTTAGGGAACTGAAGGTGTCCAGGGAACAGGGCCACTCCCTGCCGGCCGCTGTTGCTGCCACAGCCATACTTGTTGAGACATCTTACAAGATGGCAGCCCACTTCCACCACAGTGAGAAGTCCAGGCACCTGCTTTGTGAGAGGCAACATGACCTCGGCCTTCCACCCCATCTCATGTAGAGATGCGGTGGAACTCCACCTTTCTCTTGTTTCAGCGCCTGCTGGAGCAGGAGAGAGCCCTTGGTGACCTGGCTAGGAATGAGTCCTTGGGTGTGTGCAACCTCTCTAATGCTGAGTGGAAGCTCATGTCCAAGATGGTGTCAACACTTGAGCCCTTCCTTTTTGCCATGAAGAGCTTGTGTGCCGATACCACTCAACTCCTCTGAGCCAGGCCCTGCCCACAGCTCTCGGCCTAGAGAAGATGATGGGCGAACTCCAGACTAAACTGACCATGCCAGAGGGGCGTGCTCTGGCTGGAAGGGTGAAGACTGGGGTGGCCAACCAGCTTGTCGGTGTGTTGGGTGTCAGGGAGGAGTATGTCCTTGCTCGTCTCTGTGACCTGACCATCAAGGGCAATGTTGTGTGTGCTGCTGACTTGCCCAGTGGAGGGACCTTCTGGTCCAGAGAGTTAGGGAGAAGGTCATTAGGACCAAGAGAGACCAGGAGGGTGGTGCGGGTGTGCATCCCCCTGAGTGGCTCATACCCAGCAGCAGTGTGGGCGGCCAGGCGTCAGCTACCCCTTCCCTTTCCTCTTCCCAGTCCAGCGGCGTGGCATCCCAGGTAGCGGCGCCAATGCAGCAGGCACTTCCTCCCACTAAATCAGCCCAGTGGTTTCAGAGCGTGTGCCTTCGTACCTTGCCTGGTGTGTGGGAAGCTCAGCCTACCAGGCCCACCAGTGCTGAGCAATGCGTTACCCAGTCCTTGGAGGAGCCTGTGGAGGAAGACCCAGAGATGGACTGCACACAGTTCTGGGCGACCTGCCGCCAAGTCTGGCCAGACCTGGCAGTGGTTGCTGCGTGCCTCCTCTCCTGTCTGCCAACCAGTGTCCAGTGCAAGCGGGTGTTTTCACATGCTGATGTTGTGGTAACACCTGCTAGGTCCCAGTTGGACCCTGGTGTGGTCAAGCAGTTGGTCTTCCTGAAGGTCAACCTCCCCCTGCTGGGCTACCCCAAGCTGGAGGTTGAGCTGGGCGAGTGATTGGCCCATGGTTGAGCCATGGTGTTGGTCACCTGCCTGGCAGCAGCCTCTGCTCATCCCTACCCCCCTTCCACCTACTGCTGACGTGACAGCTGTGCTAACCAAGTCGCAGCGTGCCCACTACTAGTGCTGTGACTTGGAAACTGATACACCCCACCCACTGGCATAACCCAATGCTGAACAAGCCCCTGGTTCCACCTGACCACAGCATTCGGGGGGTTGTGGGCATACACACACATATACTATTACTAGGCACAAGCAGCACTCTACATGTGTTGTAAATATGTAAATTCCAAAAAAACTTGATTTAAAAAAATATAATTTATAAAAAACTTGATTTTTAAAAAGATAATTACAAAAAATCTTGATTTGATTGTTGAAAAGATGAATTTATAAACATGTTGATTGTTCAAATGATGAATCTTTGAAAAGCTTGATTTTTTATTTATATAAACATGTCGGGTTCTGCTGCTAGGGGGGAGGGCACTGGGACTGTGCCCAGAAGTATGTCTGTAAATATTTATGTATTTATCTATTTATGTATTTATTTAACATATTTGTATACCAATGCCGCCCCTCCCTCCTCTCTTCCTTCTCATTTGGTTCTGCTGACACACACGCATACACACACACACACACACACACACACCAGACACACATGGACCGGCCATGATGAGTATGTGGTCTCCTGCCACACGATGTTGTGTGTGGCCTCCACTGACCCACCTCTGAGCCGGACTTCCCTATCCCTTTAATTTTTTCTGAGCCCCCCTCTCTTCCTTCTCGTTTGGTTCTGCTGACACACATGCACGCACACACCAGACACACATGCACTGGTCCAGCGCTATGATGAGAAAGTGGTCTCCTGTCAAAGCATGTAGTGTGTGTGCAGCCTCTGACTAGGCATGTGCCCGAAACGTTTCGGAGGCCATTGTAAAGGCCTCCGAAATGTTTTGGGCTAGGGGCCGCTTCGGCGCTGGCGGGGGAGGGTGTACTCACCCCTTCCGCCGCATTTCCCCCGCCGGCGCACTCGCGACTTCCGGCCACTTCCGGCCGAGGGCAGAAATGGGGCGGCAGGGAGGAACGCTGCTGCCCCGAGGGGCTTAAAACTGACAGCGCACCGGCAGGGGAAATGCGGCGGGAGGGGTGAGTACACCCTCCCCTGCCCTTAAAGCTCTACCCCCGCCGGCGCCGAAGATCATCGTGCACATCCCTACCTCTGACCCACTCTGAGCTGGACCTTCCTCTCCCTTTAATTGTTTCTGAGCCCCCTCCCGCTCCCCTGCCCCCTCTCTTTTCCCTCTTCTAGCTAGCAGCACGCATACACCAAACACAAACATGCATGCACACTGCTGTGCTGGTGCCACCACATGCCTGGGGCTGTGTGTCCTAGAGCAAAGATGTGGTGGACCAGACACAGTCTGAGGCATTTCTTTCCCAGAGGCAAAAGGCATGCATTGCAGTGCACACATGAAGAGAAGAGCAGCAGAACTAGGTGCGTGTTACTTTAAGTTCTCCTTCAGCAGCAGGATGTTGGTGTGTTGTTTTTGCCTTGCCCCTAAATTCTTTGCAGTTTACGTGCCAGGTTCATTTTACTGCCTTGCGCCGTCCAGTTACTGTAGGTCTTGTTGGTTTGTGGCTGTTGTTGTGTAGCTAGTCTGTGCTGTTGTGGTGTTTGGTTTGGTCCCCTTGGCTTTGCAGTTCTTTCTGTGGTTGTTTTTTGGTTCCAGTTGGCTGGCTTCTTAGTTGTGTCACTGTGGGTGTGGGTGGGTGGCATGCTAGGCGCACAAACATGGGGTGCCTACCACTCACCAAACCCAAAGGCAATCGGACACTCCTATGATTTTTATTGAATTTTTAAAGTATTTTTTAATTTCCCATAGGGAATAATAGGGATTTGAGGCATCTCCATCCTCTCCTGTTGTGGGGTGCCAGGGCACCCAAAAGTAGGTCTGCGGGAATGGCAGGGTCGGCCTCCACCCCCCACAAGGCACCCCCAAGTTGATAGGAATTATTATTTATTTATGAATTTTTAAAGAATTAATTTTGGGCTCCATAGGAAAGTATTGATAGACCTTTCACCTACTGACCCAGTTAATTAAGGCTCAGGCAATGGTTTCCAATGGAGCCAAAAATCAATTCTTTAAAAATTATTGATTAATCAACAATAAATCCTAACAACTTGGCAGTATCTGGGGGGGTGGATGCCGGCCCTGCTGTACCCCCAGACCCACTTTGGGGTGTCCTGGAACCCTGAAAGGTGGGTAATGGGGCATCCTCAAATCCCCATTATTCCCTATGGGAGGAATACAAAAATTGAAAAAATCTTCAGAAAATCATTAATTACCAAAGGAGTGTCCAATTGCTTTGGGGTTTGGGTGGTAGTTGGCACCCATTGGTGCCTACCACCCAACCCAGTTTTGGAGGTTCAAACCAGTTCAAAACATGTTCAAACTAAAAATGAACCAAAGTGGGGTTCGAGCAAAACAGAACCTCCCCACCCCAATTCAAGCCCAGTTCAAATCTGAACCAAACCAGGCAAACCAGTTTTTTGCACATCCCTAAACACTATACATATGCTACATTACACAGTATGTAATTAAACTGAGTGGAATGAAATCAAAGAAGTTGTTAAGGACAAATGTGAAAAGAGACTGCCAAAGACCAAGAAACATGAAAGCAAAATGGATATCGGTATAGATGGTGGAAATTGCCAAGAAGAGGAGAGAAGCCAAAGTCAAGAAAGATAAAGGCTGCAGGAAGGAACTTAATAGGGAATTTTAGAAAGCTTTTAGAAGAGACTAGCACTTGGTAGGGTTGCAATGAAGGCCTTGGAAAGGATATTTAGATGCTGTGACGTGTCTACACCTACAAAGATTAGAATCATTCGAAAATAGTTTTTCCTGTGACACTCTATGGATGTGAAAGTTGGACTTTGAAGCATCAAGATAGAAAAAGCATTGACACTTTTGAACTTTGTTGCTGGAGAAGACTTTTGAGGATACCATGGACAGCCAGGAAAACAAACATATAGATCATAGAACAAATCAATCCAGAATATTCACTTGAGGCACAAATGACCAGGCTCAAACTATCATTATGTGAAGACCATAATGACAAATTATGTGAAGTCATGTTATGCGAAGATCCAGCTCCCTTGAGAAGTCCATAATGGTGGGGAAAGTTGAAGAAAAGAGAAGAAAAGGATGATCAGCCGGAATGTGGATGGATTCGATTACGACAACAATGAATGCACCACTGAGAGACCTTAAAGTCCAAGTTGAAGACAGATCATCCTGGAGAGAATCTATCTATGTGGTTGCTAAGAGTCGACACTGACTTGACGGCACTTAACCAATTAAACCAAGACGAATAAGAAATATAAAAGACAAAAATAGGGATATCAGGAGTTCAAGAATTGCATTGTTGGAACAGATGAGAGGTCTATGCAGTCCAGAATCAGCATTCTGTTTCGAGCAATGATCATCCATATACCTCTGGGAACCTTATAGGTAGAACATGTTTGTCCTCAGCATCTGCTCCTTGGAGATTTATTGCCTCTAAACATGAAGGTTCCCTGTTCCAAGAGCTGTAATTAACCATACATTTCACAACAGCGACAATAAAAAAGGTTGTGCCACAGGCTCTTCCCTGGAAAGCATGAACATTCTAAATACATTTTTAGTTGCTTGATTTTCTACATTGTGCGAGTTTTCAAAAGCTTATTACAAACAAGAACTTTAAATCATTTTGGCAAATTATATTTCCTCTTACCTAGAGAGTGAACTTTAGTTAAATGACATCCAATGCTAGGTCCCATAATTAGAGCTTATTTCTTTTTTAAAAATACTCACACATTAAAATAGCTCCTGGGGTCTCTGATCAGAATTGATACTCTGATGTGCACGGAGAGGGTATTTAACCCTGCTACAATCCTGATAAAATTTGACCTCCCCCTTCCCCTACTGCTATTACTTTGAGGAAGAAGCATCTATAGACATCAATGGGAGCTTCCCTTGGATGCTAAAAAAAACAGGGGTGTGTGTGTGTGTGTGTGTGTGTGTGTGTGTGTGTGTGTGTGTGTGTTTGTGTGTTTGTGCTCAAGCCTGTGGTGAAAGTATTAAATACTCCCTTTCCACGATCACCACCTTCATGGCTGCTATTTTAATGTTAAAAATGGTGCTTCTAGTGCCATGTATGCTTGACTCCTTGTATGTGATTTCACAATCCCACTTAAAAAAACACGACACAAAACCCACAATGCCCTATGATGCAAAAACAACAGGAAGTGAAAAATGAGAGTGAGTAGATTAGGGAGCAGTTGTGATACCTATAATACTTGAATTTTTGTTATAGATTTTAAATACTGTGTTCCACATTAATTTACAGAACGATAAAGATGTAAGTTGCATTATATGATTACTGTTTACAGCCCACCTTTATCTGTTTTTATCTGGAAGTAAACCATGGATTGTTTGGACTGAAATCTTAGTTAAGCAACAGCATATTTCCATGTTCTTAAATAAAGTCTTCAACCAATATTAAAATGATCACCTAGCTATTTGTGGTACTTAATCAAAGTGTTATTTTGTCTATAGCATTTACGTACATACTTTTAAAAATACATCTGTTTATAAAGCAAAATAAATGAACAGATATTGCAAGGACTACAGGAAAAGCAATTATTAGATCTCCTCTCTTTAAATGTTACTAGAATTGCTTCTAATAACTATACAGAAAAGTTATATAAACAAAGGAATTAAAGAGTGATTTACTTATGCCAATCAAATCTTCACTATCCTAATACAATATAGAACAATACTCTTAAATAAACTATATGGGTTTTTCCTGATACACAAAAAATGACTAAGATGTATTTAGTAACTATGCAGTTTAACAAGACTTTAATTCCTCAGTAAACAGGAATTGAGCCTTCAGGATTGTGGCTTTTGAAATTAGGGTGTGTTTAGACTTGGAGTCTGCCCAAACTTCTTTCACATCTCGAAGGGAAAGCACCATGCCAAACATATGTAATCAGAAAAAAGTGATTACATTTTGAAGAAAGATCATAAAACAAATTCTCCCATATGTTTCAGACATCAAATAGAATGTCTCAGAACTAGCACCGCAATGTGTAGCAAAAAAATAAAATTAAAAAATCAGATCTGACAATTAATGCAGTGTATGAACAGTAACAGAAGAGGTCATGTAAGTTAATAAAGCATTTTTAAGTATGTAGCAGGGAAATAGGGAATTTCTGGGCAGCCCCTCCCTCTTTCACTCTCTCTCTCTCTCTCACTCACACACACACACACACACACACACACACACACACACACACACACACACACTGCTTTGTATGGGAACCTGAGGTTTCCATACAAAAGGGGACCATGAATAGGGATGTGCAAAACGATTCAGGTACAACACGATTTGTATCCGAATCTGGTCAATTTGAAATTTCTTTGAAATTTGGGTGGTAGCTTCCACCCATTGGGCCCTACCACCCACCCCACTCTTTTGCCCCTAGGACCCCTTATTTTTGCCCCAAATTGATTTGGATTCAGATTAGGAAAAGTCAGGTACAAATAGAATCTGGAGTGATTCGGGGGAGGCAGATTTGGACCCCAAACAAATCAGGGTTGATTCGATTCGGGTACAAATTGAAAGAAAAAAATCAATTCGTGCACATCCCTAATCACAAATATTCCAGACCCAAAGTTTTAACACTTTTCATAGAAGAAGCTATGGGAAGCGATATTTAAGCCATCATGCGTATACCACGAAGTGCAGGGTGAGGTGGCAACAGCTGTGAGTTTCATCTGTGCTCACTTTTTGAACTAAGGTAGCAGCTGCACAACCACCAAATCTTCTACTCAGCGCAGGAATCTGTTACATCATCTCTGATGGATGGCTATCTTGTGAAAGAGAGCCCACCACAATCTGAGGCAGGTTATTGCAAAGTCAAGGAGCTCTTATAGTTAAAAAATTCCTCCTAAAACCTAGCCTAAATTTGTTTACTTCTAATTTCAAACCATTGGTTCTAGTCCTGCTCCCAGGAGTAACAGAGAACAAGTTCATCTCTTCTTTTATGTGATAGGCTTTCAGATATTGAAAATGGCTAACATATCTCCCCTTAGTCTTCTCAAGACTACTACTTCTACAAATATTAATTAATTAATTAACTAATTAACTAATAAATTTGCTAAATAGAACTGCCTGACTTCCTTAGACAGTTTACATAGAGAAGTAAAAAGATGGATCCCTATCTTCAAACAGCTCAAAATCTAAAAAGAAACAAGACAGATACCAGCAGCAGCCACTGGAGGAATGCTGTTCTGGGGCTGCTTGGGGCCCCATCTCCTTTAACCATGCCCACAAGACTTGGTTTCCAGACCCCTCACCACCTTTGTTGCTCTTCTCTGAACCTCTCTGTTTGAACCTCTTTTGCTATTCTCTGAACCTTATATCATTGGTCCATCTAGCTCAGAATTGTCTACACTGACTGGCAGTGGTTCTCCAGAGTTTCAGACAGAGGTCTTTCTTCAGCCCAACGTGGAGATGCCAGGGCTTGTACCTGGAATCTTCTGCATGCAAGCAGAAGCTCTACCACTGAGCCATGGTTCCATTCCCCAAGGTGAATATCTTATAGCAGACAGTAGTCACCCATGTAGCTCACATGTAGTCACACATTCAAAAAAAGGTCAAAGCAACTCTACTTAGCAAAGGAGACAATTCATGTTCGCTATTACAAGACTGGTTCTACACACACACACACACACACACACACACACACACACTTACTTACTTTATCAATGTCTTTCTTAAAGTGCAGTTCAGTTATCAGAACTGGAAACAGTTTTCCAAGTGAGGGCTGAATAGGGGTGTGCACAGAACCGGAAAACCTGGTTTGGCTCAAGTAGAATTGGATCATGCCAAACTGGAACCAGTCCAATTCTGTGCATGTCAAGCTGGGCCCTGGTCCAGATCAAGTCCATACTGGTTTGGGCATGGCCTGGGGTTGGGGTGGGGAATTTGAAATTAACAAAACAAAAGTACCATCTCCAGTGGCCTGGGGGTGCTGCCATTGAGATCATCTCTGGTGGTTCCCCTGCCCCCACCACCCTCCCCCAGTCTCAAAAGGGCCGTTTTGACCCATTTTGGGGCCATTTCAGCCACTTCAGCACTGGCAGTGGCCATTTTGGAAGCCGTCACGCATGCACACTAGCCATTTGTGTGGCTGGGCTATCTGGCCATGCAAATGGCCAGTGCACATGTGGCGACCTCCAGTATGGCCACCACCAGTGCAGAAAGGGCCAAAAGGTAAAGGTAAAGTGTGCCATCAAGTTGATTTCAACTCCTGGCACCCACAGAGCCCTATGGTTTTCTTTGGTAGAATACAGGAGGCGTTTACCATTGCCTCTTCCCACACATTCCCTTCTTTCAGCATCTTCCTATATCGTTATTGCCCAATATAGGTGTTTCCAAAGCAACCTTCTGCTTGTTAGTCAAGCATTTCCCTGCTGTGCCACTTAAGGTGGTCTAGAAAGGGTCAATAAGCCCCCAAAATGTGCCAATACAGCCCTTTTGAGACGGGGGGGGAGGCCGGAGGGGGGGGAAGAGGAAACTGCTGGAGACCCCCCTGTGGCAGCAGCAGCACCCCCGAGTCTGCTGGAAGGGATAAGTTAAAAATATTTCTGCACAGAGCCACCAAACCGGCCCCCAGCTAGTATGGGGCAGGGAGGCTTGGCTCAACCTCAAGCTGAATTGGGCCTGGCCTAGTTCAGCGTCGAACCGGCTCATAGTAGAGCTGGTTCACACATCCCTAGTGCTGAATAGAGTGGAACTATTACCTCTCATGGTCCGGTCAGGAGTGGAGCTCCACTATAATTGGGTGGATGTGTTCAAAAGTCATGCAACTGAGAGCCACCTCTTGCACCCAGCAACTGAGAGCCACCTCTTGCCTCCTCCCTCCCTCCCCCGCTTGCCAACTGGCCACTCCTGCTGCTGCTGCCACCCACTCACTGCCCACTTACCTGCCACCTGCTTGCTGCCACCACTGCCTCTTGACACTTGCTCTGCCTCCCACTGGCTCCTCAGGTTCCCAGGTGGTGGGAAGCAGAAAGCCCCAAACTGGAGCTTTCTCCTTCTGCCCCGCTCAGAACTGGCTGCAAATGGAGGACTGCGCATGTGCAGCCTTCATTTGCAGCCAGTTCCAGGCCGAGTCGAATCTCCCGTTTGAGGATTTCTTACTTACCATGACTTGTGTTAAGAGAACAGCCTGTTTGAGGTCTCACAGCCGCACCTCTTCATGTGATTTGGAACTACAGGCTTGTAGTCTCCATTTTGACTCATGGGATCATGGTCTCACAATTTGCCTACATAGGCTAACTCCCAAGAATAAGTCATGTACTGTAGCAGGAGGAGATTGCTGAGTAGACCTTAGTTAAAGAGAAGCTATTTCTCTAAAAGGAGTAGCCAAAACCCATCCCAGTGTTGGTACAAGGGATTAGTCTTCTAAGCTAATCACCTTCACAGGAAGAGCAGATAAGACTGCAGCAGGCACATCCCTCTAATGGATGCATTAATGGTTGGTATGAAGAATGAGAAACATGCTCATTGTGTTAAAGAAATATATAAATTTATTCTGTAATGAACTGTTCACTCTACATTTGCCAAATCGCCACACAAGCCCAAGCTGGGGGTGGTTTGTCAACACTCCAGAGCAGTATCATTAACACCCAGGATCCTGTGGGAGGCAGAGTGGGTGGCAAGCAGTAAACAGCAGCACTGGTGGTGAGCAGTTGACACACTTCCCACCACATGGGAGACTGCCCAGGTGGTGGCAGAGGTAGCAGTGGTGCATGCGACTTGTGTGTGTTGCTATGGATAGGGCTGCAGGTGGGCAGGGGCAGTGTGTGCAATCTACTGCCAGGGAGGAGAAGAGAAAACAGGCCCACCCTCTCCTAGCTACTCCAATGGATCTGGACACAATGCCTCTGCTAATATAGCCAAATACTGCATTGCTTTTTAAGCAGTTGCATCATACTGCTGACATGTTTAACTTGTGGTCCACGGAGATGGATCCTGCTGCCAAGTCAGTCCTGTCTCATCCTATACTTGTGTATTTGCTTTTCCTACCTAAATTCAGAACTGTAAATTGATCTCTGTTAAACTTAATCATTTTGGTTTTGCTACTTCCTGCTCCATGCCAACTACAAACTGAATAAGCACCCTCTCTACCCCCTTCTCCAAGTCATTTATTAAAATGTTAATAAATTTCTGTGCTATGAAAGAATCCTGTAGCACTCCACTCAGTACCTTTCTTCAGGGTGATGTGAAGTCATTAATGAGCACTCATTGAGTACAAGGTCATTCACTGAGTTACCTTGGGGAAGGTAACAGGGGTGCAAGGCCATTCTATCTGCTTTGCCGGGACGTTATCATCTGGCCCCGCTGCCTTTTTTTGGAAACTCCAGCCCAGATGAGGAGCAGCCTGCTTGTCTGCTTTTTTGCCATCTAGTTCCAGCTGGCTGGCTCCCTCCCAGATTGTTTGACTGTAATATCTGTTGCTTGGCTGGGAGGTGCTTGTGGGAGGAGCAGCTTCTTGGGGCTTGCAGGCTTAAAAGCAAGGAAGCATGGCCGTCTGTCTGTCTGTAGGTGGCCGCCAAAGCCAGCTGCCTACAGGGGGCTGGATTTGGGGGCTGGGCCTTCAAGGGTGGGACCTGGGGCTGGGGGGTTGGGTTGTGCCTGGCCTTTTTGCAGAGATGTGTTTGGGCTCTCTTGAATGGGATGGTGTGGGTGGTGCATTTGGCAGTTTTCGTGCAGCTATTATTGTAGTGGTGGGGAACAGAAGATTTGGTGCTGGCAGAGCAGCTGGCTGTTACAGGGGAAGGGAAATCAGTAATTTAGTAACTGTTTCCACTTCCAACTGCTCTGTCAACTCTCAGGTCTTTGGGAGCAGCTCCAACTAGCCACAGAGTTTGGCCTTGCTCCTCTGCAATGTCAGTTCAGTTCAGAAGAAGATTGAAATTGTCCATGATCATCATGGCTCAGACTTCTGACTCAGAAGAGTCAGAGCAGGAACAGGAGGATTCGCCTGCTAGTGAGAGCTCAGAGGAACAGCAACAGGATTTGGCAGGGAGACCAGACTCTGAAGCTGAGGATTTGGAACAGCTGCCAGACATGAATCCTGATGAGGAGGAGACTGGGATTTCACCTGTCTTGAGAAGAAGTCTCAAGAGGAAAGCTCAGTGGGAGTCATGCAGGGGCAGGAGATCACAAGAGAGGAAGCAGAAGTGCTGACTCAGGGAAGCCTGATTGGCTGCTGGTTCCCTTGAGCCATATATATTTAGCAGTCTGTGAATTGCTCAGATGCTGTTAGCAACTTTTGCTGACCACAGACCGTGTGCTATTTTGAATTCCCAACTTTTCCGAGTTCCAGTTTGCCCTTTTTTGTGCTTTCCTGCTTTGTTCCGTTAATTTCTTGTTTTGGTGTCCTTCATTCTTTTCATTTCTTTCCCTGTGTTTTCTTTTCAGTTATTACTCAGTTATTGTTAGAGGGGGGTACCTAGTTCAGTTCAGGGGATTTGATTCATTTACTATTTTCTTTGTGAGCCTTTTATTTTCCTTTGTGCAGCTTCGCTGCTACTTTCTGTTAACATACAGGGGGAGTGCTGAAGGGGTTGTAAATCCTGTTGGGTTAGCCGAGCTAACAGTTTTATGACAATGATTTGATCGTGGATGAGGGAGCTGATCTGGCATGTATAATTGAGACCTGGTTGGGGGAGGTGAGTGGTCCAGTGTGGGCTCAGTTTCTCCCACCAAGCTACTCTGTTGTGGAGCAGGCTAGGGGAAGTGGGAGTGGTGAGTGGCTTTGGTCCATAAGAATACCATCTCCCTGTGAGACAGTTGCCTTATATTGAGTGCATATTTTTGAGGCTGGGAACTAGGGATAGATTGGGTGTACCATCCACCCCGCTGTACCATCCACCCCGCTGCCCAACTGACTCCCAAACTGAGCTGACGGAACAGGTCTCAGAGTTGGTGTTGGAGTCACCCATACCTTTGGTGCTGGGGGACTTCAACATCCACTTTGGGGCTGGCTTGTCTGGTGCAGCTCAGGAGTTCATAGTAGCCATGACAACTATGGGCCTGTCCCAATTAGTTTCTGAACCAACTCATGTTGCCGGCCTCGCAGTCGATTTGGTCTTTTGTTCTGATCAGGGGGGTGTTCTGTGGGTGGGAGATCCATTAGTTTCCCCATTGTCATGGATGGACCACTACCAGGTTAAGGTTGGTTCACAGCCACAATCCACCCCAGCAGGTGTGGTAGACCTATTAGGATGGTCCATCCAAAAAAGCTGCTGGATCCAGCAGGATTCCAAAAAGTCTTGCAAGGATATTGTTGGAGGTGGCCTGGTTAATATCAAAAATACTTTGCAGAGGGAGGGTAGGGTGCCTCCTTGTCCAAAGGAGGCAGTGGTTAGACCACTTTTTAAGAAGCCTTCCCTGGACCCCTTAGCGATGTACTGTATCGTTACAGGCCAATCTCCCATGGTTGGACAAGGTAATTGAGGGTGGTGGCTGACCAGCTCCAGGCAGTTTTAGAGGAAACTGATAATGTAGACCCATTTCAAATTGGCTTTATTGCTAGCTATGGGGTTGAGGTGGCCTTGGTCAGCCTGATGGATGACCTTTATAAAGGAATTGACAGAGGGAGTATGACTCTGTGTGTTCTTTTGGATCTCTCGGCAGCGTTTGATACCATCGACCATGGTATCCTTCTTGATCGCCTGGGGGAGTTGGGGATAGGGGACACTGCTTTGCTGTGGTTCCGCTCCTATCTCTCAGGTAGATTCCAGATGGTGGAGCTTGGTGACAGCTGCTCCTCAAAACAGGAGCTGTTATATGGAGTCCCCCAGGGCTCCATTCTGTCACCAATGCTTTTTAATATCTACATGAAACCACTGGGTAAGTTCATCAGGAGATTTGGTGCTAAGTGTTATCAGTATGCTGATGACACCCAAATCTATTTCTCCTTTTCATCTTCATCATCAGGAAATGACACTTATTCTCTAAATGCCTGCCTATGGGCAGTAATGGGCTGGATAAGAGATAACAAATTGAAACTGAATCCAAGCAAGATGGAGGTGCTCATTGTGGGGGCTCAGAATCTGAGGGATGAGTTAGATCTTCCTATGCTGGATGGGGTTACACTCCCCTGGAAGGAGCAGGTGCGCAGCTTGGGGGTACTCCTTGACCCAGGCCTCACCCTGGTATCTCAGGCAGAGGCCATGGCCAGGAGTGCTTTCTATCAGCTCTGGCTGATTCGACAGCTGCACCCATTCCTTGAAGAGGATGACCTCAAAACAGTGGTGCATCAGCTGGTAACCTCCAGGCTTGACTATTGCAATGTGCTCTACATGGGGCTGCCTTTGAACGTAGTTCAGCAACTTCAATTAGTTCAAAATGCAGCACCCAGATTGGTCTCTGGGGCAACCCGGAGAGACCATATTATGCCTGTTTTGAAACAGCTACACTGGCTACCGATACGTTTCTGGGCAAAATACAAAATGCTGGTTATTACCTTTAACACCATGAACAGTTTAGGTCTGAGTTATCTTAGAGAGTGCTTTCTTCTACATGATCCCCACTGCACATTAAAATAATCTGAGGAATTCCGCCTCCAGTTACCGCCGGTTCGTCTGGTGGCAACTCAGAGGCAGGCCTTCTCTATAGCTGCCCCAGGGCTGTGGAATGCATTCCTGGCAGAAATCCGTAACCAGAATTCATTGCTGGCCTTCAGGAGAGCCTTAAAACCTATCGGTTTGGCCTGGCCTTCCAGGGTTTTTAATTTGGTGTAAATTGTTTTTAATTGCTGTAAATGTTCAGCCTGGTTCTCCAGGGCTTTTAACTGTTTAAATGTTTTAATTGTTAATTAGGTTTATGTTGTTTTTATAGTTTTGTTTTTAATTGTTAATTGATTTTATTTGTGTGTGTTTTTTAATTTAAACCGCCCTGAGCCATTTTTGGAAGGGCAGTATATAAATTGAATTATTATTAATATTTATTATTATTATTGCTTGTTTACACAGTCAGACAGGTGTTATTGACTGGTTTGTTTTATTCAGACATCGAGTCCTTCCCAAGGACCTGGGATGGCTGAATTTTATTGTCATTTGTTATAGATATCGTCGCAGAACATAGGCTGTTCCCAGTAAGCTGCTTTTTGTAATTGGCTGATGGTGATTTCTGTGGCCCCTATGGTATTGAGGTGCTCTTCAAGGTCTTTTGGAACTGCACCCAGGGCGCCAATTACCACTGGAATTATTTTGGTCTTTTTCTGCCACAGCCTTTCCATTTCAGTTTGTAGATCTTTGTATTTTGTTATTTTTTCTATTTCTTTTTCTTCTATTCTGCTATCCCCTGGTATTGCTTTGTCGATTATTTTGACTTGTTTTTCTTTCTTCTCGACTACAGTTATATCTGGTGTATTGTGTGGCAGATGTTTGTCTGTTTGTAGTCGGAAGTCCCATAATATTTTTACATCTTCATTTTCTTCAACTTTTTCAATTTTATGGTCCCACCAATCTTTGGCTACAGGTAGCTTGTATTTTTTGCAGATGTTCCAGTGTATCATCCCTGCTACTTTGTCATGCCTTTGTTTGTAGTCAGTCTGTGCGATCTTTCTACAACAGTTGATTAGGTGGTCCACGGTTTCATCTGCTTCTTTACAAAGGTGGCACTTGCTGTTTGTGGTGGATTTTTCGACTTTTGCTCTTATTCCATTTGTTCTTAGTGCCTGTTCTTGTGCAGCCAGTATTAAACCCTCAGTTTCTTTCTTCAAGTTGCCATTCTTAAGCCATTGCCAGGTCTTGGTGATGTCTGATTTTCCACTTATATTGTGCAAATATTGATTATTATTATTAATGATGATGATGTTTAAACAGCTGTCCATTTACCTACTAGTATCATCATCTAGCCCAATGGTTTTAAAAGTACGAATTGCAGCCCAGTTGTGTAATATTTGGCACTGGGAATTTTGTTAATTCATTTTTTCATCAGCAACCACTTTTTACAGGGTAAAGAGGAGGGCTATCAGCCTTGGTCCCATCCACTGATTTACTCCCATGCAAGTGGAGACAAAGACAAATTGTCCAGTTCATAGGCATGTGAACTACAACAGAGGTCTGGGCAAAGGCTTCTCTTTATTATGCACTTTATTATGCACTATATACACACTCAAAAATACAAGCAACGGATCCTTTCCCCTTTGTGTTGTGTTCAGGTATGTGGAATTATCTGTACAGTACACTGTGATTGTTGCCTTAATCATTACCCAGCCTCCAGATTCTCTCTTTCTCTTTTACTGGCCTAGGAGAACTGTGGCTCAAGCCTGCACAGTACTTGGTCAATAAACCAGTTAACTTACCAGCTGTTTTATAGCTGTTTCCCTCATAGACCCAAAGAAATCTCATGTTGATTTAACTTATTTAGAAACAACTCCATTTGTTGGACATCGGACCTAACTTCAGTCACTCATGCATTGGTAACATCTAGATTGGACTACTGCAATGCGCTCTACATGGGGCTGCACCTGAAGACTGTTCAGAAGCTTCAGTTGGGCCAGAATGCTGCTGCAAGGTTACTCATGGGCGCAAGTCGCTTCATGAGTATCACACCCATCCTGGTGCAGCTTCATTGGTTACCGGTCCACTTCCAGGCTAGATTCAAGGTGTTGGTCTTGACATTTAAAGCTCTTCACGGCTTGGGCCCAGGGTATCTGTTGGATCACATTCACCCATTTGAACTTTTTTCATCATCTCAGGGCCCTCCATTCATCATCTCAGGGCCTCCTCATGGCCCCACCACTAACAGATCTGGTTGGTGGGGACTAGAGACAGGACCTTTTTGGTTGTGGCCCCTCAGCTTTGGAATGCCCTCCCTGAAGAATGCCCTCCCTTTTAGCTTTTAAAAGAACTTCTAATTTGAAACTTAATACTGATTGTGGTTTTTAACCTGACTTTTAACTTATATTTACTTAATTTGGTTAATTTTATTACTTTTATTGTAAAACGTTATCTATTTTATTGTTGTGAGACATCCTGACCAGTAGTGTACTGGAGAGGTGGGGAATAAATATTTTAAATAAATAAAATAAATTTTATCTTTATCCTTTCCCTCCCTTTTCCCTTCTGACTCCACCCTCCACACACTCAAAGGGTCCCCACTAAGACAAACTTCTCAACAACAAAATAGAAAAGATTACTAAATAGAATACAACACCAACATCTATGTGGATGTTGGTAATAGTACACAGTTGTGGATGTTGGTAACAGTACACAGTGTGACCAGTAATGAAAGTTGGGCAACTTGCTATTGCACCCCAGCTGCTCATTCCCTTTTACTTTGTTCTTGGCTCATCTATGATAGCCAGCAACTGAAGTATATAAGATGTGGAGTTCTCATAGAACCTCTTTTCCAGGCTCTGTTTACATGGAGGAGGTGGTTATTTTTTTAATTAATATTATTTATTTATTTATTAAATTTCTAGACTGCTCAATCCAAAGGCTTTGGGCGATGTACAACAAGTTTAAAAACATAAAAACAAACACCATTTAAAACACATTGCTTAAAACAATATAAAAACAATTTTAAAACAATTCAGAACCATTTGAAACCAATTAAAATACTTTAAAACAATTTAAAGATCTTGGAAAGACAGGCCAAATAAGTAAGTTTTTAGGGCTCTCTTAAAGGCCAACAATGAGCCTAAATTACAGATATCTGCTGGGAGGACATTCCACAGGCCAGGAGCAGCTACAGAGAAGCCCCGGCTCTGAGTCACCACCAGACATACTGGTGGTAACTAAAGACAGATCTCTCCAGATGACCACAGCATGCAATGGGGATCATACAGAAGAAGGCACTCTCTAAGGTAGCCCAGACCCAAGCCGTTCATGGCTTTAACGGCAATAACCAGCACTTTGTATTTTGCCCAGAAACATACTGACAGCCAGTGCAACTGTTCTAGGTTACCAGCTGATGCACCACTGTTTTGAGATCATTCTCTTCAAGGAATGGACACAGCTCTCAAATCAGCCAAAGTTGATGGAAAGTGCTTCTGGCCATAGCCTCCACTTGAGATACCAGGGTGAGGTCTGGATCCAAAAGGACTCCCAAGGTTCCTTCTGGGGAGTGTAACCTCATCCAGCACAGGAAGATCTAACTCATTCCTCAAATTCTGATCCCCCACAATGAGCACCTCTGTCTTGCTTGGATTCAGCTTCAATTTGTTATCCTTCATCCAGCCCATTACTGCCTGTAGCAGGCATTCAGGGAGTGAATGCCATTTCCTGCTGCTGATGATGATGATAAGGAGAAATAGATTTGAGTGTCATCAGCATACTGATAACACCCAGCACTAAATGTCTTGACGACCTCACCCAGCAGTTTCATGTAGATGTTAAAAAGAATGGAGACCTGAGGGACTCCACATAATAGCTCCCATTTTGAACAGCAACCATCACCAAGCTCCACCATCTGGAATATGCCTGAGAGACTGAGGCCAACTTAATCCCATAGCTTGCTCTAAAGCCAATTTGAAATGGGTCTACATAATTGGTTTCCTCCAAAACTGCCTGGAGCTAGTCGGCCACCATCCTCTCAATCACCTTCCCCAACCATGGGAGATTGGATACTGGCCTATTACTATTCATCACTGAGGGACCTTGGGAAGGCTTCTTAAGAAGTAGTCTAATAATTCCCTCCTTCAAACAAGGAGGCATCCTACCCTCCCTCAGCGATGAGTTAATGATATTAACCAGGCCACCTCCAACAATCTCCCTGGTAGATAGAAGCAGCCAAGTCAGGCAAGGATCCAGTGTGAGAGCCCATTTCCACCATGCTGACTTCCACAAGTACTATGCTTTCCCAGCACTAGAGGGACCCCTTTAAGATAAATGGAATCCTGTTGAGCCTCAGTGTCACTTTGATATGTGTGCACAAAGCACTGCGAAGAATATACTTTTCCAGCACTTTCTCCATAGTGCTCATCTTCCAAGATGGCACTGGGGCTTAAGATGGCCCCATTTCTCTTAAAGATGCCCCATCAGTGCTGGGAACACCTCCCATTGGGGCCACCTAGAACTTGGTGGTCAGGACATGCCCCTTCTTATCATCATTGTTGCAAGCTAGCAGCAGTAGCCAGGGGTACACTGAATTCAATGTTACTGCCTCCACACAGCTAGTGTTCCCCAGAGATACTGTACTTGAGAAGTTTCAAGTTCTTTGGAATTGGGTAAAACATAAGCAGGTAATGCACATTGTTCATACAGAGAGTTTACTTTTCAGCTGGAAATTATCACTGTCTGTAAAACATAATTGCAAAACATAACTGTCTGTAGATCTCCTACTAGTTTCCACACTCCTTTAAAAAATTAGGTTGGTTCAACACTTCCTTTTAAAGCATGCTTATGTTTTCATTGCAACTTGGGCTTTACTTGGTTTTTCTTTAATGTTTAGGCAGAAATAATATCATTTTTGAACAGAGAGTTTTGGTATTTAAAATGAAAATCAGTCAACTATGGGGAAGAGTCATAATGTAAAATACAGCAATTAAGTCATACATAAGCAGGAGTAAACACAGAAACAATTTTTAAAAACACACACAATTATTTTAAATTTTTAGTCTCTTTCCATGAAAGGTGTGATTTAATGAAAGGCAACATTTTAAAATACATAATGGAATCCCTGGCCTTGAAATTCACCATAAATTAATATGTGGTAACACCATTTTTATTACATCCTAAGAATAATTGCTATCCCACAATAAAATCAGTAGTTGCCCAAAGATATAAACCAAACAGATCCAGCATAAATCTTCAGACCAACTTTTAAGTGCACAGGAATTTTCTCCCCACTATGTTTTTCCATTATGCTAGACTACATGTCTTACCCTACTAATTTGTAATATCCTCTCTTTGAAGGGTTACACAATGTCCCTGATCCTTACTGGTAACATTTTTTTTTAAAGTTGCATGATATTTTCCATTCGATTTGCACTGTGGAACAGTTCTATCACAGCAACACTTCCATAACCACAAAATTATTACTTTTGTTCCTGTTTCAGGCAAATAAAACATGTTCATAGGAATGCACAATTAGCATATGTATATTTTTGTCTTGTTACTCACATTCTCATAAAGGGCTTGAAGGGTCTCC
Source organism: Hemicordylus capensis (assembly GCF_027244095.1). Lineage (NCBI taxonomy): Eukaryota > Metazoa > Chordata > Lepidosauria > Squamata > Cordylidae > Hemicordylus > Hemicordylus capensis. The sequence continues at coordinate 385,000,584 of NC_069657.1, read as the reverse complement.
AAGTCAACCACAGAGTTGTCCAAGTTCACTACAGCTGTGAAAAAGACAACAAAAAGTGAAAAAGGATTACATGTCAAGATGATAATCCATCTGTGAAAGAAAGACTAAGCACAATAGTTTTTTATGACCCACTGGTTATACAGCTTAACAGCTTAACATTTATTAATGCCTTGGAAAAGTGCTGTGTTTAAGACTGTGGACAAGGAACCTGGTGAAGCCAGGTGTCAAATGTTAAGAAATGCATGGGTCCTTTCCACTCTGAGGCATACATAGGATCCCATGAGTACAGCAAAAGTCAAAGATCATAGCTAAGCTTTACATCAGAGTTTCATGGTACGACTAAAAGCATTATAGCAAAATTGTAAGTCTACTGCAGCCAGCCAGCCACCCACACACACCCCTACCTGTCACTGGTTGGGTTTCACTCTTAAACTGATTAATCCATAGATCAACTAGTGACCTTTGAGACACCTGACAAGGGTTAAATCTTCTGTGTGCTAAAGCCAAAGATTTAATACAGATATATAAAAATATGCTTTTTCAGTCTTGAATCAATATCTATGTAATGCCACAAATATGCACTACTATCCTTTTAGTATGAAAAAATGTAGTTCACCATTACACAAACAACAATTTCAAATCAATCTGACATTAAAAGAAAAGAAAGCATTAGTATGATTAACCAGGACACTGGGAGGAAATTTAAGACAATTCAACAATAGAAAAGATATCAGAATTTCATATTTATGTTACCAGGATTGAATGTAACTGAGAACTACTTTTTTAAAAGTCACAATGCTTGTAACTTTCAAAAAATCTTTTTATAACAAACTAAATTTTGTTTTTAATGCACCAAGCTTGCAAATGAAATAAGGAGTTTAAATAGCTGTGTCTTCCAGCAGACAGAATATTTCGGGAGGTGTGTGCATATATGTTCTTATCCATCCTGGCTGGTGCTAGAACAGGCTGTCCCTGTTTACAGGGCTCACTGTGCAAATGATTATCCATCTGTGTCAAGGAAAACCTAACTTAATCAGAATCTTGATTTGGGCAATGACTGACCTGTTCTCAAATTTACCATGTTTGGGCACAGCTGATCAAACTTGGTTGCAATTCAAATTCAGGCTTCCCTAAATGAGGCAGATTTTCCACATCCATTTCAGTTGGGTTTTAGGGTGTGTTGTGGGACTGGAAAGAAAGGGGACAGTGTGCCCTTGTTAAATGAACAGCAGTTCTTGATATCACTGGTCACCAGTATTTGCTGAGCCAACAGTGGGATTTGATGGGGATTTGGAGCACTCCTTTGCACTGGTTGCAATCCAAACTATCTGGATGTTCTCAAAACAGTTTTAAGTGTGTGAGTTGTACTAGAGTCCCTTCTGTTCTGTTACCAGTTCTTTTATGAAGCCAGTGAAAGATTTAGTGTGGCACGATAAATGTGCCATAGAATTCAACTGTGGTTTTTCCTTTTAAAACTGATCCAAAAAATAGTAGTTTTTATCCTGGATCAGTTCCTGTAGGTGTTATGTGTCAGAAGATGATTAAACTGAGACTGAATCTAGCTAATTGGGAAGTAGTTCGGGTTAGCAGCTCATGTGATATAGGGAAGAAGGGTTTGCCTCTCCTATGTGGATTCATGTAGCCATCTAATGGCACAGCAGGGAAATAATTTGCCTAGCAAGCAAGAGATTGCCGGTTCGAATCCCCGCTGGTGTTTCCTAGACTATGGGAAACACCTATATTGGGCAGCAGCGATATAGGAAGATGCTGAAAGGCATCATCTCATGCTGCATGGGATATGGCAATGGTAAACCCCTCCTGTATTCTACCAAAGAAAACGACATGGCTCTGTGGCTGCCAGGAGTCGACACCGACTTGACAGCACAATTTTACTTTATGTGGATTCACACTCTCTCTTAAATAACAGATTTAGAGCTTGAGCCAAAGGATTGGGTGACAGCTATGGCCTGGAGTGCTTCTTATCAGTTCATTCTAAAATACTGACAGTGTCCCATTTTGGAGGACAAAAGCTTCATTACTGTCGCTTGTGCTCCAGTCAACCCACAAAACAACTACCATGATGTGCTGTATGTAGGACTGCCCTGTCTCAAATGTACCATATTATACCACTGCAGGTTCTACAAAATACCACTGCTCAGCATTTGATACGTAATAATCAAAGAGCACATATTATTGCCTTTTCAGTTGCATGCTGTGATTGTTAGCTTCTGGGGAAAGTATGTTTATTCTTTTATTTGTATGTTTATTCCTTTCCTTTTTGAAGATCAGATTGGATAAAAATATATCTAAAGTCCAAACACATCAAAAGATACAGGCAGTTGCTTGCAAAGTTGTAAGCAGCATATTATCCAGAAAGGCCCTGTCACATATTATAATCTATACACGAAGTCCTGCATTAGGTTCCATCTGCCAAGCAAAGAAAAATTAGCAAAGGCACCTTCTCAGTTGTGCCATTTCAGCTCTGAAATTCCTTTGATAAGGAGGCCCACCAGAGCATAACCCATGTGAAGTCTCAAAGGTAAAAATCTTCCCCAGTGGAGTCAGACATTTGAAAATTGCTGGAAGTTTTATAATTATTTTGGATGCTGCTTTGTTATTTTATTCAGAGGATGATGCTTTTATTGAGTATTTTAAACATATTGCCATGTATGGCTTTTATTGTTTGTTTTTTGTAAATCACCCTCAGCTTCAGTTGAGATGGAAAGACAATTATTAAGTTCCAATACTTTTTTTTTTTTTTGCATTTTACTCCTTTCTACCATTTAACTTTTCCTTGTATTTTTATTTATTGTATCATGTCTACCTGGTAGCATAATATAACCTGGAGCAAAACCAATTTAGCATTTCAATTGGCAATCCATGACAGAATCCTGACATCAGATTACTCGATCCACTATAAATCAGTACCCTTCACTGTTGCTAAATGATTCTGTGTATACACCTCAAGATTAGAGACAATATAATTCATGCTCATTTGTTTCGCATTGCTGTAAAGCATTTAGTGATAAAATACAGTGTCTGGGATTCATCACATTTCCCCCTACAGGTTTGAAACATAATTTTAGTTACAGTATAATAAAAGAATATATAAATAAGGAAATGTTGATCCTGATTGCACCGAGCAGAGTCCAGTGCTTATGTAGAAACTAGAGGAAAGAATTTTAGCAGATGAAAAGAACATTCACTCATTTCAGAATGTACTAATTTCCTAAGACAATCAAGTTCATATTTGTTCTCCCTCTCACCTCTTTCTCTCTCTAATCTACCCAACTGCATGGAATATTTTAAAAGGCTACCTGGTTACAACTTATTGGTATGTTTATTCCTTTCCTTCCTTAAGATCAGATTGGATAAAAATATATCTAAAGTCCAAACACATTAAAGTAAAACTTAAACTATGAAAAGTAAGTTTAAACTCTCAACAATTCACCAAAACAAAACTTTCAAGATCTTTCACTTTATATCGCCAGCGCACTCACTTTGCCTTGGAATTTAAGTTCCATCTTGGCCCAGAAAACTGCTGCATGAACCAAAAGTTGTGTTTTGAGGGATGACCACGATTTCACACAGGCAAGACAATCAGGTAGTCAGGGGTTATTGTACTTTGAACCTGGGGATGAAACCCAGAATCTTGCATTTTTCATAAGGCTAATTTGCCAGCCTGATAACTCAGGATCCTGGGATAATGGAGAGGTGTAAGTACTCTACTCCCAACCATTCTAAGCCCCTGAATTTTTATACTCAGGAGACCCTGTGCCCCTCTATCCCCCTTCTTTTTACTTTGATCCAAAAATCCTATAATTGTGCTAAGCACCTAGAACCACAGACACTCTGCCAGAAAACATCCCTTGGACTACTTGCAGAATGTCTGACTTTATGGTCCCCTTTGCTCCTCAGTTGTTTCCAGCAGTCGGGCTGCTGGCGAACACAGTGCTCAATATTGCCCTGGAAACCCCCTGTACCTAGGAACACCTGCTTTTGAATTCACTCCTGCTCTTTGGACTAGACTTGTCTGCACTCCCTGGAAGTACACCTTTACTAAATGGTACAATGTCAGAGAATGTACACCTAGTAGTGTTTTCTACTAGGTACATTCAAAAAGTATGGGGTACATTCTTAGTCAAACCTTAGTCAAGGTAAAGTGTACTGTTGAGTTGATGTTGACTCCTGCTGACCACAAAGCCTCGTGGTTTTGTTTGGTAGAATACAGGAGGGTTTACCATTGCCATCTCCCATACAGTATGAAATGATGCCTTTCACATCATCTTATATAGCTGCTGCCCGATATAGGTGTTTCCCATAGTCTGGGAAGCATACCAGTGGGGATTCGAACTGGCAACCTCTGGCTTGCTAGTCAAGTCATTTTCCTGCTGCACCATTAGGTGGCTCTAATGGTGCATACTCCCTAGTGAATAGGTTTAGTATTGCAGCTGTCAACAATAGCCCCCTATAGTGGACAATTTATTAATCCAGCCTGCAGACTCTAACTTGATGGCCCAAGCAAAGCAAAGAATTCTGATGTTATATTGAAATAATTCTATATTGATGAAGCCTCAAAATAGCTATTCTTGTGAGCAACCATCATGAGTAGGACAGGCAAAAGCAGTTCATCTTCCAAGAACTTTTGGGCATAGTCTCAGTTCAGTCTCTCCCATTGTTGTGCCTCAGCAACTGATGCTCAGAGGTCTACTGCCTCTGAGCATGGAGGTTAATTTATCTGCCATGGCTAATTGCCTCCAATAATCAATCCCTCCATACACTTCTCTAATCCCCTTTAAACAGGATTTCCCCCCTAATGGATGACAGTAGTTATTACTGCTAAGAGTTAACTACTAACAAAAGTAGTTTAACTATGTAGTCTCAACGCTTTTCATAAAGTAGATGTAATTACCATTCACAATGGTTTTTCCCGTGATACTCTATGGATGCGAAAGCTCGGCTTTGAAGAAGCAAGATAGAAAAAGCATTGATGCTTTTGAACTTTGGTGCTGGAGAAGACCTTTGAGGATACCATGGACAGCCAGGAAAAGAAACAAATGGATCATAGAACAAATCAATCCAGAATTTTCATTGGAGGCACAAATGACCAGGATCAAACTATCATACTTCAGACACATTATGCCAAGATCCAGCTCCCTTGAGAAATCCATAATGCTGAGGAAAGTTGAAGGAAAGAGAAGAGGATGACCAGCAGCAAGGTGGGTGGACTCGATTACAACAGCTACGAATGCACCACTGAGAGACCTTAAAGGCCAAGTTGAAGACAGATCATCCTGGAGAGAATCTATCTATGTGGTCACCAAGAGTCAACACCAATTTGATGACACTTAATCAATCAGTCAATCAGTTACCATTCAGCTAACTATTATCTAATAGTTTAGTGAACCCACAGAGACTTTCAGTGATGGTTAGTAGATACTAACCATCATTGAATGTCTCTGTGGGTTCACCCTAAAAAACAGAAGGATTGAAACCTTGGAGCGATACCCACTCAAGTTAAAAAACATCCACCAGAGGTCAGCTTGCCAAGGACTGCCTCAAACCTGAACTGGCTCTGCTATAATATATGATATAAAATGGCAGAGAGCAACTTTACAGGAGATCTGGAAGCAATGGATCTATAGTAGTTGTAGCAGCAGTAGTATAGTTAAACAGAAATTAACAGAAGTCTAACTGCTGAATGTAACATCACGTGCAAACAGGAACTCATACAGCCCTCAACCCCAAATCTAGAACTAGTAGAATTGGAAAAGAACAGCAACAGAACTCAGCCAGAGAGGGAACAGCACAACAATCCAATTGGCACTAAAGCTCAGTTGCCTGAGAAGATGTAAAACATGTAGTGGACATAGCAATTTCTGAATGGTGTTTGATAAATCAATTGATGACTGGCATGGGAATTTCTCTCCCATGCCTTTATGTACATTATAATTCTTAGGACTTAAACCAAGATATATAAAGGATAACAACTAACACAACATTCATTATCACTATCAAAAAACCAAAAGATATCCACAGAACAGCTTTAGTAACTTTTGTAAATGTTGGGCCACAATATTTTATTTATTTATTCATTTAACGTATTTATATACCACCTGAAATCTGCATCTCTGGGCAGTGTATAGTAAAAACAATACAAATTAAGCAAAATTAAAATAATTAAAACATTAAAACCATTTAAAACACAACATTAAAATATTAAGATTATATATCTAATTAAAAAGCCTGGGTGAACAAATATGCCCTCAGTGCCTTTTTAAAACTTGTCAGAGATGGGGAGGCTCTTATTTCAGCAGGAAGCGCTTTCAAAAGTGCAGGAGCAGCAACAGAAAAGGTCTGTTCCCGAGTAGCCACCAGATGAGCCAGTGGCAACTGTAGACAAACTTTTCCAGATGATTTAAATGGGTGATGAGGCTCATGATGAAGAAGAGATTATCTTAAATACCCAGAGCCTAAACAGCTTAGGGCTTTATTGGTAATAATCAGCACCTTGTATTTTGCCCAGGAACTTATTGGCAACTTTTCTTGTTTGGTCCATCTCCAGTTACCACTGGTTCATCTGGTGGTGACTCAGAAGCAGGTCTTCTCTGTAGCTGCTCCTGGGATAGGGAATGCATTCCCGGCAGAAATCTGTAATTTGAGTTCATTATTGTCTTTCAGGAGAGCCCTTATAAGCTGTCTGTTTGGCCTGGCCTTCCAGGGTTTTTAAACTGCTGTAAACTGTTTTAAATTGTTTTAAATGTTTGCCCTGGTTTTCCAGGGTTTTTAGCTGTTTGAAAGTTTAATTGGTTTTATTCTGTTTTTATAGTTTTGATTTTAATTGTTAACTGGTTTTAATTGTTTTTATTCTGTTGTAAACCGCCCTGAGCCATTTTGGAAGGGCAGTATATAAATTGAATGAATGAATGAATGAATGAATGAATGAAAGGGAAGAGAGGTGACTGGTCATTGTGAACAAGTTGAGCATCCCTCTTGCCCTCTGTTCTATCACCCACCTGCCCAGTGGTGATAGAACTAGTCCATTCCTTTCTTTTCCTCTCACTTGCGAAATTTACTTAGAAATGGTTGACACCTGCTCATTTAATGAACTACAATCATGTGTATATGTACTTAACAACGCGGCTCCAGAGGGGAGCAAGCATCCCCTCAAACAAGTAGTTTGCACCCCACTTCTGTTTTAGACATCTAATATGTTTTAAATGTCTAATGCTTTAGACATCTAATATGTGGGACGCAGTACACTCACCCACCCATACATGTACTTTGCCCCCTCAGTTTTTTTGCTGGTGCCGCTACTGTTACTACACATAAATCCCACTGAACTAACTTTTTTTGAGTAAATATGCATATGATTGGGCAGTTAGATTAGATGAAGACTATTCTACTTCCTTCAACTCTGGAGCTGAAGTAGGGGAGAAGACTACAGAGTCTGTAAATAGATCCAATTAAAATTAAAAATCACACTCAAAGGGGATCTCAATCAACTGTACTGAAAAACTAAAAAGACATGAACAATAGATTAGTAGAACTGGAAGCTTATTGCCCAGGAGCGCTCTTTGGCCTTTTTTCTGAATCTCAGCTCACACAGAGACACTTCTGTCTCCATGCTTGCTGTTACTGACTTCAGTTTAACTGGGCTCCTCCCTCTGCAGTTAAACTCTGCTCACTCCACAGAACCACAGCAAGCAAAGCTCTGCAGCCAGCTGCTGGTCCCTGGGAGAACAGACTGGACAATCTTTACCAATCAGTCAGTCAGCTTTCACTGCAACTGATGTGTTGTTTGCATAATTGCCCCTATTTGGGCTTCAGAGGGCATTGTTTGATAGAGTTCTAGCCCCACTCTGCTCCCATGCAAGGAGAGGGAAAGGCAAAAAGGAGCCATCACCTCTGAAGAAAAACATGGGCATCCCAAATTTGTCTACTCAGTGGAACTCCAAGTGCTGGCACTCCAGACAAATTATTATCTATCCAATGGCAAGGCTAACTGATTCAAAAGGTGTCAGGTGAGGTTGTTGGAGTGAGTAAATAATAAATTATGGTAGTAAGAAAACAGAGAACCAAATTATCTCTAACATTCATAAGTGGGGGTGGGGGGGAGGAAACACGTTCTTAATACAATTCTGAAAAATTGTGCTTGCATAAACTTGTCTGTTTTAGTGGACAGATAATACACAGTGCTCTTACATTCTTTTAGGACTCTGCCTTGCTACCCCCCTTTCTAAAAAAATGCTAACTTTGGTATGCAAGAAATATGGCATAGCTTCTGTTGTAAATTTTCAAGTTTGTTAAGATTACTCAAGAATTAGCTAGAGAGCAATAGAACACTTTTGTTTGAATGCTTGCATGAGATAAGAAAATGTCTGGCAAACACAATGGTGCCAGGCCTGTGTACTTTCAACAGTACAGGCATACAGGAAAGTGCATATGTTTATGAAAGATGCTTCTAAGTTACGTACTAAGGACATCAAGGAAATGGCTGGTGGCATTTATGAGAATAAGTTTAACTTTCTAGAAGCATCAACAATTAAACTTTTATTTCTACATATATATATAGTCCTAAATTGATATTTAACTCAGTGCTGAGGGGGTATTGGGATTGTGCTAGCCTGTCCCCCAGCCTTCAGTGTGCCCTCTTGATGTCCATGCAATTAGGTTTGTATAGAGGCTTACCAATGTAGAGTGTGCCAGCCTAATTCAGAAAAAGTAAAGATAAATGGAGGCAGATGTTAAATGTCCATGCAAAGTAGAAAAACATTTTTAAAAGATATTATCAAGTTTATTTTTTTAAGGTTATAGCTTTATATGTGCACACATCCCATTGCACTCCCTGGATAGGAAACACTTCCTGATAGTCTAAATAGATTGCCATTACTTTTTCCTCTGTCTATCAAATACCCATGCTTTTAGCACTGTTGATGGGCAGGTGATGAGAGCACTGCTTTTTAAAAAAATCCCCACCCACCCAACCCCAGAATTAAATTGACCCCTCATGTGCTCTTCCTCTACTTTTTGAAAGCCTGGTCTAAATTTAGGGTACAAAAAGTCAACATAGTTATGGCTTGAGGCTTTGGGCACACGATTCACAATTCATGTGCTATAGAGATTAGCTTGCAATTGACCAGCTACAGAAAGACATACAGCTTAGTGCAGTTTTGGATATGGAAGATTCCTTCCATGGCATTTGAATTATACTGCTCCACTTCACAGCATTATGATGAAAACCAACTATATGCAAAGAAAGGAACTGCCCAAATACATTTGAACTACATGTGAGCTTTCCAACTACCACATTTGCACATAATGGGAAACTGGATTTAAACAAGGCAGAGGTTGGATTTCTTGTATGTCCAAATGCATGGAACCCATGTCTCGTTCAAGAAGTGACCTGAGGTTCCCCCCCCCCCAAAAAAAACTCCAGTCTGAACACTCGGATTGTTATGAGTTTTGCTGCTCCTACTTGAGGTTTGAGTTTGTGGTTGTTACATCTGAATGCTGAACTTGAGGCAGCTTTCTCCGAGAGCAGAGTTGAAGGGAGGAAGCTCCTCCTTCTCTCCATTCTGATTGGCTGCCATGGCTGTGCTTCTTGTGATGGAGGAACCCCGACAGCCAGTTACAACATAGCCAGTCCCCCCTCGTCTCTGCAGTCTCCCTGACCCGGATTGCAATTCAGGTCCTGGAGGTTATGTGCAAATGTGGACAGATTAACATGCCGGCAGGGTGGGGGGCAATTACATGTTACGTGTGAATGCAGCCAGTGTAAGGCAACAGCAAAAGAACTACACATGGGAAAGTATAAAACTGAGATTGAATCTTAATTTGAAAAAGACTTCTCATAATGAAGGTACATTTAAATCTTGATGGTATTATGACTACCATTTCATTTCTTTCTTTTTTTAAAAAAATTTGTTACTGTACTTTTTGACCACTGGTCCACCAAGGTCTGCAGCAAACAATATTTTTAAAGACACAACAGGAAAAGATAAATACAATTAAAATCAATTACATATTTAAAGATTAGCCAACAGAGTAAGAAATGTTGCTAGCACTGATCTCTAGTCTTTTGTAGGGATATGAGACTTAAGGTTTTTGGCATTTTTTTTAACATAACAATGAACAAGATACAGTCTTTGCCCTTCAAACACGAGCATAGACCTCCCACGTGGAATGTGAGGAGGGGTTGGTGGGAAGGAATGCCACATGCAGAAATCACATGCACAAGGGGAGGAGAAGGGAAAATTTTGGTGAGGTACTAGGCCATGCCCATGGTGTGCTAGCTCACAACAATAATGTTATACTGATATAGGTTTTAAATCAAATGCTATAAAATAAGAGGTATTTTTAGTATAAACATTTCCAATGCAGGCATCTTGAATAAACAAGCTTATATACATTCAAAGACATAAGTTACTGATTAAATCAGCCCAAACTTCATACACCTATGTAGTTTGTTTATAAAATTTGTGCAAGTTAAATTCTTAGAGAACAAATACATTTTGTTTGAGTCAGTGTGTCGCCTTCTTGTCTGGGGAGAAGGGAAAAAATGAGACTAACGCTGTAATCCTTTCAGAATAAAATGTTTAAATGCAAACATGATTACCATTGTAGACTGTTTAATCTAGAGAGATTATATTGCAGTTCTATTTTTGAGAGGTTTTGTTGATATGACCATACAGAGTCCTTCATTGCTTATCTTAATTATTTAGATAAGATTTATTTCAGTTTGGCAAGTGATAAAAACAAGGGTGAAGAATATAGGTGGGTCTCAAAAAAGAATGGCACATATTCCCTCTTTCTCTCTCTTTACAGCAAATTGCTTAGATGGGCATTATTCTACTAAACCTGCCCCTTGATGGGGCTTCTGCACTATCTCAGTGTACTCAGATTTTTGACAGGGAAAAACTTACAGCCAAGGCACATTTAATATCTTTTCAAGGCAGAGAAATTTCATCTCATCCAATTCAGTATTTGAAGAAGGGAAGATCTTTCCTGCTATAGTGAGACTAAGATTGATGTACATTTGTGGATTTAATTTGTTTCTATACCACCTTTAAAAGCATTTTTTTAAACCCAAATGTAACAGTCTGGATAAAGAAGCTTTAGAATCTAATAGTCAATGAAATATCACAAATGAAGCAAGAATACATTGTGATCATTTTAAGCTCTTTAAATTTTTTGAGCAGAAATGTTGCTTTGGCTGTGTTTAGATGTACTCCTTTCAAAATTTTGAAATTTATTTGACTGTCTACACTAGGGATTCAAAGTGCCTCATGCCCACAGGGACTTTGGTAAATACCCCTTTTGGTGGAAAGTCCCTGCACCTCTTCAAAGGTTGTGGCCCTCTGGAGCAAAGTCCTATAAGGATCTAGGTAGCGCCACTGAAAATATACAAGGTTCTAATTAAATAAAAAAGATAAGACTGAACAACTAGCATAACCATTCAGCCTTGTTTTCTGATGGTGTTGCTAAACCTAAATTCCAGCCTTTTGAAAAACAGAGCCAGAGGCACCCCTTGGACCAACTTATGGTTGCAAGTCCGGTCTCCCACACCCCCTGTACCCCCCGCCCGCAATTTTCTCAAAATGTCCATGGAGGTGGCTATGGTGCACTGCCAGCACATGCTGCACTGGGCAGCCTAATTTGCATGCCACTGTGCTGCATGGGTGGCCGTATAGAGGACCCACAGTGTGTTTTTCCCCCTGGCATGGGCCAGGTGAAAACTTGGAGATCTCCTCCTGCACACTACCACTTCTGCGCCATAGGAAGCTCTCCCAGGTACACACACAGACAGGCTGGTGATCCTCCCCCCACCCAATGATCATCTGTTTCGGATTGAGGTGGACTGGCTGAGGTAGAGCTCTGTGCGCATGAGCTCCTCTCCCTCCCTCTCTCTCTCTGTGCCTGTCTCCCTGACTGCCAGGCACAAAGGGAAGCTAAAATTCTCCAGCTCATGGGCAACCAAGCTACTCACTAGTCATGGGGCTGAGCTTCAAATGGGCAGCATGGTGAGCACTGCCCAGTGTACATGTGCACCCACCACCACTGTTGTGGCCCCTCTGTGCTGGCCTGGTGCCTCAAGAGTCCTCATTTTGCATTCTTCAAGGGACCATTCGCTTCTGCTGTTGCTCTCTATTCTAGCCAGGGTGTGTGTGTAACCATGGGGTTGTGTTGTGTTTTTTATACTTGCACTAATATCTTCCAGTGGGTTTTGTTTGCTCAAGAACACTGTGTGAATCCATTGGGGGTTGTTTTGTCTTTTTTACATGTGCATTAATGCTACATTTGGTTGGTAAATGGTCAAAAGGTGAATTTGTTAGTTTTTACCTGAAAGCATGCAACTAGAAACATCGGAAGGTGCTGTGCAGGTAATGCACAGGGAGAACTCTTTTTAACTTTGAGACAGAAGAAGAATTGGAGATTCCTGGGGAAAGAAATATGTTGGATGGGAATATGTTAAGTTATATTGAAATGTTTCTGCTAATGCATTTCTGCATAAAGAGTCTTGTTTACAAGAGTCTTGTTTACATCTTTACATTATTGCAAGTTCAGCTGCTTAAATACTGGATCCTTTAGAGACAGAGGGGGCGAGTAGGGAAAGAAATATGTAGGGTGGGAATATGTTAAGTTGTTGTTGTTATTATTTCTTGTTTACACAGTCAGACAGGTGTTATTGACTGGTTTGTTTTATCCAGACATTGAGTCCTTCCCAAGGACCTGGGATGCCAGAATTTTATTGTCAATGGTTATAGAGATCGTCGCAGAATGTAGGCTGTTCCCAGTAAAGCTGCTTTTTGTAATTGGCTGATGGTGATTTCTGTGGCCCTTCTTCTTCTTCTTCTTATTATTATTATTATTATTATTATTATTATTTTACATTTAAATCCTGCTCTTCCTCCAAGGAGCCCAGAGAAGTGTACTACATGCTTGAGTTTATCTTTCACAACAACCCTGTGAAGCAGGCTAGGCTGAGAGAGAAGTGACTGGCCCATAGTCACCCAGCTAGTATGATGGCTGAATGGGGATTTGAACTCGGGTCTCCCCGGTCCTAGTCCAGCACTCTAACAACTAATGTTTCTGGATGTATATTTGCATATACTTGTTTTACATCCTCACATTATATTATATTATTATTATTGTATTAATAATAATAATAATAATTCAATTTCTATACCGCCCTTCCAAAAATGGCTCAGGGCAGTTTACACAGAAAAATATTAAATAAATAAGATGGACATTCTTGTTAGTTCAGTTGCTCTTTGTGCCCTCAAGAACCCATGTGAACACTGTGCATGTGTCACAGTGTGTGTGTCTGTGTGTAGGGGGATGATGCTTATTTTGCAGTGGCAGGGGGATAAAGTCCTTTAGGTCCAGGCTCCAAAATGACTAGGTGTACCTCTGCAAAGAGCTACCAATGCACAGTGTGTATAGCATCTGACCTCACTACTGCAGTAAACAGGAAAGATACTACATTAAAGAATACCATATGCAAATAAATGGCTGATCTACCATGGACCATGGGCTAGTTCTGCAGCACATGGCGGAGAAATATACTAGCAAGCCCCAAGCCTCCCTATATTCGGCCTTCATAGATTTTAAAATTTGCATTTGACCTCACTTCCAGAGAAAATTTATGGAGGAAGTTAGAGGCCTCCTCAATTGATAAGCAACTGTTTCTCCTTATCAGGAGGCTGTATGATAATACATGCTTGTGAGTCCACTGCAACCCATATGGCCACGTATCCAGTTCTGTTCCTATATGTAATGGAGTTAAGCAAGGATGTATACTTGCACCCACATTGTTCAATCTGTATTTTTATTCCTTAATTAATTATGGACAAATCGGAATTTGACCCTCCAAGATTGGCAGACAGGCATGTATCAATACTTCTCTACACCGACAATACTGTCATTTTATCACAGACTTCAGTTGGGTTAAGGAGAGCATTCAAGGCTCTTACTCACTACTATGCAGACAATCACCTAACAATTAACTACCAGAAAACCAAGCTCCTGGTCTTTGCTAAAAGAGCCAGGATCTCAAAGTGGACTTTTTCTGGTAACAATCTTGAACAGGGTAAATGCATTAAATATCTGGATGTGGTTTTTCACACTTCTGGGGGAAAGAAGGCCCATACTGAATATGCAGCTCTCTCAGCACAAAGAAGTATGGCTGGTATTCTGAAGTACTTCTGTACTAGAAGAGGATATTATGATCCTGCAGCCATCAAACTGTTTAAGGCCACATCTCTATCATAGCTTTTCCATGAAGCACAGTTGGGTCCCCATGCCAACTGTTTCCTGTTAGAGACTATCCAATCAAAATTTTTGAGATCAGTTTTGCAGGTGGCTAGGTGTCCCCCCAATGTAACCCTGCATTTGGAAGCAAGGTTGCAGACAGTGGAATTTTGTGCCTGGACTCTTGGCCTTAGTTACTGGCTACAAATTAATCCCCCCCCCCGAAGGACTGGCCCCTCTAACACTGATAGACAGTTTTCAGTCATCTCTTTCACCTGAAATCTTGAGGCCTTTGTGCTATAGAGGGGCCAGAAATATGTTGAAACAGCATATATTGGATGCAGCACATATTAGATGCAGCACATCAACAAGATCTTGAGCTAGTCTCTGAGCAGATTAAGTCATGAAGATTGACTCACTGTTTGTGCCCAGCTGAATATTTCTTTACACTAGAAGTACCTAAACACCAAAGACTGTTCTCTATGGCCAGATTTAATTTTATTTAATTTATATACCCTCCGACTCCAAAGGCTCCCATCGGCACTTCTATGCTCCCATTGGCACTTCCGGAGGGCTGGTTTAATAAAGTGCCATACAATGGACATGTCTGCCCCTGTAATGCAGGGAAGGTAGAGACAGTAGGATGTGTGTTGTTGTGGAATGGAAAATTCCTAGCTGGGGAAGATTGCTGAGTTATTTATCTATCAAGGACAGATGAGGCTGGGGACGTGCTGCAAACCTTATTAGCATAGGTGTCGAATGATAGGTTCTTTCAAACTGTAACTGTTCTGTTTCTTGGAATGTGGAAGCGTCTTCTGTTAATTAGTTATCTGTCTGCTGAGAAACCGAAACTTAAGGCAAAGTCCAGCCTTAAGGCAAATACATGCACAAATGTAATAAACTAATTGGTCCCTCGGGCTGAATGTTGATGCCCAACTGTGTAGTTATGCCAAAGTATAAAACTTGTGACCCAGGCAGCTGCGCGCGTCTCTCTGACTAGCTGTTAAGCTCAGAGAGGGGCCACCAGCGCTGGGTCAAAATAAATGGTGGTTTTGCTTCTTTCAATCATCCTTGTTTGGTTTGTGGTAACTGGGCCTCCCAGGTAACATTGTTATGCTGCAGTTTCTACAACCAACTTTGCAGAAAACTAGTTAATCCATTTCCCTCACTGTTGCTAGGTGGTAGTAGTAGTAGTAGTAGTAGTAGTAGTAGTAGTACTTTTATTGCAGCCATAGGCCAAACAGAAGCAGAAGTGACTATAAGACAGCCATTCAGAATTACAATAAATAGAGTAAATATAAAAGTACATATACAAATAAAACTAAAACTACCATAAAATCAAACCTATAAAAGACCATGGCAGGATGTCTGTCTCATCGCCCCATAAATAAATTTGGCTACTACTTTGGTGACTTCATCGTTCGTATCAGCTAAACAACAGTTAAGATAAAAGGAATCATGCCTACCAGGAAATTGCTCTAGTAATGGATGCAGTAATTCACTCCTCGAGTCACGATAGAGGGAGCAATATAGTAGAATATGAGTGACTGTTTCCAAGCTGCCCTCCCCACATTGACACAACCCCGAAACAGGGGGTTCTTTAGAGAACCTCTTTTGAAGCAAAGCCGAAGGAAGTACATTCAGCCTAGCCATAGCAAAGGCTGACCTGAATTTAACAAAGTGAAGAGTGGTTAGATATCTAGCAGCCTGTTTCCCAGCTGGAAGAGAAATGCCAAGGTATAAAGGGGAACAACATCTATTACAAAGATCAACTAGACGTTGGTACTCAATGTCCTTTAGACGCTGAATGACAATAGCCTTCACCTTTGCAAATCCCAAGGAAAAAATGTAAGAGGGAGAAAGCCCCATGCCCAACAATTTATTGGTGATAACAGACAACCATGGGTTAGGGAAGGTATCTCTCCACATATATTGAACATATGAAGGTCCTTGAGGGTCCAAACAGAGTTTAAGCCAGCGTATTGCTAGGTCACTTTTGCTAGGTCATTCAAAAGAATTTTGTGTCTTTTTAAGAACATAAGAACATAAGAACAGCCCTGCTGGATCAGGCCCAAGGCCCATCTAGTCCAGCATCCTGTTTTGCACAGTGGCCCACCAGATGCCATTGGGAGCCTACAGTCAGGAGTTGAGGGCATGCCCTCTCACCTGCCGTTACTCCCCTGCAACTGGTACTCAGAGGCACCCTGCCCTTGAGGCAGGAGGTGGCCTACAGCCCTCCGACTAGTAGCCATTGATAGACCTCTGCTCCATGAAGTCATCCAAACCGCTCTTAAAGCCATCCAGGTTGTTGGCTGTCACCACATCTTGTGGCAGAGCGTTCCACAAGTGGATCACGCGTTGTGTGAAAAAGTACTTCCGTTTGTTGGTCCTAGACCTTCTGACAATCAATTTCATGGAGTGACCCCTGGTTCTAGTGTTGTGTGAGAGGGAAAAGAATCTCTCTCTCTCCACTTTCTCCACACCATGCATGATTTTATAGACCTCTATCATGTCTCCCTGCAGTCGTCTTTTTTCTAAACTAAAAAGCCCCAGGTGTTGTAGTCTTGCCTCATAGGAAAGGTGCTCTAGTCCCCTGATCATCTTGGTTGCCCTTTTCTGTACCTTCTCCAGTTCTACAATGTCCTTTTTAAGATGTGGTGACCAGAACTGTACGCAGTACTCCAAGTGTGGTCGCACCATAGTTTTGTATAAGGGGACATTTTTACATTATCAGATAAGCAAGCAGCAGTTGGGATGGTTTTTGGTGAGCATCCTTGGGTATTTTCAGTAAGGGAGGGGAAACAGGCCCTTAATAGCTTTGTGGCAACTGGGATTCTTTCCTTCTTGGGCGGTGCTGCTCACCTTAAAGCTGAATGGCTTTCTGTGGGAAGGGGTGAAGCTGCTGAATTACCCTGCACCTTAGGTGTTAGTGAAGAGGAAGCAGGGAGCTGATGCATTCTGATCCATTTTTTTTGAGTTACAGTGTGATCGCACAAACTTGTTTGAGGAAAGGATGCAGTGTCTGACCTCCTGTATACTTTAATTGGAGCAAAGACCCTCTGCAGTTAGGTAAGGTGTTAATGTTGTAATCAATAAAGTTGATTACCCACATTTATGTTGTCAGAATATTATTGCCTCATATTTTCCTTCGGTGTAGGGGCAAAGTGCATGATTCATTTTATTACATTATTCTAACTCAGAGATACTACATAGAAGTGTTGCTAGCACAGCTGTACCCAACTTGTCCATTAATTTCTACTTAAGTCTTGTAACAGGGCTGCATGCATACCAAAGTGACTGAGAGCAGACTTGGGTTTCCAAGAGTGCAGAGGGAGGTTTGAGGAGCACATCAATTTGGGGAGAGAAGAGAGAAAAGACACTTCAGTGGAGGTGAGGGGGGGCGGGCGGGAAAGAAAATATATTTTGAAGGTAAGTATGGTGAGGGAGAATTCAGTAAAACTGCAGGGGAGAAGGACTCCTCAAATGCTTAGGATGGGAGCTGCACCCCTGAGGGTTTTCTACATTTTAAACTGTACATCATGTTGAATGAGCAAAATAAAAATACAGAGTATTTCCTTAATGATAAAATTCACTGAACACCATGTGAAAAGATCTCAAAAGAAATGGTTTGGTTGCATGACCAAACCATTTCCTGTTTGATTTGCTCAGTGTCACAAATGAGACTACTAGATTATTGCTACATAAAGGCAATAATCTGTTTGGGGCATTTGTGATATTTAGAAATACAGCTTCTTCCCTTTTCATATGTAGGCTTTACTCTTTTAACAGCATATGAACCAGAAAATAGCTTTGGAATCAGAGAGATGATAAGGCATGACTCCAGTTCTACAAGCGTTATGGCAGAGTGCTCCTTTGTGGGCACTGTCAGCACCATGTCAAAACTTCGGAGAAAGAATGTTAAACCTGCACTTTAGTTCCATTCCCAAGTATGCTTAAGGCTGGAATCAAGACTGTAACTTTTCACTGAGCTGTAAGTGATTATAATGAGACAAAAGAAATAAATGTGTGCATCATAGACACATAGACATAGGTTTTTGAAAGCACTACAAAATGAGTACTGTACGTGCGTCACAATCAACAATGACATTTGCAAGTTACTGAAAAACTCACCAGACCAAACAACTCCAGTCTGTAGTGGAGTGATTGCTCAGTTAAAAAGCTGCAGCCTCTGATTGAGCAAAAGGAAGTTTCATTAACTTCAGCCAACCCAGAGTCTGACTTTTAGCAATACACTAAATAATATCCGATGCCTTCATGAGGCATGTTTACCAATCATTACCTAATACAGTTGACATTACAAGAGCCATGAAGCTGCTCCTGCTTGATTTATCTTCTGGTAACTTTTAATAACAGAAAAATTGACATGACATCATCATAGATTGAATTTGCAGCATATCACTGGCTTTTGGAGGTGGCAAAATGGAAAGCATGACGACACCACATGTTGTGTAATACTATATACTGAGAAGAGGGGAGAAAAAGACAGGGAGAGACAGCTGCTCTGTCTTTCTAATGTCTATTTCTGCCATTAGATTCTCTACTCTTTTCTAGGTAGTTAAGGTCTAAAAATAGCACAGTGGGGAAATGCTTGACTAACAAGCAGAAGGTTGCCAGTTTGAATACCCGCGGGTATTTTTCCCAGACTATGGGAAACACTTATATTGGGCAACAGCGATATAGGAAGATTCTGAAAGGCATCATCCCATACTGCATGAGAGAAGGCAATGGTAAACCCCTCCTACATTCTACCAAAGAAAACCGCAGGGCTCTGTGGGAGCCAGGAGTCAAAATTGATTTGATGGCACACTTTATGTTTAAGGTCTTTAAAAAAAATGACACTTATTTTTTCCACTCTAAAGCCCTGTATCAATTACAGATTTCACTGAATATAGTGAAATACAGATTTTTTTGTTTTCACTCTAAAGCCCTGTACCAATTACAGATTTCACTGAAATCTGTAATAATCCTAACATAGCTGGAGGTAATACAAATTACCCAGTAATTCTCCAGCTCAGAATGTAAAATGAGACTCTCTACATGCATGGTCAGTGTACAGCTGACTGGGCAGTCTTGAAGGCATACTGTATATGCAAAAAGTAATTTAGTGTTATTTCTTTAGTCTTGATGAAACGCTAATTGAACCCAGCAAAATTGTGGGAATTACCAAGCTAGTTGCTGTGTAAATAAGAGTTCTTTAATGTTAACCTCTTGTTCTGGGTAACACTCTTTGCTATGAAGTACAGACTACCAGATCAAATGGACTTTTGTTTGATATCTTCTCTATACTTGGATCAATTCTATTAATAGTTTCTGGCTAAGACGATGGAAAACACAGCAGCGATATAGGAAGATGCTGAAAGGCATCATCTCATACTGTGCATGAGGAGGAAATGGTAAACCCCTCTTGTATTCTGCCAAAGACAACCACAGGGCTCTGCAGTCACCAGGAGTCAACACTGACTTGATGGCACACTTTACCTTTACTTTAATTCGCAAGTAGTTGGCTTTCCCATTCACATGAAAAACCCTCCATTCTTCCTGGGTCAGCCTCCTTTGGCTTGGGGTGGAGGGAAGTAAATTGAATGTGTTAGTGGCTTTCTGCCATGACAGATACTGATAACTACAGTTACCAGAGGCAATGTAATAATGGATGTGCACATGCATCATCAGTATGCATGTACCAGTTACATGAGATAGGAGACAGAAACAACCTTTTTTCAAATTATTTTTGAGAAAGCTCATATGAGAGCTACGCTGAATTGAGCCAAGGAGAATTTGCCTACACTACTAGCAATGTTTACTGAGAATATATACTATATTTAGGGCTCAAGATATACTTGAATAAAAGCATGAATGAATATTGTTAAGCAATTTCATGTGCCCAGCTATGGAAGGTTTAACTGTATTTTTCTTGAATAACAATGAACTATTGCCCATACTGCAGATTTCATGCACTTAGAGATGGATGGAAAAGCTGTATCCACTGTAAGACTGCAGTCATAAAGTATGTAAATAGTTTAACCAAAAAAAAGTGCCAGTACTATATTTTCCTACAAACAAATATAGTGTCAAATCAGAAGACACAATGAAGACAACATAATGATATTGTCCAGATGGATCAGTAATGATAATAGTAATAGTTCAGTAAGGAAACAGTGTTTCACAAAATAGGCACAGTTGCATGCAAGTTAACACAGTATTTAATACTATTTTTCCCAGGTATCTATTCTTAACTTTAATAAAAGATCATTTTGAGTTGACATCCATTTCTTTATGGGAGAGAGAAACTGGCCCTATCCATTCCCAACACAGTACACCTCCAGTGACCGTTGGTGGTATCTTATATTTCTTTTTAGATTGTGAGCCCTTTGGAAATAGGGATCCATCTTATTTATTTATTTATTTATTTATTTAACTGCTTTGGAAACTTTTGTTGAAAAGTGATATATAAATATTTGTTGTTAATTGTAAAGTTTTGCTGGTGTGATATTCATTACCATTTTATTATTTTCATTTAAGCGGAATACAAGGTGCAGGTTATTCCCAATAAAGCCCTCAACAGCTTGGGTCCAGGGTACTTAAGAGAGTGCCTTAAATTATCTGTCATGAACCCTGTCACCTATTAAGATATCTGGAGAGGTCCAGTTACAGTTGCCACCGGCTCATTTGGCGGTGACTTGGGACTGGGTCTTCTCTATGGCTGCCCCAGGGCTTTGGAATATGCTCCTTGTCAAAATAAGCACATCTTGTTCTCTGTTTGCTTTTAGGAAGACCCTCAAGACACACCTGTTTTCCCAGGCTTTTAACTGAAATTAATTTTAAACTGTTTAATTTTTTTTATCCCATGAGATTGTTTTAACTTTTTATTCTGTGACATTGTATTATTTTTACTTTCTTTTATATTTGTCATGTTTTAAATTGTGTATACCACCTAGAGATGCACATATCAGGCCATATATAAATATGATGAATACATAAAAAAATTAAAAGGGGCTTCAATTACATCTGGTTCTTCAAACACATTATGACTATCATATAACTCAATATACAAAGTATTAATTTGTAATGATAAATTATAGGGTCACAATAGCAGCCCTAGGGTGAGACAGATTGCATGCCACCATTATAACCTGAAATCAGGGGGCAGTAGTTGCTATGGCTATAGTGAGAAAATGGCTCTAGAGATTGATTTTGAAACTTGGCAATGTAGGCATGGTGGATTTGAGGATGATCCAAGCTGATTTTGAGGTAGAAAGGATAAGGATTTGCTTATTTATAACAGTTTAAAGTTTAGAGGCAGAGGAGGCCATACGTCTATCCCTAGCACAAGAGTGCGCTATGCGTTGGCTGTCCATGAGTTTCATGCATTTAGGGTTGACACAGGGCTGGAGAACCTATGGCCCATTCCAGTTGAGCACATAATGCACTATAGCACACATTTACATGGGAGGGGCTTGGCCATGGGGTCCATTGGGGGTAGGTTGGCAGCACTGGCTTTCCAGGCAAAAATGAAGGGGTTTGGGGACTCCACGGCTGACTTCTGGGTGCGCAGAATGCTCGAGGGATGGGCGTGAGAACACCCCGCTCAACCAGATACGAGGGTCCCGCTGGCGCCAACAACCCTGCAACAGGTGCTCCCACTTTTTAACGATATTTGTTTTTCCAATTTTGAGGTACGGTTGCTTAGGGCTTCCTGCCTTGTGGCCTTCTTCAGTGCGCTGCAAATCAGTGAGCTGGTCGCCTCCTCCAGGTCTGATATGTCGGTGTGGGCCCTGCAGTGCGGGGATGCCCGGGTGGAGAGGGACAAGGTGGTGTTGTGCCTGAGGTGGGCTAAGACCGACCAGAAGGGCAAGGGAGCCACCATCACCCTGGCAGAGGGGACTGATGAGGGCCTGTGCCCGGTGCAGGCCATGAAGGATTACATAGCAGTGCGTGGGGAGGGAGAAGGCCAGTTGTTCCGTCATATGGACGCTACGCCCTTGACATGCTTCCAGTTCTGGGCTCTGGTTAAGGAGGCTTTGAGGAGAGCAGGCCTGGACCTGCGGGTTTATGGCACCCACTCCTTTCGGATAGGGGCAGCATCTTCAGTGGCAGCAGCGGGGCTGCCTGAAAAGCGGATCTGGGACTTAGGGAGGTGGTGTTCATCCGCATGTCGCTGCTACATATGCCTGCTGCCGAAGTGATGGCCCACAGAAGTAACACCCAATTTTCTCTTACAGATGGTCAGGCACCTCCTTTCCCTTTGCAGATACTCATCTATGGGCACAGCTATGTGTTCTGGGCTAGTCGGCGAGCTCGGCAGACCAGCTTGGGTACCCAGTTGGGCCTGGCAAGAGCGGCGGAAGTGGAGTGGATGGGGCACCAAGGAATGCTGTGGAACCTTTTCCTCCCTCTTCTAGATGAGTACATCGCTGCAAAGGGGGCACCGCACATCTTGGTTGTACACCTGGGAGGAAATGACTTGGGTTTGTTGCAAGGCAGGGCCCTGAGCCTGCAGGCAATCAAGGATTTTCAGGGCCTGGCGGCCCGGTGGCCTGAGATGCAGTTGGTCTGGTCTAACCTGCTCCCACGGACATGCTGGAGGGGCCAAGGGGGCCCCCTGTGCTTCAATAGGGCACGTAAAAAAGTAAATAAGGCGGTTGGAAGAGTGATCACTGCCTTGGGGGGACAGTAATACAGCACCCTGACATACAAGTGCAGGATGTGACCCTGTATAGAGGGGATGGAGTGCATCTCTCCGACCAGGGGAATGAGGTGTTCCTCTGGGACTTGGAATGCGGTCTCCAAGAGGTACTAGCTGGGTGGGGAAAGCGGGGCTAAACAGAGGTTTGCCCCACTTCTGTGGCAGGAGAGTGCAGGTGTTGGGTAGGTAGATTCAGGGATCGGTGTTTGGGTCGAGGGCCAGTTGGGTGAGGGGGGTTCAAGGAACAGCCTTTCAGGGCTTTGACGGCCCGTAAGGTTGGGAATGGCCCCCACTCAGCGGGTGGGCACGACTCACCGGCTCAGAGCTTTGACGGGCTTGGGTTGGGGGGGTGTCGGACCACCCCCCCTCAGCAGGGTGGAGCCCCGCAGTGAGAGGAGGCCAGGACTTGGAGCCTGACCAAATCAGGACCCGGCCCTTCGCCCTGGTGTGGGGTGCCCTTCACTAGGAAGGGCCACCATGCGAGAGTAGTACCCGCACTCTAGTTAACTGGGACCTTGTTGCAAGTGACGTTACCTCTGTACAATAATAAAAGTGGCCCTTATTTACTCCAACCAAGCATGTCCTGTCTTCATTGGGGGCCTGGGGGTGCAATGGTGGATTTGAGGATGATCCAAGCTGATTTTGAGGTAGAAAGGATAAGGATTTGCTTATGTATAACAGTTTAACGTTTCTTTAGGAAGCTGATTTCTACTGAGCAGGAAGGTGCTTTCTACTGAGTCAGATCATTGGTCCATCTAGCTCAGTATTGTCTAGAGTCTAGACAGACTAGCAGCAGCTTCTTGAGGTTGCAGGCTGGAGTCTTTCCTAGCCCTATCTTGGAGATGCCAGGGAGGGAACTTGGAACATGATGCTTTTTACAAAGTGGACCCATCCCTTAAGGGGAATATTTTAGTGCTCACATGTACTCTCTCATTTGAATGCAAACCAGGGTGGACCCTGCTTAGCAAAGGGGATAATTCATGCTTGCTACCACGAGACCAGCTCTCCTTCTTTTAGCTATATTAGGTGGGCTGTATTAGGTTATTTCTTTGCTTGTGCTCTCTATTTTGGGGAAGGGTCATTTGTGTTTGGTCAAGGGGAATGTCTAGTATGTGCTTTATTTGGGTAGTAGTGTTAGATGTTTGTAGTTTTCATTTAAAATCGGCCCATTTTAGTCTATTTTGGTTACAGAGTGTCATGGCAATGCTTAGTAGGAATCTGTATTGACAAGCAATAGCTTCCACTACAGAAGCTGCCTGTTTAGAGTAGAAAACGGCAATTTCATTTCTTGCAGCTGCCCAAGGCACTGTCGGGCTTGGAAATGCCCCTGCAGCAGGTATGTTACTAGATTTTGGGAAGTGTGTACATACGTTTGTTTTTGTTATTTGGGGGTGGGGGAGTAAGGCACTCCGATCTCAACAAACAGTGCACTGAGTAGGCATATCCCACTCTATTCCCAAAATTCAAGGGCTGTCTTGTCCATTGGGGCAGAGGCGGTTAGGATTGAATGAGGTGATATGTTATTTTTAACAAAAGGTTCCTTGTACTGTCCCTATCTTGCTCCTCAACTAAAATTAGTGTAATGGGGTTACCCCTTTCAACATAATTTATTCCTTGTTGACTGTGCTAAATTTGGGTCTCTCTGCCTCCTTGTCATATAGATACTATACATTTTACACTACAGAGCAAACAGTAGTTTCAGGGGAGCAATTTTAATCCAGAAAATTAAGAGCCATTTCCCCAGTAACTGGCAACCCTGATAATTTATTTACAATTCATTAACAAAAACCTACAGGTGATAATTTTAAAGATATCCTATGGATCCCACTATCATCAATAATTATTGAAAAGTACTAAACACTTCTTTTCTGGGGAAGGCATTAGAGTGCTTAGTGGTGTCTCAACTTCAGACAGACCTTGATGATGCCCATTATTCAGATCTTTTCCAGCCCAGTTTCCAGTCTGGTTCTGGAAGAGTCAATCAAGCCATTTGGTATGTGCCATGATGTGTGCCAGAACTTGCTACCCTAATATAATGGGGACATCAAAGGCTAATAATTTAAGAAAAGACTAATAATAACTTTAGTTTATTATATAATATTAAACTGATTTGTTTCTCAAACAAAAGAATGTATTCCACTATGGAGCTGAATTTGGGTCATGTTTAAAGGGACAAGAAAAGGAACAGGAGGTATGTTACCTTTGGCTGGATACAGGTCTCCAGTAAGTGAAATCAGCTTCTCAGAGGGTCAGTTTTCAAACTGTTGCATCTTGATCTTTTCTCAGCAATTCTGAATGAAATCTGGAGAGAGAGTGCTGCTTGCGGGGCGGAGTCACCATTGTGCAAATGGGTTCAAAGAACCCGGGCTGCCACATTCAGGGACTGTGGCTTGAGCTCCAGCCACGCCCGTGTTTGACATCAGATGCAGCAGGGCATGGCACACTTGCAAATGGAGCTGCACACCCTGTTTTCAAACATATTCTGCCCAGTGCCACATTTGCAGTGAGCCCAGGAGCGTCTCTCTCTGCTTTAAAAGGCAGGGACCCATGTTTGGCCAGGATGGGTAGCTGCGCTGGCTTCCCAGCCAGGCCAGGAATGTGGCTCTCTGCCTTTTAAAGCAGGGAGAGCCGCTCCCAGCCTCACTGTAAATGCAGCGCTGGGCAGAATATGCTTGAAAATGCGGAGTGTGGCTCCGTTTGTGAGTGCGCCACACCCCCTGCATTTGATGTCAGATGCAGGGGGCATGGCTGGGAGGCGCTGCCATGCTGAACATGGGCCGCTGGCAACTTCCCTACACTCCTGGGTGCTTGTCAGGTAGTCGGTCCATGCCAAACTTTCAGGCAGACATGGTTCAGATTTTATGACCGATAGAATGTTCGGGGCTTATAACGGTGGAATTGAGTTTTTACACCTCACCTTTGGCTGATATGCCAGCTGTGTCCATTTCTTGAGATAAATGACCTCAGAACAGTAGTACATCTGCTTGACTACCTCCAGACTTGACTACTGCAATGTGCTCTATGTGGGGCTGCCTTTGTATGTAATCTGGAAGCTGCAGTTAGTCCAGAATGCAGCAACCAGGTTGGCCTCTGGGACTGGGTCACCTTGGAGAGACCATATCACTCCTATCTTAAAAGATCTGCACTGGCTGCCGATAAGTTTCTGGGCAAAGTACAAGGTTTGGGTTCTAACCTATAAAGCCCTAAACAGCTTGGGCCCTGGGTATTTAAGAGAACATCTTCTTTGCTATGAACCACACCGCCCATTGAGATCATCTGGAGAGGTTCATCTGCAGTTGCCACCGGCTCGTCTGGTGGCTACTCAGGGATGGGCCTTCTCCATGGCTGCCCCGAGGCTTTGGAACACACTTCCTGCTAAAATAAGAGCTTCCCCATCTCTTACAACTTTTAAAAGGGCAGTCAAGACGCATTTGTTCACCCAGGCTTTTAATTAGATACTGTTTAAATTATGTTTTAATAGTTTTAACTTTTAATTGTTGAAATGTTTTAATCTTTTTATTGGTTGTTTTTATTCTCTTGTAAACCGCCCAGAGAACTTGTGTTTTGGGTGGTATTAAAATAAGATAGATAGATAGATAGATAGATAGATGCTTGAATGATGCTTGAGGTTTTTGTCAAGCACCCATGGTTTACTTACTGTTATAACCAAAATTGAAGTTAGACGTTGTGTCATGTAGACAGAATCTTACTGGGTTGTATCAAATGAGCGCAACTGAAACTGCACTTGTGCAATGGATTCATGCCCTCTCATCCCCTCCATGCCCTCTGAAAGTATATTTCTATTTCAGGAGACCCTCTAGAGCAGTAGAATTTGGGGCAGCGGGGTGCAGTTTGACAGGGAAATAGGTGGAAACTAGGAAAATTGCATACAATATGTAATTTTAATATGTTTCATTCCAAACCAGGATAAAGGTCCATGGTCAAAAATGGGAAAACATGCATTGTCTTTTGCTGCAATGTAACCATTTGAATAAAGCTGGCCAAGTTTTATCTTTACCATCAGAAGTCTATTTCTCTATTACTCTTTGGGCATTTGCTATTTCATAAAGAGTAAACTCTATGCTGTGAGCTGGCCAGCACTTTAAGACTTTGACTGCAAGTTTTATCCTTCCAATAATTAGTTCCCATGTTATCTTAAGACTGCCAGTGGGGGGAAGAAGACTGAAATGGAAACTTAAGGAATGGCTAACAGTCCAATCCACAGCTGGTAATGGTAACAGTCCAATCCACAGCTCAGTTCAGTAAATGTATTTTAAAAGAAAGAGTTGTTTGTCTTCACGGCTTATGGAGGAGAGTAGATATCAAAATTCAGAGGGTGAAGGAGAAACTCAAATGATACTCAGGTTTATACAAACCAGGTTTGCCTCCATCCAAATCTAGCTTAGTTCTGAGCATTAGCATTTTTGCAAAATATTTGCTGAATCCCTGCTTCATTATTGGGTGTGCAGCAAATATTTTAAAAGTGAAGAGGGTAACTCAGTTGCCTTCTCACATTCTCTCTAAACTTAAAGGCTGCTGTCAAAAATACTATTACAGAAATGGCCATACATTCACTGGGACATTTGTCAATCTTTAAAGAAAACCCACAGTGGACTTTCTTAGGTCATATCACACACAAATTAATTTTAAAACTCCCAACAGTTTCAAATGCAGTTTACAGCATGGTATGAAGTGCAGCAGCCACATGTAACTACTTCTACAATTCTCAGGGGGAAATATAGATAATATAAAGACTAACCTTTTCTGTGTAATTGGCAGACATCAATTCAGGTCTAACCTTCCTGATCCATGGTTTCAGAGATCAGGGAGGTGGTGTCATGGGCTCGCTAACTATACTCTGCAACTTAGTTTACATTCTTCAGAATTAGCCAGCTATAGTTATCACTTGCCCTCTAAATAAACCAAATTGGCAAACTATGTCCAAGATTTGATCATCTATAGTAGGACCCGTATAATGAGTAATAAACAGGGGTCAATAAGCAAAGCTGATACTAGATAAATGCCAAGAAGAGAGATTATTTTTGTACTGTGGCAATGAACAACAGGAAAAATGACTCTGGCTAAAAAAAAGCACACACACACAAACATAGCATCTTCCACTATGGACAGAATTTTTGGACAGAATAGAAGATCTGTTAGCAATAATGATCTATTAAAACACAACTTCTATAATACTACTAAAAAGATATGAATTCAGCAAATGTACTTGCTTATGGGAGAAATAATTTCCAGAACTAAAATAAATAAAGCCAACAATAGGATTTGGAAAACTGACTTCTTAATCCAATTCAGGGGGGCAGGCGGGGGGGGGGGGGCAGAATCCACATGGCCTGCTTAAAACATAGTATTGACAATATCTCTATCCTTGCCAACTGAAAAAGGAGTTAGCCCTATATTGTACTGCAGTCATAGATATAAGCTTCTGAACATATCAGATGACTTAAAAGAGTAGCACATTTCAAATACTTGCAGTGCTAAAGTAAACTATACATAGCACATAGCTTGGGCCAATCTGTATGAGGTGTTGTGAGGTGGTCATCTCATCAAGCAAACTGGTGGAGAGGGTGGACTAGCTGCCTCCATTGCCCTGCTGCTGCCTCACCCTGCCAGAACATGCTGTTGTTCCCCCACCCCAGGTTTTCATTGTGGTGTGCCAGTTGCTGCCAGTGTCCTCCTTTCCTCTTCCTGCCACATTTGGCCCTGTGCCTGTTCAAAACGCAAAGGCAGGGAAGTTGTGGTGGTAGGAAGTGATAAAACACACTTCCTGCAACTCCAACTTTCCCGCCCTATGCTTTTTGAAATAGGCCTTTTTGAAGGGAGCTGGCTTCGTACTCAAAGGCTTGCAAGAGCTGGATTGTCAGTTCTGACACTTAACATCCTTGTACCACCCCTGCATCCACCCAGAGAACAATTTGTTATGGGGCAGCTAACAAATAAAGTTTATTATTATTTATTATTATCTGGTTATAGTCAGATTTTCTAAAATACTAATTAAAACTGCTTGAACTAATAATCCAATCTTACATAGGTCTACCTATACTTACATACCTACGAAAGTATATTCTACTGCATTCAATGGAACTTACTCCCAAGTAAGTCTGCATATAATTGCAATCTAAGGGAAGTTGCTCCATGTTTAGTGATGCTGGTGAACACCCCCAAACTCAGGCTTCGAAGGGTATGTGGGGAGGGGGCACTGAAAAAAAGCCCTCTCCTATCCTCACTCACTGCTGTTGGTGCTTCTGCCAACTGAAAGTAAGGGAGTGGGGGATCTCGTGTTGGGGTGATGAAGAGCTTGCAGGAAGTGTTTTTGGAGAGGAGTAGTTAGTTTCCTAGCCTCAGATTGGTTTGAAAAATGATTTAATTTCTTTCTGATTTTTGAAAGGAAGAAACTGGATCATTTCAAAGTTAATTGGAGAAGAGTTTTCCCAGCACTACTCTACACGCAGGACATCCAGAATCACAAGGGCATTTTGAACTGGGGGGAGTTTGAAAAGCCATTTGTAATATGCCTAGAGTTCAGTTGTTCAAAGATAAAGAAAGAAATGCAATAATCCCACTAGGCTAGAACAAATT
This sequence comes from Hemicordylus capensis, assembly GCF_027244095.1. Taxonomy (NCBI): domain Eukaryota; kingdom Metazoa; phylum Chordata; class Lepidosauria; order Squamata; family Cordylidae; genus Hemicordylus; species Hemicordylus capensis. The sequence goes on along the minus strand of NC_069657.1, from coordinate 384,971,030 downwards.
CCTTGTGTGAGCCAAAGTAGCTCTTACGATCTTGATGGTTATTTCTAAATGTACTGTATGGGTCCAATGTTTTTCCTTTGGCTTCAAGTTACTTGAATGCTTATCTATCAATAATTTCCAACCTCAGATTAGAAAGTCAAATTCATATTTATTCAAGCCACTTTGAAATTCAACTCTTTTTAAGGAATGAAAATAAGCATTTAATTAAAAAAAATTAGAAGTGATTGCTATATTGTTTCTCACTAGTAAATAAATTAATCAACCTTGTCCTTAAATATATAATGAGTTTGGGTTTTCTTGATTAGCATGAATTGACCAAAAACTGTGACTGTGCAATTAATGAATGGCCAGGGAATTTAAGAAAAGAAGATTACATGTTCTTTAATGACTGGGTTTAAGTTTTGCTGATGACATAGAATTCTTCTCCAGCCTTTAGAAGGTGATACTCTCCAGCTAGAGGAAGGCAGAGAAACAGCTTTTTAAAAATAAGTCTGAAACTGTGGTTGAAGAAAAGTGGTAAACAAAGCCAAGAGCTTTTAACTGAAGTTAGCTAAAGTTGAGGTGAATTCTTGATGGAAGAGCTGCAATTGTGGCTCTTCAAAAATCTGATGCAGGCTAAGCTTTGTTCTTCATGCCATAGTATTGACAAATATACAACAGGGATCTTGAGGTTTGTATGTGGATAGGCTAATTTCACCATGTCTCCCACCTACATCAGTTGATTGTCCATGGAGGGAATGTCTGTAAGGAGCTTGTGGCTCTCTTCTTCACAAGAAGAACCACATTGCATACAAAGAACAAGAGTCATTACTGGAAGCCACAGGAAGTAGAAGAGTCATTGTCATAAGAAAAGCTTTTATGGTAACCAGACTGGTAAGTGGGGGTGGGGGATGGGAGTGCACTGCTTTAGCATGTGTATGGGACAGATCTACTGGCAAAGAAGTAACAAATTCAGTAATTAAAAAAACTTTGATTTAAGATGAGAGTTAAGAGACTTTAAACTTTCACTTGTCTCAAAAAAATATGGAAGTTGCAACTTGAGGTGCCCATCTTAACTGACATGCCTTATGGAAGAGTGGAGGAAGCTAGGCACTTTGTCATCTGGCCTATTTGCATCCTTGGCTGTGAGAAGACTCTACTGTAATTTTCTGTTTGCTCTGGCTACCTATCTTTGGCTGTCTTCGGATGTGTAACACCTGCTGGAGGGAGGCCACGAGTGAGAGGCTGGATCTCCTGTTGATATGGAGGCAGCAAGCAGCTCTCTGGTGCAGCCATGTTCAGTGTGGGATGGAGGTTGGATTATGTTTGTTTCTTGGAGGTCCTTTTTATGTTTATACAGGGACTCCATTTGCTTTTTATTAGTGCCTGGCTAGTTACAGTTCTGTGTCAGGGCTCTGGTACAGCTGAGGGAGTAAGGAGTGTCTTTGGGGGTTCAGGAGTAGCTATTATAGTAGTGGTGGGGAATAGAAGATCTGGTGTTGGCAGGTCAGCAGGCCATTACAGGGGAAGGGAGATCAGAAAATTAATAGCTGGTTCCCCTTCCAGCTTTCGTGTCAGCTCTCAGGCTTTGGCTAGTAGATCCAATCACCTACAGAAACTGACCTTGCTCCTTTGTAATGCAAAGCTGGTCCAAAATAAGATCCAAATCATCCATGATCTGATCATCGATGAGGGAGCAAACTTGGCTTATAGCAATAGCAATAGCACTTACATTTATATACCGCTCTATAGCCAGAGCTCTCTAAGCGGTTTACAATGATTTAGCATATTGCCCCCAACATTCTGGGTACTCATTTTACCGACCTCGGAAGGATGGAAGGCTGAGTCAACCTTGAGCCCCTGGTCAGGATCGAACTTGTAACCTTCTGGTTACAGGGCGGCAGTTTTTTTACCACTGCGCCACCAGGGGCTCTGCGCCACCAGGGGCTTATATAACTGAGACCTGGTTGCGGGATGCTAGTGGCCCAGTACGGGCTCAGCTTTTCCCTGCTGGGTACTCTGTGGTGCAGCAGGTTAGGGGAAGGGGGGTGGAGTGGCTGTGTTCCATCAGAATAGCACCTCTCTTAACAGCACCTCTCTTTACCTGTGAGACAACAGGAAAATATTAAGTGTAGGGGTGTACACAGTTTGGCGCTTCCAAGCAGCAGTGGTGAACTGGCTCAAATGCTGGTGTTTGAACTGGCACACATGCCCCAGCCATGTGTGTGCCGATGCCGATCAGGGCTGCAGGAAGCAGCCCTGTAGCCCTGCGTGTCTCTTGAAAAACCAAGCGCTGGCAAGGGGAAAGCCGTGGGGCAGAGGCAAGCAGGTAAGGAGTTCCTTACCTGCTCTTTTAAAGGCAACCCCCGCCTCACAGGGGAGTGCACAAACTGTCTGTGCACTTCCTTAATTGAGTTTGTGTATCTTGGCGTGGGGACACAGGATAGATTGGAGATTCTATTGGTATACCGAGTATCCTGTTACCCAATGGAATCTCTTACTGAGCTGACAGAACTGGTTGCGGAGTTGGTGTTGAAGTTGCCCAGGCTTTTGGTATTGGGTGACTTCAGTGTTCACTTCAGGACTGGCTTGTCTGGGGCAGCTCAGGACTTCATGGCAGCCATGACATCTATGGGCCTCTCCCATTTGGTCATAGGGCCAACACACATTGCTGGTAACACTCTTGTTTTGGTCTTTTGCTCAGATCAGTGTGGTGTTCTATGGGTGGAGACTTCTAGAGTGTCTCCATTGTCATGGATGGACCACCCTCTGGTTAAGTTTGGTTTCATGGCCACAACGCACCTCTTCAGGAGTGCAGGACCTATTAGGATGGTCCACCCAAGAAGTCTATAGGATCCATAGGTTTCCAAGAGGCCTTGGAGGGTTTTAGAGTTGGTTCAGTTGGTGATTCTGTTGATGCCCTCATGGAGACCTGGAATCGGGAGCTTACCAGGACAGTAGACACTATGGCTCTTAAGCGTCCTCTCTGTTCCGCTTCAGAACTGGCTCCATGGTACACTGAACAGCTAAAGTACACCGACCTATGTTGTGAGCTGCCCAGAGAACAATTTATGATGGAGCGGCTAACAATATAGTTTGTTTTTATTATTATTTATTTATTTATTTGAAAAGGCAAGAAAGAAGACTAGAGTGTAAATGGAAGAGGACTTGACTTGAATCTGATCAGATGCAACATAAAGCCCATTTGAAGGCTGATTCTGTGGCAATGTGTGCAGCAAATAAGCAATTCTATTCTGCACATATTGCAACCACAAGTTAGTGTCCAAAGGAGTTCTGGATGGAGTTGCACTCCCGCCAAGGAACAGGTATGTAGCTTGGGAGTGCTTTTGGACTCAGGCCTCACTCAGGTCAGGAGCGCTTTCTATCAACTTCAGTTGATACAACAGCTGCATCTGTTCTTAAAGATAGTGATCTCAGAATTGTGATGCACTCTCTGGTAACCTCTAGGCATTACTGCTCCAATACGCTCTAGGTGGGGCTGCCTTTTTATGTAGTTCAGAAACCTCAATTGGTCCAAACTGCAGCAGCTAGATTGGTCTCTGGGGTTTCTCAGAGAGACCATATTATGCCTGTTTTAAAACAACTGCGTTGGTTGCCAATAGCTTTCTGGGCAAAATACAAAGTGTTGGTAATTTAAAGTAGATTTCATATGCAGGTAAGGAGGAGGAGCCTGTGAGAGCAGAAGCACCATGGTGATTGAGCAGTGGGGATTGTATATGCAGATAGGGAGGAGGAGCCTGTGATGGTTAAGGTCAATTGGAATGCAACTGTTACTGGTTGGAAGATGTTCTTGATTGTGGAAGAGAGGTGTGTGTGTGTGTGGGGGTGCATGTAAGGCTCTGTGAAGAGAGGGGTCATAAGAGAGGAAAGAGCCCCTTCAGGAGGAGAAGGCTGCTGCTGTGTGAATTAGATGAGGAAGCAAGATCTGTTAAATTAGGAAGGGGGGGGGGAGAGAGAGAGAGAAGGGAGGGGAAGAAAGACAGAATGGAAGAGCGAGTGGAGGAGAAAGAAAGAGAGAAAAAGAAAGGATGGGGAGAGAGAAAGAAGGAAGGGCAAGGGACAGGCCTGAGCCTGTCAGTGGCTTGATGGGAACAAGAGGCCATGGTGGCACCTATTGGCAGCAAGGAAGGGCCCATTCAACCACTGCTGCTGTTTGGGGCTCCCGAGGCCATTGGCGGAGTCTGGGCCTGTCAGCAGCCTGAGGAGAACGAGAGGCCATGGTGGTGGTGGCTGTAGCAGTGAGGAATGGCCTGGTCAATTGCTGCTGCTGCTGCTGCTGCTGCTGCTCCTGTGAGGAGGAGCAGGAGTGGGGCTTGGGTGAGGTTGGGGAGGTCTCTGGAGATAGAGGGCTGCAGCTTGGCCACTAGGTGCCAGCAACGCTGCAGCCGCAACCAAGAGGGGGATAGAAGCAACCGGATGGAGGAGGAGGAGGAGCAGGAGTGCAGCTCAGGTGAGGGTGGAGAGATCTCTGAGGTGAGGGGAGCTGTGGCAGGGGGTGAGGGTAGCAATCAAGTACTGGCGTGCAGATGCTCTGCGTGAGTTAAGCTAGTTTTATTTATTTATTACTATATAAAAGACTTTGGGAACTTTGGGTTGAAAAGCGGTATATAAATATTTGTCGCATTTGTATTCCATTCACCACCTCTTTACCACCTCACATTCCCTCATAAGCCCATTTGGCACTTTGCTGCTGTCTTCTGTTCCCTCAAAAGGTGCTATGCATCTTGCCACCACCTCATGCATCTTTGTATGTCTCCCTTGCCATCTTGCCACTGCCTCAGTGAAGGGGGGAAACCATAAAAAGGAAAGGAAGAGAGAATGGAAGGGGACCATTGTTTCAATTACAAGTACCAGAGTGCTCATAGACTCTCTTTATCAGACAGCTATACTCAGAACCAGGAAGTCACTCTCCAGAACTTCCCAACTCTGGCTTTAGTGTGTTTTGCACACTCGGTATGCAAAATCTGTGCCTTTAGTTGCTTTAACTTATTATAGGAACTTCAGAAGCTAATAAGCTTCTGAAGCATATTTTTAGCCTGGCTTTTAATGATATATAGTTTTAATTTTAATTTGGTTTAAATGGTTTTTTAAAATTTTAATTGCACTTTATTGTGGGGTGTTTTTAAAAAAAATGTAAACTTCACTGAGCCACTTTAGGAAGGGCAGTACATAAACTGAATGAATAAACAAACAAACTCAGCACATTGGATGGATATTTTTCAAAACAACACAGAATTATGCTTCATCTTATACCTGAAATTTTTTTTTAAAGCATTTAAATTGACTTTATAAAAATTATAATACATCTTATCTGATGTGGGGGTGGGGACCATAGCCCACAGTTGTGTTCTAGAGTTTAAGGGTCAATTGTTAATTATTTATCTATCACACTTCTATACCGCCTTATACGTACATCTCTAGGCGGTGATATATTTTTATACTGTTACATCTTAGCCATTTTATATCAGATCTGCAGCGAATTTGGAGAGGTGATGTCACATCACCTAGTGAATGTCTGCAGATCTTCAGGCAGATTGATTGGAGAGATGGTTTCCATTTTATCACCAATAGAAGGTTCAGAGTCTTATAATGACAGAATGATGTCTTAACTACTTAACATCTTAACGACTTGGCACTTTCTGTGCCAGTATAATAATCTAATGTTTGATGGTGGCAAGAGAGAGGCTGGCTCTTCAATACTGTTGTAGAGGCAAAAGAGATGGGTGTTGAATAGAATCTTCTCTTCAGTAGCACTCATTTAAGCATGCAAAGATGATTTGCCACTGTGTAGTAAATTAATGTTACATCATCATCATTATCCAACATACAGTATATAATCTCCAACTTTGTACCGTGGGTTGGTAGCTCATACTCCAAAATCCATACCCCTCACCTTCTGGGACACTTAAAGGTTTAGAACAGGGCTGCACAGCTTTGGCCCTCTGGCTGTTGCTGGACTCCCATCATACCTGACTATTGGCCACTGTGGCTGGGGATGATGGGAGTGAAAGTTCAACATCTGCAGAAGGTCTGAAGTTGTGCAGCCCTGGTTTAGACAATTCAGATTTGATATACACTCCACCCCTCAACAGAAAACTGGCACTTCAGAACTTTAATTCACTTTCATTAAATTAAGTGGTATTATGTTCAGTGAAGCCCTGGCTCTCAGAATGTTTGCATGCTTAATGTTCTGTATTTGCGCAGCATGGAAAGCACCAGGAGAAGGAAACAGGAGATGGATAAGGCTTAAACAGGACTGTGTGGAGAAAGAGAAGATGAAAGGAGGCAGAAAAGTGGGGTGCTGGGTTGGAGGACTAGGCGAAGGGAATGCAGGTAAGGAAGAAGCATTGGGAAAGAGGTGGGGATGGAAGGAAAGCAAGGAGAATGGAAAAAGGAAATGATTGATTTGATTTGATTTGATTGTAAGGAAACGGGACAAAACAGGGGACTAGAAAAGAGGAAGTAGCAGGAAGGAAGGGAGTAGCAGGGAGAGAATCCAGAAACAGGAAACGGCACGATGAATGAGAACAAGAAGAATAGGAGAGGACTCATCCAGGCACAATTTTAAAAAAGAGGAAGGAGACTAACATAAGTGAAGAGAGAGAAAGGTAACACATAAAACCAAAAACCATTCCTCACCATTATGCCTGTCATTTTTGATGGGCCTTCAGCTCGTTTCTATTATAAACAGCATGTATATTGTGATTTAAATGTTCACAGTGCAATATCTTAAAAATCCTTATAGCAACCCTGAAAGAAAGAGCAGTGAATATTATCCCCAGATGGAGGGCTGACATGGAGAGACAGTTGCTCACATAAGGCCACATAGTGGTGTGTGTCAAAGTGAGGTAACCAGGACTGCACAAGCAGGCAGGAAAGAAAAAGTGAGAAAATTGAGACTACCAGCCTAAATTCACCACTGACAGGACCAATGATTAATTGGTCTACACTGCAAATGGGAAATAGGCCTATTTCAATCATGCAAGATGTGTAGGAAGCAGACATGTTTGCTGGAAATAGTTTATTTTAGTCAACTATCTATATACCATTAGGGGTGTGCACAAAACTGGTTGCCCAAGTCTGGATCTGACTTGAACTGAACCGGGCATGTTTGGTTTTGTGCCCCCTGAACATACCCCCAGCTTGGCTTTGAGCCGGTTCAGAGGTTCTATGTTTATTTTATTTTATTTTATTTAGACTCACAGCTGGGTCCAAGTTGATGGCCATGGGGGAGGGGGGTCCCTGTCATCTCCCCCTCTCCCGGCTGGCCTTATCCCATTCTAAAAAGGGCCGGTTCAAGCCATTTCGCACATCCCTATATACCATCCCATGTCCATCACAAACTCTGTTTACACTAACAACACTTGTTGTACTACTTATATTATCACATCATCACTTTCAACAATTTAGACAATGTTAGTTCCTCACAAATGCATGCATTTCATCAAGAACAAGAAGCGACTACTAAACCCAAATGAAAATAAATATAAAAAAGACTCAAAGTGACTTTTAGGATAGAACAATTACATGCACTTAATCCTAATAGGATAAAGGTTAAGCATAGTATTGCTTGACCCCTTCAACGATTGACATTCATGCCATATTATTGTTAGCGTTGCATGTTAAGCAAGCAAATTTTCAATCAACTTGTGTTGGCTTTACCACAGACACAGATGTTAGGCGGACTCCTTTGTTCATAAGGTTCTCATTATTAACTCAAACCAAGCTGAATATTTGACTGAAGGAAAGGACCATATCATTGTTTTCAGATTTCACTCTATGACTTAACTGAACTACATCTGCCAGCTTTAGAAATACCAAGTATTTCTTGGCGCCAGTACTGGCGCCTCGATTTGTGACTACCAGCCTAAATGCTTCAGCTTGAGGAAATTTAGTAACCCTGAAAACAACTTAATAAAAGCTTAAATTGTGATTAGAAGTTACTCAAAAATTGACAGTGCGCACCAATATCTGTCCTTTGTGTAATTTATTCCACAAAATAGCAAATGGAATTCACAATTAAAATAGGTAGACGAGAAAAGTAAGAAAGATGTTTTTCTGATTTATGAAGTCTGCAATGTACTTGAAACCATATTTATTTAATAGGTAAGCTGGCACTACACAGCTTCATTCCATCTGCTTTAAATCTATTATAAGGCCTTAGGAAGCATGAAGAATACTCCAAGTATAAATATAGCCTCACTTTTCACCTTTTTGCAAAGCCATCTTTTAATGTGAATGGGGATAGAAAAATTACAGCCCCCCCTCTCCCCCGCAAGATGTCTGCTAATATAAAGTTTTGAAGGTGATACTATCAGCAAATCTAGATAGGTATTTATTGCTAAACATGATATATTTTATAAAAGAAATGAAGATTTGCATTCTAAAAGGAAGGTGGTTCCAGTTGAGGGCCCCAAATGTTTAAACTCCAGTGATACTTGATGGATATTGGAATCAACAATGCTTTATTGTAAACATGCAGGGGACAAAAGGACTCACTATTCTGGGAGAATCTCTTGCAAAAGCTTCAATGAAATACTGTGCTGTCACTCAACTCATTCATTTCATTGGGGTCTACACAGGAAACATTCCCAGTAGATTACTCTTGAAAACCCTAGAGTGGCTTTTTCTATACTATGATTGTGAGTAGGAAAAGATGAAGCAATTATACTGAATAAAGCTTATCTAATATAACTATTTTACTTACCATGCTGTATATCTTTCATATCTAAATGAAGACTGGACATTAATATCCCAACTGCTTGCGATCTTTTGTTGCTTAATAACTTGACAACCTGCCAAAGAGAAGAAAGGATCATTACTTTCCAGGAAGTTGCTAGGGCTTATTATTTTTTCACACTACAACTCAGCAATCCAGAAACTACAAACTAGATTTAACTGGCTAAACAACCTAAAATATTTGGTAACATTACAAATTGCTGATTAGAGTAAAATATTGTTCGCACCTTCTCAGACTTTGCCGTTACGAATGCTCCCCACCCACCCTCACCCTGCCAACCAGATCATTAGCATGTAAATTTTTAGCTTCATTCATATTACAGCCTGTGTAAAAGTAAGCTGTCAAACACATTTCTAACTGTGTCTACTACATATTTGATTTTTCTTCCAAAACCAACAAAGATTTCCAGCTTAGATGTAAGCTAAAACTGTGAGAATAATTCTATGGTTGCTTTATACTGCGATACATAAACATATATAAAACAAACCCAAAATATAACCATGTACATGTTGGGATGCTCTTCAATCAGTTTAAAGGGAAAAAATACAAGAGATCCCATATTTAGAGCATGTATAACTGCAATGTTGAATGGGTTTTCTTGTCTCAGAGGGATTAGATCTAGCAACATGTATAATTCACTCCCCTCACACATTTTGAAATTAAAATATCATAAATACTTTGAAGAAGAAAAAAAGAAGTTTTTCACCTCAAAATTAGGTGAGGTAGGTGGCTACAAGGGAGAAGGCCTTTTTGATGGGGGCACCCCATTTATGGAAGTTTTAAAAATGCTTTATATTGTATTTTGTGTCTATGTTTGTGTCATCGTGTGTGTGTAGATATATGCATTCACACACACACACACACACACACACAGTGTGTGTGTATATGTGTGATGTGTGTTTATAGAGAGAGGATGATGTGTTTTATGTGTTTTTATAGGATGCTTTTTAATGTTGTGTTGTGAGCCGTCCAGAGAACAATTTGCTATGAGACAGCTAACAAAGTGTTGTTATTATTAGTTTTAGGATGAAATGAGGCAAGATAATGAGAGATCTGCAATTAGATTCATTTTTAAAATGCCAAATGCAACCACCATCCATCCATCCTGGCTCAGAGAGTAGATTTTCCTGATTGAAATCGCCTCCAAAGTTATTTGTCCAATGGGGCAAAATATTCAAGTATGTGTATTATATCTGTATATCATGCCTGGGGGCAAACAGCAGCTTCAGGTATTCTGGTCAGAAAACAAATGTGGGAGGAAGTGTTTGCCCCTTTCCAGCCACCTCTATGGCTCCATTTCAAATAAGGACTCATAGTGGTTGTGTTGACTACAAAAGGATTAAGTGTGGGGCAATTTGCTATGAAGGGTTTCCCAATCTCATGTCTCATGGGTTTCCCAATCTCATGTTTGCCTCAAAGAACTATATGGGGGACTGCGGAATTTGTAGGGGAGAATAGGACAGGTATGGTTATCCTATCCTCTGACTCTCTCTTACAAATGTATCTTCCTGGTCATTTGCAATTCATTTTCTCTCCAGTTAAGTACCAAGATGGGAAATAAAAATGGAAATACCTATTATTTGACTGTGACACCCTTTTCAATACAATGTTATAGTTCCTGGGACTTTTGTAAGATCAAATTTCTAAAACGTCATCACAGAAAATACAGGCATAGAATTGTGAATGAATTCAGTTATTAAATAGAAACAGCTGTTGATGGAAGGTAGACATAAAATCAAAACTGTAATAGTAGAAAATAGTAGGGAAAATCCTTCAAGAGAGGAAAGGTTAAATTGCCATCTCAATAATCAGATAAGTACGTTTTTGTGCTTTTATTAGATAATGCATTTTGACTATGTTAAAAAATGTTGTCTAGAACTGGAACTGAAAGATGCTGACCAATACAGGAAATCACTCACTTAAAGGACAAAGAATTCCCAAACATACATTTCTAACATTTAAAGGATGTAGTCAGCCATGAGGAAACAAGTTCTAACTGAAGTTGAAAGCAGCAGCATAACAACATTTTCCATTAAGAGTTCAATAGCTTTGTTAAACTAACAGATAGAACAGGGGATTATTTTGTCTTAAGTTCATGTTTTATAGCTGCTTCTCTCACAAACACAAAGTAATCATATATAGATTTAACAAAGAGTTTATTAATAAACAACTCCATGTTTTCCTTCTGCTCTCCCTGCCTTTTTCTTTTTGACTCACGCCCCCCCCCTACAGGATCCCCACTGGGACAAACTTCTAAAAAAAACACAAATAAAATAAAATTGTCCATTATTTTATTTGTGAGATCCATAGGAGAGCTAATCATTTAAGTGGCCTAGGGTAGCTTACACTTGATTTTAAAGATGTTGGCTCCCTGAACAGGGCCAGTGGAGTGGATCGTGCACAGGCACTTGAGGCAGGCAGGCACCAAATGAGCACTTGAGGATTCATCAATGTATTTTAAAACATAACAGCCTTGTTGAATCAGGCCCACCAGCATCCTGTTTCACACAGCATTCTATTTAGTCCAGCATTCTGTTTCCCACAGGAGCCCACCAGATGTTAGAGATGTGCAAACAGGTTTGGGGGTTTGAGGTTCAAGGTTTTGGTTTGGGGATTCAACCCTCAAACCACCACCACCCCGGTTCGTTCTGGACCCGGACCAAACCTCCCCCAAAGTTTGGGGGTCCGTGGACCGCAAATGTTAAAAAATAAAATAAAATTGTTTACCTTCTGCTCCCCGTGAGGAAATTCCTGGAGGCGGGGGGGGGGTGTAGTTCCATGGAGGGTGATCCATGGAGGGGGTGTTCCTCTCTCCCCCTGCTGGCCTTCTAAATCACCCCTCGCACTGTTTTGGGCACTGTTGGCCAGTTTTCTGCCTTCACCCAGCGGCTCGGTGGCCATGTTGGGGGCTGGGTGCCTGCACACATGTCCTCTGCATGGCCTGGGCCACACAGAGGCCATGTGCACAGGTGCCCAGCCCCCAACATGGCCGTCGGGTGAACGCCCAAAACCAGCTGAAGAGCCCCCGAAATGGGGCAGGGGGTTATTTGGAAGGCTGGTGGGGGGAGGGGGAACCTCCACAGACACACACCTCCGCCGCCTCCAGGAACTTCCCTGAGGGGAGTAGAAGTTTGCAGACCACAACCCCCCTGAACCAAACTGGGGGGGGGGGTCAAGGGAGTGCTGGACCAAACTGGCACAGTTGGGTTCGAGGCCAGTTTGGCCTCAAACCAAACCAGGGCAACTGGTTTTGTGCACACCCCTACCAGATGTCCTTGGGAAGCCCACAGCCAAGAGATGAAGGCATGCCCTCTCTCCTGATGTTGCTGCATTGCAACTGATATTAAGCGGACTTCTGCCTCTGAGCCTGGACATAGCCTATAGTCATCAAGACTAGTAGTCATTGACAGACCTGTCTTCCATGAATTTGTCTAAGCCCCTTTTAACCATCCAAGCTGGTGGCCACATCCTGTGGCAGAGAATTCCGTCAATTGATTATGCACTATGTGAAAAAGTACTTCCTTTTGTCAGTCCTAAATTTCCTAGCAGTCAGTTTCATGGGATGACCCCTGGTTTGGTATTGTGAGAGAGGGAGAAAAAATTCTCTCTATCCACTTTCTGCACCATGCATAATTTTACAGATCTCTATCATTCTCTGCGCCAAAGATGTAGCTATAATTGACAACCCTCAGTTGTCTTTTTTCTAAACTAAAAAGGCCCAGATGAGCTTTGCCTCATAAGGAAGATGCTCTAAGCCTCTGATCATTTTGATTGCTGCCTGCTTCTACATCTTTTCCAGTTCTATAATGTCTTTTTTGAAATACAGTGACCACAACTGTACATAGTACTCCAGATATGGATGCACCATAGATCTGTATAAGGGCGTTATAATATTAGCATTTTAATTTTCAAGACCCGTCCTAATAATCCCTAGCATGGAATTTGGCTTTTTCACAGCTGCCACACATTGAGTTGACACTTTCAACAAACTGTCCACCATGACCACAAGGTCTCTCTCCTAATCAGTCACTGACAGCTCAGACATCAGTGTATACATGAAGTTGGGTTTTTTTGCCCCAATGTGCATCACTTTACACTTACTTACCACATTTGCTATTTTGTTGCCCTCTCCCCCAGTTCGGAGATATCCTTTTGGAGCTCCTCACAACCTGTTTTGGATTTCCTGAATAGTTTAGTGCAATCTTAAATCTGGCCACCTCACTGCCAACCCCAACATTGAGCTCATTTATGAATAAATTTAAAAAGCACAGATCACAGTACAGATCCGTGGGGGACCCCACTTTTTATTTCTCCCCATTGTGAAACAGTAAGTGTCCATCATTCAGGATCTGTTGAAGGAGCAAACAAAACATGAACTTAATGGACTCATTTGATTCATGCCCATTCATTTTTTGAATAAGGAGTTTTGGTTACCTGGTAATGTAAGCAGAATGGTGGGATTTTCTCTGGGTTTTTAAAATTGTAAAATGTAAAAGTTCATCCTTTTGGCAGTCTCCTGGTGGCCATCATGCTTTTCTCCCCTGATGCCCTGGTCTTCAAGTCAGTCTGGAGCATTGTGGAGGAAAAACAGCTGCTATCAGTAGTGGCTACCATTTTTGCCCCACAGTGCCTCAGAATTTTCATGACCCTAGCCCAGAGCAGTAGCACAGAGTCTGTTCCTTGAAAGGAGGAGCAGTCAGACTGGAGAGCTGGTATTGTGGAAGTAAGCATGAATTGTCCCCTTTACTAAGCAGGGTTTGTCCTGGTTTGCATTTGAATGGGAGACTACATTTGTGAGCACTGTAAAATATTTCCTTAGGGGATGGGTCTGTGCTGGGAAGAGCAAGAAGGTTCCAAGTTCCCTTCCTGGCATCTCAAACATAGGGCTGAGGTTAGACTTCTGCCTGCACCCCTGGAGAAGCCACTGCCAAGTCGATGAAGACAATACTGAGCTAGGTGGACCAGTGGTCTGACTTGGTAAAAGGTAGCTTCCTATGTTCCTATGACTCAGCAGCAAGCCCTGATACACTTGGCTGGACCTGAGTCAGTCAAGTTAGGAGATGCCAGAATTAGCACACATTGAACCTGAGCCCAAGCCCCTCCATGAATTGACCTCTTCCACATCCCTCACCTCAGGGGATAAGGGCCATGTTGGAGTGAGGAAGTGCTTGACTCCAGGCCAGAGGACTGACCATTTAAATAGCTCTGCAAGGAGCTTGAGCATGTGAGTAGACTGAGTCTTCAAGTCCTCATTCAATCTCTGGCCCTTGATGGAGCAAGTTGCTCATTGAGAGCTATCCAGGGTGCTGCAATTCCAATTGCCTCACCTTGCCTCACCTCATGGGTTCCTGATTTCTGGAGGATCAGGACTAATACTACATCTTTGGCATTAGGCTGTTGGTCAGGAAGTGACTGAACAGACAGCTGCTGCTACCACAGGCAGCGGCAAAAAATAATAATAAACTGGAGGAAAATAATGAAAATGAATGGGCAGTGACAAATGAACAAGACACAATGTAAAGAATAACTAAACAAATGTAAGTAGAAACAAAAGAATTACAAATGAATAGGGGTTTAGTGAATTCAAGCAAAAGGGGAAACATTAAAAGAAAAGGTTTACCCCCTCCCCCGCATCAGTCTGTGCTCAACAGTTGGCCTGGCCTGGCCAGAAGCTTAGTATTTCATGTTTACACCTGCAACAAAAGATATGTATGCTGGATAACATACTGTGAAATAAAGCTAGAACCCCGACATGCCCTGAGTGCTATATGGTGGCATCATGAGACACTGCAAAGGAACATGAATTCAGGTATGTGTTGTTGTAACCATACAATGGGACAGAAACCTGCCAAACTGAAATGCCTTAGTACAGGGTTTCTTAACCTTGGGCTCCCAGATGTTGTTGGACTACAACTCCCATCATCCTCAGCCACAAAGGCTATGTCTGGGGATGATGGGAGTTGTAGTCCAACAACATCTGGGGGCCAAGGTTAAGAAACCCTACCTTATTATGTACTGGTGCAGTAATATTAAGAAACAAAATACATCAACAAATGTTCTGGCCATGGGTGAATAAAGCTGATCAGTTGCCAAACACACTAGCATTATCTGAGGTAATTTGATCGCAACACATCTGACCATTAGAAAATCAAAATGAAGCATATAGCAAAGGCCAACAAACTTGGTCACAAACCATTATATGGAACATATATTTTATGTAGAATTGCCTGCCATAACTCTTGCAGGAGATGTGTTAGAACCATGCAAGTGACAGTGGGAAATCTACAGATCTAATTGGTACCATTTGGTTTAGAGAAACAAGATAAAGCAATAAAGACAAACTCAATATGTTCTACTTTTACACCTCAGGTAAAAAGTCTTATTCATGTTGAACTAATAGGAAACAGAATAGCGATATATTGGGGTCCCCTTGGAGGCATACAGATAAGATACTCAATCTGTTTTAAGATGAATCACCAGAAAGTGACAACCCAGCACTCAAATCTGTTTCTGCATTTTACACAGACAGTGCATAGGAATCAGTTACAAAGCCATGCACAAACTTATGGTTATTTCTAGTTTGGTGCCAACAAAAGTCCATAAAATGGATTAAGAGGAAACATTTACTAATTGTCTTGATTTGGTCACCAGCATATACAAAGTTAAATATTCACCAAAATAAAAAAAGCATGCTGTATGAAAACTATAGTTTCATGTTTCCTCCAGCACGGTGGCTGTAACAATACACTACTAATTCACAAAATATGAATATTAGCATAAAGGCCTAAAGCAGTTCCCACAATTAGAAATAAAATAAACCCATTAACTGTAGCCATATAAGCCTACAGGCTACAGACTAGTGACGCCATTAAAGAGAGAAACTACAAAAGTTTGCTAATCAAATCTCTAGAAGATCAAACCATCTCAGACACAATACAAACCTTTTTTAGTTTAGAATTTGGAACTGTGCTTTAAAAACAATTTTTTAAAAATATAAAGGAAGCTAAAGATATTATCAGCCTACTAACATCTATGACCAAGTTTCTAACTGTTGAGTGGCCCTTATTGTTGATCAGTAAACAAAGGACATGCCAAATTTGTTCCTGTATAGATAAGACAAGGAGAAAGAGTCAGATATTTAGCGGAAGGTAATGTAATGCAGATGTTGGATAATTAAATGCTTGGAGCAAAAAAATGAACATGCCTTTTCCCAAAATAATATCTACCTCATGCAAGATTTCTTTTGCAATAAGTTCTACTTTCTGGAAAAGATTTAAATGCTGATGTTAACAGACAATGTCTCAAGGTTATTACTCATTACAACCAGCCAAATTACTAGTTGACACTAATTCTTATATAATGAGTCAGAAGTTTGCAACTCAATGGTACTATGTTTATTACTATATGACAAACAGATATTTCAGTTCTGAAGCTGAGTAGGTATAGCCTAGCCATCCTGGGGCCACTTCTCACAGCATGCTCCCAGTGTTTAGCCACAATATTCTACTTGAAACAGGTTCCTGAACATAATATAAAATAAAAATGCAAATGTAGTCACTGAGATTTATACTGGTTATAAGAATAACATTTCTACTGGTAAAGGTACTAAATCATTATTTCAGTGAGAAATGAGAATGCCATGAAATATTTTTGTTGTTGGCTTGTTTCTGTAGTTGTGTTCTTTGTCCCTATAGTTTAGTACATTTTCTAAGAGAAAGAGCTTCAAAGAGGGAGATAATTCACACACAGTCCGAGCCCTAAAAGTCACTGATCAATACCTAGTCAGAGCACAAGCTCTTAAGCTTTGAAGAGGCATTACCTACCTAAAAGAAACATATCAACAAAGATAGCCAATCAACACTGATGGGCACTAACTACTTTAAAAGTAGCTTAATTAAAACGTAATTTAACTACTAGTTAAATACATTTTAACAAAAGTAATTAGAACTTTTTATAACTACTTTGAAGGAGTTAAATAGTTTCAACTACTTCTTTATAACCACTTCACCCCCAGGCTGAAAAATAAAATATTTACAAAATAAAATAAATAGGTGGGTTTTTGCTACACCCGCTGCTGGTAATTGCAGAATGCTTATATTCTTCTTAGTTACTGATTTTGTTACTTCTATTGCTAATATATGAAGTTTAATAATAATAATAATAATAATAATAATGCAACCATCAACAATAATGCAACCATCATCAATAATGCAACCATGGTGAGACGTAACTTTAATAAATCTATACCAGATCGGTCGTCGCCTGGGTCAACAAGGATCGCGCCAGGTGCTATATTCCCTGGACATCTGGTGGCAAGTGGGCAACAGGACTCAGGATCTTCAGTTGAGCAACCAGGGCTGGAGACTGCAAGGTTACTGGAAGAAACGTCGCTTAACCGAAAAAAAATACGAAAAATGCCAACAAGGAAATAATGATCTGCTATTACAAGTCTAGTCCAACTAGAAGAGGTTATTTAAAAAGAATGTACCAAATTTGGAATGAGAGGCATCCAGATACAGAAATAACAGAACAAAGGCTAGCAGACCAGAGAAGATTCATAATAAGAAATAAAGTATTCACAGGAGTTGAGCTGGAAGAAATGAAAAGAGCAACACAGGCTCAAGATATGGAAGAAGAATTACCACCAATTGAAGAAGTTGCTCAGGCGCAGGTGGAGGAGCTGTTGGAAATCGAGGATGCCACTGTTACTGAACTGTTTCAAAATCAAAACCAGGCAACCGCCCCTTTGCCTTCACCTCAAAAACCCGAATGCCGTTTAACAGAAAAGCAACAAGAACTAAAGCAAAAAATAACTGAGCACATGAACCAAACAACCACCAGGGTTCGACTTCCAGCTCTAAAAACAGTTGCCAAAAAACAACTTGCTCAGGCATTAAAAGATGTCAATGCTGCACTTGCAGAAATAACAACCAAGAATTTGCAAGAAACAAACCAACTAATGTACAGTGCAGCAACAATAACAACACAAGAGCTTGGATATAAGATCAGTGGACCTGTAAAAAAACGAAAGCAGTACATCACCTAAATGGAAGATTAGATTAGAAAATAAAATCGCCAGGCTTAGATCAGATGCTAGTAAATTGAAAGATATGAAAGTCAAGAAGCTGAAGAATGAAAACACCAAACAGTATCTGATCCAAAAATACCACCTCGATTCAAGGAAAATTAGAGAAGTCCTGGAAATAATAAAGCAGCAAATAACAGCAGTGTCAAAGAAGATTAGCAGGTATGAAGCCAGAATTACACAACACAGGCAGAATCTCCAGTTCCAGTCAAATCAGAGACGTTTCTACCAAAGCACAGAAGGAGAAACTACAAGAAACATTGAAACACCAAATAAAGAAGAAACAGTGCAATTCTGGGAGAAATTATTGGACAATCCAATAGATTATAATAAAAAAGCAGGCTGGATGAAAGAGGATGAAAAATGTAACCAACAAATGCAAGATCTAATAGTAACACCAGAATTAATAAGTGAAAGAGCAAAGAAAATTAAAAATTGGACTGCACCAGGCGACGATGAACTGCATGGCTTTTGGCTTAAACACCTAACAAGCCTTCATAAACAACTATCAAAACTGTTCAATCACATTTTGCAAGGAGGTGATATTCAACAATGGCTAACAACTGGGAAAACTCATCTCATCATGAAAGACCCAGCAAAAGGTGCAGTTCCAAGTAATTATAGACCGATAACCTGCCTGCCAACCATGTTCAAATTATTAACTGGAATAATAGCAGATGAAGTCATGCAACACTTATTAACTAACAAACAGCTTCCAGTTGAACAGAAAGGAAATTGCCCGAACACCAGAGGCACAAAAGACCAGCTGCTGATTGACAAAATGATTTTAGAAAACTGCAAGAGTAGAAAAACCAATCTAAGTGTTGCATGGATTGACTACAAGAAAGCCTTCGATTCATTGCCTCACACATGGATACTAAAATGTTTAGAAACAACTGGTGTCAGCCAAAACATTCAGATATTTATTAAAAAAGCAATGAGCAGGTGGACTACACAGTTAACAATCAATGGCGAGGCACTTGGACAGGTTAGCATTAGAAGAGGCATTTTCGAAGGGGACTCACTATCCCCTCTATTGTTTGTAATCGCCATGACCCCACTTTCACAAATACTAAACAAAACAGGCCTCGGATACCAAACATCTAAAACATCCAGTAAAATCAACCATCTGCTGTACATGGACGATCTGCAGTTGTATGGAAAGTCCCAGTCAGAAATCGAATCACTGCTAAACACTGTCCGTATATTCAGTAGCGATATAGCAATGGAGTCTGGACTAGAGAAGTGTGCTGCATTAATAATGAACAGAGGGAAAATAAGAAAAACAGAAGGAATAGAACTGCCCAATGAAAGCAAGATCAAGAACCTGGAAGAGAAAGAACGTTACAAATACTTGGGCATTCTCCAGGCTGATAACATCACACACACTGAAGTTAAAAGAAAAATTGGAAGTGAATACATCTGGAGAGTTAGAAAAATCCTCAAGTCCAAACTCAATGGCGGGAACACCATACAAGCCATAAACACCTGGGCTATACCTGTTATCAGATACAGTGCAGGAATAATAGACTGGACCCAGGCAGAGCTAGAGACACTGGATTGTAAGACCAGGAAAATCATGACCATCAATCATGCTCTGCACCCCCACAGTGAGGTAGATAGGCTATACCTCCCTCGCAGCATAGGTGGAAGAGGAATGCTGCAAGTCCATCAAACAGCAGAGGAGGAGAAAAGAGGCCTTGAAGAATATATCAAGGACAGTGAAGAAGATGCACTTCAAATGGTTAAGAATGAGAAACTATTCAACACCAATGAAAGAAAGCAGGCCTACAAGAAAGAACAAGTCAAGAACCGAGCAGAAAAGTGGAAAAATAAGCCCCTGCATGGTCAATATTTGCACAATATAAGTGGAAAATCAGACATCACCAAGACCTGGCAATGGCTTAAGAATGGCAACTTGAAGAAAGAAACAGAGAGTTTAATACTGGCTGCACAAGAACAGGCACTAAGAACAAATGCAAAAAGAGCAAAAGTTGAAAAATCCACAACAAACAGCAAGTGCCACCTTTGTAAAGAAGTAGATGAAACATTGGACCACCTAATCAGCTGTTGTAAAAAGATTGCACAGACTGACTACAAACAAAGGCATGACAAGGTAGCAGGGATGATACGCTGGAACATCTGCAAAAAATACAAGCTACCTGTAGCCAAACATTGGTGGGACAATGAAATTGAAAAAGTTGTCAAAAATGAAGATGGGACTTCCGACTACAAAGAGGCAAACATCTGCCACACAATACACCAGATATAACTGTAGTCGAGTAGAAAGAAAAACAAGTTAAAATAATCCACATAGCAATACCAGTGGATAGCAGAATAGAAAAAAAAGAAATAGAAAAATTCACCAAATACAAAGATCTACAAATTGAAATTGAAATTGAAATTGGCTGTGGCAGAAGAAGACCAAAATAATCCCAATGGTTATCAGTGCCCTAGGTGCAATTCCAAAACAACTTGAAGAGCACCTCAACACCATAGGGGCCACAGAAATCACCATCAGCCAATTACAAACTTTACTGGGAACAGCCTATATTTTGCAACAATATCTATAATAACAGCAACAACATTGATAATAAAATTCAGCCATCCCAGGTCCTTGGGAAGGACTCGATGTCTGGATAAAACAAACCAGTCAATAACACCTGTCTGACTGTGTAAATAAATAAATAAATAAATAATATTTTGTATATATTCCCCCCTCAATAATGAATTATGTAATATGTTTTCCCTTAATACATAGTAATTATACATCTGCTCTGTAAAAGGGATTTCAGTATAGAACTGAAAATTCACATGGTGAGGTGTTACATGTTTTCAGTCTTGCTTTACGGAATTGAAGCTTGGACACTTAAAAAAACAGAATATGAACAAACTAGATTCTTTCAAGCTCTGGATATATCGATGTATATTAAGAATATCATGGGTAGATACAGTTACCAATGAGGAAGTTTTGAGAAGAATGGCAAAAGAGAAAGAGCTAATTAACATCATTAAGACAAGACAACATGAATATACTGGCCATGTTATTAGAGGGGAAAAATATCCTGACTGCAGTTAATGATGCAGGGAAAGATTAAAGAAACAAGTGTCCGAAAATGAAGAACATCTTGGCTGAAAAAATTGTTGGAATGGTTTGGATGAACATCCTTACATCCTTATTTTAGAGCAGTGGCATCCAAAGTCAGAATAGCCTTAGTGATAGCTAACCTCCAGTAGGAGATATCACCTGAAGAAGGTTATTCATAGTTTAATTACAGGAATTAATGCCTAACAAAAATAGTTTAATTATGACTGATTTACTTTTCATAAAGTTGTTGTAATTACCATTCAACTAACTGAACGGATAAGACAAGACGGAACCAGTGTTTTATTTAGACACACCAGCTATAAAAGTGTGAAGAGACAGAAAGAGAATGTGATTAACTGGCAGAGATGGGGTAGTACTTATATTACAAATAGTTTTTTGAGGAAGGTCAGGGTCAGGGTTGGGGCAGAGTGGGGGGAAGGGATGGGGGAAATGGGGAAAAATGTATGTAAAATACAAACTGTCAAAATAAATAAATAAATAAATAAATAAATAAATAAATAAATAAATAAGTAGCAAAGTTTCACAGAAAGAAAAAAATCCAGATTTGTTTTTAAAAAAAAGACTATTTGTAGTATAATTACTGACCCAGCACTGCCAGTCAATCACATTCTCTTTCTGTCTCTTCACATTTCTATAGCTGGTGTGTCTAAATAAAACACTAGTTTCCTCTTATCTGTAGTTAAAAGATCAAGAGTCATATTTGAAACACAGTTGCAGATTCCTCCCACTTTATTCTGGTAAGAAAATTATCTCCCTCCAGATTTAACTGCTAAGGGAAATGTTGGTACTAACATTATTATGTTAGTACCAACCAGGGTTTCCATTTATACAAACCAGGGTTTCCATTTAGCATGGATATGGTTAAATATTGATTTCAGATCCTGATTTAAATAGGAAGTCTAGGTAGTATTAACCAGCATTACAGTTACTGCTGACATGAATGCAGGAGGGAGAAATTGCTTCAGAGATAGGAGCAGCAAGCGTACAGACCCATGGCTGGTTCCTAATTTGGATGAGATGGAATCAGAGTTGCATTTGCACTGTCTCAGAAGAGTAATTTCCCCACACATTAGAACATTACAACCACATTTTCAAACTCCAGTTTCTGGAGTTAAATGTATATATTTGCAAACATCTGACTCCTCTCATGTGCTTTTGATACTTTATTGGCAACATTCTTGTTCAAAGTGCACTAGCTGGCTGCAATTCTGGAGATGATTTATTATAAAACTTCTTAGATACCTTTCCAACCACGTAACACTCAAGGCGGCATAAAATCTAAAAATAAATCATGCACTACAATAAAAACATGGCTAAACACAGTTAGCAATAAGTGGGCAAAAAAGCCATTTCAAATAACAGCATTTTCTTTCAAAATGCTTTCTGATGGAAGCTTTGTAATTCAGGGACTAATCTAATCTCTTGAAGAAAAATGTTTATAGTTCTAATCCAAAACTCATCTCAGAGAGCAATGCTGAATTTATAATGTTCTGGCATTAGCTTCTATGGCAGAGGATCATTGTGGATAGGGATTAGAAAGCTGAGCTGGGAAACCCAAGACAAGACTCTGCTTAGCTATGAAGCTCATCAAGTAGATTTATGCAAATCATTATCTCCCAGGATAACCTACACCACAGGGTTCTTGGAAGGCTAAAATATTGCTGCATGGTCCTGGTGTGGTGGGGAGAGAAATAGGATTCGAATGTAACACAGACATTTAATTGCCAAAAACACAAAGAAGGAATACATTTACTACTTGTTCTTTTTATTCATTAGTTGCTTTTCCACTATACAATTTTCAAAGTGGTTAAATTTCAAAGAAATACCATGAATAAAATTTCTGAGTCTAAAATGACAGCAAGTTCCACCAATGTAGGCAGAAAGATTGGGAAGAGAATGTTCAAGGTAAATCTAAGTGCAAGTACACCTCAGAAGACCTCACAAAAAGGACATGAAACAATGAACTGGATGTTGTACACCAGCAAACCCACCATCTGTTCCTATATAACAAAGACAGTTTTAATAATCTGATCCCTGTCTTTGGTAAATCATTGCCCCTATTTTGACCTTATTTTTGACTTTTGTATGTCTTGGTAAAATCCTGTTATATTAGTTGCTAGATTTTCCATTCTGCATCCTCCTCTGGGTCTACACAAATTAATTTTCTGAAATGGGGAATGAATGCATCTTGACTCATACAAATATATGCAGATGCACAAGTAGCCTGCTGAGATTCATTTTGAGATCCTGATAACAGACTGTAGCACAATTCTGTTTTTCTAGCATATTTTCTAGCAAAAGAACAAACACCTTCAGAGTTTGTAAAATAGTCCAGGACAGGCTATTGCATTACAAAATAATATAGCAAAGGCAACTCTCAACATTCATCAGCGAATTTCTGAGCTTCATAATATTCTGAACAACAGACACCCAGGGAGATGGACAGGCCCAAGTCTGAAGCAATAACTTTAGTAAATAGCCATCAGTATTGTAGTTCTGCTCTGAGGTACACTTCTTTATTTAAAAATAGCATTCTTTCCCATCTCAAGCTTCAAGTGTGACAAAAATTAATTTGAACACTACAGACTGACTTATTGAAATTTGGCACTCAGTCCAATGCTGATTTTTTTTCTTTAGCAGAAGAATCATCACTGTTCTTTGCAACTATATAAATAACTACATATTAGAACTAGATATTTCAGAATTTTCCTTATTGTACAAAAACTGCTATCATCCTCAGACACAATAAACTGTAGCTAGGAATGATGGGAGGTATACTTTATACTTTGGCAACATCTGGAAGACCACAGGTTGGGAACCTCTGCTATAGTTTAAAAAACTGAATTTCAGCATTAAAAGCCCTCCAATACTGTCTATGCCTGTTCTGTACCAGAACGATGTTAACAGAACTAGAGATAGCACTCCAAACATAAGTTTCCCTCTTTATTTTCTGTCCCTGCCCCATAATTCAGGTTGCTCTTCTGGCCCAAGGACTTCCAGCTGTAACCTTTCATCTTATTTTTATCATTAACAGAAGGTATTCAACTGGTTTGATGAACCAAATAACATTACATGCATTGTTTTATAGAACCAATATCTGATTAATATGTAGCCATTCTGGCTAATGCTTCTTTGTATGACATTGGATTAAAAATGTCTCAAATTGTTTAGATTAACATACACAGCAATAAGTAAAAATAAGCATCACATTCTTCAACAGGATACAGAACAATAGGTTTAAACATTTTTCTAATTAAAAACAACCACCGAATCCTCAGTTCTAAAGACTGCCAAGGGCAAATGAAGGAATGCTTAAATTTTCTGGTTTTAAGCTAAAGTACAGGGCTGTTCCCCACCGCCAGAATATCTCTTTTAGACTAAATTTAGCTTATTTTATGGAATAAACATCCTTTTATTCTGTGACAAAACATAATAGATTTGTATGTTGCTAATGTTTTCCATGTCTTGGGAGTATCGTGAGATTGCTCAACTCAGCACACAAAGCATGAACTACACATACAGTTAAAGCCAAAAAATGGAGGTGGGTTTAAACAATGGCCATGTAAGGCTGTTGAGAAAAAACATATGACTAGCTATTCCATGGCCATTGCTTAAACACACATACCCTTTGTGGCTTTAAGTGTATGTGTAAAGTTGATGCTTTATGTGCTGAGATGGGCAGTCACACAATATTCCCAAGACCATGAAAAGATGGGCGGAGGCACATTAAGGCCTGGTTCACCATATGACCGAGGTTTACAGAGAATTGACAGAACTACCAGGTGGTCCTTTTTCACTCTCTGAGATCTAGCTCCACAAAACTCATACTTCAGGTGCCAGATCTCTGTTCAGGCACTTTCAAAGGAATGGTGAGATTTCCAAGTAAACGAAAACAAAGTAGTTCCCTGCTGACACAATTTCTGGTACATAGAATTAATAACATTAGACAATATTCCCCAAAGAGCAATTAACTTAGATCTGCAAGATCTAGTCTTTCAAGAACAGCTGAGTTTCTAAGGTAGGTATCTTCATGCTACTTATAAGGGACAACAACAAAAGGACTATGGTTTTCATTATGTCAGATATGGAGAGCCATTAATTTGGCTTTCATTTAAACACACAATGAGCATACAACATGTTCATCTTGTCAAAATGTGGCCAGCTTATAAATCCTTTTCTTACAATGTTAACCAAGATCATGGGGGACAAGGGTGGAAAAAGAAGATAAACTCACTGTGTGAAGTCAACTCACAGAAGAATTAAAATGTTGCCAGACTACTAACATGATGCTGAAGGGTTTTTTGGTTTTGTTTTTGTTTTAAACTGTGCAAAGCACATTATCATTGAGTTATTCTCTTCTCTTCTTGAACTGTTTGGAAGGCAGATAAAAATTGTGACTTGAATCTTATGATAGTTATGCAAGCAGCATCAAACCTCTTCTACTTCTATAGAACCTATGGATACGATCATAGCCTTCGCTTTTACAACAATCCTCCCTTAAACATTAATTCAGCTTACGAAGAAAGCCTCAATTTATTATTACAAAACAGATTAAACATTGGAAACTAAGGCTGACATTTGGACTAATGCGGGCACTGAAAAATGTTGGCTGTACGAAGAGGCCATTTTTGCGGGTCTGCCCTTCCCTCTGCAGTCCATTGTGCCTCCCAGAAATATGTCCCTGAATTCCAGGAATGGATTAGTCAGAATGTCATTCCCATTCTCTGAAAATAAACTAGAACTGGAAAAGAGGAAGAAAATGGAACGTACAATATTATGTGTACGGGGGGAAGAAAAAAAGAAGTGCACCAGTGTAAGTTGGGAATAAGAAGCTAAACAGCACTAGCCAATACTGAGCTAGATGGACCAATGGCCTGTCTCAGTATAAGGCAACGTTCTATGTTCCTATATATAGTTTATTATTAGTCTTACTAATCAATATTAAAAGCACTAATTGCCCCGATCTAGTGAGGATCAAGCACTGGCAGCACAAGCAAACGTTGATAGGACTGGGACTGGATCTCTTCATCCATGTATGGATGGGTCATGATAAAAGGAAGAGGGGAAGGCAGCCCTGGATAGCCCTTTTGAAGGTAACAGTGCAAACCCACCTGATAGCTAGGTAGGCAAAGACAGATGACAAATACAGGATCATTATCTGTGCATTCTGCCGTATATGTATATGTATGCATCCAGACTTTTCAAGTAAGCAAGGAAAGGGGGGCACATTTTCAATTGCTCCCCCTCCCTGCTGAAGCCCACTGTCTGACATGGAAATATATTCCTGAGGATCACACTCAGGTCTGCTGCACCCACACAGTGCTAATCCAGATGTCAGCCAGTATGTATTACTTACTGTTACTGTATGAAGTTGCTGTATGTTACTGAATGGCAGTATGTATCACTGCCAGTGTGTATTTTAAACTGTTTTAATTGTGTTTTTAGATTGTGAGCCACCCAGGGACTTGTGTATGGGGTGGTATAAAAATGTGCAAAATAAATAAATTTCTAAGATTCAGCTTGGCTGTAGCAAATCCCTGTTCAGCAGTGAAGTTCACTGAATGGACTGGCACTTATCACCAACTGAACTGACTTTACAAAGAGGTTGTGAAGATAACATTAAATAACCCTAAATTCCTTGGAAGGAGGGCAGGAGGCAAACATTGGTTTGGATTTCATGTCCTTTTGCTTATGAATGCATTTTTTGAAGCTTTCCCCTGCTGCAGCCCTTAGTGCAAGCAAGAACAGCCACTCCTGAATACTGGGAGAATAGTAGCCAACATAGTCTGAGGTGTTGGAACCAAAGAGGAAAACCAGCACATGTATTAGCTCTTTAGGAACATAGGAAGCTGCCATATACCGAGACAGACTATTGGTCTAGCTAGCTCAGTACTGTCTATACAGACTGGAAGTGGCTTCTCCAGGGTTGCAGGAAGGAGTCTCTCTCAGACCTATCTTGGAGATGCCCAGGAGATAACTTAAAATCTGCATGCAAGCATGCAGGTGTTCTTCCAAGAGCGTTCCCATCCCTTAAGGGGAATATCTTACAGTTCTCACATGTAGTCTCCCATTCAAATGCAACCATGATGACCCTGCTTAGCAAAGGACACAATTCATGCTTGCTACCACAGGGATGAAGATGCACTGACTTCAGAAGCAGCAGCATTACAAAAGGAGACAAAAGTTCACAAAGATGATGGAGAGGCATATTGTCTTAGTTGGAATAGGGATGTAGACTAGATGATCTATTACTTAATGCCATTTCAAAACATGTCACAGCATAATGGATGCAAAAAAAAAAAAAAAAGCCCTATTTTACAATGGCTGAGGTCTCAAGAATATAATATAATAGAATTCTTTATTTATGACCCAAGCTCAGCATAAAATGACATAAACAAAACATCTCATAACACAGAAAAATACAATTTGAAGAAGGAAATATGTAAATATGTGCGTAAGTATCCATGGATGGTAATCAATAAAAATTATAAAATTAATCAAGAAAAGCTTGCTGCCATAACAATACTGCAATAAAACAAAATTTGGCCACCTTAAAGGTGACATCTAAAATTCTATCTGCAAGAAAATAAGAAACATAAAAGTCTCCTGAACAGCCTGGGAAGGGTGTCAGAAGAGGAGTTAATAAGGAGCATCTTAAATCTCTATATAATGGACAGCGCAACAGAACATGTTGGATGGATTCAACTTCCCCCATACCACATGGGCATAATCTACCCTCCCTGGGGATCCCCAGAAACCTCTCCGAGAGCACCACTGAAGGTAGCATGTCATGTCTTGCCCTAAAAAACGCCCTCTTGTAGCACGTCATGCTCAGAGCATTCAAATAGGCAGCAGGGACCCAGCTAGAACTGCTCAAACCCAACCTCCTTTTAGTACAATCAGGGATTCAGGAGAGTTCTTGTTGAATTTCAGAGTCCAAGAGTCTTTGCTTCAGGATCTGCCTAGCCTGGTCATAACTAAACAAGACCAGGTAGTCCATAGACAGACCCAAGGACACAATTTTGTCCTGAATAGCCCGGGCCCAAGTGGGATGGAATACTTCAGCCAAGATAAGAGAGATCCATCCTTGAGGAAAAAAATCTGACTTTAAGCCAATAGGTCAAAATAGACAACCAGGCCCAGACCTCGATCTTCAGAACGCCCAACTCAAACCTTAACAATACATTGGAGGCACATCTAGGTGCCGTAAGTAGAGCCCTAAGGAAGTCACTTTGAACCACATCCATAGACTTGTATGAAGGAAAAGGACCAAGTTGCGCCCCATAACTTGCTGGCTCCTAACTTTGGCCACAAATAATTTCAAGGCAGCTGGAATGATCTCGCCTCCTTTAGAACAGAAAAATCTCCAGATAGCCAGAGAACTTCTCCATGCCGTAAGAATAACTTGATCTATATGCGCCTTCCATGAGTCCCTTGCTTGCAGGGTCACACCTAAATATTTATATGTATAGACTTGTTCTATCCGTCGATCCTCAATTGACCATCTTAACTGCCTAGGTCTTCTTGCAAAAATCATTACTTTGGATTTCGAGTAATTGATCAAAAGATAATTTGCTCTACAGTAGAGGGCCAATCTTTTCATGGCTCGCCTCAGGCCCATGGGAGTCCTAGCTAAATAGCAGCATCATCTGCATAAAGAAGAAGAGGAATACACACACCTGCTGCAGATGGTGAATGTAGGCTGGAATCGGTTAGACAAGGGGCCAAGTCACTGAGATATAAATTAAAAAGCAAGGGGGCAAGGATACATCCCTGCCTCACTCCTTTATAGGTAGATATAGGTTGTGAAAGCTCCCCTTTAGGATGACATCTAACCCTGATATTCGAGCCTGCATGAAGCTGTTGCATTAAAAAAAGAAGCCGCTTTTCGATGTTTGTTTGAGCTAGCTTCTCCCAGAGCAGTCCTCTAGATATAGAGTTGAACGCCAGTTTAAAATCGATGAAAGCCACATACAGAGCCGACCCAGGCTTATCTCCATTTTTTCCAATCAGATGTCGGAGGATAAAGACCTGATCAACAGTAGATCGTCCAGTTCTAAACCCGGCCTGCTCATCCCCCAAAACACACTCATCCTCCATCCAGGCATGAAGTTTGGCTAAAAGATGCCTAGCATACAGTTTGCTGACTACACTTAGCAGTGAGATAGGCCTATAATTCGAGGGAAAATTTATTTCCCCTTTTTTATAAATTGGCACTAACAGCCGTACTCCACTCTTTCAGAATTTGACCAGTGGAGTCTATATGGGTGAAAAGCCTGTCCAGCACAGGGGCCCACCATTCAATGTCCAACTGAATAGCCTCAGGGTTAATAGCATCAAATCCTGGGGCCTTACCAGTTTTCATTTCACCTATTAATTTTTCCACCTCCAATACTGTAACTGGTGGCCATCCCCAACAGAGCTGAAATCCAACTTCCCAGAAGCTGAAGGGAACTCCCCAAGATTATAAAGATCACTAAAATCAGTCACCCAATCATTCATGGATACTACAAAGCTGGCATTAAGAGGATGAGTGCACCACTGTGCATTCACTAAGCGCCAGAATTTAGAGTCATTGGCACCTTTAGCTGCCTCAAAGAGGTCCTTCCACAGGGATCTTAAGGCCAGTGCTTTCTTTTCCTTTAGAAGGCCTTTAAACTTCCTCTTCTCAGCCAGCAAGTTGGCCTTTGTTGTCATCCTAGGGTCCTGGTGAGAAGCTCTAAAAGCTGTAACTAGGTCCTTTCTAGCCACTCGGCAGTCATGATCGAACCACTCTTTGGACCTGGGTTTAAAAGAGGAGCTCCCTAAGCTGCCCTGACAAAAGTGCTCCTGGATGCATTGTATCAGATGGTGATAATTATCTAAAACTCCAGGGCCTCCAGCTTAATCTAAAAGCTTTTCCCGACTATACCTCATCTCCTTCGAATTTAGTAGAGTATAAATCGAAGCAGACCATCTAGAATTCCAGTTCACCCGAATCCCACCCAAAGTTGGAATACTGTTGGTAAGGGAACACTCCCAAAATTGAATGCTCCCAGAAGGGATCTTATCCCTTAACAAAATGGGGAAATGATCACTATCTGAGGTCTCATTAATCTCATAAATCATGCTTGCTTGTTTTGGGAAATATTTTCAGAACATAACAAGTGCAACATGTTGACCAATTTACAGCCTCAACAAAGTTCATGAAAGTGATATGCAAGTGCTATTACTAAATTATGGAATGTAACCAAGTCGCTCTCTCACACACAATATATTTATGTTGCATCCCTCAGTCATTAGTTGCCCAATGTAGAGCATAAAGTCTGGAATCTATTAGCTAGCTAAAGATAAAACAGATAATCCTTCTATGAACTTTATTACTGTCATGACTGAAACAGAAGTTGGCATGATCTACATTACAGGCTCCGTGACAGAACTAATGGTCAAGTAAATGTTTTGCTTACCAAATTGGAGATAGTCAGTTTAATGCCTGTGCAATGTTGATTTGGGTTTAAAAAAAATCAGATTCTTAGTTTCTTGTGGTTAACATGGATTTTCAACCTGATTTTATATATTCTAAAGGGAAAGTGTGTCGTCGAATCGGTGTCGACTCCTGCAGACCACAGAGCCACGTGGTTTTCTTTGGTAGAATAGAGGAGGGTTTACCATTGCCATTTCCCATGCAGTATGAGATAATGCCTTTCAGTATCTTCCTATATCGCTGCTGCTCGATATTGGTGTTTCCCATAGTCTGGGAAACAAACCAGCAGGGATTTGAACTGGCAACCTCTGGCTTGCTAGTCAAGTCATTTCCCCACTGTGCCATTGTTGTTATTCATCAAAGGATAATGTCTTTACCAGTGGCTATTTGCTGCTGTCGTGTGAAAGATTATGAGCTCTTTTGGGACAGATAACCAACTTCTCATTTATTTTCCTAAGTAAAGCACTTTGAGAACTTTTTTTGTTAGAAGGTAATATAGGAGTATTCTAAATAAATAAATAAACAAAAACAAACAATAATATGCAACAGTAATTTTTAAATGTACCAAATGAACTTTTTAAGTTAAAAAAATAAAATTTAATACATAATTTGTTATAACATCAATGTGGCAGTAATTTTCTCTCAGGTTGATTATGAAGTTCTGTGCATTTATTTCACTTTCTCCCCACAAAATACAATTTTAAAAGATACTCAATCTAATAGAATTGCTCTTCTGGAATAATCCTAATGCAGGCTACAGCTCTTCATACTTCTTATTTTTCACCAGTTTATGTAGAAGTATCAAAAACTCTTTAAAGGTAAGATACCTTTGTTTTCACAAAAGCATCAGTGTTGCTAGCACTGGGCAGAAGGGGCAGATGCCCCAAATGTTTGGCTAAGTGCCTCGAATCTCTTGACTCCTGGCATCTGCCTCCCACCAACAACTTTGGGTAAAGCAGTAGCGGGTGTGTGAGCCCTGGGCTCTACATAAAAACTCTAGCTCAGGAGGTGCTCCCTGTCACTTTATCTCCTTCATCACTGTGTACTTCCATCCAGGAGAAGAGATTCTCATTTCTCACCATTTCCTCTTTCACACTCTGCATGTAAAGCACAGCGGGAAGCAGTTGCATTGAGGCCTGGTTCTTTTGGGCACCTGGGTAATTCGCCTCAAGCGCAGCAGCAACACAGCTGCTGGGCTCAATGGAGGGGGCAGTGGGTGCTCTTATTATTCTTTTACAATCCCATGTTATTTACTAAACCCACACAAATTACAAAATAAACTAGAATCATTCTTGCAATGCAATTCAAGCAAAATGACATATATTGCATTATTATTGTGTGTGAGGAAGCTGGACTTCCTGGACTCTAATACAGATTTGACACAAATGATATGTTCTACAGACACAAAAGCAAATCTAGTTGGTTCTTTCCATGCCTGACAACACTTGAATATACTGCTTAACACTGTTGCAGAACAGGATATATACTTACCTATTCATGTAATTAACTGTGTAAAGTCCCAATTTCAATGATGTCATTAGAATATTATGATTCGACAACATTTGAACTTATCTTTCCCATCACAATGTAACATTTACAATAACACTTTGGTATTTTTCAAGTATGTGTATTATTACACGGAAAATAATAATTGATCTGATGAATCTTGTTGCAGAGTTTACATGGAAGTTGCCCAGGTTGCTGGCGGTGGGGGGATTCAGTGTTCATTTCAGCACCAGGTTGTCAGGAGCAGCTCAGGAGTTCATAGCAGCCATGACAACTATGGCCTACCCCAATTGGTCTCTGGACTGAGACATGATGCTGGTCAGATGCTCAATTTGGTCTTTTGCACTGATCCCCATTGGTGGGGATTCCTGTCATCTTCCCATTGTCATGGACGGACCACCATCTGGTTAATGTGGGACTTGCAACCACAACCCACCTCTACAGGGGTTAAGGACCTATTAGGCTGATCCGCCTGAGAAGGTTATTGGATTCAATAGGATTCCAATAAACGTGGGAAGGGTTTAGAGTTGGCTCTGCTAGTGATTCTGATGATGCTCTGGTGCAAACATGGAATAATGAACTCACTAGAGCAGAAGACACAATTGCTCCTAAGCATCCTGTCCAACCTACTTCAAAATTAGCCCCATGGTATTCAAAAGAACTACGGGAGCTGAAGCGGATTGGTAGATGACTAGAGCACAAGTGGAGGAAGACGCAACATGAATCTAACAGGTTGCAACACAGAGCACATTTGAAGATCTGTGCTCTGGCAATGTGGGCAGCAAAGCGATTCTTTACTGCCTGCATTGCTTCTGCAAATTCACACTGAGTAGAGTTTTCTAGGGTTGGTAAGGGGCTACCCCTCTCCCCCTTGAATTTGAAATTGAAACCATCAGTCACTCATTGCAACATCTTCAATTATCTTTTTGCGGATAAAATCTCTCGTATTTGGGCTAAGCTGCATTCCACAGTTACTGCACAGTCTATTATAGATGTGTCTAGCAACTCCTCTTATAGAACTAGATTGGATCACTTTCAGCTTGTGACTCCTAAGGATGTGGGCAAACTGCTTTGGACTATGAATCCTACAACCTGTTCTTTTGACCGTAGACCAACTTGGCTTATTTCATCTGGAAACTGTATTATCAGAGAAGGTCTGGTAAATATTATAAATGCTGTTCTGAGGGAGGGCCGGAGGCCTTCTTGTCTTAAGAAGGCTATTATTAGTCCATTCTTGAATAAACCTGCATTGGATCCCTTGGAGTTAGCTAATTACAGACCTGTTTCCCATATTCCATCATTGGGCAAGGTGATTGAGCAGGTAGTTGCCTCTCAGCTCCAGGCAGTTTTGGATGATACACATTGAGACTAATTTCAAATTAGCTTTCAAGCAGGCTATGGGGTTGAGATACTGACAGAGGTAATGTGACTGTGCTGATCCTTGTGGATCTCTCAGTGGCTTTAAATACCAGCAACCATGGTATCCTTCTGGGTTGCCTGAGGTGGCACTGTTTTACAGTGGTTCCATTCCTACCACTTGAGTTGATTCCAGAGGATGTCACTTGGAGATTGCTGCTCTGCAAAACGAGAACTAAGGTATGAAGTTCCAAAAGGCTCCATACTGTCTCCAATGCTCTTTAACATCTACATGAAACCTCTGGGAGAGATCATCAGGAGGCTTGGTGCAGCATGTTATCAATATGCTGATGGCACCCAGATCAATTTCTTCATATTGACCTCCTCAGGAAATGGAATAACTTCCTCAAATGCCTACCTGGAAGCAGTAATGCGCTGGATGAGGGATAACAAACTGAAGTTGAATCCAGATAAGACTGAGGTACTGACTGTGGAGGCTTGGGACCTGAGAGATGGTTTAGATCTGCCTGTTCTGAATGGGGTTACACTCCCCCTGAAAGATCAGGTACATAATTGGGGAGTGCTCCTGGATCTAGAATTCTCTCTGATTTCTCAGGTTGAGGCAGTAGCCAGCAGCACTTTTTATCAGCTTTGGCTAATATATCAGTTATACCTATTTCTGGAGGTAAGGTAAAGTGTGCCATCAAGTCAATTTTGACTCCTGGCACCTACAGAGCCAGGTTTTCTTTTGGTAGAATACAGGACGGGTTTGCCATTGCCTCCTCCTGTGCAGTATGAGATGATGCCTTTCAGCATCTTCCTATATCACTGCTGCCTAATATAGTACCAGCAGGGATTCGAACCGGCAACTTTCTGCTTGTTAGTCAAGCATTTTCCCACTGCACCTTAAAATAGTGGTACATATGCTGGCACCCTGGCTTTTTATCAGCTTTGGCTGATACATTAGCTATCCCATTTCCCAGTGGTGCACATGCTGGTAACCTCCAGGTTTGACTACTGTAATGCATTCTACATGGGGCTGCCTTTGTATGTAGTCTGGAAACTACAATCGGTACAGAATGTGGCAGCCAGACTGGTCTCTGGGACAACCCAAAGGGATCATATAATACAGATTTTAAAAGAACTGAACGGCACTGGCTGCCGATATTTTTCAGATATGAAAGTGCTAGTTATAACCTATAAAGCCCTGAACAGCTTGGGTCGAGGGTACTTAAGAAAGTGACTTCTTTGTCCTGAACCCTGCTGCCTATTAAGATCATCTGAGGAGCTCCAGTTACTGTTGCCACTAGTTCGTTTGGTGGTGACATGGGACTGGGCCTTCTCTGTGGCTGCTACAGGGCTTTGGAATATGCTCCCTGTCAAAATAAGAGCATCTCCATCTCTGGTTTCATTTAGGAAGACCCCTCACAAGACACACCTGTTTTCTCAGGCTTTTAAGCGAAATTAATTTTAAACTGTTTAATTGTTTTTATCCCATGACATTGTTTTAACTCGTTTATTCTGTGAAGTTGTTTTGTTTTTGCTGCTTTGTATTTGTTGTGTTTTGAATTATATATACGGCCTAGAGATACATATGTCAGGTGGTATATAAATATGATAAGCAAGCAAACAAAGGTCCTAAGTTCAGTCTCTACTATCTCCATATTTAAAAATCAGCTCTCAGGTAGCAAGACTGATGATAAAGGATGGGGTGAAACCCTGCCATGAAACCTTGGTGAGCTATTGCCAGTCACAGCAGACAGGACTTGGCCATGTGGGCCCTTGATCTTCATATGTTCATATTCTTCAGCTAAATTCTTTTGAATACTAGATATGTTTATTTTGCAAAAAAAAAATTGTCCTTTTGGAGACCTTTAATAGTATCCAGTTCCACTTTTAAAAAATATTCTTTTAAAATAGCATAATAAGATGCTTAACATTGCAAAGAAAATGAACATTGTCAGTCATTAAAAACCACATCTACTAATGTTTAACCACAACTACAGTCTGCCTATTTAAATACTGTTTGCCAAACATAATTTAGTAGCCATTATTTTATTGTTTACAGAGGTCTGCATTGCTAAATCTCATGATATGTTAAGACAAGTCAAATTTCACTGAGCAGACACTCTCTCTATTTTTTTATTTTTTTAAATAGAGAGCTATTTGATCGCAAGTAGTCTGGCAAGGGCTACAGTTGAAGACAGGAGAAACTTGGGTGGTTCTTCCCCCAAACCATAAAGCTATTCAATATGGAAAGCAACACTGCCTTCAGTATAAGTTGATGTGCAGTGCAAGTTATGCCGATATCAGAAGTTTATTTAATGGATACATCAATTGTCATAATAGATGGAATTCTATATTTTAAAAAGCCAGTTTCAAAACACTTCTTAAAAATAGATTTATTTGTTCAATGAAACATATTGAAAACAACTGCTATTCTAGTGATGAAAGCTTAAATAGTAATGATCCTACAATATGCCAAATTAATTCCTCTTCAGGATAAGTTCATAGCAGACACTCAGCCACATAATGGGGGAAAAACCCATGCTTTCTTCAGTTGGGAACACTAACCAAGCCACACTCCTTCCTCCCGTTCTCTTACCTCCAGACTCAAGTATGGAATCACGATGTTTACATCCTGGCTTGTGAAACCACAGCTCCAT
Source organism: Hemicordylus capensis (assembly GCF_027244095.1). Taxonomy (NCBI): domain Eukaryota; kingdom Metazoa; phylum Chordata; class Lepidosauria; order Squamata; family Cordylidae; genus Hemicordylus; species Hemicordylus capensis. The sequence goes on along the minus strand of NC_069657.1, from coordinate 384,935,105 downwards.
GGCTCACACAGAGCTGGAAAACTGTGGTTTAACTCTAGTTTACATGCCAGGATGAGACAGTTGTCAAACAAGCCAGGATATCTTGGATAGGGCATAGGACAGAGTGTGTGAATTCAGTTGGATTCCCAACAGATAAACTATGGTTTACATTGTGTGAACTGTCCCAGTCTCATAATAGTGCTTAGTAACTTGCAATTTGCTTGAACCACCACATTAAATCCGTTTTTCTAAACACAATGCAGCATTGTATTCCAGTTAGGATTATTATATAATCAAATTGCGAAAGACATGGACAATACCAACACTGATGCTAAGCAGAACCCTTGAAGTTTCCCTAAGATTCAAATGGTCTTTGTAAGGAGGTTAGAAACACATGCAAAAGGTCCCAGGTTCAAGCCCAGGCATCTTCACTGGAGAATGAGGTATTCCAAAAAGGATGTTAGGTAGAAGAGTTGGAAAATGCCTGAGACCTTGGAAAACTCACTGCTATAGGTTAGACCGTCTGCTTTAGTATAAGGCAGCATCATGAACAGAAAGGAAATCAAACCATGGAGAATATAGTCTGCATTTGTTAGCACAGATATGCAATCTTACAGCTAAAGATGTTTCAGGGCAAGCCTTACACACTAATTGCCTCTTTGGCATTAAACCAAGATTCACTCCAATCAAGTCAGCATCAACTGAAAGTGGAAAAAACTCATTGCTTGCTCCATCAGCAGCTGCCTTTTCCTAATCAGGTGACATTGACTGTTACACCTCAGCAAATTAGCCAGTGGCTTAATTAAAAAGATAATTGCAATTGCTGAAAAGGATGGGTTCATGTGAGACAGTGGCGGCTCCTTCTCCCTCTGTGAAAACACATAGAACAGTAAGCCAACCAAGTCCCAGAGCCTCTTCTGCCCACCCCTACTCTTCTCAGAATTCCAAAGAAGCAAAGGACTCCCCCCATCCAGGTAGTAGGATGAATGTCTGAAGCAAACCAATGGCTTCAAATCCCCATAGTGACTGCACACATCACTTCCACCACCAGGAGACCACTGGAAATGCCAATTATATGAGGATTTACTTTTGTTGAGGCTGTAAGATCTGATACAAGCTATAGCGTCATCCCCACACCTGGTGAAGAAATATTTCATGCCAGCTTCATCATTTGAGAAGAGACTGTGCTAATATGGAATATCTGAGAGGAGATATTGAGAGGAGAGCAGGTCTTGTGGTAGCAAGCATGACTTGTCCCCTTAGCTAAGCAGGATCTGCCCTGGTTGAATTTGAATGGAAGACTACATGTGAGCACTGTAAGATATTCCCCTTAGGGGATGGAGCCACTCTGGGAAGACCATCTAGGTTCCAAATTCCCTCTTTGGCATCTCCAAGATAGGGTTGAGAGAGATTCCTGCCTTCAACCTTGGAGAAGCCACTGCCAGTTTGTGTAGACAATATTGAGATAGAGAGACCAATGGTCTGACTCAGTATATGGCAGATTCCTATGTTCCTATCTCCATGTTCACATGTGATGGCTGGTATTAAGCTGGCAGGGATAACTCATCTTGCAGATACTGCTTCTAGAGGTGTCTACATTATGAAGTGATATGTACTAATGCCTGAATGACTTTCATAATTAAAAGCTTAATCTCTGTAGTAAATATTATGTATACATTGTTCCCTTTCATTACTTTAAAAGCAATCTTTTAAATTACCACTGTTCATATCAATAGTTGACTCAAATTATATGGTTGTCCATCTCTGTCATTTTCATTGATACCTGAAGCAGCCTACACATTGAACTCAGCACTATGTTTTGGCCTGCAGAATAGCCTCATAACCTTTTCCTCTTCTTTCTTGTTTTAAATATATCCCATATAATAAATCCAACCGTCCTGAGCCATTTTTGGAAGCGTGGTATAGAAACTGACCAAAACAAAAAAACAAACAAACAAAACCTCTAAAATACATAGCCCTGCGCCACTTGCAGACAGATCTACAGATATGGCCAACAGTTTCTTGCCACAGAAATAAATATCTCTCGAGTGTACTCACTTGTTTATTCTTTGTCTTTGTGATGGTGTCTGAAATGGGTTTCTTCCTCTCTTTAACAGCTGTTTTAGAAAACAGTTCTTCGAATTCATGATAATCTATGGAAGGCTCTTCAATTTTTTCCCACACAAGTGAAGCATTAGAATCTCTAAAGTTAAGCAAAAGACCTATGTAGGGCAATGTCAGACTAAATAATCACAAAATGGTGAAATGAAGGCTGATAATGAATATTAACTTGTGCTACTTAAAGTAGCATTCAGTTTTTTCTAATTAAAAAGGACTGTAAAAACAAAACAAAAAAACAAAAACACTTCTATTTTGCACACATTTTGTAAACTTTCTGCACAGCAAAAAAAAAAAAAGCTACTTTTGTAGATGTCCATGTGCATGTATAGATGCATATGCTTCATCACACAAGAAAAGATAAGATTGCCTGGAAAATAGTTACTTGAAAGTTCCATATTTGTCTGAGTAAGTGAAGGAGGTAAGTCAATTGAGTAGTAAAAAGAAATTTTTTTTTGCAAAACATAACAAAGCTAACCCAAGGCAATGTCAGCTAACCAAAACTGTTGGAAAGAGATCTAAATTTGTCATTAAGTGTGGCAGCCATGCTCTCATTGGTCCATGTTTGAAATAGATTTGCACTGAGAGGAAAGATTTGCATATTCTATCTTGATTCCCTAGAATTCTAGTAATATCTCTCCTCCTTTTCTCTTAAAAACAAGTGCTAGCAGCATAGTCTGAGCTAACTAGCTCTTTTTCCATGAGAAAGAGGGATTTGTTATGGGTGAGCATGTCAGATGATAAGAGAAGTGAGGAAAGGAATTCATGTGCACAGTAGTGGACAGAGCAGAAATCACATATAGAACCTCCATTTAGTTTTCCAAAAAGTCCAAGTGAACATTTTGAAAACAACTCTACCCCAATGCCACACACAGAGATGACAGCACATTATAAGAGCCTTTTCTTCCCACATTACAGGCTATGACATCCCCCGCACAGCTACTCCAACATTCCTAAATAGTTCTCTGTGTTGATCTTTTCTTGACAGGCCTCAGCCCTGGAACCTGTTTTCATGTGGAAAGAACATGTGTAAGTAATAACATAGTGTGTGTCTAAGTATGTGCATTGCCCTCCACTTTGACCAATTGCTGACATTATGGATTTGTGAGCAGACAACCTACAGCAGAGGGCATTACTTTCAGGCAGGCTTAAGTACTGCACCTCTCCTTTTATAATCAAGCATTGTCTCCTGATTTAGCCTACAAGGAGTTTCTGGTAACCTGAAGTCACTAGAAAATATCCTCCAGTCCAGATACCTTGTATGTGGGTGGGTTGTGGAGGGTCAGGTCACTAACTGGTCATAACATCAGCTTCCCTTTAGCACTGAGCCACTGTGTTCAAGTGTAGGGTTAGAATTTAGAAAGCAGAGTTCATCCCATAAAACTACTGGATTATTAATGCTTAAGTTTTATAAATACAAGTTTTACAGATGGTGGAATGAGGAGAGTTTTGCTACTGGCTGTGTTTAGTTCCTACCTCTGACTCACTTTGGGACATGCACTTACAGCCTCAGAAGCTTCAGCACTACCATGCATGCAAATTCACGTGCAAAGTGTGCAGTTCTTGTGAATCCCAGTAAAATACTAAGACTGAACAGAGCACTGAAAGAGAAGCTGTGGGCTTCTGACGTGGTAAATGCACATCTGATATGTCCAAATGGTCTTAGCCAACTCACCTCTCTCCACCTGACTTCCCCACTTTTATAATATTATTTTCCAAAACTGTTATTGGAACTAGTCTGGTAAGAGAAGGGCAGGGGCTATAGGTACCCACAATTAGCTCTGCCTAAGTATATGGATGTATCATTTTGCCAAATTAAAATGGAGGAAGGTGATATCTGAACTACCACAAACTAAAACTCTTTTCTTTCTTCTTCTAACACATGCTGCCCATTCATTCCTTCAGGTCAATTTAGCTTCCCTTAGTTTTCAGGATAAAGCTGAAATGCCAAGTCATAAAGCTGCATGCCAAGTCAAGTGCCATGACATGCAAAGGCTGGGATCATGAGGACTTAGAACACAGAACTTGTTTTCAGTTTAGGGCCCACTCTCTGATGGCCTCCAGATCTGCCACACAAGCACTGAGGGAGACAAAGGCTCAGTGTCACTTGATCTTAGACTTCCCTGCTGTACGCATATATTCTTCTCCCCATCTCTTTCTCCACTGATAGGAGCAGGGATTTTGTGTTTCAAAGTGCTGTGAAAGGCAACTCAGAGTTTATCTTAAAGCCATAATTTTGATTCCGACATGTACCATCACCACAAAATTCCTGTAATGTGGTTTTCATGCCCATGACCAGTGTAAATTAAAGTATTTGCATACATGGTATTGGATAATTTCCTACCACTTTACTTATACTTTTTTTTAAAGAGTTGCTAAGATCACAGGAATTACTGTAATCCTATGTAGCCAGACACACATGGGATTTCAGTTCACAAGAGATTAGCTCCACATGGGCATAGTAGCAAGCCATATGACGATCATGATGAGGGAATTTGGTTGCATTGCCACATGTGTGAACTGGCTGCTGAATGAACCATCTTTGAATGCTTCTTGAGAAGGTGCAACTTATATTAAAACATTCCAAAAGTGATAGAGTTACATTTAAATCACAAAAAGAACGTAATACAGATGGGAAATACTGGAAAATATCGGTGTTCAGTACCATTGCCACCTAGTAATATTTACCTTTAAACTCACACAGAAAAACACTTCTTCCTAACACTATTTCAGAAATGCATAAAAGCCAGTTCTAAAAACTGCGTATTATAAAACATGGCTCCTAGTTTATACTCTCTCAGAAAGAACAAAGAACAGTGCCATGTTTAATGTTGTTATTTAGTTCTAATGCAGTTTAACACAACCTAATTTTAAAATCTTGATACCAATAAACCCAACATTTCCAATATGTATGTTACCTTTTATTATGAAGTTGAATTCTTGTCCAGTAAAGAGGCTTCATTGGTCGAGAAGGTTCTATTGCATGTTTCCTGCTCCCTTTCTCCTGGTTCATTCCCATTACAAACAAACCAGTTGGCAAGGGAGGGGGAAGAAACCCAGAAACATGTGGAAGGCTAACAGGTGGGGGAGGTGGCACAGCCATACCAGGCAAAGGTGGGGGAGGAGGAGGAGGAGCTCCTGCACCTGGCAAAGGTGGGGGAGGTGGCACTCCCATTCCTGGTAGAGGTGGTGGAGGGGGTGGCACTCCCATGCCAGGCAAAGGTGGGGGAGGTGGAACTCCCATTCCTGGTAAAGGAGGTGGAAGGGGAGGTGCCCCCATGCTTGGCAAAGGTGGGGGAGGTGGCACGCCCATTCCTGGAAGAGGTGGCGGAGGGGGTGGCACTCCCATGCTTGGCAAAGGTGGGGGAGGTGGAACTCCCATTCCTGGAAGAGGCGGAGGAGGGGGTGGTACTCCCATGCCTGGCAAAGGATGCAGTGTGGAAATAGTTGCTTCTGGCAAAGGTGGTGGAACTCCCATGTCTGGCAAAGGAGGGGGAGCAGGTGGCATTCCCACTGAAGAAAGAGCCTGGGGAGATGGCACAATACCCACGCCAGGCAGGGGTGGTGCAGGAGGAATCACTGCCCCTGGCAAAGGTGGAGGGGGTGGCACTGCCATTCCAGAAAGAGGTGGTGCAGGTGGAATACCTGTGGGCATTTCAGCTCTGGGCAAAGGAGGTGGAGGAGGGATGCTTTCAAAAGACGAAGGAGGGGCAGGAGGTGGCATGTCCATTCCAGGCAGAGGAGGTGGTGGTGGAATACCTTCAGCAGGCAATGGTGGGGCAGGAGGCAGCATTGTGCCAGGTGAAGTCTGGGGATATCCTGAGGCAGGTAGGGATGATGGAGACAGTACACCTGAATTATAGGAGGATGAGGTTAAAAATGTGTCACCTGCTCCAGGCAGGGAAGTAGACATTCCTGTGCCAGACAGTCCAGGGAGAAAGACAGAATTGGGGTGAGAGGACACAGAAGGGGAATATTCATTGCTAGTAATATTCTGAGTACTTAGAGGTGGGTAGGGAGCTGTTGATACAGATTCCTCTTGAAATAAAGACGATGATGAATTAGTATCAGGTCCTGAAGGCTGCAACATAGTTAGTTTTTCTTCAGCAGCATCCAGCTGTACTGAAATCCGTTTTGGTGACAGAACTAAAGATATTTCAGAGCAAAAGGTGGCTTGTGGCTCAAGTATTGGCAATGGCTGAGTTGGCCCTTGACTTGGATCCCCTTTGAGGTGGGGAGATACTTGTGGCAGTGTGTTGGCTGAAGGCATTGTGTGTGTTAAACAATCTTCTGTTGGTGAAGTCTGTACTGATTTTACAGTTATAGTTTTAGACAGGGCACACAATTCATGTTCTTGAAGAGCTGTATTAGAGAGTGCTTCACAATTTGGCTGTCTGCTCTCATTCCACTGACCTCTACTGGAAACCGGCACCTCTGTTCCTGGAAACTGATTCTCGAGTTCTGCAATTTTTGTTTTCAGATCTTGTATGGTCTGTTCAAGCCACTGAATTTTATTTGCATGCTCTTCTGATTTCATAGCAACATCTTCCTACAAAAAATAAAGATAAGTCAATGTTCAGAAAGAGAATATGGCATTTGGCAAACAGTGTGTACACAGATATCAAAAGATATTCACAAAGATTTTTTTTTTTTCAGTTGATCATCACTCTTTGAGCACTTCCTTGTATTATAAAGATCTAACCACCTTTACATGCCGAGTGAGGGCTACTACAGATATTAGTTTTTAAAAGTTGCCCACTGCATCCTGTAACATGTATGGTGGGCATATAACTTTAGGTACACCACACAAACAAACTTCAGAGCAATTTAGATTTCTTGAAGGCTTTATAACTGGGGGAAAAAACACTGGCATGTCTTCCAGACAGCCTCATCTTTTAAAATCACATTTATTTTTTAAAGTATTCGATCCAACAATAAGAACTAGAAACCTGATTTTAAAAAACAAACAAACTGTAATTGAAAGTCTGTGGAGTCACTAGAGCCCTTGCTGGAATCCAAATTTATTTATTTAAAATATTTATACCATGCCTCTTCAGTGCACTAGTGCTTGGGGCAGCTTACGATATTAATAAAATAGATACAATATAGTATAAAAATTATTAAGTTTAAAAAGTTAAAAGAAAAGACAATTAAAATAACAAGTTTTAAAACTAAAATTAAAACTTATCAGTAAAAAGCTAAACACTAAGAAACTTACCAGATTAAAGCAGTGGATAAGATATTAAACAGTCTCTCTAAAAAGTTGCATTTTCAGTTGTTTCTTAAAAACACTAAGGGAGGGAGCATGGAAAAGCTCTCCTGGAAGGGTATTCCAAAGTCAAGGGGCCATGAGCAGGGCCTGTGTTGCCAAGCGGAAGGTCCTGGCAGGTTCATATGGGCAAATGTGGTCCGAAAGGTACCCCGGTCCCAAGCCATGTAGGGCTTTAAAGGTTAAGACCAGCACCTTGAATCTAGCCCGGAAGCAGACTGGTAACCAGTGAAGCTGCCGCAGGGTGGGTGTAATACTCATGAAATGACTTGCTCCCACAAGCATCCTAGCAGCATTCTTTAGGGATGGGCCCGGACCGGTCTGGAGGCCATTAAAATAGCCTCCAGACCGGTTCGGGTAGGGGGCCCCTCTGGCGCCCGTAATCCGTAGAGTAATTGGGGCGGCAGGACACGTCTCTGTGATGTGCGCGCACGTGCAAAGGACTCCTGGGATTTCAAGCAACGTCGGGGAAGGGGTGGCAGGGGGGTGTCCTGCCGCCCCAATTACTCTACGGATTACGGGCACCAGAGCGGGAAAGCGGCGGGAGGGGTAAGTAAACCCTCCCGCTGCTCTTAAAGGGACCCCACCACCCTAGTGCCGGACCGCAGTTGGCGGTTCCGTGCACACCCCTAGCATTCTGGACCAAATGCAGCAACTTATAATGTGATCACAGCTATGGGACCAGTGCAGTTTCTCTTTTTGTCCTTAGTGAAGTCTGAATTTTACCACCTTTACCAGGTAACTTGACATAGACATGTAAAATATATTTTGAAAGGAGAACTGGGAAAGACCCATGTGTGGCTCCTATAATAAAACTAGAGCCTATTTTGATTGATTGACATACATTAGTTGCTTGAGATCCATCTACTCACCATGGAACAAATGACAGGCTATAAAAATTCCAAATTTAGCCTGAATTTACCACTGGAGCCACTTTGAATTGTTTAAAAATAGCCAAACAACTATTCAGGGCTCCAAACAGGACAATGGAAAGAGACTAAATTTCTCCCATTACTACATTTTGTGCCAGTTTCTGATTCATTAAGTTTTCAATTAAAATTCGTTCTTTTCCTTTATTTGTGTATGTGTGTGGGGGTATGTGTGTTTTGTTTTAGGAAAAAATGCAGACATTTGTGTTCACTTTGTTATAAAGACACAAAACAAGAAAACAAAACAGAATGTCAGCCAAAGCTAATACTGATAGATGTACAATCCATCAAGGGTTTAAAAAGACAAGTATTTCCAGACATCTACAACTAGAAAGTGAAAAGGCACCTCAGAGATTAGGTGGCGTATTGTGGAATAAACTTCCCTAGGCAATAATCAACTTCATTCAAAAAGCATTTTCTATCAAAAATGTATGTGAAATAGGGGTGTGCAAGCTGGCTCAACGTTGAACCAGCTCGGCTCAAAGGCTTGACCTCATGACAAGCTTGAGGTCAAGCAGAACCAGCTGGGCCAGTTCATGCCTGGCTCAAGGGTGGTGGGGAGCAGCAAAATTGTTTTTTTAAATGAATGACTGTTGTGGGGGTGTCCTCTGGTGGCTTCCTCTCCCCCCACTGGACTATCTCTGGGCTTGTTTGGCCTTCAGTGCATGTGCAGTAGCCATTTTTAGGTCCACCGCACATACACACTGGCCATTTGCTTGATCCAGGTCACACAAATGGCCAGTGCACATGTGCAGTGGCCCAAAAATGGCTGCCACAAGAGCACAGAAGGCCAAAATAGACTGAACTGGCCTGGGGAGACTCAGGGGGAGGCCTGGGGGGGGGAGGGGAGCCCACCAGAGACATCCTGTGGCCGCCTCAGCACCTTCGAGGCTGCCACAGCTGTCAGCAGTAGAGGTGTGCACAGACTGGTCCAGGGCCATGCAAAAGGCCTCCGGACCGTTCTGGAATTCGGCCCGTCTGGCGGTCTGATGGGGGGGAGTATGTCTTTAAGGGTGGGGGGTAGTACACAATGATGTATGTGGCGCGTGCACGCCAGGGGCGACAACAGGCATACGCGCTGTGACGGACGCATGCATGGTGCCAGCTTTTTCTGCTTGTTAACTTGGAAGACAACGACGGGGGCAGGGGCAGCAGGGAGGAACTCTGCCGCCCCAAGAACGTTCTAGAAAAGTCCAGCGCCGGAGGTGGAAGAGCAGCAGGGGGTAAGTACTACTCCTCCCCGCCCTTAAAGACACACTCCTCCCAGTGCCGGACCACGCCTCCATGGTTCCATGCACATCCCTAGTCAGCAGGGGTCATTCATTTTTTTAAAAAAAACAATTCACTGCACCCACCCCCCTTAAGCCAGGATGAACCAGTTCAAATTACAAATCAACTGGGTCCGGCTCGAATGTGCACAAAATCAAATCTTGAGTCCAGTTCAGTTCGAGCCACACAGGGTTTTCCAGTTTTTTGCACACCTCTATGTGAAAGTCCTCCTTGAGCCACACTGACTAAACACAAAGTGGTTTGAAGTAGCCTTTGTGAGGTGTTTTACCCTCAATGCTGCCATAAAGGACTTTCAAAAAGCATTCAACACATTATTATTATTATTGTTGTTGTTGTTGTTATTGTTATTGTTACGACTACTACTACTACTACTACATTTACAGTGGGTATAGGAAAGAATCACCCCCTTTGATAGACCTTAAATTCTGGTTCCCTTACATCCTGAAATGAAAACACAAAGAAAATTCCCTTCACCAGCTGTACTTATCCAATGCAACCTATAACATCCAACCGAAAAACATCACAATTACAGTCCAGAAAAAGTGTCAGAAACAAAAAACAAGAATTACTGAGATTGAAAAAGGATCACCCCCCCCCATGTCAATATTTTGTTGAACCACCTTTTGCTTTAATAACAGCCTTGAGTCTGTTGGGATACTTCTCTATCAACCTTGCACATCTAGACGGAGCAATATTTGCCCACTCCTCCATACAGAACTGTTCAAGTTCGGTCACATTGGATGGTAGGTGTTGGTGGACTGCTATCTTCAAATCTCTCCACAGATTTTCTATGGGATTTAGGTCTTGGCTCTGACTGGGCCACATGAGGACGTTCACTTTTTTCTCCTTCAGCCACTGTGTGGTCAATTTTGCTGTGTGCTTCGGATCATTGTCATGTTGAAAGGTGAATCTTCTGCCCATCCTCAACTGTCTGGCAGAGGGTAGCAGGTTTTCTTCCAGAATCTGACAGTATTTTGCCCCATCCATTTTTCCTTCTACCCTAACGAGAGCCCCAGTCCCAGAGGCAGAGAAACACCCCCACAACAGGATGCTGCCACCTCCATGCTTCACTGTAGGTATGGTGTGTTGTGGATGGTGAGCTGCGTTGGATTTACGCCAGGTGTACTGTTTGGTGTTGAGGCCAAATAGTTCAATCTTGGTCTCATCTGACCATAAGACCTTTTTCCATTTGGCATCAGAATCTTCAAGGTGCCTTTTGGCAAAGCTCAAACGAGCTTTAATGTGGCCTTTCTTGAGAAGTGGCTTTCTCCTTGCGACCCTCCCGAACAAGCCACATCTGTGGAGCGCTCGTGAAATTGTTGTCACATGCACAGAACAACCACTCTTTGCCATGAAGTCCTTTAACTCCTTCAGAGTGGCCATTGGCCTCTTGGTAACCTCTCTTACCAGTTTCCTCCTTGCTCTTCCATCCAGTTTGGAGGGCCGACCGGATCCAGGGAGGATAGCAGTCCACCAACACCTACCATCCAATGTGACCGAACTTGAACAGTTCAGTATGGAGGAGAGGGCAAATATTGCTCCGTCTAGATGTGCAAGGTTGATAGAGAAGTATCCCAACAGACTCAAGGCTGTTATTAAAGCAAAAGGTGGTTCAACAAAATATTGACATTGCGGGGGTGATCCTTTTTCAATCTCAGTAATTCTTGTTTTTTATTTCTGACACTTTTTCTGGACTGTAATTGTGATGTTTTTCAGTTGGATGTTTTAGGTTGCATTGGATAAGTACAGCTGGTGAAGGGAATTTTCTTTGTGTTTTCATTTCAGGATGTAAGGGAACCAGAATTTAAGGTCTATCAAAGGGGGTGATTATTTCCTATACCCACTGTATATCCCGCTTTTCCTCCAAGGAGCCCAGAGCGGTGTACTACATACTTGAGTTTCTCCTCACAACAACCCTGTGAAGTAGGTTAGGCTGAGTCAGAAGTGACTGGCCCAGAGTCACCCAGCTAGTATCATGGTTGAATGGGGATTTGAACTCAGGTCTCCCCGGTCCTAGTTCAGCACTCTAACCACTACACCACGCTGGCTCTTATCAAATACTCTGAGAAAACTTAGCAATCATGGGAGAAGGGGACAGGTTCATGTATGGATTGGTAACTGGTTGAAGAACAGGAAACAGAGGGTAGGTATAAATGGACAGTTGTTGAAATGGAGGGAAATAAAAAGTGGGGTCCCTCAGGGATTGGTACTCTTTAATTTGTTCAAAAATGATCTAGAAGTTGGGGTAAGCAGTGAGGTGGCCAAATTGACAGATGATACCAAACTATTTAGGGTAGTGGACTCCAAAAGAGATTGTGAGCACTGCAGCTCCAAAAGGAACTCTCTGAACTGGCGGAGCGGGCAACGAGATGGCAAATGCGATTCAGTGTTAACAAGTGTAAAGTGATGCACATTGGGGTTAAAAAAACCACAACAACTTCACATATATGCTGATAGGATCTTAGGGACATAGGAAGCTGCCATATACTGTACTGAGTCAGATCATTCATCTATCTAGCTCAAGATTATCTACACAGACTGGCAGTGGCTTCTCCAAGGTTGCAGGCAGGGGTCTCTCAGCCCTATCTTGGAGATGCCAGGGAGGGAACTTGGAACCTTCTGTTCTTCCCAGAGCGGCTCCATCCCCTAAGGGGAACCTCTACAGTGCTCACACTTCTTTCTAGTCTCCCTTTCACATGCAACCAAGCAGAGGCATATCTAGGGAAAATAGCACCTAGGGCAAGCACTGAAATTGTGCCCCCTGTCCAAATATCTGACACCCATCTTTCAGACAACCTTACCATAATATCAGCTGAAAAATACAAGTCAAGCTTGTTAATCTTTTAATATTTCAAAAACTATTTAGCAGTGGACGTAGCCAGACCAAAAAATGCTGGAAAACTACAAATTTCAGTATGCTGGGGCTGATGAAATACCCAAATAATATGTGGAGGTGTACTTGGGAAACTAAACAGAAGTGCCTGTCTAATTCCCTACTATGCATTGTAGCATCACTATTACATAAGTTTTAAAAATAAATGGAGAATTTGGCTTTCCCCAGACATTCTGAAAATAATTAAAAGATATGCAGAGTAAAACTGTGTCACTGCTTGGAATATATTCTAGTATTTCAGAACGACAGTTAAAATGAGAGAAAGAGAGCAAGAAACTCCCAGTGGGCCTTAATACTAAGGATTTCACACTGATTCAAAGACAAACTCACCATTAATAGCCATATTATTAAGACATCACATTTAACTCACTTATCACAAGAAGCAAAGTAAGAGCAAATGAATACAATCCTAGCTCATAAGCTTCAGCTCAGTATTCACAAGCCCTGATTCTCTGTACATAGTGCCAATCTGAATATGTGTGCAGTGACTTATATTATATTATAAATCACTGTAATATTATATTATATTACAAGAGCCCCTGGTGGCGCAGTGGTAAAACTGCCGCCCTGTAACCAGAAGGTTACAAATTCGATCCTGACCAGGGGCTCAAGGTTAACTCAGCCTTCCATCCTTCCGAGGTCGGTAAAATGAGTACCCAGAATGTTGGGGGCAATATGCTAAATCATTGTAAACCGCTTAGAGAGCTCCGGCTATAGAGCGGTATATAAAATATAAGTGCTATTGCTATTGCTATTAATCTATATATTTAATTCTCCTGGGTGTGCCTTGGAATGTGCGTCCCAGCGCCCAGCTGATTGGCTGGGTGGCAGTGATGCCTGATTGGTTGAGGTGCACACAGGAGGATTGGTTGCTGCCGCGGCAGGTCAGAGGTGGCTGGCCCGGCCTGGCTGCAGAGGCAAGTGGCGGTGGCAGCCCTGGCCATGGAGGCAAGGCCCGGGGGGGCGGAGAAAGTGGGGGGGGCAGAAGTGGTGGTGGGGGAGGAGAGGTGGCTGGGCTGTGGTCAGGAAGCAGAGACTGGGGCAGAAGGCGGGGGGGAAGAGGTAACTGCTGGCCCCCAAGAGCGCACAGATGCTCTGTGTTGGGCCGGCTAGATTTTTACATTTTTTTAACCTGTAACCCCTTCGGGTGGTTTCAAATTGCCATGGGGGGGTCTGCAAAGGTTCCCCCTCCCCCTGCTGACCTCTAGGGCCTCGCAGGGACAATCTGAGCATGTGCGGTGGTATATCTATCTATATCTATATATTAGTCACTAAAAACAAAATGGCCACTGAGCATGCTCAAATGGCCTCTGCGAGGCCTGGCATGGCCTAGGGCCTCACAGAGGCCATTTGAGCATGCACGGTGGCCATTTTGTTTTTGGTGGCCATTTTTTTTAAAAAAAAAATTAAAATGCCGCCCCCTTCAAGTGGTGCCCTGCCTGCCCTACCCTAGATACGCCCCTGAAACAAAGGCAGACCCTGTTTAGCTAAGGGGACAAGTCATGCTTGCTACCACAAGACCAGTTCTGAGCTGTCAGTGACTGACCAGGATCGGGATCTTGGGATCGTGGTGGACAGTTCTTTGAATGTATCGACTCAATGTGTGGCTGCTGTGAAAAAGGCCAATTCTATGCTAGGGATCATTAGGAAGGGGTTTGAGGGGAAAACCCTGCAAAATATTTTAATGCCCTTATATACAAAACTATGGTGCCACCACACTTGGGAGTATTGCATGCAGTTTTGGTCACCATATTTTAAGAAGGACACTGTAGAACTGGATAAGGTGCAGAAGAGGGCAAACAAGATGATCATGGGCCTAGAGCACCTTCCTTATGAGGCAAGGCTACAACATCTGGGGCTTCTTACTTTAGAAAAAAAGACTGCAGAGAGACATGATAGAGGTCTATAAAATCATGCATGGCATGGAGAAATTGGATAGAGACAATTTTTTTCTACCTCTCTCCTAACACTAGGACCAGGGGTCATCCCATGAAACTGATTGCCAAGAAATGTAGGACCAACAAAAGGAAGTACTTTTTCACACAATGCATAACCAACCTATAGAATTCTCTTTCACATGATGTAGTGACAGCCCAGATGACTTTAAGAGGGGCTTAGATAAATTCATGGAGGACATGTCTTTCAATTGCTACTTGTCTGAGGGTTATAGGCTACCTCCTGTCTCTAAAAATGCCTCTAAATACCAGTTGCAGGGGAGTAGCAGTACTAGAGTGCTGGACTAGGACCGGGGAGTCCTGAGTTTAAATCCCCATTCAGCCATGAGACTAGCTGGGTGACTCTGGGTCAGTCACTTCTGTCAGTATATGCTTATGTAGTATACTGCTCTGGGCTCCTTGGAGGAAGAATGGAATATAAATGTCATCATCATCATCATCTGATGGAAGCAGAATACTGGACTAGATAGACCTTGGGCCTGATCCAGCAGGGCCTTTCTTATTTCTTATGTTCTTATAATATTTGATGGTGGTTATTGCCAGATTATTCTACCCAGCATGGAGCTTTTCCACGCCAGTGCTGACTGTTCCCAGTGGCTACTAATTCCAAAGGGCAGCACTCTTAAGGACCATACAACATCTTACTTTGCCAAAGGGGATTCGTATAATGCAGGGCAGTTTTAAATAACTCTGCTCAAGAAAGTTAACATGTAGATAGGGCCACATTAGACATGATTTTAATCATGTAATCGACCCTGCTATGCTTTTTGGACACACTCCTTGCTTTGTAAAAAAGTTTTCCATTGGCTCCAATGGGAGCTTTCCCGCAGGGTAAACAGCATCTGTGGAAAGGAGTGCCTCATCTGGATCAGCACAACAGCAAGAGAAGGCCGAAAACCTCCCTATCCCACCCCCCACAGTCTTAGATCTAGATCCTCCCTCATGTGTGCTGCTTACATAAAGCACCCACCAAGGTCAAAGATGTAATTAAAGGCTTTAAGGGTCGCTTTCTTGCTGGTCTGAACAATTAAGAGACTGCTCTGGAACCTCCTTGTGCTGGCTCTGACTGCCTCACCCCCCCACTTGACAATAGCCAAGCCTGACACGACAGTACATCTTGTTGCAGTGGGCTAACGTAATTACTCTTCTGGAATTCATAACTAGGAAATGATTATAAAACCACAAACTTGTAAGAATTAGGCTGAACCCAAATACTCTAATGTTTATAAGCTGACACTTCAAATTAATGTTAAAAATGTAAACAATCAACATTAATGAAGGGGCTTTCCACATTGTATGCAAAAGGCCAAATCTTTCATGCTAAGAAGAAAACACAGGCTAGCTTGCAGCATTGTTTCTGAAGTGAATGCTATAAGGAGAATATTTAACATGGCAATCATTCCCAGCCTCCTAGGAAAGTGGGGAGAGAAAGCAATAAAAAACCAGCAACAGAACAATGGCGATAAAGCTCATCTATCTGGCAACTTCATTTAGTTCATAATACTCTTATTGGACAGGCCCTCGCAGACATATCTCACTAGTTTTGAAACACCTCCACCAGCTGCCAGTCCATTTCATACATAATTCAAAGTGCTAGCACTCTGTGGACCTTGATAACCCTATGTGGCATGGGACCTTGGTCTCTTAAGGACAACCTCCTTCCACTGGTACCTGCTCATATTAAGGTCTTTGTTGGAGAGCCTTCTCTGCTTGTCCTCACCTTCTGAAGTTTGGCAGGCAATGACCAGTCAAAGTTTGTTTAGCTATGGTACTCCACCACCTCCACACCGGAAGGCTCCCCTATTGCCTACCTCCATGTCCTTGATGCCAGGCAAAGACCTTTTCATTTTCCCAGACCTTATCAAACAATTGCTGAATTTCATTTTAATCTACTGCTATAGTTTAAATCTAATGCATTTCAACCTTATTTAGTTTGTTTTTATTGTGTGAACGATTTTTATTGTTAGCCATCCTGAAAGGATTTGTATTTAAGAGGCAGCATATAATTTTTTAAATATAATAAAATATATCTACACTCCTGGAATTCAGAGGGTGCTTATTTCTTCCTTTCATAATGTTAAAAAGCCTCTACTTCCAAGATAAACCTGCCCCAAATGAGTATTTGATCCACTGACAAGGGAACTCAGCCAAACATTGTGATACTAGCCATATAATTACTGTATGCCAGAAGCTACAAAGTCATGTGCCTTAAACCACAGGAGTTTTCTGATAATCATTCAAGTCATCCAGCCTCAAAACCACACAGACCTTAAACTGAGCCATGCTGGTTCCTTGCCAGTTTGCATATAAGATTGGCAAAGAACTAGTCTTGTATTGGATCCAACCAAAGCTGAGCCAATACAAGCCCTAGTGCCCACACAACCAAAACCACAGTATAACATGAAGCTTCCCTCATGGTACATTGTCCTTCAGAAAACCTTTGTAATATCTTCAGTTTGCTTCGAAGATATTACAAATAATGGTTCCTAGATACAGTAGACGAGTCCTCAAAATGTGGGCTTCAAATCATGCTATGTTCTATAGCTTCATGGTTATAATGTGCAATAGAAGTTGATGACTTGTAGGAATGTTGGAAAGGAGTTTCTAATCACCTGCTGTAGAATCCTATACAAGTTAATAGATCTACAAATTTGAAAGTTATAATTGACCCATGAGGCTATTAAAAAGCCAGGGACTGAAAAATACTAATTCAGTCTGAGTACATATAGCCTTGAGCTAAAATACCTAAAATATACCATCAGGAGCTTTATTAGAATTTGTGTGGGGAACTAATTATTTGTTTTGATTATAGGTTAGAAAAGTTTACTTTTACTCCCAAATCTTTTCCATGACTTGATCTTCCCAAAGAGAACATCTTGCCTCTTAATTTTTCCAAATCTATCCATCTATTGAAAAGATGAAAGAACAACTTGAAGAAAAACAAGACAATGACCTCCTACATACAAATTTGCTTTGCTTTTGAGATAACTCCTAGAATGTCCCTAAAAAGATTAATTCAGTTTACAATATCTAAAAATCTCATTTGTGGATGATGGAATTTTCCCCTTTGAGTTCAGCCAAAGAGGAAAACACTGGATTGGCTACATTGTTTAATTTTATAATACCCATACTAACCAATTCCAACATAAAAGAAATTATTATTAAATAATAAGGCACATAAAAGATGGCATTTCTAATTGAAGACAGTTTCTTCTGTCTGGTTAAAATTAGACATTGATCTCTCAGGTCTCCTTTGTAGATATCAAAGTCTCAAGGAGCCTTCAAGAAGTTCTAAAGTTTAACAGCAATAATATTAATATATATACTTATGTAATCAAACAGTTAAACTAAGTTACTTCTGTTTTGATTTTTTGGGGGGTAGAAAGGGGGCTTTGCAGCTTGTGAAAAAGCTGGTTTTCTGCTATGTATCTTGATTTTATACTGTGTTAAGTCAGATACAAATGAGAAAAAAGATCACGTTGTTTACACCAAGATGTAAGGAGAGGAGAGCTGGTCTTGTGGTAGCAAGCATGACTTATCCCCATAGCTAAGCAGGGTCTGCCCTGGTTGCATATGAATGGGAGACTTGATGTGTGAGCACTGCAAGATATTCCCCTCAGGGGATGAAGCCGCTCTGGGAAGAGCAGAAGGTTCCAAGTTCCCTCCCTGGCATCTCCAAGATAGGGCTGAGAGAGATTCCTGCCTGCAACCTTGGAGAAGCCGCTGCCAGTCTGTGAAGACAATACTGAGCTAGATAGACCAATGGTCTGACTCAGTATATGGCAGTTTTGTATGTTCCTATGTTCCTATGTAATACAGCTAATGCAGAAGCAAATGCCTTCAAATAAATTTCGGTCAGTTTTCCAGGATGTCTGAAACATAAGCAGTGGTGGTAGTCGTGGTGGTGGGGGGGGGGCGCGATATTCAAAAACATAGTTCAAACTAAATTTCCAAAATGAAGATCTAACTGTATAATGAGGTATATGAAGGGGCTAGACTGCAGGGCTGCACAACTTCAGCCGGTTTTTTGTTGTGGTTTTTTTTTTTTTTTTTTACTATAACTCCCATAATCCCTAGCCACAGTGGCCAATAGTAAAGGATAATGAGAGTTGTAATCCAACATCTACAGGAGGGCCAAGGTTGTGCAGCCTTGGGCTAGATGTATCTGGGGACACCAAAGCCATTTTGGCCTTTTCAAGTTTATTCCAGATTCTAGGTATTTCACCTATACTCTAGAGATGGGTCCGAATCTCCCAGATCTCCAAAAACCAAAATTTATCATCTGCTGGATTTCCATACTGGCATCAACATTAAGATGTGTACATCTATTTTCAAGACCTCTGATCCCTTTTTTTCAATTACAAAAAAATCCCGTCATATTATATTTTGTCAAATTCATCTGCTTCATCTTTGCTGTCAAATCCTTCAGTTTTCTTAATGACATCTTGCCAATCATGCTGATTCTATTGAGATCGAATAGCAACAATTCAGAGAGCCACCAATGTCTGACTCAGATATTTATTCTCATTAAGAAAGATCATTTGAATTTACGAGGGTGAAAACTTGCATGCTGCAATGGCAAAAAAACCATATCAAAATCAGCAACTGCCATCTAGTGACTAAGCAAGGACTCTACAGATCATTCCTTTTCAGGAACCATTTGTGAATGGAGGGAGCTTTATTTCGTGTTGGTTGTTTGATATGCTTTAACAAGCAAACAAAAAGATTCTTCCAAGATCAACCTAAAATACTTGTAAGTAATTATTAATCATATAGTATTTTAAATTCAGACAGTTTTATAATTAAGGGTTCTTTAAGCAACTTTGCAAACAGGATGGAGGTTTCCTGACACATAATTTCCACAGGCAACAATATAGAGCAGCACCACCACCACACACAAGAGTGATGTGCATGTGGCAGGGGTCATGTTGAGGCTGCTCTAAATCACCTATGCTAATGGTTATTAACTTCTAGTCATGTAAAAAATGGAATATTTCCTGCAATCAAAGTCAGGAATGGGGGTAAGAGCAGTAGGAATGTCAGTGCAAATTTTGTGGGAAACTAAAATCTATTTATTAATTATTGGAATTGTTTTGCAAAGGAATAACATTGGAATGTCATATCTTTGCATTCACCTGAATCCAATTAAAGTAGTTGCGCAAATCCCACTGATTTTTAGCAGGATTTAGCATTAGAAACAAAGGAACATAGGCAGCTGCCATATACCAAGTCAGATCATTGATCCATCTAGCTCAGTATTGTCTACAGAGACTGGCATCGGCTTCTCCCAGGTTGCACCTAGGAGTCTTTCTCAGCCCTATCCTGGAGATGCCAGGGAGGGAACTTGGAATCTTCTGCATGTACACATGCAGGTGCTCTTCCCAGAGTAGCTCCATCTCCTAAAGGGAATATCTTACATTGCTCATGCATGTAGTCTCCCATTCATATGTAACTGGGGCAGCCCTTTACATTAACAATGTTTTTTAAAGGTTAATAATAATCTTTTAAAGAATTCCTCCAAACTTCAACATTCTTTTAAAAAGAGAAACAGCATCACACTATTGGTGCAAGTGCATCCAATGCAAAGAAATAGTTTGTTTTCATGACAGCCAGCTAAATAAAATATTTTAGAAATTATCTTAAAATCCAGTTAAGAGGCTCATGTCCTGTACACAGTTACTCACACACATATTCTACTGAAGTCAACTGGAGTTTTCCATATCTAGTTGTGCACAATGTCCCTGGCAAAACAGGTCTATTGGGTGTTTTTTAAAAAAATAAAAATAAAAGTGTATCTAAAATTATTAGGTGCTATATGAAAATTAAAAATAACAGACCCTGCCTGCAGGCTTCAAATATTTTAAAAAGAGATTCAGCAAAAATCTTTTCACATCATGTTCCAAAATGTGTTGAACAGAAGAGATTTCTGAACTCGACTTTTTTCTTTTCACATTCTTGGAAAACATATGAATAAGTCTTACAGGATAAATCTGTCTTCAGTGGCTAAGAACTGCCAAGTTCAGGGGAGGTATGTTGTGTTCCAACAGGGCCTATAATTTGAGTTGAACAATCAGCAATCAAATGCACATTTGGAAACTGTATGGAATGGGTCATTTCATAAGTTGTTTTTTTATGACAAGTATTTGCTTTGTAATGTAAATTCATATTTATGACCCAGAAGATTTTCAAAAAATGAGCCATTATGGCAAAATTTATGAAATTGCATTGCAGAAAAAACTGGTTTCATAAAGGTGACTTTGTTACAGGGTACCCCTGAAAAAGCAAGCTGCATGCTAAAACACCTCTAAAAATGTAAAATGAGGGAGATAGATATAATGAAAACATGCCCCTCCAAAAGGGTTTGTGTACCAGTGCTCTCCATGAACTGACCTGCAAATGGGGGTTTCAACGTCCAAGTAAGCTATTATGGTCTCAGGTCAGCTTCAGACATTCAAAATAAATAGAGTACAGAAAGAGCCAGTGAACTGCATTACTTCTTTTATTATGCTTCAAATGTCCAAGGTGGGTTCATGCATCTTTTCCTACAAGGAGAGAGATGCTTGATCTCAGCATCCAAAACAAGCTACAGAAGGGAAGCCATAATTCACCTGCCCTTTCTGTCTCCCTGCTTGTTTCAGAGTCCAAAGCTGCTGTCAGTACATGACTTGGCCAAGCCACAGACTCAGCCCCCTCTATTCCCCATTTGTAACCTAACAGGATTATTAAAGGTAAAGGTAAGCTGTGCCGTTGAGTTGGTGTCAATGCCTGGTGACCAAGGAGCCATGTGGTTTTCTTTG
The DNA here is from genome assembly GCF_027244095.1 of Hemicordylus capensis. Lineage (NCBI taxonomy): Eukaryota > Metazoa > Chordata > Lepidosauria > Squamata > Cordylidae > Hemicordylus > Hemicordylus capensis. The sequence goes on along the minus strand of NC_069657.1, from coordinate 384,913,875 downwards.
GTAGAATACAGGAGGGGTTTACCATTGCCAGCTCCTGTGCAGTATGAGATGATGCCTTTCAGCATCTACCTATATCGCTGCTGCCCAATATAGGTGTTCCCCATTATCTGGGGAAAATACCATCAGGGATTTCAACCAGCCACCTCTTGATCCCTAGGCAAGTTACTTCCCAAGATCAAGAAATAGCATGAGTTAACTAACTAGAGTCTTAGGGATACAGCAAATTTAAACCAATAAATGAATATTAAGCACTTCTGGGGAGGGACACAGATATCTTATCCTTTTCCTAACAGTCTTTGCTGTCTTTCCAAATATACTGTACCACTTGTATTACCAGTTTTATGGACCTAGAATTTTTTTTTTTAATGAAAATGAAAAATCAGTGGGTGGACCAGTTTGCATCAAACTCTGTGGCCATGCACTATAACCATGAAACATTTGACAACTTTCTGCCCAGTCATTCCTGAGTTATAACATGGGTGCATACTCCTTTGATATGAAGGCAAAGAGCAGTTTATTTAAAATAAGGTATGCTTCATGTTCAGGGTGGGGGCTTCATTTCATGAACTTTTAAAAAACTTCTGTCATGAAACAAAGCAGTTATGCACGTTGAATAGTTTTTTTAAAAAAAAAATCCATTAAAAATCAACAAGTGGACCAATCTCCTTCAAAGTCCAAACACTTAATGATATTATAATGCACTACCACCTTGTGAAATTTCAGAGCTTTCTGCCCAGCCATTCAGGGTTGGGTTGTTGTTTTTTAATGTTGCAAGTGATCCCAACGGGATATCCAATTTAAGTTGGAAATTCAGACTGAAAATCCAACATGATTGACTATCTGACCATTTTAAAGGGTCCTCATTTTTATTCTGATTATTTTCATGTTGGGTTGTATCAGATTCAACAGTTTTTCAGGTGCCCAGGCTTACCAGGTACTATGAAAACAGGCCCCTAGGTAAATGGAAAGACACTAGTTCTTTTAACTAACATATGACTTTTGGAAGTGAGGATATTCCGTCTTACCCAGTGAATCTCCTTTCTGAGCACTGGCATTTTGAAATTTGGAAATCACCTTCCTCATAACCAGAAGGTTAAAAGTAACCTTTACCTGAGGTAAGAGGCTCCCTTTTCTCAGTCTGAAACAGTAATGCCTTAACATAAAGTATTTTAACATGAGAAGAGTATGAATAATATGGGAAGTTTCTTATATGTAATAGTAGTTCTTCTAATGGTTCCTGTATATTCACAACTGTTGAGAACCATTGTTTGGAACCCTCTAAAGCTTACCTTTCAACACTGCCATTCTTGCAGGACTGAGACTGAAATGCAAAAACTTTTATATGTGGTCGGGCAGAGAGAGTATCAACACCCACTAGCATATCTGTGATCAGAAACGCTTGCTCTCACAAAAGAGCCCATGGCCTCAAAGCTCTGTTTCTGTGAGTTTGCCATGTAAAACTGAGGCAAATGGAGCAGAAGTCATCTTTATGTGTCTCTCCCAAACAAAACTAGCACTTTTGGTGTCCATCCACGGATCCACAAATGGTGCACTTAAAAGAAAAAGAAAAAAGCTATGGGGTGAGAAAAGGGAACACCCCAGGGAGGCATGTAGGAATGTTCTTTTCTTCCCTGCCCCCCACTTCTATTTTTGAGAGAGACGGAGGGGGAAAAAGCAAAGAAAATAAAGATGTGAAATGTAAATTTGGAGAGATAAGAAGCAGCAGTAAGGAATTTTAAAAAATGGAAATATAAAAATTACAACTTTAGTTTATTAATCTTTTTACAGAAAGCCAGAAAGAAGGAAGAGGGCTCCTACAATGCATTCTCTGCTGAGGTTCAAGATAGACTGAGGTAAAAGTTGGAGTGTGCTCCTTAAGGAGAAAATGAGAGTGGGGTTTTCTGCCAAAATACTGAAGAATAGGTGTAAACCTATGTGTGGGGAATTAACAGAAACTATGTAGAAGAAAACATAGAAAACATAATCTATGTAGATTATGAAAAGAAACTCTATCCAGACATTTACAGCAAATGCAATCAGAAAGTGTGGGACAGAATAAGCACATAGACTTTTTAATTTCCCAATGCAGGGGGGAACTGGCCCAAACCTGGGAAAGGTGTAGGCTCATTATTTGTCTATGTTACATTGCAGTTTGCATGAACCCCATAGTCATATAATATATAATCTGCAGACTGAAGCCCAAGATTCCCATCCCCAACCACTGCCAAAATCAAGACATTCGGTATTACAAGGCTTTTGTAAAGGAGCATTTGGAAAGCACAGAAGTACAGTATGTGGTTGTTATTTGTTCATGCAGCACACACTGCTTCAACACAGCTATGCATTCTAGTCATTAGTAATGAATTCTGCATGTTCAGAGAACATTTTCTCCACAAAATCTCATAAGGTCTGGACACTGACAGAGATATCGATAAAGGAAATAAGTTTTGCATAGCATCCTTAAGCATGATCTACTACAATTTAGCTTCAGATATTTCTTCATGGTAATTAAGTTGCTTGTAGTATCAGGATTTGGGGTTCTAGGAGAGCCTGCTGGACTATATTTTTCATATTTTTGTTACTTTTTACATCAGCTAACATAATACAACTTTTTTACAACTTGAATTTTTGAATTGCACAAATGTTCTTTTGGAACTGCACATTTAAAAAAAACAATCTTTATTATATGATAAAAACAAATGCATTACAGCTAACCTCAGAGAGCAGCAAAGAGTAGCTAATCAGAGGTAGCACCAACAGTGTACACATTGCTGGAATTCTGCGGAATGTATGTTTTTTAACTGGTGCTCTCTGGATGGACACAGATTCTTATGTCCAACTGCCCCAAGCAGAAAGGAACTATTCCTCTTGCATCCAAGACAGACCTTCTGAGGCCCTCAAAATATACTCAACATTTCACCAATGAAAATAAAGAGATGTCTGTGAGTATGCCAAGCACTTGGGAGGTGTGGAGTACTATTTGTAGGAGGCATGGCCAAGGAGAGTCAAAGACAGGAGAGCTGGTCTTGTGGTAGCAAGCATGACTTGTCCCCTTAGCTAAGCAGGGTCCACCCTGGTTGCATATGAATGGAAGACTAGAAGTGTGAGCACTGAAGATCTTCCCCTCATGGGATGGAGCCGCTCTGGGAAGAGCAGAAGGTTCCAAGTTCCCTCCCTGGCATCTCCAAGATAGGGCTGAGAGAGACTCCTGCCTGCAACCTTGGAGAAGCCGCTGCCAGTCTGTGAAGACAATACTGAGCTAGATAGACCAATGGTCTGACTCAGTATATAGCAGCTTCCTATGTACCTGGGAGGCATGGGATATAGTTCTGGCTACTTTCCACAAGTGGGAGCAGGTAGAGAAAGTACATGCAGAGTACATTATTCCAGATTACCAAAGCAGATGAGGCAAACCCATACCATTCATCATTTTGTAGATGAAAATTAGGATGCACTTGTGACAACTAGTTCTCATACCAAGGATTACAATATTGCCCAAGACCCCGGCCACTGTTAAGCATTGCTGAAGACGATTCCACCCACTGTAAGCTGTACGCTACATAGTGCCTTACTGTTGTGCACCCATTTACACGCAGTTGCACTGGAGAAACAATGCATCTACCCACTGAATTGAAGGCTTGATTTTTAGAGGCTCTGGGAAGGGAGTTGAAATCTGAAGGATGAAACTCTTTGCCACTTAAAGCATCTTCCCCATCTTTAAAAACAAAGCAACAGTGTACCTTCTAGGGACTTGCTGAGTCCATATGAAGACAAGATAGGGACTGAATGATGGAACTACCTGGCATTCCAGGGCTTGAGCCCTGCTGCCTCCTAAAATGTGTACATCCCATGGTCCTTTGCCCATACCAAATCAAAATAACTTAAGCATTTTCAAGACAATAGAGAAGCTCGGGAAGAAGATAAACCTAAAAACTGAAGAAAAACCCACTTCCAACATTCAGCCAACAGACACAAAGGTAGAGAAGGGAAGTCATGAGCAAACATATTTTTGTAGAAGCTCTCACCACAGGATTATGAGCTATATTAACATTTGCTTGTAAATTATACAAATGTGAACTTAAGGATATATACAAGGAATGTGCCTCCAAGATATAAATCTTGTTGAGCCCCCTCAAATAGTTGGCTGTTAATCCATGCTGGAAAACAACTGATTCCAGGCTGAGTTTACACACACAAGGTTATCACTTTATGACTGCAGCATCAAGTATAGTAATGACTTACATAAGCTTTCATTAGCAACACCACTTTCACATCTCACCTCACATCTTCCCAAATACAGAGGCTTTCAATGGTCAGTTCATACATTTAGCTGAGAGTCATCAAATAAGCCAGAGCTGAGAAGTCTCTGTTGTATATATGTGAACTGGCCCATCATTACAAGATAAATGAGCAGTACTATTCTTTTGGCATGGTAAGGATTACAGTATGATTTTGAGAACTTCACAGATTCACAAGATCAACAAGTACTATATTCTTCCAATTTAATAACTGCAAGAAACATAATTAAATATGAAAAATGAAAAGCAGTGGTTCTTTTTTCCTCCATGAAATAGAAATGGAATATTGTTCATAAAACTGCAAGGTCTTACCTGTACCTGCTGAACATCTTCTCCATGGTCTGTCTTTATTGCTGCAGCAGTTTCACATTCTTGATTGCAAAAAAAGTAAGGATTCAGAGTTATTTCAAATTATTCCAGGCAGCAAACTGTACATATAACAGATATGTGGCTTCAGAACTGTCAGTTATGCATGACATTCATATGTGCACACGGACATGTGTATATCTGCATGGATTGTCATCCCAATGCACATCTGTCCTTTAAAATCTGTATGGGGACACTTAACAACTTCACATTTGTTTTTCACTAAAGTCAGATACCTGAGCTTTGTTGCTGTACCTCTTTTTCACCACATGGGAGAGCATTCTTAAGAACAATCACCATAAAAGAACAGCATTGATTTCAGCATTTATTTCAAACATCAGCGTTAGGAAACCCTTTATAATATTAATGTACAAACTCACCCCAAGTTTGCTGTTTTCATTAAGCTCAAAGAGACAGCACTAATCTATGTGATATTGAAGTGGGCAGGCAAAGAGAGCAATACTGTATGATTAAAGCTCTGACATTAGATTTTTCAGACATTTTAAAAGTATGTGGCATCAGTTCATGGGAGAGGAAATGAATTTATGGAACAGGCCCACGCTGCTCTTCAAATGCTAGTCATTCCTTTGTAAACAGAGCCTTCTCCGTACAAGTCTGGTACCCTGATAAATGGTACCAGAGGAACAATTATGCTGTCCAGAGAAAGCCCATATAACTTGTACAATACAAGACCCTGCATTTTCCAGGGGACCTAATAAAATTTGTTCGCACTTAAGCTCTGCACACAAAAGAATGGTCAACATGTGGATGTTGGAGCATTGTCAGTGAGCATGATCCTGATTGTCTCTCCATGTATTGTTGCTACAAACTTTTGAAACATCTGAAGGGGGTTCATTACACCAGAACAAAAGGAACTAGTTGTTTGCCCACAGTTGGGTTATCTTCCAAAGAGAGCTATAGGAAAAGTCAACTGTGTTTCAGGACCTGGACAATATCAAGATATGAAGAACCTATAGTTCTCTCTGGGCCAGTTCACTCGATCATCAGCCAACATGCATGGAGGGCAGTGACACTCTGTGAGCACACCCACCCTTACAGTGTTTTAGAGCACATGTTTAGGGTCCTTTCAGATGAACAGCATCCCCACACGATTGAAGGACATCCTTCTGATGACGTCCAGGTGGGCATGCTCACAGAGTTTTGCCTCTGCATCTTGGGCCGGTGACTGAGTGAAATGGCCCTCTATATGCCTGCCTACATGTATCTCTTAAAAAACTGGTCTGTATTAAGATGTTTTATCCTTGATACCATCAAAATACTTGCAACTCCAGAGCATCATTCCCCCAATAATGATCTACTTGATGAGATAACATTCGAGTCACAATCAATCTATTCTCAAGGCTCACTTTTCAAAGCTATTCTAAAACAGTTCTTATACTTGAGTGTTTTGATTACGTACAGTGGTGCAGTAAAGAAAGTTAAAGTCATCTGAAGCTACCTTTGATCCTGAAAAAGGAACAGGCTCTCATTTATAGCCAATTTATACAAGAATATTTTAAAATGCTTTAATATATTTTAAAAGTCAATTGCACAATACATATATCACAAATAAAAATTAAATAGTGAAGTACCACCAAATATAAAAAAATAAGCAAATAATTTATAATTACATAGGTTACATATTTATTTATTGTTAAATTTGTATACCGCCTTTCATTAAAACAATCCCAAGACGGTTTAAAGCAAAATTTAAGAACAAGATTGTAAAAAAGACACAATTAAAATATTAAGCTAAAAATATAAAACAAATCTGATTAAAATTTTAAAACACAAGCATAAAAGCAATACAGAGTACAAACAGCAGCAGCAGCAGAGACAATCAAATAAAAGCCTGGGTAAAAAGCCACAATTTAACATGCTTTCTAAAAGCTGTGATGGAGACCGAGGAGTGAATAGCCACCGGGAGAGCATTCCAGAGTCTGGGGGCAGCAACAGAGAAGGCCCTGTCCCGTGTGCACGACAACCGAGCCTCCCTCATTGTCGGCACTTGGAGCAGAGCCCCCTCAGATGACCGCGTCAAGGGGGAAGCAACCCTTGGGAGCAGGTGGTCCCTCAGGTATCCTGGGCCCAAACCGTTAAGGGCTTTAAGGTCAAAACCAGCACCCAGAAACAAACTTGTAGTCAGTGCAGCTCTTTCAAAATGGGTGTGATGTGCTCCCACTGGGCAGCTCCAGTTAAAACCCTAGCTGCCGCGTTTTGCACTAACAGCAGTTTCCGGATATTCTTCAAGGGCAGCCCCACATACAGCATGTTACAGTAATCCAGCTGTGACGTGACTAAGGCATAGGTAACTGTGGCCAGATCTGCCTTCTCGAGAAAGGGACGCAGCTGGCGCACTAGCCGAAGCTGTGCAAAGGCAGCCCTGGCCACCGCCTCCACCTGAGCTTCCAAAAGTGGAGCCGGGTCCAGTAATACCCCCAAGCTGTGTACTTGCTCTTTCAAAGGGAGTGCAACCCCATCCAGAACTGGTAAAATCTCCTCATCCTGATTGGCTCTCCTACTGACCAACAGTACCTCCGTCTTGTCCGGAATCAATTTCAGTTTATTAGCCCACATCCAACCCATTACAGCCTCCAGCCCCCAATTCAGGACATCTACCACCTCCCTAGGATCAGGTGACAAGGAGAGATAGAGCTGAGTGTCATCTGCATATTGCAGACAACTCAGTCCTAGTCCCTGGATGACCTCTCCCAGCAGTTTCATGTAGATGTTAAACAGCATATGTTTAACAACATAAACATCTGTTACATACAATCCATAATTGTATCGATACATAGTGTATATATATCACCACCCTTTGCATAACAATTCAGAAATAGTAAGCCTATTAGGAACCCCCTTAGAATTTTATGCTGTTAAGTTGAGAAAGTATTTCCTTATCCCAAAATGAAAGTATGTGTTCTTTATTAAGAGCAATAGGGTTTGTGATTATACTCTTGGCCATTCCCTACTTCTTGGTATTTAACTAACATCTATTTCTTGGTTTCCAACAACTCTTGTAAAAACTATAAGTAGTATATTTCTCTTCAAAATTAGGCTTCCTGTATAACACTGTAGTGCAATGCACACTTGAACCAAAACAATAAGGCAATGAAATGCAAAACAGAAATAACTAAATATTGTTTCATGTATCCATATCCAGCTTCCAGGGGCTAATAAAAATAGCCTTAAGAAGAAGAAAAGAACTGCTTTTAACAGGGATTAAAGCAGGATTCACTAACAGCTAATTTTCTGTTAAAAAGATATCAGTCTCTATAGTCTATGGACTCCAGCAACACTATGTATTTTTGTTTGAATGCATACTCCAGATGTGTGTGCATATGTGTGCACATGCACAGAGTTTAAACTGGAGAAATGGCAGACAGTTCCAAGAATTTAATATGATCTTAGATAAAATACAGAAATCAATACAGAATAAGAGTAGATAAATTTAGCAGACAGATTTAAGCATGCCTTATCATTTTTTTGCTCTAAAATCACCTTCTCCTGAAGCCAGGACATTTTAAAAGCGGGGGTGGGATACAGTTTTGGTGTTTCATTGTATTTCTGCTTTTACATATCTATGTAGTTAGACACTAAAACCACATTGTAGTGGTCTTGAAGAGGTATACCACTTAACAGTGCAGGTGGGCTGAATACATTCCCAACAGAGGATCCTAGCATTAAGATTCCAAGCCTATCCCACCTCTAGCATGCTGCTATTTAGATATGAGATCCCCTGCCAGCATTTTGAAATGGTATGGTTCCAGGAGGACTGTGCTATGTACTTTTACTGAGCATGAAATGATGTGTGTATTCCCAAGATTATTTCCACATCCTTTGTGACACCATATAATAGTTTATTCCACAGTTTTGTGGCTGAAATAATAAGAAGTCAGCAGGCAATAGTTCCTGACAGTTTAACTCATGTTGTTTACAGCTAGTATACTTAGAAACTGTTTTGAATCAACAGATATTTTTTGTTTATCCAAGGCTGAAAGTCTCATCAGCTTGCTGCTAATAAACTATTTGGCATTTTTCTTCCATTTCATTACATTTTAGGAAAGAAGGCCATTGCAGGGCCTAGCTCAGACAGGGCCAAGTTGGGCAGCTCAGAGAGCACAATTCTTGACTGGCAAGAACCTGGGCACCCCAACACCTTCTCTGTAGTGCAATTGTATGGCCTGGAGGGGACGCATCTCTGCTACCAATATCTTTGCCTTCTTTTTGCTGGATTCTTAGCAACTTGGTGTTGCCTTTAGGCTTGGAAAACAGCTCTTGTACTAGTCCTGATGCTTTTTCCAAAGGAGCTGTTATTGGTTATAGCTGAAGCTGAGGCTGCTACCATGGTTGCTATTGCATTTATGGCAGCAGACAGGGGTGTAGCTATAATTGAGTAGATGGGTTCAAAGAACCTGGGCCCCCAAGGGCTCCCCAGCTCCACTCATCCATATTTTCTTCATAATCCTCTGCTAACTGGGCAAAGAGGCACCTTTTACCGTGGTGATTCTCTTTATTTAGCAGGGGGAGAGTAACTGTCCCTATCCACCCCCAGCACAGTACTTCCAGTGACTGTTGCTAATGTCTATCTTATGTTTCTTTTTAGAATGTGAGCCCTTTGGGGACAGGGATCCATCTTATCTTATTTATTTATTATTTCTCTGTGTAAACTGCCCTGAGCCATTTTTGGAAGGGCAGTATAGAAATTGAATTAATTAAATAATTAAATAATAATAATAATAATAATAATAATAATAATAATAATAATAATAATCTCTCTCACTCTAAAGGGCTGCCAGAGAGAGGGGTGAACATGGGCCTCCTCTCCCCTAGCTATGCCCCAGCAGTAGATGTTGCAGTGATGTTTCCAACAGATCTGTTTCTGTGCAGAGGGGCAGGGGAGAGTGCCTTGATCCTCCCCTTTCCCTTGGCAGTCTTTAGATGCACTCATGGCATGCTCTGAGATGTCAACACCCTGATATATGAGTGAGCAGTTCCCCAACACTGCTAGCCTAGCTTTCACCCCTTCTTCTTCTGGCTGGGCTAGCTATGCTGGATAACCACTGTGGAGCTGCCAGAGAGGTAGCCACGCTTCACAAAGTGCAGCGTCCAAAAATAATGCATGGGGAGGGGGGATAACTCCCCCACCCCTAATAAAACAGTGATCAGCATCCAGACTAACTGTGCATACACATCAAGTTTTCTGTTGCATAAGGAGATGAGGCAATTTTTGGTGATACCACCCCTTCCCTCCACAGTCGCTTGTGCCTCCTGAAATCATGCCCTCCTTCAAGAGCATAGATAATCTCAATGGTAGCCAATGTGTATACATTTCAAACATACAAGCTCTTCCTCAAAGAAACTATGTACTTTGGCTATTAATAGGAGTACATTGTTCATTTGTGGTTTACTGTTGATTCTTAGGCCAACCGCCTCTCCCAAGTCCTTATAGCTTCTCTCAATTTTGCTGGAGATTCTAACATAAAGAAATGTATACATATTGACTATATCTATCTATATAATTAAATGTTATCACACTTTTTATAGACTTCTTTGTTTGTTTCGGTATATTCTTCAAAATTCAATTTAAAATGCAGTGGTTTTGGTTCAAGGGATGAATGCAAACTATGTTCTGAAGTTTCTTTATGCAAATGGATTTCCAGGATACAGACTGCAAGTGGCATTGGTGATACAGCAGCCAAAAGACACACAAACGGTTATTTTAAAGACACTCAAAATTCTTCCTGTTCCATTTCATTTTAAGCATTTATACCCTCATTAGAAACACACGACTTGGAAAAATATCAATGGATTTCAATAGTGCTTCCTTTCATATAAGTGTATTTAGAGCTCCATCCTATGTAGGTTTCTTGTGGTTCTTCAGGGCACATGCTGTCACATTTAACAGGTTGTGTTCTGAGCACTGCATGGTCAACATGTTTCAATATTTTTTCTTGATATTGTGGGAACACTTTTGACTGAGGAAGAAACCCCACAATTTTATTCCCCTTTCCATTTGTATTTCTAGTCCCCTGAGAAACACACTGTCAAAGATTTGTCTAGTCACCTAAAATTTTACTATATCACTTTCTTTGACCCGATAGAAAGTTGGTACTACCCCATCCCTGCTTCGTTTACTTTCCATCTTGCATGGTGTCATGTACTTCCTCTGTAAGTGGCAAGACAGGAAGGCTCAGGAAGCGCAGGATATGTGAGCAAACTGAGGAATGTGGTTTCAGTTTTGCAGGAGAAGTCTGTGTGATGGATTCAGTCTGTATGATCTCCTCAGGGGCCTGAACAGTCCTAGATCCAAATAGACTGGTAACTGGAGACATTTCTCTGTTAAATTGTACTCGTCATTTCTCTGGTCTAAGTTTGTTGTTGTTTTGCTTTGCGCCTTTCCAGTGAGCTGTTAGTAACAACTAGTGATTAGAAGAAGCCTGGTAAGCCTAGTATGTGCTGCTGTTGTCACATGTCCAGTACACAATTTCTTGACAACCATTCCCCTGTTTTTCAAGCACACCATCTCTCATTATAACACACAGAGCTTAAGAAGTGGGACAGCAGCTATATGATATATTTACTCAATCCATTCTTCCTTCATGGTCCTGGCTTCCTGGACAACTTTCCCATTTAGTTTACTTTTCCCACCACCAACAACACTTCTCTCTGCCACTTCTTCAACTTTGCTTGCTGCCTTCCTTCCTTCAGTACTTTGCGCTTCTGTTCACTGCATTTTTTGCTTTGACTCCTCTCTGTATTTCCCCAGACATCATCTGTCCTAACTCATATTTTTCAATGACTGGGGTTTGTGGAAGACTAACAGAAAACTCAGAGGTAGCAGTACATTGTCAAAGACTTGTCTAGTCACCTAGACAAGGTGACTAGAGTTTGGCCAGAGTTTGTATCATATATGTGCCATGCACTAGTTATACTTGAGCATATGTTCCATCTCTTTGTTAGTGCTTGCACATACTATCAATACTTCCACTGATTTAACACTGATTACTATTGCTGAAATTGAGACTCTATGGGTGGTAGGGCACATCTCATTATTACTCCAGTATCCTACAGGTAAAATGCACATACACATGCATACTTGTAGACATTTTGGGCACAGACCTTGAAAATAAGTAGTACAAGGAAGAAAAAATGGCAGTATAAGATCTTTTCTCTTATAGCAATTATTTTTCCACTGGCATTCCTAAGACTAATCTTTTTGATTGGGTTATAACACATTATTAATTTTCATTACCATACAATATAACTCTCCTCTTAAGGAAATGTACTGAAAGTTTATGTTCTACACCTGATACATTCCTTTTCCATCTTCTATTAGCATGCATGTAAAAATGGTCACAAAGTTACTTGAACTAAATAGTAATTCAATGTAGGTAGGTAGATTGATAGGACAGACATATGGAATAGTTAGATCTGAATTAAAAAGTACAAAATGGTACAAAGTATTAAAAAGTCAGAAATTTTTAGCTAATCTGTCAGACCAAAATCACAATCAAAGATCTACTTGTCAGAACAAGTGTAGATGAGCAAATAAAAGTACTTCCACTGGCCAAAGGAAATAAACTGAGGGTCAGCACAAACTTCATGGTATCAAGATTTACTATTAAACTGTCCTTTCTGGAAAAATTCCTCAAACCTTGCATCTGGCAGAAGTATGTTGTCACATCTACTGGGTAACTTCAAACAAGCAGTCTATTATACATGCACTCTGTCAGTTAAATTTTTCATTAGAGGGCTGGCCCAGTGGAAGGAAGGGGATTAAAAGTACCAGTGCAGCGGATAAACTGGAGATTAAGGTGCCTCCTCCTTTCACATCTCTTTTGCACTTACACCATCTTTGCTTCCATTCTGTCCTACCTATCCTCAGTTACTTCTCCCTCCTCAGGTTAAGAGTCTCTTCCTTGTCTTCTCCCCTCATCCAAGCCCCATACCCAATAGCAGCCATATACAAAAATGAGTGGGGGAGGACAAAGCTCTGATCAAGATACTAGCTTGTACTTCCTGCAAGAGTGAGAATTAGGAATGAGAGTGAGGATTACAGAAAAAGAAGAGGGGCATGGGGGAAAGGAACAAGAACACTGCAGGTAATCCTCAAAACCCAAAGGCTGATATCTTGACTGACAAAGAGCTTCCGCTCCTAGGAACACAACTTCCGCTCCTAGGAGCACAAGAATCATGCAACTTGTCTTGTCCTCTGCATGAGCGCACTTGTGCCAGAGCTTTTAAACTCTGAAGCACACCTCACACTCTGGAAGAGCTCTGCAGGAGTGGAAATACATCACTGACCCTCACTCAGTGAGGTGTTTCTGCTCTTGCAGAATCCTTCCAGAGTCTGCAGGCTCTTGCACAACTGCACTCATGCAGAGGGACAGAGAGAGCTGTGCATGGTCTCTTGTTGTACCCCCACAGCTGCTAGAATCACAAGTGTTTCATTAGTCAGGATGTCAGCCATACTAACTTTTTGTTTTTCATACAACTATACTAAGCCACATCAGGAACTAGCAAGATCAACCAATTTGTCTAAGGCCCCTTATTTTCATCCTGCCTAAACTGGAATCTGAAGCTGTATATTATAGGTTGAAACCCAACATTATCAGCTGTATTCACTGGGCTGAACAAAGGAACAGGTCATTTATCAAAGTTGATGGATTAAAATACTTGAAGAAATTAAAGTATTAAGCCCAGTGCGCATATATGGAATGCAGCCCTCTCAGGTTTATGTACAAAATTCAGCAGAGGAAACAAGAGACATGTCTTCCCCCATTCCATTTTCATTCAAATACAGCCTCACTCTTCTATTTGGGAGATAAAAATGGAAATAATTTCAACATTTTATATTGAGAAAATGTAAGAATTAACCATTATAAAATGAAAGATAACTAGCTGTGTAGAACCACTAGTTAAAATAGTAACTATGAAGGAATTATAGCAGGTATCAAAGTAACTGAATATATGATGTTGTTCAAAGGCTAATGCCATTAAATGTCATATTAAACGGAAGCAATTAAAGCCTTAATAGGTGCAAAGCACAGAGTTTCAGAAGTGTGGTTTAGACTTCAGTGAATATATTTATGATTGTAACATGTTGGAAACAAATATTGCTAGCTTTGAAGAAGTTTTTTTCACCAAAAACATAGGTTTCAAATGTTTTTATTAATGGACGTGGACTAAAACTCTCTTTATCCCTATGCAAATCTCCCCAATCTACATTTAGCAGGGACTATTCTGCTGTCCCTTCCAGTCCATGCATTGTACCTCTCAGGGTTGCCTGAGGTCCATGATTATTCAAACAGGGGCCGACACATGTACAGCCCAGCATTCATAGGCCTCTTAACTTATGAAGAAAGCACAGAATACACTAAGCCTACTGTATGTGCAACTGACCTCTGTTTATGGGTGATGTCCAAAGTGTGGACCTCAGGCTGACTTGAGCATGACCCCAACCGTACACCCACCATTGCTATGCATGGATAGAAATCACTTATAGTGCTCTTAAGGAAGAGAGATTAATAAGCATGAATTATTAGACAGATTCACCAAATAGAAGAAATTTGTGGTTTTACTTAATGAAAACATAAGACAACTTGGAAGCTGCTGGAATTAGGAATTTATTAGTAAATTAGAACTGTGAAATAGTGTGAATGGAATTGTTTTCTGTAGCAGGAAGCAAAATACTATATTTTCAGTTGTATAGATTTTTACTGATGTCAAGGTTGTTTTCTGGGAGAAACATTGCTGCAATTACTTGAAAATCAATAATAAATTTAAACTAGCCGACCTCGCACAGAGCATCTGTGCGCTCTGGGGCCGGCAGTTACCTCTTCCCCCCCACCTTCTGCCCCAATCTCCACTTCCAGGCCCAGCTGCTTCTCCTCCCCTCCACCACTTCTGCCCTCCCACTTTCCCCCTCCCCTCCTGGGCCTTGCCTCCACGGCTGGGCTGGGCCCGCCACTGCCTCTGGGGCCAGGCCTGCCACTGCCACGGCGACTAATCCTCCTGGGTGCGCCTCAGACAATCAGGCCCATCCTCCGCCCAGCTAATCAGCTGGGCACTGGGATGCACATTCCAAGGCACACCCAGGCGATATATAAGATTCAAGAGGGAAAGCTCAAAATGATTAGAATGCAATTCATATGAGGAAAGGCTAAACAACCGTGCATGTTCAGTCTAGAGAAAAGAAGGTTACCATATACCTCGCTGACAGTCATAAGAGACTTTGTAATCATTCTTGATTAACAAGTCCTAGAGAGGAGCAGTTATGAAACCAGTAATTTCCAAGGGATTGAACAGGTACTAGATTTGTGTTAATAATAAGCACTTCCCAAAGGAAAGACATGCTGGAAATGCAAGGTAGAAATCAAGATCACTGCTATCAAACTATTGAATCACAAATACTTCTTTGACTGCACACTCTTCTCTTGGATACCTCAGTCCTTTTCTCTAGGAATGCAGTAAAATGATGCAAGGCTGAAATGAAATAACTAGAGAGTAGTTGCATAGGTCATTTGCACGCAAAATACAATATATAACCTCGAGTTTGTAAGGAAAACTTCAGTTTACATCTTTTGACCCAACTCTTCTGAGGCTGGACTACTACACATGGAGTAAAATTTCATATTTAAAAGAGGTCCAATTTTCAATTGTGCTGATCACACAATAATTCCAACTGTAGTACATTCCATTTTCAATTTTAGGTATTACCTTTTTCTATATGTTTCACTCTGTGTTCTTCATCTGGAGGCTTTGGTGGTGGCCACACTGATGGAATTCTCCTTGGAAACTTTCCTTCAATGTAATCTGATGAATAAGTGGGTTGGTTGACTGCAGCCCAGGTATACAGCTGGTCTTGCTGTAGTTATTTACAAAATTAAAAAAAGGATGTAAACTTTACATTTTTAAGAGCCAAAGCTATTCCAATGCATATTTCACAATCCAGTATTATATTACTACTTGATATTATACCTTTTATGTCATTAAATAATTCTATGGCTTTTTAAAAAAGTGAAGTGAATTTCATCTTTCTGAAAAAGATGTCTTTATATTTTGCCCACTAAACATGAGGACCTCAAAAAGTACTAGCACAAATATTGTGGGGGCAACATTTCTGGAGACCAAAATGTAAGGATTAGGTTGCTCAGAGCAATCCTAAAAAATATTTTTAAAAGAAAGCCCTCAGAGTGAATAGTCATGAACTTGGAGGAAGAGTGGGATATAAAATGTAAAAAATAAATCAAATAAATAAAAATATGAATAATAAGCATGAAATTAATAGTAAACATTCTAAGCAAAGCACAAGTACGTGTTGGATAATAAAAGAGGGGTTGTTTCTTTGGTGTTAAAGGTGAATATAAATTTGTTATAAGTAATCAAAAATAGCAGCTGAATTGGAAAGATTTTGTAGTTGTCATCTTCAATGTACACTATATGTAAAAGTAGCCAAGCAAAGATACTGAGGGCCTGTGGAATCTGAGGTGGGTTCTAAGGGCAAAGCAACTGTGACAATCTTAAACCTGATTGAAAAATTTCTTTCACATATTTACTGAACTACAGCACATTATGATCACAAGGAGATCACTGTGTACATGGCAAAAAATGGCAGCTTCTTGTAACATGATTTATTTACAATTCACATGGGAGGGGCATTGATTAATTAATTAACAAGAGAAAGTATTTAGCTTCCAGAATGCAATGGTTTGTTTCTTCAAGCCCTGATCTCTGGTTCTTCCTGGGTTTGAGACTATTACAGTAAAACAAAAGTATTACTTTGTAAAATGTTAGTCTCTCTGTATTATATTAGAAAATTATGTCTGCCTTTCTGGAAACATAGATGTGTCTAGCTTTAAATTTGTCAGCATTTATGAAACTCTTATTCTGTTGTGACTGGTGAGACAAAATATATATTTAAAAAGAGAAGCAATGAGTAAGACATAATATATAAGCTCCATATAATGCCCAAACCAAACAGCTGATGCTAGCTAAGTCAGTCTCTACCATAATTTATGTTTAATGCCAGTCAGATAAATTATTTTTAAAAATCCTGTAAGCATCATTTTTTAATAATTGATGAAGATGACATTGGCAGGGAAAGAAAAGAAATTTAAGAAGGGAGTATAATCCATACTGAGTTTAAGTTATATAAACATGTAAGGCCAGTGCTATTTAATGGGTAAAGATTTAGATCTAGAGTGTGTAACCTGGCTTAAATCCCAACTCATTGATCAACTGGGTAACTTTGTGCCAGTCAGTCAGTCACTATTCTGACCTCAGTTTCCCATGTAAGAATGTTACAGGATAGGTGAAGCAAAGTAAACTCATTATAAGTAAATTTGGTAGGTAGTTACAGTAAATCCTCAGTCACTGAGCAAAACAATGTTAAACTTCCAAAGAGAAGCACCTTAACACTTATCAATTATAGCAATTATAGCAGTTGCATAATATAATTATAATACTCAACTGCAAAGAAAAATGAATAAAATTCAAGCATAGTTCTGGCTAAATTTGATCTGAAGGATTATATATATTATTCTAGTTTTCTACAAGGTCCAAAATTCTTATTTAAAAGGTCAATGTATGAACCCCCATCTCCATTCTTCTTGCATTCTTAAATGAAGAGAAACATTTCAGCCCATCTAAGAATGTCAGCTTTCTGTATTTTATATTACTTAAACACACACACACACACACACATTCTTAAACAAAATGACACATGACAAGGGATGATTTAGAAGAAATAAAGGCATGGTTTCTTAACATACCAATATTCCTTGTAACCATTTTATAATAATAATAATAATATTATAATAATACCCAAGAACCATTATGGAAAAACAGTTTGTTTTGAATAATGCCCAGAACTGCGAACTTCTACAATTCGATAAATTAAATTCAGATCTACATTTTCTACTCTGCACGCAGCTTGCTTATAGTCCCAAATGACAAGCTTTTCATTTACTATAAAGCAAATTAGCAAAAAAAAAAACCCTACATCTGAAGTGTCCACCTCTTTCACATTCAGAATTTGCTCCTACTGAAAGTTCTCAGAATAAAAGAGGACTCTCTTGTCTGAAGCTTGGAAGCTTTGCCAGATATATACTTTGCCTAATATATACAGTTACTGACAAAAGGAGGATTCTTTGCTTATGCATGCCATTACAGAGCAGTTTAGATACTCCTTTAAAAATGCAGAGCTATCTTACATGGGCGAAGCAAGCTATTTCCCTGCAGAATCTGGGAGATACCTTTCTAGTTTGCAATCCGTAAGGCTGCTGCTTTCCCTTCTATTACATCCCTTGACATTTACCCAAGCAGTTTCAGTTTTCTGTCAAACCTCTCTATGCCAGTTTACAAAACTGTTGTCTCCTACCTTTCTACAGATGAGCATTCACCCACAGCATCGTTAACAGTTAAGCCAACATGCTACTTACTGCAAGGAACAAATGTACATGACCTCCAAGCTGAATTCAGGGCGTGCCATTATCTTGTTTGTTTCTTTACTGATGTATACAGACTCATCTTATGAATAAATAAGTAGCTATTGAAGGCCTAAAGCACAGTTAACAACATAGCCACAGCAAACCCAAAGCAATGCAAACCCAAAGCAATACTTCTTCACAACACTACAAGATACATTGCTTTGAGAAGAGCCAAAGATAAAGAAGTCTGCCCTGAAATAGTTAACAGATGCACATGTGATACTCAATTGAAATCAATTCACACAGACCTGCTCAAACTGGTTACAAGGATTTTACAAGGAGCCTTAGTCAGCAGTATTGGTTTACCAGCAGGGCGGGGTGTGTGTGTGTGTGTGTGGAGATAGAAAGGAAAACAAAATAAAAGACTAGGCACAAGCAAAGCAGAGCAGAAATTACAAAATGTTTGATAAGAGAAAAAATATACATTTTCATTTCTACACATTATGGAGTTTGTTTTCTTTCATATTTATTTCCTTTATCCTAAAAATTGCAAATAGCTCAATTATCAGTCCTTCCCCATTATAGATGGTGCACAAAAAAGAACATTAAACTCACTAGGGAGCTTGACGAGCTGCATGAAAATGAAATATTGAGAACATTCCTACATCAATGTTTAAAAACAGATATTGCATGGATAAGGAGCTGCACTACAGGTCCTTATACAATGTATTTTACAACAAACTATTCAGCAAAAAAGAAGCCGCTTATAAGCAATCTGCAGCTACAAGTTTCCAAAATATGTTTTTAACTTGCATTTGGAATCTTTGGAAACTGTGAGTAGGGATGTCCATGGTACCCTCGTGGATCCCCTCACTCTTCACCCACCTAACCCCTTAATCATCCTGGCTGTTAGCCGAGGTTAAGGTGCTCTCACACTCTTAACCTGGCTACAGGGTATCGTGTGCAGCCCAAGGAGTCACAGAGATGGGCACATAGAGCACCTGTCTGGGGAGGTGGGGGGGAATCCCCAATACAATGTGCATGCCACACATTGCACTGAGGGAAGGACGTCGGGGGCAAAGGGGTGTCATAGAATGGAGTGTGGTGGGTGGTAGTTCCTAGGGTGGGCAAGGAAGCTACCTGAATTTTTTCAAAGGATTTGGGCAGAGGGCTGATTTTTGGTTAATTGTTGAAGTTTACGCGTCTTTAAGGTTTTTCCTCATAATAAGTTATAATGGCGCTTTCAGCAGCCCCATAAGTGCACTTGGGGGGGTGCTGGGGTGGCCCAGAGCGAGTGGTGGTGTAGTGCACATAGGGTGCCAACCACCCCCATGGGTTTCTAACCCATGGAGTACAGGGTTCTCTTCTTTCTGAGGTATTGCGTGTGGATTCTATGATAGCATATTAGAGTGGATTCATGGTGTCTCATTTGAAATCTCTTTTGCTATGGGGCTGCTGAAAGCTCCATTATAACTTATTATGAGGAAAAACCTTAAAGACGCATAAACTTCAACAATCCCGACGTGAAGCTATACATTTGCTGACACCTCCATGCTTCTTTATGGAGAAAAACCTTAAAGATGCGTAAACTTCAAAAATCATTTAAAAACCACCCCTTTGCCCACTTCCTTTCAAATAATTCTGATAGCTTCCTTGCCCACCCTAGGAACTACCACCCACCACACTCCACTCTATGACACCCCTTTCCCCCCGACGTGAAGCTATACATTTGCTGACACCTCCATGCTTTTTTATGGAGAAAAAACTTAAAGACGCGTAAACTTCAAAAATCACGTAAAAATCACCCCTTTGCCCAATTCCTTTCAAATAATTCTGATAGCTTCCTTGCCCACCCTAGGAACTACCACCCACCATACTCCACTCTACGACACCCCTTTCCCCCCAACGTGAAGCTATACATTTGCTGAAATCCTAGTTATTCTCTATGAGGAATTCAAAAATACTTTAACAATTCACCAATAATCAGAGGAGTGTCCAATTGCCTTGGGATTTTTTGGGTGGTAGGCACCCCTATCTGTCTACCACCCACCCTGCTTTTGTGCCCATATGTGCTCCACAATAGGGGATATGGACTGGTTCGGGTCCCATTATACTCTATGAGAAAAATAATTAAAAATATTTCAAATATTCATATAAATTCATAGGGGTGTCTGATTGCTTCAGGGTTTGCATGGTTGTTGGCACCCATGGGTGCTCCACAATAAGGAATAATGGCCTGGTTCGAGTCCCATTATATCCTATGAGAAAAAAATAAAAATAATTTTAAAAAATTCATAAAAAATCATACGAGTGTCCGATTGCTTTGGGGTTTGGGTGACAGGTACCCCTGGGTGCCAGCTACCATCCTACCAATTTTCAGGTGTCCAAACTGATCCGAACCGGTCTGAACCGAACCACCCTCGGTTCGGTTCGGATTCAAACCGGGGGTGGTTTGGTTCAGATCCGAACCTCTGAACCGCCCCCGGTTCAGATCCAAACCGGTTCGCACATCCCTAAAACAAAACACCCAATTCTCAAAACAAAACAAAAAATGGTAGCTGAAACAAAACGTCCCTGTTTCAGATACAAAACGTTTTGTTGTTTCGGCTGTTTTGGAACTCCATTTTGCAATCGTGAAAAGTCTTTCTCCTTCAGTCTCCATTTTCAGTTTTGACATCTGTTTGATTTCCGGCCCTTCCAGCCTATAGATTGGCCAGCAAAAGCATGGGTTGATCTGCTGGCAATTGCCTCCTTATTCCTTTTAAGGAAATTTAAGGATAAAATTTACCTTCATTGGCCAGTGGGGCAGTGTGCACACTGTGTGGGGCAGTGTGAATTTCATTGTTGTTGTTTCATACTGTTGTGTGTAGATCAGTTGCATTTCTGGGGCGGATGTGGATGTGTGTGACCTTTGGAAATCTGCCTGGTTCTTTGCAAAGCTCTGCTGTTGTTGTTGATGTGTGATGTTGATGTTATTTGGGGTGGATTTGGGGAAGAAAGGGGGCTTTGGGGGCAGAAGAGTGGGTCAGGTGGTAGTGCCCCAATAGGTGCCTGCTGCCACCCAGATTCCTAAGGAATTGGGGAAAGTGCTGCTTTTTAAAGAAATTCTGAAGTTTACATGCCTTTGGGGCAGATTTGGAGCAGAAAGGGGGCCTGGGAGCAAGTGGTGGTGTAGTGCACATATGGTGCCAAACACCCCCATGGGTTTCTAACCTGTAGGGTGCTGGGTTCTGTTGTTTCTGGGGTGTTCTGAGTAGATTCTCTGGTAGCATATGAGATTTTCAATGACAAACCATGAATCCACTCTCATATGCTACCAGAGAATCTACACTCAGAACACCTCAGAAACAACAGAACCCAGCACCCCATGGGTTAGAAACTCATGGGGGTGGCTGGCACCCTATATGCTCTACACCACCACTCGCTCTAGGTCACCCCAGTGCCCCCAAGTGCAGTTATGGGGCTGCTGAAACCTCCATCATTCCCTATGGGGAAGAACTTTAGATGCGTAAACTGCATTAAATCTTTACAAATCAGCCCTCTCCCCAATTCCTTTGAAATAATTCTGGCAGCTTCCTTGCCCCCACTGGGCTCTACCACCCACCCTACTCTGCGCTGGGCCACCCCTTCCCCCCGACATGAAGCTATACTTTTGCTGAAACCTTCATTTTCCCCTATGGGAAAAAAACCTTCAAAAATTCACCCAAAGTCAGCCCTTTGTCCAATTCCTCTGAAATTTGGGTGGTAGCTTCCAGCCACTGGGCACTACCACCCCACCTGCTAGTTTTGCCCTGGGGCCATTTTTAAAAATTCAAAACATTTTGGATTCGGATTTTGCAATTTTGAACAAAGAACAAAATTGGTGTGTTTCGGATTGGCTGATTTTGAACAAAGAACAAAATGGGGTGTTTTGGATTTGCCCAAAAAACAAAACAGGAAAAAAAAGTGTACAACCTAAGTGCTGGACCCAAGATTTTGGGAACTCTTCAATGGCAATCTCAGTTGCCCCTCTTAATCTGGAAGAACAAGGCATCTAAATGGGGAATTTTCTCATTCTGCCTCTGATGTTCTTGAATGCTCTGTGCAGCAGTAAATGACAATGCTGCTTAGTCAGCAGGCCCTTTGTGGGTTCTGGGGCCCAAGTAAGTGCCCAACCTCACTAGCACCCTTCTATACAAATTATTGCAAGATTTCACCAGAAAGTAACATTCAAAAGAACATTCTGATTTATTTATTACACTTAAAATATTTCCATCCTGCCTTTTTAAAAATATACAAGGCAGATGATCCTGCTCAGGATGAATGAACTGTAGGAACTGAGGTGTGTGATCAGTTTTTAATGAACAAATGTTAACAGAAGAGTTCTGCCCAGCCCCAATCCATCACAGAACATTGCCTAAAGTACAGCTTAAAGAAGAGCATTCAATCCTAAACAATGTATTGTTGCAGGCAAACACTTCACATCAGCTGTAAGCAGCCATGATTCCATAGTAACCATTACTGCTCACCCTTAGACCCATTTTTTGCTTAATCATTCCACTAAACGTCAAGACCTTCAGGAAAGCCCTTAAAACCTATCTGTTTGGCCTTCCAGGGTTTTTAATTAGTTTTAATTGTTTTAATGGTATAACCTGGTTTCCAGGGTTTTTTAATTGTTCTGGTTATTTAATTGCTTTTATGATGTTTTAATTGTTAATTGATGTTTTATATTGTTTATATTTCTGTTTTAACTGTTATTGGTTTTAATGGTTTTGTTTTAATTGTAAACAGCCCTGAGCCATTTTGGAAGGGTGGTCTAAAAATGAATAAATAAATAATTAATAAATAAGAAAAATTATTTGACTTCATATCAAGTGAATTTTTGTGTCAGAGCAGTTGTTCACTGTAGGAGGAATGTTGTGAACATTCTTGTACTTCACCATGTGCCTTTTTGCAGTATGATGCACTGAATTTACAGTTCAGTACTTCTAGCATAGTATATGCTGATGTCTTGGGGTACATCATAATTTGGAAAATCCATATTCTTCAACTCTGTGAGCTATCTAGAAACTGTGTGGGTACAGAATCAGACATGCTGTCTTACTGCTGATGCTGCTGAATCTCCTTTTATATAGGGCTGAAACTGTATGCTAGAAGCATACTTTCTGCAAAAACTTGCAAGTTAGTGTCTCTGCAACTTAGCCCTTCGCAGACATTGCCACCAGTACTTTGTTACACAAAGTATCCAATGAAGTATTCCATATATACCATTTATTTGGGGGGGGGGCACTCTGGGGTAGAAATATATCCAAAATGCTCCTGCATATGGACTCCATATGCACTTGCATATGGGGCAAAATGTGTACTCTAGTCAATATAATTGGGGTACAAACTATCCTAGATTGTTTCCAGTGCTTTTTGATTTTTGTGTAAGCATCATATTAGATTTTAACAGATTTTCAAGTCTGTTAAGTGGGGTAAAATACACCGCTATATAGCAGAATAATACAATTTTAACAACCGGAAGGAATTCCTATACAAATCAGGGGGGTTGGATTAGAAGTATTTCCGGTGGTGGAGAGGAATAGAAGTAGTAACGTTAGCAGGTCGTTCCAGAGGAAGGGTAGCCAGAAATTTAATAGCTATCTCCCCTTCTGGCTGTCCTGTCAGCTCTGTGACCTCGGGGAGCACTGCAACAACTCACATAGCCTTACCTTGCTCCTTTGCAATGCCAGGTTGGTATTGGTTTTTCATTTCTCATAAATGTTGGTAGTATTTTCAGTATTTCTCATAAATACTACAAATGAACAACAATTCTCTGTGACTTACATCAAAGGTTGGTGCACTTTGTTGTGCACTTTGACTACATGGCTCTCTGAAGCAATCGCTGAAAGGGAGCAGAAGACCCATCGCAATAATCCAAGAACAAAGCTTCTCTGCTTCTTCTTGTGGTGCATTCTCCTGCTGGCTGGACAGCTTTTCCAGCAGAGTTCGCCCTGCAAGGATTAATTAGTGGATTCATGATAAGTAGTAACCATCAGTGAAGCACACAATGTAACTAGCAGAATATTCTGCCTAATGCTACAGGCAGAGACCTTAAACACAATAGCTATTAACGCGATTTACAGAAACCTGCAAACAGGATAAATGTATAATTTTAGGTTATCTCACATTAACTCTACTCACAATAGATGGAATATATACACTCCAGTTTTTGTGAGCCACTTCTGAAAAGTGTTTGTAGCTTTGCTATGATAGTTACAGCAGGAAATCAGCCATGTACACGGCCTGGAGAGCAGTGGGTTGCAAGATTATCTGTGAAAGGACTACTGCTTCAAGTAAAGTGCTTGGCCACAATGGATGGAGGTGGGGGATTCTGCTTCCAAAATGCCATTCCACAACTTGTTCTCCTGCAGCATATGTGCCAAGAGAACAGGATTCACCCCATCTTTGTTTTTTAAAAAAGAAAAAGTGCTAAGTCTCCAGTTCCTTATGTATCAAATCTTTAATAGACTAGTGTAAGTTGATATGGCGGCGATGCAATGTGCATATTAACAACAGTTCTCAATAAAAAGACCTTTTATTGAACCCCCCAAAAAAGCTGGTAAACATAAAAAAACAAGACGTTTCAGTGTGATACACCATCCTCAAATAAATGAATGAACACAGATAAAAACCTCCTCCATTCCCCAGCTGTTAAATTCCTTAGACATGATAACACTCTTTCCATGACTGGCGGAGAGATAAGGAGTGAAGGGGGGTGGGAGAGAAAAGGGGAATCACCTGATTCTTCTCAGAGGCAAATAAACTTTATGGCAGGTCTCAATTTCTCTATAAATAATGCTTCCTTGATTTTCCTTCTCTGTAGGTTCCTCTCAATCCCCCAAATAGATATTTTAGTGGGCACCATTTAGCCTTCATGCTTAATCCTCATGTGCAATGACCAGGGTTTTGTTCTTTGCACAGTGCCTCATAGAAAGATAGATATAAAGAACATCTAGCAGATATGAGGCATTGTGCACAGAGAACGAAACCCTGATCATTGCACATGAGGATTAAGCATGAAGGCCAAAAGGTTTTCTTCTTGCTGAGCATGACTCCAGTGTGACATATAATGCTGCAAATTTTATGTGGTGGCCAATAGAATTAGACAGACTCTAATACCTAATTTGATTGTTATAGTTTAGGATGAATTGTTATTAATGTTTAAAGTTTATCTGCCTACTGAATATTGCTGCTCAGAGACTGAAATAAAACTGAACTGAACTGACTTTTTAATGAGTAAATATGCGTGGGATTACACTGTGGAAAGCAGTTCCAATTAAACATTCATGGCTTACTTGTGGGAGCGGTGCAACATGGAAGCTCATCCCGTTCCATGCTTTTTTTTCAACTTTATGGAGAGGATTTGGTGATCTTAATGTGAATTTGCTTATATAGTCTCACAACATGGCACCTGAATTCTGATGAACAATCCATAATCTCCTAAATTCTGTGGGATGGATTCTGGTATCTTAAAGAAGGACATTGTAGAAATGGAAAAGGTGCAGAAGAGAGCAACCAAGAAAGTCATGGGCCTGGAGCATCTTCCTTATAAGGTGAAGCTACAGCATCTGGGGCTTCTTAGTTAGGAAAAGAGGTGTCTATGGGGAGACATGATAGAGGTGTATAAAATTATGCATGGAGTAGACAGAGTGGACAGAGAGAAATTTTTCTCCCTCTCTCACAACACTAAAACCAGGAGTCATGTCATGAAAGTGAAGGACGGGAAATTTAGGACCAACAAAAGGAAGTACTTTCCCACACAGTGCATAGCCAATCTAATTAATCTATGGAATTCTCTGCCATAGTATTTGGTGATGGTCACTAGCTTGGATGGCTTTAAAAGGGGTTTAGACAAATTCACGGAGGACAGGTCTATCAGTGGCTACTAGTCTGACGGCTATAGGACGCCTCCATTCTCAGAGGCAAGATGCCTCTCAATACCAGTTGCAGGGGAGCAACAGCAAGAGAAAGGGCATGCTCTCACCTCTTGCCTCTGGGATTCTCAGAGGCATCTGGTGGGCCACTGTGTGAAACAGGATGCTGGACTAGATGGGCCTTGGGCCTGATCCAGCAGAAATGCTCTTATGTTCTTATGATTATTCTACAGATATATGGGCTTACTGCATACCTGTCATTGGCTGAGAAACAGAATATAAATTTCCAAAAGAAAAAAATAAACTACAGCATGTAATGCATTATCTAACATTGACTGCTAGTGTAAAATCTTCAGGTGTCACTGCAATGCCCAATAGAACATATATCCAGAATTTTTGCATATCTAGAGAATATTCCTTAACAAAGCAGGCAGGAGAGACTTTATCTTAGTTCTATACAAAATTGTGAAACTGTGGCTTGATACAAAGGTTCTCTGGTGACCTCAGATTGCTTTGGAGCCATACAATCACCTGACAAAGAAGTAGTCCCCTGCATTTTCACAAAACCATTGAAGTTGGGACAGCCTGCATTGGAATGTGATTTCCAATATAGAACAAGGAGGTACTGCTGGAATAAAGAATGGGGAAACCAGAGCTTATGCATGCAAATCTTTACACATGAGTAAACATGACATATGAGCCCCTGGTGGCGCATATGAGCCCCTGGTGGCACAGTGGTAAAACTGCCACCCTGTAACCAGAAGGTTACAAGTTCGATCCTGACCAGGGGTTCAAGGTTGACTCAGCCTTCCATCCTTCAGAGGTCGGTAAAATGAGTACCCAGAATGTTGGGGGCAATATGCTAAATCATTGTAAACCGCTTAGAGAGCTCCGGCTATAGAGCGGTATATAAATGTAAGTGCTATTGCTATTGCTATTGCTATATATTGAGAGAGACTAACAAATGCTGAAAAGGAAAGTCATGGCCCATTACTTTATTTGAATGTTTATAGTAGTAATAAACATTAGAACGAAGGAGATCCTATCAGTTTAATATGCTTGGAATGTCATTAAAGACGTTGACAAAGTACCTAATCCAAAGTTTCTAAACAATTATTAAGTACCTGTGAATAGAATGTTACACCTTTCTATAAAAGACAAGGATTGTCATAAAATCATTGTTCTGCGAGTGTCTTATATTGTTTGCACACATAAGTGTAAACCCCTTAAGCACATCTGCACACTTATTTATTTATATACTGCCTTTAAAAAATGCCTCAGGGTGGTTTACACATGACCCTGTGCATGATTTTGGTCACACCAGCCTCCATCCAATGAATAATCATAACCGTTTCATAAATACACCCTCCACAAAGCGATCATATCTACCAAATCACTAGCATTATCTGAGATTTTGCAGGCAGGCAAGTGCCTCTATGCATGAGTGAATTCTCCTCATTTTTGAGTTACAAATTTCCGCCATCACACTTGAGGGGTCATTTCTACCAAAACACAGAGTGACATTCCTATACTGCTGGTCTGAATGAGTAGATTGCTGCACTGGTGGTTAAGTGGTGATTGATTGATTGATTGATTAAGTGCCATCAAGTAGGTGTCGACTCTTAGCGACCACATAGATAGATTCTCTCCAGGATGATCTGTCTTCAACTTGGTCTTTAAGGTATCTCAGTGGTGCAGTCGTAATCAAGTCCATCCACCTTGCTGCTGGTCATCCTCTTCTTCTCTTTCCTTCAACCTTCCCAGCATGATAGACTTCTCAAGGGAGCTGGATCTTCGCATAATGTCTCTGTAGTTTGAGCCTGGTCATTTGTGCCTCGAGTGAAAATTCTTGATTGATTTGTTCTATGATCCATTTGTTTGTTTTCTTGGCTGTCCATGGTATCCTCAAAAGTCTTCTCCAGCACAAAAGTTCAAAAGCGTCAATGCTTTTTCTGTCTTGCTTCTTCAAGGTCCAGCTTTTGAATCCACAGAGTGTCAAGGGAAAAACCATTTTCCGAATGATTCTAATCTTTGTAGGTGTAGACACGTCAAAGCCTTCATTGCAACCCTACCAAGTGCTAGTCTGCGGCATATTTCTTGACTGCTGGATCTTTTACTGTTGATGGTCGATCCTAAAAGGCAGAAACTATCCACCACTTCAGTGTCTCTATTGTCAGTTCTGAGGCTGGTTGCTGTATCCGTTGTCATTAGTTTAGTCTTCTTTACATTTAATTGTAGTCCCATTTTTTCACTGTGCTCCTTGACCTTCATTACTAGAGCGTACAGATAATCCACAGTCTCAGCTATCAGAGTGGCGTCATCAGCGTAGCACAGAGTATTGATATTTCTTCCTCCAACTTTAAAACCACGCTCATCTTCTTCCAGTCCAGCTTCTCTAAGTATATGTTCAGCATATACATTGAATAAAGAAAGATAAATTATACAGCCTTGTCTTACTCCTTTGCCAATCTGGAACCAGTCTGTTTCACCATGTTCAGTCTGGACTGTGGCTTCCTGTCCTGTGTATAGGTTTCTCATGAGAACAATGTTCTCGGACGCCCATTTTCCTAAGGATATTCCACAACTTGACATGGTCAACGCAATCAAAGGCTTTTCTGTAGTCAATAAAGCACATATTGACTTCTTTCTGGTATTCTTTGGCTTTCTCAATTATCCAGCGTGCATCAGCAATGATGTCTCTTGTTCCCCGGCCTTTTCTGAAACCAGCTTGAACATCTGGCATTTCCCTTTCCATGTAGGGTTCTAATCTGCATTGGATGATCCTGAGCATTATTTTGCTAGCATGTGAAATTAACAATATTGTGCTATGGTTTGCTCAATCTGTTAAGTCTGTTTTCTTTGATATGGGTATGTAGACTGATCACTTCATCTTCCCGTACTAGAGCTTCTTGCAAGAAGGGAATATCTTCTAGAGTATCTTTGACATTGATGTTCCTGCTGTACAGATTTCCAGTATAGTCATTCCATTTCTGTTTGATCTTCTCTGAATCAGTTACTATCTGTCCTTTGGCATCCCTTAACATACCAATTTGAGGATGAAAACTCCTTCTGAGTTCAGAGATCTTTTGGAAAACTTGCCTTGTTTTTCCGTGTCTATTTCCATCCTCAAGGTCTTTACAGATGTCATTGTAGTATTGCTCCTTGTCTCTTCTAACAGCTTTCTAAAATTCCCTATTAATTTCCTTCCTGCAGCCTTTATCTTTCTTGACTTTGGCTTCTCTCCTCTTCTGGGCAATTTCCACCTTATGTTCTGACACCCATTTTGGTTTCTTCTGTTTCTTGGTCTTTGGCAGTCTCTTTTCACATTCATCCTTAACAACTTGTTTGATTTAATTCCACAATTCCTCTGGTTCCCTATTAATGAGGTTCAGAACTTCAAAGCGGTTCCTGATGTTCTCCTTGAAAATACTAGGCTTCTGCAAATAATTGGTTCCAAATATGCAAAATTGAATTCCAAATACCCAAAACTGAATAACCTTCGCAGCCACCATTTGCGTTACATGGAGGTGGACCCATAAAGCTCTATAGAGACAGCATTTCCCAGATCTCCCATACACTTTCCCAGACATCTGGATGTTGAAGATTTTTTAAATTACTACAGCCTTTCCTTAAAAATGACAGCCTTAAAACAACATAGATGGCTGGCTTAAACATGCCTTAAAACAACATAGATGGCTGGCTTAAACATGCACCAGTGTGAGGTGACAGAAGGAATTGTACCATTCCAGACCATAGGAGGGAGCAACCACTTCTCAATCTTTCTGCATTTATAAAAAAGCAAGTAGAATGAACTGAACCTATTTTCCACTTATTTCAACATGACTCTTACAACCTCCTCCCAAATGCTGTGAATTCAGTTTGTATATGATAGATGCAAATAATACAAAGGGTTATCATTTATACTTTGATTGGTCACCATCTTGAAAAAACATAGTGGATCACCAAAACAAGGAAACACCCAGCCTGGCTCCCCTAGGGTCCCCTCCCATGGTCATCTAGTAAGCCTTCTCCCTTTCAGAAAGTAGATCAAACACACTGATATCAAGCCTTAGAAATCACATGTGGTACTGATGTTTGCCATTCCTTCAGCATCATTTATAGCTCTTAGAAATCATATTGCATAGTCACTACAATTCTCTTCCCCTCCCACTTCTGCACTTTCCTTACAAGGCCTCATTTTCTGAAGCAAATGCAGCAATTTCACATAGGCAAAATTGAATCTGAATTGAGAGCACTGTTGCAATGCTGAAATTGAGTATCTATAATATAAAGCTGCTTCAGTCTCTCACTGACTCACTGACATGAAATTCCCAGACCAAACCATGAAAAATAGAAACATGCTGGTTCTGCAGATGAGTTCCAGATCTTGCCCAGACTACCACTACCAAAAAAGAATCCCAGAAAAATCTATTAAGTTCCTGGAACATGCGATAAAACTTAAGGATTTCACATTGATTCAAAGACAAACTCACCATTAATAGCCATATTAGCAAGACATCACATTTAACTCACTTATCACAAGAAACAAAGTAAGAGCAAATGAATACAATCCTAGCTCATAAGCGTCAGCTCCGCATTCA
This sequence comes from Hemicordylus capensis, assembly GCF_027244095.1. Lineage (NCBI taxonomy): Eukaryota > Metazoa > Chordata > Lepidosauria > Squamata > Cordylidae > Hemicordylus > Hemicordylus capensis. Next base: position 384,883,279 of record NC_069657.1, on the reverse strand, counting down.
CAAGCCCTGATTCTCTGTACATAGTGCCAATCTGAATATGTGTACAGTGTCTTATATTATATTTATTTATTTATTTTTACCTGTAGACCCTTTGGGGGGAGCTTCCTAAAGGCTGGGGGGTGCAAAGGTTCCCCCTAACCCCGCTGGCCTCTAGGGCCTCGCAGGGACCATTTCAGCATTTGCAGTGGCCAATTTTAAAAATAATTTTTTTTTAAAAGGCCACTGAAAACAAAATGGCCACCGTGCATGCTCAAATGGCTTCTGCAAGGCCTGGCATGACCTAGGGCATCACAGAGGCCATTTGAGCATGCACGGTGGCCATTTTGTTTTTGGCAGCCTTTTTTAAAAAAAAAATAATTTTACAAAATGGCGCCCCCTTCAAGTGGCGCCAGGGTCACGTGCCCTGCCTGCCCTACCCTAGATATGCCCCTGCCCAGGGATCTGTACTGGGACCGGTGCTTTTTAATTTATTCATAAATGATCTAGAAGCTGGGGTAAGCAGCGAGCTGGCCGAATTTGCAGATGATACCAAACTCTTTCAGGTAGTGAAATCCATAACTGATTGTGAAGAGCTCCAAAAGGATCTCTCCAAACTGGGTGAGTTGGCGACCAAGTGGCAAATGCGGTTCAGTGTTGGCAAGTGTCAAGTGATGCACATTGGGATGAAGAACCCCAACTTCAAGTATATGCTGATGGGATCTGAGCTGTCGGTGACTGACCAGGAGAGGAATCTTGGCGTCGTGGTGGACAGCTCGTTGAAAGTGTTGACTCAATGTGCGGCAGCTGTGAAAAAGGCCAATTCCATGCTAGGGATCATTAGGAAGGGAATTGAAAATACAACTGCTAATATTATAATGCCCTTATACAAAACAATGGTGCGACCACACCTGGAGTACTGCGTACAATTCTGGTCACCACATCTAAAAAAAGACATTGTAGAACTGGAAAAGGTGCAGAAGAGGGCAACCAAGATGATGAAGGGCCTAGAGCACCTTTCTTATGAGGCAAGGCTACAACACCTGGAGCTATTTAGTTTAGAAAAAATACTACTGCAGGGAGACATGATAGAGGTCTATAAAATCATGCATGGTGTGGAGAAAGTGGATAGAGAGAAATTCTTCTCCCTCTCCCATAACACTAGAACCAGGGGTCATCCCATGAAATTGATTGCCAGGAAATCTAGGACCAGCAAATGGAAGTACTTTTTCACACAACGCATAATCAGCTTGTGGAATTCTCTGCCATGAGATGTGGTGACAGCCAACAACCTGGATGGCTTTAAGAGTGGTTTGGCTAACTTCATGGAGGAGAGGTCTATTGACAGCTACTAGTTGGAGGGCTGTGGGCCACCTCCAGCCTCGGGGGCTGGGTGCCTCTTTATTGTTTTAGTGGTTTGTTTTAATTTGTAAACCACCCAGAGCATTTTGGTAGGGTGGTATATAAATCCAATAAATAAATACCAGTTGCAGGGGAGTAACAGCAGGAGAGAGGGCATGCCCTCAACTCCTGCCTGTGGCTTCCAGCAGCATCTGGTGGGCCAATGTGCGAAACGGGATGCTGGACTAGATGGGCCTTGGGCCTGATCCAGCAGGGCTGTTCTTATGTTCTAATTAGGCTTCAATTAGGGGCCTAACAAATACCTATTATTTTCATTTCCCAAAGATAAGTTCTATTTTCAAATTATCATGTGTCATATGTACAGCAACAGATTTCCAATTACTGATAAGTGCCCTGATTCACCATTGCCAATAAGTGTTCTAAATACATAATATTACTTTTCACCAAGGTGGATATATTTATGAAAGTAATTGGGAAAGTTTGGTTTTGTACATCCTTAGTTTCAAGCTTTATATGAATGTAGAGATATTTAAAAGTACCTAACTATATACAAGCACAATAGAGGAATTAAGATTTGTCACCTCAGGAACTTTGAAATCTATTCACAAATCTTTAAGAAAAACAGTGTTATTGAAGTGATTGATTTCATTCTCCACTGCCAACATGAGACCAGCTCCCATCACTACAAAATGATGAAGAGTGTAATATTTAGACCAATTTAGATAAATCATCACTGAACTGCAAATCTCATGACTTGTTTCAGATTATTATCTCTTCCATCTCACAGCTTGGCTCTTACAGAGCATAAGAAGCAATATTTTGTTGTAATTCATTACATGTTGATGAATTCCAACCTTTCCAGACATTTAGATTATCAAGAGATGGCAGGAATTATCATATAAATAATTCCACCACCAAACTCATTCTAAAACTAATGCTCCTAAGTACAACCTGTAGTCCTTGACTCACTTTCACAGTATGCTACACCTTTGAAAGCAAGTGCCATTGGTAAGCAATATTCAGGAATTTAGAAATAATTCCTCACAGGCTGACAACCAGTTGTTTCTGCTTTGAAATTGTAATTCTTTTATTTCTGTGGCTACACTGAGGTCTGTGTTAACTTAGTAATTTTTAAAATATCTTGTATGTATGTCTTGCTTTCACATTTGCATCCCATTCTTTCTCCAAAGAGACCAGCACAGTTTACAGGGAAATATCTCATTCTCTCCTTTCCTCAATGTTGCTAAGTTAGGCTTAGAGGTACTGAGAGGTCTGGATGCTATTTATTTGCAAATGCGACCATGCCCCCTGCACATCTACATTAGACGCAGGGGTGTGGCTGAGATGCCAAGAACGGCCCTGGACATAGCGGCCTGGTTCTTTGAAGAAAACCTCCCCTGCACAATAGGGGTGTGCAAACAGGTTTGGAACTGAACTGGTTCAACTTCAAGCTGGTTTTGATCGACAGTTCGGCATCAAGCCCAACCACGCCTGGTTCGGCTCGACTCTGGGCTAAACCTTCCCCAGCCGATCCAGGGACGGGGTGGGGGGAGGGGCTGGTGGACCAAATAGTAATCCCTCCCAAGTTATACCCTGGGGGGGGTTATCTGAGGTTGTGGTGGGGGTCCATGGATGTTCCCCTGCACCCTGCCAGCCTCTGTTATTTTAGCCATCACCCAGTTCAGGCGGTCTTTGGCCCTTTGGGGACCTTCCAACTAGCGCAGTGGCCATTTTGGAGGCTGCCACACATACATAAATGGCCCCTGCGTGGCTGGGTCAGGCCACCCAGGGGCCATTTGCACATTTGCAGCTGCCTCCAAACTGGCCACCACACCAGCTGAAAGGCCTGGAAAGGGCAGAAGACCTCCCAAATTGGGTGATGGCTGCAATAACAGAGGCCAGCAGGGTGAGGGGGAACCTCCATGGTTCCTCCCCACCACCTCAATGAAGCCCCCCCGGGGGTAAGTTGAATTTTTTAAAAAATTAAATTAATTTTTTTTAACGATTTGTTCCGCAAACTTCCCTGGACTGAATTGATCCAGGGGTGGGGGTGGTGTTTGAGGTGGTGCTGAACCAAACCAAACCAGGCCAGATTGTTCCGAGCACACCCCTACCACACAATGGTGGCTCCACCCCTATCTAAAGCCATCAAATGACTTCATGGCCTGGCCTGGATCTCAACCCAGGTTTTCTTCATGATATATTCAGTGCTTTGGCTCTTATATCACACTATTACAATGGTTTACTGCTTTAATGTACACAGCAAATTTAATGATTAGAGCATAAAATTTAAGCGGATATATTAGTGTACTTAGCATGGAAAAGTTCACTCTCAATTAAATGTCCTTCTATAGTCCTGAGACCAAAAATCTCATTCAGACTTATTTTTTCTTTGGGAAAATTTGCATTATTTTCTCTATCAAACAAGTAATGGAATGTAATCAAAGATTACTCATTTCAGAAAATAGAAACTGTAGAATTCCATGACTGCATAATGCAGACATTCTCCAAATAGCTATACAATCTCAGGTGTTTTGTTCTTGCGTAACTCCGTGAGTATTTTGCACAGGGAACATACAAAGCCAAGACTTTCCCACACAATTAACATTATTTTGATCTGTGTAGCTTCAGGGCCTTGCTGCACAATCAAGAATCCTGCCCAAATGTATTCACCAAATGTATTTTATTACTCCTGCAATATTTCTGCCAGCTGTATCCAGTGCTGACAATGAACTCTCTCATCCTCACATAATGGATTTGGAATGAGGGGGTTGCATAACAGAGTAGTGGTGGTACAAGGGGGAAAAAGCAGTTCATGAAGTGGCAGGGTAATAAAATGTATAAATGATTGCTGCTGTTTGCAACCTTTAAAAAAAGGGTCTGGAGGAATGCTCCAACATTACAGGTGGGCACAGAATAAAGTAGAAAAAAGAAGAAACATGTGCACGAAGGAAACTTTGTACTTAGAAAAGTGCCTATTTACAAAACTAGGTAGGGATTAGTCCCACAACAGAAGCACAATGTCAAGAAAGGACATTTAGATCACATACAAAAAACAAGCATCACACTTGCTATTTAAATTAAACACCTAAAAATGTTGCTGGCTGCATGGAAATTGTAGCAATGACATGATTAGAGTCACACAATTGGCTCTTCCCTGTGAGTGCAGGTTATGAACCTGACAGTGGATCTGAGTGTTTCTGTGGTGACAGTGTGAACACTGCTGTGAAATGTGAATGCATATCTATTTATCATATTTATACACCGCCTGATTTGTGTTTCTGTAGGTGGTGTACACAATTGAAAACAACAAATATAAAACACAGTAAAGAGAAAACAATTTCAGGGAATAAAAGGTTAAAGCAATTTCATGGGATAAAAACAATTAAAAGTTTAAAATTAATTTCCGTTACAAACCTGAAAGAACAGGTGTGTTTTGAGGGTCTTTCTAAAAGCAAACAGAGATGGAGATTATCTTATTTTGACAGGGAGCATATTCCAAAGCCCCGGGCAGTCACAGAGAAGGTCCAGTCCTGAGTCACCACCAAACGAGCCAGAGGCAACTGTAACTGATGGTCTCAAGATGGTCTCAATAGGCGACAAGGTTTATGACAGAGGAGGCACTCTCTTAAATACCCTGGAGCCAAGCCGTTAAGGGCTTTATAGGTAATAACCACACTATGTATTTCACCGAAGCATATTCATCACTTAAAATATTGCAGTCTAAAGACACTCCGGGAGTACAGCAGGTCCTTACCTGCTTCCCACTGCTCCATGCAGCTTCCTGCTGCAGCGGCGCTCCCCACAACATCCTGTGCACGGCGGCAGCATGGATGCCATTTGCATGGTCAGCATGGTGTGTTCAGCAGAGGCCATATGCATACCACTGCCATGCATGGGGTGTTGGCCCTTGCCTGAACTGGTTTGATGCCAAACCTATGCAAGAACCTCCGTTTGTGCACATCCCTAATTGTTACTTTATACTGAACCTAGAACACTTGATAGGAGATCTCCAGAGGTCTGAACACAACTCCTGATACCCAACTTCCTTACATAGAGTTTCCAGGGATTGGATCTGGGGCTGTCTGCAAGCAAAATGCACATGCTCTACCATGAACATAAAGCTTCTCTCTGAGGCATAGAATTTATGTAAAATGGGAGATGCCATGGAATGATGAAGCAGGGATCAGGAATCATGAAGCAATGAATGGGCACAATGCTAATCAGGACTAGGAGATAGGTCTTAATAAGTGGCCTACTGTACAGTGTGCTTCACAGCCAAATCATCTATATAAAAGCATGGGCAGAGATGCTGACCTGCACATAAAAATAAAGCAAAAGATAATTCTGTATGTAAAGATCACTGGTTTAGCCCAATCCAACTATCTATCTATGGTAAGCTCTGAAAAAATAAGTTGGCTGTAATTCATACCAACATATACATGTTTTGAAACTGATCACAATAAGGTAGTCTCCTGTAGGGATGTGCAAACTAGCTCAAGATCGAGCTGGTTTGCCATAGAACCATTTTGGCTTGAGGGTTCAGGAGCTGGCTCGGATCCTGTCCAGGGTTCAAAAAGAAATACCCCCCCCCCCAGTCTTTATGGGGTTGGTTCAGGCACGCACGCACGGCAGCCTTCAAAATGGCCACTGCGAGAGGGCCAAAAAGGCCCCCAAATAGGCTGAACTGGCCCCATAAAACCTGGGGGAGGCTGCTGGGGAGAGGAGAAAGCTTCCGAGATCTCCTGTGGCTGCTGCAGCACCTGCTGGAGGAAGCAAAGTTACCCCAGACCTGGCAGTGATTTACATTTTTTAAAAAACTTTTCAAACCCTGGACCAGCTCAAACTTGAGCTGAACCTGGAGGGCAGGGTTTGGGAGTGCACAAAACTGAACATACCTGGTCCTGTTTGAGCTTGGTCCAGACTTGAACCGAATTGGACAAACTGGTTTTGTGCACACCCCTTATCTCCTGCTTTGCTACAGATTACATTGAGAGATTCTACAGCCTGGTTACAGAACCAACTTCGTTGTATTTTTCTTGATTTTATTTAGTGATAACTAATCACTCCAGTAAGTTAATTTTCTTTTTTAAAAAGGAGCGAGAGAGAGAGAGATTAAGAGTTTGAACTCTTGCTGAGGGCAGATGTAACTTTAGGGCTGTCCCTGCTAGACTGGGAATACGATGCATGGCTTGCTTATATAACAATGTGGAAATCAATTATCTATAGCATCAGTTATCAAGCTCAGAACATTACAATGGATTTGTATCAGTAAATACTGTTGAGGCTATATGAAGCAAGAGGTGCAAGCTTATGGAAGCTTAATATATAGATCTATTTTTCATTGAAGATCTTCTATTTTTCATTTATAAACTTTTCATTTCATTTATAAACTTTTCATTTATAAACTTCATTTATAAACTTTTCTAAATGGTCAGAAAGTTAGAGAGGCTCACTGACCTACAGTCCTTCGCCCAGATTCTAGCTTTTTGCAATAATTAAGTACCGAGGAGAAAGCTCCTCCTAAAAGAGAGAAAGCTCCTCCACACATTACTGCTCCAGAATGACAATATAATGTGCTATTTATGAAAGCATAAAAACATAATTAAAATTAAAGTTAGAAAAGTGGCTGGATGTATATTACACAGCAAACTGGGATACAGTTTTGATAGTGACAAAAACACAATTTCTATCCAAAATTCACACAAATTTTGACTCAGTTCAAAGAGATACATGTACACAGTATTCTTCTTAAAACAAGCAAATTAGAATTCTTATGTACAGCTCTGTTTCACAACATTAATATGCAATTTTGGTAGCTTGGCTGAAATGGAACATATTTGACCTTTTGTCAGTCCCATAAGAATGGCAGCATTTATGTACAAGTTTCCAAAGAATGCCAGCTTGATACCACTCAAACCAATTAATGGCTTTATTTATTGGCTTTATTTATTCCTCATTTTAAACATGAACTGGTGAGAAGCTTGAATGTAGCCCTGAGGGCAGGGGTCTCGTGTGCTCCCCCACTTAGGACCAGTAGTTGCCTGCCAAACACAGGTAACTCAGTTGGTAAGATGTCTTGTGGTTACTTCCCCCCTCCCAGTACTGACAGCAGCAGCACCCACATAAGGAACAGAGCTTGGGACAAATGCACCATCTGTTTAGTAGATGGTATGCCCCAACTAAATAAAACAATTTATTGCAATGAACAACTAAGCAGATGTGCTTAATTCCGCCTGTTCTTTTATTTGTATTGTCATGCTTATGTCTCAGGGCTGCTGCTTTCAGATATTGTGTATCTGGGTCCAAAATATCCCAGTATGAATCTGTAACATTCACCTATAACATTTGCTGTGAAAAGTGAGGCTTTCTCTTTAAAGTGGTGTGTGTGTGTGTGTGTGTTGTGGGGGCAGAGGGGTGAAACGTTAAATTACAAAGATAAAGATTGTGTGTGCTTTATAACTACAGTTTTTTGTATGCCCCTTTATAACTTAACTGACACATGTATTTTGTGCCTATTCCCAACTGTAAAATGTCTTGCAAGAACAATCTTCCTATATATACATCACATTCTTAGGGACAAGGCAAAAAACAATTGCAATCCATTTCATCTTTCATCTAACAAGATAAAGTGAGAATTGCCCTGTAATTCCTTAATACTGCACTGCCCCAGTGCTTCAGAATCATTCTTTAATTTAATAGACTGATTATTTAGGGGAGAATGATTTCTTTGTATAAAGCTTTCAAAACACAAGTGTCCCGAGATAGCCAAACCTGCATCTTAAACTGGATAGTAAGTTAGCAACAAAGCCGTTGCTAGGGGCAGGGGAACCAAGCAGAAGGAGTTGCCAGAAGAAGGCTTGGGAAACGAAAGCTCAACACCAGATTTTACAGTCTGATTACAAAGGGATATAAATAGAAGCAATTGACTTGCCAGATTTGTCTTTTTACGTATTGTGGTTGGTGACACTGCTTTGCCCCATCACAGAGGGCATTTATCACAAGAGACACACGGAATACAAATATTGATTCTTGCTTGGCCCAATCAGTGCCTCTAAAAATAAAAGCAGCTGAGAGAAACCTATGCAGTATTTACAGAAAAAGTGTTCCGATTAAGCTGACTACAGTTTTTGTTCAAAAGATTCCATAAAGGATATATGTTCTAATAAACTGCAACAATGTCACATAAAACTATAGTGCAAATGTCATTTTTTAACATTCCTTACCATAAGGAAGAATTTTGCTCTCCTTAAACTAAATTTGCCAGCATGGCTGGTCAGGTGGGGGAGAAATTGATACCTGCAGGATCTGACCCCTTCCAGGCTTCTTCTTTTAAAAATGTCACTAGCTCTTTTCTCAACATGTCTTTTGTCACCGACATGTGTTACTGGCATCAACGGCCCTTACATGGTGAAAGAGTAGATGCAACAGTCACTTCCGCCATGCATTTCAGGTTCTCTGTACTAGTGTCTAATTGCGTGTGGTCCCCATTCCCACAATTTCTCCCTCCTTTGTTGTGGAATAAGGGAGGCCTCAGTACAATTAAGTTTTGGAGCATGTTATGTTGAGCTTGAGGGGTAGGGGAGGGACACCAACCTACTCATGCAGCACTAGAGGACTTGGTAATATATGAACCAAGGCTGAAGCAGAAGTGGGGAAAGCCATAAGCAATTGCTTCTGTTCTAGATTATCCCGGCAATGTCAGTATTGATGAACTATGTAGGCAGGATGAATGATCAGGTTCCTTCCCATAGAAATAGTGCCAGCGTGGTGTAGTGGTTAGAGTGCTGGACTAGGACCGGGGAGACGCGAGTTCAAATCCCCATTCAGCCATGAAACTAGGTGGGTGACTCTGGGCCAGTCACTTCTCTCTCAGCCTAACCTACTTCACAGGGTTGTTGTGAAAGAGAAGCTCAAGTATGTAGTACACCGCTCTGGGCTCCTTGGAGGAAGAGTGGGATATAAATGTAATAATAATAATAATAATAATAATAATAATAATATCACACAGACTGACTACAAACAAAGGCATGACAAGGTAGCAGGGATGATACACTGGAACATCTGCAAAAAATACAAGCTACCTGTAGCGAAAAATTGGTGGGACCATAAAACTGAAAAAGTGGTAGAAAATGAAGATGTAAAAATATTATGGGACTTCCGACTACAAACAGACAAACATCTGCCACACAATACACCAGATATCACTGTAGTCGAGAAGAAAGAAAAACAAGTGAAAATAATCGACATAGCAATACCAGGGGATAGCAGAATAGAAGAAAAAGAAATAGAAAAAATCACCAAATACAAAGATCTACAAATTGAAATTGAAAGGCTGTGGCAGAAAAAGACCAGAATAATCCCAGTGGTCATTGGCTGCCTGGGTGCAGTTCCAAAAGACCTTGAAGAGCACCTCAACACCATAGGGGCCACAGAAATCACCATCAGCCAATTACAAAAAGCAGCTTTACTGGGAATAGCCTATATTCTGCGACGATATCTATAACAATTGACAATAAAATTCAGCCATCCCAGGTCCTTGGGAAGGACTTCATGTCTGGATAAAACAAACCAGTCAATAACACCTGTCTGACTGTGTAAACAAGATAATAATAATAATAATATAGTGTGGAATACAACTATACAAGGCTGCAGTAAAATACTGAAATAGGCAGGATTCACATTAACTTTCTGTACAACTATTTTGAATAGTCACTTCTATGATGCATGATAGATTTTGTTACTTTCATATGGGGTATGCATTTCATGGTTCTATTTGTGCTTTTACTGACATTCTGGTTTGATTTATTGGGGATGTGTGACGTCAAATGACAGGATGAAAGCTAGTCCCACCCCTTGGGAACTGCAGCTTTGAGGGTGTTCTTTTTCACCAGGCTGCCATGGGTCTCAAGGAGAAATCAATAACTCAGCTGAAACATCAGAAATGGGGAGAGGACTGGCTGACATATTTGGGCACATTAGGTCCTGACTGCCACTAACAGAGTCAACTGCATGGCATCAGTGGTAGAGTGAGAGGAAGTCCTACCCCAAGTTGGCATCAAATAATTTCCAGGAACTGTTAATTTCCCCTAGGACTGCCACTAGTGACACTTGTTGCTGAAAGGGCAACATCAAAGGAGATAGAGTCACTGCTTCAGGAAGCAGCAAGGATAAGGGTGATACTTTTGGCAGACTCTTTGATCCCCCAAGCTAAGCAGCATTGGGATTTGATGCTGCTTAGCCACCTCCTTAATTTTTTTCCAAGTATCTAAATGGTGGAGTTTGCTTTACCTGTACTGATTCTCCCTCCACCCCCCACACACATCCCAGTTGTAATTACTGTAGATTTGTTGTAAAGTTGGAAGATTTTAAAAGAAACCAAAGTATGGTTGTGGATTTTTGTAGTATTTTATTAAATTACTGTTTTTAATGTTCTACTCCAGTTGAGCCAGTGTTATGCAGTGGTTAGAGTGTTTTAAACCAGAAATGTGGAGATCCAGATTCAAATCCCCATTCAACCATGAAGGCTCTTCAGGCCAGTCACTATCTCTCAGCCTAATCCATCCCACAGGGTTATTGTAAGCATAAAATTGGGGCGGGGCAGAACCCAAAGCTCCATGGAGGAAGGATGAGAGGGGAAATTTGGTAAAAGGTGGGATAAGAAAAATAAGTTTTTTAAAATTAAAATTTAATAATAGATGATTATTGATGGTATGTTGTGATATGCCCTAGCTGTACTATTCTGTTAAAATATTTAATATGTGTACATGTATATTAGGTGAAGAAGTATATAAATTGCCCTGAGCTTCTTGGAGGAAGGACAGAAAACATATACTGTATTCACTTGAATCCAAGACTAGTTTTTTCCAAAGTTCTTTGATGTTAGAATTGGTGGGTCATCTTAAATTCAGAGTCCTCCTTCTTTTTGTTAAACAGAAGTATAACTTTAGATAACCGTTTTGTCTCAAAGGGGTCATTTTATATTCAGCGTTGTCCTCTGTTTGAGTAAATACAGTATTATTACTGCCATATAAAGAGAGAGACATGGCTCCTTGAATGTATTTATCCAGCAGAACAAGACAAGAGTCAATTCTTAATTGAGACAACAGAATGGATAAGTAGAAGAAAGAGAGAAATTATTACAGAAAAGATAACTTTATTATATCCCATCCTGCTATATTATATGTTTGGGATAATATAGACATAAAAGTGTTCAATATATATTGCCAATTGCTTCAGTTACTAATGAGAAACATTTTAATTTGGAAACTTTGATATAGTAATCACATAAACTGAATTAAAAATTGTAGGAGGATTGTATTTTTGCATTTGATGAAATCTCTGATATTATGGGAACAAGTCCACCATTTTATCAATATCTCCAATTAAAGTATATATTTTTCAAAAAATAGACACAATCTACTCAGAAAAAAAATGTATGGGGGGCGGGGAATAGAACTGAGAAAAATACCAAATTTATAAAATATTCTATTGGAGTGGGAAATGGAATTGCATAACTCTTTTATGTCCAAATGGGGTAGAAGTTCCTTGCAAAAGGAAGTTCCAGGTCTTCCAAATGATCATTAAGGATCCCTATTTTCAGTAGCTTTGAATATTAGGGGAAATTGCTGTTAAATGGCTGCCCAATTATATGTATTACTCTGTGAGATATATAAAACTTGCAGCTGGTAAACTTTTATCATATGTGGTAGTCATGAGAGAGCTAGAAAGTTCTGGAGGATTGTCAATCAGATCTTGGAATTAAATTAACACTATAGACATATGCATGTAGGCAGCTGCTAGAATGATATTTGAAAATAACTGGAAAATATATATGAAATATAGAAAAAATAAATTTGTGAACATTGTATTTAATTAACAACATACCAAAAATAATTTGAAGAGTATCAATCAGCATATATGCTAGTAGAGAATTGTCAAGGAAGTCCAGCATAGATGCATCAGACTTCAGAAGAGGAAACTTCTAAAAAATGAGGGGACTGGTAAGAAGGAAGTTGAAAGGGAAAGTCAGGAGGGTCAAATCACTCCAGAAAGCATGGAACTGACTTAAAACCACAATAATAGCTGCCTTGGGATTTTCTTAATGAAAGGCGGGGTATAAATATAACAAACAAACAAACAAACAATAGAAACTCAGTTGGAATGTATGCCAAGAAGGAGGAAAGGTACCACCAAGTTCAGGAGGATGGCAGCATGGCTTACAAGTAGAGCCAGGGAAGCTATAGAGGGGAAGAAGACTTCCTTCAAAAAATGGAAGTCTTGCCTAAATGAAGAGAATAGGAAGGATAATTGTGATGATCATGGCGTACAGCTCATGAAAACCCCAAATCCACAATCTCAGAAAATTAGAATATTACATGGAACCAAGAAGACAAGGATTGAAGAATAGAACAATATCCGACCTCTGAAAAGTATACAGTGTACTGTGCTTGATTGGCCAGCAAACTCGCCTGACCTGACCCCATAGAGAATCTATGGGGCATTGCCAAGAGAAGGATGAGAGACACGAGACCAAACAATGCAGAATTGCTGAAGGCCGCTAATGAAGCATCCTGGTCTTCCACAATACCTCATCAGTGCCACAGGCTGATAGCATCCATGCCACGCCGCATTGAGGCAGTAATTGCTGCAAAAGGGGCCCAAACCAAGTACTGAATACATATGCATGCTTATACTTTTCAGAGGTCCGATATTGTTCTATTCTTCAATCCTTGTCTTCTTGGTTCCATGTAATATTCTAATTTTCTGAGATTGTGGATTTGGGGTTTTCATGAGCTGTACGCCATGATCATCACAATTATAACAAATTAAGGCTTGACTTATCTTGCTTTGCATGTAATGCATCTGTCTCATATATCAGTTTCACCTTTTAATTTGCATTACTGAAATTAATGGACTTTTGCACGATATTCTAATTTTCCGAGTTTCACCTGTAGTGTACTTGGATTCCCAAAAAGCTTTTGACAAAGTTACCCACCAAAGGCTCTTGAGTAAACTTAGCAGTCATGGGATAAGGGGACAGGTTCATGTGTGGATCGGTAACTGGTTGATGGACAGGAAATAGAGGATAGGAATAAATGGACAGTTTTCACAATGGAGGGAAGTAGGAAGTGAGGTCCCCCAGGGATCAGTACTGGGACCAGTGCTCTTTAACTTGTTCATAAATGATCTAGAAGTTGGCATAAGCAGCGAAGTGGCCCAATTTGCAGATGACACTAAACTATTTAGGGTAGTGAAATCCACAACAGATTGCTAGGAGCTCCAAAAAAAACCTCACCAAACTGGATGTGTGGGCTGATTGTGAAGAGCTCCAAAAAGATCTCTCCAAACTGGGTGAGTGGGCGACAAAGTGGCAAATGCAGTTCAATGTAAGCAAGTGTAAAGTGATGCATATTTGAAGCAAAAAACCCCAACTCCACATATATGCTGATGGGATCTGTGCTGTTGGTGACTGACCAGGAGAGATCTAGCTCAATGAAAGTGTCGACTCAGTGTGTGGCAGCTGTGGAAAAGGCCACATGCTAGGGATCCCATGCTAGGGATCATTAGGAAGGGAACTGAAAATAAAAATGCTAATATTATAATGCCCTTATACAAATCTATGGCGCAGCCAAATCTGGAGTACTGAGTACAGTTTTGGTCACTTTATCTTAAGGAGAATATTGTTGAGCTATAAAAGGTGCAGATGAGGGCAACCAAGATGATCAGGGGTCTTTAGCACCTTCCTTATGAGGCTAAGCTATCAATCAATCAATCTTTATCACGGTCATAGACCAGCATAAAGTGTAAGGGTGATTACATGTTAAAAGTGAGTGTAGATAAAAAATGATACATATAGAATGGTACTAAGGGTACAGAATAATACTAAAAATACTAAAAGTAGAAGATAATACACCAGAAGCATGAGGGCATAAAAGCCTGAAAAGTATTGACCCATAAAAATGTATAAAAGGCATAAAGGGGGGGAGGCAATAAAAATGGATGTAACAAGATTAAAAGACATGAGAAGACAGAAATACATAAAAGCCTGAATCATAAAACTGGATAAAAGCCAGACGAAAGGCAATAAGGAGCAGTAGGAAAGGGAGGAGCATAAGTCTTTCTATTGAATCAGTACTGAGTGAGCAATTGTAGAGTCTGCCCTGAGTCACCGAGGGTCAGATTGAGGCCGATAGAACTCATTGCCTACCATGTGCCGACAAATGCTGATTGCAGCCAAACAGTACGTGGCAATGCTATATGTGATGTCAGGTTTAGAGAGCAACAAGGAGCTGTAGACTTGGCTTGAATATCCTGCTTAGCAATGGAAGGATGAGGGAGGCACAGATGTCTCTATAGAACAAACAGTGGAGGAGGACATGCTTGGTAGTTTCAATATGCCCTGAGGCACAAGGGCTCCGTTGCTCTGCAAATCAAGTCCTTCTATAATGGTCTTTCAGCACTGCTGAAGGCACTGCCATGACAGTGAGCCAGAGTGAACACCTTTCTGTGCTTTGGAACCTCCAGTTGGGTGAGGTATGCTGCTGGAGATGCAAAATAATGTGCTGCTTGATGATGCCTTTCACCTGGTCATAACCCATGCTAAGCAAGGACAAGGGGGAAAGACCTAGGGTAGCTATGTTTGTATCAGTTGTCCAAATCCATCTAGATTGTTAATCATTGCATAGAGTTAGTAGGGCAAGACCAATTGGGCAAAGGGATAGTCTGAGCCAATAGCAGAGGATGGCCATCCACACCCTAGCCTCCAGTTTGATAAGACCTGTCTCCAGTCGAGGAATGGCATTGGAGACACATCTCGGTACTTGGAGCGCTGCCCGCAGGAATTTAGATTGTACAAGTTCCAGAGTCGCAAAGTTGGGAAAGGGGCCTAGTTGGGCATGATAGAGGAGATGAGCTAGTGACTTTGCGGTGAACAGTTCAAGAGCTATGGGTACATAATGGCCTCCTCTCGTCTGCAGGAATTTGATAATAACAGAGGAGCTTCTCAGGAGATTTAGAGCCACATGTTCCCCATGAGCTTTCCTAGAGCTGTCAAAATGAAAAACTATTCCCAAGTATTTGAAGCATGCGACTTGTTGGATCTTATGCCCCTCAATCTGCCAAGAGTGGATATTGGGCCTCCTGGTGAAGGTCATAATTTTAGTTTTGTGAAAGTTGATTTCCAGACAGTTCTCCCTGCAATGCAGCGTCAGGGCCCTCTGTGCTGTTCGAAGGCCAATGCAGGTCCTTGAGAGGATAGCTGCATCATCAGCATATAACAGGATGGCAATGTGTCTCCTAGAAAGCTTTGGAGGGTGGAAATCTGGGATGCTGAGCTGGCCCATCATAGAGTTAACGTAGAAGTTGAAGAGGAGTGGGGCCAGAATGCATCCTTGCTTGACGCCCTTCTGAATTGTAACAGCTCTTTTGAGGGGGCCTTGGGGGCTACATCTCACCTTGAGTGATGTGGCTACATGTAGGGTGTGAAGAAGATATAGCAGGTGCTGGTCAATGGAGGAGGCTTCCAACTTCTCCCGTAATTTGACACGTGAGATGGAATCGAAAGCTGCCTTAAGATCATCCGATTCCATCTTTATTGATCTTTATTAAGATCAATAAAGGCGGCATAAAGAGAGGTCACCCTGCAGGAGGAATATTTCCCAATGAGGTGCTGTAGAACTAGGCACCTATCGATAGTGGAGTGCCCTTCAATGAATCTTGCTTGTTCCTCAGCGAGATCTTCCTGTTCCAGCCAAACCCTAAGTTTCCTGTATAATTGTCTCGCGTAAGGTTTACTTATGGTATTGAGCAAACTAATGGGTCTGTAATTGACAGGGTCATTAGGCTACAGCATCTGGGGCTCTTTATTCTGGAAAAGAGGCAACTAAGGGGAGACTGATCGAAGTGTGATCAACCACAAGATGGCTGAAAGGATCAGAAACTCCTGTTGTTCTGTGTACATATTCTTTAGTCTGTTAAAATAAACACCTCTAATTTCATCTCAGCATAAGTATGTTTTGTTCAATGGTGAAGATTACAGGAAATGGACGTTCTGTTACAATAGTAACCAGATCACAGGAACTGTAACAATAATTTCCCCATCATTAAGAAAATGCCCTGAAAAGCTTCACTTCGATCTGGACCCCCACACACAAATTTTTGGAACAGCTCCCTCCACTCATCTCTCTCTCTCTCTCTCTCTCACACACACACACACACCCTTGGAACAACCATATATTTATATGGTTTTCCCAGTCCTCCCAGATATTGACTTGAGACTCATCCATGTTCTACACTACACACATGCTTTTTGAATCCTTTTCACATGATACTACTTTCCCCACTGTAGAGCATCTCCAATAAATGAGGAAGCTAACTCTCCCTAGAAAAGTGATGGCATTGTGTGTCTAACTCACAGCATGGTCATCTCACATGGGATAAAGGAAGAAGGGAACAGCTTGGGTGGGTCACTGACTGTGCTGTCTTTTTCCTCTTCCCCACCTCTCCTCCAGGTGTGTTGGATCTCCTTTGGGCTGCTGCGGCTGGGGCTCTGCTGCTATATAGGGCAGGCTGGCCCAAGGGCACAAGCCTCTTGGCGCGAGCTGCAGGGCGCGAGCACAAGGGCTCTCGTCCTTGTGGCTCTCAGCCATGGGGCGAGCTGCCGGGGGACCAGAAGACCTTCCTTTCTGCTACCAAGAAGTCAGCAAGAGTTTGAATGAGAAACTGCATAAGTCTGGATTTGGTGCTGTGGTTGGTTAGGCTGAGGAGATGTGCCTGGGAGAGCGGAAAAGCGGGGATGGAGTGAGGGCAGCAATATCACAGTTAGCAGCCAGAGGGAGGTATGGTGCTGGGAGTTGGGTAGGCCGTTACAGGGGGAAACGATCCAGGCAATTGAGGCCTGTTCCTTTTTCCGGCCCTTCTCCCAACCCTCTGAACCCAGGGAGCTCTGAGAACACTCCCTCGAGGATTAGGGTGCTGCTGTTGAATGCCAGGTCAGTCAATGCAAAAACATCTCTCATCCACAAATTTATGAGCATGTTGACCTGGTATGTGTGACGGAGACCTGGTTGGATGAGCTGGGTGGGGTTTCTCTCTCTCAGCTCTGTCCTCCAGGATTCCAGATCGTGTAACAGCCCCACCTCGAGGGTCGGGGAGGGGGCATTGTAGTCATCTATTGAGAGATCCTCCCCGTTTCCAGGTGCCCGGTCAGGCAATCTCAGAACTTTGAGTGTTTGTCCTTGAGGGTGGGCCTCCAAGACAGGCTGGGGATTCTGCTGGTGTACCGACCACCCCGCTGCACTTCAGTCTCCCTACCTGAGCTGGCGGGGGTGGTCTCGGAGGTGGCCTTGGGTTCCCCCAAACTTATTGTTCTGGGGGATTTCAATGTCCACGCTGAGGTCCCCCTAATGGGTGCAGCTCAGGATTCCATGGCCTCCATGGCAACCATGGGCCTGTCTCAGCTGGTATCAGGCCCTACCCACGTGGCAGGACATACTCTGGATCTGGTTTTTGCCGACTGGGAAATAAATGATCTGGAGGTGGGGGAATTTGAGACGACTCCCTTGTCATGGACAGATCATCATCTGGTGGGGTTAATTTGACTACTGCGTCTGCCCTCTGCAGGGGTGGTGGGCCGATTACGGGCTGTTGACACGGTTGCTCCTAAACGCCCTCTCCAGCTTGGTGGAGCCTGATCTGCTCCTTGGTTTTCCTCGGAGCTTAGGGCGATGAAGCAACTCAGTCGACAGCTGGAACGATGCTGGAGGAAGAGTCATGACGAATCCGACCGAACACGGGCTAGAGCCCATTTTAGGGTCTACGCCGTGGCGGTGGGGGCAGCGAAGAAATGCTTTTTCTCCGCCTCCATTGCATCTGCTCAGTGCAAACAGAGCTGTTTCGTGTGGTAAAAACATTGCTCCTCACATCCCCCCAGGTAATGGGTGAGGAATCATCTACAGTTCACTGTGATCAGGTTGCCTGTCACTTTGCAGATAAAGTCACTCGCATCCGTGCTGACCTGGACTCCAGAGTTTTGGTAGTTCCGGCAGACATGCCTTTGGTACCATCTGGTCCTGTTGAATTGGATTCTTTTCAGTTGGTGTGGCCTGAGGATGTGGACAAGATACTGTGTAGTGTGTGGGCGACATCGTGCGCTCTTGACCCTTGCTCTTCATGGCTAATAAAAGCTGCCAGGGAGGGTACAGGCAGATGGTTGGAGGTGATCATTAATGCTTCATTAAAAGGGGGCAGGATGCCATCGTGCCTCAAGGAGGCGGTGGTAAGACCACTATTTAAAAAGCCCTCCCTTGATCCCTCCAACCTGGACAACTATAGACCTGTATCCAACCTTCCCTTTTGGGGCAAGGTGATAGAGCGTGTGGTGGCATCCCAGCTGCAGAGGGTCTTGGATGATACGGATTATCTGGACCCTTTTCAATCCGGCTTCTGCCCTGGGTATGGGACTGAGACTGCCTTGGTCGCTCTAGGGCAGTGTTTCTCAATGTTTTTGGAGTCATGGACCGGTACATTCTTTGTGCCCAGTCTCCCAGATCAGCAGTTAGTAAAGGGGTCACCACACTTTGCCCCCAACCCAAGGCACCCTCAAAACAATTTCAAGCTGGGGTGTGTGTGTGCTTCCGCAGGGAGCTCTCCAGAGCTCATTTCTAGGCAGGCAGCCCTCACTGCTGGGATAACACTCATTTAGCTTCCTCGAACTGAACGTTATCCCAGCAGCAAGGGCTGCTTGCCTAGAAATGAGCTCCGGAGAGCTCCCAGCAGCGGTGGCTCCCATTAGCTGGAAATAGTTTTGTGGGGGGATTAATTCCTCATGGACCAACATGGACCGGCACTTAGCTCCTCACAGACCAGCACGGGTCCACGGACCGGTGGTTGAGAAACACTGCTCTAGTGGATGACCTACACCGGAAACTAGACAGGGGAAGTGCATCCCTGTTGGTTCTGCTGGACCTCTCGGTGGCATTCAATACCATCAGCCATGGTATCTTTCTGGGCCGCCTCTTGAATATGGGAATCAGAGGTACGTGTTGCAGTGGTTCTGGTCCTTTCTTGGGGGGGAGGGCCCAGAAGGTGGTGCTGGGGGACTACTGCTCGGCCCCGCGGCCTCTGGCCTGTGGGGTCCCGCAGGGTTCAGTCTTGTCACCCACGCTGTTTAACATCTACATGAAACCGCTGGGAGAGGTCATCCAGGGACTTGGACTGAGTTGTCAGCAATATGCAGATGACACTCAGCTCTATCTCTCCTTGTCATCTGATCCTAGTGAGGCCGTGGATGTCCTGAATCAGGGGCTGGAGGCCGTGATGGGTTGGATGTGGGCTAATAAACTGAAATTGAATCCAGACAAGACAAAGGTACTGTTGGTCAGTAGGAGAGCCAATCGAGATGAGGAGATTTTACCAGTTCTGGATGGGGTTGCACTCCCCTTGAAGGTGCAAGTATGCAGCTTGGGGGTACTACTGGACCCGGCTCAGGTGGAAGCTCAGGTGGAGGCGGTGGCCAGGGGTGCCTTTGCATGGCTTCAGCTAGTGTGCCAGCTGTGTCCCTTTCTCGAGAAGGCAGATCTGGCCACGGTTACCCACACCTTAGTCACGTCGCGGCTGGATTACTGTAACACACTCTATGTGGGGCTGCCCTTGAAGAATATCTGGAAACTGCAGCTAGTGCAAAATGCGGCAGCGAGGGTTTTATCTCGAGCTGCCCAGTGGGAGCACATCACACCCATCCTGAAAGAGTTGCACTGGCTGCCAGTTGGTTTCTGGGTCCAATTCAAGGTGCTGGTTTTGACCTTTAAAGCCCTTAATGGTTTAGGCCCGGGGTACTTGAGGGACCGCCTGGTCTCAAGGGTTGCTGCCCGCTTGACAAGGTCATCTGAGGGGGCTCTGCTCTGGGTGCCGACAATAAAGTAGGCTTGGCTGTCATGCACTCAGGACACGGCCTTCTCTGTTGCTGCCCCCAGACTTTGGAATGCTCTCCCGGTAGCCATTCGCTCCTCGGACTCCATCACAGTTTTTAGAAAGCTTCTTAAATCTTGGCTTTTTTCCAGGCTTTTACATGACTGTTTCTATTGCTGCTTCTATGTGTTTTTATCCATTTATAGTTTTTATGCATGTATTTTATAGTTTTTAAATTAGATTTGTTTTATTTATTTTTTTAGCTTAATGGTTTTACTGTCATTTTATTGTATTTTAAAAAACTTTTTAAACTGCCTTGGGGTTGTTTTTAATGAAAGGTGGTATATAAATTCAACAATCAATCAATCAATCAATCAATAAAAATAAATCATGTGAGAAATTCCTATGCCAACACTGCTAGCTCCCAAGGAGAGTGACAATGGTATGATTATGTCTGACATGATCCCATGTCCTACCCTCACTACAGAAAGAGATCCAGTCACAGAGAAGCAACAACTATCTGTAGATTTAATATCAAACCTAGATAACAGGGGTGTAGCTATAATTGAGCAGATGAGTTCAAAGAACCTGGGCCTCCTAGCTCCTGAGGGCCCCCCTCTTCCACTCCTCCCTATTTTATTCTTCACTCCAAGGGGCTGCTGGGGAGAGGGGTGAACATGAGCCCCCTCTCCCTTAGCTACAGCCCTGCTAGATAACTATCAGTTTCCATTGGATGCATAACTCCATATAAGTAGAAGGATTCACAAAGCTCTGGCTTGGATTCACAGTACAGGATACAAAAAGAAAAGAGATTCTCTTAGCATAGCTGCACTGCATGTTTATAGCCAAGAGCTTTTTATAATTCCTTGTTGCTTATTTGAGCCCACAATCCTGATATCTCATTTGAATGTACTTTACTAAGTTCACTTCAATGGATTATATATGAAAACTTTGCCATTGCAGCTGCTCAGTACCATTTACGTCATGAGTAATAAAATCCTTAACCAGCAAAGAACACGTGGACCACTCAAAAAATGACATGGCAAAAAGCCCAACTACAGAGTACTGTAAAGTAGGCCACTCCGCACTCACTGCCTGCTGTCACCAAGTTCAGTGCTTACAGCCTCAGGGAGTAGCTGAATTGAACAGAATGCTTTAGATTACATATAAGTTATAACAGTTGCATCACAAGTATCCAAGGAGTAGGGTGGGGGGTGGGGTTCATTATGCATGCACAGGGGTTCTTTATGCATGCAAAGGGGTTCTTTATGCATGCACAGGGGACTGCTGTCATACATGTTCAGTAAAGTAAATGAGAAGCTGCGGTGCAACAGGGACTTTGGATCAAAACTTTTTAAAAGAAAAATTCAGAACTGCACAATGGTATGAGAGTGCAATGTGCACATGTAGCATGTGCCACTACAACATACACCTATGCATTTTAGCTCTCTGAATAGACTTTGTTGCCTAGAGTTACATTTCATGAAATGTAGAAGCCTACACAGAGCAGGAGAAAATCCTCAGAACTGGGAATTTGTTAGCACTACTGCAGAAAAGTGTTACATTCATTGGTGAAGACCCTGTGGGGAGTAGCAGAGTCTTCAGGAAACATCTTTGGCAAAGGAAGGAGATGAGTACACTTGATAAGGTTCTGGGTTCTAGAGGAGCAGGGGCGTAGCAAGGTCGGAGTGGGCCCAGAGACAAGATTTTAAAATGGGTGCCCCCTCACTGAAGTTCAGCTCATGAAGTAAAGAAATCTTATATGAGGCTGAATAGTGGTAACAAAAAGCATAGTAAAATTTATATATATACAACCTATGTGCCACAATAGAATATCATCCTAATTATTTTTTTAAGCTTTTGTAAATTGTGGATGATGCAAGTCATTTAATGGTACTAGAAAAAGACATGCTGTTCTGGTAGCTCCAGGTCTTAACACTCACATCAATTTCGGAGGATGAATACAACTGAAGGAAGCTCGGGCGGGTGTGCAGCTGGGGGAGTCAGTCATGTGACTTGCCTCTGGGGGGGCCCCCAAGGCAGTGGGCCCCCAGACAACTGTCTCCCCTTGCCCTATTATAGTTACGCCCCTGTAGAGGAGCCCTGGGCTACCCAGTTTACTTTTCTCATCATTATCAGTCACTGCTTACATCACCTAACTTAATACAACTTTTGCATGGCTTGAAAATTTGAACTGGACAAATGTTATTTTAAAACCACAGTTTTTGGGGGAACCACACACTTGCACATTTTTTTAAAAAGTCCAGGTTTGGATTATTCCCTAAAATTCCAATCCACTCAAGCGGAAGTACTTTCACTTATAGGTTCTTATAAATACCCTTAACACATGACCTGACGTTCAGTGGGCCATAAGGTTACAGGGTTTCCATTTATAAATTTGGGAGAAAAATATTTGCATATTGTGAGGCATTTTCCAAGCTGAAAGTGTTACTCTCTCTCTCTCTCTGTGTAGATTTGGATTTAAAAAAATTGGATTTTATCCAAAATCAGTACAAATTGGTAAAACTCAAATCTGTTTTTTTTAATTGAATTGGCAAAGTCAGGATTAATTTCAAAATTAATTTCAGAAATACTTCAGAATTTTGAAATTAGCAATATGAAAAAGGTGAGGTGAATGGGGAAATTGGAAAAAATCACTAAAAGTCTCTGGTTGGTCCTAGAGCCCTGAGACGTGCAACACATATGGGAAAGGAGGCCAGGACCACCTGTAGTGATATTGACATTAATTGCTCAATCCTCTGATTTTAAAAGAATTTTTAAATTTTGTTTTAAATGGCTAAAAATGGTAAAATCTGGCTTGTTTCAAGCCAGAACTTTACAAAAACTTCTGAAACTGAAGATCCCACTTGGACAAATATTCCACCAGCATGTGGAAGAATCTACCCCTTGCCTTCATGAAAAGGGGTAACAGCATGCCCCTTTTTGCCCTCCCCTTATATCTACGGAATGGATGGACATACAATTATAAAATCTGGCACACATGAAATCCACATTGGCTGGACTCTACATAATTTTTCCCTCTGTGTAACTCCTCTGATTTTGGATGGAAACTAAAAATAGAAAAAAGGGGAATTTGGTGGGGGGAAACTAAAAATAGGAGAAAGGGCTAAATTTGGCTTGTTTCAAGCCAGAGCTTTACAAAATGTTATGGATATGGAGCCCTCCTTAAGATCATCATTCCATCCTCCATGTGGACGAACAAGGACATTCTTTTGATTTTATATTAATTTTTGTCTTCCCCAGTGCAGAAGCACACAGTCAGTAACGTGAAAGTATGTTTTAATGTTTCTAGTTTTGTTCTTCCAAATAATTTCTCACTTTCCATTCTAGCCATTAAGGGATTAAAAGGTGTGAAATCCTTTTAACCCCTTTTAAAAGTTCCTGCAATGGGAAGGAAAAAAATCAAATAAAAGGAATGTCCTTTTTCCTCTACATGGGGGTGGAGTGATGGTCCAAGGAGGGGTTTCAGATCCAGAAATGTTTGTAAAGTTCTGGCTTGAAATATACCAGATTTCAACATTTTTAGCCATTTTAAAGAATATTTCCAAAAATTTACCAAAAATCAGGGGATTGACCCAAAGCTTTGAAAAATATTACACAGAGTTCTTACAATATGAACTTCATGTGTGCCAGGTTTCATAAACTGTATGTCCATCCATTTAGGAGTTATAAAGGGGGAGCAAAAGGGGCATGCTGTTACTTCTTTTGATAAAGGCAAAGTGCATATTCCTCCATATGCTGGTGGAATGATAGTCCACGCAGGGTTTTCAGTTTCAGAAGTTTCTGTCAAGTGCTGGCTTGAAACAAGCCAGATTTCACCATTTTTAGGCCTTAAAAAAAAAAAATTCAAATGTTCAACAAGAATCTGGAAATTGACCAATTCTCTTAAAATTTTAGAAAAGGTGACCATGACCACCTTTCCCCTATCTGATGCACATTTCAAGCCTCTAGGACCAACTGGCGATATTTGGTAATTTTCCCCCAACCAACCTCCCCATTGACCATTATGGGGAGAAATCTGAATTTCCAACTGAATTCGAATTCTGAATCCAATCAGATATCCAATATTGCCAGAATCTGAATCAGATCTGAATATGAACCCATAAAATCTGAATCTGATATTGTTAAATTCAGATTGGGTCAAATCCAAATCTTCTGAACGTGCACAGGCCTTTCACACAACTCTTATTTTCAATTTATTTTCAAATGAATGTGCTAATTATTATTTAGCTAATAATTATTATTTTCAATTAATTATTTTCAAACTAATTTATAAACTGCCCAGAGCCTCTGAATGGGGAAGTTTATAAATGTAATAAATAAAAATAAAAATAATAAAAATAATAATAATAATTAGAGGCCAAATCAGAAACTGTAGCCTCTCCAGACAGAGGGTTTTGAAGTACACACAACTAATTTCCTTATGAGAGACCAAGCTCTATAACAACCAAACATCCTCTAATAATGGTTTCACTGTTATTAATCACATGACTGGGTCTCTATAGACAGAGGGCTAAAAGTAAAACATTTCATATCTGTTTCCCACAAATTTTAAAAAAAAATGTTTCTAGTGAAGTAAGATGGCAAAACATTTACTACACCATGATCTGAATTAGAATTATGGCAACGCTTTTAAGCACAAATACTTTCATTCAAGTTTCTGTCACTATTATAAACTCCAGCATCAGCTTGCTGCTAACAACAACAAGAATAACGTTTATTCAAGGATTGCTAGAAAGGACACATTGTAGAATAGTTGTTCTATGTTTTAGCAATACCAAGAACAATTTCTCTCCTATTTTAAGAATGAACACAGCTACAAATACTGGATTATGACATGCTGAGGTGCATGTCATGTTGGGGTATGTTGGGGTACACAACTCAAATGCCCCAGTAGGCTGGAACCAACCATGACTTGGTGTGTGAGGGCTGAGGTCATTTTCATCAAGTTAATTATCATATTAAAATTATTAAAAATATTAATGAACATGAGGGGACAAGTGTTTGGAGTCAGTGGGAAAGGTGAAGGCAAAGAGGGATGGTTAGTGGGCACCAACACAGATGTGGGGCCAGCAAGGCAGTGAGCCCCTCAATGAGCTGCTTCTGCTCATCA
Source organism: Hemicordylus capensis (assembly GCF_027244095.1). Taxonomy (NCBI): domain Eukaryota; kingdom Metazoa; phylum Chordata; class Lepidosauria; order Squamata; family Cordylidae; genus Hemicordylus; species Hemicordylus capensis. Next base: position 384,857,898 of record NC_069657.1, on the reverse strand, counting down.
GTGGTACGGGCCAAGAGCTCTGCATGGCTCCTGCTGTTGCTGCAGGATATTATTATCTGTGGGTCAGTGAAAAAGTCCCCGCAGGCCAGTTCCAGATCCCAGTCCTTAGGTTGTGCAGGCCTGCCCTTAGCTATGTCAAGCTTAAAAGGCCCCACAACATTGCAAAATGGGTTGGAAGTCCGACCCGAGCATGTCACTCACTTCCCACTTGCTGTGCTGCTCACATCTGCAGCAGCGTTCATCCGAATAAGTGAATGCTGCCTATAAATGTGATGGCAGACTTTGGTCTAAACCAGGCCCTAGTCTAATAAAATTTTGATATAACTTACAGTTTTTTCTGCACAGATTTATAAACTCAATATGATAAAATAATTGTGTAGGTATTTAAATATTTTATCTTATCAGAATAGTAATGTCTGTTTTAGAGTTTCCCTCCTCCTCCTTTATTTTTCAACCAATTATGTAGAACTTGAAATTTAGACATTTTTATTACTATATTCAAAAGCCACTCATTACATGAGGCCCTAAGATACAACTTACTTAGCTTGTGCCTAAATCTAGCTCTGCTGGCTACTTTTCCTCAGTAGTGACTGGATGCTTAGGTACCTCTTTAGTATTCTCTAGTTTACATTTTGGAACCCTCACAGGCAAATACCAGTTTGTTCTCAGGAGCTGCTTCTACTCTAGCTGTTTCATGTGAAGGGGACTGCATACCCTGAAAGATATAATCAGCCTCTGAATTCCAAAGAGGGCTGGCTTAAGTACGAAAAAGAGGATAACTTTTTACTGGGTGTGTGTGTGTGGAGCTGGAGCTGGAGCTACTACTGCAAATGAAGCTGCTTTCACAATACAATAAGTCAGTGACTCATGAAAAAAAAAAAGACTTAAGGAAAGGCAAAGTGTATTAGTCCTCATCTGGACTTTGGGGTAGATTTCTACCCCAAGCTATGTAAATGTGCATTAACAAGTAAACCACTACACTCCCAGCTTTGCCCTTATTGTCTTACTTTCACCTGCACTTTGGAACACAATATACCCACAGGTATGAACCCTTACCCACAAGTATGAATCCTTACCAGTTATGATATTTATATTATTAATAAAAATACACAGGGTAGAAAACCACCACAAAATGCATGGACTTCCTTTGATGGGGTGGTTTCTATCTCATTCCCATGTTAAATCAATTGGGAGAAAAACCACACTAGAAATGAACAGACTTTCTATGGTGGGGTATTTTCTATCCCATTCCCACGTTAAGTCATTTGTACTTAAGAGAAAACACTCTGTTTCTCTTTAGAAACTTCAGTTTTGTTCCCCTTTGCAAGCATCTGTTATTACAGAGGCAGGGATGTTAGCCACCAGAACAAAGCCAAAGGGTTTACAACAGTAACAACCACATTTCAGCTGCAGTGAGCCTGGCATAAGTGGATCAACCATCCACAGTATATTTCTGGTATTTTCCCCTTTCCTGAAGAGGGACTCAGCCCCCAAAACAGGGCTTCTGTGGCCCTGATGTTAACATGTGTGCAGGGCTGTGTTCTGAACTTCAGAAGGACTTCAGAGGACGGGGGGGGGGGAGAAACGATTTTCCCTGTGTACAGCTGAAGAAGACTCTCCTGAACAAGGAGTTGACCTATGTAGGCACTATGAGACACAAGCTAGAGATGACCCCAGAGATGCAACAACATTTACAAAGGGGACCCTTGTTTTCTGTGTTTGGCCTGGATGGACAGAAGATGTAGGTTTTGTATGTATATGAGAAGGGTTGCGCCCAAGCATAGCTGACAAGAAACCAACAACAACAAATATTTATATACCACTTTTCAACAAAAGTTTCCTAAGCGGTTTTCATAGTGAATGAATTGAATGAATGAGATGGATCCCTGTCCCCGAAGTGCTCACAATCTAAAAAGAAACATAAGATAAGATAAGAAACATCCAGTCACTGGAGGTGGATAGGGCCACTTACTCTCTCCCTGCTAAATAAAGAGAATCACCACATTAAAAGGTGCCTCTTTGCAGGGGAAACAAAAAAAAAAAAGGATGTGATTATTGAGAGTGACTGGCCTGTAGAATGTACTTGACCAACTCCCAGATTGCCTTTAGGTCAGTCAAAGTGTGCCGTTTTACCTGAAATGCTGGGAACTGAGATGTTGAAACATGGATTCTCATTAATGTAGGGTTTGAACTAGACATTTTTCTTATCTAACAACTCACATTCCCAGTGAGTAGTGCAGTCACACAGGGCACCATGCTTGGGGTGATTGTAGATTCTGTAGTCTGGAAATGTTTGGAGGCATCCAATGTAACCAATGGAAATACTTGGGAGTAGGAAGTCCTATTCATGAGTAAAAAACCATGACTCAGGATTAGGATTAAAGATGCTGAAAGAGATGCATTCATGGAATGGGGGCTATAGCCCACCCCACCCCCACTTTAAAGAGAGGTTTTATCATAACAAAAGGTACTAGAAAGAGTTTTTTAAATATTAAAAATGCTGTGCATAATTGTTAGAGGCACGGTTGGGAAAGACCAAAGGTTTGTTTGTTTGTTTGTTTTAATGAAAAGGAGGTTTAGATTACCTTATTTAAATTAGAGAATAAAGGCCTTCTTTCCATCTCAGACCTATTTGAAGCTAATGAGCAAGCCTAGTTCTGTTTACTTTGTATATATGGTGGGAGAATATATGAGTTAGCCATTCTCAAAGTTCTGATAACCAAAGCACACTTAGTAAAACCACAGTTACTCTTCACTCTTGTACCTGAGGTTTTAGAGTAAGAACTACATGTCCACTGTAGACTCACATTTGTTGCTGTCAATATGTTTCCCAACTGGAAGGGAGGTAAGCCCAAGCATGGGATTCATACCCAGATGCCACCTCCTCTGAGGGCAGAGCAAAGAGCTGAGTAAAGAGCAATTGAAGCTATGTCTGTAGCTTCAGTACACATGTTTTGCAGTAAAGTTGATTAGATATTTGGAGGGGGCTTCTTGCTTGCCATTCCACAAATTACCCACTGAATCAGCAGTAGTCACATTTAGGGGGTTTCTGAGCATAGTTAAGAGTGAAAAGCAAAATTCTTACATTTGTATACCACATTTCATCCATGGAACTCAGGGCAGCACACACAAGATTATCCCATTTTCTCCTCATAGCAACTGATCACGTAGGTTGGGCTGTAAGGTAATGATTTGCCCAAGGCAACTCAGGGTCAAACTAGATGTGCACACAAATTGGAAGTGCAACTTTTCAATTGAAATAAAAAGGGCGGGAACAGTACTGAGTGAAACCACAGTTCAGGGCAGGGGTGCATAACTTTTGTCCTCCAGCTGTTATTGGACTACAACTCCCATCATCCCTGATTATTGGCCACTGTGGCTGGAGATAATAGGAGTTGGTGTCCAACAGCAGCTGGTGGGCCTAATTTGTACACCCTTGATGTAGAGGAAGGTCAACTTTTGGTCCTCATGCTGTTTTCCTATGAAGAAATCATCTTCCTAAAGTGTCTATTTGCCCTTGAAGCAGCACTTTCCTATTATTATTATTTGTTTTGGGGACCAATCGCTACTTGGGAGTGGCAATAAGAAGAGTTAATCTTCCCCTTTCTCTGTGATCTGACTCAGCATTGTGTGCTTCTACAAGTTTTTTAATGGAATAAAAGGCACTGCTTGTTTGAAGCACATCTCTATAGCATGCATGTATGTATACATCTAGTCTAACCCTTTCAGAGCTTCATGGCTGAATGGGTATTTGAGAAATTCTAATCAGCCAAATCCAGGTTCAACACTCTGTCCTCAACTTTAATGGAATCTCGACTGCACTTTACATTAGCAGCTTGTGTCAAAGAGAACAGCAGTCAAACAAGTTATTTTATTTGATCACATTTCCTTTTGGCAATAAGTATTGTAAGTAATTCAGTTTAACCCTTCAAAACAGAAAATAATCAAAGCATGTTTGCGTCAACACTCCCAGTTGTTCCTTTCAACCACTGTGCAGGAAAAGATAAATTAGATTCAAATAAATTATCTTGCTGCAGAAGTAATATTTGCAAGCTGCCATACCAGAAGGAAAAAGTGAAACTTAATAGGCCTATGCAAATTCGGATTAAAAAATTCAGATTTTACCCTAAAATGCCCCAAATCAGTACAAATCAGTAAAATCTGAATCAGTTCTTTTAATAATTGGATTGGTAGTCATAATTAATTCTGAAATATCAAAATTAATTTCAGAAATACTTTGGAACTTTCAAACTAGCAAAATGGAATAGGATTCCCCCTCATAGAGGTAATTGGGGAAATTGGCTGTTGGGGGATCATGAAAAATCACTTGGTCCTAGAGCCCTGAAACTTGCCACTCATGTGGGGAAAGAGGTCAGGGTCACCTTTAGTTACATTGACAATAATTGGCCAATCCGCTGATTTCTGGTGATTTTTTGACATTTTTATAAAAATTGCTAAAAATTGTGCAATCTGGCTTGTTTCAAGCCAGAACTACAAAAACCTCTGAAACTGAAGACCCAGCTTGGACCATAATTCCACCAGCATGTGGGGGAATCTGCCCTTTGTCTTCATAAAAAGGGGTAAAAGCATGCCCACCCCTTTGGCCCACCCCTGAATGAATGGGCATACAGTTGAGTAGTTCCTGAATGAATGGGCATACAGTTATGAGATCTGGCACACACGAAGTTCACATTGGCTGGACTCTGCATATTTATTCCAAAGCTATGGGTAATATTAATATAAAAGCAAAGGAATATGTTTTTTTCTCCATATGGGGGTGGAGTGATGGTCCATGGAGGGGCTTCAGATCCAGAACATTTTGTAAAGTTCTGGCTTGAAACAAACCAGATCTCACCATTCTTAGACATTTTAAAGAAGAATTTCAAAAATTCACCAAAAGTCAGGGGATTGACCCAAAGCTTTGAAAAACAATACACAGAATCCTGCCAATATGGACTTCATGTGCCCAATTTCATAATTGTATGTCCATATTCCAGAAATATAAAATGGGGGCAAAAGGGGCATGCTGTTATCCCTTTTGATGAAGGCAAGGGGCAGATTCCTCCACATGCTGGCGGAATTATGATCCAAGGGGGATCTTCAGTTTCAGATGTTTTTGTAAGGTTCTGACTTGTTTTAAGCCAGATTTAACCATTTTTAGCCATTTTTTCTAAAAACATTTCAAAAATTCACCAAAAATTAGGAGATTGACCAATTATTGTAAAATTCACTACAGGTTGCCCTCCCTTTCTCCCTCACATGTGTGGCAAGTTGCAATGTTCTATGACCAACCAGTGATTTTAGTGATTTTTTTTTAATTCCACCATTGACCACTATGAGGAAAAATCCAAATTTAAGTCAGAATTTGGATTTGAATTCCAAATTCGATCCAATGTCAGGTATTGCCAGAGCCCATCAAATCCAAATTTGATATTATCAAATTCTAATCTGAATTTTCTGGATGTGCACAGGCCTAAAACAGACAGTCTGTCTCACCACACCACTCTCCGCAAATGTTAGATATATGTCTTTTCTCTTTTGCCTGACCATCAGCTTTTCTAATAGAAAAAGGAATAAAAGACCAAACCAACAACAAACAACTCTAAACACAACCTCTGATATAGCTGGAAAGCTGTTTAGCTTTCCAGAAAGAAAATACAGAATACTTATAAATGTGCACGTGTGTGCACACACGCGCACGCACACACACAGACACAGACACACTGAATTGTGTAATACAGGTTCCATAGACAAAATGCCAAATGCAGAGTATTATCCAGCTCAGGGCTGCCTGTTCAGCCCTCCTGCAGATTTTATTAATTAATTAAAAGATTTAATATACCGCCCAATCCACAGACTCAGGGTGGTGTACAAAGCAAGAACAGCATATGAGATATCTTTTTTAAAGATTTTAAAGGGCAAACACCTGGTGGAAAAGAAAAGTCTTCAATAAAGTCTTAAATATGGAAAGGGAGGAAGCAGACCAAATCTGGGAGGGAAGAGAATTCCAAAGTGAGGGGTGGCAACAGAGAAAGCCCTTCCACAGGCCCTAGTACTATGGACCTCTCTGAGACCAGGGACCAAAAGAAGGGCAACCTGAGAAGAGCTCATAGGATGGGACAGGACTGGCCAGGAGAGGCAGTCCTGAAGGTAAACAGGAGTTAAGCCCTGAAGGGTTTTAAAGGTAAGAACCAGCACTTTTAATTGGATCTGAAGCAAATAGGTAACCAGTGGAGTGACCACAGAAGAGGTGTCACACTATCATATCTTCTAGCGCCCATAAGCAGGTGGGTCGCCTCATTCTGGTCCAACTGAAGCCTCCAGGTCGTCTTCTAAGGCAACCCCGGCTAGAGCGCATTACAGTAATCCAAATGAGAGATGACGAGGGCATGAGTAACCGTTGCCAGGGCCTGCCGATCAAGATAGGGCTGCAGCTGGTGGATCAGTTGAAGATGGGCAAAGGCATCTCTGGCCATGACCTCCACCTGCTGCTGGAGCAGGAGCTGTGAGTCCAAGAGGAACCTCAAGTTGCGGACCAACTCCTTCAGGGGCAGCACAACCCAGCCAGGGAAACACTCAGACTCAGCAATTGGCAAAGGAAGCAAAAGCAACTCAGTCTTGGACGGATTAAGTTGGAGCTTGTTTTGACCCATCCAGATCCTGACAGCCTCCAGAGAGAAACAGCATCTCCAGAATGGCCTGGGGTGGCAATATACAGCTAAGTATCATCGGCATATTGATGGAATCTCACCCCAAACCAACGGATGACTTGCCCCAGCGGTTTCATGTAGATGCTAAAAAGTATGGGTGAGAGAACCGAGTCCTGAGGCACCCCACAAAGGAGTGGCCACAGGGCAGAGTACTCGCCACCAACACAGATGCTGGACTACAATCCTCATCTACAATCCTGTCTATTGGCCACTGGGATTGGGAATGATGGGGGATCAACAACAGCTTGAGGGCTGAAATTGTGCAGCCCTGATCTAGCTCAATCCCATCACCCAAACTACTTTTTGTTTGATTGCGATCCATCATTTAACTTTCCTTCTGTAAACCACATGGATTTGATTTGTTCACTCTTTCCACCCATATGCAAAAATCCTTATAATGCTTGGAGTTCAAAGCTAAAATTGCTCTCACGCAGGGGCAGCCCTTCAATGAAGTAGGGTGAGGCAGTCACCTCAGGTTCGTGCATGAAGAAGTGTGCAGGGGTGGCAAGCACCAGTCCCCCAACACCATGGGTTCCAACCCACAGGGCTTCCTGCCACTGCCCTTTCTCACCCCACTGCTGTTCCTCCCCCCACCCTTTGCCTCACTGGCATGTGCTTCTTCTTTTCCTTCTTCCCTGCAATATGAGCTAGGAACACCCCTGCAGTCACTGCCTGGCTAGGCAGTATAGTCTGAGTGCGCTCACATGCCACTGCTGCTGCCTCAGCAGCATGGCCCAGGAATGTTGTGCACCTGCCCATGGGGCGGGGGGAAGGCATCATATTGTCCTTCATCTCAGGCAGCAAAACACCTTGGACTTTCCCATGAGTGCCATTACAAGTTTCATTTAAAGTGCCATACAAATAACTTGATAGGTTCTTTCTGTTATGTTATACAACAGATATTTTCCTTCATGCCACGGGAGTGTCAGTGTGGCCTAGTAAAGAACGAGAAAACAAATCGTCCATATTTGCACTAATGGGAAAACTGCCCCTTCCCCCAACAGACATTCTGAATGACTATATCTCAAAAATGGTTTCAGACCTAAAGTAGTAGCAGACAGCACAAGTCAGGGAAAAACTCTAGTGGGCCAGAAGTCGCCCACCTCTGGCCTACTGGATGCTGTTGGACTGCAAGATTCTAAAATGGCCTGCAAGATTAGACTACAAGATTCTAAAAAAATGGCATTCGTGTCCTCCCCTCTCTTTTCCCCTTCCTTTTCACTATTTCAGCTCTTTCAAAACTTAGAACAATGATCTACCTTACAGGGCTGTGGTAAGGAAAAGGAATAAGCTATGTTTCTAAACAGTGAAACGTATCTCATGCCATTCAGAAGAAACATATAGATAGATAGATAGATAGATAGATAGATAGATAGATAGATAGATAGATAGATAGATAGATAGATAGATAAACATAGGTGGCCCTGGTCAAGTCACTATTTTCATTGAGTCCCTGTTTGTAAAGTAGTCCCATGACAGCTGCCAAGGCAAAAAACCAAAAACCCTATCAAGACTATAACACACTTTGCACATAAATTGGTCTATACAAATGGTTAACAATTGGTCTACCCAATTACCAATATGTTCTCTGGATGCAATAGGCACACAATCCTCAAAGTTGGACTTAATACATACAGCACAGTAGCTTGTTGAGCACTTTGAATATTTATCATTGTATAAAGTTCTAAATAAATACTACAAACATATCCACACATCATTTCCACTGAATTCACAAAAAGAACTCTCATGCCTGAGTATTTGCAGAGTTTGGGCTTTCATTCTGAATACAAATGGCATTCATACTAAAATTGAATTATCCCAACCCTAGATACAGAAAGTACTTTTTGTATATGAGTTACACCCAGTGTTTGCTTACTGATATCACTCACCTCTGAAAACATTGGGGAAAGCATCAGCAGAAGCAGACATCCCTGAGGACTTTCTTGAGTGAGTCAAAGGCACTCTCTCTCCTTGAAAACCATCTCTACTCTGCCTATACTCCAAGAAGTCTGCAGAGCCTGACTTTTGAGCTGTTTCACCTCTATGATCCAAAATTTCATCTGTCCAGTCTGCTGATCGACTAAATGTACCAGCCAAACTGGCCGACCTCTGTTTCTTGGTTGGTGCACTCTCCTTCAATCGAGAGGACTCTCGTCTTCTTTTAAAAAGTGGGCTCTGGGATGGGGATAGAGAAGGTGAGTGGTTTGGAGAACTCAGCTGCCTAGTGGTGGTTTTGATGTAGCATGGGTTGATAAGTGGATAGGGCTTAAAACATTTGGAACTCTGCACAGGACTGTTTGAGACATCCTCAGAGGAAAAAGTACTTTTTTTAATTTCAGCAGAAAGCTCAGCATCCAGTGACTCTCTGCTGGCGGACATACTCCATTTCCTTTCTTTGGCTCCATCAACCTGATCGTGCCCTGCATCTACAATACCACCCTCTCCTGAACCTTCAAATTCAGCAGCTATTACTTCAGTCTCTGATTCTCCTACTGGGGATGGAAAATTAAACACAGAACTGCCTAGCAGAGCCCCGTTTTCTGTCACTGCAGCATTTAACGGGGGTAAATCTTTTAGTTCACCAGCAGGTTGCTCCTGTTCCTCTGACAATTGCTTGTCTTCTTGTATATCAAATACACTGCTACAGGGATACCCCCTTTCATTTGCCACTTCTTTCGCTTCACTTTTGGTATCACAGATGGGAGCGTAGTCTGTAATTTCCGATTTTGCTGAGACAGGCTGCTCAGTATCTGGACTGCTGTCTTTGTCGCTGCTTAGTGAAAGAAACCTTTCAAAATCGAAGGGGGTTGCTTGAGAATTAGCCATGTGTAGGTCCATTGTTTTGGTGCCATGCTGCTCAGTTCCAATGTTAATTGCCCCCTGCTGCTGCTGCTGCAGTTGCAGTCTAATAGCCTGCTGGATATCAGAAAGCAAATCCTCTTGTTCTGTGGCTGAATGGAAACTGTATATATCCGTATCTGAGCCAGAGCTGGTCCTTTGTCCATCCTGCGGTTCAGCAGCAGCAGGGCGAGCTGCATTCGTATTTTCAAAATGCTCCACATCTGTGTCTGAGAGCCCCCCCTCATCTGCAGAAATGCTTATATCAGGAGTTTGGGTGAGAATCGAATGAGCGCTGTCCAGCTCCCCTGTTTGCAAGGCCTGGATTTCTAAAACATCCTCTCTCGAGCTGCTGTTTCCATCTTTAGCCTTGGACAGATTTTTTCTGATCCTCAGATTGGAAAAGACGGATGCTCTGGACTCAGACTTCCCCTTCTTTTTGCCAGATTCACTCCCTTTGCCATGCCTCCCCAGTCCCTTTTTGCTTCCTGCTCCCTTCTTTGTGCCTTCCGCATCCCTGGGCCCAGAAGCATCTTCGCCTCCTTCATGCACATCACCTGCATTCCTCTTTAGCTTCCCATCTTGGTTCCCCATGTTGTTCAGCAATCCTGCAGCATCAGAAATCAAGCCATGCCGCTCGGCTTCATTCAGCTGGCCTGGCAGCAAGGACCTCTCGAGTAATCCAGGCTTGTTTTCAAGCGGCGGTGATGCAAGTGGAGCAAAGGCTTGCTCTGCCTCTCTCCCAGCTGCTCGAGCTGCCTTTTTGCATAATGTGCTGCTAGCACAGGGCTCCTCTGGGACATGCTCAGTAGAGCACCGAGAGCTGCAGACAGCTCCTTCCAATGGTAGCTCGTGGCACAGTTGCCTTTTCAGACTTAGTCTGTTACATTCTCGGCTTCCTTTGGTAGATGTGTATAATAATTCCTTAACAACAGGAACTTTTTTCTCCTGTGTCTGAATCCCCTGCATAGTAAGCTCAAGAGTGATCAATTTGCCATCACATATCTTAAATTTCAGGACTTCAAAAGTTCAAGTTCCTGGAATTGGGGGTGGATGGGAGAGAAAAAGAAAATGCAAAGTTAAATGTGACACAACATAATCATTTTCTGGTTATGCTATTTTGTTTAAACAACATACTATATGTAGTTTTCCTGCAATGTATATAATCTCAGTTGTGCATGTACTAGGATCATGTATACTGTTGTTTTAATGTGACATAATTTAGTGTAGTTTTGTTTTTAAAGGCTATGAATGGAAACTTTCTTCACATAAAATGACCCCTTGCTGGAAGTTTTAAAGTTTGATGATGTTACAGATAATTCAGTAGACTGGTCTAAATAATCAGTAATAAGCCATTTGAATTCTTAGGGGGTACAAATAATGGAAATCCTCAAAGGGATTAGGTTCATTGATATTCAGAACACACTCACTGTTTCCTCTTTAAATAAAGAACATTTGGTACAAGGAAATGAATGAAACTCGCCATTACCAGGAAAGTGCAAATCTCAAATAAGGTATAGCTGTGTCCCTTTTACATGTGTTATAACAATTAATTTTAATATATGGCTTATGCAGAATAGTTAGTACTTCTAGTAGAGCTTTTTGTATATTAATTCTGACTGCCCCCCCCCCAAAAGAAGTTCCTCATTGTTTTATGATCATGGGATTACAATTAATTTATGTAAAACAGCAGTGTGAGACCTGCCATTGTGAATGAAAACCCAGCTCCATCTGTTCTGTCTTCCTGATTCTGACGGTAGCCTATACTGATACATCAATCTTAGAAAGCCCTCAGACAATTAAAGGGCCTATAGGAAAGAGGGTTAAAAACAACAACACAGCATGCTTACTGAGAAGTAAATCCCACTAAGTTCGGAGACTGACATCCAGACTAAATTACTCCTGAGTAGTCCTACTGAATAGCCATCTAATGGCGCAGCAGGGAAGTAACTTGCCTAGGGAGCAAGAGGTTGCCAGTTCGAATCACCGCTGGTATGTTTCCCAGACTGTGGGAAACACTTATATCAGGCTGCAGTGGCATAGGAAGATGCTGAAAGGCATCATCTCATACTGCGCAGGAGATGGCAGTGGTAAAGCCCTCCTGTTTTCTATCAAAGAAAAACCACATGGCTCTTTGGTTGCCAGGAGTTAACACCGACTGTCACTACTTTACCAGTCCTACTGAAATTAAATAGTCCTTTAGACTACTCCCTATTCAATAATTTAGTCTGGATGTCAGCCAGCATTAGTTATATACCAGTTAAGTGTTAACAGTAACTAGGGGATAATTCCCATTTAACTCCTGTAAGGATTCTATATGTCCCCCACACACTATGGTAAATTAAAATATTATATTTTAAAGTATTTAATATTTGAAAATATTTTCCCCACAATCTTGCTAATCATGAAATACAGAAATCTGTTTTTGAATGGCCAGAACAGATACAAAGGCTATCTTTAAGCTCGCTTTCATGATTAGTCCCACTGAACTGTAATGACAATAATTTGAAGTTAATCCAGCTGTAGGACCTATGGAATTTTCCTAGAGCGGGATTTCCCAAACTTGGATTCCCAGATGTTGCTGGACTACAAGTCCCATCATTCCCAGCCACAAAAGTCAATAACATCTGGAGATCATCTGGGGGAATGGGTCTATTGCTCAGTGATAAAGCATCTGCTTTACCCGCAAAAGGTCCCAGGCTCAATCCCTGGCATCTCCAAGAAGGATAGGAAAGACTCTAGGAGAATTGCTGCCAGTCAGTTTAGACCAGGGATAGGCAATCTTGGCTCTCCAGGTGTTGCTGAATTACAACTCCCATCATCCCCATCTCTCTTACTGCAAGCCCCTGCAAGTACTCTTAACTAGGAAAATATCTTTCCCTACTCAACACAAAATGTATCATTATTTATTGCACTTCTATACAGCCTAGTATAGAAATCTCGAGGTGGTGTACAGATTAAAACATAATATAAAATAAAACATTTAAAATTCATACAAATATAAAAATCATGATAAAAACACACATTTAAATTTAAAATGTAAATTTCAGTTAAAAGTCTGGAAAAACAAGTATGTCTTCAGGGTCCTCCTAAAAGCAAACAGAGAAGGAGATGCTCTTATTTCAGCAGGGAGCGTGTTCCAAAGCCCTGGAGCAGCCATAGAGAAAGCCCGGTCCCGAGTTACCACTAAACAAGTTAGCAGCAACCATAACTGGACCTCTCCAGATGATCTTAATAGGTGACAGGGTTCATGATGGAGAAGACGCTCTCTTAAGTACCCTGGACCTAAACAAGGGCTCACAGGTAATAACCAGCACTTTGTATTTCATTCTGAAACATATCGGCCACGAGTGCAGTTCTTTTAGAATCGGTGTTACATGTTCCCTTCAGGTAAACCAAGAGACCAATCTGGCTGTCACATTCTGGACCAATTGTAGCTTCCGAACTACACACAAAGACAGCCCCACGTAGAATGTGTTACAGTAGTCAAGCCTAGAAGTTACCAGCATATGTACCACCGTTGTAAGGTCATTTGTCTTCAGAAATGGACGTATCTGGCGTTATCAGCCGAAGCTGATAGAAAGCATTCCTGGCAACAGCCTCAGCCTGAGAAACAAGGGAGAGTTTGGGACTCAGGAGCACTCCCAGACTATGAACCTAATCTTTGGTGGGAGTGTAACCCCATCCCAAACAGGCAGATCTAAACCATCTCTTGGATCCCTACCCCCTACAGACAGTACATCAGTTTTGTTAGGATTCAACTTCAGCTTGTTATCTCTCATATCACCTCCAAGCAGGCACTTGTGGGGGTCATGCCATTTCCTGATGAATTTGGTATGGAGAAATAAATCTGGGTGTCATCAGCAATGACAGAGCATCCCAACAAACTTATTGATGAACTTCCTGATGATCTCTCCCAGCAATTTCATGTAGATGTTAAAAAGCACTGGAGACAGTATGGACCCTTGTGGAACCCCATACTTTAGCTCTCATTTTTCAGAACAGTCTCCAAATGACACCATCTGGAATCTGTCAGAGAGGTAGGAGTGGAACCATTGTAAAACAGTGCCACCCAATCCCACCTCCTTCAAGCGACCCAGCAGGATACCATGGTCGATGGTATCGAAAGTCACAGAGAGCTCCAAAAGGATCAGCAGAGTCACACTACCCAAAATTAATTTGGGGTCCAATTTATGATCTTTAGATTTAGCTTTACACATCTGATTTGCGGCTGCATAAGCAGAGCATCATGTGTCCTAGGGGTCATCAGAGCTCAGACGTGGAATAGGCGAAGAACACTTAAGCATTCCCTTTCCAAATACTAATTACAGCACTTATCTTCACTATTTTTCAAGTGGGGGACACTTTGGCAAAAACCTTAAATGTGAAAGCCATCTCCCACTATGCTGACTTCTACACAGTACTGTGCTTTTCTCAGTGCTGGAAGGGCCCTTTCAGAAAGACAGAGACCTCTCTTAAGAGCTCTATGAGGAAAGCTCTGGGAAGGGCTGCTCTGCCTAGCCTTCTGTTCATGGCTTCCCATATGGTTCAGGGATTCAAGAGGGCTCTTCATCCGTCTGCCTGCCCACCCCTCTCCCCCAGTGCTGGGCAAAGTGCAACACCACATGGTGAGAATGGTTATCTCTGCATGGTGTAGGGGGGCTGAGCAAAGAATTTCACTTTGGCTGAAGCTTCACACAGGTCCAATAAGCAATTAATCAGGGAGCCACACTTAGGGTTGATGGGAACTGCCACAGGCCCCCAGACCTTACAATGAAGAACACTGAACTACAGAGTCTTGCCATACATCAGGGGCCAAGGGAAGGGCTTATAGAATAAAGTGGTTATAGGCTTGAGCTATTATTTTTTCTTTTTCTAGAAATAAAGGAGGCACAGTGCCTCTCAATACCAGTTACAGGGGAGGGCATGCCCTCAGTTCTTGCCTGTGGGCTCCCCACAGGCATCTGGTGGGCCACTGTGTGAAACAGGATGCTGAACTAGATAGGTCCTAAGCCTGATCCAGCAGGGCTGTTCTTATGGAGAACAGTTAAGAGCACTGGGGGGAAATTTTGGATTTTAATGAGGGTCAAAGCAGAAGAGATATCTGCATCTTGACTTGCAGAAATCGTATGTCACATCTAGTTTCGCCTTCAGCGATCTACTTTTGCAAGGCATGGAGCAAGGCGTGGAGCACAGGAAGCTGCCTTATGCAGTCAGACCCATGAACTAACTAGTATTGTCTACTACAGTGACTGGCAGTAGTGCTTGAAGGTTTCAGACAGGTATTTCACAGCCCTATCAGGAGATGTCAGGAACTGAACCTGGGACCTTCTTCAGCAAAGCATGTGCTCTACCACTGACCTATGGCCCCATCCCAGATGGCAGGCAGGCAGCACAAGGACCTGTTTCTTGTATAGCTCCACATTTGTTAGGAGACAAAGGATAGTATTAGCCAGATTGCTTATAGCAAACACTCCCCTTTGGCTCTTGTATCCCATTAAAAATGAACAGTCACACTTGCTTTGATGAGTTTGCATAACTGAAAAAGCTTAGCCCAAGAAAATATGTCAGCATCAAGTTCACACCCAGCACTGTATAACACTTCATTAAAGAGAGCTTTTCTGGCCCCATACGACTTGCTGTTACTGACTGAGAATGTTCAGGAATCATGATCTTACCTTAACACAAGAAAAGATGTTTGAACCCCATGCATCAAATGAGTAACAACTGCACAATTATTGTGTGAAAGAAATGAGTTTTTAATTGTAGGATCCAAGAGCTAGCTAGGGACATGTATAAAATCAAGGACTGACTGGCCTTGAGTGCTGGAATGGTGAGCTAGTGGCATAAGCTTGCCTTTAAATGTAAACCACAACATTTACCATGGTGGTTCATAGGTTTTACATTTATAACATCAACCTAACTAATCTAGGTCAGGGCTGCTCAACTTCAGCCCTCCTGCAGATGTTAGTTTACAATTCCCATAATCCCTGGTACAAACAACCATCCAACTGGAAAGAACCAGAAGATGCAATCAGCAAATAGGGACTTTGATCTTGTGCATGACACACATTTCTAGACTAATCAAGTGAAAGAGGAAAGGGACTAGTTGTAACAATTCTCTGGTTAGGACTCAGGAATTTTTGGCATCAACTTCCACTGATGCCATACCCATTAAGGTGCAGCTATGCTGGTCTTGGTCCAATGCTTCCTCTCCATTGGTCTTCAGTTACATGTATACTGTACATTCTGCAACCATTCAGCATAAAATGTAGTCTCAAAACAATTCCTACCTTAGAAGACTCCAAAGCACATAACTCAAGGTAGAAAATGACAAGGCTACTTGAAATATGTTCAACTAGGAGGGTCTTTTCCCACTAAAATATAAGTAAACACAGGAAGCTGCCATATACAGAGTCAGACCATAGGTCCATCTAGCTCAGTACTGTCTACACAAACTGGCAGTGGCTTCTTCAAGGTTGCAGGCAGGATCTCTCTCAGCCCTATCTTGGAGATGCCAGGGAGGAAACTTGGTCCCTTCTGCTCTTCCAAGAGCAGCTCCATCCCCTAAGGGGAATATCTTACAGTGCTCACACAACAAGTCTCCCATTCATATGCAACCAGGGCAGACCCAGCTAAGGTGACAAGTCATGCTTGCTACCACAAGACGAGCTCTCTTCTCTAAGAAGTGGGTCTGTAGAATCCAGAGAATCAGGGGTGTAGCTTCCACTGGACAAGGGGGGGGGGGCGATTGCACCTGGGCCCACAGGGTTTGACAGGCCCCCAAGGGCAGTCCATGAGTCGCCTTCTCTTATTGAGGTGAGCTGACGGGTGAGCTGAGCAACCACTGATCAGCTGCTTCAGTTCTGCCCCACAACAGCGACACATTCAGGGAACCTGTGATTTCATCTCTCCTGCCCACCCAAAGAGAGAGTAAAAGTGCAAGACTGAGAGGGATGGCTCACTGCATGCACGAGACTAGCGAGGATGGATGGTGCAGAGTGGAGGACTCCCTTCGTTATGCCTCTCCATGGCCGGGGGGGGGGGGGTGGGCAGCTCGGGGCAGATGCTCAGCTTGCCAGTCATGCCAGGCCTTGTAGAGGCCATTTGAGTATGCACGGTGGCCATTTTGTTTTCAGTGGCCATTTAAAAAAAAGATTTTTAAAAATAGCCACTGCACATGCTCAAATGGTCCCTGAGAGGCCCTAGAGGCCAGTGGGGGGGGGGAGGAGGAACCTTTGCAAACCCCCCAGCCTTTAGGAAGCACCCCGAAGGGGCTACAGGTAAAATATATATATATATATATATATATATATATATATATATATATATATATATATATATGAGACTGTACACATATTCAGATTGGCACTATGTACAGAGAATCAGGGCTTGTGAATACTGAGCTGATGCTTAAGAGCTAGGATTGTATTCATTTGTTCTTACTTTGCTTCTTGTGATAAGTGAGTTAAATGTGATGTCTTGCTAATATGGCTATTAATGGTGAATTTGTCTTTGAATCAGTGTGAAATCCTTAATATTAAGGCCCACTGGGAGTTTCTTGCTCTCTTTCTCTCATTTTTACTGTCTTTCTGAAAGACTAGAATATATTCCAAGCAGTGACACAGTTTACTTTGCATATCCTTTAATTATTTACAGAGTATGTGGGAAAAGTCAAATTCTCCATTTATTTTTAAAACTTATGTAATGGCGATGCTACAATACATAGTAGAGAATTAGACAGGCACTTCTGTTTAGTTTCCCAAGTACACCTCCACATATTATTTGGGTATTTCATCAGCCCCAGCATACTGAAATTTGTAGTTTTCCAGCATTTTTTGGTCTGGCTAAGTCCACTGCTAAAATAGTTTTTGAAATATTAAAAGATTAACGAGCCTGACTTGTATTTTTGAGCTGATATTATGGTAAAGTTATCTCAAAGATGGGTGTCAGATGCTTGGACAGGGGGCGCAATTTCAGTGTTTGCCCTAGGCGCTATTTTCCCTAGATACGCCTCTGATTGATACTGTTGCATTATTTGGTTCTGCTGTTATTTACACCTTGTAACTGTTGACTCCTGTCTTCTGTTAATCTGATCCTGTCCTCTGTTAATATTACACATATCTTTAATGTTCTTCCGCAGCAAAGACATGGGGCCAGGAGAAAGAGAGGAAGGCAGCAAGGGGCCCATTTTAAAATCTCGTCCCCGGGCCCACTCCAACCTTCCTATGCCCTCCAGAGAATGAAGGGTTGTAACACACAAAGATCAGGCAGTGCATCTAAACTATATTAAGAATGTAATGAAGAAAGTATTTTGAGTTTTCAGCGCAACAAAGCAACACAGTCTGCTTTCCGGTTCTCCTGCTAGCTTTTTATCTGCTCTGTACCCAATCTGGGACTGGACTAAACTGTAACTAATCCAAAAACACTGCTCAAGACCTGGCCTGGATTGGGGAATGGATTAATGAGAAACACCACAAGGGCATGTCTATTTACATGCTCTAATTATGTGAACACATGCAAATATAATATTTCCTAGCATCAGCCAGCCAATGCATAACAGAACATATAACAAAGAGCTGATCCACAAGCTTACCCTGTAACTCCCACTAGTCATTTTCTCAGGTTTATTAAAACTAGTTTGTTCATGTTTTGTCCATCTTTTATTAGTTAAAATATAGGTCTAGGTATTCCATAGGAATATTTGTTATATGTTGCATGCAAATAGAGCAACATATTGCAGTTTATGAAATATGTGACAAAGTCAACTGGCAGCTGACATTTTTACATTATCAGATATGATTTCAATACCACTATCCCATTATAAACAAGAGTAATTGTGCCTGTGATTTGCCCTGTGATTTGCTAAAATCTTAAATGTAGTTCCTTGGCAGTAAGTATCACTGCAATTAACTTACTTTCAAGTAAATATTATCAAGATTTAAGTGGATCATAAGCAGATTTTGTCACATTTTAAAGTTCAAAGAACAATATTAAGTGCATCTGCTTTCAAGGGATTTAAAAAAAATTATATATATATTGTCATAAAGTATAATTCCGTAGAATTCTTAACAGCCCCATCCTATCTATGTCTATTCAAAAGCAAGTACCACTGAATTTAAATAAACCTTGTCCTTAGGTAAGCAGCCAAACAGAACATGAGATTGGCCATCTCCAGTCATGACTAGTTTTCCTTTAGTTAGCAATATTCTGAAAGAAGACTATACTGTATGGCCAATACATATACACATACAAATCAATGCTCTGCAACAACTGTAATTCTCCAATTGCTACAGAATTAGAATAAACATGCAAAAATGCAGAAAAAACAGCTAAGAAGCATAAAGCAAAAACTTACATTTTTCTTGGAGTTTTACATATATATTTGCTTCTAGACACACAGGTGGAAGCAAGTAAAATCCACATCTTCTTTCTCACCAAAACTATATTAGGTTCTATTGATACTTTCCCCACACTTTTGGAACAGGAAAGGGCCTGGGTATTTTGTTGCTTACACCTGTTGCAGGTGACCTAGAATTTCCTGGAGACGAGCCAAATCTGAGCAAAGCAACTTTACCTCCAGGGTATAGAAAACCATTAGGGAAAGTAACCAAAACAACATCAACTTCTCCTTTGCTAAATACTGAATGCTTGAGCTGCCCAGGAAAAACATGGGAGTTTCACAGATAACATAAAGCAGAAGGAGAATGTCTTCGAAGAGAACTGTAAAGTGGGTGGGGAAGAGAATGAGATTCCCTTTCTACTTTTTAAAAATAAAATTATGTCATTATTATTGCTAAGTAATCAGTGGGATAAAAACACATAATGGAAATACTGATCATTTTCAAAACCTGAAACCACTTGTTTAAACAATTTATAATAATATAATATAATTATAATATAAGACTAGAATAATAAACAATTGTCAGGTTTTAATCATCATGTACTTAGGTATAAGGACATCAGTTTGGCAGGATTAAATGTTAGAAATCTAAATAGCTTCTAAACCCACATTTTGACACAATCAGCCTACAGACTTGGTAAGCATGAAATATACATGATTTCAAATTTAACAAAGTAGGCTCCAATAATTTTTTACATCTTCTATGCTGAAATGACTTGAGTTGTAATTCTATATACATGTAGTAGGGTTAAAAAGTTTGCCTCACTGGTTAGGCTCACACGATGTTATCTGGTGGGATTTTCCCCTCTATAATGCTAATTATTAGTTTCAACTAGGTCTATTGCATTTAGTTATTACCTCCTTATAAGTGCTATCTTCTCCAAAACACATACAAGCCTTTCAGGAATATTTTCCTTTCTGCAAGGATCTCCTAAATAGTTCAATCTGCAGAAAATAGCAGCATTTTATTCTATAACTGTAGAAAGGGAGGTTTGTCTTTTACTGCTTTGCAATAAGTTAGTAGTGGATAAAGTAGTCACATTTTCATTTTGTTCCATCTTTGGTCAAAGACCATAAATAAAAATTCATTTATTCATTCATTTTGTTCCTATACCTTTGCAACCTTTGACTTCATACCCAGAAAAATAGTTTCATTTATTTTCTTCAAGTCTGACTGCTGGTCAAAGATCAGTAAGAAAAATGGGCAACCCTAGCAGAAAATTAAAGATAACTAGATAACATAGACAGTACTGTGGAAGGTTGCCCAATGGTCTGATTCAGATTGAGACAGTTTCCTAAAGAAAGATGGCAGGAAGAAGCCCCATCACCATGGGTGGAGCTATAATTGAGAGGATGGGTTCAAAGAACCCAGGGCCTGCAGCTCCTGAGAACCCACCAGCTCTACCCCTCCCTATTTTCTTCATCATCACCCTCACTCCACAAGGCTGCCTGGGAGAGGGGTGAATACAGGCCCCCATCTCCCCTTCCTACGTGCCCTGCCCATCACTGTAGACATTTGCAACAGAAGAAGCACAGCTTGATTGCCTGCTAAAGGTGGAAATTCAGCAGGTGAAAGTTTTCTAAGCAAAGATGAAAAACACTTTACTTGCTAAATGTCTGTATTTCAAATAGCTATTGAAGGCAAAGCAGATCTGTCAGGGGGGGAAAGTTGTCCACCTTACACAATCAACAGCTGGAGTCTGAGCATGGATAGCTTTCAGAAGCAGATCTCTAATATTCTCCAGGATAGTCCCACTGGAATTCAGAAAGGGATACCTAGGAGAGAAGATATATACATATATTGTAGAGGTTTTAGAGACAACACCAAAGTTAGGAAAACAACGATGACCTGTACATCAACTTTTTGTACCTCTTGTGCAATGTCAAAAGAGCTTGATTGCCCAGCCCTGCAGGATACACAAGTCAGCCCTTCATCTGAGCTAATTCATACAGAAAATAGAATACCCTCTAGGAATCACATGAAAATGCACACAAGTCACTTGGGCATCTGGTTCCCACATGACAGCATAACATCTGGAACCACTTTTAGAAAAGAGTTCACACTGAGGCCCTTTCACTTTAGTTGTGGAAAAGTGTATGGCAATCCAATACCAAATAACATATTTTGGTTAACAAAGTCCTAATTAAGCATTAATGGAGCAATGGCTGCCACTGGGGCAGGGTATAAATATTTTAAATAAACAAATAGCCCACATCTCTGCAGTAATCTAGTGTGGTATCTGGATTAATAGCAGTTTGTCAAATATGCCTATTGCATATTTAAGACCTGACATTTTAAGCTATAAAAATAGCTTTATTTATTCATCCATCCATTTATTCATTCATTCGATTATTATACCGCCCTTCTGAGCTGGCTCAGGGCGGTTTACAATTAAAAAACAGAAATCATTAAAAACAAAACCGAAATACAAATATAAACACCAATTTAAAAACATCTTTAAGAAATCATTATTTACTAAATGCAACTGAACTTTGTTCAGAGCATTTGCAATATATGCCAACTGGAGTTTGTGGAAGAATTTCTTCCACCTTCAAGTTAAGAGTTGAGAATTGCACCAGTTCCGGTGCAAAATCTTCCTTGCTATTTGATATACTTTAATGCATAGTTTGGCTGTGCTAAACAAACAAAGAAACAAAAATAGCTGAAGGCTGCAATGGATCAGAATTGGGACCATAACTTACTCGGAACCTTTAACCTTCCCCACCATGGTCCCAGGAAAAATCATGCTTCTGAGGGAAGCTTCCTGGTTGCTCCCTGCCTGAAGTTGTTATCTACATTTTTTTTAAACCCCACACATACACAGGACCAAACTATGCATTTAACACAACATGTAGCTTGGCCCTACTTTGTTTCCTGAATTCTACCCCCACCCAAATGTTCTACTTAAGGGCATTTGAATTAGGTTAAGACTACTTGACCTTTAGAACAGAGCATGCTTTCTACATTATTTCATAATGTGTACTCTGCTTTGAAGGGTTTGGTGTCAGTACTTTTGAACCAGTTTGAATCAAAATTGAAATTTGGCTTCTGCTGATGAAATAGGGTAGAGAGAGGTATAATTTTAATATGTGATTTTGGCAGCTCTCTTGTATTCCAGGATGTATACTAGTGCAAGAACACGGAGAACCATGAATTATCTCTCTCTCTATATATATAATGAATTACTTAGAAAGAAACTGACCAAGTTTTATCTGAACCATCGGGAGTGTCTGTCAATATGTTGTGTTCTTTCATGAGAAGGGAGCCTGGAGACAGCAAGTCTGGCAGCCTGAGGATCCTACACCACAAGAACAATGTCTAATAACAGAAATATGTGACATATCATTGTGCTGTGTGTTTCCCACTTTCCTTAGTCAATGAATCTGAGTGGGAATGGGAAGATGCTGAACATGTACAACCCTCATACATTTCTTTCACTAGGTCTGTTTACCAGAGAGAGATGTTAGCTGACAGAAGCCATTCATTCCTTGTAGTGTCAAGTTAGGCTCATAGGAGACAGCTGGAGGCTTGTTGCTAAGGGGCCTAGACCTGGGTTTTAGATTCTCTAGACTGAGGCTGGATTATTGATGCTGTTAATAATTTGGTGCTTCCTCTGTCAATCAAAACTAGAAGCCTGAAGCCACAGTTGTGAACTTCAGCCCAGTAAGAGGAAGGGAGATGGCTCAAGGTCAGGCTAAGTTTCCTCCTCATCCAACTACTTCAACATTGATGGCAGTTGTGCCTTTCAGAGCAGAGCTGCTGCCACCATAGCAGGAGTGAAACAAAGTGAATGCTGGAATTACTGCCCGGCATGTTGGCCTTTTACACCTCTAAGAGTTTGTCTGAAGTGCCCACAGCAATTCTGGCCCAGAATTTGCCTGGCTTTCTTTCCCCTGCAGTGGGCTTTGCTACATAAATCTCAGCTTATAACATTGATTCCCCACCTCATTGCCTTCTTGAGTTTCCAAGTCCAGACCTGAGAGGGCCCCTCTACTTGAAAGAGTTGCAGAAGGGTGAGAATTACACCAGGTGTGGCTTTTCTCATACCAGATTGCTGGGAATAGTTGCACCTGGCTGAATGTTCCCTCACTGCCATCTTTTAAAGGTACAGCATTCATGAACATTCTGTGCTCCTTTAACTTTCTGGCACATGATCCTCTCGTTTCCAAAACTACCTTGCCTGTGGAGTTCTGATGTTTTCCCCCCTAGCCTTACTGTTCCTCCTTTTATCATCATCTGACATAAAATTAAGCAGATAAAGCTGTTATGTCTGTCTGTTAGGAAAAGCTTCACCTTTCTTTATACCATGCTGCTCTTCAAAGACTTCCCCTCCCCTCAAATTGAAGGGCAAAAGAATTATAAAATCTAAATTATCTCTGTCTCAGTATGAGGAAAGTGAGTCTAACAGAGTAGTCACTCAATTCTACCATGGTCCTTAAATTGTTTTGTAAAGGCAGCTGTGTGAATGGAAGGAGACTAAACTAATCCTTCCAGGTAGAGATAGCTTGCTCAATCCTACATGCATAGCAGAAGCAGCTGCCTGATGCTAGAGTAACTCTCCTGTTCCAGAGACTGCTGAGAGAGTTTATTTTGGAGTGTTTGTTCTATGCAATGCTTGCAGGTAATACAAGATTTAAAAAAGGAAAGTTGTGAAGAAGTAAATTGTGTGGTAGTGAAAGGCAAGTGAGGGGGTAGGGTTGTCAGCTTTGACTGAAGTTATTCCTGGTGGTCTTCCCCTATATATCTTTTTTCATAACACCAAGCCATAACATTTCCAGGATTGTCTTTAAAGGGACTTGAAGAATGATGGTGATTCTTGGGGACTCTAGGCCAATCCTGTAGGATTGGTAATCCTGTAAGTGGAGTGGACCAGTGCTGTGTTTTGAGGGCACTCGATACAGTAATCTTGCTGAAGCTAAGCAGGTCTGGGTCTTGCCAGTGCCTGGGTGAAGGACCACTTGGGAGCCCCCATGTATATTGTCTTGAGTCCCATCATGGAAGAACAGTGTGATATAAATGTAATACAGAAATGTTGTGTGGCAAGAAATAAACTGTGTTTCAGTTGCATAAAATGCTAGCAAGGAAGATGGGGCTCCATTGGGGGGGAAAGGTGTGTGTGGGGTAGTGGTCAGGCTTTCCTGCTGGTGAGTCATGCCACATGCCCTGAAATTCTCTTCTGAAATAGTAATTTGATGAGGAATGGCTGAGTTTTGGAATAACTGCTGTCATAAGAAAAGTACAATTCTGAGAATGTGCATTTTTCTCACTGTTGAGCATGATAAGGACAAAATGCTCTGCATGTTCTCAGCTACTTGTCTTTTATTCAAGCAGTTATTCTAGAACTCAATCCTTCTGAGTCCAGGCATTATGCTGCAGGATGGGTAGTTCTCTTCTGTGGAGAGCTTTCCTGTGACAAGGAAAAGCTGACAAAGATGAACAGCTCTCTTTTTTGGCAGACTAACTAGAAGAGAGATGAGAGGACAAACCTGGAAGTGGTTGTGTTCCATTTGTATGTAATCATCTCATTGCAGATAGGCAAGTAATTTTTAAAAAAAGTGGTGGGATGCAGTCCTCTTCAGAGCCATGTCATGCAATCTACACTTGAACCTAATCTGTGCTTCTCCATTATACATGTGTAGGCTAAACTGCAGTTAGCCATGAAAAGGCATTCTGAATGTGCTCTGATGCATAGCCTTCTATTACATTTGTTTTATAAATGTAAATTGTTGTGCACAGCCCAGAGCCCTTGGATAGGGTGGTATAGAAGTGTAATAAAAGGCATTGGGGTGGGGGGGAATGAGGCAACACTAATTTGAAGTTGTGATGTTTCCTTCAAGACCCAGCATTTCCAGGCCTCCCAATGATGGCACCAGGAAAATAATACTGGAGGTGGGGGCAGAGAATGGGCAAAGTGTATTTCTGAGGAGGGAGATAACGTTGTCCCACATATTTCAGAAACAAACAAACAAAAATAGGGTAATGCCCCCATCTGAAATATAAGTGGAAGTGGGTCCATGGCACATGCATGTCTGTGAAAAACACACATATTCATATATATATATATATATATATATATATATATATATATATATAAAATAGATAGATAAAGAAAAGCAATCTGAATATGTGAAAAGTGTCTTTCCTTCAAATATATCATAGGGGCCCAGGAAGGAACAGCAGTGGGCAAACTATTTGTCTGGATGTGTGCTTGACCCCCAGTGCCATCTGTGATCCTGCCCCCAATAGGATCCTTAACTAAAACGTGTAAATTTTCTACAGCAATTAGCAAGTGATAATATTTCACTCCATGTCATTAAAAGCTTCACTTATTGATGTTCACACATCAAACATCTGGTAAAGGCACAGGAGGAAGTGAGGTTCCCCCCCACCCCACCAATGGACAATCCTATCTGGCATTTTCTTCCTATCTTGTCAGTCCCACTTTCTTCAGCTATACTGTCATACTATTGTCATCTTTCACTACCCAACCCTGTTGTGTCTTCCCTCCCTCAGTTTATTTTCTATCCTCAGACTTCAAATTCCTGGTCTACTGAACTATGGATAATTGGTTAAAGAGGCACACATTAAAGTGGTGGCTCTCTTATATTTAATAATAAATATATATTTAGTAAGGGAATAGCAATTATCCCTATTCAGCAGAGTGTCCATCTCAGTACCACTGAGATGGCTGTTGGCTATGAGATGTCAGTGGCTGTTGCTGGTCATTTCCTTGGGTTTCTTATTGGCAAAACAAAACAAGGGAGCCCCTTGGACAAGGAACTATCTTCTAATTCTTCTTACTATGTATGAACATTTAAGAACTTTGAAAAGTGGTATATAAATATTAATATCAATATTATAGTGTACTGTACTACTAACCCAGTTCCCCAAGATCTTGGTTACCTGTCAGTTATGTACTTACAATGGCTGACATCCTCACTAATAGTGCAGAGGCACTGTGTGCAAAGTGTTTCAGTAATCCAGAGCCCACTGGGTGAAAATGGGAAAAGGGGTGTTGGGAAGTTTTCCCCAATCTCCTTCTCCTGGAAGCTCTCTAACATATGAAAATATGTCCTTGATGGTTGTGTAGCCCTCAGGGACATATTTATAAGTGTTAGAGAGTGTTTCTAGGGGAAGGAGAGAATGACACAAATTATCCTTCCCTGGTTTACACAGCTGGACTCTGGATTACTAAACCCTGCAAGGTGCTTTGCACACAAAACCATTAGTGAGGATGTTGGCCAATATGTATACATTTCCTTTCAACAAGAATAGGCTCAAAGCAGTTCACATAAATTTAAAACCAATAGTAAAATATGACATTCGAATGTCAGAATCAGAGTTTACATCTATGAACAGTAAGATTCACTGGCTCCGATAAGCTTTTCTCATTCAGCCTACCTGATAGCCAACCCATCTAAGGTGCATAGAGGATGTTGGATTTAATTCATAGAGTAAATTGCCTTTGATAAGAATATCGAATTTTAAAATATTGATATTCTTCTCCAACAACCAGAGTGGTTTACAAACACAAGTTTAAAACTATAATAAAAAAGCAATATGCTTATGTGAGTAGTCTACTCATGTGAGCAGTCTAACACCAGAGAAACTTACTTATGGAAGACAATGAGGATGTTGAAATCTCTCGTCACAGAAGATTTCACAGCCATCCTTTCTTTGGTTAGTAATGTTCTTTATAATTCACTGCTCATGCAAGTAGATCACATCCATGAATTGATATTCACACACATCACAGCCAGTTCATATATTATGAACAGTCACTCAGGTCTAGAGTAAGCTCTACTTACATTACTTTTGAGTACATATGTTTAGGATTATATATAGAGCAGGTCCATGAAAAGGTGAATGTTTGAATGAGAATATTGCTGTGATTGTAATATTGAATGGATATTCAAAGCAGTTATAGTAACATAAAATAACATAGTTATTTTAACATTGTTATGCCGCCAAAGGATCCAAGGCCCAGACCATCATGGTGCCATAGGGACCATGATATTTCTTAACCATTTTTTTAAAAGGTACCTTCTGGTCCCGGGCTGCTGCATCAGGTAAAGGTAAAGTGTGCTGTCAAATTGATTTCGACTCCTGGCACCCACAGAACCCTGTGGTTGTCTTTAGTAGAATACAGGAGGGGTTTACCACTGCCTCCTCCTGCGCAGTATGAGATGATGCCTTTCAGCATCTTCCTATATCGCTGCTGCCCGATATAGTACCAGCAGGAAAACAAACCATAAATCTTCTGCATGTTAGTCAAGCATTTCCCTGAGGCACCACATACTAATCCTTTAATCAACTGATTTCCAAGGTGGCTTACAACAGATTAAAAGAATGCAAGAATAAAGTACTCATCTCTTAGCAGAGCCTGGCATGGTATGATGCTAAAACCTTTCTCCAGCATTCTGGTGCTCCTTCTACCACTGCTACTGTGCTTACTAGGCCTGTGCTTTAGTAATAATAATTAATAATAAAATAAAATAAAATAATTATTTCATTTTTATATTAAAAATAAAATATTTAATAATTAAACATTACAGAAATAACAGAACAAAGGCTAGCAGACCAGAGAAGATTCATAATAAGAAATAAAGTATTCACAGAAATTGATCTGGAAGAACTGCAAAGAGCAACACAGGCTCAAGATATGCAAGAAGAATTACTACCAACTGAAGAAGTTGCTCAGGTGCAGGTGGAGGAGGTGTTGGAAACAGTGGATGCCACTGTTGCTAAACTGTTTCAAAATCAAAACCAGGCAAACTCCCCTTTGCCTCAACCTCAAAAACCCAAATGCCGTTTAACAGAAAAGCAACAACAACTAAAGCAAAAAATAACTGAGCACATGAACCAAACAACCACCAGGGTTCGACTTCCAGTTCAAAAAACAGTTGCCAAAAAACAACTTGCTCAGGCATTAAAAGAGGTCAATGTTGCACTTACAGAAATAACAACCAATAATTTGCAAGAAACAAACCAACTAATGTTCAGTGCAGCAACAATAACAACACAAGAGCTTGGATATAAGATCAGTGGACATGTAAAAAAAGAAAGTAGTATATCACCTAAATGGAAGATTAGATTAGAAAATAAAATCTCCAGGCTTAGATCAGATGCTAGTAAACTGAAAGATATGAAAGTCAAGAAGCTGAAGAATGAAAACACCAAACAGTATCTGATCCAAAAATACCACCTAGATTCAAGGAAAATTAGAGGTCCTGGAAAAAAGCAGCAAATAACAGCAGTGTCAAAGAAGATTAGCAGATACAAAGCCAGAATTACACAACACAGGCAGAATCT
Source organism: Hemicordylus capensis (assembly GCF_027244095.1). Lineage (NCBI taxonomy): Eukaryota > Metazoa > Chordata > Lepidosauria > Squamata > Cordylidae > Hemicordylus > Hemicordylus capensis. The sequence continues at coordinate 384,829,634 of NC_069657.1, read as the reverse complement.
CCAATTCCAGTCGAATCAGAGACGTTTCTACCAAAGCATAGAAGGAGAAACTGCAAGAAACATAGAAACACCAAATCAAGAAGAAACAATGCAATTCTGGGGGAAATTATGGGACAATCCAATAGATTATAATAAAAAAGCAGGCTGGGTGAAAGAGGTCGGAAAATGTAACCAACAAATCCAAGATCTAATAATAACACCAGAATTAATAAGTGAACAAGCAATGAAAATTAAAAATTGGACTGCACCAGGTGACGATGAACTGCATGGCTTTTGGCTTAAACACCTAACAAGCCTTCATAAACAACTATCAAAACAGTTCAATCACATTTTGCAAGGAGGTGTTATTGAACAATGGCTAACAACTGGGAAAACTCATCTCATCATGAAAGACCCAGCAAAAGGTGCCGTTCCAAGTAATTATAGACCGATAACCTGCCTGCCAACTATGTTCAAATTATTAACTGGAATAATAGCAGATGAAGTGATGCAAAACTTATTAACTAGCAAACAGCTTCCAGTTGAACAGAAAGGAAATTGTCTGAACACCAGAGGCACAAAAGACCAGCTGCTGATTGACAAAATGATTTTAGAAAATTGCAAGAAAGAAAAACAAATCTAAGTGTTGCATGGATTGACTACAAGAAAGCCTTGGATTCATTGCCTCACACATGGATACTAAAATGTTTAGAAACAACTGGTGTCAGCAAAAACATTCAGATATTTATTAAAAAAGCAATGATATAGCAATGGAGTTTGGACTAGACAAGTGTGCTGCATTAATAATGAAAAGAGGAAAAATAACAAAAACAGAAGGAATAGAACTGCCCAATGGAAGCAAGATCAAGAACCTGGAAGAGAAAGAATGTTACAAATACTTGGGCATTCTCCAGGCTGATAACATCACACACACTGAAGTTAAAAGAAAAATTGGAAGTGAATACATCAGGAGAGTTAAAAAAATCCTCAAGTCCAAACTCAATGGCGGGAACACTATACAAGCCATAAACACCTGGGCTATACCTGTTATCAGATACACTGCAGGAATAATAGACTGGACCCAGGCAGAGCTAGAGACGTTAAATCGCAAGACCAGGAAAATAATGACCATCAATCATGCTCTGCACCCCCACAGTGATGTAGATAGGCTATACCTCCCTCGCAGCATAGGTGGAAGAGGAATGCTGCAAGTCCATCAAACAGTAGAGGAGGAGAAAAGAGGCCTTGAAGAATATATCAAGGACAGTGAAGAAGATGCACTTAAAATGGTCAATAACGAGAAACTATTCAACACCAATGAAAGAAAGCAGGCCTACAAGAAAGAACAAGTCAAGAACCAAGCAGGAAAATGGAAAAATAAGCCCCTGCATGGTCAATATTTGCACAATATAAGTGGAAAATCAGACATCACCAAGACCTGGCAATGGCTTAAGAATGGCAACTTGAAGAAAGAAACTGAGGGTTTCATACTGGCTGCACAAGAACAGGCACTAAGAACAAATGCATTAAGAGCAAAAGTCAAAAAATCCACAACAAACAGCAAGTGCCGCCTTTGTAAAGAAGCAGATGAAACAGTGGACCACCTAATCAGCTGTTGTAAAAAGATCGCACAGACTGACTACAAACAAAGGCATGACAAGGTAGCAGGGATGATACACTGGAACATCTGCAAAAAATACAAGCTACCTGTAGCCAAGAATTGGTGGGACCATAAAATTGAAAAAGTTGAAGAAAATGAAGATGTAAAAATATTATGGGACTTCCGACTACAAACAGACAAATATCTGCCACACAATACACCAGATATAACTGTAGTTGAGAAGAAAGAAAAACAAGTTAAAATAATCGACATAGCAATACCAGGGGATAGCAGAATGGAAGAAAAAGAAATAGAAAAAATCACCAAATACAAAGATCTACAAATTGAAATTGAAAGGCTGTGGCAAAAGAAGACCAAAATAATCCCAGTGGTAATTGTTGCCCTAGGTACAATTCTAAAAGACCTTGAAGAGCACCTCAACCCCATAGGGGCCACAGAAATCACCATCAGCCAATTACAAACTTTACTGGGAACAGCCTATATTTTGCAACAATATCTATAATAACAGCAACAACATTGATAATAAAATTCAGCCATCCCATGTCCTTGGGAAGGACTCGATGTCTGGATAAAACAAACCAGTCAATAACACCTGTCTGACTGTGTAAACAAGAAATAATAATAATAATAATAATTTTATTTCTATACTGCCCTTCCAAAAATGGCTCAGGGCGGTTTACACAGAGAAATAACAAACAAATAAGATAGAACCCTGTCCCCAAAGGGCTCACATTCTAAAAAGAAACATAAGCTAGACACCAGCAACAGTCACTGGTGGTACCGTGGTGGGGGTGGATAGGGCTGGTTACTCTCCCCCTTCTAAATAAAGAGAATCACCACGGTAAAAGGTGCCTCTTTGCCCAGTTAGCAGGGGTATTAGTAGCACTGAAGTGGGCCTATTGCTTTGATACCACTCGCAGTTTGGTCATCTCCACATATACAAGGCAAACTTAATTAATCATGGAGCCAGCACCCGTGGTTTCACGTATCTGCGGTTGGGTAATTGCCACCTGACCCTGGTATATGCGTGAAAAACTGGCAACCAAAAGGGTTAAGAATTGCATGTCTGTGTGTTGGAGGTGGGTAGAAATGACCTCGAGGTTATTTCTATCTGCCATTTTAAGTAATGGAGCCATTTTCTGGCTCATGTTTGTAAAATAACAAAAAGAAAACCCACCTCAATTATTCATGGATGTGTGTGTGTGTGTGTGTGTGTGTGTGTGTGTGTGTGTGTGTGTGTGTGTTTAAATTTCAGCATTTGCAGGGTATTGCTGGACAGCTTGGACACAGAGTATGGCAGGGCATCCCTATCTTCTCCCCACGTTCTTTTTGATCTTTTTTTGTCGTTTTTCACAGGCTAGAGAACCTAACCCCCCAATTCCTATTGCCCTAATGCCCTGTTATCTGCAGTTTCGTTATCTGTGCCACCCCCACAACGGAACCCCCACAGATAATGGGATTCATGTGGTATGTGGAGAGCCCCATTCCGCTCCAGAAATGGCTGGGATGGGCCATGGCAGGAGGTGTGCACAAGGAGCCCTGGAAGGGTTGACCTCCGCATGGTATCAAGCAGCTACATCTGGTTTGATGGCACAGAATATTTAACTCTGGCAGCACTAAAACACAGAGCTTGTAACAAGTTCAGGGAAAATAATCTCCCCCACACAGGAAGTGAGACAGGATCACTGGATGTAACTGTCACTAGAGGATGAGTTTGCTCATCACCCAGGACAGATGCATCCAGATGGTCCATCTGAAAAGGTTAGGAAATCTGTTAGGAAAATGAGACTCTTCTTAGGGACATAGGAAGCTGCCATATACTGAGTCAGACCATAGGTCCATCTAGCTCAGTATTGTCTACACAGACTGGAAGCAGCTTCTTCAAGATTGCAGGCAGGAATCTCTCTGAGCCCTATCTTGGAGATGCCAAGGAGGGAACTTGGAACCTTCTGCTCTTTACAGAACAGCTCCATCCCCTAAGGGAATATCTTACAGTGCTCACATATAAAGTCTCCCATTCGTATGCAACCAGGGGAGACCCTGCTTAGCTAAGGGGACAAGTCATGTTTGCTACCACAAGACCAGCTCTCCTCTCCATCTGTTGAAGATGGAATTCTGGTTCATAAACCTTTTGCACCAACTATCCTAATGATCACTAGGGTCACTGGGAGTAGAGATAGTGAGTAAGGGTCTCCCTAGCTGTTCTACCTGTCTCTACTCTGTGACCCCTGATTGGACTCCTCAGGTATTTCTTGTGAGAATCAGATTCCCTTTCTTTCCTCTTAGAGAGCAGATGGAAACATTTTTCTCACTCCTAATTCTATAGATTAGGGTTAGGTCTTTCCTATCCAAAGTGTACTTCACCAATAAAGACTTAGTATTTATTTCTACAAGAATCTCTATGTGTCTTATCGAAATAGCTGCAACAACTAAACTCTGCATTCTACTCTGTAACGAGTGGGTAGCTTCTTTAGTGCTCTGCTAATTATTCAGGATTAAAAATTACAACCCCCAACAAATATTACACCTGCACTGAGTGGCAGGGGTGGGCAAACTTTGCCTTCCAGTTGTTGAACTGCAATAAAATTGTGGTTGGGAATAATGGGAATTGTAGTTCAACTACAACTAGAGGGCAAAGTTTGCTGGGAGAGCTGTACAGAGCATAGACATGGTGCACTAACAACAAAGTTAGTTGTTCTTTCAAAGCTCTTTTGAAATTGTGCTTCATGCAGACAGTATTGTGGTCTCCAGAATGATGTTGACTATCCTCTTTATGTGGGTATTCCCCCCGCCGCTCCCATCATTTAAAAGATGTATAGTCTTCCCTGTAATGCAAAGATCCAGCTTTGAGAGCTGTCTCACGCACGAGATGTCTGTCACCAGGCTGTTTAAATGCCTGCAGTATATCTACTTCTTACATTTTTGGAATCAGGACTCTTCTAATAGTATTATTATGAAACAGTAATATGTTAGGTTTTCTAAGAGTAGAATCAATGTCATCTATACTCCATGTCCATCTCTCTTCTTTAGATCCCACTTTGGAACACAGGAGCAAACAAATTCTTTATTTATAAACTTGCCTGTCAGAAATGATAGGCAAGGAGTATGTCTGAGTACTTTTCAGACAATCTGTGTCCTTGGTTGGTCTACCTTATAGTAAGGGGCCATCAGCAATAGTGGCTTCTCCTTGCTCCTAGCCTGACTCTGCCCTGCAGAATCCTCATTGTACAGCTCTTTCTGTATTCATGATGATGTGAGGGCAATGTGCTGATTAAATAAATGTAGGCAGTAATGTCAGAGGTGCTTGAATTTTGCAGATTTTGGGCATTTGCATTTAATTTGTAATCATGCACAACAGAGTCTGTGAGGTGTGCTTTTAACACCCGAGATCCTGTGTTGGTGATGACAGTTGTTGGTTTGATGTGTCATGATTCCCCCTTCCCCATTGTATCTTTACTATGTCTTAGAGCAATTGCTTAGATAGCCAGCAGATGTCACTGGTTGATGTGAGCATTATGAAAAAGGAGATAGGGACCTGAAATATAGAAGAGTAGAACATTGCTGGCTGCTTGCCAGCAATTTCTAATGTCTAATTTCTAACTTTCTAATGTGGTGGGTCCCTGAAGTGCTGGAGTTCTCAAACATAGGTGCCCAAATATTGCTGAACTAGAACACCCATCATCCCCAACCATAATGGCCAAAAGTAAACTTATTGGCCTTGTTCTTTGCTATATTCACAAATAAAATCTTACCTGTTTTCATTCTTATCGGCCTTGCAAATTGAATATGAGCAATTGTTGTTGGTCTCCTGCTTGGAATTACTGAAGAAGTGCATTGTGGGATATTTTATGATTAATTGCCTAGAATGTTTTCGATAATATTGATTCAAAATTGTAGAGGAAGTTTCTTTCACTGGCTGACATCCAGAGCAGGGAAAATGTTGCTCTGACACTGAACAGCCTGTGTTCCCTATTGAATATGTTGCAGTGACAGTGGTTGGCATTCAGAGCAAGAAAGCACCAGTGCAGCAAGAGAACAGCCTAGCAGAACTTCCAAACTAATTTTTGTTGGCCTCCGCTTCTCCAGGAAGCTCTATTTGTGCCACCTGAAAATATGTCTCCTAGGACTGTGCAGTCCTTGGGGACATATTTTCAGGAGGCACAGTGGGCTTCCTGGGGAAGGGGGGGCATAAACAGTTGCTGCTTCCCTAATACACCAGTGCACTTTAGTTGGGAAGTTCTGTTAGGCTGTTCTCGCACTGCACTGGTGCTTCCTTGCTCTGAATGTCAACCACTGTCACTGTAACATATTGAACATGGGCAAGCAAGGTAGGATCATCCTTTCCAATGTCAGAGCAAAGTTTCCATAGTTGCCATCATTTACACCTATATAAGGCTGTCAATTATCCTGTTCGCAGGCTTTCCAGCTTGGGGGAAATTGAATGCAGAAGAGATGCTATTAAACTGTAAACAGTTTTCTTCTAGCTGTTTATTTTGAAAACAGAAAACACATATTTGGTTCTCATTCTTTTGTGCTTTAAACATTTAAATCCATAATATACCATGTATATGTGACATATACTTAATTTCTGTGATGGATACTTTATTTACGGCCAATGGCCAAAACATTTCTGTGTTTAACTTAATTTCTGTGTTTAACTTAAATCTGATTAATAGATACTAAATACCTGAGAGCTGAAACTACTTTTATGAGTCAGCAGCTTTATTAATGACTAGTATTTTTAAGCCTGTTAAAATAACGGGCGCTAGTACCTTCCCCCCCGTTTCTTCCTTCTCCCTCTCTCTCGCCCTCCTTTCCTTCCTTCTTCCCCCCCTTTTCTCTCTCTCTCTTTCATTCCTTCCTCTTCTCTCCCTCTCCCTCTCTTTCCTTTCCTTCCTTTCTTCCCCCTCTTCTCCTTCCCTTCTTTCTTTTTTCTTTTTCTTTCCCTCTTTCCTTCCTTTCTTCTCTCTCTCTCCATTCCTTCCTTCTCCCTCCCTCTCGCTCTCCTTTCCTTCCTTTTTTCTTTCTCTCTCTCTTTCATTCCTTCCTCTTCTCTCCCTCTCTCTCCATTCCTTCCTTTCTTCCACCTCTTCTCACTCCCTTCTTTCTGTTTCTTTCTCTTTTCCTCTTATCTTCCTTTAACGGGCTTGCTCTTTGGGGCTGGCTGCTCCTCCCTCCCTTCCGTCTTTCTTTTATCCTTCTCCCTCACTCCTTTCTCCTTTTTCTTTCTCCTTCCTTCCTTCCTTACTTCTCTCTTTCTTTCTTTCCCTCCCTCCCTCCCTCCTTCTTTCTTTTGTCCTTTTCCCTCCCTTCTCTCTCCTTCCTTCTTTCCATCTTTCTATTGTCCTGTCTCCCTCACTCACTCCTTCATTTCTCTCTCCCTCTCTCCCTCTCTCTCTCTCTCTCTCTCTCTGCCTTCCTCCTTGATGAAGAAAACATGCTAATTGGTAGCTTGATAATATAAACTATGTTTGTTGGCATACATTATGGGGTTGCTATCTTTTAGCAGCATTAAACAGCTGTAGGTTGGGGGGGGAGAAGTCTGAATCAGGACCATGGCAAAAGCAAAGCGTAAAGCCTCCTCCCCCATTCTGTGATCCCGATAGCGGGATAGTGGCCAACTGGGGAACCGGGGAAGCCCGCAGTGGGGGAAAGAAGGAAACCACACATTCCCCTTGGTGTTCCCCACCAGCGCTGGGTGTTGGGGGGCATGCCCCCTCTGGTCCTGATGGGAATCGGCAGCTATCCTGGTGAGTGGCCAGTGACACCCGCTATCCTCCATGGACGTGTCTCCTTCTGTGGGGCTGTTAGGGAAAGGCCCCAGAGACTGGAGACTTTGCTTTCATCAATTTCCCCCCCCCCTCACTTGAGCAGCAGGGAGCGCAGAAGACACCAGCAACGCTCTCCTCCGTCTTTACCTGCCCTAAAGTTTCACTCCAAGTAGCCGTTGAGTTCTCTCTTGATCAAGCAAAAGAATAAAGAAAAGCAAAAGGAAATGCTCACCCGCCTGCCTCCGAGGGTGGGGGGTAAGGGAGGGAGGGGGCGGGGGAAGGAGGGGAGTCACTGGGGAGCCTTCGCGGCTGCTCTCTCAGACACGCCACCTGATTTTTTACCCCCCACCTGATTAACGGCCAAAACGCACGCCTGCCCTCCCAGCTGGCTGATTCCTCCTCTGCGACCCCCCCCCACATGATTAAGGGCCAAATCGGCCCATGTAAATGCCGCCGCCGCCATGCTGGGCGATGAAAGCCCTTAATTTGAGAGGGAGAGAGGAGCTCGCAAGCAGAGCTCTTCCCTCTGCAAAGCCTCTTCCCGATCTGGCGCTTTGGGCTCAAAGGACGCCTATTGCGTCCTTTGTGTCCATAGTGCCAGTTCAGGCAGAGCCTTTGCAAAGAGAGGAGCTCTGTTTGCGAGCTCCTCTCTCCCTCTCAAATTAAGGACTTTCATCGCCCGACTGACGTGGGCTGGGGTAAGGAGGACTCGGCAGTTGGGAAGGAGGGAGGGTGGGCAGTGGTTGTGGCGGCCGCGGCAGCGGCAGCAATTTTTTACATGTTTTTTACGGCCTCCGCTCTGCCCCCGGTCTCGGTCTCCATCTCCCTGGCCCGGTCTCCGTCTCCTCTGGCTGAGGCGGCGGCTCTGCCGCCGCCTCGGCCAATTTCTCCCGCCACCTCTTCCCCGGCTTCACGGTGGCCGCTTCTGGCCAGGCGAAGCAACCAACATGGCTGCCTGGTGCTGGCGGTCGTGTCTCCCTTGGTCTGTTCTGGGCATGCGCTCTGCGCATGCCCAGAACAGCCCAGGGAGGCACGGACACACGGACACAGCCCAGAGAGGCACGGACACACGCCTTGGTGTCCATGGATGGACACCAAGGCTTTTATTAGAGAGGATTCCACAGGCCCAACACTATTGCAGCAATATCTTTGTACTACATTGTTTCCATTTGATCATAAATTTAAAATGGAAAGTCAACATCCTTTCCTAGAAATTATATACCTAGAGATCTCACTGAATTCAGTTTTATTAGCAATGCTATGGATTGTTGCATGTACAGAAGCCTCTGATGCTGGTGTGGCACAACTATTATCACCCTGAAAGACCATTAACCACACTGCACTACTCACACAGAAAACATCTGAGCACAGACCACACAGCCTGTTCCAAAGAAACAAGCTACCTCTTCAACTGCAATGACTGAGGCTTGTCATTGAGAGAGGTTCTGTGCAGCCAATACCACAAGCAGGGTGAAGGGCAGCACAAGAGTATGTAAATGTGGGCAACAGGGAAATGTCAAGGCAAAGGCAGGAAACAAAGGCTGAGGGCTTCCAGCTATGCACATAGTGTTCTTTCTTGCATAGACAGAAGTTGCAGGCTGGATGCAGAAATTATATGTGGGTCAAGGAGAGAACAAAGGGCTAATGAGGTAGTTAAGTCCAGGAAATATACACTTCATAAGAGTGAGCTGGTAGCTAAGGAAACCATCTTCAGCCAGGTCCCAGAAAGATGTTCCCAAAGGAAGGAATTCCAAAGTTATTGGGTTCATCATCCCAGGAATACCATTACCTAGATAACGAGAGAGACTTTAAATGCAACATTACACAATCTATATTCAAAAGGAGGGGGGGGGAGTCAAATCCAATGTATATTTACTCAGAAGTCATAAACTTCCCCACATTTCAGGCCTGTCACCAAACTGACCTGCAAACAAGTTTAGCAAACATTCCTTTGAACAATACTTTCATTCACAGTGTCAGGAATATTAATAAGACACATACCAGCTCTAGCAGCTGTTTCTGTGTTAACTTTTCTTCTGCATTAGAGCTACCGTCTTACTACAAGGTTCCCACATAAGTATGGGCTTTTGCTCCCTCCCTTGCTTTCCAGGGTGCAGATCTTCAAAGAAGCCCCCTAATTATTTATTATTTATTATTATTTATTCGATTTCTAAAATGGCTCAGAGTGGTTTACACAGATACATAACAAATAAATAAGATGGAAACCTGTCCCCAAAGGGCTCACAATCTACAAAGAAACATAAGATAGATACCAGCAACAGTCAATGGAGGTACTGTGCTGGGGGTGGATAGGGCCACCCCGCTTAATTGGATAATTAAGCAACAGAGATGTTACTCTGCTTTTCATTAAGGGGGCTTATTTGGAGTTTTCCCTGTGGACAACTAAAGATGGGAGGAGGAATGCAACTTCCTGTGGAGGACCTACTTACTCCAAATTGGACCGGCTTTTGTTCTCTTCCAGTTTTCGAGGGTGCAGCGCTTAAAAGGCTTTTTTGCAGATAAAATCTCTCAGATTCAGGCCGAGCTGGATTCCACTGCTACTGCAGTCTGCTGTAGGGGTGTCTAGCAACTCCTATTATGGGATTAGATTGGATCATTTTTGGTTTGTGACTCCTGAGGAAGTGGACAAACTGCTTCGGACTGTGCATCCTACAACCTGTTCTCTTGATCCTTGTCCAACGGCTTATCTGATCTGGTAGTTATATTATCAGAGAGTGTCTGGTAAATATTATAAATGATTCTCTGAGGGAGGCAGGATGCTTCCTTGTCTTAAGGAGGCTATTATTAGACCACTTTGGAAGAAACCCACATTGGATCCCTCAGAGTTAACTAATTACAGACCTGTTTCCAAATTTCCATAGTTGGGCAAGGTGATTGAACGGGTGGTGGCCTCTAGACACAGATTATCTAGACCCATTTCAAACTGGCTTCCGTGTGGACTATGGGGTTGAGACTGCCATGGTCGGCCTGTTGGATGTTCTCCAACTGGCTAACGACAGAGGGAGTGTGACTCTGCTGATCCTTTTGGATCTATCTGCGGCTTTTGATACCATCTACCATGGTATCCTTCTGGACCGCTTGAGGGAGGTGGGATTGGGCACTGTTATATAACTTGCTAACTTGGCAAAGAGGCACCTTTTACCGTGGTGATTCTCTTTATTTAGCAGGGGGAGAGTAACTGGCCCCATCCACCCCCAGCACAGTACCTCCAGTTACTGTTGCTGGGGTCTATCTGATGTTGCTTTTTAGATTGTGAGCCCTTTGGGGACAGGGATCCATTCTATCTATCTATCTATCTATCTATCTATCTATCTATCTATCTATCTATCTATCTATCTATCTATTTATCTATCTAATGTTTCAGTGAAATGAACATGTAATGGCAATCACAACATTCAGCAGTCTCCATCTAGTGATTGAAATAAAGTATATGCCTTGGACTGTGTATTTCTCTTTTTGGATCCTGGTGAATGATGTACTTGTATTTGTATGAAACCTGCATTGGACTATCTCAAATGATCTTATGCTGCCATCTAGTGTCCGTGCTTTACTATTGTGAAACATACATTTGTAGGTAGCCATGCTGGTCTATTAAAATAAAAATCCACACTCAAAAGCAGTGGGATACTTTTACTAGAACCACACGAAGTGCCACTACGTCTGTCTGTCTGTCTATTAATTATTTTACTACATTTTCATACCGCCTTTCTGCCTTGACAAAGGCACCCAAAGCGGTTTACAATATTAAAAGAAGCAAATAACAGATTAATAAAACGTTATCTCAGGCTGTTGGTCTTTTCAGGAGTTGAGGACAAGAGCTCCCTGGCCTGGGTGCATCTTTTTTGATAAATGTGATAAACTGAGGTTTTTTTTAGTTTTGCACAGTCTAGAGATTTTCATCAGGCTAGATGGTAAACAAACAGATGGAGAGGGGGACATACTGAAAGTGCTTCAAGGATTTGCAGTTTGTAGAATCTAAATATGAAATTTAAACGGTTTCATGCATATTTGGATCAGCTTATAAATGAGATGGTTTAAATATACACCAAGGGCTCCTGGGATAGGAAGTAAGAAGTGGCAATACCCACATATTTTGGAAATATAACATCTAGAAGAACTGAAACTCACAGCTTCCTTTGAAGGAAGAGAACAGCAGAAAACAGTAAAGCATGGACTTCATGTTGGCAAAGTTGAAAATATATTTTAGGTAGGGATGTACAAACAGGTTCAATGTTGAATGTGTTTGAAGTCGAACTGAACTACCCCCGTTCGCTCCGCCACCGGACTGAAACTCACCCACCCTGTGGGGGTCCATGAAGTTTTTTAAAAATGTAATTCTTTTTACACTTATCCCCTCCCGGGGGAGTTGTCCGAGGTGATGTGTGTGGGGGGTGAGTTTCCACGGATGTTTCCCCCTGGAAAATGAAAAAAATGCTGGAAAACTACAAATTTCAGTATGCTGGGGCTCATGAAATACCCAAATACTATGTGGAGGTGTACTTGGAAAACTTAACAGAAGTGCCTGTCTAATTCTCTACTATGCATTATAGGATCACTATTACGTAAGTTTTAAAAATAAATGGAAAATTTGGCTTTTCCCAGCTACTCTGAAAATAATTAAAGGATATGCAGAGTAAACTGTGTCACTGCTTGGAATATATTCTAGTCTTTCAGAAAGACCGTTAAAATGAGAGAAAGAGAGCAAGAAACTCCCAGTGGGCCTTAATATTAAGGATTTCACACTGATTCAAAGAGAAACTCACCATTAATAGCCATATTATTAAGACAACACATTTAACTCACTTATCACAAGATGCAAAGTAAGAGCAAATGAATACAATCCTAGCTCATAAGCTTCAGCTCAGTATTCACAAGCCCTGATTCTCTGTACATAGTTCCAAACTAAATATGTGTACAGTGAATTATATTATATTATTTTTATTTTTAACTGTAGCCCCTTCGGGGTGCTTCCTAAAGGCTGGGGGGGGGGTCTGCAAAGATTCCCCCTCCCTGCGCTGGCCTCTAGGGCCTTGCAGGGACCATTTGAGCATGTGTCGTGGCCATTGTTTAAAATGTTGGGGTTTTTTAATGGCTGCTAAAAACAGAGGCCATTTGAGCATGTGCAGTGGCCATTTTGTTTTCGGTGACCATTTTTAATTTTTTTAAAATTTTATAGAATGGTGCCCCCCCTTCAAGTTGTGCCCGGGGCACGTGCCCTGCCTGCCCTACCCTAGATATGCCCCTGGAGGGACAGATTCACTTTTACTGTGTTTCTGCAGTGTTTTTCAAGGCAGGGTGGCAAAATGCATTGCAATGCAAAACACCCTATTGTTCCCCATGGTATCTCCTAGGGACACCGAAGTGCGTTGTGTGGTAGGGCATGTCCTTTTCTCTCTCTCCACATGGGAGTGGAATGATTGTCCAAGATGGGGGTTTGGATTCAGAACTTTTTGTAAAGTGCTGCCTTGAAAAAAGTCAGATTTCACAATTTTAGCTATTTTTTTAAAAAGAAAGAAATAAAAAATCAGGGGGTTGACCCATAGCTTGAAGAACATCACACATATCCTGCCAAGGTGGACTTCATGTGTGCCAGATTTTTCAAAATGGCATGTCATCCATTCAGGATATAAAGCAGGTGGGGGCAAAAGCAACCGGTGATACTTGGTGATTTTTTTAACCTACTTTCCAGTAGGCTTATGAAATCGCACAGCATTCTCTCTGTGTGTGTGTGTCCGTGTGTGTGTGTCCATATGTGTGTGTGTCCGTGTGTGTGTTCCCCCTATCAATTTCGCAATGCCTAGACCAATATGAACCAAATTGGGTACAGTTGTAGGGACACATAGGGACACCTCAATGGCTTAGTTTTGTGATGATGTCATCCACACCGATTCAAGATGGCAGACGTAAATTTTTGAGGTTCAAGTGGGCTAACTTGTGAACCGCTTAACCAATTTGAACAAAAATTGCTGCAGCGGTAGGGACACATAGGGACACCTCGATGGCATAGTTTGTGATGATGTCATCCACCCAATTCAAGCTGGCAGACACATAAACCTTTGAGGTGCAAGTGGACTTAACCGCTTATGTAAACTGCCCTGAGCCATTTTTGGAAGGACAGTATATAAACCAAATAAATAAATAATCAATTTGAACCAAATTTGATACAGCTGTAGGGATACATAGGAGCACTTCAATGGAGTAGTTTGTGATGATGTCATCCACCCAAATCCAAAATGGTGGTCACGTGAATGTCTGAGGCTCAAGCCAGCTAATTTGTGGACTGTCTAACCCATTTAAACCAAATTGGTACAGTTGCAGTGAGTGACACACAGGGGCAAGTCAATGGCATAGCTTGTGATGATGTTATTCAACCCAGTTCAAGATGGCTCACATGTAAACTTTTGAGGCGCAAGTGCACTAACTTGTGGACAGTCTAACCAATTTGAACCAAATTTGCTACAGCTGTGTGGATATGTAGGGATGCCCCAATGGTGTAGTTTGTGATGTCATCCACCCTGATCCAAGATAGTGGATGTGTGAACTTTTGAGGTGCAAGTGCACTAACTTGAGGACTGTCTTACCAATTTGAACTAAAAATCTGTAGTGTAGTGAGTGACACACAGGGTCACCTCAATGGTGTAGTTTGGAATGATATCATCTGCCCTGATCCAAGATGGCAGACACATGAACATTTGATGTGCAAGAGATCTAACTTGTCGACCTCGATTTGAACCAAGTTTAGTCTAGTTGTAGAAAGAGTGAAAGGAAAGTAGGCTGATTAGTTCTTACTAGAACAACTTGTTAGTAAGATTGTAGCCATTTGGGTTTTTTGCCTACTCTGGTGATATGCTTTCCTTTAGTTTTAGCTGTAACCCTTTAGAACGCAATACACTCACAACCAATTATCAGAATTCTGTGGTTGTTTCTTTTTCCTTTTTGGTGGAAAATTCATCTCAGTTTATCCCCCACAAAACCTTTTGACATGACTACATCCAAATATTCCTTTAAACGGGTGCTCCTTAGTGGGACCTGACTCCCTGGGGTGAAACACAAGAGCAGAAAATCTATTATGATTTTTTGAGGGGGTGATTCTACATTATAAAAGTGCCTGCTTATCCCTCAGAAGGTGGCCCATGTCACAGGCACACAAGGGCCAGGTAATCCAGGAGTCTTGTTTCGACAAGGAGCCCAGAGGGTGACGACTGACAACCCAGTGCCTTTGTACATGCTCTTCTCTGAGTACTTCAGAAGTGTCTCACTCAGGAGCTGACCAGCCCTGCATGTGATCTATCATTCTCAAAACCCTGCTGTGACAAGGACCCCGACCCCCACAAACCTCTCAGCCCAGCTTACTGAACACAACACACTGACCTACCTGCCAGTTGTGGCCACAGTAGGGAAACATACCAATTCAAGATGCCAAGGAGCAGGAAAGACACCTCACTCAAATCAAATTGGAGTGAATGTGAAAAACTCCTTCCTGGCCCCAATGTAGGGCAACATGCCTCAGCCTGGGGTGACCCTGCAAATCCAAGGGAGAGTGCTCCCTCTCCTAAATACACATGTCTCCCACTTCTCATTCTAGAACTCGTCTCAATGCTTGCTTCCATATACTTGACAAGATACTTACTCGCTACTAACACACCCAACTCCAGCTGCCGTTCCTCACCCAGTAATCCCTCTCTCCAGATGTTATCATGAAAGAGGGAGTTCCTTTCTTGCTTTTATTTTTGGCATTATAACGAAATGCAGCTGAGAAACACATTTCTCACAGTAACCAATTAATAAGCAGAATCTGTATTCTTAATTTTTAGGAATAAATGTAAGGAAGGTTTAAAAACAAAAAGAGTGTATCCCCCCCACCCCCACCGATTTTGAAAGGCAAGTATGTAATCATCCAGTCATACTGGAAGAGTGAATATGTAGCAGTTGATTCTTTCCATACACTTTCCATTTAAGTTGCTGTTTTTAAAAGATTCTAATCAAAAGCTTTCCGAGGCATATATGATCAGAAAGAATATTTCTGTATTGAGTGGTGCCTCATCTCATTATATTTTTTATGTTGATGCAAGTCTGAGCTGTGCTTGTGATTTGCACTTGAGTTATTTTTTCTCTGCATCCCTTACAATAGGAAATCTACTGCAAATCTGAACAGCCTTAGCTTTCAAAGTTTTACTCTACAATGCATTGCTGGAAATTCCTCCTTAGGTTTTCTTCTTCTTCTTCTTGCTAATTACAGAAATGATACAAGCTTGGCTTCTATTAATACTTGCTGTCCTATTTATATATTGGGCAGGATTGCTTGCTTTCTTGATTGATTAAGCGCCATCAGGTCAGTGTCAACTCTTAGTGACCACATAGATACTCTCCAGGATGATCTGTCTTCAACTCAGCCTTTAAGGTCTCTCAGTAGTGCATTCATTGCTGTCATAATTGAGTACATCCACCTTGCTGCCGGTCATCATTTTCTTCTCTTGCCTGCAACTTTCCCCAGCATTACAGACTTCTCAAGGGAGCTGGGTCTTCACATAATGTGTCCGAAGTATGATAGTTTGAGCCTGGTCATTTGTGCCTCAAGTGAAAATTCTGGATTGATTTCTTCTATGATCCATTTGTTTGTTTCCTGGTTGTTCATGATATCCTCAAAAGTATTCTCCAGCACCAGAGTTCAAAAGCATCAATACTTCTTGTATCTTGCTTCTTCAAAGTCCAGCTTTAACATCCATAGAGTGTCATAGGAAAAACCATTGTCCGAACTATTCTAACCTTTGTAGGATAGACACGTCATGGCATCTAAATATCCTTTCCAAGGCCTTCATTGCAACCCTACCAAGTGCTGGTCTGTGGTGTATTTCTTGGTGCTGGATCCTTGACTGTTGATGGTCGATCCTAAAAGGCAGAAGCTAGCCACCACTTCAATGTCTTCATTATCAGTTCTGAAACTGGTTCTTGTACCCATTGTCATTAGTTTAGTCTTCTTTATATTTAGTTGCAGTCCCATTTTCTCACTGTGCTTCTTGACGTTCATTACTAGAGCTCACAGATCATCTGCATTCTCAGCTATCAGAGTGGTGTCATCAGCGTAGCACAGGTTATTGATGTTTCTTCTAGGGGTGTGCAATTCGGATTTTCAGTGATTCAGTTCAGGACCCGAACCGAATCACCCCTGTTCTGTTTTGTGCCCGAATATGGGCCACCCGAATCACCCTTGATTCGGTTCGGATTTGGATTTAATCTGAATCTGAATCTGAATCAATTTGGGGGAAAGGGCCCAGGGGCAAAATTTTGGGGTGGCGTGGTAGTGCCCAATGGGTGGAAGCTACCACCCCAATTTCAGGGGGATTGGGCAAAGGGCTGATTTTTGGGGAATTTTTGAAGTTTTAGTGACTTTGGGGCAGTTCGGGGGCATAGCATGGGATCTGGGCAAAAAGAGTGGGGTGGGGTGGTAGTGCCTAATGGGTGCAGACTACCACCCCAATTTCAGGGGGATTGGGCAACGGGCTGATTTTTGGGGAATTTCTGAAGTTTTCATGTCTTTGGGGCAGATTGGGGCAGAAATTGGGGCCTGGGGCAGAATAGTGGGGTGGGGTGGTAGTGGCTACCACCCCGTCCCCAATTTCAGAGTGATTGGGCAGAGGGCTGGATTTTGGTGAATTTCTGAGGTTTTTCTTCATAAGGTGGAGTGTGCGAGATTGATATTCATAGTAAATGAGAGTGTGAAAAAGTGAAAGTGGGGTCATGAGAGTTCTTTAATTGAAAAAAATCTCATTTGCTATCATTGAATGAGAATTCACACCTCAGAAGTTTTTCTGAAGGGATGTTATTCCCTTATTTTCTGAGGTGTGAATTCTCATTCAATGATAGCAAATGAGATTTTTTCCAATTAAAGAACTCTCATGACCCCACTTTCACTTTTTCACACTCTCATTTACTATGAATATCAATCTAGCACACTGCACCTTATGAAGAAAAACCTCAGAAATTCACCAAAATCCAGCCCTCTGCCCAATCACTCTGAAATTGGGGACGGGTGGTAGCCTCCACCCATTAGGCACTATCTACCAGCCCACCCCACTCTTTTGGGGCAGACCCACTTTCTGCCCCCAATCTGCCCCAAAGACACAAAAACTTCAGAAATTCCCAAAAAATCAGCCCTCTTCCCAATCCCCCTGAAATTGGGGTGGTAGCCTCCACCCATTAGGCACTACCATGCCACCCCACTATTCTGCCCCAGGCCCCACTTTCTGCCCCAATCTGCCCCAAAGACACAAAAACTTCAGAAATTTCCCAAAAATCAGCCCTTTGCCCTATCCCCCTTAAATTGGGGTGGTAGCCTGCACCCATTAGGCACTACCACCCCACCCCACTCTTTTTGCCCAGATCCCATTCTATGCCCCTGAACTGCCCCAAAGTCACTAAAACTTCAAAAAATCCCCCCAAATCGGTCACGAGCCGAATCACCTGAATTTTTCGGCCCTGAAATTCGGGTGATTCGGCTCGGCCCCGAAAAATATTGGGGGACATCGAGGGTGATTCGGTTCAGCCCCGAATCACCCGAAATTGCTCATTTCGGGCACAGATTGATCTGTGCCCGAAATTTTTTGCACATCCCTAGTTTCTTCCTCCAGCTTTAAAACCACGCTCATCTTCTTCCAGTCCAGCTTCTCACAGTATATGTTCAGCATACAAGTTGAATAAAGAGGGAGAAAGTATACAGCCTTGTCTTACTCCTTTGCCGATCTGGAACCAGTCTTTTTCACCATGTTCCGTCTGGAATGTGGCTTCCTGTCCTGTGTATAGGTTTATCATGAGAACAATGGGATGTTCTGGGATGCCCATTTTCCAACTTGACATGGTCACTGCAAAGGCATCAATGAAGCCTTTTTGTTCAATGAAGCACATGTTGACTTCTTTTTGGTATTCTTTGGCTTTCTCAATTATCCAATGTGCATCAGCAATGATGTATCTTGTTCCTTGACCTTTTCTGAAACCAGCTTGAACATCCTGCATTCCCCACATAGGGCTCTAATCTGCGTTGGATGATTCTGAGCATTATTCTGCTAGCATGTGAAATTAAGGATATTGTGCGATGGTTTGCGCAATCTGTTAAGTCTCCTTGTTTTAGTAATCAAGCAGTATATAAATGATAAAACAAACAAACAAGTTTTTTTGTGTGCAATGAGGGAGGGTTGGTGTGTGGTTTTTTGTTTGTTTGTTGGATCCTGCTTTCCTTCTGCTGTTCTCTATGCTTCCCAAAAATATGTACTGAGGGTCCTGCAACCCTCAGAGACATATTTTCAAGAGGCACAAAAGGCTGCAGAGTGGAATCGGTGAGAATTCGGCTCCACCTCCACTGTTTCGTCCACATAATGTTATTCACCATGCGTAGCATTAGTCTGTTTGCTGGCCATGTGCTTGTATATCCCATCCTTCAACAATCTTTGTTCTCAGGGTGGCTCACAACATTTAGAAATACAAAAACCAATAAAGCCAACATAAGATTAAACAACACACACACACAATATTAAACAGGAAGAGAATGGCAAATAGAAGCACAAGAAACAACAATTATGAGTAGTTTAAAAAGTTTTAAAAACCAGGGAAAATAATAAGTTCTTTACCTGGTAATAAAATGTCTTCAATGTAGATGCCACAGATGTCTCTCGAGGGAAAACATTACACAAATATGGTGCCATCCCCAAAAAGATCTTCGTCTAGTTGGCCTCCACCTTGCTGTAGAGGATTGCACCTGGAGGAGCGCCTCAGTGCATGGCCACAATGTTTGGGCAGGGTGATGTTGGGGGAGCAGTCCATATTAAATGTGCTCTGCTAGTTCTGATGTGCATTGTTCTTAATCCATGCTGTCATGATGATGTTGGCCCTTATTTCACTTGGCTGTTGGATTCTTAGTACCACCTAAATCAGTTTACAGCAGTTCTTATATTTATCTAGTGAAAAGGATAGTGTACTAAGTGTAGAACTAAAGAAGGTGAAGAAAAGGATGGGTAAAAGGATCATAGGTTTGGTTCATCTTACATTTGAAGTTTTTTTAAATAGACTTAGAGCCAATCAAAAAGTGTCCACCCAGTGTGTTCGTTCTCACTCTCTCTCCCACACACCATTTTCAAGCTATGAACTGCAGGGAGCGTTTTGGTGACTTTTAGGGAGGGGATTTTAAGGGAGTATGAAATATGGCTTATCAGGGTGGTAAAAGCCATCATTTTCTCTGCTTTGCTTTTAACTGTAAAGTGGAGGTGGTGGCAGAACCACAGTGGTGCTCATTTTGGCAGCATCACAATTCCCTCCATGTCCAAAGGCCCCTGGAATGCTGTTTCTTCATGACATAGCTGCATTCCAAATTGGTTTCTGGTGGGGGGGGGAATGACAGTCCTCTCTGACATCCACCTTTTCCCTCCAGAAACCAGCATGGAATACTACTATGGCAAGTAGTGATTTTTGCAAGAAAATAACAGTGTCAGTCCTTCTTCTAATTTTTAAACTTGGGGGGGTGGGGAGAAGAAGCAGTTCAACCATTTCTTTTGCTGCTGATATTCCCCCTCCACCCAGAATTCTTTGGTCACGCCATAGTAGTATTCCATGCTGGTTTCTGGAGGGAAAAGGTGGACGCCGAGGCCTGCCGTTTGGCCCGGCGTCGCACTCTGAACTGCAAGGCGCGCCTGCGCGCCAAAGCTTGAAACTGCGCAGGCACGCCTTGCAGTTCAGAAGCAACGCCGGGCCGAATGGCAGGCCTCGGCATCGCGCTCTGTGTTACATCTGCTGCGCTGGCAGCGGCCACCGCCGCAAGTCAAGGACCTTGCTTCTTGCCGCTTGCTCACCCCTGCTCCTGCCCCATCTCAGTTGATTAGCGACGCCGGGCCACACGGCAGGCCTCGGCGTTGCTCTGGTGGCGGCTGCCGCTATGGGGACGAGTCCGGACTCCGATTGCTCCCCCACCGCCCACAGCCATCCCCTTGGAGGACACACAGCAGCAGGCGGCTGCCTCCTGCAGGGCCAGGCCAGGTTCTCTCTTGCTAGGAGAGAAAAAAACACACGTGGTAAGTTATATTTATTATTATTATTATTATTATTATTATTATTATTATTACAACTACTGCCCTATCCATCCAAAGGCTCTGGGCGCTTGGGGGGGCGGAGGGGGGTCGCAGAGCAATTTCAGTGTTTGCCCTGGGCGCCGTTTTCCGTAGTTACGCCTCTGCAGGTCCAGCCAAACTGGTTCACTGGCCAGATTGGGGATATACTTGCAAAGGGGAATCTGGCAAGGATTCCCCTTTCCAAGTAAAGGGCCATTCCTTATCCTAAGGCCGGGCAGGAGGGGAGAAAGGATACTTTGTAACTTATCCAAGGCAGTGGCAGAGGTGGTGGAGACATCTGTAGTGGTGGAGGGAGTTGGAGACAGGGGGGGCTCCTCCAAGCCCCCTGTAGGCCTCCTGAAGGGCAGTCCTGGCTGGCTGTGGCCCAATTCAGGCCTCCATGCATGAACAGAGGCCATTTTGTGATCTCTGTGCCAAACTGGGCTGCAGCTGGCCCAAGATGTCCTTCAGGAGGCTGGCAGGGGGCTTGGAGGAGCCCCCCCACCCCCGCACTGCCAATGTCTCCACCACTTTATCAAGTACCCTGGCCTTGTCATAGGGAATGCCCCTTTACTTGTAAAGGGGGATACTCGCTGGATTCCCCTTTACAAGTATATCCCTCAACTGGTTCAGATGAGTTCTTTTAGAACTTTGGGGGATGGACTGGTTTGATTCATACTGTGGTTCATATCGAGCTGGCTTGCCTATTCCTATTATATAGCTGTGTAAAGTAGAATTGCTGTACTGTCATTATATCCAAATTTATTTTTTAAAAAACATGTTGGGAAACTAGTCTAGAGACTAATTCTTCAGACTAGAGTATGCCTCCTAAGCCTTAAGCCTAGAGCAACATTTGTGCTCTGATTACCATATTTTGCTCCTGCATAAGTAGATTTTCCTTATTCATTTCCTTGGGGACATTTGTGGGCTGGTAGTCTTGCATACCAAAGCTTCTACAATGAACTGCAGAAATTCTACAGGATTTGATCAAAGCTGTAAGTGGTATGGAGACCCACATTCTTATTTGCTATGTCAATAGTAACTCTCATTATCTTCAATGACATCTAGACTAGCTTATCCCTAATGTAGCTGAGAAGGGCACTTAAGAAATATATTGGTTTCTTCCAGGAAAAAATACACCACATAACATTAAAATAAACATTGATGTTAACAGGAACATGAGAACCATTTCAAGTTTTTATTGCTGCCTCAGAAGCAATTAATAAACAATACACTTCATATAGAAATGAGCATGTGTCAGTATATGGCAACAAAAATAAGTTACAAGTGACACAATATTTAACTTTACAAGGTTGTACAAAATTTCAAAATATCAATAAATTGCAACTTAAAACCTCAAATAAGTTAAAACTTCAACTATCCCAAAGACTTAAAATATACATACAATTTCACTCAATCACATAATTTACAATGTTTTTTCATTGTTTAATCAGATACATCTAGATCCTTTTAAGTAGTGTGAGTGAAGTTTAGTCTGTTGTAGTCTTATACTGCATTTGAGTACCAGATGGGGATCCCTGAGGGCACAAAACAGGATGCAAGGGTTAACGCTTCACAAAACCCGATGACAATGTCTTTAAAGTGATACTTATTCACATTATATAAGCACTGCCTAATTTAACTGATCTAAATGGCATTGCCATAATCTTTACTTTGAGATTTGAGTAGGAAATGGTAGCAAATTTTAAATTGGGCACATTTTTCATTAAAGTATCTGAAGAATTTGTTTTGTTGTGTATGTCTGCAAAAGGCAGTTATACATTTGGAATTGTTTGCTACTAAGTACTGCAAAATAGTTGCACTTGTGCTCCTGTTTAGGCTTGTGCATTTCGATTTGGGTACAAAACGTTTTGTGCCCGAAAATGGCAATTTCGGAGGTTTTGTAACCAAAAGAAAACCAAGAATTGAAAAACAGAGATTTTGGTTTCCAAATTGAAATGACTGTGTTTCGGACAGAATGCTTTGTTCTTCAGAAAATTGACTTCTCTGACTCCAGCTGAGGCACTGAGTGATTAGCAGAAGATAAGATATGCAAAAAGCTGTTTAGCATGAATGATTTAGTTAATTATGTGTTGTATTCAGTGTGATTGAAATGCAAACTGACCTTGCAAAGGGATCTGGAAGACAGCATTTTGAGACAGAAATACCCAAATATCTTCAGGAGCTCAATGCAATTCCAAAGCTCTTGCTAAAAGCCATGTTATAAATTGTGTGGATAAGCTTTTCGAGAAGCTGGTTAGGAAAGTTCTGAAATTACACAGGTTTTTCTTTCCAAAGGTTTAGAAAGAATCTCTTGACTTGTTCAGGGCTCTTTTGAAGAGCTATTTTGTTTTTCTTCTGATTTTTCTGAGTTATAGTGCTGTCTAAGTTTTGTTGCCCAAGTTGAGCAGTCTAATGTAATTTAGGCTACAATGTAATTTAGTGGGACATGAAGTCTAACCCAGTGGTTCACAACTTTTGCCATTGCAGAGACAGGTCATCCACATGGGACTACAGGAGACAAAATGAGGGGGGCGGGGAATACCCCTGTCAATCTATTGACATCCCCAGGAATCTTAGTTGCTTTTCTCTTTCTTGTAACCATGATCCATGGTTTTGCACTTTCTTAAATGCAGTGATGATAAATCTCAACAATTCTGAACAGTAGGCTGATTTCTTTGGGCTATGGCTCACTTCACTTCAGTTAAATGAACATTTGAAGCTGTTCCATAGGCAGTTCAATGGTCTATCTTGCTATCTTAAATGACCTGTGGTCACTGTTCCATGGGGAGGGAGTGTTTTTATTGAAAGACTGCTTGAATCCACAAATGAGTTGTGCTGCTGTGCTAATGCTACAGGGACAGGCTTCCACCCACTGCAAAATTCTCAAATAACTGTGCCAAAAAATTAAGTGTCGTTTTTGTTCATCATTCTCTTCACTCTTTCAACTTGTTTATGTGGGGCTTCAGGGGCAAAACAGTGGGTTGGGTGACAGTGCCCCAAGAGTGGTGCACCCAGATTCCAAATAGAGCAAAGGGCTGATTTCTTAGGAATTTTTGAGGTTTACGCGTCTTTAAGATTTCCCCCCCCATAGGGAATAATGGAGGTTTCAGCAGCCCCATATCTCCACCCGGGGGGCACTGGGATAGCCCAAAGTGAGTGGTGGTTTAGTGCACAGAGGATGCCAACCACCCCCCTGGATTGCTAACCCATTGGGGTACTGGGCTTTGTAGTTTCTGAGGTGTTGCATTTAGATTCCCTGGTAGCAAATGAGATTTTTAATGAAAAACCATGAATCCACTCTCATATGCTACTAGAGAATCTACTCTCAGAACACCTCTAGAACAACAAAACCCTGTACTTCATGGGTTGGCAACCCATGTGGGTCGTTGGCACCCTATGTGCATTACACTGCCACTTGCTCTGGGCCACCCCAGTGCCCCTCAAGTGGAGTTATGGGACTGCAGAAACCTCCATTATATCTTCCGAGGAAAATCTGAAAGATGCGTAACTTCATTAACTCTTTAAAAATCAGCCCTTTGCCAAATTCCTCTGAAAAATTGTGGTAGCTTTCTTGTACCAACTGGGCACTACCACCAACCACACTCCACTCTGGGCCACCTCTCCCCCCCCCCATGAAGCTATACTTTTCTTGAAACCTCCATCATACCCTATGGTGAAAATCTGAAAGACGCACAAACTTCAAAAATTCACCAAAAATCAGCAGTTTGCCAAATTCCTTTGAAATTTTTGTGGTAGCCTCCACTCATTGGGCACTCTTTTGACCATGTGACCAATTTTAAAATCTGAATTAATTCAGATTCGGATTTGGATTAATTTGGATACAAAACTGGGGTGATTCGGAAGGCTTAATTTTGGACAAAATACAAAATGGGGTTGATTTGGATTTGGTAGAAATTGAAACAGAAAAAATACAAAACGTGCAACCCTACTCCTGTTTATTTGAACGATTCTTGATATTTCAAGCAGGACAATGCTGTGTTTTAAGTGAATCCTAAAATTATTCCAATCACAACTCTTGTGCAGCCATTTGCAAGGCAGGTTGGCTTTGTTCTCACCCCCCCTACATATGGCCTCCCTCCTCCCAGCCTCGCTTCCATTCTTTCATAGCCTTTTCTCATTGTTCCCTCACCACAACCCTTTCTGTTGAATCCAACAGAAAGTCATGCAAGCAGACTCAAGTCCATTGAAACATTATTTTAGGGCTACACCTCAAAATATGAAGTGTATATGGGACAAATAGGTACTTGAAAATACATGCACCTTACAGATACACTTCTCTCAAAGCCAGGGCTGGCTGCAGCTGCCTGTAGAATATAGATAAGGAAAAGTTGATGTGTTCCTGTGCAATAGTGCAGTGGCCTTGAGAAGGCATCCAAGAGGACAGTGGCTGTCAAGATTGAGGCCCCAACGAAAATACACACAAAAGTAGTTTCTTATGCCCAAAGTCTAACTCTACTCCAAAGGGGATCATGCCAATTACGTAATTTGACTTGTCCTGAAAGATGAAAACTAAGAAATGCCACTCTGTGGGAAAGTGCATTTAAATGAGAAACAGATTAAACTAAATCCCACATGATCAAGTACTTGTTTAATAAGACCGTTGGAAAAAATATGCAATGCTGGACTTGGCTTCGGCACATTCAGATTTGCTGCATGCATGATGCACACATGCTTAGCTGTAGTCCTGCAGCCTGTGTGTATGTTTGTGTGTGTGTAGAGCAGGGACTGTTTGTGTGTATAGAGCAGGGACTGAAGTAGGGGTCTGTAGGGGCCTATTCTAGACCCCATTTTCTTCCTTGTTAACCAGCTATACTGCCAGGTGGATGCTGTACCAGGCTGATGAAGCAATGTAATTCATGTTGGAGGCCTTCTTACACTTATCTATGCAACACAATCTTCCCTAGGCCCATAGCATTCAGGCTACTCTTGCAACAAGCAGAAGTAGTGCTGGCCAACATGTGCAGCATACTGTGGGCAATTTTGCACTGCCCAGGCTGCTCTTGGCATCTAAAACAAAGCCAGCACTGTTGTGCAAGAGTGCTCTTGTGCTAATTCATAATTGGCACATTTGTGCTTGTGTAATGCTCTAGCCATTGGAAATAATGGCCATAGTGTCATGGAAGCACAATTGTACATGTTTGGGTATCAATGTGAGTGCTTTTGTGCATCAGCACCAGTGTTGTTTTAGACACCTGCAGCAGTATAGGTGGTACAGAACTGCCCACGGTAGGCTGTGTGACATGTTGGCCAATGGCCACTGTGTGTAAGATTATGGGGAAGAATGAGCTGCCAGATGCCCTTAGATAAGTGCAGAAGGGCCTCATGATTAACATGAATTGCATAGCATTGTCTGGTGCACTCAGAATAACAGTCAACAAGAAGGGGAGAAATTGCCCTTTGACAGGAGCCATGCTTCTATCTGCACATTTAGAGTGTATCTTTGTATTCTTTTGTCATTTGAAACAGAGTTAATAGTGAAGACAACCAATTTGGAAAATCACCTGTGCAGTTATCTTATACTTATATTTCACTCACCAGCCAACTGGACATACTTTTCATAGGAATTGGAGGACATCTAGGTCTCTTCAGTAAAAGTAAGTATTATCAGAAATGTTTTTTTGGGGGGGGGCAATGTTCCAAGCTCTTAAATTGCATGTAGTACCAGCATCTTCATATTTCTTGGTGGAAATGAATTGGGTATTCAAAATTACAATCAACTGACATTGATTTTGGCAAGGGTGCACTTTCTTTTGAACTGTCACATGATCCTGCTAGAACTCAATTGGGCAGCCCAATCCAGCAAGGAGATTCTGCTGGTGTTACAATCCAATCATTTGGAATCATTGCAATTGATTCAGGAATTTTAAAGAAAGAGAGAGTGATTTTATGAAGAGCGGTCAAGCTAGTGGCTCCTTAGCACCCCCCAGTCAGGGTGATTAACAAAGCTTCTGACATCTCCAGCTCAGTCACCATGCCTCTTCCCAGCAGGCCCTAGGCACAGCTCTCTCTAAGTACTGCAAGGACAGTGCCAAAGCCAGTGTGTGAGCTGAATCAACCTGCAGCCACTTATGCTCTTTGCAAGCCCTTTTAAGGCCTCTGGATCAGGCACAGTGTCTCCCTTATTAAGCACCATGATAGGGATACCAAAGTGAGGCAAGGTGTGGATGAAGAGGAGGAATCCATGCAAGGCATTGGTGCTACATCCCTACTGATTCCCTGGATGACTGATTTTGCAAGGCACCAGCAGCTGAATCCTTTGTGTCTGTGATGCCAGCTACTGTGGATCAGGACATCAACATTTCAGTTTCTATACCCATTTTCCATATTGTTTCCAAATCTTGTGTGTGATCTTATGATAATGCACAAAGAAGTGCTACTTGTTTCTTCATATTATAGAACTAGGGCTCTTCCACTGTTCTCGGATTTACAGAAGCAAAGAGAGAATCTGGAAATTCAGTTGAAACATTCAAGCAACACATTGTGATTATGTAAACCTTACATTATCAACTGCTTGGTACACATTGTCTAGTACAATCAGATATATTTTTATGTTAAATGTATTATCTTTATTTTATCAAGTAAGCAGGACTATGAGCGGCAACTAATGAAAAAATGAAATTAACAGCTTGCATTAATGCTGCAGTTATCAAGGGCAAGTATACAGGTCAAAGGCAGGTTGTAGATTACACCAGAACTTGTGCTGGTAAAATCCAGCAAGGAAAGGTGCCACCTAATCAGATTGTAGGGCAGGATTTTAAAAATAAATAAATCCCGATAAGCAACAAAAATAACTTGGCAAGAGAAACCCTGTTTAGAGAGCCATGTTCTTCAGTGACAATTAGGCAGGCTTTGGCATATAAAATGTAGAATATTAGCATCATTTATCATTTAAACATTCAGTGTGGAGGACTTAACTTATTTTCATTCTCCCTCTGGCCTGCGATTCCAGAGTGCCAAACTGATAAAGTCTAAGGACCAAGTCACACATTACTTTCACTGTGTGAGTTTGCAACTTTTCCTGACATGATGAATGCTCTGCTATGACGTAGGACAACATTGACAAAGAAACTTTGTTTTAAAACAAATGCAAGACAAAATTACATCATGATTGCATATTAAAATTGAAAAGTAATGTGTGATTTGTTTCAAATTCCCTGAATCAGGTCACTGGCAGGAAGTCTTCAGGACACTAACTTGGAAAAATGGTTGCTGTAAAAGCTGCCTCAATCATTTAGGATTCTTTGAGGATGTCATTAAGTTGTTCATAGGGATGTTTTCTGGGATAGATTATATCTGGATTTTCAAAGGTGTTGACAGAGTTCTTCACTAAGGACTTCAGGGGAAACTTTAGTAGTCATGCAACAAAAGGGCAGCTTCTTTTATCTTTGTTTATTGACCGAATATTGTTGTTTTATGTTTTTAAAACCATATATTGCCTTATCATAAAATGCCTCAAGGTGCTTTACAGGGTTTAAAAACATAAATAGTATGCAATTAATAAATAACAAACAAATACAAGCACTAAATGCAACAGATCAACTAATACCAAGAGCACTGAACAGCATCGAGGAATATACAGAGCAGCAAGAATCTGATTTTCTACTATAGAACAAAGATGCCCTTTCAAAGAGCAAGGAGAGAGAATAGGCCTCCCCCTGGGAGAGCGTTTCCTAGTGTAGGGGCAATAACTGAGAAAACCCTGTCCTGATGGTTGGGCCTTGTCTGGTTTTGGCACACAAAGTAGGCTTCTCCCAGGTAACCTAGTCAGGAAGACTCATCTGGGAGCATGTGGTCCTAAATTCAGATACCTAGGGTCCAAGATTTTTAGGGCTTTAGAAGTAATAAGTGCAACCTTGAAACAGATCCAGAAACAAACATGCAGCTAGGGCAGCTGTTTCAAAATAAAGGCAATATGCTCCCTGTGAGTGACCTCGGTCAAAATCCTGGCCATTTTGTACTAGCTGTAGTTTCCTAAAGCTCTTCATGGGCAGCCCTAGGTAGAATATGTCATAGTAGTGCAAATGTGACATGAACAAGGCATGTGTAATAGACCTGCCTGCCTTTTCAAGGAAGGGATACAGCTGCCCCATCAGCAGAAACTGTGCTGCAACTGTCCTGGCTGTGGCTGTCTCTTGGGCATTCAGGAGTAATGCTGAGTCAAGCAGGACCTCCAAGCTGCACACATGCTCTTTCAGAGGCTGTGCAATCCATTCTTCTTCACTGTCCTTTGTAGTGACTGTCAGCATGTGTCTTATCTGCATTAAGATGTGACTTATGGACCCACATTTAGCCCATTACTACCTCTAGTTCCTGATTCAGCACATCCACCTCCTCTCTGGGATCTTATATCATTTTGAGAAAGCTGGGTGTTGTCCACATATTGGTGATATTACAGCCCACATATCTGGAAATGCCACCCCACCCCTCCACCCCCCAGCCACAGCAGTGTAGATAGTGGCTGGTTAGAGATCAAGCAGCAGAGGGCGGGAATACGCACCTGTTCCTCAGTGCACCTGCTCCAATAAAACTAGCAGCCCCTTGCAGTTCTAAAAGCAACTTTAAAAAGCAACACCAGGAGATCTGATCATGAATTGTCATTGTAATGTTTAGTCTGGCCCTTATACAAGTCCCTGCCATGGTGTTGTGATGGACACTTGCTTAAACGGCTTTTAAAAAGGGCTAGCAAATTCATGGAGGATATATTATGTTATATTACAGCTAGATATAACCTCCATGTACAGATAGAGCTTGCCTCTGAATATGAAATGCTGGGGATCATTACCGCTATGCCCTGATTGCAGGTTTCCCAGAGGTATCTGACTGGCTGATGTTGGAAAAGGAAGAATGCTAGCCTAGATAGATCCTTTATTGACCTAGCAAGACTCTCCTTATACAGTTTGGCAGTTTAGTGTGGCTGTAACATTGATTACAATTCAGGGCTTACGTGATGTGCAGTATTACAGAGCCATAATGCATCCTGGGTCTGCTGTGGACTTCTAAGGCAGCCCTGCTGCTGCTGTTCTGAAGCAGTGGCTCTGCAGTTTTCCCCATTGATGCAAGTGGTTCTGCATCTGGGCTGCCTTAGAAGTCAACAGCAGACCCAGGATGCATTATGGCTCTGTAATACTGCACACCATATGAGCCAATATTTTCAAAGCATTCCTAAAAGCTGACTTTCAAAAAAAATAAAATAATTTGTTTGAGATTAAAGTCAAATTATATTTCTGGAATGGTCCAGAACCTGCTCCAATTTAATTTCAAGTTTTAGCCACCCTTCTGCAAAAGCGCAACACAGCAAACAACATAAATTTACTGTCCTTTACCTGGATTGTAAAGGCAACTGAAAGTCCTGACCAAAGACTTGGAGCCAAACTAGATGTGATAATGAGATGCTGGGATGCATCTCCACTGTCTTTCAATTTTATAAATAGAGGCTGTTGGGGTGGGGTGGAAGAAATGTGGGTAAGGTCCCGTGCCATTTTATCAATGAAAATCACTTCTCTGAAGCTTGTATGTGCTCCACCTGGAAAAACACACATGCACACACATGCTTTTCTGATTGGGGGAGAGATTTTCGCCAGGACAGTGGCAAACATTGAACAACTCTTCTCCTTGCTGCAGTACTGATCCCATTTCCAGTCTACTATTTGTAAAAGTGTAAGAACAGCAGAGAGATGTCTAAACAATGTTCAGTCTGAAGTGACTGAACATTTATCTTTTGCCCTTTACTTATGGTTGATCAATCTAGTAAAAGGGCTTCTCACTGCTAGCACTCAGAAGAAGCCCACATTCAACACTTGACTCTGCAGACAAGGGCTAAATGCAAGGATGTTTAGGGAGCAAGGGGCATGGCTAGCTGGTGTGCTCCTGCTCCTCTGCTCCCTGAATTCAGGGCTATCGTCATCTGAAGAGGGCTAGAGCTACTGCAGTTAAAAGCACCTGGACAGCAAGGCAAAGGCAGTTGAGCCTGCTCCCTAATTCTGACCACATTTTGGTAGGAAAGCCAAGAGAAAGGTTGTGCTTCTTTTCCTGTGGTCCTGGCAGCATGTCAAGAACCCCTTCTCATGCTCACCAGAGGAACATGCTAAGTTGGAAGCAGAAGGCAACACCCAGCTCAGAGGACTGCTGGAGCACACCACTTTTGGAAGAGTGTAGTAATATTTGAAAGAGTGCAGAAGTCCCTGTGTGAAGAAAGAATGATGAAAAAAATAACTGATCTTTCCCAAGTGATTTTAACAATGCCATTTGATCTACGTAATGACAGCTACTAATTTGCCCCTCAACTACCCTCCATTAGAGAGGGGTAGCTACTTTCTAAAAACCTGTTCTGTTAGATGCATGTATATGGGGTTGTTTTTTTTTTTTCTATTAGTAAGCAGATGCATACTTTTGTGCTCTGTGTGTGTGTGTGTGTGTAATCCTTTGAAACGTGATCCACAATGCCAGCACCAACCACACTAGGACTCCTTGGGCTGTTCTTGTCTGGTGGAGGAGATGTCATCCAAGTATCAACGTGGATTTTGTATAAGCACCTCTTATTGACCATTCGAGTCCTATTGCACTAGCACTACAAATGTCATATAGTAAACAGAGTGAAAGGAAGAAGGCCTAGGGGGGAAAACCCAAGTTTAGCCATCCTGGAATGCCCCCGTTATACTATCCATTGCTTAAAAGACTGCTTCCACTGTTAGCATCAGGCTGCAGCTCATAAGCTATGCCTGAGGTTGTCTCTGAGACAGATCTTGTTGATAAGGCCTTGGAACTGTATGCCAGCAGTGTGGAGAAATCATCTGAGAAATCCTCCTAAGTGTCTCCTCACTGGGAACCCTGAAACTCTCTTCCAATTTCACTTTGGAGAAATGTTGGTTCCAACCCTACTGCATGCCTGACAGAGGACTGCATGAACAGGGTTCCTCCTGTTCAGAGAGTGGTTCTGAAACTGCCTAGGTGAGGCAGTTTTATATGCAGTTTCATGTGGGCAATCTGTGCACCATGGTGGCTGCTGCATTATCTTTCAGATGCTAATTGTGCTAGAGTGCAAATTGCACAGAGGCTGAAACTGAGCAAGGAAGTTGTGCAATCGCATGGCCATGATTTCCAATGGCCTTGCGATCACACAACTTCCTCATGTAATTTCAGCATTTGTGCAACATGTACTGTAGTGCAACTTGCATTTGGAAGATAATCAGTGGCCACAGTGTGCAAAACATCTGCAGAATGGTATGAGAGCCAAGGGATCTACCTGCTCCATCCATGGAGTGGGCTCATTGCTTGCTAGACACACACTCATGAAAAATAAGTCCAACCCTTCTCTTTTCTTTAGAATTGCATGTTCCATTATGAAGCCTTTGAATATGTTATAGTCGCGCTACCATTATATATGACATCTGCAAACATCTTCACACATCAAATATCAGTTTTATTTCCCCCCTCTGAAAACACAATCCCCACATGTTTGCTCTTTAGTGGTGACAAGTTGTTTTCACAAAGATGCTTAACTTTGATTAAAAAAATACTCTCTCATTGTGAAATCAACAATATGCAAGGTAGTCTCCTGGCTGTAGACTGGCTTCCTCAAGTTTATTAGAGGAAACTGCATTACTTTAAATAGTAAAAGATAATAATATTGCAATATCTAGATGTATGTGTATATATATATATAAACATAAATGTTCAAACATTAGTTGTAAGGTAAACTTGAGCAATGAAGTGTCTTTCAGTCCTTAAGAAATAACTGCAGCAGGAGTTCCCAATGTGCAAATCAGATTTCCCTAATGAGCTGCAATCACTTTCAATGAGAGGCACAATTTGCTTGCTCACAAGGTCCTCTGACAGCTGAAGTTTTATAGTGATAGGGCTAGGAGGCAAAGTGTTGGGGCCTGTCCTGTCAATCAATGTTGTATGCCCACCCACTTTTCCAAAATGGACAGCTCTAATTGCCAATGGACAAGTCTCTAGTCTCGTTTAGGGTGTTCATTTTCTCTCAGTTTCTGTTCTGGGGACCTGAAGCCCCAATTTTTTATTTTTTTTTAAATGGCAGGTTTTTTTCTGGTACAGGCATTTGTGTAGATTGTGCAGTTGGCTTCTAACATGAACACTGTTGTTTGAGAACCTTAGATGCAGTGTAGTGATTTCCTAAATGTCCTTGATAGCACATGGGTTAAAGAAGAAAACAAAACGAGAGCAGATCTGCCATTCTGTTTGGGGTGTGTATCAGACT
The DNA here is from genome assembly GCF_027244095.1 of Hemicordylus capensis. Classification (NCBI taxonomy): domain Eukaryota; kingdom Metazoa; phylum Chordata; class Lepidosauria; order Squamata; family Cordylidae; genus Hemicordylus; species Hemicordylus capensis. Next base: position 384,796,907 of record NC_069657.1, on the reverse strand, counting down.
TTCAAATACAGTTTGGGGCTCAAGCCCAATGGGGCATTTCTGACCCAATAGTTTATATTCTTCTAGCACAGAAGGTTGTGCTAGAATCTTCTAGCCCCAGCCGTGGTTTCTTCAAGGCCATTGTGTCTGGGGATGTTGGAAACTGTAGTCTAAAAACATCTGGGGATACAGGATTGGGAGCCCCTCTTCTAGCCTGTGGCCCTGGTTTCTAGAGGAATCTGCCATTGCAGCCCAAGTGTGCCAGTAGATTTAAGCATCTGTCTCCTTAGGAACAAAAATCTGGAAATCCTCTCATCTCATTTACATCTTTCTTCTCCCCCCACTTGCCATAGTCTCTTGTGCCTTTTACTACAGTGTGATAGGCTTCTGCTACTGGATTTATTCCTTTCTCAGCACTGCTTCTTTATGCTGGAAGAACATGCTTTGCTGGGAGCTCTTAAAGGCGGAGGAGCTTTGCAAAAGAAAAGATGTGGCAATTATTCCATTCCCCCTTCAGCAGCCTTCTCCTTTATCCTCAAGCCACCATCATAATGAGACCAGTCTGTGTTAGTGGAGCGCATTGAAGTGTAGGTTACCTGTCTAAAGATTTTATTTCCAATGCACACAAATGCAACCTGATAAATCAGTGGTGCACAAACCTGAAAGCTGTGTTCATTTCTCAAGAACACCTTTATGATCAGCTTGTAAAGGACATTATAGTTGAAGACCAAAGAGCAATATTTATCAACATTTAAATAAAACATTTTGGTGGCATTTATGTATAAATATTTCTTCATATAAACATAACACAAAATTAAATAGATCAGATACACAGACACCATTTAATATACTTCCACTGTTGTCAAAATCATCTGTAAACACCATCTCACACTGAATACAAAAGCAGCTTTTATACCAGGTCCAGGTTCATAACACAGATTCCCACTTTCATAAAGTAAGTTGCATTTTTATTTTTGTTAAATCTGAGTGTTAAGTCAAAAAAGGAGAAAAAAGGCCCACAAAAAGATCAGTCTGTTGAAAGCAGAATATACAAAATTACTCTTCAAAACGTAAATAAATCTGATCTGAAACAGTGCTTTAAAGCACAGTACTTTCCTCAGGGGAGTCCTGACTTTTATAAAGTACAAGTATAGGCACAATCCACATAGAACATCTCCTGTGCAAACTTCACTGAAATGAATGAGAGTCGCATAAGAGCATGATGGGTTGTGCCCATGACCTCAGTATTGACTACATTATAAATACCAGGAATCACTTCTCACATCTCAGCGACAAATATTAAAGCCCTTTTAAAAAAATTTCTGAGAAAGTGCTTAGCTATTTGAAATAGCAGACTACTTACATTGATTTGGGACATTGTACTGCACAAACTTGAAGTATCCACTATTAGTTGTAATAACAACAACCACAGCAACAGCAACAACTTTTCAAAATAGACAAGCAGTTTGGAAAGTGCCAGGTCAGGTTTTTAAAAAAAATATATATATAATTATTTCTCCCCATATCTGAAAATGCTTTTTTTAAAATCTGCCAACAGTCAAATGGAGACAGACAGTCTGGTCCTGAGAACCTGATTAGGATGCTGCATCACAACACCAGCTGGAGAGAAGTGATGTGCTTTTTGCACAGACTTCACCACATGGACTTTATCCTTTCCAGCCCCTTGAACAAATGCATTGGAATAAACACACACCTCATTTCATGATGGTGCTGCCCTCACACTCCCTCCTTTCCTTCTCCAGAAACCAGCAAAAGGATTGGGACTCCCTGATCTACACAGGTATTGTGGTCCAACTTTCAAACAACTTGGAGAATTCCAAAGTTACAGTGGGCACTGTCCTACTATAGTGGCACAATCTAAATCTGAGAACCAGGCCGAGAGAGCCTCTATGACATTCACATTTAATGCAGAAGTACTGCAATTTCCAGCATTTCAGCCTCTCTGTTGACTTAACTACTAATAAGGATTGTATTTCACATCTCCAGGTGAGAAACTGAGCTTCTCATGTTTGAGGAGATTGAGAGTGCATCTCAGTCTTTAAAAATACAGTTCATTTTAGATTCCATTGCAAAAATCTGTGGATAGTATGTGCCCATCTTGTTCTTTTCATTGTTGCACATATTTATTCTGTAGGTTTCACCATTTTAAGGAGAAAACAACACTTCAAAAGTAATAAAAGCTGGGAAATGATTTTCAAGGTCTCTCAACACTACTCACATCTGACAATTATAAGTACCAAGAAGGATATCATCTTTCCTGGCAAATAGCTGACAGGCTCTGACTGTATGGTGTATTCCAGTAATTGACTGTATGGTGTGTTCCAGTAAGTTATTAAATAACCTGGACCACAAGAATGGACTTTACATCTAACAGAGGAGATTATGGGAAACTCTTTTGGGGCAACAAGTAGTTTTGGACAACCTACACAGTGTTTGAAACACACACACCAATCTAGTTTGGCTAAATCTGTCCAAGATGTGACTTGAGTTGGAGCCTATTAGACCCCAGGAAGCTTTGGGACTGGGCTAGCTATGTGTGTTCACCTGAGAATGGAATTACAGGATTAACTCAGAATGGATTTACAAGTATAGAATTAATTCAGTGGATCACTAAGAACTTTCATAATTGCTATGCAACTTCTTGGAATTCTGTAGGAAACCCTTTAGATGTCTGATAGTTCTTATAAAAACTTTGCAATTAGTTTGTTTTTTTTTGCTTAATGTGGCTTAAACAGTTACATTAAACAGGAAGTATTAAAATGATAGATACATACATACAGCAGGCTGCTCTTTTCACATCTTGCAGATGAAATATTTGTAGTCTGTTCCAGCAACCACCTCCCTCCCATTCCTTCAATCCCCTTAAAATATGTTTCCATTGTTAAAAAATACTATTCTATGAAGCATCCCGGGGAATCCGCTTATGAAAAATGACAGACTGTCTCTGCTGATACTGTTGCTTACGTCGTTTCCGTTTGTCGCACTGACACAGCAGCAACATCTTGAAAGTGGTTCTGAATGTTTTATTACACAGTGCATAGCACATAGGGTTCACTGTGCTGTTGATGTAACAAAGCCAGTACCCCAGGTTCCAAACAGTTTGGGGAATTTCTTTGGAAAAGGTGTTTACCAGGACCATGATGTTGTATGGGGTCCAGGTGATAATGAAGGCAAACAAAATGGCACTGAGTGTCTGTGCAGCTTTCTTTTCTTTGATGAGTGACATTCGTTTTCGCTTGGTGATCTGACTTCTTGTCTTCAAGGCAAACTTCTTGGCCAATGTGGCTTCCTTGAAGGACAAAGGCAGGCCAGCAGATTGCTTAGACCCGGTGAAAATGCCATCAGAAGCCACACCTGTGTGTACTGCTGATCCTGGCTGAATTGGAAGCTTGGGAAAGCTTTTCTGCAAGTTTCCATCCTCCACACTTTTTTGTGGATGAAGCTTTTTAGGTCTCCTTTCCTTTGACTCTGTGTCTAACTTCTGCAGTTCATCCTCTGACCCATGCAGATCCTCTGATGAGGGTAGTTTTGTGGAGTTGAGGATAGTGCTATGCCCTGGAAGCTTCAGTACAATAGAGTAGATGGCCCTGGTCTCTGAGGCAATGTCTTCTTCATCAGAAGAGGCAGAGTTCTCAAGAGATGCATTACCATCATTGTTGTTCCAACTGTCGCTGCTGCTGTGCTCCTGATCAACTTGCTCTGAGCTCAGTTTCCAGCTCTTTGATGTCATCCAGAAGTGGCAGCCTCCATATTTCCTTCTGTTGGAGCATTTTGTGTTCTGTTGTTGCAGCTCATAGCTGCTGCAGCTTCTAGAGCTGCCTGTTTGGCTGACAAAGCGTGCTGCCTCAGCATCACTGCCGGAGGCCTGGAGTCCAGCTAACTCTTTGGTACGCTTCTCTGTCTCCTTGTATATCCTCCAGTACAAAATACTCATAATGGTGACGGGCAAATAAAAGGCAGCTATGGCAGTGCCAAAAGTGATGATTGGTTCATTTAGAAACTGGATGTAACATTTACCTTCTTCAACAGTTCGTTCCCCAACCAAATACTGCCATAAGAGTATGGCAGGGGCCCAAAGGATAAATGAAACGGCCCATGCTAAGCCGATCATCACCCCAGCCCTTCTGGTTGTTCGCTTAGCTCTGTAGGTAAGTGGCCTAGTGATAGAAAAATATCTGTCAAAACTAATGACCAGGAGATTCATGACAGAGGCATTGCTGGCTACATAGTCAATAGTGAGCCACAGGTCACAGGCCAAGTTTCCCATAGCCCAGCGGCCCATTATTATGTATGTAGTGAAGAGGTTCATAGAAATAACACCAATGATCAAATCTGCACAAGCAAGACTCAGCAAGAAGTAATTGTTAACAGTTTTCAGCTGTTTGTTGACTTTAAATGCTACAATCACCAGGATGTTTCCTATAATGGTCACAAGGGCCAGAATGCCAGTCAGGAAGGCAATCAAGACAACTTGCCAGACAGCATGCCCACCTAGAGGATCAGGAGGATCACCTTGTGACTCATTAGTGAAGGAGGAGTTCTCATTTGTTTGGAAGATGCCATGGCTGCTCGTGAATGATGATACATCACTGAAAAACCCTGTTCCTTGGGAGTCTCGATTCCAGAAGCTCACATTGGAAGCCAAGGAGGAGACTGTACTGTTGCTAGGCGGGACCATTGTGACGTTCTGACATATTCTGTAAGGGGACCAGGGAAGAAAAAGAAGAAAGAATGAACAAAGTAAATTAAGATGCATTACTTTTCTGTTACCATCAGATGAATTACTATTAGCTGTTTATCTGCAAGTTATTTAAGATGGTTACAGAAACAGCAGTTTCAGCTAAGACAGTTAAGAAAATGAGAGAAAAGTAAGTTAACAAAACCACTTTCTCCAGAGGCGTAACTATAGGGGGGGCAGGGGGGGCACGTGCCCTGGGCGCCATCTTTTCTGGCCACATGGGGGGCGCCACCATGACCAATTTTTTTAAATTTTTTTAAAATTTTTTGTTAATACAAATGTTTCCTGCTCAGTGCAGCAGCGCAGCAGCAGTCAAGGGAGCGCGTCGGTGCCCCCTTCCCCACGAGCGGTCCCTTCCATGCTGCCTGCGCCCCCCCCCATTGCTTTGCTGGCGCCTGGCGGCCAGTCAGTGGCCTGGCTTGGCGGCGGCGGGCGCTTGTGACGAAAAACCTAAGTATAATGTAGTATGTGGGGGGGGGGGGCGGGGCGCGGTGGGGGGGCACCATTTCAGTGCTTGCCCCAGGCACCGTTTTCCCTAGTTACGCCTCTGACTTTCTCCCTAACATTTATAAGTGATTCTAGAATATCATTGTGACACTGAACAAGGTGAAACGCTTCATGATTTGCTGGACATATGACTTGAGCCCTTCTATAAATCAAGTCTTGAGAATTACACATATAAACATGGATTTTTTTCCTGTTTAAGAGACAACTGTTATACAATAATGACTAATTGGTAAATTCTGTTAAACATTGTTTAAATTACTGATAATTATGCTCAGTTATCCTGGGGAAGTAAGAATTAAATAGAAATAGTGTGTCATGTATGGTGGATTTGTCTCATCACTAAGAAATACTTGTCTAACACTAGAAGAACAATTTACAGAATTAGTATTGTTGGAATATCTGAGCAAAAAGGCACCTTTCAAAGTGGTGATTCTCTTATATTTAGCAGGAGGAGCGCAACTGGCCCTCTGTAACCCCAGCACAGCAGCCCTTCAGTGGCTGTTGGTATCTACCTTATGTTTCTTTTTAGATTGTGAGCCTTTTGGAACAGGGAATCATCTATCTATCTATCTATCTATCTATCTATCTATCTATCTATCTATCTATCTATCTATCTATCTAAACTGATTTGCAAACATTTGTTGAAAAGCGGTATATAAATATTTGTAGTGGTAGTAGTGGGGTTAGCCACTTAATGGCACAGTGGGGAAATGACTTGATTAGCAAGTCAGAGGTTGCCGGTTTGAATCCCCGCTGGTATGTTTCCCAGATTATAGGAAAGACTTATATCAGGCAGCAGTGATATAGGAAAGATGCTGAAAGGCATCATCTCATACTGTGAAGGAGATGGCAATGGTAAATCCCTCCTGTATTATTATTATTATTATTTTGCATTTATATCCCACTCTTCCTCCAAGGAGCCCAGAGCAGTGTACTACATACTTAGGTTTCTCCTCACAACAACCCTGTGAAGTAGGTTAGGCTGAGAGAGAAGTGACTGGCCCAGAGTCACCCAGCTAGTATCATGGCTGAATGGGGATTTGAACTTGGGTCTCCCCGGTCCTAGTCCAGCACTCTAACCACTACACATGCTGGCTGTATTCTACAAAAGACAACCACAGGAGTCGACACTGACTCAACGACACACTTTACCTTTTAGTAGTGGGGTTGGGCACCCTCAGGCAGGGAGGAGAGATGCTCTGAGCAGTCCAGCCTGGGTTAGGCTGCTCATGAGGAGCACTGAGATTGCTCCCAATCTCAGCACCCCCATCCTGCCTAATCTGACTTTTTACCCCGACTTGTAGCCAGGGTTAAGGGTGCAAACGACCCCTTTTACCACCACACCAGGGTTGTCAAGTCAAGTCAAGTCAAGTTTTATTTACGGTCCTAGACCAAACAATCCATACATGCAAAAGGCAAAACAAATTTATAAAAACTCTATAGGTTCTCATTATACATCTTAAGAGCAATGTAACAAAATTTGGCTATGGGGTTAAAATTTAAGACATCCTCATCAGAGAGTAAAAATTTAACAAGTTGTTCAGCAGATTGATCCAGCTGTTTACAGACCAAAGGTAAAATTAAGTGCTCCCTTGATTGCCTATGTATTTTACAGGATAATAGGTTGTGTCTATGCTCAGGCTGCATGCAGACAGAGCATACACAGAGCCAGGCAGCAAGAGCTCCCGTTTGAGGGAGGATCCCTCAATGCACTGTGCTCCTGGCATGGTGCATTGAGGGATGCCAGAGGACTCCTGCTAACGTGGCAAAGAGGCACCTTTTAACATGGTGATTCTCTTTATTTAGCAGGGGAAAAGTCACTGGCCCTGTCCACCCCCAGCACAGTGCCTCCAGTGACTGTTGCTGGTGTCTATCTTGTGTTTCTTTTAGATTGTGAGCCCTTTGGGGACAGGGATCCATCTTATTTATTTGTTATTTCTCTGTGTAAAAAGCCCTGAGCCACTTTTGGCAGTATAGAAATCAAATAAATGAATTAATGAACGAACGAATGACTCCTCCTCCAGCTCCCTTCTCGGCTGCTTGTATGCTGTGGTAAGATGCAAACTGGGGAGGGAGATTGTTTGCGGGAAGGTAGGCAGAAGCCTGCCTTCCTGCCAGCTCTCTGTCCCACCAGTGAGTGTGGTCAGGGGCGTAACTATATTAGGGCAAGGGGAGACAGTTGTCTGGGGGCCCACTGCCTTGGGGGCCCCCCTAGAGGCAAGTCACATGACTGACTCCCCCAGCTGCGCACCCACCCGGGCTTCCTTCAATTGTATTCATCCTCCGAAACTGATGTGAGTGTTAAGACCTGGAGCTACCAGAACAGCATGTCTTTCTCTAGTACCATTAAATGACTTGCATCATCCACAATTTACAAAACCATATATAGATACAGATATAGATATAGAATGAGCTGAGCTTCAGTGAAGGGGGGGGCATTTTAAAATCATGTCTCTGGGCCCACTCCAACCTTGCTACGCCTCTGAGTGTGGTTGTGTGCATGACCTTTGTATGTGGCAAAGAATGAAAGCAGCAGCAGCAACTTAATTTTTTACACACACACACACACACACACACACACACACACACTCACTCACTCACTCACTGGTTTCAGGTGGCATTTAATTTATTGTTGACAACTGAGCAACCTGTGTGTATGGAGAGAGAGGGGACTACAGTGGCAGGGCAGGCCTTGAGTACAGTGTGAAACTGATACACTTCCCTGAGCTGCCAAGTCAAAAGTGAGGTAAATGAGCTTATCTGAGATAACTTGACATGAAATGGGTTTTATACCACATACAAAGCAAATAAAGTTTTGGATGCCCAAGAGAGGATTAGATATTGAAGTGGCCATTGGTCAGAATGGCCAGTGATCAGAATGGGCCAATGATCAGGCCAAGTTAAGGTCCAATCAGAGGAGAACTCGGGGATTCTGCCTTCCAAACAGCAGAGAGCAGTGGTGACAAGAGTGCTGTGCGGGTTTTTATGAGACCACTGAGGCAGTGAGAAGAAAGTCTCTGGTATAAGCAGGGTAGCCTTAGTGAAGATCTGAGGGAGTCCCTGAAGCCTGGAAGACAGTGGACAGCAGAAGAAAGAGCTCAGAGGAGCAGGTGTTCAACCCCTCAGCACTTGCCGAGTTGTGCATGTGTGGTAAGGGACAGCGTGTGGCCTACAAGCAGCAAGGCCTGAAGGAAGTGGGCTGCATGGTCAAGCACTGCCTAGTCCTGTGAGTCTGAACCGGCGCAGAGAGATGTTTAGAAAGGGACAATTGATTCTAGGGATTCTGAGCAAAGATTCAGCAATAGGAGAGCCTAATTTGGCCATAAGCACTGGATAAGGGTAGTAGTCTGTCCTAGGTTCCATTTACCGCTGCCTTTATATCCTTTTCTGTTCTGAATTTTGTAATGTAACATAAATAAACAGGTCACATATTACTTAAATATCCCTTCCCAACACATATTCTGGTATTTATATTTGAAACAAAGTTATTTTGCTATGCAATGATAGGCATCTGTCTAGTGTGGATAGTGATGACAGTGTGCCTGGAAATTAAATGGTGCAATTAGTTGGCCTCAATCAGGTGCTCTCTTTCACAACCTCCTACTGCCATTTGGTGCATGAAGCATTTTACAAAAGGGAGAAGGACCACAGCTCAGAGTGCATGCTTTGCATCTGGGTTCCAGGTTCAGTCCTGGCAGAGCTGGTTCAAAGGGATCTCGGGTAGCAGGGCTCAGAGAGGCCCCTGCCTGAGAACCTGGAATGCAACAACTACTATGAGTAGATGATAATGCCCTACATGATCCAGTAATCTGATCTGTATAAGGCAGTATCATGTGTTCACATAAACAAGAAAATACGAGACTCACTGAAATTAAAACAGATGTTTTGAAAGCAGAAAGGAGAGGAAAGAGAAGCGAAGATATACTGATGGGAAATCAAATATACATCTCTAAAGCACCTGGGCAATACATACCAGAAAAAAGAAATAGAGGAATACTAGTATTTGGGCAGAACACAATGCATCTGCCTTTGGGAACATTTAGAATGTGTGATTGTGTAGAAGGCTCTTAAAAACCAGCTTGAAATCTATGTGGAATATTGTTGTGCTGTTTCAGCTTTCCCACTGTGGGGAGGTGACCTCCCTTTTGTGAAGCCTTTCTTCCCCTATAAATCTATACCCACTATTATATTTTTCTACTGCCCTCAAAAGACTCTAGGATACTTTTCTCATGAAGTTGAAGTCTACTGTGCTGATGTTATTGGACAGAAGCCCAAAGGACACAAATTGGTAACTACAGACTTAGTATTCAGAATCTGATCTCTTTGTACAGTCAAGATAATTGGCCGGCTTACATTTCTGCTTTGTCTGCACCGTTATCTAGATGAAGTAGTTTAAACATTGCAGGATTTAAAACTCCTATTGATTGGGCTAGATGCCTACACCATTTCTACTTGGAGATGGACAGTTCCTCCTTATTCTATATACAGTTGCTACTATGCATATTCTTAAAACTTTGCATTAAAATTAATACAAATTCCTATTTGAGTATTGTATAAGCTGAAGATAATAAGCAGGAAAAAGAGAAAGTAATGAGAATGTAGCAAAACTTCTAACTGGAGTAATCTGCCTTGAGGGTCAGACAGAGGGTCACCCATGTGTGGGTGAATTCTATGTTTAGGAGTCCCATGTTTTACTTTCCTTGTTTCAAAAGCAGCAGTGAGGGGGCCCTGAAGTTGAACTGGAGGAGGGAGTCTAATTTGTGGGAATTTCCTGCTGGATATGCTTCCTAAAGCAGCTATATGTTCTCCAAGTACCTGCAAGATTACCTTCACTTTTCATTATACTGAGCTAAACACACAGAGACTGGGCTGAGTCAGACATTACACAGTCAAATTAAACCTTGCATTCATGCAGCGTGTCTCCCTGTCTGTATGAGTCTCGGAAGAATTCTACTTCTGATTGTGGTTGGAAACAAGCCAGGACAGGTCGGTACACATGGCTGACTGATTCTGACATATTCTGAACCCCAAGTATGAGGTTGGAGTTCAGATTGGGATTTATTTTGCAACTTTGGATAGAATAAACCAGAACTAGTTCTGATGTAACAATCAATCCTTGAATCTTTCTGACTGGAAGTAGAACTTTTCTGAAGCAGAGGAGGGAAACCAAACACTCTCTGAAGCTGAGAGATGTTGCATAAAATCAAGGTTTAATCTAGGCTCCACATAATGTCTGAACCAACTGAGAGTGTCATTGAGTTGGTTCAGATGTCACACACAACCTCAGTAAAATTTAACTTAGGTTTGCTAAATAAACTGAGACCGACACTGCAGACAACCTGCAATCTCAGATACTTTCTCTTAATATGGTTTGTTAAGTGGCCTGCCCTCCTGTCGTCCCCTCCCATGAAGGGCAAGTATGCAATCCCAGCCTGCTTTGCTCTGCTACTGGTAAGTCTTCATCCCATCAGCCACTTCCAAAACATGGGTCCTGTTTACAGAGGGGGTGGGCTCATCTGGACTAATCTCTGCCCACTTTGGCCTTTCTCTGCTCCCTGAAGAAGGCAAAGGAACTATTACAGCATCATTTCCTCCATCCCCACCAATCTCACACCAAGCACTGTTAACCATTTCCTACCCTCCCCTAGATTAGCAGGAAGCAATGTTAATGCCTGTAGATGATGGACAGTGAAAGGAACTGAAAGATATTGCTAGGGAAGGGGGGTGAAATAACTGAAGGAAAGAATTAGCTATGAATCAGTGAGCTTTGTTTGACTTGCAGGAGGAGACAGACAAAACAGTGCTGTTAGAAGGCGGAAGATGAGACTGAGGAAAAGCTTCTGTGGATGCAGCATGACCAGGGAGAGGGGGATCTTAGGGAAGGACTAGGCTGAAGCGTCAGCACTAGGGGAGGACAAAGGAAGGCAAAGCTTGTAGAGCAGAACTTCATGATGATCTACATGTAGACCCCTCATTCATAAATGCTGGTTCTGTCTGTCAGTTCCTTGGGCTTCTTCAGTGGTGGCATCACAGAGAGGTCAGGAATGTCTCCCTGCAGCTTCCCCCCCATAAACACCTTGCATAGATCTTTCTGGGGGGCTGCAAGACACCCGCAGGCTAACTGGCAAAAACTCAGAGCTTATTGGCTTCACTCTTGGTGTTTTTTTTTAAAGGATCTTGCTGGACTTTGATTCTGGTGTGTGTCGGGGGGAGTCAGTTATGGGAGGGCGGAACAATCTCCAATTTTTGCTGATAGAAGCCCCTGGATTTAAAAGGAAAGGTGATGGAAGGAAAGGTAACTTTGGAAGGAAAGGTAAAAGGAAAGGTAACTTTGTTTCTAGACAAAGATTGGAGATGGCGCAAGGAGTTGGTAGACAAAATAGGGGATGTTTTGCACCAATGAGAGGGTTGTAGCCTAGAGTGGCCATGCAGCTGTTCTGGGCTAGCAGTCCTTTGAAGAGTCAAGTCAAAGACACAAACTCTGTGTGTTTGGATGTAATATGGAACTAAAAAGCTAGGCTAAATGTAGGTACACAAGCCAACTTCAAGCCTAAGTTTCAGATCTTGCTTAGATGACTATAAATAAATGGTGGTTAGCACCATGGTGTGGGTCTGGATGGTAAAATCAATAAAGGTTAAATGAAATAAACCGAGTTGGGGGTGTCAGCAGTAGCAATCATGATGGAATTCATAGCCATCATCACAGATCTTTCAAACCAGGAGTGGGAACCAAGTGCAGGGTTTTCTGAGGTGCCACGGCAACTCTGAAATTCTTTCCTTGAGGAGGTTTGCCAGGTTCCCACACTTGCTGCTTTTAAAATGTGCAGTAAAAATTTATATAAGGCTTTTAGTTGAAATGTTTAGTTGAAATTTTTATTACATTGCTGTTTTATTGCTTTATTCTGTTTTAATTAATCTTACTCAGGGGTTTTTATTCTGAAAGGTGCGGTATATATCTTTTCAAAATAAACAAACACATCTACAAAAAGTTGTCCATCTTTCTAATCGTGTTGCTCTAGCACAAACATCAACACTTCAAACATTATCTACTTCAGGAACAAATCAATAACAGAGTCAAACAATTTTTTTTAAAGTTTAGATTTCTTCATAGATGTGTATGACTAACATGACAAATGAGTGCATAATTAAATGAATGTAATGTCTATACATCTTATGTTAATGTTGCCTCTCTTCAGTGACAAATTGGTGGGGTGGGGGGCAGGCTTTCCCCACTCTGCATTTAGGTTTGATACCAGGGTGTGGTTTGCTGAACTGAGAGGTCCCTGAGGTGAGGGGTTGAGTGACTGTTGTCCCCAGCTTCCTGCCTGGCATCTAATTTGCAGGCTGAGCAGCATCCCTGTCTCACACTCTGGGGAGCAGTGTGAGTTTTGCTGGTCATCTTATTAGGGGCTAATAAGAATGTTCTGCTTCCGGATGACTAGCTGCTTCCAGGTTTGGGGGTTCTTCCCACCACCATATTATTCCTATTAGTTAGTTGGGATGCATTTTGGTCACAACTGGCAGGTACAGTGTGGGCAAAGGTGTAAAAGCTCTGCTTGGTGAGCACCCTGAGGCATTATTGAGAGAGATGAGGAATGTTATAGGAGTCCCTTAAGACCTGATGATAAAAGGGAGATTGGTTGGATTTCTCCTTAACATCAGTGGCACCATCAACCTCAAAGGCTTTAATGGCTTGGGAGGTACAAACCTGCTGGTGATTCCTTGATCCCACTGTGATGGTCAACTATAATGAAACTATTGCTGATCCTCTCTCTGACTAAGGGTAGAATTGCCCAATATGGATTAGAGCAGGGCTGCTCAACTCTGGCCCTCCTGCAGATGTTGGCCTACAACTCCTAAAATCCCTGGCAATGGGTCACTGTGGCTGTGGATTATGGGAGTTGTAGTCCAAAAACACCTGGAAGGCCAGAGTTGAGCAGCCCTGGATTAGAGGCAAGGATGGTGCCTCTATTTGTTTATTAATACTTTGGGATTACTATTTCAGTATCAATAAAAATGTATATGTGATACTGCCAAGTATATCTCTGAAACATGCTCTATTAATAAATCTAAGCCATATACTACCATCAAGTTAAGCACATGGATTAAAAAGATATCGGCACTTCCTGTACCAAACTGCAGCAGCACATCACTATTTATATTCCAGAAGCTCTATGACTCATTCACCTCATAATTTTTTGAGCTGCTTTGCAGCCATTCCTAAATGATTGAAACACATTTCAATGAGGCCTTCCAGAAATGAATTTAGCTGTGTCACTTTGCTTTTTTGCTTTAGCAACTTGTCCTAAAATGAACTGGGATGTTATAGGAAGAGTCATCGACTGCATAATATTGTATAGAACAGGCTAGATTTTAGGGGTGTGCAGTTGTTTCAGAATGATTATTAAATGCTAGAAGCAGCTTTTATTCTGTCTGGCATTAATCCAAGCTAATCACAATGGCCATGAACTAGCCCCTAGGAAACAGTGATCCATTTCAGGTCTGCTTGGTTCCCTCTGTTTCTATCCCACAGCCAGCTGCAGCTATGATTGAGGTAGGATGGGACAATGGACATTTTCTCATTCTAAATTCAGACACATTCTTACCAAAGAGTCCAAAAATGTACAATACGCTTTGTGGAGAAGCTTCCAATCACATAGTGGCAAGGCAAAGGATATGCAGAACTATAAAACACAGAGACCACATGGTCCACTCCTCCACTCACGGAGCCCTGTCATGAGAGAGGGAACAGAGAAGTGCTGCAGATTGTGCCTGGTGCTTTGCTTTCTCCTGTATCTATATCCAACAGAGTCTGTTTGGAGTTTGGTTTGCCAGAGCATTTTATTTTTTAAATTTCAGTTTCTCCTGGTCTAACTCTGCCCTTCATAATACTCTGATAATATTCTGAGTTTGTTATTTTGCATCTGGCTTGAGTTGCTTGAGACTGGAAGGAAGGGTCTCTTGATTTCTGCTGAAACTTTATATTTTCCTATAATAATCCATCACTACTTCTGTTTATTTCTTCTGTTCCAGAATATTGGGGCCTCTATTTATTGTGTGTGCGTGTGTGTGTGTGTGTGTACGTGCGCGCGCGTGTGCTTGCCTTTGCTTTAGCTTCAGTTGTTCATCTGAACCTCCTGTCCCCTCCCCCCCAAAAGTATGCATCAGCCCCCCACTCCCAATACTTCCCCCAGCCAGCTAGGGTTGTTTGCTGAGGTGTGCTCCTTGCTAATCTTGGGTATAAATTTATAAGACAATCAACTTCATCCCTTCCTCTGCTTCTGCCTAACAGATAATCAGCAATGCCTCTGACTGCTTCCAGTCAAGCAGAGTGAGGGCTTGGAAGCACACCTGCAGGTGCCTAGTCTGCTGCTGCACTTGTGACAGTGTATCTCACAAATTTACTCAGTGTGAAATACACCCAAGAACACTATCAATGTCTCATATAAATAACAGTCATGTAATACCATGCATTTTAACAAGATCATGGGCAACGTGGTCAGTATGCTAATTACCATTAGTGCGGGAGGCGGGGAAACACAGTTAAAAGATATACCATACTGTAGTTATGCCCAATTAACTATTTTCATAGTTGGGCCATGAGCCAAATCTACTAACAATCTATAATGCTACTTGGGCAAGTTTCAAGGCCAAACATTACCTAACTGAGAATTCAATTTATACTTAATATTTGCCATCAAGCTGATGGCTCTGCCACAAGATGTGGTGACAGCCAACAACCTGGATGGCTTTAAGAGGGGTTTGGATAACTTCATGGAGGAGAGGTCTACCATTGGCTATTAGTTGGAGGGTTATAGGCCACCTCCAGCCTCAGAGACAGGATATCTCTGAATACCAGTTGCAGGGGAACAACAACAGAATAGAGGGCATGCCCTCAACTCCTGCCTGTGGCTTCCAGTGGCATCTGGTGGGCCACTGTGTGAAACAGGATGCTGGACTAGATGGGCCTTGGGCCTGATCCAGCAGGGATGTTCTTATGTTCTCTTACATGTGCGTCCTGCCAAAGAGAGAGAGAGGTCACCCATCAGTTTATATGTTAATTTGCCCATTGGCCAGCTAGTTGTACAGATTCTAAATCAGGAATCAGAAACTATGAAGAAATAAATCCCAGAAAATGGGTTCAGTTTGATCAGTAGTTTGATTTGTAGTTCTTCCTACATTTTCATTACATCATAGCTTTTGATTGTCACTTTATCTTTAAGATTAAATTCATACTGATTAGTAGTATCCACTAGATGGAGCAATAAACTTGCAATAGCATACGGTTAAACTCTAAAAGTACATTTACATTCTCTCTCAATTCTCAAAGCTCATGTGGGCTAACTGAGACATCTCAAATAATATCTAAAGTATCTGTATGTAGACCACAAATATACAATATACATGTTTTAAATTGTGTGTGTGTGTGTGTGTGTGTGTGTGTTGTATGACTGAATTACAAACTAACTTCCACTATAGTGATATACTGGTTATGTATCTTTCATAATATGCTTACACGGTTATGTTTTTGTGTATTTTCTTACATTTTCCCCTTTTCAATAAAAATATAGTTTTAAAGAAGTTACAGAGAAATCTTGATTTTATGGCTATATGGGGTGGGGTCAGTCTGGATTAGACAATAGTTCATGGAATCAAGGGGGAAAGTACATGATCACATCCCCCTGGATTCCCTTCCCTGTTCCTCTTCTGCTCTCTTTGTCCCTTCCTCTGGTTGTCACAGGCAGCTTTTCCTGATGAAAGCCCTCTATGCTGCGCCTTCAGATCCCAGCCAGTCAGGCAGAAATGAAAGGATGAGATTTTTTTTTTAAATAGCTTACCAATTACCCTGACAAGCAGATGTGTCAGTGCATTTTCACGCGCGCACACACACACTCAATTCCCACTACAGGCACTTCCTCCTGGGGCACCGAGGTGGACCTGAATGGCTGCAATATGCTGTCATTTGAGCCCCAGAAGGGAATGTGAGCAGGAGGAGGAGCCTGCAAGTTGAAATAAAATCTTGGTGGTAGGGATGGGAGGGGTGGAGAGACAGAAGCAGAAAGTAAGAGAAAAGGGGAAGGAGTCCTGGTAATTCTCCAAGAATGAAAATGGGGGAAGAACTGTGTGTTGGGGGGGGGGGGGCAGTGTCCATAAAATCTGAAATATGGAAGACTAGTGTCCATAAAATTAAGGTTTCTCTGTAATTCATCCAACAAATTAATTAAATCTAATTATCAGTTTTGGTTTGATATTCTAGTTCATTAAGTTTAGCTTTCTACAAATCACAGTTTCCTGTATTCAGCTGAAATGGGAAACTGCAGTTTGTCACCAGCAACAAATAGTTGCTTTAAATTTATTCCCCTTGCACACAGAAGAACAGAAAGGGGAGCATGCAAGTACTGTACAACTTTCACATCTGCTCAGACAAACCATCGTTGCCATCATATCTGAACTGGGCCTAAGAGTGAAGTATATTTGGTAGGAGTTATGTTACTTTTGGACTCCATCTTTGGAACCATCGATCCTGCAAATAGGGTTTTCAGTTTTGATCTCTGTGTGGGAGTTTACTGATATTTGAGCTGATCTGTCTCTTACCACCTTGTCATAATTATTTGAATATTATGCATGGTACTCAAACCAGTAAGCCACCTAATGGTGTAGCGGAGAAATGACTTGACTAGCAAGCCAGAGGCTGCTGGTTCAAATCCCCACTGGTTTCCCAGACTATGGGAAACACCTATATTGGGCAGCAGTGAGATGGCAATGGTAAACCCCTCCTGTATTCTACTATTAATTATTAATTATTATTATTATTTTACATTTATATCCCGCTCTTTCTCCAAGGAGCCCAGAGCGGTGTACTACATACTTGAGTTTCTCTTTCACAACAACCCTGTGAAGTAGGTTAGTCGCCAGGAGTTGACACCAACTTGATGACACACTTTACGTTTACTTTTACTCAAACCGGTGCTCTACTGGTTCCAAGTTTCTTCCTATTTCTGTCCATTTTTCTTATGAATTTTCCCTCCTACTGCATGCACCTGTGCCACATCTCATGTTTGCCAAGTTTATTTGACAGCACTAACGTCCCAGTCATTCTGGAAACTGCAATGATTAGGACAGGGCAGAGGAAATGGCTTTCACTTGTGCAGCAGCATGAACATTGCTCTGGATGCTCAGAACTTCTGACTCTCAACTACTATAAAGGCACGTTGGAGATGACTATACCTAATTCAGAATAGGGAAGAAAAGGTGACTTGTCTCATTATCATTTCAAAAGATGGCTCTAAGTGCTTTCCAAGTACACTTGGATAATTATTAACATTAATTTTAACATTGGTATAAGGGCTATTTTCAGCTTACATCTTTTTACTTTACTGTTATTGATGCACACAAGTGTATATACACATTGATTAAATCACGATTGTGAAAGGAATCTCTGACGTAATTGTGTGACATCAAGATTCTCCTATGCATGGTATTATCATGTGCATATTCCTTCATGTGAATCAGTAACAAGTAAAGAAAAAATGGCATGAACTGAGAACTATATATCATTAAAGCATTGATGCTGCTCCACAAACCAGATTAGATAATTTTGAACCACCAAACCCAGGAAGAAATTCAGATGGGGAAGACTGTGTGTTCTCCAAGATAATGGAGGACAGTTGCTGGAGCCCTGGACCTGAGCTGGCCCGAAAGTGCAGTGTACAGATGGTAGGACTGTTCACTTTATTGAACTGATACTTGAGCCTAAGACATGCAAGCCTTAGGGGACCTTTCCCCCCTGGAAATTATTCTAGTGAAAAATACCTTTGATATTGGTAATTGATTCAATACCATACCACACTGCAGTGGTATGGCAAACTAGGATGGGAGCGTGGAGGTGAAGATTATCTTTACTGAATAGCAGCTTCTCTGAAGAAATAGGTTACTTTCCAGGTATTGTTCAAATCACTACCTTTCTTTGCCTGGTCTTGCTTAGTTTCTAATATGCAACATATTGTCTTTACCAGAAGACAAAGCTGAGATTTCAGCCCATAGAGTTCTAGATAGTTTGCTATACTGGATCCTAACCTCAGGTCATGAGATGCCTGGCTCAAGTCCTGGAATTCCCGAGATCAATATAATTTGATTTTTGAGTGGGACAGTTTAATGTGAAATGTGAAGTGTTTAGCTGCTGAAACATCATTACTGGCAATTAAATACTGCAAAAAGCTTTCACTGTTGTGTATATATCTGGGCACCTTGTCTCTCCAGTTTTCTCTCTGAACAAGAGAATCTTATACCTCACCTCTGACCCTTCCCAGCCAAGATGGATGTGGTGTCAGATTAAGTGTTTTCTTCTTTTGTTATCCCTTAGTGGCAAAATGACGATAAATTGATAAGGACCATATAGCAGAGAGAAGTAATACTGCATCTAGCACTCAGATGGGTGGGTACATGGGCCAGTTCACATGCATTCTTTCTCTAATTCTCAGGCTAGCCTCCATCAGAATAACCACCACTATCAATACAGTTATATTAAGCCAAGTGTAATGTGTAATTCTTTCTCAATATAGCAATGTACAACCAACAGGGAAAAAACATCAATATGCTAGGTTGCAAAATTCTTTCTAAAGCTCTCGGTAACTGAAATATGGATTGAAAAATGTCTATACAGAAGCCAACAGGAGTGGAAAGAATGCAGATAAAGGAGAACATGATGATGAATTCACTGGAAGGAATGACCTAAGTAAAGTTAAAAGGACTAAATAGATATAGCTTCAAAAAGAAAAGAAAGGAAAACACACAGAGAGAAATGAGAAGGCAATCTGATAGCTCTTTACAAGTATCTGAACATTCAGCACTGAAAGGAAGGAGAATATGTAAGGAATCTCCCTCTGCTGGGACCAAACAAGGTCTCTTGGATGTAAAAGTAGCAGCAATACCACTCAGGCTAACAGAGAATTTCCATTAGCTTAAAGTAGTAATAACTCTTTAGTTTCTCTCCCTTTGGCTTACAGCCACTGCAGAACAAGGACATTGCTAACCATTTCAGGTAGTAGAAGTGATAGGATAAGGATATTATAACAACATATTGATGCCCGTAAGTGCATAGAATAGTTTCTGTGGTTTTTTTTTAAAAGTGTAATGTCTGAAATTGAGCCAACAGAGAGTAACAACCTGCCAAAACATTTATTCTTGCATCTACAAGGAGACATTAATAGACAACACATTCCTGGTTTTTTTTTAATGAAATGTTGATATTAACTGTATAATAATTACAACACAGATAACTATTAGGAGCTGGGGTATCACTATGTACAGAGTTCCAATAATTGAAAAATAGAGCCCATTTCTTGGGAACCTATTTTTTTTTTGTCTCTTCTTTTCTCTCCTCTTAAAATTCTCCATTACTTGCACAAGAAACTTTTCTTTTTCAAATTGTAATGAGATTTATTTTGTCAAAGGAACAATACTGATTTGAGAGCAGTTCATGGTGAGGGTGACTGTGAGTGGTGACATTCAAACCTTTAATATGTTGGTTGACATCCTGATTGTGTGCCTGTGTGTCAAGGTCCCTTCTGTAGAGAGCTTCCTGCGCTCTGCAGTGCCTATCGTATGTGTGTGTGTGGGGGGCATTTTCACAGTTCAATCTTTCCCCTGGTTCAATCCACTCTGTGTCAGGGGTGTACACAGATCGGTTGCAGCAGTTCAGTCCAAATTCAGACCAAACTGCGGGTCCCCAAACTGGTTCAATCGAACCCACTGGCTGGGCCGGTTGGGTTGACAAACCAGCTCAAACTGGTTCAAAGTGTTTTGTGTCCAAACTGCTCAAACTGGCCCGGTTCACAGCAGATAGGTTCACAGTCGGACCGGTCTGTGCACATCCCTACCCTGCGTCATCAAAAAATATACGACATATTTCCAGGTGGTGCAGGGCAGGGGAAGGAGAGAACTGTGGAAATGCATCACCTCTGAGAGATAGGTGCTGCACAGCTCAGGAAGCTCTCTGCAGTGATGACATTTTTTCTTAGTGTATGTGCACATGCTTAGTCGGCATTTCCTCTACAGAACATTCTTAGATGTTTCAGTTCTTGTACCAACAAATATGTTTAAAACTGTTTTTTAAGGGAGCGGATTGGAAAACTATTGAGCTGGGTTTTTGTTTTGTTTGGTCATATTGTTCAAATGTGGACAACACCCATCTTATCAGAATGCTTTATTTTGTTAATCTTATCAGAACTCTGTTTCTATATGAAATTCTTTGTTGTTTTTCCCCAAACAGGAACTTTCAGATGTATATTACCTTAGATAAAACTTGGGGCAACATAGACCATATTTTTCACAGATGAGCTGGTATTTTTTATAAATTCGGGGGGCTTTTTGTGGGGGTGGTATGGTTATGGAGAAGCATTCAGCCCTGGAGATCCTCACCTACAATCTGGAGAATTACAACTTGGATGAAGTTACCACTTTATCTGCTGTTTGATACACATATAAACACCTTGGAAAATCTCACTAGCTTTCTTGGATTCCTCAGATATTTCCTCTGAGATAGATTCACCAAATGATGCTTTAGGTGAAACCAGAGAAGTCAAACCACACAGGAATATGGCAAAGCATACATCTGCCTGAGAAATCTTGTTAATGTTTTTGAAACTCTGTCTGTTTTAGCTTGATATAATTTCTTTCCTGAAACATTCCTTGGATATTCCTCCCAAATTGGAACTCCTCAAAATTTCATTTTAGGAGGAATTCAGTGAAAACAGCAAGAGCCAGAATGGTGTAATGGTTAGAGTCCTGGACTAGGACCGGGGAGACCCAAGTTCAAATCCACATTCAGCCATGATACTTGCTGGGTGACTCTTGGCCAGTCACTTCTCTCTCAGCCTAACCTACTGCACAGGGTTGTTGTGAAGAGAAACCTAAGTATGCAGTATACCACTCTGGGCTCCTTAGAGGAAGAGCAGGATATAAAATGTAAAAAAACATAAAACCCCCCAAAAACAAACAGACTCTGCTTTGGTGTAGCCTTATGGATCTTAAGAGGATTTGAATGTAAATTATGTGAGTTCTGCAGTCCAAGGATTCAGAAACAAGCTTCAAATATTTTCCTGTACAAAAGGAAACATTTCCTGTACAAAAGGTTGATGGCCCTGACCCAAAGGGGACTCCCTGACATGCAATTATTAAAAATACAGAAACACTCATATAGTGGTGTCATAAGGAGTCTGAGGCACACTATGCACACTCACTAGGGGAGTAAGCACAATTGATCTCAATGAGACTTCTCATGCATAGGATTGTGGTGCAAGGCTGGAGTCAGAAGCACTTACCTGGGAATAAATGCAGACCTATACACTTACCGGGATTACAGAACATAGTAACATATTCAACTGAACACCAAGTAAACATATTTATTTATTTAAAATATTTATATCCCACCCCTCCAGTACAATACTGCTCAGGGCGGCACCCAACAGTAGAATAAAAATGGTAAAAATTTAAAACAGCAAAACACAATGTAAAATACTCAATTAAAAACAGACCTAATAAAAACTTAAGCAGCAACAACAAATCATCACCCTGTAGGCTGATTAAAAAGCCTCTCTAAGTTTTAAGATCTTTTTTTAAAAAAAAACCTTAAGTGAGGGAGCATGGTGAATCTCTTCTGGGAGGGTATTCCAGAGTGGAGGGGCCTCAACTGAGAAGGCCCTGCCTCTTGATCCCTCCAACCAAATCTCAGTCAATTGTGAGGCTGCAAGCAGGGCTCGAGATGATTAGCGAAGGACCCTGTCAGATTTGAATGAGCAAAAGCAGTCTGACTAGTACTCTGGCCTCAAACAGTATAGAGCTTTAAAGGTCAAAACCAGCACTTTGAATCTAGCCCAGACACAGAATGGCTCCTGCAGCCCTAAAACTGTTTGAAGTGAAGCTGCTGACAGAACTCCTTTATGGTGCTCAGCTGGGCCCCTCAATATTGTCTTCACAGACTGACAGCGGCTTCTCCAAGGTTGCAGGCAGGAATGTCCCTCAGCCCTATCTTGGAGATGCCAAGGAGGGAACTTGGAATCTTCTGCTCTACCCAGAGTGGCTCCATCCCTTAAGGGGAATATCTTACAAATAGCTCACACTTCTAGTCTCCCATTCATATGCAACCAGGGTGGACCCTGCTTAGCAAAGGGGGACAAGTCATGCTTGCTACCACAAGACCAGCTCTTCTCTCTTAGAGGTAACAATATGGTAACAGCAAAATGCTGTTTACAGCACCAATGGGATTTTTCATCACTATTGGCCCTAAATGCATACTATAAAATAGTAAATAAGTTGTACTTTGTAAGAGCGTTGAAAATAGTAGTGTGGGATACTCTGGCATTTTTGCAGCGCCATGTGGAGAGAGCCAAAAGATGAAGCATGAGATGGAGGAGTGGCTACCTCTTCGAGAGTGACTTTGGGGAGTGTTGGCTCCACCTGCCACCCTCTCAACTTCACTCCTGGGCACACTTGCTTCCTAAGCCCTGCATTCCACCTCTGGTCATAGGAAGCTGCCATATACTGAGTCAGACCATTGGTCTATCTAGCTCAGTATTGTCTACACAAACTGGCAGTGGCTTCTCCAAGGTTGCAGGCAGGAATCTCTCTCAGCCCTATCTTGGAGAAGCCACGGAGGGAACTTGAAACCTTCTGCTCTTCCCAGAGCGTCTGCATCCCCTGAGGGGAATATCTTGCAGTGCTCACACTTCTAGTCTCCCATTCATATGGAACCAGGGTGGACCCTGCTTGGCTAAGGGGACAAGTCATGCTTGCTACCACAAGACCAGCTTTCCTTTCCAGAGCTCTATGTAACACTGAAATAATTCACTGATAATTAAAAAAAATAAATTCCCAGTGTTCTAGCACTCTAACAGCACTAGAACAAAGGGAAGGTCCAGGTACTGCAAAACCCATAGTAGGTTTCTCACTCTGTAGTGGGGGAGATTATATGCCCAGTGGGAGATGGCTGCAGTTTTTAAAGGAGCCTTTTCTTACCTTCTTCTTTTGAATGATTAATAATATTCTTACATACCAACAATGGTGCAGCAGAATTACTGGAGTGTCAGGTTCCTTTAACAGAGGATGAAGTAAACTGTCCTGTCAAGTCGATTTTGACTCCTAGCGCCCACAGGGCCCTGTGGTTTTCTTTTGTTAGACTGCAGGAGGGGGTTATCATTGCCTTCTCCCGCATAAAATGAGATGATGCCTTTCAGCATCTTCCTATATCGCTGCTGCTCGATATAGTACCAGCGGAGATTTGAACTGGCAACCTTCTGCTTGTTAGTCAAGCATTTCCCTGCTGCGCCACTTAAGGTAGACAGTGAAAAAACAGAGTTGGGGGTGTTCTCCCATTTAAATTTTTAATCTTTTAAATTTCAAATTGTTACCGCTCTGGGCTCCTTGGAGGAAGAGCGGGATATAAAACATAAAAATTTAAATAAATAAATAAATAAATAAATAAATAAATAAATAAAATAAATGTTTTAACCTTTTTATTTGTTGCTTTTATTGGTTTGTTCTAAACTGCCCAGACACTTGTGTTTTGGGTGGTATACAAATAAGTCAAATAAATAAATAAATAAGAATAAATAAATAAATACATACATACATACATACATACATAATTGCTGCACTCTGGAGCATGGATCAGCCATTTAAAAATAGAATAGCCCACAAAGGCTATTGCTTCTTTGGAAATAGTGTTGGGGTTAGGGTATTGGGTTAGGGTTAGTATTAAAAATCAGTGCCATGTTCACTCATTCCCTCATCTAACAGCTCCTTCAACCCTCTCTCCTATCCTAGCCATGCATTGTCCAGCCCACAATGTGGAAAATCTAGTTTTAATTTGAAATGTTTATATGTGTTTTTTTAAAAAAAATTGGTTTGTTTTATTGTTATAAAACACCTAGAGATTTCGATAGTGGGCAGTATACAAATATGTTAAATAAATAAATAAAGCATGCAATTTCCTTCACTTTCCTTTGTTATTCAAATCTCATCCTCTTCCAATGAGTAATGAGTGACTGTTTGTTTAATGTGGAACTTTGAACCAGAAGAGTTGGTAAAAGTGAGGAGAATATGTAAGGAATCTCAAGAGTTGGCAAAAGTGAGTTGGCAAAAATCAAGGAATGGCTCCTCAGAAGTTCAAAAAAGTCTATCCAAAGTGTGTGTGGGTGGGGGGGAGAAAGGAGGAGAGAACTCATGCACGGTGTGGAGAAAGTGGAGAGAAAGAAATTCTTTTCCCTCTCACACAACACTAGAACCAGGGGTCACTCCATGAAATTGATTGCCAGGAGGTCTAGGACCAACAAATGGAAGTACTTTTTCACACAACGCGTGATCCACTTGTGGAACTCTCTGCCACAGGATGTGGTGACAGCCAACAACCTGGATGGCTTTAAGAGGGGTTTGGATGACTTCATGGAGGAGAGGTCTATCAATGGCTACTAGTCGGAGGGTTGTGGGCCACCTCCAGCCTCAAAGGCAGGATGCCTCTGAGTACCAGTTGCAGGGGAGTAATGGCAGGTGAGAGGGCAAGCCCTCAACTCCTGTCTGTGGCTTCCAGCGGCATCTGGTGGGCCACTGTGTGAAACAGGATGCTAGACTAAATGGGCCTTGGGCCTGATCCAGCAGGGCTGTTCTTATGTTCTTATGTTAACTTTCTTTTTGTTTATTTGCCATAGTGTACTTGTGCATGGGTGCTGCAGTAAGAGGGGAACTTTCTTGCCTAGAAAATATGAAGGTGATCCTCTAACTGCAGCATGGGTGCGCAGGTATACCTTGACAAACAAAAGAAACCTTAAGGAAATTATACTCCTAGTTTCTACTAACTACTCATTCAGAACAATAGAAGAGGCAAAGCAATTTTTAGCATCCCCGGGTACTATGTAATGTGAATAACCACTTACCTAAATAGCCATCAGCCTCCCCACTGAGAGGAGAGGGCCCTTGCCTATTCTAACTGGTACTTACTCAGGAATCATTACAAGGAGCACTTTGTTAGGTTTTAAACAGAAATATCCCTTTATTGTAAAGGAAACTGTAAATAAAAAATAAAAGGTAATTCAAAGTAGGGTATTGGATTTGTATGATATGGGCTGGATTTAGCACTCCGTGACGCTGGAGCATTGGATTGACTTAGCGTGCAGCTGTAGTTGCACAAGAACATTGTGTGTGTGTCTGTGTGTATATAATGACATATTGGGAGAATCAGCAGGCACCATGCATGCACACCCACAGGTAGACCTTGACTACCTGGGCATAGCTGAATGCACCAGTCTAAAGTGGGAGGCAGGCACCTCTGCTTCTCTACAGCCCTATTGGCCAGAAATGATTGGGGAACGCTGCTGTTTAAAGGAACTAAACTAAGAAAACCTATAATGAACCATAATAAAAAGCTGCAATGTGAACAACCCCAATTTATTCTGGTTTATGCTTATTTATGCTTATACACGTTTTATATACTCTTGTCCTAATTTACACCATTTTTCCCTACAGTAAATTCCCCAGTCTGGGAAACCTCATGGAGAGAAGAAAAGAGTTCATATGTTCAGAATAATCCATTTATTTTAATCCCTACAAATAAAACAACTATCAATGCTTTCTGAAAACATTAACATTATGCTGCTGAGTATCCCTAGCAGAAACATACTGCAGCTGCAGAATGAAATATCAAAGCTCAAATAGCTCAAGGAGGAGCCTTTTGATGACTCTTATACATTTCTGTCCTTTCATCTGTCCTTTATCATGTATTTTGCACAGGAGGTAGCATCTTTCACTGCCAAGGTGGAGGTAAATTGCATCAGACAGAAGGAACAAAAAGAGCTTCATTAATGAAACAGAGGAAACAACTTTGCCAATTTAAAGTGTCAGCAGAAACCATTAGGTTTGCTTTCAGACTTCAGTGACCTTATGAGAACAGAGAGGGTAGAAAGGGAATATTAAAATTTATGTCTACCCTCTATTGAGAGTCACTACTGCATTGTGAGAAATGGGTGAATGCATTTCTCCTTGAAGAACTCCCCTCTTTCTAGCAGCCCTCTTGAGATTATAATCATTCTTATGCAATACGATGGAAATTGTTTTAAAATGTGTACAAACTATAATTATTACAGAAAGGTTTATTCCTGCAATAGTCCTCCCTTTTACTTTATATTAAAAAAGGGAAACATTTTTTGTTTAAGGTAAAAGGGCGACAAAAGCCTTTTTGCCTATGGGTGGCAAAAAGCTTAATACGCCCCAAAAATGAGAACACAGATTATATTATGTTGTTAAGCAGAGCCCTGTTGGATCAGAATTAAGATCCATCTAGTCCAGCATCCTGTTTCCAATAATGGCTAACTACCTGCTTCTGACTTCTCTTATGTTTTAAGCTAGATTATTTGGAATCATAACAAAACCATAATATATAAGGACTAAGATAAGAACAGACTTGAGACCAACAGCACATGCCTCATGGCACCTGATGGAAAACAGAGGGCCCTGAAATACAACTGTGTAAATGTGAGGCTTTGAATTGGCAAAGATTTGGATAATACAGTCATCTAATGATAAGGAATACTAGATCTAGAGCATTTCTACTGATGGGTGCTGCTTACTCTCTTTTCTGAAAATACTTCTATGGAAGAACTGACACACAGCAGAAATTTCTCACAAGCCAATTCTCACTGAGAACTGAAATCAACTCATTAAAAACACACAGGTCTGTCCAAGTGAATTTGAATACAAGCAAATGAATTACACATTTCCTCAAGGAAAGCGGTTAAAACACAATTCATTCCCTTCCCTCTATGTGCCATCCTAGCATGCCCATATTCAGTGTCTCTTCAGATCAGAATCTTTTAGCAGAGACCACTGCTGTTTCTTATCTGTAAAAAGCAGCTTCTCAAGCACTACAGTCCTGCACCTGTCAAAGACAATCAGTGGCATTCACTGACCTTTTCCCTCATTTCACTTAAATAGCAGTGCAAAGATCAAGAGCTGCTACTCAGCCAAAGAGAAATTGAGAAATTGCAGTTGATGGTATATGGCTGGCTGGTCAAATTTAACTGAAACTAGCTGGACTGGGTGCAGAACATCTGCGCTTCCACTGCCCGGCCTGCTTCCCCCCCCCGCACGCCTGTGGTTTCTAGCTGGAGGGCTGGCCAGGAAGCCGGCCTGCTCCCTTCTCCCACTTGCCCACACTTTGCGGCAGCCAGGCTGGCCCGCCACCACCTGCTCCTGGCCCACCCACCCGACACTGCCTTTTCTATCCCCTCTGCTGCTTTCTGGCTAGCCGGCTGCTTCTTGCGCCCCCCCCCCCCCACCACTGCCACTTTCTGGCTTCTCCCCCCCCCGGCTTTCTGGCTGGCCCGCTTCTTCTTTCCCCGCCCACACCCCCCGTGCTTTCTGGTTGGTGGGCCAACCAGTCCGCCTGCTTCTCCCCCCACCCCTCCGCCCAGTCGACTGGGCTTTCTGGCTGGCTGCTTCTCAGCCACCTGCTGGCCCCTGCCTTCTCCATCTGCCGTTGTCATTTTCCCGGCCAGCTGGCCATCAGCTGCCCACTGCCACTGACTCCTGGCCCGCCGGCTGGCTGCCGCCATTTTCTCCCCCCGCCCTGCCACGTCGCTATCTGGCAGCTCTCCAAACTCTTGTGAGAGCTGCCATGCATAAAATTAGCAATGGGTACGTTTAAAATAATTAATTATATAGAAGATGGTTGGACCTCCAGGGATCCCTCTAGTTATGACCAAGAGTTGTAAAACAACATCATTCAGTATTGGGGCAGCAGGGGGAGTGGGTCACTTAATGTTTGATCAAAACAGGGAATCTCATTACATTCTGTGCTAGAGCAGGTATCCAAATTACATTTTTAAAAATTGTTTCATTGCGGAGCCAGAACATAAACCTCTGGTATTTTACATGCATTATGCCTCAGATTCTTGATTGGCCTTAGTCTCTTGGCCCTCTTCCAGGACAGCTGAGATTAATTTATTAACACCAGTGTGACTCATTATTTAGGCCACAGAGTTCATTAGCATGTGTCATTATTGAAAGTGACAAGGAAAATACCCTTAAATCAATGCACGTGTATACATCTAGGAAGTTAAAAACAACAACACCCAAACCCAAGCCACGCCTTTTCTTATTCATTATTTTGGTGCTCTACTTGGAGCCAATGCTGGTACAAGTATGTTGGTGAAGAATGCAGTTTATGGCTCACAGGTGTTTGTGATGAAGGTAGAGGCTAGCTGAATCAGATTGGGTAGTGGCTGGACACTAGTGGGACCAATTTGATAGAGAGGGTGTGTCATAGGAACTGGCCATGTTATGATCCTTATGAACACATCTGTGGGAAAGAGGAAGGTATAGGCAGACTTGGGGTAACTTGGAGATTTGTCGTTTTTTTAAAAAAACAACCTGAAGAAAAATCCTCACCCACCTAACTGCCCCAAAATAGTTCAATAGAAGAGGATGTTTGTGGACTCATAGGGCACTTAACAGACAAGCAGCTGGGCAGAGCTAATGGAACTCAGTGGCAAGAGTGAGGAAGGAGGGCTTGAAGAAAAAGAGCAGGACATTTCTCAGTCTGAAGAATATTTTCCCCAGACAGTCACAACCCCTTCTGCTTCTGAGGGGGAAAGGTGCCTAGAACGCTTCTGTTTTCTCACCAGCCATCTCACAGCTTTGTGTTTCTGACAGGGAAGGGGTTTGGCACATGCAAACTCTTGGTGTGAGGGATTAACTGCACCTCCCACAATTACATTAAAAAACCAAAACCTGTATATGTGTGAACTCTCCTGAGGAACAGAGATGGATGCTGTGCACTGAAATTCTTAAGCTGCTGTATGCGCGCATGTGCGCAGGCGCGTGCACACACACACACACACACACACACACACACACACACACACAGAGTCAGAGAATAAAACAATATTCACCATTAGATTTACTGTAAACTGTTCTACCACCACTTTCCCTCCCTACAACCTCAGAAAATATTGAATACATGAAAATGATCATTAACCAGCCATTAACTCTTCAAACTTTAGGTCTGAACGAAAAAGAGCTTGGTCTAAATACCAGTGCCCTCCCCCACAAAACTCCGCAGAAAACAGATAAAATTTGCATATGAAGTAAGACCCAAGTTAGAATAGGAGAGACTCCTGTCTTTGTTGCTAACTTTTGTTTTTTCACCTTTGTAAGCCACAGGCTCAAGTAACACATGCACACCAGGGATATACTGCATCATGTAGCGGGTCCATACTTGTTATGTATGGATTTTCAATTGGTACCATCATGGCTTGCAAGCTTTCTGAGTTTGGAAGAAAACAGGAAACTAGGAAGAAACGCATATTTACATGATGCCTTCAGAGGGAAGGGGAGATGGACAAACTTCGCCCCTTCTCCTGCTTATGTGACATCGGTACCCATCCATGACAGCCACCCATTTCAATGGGATCTTTTAATAAATCCCTTTTTGCAAAACTACTCCACTGCAATGGAAAAAAAAAACCCTCCTCCTTTTCTTAAGTGGAAAGTGGAAAGTTCATCTATATGTGAATAGAACAGCAAATCACTTTCTATCTCTTTCGGACCTCTGAATCAGCCATTTGAATCCAATGAAGCTGAAGATAAATTTCATCCCACAATGGTGCTCATATTTTAACAGAGGTAAGGTAGCTCTAAAAGGCAATAAGATTCCCTTAAAAATAATTATCAGAGAGATAGACTGTTGCAGAAAAATAATAATAATAAGTGTCTTGCTAACTGAACAGAGGCATCTTTTTGCAGTGGTGATTCTCTTTATTGAGCAGGGGGAGAGCAACTGTCCCTATCCATCCCCATCACAGTATCCCTCCAGGGGCTGTTGCTGGTGTCTATCTTATGTTTCTTTTTAGATTGTGAGCCCTTTGCAGATAGGGAGCCTATTTATTTATTTATTTATTTATTTATTTATTTATTTATTTAAATGTAAACCACTATGGGAACTTTGGTTGAAAAGCAGTATATAAATATTAATCAAATTTGTATTCTTGTGGAACCTTAAAGATAGAAAAATTTGCTGTTGTGTGGCATCAGGTGTATGATATGTTATCCTAGTTTGGCAGGCAGGTGTATGTAAAACACATATAAGGAGGACATATATGGGTACAGAGAAAAAGGAAAAAATATAAACAGTGGGTCCAAATGACCATGTACAGAAGAGGTATAGCTACAATTTTAGCGAAAGCAAAGAGGGCCTACAAAAAGGAAAAAAATAAATAACTCTACAGTTGCTATATACACTACTTCAAAATGTATCACCATGTTTTGGTATTACCATTCAAAGCTTTTCTGAGGTGTTATTAACTCTATAGATAGAGATGCAGGTTCAAAAAATGTGGCCATCACCCTAACACAGTGCCCATACAAGCAAAGAAAGCATGTGCACAGTTATAGCATCTATGTTTTTCAAGTGCAGGTGCTCAAGTGAAGGGGTGGTTTTTGCCAATTTCCCTTGTACAGATCTGTCTCACTGAACTTGTCCCTTCCAGAAAGAGATATTAGCTGTGACTCAGGGGAGGTGAATGATGACATCTATATGTCTTTCACTCTCAGCACATTCAATCAGCAGAGCAATTGTTTCCAAATATAGTTGCCTTTACAAAAGCCTTGGATGGAGATTACTGAATTCAGATGCATGCTTCAGAGAGAAGCAGGGAAAACAATAGTACTGTAAATGCCAAATTAATGAACAGCTTATTTCAGCTGTTTTGCCATTTTTTTGCCAATTCTCTGTTCATCTGGAAGGACTCCATGTGACCCAGGGAACCCATGCATTCCTGAAAGTTGTGCGATACTTGGGGATCTACTTCTGAGGGGAGGAGGGATCCATCAAAAACTGCCCACACCTGTTTGCACTCCTGTTTCAGAAGCGCAAAGGCTAGCACTCTGCTCGGGCTCTCTGCTTATATGGGTGCAGCATTAGGATGTTGGCATGTGCGTGTGCTTGTGTGTGCATATGGACGTTTGTGAAAAATTGGGCTAGATCCCAAGCTTTCCTTCCTCTGGAGAAAGGAGAGTTTTTCTACAGGAAGGACTCTTTGCTCTGGAGCAAGAAGTCTTCCTCCAGAGCAAGGAATCCTTTCTCCAGAGGAAGTTCCTTTGAGTGGAGAAAAGAAGTCTTAGGTTCCAACCCATTAACTGTACTAGGGAAGAACAAGACATTTCCAATTGTATCCTCCCACTTACCAAAAAATAGAAATCTTAAATTAGTAAGTGACTTTAAAACAACTCTAAACCATACACATATTATTTGTCACCAGTCTCTTTTCAAATGTTTTAAAGAACTAACCATACTTTGGACCAAAATATGCTTTGTGGCTACCCCACTGAATGCAGCAGCTCACTAAGAAAGAAGGCAGTACAGATCTGTCTCACTGAGCTTGTCCATTCCAGAAAGAGATATTTGCTGTGACTCAGGGGAGGTGAATGATGACATTTATATGTCTTTCACTCTCACTACGTTCAATCAGCAGAGCAATTGTTTCCAAATATGGTTGCCTAAAAGCCTTGGATGAGGACTATTGAATTCAGATGCATGCTTCAGAGAGAAGTGGGGGAAACAGTAGTACAGTAAATGCCAAATTGGTGAACAGTTTATTTCAGCTGTAAAAATGAATGCTGGATGCCAATAATTAACAAGACATCATTCCTCATTAAAGTTGTTTGTGGATTCAATAATAATTTTATGACGCGAATAGAACAGGATAGAAAAGTCCGGTTTTCTATCATTGTTTTTGATCTCTAATCTCGAGTGAAATTTATAATTGTCTGGTTAACTTATAAAAGCCAGATATAAATAGTATTGCATCCATCAGAGAAAAGTATAGTGAGACACTGCAAGCATATTCATTTTAACGATATAAGACTGCAGCAGAAATTAATCACATGGCTAACTACTGCTATGCAAGTAGGTGCATTGCCCCTGATTTGCTGTTTGTTGCCACAGTGAGAAAACACATTCGGCTGAACAGACTTCCTCATGCAGAGCAGATATTTTTGCCATGCAGGTAAGCTTGTGCATGAAAAACCAAAACCTATGCTCCATGTGCATAAGCTGTTTTACAATGCTAATATGCACCCAGTGTTGCCTGTGAAATGATTTGCACACCCACCTGTGGAGAAGCACAAGCAGTTTATTGCTTTGGATCCACAACACTGTCACAGCTATGTTTGATAGACAAGAAGATTGCTAGTGTAGCTTTCAGAGGGAGTAATATGGAGGCTGATACAAAAGATTGAGAACTGTAAAACGTTTAATCCAAACAGAAGTCTCTTTGATCAGGAGATTGTTACTAACATGTTTTTATGCTTCTCCACTCCACAAATAATGTTTTGAGTGAACCAATGCCTAAGTGCATACACTGGTACTTCAGTACACTCTAGGCATATAACCTGCCCCATTCTTTTTTCCTTTTCCTTTTGTTTCTTTTTGCAAGCACACATTTATGTATGAAGGCACTGATTCATGCAAAACACTTATTAATATAAAAATAGAGAAAAATGGCCTATCAATGTTACTACCAGAACCACAGATTCACCTATCAAACAGTAAACACTCAAATGTCAAAACATACATCAAAACATTTATATAATAAACATTTATAAATTAAAACAATAATAAAACCCTAATGCACACAGATCAGAAACATAATGTATACCTTCCTACAACTCAACCTTCATTTAAAATAAAAATGCCTCATGCTTGGATCCAAACATCCTACAAGTGGAAGACATCTTTAGCTCATGGGAGAACTGTTCTGCACCTCATGCAGTATGTTGCCTGAGAAAAGTTACATTACTTCCATCCCACCTGGTTTTCAGGAATTCCCCTATCCCCTTCAGTAGCCACCTGCACTATGTTGGTGCCAAGGGTCCCTTGGCTCTTTCAAAGGGCTCAGGGCTTGCAGCATAGAGAAAGGGCCACAGAGAATGGCTTGCACTAATGCTGTCATGCCAGTGTCAATCTAGCTGTCATCCATTTTGTACAGGGACCAATGCAATTCACTGGGAAACCGATATATATGCTGGTTTTCTGTGGATTAGGAAAATAACTTCAGTTTCCCTTTTGTAAGTTATTGGGTACATTAAAAAAGTAGCCCAAGGGTATTTAGCACACTCAAAGTTTAAATATGCAACTGTGCAGTATAATTCATTCCATGAGGGCTGTTGTTGATTTGTTTATTCCACAAGCTACTCCATCTAGGGCTAAATTTCTTCAAAATTGTCCAAGCCAATATTTTCACAATTAAAAAAATCCTTATATTTATTCAGAAGGTAAAGTGACAAGAATAGCTGCAACAGGATTTTATAGCTAACAAAAGCGCATATTTATGACATCACTACTGCAAATATTTGGAGGCATATTCCCCTCTTTATCATGCAAATATTTTAAGCCTGGCATCTGTTCAAAAAATGTGACTAGCAAATACAGACTTCCTCCATTAGAAACCCTGTCCATTACATTATTAACAAGCTGCTTAACCTAATTCCTCACGTTTATGAACATTTCATGTCAAATTCTCCTTAATCATTGCTAGGCAATATAATAGAATTATTTTGCAAATGCTGAAATACTGCAGCAGGCCATCTAAAATCCTGCCAGACATATCCACACAGGATCATGGTGTTCATTTCTCTCACAACTTCTCATATACAACATAGTGATCCTTGGCTATGCTGCTAAATTATAGTGAAGCTTCCTTTTATTTATTTATTTTATTTATTTGGAAGACTCTTCTTTAGATTGCTACAAATTCCATTACTTCATAACTACATGACAACAGAATACCCCAGTTCAGCCACCCAATTTATTCTGCACATAACTGTGAGTTGGTACAAAGCTCAGCAGCTGGAAAAAAAGGACAGCAATTAAACAATTTATAGAAGAAAGGGACCAATGCTATTTACATAGTGCAAGTGATATTCATTCCATTTCAAAAGACCAGCAAAGGATCCAGACATATACTTAAATCCCATTTATGGTTTATTTTGGGGAGAGGAGGGTGTTTCCCAGAGTCTGTCCTGTTATGTCTTAATCCATGTAATGCTAAGCAATTGTAACATTTTAGGGGTTTTTCAGTAGTTTAGGAAGCACAGAGAAATTGAACAATTATTATTAAAGCAGTTTAACTAGAAACAAAGTTGCAGAAAACAGCAATACTGGAATTGTGGGAGGGGATTAAGCATGGCTGCCAACATGTCCCTATTTTTGCATTCACCTGAACAGGAAAATAGAGACATGTTGGCAGGTATGGATTAAGAGATCTAATTTTGCTCTCTTGTATTATCATGACGGTGAGACAGAGTTAAGATGTAAAATATGTGAAAGCAGAATATGAACCTGTGAATCTTATGGCTATTTCAGCCCTTATTTAAGTGAAGCTCACTTGACTTTTTTTAAAGTGTGGAGTTGGTGGTGGTTTGGGGCAGCTGTTAACCAATTTTTACACTGGCCGATTCAAATGTTTATCTCTGCTTTTCAAAATATTGGGCAAATCTTCTTCAGTCTGAAATATTGTATATGCCTCTAATATCTTTAACACCACCAATAACTAAAGACCTAAAAAAGACCTACAAATCCAATGTCAGTAGAACAAGACTTCTAACACACATTATTTCTCAGAAGAAGAAGAAGAGCCAGCATAGCACAGTGGTTAGAGTGTTGGACTAGGACTGGGAAGTTCTGAGTTCGAAACTTCATTCAACCATGAAACTCATGGGGTGACTCTGGGCCAGTCATGTATCTCTCAGCCTAACCTACCTCACAGGGTTGTTGTGAGGATAAAAATAACCATGTACATGGCTCTAACTCCTCAGAGGAAAAGTGGAATATAAGTGTAAAAATAAAATAAAATAAAATAAATAAAATCCTTAGTCCTTGCCCATATTGTGTTTTGCTCATGGTTTTAACAGACTTAGAATCGTATGGACTGTTTAAAACATTTATTTATTTGTGGAATTTGTTTGCAAATATGAAGCAGTGTTAGACTTCAACTCAAAAATGTTTTTCTATGCTTGCATGAATTGGGAGCATGCTGATGGGGTAAACTGGACCTCCATAGACTGGGGTAAACTGGAGCACTTTAATTCAGTTACCTGATTTTTTTAAAAAAGAAAATCTGTAATAAAATATGATGACTAGAACACTTCCATGAAATCACTCATGAGGTGACTAGTCAGGTGACCAGAAGCCATGCATTAGCCGTATTTGTAATGCAGCCCCTATCATTTCATGGATTGAGGTTATCTATAGCATACAACCATATAGTAAAGCCAGATGGCACTGGCAATACTGGCTTACATTCCCAATGATCCAAGAGCAGGGTGTGCACGTTCGTTCTGTGCCTCTCCAAACCACATCCATGCTATTAATGAGGTTACAGAGGCCCCACCTTTACTAACAATTGTGTCATTGCTGTAGCGATGAGCCACCCATTATTCCCAGCATGGAATAATGGGGAAAGGCAGGTATCCTGCACCCTTCTACCCCCAGCCCAAGCATGCACAAATCTGGGCAGCAAGAGTGTCTGGCAGTGGGGAAATCTCCCAATGTACTGTGCTCCTAACACAGTACATTGTGGGATTATGGAGGGTTGGTTCCTCCAGCTCCCCAACTGGTCGCTTGCTGCTGCGCCGATCATGTGTCACATGAGTGGGCAGAGCCTAATGGGGAGGGTTGATCATGTGCGGGAAGGTAGGTAAGAGCCTGCCTCCCTGCCAACCCTCCCGATTTCAGTCGTGAGAATGGTTATGCTGTGGCAGCTCTGTGCCTTTAGCCTCTTGAGGAAAAGTTCAAAGTACTGCTCTGCCCCTCACTCTGGAACCCACTGATGCCACCCTTATCCTCTCTTTCCCTTACCTCCCTCCATCTCCTGGAGCATGCTCTGTTGGCCTGCCCCCTGGCTCCACCCACTTTCCTCTTGCTGTTTCCCCCTTCCCAGGACTTAGCTAGTACTGTATCTTAGCATCTAGAGCTCCTCCCTTTGACAGCTTCCTGGTTGACTACCATGGTCTCCCCCCACAATGGCACAGACACTGCATTGGTCTGGAACACTGTGTGTGGGGTGGGTGGGAATGGCCACCATCAGTGGGAGTTGCCATGCCACCCCCCATGTCTCCGGAGCACTGTGGGGAAATGAAAATAGCAGAGTGCTGCACAGAGTGCTGTTATGATTACCTCCTACTACAACCCCAAAATAAGAATGAATGAGGAGTAAAATCATGATCAGAAGTCAAATGAAGGGATAACTATATGAATGGGGGTTCAATTAACAAAAATTAAAAGAGAAACAAGAACAAAAAGCTTGCAGACTATTACTAGGAAATTATGTGTGAGTAAACATGTTAATATCTGATTGCAATGAGAAATGCCAGGCCAGACACAAGGTTGGAAGAAAATGGGCACAGATGACAAAAAACAGCCACCTGGCCAAATGTTATTAAACAAACAATTAAATAGAGTAGTTTGGTAATGAGACTGAAGGACAGAAAACTAAAGCATACACACCCGTAACCAGCAGTGCAAGCCTGCACTGCTGGCAAGGTTGTCTGAACCTAACTATAAAAATAACCAGTTTTGTTGCCAAGGTGACACACCTCAGCCTACTTCTGTAAAGGCATCTAAAAACAAACTCAAACCCTTCTAAAACTAAGCACTAACCTAACCAAGTAAACAGCAACATACATACATACAATCCTTCAGTCTCACCCACCCATACAAATAATTCTTGTCCTGGTGAGAAGAAAACCAGTCACCAAAAGGCCAGTCAGGCAACTAAGAAAAATCCCCTCACAGCCCCCAAAAGGTGACCAGGTGACAAAATCCAAGAAGGAACAGCAACCAGGGGTGGGAGGAGGGCAAGTACATCCACTCAAGGACAAACTGATCAGCCACACCCTTCAGCTCCTCAAGGTCATGTGGGGGGTGGGGAAGTGGAATTCAAAATTGCTGGCCTATCACACTTGCTGCAAATCACCCACAACAGAGCATTTGCTGTGTTAGGGTGCACTACATAAAGCCTCCCTCAGTCCTTTTATTCATGTCTGATTGCAGCTGGTCTTTTGCTTCTAATCCCCCTCTCCCTGATTCATATAAACAATGATGAGGTAACAGACTGTGTTACTAAATACAAATTAGAAGTCAAAGCAATTTTGCTCACATAATCACTTTACTGTATAATGCAGTAATTAAACACCTAAGAGTTGCTGCCAGTAGGGCTGTTAACATTTTCTTCTTCATCAGATCACTAAATAAACCCTAATATCAAATGAATGTCACCTCCTTGACACTTCCATACAATTACAGATCCTAAATACAATGTTTACATTCAAACAGTTTAACAAAACTTACTCATCAAAACAGCAGGTGCCACAGGGTGGCATCTTTATCACTAAAATCCACACAAGGAAATGGACTAGAATGTTAACATTACTAAAATGTTAACCTTACTCATGCTGTCAAATTCAGCTCAGAAGTCCTTGGAGTAATTTGCCTTAAGTATTAGGTGACATCTTTCCCTTGTATTCTGCATTGGTAGCAATGCTGAGAGATGCAGCACAAGGATGCTTTCAGAAAGTGGTTTTCACAAGAGTAGAATCAGAGGACCAGGAGTCATGCCACAGACATTTGGGTCTTATGGTGGTTGTCTATAGTATACAATGCCATATATATGGTATCCTCATCTCTTCATAGCTGTGGGCAAATCTGTAGAAGCTGAAGGATAGGAATGTGTCCTAGGGTGCTAGTCTTCATGGACATGAACTAGGTTCTTTAGGACCACATACAACTTTGGCCCTGAAGCTGTTGTTGGGCTACAACTACAACCATCTCCAGCCACAGTGGCCCATAGTCAGGGATGATGGGAGTTGTAGGCCAACATCTGCAGGAAGCATTTCCAGGATAGCCAGTCACAAACCTGGACATTCTGTTGGTGATTACAGGAAATCTGTGCTGCTGTAATCTGATGATTACATAATGATGCCAGGTGCCCTATTCCCATTTCCTTGCCATCCCCCTGTTTATTCTCTAGTTCCTCTCATAGCTAAAATGAAGCTCTTAATTTTTTCCTATTTAATGTAATGGAACTATGTTGCTATTCTATATTAATGGGGGAAATGAAGATGCCAAAAAATAAAAATGTGGGGAAGAGCCCACCAACCAGAAATTATCTTTTTCCATGAAGGATCTTCCTGCCACCCTGGGATTCCACTCCATTGCACATTGCCTCTTTATACCTCCATCCATTAGATCTAATTGAGTGCTTTATTAATTTCCTCCTATTTCCAGTTGTGAGAGTCCCAACGGATCCGACTGACTGACAAAGGTTTTGCTGAGCTGGAGGTGAGATTCTGGCTGTGCAAAGCATTGTGGCTTCTGGCTTTGCAAAGCATTTGGCAGTCAGGAAAGGTAGCCATTCTTTTCAACCTGGATTTTAGAAGAATTTAGATTTATTAAACTTTACTCTTCTTGATGCAGACTTTAACAGACCCCTGCAAGGTTCTTTCCCCAGGAAACGATCTATAGGCACATGAAGGTAAACAAGTCTATTCCTGGTCAGTGCCTGGATGGTGACCTGGGGAATAGGAACCCCATATATGCCTACTTGAATTTTTTCATGGTAGAATGGTTAAATATAAATGTAATGAAAGAAAATAAAATATATTTTCTGAGCTTGTCTTGGGATAATTTGTTGGTTTTTCTAATTTTCGAACGTATTCATTGGTTTACATATATCCTGCCCATAATTTGTATAGAACAGCAGCAAAGTATCTCATGTTATATTTGACTACTTAGGTCCGCTGCAAACCAGCAGTGAATCTTCTGTTAGATGATGATTATTCTTGCTACAACAATCTATTCTGCATTCTGAGTGTGCAGCCTTGAAAAGCTCATAACTGGTCAAGCGGAAACCTGTTTCATCCAGAATAACCAAAGGTATTATTCTTCAGTGAAAAGAATTTCACCTTTCAACCTTGAGAAACTATTATCAAGGAAAATTTCTTTTACACACTTTCCATACATAGAAATGGGGCCATGCCAGCATCCATGCAAATCAGACAGCTGACTGAAATGCTCTACTATCCAGACAGCCCACATGGGAAATGGTCTCCTTCTAGAGGTTCACACCATCACTCAACATAGGAAAGTCTAAGTGGGCCTATTGTGTGTTTGGGGAAAGGGAAAAATTCCTCAGCAATTGCTAGACAGTGATCTCTCCTTCATTCCATGCAGTCAGGCCCTAGCCATTACTTGGCAACTAACAGAGGTTTACATTGAGTTCTCGTCTGGTAACAGCTGCCTGGAAGAAACTAGAGATGGTAGAGGGACAAATGAGAGCAAGAAGATGGAGGCAGTAACCCACAAAAGTGTGTGTGTGTGTGTGTGTGTGTGTGTGTGTGTGTGTGTGTGTAGAGCTGGTCTTGTGGTAGCAAGCATGACTTGTCCCCTTAGCTAAGCAGGGTCCACCCTGGTTGCATATGAAAGGGAGACTAGAAGTGTGAGCACTGTTAAGACATTCCCCTCAGGGGATGAAGCTGCTCTGGGAAGAGCAGAAGGTTTCAAGTTCCTTCCCTGGCTTCTCCAAAATAGGGCTGAGAGAGATTCCTGTCTGCAACTTTGGAGAAGCCACTGCCAGTCTGTAAAGACAATACTGGGCTAGATAGACCAATGGTCTGACTCAGTATATGGCAGCATCTTATGTGTGTGTGTGTGTGTGTGTGTGTGTGTGTACGTTGGGGAAGAGCAGGGACAACTCTAGAACAACTAGTTGGGGATAGGGGGATACATATTTTACTGTACATTAAATATTTAGAGGTAATAATATATTATTATTAGTTTATTTACCTTATTAATGAAGCTGAATATGCCTATTGTGACAGGAAGCATATCTATCTATAGCTTTCTTCAGATCAAGAGGCTTTGACAACTTTTCTTCGATACACAGGATAGTGAAGTCCCTTAACTGGTCATTTTAATAATTTTAAAAACTGGTTTGAATAATTTTATTCTATTGTTTTTATTGTCATGTATTTTAATTTGTGACTTTTAAATATTTTAAATTTTAGAGATATACATATCAGGCAGTATAAAGATATGATAAATAAATAAATAAATTTGCCATGCCTTTCAGGAAATGAGCCAGAATCCTCTTAGAAAATACTGTCTTTTTGAATTAGGCCAAAGCTTTCAGTATGCTTTCCAGGCTCGTTTTCTCTTCCCGTCTAAGACCATGTGGCAGGAGAGACCGGGGTGGAGAGACAGGTCAATACCAGGCCAGCTGAAATCTGCAGGGGAGAAGATCCTGCCTCCCCTGCAGCACACATGGTCTTACTTAGCCCAGTTCCTGGCCAGCAAGGAAGAAAAGGTTGGCCTTGCTCCTGGGAGGCTGGAGGAGTCACTTGCTTACCTAGCTGCTGCTGCTTGTTCTAGGGCAGAAGAGTGAGTGAATGAAGCTTCTTTAAACAACAGAGGCCTTTTAAAATAATTAATTCAGGCTAGAGGATCATAATATACTACGAGGTTGTTCTCATGACCAGGCAGGCAGGATGGAGGGCAAGTGGTGGGGACGGCTAGAGAAGCCCACCTTCTCTGCAGATGATAGCTGATGACCATCCGGCATGCACATCACATGCCCAGATGGTCTGCCACTACCC
Source organism: Hemicordylus capensis (assembly GCF_027244095.1). NCBI lineage: Eukaryota > Metazoa > Chordata > Lepidosauria > Squamata > Cordylidae > Hemicordylus > Hemicordylus capensis. Next base: position 384,755,965 of record NC_069657.1, on the reverse strand, counting down.
CAGGGAACATGGAAGAGGGGATGTGTCATCCTGGACCCAGGAAATCTCACAATGCATTGCACTAGTGTGGGGTGCATTGTGTGGATCCTCCCAGTGGTAGGCAGTTGCCCGTCAGTACTTCAATGCTGGCTGCAGGTAGTCGGTGCTGGCAGATGATCAATTGACCAAATAAATGTGCTCACTCCCTTAACCCCATTTATGAGGTGGGGCTGCTCCCTAGGTGGGTTTGCTGCCGAGGGGCCGCTGGGAGTTGGTCGGCTCTGACAAGTTTTCATGGGCAGCCAAGTGTGGGCTTAGCTGCCTTAGCTCCGTTCTTGGCTGCTCATGAGAACAGCCTCTATGACTGTGTGACAACTTTGCTATTAAGTTCCAGTCTAGTGGATGGGGAGCAGAAAATATTTTTGAGGAAGGACATGCTACCCGTTGGAGTCATCCCTTAAAAAAAGAGGGACAATATAAGTCCACCAGTATTTCCATACCTAGAGTCACAAAACATGAAGAAAAAAGGAACTATCTTTTAAATGACTAAACAATTTCTCTTTAGATTCCTTCTGAGAAGCTTAAAAAGAGTGGAAAATTCATTTTGCAATAACTTGACAAATAAGAAGAATATCTACATAATACCAGTCAAGGACTGACCTGAGGAAAAGTAACTGCATCCATATTGGCTTTGAGAGCCAGTATGGTGGACTGTGTTGAAAGGCAAGAGAGGCTAGGGATGTGAGAACTGGCTTGAGATCGAGCTGGTTCACCATTGAACTGGTCCAGCTTGAGGGTTCGGCTCGACCACAAGCTGAACTCCCTGGGCCAGTTCAGAGCCAGTCCGGGCTTTGAAATCTATCTATCTATATTTTAGAACTCACTGACGGATTGGGGTTAATTCTGCAGCCTATGGGGTGTGCTGCCATGGCCATGGGGGAACTCTAAAGCTTTCCCCTCCTCCTGCTGGGCTTCCCCGGTCCTTACCGGGCTGGTTCGGCCTGTTTGGGAGCCTTCTCAGCCCTTTCCTGGTTCGCAATGGCCATTTTGAAGGCCACCAAACATGCATATAAGCTATCAGGTATGGGAACACAAATAGCTTATATGCATGCATGGCAGCCTACAAAATGGCCACCACGAGCTGCAAGAGTGCCGGAAAGGCCCCCAAACAGCCCAAACTGGCTCTTTAAAGATCGGGGGGATGGAGGAGGGGGAAGCTTTAGAGACTCATCCCATGGCAACACCCCCCGCCCCCGGAAGCAGCAGAGTTAATCCCGACCCGGTGGTGAGTTTAATTTTTTTAAAAAAGATTTTGAACCCTGGACCAGCTTGAACTCGAGCTGAACCAGGGGGAGTTCAGGGGTGCACAAAACCAAACATGCCCAGTCTGGTTCAAGTCTGGTCTCAAACCGAACCAGGAAAACTGGTTTTGTGCACATCCCAAGGGAGACTGAGATGTAATACCCCAGGTCCCCACACACTAGTAATCCCCCAATTCAAGACCTTCAGCCTATCAATTTTCTTTCTGGGCTTTTGTGAGCATCTCTCACAGGACTGTCGTTAATCTAAAATGTAAGCTCCCTGGAGGCCTTAGAGGAAGGGCAGCAGGCCAAAGTGAAAAATAGATAAAAATTCCCCAACTCAATTCTGGTACCATCATTTCTTTCTTTACAAGCAGTGTATGCCCATGATACTTTCTGCCAATAGCAACAGTATTTTGAAGAGTTATAGTTATAAAGAATTTAGAAGTCAGCTGGAGGTAAAAAGAAAGGGGGGGGGACCCTTCTGAGCCTTTGTGAACAATTATGACAGTGTACAGGAGATGAATACAGTGTGCTTACCACCTTTTTATGACTCCTGCTATTACCTGTCATTTGTTCTTGTCACATTTATTTTTATGCAGACTTAAATATAATTAATAGCATGTCATAGTGAAATGAAACAAGCAGGGAACCGGTAATCATAGTGAATAACAGACTTCAGAAAATGGGTAAAAATTCACCTAAGCTCACCTTATCATTTTGTGGGGATGGATCCTGCACAACTATCAAGGTGTTTTCCTGCCTTTCAATTAGAGGAATAATGTGTTCTTTAGGCATGCACTTAAAACTCACATGAGATCTACACTCTTGCTCTTTGGACTGAAAGAGATATTTCTATTCAAAGTGAATATGGTAGCAATAGGCACCTGAGAAATTACATCACAACAAGAAACCCATCATATTCTTCCCCCACTCCCAACACCAGAACACATGGTTGCAATTTAAGAATGTTGTACAGCCTTTGACTTCCATTGGGCTTATGCCTGGGTCTCGAACAACCCTTCCCCTCCTTATCATGCAATGCATGGGGTGGGTGTGGGTGGGTGAGGCTTAACACTTTATTACAGATCAATGAGCCAAGGGTAAGTGGACCGAAGCAATAAAGATGCCCACATCTGATCCAGCCTGATTATATCAAGAGGTCTGAGATGTGAGTCGCAACTGTACTCGGCAAGAGGTCCATCCCATTTACTGCCAGTTCCAAGGTTCCAGTTGCAAGTGCCTGCATGGAGAGTCTGCAGATGTGCCAATGTCACCATCTTAGAGAAAGGCAGTCCGCACTGCTTTGCCATTTTGGACTCTTCCTTGCCTCAGGGCATGTTTTAGCCTATTAGAACCCCCTTCAAACAAGGGGTCACACTATTGCTTTGGGATCACACTTTTTCTATTGCCATTGCATCTGCCACACTTGCTGCCCATGCACCTTGCCACTGGATGCTGTACTCCCATGCTGCCTGGGAGTGCCAATAAGCATGCTCTGTCCTTTTGCTCCTGGAGAGAAGAATTCCCACAGTGAGATCTAGGTAGATATGACAAATGACTTTCCAAACTCTCCCTTTCACCCTCAAACCTCTATCCCCTTTCCTAGTATAGCAACTTGGTAATATGCCTAACCAACCACTTTTTCATTTTCTGTACCCCTATTACCCCTCAATAAGACAACTTTTTGTTTTCAGTCACATCATTCCCTTTCTACATCACAGCCACCTCCTGCACAGTTCAAGGTATCGATAATAATCAAGCAGGATCAGATGTGGGCATCTTCATTGCTTCTTACACTTGGCTCACTGATCTGTAACAAAGTGTTAGGCCTCTAACAGGAAGAATGCTGTACTCTGTGAAAACAAGACTCTTCTTGATTCATACAAAGTTTTCACAACAGTGAAATACCAGTTCTACCCATTAAGCCTGAAACTATTAAGTCTTATCTTATCTGGGTATTTCAAGTTAAATACAGAGGCACTTCACACGACATGTGTGAAGCACCTGAAGGGGTTCTGCTTAGCCCGCTCTCCCCGTAGACGAGCAGGCGCTCGGCCACCCACATGGCTCCCAGCTCCATCATGGGGGCTGTGGGGATTGGGGGCCGCACGTCTCTCAGAAGTTCCAGGATGCCCCATGCGAGCACGGGGGCATCCTGGAGAGACCACCAAAGTCCGGGAGGCTACTTGCAGCCTCCCATCGGGGGTCTACTCATTTGTTGCCATGCAACACACTACTCACTCGTTTAAGGGGAAGGGGATTTATCATGACTGGCTGCTGGGAGCTGCACGACTCCCGTTGCCCGCACACAATCACCCAAATGTGGGATGGGCTCTCTTAGCCTGCTTTTGGGTGATCATGGGAATAGCCTCACAATCTTTCATCAGAATGCATGTCCACAAGTATACAGTGACACTTTTGCAGAGTTTTGTTTCCTAGCTATTTATCTATTTAAGTTATTGTTCCCTAAGTAGGTTACTTTAAAAAAAAGTGGCTGACATATAATGCAAGGGTACAAAGAGGAAGCAGCATTCCCAAGAGGCAGTTGCTTGCAGGAAGCAAGAAGCTTGTATTCTTTCCTAAAGAAGATAACAAGCAAGGGAACACAGAAATAAAATAAAATAAAATAAATAAAAATCAACAAGAAAACAAGAGGGGGAAGCGAAGCCAAGTCTGCTAGGGCTGGAAATTTCCTAGGGTTTGATTTCTGGCTGGCTGGAAGTTTTGTGCCTTTGGCAGAGGAGAAGCCTGAGTGGGAGATTCATTCCAGGTGAGTGACTCAGCATGTGGGAGGGCTTACATTCCTGAGATGAGTCAGTTTGACTGCTGGTGTTGAATACAAAGCTCGGATCAGAGGAGCTTTGCTCCCAGGAGCTTTCTTAACAGTTTGCAAACACATAATGAAGGAGTTTTTCAGGAGCTTAGCAGGAGATAGGTGGGAATTTCTGTGGGGAGACACACAAGTAGTGCCCCTTCATCACAGGGGAGACACCCAATGCAAGAATAAGGTAATACCCAACTTTTGTAATTTTCTTAGAGGACAAAACTAAAAACCATTAATTAGCTGACAACTGTACCCAGTACCTAGCTTCAAACCCCATATATTCTAATTAACCAATAAAAATAATTATGAATGTAGAATGCCAGCTTTCCAGGGTATTGCACAGAGTGTCGCATGTATGACTATCTGCCTGAGGGGCAGAAGTTGTGGGTTTGCGCTTGATGCAAAGAGCTCTTGGCTCTCAGGGAACAACTTTGTTTCCTTGAAGCCAAGGTGGCTGACCTGGAGAAGCTCAAGGAGGCAGAAAGGTGTGTGGATGAGACCCTCAGGGATGTGGCAGAGGCACCCCACTCCCATGCTGATGGTGCTTCTGCTGTCATAGAGAATGAGAGTCTCAGGGAAGGAGGACATTGGTCTGAGGAAAAGGGAAAACACTCCCTTAGCAGGGATCTCTTCCTTGGGTGATGCGTCCATATCCTCTCACACAGAGAATACTCCTCTGGGGGTGTGGGCGTCTTAGTAGTGGGTGATTCCATCATTAGGGGCATAGAGAGATGGTCCGTGACCCGCGTGTAGACCGCACGGTTACTTGCCTGCCTAGTGCAAAGGTTGCAGATGTCACGCTAGTGAGGAGTCAGCTGCCGTGGTGCACGTTGGCACCAACGATGTTGAGAAATACAGTTGGGAGGTCCTGGAAGCCAAATTTAGGCTGCTAGGTAGCATACTGAAGTCCAGAACCCACAGGGTAGCGTTCTCTGAAGTGCTACCTGTTCCACGCACAGGGACAGCGAGACAGGTGGAGCTGAGGGTTCTCAATGTGTGGCTGAGACGGTGGTGCTGGGAGGAGGGGTTTAGATTCGTTAGGCACTGAGATACATTTTGGGGAAAGCAAAGTCTATACAAAAGGGATAGGCTGCACTTGAACAAAGATGGAACCAGACTGCTGGCAGTTAAAATCAAGAAGGTTGCAGAGCAGCTTTTAAAATGACACCTGGGGGATTGCCGGATTGCCGGCAAGAACTGGGCGATATCTGCTTCGGCCAGCAAAATCTCCTAAGTTGTGACAGTGAACATGTTTTGGATAAAGCAGAAGGGCACAAAGTAGAGCCAGGAGTTGAGAAGAAAGGAACACATGACAGCTTGCCAAATGGGTCAAATGGTGGTAAGGGGGATAGCACACACCAACACCAGGTGACGGACGCAGCGTATAGGTGTCTATATACCAATACTAGAAGCCTCCGAGCCATGATGGGTGAGCTGGAGTACTTGGTTACTAATGAAAACATAGATATAGTGGGTGTAACAGAAACCTGGTGGAATGGTGAGAACCAATGGGACACAATTATTCCTGGATATAAACTCTATAGAAGGGACAGGGAGGGGAGTGTTGGGGGAGGAGTGGCACTGTATATCAAATAAGGGATAGATTCCAATAAGCTAGAAAACCTAGGTGGACCAGAGTCCTCCACAGAATCATTATGGGTAACACTATGAGGACTGAAAAGAAATATGTTACTAGGGACGTGCTATCACCCTCCAGATCAAAGTGCTGAGAGTGACCTGGAGTTGGAGAAACAGATAAGAGAGGCGTCAAAGAGAGACTTGGCAGTAATAATGGGTGACTTCAACTACCCACACATAGACTGGGTAAATTCACATTCAGGTAATGACAGAGAGGCCATATTTCTAGATGTGCTAAATTACTGTGCCTTAGAACTGTTAGTTGCTGAACCAAACAGAGGGATAGCGACCTTGTACTTAATCCTGAGTGGTGCACAGGACCTGGTGCGAGATGTTAGAGTTGCAGAACCATTGGGTAGCAGTGATGATATGTGATCCAATTCAGCATATATGTGAGTGGAGAATTATCAAGGAAGTCCAACACAGATGCACTGGACTTCAGAAGATGAAACTTCTCAAAAACGAGGGGATTGGTAAGGAGGAAGTTGAAAGGGAAAGTCAGGAGGGTCAAATCACTCCAGAAAGCATGGAACTTATTTAAAACCACAGTACTAGAAGCTCAGTTGGAATGTATACCATGAAGGAGGAAAGGTACCACCAAGTCCAGGAGGGCACCAGCGTGGCTAACAAGGAGAGTTAGGGAAGCTATAAAAAAGAAGACTAGTCTCAAAAGATGGATCTATAAAAGGGAAAACAGATCTCAAAAGGGTCTCTCCAAACTGGGTGAGTGCGCGACAAAATGGCAAATGCGGTTCAGTGTTGGCAAGTGTAAAGTGATGCACATTGGGATGAAAACCCCCAAATTCAAGTATATGTTGATGGGATCTGAGGTGTCGGTGACTGACCAGGAGAGGGATCTTGGGGTTGTGGTGGACAGCTCACTGAAAGTGTCGACTCAATGTGCATCAGCTGTGAAAAAGGTCAATTCCATGCTAGGGATCATTAGGAAGGGGATTGAAAATAAAAATGCTAATATTATAATGCCCTTATACAAAACTATGGTGCGGCCACACCTGGAGTACTGCATACAATTCTGGTCACCACATCTAAGAAAGGACATTGTAGAACTTGTAGAACATTGTAGAAAAGGTGTAGAAGAGGGCAACCAAGATGATCAGGGGCCTAGAGCACCTTTCTTATGAGGCAAGGCTACAACACCTGGGGCTTTTTAGTTTAGAAAAAATATGACAGCGGGGAGACATGATAGAGGTCTATAAAATCATGCATAGAGTGGAGAAAGTGGAAAGAGAGAAATTCTTCTCCCTCTCACATAACACTAGAACCAGGGGTCATCCCATGAAATTGATTGCCAGGAAATCTAGGACCAACAAATGGAAGTACTTTTTCACACAAGTCATAATCAACTTGTGGAATTCTCTGCCACAAGATGTGGAAACAGCCAACAACCTGGAAGGCTTTAAGAGGGGTTTGGATAACTTCATGGAGGAGAGGTCTATCAACAGCTACTAGTCGGAGGGCTATAGTCCACCACCAGCCTCAAAGGCAGGATGCCTCTGAGTACCAGTTGCAGGGGAGTAACAGCAGGAGAGAGGGCATGCCCTCAACTCCTGCCTGTAGGCTTCCAGTGGCATCTGGTGGGCCACTGTGTGAAACAGGATGCTGGACTAAATGGGCCTTGGACCTGATCCAGCAGGGATGTTTTTATGTTCTTATGAAGATGACTTCCTTCAGAAAATGGAAGTCCTGCCCAAATGAAAAGAACAGGAGCGAACATAAACTCTGGCAAAAGAAATGCAAGGAGGCAATAAGGGACACAAAAAGAGAGTTTGAGGCGCATATAGCTAGAACTGTCAAGGGGAATAACAAAACGTTCTTTAAATATATCAGAAGTAGAAAACCTGCCAGGGATGCGGTTGGACCCTTAGATGATGAGGGAGTGAACACGATTATTAAGGAGGATAAGGAGATTGCAGAGAAGCTGAATGTGTTCTTTGCATCTGTCTTCACGGCGCAGGATACTGACCATATACCCTCTCCAGAACTGAGCTTTTCCGGTTCAGCGGCTGAGTAACTAGGCCAATTTGAGGTGAAAAGGGAAGATGTTCTAAATTGTCTTGAAAAGCTAAAAGTGAACAAATCTCCAGAGCCAGACAGCATTCACCCAAGAGTTTTGAAGGAACACAAATGTGAAATTGCCGCTCTCCTAGCAAAAATATATAACTTGTTCCTACAATCAGGCTCTGTACCAGAGGACTGGAAAGTAGGCAGTGTGACTCCGATTTTCAAAAGGGGATACAGGGGGGATCTGGGAAATTACAGGCCAGTCAGCTTAACATCAGTGCCAGGTTAATTGATAGAAAACATACTTAAGGACAAAATTGTTAAGCATATAGAAGAAAAGGCCTTGTTGAAGGAGAACCAGCATGGCTTCTGCAAGGGAAAGTCTTGCCTCACTAACCTTTTGGAATTCTTTGAGAATGTCAACAGGCATGTGGATAAAGGTGATTTGGTAGACATAATATACTTGGACTTCCAAAAAGCTTTTGATAAAGTTCCCCACCAAAGGCTCCTGAGTACATGTTCATTTGTGGATTGGTGACTGGTTGAAGGACAGGAAAGAGGACAGGAATAAATGGACAGTTTTCACAATGGAGGTAGGTAGGAAGTGGGGTCCCCCAGGGAACACTGGGACCAGTGTTCTTTAACTTGTTCATAAACCATCTAGAAGTTGAGGTGACCAGCGATGTCGTCAAATTTTCAGATAACACTAAACTATTTAGGGTAGTGAAATCCACAACGGATTGTATGATCTCCAAACAGATCTCTCCAAAATGGGTGAGTGGGCGACAAAATGGCAAATGTGGTTCAATGTAAGCAAGTGTAAAGTGATGCACATTGGGGCAAAAAACACCAACTACACACATATGCTGATGGGATCTGAGCTGTCGGTGACTGACCAGGAGAGAGATCTTGGGGTCTTCTACTGGTCAATGAGCAAAATAAAGAGATTCTGATTCTGGGGTTGTGGTGGACAGCTCATTGAAAGTGTCGAGTTGGTACGCTGCAGCTGTGAAAAAGGCTAATTCCATGCTAGAAACCATTACAGTGTGGATTTAAAATAAAAATGCTAATATTATAATGCCCTTATACAAATCTACAGTGCGGTCACAGCTGGATTACTGCATACAGCTTTGGTCACTGTATCTTAAGATGAGGGCAACCAAGATAATCAGGGGCCTGGAGCACCTTGCTTATAAGGCAAGGCTACAGCATCTGAGACTCTTTACCTTATATAAGAGACAACTAAATGGAAACATGATCAATTATTATGTGTGTACAATTATGCATGGAGTGGAGAGGGTGGACAAAGAGAAAGAATTATCTCTCTCACACAACACTAGAACCAGGGGTCACTCAATGAAACTGACGGTTGGGAAATTTAGGACGGACAAGAGGAAGTACTTTTTCAAATATCACATTATTAATCTTGTTCCTATAGCACCAAAGAGGCAGCATTTTGTACCAACTGTAGTTTCCTGCCTGTCTTGAAAGGCAGTTCCATATAGAAAACATTCAGTAGTCCAGTCTGGGTGTAAGCAATGCATGTGGAACTCAGATCCACTTTCTCTAGACAGTGCCACAGCTGGAGAACTAGCCATAGCTGGTAAAATGCTCTCCTAGCTACTAACACTACTTGAGCATCCAGAGTAATGACAGATTCAGAAGCATCCCCAGACAGCATACTCCATCCACAAGTTGCATAACTCCACTCAGATCAACAAAGTTTCCAACCACCAATACTTTAATCTTAATTGTAATTATGTTTCAGCTTGTTCATCCTTATCCAAACCAGAACTGCCTGCAAATATGGGTTCAGTATTTCCATTGCCTCCCTAGAATCTGAAAACAGAAATGGAAGAGCTGGGTGTCATCAGCATTCTGGTAACACTTCAGCCTACATCTCCAGATGACCTCATCCAGTGGTATAATGCAGATGTTGAAAAGCATGGGGAACATTATGTTTGCTGGCTCCTCCATATCACTTGGTGGGGGGAGCTTATGTGAATATATCCCACCCTATCTGGTGCACTGTCCCACTAACCACATAATGGGGTGTGTGTGTGTTCATCTGAACCACTCCTCAATACATCAGTTAAATAGTATTTAATTATGTGGTGGTCAGACAGTACACTGAGTAAAGGGAAAACATATGCTCCTCTCCAGTAGAATACAGAACAGCCAAATGAATGTTTTTTCAGACATGCAGAGTCTTTGGAACCAGGTTCCAAGTTTTAAAAAGCACCTAATCTTTTAAAAGGAACCTATGACCTTTTTTTGTTGTTGTAGAGAAAAAGTGCTTAATGGTAGTCCTCCATGCCATTTGCTTAAACACAGAGCCCATTCTCAAAATCGTGTGAGAGGGCTTGAGGGCAGGTGGTGGGAAGGCAGCAAAAGCTCACCTTCCCTGCGGACAATTCGGCTGCCGGGTCTGGGTGGGTCAGGGTGCGTGCATTGTGCACCCAGATGGTTCACTGCTGCCCCAGGCAGCGCAGAAGTGTGGCCATGTTCCTGGCCCCTGGAAACCCCACAATGCACTGCATATGTGAACAGTGCATGGTGGGGATCCCCCCCCCACCCCAGCGATGTAGGCAATTTTTTTCCTAAGGGCATGATCCACCCAATCATTCCTCCCTATATTGTGATATTGTGCACATACAGAAATATCCAAATATCCAGGTGTTTGGATAGAATTTCTATGAAAATATTTGTTTTTAAATAACCCTATAACAGAGAAGGAACATCTCAAACATTAATTTTGTACAAAACCATATCCATGTGTCCATATTTTGTTGTTATGAATTCTTATATTATTTTTAAAAAGCGATATTTTGATAGTTAAGGAAGGCATTCTATGGCATGACAGAAAATATTTGTACTATTTGAAAGTTGTTTTGAACAGGTTTAAAAAGAACTTCCTTTTATAGTTTAGTAATAAGATTTCTTCTCTATAATAAAATGCAACACAAAATCCTACATTGTCAAGATATGGTATGTAAATACAGAGAAAAACAAGAGGGACAGTTGACCATTAAAATTTAAAACACACAGATATGGGTTGGAATCTAATAACATACAGCTTATTATTTTAAAATGAATTTCATGTTTCTATCCAAAACTTCTGCATTACTATTTTTTCTCCATATAGAAATGAAACACAGTGTATGACTATCTGTGAGAACAGATTCCACTCCTGTTCCTGGAACACACAAACAAAATGGAAAACAAGGGAGCTATGGAGATACTGCCAGAGAAAGCTAAAAATGAAGGTGCTACGTTGATGCAGTTTGATCAAGTATCCAAAAGATACACCACTGGCCATTTTTGAACTGTGTTTGAAATGTGTGCTCTGTGTTGGGAGGAACAGATTCCCTTTTACTGTGTGCTTCTGCAGTGTTTTTTCAAGGCAGGGTTGAAAACGCACTGCAAATTGCAATGTAAAATGTGTGTTTGATTGCAGCTTTTTTCGGCCATAGGGAACAATGGGGAAACTTGAAATATCCTATTGTTATCCATTGGTATCTAGCAATCACACCAAAGTGGAAGAGCATGATGGGAGCTACCTACCACCCAACCCACAAAAGAAATTGGCAAACAGACAATTTTTAACTTTTCTCCAAAATCTCCATAGGATCTTTCCCCCAAAGCCCCCATAGATGGCTGAAACACTCTAAAAGTTTCATGTTTTGTTTCATCGAAACAACCATTTTGGCCGTCTGTTTTGTTTTGAGCTCAAAACAGAACACAAAATCTGTTTAATGCACATCCCTAGTCCCTACTCTTCATAAATACTCTCCAAAATCACTGTGAAAGTATCATTTATGGGTGTTCATGAAATATAAAGAGCAAATCAGGGACACATATTCTTATTCTCTGTTAAAAGGTTTTCTACCTGCCTCTCAGGCCATTTGCTTGATGAGGCAGCTTACAAAGCAAGAGAATACAACTGTTAGCAGTTAATTTTTAATATGATGCTTTAGATTTGCCCTCTCTCAGTTTAAAAAAGGGACATCGTTTCCCAGAACTAATTTTACAACTCTCAGAAGTTAGTGAGGGGAAAAATTGTTTTGCAAAGTTCATATTTTAAAACAACAGAAACATGATTAAAGATGTCCAAATTATGTTTTACAAATTTCTTACACGAGCAAAATTAGTTAAAGAAATCCATTTCCATATAAATTACAATAAGATTTTCATGCTACAAGGGGCATCATGCCATCAGACCCAAACAGGATAAAACTAACAGGATATATACAACATTCAAGCATTTTGCTTTTCTATCATGTCATACTAATTTCATTAGTTCTGTCATACTAATTTCAGAGAACTATATATGATAAACTGGGAAACAAAATAGTTGAAGAGGGTACCACCCCTACACATACAAATATGCTTGCACCGAGGCACCACAAAAATTAGGAAGTGAAGAGGAAACACAATTTTTCTCAAGGTAAAATCTTTATTGTCTTCTGTGTATAACAATCACTCAGCATTCTTGAAACAGACAATCATAACAGTTGTTCCTTAAAGTTTATTTTTATCTGTGAAATGGGTCTTCCTGAAATTTCCTGTGAATTCACAGAGGGAGGAGGGGAGATCTTTGGCCCTAAATAGCTCCTGAACGTTTAACAAGAACTGACAGCATTTTTACTGACTGGTTTCTTCAACCAAACCAAACCTCTGCACATTCACCTTTGTGGATTACAAACTCTAATCATACCTGTATGCCATTTGTTTTTCGAAGCCTTACGGTGTCTACTTTTTAATGAAAGGGACTGTTCAGTCATCATAAAAACACTTGAACCAAATTGGTCGAAAACTGTCTTCATACACCATTATTATGTCTGTCGCATACAGTGAAAATTGATCTGTGCTGCACAAGTTCTTAGTCTGCATCTCAATGAAAGGAAAAACAAACACTAGGATGGGGACCCCTCTATTTAATGTTTCCTCAAACCCTGACATTCACAACTAGGATAGGGCATGTGGGGAAAAAAAAACACACAACAAAATTAAGCCAGTACAACCAAATCTTCAACAATATATATAATATCAGAAGCGTCATTTTCCCTGGACTTTGGGGCAGAAGTCCGGACTCCTGCAGCCTCTGCCAGCCTCCGGGCCCCCCAACTCAGGCTCCCCTACGTCCACTGGTCTGTGCCGCCACTGCCATGTTGGGTGGCTGAGCATGACTGTTCACAGTGCTGGGCTGTGCATGTGCTCCAGCCAACCTCTCTCCTCCTGGCACAGCGGGCAGGGCCATGCCGGGCAAGCAGCTCAGCTGCTTCCACCACTCCAGCCTGGCCTACAGCCGAGCTGCTCCTGTAAGAAGAAATGCCACTGCTTGGGCAGGCATGGGTGGTGACGTAGGGGGAAGCAACATGGTGGCGGTGTGAACCATCCCCAGTGAGGGGGGTGGGGAAGAAATGGGGAGGGGAAGAAATGTTGTAGCACCCAGCAGCTGCCGCCACCGCCACAAGAGGAAGGCTGCACTCTATGTGTGTGTGTGTGTGTGTGGTGTCTTTTCCTAGAGAGGCAGCAAAAAGTCTTTCTAGCTCTCAGGGATACTCTTGGGAAGGAAGAAGGGTTTGCTTTTGAATTTCCCTAGAGCACAACACACAGGATGAAGGAAGGTTCTGTTTGAAAAGGTGAGATGAGGGGGGTTGAAGCCCCCTCCCCGCTTTAACCATTAGCAAAGTGTCTGTTTCCAGCAGGGTCTCTCCTCTTTCCAATAGCAACGCTCCTGCAAGAGTTCTTCTATCCGCATCTTATGGGCGTATTGATTAAATGCTGGGGATCTAGCCTGTTTGGAAGCCCTCCCAACTCCCATAATCCCAGGTATGTGGTGAGTCTCTTAATGCCAGCACTGCTATTCTGAAGACTCCCAGAAGCTGCTTTGCTTATGTTTGGGACTACAGGCTTGTAGTTCCCACTCTTAATGTGCTCAGGAATCTCACGGGATCATGGGACCCCATTTGTTGGCATATTGGGGACAGGTCACTTAGCAGGCAGTGGGACAGTTGCCCCCAAACAGCTGCCAAGGGAACTGAAAGGGGATTAGCCTTGTGCCTTTCCCTATATTGGGGGATGTCTAGGTAGACCTGAGTTAGCTTGAGAGTTAACTTCACTTTGAAGGTCTCGCTGTCCAAAGATTGACCCTTTACTTCCCCTCCTCTGCAGTTGCCTCAAACAAGCTAATGCTAATCACCTCAGCAGGAAAAGTCAGATAAGACGCTGTGAACGCAACTCCCTTCCCCATCACAAAAGAGCTAAGTGGGCAATAGGAACTCAGAGGTGCACTCATTAAAAATACAGATTGGTTTACTGAGTCCTTCTGACCTAACAGATACCGTCCTTGCATGTCCATTAACATACAATTTGTTCTTGACCATTCATGCCATTGTGTTTTACTCAAGCACAGCGAACAAAGACAATGGATCCTTCTGAGATCCACTGGAACTTCCCTCCTCAAGAAGGAGGAGTGGTCGGTATTTTGCCTCCAGGCCCATTTTGGGCTATAACTGGCCCTGGTTTCTTGAACCAGTGTGCTTCATTTTATCTCTACACCATGGAGTCACCCACTGTATGGGCTACAGATTGGGCACCTGTCATAACACCAGGCTGTGTCTTGCTCTTTGCATCATACTTGCTCTCAGCCTCCTGATCAGGCTTCGTTGCTGGCCTGATCTATCCAGCTCACCTTGCTGCTACGAGAAGAAGCTGGCTGCACAGGAACAGACACCTTTTGGATTCACTTTTGCTGCCTAACCCTCGAGCTGCTTTCGGTTCCACTGCCTGGTTACATCCTTGAGGAAAGAGGTCCTTTGTTTACGCCTGAGCCACAAAGGTCCAATCACTACTAAAGGAAGGATGAGGTTGTAGGATAACCACTGCACCCCACTGGGCTCTCCCTATCCCTGTTCTTTTCTTAAATCTAAAACCTTGTTTCTCTAAAGCCTTCTTTTCTCCAGCCAACCTGGAAATCATTTAATTCTGACAGTAAGCTAAATTGCCTGTTTGCAAGTATATGGTTAATCTCTGTAACATATTGGTAATATGTTATATGGTAAGTGGTAATATTGTTTTAATCAACTCTCTTATTCCACTGTATCCCTGAACCCCAAATAAAACATGACTTTATTTTGAACTTTACCCGCTCTGTCAGTTTATTTCTCTGGGACCAGAACTCTACACAAAAATTATTCTGATATGGGACTGCTCCACTCCAGTCCGCTAATTCCCCACACAAAGCCCGAACGCATTTAGGGGCGTTCGCCAATCACCCTAGAACAGTTCCATTAACACTCTCTCAATGAGACGGGAAATGCACTCTGCACCCCCCCTTTTTTTTGTTTCTGAGATGTTCAGTGTAGACTCTCTAGTAGCAGATGAGAATGGATTCTTGTTTGTCACTGAAAATCTCATATGCCAGCAGAGAATCCTCACTGAGCACCTCAGAAACAGCAAAACCCAGTAGCCCAGTAGCCCAGTAGGGTATGGGGGTGGTTGGCACCCTATGTGCACCACACCACCACTCACTCTGGGCCACCCCAGTGCCCCCCAAGTGGAGTTATGGGGCTGCTGAAACCTCCATTATTCCCTATGGGAAAAAAAACCCCTTAAAGACACATAAACTTCATTAATTCTTTAAAAACCAGCCCTTTGCCCAATTCCCTTGAAATAATTGTGGTAGCTTCCTTGCCCCCATCAGGCACTACCACCCACCACACCCTGCTCTGGGCCACCCCTTTCCCCCTGACGTGAAGCTATACTTTTGCTGAAATCTCCATTATTCCCTATGGGAAAAATCTCAATGGCGCATAAACTTCATTAATTATTTAAAAATCAGCCCTTTGCCCAATACCTCTGAAATCTGGGTGGCAGCTTACATCCATTGGGCACTACTACCCACTCTTTTTGCCCTCGGGCCCCTTTTTTGATCTGAAACATTTCAGATTCAGATTATGAAAATTTGGCCGAAAAATGAAATTGGTGTGTTTTGGATGGGTTGATCTTGAACAAAAAACAAAATGGGGTTGTTTCAGATTCGGTCCAAACGTGGGGTCATGAGAGTTGTTTAATTGAAAAAAATCTCATTTGCTATGATAGAATGAGAATTCACACCTCAGAAGTTTTTTCTGAGGTGTGAATTCTCATTCTGTCATAGCAAATGAGATTTTTTTCAATTAAACAACTCTCATGACCCCACTTTCACTTTTTCACACTTTCAATTACTATGACTATGAGGAAGTAATCAATTTAGCACACTTCACCTTATGAAGACAAACTTCAGAAATTCACCAAAATTCACCCCTCTGCCCAATCACTCTGAAATTGGGGATGGGTGGTAGCCTCCACCCATTAGGCACTATCTACCAGCCCACCCCACTCCTTTGGGGCAGATCCACTTTCTGCCCCCAATCTGCCCCAAAGACACCAAAACTTCAAATATTCCCAAAAAATCAGCCCTCTGCCCAATCCCCCTGAAATTGGGGTGGTAGCCTCCACCCATTAGGCACTACCACCCCACCCCACTATTCTGCCCCAGGCCCCACTTTCTGCCCCAATCTGCCCCAAAGACATGAAAACTTCAGAAATTTCCCAAAAACCAGCCCTTTGCCCAATCCCCCAGAAATTGGGGTGGTAGCCTGCACCCATTAGTCACTACCACCCCACCCCACTCTTTTTGCCCAGATCCCATGCTATGCCCCCAAACTGCCCCAAAGTCACGAAAACTTCAAAAAATCCCCCAAAATCAACCATGAACCGAATCACCCGAATTTTTCAGGCCCAAAATTCAGGTGATTCGGCTAGGGCCTGAAAAATATCGGGGGACATCGGGGGTGATTCGGTTCAGCCCCGAATCACCCAAAATTGCTAATTTCGGGCACAGATCATTCTGTGCCCGAAATTTTTTGCACATCCCTAGTAAAAACACTTTGACTGCATAAAGTTTAGTGAGCCTTTTCATTTGTTCAACCATTACAGGATGCCACAAGAACATGAGGGGAATCTTTTGCCCACATGTAGTAGTTTGTGGGGGTAGGTTTATATGCATGTAACTATTTCCCATCCAACTAAGGGCAGAACATTGCCAGTCAGTTGTCAGCACCTCCCACATTCTTTCCATCCCTCTATTTGTCCCCATTGAGCCTGGCTTTTAAAATAAATAAATTGTGATTTTATGATTTATCAAACATCTGGAGCATCTCAGTCCTCAGCTCAAGTGCTTCAGTTTTCAAACAAAAAGAAATATTTGATCTGGCTTTAAGTATCTCCTGCCTCCATGGACATTGTTGCTGATTGTTAATTAATCACTTCCTGAAAAGTTCCTCCCACCACAACCTTCCCCTTTAATGGCTTGACTGCAATTGTATGCACACATTTTCCTGGGAATAAGCCCATTGATAATAAGCCCATTGGAAGTTTACTTACTTCAAAGTAAACATGCATCAATTGTACTGAGTGAATGTGGTTGCATGATGGACCAGCCATTACTTCCAAATGTTAGTCCATTACGCACCTGCATTAGCACAATCCATGATTTGATCATGGATGAAGGGGCCAACCTGGTATGTATTACCGAGACTTGGTTGGGGGAGACTAGTAGTCCAGTTTGG
Source organism: Hemicordylus capensis (assembly GCF_027244095.1). Lineage (NCBI taxonomy): Eukaryota > Metazoa > Chordata > Lepidosauria > Squamata > Cordylidae > Hemicordylus > Hemicordylus capensis. Next base: position 384,738,581 of record NC_069657.1, on the reverse strand, counting down.
TCCCAGCTTCTCCCTCCAGGATATTCTGTAGAAGAGCAGGTGAGTGGACGTGGGCGGGGAGGTGGGGTGGCTGTGGTCTATAGGGATAACATCTCCCTTACCAGGGTACCTGTCAGGGTATCGGACCATATTGAATGTGTGTACCTAAGTTTGGGGACCAGGGATAGATTGGGACTTCTGTTGGTGCACCGATCGCCCCACTGCCCAGTGGAATCCCTTGCTGAGCTCATGGACTTGGTCGCGGAACTTGCATTGGAGTCTCCCAGTGTTCACTTCGGGACCAATCTGTCCGGGGTAGCTCAGGAGTTCATAGCGGCCATGACAACTATGGGCCTATCCCAAATGGTCTCTGGACCACTTGCTGCCCTGAGATTGTGGAATGCGCTTTCTGCTGAGATACGATCCTCCCCATCTCTGGCAATTTTCAAAAAACACCTGAAAACCCATCTTTTCACCCAAGCTTTCTCAGCTTCCTAAATTTTGGAGGTTTTAATATTTGGTCTACTTTAAAATTCAAAACCCGATTTCGGGTTTTTTAATCACTGTAACTGTTTAATTGTTGTTTTAAAATGTTTTTAAATTGTTAATTGTTATGTTGTTTTTTTTAATTTGTTTTAGCTCTTTACTGTTTTAGTGGTTTGTTTTAATTGGAAACTGCCCTGAGCCATTTTGGAAGGGCGGTATACAAATCAAATAAATAATAATAATAATAAATAATTTCTGGTGATTGTGCAAGCATACTGGTGAAGAAGATTAATTAATGATGTACTCCTGATCCACTGAAATCAGTTGGAGCTCAGACATTGAACTAAAATAGAATTTTGGCTCTGCAGGGCAATTTTGCAAAACTACTTTTGCTGATATTACCAGAAATCTCGAGGAAAAAAGTGCTCAACATGCTACTCTATATAGATGTACACCGTTAAATTAAGAGGTCCATGAAGAGTTTGTTGAGGAAAAAATATCACAATAATAAACCAATTTGCACATATTATACTAGATAACACACAATTTATGCATCTACTTCCACTGCTACATCTGCCTTCACTTTAAACCAATGACCACCAGGAAATAGATTTCAGGCCATCTGAGAGATGCAAGAACCTGCACTACAGACAAACCTTTACAACAATATTAATGCAGTTATTTGGACCATAGTCCTTTTTCATAACAGCTAAAGGGACCTCTCATCATCAGTACTATTCACCTCAATAGAATTTCCCCGAGTCTTTGTTTTCTAGCTGCTTGGAAGAGAAAATCAATAGGTTAAAGCAAAAGGGAGAAAAGCCAACTAATTCTGGAAATTTGTATGGGCGCCAATGTCCTATTGCCATTCACTGTTCAAACAGGTATGACAGCTTTCTTCAAGTTTGGCAAGCTAATGAGCAAGACTGTGACAAATAGTAATTACTCTGGGAGCATGCATGGCAGGCTGATGCTAAAATAAAAGGAAGACCCATTACGCTTGCAACACTGCTTTCTCAAATATGATTTTCCTTACCCACTTTGACTTATGCATTCCGGCCATGATCCCCATCAAAAATATTGATTGTTCCCCATTTACATAAGGGTTGTGTGCAAAATTGAATATGACAGGTCAGACATCTATGTAATGGCCTTCCAGTAAATATAAAAGCCACACAGAATAATCTGTCTTACAGAGAATACTAATGTCAGCATTGATGCCTCTGGCAATGGTGTATTCTGGGAGGCTGACTTCAGTCTGGCTGGTGTGTATTTAATGGCTGTTAAAATAGAAAAAGGAAAGAGAATTCCTGCCTTCATCACACACAGCCCCAGTCTCCTCTGCCATTGGCAATGAACAGATCTGTCAGGATGTTGAATTTACAAGCACTAATACAGAGATGCATAAAGAGATTTGTTTTCTAAGTTTTGAACAAGGAAAAAACAGTAGGAAGGAGAATGGATGGAGACAGAGAACTGAAAGGATATCTTGTTCACCAAGACATCCTTTACATGTACTGCAAATATTTTGAGAACATTTTTTCTAAAGATCTCATCTTTTCACAGCCATGTTTCCCTGCCGTACCATAGTGATTCTGCAAATATTGGAGGGGAGGGGGGAACCATCCACCACACCTACCAATGGCAGAATTTTTTTACCCTAAGGATGAGTTCATATTTAGTTCATAATGGTGAGTAGCCAATGGGCAGCTACGGGTTTACCTTAAGAGTGAGTTCACATTCAGTTGAAATGACAGCTCTCAAATGATGAGGGAAAGCTCCCTACTGGGTTTATTAGTACCTGATTGCCCAAAGTGCTAAGTCTCAATGTCTCATAATGGTTTGTCACAGGACTCACCATGTTGGTTTGCTGGAGTTTATGCTTGCGATTTACTATTGCTGATTTGAATACAGTAGCTGTGTTTAATTGTTATCAATGTTTGTCTTTCAGCTATTTTTAACCACTTTGAGGGCCATTCATCCAAAAATCAGCATATAAATAGAATAAATAAATTGCAGGTATTTTACATATTCCAGTTGTTAAGGGATGATTTCAGTCATCACATGAACATATGAGGTTCACACATTAGGAAATGTGCTTATAAATTCAAAATAACTGCAGTGAACAAATAGTAAGTTGTTACTATTTATTTTTTATTTTCTGAAATTGCCATATGTAATATAAGCTAACATATGTCTACATATCTGAGATCCTGTATATTTGAGCTGGAGGGGTCTTTTGTCATAACCAGACAGTTATTTTTAAAAATTATTATTGGTTGATTCATTTAAAGAGGTAAATATTGGCTCTTAATTTAAAAATAGGATAATCTTAAAGGAGATCTGCCACTCTTCCTTGCTCACTTCTATCATATTAATTTTAATAGAGCTTTGTGTGATCTTTGAATATGGATTGATAAAGCTAATAGTAGTGCCTGTGTATGATGTATAGGTATATGAACACAAACCTATGGATATATGGTTCAGAATACAGACCTGTGTATTAATGCACCCACTTCAATTTTATCAATATCTACGGATCAAACACGTTTAAACATTCTGATTAGACCGCCCCCCGTGACAAAATGTGAATTATTCTAGAAAACGTTCACTGCTTAAAGGGGCTGCTGAGATCTTCGCATGATATAACAGTATCATTACAAACAGCAAATTCTTTGGTAAGAAAAAAAGGAAAAGTGGGAGAGTAATCAACAGATTATAATTACAGAGGCTTAATGGAAATTGGCTGATATATTGCACAGTGTTCCAACTGCCTTGCAATGGAACTTATGCACAGTTGTGCAAACATAGTTGCACAGGCAACAGGCATTATTTCTAATAATACTGTGGTCTGAGGTAACTTAGCAGAATTCATTGTTATGGAATATTCTTTCCAATGTTCCCAGAATACAGAATATTTCCAGTCAAGAAATTAAAAAAATTGGTTCCTGGAAAGCTATATAGTCTCGGGAGCTTCACCTTTACACATATAGACTTTGATGTTATGCGGCGAGCTGTGTACCCAAGTGGGATGTCTGCTCGCTTCTCCCATGGCACGTGCTATCCTGTTGCTGCTCCTTGCGCAGGCAGGGGAGGCTCCGGGAGAACAACACTGTGTGTTGAGCTGTGCCCAACTCCTAGTATTCCCAAAGGCAGTCAGGTGCAACTGCTTGGATTTATCGCATCATTCACCAAGAGGGCCCTCCCCGTCTGTGCTAGAATTAGTGAGGGAATAGTAGGTGCTGTGGAAGCAGTGAGCCCACATCCGGCTTGGACTCACAGCTTGCTGCTCAGTATCTAAGCCATAGTTTTCTTTTGGTAACTGAGAAGTCATTTCCCATAGGAAGCAGCTCTAAGACCTAAAAAGATATACATTAGCTACACTGAACAAACTGCATGGACTTAAGGCCGCTGTATTAATTCCTAGGATATACGTTTTGAACATGCAAATTTATTGCTTTTGGCACTACAACCCTCTCTGCTCTTCTGCAAGCAATACTTTGAACAAATCATGGCTTCCCTGAACCTTGCAGACTGGAGTGTCTGTACATTTCTGTGAAACTTGGAACTCTACATGGTAGTGTTAAAAACATGGAACCCCTTGAGGGCTACAAATGAGCCAGAAAACTGTCACCTATAATGCAAGCACAGTGAACAATGATCTCTGTAAGGGCAATGTCACCACTTATTCACTGAAACATACAAATGTTATTTATATTTCTGTTGAAATTGACAAAAAATTGAATGTTATCGGGATTGAAGAAGTGAGACAAAGAAGAGACCAGGTGCAGCTGAAGAATCAGTAACTCCAAAGACACTATATTATGTTAGAGCCAGTAGGCTCTATAGAGGTGTCATAGCTAAAGGTACTAGAGAGGACTAAAGTGTAAAGGGTGTGTGGGTTTTATATAGCCCCACCTTGGGGCTCCTTTGGTTTTTGCAGCCTTTACTTTCCAGAAAGTGCTTGAGAAGGGCAGGGTAGAGTTGTATCCGTTTGATAATAACCTAATTAATAAAAAAAATTAAGTCTATAGGAAAAATTTGACATGGCAAGGGAGAATAAGGAATGAAGAAAGAAACAAAACCCCACGTTTCTTAAACAGAAAGCTTTCTACATGCTAACAATATTGATTTCTGAGGGGCAGTAATAGTATAAAAATATCCTCCAGTGTGACATTTGGCTACATTGATTTTACAAAAGTGCATGTGTGGGATTCAGACAGATAATCTGAAGGTGTATATAATTCTTCAATTGCAGCTTTACCGTTCTAAGGAAACATGCTGGGGTTCTATTCTCCGGGCAGAAAATACAAATCATTTCCCATCATCATCAGTCTTTTGTCCACACAGAAAAATGTAATATAATTGTTCTGACTGACAAAGAAAAACAGATCCTCTTTTTTTTTTGGAAGGGTGAATAATGGGTAGGAAAAGCCATTGCTGCATGAAACATATATTGATAATGCAACCGGGCAGGAAATGTTATGAAAAACACCAGAGCGAATTAACTAGTTTCCTGAGAGGCTCCCCATCCCTAGTGAGTCTTATATTGGGAGGATAGTGCTTCATGGTTGTCATTCTTCATCATTCAATTTAGTAATTTCTTAGACAAATTCAATTGCCCATTTCCCATTTTTAATCAACTAGATGAAGTCATCTTACATGATTGGTCCTCTTTAATTACCTGTTGAAGAGGTACAAAAATTACCTAAGAACCAGCATTGCCCAGTGGACAGAGAGCTGTAGACTTGGCTTTAGGAGAGTTGGTTTAAAGTCTGCTACACCACCAAAACAACACATGAAGTTGTAGCCTTGGACCGGTCACAATCTGCCTTATTTTCCATAACTTTAATGAGGACCCATAAGGAGCAAAAAATAAATGACCTTTCCCCCTTCCATGCCACTGCTGCTTGCTCCCCTATCTGCCACCACTCCTTTCTGCCCTTTGTCCCATAGTTCTGCTCTCTCCCTCCTCCTTCTGGACCTCAGGAGACAAACAGCAACAGAGGGACTTGGTATTTATTTAATGCTTAGAGGGTCCTCTCAGTGCTTAATGTATATTATTTTAGAATTCTTTACAACAGCCCCAAAAGGTTTTATCCCAATATTACAGATGGGAGGCTGAGAGATGAAAACTTGTTTAAGGTCACCTCCTACATTTATGGATGTAATTATAGAGAGGCTGGTGACTGACCAAATCCAAGCAGTCTTCAAGGGAACTGATTATCTAGATCCATTTCAAACTTGCTTTAGGATGGGCTATGGGGTTGAGATGCTTTGGTCAGCCTGATAGATGACCTTCACCAGGGAATTGACAGAGGGAGTGCAACTCTGCTGGTTCATTTTGATGTCTCACCGGCTTTCAATACCATCAACAATGGTTAAATCCCTTCTGGATTGCCTGAGGGAGTTGTGGGGTAGGAGGCACTGTTTTCAGTGGTTCAGCTCCTATGTCTTGGATCTGTAAGATGAGATAGAACTTCCTGTTCTGGATGAGGTTTCACTTCCCCAGAAAGAACAGGTTTATAGCTTGGGAGTGCTTTTGGATCTAGGTTTCACCCTGGTGCCTCAGGCTGAGGCTGTGGCAGAAGCACTTTTTATCAGCTGCAATTGAATCGACAACTCCATCCGTTCCATGAGGAGAATGACCTAAAAACAGTGATAACCACTGGGCTGGTAGCCACCAGGTTGGGCTATTGCAATGCACTCTATATAGGGCTGTCTTTGTATGTGATTCGGAACTTCAGTTAGTCCAAAACGTAGCAGCCAGATTGGTCTCAGGGATCTTCCGGAGAGATCACATTATGCTTGTTCTTAAACAGTTGCACTGGCTGCCAATAAGTTTCTGGGCAAAGTACAAAGTACTAGTTATTACCTTTAAAGGCCTGGATAGCTTAGGTCCGGGTTACTTGAGAAAGCATCTTTCTCTACAAGATCCCCACTCATTAAGATCATTAGGAGGGGTCCAGCTTTGGGTGCCATTAGTTTATCAGGTGGTGACCTGGAATCAGGCCTTCTCAGTTGTTGCCCCTGGGTTGTGGAATGCACTCCCTGGGTATATGAGAGGATTATCTTCCTTGGAGGCCTTCAAGAGAGCCTTAAAAAGCCATCTTTTTAGCATGGCTTTTAATGATATCTAGTCTTAATTTTAATCTGGTTTAAATGTTTGGGGTATATGTGTGTGTGTGTGTATAACTTAAAGGGCCACTTTAAAACAAATTTTTATATATATATATATATATATATATATATATATATATATATATTTAAAGGGCCAATATATATATATATATATATATATATATATATATATATATATGCCCTTTAAATTACACACACACACACCAAACATTTAAACCTGATTTAAAAATAAATAGATAGATAGATTAAAGTGGAAGGTTGGTATATAAATCAAATGAATGAATGGAATCACTTTTTGTTCTTTCCCCAGTAGTACACACCATTCAGTTGCACACACCACGGCAAATCTTTCAGGGATTTCATGGAGAATTAACAGAAAGATAAGGTTTAAACCGAATGTTTTAAAGAAGATTGGAAACCATTTTTGTTGTATTTAAAAAATTACTTCCCTACTATGGACTTGACAGCAGGGTTTGAAATTTAGCCTAAATAGCAGGTTGGTTAGTTTAATTATGTTTGTAAGGGCTTGAATTTATGTTTTGAATTATTATTATAGCAAGGGTAAATTTTATAGTTGATGATTCACGAAGAAATGTGAGCGGGAAGTCCATCTTTTATATGTGTATTTGTAATGAATGACAATATAGCTATTGTTAAAATTAATTAAAAAATGAACTTGCAAAAAAAAGAAAGAAAGAAAGAAAGATAAGGTTTAAACCAAAGGGAACATATCAGACTATGACAGGGTTTTAAGAATTTCATTGCACAGATCCTGACAGTTTTATAGCATCCTCTGAAACTGCAGACTGCCTTTTCCCCAAATCAAATCAAATCTCCTAGAAGATGGCTTCAATTGTGGCATCATGTTGTTGTAATCAGAGGGTTGGAATGGAGGATTATTTATGCTATCGAGTGAAAACCAAGGTGACGCTGTTAAAATCAAACAGTACTAGGCGAGTTACTTTCTAAATATATGCTTAGCCTATTTAGCTTTTGTCTGATGAAAGACTGACCATGTTTAAATATAAATAGATTTAAAGCAGAGAAAAATATTGCTTTGAAGCTTCCTCATTGGATTGCTTTGAAGCAAGGTTGAGTGAAAAAGGCCAAATACGCTTGCCTATTATTTTAAAATGAGAAGACTTAGGGATAATAATATCTATAGTATAGATAAACAGATTGATAAATGAGACTCTTGAGTATATCTATGTGAAAGTCTTTAGTATTTTCCATTTATCTGTGACTCTGTCTACATTCTGTCTGTTACCATAATATGTGAAGAAGTTTTAAGCTTGTTTATAACCAGAAGTGTGGAGTGAGCCTTCTAAGCAAATGGAGCAATTGCTAGCAGGGATGTGCAAGTCTCTTTTGCCATGCCTCTAAAAGTGTTTGGGTGTTGAATTTCCAGTTGAATGCTTCAAGAACCTCAAGAGGTGTTGAGTAGTTGATAAGGAAAAACTTGAAAAGTTCTTGCAGAACGGGAGGGGCATCATTCCTCCTGTCCCTGCTGGTCTCTCCCAACCTCATGTTGGGGAGGGCTAACAGGAAGCAGAGAAATTCTTTCCAGAAAAGATGTTAAATAACATGTGAAGCATTATTTCCTGCTAGGATATAAACCCAATAGTCCACCCAGCAGAATATGAACCTGGCCATTTTTTTTCCTGGCCAGTTGTCAGAAAAGCTAGGGAGGATGTATTACACATGGCATACATTCAGAATTGCATGCCAAATGTATATGTGTATTTCTGTGCATATATAGAATCAGGGGTGAATTGGAGGGAAGATGCACAGGGATGGAGTGAGGGTACTTCTTGGCTTCTCTGGCTGTTGGGGTGGGCATGGCCATGGGGGCTGTAATGGAGATTGCCTGCACTTCTGAATTTGTAACAACATCACTGTATAGAATCCAGGAACCCACAGTGCTATTTGAATTTTTAAAGTGTGCTGCCATAATCTCAACATCTTTTAACCTTTAGGCAGAAAGATTAATCATAATTACTTTCAAAAATGTCTGCAACTTTATTATTGAGTTACAAATAGATTGATGACTCAGATTCCTTGGCATTTTTTTTTTAAAGTATGTATTTCTGACCAAATAATATTGTTTGTCTTGAAGACTGGTTGGGTTAGAACACACACAACATTTTGTGGTTTTGGTAATTATGAGATGATAACCAAAAATGAAGCAAAAATACAGTTATTGTCCACAATATAGGGGTGGGGGGTACGCTCCACTGTGCAGAGTGAAGCTCTATATCAGTGCTGAACAATTTCTGCAGATATTGGACTACAACTCCCAACATATCTATTATTGGTCAGTGTGGCTGGGAATGACGAGAGTTGTAGTCCAATAACAGCTGGAGAGCTGAAGTACTGAAGCCCTGCTCTATATGAACAAGGACAGCCCAGTATTGGGCAGTGATCCATAGTGTGTCTCCCAGCACTGAAAAGGTTGGCAGTAGCCCATTTTCATACAGAAGAGCACATGTGCATTAGAGACCCAAATTGTGCACCAGAGCGGTTGGGTTGGGCAACTTTTCCTCTTCCTCTACTGGATGCATGTCTGCATGCTTGCATGTTTACCTGCCACTTCCAGTAGCTAATGTTTCTTCTTGCTATCCTTCTTGCTTCTTGCTATACTTCTTGCAGTACTACTTGCAGGTTGTCAACTGTAAGAATTACTTATCTCCAAAATATACTATGTAAACAACACACCCTTTTCAGTTACATTCCATTGCTCAATGAATTTGTCCAGAAGACACAACATGTTGAATTCCTTACTATCCAATATATTCCATAAATATATGACTCAAGCCTTATTTTACTCAAGCCTTAGGCAGCCCAGTTCTATGCTATTTTGCCTCTGCTTTACTGAGCCTAGTATTAAACACTAGAAGATAATTTACTCATAGAACTTAAGCCCTCCATAGAAGTAAAACCACACAGGAAAGATGTATCAGTTGCTGTTAGAAACCTATGATGGCTTCCTTAACAGTGCCCTATGACTTCTGTCTCCATTCTTGTATGTTGTGAGCAATTTGAAGCCCTCTAGCATTATAGCTAGTCTCCTCTTGGATTTAGATGCACTTGAGAGGTGACATTAATGAAGCACACAAGTATCAATGCTGCCTGGCTAGTATCTGTGTCTGAGTGGATCTCTCTATGAAAGGGCAGTTCTTGTGGTGAAGTGTTAATTCCACAACAGGCTTTTGCCCTGTGTTGAGTCAGAGATCCATTGGCAGAGACCAGAGAGGGGCCTTTCCGGTTGTGGCCTCTCAGTTATGGAACGCCCTCCCCGAAGAGCTTCACCATGCTCCCTCTCTCAGTATTTTTTTTAAACACCCCAATTAAAACATTTCTTTTTAAAGAGGCTGTTTAATGTTTTATCTGCTGCTTATATTTGGTAGGTGTTTTGGTTTTTTAGTTCTCAGTTTTTAGTTTTTTATTAACTTTTAATTTGAAACTTCAAATTTTTAAAATTTTAAATGTGGTTTTAGACTGGTCTTTTAACTTGTTTAATTTTATTAACATTTTACTTTACATTGTACCTATCTTATTAATGTGATCCACCCCGAGCAGTGTGGTCAAGCATAAATATTTTAAGGCATTCATTCATTCATTCATTCATAAATAAATAAAATACTCCTTTCTGCCCATTAAGTGAAAATATTTGTCTGTCTTGCTTGGCAGGTTCGCTTTGCTCCTTACCTGATGTTCTTACATATTCCTTTTAACCTGCAATTAGTTTCTATGAAAACCGAGGAGCTTGGAAAATACAGATAAGCTGAGACAGTTTGCTGACTCATCTTAGAAGCCGGAATTGACAAATATTATTAGTTCTGACTAAGGAATATTAAAAAGAGCCTGCAAGTCTCTTTGAGGCAAAGAGCAGAGAAATTCCGCATGGTGTTGTAGATATCGTGGTGAAACTCATGCATGGAACAGGGAGAGTGATGTTATGTTTCTGTGTGTCAGAAGTAAAGTTGCTTGCAAAGTAGGGGTGTGCAATTCAGATTTTCTGTGTTTTGATTTGTAACCGAATCGAAACAACCCTGATTCGATTTGGATCTGACTCTGACCCATCCGAATCACCCCAAATTCGATTCGGATCCAAATCGTGGCTGATCCGAATTGAATCGATTTGGGTTTTGGATCTGTCCTATCAATTTCCCCAGATTCCCAGCTTTCATTTTTAAAAAAGAAGCTAAGCTCTAGCCCTTATAGAAGTGGAGTTATGGAGCAAAATGTGTGGTCACTATTTTTTAAGTGTTCGGATTCTTTGGTGTATAATAACTTTCACTCAATGAATCCTTATGAGGATTCATTACACACCTTCATTTCTTCTATTCATTTTGACTGTCTTTTAGACAGTGCCAATTGTCAACTGCCATGTGCCAACTACACCCCACTCCCACCCACAAGGCAGTGAGGTACTACTCAGTTTAAGTTAAGAGCTTAGCTTCTTTTTTTAAATTTTAATTTTAATTTTAAGGAGCCATCTTATTTGTTATTTCTCTTTGTAAACCGCCCTGAGCCATTTTTGGAAGGGCGGTATAGAAATCGAATTATTATTATTATTATCATCATCATCATCATCATCATCATCATCATCATCATCATCATTATTATTATTATTAAAAAATGAAAGCTGGGAATCTGGGGAAATGGATAGGACAGATCCGAAACCTGAATTGATTCGATTCGAATCAGCTGCGATTTGATTTGTATCCAAATCTAGCCAATGGACTACAGGGGTGTCTCCGAATCACCCGAATCAGCTAGGTTCAAGTACAAATCAATTTGTATCCGAATCGATTCGCACATCCCTATTGCAAAGCAAACCTTCAAGGACAGGATAAATTGGTTAGACTCAGATTATAAATACTGCCTCTATATATGTCTCTGTATTTTTGGCTGCACAATGGTGTAGCCATATTATATTCAGGAATTTAGTAGTTTGAAGGATTGATGCAAAAAAGAGAAAATAACAGGACTGATTACATTTCAGAGACACTTTATTGAAGAATATAGTTAAAAATAAAAATGGGAAAGGGCTGGATATCCCTTGCCTAAGCTGCAAGTAAACGTGTGGGTCCTGGAAATTCCAGCCATATGTAGTTTGGCCCTTAGTTTGTGCTTGCATGTCAACAGCTCCTGTAGTGTGTTGAACTGATATTCAAAATTCTAAAATTTCTCCTGTTTTACATAGCAGCCCTGCATTGCATAATTGTGCTACTGCTTCTTTTTCAGTTTTGTAGCCTGGGCCAAGCATAAGGGCATAAACTGTTCACCACACAAAGACTGCTGTGAATGATTACTTCTGTTCTCGGTGTATCCTTTTGTTTGAGGCACTCAGGTATGCCAAGTATAAGGTAACTGTAACCCACAAGGGAAAGTCTGAAGGATGCCGTGGAATACAGTAATTATGAAGGAAATGCTGAGGCACTGAAAGCAGATCTTCTGCTGCACTACTGCTACAATGCCAACCCTCCCAGCAATGCACAAGCTATGGGACAGATCTGAAAACGGGTAATGTGGCATTTGCCTCTGTACTGTCATAATATTGTCCACCAACTGCTTCATTTTACACCTGTGGTCATACAATAGGTAAAAGGTCAACGTGTCACAGGAATTAAGCAGCACATCATTTGTACAAACAACTGACATGCTGCCTTTATAACAATTAATGTGTTGACAGCCTTTATCTTTTTAATATAGCTCTTACATTCTCTGCAAGTCATTTAAGGATCAAGAGAGATTTGGTCGCCTACTGAAATCAGATAGTTTATTAAAAACTGGCAACACTGATTCATTAACAATGTGCCTTTTTCAGTTTCATTGGCTGTCTACTCAGAAGTAAGTCCCCTTTACTTCCAAGTAAGTGTGCATACGGTTGCCCAAAAGACTAAGCTGCAAATCAAGAAGTTCTGTGTTCAGAAATATTTATTTGTTTTTTCATTCAATTTATATACCTCCCTTCCTAAAGTGGCACAGGGATGTTTACATTAAAATAAAACACACATAACAATTAAAATTAAAAAAATAAATAAAACCAAATTAAAACGTATTAAAATTAAAACAATATATCATTAAAAGCCGGGTTGAAAAATGGGGCTTTAAGGCTCTCCTGAAGGACTCCAAAGAAGATAATCCTCATATTCATGGGAAGTGCATTCCACAACCCAGGGGTTGTGGACTAAGAAGGCCTGATTCCAGGCTACCACCAGATGAACTGGTGGCAACTCAAGACAGATCCCTGGGGTTCTGGTAGAGAAAGGCACTCTTAGGTAATCTGGACCTAAGGCACTTGTATTATGCCCGGAAACATACTGGCAGCCAGTGCAACTGTTTAAGAACAAGCATAATGTAGTCTTTCCAGAAGATCCCAGAGACCAATCTGGTTGCCACATTTTGGATTAAATGGAGTTCCGAATCACATACAAAGGCAGCCTTATACAGAGGACATTGTAGTAGCCCAGCCTGGAGGTTACCAGCTGGTTTACCACTGTTTTTAGGTCATTCTCCTCAAGGAAGGGATGGAGTTGTCAAATCAGTCACAGCTGGTAAAAAGCGTTTCTGGTCGCAGCCTCAACCTGAGGCACAAGTGTGAGAACTGGATCCACGAGCACTCCCAAGCTACGAACCTGTTCTTTCTGGGGGAGTGTAACCTCATCCAGAACTGGAAGTTCTATTCCATCTTGCAGATTATGACCCCCAACAATGAGCACCTCAGTTTTGTTTGGGTTCATCTTCAGTTTATTATCCCTCATCCAGCCCAGGTATTTAAGGGGCCAATGCCATTTCCTGAAAAGAGTTAATGCTTTTGTTGTAGGAAAGAATTCTCATAAGCAGATATGCTGTTTGCAATTGCAAGGGGAAAGCAGCACAAATAGAGAATGCACAGATAACTAAAGAAAATTATTCCTTTAGAAGAAATTACAAAATTCTTAAATTTTGTTTGCATGAATTTGCACTCATCTTGATTTAGCAAACAGGCCTTAGTTTAATACATACACTTTGATGTCTATTTGCATACACACATAATAGCCAAAAGAACTGTTTTCAGTTTGCTGCAGTTTGCTTTCCACAAATATGGTTGGCCAGAGTCTAGCTGGCAAAATATATACACTGTAATGCTAGTCCTGATTGCCCCCAGGTCCATGCTCATATGGACAAATGCAAAACATTTGTACAACACATCCATGACTGACATGGATATATTCAGTAGCAATTTTAACCATCATGGCAATTGTCCTCATGAGTACTGGTGTTGACTCCAACCATGATTGTGGATTGTAGATTTCATATATTATGCTTACCAACCTGTCCACACATAGAAAAATGACAGGCGGAATTCTCATTTGTAATTTTGTTTTCCTATTCCTCAGCCCAACACCTATTCAAACTTTGATTGCTTCGCTTTGCAATGTTATTCCTTCAATATTTTTGATTTACTTGGATGTGTTGTACAAGAAATCCAAGAAATACTTGGATGTATTGTACATACCTGTTTCATTTGTGGTATCTATGCATCATGGGTTTCATAGCCTTAAGACTCCATAAGTGATCATCTATATATTTAATTCTCTTACAGCTGACCACGTAGGGAATTGCATCCAGATGCGTCTGGATGGGGATGAGTCTGTTTGGCAGGCAAGCCCCGCCCCCGCTGCAGCTGCGACCAATGAGAAAGTGGGGGCGAAGCTGCTGTGGGGGAAAATGGGGAAAGAAAATGGCGGCGGGTGGCAGAGCTGCACCGCCGAGAGGAGCAAGAGGAGCACTGTCAAGAACAGGCCAGGACCCATCACAATGCCGTGGGAGGCTTGGAGGTGGAGACAAGAACAGGGAAACAGGCAGGCCGGGAGGAAACTGTGACAGCAGACATGTGGGTGGGGGAGGTAACGGCGAAGAGGGCAAGCAGCCGGGCAGGAGGGAAGAGATAGGGTGGCCAGGGAAAAGCTGTAGTGGAGACGGGTGGTGGGGGAGAAAAGCTGCCGAGGGCTTCGGAACCAAGCAACCAGCCTGACTGATGGAAAGAGGCAGCCAGCCAGGCACGGGATCAAAGGGGCTTTTAAAGGAGTCAATAATCCTATGGAGACCGAGTAGAGAGTAAGTTCCGGGCTGTGATGTAATTGGCTGGGACTTACTGGGGCTGAAGGTTTTTTGGGGGGGAGGAGCAACCTGGGGCCGAAGGTTGTGGGGGGGGGGAGAGCACAACCTGGGACTGAAGGGTTTTTTGGGGGAGGAGCAACCGGGGGATGAAGGTTGTGTGGGGGGGAGAGCAACCTGGGTCTGAAGGTTGTGGCGGGGGGAGCAACCTGGGGCTGAAGGTTGTGGGGGGGAGCATAACCTGGGGCTGAAGGTTGTGGGGGGGAGCATAACCTGGGGCTGAAGTTTGTGGGGGGAGAGCAACCTGGGGCTGAAGGTTGTGGGGGGGAGCATAACCTGGGGCTGAAGGTTGTGGGGGGGGGAGCATAACCTGGGGCTGAAGGTTGTGGGGGGGGGAGAGCATAACCTGGGGCTGAAGGTTGTGGGGGGGGGAGAGCACAACCTGGGGCTGAAGGTTTTTTGGGGGGAGAGCAACCTGGGGCTGAAGGTTTTTTGGGGGGAGAGCAACCTGGGGATGAAGGTTGGGGGGGGAGGAGCAACCTGGGGCTGAAGGTTTTTTTGGGGGAGGAGCAACCTGGGGCTGAAGGTTTTTTTGGGGGAGGAGCAACCTGGGGCTGAAGGTTTTTTGGGGGGAGGAGCAACCTGGGGCTGAAGGTTGGGGGGGAGCAACCTGGGGCTGTAGGTTGTGGCGGGGGAGAACATAACCTGTGGCTGAAGGTTGTGGAGGGAAGAGCCAGCTGGGGCTGAAGTTTGTGGGGGGGGGGAGAGCATAACCTGGGGCTGAAGGCTGGGGGGGAGAGCGCAACCTGGGGTTGATGCTCTGCACCAATATTGCCATCAGCATTTTTTAATTGGTATTTCTAAACGATGGAGCTGCAATAACCTGTTTTGTTTTGCTTTCCAGATTTTGGCAGCACATCTCTCCATATGAGTGAAGAGGCCTTATTTGATCAAAGTACAACCCACTCAGATTTTGTTTCACATTATGTCCAGCAGGTGATGCTAATTAGATGAAAGACAACGTAACAATAACTTGGTGTACTTTTTGTTGAAAAGTCGTATTTCAAATATTCTTAACACATACCATCCATTTCACAAACATTTAACACACAAGAATATCGGAAATAGCTTTCATTTGAAAAGTCTTTTTTATGTAATACGGATTTCTCCAACTGTGTGACAGTCCGGTGCTAATACTGTACAAATGGAGGATTAAAGGCTTTAGCTAGAGTCAGGCATAGTGCAAAAGGCACCATACAGATTTCCCCAAATAACTCTGGCCACGCAGTTATATCCTTACAATGCAACTCTCATGCTTTGCTAATCCTTGGTTTTACACTGTAGCTGATTTTGGAATGTGTATAAATGGTCACTAGGAACTAGGTCAGTAGTATGAGGTTACGTGCATCTTGCATTCATATTTTATAAAATAGTTTTAACTCTTACTAAAGATAGCACGACAAAATCTTGGAAACTGTTTTCCCCCTTTATAACACTTTTCTGAACTGCTCTGTATAGATGGAAGTTGTTCATTTAACTCCAGTGTTATAAAGCTGAAAACTTGCAGGGAAGAAGCAAGGTAGAAAGATGATCAAGAGTGCAGAAAGTAAATTATAGGTGGGGAAAAATGGAAAAAACTGGATAATGCTTAGCCTGAGGAATTGATCAGGAATTATTTATTTATATTTCTCTGTGTAAACCGCCCTGAGCCAATTTTGGAAGGGTGGTATAGAAATCGAATGAATGAATGAATGAATGAATGAATGAATGAGTTGTCATGCAGGGGGTGGGGGGATGATTGGATTTTGGAGACAGGGGGTCCTGATGTTCCTACTTCCCATGTGTTCTGCGAGAGGCAGGGACTTGGGGAGGGTATATATATTACTTAACAGGAGTGGGATGCACTTCTTCTGGGGTGGACACTGCTTGTTGTGCTCCTTCATGTCTTGTTGGGAATGTTGACAGAGCTCTTGCCCTATTTCTCCTTGAAGGATGACGACAGGGGTTTGCTGTTGGTCCTGATTGGTGAGGAGGTAGATGTGTCATCAAGCAGTACGTGCAGGTCCAGCCCCACCCTGCTCCCTTAGTCAGAGCACTGCATGGGGTCGAGAACCCTGGAGATGCCGTAACCTGGTGGCAGTGCATTCCAGCTGCCTTCACCAGCATTGGTGTAGGCAGATGTGCTTGGGGCAGTAGGAGTCTCCTAAGATGCAGAGGTCAGAAGCCTGCTGTGGTGAAGGAGCAGAGGGTGCGGTTACCCTCTCTAAGTACATTGGAACAGACAGAGTTCAGCATTCTGCCTGTCACCACACCAAGACCTGCATTACATGGAAAGGCTTTGAGGGCACCAAGACCTGCTCTCGGAAAGGCTTTGAGGATTGGCCTGACAGGTTTCCTTTGGCCAGTGGAATAGTCCTTACTGCTTCTTGACAGAGTTCCAAGTCTACAGTTGTGCCATCAAGTGCCACCACTGTGCTAAGTAATTCTCCCCTTTGGGCTGGGGAGGTGCTAGGTTGGTGGCTATGGGTGATGACATGCCTGAGCATCTAGGTAATTATCTGCCAGCCTTCTCCTCCCTTTCCTAATTCGGTTGGGTGTGTGTGTGGGGGGGGGGGAGGTGGCCCAGATGTAACACTGTGATGCCTAGGCCCTGCTTTTCTGTTGGTTCTTCTCTTTTTGTTTCTTCTGCATCTGACTAGTTTTCAGGGCACAGTCATAGGGATTCTGGTAGTGTGATCATTTCTTGGCCCTCTACCCTACCTTAGACCTATACCCCCACACACCCATCCTTTGTTTCTTGCCAGCATCTGCCCTGGGCTATACAGGGATCTTTGTGCTTATTATTTTGGTTATTGACACTCAAGCTTTTAAGGGGCTAGGCAGGGGTCTGATTTGTTACCCCCACTCCTCCCTCTTCTGTTTGTCCCTTGGCATGCTTAGCAGCAGCACATGCAACTCTGTGAGGCCATAAACATGTGCATGCAAAACCCGGCTAATGAAGCCCAGCCCCTTTTGCACTCATGTATCTACCACTGGGATCAAGCCCAGTGGCAGGACGGCATTAAATCCGCCCATGAAGCCTCCCTTTAAAATGAGGCTAATGGACTGAGTGCTCCCTTAACCTTGTTTTTTGGATTTGTCTGTCATCCATGGATATAAGCAGCCATGGCTAGCAGACTCGAGAAGGGGAGGGGAATCCCCATAATGCACCGCACACTCATGCAGTGCATTATTGGAGCTCCAGGGGTGAGGCAACACATCCTGGTGCCCTGACCCTTGGAGCTGCTAGCAGCAGCCGGTGCTCATCTGGGTGGGTGATCCACCTGCCCAGGGAAGGTGGAATGATAGTCTGTGGGGAGCTAAGCTCTTTAGGGCTTCGTGAGAAAGGGCTCTGTTTCTGATGGCATCATGCCATCAGATTTAAGCTCACCTACCTGTGGCAGTGGAAGCTGGAAGCAGTGAGAGGTCTCAGCTGTTTGGGGGATGTAATAAGCACTTGCTCTCCAGCCTCTTTCAGTGCATCAGATGCCTGCTTACGTTAATTCACTGTTCATCAAAGTTTTAATAAATGGGATGCTGGCATAAGGCAGCATCTGGTTCCTCATTTCCCCCATGCAAATGCTGACATGTTTTAAATATCTAAACCATCAGGAATAATGACACAAGGGGAACAACTGTCTACCTAAACTGATGCAATGAGTTTTAAAACAAGCAGATAGACTTAAATTAAGCATTAGAGAAAGTTTTCTAAATTTGTGCATAATTCAGCACAACTTTGCCTTTTCAGTCCTCAAAATGAAGGAAATTAATGCCCTTCATTTTAATGAATCTTTTACAAACAACTAATTGCAGGATTGTGCCTTATAGGAGCAACCTGGCAATGGGGCAAACTGCCTGTGGAAATTGTAGAATTTCACTTAGAGATTAAGAAAGTATATCTAGTCAAGTGCAGGATGGTTGGGAATAAGATTATTCTTCCAACTCCAGTCTTGTGTGACAACAGAACACATTGACCAATTGCCCATAAAGAACTTATAATGATCACAGACTATTCAGTTAGAGTTGCCAACCCTCCAAAATTGGTTTGGACTCTCCAGGAATTGACATCAATATCCTGGTGACTATTGAGAGCAATTCTGGAGATGTTAATGTCCTGATATTGTCAAAAATGTTGGAAAGAAGTATTGGAAAAGATAATACCCAGAAATAGCTTCATCCAGATTAGGCAATTTTACATCCAGCTTAAAAACAAGTTCACTCAAAAATGAACCTTCCCCACAGAGTAGTTAGGAAGATAAATAAGATACATAAGAATACTTTGAACACTGGGAAGTGCTACAGGAAAGTAGGAAAGTCAGCTTCAGAAGTTTACTGATAGCAAAGTATGGCATGTATTGGAAAATGGGCAGCTTGCTATGCTTATGAGGGGAACGGGGGAGGGACAGCTCAGGGGTAATACTTGCAAAGTAATGCAGGGAGGACAAGTAAATCACGCTGAAGGGAGGATGAGCTGATTCAGCTGACAAATATAGCTTCACTTTCAGCATTCATATTATATTAGTTTGTTAGAGAGTGTTGTTTGAAACAGTAGTACTGTATGCATAGCACTAATTTAAACAATGTTCTTGATAAAGCAATACAATGTGAATGCTGCTACAATACTTGCTGTGGTTCAATCACTCCTGTCAATCCAATTCTTGACTAGATTGAAACAGACCCAGTCTGGTCCGGGCTTGGGCTCAGCCAAACTGGATCTCCCTCAACCAGGCACTCTAGGTGCCTGGCGCTCTGGGTCTTCTCATACCCTTCTACCTGGATAAAAGCCGGGGTAAAAACTTTGGGCTACCTGGAGACACAGCAACTCTCATAGTCTTGTAGTGGAAGTAATCAAGCAAATTATGTGAGTATATTTCCACTTATAAGTAAATAAAGGTCTTAGGCAAAGTCCATCAGTTGAGTTTTGTCCAGAATCCTGAAAAGGGGCCAGTACTACCCCACAGGCAGTACTTGGTCCAAGCAAGATGTACAAGACTTCTGCTCTTGCACCTGACCTTCCTCTCCGTCCATTGCTCCAGGCAGTTTTCTTTGTTCCTTACTAATAGTGAGCCAGGAATAGAGAGAAGTGCCTTGGACTGAGGGGAAGTAAGTAAGGTGTGGGAAGGGAGGAATTTCAGTCAGTGCCCCTTTCCCATTCATTCTTCTTACTGCCAAATTACACCCCCGCCACCGTTCCCTGCTTTATATGTGAATGGGGCAGGCTCAAGAATGACATTCCTATCACTTTTAGTTAGGCCTTTAGGATCAATGCAATAAGACTATATAGATATGATGAGCCTCATCAGTTAACACACACCACTGGGAAAGTAGGATTGTGCCCACTGACTCTGCCCAATGTACATGTGCATAGGAGTGAAGAGAGAACAGGTCTAGCAGGTGTGATACTATTCCCCCCTTTACGATTGTGGGTGTTCAGTAGTGGGGCTTGTAATTTCTGTACAGTTCAAGTGATAGAGTTTATTTGGGAAGAATTAACTTTTAAAGGTATATTTTTGTTCTGTATTCAAGAAAGTTTAACACCCCACAAAACAAGCCTAATGATAAAGCTTGCCTAATGCAAGCTTTATCTGGGATACCCACCTATCTTCTACCTCTAAATTAGGGGTGTGCAATTCGGATTTTCAGTGTTTTGATTTGGATCCGAATCGAAACACCCCCGATTTGTTTCGGATCCGAATCTGACCTGTACGAATCACCCCTGATTCGATTTGGATTCAAATTAATCTGAATCCGAAACCGAATCAGATTCGGATTAAAAACCGGGTCCTGGGGACCTCATGGGGAAAAACCTTAAAGACGCGTAAACTTCAACAATTCACCAAAAATCAGCCCTTTGCCCAATCACTCTGCAATTGGGGTGGTAGCCTCCACCAATTAGGCAATACCACCCCACCCCACTCTTCTGCCCCAGATCCCACGTTATGCCCCCAATCTGCCCCAAAGACACTAAAAATTCAGAAATTCACCAAAACTCAGCCCTCTGCCCAATCCCTCTGCAATTGGGGTGGTAGCCTCCACCCATTAGGCACTACCACCCCACCCCACTCTTTTGGCCCTGGGACCCGAAATTCAAGTAGACATAACATCAGACCTTTTTGCATTGAAGTCAATGGGAGGCAAAAAGTCGGGAAATTCAAATTGATGTCATTGCTCAAAATGGAGCGGGAAGAAGGCGGCATTTATCGGCCACAAAATGGAGGGCTGAAACAACAGATAATTCAGAGCTGAAACGGGGGTGTTTCGTTTTGTCACCGAAAAATTTCGGGGGCCAAAATTTGTGATTTGATTTGGATCCGAATCACCCGAAATTGGCCATTTCAGGTACAGATCGTTCTGTACCCAAAACGTTTCGCACATCCCTACTCTAAATGCTGTGAAGAATTAGTGATTATAGGGTTAGCATCACAACCATTACTTGTTCAGGACTCACAATTGTTGGGAATCACTATGAAGGATCAAATACTGTTTGAGTCAGTCCTCTGTTGCAGTGTGTAACAGATCTTGCCATCCATATTGCCATCCAGGTATGGATTTAGGTGACACTTTTCTCTCTTTCCCTCTTCCACCTCTGTAATGTTTTCAAATTTTACCAGCAAGACTAAAAACAATCTCTGAGTTTGTCTTCAGCAGCTGTGTGATTCAAATACTAGTCTTTTCACTCTGTACCATGACAATAATGGCTTTGAGGTGTACAGCCATATTGTATGCTTAGAATAGGGAAAGGATTTCCAAACTGTATTCTATATCCCTGAAAAGCAAACACAATAAGTAGCAAAGGAGAGAGGCACAAAATATAGAACAATGTACAAAATGTACTCCATGCAGAATATTTTGCTAGTCCTCTGGAAAGGGTGGAATTATCCTCCATATTTTTTATGCAAGTCTTTAAGCAAGAAGACACATGTAACCACTAAAACGAGCTATGTGAAATGTAGAATATTCAGTTGAAACTTGTGAACATAGAGAGAGATCTGCATCAAGTAAATATGAGAAATTCATCTTACACTGCAATATAATTCACAGCAATTGCAGTGGCACAACTAGTGACAAGTTGTTGTTGTTGATGGTGGTGGTGTGGAATTTTATACTGGCAAAAAAAAGAAGACCCAGTTCCTGCTATGCAAATCTTTCCCCTTACTCCTTATTTTTCTGAAGACCAGAGAAAGAATAACAGCCTAGTTCCTTTGAAAGGATCCTAAATCCTTTCATTAAAAACTGAAGTTGAATCCAAATAAGACAGAGGTACTGTCACCTAAAATGGCTCAGCGTGGAAATACTTGACTAACAAGGAGAAGGTTGCTGGTTTGAATCCCCGCTGGTACAGCAGTGATATAGGAGGATGCTGAAAGGCATCATCTCATACTACGTGGGAGGAGGCAATGGTAAACCCCTCCTGTATTCTACCAAAAGAAAACCACTGTGGGCGCCAGGAGTCGAAATCGATTTGACAGCACACTTTACCTTACTGTCTGTTGGGGTTTGGGATGCAAGAGCTGGTTTAGATCTGCCTGTTCTAGTTGGGGTTACACTTCCCCTAAAAGATCAGGTATATAGTCTGGGAGTGCTCCTGGATCCCAAACTCTCCCTGGTTTCTCAGGTTGAGGCAGTGGCCAGGAGTGCTTTTGATCAGATTCAGCTGATATGTCAGATACACGCACAAAACAGTGGTACATATGCTGGTAACCTCTAGGCATGACTACTGTAATTAACTCTACATGGGGCTGCCTTTGTACATAGTTCAGAAACTACAATTTGTACAGAATGTGGCAGCCAGATTGGTCTCTGAGTTTACTCAAAGAGACCATATAACACCAATTTTGAGACAACTGCATTGGCTGCTGATTTGTTTCTGAAGAAAATACAAAGTGCTCTTTATTTCCTATAAAGCCCTCAACGGCTTGGGTCCAGAGTACTTAAGAGAGCACCTTCTCTGTCATGAACCCTGTCGCCTATTAAGATCATCTGGAGAGGTCTGGTTATGGTTGCTGCCAACTCGTTTGGTGGCAACTTGGAACTGGGCCTTCTCTGTGGCTGCCCCGGGCTTTGGAATGCACTCCCTGATGAAAGAAGCGCATCTCCTTCTCTGTTTGCTTTTAGAAGGACCCTGAAGACACACCTGTTTTCCCTAGCTTTTACTTGAAATTTAAATTGTAATATGTTTTTGTTCATTGATATTTTTATCTGTTTTATGAATTTTAATTGTTTTATATTTTAATATTATGTTTTAACTGTACACTGCCTGGAGATTTCTATATCAGGCGGTATAGAAATACAATAAATAAATAATAAATAAATAGCTTCATACTCTAAGAGAAGTGGTATGACCAAGCTTCTCCTCTGAAGCTTTAATAAGGTATACAGAGTCTTAAGAGGGAAAGTTTATCCACTTAATTAAGATGTAAATGCCTCCCCTGCCCAATTGACAAATAAGTTGTTAATGACAAGGTGAAAAAGGTAATATATGCACACAAATACTTTATCCTAAGTTGATTGTACAGACAGATACAACAATGTGTAACTAAATATGGCAAAAATGCCTAGCATAACAGTGTCACTTTCCAGTTATATCATACATTTTATGATGAGACATTTTATAATCAGAACACACCAACTGATAATTGTAAACTAAAGACTGATTTGATCAATGTAAATAACACATTTGGGAGAATGCGAAAAATATCTTTATTTAATGTTTTGTTAAAAGTATTTATCTGCTGCTTTTCATGATTAAATTACTGCAATGTGGTTTACAAATATTAAAGACATAAAAAGAAGAAATGCAGGTTTAAGATACAAGCAATGACCAGTCAGCAGCAAAATCTAATTAAAAGAAGCTTTAAACTAGCAAAAACCAGCAGTAAAGATCAAACATGAAAGGGCTGATAAAGATTAACATTTTCACAGCCCATTTTAATGCAGCAAATGTACGGGACTGACATTAGCAATTCCAGCTAAGTAATTCCACAAACATGATACCACTAGTAAAAAGGCCTTGTCCCTGGTAGTCAGTGGATAGATCTGCATTGGAGACAGACTAGAGATCAAGATCTGAGAGGAAGATTCTACCATCCAGGTAGGTATACATGAGTGAAAGAAGTCCTTGAGAGAACTTGGCCCTAGGCTGTATAAAGGCTATATAGGTAAAAATCAGGACTTTTATTTTGGCCAAGAGTGGAAGTGGAAGTCAATTCAGCTTATATAAAATCAGCCAGTGAGCGAACTGGTTGCTGCATTCTGGAACAGCTGAAGTTTTTGAACCATTTTCAAAGGCAGCCCACATAAAGCAAATACAATAGTCCCACCAAGGCCAACTCAGCCAGGCAATCCAGAAGGAAACTATGGTTGATGATATTATAAAGCCACCAAGAGGTTCCGGAGAGTCAAGAGGGTCATACTCCTACTGAGCTATTTCTACTCCATAGTAGGGATATGTGAACCGGTTCGAATTTGAACCAATTCAAATTCGAACCTGGGTGGTTCGAATTTGAACCAAACCAGCCATCAGGTTCAAGCTGCAGGTTCGAATGCAAACCAAACAGGGGGTGGTTCAATTCAAACTGGTTTGAACCTCCAAAAGTGGGTGGGGTGGTAGATGGCACCCAAGGGTACCTACCACCCAAACCCCAAAGCAATCAGACACTCGTATGATTTTTTATGAATTTTTGAAATTTATTTTTATTTTTTCTCATAGGGTGTAATGTGACATGAACCAGCCCATTATTCCCTATTGTGGAGCACCCATGGGTGCCAATAACCACCCAAACCTTAAAGCAATTGGACACTCCTACGATTTTTTATGAATATTTGAAATATTTTCAATTATTTTCCTCATAGGGTATAATGGGACTTGAACCAGCCCATTATCCCCTATTGTGGAGCACCTAGGGGCACAAACGTGGGGTGGGTAGTAGGCACCCAGGGTTTCCTACCACCCACAAAACCCCAAGGCAATCGGACACTCCTCCAATTATTGGTGAATTTTTAAAGTATTCTTGAATTCTTCATAGGGAATAATGAGGATTGCAGCAAATGTATAGCTTCATGTCGGGGGGAAAGGGGTGTCCTAGAGCGGAGTGTGGTGGGTAGTAGTGCCCAAGGGGGGCAAGGAAGCTATCAGAATTATTTGAAAGGAATTTGGTAAAGGGCTGATTTTAAAGTGATTTTTGAAGTTTACGCGTCTGTAAGGTTTTTCTCCATAAAGAAGCATGGAGGTGTCAGCAAACATATAACTTCATGCTGGGGGCAAAGGGGTGACCTAGAGCAGAGTGTGGTGGGTAGTAGTGCCCAAGGGGGGCAAGGAAGCTATCAGAATTATTTGAAAGGAATTGGGCAAAGGGCTAATTTTTAAGTGATTTTTGAAGTTTGTGTGTCTTTAAGGTTTGCGATGAGAGTGGATTCATGGTTTGTCATTGAAAATCTTATATGCTACCAAAGAATCTACACTCAGAACACTTCAGAAACAACAAAACCCAGTACCCCATAGGCTAGCAACCCATGGTTGGCACCCTCTGTGCACTACACCACCACTCACTCTGGGCCACCCCAGCACCCAAAAAGTGGCTTTAGGGTTTTTCTCCATGGGGAAGAATGGAGGTTTCGGCAGCCCCATAACTGCTCTTGGGGGGTGCTGGGGTGGCCCAGAGCAAGGGTGCCAACCACCCCCATTGGTTGCTAACCCATGAACATAAACTTCAAAAATCACTTAAAAATCAGCCCTTTGCCCAATTCCTTTCAAATAATTTTGATAGCTTCCTTGCCCCCTTTGGGCACTACTACCCACCACACTCTGCTCTAGGTCACCCATTTGCCCCCGACGTGAAGCTATACATCTGCTGACACCTCCATACATCTTTATGGAGAAAAACCTTAAAGATGCGTAAACTTAAAAGATCACTTTAAAATCAGCCTTTTTGCCCAATTCCTTTCAAATAATTCTGATAGCTTTCTTGCCCACCTTGGGAACTATCACCCACCACACTCCGCTCTAGGCCACCCCTTTCCCCCCGACGTGAAGCTATACATTTGCTGCAAACCTCATTATTCCCTATGAGGAATTCAAGAATACTTTAAAAATTCACCAATAATCGGAGGAGTGTCCGATTGCCTTGGGGTTTGGGTGGTTGTTGGCACCCATGGGTGCTCCACAATAGGGAATAATGGGCTGGCTAGAGTCCCATTATACCCTATGAGAAAAAGTATAAATAATTTTCAAAAAATCATAAAATATCATATGAATGGTCGATTGCTTTGGGGTTTGAGTAGCAGGTACCCTTGGGTGCCAGGTACCACCCCACCCACTTTTGCAGGGTCACACCAGTTCAAACGGGGTTTAAACTGTTCAAATTCAAACCGAACCAGGGGGAGGTTCGAGCAGAACCAAAACCGAACCTCCCCCTCCTGGTTCGAATTTGAACTGAACTGGGAAAACCAGTTTTGTGCACATCCCTACTCCATAGCCATGACTGTTGCCAGACTGGAATAGATCTAAAAAAACCACCCAGGCTGATGATCACAGGAGCACCTGCCATGAGCAATGTAGGTGGAAGAGTAAGGAAGAGTGAGTGACACGCCGAGGGGCAGGACATCTGGATCTGCTTTGGAAAGCATTTTGAAATGTCTGAAGAGGGCTACCATGATTTTGATGTGTGGCTACATTCTTTGAATATCGGTTCGTAAGAGTGAAAATTTGAATGATTGTTATTACCAAGTCAGGCTGCTATACAGTTACCTATAGGTAATGGGGTTATCTAAGATATATGCCTTCCATTCACATATATGCTCTTGGAGAGCTAGTGGTCTGTCTTTCTAATCCCAAGAAGAAAAACAAGATGTGTCAAAGTAAAGCATTCCCTTCCCTCAGGGGCCAGCCTATTGTTGGAGTCTGGTTTCTGGCAATAGCAAAATAAGGCAGCAAATTAATCAAAGAAGGACAAGCCGCACAAAAAAAGACGGACTGTAAGGTAGGTCTCAGCTAATTCAACCATGGAAAACCTCTCTTTCCTAAAAGCCTCTGTTCCTGCTGTTTGTTTCTGAGGCTTAGCCATCTACTTCTTTTCCTTTGCTAAATGTATACTGGTCAAGTCTAACCAAAACATTGTTGGTTCCAGAACAGTGCCTGACATTCTGTGCATTGTTACATTTTTGGTACACTCTCCTCCCCCCAAAAGGACTTTTTGACTTCAGTAATGTGGGCCACCTAATGGCACAGTGGGGAAGTAACTTGCCTAGGGAGCAAGAAGTTGAGGTTGCTGGTTCAAATTCCCACTGGTATGTTTATAGATTGGGCAGCAATGATATAGGAAGATGCTGAAAGGCATCATCTCATACTGTGCTGGAGAGGCCAATGGTAAACCTCTCCTGTACTACTAAGAAAACCACATGGCTCCGTGGTCACCAGGAGTTGACAACAACTCGACAGCACAGTTTTACCTTTTAATGTGGGCTGCACAGCCCTCAAGGATGTATTCTTGAAGTCAAGAATTCCTTTTGGAGGGAGGAGAGAGTAGCAAAATCACCCCCCCCCCCGCATTTCCATGCACAGCATGCTTTGTGGAACTGCAATTCTGAGTCTTCCACCAACACAGCTTCTGTTACACAGTTCAAATGTCAACCACTGAGCTCTTTACACAATCTGATCTAAAACCCACTGAATGCTGACATGCTATTAGAGACTTGGTCATCCATTAGGCTTCCATCTGTTTTTGGAGGCAGTGCACAATGCTGGAGCAATTCAGTGCAAAAGTGTCATTACCACCTTAGGGCATTCCTCCTTCAATGATGGTATAGTTTCAGGATTCCAACTTGCCTGGAAGTTGTACTTTTTGAACTTCTGGTTTTCATCACTGACATTTGATGTGATGCTCAGACATGAACATATGCTCTTGGTTCACAAACCAAGGAATTTTCCTGATACTCAGAATAAGTTCTCAGTTATGCATTCTATTTAAACATATTAAAAGCCAGGGCTTCCATTGGTCTGTTTCTGCAAGAACTTAAATCCCTGAACTGACTTACTTTGAAGTCCTTTCAAGCAACTTGGGATTGCTTCAAGTATCCTATTTATACCATCACTTGCATTAATTCTTTTGAAATTGCTTTTCAGATTTTCATATAAATTGTTCAAATTTTATTTGCTGGTAAAGACGAAGATTCAGAGTTGATCCTAAAAGACTTAGGAGTAAGCTGCTAATATTTCCAGATCAGTTAGTATGGGATAGCTAGGCAGTAGAACGACATGGAAAATAAATGTGCATAAGATGGAATACTCTGCATACCTGCTGCTTTTGACAGCACGAAAGCTTCACTCACTCTGCATTTGACATCTTAAGATCAAAATTATTATTTCAAATTCTAAACAGTTGGCATTATGCTAGCAGCAATAGTAAAACATGTTATACCTTACATAAATGTTGTTCATTGTGCTGACTACTGCTGTTTCAATTTTTAAATCAATTGATCAGCTGATACACTAATTTTAAAAAGTGTTAAGGATCAATACAATATTTTTGAGATATACTTGTATATGATAGAAGACAACATATCTCACCTTAAGTACACATGGTGAATCATTGTGAAAATTAATCAAAAAGCAATACCTGTACATATTTCCATGAGTTGTGTTTTGGTTTTTTTGCCCCAATGTGCATCACTTTGCACTTGCTTAATTGAACCGCATTTGACATTTTGTCACCCACTCACCCAGTCTGGAGAGATCTTTTTGGAGTTCCTCACAATCTGGTTTGGATTTCACTACCCTAAATAGTTTAGTGTCATCTGCAAATTTGGCCACTTCGCTGCTTACCCCAACTTCTAGATCATTTATGAGCAAGTTAAAGAGCACTAGTCCCAGGACCGATCCATGGGGGACCCCACTTCCTATTTCCCTCCATTGTGAAAACTATCCATTTATTCCTACCCTCTGTTTCTTGTCCTTCAACTAGTTACCAATCCACACATAAACCTGTTCCCTTATCCCATGACTGTTAAGTTTACTCAAGAGTTTGTCTTGTCAAAAGCTTTTGGAAGTCCAAGTATACGTCGACTGGATCACCTTTATCCACCTGCCTGTTGACACTCTCAAAGAACTCCAAAAGGTTAGTGAGGGAAGACTTTCCCTTGCAGAAGTCCTGCTGGTTCTCTTTCATCACGGCCTTTTCTTCTATATGTTTGACAATTTTGTACTTAAGTATGCTTTCCATAAATTTACCTGGCACCGAAGTTAAGATGACTGGCCTGTAGTTTCCTGGATCCCTCCGGATCCCTTTTTGAAAATTGGAGTCACATTGGCTGCTTTCCAGTCCTCTGGTACATTTTTACATATTTTTGCTAGGTGATCAGCAATTTCACACGTGTGTTCCCTCAGAACTCTTGAGTGGATGTCATCTGGCCCTGGCTATTTGTTACTTTTTAGATTTTTAAGACAGTTTAGAACATCTTCCTTTGTCACCTCAAATTGGCCCAGTTCTTCAGCTGCCAAGCCTGAGAAGCTCAGTTTCGGAGATATGTGCACAGAATATGTGCTCCCTCTTCTTCCTCATGGCAGTTGAAGGCTGCTATCTTTACCTAAGCTTTGGGGCCATTAGAGGATCTTAATCATCATCTTTAGTTAGGCCCCAATTCTGTGTAATATCTGTTAAGTGTGAAAATTTACTCACAAATAAGAATACTGCATCTGCCCCCTCCCGTAAAATCAGGCTGATAATTATTTTGGATGAAGGCAGCATCATGAAATGATCAATGTCATAGAGGGGGAACTCCTTTACTTGGGAATGGGGCTGTAGTTCAGTGCTAGACCATCTGCTTTGCATGAAGAAGGTCTCAGGTTAATCCCTGGCATCTCCAGGTAGGCCTGGGCAAGACTCCTGCTCGAAAATTTGGAGAGCTGCTGTCAATCAGTGTAGACAACACTGAGTGAACTGGACCAATGGTCTGACTCATAAGGCAGCTTCCTATACTCCTCTGGTTTAAAAGAATAGACATATTTGTTCCATGTCTCTTGTAGAAAGGTGGGAGCAGGATTCTGTCCTTTTGGCACCCAAAAATGCATCAGATCATTATTTCAGTTACAGGTGTGTTCCGTACAAAACTGGAGTCTGGACAGACCTATAGGAGGATTTAAAAATTATGCTTCATTGGACCAACTATTTTTGTAGGAAAAGGCAACCATCAAGGAAACACAAGCCTGCATTTTCAAGCTGTGCACGACTCTTTTTCAGGTAAAAACATAATTTGAGAGCCTAATATATCAATAGAGTTGGTGTCTGACATACTGAACCACAAACAGTGCTTCCAAGAGGTGACTTGGTTGCTGTTATCACTGCTGCCCTGCTACAGCCATTGACCATAATGGCAAGAATGACACAGCAGAGATGACATGCAGTTTCATAGGCAAAGTGCAGCCCCCATCTTCGGAAGCTGCATGGGCAGGCTCTTGGCTGGCACAGAGCAGTGAGCCTGCATCCCTCATGGATGTGCGGCTTGCTGCACAGTATGTTAGGTCAGGTGGTACCATTAAAGAGATTGTGAAATACTGTGATCTTGTTGTAACATAGATTCCATTATTTAAACCACTTCATAATTAGTATTATTTTTCTGAGCTTCAATATTCTACCTACTGGAAATGTTTACAAGAGCATGATTGACTTTCTATGTAAGAATTGGGGAATGGATTCCCACATATATGTCACTATGTTTTTTAATGTGACTTAGAGAAAAAAAGCATATGCTGAGACCTTAAAAATTATGATGGAAATCATTATAGAATGTGAAAATAAACCCCTGAAGTGACATTACACTTTATTATTTTGTCATTAAACTCACATTAAGAAGTTCACTTATGTTTGGTGTAGTTTCTAAATTTAGACATGAATTTATTTGTATTTTAAGTGATCAGGAACTCTTGGGAAAGGAGACACTGGATTTTAATTGTATGATTTTATCAGGCAGGGGTGGGAAAAGAGTGTTTATTTTAAAGCATAGTGGATCACATCTCCCTTGCTCCCTCTTGTTCCCAGAGCTTGGCCAGGAATAACAAATGATACAATCAGTATGACCTTGAGAGTTTCTGTAGGGCTGACAAATATATAATAGAATTATTGCCAATTCAGCAAACAGACCAATGACATCTCTAAAGTGATGTCATGGAAATGCCAATATATACCTTCATATATTAGTAAGTTGAATAATTCAACTATCTATACAAGAAGAATTGAACAACCTACATATGGTGCGAAGCAGGAGGGGTTACTAAATATCTTCATTTGGGTCCAAGTTACCCAAGTTGTTACAAGGACTTGTCCATTAGTTTCAATTTCTCCTGTGGTGTACATATAAGATGTTTGTGTCATGAAACAATGTGTTAACTCTTTTATATGTTTAAACCCTTAAATGGCTCTGGTTGGTATTTTACAATGTGGTGAAAGAAGAATTGGACAACAAAGACTAAACTTAATAGTTACTGGCATCCTCTTTAACTGTAGATCTAAAGATGGAGCTACAAGATGTTGTGCTCATTTAAGCACACTATGTCCCAGTAGTTTGGACTCTTACCCCAGACCCATAGCACCTATCAAAAACATTGGCTGTATCAAAACATTTTGGTTTTCAATAAGTTATATACCCACTGTAATTTTAACCAGAATTTAAGTCAGACCAACAAAGCATTCTTTACCCAAAAGATAGGTTGTGTGTATTTTTTAAAAAAAGACTTCTTAGCATCTCAGTTTGGTTCTGAGCCTAGAATACATTTATAATGCATTCCCCTCTTCCTAAATGACATCTTTTACCAAAATGATTTGCTTATGTTAACCAGGAGCAACTGTTCCTATCCAAGAACAGTATCCCTCCAGTGGTTGTTGCGGATGTCTGCTTTCTTTTTATTTACTTATTTCTTTTTATTTACTTATTACTAATAGATGAGGCCTGTTGTTGACCAGGGAAACTCATTTTGCATATTTACATTTCTACGGAAATTCTTTTTTTGTTTTTTGCTTTAAATTTTTATTGATTTTAACAATGTCTTGAACATCTCATTACATCTAATTAAACAAAAATTGACTTCCAGCTCACCAATCAGCATGAATCACTAACTATACAATTAACCCTTGCTATAATAATTCAAAACATATATCCTATATCTTACCAAACTCGATTTTAGTCTATTCAACCTGCTAATCTTACTAAATTTCAAACCCTGTTGAAAAATCGATATTAGGAAAATAGTTCTTTAGGTACAGTAAGAATGATTTCCAATCTTCTTTAAAACCTTCCAAATTTTGATCTCTTATCACTACTGTAAGTTTTGCCATCTTCGCATATTCCAAAATTTTTATCAGCCAATCTTCTTTTGAGGGCAATTGTCCTTCCGTTTCTGGGCATATACTATTCTGGCCGCCGTGGTTGCATACATGAAGAATGTTAACTTGCTTGTGGAAAACTCTCCTTGCGTTATTCCCAACAGGAAGGATTCTGGACTCTTAGGAAATGTCATTTAAATTTTTTTTTTAAACTCATTATATATCATGTCCCAAAAGGCCTTTGCCTTCCTACAAGACCACCACATATGAAAAAAAGTTCCTTCACAATATCCACATTTCCACCATTTGTTTGAAACATTTTTATACATTATCGCCAATTTTTTAGGCGTCAATTACCACCTGTACATCATCTTATAATAATTTTCTTTTAGAGTGTAACATGCAGTGAACTTTAAATAAGTTTTCCATAATTTTTCCCAAGCTGCCATATCTATATTATGACCCACATCTTGAGCCCATTTTATCATAGTCGTTTTAACCACTTCATCTCTTGTCTCTTCCAAAAGCAACAGCCTATACATCTTAAACACTAATTTTTCATCATTTTCACATAGCTCCTTCTCAAATCTTGACATTTGATCCTCAAATCCAAGTTTGAAATCCTTCTTAAAAACTTCATTTAACTGATGGTACTGAAACCAATTACTAACCAGATTTTGTACTTCAATTAAATTTTTTAACTTACAGCCCTTTTCTTGAAAACACAACAGATCCCTATAAGTACCCCATTGCGGTTGCATATTTATCTCTTTACGTACTAAAGCTTCAACGGGGATAACCATAACAGAGTTTTAGGTTCCAGCCATTTTTTATATTTTAGCCACACCCTTGTCAGACTCCTTCTTACATAGTGATTCAGAAAATCTTTATGTATTTTACTTTTTTCTTACCACAAATATGAATGCCATCCGAACCTCATTTCTACAGAATGCTTGCAAAAGGGAAGTAAAAACAGTTTGAAATTTTTAGGATCTCAACTTCAAACATTATTTATTGTATGATGACATTGTATAATATGGCAAATTTGAATCATAGTAAATTTAAATCTGAGCATCATCTGCTTTTCTTGGATACTATGTTGTTTTTAAATTATTGATCTGATTATTAAGTCTTAAAAATCTGTTGAGAACAGTAAAAGTTAAAATATGATTATTATTTGGAATTTCTGCTAACCCCGCCCCTCAAATTATTTAAAATTTCACTGTGTACATTTCAATGTAAAAGTAGTGCATACAGCTAATTTAAGTGGCAGGAGTTTTCACTCAAAATATGCCATCTGTAGGTAAATGGGAAGTATAATATTCAGAATTTCTTCAAAAAAGTTTTTAAAAAACAGATTTTTGCCTTCAAAAGTTATTTTAATTTTCCTTGAGCATATTCCAGTGTAAAATGTAGTGCATTCAGCTAATTTCAGTGGCATAATCGTGTATGCACAATTTGGTATCTGTAGGTCATCAGGAAATATAACTTTATTTCCTACAGACAAATTTTTCAAAATATATAATATATTTTTCTATGTAAACCCATTTTGAAAACTTTTGTTGAAAAGCAGAATATAAATATTTGTTGTAGCAGTAGAAACTACTGAAGCTTCCAGTTTACAGTATATTCCACAACACAGAACCCCTAAAGGTAACATAATATGTGAAATCATACTAATATGATCTATCTTAATAAACCATATTTTAATAAACCATATGATTCAATAAGTCATAATATGCACACTTTTAAAAGTGTTTCATAATCCTTGGGCAGATTAATTCTGATAGCAACTTCCCCGAAATCAACAGTGTTGATTTCAACACTGGCCATGGCCTGTATCAGCACAACACTATTGAAAGGCTGAAAAAGATCAAGGGATATAGGAGCAAGAATCTAAAATAAATAAGCTAAGATGCAGAAGTAACTAACCACAGTTGGCCTTTGTGTTACAGTATTATCAATATGTCGTTGCACAAACATCAGTGTGCAGAACTCAACCAGAGCCAGTGTGCCCCTCTCACACAAGTGGGTGGCTAGCTTGTATTGCCAGCCCAACAATGGCTGGTAATGGCAGAAACCAGGTAGAAACAGGAGAGAAGATAGGAGAAACACAGCTACAGATTGGGTCTGAAGCAGACCTTAATGCTGAATGTTCAGATCATTACATGGGAACACAAGGAGTTTGATTTTTCAGTACTTAAGCCACTGATGAAGACCACCATGGTTGAAACATGTTTGGCATAGGGCATTAAATTGGACAAGTACCTCCTTCCACTGTGCCTTATCATGAGAGGACAAGAGACATATGCAACAGTTCACTCCACACTATGAAGCTTGCTAACTCCTGTGCAACTCAGGACTCCCATTGGAATGTCCTTTTTGGACTTTTTAATACATCTTTCATATGTTCATAGACCTCTTTTTGATATAATTTGGAGAGTATATTTTGTCTATTGATCTGATATATATTTTATCTGGATTAATATAGGTTTTATTCATATGTTACCTAGCTTCTATGAAGCAATATGAAGATTTGTTATAGTTTTAATCCTAAATATAAATGTTTGAACAAACACAAAGGCATAATACATATGTGTTTAGGGGGGCTCTTTTTGCATCAGTATACTTTCTCCGAGACCCTACAAGGTTTTGTTTAGTCACAGTTCCCACCTCTCATTCCCACATCCTTTGATTTGGAATACTTGGCATCCAGCATTCCCAGTCATGGGGATAATTTCTCCTTAAATAAAGCATTATTTCCTCAATCATTGTATTGGTGGACATATGAGACTATATAGCACATTGGCATGAGCTTGCCAGCATACTTTTGTGGATGCTGTACTTGGGTATAGCACCTACAAATTGTATACCTGAACAAGGGTATATTCTCATCCATGATCAGTCCATCAATGATATTAGGTTAGTTTTAAAACCATTAGCAAATATTTTATAAAAGCCACATTAGTTGTTCACTTGGTTTCTTCTTATTAAAGCTACTTATTGCATTTTTATTAGGGATGTGCAGAGCGTTTCGACAATGAAACAGGTCATTTCAAGCTTGAAACAGAGCAAACTTTTAAATAAAGGTCTTGTTTCGAGCTCGGAAGAGAACAACCCCATTTCAATATTTCAAGTGCCAATTTGGAGGACTGTTTTTCTCTTGCTGATTAGTTTTCTAGCACTGGGTTCCAATTGTCTAATGATCTCCTTGCTTCTTGGTTGACTTATTATCATACAAATTAAGTGATGTCATGGACAACTGTGCCCCCATTGGCTGGGGGGAGTGAGTGGGGAAATAAAAGAAGGTAATTTCAAATTCTAGATATATTCAAAGGGACCAGGAGGCAGAGAGAGCCCTTATAGTGTGCCTCTCTTGAAGAGGATTCATCAAGAGGAGAGGAGGAAGGAATCAAAGAAGGTTTAAATTGGGTGCTTTTCTTTTATCAGCACCAATCAGCACCAAGTATGATATGCTGTGCTATTGCTGCTATATCTATCTGGTTTTGCTGGATTTCCGATTGACAAAGGGAAAACTTAGATGTCTGCCTTGAATGCCTGTAATGCATAGGGATGAGCGAATTGATTCGGATACAAATTGATTTGTACTCAAATCTAGCTGATTCGGGTGATTCAGAGACAAAACGAATCACCCCTGTGGTCCATTGGCTGGATTTGGGTACAAATTGAATCGTGGCTTATTCGATTCGAATCGATTCGGGTTTGGGATCTGTCCTATTAATTTCCCCAGATTCCCAGCTTTCATTTTTAAAAAAGAAGCTAAGCTCTAGCCCTTATAGAAGTGGAGTTATGGAGCAAAATGTGTGGTCACTATTTTTCAAGTGTTTGGATTCTTTGGTGTATAATAACTTTCACTCAATGAATCCTTATGAGGATTCATTACACACCTTCATTTCTTCTATTCATTTTGACTGTCTTTTAGACAGTGCCAATTGTCAACTGCCATGTGCCAACTACACCCTACTCCCACTCGCAAGGCAGTGAGGTACTACTCAGTTTAAGTTAAGTGCCTAATGGGTAGAGGCTACCACCCAAATTGCAGAGGGATTGGGCAAAGGGCTGGTTTTTGTTGAATTGTTGAAGTTTTCCATAGGAAACAATGTAGGTTTCAGCAGTCCCATAACTGCACTTGGGGGGTGCTGGGGTGGCCCAGAGTGAGTGGTGGTGTAGTGAACAGAGGGTGCCAGCCACCCCCATGGGTTTCTAGCCCATGGGGTTCAGGGTTCTGTTGTTTCTGAGGTGTTCTGAGAGTAGACTCTCTGGTAGCAAATGAGATTTTCAATACAAACCATGAATCCACTCTCATTTGCTACCATAGAATCTACACTCAGACCACCTCAGAAACAACAGAACCCTGTACCCCATGGGTTAGCAACCCCATGGGAGTGGCTGGCACCCTATGTGCACTACACCACCACTCACTCTGGGCCACCCCAGCGCCCTCCAAGTGCACTTATGGGGCTGCTGAAACCTCCATTATACCTTATAGGGGAAAACCTTAAAGAAGAGTAAACTTCAACTACTCAGCAAAAACCAGCCCTTTGTCCAATTCCTCTGCAATTTGGGTGGTAGCCTCTACCCATTAGGCACTTAACTTAAACTGAGTAGTACCTCACTGCCTTGTGGGTGGGAGTGGGGTGTAGTTGGCACATGGCAGTTGACAATTGGCACTGTCTAAAAGACAGTCAAAATGAATAGAAGAAATGAAGGTGTGTAATGAATCCTCATAAGGATTCGTTGAGTGAAGTTATTATACACCAAAGAATCTGGACACTTAAAAAATAGTGACCACACATTTTGCTCCATAACCCCACTTCTATAAGGGCTGGAGCTTTTTTTTTTTTTTTTTTTTTAATGAAAGCTGGGAATCTGGGGAAATTAATAGGACAGATCCAAAACCCGAATCGATTCGATTCAGCCGCGATTCGGATCTGAATCGAATTTGGGGTGATTCGGATGGGTCAGATTTGGATCCAAATCGAATCAGGGTTGTTTCTATTTGGTTACAAATCGAAACACAAAAAATCCGAATTGCACACCCGTAGTAATGCATACAGCTTTGGTCACCAGATCTTAAGAAGGATATTGTAGAACTGGTAAAGGTGCAGAAGAGGGCAACCAAAATGATCAGGGGCCTGGAGCACCTTCCTTATGAGGCTAGGCTACAGCATCTGGGGCTCTTTACCTTGGAAAAGAGGCGACTAAGGGGAGACATGATCAAAGTGTATAAAATTATGCATGGAGTAGACAGGGTAGACAGACAGAAATTTTTCTCCCTCTCTCAGAGCACTAGAACCAGGGGTCACTTCATGAAACTGAAGGTTGGGAAATTTAGGACCGACAAGAGGAAGTACTTTTTCACACAGTGCATAAGTGATCTCTGGAATTCCTTGCCATGGGATATGGTGATAGCCACCAGCTTGGATAGCTTTAAAAGGGGTTTAGACATATTCATGGAGGACAGGTCTATCAATGGCTACTACTCTGATGTCTGTGGGCCATCTCCAGCCTCAGAGGCATGATGCCTCTCAATACCAGTTGCAGGGCAGCAACAACAGGGGAGAGGGCATGCACATACCTCTTTCCTGTGGGATCCCCAGAGACATCTGGTGGGCCACTGTGTGAAAGAGGATGCTGGACTAGATGGGCCTTGTACCTGATGCAGCAGGGCTGTTCTTTTGTTCTTATGCCTTCTTTTGAGTTGTGTTTTTGTGTGTGAGTTAGTGTTGTGGCAAGAAATGGACAGTGGCAGCGCAGCGCTCTCTCTCTCTGTGTAATATTTCATGGTGATTGCTGTGATGAGCTCAATGTTTGGCCTTGAGACTAATTTGTGCTTCACGCACTGCTCTGCTCTGCAATTTGCCATTGCAAGGTGATTTAAAAAGTAAAGTGTGCAGTTGAGTCGATTTTGTCTCCTGGCGCCCACAGAGCCCTGTGGTTTTCTTTGGTAGAACACAGGAGGGATTTACCATTGCCTCCTCCCACACAGTATAAGATGATGCCTTTCAGCATCTTCCTATATCACTACTGCCCCATATAGTACCAGCGGGGATTCGAACCAGCAACCTTCTGCTTGTTAGTCATGCATTTCACCACTGCACCACTTAAGGTGATGTACTCAAGTTATGCCAAAACACTCCAAATGTTTTGAGTTTGTTCTGACTGGTTGTTTCGATGGAACATTTTAGCCATTTCAAGCTTGAAACAGAATGAAAAATCAGTTTTGTGCACATCCCTAATTTTTATTCCACCCTTCCTCCAAGCAGTTCAGGGAGGCAAACATGGTTCTTTCTCCAATCCTGACTTTATTTTTGCAACAACCCTAAAAGGATGTTAGTCCTCCTTTAGAACTCTAGACTGGTCAAGTAGGCAGAAAATAAATGCAAAAGGGTTAACCAGTGGCAAAATAGAATTAAGTTAAAAGTATTTGGAAAAATATTTAGAAAAAATAGGAGAACAAATGTTACTGCCCTCCATCTTTGGACCCTCTACTTTAATAAGCAGAGCCTAGATTAAAAATGTAGCAGATTGGCTAGGAAGGGAAATCAGGTAAACAGATGAGGTTATTGTGAAACTTGTTATTAAAAAAAAGAATTCAAATGAAAACAAAAGGATGCGGGAATACAAAGATGGTATTAATAAAGGGTGAAGAGAAAGCATTTAGCTGACACAGTGATGTAATGATCAAAATAATGGCAACAGGTTTATTTTCTGCTTCCACTGCAATAAAACACAGACCATATATAGAATTCCAACATATTTCTTGACTTGTTATTGAGATTATTATTGGTCTATAAAAAGAAACGAACAATAGAGATGCAAAGGCTGCACGGCTTGGGGGGTTTGAAGCCCTAGGAGCTGCCCTGACCCAGACAATGAGGGGGATGTAGTGGGCTTTTCCTGCTTCTATCCTGAGTCAGGGTGTGTCACCCATTTTGGGGCACAGGGGATGGCATTTGCTCCACACAGTTTGCTGATTGTACCACGATAATAAATTTGGCCCCTTCCATCCAAGCTTTTTGTGTCTGTGTGCTCCTTGTGACTGGGGTGTGGAGACAATTTAACTTATTTCTTGACTTGTTGCTGAGAATATTACTGGTCTAACAAAAAGAAACGAACAATAGAGATGGCCCACATAACTTATCCATCCACCATTATTCCTTGATGAATTTTAATTTCTCTTTTTTAAGTATGCAAAAACAATCTTGTCTATGTGCCTGAATAGCGTGACCCTCATAGAAAATAACAGCTTTTCTTTCTCTCTCTCTCTCTCTCTCTCTGCACTTATTGCCCATCTCTTGTTCTGGATAGGAAACATAGGAAGCTGCCATATACCGAGTCAGACCATTGGTCTATCTAGCTCAGTATTATCTTCACAGACTGGCAGCGGCTTCTCCAAGGTTTCAGGCAGGAATCTCTCTCAGCCCTATC
Organism: Hemicordylus capensis; assembly: GCF_027244095.1. NCBI lineage: Eukaryota > Metazoa > Chordata > Lepidosauria > Squamata > Cordylidae > Hemicordylus > Hemicordylus capensis. The sequence continues at coordinate 384,699,063 of NC_069657.1, read as the reverse complement.
TTGGAGAAGTCAGGGAGGGAACTTGAAACCTTCTGCTCTTCCCAGAGCGGCTCCATCCCCTGAGGGGAATATCTTCCAGTGCTCACACATCAGGTCTCCCTTTCATATGCCACCAGGGTGGACCCTGCTTAGCTAAGGGGACAAATCATGCTTGCTACCACAAGACCATCTCTCCTCTCTTGTACAGTCCTGTATAAGACTGTACAAGAGAACCTCATTATTCACAGTTCCACGTATTCACATATGTCTAATTGACACCCATTTTCAGTATCCGTGGATATTAAAGCATTTAAATCCATGTATCTGTAGTTCGTAGAGGGCTGGAAGTGACTGCAATGGTCACTTCCAGCCGCGATTTTGTCACCAGGGGCCTTTAAAAAAAAAACTTTTTCTTTAAAAAGCAAACATTTCCCCACAATTTATTTTGCAGTTTTGGGTGGCATTGTGCAGCTTGGGAGGCATTGCTGGGCACAAGGAGACCCTGCAGAGCACGAGGCCATAGTTCTCTCACCCATTTTTATGATTTGGGGGGTGTTTTTGTGCAATCTGGAGCCTAACTCCCTGTTTTCCATAGGCACAATGCCTCATTACTCGTGGTGGTAGGTGAGGAACAGAAGCCTCACAAGTAACAAGGTTTGCCTGTATTATTTCTAATTTTTAGAGAAGATAAGTCTCGACATCATTACTTTTCATGGCTGAAAGCAAAAAGAAAAAGAAAAAAGAAAAAGAAAAAAAGGGAAAAAAAGAAAGGGGTGGTAGTGGTGGTGGAATCCAACAATGCCCAAGCCATCTGCTATATTGTGGAAGATGTTAAAAAGACAAGGTACAAGAGTAGGACTTCCAAACTACAGCTGCACCATTGCACAAGTGGGGGGAATGACCTGCAGGGACATATTATGATGAGCTACTGTGGACTTCAAAGGGAAGGGGCAATAGTAGAAAAATGTCCCTTCCCCTGCTAGCATGAAGCACAGCCTTAGAATGGATGTTAGCACTGATGCACCAGTGCAGTCCTAGTCCAGATGGCAGCCAGTATTTGCAGTCAATGCCTGACATCCGACTAATACTGCATTTGTGCAACAAAGATGTGCATGCACTTGCGCGCGCGCACACACACACACACACACACACAGGTCAAGTAGCTGAGCAGATGCTCAAAGCTGCTCAGCCTCTTGTGCTTTTGGTCCCCTTGCACAAATATTATGCTTGCACAATTATAGCAGAGAGCATTGCATCATTCCCTGCAACATATATGGATTGAGGAAGGATTTTCACAGAAGGTGTGTGGCACAGGCTGCACCAGTATAGCACTAGTCTGGAATGCAAACTCCTGAATGCAATATTCTTGCACCAGGGCAGATTTACTCTGGATGTCAGCCTTTATTTGCAAGATTTATGAATAAATAATGCAAATTTTGGTTTGCCTTGTTAATTTGTTTGCTGGAAACCGAACTTGCTCAAAGAAACGCAGCTGGTGAAACTTACTAGATAACTCATAAAGAGCTTGCATTTTATAAAACTGTACACAGGTGAAAATGCAGTCAAGATGGCATGGGTTTCAAAGACATCCACATGCTAATTTTACCTCTTTTTTATGAGTTACAGAGAAAGAGCACAATTATTTTCCCTTTCCCAGAAGGCTGCCTAAAAAACAATAACTTTAAGAGACAGGGAGGTAGATTTGAGTTTAATATTATAGGAATGTCTTATTATAGGAAGGGCTTTTCAATGTAGTAGTGTCCTGTTCTCTGTGTATCAGATGCAGGAAATGATTGCTTAGGGAACACAATACAAGAGGAAGAGGAAAAGGCTTATTGTGGAAAGTGAGTGTGGAAAAAACATTAACGGGACACAAAGTGCTCCTTTACTAGCCAACCAAACTTATCTTTCTAGTCCATCCCTACAGAAAATATGAAGGAACATCCAGAGAGCCAAGGTACTTCAAATACCTGGGTCTGATCTTTCTGCCAGTACTGCAGTCACTGATTCCTTCAGTACATATCAGCTACTTTGCCAATCTTGTCAAATGCTTTATCCCCTGGACCCAAACCCAACAAATTAAATGGAAAGCTTTTCTCTCTGTTTTGAGAAGCAGAATTGGGATTTCATGACATATTCAGCCTGGCTGGACTGCAGAGTCTTCTTGTTTTTAAGTCATCCTTCTATTGCAGTTTCTATGGAAAACCTTTCCTTTTTTTTTTTTTAACTTCTGCAAGGTGCATTTTGATTGCATTTACTAATGCTTTAAGACAAGTGCTGTTAACTAACAGTACTGAATTTATCTGATACTTCATAAAGATTATAAATATTCATTAGATAGATATAGATATATAATTAACATTACATATCTGCATCCATAATATACCGTTATCTGGCTAGTCAACTAATATATATTTTATAACTAAACTCATTATTAATCAGCCACATTATACTGGTTGGACCTTAAGAAAAGTGACACAGAAAATGGAAATACATTTATTCTTCTTTATAATTGCTTGTATCAACCCTAAGACAGATGCGTCTAATTAAAATAATATCAAAACATAGTTTTATATATTTTCTCTTTTTGGCTTACTAGAAGCCCTACTGTGGGTATTTGAAGACCAGGATTACCATACTTCCTGTGTTTTCACTGAATAGTTCTGTTTGTTGTTTGTTCTTTAAAATCAAAACATTAATTAAAACAAGGTTAAAACTTACACAATCATTTACTACACATTTATACTAGCTTAATAAGGTAGTATTGTTAATATGTGAACAATCAATAGGCTTGTTCACATGACTCTAAACAGGGTTGGATGAGTGCCCAGCAAGGGCAGTAAAGTTGTGCCCATTCCCGATCTGGAGTCCTGTGAATTAACAAAGCAAGGAGGAGGGGAGAATGATCATGTGGGAGGAAGGAGCATTTCCACCTACCTTTGGTAAAATGCTGGGGATGGAACCTGGGTAGGGAGTGCCTGTCCTACCCAGCTCCTGCTTCCCACACAATCCTTCTCCCCTCCTTTTACCTTGCTTTTTGAGTTCATACCAGGAGCAGAGGTATAACTGGGCAGACATGTTCAAGGAATACGAGCCGGAACATGAGCCCTCTCTCCTACTCCTCCCATGGCCAGCTGGCCATGCCTGCTGCTGCCAGCCACATGCTGACATGCCTGCTCTGCCTCCACTAGTTCCCAGGCAGTGGAAGGCAGCCTGCAGCCCTCAGCCCTTCCCACTAATGCTCTCACCACCACCACCACCACCACCCTCCTCCTCTTACCTCTTGCCCTGGTTCCCAAACTGGTCTGCTTCCATTGGGGCCAGGAGCCTACTGGGAATGAGGGCACACATGTGTTTGCTTACTTTTAATAATCAAATAGGAACAAGGGAACACATTTTCCTATGCTGGTATGAAGTGGAGATAGCAAACCAAGGCTACCTGGGCTCAGGAGGCCCATATTTTGCAAGGAAGAGATGGTATCTCAAGAATCAAGCTTTTTGAAAGACCACAGTTTGAGAGTCCCTGTAGCTAGACACCTTGACCTCCAACCGGCTGAATAAGTTCTGCAATAGTTCCAAGTTATATGATCTGCAGATTATAAGGAAGGAAAGGAAAACTGTCATTATGAAAATCTGATCTGATGTTTATATAGAAAGAGATCTACAAGGATGCCTATGCTAATGGATATAACAACAGACTCTTGAACTGTGCAGTCAGTAATATATTAACCCTTCTCCTGCAAACATATACCAAGTTTTTAATTATCTCAGTTGTTAGCATCATAAATGTATATAAAATATAGGAGTGATGATGAACTGGCCTAATGATTAAACCACCAAGCAGGCTCTTTTTAGGAACGATTTTTCCTCCTGACTGATAAGGCAGAAAATCATAGGCAGTATATTTTTAGAAGCACATAATCTTTTGGGAAATAATTTGCCTCACCAATCAATGTGATATCAAATTTAACCATTTTAGAAATCACTGCATCTCTTTCAGCTTTGGACTCTAAATCAAGGATTCATGCAAGTTCAAGAATAAATTGATGCAAATGAGAGAGAAATGTGACAGTTACATTTCCAAGTACAAGCAATTTTTAAAAGGCTAATGAATTTTGACTTTAAGTCAGTTAGAAGAGGTTTACATTTCATGATAATTAATCAATCACAGAATATTCTCTACAGTAAATACATTATGTATTTATTTGTACATTATTCAATGACAGCACCTGCTTCCTTCAATGTACAATACAAGATGAGGAAGGGAAAAATACTCAGCAGGAATAAACAGGAAAATTCACTGTTTGAATACAAATTTCCATCTCATTTTGCCAGAATGATTTAATACGCACAATGAAGCTTCTTTTTCAGAACTGGGATAACTGGAATAACCAAATAGTTACTATTCTGTTTATTAGTACGAAGAAAATGTTAACAACTGTTAATAAGGATAATGATTGTATTAAAGAACCAGATGGAGTTTGCCAACTTATAGCAATAACTGAGAGTTAAGAGAAAACACTATCAATTATAGACAATTAGTGCAGGAGAGAAAATCTAGAAAATTCTTGATAAAATATTTCATTGCAGTTGTTTGGTGGAGTGAATAAAATAATTTCTGTAAATAACCTACCACCATGCACTGTTTTTGTGAAACTGCCTTTAGAATGTACATTTTTAAAAGCAACAATCTGGTGATATCTTCATTATGATCAACCAAAATCTTAAGTAAGTTTTTTAGTTCTCAAAAACTCTTCATCAGGTTGGATGTTAAGGTAAGCAAAAAAACATAAAAACCCAAACCAAAAAACAAAACAAAACACGTGGGGGTGGGGTGTATAGCTGGCCATAGGGTAACAGCCCTAAATGTCTATAACTTAAAACAGTTTTAAGATTGTACAAGTACAAACATACATGTTGATTAGCTTCACTGGATGCCGGACATGATATTTAAATGGCATTCAACTTTAGCTATGTGTTTTATACTGCTTTGCTGTCTACCTATTTATTATTGTATGTTATTCTATTGTGATTATTGCTGTGAACTTTCCTGAGCAGCATTGCACTGGAGGGGACAGGATATAAATATTTTAAATGAATAAATATCAGGATATGCATACCGGTATATATTCCAAAAGTGGGAGAACAGCCATTAAAGACATCCGTAATTTGAATTTTTTATTGGAATTTAAGAGAGCCCTAAAGACCTACCTGTTTGGCCTGGCCTTCCAGTGCTCTTAAATTGTTTTAAAGGGTCTTTGATGTTTGTGAACCGCCCTGAGCTATTTTGTAAGGGTGGTCTAAAAATGGAACAAACAAACAAACAAACAAACAAACAAAGTTTCTACTTCATCCTAGGAGACCTGGATGTAGCCCAAGATTGTGTCTAGCCTGATTAAGGGTTCTTGAGTGTTTGGAAATTGCCTAATTTTTTTAAAAAAATAATTTTTGTTTGTTCTAAAAGTTCTTACTAGATGGTAGTTCTTGGTTTTTTTTCTAATGGACCATGGCTATTTACAATTTTAATATTATTCCAATCAGCTGAATATAACTGATACTGCATTATAATTAGAGCAAAATAACAGGAAGACAATTAATGGGGAAAGCAAAGTAACAGGAAGACAATAGACAGGGGATAAGGAGATTGCAGAGAAGCTGAATGAGTACTTTGCATCTGTCTTCTTGGCAGAGGATACTGACCATATACCTGCTCCAGAACTGAACTTCTCAGGCTTGGTGGCTGAAGAACTGGGCTAATTTGAGGTGATGAGATAGGATGCTCAAAACTGTCTTGGGGAAAAAAATTAACAAATTGCCAGGGCCAGATGGCATCCATCCCAGAGTTCTGAAGGAACTAAATGTGAAATTGCTGATCTCCTAGCAAAAATATGTAACTTCTTCCTATGATCAGGCTCTGTACCAGAGGACTGGAAAGTAGCTAATGTAACTCCAATGTTCAAAATGGGATCCGGGGGGATCCGGGAAACTACAGGCTGGTTAGCTAAACCTCTGTGCTGGGTAAATTGATGGAAAGCATACTTTAGGACAACTATGTTGAGCATATAGAAGAAAAGGCCTTGCTGAAGGAGAACCAGCATGATCTCTGCAAGGGCAAGTCTTGCTTCACTAAACATTTGGAGTTCTTTGAGAGTGTAAAAAATGGAGTGGATAAAGGTGATACAGTTGACATAGTATACATGGACTTTCAAAAAGCTTTTGACAAAGTTCCCCACCAAAGGCTCTTGAGTAAACTTAGCAGTCATGGGATAAGGGAACAGGTTCATCTGTGGATTGGTAACCGGTTGAAGGACAGGAAACAGAGGCTAGGAATAAATGGACAGTGTTCACAATGGAGGCAGGTAGGAAGTGGGGTCTCCCAGGGATTGGTACTGGTACCAGTGCTCTTTAACTTGTTCATAAATGAACTAGAAGTTGGGATAAGTAGTGAAGTGGCCAAATTTGCAGATGACACTAAACTCTTTTGGGTAATGAAATCCAAAACAGATTGTGAGGAGCTCCAAAAGGATCTCTCAAAACTGGGTGTGTGGGTGACAAAATGGCAAATGCAATTCAGTGTTAGGAAGTGTAAAGTCTTGGATATAACCCCCCTCCAACTTCAGATATACACTGACAGGAGCTTAACTATAATAGGGCAAGGGGAGACAGTTGTCTGGGGGCCCACTGCCTTGAGGCCCCCCCCAGAGGCAAGTCACATGACTGACTCCCCCAGCTGCATACCCGCCCGGGCTTCCTTCAGTTGTATTCATCCTCCAAAATTGATGTAAGTGTTACAACCTGGAGCTACCAGAACAGTATGTCTTTCTCTAGTACCATTAAATGACTTGCATCATCCACAATTTACAAAACCTTTAAAAAAATAATTTAGGATGATGTTCTATTGTGGCACATAGGAGATAGATAGATAGATAGATAGATAGATAGATAGATAGACAGATAGATAGATAGATAATGCTTTTTGTTACCACTATTCAGCCTCATTTAAGATATCTTTACTTCATGAGCTGAGCTCCAGTGAGTGGGGGGCCCATTTTAAAATCTTGTCTCTGGGCCCACTCCAACCTTGCTATGCCCCTGTACACTGATGGTGTCTGAGCTGTCAGTGATGGACCAGGAGAGGGATCTTGGGGTTGTGGTAGGCAGCTCATTGAAAGTGTTGGCTCAGTGCACGGTAGCTGTGATAAAGGCAAATTCTATGCTCGGGGGGATCATTAGGAATGGGATTGAAAATAAAGAATGCTAATATTATAATACCATTATGAAAACCTATTGTGTGGCCACATTTGGAGTTGAACTGGAAAAGGTTCCGAAGAGGGCAACCAAGATGGTCACGGGCCTTGAGCACTTTCCTTATGAAGTAAGACTATACCATTTTGGGCTTTTTAGTTTGGAAAAGAGGTGACTAGGGGGAGACATGATAGAGGTGTGTAAAATTAGGCAAGTAGTGGAATGGGCAGAGAGAAATCTTTCTCTCTCTCTCACAACACTAGAACCAGGGGCCATCCCATAAAACTGAAGGCCAGTAAATTTAGGACCAACAAATGCAAATACTTTTTCACACAGTGTATAATTAATCTATAGAATTCTCTTCCATGGATTGTGGTAATGGCCACTAGCTTGGCTGGCTTTAAAACATGTTTAGACAAATTTATGGAGGACAGGTCTATCAATGGCTACTAGTCTGGTGACTACAGATCACCTCCAGCCTCAAAGGCAAGATGACTCTAAATACTAGTTGCAGGGGAGCGACAGCAAAAAAGAGGGCATGCCCTCACCTCTGGCCTGTGGGCTTCTCAGAGGCATCTGGTGGGCCACTGTGTGAAACAGGTTGCTGGACTAGATAGGATTTGGGCCTCATCCAGCAGGTTGTTCTTATGTTCTTACAATTAATGGGGAAAGCAATTAATGGGGAAAGCAGAAAACAGCTAGAATAAGTTAATAAATTTTCTATAATAAATCATAGTGCCCCGGGAACAAATACAAAAAAGAGGAACAGAATACTGACATCCAATAACTACAACATAACTGAACAAAAGTCTATAAACAACTGTGGAGGTTTGTAAATTACAGTTACTGGCTGAATTACATTCATCATATGCTTGTATAGAAAATGTCATGTTATTTCAGATGCCAAGTTTAATACTACATTTCCTTTTTGACACCACTGACCAAACTGTGAGAAACAAATTTGAAACAATAAAAAGGATCAAAAGAAAAAGGCCAACATATCCCATTATAGAAAATCCGGAAAAGTGGGAAAGTCTACAGTGCTGGAGGCTCCAACTAATATGTCCAATTTGGTTTTCTCAGAAAGATAATCTCAGGCATGAGGCAGCTCCATGCTCCTGCCATATTTCTCAGCCATCTGGCCACTGCTACCTGCAATGCATTTATCTCCAACCTTTCCCAGCTTATTAACTATGATATTATCTACATTATAGTGGGGTCCAAACATTAGCAGCTCTATGCCAACTTAGAACAGCTCACTGAGGTAAAGCTTTCTTTTTTAAAAAAATCTTGCTTATAAGATGACTTACCAACCTAAGTAACGCCTCAAAGGGCTCAGAATTTGCAGGTGGTTTTTAAAAATGGTTATTCCTTCACAACTCTACTGACTTTTGCTTTATACTCTGTTCTTCATCCCAACTTGTTATATGCCATTTTTAATAACCGTGTTCAGGTAGTATGCAAACAGGGGATGCTGGATTTGTGTATAGGCTCCCCAAAAGCATGCTTGAAAGTAGTGCTGCCACTGTGATGTGTGTGAAAATCGACCTGTACTCTCCATGCTTACAGCATCTGTATGCAAAGGCAAATGCTGTACTTATGGAGAGAACCTCTCTGTGAGGCGGAGTGCCGGGGTGCCCCAGGGCTCAGATTACAGGGGGGACTGCTCCATGAGTACAGTGTTTGTCTCAGAAAACCAATGCTATAAGCATGGGTGCAAGGTTTTCATTCATGTCATAGCATAGGTAGGGATGTCAAGTACATTCTTGGGGATGCTGTATATGAATATTGCAGCTTGCATAAAACCTGAACAGGGCTAATATCACAAGATCTACAAAAGGTGAGATTTGATATGCACCATGTTCAGTAGTAACCATAACATCCTCCTTTTCCAAAATAACAGTTACATGCCAGTGAGAGATTTCCCCCGTTTTTCTGAAGGGAAGCCTTCATCTCCTCACTCTTCCACACCATGCTGCATGACCTTCATCACAGTACTTCATAGTACTTGTGGCAGCCAAAACAAACACTTCATAAACCACCAAATCAGCTTTCTGTTTACAATAAGGGATGTCAAAAGACCAGTTGGGCATTATGTGAATGTGTGGAAGGGAAAGACAGATTGTAAATTGTAAAGATTGTTGTAAATCTTATTATTATTGGGAATGAAAGAACCCCAAAGCATATTTGTGAGGGCTCTTTCAGACGTTATAACAGACACATGGAAGTCATAACCACATGTGAAGAGACCTGCTGTATTCAGCCTGGATCATGCCAAAAACAGTCCTCTGTTTCCCTTACTGGCCAACCAGATGCCTCTGGGAAGCCCACAAGCTGTAGCTCAGTCTATGGCAGGGAACCCTGGAACATCCTTACTCGTTCAAGATGATGCTATTATCCATTTGCTGGCAGAGAGAGGATCAATGCCACTCAAGACTTCCCACTAATGAATGCATCCAACACAAAAACTTGATGCCAAGGCATATTTTAGCTCTGTTTGCAGCACATTATTCTGCTCTGGTGTATCCTTCAGAAATCACTGCAAATTCAGTGGGAAAGTGTCTTCTCTTACATTATCATAGCTTAGATTTTAAACCCATAGCATTCATAATGCAGAATGAGCAAAATCATGATACAACATATGTCCAAAGGGTATGTTTCAAAAGCCACACCTTATATATGGAAAATACATCATATTGGTACAAGCCACTTTTCTTTTAGATAATGGCAATACATCAGTGTGCACATTCATGCTTCCTGAATCCTTTCACAGACAACACAATGTGACCTAAAATGACTAAACATTACCAGCAACAGATCTCAACACTGCAATTAGCATGTCTCATAAGTAACCTAAAGAGTTTAAGACCGCCAAGCACTATAAAAATGAACCCATTTGTCACGGGGTATAATCAGTTAAAACTAACATATAATGTATAACAATGTCTGTGACCCTCCATAATCGAGCTCTCCCACAGCTGCCAGTTTGTTGTGACTGAAGACATGTTTGCCATTCTGTTTGCCTCACCAGAGATCTTAATAACATTCACAGGCAGGAATGAACAGATATCGGCCCCTAACTTTTCAGCACACAACATTTTTCATTCCAAAGCCTTTCCATAACAATCAAACAATTTAATATTTTTACCATTATGGTAATGGAAAATTATTCTGAAAGTATTTTATTTTTTCAAGCGACTTTAGGCCAAACACATTAAAATGAATTCCACCCTGCTGTCACAGGCAAAGCAATCCGGCATTATTCAGACCAGATAGGCAACCAGACTGTTTGTTCCTATTTGTTCTTCTCTTTTCCTTTCTACCTTCTAAGGAATTCATTCTGAGCAAATTTAATAGAATGGACAGTATGCAATGGTTTGCCAAAACATAGTCATGAGTTTTGAGTTTAGGGCAAATGCTTTGGATGCTGATTCAAAGGAGGGCACACAATAATTGGATGTTAAATGTTAAATGAATTACTATAAAACATTATGCAGGTTTGTGGAAAATAAAATAGTTTTATTTCCAGTTATGCACAATTGGGATTTTAGCTATCTGGAGCCAAAAACAGTCATCTTAAGTGGCATAGTGGGAAAATGCTTGACTAACAAGCAGAAGGTTGCCGGTTCGAATCCCCCCGCTGGTACTATGTCGGGCAGCAGCAATATAGGAAGATGCTGAAAGGCATCATCTCATACTGTGCGGGAGGAGGCAATGGCAAACCCCTCCCATATTCTACCAAAGAAAACCACAGGGCTCTGTGGGCGCCAGGAGTCGAAATCGACTTGATGGCACACTTTACCTTTAGCCAAAAACAACAATGAAGTCTCCACCCTTTCCCTACACTGCCGCCCCCCCCCCCCGCTTTTTTATTTTTCACAAAGAAGAATGGGAGTGATTACAAAGATAGGACCGATGCAGTCCTAAACATTTCCAGTTCCTTCCTTTTTGATGGGAAAAAGTAGTCACTGTTAATTTACATGTGTTGATCAATTTAAATAAATACAAATGTTAAGGTTGCCCACTATTTAACATTACAGCTAAGCTGATCACATTCATAATAAACCAGTCATGTGGTAAACACAACTGACTTAAAACAGAATATATATTCAGGATTGTGCCTTCCTATTATAATCAACAAGAATGGATCATGATGGTAACAGAAGGTACATTCTATAAGAGTTGGTAAAAAGAACATTCATTTAAATCAAATCATCTTTATTATGGTCTCTTTGACCAGCATAAAGTGGGTTACAATAGCATTAAAAAGGCATAAAAAGCGTAAAAATGTAAATGTTGCATAAAAAGAACATAAACGAGTGTTGTGATCCTAGAACCTGAGATCCTGAATCCCAAGGTCTAAAACCCAAAGTCTAAAAACCCAAGGTCTTAATATCCAAAAAGCTGCAAAGCTATGAATCTAGAAATACTGATGATAAAATGCTACTGTAACCGCCTTGGGGCTATATTTTAACGAAAGGCGGTATAAAAATGCAAAAATAAATAAAATAAAAATAAAAAATAAAATACTAATGAGTGAGCTAAAATTGAGTTACATAGGGCTAAACGTTGTGTCCGGCCTGCTTAAGTTTTGCTGCCTGTCAGGACCTGACAGATTTTGTACACTGCCATGCAGAATTTGGCAACTTTGCACATGGTAGCAAGCTTGGAATTAGAAAATAGCAGTGAGGTATAAAATTGGCTTGTATGACCTGGGAACCTGAGTAATAGCGGGAGGATAAGGGTAGTGTGAATGGGCAGTGGAAGAGGACATGCACTGTTGTTTCAACTTGCCCAGAGTCGCAGGGGCACAGGTGTTCCGAGGGTGGGATCTTCCTGTATCTGTCTTCTGGCACAGCTGAGGGAAGGGCAAGCCCTTCTGTGGTTTTGGGCTTGCAGCTGTGTTAGATGTACGGCAGAAAATGCAGTGTATCTTAGTCTTTTATTGATAAGGAAGTGTGGGGCCCTGCCCAGATTGGTTTGGCGCTCTATGTCTGTAATGCACTGTTTGGTGAACATGTTTGCCTGGTCATAGCCCATGGCAAATTGGCCGGGGGGGGGGGACCCAGGGATGAAATTTTGGACATTTCACTCAGTAACACACCATTTGTATTCCTAGATCCGGTTTGATTAACGTGTCAAGGTGAAAATAAGTGTGTAGAGAATCCATATATGTGAGATGACTTGATCCCTAGTTTAGTAGAATTGCTTCAATCCAGAAAAAAACAATCAGTTCTGTAACCATTGAGTTATACAATCTCCTTGGCCTAATCACAAGAATCAGGGGCATTCTCATTTTATATAAACAATAAGAACCTAAGGTTATGATCCAGCTCTTAAAATCACAAATCCTTTGATTCATTTAGAATTTAAATCAATGTGACAGAATCAGACTTAACAGTCTGAGAGCATTTAAGTAAACAAATTGGAAAAAGAGCAGGGCATTGCTGCAAACTTTAACATTTCGTAGCCTAAAAGGTTTTCCAACTGTAGTGAAATTTTGACTGTTGTAAAGCATAATTTACAGAATGTTCACACATTCAGAATGAAATTAAAGAGACTATCAGAGATGACTAGTGATTGGCCCAAAATCAGAAAGAGAGGCATGATCCTCTCCAGATACTAGTAATTATGCAACCTGACAAATAAGGAACATTAAAATCCTTGGCACAGTTACTGTTGAGTATTGACCATACCATCTACAATTTATTTTTCAGACTTTATTGCCCCTTCTAGACAACTATGACACTTCTAATTATACAAGCAGAAATAATGATACATTGATTTAATGCATAACTCAGTAAGTCTCTGTTCACAACTAATGTTGCAGCTTAGGACAAGTGGTTTAATATTTGTTTCCTAATCTATGACAACCACTATCATATAATTAATAATGAAGAGAAACTGCTGTCAAATGTAACATCTAGCTTATCTTAAACTGAACACATCCCGCATGATAGCCATACTGTGCATCTATTAAACTTTAATAAAAAGTGTAAAGATATTAAGATCTTGTCAAATGACTTTTCTTCAGGATTCATAAAATAATTTCCAGAGTTCTGAATGGACCCTGAAGATAATCCAACCCAAACTAGCACTGAAGCATATATATCCAACCATCCAAAAGCCCTAGGGCAGAGTCAATTGTTCAGTGACAAAGCACATGCTTTGTATGTAGATAGCCCCAGGTTCAATTCAAGCTTTATTCTAACATGCAGCTGGACACATCTGCATGCAAATGTTGGTTGTGTTATGCATACATACATATTTACAGCACAACACTTGTGCCATAATTCACACATGTCAAGGTACACCTTTTTTCATACGCAGGGAAATTTAATGTCTAGCCACATTTAGAATAATCTAGAGGTAGCTTAAAGCAGATCAAGAAAATGTAAGAACTTGGTCTTATCTGTGATATTTTAGTGAGATCAAAATAGAGTATGCATTCCAATATAAACTATATTTGTCTACATCTCAGGTAATGTCAATCTTCTATGCATACAAAGTGTGTAATTTTTTCTAGGTTTAAGATCTTATAAGGGAAGTGTCAATATTTGTTTTCCCGGGGAAATGTATATGGATCTTTGCATTCACCAGGCAAATTATTTCATATTATAAAGATACATTTTTATCAAAGTTTTCAATTTTCAGAAGAAAGCAAGGCAACTGGTGAGTACAGTATTTAAAAAGGCAGAATTTCCTTACAAAGGCTACAGTTAATACTTGCCATTGTCTTTATCTATAGTAAACTATTACCAGGCTCACTCAGTATGCTGTTTTTGTGTGCTTCGGTGCACCTCATTAACCAGAAACACAGACATTTTGGAGGAGAAACTTTAACTGGCTGCATTCCAAAATTACAGGTTATTTTGATACGGTGTTCCTCGTGCCCCCAGGTCATGGCAAAACTGCAAACAGACTATTGAGGTGTCTTTTTGATTGCATCAAATCAAATTGAGCATATGCAGAGATTCAGGGAAGGCCAAATCAGAGGTACAAAAGGCGATGGAGTGCTGCTTTCCTTCCTTAACTAGAATCCTTTGCTGATCAGAAGTCTTCAAGGATGATTTTCTCAGCACCTTTTTCCAATGAACAAGATTTGGTGAGTAGTGCAACAGAGAGATTCTTCCCCCTTCCCATTACGCTCAGCAGTAAACCTGCAAAGTGATTCCTTTGTTTGTAGAGCACACAGTAGGCAACACCCAGGATATAACCTAATCAATACTAAAATCATACCTTTAATTTATTTATTTATTGTTGAATTTATATACTGCCTTCCATTAAAAACAATCTCAAGGCAGTTTACAAACGTTTTTAAAAATACAATAAAATGACAATAAAAATATTAAGCTAAAATATAAAAACAAACCAAATTTAAAATCTATAAAATACAAGTATAAAAACTATACATGTTATATGGAACAAGTATTCCAAAATACTTTAGTCCTACAAGCTCATGACTTTGGATAATGCGAAAACCCTTCAATAGTTCCCCAGGAACTAAAATAATGTCTTCAGGCTATTATTTGACTATAAATGCGTCTCCCAAGAGGGCATCAATCTCTTGCACCTGCATAAATGCTGGCTACTCACATGCACCCCATATCTTACCATATGCTTGAGCAACCTGGAGAGGATCCCATCTAGATCAGGTAGATATGAAAAATGTCTTTGCTCTTGCTCTGTCTTTCTTCCAACCCCAAACTACTATCCCCCTTCATAGTGCTATGACATGGTAAATGTATATCAGGAGTTACCGATGCCATCTCCAGAGAGTCTGCCAAACTCCTTACAGGAAGACTGTTATTAGCAAGTTTGCTAAGCACTAATCTTTTTGCTTAACCACCATCTTTTCACTTTCTGTACCCCTATTATCCCACAATAAAACAACTCTTTGTTTTCAAAGCACGTGTCCACATTCTTTGTCTTTTCCAATGTGCCCATGCCGTAATCAGCTTTCCCGGGTACTTTAAGATTAAGATAGCTGTGGGCTGGTCTGCAACTATTTGAAGCTAATTTCCTCCACTTTGAGCCAAGCATAGTCATGAAGTTACTACCACACTTCAGAGCAGACCTGCCAACAAGACTCTAAAAATACTTTTAGAGTACACATTTGATGTCTGAGACACCATGTGGATTTTTTCCTATGATTAACCAGCAATGACATTATCTGAATGTGAATTGAGGTCTTTTGCAATGAGATAACTTTTGTTGTAACATTGGAGTTACAACAACTTTTTTGCTAGCCTGGGTGGGATGACACACCATTCAGCTCAATATGGTCCTTAAAAAGACTGATGTTGAACTTGGAAAGTATGCAATTTAAAATTTCTAATTAGTGTGTTCAAACCTACCAATGGATCAGAAAGACTTCTGTTTGTGAGGAGGGACTTCTTGGTCAAAGGATTAGACCAGTTGGTGTCCTAAAGAAAAGCTTGAAAGCCATACCGTTATTTTAGTTCTTACAAGTTTTCTTCTGTATTATTTGATACTAACCAGGTTCAAATGAAGGTTATTTTATGAATATCATCATTCTGCCATAGAAAGCAGGAAAAAATATGGCAATGAAGGTTATTCTTTTTGACACAACTAAATCAGAACAGTACTCAGTGCCAAATGAAATCATTGTACTTGTGACTGCACAGACATTACTTCACTGAAAATATTACCTCTTAGAGAATTATGGTTTCTGTCAATCTGAGACTGGATACATGTTTACTCTGGTACACTTACACAAATGATATGATCATTCAGAATCTTTTGATATTTGTGTGTATGCTACAGGAAACTTGTGGAACACATACTTGAGAGAAACCCCAATACTCACTAAACTACATAATCCAGAAGAACAGTTGAAGTGACATATGACCCTATCCAATTCCCTTATCAGTTTCTCATGTCTGGAAAGATATCCTTGAAAATGTTTACCAGTATGCACCTGACTGGTAAACTTAGGACTGACAATTTAGGAAATTTAGGACTGATAAAATGAAGTAATTTTTCACACAGTGCATAATCAGTCTATGGAATTCTCTGCCACATGCTTGAGATGTCCCTATGTATCCCTATACCTGTAGCAAATTTGGTTCAAACAGATTAGACCAGGGTTTCATAACATTGGGCCCCCAGATGTTGTTGGACTACAACTCCCATCATCCCCAGACATGGCCTTTGTGGCTGAGGATGATGGGAGTTGTAGTCCAAAAACATTTGGGGGCCCAAGGTTAAGAAACCCTGGATTAGACAGTCCACAAGTTAGGCCACTTGAGCCTCAAATGTTCACGTGTCCACCATATTGAATTGGGGTGGATGAAATCATCACAAACTATACCACTGAGGCATCCCTATATGTCCCTACAGTTGTAGCAAATTTGGTTTGTTATGCCCTCAAGGACATAGTTTGTGTTGATGTCATCCACCCCAATTCAAGATGGCAGATGAATGAACGATTGAGGTGCAATTGGGCTAACTTGTGAACTGCCTAACCGATTTGACCAAATTTAGTCCTGTTGTAGGGATAGTGAAGGGAAAGTAGGCAGATTAGTTCTTAGTAGAACAACTTGCTTTGGAAACCATTTTTGTTGTACTTAAAGAATCATTTTCCTACTATGGATCTTACAGCAGGATTTGAAATTTAGAAGAAAATGCAGGTTGGGTAGACTAATTGTCTTTTTAAGGGTTTAAATTTGTGTTTTGTATTATTATTATAGCAAAGGTAAATCTTACAGTTGATGTTTCACGAAGAGAGGTGTGTGGGAAGTTCATTTTTGTCTATTATGTTTGTTATGGATACTATTGTTAAAATAATAAAAATTGAATTTGGGGAAGAAGAAAAAAGAACAACTTGCTTATTTTGCTTTTGCAGAAGTGAATTTTGAAAACAGCTCCTTCAAGCCCCTCTGACAACTTCCAAGAGGAGACTGATGCTGCAAGATTAAGGCAACAGTCAGTTTCTGAAGTAGAGGCATTCTTAAAGCTATGAGGAGAGAGTGATTGTTTTCTTTTGTTTTCTTTTGTTTTCCCCTTTTGTGGGGAAATAGAGAACAGAGCATTCCAGTGGTTGTGTCTTGTCCAGGGGCTTTTGAAAACCTACTTTAAAAACTTCTAAAAAGGATAAAATTCATAGAAGATAAACAACTCAACAAGTCTTACGAATAGGAGTGTAATGGAGGGGCGGCACACAGGGACAGATCACTGGTACTTCTCTGCTTCTCAGGGTGCACGTGGCCATGGGGGCTCTCATGGAGAGCACTTGCACTTCTGAATTTGCAACAACACCTCTGCACATGAACTGTTACAGCACACTGGCTGTGAATTAGTCATGATAGCTAAATGGAACCTCTACGTCTAGAGGCAATATATCTCTGAATACCAAGTGCTGGGAACATACAAGGAAAGACTGTTGCTTTCAGGACCCTGCCTTCCAGAGACATCCAGTTTGGCACTGTTGCAGATAGAACACAGATGGACCTTGAGTCTGATCTTGCAGTTAAGCAAAGCCTGTCCTGGGCAAGAGAGAGAGATGTGGCAGGAGGAGGGAGTAGATTCTTTTGGGCCGTGTTTTCCCCTCTGCTTTGTCTTTCTCTTCTGCCACTAACTTGACTCACCCAGGATTCATGCTGGCATGGTTCATCTTTCTCTCTCTATGACCATTCAGACCTAGGCTCCTAAGCAACCATGTATGAGCTCAAGCCCTGGATTGACAACAAAAATTGGGGGTGGGGGTAACATAAATCAGTGCCCAACAAATCTGCTCCCTTCTTGCCCAGTCATTCTGGATTTTGAGCATCTCAACCCGGACATCTAAGATAGATATTCAGTTCCTTGCTGCCCAGGTGATGAGGCAACCCTAACAGGAGGCAACAGCGATTGGGCAATGAACAAGAAGCAAGAGTTGTTCACAAGATACTTTGTTTAAAAAGCAGATCTTGATGAAGAACTTCAAAGTGGAGGAAACCTTGAATAAAGAGGGAGAAGCTACTCTGGGTGGAATATAATGGGAAAGGACAAAATGTCAGGAGCTGACAAAGGCTTGGCATTGTCCAATGCCCATGACCATAGAATCATGGCCATCGTCAATATCAGACTTTAGTTCTCAGCCCTAAGCAATCCCTTCCTTGGATTCAAAATGAAGTGTAATCCAGTTAATTCCTTTGTACTCAGATGAACCAAATGACAAGTTGCCAAGCTTAGACATGCAGAGATATAATTACACATTTTTTTCTAATATATATACAGTATATTAGAACAAAAATGTGTAATTATATCTCTGCATGTGTGTGTGTGTGTGTGTGTGTATATATATACACATACACACATATACACACACACACACTTGATCTTGAATATTGTATAGTTTGAAAATCTGCACAATATATTTATGATTGCAGATGGTTGAGTATAAAGTATACTCATATGTGCTATATTTCTCATTCTGGAGCAACAACCTAACACCAGAAAGGTAACTTTTATTAGATAAGCTAAATTAACTATAATTGATTAATTCAAGATATTGCCTGAGAATATTTGGTATCAGTAGTATCAGCTTGCAAGAGAAACACATTTAGAGACAATTCTGCAGCAGGGTACAAGGTGCTCTGCCTTTATTACAAACTGTTTTTTTAAAAGCTTTGGTAATTATAAGTTATTGGGCTATATAATGTTAAATCCTTCCAACACAACCCTTCAGCTTCTACAAAGCACATGCTTTTCATTATGTAGTAATTCATTACTTTGACACAATACTAAAGAATATGCTCCTGATCATGTTAAAAGAAGAAAACCGAATAATCCAAAGAAGAAAATTAAAATTTGTTTTCTTTACTGAAAATAAATCCCCACTGCTTTTTTGTGAAATGTTATTATACAATGCAATTACTGCAACAATTTTAAAGCTCCAAAAATTAGGAGGAGAGCTGGTCTTGTGGTAGCAAGCATGACTTGTCCCCTTAGCTAAGCAGGGTCCACCCTAGTTGCTTATGAATGGGAGACTAGAAGTGTGAGCCCTGGAAGATATTCCCCTCAGGGGATGGAGCCGCTCTGGGAAGAGCAGAAGGTTCCAAGTTCCCTCCCTGGCTTCTTCAAGATAGGGCTGAGCGAGATTCTTGCCTGCAGCCTTGGAGAAGCCGCTGCCAGTCTGTGAAGACAATACTGAGCTAGACAGAACAAATAGTCTGACTCAGTATATGGCAGCTTCCTATGTTCCTATGTTACACACACACACACACACACACACACACACACACACACACACACACTTCCATGCCATCCACAACTCCTAAATTCCAATTTAAAAGATACGTTATTTTCTAGAAAAAATATGAAAATGCCTAAATTTCTTCCACAGAAAATTGTATTATCCTATTATAACTCTTTGTGCATATGACTGAAAAGGTAAATGGTAACACAATATTTTACAGGTTAGTCCACTGTTCACAATGGCCTTCAGTGATCCTACCTTTGAGATAAGCCCTGGAAGCTGTGCTCAAACCTGCTGTATCCACTAGAGGCCTCTGCACTTCTCATTGACAGAGAGGGAAGTGTGGCAATTTTTCCAAATCAGGTGCACCCCATGACACACTGTGTACCATAATGCTGTACCACAGAACATGGCACAACTTCAGCGGTTCAGCAGAGTTCCAGAGGCAGGAGACTGAAGCAACTGGTGCTCGTCCCAGGCATTTCCTTCGAAGCCATGGATCATGGAGGTGAGGGGATCTGGAAAAAAGGAAGAAAAGCATTTTTACTCTCCTCATTTTCAAAATTGCTTCACTGAACAGGCATTGGAACTCACGTCTCCCCAGTTCTAGTCTTGTACTCTAATCTCTATATGATTTTTTTCTGGCTTAATCCAAGACACATGCCAATATTTTTAACTGATGTAATCGCCTGTATTTTGTTTTTTGAATATTTTTCTGTTATTTATTTTTGCAAATTGTAACCCTGTTTGTATCATCCAATGTCTAAGACCTTTAAGCTGAACGGAATGTGACAAGACAATATGGGCTGGATGGAACAATTGTGTGACTCACTGTGAGATAGTTTTATATACTTTATTCCTTAAAAGCAATTAAAGATATATCTATTCTAAAAAGTGGGGAAGGGATTCTACAGAAATAGTTATGTAATTGGAAATCATGTTTTGATATATTAAATACAGTAAAGGGTCCAGTCCAGTATCAAAACCTTTTCCTGTGAATAGCCACTCAAACACTTGACAATGGCTATGGACAAAAGGAACTTACAAGAGTTTGCAATTAGGGATGTGCAAATTGATTTGGAGACAGAGCAAATCACCCCTGTGGCCCATTGGCTAGATTCAGGTCCAAATCGAATCATGGCAGAGTCTATTCAAATTGATATGAGATTCGGATTCCACCTATTAATTTCCAAAGATTCCCAACTTTCTTTCTTTTTTTAAAGAGGTAAGCTCTAGCCCTTGTAGAAGTGGAGTTATGGAGCAAAATGTGTGGTCACTATTTTTCAAGTGTTTGGATTCTTTGGTGTATAATAACTTTTCCTCAATTAATCCCTGTGAGGATTCATTACAAACCCTCATTTCTTCTATTCATTTTGACTGTCTTTGGGTAGTGCTGTCAATTGCCATGTGCCAACTATATCGCTCTCCCACCCGCAAGGCAGAGGGGTACTACTCAGTTTATGTTCTAGGAATTTTTAGTCAGCTTATGTTCTAGGAATCACACATTCATTCATTCATTCATTCATTCCACACCAGAGAGTCTAAACACCTCAAAAATTCCTAAAATATATAAACTGAATACCCAGTGACTTGCGAGTTGGGAGGTAGTTGGCACATGGAATGCCACTAATTTCCCACCCCCACCCACAAAGCAGTGGGGTCAAAATGAACAGAAGCAATGAAGGTGTGTAATGAAGACACCAAAGAATCTAAACACTTCAAAAATCCCTAAAAAATAAACTGAGTACCCCACTGCCGTGTGTGTGTGTGTGTGTGTGTGTGTGTAGTTGGCACATGGCACTTGGCAGTTGACACTGTCCAATGACAGTCAAAATGAACAGACAAAATGAAGGCATATAATGAATCCTCATAGGGATTCATTATCGTGCACACAGGACAGGGCCTTCTCTGTTACTGTCCCCAGACTCTGGAATGCTCTCCCGGTGACTATTCACTCCTTGGTCTCAATCACAGCTTTTAGAAAGCATGTTAAATCCTGGCTTTTTACCCAGGATTTTATATGATTGTCTCTGCTGTTGCTCTTTGTATTTTCTATTGTTTTTATGCTTGTGTTTTAAATTTTTAATCAGATTTGTTTTATGTTTTTAGCTTAATATTTTAATTGTCTTTTTTTACAATCTTGTTTTTAAATTCTGCTGTAAACCACCTTGGGATTGTTTTAATAAAAGGCGGTATATAAATGTAACAATAAATAAAATAAATAAATTATGAGGAAAGGTTATTATAAACCAAAGAATCCAAACACCTGAAAAACAGTGACCACACATTTTGCTCCATAACTCCACTTCTACAAGGGTTAGAGCTTAGCTTAAAAAATAAAGCTGGGAATCCATGTTAGGGTTAGGATATGCTGAATTCGAATCCCCATTATTTCCTATGGTGGAAATACACAAAATCAGTAAAAACTAAAAAAAAAAAAACCCTCATTAAAAATCAATCAAGTACCCTGCTGCCTTGAAATTTTGATGGTAGATTGCAGCCATGGGGTCCTACCCACCACCAAAATTTTGTGCCTCTAGGACCTTTATAAGTGGTCTGAATCAATTGGAATACAAATCAAATCAAAATCGAATATGGGGTGATTCAGGAGGACAGATTTGAATACAAAATAATTCAGGGGTGATTCAATTCAGGCACAAATCAAATCAAAAATATTGATTCGTGCACATCCCTACTAGCAATCTGAATTAAATGTTGTTAATCTATTTCTTTCTATCAACTTCATTAGGAAATTCCATAACTTCCCTAAATGCCTGCCAGGAGGCAGTAATGGGCTGGATGTGGATAACAAACTGACGTTGAATCCAGATAAGATGGAGTTACTGATTGTGGAGGGTTAAGACCCAAGATAGTTTAGATCTACCTGTTCTGGATGGGGATATACTCCCCCTGAAAGATCAGCTTGGGATGCTCCTGGATCCAAAACTCTCTCTGTATTCTCAGGCTGAGGAGCGCTTTTTATCAGTTTTGGCTGATACATCAGCTATACCCATTTCTGGAGGTAAATGACATTTAAACAGTAGTACATATGCTGGTAACCTCCAGGCTTGACTACTGTAATGCACCCTATGTAAGGTTGCCTTTGTATGTAGTCCGGAAACTACAACTGGTACAGAACGTGGCAGCCAGGTTGGTCTCTGGGACAACATAAAGGGACCATATAGCACCAATTCTTAAAGAATTGCACTGGCTGCCGATGTATTTCCAAAAGAAAAATAAAGTGCTGGTTATTACCTATAAATCCACTAATGACTTAGGTCCAGGTTACTTAAGAGAGCGTCTCCTTTGTCACAAATCCTTCCACCTATTAAGATCATCTGGGGAAGTTCAGTAGTGGTTGCTCCCAGCCCGTCTGGTGTGACTCAGGCCTGGGCCTTCTCTGTGTGTGCCCCAGGGCTTTGGAATGTACTCCCTGTCAAAATAAGAGCTTCTCCATCTCTGGTTGCTTTTAAAAAGACCCTTAAGACACACCTGTTTTCTCAGGCTTTTAATCAAAACTAATTTTAAACTGTTTAACTGTTTTATTCTATGAATTGTTTTTGTTTTCATTCTGTGAAAGTGTTTTAATTTATGTTATTTTATGTTGTAATTTGGATTATGTACACCACCTAGAGATATATACATTCTCTCTCTCTCTCCATTCAGTCATGTCCGACTCTTGGTCACTCTATGGATCAATGCACTCCATGCCGTCTTATCTTGTACAGCTTCCTTTAATTCCACCATGGTCATTCCAGTGTCATTTTTTATAATATCCAACCACCGAGTACAAGGCCATCCCCTTCTCCTTCTCCCACTGATCATTCCCAGAATAATTGTCTTTTCGGGTGAATCAGCTTGCATGACATGACCAAAATATGTCAGTCTTTGTTTATAGACTACATATAGTCTAATGACTTATTAAGTCATTATATAATGACTATATACAGTCATTATAGACTTATAGACTATATATAGTCTATCCAATATATACATTAGGCGGTATATAAATAGGATGAATGAATGAATGAAAAGCTCTGCCAAAATTCATTAGGCAGGGTTTTACAATTATTTTGAAGGATGGGTGCATTACACTTGAGTGAAGTAGTTCAGAAGTTATCTGGAATGCATTGAACTTTAGGAATGTGCATGAATCAAAGTTCGAGAACTGATTCGAAGCCATACCAGTTTATGCAGTTGCCAAACTGATTCAACTGGTGGAGTGCCATGACAGTTGACTGACTGGATTTTTGCAAAAGAACAACTTAAGTGTTTCCCCCCCCTCTATTATTTTCATTCCTGGAAAAAACCCTTTTCACAAGATATACTTCTATCAAGACTTATTTTGAATAGTGGGGACACCAAAATATCAGAGATCTGAAAGTTTATATTAGGCAGTAAATTGGATTTTACTGATAAAAAATCTTTGTACATTCCAAGTATGGCAGTGAGAAGCCTTAGATTGCTATTCGATTTGGCTGAGATTCAGGCCAAATAGGGTACTGAATAGCTACATCCGAATTGAACAGCTAGCTGTCAAAATCTCTCTGAATGCATTAAGTAATGTCTGAATCGATTCAGAGGGATTTAGATATTCGGAGGCTTTCCCCCTGCTGTTTTCCCATGGCAAACATTTTAACTTGTTGAAACTGACAAAAGGGGAGGTAATGGGGTGATCTTCCACATTTAGAAAACACTCAGGAGATGAAAGTGTTCTACGAAATTGACATCTCAAGCTGGCCCATGACTTTGCTCAGCCTCTCTGTTTCCTTCCATTCACAATGCTTGGGGGAGGGATATAAAAAGCTCTGTTTGCTCAGCCAAAGTGCCTTCTGTGAATTGCTTTGCCTCTGAATACTCCCCTCAGAAAGGACTACAAATTCCCTGCTATTCTCATAGTACTGTTGAATTTTTAAAAAATTATCAGTTTATTTATAATGAAAATCCTGCCCTATTTATTTCAAGATTTTCAGGCTTCATGCTCAATTAAGTAGCTCCCACCCCTGTTGTTTTCATCCCATTATTCATAGACACAGAGACAATAGAGACATTTTAGTGATTCTCCCCATCATATCCTATGGATAAAGTGCTCCCCACTGCCTTTGCTGCATCAGTGGTGATACCGGGTGAGTGCAGGGTGGAGTTGTGGCCTTGGCCCGAGAGGCAGGCATGTGGGCCATCATTTTTGTCCCCCATCATGTGGTGCGAGTGGACCAATTGGAGCTCAGGAGCACCTGCATAAGTAGTTGGCTCTGTCTGTCCTTTCTCAGTTGCTCTGCATGCAGACACCCTCCCGCCCATCCCTTGACTCAGTGGGGGAAATTCCAATCACCTTTCAGTGCCAAGTAGGAATTTTTTGGGTCTCAGCTGATTGGCTATGGTTGGGGCCTTTTTTCGCCTACTTCTCACTGACTTTGTTAAGGTTGGCGCAGGGTTATTTGGTCACTTTGCAGTTGAGTGTGGGTCGGGGTAGGTTGATTTGCTATGGTGTTGGGCTGGAGGGCTGTTACGGTGAGTGGGAATACGGAGGAAGGCTTGGTGATCTCCTGATTCTCAGGCTAGATCCACTCTCACTCGGATGCATGTTAGTGAATGCCACTCAGTGCCTCACAACCTGGGTTGAGGTGGGCTGGCATGCATCCCCTTGTCGGGGTAACCTCATGGTAGAGATAAGGTTCGGACTGGTTCTGAGCCAAATCAAAGCCCGATCCTTTGCCCTCCCATGGACTTACTTCCTATGAGATTGACCCACATAGGAGATACCCACACTTTAGTTCAATTCCTCATTGCAGGTTTGTAATTCAATAAAGTGGCCCTAGTTTCTTCCAGCTACATGTGTACTGTCATTATTTGGGTCTGGGTTTGCAAATATCGGAACACACTGATATTCAGATCTGAATCACCGAATCTGAATCTGGAGAATCAAAGCACTGAACAAAAAAGTATGTGCTTTTTATAAGGGATCAAATACTTGCCTATTTGCACATGCCTACTACACAAGCTTTTTGATGCTTATTTCATTCATTCTCACAATAATATCAGATATCAGATTATAATCACAAAGGTCCCAACTTCTTCCTCCAGGATATTCTTTAGAGGAGCGGGTGAGGGGATGTGGGCGGGGAGGTGGAGTGGCTGTGGTCTATAAGGATAATATCTCCCTGTCTCTCTGGAGACTGCCTTGGTCGGCCTGATGGATGATCTCCAATTGGGAATTGACAGAGGAAGTGTGACCATCGGCCATAGTATCCTTCTGGAACGTCTGAGGTTGTTGGGGGTGGGAGGCACTGTTTTACTGTTCCGCTCCTACCTCTTGGACAGATTCCAGATGGTGTTGATTGGAGAGTGTTGCTTTTCAAAATCTGAGCTTAAGTATGGTGTCCCTCAAGGTTCCATACCTTCTCCAATGCTTTTTAACATCTACATGAAACCGCTGGGAAGATCATCAGGGGATTTGGAGCTGGGTGTTACCAGTATGCTGATGACACCCAGATCTACTTCTCCATGTCAACTTCTTCAGGAGTTGGCATTATCCTCCCTAAATGCCTGCCTGGAAGCAATAATGGGCTGGATGAGGGAGAATAAACTGAAGCTGAATCCAGATAAGATGGAGCTACTTATTGTGAGGGGTCAGAACTCTAGAAACGATTTTGATCTACCTGTTCCAGATGGGGTCACACTTCCCCAAAAGGAACAGGTTTGCAGTCTGGGAGTACTTCTGGATCAACGCCTCTCTGGTTTCTCAGGTTGAGGCAGTGGCCAGGGGTGCTTTCTATCAGCTTTGGCTGATACGCCAGCTGTGCCCATTTCTTGAGATCAATGACCTCAAAACAGTGGTAACCTCCAGACTTGACTTCTGTAATGCGCTCTACGTGGGGCTGCCTTTGTACGTAGTCCGGAAACTTCAGTTGGTTCAGAATGCGGCAGCCAGGTTGGTCTCTGGGTCATCTCGGAGAGACCACATTACTCCTCTGTTGATGGAGTTACACTGGCTACCAATAGGTTTCCGGGCAAAATACCAAGTACTAGTTATAACTTATAAAGGCCTAAACGGCTTAGGCCCTGGGTTTTAAGAGAGCATCTTCTTCACTGTGAGCCCCACTGCCCATTGAGGTCATTTGAGGAGGTCCGTCTCCAGTTGCCGCCAACTCGTTTGGTGGCTACACAGAGACGGACCTTCTCGGCTGCTGCCTCGAGATTGTGGAATGCGCTCCCTGCTGGGATACGAGGCTCCCCATCTCTGGCAATTTAAAAAAAACTTTTGAAAACACATCTCTTCAACCAGGCTTTCTCAGCCTTTAAAAACTTGTTTTTAAATTGTTCTGACTATTTAATTGTTGTTTTATGATGTTTTTAATTGTTAGTCATTGTTTTATGCCTTTATTACTTTTGTTTTAATTATTAACTGATTTTAATGGTGTTTTAATGTAAACCACCATGAACCTTTTGGAAGGGTGGTATAAAAGTTTTAATAATAAATAAATAAACAAACAAACAAACAAACAAACAAACAATATTTTTAGTTATAATATTCAAGGACTCCGAATGGGCTTAGAGACATCTCTTCTTCAGCAACGGTTTGAAGTTAGTTATGTCAAGTTCATTTCATTCCTTATTGCATGTCACCAGGAACTGCTTGGTTAGCACAGTGCTGGATGTAGCAAGTATACCAACTCATACAGGGGCGTAACTACCATTAGGCAAGGGGAGGAGGCTGCCTGGGGGCCCCCACGCCTCAAGGCCCCCCCCAGAGGCAAGTCACATGACTATATATTGTGAAGTAAGTGTGTGTGTGTGTGTGTGTGTGTGTGTGTGTGTGTGTGTGTGTATCAGTGAGGGGCCCATTTTAAAATTTTGTGTCTGGGCCCACTCCAGTCTTTTACGCCCCTGAACTCATAAGATGCATGAAACTTTTATTTTTTTAAAAATGTATCTAAAATGTATCAAAACATAGCATTCAATAATTATGCTAGTTAGTCAGTATCCCATATCTTACTTAGCCATTCTCAAATGGCTCTCCCCACTGGGAGAGTGCCTTCTCTGGACAATCAGTAGGATTAATTTACTGCAGGATTGTACCACAAATAATTGCTTTGAGAATGATTAAGAGTCTGAACAGATAGGAATGTATAGTTTGCTGATGTGTCCCGAAGGAGGTGCTTGCATCTATCTCTCTTCATCTTTGCATTTCCTTTCCTTTCCCTCCCCCCTGTGTTTACATTGTCAATATTTATATTGTACATTCCTTGGAGCAGACACTTCGTTTTCCATATGTTACATTTAAAAACAGAGGCAAAAAGTGGGGGTGGGGGAGAAAGAGAAAAAAATAGCATCAATATAAGTGGGGAAAGAGATCTAAGATGCTAAAGCACTGATTTACTAGATTACTTCAATAACATTCCCTTAAAAATGACTAGCACATTTCAAGCTCTCACTCTTCTTCAGAGGCAGTGCTATATTTGGGTATTTTTCGCAACATACTCCTAGTCTCAGTAAGATTCCAAAAAAGAAACAACAACCCACATGCCCATTCATGGTGAAACAACAATAATGAAGCAGTTGTTTCAGTCCATATGAAACCAGTCTATAAGTTAGGCAGTATACAGTAATGAAATGACAAGTTCAAACATTTATCCTAAATCACTCAACCAGTTAATGGAACTTTTCACATACTGTTTTCCTTTAAGTTAAATATCAATACATCTCAGACAATGAAAACCTCTGTGGAATATTCAAGTTATCGCTGACAGATAGTGATTATCTTCATGCTTACGCCATATGTTCTTACAGAAATATGCAGAAGATAAATCAAATAAAGCTGCAGGGAACTGAAACAGGGACACCATTTGAGGTGAAAGGTGGGAGGCCCCTGCTCAGTGTTTCAGAACATCCTGATTATTCCTCAGGTTCTGCAGAGCTATTATTTTGCTATTACAAAACCATACCACTGTAGTAGGCACTAGGCAGTGGTTGACTTTAGGGATGTGCACAGAACTGGCTGGCCTGGTTCGGTTTGAGTTTGGACCAGACTCGAACCTGACTGGACCAGTTCAGTCCGGCACCCCTTTGAACTCCCCCCACCCCAGTTTGGTTCGATCTGGGGGGGGGGGGTGTTCATGAATTTTTAAATTTTTTTTAACAAATTTGTTTTACCCTTTCCCCCAAAGGGGAAGGTCCTCAAGGCGGCGGAGGCGTGTGTGTGTGTCCATGGATGTTCCCCCTCTCCCTCTGGCCTCCGTTCTCACCCCCTCTGGCCCATTCGACCAGTTTTTCAGGCCTCTGTATTCTGGCACGGTGGCCATTTTGGATGCCACCACGCATGCTCAAATGGCCTATGCAGGCCTGGCATGACCCATTTGCATTTTGGACACCGCCACGCATGCACAAATGGGTCATGCCAGGCCTCACAGAGGCCATTTGCACATGCACGGCAGCATCCAAAATGGCCACCGTGCTGAAATACGGAGACCTGAACGGGCCAAAAAACCAGCCAAACTGGCTGGAGGGGCTGAGAACAGAGGCCAGTGGGGGGAGGGGAACCTCCGTGGGACACCCCCCCTCCGCCACCACCTCAAGGACCTTCCCCTTCAGGGAAAAAGGTAATTTAAAAAAAACTTTAAATAATAATTCACGAACCCACCCCCTTGGGTTCAGTCCGGGGCTGGACCAAACAGGTGGTGGTTTGGTTTGATGCCGAGCTGTCGAAATGAACCAGCTTGACGTCAAACCCATTTGATGTCGAGCTGGTTCGCACATCCCTAGTTGACTTACTTCAGACCATTCTGCTTTGGTCTTAGCTGTACTGTGGGAACATGTTTTGATCACAGCTATAAAATTATGTGACAGTTTCTCAGAACTGTCTTTTCAAAGTTGAAACAATATGCTTGCATTTAAAAATTATTTTCTGTGCAATTTGCTACTTTTAAAATTATGCTACTTTAAAATAGTTTTATGTAAAATATACTTTTTATTCTAAGTAAAAAGTGATGCCACTTTTTAATTAACAAATCAAACAGGCCTATGAATGAAATATAATGGCAAAATAAAAATCCATTAAAATCATTAAGAAAGGTCAAAAAGGATCTGTTTGTCTTCAGTTGGTAATTTTGCTATAATAATGAGGTATAAAAATGACAGAAAATCATAACAAATGTTTTTAACACAGACAAAATGCTTGCAATTTATTCTTGAAGATTATAAACAGCATGCCTGTGGATCTTGCTGAGTCCAGAGGTATGCCTACTGTATTTACTTCCAACTCTTTAAGGAATTCAGAAATGGTGCTGCTGAATACATATAGAAATATGGATGAACAGAGTTATTAAGAGAACTATGCTTTAACACACACACACACACACCCCCCCAATAATTGGGGTTGGAGTTTTTTTGCCCAACAAAAAATTCTGATATCATTTTCAATATTCTGGATTCTGCTTTGGCTTCCAGGAAGTTTTTTACACTGGACTTCTAAAGTCCTTTAACTCGCATCTCCTCTGGAATGGAGGGGGTGCATTCACATATTGACCAGATTTACCCCCAAGTCCATGCAAATTATTGGAGAGCAGTTCACACACAATTCAGATTGTTCACAGCACATTAGAATGTAGCTCAATTTAAATCCGGGGTAAAAAAAACCCCCACTATTTGTGTCGGGGTGTTTTTTTTTTTGACAACTTCAAGTTCACAGTAAAGTTGCCGTAAAGCCTGCTGTGTGTAAAAGTCCCAGGTCTACTTAAGTGTCATATCACTCCATTGCCCTTTTAAAACAAGGTTTGGGAGTGTGTGGCAATTTGGGTGAACATTTGCCTTTTTCACAAGTGCTAAACACTGGGTCAACACTTTCAACAAGCTGGAGTCAAAACTGTCCACCACAACTACAAAATCCATCTCCTGGTCAGTCATCAGCTGCTCAGGCCCCATCAATCTGTATGTGAAGTTGGGTATTTTGCCCCAATGTGCATCACAGTACACTTGTTTACACTGAATTGCATTTGCCATTTTGTTGCCCACTCATCCAGTTTGGAGATCCTTTTGGAGCAAAACAGACTGGAGCTCACAGTCTGTTTTGGATTTTACTACCCTGAATTGTTTAGTGTCATCTGCAAATCTAGCCACTTCACTGCTTACCCCAAATTCTAGATCATTTACAGAAAGAATAAATGTAAAGCATAGTTCCCAGTACAGATCCCTGGGGGACCCCACTTCTTACTTCCCTCCTTGTGAAAACTGTCCATTATCCACACACTCTGTTTCCTGTCCCTCAACCAGTTAACAATCCGCAGTTGAACCAGTCCCCTTATCGCATGACTGCAAAGTTTCCTTACGAGCTGTTGAAAAGGAATTTTACATTTTGCTTCAGCTAACTGAGGACATTTTGGTGTGAAGATACATATCAGTAGTAGGATTCCAGGCTGGGGTCTGTCAGGGATCAAGTGGTGTGGGGGAAACTGTTCACCTAGAAGTTTTTCACACAGGGCTTTAAAAGCCTTTTAGCTCACATCTCCTCAGGAATGGAGGGTGTGCGTTCACATATGGGCAGATTTAATCCTGAAGTCCCTGCGAGCTATTGGGGAGCACTTCACACACAATTCGGGTTTTTCACTATGCATTAGAGTTCAACCCTATTTATATCCAGGGTAAAAAAAATCTGGGGATAACTTTGAGTTCACAGTAAAGCCTCCCAGAAAACTTGCAGTAAAATTTGCTGTGTGGAGAACTCCCTGATGACTCAGAGGCTTTGAAGGAGCTTGATGGGGGGGAATAGGAGGCAATGATCCAGGATTGAGGACATGCACACTTCTTTTGGCAATGCTTGTGGACTGAGCTTTTGCAGGGCTGAAGGTATCCCAGGAGAAGGAACTTTCCCTGAGGAGACGGCACAAGCCCAAGGACTGACTGGTGCTCTACTTGGGCTGCTATTGTGAATGGTAGGAGATTACAATGCAGA
Source organism: Hemicordylus capensis (assembly GCF_027244095.1). Classification (NCBI taxonomy): domain Eukaryota; kingdom Metazoa; phylum Chordata; class Lepidosauria; order Squamata; family Cordylidae; genus Hemicordylus; species Hemicordylus capensis. Next base: position 384,667,690 of record NC_069657.1, on the reverse strand, counting down.
AAAACCTCCCTGCTCCTTTCAACCTACTCTGGAGGCAACTGAGGGAGGCTCACTAGGAGAACCAGGTGACACCACAAGGTCGATCACTAGGTTTTTTGTGGTTTAAAAAAAAAATATTTTTCAGGAAAAAATTATCAGAGTGGTCTACAACACACAAACACACACACACACCCCAGATACAAGATACAATAAACAGCACAGCATGTAGTTTAAGATAGAATTAGGGGCATAGCTTATGCTGTCTCTTTAAGAGCAAAGCCCATGAGGCCTCAGAATGATAAAAGCCAAAGTGAGGGAATTGAGGAAACCTTTCAGTTTTGCAGCAGAAGCCTGTTTGAGCTTCTGGGATCTCTTCCTGGCTCAGTTAGCTCTTCCTCCTCCCTGCCAAAATCTTTGCCTCTTATTTTTTATGCACTGGGTTATTTCAATTAGTTGTAAGCAATTAATAGCTAAGTTATTAGGCTTCATGTACATGGCTGTTTTCACATATCAAATATTATTAATATAATAAATATTAATAAAATAAAATAAAATAATAATAATAAGAAGAAGAACCTGGAAGAGAAAGAACATTACAAATACTTGGGCATTCTCCAGGCTGATAACATTGCACACGCTGAAGTTAAAATAAAAATTGGAAGTGAATACATCAGGAGAGTTAGAAAAATCCTAAATTCCAAACTCAATGGCAGGAATAACATACACGCCATAAACACCTGGGCTAACTATGATCAGATACACTGCAGGAATAATAGAATGGACCCAGGCAGAGCAAGAGACGCTAGATCGTAAGACCAGGAAAATCATGATCATCAATCATGCTCTGAACCCCCGCAGTGATGTAGATAGGCTCTACCTCCCTCGTAGCTCAGGTGGAAGAGGAATGCTGCAAGTCCATCAAACTGTAGAGGAGAAGAAAAGAGGCCTTGAAGAATATATCAAGGACAGTGAAGAAGATGCACTTCAAATGGTCAATAACAAGAAACTATTCAACACCAATGAAACAAAGCAGGCCTACAAGAAAGAACAAGTCAAGAACCGAGCAGGAAAATGGAGAAATAAGCCCCTGCATGGTCAATATTTGCACAATATAACTGGAAAATCAAACATCACCAAGACCTGGCAATGGCTTAAGAATGGCAACTTGAAGAAAGAAACAGAGGGTTTAATACTGGCTGCACAAGAACAGAAACTAAGAACAAATGCAATAAGAGCAAAAGTAGAAAAAGACACAACAAACAGCAAGTGCCGCCTTTGTAAAGAAGCAGATGAAACAGTGGACCACCTGATCAGCTGTTGTAAGAAGATCGCACAGACTGACTGCAAACAAAGGCATAACAAGGTAGCAGGGATGATACAGTGGAACATCTGCAAAAAATACAAGCTACCTGTAGCCAAAGATTGGTGGGACCATACAATTGAAAAAGCTGTAGAAAACGAAGATGCAAAAATATTATGGGACTTCCGACTACAAACAGACAAACATCTGCCACACAATACACCAGATATAACTGTAGTCGAGAAGAAAGAAAAATAAGTTAAAATAATCAACATAGCAATACCAGGGGATAGCAGAATAGAAGGGGGAAAAATAGAAAATATCACAAAATACAAGGATCTACAAATTGAAATTGAAAGGCTGTGGCAGAAAAAGACCAAAATAATCCCAGTGGTAATTGGCAGCCTAGGTGCAATTCCAAAACAACTTGAAGAGCACCTCAACACCACAGAGGCCACAGAAATCACCATCAGCCAATTACAAAAAGCAACTTTACTGGGAACAGCCTATATTCTTTGATTATATCTATAACAGCAACAACATTGATAATAAAATTCAGCCATCCCAGGTCCTTGGGAAGGACTCGATGTCTGGATAAAACAAACCTGGATAAAACACCTGTCTGACTGTGTGAATAGATAATAATTATTACATTTATACATCCCATCCAAAGCCACTGGGCGGTGCACAACAAATATAGGTGCAAAGGAAGATCCTCACTATCCCAGGTGGTGCTTTCCACAGATATTGGGGGGGGGGAACTCTCCTCAAAACATCTATAACCAAACAATATATTCTGCTATTCACTCTAAGTGCACAATAAATATGAAAGGTGCCTTGCCAAACAGGTGTAAAGCAAACTTATGTTAGCTTTAAGTATGGAGGATATGCTTTCCATCACTTTTTCTAAAATCACTTAAAAGTTTAAGATGCTCTCCTAGCTTGAATTAGTTAATTTTTTAAATAAAAAACCACACAAAATGATTACTTTCAGAATTATGCTGAGAAAATTAGGAGATTGCAATCCCACACTTAGAAGATGGAAGACACTTACATAGAGTTTTTGATGTAAAAAATCTAGTAAGCCCCTGGTGGCGCAGTGGTAAAACTGCCGCCCTGTAACCAGAAGGTTACAAGTTCAATCCTGACCAGGGGCTCAAGGTTGACTCAGCCTTCCATCCTTCCGAGGTCGGTAAAATGAGTACCCAGAAATGTTGGGGGCAATATGCTAAATCATTGTAAACCGCTTAGAGAGCTCTGGCTATAGAGCGGTATATAAATGTAAGTGCTATTGCTAGTAATGCTTATATGAAAATGCTCATTCATTAAAACCAATAACCAATCTATTGGTTTATACCATATACTGTAAGCAAAGTTAGCTGTACCAATATGCTTGGCATTATAAGGATGGTTTGTATCCTTATAAGCAATATTATACAACTATATTATACAACTGTATGTACATAATGGTGCATGCATCTGATTGAAATGTAAGCACTATAGGCAATTATATACATCTAGCATTAAGTTATTTTTATCATTTATGAGTGAGTCTTCAAACACAGCAGAAATATGACTTAATGAATTATGCTTATTCAATAAAGCAAACAGAATTTGTGCTGTAATCAAGGTATTATAGAACTGTCATCTTTGGATGAAGAATCCAAACACTTGAAGAAATACATTTTTCAAACACTTGAGAAAATAGTAGATTTTAATAATTCATTTCATTATCTGGAAGTGGTTGCATTTTAAGTGGGCCCCCAATGCAAGCTACCGTATTTACCCGGATCCAAGATGATTTCCCCCCAAGCTCTTTAACAACATACTGTAAACTGGAGCTGACAGGAAATCAGAGATGCTAGCAGTCTATGCAGTACTGGTACCCCCTGCCCTAAGGGAAGCCAAGCCCTGGCAGTGACTTATACAGCAGCTGGGGTATATATTCAGTCCCAGGGATCACCATGGCACTTTCCAGACTGGACCAGCTGCTCATTAGCAATAAAATGCCTCTGTTCGGGCAAGTCACATTCGGGTCGTAAACAGCAGGGCGGGGGAGCAGTCACACAGCAACTAACAACCCGAAAAAACAGCAACTTTTTCACACCGGATACGCAATGTCCTTGCTCTATATCACAGCGATTAAATTTGCAACAAGGCTTTGGAAGTGTGAACGGCACCCTGCTGTCCATGTAGGGACTGCGGTGTCACAACACAGGAAGTGTGGAAGCACACTTCCAAGATTCGTCCTGACACCACTGTAGGGAAAAGCTCCCATGCATAATTCCCAACTGCCATCTCATCCATTGCCAAGGAAAGCTCATCTGTCTCCTTTAAGGGAAACCAAGCCCTGCGCTGCTTTCTCTACAGATAGCTAGGATGCTGGGGTGGGGATGTGGGGTGGGAGATGTGTGAGGAGAGTGCTTTCAGTGGCACTTACAAGCCTGAACACACCAACTTCACATATACACTGATGGGATCTGAGCTGTCAGTGACTGACCAGGAGAGAGATCTTGGGGTCATGGTAGACACCTCACCAAAAGTGCCAACTCAGTGTGTGGCAGCTATGGAAAAGGATGATTCCATGCTAGGAATAATGAGGAAGGGGGTTGAAAATAAAAATGCTAATATTATAATGCCCTTATAAAAATCTATGGTGTGGCCACATCTGGAGTACTGCCTATAGCTTTGGTCACTGTATTTTAAGAAGCATATTGTAGAACTGGAAATGGTGCAGAAGAGGGTAACCAAAATGATCAGGGGCCTGGAGCACCTTTCTTATGAGGCTAGGCTACAGCATCTGGGGTTCTTTACCTTGGAAAAGAGACAACTAAGGTTAGACATGATCGAGGTGTATAAAATTATGCATGGAGTAGAGAGGGTGGACAGAGAGAATTTTTTTCCGTCTCTCACAGCACTAGAACCAGGGGTCACCCCATGAAACTGAAGGTTGGGAAATTTAGCACCGACAAGAGGAAGTATTTTTTTACACAGAGCATAATTAATCTATGGAATTCCTTGCCATGGGATGTGGCAATGGCCACCAGCTTGGATGGTTTTAAAAGAAGCTTAGACAGATTCATGGAGGACAGGTCCATCAATGGCTACTAGTCTGGTGGCTGTGGGCCATCTCCAGCCTCAGAGGTATGATGCCTCTTAATACCAGTTGCAGGGGAGCAACAGCAGGAGAGATGGCATGCACGTGCCTCTTGCCTGTGGGCTTCCCAGAGGCATCTGGTGGGCCACTGTGTGAAACAGGATGCTGGACTAGATGGGCCTTGTGCCTGATCCAGCAGGGCTGCTCTTATGTTGTTGCCAGGCTCACACAGTTTGCCATGAATATGCCACTGGTTACATCTGAGCATACCCCTGCTAACTGGGCAAAGAGGCACCTTTTACCATGGTGATTCTCTTTATTTAGCAGGGGGAGAGTAACTGGCCCTATCCACCCCCAGCACAGTACTTCCAGTGACTGTTGCTGGTGTGTGTTCTATGTTTCTTTTTAGAATGTGAGCCCTTTGGGGACAGGGAGCCATCTTATTTGTTTTATTTCTCTTTGTAAACCTCCCTGAGCCATTTTTGGAAGGGCGGTATAGAAATTGAATTATTATTATTATTATTAATAATAATAATAATAATAAATATGCAGAGAATCAGACCAGAGTAGTCAGCATATACAAAAGGTGATGGGATGCAGGCTTTGCTCCACACCTCTAACAAGCCTCTTGTAGATAAGACAATTCAAAAATATTTCACTTCCTTCCACTTAACGTCTTGGTGAGTAATGCCAGAGAGAGACCCCACCCTCCCATTTCTATTCAGATCGCTAGTGTAGAGAAACCCCTATTGAGCACCCTTTAAGTATAACACCCCAGTGATAACAGCCAGGATGCAATCCAATCAAGAGTAAAATCATGCCTTATATGGAACAAGTACTCAAAATATTTGACTTCCCACCACTCATGCCTCCAGTTATGTTTTTGTCTATAAAAAAAGCTGGCCAATCGCTGCCGCTCTATGTGGCGCGGCTCGTTTGCCCCAGCCTCCTCAGCAGAAGCACGTGACACCGGGAGCTTGCTCCCATTCGCCCAATGTGGCTCTGGGGGCGGGGCCGGAGCAGGTGTGCAGCCAGCGTGCCTGCGCCCGCCCAGTCCAGCTCTAGGCAGGGCACCCCCCTCCCAACCCTAGGATATAAACTGGGCTTGGCTGGTCGCCGACAAGGGGCCGGGCGGGAATTTTGGGGGTCTACACTTGATTTGTCATTGATGTATGCCTTTTTTCACCTGCCCCAGGCTATATTGGGGGTCCTAGGAGTTAGCTAGAGGCTTAGTTGCTTACAGTTTGGGCCACTTTGTCATGGGTTTGGCAGGTACAGTGTGGTAAAGAATGGGTGAATAATTGGTGCATCACCTTAGGTAAGCGCTTGGCTTCAAGGAGGAGTTGCTGATCCCCTGAGGCTTGACAGATCGGGGATGCAGCTCAACTCCTACCTTGCTGCAGGCGGCATCCTTCTGTATGGCTTGACAGCGTCGGAGGGGTGGCGTCGACAGCAGGGAGCTGACATTAGGTCGGCTGAGAAGGGCGTTCCCTCCAGACAGTGGCAGATTCGCCTTGAGCCAAGGTGCCAGCGCCCTAGGCATTTAGAAAAGGGCGGCCACTCGCTTGGCCGGTCTGTGAGTGCCTGCACAGTTGGGGGGGTGGAGCACCAATCCTAACCTCAGTACCTCACAAACCCACTGCAACTGGAATATTAATAAAGTGGCGAAATTACCCAAAGTAACGTGTGTCCGTGTCTCCTTGGGTCTGGGTGCAACCTCTCCCACAAGGGAATCTTGCTCTTGCAACTCCCTTGCACTCCACCTTCCTTGCCTCGTGCTCGAGCCACCCCTGGAAAGAAGGACCCCACAGGTAGCCGTGAAAAACATCTTTGCTCTATCTCTTTTTCTGAAACCTTTCACCCCAAACCCCTGCCCCCCATCCTAGCACTATAACATGGCAAATATATATTAGGAGCAACCTAAACCATTACCAGAGAGTCTGCAAACTCTCTGTTTTTAGCAATATTGCTAGGTGTGAATCCTTGCCTTCATCACCCTCTTTTCTCATTCTGTATCCCTATTTCCCCTCAATAAAGCAACTCTTTATTTGAAACACATTTCAAGCCATGTGTCTATGTTCTTTTGTTTCCTTCCAGTGCATCCATACTAAGATCAACTTTCCCTAGTATTTTAAGACAGCTGTATACCAGTTTGTACCCATCTGAAGTAATTTCCCCCACTTTAAGCAAAGCATAGTTACAAAGGGTGGTTACCACCACACTTCAGAGCAAACCTGGTAACAATGTTCCTTAATAAAGTATAGTAGTTGCTTTTTCAAACCCAGCACCTTGTGCTTCACTTCTTCATTTCAGTTGGCAGCATATGTTTTGGCACCCACTGCTCTATAGAGTGGAGCTACAAAGTAACTTCATTTCATTCTAAAAGCACATATACGTCTTTGTTCAAAGCCTATTACAAGTAGGAAGGAAAAGAGCACAAAATCCCTTTAATATTAACGTTACTGAAAATGTAACATTCCATATTACCAAAAAAGGTGAAAAAGTAGTACATAGTTTAAACAGCTCAACTAATATGGGATGGATTTCTGGACTTTTTAATATTAAAGATGTTATATATTGCTTTGTTCATTATTTTAGAAATAAATATGAAAGACAAGATATTAACTAAAATAATGTCCCAAAATCACAGATGTCAGTGGGAATTTCAAAGTTCCATGGGTTATGGAGAAATGAAATTATTTTTCACTTAAACTAAATTAGTTTCAGCTCATGTGACATTACACCTTAATGACGGTTGTCTCATTTCTCTTGTACTATTGATATATTCTTGATTTAGAAAGTGCCTTTCTTTTGAAAGAAGATGGGAAATGACACTTTTTATTATGTCAATGTAGAAAATGAGTTGTCAGATATAATCACCACGCAAACAATTAAACATTGATGGCTAAGTGACACAGAATTCTAGTATAACATTTGAGAATTCCAGTTTTTCAGTAATGGAAACTGTTGCCATTATAGTCCCAATTAAGCAAGGACAAGGTTTATATACCACACGCAATTAATTTAAAAGGAATTTGAATAAACAAGAATTATCTTTTGAAATTGCATGAGTTTTCCAATTAAGGCAAAAGCAAAGAGGGTGGGGGGAAATCGCAATAGTGTAATGCTCTGCAACACTTTCATCTCAAGAGCTCTGCAGCTAGTGGATCTCCCATGTCAGCATGCTGTGGGGTTTGCAAACTTCTGACAGGAGGCTGCTCTACTGAGCAACATCACATAGTATTCTGCTCCTAGTGGAACCACCCAGACTTAATTGGTTTAGGAAAGACCATAGATCAGAGAAAAATTGTCTGCACTCTGCAGCATCAATGGCCAATTTCTTAATCAGGGGCAGGGGTAGTTCTTAATAATCTAAAATCACACCATGTAAGAACTTCTTGAGAAGTAAATAAATAAATAAATCTTGATTTCACATATTGCTCTCTTATTTGTTCTCTACTAACTTTCTGAATACCAAATCACAAGTGAAAACTAGGTTCAAGGTTAAGCAAATTCTAAAGATCTAGTTACGACAAGGTGACTTTTTAAAAATAAGGCAGTCGCATTTGGAAAAAAAGAGCTGTTGGTTTTGAGGAACATTGCGCAAAGTAGAGTCTTTTCCAGTATGAAAGCAGAACTGGCATCTGTAGCAGCTATGAGGAAATGGAGGAATTATTTCATTACTTATTGTCATGCACCTGTGAGATTCTAGAGAAGAGTTATTGATCTTGATCTTCTTAAGAGTATTTATGTACCATCTTTCAACAAGTTTTTCAGTGGAGTTTTCAAATAAAAGCATAAGACCATCACACCATTCTTAAAACAGGTAAGAACAGCAGCACAATTAAAATGTAAAGAAGACCTGGGAGAATAAAAAGCCCAAAAGGATAACAGGTGCCAAGGTGAGTTTCTCTGGGGGAGGGTGTTACACAAACATGATCCCTGGCATGGAATGACATTCTTGAACATTCTCACCAGTGTCATTTCCAGCTAAGGACAAGCCCCACAGGGCATCTCCCCTTATTAGTGAGCCCTCCCCACTGCTGGTGACTCCCTCCACTTTTACAAAGTTAAAGCTTTTTATTTTATGTTAAAGTTTGGAAAGGGAAAACTGGCAAGGAGATGGCTAGCAGCAGGGGTAATCCCATTTTAAGTGAGACCTAAACTTGAAAGGTTTTGGATCTAACTAGAAATGTGGTAACACTTTTCAAATGGGAGGATCAAGGGAGCATTTTTGTGTCCCAGCACCCCCATATGAAGTTTGACTTCATCTTTACAAGAGGTAACCGATTAGGCAGTGGGTGAATGTCTTGCTTCAGGTAGTGGACTGGGGGCCACAAGGACAATGTTATCGCCTGTGACCACAGGCATAATTGCTGCATGATACATACATTCACATCCCCCCTCCACCCGCTTAGTTCAAGGAAAAGTGTCCTATGTGAGTAGACAAGCTGAGGGGAAGAATGGAGTAGGGCGCAACATTCATTCCAGGTGGTGAGAAGGCTGAGCAGGACTTCATGATCTACTGGTGGGATCAAAAGGAAGAGCCACATATTCAAAACAGATTCTGTTACTAAGTTGCTTTGTTTTCCTCTGTACCCACATCCGTTCTCTTTCTAAACACTTCTATTAGTTGTGCTGGGTTTATATCTTCTAATTTGATTATTTCCAGAAGGGATAGCAATGTTAATCCGTTGCAGCAAAACATAAGAGTATATTATAGCATATAATAAATGTATAAGACTAATAAATGTATTTCAACTTACATTTCATGGATCAGAATACTTCATCAGATCCATGAAACATCATCCTCAATTAGATGGCATATGTACATGTGCATATAGATGTGTATGTGAACATGAAGGCTACAAAGATTCTGCAATTTGATGTTTTTTCATTTGTAAGTATTTAGTACAGAAAAGATAAACAGCTTTGAATAGACAAGGGTCATTCTGTAATTTTGAAACTACCAGTTAATCAAGGAAAGGCATGTAATTCTATCTCTTCTTTCATCTTAAACAACAGTGTGACTGCAGCCAAGAAAAACAAACAACAACAACAGATGATTGAGTGTTTTCATATCTTGCATACTCTTGCAAAGAAGTTAATTAAATGTTTTCAGAATGTGAAATACTATCCGTGCAGCCATTGGGTTGGGGAAAATCTTGGATTGTTTTATTGAGAACATGACAAAACCTCTTGCAGATCAAAAGAATGTGTTTATGTGATCCAACGAAACAGTTTGATGCCTCACTATGCAAACAAGTTAAGTCAAATGGTTAGAGCTCTACTTTTGACAAGTGACTGGAGCATATGGCAGCTGCGGCCAATCAAAGCATGAGAAAGCACTACTCTAGTGGTTGCTCCAAATGCCTTGATGTAGTTTTGCTGTTGCTCTAGTTAGCCAGGGAGCCAGCAGCGGTACAGCGTGAGGGAGGCAGGCAGGGTTCAGGCCTTCCTTCAAGAAAAAACCAGTGTGCCACCCAGTTGTGCCACAAACCACTGCTGTTAGTGCTATGTTTGGTATGTGTGCTACTGCTGAGCATATACTATTACAGTGTTTATTCACAGCCCTTGTATCTAACAGACCAGTACCTACACATGATCTATAGGAGACAACTTCATTTATTGATGGTTAAATTTTTATACTCCCTTTCATTAAAGCAATCTCAAGGTGGTTTCCAAAATGGATCGAATCCAAAACTGATCAAATCGCCTTATCCTGATTGGCAATCCTACTGACCAACAGCACCTCCTACTGATCTTGAGCTGCTCCTACAAGAGGGGCCTCAGTGAAGACACTGAAGTTCCCCAAGACAATAAGCTTGTCCCAAACCACCCCTGCTAGCTCAGGTAGGGAGAATGAAGTGCAGCAACAGAATCCCCAGCCTACCTCAGAGGCCCACCCTCAAGGACAAACACTTGGAATTCTGAGAATGCCTAACCAGGCACCTAGAAAGAGGAAAGGTCTCACAATAAATGACCACCACGCCCCCCTACCCGACCCTCAAGGTGAGGCTACTGTAGGATCAGAAAACCTGGAGGACAAAGCTGAGAGAGGCCAACCCCGCCCAGCTCATCATCATGCCTGGATTCAATCTCAGTTTATTAGCTCACATCCAATCTGCCTCCAGCCCTAGATTCAGGACATCCACTGCCTCTCCAGGATCATGTGACAGGGCATTCAGATTCAGGACATCCACTGCCTCTCCAGGATCATGTGACAATGAAGCCCTGCAGCAGAGGGAGAGACCACCTGCTTCCCAGACAGCCCCCAGGGTGAGAGACTTGTGTTGGCTGTCTTCTGCTGCTGTTGAGTGCCTGCCTGCAGGAGAGGGAGAGGGTGAGATCATCTGCCAGCCCCTTGCCTGTCCTGTGGGACTGTGGCCTCTGGCAGTGGCTGCTTTTCAGGATCAGGGCCCAGGAGTGACTCAGCAGTCCCTGCTTTCCATCTGACCAGGGAGATCATCTCTGACTCTATAAGGGATGCTGCCTGTGGTGGCGGGCCAGCCACCGGGGGTTGCCCCTTTGGGGGAGCCACTTCAGGGGCCAGCCAGGGCCAGGTCTCTTGGTTCAGGTATTTGTATGTGGTGGGCATTTAATAATGGGGTTTCTGTTTTAATTAGTCCTGGGTGAGGATCTTTTAGTATGTGTCTGGGCTTACCTGGAGATGGGGAGACAGGGTGTGTGTCCACTGACTGTCGGGCGGCAATTCCGGCGGTGGTGGGGAACAGAAAAAACAACATTGGCAGTTCAGCAGGCCATTACAGGGGAAAGTGACATAGAAATGTAATACCTGTTTCCCCTTCTGACTGTCCTGCTAGCTCTTTGACCTTGGGGAGCAGTGCCCACCACCCTTGGAACCTCACCTTGCTCTTCTGTAATGCCAGGTCAGTCCAGAACAAATCAGAAACCATGCATGATTTGATTCTTGATGAAGGTGCCGACCAGGTATGTATTACAGAGACCTAGTTGGGGGAGGCTGGGGGCCCAGTGTGGTCCCAGCTTCTCCCTCCACGGTACTGTGTTGAGGAGCAAGTGAGGGAACGGGGAGGTGGAGTGGCTGTGGTCTATAAGAATAATATCTCCCTTACCAGGATCCCTGTTAGAGTGTCAGACCATATAGAATGTGTGTACTTTCGTTTGGGGACCAGGGATAGACTGGGGCTTCTGTTGGTGTACCGATCGGCCCGTTGCTCAACAGAGTCCCTAACTGAGCTGACGGACTTGGTCTCGGGTTTGGTGTTGGAGTCCCCCAGGCTTGTGGTGCTGGGTGACTTCAATGTTCATTTCGGGACCAATTTGTTTGGGGAGTTCATAGCGGCCATGATGACTATGGGCCTATCTCAAGTGGTCTCGGGACCGACACACATTGCAGGTCACACGCTTGATTTGGTCTTTCATTCTGATCAGGGTGGTGTTCAGTGGGTGGGGACTCCTGTGATTTTGCCCAGAAACATATAGGCAGCCATTGTAACTCCTTCAGTACAGGAGTAATATGGTCTCTCCTAGATGACCCAGAGACCAGCCTGGCTGCTGCATTCTGTACCAACTGCACTTTCCGGACTACATACAAGGGCAGCCCCACATAGAGCGCATTACAGTAATCCAGTCTGGAGGTTACCAGCAGATGTACCACTGTTATGAGGTCGTCTTTCTCAAGAAACAGACACAGCTGGTGTATCAGCTAAAGCTGATAGAAGGTATCTCTGTCCACTGCCTCAACCTGGGACACCAGGGAGAGACTTGGATCCAGAAGCACCCCCCAGACTGTGTACCTGTTCCTTCTGGGGAAGTGTGACCCCATCCAGAACAGGCAGATCAAAATCGTCTCTCGAGTTTCGACCCCGCACAATGAGTACCTCCATCTTATCTGGACTCAGTCTCAGTTTGTTATCCCTCATCCAGCCCATTACCGACTCCAGCCAAGCATTTAGGGAGGTTATGCTCTCTCCCAATGATGCTGACATGGAGAAATAGATTTGGGTGTCATCAGCATACTGATAACACCCTGCAACAAATCTCCTGATGATCTCTCCCAGTGGTTTCATGTAGATGTTAAACAACATCGGAGACAATACGGAGCTCCGAGGGACACCATACAAAAGTTCAGATTTTGAAGAACAACAGTCTCCAAGGGATACCATCTGGGACCTGCCCAAGAGGTAGGAGCAGAACCACTGCAGAACAATGCCTCTCAATCCCAACCCCTTCAGATGTTCCAGAAGGATACTATGGTCGATGGTATCGAAAGCTGCTGAGAGGTCTAAAAGGACCAACAGAGTCACACTTCCTCTGTCAATTCCCAGTTGGAGATCAGTCTTAACCAGATGGTGGTCCATCCATGACTGGTGGTTTCAGCAGCCCCATAACTGCACTTGGGCATCGGGGTGGCCCAGAGCGAGTGGTGGTGTAGAGCACATAGGGTGCCAACCACCCCCATTGGTTCCTAACCCATGGGGTACTGGGTTCTGTTGTTTCTGAGGTGTTCTGAGTGTAGATTCTCTGGTAGCATATGAGATTTTCAATGACAAACCATGAATCCACTCTCATATGCTACCAGAGAATCTACACTCAGAACACCTCAGAAACAACAGAACCCAGTACCCCATGGGTTAGCAATCCATGGGGGTGGTTGGCATCCTATGTGCACTACAACACCACTTGCTCCTGGCCACCCCAGTGCTTTTCAGGTGGAGTTATGGATCTGCTGAAACCTCTATTATTCCCTAGGGGGGTGGAGCTTAAAGAGGTGTAAACTTCAACAATTCCTAAGAAATCAGCCCTTTGCCCTATTACTTTGGAATCTGGGTTGTGACAGGCACGCCTTGGGGCACTGCTACCCAACCCACTGTTTTGCCCCTCAGACCCCCTTTCTGCCCGGAATACATGTAAACTTCAGAAATTCTTTAAAAACCAGCCCTTTTCCCAATTCCTCTGGAATCTGGGTGGCAGCAGGCATCCATTGGGGCACTACCACCTGACCCACTCTTCTGCCCCCAAAGCCCCCTTTCTGCCCCAAATCCACCCCAAATAACATCAACATCACACATCATCATCAACAGCAGAGCTTTGCAAAGAACCAGGCAGATTTCCAAAGGTCATGCACATGCACATCCACCCCCACCAGAAATGCAACTGATATACACACAACAGTATGAAACAACAACAATGACATTCACACTGCCCACATAGTGTGCACACTGCCCCACTGGCCAATGAGGGTAAATTTTACCCTTAAATTTCCTTAAAAGGAACAAGGAGGCAATTGCCAGCATATCGCCCATGCTTTTGCTGGCCAGTCTGCAGGCTGGAAGGGCCGGAAATTCAAACAGATGTAAAAACTCAAAATGGAGACTGAAGGAGAAAGACTTTTCGCGACTGCAAAATGGAGTTCCAAAACAGCCGAAACAACAAAACGTTTTGTATCCGAAACAGGGACGTTTTGTTTCAGCTACAAAATTTTCTGTTTTGAGCATTGAGTGTTTTGTTTCAGCTACAAAACAGCCAAAATGGCCTGTTTGGGGCACAAAACATTTTGTATCTGAAATGAAATGCACACCCCTAGCTATCGCCCTTTGGATCGAACCAAGAGGCATGCACCCCTGGTGCAGCCTGTTCTTAAGTAGCTGTCACCTGGAGGGGGTGGAGCACAGGCAAACAGTCAGGGCCCTGCCCAATAGAACTCTCTTCCCTTCGATTAACTTGCCATCATAATTCCAGCAAGAATTGCAGCAGCAGCAATAGTAGGCAAAATTACAACTTATGACAAATACATGATCAGCCCTTGCATAGTTCTTTCAAACTCTAAACATAAGCTGTTGAGGATCCAGTCTGGTTTGGGAACATGGTATGTGGGGAAAGGGAAGCGTTAACTCTTTGCCCTCACCATGGTTCAGACTGGGGCTCCCAACAGTTGCTATTTTCACCAGAAGTAAAGTTCCATTAGCACCAGAATAAATATCAGGTGTGGTGGACATATTAAACTTGTATTTTACGGATCAAAAATGCTGATGACTAAACACATTTGTTAGACCAAAACATACACCCCCACTTTCCCTCAGTTTGAAGTTATGGAACAAACTCAGCAACATTTTTAATATACTACTGTCATCTGGACATTTGAGACAATCACGCAGAGCTAGGTCTCTATTTATTTCCCCCCAAGTAAGAATTCTTCCTTATCCACCTTCATGAACCAATGAACCAAAAGAATAGTTCTTATGATATTCTTGTTAGTGATGAAGCATCTTTTAGATGCCTAGAACATCAGAAACACCCCTACTGGATCAAGCCCAAGTACAGCATCCTGTTTCACACAGTTGCCCACCAGATGCCTCTGAGAAGCCCACAGGTGAGCAGGAATGTGCACAGACTGGTTCAGAGGCCATTCTACTGGCCTCCAGACCGGTCCGGACATGGGCGGTTCGGGGTTCGGAAGGGTAGGGTGGGGGGTTCCATTAAGGGCGCGGGGGGGGCTTTACTTACCCCTCCCGCGCTTCCCACCTTTGGCGCCATAATTATTGTAAAAAACCCGGCGGCAGGATCCCTCGCCGCCCGCTTCAATCGAAGACGATGGCTCCTCCGTGGTAAAAGGCTTCCTAAAGAAGAAGCGCAGAAGGCTTCCTAAAGACTTTTGCAGACAGCAGGGAAGGGGGCGGGAGGACATCCCCCTGTCACCCGCCCGTTTCTAGAGAGCGAGCGGTCGGGTCCGGGGCGAGATTTAAGGGGGTGGCAGGGGGCTTCAAGGGGGCGGCAGCAGCAGGGTCTTCAAGGAGGCTTCAAGGGGGCGGCAGGGAAGTATCCTGCCGCCCGATTGTTTTTACCACGGAGAAGCCATCGTCTTCGATTGAAGCGGGCGGCGAGGGATCCTGCCGCCGGGTTTTTTACAATAATTATGGCGCCAAAGGTGGGAAGCGCGGGAGGGGTAAGTAAAGCCCTCCCACCCTTAATGGAACCCCCCACTCCAGTGCCGGACCGCAGCTCCGCAGTTCCGTGCACACCCCTACAGGTGAGCCCACAGTGGCCCACCACATACTGCCTCTGAGGCTCGTGGAGGTCTATAGCCACCAGATTAGTAGCCATTGATAGACGTGTGCGCCATAAATTTGTCTAAGCTCCTTTAAAAGATACCCAAGCTAGTGGCCATCATCACATCCCATGGTAGAGGAATCTAAAGATTAATAGACAAAAGTAATTCCTTTTGTCAGACCTAAATCTCTTGGCCTTCAGTTTCATTGGATGACACCTGGTCCTACTGTTGTGACAGAAGGAGAAACATTTCTCTCTGTCCGCGCTCACTACTACATGAATAATCTTATACACCTCTATCATGGCTCCCCAGAATCACCTTTTTTCCAAACTATAAAGCCCCAGATGCTGCAGCCTAACCTCATGAGGGAGGTACTCCAGGCCCCCTGATCATCTTGGCTGCCTGCTTCTGAACCTTTTCCAGTTCTACAATATCCTTCTTTAGATATGGTGACCAGAACTGTATGCAGTATGCCAAATGTGGCCGCACTATAGATTTGTATAAGGGCATTATAATATTAGCATTTTTATTTTCAATCCCTAATGATCCCTAGCATGGAATTTGCCTTTTTCACAGCTACGGCATACTCAGTCGATACTTTCAATGAGCTGTCCACCACAAGCCCAAGATCTCTCTCCTGGTCGATTACTGACAGCTCAGATCCCAACACTGTATATGTGAAGTTGCGCCCCCCCGCCGCAATATGCATCACTTTACTTGCTTGCATTGAACCACTTTTGCCATTTTGTTGCCCACTCCCTCAGTTTGGAGAGATCTTTTTTGAGCTCCTCACAATCTATTCTGGATTTCACTACCCTAAATAGTTTAGTGTCTGTAAGGGAAGCATGGCAATTTAGTCCCCAAATAGGAGAGCAAAACCAGTTTGGTGAGAATTCAGCCAAGCAAGAGGTCTGGAGGCAGTTCTTTAAGGATTTATTTAGAAGTTACAAAAGGATAGGAAAGCTGAGCTTAAGGTTAAAAGGGGAGAGAGACAAAAACAAACAGCCATCTATGGAGAGACAAAATGGAGACCAGCCCACTATTTAATAAATTTAACTACCTTGTCCCAGAGAAGGGCCTTCTCCCTTGCATGATTTAACACACTCCCATCTGCTGTACCGGAAGGTGGGTACCGTAAAATCCCTATTACCAGTCAAATCTGTACTTGTGTCAGGGCACCGATACATTTGAGTATTGGTGTTTTGCATAACTTGTACTATTTTTATTGTTTTGTTTGTGTGATGTAGGGTCAATGACAGTAATAAAGAATTCATTCAAAGTGGGGTAGTGCTAACCTTCTCCTCAAGCTGGGTGTCTCCTTTGTGATAAAGGGGGACCACTTGTGTGCCTCCCTACACAACTCCATGGTAAACTCCATGCAAAACGTCTTGGATATCTGTTAGCAAACTCTTGTTCACAAAACTCCAGGTAGCAAAGTTTCTCTGGCCTGAGCCTTGTTTTCCTCAAGATCTGCTTCCAAACTGAGCCACCTCAGGAATGTGGCCCCTCCCACAAACTGTGTGACTCACCTGCAGCTAAACCCTACCCACTGTCTGTCTAGGCACAACTGAAACGGAAAGTGCCCTGTCAAAAACAAACCCCTAGCCAGACAGAAATCAAATCCTAGAAAAGACTAGTCCTAACAAACTTAGCTTGTCCTCCCCCCGCTTGTTTATTTATTTGCTTGCTTGCTTCTTTAAGAAAGCAAAAAAAGGTTTGCTGCCTCCCCAGCCTTGTCTTCTCAGGAGCTGTTTCCAAACTGAACCACCTCAGAAATGTGGAAGGTAATTTGAAATTACCTACAGGAATATGAAAGTATATATTATTGTCTTCATATTTCAGATAAGGCACTGAGTCTGAGAAATAATGGCTTGCCTAAGGCCATCTTCCATGGCAGTTTCGAACCAAGGACTTCCAGGTTCATGGGTCAGTTGGTTTAACATACTGGACAAGAGATTTTTATTTTTATTTTTATTTTAAAAAATGATAATTATAGAGCACATTCAGAATTAAAAGCATTATAGAAATTAATGTAGAACTATATTGTTTCAAAGTGTAACCTATTAACATCCACTAATTTCCGGTACTTGCTTTGGTATAATGTGATTGTACTCCTCTGAAATTGATCCAACCCTGAGAGAGCTATACTGCACCAAAAACTGAATGTATGAATCAACTCTACACTGCTTTGCTTTTTTATTTTGCTGTGAACAGATGGACAACTATATACTAGGACAGCCCTCCAAAATAAACTAGAGCATTCTATTAGGCCATAAAAAAACAGGCAATAGTGTCTATATCAGTTAGATTATCATAATATAGAACATATTGGGGGCAGGGGAACATGTTTTTGCCTAGTTCAATAAAACAAAAAGTGTTGTTCACCGTTCCATCTATCACTGAAACGTATTGGCAAATTTAAAAGAAAAGTTTACAAACTGAAAAACATAATGCAACTGAGCATATTGAAGTACCAACATAGTTAAGTTTTCCTATCCACTGTTATTTCAGAGTTGACATGATTTCCTTCTCCATCACTTTTACCCATTTTACTAAATCATTTCAGTACAAATTACATTATGTAATGCACCACATAACAATGATAATCCAGAAGCAGCTTCCGCTTGAGACTAGTGCCTGTGCTTTAAAAAAACATAACGGGGTGGGGAGAGGTGTGGAATAGCAAAACTATGATTCCTTGGAAAAACCCCACAAAAAGGCTTGGATATATGTCCATAAGAAAAAGAAATAAGGAATCTGAATTTACCCTTCAGAATAATCTTTTAAAAGAAATTAAAAGCAACTCTCAGATAAAACAAAGCTGCAAAGTAGAGCACTTAGCCACAGAAGTCGTGTGATTTCTGTGACTTGTGCAATGCCTGAAATGTTTCAGTTCTGGCATACATACGATTACCCTGGAAAGAAGAGTGTAATCATATAGCTTCTGGTCACCAGGAGCTATGGGTTCAATTTAGGACATCTATGTTCAAATTATTTCAGCTATGTCATATACTTAATGGGCTTTAAGCTTGTCACTATCACTCTGCCTCAATAGGGATGTGAAGAACATTCTGACTTGAAATGGGCCATCTTGAGTGCTTCAAGCTTGAAACAGAACACTCTTTAAATAATGGGTGTGTTTTGAGTTCAGAGCAGAACAACCTCTGTTTCGAGAAAAATGTTTCAACGTTCTGAGCGCCATTTTGGATGCCTTTCCCCTGCTTGCTGATTGGCTTTCTGGCACTGTCTTCTGATTGGCATGCAATCTCCTTGTTTCTTGGTTAGCTTGTTATCATAGGCAAATGTGCTTCCATTGGCTGGGGGGAGGGAGGGGGAACACTTTTGGAGGGAATTTCTAAATGTATTCAAAAGGAAAGTCTCTTGAAGAGGATACATCAGAAGAGGAGGAAGGAATCAAGGATGCTTTGATTTTGTGGTTTTCTTTTCTTAGCACTGAGTACAATATACTGTGTTATTGCTGCTATAATTATCTGGTTTTGCTGGATCTCAGATTGACAAAGGCAGAACATGGGTGATTGCCTTCCCTGGGTTGTGGTTTGTTTTGTTTGTGAGATAGTGTTGTGGTGAGAAATGGAGAGTGGCAGCTCTCTCTGTGTTGTTTGTTGGTGATTGTTGTGATAAATGCCATGTCTGGCCTTGAGGTTAATTTGTGCTTCACTTACTGCTCTGCAATCTACACTGAAAGGTGTCCTCAGTCAAAATGTGGCTGAAGTTTCTCTAGTTGAGCTTATGGCTATGCTTGCTGCTAAGTAAGGATGTTACTGTGGCAGCTGTTACAATGCTAGGAAGTAATGTAAGGAGGCATAATTGTGTGAGAGAGAGCAAGTTGTGCCAATGATGTTACTGCAGCACAGGCACAGTGGCTGGCAGCAGATTCTGGGTCAGTGATTCTTTTTTTGGCCGGACTGTGTTTGAAATGTGTGTTCTGTGCTGGGAGGAACAGATTCTTTTTTACTGTGTGCTTCTGTTTTTCCAAGACAGTGTTGAAAAATGCATTACACTCTGTGAGTGTAGCTTGTTTCGGCTATAGGAACAATGGGGAAACTCAAAACACCCCATTGTTCCCCATGGGTGGTTATAGGGACAATGAAGTGAGTTGGGTGGTAGGGCATGAAGGGTGCTAGCTACCACCCAACACAGAAAAGAAATGGGCAAGCGGGTGATTTAATTTTGTTTATCTTGTCCCCAACCCTCCTATAGGATTCTATGGGGTTTGGGGTAAAGGTTAAAATTTTGTTCAAAATCACCTGCTTGCCCATTTCTTCTGTGGGTTGGGTGGCAGGTTCCACTCTTCGTGCCATAACACCCAACCCACTTTGGTGTCCCTAGGAGACACCAAAGTGTCTCAAAACATTTCAAGTTTGTTCCGTTGAAACAACCAGTTGGACCAATTGTGTTGACAGAATGTTTTGGCCATTTGCATTTCAAGCTGAGCTTGAAACAGAACACAAAATCCGTTTTGTGCACATCCCTATACCTCAGTTTCCCACTGTAAAATTTGTTTAAAAGTAATCTGATAAACAGGTGCATTTAAGGATAAGGAAATAGTAACTGATCTTAAAAATACAGTGGATTATAAGCAGGGATGTGGGTATTCTGAGGGTGGTTTTCTAAAAAAAACACAAAACTTTCTTGTACAAAACTTAGGTTATCCAAATTCTGAAAGGTGGAATGCTGTGACTGCTTATTAACATTAAGCAAATGTGTATATAGTAACTTCAAAAGGCAGTGTAGAGCAGGGATTCTTAGCATGTGGGTCCCCAGATGTAATTTGACTTCAACTCCCATAATTCCCAACCAAAGGCTACTGGGGCTGGGGATTATGGGAGTTGAAGTCCAATAAAATCTGGGGACCCACACGTTGAGAAACCCTGGTGTAGAGCACTGGCCCAATAACTAATGAAACTCCTGTTTAGTTCCCTCCTTATCAGCTTCTGAGATTTCACTAGTATTGCCCATATACATTCTAACTTTCCTTCATAGCCACAAGGAATATAGCTGCATGTGTTTTTAAATGAATCTGGCATTCTCAAAATGTTACATTCTACAATGAATGCAAAATTCCACACTTGTGGAACTGCAGTATACACATTCTGCAGAACTAGATTCATGTAAAAGATTTCTGTTCACAGGGGAAATGATGGGTATGAACCCAGAATCAGCTTCTTATAATCAATAATACCAAAACAGCCCCTAGATGATTTGGTAATCATCTATATTAGGTTCTGCTATCTGGGCAAAGAGACACCTTTTAAAGTGGTGATTCTCATGTTTATCAGGTAGGTAGCAACTATGCAGCTCAGCATAGCATCCCTTCCAGTGACTGTTGCTGCTGTGTCTCTTGTGTTTTTAGATTGTGAGATTGGGAATAATCCATAGCAGAGTGAGACCACTGGGTAGCAACAGCAGGATAATGAATGTAGTAGAGAATCTAGCTGGTTAGCAGCAACCTTAGCCTGCAACTAGAAAGGTTTCCCTGGAATAGCTTTTTGAATTACACCAGCTAAGAACCATATACTGACTTGATCAGTAATATTCAGTCTGGTTTGGTTTTGTGGAAGGATGTTCCAAAAAGTTCAATAATTTCACAGGATGAAAATGATACTTTAATCACATTCAACCCCACAAGCATGCTGTCCTAATTAAACTGCATTTGTTGTACTGAATTGTATTATTTCCATGAGATTCCACTGCATTATGATTAAAGCTGCAATGTAACAATGTACTGATGTACTGAGTAAGTTTATACAGCTTGATTTTTCACATCTTGGAAACAGGAGTTGTGTACAAAAACAATTCCTAAAAGACTTTAAGAAATTAAAACAACAGCTATTTACACATTTAAAGTGGCTGCATATAACTGCTTTTTAACCCATGGTGTCAGACAACATAAGGAGGAAGAGAGAAATTTCCCCTTTCTTGGTGGTAGAAATCTGGAGCTACCTCCAGCTGTTCATATACTACAAGTTCTATAGCTCAGATGTGCTATAATAGATCCATCTGGATATCATTACATGGCATCAACCTCATGTACATCTATATAGCGAATTTATCAAACAATCCACAACTCCTTAGGCCAGCCATTACGAAATGAAATGGTAAATTAATACATTTGTACAATCATACAAAAGATACATTTGGGGGAATCCAAATACAGCGGCTGCAGCATCCCTCTACGGTTCCAAGTAGTATGAAAAACTAGGCTTTCAAAAAATAATAATAATTAAATTGTAGTCTAGATAATTTTTACAGTTAGCTTAAAAAAAACAACAATCAAGACATTGGAGTACAAAACCAGCTCTCCCGAAATATAGTCCATGCATATATATAATCTAACACTCCCTCTTTTGCTCATGGAAATATGCTGCCAGATGATGGTTGAAAGAGAAAGTCACCATGTCAAACAACAGAACCAGTTATATATCCAGTATGAACGCTCTATCAAGCAAAGCAAACCATCTCTTTGCTGGGATGTGACACTATTTACTGACTAGGAAAAGTGAATAAGAAAAACTCAAGATAAAATAAAATAAAACAGGCAAATACTAGATTTCTGGTTAACAACAATCTACTGAAATCCCTCTCAGGCTTATTGACTTGTATGAAGGATTATCTACTCCTAATCCAACACTAACTATCCTAAGAAAACACTGTGCCCTGTTTCAGCAAGGATATTAAAAGAAAAAAAATTGCTGCTGGTAAAATAAACCAAAGGCATTTCACATACACATTAAGTGTATTTTAGCATACAGATTTATTGTTTAGAGAGCCATGGAACTAATTAGTCAAAACAGAAACCTGTGGCACAACCTCACATTTCTCCCAACGGTTAACAGGCATAGTACTACAGCAGCAACTTTGCTATAAACAGAAACATCACCCTAACACACTCTTTTTTACAACCTCTGTGTTTCAGTATAATTTAGCTTTTTTACAACCTTTGAGTAACAGCATAATCTACAAATTTTAAA
This sequence comes from Hemicordylus capensis, assembly GCF_027244095.1. Taxonomy (NCBI): domain Eukaryota; kingdom Metazoa; phylum Chordata; class Lepidosauria; order Squamata; family Cordylidae; genus Hemicordylus; species Hemicordylus capensis. The sequence goes on along the minus strand of NC_069657.1, from coordinate 384,645,290 downwards.
GCATTAACAGACCTTGGTATAATCTGACTAGGTTTTTAACACACACAAGAAGTATTAGATATTTGCTCTCTTACCTTTAATGAACACTTGCTGAAAGAACATTCACAGTCAAAGACAGTTTTCAGTATACTGATGTTATAGTAATCCTTCACTTACACAGGTCAGCTGCTGCAGTTCAGTACTAAAATTGTCAGATGAAATGGTCAGAATTACCCAGTGGCTTGATAAAAATCAGCTTACTTCAGATCTAATCTGGCAACACTGTGCAGATAGCTCTGCATGACCCAAACTGCAAATATTGGAGAACAAGAATTGCTTGAGGCACAATTATTTCCACCAAACAGGAAATAGTTATCAATGCTTATTAAAGGGGGTGGGGGGCAACTGCAGTGCAATGACAGATTAAAGATGCTGAGGGGAGTGGCAAACTCTTTGACTAATTTGAATAATCTAAAGAACTTCAGCAGCATTTCAGAATTTGAAAAGGGTTATTTCTGTTCAGGTAAATATAAATCAGGCCTTTCTGCCTCTGACTCATAACTTTGCTATTTATCACAAATGCATCCACTTTCAGATTATTAATCATTGTTGTCATACACAAATCTGACATTTATGCTACTTTAGATTTCACAAAAGTTTAAAATGCTGATTTCTGGCCCTCTTAATAATGGAAAAATTAGGCCTTTCAAGCTTAACAACAACAGCCACCACTTTAACATGTATGTAGCACTGCGCTCAAAGTGCTTCACATACATTAACCTGTTGAAATCCTTACACCAGCTCTCCAAGATAGATTGGTATTATCTTTATATTGAAGAGGTCTGAGACTGAAAGAGAGCAGCATGGCTAAATTCACCAAGTGAATCCACAGCATGTTGAACTACAGCTCAGTTGATTATTGGACCGCTGGCAGAGTGGCTGTGAATCTCACTGTGATGTCAGGCACCCTCCACAGGGGTAACTCAATGTCTAATGGGTTAGGAGAGATGGCTGGCAACATGACAACAAGCAAGGATGACAGACACAGGTGAGTGCAGCTCAACTTCAATCTTTATTAATAACAGAGGGTGGAGTTACTTCACTCTATCAGAACTGTCTGACTAGCAGAACTGCACTGTGTTCCTTCACAGTTGCTAGTTTTTTCCACCCTTTCCTTACCCTGGCACCAACCTCAGCTTCTGGGACTGCTTCTTCTCACCAAGGGGTTTGGTCCCTTGCGTTCACCAGAACTGGCACTGTCCTCTGATTTGGGACCCAGGTTCAAATCTCCAGCCAGAATGCAGACTTATGGCTGCTTGAAGGAGGAAGCATTTTCTTGCTTCTTCCTCCACTTGGCTCCCTGATGCTTTTGTGGAGACTGTTCTCCCAGGTGTACTGATGGGCCCTGCCCTCACTTTTTCTCTGGGTTCTCTTTTCAGGTGAGCTTCCTGAAGACTCTACGTACTGCTCTACCTAAATCATGTAGGTAAACTATTTTATCTATCGAACAGCTCTCCAGAGTCAGGATGTAGTCAGGAGATAATCTAAAATCACCCCCTGCACAATCATTGTAGCTGCATTAGCAGAAGCCTTCGACTGCACAGGTGCATCCATTCTCTAGTGCACATGCAGCCATAGGATGTCAGTCATAGAATTTATAGCAGAGGTGAGTGTGGAGCACTGGCCTTGAGGAAGGATGAAGAAGAGTGACTAAAGAAACAAGGCCTGGGGCCTCAGATCCTCCCCGCCTTGTGAGGAAGCTGGGTGACCAAGATGGTGATATGAAAGCAGCTGGCCTTATTAGCTCCCACCCCCCTCGTTACTTTTCTTCTTCTTTTTGGCCTATGTCTGGACTTTTAGAAACCTTTTTAATGATGTTTTATATATGGACTCTCCTAGAAGAGGATTTAATCAGTTTTAGTTCCTCCCCTCACTTTTAAAACTCTGCTCCTCTGCTTGCGATTTGCCTTTGGGAGGAGTTATGCACTCAACCAGCCAGAGCACTGTTGACCAGCTGGCTGACTGGTCAATTGCTTAGGGGTTTTCCCTCTCCTCTCTTTGGATTATTTGGTTTTTAGTAAAGGACAACAGATTATTTTCTGTTGTAAACTTTTGAGCTAACCTAAATAATGGGCCAAAAAAAGAAAAAGGAAAAAAAGCAGCATATTAGCCCAGAAGTGCAAGGACGGGCGAAAACTTCAAAGCAGACACGTATGGATACATATATGGCAATGAAGGACAGCAAGACACTAAAAGAGCCTGTAAGTTCGAACCACCCTGTTCCCACATCAAATAGATTTGCACTCTTGGAGAAACAGGAAACTGAGTTAATTGAAACAGCAACAGTTATTAAAGAAAGTTGCAGGGGGATAATGATAAAGAGCTTTTAATGAACCAATCTCTTGCATCAGCTGGAGGGCTGGATCCAGAAGAGTGCCCCAGTTTATTAATAGATTTTATCAGAGAACAATGTTTACTAACAGCTCGGACTGTCTTTGCAATATTTGAAAAATTAAACCCGATTAGTCAGAAGGTTGATTGTATTATGACTTCAGTTGAAGCCCCTACGCAAAAGCACTCTTTTAGTACAGCTAGCTTTATCACATAGACTTCTGTGAACAGAAATGTGGTGGGCAGAGGGAGTGACTCTGGCAAGATGTCTGATACCAGAATTCTTCAGACTAAACAGGTCACACTTCAGATAATTATTAATAAATACAATATGGGAAAGTGTTGGTCCACCCAGAAGGCTATTCAATTCTGTTTAGGTCAACTACTTCGTTGTCACCTTCAAAGTGTTGATATCTTAGAAACTGAATGGTTGCCCTCCTCCCCGAAGTGCAAAATAATTCTGTTAACTTTCAGTCAATCTACTGTTCCTTTGATGCTTTTCAAAATGAGAGCTTCTCTGGCTGACTATCAAATCTTTCCTGTCTGTGTTTTTCAAAACACCTCCATTTTCTCATTACTACTGGCAAGTGTTAATATGGCAAGATCTTCGACAGCCAGTCTGAATTTGCATGACATTGATAAGCCAACTGCAGAAAATGTGCTCCCACAGCCAGTGACTGAGATAGTTTCACATAAACAAGGCCTTACAGCTGAAACTCTGGACAGCCTTCGAGAGAATATCTTAACCTTCTCCTCAAATGATTCAGCGAAGGAAATGCAGCAAGGAGTAAATGAAATCAATAAAAATCTGCTTAATCTCAAACAGGTTCTGTCCTCAGTTCAAAAAACTGTGAGTCTTGCAAAAGTTGGTCAACGGCACACTGAGTGTAAGCTATTTGATAACTCTGGAATTTCAACTCCTGGTGAAATGGAGGTTGTAGAGAAATACAGCTCTGCAAATGAAGCATCCTGAGACCCAGGATGGGAAGCCCATAGTAAGATTCTTGGCTTTTGGTTCAATAGATATTTCTGAGACACTGCTTGCAAACCAAAACCATCTGACAGGAATAGCTCCAGAGAGCATTCAGCAGAACTCCAATGCAGTTTCTATGGAACCAGAGGAAAATCAGCAATTCCCCTCTGAGCCTATTTCATCTTTAGAAAAGCTGGAGGACCTTCTAGGGCCCCTTCCATCTTTGCCTGAACTTATAGAATCTTTGAAAAAGGATCAACCCAGTCCCAAGATGTCCCCTCCATCAGACCTCCAAATAATAGAGCAATCTCCCCTGGATGTCTTTCCAACGGAGTTTGATAAGGCCCCAAGCTCTACTAATCCAGTTCAGCAATTAAATCCGCCTGAGGAGCAGGCTTCTGTCCCAACCACTGCTGATCTCCCCAAGTGACAATTATCAGATCAACACGGATTCTCCCTCTGCACGTGGAATGTAGCTGTTTGGGCTTGCAAATCTAGAGATATCTCTTTTACAGAATACCTGTCTAAATTCAATATTCTTTTCCTGCAGGAGACTTGGGCCATGGATAAGATTGAGGTGGATGGTTTTTATGTACAATATGTCAACACCCTGCCCAGTGAAAAAGGGAGATAGATCCAAAGGAGAAATGGCCATATTAATAGCAACTGGACTTCATGTGAAGATTACCCCGATGCCTTTTCATGCCCTGTGGGTGACTGCAGTTTTACTGCAATTTAATCATGTTCAATTGGTTCTGATTAATATATACTTAACCCCTCTATCTAAGCATTCCCAGGTAGGGCAGCAATGGCAAAGCCTAGGTAAATATCTAGGAGAAAGCGGTGAAGCCAACCCCCTAGCTTACATTCTAGTGGGAGGTGACTTCAATGCAAGGATGGAACCGGATGACACAGCTTTATTTACCTACTACCATGCTATCCCACTAGAATATATGGGAGATTCCCTCCCCCCGCCCCCGGCTGGCCAAGGATTGGAAATACAATTTTGGAGGCCTGTGTTTGACCCAGTTGGCCTATCGATTTGATTTGTGTATTCTAAACAGAACAGTGAGTGGAGACCCCCTAGCAGAATTTACTTATTGATCTGGGAACAGGATGTCAACCGTGGATTACTGGCTTACATCCCGTAACCTGGTTATTTATTTATTTATTTATTTATTTACATTTATATCCCGCTCTTCCTTCAAGGAGCCCAGAGTGGTGTACTACATACTTGAGTTTCTCCTCACAACAACCCTGTGAAGTAGGTTAGGCTGAGAGAGAAGTGACTGGCCCAGAGTCACCCAGCAGGTATCATGGCTGAATGGGGATTTGAACTCGGGTCTCCCCGGTTCTAGTCCAGTACTCTAACCACTACACCACGCTGGCTCACGCTGGTTAGTGGTGGTGTTCAAATGGAGGTTGAGACTCGCCTTGATAGCGACCATCTCCCTTTGATTATAAGGACGAACCTGCCAGCTGGGACATCCCATTCTAAGGATAAACGCAATTTCACTTTGGAAGTGGTGGCTGGGGAAGTACGGATTAAATGGGATGAGAGATGGGCTCAAGTTATGGACATTTTTCTAAACTCGGACGATATGATGGGACTTCGTGATGAGTTAATAAGGGGAGAAGTTGGGCTTGTATATGATCATTATGGGACACTCGTTCATATGACACAGGACCATCTTGTGCGGCAAAGAACTAATTATAACTGCCGGCCAATGGGTAGAGCTAGAGGTTGGAACGACCAAGAGTACGTAGCTGCCAAGAAGGCTCTAGTAGCAAACTATAAATTGTACTGACAAGACCCTCAACGTGCAACTCTTTCAACACTACTAGTCCTGAAAAAACAATATAAATCCTTGATTAAAGCTAAGAAAAGAGAGGCTAAAATGTTGTCCTGGCAGTGGCTGATTGTTTCAGTCAGAGAGAAGAACTCCCCTCTCTTCTGGCATATTACAGCTGGCTGCTCTGAGCATTATTCCTCCCATTTGACTAGTCAGGTCCCTAATGGGAATTACATTTTAAAGCTCTTTATTTGGCCCAGGAGGTGGAACTAGCCTCAGTAGATTTTAAAAATGTCCCGCTCCCTGAATGGCCACCTGTTACAGTTGCTGAAGTTAAGAAGCTTATTGATTCCTTAAAAGTTGGCAAGGCCTTGGGCTATGACTGTATCTCTTCTGAAATGATTAAGTTTAATGTTAATTGGTGGGCCCCTGTACTGGCAGCCCTCTTTACATGCATAGATTGAACTGGGCTCATACCTGAAGACTGGGGCATAGCCATAATAGTACTCATATTTAAAAAGGGGGGTAGACGTGATCCTGCCAACTACCACCCAATTAGCCTGTTGAATATTGTAAGATTTACACGAGGCATTTAGATTGGAAGTTGCAAGACTGGATGGAGACTGAAGGTATTTTGGGTGATGAACACGCTGGTTTTAGAACAGGGTGGTCAACCATGGACCATGCCCTGGTATTACACCACCTGATTGAGAAATATAGCAATAAACCTAAGCCCTCCTTGTATGTGGCCTTTGTAGATTTCAAAGCAGCCTTTGATTGTTTCAGTCAGAGGATCTTGAGGATAAGCCTCTGGGGAAATCTTGAGGATAAGCCTCTGGGGAAAACTAAGAGGCACCAATATTGATAGGCGCTTACTCTTTCTTATTCAGAAGCTCTACGATAACACCAATGTGAGAGTGAGATGTAACCCTCAAGGCTCACTTTCACATTTAATAACCACTAGTAAAGGAGTTAAACAAGGGTGCATTTTGGCACACACACCCATTCAATCTCTACATAAATACCCTAGCTAATAATCTCTCTGATCCAGCGCTACATTCCCCAACTATTGCAGGTGCAGCTATCCCAATTCTGCTGCATGCGGATGACATTGCTATAATTTCACGAACTCCTGTGAGCCTTAGGAGAGTGCTTAGGCTCTTGGCCACCTATTGCAAGGACAACCACTTGGTAATTAACTTCCACAAATCCAAAGTGATGGTCTTTGCCAAGAGGCCTAAAAGATTTAACTGGAGTATAAAAGGCCATTGTATAGAGCAGGTCAATAGTTTTAAGTATCTGGGTGTGGTTTTTCATGCCACTGGGTCATAGAAGGCCCAGGTAGACTACGTTGCCCAACAGGCACAAAGAAGTGCTTCAGCAACGTTAAGATTATTTCGCTCCAAAGGTGGAGAGGTTATCCCTGCAGTGTTAAAGTTATTTGCTGCTGAACCATTGGCCCAACTTCTGTATGGTGCACAACTGGGCCCCTACCCTAACTATAGGCCATTGGAGCTAATCCAATCCAAGTTTATTAGAGCAGTATTCAGGGCCCCTCGATGTATCTCCAACGCAGCATTAAGGTTGGAAACGGGCCTCCAGAGGGTGGAAACAAAAGCATGGATTTTAATCCTCAGTTATTGGTTTAGGATACATTTCTCCCCTCTGGGATTGATCCCTCTTAGGTTGGCCGATAGGTTTCAATCCACCTGGACACAAGCACTGATGGGTAAATTGTCATCACGGCCTCTCTGCTGAACATATGTCATTATTAGATTATAGTCAAACCAAGGATATCCTCAAACAGAGGGTCTTGGACATTGAACATCAGAACAATTTAAGATCCATCCCAGAGACCATAAGAGGGCACCTTGGTGATTTTAACCGGAAACCTGTTATCTATCTATTATCACTCTCTTTACCAAGGCATCACAGGGTTTTCCTAAGAGCAAGATATGACACCTTACCATCAGCGGTTTTATCTGGAAGGTTTCAGAAAACCCCTCTGGCCAGTGGGTTATGCCCCTGCGCTCAGGTGAGGTCAAATCTGGCCACCATGTGCTGCTCTTTTGCCCTTTTTATAATGATAGCCTGTGCAGTCTCCCTTGCTATTTCTTACTTTATCTATTTCTATTTCTTACTTTTTTTTACCTTACTTTCTCCCTTGCTATTACGCTTTCCCGGTCAGACCGCTGAATTTTACACCACACTCCTTCTTGCAGATAAGAAACCTTCTACCACCTACAAGGTTGCCAAATTTGTGCAGCTGCTGTTAAGATCTGTCAACAGCTAACCTCCAGCCCTTCTTTTTAGATGTTGTTACATGAGGCTTCTATGTTGGTGTATTATCTATGATTTACTTCTTATCTGAATGTAGTATCTGAGTGCATATATAACTGATCACTGATCATAATAAAGCTATTCATTCATGTATTAATTCACCTTACATGTTTTCTATACAACATTTATGCTGCAGCCCTGACCCAACATGTTATCCTCATCATAGATATAAGAGTGGCTTTTGTTTTGGATTGGGTAGCTGTACTTGCAATCAATTTGAAAAAGAAATCGGGGAGATATTTGAAAATTCTAGAAATTCTAGACACAGAAAATTCAGGATTCCATTTTTAAAAATATAAACAAAAAGAAAGATGGTGAAAGGATACGATGTTGCTGCAGCAGGAGAGGACAACCTTGCTGGTGTTTGGCACATATTTCTTTTTAAATGCCTGCATATGTATTTTAAAATGCCTTGTAGTGAAATGGGGATGTGGACTTCTGAATGTTTTTCTTTTAGCAATAAAACAAAACATCCGAAATATTTACATGATGGCGCCAGTGTGGGGAAGGGTCAAGTTGTTTCTCTTAGTGATGCCACATGTACAATCTAATAAGTGTCTGACATTTACACAACTTCGGTACAGCACTAGCTACTCCAACCAACATACCTGGGCAGAGAAATAACATTTTCCTAGTGAGAATATACTGCCATTTGAACACTGGCAGAATGTGATTTCCCCTACAAGAGACATGCCAGTTTCAGGAAAGATGCCTGGCTGTTACACAACACTGAACAATTGTGCAATCATTCAGTGAGGGAAGCAGGATCAACTGGAAATGTGTTTCTAGTTGACTAAATGATTTGTTTTGCAGAGGTTAAAATATGTTCTTGCCTTCGTGAAAATCAGAGCCTATTTTGATAACCATGGCAACTGTGGGAAAAAGTAAGATGTGTTGACCTTCCTCAGGCTGACCCAGTTGTATACATGCCACCTGCTGCTGCTTGTTTGCCATGTACAAAGCTGAGCCCAGATCAGATTTTGGATTTCAGTTGCAGCCACAGCTTTTTGAAAACTTGCAATGAAATGCCAAAGCCCAATTCAGGCTCAGATAAGTATGTGGCAGTTGGCAGTGACTGCTGTAATCATTAGTGACTTAGTCCATGACTGTATGGGAGGAAGTCTGTGTAGACTGAAACTTACCTATGATTTCCACAGACTAAAAATGGTAATGAGCATGGGCTCTCATTATGACACTGTTTGGAACATCTGTGTTAGAGGCTTATTTCTAGATCTATCCTTACTAAGGCAGAAATACATTGATTTGACAGTTTGAAAGTGTGCCGTTATGGAGGTGAGGCAAAACTGCTTTTGATCTAGCAATGTGAGTGTGAGTCTAATTCACACTGTGAGATATTGTGAGGACTGAGAGTCTATCTTGCACAAGTAAGCGGCGGCATGGCCATAATTGGAGAAGGGGGGGGGGAAATGTCCCTGGACCACCAGGGTCTAGGGGCCACCATGGCACCCCCTCACCCTCCTCCCACATCCCGCCAGCACAAGGCATGGCCCCTTGCCTGCTCCCATCTGGTGCTTCTTTCACTGGCTGGCTGCTTTCTTTCTCTCCCTCACTCTAAGCAAGGGAGAGAAAGAAAGAACTCAGCTGGCAAATGAAGAGCCAGCTGGGAGTGGGTGAGGGGTTGTGTCCCCCCACTTCCTGGTGTTGGCCACATCCCCTGTGTTGGCATGCATCTGGCATCAGCAGAGGGGGTGTGGCCAATATGGGGTGGAGGCAGAAGCAGCCTGTGCCTGGACCACTGGCAAGCCTCCTATACTAGTGCAAGTAAGCATCTCATTTTATTTCTTCAATATCAAGTATGGTTTGCTTTACTCTTCAAGAATCTTACACTACCAGAATGTATAATACAAAGCTAAGTACTAAAATACTAATGTTTGTTGGTATGCTTTCCATTATGGATGTGCAGAATGGTTCATGGTTGGAATGTTCTAACTGCGAACCGGGTCTGTTGGACTGTTTCAAATGAAGGGCTTGTTCCAAGCTTGGAACAAAATGACCCTGTTGCAACTTGGAACACTTGAAATGTTCCAAGTGTCATTTTGGATTCCAAAATGGTGCTCTTCAGGCCTCTGTACATGCATGGCAGTCATTTGTGTGGTCAGCACCACCACACAAATGGCTGGTGCAAGTGTGCAGAGGCCAGAATAGTGCCACTTTGGAGTCCAAAATGGTGCTCAGAACATTCCAAGTCATAACGGAACAACTGGCTCAACTGGCTCTTCCAAAGGAACATCCAGGAGATGTTGCATTCCATTCCAAGCTCAGAACAGAACACAAAATCTGTTTTGTGCACAATGCACATCCCTACTTTCCATACTAGTGGCAGTTGGTCTGAAAACCATGCAAAATAGGTCTTCTGTTAAGAAGGAATACAACATTACTATTGTCCTTAATCCAGGGCCCCATTATGCAATTGCTACTCTATAGGCACAGGGGCATTTCTATTCAATAACAGGGGAAAAAAATAACCTCCACAATTCATATTATAAAAGCAATTCTCATGAGCAGCCTATTAGGCGGCTCATGTGGAGCGCCAGGATTGCTCCCGATCCTGGCTCTCATGCCCCACCCTACTTTTTGCCCCGGCCTTTAGCCAGGTTAACCCTGGCACGCAGACTGAGCATACACCAAGCCATTTGGCAAGAGCGCCCGGCCAAAGGAAGATCCCTCAATGCACCACACTCCTGGCACATTGCATTGAGGGATGCCAGAGGACATCCTCCTCTAGTTCCCTGCTCTGCCGCTTACTGCGGCACCACTCGTGTTCTGCGGTGAATGGCAGAGCAAACTGGGAAGGGAGCCTGCCTCCCTGCTAACCCTCCACTGCTACAGCTTATTTGGTTGTGTGCACAACCTCATATTGTCTTACTTGTTCAAGTAGGTTGCGTAGAAGTTCTTGCTAGAGCTTGCCAAAATGGGAAGGAGTAGAGAGGCGTGACTTGCAAACATGTTTGCCTCCCATGGGAACAACCTCCCACTTCAGCTATAGTTTACACCCTTTTGTCAAAAGGTGCAAAGTTATTTGCAAAAGTACAAACATGTTTATGAGGAATGTGTCCCCATAGTTCAGGCATCCAGGCCAATACTTACTCGCTCCAATCCAGTTCTACACAGTTGACTAGTTGTGGCAGAATGTAGAAAGAGATGTGCATTCTATTCCATTCAACTGGAAAAGGTGCAGAAGAGGGCAACCAAGATGATCAAGGGCCTAGAGCACCTTCCTTATGAGGCTGGGCTACAACACCTGGGGCTATTTAGTTTAGAAAAAAGACGACTGCGGGGAGACAAAATCATGCATGATGTGGAGAAAGTGGATAGAGAGAAATTCTTCTCCCTCTCCCATAACTCTAGAACCTGGGGTCATCCCATGAAATTGATTGCCAGGAAATCTAGGACCAGCAAACGGAAGTACTTTTTCACACAACGCATAATCAACTTGTGGAATACTCTGCCACGAGATGTGGTGACAGCCAACAACCTGGATGGCTTTAAGAGGGGTTTGGATAACTTCATGGAGGAGAGGTCTATTGATGGCTACTAGTCAGAGGGCTCTAGGCCACTTCCAGCCTCGGGTGCCTCTGGGTACCAGTTGCAGGGGAGTAACAGCAGGAGAGAGGGCATGCCCTCAACTCCTGCCTGTGGCTTCCAGTGGCATCTGGTGGGCCACTGTGTGAAACGGGTTGCTGGACTAGATGGGCCTTGGGCCTGATCCAGCAGGGCTGTTCTTATGTTCTATTAAAGCAATATGGAGCAGTAAAGGACATCCACATCTGGTGTCACCCAAATACACCAAATTATTTTCCTAAGGATGCATATTCAGATGCACATTCCCATCCACATTCTTCCTCAATAAGTCATGCATAGCTATGCACAACTACAGCTGGATCACGGCAAACGTCTTTCAGTGCAGTGCTAACAGGCAATGAATATTGCTTGGGAAATAACAACCACGCACCCCCCCCCCCCATGCAACTGCTTCAGAGTGATGGCAATGAGAGGGCTTTGCTTGCTCTTAGTCATGTCATCACAGACACAAATATGATTGGTGTGGTGTTATCATGTTCACTATGTGATTTTGGATTGGCTGGGATCATCAAGCCAAGAAATCCTGTGAAGAAAAATAAGATTTCTAATGCAACTTTCTGATAAAAATCAAACCTCATAAAATTAGGATTAGCACTATTTCTTACACAGCTAGGAAACTAGTGCGTGTGAATGACCCCCACCCCCACCCCGGCAACACACACACTTCAATTATAAACCAGCTATAAACTTGGTGCGATTCAGGAGAAAGTCTATTCAGCCTGTTCCACTGTGCTACTAAACACTGGGTCCCTTTCCTCTGCGTACTTTGGGAAGGGGGTGTTTTGTGGATCAACTAGTTGGACTGGTTTTTCTTTGAAGTGAGACATGGGAAGCTGGAGAGTGTTGGACAGGAATGAATCCCTCTCACCCACACCCTTTTTCATTTGTTTAATGTTATCCAGTTGCTCTTCAAGGAGGCTAGGAGGGAATTTTTTTTTGACCCCTCCTATGACTGACCACTATGTGGAGGTGTTTCTACCCTCCTTGGGGTACTTTAGCTTGTTAAATTCTTCATCACAACTGCTTGGGGAAATTTTGCAGGACTAGGTCCCAGAAGGTAGGACTCAGGGGTATTGAGTTTAGCAGGCAATTGTCAAAGAGTCTGAGGAAGGGGGAAACCAGTCTTCAAAGACAAGACAGTGTCAAACTGTGGGTTCAGTAGTTCTGATTGATTATGTGCTTGGGCTACTTAGCTCTTAGATTATTTGACCTTGAGAAAATCTAGGCCAGTGAAGGTGTGGGGGACAATTTGTGGCAGGAAAAGTCCAGCCAGTCTCCCACTGGGTTTGCAGTGAGGACTGGCATGTACCCGAATCCCTGCATGAAATCATGTTGGCTGTTTATTATACATTGCTAGCCTACTTTCCTTAAGGAAAGTAAGCTTATGAGATCACCCAGCTTTCTGTGTGTGTCCATCCCCCTCTATCAATTTCACACTGCCTGGACTGATTTGAACTAAATTTGGTACTGACATAGGGACACCACAATGGCACAGTTTGTGATGATGTCATCTACCCAGAGGTGCACCAAGGTAATTTTGGAGCCTGGTCCTAGAGGCCTTTGGAACCCCTACCCCCATTTTTTTAAACATGTAGGTTCTTGAGGGCACAAACCACAACATCCAGGACAGACTGGAAAGGATTTGGAGGCTCACAGGGGATGTGGAGGCCCTGGACTTCGGCCCTGAAGTCCAGGGGTAAGAGTGCCTCTGCATCCACCCCAATTCAAGCTGATGGATGTGTGAATGTTTGAGGTGCAAGTGTGAATCATCTAAACAATGTGAACCAATTTCACTACAGCTATAGGGACACCTCAGTGGTGTAGTTTGTAATGATGTCATCCACCCCTATTCAAGATAGATAACCTGTAAGTTTGAGGTGCAAGTGGGCTAACTTGTGGACTGCCTAACCAATTTGAACCAGATTTGCTCCAGGTGTAGGGACACATAAGAACACCTCAATAGTGTAGCTTGTGATGATGTCATCCACCCCAGTTCAAGATGGCTGAAGCATGACCATTTGAGGCACACGTGGAACTGATTTGAACTCAATTTGGTACAGTTGTAGGGTCACATAGGGCCACTTGAATGGCATAATTCTTTATAATATCATCCACTCCAATTCAAGATGATGGATGCATGAACATTTGAAGTGCAAATGGGAACTGATTTGGACCAAATTTAGTACAGTTGTCGGGATACATGGGGACACCCCAATGGTGCTGTTTGTGATGATGTCATCCACCCCAATTCAAGGTGGCAGATGCATGAATGTTTGAAGTGGAAGTTGGTAATTATCATAAAGCTTATAGTGAAAGGAAAGTAGGAAAATTAGTTCTAACTAGGAAGTCTTGTTTCAATAATGTTGTGGACATATTCAAATGCATTTTTGGTGACTGTCTCTTTGTTGATTTAACTCTTCGGTGTTACACACACACACACACACCAAAACATGCAGCATTTATTTAGCCTTACAAAGTAAGCTGGAACAACTTGCTAGACACTACATAAAAGCAGATCTGATAACCATCACCTGTCCCCTGCTATCTGCGCATCCTCACCTCACCACAACTCAAAATCAAGCTATTCTTTTTGTAAATAAACAGACCTGTTATTTCCTAGGCGGACAAAAAGATATGCATAAAAGAAAGAAAAAATACACCCATATCCTTTGCCAAGAAGTCCAGTGAAAATATGCTCTTGAATGTATGTAGACATATTAAAATGTTAATCTTTTTAAAGAAAGGTGCCAATGAAATGTTGATTTGGCATTGAGAGCTCTACTGAATGAAAAATGAAGATAATTCTTTTTCCCACAGACTTCATACATGCAAGTCAAGCTTCCAGGGTGAACCCAAGAGATTGGAGGATTAAAAACATTCCAAAAAGCATAAGAGTGGCTCGGGTAAGAATTCAAAGGCCAAATGCTGGCACCAATGTTTTGCTTTGGTTCATTAAGGCTTAGATATGAAAATCCATTTTAGGAAGTAAAGGGGTGCCCTCAGTAAATACCTAATTAGCTCATATATTATAATCAAGCCTTCAAAAAACAGAAGGAAATTTTGCAAGACAATCAGCGATGTGATTTTTAACTGCTGAAGCAACTATACTCAACAATCTCCCCAAAATGGCCAGTCCTGAACAAATCTGCAACACAGCTTGACTTTCAAAGAAAAATTAATTTATTAAATAGGCAGACTGGCAGGTCTCCAAGGTGCTATGGCTGAGGGGTATGTCGGTTTAGGATTCTAAACACTTTATAGCCCTAAAGGTGGGATGCAAATGTGAATAATACTAATTAGTATTTTTCAAAAATCTTTTCCCCTCAGATAAGAAAAAGACATACCGTAGGCTTGCATCCAGAGATCTTTTTCCATGTGTAGAAGGACTTCTACTCACACAAAGGGGTGGTCTCCGATTTCTAAGGATTTCACCCCACCAGATATGTCACACTGTGTCATGTCCCACAGTGGATACTCCTCTAATACTAAGGAAGGGCCTTTTGATTGCACCTTGAGTTGCAGTGTGAACAAAGAGGTAAATACCTGTTCCCTGAGGAAAACTGTGTTCACAGCAGAGGAATGGCAAGGTTGAAGTGGGCCCTGGGACACGAAGTGAGGAGGGGCCCTTCGCTCCCAGCCTTCTTTTCCTCCCCCACCCAATGTCTTTGGTGCAGAAGAACTCTATGGACATAGCAAAAAACAAAACATTCTTGGCATGCCTTTTCTCTAGCGCCTATGGAAATAATATGTCACTCTAATCAGGAGCCAGTAGCTTGCCAAAGAGTCAGGGAGGTGGGAGGGGAGAATGAAGGGCAGGATGTTTTGCAGTCAGTGAGCCCCTTCCCTCATTAAGGCCCAGGGACATTTGTCCCCCTTTATTCAACTGGAACTATGCCCTTGGTTCAAAGTCCTCTTGATCCAAGTCATTAAATATTGTTGAATGACTTAAGAGTTGTGATATCTCACTTCTATTAATAAACAGACATCAGGAAATGTTCAGCTTAACATTCCAATTCCTCTTTCTCAGGTCTTGAAAGCTATCAGGTTTTGCCCAACTTCCTTCATGCTGCACTTTCATATCATTATTATTCACACTTTGTAGATGTAAATACATTTTCAGGGAGAGGGAAACCACTACTTGTTTGAACAAAGTTCTATTTTTTAAGATTCAAAACATGAACAGTGTAAATGTTCATGGCTGTGGCCAGGAGTGCTTTTTATCAGCTTCGGCTGATACACCAGATACATCCATTTCTGGAGACAAATGACCTTAAAACGGTGGTACATATGCTGGTAACCTCTAGGCTTGACTACTATAATGCATTCTACATGGGGCTGCCTTTGAATGTAGTTCGGAAACTACAATTGGTACAGAATGTGACAGCCAGATTGGTCTCTTGGTTTACTCTAAGGGACCATGTAACACTGATTCTAAAAGACCTGCACTGGCTGGCAATATGTTTCCAAACGAAATACAAAGTGCAGGTTATTACCTATAAAGCCCTTAATGGCTTAGGTCCAGGGTACTTAAGAGAGTGCCTTCTCTGCTGTGAACCCTGTTGCCTATTAAGATAATCTGGAGAGGTCCAGTTACAGTTGCTACCAACTTGTTTGGTGGGAACTCAGGACCAGGCCTTCTCTGTGGCTGCCCCAGGGCTTTGGAATGCACTCCCTACTGAAATAAGAGCATCTCCTTCTCTGTGCTTTTAGGAGGAACCTGAAGATCTACCTGTTTTCCCAGGCTTTTAACTGAAATTTAAATTTTAATGTGTTTTTATCTATTGTTATTTTTATCTGTTTTTATGAATTTTAAATGTTTTATTTTTATATAGAATGTTTTAATCTGTACACCACCTAGAGATTTCTATATTAGGCGATATAGAAATTCAAGAAAGAAAGAAAGAAAGAAAGAAAGAATATTTAGAAAACAGGTAAACTCTAGAGATTCGCCTGGTATCTCAGTGCCCATTCTTTCTTTAGGTCTGCTCAGATTACACTGCCCATCCCATAGATCAATATGGACTATATCATCCCTCTCCTACCCACTTAGCATGCTGGTCCTACCTCCACCAGCCATGCAGGATGAACTGTCCAAATGTTCCTGGGAATCAGCTACATGATTCTGACCCATACATGTATGCCTGCTTGGAGTGATCTATCCTAGCCTCAACAACAAAGGCAGGAAGGGGAGGCATGGTCTAAGTCCCTTCCATATGATGGGCTAGATTAGGCACTGGTTATTGTCTAAGTTGGATCTTCTGTCTTCCTTTTTATTTTATTTCCTCCCCCTCTTTCTTTCTCCTTTTCCCCAATTCTCATTTTTGAGGGAGGATGAAGGGAAGTATAATTCTGAGAATAAACTTTGTTACAGAGTTTGCTAGTTGGCATAGGGGAGGGGAGGAATATGGGGACTAATTTTGACAGTCATTTTATACATTGCAAATATCTGTATCCAGTGTGTCGTGTCTTTGTGAAAACAATAAAAAGGCTATTAATAAGAAAAGGTATCAAAGAAAAAGTAATATCAGGTCTCCACAAAACAACCAGATTTCCCCCTCCCCCCACACCTGGGAATATCAGTAATCCTGTAAATCCATTAATAACTTGGAACATGGTTGCAGTTATTAAACTCAAACTTGGGGAAAAAACTTTTCTTAATAATAGTGGGTTATAAAAAAAAGACCATAGAAAATTCAATAAGCTATTTTGTTTGACAGCAGGCTTTTTAGTTCAAAGACATGCCCCAAAGCAATTTTTTAAAGAGAGACGGCACTCTGATGGTACTTTGTTAATACTTCAGCAAGGTACTTCTGACCATGATGTTTCTCTTAGACCTAGATATTTTAGAGCTTGCTGTGAAATAGCTGCACCTGAGACTACAACAATTATTCACATCACATGGATATTTTTTAATTAATTCTTTTTTCCCCCAAATTCAATTTTTATTAATTTTAACACTAGTAATATTATCATTCATTGCAAATACACACAAAAAGGTGGACTTCCCGAACACATCTCTTCGTGAATCATCAACTATAAAATTTACCCTAGCTATAATAATAATAATTCAAAACATAAATTCAAACCCTTACAAACATAGCTAATCTACCCAACCTGCAGGTTTTTTTTTACTAAATTTCAAACCCTGCTGTAAAGTCCATAGTAGGAAAGTAATTCTTTAGATACAACAAGAATGGTTTCCCATCTTCTATATTTTTTAATTAATTCAGAGTAAACTAATCACCAATATGGATAAGCGTTATAAAAAGTTTTACAAAAAGGATAATAAAAATAGATTACTGGTGAAACAGCATCATTGGTGCTTTAATAAAAATGTGAGTTAGCAATAAATCATTCTGAAAACTAGTCTTGTATAAAACCATATATGACAGATTGGATTGTGTACCTTAAAAGTTATCATGTTTCTCAATTACTGTGTTGGTCAGTGAAGAAAGGTGAAGGCAGCACTTTTCAGACATGCACAAGTCCAGCATCTTTCCACAATCTTCCTGCACTCACAATTTACTCTTTATCATTTCAATAAATAAACACATCTGTCCCCAATATCCAACTTGCTCTATCAGCACAATTTGCAGGTTGTGCAGGCTTGCTTCTGCAGTGTTTCAACATGTGAAAGATAGTCAGGCCAGATATATTTCCTTCCCTCTGCTCTGAGCATACCCAGTAAAGCAGTGAAGGCAGAGAGTCAATGAGTAGGGGTGTGCACGGACCGGCTGGGGAAGTTTGATCAGAATTCAAATCGAACTGCAGGTATGCAAGTCTGTTCAGTCGACTGGCTGGGCTGGTTAGCTCGACAAACCAGTTTGAAATGGTTTGAAGTGGTTTGCAATCGAAGAGGCCCAGTTCACAGAAGTCCAGTTTGATTGTGAACTGGCTCTGCACATCTCTATCACTGAGCTTGTCAATCAGTGTGTGGCATTGGGAGGGCTCTCACTTCCCTTCTCCTGTCTAGCTAGATGGCAATGGGTGGGATCATGGCCACAGGCCTGGCTAGCTAGGCTAAGGTGGTGAGGTAGAGGAAAGGAAACAGTGGGTGTTGCCTCTTCATCGTTAAGCATTTCCACTGAAAACAGCAGCTACAATCAGGAATTAACACTTGAAGTTGTGAGTGTTCCCTTCTTTTCCTTTGAAGTTGTACTTTTGAATGTTCCTTTGTTTTCCAATCTTTGGATCATATACAGTGGTCCCTCGACTTACGAACTACTTGACATAAGTATTTTTCGAGTTACAAACGGCAGTTTTAGATCCGGTTTTAGATGTGGTTTTTTCGACTTACAAATTTTTAGATGGGGTTTCCTCGACTTACGAATTTTACATGTGGTTTCCTTGACTTGCCTGCCTGTTTACTGCCTGTTTATTCTTGAAAAGAAATGTTCCGGTGCAGTTTGCAAGCCTTACTGGGGGTCTGGGTCTTTTTTCTAGGCTCCGGAACGCATTAATCCGTTCCCAATGCATTCCTATGGGAAACCACTTTTTGACTTACGAACTTTTCGACTTACAAATGTGCATTCGGAACGGATTAATTTCGTAAGTAGAGGGACCACTGTATATAGATATAGATATAGACACAGATATATACACACACACACACACACACACACACACACACACACACACACCTCTCTCTCTCTCTCTCTCTCTCAATAGGGGGCTGGAGGTGGGGGTGGGCTGGATATGATGTTAAATCAAGAGAAGATGGATGTGCTCTTGGTCAGTAGGATAAGCCAATTGGGATAAGGTGATTAAACCAGCTATGACCGGGGTTGTACTCCCCTTGGAAGAGCAAGTGAGCAGCTTGTGGGTGTTGCTGGACTTGGCTCTTCTTTTAGATGCTCAGGTGGAGGCACTGGCCAGGGGTGCCTTTGTGTCTCTTTCTTGAGAAGGCAGATCTGGCCATGGTTACCCCAGTCTTAGTCACATCACAGCTGAATTACTGCAATTCACTTCATGTAGGGTTGCCCTTGAAGAATATTCAGAAATTTCAGTTAGTGTAGAATGAAGCAGCCAGGGTTCTCTGGAACTGCTCACTCAGAACATATTACATCTATTTTGAAAGAGCTGGACTGGCTGCCAATTTGTTTCTGGAACCAATTGAAGGTGCTGGTTATTATTACCTTCAAAGCCCTTAACAGTTTGGGCCCTGGATACCAACCTGAAGGCATTTGAGGTTTTGAAGATGTGGGAAAGTTGTAGGCTTGTTTTTAAAAAGTTACAATAGCAGCCACAGGGGTCTTGATCAGAATTGGGTCTGTGATGCATAGGTATTGTGCACCGACAGGGCAGCAGCCCTTTTATAAGCCCAGAAAAATGGCTAACCTGGGCAGATGGTCCTCAGGAACTGCTGACTCACTCGCCCTGGCCCCAATGCCACACAGACTCACCCACAGGGCAGCAGCCACTGCCCCACACATTAGGGGGCACACAGGCTGGCAGGGTGACAACAAAGGATGACAGCAACACAGGCTCTCAACACTGGGCAGCAGCCATCTCTGGGAAGCAGATGTTAAGGTGTCTTCCGCCTGCAAGGCTTGCAGTCATGTTAGGAATCCAAGTGTCTTCCTTCAAAATAAGATTTTTATTGCAAGATAATTCAATTTTGGAATGAAAGTTATGCAGCTTTGTTTTGTGGGTTAGTTATCAAAAGGCCGCATTATATCCAAAGCAAGTTTTGCCCAGGGACCATTGGGATTCTCTACTGGAGTCAAGTGGGTGGTAAAAGTATTCTGCAACTTGTCAGATACAGCACAAACCACAGTGTCTGATTACATTTTCAATGTGTTTGTCCATACCTGGCCACCATTCCCCCCCCCACTCTGATTCACCTTTAGTCAAGCTCATTCCCAGGTAAACCATTGTGGGCAATTTGGATCATTTTTGCTTGTAAGGAGGTTGGCACCACCAAACGATCACTCCTCAGCACCATATCATTGTGAAGAGACAGCTCACCCACCCGTTGCATGTATGGTTGAAGATATTCAGGTACCTTGTTTTGGCATGGCCATCCATTAGTTACGTAAGGTTTAAGTTCAGTAAGCACTTGATCAGCACTGAGAACCACTTTCTATTCAGAAGACATGATTACTCCATGACATGAGTGGATGAAGCTATTTGCACAATTACTACTACTTAGTCCTTGCTTTCTGGGATCTCCTCTTGACCTGGAAGTGCAAGTCAAGATAAACAATCTACAGTAGTATTTTGAAGACCTGGAGGATATTCCACCTGGAAATCAAAATCCCTATGTCTAGTGATTCCCATTTGGCTAATCCTGGTGTTGCTCAAATTGATCCCTGAGTAGTAAATAAAGCAGATGGTGTTTATGACATGACTGTTAAGTTAATTTTCTGTCCCACAAGTAAGTTCTGAAGTGCCTCACTGCCCAGAAACATGCTGGAGCTTCTTTTTCATTGACAGAATACATCTTCTCTGAAGCAGTAAGCACTCTGGAAGGAAAGGCAACTGTAACTTACCATCTCCTTTTTGCCGAGTCAAGCATCAGTGGTTACAATAGTATACCTGTTGGTGTCAAAAGAAGTGAGAGCAGGGCCTTCAGCAATGGCCGATTTGATAGTCTGGAAACTAGCTTTGCAGGATGCATCCCTGTTAAATGCTACATTATTTTAAAAAAGAAGATGCAATGGAGCAAATTTTGAGGCAAATTGTCGAAAAAATTTAGAGAAATACTCAGAGTCCTAAAAATGATTGAAGTGAATCCTTGTTGTGTGGCTCTGGTGCTTCCTGAATAGCTTTCACCAAGTCTGTTTTGGGATGTATGCCACTCAGATATTGTGTCCTAAGTATGTCACCAAGTATGTGCAAAACTGACATTTCTCTAAAGAGATAGCAAGTCTGTGTTGTTGTTTTCTTCAGACGTCTGTCAGTTTATCATCATGCTCCTCAATGGTTTTGCTATACACTAAAATGTCACCCTGAAAGTAAGTGATGCCATCCACAGTCCAAAAAATTGTACGCACCATTCTTTGAAATTCTGTAGCTACAGAGGCTAATCCAAAGGGCAGCCTTTTGAACTGAAAAAGACCCTCTGGGGTAATGAAGGCTGTGTATTTATGATAACTTTTGAGCAGAGGAATTTGGTGATAGGCCGAAGACAAGTCCAAAGTTGTGAACATGGAGGTTTCTTTCAGAGTAAGTAGCATTTCATTGATATTGGGTAATGGATGACAATCCACTACTACTTTAGAGTTCACATCTCCTAAATCTATGCATATTCAAAGTGTACCATCTGATTTTCATACAAGAACTATGGGAGAGACCCATTCTGATGAATCAACAGGCTCTATGACATCAGCATGCTGTAGTCTTGAAAGATCCTCTTTAAGTGATTGGTGCAATGCTATGGGTACATTCTCACTTTGTGTTGTACAGGTATTGCATTTGCTTTCTTCTGAAAATTAAGTTTGTCTGAGAAGTCAGCAATCATATCAGCATATGGATGCTGTCATACAGGTTCCCTGCTATTTGGGTCCAACATGATCCGTAGATCTTTCTGATGTTTCCAGCTCAATATTGTGACAAATACATTTTCCCTTCTGCAGTACATCCTTCATATTCCTGGGCAGCAGTGAAGTATCCATTTATGGCAATAGGAGAACCTCCATATCTTCATGGGTGGTGTCTGAATGCTGCGGGTCAGATGTGATGCAGTAAGGAGTTTCTTGTAAAGCATATGCAAAATTCTGGACCAGAATCGGTCATCATCCTCACTTCATGGCCGTTAGTTTTAACTTGACAATGTCGAGAAAGCAGGCTCTGAGTATGCCACACTTAAAATGCTGTCAGAAAGTGGTTCATCTGCTTCATATCATGTAGTGAATCTGTAATGGAGTGGACTGCAGACTTGCAAACCTGAGCAAAGTGTCCCCTTTTTTGCACCTGTTGCAAGTGACCTTCCCTGCTGATAGTGAGCAAAATCAGCTTTGTGGGCAAAGTCTCCACATCAGTAGCAGTGGTAGCTCTTCCTTTCTTGTGCTGCCACTTTATGGGGCATTGCCATATGAGAAGTTTGGGATTGGAAGGATTCAGGCTGAACAGCCTGGATTTCAGGAACCTAGTTTTGGGGTATCAAAGAGAGTGATTTGGCATAGTGAAGAGCATTTTCTACCCTCCTAGCCATCTCTGTAACTTTATCCAAGGTAAGTTTCCACTCCAGTAGCAGTTTTTCATGCAGTTTGGAGCAGTTTGTTTTCATAACTATCAGATCCCATCAGTAAAGTTGGCAAACTCACAGGTTACACTTAAGGCACATAATGCTTGCTGTGACATATTGATCAACAGACTCAACCAGGAAGTTGGAATCTAGAATAGAACTTGTAATGTTCAGCAATCCCATTCAAAGTAGGGTTGAAATAATCATCTAAGGCTTGAAGAGAAGCTTCAACAAGGTTGTCATCTCCTTCCAAGTTGGTTGGAAAAGGCAAACGAGTATATATTTTTTTGGCCTTCAGGGCCCAGCCAATGAAGCAATATAGCCTTCTGCTTTGCTGGAGTAAAATCAGGATTCTGTATAGTGAGGAGATAATTGCAGAAATTGGACCTCCATTGTTTCTAGGGAAGAGCAAGTTCTCCTGAGGCAGACAAGAAAAGGCGCAGTGGTGGGATCTAAGCCATGCTGCAGTGAGCATCCAGTGAACCAGAGAGTCAGGATTGATAACGAAAAAGTATATTCAGGACTGTGCAGGTGACAAAGCAGGAGAAAGCAGCAGCAGTAGAAAAGCGGTTCAGGAATGGAGGCCCAGTAATGTAGTCAAATGAAGACACAGGAACCTTCACAAGCTTTGCAGGCTCACACACATAGCTGGTTCAAAATCCAGTTACCAAATGTTTTATAGCTGCTTCCCTCAAACACAAAGCAATGTTATCTTTGTTTTACTAAGGTTTATTCAGTAACAACTCCATTTTTCTCCTTTTGCTTTTCCTCCCTTTTCTTTTTGACTTCACCCCCCACACTCTCTACAGCAGGGTTTCTCAAAGTGTGGGTCCCCAGATGTAATTGGACTTCAACTCCCATAATTCCCAACCAAAGGCCACTGGGGCTGGGGATTATGGGAGTTGAAGTCCAATAACATCTGGGGACCCACACGTTGAGAAACCCTGCTCTACAGGATCCCTCTCCACAGAGACAAATTTCTAATTAACTAAACATGAAAGCTTGCTAGATAGGATACAACAAGCAGATGGGGCAGTCAACAAAAAAACTAGCACAATGTCTCCCTTGACAACTTGTGGAAGTTGTCATCTGGATGCTATATGTTTATTTCAGGGACACCAGTTTTTGAAATGTTTTTAATAATTAAAAGTATCAATGAAAGTTTATAGTGCTAACTCAAGCATCCTTATTTCAAAATCCTCAAGAGCAGAACCCAGGTTTACAAAATAGGGGATGATGATGAAGAACTGAGGGAAACTACTTCTCTCTATGAATAATGTGGGTCAGAACCTGAGATTTTAGTAGGGTTGGCTATATATTATTTGGTATGATTATAACAAAAGTTATATGTATAGTCTTTAGTGCATATATCAATCAGTTGTTCTCAGAATGTTTTTTAGCTGGATAGACATTAACATTTGTTGTCTTAGAGAGGAAAAAGCTAAGAAGAACATAGAAAGAACATATAAGAAAGCCTGTTATGGATGAGGTCACTGTTGCAGTAAGAAATAATTCCAGTGAATACTTCAATAAGGCAAATTTATACTTTTTACAACTGAGAGCGACCTTAAGAGTTGAAACTGCCTTTGGGCATTTGCTGCTTTTTCTGAGATCAGCACACAATATTATGTTCTAAAATATATTTCAGTTCTCACCTTCAATTATTGCTTCACCTTCAATTATTATTATTATTGCTTATTGCTTCACCTTCAAATACCAATGGAATAATTTAATAAATGAATAATATAATAATTGAATCAAATTAATCTTCAGAGGAAAACATGAAACGTTTGGTTTTTACATCATTTGGTTTCTCACTCCTTTATTATATCTAGAGATACTCCATAAAATCAAGAAAAAGTCTGATGGGATCTAGACTTCAGAATCCAATGCCAGAATAGCTAGTAATGGACTCCAGAAGCATCCCTAATGCCATATGTGTGTACTTAATTTGCCATATACTACTTGCTAATTCAGAGAAGTATACTAGATGCTGGACCCTAAAATAAACTTCTACTGAAATACAGGCAGTTGCCTATAAGTGAGAGTATTGGTTCATCTATCTTAGTTATTAATTAATTATTTTATTTATTTATTTAAAATATTTATACTGCTCGGGGCAGCTCACAACAATAAAATAGATACATATCTTAGCATTGTTTCTTTAGTGGCTCTCCAGGTTTCAGACAGGGACCTTTCCCAGCCCTACACAGAAATGTTGAATATGGGACCTTCTCCATGTTCTCAGTTGTGGGCTAAGATTTTATCAGATCAAGAATATATCAATTATCTAAATTTATCACACTAAAATTTCCCTGATATTGCCCATAACATCAGTGCTATCCTGCTTCATAACTATTTTGGTTATGTGCCAGAAAAATGATCCTGAGAGTTCAACAAAAGCCATTTTGGTGATGTGTGCATGACATATAGCTTTAAGTGAACACTACTCCTCAAAGTCATTTAATTTTCCAGGAAACTGGAGGCAGAAAGTAAGCTGAGCTCCATGTACTGAAAACCTACAATCTTATAAACACAGTCTCTCTAATCTGTCACAGAAGTCTTGAGAACAGTAGATGCTGGTGCTGCGAATACTGTCAAGATCAAGCTTCATATATAAATATATGGATTTTGTTTTTACCTTTTTCAGCGTTTGAACTTTCTTCCAAAAGGAACATCCTTAAATCCTGGCAGATAAAATAGAACTGCTTACCGTCTGATCTCAGAGATTCAGACTCTGATCAGTCATAAATTTAGTGGGAGACAGACACCATTTCACCATAAGCCTTCACAAATGGGCTGTGAAATTGACTTACACTGGATAAAAACCAGGTGCAATAACTGTGTTGAGCCCTTCTACAGTTAGGAGAATAAAAGATCAACATTTGAAGATCAGAGTGCAGATATATGTCATGCACACATCATCAACAAGAGCCTCCATGGAGAAAGCATCTGAGAGTGCGACAAAAATGAAGTGTTCTAGTTCAGTTGTTGCTGGTAATTATCTACACCAAGTGAGAAACAGATATATGTAGAATGTTAAGAATAATGCTACATTATACATTCCTAAGATTTCAGGGTCAGTCGGTTACACCTACACTATGAGATCTTTCAGAAACCAACTTGAACTGAGACAGCCATTCCAAAGCAAACTTTTAAATGCAATTACACAGCTGCCAAATATTGATGCCTTAATTTCATACTGACTACATGAGGCCAATATTGGTAATTTAGTGGAAACAATTGAAACAGATTTTTCCTAAGTGGGGAAAAAGCCCAAAAATGTCTCTGTGAAGTAGATAAGGATGTTGTCCTCACATGCAGCCAAGACTGGGCTAAGGCAGCCAAGCCCACTCTTGGCTGCTCATAAGAACCACCGGGATTGCAGCTGATCCCAGTGGTGCTCCAATAGCAAACCCACCTGCGGAGCCAGACTCCTAAACAAGGTCAAGGGAGCGAGGGCTCCCCTAGCTCCATTTTATGGATCGTGTGCAGTGCTGGCTGCTTTTAGCTGATGCTGCAGCAGTGACTGGTGCCCATCTGTGGCTGCTGGGATACCCACAATGCACCATGCACTTGTGCAGTGCATCATGGGATTTATGAGGTCTGGGACATAGGGTCCCAGCCCCCGAACCTCCGCGATGCCTGGGCCAGCAGAAGATTGTCTGGGCACACATGGAGAGCATGCCCAGCAACGTCCGATAGATTGTCTGTGGGGAAGGCAAGTTTGAGCAGCCTTCCCTTCCACCCTCCCTCAAGCCCTTCTCACTGATCATGAGAATGGGCTCAAGGAATGTGACACATTTGTAAATGAACTATTGGCTCTATATTGGACATCAATAATATTTTCCAAGAAGATGTTTTTAAACTTCTCAGTTACTCTTCAAGAAATTGCTGCTGTCCAAAGAAACTGAAATAAAGAACAGGGAGCATCATAGCAGCAAATTACTAGGAGGCCACTATTTCTTATAGACAAGTTATTGCTTTTAAGTACTGTGCTTGTGCCAGTGAAGCCCATGATGCTGATTTCTTGAGCCAATGCAATGGATTGGAATATCCATGAATATATTATTTACATTTTACATTTTATATCCCGCTCTTCCTCCAAGGAGCCCAGAGTGGTGTACTAGATACTTAGGTTTCTCCTCACAACAACCCTGTGAAGTAGGTTAGCCTGAGAGAGAAGTGACCGGTCCAGAGTCACCCAGCTAGTTTTATGGCTGAATGGAGATTTGAATTCGGGTCTCCCCGGTCCTAGTCCAGCACTCTAACCACGACACCACGCTGGCTCTTTTACAAACTGCTCAGAACACATGTTTCTATGAGAAAATGAAAAGCTGTCAGTTTGGTACTGAAAACTCACACAAGTCCAAGAACAGGTTTGTGAGGCAAGTTGGGGATTGAAAAGGGTTTGCATAAGATAGGGAAGCTAAGCAGTGAGGCTATTCTCACACGCACAGGAAATGGGGCTAAGGGAGCCGCTGGGAGCCATGTGGCTCCTGGCAGTAAGCATGCTTAATCCCCCCCAAACAAGGTTAGCGGAGCGAGTGCTCCGCCAACCTCATCTCAAAGATAGTGTGCCACCACGCCACAGCTCCGCACCACGGCAACTCATGAGGAGACACCCAACCAGGAGGCTAAAACAAGCTTCTCAACATCAGGGGGCTCCCCAGAATGCCCCGTGCACTCACACAGGGTATTCTGGGACTTCCAGGGGGCCCCAAATCCCCACCGCCCCAACCAGGTCTGTGAAAGACCCAGTAATCGTGTGGGCGGCTGATCTGGTGGGTGGGTGGGAAGACAGGAATTCTAGTGGGGTTTTTAAAAACATTTCTATTCATATTGAAGTGAAGTATATTGAAAGAATGAGGAGTTAAACCAGAGACAGGCAATGAGGTCATTCACGCAATCAAAAACTGTGTTCTAACTAGGTTTGGAAGCTGTGCGTACTCCCAATTTTCAGTTGTGTGGAATCAAGCTTAGAGGAAAAACCTGGGCAGAAGTGATTGTGTGGAAGCAAGGTTTTCCTTCTATCTTGCCTCCATACAACCAAAAATTGGGAGCACACACAGCTCCCAAACTTGGGTTGAACACAGTTTTTAATTTTGTGACTGACTTCAATAAACTGTGGCTGGGGATGATGGGAGTTGTGGTTCAACAACAGCTGGACTACCAAAGGTTGCCTACTCCTGAGTTAAATAGTGGCTTCTAGATGGCTGTCAAAGTGGATGAAGGAAAACCTTACATGCTATGTAGGCAGAAGGCACAAGAATAGTTCTTTACTGTGAGCATCAACAAAATGGGATAAATATACAGGGGAAATTTAGGAAGCTGTAAACTTATGGGCCAGAAAACTCCAACAGGTAACAGGAAGACATAGAGGGAAGAATTTCACATATTATATGTGAAAAACATTTAGTTGCCAAATACTAGTTATTTTAAATGCATTGCATGTTAAACAACAGAGGATTAAGATATTTGAATTGCTAACACCTGAATAATCCAAGTTATATGAAAACTGTATATTTGAAACACTTGAAGCTGATCTTTCAAAAGCGGATCCATCAAAAGCTGCAAAAAGGTGTTTCACTTTTTAAAACAAAAGGCTACACCTTAATGCCTCAGATGTCTTAAATGTAAAATGGCTGGATGGAAAGGGGCAAGATGCTTTGAGCAAAGATGCACCTTTTAAAAGTGGTGATTCTCTTTATTTAGCAGGGGGAGAGCAACTAGCCCTATCCAACCCCAGCACAGCATCCCTCCCGTGGCTGTTGCTGGTGGCTTTCTTATATTTCTTTTTTAGACTGTGGGCCCTTTGGGGACAGGCAGCCATTCAATTAATTAATTAATTTCTTTATGTAAACTGCTTTGGGAACTTTGGTTGAAAAGCAGTATATAAATACTCATCATATTCGTATTCATTCGCAAATATCTTGTTCACAATCCTTCAGCCACTCTTAGTGGAAAATGCATTTGTAAGGATACAGTTAGTTGATGCAGAATTCTTTAAAGAAATAACTCAAGAAAGAGTTTAACAATAACAGACAGTAGCTTTAAGATAAAATTGTCAGGTCTGGGTACTAGACTTTATGGAAGCCCAGACTTAAAAGCTGAGATCAACGATGTATGTTCTCATAATTGTTAGGAAAACTAGCCAATTGTAGCTTAGCACTGAGGGTTCACAAGGTAAGAAATGAGATATGTAGAAATTCAGGTTATGCTGGATACATATACAAATTATAAAATGTAATTGGCGGGCTTTGTAACAATTCATTGCAGAGTTTCCTTCTATATTATTACTTTGGTGAGTTTGGCTTTCTTCCCCATAACATGAAATGTCTTTTGAAATCTCCTAGGTAGGGGTGTGTATGAACCAAATTTTAGATTTTGGTTCAGACTGAATTTGAACCTAACTGCTGGTCCATGAACCGGTTTGGTTGTTTAGTCCCATTCTGGGACTTCCAGGGGGCTATGAAGCCACTTGTTCCTTATTTGCATTGAGGAAAGTGAGGGGGAAAACCCAACCCTATCCTTTTCGCAAGCATCACAAATGCAAGCATACAGATCATTATCTTCCCATAAACTGTCTTTTGATACACTGGAGGGTTTACATAGGTTTGCTATATGAGTTGATAAGTCTCTGTTGCAATGTTGACAATGCAGCAGCACATACTACCCTCCTCAGCACAACATAGGAATGACACCCTTGGTTGTGGTTCTAGACGAATGCAAGCAGCTTTGTTACATCAACAAATGAATAACAAAAGAAACTGTAGGAGAGACAAGCACTTGTGGCAATTCACATGACTATTTTTTTTAAAATAAAAAATAAAGTGTGGAAGGCGTTTTCTGCATGTTTATCATACCCTGCTTACAAAAACAACTACTCAGTTTCTAACTTATCTGAGGTTACATTGCTCATGTGAATAAGCCATTCAGGTGAACAGCTCAATGTGCATGAATTGTCCAGAAGAGTCTTTCCCCCTCCTTTTACATCACAGATATGCATTGAGATTTTGGTACTACCTGGTCCTTCTTCTTCATGAAATATTTGGTATCACTTTAAGCATGCTGTACAAGCAGCCCTCAACCTTTGAAGACCGAGGAACTCATCATCAAACCAAACTTACAATATGGGGCATACTTTATTTTTTAAATTCTATTTTTACCTTTACTCTGTTAAATTCTATCCTCTTCCCCAAACATGTTGCATTAATACAGATATGTTGTGCTAGCAAATGAGGCGAGTCTCACAATCAGTGAGACTCGCTGGAAGGGTGTTTGTGGGGAGAGCGGGCTTAGCCTGCTCTCCCCGCAGATGATCACTATTGCAGCCCTGGGTGGCTGGATCGGCCACCCACACAACTGCCGGCTCTGTCACGGAACCAGCGGGGGCTGCAAGGATGGGGGGCCACATGGCCCCCAGAAGTTCCAGGAAGCCCCGCGAGCACGCGGGGCATGCTGGAGAGACCCCTGATCCCAGGAGGCTGTTGCAGCCTCCTGGTCGGGGGTCTACTTATGTGCTGCCGCAGTGCAGAGCCACGCCATGGCAATACACAATTTAAAATGGGGTTAGTGGAACACTCACTCCACTAACCCCATTTAAGGGGAGGGGTATTTAAATGGGTTGCCTGATTTGGGGAAACCGGGCTCACCTGCGAGCCCGGTGGTTCCCACGATCCGTGGAAAGTGGGCTAAGCTCCCTTAGCCCGCTTTCCACTGATTGTGAGAATATCCTCTATATGTGGCAGAGAATAATGCAAAAAACTATTGATTGGTTTATGTCTTTTCATATACTTGTATACTACCCCAAACACTTGTCTCTGAGCAGTTTACAAAACACATCACACAAATTATGAAAACAATTAAAACGTTAAAAACAATTTAAAAATTAGACCACAATTTTACCATCTAGTAAAAAGCCTGGATGGATAAATGCATCTTAAAGATCTGTTCAAAATGGGAAGTTCTTATTTCGGCAGGTCAGTGGTGGTGGCAACTGTACACGGACCTCTTTGCCTCGTGCTCAGGTAATCTTTGGAGAGAAGGATACTGCCTAGATCACAGGTAGCTAGGAAAAATGGCTTTTCTTTCTCTTTCTCTAGGAACCTTTCACCCCAAACCTCTGTCCCCCTTCCTCAGCACTACAACATGGTAAATATGTAGTGTAGAGGCAACCTAAGCCATTACCAGAGAGTCTGCAAACCCCCTTATAGGAGGACTGTTTTCAGTTAATTTGCTAGGTGCTAAACCTTGCCTTAATCACTCTATTTTCTCATTCTGTACCCCTATTACCCCTCAATAATACAAGGCATGTTTCTATATTCTTTTGTCTCCTTCCAGTGCATCTATACCAAGATCAATTTCCCCTAAAGTTAACATCGCTGTTTATCAGTTTCCATCCATTTGAAGCTAATTTCCCCCACTTTAAGCAAAGCATAGTCATGAAGGGTGGTAATTATCATACTTCAGAGTAAACCTGATAACCTGGGAGGCCCCCAGTGTTCCCTCTAAGGAGTGTGCATGTGCACGTTTATAATAATCTGCCAGGCCTCCTACAACAATTCCCCTGCTAGATAGTATAAACCATGTCAAACAAAGGTCAAGAGAACAGGTGGTAAGCTGCACCATTCCAAGCAGTTTGTCCACATCCTCAGGAGTCACAGACTGAAACTTGATCCAATCTAGTAGTAGCAGAGGAAATGCTGGACACCTCCACATTAGACTCTGCAATAATTGTGGAGTCTAGATTGGCCCAAATATGAGAGATTTTATCCACAAAGACCTAAATGAAAGCATCACAATGGGTAACTGATGGCTCCAAATCCAGATTCAGGGAGAGAGGGGAGTGTGTTAGCTGTCTCAGAACCCTGAACAACTCAACTGGATGTGAGCTTGTGGGTGCAATGTGTGCAGAAAATAACTGCTTCTTTGCTGCATGCACTGTCAGAGCAGAGATCTTCAGATTTGCTCTGTATTGTAATCTGTTAGATTTGCATCAAGACTTTCTCCACTTGCGCTCCAGCCATCTACCTTGCCGGTTCAGCTCCCATAAATTTTCTGTATACCACAGGGCTAATATTAAAGCAGATCGGCTGCTTAGGTGTGATTATGTCTATGTGATTACCCTGGTGAATGCACTATTCCGGCTCTCCACCAGGGCATCAACAGAATCACTGGCAGAGCCAACTCTAAATTATTTTGATGCTTCTTGGAATCCTCTTGGATCCAACAAGCTTCTTCGGTATACCATCCTATTAAGCCCATCACACTTGCGGAGGTGGGATGTGTTTGTAAACCTAACCTTAACTAGGTAGTGTTCCATCCATGACAATTGGGAGATCATAGGGGTCCCCACCCACTATCCTTATTGTGCAAGTGGATCAAGACCACAAGAGATTTTATCTGCTCAGCTATGCCCAGGCTTCTTATGTGTATGCAACTTTGCTCATTCCACTAATGCAACATTAGTCTAGATGTCAGCTGATATATTCTGATACTATTTTAGTTCATTTTCATTTCCCCATTTATTTTGTTTTCTATTTTTTTCAATGAGAGATCCACCCCAGTCTTCTGTTGCTTGAAACATTGTTATCTTCCATCCAAATTACATTAAATGTCCATATGTTCTACTACGTCAAGACTTCAGACTAAATTTCAGACAGATTAGGAAGAGGGTTCCAGTTTCAGGGACAATTAGAAAGGTGCACATACTATAAGACTCCAATTTCTTTCAATGGGAGATCCACCTGTTCTTTTCCTGAGTCTAATGTTCATGTTTTCCATCCTATTGGCATGAACTGTTAAAAACATTCACTCAAATCCCTTCCCAGATCTATACGACAAAGATTCCCTATTATATAGGCAATTAAAATAGGCACACAAGTGCAAACTTTACACTGATTTTAATGGGAGACCGAGCAACTATTTCTCTGAATCAATTGTCTGCTTTCTCTACTCAGGTGGCATGATATTCAGGCATTCTACTACTCATTCAAGGCATTATGACTGTCAAATTTCAGACAAAGGCTTCCCAGTTTATAGACATTATTATCATTATTATTATTAATAATTCAATTTCTATACCGCCCTTCCAAAAATGGCTCAGGGCGGTTTACACAGAGAAATAAGAAACAAATAAGAATATAAAAACTGAAGACAGCTCCCAGATCTACAAAATGGCATAGAGCAGATGGGTGCCAGTGTAGTTCAGTACAGTAGCAGATCTTCTCATTAGCAGCAACTGCTTTTAATCCATCCAATTCTCATCCTCTCTTGTATACAAATTGAATTAAACAGTTTAGCCTGATAACAATCTACAGTATATACAATGTCTCCTGAACACATTGGCCCCAATTAAATTTTGATGTAGATATTTTATTTCTTAGGACATTTTGTCCCTACTTTCCATCTTCAAAATGGAAGCACTCAAGGCAGCTTCTATGACAAAGTCTAATAATAATAAACATGGATAACTAAAAGACAAATCCATAAGACATAGAAGGCAGCAGATAAAATAAACTAAAACTAAAGCTAAGAGAGCTGGCGCTAACTAGTCAGCAAATAAATTAGACATTTGTTTAATAAAGAGAAGTCTTAAAATGACCACAGAACACTGCAGAGTGAAGGACAACACCTCCCAGGGCAGAGACTAAACAAGGAAAATGTAATCTAGGGCAGTCCTGAAAATGGAAAGTTGCCTCTCTTCTTATATGATGATATGCTTACTTTTAGTGAGAAAGGAGAGTATGTTACCACAGAGGAAAAGAGGCACTGTCTCCTTTAATGCTACCCACTAAATTTTCAAGAGTGACCCAGGATATTATGACCTCATCATTTCAAGATGAGGGACCCAGGATATTATTCCAGATGTTTTCCCCCATACATATGCAGTATTTAAGATAAATATCCAACATGATGAAATAAAGGAACAATCATTGGATGGGAAAAAACCCCTATATTTTCACTGAATTAAAAATATGTGATTGTACTACTATGTCATAATGCTGGTTGTCTCACATTCTATGAGACAACCTTGTAGTGTAATATTATATAGGCCAGCTCTTCTAAGTTTACCAGAGAAGTACAGTATATGAGCTGCTGAAGAAACTTCCTCTTCTGGTATATAATTAATCACAGAGATGGGCGCTGTGATCAGCAGCATTTTATCTGATATCCTATGAGTCAAGTACTACAGGATGTTCCTTGTCCTTGGCTGGGCATCCCTACTATGGACTCTATCCAATGTTTCCAGACCTGCCTTTCTCAAATGCACCCCAGTGCACCCCAGACTGACTTAAGAGACCACTCTGATAAGCTACCACTCCAGGGCATAGCCTCAAGCCCCAGAGCATGCACAGAACGTGTCAGAAGAGAGAAAGCTTTGGAGCACTGAAATTGGAATGCAGTTTCCGTCTCCTAATGAGCACTCAGCCCTTTTGTTTTAAGGGGAATGTCTAGAAGAACACTCACAGTGGAAACACCTTTAGAAGCCCCCCCCCACCAAAAAATGAACACTGGAAGTCATCAAGAGAGAGATCAGGTTTTTAGGAGGAGGTGGAGAGCACACAGCGCAACATCCTCAACACCTTTTATCTAAAAACTAACCCCTTCTGCAGAGATAGTTGAACTTTCTCCCCCATTTCCTTTTGCCCACACATCTGTGTCCCCTGTCTTTCAGCAGCTAACTTGTAAATGTGTATTGGAGGCCAATTGTCCCCATTCTCAGAGTATTAACCCCTTAAAGTGTAAAGCGTGCCCATCATGTTGGTGTCAACCCCTGGTGATCACAGAGTCCGGTGGTGGTCTTTGGTAGAATACAGGAGGGGTTTACCATTGACTCCTCCCATGCAGTACGAGATAATGCCTTTCAGCATCTTCCTTTATCTCTGCTGCCCAATATAGGTGTTTCCCATAGTCTGGGAAACATACCAGTGGGGATTTGAACCGGCAGCCTGTGGCTTGATAATCAAGTCATTGGTAATCAAGTCATAATGAGCCCCTGGTGGCGCAGTGGTAAAACTGCCGCCCTGTAACCAGAAGGTTACAAGTTCGATCCTGACCAAGGGCTCAAGGTTGACTCAGCCTTCCATCCTTCCGAGGTCGGTAAAATGAGTACCCAGAATGTTGGGGGCAATATGCTAAAATCATTGTAAACCGCTTAGAGAGCTCTGGCTATAGAGCGGTATATAAATGTAAGTGCTATTGCTATTGCTATTGCTATAATCAAGTATTAACCCCTTAAGGGAAGATAATTACCAGCAACCTTGCTGAGGCACTAACCATTGTCTTTACTATAAATCTTTGCTCTTCAATAAAACCTAACCTTGCTTTCAAGGAACATGTCTGTGCTCTGTCGTGCCCTTCTGAGTTATCTAACACAAGTGTATCCTATCCAAGGTCAGCTTTTCCAGTACTTAGATGTTGGCTATATACACATTTGTACTAAACTGAACTAAATATTCACCTACAATTATTACAGATTTGAGAACTACATATCTTCTGTTTGATGGCATTTACCATGCCTGTACAATGCCTGCACAATATACTAACATTCATGGCTGATTTGGAATAATGCCTCCTTACAAGCCATCCCTGAGTTTCACTCTGCACCTGAGG
Organism: Hemicordylus capensis; assembly: GCF_027244095.1. Classification (NCBI taxonomy): domain Eukaryota; kingdom Metazoa; phylum Chordata; class Lepidosauria; order Squamata; family Cordylidae; genus Hemicordylus; species Hemicordylus capensis. The sequence goes on along the minus strand of NC_069657.1, from coordinate 384,610,405 downwards.
TACATTACTTACATCTTCATCATATGGGCCCCAGGAGTCTAAAAAACATTCCATCAGGTCTTCAGTTACTTCCACTCTACTGTTAAACTGACATATCTAACCTATATAGAAGCTCTTTTTCAGTTCCACAGCAGAACTCTGAGATAGTTGACCAATATACTCATCTACATTACTTCAGCTATCACCTGGGTGGAGCACACCACTAAATCCTTTGTTTACAACCTAGTTCAACAATATAACGACAATTTTTCCAGTTCCTTGTAAGTCCCTGAAGGACTTACATCAAATATTTTTAAACCTGCAAAATCTACTCATACAGAGAACAAAACCTGGCCAAGGGAAGATCCATATTTCCATACGTTGATACTGCTTAAAGACAAGGTAAGTCTTTAATAATGTATAGGTTTTTGTATTTTGTATATTATATATTTTAATATCAGATTGTTTTTATATTTTAGCTAAATACTTTTAATTCATTTTTATGTGTTTTAACTTTTGTAAACCGCCTTGGGGTTATTTTTAGAGAAAGGCAGTATATAAGTCTAGCAATAAATAGATAGATAGATAGATAGATAGATCTGCTGGTGGGTAGCTGTTACAAGCTGAGGGGTTTATAATAAAGTCTTCTTATTAAAGCCAGCTTGAAAGGATCATAGTTTTGGGATTGGTTGTAAGTAATTTATCTGTGTAAGAGAGATTTTAAGACGTATCTGCTATTTTATTGCCATTTTTCTGAACAAGTCCACAGTAATTCACATTCTGGATAGACCAGGACAGCTTTCATAGTAAATGGTCTTGCTTTGGATACCCACCAATGGTCTATCTTCCAAAAGAACAGAAAATACTTCATTTATTAAAAGGAGCATACTGAGTGAAGAGTGAAGACTATAAAAAGTTCAAATTTTCCTAACATGTCTGAAATTTTATCATCAATATTAGGGGATATGCAAACCTATAAATCTGCTGGAGAGTCTGCTGGAGTACTTTTTTGTGATATTTTCATCTTTGATGTCTAAGGATTCAGGAAAGTTTGTGTGTGATTGAACAACACTTCAATGTCATTTTTCTACCTTACATTTTCATCCAACTAAACAATGCCAACCTACTACTTATATTTGCTACTTTCCTCATTCTTCCTGCCTTGAACAGTAAATGTTCCAAAACTAGTTACAAAATATATTGATGGTTTTTCTATTAATGTAATGAAAAGCTGAGTGAAATGAAACAAACACAGAAAACTGTGAATTTTACAAGTCACGGCTTGAATCATTCCTTTCCTTCCTTTGGTGTCAATTCTTTTAACAATATTGCTTTGCAGACTGTATTAAAATGCTGCTACTGTTAAGGGTCAAAATACAGGTCATAAACATAAGAGTGCTCAATGAAAATAAATTTTCCAACTATTAACAGGCAGCTTCAAAAACCACAATTTTCTTCTTGCATAGACCTCTGGGGTAAAACTAATTATGATTTTGAGAAAAAGAAATAAGATTGACTAAATTCTCTCTTTACTTACAGAACATTAGATGTCAGTTGCACAAATGTAAATTACTGGAGAATATTGGATCTGTTCAGGCGACTTGGAAACAAATGCATTACAATGAAATACAATATTACAAGTTGAAACTTGCAAAAAAAAATTCTGCACAGGTTGAAACATCAGTCAGTAGGCCACTATGGCCTCTGTTCCCACAGATTCTCAGAGATCCATTAACCTGCCCACTACAAGGCACCTTCCTAGATTACTAAAGGAAATACATTCTTGTTAAAGTTTGTTCTTAAGGGGAAAGTTTTCCTTTTATGGACTGTGGAAAAGTCCACAAAACTCCCCCCACCCGCTCCTTTTAGCATTGATCCAAGTTTGTGTAGGCCCAGTAAGTGACTGAAAACCATTCATACTCTGACAAATGGATTAGTATATAAACAACAAAGGAATCTCACACAAATATGCAGAGTTATTTTCCCCCCTGATTTATTTTTCTAAAATCTAGCCATCCTTAACCCCTTACTTCCCATTGTACCAAGATTATACCTTCTATCACTAGGCCATTTGTGCAGATAGATTAGTGGGGGGAAGGTTTACATCAAGAACATTTCCTGACTAGTTACACTCAGAGATTGCTGCTAACCAAAACTGTAGGAAACCAAAATTAAAATCAAACCTCAGCTATGACTGAATTATATACAACCTTCAGTATAAATAATATAGTTGATCCTCAGTCTTTTCACTCCTATCGCTGCTAATATCCTACAAAGAAACAAAGGCTGCAAACCCCAAATCACCCACTTTTGATTAGTTCTATTTATTTATTTATTTATTTAAAAATACAATAAATATGTTGCTCTGGAATTGCAAGTGCCTCATCTCCAGCTCCAGCTCTGCCACACCAGCAGTTGCCTCCTGCCCCTGATACATCACAGAAATTCACATGTCTGTCTTTTGCATTTGGGGACTATCAAAAATATAGTCATTCTGTGCCGAGTTCCAATTATCAGTTGATTTGGGAAAGATTCCGCTGGCAGAGAACAGTGCTGGATGGCTACCCTGGCTCAGCAAGCATAAATGTGCTGTAGAAAATCATGCAATGAGAGAAAGCTGTATGAAGCCTAATAGAAATCTACCTCTGTAAACTCAACAGCATTTTCCTGAAGCAAAAATGCATACAATAAATATGATGCATAAATTAAAAGAAGCAGAAACTTACTTATTTTGTTATATTATAATACACTTGGGAAACAGATCTTGTTAAATAATGATACACCATGGGGAAACAGAGATACAAGGGAAAAATATTTATTTATACATTTCTATCCCACTCTTTCTCCAGGGAGCCCAGAGAGGTATACATGATTATGTTTATTCCCATGACAACCTTGTGAGTTATGAGTTGTGAGGCTGAGAAATAAATGATGGGCCCAGAGTCACCCAGTGAGTTTTCATAGCTGAATGGGAATTTCAACTCAGATCTCTCCAGTCCTAGTTTAGCATTCTAACCACTACACCACACTGACTGTAAAATAGATTGTTCAATTAAAATTAATCATGATATATCATAATTTAGTAATGAAACAGAAGCAAAGTACATTATGCTTAACTATAACCAATAGGCATTTCTCACTTCAAAAAACAGTGGTTGACATCTAGAGCAGCCAAATTAGGATGCAATAGACCTGTGTCCAATGCAGAAAGGCTGCTCAGAGCATAGCCAGATTGCTGCAGAGCAGTCAAGCATGTGTGTGGTGGAGGGGGAACAATTTTTGCTGCTCTCCCCTGTCGCCATAAGTGTTCTTGGCCTTCAGGAACATAGCAGCAAAAATCATCGCCCTCACACGCATATTTGACTGCTCTGCAATACTCTGGCTATGCTCTGAGCATCCTCGCTGTGTCAGTTGCGGCTCTGTTGTGTCCCGATTTGGCTTCTCTGGATGTCAGCCAGGATTTTAGTTTAGCATGTTGTACATTAAAATCTACAAACTGTACTAACCTTGAAATTAGCCATGAGGACAACCACTTTCTTTTCAGAGGCAAAAGCAGGACAATATAAGAGAGAAGTGAAGGGTGTTGTTTTTTTTAAAATGGAAAGACGTATTTATTTTATGATATTCAATTGAGCAATACAATGAAGTCGTTCTCACAACCAGCCCTACCCTGGTGGGACATGGCTAGTTCAGATAGGGCGGGTTGTGAGAAGTGCCAGAATCACTTCCAATCCCATCGCTCCTCCCACAGGAAACCCTACTTTTCTACCCAGGCTTACAGTGAAGCAGGAGGACGTGTGCTCACTTCCTATCTCACTCGCTGGTCATGTGGGTGAACAGGCTGCCAACAGTTATCGTAGCCACAGAGTTGGGGAGAAGTAGCAGCCCAGCAGCAGGGATATCCCAGTGCACCACACTCCTTGTTCAGTGAATTGTGGGATGCCCAGCTCCCCTGATCACCACCTGGCTCACCAAGGTGTTGATCGTATGGGCATGTGGCATGGTGGAGACCAGTAGTCGTATGGATCATAGGGTGGAAGGTAACCCTAGCGCCAAAGCCCTGGTGCCCACCCACCCTCATGCCAATGGTCATGGGAATGACCTCAACAATTTTTTAAGACTTGACGGAAGTTTTGAGCTATACCTTGGGGGGCGAGAATGGTTAAACCGTTGGCTTCCCTGAGCAAATTCCTGTATTTTTAAAACTCATAAAATATCCATCAAGAGAAAATGTTTTAAAGAATTTTTAAATGTTTAGCCAGGCATAAGATGCTGTGGTAGGAATGCCATTGTGTATTAAAATAAAAATATCTTGTCATTTAGTTCTCAATATAGTTTTTATATCTAGTGATTTCATGATAGAATATTGTACTCATTTATTTTTTGAAGGATTTGGGAAACATGCACAAAAAAGCTTTTAGTTTAATTGTTCATTTAGAAGAATCCTATCGGGATTTTAACAAAAATACCCTGTCAGACTAACAAATCTTCATAAATTCAGATGCATATTCTCAAAGAAAAACAATTCAGAAATCACTATGTTTGCATACTAATCTTCAAGAGAACATATCAGACAAGATCATATTGATAATATCATGAGCTGTTTTAAAGTGGTATTTGCTATCTCATCAAAACAGATATTTAAGAAATCTCATTTTAATACAGAAAGAAAAGAAAAGACATAAAAGGAAGTGGTATAATTAATGGCTCATTTTTCTATTACACAGTTTCCATTACAAAGCCACCCTGAATACCCAACACTGATTATTCCTACTTAGAGAAGCATGATAAAATTTAAAGTATAGATTTCTTCTTCCATAAGAAAAATTCAAGCACTGCTCTTACTTTATTGGTGTGGCACCCTCTGGTGCATAATCCTCTGCATTCCCAGAGGAATTTCCTCTTTCATTTGAGTGGATGTGTTTACTTTCTCCCAGATACATTAGTTTTTATTTATACTTCTGAACCTTACTTTTACCTATTAGCAATTTATCTCTCTTTTTTTGTACTGTTCATCTCTCATCTATTAGGTTTTCCCCTTTCTGGTTTACTTCCATCCTCTTCCCATTAGTTTCACCTTTCCCTACAGTTTCTGTTTTCTTCTCCTGCACCTTCACTTCTATGATAATAGTGTAAAGACAATTTCTTGATCATTTTCACATTTTACACTGCAAAACATGAAGAAATTGAAAATGCCAGGGCCAGGCATATGTCAATGTATGTTAGGGAAAAGTTAAAGTTAAATGAGAATATTTTTTTAAAGGAATGAAAATGCAGTGCATTTATATAATTGAGTTTTGTGTACTTAGTGAAAACAAATGATTAGATAGGATGGCAACATGCATTTCCAATAACTGGAAATTGCATTTTAAAATGAAGTATTTTGCCTTTGGGAGGTTTATTCTACTGTCATATTTGAATGTAGGTAATTTACATTATAAATAAAATTGCCTCTAGGGGGAAAAAGTGAAAAACTGAATTCTTGCATTTCAGAGCTCTGCTAGCTTACAATGATTATCTATATCTATACACACATGCACACGTTTGAGTGCAAGAATAGGAAGCTTTCAATAAAAGCCAAGGAACTGCAGAAAGCAGAATAAGATTCAAGCAGGCAGCACTTTCCCCTCCAAATACCGAACTGGAAGAAAAAATAAGTGCTCTTTGTCTGGTGAAATGGAAAAACTTGCAGACATCTGCAGGTCCTTTTCCAGGGGTGGCAAGCTCCCACTGGTGGCCCCCTACCCCTTTCTAAATGGGTGCACATGCTTACTACACCTCCTGCATCAAAGTCAGACACAGGGAGGTGTGGACTTGTTGGGAAAAGTGGCAGCTCCATCCCTCTCCCAATCCTCACCAGTTAGAACTTTGTTCAAGTATAGGGCTACTTTCTCTGGTTCTCTGAGACAAAGAAACAAGTTCCCCATCAGCACTGAATGAAGCACTGACTGCCAATGCTTGGGAGAGGGGTGGAGCAGCCTCTCTTCCTAATACAGCCATGCCTCCCCCCTGCATCTCAAGTGAATGAGATGCAGGAAAGCTCTGCCCCTTTCCTGACCCTTGCCAGTCAGTGCTTCTTTCAAGTGCTGACTAGAAGCTTAGCAAGCACTTGAATGAACCGCTGACTGGTGAAAATTAGGTGAGGAGCAGCCCCTCTTCCCAATACTGACTGAATCCAGGCAGGGGGTGGAACTGCCCCCTATGCTCACCCACCTCCCATGGATGTCCATGGCATCAGCTACCTCACTGTTAACTCCTCAGGTGAGTCAGTGGAAGTGCTTTTTGGACTGGTATTCAAGTTTTTCAGTGAACTTCAATGTCTATACCGATGCTGTCTCTGGAGGTCTGTCTCAGGACCTTACAGTTTCCCTCACAACCAGTGATTCTCTCTTGAATTGTAAGAGATTCAACCAAGCAGCAAGTCATCTCGTTCAGTTAATGGGCTGGGACATCTAGATCTGTATTTTATTGTGGTCAGATTATTACCTGATAAAGATACAGATTACTGGGATTCTGTAGGTGCTTTTGATGGCTTTTCTTTAGTCTCTACTGGATTCAGCTTTATTTCATAAACATCTGAGGGATTTGCTTCTTGTTCTTAATAGGCATTGTGAGTGACCAAGTCAGTTATGGGAATGACAGTCAGTCCATGGCTATTGTCATGGTGGCTCCTAAGTGCCTGCCCTCTGCTACACCTCTTACCTCTGCTAAGTAGTGTGAAGGCGAAGGCAGAAGAAACATTTCCTTCAATTAAAAAAAATCAGATGTTATTATACAAATTGATATGTATTATGTGCATATTGTCAAACTAATAGTTAACAATATGCACTGCTACAGGCTCTCAGTGGAGCTGTCCTCCTCCTGCTGTGAGCTCAAAGTAAGCCCCAGCAGCTTTGGGTACTTGCACCAGAGTGCAAATACATTGAATAGCCTACCCACACTCTGGGAGCGCTAGTTAGGTGGGAAACACATTGCTAATGGTCAAGCAATGTGTTTCTGATCTAGCTAGCAGTTTTAGAGTACAGGCAGGCTATTCAAAGTATTTGTGCTCTTGTGCAAGTATCAAAAAGAACCAGGTGAGTTTACAGCAGTATGGGCAGGTCAGCTCCACTGTGCTAATGCTGTGTACCATGTGGGCCACTATGTTTTGTTCTTGCTCATGGTAGCAAATGGTTAACAATATGCATATAATAAATATTACTTTGTATAATTGCATTTGACTTTTAAAAAAGACCATGGAATGAATATATATATATACACATACACATACACACACACACACACACACTATGACTGTACTTAAACTGTATCTATCTACAACTGACTCAAAGTTTTACTGGATGACACAGTTCAGTGTTTTAAGCATACACTGTGGCTATTCACACGCATATGCAGAACTGGGCTACGGGAGCCCAGCCCTGTTTTGCACTCACTGTGCGTGTGAACTGCCATGATTGGGCCCAATCTCGGCAGCACTGCAGCGGCAAACGCGCTTGTGGAGCCTCCCTCCAAAACGAGGTTTGGAGAGCAAGCGTTCTCCTAATCCAGTTTTTTAAATTGTCTGTCAGCTGTGGCTGCAAGCAGCCATGGCTAGCAGCTTTGGGGAGGGGGGAATCCCCAGATTGCACTGCACACTTGTGTGGTGCATTATTGGATCTCCAGGGGGTGGGGTGACACGTCCTGGCACCCTGGCCCTTGGAGGAACTGGCAGCAGCCGATGCTCATTTGGGCAGGTGATCTGCCCACCCAGAGACAATGACCGGCTCATCTATGGAGGAAGGTAAGCTTTTCAAGGCTTTCTCCTCTCACCACGTCAGAGCCCTTTCTCTGCTCATGAGAAATGGCTAACTGTTAGGCTGCCTTGGTGTGCTTAGTTCACTTAGGACCACACTTTCTTGACAATGTCTAGTAATAACATAGGCGTTTTAAGCCCTTTAGCTCACATCTCCACCAGAATGGAGGGTGTGAGTTCACATATCTGGCAGATTTACGCCAAAGTTCCTGTGAGCTATCAGGAAACACTTCAGGCACAATTCGTGGTTTTCACTGCATGTTAGAGTGTAGCCTGGGTAAAAAGAAATCCACTTTTTGCATCAGTTTTTTGGGACAACTTCAAGTTTGCAGTAAAGCCTTGTAGTAAACCTGTGGTAAAGCCTATCATCTGGGAACGCTCCTGGAGAGTCTCCTCACAGTTAGGGTAATTCATGTGATAAGCAGCTTGTAAATATTATGGGCTCCATGTGGAGAAACTGCCATATGGATGTTCTTCTGAACACAGAAGCATTTCCAGCAGTCTCCCACATGGGGGCTGCAATGTGATAATAAATCCTTATTTGGAAGAGATGTCATTAAAATCATTAGGACGTACTTGCAAGTCAATGTGTTTAGGATCACTTTATTTCTATTTTTTTACAGCCCTTACATTCTGTCTCTCCTTTTTTCAGATACAGTAACAAAAATGTTATTATTTAAACTGAACTTTGTTATTTAACTATAGGGGAAGAAATGAAACATAACAAGATGAAATGAGATTCAGAAGCATTTGCCTGAATTAAAAACCAAGTTCCTTCATTAGCCAGAAAGAACACAGTCCTTCAGACTACTCCCATTTACTTCACAAAGTTCTGCTTGTATAATGCATATTTCCCACTATTTTCTTAATAGCTGTTTCTAGCACAATTTGTGCTGCACAAATCATTTTTGTTAATTAGTTTATTTATTTAACATATGTAGGCAATTCAGGCACATTTGAAATCAAATTTGGCATAACTAGAGGAGAGCCTGTTAAGTAGAACCAGGAAGGAGTCTGGTGACTTGAGCCTGTAGGTAGCAGCATACTGCAAGATAATTTTGTGGCAGCATTGCAAATAGTTTGTCTAACAAATGGGAGTATGTGAGAAGCGTGTAAATGATGCTATGTTATGTAAAATAAAAATGCATATACATATTAAGTCGAGTGAAAAGGATGTTTATACTCAATTCAGCATAGAGCCACACTTGAAAACCAGCACACTAGCTTTACTACTAAAACTGGAACTGAAAAGTAATCTCAAAGATATGTGCAGTTACATATTGCTTTAGCCAGCAACTCCAAACAACTATAATTCAGGATTGCCAGCTGTGCTTCTCTGTGCAAGCTTCTATAGCCTAGTTCCAGCATTTGAAAGCAGGGGGTAAAGCCTTATTCCAGGATTCATTTGAGCAGTTTAATGTTGATGTGGAAAGCACAAGATTTAGCCCATGTGCTGACATAATGTGTTGTATGTGAAGTGTAGCTGCAATACACTGTAGTTTTTCCCCTAGTTTCTAGAATCGCAAAATACATGTTTGCCCAGCAAGATTTTGCCTGGGAGCACTTACATCAGCAAAAACAATTTAAGTCTGCATAAAAATAAAGTGCCATTTTCTTCAAATTTCATGGGTACACTTATATCCTTAATTGTACAGTGTGCTTTTATTCTACTTCTCCAATGTGGCAACATCAGAAATGTAAGGACAAATCTTTGCAAAAAGGAAGAAAGCAATCTGCACTAAAGAATATCAGGGCAGATTATGCAGCCCTTACTTCAGGCTGTGGAGAAAGCTTTCCCTCTAGATCTATGGCTAGAGTATCCATTTTGGTTCCTATATAGCTTTATTTATTGTTAAATTTCTATACCACCTTTCATTGAAACGATCTCAAGGAGGTTCACACAAAACTTAAAACAAGACTACAAAAATTACACAATTAAAATATTAGCTAGAATATACAAATATAGATCTAATTAAAAGATTAAAAAACAGAACAAAATAACCATAAAACTCCATTTCACTCTAGGTTGGCAACCAGGTACATACTTCCTGTACTTTTCATACCTGACCACTTGAGTAATGGTTGCTGTCCTGTGAGACATTAGGATTCATTGATGCAAATAGAAGAGCACTTAGTTTATCTTTGTTCTCTCTGCTACCTTAAGGACCAATAATGAGTGAAGCCATTGCCTGGGTTGAGGACACCTGAGTTCACAGAATCCTTTTAGTTAGGTACATCCTTGTCTGCTTGGGTTTCTGAGGTGCAAGACAACCAGATAAACCAGATTCTGGTATAAAATTGTTCTCTTTCATGTTTTTCTTTAAGAAGGATAATGGGATACTTGAGTACTCTTTTTTTTGAAAGAAAATACTTCAAAACACTGATGATTCTCCAGGAGCTCTGAGTGGCTTTTGATGGCACTGACCATGGAGTCCTGAATCAATTTCATGGACCAGGAATATGGTCACTACTTTGCAGTGGTTATGCTCATACCTTGTAGATCAGTTTCAGAAGATGCTGGGACACACACACACACACACACACACACACACCCCTACCCCTCATTTGATTTGGAACTGGGCTTGGAAAACCAGTTTACCACCTCCTATAGAAAAATAGCTTGCTTTATTCCAAGTCCTATTCCAGTCCCATTTTGACCACATCATACCCTGCTAACATCACCGGAAATACAACAGGCTCTGAGCACCACCCCACAACCACCATAAGCTGCAAAACCCTTTCCATAAATTATCATGCCCTGCCACTCCTTCCCATTTACCTAGTTTGGTGGTGGCAGCAACAGCAAGGCCTTGCTAGAGGCTCCTACAAATAGCCCATTACTTGAAATCAGCCATCCCTTGTCTCAGGATGCCTACCACCCCCACCCCCTTGCAGGGATAGGTTTTCTGGGGAAAAGAGCTTGTGAGAAGTGCTGTCAGGGAGCATCCCCATGCTCATATTACAATCCAGAAGGGAACACAGAGAAAACCCAGGGTTTTACTGAAACTTCCCAAGAATTATTGGAAAGACTGAGCCAATTTGAAGTGAGCTGGGGAGTGCTTGGTTACCACTATTTATAGTGCTTGCTCATAAGCCATTTTGAGTGTCTTATCCTGATAAACCAGGATATAAACTGAAATAGCAATAATATATATTTTTAAAGTTTTTAATCTCAAAAACAGGAACACTAGCACACAAGGAATTATTCTATGCAATAAGAGAGCAATTGTCTTAATACCCAGAGCAATATCTTTAACATTCATATGCAAAACACATCTTCTTTTCAAATACTTCTAAGCTTACACTAAAAATCCACAACAACCAACAGTAGAACATATTGTACATATGTTACATACTATATCTTCTGTACTTTGCCCACTTAAAATGTTATTGTGATGACTGAATTTCCTCCTGTCTCAGAGATAATACTCAGAATACTAAGCAAATTGTTATTTTGCTTATATAGATGGCATAAAAGCTAGAATAAATTATTCAGCAGCTAATTTGTGCCCATTGATTTATTCATCAAATAAATGAAGAAAATCTGCAACTTATATTTGGTGTTAAGAAAACACTAAGATTATTTTAGTGATTATTAGTCTTCAACCCTTTTTGGATTTAATGCCATGAATATATAAAAATAGCACCAATAATTAGCACTTAGCACAATACCACAACTGATTCTAGCATGACTTGCAAGAGATTTTTGGTTGTATAACAATATACAAACCAATCTTGTTCTCAGTCATACCATTTGTCCATCTACCACTAACACTACTATTGGTACATTCAAATTCTCCAGGAGCTCAGCTAGAATTTGTCAGAGATAAATCCTTAATATATGCAAAGTAGGTACTGTATGCCTGATCTAATCCTTGTTCATGCCATCAAGACAGGGGGCTTCCTACATGTCCAGCACAGCTTTCAGCACAAATCTGGTTTGCCTACATTTGCAGATTATGTTATATTTGGTGAATAATGAGCCATCAAATGACTATGCAATTGTCTCCTGGTACTTGTGTGTATTCAGCTTATTGAAGGTAATAGAATTGTCCTTATGGAAAATAGCACGGTCCAGTGATTAATAAAAATAATACAATCCAGTACGTGACAGAGGCAAGAATGTTTTCTACAGACTTATTTTAAAGAGGAGGGTGGTGTGACAATACTTACTACTTCTCTAAACACATAAGTGACATTTATACTCATATCAGCTTTCCAGCACTAGGATTTGCCATTTTAATGATGAGGAACCATGCAATGATGTGTGGGACTGGGAGCCCACAAACAGATTAGGAATAGGGCCTTTGATTTCAATGAGATGTATTTAACATCAGGCAAATGTATCTAACAGAGAACATGCCTGAATTACAATTCATTAGCTTTAACAGAAGGAGGAATAATATTCATAATGCTTTGTTCTCAATCCAATAAAACATTTCAGAACAATAGACGTAAACCAAGGAACAGAATTAAAAGCAGAATTTTGAGGCTTTGGGGTCAACTGGTTTCCCCAAAATCACACTTCTACTTGAACAAACAGCACCTGGGTAAGAATGATCTTATATTACAAAAAAGGATGCCAAATTTTTTTTGTAAGAGAATTTAATTTTATTTAGTTACATTGTACTTGAAAGGATAGAAAAAATGAAAACATTCTGCTGTCTAACCAGTAGAACACAACTGACAGAACAAAGTACTAAACAAATGAGAAGCAAAAGGAATACCAACTCATAGGGATGCATACAAAACACATTTTGCTTTTTGTTTCAAGCTTGAAACAAAGCATAGGTGGCCAAAACATTTCATTGGAACAGTATTTGCCCCAGTTGTTTTGATGGAACAGAACTCAAAATGTTTTGAGTGTTTTAGCCATAGGGAACAATGGGGAAACCTGAAACACCCCATTGTTCCGCATAAGTAACTCCTAGGGACACCACAGTGGGTTGAATGGTAGGGCATGATGGGTGCTCCCTATCACCCAACCCACAAAATAAATGGGCAAGCAGGCTAGTCTTAACACATCTTTAACATTTTCCCCAAACCCCCATAGGATCACAAGCCAGTGCCAGAAAACCAATCAGCAAGGGAAAAACGGGCCTCCAAAATGATGCTCCAAATGTCAAAACATTTCAAATCAAAACAAGGGGTTGTTGTTTTTCTGAGCTTGAAATGGGCCCTTTATTTAAAGGGCATTTTGTTTCAAGTTTTAAACACTCATAATGGTATTTCGATGTCAAAACATTTTGACATCGAAACGTTTTGCACATCCATACCAACTGGCTGTCACCTTCCATTTCCTAATGTGTGATTAAAAGAACAAGAAAAGAAGTGCAATAATTTCTCCAGTATTGCTGGTGTAGATTGTCAGTAGCCAAACCTTTTCACATAAATATGAGTTTAATCAAACAGATGTGCTCTGCACATTGGCTGAATGCTGCATTCTCAAATCTTTGACAAAGGAATAAACGGCTAATTGAACAGTTACAATGCGGGGGCAGGCAGCAACATTAAAATTGCAAAGTGAGACAGCCTCAGGCAGGAAGCGTGCCACAGAGCAGTGGATATCATAACTTCACCTGACCCCTGCACTGGGCATCACCACACCTGCCTGCTGCCACTGCTCCATCACTTGTTTCCCCCTTGCCAGCCCCAGCCCTACCTCACCAGCCAGCACCAACTCAATCTCTCTCTTTCAAGCATGAAGTTTGTCCTCTTTGTTTCCTCCATTTCCTGAGGAGCAGAACTCTACCTGAGCTCTATACCTGTGTTCACTGTACACAGATCGCACAAGTGTTGAACCTAAAGTGTGAATAGGGCTCCTGTTGCTGTGTGTGCGTGTGCGTGTGTGTGTGTGTACATGTGTGTACATGCGTGTACATGATTGAAAAGTGTTGAGGACTGATAAAAAGTGTGAAGAAGAGACAATCCTTTCTGGAAGAGCACATCTGAAGAAATGCGAGGACTCTAAAAGGAAATGGAAGGGAAAACAAGGGGAAGATATAGAAACAGAAAGGAGCAGAAAGTTGTTAAAAGCCACTCACAAAATAAAACACATGAGAGAGGCTGCAGTGCATGCAAGAAGATTTGTTTATTTGCAAAACTGTCACAAAGTGTGCAATGAAAAAAAGCAGCTTGATCATTAGTCTTATATGGTATTTCAGGAGGATTCTTCATAACAGCTGGGATCCAAAGAGCCACTTTAGATCAAGGGCATTCCCAGAAGGATTAAAAAAAATTTTCTTTGAACAGCAGGAACTTTTGACTTATTTACTTATTTAGAATATTTATATACTAATTTTCAACAAAGAAGTTCTCAAAGCGGTTTACATAGCAAAAGGAATTATGATGGTTCCCTATCCCAAAGGGGCCCACAATCTAAAAAGAACCACAAGGGAGACACCAGCAGCAGTCACTGGAGAGGGTGCTATGCAGGGTTAAATAGGGACAAGCACTCACCCCCTGCTAAATAAAAGAGTGTCACCACTTTAAAAGGTACCCACTTAGCAGGTCTGATGAGAACTGCTTTTATAACTCCTGTAAGTCTCTAAAGTTTTATACATGGCCTGGAGGTCTGCCGCTTGAGATATGCAGAAACAGCAATGTGGTTTGTTGGATCCTAGCCAAAGACCATAAGGAAGTGAGTTTAATAAACTGAGAGGACTAAAATCTGTCTTTCATGATGTAATAAACTTCACAATGAAGAAACAGATTACAGAGTAGTCACCATTTTAAATCAGTTACAGCAAAAGCTGCAACGAGCCCTGTGGCACGGGAAAGATTAATACACTGAGCTGGTTCAGCTATCATGCAGAACCTCAGTTAAAGCAGGGCTCTGCATGACATCCATGAGCCTCAAGAAAGCATGCATCCCTCTCATTCTCTGCATAAGCCTCTACTTTTTAACCAGATTAATATAAACCAAGATTGGTTATAAACTAAGATTGGTTAATATAAACCAAGATTGGTGTTCCCTCTAACAGAGATTCCTAGATGTTGTTGATTACAACTCCCACAATCCCTAAGCAAAAGCCATTGCAGCTTTTGTACATCACTTACAGAATAGAATTGATCAGGTTTGTTATCTCCCATCCTGATATACTGGCAGGGACATGTTCACAGAATATAATGAGGTTATGATTAATACATAACCTGAGCCATTTTTGGAAGGATGGTACATAAATCAAATAAATAAATATTCATGATGATTAATTTAGGTTATGATTAAAACTCATGATCTCTCATCTCCATATACTGCATGGACATGTTCATAGAATACTGAATATGACATATGGCATGTACACCACCTGCAGAATTTGTCAGGTCTGTTATCCCTATATACTGGCATGGACGTTTTCAAAGTCTAAGAGGTTATGGTTAATATTCATGATGATATCTTTTACCTATGTTAACTTTTTATGATTCTTTTTTTAAAATCCACTTAAATTTAAAAGGTCTGATTTAAATAGAAAGAATCCAATTTAAATTCTAAAAATCAATATATTAAGAAAAATCATTGATTTTTTTCAGCTGTTTCCCTAAATCATCTTGTTATCATGCACTGCTGCTCCACAGCACCAGCTCCATCCTGCTGGTTCTAGCACCAATCTTGGATGCTTTGTTTCCTCAATTTTGAGAGGAGATAGAGTAGTAGACAAATTTGATGCCGGAGAGACAGTGGGAGAGAGAGCAAGTGAGCAGGTGCTGGAGTAGCAGTAGGCAGTGATAAGATGACACAGATGAGTGGGGGAACAAAGCTCTGCCTCAAATAGCAAGCAGTGACACATCTGGGCTGAAAGGCAGACAGAGAGCAGTGAGGAAGAAAGAGGATGGTGTCAGCACTGGGCTCACACCCAGGGGACAGTGAGCCAAGGGGCAGGACAGCATGTTACATTGAGCTCAAGTATGAGAAGGCAGAGAGCCGACACTGCATCATAGGCTAAATTTCCATGGGCTAGAACTCACCATACATTTTTAAATCTTTAAGATGCTACAGGAAGAGCATACTCCTTACTAATGAGGAAAATACAGGTAAATGAGATAATAGGTTCAGTGTGCAGAAAAGCTAGTTTAGAAAATAGATTTCTAAATACAATTTGGAAAACCTGAAGGCCATTTTTAGTTACTAAATTCTTTTAAAACTCTGTAATGCCAGTGATAAAGGAATATTGAATAGTCAATGATGCAATCTACCTACCAATTCATTAAATAATGAGTTATACATTAAAACAGGAACCTTTTAATTTTTGAAATTAAATGAACTTCATGCTTACTTTACTCTTTCAAAAATGAATTCTATCACATTAACATTTTACATTAAAAATGAGGGGAAATTAGCAATCCAAGATTCCAGTTTAGGTAAAATGGCAACAACAACAACAACAGACCACAAACAAAAGCATGACAAGGTAGCAGGGATGATACACTGGAACATCTGCAAAAAATACAAGCTACCTGTAGCCAAACATTGGTGGGACCATAAAATTGAAAAAGTTGTAGAAAATGAAGATGTAAAAATATTATGGGACTTCCGACTACAAACAGACAAACATCTGCCACACAATACACCAGATATAACTGTAGTCGAGAAGAAAGAAAAACAAGTTAAAATAATTGACATAGCAATACCAGGGGATAGCAGAATAGACAAAAAAGAAATAGAAAAAATCACCAAATACAAGGATCTACAAAATTGAAATTGAAAGGCTGTGGCAGAAGAAGACCAAAATAATCCCAGTGGTAATTGGAGCCCTAGGTGCAATTCCAAAACAACTTGAAGAGCACCTCAACACCATAGGGGCCACAGAAATCACCATCAGCCAATTACAAAAAACAACTTTACTAGGAACAGCCTATATTCTGCAACAATATCTATAATAACAGCAACAGCATTGATAATAAAATTCTGGCATCCCAGGTCCTTGGGAAGGACTCGATGTCTTGATAAAACAAACCAGTCAACAACATCTGTCTGACTGTGTAAATAAATAATAATAATAAAAAATCATGATGAAGCATTTTTCTTGTGCATGTTCTTGGTTTAAAATGAAGCAATATATTCAAAAAGTTAAAAACAAAAACAAAATAACCCCAGGAAACCACCTAGATAATCATTTCTAGGTTTTAACAAGAAGACATTTCTGTTTTTTTATACAGGCCTGAGTCTCTGACAGGTAAAAGAGTTTACCACAAACAGTTCCTTAAGGGATCTATTTTGTGTGGTGGTGAATTAGGATAAATTGTTAGTAATCTGTTCATAATAATGTGCTTTAAATCCCTAATTTGACATACAGATAATTCAACTTGTACCTTAACTGCCCACAAATTAGGAACAGGTTAGAATTAGAACGGTATTTGAACAAAAATAAAGTGAAAGTTATATAGTAAAAAACAGCAACATTTAGCTTTACAACATGATTTCTTGCAATTCCTGCTTCAGGGTCATGAATTTCCTGCTGTCCGTAACTTTTTCGTATTTGTAGGATTTGCTTTCTTACCTCAAGAAAAAAATACTTGATGAAAGTAAACAAACCTCAAAGGCTTGTGCTGTCAGCCTCAGGAATTAAACTAGCTTGGAAACACATAAGGAATTCATCAAGGATAAATAGTGGTTGCAGGGGTGTAACTATAATAGAGCAAGGGGAGACAGTTGTCTGGGGGCCCCCTGCCTTGGGGGGGGGGCCCAGAGGCAAGTCACATGACTGACTCCCCCAGCTGCACACCCGCTAGAGCTTCCTTCAGTTGTATTCATCCTACAAAATTGATGTGAGTGTTAAGACCTGGAGATACCAGAACAGCATGACTTTCTCTAGTACCATTAAATGACTTGCATTTAGTTATCCCTGCTAACTGGGCAAAGAGGCACCTTTTACTGTGGTGATTCTCTTTATTTAGCAGGGGGAGAGTAACTGGCCCTATCCACCCCCAGCACAGTACTTCCAGTGACTGTTGCTGGTGTGTGTCTTATGTCTCTTTTTAGAATGTGAGCCCTTTGGGGACAGGGAGCCATCTTATTTGTTATTTATCTTTGTAAACCGCCCTGAGCCATTTTTGGAAGGGCGGTATAGAAATCGAATTATTATTAATTATTATTATTATCTCTTGTTTACACAGTCAGACAGGTGTTATTGACTGGTTTGTTTTATCCAGACATCGAGTCCTTCCCAAGGACCTGGGATGGCTGAATTTTATCATCAATACTGTTGGTTATTATAGGTATCGTGGCAAAATATAGGCTGTTCCCAGTAAAGCTGCTTTTTGTAATTGGCTGATGGTGATTTCTGTGGCCCCTATGGTGTTGAGGTGCTCTTCAAGGTCTTTTGGAACTGCACCCAGGGCGCCAATGACCACTGGGATTATTTTGGTCTTTTTCTGCCACAGCCTTTCAATTTCAATTTGAAGATCTTTTTATTTGGTGATTTTTTCTATTTCTTTTTCTTCCATTCTGCTATCCCCTGGAATTGCTATGTCGATTATTTTGACTTGTTTTTCTTTCTTCTCGACTACAGTTATATCTGGTGTATTGTGTGGCAGATGTTTGTCTGTTTGTAGTCGGAAGTCCCATAATATTTTTACATCTTCATTTTCTACAACTTTTTCAATTTTATGGTCCCACCAATTCTTGGCTACAGGTAGCTTGTATTTTTTGCCTATGATCCAGTGTATCATCCCTGCTACCTTGTTATGCCTTTGTTTGTAGTCAGTCTGTGCGATCTTTTTACAACAGCTAATCAGGTGGTCCACTGTTTCATCAGCTTCTTTACAAAGGAGGCACTTGCTGTTTGTTGTGGATTTTTCTACTTTTGCTCTTAGTGCATTTGTTCTTAGTGCCTGTTCTTGCGCAGCCAGTATTAAACCCTCTGTTTCTTTCTTCAAGTTGCCATTCTTAAGCCATTGCCAGGTCTTGGTGATGTCTGATTTTCCACTTATATTGTGCAAATATTGACCATGCAGGGGCTTATTTTTCCATTTTTCTGCTCGGTTCTTGACTTGTTCTTTCTTGTAGGCCTGCTTTGTTTCATTGGTGTTGAATAGTTTCTCGTTCTTGACCATTTGAAGTGCATCTTCTTCACTGTCCTTGATATATTCTTCAAGGCCTCTTTTCTCCTCCTCTACTGTTTGATGGACTGGCAGCATTCCTCTTCTACCTGAGCTGCGAGGGAGGTATAGCCTATCTACATCACTGCGGGGGTGCAGAGCATGATTGATGGTCATGATTTTCCTGGTCTTACAATCTAGCGTCTCTAGCTCTGCCTGGGTCCAGTCTATTATTCCTGCAGTGTATCTGATAACAGGTATAGCCCAGGTGTTTATTGCTTGTATGGTGTTCCCGCCATTGAGTTTGGACTTGAGGATTTTTCTAACTCTCCTGATGTATTCACTTCCCATTTTTCTTTTAACTTCAGTGTGTGCAATGTTATCAGCCTGGAGAATGCCCAAGTATTTGTAACGTTCTTTCTCTTCCAGGTTCTTGATCTTGCTTCCATTGGGCAGTTCTATTCCTTCTGTTTTTCTTATTTTTCCTCTTTTCATTATTAATGCTGCACACTTGTCTAGTCCAAACTCCATTGCTATATCGCTACTGAATATACGGACAGTGTTTAGCAGTGATTCGATTTCTGACTGGGACTTTCCATACAACTTCAGATCGTCCATGTACAGCAGCTGGTTGATTTGACTTGATGTTTTAGATGTTTGGTATCCGAGGCCTGTTTTGTTTAGTATTTGTGAAAGTGGGGTCATGGCGATTACAAACAATATTATTATTATTATCATCATCATCATCATCATCATCATTATCATCATCATCCACAATTTACAAAACCTTTTTTAAAATAATATAGGTGGATGATCTATTGTGGCACTTAGTGTGTGTGTGCGTGTGTGCTTTTTGTTACCACTATTCAGCCTAATTTAAGATTTCTTTACTTCATGAGCTGAGCTTCTGTGGGGGGGGGCATTTTAAAATCTTGTCTCTCGGCCCACTCCAACCTTGCTACGCCCCTGAGTGGTTGAGGGAGTGTTCTGAGGATACCTGGCCTGTTCTTTCCATGCTCCTTGAGTAGAGCAAATCTGTATCTGAACAGCTTCATACTATTGATGAATCATAGCTAATCAAAAATATCAAGAACTTCAGATGTTTCACGAAATATTACAAAATTAACTTTCAGATTCAAGCATCACACACACAATAAGTTGTAGTGGATAATGTCAATTATTTAATCAGTTTATACCATGATGCTGTAGATTTTGTCAATTTAAGTCAAACTAAGATGAGTCCTATTCAGACATTATAAAACAGTGGCTGACATGATGGGCAGCCCTCTCTTGATGGTAGGGCTGCTGCAGAACAACTTCAAACTGCTTCTGGGCAGTAGTGCAGTGTTTCCAACTGGAAAGGATCTTCTGTTGAAATCAGGGCTGCACAACTTCGGTCCTCCTGCAGATGTTGGACTACAGCTCCCACCATCCCTATTGGCCACTGTGGCTGGGGATGATGGGCATTGTCTCATTCAAAAATGGATGGAAGGCCAAAGTTGTGCAGCCCTGCTTTAGATTAAGAATTCATCTACCATTTTCTCAAGACCAATATTAATACTCAATGGATCGGGTCTCACGATCAGTGAGACCCGGTTTTGTCTGATGAGCAGGAAGAGCGGGCTAAGCCCGCTCTCCCCACTCACGAGAAGTCAGTGAGCCCTGGGCAGCCGGATTGGCCACCCACACGATGGGCGGCTCAGAGACGGAGCTGGCGGTAGTGGGGGGAGCACGCAGGGGATACTGGGGAGACCCCCGAGCCGGGAGGCTGCTTTTAAGCCTCCCGGCCAGGGGTCTACTCATGAGTAGGCACGGTGCGAAGGCGCGCCGTGGCTACTCACGATCGCAAAAAGCAGGTTTGCAGGAGTGCTTGCTCCGCAAACCTGCTTTTTGCCAAGGGTTCTCAAGCGGGTTAGCTGCTCCAGAACCATTGGGCTCGGCTGCGAGCCCGGTGGTTCTGACAACCAACAAAAATCGAGCTAGCCTCTGCTAGCCCGATTTTTGTTGGTCATGAGAATAGCCCCAATAGCTTTTATTTAGATTAATTTTATAACCAGATATTGCACCAAACATGCTAAATACAACCAGTAACCAAATAATCCAACCCAAGTTTCAATTTACATTTACAACCCAAGTTTCAATTTACATTTACAATTGGCTGTGCAAATCAAATCAAAACTAAAGCTTAAATTCTTATTCCATCTTGGACTGCAAGTGAAAGCAGAACAAAAATTGTGATTAATTGTGGTTTCACTTGAAGCAGACACACAAAGTGGTGCATGGTTTCTTTGGTTGAGCTGGGGTGGTTGGAATGTTGAAAATACTGGCATGTGTTGTCTTTAAAGTTTTTAAGTAATCTAATAAAAATATTTTCTACCCCTAAGCCTTGACATTATTTGAAGCAGGTGTGGGTGACATTTACCCTTGACCAGTATTATGGGGTAAATACTGATCCTGGGTGCATAAATGTAGCGTAACCAGACAAATATCTGCATTTTCACCTTTGCCATTCCAGGACATTGTCATCTGTACTTGGTACACAGCATATCAAAAAGCACGGCCACCCACCAGTTATAAGATCTCGATAATGAATATAAATATGAGACAAGGTAGAAACCCACCCACCCACCCAAAAAACACCCTGAACTATTTCCATTGAGGTAGTCTCAATCACAGCCTGATATCCAGTCAATTGGGGTAGGAAAGTAAGTTAAGAACATAGGAACAGCCCTTCTGGATCAGGCCCAAGGACTATCTAGTCCAGCATTCTGTTTCACACAGTGGTCCACGAAATGCCACTGGAAGCCTACAGGAAGCCTATGTTCTGTTTGAAACTTCTGAAGCTTAAGGTTTTGTTTCTCCTTGCTGTAGAATCTAGAAGAAAGAGTTGTGGAATGCAAGGACAAGACAGTGGAATTGAATCAGGAATATTAGCAGTTTAATGGGACAGATATTATTTACAGAGAGGAAAGTACAGTCTGACTTCAGTGTTCTTGCAGAACCAGCTCTACTCCAGGATTGGAATAAAAGTAACAAAAGCACTATTCAAAAACTGGCCTGGATCCATGAATGGATTAACCAAAAACACCACACTTGCAAGATCAGTTGACTTTAATTGAAGTACTGCAGAGCCCTGTGCAACCTGTTTGGGCAGATGAAAAGCCCCTCCCAGAATACTGGATCTAGTATTTAGAATCAGTAAGTTATTCAGAAGTATCTCATCTCACAGAAGCAGAATTTTGTCACTATAAGTAACATACCTATATGTTTGGAATTTGTACATGTTTGCAATCTTAAATTTGTCTTAAACCATGGACCATTTGGTACTTCAAGTTCTGAATGCATTTTATCCAAAGGTAAAAACAGACACACAATGAATATTTAAGAAAATGATCATATTACAAATAAAATACAACAGTCTTGTGAGCTAAGAGAAATCTTCTGGTAGAGTAATGTATATGTAAAGCTTCAACTGTCCCCTGAATGAACCCAGACAATAATTGTAGTAATGCCCTTATATACAAACATTAAAACCTGAGCTAGCTAAGAATGTCTGAGAAGTGTTTTATGTTCTCTATGGTGTAAAAACACACAGAAGAGAGGTACAAACAGCAGTTCTAACAGCAATATCTCACTAGGCCCTCTATTAAGGTTGCCAATCCCACCCCCAGGACTGACCTTCAGTATGAAGGTCTGAGTCTTCAGGAATAAACATAAATCTCCAGGTGATGATTAAAAGCAAATCCTGGAGATTTAACGACTTGATTGGAAAATATTGGGGGGGGGGGGGAGTCTTCAGGAATAGCTTTAGTCAGAGCTGGAAATTCTAGTCTCAGTCTTAAGCCATTATACTGAGCGCCTTCTGAGACCTAGAAATATTGTTTTAAAAAGAAATCTGTTAGCTATTTGGTTGGATGAGATCCTCAGGCTTAATCATTTGATTTTTCAGAAGTTTTCACATTCTTATTTCACCTTACCACCAAATGCTTGGGGCAAGTTGTAATCTTAAGCTAATGTCCTTCCTCAAACATAAAGCAAACAGCAATACTAGCAATGTAACAATAAAGCTACAAATATTATAGCTATGAAACTCAAAATACCCCCCCCCCGAAATTCCCTAAACTCCATCTACTCCTCCTCACCCTGACCAGTTTTTCTTATCCAGAAAAGTATTCATCCAACTCAACAACATCCCTCCTCAGAAAGCCAGTAATACATCATGTACTAATTCAGTTGGCTCTCATCCAAGGAAGGCTCATATTCTACCAGAAATCCTTCATTCTCAGCAAGGAGCCCCTATCTTCCCTAGTTTCTTTGACTCAGTTATCATTATTCATAATGAATGTGTTAGTAAAATTTCCTCCTCTGGTCTCAAACTTTTCAATTTGAAACAAAACAAACAGCATCACTGGAAATATATTACATTCCACAGAAAGATACAGCCTGTAGATTCAGCCCTTTGACAACTTCCTTTAGGCAACATCTGCAGGACAGTTTGTTCTTCTCAGGCTGAAGATGGTGAGAGAGATTTGGCTCAACCAGACAAAGGTCTGCTGACTGTGGTGCACACCTAGGGCCACATCTTTTTCCAAGTCCATATATGAAAAGAAATTTATTTAAAATTTATATCTTGCTTTTCCCACAGTTTGTGAAACAAGGCACCTTGCACTATATTCTGACAAAGTAGAACAAGGTGTAGTGGTTAAAGTCCTGGACTAGGACTGGGGAGACCTGAGTTCAAATTCCAATTCACCCATGATACCAGTTGGGTGACTCTGAGCCAGTCACTTCTCTCTCAGCCTAACCTACTTCACAGGGTTGTTGTGAAAGAGAAACTTAAGTATGTAGTACACTGCTCTGGGCTCCTTGGAGGAAGAGCGGGATATAAAATGTAAATATTATTATTATTATTATTATTATTTTTTTTTTACATTTTATATCCCGCTCTTCCTCCAAGGAGCCCAGAGCGGTGTACTACATACTTGAGTTTCTCTTTCACAACAACCCTGTGAAGTAGGTTAGGCTGAGAGAGAAGTGACTGGCCCAGAGTCACCCAGCTAGTTTCATGGCTGAATGGGGATTTGAACTCAGGTCTCCCTAGTCCTAATCTAGCACTCTAACCACTACAATACGCTGGCTCTCATAATAACAACAATAATAATACACCATGTACTAATCCAGTTGGCTCTCATCCAAGGAAGGCTCATATTCTACCAGAAATCCCTCATTCTCAGCAAGGAGCCCCTATCTTCCTTAGTTTCTTTGACTCACATCGCACACACTGAAGTTAAAAGAAAAATTGGAAGTGAATATATCAGGAGAGTTAGAAAAATCCTAAAGTCCAAACTCAATGGCAGGAACACCATACAAGCCATAAACACCTGGGCTATACCTGTTATCAGATACACTGCAGGAATAATAGACTGGACTAAGGCCGAGCTAGAGACGCTAGATCGTAAGACCAGGAAAATAATGACCATCAATCATGCTCTGCACCCCCACAGTGATGTAGATAGGCTATACCTCCCTTGCAGCTCAGGTAGAAGAGGAATGCTGCCAGTCCATCAAACAGTAGAGGAGGAGAAAAGAGGCCTTGAAGAATATATCAAGGACAGTGAAGAAGATGCACTTCAAATGGTCAAGAACGAGAAACTATTCAACGCCAATGAAACAAAGCAGGCCTACAAGAAAGAACAAGTCAAGAACCGAGCAGAAAAATGGAAAAATAAGCCCCTGCGTGGTCAATATTTGCACAATATAAGTGGAAAATCAGACATCAGCATGACCTGGCAATGGCTTAAGAATGGTTACTTGAAGAAAGAAACAGAGGGTTTAATACTGGCTGCACAAGAACAGGCACTAAGAACATATGCAATAAGAGCAAAAGTAGAAAAATCCACAACAAACAGCAAGTGCCGCCTTTGTAAAGAAGCAGATGAAACCGTGGACCACCTAATCAGCTGTTGTAAAAAGATCGCACAGACTGACTACAAACAAAGGCATGACAAGGTAGCAGGGATGATACACTGAAACATCTGCAAAAAATACAAGCTACCTGTAGCCAAAGATTCATGGGACCATCAAATTGAAAAAGTTGAAGAAAACGAAGATGCAAAAATATTATGGGACTTCCGACTACAAACAGACAAACATCTGCCACACAATACACCAGATATAACTGTAGTCGAGAAGAAAGAAAAACAAGTTAAAATAATCGACATGGCAGTACCAGGGGATAGCAGAATGGAAGAAAAAGAAATAGAAAAAATCACCAAATACAAAGATCTACAAATTGAATTTGAAAGGCTGTGGCAGAAGAAGACCAAAATAATCCCAGTGGTAATTGGCGCCCTAGGTGCAATTCCAAAACAACTTGAAGAGCACCTCAACACCATAGGGGCCACAGAAATCACCACCAGCCAACTTTACTGGGAACAGCCTATATTCTGCGACGATATCTATAATAACAACAACATTGACAATAAAATTCAGCCATCCCAGGTCCTTCGGAAGGAGTTGATGTCTTGATAAAAAAAACCAGTCAATGACACCTGTCTGACTGTGTAATTAATTAATTAATTGATAATAACATCCATACAACATGAACAAACAAAATAGAAACAATGAAATGGCATATCAGATTGAGTGATGTCTCAGTCCCTGGCTCACCTCAAAGAGTCTCTAAAATTATTTGATTTCTGCCCTGAAACTAGGCCCAAACTCTTTTGTACTAGCACCTACTATTCAAATTACCGCTATCATTTATATTTGCCCTGCTCTGTGTGTGCCAAGCAGTGACTCGGTGGTGATCAGGACAGCAGCACCCACAGCTTTTCTTTGTGGCTTCCAGTGTGAAACATGGTGTGAAGGAATGAAATTTAGTACAGTATTTTGCGTTCTGTTACAGCAGGCCCGCTCAGTTTTGGCCCCCCCAGCTGTTTTTGGACTACAACTCCCATAATCTTCAGTCACAGTGGCCAATAGCCAGGTATTATGGGGTTTGTAGGCCAACTTCTGGAGGAGAGCCGAAGTTCAGCAGCCCTGTGTTACAGTTATGTTCTTTCTATGTTTAAAATGGTTGCCTGGGGAAAATAAAGGGTTTTTGTCATTGGTCAATTACAGGAATAAGGTAAAAAGGTTAGCCCAGAATATCCATTTGAGGCAAGCCAAGAGGTTGCCGTAGGAGGTTAGGCACCTCCTGAAGTCAAGAGTTTAGCCCCAAGGGCAAGAAATTAGACTAGAAATACAATGTCAGCTCTCCTGATTGGCTCTTGTTGAGGAGGGGGAGTAAAATTTAGGGGTTATAAGGCAGAGTGTGAGGAGAAGGGTTGGCTAGAGTTTGTGAGGTGCCATCAGAGGGAATCAGAAAGAGACTGGAAGAAGAAAGCTGAAAGAAACAGCTGCTGAAGGAACTGGTGAGACTGATTAGGGGCATTTTCGACAGGATAGCTAGATGTCTGTATCCTACTCTGATTTGTTATCCTATTCTAAATTGGATTTTTGTTTTTAAGTAAAGAGAACTTTATTCAAAATCTTGTTGCTCTCTGAATTTTGTTCCTCACCTCACATTTGCTTGCCATACCTCTCTACCTGAATAACTGTTGGAGACTGAGAGATACTATAGTGGAGGCAGTCAGGGAATAAAGACTTGGTGGAAGCAGGAAATTCCAAAAGGTGGGAGAAGCAAGGGGTTGATTGGCTTGCCTTTCCCTCCCATGACACATGGCAACAGACCCTCCCCCACATTTTCAGTCCAGAAAAATGCACAGGAGCTCCTGGAACGGGTCTTTCTCAGGGCTGTTTGGAATGCCTGAGGCTATTAGTACAAGTGCCTTCACGGGCAGAAACTCAGTTTAGTGGAGGCGGGGGGAGAGACTGTCCTAGGACATTTTTACACTGTGAAGAGACGCCGGACAAAGAATCCACAGCTGCTCTCTATTTGCTGTCAATTAAGCAAAGGGTAGGAGGAAAGTTGTTCTCATGACTGTTTATCTCGGAGCTGGAATGGGCGGAGAGAAAGGCAGGAGCGTTCTTACCTCCTCACACAACCAGCCATTGATTCCACATGAGCTGTGCACCAATATGAGCACTGCTGAGGAGAGCTGTATGGTGAGAGAGAGGCCAGGAGAAGGACACCCAGCTTCCATTAAGCCCACAATGCTTTCTAGAGTCATTTTAGAGGTTGGGGCGCTCTTTCCCCCAGCATCTATGGTAGGATGGGTTGCTGGCAGCCTGAACAGGGCTGCAACCAGTCTGTGCTGCCACATGACCGGAGAGTGAGGTAAGAGGATCATGCACGCCCTCCTACCTCATTTTTAGTCCATTGGTAGGGCTGTGCCAGCCTGGGTACAGCTGTTTGTGTGCACAGCCCCAAAGTGTGTATAGAGGAGTTTGCATACTTTGAAGTATGGGGATACAAGCTTTTTAGAACTTAAAAAGAATGTCACAAAGTTGACGCTCCTATTTGAGCAGGGCCCTTGGAGTACCCAATTAAAAAAAATATTTTTATTGCTTTATCAGAAATATAAACAAAGAGACATAAGAAAACAGAGAAAAATAAAATAAAATAATCAAAATATTCTTTGTGAGTCAAACTTTTTATGACACCCTTAACCAGCACCAAAACCATTGTTTTCAAACACTCAAAGCAGACACAGCAGAACCAAGCAGTAACCCTTATCTCAGCTCAAGAGTCAAGTCTGCATGACGTGCGCGCATGCAGAAGACTTCTGGGTCCTGGAAGCCTAAGGCTCTGAGCCTTTAGAAGTGGAACGGGGGAAGTGGCGGCAGGGAGGTATCCTGCCGCCCCAACTACTGCTGCTGCCGCCACAATACCTCCTTAGGTATTATGCCGCAAACACACACACACACACACACACCCCGCCTTAGGGGATAGTTTTAAAGATATGAAGTGTGTGCATGATGTGCGTGCGCGAAGAAGACTTATGGGTCCTGGGAGCCTTGAGCAGTGGAACGGGGGAAGGGGCAGCAGGGAGGTATCCTGCCACCCCAATTCTAAAGGAACTACGGGCACCGGAGGGGGAAAGCAGCGGGAGGGGTAAGTAAACCCTCCCCCTGCTCTTAAAGCAACCCCCCACCCCAGTGCCGTACTGCAGTTCGGTGGTTCCGTGCATACCCCTAGTATGCATGTCTCTAACAGAAATCATGGAACACAGCAGCTACACTGAATGAAAGTTTATTGATTCTTATTGACGTAATTATGGGCTAAACACAAACAACTGGAAGTCACTTGTATAAGAGTGAAGATGCCCATGGAAGCAGTGGTTGCTGGGACCTCAAAGCTAATCTTAGAGGCAGATCCTCTCTTCAGTTACTGAAGATCAGGGGGAGTTTATCTCTGTTCTTTCTGTATTGCTGTTTGTGTGTAGACTGAGACATAAATCTCAGGAGCACCTAAAGGTTCCCTATTAGGGATGTGCGAGCTGGCTCGAGGTCGAGCCAAATCACACTTGAACTAGTCCAGCTTGAGGGTTCTCCCAGGGCCAGTTCAGGGATTTTTTAAAGATAGAAAAAATGGCAGACTTACCACAATTGCGGGGCCTCAGGGGGTGCTGCCAAAACAGGCAATTTGAGATCAAGGGGAGGCCAGCAGAAGGAGGGGACCCCCGTGGCAGCACCCCGAGGTCCCGCAATGGTGGTATGTCTGCCTTTCCCCCCCATCTAATTTCCCCCCGTTCCCTCCCCCCACCCCCAGCCAGGCCCAAGCCAGTTCAGATTCGAGCCAGACAGGGCCCGGCAGCTCAAGTGTGCACAAAAGCGGACTAGACCTGGTTTGGTTCGAGTCTGGTTCTGCTCAAACCAAACCAGGTTTTGTGCACACCCCTATTCCCTATGAAACCATATAGACAGATGGAAGGAGGTACCTATATATAGGAAGTACGTACAATAAGTACATAAGTTTGAGAAACAAAATGTTAATTATTACTGTAAAGGAAAGGCAGGACATAATCACATTCAACTTCTGCTTTTCTTGGTTAATAGTAATGTTTGTCAATTAATTGCGGCTAGACAAAAATCAAAACTTACTCTCCAGTGCTAGAAAGAAGTGTACAATAAAAATGCATGACTAATCAGCATGATGAAACACAAACCAAGACTTTATTATTCTAATTTCAATCTGCAGGAAAAGTCATTTTATGTGGCTTAAGGAATTATTACTCTCTAGATGCCAACATTTGAAATAAGTGTGTTGGTATAGAGACACAAAGCATAGAGAGAGACTATAATCTTATACGCTACAGCTTTCTTTGAGTTACACTCCATTGCCAAATATGGTGAATTTTTCTCCTTAGTTGTCACTCACAGATGAACATCCAGTACATGCAAAGCTTCTGATTTTCAGCTATAACCATTTATCATTGAAGAGCTTACTGATAGCATACTTAGGGCTGGTGTGCATACAGAGAGCACGGGACTGGCTATTCGCTCAGTAATGTCTACAATGACTGGCAGCCACTTTTCAGGAGTCCCTACCAGTTGACATCTTAGGGGATGGCTGGGAAATTGAACCTAGGACCTTCTGCATGCACTCTGGCACTAAACTATGGCCCCACCTCCAACAAGTGAGCACTTTTCACTGGATTTTCGAGGCTGGAATCCAGAGTGGTTTTTTAGGCAAAAATAACGACTTACACATATGTACTTGAGTTTCCCATTTTAATATCCCCAGCATTTTTGTCCTAAATTGGAACAAAGAGCCAGCATGGTATAGTAGTTTAACTAGGACCAGAAGACCCGAGTTCAATTCGCCATTCCAGCATAAAACTCACTGGTCAACCCTTGGGCTCTTCTCTCTCTGCCTACCTACCTTATAGGGTTGTTGTGAGTATAAAAGAACCATGTACATGAGGGATGTGCAAACTGGTTCGAAATAGAGCCGGTTCAGACTCAAACCAGTTCTGTTTGAAGGATCAATGTCGAACCGGGTGCAGTTCAGGCTGAGGTCAAACTGAACTGGTTTGGGCCAGCTTGGGCAATTGCATAGTATTGCAAATGGCCTGTGAGCATGCATGTAGATAACAAAAATGGTCTCCACACACACGTAGAAGACCTGAGAAGGACCCAAACTGGCCTGCCGGCATCCCAGGGGGGAGGCTAGCAGGAGTTGGGGGGTGCCCCCAACCCTGAGGCCACCACCACTTGTCAGTACTTTATTTTACTACTTATACAGTTAGAAAAACCCTCCATTCTTGCTGCCCCTTTACCGGGTAAAGGTGAATCCTCACTGATTCCCCTTTGCCAGTAGGGCTTCAAGCTGGCCTGAACCGGTTCAAATTTGAACCAAACCAGCTCAGAGGGGGGCAAATCAAACTGGTTCTAACCGAACCGGGAAAACCTATTTTGTGCACACCACTAATATACATCTTTCTACACTCCTTGGAGGAAGAGAAGGATATAATTTAATAAACAAGCTCAATTTGAAACTATCCACACTTGCCCGTTTCAAATCAGATTGTCAGAAAAATCTATGGGTATGATCCAGACAAACAAACATTTTTCATGCCACTGATTTCAATGGAGAAGAAAACATATGCTCACCTTTCTACTCCTGAAATCAATGGGGCTAAAAGTGTTTTAACTGGGCTCTATTTCCCCCTATATGTATTTTCTAACACAAAATTCCTAAGAACTAGTTGACCCCGCACAGAGCATCTGTGCGTTCTTTGGGGCTGGCGGTTACCTCTCCCCCCCCCCACACACACACCTTCTGCCCCAGTCTCCGCTTCCTAACCACGGCCGGCCCGTGCCAGGCCCAGCTGCCTCTCCTCCTCACTGTAATTCTGCCCCCTTCCCCCCTCCTGGGTCTTGCCTCTGCAGCTGGGCTGGGCCTGCCGCCGCCTCTGGCCTTTGCAGCCAGCTGCCGCTGCCACGGCAGCCAATCCTCCTGGGTGCACCTCAGCCTATCAGGTGCCTCCACTGCCCAGCCAATCAGCTGGGCGTTGGGACGCACATTCCAAGGCACACCCAGGAGAATTAATAATATAGATTGGACGTTTTTCTATCCTCCAAAGAACTCACTGCATATATAAGATTATTTGATTCTTTCATCACAACAGTCCAAGCTGGGTTAGGTTAATAAACAGTGAGGTCATTCACACAATCAACAACAGTGTTTTACCTGGGTTTGGGAGTTGTGTGCACTCTCAATTTTCAGTAGTGTGGAAGCAAGGTAAGAGGAAAACCTGGGCAGAAGTGATTGTGTTGAAGCAAGGTAGGAGGAAAAGCTACCCAGGTTTTCCTCCTACCTTGCTTCCACACAACTGAAAATTAGGAGCGCACCCAGGTACAACACAGTTTTTGTTGTGCATTTTGTATGGCCTTTAGACTAAATCGTGCTTCATTCACAATCACAAGAATCCTATGTGGATCTGGGGGAAAGGTTAAAAATTTGTTTTAAACTGCCTGCTTGCCAATTTCTTTTATGGGTTAGGTGGTAGGTAACACCCATCATACCCTACCATATAACTTACTTTGGTGTCCCTTCCCCTAGGAGCCATAGGGAGAGGAGAGCTGGTCTTGTGGTAGCAAGCATGATTTGTCCCCATAGCTAAGCAGGGTCTGCCCTGGCTGCATATGAATGGGAGACTTGATGTGTGAGCACTGCAAGATATTCCCCTCAGGGGATGAAGCCGCTCTGGGAAGAGCAGAAGGTTTCAAGTTCCCTCCCTGGCTTCTCTAAGATAGGGCTGAGAGAGATTCCTACCTGCAACCTTGGACAAGCCACTGCCAGTCTGTGAAGACAATACTGAGCTAGATAGACAAATGGTCTGACTCAGTATATGGCAGTTTCCTATGTTCCTATGAACAATGGGGTGTTTCGAGTTTCCTCATTGTTCTGTATGGCCAAAACACTCGGAACATTTTGAGCTTGTGTAGTCAAAACAACTGGTTCAACTGCTATTTTGATTAACCATTTCAGTCATCTGTGCTTTGTCTCAAGCTCAAAAAAAAAATGCAAAATCCATTTCATGCACATCCCTAAGTAATGGTGCTCTGTAGAGCTTGTCTCAGTTTTAAGTCTCAGTGGCAGTCATCCATCCTCACAGAGTAGCTGGAGTCTAGCTACACTGAAGCCTTGCACTGCAACCCAGTGCACGTGGAGAGGGAGGAGTAAGCAATTTTTGCTTTTACTCCCCTCCCTCCAAAAGCCATTTTCACTGCCAGGAATATGTCCCTGAGGGCCATGAAGTTCTCAGGGACATATTACTGGCAGCAGAGGTTTCAGTGCAGCTAGGTTCCTGCTGCTCTGTGAAGGCAGATCCTTTCTTCCACTTTTGTAGCTGTGGAAACTAAGATTTCCCCTATAGTCTGAGGTGTTATAGATTTATAACAATACTCAAACTTTTCATACTGTATTTAGTAAAGGTATCCGCTCTAGACCTTTAGTAAAGTTTGATTGCTTTTGTATTTCAAGGGTCAATGGATAGCCAAAAGTAGGGACCAGTCCAAGTATTTCAATTAAATTTAGCAGAAATGTGTGAGACCATTTCTCCTAGCCAGTTTCAGGGAAACTGTGCCTTGTTTCTGAGGTATATACAAGAATAAGATTATTAACAACACATTATTGAAATGCATCTCACATGATTTAGATGCAGCTGCCTCAACTGGGATCATACTTTTTTGTTTTTATTGTTGTTATTCGACACGTTTCTGGAATATAAATTTTCCATGATGGAACCAGAAATACTTGGGCATTCTCCAGGCTGATAACATTGCACACACTGAAGTTAAAAGAAAAATTGGAAGTGAATACATCAGGAGAGTTAGAAAAATCCTCAAGTCCAAACTCAATGGCGGGAACACCATACAAGCCATCAATACATGGGCTATACCTGTTATCAGATACACTGCAGGAATAATAGACTGGACCCAGGCAGAGCTAGAGACGCTGGATCGTAAGACCAGGAAAATAATGACCATCAATCATGCTCTGCACCCCCGCAGTGATGTAGATAGGCTATACCTCCCTCGCAGCTCAGGTGGAAGAGGAATGCTGCAAGTCCATCAAACAGTAGAGGAGGAGAAAATAGGCCTTGAAGAATATATCAAGGACAGTGAAGAAGATGCACTTCAAATGGTCAAGAACGAGAAACTATTCAACACCAATGAAACAAAGCAGGCCTACAAGAAAGAACAAGTCAAGAACCGAGCAGAAAAATGGAGAAATAAGCCCCTGCATGGTCAATATTTGCACAATATAAGTGGAAAATCAGACATCACCATGACCTGGCAATGGCTTAAGAATGGCAACTTGAAGAAAGAAACAGAGGGTTTAATACTGGCTGCGCAAGAACAGGCACTAAGAACAAATGCAATACGAGCAAAAGTAGAAGAATCCACAACAAACAGCAAGTGCCGCCTTTGTAAAGAAGCAGATGAAACCGTGGACCACCTAATCAGTTGTTGTAAAAAGATCGCACAGACTGACTACAAACAAAGGCATGACAAGGTAGCAGGGATGATACACTGAAACATCTGTAAAAAATACAAGCTACCTGTAGCCAAAAATTGGTGGGACCATAAAATTGAAAAAGTTGAAGAAAATGAAGATGCAAAAATATTATGGGACTTTCGACTACAAACAGACAAACATCTGCCACACAATACACCAGATATAACTGTAGTCGAGAAGAAAGAAAAACAAGTTAAAATAATCAACATAGCAATACCAGGGGATAGCTGAATAGAAGAAAAAGAAATAGAAAAAAAAATCACCAAATACAAAGATCTACAAATTGAAATTGAAAGGCTGCGGCAGAATAAGACCAAAAAAGACTGGGCAAAGAGGCACCTTTTACCATGGTGATTCTCTTTATTTAGCAGGGGGAGAGTAACTGGCCCTATCCACCCCCAGCACAGTACTTCCAGTGACTGTTGTTGGTGTGTGTCTTATGTTTATTTTTAGAATGTGAGCCCTTTGGGGACAGGGAGCCATCTTATTTGTTATTTCTCTTTGTAAACTGCCCTGAGCCATTTTTGGAAGGGCGGTATAGAAACTGAATTATCATCATCATCATCATCATCATCATCATCCCAGTGGTAATTGGCACCCTAGGTGCAATTCCAAAACCATTTGAAGAGCACCTCAACACCATAGGGGCCACAGAAATCACCATCAGCCAATTACAAAAAGCAACTTTACTGGGAACAGCCTATATTCTGCGACGATATCTATAACAGCAGTAAGAACACTGACAATAAAATTCAGCCATCCCAGGTCCTTGGGAAGGACTCGATGTCTTGATAAAACAAATCAGTCAATGACACCTGTCTGACTGTGTAAATTATTATTATTATTATTATTAATAATAAATAAGAGAAAACTTAGGATGTAATAAATATGCACATTGTCCTCTCAGATATTAGCATATATTCACTATCCTCTACAAGAAGATACCAGTATATATCTGCAAGTTTTGTATGTGCATGCAAGGGTACATATTGACAGAGTCCTTAGGTCTAATGTATGACAATTAACAATATATTTTCAATGTGATTTCTAGATTTCTAGAACTCAATAGATTGCTCATTGCCACCACTGAGCAAATCCAAAATCCCAAACTAAGCATGATCACATAGACTGGGCATCATCCCCAATGAGGCAATGTATAAAGCATTAGAATACAGCCTTTGATCATGCAAAAACCAGGAAGAATAAAATCAAAGGGACTGAAATGCAGAGGTGTTCAACATGACACTGTGCCTGCCAGGTTTAAAGGTGAAAAAACCCACCCACATTTGTGTATCATCCCAATTATTGTCTCATAAAACAATAACCAGAAAGGAGTCCATGAGAACAAAGACACACACTCAACAATCAAAAGGTGGCCAAATGTATAACAAATTCAATTACCCAGTGAACCAATCTTTGCCAAGTCTGTTAGCTATTTGTTTTAGGGAAGGCAAGTTTACAGGATGCAATATCCTGTTCAATCAGATTGTATGGTAGTTCTTAGGGTGTGTCACTGCTAAGAGGAACTGGTTTCAACAATGCTGTTAGGAATGCAATCATGTGCATCATCCTGAAAAGTCTATTATCACTTATTAAAACAGCATGTAAGTTTTGAAGCAATCTCCTTGGAATTAGTCAAGGAAGAAGGAAATAGTTTTCTACTTACATGCTCAACTGTTGTAGGTATCTATCTCTATCCCAGGCCTGCTCTATCCCAGGCCTGCTCAATTTACCCCTCCCCCCAGCTGTTTTTGGACTACAACTCCCAAAATCCCCAGCCACACTGGCTAATAGCCAGAGATGTGGGAATTGTAGACCAACGTCTGCAGAAGGGCCGAAGTTGAGAGGGTCTGCTCTATCCTATCCCCTCCCATGAGTTCAGGAAAGGCAATGCAAGTTAAACATAAAATACATAATAAAAAACAAAAACAAACAATAAAAGAGCTTATACTTGCTTAGCCATGGCTATTGAATAGCAGCCCAAAGAGGAAAAATATTTACAGTTCTTCCATAAGTGTGCTTTTATTTTGAGTGATTTCTATACTAAGGTAGTTCCATAACTATGAAGAGAACATGAGAATGACCCTTGATATACCTTTGCTGTTCAAACATGGCACATGAATAGCGCAATAAGTGTACAGTAGTAAATATCAACTTAAAGCTGGAAACAAACAGTGTCAATTGTTCCTGGTGGTTGATGGCTGCCCACATGTCAGAGGAATCACAAGTGCTTAAAAGAAGATAAACGAATGTAAATCAGGTGGATGGATGGGTAGACAGATAGATAGAAAAAGAATTTTATTTAAGTATCAGTTATAAGTTTCTTTGTCTAAAATGAAATCTGACATGCAAACATGATATCTTAAATATGAATGTAAGAATAACCTTCTTATGAAAGGCTTATTTTATTTTTTTGTAAATAAAACTGTGGGGAAAACATTTTTGTTAGTCATAATACAGTTCAATAACTCATGTGGTTATATTACAACTTGATAGTAGGTCCAAGTCATCATAAATGTCATCCATAGATCCATCTGGGTGACCTTTTACTTCTGTTTGATGGCTAATAACTACCTGCTTTCTGCAAATGGCTTAGTCAATATACTATGAGGCTGTTCCACACGAGCAGCCAAACACAGGCTAGGGCAGCCCAGCATGGGTTTGGCTGCCTGTGTGAGCTGCTGGAATCAAGCCTAATCCTGGCACTGCCCTCACGGGTAGCCTTACTAAACTTCATGGTTTAAGGGTTGTGGGTATCCCGGGGCTGCATGCAGCCCCTAGGGTGCTTGACTCCCAGGGAATCTCCCAATGCACTGTGCTCATTGTGTGGTGCATCATGGGATTCCTGGAGGCTGGGAAAATGAGTCCCGGCCTCTACTGATCCACACTGGATCAGCGTGGATTGTGGGGGGTGGATTGTGGGGGGTGCGATGCAGCACACTGAAGAATTCAGCCACCATCATCTGGGGGAAGTAGGTAGGTTCATCCCTGCCCACTAGGTCATCTGAATAGCTTTTATTTAAAATTATGGGCTGGTTCTCATGATTTTTTAAATGTCGGGATAAGCAGAATTGAGGGCTTCTGAAGCCATGCACACTTCTGTTTTATTATCATGACAAGGTTGCCACTGCCTGAGCTCCTCTTGTTATCAATAATCTAGATTTTATGTCAGGAGGAGGAGTTCGGGTTGGCAGAAGTGACCTTTTCTAACCCTACGTGATGATTACCAATCTAGTCGGATTCGGACAACTGAGACATAAATAGCTTTCCTGGGTCTTTCCCCCTTGAACTTGTATAGGATGGGTTACTGCCAGGCGAAAGCCACCATCAAGCAGCACATTATAGACACTGAGTGCCAAACCGATCTCAGCAGAGTCTAGGGATGTGCACGGAACTGCTTGGCCCAGTTTAGTTTGAGGCCAGACCAGCCTCAAACCCAACTGGGCCAATTCGGTCCAGCACCCCCCTCGAACCCCCACCCCAGTTCAGTCCAGTCTGGGGGGATTCGCGAGCTTGAAATTGTTTTTAAACAATTACCTTTACTCTTCTCGGGCGGTTCTTGGAGGTCCTCCCTCCCCCCCGCTGGCCTTCCTCATGCCCCCCTCGGCCGGTTTGGCTGCTCTTCAGCCTTCACCTGGTGGCCCAGTGGCCATTATGGAGCCTGCGTGCCTGCACACATGGCCTCTGCATGCCAAGTGCACAGGCATGTGGACTTCATAATGGCCACCGCGCCGCTGGGTGAAGGCCGAAAACTGGCCGAAGAGCGGCCGAACTGCCTGAGGGAGGCATGAGGAAGGCTGGTGGGGGGAGGGGAAAACTCCAGAGACACCCCCCCTCCAAGAACTCCCCTGAGGGGAGTAAATGTATTTTAAAAACAATTTCAAGCTCACAAATCCCCCGAACATTGGGGGGGGGGTGTTCAGTCAATTCGACCCCAAATGGTCAAACCAAAGTGGTTCAACATCGAACACATTTGCACACTCCTAGCAGGGTCCTGAAATTTCTTATCAGTGATGGGCTTAGATATTTTACCTCTCCAGTGGCATACCTAACCCAATTGGAGGTTCCAAAGCACAGGAGGGCGTTCATTCTGGCTTGCTGTCATGCCTTCCCTTCAACAGTGCTAGAAGGCTGTTACAGAAGAACTCCATTTGCAGAGCGACTATGCCCCTGTGGCTCAGGGCAGATCAAAACTACCAAATATGTCATCCTCCACTGTTCATGCTATAGAGACATTCACACCTCCCTCATCCTTCCAGTGCTATCCCAGTGTCCAGGAGGTTCGAGCCATTTCTACAGCTCCTTGCTGCTTTCTGACTTTAAGCCTGCCATCACATATAGTGTTGCCAGGTTCTGTGTGGCAGCCAGGGCTGCCAAGTGTGGGTTCAGGCCCCAGTGAAAAACATTTTTTCAGGCACCTGCCACTACCCCCCCCCTGCCTCTGCCACCACCGCAAGCCCCCCCCCCCACTGCTGCCACCACCAGGCTGAACCACTGATTTAAAAAATAACCCTAGCCTCCATGTGCGGGGATGGGGGGAGCTGAGCCTGACTGTCTGGCCCAGTGGCCCTTGAAAACTGAAAGGCGCTCCAGCGCGCCTTGTGCAGCTTTAATCGAGTGTTGATTGTTTAATCGAGTTTGAATCGCATCTATTCAAACTGCGCAGGCGCACTGGATTGCCTTGCAGTTCTCAAGGGCTACTGGGCCAGATGGCCATGTGCAGTGGCCGCTCCCATTCTGCCTGCCACCGCCACGGGTGTGTGTGTGTGTGTGTGCTCGGCTCACACACACACACGGCCACACACACGGCAGCTAGAATTATTTTAAAGATCAGTGGTTCGGCCTTGTGGTGGGGCAGGCGCAGGTCCCATTCCAGACTGCCCGGCCCTGGTAATTTGTACCGGCTTCCCCCCCACCCCTCGTCAGCCCTGGCGACAGTGACCAGCATTCATGGGCAGATGGTAGGCAGTGAGTCCTATCAGCCTTAATCTGACCCTCAGTGACTCAGGGCGGGCTCTACACTTGCTTACTCAATAATGATTCAATAGAAAGACTTACACTCCTCCTTTTTTTCTTACTGCCCCTTATAGCCTTATAGTCTGGCCGTTATCCAGTTTTATTACATGGGCTTTTATGTAGTTTTGTCTTCTCATGTCCTTTAATCTTTTTACATCCATTTTTATGCCCTCCCATCCCTTGTTATGCCTTTTATGCACTTGTATGACTTTTATGCCTTATACTTTATGCTGGTCTATTAGTATAATAAAGATTGATGATGATTATTTAAACCAATCCACCCTGCTAAAAACTTTAGTAGGCATGACAATATGATGCATTTGAAAGATGATTTATGATAATGTCTCACTATCCCTGCTCCGCATTATGAGTATCACAGCTGAACAGGAGATCCCAACACACAACAGCTACTGTTTAGTACTGCACAATCATAGGTCAGTGATTGTTCTTTTTCAAGTGGGGGCCATTTTGGTAAACAAAAACAAAACAAAAAAACCACCCTTCAAAGTGAGATCCATTTCCCACTGCACTGACCTCCATGCAGTGCTATGCTTTTCCCAGCAGTGAGGGCCCCATTAAGAGAAACAGAGCCATCTCAAGCCTGAGCACCAACGTAGAAGGCATGCACAGAGTGCTGGGAAGTGTAGTCCTTCCCAGCACGTTCCCCACACAGCTAAATGGGGAAAGCAATGGGAAGGTCTACCTTCTCAGCACTCTGCTCATGCATTCCAAGATGGTGCTGGGGCTCGAAAGGGCTCAATTTCCCTTAAAGGAGTGCGCCACAGGTGTTGGGCAAAATACAACACTGTAGGATAGGAATGGTAACCTCCATTGGAACGGTCACCTCTGCAGAACGGGGAGGTTGTGCAGAGTATTTGGCTTGACTGAGGCTTCAGACAGGCCTAGTAGACAATGAGTCAGGAAGCTGCATTTAGGATTGATGGAGCATTGCAATGAAGAGCACTGCCACAGGCCGCAGCATACCAACCCTAACAAGAAAAGTTGGGTTCCTTTCTGAATGCAGGGCATTGTCTTGCAGGATGCAATATGAAAAGCTACTGAAACATTCAGCAAACAACCCACGTGGAAAATATTACATTCTTAATGGTTTAGCTAAAGACCTAACTTTAGGACAGCTTTGCACATTCCTGTCATGCTCTCTATTATGCAGAAGGGCAAATGGATGAAGAACATTACCACCTGTTACCACAGCGTCTACTTTACACGGGAGTGGTATGAAGCTTGAGTTACTGATGTAATCTAGTATGCACATACCTCTGCACATGGCATAGAGAGAATTTTTGCATTCAAGAGATCTATTTCCACAGCATTATACTGTATATAAGGTATATATAATAATATTAGGGTATCTAGATATAAAACAAGTCCAAGATCAATTACTGCTTGCTCATTTCCAAAACTTAAGTATTTATTCATATTGAACTGTACTTCCTTTCCTGAATTCAGCCACAAATAGACCAGCTTTTAAAGGAGAATTATGTCCTTTGCAGTTTACAAAATATTTAATGTAACAGTTAAGCATCATGCAAAACACATTTTCTGACCCACACCTGGACAGTGCTACTGCTCTCCTCACCCCAGACAGATTGTCCACACCACAGCCGCCCCCCCCCCCCCCGGTTCCAATCCATGATGCCCCACCCCCATTCAACTTCTATGACAGATGAAATGACTCATACAAGCCCTTTAGCATTCAGCAATGAAACACAAAGCCATGCAGCACCCCCTCTGCCTATAGCATCCCCTCATCAAGAAGCCCATCAGCATAGCCTCACCCAAGGCCGTGAAACTGTGGAGGTGACCACCATCTTACAGGGTATGGGAACTGGCATATCTTTGGACAACAACCCTCTTCTTGAGCACTCAGGTCTGTCCTGCTGGCCTCCCTGGACTGGACCCAAGACAGCAGATTTCTGTGAAGGAAGTGCTAGACCATCTGAGTATCTCACCAGCGCCCCCTAGGCCTAAAGGGTGGGAACCAGCAGATATACCCCTGCCTCCCCATCTCGGCAAGAACCCCAGTCTCTCAACCTGACCACCGGAGATTCATTGACTCCCATACGGATTTCTCCCGCTAGAATTTAACTACCAGCACAACCCCGTGACATCCCACAGTAGGGTTGCATGTTTTTTTTCTGTTTCAATTTGTACCAAATCCAAATCAACCCCATTTTGTATTTTATCTGAAATTAAGCCTTCTGAATCACCTCAATTTTGTTTTGTATCCAAATTAATCCAAATCTGAATCCAAATTAATTCAGATTATAAAAATGGGTCACATGGGCCAAAAGAGTAGGTGGGGGTTATAGTACCCAATGAGTAGAAGCTACCACAAAAATTTCAAAGGAATTGGGCAAACAGCTGATTTTTGGTGAATTTTTAAAGTTTGTGCATCTTTCAGATTTTCCACATAGGGTATAATGGAGGTTTCAGGAAAGGTATAGCTTCACACAGGGGAAGGGAGGGTGGAGAGTGGAGTGTGGTTGGTGGTAGTGCCCAGAGTAGAGTGTGGTTGGTGGTAGTGCCCAGTTCATGCAAGGAAGCTACCACAATTTTTTCAGAGGAATTTGGCAAAGGGCAGATTTTTAAAGAATTAATGAAGTTACGCGTCTTTCAGATTTTCCTTGTAGGGTATAATGGAGGTTTCTCCAGTCCCATAACTCCACTTGGGGGGCACTGGGGTGGCCCAGAGCAAGTGGCGATGTAGTGCACATAGGGTGCCAACCACCCACATGGGTTGCCAACTCATGAAGTACAGGGTTTTGTTGTTCTAGAAGTATTCTGAGTGTAGATTCTCTGGTAGCATATGAGAGTGGATTCATGGTTTTTCATTAAAAATTTCATTTGCTAGAGAATCTAAACTCAACACCTCAGAAACAACAAAGCCCAGTAGCCCAATGGGTTAGCAATCCACGGGGGTGGTTGGCACCCTCTGTGCACTACATCACCACTCGCTCAGCACTACACCAGTGCCCCCCAAGTGCAGTTATGGGGCTGCTGAAACCACCAGTATTCCCTCTGGGAATAAGGTTAAAGACACTCAAACTTCCCCAAATCACAAAAATGAATCCTTTGATCAATTCCTTTGAAATCTGGGTGGTGGCAGGTACTCCTTGGGGCACTTCCACCCAACCCACTGTTCTGCCCCAAAGACACTCCAACATTGACAATTCCTAAGAAAGCAGCCCTTAGGCCATTTCCATGGGAGTCTGGGTTGTGGCAGGCACCCCTTGGGGCACTTACACCTTACCCACTGTTCTGCCCCAGCAGACCCCTTTCTGCCCCAAATCTGTACCAAAGACACTCCAACTTTCACAATTCCTAAGAAAGCAGCCAATTCCATGGGAGTCTGAGTTGTGGCAGGCTCCCCTTGGGGCACTTCCACCCAACCCACTGTTCTGCCCCAGCAGACCCCTTTCTGCCCCAAATCCACTCCAACTTTGTCAGTTCCTAAGAAAGCAGCCCTTAGGCCAATTCCATGGGAGTCTGGGTTGTGGCAGGCAATTAGAGAACTTAGTTTTGTAGAATTACATAGTAACTGGGCAAGGGCTGAGGTTTGGAACCTCTATAGGCAGCAGCAATATAAGAAGATGCTGAAAGGCATCATCTCCTACTGCTTGGGAGATGGCAATGGTAAACCCTGCCTGTATTCCACCAAAGAAAACCACGTGGCTCTGTGGTCACCAGGAGTCAACACCGACTCGACAGCACAATGTTACTTTATTGTATTACAGCTTTTTATTATTGTTTTGTAGCTTTATTGTATTAGAGTAGAAATTTAAAATAACAATTTTATGGTTTCATAATTTGTTTTAATCGTGTTCTACTGCTCTATCTTATGCTGGTCTTGGACTGTAATAAAGATGATTGATTACAAAACACATCACCTTTCAAAGTTTTTTTAAACAGG
Source organism: Hemicordylus capensis (assembly GCF_027244095.1). NCBI lineage: Eukaryota > Metazoa > Chordata > Lepidosauria > Squamata > Cordylidae > Hemicordylus > Hemicordylus capensis. The sequence goes on along the minus strand of NC_069657.1, from coordinate 384,568,177 downwards.
TATTTGTTCCACTAGGCTATACTGTAATTTCTCTTCAGATGAATATTTAATGCCTTATCAAATTTCCTTCAACTTTTCCTTTTCTAAGAATCAACTCACTGTTCGTAAAAATACAATGACAGATTAGAGAAACATGAAGGATGCATATTTTATAAACAACTGGCAAGTACATAGTTAAAAAAAAAAAACAACTGCACCTGTTTTTGGGCTAGATAATAGCAATTTCAATCTAATTATCAGATAGACACTATCTATTTTCAAGTTAATGCCAACCCTTTTAATATATTAAATAGGATGCACATCCTGAATATTAATTAAAACATATTATGAAGTGTGTATTCCACTATCACAATGTAGCTTAATTAAGAATTTTCTTTTCAGTGTTTCTACCCCATCTTTCTAACAATTGTACACGTAAACAAAAAACCTACAAAAAACAGAAACACAGGTGGCCGTTATTCCTGAGGGTTCCGTTCTCTCCTATAGACACGAATATAAGAGTACAAAACCTTACCCCTAAGGGAATCTAGGGGTTAGATTCCTAACAAACAAAAAAGCCACCCCCACCCCCCAAAAAGCAAGGGAGGCATAAATAAGAAGAGAAAACCACTGTGCCTTATTCTTCAGGTCTCCATGTCTCCCACAAAGCCCCCTAAACCCCTCAAACAGTTGAATATTCACCAATTGTTTTTTTAAGAACAGCCACAAATATCTTTCTGCTGTAAAATGGCAACCGGAAATGACATCAGAAGTCATTTCTGGGCACTGTGGATAGGCACATTTTGCCAATTTTTCTACCCATGGTTAAAGAAACTAGGTGTCTAAGACCCACCTGTGGATACGCAAAACCGCAATTCGCAAGTCCGCAGATAACCAGGGCCATCTGTATGAATGTCAGTTGTAGAAAGGCTAAACAAAAGCAATCCAAGGAAGATAATTTACAAATGCTTGCTGGGGGGAAACAAAACTGCCATGACCCCAGATCCAGTAGGGGGAGATTTTAGGCAATCAGGGGATGAGTCAGGGTGGGAAGCCCTAGCCCTATCAGTTCTGCCATCTCTGCTATGCCTATCAGTATCATCAGACTAGGGGCACACCTCTGATAACCAGCCTGCCAGGCTCCCTACCTTGCTGAAGACAGTGCTTCCAAAACAGGGCACTGCTCCTTTAAAGTTCTGACAACTCATGCAGGAGTGGGTGGAATCAGAGACAGGAAGCAAGAATATTTCAAAGGTTGGTTGTGAACTACTCCTCATGGAAACAACATCCTTCTATACCTGGGTGGGTACCCTGCACTCAGCCTCATAGCTGCTATGCTGGGAGCTCTCTAAATTCTTAACTCTGAGAACCAGTCCTTGGTCTGTTTCCTGCTGGTGTCGTGCTTGGGCCTGATCTCTTGGCAGCTCTGACTCCAGGCTCCATGGAACCCAGCACGCCCTAGCCTAGAAAAGGATAAAAACCAGACATCTAAAAGCAAGCAGCAAAGAGGCCTGACAGACTTCCCTTGGGAAGTTATTCCAAGTTTTGGGAGCCACTGCTGAAAATACCCTGTTTCAAGTGGTCACACCCATTGTATTTCAGCAGTGGGACCTGAAGCATGGCCCCAGAATGTGAACAAACCTGTTAGGCAGGCTTATATGGAGGAAGGCAATTCTTGAGAGATTCTGATGCTAGTATTTATGGGGCTTTAAAATCAGCACCTTGAACTGAACCTGGAAACATTAACTGGTTCAAGTCAACACTCCAGAAGCTGGTTTTTTAAAACCAATTTAATATGTTTATATACCATTTCAGTCAGCTCTTCCTTTGTAATGCCACTTTCAGGGTTTCACCTTTAGCTAACAAAAACTTGTATAGTGCAAAAAACAAAGAAACAGAGTAGCTTGTTTCAAAATTAAGCTTTGAGTGATTGGAAGGTGAATTTCCCCCCACAACTGGACTCTGGACAACATGGCTGTAGCAGATAAATTGGGACAGTTAGAAAGTAAAATATCACTGTTCTGTTAATATTTTTGTTCTCCTAGCACACCGTAGGATTGTTCTCACAACCGACATTGGGGTAGAAAAAGCCTCTGATCCTAATTTGGGATGGAGCCCAGAACCTCTACTAAGCTCCAGAATGAGGGTGGAAGAGAAGTACAGAGGAACACAGGAAGCTGCCTTATACCGAATCGGACCCTAGGTCAATATTGTCTACACCATGGAGTATCTTTCAGCCCTATCTCGGGAGATGCCAGGGAGGGAACCTGGAACCTTCTACATGCAAGCATGCAGATGCTCTTTCCAGAGCGGCCCTATCGCCTAAGGAATATCTTATAGAGCTCATGCATGTAGCCTCCCATTCAAATGCAAACCAGGGTGAACCCTGCTTAGCAAAGGGGACAATTCATGCTTGCTACCACATGATCAACCTGCACAGCCCACCTCTCTACTGAACTCAAAGACAATCATTTCTCCCTCCTTCGACCTTGCTTGCAGAATTATCACGATTATCACAGGCATCTTCTACCCTAAAGATCATTGTGAGAACAGCCCTGGTGTATGATAAGAGTAGACCAACTGTAGCACAAATAATATCCATTAATGCAAATTCTCGTGATTTCCTTTAGATAAGTGACATTTGTTTTCCAGACAACTCTCCCTCCTCAGAATTTAGAATACAATTCTAATTTGTGAAGTGGGCCAGATAGGGACAAGTCATACCATGAACTTCATAGAGAATGAGTTTCTATAAACCAAACCAAATGACTCCAGTCTGTCTTTTTAAAATGTTGGGTCCTTAACCAATGTTTAAAATTATTCTAGAAGCTGAGATTAGTTCAGAATTCCTGTCTTACCTCTTCTTTGCTTAGTTCTTGTTTCCAAGGGCTAAACTAGACATTATATCAATCACACAATCGGCCCTGCATGTTCATTTAAAAATGTAAATATTAGCTGCATAAGATGAGTTGATTTGAACTGTGGCAAGATCTTTTAACCTTTTACCCTACACCATGGTCACAAGAAAAATGGCCCTCCTCCACAGCTGCCATTTGCCTTTAGGAGGGAAACTGACTGGCACCAATGGCTGTTCACATTCCAAGACAAATATTAAAAGCAGGAGGGTGAATTCTTATTAGGATCTCAGCACAGAGATAAAGGGTTAAAAACCCTCTTTCAGCATATTTCCAATTGGGCTTCCTGTGGCTGCTATTTACAGTTCAAAATAGGAACACAAAAAAGGGCCAATTATGTAATTAATGTTACATTTCGTTTCGCCCTGTGTAGAACACTGTCCCTATGAAGCACTGTCCCTATCCAGCAGCACTCATTTACATTTTAAAGGAAGCTTCTTAATGTAATTGAATCTCCTAAACTATGCCTACAAACCTAAGCAAATTAGGATAAGCCTCAGTCATTCATTGCAATGGGCTGAGGCATGCGTAACTCTGCATAGGATCAGGCTGCAAGTATTGCAGCATTTTAAGAAGTTGTGAGTTAAGCTTTACAGAGATTTCATTGAACCAGACTAATAGACTTGAGAGAAAAAAGTAAGCACTGGGTTTTGAAGATGAGAAATCTGGCTCTCAGCCCAGCACTATCTTTCTTGTATTATAAATTAAGTGTGCATGGACTAGAGTTTATAAGAGCTGATGATTTCAACCTGTGGATCAAACATTCTAGCTTCTTTGAGGTCTACAAGTATGGTTCAAACTATTTAAATACAGAAATAGGTTGCTTGGTGTTTTCCTTCATATTCAATTTGACAAACCTTGATTGGTTATAGACAGAAATACATTTGCCAGCAAGTTAGAGACCAGCACACTGCAAGCATCTAATTAAGTGTGAACAAGTTACGGGCTTTTAACTGAGCTTTAGTGCTGCAATGTTCAAGGTAAGGAATGAGAGGGTCCAGCAGGCAATCAGGAAGGAACTGAGGAACGGGGAAAATGAGAGTCAGTCAAAGCCAGGGTTGTGGACCAGGTGGGCTGACCAGAATCATTCAGCAAGCTGTAAGTCAGGGGAGACAAACAAGAAGACAGGGGTCAAACAGTAAGAGATCAGGGATGGAATCCAGGATCAAGGTTTCTCTCATCCTACAATTTTCAAGTTAATTGTGGTGGCTAGGAGGACTTTCTATAGACAAGGGACAACATCCGGATAAACACCGTGCTTGTGCAATGAACAAAGTTGTACTAGTGCCATAAGATTGCATAACTGTACTAAATCACAGGGATTTTTGGAATTGTACAATTGCACAAATTTCCCTGCAAGACATATGAGGCATGCCACAGGTTGTATATTGCGCTAGCATAAATATTGCACTAGCACAACAGTCTGGAATACAAGCCTAGTCCTTCTCTGATTGGTTTATAGCAGGGCTGTTCAATTTCAGCACTCCTGCAAATGTTGGCCTACTTTTCCCATAATCCCTGGCAACTGGCCACTGTGTTTGAGGATTATGGGAGTTGTAGTTCAAAAACAGCTGGGGGACACAAGTTGAGCAGGACTGGTTTATAGGGTGTTCCTAGGACTACCCATTTTGCAGAAACCAAAGTGAGCAGGTTTACTGGCTCCTGCTTTATTAACATTACTATTTTTTTTAAAGATCTGAGGCTTTTCATTTGTTCTTTGAGGTTGGTGCTACTGTTGCCTACCTCACAACTCGTAAAGCAGCTGCAGGCAAGAATAGCAGGGAACAACAGAGGAAGGCAGTAGGCACACAAAATGGAGGCAGAGACAACATGGCTGACTGAGAAATTTAAGGTAAGTGCTGCCCACTTCGCCCATTGATAAGATCTGCCCTTGGAGTAGAAAGAATGGACAGAGATAATTTTTTCTCCCTCTCTCACAACACTAGAACCAGGGATCATCCCATAAAACTGAAGGTTGGGAAATTCAGGACCGACAAAAGGAAGTGTTTTTTCACACAGCACATAATTAATCTATGGAATTCTATGCCACAGAACTACTGCCTCCATAGTTTTAGTCAGTTTCTCCAGTCATTCATTACTGCTAGTGTATTTAATTTTCACTTGTGCATAATAGTTTAAGTTGCCCCTTTCCACAGCCACTTAAAAAAAATCATCCCTCCCCACAACCTCATTCCCAAAACAAATCAATTTGTTGTCTAATAATTATTCCGTGTGTGTGTGTGTAAAATCATCACCTGAGGCAGCTACATTGCATACAGACATACAAACAGCAGACAAGATAGACACAAAAAAAAACAAATGACAAGTGATGAAGCTGAGCTGTAAAAACAAATAGAGTTATCGGATTAAAACATGTACTTTAATTTCCCTACTTAACTTGCATTTCCTCATATTTTTCTTAAGTCATATTTTTCATTCAGCTCTACTTCGTTGCCACACATTCTCAGGTTCCCTCACATATACACAACACAAGCTCCTGCACATTTCTCTTGCATTTGCTATATATGAATGAAAAAAATATAGGTCCTCTAACATTATCTGCCTACCTACCAACCATGTTTAGATATAAACACATTTCTAGTTTGTTGGTGAGCTGAGTTGATGTTTCAGCCTTTTTTAACCCTCACATTTTACACCTTAAAGTGAATAAAGATCCTTTAAGAACTCTCTAGCTCATATGTGCAGTAAATTAGAAGAGAGATTATTTAAACACTTTTCTGTATTTAGAAACTGAAATCGTATCCTCCACAACAATAAAAAAGACATTACCAAACAAAATACAAGTTGAGATTATGTTCCAACTAAATCTTTTAAAACTTATGAAACAAAGAAAATGATGGCCTTGAACTGCATCATGGCTGAGTTCACTTACCTGGACATGCCAACTTAGAAACGCTACCTCTTGGGAACTTAATAAGCAAGACAGCTTACATAGAAAAATACGGTCTCTAAAATATCCTAGGTCCAGATCATTTAAGCATTTATATGTAAGCATAACTCCCAGTATTCTTGGTAGGGAAAGCCCTTTGTCATGTCAAATGGACTCCCCAACTTGATCAAGTGATAACTGGGCTGCTTGCCTCAGAGCGCTTTCAGCATCTCCAACTGGCCCTGATAACAGCTGAGCCCCCTGGCACACCTTTGGAGATTAACAGCATCCTAGTCGGTGAGCGTCAACAGCACCTAAAACACAAAAGTAGTGCACCCCTGCAACAGCATTATCACCACTCCAAACCTTGGTTTGATAGAGACTGTGTTAATACTAAAAAAGCTCTCACCACAACCTACTAGGTCTATAAAGCCAACAGTGGACCAATGGCAATGAAGGACCTCCTTCAGCAGAAGAGGAGGTACAAACAGCTGGTGGCATATAAGAAAAGAAAAAGCCATGAAAGTCAACTGGGCATGACTCCTCCAGGCAGTCTGAACAAATGATTCAGCTGCATTCTGGCACATCACCACGTGCAGCCATAGCAATGGCACAACCCATCTAGATTGTCATATCCCCCAGAGATTTGGGAAAAACTTTCATGAACTCTACGAGGACTCTTTTAAGGAAGGCAGATGCCTTGGACAAGCTATAGAGGACACGACTGCATGGAAACCAGTGACAACATCCAAGAGCAAGAGCCTTGTCACCCAACTGAGAACCGGGAAGGCCCTGGGAGAGGACCTGATCCTACCTGGGGCCATTAAAAACAATCTGGATTAGTGGGCCCCCATTCTGGCCTCACTATTCACCTTCATTGATACACATGGCTGTATCCCTAAGGACTAAGGGACAGTAATTATGGTTTCCTTTTTCAAAAAGGGCAGAAAGAACGATCCGTTACAGGCCCATTAGCCTGCTCAACACAATTAGCAAGCTCTATGCAAGATATCTGCATGGGAAACTATGGGACTGGCTGGAGCAAGAAAATCTGCTGGCAGAGGAACAGGCTAGCTTCAAGGAAGGCTGATCTACAATCGACCAGTGCCTAGTACTCCAGCACCTTATTGAAAAATACTCTTCATGAAACACAATCTCCCTTTATGCAGCCTTCATCAATTTTAAAATGGCTTTTGACTCAATCTCGCAAGTTAAATCATGGGAGAAGCTGGAGGCCTTCTCAATTGATCAGCGACTGTTATACTTTATATGTATGCTTCACACTGGCACATCGCTCAAGGTAAGATGCAACCCCCAGGGACATGTCACAAGTGCCATTGATATACAAAAGTGTGTAAAGCAAGGCTGCATATTAGCCCCACTATTATTTAACTTTTACATTAACACCATGGTGGACCAACTCAACAACCTAGATTTCCACCCCCCTAAACATGTAGGAGCCCATATTTCCACCCTACTTCATGCAGATGATGCAGCAATACTCTCATTGGCCTTAAACTCCCATTGGCCTTAAACATGCATTGAGGGCCTTAGCTCAAGGAAGATCTGCTGGAACTTAATTATCATAAAACCAAAATTATGGTCTTTGCTAAAAGGCCCAACATCCACACTTGGTTTATAGAAGGACACAAGATTGAACAGATTTCTTGTTGAATTATACAGCATTAATACAGGGACTATACAGCGTTAAATGCACAGAGGAGTACCTTTGCTATCCTTAAGTTTCTTTGGACAAGAGGTGGCCACTATATACCTGCAGCACTTAAATTGTATGAAGCCAAGCCGCTAGCATAGCTTCTCTGTGGTGCTCACCTGGGCCCCTTTCCCAACTTCACCCCATTGGAGTGTGTGGAATCAATGCCATATTTAACTAGGGATGTGTGAATCAATTCTACCTGTTTGGGGCGATTTGTGGACAAAACAAATCACCCCGTGCTAGCTGGCCAGATTTGGGTTCAAAACAAATCGCCCATGTTTGGGACCTGAAAAATGCGTAGATCCGGACCTCCATTTTGTGGCTATCTCTCTTGCTGTCTCCATTTTGTGTCAGGAATTTCTTTTTGAAAATACCACCCTCCCAAGCTTCAGATTGGTGACTTACAGTGTGCAATGATTGGCTGGCGATTCCCCCTTGGTTCCAGATTGGCTCATTTCCATTCAGACCTTGTGTTGCCAGGTGTGACTGACCCAGCATTGGCTAGGGGAAGGGTCAAAGAAGGGACAAGGATGGTGGGAGTTCAGAGGAGAGATTTTCAAATGTTCTTAAGGAGGAAGCCAGCCACCATTCTGCCTTCCTGCCTTGTGGGAGGAGGGAGGGAGGGAAAGAGAGAGAGAGAGTGCCAGAGGAGCTTTGCTTTGCCTTGCCTGCCTGCCACCTGGAGTGGATTCTCTGCTTTTTGTTCCTGCTTTCCTGATTGAGGAAATCAGAGAGAATCATTGCCTGCGCCTGCTTTTTGTGCCAATCAATTTGGGTACAAAACGATTTGTACCCGAATCTACCCGTTTTGGGAGATTTGTGGATTTGTGGCCAGCTGACCAGATTCGGACCCAAAACAAATCAGGGGTGATTCAATTCAGGTACAAATTGAATCAGAAAAAATTGATTCATGCACATCCCTATACTTGGCTTAGACTATCTCTCAGTCCCGTAGGCCTTGCCCCCCCCCCCCACGAGCAAGGACTTCCAATCCAGCTGGAAGCAGTCAATTATGTCCCTGGGCCTATCCTCTAAAATATTGTCCCTGGGCCTATCCCCATCTCTCTTAGTTAACGTGGGCTATGATCCAGCCAAGGTACTTCTCAAACAGCGTATTACAGACAGAACAACAATCTGATATAGGCAACGCCCCGAACTTTTTCATCAGTGAAGGACTTCGGTATATTACCTCTCCTGGGGCATACCCATTGGAACTTGAAGGTCTAAAGCACAGGAGGGCCTTCATGTTGGTGCATTGCCATGTTCTTCCCTCAGCTGTGCTTGAGGGACGATATAGGAAGATTCCATTATTGGAATGTCAATGCCTCTCAGATGCAGGGCAAGTACAAACAACAGGGCATGTCCTTCTTCAGTGTTTGTATTACCGGGACATTCGTGCCACCTTCATTCTATCATTATTACATAACTATCCTAATAATATGGACCAATTTTACACCTCTTTACTGCTTTCTGATAGCAATCCCACCACCACTTGCAAGGTTCTTCATGGTAGCGATTAAAATCCGGCGGATGATGACTTCCATCACTCAACTTGATAGACTAACTTGAACACACTTTTGCCAGCTGCCTCAGACAGAGCGCTTCATGGCAGCCCAGCATTCCTATAGTTCTATAGTCCCACAGCTTCTTGGTTTTTTACCTCGCCCTAAATTACTAAAACTCTTACTATGTCTATAGTTACCCTTGTATGATTTTATAAGTCTCCACGTTTTGCATATAACTTTTTAATGCATTCTTGCTTCTCTCTTTTATGCCTTTCTTTTTAATGATGTTTTTATGATGCAAATATTTGTACTGTTAACTGCAATTCTTAGATCTCAGTCATTAAGGGTCATTTAGTTTGCGGTCTTGTTTTCTTAGACAGACAGTTTTTTTTAAAAAATACTTCTGATTCTTATAGTCTTTTATCATAGTTTTTCATTGTACACCCCTAGGCTTTTAATATGTAATCACCCCTAATACTTTATGCTGGTCTATGACCATAATAAAGATTGATTGATATATGTAAGCATCAGCACATTGGCTGCACCAAAAGTCAACAGTGTAATTTTATAAGCAACATCTCCAACCAATAGGTGGTGCTGTTTCATGTCTGTAATTTGTTTCTCTGAGTAAGTGTTATAATAGGCAGCCAGAGTACTCAAAGGGCCATATGCATATATTTGCTTTTTAGAGTGTGAGCCCTTTGGGGACAGGAGACCATCTTATTTATTTATTTCTCTGTGTAAACCACTTTGGAAACTTTTGTTGAAAAGTGATATATAAATAGTTGTTGTTATTGCTGCTGCTGCTGCTTTCCAGTTCCTCTCAAGAAGTGGGGCATAGCATTCTGCACCAGCAGCATCTTTTGAACACTCTCTGACAAAAGCAAAGTTCATCATCATAGTCAGTCTTTGAGGATCCAAAATAATGAATGATAACTGCCATATTTACAAAGAAATAGCAACTGGTAAATAAGTTAAGGAAAGATAAGAACTACTACTGGCCACAGCTGCCATCTGGAATTCTAGGAACAAAGCCAGTTCCAGGCTCCGACTCTTAGTTTGATTAACAAAAGATGAGCAAAGTCCTCAGTGATGTCTATTCCCATCTGGCTTCTGCTGCCATCCCAAAAACATGCCTTGCTTTGACTATAATATTGCAAGAAGAAACGTTGCATACCACACTAGTCAGACACATTTCGCATTCCATCCAAGCCTTCTTTTATCATAACATTAACTCAGTATTTTCACTTACTTGGGCTTCATGGAGAATTCACTCCTTCCTCAGTTCTCTCAAGACAACTTACTTAAAAAAAACCCCATCAACTTTCAATTAATACTTATTCAAATAAAAGAATGCATACTAGTATAGAATCACTTCAGATTCAAATGTTTCTCCAAGTTTTACAGTTATATAGAGATGTGGAGAAATGAAGTGCAAGGGACTAACACTTATTTCCTATTCATGTGGGAAGTGGGACTCTCACATCTTGACTGTTATGAGATGTAGGAACCCCAGAAGGTACCTTTTTAGACTCCTGTACAAAAGACACAAATAAGCCACATGAATAAATGTTTCATTTCTTCACACATTGTACAAGGCATTCTCATTTACCATACATATAGTATATTCTGAATACCTCCATATAATTTACACTATGCTAATGATGCTTTACTGGGGTGCCATGCACATGGACATCCACAGTGAGGGAGATTCAGGAGTGATCTCTGGGTGCATTTGGGAAATAATGGAGTCTACGTGAAATGAGTCTGCATACTCTAAAGCTTTCACCAACCTAAACAGAGCCTGATTTTGCATGCTTTCCAAATAGATTTGTGTGCAAGATATTACACTTTGACAGGTGGTAGGAATTTATTAAAGAGACCTGCATTGTGTTAAATAGATTAAAGCCAGATCTAGATCTGTGTACGAAGACCCTAGACAACTGATTGCTGTCTTAAAAAAGAAGAACCAGCAGCATATGATTTTAATGGCCCTGAAATAAGATATTAAAATAAAGGTGAGAATCCTCAAGGGACATGGAGTGTTGGGAGCCAAGGCTAGCCAATTACTGTAATTCCCTTTCTGTTCACAAAACCGTTTCATACTGCATGCAAATGTTGCTGAGTTCTCTTTTGGCAAAATAATTCAGATATTCTAGTCAATAATAATCTGTTGCAACACCACTGCAGGATGACAGCAGGGCTTCATTTTTTAAAGTGAATCTAGAAACTATAAGAGTTTTTTGAGAAAGCACCATACCACTTTTGAGACTTTATTTTAGGTCCTTTGATGCACTTTCACATATCTATTTATGTTTGAAAATATCTTACTCATAGGTAAAGACCTCTCCATCTCCCTGGTCACAGCTGTCACGTCACTATATGCTTTGATAAATCAACACAAAGAAAACTTGAAGTAAAACAACAAAACATTAAACTCTCTCCCCAACCCCTACAGAGTTTCAGAATATAAAAAGAAGACCAAATTTTGATGCAACACAGTTGTGCATCAGTAGCAAGTCATCGTGTAATCAAGTTAGTTCATTTTGACACTGGCTCACATATTCCACAGCATTAGAAGTGCGGAACAGGGATGTGTCCTCAAAAAGGCTGCTTCAGAGCTCAGCCAGAGAGTGGCTAAGCAGCTGAATGCATGCAGAGGGGAAGACAGTTTTACTGATCTCCCTCTTAAAGTGCTATCTGGCTGCCAGGAATATGTCTGAGATTCATGCAGCCTTCAGGGATATATTCCTGGCACCCAAATAGCACTTTTTAGAGGGAGGAAAGTTCAGCAAAAATCACTACCCCTCCCCTCTGTGTGTGTTGGCCTGCTCGGCACCACACTGCCAGAGCTTCAAAACAGCCTTTTGCAAGGATACAGCTCCTGTTCTACCCTTCTAACACTGTGGAACATGTGAGACATTATGTTGTAAGCAAGTATGTTGTTTTGTTGTCAGTTACAAGGATGTTCATTGCAACAAACATTCCAAGATGTCTTTTTGCAAATCAATACAATAGGCATCACAACTAACAATGAAACTTATGCACATTTACTTGTGAGTAAGTTCCACTGGATTCAACTGTACTATGACACTCAGTACTGTTGAGAGTTTATACTGTAGTTGCTCCCAAATATTCCAAGTTGACCAACTTTTATTTCATTGTTCAGGACTTTTGTTCTGGTTTATTCTCCAGATTAATATTTAGTTTAACAGATCCACAAAGCAGTGTCACTGCAGTGGTTTTATGCAAACAGTGTTAAAAGCCCGCCATTAATATGGTGCCTTAACACATCATCTTGTTTTGTTTCCCCTGAACACACACACATACACACACACACACACACGTATTTCTGTCACAGAGATTCAGAAACTCTCACTTGGTGATAGGCAGGCTTCCCTAAGTTCAACTTGGAATCACCTCAATATTTACAAACATTCTCAGTGGACATTTGCTAAAAGCTCATCTGTTTTCTGAAAGTTGTCACCTGGATTTTAATGTTGGCACATTTATGTCAGAAGTACTGAGCACATTATTATATAACATTATTTATCATTCATTCATTCATTCGATTTATATACCACCCTCCCAAAAATGGCTCGGGGCAGTTTATATCAAAAACATATTACATTATGTATGGTATTGCCCTCCTGGGAATCGTAGTTAGGTTTTACCTGTGATGCACGCATCCAATAGCACTAGCCATGTGTCAAGATCTGTCTGTATCCAGAACTAGAATCAGATGAGACCTCCTCAGAAGAGAAGAAGAACATTACCAGAACCCTGAAGACATACCTGTTTTTCCAGGCCTTCAACTGAGATTGTGTTTTTAAATTTTAATGTCTTTAATGTGTTTTTATCTGATCTTTATCTTTTTATGAATTTTAAATGTGGTATATTTTATGTTTTAATTCTGTACACTGCCTAGCGATTTTTATACTAGGCGGTAGATAGGGGTGTGCATGGAACTGGTTGACCCAGTTTGGTTTGAGTCTGGACTGGACTCGAACCAGACCGGCCAAGTTCGGTCTGGCCCGCATCGAACCCCTGCCCCCATTGGGGGGGGGGGGTTTGCGGAACTTTTTTAAAATTCTAATTTTTTTAAAAAAACCTGTAGCCCCTTCTGGGGGCTTCCTGTAGGCCATGGGGGGGGGGTGTCCACAAAGGTTCCTCCTCCCCCGCCGGCCTCTGAAATCACTGCCATAGCCGGGTAAAAAGGCCTCTGCATGCGGTGGCCATTTTGGCTGCTGCCACATGTGCGTAAATGACCTCTGCAAGGCTGGCATGGCCCACGGCCTCACAGAGGTCATTTGCACATGTGCGGTAGCCATTTTTGAAAAAACAAAATGGCCACTGTGCTTGCATAAATGACCTCTGTGAGGTCGTGGGCCATGCCAGGCCTAGCAGAGACCATTTACTCATGCACGGTGGCCAAAATGGCTGCCGCACATAGTTATGAGGCCCGAACAGGCCAAAAAGAGGCCTTTTGACCTGGCCACGGTGGGGAACCTTTGAGGACCCCCGCCCACAGCCTACAGGAAGCCCCCCAAATGGGCTACAGGGTTTATTTCATTTTTTAAAAAACAAAATAAAATAAAAATAAATTCACGGACTTGTCTGGAGGTTTGGTTCTGGTCCGGACAGAACGGGGGGGGGGGTCGGTTCGATCCCGAACCCCTGAACTGAACTCCCTAATCGGTCCGCATATCCCTAGCAGTAGATAAATTCAATAAATAAATAAATAAATAAATAACCAGCATGACTCAGCACTACCAGCCCTAACAGACCCAGGGAAGTCAGCATGCCATCATAGTCACCACCCTAGGAGGTAACCACCACCCTGGGATGCTTCATCCAAGAAGACTAAAAAGTCAGGGATCTGTGGCTTGTGTGAGCCACCACATAAATCTATTGGCCAAGAAACTTACACAATGGCTTCTTTTTCTCCCACTTAGAATTATAAGTGTCCCCTAGAAGCACAACAGTAGCATGAGTCTTTCAGTCAACTCATGCCACTACTGTCACTAATAATGGGGGGTTTAGGGCTGGGCAAGCTAGGTCAGCCATCTCTGGCACTGTGGACCCTCAGCCAGTGCCTGATCTGACTGACCCATGACACTGCCATTTGCTTGAAGTTACCATAAGCATCATTCACAGATGAATAGGATGCTTTAATCAAAATCTGATCCTAACTCTAGTCATTATTATAAGAACAAAATGTTCATCCCCATGTATTCCATAAGGAACAATGTAAAGTTCATGAAATTAATGTGTGTCTAAACATGGGCATCATACAATACAAGAGATATATTGATGATATTCTATTATAGAGACTACAGATCATATGGATCATGTGTATAAGGAGCTGAATAGATCAGGAAGTGTAAAATTGACAAGAGAACAACAAATGATCAAAGATGGCTACCATTCCTGGATATAGAAATACAACTTAAAGAAGGTAGCACTGAGGCCAGACAGTACAGGAAACCAGCTAAGAAACAGTTAATAATGATCAGTTAACTCAGCACACCCTCAGGTGATTAAAGAGCAGTTAGTGAGAATGTTATTCAGAGAGCTGTGGGAGTCTCATCTAATGAGCAGGTGGAGTTTCCCAAGAAGAAAGCTGAAGAATTAGTCAGAAGGAATGGTTATAAGGTCCCTATGAATCAATCTAAGAATACAAAATTTGAGAAAAAGTTAATTATACTCAAAGTTCCTTATGTGACAGACAAACTCACCTGGTAAACACTGTACAACACCAATGCATCTGAAGCAGTACCTGTTAAGGTCTAGGCTTTATGACAGTAAATGTGTGAGAGAGGGGATTGTTTGATTTGTGAGAAGGAAGAGAGTAGTTGCCAAATTAAAGGAACAGTGCATAAAATTGCAAGTCTGGAATGTGAGGACTTTTACGTCAGGGAGATAGGAAGACCCTGCTATAAAGGTATAAAGAGCATTTGGCAGACATGCAACATAATAAAAACTGGTTGAAACCCTGGGCGGTATATAAATCAAATAAATAAAATAAATACGAAGGAAAAACATGAAGGAGGAGTTTATTTTTGCTACAGAAAGTAATACAGTTAAGTGTAAGATTAAAGAAGCCATGCACATTGAACAGCTGCAGCCAACCCTTAATGTTAGGGAAGAAATGAAAGAGGCAATGAAATTCATAGGTCTATAAAAGGGTTTTTAAAAAATGTCCTGTAGTGTCATCACCTCCTCCCCCACGCCCTGTTTTTGGATTGGTTATTTATTTTCAATTGTTTTATTTAAGCTCAAGAGTTTCCAGTTGTTTGAGATAAAGCATTGAGAATGATGTTTTAACACTGAAACACATTTGCTCAAGTTTGGTAAGATATTTGTTCTTAAGTTATTTTACTTACGCATTAAGGTGGTCTTAATATGGACTAAAAGTACCCAGAATGTTGGGGGCAATATGCTAAATCATTGTAAACCGCTTAGAGAGCTCCAGCTATAGAGCGGTATATAAATGTAAGTGCTATTGCTATTGCTATTGCTAAAATACCCCAACTTCTTGAAAATAACTTCACAAATGGGTAAAATGACAATTTAGCATTTCTACTCCCCCACCAAAAGTCTGTTTTTACATACTTGCTTCAAAATAAGGCTTTGCAAATCAGATCACAAGAAACTCATTTTTAAAACTCCCTTGCCAATGAAATGTGTGGGTGTCTTTAAATTCTAAGAAATTGGGATAATTGGGAAATTGACACCCCTGGCATAGTACATTTGCAAGAGAAATAAAATCCAAGCTCCAATATTTTTATGTGGGGGGGGGGGAGGAATTATGCAGAGGAAATCCTATTGCCCTCCTCCCTGTAATTTCCTGCTGGATCCACTCCTGCTTTTAACTATGCATAAACAGATCAATATATTGAATTTATCATAGCTGAACATCCGTT
Organism: Hemicordylus capensis; assembly: GCF_027244095.1. Classification (NCBI taxonomy): domain Eukaryota; kingdom Metazoa; phylum Chordata; class Lepidosauria; order Squamata; family Cordylidae; genus Hemicordylus; species Hemicordylus capensis. Next base: position 384,552,245 of record NC_069657.1, on the reverse strand, counting down.
TTAATGCTACTTCCTAGTTTTAATTCAGTGCTTTTAAAATGAACCACTCATATGAGTTTTTTCCTTGACTTATCTAGCATTATCTTCTTTTTAAAACTAGTTTTAGATAATCAATATGTCACTGTAATACATTGTTCTCCTATTATTACTACAGCTACAAATAATTATATACTGCTTTTCAACAAAAGTTCCCAAAGTAGTTTACATAGATAGATAGATAGATAGATAGATAGATAGATAGATAAATAAAATGTCTCCCTGTCCCCAAAGGGCTCACGATCTAAAAAAGAAACAGGATAGAAACAAGCAACAGTCACTACTCCTCACATTGTTCTGCATTTCTCACATCATATTCTCACATTGTTCTCCTGAATGTCTCACAGCCAAGTGGATTAAGTGCAGCCACTGTATTTTTACGATTTTAGATATATTTGTTTTTGAAATGTATAAACACACCACCAAACATAGCGTTCAAAAACTCTCTAGGAAGCTTACAAAACATAAAATCAATGAAGTAAAACATATTTTTAAAAAAATCAAAAAGCAGTATGGTTATGATGATAAAATCCATAGCAGCCATGTACTTTAGTCAATAAAACCGGAGAAAGACTGAATCACAATTACTTTTCACAGGCCTATGGGATTAAAACAGTCTTCATAATCAAGCAGGCTTGTTGAACTTCTCTGGGAATGGAGCTCCATAAGACAAGCACCACTGAGAGGACTCTGTCCCTTGGGCTAACTTCAGATGAAGTTAGCCCTGCACTCAAAACGGGGACCATGGTCTTATTGCATGTTCTTAGTGCATGGGGAAAGCAAATGAGGTGTTTGCTGATAGTCTAACTGCATCTTTAAAAGCTCAAAACCAGCACCTTAAATTGTACCCAGAAACTAGTTGTGTGGTGTAATATTTTCCTATGGCTTACTCCAGTTATCAAATGGGCTGTTGCATTCCGAACAGACCTATTTAAAATGTATTACAACCATGTGTAGCCACCTAATGGTGCAGCGGGGAAATGACTTGATTAGCAAGCCAGAGGTTGCTGATTCGAATCCCCGCTGATATATTTCCCAGACTATTGAAAACACCTATATTGGGCAGCAGCAATTTAGGAAGATGCTGAAAGGCATCATCTCATACTGAACAGGAGGAGGCAATAGTAAACCCCTCCTGTATTCTCCCAGAGACAACCACAGGGGCTCTCTCGATGGCACACTTTACCTTACAACCACTTGTAAAGGAAGCCCCCCAGAGAACTTGTCTTAATAATCCTTCCTGCAGATTGCCAAGATAAGTATAAAAGTGGCCAGATCATCCTTATTTAGAAGTAGCTGCTGATGATGTATGAGCCAAAGTGTATTAAAAAACCCCAAACCATTCCTGGCCACAGTAGCTACCTAACCTTCCAGCAGGGGTGTGAGAGCTGGCCGTTCAGTCGGGTCAGTTTGAATTTGGCCCAGATTAAATCAACCCAGCCTGGCTCAGCTGAACCGGGCTGAGCTGGTTCATGGGCCAGCTTGGGCATACTTATAAAGTATTTCCCTTTACAATTAAAGGGCATCCCTAATCCTAATGGTATAGGTGGTGCAGGTGGGAGGTAGCTAAAGAAAGTGGCCTCCATACCTTTAGAGGAGGAGGAGGCGAAATGGTGGAGAAGCGGTGGAGGCACTCTTCCAAGCCCCCCGCCAGCCTCCCAAATGACAGCCCCAGCTGGCTGCAGCCCAGTTTGGGCCTCTGCACATGCCCAGGATATCATTTGGGAGGCCGGCAGGGCCTTGGAGGAGCCCTCACTGCTGCCTCTTCTAAAGGTACAGAGGCCGATGGAGGCCGCTTTCTTTAGCTACCCCACGCCCACACACACACACCTTTACCATTACCATTAGAGTCACTTTGCTCCAGAGTGCATAGAGTTTACTCAAAACCACAATATTATTATTATTATTATTTATTATTAATTCGATTTCTATACTGCCCTTCCAAAAAAGGCTCAGGGAGGTTTACACAGAGAAATAACAAATAAATAAGATGGCTCCCTGTCCCCAAAGGGCTCACAATCTAAAAAGAAACATAAGACAGACACCAGCAACAGTCACTGGAGGTACTGTGCTGGCGGTGGATAGGGCCAGTTACTCTCCCCCTGCTAAACAGAGAGAATCACCAAGTTAAAAGGTGCCTCTTTGCCAAGTTAGCAGGGGTTACTAGAAGCCCAGTTAGATTGTATACCCAAAAGGAGGAAAGATACCACTAAGTCCAGGAGGATGCCAGTATGGCTCACGGGTACTGTCAAAGAAGCCATAAAAGGGAAGAAGACTTCCTTCCGAAATTGGAAGGCCTGTCCAAATGAAGAGAACAGAAAGGAACACAAACTCTTGCAAAAGAAATGCAAGGTGACAATAAGGGAGGCAAAAAGAGAGTTTGAGGAACATTTAGCCAAAAGTATCAAGGGGAATAACAAAAACATCAGAAGCAGGAAACCTGCCAGGGAGGCGGTTGGGCCATTAGACAATGACAGAGTGAAAGGGATTATTAAGGAGGATATGGAGGTTGCAGAGAAGCTAAATAAGTTCTTTGCATCTGTCTTCACGGCAGAGGATACTGAGCATATACCTGTTCCTGAACCAGGGTTTTTAGGGATGGAGGCCAGAGAGCTGAGTCGGATAGAAGTGACAAGGGATGATGTTCTAAACTGTCTGGAAAAACTGAAAGCATATACTGAAAGTATATGCTGATGGGATCCGAGCTGTCGGTGACTGACCAGGAGAGGGATCTTGGGGTCGTGGTGGACAGCTCGTTGAAAGTGTCGACTCAATGTGCGGCAGCTGTGAAAAAGGCAAATTCAATGCTAGGGATCATTAGAAAGGGGATTGAAAATAAAACGGCTAATATTATAATGCCCATATACAAAACTATGGTGCGACCACACTTGGAGTACTGCGTACAATTCTGGTCACCACATCTTAAAAAGGATATTGTTGAACTGCAAAAGGTGCAGAAGAGGGCAACCAAGATGATCAGGGGCCTAGAGCACCTTTCTTATGAGGCAAGACTACAACACCTGGGGCTTTTTAGCTTAGAAAAAGACGACTGCGGAGAGACCTGATAGAGGTCTACAAAATCATGCATGGTCTGGAGAATTTGGAGAGAGCGAAATTCTTTTCCCTCTCACATAACACTAGAACCAGGGGTCACTCCATGAAATTGATTGCCAGGAGGTCTAGGACCAACAAACGGAAGTACTTTTTCACACAACACGTGATCCACTTGTGGAACTCTCTGCCACAGGACGTAGTGACAGCCCAAAACCTGGATGGCTTTAAGAGGGGTTTGGATAACTTTATGGAGGAGAGGTCCATCAATGGCTACTAGTCGGAGGGCTGTGGGCCACCTCCAGTTTCAAAAGGCAGGATGGCTCTGAGAACCAGTTGCAGGGGAGAAATGGCAGGAGAGAGGGCATGCCCTCAACTCCTGCTTGTGGCTTCCAGCAACATCTGTTGGGCCACTGTGAGAAACAGCATGCTGGACTAGATGGGCCTTGGGCCTGATCCAGCAGGGCTGTTCTTATGTTCTTAAGTTCTTATTAGTATTATGGATGCCCTTTACTTGTAAAGGGGAATCCTCAAGGATTCCTCTTTACAAGTATACCCGTGCCAGTCCATGAACCAGTTTTTTGAACTGGGGGCCGGGCCAGTTCAAATTTGGACCGCTCAAACCAGGCCGGATCAATATCGAGCCCGGCTTGAAGAAAGCTGGCTTGCACATTCTTATCTTGCAGTGGATCTAGTAGTATCAGAGCTGAACACCTGACCCCTTGGGAGAGTGATTCTGGCCACAACAGACAAACCACCAGCTTCCAAATCTGTCAGACCCCCATTAACTTGTATGGATTAAGATGGCATTTGTTCAGCCTAATCCAGTCCGCCACTGACTCTAGAAAACATTCAAGGTTTATACTGCCTCATCTCATTCTGATGAAAAAGAGAATAACTGGGTGTCAAAAGCATATTTATGGTACCTCGCTTCTTGGCAACTTCCCTCTGCAGTTTCATGGTGATGCTAAAGAGAATCTACACTTCTGAAAGCTGTGCAGATCTGAACTTAGTTCTACCATTACTGCTCAAGCAGAAGTTTCAAATTATTAACTGCAACAGACTGTTTTCCATAATAAGACTGGTTCAAATGCTTAATAAAAGCAAGTTTTATTGCACTTTACCAAAATTAAACAATACATGCTGCCGCTGCAAAAAAAGTACATTTATTTTCACTTATGCCATGAGGGATGACCAACGTATCTGACAAAATGGCTGAAATACCATGCACGGGTATGTCAGCCCAGTCATGCTGCAGCATTCAAGTCACACAAACACAAAAACTGTTCAAATGTTGTGCAAGAGTAAGCCCATTGAAATACTGGGCTTACTCTTATATAACATTCTACACGTTTTGTATCTGCCTAATTTTGTATGCAATTTTGTAATTGCATACAGTTGTGCAATTTGTATTCATGCAACATTACTGGACTGATATAACCTTGCATGGTATGTCAACCAATGGTTTGGTTGGCTGGCAATTTTTAAAAAACATTTGAAACCCCCCCCCTTTTTTTTACCCAAAGGGCTTCACAATCTAAAAAAAAGAAACATGATAGACACCAGCAACTGAAACTGGAGGAATGCTGTACTAGAGATGGATAGGGCCAATTGCTCTCCCCCTGCTACATAAAGAGAATCATCACTTTTAAAAGGTGCCTCTTTGCTCAGTTAGCAGGGGTAAACAGGTATATTAAAAGCTTTCTAAACTGATATGGTCAGACATGCATTTCTCCCCCTGTCCTATGTCTGTCTAAGATTGTGGCATAACTGGTTCATTGCAGCATGTAGTTTACATTCACAAAGTGAAGTATAATATGGTAAGTATGCCTCTCAACCTTAAAAGGTTAGATGGGATTAGAACAATTTACTGGTATAAACAATTTCAGTTCTGTCGCTTTCTCTTACTTTCCTTCTTTTAAATTTTCTCCTCCCTGAAGTGGAAAAATTACTTCTGATAGGCCACAAAATACCCAAAAGTGTGTTTTAGTTCTTTCTTTACTAGCGATATACAACATTTGGATATCAGAACTGCCCTTTATCAGCCAACATGAGAGAAATAAATTGTAGCCTTCATGCTGAATTGCAATAGCTAGCTACTAGAGAGTCTACTTCAAATTCTTTATCTAAGCACAATGAAGGTTTTATACTTTCTGGTAAAGATTGCTATAAATACAACATGACAAAGATTGGTCCTAGACAAACCTCTTGAAGCAAGCTTACCAGTATAAGACAATGTTATTTTAATAACATGTACTATATCCTCTGTGCTGTTCTTAAGAATGAATTAGCAGTATTTTTGTGAGTTTTGTACAAACTGAATTGTAAGAGAGAAACATCAATCTGTATTGTTGAATCAAGATGCATCCCTAGCTACACTTACATGAGATAAATGAGCGAAAAGGGAGAGTGTATAAAATTATAATCACCTGTAATTTTTTTATATTCATTAAAAATTTGCCCCTCATTTCACAGGTCCCATTGTGTACATAATTTCTTTTTACAGTACTACAAGAGTGAGTTTTAGGCTAAACGACTTCATGCTTAAAAATGGTCTATTCATTTGCTTAATAGCAGATATAGAAAATTAAACCTTGATAGTACTAAGCATAGCACAATGCACGAGACAAACATGTAAGTGGCTCTTCTATGGGCCGCTTTATGCAGACTGGAATGAGCCCTAAGTGCATGTAGCTGCTCGTGCATTCCCAACATGGAGCCAGTGCAAAAGAAAAAGCAGGTTGTATGTAGGGATGTATGAACAGGCTCGAGGTCAAGCCGGCTCAAGGACAAACTGAGCAGGTTCAAAGGCTCACCCCCATGCTGAACTGGACCCTTGAAAAATGGGGCTGGCCCGAGTTAGAGCCAAGCCACCGCCAGTTCAAAGCCCAGACCCATGAGCAGGCTCAAGAGGCATAATTGTAAAGGGGAATCAGGAAAAGATTCCCCTTTACAAGTACAGGGATTTGACAACAGTAATAGTCAAATGGCCTTTGGGCAGACACGGGCCTTCACTGTAATGGGGTCTGGCCACGGCCGCCATCCCCCACTGCAATTGGTGGTGGATCACCAGGCATGACCACCACCATCTGGGCAGCCGCCACCATCAGCTTACAGTTTAAGGTAAATGAAAGCATTTTTCACATTCTCCCCCTGCTGCCATCATTGCCACCATCAGCTTACATTTTCTTAAAGTAAATAAAAACTTTTCCCTTTCTCTCCCCACCCTCTAGAATTACTATTGCAAAATCCATACACTTGTAAAGCGGAATCCTTGCTGGATTCATCGTTACATGTTTGCCCCTCAAGCTAGTTAGTGAGTATGCTCAAAGGGGCTTGATGGTCAGACTGAAACGGGGGCAGCTCAATCGAGCCGAGCCTTCCAGTTCAGTTCAAATTTTAACTGAACCAGGATTTCCAGTTTTGTGCACATCCCTAGTTTGCGGAATCCTTTTCTCTTTTTATAGACAAGAATCTTAGAGCAAGTCTTCTGCCCCTCTTTGCCTGGGGGAAACATGACTACAAGTGAGCACCCTGTGTTGTAAAATATTCCCCCTAGGGGATGAGGCCCATAGCTCAGTGGTAGAGCATCTGCTTGCATGCAGAAGGTTGTACGTTCAATCGCTGGAATCTCCAGGTAGGGCTGGGTTTCATGCCTGAAACCTTGGAGAGCCGTTGCCAGTTAGGTGCAAATGATATTGAGCTAGATGAAGCAATGGTCTCACTCAATATAAGATAGCTTCCTATGTTCCTAAAATAAGTCCCTGGTTGTTGCAGGAGCATTAGGGACATATTTTATCACTTTGTTATCTCAAATAATTGTAAAACATGAATTCTAACTTTTGTTCTTAAAGCACAAATTGGACCTATATATTAATGGCTTGTATTCAAAGTCATAGCCACCTTAAGTGGGGCAGCAGGGAAATGCTTGACTAACAAGCAGAAGGTTGCAGGTTCGAATCCCCGCTGGTATGTTTCCCAGACTATGGGAAACATCTATATCAGGCAGCAGTGATATAGGAAGATGCTGAAAGGCATCATCTTATACTGCGTGGGAGGAGGCAGTGGTAAACCCCTCCTGTATTCTGCCAAAGAAAACCACAGGGCTCTGTGGGAGCCAGGAGTCGGAACTGACTTGATGGCACACTTTATTCAAAGTAATATTGGTTATCCCCAATGAAAAAGTTCACTTTTTGTCCAGTACCACATCATTATGGACAATTATATTAATCTCATGGTTTATATATACACAATTATATCACCCATCCTTTGGAAAGGCATATAGCAAAATGATTAGTATTTTTCCCTCTGTAAAAATGATATATTAATGATTTCAGCTGGTACATATTATCACAGTGTGGCTAATCTGTACAACATCTTTCTAATTAAACTTTTCTCGGAGCCCAAACCACAGCATGTTTGTGTGAATTAATTCAGAAAAAGATAAAAGTGATATATAGAGATCAAAAGGCATGTTACAGTACACAACACCTGATCCCTTATTCCTTGGGGCTTATAATACTTTCTCTGAGCTGTGGGAATTCAAACACATTTCCATAATTCCCCTATTTTCTACTTCAAACTGCTTAACAGATTTTAAGTTATTACTCTGAAATATGCTTCTTTGATTTTTTTTAAAACTGTATTTAAATATTAGAGTTTGGTGGCCCTCTAATTTCCAGAATTCAGGTTTTTCTTCACTTATCCTAAGCAGCCAGTTGGCTTGGAAGACTCTCTGCGGCATCATAGCAGCTGAACCAATGGTAGCCAGAGGGGACATGCCAACATGCGCCTGTTTCACATGTCACAGCCTAGGTAACTTGGGGACACTTCTGCAAGAACAAGAGAGACCAACTGTAATATCGCAGCAGATCAAGCAATGGCCGGACACTCCAAGAATGGGGATGGATGAGGTAGGGTAGAGAGCAATATTTTAAAACCCCCAAAAGATTCAACACCATTCACAGCCTCTTTTACTAAAGGGGCCTTTGCAAGGTTGTTCTTTAAAGTATGTTAACATTATAGCCTAAAAGACTATAATTCCCATGGTTATCTTACTGGTAAGAATAAGATGCCAACGTGGGTGATAATGTGCAGGATTGTAACCATATTCATTTCATATAACATATTTCTTCCAAATATCTCATCTTATACTTACAACACACACACACACACACACACACACACACACACACAGAGACAGAACCACCCAAGATTAAGTACAAAGAGACTGCACTTGAACAAATAACTAAATGAAGGAAGCACCTTTATAATAGACCTCCCCCCGCCAATTAAATCAGCAGTAAAAATGTGAATTGTCATCATGTAAATTCAAATGCTCAAGTGACTTAAATGATTTAAATATTAGCGGCAATGAAAACTGTATTGATGTAAATTTCTAGATCATGCAATAGACACCTTATAAATAAGATGACAGTTGTATATAACATCTAAATCAGTAATAGCTTTCCATACAGCTTCATATCATATTTAAATTAGCCTAAAATGATTTAGCAGATGCCCAGCTAAAGCAAGCAAGCACGTATATTGGGCAGCAGTGATACAGGAAGCTGCTGTAGGCAGACGATCACTTCAGTGACAATGACAATGAGATCATTTAATACTGTGTGGGAGGAGGCAATGGTAAACCACTCCTGTATTTTACCAAGAAAACCACAAGGTTAGACAAAGAATGATTGTTTATGTAGCGCCAGATGATGTGCCCCTCAGGTTGGATGGTACTCAACATGCTACTGAGAAAGAACCGAGGATGGTGTTTAAGACACCGTTAGATTAAAGCCTTTTGGACATCTAGTGGCTGATGTTGCCATGCGGGAAAAGCAAATCTGAAGCTGTGAAGACAGAATTAGAACAGAAATGAGGAATGTAAGAAGCATAAATATGGGAACGCACAACACAGTGAAAGATGAAATGAATTGACTACAGATTGACATCTTGGGCATCAGTGAATTAAAATGGACTGGAATGGGACACTTTCAGTCAGGAAATCATACCATTTACTACGCAGGACACAAAAACCAAAGAAGGAACGGTGTAGCTTTCATAGTCAGGAAGGATATAGCAATGTCAGTACTTGGGTACAATGCGGTCAGTGACCGACTAATATCAATTAGATTTGTGAGCAACCCTTTAACATGACAGTTCTTCAAGTCTGTGCCCCAACAACTGATGCAGAAGAAGAGGAAGTTGATGAGTTTTATGCTCAAGTCCAGTATGAAATTAACAGAACATGCAAGCCAGATGTGATGCTGGTGGTTGGCGACTGGAATGCCCATGTTGGAAATGGTAAAAGAGGAAAATACGGTCAGACTGTATGGCCTAGGAAACAGAAACGAAGCAGAACAACTTCTTAGTTTCCGCCAATTCAATGATCTCTTCATTGCTAACACATTCTTCATACAACCCAAACAGTGCCCAGAAGTACACAGAAATAAAATTGATTACATTATTGGTGCAAGGAGGTGGAAGAGCTCAGATATAACAGCGAAGATGTGGCAAGGGGCATATTGTGGAATAGATCACTAACTGTTCATGCGCAAGTTCCAAGTCAAGCTAAAGCAGAAGAACAAAGTTTATATGATATGATCTTGAGAATGTACCCACCATTTTCAAGAAGAACATCAGGAACTGTTGTGAAGTTCTGAACCTAATTGGTAGGGAACCAGATGAACTGTGGAATGAAGTCGATGAGGTTGTTAGTGATGAATGTGAAAAGAGACTGTCAAAGACCAAGAAACAGAAGAAATCAAAATGGATGTCTGAACAGAGGATGGAAATTGCCAAGAAGAGGAGAGAAGCCAAAGTCAAGAAAGATAAAGACCTCAGGAAGGAACTTAATAGGGCATTTCAGAAGTTGGCTCTGTTTGAAGGAACAAAGAGCAGTATTACAATGACATCTGAAAAGACCTTGAGGATGGAAATAGACATGGAAAAACAAGGCAAGTTTTCCAAAAGTTCTCTGAACTCATAAGGGGGTTCCAACCTTGAATTGCTATGTTAAGGGATGCCAAAGGATAGACAGTAACTGATCCAGAGAAGATCAAACAGAGATGGAAGGAGTGTACTTAAAATCTGTACAGCAGGGACGTCAACATCCTAGAAGATATTCCCTCCTTGCAAGAACCCCTAGTAAGGGAAAATGAAATTAGATCAGCACTCCGGTCATTACCTGGTTGGAAGGCTACGGGAATTGATGGAATAACTATAGAAATATGGCAAGCAACAGAAGAATCAATCAAGGCTCTAACCTAAATTTGCACATGCCAGCAAATTTAGAGAATGACACAGTGGCCAAAAGATTGGAAGAGGTCCGTATACATACCCATACCCAAAAAAGGAGACTCAAAAGATTGTGCAAATCATCACATAATATCCTTATTTTCACATATTAGCAAAATAATGCTCAGGATCATCCAATGCATATTGGAGCCCTATGTGGAAAGGGCAATGCCAGATGTTCATGCTGGTTTCCAAAAAGGCAGAGGAACAAGAGACATCATTGCTGATGCATGCTGGATAACTGAGAAAGCCAAAGAATACCAAAAAGAAGTCAATATGTGCTTTATTGTCTACAGAAAAGCCTTCGATTGCATCAACCATGTAAAGCCTTGGAAAATCCGTAGGAAAATGGATGTCCCAGAACATCTCATTGTTCTCATGAGAAACCTGTACACAGGCCAGGAAGCCACAGTCCTGACAGAACATGGCGAAACAGACTGATTCCAGATTAGCAAAGGAGTAAGACAAGGCTGTATACTTTCTCCTTATTTATCCAACATATGCTGAACATACACTGAGAGAAGCTGGACTGGAAGATGATGAGTGTGGTTTTAAAGTTGGAGGAAGAGACATCAACCCACGCCTTAGTCACGTCGCGGCTGGATTACTGTAACGCGCTCTACGTGGGGCTGCCCTTGAAGAATATCCGGAAACTGCAGCTAGTGCAAAACGCGGCAGCGAGGGTGTTATCCAGAGCTGCCCGTTGGGAACATATCACCCCCATTTTGAAAGAGCTGCACTGGCTACCGGTTTGTTTCCGGGTCCAATTCAAGGTGCTGGTTTTGACCTTTAAAGCCCTAAACGGTTTGGGCCCAGGGTATTTGAGGGACCGCCTGCTCCCAAGGGTTGCTGCCCGCTTGACGAGGACATCTGAGGGGGCCCTGCTCCAGGTGCCGACAATGAGAGAGGCCCGGCTGTCGTGCACTCGGGACAGGGCCTTCTCTGTTGCTGCCCCCAGACTCTGGAATGCTCTCCCAGTGGTCATTCGCTCCTCGGACTCCATCATGGCTTTTAGAAAGCTTGTAAAGACTTGGCTTTTTACCCAGGCTTTTACATAATCGTTTTTACTGCTGCTTCTGGGTGTTTTTATTTCTTGTATTGTTTTATGCCTGTTTTTATATGTTTTTATACTCTTGCATGTTGTTTTTATTGTGTTTTTATTGTATGTTTTTAACTTTTGTAAACCGCCTTGGGGCTATATTTTAACGAAAGGCGGTATAAAAATGCAAAAATGCAAAAATAAATAAATAAATAAATAAATAAATAAATAAATAAATAAATAAATAAATAAATAAATAACTTGCACTATGCTGATGACACCACTCTGATAGATGAGCATGCGGATGATCTGCGAGCTCTAGTAATGAAAGTCAAGGAGAACCATGAAAAAATGGTACTACGACTAAATGTAAAGAAGATGAAACTGACTACAACGGGTACAGTAACCAGCCTAAGAATTGATAATGAAGACAGTGGAGTAGTGAATAGCTTCTTCCTTTTAGGATGACCATCAACAGTAAAGGATCCAGCAGTCAAGAAATACACTGCAGAGAAGCACTTGGTAGGGTTGCAATGAAGGCCTTGGAAAGGATATTTAGCTGCCGTGACAAGTCTATACCTACAAAGATTAGAATTGTTTGGACAATGGTTTTTCCGTGACAATTTATGGATGTGAAAGCTGGACTTTGAAGAAGCAAGATAGAAAAAGTATTGATGCTTTTGAGCTTTGGTGCTGAAGAAGACTTTTGCGGATACCATAGACAGCCAGAAAAGCAAACAACTAGATCATAGAACAAATCAATCGAGAATTTTCACTCAAGGCACAAATGACCAGGCTCAAACTTTCATACTTGGGACACTATCGGACTATCATACTTTGGACACATCATGTGAAGACCCTGCTCCCTTGAGAAGTCCACAATGCTCGGGAAGGTTGAAGGAAAGAGAAGAAGAGGACTACCAGCAGCAAGGTGGATGGACTCGATTACAAAAACAATGAATGCACCACTGAGATACCTTAAACATCAAGTTGAAGACAGATCATCCTGGAGAGAATCTATCTATGTGGTCGCTAAAAGTCGACATCAAATTGATGGCACTTAATCAATCAAATCAAAATTCCAATGGCATATCTGGCTTCTCAGGAGACTACTAAATCAGTTAAATATCACGTGCTTCCAAAATAAAATGTACTGAATTGACTTCTTTTATCTCCTCATAAAAGCATATCTACATACATTTGGAGTCCTTATTCTAGCAAGATGGGCATTCTCTCATACTGTGTTTAGTTAGAGATATGTGGACCACCACTTCTAACCTCAGAAAAAAAATTCTGATAAGTATTTTAATTTTACTCAAAATTCTTATTTCAGTGTCACCCCAACACTGGGAGGGAAGATATAAGTGATATTTTAAGTGGTGGAAATGTCATGTTTGTGCTGGTTATTACCTACAAAGTCCTTAACAGCTTGGGTCCAGGGTATTTAAGAGAGTGCCTCCTTTGTCATGAGCCCTCCTATATTTTAAGATCATCTGGGGAGATGGTCATCCGGTTACGGTTGCTACCAGCTTGTTTGGAGGTTACCTGGGACAAGGCCTTCTCTATGGCTGCCCCAAGGCTCTGGAATACACTCCTGTCAAAATAAGCATTTCTCTATCTCTGGTTTGTTTTTAAAATGATCTTTAAGATGCACCTGTTTTCTAAGGCTTTTAATTAATTAACTGCTTGTTTTATACTGTAAAATTGTTTAATAATTTTATCTTGTTTTATATTTGTTGTATTTTAAATTATGTATACCACTAAGGGATACACATATCAAGTGGTATAATATGATAAATATTTGAGACATGGAAAACAAGCGTTTTATGGGTTTCACTTCCACCACACTTAAAATGTCACATAAATCTTCACCTTAAGCTTCTCTGCATTGCAGGTCCATCCAAAAGAAAAGCTTGCCACATAGAAGGAATCTCCACACAGATTGGTCTGAAGTGCCTAAATCTACTACTAAAGGTAAAGCATGCCATCAAGTTGATTTGACTCCCACAGATCCCTGTGGTTTTCTTTTGGTAGAATACAGAAGGGGTTTACCATTGCCTCCTCCCAAGCAGTGTGAGATGATGCCTTTCAGTATCTTCCTATGTCATTGCTGCCCGATATAGGTGTTTCCCACAGTCTGGGAAACATACCAGCGGGGATTCAAACCGGCAACCTTCTGCTTGTTAGTCAAGCATTTTCCCACTGCACGATATACTACACTACTAATTCCCAAATCTACTACTAAAATTTCCTCCTGTTAGTGAACAAGCCTGTCACATCCTCCAACTCTGTTTTATTCCAATTTACTATTCACTGCCTTCCTTTCTTGGCTCTGATAACATTGCCTTGCAGTATATTTATAAATAAATCAAAATTTATTTATTCAATTTTTCTACCACCCTTCAAAAATGTCTCAGGGCAGTTTCCAATTAAAACAAAACCATTAAAATCAGTTAACAATTAAAACAAAAATTATAGAACAATTAAGAATTAAAACATCATAAAATGACAATTAAACAATCACAACAATTTTTAAAAACCCTGAAAACCAGGTTACAACATTAAAACCAATTACAACTATTTAAAAACCCTGGAAGGCCAGGCCAAACAGATAGGTTTTAAGGACTCTTCTGAAGGCCAGTAAAGAATCCAAATTGCAGATTACTGCCAGGAATGCATTGCACACTGGTTCCACACTATGCATTGATTTTTGTTTGACATCTGCCTTCCATTAACTGAACCTCTTATCAGCATACTGAGTGAAAAGGTTTACCAGAATCTCACAAAAGCCACCTAGAATTACAAAGGAGAACAGACTGCCAGTTCTTGCAGACCCTGGCTTTGTTTGGTAAAGGTTTCCTTGTACAAGCACTGACATTCTGCTGGCTCCTCCACATGATAGCTTTGCCAAAGCTGATATATTTCAGCTGTTACATTTGGCACTACGCCACATACAGTTTGCCTAATAAGTGTATTTGTTTACAGAATGCTGGCTATAATTTAGTCACCCCAGAAATCCTACTTGAAAATATACTCCTTGACACAAAGTACATTATTATTGAAAACAAGGGAAGCATTTGCCAGTCACTGGATCATTTGGCTTCACTGAAAAAATATCACATTTCAGAGTCTAAATTTAATTCATTTTTTAGAACACACATTAAATACAAAGAGAAGGAACATAACAGCTTTAGTGGCATAATTAATTCCACAAGTAGTATAAGAACAACTAAGCATATTTGGCTGTGTGGTGTCTGCTTGTTTGGTGTTTTTCTGCAATTGATTAGGTGGCTGAAAACTCTACAAAATGAGAGTGCCACAATACCATCCACTTTGACAAGCTCAAATAATATCTTCCCTCAGTTCCACCCATCCAAAGCTCCTCTTAGCTTGTCTATCCCAAATCCACATATGCAAAGCCCACTAATGAGATGCAATGAGGCAGTATCCTCAAGCAGTGGTTTAGCCATCTCTGCTATCCTGTTATATCCAGCATCACACCACACTATTAAATTGCCAAATGACTGCCCCTACCTACTAGTAGTAACAACAACACCCAATGCATTGCTCTTCCTCCTCCTGTCTTGCTCATTTGATCCTTGCAAGCCAGGGAGCAGGGAACAGAGAGAAAGAAAGTGCACTTATTTCCACTCATTGCCCCATCTGATACCTTTTCAAAAGGCAGGGAGAACAGGACAAGAATGGAGGAAGAATGACAGCTGCTACTGCCACTGCTGCTACCACCACCACCACCTAAAGTGAGATGGGAATGGCAATGGAGGGATGTTCATGCAGTAGGGAGAATCAAAGACAGCTGCAGTGGAGGGAAGAATGTCAGATGCCACCCTCTTTGCTGCCTTTAAAGCCTGTGGAGGCCAAATCAGAGACCTCTGCAGGCAATATCAGAGACTCCCTGCAGGCTTGGTTTGAAAGGTGCATGGAATGATGAAGAGAAGCTGCCACTGGCAGCCTTCTCCCATCACCCTATGGCACTTTAAAAACCTGGTGCCTCACTCAAGCATCCTAAGACCTAGAACTGCCCCTGCACAAGCCCCACCTAGCAACCATGGTAGCTAAATGAAACCTCTATTTAGGGTCCCTGGACATGGTTTGATGCCACCTAATGCAGCCACCTTGCCGAAGCTACACTGGTTAACCACCAGAGAAGCCCCATGTATACCTGCTTGAGTTCCATGATACTAGAAGGGTGGGTGTATGTACAGTATGAGAATTCAGAGGCAGTATACCTCTTAAAAGTTAGGTGGTGGGGGAACAGGGAAATCCAATTGTCCTTGTGTTCTGATAGTGAACTTTCCTGAGGCTATGTCTGGCCACTGCTGGAAACAGAATTCTGGACTAAATGTACCTGCTGGAACTGGCATGAATCTTTGTATAATATTGATATTTGCATATTTTGCCAGTGTCAGGAATCTTTTGCAAACTCCATTATATGATACTTTATCTTCATGTCCGATTCCCTATTGATCTGCTCGTCAACGTTCTATGCCACATTTCTATTCCAATCGCAGAGATAATGAATGAAGCATGGGAGTGTTTACTTCTTTTTACCTTTAACATCCTTGTTGTCTCAACAAAGCAGGCCTTTGCCCATGAAGAGCCACTTCCTTCATTGATGGGGAACAAGAAAACCCATGAATTCAAGAGATGAGTAGCTGTAAGAAAAGGAAGAAAATGTTGAGATATTCTGTTCTAGAGCCAATATCAGTACACTGTTCTGACAACTGTGATAATAAAGTAATCACTGACTCATTCACAATCAAAAAGGGCACAAAATGTTCTATAGATGGTTTTGACACAATCTCAGGCTGCACCTAGGACTTCAAAAGCAGTGTCCACAATGGCTGTTGAATGTTTCTTAGAAAACATGATGTAGACAGAGTAAGCGCTGAACTTTGTTTTCTTAAAATGAGTTATAAACTTCAGGGTTTTAGAACTATTTCATCACATCCAACCACCTTCCCCACTTTTGGCCTTGCTTAACATCCAGCCTGATGAAGAATTCTGGAGAACATGAAAGATTGTGTGTCATTTTGGTTAGTCCCAATAAAGATATTACTTGATTGTAATCAAGTAATGTGGCTTTTGGCTTCCCCCCCCCAACGGACCAACACTGCTATCTACATATATTTTACAACTATAAAGCAACTTGTGATCTTCAAATTAGAAAGCATAAGAT
This sequence comes from Hemicordylus capensis, assembly GCF_027244095.1. Classification (NCBI taxonomy): domain Eukaryota; kingdom Metazoa; phylum Chordata; class Lepidosauria; order Squamata; family Cordylidae; genus Hemicordylus; species Hemicordylus capensis. The sequence goes on along the minus strand of NC_069657.1, from coordinate 384,535,623 downwards.
ATATCCCAATACTACTTTCATTCCTCTGTTCTCTGAAGATATAGTAATATGATCCTGCCTCCTGCAGGGACTCAATTATTAAAGTGTTCTACCCAATTGTGTCTTGCAAGTTGAATTTTTTCTTAATACATCCAAAATATAATCACTTAAAACTCATTAAATGGAATACTTCTGAACACTGAACAGGGCAGGTGAATCTAGTTTCTTTTTGAAGAGCTATTCAGAAAGGATCCAAGACAAGTCCATTTGTGAGGTTATATATATTTTACATGCACAGATTACAGTTGGTGTTACAGTTCATGGGGTTTGCTGAAACTCTACCAGCTTCTCTGACACAACCAAAAAAGGAAGCAAAGATTACAAGGCTCATCTCTTCTCATTTTATGGACCTATGGAAAGCCACCTTCATAGTACACATATGCAAAGAAGTTCTGACCATAAACCAAACCGAGGCTGCCTTCCAAGGCTATTTATCTGCTTTACAGAAGTTTGCACATGCTTAGAGAGAAACATGAGGAGTCAGCACTGACAATAAGTGACGTTCATTGGAGACTTTCTATTGCTTCCAATAGACCATTCTCTCAGCTTCAGTCCCACAGAGACATTGGTTTATTTGCACTTTGTTGCTGAGGTCAGGCAAAGTTGTGAACATATGAAGTTGATGGGAGAAAATATAGGCCACATTCAGACGTAACAGCTAACTGAAGTTAAACATGGCTAAAGATAGGAACATAGGAAGCTGCCATATACTGAGTCAGACACAGGTCCATCTCACTCAGTATTGTCTGCACAAACTGGCAGCGGCTTCTCCAAGGTTGCAGACAGGAATCTCTCTCAGCCCTATCTTGGAGATGCCAGGAAGGGAACTTGGAGCCTAGATGCTCTTCCCAGAGCGGCTCCATCCCCCAAGGGGAATATCTTATAGTGTTCACACTTCTAGTCTCCCTTTCGTATGCAACCAGGGCGGACCCTGCTTAGCTTAAGGGGGCAAGTCATGCTTGCTACCACAAGACCAGCTCTCTTCCTGCTGTTACGCCCAAATGCAGACGCACCTGAGGACATAGCTGCTCCATGCCTTCAGCACTTCTCGCTGGCAGCCTCTTAGAAACCAGTCCCTCCCCTCCTGTCAGCTATGTGGCTATGGAGTTGCTAGGCTACAGGGACGCCACCACGCCCCATCCTGTGTCAGACTGTCAAGCTGTATAGTCATGTGGAAGCATCCCTGATCCCTTGCTCCCTCCACCTGGCAAGTTCTCCCCCCCCGCCGACATATAGGTTAGGAAAGGGGGCCCAACCTCCTTTCCAGGGTGGGGATATTTGCTCCCTAAGTCTTACTCATGAAAAGAACCATCATCTGTGAACATAGAGCTGACGTGACTTGCCCAAAGCTCCAGTTTTGTCTCATTTGTCCAAAGGACATTCTCCCAGAAGCATTGTGGCTTGTCAATATACATTTTAGCAAATTCCAGTCTGGCTTTTTTAAAATGATAAAACTGGAGCTTTATGGCAAGTCACATCAGCTTTATATCCCCAGATGAAAAAAATGAAGCTTTCAAAGAAAAGAACACCATACCTACTGTGAAACATGGAGGAGGCCCGGTTATGTTTTGGGGCTGCTTTGCTGCATCTGGCATGGGGTGCCTTGAGTCTGTGCAGGGAACAATGAAATCTCAAGACTATCAAGACATTCTGGAGCGAAACATACTGCCCAGTGTCAGAAAGCTCTGTCTCAGTTGCAGGTCATGGATCCTCCAACGGGATAATCACCCAAAACACACAGTTAAAAGTACCCAAGAATGGCTAAGAACAAAACATTGGACTATTCTGGAGAGGCCTTCTATGAGCCCTGACTTGAATCCTATCGAACATCTATGGAAAGAACTGAAACATGCAGTCTGGAGAAGGCACCCTTCAAACCTGACCCAGCTGGAGCAGTTTGCTCCGGAAGAGTGGGCCAAACTACCTGTTGACAGGTGCAGAAGTCCCATTGAGAGCTACAGGAATTGCTTGTTTGCAGTGATTGCCTCTAAAGGTTGTGCAACAAAATATTAGGTTCAGGGTCCCATCATTTTTGTCCATGCCATTTTCATTTGTGTTATTATTTGAAATATTCTGTTGCATCAAAACTCTAAAGCAAAGTCTGATTTTTGTTAAATGTGGAATAAACAATGATGGGTGCCAATTAGGTTTGTCAGTTTCAAGTTATTTCAGAGAGAATTGTGGGTTCTTCTTTTTTCATGGAGGAGTACCAACACATCTGTCCACGTGTGTAGCTATGTGTAGGTATCTAGATAGGCGTGATGACTCCCATGAGGGTCATGGAGGATTCCTCAGATGAGAACCCAGAGCAGGTGGAGCAGGTTGAAATTCTGGTCGACTCAGCAAAGCCAGAACTGACAGGCTAGCAGGCCCCTCTGCTTCCTTCCCATCCTCCTCCTGATGAAGCCTCCGAGGCCGATGAAGTTGAGGTGCCTGCCTCAGATCCACAACAGCAATGTTTGGCCAGAGTACAGACTCAGAAGGAAGAATGCCGTAGGTCAGAGAGGCTGGTCAGAAGGAACAGGTGTTCCAGCTTTGACCTAGCTGCATCTCCCTGACAAGGTCCAGCTGCAGTGATGGGTGGGGCTCTCAGTACACTGCCTATTCAGAGCAGCCTGAAAGCTGGGTCTGTGCTGGAAATAATGTCTGTGGTGACCAGCACTTACCATGAGCAACCTTGACCTGGAAATCTAGACCTGTTTGTTGTGACTGACCACGATTTGTGTTCACCCCTCATCCTGATGATTGTGGAATCCCACAGTCCCCCACGGGACTTCTTGCAACCTTTTGTGACTACACTTCCTATCAGCTTTCCCTTCCCATCTGAAAAGAATGGTTTTGCAGCTACTGGGCAGTCGGCCAATGCAGGTCATTACAGCAGCTTGCTATTTTATTAATATCATGAAAGCTTGAGGTATTCTGAATATGCTATCCAGGGTTCTTGCTTTATTGCTGCTTTATTAGTAAATGTAATAGGAATTACTAGCCGAGCCGGCTGGAAAGCATCTGTGCCTCTAGTTCTCCCCTCCCCCACCACTGTTTTCTTTCCCCACCCACCCCTATCATTTTCTCTCCCCACCCCTGCCATTTTCTTTTTCCCCACCTGCTGCCACCCCCGCCCACTGTTTTCTCCCCCCACTGCTGTTTTGTTTCCCGCCTCACCCACAAGCCTGTCCACTGCCACTGCTGCTTTCCTTTCCCCCTGCCAGCAGCTCGCTCATGAATTCTCATGAGAGCTGCCACACATAGGATTAGTGACGGGTACACCTTAGATAAATGTTTATATCGATTGTTTGCCTTGCCAAAATTGTGTATATTCTGTTGGGTGCAGAGGCACCTAAGCCACCAGGCTTAGCCAGGTGGGGTGGCTCAGAGACACTCCATCTGTCTGTATCCAATAAACCATAAATATTTTATATTATACAGTTGTCTTCTTGAATCTCAAATTATACCAGTTTATCTGCACCAGAATTTCAGTTAACACTCTGGGAGTAAAGCACCTTCCCTAGCCACACTTTGTTTCAGATAGGGGTGGTGTGTTGTCTGTCTTGGCTCACTCCAAAAAGGGCACCGTAGCACTGATCCATTGGTGGCCACACAGCTGAATCCTCCAGGGTAAAGTGTGGAAGCACTGTTCTTTTGCACACCAGAGTGATCTGCTCCACTTTTCTTCTGTTTAGTGCAATAATAGAACCTCAGAGGATTCTCCCTACGTCTCCTCTGAATCAGGAAATGAAAATCCTCAGTATACTCCCAATTTGAGTGCTGCAAATGTAACATGTGTGCAACATGTGTGCAACCCCATCCAGAACCAGTTGAATCTCCTCATCCCAATTGGCTCTCCTAGTGACCAATAGCACCTCCATTTTGCCCGGATTGAATCTCAGTTTGTTAGCTCACATCCAACCCATCACTGCCTCCAGCCACCTATTCAGGACATCCACTGCCTCCCTAGGATCAAGTAACAAGGAAAGATCTAGCTGAGTATCATCTTCATATTGCTGACAACTCAGTCCAAGTACCCAGATGACCTCAGCCAACCATGTAAATGTTAAATAGCAATGGGGGGGGGGCAAACTGTGTGGGATCCCACAGGCCAGTGGCCACGGAGCCGAACAGTAATCCCCCAACACCACCTTCTGGACCCTCCCACCGAGAAAGGATCAAAGCCACTCCAAAGCAGTATCTCTAATACTTGAGAGGTGGTCCAGAAATATACCATGGTCGATGGTATTGAGCGCTGCTGAGAGGTCCAGCAGAACCAACAGGGATGCACTCCCCCTGTCTAACTTCTGGCAAGGTCATCCACTAGAGTGACCAAAGCAGTTTGAGTCCCGTATCCAGAATGGAAGCCAGACTGAAAGGGGTCTAAATAATCCATAGTTTCCAAGATCCTCTGCAGCTGGGATACCACCATACACACTGGGATGCCACCACACACCCCACCATGTTAGGTGGTGGGTCTCAATGAGGTGTACACAATGACAATTTTTTTCATTTCAATGCAGTGAGGCTGTTCTCACAAGTGGGCAAGCCCTGGCTAGGGCAGCTAAGCCCAGGCTTGGTTGCCCCTGAGAACTGCCAGGAGCTGTGTGGCTAAGGAGCCCATTGGTTAGCCAATGTTAAAGGTGTGAGCATGGCCTTAACCTGGGCTAACTGCTCATGTGTCAGTGCCAGCTGCTGGAGCAGGCTCCCAGCTATCAGTGCAGGGATCCCCAAATTCACCGTGAACTCATGCAGTGCATTGTGTGACTTCCAGGGGCTGGGATGACACGTCCCAGCCCCCGAACCTCCACATTGCCTGGAAAAGCAGCAGCTCATCTGGATGTGCAACTCTTCTGGATCATCTGTGGGGAAGGTAAGCTGCTGCAGCTTTCCCCACTGCCCACCCTCAAGTCCGCTCACAGGATCAATATATGTATATGTCTTAATCATCAGTTTTAAAAGGACCAACGTTTAAGAAAGCAGCTAGCAAACAAGAATATCAATAAATATGACATTCTGTTTGAATAAGTGTTTACTAGCATCTCCTCTCAAAAAAAATTGTTTCAGCATGGGAGGACAGCTTTTCCATTGTGTCCCATCTTCATCATTTTCCACATGAAAGAAGATACGAAATTCTCAAGCCCTTACCAAATAAAATTAGTCCTGTTACAAATCACTATGAAACATGTCACTCAAACAGTGACTTAAACATTGCAACAGATTCTTTGGAATCTTCACAGTTATAAAACCTACAATGCCAGATAGTAAGGAAGAGAGTTTGCCACTGATTGATCCTTGTCACATCAATAGGTGCCAAATTACCAGCAAAGTCAGGATTAAAGATCATGGGATATCATGCTATGGAGACTATTGAATGTATACATGGCAAACACTAGTTCAAGTATCTATCCTGGAAAGCTCTCATCTTTCTTTGACATCTTTCAGCCTAAGCTATCTCACAAAGTTGTTCTGAAGGTAAGAAATAGACTACACTACCTTGGACACACCTCCAATAGAAGTGGCTAATGCTAAATGAAAGGTAAACTCACAGCAACTTAACTTATAATTGGGTGTTGCAAACCAAGTGATTTTTTTTGTTAAGCCAGACAATAACTCTATTTCTTAGGTCCAATTCCAAAATGGCCCTATAGATATCACTGAGAGCATGATGTGGCCTGCAGCTTTCTGTTCAGTCCCCCACTCCACAAACCATTGTACCCTGACCCACTACCCACTTCCCTTTCCACTTATATGGTGGTCACTGGAGACAATGGGAGATCTTACTGGAGGCATCTATAGGTGGTCTCCCTTCCACTTTGGCACCTTGATTGCTACAAATGCAGCATCTCAGATGCCACAACCCCTGGAAAATGTAGCTTTCAGGACACCCAAGTCCTTAATATGGATATCAAACACTTTGAAAACTAATATTGTTTGCACACAGGACACTTCAGGCCATGCTCATGCCATCATACAGGGAAACCTGGGATATAGAATATCTAGCACCCTAGATATCTACATTTTCCAGGCTCTTTGGCACCTGAGACGATGCTTTATGGAATCCAGGAGGGAAACAGTTCAAATTCCCAGCTGAAAAAGAACTTTTGAGGGAAATGCTACTCAATTCATAATAAAGCTAAGTATTGCAAACAAGTTGATACTTTCTTAAGCTATCCAAACTCCAGCTTTTGACCCTGACATGAGCCCACAAAGCAACTTACAATCAATTAAAAGTGTAATAAACATACAATAAAACAAATCATTCTAAGAATAACAAAAATCAAGAAGTGCAACAGTATAAGCACAAAAGGAGGAAAGGCATACATCAACACACCCCAAAGACTATTTCACTGCAGACTATGCGCTTCAGTGACATCACTAATTTCCCCCCCAGAAAATACTAAACGAATAGAACAGATTATTCATCCAAAATAACAATGTCTCTGAGGTTATGAGCTGGACCCCCCCCCAAAAAAGCTTCAGGGTTATGTAGTTCAAAAGTAGCAAAGGATGATAGGTGAAGATAATAATGGCTGAATGTATTCAGTTTTAAAACAATTCTAAGTGTTGACCCTACAGATTCTGAGTTAGGTAAAGTTGTTTAGAACTGAAAATTCAATTGTTAAATGAACTAGCTGGTGGCCAATTATATGGATGCTCTGCTCTGAAAATATAAGGGAACTAAGTTTAGGGAACTAAAGGTGCCTTTTCTTACAAAGAGGCAGCTTTAGTGTGTGCTGATTCCCGTAGCAAGCAAAGATCCTTGTGGGACTTTTAGAGAAAGTGCAATCTGCAAATTTAATATCCCACTGAGGCAATCTTCTCCAAACCTTGGTGAATATTGCAGCCTGAATTCTGGAGCACAGGCAACAGGCATTGTGTGGAGTACCCTTACACTAAAAATCCCAAAAACTGCCTCACAGCCCCCAGCCCTGGCAGCTACTTTGACCAAACCATGTCAGATTAAAAGTGATTCAATTCCTTGAAAATACTATTAAAACATATAGGGAGGAAATGGGATACATTCCTCTTTGTAGTGCAACAGTTAAGACTGTAGGAGGGAATTGCATTTTGGAATGCTATTTCATGAAAAACCAAAACCCCAAACACCTCACACATTTGGAAACCAAAATACTGAGGGGAAGGCTAGAGCAGAAGTCCAGCATGCTATGCTTTTCCATGGACAAGTTTCTGAGGTGGGAGAAAATATAATATTAGTGGCGGACATACTGCTCAGGGAATGGAGGGTGGCAGCACTGTAGACCTTGGCTGTAATGCTGCAAGGACATTTAAAAAAGAGATCCTCACTGCTGCATAGGCAGGTCTGTTCCGCTCCGACAAATTCCTGCACAATCACATACAGCACAGACAAGGAATAATAATTTATATCCTGATGGTGCTGATGATGATGAAGAAGAATTTTCTGCACATTTGAAGTTGGCTATAATTCACTTAGCACAAGGTCGCCTTTCCTTCAGGGGTGTGCACAAATCAATTTTTGTGAACGGAATCAAACAGCAAAAACTCAAATTAACCTAAAATCACCAAAATCGATTAGAGTGATTTGACCGCCATTTTGTGGTCCATTTTTTCAGGAAAAACAGGCCTCAAAATGGCACATTTTTTCCTGGGGAGATCTGGTCTACCAATTGGAATTGGCAGGAAGTCCATGCCTCCATTCTGGACTTCACATGTCAACCTGCCTTCGAGGACTGGTCTAACTGGCTAGACAAGTCCTCTGAGGCAGGAAGACATGCTAAGTCTGGAGTGGAGGGCTGGTCTATCTGCTGACCCCCAATTAATAGACCAGCTCTCCTGTTTTTCCAGGGAATGCTCGTCTATCTATTGAGGTCAGTGGATGGACCCATCCTTCCACTCTGGACTTAGTGTGCCTGTTTGCCTCGAAAAACTGGTCTACTCAGGTAGAGCAGACTTCTGAGATGGGCAGGCGCACTAAGTCCAGAGCGGGAGGATGGTCTACCTGCTGTCCCCAATTGCTAGACCAGCTCTCCCCAGAAAAAAAGCACAATTTTGAGGCCTGTTTTTGAGGGCAAGGTGACTCAAATTGATTCGAGGGCAAATTGAACTGTGCACCCCTACTTTTCTTCTTTATGTTTAGGGTAGCACTTCCAGTCACAATACCAAATCAAAGTAATGTAGCTCTTTTTTGATCATAGCTTTTGGAAACTGTTTTTCCTAGAGCGTACTGGTCTACCAATTGAGGTTGGCGGATGGACCATCCTTCCACTCTGGACTTAGTGTGCCTGTCTGCCTCGAAAAATTTGTCTACCCGGGTAGAGCAGTCTTCCGATATGGACAGGCGCGCTAAGTCCAGAGCAGAAGGATGGTCTACCTGCCATCTCCAATTGGTAGACCAGCTCTTTCCAGAAAAAAGCACCATTTTGAGGCCTGTTTTCCTAGTGAAATGAGCCTCAAAAAGGTGTTTGAGTCACCCGATCTGATTCAGGTTAAATCAGGGTTGATTCTCCTCGACCCCGAATTGGGCCCTCTATTTTGAGGGCGATTTGATGTTGAATTTATGAATCATCCAATTCAACCCAAATTGATTTGAGGGCAAACTGAACTGCACACCCCTACTTTTCTTCTTTATGTTTAGGGTAGCATTTCCAGTCACTGGATATCAAATCAAAATAATGTAGCTCTTTCTTGATCATAGTTTTTGAAAACTGTCACTTTGAACAAAGGCTATAAAGATCTTATCTGCACTGAAACAACCCAATTTTTCTACCCCCTTGGCAATGTGAGTGAAGCATCATTTTTAATGTGCCTTTTAATCATCAGACCCTTTCAGCTTGAGGAGAGGGCATGAGATAAAACTGGGAGAATATGGCTTAACAAAGAAACAACAGAACCAGGGGTAATCCCATCAAATTGATTGCCAGGAAATTTAGGACCAACAAACAGAGGTACTTTTTCACACAACACATAATCAACTTGTGGAATTCTCTACCACAAAATGTGGTGACAGCCAACAACCTGGATAGCTTTAAGAGGGGTCTGGTTAACTTCATGTAGGAGAGGTCTATCAACGACTACTAGTCGGAGGGCTATAGGCCACCTCCAGCCTCAAAAGCAAGATGCCTCTGAGTACCAGCTGCAGGGGAGTAACAGCAGGAGAGTAACAGCAGGAGAGAGTGCATGCCCTCATCTCCTGACTGTAGGCTTCGAGCAGCATCTGGTGGACCACTGTGTGAAACAGGATGCTGGACTAGATGGGCCTTGGGCCTGATCCAGCAGGGCTGTTCTTATGTTCTAACAGTCTTTTAGTAGTTACTTCTGCTACTTCCTCCAAAAGCCGGGCTTTGCCTACAGTTGAGAGCCTTCAATTGTCAGATCAAGTTAACTGGTAAACTGTGGCACAAAACCTTCCTTGGTACACTAAACTGAGATTTTAAGGATCATGGGGCCCAAATCATGCCATTGCAAGTACAGTACCTTTGTATGGAAAAATCCCCAGAGGGCATAACATAGTCCATTCTTCCTCCTCCCGCTCAGCATGTGAGCCTGGACAGGAGTTGCAGGGTGAGGGTGAAAACCCATAGGGAATCATGATTCCCTATGGAGATCCCCCCTCACATGGCTACTCCTATCACAGAGGTCTGGAACAAACTCTAGAGATGAGTGCTTAGCTATATACCTTCATTTTAGACAACCAGTAAGTAAGTGTTATATATTTCAAATATTATTTTAAAATAAATGTAGTTGTGAGATAAGATGTTAAACCAACACTTAGATCACCATTGTGCTTCACTGCAAAGAGGACAGTAAAAAGTACAATTAATACAAACATTTTAAGTTTAATCATAACTAACAATCATCAAAACAATCAATCATAACATAGCTTTCTCCAAAAGCACTACATAAGAACAGCCTTGCTTGATCAGGCCCAAGACCTATCTAGTCTAGCATCCTGTCTCACACAGTGGCCCACCAGATGCCTCTAGGAAGCCCACAGGCAAGAGGCGAGGGCAGTCCTCTCTCCTGCTGTTGCTCCCCTGAGAGGCATCGCGCCTCTGAGACTGGAGGTGGCCTATAACCACCACACTAGTAATCATTGAAAGGCCTGTCCTCCATTTGTCTAAGCCCCTTTTAAAGCCACCCAAGCTAGTGGCCATCACCACATCCCATAGCAGAGAATTCCTTAGATTAATTATGTGCTGTGTGAAAATGTACTTCTTTTTGTCAGTCCTAAATTTCCCAAATTTGAGTTTCATGGGATGGCCCCTGGTTCTAGTGTTGTGGGAGAGGGAGAAATTGAGGTTTTTTGCCCCAATATGCATCACTTTTCACTTGCTTACATTGACCTGTATTTGCCATTTTATCTTCCATTCACCTAGTTTGGAGAGATCCTTTTGGAGCTCCTCACAACCTGTTTTGAATTTACCTATCCGAATAGTTTAGTGTCATCTACAAATTTGGCCACAGCACTAGTTACCCTAAATTCTAGATCATGAATGAAGAGGTTTGAGCACTGGTCCCAGTACAGATCTCTGGGGGACCCCACTTCTTACTTCCCTCCATTGTGAAAATTGGTCATTTATTCCTACCCTCTATTTCCTCTCCTTAAACCATTTACCAATCCACATATGATCCTGTCCCCTTAGTCCATGACAGCTAAGTTTACTCAAGAGCTTTTGGTGGGGAACTTTGTCAAAAGCTTTTTGGAATTCCAAGTATACTATATCATCCAGATCACCTTTATCCACATGCCTGTTGACAGAAAACTCCAAAAGGTTTAGTGAGGCAAAACTTGCCCTTGCGGAAACCATGCCGGTTCTCCTTCCACAAGGTCAGGGGCATATCTAGGGTAGGGCAGGCAGGGCACATGCCCTGGGTGCCACTTGAAGGGGGGCGCCATTTTTCAAAATGAATTTTTAAAAAAACAAAATGGCCACCGAAAACAAAATGGCCATCATACATGCTCAAATGGCCTCTATGAGGCCCTAGGACATGCCAGGATCTCAGAGACCATTTGAGCATGTGCATTGGCCATTATGTTTTTGGTGGCCATTAAAAAAAATGGCCACCACACATGCTCAAATGGTCCCTGCGAGGCCCAGGCCTGGTCATTTGAGCATGCGAGGCAGCCTCCAAAATAGCCACCACGCCGATCTCTGCAGACCAAACAGGCCCGAAAATCAGCCCGGGATGGGCTGCGGCGGTGAATTAAGAGGCCAGCGGGGGAGGGGGGATCTTTGCAGACACCCCCCACAGCCATTAGGAAGCCCCCTGAAGGGGCTACAGGTAATTTTTATTAAATTTTATATAATATAAAATTTTTATTAAATTTTATAAAATATAAGCCACTGTACACATATTCAATTTGGCACTATGTACAGAGAATCAGGGCTTGTGAATACTGAGCTGAAGCTTATGAGCTAGGATTGTATTCATTTGCTCTTACTCTGCTTCTTGTGATAACTGAGTTAAATGTGATGTCTTAATAATATGGCTACTAATGGTGAGTTTGTCTCTGAATCAGTGTGAAATTCTTAGTATTAAGGCCACTGGGAGTTTCTTGCTCTCTTTCTCTCATTTTAACTGTCTTTCTGAAATACTAGAATATACTCCAAGCAGTGACACAGTTTACTCTGCATATCCATTAATTATTTTCAGAGTATCTGGGAAAAGCCAAATTCTCCATTTATTTTTAAAACATATGTAATAGTGATCCTATAATGCACAGTAGAGAATTAGACAGGCACTTCTGTTTAGTTTTCTAAAAACACCTCCACATAGTATTTGGGTATTTCATGAGCCCCAGCATACTGAAATTTGTAGTTTCCCAGCTTTTTTTGGTCTGATTACGTCCACTGCTAAATAGTTTTTGAAATATTAAAAGATTAATGAGCTTGAGTTGTATTTTTGAGCTGATATTATGGTAAAGTTATCTGAAAGATGGGTGCTGGATGTTTGGACAGGGGGCGAAATTTCAGTGCTTGCCCTAGGCGCTATTTTCCCTAGATACGCCTCTGTAACTCTGACATCTTGCACCAGATCCTGGGCACCACTCACAATTAAGTCCAAGATCACCATCTCTCTGGTTGGTTCTGTGACTAACTGTTCTAAGGTACATCATTTAGCATGTCTAGAAATTTGGCCTCTCTCACTACCTGAATGTGAATTTACGCAGTCTATGTGTGGGTAATTGAAATCACTCATTATTACTGCTCTCTCTCTCTCTCTCTTTGATGCCTCTCTTATTTGCTTCTCCCTCTCTAGGTCACTCTCAGTGTACTGATCCAGAGGGCGATAGCATGTCTCTAATAATGAATTTCCTGTCAGTGCTTGTATTGTCACCCATAATAATTCCGTGGAGGACTCTGTACCTCCTAGGTTTTCTATTTTGTTGGATTCCATTCCTTCTTTAATATATAGTGCTACTACACACACAATTCTCCCCTCCCTGCCCCTTCTGTAGAATTTATATCCAGGAATAACAGTGTCCCACTGGTTCTCACCATTCCACCAGGTGTCCGTTATGCCCTCTATATCTATGTTTTCATTAGTGACCAAGCACTCCCCCTCTCCCATCTTGGTTCAGAGGCTTCTGGGATTGGTAGATAGACACCTATATTTATTTATTTTTAACATATTTTTATACCGCCCAAAACTCTTACCTGGCGTTGGTGTGTGCTATCTCCCTTGACATCATTTAACTTTTTTGACCAGCTGTCATTTGTTTCCTTCTTATCTACTCCTGATTCCACTTCCCCTTCTGGTTTATCTGAAACGTTTGCACCCTCGTGCCTTAGGGGATTTTGCTTGATGAACCAGACATCACCCTCTTCCTGTCGAAAATCCTCCAGGTGTCATTTTAAAAGCTGTTCTGTGACCTTTTTTATTTTAAGTGCCAGCAGTCTGGTTCCATCTTGGTTCAAGTAGAGCCCATCCCTTTTGTACAGGCATTGCTTCCCACAACATGTATCCCAGTGCCTAATAAATCTAAACCTCTCCTCCCAGCAACACCATCTCATCCACACATTTAAACCTCTCAGCTCTGCCTCTCTCGCTGGTCCTGCACATGGAACAGGTAGTACTTCAGAGAATGCTATCCTGGGGATCCTGGACTTCAGTATGCTACTTAGGAGCCTAAATTTGGCTTCGAGGACTTGTTTGATTCCCTGTGCAGAGTTGAATTATTAGCACCTGTGTTTTGTTATGCTTTTAAGCAGGAACCAGATGCACAAGCACTTGTGCAAGTACCCTCTAGTTTAAAGCTGTATTGTGTTCCTAATTCAAAGCATATCTCTATGTTCTTCCCATTGGAAATCCTGAACCTGCCACACATCAAGGATATTTTTACATAAAGCAGAAATATGTTCTATATATTTCTGCTTTTTTGTCAGAGTCCTCAATGCGTGGCAGGTTCAAGCAATTTGAAAATTGCAAATCATGAATGTTTGTAGCACCTTTAATGCACCCCCCATTTATAGAAACAGAACAATTAATCTTCAAGCTAATTCCATTTCAGTGATGAACTCTGGTGGTTAAGCCAGTCAGTTACAATGGCACAGTGGTGATTTTGTCAAAGCAAGTATTAGTACAGGAGAAGATTGAAATGTAATTATATACTATTTTAAAATGAAAAGTCCAATCACAGTCCTCATCACCCTTCCTATTGGCATGAACATCTGATGCTATCAGAACCAAGTAATGCTACCTAGCATCCCTTGTTAATATTTTTCTTCCTCTAAAATTGTTGAAATACACACAGCTTTACAAAGGTTGGTCTTGCAGTCACTTGAGAAAACAAGAAAGATTATTTCACCAGGGACACATGTAAAAGCTATCAGACACTAGATAACTTGTCTATCACTGCTCATTGGATTTTCTGTTTGTCTTTATCAGTTTTAAGGGTCACCGATAAGTGCACTGCTGGCTACAGAAAGCCTTGTTTACTTTCAAATGGCAGAGGGGAAAAAACCATTAAATAAGGGGAGAAAACATGTTTCTATGAAATAATTTCATAGGAACTTAAGTGAAATATATTGCTGCAAACAAATAATATACCTGACAATGATGCCCTTCCTCAATCCAAAAAGAGTTTATTTCTATTTGTAAAAGCATGCTGTCACCCCAAGGTCCCATGATCATCAAGGCTTGCTTGCTTTCATTGGTCAATACTGATAATCTAGACTCGTGACACTGGATTATGCAAATCAGTTTCCAGTCCATTTCTAGCATTGAAACTGCTTTGGTCACCCTGGCAAATGGACAGAGGGCAAGCAATCCAGTTAGTTCTGCTGAATTTCTCAGTGAATCCCTGGCATCTTTTTATGTTCTATTCCTGGAATTTTAGTTTTTTGTTAGTTGTTTTCTATCATGTTTTACTTGGAAAGATGAGATATAAATAATCAAAATAAATACATAATAAATAAATACATATTTTGTCTCCTTCCACCTTTTCTTCACATTCTTGGTTGCTATGTAAATAATATTTTAAAATATCCAAATAAAGAAATGCAAGCAAATCCCAAATATATTACTTGTGTGATAATAATGGTACCACCATGATACCACTGTAATCTTTCAGTTTTGCACCTACTCATGTGCCTGTCTATCAGACTGGGAAAGCCAGCGACCATTTACCAATAATTCCCTGCCGGAATTATTGGTCCTTATCATGATTGGCCTTTGGTGGGTAGTTTTTACTTACTTCACAATGATGAGTTTTATGGACAATTGCAATTATTAGTGGTGGGTGCATTAACTGAAAAGTCTATGGTCACAACAGCAGGCAACTCTGATAAAGACAGTAAATGCAAGAGGGTGGCAAATATGATAACACTCATAACACAGAACAGTACTCACAGGAGTGACTTGAATGATTCCATAAACCTCGTATTTAGCCATCTATGCCATCTTTTAAATCATTTTTTAAAGTCATAAAATTTTCCTGCAGCATTGCCAATGACAGTGACAGAGTAACATGAGTGTTCATGTTGTCCCTTATTTGCCCCTTCTGCTCCTAGGTAGTGGTGGCTAAACACTGCCTCAAAAATACACAATGTGCCCCTTCAGGGAACAACCTGAAAGCTCCTATCACTGCCAGTCCTGGTGTGTAACTTCCTGATCAGAGGAATTAAGATTCTAGGCAGGAAGCCAAGTTTTGAGTCCAGCCAAGAAACCCTTTCCTCCCTGCTCCAGATTCCACAATCCAAATGATAATAGTTATTGATATGTAAAGTAAAAGTGTGTTGTCAAGTCGATTTCAACTCCTGGTGCCCACAGAGCCCTGTGGTTTTCTTTGGTAGAATACAGGAGGGGTTTACCATTGCCTTCTCCCGTGCAGTCTGAGATGATGCCTTTCAGCATGAGTGTATATGAAATTACTTGCATGTAAAAAATAAAAAAATAAAATATGTAAATCACCTTGGATATTGTGTGTGTGTGTACGTTTCTTCCATGTAAAGGGGTTTATTTAATATGAGAATGAATTCAAACTCACAGCACCCCACCTGCATTCCTGCAATAGCACTGCACTAGTTCTTAGGAAAGAAAGCTACATTTTTCAAGGGCCACTGAGGTTTTCACTCCTGGCATGCCACTGGAAGAAGGAAAGTTCTCCCTTTCCCCCTCTTCTCATGGCTGGACTCAGCCAGGTGTCCAGGAGTAACAACAGTTGCAACTGTCTATTTATTTGTTTGTTTGTTTTAGTACAATTATACACCACCCCATACAAACAAGTCCCTGGGCAGTTCACAATATAAAGCAATTAAAACATTAACATAATTAAAACAATTACTCTAAAACCAAAACTTTAAAACAATAAACTAAAAGCTTGACTAAACAGGTATGTTTTTAGATCTTTCTTAAAAACATTCAGAGAAGGAGAAACTCTCATTTCATTAGGAAGCATGTTCCAAAGTCCTGGGGCAACTCTAGAAAAGGCCCAGTTTTGAGTCACTACCAATTGAGCCACCAGATCTCCTCACATAATCTTAACAAGCGGTGGGATTGATGACCAAGAGGGCATTCTCTTAAATACCTTGGACCCAAGTTGTTTATTTATTTATTTATTTATTTACAAAGTCAGACAGCTGTTATTGACTGGTTTGTTTTATCCAGACATCGAGTCCTTCCCAAGGACCTGGGATGGCTGAATTTTATTGTCAATGTTATTGCTATTTATTAATTATTATTATTATTATTATTATTATTATTATTATTATTATTATTTCTTGTTTACACAGTCAGACAGGTGTTATTGACTGGTTTGTTTTATCCAGACATCGAGTCCTTCCCAAGGACCTGGGATGGCTGAATTTTATCATCAATACTGTTGGTTATTATAGATATCGTTGCAAAATATAGGCTGTTCCCAGTAAAGCTGCTTTTTGTAATTGGCTGATGGTGATTTCTGTGGCCCCTATGGTGTTGAGGTGCTCTTCAAGGTCTTTTGGAACTGCACCCAGGGCGCCAATTACCACTGGGATTATTTTGGTCTTTTTCTGCCACAGCCTTTCGATTTCAATTTGTAGATCTTTGTATTTTGTGATTTTTTCTATTTCTTTTTCTTCTATTCTGCTATCCCCTGGTATTGCTATGTCAATTATTTTGACTTGTTTTTCTTTCTTCTCGACTACATCATCATCATTATTATTATTAATAAAGTTTAGGACTTTATAGGTAACTAGCAGACCCGGTGCAGAGCATCGACGCTGCCACTTTCTCTCCCCCAATTCATTGCCTCATCGCTCCCCACCTTGGAGCCCTGAGTCGCCTCTTAGACTCTCTCTCTATCCTCAGACCTTCTTCTCTCTCCCCCACCTCCCTCAGTCTTTTCCTCTCTCTCCGGTCATTTTCAGTCTCGCCTCCTCCCCTCAGTCTGTCTCCGTGTTTGCCTTGCAGCCTCCCCTGCACTCCCCTTCCCCGTCCCAGCATCAGGTTCCCCATGTAGTCTTCTGCTACCACTGTGGCTGTTTCGCTCTCCTTGGCGATGCTTCCTTTCCCCCCCGAGCAGGCAGTGTGCCGGCCCTTGCTGCTGCCACCACAACGCTTGATTCCGCACACGGCTCTTCCATGTTAGGCCATTTGCAGCTGTCTCCCAGGGCCTGTTCTGTCCAGTGTGGCAGTTTGCCACCTGCCTCCTGGAGTGCGCTCCTCTCTCTGGGCCCGCCAGTTTCACAGGAAAGCCTCCGCCGGCCGGCCAATCCACTCCCCCTCCGCTGCCGCTTTCTCCAAGCTGCTGTTCACTGCCTGGCCCCCGGCACCTCTCTCATCTTTTCCCGCTCCCCCCGCCTCTGTCACCATCACCCCGCCTCTATCACCATCTCATCAGCCAATCAGCTGCTTGCTGTCTCCCCCGCCCAGCCAATCAGTTTCCGCTCTGCCAAACATCCCCACACATCCTCACGCATTTCTGGCCCCGCATTTCCAACCGCCACGCAATGGCTTAGTGAATTATATAGATAACCAGCACTTTGTATTTCACCTGGAAATGTATTGGCAGCCAGTGTAGCTCTTTTTAAATGGGTGTAATATGATCTCTTCGGGCAACCCCAGAGACCAACCTGGCTGTTGCATTCTGTACTAGCTGCAGTTTCCAAACTGCATACAAAGGCAGCCTAACATAGGCTGTTATGTTAGCAGGGGTATGCTAACATAGGCTGCATACACCTGGTAACTTGGCAAAGAGGCACCTTTTAATGTGGTGATTCTCTTTATTTAGCAGGGGGAGAGTAACTGGCCCTATCCACCCCCAGTACAGTACTTCCAGTGACTGTTGCTGGTGTCTATCTTACGTTTCTTTTTAGATTGTGAGCCCTTTTGGGATAGGGATCCATCTTATTTATTTATTATTACTCTGTGTAAACCGCCCTGAGCCATTTTTGGAAGGGCAGTATAGAAATCGAATAAATAAATAAATAATAAACAAACATAGAGCACATTGCAGTAGTGAAGCCTGGATGTTACCAGCATATGCACCACTGTTTTAAGGATGTTTATCTCTAGCAATGGATATAGCTGGTGAATCAGCTGAAGCTGATGGAAAGCACTCCTGGCCACTTCCTCAACCTGAGAAATCAGGGAGAGGTTTGGGTCCAAAAGTACTCCCAGACTACATACCTGTTCTTTCTGGGGGAGTGCAATCTAATCCAGAACAGGCAGCCATTTCCTATGACTCAACCTCCCACAATGAGTACCTCCATCTTCCTTGGATTCCGCCTCAATTCTGCCTCATGCAGCTCATTACCTCCTCCAGGCAGACATTTAGGAAAGTTAAGCCATTTTCTGATGAAGCTGACATGCAGAAATACATTTGGGTGTCATCAGCATACTGATAACACCCTGCACCAAATCCCCTGATGATCTCTCCCAGTGGTTTCATGTAGATTTTAAAAAACATTGGAGACAGTATGGAGCCTTGTGAGACTCCATACCATAGTTCTTGTTTTGAAGAGTAACAGTCTCCAAGTGACACCATCTGGAACCTACCTGAGAAGTCGGAGTGGAACCACTGCAAAGTCATGCCTCCCACTCCCACCCCCTTCAGGTGCCCCAGAAAGATACCATGGTTGGTGTTATTGAAAGCTGCCGAGAGATCCAAAACAATTGACAGAGTCACACCTCCCCTGCCAATTCTTAATTGAAGATCATCCAACAGGCTGACCAAGGCTGCTTCAACCCCATAACCTGCCTGAAAGCCAGTTTGCAATGGGTCCAGATAATCTGCTTCCTCCAAGACAGCCTGGAGCTCAGACGCCACCAGCCTCTCAATCACCTTGCCCAAACATGGGAGTTTGGAGACAGGCCTATATTTAAAGGGAAGGATTAGTAGTTGGGGATGGAGCTACAAAGTTGGGGGCTGGGGATAAAACTAGGAATTTGGCTTGAGTTTGGGCTTTAATCCAAGTAATTAAAGAATTCAGTGATTCTTAGCTCTTCTTTGAGGCCAACATTATGGCACCCTTAAAGCTAGAATTTTGAGCCCCTGAAACTTGAGGCTACCATTTTGAGCACCTGAAGCTGAGCCTGTCAAATTTTGCTTAGGGAGGAAACAGATTTTGCTATTATTATTTTTTTAGCTTGAAATGAAATGCAGTTGGCTGAAATGTATCTCGAAACAGCAGCTGACCCAGTTGTTTTGATGAAACAAAACTTGGAACTTTGAGTGTTTCAGCCATAGGAAACAATGGGGAAACTCAAAACACCCCATTGTTCCCTATGGGTAGTTCCTAGGGACACCAAAGTGGGTTGGGTGGTAGGGCATGATACCTACCACCCAACCCAAACAAAAAATGGGCAAGCAAGTAATTTTTAATGATTTTTAAAGAAGCAAGGAGATTACAAGAAAGAATTGGAAGCAAGTGCCAAAAAACCAATCAGCAAGGGGAAAACAGGCCTCCAAAATGGCACTCAAACCATCAAAACATTGTGAATCAAAAAAGGGTTGTTTTATTCTGTGCTTGAAACAGGCCCTTTATATAAAAGATGTTTTGTTCCAAGCTTGAATGGTGTGTTTTGAGTTGAAACTTTTCAACGTAGAGATATTTTGCACGTCCCATGTTTTGCTAGCATCTCTTCAGACACAAACCTAGTTCATATATGTCTTTATGCTTTTTTGAAGTATAATGAACCACACAGGTGTATGTTTTTAAGATTATGGACAGTACTTTACAATGATTTACAAAAATCTTATTATGTTCATGTGAATACAATCACCACCACTGAACACAATCTCTACCATAACTTCATAAATCACTATAGAATGCATAAGGAGAGGGAGCATATAGGAGAAAATTCAGCACAGTGCATTTTAATCATTTTGAAATACGTTAGAGTAAATTACTGCAATTATAGCACTCCTTTGCATTTATTCTTAGGATGCTAAAAACTGTTATACTGCTTGATCTGATTTTTCCTATATTGATATTATCTCAGTAAATGGCAGAAAATTACTGTTTCGAATGCTATTCCATGCAACTATGATGCTATTAACAGAACATCTAAAGTCACCATGGATCTGTTATTACTGAATCATCCTCTCATCATTTCAACTTTCAACTATCACTAGAGAAAGCAGTATCACCAGCAAACAATAGCCTATCAAAAGATTTTCTGTCACTAAACTTGTCATGAGAAACACTTTTTACAAATTACATTTCAAGGCATTTGAAATGTATGTATCTTCATCTAGGGTGTAATGTTCAGGATGCCTGACTCAGATTAATCAGTATGGTTATTTGTTATTGTAAGGATACAGATATATAAAATAAAATGTATAATAAAAGGTTACTAAATAAGCATTGACAGAAAGCATCACTGATATACCAATGATTCTTAGGCTTGTGGCTATGAGACTAGAAGTGTGCACGGAACTGGCTGGTCCAGTTTGGTTTGAGTGCAAACTGGACCCAAACTGAACCAGGCCAGTTCAGTTTGGCACCCCTTCAAACACCCCACCCCCGGGTCGGTTCAGTTTGGGGTGGTGGTGGTTTGCGAACTTTTAAACTTACCCCTTCCACGGAGGTTCCCCCTTTCCCCACTGGCCTCCCTTCCAAAGCCATCCCATTTGGTCATTCTTCAGCCTGTCCAGGCCTTGCCCCCAGTGTGGCAGCCATTCGGAGCCAGTGTGGCAGCCATTTTGTGTACGTATACACACACACACGTCTGGGCCAGAGTGCATTGGGGGGGGGGGACTACACAACCCCCCAGAGTATCCATACATCTTCTTGATTATGCATCACAAAGCATCTGATCAGGGTCTGAGTGTATTGGCAAAGGGTGGGGGGAGGCTACAAAAGCCCCAGTGGATTCACACAGCTTCTTAACCATTCACAAATGAACTGGGACACAACACGTGTCCCTTGCTCCACAGTTCAAACACAAAACCAACATGGACATATAGTGCATTTGTGAGGTGGGGGATTAAAACCACAACACATGCCCCTTGCTTCACATTTCTCATACAGACCTTTTTGGATCACATACCAACTTGAACATAGTGTATTTGGTTTGGTTTGGTTTTAATTGTTTATACAGATCCAACAACTTAGTTCCACTTTAACTAGGTATGAAGTACTCTATGGATAGAAACCACTATTTCTGGCAACTTTACTGCAGTCATGAGAAAATGATTAAAATACACAGAGTCCTGCCATCTTGGGCTACATGTGTGCTCAGTTTCAGAACTCGAAGCCCAGCCATTCTGGAAATGTAACAGGTTGGGCCCCAAGTGGGGCATGTTGCACTTTGTTATGAAGGTAAAGGGCAGAATACTTCACATGGGGTAGAATGATAGTCTGGGCGGTGGGGGGGGGGAGCCTTGAGTTCCAGATGTTTTTGTAATTTTCTGCCATGAAACAAGCCACTTATAGGACTTTTTGGATGCATTTTTTTAAAATTCAAAAAATCATTAAAATCAATGAATGACTGATCTGCTTCAAAATCAATACACAGAGTCCTGCTAACATGTCCTACATCTGTGTCCAGTTTCAGAACTCTAGGCCAAGCCATTACAGAAATACAAAAGGGGCCCTCATTTCCCTTGGGGAAAATCAAGGCACCCTCTAGGAGAGTGGGCACAAAGACCTGGGCCGGGACTCATGGAGCCCCTGAAAACAGGCTGTCACATACGGCTTGATTACATTCTTCCTCTTTTCTTTGGTCACTTCACCTTGGATATGTAATTAACCTCTTCCATTTAGATAAATTGCTTCAGTAATCCTTATGTTTGAGGACAAAGAAAAGCTAGATATAGACTATATATACAAAAACAACTGGTTAACAAAAACATCTTCTAAAACATGGGATTTCAGAGTTTAAACAAATGAAAGGAGGAGAGAAAGGGTGGTTTTATTCTCAATACCTTGTCTGATAGATGTAAGTGCATTTACAAGTGTATGATTTAAATTTGTTTTTTATTGTGGTAAGCTTTCTTGTGCATTCTTTAATAAGTGGAATATAAATAATTTAAATAAATTAAAGCTCCTGGGAATTACTATATAACTATTATATTAGCCTCTTTAAATCTTATTTATTTATTTATTGTTAAATTTTTATACCGCCTTTCGTTAAAATAATCTCAAGATGGTTTACAAAACATTCAATATAAAACCACAGAAACTATACAATAAGAATTAAAATGGAATATAAAAATAAAAATCTAATTAAGTTTTTAAAACATGTACAATATAACCCAAAGATACAAGAAGCAGCAAACAAAACACTCATTTAAAAACATGGGTAAAAAGCTAAGATTTTACTTGCCTTCTAAAAACTGTGATGGAAACTGGGGAGTGGAGGCCCACCGGGAGAGCACTCCAAAGTCTGTGGGCAATGACTGAGAAGGCCCTGTCCCACATACACGACAGGTAAGCCTCCCACATTGTCGGCATATGGAGCCCCCTCTGATGACCTCATTGAGTGGGCAGAAACCCTTGGGAGTAGGCGGTCCCTCATATATCTAGGGCCCAAAACATTTAGGGCTTTAAAGGTCAAAACCAGCACCTTGAATTGGACCCGGAAACAGACTGGCAGACAATGTAGCTCTTTCAAAATGGGGATAATATGGTCCAAGCGGACAGCTCTGGATAACATCCTAGCTGCTACATATTGCACTAGCTGCAGTTTCTCAATATTCTTCAAGGGCAGCACTACCACGTAGAGCACATTACAGTAACCCAGCCATGATGTGACTAAGGCATGGGTAGCTGTGGCCAGATCTGCCTTCATGAGAAAGGGACATAGTTGGCACACTAGCCAAAGCTGTGCAAAGGCACCCCTGGCCACCGTCTCCACCTAAGCTCCCAAAAGCAGAGCTGGGTCCAGCAGCTCCCCCAAGCTGTGCACTTGCTCTTTCAAGGGGAGTGCAACTCCATCCAGATCTGGTAGAATCTCCTACTGACCAACATTATCTCCGTCTTGTCCAGATTCAATCTCAGTTTGTTAGCCCACATTGAACCCATCACTGCCTCCAGCCCCCGATTCAGAACATTCACTGCCTCCCTAGCATCATCTGCATATTGCTGACAACTCAGTCCAAGTCCCTGGATGACTGCACGCAGCAGTTTTTTTGTAGATGTTAAACAGCATGGGGCAGGGGTGCAGCTAGGTAATTTTGGAGCCTGCACCTAAAGGCCTTTGGAGCCTCCCTGCCATCCTGAAAATTAAGCATCATCATGTTTCACCAGGTGACCACACCACCTGGGACAGACTGAAGAGGATTTGGTGGCCCCGAGGGGCTGTGGAGGCCCTGGACTTCAGCCCCAAAGTCCAGGGGTAATAGCGCCTCTGCATGGGGGACAAAATCGAACCTTGTAGGACCTCACAGGCCAATGGCCATGGAGCTGAGCAGTATTCTCCCAGCACCACCTTCTGGACCATTTAAACAGATACAACATTTAGAATGATTGTATATTTGTAGATAAATCTCTAATCTTACAAGAGTTAATAGAAGACATTCAGTTTCTCTTAAATCTATCATACTTTTGGTTTTTAAATTCTTATCTGAATGTAGCTTGTCAAGTTTGGCAATCAGGGCAGAATCTTACATCTTTTCTAGCTGTTCCCTTAGAGATGTTAATATCACAAGTCTCCAATATTTCTTTATGAGAATCCATTTATCTAACTGTCATATTCATATGATAGAAGAGAAGAACTGGTCTAGGAGAGGAGAGCTGGACCAGCATGATTTGCCCTCTAGTTGCATATGAATGGGAGACTTGTTGTGTGAGCACTGTAAGATATTCCCCTTACAGGCCTGCTTAACGTAGCCCCCACCCCCAGCTGGTTTTGGACTACAACTCTCATAATCCCCAGCCACAGTGGCCAGTAGCTAAGGATTATGGGAGTTATAGGCCAACATCTGCAGAAGGGCCAAAGTTGAGCAGCCCTGCCTTAGGGAATGTAGCCACTCTGGGAAGAGCGAAGGTTCCAAGTTCCCCCCCTGGCATCTCCAAGATAGGGCTGAGAGAAATTCCTGCCTGCAACCTTGGAGAAGCCACTGCCAGTCTGTGAAGACAAGACTGAGCTAGATGGACCTATGGTCTGACTCAATATATGACAGCTTCCTATGTTCCTATATACCACCTGTTATACACATCTCTAGCAATCATAACCATATCTAGAGATATCTACATTTCTGGTAACTATAACCATATATGCAGCTAATCCTCTATGCAACTGCTGGATTGTATATTGGCATGTGTCAGCAAAAAAGTAAAAGTAAAGGATCTGAAGGAACAGGATATCCCAAAAGCCAATTTAACCATAATTTCCTTCTCCCCCATGCCGCCATTGAACACATCTACCATATTTTTCCTTTAAAGGTGATAACCACAACTTTAAATTGCAGCCAAAAATGGACTGCTAACCAGTGCAGTTCATACAACAGAACAGACACATGCATCCTTCTCCAAAAAACGGATACTGGTCAGCAGCAGCACAGGGGACAAGATGAAACCTGGGACAACATAGACTAGCAGTCATAGCATCAAATAGGTGCTCCTTCCATTGGAGTAGGAGCCATCACAATATGGTGCCTCCAAGCCTGCACCAGCCAGGTGATCAAGAAGGAGATAGTGACTGATAACTTCCCTTGTTCAGTCAATGGCATAAATTACCTACCAATAGAGGACAACAATGGCTTAGTCTGGCCTGAAATCTGTCAGAAGTCAGATTATTGAAAAAGGATTTATTTACACAGCGATGAAGCATCCAGATATGAAAAACTAGTCGTTAGCTTTCAAGAGCAACCCCAACCCTCAACAACTGAAGGATTTGCTTATGTGTGCATTTAGCATGCCTGAAAAACTGTGACACAAATATTATGTTGTGGACTGGTATACAAATAAACCTTTGAATACACCAGTCTTTAAAACACAAAAAATAGTAGCTGGCATGAAGAACAGGGTACCACAGGCAATTCTGCACTGCCCACACTGCTGCAAGCATCTAATACACCGCTGGCACTATTGCACAAAAGAGCTCTTGTTCTAATACATACAATTGCATGATTTCTGCAAAGCTACAGCCATTATTTCCAATGGTTGTAGTGTTGCTCAAGTGTGACCATGCAAGAGCACTCTTGTGCAACAGTGTATTGTTTTAGAAACCTGCAGCAGTGCAAGTGGTGCAGCACTGCTGTGGTATGATGTGCATCATGTCAGCCATTGCTTCCTTGATACATGTTCCTGTTATACGTAATTTCTGTTAATAAATGTTCAGAATATAGAATTTTAGAGTTGTAAGGAAGCGTGAAGAAATAGTTCAAGCTCCTGATCACAGCAGCAAACTGCTACAGTATCATCAAACTGATGGCCAAAGTTTGGTTATCCTTTGTTGCAATTACTCTTTTAATAAATTTTGTTGAAAATTTTATAAACTGTATATGCCTCCAGGAAGCCCAGAAGCAGGATGTGTCTTTAAGGTGGCCTAAGACTCTTGGTTGTTTTTATAACAGATTAACAAAGGTACCCCTCTGAAAGATGGAAATGCATTCCACTGGAGAACCTCTTTCTTAGAGATCCAAGCATCTTTTGCAAGAAGGGTAGAGTTTAATTTGGACTGATTTACTGTGGGGAGTGGGACTTGAAGCCAAGCCCCTGATGAGACAGAACACTAATTTTAGCAACTTTAATGTTGATATTTCACATTTGCTAATTATTCTATTGGTAAAAATCCAATCCCTTTAGTACTGTGCATAAATCATACAATCAGTTTATATTCTTTAATAATTACCACATGGAATGCTGATTAGTTAAATCACCCCATCAAAAGGAAACAAAGAGAATCAATTTCAGAGTGAAACACACTTGAAAAGTCATAAAACTATACTCCCAGAAGATTTGTTCAAACACTAAAAAAATCCACACAGTGTAAACTTAAAAACTAAAGGTACAGAGATAGGTGCTAAATTAAACTTTGCATTTAGAGGTATGGTAAGTGATGAACCCCCCCCCCCGCCCGCAAGTCCTGCTGTGATGCCTCATCATGGTATGGGGGGGGGGGTTGTTCCTGGGAGGGATGAGTGAAATACACTGGGAGGTATACTCTGAGTAGGGTCACCCAAGGCATGAAGGCCATCCTAGCTGCACAGCTAAAAGCAAGCAGGCACCTATATTGGGCAGATGTGATATAGGAAGGTGCTGGAGGCAGAGGGTTACACTTTAGTGGCAATGACAAAGGCATCATTTCATACTGTGTGGGCGAAGGAAATGGTAAACCACTCCTGCATTTTACCAAGAAAACCACATAGATGTTTAGGATAGAATGATTGTCGATGTAGTGCTGGCTGATGAGCCCCTCATGTCAGATGATACTCAACATGGTACTGAGGAAGAGCTGAGGATCTTTCAGAGTACTAATGGTGTTTATGACGTAGTTAGGTTAAAGCCCTTTGGACATCTAGCTGCTGATGTTGTCATGGGGCAAAAGAAAATCCAAAGCTGCAAATACAGAATTACAGCAGGTATGTGGAACGTAAGAAGCATGAATATGAAAAAGCACAGCATAGTGAAAGATGAAATGAATCGATTGCAGATTGACATCCTTGGCATCAGTGAATTAAAATGGACTAGAATGGGACACTTTCAGTCAGAAAATCATGCTGTTTACTACTCAGGACATGAGAAACAAAAAGGTAATGGTGTTGCTTTCATGGTCAGGAAGGATATAGCAATGACAGTACTTGGGTACAACTTGGTCAGTGTGCGGCTAATATCAATTAGATTTAGTAGACAACCTAACATGACAGTTCTTCAAGTTTATGCCACAATGACTGATGCAGAAGAAGAGGAAGTTGATGAGTTTTATGCTCAAGTTCAGTATGAAATTGACAGAACATGCAAGCCAGATGTGATGCTGGTGGTTGGCGACTGGAATGCCAAAGTTGGAAATGGTAAAAGAGGAAAATACGGTCAGACTGTATGGCCTAGGAAACAGAAATGAAGCAGAACAACTTCTTAGTTTCTGCCAATTGATCTCTTCATTGCTAACACATTCTTCATACAACCAAAGCAGTGCCTATACACATGGACATCACCAGATGGAGTACACAGAAATAAAATTGATTACATTATTGGTGCAAGGAGGTGGAAGAGCTCAGTTATAACAGCAAAGATGTGGCCAGGGGCAGATTGTGGAACAGTTCACTAACTGCTCATGTGCAAGTTCCAAGTCAAGCTAAAGCAGAAGAACAAAGTTTATATGATATGATCTTGAGAATGTACCCACCATTTTCAAGAAGAACATCAGGAACTGTTTTGAAGTTCTGAACCTCAGCAATAGGGAACCAGATGAACTGTGGAATGAAATCAAAGAGGTTGTTAAAGATGAATGTGAAAAGAGGCTGCCAAAGACCAAGAAACAGAAGAAACAAAGGGGATATCTGACTGGAGGGTGGAAATTGCCAAGAAGAGGAGAGAAGCCAAAGTCAAGAAAGATAAAGACCTCAGGAAGGAACTTAATAGGGCATTTCAGAAGTTGGCTCTGTTTGAAGGAGCAAGGAGCTGTAGTACAATGACATCTGTGAAGACCTTGAGGATGGAAATAGACATGGAAAAACAAGGCGTTTCCCAAAGTTCTCTGAACTCATAAGGGGGTTCCAACCTTGAACTGGTATGTTAAGGGATGCCAAAAGATAGATAGGAACTGATTCAGAGAAGATCAAACAGAGATGGAAGGATTATACTTAAAATCTGTACTGCAGGGACGTCAACATCCAAGATACTTTAGAAGATATTCCCTCCTTGCAAGAACCTCTAGTACAGGAAAATGAAGTTAGATCAGCACTCCGGTCATTACGAAGTCAGAAGGCTACAGGAATGGATGAAATAGCTATGTAATATGGTAGGCAACAGAAGAAGAATCAGTCAAGGCTCTAACCAAACTATGCCAGCAAATTTGGAGAATGGCACAGTGGCCAAAAGACTGGAAGAGATCAGTATACATACCAATAACAAAGAAAGGAGACTTAACAGATTGTGCAAGATCCTTTATTTCATGTGCTAGCTAGCAAATAATGCTCAGGATCATCCAATGCAGATTAAAGCCCTATGTGTAAAGGGAAATGCCAGATGTTCAAGCTGGTTTTAGAAGAGGCCAAGGAACAAAAGAAATCATTGCTGATGCATGCTGGATTATTGAGAAAGCCAAACAATACCAAAAAGTAGTCAATATGTGCTTCACTGACTGCAGAAAATCCTTCAATTGCATTGATCATGCCAGGTTGTGGAATATCCTTAGGAAAATTGATGTCTCAGAACATCTCATTGTTCTCATGAGAAACCTATACACAGGACAGGAAGCCACAGTCCAGACAGAACATGGTGAAGCAGACTGGTTCCAGATCGGCAAAGGAGAAAGACAAGGCTGCATACTTTCTCCTTATTTATTCAACTTATATGCTGAACATATACTGTGGGGAGCTGGATTGGAAGAAGGTGAGTGCAGTTTTAAAATTGGAGGAAGAAACATCAATAACCTGTGCTATGCTGATTACATTGCTCTGATAGCGGAGAATGTGGATGATCTGCAAGCTCACGTAATGAAAATCAAGGAGCACAGTGAAAAAATGGGACAATGACTAAATATAAAGAAGACTAAACTAACAGGTATAGCAACCAGCCTGAGAATTGATAATGAAGACACTGAAGTGGTGGATAGCTTCTGCCTTTTAGGATCAACCATCAACAAAGGATCCAGAAGTCAAGAATATGACACAGACTAGCACTTTGAAGGGCTGTAATGAAGGCCTTGGAAAGGATGTTTAGATGCCATGAAATGTCTATATCTACAAAGATTAGAATAGTTTGGACAATGGTTTTTCCCTTGACATTCTATGGATGCAATAGCTGGACTTGGAAAAAGAAGGACAGAAAAAGTACTGATGCTTTTGAACTTTGGTGCTGGAGAAGACTTTTGAGGATACCATGGACAGCCAGAAAAACAAACCAATGGCTCATGGAACAAATCAATCCAGAATTTTCACTAGAGGCACAAATGACCAGGCTCAAACTATCATACTTTGGACACATTATGTGAAGACCCAGCTCCCCTGAGAAGCCCATAATGCTGGGGAATGTTGAAGGAAAGAGAAATGAATGACCAAGCAGCAAAGTGGATGGACACGATTACGACAGCAATGAATGTACCACAGAGACCTGAAAGGCCAAGTTGAAGACAGATCATCCTGGAGAGGATCTATTTATGTGGTCGCTAAGAGTTGACACAGACTTCACAGCACTTAATCAATCAAGTGATGAAGAAAAATATATATCTTTTGACTGTGTTTTACTGTCATTATATTGATTCTTTCATGGCAGGTGAACAAGCATCCTGGATGACTCTGTGGAATGGGTGGCGATAATCAGAAGTGAGTGGAATGGATGCATGAAAATGGATAAAACTGGTATCATACGTAACTGGATCGGACATATTCAAAACAGCTTAAAAATGGTTATTGGAAAGAGACCCAGAAAGAGGACTTGGTGATTTTATGGTTATGAACAGGAGAATCATAATATTACTCAGTTAAACATGGAATGTAATCTGGAATAAGCTACCCTTTTCCTTCTCCATCTATTTTGCAAAGGTTAATTAAGACTGCAATTATAACTAGAATGAGTTTCCAAACACAGTATCCTCTATACTTTACTTTTTATAAATTTTCATGATACAGTCATGACCATGAATGAGGAAATTAGACTTTTCGTTGGAAGGTGGACCCCTTATTACTTAAGAACAATTAGAAATGAGCTTAGTTTATTTTTCCAAATGAATGCAACAGGAGGTATAGCAATGACAACAGCATAGGTGGGCACTTACATTTCCTGTAACTTACTTGGTGTCAGCACTGACACACATCAGAGAAGGAAACGTCATGCTAAATGTTCTGTGGTTTAACACAAAACTAAATATGTTACTGTAATATAAGATGTAATACAATATGAGATGGGAATCACAGAACAATTAAATCTTATGCCAGCATTTCTCCAAATCTTTACTCACCTGATCATTTGAATATTGAATAGAAGAGATCTAATTCTCTTCACAGGAAATAGACTCCATTTCAATGAATATTGAAGAAGGTATATAAAGAGTATATTGTGCTCCTTTTATCTGAAGACTAAAGTGGAATTTGTGAAAATGGCCAGAATATAAAGTGAAAATGGCCAGAATACCTCCAGTTCTATTTATTGCTGTCATTAATTCATGTAATAATAACGGAAATAATATTCATGTAATTTTCCTTTGTGGGGGAAAAATTAAGATTGCATGTCATTTTGCCAAGTTACCCCTGCTAACTTGGCAAAGAGGCACCTTTTAACATGGTGATTCTCTTTATTTAGCAGGGGGAGAGTAACTGGCCCTATCCACCCCCAGCACAGTACCTCCAGTGACTGTTGCTGGTGTCTATTTTATGTTTCTTTTTAGATTGTGATCCCTCTGGGGACAGGGAGCCATCTTATTTATTATTTCTCTGTGTAAACCACCCTGAGCCATTTTTGGAAGGGCGGTATAGAAATCAATTAATAATAATAATAATAGTAATAATAATAGTAATAATAATAATGGATCCATTCCAAAGTACCCAGGTAACTGGAGACTTCTTTACTTCAAGTACATGTGATTGAAATATCAATGTAGCTAACTACCAATCCTGCAACGCTAATTTTCAATTGACAGTAATCTGAGAGCACATCTGAATGTGGATATCATCCATCTGCACTATATGACTTTCAATAGGATGTGCATTTACATGAGCATCCTTATCTACATTCTGCTCCAACTGGGTGCTTTCCGGATTAGACCCTAAAACAGGGTCAGGACGTATCTCTGAAGTGTGCTTCCACACTTCCTGTGTTGTGACATCGCAGTACCGATGCTGACCGCAGGGTTCCGTTCATATGTCGGATGCCTTATTTTGAATGTAATTGCTGTGATTTAGTGCTATGACATCGTTGATCCGGCGTAAAAAACGTGTTGTTTTTCCAGGTTGTTCGTTTTTGCGGGACTGCTCCCCCAGCAGGCTTTATGTTTTGATTGCGATTTGCATTTCGCCATTTTTGAGTGGCTAATCAGGAAAGCGGCCTGGTCAACTAGCATTACTGGATCAGGAAGACAAAGCAACAGGGATATGCTCCTTTTTCAGATATCTACCTCCTTGTAAACAGTTTTGTATAAATGCGCAAAGATGTGAGTGTGAGACATTTTGAGATGAGGGAAATGTTAGCAAAATGTACCCCTAAAATTTTTGACACACAACCAGATCATTTCTTAAAGTTGGATGCAAATGTAAAGTTGTACAGCAATTATATATTTTCCAGTTCCTGAAAGGAAGTGATTAGATATTCATGCACTGTTTTGGAGAATGAGAGGCCCATGCAATAAATATTAAATATT
Source organism: Hemicordylus capensis (assembly GCF_027244095.1). Classification (NCBI taxonomy): domain Eukaryota; kingdom Metazoa; phylum Chordata; class Lepidosauria; order Squamata; family Cordylidae; genus Hemicordylus; species Hemicordylus capensis. The sequence goes on along the minus strand of NC_069657.1, from coordinate 384,504,228 downwards.
AATTTATTAATCGTATTTATATACTACCTGATATGTATTGTATACAGATAGTGTCCACAATTTAAACACAACAGATATAAAGTAAAAACAGAACAATTTCACAAAATCAAAACAAACAATTTAAAACTAAAATATTGCTAAATTATACCTTTAAATAGATGGAATTATTTTTCCATGCACACAAAAAGGCCATCCAACTCCACAGATACATTTGAAGTCATATAATTCTTGAGCAGCCATGATTATAAACATATATATCTACTCCAGGAATTGTGGGGATTATACACCATCTCCCAAAAAGCATAACCACCCAAAACAGACATCCACACATCGATTCTATAGAACAACATTTTCTGGCATGTATTTCCATAATACCTATAATAGGGAGACCTATCAGTTATAAATGGTTGAAAATGAGAGAGAAATGCTGCTGTGGATCGATATCCTCTTTTGTTTTTTGTATTCTCAAAGCACAAAGGGATGATATAGTAAAACATACATGTGTTTCTAAAGTATTTTCTTACTTTTCATAATAAATATTAATTGGAATGCTTTAAACCAAACCAAATGTTTGATTTAACATCAAATGTTGATGTTATAGCCTATGCCTTAGTTGCTAGACCATAGCCTCTTTTATTCTGAAATATTCTACAATGATATTAAATTATTTTCACCTGATTCCTAGCTCCATCTACTGGAATTGTTTCATCGCCACAAAACTTGATTCTTTTCTGCATTCTGATCAACTACTCTTAACTATATAACAGTCTGGCTCGCTATCCAATCCACCCACCCACACCCACCCCACCATTTTACAGTGCTTTTCAGTTTCTGTTTCAATTATTTTCTCTTGTGAAGAGTAAGCTATGGTTTCTATTTTTAAAAAGGTCAGTTCCTATGCCTTCATTCTGACCACTTTCTCTTTCATAAATGAAAAAAGATTACAAGGCAGAGAGATTCTGAAAACATTACTGTCTTCCAATATATCTTTATGTTTGCTCTTTTTTCAACAAAAAAGTTTGTTTGCAAACATATGGACATGAAGGTGGGTACTTAAGGCAATAGTCTATAATCCATAGTCAATTTTTTTGAAACCAGGCAACAAAAATACTCATATTCCCTCCATGAGTGACCCTCTAAGTGCCAGCTCAAAAGGTTGCTCTGTGCGCCCCCCCCCACACACACTCACATGCAGGCAGAGGGCACACAGTCCACCTGGCACATGCATCCTTGTGCAGTGGGGGTTTCCATGACAGTGGAATAAACCCTACCTGCCTTCTCTCACCTGCCTCCTTCCACACGCCTCTCCTCCTCCTTTCTTCTCCGAGTCCCTGCTCTCTTTCTATGTGATGCCAACACTGGCCATGCTGAACAGCTCCCTGGGCTTCATCCAGCCTGCCCTGATTGCACCAGCCTCACTCCATGGTGCTGCGCATTCCCCTCCAGCTGCTTGATGCTCCATGCATCCCCTTCCCTGAGAGCCTAGCATGACACTCCTCTGCGTCTTCCATGCTCTGCATGCCATGCTGCACAATTGGTTTGATTAGTTGGAGGTGAATGTAGCCTAGAAGTGAGGAACTTCTTAAACAGACTGACCCTGCCAGGGCTGTCCCTGGGGGGGCGTGGGGTTGGGGGCAAATCAGTTTGTGTAGGGCCTCCCCAACATTTCAATAGCAAGGACGACTCCCCCCACCCCAATTAATTGTCCTACCTCCTTCATAGGCACACTGGCCATGGATAAAGCTTAGGCTGCAGAAGCATACAAGCAAGCACACAAGCAAGCAAAGAGCAAAAAGCAAGCAAACAACTACCCCCACCAATCCACCACTCTCCCTCCTTACAAGAAGCTGATACTAACATAAGAACAGAAGAACAGCCCTGCTGGATCAGGCCCAAGGCCCATCTAGTCCAGCATCCTGTTTCACACAGTGGCCCACCACATGCTGCTGGAAGCCTACAGACAAGAGTTGAGGGCACACCCTCTCTCCTCCTGTTACTCCCGTGCAACTGGTACTCAGAGACATCCTGCCTTTGAGGTTAGAGGTGGCCTATAGCCCTCCAACTAGTAGCCATTGATATACAGTACCTCCCCTCCATGAAGTTATCCAAACACTTCTTAAAGCCATCCAGGTTGTTGGCAGTCACCACATCTCGTGGCAGAGAATTCCACAAGTGATTATGCATTGTGTGAAAAAATACTTCCATTTGCTGGTATCAAATTTCCCAGCAATCAATTATATGCGATGACCCCTGGTTCTAGTGTTATGGGAGAGGGAGAAGAATTTTTCTCTTTCCACTTTCTCCACACCATACATGATTTTATAGACCTCTATCATGTCTCCCCGCAGTTGTCTTTTTTTCTAAACTAAATAAGCCCCAGGTGTTGTAGCCTTGCCTCATAAGGAAGTTGCTCTAGGCCCCTGATCATCTTGGTTGCCCTCTTCAGCACCTTTTCCAGTTTTACAATGTCATTTTTTAGATTTGGTCACCACAAATTAATACTAATCTGGTCACCACAAACTAATACTAATCAGAGGCACACTGGCCACAGGAAACAATCAAGAGTAAGAAGCAAGCAAACTACTATCCCTTTAGTGTTCCCTCTATTTTTCGCCATGTGTGTTCAAAATGAGTTTTGCTCAGGGCAGCAGTTCAGAGAGGCAGTGTACGTGCACATGCATTCAGAGTTCAACTTTCCGGATTGAATCTGAGTAGGACCTAAACAACTTTTCCCGTATGATAACCTACCTAACAGGGTTATTATGAGGAAAACCATCCATGTACACTGCTCTGGGCTCCTTGGAGGAAGAACCAGATATAAATTTAGCAAGGATATCATTTAGTAAGAGGTTGGGGTTAGCAGTTAATTTGGATGGCAATTAATTTGGTGGTGGTGGGGAGTCCTACTTGCTATGTTATAAGAATTCTGGAATGGCTGGGCACAGTTTACACTACTACATTTATATCCTGTTCTTCCTCCAAGGAACCCAGAGCAATGTATATAGATGGTTTTCCTAACAACAACCCTGTTAAGTAGGCTATCTTGAGTTGGTTGCTTCATCCAAACTGCCCTGCAAAGCATGACTAAAATACTACTTTAATAGTAAAGTTAAAGTAGTATCCCCTGACATTTAATACCAACTATAACTGGACATACACACTCCTTTTTTCTGGTGGTGGTAGTGTGTGTGTGTGGGGGGGGAGAGGTAATGACTCATGTTAGTGACTCCTGAGGGGAAGGATCAACTGTAATCAAGGATATTAATGAAATGAAAGTTTTAAAATGTTTCCAATGACCTGCAGATGCCAAGTTTTTAATGGACAATCCCTGCCACTTAAATTAGCTGAATGCACTATTTTTACACCAAAATATGCCCAGGAAACGCTTGATTATTTATTTATTTATTTATTTAGCATTTTAGGAGAAATTATGAATATAATCATATGTTAACTGTTACTGTTCTAAAAAGATTTAACATTCAATATTCAGATCAATAATTCCAAAACATGTATCACAAAAGCAGAACCCTTCCCTTTTCCCCCTTCCCTGGACCTCTACACTCCCACTGCCTTCTTTCTTCCTGCTTCTCCCTCTTTCTCTCACTCTTCCTTTCTTCCTCTCACTCCCCTCTTCCAGCCTTTCCCTTTCCCTTCATTCACTTATAGGGATGTGCATGGAACCGGCTGGCCCAGTTCGGTTTGAGTCCAGACTAGACTCGAAGCTGACCTTACCAGTTCAGCCCAACATGCCCTCGAACCCTGCCACCCAGTCTGGGTGGTTCGCAAATTTGGTGGGTTTTTTAAAAAAAATTGGGGGGGGGGATTTTAATACCGTTATCCCCTTCAAGGAAGTTCTTTGGGGCAGTGTGGAGGGGGGGTGTCTGTGGAGGTTCCCCCTCCCCCCACCGGCCTCCATTATCACCCCCTCCAGCCTGTTCAGCCAGTTCTTTGGCCCATTCTGGCCTTCGTAGTTCAGCGCGGCTGCCAAAATGGTGACGGTCACACATGCGCAAATGATAAAAGAGGCCGGTGGGGAGAGGGGTAACCTCCATGGACCTCCTACCACCCCAAGGATCTCCTCTGAAGGGGGGAAAGGTATTTTTAAAAATTCAAAAAAAAATTGTGAACACCCCAAACCATTGGGTGTGTGGGTGTGTGTTTCAGTCCACGGTCGGACCAAACAAGGTGGAGGGTTTGGTTTGACACCAAATCGAACCAGTTCAATGTCAAACTGGTTCGGGGTCGACCTGTTTGCACATCCTTACTCACTTATGCCCAGAAAAGATGCCCCTTGCAGCCTATTGTCTCTCCCCTCTTTCTATCCAGGGATTTTTACGCACATGGCTTTTAGCTCACATCTCCTCCGGAACGGAAGGTGCGAGTTCACATATCAGCCGGATTTACCCCAAAGTCACAGCGGGCTGTCAGGCAACAGTTCACACACAATTCTGGCTTTCCCCGAATTAGGGCTGCACATTCTAGCTTAGCCCAAATTATGTCCATGGTTAAAAAAAAAAAAATCCTCTATTTTCAGAGCTTTTTTCTGATAGATAGATAGATAGATAGATAGATAGATAGATAGATAGATAGATAGATAGATAGATATAATGCCCCAATGCTTCTCCATGATGTTTGGAGAGGGTATTGTGAATAAATTGGCAGAGAGAGTTAGGGTCCAACTGGAGTGCCCAGGAGGCAGCGCTCCCATCTTGTTTCCCCCGCTTCCCCCTCCCCCATTTCGCTTTTCCCCATTCCTTCTTTCCCTCTTTCTTATATATGGCCCAAATTGTGCCCAAATGTTTCCCTCTCAGTGGCTAACAACAGCTTGGAGGGCAATGAGACTGACGGGAAATGGTAGGAATCCCAATTAATACCCCCTCATCCGCTTTGCTTGGTCCAAATTCCCTCCCTCTTGCACATGTTTTTTTTTTAAGGCAACCACAAACACAGCCACTAAAAGGCAGGGAGCCCCAATTGCCCCATACCTCTCTTTGCTCACCCCGTTCTCCTGTTGGCCCCTCTCTTATCTACACAAGGGTGGCTGGAGTCTTTCCTAACTGCAAAGCAATGAGATGCCACCAAATGACCACACTGTTGCTGGCTGAATAAGGCCAAAAGCAGCAGGCAGGCAGACGGATCCCAAAGAGCCCTGTCCGCAGTGGACAGATGCATGGAAGAGGCCCAGGCTTGAGTGGACAGTGTTTCGGGAGGCAGGACTGATCCCCAACATAGCCACTTTGGTTTATGAGCAACCGCATACTAGATCACCTGACCTTGATCCGGCTGCTTGGCAACTTGTCTTGCCAGTCTTCCACAACTAACTGTCAACTCAACAACCACCAAAAAAAAAAAAAGTTCTCTCATCTCCTCCTCTGGGATGTGATTGGTTGGAGAAAAAACACAGAGCAAGCTACATAAGAAAATAAGAACAGCCCTGCTGGATCAGGCACAAGGCCCATCTAGTCAAGCATCCTGTTTCACACAGTGGCCCAAAAGATTCATCTGGGGAGTCTACAGGCAAGAGGTATGGGCATGTCCTCTCTCCCGCTGTTGCTCCCCTGCAACTGGTATTGAGAGGCATCGTGCCTCTGAGGCTGGAGATGGCCCATAGACAAGTAGCCATTGATAGACCTGTCCTCCATGAATCTGTCTAAGCCCCTTTTAAAGCCATCCAATCTAGTGGCCATCACCACATCGAATGGCAAGGAATTCCATAGATTAATTATGCTCTGTGTGAAAAAGTACTTCCTCTTGTTGGTCCTAAATTTCCCAATCTTAAGTTTAATGGGGTGACCCCTGGTTCTAGTGTTGTGAGAGAGGGAGAAAACAATTCTCTGTCCACCATTCTCTACACCATGCATAATTTTATACACCATAATCAAGTCTCCCTTTAGTCGCCTCTTTTCTAAGGTAAAGAGCCCCAGATGCTGTAGCCTAGTCTCATAAGGAAGGTGCTCCAGACCCCTGATAATTTTGGTTGCCCTCTTCTGCACCATTTCCAGTTCTCCAATATTCTTCTTAAGATACGGTGACCAAAGCTGTATGCAGTACTCCAGATGTGGCCACACCACAGATTTGTATAAGGGCATTATAATATTAGCATCCCCCCCACCGCCAGTCTCATTGCTAATGATTCCTAGCATGGAATTAGCCTTTTTTCACAGCTGCCGCACACTGAGATGACATTTTCAATGAGCTGTCCACCACGACCCCAAGATCTTTTTCCTGGTCAGTCACCAACAGCTCAGATCTCATCACTGTATATGTGAAGTTGGTATTCCCCCCCCCCCAATGTGCATCACTTTACACTTGTTTACATTGAACCGCATTTGCCATTTTGTCGCCCACTCCCCCAGTTTGGAGAGATCCTTTTGGAGCTCCTCACAATGTGTTGTGGATTTTACTACCCTGAATAGTTTAGTGTCATCTACATATTTGGCCACATTGCTGGTCACCACAACTTTCGATCATTTATGAACAATTTAAAGAGCATTGGTCCCAGTACCGATCTCTGGTGGACCCCACTTCCTACCTCACTCCATTGTGAAAACTGTCCATTTATTCCTACTCTCTGTTTCCTGTCCTTCAACCAATTACCGATCCACACATGAACCTGTCCCCTTATTCCATAACTGCTAAGTTTACTCAAGAGCCTTTGGTGGGGAACTTTATCAAAAGCTTTTTGGAGGTCCAAGTAGACTGTGTCAACTAGATCACCTTCATCCACATGCCTGCTGACACACTCAAAGAACTCCAAAAGGTTAGTGAAGCAAGACTTTCCCTTGCAGAAGCCATGCTGGTTCTCATTCAACAAGGCCTTTTCTTCTATATGCTTAACAATTTTGTCCTTAAATATGCTTTCCATCAATTTACCCAGCACTGAAGTTAAGCTGGCCGGCCTGTAATTTCCCAGATCCCCCCTGGATCCCTTTTTTTGAAATCAGAGTCACACTGGCTACCTTCCAGTCCTTTGCTAGGAGATTGGCAATTTCACATTTGAGTTCCTTCGGAACACTTGGGTGGATGCCATCTTGCCCTGGTGATACGTGAATTTTTAGATTTTAGTTTAGAACACCTTCCCTTGTCACCTCAAATTGGTTGTTCCTCAGTTGCTAACCTGGAAAGCTCACTTATGGGTATCTGGTCAGTATACTCCACCGTGAAGACAGATGCAAAGAACTAATTCAGCTTCTCCGCAATCTCCATTTCGCACTTTCATCATCTAAGGGTCCAACCGCCACCCTGGCAGGTTTTCTACTTCTGATATATTTAAAGAAGTTTTTGTTATTCCCCTTGACACTTCTAGCTATCTGCTCCTGAAACTCTCTTTTTGCATCCCTTGTTGTCTCCTTGCATTTCTTTTGCCAGAGTTTATGTTCCTTCCTGCTCTTCATTTGGGCAGGACTTCCACTTTCTGAAGCAAGTAGTCTTCCCTTTTATAGCTTCCCTGACTCTACTTGTTAGCCAAACTGGTGTCCTCCTGGACTTGGTGGTACCTTTCCTCCTTCTTGGTATACATTCCAACTGAACTTCTAGTACTGTGGTATTAAATAAATTCCATGCTTTCTGGAGTGATTTGGCCCTCCTGACTTTCCCTTTCAACTTCCTTCTTATCAGTCCCCTCATTTTTGAGAAGTTTCATCTTCTGAATTCCAATGAAGTCTGTGTTGGACTTCCTTGATAATTCTCCATTCGCATATATGCCGAATTGGATCACACTATGGTCACTGCTACCCAATGGTTCTGAAACTCTGACATCTCACAAGATGTCCTGGGCACCACTTAGGATTAAGTCTAAGGTCACCATCCCTCTGGTTTTTTCCTGCAACTAACTGTTCTAAGGCACAGCAATTTAGCACATCTAGAAATTTGGCCTATCTATCATTACCTGAATGTGAATTTACCCAGTCTATGTGTGGATAGTTGAAGTCACTGCCCTGTCTCTCTTTGATGCCTCTCTTATCTGTTTCTCCAACTCCAGGCCACTCTCAGCGCTTTGATCTGGAGGGTGATAGCACGTCCCTAGTAACATATTTCTTTTCAGTCCTCATAATGTTACCCATAATGATTTCTGTGGAGGACTCTGGTCCACCTAGGTTTTCTAGCTTATTGGAATCTATCCCTTATTTGATATACAGTGCCACTCCTCCCCCAACCCTCCCCTCCCTGTCCCTTCTATAGAGTTTATATCCAGGAATAATTGTGTCCCACTGGTTCTCATCATTCTACCAGGTTTCTGTTACATCCACAATATCTATGTTTTCATTAGTAATCAAGTACTCCAACTCACCCATCTTGGCTCGGAGGATTCTGGCATTGGTATGCAGACACCTATACGCCGGGTCCCTCACCTGCTGTTGGCATGTGCTATCCCCCTTACCATCATTTGACCTATTTGGCAAGCTGTCGTGTTTCCTTCTGCTCAACTCCTGGCTCTACGCTGTCCCCTTCTGGTTTATCTGAAACATGTTCACCCTCACACCTTAGGGGATTTTGCTGGCCAAAGCAGATACCACCCTGTTCCCACCAGCAACCACCCAGGCGTCATTTTAAAAGCTGCTCTGCAACCGTCTTGATTTTAACTGCCAGCAGTCTGGTTCCATCTTGGTTGAAGTGGAGCCCATCCCTTTTGTACAGGCTTTGCTTCCCCCAAAATGTATTCCAGTGCCTAACGAATCTAAACCCCTCCTCCCGGCACCACCGTCTCAGCCACACATTGAGAACCCTCAGCTCCACCTGTCTTGCTGTCCCTGCATGTGGAACAGGTAGCACTTCAGAGAACGCTACCCTGGGGGTCCTGGACTTCAGTATGCTACCTAGCAGCCTAAATTTGGCTTCCAGTACCTCCCAACTGCATTTCCCAACATTGTTGTTGCCAATGTGCACCACAAAAGCTGACTCCTCCCCAGCACTACCTAACAGCCTACCTAGATGCAGCATGACATCCGCAACCTTTGCACCAGGCAGGCAAGTAACTGTGCAGTCTACATATGGGTCACAGGCCCATCACCCTAAGTCCCTAATGACTGAATCACCCACTACTAAGAGGGCCCCACCCCCTGGAGGAGTATCCTCTGTGTGAGAGGATATGGGTGCATCACCCAAGGAAGGGGTCCCTGCTAAGGGAGTGTTTCTCAAGTTTGTGGAATACACAAATGAAAAAGATCTGCAGGGATTGCAGAGAGGAGCCGACCCTATGTGAACAGTCCATTTAATCCTCCGAATTAAACAGATTTGCTCTTCAGATACCCTGTGGCATGAAGCCATGTCTGGATAACTTTTTGGGCAAGCACATCACACACTGAAGAACAGCGTGAGGAAGGAAGCAAGGAGCCATGCATGGCCAGAAATTCTTCTGCTGCAGTGCATGGGGTGGGAGGGAGGAAGGAAGGAAGGAAGGAAGCAGCTGAGTTGGGAAGAAATGCATGCAGCAGGGAAGGAAAGAAACAATGGTGGTGGTGGCTGGTCCTAGATGGAAAAAAGGTGCAGAGTTTCAGCCTCCAAGTTTCAGTGGCTGCCACCTGCCTCAGACACTCGCCTGGATGCTTGGGGCCCCACACAGTAGCTATGCTATGTTCCCTCCTGATGCTGTGCGGTCTTCACCTCGCTTGCTCTCCTCCTTGCCTCATACAAGCTTCACGGTCCCACGCTGCCTGGCTGTCAGTGTGCAAGGGCACACACACAGTGTGGCAGTGCTGGTTGAGGCGGAGATGGAGAAGAGAGTGTAGGGCAGGCTGCGTGGCAAGTGTGCCAGCACTGGGCCTGTCTGAGTGTGGCTGGGGGTGATCGCCCTGGTCAGAGGAGACCCATAAGTCGGCGCTGCTCCTCACTTCCTTGATGGAAAAGTTCCTTGCCTGAGTCTCCGCTCCCCTCACCCTAGAGCTGTTCTCGTGGGATTCATGGCCTGATATTTCTACGTGCAATAATTCTGCGATCAAATTGCTTATTCTAAGGGTGTGTTTTTTTTAATCTGCTGTACTCAGTCCTGTCTACGAGATATAGAGGCTGTTCTTACAAATCAGCCAAAACCAAGCTAAGGATTGTGGATTTGGGGTTTTCATGAGCTGTACGCCATGATCATCACAATTATAACAAATTAAGGCTTGACTTATCTCGCTTTGTATGTAATGCGTCTGTCTCATATATCAGTTTCACCTTTTAATTTGCATTACTGAAATTAATGGACTTTTGCATGATATTCTAATTTTCCGAGTTTCACCTGTAAATGATTGTGTGCCGGTGCCATGCAGCAATCAGCAGTAGCCTTCCGGCCAATGCTGGAGAAATTCCCATAATGCACTGTGCACTCATGTTATGGAGTTCTGGGGGGAGAGGCAGGGTGATACATCTTGGCCCCCAACCCTCCGCACCACTGGAGGAGGCAGCTGCACATCTGGGAGTGTGATCTCCATGCCCAGACCCACACCAGGGACTGTGTGCGGGGGAGGTAAGCTTTTTAAGGCATCCTCCGCTTGAGCCCTCAGGCCTTTTCACACCAATAGAATACCACCAATGCAACCTGCTTTGCCCTATATATAATTTTATATTGGATATTAACTATATTTCACATTTTTCCATGCATACAGGAATTAATTCCTTACAAACCAGGAGAAAATAATTCAGATGTTGATGTGAGGGGCGGAAGAAAACTGTAGCGAGAACCACTGAAACCATTTCATGAGTTCATTCATGTTTTGTAATAAACATGTCAATATAGAAATTGACTGAATGTTGTCAAAAAATATTTTAACTAAAATATGCCCAAGTCCTATTTATAGTCTCAACATATATTTTTAAATTATTTATTTATTTATTCATTCATTCATTCGATTTCTATACTGCCCTTCCAAATATGGCTCAGGGCGGTTTACACAGAGAAATAATACATAAATAAGATGGATCCCTGTCCCCAAAGGGCTCACAATCTAAAAAGAAACATAAGATAGACACCAACAACAGTCACTGGAGCTACTGTGCTGGGGGTGGATAGGGCCAGTTACTCTCCCCCTGCTAAATAAAGAGAATCACCACATTAAAAGGTGCCTCTTTGCCAAGGTAGCAGGGGTAACTTGGCAAAATGATATGCAATCTTAATTTCCCCCCCACAAAGGAAAATTACATGAATATTATTTCCGTTATTATTACATGAATTAATGACAGCAATATATAGAACTGGAGGTATTCTGGCCATTTTCAAGACTGAAATAAAATCTTAGGAAATCACAATTCAACAAAGAAAGTAACCACAGGAACAATTATAGAGCAAAACTAAAGTTGTTTTCTGTTCTATTCAATATGCAATACACACTTATTCTAGAACACTGCTCTCTCTAAGCTAAAGAGCTCACTGAAGGAGAGCCATGAATCAAACTGAGAACAAAAGATCTGAAGCTGCAAATTTCTTGCTGGCTGAAAGCTTGTATTCCTGTTAAGCATTTAGAACCATTTTGGCACACCAAATTTAGCTTCTCTTGCCTCCGGTAAGGGAAAAGTTAAAACCAGTCCAGCTGTACCAGAGCATTTTGGAATTGTTTTATTTGGGTGATGACACGACATTCTCAGGATCCCTTGAGTTGAGTTCCTTCACAGGAATGTGCATGATTTGATTTTTTCAAATTTGATTTGAGCTTGAATTGAATCAGCCAGATTTGCCCGAATCTGACCCCCTGAATCACTCCAATTCGATTTGGATCTGAATTGATTCAGAGAAAAAGGAAGTCAGGGGCAGCAGTTAGGTAGGGTGGTAATAGCTACCACCCAAATCCCAAAGAAATCGGCCAAAGGAGTGATTTTTAAAAAATGAATTTTAGTTTACGTGGTTTTATTTTTCCTTCCATAGAGAATAATGGGGATTGAACAGCCCCATTACTCCCCATGGGTGGCACCAGGGTCGCCCAAAGTGGGTTGCAGTGTAGTGCACATGGGTTGCCAACCACCCCCCAAACCACAAGCCGAGAACACAACAAATCGAGAACACAACAAAATGGAGGTCCTAATCTCCAAATTTATTTGGGTGTGAATCTGGATGATTCAACTTGGACCTGAATTTAGCCAAAGGAACACAGGAACGATTCTCTAAATCACCCAAATCAGCTAGATTTGAGTACAAATTGATTTGTACCTGAATAGATTTGCACATTCTTATTTCTTCATGAAGAGTTTTGTTGAGCAATGCAGAACCTGTGTTTGGAGGGGGAAACTTTAGAAGCCCGACAGTGCATGCAACCCTTTAGACAGCGGCCATATTCCCTAAACAGTAATAGTGTGAATTTTGCTTCCTCAACTCACATGATTTACTTAACTAAAAATAATAAATAAAAGGTATACCCTATTCTAGTTAAAAGAAAATAATCCGGTAAAGATGTATCCTGACCATACAACTAACTTCCACTGGATGAGAAACGGAATTTGATAACTAGTGATCAAATACACACCAGTGAATCCTAGAGTTTCAATCAATCTCCATGTCATTTTCCCAAACAAATTATTATATTAAATACAAATATTTATGGCCAAGATCCCAGAAATTCCACTGATACACAAGTTCTTGAGCTGCCCCCCACCCATTTTCAGTGGCAATTCTCAAATTGGAGGTTCTCTGGAGCAGCTACCAACAGAAGGTAATACTTCTCCATACACATGGAAGTACTTCCCACTCACACAAGATGAAGGCTGGCTCAGATTCCTATACACATATGTAACGTATTATAGAAATATTTGTTTCCCAGAATATCTGTTTTGTTTGCTAAATATATTAGCTACATTTTGACATGCTCCAAAGGCTTGCACAAATCCAGCAGAAATTTTGATTTCTCTCAGTTCAAACTGCTTTTGACACTGACCCAAGTTTCAAATGTACAGTAGCTGGCCATGTGGCAGAGGAAGGTGTTGGAGAAAATAAGAAGTAAAAACAGGACTTTGGTAGTTAGTTGCAAAGATCTCTGATTTATGATAGTTGGCCTCGGTAAAGACACTTATAATTCCACTTGTCTCTCAATCCAGCCAAGAAATTTGCACCATTTATTTATTTATTTATTTATTTATTTTATTTATACCCCGCCCAAACTTACTTCTCTGGGTGGCTATACACACAATACTTTGAATTTCTTTGCAAAACTGCATTACATTATTTTGAGCTTGCTGGCACACAAAGAATTTCTGCAGCAGAACACTGGCAAAGCATGAGGCATTTGAAGAGCTTCATTAAGCTTACTACTGCCTTCCATATGTTTCCTAGTCCTGCAGCTGTAGTGAAACAGAATGGGTACCAATCATCCCTCCCATGCCAACATAACACATGAAGATTCCCAGTGCTAAATCATCATGGAGGTCTTATGTTATTAAGTATGTGAGTGTCCAGGGGTGTGTGTGTTTCCAAATATATCAAAACATAGCTAAGAGTCTAAAGGAAACAGACCTTAGAATTTGGGGATTTTATGTTATAAAGATTTCTAATTCCTTGTGTTTTAAATGATTCAACTAACTTCCTTGTGGAATGTAATACTGTCATTGAAATAATAAGAACAATATTCCCTTACTTCCTTTATTTGCTATATTTTTTAAACTTGTATTAGAACAGTCAAGCTTAGCCCACTGATGTTTTAAATAAACATCAAGAACCAAAAACTATATTGGATATTGTATATATTTTAAATAAAATAGTATTTTAAAACACAAAGGCTCTAATGTCATTTTGTGCAAGCCATGCTAAACTCTGTGTGTGTGTGGAGGGGGGGTGAGTAAACAACTCATTCTGACTGCTACGTGGTGAGACAGTGTTTTTTCCTCATTGCCCCCAAGCAGGAACAGTTAGAGCTTTTACAGAGGATATGTTCACCTAATTGTATCAGGTCTGTTTGTTGTCAAGGTGTTTTTGAACTAAGCCATGAAAATCTTTTGTTTACTCTTACCTCTTTCCATTTTAACATATGTTCTCAGCCATTTTTCTTGTTTCCAGACTGCCTGACCTTTTAACTCTTTTATATATTCTCTTTTTAATTACCAGAAACATCTCCTGAAGAGCAGATGTCATCTGCTCCTTATGGCTTGATTCACAGATGCTCACAACTTTAATATACTCACCACTCAACAACCTGCTCTAATCTAAAATATGTTCTCTAAAGTAATTAAATGTGTGGTATATGAACAATATGTACATCATTGTGCCAGGTCTACTTTTCACCCATATTAATTTGTCAAGAGGCACAAGCACTCCACAGAATTTCCATTACTTGGACTGAAAATGAGATATATACAACCATCTCTCTCTCTCTCTCTCTCTCTCTCTCTCTCTCTCTCTCTCTCACACACACACACACACACACTTTATCTCAGAGAGGTGTCCAAAGTGATTTACAGCATGTTTTAAAACTATCTCAACAAAATAAAACATATGGGATGTGCACAAATTGCACCCCAAATTTGTTTTGGGTCCAAATCTCCACCCCATAAAAACAGTTTAAGAGAGATAATCAGAGAAGCCTGAAACAAACTCATCTTCAAAGATACTGAAAAACTGTATGAACCCTAGCAACTGCATTTTGCACCAGCTGAAGCTTTCAGACTATCTTCAAGGGCTACTCCAAGTAGAACACATTATAATAATCTAATGGCAGACTAACCAGAGCAAGGATACCTTTCTCCCTTGCTTCCCTCAATTTCTCCACTGTAAGATTATAGGAATCAAATGGATTGTTGTTTTGACAGTGTGAATACAGGAGAACCTCATTAATCGCAGACTCAGTATCCATGGTTTCATATATCTGCAGTCAGGTAACTGACACCCGACCTTGATATATGCAGAAAAAATAGGGGGGGAAGCATTTACCTCACGTATCTGTGGGTTCGGGGTGGCCAGAAATGACCTTGGAGGTGATTTCTGGCTGCCATTTTGAGACTGGGAGCCTCAAAATGGCTCCTTTTACAAAAGAGCAGCAACAGAATACCCACAACCTTTGGCTGATTTTATAATATTGGGAGCACTGCTGGGCTGCTGTTGACCCGTGATGCTTGGTAGGCCACTTCCCCTCACATTTCTAGGGCTTTTAACCTCTATTTTGGGGTCTTTTTACGCCCTCTGGGAACCTAACCTTCTGATTTGCGTTACCCCAATGACTGTGTTCACACTTTCCTTATCTGTGGTAGTAGCAGAGAAAAGAACCCCAGTGAATCCTGAGGCTCTCTTGTATGGTGACAAAAAGGAGGAGCAATTATGAAGTACAAAGGCCAAGTAAGAATAAATAGCAATTCAAACATTTCCAGGTGGAGAAAGTAGGTGCATCCCTTCAGGGAGAAATATACAACACCCTTTAAAAAAAAAATCTCCTGTTCTCTAGTATTCTGATTCAAAATAGCACCATTGTTACATTCACTGAATGCATGAAGTGGAAGCAGGATTTATTAAAAAATATTTATACTCTGCCTCTCCAGTATACTACTGTTTGGGGTAGCTCACAAAATCAATAAACAGACACATGATAAAAAAAACAATATAAAAACTAATAAAGTTAACAGGAACAAACAAAATGCAAGCCTCAGAACAAAAATTTAAAGTTACAAGTTAGAAAGTTAAAACCCACCAGATATAAGCTACAGCTAAAATATTAAAATGCCCCTCTAAGGAGATGGGTCTTCAACAGTTTTGGAAGAAGAAAAAAACCCGAGAAAGGGAGCATGGTTGGCGTTCCAAAGCTGAGGAGTCACAACCAAAAAGGTCTTTGGCCACTGCCAACTGGAGCTCTGTTAGTGGGAGGCATGAGCTGGTCCTGACATGCTCCATGGAGGGCTCTGGCAGGTTTGTATGGGCAGATACAGTCTGGCAGATACCCCACCTCCAAGCCTTATAGGGCTTTAAAAGTCAATACCAGTACCTTGAATCTATTCCAGAAGCAAATCAGTAACTAAGTGAAGCTGCCGCAGGATGGGTGTCATATTTGTGATGCGGCTTGCATCACAGGCATCCTTGTGGCAGGATTCTGGGCCAGCTGAAGCTTCTGAACTGTCTTTAAGGGCAGCCCCATCCCAAGCGCATCACATTAGTCCAATCTAGACCTGATCTCAGTCACCAAAGCATGATTGACTGAGGTCAGGTTCAACTTCTCCAAGTAGGGTCACATCTGGTGTTCCAGCCATAGCTGGCAAAAGGTACCTGCAAAAGGCACCTTTGCACATTGCCACTACCTTTGCCACCAAGGACAGTGTTGGATCCAGACACAGCCCCAACCTGCAAACTGTATGTTTCAAGGGGAGTGTGACCCCGGCCAAGAGCAGATTTTCCTCAATGTTAGGATAATCAGTTTTACTGACCCAGAGCCCTCCCAACTTATCTTGTTTCAGCTTGTTTGCCCCCATCCAGCACAGCACAGCCTCCAAACATCAATCCACTTTCTGATGCATCCCCTTGGCCTTGTCCCCACCAGTGTGACATATGTAATTCTGTTGCTAAACTGGCTTAATGGATGCTGTTTCTAGGCAGGAGGTGTGCCTAGAAAGGTGCTGATAGGAGGTGCTTGAGTCCAAGGGGCTTTAGAAAGGAAAAGCCAGTTGAGTTCCAATGGGGAGATAACTAAGACAGTCCAAGGCTGAGAAAAAGTCTAGAAGAAGAGTCAAGGTGGAAGGAGGAAAGAAGAAGCCTTCTTTAAGCAGCCTTACAGCAGCTGTCCATTGACTGAGTCTGATAGTGGAAAAGATTAGACCTGTCTACAGCAGCAGGGATAACTTTATAGTCAGGTAAGACAGGGAGAGAAAGCCTTTGCTAGGCACCTCAGCTGGCAAAGGTATAGAGGACCTGATTAAAAACTTTGGCCTGAACACTGTTGCCAGACTGCCCAATACTGGCATAGCCCAGAAAGCACCCCTCTATCTATATCTCTTTGGAAGGCTATACAGCCTGAGACTATGGGATCGTAGTCCTATGATTAACTTTTCACCTGCCTGGCTTTGGGCAAGATCCACAGCTGGTCAGCATGAATGAGGCATGAGGCAACATGCCCCAAAGTCAGACTAGTGAAGACTGAATGGGATGTCCCCACCCCTCTCTTTCACAAGAGGAGGCAGTAGCCAGTGAGCAGACTATTTCAAAAAGTGAATTAATCAGGAAATGAATCCTCCCTTTCATGGGAGATAACAGTGAAGTACTCCTCAAGAGGCTCACAGATCATCGGTGCATTTCCTAACCTGTTCTAAATGGCTTGGGACCGGGTTACCTGAGAGAGCGCCTTGCCCCATAGGTCCCTACCCATACCTTAAGACCTTCGTCAGAGGCCCTCCTCCAGGTGCCCCTGCCAAACAAGGTGAGGTGGGTGGCTACCAGGGAGAGGGCCTTTTCGGTGGTTGCACCCTGTTTATGGAATAGCCGTGCCAGTGAGGTTTGCCTGGCTTCATCACTTTGTTCTTTTAGACACCAGGTAAAGGCCTTTTTGTTCACCCAGGCCTTTTAAATTTGGGTTTTCAGATTTGTTCTGATTTTTAACTAATTTTAAAATGAGTTTTTATTCTGTTTTGTATTGTATTTTGTGTTTTCTTTTTACATTTTTGTCTGTGTTTGTTATTATTATTATTGTTATGGTGTTGTTGTTGTTAATCTATATACCTGGGAGGCATCCTGTTTTCCAGATAGTCAGCACAGCAGCTCTATTCAACAGTTCCAACACATATACATAACTTTACCTATGCCTTTGTTGGGCAATTTACACTCAAAGTGGCTAATGCCATGTCTCAAATAACTTCTTTGTTGTAAATGGAATCTGCCACCTTCAGAATGGGTAACATGGCTTGGAAACCGCCTCAGGGCACCTTTCAAGGTATATCTATCTCTATGTTTTTGGAATCCACTTGGATCACTATCCTATGGACCCTTATATCGGCAAGGGTAGCCTTCCGCTTCTTGCCTCTCTTTCCCACCTTTCTGTCTGTTCCCCATGAGAAGAGGCCAACCAATGTGCAACAAATCCACCACCTTAAACCAGGAAGGATAGGTAAACTAACCTCTTGTCCTTCTAAGACGCCTTGCCACTTCTCTCTCTTTTCAGCCTTCTCACAAGCACTTTCCAAGCCTTAAGTCAGGCTCTGGTCAAGTACTTTAACCAAGCCAAATGATTTCTAGTTAGGACTTCAGCTAAATTTTTGCCAGTTGTATTCTTGCATAGAATATCAGCTAGGATTTGTCTTGCCTAATTAAACTTTTGCCTTCTTTATCCCAATTTTGCCCTTAATAAAGCTTTTGAACAGCATCTGCGTCTCTTCTACTTTCCAAGAACTCACAGTTGTTCAAATTTGATACTGAAACCAAACTGCTCCCTCTAGCCAAGCTAATTTCTAATGATATGTGAACTGGCTCAACCTTGAGCCAGTTCGACATCAAACTGGCCCAGTTAGAGGGCTCAACCTTGAGCCGCTGAGGGCTTCTGCAGCTTCAGGGCATGCTTCTGCAGCTCTGGCCATTCCCCCTCCCCCACCGGCCTTCCCCGGTCCGTTTTGGGCCTCTCAGTGTTTGGTAGCTATTATAGAGGACACTATGCATATGCACAGGCCATTTGAGTGCCAGGGTCACAACCCAGGCATGCAAATGACCTGTGCACATGCATGGTGGCCTCCAAAATGGATACCACATACTCAGAGAGTCCCGGGGAAGGCCGGTGGAGGGGGGGAATCACAGGAGACCC
This sequence comes from Hemicordylus capensis, assembly GCF_027244095.1. Classification (NCBI taxonomy): domain Eukaryota; kingdom Metazoa; phylum Chordata; class Lepidosauria; order Squamata; family Cordylidae; genus Hemicordylus; species Hemicordylus capensis. The sequence continues at coordinate 384,485,566 of NC_069657.1, read as the reverse complement.
CCAAGGCTGCCACAGCACCCCCAAGGCTGTGGAAGCCCCCAGGGGTGGGAAGCACCTTTCCCCAAAAATATTACTGTCCCTGGAACCTTCAAACCAGACCTAAAGCAGTTTGAATTCTGATTTTAATTTAGTTTGAATTCAACCGAGCTGGGCCCCTTGTTTGGGGTGCCAAAACCAAACATGCCTGGTCCAGTTCGAGTCCAGTTCAGACTCGAACTGAACTGGGCAAACCAGTTTTGTGCACATCTCTACTAATTTCCCCGTGCAAAGCCAAAAGCATATTCGAAGCAGCTAGCCAGCATTTCTGGGCAGTTCTGGTAACACAGCCAGTATGGAAAGAAGTCTGGGCTGGGGAGAGAAAACTTCCTGGCTAAGCACACAACTGACTAGAGGCCTGAGTTTAAAGTTGTTTAATTTTTAAGAACAATTGTTAAGAGGTAGACCTGCATCATATCAAGGAACCTACTGTACAAACCTATGCCTGTATATATGAGAGACCACTGGAATGAGATGATCTAGGAAAACTGACCAAGTCAAAGTTTTAGCCTTTGCAATTGCAATCTAAATACTTTTAATAATCACATCATATTACTTCTGAATATAAAATTCTGAATATAGTTATCCCTGAATGGTCATTCTAAAAGATATATGTTCATAGTAACAGTTAATACCTTTTTAGTTTATAATACATGTCTTCTTGATTGGTTCTTTTCTACTCTTATCCCATTCTATCAAAGGGAATTTAAAAGGATTATTTAAGAATGAGAATTTAAGAATGATTGGTGGCAATGAGATTATAAAAGGAAGGAATTTTTTTATAAAGGAACCTCCTTTATAAAACTAGTTAGTGAGGCAAGACCTCTAGGAGTCATCACAGTCTGCAAGGAAAGGCTATGTGCCCTCAGCTATATGTGCACAGGTTCTTCATGTGATGGGGAACTCAGATCATGCAGAGTTCCCCAGCTGCATGAAGACTCCCATTGCAGACCACACAAATGCATGGAGGTAAGGAGATAGGGCCTGCAGGCTCAATATAATGTTCTCATCACAAATTACATAAAGGAAAGGACTTGAGTGGAATGTAGGGCAGGGGAGCATTTCTCTTCTTTCCAATCTGAATGCAGTTTCTGTGCTACCAATTAACCTAAAGAAAACACAGGTTTTCTTTAGTTGGGTTGCTCTAATGGTTTTGATAGAGTTGGGGTTGAAAATGGGCCAAATATGAACTTTCTTAAAAGAGAATACTGAATTAGGTTTTCTTTTTTAGCCTCTAGAAACTGCTGCTGTATTTTCAGTAAGGATTCTAAGGATTCAAATTACACTTCTCAACATCTGTTTGTGATGTAACAAATGTTTTATTGAATTAAACATCTGAAGAAGCCTGAGCATAGCAGAGCATTGCCCATCAGATGCTGTACATGCAGGAGTTCATCTCCAAACTATCATCAGTCCTAAACACTTGCTGGGGGAATGGAAAGCAGTGCCTAGACTAAGGAAGGGCTCTGTGAGCATAGTATGTGTGCTGCATGTGCTATTTGTTTTGAGGTTCTTGTGTTTGTGAACGCTTCCTTGTTTGTTGCAGGATCAATTTGAAGGATTCTGATTTGTTTTGGAACGCTTTTCTTAGAAAGACCAAACATTTTAAAACAGACAACCAATTACTTTAACTTTTAAACAGTTACTTTTTGCAGAACCCACCTTTTCATCAACACTTCTCTGGCATGACTCCGCATCTTGAGGCAGTTATGGGTATTTAAGATACTGCCCCCTCAAGAGGTGGCTATGTATTGCAGCTCTTGCCATTGCCATCACAGGTAGCAGTAAAAAAACTAAAGGAACAACTTTTTTACACAAAAAATTGAAAAATATAATAGATGGGATTCTAAAAATGAACTCTGTACCTGTTCAGACCCATTTGTTCAAGACTGCATTCATTTCAGGACAAATGAAACCTAAACCATTTGGTTCAGTTTCCATTGGTTCCAAAAAATGAATGTACACCCCAGTTTCTCTATACTACACAGAGTTCCATGGAGCTGGGAGCAGTGGCTTCTTGAACCAGATATTGGGTTTTCCATGCACAGATCATCCAGATTTTCACATTCAGATTAACCCTCCCCCAACACATGCACACACACACACTTGATCAAGATCACTTTTATTCAGAAGAGGTTACACTAACTCAATACACACTCAAGTTAGAAGATTCAAACATGAGAGGTAGCCAAATAAATCTGAATTAGAAATTTGTATCACATGCAACTTGTGAAACAATTACATTGTCACAGAAGTTATATTTTTTTAACTTCAAGGCATTGTTGTAAATGAACTATATGCATCCTTGTTTATATTCAATAACTGGATTAAGATATTGCAAAATTTATTTTGCCAATTAATCTGTTAAAAACCGAGACAGCTAAATCAGGTAAAAGCTGTTAATGAGTAGGAGCCTTTCTGTGATGGCCTTGTTACACGTACCACTCACTTAGTGTCTTGAGGCATACAGCTTTTCACTTTGTGATAAGCCAGGGCACATTCGGTATGCAGAAACAGATTCCAAAATTCACAGCACATTTGCTGATAAGGAAAAAGGAAAGGAGAGGGGGGAATGGCTCTGAAGGAGCCTGCTAATGCAGTTAATAAAAAGTCAGGGTTAGCAATAATGCAGAATTCAGCATACAAAGAAGGGATTGCACAAGAGAATCAAGAGGTGCCTAATACTGCTGCACACTTATCACTGCAATAAATCATCCATCCGAAGAGATACATCTGATGCTTGCATTTCTCCAGTTCCATAACTAAAGGGCCATTTATCCAAAGAATAAATATGAGATTGCAATCCAATGTGGTATTGTGGCTAAAGCATTAGATTTTGTTCAGGGATTATACACATATATCTGTGTGGGCTTAATCCCAAGCAATTTGAATGGTAGGGTTAATGGTACACTGACCAACATTCCACACCCCTGTAATTTTGCAATTATGGTTTCCCCAGCTGTTTTAAAACACAAAATACTTCTACACACAAAACTGCTCTTTATAAAAGAGAATGAAAGTTGTTTTTTAAGATACTTACAAACAAAAAATACAAGAAGGTAAAACATTTGAGTTTGCATTCAGCTGACATACTTCTGCAGCTGAAGAGTTCTAGCTGGCCTGTGCCAGTGGAGCCATTGCCCACACTGTTCAGGAGGGTCACTGTATCATAGAAAGTGTATAATCACAGCCGTGGCAGGAGTGAGACTATGTCCAAAAGTACCACACTGCCCTTTTAGGGCTGCACATTGTGCATCATGTCTCCATCACAAGGGGAGCATGCAGACACTCTGCCATGGTATGGCCTGTCTTACAAAAAATATGTAGGCTTCACTTCCTCATAATGAGAAGTCAAGGTTTCCCTAACCCGTTCTGAGTATTTCTGTACTACAGATGTTTGCAGTCTTCACTCACTTGCCAACCAAAATTGTTTATAATGTTATGATCCGATTTGTAATATGTAAGCACACTCTTTGTTATATTTACATGCACCTATAATGTGCAGCACAGACAGACCAGGGCTATTTTCTTAAAAGTAACTCCAATTAGTGTTAATATACTAATGGTAAGCAAGTAATTGGTACACTTTATATTTTATTTCTCAGCATCTAATGGGATGCAGAGCCCATTAAATATGCATTGAAGGTTCTACTCAAATCCTATTTCTGGTTTCATAAATTAATTTGCAGGCAAAAGGCACCAAGCCAAATTACCAGATTAAAATCTTAATTCAGGCAACTCTAAAGAAGTCTGGTTACCATCATTTCTATATTCATAACTTTTTACATATCCTAAATTATTTTTCCACAATCGGCCCCCAGCCATGTCTTTGCTGTTATAACTGAGCTCTTCCATCTCCTTGCACCAATAATGTAATCACTTTGATTTCTGTGTACTCCATCTGGCGATCTCCATGTGTATAGGCACCTCTTTGGTTGTTTGAAGAATGTGTTAGCATTGAAAAGATCATTGGCTTGGCAGAAACAAATAAGTAGTTCTCCTGCTTCGTTTCTGTTTCCTAGGCCATACAGGCAGGCTGTGTTTTCCTCTTTACCTTTTCCAGCTTTGGCATTCCAGTCTCCAACAACCAGCATCACATCTTGCTTGCATGTTCTGTCAATTTCAGACCGAACTTGAGCATAAAACTCATCAACTTCCTCTTCTTCTGCATCAGTTGTTGGGGCACAGACTTGAAGAACTGTCATATTAGAGGGTTGTCCACTAAATCTAATTAATATTAGTAGGTCACTGACTGCACTGTACCCAAGTACTGTCATTGCTATATCCTTCCTGTCTATGCAAGCAACACCGTATCTTCTTTGGTTTTTGTGTCCTGAGTAGTAAATAGCATGATTTTCTGACTGAAAGTGTTCCATTCCAGTCCATTTTAATTCACTGATGCCCAAGATGTCAATCTGTAGTTGATTAATTCAGGGGCGTAACGATTGGGGGGGCAGGCAGGGCACGTGCCCTGGGCGCCACCCCGGTGGGTCATGTGGGGGGGCACCCAAAAGTGGCATCCCTCCGCACCCCCCTGGATCACCCGCTGAGTGTGGCGGCGGCGATTCGGCAGCGGGTCGCCCACCGAGTGCGGCGGTGGCTGGTGGCAATTGGCTGTAGCGGCCCGAGCGGCGGCGGATCGCCCTCCGAGGAGTGCAGGCAGAATGACGCCGAGGCCTGGTTGCCTGCATTCCTCGGCGGGCGATCCGCTGCTGCTAGGGCCGCTACAGCCAATCATCGCCAGCCGCCAGCCACCGCCGCACTCGGCAGGCGACCCGCCGCCACCCGCCACCGCTGGCGATCTGCCACCTGGGGCGCTGCCGCGCCACCAGCACAGGTATGTGGGTGCCGGGGGGTGCCATTTCAGGGCCAGAACTTGCCCTGGGAGCCATTTCCTCCCGATACGCCACTGGATTAATTTCATCTTTCACTGTGTCGAGCTTTCTCATATTCATGCTTCTTGCGTTCCTCATTCCCACTGTAATTCTGCCTTTGCAGCTTCAGATTTTCTTTTCCTGCATGACAACATCAGCTGCTAGATGCCCAAAAGGTTTTACTCTAACCGTGTCATAAACACCATCGGTACTCTGAGAGATCCTCAGCTCTTCCTCAGTAGCATGTTGAGTACTATCCAACCTGAGGGGCCCATCATCTGGCACTGCATCAACAATCATTCCATTTTGTCTATCCATGTGGTTTTCTTGGTCAAATACAGGAGTAGTTTACCACTGCCTTCTCCCGTGCAGTATGAAATGATGCCTTTATCATTGTCACTGAAGTGACACTTCCAGCACCTTCCTATATTACTGCTGCTCAATATAGGTGCCTGCATGCTTTAGCTGGGCAGCTAGGATGACCTTTGTGCTTTGGGTGACCCTACTGGGAGTATACCTCCAGGTGTGCTTCACTCATCCCTCCCAGGAACACCCCCCCCCCACACACACACACTATCATGGCAGCATAGTAGGACATGGGCGGGGGGGGGGGGACCTGCACTGCTCATGTGCAATTCCAAGTCAAGCTAAAGCGGAAAATCAAAGCTAACCAGCTTCCATGATATGATCTTGAGAATGTACCCACCATTTTCAAGGACAACATCAGGAACCGCTTTGAAGTTCTGAACCTCATTGATAGGGAACCGGAGGAATTGTAGAATGAAATCAAAGAAGTTGTTAAGGATGAATGTGAAAAGAGACTGCCAAAGACCAAGAAACAGAAGAAAGCAAAATGGATGTCAGAAGAGAGGGTGGCAATTGCCCAGAAGAGGAGAGAAGCCAAAGTCAAGAAAGATAAAGATGTCAGGAAGGAACTTAATAGGGAATTTCAGAAAGCTGTTAGAAGAGACAAGGAGCAATAGTACAATGACATCTGTAAAGACTTCGAGGATGGAAATAGACATGGAAAAACAAGGCAAGTTTTCAAAAAAATCTCTGAACTCAGAGGGAGGTTCCAACCTCAAATTGGTATGTTAAGGGATGCCAAAGACAGATAGTAACTGACTCAAAGAAGATCAAACAGAGTTGGACACAAGCCACCTTGCTGCTGGTCTTCCTCTTCTTCTCTTTCCTTCAACTTGATGTGTCCAAAGGGCCTAAGCTGTTCAGGGCTTTATAGATAATAAGCAGTACTTTGTATTTTGCCTGGAAACTTATTGGTAGCTAGTGTAGTTCTTTTAAAACTGGAGTACTATGGTCTCTTCAGGTAGCTTCGGAGTCCAGTCTGGCTGCCGTATTCTGTATCAGTTGCAGTTCCTGGACTATACACAAAGGCAGCCCAACATAGAGCACATTGCAGTAGTCAAGCCTGGATATTATCAGCATATGCATCAATGTTTTAAGGCTGTTTATCTCAAGCAATGGATGTAGCTAATGTATCAGCTAAAGCTGAAACAAGTTGTTCTAGTAAGAACTAATCAGCCTACTTTCCTTTCACTGTCTCTACATCTGCACTAAATTTGGTGAAAATCGAGGTCCACAAGTTAGATCTCCTGTACCACAAATGTTCATGTCCGTCATCTTGGATCAGGGTAGTTTGTCATCATTACAAACAGCACCACTGAGGTGTCCCTGTGTGTCACTCACTACAGCTGTTCCAGATATGGTTCAAACCAGTTAGACAATCCTCAAGTTAGTGCACTTGTGCCTCAAAAGTTTATGCATCTGCCATCTTGGATCGGGGTGGGTGACATCATCACCATCTTTGCCGGTGAGGTGTACCTACAGCTGTAGCAAATTTGGTTCAAATTGGTTAAGCGGTTCACAAGTTAGCTCACTTGCACCTCAAAAGCTTATGCTTCCACCAACTTGAATCAGGATGGATGACATCACCACAAGTTACACCACTGAGATGTCTCTGTATGTCACTCACTCCTACTGTACCTAATTTGGTTCAAATCAGTTAGACAGTCCACAAGTTAGCCCACTTGCACCTCAAACATTCATGCGCCTGCCATATTGGATTGAGGTAGATGACATCATCACAAACTATGCCATTGATGTGTCCCTAAGTGTCCCTACAGCTGCAGCAAATTTGGTTCAAATAGGTTAAGTGGTTCACAAGTTAGCCCACTTGTGCCTCACAAGTTTACACATCCGCCATCATGATCAGTGCAGGTGCCATTGAGGTCTCCCTGAGTGTCACTCACTGCAACTGTGCCCAATTTGGTTCAAATGGGTCAGGGAATCCACAAATTAGCCCCCTTGCACCTCAGATGTTCAAATGGCCACCATCTTGAATTGGAGTGGATGATATCATCACACACCATGCTATTACAGCACCCTTATGTGTCCCTACAGCCGTAGCAAATTTGGTGCAAATTGGTTAAATGGTTCACAAGTTAGCCCACTGCATCTCAAAAGTTTATGTGTCTGCCGTCTTGAATTGGGGTGGATGACATCATCACAAACAACGCCTTTGAGCTGTCCCTATGTATTCCTACAACTGTACTCGATTTGGTTCGTATTAGTCCAGGCGTTGCAAAGTTGATAGCGGGGGCAACACACACAAGGATGGACAGACAGAGAGAATGTTGGGTGATCTCATAAGCCTACTGGAAAGTAGGCTAAAAAAGCGCTCCTGGCCAATTCCTCAACCTGAGATATCAGGGAGAGGTTTGGGTCTTAAATAGAAAGCACAAGTAACTTGCATGGCACAAAGAGCGAGGGCTGGATGAAAATAAGAGAAGTGTGCAGAGCTAAGGGCTTGGTTCACACAATCATTTGAGTCTAGATTTGATGTGGGTTACTGACATTAGCACGTGAACCCAAACCAAGCTGTTTTATAGCCCCAGGTGAATGCCTGCTTTGGCATGGGTTCACACAATCATGCTAAGCTTGGATACCCACATTAAATCTAGATTCGAATGACTGTGTGAACAGGTCAACGGTATTCTTCCATGTATAGACCTGGCACATGCACTTGACTAGACCAAGCTCTACAGATTTATTGTATCAAATGTATCAAGTTTACCCGAATACGTATTTTCTGTGCAAAGTTCAGAATACATAAATAACTGCACAGGAACTAGTTCTCTCTACATAGAACCACTGCCTTTGAGGAGAAGGTGAAAAAAGAAAGGAAGAAGCAGCTCGGAGAAAAAGTCACCATTTCCAACTCCACCTCCTCCGCTGTTCAAGCTACACTGGAACTAGTCCCTTCCTCTCTTCACAGAAGCCACACAACCACCAACTGCCTGTGAGGGGGAGGGAAGGAAGAACTAGCAATAATATTATTTTGTTTCAAAGGGTTAAAAAAAAAAAAAGACAGGTACTGGCCTGGCCCCAGCCCCCTCAGCTTCTGAAATTGGATTGGGCTTGTTTAGTCCGGCACTCCTCAAAGAACCTAAGACAACTCTATTTAAACATAAACGGGATGGAGGTTTGGGATTGCCCCATGTTGACATATTATAACATAGAAAAATGTACAGCTATACAAATGAGGAGAATAAATAAATAATCTGCTAGCTTCTCCACCCTAACCCCATCCATAAATGGGAACATCCTGATTTTGGGGTGGGGAAATAGAGGGAGAAGGCAGTAGTAGTGCAAAAGATTCACAGTGGCATGCCTTCTCCTGACACTCCCCCACATAGGAACCATGAAGTCTCTGGAGCTAGCTGTGGGCCCTCAGGATGCTGCACAACTTGGCTAGCCCCCCACTACCACTCCTGCTTTGAGACCAAGAGGAGGATCATAAAAGGGAAAGCAACAACATTGCAAAAACCGAGAGTGATTTATAAAATAGTACTATTGTGTTTAAGTTAAATTAAAAACAAGTTAGATTTAAAAATGTATATCCTTTTCAAAGAGTTGTATGAAAGAATAACAGAGGAGTATATAATTCAATCATCATTCCTAGTACAAGAAACTAGTTGCTTTGGAATAAATTCTACATGCAAGTTAAGAACGTCCAAGCATCTACTACTACTTAGTGAGTTGGTATTAATAAATTTTCAAAATACATCAGCCAGGACATTTGTGTGGGGAGTGGGGAGGAGAATGATAGAACATCAGCACTAAATTATATTATAAAAGAATCAGTCCTGAAGAAATAATTCACAAATGACTACATTCCTTGTGGCAACTTCTTGTTAATTCATGTCAGATTCATCTATGGTTGAAAAGTGCAATGATGACTCAGATTCTGTTTTCAAACTCTTGCTTTGATTACCCCTCCTCTTCTCGCATATGTAGGACACCCACATTTGTGCAGAAAATTGCCCACAGCATACATTAGTTGGGGTTAGGAACCTGGAAAGAAGCTGGGATTCTCAAAAGGAGGAAGAGGAAGGATAAGTAGCAGCTTAGAGCATATTTGAGTTACTTGCTGAATTATCACCATAAAAGGTAAACTAAGCTCAATGCTTTGCACCTCAATGAACTGAAATTATTCAATGCCTTCTAAATGGCTTGATCTGCTCATCAATCTTTAAACTCATTCTGTCTAGAATCTTAGGTTTAAGTCATGTTTTCTGTTCTGACTCTTTTGCCATTTTTTCTAGATAAACTCATTTCATATAACACTGCCTCTTATGCAAACAGAGTATTTTATATATTCAAAAACATGTATACAGCTATGTTTAAAGCAGTTTTAGAGAAGATATTTGAAACAGCTTCCTTGCAATGGGCAAAAATGTGTGTATCTGGGCTGTTCACAAGCAACACTGTTTGTGCAGTCCAAGGTCAACTGGAACATTTACCCATTACATACAAAACAAATTGCTTCAAAATACTGCATAACCTACAGAAGAGAGATTATTTTTAAAATAAGGTATCAGGTACACATATACATCTAATAATGCAATTAAGAGCTGCAGAGAATAGATTCTGGCAAGGCAAGCTTCTGTGCTATTTATTTGCTTGCTGCCCAACAGAGGAATGACATGTGTTTCCTGGACTTTATATCATGCTCTGTTTGCCAATAGAGGAAGGTGGTACAGAATGATCTCTTCCTGTGGGTACTGGAAAGCCTCACTTCATTAAATTGGTCAACCAGCTGATTAATGTGACCAGCACTGATGGACTTCCAGAGTCCAGTTAATTCTTGGCCAGAAAAGTAATGGCCATATTCAGGGAGCCTGCAAGTTGAGCACAGAAATTAGAACAGGAGTGCTTGAGTATACACTGAGGGATATTTTTGAAAAAATCAATAAAGCTCACACTAATTAGTATGCAAGTTTAATCACATTACGTATCCCAGTTACAGATACATTACGATGATGCAAAGCAGAAATTAAATATTGCTACACGTGGAAACTAAGCTAGTGGTATAGACTGTTTACAGGCTGTCAGCTTGGAAAAACAGTTTTGTAAAAGAAATTAGGAATTCTTGTCATGACACACAGAAAAAAAAGAAAGTGCTTGGGTAAATGAGCCAGCTGACCCATTTGTAAACTATCTCCATTGTCGTTTGGTCCATCAAAAAGGATACTGGCTGGAAAACTAAATGGTTTGTTTCTCTCTTTGGCTGCCTGAAGAAATGTTTGGAGGAAGCATCCTAAACTAGGATGAAAATAAGGAGAAAACAAAAGTATTTAAACAAGAGGCTTACTATATAAAATGTAAAAAGATAATTAAGAATTATGTTTATTTCACAGTAATACACTTGCTACTAAATTAGCAGTAGGCAGAGAGAGGAGGATAAGGCTGGAGTTCAGTAGTAGAACATCTACTTTGCATACAGTAGGTCTCAAGTGCAATCCCTGGCATCTCCAGGTAGGACTGCAAATGACTCCTGTCTGGAACCCTGGAGGAGCACCTGCCACTCAATGTAGACAATAATGAGCTAGATAGACCAATGGTCTGACGTGGTATAAGACTGCTTCCTATCCTATGAGTGTATTTGTTACATTATCCTGTCCTTGACAAAAATATTTCAAAATGGCATAGATTGACTTCTTCCTCTCCCATGTTATCCTTACATGAATTCTGTGAAATAGTTTTGACTGCAAGATAACAATTATTTAAGGTAAGGATGCACAGAACATTTTGACATCGAAACATTTCAACTCAAAACAAGCCGTTTTGAGTGCTTTGAGCTAGAAACAGAACACCCTCTAAATAAATTTAGAGCTCAGAACAGAACTGCCCCATTTTGATCCAAATATATATTCGATCCTAACCAAGCTGTTATTTAATTAATTAATTTATTATATTTATAAACTGCCCCATCCAAAGGCTCTGAGTGGTGTACAGAGTGTTGGATTTGATCTCAGGATTAATGTTGTAGTCTCACAGTTTTATGGTGTGGGCGGATTTCAATGTTCACTTCAGGACCAATCTAACCAGGATGGCCCAGGAGTTAATACTGGCCATGACAACTGTGAGCCTATCCTAAGCGGTCTCAGGACCAACACATGTTGCTGGTCACACACTTGATCTGGACTTTTACTCTGATCAGGGTGGTGTTCTGTGGGTGGTGACTCCTGTGATTTCTCCATTGTCATGGATGGAACACCATCTGGTTAAGGTTGGACTCAAAATTACATCCCACCTCCACAGGCATGAGGGGCATTTTATCATGGTCTGCCTGAGAAGGTTATTGGATCAAATAAGATTCCAAGAAGCCTTGATAGGATTAATGTTGGTTCTGTTGGTGATTTTGTTGATGCCCTGGTGGAGAACTGGAATAGCAAACTCACCAGGGCAGTAGACCTGATCACTCCTAAGCGTTCTCTCTGACCCGCTTCGAAACTGGCCCCTTGGTATATGGAAGAACTATGGGAGCTGTAGCGGCAAGGTAGACTATGGGAATGCAAATGGAGAAAGAATCTGACAGACTACAACACAGAGCGCTTTTGAAGACCTATGCTCAGGCAATGCGTGCGGCAAAGAAGCTATTCTTTTCTGCACATATTATATCCTCCACCTCACATCCAATGGAGTTGTTTAGGGTTGTGAGAGGGCTAGTACATGCCCCTCCTACCTAAATCAGAATTTTGAACCATCAATTACCCACTGTGGTGTTTTAAATGAGTTTTTGGGGGATAAAATCTCTCATATTCAGATTTAGACTCCACAATTATTGCAGAATCTAATGTGGAGGTGTCCAGCAACTCCTCTTATGGGCGAGGGAAGGAATGAAGGGTTGATTTTGTGTTTTTTTTTCAGCATTGATTATGCTGTATGCTGCTTTAACGATCAGGTTTTGGTGGCAACTTGGGTGCCTTCCTTCCTTGAGTTGTGATTTGTTTTGTTTGTGAGATAGTGTTGTGGTGAGAAATGGACCATGGCAGAGAGGGGTGTGTGTGTGAAATATTTCTTGGTGATTGCTGTGATGTATGGTCTTGAGACTAACTTGTGCTTCATTCTTTGCTCTGCAATCTGCATTGTAAGGTGTACTCAGTAAAAATGTGGCTGAAGTTGCTCTCATTGAGCTTATATCTATGTTTCCTGCTAAGGGTGCTGTTGTGGCAGCTGCTGCAATGCTAGGAAGTAATGAGTCATAATTGTGTGAGAGAGCAACTTGTGCCAGTGATCCTACTGCAACGCAGACACTGTGGCTTGCAGTGGATTCTGGGTCAGTGATTCGCTTGTGTCCTGTGTTTAAAATGTATGTTCTGTGTTGGGAGGCACAGATTCCCTTTTACTCTGTGTGTGTGTGTGTGTGTATGTTTTTACAAGGCAGGGTTGCAAAATGCATAGCAAATTGCAATGCAAAACTTGTGTGCACTACTTTCTGTGAGTCACCTTGTTCTAGCCTTAGGGAACAATGAGGAAACTCAAAACACACATTGTTTCCCATAGGTAGCTCCTAGGGACACCAAAGTTGGTTATGTGATAAGGCATGATAGGTGCTACCTACAACCCAAGCCACAAAAGAAATGGGCAAGCAGGCAATTTTTAATCTTTTCCCCAAACCCCCACAGTACCTAGAAAAACGTTTTAAGTTTTGTTTCATCAGAACAGCCAATCTTCTGGCTTCTCTTTTGATGAACTGTTTTGGCCATTTGCGTTTCATTTCTAGCTTAAAACAGAACGCAAAATTATTTTCATGCACATCCCCAATCTAAGGTTATCTAATGGGCTTCATGGTGAAGCAAATGCACTTTTGCTACAAGATATGCAGTTTTGGGGGGGGTTACAAGGGAAGGACCCAAACATCTCCCCACGTGCTCCAGAAATTTAAGTTTTCCAGCTATTAAAAAATGACAAAGTCTGTTTTCCACACCAAGGCTTTATAAATTGTGACAGTGAATCCCTAGCATGTGGTGCTTGTGCCCATGACATCACCGGTGACCACCAGCAACACATCTATCTCCTCCTGCCAATACCATTTTGAAATTGTTTATAAAACATTCCATTTGCCCATTTTTCCTATTAAGAGGTTGAACTCCACTGTGCCTCCAGTGTGCACACTGATGTAGCTTTTAAAAGGTTGGTTCTCACAACCAGCAATAGGGTACAAGAGCCTTATCCAAGTTCAGGAACTGTGCTTGCTCACATTTTGCGATTGTGTTTTCATAAAAAGCAAAGCAGGAGGCAGCCAAGGTGATTTTCTGTGAGGCCCCCGCTGGGTGGGAAGGCTTTTCTTCCTACCTCATTAAACAGCTGGGTACAGACTATCACTTCTCACATCTCCTATCAATCACAACACAGAAGCACCCACAGCACTCAAACTTGGGTAGGATTCTTATCCTACCCTCTGAAGGCCTAAAATCTGGAGGGGAAATTAGGCAAGGAACAACAAAACAACCCCATCTGATGTTTCAGGTTCTAGCAATGCCCTAGATCTCGGAGAAAGAAGATATGGGCAGTAATTTTATCCACTAACAAAAGATAAATAAAATTGTTTGAGGGATGTACCACCAAGAGGAAGTTTTAATCAGTAATAATTATGAGAATAATTATACTATAAAAACAATTAAAACAGGGGTTAACCCCTATAAAAGTTATGACCTCAATGCTGGACATCTAAATAGTAGCAGCTTCCAAACAGTGAAAAATAGTATTCTATATATGGCATGGAACTCAATATATAAACAAGATTAATTAAGTGTAAGACTGTCTCAGCTGAATGCAGCTGCTTGGCTTGATGCATGCTTATCTTGAACATAATTACGATTACAAGCCCATGAGGAAATAGATACTTGAGAAACGTCTTAGCGGGCACTGAAGGACAACTGGTCAAAAATATTCCAGCCACATAATTTTGCTGTAACATTTTGCAATTTGAGTATTTCAAGCTACTATACTCTTAAATGATTTTAAAAGTCAGATGCCTCAAAATGCTATCATTTTAACAAGAAAGCACTTTAAAGCCTGCAGGGCAACCATCTCCACATTTCTTTCCCAGCTTTTTAGAAGTTACAGAATTGGCTAAGAACAAATGTATTTCTCAAAGAGAGATGAATTTCCCCAATATGAAAAAGTTTACAATGGCTCAAGTCAGATGAACCGACAAATCTTAATTTGTACTTATGAGAAAGGCCAGTGGCTTTCACACTTCTTCATCCCTTCCTTTTGTGCATAAGAGGAGGAGAGTAGAAGCTGCTGCTTCTAGTTTGTAGCAAACCTGGAGGTTGCAGTTTTCATTCAAAAGCAGCAAAGTTAGCATAAACTGCAGTTTGCCTTCAGACCAGGATCCCAAGCTTGGTCTGTGAAGAAAATTCTGATTTGTGAAAACAGTTTGCTGTATTTGGACAAAAACAGCAAACTATGGTTTGCCATGGCTTAGAATGTTCCCATATTTTCCCCATATGCATCAAACAAAGGGTGGGGGAGTGAAGAGTGCAAGAGCCCACTCATTCCCGTATCACAGGAAACTGCCATATACTGATTCAGACCATTGGTCAATTAGCTCAGTGACGTTTAAAATGACTGGAGGTGGCTCTTCAGGATTTCAAAGAAGGGTCTTTCCCAGTCCTACCTGCAGATGCCAGGGAGTGAGTCTGCGTCCTCACACATACAAAACATATCCTCTAACACTGAACTATGGCCACTCAAATCATGGTTGGTCTAAGAATGCTGTGAATATAAGTGGAACACATAGTTCATCATTCTCTATTTCTTGTAAAACCCAGGTTGAAGTCCCTTCAGAAAACAAACTATGATTTATTAAACCCTGCAACAATAATGGAAGATAATTCAGTTGAAACCTTATGCTTTGTGTAGCCAGAATTTCATCCTCAATGTGTTTATCATTCATGATGGTTATCTTGCAGTACAGATGCTATCTTGTAGAAAAATGTAACTTCATACTCTTTTAAATATACAACAAGAAGCTATAAATATGATCCTAAAACAAACTTTCAAATGACAGATATTTCCCCATATTATTGTACACTGAGGGAGAAAAAGAAGAGTTTTCCCCAATTTATACTGTTTCTTTGAATTTCTTTTTGCTTTTCTGCTTAAAAACCAAAACAAAACATGCTACTATGTTATGTAGCCAACCGTTAAGCCAAACTAGATAGGTCAAATTGAGAGCATAAAAATGTTTGAGCAACTCCCACATTCCATTATTCCTCCACTCAAACCTACAATCCCATAAGGCTGCTTTTAGGGTTGTAGCTGTATGTAGCCTGTAGCTATAAGCTGCATGTTGAATCTAGTAAAAATCCAGCTCTGATAACCATAAAGGTTATTTAGATTTAAAATTAGTTTTTCCATTTTCAGTGCCTAATTAACATTAGCACATGATCTGAATACCTCTCTAGTACAACACACAAGATAGTATAGCTCAATTATCTTAACATTGGGCTGGTTCAGATGTAACACAGAACCACAGTTAGGCCTGGTTCCATGTGACGTCCTCAAGGCTCCTCATCCCATGCCCACACCTATTTCCAGTTTAGGTTACAATAAACAAGGATCAAGCATGATGTCTGAACTGACTGATCTTGATTTATTCTACCCTTCATGTGAAATAAACTGTGATCTGTAACCTACTAAAAACTTGTGTATAGATTGCAGTTTATTTAAAGTAAGAAGGGTTGAATAAATGAAGAAGATTGGTTTGTTCAGATGTCACAATCAATCTTGGTTTATCGTAACCTAAATTGGAAGCAGATGCTTGCATAGGCAGGGGTCAGAAAGAGTGAGTGCTCCTGAGGCTCAGGGATGCTGCATGCAACCAGGCTTAACCATGGTTCCATGTTACATCTGAACTAGTCCATTAACCTCCAGTAAAAACAAAACATTTGGCACTGGCTACTTTGTGTCCCATTTATATAGATATTTCAAATCACAATGGGATGTATTCCAACTTGCTTCTGTGCAAGCAGGAGCATTTCTGTTCATGCAAGGATAGAATGATCTTCACCAATCTTCCCTCCCTCTGCAGACCCCTAGGCTACATCCCATCCTGCTCCAAAGGGTCCCTCATTCTCAAGAGTGGATTTTCAGGGACTGATGTGTGGGGGGAAAGAGTCAGGAAGGTTTCCATCTGAGGACTTCTTTCTGCACTCACTATAGTTATAATACAACCCCAAAAGTAGTAAACCACTGCAAAATATTACAAGCTTAGCAGAAAGCACAAGACTATTAGTAATGCTGGTCCATGCCATCGCGCCTGCGCGATGAAGTGAGAGGCGGGGTTGTGCCCCTGTCACCTGAAGCAGGCACGGCAGCCACCATCTTTACTCTTCCTCCATGTGGCCAGGACTGCTTGGGTCTGTCCACCTCCATTCGTGGCAGCCGCTCCTTAACCAGGCAGCAGGGAGGATCACTGAGCAAGTTCTCCTCGTAGCAGCCACAAGGACCAGCTGGATCCAAGTGATTAGGAACGGAGGTTATTGGCACAGTATCGGTGGGTGTTGGGTAGGTAGATTAAGTAATGGTGTTTGGCTAGAGGGCCATTTGGGGTGAGGGGGGTCAAGGAACAGCTCTTTGGGGGGGTTTGTGGCCCAGAGGGCTGGGAATTGCCCCCACCTGGGGAGGTGGCTTAACTCACCAACTCAGAGGTTTGGCAGCTTGGGTTGGGGGAAGGCTGGGCCACTTCCCCCTCAGTGGGGTAAAGGCTCTCAGTGAGAGGAGTTCAGGGCATGGCACCTTACCAAATCAGTACTCAGACCTTCACCCTGGTATGGGATGGCCATCACTAGGAGGCAGCCCTATATGGGAGGAATATCCACACTTTGGTAGTTAGGAACCTCGTTGCAAGTCTTATTCCACTGTACATTAATAAAGTGGCCCTAGTTTACGCCAATTAAGCATGTCCGGTCTTCATCGGGGTCTAGGTGTGCAATCAACACCTTACACAAAACTTAAAATGTAACAAATTCTGGTACACACACACATATTACTTAGGAATACGCTCTCTCTCTCACACACACACACACGGAATCTACTACCTCTTGGTGCAGTCCCAAGTCCCTGGAGAGTGTGCATGTGGATTAAGGAATCATATAGGCAATCCAGTCTCATGGATCTACCTCACCTAATTAACACAGAAATATAGATGTCTGGCCCATCCAGTGTGGTTCCTCATTTCACTCACATTCCCCAGAGGTGTGAGATTGAAAATGGTGAAGTGGCTCACTTGCCTTTCATGGAAAAGTGAATGAGGCCTTCTCCAGTCTAATGAATTAAATGGTCAGACTACCTTGGCCATCTTAAGGGTTACGTCACATGTCCCTGGATGCAGGGGTGGAGCCACCATTGGGCCAACGGGTTCAAAGAATCCGGGCCAGTGGCCAATCAGGAGCCGCAAGAGTGGCCCCGACATGGCCCCCGCGTCTGACATCAGACGCGGGGGGGGGGTAGTTTAGCTCCTGAGCGGGGGCTGCACAGCCCTTTCGGGAGCTAAACAAAGGCTGGCGCTGCATTCGCAGTGCCAGCCAGGAGCGGCTCTTCCCTGCTGCGCAGCCCCTTCAGGCCGTGCAGCCCCTTCAGGAGCTAAGACTGGTGCTGTGTTTGCAACGCAGCCCAGAAGCGGCTCTTCCCTGCAGGGAAGAGCCGCTCCTGGGCTGCGATGTGAACACAGCACCAGGCTTCGTCTAACTGCCGAAGGGGCCGCGCAACCCCTTCGGCAGTTAAACTGCTGCAGCGATCCCGAATGGAGCCTCAAGGCTCCGTTTGGGAGCCAGACCATGCTACTGCATCAGACGTCAGATGCAGGGGCGTGGCTATCCCCTGCGTCTGGCGTCAGATGCAGGGGGTGGGGCTATTGGGGTGCCTGCCACAGCCACACACAGGACTGGCGGGCTAGCTATGCCCCTGCCTGGATGTAACACAGGTTATAAACGTATGAGAAAATAATTTGTGATTTGTGCAATTGCCTTATCAAATCTGGCTGCTCAGGCTGATATGTTACCACATCACTGCAAAGAGCTGGTTAAAAGTGGAATGGTATAATGCCAGCCCATTCTGAAAAAACTTGGACACACAGGAAAATAACACAATTGCTTTACTGTGATCAGTGAAATCAGACCACAGTTGAATCCTCATGCAAGAATGCAAATGCAAACAATTTTTCTACATGAAACCTGAGTACCCCACAAAGTCATTCTTGAGGGATAGGGGACCCTAAGCAACATATGCAGGATGTTCCACAAATAGAAGTAGGGGGAAGAGGAAATTCTTGGAAAATGGAGGGAGAACCTTCTGCATTGGGTCAGAAGGTCACTCTCCCTTTCCAGAAATTCCCCTGCTCCCTGCAGTCACCAGTGCTGCATGCTTTTCAACAAAAAAAGTTCTCAAAACAATACACACAGAAAAAGGGAAAAACAAACAAACAAACAAACAAACAAACAAACAAACAAACCACAAGGTAGTCACCAGCAACAACCCCTGGAAAGAGACTTTGGTTGCACTGAATGCAGGCCATTGCTCTCACCCCACTGAATAAGAGAATCACCACTTTATAAAAATATACACCACCTTTTTCCTATGCACATATTCAACAATTCTATACTACTTAAGTCTCCAAATAACTCAAAATGTATTCAATGTGTCCTGTTCTTTTTGGAAAACTTGCAAAAGTTGAAGCCAGAGAATTTTGTTATGTTAGGTATAGGAATAAAGTAGAGAGATGAGTTTTCTGCCCCCGCCTCCCCCCCGCAAAAGGGGGAGTTCCAGAAAATTTTCTGGATTTCCCCCCTGGAAATTTGCCTGTCATTTGCATAAGATTGCCATTGATTTTCCCTTTAAAAAAATTACTATACAAATTTATGTGATCCCCAAATAGATTGTGACCTGATATGTCATGTAATTTGACATATTTATTTATTTTATTTTATTTATTAGAAACATTTAATATATCGCCCACTCTGAAGACTTTGGGCGGTGTACAAAAGCATACAGAGCAAGACAGCATTAAATCTACATTCTAAATTTAAAACTAGAGTAACTAACAAAGAGAAAAAAACAAATAGTTAAATTAAAGAGTAAAAGCCTGGCAAAAAAGAAAAGTCTTCAATAGAGATTTAAAAAGCAATACGGAAGGAGCTAAATGTATCTGAAGGGGAAGGGAGTTCCAGAGAAGTGGGACAACAACCGAAAAGGCCCTTTCATGGGTCCTAGTGCCCCAAACCTCTCAGAAATCAGGGACTGACAAAAGGACCACTTGAGAAGATCTCACCAGATGGGATGTATCTGGATAGGAGAGGCAGGTCTGTAGGTAGACAGGTGCCAAGCCCCCACAAGGCTTTGAAGGTCAAAACCAGGACCTTAAATTGAACTCGGCAGCGAATAGGCAACCAGTGCAATGACTGCAGGAGAGGTGTTACCCTGTCATATTTTCTGGCACCCATGAGTAGGCGAGCCGCTGCATTCTGGACCCGTTGTAGCTTTTCAATAGCTAGGCGGGTCTGTAGGTAGACAGGCACCAAACCCCGCAAAGCTTTGAAGATCAAAACCAAGACCTTAAATTGAACTCGGAAGCGAAGGGGCAACCAGTGCAGCGACAGCAGGAGAGATGTTACCCTGTCATATTTTCTGGCACCCATGAGTAGGTGAGCCGCTGCATTCTGGACCTGTTGTAGCTTCCCGATCATCCTCAAAGGTAACCCTAGATAGAGAGTGTTACAATAATCTAAGCGGAAGATAACAAGGGCATGAGTCACTGTCATTAATGCCTGCCAATCAAGGTAAGGGCGTAATTGGCAAATCAGATGAAGCTGGGCAAAAGCACTTCTGACCGCAGCCTCCACTTCTGTTCAAGCAGGAGGCACGAGTCCAAAAGGACCCCCCAATCATGAACAAGCTCCTTTGGGGGCAGCACCACCCCATCTAGAACAAGGTTCACATCCAGCTGTTGGCTGGTACGAGGGCTGAGTAAAAGTAGTTCAGTCTTTTTTTTATTTGCAAATTAAATTTTTATTGATTTTGACAATATTCTTATTAACATTCACAACAAATAAACAAATATGGACTTCCCGCTCACACCTCTTCCTGAATCATCAACTATAAAATTAACCTTTGCTATAATAATAATTCAAAACATAAATTTAAACGTTACAAACACGATTTTAATCTACCCAACCTGCTATAAAAGTAGTTCAGTCTTAGTGGGATTCAGTCTGAGCTTATTGTGATTCATCCAGACGTTAACAGCTTTCAGGCATCGAGTAAGCACAGAAACAGTATCCCCAGAATGGTCTGGGATGGCAATATACAGCTGAGTATCATCAGCGTATTGATGAAATCTCACCCCAAACTGGGAAATGACCTGACCCAGCAGCTCCATATATATGTTAGCAATAGCAATAGCACTTATATTTATATACCGCTTTATAGCTGGAGCTCTCTAAGCGGTTTACAATGATTTAGCATATTGCCCCCAACATTCTGGGTACTCAGATGTTAAAGAGGACAGGGGCAAGAACTGAATGCTGGGGAACCCCATAAAGGAGTGGCCATGGGTCAGAGCATCTGTCCTCAATGCATACCAACTGGACACTTCCACTAAAGTTTTTGAAATCTATTTACAGAGTTCAAAAACATAATCTGCATCATATTTATTTCCCACATTATATCTGCAAGTTTCTCAAGTAGCCAAGTAGTTGAACTAACATATTTGATGGGTGAAGAGGGGAAAAAAAAGATACTTCATGTACTTTTATTGTTATACTGAAACAAATTCAAAGCTTTATACAATTTTTTTTAAATTTTAATACTCAATAAATCATAGGTATAATCACCAGAGAAACTATGAAATTGCTCAATTTGCCTAATATTTCATTGTCATCCATTCACTGACAACCTTTGGAATCAGGCAGTATATAAATTAAATAATAATACATAATAATTACTCATGCATTTTATGAAACAATTCTGAATATCCTGCCTAATAGTACAAGTTCTAGACAACACTGCACTATTGACTGAGAAGTGGAAGTGGCTATATTATTTAATCTTCCCTTCCCTCTAAAGCCACTGTGTGAACCTGTCCTCATTTCCCCCACTCAAGTAATAGTGGAGCAGTAGTCTGAAATTCACACTGCTGCACATGTGCAATGCTAGCCTGGATGCCAACCAATGTAATTTTAGAAATGGAAATTTTTCAGTGGAAAATTAATTATGGGGAAATGTTCTAGAAAATTTTCTACCCCACATCTTTGAAATAAAGTTTTGAAAAAGAAAACTGAACAGGACTTAGTACTGCCCCTTCAGAAAATAAATGTAATGAACCAATAGCTTAACATGTAGTCACTTCTTAAAAGCCTACCAAGTAATTTTGATTCAACAGGTTTTCCAGATCTGTTGTCAATTGCCAATAGCTCCAGTTATTGCAGCTTGAGGCCAATATAGTTGAGATCATAATTTGCTTCTTCAAGATATTTCAGAGGCAGAATATTTCACAGGTGAGAGCCAACCAATCACATTCCAGTAAAATATGGCAGAAATGTGTTTTATTTATAAAGTAAAAAATCCTCTCTCAACAAGGATAAGCTAAATGTGTTATTGCACTACTCACCATAATTATGTGTGCACTACCTCCCCTTTAGCCACCTTAAGTGGCACAGCAGGGAAATGCTTGACTAACAAGCAGAAGGTTGCCAGTTTGAATCCCCGCTGGTACTATATTGGACAGCAGCGATATAGGAATCATCTCATACTGTGTGAGAGGAAGCAATGGTAAACGCATCCTGTATTCTACTAGGGATGTGCAAATTGATTCAAGTAGAAATCAATTTGTACCCAAATCTAGCTTATTCGGGTGATCTGGAGATAAAACAAATCACCCCTGTGGTCCATTGGCTAGATTCGAGTACAAATCGGATCACATATGATTCAATTCAAATCTATTTTAGATTTGGATCCCTCCTATTAATTCCCCCAGATTCCCAGGTTTCATTAAAAGAAGGAAAGCAAAGCTAAGCTCTAGCCCTTGTAGAAGTGGAGTTATGGAGCAAAATGTGTGGTCACTATTTTTCAAGTGTTTGGATTCTTTGGTGTATAATAACTTCCCCTTAATGAATCCCTATGAGGATTCATTACACACTTTCATTTCTTCTATTCATTTTGATTGTCTTTTCAACAGTGCCAACTGCCAAGTGCCAACAAGACCCCACTCCCACCCGCAAGGCAGTGGGGTACTACTCAGTTTAGGTTCTAGGATATATTTTTTTCAAATGTTTCGGCTCTTTGGTGTCTAATAACCTTTCCTCATAATGAATTCCCATGAGGAATCATTACACACCAAAGAGTCTAAACACTTCAAAAATTCCTAAAATATAAACTGAGTACTCAGTGGTTTGTGGGTTGCAGAGTAGTTGGAACATGGGATGCCACTAATTCCCCACTCACACCTGCAAAGCAGTGGAGTCAAAATGAACAGAAGAAATGAAGGTGTGTAATGAAGACACCAAAGAATCTGAACACTTCAAAATACCTAAAAAAATAATAAACTGAGTACCGTGTGTGTGTGTGTGTGTGTCTGTGTGTGTGTGTGTAGTTGACTCATGGCAGTTGACAGTTGTCACTGTCCAATGATAGTCAAAATAAACAGAAGAAATGAAGGTGTGCAATGAATCCTCATAGGGATTCATTATGAGGAAAAGTTATTATACACCAAAGGATCTAAACGCTTGAAAAATAATGACTGCACTTTTTGCTCCATAACACCACTTCTACAAGGGCTAAAGCTTAGATTTTTTAAAACAAATGAAAGCTGGGGATCCGTTTTAGGGTTATGATATGGCAAGTTCGAATCGCCATTCTTTCCTATGGTGGAAATGTTCAAGATCAGTAAAAACTATAAAAATTCACTGAAAATCAACCAAGTATCCCACTGGCTTGAAATTTGGGTTGTAGGTGTCACCCAAGGGGACCTACCTATCACCCAAATTTAGTGCCCCTAGGACCTTGTTTAGTGGTCCAAACCCAAATCAAATTGAATCAAACACAAATTGAATCTGGGGTGATTTGTATGGGGTAGATTTGGATACAAAACAAATCAGGGGTGGATTGTTTGGAGCACAAATCAAATTTAAAAAATCAATTTGTGCACATCCCTATATTCTACCAAAGCAAACCACATGGCTCTGTCATCACCAGGAGTCAAAATCGACTTGATGACACACTTTACTTTACCTCCCGTTACCAACAGAGATCTCTCTCATCTATTCAGTTACAGACAAATGTTCTTATTCCTGGATAGTCTCTTGAAGATTGTGCAACCAAAGATTAACATTTACATGTCCAAAAATGCCTTTGTGAATAAGACTCCTAAATATTATTCAATCCTACTTAAGTGAGCAACCCTGGCAGAATTTTTATTTTTCCTAAGGTGGTTACTCAGTGGGATGTGTCTTTAATAAATTTAAAATTTAGGGTAGATCCTCATTGTGTCTAGAAAATGTTTTTTGTTTTAATTCTGAAACAGAAAAGTCAGCATCTCTCTGATTTTTCCTGGCAACAATTCCAGACTCAATACACAAAAATATTTAAAGTACTGAGAACCCCATATAATAAAAGAACTTACCATTCATAGATGGAAAGATTAAAATGTGGGATAAACATTTCTTGCTGAAGAACCCTTCAAAAACTGCTGAATTTCAGACAACAAGGTGTAGTGTTTGCAAGTGACTCCCAAAATGTTGAAAACCGATTATGAAGGAACAAACAAGAAATCACGGTAGAGGTTGTTTTCTTTGAATCATTGTTTCCATTACTGGTAGATCTACAAAAAAGAAAAACAGAAATATGAACTGGCTGGCCTACATGAACTTCAGTTCTATAGTAATGCAATAAATGTCCACTTTGCCAGTTATACTTGGCCAGTAACTGAAATTGGTCCAACAAATCCATCAAAATCAACTTAGTGTTCTCCTATGCCTGTAAATCCTACATTTAGAGTTGTAACCAGCTGGTACAGAATTTCTCTTGAAACATTCAGTGGCATGCACCTCCAGTCTCTCCCCTCACCCCCCTCCCACCAACTTTGCCTGTGAAGCAGATTACATACTATACCCAGTGATACAATGTGTTCAAAATCAACCTAGACAAGAAACCTGTTGCATGCTTAATTTTACAAACATGAATAGCAGTAGCGTGGGACCCCAC
This sequence comes from Hemicordylus capensis, assembly GCF_027244095.1. Taxonomy (NCBI): domain Eukaryota; kingdom Metazoa; phylum Chordata; class Lepidosauria; order Squamata; family Cordylidae; genus Hemicordylus; species Hemicordylus capensis. The sequence goes on along the minus strand of NC_069657.1, from coordinate 384,461,084 downwards.
TCTGGACTGGGACTGTGGTGTGAGGGAGGACAACTTAATCTCCCCTCCATGGTCCCAAACCAAATAAGGCACTCCACAGTGATTTGAAAATTTGGCAATGGGAACTTTTTTCCACGGCAAATATCAGCTGCTAGGCCTGAACAAGATTGAGACTGGGAGGGAAAGGACTAAAGTACCCTATTGTCATAGTCTTGATCCAGTGGGGCCCTGAGGTACAGCTATTGATATGGGGGGGGGCAATCAAGCACTAAATGACAGGCATATCATTTAGTATGGCCCATACTCATTTCAGACAGATTATTATCATCATCATCATCTTCAATGATAGTGTGGCAATTCTATGGAATGTATATAGGGGTTGCTGAATGTAAAGTGAACAAAGTGAGCACAGTAAATGCAGAGGACAAAAAAATGATATCCCATATTCATCTTGGTGTTAAAATATAATGTCCTACAGAAACTCTAACACAGTATACAAGTCTCACCCCTGCATTTAAAAATGCTCTCTGCAACATGAAAATCAACATGGAGAGCTGCTGTGTGATATTTAGCCATGCGCTATCTTTCTTTCTCCACATATAATTGTCCGGCAAACCTACCTAAAGCTACAAACATTTTATTCTCAGCATCAGATTCTTCCTAATGAAGAATCTTTCACTGGGAAGATTCCCAATGAATCTTCCCAAACCCAATGTAATTTCATAAATGATTGAAATTATTTCAGGATCTGCACCTCTGAGCAATCATTTCAGATGCAATGAACAATCCTGAGTGAAGGCCAATTCATTTGCATGCAGGTCCACCGCCAAAATGTCTGTAACAAAAATAACTTTAAAATCAAGACTAGGAGAATCCATGACTATCTATTTCTTATTACAGCTCATCAGAAGATATTTTGCAAAACATTACAAGGAAACATCACAAGAATTTAATGTGTGTTGGGGACAATGTAGTAACTTTATTTTGATTTCATTCCTCTACATTCAGTACATTTTAATGCACTCAGCATAATCAATATCCCCCAAAATAGTTCAAGCCAAGGAAAAAAGATAAATGCTTTCAGTTTGCTTTCATAACTTCTTGCATTGTCTCACTAGCATTCTCCAATTTAAAGGGAGGGAAACTTTCACACTTTATGAGTAACAACATCATCATCATTCATCTTGGTACTACTACTTTAAAAAAAACGATGAACAGCAACTCAGTGCAATAACAAAATAAAAGTTCTGAACCCTCGCATTTCCACATTTATTTTTTTTAAGATTTAAAATAAATACTGAAAAAATCATTTTACTCACTTGCAGTGGGAGGCAAGGTGGTGCAGAGTGGCCTAAGACAAGACAAGGGAGACTGGGCAGAGCTGTGCATCAGAAGCACTACTCCACTGGCAGACCCCACACAGTACTGGTGGAGAGAAGATGGTTTATGCTAGGAGGACAAAAGGAAAGATCCCTCCCTGCTTCACCCCACAAGGCTAAAAAGAGTACTTTGATTTTGATGATCAAAATTGCTCTTTCAGAGCTCCTTTTTCACAGTGGGGAAAATTATTATTATTATTGCTGTTGTTGTTGTTGTTGACACAGTCAGAGAGGTGTTATAGACTGGTTTGTTTTATCCAGACATCGAGTCCTTCCCAAGGACCTGGGGTGCCTGAATTTTATTGTCAATGTTGTTGCTGTTATTATAGATATCGTTGCAGAATATAGGCTGTTCCCAGTAAAGTTGCTTTTTGTAATTGGCTGATGGTGATTTCTGTGGCCCCTATGGTGTTGAGGTGCTCTTCAAGTTGTTTTGGAATTGCACCTAGGGCGCCAATTACCACTGGGTTTATTTTAGACTTCTTCTGCCACAGCCTTTCAATTTCAATTTGTAGATCTTTCTATTTGGTGATTTCTTCTATTTCTTTTTCTTCTATTCTGCTACCCCCTGGTATTGCTATGTCGATTATTTTAACTTGTTTTTCTTTCTTCTCAACTACAGTTATATCTGGTGTATTGTGTGGCAGATGTCTGTCTGTTTGTAGTTGGAAGCCCCATAATATTTTTGCATCTTCATTTTCTACAACTTTTTCAATTTTATGGTCCTACCCATTTTTGGCTACAGGTAGCTTGTATTTTTTGCAGATGTTCCAGTGTATCATCCCTGCTATCTTGTCATGCCTTTGTTTGTAGTCAGTCTGTGCAAACTTTTTACAGCAGCTGATTAGGTGGTCCACTGTTTCATCTGCTTCTTTACAAAGGCGGCACTTGCTGTTTGTTGTGGATTTTTCTACTTTTGCTCTTATTGCATTTGTTCTTAGTGCCTATTCTTGTGCAGCCAGTATTAAACCCTCTGTTTCTTTCTTCAAGTTGCCATTCTTAAGCCATTGCCGGGTCTTGGTGATGTCTGATTTTCCACTTATATTGTGCAAATATTGACCATGCAGGGGCTTATTTCTCCATTTTTCTGATCGGTTCTTGACTTGTTCTTTCTTGTAGGCCTGCTTTGTTTCATTGGTGTTGAATAGTTTCTCATTACTGACCATTTTAAGTGCATCTTCTTTACTGTCCTGTATATATTCTGCAAGGCCTCTTTTCTCCTCCTCTGCTGTTTGATGGACTTGCAGAATTCCTCTTCCACCTGAGCTGCGTGGGAGGTAGAGCCTATCTACATCACTGCGGGGGTACAGAGCATGATCGATGGCCATTATTTTCCTGGTCTTACGATCTAGCTTCTCTTGCTCTGCCTGGGTCTAGTCTATTATTCCTGCAGTGTATCTGATAACAGGTATAGCCCAGGTGTTTATGGAGTTTGGACTAGACAAGTTTATGGAGTAGCGATATAGCAATGGAGTTTGGACTAGACAAGTGTGCTGCATTAATAATGAAAAGAGGAAAAATAAGAAAAACAGAAGGAATAGAACTGCCCAATGGAAGCAAGATCAAGAACCTGGAAGAGGAAAAACATTACAAATACTTGGGCATTCTCCAGGCTGATAACATCGCACACACTGAAGTTAAAAGAAAAATTGGAAGTGAATACATCAGGAGAGTTAGAAAAATCCTAAAGTCCAAACTCAATGGCGGGTATGGTGTTCCCGCCATTGAGTTTGGACTTTAGGATTTTTCTAACTCTCCTGATGTATTCACTTCCAATTTTTCTTTTAACTTCAGTGTGTGTGATGTTATCAGCCTGGAGAATGCCCAAGTATTTGTAATGTTTTTCCTCTTCCAGGTTCTTGATCTTGCTTCCATTGGGCAGTTCTATTCCTTCTGTTTTTCTTATTTTTCCTCTTTTCATTATTAATGCAGCACACTTGTCTAGTCCAAACTCCATTGCTATATCGCTACTGAATATACGGACAGTGTTTAGCAGTGATTCGATTTCTGACTGGGACTTTCCATACAACTTTAGATCGTCCATGAACAGTAGATGGTTGAATTTACTTGATGTTTTAGATGTTTGGTATCCGAGGCTTGTTCTATTTAGTATTTGTGAAAGTGGAGTCATGGCGATTACAAACAACAGAGGGGATAGTGAGTCCCCTTGGAAAACACCTCTTCTAATGCTAGCCTGCCCAAGTGTCTCGACATTGATTGTTAACGGTGTACTCCACATGTTCATTTTTTTTTATAAATGTCTGAATGTTTTTGCTGACACTAGTTGTTTCTAAACATTTTAGTATCCATGTGTGAGGCAATGAGTCAAAGGCTTTCTTGTAGTCAATCCATGCAACACTTAGATTTGTTTTTCTTCTTTTGCAATTTCCTAAAATCAGTTTGTCAATCAACAGCTGGTCTTTTGTGCCTCTGGTGTTCAGACAATTTCCTTTCTGTTCAACTGGAAACTGCTTATTAGTTAATAAGTGTTGCATTACTTCATCTGCTATTATTCCAGTTAATAATTTGAACATGGTTGACAAGCAGGTTATTGGTCTATAATTACTTTGAATTGCACCTTTTGCTGGGTCTTTCATTATGAGATGAGTTTTCCCAGTTGTTAGCCATTGTCCAATATCATCTCCTTGCAAAATGTGATTGAATTGTTTTGATAGTAGTTTATGGAGGCTTGTTAGGTGTTTAAGCCAAAAACCATGCAGTTCATCATCACCTGGTGCAGTCCAATTTTTAATTTTCTTTGCTCTTTCACTTATTAATTCTGGTGTTATTATTAGATCTTGCATTTGTTGGTTACAATTTTTGACCTCTTTCACCCAGCCTGCTTTTTTATTATAATCTATTGGATTGTCCCATAGTTTCCCCCAGAATTGCACTGTTTCTTCTTTATTTGGTGTTTCTGTGTTTCTTGCAGTTTCTCCTTCTATGCTTTGGTAGAAACGTCTCTGATTTGACTGGAATTGGAGATTCTGCCTGTGTTGTGTAATTCTGGCTTCGTATCTGCTAATCTTCTCTGACACTGATGTTATTTGCAGCTTTATTATTTCTAGGATTTCTCTAATTTTCCTTGAATCTAGGTGGTATTTTTGGATCAGATAATGTTGGGTGTTTTCTTTCTACAGCTTCTTGTCTTTCATATCTTTCAATTTACTAGCATCTGATCTGAGCCTGGAGATTTTATTTTCTAATCTAATCTTCCATTTTGGTGATGTACCTCTTTCTTTTTTGACAGGTCTACTGACCTTATATCTGAGCTCTTGTGTTGTTATTGTTGCTGCACTGTACATTAGTTGGTTTGTTTCTTGAAAATTATTGGTTGTTATTTCTGCAAGTGCAGCATTGACATCTTTTAATGCCTGAGCAAGTTGTTTTTTGGCAACTGTTTTTAGGGCTGGACGAACCCTGGTGGTTGTTTGGTTCATGTCGTCAGTTATTTTTTGCTTTAGTTTTTGTTGCTATTCTGTTAAACAGCATTCGGGTTTTTGAGGTGAAGGCAAAGAAGAGGTTGCCTGGTTTTGATTTTTGAACAGGTCAGCAACAGTGGCATCCTCTATTTCCAACACCTCCTCCACCTGCACCTGAGCAACTTCTTCAGTTGGTGGTAATTCTTCTTCCATATCTTGAGCCTGTGTTGCTCTTTGCAGTTCTTCCAGCTCAACTCCTGTGAATACTTTCTTATTATGAATCTTCTCTGGTCTGCTAGCCTTTGTTCTGTTATTTCTGTGTCTGGATGCTTCTCTTTCCAAATTTGGTAATTCTTTTTAAATAACCTCTTCTAGTTGGACTAGACTTGTAATAGCAGATCATTCTTTCCTTGTTGGCATTTTTCGTATATTTTTTCTGATTAAGAGATGTTTATTCCAGTAACCCTGCAGTCTCCAGCCCTGGCTGCTCAACTGAAGATCCTGAGTCCTGTAGCCCACTTGCCACCAAATGCCCAAGGACTCCAGCACTTGGCGCAGTCCTTGTTGACCCAGGCGACGACCAATTCGGTATAGATTTATTAAGGTTACATCTCACCATATTGTAAATGGGAGAGGCACTCTTTGTCTGGCTCCTCTGGTGAGACCTGTCCAGTACGGTTGGACCTCTGGCATAGCTCTCATCTTCCTCAGAGCACGCAAGCCTCACAACCATGCCAAGGTAGTGCCTCACTGGGGGCAAAATATTATTTATTAATTTATTTATTTATTATTTAACATATTTTAATAGTGCCCCAAACCTTCGTCTCTGGGTGGTTTACAACAAAATAAAATATGTGTGTTCTCATTTCAGACAGCTAGCAGAGTAGAATGAGAAACTGAACTAGAGCTCAAGGAACTCTGTTTAATTTCTCACTTCACCACACAAATTATTATTATTATTTATTCGATTTCTATACCGCCCTTCCAAAAATGGCTCAGGGCAGTTTACACAGAGAAATAATAAATAAATAAGATGGATCCCTGTCCCCAAAGGGCTCACAATCTGAAAATAAACACAAGATAGGCACCAGCAACAGTCACTGGAGGTACTGTGCTGGAGGTGGATAGGGCCAGTTACTCTACCCTGCTAAATAAAGATAATCACCATGTTAAAAGGTGCCTCTTTGCCCAGTTAGCAGGGGTTATAGGGTAAATAGCGTAAAAGGATCTGAAACTAAGAATCCAATAACAGAGGCGTATCTAGGGAAAATAGCGCCTAGGGCGAGCACTGAAATTGCGCTCCCTGTCCAAACATCCAGCACTCATCTTGCAGATAACTTTACCATAATATCAGCTCAAAAGTACAACTCAAGCTCATTCATCTTTTAATATTTCAAAAACTATTTAGCAGTGGACGTAATCAGACCAAAAAATGCTGGGAAACTACAAATTTCAGTATGCTGGGGCTCATGAAATACCCATATACTATGTGGGGGTGTTTTTAGAAAACTAAACAGAAGTGCCTGTCTAATTCTCTACTGTGCATTATAGGATCACTATTACATATGTTTTAAAAATAAATGGAGAATTTGGCTTTTCCCAGATACTCTGAAAATAATTAATGGATATGCAGAGTAAACTGTGTCACTGCTTGGAGTATATTCTAGTATTTCAGAAAGACAGTTAAAATGAGAGAAAGAGAGCAAGAAACTCCCAGTGGCCTTAATAGTAAGGATTTCACTTATTATTTCACTGATTCAGAGACAAACTCACCATTAGTAGCCATATTATTAAGACATCACATTTAACTCAGTTATCACAAGAAGCAGAGTAAGAGCAAATGAATACAATCCTAGCTCATAAGCTTCAGCTCAGTATTCACAAGCCCTGATTCTCTGTACATGGTGCCAAATTGAATATGTGTACAGTGGCTTATATTATATAAAATTTAATAAAAATTACCTGTAGCCCTTTCAGGTGGCTTCCTAAAGGCTGTGGGGGGTGTCTGCAAAGATCCCCCCTCCCCCCGCTGGCCTCTTAATTCACCGCCGCAGCCCATCCTGGGCTGATTTTTGGGCCTGTTTGGTCTGCAGAGATCGGCGTGGTGGCTATTTTGGAGACTGCCTCACATGCTCAAATGGCCAGGCCTGGGCCTCGCAGGGACCATTTGAGCATGTGTGGTGGCCATTCTTTTTAATTTTTTTTTTAATGGCCACCGAAAACAAAATGGCCAATGCACATGCTCAAATGGCCTCTGAGATGCCTGGCATGTCCTAGGGCTTCACAGCGGCCATTTGAGCATGTATGGTGGCCTTTTTTTTTTTGGTGGCCATTAAAAAAAAATTTTTATTTTCAAAAACGGCGCCCCCCCTTTAAGTGGTGCCCAGGGCATGTGCCCTGTCTGCCCTACCCTAGATACGCCCCTGTCCAATACACAACCTGACAGATCCAATAATACAATTATAAAAAAGAATGAATATGTAAATGTAAGCTATATTGGAAATTATGCAGCCATATATACATGGTAATATTGATGGATCATGCAAGGTGAAAATGATAATAAAACATGGAATATACTAAACAATAAATAAAAAAGGAGAACTATGTAGTCTGTAATTGATGTTAGGACTGCAGCACCCCGGTGATAAAGCTGTTTTGAACTACTTTTTCAAGTGTTCATATGAGTTCAAATTGATTATCTCCCATAAATGTCAATCAGATCTTCATTAGAACTTCAAAGCCATGTTGAAGGCAACATTTGATGTGAAATAAATCTTATTCATAGGGGACCTCAAATCTTCTCCTGTGATGTGACATTTCCTATAAAATATGCATATATCCACCCATCATAATAATATACTAATCTTAAAAGAGACAAATTTCTCAATACTCTTTTTACTCAATACTACTCAAATATAATACTCCAATAATATTAAATGTCCCTGAATGGCTAATAGTGACTCTACAAAATGATAGTTTCAAAAAAGTCTAGATAAGATTGAGGTTCAAGATTTTTTAAAAAAGTATTGTACAGAGATTTATTATTTGAGAAGGTATTATGAACTATCTATGGCAGGGGGAAGAAACTTTTCTTAGATTCAGTCATTTTGTAATGGTATTTTATCTTACAGAATATTGATTGATTTGTTATTTATTCACAAAATACTGTTGTAACTATCATTTTGTAGACATGTGAATCATATGACTCAATATTAGCCATTCAGGGACATTTAATATTATTGGAGTATCATATGAGTATTGTTGAGTAAAAGGAGTATCAAGAAGTCTGTTTTAAAATTAGTAGATTATGATGGGTGGATATATGCATATTTTATAGGAAGTGTCGCATCATAGGAGAAGATTTGAGGTCCCCCATGAAGAAGATTTATTTCACATCTTCAAACAGATTCTTCAACATGGCTTTGAAGTTCTAATGAAGATCTGATTGACATTTATGGAAGATAATCTGAACTTATATGAATGTTTTAAAAAGTAGTTCAAAACAGCTTTATCACCGGGATGTTGTCATTCTAACATCTATTACGGACTACATACCGTGTTTCCCCGAAAATAAGACAGTGTCTTATATTAATTTTAGCCCCAAAAAATGCACTAGGGCAATTAGCGGTACATCAGAAATTACTGCTAGGTCTTACTTTCGGGGAAACAGGGTAGTTCTCCTTTTTTATTTATTGTTGTTTAGTGTATTCCAAGTTTTATCGTTTTCACCTCACATGATCCATCAATATTACCATGTTTACATGACTACATAATTTTCAGTACAGTTTATAATTACATATTCATTCTTTTTTTCTAATTGCACTATTGGAAATGCCGGGTTGTGTTTTTAATTTCTCACTTCAGCCATAAACTCCCTAGATAGCTTTTGGGAAAGCCCCACCCCACTTTCTCTCAACCTCATCCCCTCTCCACTCCAAATATTGGGAATTTCTAATATTGGCCTGCTTTATAGGGGTGTAGTACAGATAGTTGAGCTAATAGAAGTGGTGCATTTTGAACATAGTATTTGAATATGCGTATTTTTGCATTTGGGCTTTCTGATTTTCACAAAGGGTGGTTTTTGCTTTCTTAGAAATGGTTTGAGTAGGCTTGTTTATCAGTTATGGCAGGATTCTACGCCTAGCTATCCATGTTAGCTCAGGCTTTGGACCCCATAAGTGTCTGCAGTTTGTTCCCACTTGCATATGAAGGAGGAGCAGGATTCTAGAGAAGATGGAAGTACTTTAAATTAGTATTGGAAAGAGATGGTTTGCAAGAACTGGCCAGTAGATAGTGCTTCAAGAATCCTACATGCTCAATGCATTCTATGTGCTCACAGAGTCAAACCAAACTACAAAGGAGAACGAGAGTCCAAGCGTTCTACAAAAGTCTGGATTGTGTGTGAAACACTGTAAGAAACATGTCCTGAAGCCTTGGCCACATCTAATCTCGGCCATCATGTACAAAGACAACTGAATATATTTCCATCCTATAGGAGATTTTAAAGGCCAGAAGCACTATTGATTCAGCAAACTTCAGGTACTATTATTATAAAGGGAAATGTGATTATTTTAATTATAAATAATTTTTAAGTGACGTGTATGCTTATCTAGTTATTTTTAGGGAAATGAAAACTGTGCCATACGTAACACTAAGAAAGCAGCACATTGTAAACACTCACTATCTTTTTTATTAATCTACCTTAACTAGCCTGTCTGACACACGTGGTTCAAAGTTAACACAAAAACCAATTTCCCCATTTTAATTCATGCCATGTTTCAGTAAAACAGTGGTGCATATGCTGGTAATCTCCAGGCTCGACCACTGTAACAAACTGTATGAGGAGCTGCCTTTGTACATAGTCTGGAAACTACATTTGGTACAGAATGATAGGCAGACAGGTCTCTGGGACAACCCGAAGAAGACCATATAACACCGATTTTAAAAGAATTGCACTGGCTACTGACATGTTTCTGAGAGAAATATAAAGTGCTAGTTATTACCTATAAAGCCCTAACAGCTTGGTTCCAGGGTACTTAAGAGAGCACCTTCATCATGAACCCAGCTGCCTATTAAGATCATCTAGGGAGGTTTGGTTATGGTCACCACAGGCTCATTTGGTGGTGACACAGGACTAGGTGTTCTCTTTGGCTGCCATGGGGCTTTGGAATATGCTCCCTGTCAAAATAAGAGAATCCATCACTGATTGCTTTTAGAAAGATCCTCAAGGCACACTGTTTTCTCAGGCTTTTAACTGAAATTATTTTTAAACTGTTTGATTGTTTTTATTTATTTGATTTATAAGATTTATATACTGCCCTTCCAATTCTGGAGAGCAATGAGATGCCAAAGACTCCTGAGCCAAGGCTGCTGGGACCATAGGGGATTCTGGCTTGCTGCCCCTATCGTTTGGTACCGAGGATGGAAGCTCCGCTGGCAGCACCTGGGCAGGTAGCAACCTTTGTTGTAGAACAGCGGCTTTTGAAACTATCGATCATGCTATCCTTCTCGACCACCTGTGTGGGTTGGGTATCAGGGGCACTGTCATACAGTGGTTCCGTTCTTACCTTAGTGGGCGTGTCCAGTCGGTATGCATTGAGGACATGTGCTCTGACCCATGGCCACTCCTTTATGGAGTTCCCCAGGGTTCAGTTCTTGCCCCGTCCTCTTTAACATCTATATGGAGCCCTGGGTCAGGTCATTTCCCAGTTTGGGGTGAGATTTAATCAATATGCTGATGATACTCAGCTGTATATTGCCATCCCAGACCATTCTGGGGATGCTGTTTCTGTGCTTACTCAATGCCTGGAGGCTGTTAAGGTCTGGATGACTCAAATCAAGCTCAGACTGAATCCCACTAAGACTGAACTACTTTTACTCAGCCCTCGTACCAGCCAACAGTTGGATGTAAACCTTGTTTTAGATGGGGTGGCGCTGCCCCCAAAGGAGCTTGTCTGTGATTTGAGGGTCCTTTTGGACTCGTGCCTCCTGCTTGAGCAGCAGGTGGAGGCTGCAGCCAGAAGTGCTTTTGCTCAGCTTCATCTGGTTTGCCAATTACACCCTTACCTTGATCGGCAGGCATTAATGACAGTGACCCATGCCCTTGTTATCTCCCACTTAGATTATTGTAACACTCTCTATCTAGGGTTACCTTTGGAGATGATCGGGAAGCTGCAACGGGTCCAGAATGCAGCGGCTCACCTACTCATGGGTGCCAGAAAATATGACAGGGTAACATCTCTTCTGCAGTCGCTGCACTGACTGCCCCTTCGCTTTCGAGTTCAATTTAAGGTTCTGGTTCTGACCTCCAGAGCCTTGCGGGGCTTGGCACCTGTCTACCTACAGACCCACCTCTCCCAACCAGTTACATCCCATCCAGTTAGATAATCTCAGATGGCCCTTTTGTCGGTCCCTGATTTCCGAGAGGTTTAGGGCTCTAGGATACTCGAAAGGGCTTTTTCGGTTGCTGCCCCACTTCTTTGGAACTCTCTTCCCATTCAGATTCATCTAGCCCCTTCCTTACTGATCTTCAAATCTCTACTGAAAACTTTTCTTTTCCCCCAGGCTTTTACCCTGTAGTTTACTTTATTTGTTTTTTGTTAGTTACTTAAGTTTTTTAATTTAGAATGTAATTTTAATGTTGCCTTGTTTGCATGTTTTTGTGCACCACCCGGAATCTTCGGAGTGGGCAATATATTAAATGTTTCTAATAGATAGATAGATAGATAAACAGGAGCCATAAAGAGTGAGTCGCGCCACTCAGGTCGATCTCTAGGGGAGCATATGGGGAGCGAGAGCACCGCCTCTCTTCGGAGTAATCAGAGGAGCAGTCTTCCGAGTCCCAACGGAAGCTTCGATCCCTAGGAGGGAGATGCTCCTGGCACCATCGAGGGGGCGAACGACGCTGAGGTAGCCATGATGCATCTTCTGCAGGCTTGTCGGGTGAATAGGCTTCTTCCCCAGATGAAGCGTATCCAGGCTCATCCGTAGCCACCAACAGTTTTCTGCTCGAGTGGGTATGATCAGGTGCCACATCAAACGAATTCCCGGTGAGCTAGGTCAAACAGAAACAGAGGACTTCGGTATCAGAGGGACCAATGCTCCTGTTGGTCGATCCAGAGACACATGATACAGTCCTGAATCCAACTTAGGCTTCTTGGCCAACGGGCCCTCTGTTGTAGAAACTAATGCAGTCTTCTTTTTCTTCAGGATAGGGTTTCTTCGGGATAGGGAGGTGATGACCGGATGGCAAATCATGAGACAACTTCAGCTTCTTCTTTTTCTTCAGCCTCAATATCAAAGGATTTGGAGAAGGATCCGGCACCGCGAGCAGAAGATGCTGAGGCAAGCCCGCAGAATGTACCAAAGCGCTCAAAAACGTCAAGGGATTGATGATGGGAGACACCGAAACTGGTATCAAGGCTGGGTTTTCGACTTCCACGGGAGCGGATTCTGAATACTCCGACTGTGCCGAAGAAGCCACCTTAATGGAACGCTTCAAGTCAAATCCCACAGGGCTGTGCGCAGGCAAGAAGCCCTATTTTTGTGAGCCTGCTTTGTAAACCTCTGGCAATGAAGACCGGTCTCAACAATGTGAGATTCCCCCAGGCACAAAAGACACATGGTATGAGTACCAGGGTAAGGGATCTTAGATCCGCAATGAACACATTTCTTGAAGTTTGTCATGCCTGGAATAAACGCTGTACACTGGCCGGCCACCACGCTCCACCCCAGCCAGGATCAGCGCTCCAAAGAGAGGAAAAACCCATAAAAAACAAAATGTCACTACACAAAATAAGAAATTAATGAAGAAATACGAAGAAAGCAGGAAGAAAACAACAAGGGGATCGATACTAATCATACTCATTGCCAAGTTGCAGATTCCACGATGTTGACTGAAGGGTGGATGATGAAAGACTGAGAGGATGAGGAGTGGCACAGCCGCATATAGAGGCTGGGGGCGGGGTTCCCGCCCAAAGCAGGAGAATTGAGCTTGTTAGGTTCCAATGAGGTCTCTGTGCAGGCGTAGAGCCCATTGGTGTAAAAGACAGAGACCACATTGAAGAATCTTACACGCTATGTTTTTGAATGACTATATATCCACCCTTCCAGGAAATCTTGGTCCTCTTGGTTCATATTGCCCAGTCTTACCCATTATAATAACAGCTTCTTGAAATGTTACTTAGCCCAAGAATTTTACTGAGAGTGATGTTAGGAATGGGCCTCCTTGGACACAGAGGTGTTCTTACCCCTGGACCTTTGGGCCCTGGTCCGTGGCCTCCAAAGTCGGGGGGGGGGGCCCTCAGGCTGCCGACCCCACACCTGCCACCTGCTTAATTTTACCTTAATTTTAGCTACCAATGTGTGCACCCAGGGGATGGGTGGGGGGGGTGAGCCGAGCAGGCCTCCCCCAGCAGTGGGTAGAGCAGCCTCTGGGCCAGACAGGCAGGCCCAGTGTCCTCTCTGCCCACCACAAGGGGGAGGGAGGTCTGCTCAGCTCACCCCCACCCCACCACACACATTGGTGGCTAAATTTAAAGTACATTTTGGTGGTTCAGCAAGGCAGCAGCAGGTTAGGCACAGGGTTGTGGCAGGTGCCTCCCCAATGCAGGGGGGCCTTGTGGTGGTTGGGGGCCTTTAGGAAGGGGTGGTATGGGCACCAAAATTACCTAGGTGCACCACTGCTTGGATGTGCATGTTCCTTTCCCTCTCTCTACTAAGGAGGGAAATTAATTGTGTATACTTAGTCAAATGCAAGATCACCCAACACCCTGAAACAGATTTTTGCAGTGGATTCTCCTGGTGCCCTATTTACCTTTCCCTTGTGGGGAGCAGAAAAGGGCAGGTAATGTATGAGCCCAGTCCAAACTCAACCTAAATGAGATTGCAAGGGTCAAATAATGTCTTAATAGGATCTGAAACACAGATACAGCACAGTGGCAGAAAGTGTTTAAAAAGTGTAAAATGTAGAAATGAAGGAAGATATCATTTGTTTCCAAATAGTCAGAAATCCACATTATTAAAACAAGTCTATGCAGATTTGTCAGATCCATACATCCTCTTTTATTTACTACCTGAAAGTGGTGCCTCCAAGATAGCATCGCAAAAGTATTTTGTGTATACAGGAGACTGTATACTGTGGTTCCACAAGGTGTCTCATTGACACCCATTTTCAGTATCCATGGATATGAAGGAGTTAAAATCTACAGCTGTGATTCCTAGAGGGCCAAGTAATCATGGAGGTCACTTTGACCAGCGCTTTTGTTGCCGGGTAGCCTTTTTTTCTCCTTGACTTACAAAATCAGATTTACTTTTCCCCATGATTTTTCACTGTTTGTGGGAAAGAGCATTTTGGAACATTCCTGGGCACATGGGGAGGTTTCTGGCCATATACAGACCTCATGGAGTATGCCACAATAAGTTTTTGAGTAATTTTGCTGTTTTTGGACTTTCCCCCCATTTTCATTCTACTTTGGATCCTAACCCCCTTTCCCCAAAGCAATAATGAATCATTACTCATGGCAATAGTTGCTCATGGCAAAAGCAACCACTCTATGATGTATGCAGGCACATTTCAGAGGCACATTTCCAAGAAGTCACTAGGGGGACAAATGTGGAGCATATCATAAGTGGACAGCATCACATTTCTGCTTTGGGTGACCAAAAAGCAAAGGGCAATCCTGGTTCCAGAAGGTTTGAACCACTGCAATATATAAGTTAGGGCACAGAACCATGAACTTGATTTGAATGGTGGGTGTGCTGTGAAAGTACTCTCCACACATTTTATTAGAACATACTATCTTCTCACCTGGAAATCAGGAGTGACTTACAGGAAACTGAATTTGGGTGTTTGTAGAATTGCAGCTGTGTGCAATTCTGAATGTGTACAACCAGTGATGGCAAAAAACCACCTCTTCCTCCACAGAGCATTTTTAAAAAGTATTTTAAAATTGATAGTCCTTTTATTTGTGAATATAAGTGGATGGATGGATGGATGTTTAATTTAATAAACATACATGCAGTGCTTTAAAAACGAAAGACAGTCTGCCTGAAGCACAGAAAGAAGGGCAAGTAAATTAAATAAATCTGTATTCAATTTGCTGATTAGCAGGTCTATTTGTTTCCTGAACATGAGAAACCTGGACTCACTGTGCTGGGAAAACAATGCACTGTAACACTTATGCACGGTATGGAGAAAGCAAATACAGATAATTTTTTCTCCCTCTCCATAACCCAGGGTCATTCAATGAAACTAATCTGCAGAAGATTCGGGACAAACAGGTAGTAAGTCTTCATGATGCTCATAATGAGAGGTGGTGGCGTGTAGTAGCTAAAACATACAACTATTAACCGGGAATTCTTGGTTCATATCTCACCTCCAGAAATCACAAGGTGTCCTTAGGCAAGCCATTCCCTCTCAACTCTGCTGCTGCAACATGTCAAGGTTTCTACTTTACATGGTTGTTCTAAGGATTACACCAAGATAATACTGTGAAATACTTTGAACATGTGAAAACACTATATAAATGCTAAGTATAATTAAAAGTAATTTAGGGAATTTAGTGCCACAAGATGTGACAACCACCATTAATCTAATAGATTTTTAAAGGGTTTAAAAAAAAAAATTTCACAGTGGGCAAATCTATCAATGGATACTAATTCTGAAGGTTACGTTTTCCCTCCAGCTTCAAATGCAATATATCCCTGAATACCAGGGATACACTGGGAAACAACAGTGGGAGAGGGCAATTTGCTGATATGTCCCATCTCTGGGCTTCTCAGAAGCATCTAGATGGCCACTGCGGGAAACAAGTTGCTGGACATGACTGATCTGATCCAAAAGAGCCCTTCTTATATTACTGGATTTTCAATGACTGTAGACACCCCTAGTTAATTATTATCTTAAGTTTATACATTTAGAAAATGATTACTACATTAGAAATACAAAATAATTTCTACAATAGAAAACAATTACTATATTTATATTATGGCTTTCTGCAGGACAGCATAGTTTGGATGCTCAGGTGGTCTCCCATTCAGGCACTAATCAGATCCAGACCTACTTAGCTTCCATAAGGAGATTGTATTGTGTGGCTTCAGACAATACCATGATTTCTCTCCCCATAGAGCAACAACATATGCTAAATTAAAATCTGTTCAATTATGGCATTGATATGTACTGAACATTAAGCCACCACCTAACTATTTGGCTATGGTTTAATTGCTAAACAGAAATTTGTTTTATAACAGACAGGAAAAAACTCCTCCATGGAATCTAATTGAGAAATAATCCTTTCAACAACAATAAAAAGTGTAGCAACATCCAAAACTGCAATAAATTCTCTATTCAGCAAGGCACCTCCAAGGCACATGCATGCTTCTGATGACATCATCAGTAGCATGTCAAGGTATAGATACCATTAAGATCTTTTTGCTCCCATTTTAGATTCTTTGGCCTTTGTGGAGATTTTAAAATGGAGCCAATAAAACTAATTCTCAAATATCCAATGCACAGAACCAGACCTATTCACCCATCACTATATTTCAATCTCCAAGAAGCAAAAGTGTGCATGCAGAACCTAGAACTGTGTTAAAGACTGCTATTTTCAAAAGGAACATACACATCAAATTCTAGTCTGAGATTATTTTCATTTCCAAGAGTCAATTAAAAAACCCAACCACAGTAACCTTTTCACCATTTAAAAAAGTTAAATAGTTTATACAAGATAACTGTTGCATCTTCACATTTGGCCTTCTTTAATACTAGTGTATTTTCTTTTACATTTTATAGAAGAGGCATCTCAACTTAAAAAAACAACAATTCTGGAACAGAGTTTATAAAAAAAATAATTTCCAGAATATGGAGATAATTTCTATGTAGCACAACTAATTACACTTCCTTTGTTATTCTCTTGCATATCAGATTTATTTATTTATTTATTTATTTTAAAGATATTTTCTGGTCCAAAAAGTAACTTGATTAGAAAAGCAGGTAATTATAATTTTCTGAGATTTTCAAAAGTTATGATAATTCAACAAACAGGAAGTCTCAGTAGCAACACCCTAATATTCATCAAGTTTGGCAAAAAGATGCAATGTGTTATCTCAGTGATTTCCAAGCTGTGAGGAATGAGAGAACCACCAGTGTACTGCCAGAAATATTAAAAATTAAACAACTCTTATGAGTCCCAAATGCCCACACCAAAAGGGCTTCAAAAGGCATATTTGTTCGAGCTTCAAGCTTGATGAAAAGGACATACAGAAAGATAGGAAAACAGACAAGCAACTTCCAGGACTGATCCAGATGTATGCCAGTGTCTGAGGGTGCAATATATTCACTGGAGGGACGGAGGAACGCGAGGAGGACTGGAGCCAGGTCAGGCCCTTCCCCCCACCAAATAATGTACAGGGCCAGGACATTCCCCACTGCTCACTAGGTGAGTGCTCTCCCTTGTCCCCCTCTCCCTCAGTCTCCTACCAGGCAGCTGTTGAAAGTGGGAGAGAGAAATGGAAGGAAAGTGGATTAATTCTTCATTCCTTCAACTACATCCCCCCCTTTTTTCCTGGGTATTTTTTTGGGGGGGGGGGCACTCTGAATAAGAGAGAGAAACTGCGACCCAAATGCCTGTAACTGAGTAGCTTTGGAAAAACAGCTCCTTCTCCTCATCCCTCTTCTGCCCATTTACTTAAAACCTTGGACAAGAAACTAGAAGGAATGCTTATCAAATTTGCAGATGAGTTGAAGCTGAGGGGAGTAGCGATAACTAACATTGCAGAACACAGAATCAAGATTCTAAGTGAATTAGACAGGCTCCAATATTGGGCCAAAACCAACAAGAAGAAATTCAACAGAGACAGATGAAAAAGGTTCAGTGAGAAAAATCAAATACTCAACTATAGGACGAGGGAGACCTGGTTTGTCTGAAGCAGTATATGTGAAAAGGATGTGGGTGTCCTAGTGAGCCACAAGCTGAACGTAAACAAACAGTATGATATCCCTGCTTAAAAAAAAAAAGCAAATGCCATCTTAAGCTGCATTAACAGAAGCATAGCATCCAGATCATGAGAAGGAACCGCTCCACTCTCTTCTGCACTGATATGGAATGCTGGCATCCAGAGCAATGGAGCGCTTGCTGAATGAGTAAATCTGCAGTAGTGCAATAAGTTAATTTAGGTGCACTAAAAGTGAGATTTGCACAGGAGCAATATCGCACAAATGTTCCAACTAACACAAACGAGGCATGCTGCACTTGCTCAATTGCAAGCATGTTTCTGGTAGTTCAACACTAATCTCAAGTGCAGGCTCCAGACTTAGTACAACAACCTAGAACAACATTGTTGTACTCCAGCAAGCACGCCATTGCTCTGGATGTCAGCTACTGTGTCAGGTTCTAGGCACCACATTTTAAGGACCACATTGATAAAATGGGAAGGGTCCAGAGGGGGTCAATAATGAAGGTGAGGAGCCTGTAAACCAATTTTTATGAGGCTCAGCTAAAATTGCTCGTTCTATTTATCCTTGAGAAGAAATGACTGTTGGGGAGGGGGATAGGACAGGATAAGATTAAATCTCTGAAGGCCTGTCACAAAAAGAAGAAATTGGTTTGTATTCTGTTGTTCCTGAGGGCACACCTGGAACCAGTCAGGGATCTATTTGAAATGTGATTCAGCATCCAAATTGCAGCACAATCCCTTTAATACAAAGGCCTTATATTGCCCCTTTAACACAGAGCAGATCCATATCTGATCCTTCTCCACTCGCCACCACTTCTGTAATTCTGGTGCTCACCCCAGCTATGGTAGCATACTGGGAAGGTGTCTCCCAACTGCCCAGCACTCAACCATGCTCACCATGCAAATGGCCACCACACGTGTGTGCTGGTGTCACACAGGGGCAGCTGGGAGATGCCCTGCTGGAGTGCAATCATAGCTAAGAGGAGCACCGCGATTACAGAAGTGGCAGCGAATGAAGGAGGAGCAGGTATGAACCTGCTCTCCTCCGTGTAAAAGGGGCTGTGTAAGCCCTCAGTTTTAAATGGATTGTGCTGCAATTCGGGCACCGAATTGCATTTTAAGCACATCCCTAGAACCAAATCTTAGAAGATGCTGATTTAGAACAAACATTAGGGAGAGTTTTTAATTGTGAAAGCTGTTTGACACTGGAACAGTCCACCTCATGCAGTGAGAAAGACTGTTACACTGTCAAACAGCTCTCACAACGGTGGGCTCTTTTCTCCAGAGGTCTTCAAACAAAGGCTGGAGAGTCATTTCTAGACTCCCAGAATGTTGGGGGCAATATGCTAAATCATTGTAAACCGCTTAGAGAGCTCCGGCTATAGAGCGGTATATAAATGTAAGTGCTATTGCTAAGTGCTAGTGCTATTTGTTGGGGCTACTGTAGCAGTTTCCTGCACCGAGCAAGGGGTTGACTAGAAGACCTCTACAGTCCCTTCCAACTCTAAAATTCCATTACTCTATGATTTTAGGAACACTTTCTTTTAAGATGTACTCATCATCAAAAGGGCCTAAAACATGTGCTTGTAAAATTCACACTGGAAAATGATGAGTCTGCATCTGGATGGCAATGCATCATCCCCCATGCAAATGATGAATCATCTTGTTAATGCCAGCACAATTCCTCTGACAAAGTGTGGTGGTGATGGGGATTCCAAGAGAAAAGGCATTGGCAAGGGAAGCCCAGTCATATATTATATGTGTGGTAAAGACAAAATATAGCACTTGGTAGGGTTGCAATGAAGGCCTTGGAAAGGATATTTAGATGTCGTGACATGTCTATACCTACAGAGATTAGAACTGTTCAGACAATAGTTTTCTGCATGACACTCTATGGATGTGAAAGCTGGACTTTGAAGAAGCAAGATAGAAAAAGAATTGACACTTTTGAACGTTGGTGCTGGAGAAGACGTTTGAGGATACCCTAGGACAGCCAGGAAAACAAACAAATGGATCCAAGAACAAATCAATCCAGAATTTTCACTCGACGCACAAATGACCAGGCTCAAACTATCATACTTGGGACACATTATGCGAAAACCCAACTCCCTTGAGAAGTCTATAATGCCGGGGAAAGTTGAAGGAAAGAGGACAAGCAACAGCAAGGTGGGTGGACTCAATTAAGACAAGAATGAATGCACCACTGAGAGACCTTAAAGGCCAAGTTGAATACAGATCATCCTGGAGAGAATCTATCTATGTGGTCGCTAAGAGTCTTGATGGCACTTAATCAAAGACAAATGGGTGCCTACTGTGCAGATGACCATTATCCAACATAACACAGGAAGCTGGACTAAGGAATACATGTTATTTCAAAAATCCAAATAATTTAAAGTAAGTGTTAGTAATCAAGCAGATGCACCATGATTTTGAATTATATTCCTAACTCCATTCTGTCATCAGTTAGAATCAGCTAAAATTCTGCCATGTTTTCCAAGCTACATAAGGTTTAAAATGTCTCGGTGCAGTGCAAGATGGTATTAAAATAGATTTCTGTCAAAGGTAGTGAGTACAACTGCCTTGGAACACATCTCCTAACACAATCTGTGGTTTTACGATCATAGTTTTTTTCTCCTTTTTGGAACGTTCTTTGCTTGGTTGCTGTGGAAAATGCAACATAAACAAGCACTGAGCATAAAGTACATATGAGTGTACAGAAAAAAGGCTAATTGTTTAAAGTAAGAGGACTGCCATAGAAAGAACAAAAATGGAAAGAAAACACAGTTTAGATGGGTGATTTTTTTAATATTTTTTTTTACAAATGATGAGGTTGGATTTAGATATCTGTCACAATGCAAATTTTTACAAATATGTTTTTTACATTCCTAGAAGCTTGCTTTTTAAAAAGTTAAATGTAAAGAGAAGCATCAACATCAGTGGTCCCTCTAATTTTTTTCATTTCTGTGCAGAATGAGTTTTGTTCTGGGCAGCAGTATCAGGGCACTGTGTGTGCACGTGCATTCAGAATGAGGCCTTCCTGATTCAACCTGAGCGGGATCTAAAATGAGTTGAGGGAACATCCAAAAATTTGTGAGTGCGCGCACATACACACACCTTAAAAGGAACAGTGATCAACATTAAAACAAAACCTATCATTTTTATTATGATTTTTTTTTTAAAGCAAAACTAGTTCATATGTATCACATCCAGTACTCAAACTAGAATGTTAGTACAGGCATAGTAAACATAGAGCACAAGAAACTGGGAGGAACAATAATCTTTGGAGAGTTTATCTGGACAAATATAATAGAACTTCAGTCAAAACACTGGATCCACCATAGCTACTTCTGCATGCAAATCTAATTTTAAAAGGCTATCCAATTTTCCACTAAGGTTAGTAGTTAGCCCAGAGCAGTCTTTCTGTTCAAGAATACCATGCATTTTCAAGTTTATTCTCTAGGCTTTAGAGCTTCAAAATATTCAGCTTGCTCAGTTAAGCTAATTAACAGTTCATCTATTATTTTTATTTATTTATTTATTTATTTATTTATTTATTTATTTATTTATTTGATTTGATTTGATTTGATTTGATTTGTATACTGCCCTTCCAAAATGGCTCAGGGCGGTTTACAATTAAAAACAAACCACTAAACCAATAAAGAGTTAGAACAAAAATTAAAAACAATATAACAGTAAACAATTTAAAAACATTTTAAAACAAGAATTAAACAATTGCAGTAATTAAAACCCCCGAAACCGAGTTAAAATATTAAAACGGATTTCAAAACCCTGGAAAGCCAGGCCAAACAAATATGTTTTTAGGGCTCTCCTGAAGGCTAACAGAGAATTCAAATTATGGATTTCTGCAGAGAGTGCATTCCACAGCCCTGGAGCAGCTACAGAGAAAGCCTGCCTCTGAATCACCACCAGACGAGCTGGTGGTAACTGGAGACAAACCTCCTCAGATGACCTTAATGTGTGGTGGGGATCATGCAGAAGAATCTACAATTATAAGATATTCTTGTAGGAACTAATCTGCCTGCTTTCTTTTAATTATAATCTTAATGGGTAATTACCAACTTCCACCTCAAACATTTATACATCCATCATCTTGAACTGGGGTGGATGACATCATCACAAACTAGGCCATTGAAGTGTCCCTACAACTGTATCAAATTTGATTGAAATCAGTTAGGTGGTCCCCAAGTTAGCTCACTTGCACCTCAAACATTCATGTATCTGCCATCTTGAACAGGGGTAGATGACATCACAAACTATGCTGTTGAAGTGTCCCTATGGGTCATTCACTACAACTGTACCAACTTTGGTTCAGATCGGTTAGGTGGTTCACAAGTTAGCCCATGGTCACACGTCCACCATCTTGAATCAGGGTGGATGACATAACAGAACTGCAACATTGAAGTGTTCCTACAACTATAACAAATTTGGTTCATATCAGGTAGGCAGTCCACAAGTTAGCCCACTTGCTCTTCAAACATTCATGCGTCCACCATCTTGAATTGAGGTGGGTGATATCATGAACTATGCCATTGAGGTGTCCCTACAATTTGGTTCAAATTGGTCCAGGTATTGTGAAGTTGATAGGGACACATACACACACACACAGAGCGCGCGTGCGCGAGAGAGAGCTGGGTGATCTCATAAGCTTACTTTCCTTAAGGAAAGTAGGCAAAAAAATCTACTTCTTTTAAAAATAAAAATGTGTTCTCTTCTACTAATAAGTGAATGTTGGGTAACTTTGTGTAAAACAGGGGAAAAATTAAAAAGACATAAACCTAAAAAGAGAGAAAGTTAGCTGAACTTGAACATTTCTGACTAGACCACAATATTTGCATCTATATGCTGCAGCTGACAGTTGCCTTGAAAGAAGAGAAAATACTGGGTAGTATACATAAAAATAGCAATATTTGTTTCAGGAATGTAATCACCACCAGTGTGCCAACTGTATATCATCAGTATAGCATAAACTTTCTTTTTCACCTCAAGTGTCCACGTGAGACCCCTTTCATTTGAGGACTGGAACCCGTCACCTTTTTTTAAACTCCCCAAACCACACTGGGCTAGTATTGCATATGCATGCTTCCCTCAAACCATCATAAATGACTTCCAGTAACAGAGAGAGTAATATGCAGACACTAGCTCTGGGTCTAAGGGGGAGCAGTTTATCTTGGATGAGAAAAGGCAAGTGGCAGCTGTACCAACGTCCTCTCACTGATAGTGAACTTACAATGAAGGAATTTGGAGCGGAGGAAAGCTATTTTCACTTCTCACACCATATCTGCCACCAACAGTAAATACCTTTGTTGAAAAGCAGTATGTACATTTTCACAGAAGTAGCAGCAGAGACGAAGGCAGGGGAAAGGAGGACTAATGGAGAAAGACTGTGTGTGCAAGAAGACACATGTGCATGTTAATATATAGAAGGGAATATTGAGTGTGTATGTGTGTGTGTTGGGAGGGGGAGATTCTCCTCTTGGTTCCCTACCTCATCTTAGATTAAAATCTCTCACTGGTCTCCATTTGTTATGTAAAAATATATTGTATGCTGAATCTAAGGAAGACTCCACTATCCCATTATTCACGGTTACTTTATGTATGGGCTATAGGTGTATCCTTTATTCTAGAGAACAGTGCAGCCCATGCAAATTATCTTAAATGTGCATAGTTCTTCTTCAAAGAACAGCTCAATCCAAAATGTCTGCTCTTTCATCACGCAACAGTATTGCAAATTAAGGTGAAAGGCACATTTCTCTATGACAACAGAATTAAGGGGTACTGGTCACTGATATTCCTTAATGTGTGGAATAGGTACACACAAAGGTACAAACAATAACTCCCGTTTCACAAAAATCATGCTGATGCCTTTTATTTCTTTAAATAGTTACTCAATAATACTTTATATAGGAAGCAGACCCAGATTTCTGGAGTCCAGGTGAGAGCCAGTTATCAACTAAGATGAGAACTTCAAAAAAAGACCACATTAAGTCAACATCTGAAGATGTGTAAAGATTCTGGGCAGGCAGTGAGGTGCATTGTTCATAAGGATGAAGCTTTATTGAAATAGTTGACACTCTCAGGAGAAGGAATAGAGCTGTAGGCATGTGCAGATCGATTGAACTTGAATCTGTGATTTGAGTAATTCAAATTCAAATTGAATGACCCCTCAAAAGAGCAATTAGATTTGAATTTGATTCAAGGACCCTGTGGAACCTTTTTAAAACCACTTGGGTTCCCAATTGGTTAAAAAGGGCACCAAAATAGGCTCGAATAGATTATAATTTGATTTGAATTTGAAACTAACTTTCAATTTTGAATTAAAAAAATACAATTTGTGCACATCCCTACAGAGCAGTATATAAATAAGTGTTCCAAACAGATCATATTTATACCTAGCAGAAAGTCATTGCTCAATTGATACACAACTTCACTCTACACACAGGTCAGCAAGAGGCATGGTCTCGGGAGCATATTTTCTCAATAAATGAGTGAGTGAAGCTGATTTGAAGAACAAAGAGGGAAACACACATCCAAGAATGTTATGCATAGTTGCAGGTGCAGCTTTTGATTAATTGAGGTTCTGGCACAATCATGAGACGGAATCAGCTGAAAAAATTCTCTTTCTAAACCATACTAAGAGCTGATAGGACAATATTGTATTGGGCCTCAGTAATTTACTGAGGCCCAGTTTGCTGGAGCCCTTGGTCTCCAGTTATAGCAGGTTTTCAGAGGGAAGAGCTGTAGTATGCAAGGACAAGATGGTGGAGTTGAATTGGGAGTGTTAATGGTTTAATGAGATAGACATTATTTATAGAGAGGCAAGTGCAGTCTGCCTTCAGTGCTCTTGCTGCTGGCAGTTCATCAGTTCAGCAACATGTGGAGGCTCTGAGTTTGGGAACCACTGGGTCAATCCATTCCTTGGTCCAAGCCAGCTTTTGAATGGTGCTTTTGTTACTTTTATTCCAGTTCTGGAGTAGAGGCAGGGCTAACAAACAGCCAGCAGCAAGAGCACTGAAGGCAGCTTCTGGGGCTGATGGAAGTTGTAGTTCAGCAACATCTTGAGGCTCCCAGTTTGGGAACCACTGGATTAACCACACACACCACAAATGGCATCCCTGGTTTTTTAGTTTTGACATCCTTAAAACTACATTAATCCTGTTCAAACTGTACATGGCCAAGCAATTCTCCTACATTTAATGCATTTCTGTGAAGATTAAAAAGTCATTATTTGGCCAATACCCCATGCAGATTGGCTAGAGTGAGCATTCACAACTGTCACAACCTGGCAAAACTAGGCATATGAAGCTCTTGGTATTGTGGGATATCATGCATGCTGTCACAAAGATTTGGGGAAGTTTCCCCTGCTTCAATAAAATGCTAGTCCGATATCAGGGAATAAAGTTACAAACTATACACATTTCACATATTGGGACTATGAAGGCTGGCTGGTCATTTCTTTGTTAGGCAAATTGCTAACAATGTTCCAAGATACTTCTTTAATGGGTGATATCCAGACTTCAGAAAGGTAGAGGAGTCACCCGAGTATGGTACAGTGATACACAACACCCCACCAGGTAAAATTTCACGTGGGTGCCTGCTACCACCAAGATTTCAAAGAAATTGGTGAAAGGAGTGGTTTTTAAGTCACCAAACACTGAATCCACTTTAATTCCTACCAGAGAATCTACTCTCAAAAGAACACTCAGAAACAACAAAACCCAGTGTCCCATGGGCTTGTGGTTTTGGGGGTGGTTGGCACCCTATATAGGTGCACTACACCACCAGAGAGGAAACCTGGTCTTGTGGTAGCAAGCATGACTTGTTCCCTTAGCTAAGCAGGGTCCACCCTGGTTGCATATGAATGGTAGACTAGAACTGTGAGCACTGTAAGATATTCCCCTCAAGGATTGGAGCCATTCTGGGAAGAGCAGAAGGTTTCAAGTTCCCTCCTGGCTTCTCCAAGATAGGGCTGAGAGAGATTGCTGCCTGTAACCTTGGAGAAGCTGCAGCCAGTCTGTGAAGACAATACTGAGCTAAATAGACCAGTGGTCTGACTCAGTATATGGTAGCTTCCTATGTTCCTATGTTCTCTCTTGGTCACCCTGGTGCCCCCATAAATGGAGTTATGGGTCTGCTGAAATTCCCCTTTATTCCCTATTGAGGAAAAGGTTAAAGATGTGCAAACTTCACAAAATCATCCCTTTCACCAAATTCTTTGGAGAAATGCAAAAATTGAAAAAGTCTTCAGAAAATCATTAATAATCACAGGAGTGTCCAATTGCTTTGGTGTTTGGTAGGTGGTAGGCACCCTTGGGTGCCTACCAACCACCCTAGCTTTGTGCCCCTAGGTACTCCACATAGGGAATAATGGGCTGGTTTGAGTCTCCATTATATCCTATGAGAAAAATTATTTTTTAAAAAAAATCATTAAATATCATAGGAGTGTCCGATTGCTTTGGGGTTTGGGTGGTAGTTGGCACCCATGAGACTCAAACCAGTTCAAATAGAACCACGCTTTGTTTAGTTTGAACCCAGGCCAGGATTGCCAATTCAATGCGCTGTTTGGTTCGAGTCAAACCTTCAAACCAAACCGGTTCAAATTCAAACTGGTTCAAATTCGAACCTGTTTGCACATCCCTACCGGCAGCAAACCTTCTAAAATACTGTTCCCCTTCAATGAGGTTAGCGGAGCGAGTGCAACGCCACAGCATGAATCCATGCCACAGCACCTCATGAGGAGACCCCCAACTGGGAGACTCCAACAAGCCTCCCAGCCTTGGGGGTCTCCCCAGGATGCCCCACGCACTCACGCAGGGCATCCTGGGACTTCAGGGTGCCCGGCAGTCCCCGATCTCTGCCGCCACGACCAGCTCCGTGACTGAGCTGGTAATCATGTGGGCAGCTGATACAGCTGCCCAGGGGCAGCTCCCTGATCATGTGTGTGGAGAGTGGGCTAAGCCTGCTCTCCCCACAAAGCACCTCGAGGCGCTTTACTTTGCTTGTGTGAAGCACCTCAATTTATCCCTGTCTCCAAAGGATTCACAATCTTCAAACAACAACATACGACAGATACCAGCAACAATCACTGGAGGAATGCTCTGCTGGTGGTGGATAGGGCCAGTTGATCTCCCCCTGCTAAATAAAGAGAATCGCCATTTTTAAAAGTTGCTTCTTTGATCACTTAGCAGGGGCACTACTACTATTACTGGTGAAAATCCATGGTTAGCATATATTATACTTTTGGCTAGACCATCATGATGGTGGTTCCAGGGAATAAAAATTACTACAAGAGGAGGAGGAGGAGGAGGAGGAGGAGGTTGTTCTGCTCAATTCCCAGACTTGGACAGGGGTCATAGCTCAGTGGCAGAGGACATGCTATGCTCAAAGGAGGTCCCATGTTCCGTTCCTGACAGCTCCAGATGAATGACTTATAAATAACTCTGGAAATCTGCAGTATTGACTGGCAGACAAGCCACTACAGTTTGGAAAGTGGTAGTGCTTCAACAGGATAGCTAACAATTAGTACATTTCCAATAAAGTATATTGTGCATTTTTCTACATAACAAGCTTTCAAGGATCTTTGGTCTCATACACTACCTTCCCTTTTCTTTGCTACATGCAAAAAGAGGAAGGAGAGAGGAAAGAGAAAACACATTATACCCAAGAATTTTTAAAAGCTCTTTCATACAGCACCAAGCCCTGGCTTACTGATTGATCTGAACCAGCCTGTAGGTGCTGCTTATCAGTGCCTATCAAATATTTACAAGTTAGCTAGTGATAAAGGGATGTTACCATTAACTAACAACAAAAATAGCCTTTGGATAGATGTGTACTATACCCAAAGGCTTACACATGAATTCGTGGTAATAATAATCACTTGAAACCAACCTAACTTACTTACATAAGAACGTAAGAAACATAAGAACAGCCGTGCTGGATCAGGCCCAAGACCCATCTAGTCCAGCATCCTGTTTTGCACAGTGGCCCACCAGATGCCGCTGGAAGCCACAGACAGGAGTTGAGGGCGTGCCCTCTCTCCTGCCATTACTTCCCTGCAACTGGTACTCAGAGGCATCCTGCCTTTGAGGCTGGAGGTGGCCCACAGCCCTCTGACTAGTAGCCATTGATAGACCTCTCCTCCATGAAGTCATCCAAACCCCTCTTAAAGCCATCAAGGTTGTTGGCTGTCACCACATCCTGTGGCAGACAGTTCCACAAGTGGATCACACGTTGTGTGAAAAAGCACTTCCGTTTGTTGGTCCTAGACCTCCTGGCGATCAATTTCATGGAGTGACCCCTGGTTCTAGTGTTGTGTGAGAGGGAAAAGAATCTCTCTCTCTCCACTTTCTCCACACCATGCATGATTTTATAGACCTCTATCATGTCTCCCCGCAGTCGTCTTTTTTCTAAACTAAAAAGCCCCAGGTGTTGTAGTCTTGCCTCATAAGAAAGGTGCTCTAGGCACCTGATCATCTTGGTTGACCTCTTCTGTATCTTCTCCAGTTCAACAATGTCCTTTTTAAGATGTGTTAACCAGAATTGTACACTGTACTCCAGGTGTGGCCTCACCATAGTTTTGTATAAGGGCATTATAATGTTAGCCATTTTATTTTCAATCCCCTTTCTAATGATCCCTAGCATGGAATTTGCCTTTTTCACAGCTGCCGCACATTGAGTCAACACTTTCAACTAGCTGTCCACCACAACCCCAAGATCCCTCTCCCAGCTCGGATCCCATCAGCATATACTTGAAGTTGGGGTTTTTCGTCCCAATGTATATCACTTTACACTTGCTAACATTGAACCGCATTTGCCATTTTGTCGCCCACTCCCCCAGTTTGGAGAGAGCCTTTTGGAGCTGCTCACAATCCATTTTGGATTTCACTACCCGGAAGAGTTTGGTATCATATGCAAATCTGGCCACATCGCTGCTTACCTCTGCTTCTAGATCATTTATGAATAAATTAAAAAGCACTGGTCCCAGTACAGATCCCTGGGGGACCCCACTTCTTACTTCCCTCCACTGTGAAAACTCTCCATTTATACCTACCCTCTGTTTCCTGTCTTTCAACCAGTTAGCAATCCACACATGTACTTGTCCCCTTATCCCATGACCACTAAGTTTCCTCAGGAGTCTTTGATGAGGAACTTTGTCAAAAGCTTTTTGGAAGTCCAGGTAGACTGTGTCAACTGGATCACCTTGATCCACACACTCATTGACACTCTCAAAGAAGTCCAAAGGGTTGGTGACTTCCAAGGAAGCATGCACAGGACCAGTCTATACCACACTATTTTCTGCATTTACATCATGGTCGGAAAGGATGAGTAGATGATGGAAACAGGTTTTATTTGGAACTCATTTGCACTTTCATGCCAGGTCCCAGGGCATATTCTGAAGATTCATGACAGATCAACCTTGCTGATTCTAAGGAAGACTGGGTCTGGTCAGTGCCTGGATGGGAGAATGCCTGGGAAACCATGTGCTGACTTATAATCCATGGAAGAAAACCCAAACACAGACTTCCTTATCACTTTGTGTCCATTCAGATAATTGTTTCAAAGCAGATTACTCATACATTAATAGAAATATAAGAAGCTGCCTTATACCAACTCACACCATTGGTCTGTCCAGTTCAGTATTGTCTACACTGATTGGCAGCAGTTCTCCAAGGTTTTAGGCAGGAGTCTTTCCCAGTCCTACCTGGAGATGCTTACTATTGAACCTGGAACCTTCTGCATGCAAGCAGATACTCTATTAGTGAGCTATGTCCCCATCCCCTTAAGGGAATACATTACAGAAAATAGTGCTCATCTGTAGTCACCCATCCAAATGCAAGCCAAGGCAAAGCCTGCTTAGCAAAGATGGCAATTCATGCTCACTACTGCAAGACAGGCTCTCCACCAGAAGCTCTTTTGTGAGCCACAGTGTGATGTATTGCAGTGTGCAGTGCACCACCTGTTAGAATAAGTGATTCTCTTATATTTTGCAGGGGTGGAGCAGCTGTACCTATTAAGCCTAGCGTATTATCGCTCCCAATGAGTGTTGCTGTGGCTCCATTCAGACAGAATGCCAAACCAGAAGTAAACGTGCCATTTCCCTCCTTCCAGATTATGACCACTTTGGGGACTAGGAAGCATTTTCTCAATCCCCCCCTTCTTTTTGTTATGTAAATTGGTTTGAGAACTTTATGTTGAAAAGCAGTATATAAACTACAACAAACATGCATATTGAACACAATGAGGTCATTCACATGCCCATGTGGGCAGGGAAGTGGTGGTGGGGAGGCTAGTTTAACTCACCTCCCCCGCACCCGATGAGTACTCTTCTGTTGCTGGGAGCATGGAGTGCGCTTCCAGAGGATCCACACTGCATGCCTGCAGTGCAGAGCTCCAGGGGCCGGGATGATCTCCAGAGATCCCACAACATGGGATCCCACTGTGCAACATGAGTGATGCATTGAGGGATTCCCCCAGGAGACGAGTGCTCTAGGCACCCATCTCTTTGTCCACTGGAGCTAAACATAATCCCAGTGAACACATGACCCTGCAGCCTGAGTCTCGCTCGAGCTATTAACGTTGACTAAGAGCTGGGATTTAAAGTGGGGCTAGCCGGCACTGCCCCACTGGGATCGAGCCCGATCCCAGCGCATCTCACGTGCAGCCTCACCCAGGCGGGATTTCCCTAGTCTGGGTGAGGCTGCGCATGAGAACAGCTTCACAGTGGTGGCAATGAAATTAGCAGTCACTGTGTCAAGAGTCAATAATGAATGTTAACATACATTTCCTTTAGATGCTCTCGTACATTTGGTTAAAGAATTCAAGAACTACAGTTAGACATCTTCCATGGAGAGCTGTTCTTGTGGTAGCAAGCATGACTTGTCCCCTTAGCTAAGCAGGGTCTGCCCTGATTGCACTTGAAAGGGAGACTAGAAGTTTGAGCACTGTAAGATATTCCCCACAGGGGATGGAGCTGCTCTGGAAAGAGCAGAAGGTTCCAAGTTCCCTCCCTGGCATCTCCAAGATAGGGCTGAGAGAGATTCCTGCCTGCAACCCTGGAGACGCCGCTGCCTGTCTGTGAAGACAATACTGAGCTAGATAGACCAATGGTCTGACTCAGAATATGGTAGCTTCCTATGTTCCTATGGAATGTGCATTTCATAAAATGTGGCATGACCTTCCAAAACCTATTATTTAATCCCTCACTACCAAAAAGCGATACAAATTATTTTTTTAAATTATCTAGGAAAACACGCTAGTTAGTTAGTTCGTTAGTTAAATAAACTAAAATACGCTTTTCCTCTTAGTCTAGGAGCCAGGACACAAATTTAGTCATTGGTAACATCTTGGGGATGCATGTTCATTTTCTGGCCTCCTAGACATGGAAAATAGGAGATAGCAGTGCTACACTTACAGCTTTCTCTGCCTTTATCCCTACTTCCAAGTGATTAGGGTGAAGTTGCAGTCATTTTTGCAGAGGAGAGGGTTAGGGTAACAATGAACAAATTGTTGTCTTATCTCCATGGAGTAATCTTTGGAGGGCATTCCTCTGACAACATGGATTAAATTTTATACTTGTTTTTGTGTTTTTAAAATGTTTTAATAATTTTTAAAACACCATTGCAAATGTGGCCACTGCAGGTGGATTGTCAGGACAATATGAACACACTGAAAACACTGCAATGCTATCACCTCTTTTCCATCTTTAGAGGTGTAGACATTGTCAAGAATAACAATGAGCATTCATTCCCATAGATAGTACTGATCATTCCAGCTGGCTCATTTATCTTCTGTGTTTTATGAAGTACTAACTTTTTAAAAATTGCATCCTCATTTGGACTGACTATTTTTCAGAGAACCAAGGATGGCCAAAACTAATCCAACACAAAGTAAGACAGCAGAGATGGGCAAAATACTCAGAAAAAGTATTTTAGATACAAAATACTTGGTAAGCAACCAATAAAAATAGAAAATGCAAAATAGTATTTTAAAATACAATGCCTGAAAAAAGGAAACAATTTTGAGATGTTCGTTACTTATCCAAACTTGTTTCTCTTTCCTTTAAGCAATACAAGTTTTTCAAAGATTAAATCACTCAGGATGCGCCTGCTAGGGCTATGACTCTTCCCAGCAAAGGAAAATAACCATTCTACAGGACCACTTGATATTAGACTAGTATTATATCTAAAAAATAGCCGTCGGACAATGGGATACCCATCCAACACCCTAATGTGCTTAGATTTTTCCTGCAAAAACTGGAGAAGCTGCTGCCAGTCTGTGTAGACAATACTGGGCTAGATGGACCAAGGCTTTGACTCACTATAGGGCAGCTTCCTATGTTCCTGCCTATGTTCCTAGGGCTAAACCCAGTCCCCAGGTCAGGCACAGGTGCATTCATCTATACGTATTCATTACTTATATTTCCAGAAATTACTCTTCATCAATTGATCACATTGTTTTAAAAATGGAATATACTTCTATAAATTGAAGTCCACAATCTAAAATAAAAACCACGTAACTTTTTTACATGAATTAAATGTATCCTCTGGTAGAGCTGCCACCAGTCTCCTATAAGACAAAACTAACACCAAAACCTATCTAGAACCAGAGTGAACTAAAAATATAGCCAAAAAGCCTTAAACCCTCTTTGGAGCATGTAGCCAGAGCAGGCACATAGGGAGGCAGAACAAAGCATGCTTCCAGCCAGATCAAGTTTAAAACAATCAAAAGCTA
The DNA here is from genome assembly GCF_027244095.1 of Hemicordylus capensis. Taxonomy (NCBI): domain Eukaryota; kingdom Metazoa; phylum Chordata; class Lepidosauria; order Squamata; family Cordylidae; genus Hemicordylus; species Hemicordylus capensis. The sequence goes on along the minus strand of NC_069657.1, from coordinate 384,428,602 downwards.
GTTTATTTAAGTAGATATAACAAGTAGGACAATTCACAGGCAACCAAAGCGATTTGGTAAAAATGCACAAGCGAGATACCTTTCTTCCTACCTGGTGTTAGATAGAAGGCTTGGTAGCTCTTAGGTCTCAAATTGAAGTTCAGAGAACAAAAGCTTGCATAGTGGTGAAGTCTGCACATTCCCAGGAACCCCTACACATATACCTGTTCCCAGTGAGGAAAGTGTTTGGCTGCTGGATACTGCTGAAAATGGGACAACACACAACATCCAAAAAGTCAGGATGGCATAAAAATCACCAGCGAGTTGCGGGGCGGAGAGTACTAGACTCTTAACTCATCATGTAGCCTGCATATCTTATGGTGCATACTGGGAATAGCAGAACAAAGTAAAAAAACATTACACAGGATCAGATCCCCAAACACTTCCCATAAGACGAACACGCAAAAAACGTAGCAAAGCATTTCTAGCAATCTAGCATGACAGATATAAGCATTTCTCTTATTCCTAAAAGGGTCTGTGTAGTCAGCTCCAGGCACTTCAGAAGCAAGATGCCTCCAAATACCAGTTGCAGGGAAACAATAGCAAGAGAGAGGGCATGCCCTCAGCTCTTGCCTGTAAGCTTCTCAGAGGCATGAAACAGGATGCTGGACTGGATGGGCACCAGACCCTACACATAGGAAACATAGGACGTTTTTCCAGCTACAAAAACATTAGGATTCTCCCACTCCCTACCCCACCACAACCCTACAAAAGAATGCAGTACCCAGGATGGAATAGCCCCCCATAGCCCGAATACCTAACTAACAGAGGGTAGCTGCTGGCTGGGAATCAGACTTTGATTCCCAGCCAGCCCAGAGTCCAAAGTGTTTGCAGAGAGTTTTTAAGAAGATAAAATAATTTACCTCTTGCCCTCCTAACTGTGCTTTGCTGATTGCTGTACTGTAGACCAGAGGAGGACAATGCGTAGGCAAATCTTAATTAATTCACCAAGACCGCCCACCTTCCAATTGGGTGGGGGTTGAGTTTGCATCCCAAAATGGGTTTCACTAATCATTGAAAGACAGTAACCTGGTCATTTCAAACTGGTCAAGCCAGTTATCACTTGCTTTTCTCCTGGTTATACTACTTCTAATCAGAGAATCCTAGAGTAAAAGGGCATGCCTCCAAAGAACTTGCTTTCTGAGTTGCTACAAAGACAGCACAAGACTGACTGGGTTGTTCAACTGACTGATGAACTTGAGCATATGAGCCTGCTGATGCTAATGGGCTGCTTGCATGCAATAAAAAGGCAACTCCTGAAGCAAAAAAACCCAAAGCAATTGTTTGCTGGTGTATTTTGGTTTCAGCAATACAAAATACAAAAGTATTGAAAATATATATATTTTATATACTGCTCATCTCTGTCAAGACAGTAACAGGTTCTTCTACAAAATCAGTTTTGACTTCTAGCACAACTTCTTGTTTATAATGGGCCAGAGGCTTTAATTCACAGGTCATTTGTTAACCACAGAAAGGCTAAAGAAAAATGGAGTAAGTGTGTACACACCTTAATTGGTTATTCAGTTTTATTGGGGTTTATTTTCCCCTTTTAACATGTGGGACAACCTGAGCCCTTGGGAGAAGGAAAAATAGAAATTAAACTACAGCAGCAAGTCACATAAACAGGACATGCAGATTAAAACTGATGAAGACTAGATTTTGTTACGCATTTTGACTTTTGCTTTGCCATAGGCTAGAGAACTCTCTCTGAAACACTACCAAAATTCAACAGGATTCAAACTCTCTGGAACTCTTCTTAGAACAGCTACTCTCCTCAGTGTCAAAAAGAGATTCTTAAACTTCTGTTCATAACAGGAGGTTTGGCTGAGTGTTTCACCTCAGAGACCAATTATGCAGCAGCAATATTTATGGTGGAGGATGAATACCACCATAAGTGTACTGTAGTTCTATAGCACTCCTCAGACTATAATTTCTGCATGGTGGTCTTCTTCTCTGCTGTCAGAACAAATAAGAATTTAAGTGGAGAGGTGGGAAGCTAAGAATCTACAAAAGATCCAAAGATTAAATAGGAAGCTTAAACACCTCCATGCTATGGCTGGAATGCATGTGATGTCATCCTAACAGAATGTTTTATAGACTACATTGCACCACTGATATCTAGAAGTAAGTCTACTTTGAACAAAAAACACCATGTGCTTCTTTATCATTTTGGTAATAAACAATTTTTTTCAAGTGACAAGAAATGTCATAAGCCTGCTATGAAATATATCAAAGAAGAATAAGCCTTCATTTATATAGGAATAGATTACTCCACATTAGGATTGATGAGTTGTTCTGACAAATCTATATAAGACCAGAAGATGCTTGAAAAATCATTTAGTATTTTAGCATCAGCAGTCTCAGTTGCTCAAGCCATCACAAGCTATTTCATCAGAATGCTTCTGCTCTAATCTTAGTTTATGGAAACTGTGGCTCATAATTCCTAACAAAAGAAATTGAGAAAAGGAGACAATTCAATGCAAAAGTGTGTCTCCTAGTGGTATTGCATTATTTTAGTGCTGGAAAGCATAAAATGCATTAAGGATATTTTCATTGACAAGCACTAACATGAAGACCCAACCACAAAGGAAAAACAACCAGCTTCCCTTAGGTTTGCTATTTGGGTGCAGATTGTGATAACTTCTATTCTCCTGCTTTATCTCCCTCAGAGACAAGCAAAAAATGCTGTCTTGGCAGTACTGAATTAGAAATATCCCTTACTAAGAAAAATAGAGTTGCATTTCAGCAAATAAGCACAGCAAGATACTTATCTTGAAGTTGCTTACTGACTCCATTCTGAAGGAACAGAGTCATCTACCTGTTGCCCAGTCATGGAACTCTGTTGTATTCTTGCATCCAAGATACTATGTCAAGCACTGGGTACATGGGTGGGGCTCTAAAAACAACAGCCGCCGTGACCATTCCTGAAGTGTTTGGCAGGGCTCACTAGTACAGTTTAAAGTAATTGTGTGTACACCATGGGAAATAAGATAAAACTATCTTGGAAGAGTCAAGATAAGGAAATTGAGTACTATATTTTTGATACTTTGAGACATTAAACATTACATTTAAGAGACATTTCCCAAAATTACCGTTATTAAATGATATGCAGCCATGCAAATACAGCCTGCCAATTTTACCAGAGAAGAACATGAGTTTCCTCATGTGATTTTCCTCATCTAAGTTGCCCCCATCAGTGTAGTATGCCTGCTTTTTTCCTCCTTACCCCTGGACTTCTGGGCCAAAGTCCAGGGCCTCCACACACCCTGGGGGGCCCCCAATCCTCTTTAGTCTGTCCCGGGTGGTGTGGTCGCCATGCTGCCAGCCCATGCTGTGCCAGGCGGCCGAGTGTGACTGTGACTTGCACTAGGTGGCTGAGTGTGACCTCTACTTTAGAGACAAAGTGGGAATGGGGAAAGAAATATGTGAGATGGGAATATGTTGTTGCATGACAAAATGTTTCAGCTAATGCATATTTGCATAAATATACCTGTTTTATATTGTTACATTCTTGTCAGTTCAGCTGATGTTCAGAAAAGAAACATCACATGTGGGAAGGTTAACTAGCCTATCTTTTGCCACTTCCTTGATCAAATAAGCAGCCCTCTCCCTTGTGGCTACACTTAGTGAGAAAAAAGGATTAAGAGGTCAAAAGTTGATCTCTCTGCAAACAATGTAGTTTGGATCTCAGAAACCTGCAAGAACAGCAAGAATAAGTAGCACAGTGTTTCTGAGTACACGTTAACATAGGAAATATCCACCATATTCCCTCATTTTTGTCAGTAACCATTTTAAAGACCTCAAGCCTAAAAACACTTACTTGGATTACTACTACTATGAATATGTACATAATGTTTTTCAACAAAAGTACACAAAGCGGTTTACACAGAAAAATAAGTTTAAGTAAGTAAATAAATAAAAAGGCAGGCTTCCTAGCCCCAAAGGACTCACAATCTAGAAAGCAACATGAGGTACACACCAGCAGTAGCCACTGGAAGGATGATGTGCTGGGACTGGATAGGGTCAGTCGCTCTTCCGAGGCTAAATATAAGATAATCACCACTTTGAAAGGTGTGTTTTTGCTCAACAGGAGTCACAAATTGCATTGGATGCAAACTCCATTGAAACAAGTTGACAAGTTGTTACTAAGAAAGAACATCTATATGGCAGACATATCAGAAACCCAGGGTACTAATTAGAGTCAGTGGGATACATTACTTTTGAAAATAAAGAGGGAAGAGCATATCAGGGTAATGCGTCTCCATATATCAAATAGGAGAGTCAATCCAACAAACAAGAAGATTTGAAAAGAACAAACTCCTTCACAGAACCACTGTGGATGGAAATACCAGTCTGATGGGATGTCCCATTTCCCCCCAAAACCAATGGTCTACTGAGTATGAGAAAAATTAAAGGAAGCAACCACAAGGAGAAAATATTGAAATAATTAGTTTACCCAGGGAAGGCAAATTGGCTATGACAAACACAATATGATAAATGGCTGTGTCTTAGAACAGTTAATCATAGAACTAACTAAAGCAGAGACAACCTAGGACTCAATGTAAGATCAGCATCATAGCCCGGGTGGGGCAAGGAGATCTGCTTCCCCACCCAAAGAACTGGTTCACCCTGCCTCACCAGTCATTTGGAGTTCTTTGAAAGTTCTTTTTCTATTTCTGTTGTCTTGGAAAAATAATAAGATATTTTTAAAAAGAAAGTGTGAAAATGACTGTAGATTGGGGTAATCTACAAGATATATTTAGACTTCTAAAATACTTTTAACCAAGGCTACTCCAATAAAGACTCCCATGTAAACTTGGCCATCACTGAATATCAGAACATAAAAATAGAAGAACAGCCCTGCTGGATCAGGCCCAAGGCCCATCTAGTCCAGCATCATGTTTCACACAGTGGCCCACCAGATGCCACTGGAAGCTACAGACAGGAGTTGAGAGCATGCCCCCTCTCCTGCTGTTACTCCCCTGCAACTGGTACTCAAAGGCATCCTGCCTTTGAGGCTGGAGGTGGCCTATAGCTCTCCAACTAGTAGCCGATGATAGACCAAAGATAGATAAAGAACAGGTTCTTTATGGATCATGAACTGATTCAAGAATAGAAAGCAAAGGGTAAGAATAAATTGACAGGGGAGGAAAATAACTAGGGATGTGCATGAATCAATTTTTTAAAATTTGATTTGTACTTGAACTGAATCACTCCCAATTTGTTTTGGGTCCGAATCTGTCCCGCTGAATCACCCCAAATTTGATTTGTACCCAAATTTTACAAATCCAAATCAATTCAGAGCAAAAGAAGGGTTCTGGGGGGAAAGAGTGGGGTGGGTTGTAGTGCCCAGTGGGTGGAGGCTAGCACCCAAGTTTCAAGATAATTGGGCAAAGGGGTAAAGTTGGTGGATCTTTAAGCTTTTTCCCATAGGGAATAATGGGGGTTTCAGCAATAACCTCATGTGGGGGGCACAAGGGTGGCCCAGAGTGGGTTGTGGTGTAGTACACATAGGGTGCTAACCACCTTCAAAACTACAAGGAGGGTGGTAGGTGGGTGGTAGTGCCCAATGGGTGGAAGGAAACTACCACCCAGATTTCAAAGAAATTGGGCAAAGGGGTGATTTTTAAATATTTTTTGGAAGTTGGCATGTCTGTGGCTGATTCAGGGCAGAAAAGGTGTTTTGGGGGCAGAAGAGTAGGTCAGGTGGTAGTGCCCCAATGGGTGCCTGCTACCACCCAGATTTCAAATAATTTGGGGGAAAGAGACGGGGTTTGGGGTTGTTGTTTTTTTAAGTTGGCGCGCCTTTAATCTTTTTCCCCTAGGGAATAATGGGGATTTCAGCAGCCCCATAACTCCACTTGCGGGGCACCAGGGTGGTCCAGAGTGGGTTGTGGTGTAGTGCACATAGGGTGCCAACTACCTCCAAAACCATAAGCCCATGGGGTACTGGGTTTTGTTGTTTTCATTGTCTGAGGTGTTCTGAGAGAAGATTCTCTGGTAGGAAATGAGAGTGGATTCTTTCTAAGTACATTCATCATTTTGCACCATAGAAGATTATGAATGAACAAAATTGAGAAGTGATAGGGTATTCTAAGTTAAAATCCACTATGACTGTTCATCTTACTTCCACCTATTGGGCACTACCACCCACCACAACCCTATCTGGGCCACCCTGGTGCCCCCCATGTGGAGAATAAGGTTGCTGAAATCCCCAGTATTCCCTATGGGGGAAAGCTTAAAGATGTGCCCACTTTAAAAAAAAAATTAAATATCACTCCTTTGCCCAATTTCTTTGAAATTTGGGTGGTAGCTTCCACCCATTGGGCACCACAACCCAACGTGGCCACAAAGGTCTGCATCCCCAAATTTTTTCAGATCTGTATCTGGGTGATTTTTTTTGTACCCAAATCTTGGCAATTGAGCAAAGGTGCAATTTGTTCCATCTACAAATAATTTTATACCCGAATAGATTTGCACATCCCTAGAAATAACTGCTGAAATCCTACCAACTGGACCTCTAATCTACTTAACTCATTCATAAATGATCTGGAGGCTAAAGTGAACTAGTGGTATGCCTAAATTTACGTTTGGCATCAAACTATTCACAACAGTAAAATCCAGTGCAGACAAGGAAGAACTCCAGTAGGATCTCTTTGAACTGAGTGAATAATCAACAAAACAGCAAGTTAGCTTCAGTGTCAGTAAATTTAAACATCTCAGTAAATTGATGGGTCTGATCTGGCTGTTTCTATTCAGGAAAGTTCTTATGGTCAAAGTCAGCTCAATGAGGATTTCAAGTCAGTGTGCAGTAACATTGAAAAAAGCAAATTATACGCTAGAGATTATTAGGAAAGGAACTGAAAAGAAGTCAACCAATATCTCAGCACCTAATAGTGTGACTGCAATACATTTGGGATATTGCTTACAGTTCAGCTAACTCCCTCAGAATTGGAACAGGTGCATAAAAGGACAACATGACTGTGGAGTTTGGGCACTTTATGTGGAAAGGCAAATACTTTACATATTTGTTTTTTAAAAAATTTTTAGTTTAAGTTAACAATGTAGCTATATTTTCAATCATTATATGTAAAATGACAGATTACTTCACCAGCTATTGGTCTAGGAGGGCTTGCAATTCCAAACTTTCTCCTTTGGCAAGTTCCTCAATACCCAAACACAGCAATTATGGGGTATCATAAGAAGAGCAGGACATAAGCTTCAGAGAAGAAATATTCCATGCAATGGAAACATACTTCCTATAAATATATCTTGCCTTTTTTTTTTTTTAACAAAGGTGATTCAGCACTGTTTGCTATACCTTTGAGTTCTAAATATAATATTTGTTCTTCCTTTCAGTATGGTAACAAGCAGATAAGACAGCCTTTCATCAGCTTTCTTTTTCAGATGATAGGATTGATGATGCCCACGCAACAAATTAAAAAAAATCCACCCACCTACAAACATATATATAATAAAGGAAAGTAGGCATGGCTTTCAGTTTTTGTGGCAAAAGTAAATCAAGCTGTCACAACCTCTTTTAATTTATTTGTACAGCAGAATTATAATACAGCAGAAAACAGCTTACTGTAATATAAACAAAACCTTGCATGCAGTGCTAACAGGACAAGTTTATTTAACGTAATATATTGCACTAACTCATCATTGCTACCTTTCAGTTTGTACTTCTATGGTAACAAACTGTTATAACAAACAGAACCCTTGTGTTAAAATTCAATGTGAACTTGCAGGCACACAGACACGGTATTTTGTTTCTAATGAAAATGACTCAGTGCTATTTCCAGTATTAAAACTACTCTTAAATACTGAAGGTTATACACATGGAATTCACTTAAACCAAACTAGAAAAGTATCTAGTCCACACATTAATGAATTGGGGAGAAGAGTGTACAGAACCAGAGGACAACAAGCAATGCCTCCTCTGCCCTGCTCTAGAAAGCCTGCCAGACTAAAGCTGGGCAGCACTTTACCATATGTCTGGGCCAATTCAGATTCGCATGCAACCTCGGTAAAAATATGTTCCACACACAGTCTCCAAGCCTTGGAAACATAGGCTTCCTCCCTCTCCTGGCTAAACAAGCCTCCAAGGAATTCTACTTCCAATTTAGGTTGGAAAAAATCAAGACCCTTTGTGACAATAGTGGTTTATTCTTGAATAGGTTTGAATATTATTCCAATACTATGCAACTTTCCTAACATAAACCTAGATTTAACCCACGGTTTGGAGAGGGTTAAAGATCAAGGTTTTTTAAGCACTGGTTGAGTTTGGATGTCATGGCTTGTTTTGGCTCTTGTTTCTAACCTAAACTGGAAGCAGAAGTCAGTCATGATCTCAGTTTTTGTTTATAAGCTAGACTGGAAATATGTAGAATTCCTTGAAGGCTCACACAGGCGGGTGGGGTGGAGCACCTGCTCCCAGGGCTCAAGGGCACTGTGTGGAACCAGGCCTTAAACCATGTAACAGCTAAACTGATCCTCTGTTTCAGTAACATACCAGCAACAGAAAACTTAAATATTTTCCAGCCCTCTGGGATTGGCCTGGAATCTCCAGGAATTTGTCTCGATCTCCAGGTGACTATTGAAAACCATTCTGGAGATCTTAATAGCTTGAGACTGTGGAAAGTACTCAGGGCGGGGGAGAGATAGCTTTAGTTGGCAACTCTTGCCTAGATACAACATAAAATTTAGTTGGAAAGATGCAAATTATTGCAGTGTTTAAAAGGCAGCCATGTAATCAAGTAGGAGGCAGACACCAAAAAAGAAAAAAAGAAGGACGGAACTCAGACTACACTGCACACCTTGGAACTCTCTTATGCCATTCTGTGCAACATATTTATTTAATTCTATGATAAACCTCATATACTCATGGGGAGCATATTCCACAGCCTAGGGGCAACTGCTGAGAAGGCCCAGTCACAAGTTACCACTAGATGAGCTGTTGGCACCCAAAGATGGACCTGTTTTGATGATCTCAATGAGTGGTGGGAATCTTGCAGAGAAGGGTGCTCTTTCAGGTAACATGGGCCTAAGCTGTTCAGGGCTTTCAAGGTGATAACCAGCACTTTATGTTTTGCTCAGAAACCTACAGGCAGCCAGAGCAACATAGGCCTTCCCAGTGAACTAGATTTCTGCCAATATAACTAGATTCTTCTGGGGACAGAATGAAGACACCTCGCTCCCTATCTCCCACTCCAGCAATCCAGTGAAGAGCTGATCTGGGAAGAGAGCTGGTCTTGTGGTAGCAATCATGAATTGTCCTCTTTGCTAATTGTCCTCTTTGCCCTGGCTTGCCTTTAAATGTGGGACTACATGTGAGTGTTATAAGAGATTCCCTTTAGGGGATGGGGCCGATCTGGGAAGAGCTTCTGCATGCTTGCATGCAGAAGGTTCCAAGTTCCCTCCCTGGCATCTCCAAGACAGGGCTGAGAAAGACTCCTGCCTGTAACCTTGGAGAAGCTGCTGCGTGTGTAGTCTGTGTGTAGACAATACTGAGCTAGATGGACCAATGTGTGACTCAGTATAAAGGAGCTTCCTATGTTCCAGTGTAAAAGACAGGCATCTGTATCTTTTCTCTCAACTGGCAAGGAGCCACATTTTCCCCAACAGTCATAGGATGATTTGCTATTGCAGTTAGCAATTCCCACCAACTAGGCTTCCATTTATCTTAGAAGTCTAATCATGAGGTAATATGGTTAGGGAAGAATCAGTTGTTCCCTCCCCCACAAAAAGCTTCTCAGCCCCAAATAGGGCTTTTGTGCCTATAGAACCTGTGCCTGACAGCTGCTGCCAAAGGGCAGTTTCACACACACACACACACACACACCCGCAAGCCCTCTTTTTTTTTTTCAAGCCCACTGAGCAGCTGCTGCTGGGAGGAACAGGTTTTAATGTAACAGTTAAAGGTCTGGAATTGGATAGAGAGTGGGACTGAGAAGACAGCTCAGAGCAGCCTTAGTACTTTAGTACCGATTATATGAGCAGTGCCAAACTACTGAAACATAAAGAGCCCTTTCTAAAGATCTGTGAGGAAGGGCTTGAAGGGGAGCCTCAAAAAGCTTAGGTCCCTCACAGATGATTTTCATTGCTTTGCTGGGTGGGCAGATTGTCAGATGATTGCCAGCTACTACTGGCAGCAAGGAGGTTTTGCAGCTGGGAGGCCCCAGAACTCCTATAATGAATTGTGTAACTGCACGGTGCATTATAGGATTCCCCCAGTACCAGCTGGGAACCTCGCAATCTCCCAGTTTCAGCTGCTTGCAGACAATTTTAAAAAATGGGGCTAAGGGAGCGCTTGCTCCTTTAACCTCATTTTAAAGGTGGGCTCTAGAGGCAGGTTTGCTGCCGGGATCCACATGGCTCCCGGCAGTTCTGATGATCAGCCGAGACTGGGCTTGGCTTTCTTAGCCCACTTTTGGCTGATCATCAAAACAGCCTCATATGGTAAATGCTTTGAAAAGATCTGAGCATTTTGTGTAAGCCCCGAGTTACATCTTCACTTTAAAGCTATATATTTCTGTTGTTTCGTGTGTGGCTGAAGGCATTATTAAAATGGGGGGCATTAAATTATGGGTTGAATCCAAAGAACTCCTTGCACAAGTGGAAAGCATGGCTACTCAGTTTCTGCTGATTGTCACACACACAAATACAGTAGCCACCTGCTATGAATTAATGAAAAAGTACAAGGAAGCCCTGCTAGTCTGGATGTGAACCACTCTCTTCATCTATAAATAGGTTTTGAAAGTCTGTTAGCTTCTTACAATTATTGGAAGTTTTAAACAAAAAATGTATCAGGTTCTTATGGAATTAAATATAGTACACAGTTGTATGCAAAACAAAAGAATGGGATTTAATGTGCTCATAACTCCTAAGCAGTGGTCTGCTCTTTGATATTCAATTAATTTCATTCTGGATATGTGCTCTTGAGAAAACTTTGATTCAATAATTCACCACAGCCACACCCCATTGTCATGCCCATCCCAATGGTCATACTCCATCGATGCAATAATTTGGTTAAACTGTTACAAATTCAAAGATAGCTTCCTAATCCAAAAGAACTTGAATCTCATGTGGTTATTCACCAAGAAGAGTCCAAATTGTCAATCAGAAAGGGTGGAGGAGACAGGAAGAATGCTAATAGAATGAACTGTACGTTGATATTCAGTTACATAACATAGCGTTGCAACAGCAAGAGCAGTATATTATTTTCATTTTGAAGGCCTTGTGTCCCTGCTGAGACCCTGAATGAAAGGAAAGAAGTACTGGGACTCTGTCCCTGCTCATCCCTGCAGCATAACACTACTGGGGAGCACATGTTCCCAAGGCTCAGGGACATCACATGGAGCTTGGCTGAAACCAAGGTTCTCTGTGACATGTGAACCAGCCTTATACCTTCGAGCCATGCTTGGTCCTGTTGAGTTGCCTTGGTGGCTGTTTTACTGTTGCCAGAATTCTCAATGCCAAAACATAGAAACAGCATCAAGTACCATCAATTCTTGTTTGGTTATGGTATGTTTGAACACCATGTTTCTTAGAAAACAACATTAAACAAATATCTTTGGAAGTGAAGTTCACAGTCCGTGGATCCCTCTCCCCCTACCTTAAATGGAAGTCCCTTTATCAATATTGGAATGCGCTTATGCAAGCTTAAAAAATATAAAGATTTTTCCTCATGTAAATTACCTCTTTTTCTCTCTTTAATTTTAGCAGACTTTGAACCCTTTTTCATGAGAAGTGAGAAAGAGCAAGAGGGTTAGCAGGGAGGAAGCCCTAAAGAGCTTACCTCCTCACAGACAGTCAACTGTGTTCTCTTCAGTGGGTGGACTGCCCATCAACACAACTACAAGCTGCTGGCAGTAGCTTGGGAGGGCCAGGGTGCCATGTTGCCTCACCCCCACAGAGCTCCAATAATGGGGATCCCCTTTCATCCACGGAGCTGGCCAGAATCCCTGGAGTCTGCCAACCATGGCTGGCAGACGATCACATAAATTGGGTTAGGGAAGCGCTCACTCTCCTAACCTCATTGTGGAGAGTGGCTGCCTAGGAACCACTGGGATTGCGACTGATCCTGGAGGAACACACACACACACACTGAAAACCAGGCTGGGCTTCCTTAGCCTGGTCTTTGGTGTGCGTGTGAATAGCTTCTTTGTATTAGTTGTGCTAGTCTGTGTGAAGTGTACAAGACATATTCTTTGTTGGCACTGTTTCTTGAGTTTCTCTTTCTTTAGAATAATTCATTACAACTGTATATGTAAAAAATGGCCCAGTAATCACCATCAGCATTTCTTTGCTTATTTTACCATTGGTTCTGACAAACTGAATGAAAGGGTGGAGGGAAGCAAACAAAAATTTTTTAAATCAATTACTCAGGGAAGGAATGAAAGTAAAAATGGGTGGAACTGTAGGCAGATTACAGTATGTAAATACAAAGCGTTCCTCTCAAAGCTATAAATTTCGAATTTCAGAATCTGGCCTGTTATTGCCCAATTTTTAATACCCGAATTTGTCAGAAGAGCATAATTGCAAGGAGAGAACAAGGCAATTATTTAAATATAAATCAAATAGAGTATTCCTATTTTCATCATCCTGGGATAGTCCGAAGGAGCAACACAACTTCAATTGTCACATAGGACAATTTATAATCAACAGATGAATTAGACTGATATATTTAAGACTTAAGCCATGACTTTGCACCCACACCCCAGGGAGACACAAGTTAGTTGGTGAAATAAGGGCCAAATTTATTGAAATCTGACTGCAAGAGAGTATAGGTTGGGACTGGTGCTCAACCCCATGACAGTGCAGTCCCTACCAGGCTGGCCACTCATGTGGCCGCCTTGGCCTTGTTGATATGGGTGATAACACCTTGGCTCCAGGCAGCCCCCTACCCCAGCCCTAAAGTGGAGGCTGCCCTTCTTAGTCGACCTAAGGTCAGGTCTCTGTTGTTGGTGGCACACACACATACCCCACTGAAGCCACCTAGCCTTTTGGAAGGATGTAGTTCAACAGAACAGAATGGGTAAGCCAGCATCCCTGATCCGCCAAGCCTCATGGGATCTGAAAACTCCTTCATGATGCCAAACACTTACCTAAGGTGCTCACCAAGGCTTATCTGCTGTTTCCCACCGCAATGCGCCTGCCAAAGTTGTGACCATTAAAGAATGACAACTAACTAACTAAGAAGGGTATAGACTGAGGCAGGTGAAAAAAGGCATGCCCTTCAGGCCAATCGAGTGCATGCCCAAAAAATTCCTGCCCGTCCCTGTACGGCAACCACCAAGCCCAGTCTATAGCCAAGGGAAGGGAGGAAGGGTGCCAGTGTGTGATGGACTGCTGAGGGGAAAGCTATGCTGGGCCCTCACCTGCAGCAAGCCCTGCCCACCGCCACCCCAGAGCCAATGGGTGCGGGACCTAGTCTCACGCTCCTTGCGAGGAAGCCTAGGACAAACAAACTGCGACACTCATCCAGGTGGTGAGTGGCTGGATTCCAACCCTAAAATCTTGTATAATTTCCACATCATTTATACAATGCAGTCTTTCAGATGCTCAAATCCATGCCTGTTTCTAAGCATTGCATTGGAAACTGAGCAACTGAAGTCGGAAGAAGCTTTCAAAGGCTAACATCCAGATAAATGAAAAGTTTGTGTTGTAATGCTGGGCAGGTGCTATGGGGGTGGGGTGGAAGATACACATCCATCTCCCCTTGCCACAGAAGGCAACTGCAATACTAAAAAATACGCCCCCGAGCATCGCACAGTCCTCAGACATAGGTACACAGGAAGCTGCCTTATACAGAGTCTACCATTGGTCCAGCTAACTCAGTATTGTCTGTGCAGACTGGCAGCGGCTTCTCCAAAGTTGCTGGCAGGAGTCTCTCTCAGCCTATCTTGGTGATGCCAGGGAGGGAACTTAGAACCTTCTGCATGCAAATACTTTTCCCAGAGTGGCCCACCCCCTAAGGGGAATATCTTACAGTGCTCACACATGTAGTCTTCCATTCAAATGCAACCCAGGGTGGATCCTGCTTAACAAAGAGGACAATTCATGCTTGCTACCACAAGACCAGCTCTCCATATTTTCAGGAGTCATGGTGGGCTTCAGAGGAAAAGGGAGCTTGACTAAAATTCCCTCTACCCTGTAGCACCATAGCATAGTTAGCAGCACAAGCTCTTTGTTAGTTTGGAAGTCAGCCAGAATGTTTAAATACTTTCATATATGGTAAGTGGTAAGTCAGTTACCACTTGAGTATGTTATATATGATTGGTGAAAAGATTTATACTTTGCCACTGGGAAGTGTAGTGTTTTAACAATATAGAACAGTGTAGTGTGAAGAAAACTGGAGGAGCCAAAAGACCTTGCTAAGGAATCATTAAGTATTTTTGAAGGTGTATGCTAGTTATTAAAAAAACAATTTTTGAAGACAAAAATTGAAATACTTCAATTTTGAAGTATTTGCTGTTCAAATTATATATTTGTGAGCTGCAGGATAAATGATCTCTGGTAGGGGATGGATTATAGGCTGAGAAGTCACCCCAACATTGCTTCAGTTCCACAGCAGGAATGTAATAAAGATTACCTGCAGCTGCCCTCTAAAATATAATTCCAAGTTTCACTTGGAATTCACTTTATGCTCCATAAAGCCAGCATATAATAAAATGGAACACTGAGTTCATTTTTTCCACTTTGTAGCTATGGCTGTTCCCTTTAACACAACTGATGCATTGCTCTTCTGCAATCAGCTGGAAGCACAATTGTGATTCCAAGATTAGCATTATACGAAATGCTAATTTTCTATGACAGGGGTTCTCAAACATGGGTCCACATACGTTGGATTAGGATGCAGCCTTAAGATGCAGATGGCCACCATTCGATACCACTCAACACCCAAGTTGGAGAAAAATACATGATTTTTAAAATTTTAAATCAGTAAATACTAAAATTTCTTAGTTTAAAATAAGATGGATGAATTTAAATCATCACAAACATGCTACACCTATGCCTGGATTTAAATCAATCCATTTTCACTTTAGTAAACAAACAAACAAACAAACAAACAAACAAACAAACAAACAGAATTGCTGTTTAAAAAAAGGTGGGAAGAAACCATGGCAGGGTTACTTGTTTGTTTAATGAAATAAAATGAACACAACATTTTGTTATCACATTTGTTAAAGGAAAAGCAGCTCTAGTTTTTACAACAAACAGAAGGAAAGGACTGTGTTGCAGATGCATATACTGTAATGGCAATCAGGAAATGGTGGGCATCAATCATGATGTCACCAGCTACCTTGCTTACTATTCCTCCTGTCAGATGCATCCATTGCCCTTTGTCAGGCTGGTGCTGAATTGCATTCAGAAAAATCATCACTAACATCTGAAAGAATGCTCACTATTTACTGATAGCCATTAATATGTATCTGCAACATAGTCCTTTCCTTTTGTTTACTGTAAAAGCTAGAGCTGCTGCTTCTTTTTTTTACAAACAAGATAACATTATTTTCATTTTATTTCATTAAACAATTGATTTATATATTTACTTTTATTGTTATATTTTTATACCACCTTTCATTAAAATAATCTCAAGACAGTTCATAGATATAAAACTACTAGCTTTACCTGCACAGAGCATCTGCATGCTAGTATTTTATTGGTCTCCTTGCCCCCGGCCACAGTCCTTGCTGTATTGCTCAGTGTAATAAATTTCTTTATAAACTCAGTTTTCAATCTCTTGATTGCCTGATACAATAGTTAGTGAGTCAGATGATCTTACTAAGTTGGCCATGACTAAAAAAGTGGAGGGAGATGTCCTCAAACAACCCACGGGGTGATGAATAGGCTTGTGCATTTCGATTTGGGTACAAAACGTTTTGTGCCCGAAAATGGCAATTTCAGAGGTTTTGTAACCAAAACAAAGTCAAGAATTAAAAAACAGATATTTTTGTTTCCAAATCGAAATGACTGTGTTTCAGACAGAATGCTTTGTTCTTCAGAAAAGCATTGCAATTGAAATTGACTTCTCTGACTCTCTCCACTCCAGCTGAGGCACTGAGTGATTAGCAGAAGATAAGATATGCAAAAAGCTCATGAATGGTTTAGTTAAGTATGTGTTGTATTCAGTGTGATTGAAATGCAAACTGACCTTGCAAAGGGATTTGGAAGACAGCATTTTGAGACAGAAATACCCAAATATCTTTGGGAGCTCAATGCAATTCCAAAGCTCTTGCTAAAAGCCATGGTATAAATTGTGTGTAGAAGCTTTTTGAGAAGCTGGTTAGGAAAGTTCTGAAATTACACAAGTTTTTCTTTCCAAAGGTTTAGAAAGAATCTCTTGACTTGTTCAGGGGTCTTTTGAAGAGCTATTTTGTTTTTCTTCTGATTTTTCTGAGTTATAGTGGTGTCTAAGTTTTGTTGCCCAAGTTGAGCAGTCTAATGTAATTTAGGCCACAATGTAATTTGGTGGGACATGATGTCTAAGCCAGTGGTTCACAACTTTTGCCATTGCAGGGACAGGTCATCTACATGGACTACAGGAGACAAAAGGTGGGGAATATCCCTGTCAATTTATTGACATCCCCAGGAATCTGCTTCTCTCTTTCTTGTAACCATGATCCATGGTTTTGCACTTTCTTAAATGCAGTGATGATAAATCTCAACAATTCTGAACAGTAGGCTGATTTGTTTGGGCTACGACTCACTCCACTTCAGTTAAATGAACATTTGAAGCTGTTCCATAGTACCAAGGCAGTTTTGTTTTATTTTTATTTATTTATTTACATTTTATATCCCACTCTTCCTCCAAGGAGTCCAGAGCGGTGTACTACATACTTAGGTTTCTCCTCACAACAACCCTGTGAAATGGGTTAGGCTGAGAGAGAAGTGACTGGCCCAGAGTCACCCAGCTAGTATCATGGCTGAATGGGGATTTGACCTTGGGTCTCCCCGGTCCTAGTCCAGCACTCTAACCACTACACCACGCTGGCTCATTGGTCTATCTTGCTATCTCAAATGACCTGTGGTCACTGTTCCATGGGGAGGAAGTATTTTTATTGAAAGATTGCTTGAATCCACAAATAGGTTGTGCTGCTTTGTTAGTGCCACAGGGACAGGCTCACACCTGCTGCAAAATTCTCGAATAACTGTGCCAAAAAATTAAGTGTCGTTGTTGTTCATCATTCACTCTTTCAACTTATTTATGTGGGGCTTCAGGGGCAAAACAGTGGGTTGGGTGGCAGTGCCCCAAGGGTGGTGCACCCAGATTCCAAATAGGGCAAAGGGCTGATTTCTTAGGAATTTTTGAGGTTTACGCGTCTTTAAGATTTTTCCCCCATAGGGAATAATGGAGGTTTCAGCAGCCCCATAACTCCACCTGGGGGGCTCTGGGATGGCCCGAAGTGAGTGGTGGTGTAGTGCACAGAGGATGCCAACCACCCCCCTGGATTGCTAATCCATTGGGGTATTGGGCTTTGTTGTTTCTGAGGTGTTGAGTTTAGATTCTCTGGTAGCAAATGAGATTTTTAATGAAAAACCATGAATCCACTCTCATATGCTACTAGAGAATCTACTCTCAGAACACCTCTAGAATGACAAAACCCTGTACTTCATGGGTTGGCAACCCATGTGGGTGGTTGGCACCCTATGTGCACTACACCGCTACTTGATCTGGGCTACCCCAGTGCCCTCCAAGTGGAATTATGGGACTGCAGAATACCCTACGAGGAAAATCTGAAAGACGCATAACTTCATTAATTCTTTAAAAATCAGCCCTTTGCCATATATGTTCCTATGTATGTTCCTATGTAGGGTATGAACCTCCATCATACCCTATGGGGGAAATCTGAAAGAAGCGCAAACTTCAAAAATACACCAAAAATGAGCAGTTTGCCCAATTGCTTTGAAATTTTTGTGGTAGCTTCCACTCAATGGACACTATAACCCCCACCCACTCTTTTGACCATGTGACCCTTTTAAAATCTGAATTAATTCATATTCTGATTTGGATTAATTCGGATACAAAACAAAACTGGGGTGATCTGGAAGGCTTAATTTTGGACAAAATACAAAATGGGGTTGATTCAGATTTGGTACAAATCAAAACAGAAAAAATACAAAACACGCAACCCTAGTGATGAAGCCTATCCTTTCAGTTAACACCTGACATGACCCAACATTGCTCCCTGTCCTCAAACTTTCACACAGCCTGAAGGCTTTCTTTCTCACTCCTTCTCCCTTTCACTCTCTCTCTTTCCCTTTCCCCTCCTTTCTCTTTCCTCCCCTCATTTCTCTCTCTCTCTTTCTTCCTTCTTCTTCCTTTCTCTTTCTCCCCCCTCGTTCCCCCCCTCTCTCCTCCTGGAGTCTCTTCTCCCCATAACTTCCAGCACACACTTCTTGCTCCCCCGCCTTCAGCCACCCCCATGCCTTTCCACTGCACCCCCAACAGAGGAAATAGGGAACCCACTTCAGCACCTAGAGAACAGTTCCAGCACGCACAGCATTCTCCAACTGGGTCCTGGTGCTTCTGCTCCCTCTGGAAGGGGCTGGAGGTGGGAGTTCGCCATTTCCAACCCCGACCAATCCTCTTTGGCTGCGCTTCCCCACCAGTGCCAACCAGTGAGTTGCCATCGAGGTGCCCTTTTGCAAGGCCGCATCACCTCGGGAACTCAGCAGCAAGAGGCAAGTGGCTGCTTGGGGCAAGTGGTTGCTTGGGGCACGTGGTGAGGGGGTTGCTCTGAGAGCCTCCCCTGAACAAATGGAGCTGCTGCAGCTGCCATTGGGATCAGCCTTACCTTGAGGAGGAAGTGGAGTGTGTCCCTTTTTGTGGGGCTGCTTTTAATGAGGCAACTACCCTGCTCTGTCACTTGGCCCTCCTCCTCCTCAGGCACCTCCAGTGTTCCATGCTTTCTCTGGCCCCCCCACTGCTGCCTTCTCTCCTCCTCCCACTTCTCTTTCCCCTGCCGCTTCCTCCTGCCACCATCACTGTTTTCTCCCCCATCCCCGTCAATATCCAGGCAGTTGCTTGTGAACTCTTGCGAGAGCTGCCACACATGGGATTATCCACAGGTACATCTTAGAGAAATATATAAAGAAGAAAATAGAACAGTTACACCATAAAAATATTAAATTGGAATGTAAACATACAAATCTAATTAAAAGTTTTTTCACATACACACAAAATCATAAAATACAAAACAGAGGCAACAAAAGCAATTAACCCTGCCATTTGGTTCCTTCCCACCTTATTTTGAACAGCTACTTTTCTTTTACTAAAGTGAAAATGGATTGATTTAAATAAAGGTGTAGGTGTAGCATGTTTGTGATGATTTAAATTTATTCATCATATTTTAAAATTTAAAAAAGTTTAACAGGAGAACAATGCAGAAGGTACTAGAATGAAATTGTTTAGCAGCAACATCATATGAATTTTCAGGCTGGGGTGGGCGGGGTGTGAACAGCGCCCATTCCAGAGAAAACAGCTGACGTGGAAGCAACCTCTTTTCAGCCACAAGTTGACATACCATGTTGACGTACTAGGGAATTTTAAGGAAACCAGCTCATGAGACTATTCACAAATGCTAGGGATGTGCATGGAACTGGTTTGGAGGCCCTTTCTGGGGTGTGTGTGGGATGGCTACCTCTCCACAAAGGGCTCACAATCTAAAAAGAGATAACATAGAAACTAGGGATGTGCAACCTGGTTTGAAAGTTCAGGGTTGAACCGAACCACCCCCGGTTCCACTCAACCCTGGACCGCACCCCACTGGCTGTTTGGAGGGGGGTGTCGCATGCCTTTTTACGTTAGTTTAAAAAAAATTGTTTAGTCCTTACTCCCTCCAGGGGTGCTTCCCTGGGGCTGCAGGGAGTGTAGGCACAAAGGTTCCACTCTCCCCACTGACCTCCATTTTACCATTTCCCCACATTCAGATGATGAGGAACACTTACCTCAGGTGAGTGTAACTGAGGGTTGCCGTGTTGCCTGAACTGGGCCTATACAACAGAAAAGCTCTCAGAGCAGTTTACATGGGGGGGAAAGGCTTGGCTCTGTCCCCAAAAGGCTCATAATATAAAGAGAAACAGTAGACAGACACCGGCAACAGCCACTGGAGGAATGCTGTGCTAAGGCTGAATAAGAATCCTCCCCTTGCTAAATAACCACCACTTTAAAGGGTGCCTCCTTGAGCAGTTAGTAGGGGTTAATCTAGCTTCCTACCAATTTACTGGTTTGTCCCATGCTTACTGTGCTTACAAGCTGTTCTTGGGATGCCAGCCCAAGCATTAATTTCATTGCATGTGCAAATAAACACTATACAGATGCTGTAGGTATGATTAATATCATCTGCTTTCCATGTTAAAAGTTAATCTGATTGTATGCATAACTGTGTATATTGTGTTAAGCATTCACATACTTGATTGTAACCTGAACCTAAGAGAATGATGAAGACCTGTCTCAGACATGCTAAGTATCTGAACAATTAATATTCCAAACACTGCTGCTGTACACCTGTCTTGGAAACTGTTGAAAGCTGATACTAAAATGCCTTGTATACCAATCCCTAAGTGCCTTGAACATATTGCTGTGTAACCATCTTATGTTTTGTTGCATGAAGTGTTTGCCCACTGTGGTTCACTTCCTTTAGATACAATCAAATATTTTGCTAGTATTGCTTACAGTGCTGAGCTTTCCTGTCTAAATACCCCAATAGCAAATTTATATTGAACACTTACTCAACGTTTCCCTCTTCAACTGGTTTCGGTGTGGGGTGGGGGTGGACTTGAGAGGAGAAAGAACACAGGAAAAGGATAATCAGTACATAAGAACATAGGAAAAGCCCTGCTGGATCAGGCCCCAAAGGTCCATCTAATGCAGCATACCATTACCCACAGTGGCCCACCAATAGGAATGGGCCTGGACCGGTCCGGAGGCCATTGAAAAGGGCTCCGGACCGGTCCGGACCTGGGTGGTTCGGTTTGGGGGTGGGGGTAGCTTTACTTACCCCTCCCGCCGCTTTCCCACTCTGGTGCCGTAATGTAACGAGTAATTGGGGTGGCAGGATACCTCCCTGCCGCCCCTTCCCTGATCTTGCTCTAAAAAAACTCCCAGTAGTCCCTTGCACGCTTCATGTCAGACACAAAATTATGCTATCCCAATCTGTGGGGTGTCTGTACATGCACAAGAGAGAGAGAGCGAGCATGCACACACTCAATCCTAAGCACATGCACTTGGAAGAAATTGCCTACTGTGTGTTCTAGGACTTACTCCATGTAAGTATACTTAGGATATGCAGGACTGCAACCTCAAGAACAAAAAGAGTTCTTATTGACAAATAAGCTAGAAGGGTATTCACACGACCTGCACATGGGTGAGCAGGTGGAAGGCAGGGTCCCACTCACCTTTGCCCCAGATGATGATGTGCTTCCTTTTTGGGCGCACTGCAGCGTGCCCACACAATCTGTGCTGCTTGGAGCAGTGCGGCTCTCCAGAGATCAGGACACTGCATCCTGGGCTCTGGATATCCCACAATACACCACACAATGAGCGCAGTGCATTGGAGGGTATTCTCAAGAGACTGGTGTTCTAGGTGCCCGTCTTTGTGTGCTCATGGGCTGCAAGCAACCTGAGTGTACACACAATCCCAGCCAGGTTTCAAAGTTGGGTTTGGCTGGGCAAGAGATCCAGGGTCTGAGCGGATCCCAGCGTTCCACATACAAACAGCCTAGCCCAAGCTAGGCTGCCCTAACCTGGACTAGGCTGCACGTGAGAACACTCTTTAGATATATGGGGGGGGGGAATCTTTCTTTCCTCCTTCCCTTCTCTTCCCTCCTCCCTGTCAAAGTCATTTACAATATTTAATAGAGGAGCCACATGAAGGTCTAGAATTAGATGCAAGGAAGAACACCAGTTCTATAATATTTACCTTAAAAAGGTGAAGGGAAAACGCGCGCACACACACACACCCCTTTACCAATTATGGCTGTATGTAAAAACAGGTTTATGTTCTCACTTGTCTTTTTGCTTTCAAACACTATTCATGTTGATGCAGTAGAGACAATGGGAGAAGTATAAAGAACCAAGGTTTCCAAGAAACAATTTGCTTAAAGTTGGCTTTAGTACAGTTACCTGTACCAAGTAATTTGATAGAATAAACCAATTACATACCGTACATAGATTTTTACAGAGTAAGTATGCAGGAACCAGTTAGCATTCTCATTCATGTTGTATACTTCTTATGAGCACTGCATTAGAAACCTCAACTTTTCACTTAGTGTCTTAGAAGTGATTAATCGAACATCTGCCAACATGAAGTCTCCAGAACGTGCATGCTGCCATAATTCCCAGTATTGTACTTCTTATTTGTTGAAGCAGAAAAATGGATTTTGTCAAGATAACTTATTAACAGATGGAGACATGACCCTCAAGTGATTACAGCATAAAATAGTCCAAGGCAAGAGAAATAGATCTATTCTAGACAAACTATTACAACAAGCATCATTCAGTTCAAATAATGTGTCGTTGATAAAAGATGTTTGGGGGGGATCACATGATTTTAGAAAGAGCCCTACAGTTCATGCCCATCATCAAGGGGGCTACATTTCAAAAGCATGGAGGCATAACCTTCATGAACCCATGGCCTTACCCTCTCAGAGCACAATGCGGACAGTTAAGTCCCAAGTCCCAAGACAGTGCCTCGGTTAAGAAACAACAGGAAGCCATGGTTTCCTGCTATGTGAACAAGCCTCTCTGAGCTGCAGGCTTATACACTCTTCCCTCCCTTCTCTTTTTCATGTTTGAGAGGAGAGAAGTTCAGCCAGTGCTGGCCAGTATAGGTGGATCAGAAGGGCTGTAAACAAATCTCAGGTGACACCCCTGTCTCTTGTCATGCCCAGTCGCAGCATTAACTCTCTGCATGTAGGTTGGTCATTTCCCCATTTTCCCAACAACCAGCCTGTGCGCATGGGGTTAATGCTGCAGCCAGGCATGGCAAGAGAGCAAGGCAGACAGGATGGGACAAGAGGAGTGAGAACTCATTTACCACCACCACGCTCTGCCACAATCCACCTATATCAGCCACCACTGCGTTCAGCATTACTTCTGAACTTAGGAACTGTGGATTGAGTACACCAGGATAAGAGATTAGGTTCTTTTGCTCTTCCAGAATGTTACTAGAGATAGCAAAACAAACCTCTTTCCAGCTGCATAGCATCTCTTTCTTAGGGAAGAGGTCAAAAATATTTCTCTTCTCTCTCTTAAACCAGTTCCCATTTGTACAAGATGAAGTCCTGCCCATGAGCAGTGTAGAGAGCCATAAGGGGTTTCGCAGGGAGAGTGGACCTACTCTCCCCAAAGATGATCAGGCAGCCAGCCCTGGGTGGCCGGATCAGCCGCCCACACAATTACCAGCTCTGTCAGAGCTGGTTGGGGCAGTGGGGATTGGGCGCCTCCTGAAGTCCCAGAATGCCCCATGAGAGTGCTTGTTGTCTCCCTGTCGGGGTGGGGGGGGTCTCCTTATGAGTTGCCGTGAAGCTGCACCATGGCCACACACAATCAAGTAAATGGGGTTAGCGGAGTGCGTGCTTCACTAACCTCATTTAAGGGGGGCAATTATGCAGGTTTGCTGCCGGGAGCCGCACAGCTCCTGTTGTGGCACACAACCCATAGAAACTGGGCTGGGCTCCCTTAGCCTGGTTTCTGCGGGTCGTGAGAATAGCCTCGATATCTCTACATATGTTCACTTGTACATACGTAATCTCACTTCAGACACCGAAATGAATGCACATAGGGTGGAGTCTGCCACCATGATGCTATTCTCCACATTAGTTTGTTTTGCCCAGAGCAAGTGTTTGAAAAGAAGCTAATAAGAGATGTAAAAAGAAACTAAATGTCAGATAAACAAGGTGCATGTTTATGATGAGAAGAGCACCATGACTCACAGTGAGTATAAGTTAATATGCTATAGGAGGTCTAATATAAATAAGGGTGTACAAAAGGATACTACAAGAATTTTCAGAAACTAAATTGCAGACAGATTAAATTTTCTGCATGTTAAGATTAAATGTTGCTTGTCAATGAATAAAACCCTTCCTCCTACTATTCATTCCCACCTAATAACCCAGTATTAAAGCTGCATTTAGTGATTGCCAACAGCTACTCACAAGTATGTCTACACATACAAGACACACAGTCACACTCCTCTCAGATTAAGATTTCCTAGAAATAATCAGTGATGTCAGAATTTTGCCATTTACAGTGCTGCTTATAGCAATTATAACAAATATAACTGATAAATAGAAGAAAAAAGTCACTTACTATATGCCCTTTAATGTCTTTAGCCTCTAATAGTCTCCACACTGTTTCCTATATAAATAATGTGGGGGAAATCAGAAGCTTTAACCTCTTGTTTTTCCAATGCATCTGATGTTGCACTAAAAACAAACAAAAAAATAGTGCCAGCCAGTCAACTGAGTTTAACCCTTGTTTAAGTTAGTTATCTGAATAGAATTCAGTTTCCAAACTGTAGAAAACTCATGGCACAATTCTATGCTTCTGAGATGTCATGGTGTGTGTGTGTGTGGGGGGGGGTTTCAACAGAACCCTCCTATTTAGATAACACTTCCTCTGTTACCATTACAGCAGGACAACATTAGAACCAGCGTGGTGTAGTGGTTAGAGTGCTGGACTAGGACCGGGGAGACCCGAATTCAAATCCCCATTCAGCCATGATACTTGCTGGGTGACTCTGGGCCAGTCACTTCTCTCTCAGCCTAACCTACTTCACAGTGTTGTTGTAAGGAGAAACTTAAGTATGTAGTATACCGCTCTGGGCTCCTTGGAGGAAGAATGGGATATAAAATGGGGGGGGGAACCCCACACACACCACAGATAAGTCAGCATACTATTAAACCAGCATATCTGCTATGTCAGCACAACTCCGCCAGAGGGGTCGAAACACAGTGACAGCTGGGGCACGTTGGGGCAGAGAGGTCTTATGCCAAATTCTATATTTGCCCTAGCCCCCAATACTACCCTATATACCAACATATTTTATGCTGACTTCAGAGATGGTACAAGTTTAAAATCTCAAGAAGATTTTAAAGAGTCAGAATATACTTCCCATTATCCCATGCCACCATGATGGAGTATATGAGTTAGACTAAAGTCCTATTCACATGTTATGCTGAATACTCGTACAATGAGCATGAAGCATTCACAGGTACATATCTGTACAGGGGTACAGTTATTCACACATTACATTGAATACAGATAAAGCACTTCTAATCTGTATCCAGCACACATAGGTTCACTTTTAACATGAATGCATGTACAGTTTTTCACATGAACACATGTACAAGTGTACAGACATCTGTACACTCATACAACATATTGTCTGAATGGGGCTTATTACTCTGCAGCCAGTGACAGCACACCAAGTACATAAACAGGCAGCCCATGATTCAGATGATAGGATGAATGGCATGGTCTTGGTCTCTCGCTTGGTCTTTCTCTCTGGCCTCATATCATGTACACTGAAAAGCACAAAAAAACAAACCATTGGCAATGACAACCAATATGAAAGGGCACTTTATGCAAACTAATATCGAAGAGTACTTTGCCAACAGTTGTCCTCTCAGAACCTTTATAGATCTTGTATCTCAGGACTCCAAATAACCATCCACCTTTCACTTTATTGGGAAGGTACCCCATATAGATAAGCAAAGGTGCAGGGATGGTGTGTGCGGGATAACCATGTATCAAAGTATGAATGCTCCGAGTGTCTTTCGTGTCTCCTTGTCAATATTTTCATTTGTCTTGGTTAAACTGTGTTGTCTAACCATTCCTTCCTCCCCAAAAAGCTACCAGCACTGTCTCCCACACAGGACACTCAGGGTAAGTGAGTAAGTGAAGTTCTTTCTAGGTGAATGCCAGACACTCTGCTCCAGTCATTGATACAGCTGGCAAAACATCCATGGGCTCTTTTATTGCTCAGGATTGCAGGCCACATGAAGCAGAACAGTCACTGCAAATAGAATTCTACTGCTGCTCCCCACAGGGAGGGAAAGGTATTATCTCAGTCTCTGCACCCTCCTGCAATAGGGGTCAGGAGGCTGAGACTGGAAGGAAGCACTGCATGAGTACTCAAGTGGCAGCACTCTCATTCACTCACAAGCACTTCAGGTCCAGACACCATACATCATGACTGCTGACCAGTTACTCTTTCTGTCTCTCGCTGCTCTAACCATACAGGAGGCAGGACCTTCCACACATCCATTGTCACACAGAACACAATGGAAGCTCTCAGCATGACCTGCAGCGGTGACAAGTACTCTTCCGGCTGTTCCTCAATTGAACCTCTAAGAGAACTGTTCCTTTGCAAGATCCATGACAGAAGGATCTTTAACAGGTAAAGGCATGCCCAGCATGGAGCCATGAATACCACACCTACAACTTCATCATCTGTCATGCAAAGTCAAAGGAACCTTGCTGTGTTGTGAAAGTTGGCAGACCCATCCATGTGTCTCTAAAAACACATTCCATCATTGAGGCTATTCAATAAAAGTGTTTAGTCTGACACAGCCATTTCTTCATTAATCAGGGTTAGCAGATAGGGATTCCTTTCCCACACCCTAGCTCAGTATCATTCCAAATGGCTTCAGGATGCAGGAAGCCCCACCACAGGGATCTCACTGCTACCAGCATCAGTAATCCCTGCACTCTCTGCCTACTGAGGCTCCATAAAAGTTATGGGACAGAACTTTCAGAACTCACAGGTGAACTGATCACTGCTGCCATCATCAATGAGACAATCAGTTGGTAGGAGGAAAGTAAGAAAAATAAGGCCTGCTGAACCAATGAGCAGCAAAACAGCACGGGAGATTGGGAGTGGAGTGGTTACACTGGTGGGTGGGGAATGAAGCATAGGCCAAATGGAGATTAATGCACCCCAAAGAGCCCATGCAGGACTGCCATGGATTGGTTATGACAATGTACTCTTGCAGGTATATGGCAGGTGGGGGTGGGGGAGGCTCCTAACAGATCACATCCACAGTTTGAACCTGGGATCTCCTATATGTAGAAACTGTGCTGTTCCACAGGGCTAGTGTTCTCCATTGGGTGAACATAGATTTATGTAGACATTATATCATAGTGGCATAACCAGGCCACTAACCTAACAGGATGATACAATTGCCTGGCCCAAAACTGATTAGGCAATCTGTACAAGGACAAAATTACTTATTTTTCTTGGAAGTTTTCTTCCTAGCAAAGGTAAGTGTATTATCTTGGATAGAATTCATAACAGGTAAGAGACTCTCTTGTATTTAAAAGGGAGGAGGAGAAAGCCATAGATCTAACCTTTTTAACCATCAAGTCATAAAATGTCAATGCAGTTGCACCATTAATGTTAAAGTACCTGGTGTGATAACATGATCAACCAACATAATCTTTAATCAACATAAGCAAAACAAAGTCTCATTAGTAAGCCCACAATTAATGGGCCATAAACCTGCTGGCTATTTTGTCCTTCCTTTTTCTTTGTTGCCATCATGCACATACTCAATTTCTGCAGCAACACTGGCAGATAGAAGCAGTCCTATCCAGTATGTTATCATGGAGAGGTCCAGCACTGAGTCACCTTCCTACCTTCTATTTTCCCCCATTCACTACTGGAGCCAGCTACACTCTTGCCTGCTTCCATCCTGTAACCGATATGTCTTCGCTAGCAGCTACTGAACACCCGTTCCCAAACCAACCCAGGGCAAGTTACCCCATGCCCACTGCGAGGCTGCCAGCATTCCAGAGTGCCAGCATGGCCAGCCACAGTGCTGAGTCAGAGGGCCAAGATAAAGAAAACCAAACCAACCACCAATGCAAAAGACTCCGAAGAACATCCAACAGCTATAGGGAGATAGAATGATGGAGGCGTGTGGTGCAGGCTTCCCACACTGGTGCAATCTTGTGGGAGTATAAGTCCCAGCAAGATGGGTCTTGACTTCTTGCAAGATCTGAGCTGGTTGTTCGGAGTAATTTAAAGCCTGAGCCAGTGATAGAGTAGGGCATGCAGAGGACTTGGAAAGCCTGAAGATGCAGGGCTCCAAAAAGCTGACAGTGATGCCCAGGAGAGGGTAAGCTGGAGCAAGGAGACAGGAGGTGGGGGAAGAAGGTGCTGAAACAACCCCACTTCCCTTTATGACTGTTCTTGCATTCCGTGGTCAAAATAGATAAGACTTTTACAAACTTTGAGGAAGTAGGAGGGCTGCTGTCAAATCTGCCTCAGGAGGGGGAAAATGAGAATACATTCCTCCTTCCCATCCATAGCTCTTGCCTGCTGAGCAACACAGAATGCTTCCTGCTTTTTATTTGGTCTTAAGACAAAATGGGGGGAGGGGCAGCAGAATCTATGACTCAGTTTGTATACCACTTTTCCACAAAAGTTCTCAAAGCAGTTTAAAGTAAAGTAAAGTGTGCTGTCAAGTTGATTTCGACTCCTGGCGCCCACAGAGCCTTGTGGTTTTCTTTGGTAGAATAAAGGAGGGGTTTACCATTTCCTCCTCCCGTGCCATATGAGATTATGCCTTTCAGCATCTTCCTATATTGCTGCTGCCCAATATAGTACCAGTGAGGATTCGAACCAGCAACATTCTGCTTATTAGTCAAGCATTTCCTCGCTGCGCCACTTAAGATGACCAAAACAGTTTAGACAGACAATAAATAAGATTAGCTGATCTGGCACAGAGCATCTGCCCCCTAGTTCTCTCTGTCTCTCCTCCCCATCTTTATCCACCCCGCTTCAGTCCCAGTCCGCTTTCCCATACCGCCGGCGGCACTTTCCCTCGCCAGCCAGCTTGGCCAGTGCTTTCTAGTTCTCTCTGCCGCTTCCTCCCCCGACCGCCCTACCCGTCACTGTTGCTGCTGTTTTCTCCCGCCCTCCCATGCCTTCTCCAGCTGCTGGCCGCCCCCACCTTCTCCTCACGCCCACCAACACTGGCGTTTGCCTGCCACTGCCATTATCTCCCCAGCCCGCTGGCCTGATGGCTGCCGCCACTTTCTTTCCCCCGCCCATCCCCATCGCTATCCGGCAACTCTCTGAACTCTCACGAGAGCTGCCATGCATGGGATTAGCCCCGGATATGCCTTAGTGAACTATATATAAAGAAAGAAGATAGTTCCTTGTTTCACAAGGGCTCACAGTCTAAAACGAAACATCAGTAACAACCACTGCAGTGATGCTGTGGTGGGATTGGAAAGAGAGAGTTGTTCCCCTCCCGCTGCTACATACAAGGAAATCACTACTTCGAAAGATGCCTCTTTGCTCACTTAGCAGGGGTTAATGCCATTCTTCATTATATGAAGAATAGATATTAACACCAACACTTGTGCAACATATTCATTTAATTCTTTTTTAAAAATTAGACATTTCCAGACTAACTGAAAGTTTAGAAATAGAACTGTATGTCATCACACAATTAATCCTATTATGTTAAGAGGATGTTTTAACAAAAACCTTTCACTCAAACCAAAACTGACTCAGATGTAATTTTTAAAGACAGAGTTGGTTAAAAGTAGTTTACAGGTAGACATTTAGCAGGTTAACATACAAAGTGGATAGAAGAGGGATGTTTTTATTTATTTATTTATACTTAGATGTCTATCCTGCTCTTCCTCCAAGGAGCCAAGAGTGGTATACATGGTTATGTTTATCCTCACAACAACCCTGTTGTGGCTAAGCTGCGAGAAAAGTGATTGGCCCAAATACACCCAATGGGTTTCATGGCTGAACTCAGGTCTCCTCAGCCATAGTTGAAAACTAACCACTAAGTCTGCTGGGAGAGTCTGTCCTCTATCTATCTATCTATCTATCTCATGTGAAGCACTTTTAAAAAAAAAGTGCTGTATAAATATAGTAAGATTCTTGATTTTAATCATTCCTATCTCAGTATTTAATTTTCCCTTTGCTAAAAATTCTCCTACCACAGTTAGCAGGAGTTCAGTTCTACTAGTGGGAGTACTAGTTCAGACACCATGCTCCAAGACTACATTCACATTTTAAAATTTCCAAGCAGCTAGATCTACCTTGTAAAACAAACAAACAACCAAAACACAATACATAGAAGATGATAAATGCAGTTACTAAAACCTGCAGGGAGCAGAATCTCAGTCTCATCAAGGAGTCATGGTTTGCCTTTCAGAGAAGAAGCAGTAGCCCTTTTACATGGAATACAATCTTTAGATACAGGAATTAAATAACTTCACATTGAAAAATAACCTATTGGAAAGTAAGGCTTCCTAAGGAGATGCTTGAATATGTGCTCACATAGAAATTTAACCTGCTGTTATGTTTGCTTCTTTAAAAAATACTCTCAATATGAAAGTTGTCAGTCTATAAGGGGAAGACCCTTAAGTGAACAAGGGAAGAAATAGCTGCCATGTAGTATAAAAAAGAAAAACTGCAGAATGAACACTATTCTATACTGCATGCAGTCTCTTTGACCCCTCAGTTGGAGAGTCAAGTATCCCTGTAATCAAGAGTCTGCTACACAAAATAAAGGAAGACATGCATTTTCTGCTGTTATGTCTTCCAGAGTACTAGATGCAGAGTTGTCCAGCACAGGGGCAAATAGCAGGTTACAACTAATATTCATATGCACACTTATGTTTATTGCCTTGGGCTTTATGTTCACTTTTTGTCAGACCTGGGCAGAAGCAGAATACAGTGGTCCCTCTACTTACGAAATTAATCCGTTCCGAATGCACATTTGTAAGTCGAAAAGTTCATAAGTCGAAAAGCGGTTTCCCATAGGAATGCATTGGGAACGGATTAATGCGTTCCGGAGCCTAGAAAAAAGACCCAGACCCCCAGTAAGGCTTGCAAACTGCACAGGAACATTTCTTTTCAAGAATAAACAGGCAGTAAACAGGCAGGCAAGTCAAGGAAACCGCATGTAAAATTCGTAAGTCAAGGAAACCGCATGTAAAATTCGTAAGTCAAGGAAACCCCATCTAAAAATTTGTAAGTCGAAAAAACCGCATCTAAAACCGGATCTAAAACTGCCGTTTGTAACTCGAAAAATACTTATGTTGAGTAGTTTGTAAGTCGAGGGACCACTGTATTGCAGCACCTATAGCTTTCTTCAAACTATCTGGGAGCCATGACTAAGCTGCCTTTTGAAAGAGTTGGACTCCTAAGGAAGTTATATATAAAATTATAGTTGGACTCCTAAGGAAGAGAGAGAGAAACAAATGGAGGCTGACAAGAAAAGATGTGAGAGATATAACAGGAATGGACTTTAACATATGAAAAGGAACTAGTTGAGGACACTTTCTGTTCCCTATGAGCATGTACAGTACTAGAGATATGATCCAGTCAGGACTTAGCTGTTCACCTTCTAGTCTACATTTTTTCAAGTTCTCTTTTGTGGCTGGGGAGAGAAATCTGTTGCATGAAACTTCAGTTGTTCATTACATTTCCACAGTTTGCTTATTCAAGCGCTAATGATACTTCAGTATAAACAATGTTAACACATATCAAAACAGAAGCAACTTTCACATTAGAGGCAGGTATAACCCCTTGCCACGTTCAAAAACAGGGTTATTTTTTTCTACAGCTATTTATTTATTTACATTTTACATCCTGCTCTTCTTCCAAGGAGCCCAGAGCGGTGTACTACATACTTAAGTTTCTCCTCACAACAACCCTGTGAAGTAGGTTAGGCTGAGAGAGAAGTGACTGGCCCAGAGTCACCCAGCAAGTATCCTGGCTGAATGGAGATTTGCTTGGGTCTCCCTAGTCCTAGTCCAGGACTCTAACCACTACACCACGCTGGCTCCAGAACCAGGCTTGTTCCCAGGAATAAGGGCCTCTGGTTGGGGCCATACTCAAACTGAAGACCCACAGTTGGGTCAGTCTGAGGTCTGTTGCCCATAGCAGTGTAGTCACAACAGAGAATGAAAAGCTGCAAAGAGAACTGCCACCAGTGCTACTTAGGAGGGGCAGGTGCCAGGTCCAGGGGAGTAACAGCAGGAGAGAGGGCATGCCCTCAACTCCTGCTGTAGGCTTCCAGCAGCATCTGGTGGGCCACTGTGTGAAACAGAATGCTGGACTAGATGGGCCTTGGGCCTGATCCAGCAGGGCTGTTCTTATGTTCTTATGTCCTGGCAAGTGACTTCCAAGTTCCGAATGTAGCTGCATGATAAGGAGAGTTTAGGAGCATTCTGGCACTTCCAAAACTAAACAGACATTCCCTTCCTTTTATTTTATGGACTTTTATTTTCTCCCTCCACTGAGGCAGAAGCAAGGAGACTTATCAAGGCATACAAGGTGGGATGAGGTAGCAAATGGACATAAAAGGGAGGCAGAAGCAAGGTTTCAGGGGCTCTTGCAAGGGCACACAAGGTGGTGGCAGACTGCCTTTGAACACAAATGCTCTGCATTAGAGACATACTGAACCCTTTTTCATGAGCAATGAGAAAGAGCTACCCAGTTTGTGGGGAGAAGGCCTGAAAGTGCTAACCTCCCTGCAGATGATCATTCTGCCATCCCTGGGCATGCAGATTGCCCAACCAGATGAGCACCACCTGCTGCCGGCAGTTCCGAGGGTCAGGGTGTTGGAACACCCCGTGCCACCTCACCCCCCAGAGCTCCAAAATGACACACGAGCAGAAAAATGGAGTTAAGAGAGCGCTCACTCCCTTAACCTTGTCTTAAAGGGTGGCTTCATAGGCGGGTTTGCCACCATGGTGCCACCGGGATCAGGCCTGATACCGTCAGTTCACACGTGCATGCAAAACCGGGCTGGGCTCATTTAGCACAGTTTTCCACATGTGTGTGAATAGCCTCATTGCTTGTGAATACAGAGGCTCCATTTAGCCAACATGAGTAAGAGATACTGTTAAATTTCTGACTGGACACTGTAGGCAAGGGATTTTCCTTTTTTAAAAGTCTACACATTCAACCATTCAAAGACCCTCAGTTTAAGGGACAGTTAAGATGCTTTCAATTCTCATTTGTGCTCTAAAAAGCACAGAAAGACTTTGTACAGCACAAGTAAAAATGGAAAGCATGCTAACTCTCATCTTAAACTGAAGGTTGTGCTGCTGACATTTGAAAATAGTTTAGAAGTTGGGAGATCTTCAAATATATTTCCGGGAAGCGGGCATGGGGGAATCAGTGAAAATCACCACTACACTACGACATGCATGAAATGTTTTCAGTGCAGACTGTAGTCTGGATGTCTACCACTATGTGCAACAATGATTCAGACCTGCTTTGAACAAAAAATAAAAAAATAAATCACATATCCACTTAAGTGTCCCAAACTTAGGATACTGGCAGGTAGGAAAGATATGATACCTCACAAATACCTACTTCCATGTGCCAAGAAATTGTTAGAGCTTTTTGTTTAGACTGCAAGTCTAACCTTTCTTATTTATATCATTTTCTTCTTAAATCAATTTCACGGGATTCATAAGGTACTCCAGCACAATACTGCAGATGCACCACTTTTAAAAGACCAATATGGACCAAAATACATGCACAAACTCTAAGTGGCATTCTCTAAAACTATTATAAATTAGAAAAAATTAGTAACAAAACTAAAGTTGAGAGAAGGCACAGGCTGCTTCTTCCCATCTACAATTCTACCCCAAATGACCTTTATAATTACAGGAAATCAGTGCTGCATCGATTGAAACAAAGTAATTTCAAGGGCAAATATGTAGAACTGGAATGAGTAGTTTTGCTATTTATCATTGTACAAGGTAGACTGAACAGCCTGGATTGAGCCAAGTTCCAACCTGTTTTTCCCCTAGTCATTAAAATCTATTCAGATCTATTTGTTTAAATGTTTACAAAAAATAGAGTTTGTAAGAAGTCATTGTAGAGTCAATGAAATGAAAGTTCTTTCACTCATTATGGTAACTTATAAACTTGATTTTAATAAGATATATCTGTTATCATTAAGACACGCCAGTTTAGATTATTAAAAGTCACATTCATGTTATGAAATATTGCCTAACCAATACTTGAGCATCCCTCAATGCACTGTGCCAGGAGCATGGTGCATTGAGGAATCCTCCCTCCACCAGCTGCTCTGTGTGCATGAGCTGCCTGCAGCCAAAACATATGCACAACCCCAACCCTGGGGTTAAGGGCTCGCTCACTTACTTAAACCCATATTAAAGCCCGAGCCTGGTGGTGCACGGGCTGCAACCCGAGCCCAGAGGTGCACGCCCATGTGAATAGCCTCAGTAATGATGAGCTGATGACTGGACACTCTAGCCATGGCACATTTGAGCTTCCTTTTCAAAGCAGCATTTTGAGACTAACTGCCAACTCAAGTTAGTTTTCTCATCTTGGAGATGAGATCAAAGAGAGCAATTGTTAGGTGTCAACACACATGTCCATAATAGTGAAGCACACTCAAATGTGTAAAGTGAACTACAGAGCCAAGTATCCAGCTATGTTAGGCCCACTGCCACCAAGGACTTTTTAGAAAGATGACTAAAACAGGGCAGATACCAAGGGAAGCTTCTTTCTTTCTTTCTTTCTTTCGCAATTCACACAATCCATGTCCATCTGACTGTTTAGAAGTAGCTGACATATTTGGCTTTGATTACCAAATAGTTTTAATCCAAAAGATTTTTTTTTTTTTTAAAGCATTTGAAAACCCACCCCTTCAGTCAAGCTTTTGGGGCTCTTTAAATTTTTAGGTTCTAATCTGTTTTGACTTCTTAAATTTTTTTAATGGTTTTTAAGTTTTATGTATGTTTTAACTTGTTGTATGTCATTGTTAACCACCCAGAGACAAAAGTTTGTGGTGGTATACAAATTAGATAGATACATACATACAATTTAGGAATCAAATCTATTTTCTCACCATTCTGTTTCAAGTGTGATATAACACAAATGTCAAGTAAAATCAGTAGATTTTTTGTTTAGTTTTCTCATATATCAGCTTGAAGTCTCAGTGAATCTACAACTTCATCTACATCACTAGACTACCATCAGAGCACATCAAATATCGTTTGGAAAAACTGTGAGCATAAG
Organism: Hemicordylus capensis; assembly: GCF_027244095.1. Classification (NCBI taxonomy): domain Eukaryota; kingdom Metazoa; phylum Chordata; class Lepidosauria; order Squamata; family Cordylidae; genus Hemicordylus; species Hemicordylus capensis. The sequence continues at coordinate 384,393,512 of NC_069657.1, read as the reverse complement.
AGAATTTAAGTATTCGACTATTTTGAGGATCTGCCTAACAATCCAACAAAGTAGAAAAGCAGATCCCACGGTTAATGAGGAACTGTATCCTGTCCTTACAACAAATCAACACCAATAAGAGCAGCTTTGTGTTGAAGTCCTAGAAGCCATTTATGTGTAGATCTGCTTTTAAACCAATTTGTTCAAGTAAGAACTCATCTGCCTACTTTCCTTTCATTATCCCTACCACTGGACTAAATTTGGTCCAAATCAGTTAGGCAGTTCACAAATTAGCTCACTTGTGCATCAAATGTCCATGTGTCCACCATACAGAATTGGGGTGGATGATGTCATCACAAACTATGCATCTAGGTGTCCCTATAACTGTACCAAATTTGGTCCAAATTGGTTCCCAACTTGCACCTCAAACGTTCACATGTCTGCCATTTTGAATCAGGGTGGATGACATTATTACCAGCTATGCCCTTGATCTGTCCCTACATGTCAGATTTGGTTCAAATTGGATACATGATTCACAAGTTAGCCCAATTGCGCCTCAAATGTTCACATGTCTGCCATCTTGAATTGGAGTGGATTACATCACATACCATGACATTGAAGCATCCCAGAGTGTCACTCACTGCAACAGCAACAAATTTGCTTCAGATTGGTTAGGCGGTCCACACGATAGCCCACTTGTGCTTCAAATGTCCATGTGTCCACCATCTTATTATTTTATTATTTTTATTTTTAATTTATATCCCGCTCTTCCTCCAAGGAGCCCAGAGCAGTGTACTACATACTTGAGTTTCTTTCACAACAACCCTGTGAAGTAGGTTGGGCTAAGAGAGAAGTGACTGGCCCAGAGTCACCCAGCTAGTTTTATGGTTGAATGGGGATTTGAACTCGGGTCTCCTCGGTCCTAGTCCAGCACTCTAACCACTACACCACGCTGGCTCTCTTGAATTGGGGTTGATGACATCATCATGAATTACACCACTGAGGTGTCCCTACAACTGTACCCAATTTGGTTCATATTGGTCCAGGCATTGCTATGTTGATAGGGACACACACACACAGCCATGTGATCTCATAAGCCTACTGGAAGTAGGCCAAAAGAATGGGCCGCAAGAGAAATTATCCAGATGCAACAGGAGTTATTTTATTTATATTTATATTTATATTTTCAAGGAATGTAGCAAGAAGCCTTCAGTGTAACAATGCTTGCAGATAATTTGTAAGCATTAAGCGCACAAAATAGTTGATCATATGGACTTCTGCTCTTTGTGGTCCCAAGACTTAACTAGCTCTCTATTTAAAGGACCACTTTAAGAACTTCCATTGTGAGAGTATGTATAGCAATCCTTTCTATTTTAGCTATTTACCCTACTTTACAAAAAAACTCAAAGTCCCATTCACTACTACCTACTGTGTGTTTGATTTTCCTAAATACTTCAGTAAACTCATAAGATTCATTGTTGGCAGACAGTCTGTTTCCCCTCTCCTCTCTTTCTTGCTGTCCATGCTGAGAACCAAAAGCTTGCCTATTGGTATCTGAAGCCCAGGCAGGCATCTGGTGATACAGAGAGAAGTGGATCTTGCACTGGACCAGATGGTTCTGCCAAGTAAAGGACTAGAAGGAAAGCTGCCTACAGAGGGAAGGTTTCCCTTTGGCTGAGTCAGGTATGCCTCAGAAGAAGCATCAGTTCTGGACAGACAAAAGAAATGTAGATGTCATGAAGCCAGGAGCAGTGTCACATTCTTTAGGCACTTGAAAATGCAGTCTTATTCAGGAACTTACAATTAAATATGCACATATCTAATATATGCAACAATAAGACCTCTTGTCCTGGCCATCAGCTGAACAGAAACAGCATTTACACCTCAACCAAACCCCTGATCACCTGAGCAGGGGATTGAATTTAGCACTTTCCCCATGTTTGGGGGATTAAACCAGGACACACCACATTAGACAGGGGCTCCCAACCTTTAACAAGTATACCCCTTCTATTGTAAACATTCAGCTGAGGTATGCCACAGAGATTTGGCGGGCGAGAGAGAAAGAGAGCATTGTGAATATACACACACCCCTGCAGCATGGAGAGGCAGGAGGGCTCTGAGTACCCTCTGAGAGTCCTTCAAATACAGCTAAGGATACTAGTATAAAAAGATGCTGCCTTTCCCCAGTCAGTGTGAAGGCTATCACTCTGGGACATATGCTACTGTATTGGGCACTTGGTGGTGCTAGTTGCCAGATCACTACTCCAGAAGATCCTTCCACCAGAACTCCTGAACCAGTGTTTTTTTTCTCTTCCCCTTTCCTTCGGGACTGAAACCACTGCCTCGAGTTTGAACACAGAATTGCAGAATCCAGAATCACAGAGTCGCTAGCTTTGAGTGCACCTTGAGTAAGTTATCTGGTGTACTGCCCTGGCCATTCTCAGCAACCAGAATCCTTGGAAAAACTCCAACATTGTTATTTATCTGTGCCCAGATGGTGATCCTTGGTTACTGCACATTTGCAAATTTGTTTTCAGAGCTAATTTCCCCAATTCAGACAAAAGAGCTCTGCTGGATCTGAACAAGGGCTCATCTCATTCAGCATTTTGTTTGCAACAGCCGCTAGTCAGAGGCTTCTAGCAGCTCAAGAGCAGGGCATGAAGGTGCCAGTGTAATACACTAGAGTTAAGACATTCCACTTAGCTATCTTGGCTAGCAAAAGAGCTTTCTATCATGAAATTTGTCTGACCCCTTTTCAAAGCCATCATAGTCACTGGCAAAAACCACATCTTGTGGCAGTCGATTCCATAAATTGTACATTCTACAGTTCTTCACTTTCTACCAGTTGATTTCATTAGATGATCCCAAGTTTTAGTACTGTGAGAAGGAAAATATTGGTCTACTTTCTGCACACCATTCATGATCTTATAGTTCATGTCTCCCCTCTTCAGTCATTTTAACAAACTAAAAATCTCCAAACACCTTAGCCTTTCCTTGTAAGGAAGGTAGTCCAGTCCCTTAATCACTTTTATTGCCTTTTTATGCAACTTTTTCAACTCTATGACCTTCTTTTTGAGCTGGGGCAACCAGAACCACACACAGTATTCCAAATACAGACACACACCAGAGATTTCCAAAAAGACACTACAATACAGGCCATCTTATTTTCAAACTCTTCTGTGAAAATCCCTAAAAGATTATTTGCTTTCTTCACTGCAACTGCACACCAAATTGATATTGTCACTGAAACAAATATTGAATATGTAACCTCAGCTTTCAGAGTTGTGCAGCTGGGCTAAGCACATTGTGATAGTGGTAGTAACCTAGCAGAGTTGCTATATGGCAGATTTATACATGAAGCAATTCTTAGTTTATGCTGTAAGGTAATGGCAACACATATCTTGACCTATTAACTGGCCCTTAAGCAACAGAAAAGGTTCTAATATGTGTGAGTGACTAAGATGGCTCTAGTTTTCTACAAGAGTGGATGGAGTGGTCAACGTATACTGAAAGACATGACTATTCAGGAAGAGGCTATAAAAGTGTTCACATCTATTTTCATGATGCTGAACAGTTATTGAAGCAAAAGTTCTTGTGTGAGTTGTACTATATATTATCATTACAGGATGTTTTCCTGTCACAGAAGGCTTTCCACTGTCCCAGTAGTGGTAATTATGTTTTAAAACGGTGACTGCGGGAAGATCCTACATCAGCTCCATACACATTCCAGCACACCCACCCATGGTAAACTGTCAATGCAAATGATTCTGGGATTGGTAGTAACTACTTCTGACCACTCAGGCAGAAATCGTATATTACACCCACACTTTCATAATGAGAAGCAAAACCCAAAACAAGTTTTCCTTCATTTATCAGAAGTGGGGGGAGGAGGAGATATGAGTAATTAAGAAAGAAAAGATGTGAAGACAATCTCTGCAAGTTATGATCCAGTAACAATTGTGAAATATCCTATTATCCATACACATAAAGTGTAGACTTGGGAGTAGCCATGTGGATGCTAACCATTTTTTTAAAAAGCCCAAAATTAGCACCAGATGAGACTGCAAAAAAGCATAATGGAGGAAAGGTTTATAAAGCCACTCAGAGCAAGAAATTTAAAAAGTGGCTTAAATAACAAAGAGATCACAAGATGAGGCAACATTAGGAAGAATTTAGTAACTCATCACTAAGCATGTCATAGTCCATAACCAACAGGTGTCTATGTCACAGGTGGAGAGGCTTGATTATAATAAACATATTTTCAGAAGTTATAGACAGTCCTTCAGGAAGCTTACCAAGGCAGAATAAAAACAAACACAACGTACAAAGTAAAACCAAGGAGCCTTAAATAGACATGAAACATGAATCTAAGATCAGAATAAGCTACAGCATAAATTGAAGTTCTTGCCTATATTAACCATTTTCATACATAGTACAAACATCAAGGGAGCTTCAAAAGGTGCATTTAAGCCTTGAATTTGAAAACATCCAAGTCACAAGACAGGCACTTTCAACATCAAGCTTCATCTACATCTCGGGGGGAAGCCATATCACAGGGCCATCTTGTTGGGGTGTAACCCCCAGGGCACCTTGGCAAAAGAACTTCCTATTACTGACAATCTTCCAGTTCTCTCGAACACATACCTACAGCTCCTAATTTCAAGGTTGATTGCATCTAGAGCTGCCACTGAAATTTCCATAACTGTGTGCTTTTTGAACAACCAGAAAATGTGGCACATCCAAAAGCATGACTAAACTTTTCAGCTTGTCCCCAAGGGCATGCTTTCACAGAGTTCTTTAAAAACATACTTCTTATATCCTATCTAATAATCTGTTTTGTTATTTAGACGTTTGTCCCAGTAGGAATCCTGTAGAGACTGTGGGGGGCAGGGTGGAGTCAGGAGGACAGGGGGAAAGGAGGAGGAGAGGAAGAAAATGGAGTTGTTTCTTAATAGAGCTCTCAGTTAAGCCTACATAAGATACATTTTGTTTACAAAGGAAGCAGATATAAAACAATAATACAAATGATATATTCCTCATCTCCTCATTCCTCAGGAAAACTGTTAACAACGTTATGAACTGTCTTTTTCTGCTGTCTTGGCTATTCAACTTTAACAATCCTTTATTACATGGGAAGTTAATCATATATGCAATTTTTAAGACTAGGTTCTTAGGTGAGTACCAGCAGAAATGGTTTGGTACTCACAGATATTCGATTTCCGCTTTGTGGCATAGTCCTTCACTCGCCATGCACAGCTCTTGCCACCTTTGCCATTGCTCCTACCACCCTCCTACTGCCCTCATGGACTCTTGGCAGTGGCTCTCTGGTTTTCTCAGAAACAGAAAGGCCCTGTCTGCAGTCAGGAAGGATTGGGGCGTTTTCCCTACTGAGGAATTATCTCACTCTAGTATTCAGGATCTTCCAGTTAATTAACTGGCAGGTAATAAAGGCCCAATCCAACAAAAAGTAGCATCTTCTCCACACACAACATACAGGCAGCTCTTGAAATTCATTGCTACAAGACAGTAATAACCACTAGCATTCTGAGCTTGAAAATAGAAGTATCCTCCATGAACTTGTCCAATCTGTCAATGCCTGTTAGCCATTAACAGCCAAGAAAATAACCTCCAGAGACAGAAAACCACCAGTGCTCAAATCCTGTGAATAAAGAGGGGAGGGGTATCTTCACCATGTTCTGCTTATGAGCTTCCCAAGGGTCACTAGTTATAACGAGAGTCACTGCACTAGAATAAATATTATTTAGAATATAGTTATAAACTACTTTTCAACAAAAAGTTCACATAGCAGTTTTATCTAGCAAAATGAATGGGAAAATGGTTCCCTGTTCCAAAGGGACAATTTTAAAAGTAATTTTAAAAGTAACCCACACAAAACAAAAACAAGGGAAACAAACAACATACACTGAGAGGGATGCTATGCTGGGTTGAACAGGGACACTTGTTATCCCCTACCAAATATTAGACACCACCACTGTTCCCTCTATTGCGTGTGCATGTATGCACGCTCACAAGTTTTTGGATGTTCCCTCAGTTCATTTTAGATCCTGCTCAGGTTGAATCAGGAAGGCCTCATTCTGAATGCACGTGCGCACACAGTGCCTCGATACTGCCACCCAGAACAAAACTCATTCTGCACAGAGATTAAACAAATTAGAGAGAACACTGGTCACCACTTTAAAGAGGTATATAGATTAGATCTAGCAAAGCAATTTTCATGTTTGTATCGCAACATCTCAGGATGCACCACATCACTATAAAAATTAAGTCCATACATACTCAAAACAAACAAACAAAAACTACCTTCAATAATCCCCTACATAACTCCTTTGGGCATTCCTTTGCTCTACATATACACTTCTGTCTGCAAAGCAAATCCAAACAAGATCTAACTGGAATAGAGATTGTGGGAGCCTTGATATACAATGACCATGAAGCAGTCACTTATTTTCACAATCTTCCAAAGATTATTTTTAAATTTATTTATTACATTTATATCCCACTCTTCCTCCAAGGAGCCCAGAGTGGTGTACATGGTTATGTTTCTCCTCACAACAACCCTGTGAGGTAGGTTAGGCTGAGAGAAGTGACTGGCCCAGAGTCATCCAGTGGATGTCATGGCTGAATGGGGATTTAAACTTGGGTTTCCCCGGTCTTAGTCCAACACTCTAACCACTCCACCACAGGCCTCACATGGGATGGAGCTCCACATCCTCCACATACTTGAGAAACTCAAGTATGTAGTACACCGCTCTGGGCTCCTAAGAGAAAAAGCGGAATATAAATGTAAAAATCATCAATCATCATCATCATCCTGGGTACAGCTATGGAAAAAGCTCTATCCCAAGACACCACCAGCTTCACTTTAACCAATGAAGGAACCTGCTGGATAGTGTGCCTCTTTACACACTTTTGCCACAGCAACCGTTTATGCATCTTTCCCTTGACAAGAATAATTGTTTCAAATCAGCGAGGAATCCAGGATCTGAGGTAATTTCATTCATAAAGAATGCAGTGGCTATCTAACCCCACCCTTAAAATATGTAAATTGTCAGTTTCAGCAGCATATTTGTGACAAGTTTGGTACTTTGCCTGACCTAGTTAATGCCCTTTTATGTAAATATTGCAATATCCAGTTTCTGCCATGCATTCCCATCCTTCTGGGCATGCTGGTGATCATAAGTAATCACAGATCGAGACTGCCTTGCTACCCCGTAATACACACAGGCAGCATTTCAGAATGCATACAACATGTGATGTACACAGCACATCACATAGGAACATAGGAAACTGCCATATACTAAGTCAGACCATTGGTCTATCTAGCTCAGTATTGTCTTCACAGACTGGCAGCGGCTTCTCCAAGGTTGCAGGTGGGAATCTCTCTCAGCCCTATCTTGGAGAAGCCAGGGAGGGAACTTGAAACCTTCTGCTCTTCCCAGAGCGGTTCCATCCCCTGAAGGGAATATCTTGCAGTGCTCACACATCAAGTCTCCCATTCAGATGCAACCAGGGCAGACCCTGCTTAGCTATGGGAACAAGTCATGTTTGCTACCACACGACCAGCTCTCCTATTCAGAGGATCCTCCATTGTAAACAACCACTGTGCACAAGTGTGTGCACTCCATCCTCTCCCCATTTTTCTCTTCCTCTCATATGTTGGGCTTAATCCTGTGCTTACTCTTTGAATCAAACCATTGTTTGCTGTGATGTCTAAGACAGCTGTGATTTAAGACATCCCCTCAAATGAGGCTTGCAAATCAGGATCAAACCATGGTTCACAATCCTTATTTGGAATGATTGCTCATTTGTGCCACTGAAAGCTTCCCTCCCAGAACTTATCAGCTTTGGAGGAATTTTCATTGGGACTGAGGAATGAAGGGAAAGAGTTAGATGCCCCCTCCTTGTGTTGACAGACACTCCTGTGATAACTATTGATTGTGACTTCTGTGATAACTATTTTAATAAAAAATACAAGCACAAGTGACACTTATGATGTTACATCTGATCTGATGTTCCCTCTAACAGGGATTCCCAGATGTTGTTGACTACAACCCCCATAATCCCCAGCCAAAGGCCATTGCAGCTGGGGATGCTGGGAGTTGCAGTCAACATCATCTGGGAATCTCTGTTAGAGGGAACACTGATCTGACCCCAAGACTAGTGAAAAGTCTCACAGAAGTTCCACACATTTAACGTAGAAAAGTCAACTCTGTGTGCTATGCAGTAAAGCATAGTAAAGTCAAGAAAATTTATCTACCTTCCACAACATGAGTCAGTGCATGGTAGCAAACGTCCTAAATATGGGTGGAGTGCTGGTGAGCCAAAATTTGAAAGTACTGTAATACTCAGAAGTAGTTCATCAAGTGCAAAGCAAAAACAGAACTGATCACATGCATCTGTTTGATGGCTCATTTCTATTCTCTCTTGCAAAACAGAGACAATATAGTTGGGTGACAATATTTATTGAACAACATTAACAAGGATTTAGCAGACCAGGAATCAAATGCTTTAGGAGTCTCATACAGAAATGCCTGCACCGCAACTTACAGTACTATTAGTGTTATTATTATTATTATTAATGAATCTCAAACATTAGAGTATGTTTGATCAAGTATTGCTCTGGTAACAATAATCTCATTCTCTATCTCTTAGTATCCCATGTTTTCATAAAAGGTATACAAGAGGGTGTTCAGTGTGTAACTGGAAGTCAAAATAGTAGTTTCTATTATGTTATGCTCACATTCTCTTGAATATAGTGAAATATATCTTACTACTCCTACCTTCTGCAATTTGGCTCAGTGAATTATCATCTGTAAAGTACTGTACCTACGTGATACCCAGTGTGGACATGACATGAGCATGCATGTCATTCTGGGCAATAATTTGTAGTACTGAGAAAGAACCCTTCAAATTATGATGCACTGGCGTAGAGAGCTTTGGGATTATTTCCATACAACACAATGTTAGGCAAGCTGATTTAGAACTAAGTTCCACGGTCTCTTGCAAATGTGCATAAAATTCAAGCCAACTATGTAATATTACAGTGCAAACTAGACTATGTGTGTTATTGTTTTTCAGTGCTACAGCAGACTAGGAAGGCAGCATAACAGCAGCCTTGTTTACATCAACCACATTGGAAGAAGCAGACTGCTTGCCAGCCAGTTTTCACAATGTACTCCTCTTCTCTGCTCCCCAAATCCATGAATAGCACTTATGTAAGTAGCTTCAACTCAAATTGTTCTCAACATGCTGCTTTGGATCCATTTTCATGAGTTTCATCAATGCATTGGTGGAGGAGGTGAGAAGAAAGAGAGATGACACATACCAAACTGGGGAAATCTCCCCGTCAGCTATATGGCCAATATGCTAAATGGAATGATACTTCTGGGGAAAAATAAAAAAATGCTATTATGTAAGGCTTCATAGCATAGACCCATCCCACTAGTAATTCCTCACCAAACAATGCAATGTGTTGCAGAAATATTAATTTACATATAAGCACTGATTTGTATTTAATCAGCTTTTTACACAATTAGGACTTCTAACATAAATATTTTAGGATTCATACCAAAACGTGATTTTGTTCATGCATTGCTAATAGCATACAAAATAGCAGACTTCTACATTCATTCACTTGCAAGGGGGGAAACAAGGTAAAGGGAAACTTGACGTGTTTAGTATTAACGCTACCATTGGTTTTGTAACAAGAGTATTATAAATGTAACTAAGACGTTCAACAAAACCATTTTTCAGAACAACCTGTTTAGTCCTCCAATATTTGGGATTCCAATTACACATCCTCTGAAGTTCTAACAAGGCACATCTTTCCTGACCTGATTCGGTCATAAATATTAGAATTGGACTGGAGTAGCAAGTCAATGTAGAACAAGAGAATAAGATTCTGAATGCTATTGGTCATCATACATTCTGCTTCTTCCACACAGTTCCTATGTAAAGTCAAAGATATGAAGGAAAAAACCACCAGAATGACTGACAGTACCACAATCTCCTAAAAGCATCCATATATCTCAAGTGTGATAAAATACAAAACTGTGTTTTTTGTTTGCTTGCTTACTTACTTACAGAGAGCACCACTACTAAACAACTTTTAAATATCTCCAAGTGCTAATAGTTTGGGCAACTGACATAGATGTAAAGCTTCAACTAGACAAAACAAGTATTTGAAATGAGAGCTTACTTCAATTACGTTATTGGTTCATTATTACAAACCAGTAAACAAAAAGGATCCTTTAACCGGATTATCTTAGCAATGATATGTAAATGAAAGGCAAGGAAAAATAAGTCCGTTTGCCCGAATTAAAAACACAGCTATAGGAACATACAATTCAAACCTTCAAGGCAACAACCCTCCCCCCCCCATTTATAACTGTTCTTATCCTCATGCACTTTAAAAAGGGAGAAAATATATTAAAAGTAGAAAAGCCATATGAATATTCAGAAGCTTCACTGACACTAGACAGGGTTACCACATGTAGCTTGTATAAGCAAGCACTTATGCCATTTTAAGTCAGAGAGCTAGCCATAACTACAGATAGAATCGCATGATCCAGTACTATTCCAAACCATTCCAAGCAAACTAAACACTGTGTCTGATTATATATCCAGATGCAAACAAAAATCAAACTGCAGCACATTATTCAGTCACTTTGATGTCTCATGCTGATCATTGCTCAAGACCCAAAGTGGCGCTTCACAGTGATATGTAAAAACCAGCAAAGCATCCATGGCTTGTTTTTATTTATTGCATTTTATCTATTTCAAAAAAGATCACACTATATAATTTTCGCAAAGTGCCATTTCTCAGATTTCTTTATCCTTCACTAGTTCAGATGTCTTTTTATGGTGGGAAAGCCATTTAAAAATGAGATCAAAGTAATTCCTGCTCACAATAAGTGAATCTGCGAGAGTAATATGACAAGATGTATACCCCTGTAATCATAAACTATTTTTCTTGCTGTGCATTTACATGCTCAGTACTAAATGCAAGAACAGATGTTTTAAAAGTAAGTTATTTGGAATCTTGAATTAAGATACTTGCAGCATAGCAGCTCAATTTGCATAACCTACTAAGCCCACTGAGGAATTTTGGCTACAAATCTGCATGGAACGAGAGAGGAAAGTATTAACCGGGAGGAAACTTTTGGATTAAATTATACTGGGCAAGCGATTATGCAAAGGTGAGGACACAAGAAATATGAGTTTGGAAAGGTGCGTGGCACAGAAAGACACATATCTGCTAGCTGTCACAGTCACCACAGACACAGCTTGCATTTCAATAGGAGTAGTAACAATGACAACCTTACAAAGCTGTTCTAAGTATTACAAGATCCTGTGTGTGAAGTACTTTGAACATGCAAGAGTACCATTTAAAACTAAGTATTAATACTTTGAACAAACATATTCATATGTATTTCAATATAAAAGCTAAATACTTCAGTATATACTTCGCATTTGTTCAAATTACTTCACACACACTATCTTGTTGAAATCCTCACAAGAACCCTGTAAGGTAGTAAGTGGTGTTATTACCATATGGGAAGCAGTAGCCTGCCTAACACCACCTAGTGAATTCTTACCATAGGAAAGGTCTGAACAGGTGACTTTCCTAGCTGGAGCTCAGTCTCTAATCAGCTCACCATTTAAATTTACAATGTACATAGTACAAAATTTGGAAGAGTACATACTTCATTTAAACTTCACAAACAAATCCATGCTGACTCACATTGATAATTTACATTGACCAGTAAATAGAGAACCATTCCCCATATGTTTCAGTAAGCATTATGGATGGCACAGAAAGCAACATGGAGTGAACAATTCAGGTAAAACACCTTTGTTTATACAGACCTGCCACACAGATTATCCAGCTGCATTAAGATCACACCAAATGACTTTGAAGGAGAGAGTTTGCTACTTGCAAGGTGCTTCCAATGGCTACTTCCAATGGCATTAACGGACAACTAATGCCCCCAGCACAACTGGCTTGGGTGAGGGAAGTGTAAGGACTAATTTCTCTGTAGGGACTAATTTCTCCCCACTTGCCCAATGCTTAAGGGATAAGTGGGGGAATATAATTGCTGTGTGATTTTCAGTACAAAAGCAGAAGATGGTAGTCATTCTGGTTTATTTAACAGAGACGGTAGAAGTGTTGTGTATAGGATGCTAGAGAGATGCATAGTAGGGCAAATATATACAAGGAATTAAACTAATGTTATATCTTCCGAAATATGCGGGCACCCTGGATGTGCTCTCCTTTGCAACCCCATAGCTCCTGGAAGGAGACAAGGCTACAATCTAGAGAGACTAATTAATTCTAAGGCAGACTCTCTGGAGCAAACCCCTATACAGTCTTGGCATCCGTCTAAGCAGGAGTGCGTGGATAACCTTGAAACCCCACCCGCAAAGCATTACGCCAAGAAGTCGAGAGAGCGAAGTGCGTTTTCAATACAAATGGTCGGTTTGCCTGCGCTTGCCTCTTCTTGAGAACCCCACCACTCCTAATCCAGCGAAATATGCCGGAGTGTTTAACAGACGCGCGCAGCGGCTTCTGTTGGACGCCTCTCCTCCCCGAAGAAGGATCTCGCAGTGGGTTCAAGTGCAAGGGAGCGATAAGGTCGGTGGGTGGAGAGCGGGCATTTGGGGTGCTTAGGCGGGGCAGGCAACTTTCCTCCCAGCCCATTCGGCACCGCGACCCTTCCCCTAAAGACAGTCTCTCCTGACAGGGCATCCCAGCTGTGTGCAGGACTCGCTGGGCTCCGCTCTGGGGCTCCCAAGTGGGGACTCCCTTTGCAACCTCTCTCTCTCGCCTCAGCTTTGACCGCCGTCGCCGCCGCCGCCGCCTCCTCCTCCTCCGGCACCAGTGGTCTCTCGCTCGCCCCAAGTGACTCCTGCCAGAAAGTTTGGCACTGGCAGCCAAAACGGAGCGCGAAGTCAGGCAGGCGCGAGGCAGGGCGCGCGAAGGGGCTCCTGAAGGGGCTCCCCCTAGCACGAAAGACTCCCAAGGAAATTCTTACCTGGCTGGCTGAGCCGGGACGCGCCACGAGGCAGGCAGCAAACCCGCCGACAGAGCGGCGTTCCCCAGAGTCGGCAGAGAGTCAAGGTTGCCACTCCATTCCCCCGCCCCCAAGAGAGCGAGCACCCGGAGCAGGGGGTCTTCCTCCTCCCGAGCGAGCGACTCCAACGGGTTCCTGCCTGCAGCACCTGTGTGCCGGCCGAGGAGACAACTGCTCTGTCTCGGTCACTGCCCCTTGCACCCTCCTCCTTTTGCCTCTTTCTCCAGCGCGAGTGAGAGCGAGCAGGGGGCTGCGCTCCCACCCCTCGCCTCTCCTCCCACCAGCCTCTCTCCCAGTCACGTCTCCAGACAGCACGAGCGGCAGTACGACGGCTCCCGCCTTCGCTCTCTGCCTAGTGCCGGAATGTCCGAGCCGCCGCTCGAGCAGCATCCACCTCGGGCTCCCCCGCCCCCTCCAACTACACGCCAAGAGCAAGCAGCTCCCCAGCGCACCGCTCATTGGCCTACTCGCCGCTGACCTCACTCGAGCCGCTCACGCCCATCCAGTGGATTTCCTAGCTAGGCTTTATTCTAGGGGCGCCCGCCAGCGCTGCCCAGTTCAGCCCGAGTTGCGGGGCGCGCCACTTTGCAGGGCGTGGAATGGTCTGATTCAGTTGCTGGCTGTACGACACTAACTAGTCTCTCTCTTCTGTCCTTCCGGACAATGACTTTTGGGGAGGCAGCCAATAATGAGATCCAGGGTAAAATATAATAAAAGGGAGACGCTTGGCAGCTAATCACCATTAAAAACAATAGAGAGAAAACAGGCAAGAGAAAACAGGCAAGTACAGACTTCATTAGGGCTGAAACGTGGTGTCTGTAGAGACTGAGATATAAAACAAAAAAAATAAAAATCATAATATCTTTATCACCCATCATGAGAGGTCTGGGTGATTCAGTGAGTTGTTTGGGATCAGGGTCTGTAGCCCAGATAAGGCAAGCAGAGGAATACATATTTTTTTTCCACCAGAATGATCGTTGGTAGGAGTTGTGGTGGGGCTTATTCTGGCTCTTTGGGGATGAAGATGCAGAGAAGAATGGAAACCTGTCAGCTCCACTTCCTGGCTGGACAGAGACACTGATGGAGGGGCAGAGTTTCAGAATTGCTTTGATGGCAAAGAGGAAGGAAAGAGAAGAGGGAGGCAAAGGTAACAAGGAATGGATATCAGCAAGTGCAGGATCTATCAGTATGTACTGTAGTCTCCTTGAAGTTAGAAAGGAGGTGAATAAGCTGAAGCCAGATGGTAAATGTAGAGATGGGATATGAAGAAAGAGAGAGGCGTATGTACAACCTATGCATTTTGGGAACCTCTATCCAACCTTTGAAACAGGTTTTGGGAAATTCTATCCAACCTTTGCATCAACTGGCAATGGAATTGGACAGGTATAGAGAGTCAGGTATTTAGAGCTGGGGCATGTAGATCAGGATGGGAGACCTCTGGGTGATTTGCAATACTGACTTGCCAACAAGAAAAACTTCTTCACCCCTAAGTTTGGATGCTGAGATAAAGAAAGCTTGGAGGAAAACCATCGGTGGCAACCTGGGATCAGACTTTCTCAGTTGTCGCTAGGGATGTGCAGATGTCTGGCAGTCCAGTCCGGGGGTTCAGGGTCGAACCGAACCACCCCCCTGGTTCCGTCCAGGGGGGCTGTCCGGCCGGTCCGCGAATTTTTTAAAAATTAAAGTCTATTTTAAATACCTTTAGCCCCTTTTTGGGGCTTGCTGAAGCCACCGGGGGTGTCCGTTTGGGTTCCCTCTCCCCCCGCCGGCCTTCCTTATCACCGCCGCGGCCGGGTAATTGGTCATTTTTGGCCCTTTTGGGCCTCTGTATGAGTGCAGCGGCGCACGCTCATATGGAGGCCCAAAATGGCCAAAATGATCAATTATCCGGCCACGGTGGGCCACAGCAGTGATAAGGAAGGCTGGCAGGGGGAGAGGGAACTCGTGCAGACTCCCCCCCGCCTGCAGCTTCAGCAAGCCCGAAGGGGCTAAAAGTGTTTAAAATAGACTTTAATTTTAAAAAAATAAAGAAAATTTGCGGACCAGGACCAGACCGGGGGGGGGGGTTCTATGTGGGGCCGGACCAAACCGGGCCAGACGGTTCCATGCACACCCCTAGTTGTCACCCCTAGGTGGAACACACAAACCATGGATATGAGAGGACTGTCTTGCTTGGAGGCCTTCAGGAGAGCCTTAAAGACCCATCCTTTTAGCCTGGCTTTTAATGATATCTAGTTTTAATTTTAATCTGGTACAAATGTTTTTTTAATCGTTTTATGATGAGTTTTTGATTTTAATGTAAACCACCCTCAGCCACTTTAGGAAGAGCAGTATATACACTGAATAAATAAATAAAGTAAATAAAATATATATCAAAGGGCTGTGAGCTCAGTTCTGAGATTGAAAACAAATTTCTGGGCCATGCATGTGCTCAGAGGCATCCTGCTCCTTATTTCTTCTAAGTGTATGCCTGTCCGCCCCCAAACCATTCTTTTACATTGGGCACTTGGTGATGGATCTTGGGCTTTATACTTCTCAGAGGTCCTAAATTAATAGAATGCAACTGAATTCTAGTTCAGCAATTTCTGATTGGAGTCTCCCTTAGACTGTATTTTGTTGAAGATTTTTAAGTCGGCAACAGAGAGAGCTGGGTCTCATGATCAGTGAGACCCAGTTTTGGAGAGTGTGCGGGGAGGGCGGTTTAAGCCCACTCTCCCCACACACGAGCAGGGAGGGAGCTCTGGGTGGCCAGATCGTCCACCCACATGATTGTCGGCTCCGTGATGGAGCCGGTGGGGGCTGGGGAGCTCAGGGGCCTCATGGCCCCTGGAAGCTCCAGGGGGTCTACTTGTGAGTAAGTGGAGCAGTGCCGCGGCTACTCACAATCTTTCAAACCAGGTTTATGGCGCACTCGGTGTTTTTAGGGCAGGGGTACTTAGTAAGGTTACCCGCCTAGGAACCACCAGGCTCGCAGCCGAGCCCAGTGGTTCACACGATGGGGCGAAATCGGGCTAGCCTCTGTAGCCCAATTTCACCCCATGATGTGAATAGCCTCAGAGTCTTGGAAGATAATGGTATATATGGTATATTGAAAGCTTCCTATTTGTATCTTATATTGTGCTAAATTTTGTACAGAAGAAAAAGCGTTTCCTTAATCCTTGTAGAAGAACCATAAAATGACAGAGATCGCAAGGGAGCTGAGGAGAAAATTCTCACATACGCCCCAATCCTATGCATAGTTCCTCAGAAGTAAGACCCACCAAACTCAATAAGCCTCCTCTTTGGGGAAACTTTTCATTCTCCATCTGAGACTACAGGGTAGTCTGGCAAACCACAATACTAACTTAGCTTAATGGGGCAGTTGGAGAGTGGAACTGAGTCAACCAGAGTACAAACATTAGGATAAATACAAGCCGAGCCCAAATTGTCATTAGCTCTGCAGCCCTAGCCACAACACTATTGCGGGTTCTAAGGGCTTCTGAATCCTTTGTAAGGACAGGAGAACCTCATTATACACTGATCCTATAGCCGCAGTTTTGTGTATTCATGGGTGTCTAATTGACACCCAGTTTCATTATCTGTGGATATTCAAGGCTTAAAACCCATGTATCTGTGGTTCTTAGAGGGCCGGAAGTGACTGCAGAAGTCATTTCCAACCACCATTTTGTCTGTGGGAGGCATGTTGTGGCTCAGTTCGGCAAACAACAAAAAAATTCTTTTGGGGGAAATTCCACGATTTGGGGGATCATTTGGGAGGTATTGCTGGACACCAGGAGACCCGCAGAGCATGGTAGGGCACTTTATTTGGCCCCTATATGTGGCGGGTTTGTGGTTTTTTGGTGGTTTGGGAACCTAACCCCCACATTCCTATAGACACAATGAAGTAGTCTAATGATCAGCAGAAAGTGGGCTAACCGGTTCCTGGTTATTGTCAGAACTCACGAGTGAGCCCGGTGGTTCCAAGGTGACTAGCTCGCCTAATTCCCCCTTCCATAAATGAGGTTAATGGAGTGAGCACTCTGTTAACCTTGTTTTTCTGCTTGTGTGCCACTGTGGCATGCAGTGACATATGAGTAGACCCCCGGCTAGGAGGCTACAAGCAGCCTCCCGGACTCAGGAGGAGTCCTCAGCCTCCCGGACTCCCCAGAGTGGCATACTGGGACTTCCGGGGGCTGAGTGGCCCCTAGCCCCACAGCCCCCACTGGCTCCGTGGCAGAGCCAGTAGTCGTGTGGGTGGCCGATCTGCCCAGGGCTCCACAGGTGATTGTCTGCAGGGAAAGCAAGCTACAGTAAGTCTGCTCTCCCCACAAACCACCTCAAGGCACTTCACACTAATTGTGTGAAGTGCCTCAATGACTCATTACCTGCAGTTTTGTTATCCACAGGTAATAATAATAATAATAATAATAATTCAATTTCTATACCGCCCTTCCAAAAATGGCTCAGGGCAGTTTAAACAGAGAAATAATAAATAAATAAGATGGCTCCCTGTCCCCAAAGCAGGGGCGTATCTATGGTAGGGCAAGCAGGGCACGTGCCCCGGGCGCCACTTGAAGGGGCGCCATTTTTTAAAATTAATTTTTTTTAAAATGGCCACTGAAAACAAAATGGCCACTGTGCATGCTCTATTGGCCTCTGTGAGGCCCTAGACCATGCCAGGCCTCTCAGAGGCCATTTGAGCATGCACGGCAGCCATTTTGTTTTCAGCAGCCCCATCTATCTATCTATCTATCTATCTATCTATCTTATCTATCTAAATGGCCACTGCACATGCTCAAATGGTCCCTGCAAAGCCCTAGAGGCCAGCGAGGGGAGGGGGAACCTTTGCAGACCCACCCCACAGCCTTTAGGAAGCCCCCAAAGGGGCTACAGGTATTTTAAAAATATAATATAATGTAAGTAACTGTACACATATTCAGTTTGGCACTATGTACAGAGAATCAGGGCTTGCCATGAGCTGAAGCTTATGAGCTAGGATTGTATTCATTTGCTCTTACTTTGCTTCTTGTGATAAGTGAGTTAAATGTGATGTCTTAATAATATGGCTATTTAATGGTGAGTTTGTCTTTGAATCAGTGTGAAATCCTTAGTATTAAGGCCCACTGGGAGTTTCTTGCTCTCTTTCTCTCATTTTAACTGTCTTTCTGAAATACTAGAATATATTCCAAGCAGTGACACAGTTTACTCTGCATATCCTTTAATTATTTTCAGAGTATCTGGGAAAAGTCAAATTCTCCATTTATTTTTAAAACTTATGTAATAGTGATGCTACAATGCATAGTAGAGAATTAGACATTAGTTTTCCAAGTACACCTCCAGATAGTATTTGGGTATTTCATGAGACACCAGCATATTAAAAAATTAATGAGCTTGACTTGTATTTTTGAGCTATTATGGTAAAGTTATCTGAAAGATGGGTGTCAGATGTTTGGACAGGGGGGAAAATTTTAGTGCTTGCCCTAGGCGCTATTTTCCCTAGATATGCCTCTGCCCCAAAGGGCTCACCTTCTAAAAAACCCCCACAAGATAGACACCAACAACAGTCGCTGGAGGTACTGTGCTGGGGGTGGATAGGGCCAGTTACTCTCCCCCTGCTAAATAAAGAGAATCATCACGGTAAAAGGTGCCTCTTTGCCCAGTTACCAGGGGATAATATATGCAGGAATGGAACTCCTGTGGCTAATGAGGTCCACCTGCCTACAATTCCAAAAAAAGACTGGAACTCAGGAAGCTTCTGCAAGCATGCTCAGCAGCATCATGCATGCCACGCTCCCTGAGAAATTACCGTTCCCAGAATCCTGGTGTCTTAGGATTCAAGATCCTAATAAAGGCTACAGTAGCAACTTTTTTTGTCATTGCCACCAGTGTCCCCTCTGACAGGGATTTTCAGATGTTGCTGACTACACCTCCAAGCATCCCCAGCTGCAATGGCCTTTGGCTGGGGATTCTGGAAGTTGTAGTCAACAACATCTGGGAATCCCTGTTAGAGGGAACACTGATTGTGTTATGAATGGTCTATAACATATCAGAACCAGAGGTACCAACTCAGAAGTATGGTGAAATATAGGCCTGTGTCTGATTTCAGTATATTAAGAAGTGATACCTGAACTCAAGATGAACTAGGATGTTGCTCCCCCTGCTCTGGAGCAGGAGGTGTTCCAGCATTGTGTTGTTAAAATGGATATGCAAGGAAACACAATGAAGCCAGGTCTGAATGCTGAATGCTGTAATCCATATGCTAATACCACTGACTACCAAGTGTCTGTGGAAGGAGCCAGGGGGCTGATTCCCCCCCCCCTTCCTGTTAGTGTTAAATCCTTGTCAAGTGATTTGAATTGTTCTCCATGGAAGTTCAACATAGCCAAATGCATACAGAGATCCGTCTGTAGATTTTAATCCTCACCTCGCCAATGCTACAAATCTCACACACACCTTTTCACGTATACTTTAAATATTCTCTTGTTTTCAATTAAACACTGGGTAGAGGTACACAAGCTGTCTCACACAGAATATCCTGAATCCCCTTTACTAACTGCTGACCTTTTAACACCTTTTGGGAAGATGCCATTGTGGCTCTCAAGTGCAGATTTGCCTTGGGCAATGCTCCCCACCCCTCCCTTCCTGAGCGTGCAGTTTACAGAAGATGAGATTCAGAGATCTCTCTGAATCTGGCCAATATCCTGAATAAATTAAGACTTTGTTCAGAAGGTAGCAGCAAGTTGTCACCTTTTTGGACACCCAGGAAAAGAGGAGATTTTGAATAGATTCTATTCAAGGATCAAAGAGAAAAACACTATAAAGAATGAGGCTTTAGACAGAGAGTTCAGCAATCTTTTGCCTACAGCAAAAGGCTGCTCACAGGATCCCAGGGTTGGCTGCTAAGCCGCGGGGCAAAGCAGGAACTCTGTTCATGAACAGAAACTACAGCAATGCCTGAGTTTTGCTGCCCAAGCTGTGTGATCTGAGCACTGCAACAACTCCTGTCTCCGCCAAGCGCCTCACTCCTTCAACTGAAGTGATCCTCTGCTTTCAAGCCTCTGTTCCTGGTAAATATGCTGCTCCATTACAAGCCTTGGAATTCCCTCCATCCTTTCCCTGCTCCCTTCTCCTTCCCCCCTTCTTTTCCTCTACTAATCTCCTCAAAACCATGCCAGTCCTCAGCCTCTCCCTCCCCCATCTTTTCTGCCTGTATCTGAAATGTATTAGCCTTTAGGAAGATTTAATGCACACACATATGTTAGTTAGGCACACGGGTGAATATTGGTACTGGTTAGGATGCTTTGTTTAAATACTGTTGCTAATATTGATAGAGGGTTCTGCTTTCTGCTTTGCTAGATTATGTTGTTAGTCTTTATACTCAATAAAGCCCATTGAATCCTTTTGAGTAGTTTGATCTCCTTTCTTCATTGCGTCCAGATCAAACGTGGTCACCAATATAAAAGAACTTGAAGCCAGACCTAATTTTGTATACTAGCTAATGAGCATATTTGGTATACCAATCGGGCCTGGTTTGTAACAACTGCTACCACCAATGTTTGGGGGAAAGGGAAACATAGGAACATAGAAAGCTGCCTTATACCAAGTCAGACTACTCGTCCATGTACCTCAGTATTGTCTACCCTGACTGGCAGGGGCTTCTCCAAGGTTTTCAGGCAAGAGTCTTTCCCAACCCTCGCAGAAGATGCCAACAATTGAACCTGGGACCTGCATGCAAAGAAGATGCTCTACCACTGAGCTATGGCCCCATCCCCAAAGATTTGTATGTGGGTTTCCCATCCATGCACTGACCACACCAAGGGCAGTAGGGGGAATGGGGAGTTGGGAATGAGACCATCAGGCCTTGCTAGGCCCACTAGTGATAAAGGGAGGCTTGCAAAGAGGTTGGGGAAGGGTTCTACACCTTGATCTGTTCCATATAATAACTGGAAGGGTGACAAGATCTGGAATTTGGAATGGGCCCAGTTTTAAAATGTCCTTATTTTAGTCCAATCTGAATCTAATCCAAATTGCTCCATTTAGGCAAAACAGTTTCAGACTGAGCCCTGCCTATTATGCAGGCATGTTGTGAACATGTAAAGAGGCATGTTATGAACATCTTATGACATGCATATGCATAAACACCTTTTAAAGGTGTTTTACACTTTGTTTTACACTGGAGATGCTCCCATGAGTAATGAACACTTGGGGATTAATTGCGATGGGCCCCTTTCCTGCTGGAATTAAATTGTGGGGAAATGGTCTTTCTTGTGGTGGTTATACCTGTATAGAGTTTCTCTCTCTCAATAGTTTCCTCTGTTATGCTTTTATAGTCCTATATCTATATATATGAGCTTTATGCAACTTATCTTCACAGCTATAGACATTTTAGGTGAATATTATTAAGAACAGTTTATGTTTCATGCTTACATACTATATGTTGTACTAGCTGGGCCAGGTGCAGAGCATCTGCGCCTCTAGTTTGGAGCCTTACCATATGCCCATTCATACATCAAAAATAATTTGCCATGAAATTTAAAAAACCCTGAATTTTTATTATTATTCCCTAATTCTACACTGGACTTCTTTGTATGTATTTACTCAGTAATTATGATAGCATTAAGATGCAACAGTATGTTTTATTCAACCATCAATGCACACACAAGCTAAATATATCAGTCTACTGAAAGTATATATTAATAGGCAATAAAAGATATCCTTGAGTGTCTTTCTCAATAAAACACTTCAATTAAAACTGACATTCATATTGTGTCAATATCCAAAGGGTTTACATGCTGTTGAACTTTACAAACTTGGGATCTTCTCCTGAGTTTTACTCACAGAGGTAGTTTTAACAATGTCATTTGGATTACACATGAGGAGGATTACACATGCTGTTTAGAGGGGGAAAGTTGGCATTTCTATACATACAATATACTCAATATTAGATTGTGAACTGCCTAGAAATTTGCATATGGGGTGGTTTGGAAATGTGTCAAATAAATATACAAACTTAAAACAATATGATGCTAGCATGGGCAGACATTGGGGCTATTCTGACGATCGGGAAAATTCAGGCTAGGAAAGCCTAGCCTGATTTTTTCCGATTGTGAGAACCACCAGGCTTGGCTGCAAGCCCGGTGGTTCTCGAGCAGTTAGCCCGCTCAAGTACTCCGCCCTTAGCCCGGGTTTGTGGAGCGAGTGCTCCACAAAACCTGGCTCTCTGGTCGTGAGTAACCGCTGTGCAGCTCCACAGTGCAGCTACTTGTGAGTAGACCCCTGGAGGGGAGGCAAAAAGCCACCTCCTGGCTCCGGGGTTCTCACCAGTATGCCCTGCGTGCTTCCGCAGGGTATCCTGGGTTTCTGGGGGCTGTGTGGCCCCCGTGCTCCCCAGCGCCTGCCGGCTCTGTCATGGAGCTGGCAGTTGTGTGGGCAGCCAATCCAGCCGCCCAAGGCTCCCTGCCCGATTGTGAGTGGGGAGAGCAGGATTAGCCTGCTCTCCCCGCTCAGCTCACTAAACCAGGTCTCATGGATTGTGAGACCCGGCCCATTGAGGCTATTCATACGACTATGCAAAACTGGGCTAAGGGAGCCCAGCTTGGTTTTGCACGCTCGTGTGAACCACTGGGATCACACCCGATCCTGGTGGCTACACAGCAGCAAACCCGCCTACGAAGCCTCCTGCTAAAATTGAGGTTAAGGGAATGAGTGCTCCCTTAACTTCATTTTTTAACTTCATTTTTTTGAGCCGTAGCTGCTTGCAGTCACAGCTGGCACACTCGGGTGGGGGGAGGGGGATCCCAGTAATGCACTGCACACTCATGTGGTGCATTATTGGGGCTTGGGGGGTGGTGTGCAGCAGCGCATCCTGGCACCCTGACCTCTGGAGCGGCCGGGCGAGCCCGCAGGAAACCTGCTTCTCATCTGGGCAGCTGATCCACCCACCCAGGAACTAAGTGCCGATTGTCTGTGAGGAAGGTAAGTTGAAGCCTCCTTCCTCGCAGATATCCTGCAAGTTCTTCTAACTAATTGTGAGAAGATCTCTCTACTGTCTTAATTGTACAGACCAGATTAAAGGTCATGTTATAGGCACTATAGGTACTTAAGGATGGGTTATGTAAAGAGAAGACTTCAATATGTCTCAGGGCCATATTAGGTGAGATTTTTAACATGTTTGGCCCTGCATGTTTAGGGTTGGGTGTTTGTTTGTTGTTTTGGTAAATAGTAGCACTGGATCCACTCCAGGTGAGGACTATGGCAAGTCAAAGGGTTGAAATCTTCATCCTTCATTGCCATGGTTCCAATCCAGTTAGGGGCAAGCATGAAAACCCAAACAGCCTCATGTGATGTCTAACAGCCAAATTATGCAGAACATTAAAATTATTCATGTAGCTCGCTCCATCTTTAGTTTTGTATATAACACCAGCTGGATGTGTGTGCGTGATCTGGACTAAGTCTGTAACACATTGGCCCTCAGCAGGAAACCTCAGGTAGATGAAGCTCTGGTTAGTCTGTGAAGCCTGGAATCATGCCGCAGATGATTGACTAACTGGTTTGGCAACCTCAGTCTTCTGGTCAGAGGAACCTCTCCCTCTTCCTGGTATGCCCGGGCTACATCCCAGCAAGCTCTGTTCCACTCACATTGACAGACTGTGGGCAAGGCATCAGCATGCTCGTGAAGCTGCAACATATGGTTGCAATATTAGAGGGGGTGTGCTCAGCGCAATCTCGCATTTTCTGCAATGTTTGCCCACCCTCGACAGAGCAAATACATTTTAACCCTTCCCTCAAACTACTCACACCACTGTCTTCTTCAGTTGGGGGAGGAAGGGACTGTTTCCCCCCTCCCCTCCCCTGGGAATAAAGGATTGGGCACCTCACTTCCCACTTGTACTGGTTGAAGATAGACTACACAAGTATTCCCTCTACTTTTTCTCATATGTTTGCAGAATGTGTTTGTTACCAGCAATGGCCATTTATTACACACTCATACCCGCCCATTCTTCAGCTGATCTGTCAGGAGGCACATGACCCCCCTCCCCATTTCTCCAGGGATTTCTATTTTTTCCCTTCCCCTAGATCTCCATCCCTATCCTATCTATGGATGGATAGGATGAGACTCCTAGGAATAGGTCGAGATTACTTAGGATTTGCCCCTTCAATTTTTGGTAGTATTGCTCTCTCTCTCTCTCTCTCTCTCTCTCTCTCTCTCTCTCTCTCTCTCTTTTTGGTACAAGTTGGTAGAGGAAGGGGGCCCCAGTCCCTTCCCTGGGTGCAAGCATGCTTGGTCTCAGCCAAACCTCATGAGAAGAACCATCTATCTAGAGCAGGATTAAATCACACAAGAGATTCTTCTTGTGCGATGGGTGGATCCTGCTCTGGAGCAGACCACTCTCTCATGAAAGTTCTGGCCATAGAGACATGCATGTGGGCTGAAGGGCTTTTACTGCCCAGCCCAGTTGACTGTTCCTCCAGAGCCCCAGGAAGGGTCCCTCAGCAACATCCCTCCCAGCCCTGGTGACTGCTGGGAACTAGGAATAGCCAGGGACCATTCTAATCCATGGGTGTCCCATCCCAGAGAGCTCCATGGTGGCCGGTTTGCATTTACCGCAGTGTGGGGCCCAGCTGGTACTGATTCACCTGGGATGTAGGATTCATCCCTAGTCTCTCCTTGTCTGTCCACCCAATCCAAACCCACTTGAACACCCAAAGCGTCCTGGACTACTTTGAAGTCTGGAAGGGTTGGGTGCAAGGGGGAAGGTATGGAGTATGAGTTATATTGTTAACCAGTGCTGCTGGGTGCCCCACAACAGCGGGGGGGGGGGGCTATATTTGGATGGTTTACCTAATGAGTCAAACAGAGAGCTGAAATGTATTGGTGTTTCTGTTTTATCAGTGGACTGGCCCTCTCATGAGTAGGCTAATCCCTCAGCAGACATGAGGACAAGAGTGTGTTGGGTCTTTCTCACTGCTTTGCCCAGGTTTGCTAGCCGAGTGGCACCTTTTTTTTTTTTACAGGGAACCAAACCCCAGGACCCTTTGCCTGCCTTTATATATATATATATATATATATATATATATATATATATATATATATATATATATATATATATCCCCTCCTAGAAAGTCAATAAGATATGTTCCTGGAGTACTGACACATTTATGGGCTGCTCTGAGCTGGCTTCTTTATGGTGGTGGGAGGAGCTAGTGCATGAAATCCACGTTATAGTGGTGGCAGACTTTGGAAGACACAATGCTGCCTTTTAACCTCAGGTTTCAGCAGCAAAACTCACTACAAAACAAGAGTTCAAATTCAGGGTTGGGATTGAAAACAGAGCTGTGGTTGGGTGACAAAACTGTGACTTCACACTTTTGGATGTTCACAAACTCAAACCTCTGGCATGCTTACCTCTGGTTTGATGTTATGTTTGAACAGGGCATAGAGAGAACGGTTTAATTCTTTGCCCCCACCATGGTCCTACTTTGGATTGGCTCCCCACAGCAATTTGCCCTGACAGGATATCTGACATTGACAATGAAGTTTAATAGACACAGGACCGGGTCTCACGATCCATGAGACCCGGTCCAGATCGGCTGCCCACATGATTGCCGGCTCCGAGATGGAGCCGGCAGGGGCTGGGGGGAGTGGGGGCCGATTGGCCCCCGCAAGCTCCAGCATGCCCTGCACGAGCGCGCAGGGCATGCTGGTGAGACCCCTGGAGCCGAGAGGCAGCTTTTCACCTCCCCCCCAGGGATCTCCTCATGAGTAGGCACAGTGCGAAGCCACACTGCGGCTACTCACAATTATTAAAACCAGGTTTGCGGCACACTCACTCTGCAAACCTGGTTTTAAGGCAGGAGTTGTTGAGCGGGTTACCTGCTCTAGAACCACTGGGCTTGGCTGAGAGCCCAGTGGTTCTTACAATCGGCAAAAATTGGGCTAGGCTCTCCTAGCCCGATTTTTGCCGATCGTCAGAATAGCCCCACAGATCGCTCCTCTACATCTGTTACTTACAATGAAACTCTCTTCTCACATTCATTTGAGCCCTGGAAATCTCAATTGCAACACTTCAAACAAAGAAGGAAATGTCAGATATCTGTTCTTCAGCAGAAGGGCCAGGGCACTGCAGTGTGTGTGTGTGTGTGTGTGTGTGTGTGCAGCCACTTCTTAGGAAAATGATTTCTGAGAGGATTATTTCCAGGGGCCTAGCTATATTTGAGCGGATGGGTTCAGAGAAACCCCCCCCCATTTCCTGAGGGCCCCCCTGTTCCACCTGTCCCTATTATCTTCATTATGTCCCTCACTTCAAGGGGCTGCTGGGGAGAGGGGTGAACACAGGCCCCTTCTCCCCTAGCGACACCCCTGATTATTTCAACCAAACTTTCTCTATATGCAAACAATGCCAGTTCTTTGTTAGCAACTGGAACTCCAGGTGTTGCTCTCTTTTAAACATGCCATCCCTGTCTCTGTTGCAAAATCCCCTTCTGAAGCTTCTGTGGGATCCAAGTGCCATTTTCTGTTGTTGTTGTTGTTGTTGTTGTTGTTGATAATAATAATAATAATAATAATAATAATAATAATAATAATAATACATTTATATCCCACTCTTCCTCCAAGGAGCCCAGAGCGGTGTACTACATACTTGAGTTTCTCTTTCACAACAACCCTGTGAAGTAGGTTAGGCTGAGAGAGAAGTGACTGGCCCAGAGTCACCCAGCTAGTTTTATGGCTGAATGGGGATTTGTACTCGGGTCTCCCCAGTCCTAGTCCAGCACTCTAACCACTACACCACGCTCAAGGCCCATGGCACCTTCATTGGGAAGGTAGTATGGAATGCAAAGGGTTAAATATCACAACCTCTGCATGGTCCTGATCTGAATCTGGGCCATCTTCTGAATGCCCATCAGAATATCAGAGTTATCAGCTTAGTTGTTTTCTTTCTTGAAAAGAATACCATAACCTTGTTTCCCAGAATAAATATTCTAATATTGGGGCTGTAAATCTGTGAGTCCATATACTTAGGCTTAATTGGTTTGTGTCCTACTTGTTCATACATCAACCTGCCTAGTATAGGAATTTAGTCTGAGTAAAAATAAAGCCCAGTTGCTGTAAAAGTTACTTAGATAAGCTTCAGTAAGATGAGCCACCATAATTTCACTTTCTGGAATGCAGCCCTTTGCAAAGCAATTTTCTTTCATAAGGTGTCTTGGTTGATTAAAGATTTATGTGGAGTGTGCATGTGCAGAACTCTGTTCTTGCAGAGGGAAGCATTTTGTAGTTTTTGTGTGTGAATTCTCCAGAAAAGTAAATAAATGGGATTTGGGGTGTATGGGGAACACAACCTTATCTAAATTCTCTGGCATGAGTTGTGCTCAATATCATCAGTGTAAAACGGGAAATGCCGCTGAAGTTCTCACAGTTACATCAGAAAGATGATGTAAAATACATCAGATAGACTCTCTCAGGCTTTGATATTTCTGACATTTGTAGGCCATGACCAGGTGAGATTAAAGATGAGAGCTTTGAGGCACTGGAAGCACCCTCTAGTATACTATATACCAGTGTTCATATTGCTGTGCTTAAGCAGCTTTTGGCATAAGAGGAACACTGCTGAAGAAAAGGAAAATGCTTCTGCTTAAGGGTGTGTGTGTGGATAGGACAGATGAGCAATCAGAATGAAAGGCTGGGGATAGTTGTCTAGGAAAGGGATTATTCAGGGCATTGAAGCTCCACTCGAGGTGACTTTCAGCTGCTGTACAGTTAGACCACACAGCTCAAATATTTCCAAGGGATTTTTCATCTGCTACTACGTGGGCTCTAAATGACCAAATTGTCAAATTATCTAGTAGACTGTTTCCAAAGATATTTGCACACAGCGATACCCTGCATGCATCAGTTTCCAAGAAGCCCTTAACATAGTGGTGAAATGGCAGTAGGGAGATTGGCAGTTGGCCTGGTGGTTAGTCTAAGCAATTAGTCTAAGCTTGGTGTTTGGCTTTCTGAGTGCTTGCATAGCACCTACTCAGAGCAGCAGGGGAACTGGGGCACACAGTGTAAGAGCAACTGATGTTCAAGGCAGTTAATGGAGCATCAGTTGTTCCTGCATATGCAAACGCTGGTGGCCTTGGATGGCCTTCTATGCATTATAATAGTTTCATGGCTGTGAAGAGGTTTGTTCTTGATCCCTGAAATGTGCCCAAGGTGAAATGGCCTAAGCCTCTCACGCGTGACATGCAGGCTCACCCAGAGAAAGGATAATGTGCCATGGAGCTCTCACATAGCAGAGGACCCAGGAATGCTGGGCACCATCCAACTTTATTCTGCATAGTTAACCATTGGAGGTTGTTACTAAAAGCCCTCTGAAATTGTGAGCTTTGGCCATAAAGTGCTTAGTAGAGTCATCTGGTTTTTCTCCCTGCTTTCTTGATCCGGGCACATGCTGCCTCCTGGTTCCTGCAGCCACATACTTGATGTGAATAAACAAGTTGTTCTGCTAAGAACTAATCTGACTACTTTCCTTTCACTGTAATATTACTTGATAATTACCATCTTCACAAGTTATCCCACTTCAACCTTAAATGTTCACATGTCTGCCATCTTGAACTGGGTGCATAACATCATCACAAAGTATGTCATTGAGGTGTCCCTACAACTGTACCAAATTTGGGTCAGATTGGTTAGGCAGTCCACAAGTTAGCCCATTTGTGCCTCAATGGTTCATGCATTCACCATCTTGAATCAGGATGGATGGCATCATTACAAACTACGCACTTGAGCTGTCCCTATGTGTCCCTACACCCGTAGCAAATCTGGTTCAAATCACTTAGGCAGTTCACAAGTTGGCCCACTTTTGGCTCAAACATTCATGCATCTGTCATCTTGGATTGGGGTAGATGACATCATCACAAACTATGCCATTGAGGTGTCCCTCTGTGTCCTTACATCTATTGCAAATTTGGTTCAAATCAGTTAGGCGGTTCACAAGTTAGCCCTCTTGTGTCTCAATTGTTCACATGTCTGCCATTTTGAATTAGGGTGTATGACATCATCACAAACTATGCCATTGAGATTGTCCTTTGTGTCACTTGCTACAACTGCACCAAATTTGGCTAGAATCAGTTAGGCAGTCCACTAATTAGCCCACTTGCACCTCAAATGTTCACACATCTGCCATCTTGAATTGGGTGGAAGACATGCCCTTGAGCCAACCCTATGTGTTCTTGCAGCTGTAGCAAATGTGGTTAGAATCGGTTAGGCAGTTCATAAGTTAGCCCAGTTATGCCTCAAATGTTCATGCATCTGCCATCTTGAAGTGGGGTGGATAACATCATCACAAACTATGCTTTTGAGGTGTCCCTATGTGTCACTCACTCCAACTGTACCAAATTTGGTTCAAACCGGTAAGGCAGTTCACAAGTTAGCCCACCTGCTACCCAAATGTTTACACGTCCACCATCATGCATTGGGATGAATGACATAACTGCATAACTACATAACTGCATAACATAACTACATAACTGAGGTGTCCCTATGTGTCGCTACAGTTGTAGGAAATTTGGTTCAAATTGGTTAGGCAGTTCACAAGTTAGCCCACTTGTGCCTCAAACACTTATGTGTACACCATCTTGAATTGAGAGGATGACATCATCACAAACTATGCAGTTGAGCTGTCCCCATGTGCAATTGCACTTCGGTTGTACCAAATGTGGTTCAAATTGGTTAGACAGTCCACAAGCTAGCCAACATATGCCTCAAATGTCCACGTGTCCACCATCTTGAATGGAGGTGGATGATGTAACTACAAACTATGTCACTGAGGCATCCTTATGCATCCCTACAGTTGTAGCAAATTTGGTTCAAATCAGTTAGGTGGCTCACAAGTTAGCCCACTTGCACCTCAAACATTTATGCATTCACCATCTTGAACTGGGGTGGATGACATCATCACAGACTATTTCATTGAATAGGGAATGAAAGAGAAAGCTGGCTCGAATTTGAACCAAAGGTATGAGGTTCAAAGGTATGGGGTTGAGACGAACCACCCTGGTTCGGCTCAACCCCAAATCAAACACGCCCACCCCCCAGTTCAGGGGTTCATCAAGTTTTTTGTTTAAACCCTTTTTCTTTAACTTACCCCCTCCAATGTGGTAGTGGGGCACAGAGGTTCCCCCTCCTCCCACTGGACTTCCTTTTCCCAAAAATTGCCCGGTTCAAGCATCTTCGGCCTTTTCTGGGCCTATTCGCCCATGTAGTGGCCATTTTGGAGGCTGCCGCAACTGTGCAGTGGGACCCTGCATGGCCTGGGTCATGTAAGTTAAAAGGGGGGGGGGGACTTTTTTTAAAAAAAAGGTTCATTGAACCCCCCAAAACTGAACCAAATTGGGGGAGGTTTAGTGGGCCAAAACCAAACCAGCCCAGTGCGGTTCGAGTTAAGTTCGGACTTGAACCAAACTGGCCCAGGTGGTTCTGTACATACCTCTACTTTTGAAGTGTCCCCTTGTTTCTCTACAACTGTACCCAGTTTGGTTCATATTGGTCTAGGCATTGAGAAGTTGATACGGAGGGATGCATAGACACACAGATGCACATGGACACACACACACAGATTGCCAGGTGATCTCATAACCTTAGTAACACTGATTCCTTTCCTGATTGCCTGGTAATCTACACCTCTGGGCTGCAGCCAGGCAAAACAGGGCTGATGTAACTTGCCCGGCTGCAGCCCCAGAAGGGACAAGCACATTCTGCATTACCAGGTTCAGAGTATGCGCCACACAATGGATGGACACAAACTGATGCTGCTCAGCTGCCCTTGTTATGTTTGCAGCATTATTGGTCATCATGAACCCCGAGCAAAGGTGTGGATAGCTGGACAACCCTCCCTGTACACACTGACAGCTCATCTGCTGTGTGGTTAGTATCCAGAACCTCCACATGCATGACAACTCACTTGTGCTTTGCTGCATGGGAGAGGCTGGCCATGCCACCAGCAGCTAATGTCCCCTCGCTGTCCTTCCTCCACCAGTATGCCATGAGGGACAGGAAAGCAGCTTGTTTCCCACAGGGATGGTCCCACAGATCCGCAGTGAAGTGCATGCTGGTATCAGGCGCTGTTGTGTGCAGCAGCCCCGACACAGATTCCCTGCACGACAGGTACAGGGAGGAGACCAACTACCTGCTGAAGGTGGTACATGTGGGGACCTTGTAGTCAGGGGCAAGCAGTTGGAACAGTCAGCAGAAGCCGGTGTTCTCCACCACCTGGAATGTGTGGTCATCCAAAGAGATCTTCTCAGCCCGGGTGCTGAGATGAGGCTTTGGGCAACCAGACCACTTGCCCACCAACCTTCCGCACAGTGCAGGCAACTTCCCCTGCTTGGGAGCAGGAGCAGGTGCCTTGCTGCTGCTAGTCAAGGGCACACCAGGCTTATTGCTGCCAGCAGGAGAAGTGACCCATGGATGCAGCAGCATTCCTGATGTCGTAAGATGCTCGTGGTCATTCCCCTGCTGACCTGTGCCCTGCAGTGGGTGTAGACAGCATGGTGTGGGTCACCATGGTGGAGCTCAAAGTGGTCCCTCACCATGCTGCCATAGGTCTGGGACTGTTTCGGTGGTGGTGGTACTACTGAGGCCGCTGGTTCCTTCTGAGGGCCACCTTCTGGGGGCCACCACCACTGCCCTCAGTCCAGGGCTGAGAAGGTCCAGGAAGTGGAAGTAGTTCCTTCTGCTCCTCCTTAGTCTCAGATGGGAAAGGGGGAGGTGTCATACTGCCAACGGGAACTGGAGAGGGTGGTGAGAGTAATCTGGCTGGGCTAGTAGCAACCAACACAATCACCTCCTCCTCTGCTGCCACAGGAAGAACTTCTTCCATGACAGAGGAGGACCTTTCCACTATGTCTGCCTAAGCCACCACTGGTGGCTGAGGCTGTGTGGCAGGATCACCCTCCTCTTGAAAGGACAGCATGCATGCAATGGGGACAACTTGGGGAGTAGACCCCTCTCACCATCACCTATGACAACCAGCAGCATCGCCCCTCCCTCTGCCTGGCACTCTGCTCTTGGCTCTACCTCACACCCTCCTGGACATCTTGGGGTTTTTTAAACTGAAGCCCTAACTCTAATGGGAGGGGAGGAAGCATCTTTTAGGCAGGTATTTTAAAAAGGATTGTGGGGTCGGGGGTGTTCTAGTTTTGTTGTGTGTACCACACACAGTGCTATCTAGAGCACACACAGAAGCTAGAAAAATTAAATCACCCCTCAAATAAAGAAGCAGGCTTTATTTGGTGGGACCTTTTTTTTTTTTGAAGGGGAGCAAGCAACAGTGGAAGTTTCTCTAAGGGAAGACTACGGGAATGGATGGGAAAGGGGATTACTGTGGCCTGTCTTCTAACCCACCCATCTTGTCCCACATGTTACCAAAACTGCACGGGAGCACTTGTCTATATGCTCCGGCTATTGTGTTTGTGCTGCAAGGGGGAAATTAACTTAAATCAAGATGCAGTTCTAACACAGTATTAATTTTTAAGCAAGTCTGGGGTATTGGAAACACAATTATAGTTTCAAGGCTTTCTTTAGGGTGAAAATAGAGAGTTACAGGAGGCAAAAGAGTTTGGTTAGGAAATTCAATAATTTGGCTAGAGTTTCTAAAGGAGATTCTAATTATAGGGTTTGAAAAAAAATAAAAATAAAAGGTGCCTGGAGAGCGAGGAGGGAGACAGGGAAAGAGGTGAGGCTCCAAGAGATGGCTGGAGGTGTTTGTATTATTAATCATTTCCAGGTGTGTTCGTTGTGCGAAGGGCAATCTGGTGCTTTCTCAGAAGTAGAGAGTGGGGTGAAGAAGGGTGAGGGTCAGCTGCCACAGCTCAGCTATATGAAAGACATTTTGCAGTAGAGTCCAAAGAGAGTCCAAAGCCATGTGGCTCAGTTAGGACATATACAGTATACTATAAACCATGTCCTGAGGTAGTTAGTGAGCCAGTCAAGGGGTCATCCCTCCCTGGAGGGTAGGGAGACTCTTGCAAAATGAAAGTATTCCTTGTTAAAGAGGGCTAGATCAGTGCAGGTGTGTCCTTTTGGACAAAGGCAAATGCGAGCTATATAAATCACATGTATGGAGAAAATGGCTTTATGTTTGTCTGCCCTCTCGAAACAAAGACATCCCAAGTGCAAAGAGTTTTGTTTACTGTGAGCCGTCTCCTCTCATCTTCACCAGCCACTTCATTAAATTAACAAGAGGGAATATGGCTGTGTTTGCTCATCCTGTTGAGTATTACAAGTGGTATATCTTGGATGAGGAGTATCTCACCCATGACAATTTTGTTTTCATGGGTATACTAGTAGGCGTGCCTCCATAAAGGAAGGGTATGAAACATCCTTTTACAGTCATTTGAACCTTTTTCCTGGAGGCATGTTGCCAAACTCTGCCTATACTAATGACCAGCCCATGCCAAATGGCCTGAGCTGCACAAGGTGAAAGTTCACAGCAGGCTGTTAGCTTACTCGCTAGATCATATAGAGGGGTGCCTTTTGGTATGACCTCAAAGCACTGCTTCTGACAACATACACTCCTACATACTACCTGGATAGTACCTAATCCTCCATTCCCCAAACTAGGCCCTATTTAAAGAAATCTAACCTGAACAAGAATGGGTTGCTTACTTCTAGTGACCGGTGTCTTCTGCTGGAGTCTACCAGGTGCCACTCTTGGAGGCACTCATGCTGAGTAGACACTCTGGGACTGAACAGCTGGGAGGAGGGCAGGTGGTGCCAGGCAGGTGGGCCCCTACCCAAAAAATAAAAAAGGAAAAAGGCACCCAGCAGAAGCAGAAAAGGTGGTGCTTGGGGGCTGCAAAGGGGGGGGGGAAAGTCTCAGTACAGCACCCCAGTTATTAAAGCCACTGGGGACTGGTTACAAGAAGAAGGAGAAATCCACACCAGAAAGAAAAAAAATTCAACAGCAGCACCCAGTTAAAGCCACTGGGGCTGCTGGTACAACGAAAAACAAATAGAAAAAATAAAATAAAAGCAGTTGGTTCTGCAAAGAACAGAGGGCAGGGGAGGGAGAGGGAGAAGCCAGCAGGCACTCTCTGTCTCCCTTTCTCCACACAGGCAGGCTGAAATAAAAAAAAAATTAAAAGCAGTTGGCATTGCAAAGAAAAAAGAAAGAGATGCAGATAAGCCACAGGCACACTCTGCCTCTCTCTCCACACACTGGCAGTCTCACTCTGTGCCGCTGGGATGCTGATCCTCCCTCCTCTGAGAGGCACACTAAAAGACTCTCTGGCCACTTAAATACATTGCGACAATCCCTCCTTTTGTTTGCACAACCTGAAGGCCAGTAAAGATAGGTACCAGTACATATGCTTTAAAAAAGGTCACTCCCCTTAAAATGGGTCTGTCTCTTCATATGCACACAATGGGCAGTCTGTAGATGTTTTGTTCACCTGATGACTGCAAGGCAGCAGTAACCTATAGTGAACTTCCTTATCAGCATGTTATGTGAACATGAAAGGGGGTCTTGCATGTTCAGTCCCATATGGATGCTTTTGCATTAGTCACCCTGTAAGAGACCTAGACTTAATGCATCGTTATGCAAGTCCAATGTGCTGTAACATTCCTGGGAGCTGAAGAATGGATGACTAATGTAGTTTATCCTGTAGCACAGCAAAAAAACATTCTAGCGAGAGCTGAATATAGAGATGGGCACCACTATAGCAGAAAAACCAGGGGCTCCTTCACTTTAAGGTCAGGCAAAAAAAAGGAAAGCATTTTTAATTATTTGGCACATGGGCATTATTTCAGCATTTCCAAACAGGGCAAAGGTTAATATTTTCCCTTCACCTTCCACTTTCTAGAATTTAAGTTACAAAACTTTTATTCCAAGCAGATGAGTGAAAATGCTCTTGCACAGTATGCTGAAGGTACTTCTCTAGTCTAGTCATTAATTTTAATAGTTTAAAAGAACGCAAAGAAGCCAAGCAACTATCAATGAAGTTAACAATGATAAATAAGGTGTCACATTCAGGTATACTCTTGAGGTAAATCATGTTCCTCTGAATAATGTTACAGTGTTTTATAGGGCCAAAGCACTTAAAACTCGTAATACATTATTCTGATACAATCCAGAAGTTAAAGAGATAAGCCACAAATCCAATACAGAATGAAGTCCACTTAAACCCATTTCTTTAAATGAGTTTAAGTAAACCATGCTCTGAGATGAACAATGACCTTCATGTTTTTATTGTATTTTCAAGGAGATAAGAAATGTTCCTCATTTAACATTTCTAGATAAACCTCCATTGCATATAGTGAACATGAAGTATGGAGTTATTAAGAATGGCCCAGACCTTATCACACAAAGGAAAATAAAGACATAGGCATAGCAACCAGGGCTGTCTGAAGCAGCCCCACTTCAGTTCAGGGTCTATTGTGGCACTTCAGAGGAGTATCCGCTTTGCTCAAGGCTTTGGAGGGGACGGTGCTTTGCGTTGAACCCTTTGGCCCTCTGACATTTTTCTTTGGCCTTTCCCGCATCTCTCACCCTACAATGTACTACTTACAGAACCAGGCAGAAGACAGACCTCTTTCCTATATTTTAGCTCCCAGCTATGGGGTAGCAGGCAGCGTCTTCTGTGGTTTGTATTGAAAATGACCTGAATTTTAATTGCTGCAGCCTCAGAAAGATGAAACTTCCCAGAAGTACCTGCACCATTCCTAGGACTCCAGGGAAAGTAAAGAAAAGCATCATTCTAAATTCAAACGATGGAAGATGTTGCCTGATTCCTCACTGCCCAGCACAAGGGTATAGCAAAGCAGAGCCTGTCTCCTGCACACTGTCTGTAGTAGGGGTATGCACAAATCCGGTTTGCCCAGTTTGGTTTGAGTCTGAACCAAACTTGAACCAAACTGGGCATGTTTGGTTCTGAACTCCCTGAACAGACCCCCAGCTTAGCTTGAAATCCTAGTCTGTAGTGCTCTTAGGACCGGGTCTCACGATTAGTGAGACCCGATTTTTAACGGTGAGTTGGAAGAGCGGGCTAAGCCCACTCTCCCTGCTCACGAGCAAGCAGGGAGCCCTGGGCGGCTGATCCGGCTCTGTGATCTGGCTCTGCACACGATGGCCAGCTCTGTGATAGAGACGGCGGGGGGTGGGGGGAGCTGGGGCTGCACGGCCCCTGCAAGCCCCAGTATGCCCTGCGCGAGTGCACAGGGCATACTGGGGAGACCCCCGAGCCGGGAGGCAGCTTTTCACCTCCCGGCCGGGGGTCTACTTGTGAGTAGGTGTGGCGCGAAGCCACACCGCGGCTACTCACAATCATAAAAAGCAGGTTTCCTGGAGCGCTCAGTCCACAAACCTGCTTTTTAGCAGGGGTTCTTGAGTGGGTTACCCGCTCAAGAACCACCAGGCTTGGCTGCGAGCCCGGTGGTTCTTACGACCAACAAAAATCGGGCTAGGCTCTTTTTGTTGGTTGTGAGAATCGCCCCTTAGAGTGCTGTTTTAGAGTACTGTTGTTAAAGTGTTGTGTGTGAGTTGGTTGGGGGTGGGGAGTTTCAGAGGCCTGAAGGGTTTGGTACAGTTTGCTTCACTTCAGCTCATCTTCAGCCCCAATAAAATGGTGTTTTACTTTGGGCTGAAGTGGGCCAAACATGAATAGTCCTGAAGCTTCACACTTGCCTAACAGCAACCCGATCTAAAGATTCGAACAACAGGTTTCAGAGAGACCATGTTACTCCTTTACTGATGGAGTTACACTGGCTGCCAATAGATTACCGGACAAAATACAAAGTGCTAGATATAACCTACAAAACCCTAAACGGCTTAGGCCCTGGGTATCTAAGACAGTGGGGCTATTCTTACGATCACAAAAATCGGGCTAAATCCTAGCCTGATTTTTGTGATCGTAAGAACCACCGGGCTCGCAGCCGAGCCCGGTGGTTCTGGAGCAGCTAACCTGCTCTTGTAGCTCGCCCCTTAGGCCGGGTTTGTGGACCGAGCGCTCCACAAACCTGGCCTATCTTCTCGTGAGTAGCCGCGGCGCGGCTCTGCACCATGGCTACTTGTGAGTAGACCCCCGGCTGGGAGGCTTAAAAGCAGCCTCCCGGCTCGGGGGTCTCCCCAGTATGCCCTGCGTGCTCGTGCAGGGCATACTGGGGCTTCTGGGGCTGTGCAGCCCCTCAGCTCCCCAGCCCTCGCTGGCTCCGTCTCGGGGCCGGACATCGTGTGGGCGGCCGATGCGGCCGCCCAGGGCTCCCTGCCCGCTTGTGAGCGGGGAGAGCGGGCTTAGCCCGCTCTTCCCGCTCATGGCTAGGAAGGAACTGGGTCTCACTGATCATGAGACCCAGTCCAGTGTCTTCTTCACTACGAGCCCCACCGCCCATTGAGGTCATCTGAGGACGTCCGTCTCCAGTTACCGCCAACACGTTTTGTGGCTACACAGAGACGGGCCTTCTCAGTCACTGCCCTGAGATTGTGGAATGCACTCCCTGTTGAGATATGATCCTCCCCATCTCTGGAAATTTTAAAAAAAACACTTGTAAACCCTTTTTTTTTGCCCAAGCTTTCTCAGCTTCCTAAATGTTTAGGTTTTAATTTCTGGTTTATTTTTATATTGTTAAATTTTTTTTTAGTTTTTGTATATGTTTTTAACTTGTTTTATGCTATTGTTAACCACCCAGAGATGAAAGTTTGGGGTGGTGTACAAATTTGATAAATAAAATAATGAATCAATAAATAATATCATACTGTTCGGATTTTAGATCTGAAAAATATTTAGCTCAATTGAGTGATCAATTCCAGATTGAGTGTTCATTTCCAGATTGAGTGATCAATTATATCTGGTCTGTTAGGAAATATCTCAAGTGCGCCATCCCATATTTTTGTGAACATAATCCAGTCATTGCATCCTAAGGTTGCCATCCAATCAAAATTTACCTGGCCTAGCAGAAATTCTGTCTGCCTGAAGTAGAGATTATGTGAAGCCAGGAATACCAGTCTTTGGTATTTTTGCGGTTAGTGAGGTCATTCACACAATCAAAACCTGTGTTCTGCCTGGGTTTGGGAGCTGTGTGTATTCCCAATTTTCAGTTGTGTGGAAGCAAGTTAGGAGGAAAAGCTGCGTAAAGTGGTTGTGTGGATGAAAGGTAGGAGGAAAAGCCACCCAGGTTTTCCTCCTACTTTGCTTCCACACAACTGAAAACTGGAAGCACACACAGCTCCCAAACCTGGGTAGAACACAGTTTTTGATTGTGTGAATGACCTCAGGGTATCTGTGGATATAGCATATGAATGCATTTGGAGGTGCTTCTGGAGCGGGGATGATGGCTCCATTGCATGTATGTATGAGCCTTTTGGAAGGGCAGTATAAAATTTTTAATAATAATAATAATAATAATAATAATAATAATAATAATAATAATAATGTGCAGTGTATGCAAATGCATGGTATGATCACTGCTATGCATGGTCCTCCTATGTCAGGGTTTAGAAAGGGTAGTGCTGGTGTAGAAATGCTTCATGTAATTTAGAGATACAACATGATGGTTTATTTTACACATTATGCTCTGCCCCAATGCCACATGGATCCAACTCCACAAAAGTACATTATTTCTGCACAGTTGGGGTAATGTGGACATCAGCCCTCCACAGGGTTAAAGGTAGCCAATATATACAGTGTTTGCTCCTGTACAGTCTATATTGGTGCATGCATGCATGTACTAGTCTCTCCTGTGCTGACTATGGGGGTTTCATTAAGGAGAGGATCATAATGACTGCCTATATAAAGAATCAAACAATTCTAAATGTTCGATATGCATGTCAAATTCACAAACCCCTTTACTAAAAAAAGAGATATGTGCATGAGAGCAAAACTCTTTGACAAGTGCCTATGTCACTAATGAAGTTTGATCCTCAAATTTGTTGGTTTGATATAAGCTACTCTTAACTCAGCTGAAGCAAAGACTGGGGGTGCTGATAGACAGCTTATTTCAGTTGGACTCTTTGAAGGAGCAAAATTCCTGAGCCCTTAAAAAAGTACTGGTTTTTCTTTGGTGCCTCAAAGTACTTAAACAAAACCCCTTAACACCTTTTTAAAAACTGGTTCTCCTTAGGTACACCAAAGCAAACGTAACATTCTCAAAAAAAGACACCCAATACATTTTCCTGGGAAGAGCTAAAGGATAGTTCTTAAGATAAGTGGGTGACTGCTATCCAGATCTCAAGAGACATAAACAAACCCATATTGAATGAGTTGTCCTTTGGGGAAATTGCTCTTTAAAAACCAGATTCTGAGTAAAGCTGCCAATGTTGTCTCTATACTGCTTTTTTACAGTCAAACTCTAGCAAGGCAAACATCCCATGGGGTTTCTGTGAGAATTAATCAGTGCTAAGGGTCCTGAGGGAAAGACCTAAATATCATTACCTTCAGAATTAATCAAGTGGTGCTTTATCAGAAATGTCCTTACTTCTGCTTACATTAGGGCCACACTGAACTGCTTGCTGACATGACATGAACAAGAGTATTTATTTCTTTTATGCTTTGGAAATAGAAAATAATTTGCTGGAAGCTAGCTTTAAAGCAGCAGTGTGACCAAATGGCATTACAAAGGATAGGGAACCTTTTCATCCTGAACATACTGTATGAAGCTGCCTTCTACTGAGTATGACCAGTGAAACAACTGGTCGTTCTAAGTTAGTATTTTCTATCTGGATTGGTCTTAGAGATAACAGGGACTGAATGTGGGACTTTCTGCATGCAAAACATGTGCTCTGCTACTGAGCATGACCTCCTCCCCTGTGCTTCTGAGTAGCTGAATGAATGAGACTAAAGTAAGCTCCCCATAGCTCATCATTCACACATCTGGTCAGGCCTCTGTACAGACTTCTCTTGCTCATTAATGCATGCTGAACAGCCTATAGCTGGCATGTAGCCTAAGATAAATTATAGGAGTCATAGAGGCTATACTCATGAACAGGCAGGTGGGTAGGCAGGCGGACGGTGGGGGGAGGCAGGGTTTCACTTCTCTTTCCCCCAGATGAGCATTGACTTTCTCTTCAGTGCACTGCTACGTGTCCACCCAGTCTGTGCTGTATGGAGCAGCGCAGATCTCGGGAAGCTGGGACTTGTCGTCTCGGCCTCCAGAAATCCCACAATACACCGTGCGATGAGTGTGGTGCATTGGGGGAGTCGGGTGCTTGGCAAGCAGCCTGAGCATATACATGACCCTCTTAACCCAAGGAAAAGCCCAGATACAAAACCCGAGCTTGCAGGGGAGGCAGCACCAAGATTGGCCTTTATCCCAGTGCTACACAAGAGCAGCCCTACCCAGTTAGGGCTTCCCTAACCTGGGTAGACCTGCTCGTGTGCATAGCCTTACTGATTCTCTGATAACCAAGAAGTCTTTTGAAAGCTCTCAAGACAATAAGCTTATTCACATGACCACTGGCAGGATTGGAGAAGCATCCAGCTTGGGTCAGGAGAGCCAGGCACATTCCCAATTTTCAGTTGTGTGCTTGCAAATATTAAGGTAGGAGTGAGGAGAATTATCTTGTTTGAGGCAACAACTGGTTAAGATGAACATCAGGAGTCCCTGGTGGCGCAGTGGTAAAACTGCCACTTTGTAACCAGAAGGTTACAAGTTCGATCCTGACCAGGGGCTCAAGGTTGACTCAGCCTTCCAGCCTTCCGAGGTCGGTAAAATGAGTACCCAGAATGTTGGGGGGCAATATGCTAAATCATTGTAAACCGCTTAGAGAGCTTCCAGCTATAGAGCGGTATATAAATGTAAGTGCTATTGCTATTGCTAACATGGATACCCAGATTCCATCCCCAGCTTTTTACCAAGGTAGGAGGAAAGCCATCCTATCCAGCTGCCATGTTGCACACAATTATCCCCCCTGCCTCCTACTTGAATGTTTGTAAGTACATGGCTAAAAACTAGGGGCACATTCAGTTCTTCTACTGAAGCTGGGAGTTTCTTCTGCTCTGCTGGTGGTTTTGTGACCAAGCCTAATGAATATTGTGGTTCCATGGCTTCAGAATGCTAATAATTTGAAAATGTTAGTGACCAACCTAAAAGTCACTAGACTTTCAGCTAAACTCCTTTTAAGTCATGCTTACACAAATGAACATTACATATTTTTGCTATAATTGTATTCTCAAGATAATTCACCCTTTAAGCACCAAATCACTCACCTTTACATGAGATTATTAACATTTTGTAATAAGCCATTTGTATATTCCACACAGATAGAAATCACACATACAAACACACACACTCACTCACACTCACACCTTAAGGAAATGGCTCCCATACATTTGTAAGGGATGGTCCCATCCCTTACGTTCTATGTAAAGGAGGTCAAAGTAATCTTAATTATTATAACTAAAACATGAATACAATAGTCAAATGAGTCTCACAATAAAATAGTCTCACAATATATTAATCCTTTTAAACCAAGCAAAATCTAGGAGATTTGTCATTGCAAATGAAACATGTATGCAAGAGAGTGACTGTTTTTAAAGACCAGTCACAAAATCACAGGTATTCAGTATAAACCACAGGTGAAACATACATGCAAAAGATTACTTGGCATCTTATGTATTTTTTAAAAATTATATTAAAATTTGAACAATACAGCCATATAATTTTGAGGGGGAGGACCGGTTTCTGAAGGAGGGGGTGGATACATTCATGTATGGAGAAGTTTCCTTTGAGTCGGGGTGGGGGGAGAGTATGGAAAGGGGGAGAGAATTTTAGATGTAAATCATACAGCATATGTATTAGTGAACACGAACCAAATGTCCATAAAGCTCACCTCCCATTGATACTATCTGAATACTACAAATTCATAGAGTGATCAGTTAAGTTCTAAGATCCATTGTTGAGTTTATGGTGGAGACTGCAACATTCCAGTATTACTAAGCATTTTGCAAGTTCCAATGCTCTAGGGTTCTATTTGGTGACTCTAAACCAAGCAGCTGGCAAAAATGAAGGAATGGCAGTGCAAACAAAAGGCTTGAACTTGAATAAGCCGGTGCTTTTCTCCAGAAATTGCTGTGCAGAGCAAAGTAAACAATGGAATTGCAAGTGGAATTCTTTCTATAGGTCTTGCACATATCTAAATACGATCCAACCTACTCATGGAGGCTTATATGCTTTGT
Source organism: Hemicordylus capensis (assembly GCF_027244095.1). Lineage (NCBI taxonomy): Eukaryota > Metazoa > Chordata > Lepidosauria > Squamata > Cordylidae > Hemicordylus > Hemicordylus capensis. The sequence continues at coordinate 384,351,306 of NC_069657.1, read as the reverse complement.
GAAGTTCCTTAGGGTCAAGCAGGGCTTTCCCCAATCTTTTCAGAACTCATCGTCTCCCAAAAAATTGGGGAGTTTAAAAATTGCAGCCAGTCATGTCATGCAAACTCAGGATCATTACATGATGTCAAACTGTTCTTTAAGCATGAGAAGGATCCTGCTAAGGAGAACCAAACAGTTGTGATGGAGGAGCAGGGATAGAGAGAAGAATAGCATAAAAGGTACAAAAGAAAAGAGATCTCAGTGTTGTTGTTGTTTAACCTTTAATTTAGGCAGTATGAACATCACAGTATTTGAGAGTTGTGTTCTACTTAGCCATATGGTGCTGAGGTAATCTAAACTATATAATTTTTGCAGTAGTGGAAGAAGCTGAATGAGAAAGGATCATTCCACAAAGCAACCCTATTTATATAGAGTAGTTGGCACTTTCTGCCCACTATACAATGGGTTTCAAAAACCAAAGAGAAAGCTGGAACATAACTAGTAAGAGCAGAGAGGTAGACCAACATATTTTTCTGTGCTGCCTCTCTTGTTTGTATCCTACTGCTAAAGCAAATAAATGAAAACACAATTAATACTATTTTAAACAATATGAAATAAATATGCTTTACATGAGTCACTATCTCTACAAGAGAGGGAGCACAAACATCAGGCTGTTGACAGCAACCAAAGAATCACAGAGAACAGGATCAGTGCCAGCAACTGGCATGATCAGGCAGCTGCTAAGGCCCAGCATCCCGGCAGAGCTCATTGCTGATGTCTGCCTTTGCCCCCCGACTAGAACTACCCCTGCAAATGGCCTTGCTGCCATTTTCCTGATGACCGCCATCTTTCTTACAGTGCCCCAGAACAATGCTATATTGGAGGCACTGAGGGGAGAAATGGCAGTTGCCAGTGGGAGCTGCCATTTTCCCTAAAATGCTCCAGAACAATTTACACTATGGGTGTGTTGTGTGAAGTGCTGTTTATTGTATCCTATCCAGTAATCTTTTGCAGTTTGTTTGGACATTTGTTCCTGGTTGGGGGGCAGTGGTTCCTGTAGAGAGTGTGGGGGAGGTCAGTCAGAAAGGAAAAGGGAGGGAATGGAGAAGGAGAAAAATTAAGTTGTTGCTGAATAAACCTTTAGTTAAATCAACATAAGATTTCTTTGTGTCTTTGAGGGAAGCAGCTATAAAGCAGGTGGCAACAGGAAGGAAGGAAGGAAGGAAACCTAACCCCACCTGTCAAAGCAGGCCTCTCTACAAACCTAACAGACCTACTCACATAAGAGGAGACCCACTCAAGAGTACTGTGACAAGGGTTGCCTTACTTGCTGGCCCTGACAGAGAAGGAACCCTGACAAAACAGGACTCCCAAGGTGCAGAACTAAGAAGGGATTCCTAAAACATCACCCAATAACTTCTTCTGTTACCCAGTTATTCTTAGTTTAAGCTATTTAAAATGAGGCACCTCTATCCTATATGGCTGAAATGTGTCATCTCTTAGGCTTTGGTGGAGCCATTGAATGAAATAATTCTCATGACCTTGCTGGGGGTGGGCAGGTGGAGAGGCAGGCTTCTGCCTGACTCCCTGCACACAATCTTTCTGCCTACCTCATCTGTGCTGCTTGCCCATCACACAATAGGTGCTGCGGCAAGCAGCAGAGAAGGGCACACTCACACCCTTCTACCTCAGTAATAGTACAGGTAAAACATTCAGACTACCTGGCAAAGTTACAGCAGAAAAGCTGCCGAGTTCCCACTGAAAGCAATCAAAACCTTTTGCTTTTTTGCATCGTTTAAAAATTGTTTTTATTAAAGGATCCTGTATTCAATCTCTCTGAAGTTCGACATCTTGGGTGAGTAGTAGAATGCTTGAAAATATCATATCATGCTATTTGCCTGGAAAACAGTGAAGTTACTGGCAGCAGTAGATTGGGTGGGTCACCCACTAAAATGAATGAAAATGAAAATGGATGGGGAAATGAGTGAAAAGAGATGGGCCTGTTCTTCTGTGTAATCATGTATACTCTCAGAGATGTAACCTTTTCTGTTTTTGCTTATATTACTAATAAAAGCACCATAAAATCTTTTAAAAAAGAAGAAGAAAAAGAAAAAGAAAATAGATGGGTGTCCATTCATGTTTTCATGTGTTTTGATCTTCCATTCACTTCCAATGCAAAATGAATAGGAAAAAAGGGACACATTTCATTCCCATTCACTTTGAAAATGAAAGTGATGCCTACTGAGGAGGCAGAATTGGTATATTTAATCATGATCCCCCTCAACTCCATAATTTTGTGTTGTCTTCATTAAAAACAGTAATTTGTTGTTGTTGCGTCTAATCACCCCAGTTTGCAGTGTGGAGACAGTGGACCCGGTCTCACGATCAGTGAGACCCGGTTTTATGCTGTGAGCGGGAAGGGAGCCCTGGGTGGCCGGATCGGCCGCCCACGTGTTGGCTGGCTCTGAGACGGAGCCAGGGGGGGTTGGGGAGCTTGTGGGCCACGCGGCCCCTGAAGCCCCAGTATGCCCTGCGTGAGCACGCAGGGCATACTGGGGAGACCCCCGGGCCATACTGGGGAGACCCCCGTGGCTTTTCGCCTCCCGGCCGGGGGTCTGCTCGCAAGTAGACATGGTGCCACGGCTACTCACGAGAAAATAGCCTGGGTTTGCGGAGTACTTGCTTCGCAAACCCGGGCTAAGGGGCAGGCTACAGGAGCGGGTTAGCCGCTTCTGAACCACTGGGTTCGGCTGCGAGCCCGGTGGTTCTTATGCTCACAAAAATTGGGCTAGGATTCTCCTAGCCCGATTTTTGTAATTGTAAGAATAGCCCCAACGTGTAGTGGAGAACAGTGGTGGATGGTTTGGGGGATAGTGCAGGAATCCACAGGGTTGGGGCAGTCACCAAGGAGATATATATATCTCCTTAGGTGGTACATGGCAAGCCCCACCACCCATACCCCGCCCTCACAGTGCAGGGCAGTGTGGGAGTGTGCACGCTTTCTCTTGCTCAATTGCACACTCTCAGGAAAATCCACTCCCAGTGGCTGCAAAGTTGGAACTGAGGCAGTGGTGGCAGTGACGTTCTGAGGGACTGGCCAAGGAGGAAGAGGAGGCAGCAGCAGCTCCCAGCCAGCCCAGAGCCAGAACCCACAGCACAGCCAGCTCTACAAGGACATCTTGGCATTGCTGAGGGCCAGCCAGGGCATGAAGTAGCACAGGTGAACTGTGCGCCTTGCTGGGGCACCCTGAAGCAATGTTTGCATGCCAAGCGAGGATGGGGCTGGAGCTGCTGCCACAGGAGGGGAGGGGACAGGGGCAGGTGGGGAAGAAGTAGAGAGAAAGAAAGAATGGAGATGGGAAGGTGGGGGAGATAGAAAGAAAGTGAGGATGAGGAGGGAGGATGAGGAGGAACGGGGCTCAGGTGAGGGTGGGGAGGTCTCTGGGGTGAGGGGGCAGTGGTGGGGGACAAGGATAGCAATCTACTAGTGCGCAGATGCTCTGTTCCAGTCAAGCTAGTTTCCAATAATACTTTCCATCAAAGTAATAAGCTGGACAGTTGAGAGCCATGTCTAGCTGGAGTAGCTCCTGTCAAGCATGTAATGGTTGTTGTGGTTCACAGGATTTGCACAAGAATGCGGTTCACAAGGCGTCTGTCAAACATGCTCTTTTTGGCTCAGGGGTTTAGCTCATTTTGCAGTTCTGCAATGGAGTTGCAGAACCTTGGTTTACACCCACCCCTATGGGAATATAGATCTCCCTCCATGCTCTTTGCACTAGTATTTCATCAAGCAGGGGAAGTGTTGAGAATGGTTGTTTCCTGCTTTACATTTATAGGATAATGTAGCGTAAACATTGTTTTTTTAATCACTGAGACTCTGGAGTAATTGACAAGCTTTTGTGAATGCTCAGAAATAATTCTTTGGTACTTACAAAGATTAGTTTCAGTCCTTTGTTCAGGGCTTCACTGCATTTTTCTAAATTGCTTTGTCTGCCAAACTCAATCATATATTGTGCCTATATTGTTCCTGTAGTTTGCCTGTACGTTTTCTCCATTTAAACTAATAGCAGCTCTGTAGCCCAATTTAGACTGGGGTCAAGGGGATTGGCCCTCTCCTCTCCCCTATGCCATGGCTTTGCTCAAAACAGCAGCACATACCTGCTTTTAACTTCTAAAAAGATGCTGGGAGATGCATTCATACATCTGGTGCCATGTCTGGCTTGGCCCTACACTGCACTTCCATAAGTAAGCAATATGCAGTTGTCAATTTCTCAGCCTCCTGTTCTGTCATCTCTATTTTTATTCTCCTTTTTTTTCTCATTAGGCTGCTGCCAAGCTGTTCTGTGTGGGTTTTTGTTTAAGCCCACCTTGCTGGCTTTATGGGACTGGTACAACAACATTTTAGGTAGCCCTGCTGAGATGACATTAGGAAAGTGGCACTGACAGTTGTGTATGTACCAAACTTGCCTTATTGAAAATGAATGCTAGACACAGCAGTCAGACAATGTAGGTGCAAGATAGTTAATTCAATTAAGCAGTACATCATACCAGTGCCTTTGGCACATTCACGTTGCTTTTGAGAGAGAAAAATGAGAGAATGAGAATAGGTAATGAAACAACATGCATCTATTCTTAGTACATCCAGCAGGTTTTATTGTGGACCTGGTTGGATGCCATAGCAGCCCAGGATGAGTAGCAGATGGGGAGAAATGAGTAATTTATAGCAAGGGTGCAAGCTCATTTCTACAATATAAAACTCCCATGTAAAGGTTAAAGGATTCATCCAGACTGGGAAATATACAATGATATAGGGCCAAATATGAGGCATCAAATGCACCTGGCTTCAGGTTTATATTGACAGCAGCTGGGGGGTGCAATCCAGACTGAGCACATGGTGCAGAGATAAGGGGTGTTTAATCCATACCTCTGTGCTCTTCCTGTGCCAAAAATCCTTCCCTGAACGCCGTTATGGGCCCTTGAAGTTGCCATTTGCTGCACTGGACCTCCTGGTAGGGATGTGCATGGTCTGGTGTCCGGCTGGTTTGGCAGTGGCAGGGTGTGTGGGCTACCTTTAAGGATCAAGGAGCATGCCCTTACTCCCTACTGCATTTCCCCCACTGGTGCTGTCGCCAAAATGGCTGGCGTGGGGTGGCAGTGTACCTCCTTACCACCCCATTCAGCGTCAAACCAGAAATGGCCGGTGTGGGTGTGTGATGTGTGCACGTGCACCAGCCACTTCCGGTTTGATGCTGATCAGAGTGACAAGGAGGTATGCTGCCTCCCCACACCAGCAATTTTGGCAACTGTACCAGCTCCTTAAAGGTAACTGCCCCCCCCAGCACTGAACTAGCCAAACACCAGACCACTGTACTGATTTGGCAGTCCGAAAAAGACCACTGAACCAGTTTATGCACATCCCAACCTCCTGGAGCCCATAGCAGCTTAGAGAGTGGATTTTATCTGGGGAAATCACATGGAGATAAAGAATTATATACCCCCTACCTCTGGAATAGGCCCCTGCATGGATGCTATGTTATCGTAAAAATAAGCCTGGAACTAGGTGGTGATGCATTTGATGTCTCATCTAATTTGGCCCTAAATCACTGAGGCCAATAATGGAGCGGATGTGAGTAAACAAGCCACGTTTAATTTGAACAAGCTAGAATTCCGGTTGATTAGAACTTTCACTGATCAGGGCTAAGTTATTCAGGGTTGCACTGTGCCTTAAGAATGCAGATTGGGAGTTCTTCTGAACCTGGAGATACTCTTGGATGCCTTGAAAGTCACTGGCAAAGAGATGGGATACAAACATATTTCCCATTAAAAGGAAGTATTTCTACTTAATGTAGAATGTCACATAAGACAAAATGGGAGAAGCACCCTGCTTGGTAATGAGCACTAGGTTATCTCTGACTAGTCAGCTAAGGGGTGAGGAGTGCCTTCCTATACAGCACATGGCCTGCTGCAAAAAGGAGACTCACCTGTGATGGAACATTTTTCATTTATTGCAGCTAGGAACATAGGAACAGGAAGCTGCCTTATACCAAGTCAGACTCTTGGTCCTTCTAGCTCAGTGTTGTCTACACAGTCTGGCAATGATGTCTCCAAGGTTACAGGCAGGAATCTCTCCCAGACCTACCTGGAGATGCCAGGGGGGGAACGTGAAACCTTCTACATGTAAGCAGATGCTCTTCTCAGAGTGCTCCCATCCCCTAAGGCGAATATCTTACAGCACTCACATGTATAGGGTATTCACAAGTGTATCTCCTCTTTGGGCACACTGTCACCCACCCACAAAATCCACACATGGATCTCTGGAGGCCGGGAGCTGCCTCCTGTCCTCCAAGTATCCCACAATGCACCACACACACATGATGAGCATGGTGCATTGGGGGATACCATAATGAGATGTGTGCTCTAGTCACCCATATCTGTGTGTGCTCGGGCTGCAAGCAGCCTGAACTTGCACACAACCCCAGCAGCCGGGTTAATGGCATGCTTGTGTCCTTAACCTCAGCTAAAGGCTGGGTTTAGAAGTTGGGTTTGGCTGGATGGGAGTGCTGGGATCCACACGGATCCTGGCACTCCACATGAGCAGCCTAGCCCAGGGCTAGGCTGCTCATGAGAACAGCCTTGTAGTCTCCCATTCAAATGCAAACCAGGAGGCTTTACACACAGGGCTTTTACTTCTAAGCTCCTCCAGAATGGAGTGTGCCAGTCCACATATTAACTGCATTTACCCCAAAGTAGCTGTGGGCTATCAGAGACCAGTACAGACAGGACTCCGTTTCCCCCCAAACTGAGGCTGCACATTCTGGCTTAGCCCAAAGTATGTCCGTCTGAAAAAAAAAATCCTCTCGTTTCAGTGGCTTTTGGGGAAAAGATCTGAGGCTGTTGTTATGCCCTGCCACTTCTCCCTTGATGTGTGGAGTGGCCATGCCAGTAATTTAGCTCTTCAAAACTCAATGAAGGGGAGTTTACATAGGCTTTAGATATGCAGAATGGATGTAAATTGAGCCTTTTTGTCTGAGCTGATTCCATTAGCCTGCAATTTTCTTCACGACAGAGAGGAAACTCTGATTTCTGCTTTAAACTTCCCTGCCTCTTAAATCGTCTGGTGTGTGTGTGTGTGTGTGTGTGTGTGTGTGTGTGTGTGTGTGTGTGTAAATATGAGATGATGAAGGCAGTCACTCACAAAGGCAAGGGTTAAGTGTTCTGCTGTTTGATCCAGCTTTTGGCAAATTGTCATGCCAGTTTTCTGTTCCTCCGTAGGTGTCAAACTAACAGCAACAAAAAAGCTCTCTTGCCTCCTCCTCTCTGTGATGTTATTTGTGACTGGATGGAACAAGCTGGTGGGAACTCACAGGAAAAAGATCTGCCAGGGATTGTGGAGAGGAGCCAACCCTATGTGAGCTGTCCATTTAATCCTCCAAATAAAACATCATGTGAATCTGCTCACTGCAAAGCAGATGCGCTCTTCAGATACCCTGTGGCATGAAGGCATGTGTGAATACCTCACAGAGTAGGTGCAGCTATTATGGTTTGAGCCTAGGAAAGGCAGGGATCGTACCCAGTGTCTTACTTTTTTGATGAGGCTAAGTTGCCAACAGCAAATTGGTTCTGGGACAATGAGGGGGTTCCAAAAGACCAACTGTCTGCACCCTAACGCAATCAGAGCAACTCCTTCATATACCTAAAACCCTTCCACCTTTGTGTTCTTGCTAGTGCTGACACACTGATGCAGCTTCTCTAACTTCCAATAAGTTATTAGCACAACTGCCCTTGCAGTTCCCCACTCAGGAGATCATGCACCCTTTTGTTCTCTATGTTTTCTATGGTAGCAAAAATCCTGAAATTGCCCAAGCACCAGCGTGATTCCAAACATAGGATTTCTGATGGATATTTTATCCAGTGCTGCCCTAGAATCTCCCATCTGAGCACCTGCCTTGAATCCACCCTTGCTCCTTGAACTTGGTTTGTGGAACCCAGTGCCAGCCTGGTACCAAGATGCTTGGGGCTGCAGATTAAGACCCCTTGGCCACCTCTTTCACTCCCAGTGGTGGATAAGGTGTAACATGGAACTTCATATCTCTTGGCAAAGATCCTTTGCCTTAACCACAGAAGACGAGAAGAGGTATAGAGTACGCTTCTTCCCTTCTTCTTCCCTTCTTTCCTCCCTCCCTCCCTGGTCTATGCTATCTTTTAAGTTGCATTTTTCCTCATAAAAGGCTTCATTGCATATTCTCCATTTCCCCTTTCTATTGGAATGGCCTTCTGTCTTGCTATTCCAATAATACTCCACCCATTGTGTTGTGCTCTTTTAATAACCCCCCCTTTTAAAGTCCTTACATCCTGTTTGTCCCTCTGGGGTATTAGGAACATAGGAACATATGCCATATACTGAGTCAGACCATTGGTCTATCTAGCTCAGTATTGTCTTAAGAACATAAGAACAGCCCTGCTCGATCAGGCCCAAGGCCCATCTAGTCCAGCATCCTGTTTCACACAGTGGCCCACCAGATGCCACTGGAAGCCAAAGGCAGGAGTTGAGGGCATGCCCTCTATCCTGCTGTTATTCCCCTGCAACTGGTACTCAGAGGCATCCTGCCTTTGAGGCTGGAGGTGGCCTATAGCCCTTTGACTAGTAGCCATTAGGGATGTGCGGACCAGTCCGGCGGTCCAGTCTGGGGGTTGAGGGTCGAACAGAACCACCACCACCCAGTTCCATTGGACCAGAACCGGACCTCCGGGTCCAGTCTGGCCGGTCCATGAATTTTTTGTTTTTTTGAAATTAAAGTTGATTATAAGTACCTTTTGCCCCTTTGGGGGGCTTGCTGAGGCTGCAGGGTGTGTGTGTGTCCTTGCGTGTTCCCTCTCCCCCTGCTGGCCTTCCTCATCACTGCTGCAGCCTGCTGCAGCCAGCTAACTGATCATTTTCGGCCCTTTCGGGCCTCCATACGAGCACGCAGCCGCCATTTTGGCAGCTGCCATGCATGCGCCAATGCCCTCTGCGAGGCCACGTATGAACTTGTATGGAGGCCCAAAAGGGCTGAAAATGATCAGTTACCTGGCCGTGGCAGTGATGAGGAAGACCAGCGGGAGGAGAGAGAAGCCGCGCAGACCCCCTGCTGCAGCCTCCGCAAGACTCCCAAAGGGGCTAAAGGTACTTATAATCAACTTTAATTTAAAAAACAAAAACAAAAAAATTGCAGACCGGTCCGGGACCGAACCAGACCAGGAGGGGGGTTTGATTGGGGGCCGGACAGAACTGCGCCAGAACCAAACCAGGCCAGATGGTTCCATGCACACCCCTCTCTTCCATGATAGACCTCTCCTCCATGATCTTCCATGAAGTTATCCAAACCCCTCTTAAAGCCTTGCAGGTTGTTGACTGTTGCCACATCTTGTGGCAGAGAATTCTACAAGTTGATTATGCATTGTGTGAAAAAATACTTCCGTTTGTTGGTCCTAGATTTCCTGGCAATCTATTTCATGGGATGAACCCTGGTTCTAGTATTATATGAGAGTGAGAAGAATTTCTATCTATCCACTTTCTCCACACCATGCATGATTTTATAGACCTCTATCATGTCTCCCCGCAGTCATCTTTTTCTAAACTAAATAGCCCCAGGTGTTGTAGTCTTGCCTCATAAGAAAGGTGCGCTAGGCCCCTGATCATCTTGGTTGCACTCTTCTGCACCTTTTCCAGTTCTACAATGTCCTTTTTTAGATGTGATGACCAGAATTGTATGCAGTACTCCAGGTGTGGCCACACCATCAATTTGTATAAGGGCATTATAAATTAGCATTTTTATTTTCAACCCCCTTCCTAATAATCCCTAGCATGGAATTGGCCTTTTTCACAGCTGCCACACATTGAGTCGACACTTTCAATGAGCTGTCCACCACGACCCCAAGATCCCTCTCCTGGTCAGTCACCGACAGCTCAGATCCCATCAGTGTATACTGGAAGGGGTTTTCATCCCAATGTGCATCACTTTACACTTGCCAACACTGAACCGCATTTGCCATTTTGTCACCCACTCATCCAGTTTGGAGAGATCCTTTTGGAGCTCCTCACAATCTGTTTTGCATTTCACTACCCGAAAGAGTTTGGTATAATCTGCAAATTTGGCTACCTCTCTGCTTACCCATGCTTCTAGATCATTTATGAATAAATTGAAAAGCACTGTTCCCAGCACAGATCCCTGGGGGACCCCACTTCTTACTTCCCTCCATTGTGAAAACTCTCCATTTATCCCTACCTTCTGTTTCCTGTCTTTCAACCAGTTAGCAATCCACACATGTACTTGTCCCCTTATCCCATGACTGCTAAGTTTCCTCTGGAGTCTTTGATGAGGAACTTTGTGGAACGCTTTTTTGAAGTCCAAATATATTATGTCAACTGGATCACCTTTATCCACACACCTGTTGACACTCTCAAAGAACTCCCAAAGGTTTGTGATGCAAGATTTACCTTTGCAGAAGCCATGCTGGTTCTCTTCCAGCAGGGCCTGTTCTTCTATGTGCTTTACAATTTTATCCTTGAGGATGCTTTCCATCAATTTGCCTAGAACGGACGTTAAATGAACTGGCCTGTAGTTTTCTGGATCACCCCTGGATCCCTTTTTGAAAACCGGTGTTAGATTTGCTACTTTCAAGTACAGAGCCTGATTGCAGGGATAAGTTATATATTTTAGCAAGGAGGTTGGCAATTTCACATTTGAGTTCTTTGAGGACTCTTGGATGGATGTCATCCAGCCTTGGTGATTTGCTAGTTTTCAGTTTTTCCAGAAGGTTTAGAACATCTCTTGTCACTTCTATCTGACTCAGTTCTTTAGCCTCCATCCCTGAAAAGCCTGTTTCAGGAACAGGTATATGTCAGTATCTTCTGCTGTGAAGACGGACTCAAAGAACTCATTTAGCTTCTCTGGATCCTCCATATCCTTCTTAATAATCACTTTCACTCCCTCATTGTCTAATGGTCCAACCATGTTCCTGGCAGGTTTCCCACTTCTGATGTATTTAAAGACGTTTTTGTTATTCCCCTTGATACTTTTAGCTAAATGTTCCTCAAACTCTCTTTTCTCCTCCCTTATTTTCTCCTCCCTTAACCGTCCAGGGAGACGAACGTTTGGGGTGGTGTACAAATGTAATACATACATACATACATACATACATACATACTGTCACCTTGTATTTCTTTTGCCAGAGTTTGTGTTCCTTTCTGTTCTCCTCATTTGGGCAGGCCTTCCAATTTCAGAAGGAAGTCTTCTTCCCTTTTATGGCTTCTTTGACATTACCTGTTATCCATGCTGGCATCCTCCTGGACTTAGTAGTACTTTTCCTGCTTTTGGGTATACAATCTAACTGGGCTTCTAGTATTGTGGTTTTGAGTAAACTCCATGCACTCTGGAGCAAAGTGACTCTCCTGATTTTCCCTTTCAGCTTTCTTTTCACCATACTCCTCATATTGGAGAAGTTTCCTCTTCTGAAATTCAAAGTGTCTGTGTTAGACTTCTTTGGTGATTCTCTCCCCACTTATATACTGAATTTGATGGCACTATGGTCACTGTTCCCTAAAGTGTCGATGACACTGACATTAGACAACAGGTCCTGGGTGCCACTCAGCATTAAGTCCAAGGTCACCTTCTCTCTGGCTGGTTCCAAGACCAACTGTTCTAGGGCACAGTCATTCAGCGTATCTAGAAATCTGACCCCTTTGTCTTTACCTGACTGTGAACTGACCCAGTCTATGTGTGGGTAATCAAAGTCACCCATTATTACTGCTCTGCTCTCCTTGAAGCCTCCCTGATTTCCTCCTGCAACTCCCAGTCACTGTCAGCGTTTTGATCCGGAGGGCAATAGCATGTCTCCAGTAGCACATTTCCTTTCAGGTCTTGTATTGTCACCCACAGGGTTTCTGTCGAGGACTCTGGTCCACCTAGGTTTTCTACCTTGTTAGATTCCATCCCTTCTTTAAAATACAGTGCTACTCCACCTACAAGGCGCCCCTCCCCGTCCTTTCTATAGAGTTTATATTCAGGGATAACAGTGTCCCAATGGTTCTCACTGTTCCACCATGTTTCTGTTATGCCCACTATATCTATTTCTCTGTTAGCAACCAAGCACTCCATCTCACCCATCTTGGCTCGGAGGCTTCTGGCATTGGCATATAAGCACCTATAAGCTGAATCTCTTCCCTGGTGTCTGCTATCTTTCTTTTGACTCTTTGACCAGCTGGCACAACCTTCTATCTGTTCTTTATGTGGTTCTGCTCTGTCCCCTTCTGTTTTATCTGAATCCTTTGTACCCTCACACTTTAAAGGATGGCATTTGCCAACCAGATACTGCCCAGCTCCCACCAGCTGTTCCCCAGGCATCATTTTAAAAGCTGCTCTGCAACCTTTTTGATTTTAAGTGCCAGCAGTCTGGTTCCATCTTGGTTCACGTGCAGCCCGTCCCTTTTGTGCTTGCCCCAAAATGTATCCCAGTGCCTAACAAATCTAAACCCCTCCTCCTGGCACCAACATCTCATCCATGAATTGAAACCCCTCAGCTCTGCCTGTCTCACTGTACCTGCACATGGAACAAGTAGCATTTCTGAGAATGCTACCTTGGGGGTCCTGGGCTTCAATACACTACCTGTCATCCTAAATTTGGCTTCCAGGATGTCCTGACTACATTTCCCCATATCATTGCTGCCAAAGTGCACCATGACAGCTGTCTCCTCCCCAGCACTGCCTAACAGTCTATCTAGATGCTCCGTGATGTCTGCAACCTTCGTATCAGGCAAGCAAGCCACTGTGCGGTCAACACATGGGTCACAAACCCATCTCTCTATACCTCTAATGATCGAATCGTCCACTACAAGGAGGCCCCCAGCCCCCGGAGGAGTATCCCCTGTGTGAGAGGATATGGGCTCATCATCCATGGAAGGGGTCCCTTCTAAAGGAGCATTTCCCTCTTCCTCAGACCAATGTCCTCATTCCCCGAGACCTTCATTCCTCCTGACATCAGAGGAGCTATCAGTCCTGGCATGGGATGCCTCTACCACATCCTTGAAGGTCTTCACAGACTGGCAGCAGCTTCTCTTAAGGTTGCAAGCAGGAATTTCTCTCAGTCCTATCTCAGATTTTCTGCCAGGGAGGGAACTTGAAACCTTCTGCTCTTCCCAGAGGAGCTCCATCCCCTAAGGGGAATATCTTACAGTGCTTACACATCAAGTCTCCCATTCATATGCAATCAGGGTGGACCCTGCTTAGCTAAGGGGATAAGTCATGCTTGCTACTACAAGACCAGCTCTCCTCTGCTCGTATTACCCTATTCTAGGGTAACACTTCACTATTCAGACCTGATTTGCAGTTATTCACATTTGCTGGTTTGGTGCTAGTCTATCTGAGCCCACTCTACTGGATGGATAGTTGCCTGCTTCCCCAGCTGGTCAGAGATGGCTGCAGTAGAGTAACAGTTTCTCTGAGCACTGGAGTAATTTCCTCAGCTTCAAAGTGTAAGTTATGGACACAAAATTAAGGTGCTCACATTATATGGATATATATGGATCTGAGCAAGTGTTTCAGTCAATAGCCCTCGGTCCTCATTATACAGAAAGAATAAAGATCTTAGGAAGGAAAAAGACAGAACTAAGGAGATTACAGGAACAATTGTTTATGTCTCTTGGGAACAGAAGTAGGACTAATTGTAGGGCAATCGTTGCAGCAGACGTTCACAATGGTGGCCAAATGATGATTCCAAGGGAGTTTTTCAAGGTGGCCAAGAGTCGCTAAATTTCAAAGTTAGATAACTATATATCTTCAAAGATAAACTGTTTGAAATGAGAAAAACTCTTATTATCAAGCCTCCTCTTAAAATGTAATTTGAATTTAGGAAGATTTCTTCTTCTCTTTCTGTCTCTCTCTGGACAATTTCCTCACACCTTCAAAAGGCATTTATTTTCTTTATAGCTCTTCAGATAATGAATAAAATGGTTAAATCAAAATTGTTATGCAACACCAAAACAGTAGAAAGACATCTGGTCTGTGTCAAGCTCAAACTCTGGGCTAATAGGAATAGCCAAGTAATAAATAGCTCAATTCAGTTTTATAATAAGGAATGCTGGTGGACCTTTAATTACAAGGGTGAAGCTGCTTAACAAAACCTGTGTAATTGAGTTCCCTTGCTTGATATAGGGTAGAGCCCAGGGAAGGATTTTTGAAGATTTCCTGGCTGTTGAAGATCTAGCCACACTCGGCAATCTCATGAAGTGACATATTGCAAAGTTTGATTGGTATAGGTCAGGGCATTATGTACCTCATATAATTCTGTGAAATTTGCTTCCTGAAATTGATTGCTCTAAAACCTTTTAATGCATTCATTTTGATAAAAAATGGAACATTGTAGTTGCAAGAAGGTGATGATTTACTGTCAGGTCTGGCATCTGTAGGCAAGACAAACGAAAGGGGCAGGTAGGTATTAAAATCAGCAGCTGTATAGGGCAGGTGGAATCCTATTGACCCCTTTTATCACCTGGCTCCTGTAGAGTTGGTCTCTGCAATACTATCTTCTGGTTATCCACATTGGTGTGTTGTACGCCGCCCAGAGAACAATTTGTTATGGGGAAGCTAACAACCACAAAAAATTATTAGTATCATTAGTATTCATGGTGTTAAATCACAGCACAGAGCAAGTCAGTTACTTCTTGTTTTTGTTTTTGTTGGGAAGGTGTCATGACCCTGGGTCTGCCCCCCCAACCCCCAATAGAGGATGAGGCAGCTGGTTCAGGGTATGAGAAGGTGAGTCCTTGGCAATGGAATCCCACACACCAGGCAAAGCCCTTCCAAGGAGCAGAACCTTTCCAAGGAAAAGGATAGGGCCAATTTACCCTGCTGTCTGCTTCAAGACCTTGCTGGAGCAACATTGTTCTATTGCATTGCCTAGCCATTCTGGCCCTCGCCCTCAAGGCTGCCCAAGCTCTGGTATGCTCTTTGAGACCCTGGGCAAGCCTGGGACAGGTTAGTAGCTAGCTATCATTGTAGCTCAGAATTTAAGACATCTGGTTCCCACTATCAGAACCTCCTTTCAAGACACTTACAACATGATACAACATATCCATTAGATATTTTTCCCATTGTCTAAACCAGGGATTCTCAACATGTGGGTCCCCAGATGTAATTGGACTTCAACTCCCATAATTCCTACCAAAGGCCACTGGGGCTTGGGATTATGGGAGTTGAAGTCCAATAACATCTGGGGTCCCACACGTTGAGAAAACCTGGTCTAAACTGATATGATCTGCAATCTATATGTTTCAAGTAATTCCACAGTGGCTTTCCAAAATACTCCAGAATAAATGATCTGAAGATTTCAATCCCAATATGATCTCTTATTCAGTGGCATTATTCAAATACAGGATGGTAAGGTATGAAGGTTTACCTGCCAGCTCTCTGGAAGCAGTTTGTTATAAGGAGGAGCTGTTGTGCCAGTGGTGTTCATGATGGGGGCCCACCGGAGGGAAGGGGAACTTATTGGAGATGGCCATTTGTCACTTGACTATATTTCAGGTGTATTTGGTGTATGTTTGCTGTCAAATGACTAAGAAGCAACCTAGAGAGAAGCCATCTTTTATATTCTTTATGTAAGAGTCCTAGTGTTTTTGCTGTGAGCAGCTTTTGTACTTTTTCACTCTGTGCATGGCCTTCACTTGTGCCCTCCTAGTCAAAACAATTAGGTCATTTGCACCTGACTTTTATTTTGTATTGGGAGAAGAGCAGATAGTGAAAAATCCTTTAACTAAGGTCTGAAACAGTATGTTGGGGCAGAGAAGGGAAAACTCTTGAGACGATACTAAAGCTGGTTTGAAGACATCTGAGGAGATAAATCAACCTTCCAAGCTTTGCTTTTCTTTAGCAAGACCTATGAGAGGTGAGAGTAAGGGAGAGATCAACTCTTATTTTGAAGCTTGCTTTTGGGAACTTTTGGTTTTTGCTATTGCTGCTGCTATTGCTTTTGAAACGGAAAATCTCTTCATGAACCTTGTACCATGGCATCACGTCAGTGCTTGAGTTTTGTACTTTTCTTTACGTAATGTGCTTTGGGCCAATGCCAATGTGTATTTTGTTTGTTAATTGACAAATAAAGAGATCTATGAGGAGGAAAGAAGCCAGCATTACTTTAACCTGTCTGAACTATCCTTGGATTAGCCTAACCTAATAATGCAGGCATTCATTTTGCTTACAGAGGAAAAGCTTAAGTTGAGATAAAGTATACATTCTCAGCAGACACACATATCTTTTAATCAAAAGCAGCCATATGTGATACCTGCATGCTTTTAGAAACTTTGAGGATCTAGTGTCCTCCATACCCCATACATTCAAAGTGGGTACTGGAAAAAATTCAACCCAGTTTAAAATACAGGAGAACCTCGTTATTCTTGGTACCGCTATTCTCGGAACTACCCCATTCACAGGGTGTCTAATTGATACCCGTTTTCAGTATCCGCTGATATTAAAGGGTTAAAACCCATGTATCCATAAGTTCCTAGAGGCTGGAAGTGACTGCAGAGGTCACTTCTGCTCACCATTTTGTCTCCATGGAGCCATTTTGTGGCTCTTTTCCTTCAAAAAAATGGACTTTTAAAAAACAATTTTCTGTGATGCTTTGCTTTTTGGAGGGTGCATTTCAAGGCATTCCTTGGCACATGGGGGGGATTCCTGGCCACATACAGACCTCACAGCGCATACCACAGTACTTTTTTTTGAGTTTCTGCCAATTTTTGGGACACCCCCCCCCCATTTTTCCTCCACTTTGGAACCTAACCCCCTTTCCCCATAAAAATAATGACTTGTTACTTGTGGTTCTGTTACTCGTGGCAGTAGGCAAGGAACAGAACCCCACAAGTAATGAGGTTCTCCTGTAAATCCTAAAACGGTTGGTCTGAATCAATTCACAAACTGGAGAGGAGAAATAGTCAACCTTAAATGCAAGGACTAGTAGTTTCGCATTTATGTGGATCTTGAGTCCTAAGGATAAGCTGCAGTCCCTGAAAATGTTATCAATCTTATCAAAACTCTATTAGCATCCACCAAAATGCCTCAGCAATTCTGTTTAATCCCACCCCGCACCTCCTGCAAATTTGCTTTGAAATGTCTCTAGGTGCCATTTTGATGCAACTCTAAAAATGCTAGGGAGCCAGTTCAGAGGTTCAGCAAGCTTGGATAAATGATCACAGTGCTATGAGAGGGAGATAATTCAGAATTTCTATGCTGAAATTAATGGAAGTGTGAAGAAATGACAGGATGAAAGGACATGATGGAGGATGACATTTACATAAACTAAAGGGAGGCAAATGTACATTGCATTGGCCTTCAGAGTTTTCCATATTCAAGAGCTGCAATTGTTTAACTCATGTCAGTCAGTTGTCATTTTAATTAATCCAGTGCAACAGTTCACAAATAGTCTAGGCTGGTGTGCCATTTTAAATTCAACTGTTATTCTTGTGTACAAAATGGATCTGTTCTGAATTATACTTTAATTCTTGAGATTTTGAGAAATTGTTTGCCAAAAGCAATAGTATCATATTGTTGCAGATTTTAAAAAGAATTGTTACTTGGCCATTTCTTTATTTGACAGATGCTGAGGAATACTTCAGGAGGCCAATGAATATCTCTAAATGAGGCATCAATGCTAAGTTCTGATGTATCCTGAATGACGAAAGCCATAAAAGTCTGGTAAAATGGAATGCTCCCAGATCTACCTGAAGGGATGGATTGATGTGAGAACGTAAAGTTACTTATTTCTCCCCAAGCCTCTGCCAGTGTGTGTGTACAGGGGTGGTGGGGAGAGAGACAAACCATTTCTGGCAGCTTGTGAGAGAAGCAGAGTCAGACAGTCTGGAATGGAAGCTCTGAAGCAATATAGGCTGTAGGGTTTTCTTTCTGGGGAACTGTGATGTAATGTGTTGCTGCTTGTAGGGGTGTTCTGCTGTTTCAACTCCATCTAATGCACAACTTGTATGCTATATTTGTAAATATATGAAATATTACAAAGACACAATATACCTTGGTGATTTCTCCTCCAGAGGAAGCCAAATTCCAAGTGGTGGGACATCTCACGATTCGAGGTGCATCTAGCTAATTATGGAGCATGGACCTAAAAGCCTCTCCCCCACCCCCCATGCCTCTCTCCAGGCTGCAAATTAGGCACTATCCCTCTACAGACACACACTGTAACACACACAGTATTATTAACACGTGGGTTCTCAAGGGCACAAAGAGCAACTGAACTTCCGAGAAAGTAAGGACATTAGGGATGTGCACAAATTGATTGTTTTTAAATTTGATTTGTGCCCCAAACAAATCAGCCCTGATTGATTTTGTGTCCAAATCTACCCTGCCCCCCATCACCTCGATTTGATTTGTATTTGCTTTGGGTCCATTTGGATTTGGACCAATTCAAGCCATTTAACAAGGTCCTAGGGACACCGGATTTGGGTGGTGGGTAGGTCCCATGGGTGCCACCGATCATCCATATTTCAAAGCAGTGGGATACTTGGTTGATATTTAATGAATTTTTTTTAGTTTTTACTAATTTTGAACATTTCTGCCATAGGGAACAGTGGGGATTTGAAGTTGTCATATCCTAACTCTAAAATGGATCACTAGCTTCCTTCCTTCCTTCCTTCCTTCCTTCCTTCCTTCCTTCCTTCCTTCCTTCCTTTTTAAAAAGCTAAGCTCTAGCCCTTGTAGAAGTGGAGTTATGGAACAAAATGTGCAGTCATTTTTCAAGTGTTTAGATTCTTTGGTGTATAATAATGTTTCCTCATAATGAATACCTATGAGGATTCATTGCACACCTTCATTTCTTCTGTTCATTCTGTCAATTGCCATGTGCCAACTACACCCCAACCTCCACCTGCAAGGCAGTGGGGTACTCATTTTAATTTTTAGGAATATTGAAATGTTTAGATTCTTTGGTGTCTAATACCTTTTCCTCATAATGAATCCCTATGAGGATTCATTATACGCCTTCTTTTCTTCTGTTCATTTATATCAATTATAATAAATCTAAAACTATGTGCTTTAAAAATAAACCAAGGAAATTTACATGGACCTTGGATGGACATAAATTAGAACAGGTCAATCAAATAAAATATCTTGGGGTGGTTTTTCAACAAAATGCTGGGAAAGCGGCACATATGAGAATGGTAGCTGACTCAGCAAAACGCAGCGTGGTGGCAATTAACAGATTTTTCAGAATGCAGGGAGCAGGTTTCATTCCTGCGGCTTTAAAACTATATTCAGCAAAGGTTATCCCTCAGCTGTTGTACGGGATCCAATTGGGACCTTATGCGAACTTTGATATGCTTGAAAGACTTCAGTCTGGTTTCTTGAGAGCTATCTTTGGGACTACAAGATGCACCGCAAATGTAATACTGCATATGGAGGCCGGCCTCATAAAGATCGAATCTCGTGCCTGGCTATTAATCATTTACTTTTGGTTGAGAGTCCATCTATGTCCGGTGGGCCTAATTCCTCAGTTTCTATCGTTAATTCCACAACTGCAGTGGTGCACTGTAGTCAGTAAAAAGCTTGCTGCTCTAGGAATAGACCCTGAACAACTGCTGGAGTTAGACTTGTCAAATGCTAAAAGAATAGTAAAACAGTGTTTGACAGATATTGAATTGCAAAATAACTGGGCCTCTTTGACAGAATTCTATAAAGGAATAAGAACTAGATGGGATCTTTCACCAGCAAATTATTTGTCCCATATTACACTAAGCAAATTCCGGTGGGCATTTACAAGGGCAAGAACAAATTCTTTTCCCTCTGCATTATTAGCCGGGAGATACAATGGTGTTCCCCTGGAAGAACGCTACTGCAGATGCGGCAGTGGGGAAATAGAATCCATTGAGCATATTCTGTTATCCTGTAAAATACATAGGCAATCGAGGGAGCACTTAATTTTACCTCTGGTCTGTAAACAGACAGACCGATCTGCTGAACAACTTGTTAAATTCTTACTCTCTGATGAAAATGTTTTAAATTTTAACTCCATAGCCAAATTTTGTTATATTGCTTTTAAGATGTATAATGAGAACCTATAGAGTTTTCCATAAATTGTTCTGCTATTTGCATGCATGGATTGTTTGGTCTAGGACCGTAAATAAAACTTGACTTGACTTGACTTGACTTCTGTTCATTTTGACTATCATTGGACAGTGCCAACTGTCATCTGCCATGTGTCAACTACACCCCACCCACCCACCGCCACACACTTGGTACTATTTTTTTAAAAGGTATTTTTAACGTGTTAAGATTATTTTGTGTCTTCATTACACACCTCCATTTCTTCTGTTCATTTTGATCCCACTGCTTTGCAGGTGGGAGTGGGGAATTAGTGGCACCCCATGTTCCAACTACCCCCCCAACCCACAAGCCACTGGGTACTCAGTTTATATTTTAGGCATTTTTGAGGTGTTTAGACTCTTTGGTGTGTAATGAATCCTCATAGGGATTCATTATGAGGAAAGGTTATTAGACACCAAAGAGCCTAAACACTTGAAAAAAAAATCCTAGAACATAAACAGAGTAGTACCCCACTGCCTTGAGGGTGAGAGTGGGGTGTAGTTGGCACATTGCAGTTGACAACTGGCACTGTCAAAAAGACAGTTAAAATGAATAGAAGAAATAAAGGTGTGTAATGAATCCTCATAGGGATTCATTGAAGGAAAGTCATTATTCACCAAAGAATCCAAACACTTGAAAAATAGTGACCACACATTTTGCTCCATCACTTCTACAAGGGCTACAGCCTAGCTTGTTTTTTTTTAAAAAAATGAAAGCTGGGAATCTGGAGGAATTAATCATAGGGCTCCAAATCTCGAATCAATTCGAATTGAATCAGGCGCAATTCTATTTGTACCCAAATCTTGCCAATGGATCACAGGAGTGATTTATTTTGTCTCCAAATCACCCGAATCAGCTAGATTTGGGTACAAATTGATTTGTACTTGAATCAATTTGCACATTCCTAAAGAACATAAAACAGGTATATTTATGCAAATATGCATTAGCAGAAACATTTCAACACACAACCCAACATATTCCCATTCCACTTATTTCTTTCCCCACTCCTGCCTCTGTCTCTAAAGCAGCGGTCATGCTCGGCTGCCTGGAGTGAGACACAGTCACACCTGGCCACCCGGCACCACATTCACCAGTAACAGACTAAAGTGGATTTGGGGGGCCCCAGAAGGTGTGGAGGCCCAGGACCTCTGCCCCAAAAGGATGTCTGCTCAAGAAAATGGGGAATGTGTGCAATGATACTGTTTTCCTTTTCTGTGATGTCTGCAGGAGTCAGAGGGCAAGGGACCTTAGGAGTCAGAGGGCAAGGGACCTTAGGAATCAGAATCAGAATACAAAATGTACAGCATATATTGTTAAATAAATGTGTTGACGTTTCACAGCAACACAGTATACTATACTTCCTGCTAGAATATCTCTTGCCCTTCAATCAATCTTAGTTCTGGGATGGACTAGCCTGTGATTAACCTCCAGACATGATTACTATAATGCACTCTATGTGGGGCTGCCTTTGTATGTAGTCTGGAAACTACAATTGGTAGTGAATGTGGCAGCCAGATTGGTCTCTGGGACAACATGAAGGGACGATATAACACCAGTTTTGAAAGAACTGCAGTGGTTGCTGGTATGTTTCTGGGTGAAATACAAAGTGCTGGTTATTATCTATAAAGCTCTTAATGGCTTGGGACCAGGCTATTTAAGAGAGCGCCTCCTCTGTCATGAACCTGCCCGCCTTTTATGATCTTCTGGAGAGGTTCGGTTGCGGTTGCCACCAGCTCGTCTGGTGGCGACTCAGGATCGGGCTTTCTCTGTGGCTGCCCCGGGGCTTTGGAATACTGAAATGAGAACATCTCCTTCTCTGTTTGTTTTCAGGAAGACCCTCAAGACTCTCCTGTTCTCGCAAGCTTTTAATTAGAATTTTAATGATTTGTTTTATATTGTTTTATCGTGTTTTATGTATTTTAACCTGTGATTTTAATGTTGGGATTTGTACACTGCCTAGAGATTTACATATCAGGCAGTATAAAAATATGATAGATAGATAGATAGATAGATAGATTAAAAAACCTGAGGTATTCTAAAATATGGGTCTGGAGCAAGGAATGGATTTATTTAAAAAATATAATAAGCTTTTGCAGACAGCTAAAACTGCACCTCATTCATCAAGCAAAATGTTACTAACATTCTACATTTAATTACTTGTGGATCCCAGGGATTTTAACCTGTTCTTCAAAATCTTCAAAACACAGATTTAGCAGTTACATACACAGTCTACTAGTTTCAGAGAGAATAATGATGCAGTTTATTAGGTATTTTTTTTAAAAAAAAGAAACCTCTTTTTGTTTGTGCTGTTATGGAAGATTCAAGTCACTGTAAATATTGTGACGTTATTTGGACATAACAAATAATAGGGTGCTGAATTCTTGCTGATTACATTGTGAAAAAAGAGATATGCCTGAAAACACTTACAGCACAATCCTCGCTGTATTTATTCAAAAGAAAGTGAAATTTATAAGGTGTTTAGAAAAGGAACTCGGCAAAAGAAATGTCCTTGAAAATTCAAGTCGTAAATATTGTGACTCTGAGCATTGTTATCACATGTGGATCAATAAGAGTGACTTATTCTTTTTATTCTTTTTTCTTTGTAAATTGCATTGAGATGTTTCTTTTGAAAAGCATTATGTTAATAACAATAAAAATGGCTCACACTTTTATTTGCAAGAGCTCTGTTCTCACCAGAATCTAACAAACTAGCAGCATGTGAGGCATGCTGCATAGCTGCAGCATGTGGGGTGGGTGGGAGGATTTTCACTTCTCCCCCACTTTTTGCAAAAGCCCCTTTCACATCCAATAAGATGTCCAAGAGGACATACAAAAATATACATACATAAAATAAGATTTCAGTGGGACACTGGGCACTTCCAGACCAGGACCTTGTAGTGCCATCTAGTCATTCACTTTGTTGCAAGCAGAATTGCATTGCTTCTTCCAAACCAGCAAGTTTGTGTGCTCTTCTGTTGTGCTGTGGTCCATCAACACTAAAGTTTGAGAGGGTGTAACAGACCCATCCCTTTGACCTCTCCTGTGCATGTTGTATACACAACAAATGTGCATGTCTCAAAACCAGGACAAAATGATGTGATTTACGTCCAATAATACTGAATTTTTATTTTTATTTATTTGATTTATATACCACTCTTCCTAAAGTGGCTCAGGGTGGTTTATATTAAAATCAGAAATACATAACAATTGAAATGTAAAAAAACAATTAAAAAGATTAAAATTGCAATTAAAACTAAATATCATTAAAAACCAGGCTAAAAAGATGGGTTTTAAGGCTCTCCTGAAGGTCTCCAAGGAGGCCTTCAGCAGACAATTGCCTCAAATCTGTGGGGAGCATGTTTAACAACCAAGGGGCAACAACAGAGAAGGCTATATCCCAGGTGACCACCAAATGAACTGGTGGCACCCAAAGATGGACCCCTCTTGATGATCTCAGTGAGCAGTGGGGATCTTGTAGAGAAAGGCACATGGAATCATAGGAACATAGGAAGCTGCTGCATACTGAGTCAGACCATAGGTCCATCCAGCTCAGTATTGTCTACCCAGACTGGCAGCAGGTTCTCCAAGGCTGCAAGCAGGAATCTCTCTCAGCCCTATCTTGGAGATGCCAGGGAGGGAACTTGGAACCTAGACACTCTTCTCAGAGTGGCTCCATCCCCTAAGGGGAATATCTTACAGTGCTCACACATCTAGTCTCCCATTTATATGCAACCAGGGTGGACCCTTCTTAGCTAAGGGGACAAGTCATGCTTGCTACCACAAGACCAGCTCTCCTCCTGAATCATTCAAGTAATGATTTAATAATATTGATACTGACGAATAAAATATCCCCATATTTATAATAATGAAACATCATCAAATTCTTTCCAGTGCAACCTATGCTTTGTGTAGGTTACATTGTGGAGAACTTGGTAATGTGTTATGATATGGTAATCACCATATGAGACTCAGGGCTCGTTCACACATACAGTTTAACTGCATTTAAAGCTAACAGTGTTTGTAACAGCAGTCCGTCTGAATGCAGAAAATTGCTGTTAAGCCTCAAAAGTTAACTCCAATCTGCCCTGACTAACTCCAGTTTGTACCCGAGATTAGAGATGTGCACAAAACCGGTTTGCCCAGTTCGGTTCAAATTTGAACTGGGTTCAAATCAGGAAGGGGAGGTTTGGTTTTGGTTTTGCTTGAACCCCCAGGTTTGGTTTGAATTTGAACTGGTTTGAACCTTGAAAAGTTGGTGGGGTGGTAGCTGGCACCCATGGGTACCTACCACCCAAACCCCAAAGCAATCGGACACTCATACATTTTTAATGAATTTTTGAATTTTATTTTTATTTTTTCTCATGGGGTATAATGGGACTCGAACCAGCCCATCATTCCCTATTGTGGAGCATCCATGGGTGCCAACAACCAACCAAACCCCGAAGCAAACACTCCTACAAGTTTTTATGAATATTTGAAATATTTTTAATTATTTTTCTCATAGGATATAATGGGACTTGAACCAGCCCATTATCCCCTATTGTCAAGCACCAAGGGGCACAAAAAGTGGGGTGGGTGGGTTGGTTTTGCCACAAAACCCCGAGGCAATCAGACAGTCCTCCAATTATTGGTAAATTTTAAAAGTATTTTTGAATTCCTCATAGGGAATAATGAGGATTGCAGCAAATGTATAGCTTCACTTCAGGGGGAAAGGGGTGGCCTAGAGCAGAGTGTGATGGGTGGTAGTTCCCAAGGGGGGAAAGGAAGCTATCAGAATTATTTGAAAGGAATTGGGCAAAGGGCTGATTTTTAAGTTATTTTTGAAGTTTACATGTCTTTAAGGTTAGCAAATGAGAGTGGATTCATGGTTTGTCATTGAAAATCTCATATGCTACCAGAGAATCTACACTCAGAACACCTCAGAAACAACAAAACCCAGTACACCATGGGTTAGCAACCCATGGGGGTGGTTGCCACCCTCTGTGCACTACACCACCACTCACTCTGGGACAACCCAGCACCCTCCAAGTGCAGTTATGGAGCTGCTGAAACCTCCATTCTTCCCTAAGGAGAAAAACCTTAAAGACACTTGGGGGGTGCTATAGATAGTGCTGTGTGTGGCACACAGAGCATAAATAGACCACCCTTGGGCCCACACCCCCTTAAAAGTGCTTTATCCCCCCCCCCCAGTTAGACTTAGGCTTACATTTTTAAAAACCCCAAGATGTCTGGGAAGGTATGAAGCAGAGCCAGGAATAGGATGGGAGGCTGATGTAGGGGTGATGCTGGTTGTGGTGGGTGACAATGAGAGGGGCCCACTTCCTGAGTTGTCCCTGCTGCTGATGTGTGCAGGCTCTCCTGCAGCAGCTGAGGTAGAAGTAGAGAGGAGGCCCCCCCAGGCAAGAAGCTCTTCTTCCTGTGGCATTGGCAGAGGAGTCGTTGGATTCCAGCCCAGCCAGATTGCTCTCTCCGTCCTCCCCTATCCCTTCTGGAGGTGCGACCCCCGAATCTGAGACTGAGGAGGAGCAGAAGGAAGTCATTCTGGTTGTTCCTGGACCTTCTCAGCCACAGACAGAGGGCATTGGTGGTGGTGGCGGCCCCCAGAATGAACTAACATCTCCAGTACCACCACCACCAAAATGGTCCCTGACCAAGAGCAGCATGAAGTGGGACCACTTTGCACTCTGCGATGTTTACCCACACCATGCTGTCTGCATCCACTGTAGGACATAGGTCAACAGAGGGAAGGTCCCCAAGTGACTTGGGATGATGGGGATGCTGCAGCACTTGCTATGGCATCACCCAGAGGTTCCTGCTCCTGCTTGTAGCAATAGACCTGATGTGTCCTCAGACAGAGGCAAGGCACTTGCTCCTGCTCTCAAGCAGGGGAGGCACAGTCAGTGGGCAAGCAGTCTGGTCACCCAGAGCCTCATTACCTGGGCCATTGCTGAGATGAACTCTTTGGATGACCAGCCATTCAGGTGGTGAATGTCAGCTTCTGCTGGGTGCTCTGACTGCTTGCCTCTGACTACAAAATCCCCTCTTGCACCACCTTTAGCAGGCAAGTGGTGCCATCCCTGTACCGGGCATGCATGGAGGCTGTGTTGGGACAGCAGTGCCTGACCTCAGTGTGCACTTCACTGCAGATCTGTGAGCCAGTCCCAGTAGGAGGCACGCTGCTTTCCTGTCCCTCACAGAACACTGGTGGGGACAGGAGAGCAAGGGGACATCTGTTGCTGGTGGCATGGCCGGCCCTTCCTATGCAGTGAAGCACAGGTGGGCTGCGCTGTATGTGGAGGTGCTGGACATGGAGGTGCTGCACACAGCAACTAAGGTGCTGCTCATGGCAGCTGAGCTGTCAGCAGTCATGACTCGTCAGGTGTAGGGATGTGCACGGTCCGGAGAAGTCTGGACCGGCACCGAAGGGGGGCCTTGTTTTTAGGGCGGGGAGGGCTTGCTTAGCCCTCCCGCCTCCTTGCCCCCACCAGCGCCCGTATTGAACACTATAGGGGCGCTGGAAACCAGCCGCCCCGCCGCGGCGGCGAAATAACCCCTAAAACCAGCCAGCCCTCCCTCCCTCCCAGCTAGCTGCCCGCCCGCCCCCCACCCACTCACCCACCCACCTGGTCGCTCACCCGGTCGCTGGATAAAAAGCGAGAGGAGCTCCGGCACAGAGCTCCTCTCGCTTGGAAGGCCTCCAGCAGAATGGTGGCTTGCGCGCGCGCACATGCGCGCGCCGCAAACCACGCCATTCTCCGGAGGCCCGGTCTACCCGCCGGGAAAGGGCCGGGTAGACCGGGCCTCCGATCGCTGGGTAGACCGGGCCTCCGATCACCGGAGGCCCGGTCTACCCAGCGATCGGAGGCCCGGTCTACCCGGCCCTTTCCCGGCGGGTAGACCGGGCCTCCGATCGCTGGGTAGACCGGGCCTCCGGCGATCGGAGGCCCGGTCTACCCAGCGATCGGAGGCCCGGTCTACCCGGCGGGTAGACCAGGCCTCCGGAGAACGGCGTGGTTTGCGGCGCGCGCATGCGCGCACGCGCAAGCCACCATTCTGCTGGAGGCCTTCCAAGCGAGAGGAGCTCTGTGCCGGAGCTCCTCTCGCTTTTTATCCAGCAACCGGGTGAGCGACCGGGTGGGTGGGTGAGTGGGTGGGGGGCGGGCGGGCAGCTAGCTGGGAGGGAGGGAGGGCTGGCTGGTTTTAGGGGTTATTTCGCCGCGGCGGCGGCAGGGGGGGGGCGGCTGGTTTCCAGCGCCCCTATAGTGTTCAATACGGGCGCTGGCGGGGGCAAGGAGGCGGGAGGGCTAAGCAAGCCCTCCCTGCCCTTAAAGACATACCCCCCACCCGGACCCGAACCTGGCAGGGCCGGACCGGTCCGGCAGTTCGGCCATTCTTTGGAATGGCTGCTGGACCGGTTCGGGCACACCATTAGTCAGGTGAGGTGCGACAAACTTGCACCGGATGTTCATGGTAACCAACAATAATGCCAACATCACAACGGCAGCCTAGGAGGATCAGTTTGTGTCAATCCATTGTGTGGAGCACACACTAAACCTGGCCGTGAGGGTTGTGGCCAGGAGAGACATCCTTGGTGCAGGCGCTAGGCACTATCCTGCTGCTCCCACAGCTAATATTGTGGAGAAGTGCCAGAAGAGAGCCGCTTACTTCCACTGGAGCGAAAAGGGTAGGTGTATGCTCAGGCAGTGGCATCCTCCTCCATGCTGAGTAACTGGAAATATATCTGAGTCCTCTCTCTTATTTGTCTCATAGTGGCTAATTCAGAAGAGCCTCTGAGTTTGCATTCTTCCACAATTCAACTGTCCATGCCACTTTCAGAGTTGGCTCTACTGCTCCAGACTAAATACACCTAGCCCAGTGGGACTACAGCTGCAGTGTATCTCCACATGTTGCCTATTTCTTGCTTGATCAACCTCTTCCCTTTAGTTCACCTCTCCTTTATCAATCTGTTTCTCTCTCTCTTTTCCTCTTCCCAACCATGCCAACCCTTACATTGCTTTTCCCTTCCCTTTGGAATCGCCTTTTCTAGGATCCATCTCTCCCATAGTGTCTCTGCTAGCCATTTTAAGCAATCAACAATACTAGCCACTAAGTAGACAATCTAGGAATTCTGCCTCCCAGAACTCACTGGTCTCTCTATGTATTTAAGTGCTGCTGCTTGAATGTATTGATTGACAGTGCTAATTTCCCCAAGAAAGTTTATCTTGCTAATTTCCCCAAGAGAACATCCTTTCCATTTTTTGCTGATTTCCAAATCATAGCATACACTTTAATATTTAAAAAAAAAAAAATCTGAGTGATTGTTTATCGAAAGCTTATCTTGTCCCCTTCTGTATTGAGACCACATCCGTGCACAGGATAGTCCTTGGGATAAAAGATCCTTTATTGAGACATGAGTATTTGGCATAACTTCTTGCCTGTGGGCTTCCCAGAGGCATCTGGTGAGCCACTGTGTGAAACAGGATTTTGGATTACATAGGCCTTGGGTCTGATCCAGCAGGGCTGTTCTTATATTCTTAACAATAAAGTGTGAGTCAGCAAGATACAACAATCCCAGATTAAGCCCAGAAGTATTTCCAAAAAACTCACTGAGGTATTTTTTTTAATGTTTGCCAGTTTCTTTTTGATATCTCTTTATTATTAAATGATAGGAAGAGCAATGGCTGCTGTTTTGACAAATCAAATTCAGTATTTTGCTATTTGATTTGAGCTTGAATCGAATTGCAAAATCTGATCCGTGCACATCTCTATTATTTCACTCATGCATCAGTGTTTATAATTTTTCCCCAGCTGACTTCAACCTTCAGAAAACACATTTTTTTAGAATACTAACTGTGGGATCTAAGATAAAAGATTACTAATTATTGGTCAGTCAAGGTCCAGTCAATATTAGTTCAGAAAGATGTGTTTTTCAAGCCCACCTCACTAAAACAGTTACTCAATCTTAGCTTTAGCATTAACTCTCATTGTCCCCAATATATTATGTTGATAGAAACTTATTATACATGAGGTTGACTTTTTCCCCTGTACAAAGAAATAAATAGCCTTTGTTGCAACCGCTCTATTTTGATAACTGCAATAAAAAGCAAACTGCCCATCTGTCATTAAAGAGATTATGGCTGTTATTTGCAACAGATGTTTTGCTTTGGTGGAGCCTTGCCACCTAACCTAGATAATAAACAAAAGTATACAAAGTTGTGATGGGCTTATCCAAATGTTTCTAGGAGTAGTTGAATGACAAAATATACAGTTTGTTAAAGGTAGCTTAATAAAACAACATCACCCATTTCAGAGGCATGTAGTTTGCTTGAGTTCTGAAATAAAGGGCACATCCCACATTTTCAAAATAAAGGGCATGATCCAGCCAATGTTCAACTTTTGTAAACTACAAGAAGATAAATAATGCGTACTGGATCTCCAAGAATGTGTACTGGGAGTAGTTTTATACCTTACAAGAACCTGTTTTTCTGAATGAATTCTTCTGAAGTAGTAGAAGTGGTTGGTAACATAAAGATTGGACTCTGGAGTATGTGGAATAGTATTTTGTGAAGACCATTTTCCACTTGAAAAAGACCTACAGCAAAACCATGGTCACCGGGTCACCATCGTGGATGCATGGACTTATTTGTTTTGCATCACACCACTCTCCCAACCCTCCAATGTTATATATTTAGTTTCATTGATATGTTTTCCAATCATTTATGCTTTGTCTTATCTTAGACTGCAAATATTATGAATTTTAGTATTACACTGGATCAAGTTGTGGTTTACTTTTCATTACATGGTTATTGTATAGTTTGGTGGGGATCTTATTGTTTCTTGTTGGTTTCAACTTTTGTAAATCCCATTGATTCACTGGGAAAGAGATACTTAAGTCTTGTGTTTAACTATTTTACTGAAATCTCTAGGAGTTAAATCTGCTTAATTGTGGCTACAACTTGTCCAGAATAAACTGTTTGTAACTCGGCATTGGCAACTCCTGTAACACAAACACATCAACTATATTTCCTCCCTAATCTACAGCAAGTGACTGTATACCTAACACACATGTCCCCATGCTCCATCCAACTCCAGTCCCAATCAGTTTTTCTTGTAAAACACAAGGTAAGGAGATTCACCTAGTGATGTGTATTGGTATACAACTGCTATGTGTTGATACAACTGTGAGTTGGTATACAATTGTGTGTTGGTATACAGCTGCTGAAACCTTTATGTCCACCAGGTTTTTGGAATACCTTCTTCTGCTATTTCCTTCTATAGCTAATCAGTACATCATAAGCTGTATTCAGACATTGAGCCCTTTCTCCCCAGCCTCTGATCTGCAGGGGAGGAAGCCTTAAAATGCTTACCTTTCCGGCAGACTACTGAAGTTTCCTTTCTGGGTGGGCGAATTGCCCACCCAAATGAGTGCCAGCTACTGCTGGCAGTGTGGAGAGTCAGGAGCTGGGATGTGTCTTTCCTGTTCCCGGAACTCTTATAATGTATAGAACGAGAGCACAGTGCATTATAGGAATCCTCTCAGCACTGGCCAGGAGGCTACTCATGTGTAGGTGCTGTGTGGAGTCGTGCAGCACTGACACACGAGCACTAAGCCCAGCTTAAAGGCACTCTCGCAACCCAAACCCAGGCTAAGTGGTGGGCTCCCTAAATGGGTTTGCTGCTGTGCTGCCATGGAGAGCCAAGCAGCTCCTGGCAGTTCACACACACTGACAAAACTAGGCAGCAGGGGCGTAGCTATAATTGAGCAAAAGGGTTCAAAGAACAAGGGCCCACGGAGGTCATTTCCGGCCACCATTTTCGTCAATGGAATCATAAAATAGCTCCTGTCTTTGGAAAAAAAAAGGGGGGGGGACCTTCCAATTTTGGGCTAATGTTTGGCCGAATTGCGGGCACAGCATGGGGAGCAGCAGAGCATGGCAGACTTCCCCCACCATGAAATTTGGCCAATTTTTGGCCATTTTCGGCTGATTTTCAGTCGACTGGAAACCTAAGCTTCGCAATCCCATCGGCCCAATTACTCAATATTCACAGTTTCCATATCTGTGGCTGTAGCCCAGAACAGAACCCTCACGAATATCAAGGTTATCCTAAAACTGTACATGTGTACAGATCTAGATTTGTGTATCCCAGGGCTGCTTGACCCTCCTGCAGATGTTGGACTACAACTCCCATAATCCCTGACTATTGCCACTGTGGCTGGAGATGATGGGAGTTGTAGTCCAAAATGAACTTGAGGGCAGAAGATGTGCAGCCCTGGTTTATATTGTACATAGATTATACATGCATTGAATTTTTAAATCCAACTTTTAAAATGTTTTTTAAATTAGAAGGTATAATGGCGATGGAATACGCATCCTCCAATAGAGCACAGACTTTTCAGAACCTCTTTAATGCGCAAATAAATAAAACATAAAACAGATGTTAAAATAGCAAATGTTTCGATGTTACACACCAGCTTCAGTGATATACAGTGGTGACTGAAATGTGCTTTTAAGTACAATACCTTTACATCATGACTCAGCAAAACTGACAGTAATAAGCCAATCCTGTTACAGTGTCAACCAATTCCGTTACAGAACCCCCAATATCTCACAAGTAGAAGGGGAGAGTAAAAATTCCCACCATCACATAATAGGAAGAGAACGTAATAATGGGAGGGGAGTAAAAGTTCACCCTCACTCAGCCAATAGATTTCATCGCTTCCCTCATTTATTCTTTAATGTTTATGGTGGGATGCAGTTGTGTATACATAAAGTAAAGTAAAATTGTGCTGTTGTGAGTCAGTGTCGACTCCTGGTGACCATAGAGCCATGTGGTTTTCTTTGGTAGAATACAGGAGGGCTTTACCATTGCCATCTCCACACAGTATGAGATGATGCCTTTCAGCATCTTCCCATATTGCTGCTGCCCAATATAGGTGTTTCCTATAGTCTGGGAAACATATCAGTGGGGATTTCAACTGGCAACCTTGCTCCCTAGGCAAGTTACTTGCCCACTGCACCACAAAACCTTCTGTCCATAGCTTCCCTGATTTTCCACCTCCTCACATCTGCCTCCACAGCCAAGGTAAATATATTTGTATCCACTACTCTACCTTGGTGTTGTTCTTTAACATGCACTGCCCCAAATTTTATTCTATCTTTATGCTGTATGTCTGCCAGATTTTCCTCTCTCCCCTCTCCCCTGGCTTGGATGGCCTGAAGACCGGATTTGCTCAGCTGTTCTGCAGCTTGCTGCTTTGTTAGTGTGTGGCCTTCCTTATCCTGATAGCCTGATAACCTCTACTTGTGGGCAGTAATGATATCAGCCCCGTCTTGGAGCCCTTGTGAGAGGGGAGACTCTGAGTTGCTTATAAGGATGGAGGGAACACCAGCAGCAACAGGGGAGTAGCCTGGAGGAGAAGGTATGGGGTTTGGACTTTGACTGCTTGTCTCCTTGGCCTTGGCCAGGAGATATATTACAGCATCCCCCACTCCCCTCTACCCCGGCTTAGATAGCCTGAAGACCAGCTTTGCTCAGCAGCTGTTCTACTGATTGCTGCTTCATTAGTGTGTGGCCTCCCTTATCCTCATTGCTTGATCGCTACCTGTTGGCACTAGTTACATCAGCCCCATCTTGGAGCCCTTGTGAGAGGAGGGACTTTGGGTTTCTGGGTGCTTATAAGGATAGAGGGAATGCCGGTGGTGCAGCCAGTGGTGAGCGGGTAACCTGCAGGCAGCCACCAAAGCGGGCTGGACATTGGTGCCAGGCCTTCAGTATGGGTAGGGATGTGTGAACCAGCACAAGGTTGAGCCTGTTTGCCATTGAACCAGTCCAGCTTGAGGGCTTGCCATTGAACCCTATCTGGTTTAGGGGTTCTAAAGCCTGGGACTGTGGGCCTATCCCTGGTGGTCTCAGCACCAATGCATATTGATGGTCACATGCTTGATCTGATCTTTCACTCTTGATCAGGGTGGTGTTCTGTGGGTGGGGAATCCTGTGATTTTCCCATTGTCATGGATGGACCACTGTCTGGTAAAGGTTGGACTCACACTCACATCCCACCTCCGCAAAGGTGAGGGGCCTATTAAGATGGTCCACGCAAGAAGGTTATTGGATCCAATAGGATTCCAAGAAGCCTTTGAAGGATTTAATGTTGGCTCTGCCAGTGATCCTGTTGATGCCCTGGTGGAGAAATGGAATAGTCAACTCACCAGAGCAGTAGACATGATTGCTCCTAAGCACCTCTCTGACCTGCTTCAAAATTGCTTCCTTGGTATATGGAAGATCTACCGGAGCAGAAGCAGCAAGATAGATTACTGGAGCACAAGTGGAGAAAGAATCAACTAGAATTTGACAGATTTAGTCATAGAGCACATTTAACGATCTATGCTCTGGCAAAATGTGCAGCAAAGAAGCGATTCTTTTCTGCCCATATTGCATCCACAAGCTCACATCCAGTGGAGTTGTTCAGGGTTGCGAGGGGGTTAGTACACACCCTTCCTTCCCTGAATCAGAATTTTTTACCATCAGTTACCTGCTGCAACATTTTTAATGCATTTTGTGTGGACAAAATCTCTCATTTTCGGGTCAACTTAGACTCAGATCCCACAATTACGGCAGTGTCTTATGCAGAGGTGTCCAACAACTCCTCTTTTGTGGTTAGGCTGGATCAATTTCAGTTTGTGACTCCTGAGGAGTTTGACAAGCTGCTTGTAGCAGTACGGCTTACCACCTGTTCTCTTGACCCTTGTCTGACATGGCTTATATTATCCAGCAGTGAGGTTGTTGTAGTGGGCCTGGTAAATATTATAAATGTGTCTCTGAGGAAGGGCAGAATGCCTCCTTGTCTCAAGGAGACAATTATTAGACCTCTTCTGAAGAAGCCTATGTTGGATCCCTCAGAGTTAAGCAACTATAGGCCTATCTCCAACCTTCCATATCTGGGCAAAGTAATTGAGAGGGTGGTGGCCTCCCAGCTCCAGGCAGTCTTGGAGGAAACTGATTATCTAGACCCATTTCAAACTGGTTTCGGGCTGGGCTATAGAGTGAAGACTGCCTTGGTCAGCCTGATGGATGATCTCCAATTGGGAATTGACAGAGGAAGTGCGATTATGTTGGATTACAACTCCCATCATACTCGGCTATTTGACACTGGCAGTGGTGACTGCTGGAGGGCTCAAATTGTGCATCCCTGCTTTAGTCTTTTCTTAAAGTATTTGATCATTTGTAGCTTTTTCTCATTCTTATCTAATTAAACAACATCCTTAAATTCTGATTAACACAGTAGTCCCAATTAAGTCTTATAATGCTATACAGAACAGTTCTATTACTTCCAAATCTTCAAAATGATTCCATTGGATGTGTCTTAAAATGGCTTTGTCCTTTTGTGTCATAGCATTGTGTTCATAGACATATTCAGTTTGTGAGTCAGTTCTCTGTGACTCCTAAATCTTTATCCAAATCCAAGAGAAGGCAAGCGTGAGTTTTATGAATGGGACTTGCTAACTAAGATTGTGTTTCCAGCAATTTTGTTGATAATATCTCTTTCAGAAAGAATCTTGACTTTCAGATTGTTCAATAACTTTGATAATATCAGCTCATCCAGTTGGAGCTCTGGTAAGAGCAAAATGAGATGACCTTCAAATTCGCTCAAGCTCTGCTATTGTATTAGTATCTGATGGTAAATAACTGATTGCTCACAGAAAAAGAGCAGTCATTGCACCTGGATCCCCAAATGAAGACAGGACATGCATGTATGGATAAAAACTAGGACCACTTTATTAACTACAGACCAGTCAGCTATAGGTAAAACCTAACTTAAAAGAACTAGAGTGCAGGCAACTCCACCTAACTTACAGGGAGGAACAGCCTCCTAGTGAGAGCTGACCTATCTTCACTGTTGGGCAAAGTAGCTGGCTTGGCAGATGCCATCTGAACAGTTAGCATAGCCCCACCAAACCACAGAGTTTACTGTGTCAAGGAGGTTGCCACCAGGGTCATCACCCTCCAAACCTAAAAGCTCTGAGTGGATGAACTGATTGGTACCCTAAAAGCGGTCCTTTCCCAGACACCCCTGGGCCAGAAAACCCTGAGTGGCTATTCCATGAAACCACCTTCACCTGAAAAGGTGCCTACAGCTGAACACCAATCAAGATGTTAACCTCAAAAGCTCATATTCACTTGCCAATAAAATGGGACAAACCTCAATTTAGCTCCCTTTACCCCACCTGCTGAACACAGCTTCACTGAAGCCCTGCTGCAGATCCCCCAAAAGTTATTAGTGCCCAAGTCAGATAAATGAACACTGCCCACTCTGTTAAAAAGGGCACAATTATGTTTAATGGCCATGTAAGGGATAACCATCCCTCCCAAAGAATGTACCTATTTTTGCCCTCTTTCCAGTTGACCTTCTTATCGGTACAATCAAGTGCATGAGGGTTGCCATCACCCCTCCAACAGTGCCTGGGAATCAGAGGCGTATCTAGGGAAAATAGTGCCTAGGGCAAGCACTGAAATTGTGTCCCCTGTCCAAACATCTGACACCCACCTTTCAGATAACTTTACCATAATATCAGCTGAAAAATAAAAGTCAAGCTCGTTAATCTTTTAATATTTCAAAAACTATTTAGCAGTGGACATAGCCAGATGAAAAAATGCTGGAAAACTACAAATTTCAGTATGCTGGGGCTCATGAAATACCCAAATACTATGTAGAGGTGTACTTGGAAAACTAAACAGAAGTGCCTAATTCTCTACTATGCATTGTAGCATCACTATTACATACATTTTAAAAATAAATGGAGAATTGGACTTTTCCCAGATACTCTGAAAATAATTAAAGGATATGCAGAGCAAACTGTGTCACTGCTTGGAATATATTATAGTATTTCAGAAAGACAGTTAAAATGGGGGAAAGAGAAAAAGAAACTCCCAGTGGGCCTTAATACTAAGGATTTCACACTGATTCAAAGACAAACTCACCATTAATAGCCATATTATTAAGACACCACATTTAACTCACTTATCATAAGAAGCAAAGTAAGAGCAAATGAATACAATCCTAGCTCATAAGCTTCAGCTCAGTATTCAAAAGCCCTGATTCTCTGTACATAGTGCCAAACTGAATATGTGTACAGTGACTTATACTATATTAAAAATTTTACCTGTAGCCCCTTTGGGGGGCTTCCTAAAGTCCAGGGGGGGTCTGCAAAGGTTCCCCCTCCCCCTGCTGGCCTCTAGGCCCTCACAGGGACCATTTGAGCATGTGCAGTGGCCATTTACACACACACACACACACACACACACACACACACACACACACACACACACATATATATATATATATATATATATATATATATATATATATAATGGCTGCTGAAAACAAAATGGCCACCGTGCATACTCAAATGGCCTCTGCGAAGCCTGGCATGGCCTTGGGGCTCTCAGAGGCCATTTGAGCATGTGCAGTGGCCATTTTGTTTTTGGTGGCCATTTTTTAAATTTAAAAAAATGGCGCCCCTTTACGTGGCGCCCAGGACACATGCCCTGCCTGTCCTACCCTAGATACGCCCCTGCTGGAAATCAAGCAGGATCAAACAAATATTAACTGTGGCCAACGGGCCAACAAAGCATCGAAAGCTCATCTGCTTGCAAGATGAGAGCTTTCCCTTTCAATAGGCCCAGATCATTCCCACACAGGTGAAGCAAGAGAACCTGTTGAGGTGGACAGGTACTGAAGTGATTCAACAGCAGAGGCAACAGCTGACACCAAAGCATACCACTCTGCCCAAGCCACTCCACACGCACAATAGCACCACAACCCAACTGAGATCCCCAATTGGTGGAACAAACTCAGAAGCCAGTCTCAAACACAAAACTCTGTCCACAGAACATCACTCAAATCAGACCTTGGTGTACAATGGTATCTGCAAAACAAACAAATGATAAAAACTGAAGCTATTAGATTGGACCCTTGAAAGGCTGCACATAGTGTCAGTAGGGGGAACAACACCACTGCCTAATCTGCTGAATGGAAGAAGAATGCAGATCAGCCACAGCCACAGTAGAAGTAGAAGAAGGGGTGTGCACAAAACCGGTTTGCCCAGTTTGGTTCAAATTTGAACCGGGTTCGAACTTGGGTGGGGTGGTTCGGTTTTTGTTTTGCTCGAACCCCCCCAGGTTCGGTTCGCATTTGAAATAGTTTTGAACTGGTTTGAACTGGTTCAAACTGGTTTGAGCCTCCAAAACTGTTTTGGGTGGTAGGCACCCATGGGTGCCAACTACCATACAAACCCCAAAGCAATTGGACGCTCCTATGATTTTTTATGAATTTTTGAATTTTTATTATTGCCCATTATTCTCTATGTGGAGTACCCAGGGGTGCAAAAGGGGTGGGTGGGTGGCCACCCACCAAACCCTAAGGCAATTGGGTGCTCCTACTATTAATGGTGAATTTCTAAAAAAAACCAACCAAAAACCCATAGGGAATAATGGGGATTTGTGGCTGCCCTGAACCCCCCCCTTCGGGTGTCAGGGCATCCCAAAGTGGGTCTGAGGGCACAGCAGGGAAGGCCTCAGGCCATCCCAGGCACCCCCAAGTCACTGGGATCTTTAGTTCTTAAGATATGGATTTTTAAATGTATTTATATTTTCCTTCCATTTTGCAGGTTACTGCTGCAGCCTGCAGATTTTGCAAAAACACTTTCACTGATCTACTTGCTGACCTCAGGTCAGTCATTAAGCAATTAAGGCTATCAGTGCACAGTGTGTTCCCTTGCGGGGAAAGTAACAGTCTGTTATCTGTGCCTGATTCTAAAATAACAAGTGTAGTCCCCCGCTCTTCTTGGCCATGAAGGCAAGAGTGGACAAACGGCTCCCAATGGAATGAGGTGCCAAGCTTTTAGTGTGAAGAAAAACACAATAACACATAAGTAGGCGAGTCTCACGATTAGTGAGACTTGCCTGAAGGGAGCTCTGGCTTAGCCTGCTCTCCCCGCAGATGATCACTATCGCAGTCCTGGGTGGCTGGATTGGCCGCCCACACGACTGCCGGCTCTGTCACAGAGCTGTTGGGGGCTGAGGGGTTCGGAGGCTGCGTGGCCCCCAAAAGTCTCAGGATGCCCTGCACGAGTGTGCGGGGCATGCTGGAGAGACCCAAGAGCCTGGGAGGCTGCTTGCTGCTTCCCTGCTGAGGGTCTCCTCGTGTGTTGTTGCAGCGCAGATCCGTGCCACGGCAATACATGATTTAAAAAATGGGGTTAGCAGAGTGCTCGCTCCGCTAACCCCGTTTAAGGGGAGGGGTTTGTAAGCGGGTTACCCGCTTTTGGGAAACTGGGCTCGCCTATGAGCCCGGTGGTTCTCATGATCCGTGGAAAGTGGGCTAAGCTCCCTTAGTCAGGTTTCCACTGATCGTGAGAATACCCTCAAGGTGTTCAACTGGTATAGGCCACACATTGCCCATTTCAGAATCTCTCCTAAACTGCCTAAACTCACTTTTAGCTGCTTCTTAACAAACTTTGGTGCTGGGTGCAAGGGATAGCTCTATGGCCGGTCCGCCTCAATCCTCCAATTGTCCATAGATAATCAGGCAACACCTCGGCCATGAGAGCAGAATCTGGAGCTAGGTGGTGGAACTGCTTAACCTGCATCCAAGACAGTGCATCAGCTATGTTATTGTCTATTCCTGGTACATAGTGAGCTGAAAAAAAAGATACCGTACTGCATGCATTGGAGAGTGAATAAGCACACTAACTCCATGACCCTCATATTCCAAGATGAACGGGAGTTGATCATGTAGCCTTATTATTGCAACAAAAGTGCACAGGTTTTGCACTTTTGCACAGCAGGATTAGCAAAGTCAGATGGCCAAACATGCACTGCTACCACTATTGAAAATAATTTAAAAAAAAAATTAAGATCACATGCCAGCCCCTGCTCAACTGAATCAGAGGGTCAGGTAGCAGTACACCACTGCCCCTGAAACTACAAGACAACACTATAAGTGCCAGATGTGTCAGAATGGACTTGTAACTCAGCTCCCAGTAGGAACTCCACACTCCATAAGGAAACCCCATTAAAATGAAACTGTAACCAGACCCGAAGATCATCCTTAATCACTGGTAATGTGAAGGTGATGGTGAAGAACCCTAATTCCCAAAATGGCATCATATAAACATTGTAAAAAGGCCTGGGACAAACATGTGGCAGGCAAAATTAAGGTGCCCAAGGAGGGACTGAAAGTTCATCGATGAAGCCTTTTTAGCCCCCCCTCAAAAGTACCCCAGGTAGTGCACTAGATCTTCAACCTTTTCATAAAGTAAATGTGAAAGATAATCTATTTCAATGCCAAAGAGAAAGAAAGAGAAGGAAGGAAGGAAGGAAGGGAGAGGGACCCTTAATCTTTTCAAGGGTAAGGAAAACACCTACTTCATATGCAAGGTCCTGGATAGCCTACATAAGGCATCAACAAAACTAGCAACCAGCTGGGCCAGCAAATAAAAAAAAACCATACAGTTAATGAACGATGGGATCTCATCCTGTTCGCCAACAAATGCACCACTCCAGAAAGGTACTAAAATGCTCGAGTGTGGTGCAAGACACAGAAAAAGCCATAGGCAAGGCACAGTCCACATAAATTTGATGTTCAAAAGAGAATCCCAACAACTCAAGATCATGGGGTAGACTGGTAGCAGGCAAAAAGTGGATTTTATATCACATTTACCTAGCTTCCAGCAAACAATGTTGCTAGTTGTTTGCAACGAACAGCTTTTTAAAATTCCAACAGATTCAACAATTTCATCAGAAATCCAACACAATGGAGATTTTATTCCGACACTTTCAATATGACAGGCCCCATAAAATTTTTGTCAGAATTAATTTGGGATTTTCTGATATGGCCAATGCCAGTTCCAACGGTTATACCCGACTCAACTGCCAATGTAGGTGGGTTGCATGGGGACCCCAGAGCCATGGGGGGAGTTGGTGCAAGGGAGGAAAGCATGGAGTGAGCTTGGGACGACAGAACCAGGGGAGAAATGTCCCAGGTGGGCAATGAGGGGGATGTGATGTGTACAGCCTTCTGAAATAAGTAAGTTTTGACTGCATGTTAAAAAGCAGCAGAATTGGGAATCTGAGAGTGAGTGAGCTGAGGCGTTCTGTTTTTGTTTTGGCGTGGTGTCTGGATTTTGGATCATTCCGGATTTTGGATGTCCAGATAAGGGACACTCAACCTGTATCTATCTAACATTGGATATTTTATTTTAACATTTGTTATTTTACATTTGATAACCAAGAGTATTTGATAATTGACAAGCATTTAGTATTTGACAATATTTGATATTAACATGAAATGTTTGTTCATCTATGACAATACCATATAATGGGCATGCAATATTATTTAATATTGGATTGCATTGGATAGATGACATGCTAAGTTATGTCATTTTTATGCTGACAGTTTATGATCTGACACAATCAACATACCTTGAGATGTAACAAAGTCTAAAGTACTCACATTTTGAAAGAAAACTCACATGCAAGACTGTAATTTCAAGGTCAAATCTTTTTTGCATTAAGGATTAATGTGGTAAAATTGGAAACTTTGAG
This sequence comes from Hemicordylus capensis, assembly GCF_027244095.1. Lineage (NCBI taxonomy): Eukaryota > Metazoa > Chordata > Lepidosauria > Squamata > Cordylidae > Hemicordylus > Hemicordylus capensis. The sequence goes on along the minus strand of NC_069657.1, from coordinate 384,310,597 downwards.
TTTTGAATATTTCTGAATATATATGCCCTACTACTAAATATTTTTAGAGAGCTATATTAGTATATTAAGCTTTGGCTTAAAATTAGCATAATTTCAAGTACAAAATGACAATGTCATGTAGCAGTTTTTCTGTGGATTAATGAATATAATCAAAAAGATCAAATTAAATAAAGAGGACTTCCAGAGAGAATAAGTTCACTTAAGAACCTGGAAAGAGTATAATTTATGCCTAAATATAGCTTCCCTGAGAATGTGCCTCAAGAACCCAAAACAATCCACATAATATAGGAGGCATGGGGGGAAAATCCTTTTATCTCTCTCATTTAGATAGATTTTCTTTTTGGCTGCTCAGTGATGAGAAGGCCTACTGACAGAATATACGGGAAAGGGGTTTGTTTCCCAGCTTTGGCTTAATAGGTTTCTAAGTTGGTGGCTAAACAATAAATGTTCTCAATCATTCTTAGGATTTTCAGCAGTGGTGACAGGTAGGCTGTTTGTCAGAAGGCACTGAGGAATCAGCAGGCCTGCTCTGTTTCTCCACAGAAGAGGAAATCTAAGATCTGGAACACATGTGACTGTTACAAAAGGGATGCTACCATAAATGACCTTTCCATGGTGACAGGTTCTTCTTCTCACTGGGAAATGTCTAGCATGTGCAATCGTGGGTGCTGGAATGGAGAACCATGTTGGGAATCTTCACATCTTCCACTACTGCTATCACAAACATCACAAACATTGGCAGAAAGTGCCTTGCTCTATGCCAAGAACATAGCTGCCACTGAAAAATGCACCAAATTGATCATGTCTTTTAACACGTTGTTTGGTCCTGCATGCTTGGGTTTCTCTTTCAGTTTGTAAATAGCAGCCCTTGCCTCTGATCCAGACCTAGACCGCAGGATGTGGGGATTTATCCTTTTAACCCCAGCAGTTCTGTGCAGTTTGTTCAATAAAGTTCTGTTTGTATTTGAAGTAACTAAAGATGCTGGAGGAAGAGTTTGTGAGGAAGTGTACAGACAGAGTCTTCTTTCCTTCCATATAAATCATAGGATCTGTTGCCAGCAAAGCTTTTCTGTTGGCTCCCTGGAGCCCCCTCATTTGTGTTTGAGTCTCCAGGCTTGGAGACTAAATATATGTTCAAGAGCCTCACAGCATCTTGAGCTCTCAGTTTATAGCACATGGGGACAGGTCACTTAGTGACAGTGGGCCAGTCACCCCTAGATTTGGCTCCTAACAAGCAAATTGGAAAGGAGAGCAGATGCACACCCTCCCTAATATCCTAAATAGACCCCAGAAATTAACAAAAAGCAGGTGAACTCTCTGTCAAGGCCACTCTGCCCTCAGAGTGAACTGCCTTGTCTTCCCTGCCTTTCACAAAAAGGATAGCAGCCAGCTAATGTGCCAATTATTTTCCTGGGAAAGAACACAGATAAGGCTTGTGGAGGTAAATCTCCCCCCTCACAAAAGAGATTGAGCAAGTGATACGAACCTAAGAGATGCACCCATCTCTTAGTGTACTGATAATCAGTATACAGAATACTGTTTAGATTACTAGATTTTCCCGTCTATGCAGATTTTCCTTCTCATGTCTATGCACTCTGTTTTCATGACAAAAGCCTTGGCATACCTCGGCAATTCCCACGTTGTCACATGCAGTAAGAGAGTTCAGTAATAATGGGATCCCTCTGGTCCCTCTCAACACAGCTGTCAGACAGCAACAGTCAATTGGAATTTGCCCCCAGGATATGATTTCGGGTATAAGGAGTCCCAGTTTTATGATCCAGTGTGCTTCCTGTGGTTTTTGTGCCCCTTGCGATCTTCATGCTCTCTTGCAGTTACCAGCAGTTTCTTGGGTGATTTACTGTCCACAGGCCACAATGCAAGGCTGTGTTCAGTATTTTGTGCCATTTCCCAGATCGGCTTTCTTGGCCAGCCTTATCTGCCCAGTCTTCCTAGCCAACATAGGAAGCTGGTTCCACAGAGGAAGCACCCTCCTGGATTCACCTCTACTGACTAACCCCTCCAACCCTCTTGCACCCGCTTTGGCCTGATCTGTTCTTGAGCAATGAGGTCCATTGGTGGTTCCTGGAGCCCTTCATCAAGACCAAGTGATATGAGCTTTGCCCTTCCCTGGGCTCAAATTCTATCTCCAGTCCCCTTTCTTAAATACAACCACCTCCTTCTCTAAAAGCCTCTTTCTCTTGCCCGCCTGGGAACGTACACAATTAGTACTCTGAGCTAAAATGCCTCATTGCAGTTAAATGTATTTTTGATAGTAATATTGCTTTAGCTACACATTTCTCTCCTCTGTACCCCTCCCTACAATAAATATCTTCTTTTTATTTTGAAACTTAAAGCATGTCTCAGTCTGGTCGTTTCTTGAGTCCATAACTTTGCACAAATTATAACCTACCCAAAACTGTTCCTTTGAGAGCTAATTTTCCCAAGTGAGCTCAAAAGGTAGATTTTGGGGTGTTCACCAATCACCCCGGAGCAGTTTCACTAACAGATCCCTTCCTTTTTTATTGGTTGCTTCTGTTAGCATGGAAGCATGAGTAGTATATGGATATAATTCTTTAGTATCCAAGATTCCTATCCACACATTACCTTCAACACATTACCTTCAACACTGTGTACAGTGAATATGTGTTATTCATATGTTATGATCAACACATATACAGTAAACACTTTAGCCCTTTTCAGACACTATAGAGCACAGCAGCACTCATGGTTGCAGTTCAGAAAGCAGGGAGGAAGTCCACCCTGGAGCTGTCATTCACCTCCTCCAGTTGGCTGCTCACAGTTATGACTCCATTTGTCTGAAGGGGGAAATCCAAACTGTGATGGCTCAGGCAATCCAGATTGCTGCTCATGGATGTGCTGACCATCACAGTTATGGTCCTTCCCCCTACAGACATGAGCAGCTATCAGGAGAGGGTGAATGACAGCTCTGGAGTGGCACTTCCATTCTTGCTTTCCGAGCTGTAACTGTGAGCGCCGCTGCACTCTATAATGTCTGAAGAGGGCTTTTCTATCTTTACATTTGTGGGGGCCTGTACCCAGTTTCACTTTTTCAGTGACTGTACATAGAGTCATTAACTCAAGAATATGTACATTCATACAGCCTAGGGGTGTGCATGGAACCGGGAAGCCTGGTTCGTTTTGAATCAAATCGGACTTGAATTGAACTGGGCCTGAGTTGGTTCCATGCATTTTGAGCTGGGCCCCAGTTCAGATCAAGGCCAAATGGGTGTGTGTGTGTCTATAAATGTTTAATTAAAAAAAAAAAATCTTATGATCGGGTCCAGTGGCCTCCAGGGTATGCTGCTGTGGCCGCGGTGTGTGTGTGTCTGAAGTTTTCTCCTCCCCCTACCAGCCTCCCCCTAGTCTTCTTCAGGTTGGTTCTGGCCATTTTATGGCCCTGTCAGCCCTCTCCTGGCTCACGGTGGCCATTTGCAGGCTGCCATGCATGCACACTGGCTACATGCCCACAGCCGCAGCAGCACCCCATGGAGGCCACCAGACCCAGCAGTACGTGGGTTTTTTTAAGCTGGCCCGGGTGGTTTGGCTCGAAGTTGAGCCAAACTGAACCGAACTGGTCCCTGTTTGGCTTGAGGGAGAGCCATCGAACAGGCTCAGTTCGATAGTGAACCAGCTCGACCTCGAGCTGGTTTGCACATCTCTAATGCAGACATCTTCACACTTAAACAACAAAATGTCTAAATAGAGCTAAGGTGTTCTCCCAACATAATATTTAGACCAAATCATGCAAATCAAATATCTTGTGCTGATACCTCCCTGACCCCCTTCTGTGAATCATGAGTAAAATGCAGGTATCCTTTGCAGCAACAAAAAATTGTTGCTTATAGTGCAGTGTTTGGAAGGCTATGTAATGCACCTCTGACCCCTTTCAAAAGCTCCCTTCATCCAAAGTTGATCAACTGGCTCCACTTACAGAGCTCCAGCCCCCAAGCACTAATTTTGGCAGTAACTTTGTTCTCATAATCCAAACTGTTCACTCCTCAATGCCAATTGTGTTAGGATAATAGAAAAGCATGTTGAGAGTTGTACGCTTCGGCCCCCAGGTGTAAAGCAAGATGGAGTACCATATGGTGGGATGTTCAGTTTTATTGAATCTCCCAGCCTACAGTATTAAAAGTTGTTATGATGGTTTATTTTGGGAATGGTGTGTATTTTGAATGCTTGATTTGGTATCTGCTTTGTGCAACAGTGAACAGTAAAAAAAGAGAGAGCTAGAATTTAAATGTTATATGAGAAAACTGTAATAAATATATATTTCTGACAAGATGAAAAATACCATTTGCTTAAAATAAGAAAGCTCTTTACATGCAGTTGGACAAGGTGCTAGTATGTTGCTTCATGGTATAGTTGTTACTTCAAAACTGTGTCAGTCAGCAAGAACTAGAGTTGATCACACATTAAGGTCATTCACATGACTGGTTATATCCAGGTAGGGCAGCCCTATAGCTTGGTCGTGAGAAGCGCCAGGATTGCTCCTGACCCTGGCTGTCCACAACAGGGTAGCCTGGGTTTTCTACCTAGGCTAATAGTGGAGAAGTGTTCACAAAGCCAGGCAGCAAGAGCACCTGGCAGTGGGGGAATCCCCCAATGCACTGCGCTTCTAGTGTGGTGCATTCTGGGATGCGGGAGGACTTCCTCTTCTGGCTCCAAGCTTTGCCGCTCGGCGCAGCGTGGCTTGTGTACCACACAAATGGCAGAACTTCCTGTAGAACATTGATTATGTGTGGGGAGGCAGTTAGGAGCCTGCCTCCCTGACAACCCTCCCCATCCCTTCCATTTTCAGTTGTGAGAACAACCTTATTATGGGGAGAAGCATGGGAGCCACTGATTTACCCCTCCCAGGTTATGTATCAATGGCGGGGGGGGGGGGAATGATGTTATATCACTGAAAATAGGAAGCTGCCTTATAGTGAGTCAGACCATTGGTCCTTCTAGTAGTTTGGAGCACATGACTCCAGTATTATTTAATCTCTGTTGCTTACCTTTTTGATTCCAGGCTTAATTCAAGGTGCTGATTTTAATCTCTAAAGCCCTAAACAACCTGGGAAGAGGGGACCTTCAGGGCGTTTCCTAGATTATGTGCTTTGCACCAGTAAAAGTGTTGCAAGGTGCTACGGTATAAGGCAATGGCTTGAAACCGTGAGTACAGCATTTTTCAATGCATCAAGACAGGGTTGTGGCCATTCATATTGCCCTCCACTGCAATGGGTTTTCCAGGCATGGGGTGTCCATATTCGACTTGAAATAAATTCTTTGTCCCCTCCTCCTGCTCCATTTTGAGCCCATGGGGTCAAAGAGGGGTGGGGTGGGGGGTGATGTGATGACCTTTAAAAAAAATCAAAAAATCTGGGTTGCCTTGTACAAAGCCACCAGGAAAGCAACATACCAAAACAAAAATTTAATTGCAGCGTTGCATCCTTGTGCAAGCATGCCAATAAAAACAAAACAAAACAAAACAATGGTGGAGAGGGTGGCAGCGGGGGCGTCAGGGCAACTGTCCCTCTTGCTTTGCCCCCCAAGTTGCGATCAAAGCAACCCCAGTCAAAGCCTCTTGGAGGCCCCTTGCAATGAGTCCCCACCACCACTGCCACCTTCGCTTGCAGCAAGCTCAGAAGAGCCACTGCCTAACCCTCTCCCTGAGCCCTGGGGAGACAGGAGGGGGGAGTGCACCCGCAAGGAGGGGTGGCTGTCCACCCACCCGCTGCTCCCTCTTATTTTTCTTATGAAAAATAAGAAAAAATAAGGGTGGGGAGAAATAAAAGATAATATAAAAAGATATACATGAAATCGAAGCGGGAAGGGGCAATATGGACAGCTTCGCTGAATGAGCCATCCACACCATGCCACTTACACCACAGAAGCATTGTTGCAACCCTCCTACAACAGAAAGATTCTGCTACTTTCCTGCAACACAGATGCATAGGAACATAGGAAGCTGCCATATACTGAGTCAGACCATAGGTCCATCTAGCTCACTATTATCTTCACAGACTAGCAGCGGCTTCTCCAAGATTGCAGGCAGGAATCTTCTCTCAGCCCTATCTTGGAGAAGCCAGGGAGGGAACTTGAAACCTTCTGCTCTTCCCAGAGTGGCTCCATCCCCTAAGAGGAATATCTTACAATGCTCACACTTCTAGTTCCCCATTCATATGCAACCAGGGTGGACCCTGCTTAGCTAAGGGGACAAGTCATGCTTGCTACCACAAGACCAACTCTCCTCTCAACACTGTATTGCTGCAGCACAGCAATTAAACCCAAAATAGGGCATCAGAAATATGAATGACACCTTACTGACAGTGATGTTGTAATGCAGGCGGTACGGAAGCACACTTAATGGACACATTGCAAAACAGTTGCAGTGTGTAATCTGGAAACCACCCAGGACCACCTTCTCCTGTGTATTCCACCTCATGGACTATGCTCAACATCAAGCATAGCTGCTGAATGAGATTCAGTGGCAGCCAGTCAGGAGCCAGTGCTTTTTAAAACCAGTGCTACCAATGTTGTGAAATGGCCTCCCTCAGCAGGCTCATCAAGCTCCCACTCTGGGCCAAAACAGGCCCAGACCTAGATTTGCTGGAGAGCTTTTGGACTAAATGGAGCCATGTGGCTTTGGACTTTTGCTTTGAACTGATTTGTTCTTATTTTTGTTATTTTTTCTATTGTTTCTTCAATTGCTCTGGATTTTGGGTCCAGAGTAAGTCAGGCATGATTAAGTTCCATTGAAATTAATGGTTCATCATGACTGACTAATCTGGGTGCTGCCCAACATGGTTAGCCATTTTGATTTATCTTTTTTAACAAGATGAAGTGTGACAGAAAGTTTTGAACTAATTTAAAAAATAGGGCTGGAGGCTGGGCAAATGGGCAAATCGGAGACCCAGGGTTATGCGTCCACAGTTTGTGATGGGCCAAACTGTGATGGAACATGATGGATGTTTTGTCTTATTCAGTATAAGGCAAGCCTCTCTCTTGAAAAAAAAAATCTTATGTAATTTCACCCAAGATGACCTGAATGTACAACTTAATAAGAAAAAATATAGTTTAAACTTGGCTTCTCTTAACAAGACTGTAAGTTTAGTTGGGGGATTGTTTGCATTGTCTTTTGAGCTGCCAAGATTGGCTCCCATGACTAATATTGTGCAGGTGTCAAGTAATAGCAAATGGCATTGTCTTGTGTGGTATCAAGAGGATTTGCATGAGAAAAGCAGAAAAACTTTAATGAAGGGAGGCATGTGTTATGCATCTGCATCATATATCACTGTCATTTCAAAGCAAAACAAAAATCATTACAATTTCTGTAGGGTATAGTGCTTGTACTTTGTTTCTGGATGGGTAGATTTGATCTTTATAATCCAAGCAATTTTTAATAACAAACTTATTTGGGTTCTCAGGGGGAAAAGGAATTTGTTCTGATCCACTTCAAAGAGTATATGTAAATTTAGCCTGATTTGATGCAGAAAACAAACGGAATTTAAAAGGGGGGAGCACCTTTGCCACTGAGAAACAAAACTTAGCTATTGCCATGCATTTTAGCATGATTCCAGTGGTAGCAATAGCACAACCTGACATCCAGACTAATGTCATGCATGCCAGTTAAGCATGCATGTTGCTTAACCAACCAGGTTCTTTTTTTGCCAAAGTTTCACCTCACAATTGTTTTTAGTTTAAGGATAAAAGGACTTGAGGACAGGAACGTGTGAAGTAATAATACAGGAGTGGCTAATCATAAGATCCTGGGGATGGTAATAATATGGCCATTAATAAGACCTAAGAGACGGCTATCTCTGAGGTGGAGGCCCAGCTTTGGAATATTCTCCTGGAACATTTTACATGTTTAATGTTGCATGTGCAACAGCGGAGCTGCAGTTTTTACTGACACCTGCCCCCCACAATACATAACCTCAGGGACAACTTTTCAGGAGGCACAGAGCGCTGCAGAAGGAAGGGGGACTGGGAAATTGCCCTTCCCTCCTTGTGTGTGCGAAATGCTATTTGGTTTGTGCAACATTAGTATGGAATGTTGCAAGTAGTATGCAAGGGGCATAGCTATAATTGGACCAGGGGTCCATCTTCATTTCTTGTCCCAGGGCCCACTTCAACCTTGCTACAGGGATGTCATCTAGCTTTGGATGACATCCATCCCTCACAGAGCTCCCGGCCAACTTAGTGCCTTATCCTAGGATCCACTTCTCCTTGACCAGCTATGCCCTCATCATATCTGCAGAAAAGGCCTACCATGAGCAACTCTCAGTGCCCAAGATCACCAACACTTGCTTTGGGTTCTCCAACCGGATGGTGAAATGTGACACCCCCCCGCCACCGAGGCAAGTACATGGCTCGCTGTCTACTCTACTGGGGAGACGTAATGCCCAAAGACGTCAATGCAGCCACCATGGATGTTAAGACGTAGAGGTCCATCTGGCTTGTGGACTGGTGCCCTATCTTTTTAGCCTGGCTTTTAATGATATTTAGTTTTAATCTGCATTTAATTGGTTAGGGTTTAGGGTTTAATTGTTTTTTATTGTAATGTAAATTGCCCTGAGCCACCTTTGGAAGGGTGGTATATACATCTAATTAAAATAATAATAATAATAATTCTACTGGATTTTGCTGTGTTATGGTATTTCTGCAGATTCATTGTTTAAAATTTTATATAAACCACTTTGAGAGGCCTTAGCTTAGAAAGTGGTACAGAAATAATCTAAATGAGTATACCCAGTAAATATATAGGTAGGGATGTACACAAGCTTTCAATTCTTTTTCCAATGTATACTTCCACCTTCTCAGACTTCACCTCCCACCCTTCAGGATAATTTTCATGGATATGCATTTTAGCTACCTTTGCTCATCTATTCTGCAAAGCAGGGGCCCAGTTAGCTCTTTCATGTTGACAGGACTATTGCTCACCATTTCCCCATTACAAATATGGAATAGCTAGCTAATATCCCTCAATCAAGCTATGTGGGCTATTGCTCATTCCTGGCTAGACATGGCTATCTATTGTGCATCATACTAGACCAGGAGTAGGCAACCTTGGTTTTTCAGCTTTTGTTGAACTACATCTCCCATCATCCCCATCCATGATTTATTGATGGATGGGAGTTGTAATTCAACAACAGCTGAAAAGTCAAGATTGCCTATCCCTGACAAGTTGCTTTCTCAGGAACCCAATGATACCTTTGTAAACTCATTGGTTGCTCAGGATACTTATCCACAATCAGGATTTGGGTATAGAAAATCCATAAATAGAGGGAGGGAGTCTTGTGTGTCTGCATCTCTGCTCTTACAAATCAAATCTAGATAATATTTTATTTCTTGCTCTTAAGTTAATCAGTGCCCCACATAACCTTAGAGTAGTAACTTATTTTCAGTATCATTGTTTGCATTTTTATACTTTAATGTAACTTATCTCAAAAAGACTTTTACATTAAATTTCATCTTCATTTCATATGTATGTATGTATGTATGTATGTATTTATTTATTTTTAATTGTTCAATTTTTATACTACCCTTCATAAAGTATCCCAAGGTAGATTATCAAAGATAAAATGCAATGAAATTCCATAAGTTACATTAAAAACTATAAAATCAACATTAAAAACCATAAACACAACAAAAAACAGAAGCATGAATTATGCTTTTTACAACCCGGCTTTTTTATTGCATCCTCTGATTATGTCTAAAGATGTGCATGTCTAATACAACTTACTCCATTCAAATAACTTCTTACAAAACTGCAGAAATCGATCACTCCTTTTATATCTTTCTTTCTAATTGCATCTATCCCTGTGTTTCTGTTATCCAACATGATGTGGCAGACAGAATCCACTGCAGGGACAATGCCATATCACAAAGGTGCCCTCCTTGACAGGAAAAGCCTGGTCCTTCTCTTATTGCAACAACTGGTCTCTAGTGCTTTGTTTTCTGTTTTCATCCTCTGACTGGCTTCCCTTTGGAAATGATAGGTTATGAGCAGGTTTTGCTACGAATCAGGAAGAAAGCATTGTGCAAACTTGACTTGACATGTTTTAAATTACTTAGATACAAAAAATGGGAGAGTAACTGGCCCTATCCATCTCCAGCACAGTATCTCCAGTGACTGTTGCTGTTGTCTATCTTATGTTTCTTTTTAGATTGTGAGCCCTTTGGGGACAGGGAGCCATCTTATTTATTTGTTATTTCTCTGTGTAAATGGCTCTGAGCCATTTTTAGAAGGGCAGCACAGAAATTGAATGAATGAATGAATGAATATGTTAAAATGGGCAGTTCTAAAGTGTTTTTAAAATGTATAGATTATTTTAAACTCACATTCATGTTATTGGCTTTAATTATATTTATTGCTACAATTCACTTTCCTTCTCTTCTTGCATTTATAGAACTGGAGGCGATTCTCATGATTGCCAAAAAGTGGTCTAACGGAGCCTAGCCCACTTTTTGGCGATCGTGTGCTGCCACAGGAGCTGCGCGGCTCCAGGCAGCAAACCGCCAGAACTACCCCTCCGTTAACCTTGGCATTCTGCTCCTGTGTCACTGCAGAGCGCAGTAACACATGGGTAGACCCCCGACTGGGAGGCAAGCAGCCTCCCTGGCTCGGGGGTCTCTCCAGGATGCCCCGCACACTTGCATGAGGGATCCTGGAACTTCTGGAGGCTGCATGGCTCCCGATCCCCGCAGCCCCTGTCGGCTCCGTGACAGAGCCAGCAGTCATGTGGGCGGCCAATCCAGCCACCCAGGGCTGTAGGCTTGCTCGTCTGCGGGGAGACTGGGCTAAGCCTACTCTCTCCACCTAACCCCATCTGGTGAGTCTCATCTGGCTAGTCTCACTGATCGTGAGACTCACCTCCTGGTGTTTCTTCTCTCTTGAAGATTGCCTTTGAGTATAACATTAATTACAGCTTCTTAGTGCATTTTCAAGGGAAACTGCAGAACAAATCTTGAAATAAATTATTTGGGTGTGTGTGTGAGAGAGAGGGTGTGTGTGTGTGTTATCTTTGGAGCTGAAATTATTATCCTTTATTTTGTTTGTCTTTCAAAATGAATATTATAGGGAAAGCATAAATCTTTATTCCAGAAAAGAGCCACAAGCAGAAGAAAACAAACATCAACCAGAAAGGCAAAAACAGCTGGATGGAGAATGCAACAGTGTATTTCCAACACATCTGGAGACATAAGCAATATTTCTGCAGCACAACATTCAGGCCAAGTGTTGTTTTTTAAAAAAATCTAGCCCAGGAACAGGTAACCTTGTCTCTCCAGCTATTGTCGAGATTCAATTCCCATCATCCCCAGCCACAATAAATTGTGTTTGGGGGGTGATGGAAGTTCATTATTTATTTATTTATTTATTTGATTGATTGATTGATTGATTGATTGATTGATTTCTATACCACCCTTCCAAAAATGGCTCAGGGCGGTTTACACAGAGAAATAAATAATAAATAATAAGATGGATCCCTGTCCCCAAAGGGCTCACAATCTAAAAAGTTGTAGTTCTGGAGTACAGAACAGCTGACAAGTCAAGGTTGCCTATCCCTGAATTCTAGCCTCTTCCAGTTCCTGCTACTGTGAGGTTGCATCCTATGTTCCTCCTCTCACATGGGAGGGGTTATGATATAGTTATTTCCTGCTCCTCCTTGGAATTTTACTGGAAGAGGTCCTAGGAGGTGTCCTATTCCTGTTGGTTCAGGATAAATCTCCTGCTCACAAGGTGACAGGTTGCATGGGTCCACTACATCTCTCAACAATATCACACAATAAGGAAAAGGTAGGGTGAGGAGAAAATATTATGTCTAGATGGCCACTTTTATCTCTAGGTTACTTCACACTTCCATAAAGTCAATTCATTTATAGTCTTCCTGCTGTATTTGGATTTCCCTTGTGGGTACTTTTCTTGTTCATGTCGACTTGTCCTTATTTTCAGTAACAATATGTCTGATGCTCCCAGATCTACACTTCAGCTGTTCAGGGAACCAAGAAAATATTTTTGATTGTATACAGACATGGCCATAGACTTCAAAAAGACAAATTACATTTAGAAGGATGTACTTACATATGAGTAGGAGTGAAATAGAGAAATTAAAAATTATAGCAAGATGACATCTTTGTTTCTGTTTTAAAGGAAGATTCATTATGTTGAATTAGCAGTTAGAACGAGCATGGATTAGAACAAGCATGAAAACGGGTATACAAGTTCCCTCAGCTATCATGAATATATTATATTCATGGACAACCTGCAGATAATGTTATTATATTAACCTCATTATTTATTATATATTTTGAAGAATTTGTTGTTTGGTTGCTTTGTGCAAAATAAAGTCGTACTTCCCAATGATCTACAGATACTAAATTTTGCATACACAATCCTACTACTGAAATTAGAACCCAGGGAGAACTCATTGGCTGGGGTTTTGATCAGGCTATCCATTTTATCAAACAATGGCTCCTAGACACAGACCTCCAAGAGGAATGTGCATGTTTGTCAAGGGGAAGGTATATAGGCGTTCAGAGTTTTACTTTCAAACCGGCTGATTACTTAGACCACATTCTCCTATACAAATTTAGGACAGCCCTGACCCTTGCCAGATTAAATGTTCTCCCTACTGCGGTCTTGGAGGGAAAATATAATCAAATACCTTATTCAATGTGCTGCTGCCCTTGCGGCTCAGGGGACATAGAGACAACTGCTCATGTAATCCTCTACTGCCAATTCTACAGGGACAGTCATTCTAACCTTATTTTACCCCTTATAAAGAAATATCCTGGCCACACTGATCTTTTTTATCTGGAATATCTGCTGTCAAATTTTAAACCTGTGATTTCTATTAATGTGGCCAAGTTTTGTTTTATTGCTTGCAAATTGCATAAAGCTTGTACTATTAACTCCAAAACTCTGTAAAATGTAAACATATTATGCAAACTGTAATGACTGGTCAATGACCATAATAAACTTCTACTGCTACTGCTGCTACTACTACTGCTACTACTACTTCTGCTGAAATAAGATGCATGCACTAGGGGTATGTGAGTCGGCTTGATTTGAACCATGGTTCTAATGGGAACCAGCCTGGTTTGGGTGGTCCAAGTTTGAACTGGACTGACTGCAGTTTTAAGAACCAGTTTGCAGGCTGGTTCTGAGGTATACTTGTAAAGGAGATTTCCATGGTGACACAAATGGCCTTTGCTGATGTGCAGAAGTCATGAAAATGGCCTCCGTGCATGCATGGAGGTCTGAACTGTGCAGTAGTCAGCCTGGGCTGTCATTTGGGAGGCCAGCAGGGGGCTTGAAGGAACCCCCGCTGCCAACTGCTGCCTCCAATGTCTCTCTGCTGCCTCTGCTAGAGCCTACTAAAGGTACTGTACAGACCGTACCCTTTCTCTCTCACCTCTCGTCCCCCCACTTTAGGTTAGGGAATGCCTCCTTTACTTGTAAAGGGGAATCCTCACCAGATTCCCCATTACAAGTATACTTCTGAACTGGCCCGCAAACTGGATCAGCCCGATTCTATGGCAGAACTGGACCGGATCCAGTTTGGCCGAGCCCAGGATCAGACTGGTATTGGTTGATTCAAATCCAGCCGGCTCACATATCTATAGCTTGCCCAATTTTTTACACTTGAATATGCTAGGGGAAAGTTTAAATAATTTTTTAAAGTATGCTTTAGAAGAAATTCTGACTGTTATTCTTCCCCATTACCTACAGAAATCAAATTTTGCATGAACAAGCCTGCCACTTAAATTAGCTAAATGCACTTCTTACACTGGAATAGCCTAGCTGAAAGGCGTACATACTTTTTGTTGTATTTTTTAAAGAATAAATTCTGAACATAACCATATTTTAGGTGTTATAATTCTCAGATTTTTAATACTCAATAATCAAATCAATAATTCCAAAATGACATCATGACAAGAGATGCAGAAGATATTTCTGAGATGTAAATTTACTATGATTTAAATTTACTGTATTTGGTAATTATTCAATAAAACAAATAATGTTTGAAGTTAAAAGCCTACAAATTTCAAACTGTTCTTTTAATTGCTTTTTGCAAGCACATCAGTCAAAAACTTTAGTACATATATTTAATTTCTTGAACTTTCCTATAGGCATAATCTACGCAAAAAAAACACCTTTGCCTAGTTAACAACAGGCCTCACCTATTAGTATTAGGATTCACATATGGATTGTTGTTGGGTTATTGTTGCTGCTGATCAAGAATTTGCATTGACTACTCGAAGTATTCTATAGTATAAAGACATGTTTGCAGTCATCCAAATGCATTGCTTAGGAGACCTGATTGAAAGCATTTTTTCTCTTCCATGTGACTAAAATCTAGACTAATGGCTAGACCCTGAACTTACGATGTGTAGGAAATCTAATAACATACCAGCATGACAAGTGAAAGAGACAGAGGGAGTAAAAAGTCAGGAGTCTGATCTCATCAGGTAGATTCATGAGATTCAATAATGCCCATAGAATTGTCAACAGGGCACATTCCAAAGATGTTAAAGACGTTAAGAAAAAACAAAACAAAACTAGAACCTCCACCTAGTCACACCTGGCATGCAAAGGTGCTCCTGTGTGGGTAGGATTCTTCATCCAATTCAATGATGGGCCTCCCTCAATGTAAGCTGTTACAGTATAGAAAAGCTGCTAAGGCTATGAGCTGGGAAGTCTCCAGTGCCATAAGCCAAATTTGTTAACCTCAGACAAATTACTTGTTCTCAGCCTCAGCCCCCCAACTGCAATTATTATCTAATCATACTGACATACCTTACTGAGTTATTGCAAGGATTACTGAAAGAATGTGCATGAAGCACTTTGGAATACAGCACTCTGTGCATGTATACATCAAATATTATTGTGGGGATGCCACAACTGTATTCACAGCACTACAACTAAAGCAGCAGAACTGGAGCAAGCTATAAAACACAGCTTTGTTTCTCCTAGCTTGACACACATGTACATAGTATAGAAATGTTTGTGCATATTTAATAATATCAATCAACAGCTTAAGTACAACCTGCAAGACCAAGAGGTCTTCATATTCAACCTTTTATCATGTTTGTCTTTTCCAGGAAACTGTAGCAGACTGTGGAGTGACTAATCATAAGGCTAGTTCACACGATCAGTAACTGGGTAGGACAAGTATCCTACTCAAGTTTGGGAGCTGTGCACACTCCTGTGTTGCTATCATGTGCTTGTAAAATGCAACATAAATGATCAGCTGCAAGGCTCTTGCTACACAGGAGGGCTTTTCCTCCTACTTCATTAAACAGCTGAATACAGCTGCTGGCTAGGATGGAGCCCTCCTACCCAGTAGGATTATCACAATTATCACTTCCCTCGCCTCCCATCTTGTTTTTTAGGAGCACATGATTGCAAAATGGGAGCATGCACAGTTTCCAAATTTGGGTAGGACCCTATTACTGGTGGTGAGAATGAGGTTATATGCTTCCCCAGTCTTTTTTCTATCTCAGAACTAGTGGCTATCTTTGCCGTGGGTGGGGGCAAGGAGTGTCTGCCTTTAACAACTATGTGACAGGTAAAAATTAAATAGGAGCAGCTTTGCTGGCATGGTAGTGCAGTGATGGGAAAGGCAAAACTGTTACATTTCAGGCAGCAATGCCACCATTAAAGGTGCAGGAGCTAGCAATCTTACCATGGAGAAGCAGCTACTAAACTTGCTTATGGTGACCAGATATATTAGCTCACTGAATCACCTGGACTGGAGCTTTTCTGCATGGAGCTTTTACAGTGCTTTTTGACGTTGAGGCTAGCTAGGGGTGTATTCATATGAGGGGGGGATTTAGCCTGAATTGAGTACTGAGACGGCAAGGTACTGTTCATATAGCAAGCAGGATTATTCAGGTTTTATCTTTACAGATGGAGCTTAACTTTGAGTATCTGTGTCCAAAAACAGTTGCATGTTAAAAATGGTTTTCCTGGGATACTCCGTCATTCTGCAGAGTATGATTCTGATGTGTGGAGAGACCCCACAGATGAAGTGGATCAAGTTGATATGGAGGCGTGGCTTTGTTGAGTGTCTGATGACATGATAGCACTCTGGGCAGACTTGTTTTCTGTGCCCTGGAGTCAACTTCCTTTCATTCACTTCTATTTTTTCCACTTTAATTTTAAAAATTCTTCCTTCCTGAAAAGCTTGATTAAAAAAAAAAAAATAACATAATTTGCCATGGATTGTGCTGAAAGCTGCAGTGTGTCTCTATAGCCAGCTACAAGGGTTTTGTTGTTGTTGTTGTTTTTAACATAGAGGTAAATGGAAAATTGGGGGGGGGGGACTGTTGGGAAAGGCTGGCCATGGAGCTCTGAAAACTGGCACAACTGAGGCATGAGATAGCAGGAGTATGTACTAAATTTGAAGCTGATTGGTCATTTGATTGACTTTTAATGATTTGTTTAGACAGGGAGGATGCTCCACTTTTTTTTATTTCCACACCAATCTTGCACAATCCTGCTACTTGGTGGCTGACTGCAGTCTTGCTCAATGGGGGATTTTTTTAAAAGTGAAAAAGCCCCCCCCCATATATTTTTTAAAAATTAATCAATTGACTGATCAGCTTTAAATTTAGTACACAGAGTTCTGCTATCCAGAGCTACAACTCTGTTTGCTTTCAGAGCTCCATGGCTGGCCCTTCCCAATTTATGAATATCTTTATAATTTTCAATTGACCTCTATGTTAAAAAAAAAAAAACCCTTGTAGCTGGCTATAGAAACATGTGGCAACCTTGTAGACCCATGGCAAATTAATCTTTTTTTATAATCCATCAAACTTTTATGATTTTTTTTAAATAGCAAAGATTTAAAAGAATGCAGGGTATCCACCACACATGCACACATCCTGCTTTTTTTCTACGTGCATACTTGATTAGGAAGGAGGAGGAAAGCCCACTGCTTCCTCTGCAGCTGCAATGGCCAAAAATGGATTGGAAGGGTGGCAGGCAGAGAGAGCATGCAGTATGAAAAATCCCTGCTTGGGGGGAAAAACACTAAGGGACCATAGCCAAACTTCATAAGATATAGGAATATGAATGGCTCCTGCTTTACTCTGAATTATTGGCAAATAATTCCACATGCTGAATTCAACGCTAAGTCTCACAGATGGAAATAATTGTTCGGGTGATCTCACTTCATTACCTCTGATGAAAAGGAGCCAACGTCTCACAGTGAGTGATGCTCTGATTCACAGAAGAGAGTAAACTAGTGGAACAGAGAGAAAAATATTTTGCCTTCCAAAACGATGAGGTGTGAAACTAAAGCTATAGGAGATAAGCAGACTGTACGAAGTAAGTTTGACAGAACAAACTTGCTGGGCGTATTGTGCTGCAAATCTTGGAACTGCTTCTCCACTCAATTGAACAAATAGTGCTTTTGCATACTGGAAAATGAGCGTTGGAAGAGATTTCTACATTTTTAAACTCTTGGTTTAGAGGCCTATCTAAACTCTTGGTTAGATATCTAAAATGATCTTGCCACTGCCACTGTTGTCTTATGTTCATTATCATTTTGGTAATTCTGTGGTATGCAAAAATTCACTTTTACTAGAGCATTTTTGTGCCTTGGTTACTCCTCTGTAAATATTGAAGGATATTGGCCCCAGTCCAGGTAAGGTTGGGTATGGCTAATTTCTGAAACCAATTAACTTAAGTCCCATTGTTTTCAATGGCACACAGCCCAATCCTATGC
This sequence comes from Hemicordylus capensis, assembly GCF_027244095.1. Classification (NCBI taxonomy): domain Eukaryota; kingdom Metazoa; phylum Chordata; class Lepidosauria; order Squamata; family Cordylidae; genus Hemicordylus; species Hemicordylus capensis. The sequence continues at coordinate 384,292,853 of NC_069657.1, read as the reverse complement.
TTGCTTATTTTGAAGAAGTCTCATTGTGTCCAATGGGTTTTTCTCAGGTAACTATGCAAAAAGGTAAGTATGCATAGGATTACAGCCTTAATCATGATTAACACCAGTTGGATTGGGGTCAATAGCCTTTCTTCAAGAAGCTCTACCAAATGAAATCAGAAGGATTATGAAGAGACCTGCCTGGGAGATTGTGATGACTCCCATGGGGGTCATGGAGGAGGATCCCTCAGATGAAGACCCAGAGCAGGGACAGCAGGCTGAAACTCTGGTCGACTCAGCAGAGCCAGAGCTGATAGGCCTGCAGGCCCCTCTGCCTCCTTCCCTCCCTCCTCCTGATGAAGCTGAGGTCACTGAAGTTGAGGTGCCTGCCCCAGATCCCCAACAGTGACGTTTGGCCAGAGTATAGGCTCAGAGGGAGGAACGCCGTAGGTCGGAGAGGCTGGCCAGAAGGAACAGGTGTCCCAGCTCTGGTCTGGCTGCATTTCCCTGACAAGGCCCAGCTGCAATGATGGGTGGGGCTTTCAGCACATTCCCTATTTAGAGCAGCCTGAAAGCTGGGTCTGTGCTGGAAACAATGTCTGTGGTGGCCCGCCTTACTGTGAGCAACCTTGACCTAGAAATTTGGACCTGTTTGTTGTTGTCTGACCCCGATTCATGTTTACCCCTGATCCTGTGGAATTCCCAGTGTTGACTTCTGGCAATGTTTATGACTCCTCTCCATTCCTCTCTGTCAGCTCTCCCTTCCCCTCTGAAAAGAGAGGTTTTTGCAGCTGCTGGGCAGCTGGCCAAGGCAGATCATTACAGAGACTTGCATCTTTTTGTGCTCTGTGTTCAAAGATTCAGGGTGAAACAGCACATGAAGTTACTATCATTGTGTTTCCATCTCTCTCTTTCATATAGCAGATATGCCCCCCCCGCCCCCAATAATCTAGATCAAGGCTGCAGCATGGGAAAGGAAGGCTTAACAACAGGTCCTGCCAGAAGTCACTGAAGTTTCTGTTTACCATGGAATGGGAGCTGTTATTGGCAACAATAGAAGCTCCTGTCCCAGGGCAAATATTTTGGGGGGATTTTTGTGGGAACTGTGATACAGGGGAAAGGGCTAAACCCCATCACCCAATCTGGATTGGGCACTTCAGGGCTGGTATTTAAAGAAGAAGAACAGGAAACACAGAGACACCTTAAGGCTATTCACATGACTGCCAGGTGAGCAAGTGGCGGAGTGGGGAGGCTGTGCTAAACATACCTTCCGTCTAGACAATCTAGTCATGTTGGTATGTGCAGATTGTGCTCCCATGTGATCTGCCTGTTGCACCAAAAGGACTAGATCATCTGGGGAGAAGGTCTGTTCAGGACAGCCTCCCCCCAACCCCCCACCTGCCTGGGACAATGTGTGCCAGACTCTAGATACCCCACAATACACCATGCGATGAGCATGGTGCATTGGGGGAATCCCCCAGAGTCAGGTGCACTAGGCGCCCAACTCTGTGTGTGCTCAGGCTGCGTGCAGCCCAAACAGCCACACAACCTCAATGTCGTGGTTAAGGGTGGACTGACGCTCTTAATCTTGGCTAAAGGCCAGGGTTAAAAGTAGGGTTAGATGGGCAGGTAGTGCCGGAATTGGTCCCAATCCTGGTGCTGCACACGAGCAGCCTAACCCAGGCTGGGCTGCCCTAGCCTGGGTTAGGCTGCGTGTCTGAATAGCCTTTTTTTAGTGTGTATTTTGACCCAGAAGGTGTGCCACTGCCCGTCAGCCATAGTTGCCCTATTCTTATGGTGCCTCAATAACTTTCCATAGGCCAGAATTGCCTGCCAGACGTTTCAGTTAACAGTTTTGTTCAAATTTAATAATGGATCTTAAAATAGGTGATGACGTGAAGATGGCAAGTTTGGAATTTTATAAAGTTTACTGTCATGGCCCAGCCTATCACAGCCTCTGCTCAAAGTCACAACTTGGAGCAGGGGTGCAGCTAGGGGAGAGGGGGCCCATGTTCGTGCCTCTCCCCAGCAGCCCCTTGGAGTGAGGGAGATAATGAAGAAAATAGGAAGAGGTGGAGTTGGGGGGCCCTAAGGAGCTGGAGGGCCTGGGTTCGTTGAATCCATCTGCTCAGTTGTAGCTACACCCCTGATTTGGAGTCAGACACTGAGGAGACAGGACTAGCCCCAGCTCTGGATCATGGCACCAGACTGGAACCTGAGGAAGCTCTAGGGCTGTAGGGATGTGCTCGGACCATGGTTGGAGCAGCAGTTTGAGACCTGGTTGGTATCGGGGAGTGGGAGCTTTAAGAAAGAGGAGAGCAAGTCCCTACCTGCTCTCCGCCGCCCCATGCAATTTCCTGCCATGGTGGTGCTTGGCCCACCCTTGCATGGTGCTAGCAGGCACATTGTATCTGCACATGACAATGAAGAACAATTAAGAGAATTGATCGCCAAATTCTTAAAGTTCCTGCTCCCCAATCCCAACCAGGACTTGAATTGCAGTTCAAGCACATCTCTACATGGCTGAGTTCCCTGAGGAAGCTCAGGGCCTGGGCTTCCTGGGGCAGTATCCCCAGAATTTGAGCCCACTACAGAGCTGGTCTCTATGCCACTGTATCATGGCCCCCAATGTCTACATGCCAGCCAGGGGCGTAGCAAGGTTGGAGGGGGCCCAGAGACAAGATTTTAAAATGGGCCCCTCGCTGATATACACACACAAACACACTTCACAATATATAGTGCACTCACACTCACATCCCCATTATGAATACGGTGAATATCTAGTTTATATTGAATCTAGTTTTTTTACCTCTGCTCCTGCCGAACTCCAAAAGAATCAACATAATTCATAGGGGGTGCAACATGGGCGGGTGGGGAGTCGTGTGATGTGCCTCTGGGGGGGGGCCTCGAGGCAGTGGGGCCCCAAGACGACTGCCTCCCCTTGCCTATGGTAGTTATGCCCCTGAGGCCAGCATTGTCAACAAGCTTGGCAGAAGGAGGTAGAGTGGAAGAGTACCAGACTCCAGAAGGCTGCCTCCTTAAGGTTTCCACTTTCCAAGTGTGTGTGTGTGGGGGGGGGGGAAGCCAAGAAGTAAGAAGTACTTAAGGGCTTAGTCTGCTTCTGAGCTGTGTTGAATCAACTCCCTTGCACCTCTCCAAGAGCCTATAGCCTGGCCTGACAGGCATCCAGGACAGGATCATTTCAATCAGATCACCTAGGACAATTAGAGTTGTGGTTAAGATCTCACTCCACTTAGCCCAACCACAGAGAAGTTGGAAGCAAGTAATACCAGGGATGGGGGAAAATTCAATTCCCCCTGGAATCCAGGGCCCGAATCTCTCTTAAGAAGGGGCAGAAGCAGTTCTGGAACGGATTATGCACCAGCTGATTTCTGGAGGCCAATCTGGAAATACAGAAATGCTCCCAATGCAAGGAAGGGGAGGTGCAGTTATCTCCCTGCCAGCCTGTGTGGGTTAATTAAACCCTTCCATCTCGAGCTTTTCCAACTCTGGAGAGGCTAACATGAGAGGAGCAAAAGATACCACCATACAGTGGTACCAGAGCGGGGTAGGCATGGTTAACACAGCCAGAGGCCTGTTACAACACCACTCATCTAACAGACATGGGTGCAAGCAGGAAGTTATTGTGGACATATTCCAGATTACATGATTCATTCTGGAGATTTGAATTATTTCAAATTTCAGTCAAAGCTAGCTGGAGCAGAATCAGGTGGTTCTGCCCACCTCTGTAATGGACCCATATACCACACTGTAGGCCAAGGGTGTCCAACTTCAGCTCTCCAGCTGTTGATGGTCTACAATTCCCATCATCCCCAATACAGCAGCCAGGGATAATGAGATCTGTAGGCCAACAACAGCTGGGGGGACCACAGTTGGACATCCCTGCTGTAGGCTATGTACTAGCCAAGTCACATCCATTACCCAATAATGATTACACCTTAATAGATTTTATTAGGTATATTAGCCATATCCTTAGGTCAACCAATTGAATTTCCAAAGGTCTGAACTTATGGTTTTATCTTTAAATGGATTTGGAACCCAGATGTGGCATTGCTGAATTTTCAAATGGAGGGGTTACGGTAGGAAACAAACCCCATAGTTTGGAAATAATGAACTTTTCATGATCCAAATCACAGTCCTTTTGCATTTTCACTTGAGTCATGAATAATAGTTCTTCCATGTGGAACCTCAGTATCAGGACTGCACAGAATAATTCATAAGTGATCCCACAAACCCCTAAGTCCTGTCACCATGATCACATTATCAACTGAAATTCTTCGAAAATATCTAGATGGCTCAATGTAGCACCATGGCCACTGACAGAAACCATCACTAAAGCCACAGACACAATTATCAGAAGCCCAAGTCAGGAATTCTAACAGTTGATGGCATCTAGAGAAGCCTGAAGCTTTGGAGCAGCCACCTTTTCAAAAACCTTTTGCATAAAAGAAAGGCAGGGAAATGTGCATGTATCTGGCTGAGGAACCACACCAAGATTCCACCCAGGGACCAGATGATTGCAGATGTGATGGTTGTCTGGCACCCATGCCCATACAAAGACACAGGCAGTCAAGCTGGATGACTATTATTTTCTATGTATCTAAAAAAACCATGGAGGAGCCAGCAGTTACTGTCACATTATGGCAATGATAAGGAGCCAAGGACCAGTAGGGCATCACTAAAACTAGCTGCTGGAATGCATTCTAGACCAAATCAGCTTTCATATTGGCATTTCAACTCATAGTGCTGTGTGCAAGCAGCTCACAGGTTCTGGCTGTAAATCTGGTTAGGTAATCATCTGCCATTAGATTCTTTGATTAGCTACTAATTGGTTAAAAGACATGAAATTAGACAGGCATACTCACACATGGAGAAAAAACATTGCCAACCTGTTCAATACTATATGCTGCAATGTTTACAACTCCCACCTCCATCACCAATCTGAGGCTTAAGAAGAATTTGAATTCAGTTGTGCCAGTTAATTTGGAAATTAATATTCTCTTCCAGCACACCCGATGCTCTTGCTCCTGATTTAATGGGTGCCACCAGTAGTTTATTCACTGCATTTTATTCCTTTCTACCATATGTAAATATTCATCCCTTCAGCTTTCCCCATATTATTAAATGATAGTTGAATTTGCTGACAGTGGGTGACCCACAAAATAAACATAAAACATACCTGCATATCAAGGTAATGTCAAGCTAGTGATCTGTAAGTAATTTTAACTAAATGGCATACCAGTTCAGTGGGGAAATCTATGCAATATCTTATAGAAACAATATATATGTGTTTGTCTGCACGCATATGTGCACACATGTATGTACACACATTCTCTCTCTCTCTCTCTCTCTCTCTCTCTCTCTCTCTCTCTCTCACACACACACACACACACACACACACACACACACACACACACACACACACACACCCCATGAATAAATCTAATTGTCAGACAACTGAGCTTTGAACTCAGGAGAGCATGTTTGTATAAACACACGCAGTTTGATTATAACCAGCATAACCTGATTGCGTTTTTCTGTCTGAGAAAAATTGTAAAATGTGTTTCTGACAGCAAAAATGAAGTCACTCTCTAGTGGCCATCACTACACATAACTAGCATTTGTCTCTGCTCTCTTAGATGTCATTGGTCTTGCAGTTTCCTCTACTTACCTAGCGCTCCTGTGCTGTTGGATTTGATATTGTGACCTAGGAGCACCTTCTCAGGTTTAAAAAGGGTTCTTTCTGATTTCTGTTTCACTTTAGTAACATTAATATATTCATATGAACATATCGACCAAATCTGCTGCCATCCTATTGAGCATGTGGCCGAGTTTGGACGTAATGGGAACCTGGAGGTCCCTTTACCTCCAGTTTCTGAAGCCGCAGGTCCAAATTTGGCAAACCGGAGTTAAGGGCAAAAAGGGATGTGTGGTTTCCCTTGCCAAACTCCACTCTGTACCTTCAGTCAGAGTGGCATTTTGCTGCCCTTTACTCCGGCTTAGTGGTCCAGTTCAAACGCTGGCAGTGCAGTTTGGGCCCAATGGATTTGGAGTTGAGGGAGGAAGCTTCTCGCTTACTCTGGCCCGATTGGCTGTGTGAGCTGCCCTTCTGTGAAGGAGGAAGCCCACACAGCCACCTCCCCCACCTCTCTGCAGTCTCACTGATTGCAGAGAGACCCCTCTGCCCAATGTCCAAATGCAGATGGGAGAGTGGGGTGAGGGGCGTGTGTAACCACAGATCCATTGGACCTGCAGTTCTCAGATCAGAAACTCAGATTTGGGGGCTCAGTGCTGAAGATTATCTTCTGAGACTGGTGCGCAGGGAACAGCAGCAACTTTGCTGGAGAAACCCGAAGGCAGCAGTTGTGTCTTTAAAATCCCTTTGCTGGATTGCGAAGGATGCCTGCACTACCTAACACCTGCTCAATGCTCATAGCTCAATCAGCAGCTGGCTGGCAAGCAAATTAATGTGTTCTCACACTAGGGGCCATGCAGCCCTTCTCTTCTCTGCATGGAGCAGAAGAAGCACTCCAGCACTGATGGAGCATGATCGCATCACAGCATCAGCCTCTTGCCCGGCCACACAGAGGCAACTGAGCAGGAACAACAAGGCTTCTTCTAACATGGTTGCTGCTGCCCTGCCGGGAGAAGAGTGGCTGAACCGGCAGACTAGAGCCAGCCAAACCAGCTCTTGGGGGTAATGAAGAAATCCGGTGGGGGGGGGACCACCTGGAACCCGCCCCCCCACCGCCTCCAGGAACCCCGCAGAGGCTGCAACAGTTAAAAAAATATTAAAGAACAATTTAAACTTTAGTGAATCCCCTGAACCTCTCTTGGGGGCATGTAGAAGGCTGGCGGGGGAGGGGGGACCCCCATGGACCCCCCGCCACCTCCAGGAACCCCACGGAGGGCTGTAAAAGGTTAAAAAAAAGGTTTTGTTTTTTTAAATTTTTTTTTAAAGTGCTTTAAAGGTTTGTGAACCCCCCACGAGCCGAACCAAATTTGAGGGGGTTCGCCAGGGTGCTGGACCGAACTGGCTGGTAGGGTTCGAGTGCAGTTCGCACTCGAACCGAACCAGGCCAGCCGGTTCCGTGCACATCCCTAGTGGCAACTTCAGATCAACCTCTCCAGATGATCTCAATGGGCAGTGTGGCTCATGGTGAAGAAGACATTCTCTTAAATACCCAGGGCCTAAGCTGTTTAGGGCTTTATAGGTTATAACCAGTACCTTGTATTTTGCCTGGAAACTTATCGGTAGCCAGTGCAGCTCTTTCAATACAGGAGTAATATGGTCTCTCAGAGATGACCCAGAGACCATCCTGGCTGCTGCATTCTGTACCAACTGCAGTTTCGGGATTACATACAAAAGCAGCCCCACACAGAGTGTATTGCAGTAGTCACGACTGGAGGTTACCAGCATATGTACCACTGTTCTGAGGTTATTCTCAAGAAACGGATGCATCTAGTGTATCAGCCGAAGCTGATAAAAAGCACCTCTGGCCACTACCTCAGACTGAGACACCAGGGAGAAGTTCAGATCCAGAAGCACTCTCAAACTGTGTACCTGTTACTTCTGGGAAGTGTGACCCCATCTAGAACTGGCAGATCAAAATCATCTCCCAAGTTCCTACCCCACACAATAAATACCTCCATATTATCTGGATTCAGTCTCAGTTTGTTATCCCTCATCTAGACCATTACCAGGTCCAGGCAGGCATTTAGGGAAGTTATGCTTTCACCCAAAGATGTTGACTCGGAGCAATAGATTTGATAATACCTTGCACCCAATCTCCTGATGATCTCTCCCAGAAGTTTCATGTGGATGAAAAGCAACATTGGAGGCAATATGAAGCCATGAGGGACATCATACGGAAGTTCAGGTTTTGAAGAGCAACAGTCTCCAAGGGACAACATTTGGAATTTGCCTGAGCAGTAGGAGCTGAATCATTGCAAAGCAGTGCCTCCCACCCACAACTCTCTCAGATGCTCCAGAAGGATACTGTGGTTGATAGTACTGAAAGCCACTGAGAGATCCAAAAGGACCAAAAGAGCAGGGGAGGAGCTATAACTGGGCGAATGGGTTCAAAGAACCTGGGCCGTGCCCAATTAGGAGCCGCCATTCGTGGCCCTGACACGCCCCCTGTGTCTGACGTCAGACGCGGGGGCGGTAGTTTAGCTCCCGAGCGGGGGCCACACGGCCCCTTTGGGAGCTAAACAAAGGCTGGCGCTGCGAATGCAGCACCAGCCTAACTAGCTCCTGAAGGGGCTGCACAGCCCGTTCAGGAGCTAAGACTGGTGCTGCGTTTGCAACGCAGCCCAGAAGCGGCTCTTCCCTGCAGGGAAGAGCTGCTCCTGGGCTGCGCTGTGAACACAGCACCAGCCTTCGTCTAACTGCCGAAGGGGCCGCGCGGCCCCTTCAGCAGTTAAGCTGCTTCTTCCGAATGGAGCCTCAAGGCTCCATTCGGGAGCCAGACCACACCCCCCCACGTCTGATGTCAGACGTGGGGGCGTGGCTATCCCCTGCGTCTGATGTCAGACACAGGGGGCGGGGCTATCGGGGCGCAAGCCGCGGCCGCACACGGGCCGCCGGCGGGCTAGCTACGCCCCTGCAGAAGAGTCAAACTCCTTCTGTCAGTTCCCAATTGGAGATCATCTATCAGGCTGATCAAGGCAGTCTCCACCCCATAGCCCTCCTGAAAGCCAGTTTGAAATGGGTCTATATAATCAGTTTCCTCCAAGACTGCCTGGATCTGGGAAGCCACCACCTCTCAATTACCTTGCCCAGCCATGGAAGGTTGGAGACAGGCCTATAGTTGCTTAGCTCTGAGGGCTCCAGCGCAAGCTTCTTCAGAAGAGCTCTAATAATTGCCTCCTTAAGACAAGGAGGTGTCCTGCCCTCCCTCAGAGAAGCATTTATAATATCTACCAGGCCTTCTACGACAATCCCCCTGCCAGATAGTATAAGCCATGTCGGACAAGGGTCTAAGAGAACAGGTGGTAGGCACTATTCCAAGCAGCTTGTCCACATTCTTAGGAGTCACAGACTGAAAATGATCCAGCCTAACCACATAAGAGTAGTTGCTGTACACCTCTGTGTCAGACACTGAAGTAATTATGGGGTCTGAATCTAAGTCAGCTCGAATACAAGAGATTTTAATCCACAAAAAGCTGGTAGGTATGAACAATTACAAAATGGTAAATATTTTCACATAGTATGAACAATTACAAAATGGTGAATATTCTCACATAGTGGCTGATATCCATGTTAATGAAGTACTGGTGCAGCTAACACTGCACTGATGGTACAGACTATTTTTGTCAATCCCCACTTCTGAAGCTACGAAACTGTGACTTCTGAAAAACATGTTCCTGAGGGACATATTTTTGGGGGAGTCATGGTCCTTTTAAGAGAGAAGGGGAGAGTGGTAAAAAATCATCCCTCCATCATAGTATCCAGCATTGCCTTCATATGTGCTTCATTAGTCTGGATGTTGGCCAACACCCATGATTAACCTACAAAAAACACTATCTGTGGAAATCCCTGCCAGCCATAGACCACCAAGTTGTTGCTGTTTAAATCGACCATTTCAAACCAATTCAGACAGATGTTCCTTCATCACACAGGCAATTTCCAAAAAAGAAAGCATCATGTGTGCAGCAGTCCTTTAGAAGGACAACAAGCTGACTGTTAACACAGGCTATATCTCCACTACACTCTATTATCAGCTTTATACTAGTTTTAATTGCAGACTTCCTCAAACAATCCTGGGAATTGTCATTTGATGGGAGTGCTGAAAATGTTTCATTTGCAATCCCTGGATCAACCCCCTTCTCCCCACCCCATCCTCCAATCCCATGTTCCTAGAGTGCCTTGGGAAGAAGGAATGTGTGTTAAGCTAGTTTAAGTCATTGTATAGATACACCCTTCGAATAATAATCACAGAAAAGCAGAGCCTTGGGCTAAAAGCCAGATGTTCACCAGCAGGATTTAAGAAGGGAAAGTAGGTCTGGTACTGTCATGAGTTTTCCCTATTTCGTTTCTTACAATTGCCCTAGAAGAACTGAGAAGCAGTTTAATGAGTAGAAAGTTTTCTTAAGTGCCACTCTGTAATTTACATTCCACTTAACCTCTGAAAATATGAGCACATATTTCTGCAAGACTGGTATTTGCTCTCTTTCTCCTCATTTGCTCAGAATGCAGAGATGCATTTGAAAGTAAAAATTGCTTGCTCCTCTGCAGGTTTTTGATTGCTACTCCCCCCTACCCACCCCCAGGGAATGAGAATTTGCATTAAGAGTTGATATTGTGAATCACTGGATGAGGTTATATAAATCATGAAATTACTGATGTCCAGGGCTAGGAAACTCTGCTGTGCATGTTTTTCTTCATTAATAGAAATGATCACTCTTCTTCCCACCCTTAACATTATTAGTGGTCGCTAAGAGTCGATACTGACTTGACTGCACTTAATCAATCAGTCAACCAACCAACCAACATTATCACAATAACATTGTTAAAATGGCATTTAAAGCTATAGTTTTCCTGCATTCAAAGATTCTCTTCTGGGGCCAGTTCCCTTTGGAGGAGAAAACATTACATTCTTGTGGTGTATTTGCAGAATTCTATGCTTATATTTACAGGTTATGAAGGAAAGGTGCAGATTCAGTAGCCAGGAGAACAGACAGAATCAGTGCAGGACCCAGAATTCAAGAACCTCAGAAGGATCGTCAAGACATTCTAGCCCTCTTCAGATGTTACTTGACATACAAAGCAGGTCCAGAAATCCCACCAACAGCATGTCACTCCCTCGCCTTCATTCCCCTTCCTATGCTGCTCATGGTTACGACGTTTGTCTGAAGAGACAAATGCTATAAGCGTGATACAACGCACGTCTGCAATCAGCAGTCTGGGGCACTACCGGCACTGCAGGAGGCGGAATGAGCAGCACACTGTGGGGGGGTGGGTCAGAACCTCTGGATCCACTTTGGACAGTGTACAGAAGTATGCCATCCATTTAAAATATCACCTGAAGAAGACTTCTGTCTGGAAGGCATGTGGACATCAGTGCTCAAGAGGTATCAGAGTTAAGTGCTGAAGCATCATCTCTATAGCCCAAGAGCTGACTACACTTAGGGGTCCTTTGGTCCTTGGCTCAATCTCCTAAAGATGGTTCCTCCAATAACAAATGGGAGGGGAAGAGAAAGGGGAGTTCAATTGCAAGGTGAGGGAGTAGTAAAACATTGACCTGGCTGAAGCTCAATCTAAGCAGCTAGTGGGAACTACTGGGTGTGCCACATGGAGAAGGATCTTCAAGTCAGGACTAGCTGACTCCCAGCAGAGGTATGCAAGCATTTTTTTAAAAAAATTCAGTATTCCATTTATTTTCATTTTTTAAACCCTTGTTCATTTCATCACTCATTAATTACTATTGCATTTTATGAATCTATTCTTTGCGTTCTCCATTAAGTTTTGCAGCAAAGGCGGGCATCCCTGGGAGCATGGCAGAGTGCTGGGCTTTTCTTCTTCTTTAAAAAAAACATATTGAGGCTGTGCACATGACCAGAGACGAGGCATGCAGGTGGGGAAGGCTGCACTAAATGTACCTTTTCCCAGACGATCCTGGAATGTTGGTGGGAAGAGGGAACCATGATCTGACAGGATCTGCGCTGTTTCATGCTTGTGAGAACCAGGGCCGGAGCAACATGGTAAGCACAGACTGCATTGCAGGGGGGCGCTGACATTGGGGTGTGTGTGAATGCTGCTCCCATCTCCCCACTGTACCACCTTTTCCCTGTCGCCTGCCACTGCACCACTCTTGCGAGGCAAGATTGGGTAAATCCAGCCCGGATTTACCTGATCTTGACATGGCTCCCTCCCTGTGGCGCTCTTTGGACCGGAGGTGGGGTGGCTGGCCCAGCTGCTGCTGCCTGCCTGCCTTCCTCCCAGGAAGTGTGGCTGCTCCTGGCCAGGGCCTCACTGTGCACAGACTCACTACACGTCACGTGAGTGACGGGTGGAGAGCACACACACACACACACACGAGGCAGACAGTAGTGAGAGGGAGTGGTGGTTGGCTGCCTGGAGCAGAGAGGAGGCTGCTGGCTGCGTTATATGCTGCTGAGCTGACTGTGACTCTGGCTGTCTGAGTCGGGGAGGACTGAGGAAAATAAAGAAACAACATTTTGAAAAGTAAGCAACCTTGGTCTGGAGGTAGTGGGGGAAACCATTGGAATGTGAATGGGGGAAATGCAAATAGAGGGAGAGATGAGGAGGGGGGGCAGGCTGCATTGTTACTGCTGTGCTGGTTCACAAAAAGGGGTGAAGTAAAAAATGGTATTTTAAAAAGCAAGTTTGCAGTGAATACAAGTGCAATGTATCTGTGTGAACTGAGAAACCAAATGCAAGATAAAGCGGGGTGGGTGAATGGGTTTCATTGTTACTGCTGATTTACAAAGTGGGGAGCATGAAGTAAATAAATGCGTATTTTTAAAAGCAAGCATGCAGCAAGTACACAAGTGCAATGTATCCATGTGAACTGAGAAATCAAGTGGGGGAAAATAGGGAGAGAGAGGACTGAGAAATGGGTAATGGTGGGGGCTGGGGGAAGCTAGGCAAGGTATGAAATGGAGGAGAGGGAAGGAAGGAAAGTAGGATGAAGAAGTAAAGAGGGAGTCAACCCGGCACAAGAAGAAAGGAAAAAAGAGAGGACACAGAGACAAGCAGTTCAGTGGAGTGGGGGTGTTTAACATTGAGATCTTGCCTGCTAAGTAATCAATTCAATAAAGTGCTAAAGCTGCTGAATAAATGATTTTTTTAAGACTTGCATCAAAATAAGACTGTAAATCATTTGGGGATTTTTTATAAAAGCTGCCTTTCTCTCCTGCAGTGTTCCCTCTAATTTTTGTCATATGTGTGTGGAAATGAGTTTTGTTTCAGCATCAAGGCAGTGTGAGCGCATGTGCACTCAGAGTGGGGCTTTCCTGATTCAACCTGAGTGATATCTAGAACTAACTGAGCAGACATAAAAAAAACTTGTGCGGGAACACTTAGAGGGAACATTGCTGCTCTCCTGTCCTTCAAATGCTTGCTTACTTATTAAATCTTAAGAAACTGGGATAAGTCCATATATGCCATTCTGTTGTCTGGTTTGAAATTAGATTAGTGGATGGATTGATTTGAGTCATGTGGCTAAGAGTCAGCATAAAAATGAATATGTTGTTTGTACATGTATACATGTATTTTGTCATGACACTTGTATCCTGCCCTTCCTTTAAGTGACTCAGTGTGTATGATTCTTTCTTCCTACGATCTTGTGAGGTGGGTTAGGATAAGAGGGAGTACCTAATTTAAGGTTATCCCCTGAGCTTCCTGACTGAGTATGCAAGGATTTGAACCCATTTCTCATCCAACACTCTAACCAGTAAACCACACTGGCTTTAAACTGTGTGGGGTGCTGAGTGTACATAGGAAGTTGCCATATACTGAGTCAGACCATTGGTCTATCTAGCTCAGTTTTGTCTTCACAGACTGGCAGCGGCTTCTCCAAGGTTGCAGGCAGGAATCGGAAAAACAGACTTGGGAAGAACTAACCTCGGGAAGAACTAACCTCGGGTTTGAGCGATAGAACCTCTTTTCGAGGTCCCAGAAAGAAACCTTCAAGGAAACGGGACAGAACAGGTGCCCTCATACTAGGGAATTGGAACATTCCCCTTCTTGTAATCAGGTTAGTAAATATATGTCATTTATGCAATGCTCCTGCACAGGAATAGGGAGGGAAGACGCGACCAAGAGGTTCACATGGATGAGACAGTAAATCTCTTCTGGAAAAGTTTGTATGGTTATGTGCAAAAAGACAAGAGTATCTCTTCTAAACAGCAATGGGACAAATTATGGAAATGGACGTAACCCACCCCCCCCCATTACCTGATGTGCCTTGTAATCCCCCATCCCCGAGTACTGCTTACATATACTTTATAACCCTGTGGGTCTCCAAATCCTTGTGTGTAAATCTTTGTAGATATATGATGTACAAACAACTACTTTGTATATAATTGTGCTTTGGCAATATGCTTTGTGCTTTGGTAGTTTGTTGGTTCAATAAAAAAACCTTGTCCTATAAAAAAAATTCATGTCCTATCTTGGAGAAGCCAGGGAGGGAACTTGAAACCTTCTGCTCTTCCCAGAGTGGCTCCATCCTCAGTTTCTTATTGCTGAGGGGAATATCTTGCAATGCTCACACTTCTAGTCTCCCATTCATATGCAACCAGGGCAGACCCTGCTTAGCTAAGGGGATACGTCATGCTTGCTACCACAAGATTAGCTCTCCTCCCAATTTTATGCCACCCCAGTATAAATCTCAGGGTGGTTTACAATTTTAAAAGACACACACCACACACAATAAATCAGCTAAGCCAGTTCAAATATAGATTTATAACTTTAAAACTTAAACAATGAAACAAAGAACTAAAAGACTGATTAAACAGGTATGTTTTGAAATTCTTCTTAAAAACATCCAGAGATGGGGAGGCTCTAGTTTTGTTTGGGGGCACATTCCATGGTCCTGGAGGAGGAGACAGTGTAGGAGACACAGGAGACGGAACTCCTCATTTTAGCTGTGAAACAAGTAGTGCAGTGGCTGATTTTGTTTGCTTTTATCACATTAACCCTTGGCCTATGACAGCCTGTTCGTATGATGCTACGTATTTACTGCTCAGTACTTGTTTTTATTCCGACTATGCATTTGTCCCTTCACTGCAATTTTCTTCTTACAGCATTTGATTTGAAGGAAAAATAGTAGCACCATGGGAACAAACTGAGAGTTCCTAAAGGAGTTTGAAGAAAGGGTGTGTGTGTAGCTTGCCATTAATACTGATGAAGGAGGAGGGTGCCAATTGATAGGTTGCAGCAGGACGCCAGAACCCCTAGCATCAGCCCTGGTCAGAACAGACAGAAAAAACAGGAAGTACCCATCAAAAAGCAAAATGAGATAAAAAAGCTTGTGAGAAAGCATAGACTATTTGTTTGAAATACTATAAATCATTGCCCCTGAAGAAAGTCTCTTGTGGCTAAAATGCATTGGGCTCCAATAAATGCTTCACAGCACCTTGAGATTTTGTCTCTTGTTTTGCTCAAGAGAACAGCCTTACTTTCAAATGCAAAAAGAGAGTCAGCACACTTCCTGGTTGTCACTTCCAGGTTGCCAGCATGTCTCCTCCCCACCCAATGCTTTGGATGTTGCATTGGTCTGGAACTTGTGGGCGGGGAAACATGGCATTTGCAAGCAGGAACTGCTGGCTGGGCCCCTGGTTTTCTTTTTACACTTTGAAAAACTGTTAAAAAGAAAGTATAAAGAAAAGACTTTATACTTTATATAGCTCTGCCATGCTCTAAAGTGAGTCCACTGCTCCTTTCATTATAAAAATGAATGGGATCTGAACAAACCGAATAGTCCATTGGCTCAATTGGGTCACACAGGCATTCATTTAATGATGAAAGAAAACTGCATGAAATGGGCCTAACTTGGTTCAATTGCCCACTCATTCCTAAATGAATGCAGATCCCTATTGTGCTGCCTAATAATGCTCCAATACTGTGAGCAATGAGAAACCCTTGGAAACTGAGGATGGGTCATAACAGCTGGGGGAGGGTGGGGAGAGGGATCTGGATTAAACTGGTAATTTGCAGGGCAGGAGCCATGCCCTGTGACAAGGTTGCCATGCTAACGCTTTGCTTCCAGCACCCTCTGATGGCTACCAACTTTTCACCCAAGATGACACCTTGTAGTCCCTGCACTTGACTTCCAGAAAACCTTGTGGTTTGCCAGAAAAATCAGGTTTCGACACATACCTTGGTGCATTAAGTCACCACTAAATTAACACAGATTTCATTCTTTAACCAGTCAAGAGTCAATAGGCTTGTTCCAGTGCTGTTAAAAGGTATGCACGCTGCTTGCAATCTTTTACACATATACTCCAAACAGCCAGAACACTTATCATTCACTTCACCTGAGAATTCATATCATTTTTCTTCACAATTTTGTATGTTACCTGAGAGAGTTGTAGCTGGGTACAGGTACATTTCGGTACAATTCCCTGGCAGGGTAAACACAACTTTTTCCCACCATTGGCTGTCTCCTAGGCATTGACATTGCTGACTGAAGTAAGATCAAGTAGTAATTCTAACATCAACTGTTAAATGTTTGTAACTAGAGCACTTAAAGCTCTAAGAAGTTCCATCAGCGCTCAGTGGCCATTTCTTACATCTTGGCTTCCATTCATCTTGCAAGTAAGCAAACATCTTTGGTGCCAAATCAATAAATGGGTCTCAGTGCTTTTGTGTAATTAGATATGTATCATCTGCCAATACCACTGGAAAAAATATCCTGGCTGTCAGTTTGTTGGCAACATGTGTCACACTGAATGGGAAGTTATATAACCTTTTGGAAATGACTGTATTTTTCTCATGCCATCATTTACTTGTCACATGCATTGGCCCAAATCTTCATTAGAGGTTTCAATAAAATTAATCTCTTCTTCATTTTGGCACCATCCCAGGATTTAGTCATTTTTAGAAAGAACTTCCTATTCTGCTATGGGAAATTGGACATTTGCCAAGACTTTGATTGTAAAATGCAGAGTGAGAATACAATAAAATATAGGATATCTGTGAATTCGTTAGTTTGTTCGTTTGCCCAAGCAGAGCACATTTTTCATTTGATAAAATGGTAAGCTCTCCCCCACACCCTATCTAGGGATGTGCAAACCAGCTGGAGGTCAAGATAGTTTGCCATCAGACCAGTCCGGCTTGAGGGCTTGCCTTCTAGCTGAACTCCCTGGATCAGTTCAGGGCTGGTTCGAGGTTATAAATAAATAAATAAATAAATCTCACACATTCACCACTGGGTCCAGTGACCTCAGGGGGTGCTGCCATGGTCACGGGTCATGACCCACACCATGCAAAGAAGGGGCCAGATTGGCCAGATAACAGGCCAAAATGGCCCTTGGAAGAGCAGGGGGAAGCCGATGGGGGGAAGGGGAAATGGCTGAGACTTCCTGCGGCTGCGCCAGCACCTCCCAAGGTGAGTGTATGTTTTTTAAAAATTGAACTTTAGAACCCCCAAATCAGTTCAAATTTGAGCCGAGCTAAGGGTCTGTTCAGGGGACACAAAACCAAACACGCCCAGTTTGGTTCAGACTCGAATCAAACTGGGCAAATCTGTTTTGTGCACACCCCTTTCCCCACCATTCCGCTTTCATCAAGGAGCAGAGTGATTACTCCATGTTTAAAATTTAATTAGCAAGAGCACCGTTCTTGTAAGGAGCCAGAAGAACTCTGTTGAAGGCTTGCTGCACAGCTCGGCATGCAAAGACGGTGACAGGCAAGTGATTTTTGCTTGAAACCCTTGTTCATTGCCAGAAATGTGTCCTTGAGGATCAGTTAGCCCTCACATACATATTTCTGGCAACAAATAGGGCTTTTGCAGAGATGGGTGAAAATTGCTTCCCTTCCCCCTTCCCACATGCTGTGCTGCTCAGCAAGCCTTCAGTGCAGCTATTATCCTGTCTCCCTCCAAGGACAGAGACCTCTTCATGCTGTGGGAAATGTGGGTCTTTCTTTCTTTCTTTCTTTCTTTCTTTCTTTCTTTCTTTCTTTCTTTCTTTCTTTCTTTCTTTCTTTCCTTTACTCCCACCTTGCTTTTCTTGTGAGCAAACCAAAGTGGTTAACAATAACAGTAATCAAATTAAAAATAATCAGAAACATCAAAGCAGTATAACTGATTTTTAAAAAGCAGCAACAAAAACACCAATAATATAGCAGCAGATTATATCCAATAAGAAAAAAGAGGACATAATCCTTAACAACAGAAGCAAAACAAGGCATACCACAAGAATCTGGCACCATCAAAGGCCAACCTAAAAAGCGACGCTTTTATCAGGTGATTAAAAGTAAAATAATGAGGCCAGGTGGACTTCCCATCATGGGGAATTCCAGAAAGCAGGTAGAAACCTGTGTAGCTTTTCTTCCTACCTTACTTCCACACAATCACTTCTGCCCAGGTTTTCCTCTTACCTTGCTTCTACACAACCAGAAATTGGGAGCACACATAGTTCCCAAACCCAGGTAGAACATAGTTTTTGATTGTGTGTGTGACATCTCTGCCTTGTATGACTACCTGCTGTACTTGATACATGGAACAGGACCTCAGGGCCAAATTACGCTTTACTTTTGAGTTGACCCATCATTATCAAATGAGTTTAAAGCAGGAAGTGAACTAGAAGTTATCCTTTTAATGCCCCAAACCACTATAGTGGCACAAGGTGCAGGACCATGGCATGATGCAGTGAGGGGAGGACTAGTAATTTCCTCCTCTAATATTTTTGCACTGAATATTGCCATGCACCCCTGCAAGTACCGATGACTCCTCAGCCCATATCTCTGGACTACATCAGTCAGTCAGTTCAAGCAGTTGTTAAAATTCATTCTGAGGGCTGGGACCAGGCCTTAGAGATGCATGTATCCAGCATGAATGAATCTTTTGGCATTCTGGGGGTATGCAAGTTTACTCTTAAGAATTATTTTGTCAAATAGAATTCAGAACATATGCAATACAGAAGGGCTTTTTGTTTCAATAGTGGCCCTGAGGAAAAGTCTTTTTTGAAATTTGTTGGGAATAATAAACACATTTTAGTGTACCTTAGAGATGGTCTTTCCGGTTATTCATTTCATTATTTCTGAACTAGGCCTGAGTCTTTACTTGCTTTTTAGTTACAAGGCATGTTTTATGTGCGGAGGAAAGTTTCTGTCAGTGTTCAGATTTTTCCAGCAACCACTAATCAGGGTATATGGGATTATATACAAAATGTCCCAAATTCTGCCCCCACATATTTGTAAGCAGAATTTCTGAAATATTTAACAGAACTTACCAAGTTTCATTGTAAGCTGACTGGGCCTCAAAGAAGCCCAAAGCACCAGCACAAGCCTGTACAATGTGGATTGCACACTCCCTGTCTCCATCAAGGTGGCGAGGCAAAATATGTGCCACACAATGCACTTCATTACCATGGAGGGCGTGTCCGGCTATGCACCTCATTTTCAGCCCAACCCAGGCCGATGGAGCACTTGTAGACCTGGCCTGAGGCAGGTATTATTTTCACTCAGTTCCTCCTCCATCACTGGCTGTCCGTTCCTTGTACTGGCCTCTCTCCGGAGGTTCTCAGTACTTGCCACCAGCCTCCTTCTCATCCTTGGCCAGCCCTTTATAAGCCTCTCCACATGATATGCACTGCCCGCCCCTAATTATGGGGCCAATGCCCCCCTTTATTCTCTTTGATTTCTCATCCCCTCCCGCTGCTGCTTTTGCCTTCCCTCCTCCTCCCACTCAGACCCCCTCCATTTGGGAGGCGCGCTGTCAACATCATCTCTGCGTGCCTCCCTGCTGTCCCTCTCAGGGCTTGGCATACTCATTGCCCGCTTTGTGGCTGGTACCTAGCGCTGCTGCGGCGGGCTGGGGCTTGGTGGGGATGCACCTGGCCTTCAACTGCTCTCCCTCTGCCTCCTCCCAGCTGCAGCCCATCCTCGTCTCTTCGGCCAGCCTCATGGTTGCTTCCTTGGGGGTAAGGCTGTCTGGCAGGATCAGAGAGTGTGATCGTGTAGTACATGTGTACAGCACTCACAGTTGTTTTGCATTATGAGAACTCCGCATAAGGCTGGACTGAAATGCCAAGAAGAGTGTATCCATCTCCATAAAATCCCAAACTGTTGAAAATGTCTAACCAGGAGAACAAAAAGGGAAATAATAATAATAAAAAAAACAGAATCAGACAGTCCAGGTCATAATCCAGTCAAGGCAGAATTCAGCTGGATTTAATTGCCGTTACACACCTTCAAGCACAGTGCAGAAAAAAGGGGAAGTTTGAGGAGCAACTCCTCACTTAATTTTATCTTTGAGGTGGAAAGGCACTTCAAAGGGGGAGAAAAAAAAAAGGTTTTGGAGACTGAAGGTGTGGTTTATTAGGTTTGGCAGGGGGAGTTCAATAAAATGAAGAGGGAGTCCTTAAATCATGCATGGAGGAACAACAGAGCGTCAGGACAAATATCCCTGGACTGTGGGGCTCAGGGGGCCTCCAAGGCTTGTTCTTGCCCTCCCCCCATTGCTCCTTCTACCCTGCCACACTCCCCACTGAGGCTGGTCATGCCCTCCCGCTGATTCAGGGGACATGTCCAGCTCTGGGAATACAGTGCAGTAGCCCCTCACCTTCTCCAGCCAGCAAAGCACTTTCTTTGCTGGCTGGAGAGGGCATGACGCCGATGTATGTTTGTTCCCAGCTCTGGCCATGCTCCCTGTGTCAGTGTGCCGATGCAGAGGGAAGGGGTGTAGCTAGCCCACGGTAGCACACTTGGTGGCCTTAATGGCTTGTTTTGGGGCTGCCAGGCAGGTGCCAGCAACCTATCTTAAATGCTTAGAGGCAGATCTGCACCCTTGCCTCCAAGTGCATATAGGACAACCTATCTGGGATCAAGTCTTGGCACAACAGTCAGGTGTGTGAGGATTCATGACTTACGCAGTAGAGAAGGAATAAGTAAGAAGGGCATTATCGACATTGGTTCTTCCCAGCGTGAAAGGCATCTCTAGACATAATTCACAGTCATGCTGCCTCATAGGAGCTTAGTCTTTTAAAAATGAAAAAAAGGCTGACAATTCAAATGTTCATTAGGTGTGCGCACAAACCGTTTGATGCCAAACTGGTTTGCTCCAAACTTGTCCGTTTTGGCAGCTCAGTCGTGAACTGAACTGGGGTGGTTCAGTCCATGATAGAACCAAACCAAGCCCAGTTCAGTCGGACTGGTTCAGCATTGAAGGGCAGCTGGTGGGCATGTCAGCAAGACAAGTAGTTTAATGTGGTTACTGGCGTAACTGCCAGAACTGCCGCTTGCTCCCCTGGTGCATCCCAAGCACACGGCAATCCCTCTGTAAGCAAGCCACCTGTGCGGCAGCAGTGTGGTTCTGGCCTCACACACAAATGGCCTCTGAGCCAGAACCACGATGACACCACACGGGTAGCTTGCTTAAAGAGGGATTGCCAGGTGATTGAGCTGCGCCCGGGTATGTGTGAAGAGCAGCACCTGCAGCTGCGCTGGGCCACTTTTCTCACCACCCCCTCAGCTGCCCTTCAGTGGATTCCACTCCACGTTTTACTTCTAAAGGGGAATCCTTGCTGGATTACCCTTTGCAAGTATAGCTGCTTGAACGCCCAAACTGTTTCATTCAAATGGACCGGCCAGTTGGTTTGACTGAACTGGTTCGGCGGCATGTGGTTCGGTTCAAATTCGAACTGAACCACAATTTTTGGTTTGTGCACACCCCAAATGTGCATGAATTAGATGATACAAACCTCTTGCTAAGACTGTTCACTTTCAAACCCTTTGTCTGAAAGAGCTACTCTGGTGTAAAAATCATGCTCAATGTAGAAATAATACATGATGTCCGAGAGAAAATCTGAAAATGGACAGGATATTTTTCATGTCAAAGCACCTTAAAACACACACATTAAAATGATGTGAACTGTTCCCATATGAGCACCACACTACATCATTTTAGCATGTTTGAACTGGCTTTTATATCACACTCCTAAGCATACTTCAATTCAATTCATGCTATGAATCATTCAATCATAGCAAAATTCATAGCATGAATTGGCTCTAGTACAAACGGCTACTCGTGTGAGCTGGGTAATACGACAGAAGTATATTCACAGAAAATGCAGCAGAAACTTTAATGATCTGGTCCTTCTGCATCCTTACTGTGCCTTTTGAGTAGGGATGTGCAAATTGATTCAGGTACACAATTATTTGTACCTGATTCTACCTGTTTCAGGCAATTTGTGGACAAAACAAATTACCCCTGTGCTGTCTGTGCGAGCTGCCCAGATTCAGGTCCAAAACAAATCGCCCAGATTTCAGACCTGAACAAATTGTAGATTTGGGCCTCCATTTTGTAGAAATCTCTCTTGCTGTCTCCATTTTGTGTCAGGAATTTTTTTTAAAAATCCCACCCTCCTAAGCTTCAGATTGGTGACTTACAGAGTGCAATGACTGGCTGGTGATTCCCTCCTGGTTCCAGATTGGCTCAGTCCTATTCAAATCTTGTTTTGCCAGGAGTGACTGATCCAGCATTGGCTAGGGGAAGGGTCAAAGAAGGGACAAGGGTGGGGGGAGTGTGAAAGAGGGATTTTCAAATGTACTTAAGGAGGCAGGCAGCACCATTCTGCCTTTCTGCCTTGTGGGAGAAGAGAGAGAGAGCCAGAGGAGCTTTGCTTTGCCTTGCCCGCCTGCTGCCTGGAGTGGATTCTCTGCTTTTTGTTCCTGCTATCCTGATTGAGGAAAAGGGAAGATATTTTTTCCCCAACCCCTTCCTGCTGCTGAGAGAATCATTGCCTGCTTCTGCTGTCTGTGCCAGCCAGCCCCAGAGCCCCTGTGGCCACTGGCTACCTGGCCAACCCCCAGCCCCCTTTGTTTTTAATTGTTTGTTTTAATTAATTTCCCAGGCTGTTGTCCCTGCCCCCCTCCACCTGTCTGGAGACTGAAAGGAGAAGAAGATTGAAGTAGGCTAAACTAAAGAGAACGGACCAGAGACCATACAGAAGTGGACAACAGGATGCAAAATGGGTAAAGTCCTAGACTGAGTGAGTTCTCCTTCACGCGCGCGTGTGTGCGTGCACACACACATATTGAATTGTATATTTTTAATTTTTTTTCTGGTTGGAGGGAGGTTTGACTTGGTTTTTATAAGGGTTTGCATTTTTAAAAGTTCTGTTTAGTTCAAAAGAAGTTTAAATAGAGGTTCTATCTGTGGGATGGATCCCCTTATTAGCTAGGTAGTTAGGTAGTTAGGAAAGGGAAGGGTAGCCTAGCCTAGTGGGTTAAAAAAAAAATCTGTCTTTTCCAATCCCCCCCCGTCCAAAGAGTTTGGGATGTGGTTTTTTTAGTTGCAGTTTTTAAAAACAAAGACCTCTAGCCCTCTCTGCCCATTTTGTCACCCTCCTCCATTTCAAACCTTAAAACAAAATTAATCACAAACCTATTTCCTGCCCACCAGCCTACTGGCACTGGGCACACTCTAGCTGTCTCTCTGCCCACTTCTCACCCTCCCCATCTCAAAACTTAAAACAAATCCACTGAAATCCCATCTCAAACCCTAAAACAACTTCTGCCCACCAGTCTACTGGCACTGGGTGAGCACACTCTCTAGCTGCCTCTCTGCCCATTTCTCACCCTCCACATTTCAAACCTTAAAACAAATGCCTCCAGCCCAAGCCTATTTTCTGCAGTGCATGCCCACCACAACCCATTGACAGTGTGTGTGTGTGTGTGTGTGTGTGTGTGGTGCACTCTGCTGAAGTCAGCCCAGCCCCTGTTCTTGGCCCTTCTCCTAACTGAGTGTCCCCTGTGCTGAGACATTCACCCCACCTTTGCCCCATGTCCCCCAATTCTTTCCAAAAGTTTTTTTTTAAAAAGTCAGTGTTTTAAAAAGAAGCCCCAAAAGAGATGGCTGGGAGGGGAGGTAGAGTGCCAGGTAGGGGGAGGATTGTTGCTGCTGGTCATTGTGGGTGGTGGCGACAGGGGTGTATTCCCTGAGGTCCCCGCCCCTGCTTTTGTGCACAGGCTGGACTTCTTTTGTCTGCCTGGTCCTACACCAGGTCCTGCGGCCAGGCAGGAGTTTGGGGGGAGGGCCTCCCCTGCCAGGGAAGAAGTTCTTCCCGTGGCAGATATGGAGGTAGTGCAGTTGGGGTTGGCTGCCAGTCCAGCCAGATCCACCTTGCCACCCTCCCCATGGTCCCTGCTGGGGGGGTGGGGCGAAGGTTGCATCTGAGGAGGTCCAGGAGGAAGTCCCTGTGTTTCCTGTCCTTGGAACTTCCCAGGCCAGCTTCCCAGGGCAGTGGTGGTGGCGTTCCCCAGAAGGAACCAGTAGAAGCGCCACCACCAAAGTGGCCACATGCCATAGGAGAGTTCAGCAGTATGGTGTGGGATCACTTTGAGCTTTGCTCTGGTGATCCCAGCCATGCTGTCTGCACCCACTGCAAGGCATTTGTTAGCAGGGGCAAAGACCCTAAGCATTTCAGCACATTGGGTCTGCTGTTGCACCTGTAGCAGCATCACCTGGGGGTCCAAACCTCTGCTGGCAGTGGCACTAGGCCAAGTGCCTCTAGCAGCAAGCAGTCAGTGGCTCCTGATACTAGGCAGGAAAGCTGACTGAGCAGTGGATGCAGCCTCTGGGGAAGTGGTCTGGTCACCCCAAACCCTAACTCATAACCTGGATCACTGGGGAGAGGATGGCATTGGACGATCAGCCACTTCAGATGGTGGAGAATGTTGGCTTCTGCCATGTCCTCCAGCTGCTTGCCCCCAAGTACAAAATCTGCTCAAGCACCACCTTCAGTAGGAGGGTGGTGCCCTCTATGTGTTGGTCTGGCTGCATGCAGCCGGGCCATGCACAAGTGTGCACTTTATTGCAGATCTCTGGATGAGCCGCACTGGGCTGCACACTGCCTTCATGTACCTGACAGCCCACTGTATCCATCTCCTCCCATGCAGGCAAGCCTTGTTGGGCAGTTTTGCATGTGGAGGTGATGGACACAGACCACAGGTTGGATGAGTTGTCGATGGTCATGGGCCAACAGGTGGGACTTGGCTAGCCAGGGAGCTGTCATGGCTCAGACTTCTGACTCAGAAGAGTCAGAGCAGGAGGATTCGCCTGCTAGTGAGGCCTCAGCGACACAGCAACAGGATTTGGCAGGGAGACCAGACTCTGGAGCTGAGGATTCGCAACACCTGCCAGACATGATTTCTGATGGGGAGGAGCCTGGGATTTCACATGTCTTCAGAAGGCGTTTCAAAAGGCAAGCTCAGTGGCAGTCATGCAGGTGCAGGAGATCATGAGAGGAAGCCGAAGTGCTGACTCAGGGAAGCCTGATTGGCTGCTGGTTCTCTTGAGCCATATATATTTAGCAGTCTCTCACTTGCTCAGATGCTGTTTGCAACTTTCGCTGGCAGCAGACAATGTGCTATTTAAATTCCAGACTTTTCCGAGTTCCAGTTTGCCTTGTTTATGCTTTCCTGCTTTGTTCCGTTAATTCCTTGTTCTGGTGTCTTTCGCTCATTTCATTTCTTGCTTTGTGTTTTCTTTTCACTTATTACTCAGTTATTGTTAGAGGGGGGTACCTAGTTCAGTTCAGGGGACTTAATTCATTTACTATTTTCTTTGTGAGCCTTTTCTTTTCTTTTCCTTCTTGCAGTTTTGCTGCTGCTTTCTTATCTCACAGGGGGAGTGCTGAAGGGGGTTGCAAATCCTGTTGGGTTATCCAAGCTAACAGATTTACGACAGGAGCCAACCTTCCACCAAGGCTTTATGGTCATCGACAACACAGTTAACCTTAGTAAAGTGGCCAAGCAGGTTCAATTTGTGCACATCGCTTGTGTTGAACATATTTTGAACCTGGTTGGGTACAATGTGCCTGGACTTAACGAGGTGAAGACCAAGTGCCAGCAAAGGTTAGCTTTGGATCCCACCACAGATCCTGATGCTTCCGTGGCCACTCTTGTGGACCAGTGCCGCAAGATTTCTGACCACTTCCACTGGAGCGAAAAGGCAAGGCGCCTGCTCAAGGCGAGGCAGATTTTGCTGGGCATGTCTGAAAACTCGATCTCTTAGGATGTTCTACCCAGTGGAACAGTGCCTGTGGGAGCAAGAGGGCCAGCATCCACAGCCTGGCAAGGCATAGTGGCTTGGATGTGTGCGACCTGTCCACTCCGGACTGGAAGCTCCTGTCTGAGCTGGTCTTAGATCTATCTATCTATCTATCTATCTGTCTGTCTGTCTGTCTGTCTGTCTGTCTGTCTGTCTGTCTATCTATCTATCTATCTATCTATCTATCTATCTATCATATTTAATACCGACTGATATGAATATCTCTAGGCGGTGTACAAAATATAAAATATTTAAAAGTCACAAACTAAAATACATGACAATAAAAACAATAGAAAAAATTATTAGTATTCGAGCCGTTCTATGCTGCCTCAAACAGCTTGTGGACTGAGGCAGTTATGCTGAGCCAGGCTTTGCCCACCGGTCTTCTCCTTGAGAAGACGATGGGTGATCTCCAGGCCACTTTGACCATTGGGGACGTAATTGCCCTGGCAGGTTGGCTGAGGACTGGGATAGTGGAATGGCTCACTACACTACACTGCAAGGGAATCCTTTACAATAACTCAAAGTTCATTAATAAGGCATCCAGATTAGGGTTGTGCGTTTTTTTTCCCCCTGTTTTGCTTTTGGCCCGAATACAAAACACCCCAATTTTGTTCTTTGTTCGAAATCAGCAAATCCAAAACACCCCAGTTTTGTTCTTTGTTCGAAATTGCAAAATCCGAATCTGAAACATTTTGGATTTTAAAAAATGGCCCCAGGGAAAAACTAGTGGGTGGGGGTGGTAGTGTCCAATGGGTGGAAACTACCACCCAAATTTCAGAGGGATCGGGCAAAGGGCTGATTTTTGGTGAATTTTAGAAGTATAGGATTTTTCCCATAGGGAAGAATGGAGGTTTCAGCAAAAGTATGGCTTCATGTTGGGGGGAAAGGGGTGGCTCAGAGCAGAGTAGGGTGGTTGGTAGTGCCCAGTGGGGGCAAGGAAGCTGCTAGAATTATTTCAAAGGAATTGGGCAGAGGGCAGATTTTTAAAGATGTTGTGGAGTTTGCGCGTCTGTAGAGTTCTTCCCCACAAGGAATGATAGACCTCCATAATTTCTGCCCCATAACTGCACTTGGGGGGCACCAGGGTGGCCCAGAGTGAGTGGTGGTGTAGACCACATAGGGTGCCAACCACCCCCATGGGTTGGTAATCCATGGGGTACTCGGTTCTATTGTTTCTGAGATGTTTTGAGTGTGGATTCAGATTCTCTGGTAGCATATGAGAGTGGATACATGGTTTGTCATTGAAAATCTCTTAATCTTCGTTAAGGAA
This sequence comes from Hemicordylus capensis, assembly GCF_027244095.1. Classification (NCBI taxonomy): domain Eukaryota; kingdom Metazoa; phylum Chordata; class Lepidosauria; order Squamata; family Cordylidae; genus Hemicordylus; species Hemicordylus capensis. The sequence continues at coordinate 384,265,835 of NC_069657.1, read as the reverse complement.
ACCTTAATGAAGCATAAACTTCAACAATTCCTAAGAAATCAGCCCTTTGCCCTATTCCTTTGGAATCTGGGTTGTGGCAGGCACCCCTTGGGGCACTGCCACCCAACCCACTGTTTTGCCCCTCAGGCCCCCTTTCTACCCCGAATCTGCCCCAAAGACATGCCAACTTCAGAAATTCTTTAAAAATCAGCCCTTTTCCCAATTCCTTTGGAATCTGGGTGGCAGCAGGCACCCATTGGGGCACTACCACCTGAACTACTCTTCTGCCCCCAAATCCCCCTTTCTGCCCCGAATCCACCCCAAATAACATCAACATCACACATTAACAACAGCAGAGCTTTGGAAAAAATGAGGCAGATTTTCAAAGGTCATGCACATCCACATCCCCCACACCTGAAATGCAATTGATCTACACACAACAGTGTGAAACAACAACAATGAAATGCACACTGCCCCACTGGCCAATGAGGGTAAAATTTATCTTTAAATTTGCTTAAAAGGAATAAGGAGGCAATTGCCAGCAGATCAGCTCATGCTTTCGCTGGCCAATCTGCAGGCTGGAAGGGCTGGAAATTCAAACAGATGTCATAACTCAAAATGGAGACTGAAGGAGAAAGACTTTTTGCGGTTGCAAAATGGAGTTCCAAAACAGCCGAAACAACAAAATGTTTTGTATCCGAAACAGGGACGTTTTGTTTTGGCTACAAAATTTTCTGTTTTGAGCATTGGGTGTTTTGTTTTGGCTACAAAACAGCCGAAATGGCCTGTTTTGTGCACAAAACGTTTTGTATCCAAAACGAAACGCACATCCCTAATCCAGATTACATAAACAGGACACAATCCAATACACACTCCATAATCGCCTGATTCTTTTTGCAGTTAGAATGGTCAGCAGGCAACAGTTCTTCTATGCTACACTTTGAAGAGTGAACAATTCTTCAGTAGATGCAGTCATATCTCCAATGCACCAAGGTCACACTGCTGAGTATTTAAGTACCATTTCTCTCAGGCTGTAATGACAGAAAACTATAAATGGCCTTGTACCCAGTGCTTAGCAAACTTTGAGGGAATTTAGATTCAAATGTGGGAGCAGGGGGAGTCCTTTCCTGATTTATGGTTGTGAACTTCAGCTCAGGGTTAAACTAAGGGATTAATGCATTCACTAGAAATAACTCAGACATGGGCAATCTGACACATATAACAAAAACAACTCTCACACTGCAGTCTTGGTACTTCATCAGTAGTTATACAAGGGCTGCCTCAAGCCGAAGTCAGTTATATATCCAGAACAGTCAAAACTTTCAGTTGTAGGTAATAGATACGGTGCCTAATGATGTACACATGCTATTGGGCAACCATTTCCAATGCTTTATGTATTGGCTACATACATCTCAGGTACTTTTACAATCATAGAGCTATCCTACGGGTCTTTCCCTCAACCTTTTGTCCTGAAACAGATGTCTGATTATTACAACTTTCTTGTTATAATGGCAAATAAGACTGCAAGCAAGGTTCCACAGAACATGCTTTATTCTCCATTGGCACAGAGCCCCAAAAGCATATTGTCCAGTCATTTTAGGTCAATTTTTAGCAAATAACAGGGGGAAATCCAAAAGTTTTGAAAACTGGTATAGAAGTTGAGGACACTGTTGTAACTAACATAATAAAAGTCCTGATCATTATGACTTGAGCTTTGGCAGTCATCTTGGAATGCAACAGAACAGAGGAAATGCCCCTCTCTGGCTGCATCTACACATAAGCAGAGAGAGATTCAGGGCAGACCCTAACTGAAGTTGAAAGGAGACAAAAGGGAAAGGAATACAAATTCTCTCCCATGAAGTTTCCAAGCTAAACAAAGCTTCTCAGCTTGTTACCTCCCCATCATTATCAGAAGTGAGGGAGCGGATGCAGGAGTGTGTGGCGTGCCCCCTCCTATATCTATTCAGGTAATTGCCCAAAGGTCTCTCTCTTTCTTTCATGAGACTTTATTTGTCCAAAGGAGCTTACAAGGGAGCCAGCCTGACTTACCATGATCAATAACCAATAGTTATGCCTTATCTGGACTGAGTCTCCTAACATCGGGAATTCCTCAAGGAGGACCTGTAATCCCTCAGTCATGCCTCAGAGAATGCTTTTGCCTATAAAACCCCCCTCAAACATGGCACATGGCTCACTTGTGCCCTTGCTTCATGCCACCACTTTTGCCACACTCACCATCAGACACTGAACCCCATGCTGCCCAGGTACACCTCATGAGCTCCCTGGAGAGAAGGATTCCCACAATTAGATTCAAGCAGCTATTACCAATGCCTTTTCCTTTTCTCTTTCTTTCACCCTCAAGCTTCTTCCCCTTCCAGTACTGCAAACCTGCTTCAAGAATAACTTGCCTCTTTTTCATTTCCTGTACCCCATTATCCCTCAATAAACCTACTCTTTATTTTCAAGGTCACGTCTCCATTCTCTTCCAATGCATCCACAAGTTCAAGTTTTCTTGAACTTTGTGGTTGGAAATCATCCGCCAGCAGTCCCATTCCTATGCTAAATCCACCTGCTCCAGACATTCTCCTGCCACTTATTATGTGTAATTGCTCAAAAGGATTTGGGATGTGGCAGTAGAAAAACTGGTTAATTCCACTGTGGCCAGTGCCATGGACTGTCAAGCCTTAGGCTTAATGCAAACCCACCAGATTTATCTGAAGCAGGTGAAGATGATATTGACCAGAATGACACAACCACACATTTTCAGTCACTTGGAACTTAAAATGAAGAAGAAAGGTCCAACATTGTCATTAGCTTTTAACATTCTGATTTAGATGAAGGTGATGTCCCTGAGCAAAGTTATGAATTGTATACTCCCAGTACGAACCAAGCTGTGAAGCAAATAAGTTTCCCTCCCTAAATTGCAGCTTGTGGATTAGGCCTAACAGGGATACCATGTTTTTTAAAAAATGCACCAGTTTTCTACCTCTTGCGTGTTGTGGAAATAAATGTGCATCTTTACATCTTTCACGAACAGCATGCACTCTGTCCTCCATGCATTCTTTGAATCACATAGCAAAAAAGAAGGGGGTTGTCAGCCATAACCCCCTCTTGTGGCTGACAGTAATGTCATGCTTTTTAATTATATTTAGGTTTGGTTTTGCAGGAAAAGTTTATATGAGTGAGCTACAGACAAAAACAAAAACAAAAAACAAACCAGGGATGGCGCAGTCGCCATGAAGTAGCATTCTACAGAAACCTTCACTTTACGGCAAAAATATTGGTTGAAATCTACATCGAACACCATCTTTTTAATAGAGAATTTGATGCTCTACAATTTCCATATCTATTTATCCATCTGTCTGTCTGTCTGTCTATCTATCTATCTATCTTTCTGTCTATCATATTTTTATAGCACCTGATATGTACATCTCAGGCGGTGTATTCAACATTTTCTCATCAGAGCAATGGTTTGTGAGATATACGTGAAAAATGATTTTTGGCTGCCATTTTCCCAAGATGGTAGCCAAAGCTCAACATAATAAGAAGGACGTTTATTTATTACTTTGCCTACAATAGTGTCCTTGACATCTGTACTGATTTTAAAACCTTTGGGATTTTTCCTCCAAAAATTGAACTAAAATGACTGGACTAAAAGAGGGCTGGCTCAGCACAATATAGTACTCTTCTGACCAAATTAAGGAAGCTCAAACAGGACACAACTGACAATAAGGAAATTCTATGGAATAATGTCTTTAGAGGTCAATTTATATTATGGCACGTGTCAAGGCCTTAAACCTCAGGCCTTCTCACTACCTTTTCTCCTCACAAGGGGAAAAGGTTTGCCGGCCCTCCAAAAATCAGAGTTCTGATAATTTTAGCTTTCATTTTTTAGTAAAACCCATTGGTGTTCATGGCTACAGAGATACAACAAGAATGAAATAGGAACAACTAGGAGGTAAGTAAAGAGAACCACCCATTAGTTCTTTAAATTTTGCAGTTCAATTTATAATAATATACCACAGGCTGACTTTACATTCAAGAGTAGTTATCTTACAACAAAAATATTATTGTAGAATGCATGCAACATATCATCAAAACTAGTATGGCATCTTTCAGGCTTGTGACAATAGTATGCAAATTATGTTAACTGGATAGAAATGAAATATAAAAGCTCTTGATACATTCAGTGTGGCAGGCAGCAGCAAATGCTGGCTGAAGAAATGACAAACACTTATAAAAACATAAATAATAATACAGACTTCTATAACATTCTCAAGAGTTCAAAGGACTTCACAAATGTATATTATAGGCTGCCAACTCAAATGGAAACCATTTTCAGAGATATTATTTTCCAGCATGTGGGGAGGAGGGGTGTGTGTAGAGTGTGATCAAAAGGAAGTGCAATGAGGTTCCAGATTAACAGTCTCCCCAAGCCCACCAGTTTCCCCCCTCGATAAGGTCATTTTTGTGGCCAGAAAAATGGGCAAAGAAATCCCCGATTCACAGACCTCACCAGCATCCCAGTTTGTTCTCAGATGAACTGCTTTTTGTGTCCACAAGGATAGGCGAAGAGGTCTCAGGATATAGGGCTCCAGTTTTTTCCAGATGAACTGCTTTTTGTATCTAAATAAACACAATAAGCTTAAAGACCAACAGTCAGTTTCCTTACCTTTCCCCCAATCTGCAAAAGACTCCATTCCCTCTGCTGAAGGGGTTGTGCTAGCTATAAAGAGCACAGGAGCATGCAACTCATTGAGTCTTTCAAGACATATGAGAGTTAGCTTTGAGCAGCTTCTGTTCCTCCTTTCCCCACCTCATCTAGTTATGATAGTGTGGTTAGGAACATAGGAAGCTGCCATATACTGAGTCAGGCTATAGGTCCATCTAGCTTATTATTGTCTACACAGACTGGCAACGTCTTCTTCAAGGCTGCAGGCAGGAATCTCAGCCCTATCTGGGAGATGCCAGGGAGGGAACTTAGAACCTTCTGCTCTTCCCGGAGTGGCTCCATCCCCTAAGGGGAATATCTTGCAGTGCTCACACATCAAGTCTCGCATTCATATGCAACCCGGGTGGACTCTGCTTAGCTAAGGGGACAAGTCTGTTTCTTGTGCTACTGCTGGGAAGGGAGGAGCAAGTACGCTGGCTGGCAAGGGTCAAATGGTATCTCTTTTTACCAATGTTGGTGAGCGGCTGCCAGTCAAGTAGACAATGCTGAAATAGATGGACCAATGGTCTGGCTCAGTAGAAGGCAGCTTCCTATATTCCTACTCCACAGACACCCTCCCCTTTGTCATGGAAGCAGTGCAGGAAAAAGAACTGTGTTGCCACTGAGCAGGAAGAATGTGGGATGCATACTATTTTTTTAAAAAATGCTTTAGACCTTTCCAAACTGCTTTTAAGTAGGGATGTGCAAAAAATTTCGGGCACAGAACGATCTGTGCCCGAAACGAGCAATTTCGAGTGATTCAGGACTGAACCGAATCACCCCCGATGTCCCCTGATATTTTTCGGGCCCAAGCCGAATCACCCGAATTTCGGGCCCAAAAAATTCGGGTGATTCGGTTCATGGTTGATTTTGGGGGATTTTTTTGAAGTTTTAGTGATTTGGGGGCAGTTCAGGGGCATAGAATGGGATCTGGGCAAAAATAGTGGGGTGGGGTTGTAGTGCCTAATGGGTGCAGGCTACCACCCCAATTTCAGTGGGATTGGGCAAAGGACTGATTTTTGGGAAATTTCTGAACTTTTCATGTCTTTGGGGCAGATTGGGGCAGAAAGTGGGGCCTGGGGCAGAATAGTGGGGTGGGGTGGTAGTGCCTCATGGGTGGAGGCTACCACCCCAATTTCAGGGGATTGGACAAAGGGCTGATTTTTTGAGAATGTTTGAAGTTTTAGTGACTTTGGGGCAGTTTGGAGGCAGAAAGTGGATCTGCCCCAAAAGAGTGGGGTGGGGTGGTAGTGCCTAATGGGTGGAGGCTATCACCCCAATTTCAGGGGGATTGGGCAGAGGGCTGATTTTTGGGTAATATTTGAAGTTTTGGTGTCTTTGGGGCAGATTGGGGGCAGAAAGTGGATCTGCCCCAAAGGAGTGGGGTGGGCTGGTAGATAGTGCCTAATGGGTGGAGGCTACCACCCGTCCCCAATTTCAGAGTGATTGGGCAGAGGGGTGAATTTTGGTGAATTTCTGAGGTTTGTCTTCATAAGGTGAAGTGTGCTAAATTGATTACTTCCTCATATTCATAGTAATTGAGAGTGTGAAAAAGTGAAAGTGGGGTCATGAGAGTTGTTTAATTGAAAAAAATCTCATTTGCTATGATAGAATGAGAATTCACACCTCTCATTCACACCAAAACTTCAAATATTCCCCAAAAATCAGCCCTCTGCCCAATCCCCCTGAAATTGGGGTAGTAGCCTCCACCCATTAGGCACTACCACCCCACCCCACTCTTTTGGGGCAGATCCACTTTCTTCCCCCAAACTGCCGCAAAGTCACTAAAACTTCAAAAATTCTCAAAAAATCAGCCCTTTGTCCAATCCCCCTGAAATTGGGGTGGTAGCCTCCACCCATTAGGCACTACCACCCCACCCCACTATTCTGCCCCAGGCCCCACTTTCTGCCCCAATCTGCCCCAAAGACATGAAAACTTCAGAAATTTCCCAAAAACCAGCCCTTTGCCCAATCCCCCTGAAATTGGGGTGGTAGCCTGCACCCATTAGGCACTACCATCCCACCCCACTCCTTTTGCCCAGATCCCATGCTATCCCCCCGAACTGCCCCAAAGTCACTAAAACTTCAAAAATTCCCCAAAAATCAGCCCTTTGCCCAATTCCCCTGAAATTGGGGTGGTAGACTCCACCCATTGGGCACTACCACCCCACCCCAAAATTTTGCCCCTGGGCCCCTTTACCCCCAAATCGATTCGGATTTGGATTCAGATTAAATCAAAATCCGAACCGAATCAAGGGTGATTCGGGTGGCCCATATTCGGGCACAAAACAGAATAGGGGTGATTCAGTTCGGGTCCCGAACCAAATCACCGAATACCCAAATTGCACACCCCTACTTTTAAGTATGTCCAGGAGACTGAAGTTGGTTCTGGGAGACTCCTAAACCATCCCTGAGGCTTGGCAACCCTAATATCTTCAACAGGATTGGTTCCCATGTAACCTGATGCAGGTTCCCTGACAAAACCAGAGGACAAACATAGATGCACATTCATCTGGAGTGCATATTTTTTGTTAATAATCTGCATATTCATAATACACTCTTGCTTATTTCAGTGAAGATTCAGCATAAAGACCCACAAGTGCCTACTGTATATACTTTTCTCTCTTCAGATAACCTGATGTACAAATGATTTAAGTATCACTCAAGCCTTCTTCAGTTATTCAGAAAGTGGGTACAGTGTACTCATGTATAGCCGGAACAGGACTAAACTAGCCAGCCATGCTCCTTGGCACCGCGATGTTCCACAGCTGTGATCCTTGCTCTCCTCCTCTTCAGTGCTTCTCTAAGTTCTCTGCAGAGGCAGTTACTTCCCATGATGTGGAGAGTTGGCTGCTCAAAGTTCTCTAACACTGTCCACTCAATAGAGGACATTTTTCCAAGTCCAGAAAAATAGGCTATTTTATATCTTTTATTCCGCTGGGGGCTTTATTAAACACCCTCAACCCCGTCTCAGCCCTCCTTGCAGCCAACTATCCCAAACTTTCCTTTCTGAGGGAAAATAGTTGTGGGCAGGCCTCACATCAGCAGAAGCCTCAGGTCTAAGGCCTGGACTCTTCTCTGTATGCATGGGAGAATCTATGGATGCTGGGAAGAAATGGGGATTACATTTCCCATGCTTCTTGGTGGTGGATGGCTGTTCCCATAAAGCTGTTCTCATGGTCAGCCAGACCTTAACACTGAGACCTCTATTTTTGCCAGGCCTCCCCACCATAACCTCACTTTCCAATTGTGAGGTTGGGGAAGAGGTGGTGGCGGCAGAAATGACCAATAGTCATTTCCGGTAGCAGGCAAGTGATGGGCCTGTTTCTTGAGCTTAAACAAATTAATTCAGACTTTCAGTTTGAATCAGACCCAAAGTGACTTTGAATAAGGCCATTTCAAATTTGATTTGTGCCATCTTATTTCTTTTTCTAAGTAAACCACTTTGAGAACTTTTTTTGTTGAAAGGCAGTATGTAAATAATACTAAGTAACAACAGCTTGCCCACCACTAGTTTATTGCTTGCAGAATCCAAAAGTTTTTCAATCTTTTTTGTAACTAAACTCAAGAGTTATTGAGAAATGTCTTTTTTGTTTGTTTCTTTTAGTGCTTTAAGAAATATTCACTGGACTGAGTGGACTGTGGAGAATGAGCATCTCGCTGTCTAGACTTTATGAAATGTATGGCTTAATACTTATTCAATGATAAGTATGCATATGGGTTTTTTCCCCCATATTCCAAAAAGTGGTTAATGAAAACAACATGTGGATTAGTATGTAATGATCTTTTCAAACATAATGTGACATAGCAGTAATTTGAAAACTGCAGTTACATTACCCTGGCAAGACTGTATCCTTCAACTACATTGAAGAATTAAATAGTACAGTCAACTGTTCAGTGCCAAAGGACCCGCAAAGTAGACATAAATAAACTTAAAAGCATCTTTTAAAGTGACGTGACCTATTGCCCCAATCTTCAAGGGGGGAAATAAATGTGACTCCCTGATGGCATCATTGTTACAGCTCAAAACTCAGGCAAAAACCAATTTGAACTTCTTAAGCTGCTAAACTCAGAAGACCAAATGCTTGGTGTTTCCAATATATGTCCAGCTTAATCCTTCACTAGTTTTTCTTTGTAAAAAAAACAACCATGTTCAGGCCAGTTGTCACTCTTATTAAATGGAGCTTATCTAAACACAAAAATAAAATGAGCAAATGCACTTACTGGTTTGAGATGTGTAGGTATAAGACTTGGAATCATTAGACTGCAGCTATTGGTGATGGGGCCAAACCTCCCTGATATAACTTTTGTTTTGTATGCAGAGCGTCCCAGGTTCAATCCCTGCCATCTCCAGGTAGGGCTATGAAAGACTCCTACCTGAAACATTGGAGAGCCACTGCCAATCAGTTTTGACAATACTGGGCTAGATGGATCAATAGTCTGACTCAGCTTAAGCCACAGGTGGTTTGTGACATTCTAGTATTGTGACATACTTACACGTGGCTTGTGGCAAGTGGCTTGTGACACTGCATGTGACGCCTGGGAAGTGGGTCAAAGCACCTTTGCATGGCCACTGCTGGTCTTATTATCCATTCATGCCCTGCTTATCACACAATGCTGACAGCATGTAGAGCAGGGCAGGGTGTGCTAGTCTGTCTATACTACTTTAAACATAGCCAAACAGAGCAGGCTCCTAGCTTCAGTACAAAGAAATTGGTTGTCTGCTTTTGCAATGTTTTTGTACCCCACAGTGAGTTATATGAGCTACTGCTTCAGTATAACAACATAGATCAGGGTTTCTTAACCTTGGGCCCCCAGATGTTGTTGGACTACAACTCCCATCATCCTCAGCCACAAAGGCCATGTCTGGGGATGATAGGAGTTGTAGTCCAACAACATCTGGGGGTTCAAGGTTAAGAAACCTTGATATAGATGATACTGTGTATTATTATTATATCAAAAGACACAATCCACTCAAAGGTAAGCATGCTTAAGAGACATCAGTGGCATAGAGCAGGACTGGAGTCAATTGAATGGCGGCCTGTGTTTGGCCCCACCTGGCGGCCCCACCAGTGACACCCCGTGCATATGGCATCATGCACACAGGGGTGTGGATTGGGATCTGTAGAGTCTCGAGCGTGCTCTCCCCATCTCATTTCAGGCAGCATCTTCTGCCTGGCAGCATTTATTTCCCTTCCTCTCCCACCAGTGAGCCACGCCCCCTTTGTGTGTGATGTCACACACAAAGGGGGCATGGAGCTGAGTTTGAGATAGCCCGAGCAAGCTCTCCCCATCTCATTTCAGGCAGTGTCTGCTGTCTAACAGTATTTATTTCCCTTCCTCTCCCTCGCAGGAAGGAGAGGAAGAGAAATAAATGCTTTCAGGCAGCAAGTGTCACCTGGAAATTAAAGGGGGAGGACTGGGGCGGGGCTTTGGGCAATTGGGCCACCCCTTGGAGCATGATGTCACACGCAATGGGGGCTCCAGTGGCCCTTTTCATTGGAGGTCCAGGTTCTTTGAACCCTTTCTCACAATGATGGCTCCTCCACCTAGCAGAGAGTTAAGCACATGCTTAACTACAGCTACACTGTACCCTAAGTATGCAGAAAAAAGGTGTTCTAGTTTGATTGCACAGAGACGAGCAAATGGAGGGCAGCTAAAAACATAACCAGTATACCCATGCTGTTTGGCTTAATAAGTTGACTGGGAGAAACATGTTCCCTGTATGTGCTAGTTATCACAGACCACACACGCTCTTCACACCAAGTAGGACATAGAAGATGTGCAATATGCAGTGTGCCCATATGGGCAATGTTTCCCCTCACATATTTTAAATGTGCAAAGAGGCATAAGACATAAGGAGCCAAACTAACAAGGATAAAAATGTTTGGAGGAGCATGAGGACATTTGCCAGAAAGAGATGATCAATGAGAGAGGGAGAGGATATGGTACAGCACTTAGTATGGGGGACTAAGATCGCAACTAGCTAGCAGCGCTATTCATGAGCTCCTGCCTTAAAACTGGACTTCTCTTCATTGGAGCTGAAATTCTCTAGCAAAACTATGACCCTCAACCATGACAAATACAAGCAAGAAGAGTATAAATAGGAGTAGCCCTAATGGCCTATCAGAAAAGGCAGGGAAGCAAATAAGAATTGACTCCTGAGTCCTACCTTCCCACTAACAGAGTCATGCGTACAGCCACACACCCTATCAAGAACAGATTTATGGCCCTGGGCATGGAAAACCCTCCCTCACCCACCAAGTAGTCTGCTACAAGGGAGACTGCATTAGAACAGGCATCTTCTTTGCTATCTAAGAACTCTGGCTTGGAGAAACCCCTAGAGCAGGCATCCCCAAACTGCGGCCCTCCAGATGTTGCTGAACTACAACTTCCAGCATACCTAGCAACAAAAAATTGTGTCTAGGGATGCTGGGAGTTGTAGTTCAGCAACATCTGGAGGGCCGCAGTTTGGGGATGCCTGCCCTAGAGCATAGAAACAGGGGACCTAAGAGAGCCAGACGTCCCTGCGGCCACACCTATGGACCCATACAAAAATATTTAGGAGACACATATTTGCTTACAGCAGAAATGCTCATACAAATTTTAGAGCATTTATACACAATCTCAATGAAAATAGATAAGCTCAGGCATGCCTTTGATGCATTTCTGGTACACAAACATACAATTAAACCTCCAAACACAGCCCCCAGCAACATCCAGGCAGTTCCTTCCTCAGCTCCAGTTGGAGTCTCTGCCAATAGGGACGTGCAAGCTGTCTTGAGGTTGAGCCTGCTCACACTCAAACTGGCCCAGACTGGGTATTCCAGTTTTGTGCACACCCCTATTTGCCAAAATTACACACAGGACACATGCTGGACTGCCAAAAACAACCCATTTATCTAAATCAACGTCTATACTTCACACCTACTACAAACAGAAATGAACCTTATTAACATAGGGAGATGGGCTCATTGTAAACTGATTACTAACTCTCTGAGCCAACTCTTAAGCTGCCACCCCAGATCTGTAGACCTGGACTTGATCCAATTTCTGCCAAGCTGCCCCAGTTTAAAGAGAATCCTGCTTAGAACATAAGAACAGCCCTGCTGGATCAGGCCCACGGCCCATCTAGTCCAGCATCCTGTTTCGCACAGTGGCCCACCAGATGCCGCTGGAAGCCACAGACAGGAGTTGAGGGCGTGCCCTCTCACCTGCCATTACTACCCTGCAACTGGTACTCAGAGGCATCCTGCCTTTGAGGCTGGAGGTGGCCCACAGCCCTCCGACTAGTAGGCATTGTTAGACCTCTCCTCCATGAAGTCATCCAAACCCCTTAAAGCCATCCAGGTTGTTGGCTGTCACCACATCCAGAGAGGCAGAGAGTTCCACAAGTGGATCACGCATTGTGTGAAAAAGTACTTCTGTTTGTTGGTCCTAGACCTCCTGGCAATCAATTTCATGGAGTGACCCCTAGATCTAGTGTTGTGTGAGAGGGAAAAGATTTTCTCTCCCTCCACTTTCTCCACACCATGCATGATTTTATAGACCTCTATCATGTCCCCCCACAGTCGTCTTTTGTCTAAACTAAAAAGCCCCAGGTGTTGTAGTCTTGCCTCATAAGAAAGGTGCTCTAGGCCCCTGATCATCTTGGTTGCCCTCTTCTGTACCTTCTCCAGTTCACCAATGTCCTTTTTAAGATGTGGTGACCAGAATTGTACGCAGTACTCCAAGTGTGGTCGCACCATAGTTTTGTATAAGGGCATTATAATGTTAGCGGTTTTATTTTCAATCCCCTTTCTAATGATCCCTAGCATGAAATTTGCTTTTTTCACAGCTGCCGCACATTGAGTCGACATTTTCAATGAGCTGTCCACCACAACCCCAAGATCCCTTTCCTTGTTTGTCACCGACAGCTCAGATCCCATCAGCATATACTTGAAGTTGGGGTTTTTCGTCCCAATGTGCATCACTTTACACTTGCTAACATTGAACCTCATTTGCCATTTTGTCGCCCACTCCCCCAGTCTGGAGAGAACCTTTTGGAAGTCCTCACAATCCGTTTTGGATTTCACTACCCGGAAGAGTTTGGTATCATCTGCAAATTTGGCCACCTTGTTGCTTACCCCTGCTTCTAGATCATTTATGAATAAATTAAAAAGCACCGGTCCCAGTACAGATCCCTGGGGGACCCCACTTCTTACTTCCCTCCATTGTGAAAACTCTCCATTTGTACCTACCCTCTGTTTCCTGTCTTTCAACCAGTTAACAATCCACACATGTACTTGTCCCTTTATCCCATGACAGCTAAGTTTCCTCAGGAGTCTTTGATGAGGAACTTTGTCAAAAGCTTTTTGGAAGTCCAGGTAGACTATGTCAACTGGATCACCTTGATCCACACACTCGTTGACACTCTCAAAGAACTCCAAAAGGTTGGTGAGGCAAGATTTACCTTTGTGGAAGCCATGCTGGCTCACTCCCAGCAGGGCCTGTTCTTCTGTGTCCTTTACAATTTTATCCTTGAGGATGCTTTCCATCAATTTGCCTGGAACAGACGTTAGGCTAACTGGCCTGTAATTTCCTGGACCGCCCCTGGATCCCTTTTTGAAAATTGGTGTTACATTTGCTACTCTCCAGTCCTCTGGTACAGAGCCCGATTTCAGGGATAAGTTAAATATATTAGCAAGGAGGTTGGCAATTTCACGTTTGAGTTCTTTGAGGACTCTTGGATGGATGCCATCTGGCCCTGGTGATTTGTTAGCTTTCAGTTTTTCCAGACAGTTTAGAACATCATCCCTTGTCACTTCTATCTGACTCACCTCTCTAGCCTCCATCCCTAAAAAGCCTGGTTCAGGAACAGGTATATGCTCAGTGTCCTCTGCCGTGAAGACAGATGCAAATAACTCATTCAGCTTCTCTGCAACCTCCATATCCTCCTTAATGGACCTAATGGTCCAACTGCCTCCCTGGCAGGTTTCCTGCTTCTGATGTACTTAAAGAAGTTTTTGTTATTCCCCTTGATACTTTTGGCTAAATGTTCCTCAAACTCTCTTTTTGCCTCCCTTATTGTCACCTTGCATTTCTTTTGCCAGAGTTTGTGTTCCTTTCTGTTCTCTTCGTTTGGACAAGCCTTGCAATTTCGGAAGGAAGTCTTCTTCCCTTTTATGGCTTCCTTGACTGTACCCGTTAGCCATGCTGGCATTCTCCTGGACTTAGTGGTACCCTTCCCCCTTTTGGGTATACAATCTAACTGGGCTTCTAGTATTGTGGTTTTGAGTGAACTCCATGCGCTCTGGAGCGAAGTAACTCTCCTGATTTCCCCCCTCAGCTTTCTTTTACCATACTCCTCATTTTGGAGAAGTTTCCTCTTCTGAAATTCAAAATGTCTGTGTTAGACATCCTTGGTGATTCTCTCCCCGCATGTATGCTGAATTTGATGGCACTGTGGTTACTGTTCCCTAAAGGGTCGATGACACTGACATCACGCACCAGGTCCTGGGTGTCACTCAGAATTAGATCCAAGGTCGCCTTCTCTCTGGTCGGTTCCATGACCAACTGTTCTAGGGCACAGTCATTTAGCGTATCTAGAAATTTGACTTCTTTGTCCTGAATTGAATGTGAATTTACTCAGTCTATGTGTGGGTAGTTGAAATCACCCATAATTACAGCCCTGCCTCTCCTTGATGCCTCCCTGATTTCCTCCTGCAATTCCCAGTCACTGTCGGCATTTTGATCCGGAGGGCGATAGCATGTCCCCAGTAGCACGTTCCCTTTCCGGCCTTGTGTAGTCACCCACAGGGTTTCTGTGGAGGACTCCAATCCACCTAGGTTTTCTAGCTTGTTAGATTCTATCCCTTCTTTAACATACAGTGCTACCCCTCCTCCAAGGCGCCCCTCCCTGTCCTTTCTATAGAGTTTATACCCAGGGATAACAGTGTCCCACCGGTTCTCACTGTTCCACCATGTTTCTGTTATGCCCACTATATCTATTTCTGCATTAGCAACCAAGCACTCCAGCTCACCCATCTTGGCTCGGAGGCTTCTGGCATTGGCATATAAGCACCTATACACTGAATCTCTCCCCTGATGTATGCTATTCTTTTGACTCTTTGACCTGCTGGCACAGGCTCCCGTCTGCTCTTTATGTGGTTCTGCTCTGTCCCCTTCTGTTTTATCTGAATTCTTTGCAGCCTCACACTTTAAAGGATGGCTTTTGCCAAATGGGATACTGCCCAGCTCCCAACGGCTGTTCCCCAGGTGTCATTTTAAAAGCTGCTCTGCAACCTTTTTGATTTTAAGCGCCAGTAGTCTGGTTCCATCTTGGTTCAAGTGCAGCCCTTCCCTTTTGTACAGGCCTTGCTTGCCTCAAAATATGTTCCAGTGCTTAACAAATCTAAACCCCTCCTCCCGGCACCAATGTCTCATCCACGCATTGAAACCCCTCAGCTCTGCCTGTCTCACTGTACTTGTGCATGGAACAGGTAGCCTTTCTGAGAATGCTACCTTGGGGGTCCTGGCCTTCAAAATGCTACCTATCAGCCTAAATTTGGCTTCCAGGACCTGCCGACTGCATTTCCCCACATCGTTGGTGCCGACGTGCACCACGACAGCTGTCTCCTCCCCAGCACTGCCTAGGAGCCTGTCTAGATGCTGTGTAATGTCAGCAACCTTCACACCAGGCAGGCAAGTCACCGTGCGGTCAACCCGCGGGTCACAAACCCATCTCTCTATCCCTCTAATGATCAAATCACCAACTACAAGGAGGCCCCCACCCCCCAGAGGAGTATCCCCTGTGCGAGAGGATATGGGCTCATCATCCACGGAAGGGGTCCCTTCTAAAGGAGCATTTCCCTCTTCCTCAGACCGATGTCCTCCTTGCCCAAGACCTTTATTCTCCCTGACAGCAGAGGAGCTACCAGCCCTGGAGTGGGATGCCTCTATCACATCCCTGAAGGTCTCATCCACATATCTCTCTGTCTCCCTGAGCTTCTCCAGATCCGCCACCTTGGTCTCAAGGGAATGGATTTGTTCCCTGAGAGCCAGGAGCTCCTTGCACCGAGCACACACCATGACTTCTGCCCATGGGGCATACATGTGGCACTCTGGGCAATACACTGGGAAGTGCCCCTTCCCCTGCTGACCTTCTATCTTCATACTGTTTTAGTTGGCTGTTTACAGTATTTAGGGAGCTTATTGTCCGTTTATTAGATAGGATAGGTCTCAGCTGTAATGGTCAACTATTTAACTGTCCAAACAGTCTTTCCCAAGAATATGAGGGATACAAGGGAAGGATATGTACTTACATGTGCTTACCTTCAATCATCCCATCCCATTCAGTTATGTGCTTACCTTCAGTCATCCTATCCTCTCATGCCAGGTCCTTTGGATGGGGCAGGGAGTGCATCTTATAACCATTAGATCCAATAGAGTGTTTAAAGACAGCATCATTTAGCCTCTAATTGCCTTGAAGACAAAGAGCCTTAACATTCTTGATGAAAGTGACCTGAATGATGAAGTTGCTAAGGAAATGAGATCCAGCCTTAGTAAACAGCCTGCAAATAACCTTGCTGAATCTCAGCTACCTCCACGGTCTAACCCTTTATGGCCCACAGACTGTGATGATCACAGAGCTGTAGGCCTAGAGTTTGCAGATCTGAGAATTTACTTGCAGCTGTTAAAGAATAGCACAGCCACTGACTCTCCTCTAAGAGGCTGAACCTATAGACAGTGATATGGACACCCTCCACCATCAGTCCCCACTGAGGGCCACATTAGTGCATCTACCAGAGCGCTGATAAATCCCTTGGAGCATGACATGATGACCTTCTTTTAGGGCACCACCCCAAGGAAGGCTTCAATCCCTCCCAGACCCTTATGCAGGGCAGGCTGTAAACACAGTAACAAAAAAGAAAAAGTCATGCTTATGATGAAACTCACATGCATGACATCAGGGTCATTTACTCTTTTAAAATGTTTTAAAAAACGGGATGATTGTGTGGAATGGTGGGAGGGGCATCATGGTGACAGGTCCCACCCAAACTTGTTGCATTCATTAGACAGACACACTCTCTCTCTCTCTCTCTCTCTCTCTCTCTCTTCCATAGCCATAGAAATTGCATGTATGCTATCTATATGCAACCAGGAACCTGCAGCTCTCCTGTTGCATATATGTGTCTATGAACATACAATTGGTATGCATGTCAGGCCTGCATACACAGTCAAGTGAGTGCTCTCAGGTCAGGGTGGGGCCTGCCATTGCAATCCTGCTCCTCACCCTAGACACATGCTTCGATGCTTGGGCTTTTTTGTTCAAGAATGAGCAGCCATAGAGAAGACCAAATATGAGGATCATGGTGCTGAAAGATAACTTAAGGAATTGTTGTTACCTAAGACAAAGTGCTACTGATTATAAGTAGTGCAATAAGAAAAAGATAAGGATGCCTTTCCTGAAGCATGACATAGTGGTTGACAGGAACTGTAAATCCATAAAGAAGGCAAGTTACTATATTTCTTACACTACTGCCTAAAAAATCCCAGCCTTGTAGAAGTATGTTATTTATTGTACAATAATTCAGACATCGTTTATGAATTCCCGACAGCTGTGTATTTCACTTTAGAGAACTTGTGTTCTGTATATTTTGTGGGTTATTTCATTTTCATTGCCTTATTACGACATGTAGGTTTGCAGTTTCAGGCTTTATTGTTTCATATTTCATGCTAGTATGCTAGGGCAAAAACATCCAAAATCTGGCAGGTGAATCCCCAGCTATTTGAAGAGAACAGGAAATCTGGTCAGTGCTAAACATTTGTGATTCCATAGATTCTCTAGTGTATGATAATGGTCTGCAATGGTATCTGCTATTATGGTTCAAATGGAGGTGGGGGGAGAGAAGGGATAATGTAGAGACTCGTAAATTGATTGGAAGTTGTGACATAGGATGAATGTAAACACTGTGTTTACAGCAAAGAAAATACATATGGCCAGATTACGGCATTACAGAACTGACAGCATTGTGTGGCACTGCTAGTACAATACTATAATTATGGTGATCATATATTTATCATAAGAGCTTATTCATTAGGACTCTTGCTGGAATAATTTACCTCTCTATAGTGAAAAATTCTTCTGCTCCCTAAGGCAGAATAACTGGGAACATGCAAAAGCAAAACTGTTTGAGCAAGAGCAGTCTCAATATAATATTTCAATAAGAAACATTGTGCAGATGGAAAATAATTGTTATTTTTAGAAATCAACTAATTTTAAAGTAGGAAATGACACCGCCAACCTTGTATATTTTTTTTGATGGAAAATTAATATTATCAACTCCTTTTTTTCAGTGGCTAATTGAATACTACAAGAACTTCTTTTTGGTTTTAGGCTATTTGATCAACTACTAGGTCTGGGGAGTACAGGTGAACCTTGGCATTTGTGGGTCCGACATCCACAGTTTCGCATATCCGTGGCTGGGTAATTGACACCTGACCTTGGCAGGTGTGGGGAAGATATTCACAGAGGGTTAAATGCGCATATCTGCAACTTTGGGGTGGCTAGAAGTGGCCTCTGCAGTCATTCCCAGCCACCATTTTGAGAAGAGGAGCCATTTTGTAGCTCATTTGTTTTTAAAAACAATCTGTTTCCCCCCTCATTTTTTCACAGTAAAATGACATATTTTGCACTTGAGATGGGGGGCATACCTGGACAACTGGAGACCCATGGAGCACAGTAGGGAACTTTATTTTGTACCGCCTTTCCCCCCATTTTGCATACTTTTCTTCAGCCTCCAGGAACCTAATTGCCCCATTTCCATTGCCCCAATGCCCATTATCCATGGTTTGGTGATCCACAGTTATAGCAGAGAATGGAACCCCCCTGGATAATGAGGTTCCCCTGTATTGTCAGATGTGTTGCATGTATAATATCTTTGCCATTTTCTTGTTTACAAAAGCAAGACTGCTTTTAGTTTCAGGAGGCACAAGTTCAGAAATGATGAAAATATATTTGGGTATTCCACCCTGTAAGTGTATTTTTGTTTCATTTACGGCCATATAAATAACTAAAAATGATCTGTCTGGCTTCAGTGGGCACCATATCAATATGCTGATGACACCCATATCTATTTCTCCATGTCAACATTATCAGGAGAAGGCATAACCTCCCTAAATACCTGCCTGGAGGCAGTAATGGGCTGAATGAGGGATAACAAACTGAGGCTGAATCCAGATAAGATGGAGGTACTTGTTGTGTGGGGTCAACAAGTAAAACTCGGGAGACTATTTTGATCTGCCCATTCTGGATGGGGTCAAGCTCCTCCAGAAGGAACAGATACAAGTCAGGGGGTGCTTCTGGATCCGAACCTCTCCTCTCTTTTTATCAGCTTCAGCTGATTCACCGGCTGCATATATTTCTTGAGATGAATGACCACAAAATGGTGGTACATATGCTGATAACCTCTGGGCTGGATTACTGCAATGCGCTCTATGTGGGGCTGCCATTGTATGTAGTCCGGAACTGCAGTCAGTCCAGAATGCGGCAGCCAGGTTGGTCTCTGGGTCATCTAGGAGAGACCATATTACTCTTGTGTTGAAAGAAATACACTGGCTGCTGATTCGTTTCCAGGCAAAATAAGGGGCTGGTTATTACAAGGTGCTTGTAAACTGCCCAGATAATTTGTGTTTAGGGAGGTATACAAATGTGTTAAATAATAAATAAAAAGAATGTTACTTATAAAGCCCTAAACAGCTTAGGCCCTGGGTATTTAAGATAACTCCTTCACCATGATCCCCACCGCCTGTTACGATCATCTGGAGAGGTTCGTCTGCAGTGGCCACCAACTCATTTGCTGGCTACTTGGGAACAGGCCTTCTCCGTTGCTACCCCTGGACTTTGGAATGTGTTCCCTGTTGAAATAAGAGCCTCCCCATCTCTGCCAACTTATAAAAAGGTGCCGAAGACACATTTATTCACCCAGGTTTTTTATTAGATTTATAGTTTTAATATTTTTAATGTTGGTTTTTAAATAATTTTAAGGTTAATGATTTTAATGTATAGATTATTTTAATTGTTTGGTTGATTTAATGTTTGGATGATTTTAATTTTGAACTGCCCAGAGATGCATCTTTTGGGTGGTATAGAAATATGTTAAACAAACAAACAAACAAACAATCTCCCCCCCCCCCCCGATTTTCACCTTCGCATAGATTAGACCAGTACACAGACTACTTGTATACATGGCTGGCTGCTTATTTTTTCCTGGAGGTTGACATTTTTGTTAGTCTATGTTCTGAAGTAGTGGTAGCTACTTGACCTGTATGAAAAAATACTGGCTCCATGCCTCTCTGATCCAAACCAACAGAAAAATTGTAGGAAAAGCCAACACGGATCCCCCAGAATTGTTGGGTTAAAATTGATCCAATATTTTTCTGATGTTATCTATCTATCTGTCTGTCTATCATATTCCTAAACCACCAGATATAGAGATCCCAAGGCTGTGTACAAAGTTAAAATCATAGCAAATGTAAAACCATATAAAAACAGTTAAAATTCACAAAATAAGTAAAAACAATCTCAGAAGATAAAAAAAATTAAATAATTTAAAATTTCATTTAAAAGCCTGGAGAAACAGGTAAGGCTTGAGGGCCTTCCTAAAAATAAACAGAAAATGAGAGATTCTTATTTCAGCAGGGAGCACATTCCCGGGGCAGCGACAGAGAAGGCCCAGTCTGGAGTCGCCACCAAGTGAGTTGGCAGCAACCATAATCAGTCCTCTCCAGATGATCTTAATTGCTGACAAGTTTTATAACCAAGAAGGTGCTGTACCCAAACCATTGCGGGCTTTATAGGTAGTAACCAGGACTTCATATTTCACCCAGAAATATATTGGCAGCAGTGCAATTCTTTCAAAATTGGTGTTATATGGTCCCTTTTGGTTGGCCCAAAGACCAGTCTGGCTGCTGCCTTCTGTACTAGTTGTAGTTTCCAGACTACATACAAAGGCAGCTGCACACAGAGTGCATTACAGATTCATTCTTACTTTACTTTACTTTACTTTACTTTACTTTACTTATCACCCCATCCAATTGCTCTGGGCAGTTTACAAACTAAAACAAAATATAATCATGCAAAAATCAAATGTAAAATGATAAAATCTGGACAATTAAAACAGTTTTAAAACCCTGGAAGGCCAGACCAAACAAATAAGTCTTAAGGGCGCTCTTAAAGACCAATAATATATTTAAATCACAAATTTCTGTGGGGAGTGCATTCCACAACCCAGAAGTGGCTACAGAGAAAGCTCAGTCCCAATCACCACCAGACACACTGGTGGCAGCTGGAAATGGTTCTCTCCAGATGACCCAACATGCAGTGGGGATCATACAAAAAAAAAAAAAGGCATTTTCTAAAGTAACCCAGAACTAAGCCATTCAGGGCTTTACGTTTCTGCCCAGAAACGTATTGGCAGCCAGTGGAGCTGTTTAAGTATAGGCATAATATGGTTTCTCCAGGTTGCCCCAGAGACCAATATGGCTGCTGAATTTTGAACTAACTGAGGTTTCCAAACTACATACAATGACAGCCCTATGTAGAGCGCATTGCAATAGTCAAGCCTGAGATTATCAGCTGGACTGGTAACCCAGTATTAAAAGTGCACCAGTGGACCAGTTACCAGTGTACCACTGTTTTGAGATCATTCTCTTCAGGGAATGGATGCAGTTGTCAAATCAGCTGAAGCTGATAAAAGGAGCTCCTAGCCATAGCCTCCACCTGAGATACTAGGGCGAGGCCTGGGTCTAAAAGCACCCCCAAACTGTGTACCTGTTCCTTCTGGGACAGTGTAACCCCACCCAGAACAGAAAGATCTATCCCATGACGCAAATTCTAGTCCCCCACAATAAGAACCTCCATCTTACTTGGATCCAGCTTCAATTTGTTATCCCCAATCCAGCCCATTACTGCCTGTAGGCAAGCATTTAGGGTATGAGTGCCATTTCCTGATGATGATGATGATAAAGAGAAATAGATTTGAGCATCATCAGCATTCTGATAACACCCAGCTCCAAATCTCTGACCTCAACCAGCGGTTTCATGTAGATATTAAAAAGCTTTGGTGACAGAATGGAGCCCTCAGGGACCATATATAATAGCTCCTGTTTAGAAGAGCAACTGTCACCAAGCATCACCATCTGGAATCTACCTGAAAGATAGGAGTGGCACCACTGCAAAGCAGTGCCTCCTGTCCACAACTCGCCTAGGTGATTCAGAAGGATACCATGGTCAATGGTACTGAAAGCCTCTGAGAGATCCAAAAGCACCAGCAGAGTCACACTCTCTTTGTTGATTCCCCAATAGAGGTCATCCATCAGGCTGACCAAGGCTGTCTCAACCCCATAGCCAGCTCTAAAGCCAGTGTGAAATGAGTCTAGATAATAGAGCTGATTAGCCACCAGTCTCTCAATCACTTGAGAGGCAGTGGTTAAACCACTTTTTAAGATGCCTACCTTGGATCTCTCAGTGATTGATAGCTATAGGCATTAATGATGCATTAATGATGTCAATTAGGACACGTTAATGATGTCAATTAGGATGCATTGATGATGTCAATTAGGACGCCTCTAACAATTTCCCTACAAGATTAAAGCAGCCAAGTTGGGCAAGGATCCAAAGAACAACTGGTAGGCTGCACTGGTCCAAGCAGTAGGCTGCTTGGTAGGACACACTGTTCCACATCCTCAGGAGTCACATATTGAAACTTATCCAATCTAATACTGCGAGTAGGATTGGTAGACACCCCTTTAACACCTGACCCAGAGACCAGTCTTCCCTTCTGCAGAAAGGGATCAGTCTTCCCTTCTAGATGCCACAGAAATAGTGGAGTCCAAGTCAGCCCGGATACAAGAGATTTTATCTGCAAAGAACCCACTAAATGCATTACAGCAGGATATAGTCAAGTCTAGAGGTTTCCAGCATATGCACTGCTGTTTTGAGGTCATTTACCTCCAGAAATGGACGTAGCTGGTGTATCAGCCGAAGCTGATGAAAAGTGCTCCTGGCCACTTCCTCAACCTGAGAAACCAGAGAGAGTTTTAGATCCAGGAGCACTCCCAAGCTACGTACCTGATCTTTCAGGGGAAGTGGGTGCTTTTAATAGACCCCATGCAGCACTAGCTCCCATGTGTTCTCCAAGCGAGGGCAGTGCTTTTTATTTCTCCAATAAAAAATAATTATTACTTAGACAACTGTAAGGCAAACAGTAAACAATGTAGAAACAAAAGCATTAATTTTGAAATAGAAATGAAAATTCAGTGTGAATCTTCAGGGGGATATCTTTTATGTGTAGCTCTTGCAATGCTACACTGTTACACATAAATATTTGACATTTGTGGGTCAACCTCATTTGTACATAAGACCATGCCTATTTATTTATTAATACTGCCTGACATTCTGACTAAATTTACGTGAGGAAGTTCTATTGAAATTAAAAGGACAAGCTGGGCAACATAGGCATTTCAATGGAGCTTCCTCCAGTAAATTTAGTCAGGATGTCAGCCAGAGGACATATTCTTAACCTTGACAGCCTTTGTGAATAGCAATGTTTTGACCAGTTTCCTATTAGGCCAGCACACTTGCAGGCTCCCCCAATGAGGGAATTCCACAATACTGGGTCTAACACAAAGCCCTGCTCTCAAGTCTACTATATAATGTCTACTGCTATGGAGACTATACATTGGGTCAGAGTGGGAGGAGCAGTGATGAAAGTGGGCAGGGGCAGGCAGGGAAGGAACTCTACTAAAACTTTGTGGTATTCCTATTCATCAATGAGTACAAAATTCCTGATTAACACTAGTAAAGCAGATTTGAGAGGTACTTCAGATATCGCATTACAACCTATTTTGCATTATTCACCCACTTCCCTTGAACATGGATGCAGGTTTCAAACCTTTGTTCAAATGTCAAGTAAAGCTTTATGTCATTAACATACATACATATATTTTAGCAATGGTTTTTATTTATGTATATAATGATGATGATGATGATGATGATGATGATGATGATGATGATGATGTATTTATTATTAATTTTTTCGATTTCTATACTGCCCTTCCAAAAATGGCTCAGGGTAGTTTACACCGAGAAATAACAAATAAATAGGCTGGATCTCTGTCCCCAAAGGGCTCACAATCTAAAAAACCAAAAACAAATAAACAAACCCCCCCCCCACATAAGATAGACACCAGCAACAGTCACTGGAGGTACTGTGCTGGGGGTGGATAGGGCCAGTTACTCTCCCCCTGCTAAATAAAGAGAATCACCACGTTAAAAGGTGCCTTTTTGCCTAGTTAGCAGGGGTTATGCCAAGTTAGCGGGGGGCGGGCGGTTGATGGCTGCCTTGGGGATCACTTTGGGACCCAAAGCTGGGAGATATGAGAGTGAGAGCAAGAGCAAGAGAGAATATATATATTATGGCTAATGTGTAACTTTCCATGTGTTGTGCAAGAGTGCTCTTTGGCAAATGCATTAAATTGCACAAACAGAGATGCACATTGGCCAACCTGTCCATCTGGGTATGTTCTAGGCCCCTTAAACGGGGTCTGTTGAAGTGCCTGGGCCAAGCCTGAGAGAATAGGGAGGTGGTTAGCAGCACCCGTGTATTCCTCCTTGGCAGTTTCTAGTCTTGGGGCTGATTCCTCACTGGGAGACTACAGCCTTTTCTCTCCTCTCTGTCCCTAATGTCTAGGCCAATTTAAGACAGATTCACAAGCCAAGCACCCAAGGCCCACCCTTCCTGCTTCCATCTCCATACACTTTATTAGTCACTCTAGTTTGGCCCTCTCCCTTCCATCCCCTTTCTCTTCTTCTCCTGACACCAGCCTTGTCTCTCAAGTGGCCACTGCCTCTGTCATCTGCGTTTCCATGCTGATAACTTCATCAAGCGCTGTTTGGCCCAACAGGCTGTTTACCTGAGTCTGGCCATCTGCACTCGTCTCGCCCAGCCCTGGGCCAATGCTGGCTCTGCCCGGCCTCCCCTCACTCACTCCGTCTCCTCCTCACTTGTGGTAAGCCTGGGGTGTGGGTGGGTTGGCCAGGCACGACCACTGGAAATAATGATGTCCATCATGCTACTGCATTTGTGCAATTTTTGAACAAATTTTGAACAGCGTTCTGTGCAACTTTGTGTACATTTTGTTAAAAACATACACAGAACATTATGTATTTTGTCAGCCACTGTATGTGTTTACATGTGTATACACACACATTCTCATTTGGATACGTCAGTGCTCAAAGGGAGGTATCCTTGAAGAATGGTAGAAACAACTTTATTTATTTATTTATTTATTTATTTATTTATTTAACATATTTTTATAATGCCCAAAACTTACATCTCTGGGCAGTTTCCCACAAAAAATGTCAACAGAAAAGTGAAAACAGTTAAAACAAATAAATGACAACAGAGAAATTAAAACATTGATTAAAATAAATGTATTTTAAATTAAATTGAAATAAATTAAAACATTAAACTAACTAACTAAATAAAAACATTGATAAAAACATAAAAAATAAAAAAAAATATTTTAAAACAATGTTAAAACTATTTTAATTAAATGGCATTTAATTAAAAGCCTGGGTGAACAGATGTGTCTTTAAAGATTTTTTAAAAAATATCAAAGCTGGGGAGGCTCTTATTTCAGCAGGGAGTACATTCCAAAACTTCGGGGCAGCAGTGGAGAAGGCCCTTCCCCGAGTAGCCATCAGACGAGCCAGTGGCAAATGCAGACGGACCTCTCCTGATGATCTCAATGGGCAGTGGGGTTCATGATGAAGAAGACGTTCTCTTAAATACCCATTTAAGGCTTTATGGATTATAACCAGCATCTTGTATTTTGCCTGCAAACTTATCGGCAGCAAGTGTAGCTCTTTCAATACAGGAGTGATATGGTCTCTCTGAGATGACCCACAGACCAACCTGGCTGCTGCATTCTGAACCAGCTGTAGTTTCTGGACTATATACAAAGGAAGCCCCACATAGAGCGCATTGCAGTAATCCAGTCTGGAGGTTACCAGCATATGCACCACTGTTCTTCATGAAATGGACACAGCTGGCATATCAGCCGAAGCTAATAGAAGGCACCTCTGGCCACTGCCTCAACCTCAGACACCAGGGAGAGGCTCGGATCCAGAAGCACCCCCAGACTGTGTACCTGTTCCTTCTGGGGAAGTGTGACCCCATCTAGAACATGCAGATCAAACTTATCTCCTGAGTTTCAACCTTGCACAATGAGTACCTCCATCTTATCTGGATTCAGTATCATTTTTTTTTATCCCTCATCCAGCCCATCACTACCTCCAGGCAGGCATTCAGGGAGGTTATGCCTTCTCCTGATAATGTTGACATGGAGAAATAGATTTGGGTGTCATCAGCATACTGATAGCACCCTGCACCAAATCTTGTGATGATCTCTCCCAGCGGTTTCATGTAGATGTTAAACAACATCGGAGACAATATGGAGCCCTGAGGGACACCATACAAAAGTTCAGATTTTGAAGAACAGCAGTCTCCAAGGGGCACCTGCCCAAGAGCTGCCCGAGATCTAGGAGCAGAACAACTGCAAAGCAGTGCCCCCACTTCCAACCCCCTCAGCTGCTCTAGAAGGATACTATGGTAGGTAGTATCAAAAGTTGCAGTGTTCCTATGTAGAATCTCTGTGCAAGCAACAGTAGATAACCATAAATATGATGCTGGTATGAAAATGCTTCATATAATCAACTTCAATGTCTCAATAAATTATCTTGAAATGTTACAACTTCCACATGGAGCACTATCAGACAGATAGTATAGACATACACAGACACTTTTCAATAAAAAGTTCACAACAGATTAAATAGCAAAAATAATGAGGAGATGGCTCCCTGTCACAATGGCGTTCACAGTCTAAACACATGGGGGGAGGAGAGAGAGAGAGAGAGAGAGAGAGAGAGAGAGAGAGAGAGAGAGACCACCACTGAAAGCTATGATGGATAGAATAGGGACAGTTATCCCTCCTAAATATAAGAGCTACCACTTGTAATAGTACCTTTTGCCCAGATATCAGGGAGTAGGGGTCATAACAAATGAATTATGGCTAACATCAATTCATTTAGCATTTCTACACAACTTCCCTCTCAGTTTACCTTTGTTTTTATTCCCTGAATGTTCTCATATAGAAATGCTTAGGTTCATGAATGCCAAAATGTCAACTTGGCAAGTATAACTAGATTCTTCTCCATCATCATCATCATCATCATCATTATTATTTTATTTTATTTTATTTTATTTGTATACCGCCCTTCCAAAATGGCTCAGGGTGGTTTACAATCCTTCAGCCCAACTAGTCTCCCCACCTGCACTTCATGCGTGTATATATATTTTTTTCTCTCCTGCTGAGCAGTACTTGAAATTCACCTGAATAACAATTCCTACAACATGTCTCCAGGAATTTTGAGAGTAAGAGAAATAAAGGTCTTTGATTCCAGACATAGCAAGCTATTTCCAGAGACCTCTTGAGCAAGAGTTAATCTTGCACAGAAGTCCATAAATGGGAAACAATTTGGTGACACCCTGCTATGCTCTTCCCGTGCTTTTTAGACAAATCTGTGCTAGTTCTTCTGTGCTTGCCAATGCTGTCTATCTTTAAATAATAAAGGTTGTCACTGATGTTTTCCAAACCAATTGCAGGAAAGTCATAAAATAATAAAGGGATAGGATTGATATTGTCTTCTGAGGAACTTATAATAGCCTCGCAGAGTTTGTTGCTGTTTGCTCATTTATTGGAAAAGATTTTACCTCATACAATGTTACCTTGACCTTTCTCAGGATTACTGCTGACATTCTCATCCATAATGTAGACGAGGGAAAACATGATATAGAGGGTTACATGTGTTATTGAGTTTCTTTACTGCAGCATAAAGTATAAGTCAAGGATTGACCCACTCCACTTTCCCACAGAGTACAGGCAAATGCTGTCATGCTACTCTTGCAAAATGGAGGATGATTGATGAAAGAATGTGTGAGATCGTTTAGCCCCTAAATTTCAGGCACTGCAAACCACAGTGGCCTCATTTGCATGTAATGTGAAATCTGAGTTTGCCGAAGCCATGGTTAATTTTTGTAACTGTGAATTGTATCACAGATGTTCGTCCAACCACAGCCCAGCAACTTCCAGTTTCCGGGTAGGGGAGCCAAGGCCAAGGCCTCACCACAGCAAGCTCACCTAGTGTCACTAGACTGTGGGCAAGGTGTCAGCACATCAGGAGGGCAGTCTTCAAGGGGGGCAAGTCGAGCATGATCTTGCCTTTTCAGAATAAATAGACCATCTGTGCTTGGCAGGGAAAGGACATTTAAATCCCTTTAAATAGCATGCAAGCCCTTCTCTGGACAGCAATTGTACTGCCCTGCTGCACCAAAACAATCTTGCACAAGCACAATTGCTAGCAATGGGGGATGCCAAGGGGCACTATTTTTCACTTACTCCAGGAAGGGATTATGCCCACTTCCTAGCAGGGGATATGTATATGAGGGAGGGCAAAGGATCCTGGGGTCTAGTCCACTGTGACCAAGGATGATCTTGCAATGGTTGCCTCTGGCAAAGCAGTCCAGGGACACCAAACCAAACTCTTGCCCCTGTGTTGGCTTGCTGCCTGGGGATTAGCCCGTTCATGAGAGGGCCAGTCCACTGGGGAGGACCTGAGGTTCCAAGACCTTTGGACCTCTGTCAGACTGGGCTCTCATGAGGTAGGCCAGCCAAATAAAGTGGTCCCTGTTTGTGTGGGGCCCCTGTTCTCTCTGGTTAATAATAGAACTGTTACACAGTGATCCCCTCCTCTACAGGCAGCACTTTCATGCACTCAAAGGAGAATTTGCCACTCCATGTGTCTGGCAGATGAGGGAAACACGGGGACTGGAAATAGATCCTCACTCGCTTGAAGATTTCCCAGGTTCTCACCCATGTTGTGGTGTATGCAGATCAGCTGCCACGGGGCATCTTGGGAGATGGGAGCCCCCATTATCAGTGACCCCCAGGAGAGTGTGGTTGCTGTTCCAGGCAAAAATAGAGATGGATATGTTCCAATGGGCAGCTGGACTGGCTGAGGTCCTGCTTCAACTGCTTCTTCGTAGCAGTTGCCAAGACAGGGAGAGGTGTTGCTGGGGTACCGGTTACTGCAGCTTGCTTGTGCTGAGCAACCAGACTGAGCGGCATCTGCCATCTGGCCTACATGTGTGTCTCCATGGCCTATCACTCTCGTGAGAGAGCAATCCACGAGAGAAGGGCTGTCATCACACTTTCTTAGTGATTCTATGTGATACCCCTCTCCGCCCGGATGGTGCTTCTTATGAGTTGTGAATAGGTATCCCCATGGCCTTCCGCTTTCATGAGAGAATGGTCTGTTTGGGAGCAGCATCCATTGTCCTCACAGATCTGTCATCACTTGAGGTGATGCTGCTCCTCCTGGATGGTTCTTCTCATGAGTAAGCCTAGGGATCACACATATTAACCCAAGGGGATGGGTCTGGGGCCCCCTTCCCCAACTTTATTATAGAAAAAATGGAGCTGAGACATTCAAGAACTCCTGGTTGGGGAATCCTGACTCCAGGTATTGCTGCTTTTAATCCTGACTCCAGGTATTGCTGTTCTGCCAGATATTATCTTCTCTGTGATATAATCGGGTTGCCCAGTTAATGGTGCTACTGCGACAGCATGTGCTTGTGAACATACTTCCTTATCAATTCATTTTCAGAAAGCAAAGCACATAGTGCCTGTTTTGCCATTCCATCCTCTTTCTCCCCTGATTGCTAGTAGGGGGGTTTCAAGGGACGCAGTGGGGAAGTGGGCACCCCCCCCATGTGACTTTCCTGTTTGACAGGCTTAGAAGCTTGGGATGGGACATGGCAGCGTCTTTGTTGCCATGCAATGGCTTGTGTAGCTTGGAGACAGGGGGCAAGGCAAATGCTCGGAGAGGCAGCCATTGAGAAACGCAGCAGGCATGGAGTGGGCCACCCTCTCTTTGATTTCAGTTCCAGAAACAGCACAAAATGGTGGTGTCTGCATTCGGATGTAACGCTGCTACCCCCAAACCTCAGATTGGAGCGGCAAAACCTACTACAAACCAAAGGTTCAAATCAAACGGAAGGCTTGGCGAGTGAAACCCCAGGTCGCCGTTGCCACAAAACTGCAGTTTCACGCATTAGCACATACAGGAATCCCAACATCTGCCCCATTTAATTGCGGTTCTGTATTACATGTGAATGGGGCCAATGGAATATTTCTATTCCCCTGTACACCTCATAATTTGTTATAATCATTTTGGGCAACTGTGACTGAACCTTTTTGCCTGTTAGATATATACCTGTAATATTTCAGGCTATGGAGAAACAGAGCAGTGGTTCCCAAGGGCTGTGTCGGGGCAACCACTGAATAATCTGGAACAGAGGCTGGATGCAGCCCATAGGGCTCTACTTCAAAGTATTAAAGACAGCAGCAAATTTTAGCAGTCCATACAAATTGGCATCTGAGTATTTTCAGTCCTTGAAGTGTTAGTGTGCTTGTTCTTAAAGTGTCAGAAGACACTGAGGCTATGCACACAAGCAGTCCTACCCAGGTTAGAGTTACCCAGTGCGACCTTGCCTGGTAGCCCAAATTTTTAACCTGGGCTTTTACCTGTGTCAAAGGGCGTGAGTGCATACTTCACCCAGGTCTGGGGTCGTGTGTATGCTTGGGCTGCATGTAGCCCAAACATACACAGAGTCGGGCAGCTAGAGTGCCTGACTCCCAGGGGAATCCCCAATGTGCATGATGGCATGTTGAAGAGAACATTGGAAGACATCGCCAATCATCTAGGGGGGAGGTAGATCCATCCCTGCCTTCCCCACTGCCTGCCCTCCTCACCCCTATTTTGGTCGTGAGAATGACCTTACTTTTGTTTTTACAGAGAAGTACCAAATTCTAGATCCTGGAAAGGCCTTTGTCTTGCATAGATGAAATAATTATATCAAATGCAGATTTCTTCATCAAATTGCTGCAGAATTAATGGCAAACCTGGTGGTATGTTCTATGCAACAAATAAAGTCACAATCTATTGGTGATGGGCATAGGCAGTTGAACATTTCTACTCAAATGAAGCCTTCTACTCTGGACTGTGTTTGGTGTTGAATGGAGTACAGGAACTAGTATACAAGATAGGCAATCCAGACACAGAGCCAATTGCAGGCCAAGTATGGAGCCAAGAAGTCCATTCAGAGAGAGGCTGGAATGAGGATTCAGACAGAAGACAGATGCCTGACTAAGATGATCTTAGCTAACTGACTGAGATGGGGGAAATAGATGACCACATTTGGAAGTGTGGCCATGCAAGCAAGACCAGATTCTGGTTCTTAGCCAGGCATAGATCTATTTATTTTTATTTATTTATTTGATTTCTATACCACTCTTCAAAAAATGGCTCAGAGCGGTTTACACAGAGAAATAATGAATAAATAAGATGGATCCCTGTCCCCAAAGGGCTCACAATCTAAAAAGAAACATGAGAAAGACACCGGCAAAAGTCACTGGAGATACTGTGCTGGGGGTGGATACGGCCAGTTACTCTCTCCCTCCTAAGTAAAAAGAATCACTATGTTAAAAGGTGCCTCTTTGCCAAGTTAGCAGGGGTTAGAATTAGGGGTGACTTTGAAGCATTTATAGCTATGATATATTGATGGATGGATGGATGGATGGATGGATTATTTAAGTGCTGTCAAGTCAGTGCTTAGCTACCACATAGACAGATTCTCTCCAGGATGATCTGTCTTCAATTTGGCCTTTAAGGTCTCTCAGGGGTGCATTCATTGTTGTCGTAATCTAGTCCATCCACCTTGCTGCTGGGTGTCCACTTCTCTGTCCTTCAACTTTTCTCACCATTATGGGATACAATAGGAGGAGCCAATGGGCTGCTCAAAAGAGTAAAGCCATCCTAAGAAAACAGTAATGTCCCTTTTTTCTCCATTCGTTAGTTTATGGAGCATTATAAGGGGTACCAGAATGCTAATCAGGATGACCCCAATCTGAGTCATTTTGCTGATCCTGATACATAAGTCCTCTGGCATCCCAAACTGCTGGTCCCACATCTTCTTGGTCCCACAAAAGGGGGAATCCCTCAACACAGCAAAGTTTCCTCCCATTTCTTAGAGTATTAACATTCCACGAGCCCTTTCTTATGATTAGTGAGAAAGGGGTCTGATCTTCCAGGTAGGAAGCCTCGAAATGCTTACCTCCCCCACATATGATCCTCTCTCCTTTGCTGGATTGCTCGTCCAGATGATTGCCAGCTCCTGCCAGCAGCAGGGAGTTTCTGAGGCTGGGAGCCCCCCGGGACTTCCATAATGCACTGTGTGAATGTGCAATGCGTTATGGGGAGCCTCCTGACACCGGTGGTTCACACACACTGACAAAACTTGGCTGGTCTCCCCCCCCCGCCCCTGTGCACCCCTTTACATGGTGCTGGCAAGGAGGACCTCTATTTTTAAGTCCAGAAAAAGATGTGTGTATACGTTGGCAAACAAGAGGTCAAAAAAAGTCTTGTATTTTTGCATAGTCATGCATAGTCCCGAGACTGACTTTCTGTACCAAAAATCTCCTTAGCTTTTCTGAGACTGATCCCCATAGATTGTCTCTGTTTGCTAAAATAATATGCTTGATTGCATTCCTTCCTGCATTCCTTCCTGCATTCCTCAGGATCAACTATTCTGATCTCTCAGGATTGCTCAGTCCCTGGGGGGAAAAAAAGGACCATCTCCCTAACCATCTAGGTGATTGTTCCAGCAGGAAAAGCCCATCACCTGACTGGCACCACGGTTGGCAGGTTAAAATATTCTGTACCCAACTTCATATTCCTTTGTTCTGGTCCCCCAGAGGGCAGGAATTCTCTGGAATTTTCCAGAAATATGGCTTTTGCCTTATTTAAGGAAGCTTGTCCCTTGCTCTCTTGCTTTCTGGAAGTGCTTTTGGCCTTGTGATTCCATGCCATTTTGTTCTTCCAACAAGTATGCATTGCCCTTTCTTCCCCTGTCTCCAGGAGTTTTCTATTTTTCTTTCGCGCGAGAGAGTAAGTTTTAAGGTACAATTACCTGGGTTATGATCTGAAATTTCCGCAAGTAAGCAAATCCCTGCCAGCAGCTTCTAAGCAATACACCTTTAAATCTCAGTGGACCCCAGCTTCCCCCCAGTGACTTCCCCGAATGTTCAGCTCCCTTTAAACTGAACATGGTTCTCCCTTCGACTCCTTGTGCTCACCTGGCAAGCTGGGGAAATCCTCTTTCTGGTCCCTCAACCCATAAGCCAAAGCTTCCACTCCGCTTACAAGCCCCAATAGTCAAACCATGGCCAGAAAGTCAAACTACAGCCTAACCACAGGAGTTAGGAGTTTCTCCCAAGTCCGTTTGGGCTTCTCTCCCAAAGCGGCCCTGCTCCTTTGCCTAGAGGTCCAGAGGGACTATTCTGGATTTTGTGCCTGAGTCCTTTCGTGTGTCTTAACG
The DNA here is from genome assembly GCF_027244095.1 of Hemicordylus capensis. Taxonomy (NCBI): domain Eukaryota; kingdom Metazoa; phylum Chordata; class Lepidosauria; order Squamata; family Cordylidae; genus Hemicordylus; species Hemicordylus capensis. Next base: position 384,232,604 of record NC_069657.1, on the reverse strand, counting down.
TCTGACTCGCTGCTTCTTTCTCTTCTACCCAACTTCCCCCAATGTGTTGGGCTGCTATGTCTTCCCAATGTTTGTTAGTCTGCTCTGTCTATATCTTTCACTGTTTCCCCTGACCCTCTGTTGTTTGTGATCTGTTCCTGTCAGTCCCTCACCCCCTTTTTCCTCTCCAACCTTGCTCCACTGCTCCTCTGGAAATCCAGATGGGCTCAGCCTATCCTGGCTCCCTGGCTGTGTTCAGGGTAGCTCTGTCTACTGTTCTACTTCCCCATGTGTCCCTTAGTCTGACCCATGCTGCCTTTCTCAACAATGTTGTCTCCATGTTTATCCTACTCACTCACATGTATCACATTATCACATGTATCCACTCAGTCACATGTGTGCATGTATCCCTGGACTGGCCCCAACTCCCTCTCTATACCTGAAATTGTTCGGGTTCAAAGTATGCCACTCTCTGCTTCCCTTATGTTGTTTTCCCTGTCTTTCCCTTTTGTCTCCTTCCCCTCTCCCCATCTCCGGATCTTCTGGGACCTGAGGCTAGTTGGGTCTCCTCCTTAAGTACACTCTGCTGGCCCCCTGGAAGTCCAAATTGGCTCAGCTTGCTCTCGCTCTCTGGACATGTTTGGGAATGCATTGTCAGTTGGTTCAGTCCCTCAGTGGTAATCTAGTCTGACCCTGACCCTCATCTCCCTCTAGTCTGACCCCTTCCCCCATCATCTCCCTCTACTGGTGTCACTCTGCACAAGTCAGTTCTCCTCTCCGGTCCTCTGACCAGCCCCAATCCTCTCTGGGCTCTTTAATTGTTCCATGTTCCATGTTTTTCTGAGATTGCTCACCATATCTTCTCATTGCTACAATCCCGCCCTCATTCCTCCTCCTATAGAGTATACATAGTATAAGCCCATGTAGCCAGTATATAGATTCAACCATATGTCAATTTGATTAGCCAGGTAATTAAAAGTGAATGTTAACCAATAGCACCCAGACATGTATTTCATCTTAACTGTTCTCTGTCACATGAGAATACCCCACTCACCATGTGTTTTGCATCTCCCTTAATAAAAATTTCATTATTGGACTCCTGCTGTGTCTTTCATTATTTCAAACAAATCTACCTGCCCCTTTCGATCTCAGAGGGGAGGAGAACGTACACCCCACAAAAGGAAACCCCTCGTGACACACTCAGGCACTGCTTTGTAGAGTCACTGTTTCTCTTTTTAAAAATTTCTTTTTCTTTTTTCATATTTCACTAGGGTGGGAAAATCTTCAGGATTATTCTATTGAGCTTCCCAGCTGTGAAGGAGCTTTGAAGACTTTTTAGCTCTTTTTGCATAACTATCCCTCTCCTGTATTGCTTAAGAATATGCCAGCTCCCTCTGTGTGATTTAAATGTGCTGTTGCCTCAAGAGCAGAATGATATCTTCTCATTTTCTAGAAAATTAATCCTCACTGCATGTATGATTCAGAAAATAGGTGTCCAAATTGCCAGCAGACTGTATAACATTAGAGACTATGCTTGATTAGAGATGAGCAAAAGCCCTTGGAAGGATTCCAGGGGCATACCAATGTGCCCAGGAGTGGCACAATACCCCGGCATTTCTGAGGTGGTGTAGTAGACTGCCATGCTCCACCCCAACCACTGCAGCACACCATACACCTTTCTCTCCCCACTGATTCTACCTACTCCTGATTCCCTTTGAATTCCTGTGCTACACTGATTCCTCCCACACCCAATTGTCTGCAGGCCACACTGCTTCCCTGCCCTGTGTTTCCTTCCCCGCAACCCCAGTGGTCTTTCCCTCTAAGCCCCAGTGATTCTGTCTCTGCCAGTTCCCACCCGCAAGCTCTGCTGATTCATTCTTCATTGGTTCCTTCCATCCAAGGCATGGTGTTTCATTCCCCATCCATCCAAGCCCTTTTTGCCTTTTCAAAAGGCAGAAGGCAGCATGGAGCAGCAGGAGCGATATAAAGAGACTTCCTTCTCCTCTTTCCCCCTCACCCTTGTCTTTGAAAAGACAAGGTCAGGGAAGTATGACTGAGTGGGCGGGGGGCAGGGGGAGTAGTGGGGGCGGCGGCAGCAGCTAGCACACAATCCTGCCAGGTGAGGTTGAGGGTCAGTTGCCAGACTCTGGAAGTCCTACTCTGAAAGAATCCCTTGCAACACTGGAATCAGGGAGCAGTTCCAGCACACTGCCCACAGCCCACAGATAGGCTTTGTCTCAATCGTCTGACTCAGAGGACCCAACAGGTGAAGAAGAGGCCCTCAGCACCAGTAGAGTCAGCACCTGTAAAATTGGGCAGAGCCCCTATAAGCCATATATAGGGGCCCCCTATATAGCCATATATAAGTCAAAATAGGGTAGGGCCTCTATAAGCCCTGTAAGCCATAGGTTCTACAGACAGAGTGTGGGGGTCAGACACCCTAAGTAATCAGCAACCTACATAAGCCAGCTGTAGATTCTAGAGGAGGCCTGCTCAATTTAGGGCCCTCCAGCTGTTTCTAGACTACAATTACCATAATCCCCAGCACAGTGGCCAACATCTGCAGGAGGCCCAAAGTTGAGCACCTCTGTTCTAGACCATTGTTAGAACATCTTACCTGCTCTGACGTTACATGCCAGCTTAACCTTCCTGCTTGAAGCTGTCCAAGGTTCTGCCCCCTCTGCCTGACTCTTGCTCTTCCTCAGTGTTGTTTGAGGTCTGAATTCTGCCTGAGACTCTTGCCTCCACCTACTGTAGGCCTAAGCTAAAATCCCAGCTCAGCCAACAAATCGACCAGGAACAGGGTAATATTCTGAAATCCTGCCCTTATCTTAAGAGGGTGAATTCTACACATCCAGTGGAATGAAAAGCATGCATAATACTAGTACAAACCTCAAATGTCCTTGCACACACATGATTCTCTCACATGCACACCATATTAATGAATATTATAGTCATATAGCAGATAACATATTGCATGGGTTCTCTCTGTGTTGTATTTGGGTAGTGCTATGATTCCTTAAAAGGCTGGGCTTGACGTTTACAACTATAATAGCCAGTTTTATATTCAGGTATGTTAGTAAAGATAAAAGTTGTGCCGTTGAGTCAGTGTTGACTCCCGGTGACCACAGAGCCATGTGGTTTTCTTTGGTAGAATACAGGAGGGGGTTACTATTGCCATCTCCCACGCAGTATGAGATGATGCCCGATATACTGCAGGTGTTCCCCATAGTCTGGGATTAGAACCAGCAACCTCTTGCTTCCTAGGCTTTGCTTGCTTGCTTCCTAGACTTCCCCGCTGTGCCATTAAGTGGCTTTATAGTTAGTTTTATATTCAGGTATGTTAGTACTTGAATGTATAGCATGGTGGTGTGTGTGAGGGGAAGCATTTGCTCTTTTTGAAACGGAGGCTTTAGGGGTCAAACCAGATGTGACAGGGGAGGAAATATTGGTTTCACATGTCTTCCTAACGCATATACAAAATGGTAAGGGGCAGGTAAAAGGTATGATTTTTAGCATCCAAGGGTTACACAGTGAGGATATTTTTACACTTTGAGCCTCGGTACAAGTGGTGTTATAGAAATTTCAATAACAAACAAACAAATAAATAAGAAGCCCTCCTCCTGTTCCGCCTGAAACTCTCTTTAACTGACTGGATTTCTCAGTTAGCCATGTTTTCACTAAGTTGTGTTGTCTCTAGAATAAAGGTTGCTCTTCTGGTAAGACCTGGCCGATTCCTGACTCTGGGCTGATTTAGACGATACTCTACCTGCCCACACAATTAGGAAGGGGATCTGCCAAGCAGGGGTGGCTTAAGGCATTCTGCTGGCTGAGGCAAAGGGCAATATGAAACAGAGTCTAAGGCTGTATGAAGCAAGGTCTGAGGCTCAGTATTCTCAGGCCATGCTGTCAAGGCAGCACTCAAACAGCCTCAGACTATGCTGCCCAGTCAGGCAAAGGTGACTGGGGCATTCTGGTGTGCACCAGCAGGGTGAGGAGGGGAAAATGGACAGCAAGCCCCAATGGGTTGAGGAAGGACTCTGGCAGCAGGTGGAAGGGAGGTCCATGGTGTGGCACCCATGGTGGTGGGAGGCCACTGCTTGCTGCCCCCTCTTTGCAACTGAGGTGACCGCCTCACCCTGCCTCATGGAAAGACCGTATCTGGTGCTGAGAACATGACCATCTGGATGGCTTCTGCAGATATCCCAATGCATTTCAAGGTTGACTCAGCCTTCCATCCTTCCGAGGTCGGTAAAATGAGTACCCAGAATGTTGGGGGCAATATGCTAAATCATTGTAAACCGCTTAGAGAGCTCCGGCTATAGAGCGGTATATAAATGTAAGTGCTATTGCTATTGCTATTTCCAGCAGGTCCCTTTATCCCATTGGGGTGCTGCTCATCTGAATGACTCCTTTACATGTGCTCCAAGTATTGTTTAAGCAATTATCTGGAGTGTGTGTAGAGGGGCCATTCAGATGAACAGTCCCTCTACATGAGAAAGGGGCACACTGTTATGATATCTTCCATGGATGTCTCAGTGGGCATGCCCTTCCTTCCTAAACATGCAAGCAGGGATGGTGTTGTTCATACCGGTCCTCTGATGACACACATTCTGTGAGCTGAACCACATGTCCACATGTGCCCTGAACGTACATGTAAATAATAACATAACAGGTGATGGGAGCTAAACTCTCCCCCTCACCTCTTTGTGGTCCATTGCCCCAGGCACTTTTATCTTAGCCTGGCTCATTTGCAATCTCAAAGCAGGGCTCGGAACTGATTCAAGGCGATGGATAATAGAGAAGCAAGGCAAGGGAGGATTCGGTTCTCCCCATCTGCATGCCCTCTTTGATGTTAAAATTAGATCATCACTCTGCTTTATGTGTGAATGGAACAGAAACGTGAGTGGTGACAGCGGGTGCTCCCATTTGACCCTAAATCTGATCCTGTATTGAAAACAGAAGGAAGATTCATCACAGGTTTGGGGTGGGATGTTTATTCAAGTCCTATGCATTTCCATACAAAGCTAACCAGAGGGAAAGATTTGCACATCTTGAACTGAAAAATCACAGAGACACAGCTATTCTGCAATGTGTGTGCAGGAAAAGGTTTAATCTCTCCAGATGAATAAGCAAAGCTCTTTTTCTCCCAGAGTCCCATGTTTCAATATCATTAATGCACCATGAAGCCTTCTGGAAATGTTCAGATGGGACAGATATTTTTACTAAAGATAAAATCCCTATATGCTACAGCTGTGCAATTGCCAAAAACCACAGTGTGTGAAAGCGTGCCAGCTATTTTCAGAAACATAGCAGTGAAGCAAGGGAGTGGGGTGGTGGTGGCGCAGGGGGGGGACACCTAGGTTCATATTGGGGTTGCCTTGAAGTACATTAATAAAATCTGTAAGACATTTAAATGGCTAGTCAAAAACACTGAGAGTGACTATGAAAAAGACTGACACTTTCTATTTTCGGTGTGTTTAGAAACACACTGAATTTGAACATAAAATGATTGCAATCAAATTGGTAAATAAGGTACTACTATTTAATTCAAAGCATATAATGCCATACCACAGCCTTGATATCTTGCAACACATTTAATTCTGGAAGTTGTGTCAAAAATTATGTAATGCAAATTAAGCCTATTTTAGTAAAATAAATTTGAAATTTATTTATTTGTAAAAATATTTCTGTCCCACTTTTGCATGCAAATTGGACTCAGTGACTTACCACAAATGTCATAACTAGGAACAAAATACAAAATGATTTTTTTTAATGTCTGACATGATGCACAGTTTAAAGGGGCTGTGAGCCAGAGCTACAGTGGAACCGGAAGGCAGCGCCATTTTAAAAACTGGCAGCTGAGCAATCAGAAATACTGTATTTATGAATATTCTTAGATTCATATTTTATTCCAATGATATTCTGCCTACCAGATCTCATGAATCCACCTACATGCTGTTAAAACAAACAAACACAAACAAACAAAAACCCAGGCATCTTTCTTTCTCCAGGAATCCAAAACTTAAAAAATAAATAAAACCAATCTCTGAAAGATGTCTTTAAAATGAAGTAATTAAAACTCTATTTTAAATCTCCCATTTAAGAGCATCTCCCCTGCAAAAAAAAAAAAAAAGTGTGTGGGAGTGTGGTGGGGGGAAGGAAACTGTCTGTCTAAAACATACGCTTCTAAGTACTTTATTTCTAGGATTCACCTCTTGTGGTTTTGTTGCTCCCTGGAGTGGTCCTTTAAAGTGATGAATACAAATTCTCTACAGTACAGTTGTTCTAACTCTCCATTATATTTAATGGAGAGTTTGCTTGTACATTTGGAAGTGAACATACACTCAAGGATCAACTAGGGACTTTTTAATGGTGAGGTTATAGCCCTCTGAAAATAAAAATAAGAGACTGTAAATTCTGTGGACTCTCAAATGTAACACTAGAAGTGAAGGCCAGCTTTATAGTGGAACTACTGAAACTACAAGAAAAAAAACACTGGAAGATTGTAAGCTAGCATTCGTCTTGGTGACACATATGTATGGTAAACTCCTAATCAAGTACCTTGACCTCTACATGTAGCAAAATATGAATGTGGGCTTTTATTGCCTTTTTAATACCTAGCAGAAAAGAAATAACAATGCTGAAATAGGTAAGAGTACTAGATCAGGCCAAGACCAGTCTACACTACCATCTTGTTTCCCACACTGACCAACCAGTTGCCTCTGGGACATTTACAAGCAGGAGATGATGATGATGATTGATGATGATGATGATTACATTTATATCCTGCTCTTCCTCCAAGGAGCCCAGAGCGGTGTACTACATACTTGAGTTTATCTTTCACAACAACCCTGTGAAGTAGGTTAGGCTGAGAGAGAAGTGACTGGCCCAGAGTCACCCAGCTAGTTTCATGGCTGAATGGGGATTTGAACTCGGGTCTCCCCGGTCCTAGCCCAGAACTCTAACCACTACACCATGCTGGCTCTTTAAAATTAAAAGATTAAAGATCTTAAGATTTAAGTTTTAAGATTTAAGTTGCTCCCCTGCAACTGCTATTCATATACTGCCTCTGGACCTGGAAGTGGCCATCAAGGCTGGCAGACATTGATAAACTTGTCTTCCATGAACTTGTCAAATAATCCTCCTTTAAAGCATCTAAGCTAGTAGCCATCATTGCATCTTGTGTGGCTACAAATACTATAGATGAATTATGCATTGTTTGAAGAAGTATTTATTTTTGCCTGTCTTAAATTCCCTACTAATCAGTTTCATTGGATGACCCCCAATTCTATAGTTGTGGGAGTGGGAGAAAAACTTCTCTTTATCCATCCTCTCCATACCATGTATAATTTTATAAGCCTAAATCATGTTCCCCCTTTGTTGCCTCTATTCGAAACTAAAGCCCAATATATCATAACCTCTTCTTGTCAGGAAGGTTCAATAGCCTCCCCAGATAATTTGGTTGCCCCTTTCTGGAACTTTTTCAGCTCTATAATATGCTTTTGGATATGCGGCAACTAGAACTGCACACGGTATTCCAGTGTGGCCACACCATAAATTTGTATCAGGGCATTAAAATGTTAGCAGCTTTATTTTCAATCTCTTTCCTAATGATCCATAGCACAGATTTTTCCTCTTTCATTACTGCCACACACTGGTCAATGTTTTCACTCAGCTATCTACCGTGACTCCAAAATCTCTTTCCTAGTAGGTCAGTAACAGCTTAGACCGAATAATTGCATATGGAAAACTGGGATTTTTAAACTCCAAAAATGTGCATCTGTTTACAATGAACCAATAAACCAACTCCAGATCATTTATAAGCAAACTAATCCATGTGGGCCCCCACTTCTTACTCACCTCCACTGTGAGACTCTATCCTTCGTGTTCTTTAACCCGCCACTAGTCCATAAAAGGATCTCTCCTCTTATCCCATGACTGTTATATTTATTCAAGAGCTTTTGATAAAGGATTTAGTCTTTCAAAATGCTTTTGACAGAAAGCATTTACACCAGTTCTTCCTCAGAGTAGCAGTACAACTTTGCTCACTGGTGTTTAAAAAAAATAAATAAATCCAACCACATACCTGAATCCTAATGTAACTGCTAATCTTACTCCATGGATGTCTATAACCTTTTACACATCTACACATTTGTTCCATGTCTGAAGTGTTTAGATTCTTTGGTGTCTTCATTACACACCTTCATTTCTTCTGTTCATTTTGACCCCACTGCTTTGCAGGTGGGGGTGGGGAATTAGTGGCATCCCGTGTTCCAACTACCCCCAACCCATAAGCCACTGGGTACTCAGTTTATATTTTAGGAATTTTTGACGTGTTTAGACTCTTTGGTAATGAATCCTCATAGGGATTCATTATGAGGAAAGGTTATTAGACACCAAAGAGCCTAAACACGAAAAAAGTCCTAGAACATAAACAGAGTAGTACCCCACTGCCTTGAGGGTGGGAGTGGGGTGTAGTTGGCACATGGCAGTTGACAGTTGGCACTGTCAAAAAGACAATCAAAATGAATAGAAGAAATGAAGGTGTGTAATGAATCCTCATAGGGATTCATTGAGGGAAAGTTATTATACACCAAAGAATCCAAATACTTTAAAAATAGTGATCACACATTTTGCTCCATAACCCCACTTCTACAAGGGCTAGAGCTGAGCTTTTTAAAAAAAATGAAAGCTGGGAATCTGGGGGAATTAATAGGAGGGATACGAATCTTGAATCGATTCAAATTGAATCAGGTACAATTCAATTTGGACCCGAATCTAGCCAATGGACCACAGGGGTGATTTGTTTTGTCTTCAAATCATCTGAATCAGCTAGATTCGGGTACAAATCAATTTGTACATGAATCAATTTGCACATCCCTATCGGGAACATCCCTTTCTCACTTTATAAGGCAGTTGTACTCAAACAAAGTCCCCCTCCTGAAATGTTCGCAGTTTTGCAGCCCGTTTTTTATCCATGTACTATTTGTTTTTTGTTTTTGTTTTTTGCTTCTCCCTTATCCAATCATGAATCTCTGCATCCTCACAGTGACATGGCATGGAAAGCCCTATCAGTTGCTGACATTGAATAAGTTTGGTGGTAACTTTGCATCCTCTCAGTAGTTCAAAATGTGATTTTCCTGTAGTGGAATGAGGAGGAGTTCAATAAGCAAATAGAGTTTCACGCACTGCCTCTTTCCAGGCTTGCTGTTGTAGCCAGTTGTAAACTTGATTTCATTAATCTATTCATTCTTTCCACTAAGCCATTCCCTCAAGGATGCTACAAGGAAATAGTCTTGTGTCTTATCCCATTGTTATGCAAATAAGCTGTGTCCCATTTTCAGTCTCCGGTTCTTTAGGAAGACTTTCTCTTGCAAAAACTGCATCCATGAATTGGATCACGTTGTTTGTAATAATGTTGTTAGCAAATGAAACTTCTTCCCACCTGGAATAGTAATCCACTGTCACTATAACAAGTCTTTTTTTCCTAAGGCGGTGTGTGTGTGTGTGTGCGCGCGTGGTGGTGGGGGGTTGATTAGCAAAATACCCCATTACATCCAGAACAAGTTTTTCTCAGATACCATTGAGATATTCTGCTGGAGTCAAGGGGGTGGTAAATGGATTCTGCAACTTGTCAGATACAGCACAATCCATACAGTTCCTGATCACAATCCAATGTGTTTGTCCATCCCTGGCCACCAAAAACTTTCTCTACTTGCCTTTTACTCAAGCTCAGACCCAGGTGACCTTCATGGACAATTTTGATCACTTTTGCTTGTAAGGAAGTTGGCACCACTAAACAATCAGTCCTCAGCACCAGCTCATTGAGAAGAGACAGCTCACTCGCTATTTGCATGTATGGTTGAAGATGTTCAGGTACCTTGTTTTTGCATGCCCATCCCTTATTTATGTGAGGTTTAAGTTCAGTAAGCACTTGCTGGTACTGAGGACTGCTTTTTATTCAGAAGGCCTGATCACCCCATTAGTGGATGAAGCTATTTGAGCAATGACTCCTTCATCCTCATCTTTTGGGATCTCCTCTTGGCCTGGAAGCAAAGGTGCTCTTCCCCCTGGGCCAAAGTCCAGGGCCTCCAAACCCCCTGCCCCCCTCAATCCTCTTGAGTCTGTCCCAAGTGGTGTGATCACCGTGCTGCACCATGCCACACTGCCAGTCCGCACTGTGCCAGGCGGCAGAGTGTGACTGTGACCTAGGCTGAGTAGCTGAGTGTGACCTCTGCTTTAGAGACAGAGGAGGGAATGGAAAAGAAATATGTGGGATGTGAATATGTTAAGCTGTGTGTTTACGCTAATGCATATTTGCATTAGCAAATATAAAGCATAATGTTTACGCTAATGCATATTTGCATAAATATACCTGGTTTATAGTCTTACATTCTTGTGAGTTCAGTTGCTGTTTGTACCCTCAAGAACCCACATGTTAAAAATACTGTGTGTGTCACCATGTATGTATATGGGGGGGATATTTAACTTGCAGTGGGGCAGGGTGCACCTCCAAAGGCTTTTAGGTCTAGTTTCCAAAATTACCTAGGTGCACCTCTGCCTGGAAGTTGAGATAAACAATCTGCTGTTGTATTCCCAAGACATGGAAGGTATTCCACCTAGAAATCAAAATCACTAAGTTTGGTGATCCATTTGGCTATTGTCCCCAGACCCCAGCCCAAGAAGACACGTAGACTTAATATGGGTGAAAGGGCCACAACTTTATTAAATGAATCAACAAGACATGGCGGACTGGAACACCAGGTGATTAATCACCCTTCGAGAACAGTGCGGGCCTACTAGGACCGGGTTAGGACTCTGAGGTCCTACCCAGCGCCCTACTGGGTGACACACCCTGGCTCGGGAAACTGGCAGGTATACCTGGCCCAATTCCTTCAAAACCAACCCCCCCTTTCGTAAGAGGGGATCTGGACACTTCAAGGTCTTCACACACACCCTGGACCGCTCAGCCCAAAGGTTGGTGAAGTCCTGAAGTCGGTTTCATGGCAATCGGTTCTCCCCGTGCTGCACAAACCACAAAGCAGCGATTGACCAATCCACCTCTTAAATATCCAAGGGTGCTCACCGATGTTTTATCCCTCAAATTAACACCCCGCCCACACTGTTACTGCCATTGTGGCCATCCTAAACCTATCTACACACCCAAGATACAGAATGGAGTAGGCGAAAAAACCCCCAATAATGGCTAATGTGTTAGGAGCAAAAAATTCCTACTCAGCCCCCAAGGGCGACCATTCACTAGACCTGCTCTGCACCAGGGAAGGGAGGGAGGGGATCACTTGGCCCGGACTGAGGAGGCTGGGGCGGGGATCAGCCAACCACGGCCGAAACCCCCCTGAACACGGAGAGCCAATAGGCTCACTTCTTGGGCCTCGTGCAGAGCAAGGCTGGGACAAACTCCCTCCCCTCTGCATGAGGCAAAGGGGAGGGGGATTGTCCCCAGACCCCAGCCCAAGAAGACACGTAGACTTAATATGGGTAAAAGGGCCACAACTTTATTAAATAAATCAACAAGACATGGCGGACTGGAAAACCAGGCAATTAATCACCCTTCGAGAACAGTGCGGGCCTACTAGGACCGGGTTAGGACTCTGAGGTCCTACCCAGCGACCTACTGGGCGACACACCCTGGCTCGGGAAACTGGCAGGTATACCCGGCCCGATTCCTTCAAAGCCAACCCCCCCTTTCGTACGAGGGGATCTGGACACTTCAAGGTCTTCACCCACCCATCCCAGACCGCTCAGCCCAAAGGTTGGTGAAGTCCTGAAGTCGGTTTCATGGCAATCGGTTCTCCCCGTGCTGCACAAACCACAAAGGAGCGATTGACCAATCCACCTCTTAAATATCCAAGGGTGCTCACTGATGTTTTATCCCTCAAATTAACACCCCGCCTGCACTGTTACTGCCACCCAGGGAGGTTAGCCTAGCTTGACCTCCCTGCCCCACACCTCTCCACAAATTCAGCAAGCCCCTTCCGAATGTTGCCCAGGTACAGATCACATCCCACCTCGGAAAGGTGAACTCCATCAGGGCGAAACAATTCAGGAGAACGGGCGGACAGACCGGGCTGTAGCAGAACCTTGCCCCCAGCTGCCCTCACCAGTTTCCCTATGGCAGCGGAAGCTTTACGCCGAGCTTTCTCGATGCCCAGCACGTTCTGAACCCCCCGCCATACCCTGCGTTGCAGCCAATTAACCCACAGTATGCAAACCCCAGGTATCCAACCCTGCAAGATCTCTAGATCGGAAGAGGCTTGCTGAACAATAGAGAGGTCAGTCCGCCTGCCTAGATTATTTTCACCCAAATGAAGAACAATAATATCAGGCTCGGGAAACCTAGCTAAATGGTCTTGGATAGCAGGGAGCAACTGGCTCCACAGCATACCCCGCATGCCCAACCAGTAAACCGAGGCCCTCCTTCCAAATCCCAGCTGGGTACCTCAGTGGGAGGTGCTGGTCAGCTTGAAGGCCCAAAAGACCAATGAATGGCCACACACCAGGACCCGAACGGGAGCCGCTACTCCCCCAGCACCTGCCAAGAAAAACAGTGTATCAGTACCAATACACACCCCCATTCAGCACATGTAGTGCCTGACTACTGTGGATTTCCATCACCCTATCCTCTGGACAACATCCTCCTGCAATCCCATGCGAGTAGCAGTGGTGGCAGCCCTGATCCGAAATGAATGCAAGGTAAGTCCCTCCACCGGGACCCTGGCTGCAATCAAGGCCTTCTGAATAATGGCCAGAAATTGATATTGGGTAAGGGGGCCCCGATCCTCATGCACAAACAAACAGCCCCCAGGGAAGGGTCATAAATCCAGGTACTGCCGTAAGGCAGTCACCGGACAAAGTGAAGAATTGCTGGCAGCTGCCAGGCAGATGACCTGCCCCTTACCCTTTTGGTCAGTTTTAGAATGGCGTAGAAGCAAACGTGACTCTCCGTCCAAAAAGGACAGGTCTGAAAACTGCAGGCAACTGTCTCTGGGGGAACCCTTGGTTTTTGGCAATAACTCACCGGGCCGGAAGGTGCCAAAAAAGGCAACCAGTACTGCTGCCCGAAAAAGCGGTACTTCCCAGGGGGCCCTGCAACAGCCTGGCAACTGCCCAAGCAGGACAGCTATCAAATCCAAGGTCAATGGGCGTCTAGTGTCAAAACCAGCCGGACTCTCTCTAGACCAACCCTCCAACATACGTCTAACCTGGGGGTCACCAGAGTAACCTTCGGCCCCCCTAGCTTGGGCCTCAAATGCCAAAGCGGACAAATAACTACCTAAGGTAGATGCAGCACGCCCCGCCCTATGGAGGAGCACCAGGAACTGCTGCAAGTGACTAACCGGTACCGGCCAAACCTCCGCCAGGCCTTCCACCCTCCAAAAAAGGGAAAAAGCCTCAATCTTGGACGTATAACTCGCCCTGGTGCTGGGCGCCAGTGAAGCCGCTATGGCAAGCTGGGCTTCTACCTGCCAAGATGCCACAGAAAGGCAGGCATAGGCTCCGGGTGCAGTGCTGATTCAGGTGCTAACTCCCTGAACCTGTTCAACTGAAAACGAGACAGGGTGTCAGCAATATCGTTCCGAATCCCCGGCACGTGGCGAGACTGAAACAAAATATTGGCCCGCAGGCACTGCAGCACGAAGACCCTAATGAGCCCCATAACCCTCCGGGAGTGGGAAGTCTGGGTATTAATGACTTGAACCACAGCCTGGTTATCGCACCAAAACCGGACTGATGAGTTAGAAAACTCATCAGCCCAGAGATGCACTGCTACTACTATAGGGAACAATTCCAGGAATGTCAAGTCCCTGGTCACCCCCCGCTGTGCCCATTCTACTGGCCAACGGGCAGCGCACCAGCGGCCCCTAAAATAGACCCCGAAGCCTATCCCCCCAGCAGCATCTGAGTGGACCTGCAAGTCAGCCTCGAGGAGCTGCTCGCTCCTCCAAAAAGAAACCCCATTGGTCCAACAAAAAGGACTCCCATACCTCCATATCGGCCCTAACTCCCTCTGTAATCCTAACCCTGTGATGAGGGGCCCATAGCCTGGCCATCAGATTGCAGAGACACCGCAAAAAGGCCCGCCCCGGGGCCACCACACTGCATGCGAAGTTAAGGTGCCCTGCTACTACCTGAAGCTCCCTCAATGTAGCCTTACAGGCATGCCCCAAAGCCCTAACGAGGTCCAAGAGGACCCCCAGCTTCGCTTGTGGCAGCCTTGAGCAACCCGCCACCGTGTCCAACTCAATCCCTAAGAAGGAAAGACGAGAGCTTCAAAAGCTGCACAGGAGATGGAACAGCCCATTGGCAGGGCTCGATCAAAGTAGAATTTTCCTGCAAAGGCAAAACCCAGGAGTCCTCAGGGTGTATGGGCAGCAAGCTGAAGGCTGACTCGATATCACACTTGGCCAATAGTGCACTTAGTCCCCGGCCCCTCACAATCTGAACTGCATCATCAAAGGACATATAACGCACAGAACAAAGAACTTCTGGAATTCCGTCATTGACAGATGACCCTCTAGGGTGTGAAAGATGGTGAATCAATCGAAATTCACCTGGGGATTTCTTGGGAACCACCCCTAAAGGAGATACCCGTAGACAGCGAAAGGAGGGGGGGCTGTCAAAGGGACCCAAGACCCTACCGGCCAATACCTCCTTATTAGTTTTCTTCAACACCACCGCCTCTTTACCCACTACGGACTTAAGATTACGGGACATCCATGGCTCCCTACGTGATAGAGAGGGAATCCTAAACCCCTCTTGAAAACCAGAAAACAAATAGGCGGCAGCAGACCTATTGGGGTAGGTCCTCAGCAGGTGCCCAAGCACATCAAGCCTGATGGGGCTGGGACCCTTTACCTGCAGGGGGCGGAGGGGGGCCTCCTTTCTTGTTGCTACCAGGCCTAAACTTGGAGCCGGGACTCCCGACCCTGGCTCTGGGGCATGTGCAGCTTGGGTGCTTGGCACCGCAAAGCCCGCATGCGTGCTTGAATCGGCATGATGCCCTCGAACACCGACCACCGTTGTTATATTCCCAGCAGACCATGTGGGGTTGAACCCACTGCTGGCTGCCGCTGAGACTGGTGAGGTCCCATGCGGCCTGGAGAGCAAATGCCCACTATCTGACCGAACCCCTTCCACGGGGCGAGCCGGAGACATAATCACCAGCCAAAGTTTCTGCAGGGGAATATCCCACGGTAAGGTGGGATCCAAGGAAGCCCGCATGTGGAAACTTTTGTCGTAGTGGATCCAGGAGGAGCCCGCAAAGTCAGAAACCGCCCTGTGAATGATGTCCATATACTTTAAGAGCACTGGACCCCTAGCCAGCTGCGCCTGCACTATTACTCCCATGTAAATAGTGAAGCCTGACAACCAATTATTCCATGTCTTCTCAACTGGTTTGCGCTTAGTTGCCTTGTGTTCCTTACATGATTCGCCCTCCTTATGCTTGACTTCTGGCTCCCGAAATAGGAGACCGAATATGTCAACATATTCGCCTTTTAAAATCTTTTCCCAGGTAGCCGGGAGTAAAAGGTCGCCGAAAGGCAGCCCCATGCCACCATATGGAGCATGTTGTAGAGAGGGTAAGATTCCCATAGGGTAAAAGCCTGCCTGACCCCCCAAATTAGTGGGTGCCGGTGGCATCGCACCCGCTGGCCCCGCTAAGGGACCAGGAGCAGGCCTATTGCCCAGCCAGACCTGCTCAGCTGCTCCTTGAAGACCTGCTGTGACCCCTGGAAAGACCATTGGAAGACCCAACCCCCATGGTTGTGTGTAAGGGGATCAAAACGGGGCAGGTCCCCAGCCGCCCGTGGCAGGCATCGGCCAGGGAACGGAAGGCCACTGGCTGGTGCCGCCGGGAGGTGTTGGTGCTGCAGGCTCACCCGGCGCCATCAGAGCGGTTGGGCCCAAAGGAGGCTGATCTACTGGCAATGTAGGCAGAGGAGCCGCAGGCGAAGGTAGCACTGGAACCGAATCAACTGGCACTGGAGGCATTCCTGGATCCAAAGGCTCTGTGGGAGAACTGGGACGGCAGGGCACCCACTCTTTTCAAGCACTTCTAGCCTGTTGGAAAGAGACTTTAGTAACTGGGTCCTGGCGGTACCGGGCGTACGACGAGGAACCTTGGTGGGCACAACCACCCCAGAAGGGCCAGCACCCTTGTCAGAAGGGACAGCCTTAGCTTTCTCGAGAGCTTCCATCCTATTAATCAGGCCTCTGATGAGAACCATCTCTTCATCATCTTCCTCAGAATAAGAAGGCGGGGGTGCAGGCTGATTGGGCTGTCTAATCGGTTGCCCCCCTTTCCTTTCTTTTGCCTTTCTGGGCATTGTAAACCACTCCTGCCCTTAATGATAAGGTTAAACAATAAAAGGCTATGGAACCTGGAATAATTCCTCCTCCCACCCCCGTGAGATGTGGAAACCCTCGGGGGCCTTAACTAACAACAGAGAGCCCTGCTGGCCAGCAAATGGGAACCCAAAAAGACCAGCAACCAGAGTAATGACTTCTATCTCTCTTAGAAAGCCAAACCAAATGGGAACCCAAAAAGACCAGCAACCAGAGTAATGACTTCTATCTCTCTTAGAAAGCCAAACCACCCAGCTATGGCCAACACCCTGACAGGCAGCTCCCAACCCCCAGTGGAAACAACCACCCAGCTGTAGCACCACCCGAATGGGGCACCCGCTTCAGCAGAGGACGCTTATCCTGCCCAGCTACGGCCACCGCCACCCAGGCCCCCATCCACAGGGAGAAGGGCCCAAACAAACCAGAGGGCTAAAGCCCTCATGAAGGCCAAGCGCGCCTGCCACACGGCCCGCCGGCCAGACGCCAAAGTCCTCATGCCCTGAGGCAGTCACCAGCGCTCCCTCCGCCACTCGCCACAAAGCTCCTGATGATACCCACGATGGGCCGAAAGGCCCCGCCGAATAAGCAGCTCGCCTGCTGTCGGGCATCCCCGCCCAACAACCGAAGTCCGGTCTCGGAAGGAGCTTGTGTATGAGCTCTTTCCTCAGCAAACGCTTGGCCCGGACTGAGGAGGCTGGGGCAGGGATTGGCCGACCATGGCCGAAACCCTGCCCCCGAACACGGAAAGCCAATAGGCTCACTTCTTGGGCCTCGTGCAGAGCAGGGCTGGGACAAACTCCCTCCCCTCTGCATGAGGCCAAGGGGAGGGGGATTCTTGGGGCTGCTTGACTTGATCCCTGAGTAGTAAATAAAGCAGATAAGGGTTTAGGGTCTGACCATAAAGTAAATTTTCTGCCCCAGAAGTAAGTCCTAAACTGCCTAGCACCCAGAAACATGCTTGAGCTTCTTTTACAATGACAGAATACATTTTCCCTTATGCAGTAAGCACTCTGGAAACAAAAGTAAATGTAACTTCCATGGCCCCTATTTGCTGTGCCAAGACAGCACCAAAACCATATTCAGAAGCATCAGCAGTTACAAGAGTGTGCCTGTTGGTGTCATAAGAAATGAAAGAAGGGCTTTCAGCAATGGCCCATTTGATAATCTGCAAACCAGCCTTGCAGGATACATCCCAGTTAAATCCTGTATTCTTTTAAAAAGGAGGACACAATTGAGCAACTTTTGAGGCAAATTATCTAATAAATTTAGAGTAATAAAGAGTCCTAAAAAGGAGTGAAGTGCATCCTTGTTTTGAGACTCTGCTGCTTCCTGAATAGCTTTTACCAAGTCTGTTTTGGGATGTATGCCATTCTGAGATATTGTGTGTCCCAAGTACGTCACTGAGTGTGTGCAAAACTGAATTTTCTTAAGACTTCTCTCAGTTTAGCATCAACGGTTTTGCCATATACTAAAATGTCATCTGGAAAGTAAGTGATGCCATCTGTAGCCCACAAAATTTCACGAATCATACTTTGAAATCCGAAGCTGCAGAGGCTAATCAAAAGAGCAGTCATTTGTATTGAAAAAGGCCCTCTGGGGTAAGGAGGGCTGTATATTTGCAAGAACTTCTGAGCAGAGGAATTTGATGATAGGCCAAAGATAAGTCCAGAGTTGAGAACACAGAGAAAGCAGCAATTCATTGATATTGGGTAGTGGATGACCATGTTGGAGTTCATATCTCTTAAATCTACGCACATTCGAAGTGTACCATTTGATTTTCTAAAAACAATGGGAGAGACCCATTCTGATGAATCAGCATGCTCTATGATGTCAGTATGCTGTAGGCTTAAGAGCTTCTCTTTAACTGGTTTCCTCACTCTCTGTTGTACAGGTAATGTATTTGCCTTCATCTGAATGTTATGTTTGAAATGTATGGAGGTGCCAGGAGTATCAGCAAAAAACATCCACAAAATTGTCAGTTGTATCAGCATATGGATGCTCTATCATCTGTAATACAGGTTCCATGCTTAAGGGGAGAGAGCTGGTCTTGTGGTAGCAAGCATGACTTGTCCCCTTAAGCTAAGCAGGGTCTGCCCTGGTTGCATATGACAGGGAGACTAGAAGTGTGAGCACTGTAAGATATTCCCCTTAGGGGATGGAGCCGCTCTGGGAAGAGTGTCTAGGCTCCAAGTTTCTTCCCTGGCACCTCCAAGACAGGGTTGAGAGAGATCCCTGCCTGCAACTCTGGAGAAGCCGCTGCCACTCTGTGAAGACAATACTGAGCGAGATGGACCTATGGTCTGACTCAATATGTGGCAGCTTCCTATGTTGCTATTTAGGTCTATCACAATCCACAGATATTTATGATTTCCTGCCCAATATCGAGACTCCTTTTTGTGACACATACACTTTCCCTTTGGAAATAGATCCTTTATATTAGGGACATGCAAAACAACTAGAGAGGGAGGCGAAAAGACAGTTTGAGGAATATTTAGCTAAAAGTATCAAGCGGAATAACAATAAATTCTTTAAATACATCAGAAGCGGGAAACCTGCCAGGGATGCAGTTGGACCATTAGACAGTGAGGGAGTGAAAGGGATTATTAAGGAGGATATGGAGGTTGCAGAGAAGCTAAATGAGTTCCTTGCGTCCATCTTCACGGCAGAGGATACTGAGCATGAGTCCTGTTCCTGAACCAGGCTTTTCGGGGATGGTGGCTAAAGAACTGAATCAGATAGCAGTGACAAGAGATGATGTTCTAAACTATCTGGAAAAACTGAAAACTAACAAATTGCCAGGGCTGGGTGGCATCCATCCGAGAGTCCTCAAATAACTCAAATGTGAAATTGCTGACCTCCTTGCTAAAATATATAACTTATCCCTGCAATCAGGTTCTGTACTGGAGGACTGGAAAGTAGCAAATGTAACACCGATTTTCAAAAAGCGATCCAAGGGCGATCCGGGAAATTACAGGCTGGTTAGCTTAATGTCCATTCCAGGCAAATTGATGGAAAGCATCCTCAAGGATAAAATTGTAAAGCACATAGAAGAATAGGCCCTGCTGGGAGTGAGCCAGCATGGCTTCTGCAAAGGTAAATCTTGCCTCACAAACCTTTGGGAGTTCTTTGAGAGTGTCAACAAGTGTGTGGATCAAGGTGATCCAGTTGACATAGTATACCTGGACTTCCAAAAAGCTTTCAACAAAGTTCCTCATCAAAAACTCCTGAGGAAACTTAGCAGTCATGGGATAAGGGGATAAGTACATGTGTGGATTGCTAACTGGTTGAAAGACAGGAAACAGAGGGTAGGTATAAATGGAGAGTTTTTGCAATGGAAGTAAGTAAGAAGTGGGGTCCCCCAGGGATCTGTACTGGTACCAGTGCTTTTTAATGTATTCATAAATGATCTAGAAGCAGTGGTAATTAGTGAGGTGGCTAAATTTGCAGATGATACCACACTCTTCTGGGTAGTGAAATCCAAAACAGATTCTGAGGAGTTCCAAAAGGATCTCTCCAAACTGGGTGAGGGGCGACAAAGTGGCAAATGCGGTTCAGTGTTGGCAAGTGTAAAGTGATGCAAATTGGGATGAAAACCCCCAACTTCCAGTATACGCAGATGGGATCTGAGTTGCCAGTTACTGACCAGGAGAGGGACCTTGGGGTCATGGTGGACAGCTCGTTGAAAGTGTCGACTCAATGTGCGGCAGCTGTAGAAAAAGGCCAATTCCATGGAAGGGATTATTAGGAAGGGAACTGAAAATAAAACGGCTAATATTATAATGTGAGGCCACACCTGGAGTACTGTGTACAATTCTTGTTAACACATCTAAAAAGGACATTGTGGAACTGGAAAAGGTGCAGAAGAGGGCAACCAAGATGATCAGGGGCCTAGAGCACCTTTCTTATGAGGCAAGGCTACAACACCTGGGGCTATTTGGTTTAGAAAAAAGACGACTGCGGGGAGACATGATAGAGGTCTATAAAATCATGCATGGTGTGGAGAAAGTGGAGAGAGAGAAATTCTTTTCCCTCTCACACAACACTAGAACCAGGGATCATCCCATGAAATTGATTGCCGGGAAATCTAGGACCAACAAACGGAAGCACTTTTTCACACAACGTATAACCCACTTGTGGAATTTTCTGCCAAGAGATGTGGTGACAGCCAACAACCTGGATGGCTTTAAGAGGGGTTTGGATAACTTCATGGGAGAGAGGTCTATCAATGGCTACTAGACGGAGGGCTGTGGGCCACCTCTAGCCTCAAAGGCAGGATGCCTCTGCATACCAGTTGCAGGGGAGCAACAGCAGGAGAGAGGGCATGCCCTCTACTTTTGGCTGTGGCTTCCAGTGGCATCTGGTGGCCCACTGTGTGAAACAGCATGCTGGACTAGATGGGCCTTGGGCCTGATCCAGCAGGGCTGTTCTTATGTTCTTATGATGTGAGCCAGTTCACCATCGAACCAGTTCAGCTCAAGGGTTTACCTTTGAGCTGGACTGTCCAGGGTTCAAAATAATTTTTAAAATAAAAATAAAAAATAACTCACCACTAGGCCCAGATCAACTTTGCTGCCTCCGGAACACACAAATAGCTTATACACATCATGACGACCTTCAAAATGGCTACCAGGAGAGGGCTGGAAAGACCCCCAAATAGGCTGAACTGGCCCCATAAAGACTGGTGGGAGGCCGGTGGGGTGAGGAGAAAGATATAGAGAGTTCTACGCTGCTGCGGCAGCACCCCGCCGAGGCAGCAAAGTTGACCCAGGCCCAGCGGTGAGTTATAATTTTTTAATTTTTTAAAAAAAATTAGAACCCTGGACCAGCTTGATCTCAAGCCAAACCGGGGGTGTGTGTGTGCTGTTTGGGGATGCACGAAACTGAACATGCCCAGTCCAGCAAGTCCGGTTTGGACTCGAAACAAACCAGGCTAACCAGTTTTGTGCACACCCCTACTTTATATTCCAGGACAGCAGTGAAATATCCATTTATGGCAATAGGAGGACCTCCATATACCCATGGGTGAATGTCTGAAGGCTGCAGGTGCAGATCTGATGTATAAGGAGATGGGAAATTATAGTGTACCGAGAAATAGAAACAGCCAGCATACACACTTCATTGCATGAATATAACTTGACAATGTGGAGAAATGGCCTTTGATCTCACTTAAAACACTGTCAGGAAGCGGTTGATCTTCCTCCTCCTTCTCATATAGTGAATCAGTAATGAGTGGACAGTAGATTTGCAAAGTGTGCCGCTTTTTTGCACCTGTTGCAAGTGACTTTCTGTGCAGGACACTGAGCAAAATTGCCTTTGTGGGAGTCTCCACATTGGTAGCAGTGATGGCTCCTCCTTTCTTGTACTGCCATTTTCTGGGGCAGTACCATATGAGAAGGTTGGGTTTGGAACAGTAGCAGCTGTATGGGCACCGCTGGGGGTGGTGGTGAGAGGTATGTTTAAGAGTAAATTAATCAGTGCTTACATCTGCTCTCGCCATACCTGAATGCTGCTTGGAGCAGCAGCGCACCACCTAGTACCCCCTGCAGCGGTGGATCACCTCCGCCATTCATATGTCCACCGCAGAGCCGATCCACCGCTGGCAGCCAGGTGAGTGGCAGAGGTGATCTGCCACCACAGGGAGTTCTGGGTGGCATGCTGCTGCTCTGAGCACCATTCAGGTGCAGCAAGAGCGGAGGTAAGCACCTATTAATTTACCCTTAAATGTGCCTCGCACCAGCACCCCCAGCAGTATTCCCTCTATTAGAGATTCCCAGATATTGTTGACTACAACTCCCATAATCCCAAATTCTGGGAGTTGTAGTCAGCAACATCTGAGATCTCTCCAAACTGGGTGAATGGGTAACAAAATGGCAAATGCAGTTAAATGCAATCAAGTGTAAATTGATGCATATTGGGGCAAAAAACCCCAACTTCACATATACGCTGATGAGAGCTGAGCCGTTGGTGACTGACCAGGAAAGAGATCTTGGGATCGTGGTGGAAAATGTGTTGAAAGTGTCGACTCAATGCACGGCAGAGGTGAGAAAGGCAAATTCCATGCTAGGGATCATTAGGAAGGGCAGAAGTGCACCTAGGTAATTTTGGATTCTGGACCTAAAGGCCTTTGGAGGTTCCCCTCCCCTTCAAATTAAACATTATCATGCTCTGCTGGGCAACCTAAAGGCCTTTGGAGGTTCCCCTCCCCTGCAAATTAAACATTATCATGCTCTGCTGGGCAACCACACCACCCAGGACAGACTAAAGAGGATTTGGGGCAGGGGGCAGGTAGGGATGTGCATGAACGGGTTTGTGCACGTATGGGAGATGGGGGGGTTACCTTTAAAAAGCAGGAAGGGTGCCTGTCCCCCCCACCCCACTGCTCCCCCCCCACCGGTGCTGTCTGTAAAAACGATGTCACAGGGCTTCTGTGTACCTCCTTGCAGCCCCGGTCAGCATCATACCAGAAGTGGCCGGTGTGCATGCATGATGTGCGCATGTGCACAGGCCACTTCTGGTACGATGCTGACCGGGGCTGCATGGAGGTACTCAACAGCCCTGCGACAGTGGACCTTTGAACCAGTTTGGCAGTCCTTAAAAGGACCGCCAAACCGGTTCATGCACATCCCTACCCTCAGGGGCTTTGGAGGCCCTGGAATTCGGCCCCGAAGTCCAGGGGTAAGAGTGCCTCTGAGGAAGGGGATTGAAAATAAGAATGCTTGTATTATAATGCCCTTATACAAATTTATGGTGTGGCCACATTTGGAGTATTGCGTAGAGTTCTTGTCACTGTATCTTAAGAAGGACATTATAGAACTCTGAAAGGTGCAGAAGAGGGGCACCAAGATGATCAGGGGCCTGGAACACCTTCCTTGTGAAGCAAGGCTACAGATCCTACAGTCTCTATCTGGGGCTCTTTATTCTGGAAAAGGGGCCTCTATAAGGAGACATGATAGAGGTATATAAAATTATGCATGGATTAGAAAGAGTGGACAGAGAGAAATTTTTCTACCTTCCTCACAACACTTGAATCAGGGGCCATCCTATGAAACTGAATGTCAGGAAATTTAGGACTGGCAAAAGGAAGTCCTTTTTCACACAGCACATAATTAATCTGTGGAATTCTCTGGCATGAGATGTGGTGATGGCCACTAGCTTGGATGACTTTAAAAGGGGCTTAGACAAGTTCATGTAGGATAGGTCTATCAATGGCTACTAGTCTGGTGGCTATAGGCCACCTCCAGCCTCAGAGGCATGATGCCTCTAAATACCAGTTGCAGGGGAGCAATATCAGGAGAGAGGGCATGTTCTCACCTCCTGCTTGTGTGCTCCCCAGAGACATCTGGTGGGCCACTGTGTGAAACAGGATGCTGGACTAGATAGGCCTTGGGCCTGGGAATCCATGTTAGAGGGAACATGGCCCCCCACTGGTGCCTGCACCAGCCACTACTGGTTTGGAAGGGTTTAGACTGAACAGCCTGGATTTCAGGAGGTTGTGTTTAGGGTGCCAAAGAGAGTGAAGAACATTTTCCACCCTCTTTAGGGTGCCAAAGAGAGTGAAGCACAGTGAAGAACATTTTCCACCCTCCTAGCAATCTGTATAACATTATCCAAGATAGGTTTCCACTCCCAGCTGCAGTTTTTCAAGCAGTTTGGAGCGGTTTGTTTTCATAACAGTCTGACCCCTGATGATCATTTCATCAGCAAAGTTGGCAAACATACATATTACAGTTAAAGCACACAATGCTGTGACATACTGATTAATAGATTCACCAGGCAGTTGGAATTGAGAATAGAACTTGTAATATTCAGCAATTACATTCAAAGTAGGACTGAAATGATCATCTAAGACTTGAAGAGCAGCTTCATAAGAACTGAGATCCCCTTCCAAGTTGGCAGGAAAGGGGAAATGATTATATATTCTTTGGCCTCCAGGACCCAGGCAGTGAAGCAATATAGCCTTCTGCTTTGCTGGAGTAAACTCAGGGGTCTGTATAGTGAGGAGGTAATTGCAGAACTTCCATTGTTTCCAGGGAAGAGCAGGTTCTCCTGGGGTGGACAAGAAAAAAGGTGGCGGTGGGATCTGAGCCATGCTGCAGTGGGCATCCAGTGAACAACAGACAGAGGCACTCTTCCCCCTGGATTTTCCCCTGGACACTCCCTGCCCCCCCCCCAAATCCCAGGGGGATTTTAGTCTGCCTCTCCTCTCCTCTCCTAGTTCTCTTCCGCCTCCCTTTGATTTTACCCCTTCCTTCTCCTGTGCTGCATATTCTGGTGTAAAATGAAGTGCATTTAGTTAATCTAAGTGGCAGGATTATCAATGCAC
This sequence comes from Hemicordylus capensis, assembly GCF_027244095.1. Classification (NCBI taxonomy): domain Eukaryota; kingdom Metazoa; phylum Chordata; class Lepidosauria; order Squamata; family Cordylidae; genus Hemicordylus; species Hemicordylus capensis. The sequence continues at coordinate 384,207,931 of NC_069657.1, read as the reverse complement.
AATGTGGTATCTGCAGGTCAGTGGGTTGAGCATATTCCTTTCCTTGATATTATGGTGTGAAAATACTACATACAGGGATGATGTTTATCTTGCGGCAGCAGCACGCCGTACCCCCCTCAGAGGCCTTTGTTCCAGTCTCCCAAATTATCTAGGTGCACCTCTGACAACAGAGCTCAGAAATGATAAGGAAAAAGTATCTTTGGGTTGTCAGGAAGATGGAGAAACAATCAGCAGCAGCAATCGTAGAAAGCAGTTCAGAAATGTAGGCCCATAATACAATGAAATGAGGTTGCAGAAACATTCACAAGCTTACATGCTTAGCTGGTTCAAAATCTCACCACCAAATATTTTATAGCTGCTTCCCTCACAAAGACAAAGTGATCTTATATAGATGTGCTGTCTCAACAGCACCATGAGTTTGGTATGCATGCAAGTAGCAATCCAGGTTAAGATTGTTAGACTTTATGTTGGGGCATGTAACTCTAGAAGAATAACTTAGTCTGTGTTGTAAGATAAACCAGAATCATGCTGATCGCGTACACAGAGAACAGCTGTTTAGCAAAGCAGTCTATTTAGAAGCAATGTATTGGGAATAGCTTAGTAGGGCTGTCTCAGTCTGAGAGCCAATAAAGCACTGGCTCCTCCTTTGCTTGGCTCTTTTGCTTTTTCCTTGCCAGTCCTCATCGTAGCAGAAAAGGGTCCTCTCTGGGAAGGAGGGAAAGAGGCCTTCAGTTCTCAGTTGAACCCGGCTGAAGACCATGGTATTTTAATCGAATGGGTTTAATGTCCAAGCATCATCAATCTGAATGAGCTCACCATCAAACTCTGAGGAAACAGCAAGGCTCTCCACATGAGCAGTGTGGAGAGCCTGTAGGGTTTGTGCAGGGAGAGAGGGCTTAGCTCACTCTCCCCTGCACACAATCAAACACCCAGCCCTGGGCGGCTGGATTGGTTGCCCAGACGACTAACACCTCTGTCATCATGGAGACAGCAGAGGCTGTGGGAATTGGGGGACACCTGGCCCCCGGAAGTCCCAGGATGCCCTGTGTGAGTGCATAGGGCATCCTGGGGAGACCCCCGAGACTGGGAGGCTTGTTTTAGGCTCCCGGCAGGGGTCTCCAGCATGTACAATTCTGTATGCATGTACTGTTATTCATGTTATGTTCAATGCATGCACAATCTGCATGCATTGAACATAATGTGAATAACTGTAAATGCATACAGAATCTATATACATTTACAGTTTTTCACATCTGGTTCACATCTGGTTTCACATCAGGTTTGGATATGAACCTGTTCACACATCCCTAGTTGTTGGACTACAAATTTCATCATAACTAGCAACAATGACTGAAGGGGATCCATCTGGGTACCCAAGCTTGGGAAACTCTGAGCTAGTGTATCCATGGATATTATTATTATTATTATTTTTACATTTATATCCCACTCTTCCTCCAAGGAGCCCAGAGCGGTGTACTACATACTTGAGTTTCTCTTTCACAACAACCCTGTGAAGTAGGTTAGGCTGAGAGAGAAGTGACTGGCCCAGAGTCACCCAGCTAGTTTCATGGCTGAATGGGGATTTGAACTCGGGTCTCCCCGGTCCTAGTCCAGCACTCTAACCACTACACCATGCATGGCCACAGTTGTCCAGATATGATTTCTATGGTTCCATTGGCTGGAAAATATGAAGCTGCTTTATACCGAGTCCCATGATTGATTCCATCTATGTCAGTATTATATTCACATTTCTTTCCTTTACAGCTTTTTCTTAAACCCCAATGCGGACTGTGAGTATGAGAGGAGGAAAGGCAGAAGAGGCTGCTTAATCCTTTCTCCTCCATTCCCTTTTCAACTTAAAATCACCCTACCCCAACTGCTTTTTCACTCTGGGAGAAAAGATATGGCATCTCTTCTCTGTAGCTTCTCCACACCTTTTTCTTCTCCCAGGAAGACAGCATCCCAGTTCAGCAATTTTGAGCTGGAGAACTAGAAGAGAGGAAAATGTTATGCAGTTTTCCCATCTGCCCTCCTCCTCAGATTCAGCAGAAGAAAGAATAGCAGACATTCTCATGATGTGTTCTTTGAGCCTCTGTTTCCATAGTATCTTTCAAGAGATTTCAGGCAGGCAGCATGAAATTCTGTGTGAGAGAGAGAAAGCTGGCAAGTCAGAATCCTGGCAGCGCTCCTCAGGAAGCCAGGAGCACTGCACACAATTGCCAACATCTAATTTAAGGACACTGCATTCTCTTCGCTTGCTTCCTGTCAAAATGAAGCCATAACTGTGAGAGGTGTGGATACTCCCTAAGAGAATCAGGCAGGCACTTAAGGTGAAGGACACCCGTTGAGCTATCTCCAAGTCTTTAAACAGCTAAGTAATTATGATGTGTGGAGGAGTTTTTGTAGCTAGGAAATTATTATTACTTCACTTTTTATCATGCTGCTTGTAGTACTAGATCTCTTGCTAGAGACTTGCAAGCAATCCTTAGGCTAGCAATTGCTCTTGCACTCTGTACAAAAGCTTTACAGCTTGTTTCTGTGCATGTTTACCTAGAAGCAGGTTCCACTGAGTTCAATGGAGATTATTTCATTTAAACAATGGCCGCACCCACACATATCACACATTCCGTGGCCCCGTCCTCCATCTGAATTTGGGTGTTCAGGAAAGCTCCTTCTCTGCAGTCTCACGGAGGGAGAACTGGCTGCCTGGGCTTCCTTCTTCACTGAAGGGAAGTAATAGCGGCTGGAGTGAGAGAGAAACTTCCACCCTCCATTCCAGTTGCAAAGCAGCCAGACTGCAGTGCCAGAGTTCAGACGTAATGCTGGCACTGTGGAACCAGAGGTCCAGGCAGCAGACCTCGCTACAAACCAAAGATATACATCACTGGACGGGGAGGGAAATCGCAGATCAATTTTCTGTTGAACCGGCAGTTGCCCAATGGCCGAACTGGACTAGACCTGATTCGAGCTCGTTCCGGGGTGGGTTGGCTTGAATCCAGTCTGGATTTCAGCCAAGCCAGCAAAACCAGTTCTGTGCACACCTCTAATAGTTCAAGCACCATTGAACTCCATGAACATTGTGAACCCACATAAATTCAGGAGTGGACTTGTTCTCTATTGCTCCTGAACCAATGGGTCGAAAGTACAAGGAAGTAGATTCAAGCTAGACATTAGCAAGAATTTCCTAACTGTAAGAGCTGTCTTGCAGTGGAATAAGTGATCTCTTGCATTGGTGGGCTCTCCTTGTCTAGAGGCTTTTGGACAGTTATCTCTCAGGTATGTTCTTGCAGTTTCCTACACTGAGCAGAAGGTTGGATTATTAGAAGTTCAAGGGCCCTTCCTACTTAGAATTCTAGGATTCTAAGATTCTGCTACCAAGTAGTGTCTCTCTCCCCTCCCCTCCAGCCATTCTGGCACATGTGGTGTTTGTGGCAGAACTTCATGATAACACACACAATTCATAAGATTTGTCCTTGAACAGTCTTATACCACCAAGATCCATCTGAAGGAACTACCTCATCTAATAAAAACCTGCCCATCAAAGACATCTTCCTTGGAGGCTCTGCCAGGTAGCCCTGCCTACAGAGGTTAGGTAGGTGACTGCTGGATACATGGCCTTCTGTTGTGGCACACCTTGCCTACACTACTTTCTATTGATTGATTGATTGAGTGAGTGAGTGAGTGCTAGTGTTAAGTCGGTGTTGAATCTTAGCAATCACATAGATAGATTCTCTGCAGGATTATCAGTCTTCAGCTTGGCCTTTAAGGTCTCTCTGTGGTGCATTCATTGCTGTCGTAATCGAGTCCATCCACCTTGCTGCTGGTCATCCTCTTCTTCTCTTGCTTTCAACTTTGGAAGGGAGATCAGCCCACGCTGCATTGGGCAGCGTGGGCCGGATTGACACTCCCTGCCTTAAAGGCAGGGAGAGCCATTCCAGCCGTGCTGCCAATGAAGCTTGGGCTGATCTCTCTCCTAAAAAGGGCCCCGTGGCCCCGTTTGGGAGGGAGACCACGTCTCCCATGTCTGATGTCTGACGCGGGGGCGTGGCTAACCGGGCATCAGCCACACAGCCCCGTTTGGAAGAGAGATCGGCCTGTGCTGCCAGAATGACTCTCCTTGCTTTAAAACAGAGAGAGCCATCCAGCCGTGCTGCCAATGCAACGCTGGCTGATCTCTCTCCTAAATGGGGCCATGCAGCCCCATTTGGGAGGAAGATCGATCAGCCCTATTGTGTTGGCAGCGAGACCAGGAGTGGTTCTCCCTGTCTTTAAGGCAGAGTTACTTCGGCCGTGCTGCCAATGCAGCATGGGCCAATTACAGCTCGAAACAGGGCCACGCGGCCCCATTTGGGACTGAAATAATGCCTACCGTGTCTGATGTCAGATGTGGTGGGTGTGTCTGGGGCCACGCTTGTGACCCCGATTGTTGGCGACCCGGGTTCTTTGAACCTGTTCACCCACAGGTGGCTCTGCACCTGGATTGGCCCTTTCTGAGCTCACATTTGCATGGTCAGGTCATGACCCAGTCACAAAAATAGCCAGGGCACATATGCGGTGGCCTCCAAAATGGCCACCATGCACAGTCAAAGGGCCAAAATGGACCCAAATGGCCAAACCAAACTGGAGACCCCCTGTGGCCTCCAAAATGGCAGCAGCACACACTGTAAGGGCTGAAACAGACCCCCAAAAGGCCAAACAGGCCATTTGGAGACCAGGGGGAGGCCAGCAGGGGGAGTAGAAGCTTCCAGAGACTCCCCACATGGCTGCAGCAGCACCCCCCTCCCCGGAATTTGAGGTGATACTTTTTTTTAAAAAAAGTTGGCCCTCCACTCACTTCAAGCTGGGCTCAAATCAGTTTGGACTTGAGTCAGGCCAGGCCAGGCTCGCTGCGCACAAAACCAGACCTGACCTGGTTCAGCTCAAGTGCAGTTTGATTCGAGCCAAACCAGGTTTTATGGTTTCATGCGCATCCCTACCTGGATCTCTCTTGGCTAATGATAGGTAGATCAATCCCATATCTACTCTGGAAAAAATAATTGCAACAACCAGACCAATTTCTATGATGTTCTCTGGACCCTCAAACAATTAATTTGTACATATGTAAAAAAGCTATTAATTTAGCCATTGAAATTCAGTTTTCTTTTAGCAACTTGTCCAAATAGCACTGGTAAGGTGTTCGGTATCTGGCTGGAGCTCACAAGGAGGAATGACAGGTTTCTTCAGAACCCCACGTAAGCCTCTGGAGCCTCTGGGAGAGCCTGTTGCTAAATAAGGTGGGCATTTGAAAAGATACAGAGGCTATTCACACGATTGCAGAAAATCGGGCTAGCCTCCACTAGCCTGATTTTCTGCAATCATGAGAACCACCTGGCTCAGCTGCGAGCCCGGTGGTTCTTGAGCGGGTAACCCGCTCAAGTAGCCCGCTCCTAAAACAAGGTTTGCGGAGCAAGTTTTTTAAAATCCGTGCCATGGCTACTCATAGGATACCCCCGGAGCGGAGGCAAAAAGCCGCCTCCTGGCTCCGGGGGTCTCGCCAGCATGCCCTGTGTGTTCTCATAGGTCATGCTGGAGCTTGTGGGGGCTGATCGGCCCCTGTTCCCCCCAGCCCCCGCCGGCTCCATCATGGAGCTGGCAATCATGTGGGTGGCCTATCCGGCCGCCCAGGGCTCCCACCCTGCTCGTGTGCAGGGACAGCAGGCTTAGCCCACTCTCCCCACTCACTCTCGCAAACCGGGTCTCACTGATTGTGAGACCCGGCTCACAGAATAAGCCACTATGTGGAAAAGCCCCTAACATGCAATTAAAATTTTGCAAAGAGTATCCAGAACATCATATGGGGAAAGCACAACTATTTGAAAAAAATAAATCTAAAATGAATAATGTGGGTTTTGGTTAATCTGTTCATTGATCCAGGCCAGTTTTTGAATGGGGCTTTAGTTACTTTTATTCCAGTCCTGGAGTAGAGGCGGGGCTAACAAACAGCCAGCATCAAGAGCACTAAAGGCAGACTGCACTTGCCTCTCTGTAAATAAAATACATCTTATTAAACAATATTCCTGATTCAACTCCACTGTCTTGTTCTTGCATACCACAACTCTCTCCTCTGGATTTTACAAATAATAACATTTTGCATTATAATTCAGTTCAATATAGGTTCAAATATACTTTAGTGTGAAACTCAGACTTAATGCCATTGCACAAGTTTTTATAGACATACAAAAGACTATCAACTTCTTCTGCAAACATAAAATATGCATCCCAATGAGTAAATATTTATCTGATTGCATAGGGATTGATAATAATAATAATAATAAGAAGAAGAGTCAGTAACACCTGTCTGACTGTGTAAACAAGAGATAATAAATAATAATAATAATAATAATTCGATTTCTATACTGCCCTTCCAAAAATGGCTCAGGGCGGTTTACACAGAGTAATAATAAATAAATAAGATGGCTCCCTGTCCCCAAAGGGCTCACATTCTAAAAAGAAACATAAGACACACACCAGCAACAGTCACTGGAAGTACTGTGCTGGGGGTGGATAGGGCCAATGAAAGTTATTGAATTCACGTGAATAAGAATCATTGCAGCCCTGTCAAGTACTAGTCTGCGGCATATTTCTTGACTGCTGGATCCTTTACTGTTGATGGTCGATCCTAAAAGGCAGAAGCTATCCACCACTTCAAAGTCCTCATTATCAGTTCTGAGGCTGGCTGCTCTACAGGCTATCCACATTTGAATGGGCTGAGTTGGAAGGCTTCCTGTGAGTTCTCATGAGCAGAAAAAGCTGATCTTGGTGATCGTGAGAATTAGGCGACGGTTCATTAAAGAAACTTGACATACAAATACCATCTTTTGAGGGTTCAAACTTTTAACATGGAAAGTTGTCAGGGGGTGAGGTTATTGAATCAGGATCTTTGAAAGAGTTTGGATGTAAGTAACAGTGTAAGTAATAGTGACCTTGACTCCACCCCACAACTCAATTCTTGGATGAATTCTGAAAGATCCAAAATCGTGTTGCTGAAGCAAAAATGTTAATTTTTTGTTAAATGACTAAAATTAATATAGAAATAAAAAAACTTCAGGAATACTAACCACTAGAAATCTATAGTAAGATATGTCCGTGTCTCTAAAGAATATGCATATTTCATTTATTTCTTTGTTACTGTAGGCTCTTTGTATAACCTAAACCTTAGTTCATGATGATTTATTATCTGATTAAGTGTCTGCTTTTACTCACATCTTGATATTGGAAAGTCTTCAGACACAATGTAGATCAACTTGGCAAATCTGTTAGGATTATAGGTTTGATCTGAAACATGTGATAGCTTCTTTAGCACACCTCTCTTAGCTCCTTGAGGATGTCAGACTCAGAATTTGGCAGGCTCATAGACATAATATAAATGACAAGAACATAGCTAACCACACTGTAAATAGTTCTTAATGAAACTCACATTCTGGCTAAACCCTCTGGCAGTTTTCTAACAGCAGAGACCACTTTTTTCTTAACCTTGATCCCACCTTGTGCCTCTAAACATCTAATCTAAAAAATGCGTCCTCTCTTACTTAAACATTTCCTTGAAGTGCTTTAAGCACTGGAAGGGTACTCTTGGTCCACACGACTGAGGAGCATGAAACAAATGTTTGCAGTCTTTTATTTATTCTGGAGGATATTGAATTTGGTCCTCTACATAAGCAACAACAATAATGAAGTTAGCTGAATGTGTATGTGTCGGCAAATAGACACCCTAAAAACTCTCCACAACTTTGAGCTCTGGGATTTGGTTCTAATGGAGTACAATCTTCACCCTGGAGCATTTTAACCAAAATTTGGCTTAAAATAACATAAACTGACTTTCTAGTATCTCTGCTGCATTAATCTCTAGCTCTATTAATATAATGATGACTGCGCTCTGCTTTTCTCCCTCTTCTATTCCAGGTAGGGCTGCAAGATTTAATTGATTAGTCAGTAAAGATTAATCTATGAGATCTGCAGATGGCAATCACCATCTTAAAAGAGTTACTCTCTCTTTACCCCACACAGGTTAGAAAATGTTTCTTGTATGCTTGCATAATAAAACAAATAAAGTATGTGTTTTTGTTTTAGAATGGTTGTTTTTAATCATCTTCATATTTAGCCATTTAAGTAATCAGTTGATTGATCAACTAAAATTAAACTTTTAGGTGGTATTTCTGCTTCTTCACTTACTATAGATTTCTAGTGGTTAGTATATCTGAAGTTTTTTTTATATTTCTATATTAATTTTAGCCATTAATTTTTAACACTGATCTTAACAATATGGTTTATTTGTAACTATCTTGTCTGCTTTAACTCATTCTCTTCATCTTGGTAACAAAAGCCAGCAGATACTGTACTACTAGCCAAAGACAAAACTTGTAAAAGCTTTGTATATATTGAAAGATTGCTTCCAGAGTTTCAAATTCTAGTGTATCTCAGTAAAGAGAATGTATCACTTGCTCAGCTTTTTGTTAAATTAGGATCAGTTCAGTTAGATTGACTTCAGTTATATTGATTTCTCGGTCTGTAACTGAGATTTTAATTACTTAAAATTGAACTTGGCAAAATAAATGTTTAACTAGGTCCCTTCTCTCAAAATTGATTTATGTATCTTTGCTGGTCTAGTTCTCTTTAGACAGCAATGTACAACCTGCACTGAACTGCTGTATAGGAAATATTCTGTTTCCCTTCATTTCATTAATAAATATGGGCTCTTGAGCTTGCAGGACTTAACATTGTACTCAGGAGGCCTTGAGGAAAGTTTGAGATGTGTGTGGGGGGGCAGGGGGGCCACAAGATTTAAAACAAAACAAAACAAAACCCACACACCATGATAAATGTTGCCAATCTTATCAACGTTCTTTAAAATTTATCTTAAAATTCCAAGTGATTTTACTTTCCTCAGAAAGACCCTCCAGATAGGATGGTCTATATATTGCTCACCACATTCTGTTCATCCATGTGATGAGTTTGAGGGATTCGACATCTGTTTTCTTTGACCATAAAAATGGTAGCGTTCTAACTTGCACACAATCATGCTCCCCTCTGCTCTGGCCAGGTGCATCATCTAGGTGCCAGCATGGTGTAGTGGTTAGAGTGCTGGACTAGGACCATGGAGACCCGAGTTCAAATCCCCATTCAGCCATGATACTTGCTGGGTGGCTCTGGGCCAGTCACTTGTCTCTCAGCCTAACCTGCTTCACAGGGTTGTTGTGAGGAGAAAATTAAGTATGTAGTACACTACTCTGGGCTCCTTGGAGGAAGAGCGGGATATAAAATGTAAATATTACTACTACTACTACTACTACTACTACTAATCTACTTTGCTGGCAGTCATATGAATGAGTCTATGTGTTTTTTACATCAAATGTCACTCTTTATTTTGTTGTGTGGCCCAGATCAAGATATTTCTGGATGAGACTGATTCTCTGGATTCATTTTTTAGGATGGCTTCTGACCTGATTTTGGGATGGAAACTGCCTTGGGCACCACTGCCGAATGTCTTATGCCAGGAGATAGTCAGGGGGTGTGCATCCCTGTTGATTCCCCAAGACAGCAGTTTTTGATGATACTGAACATGTTATCCTTCTGTCCCACCCACCTGGGATGGGTTTAAGGAGGTATGGTATTATGGTGGCCCTAGCTGTTTCTGGAGGGTAGACCTCTGAAAGTGTGGGGGGCCTTCTGTTCTACATGTGGCCTTAGTCTTGCAAAATTCCAGTGAATTCTATTTTGTCTCCCATGCCATTTAATAATTAACATGAAATTGCCTAGAGAAGCTGTTTAGAGAGTTGAAGTGTTGTCTAAGTAACATGCAGATGATGGGGAACCCAGGAGGTGAGTACAAGTTTTTAATTGGTGACAGAGGCAAATGAAAGACTGAATGTGAACTGGTGGAGAGCAGTGATAGTTAGGAGCAGTGTTTTCTTAATTTTTTTCATCTATGTGCAGAATGGGTTTTGTTCTGGGCGGCAATATCAAGGCAGTGTGTGTGCACATGCGTTCAGAGTGGGGCCTTCCTGATTCAGTCTGAGTGGGATCTAAAATTAACTGAGCAGACTTAAAAAAAAAAAAAAAGCCTGTGAGCACTGGAATGTGTGGACACCTTAGAGGGAACACTGATTAGGAGTACCTATTTTCCACTTAGGTCAGTATCTCAGTTGTACCCTCTCCTAGAAAGGTCCAACATGGCCACAGTCATCTATGCTCTGGATTGCTCTTTATATAGGGCTGTCCTTGAAGTGTGTGTGGAAACTTCAGTGAATTCACTGGGACCCATCATATGGAGCATATAACTTAATTGGCTTTCAGATTGTTTCTGGGCCCTATTCAAAGTGCTGGTGTTGTCCTTAAAAACCTAAATGGCCAGAACTCACTATATTTGAAGGATCACCTCCTCCAGTGTAAATCTGCTGATCACTGGAGGTCTTGTTCTGTGTTAATCCACACTCTGAAGTAGGGCTGGCAGTAACATGAGACAGGGACTTCTCTATCATCTCCCACAGGCTGAAACTCCCTCCCACAAATGGATCACCAGCAAAAATGGTAAAAATGTTTCTATTCCACATGGTTTTTTTAAGAAGTGTGGCAACTCCGTTTACAGGCTATCATTTAATGGTCAATTCTTTTGTCACTGCTACAGTGTTTATTTTTAAAATGTCTTTTACTTTTTTTAAAAAAAAGTATGTTTGAGGGGTTAATTTTATTTGTGCTTTGGGTGTTTTATCAAAGTTTTTTAAAACCAACAGTTTTATCATTGATTTTTAGTTTTGCTCTCAAGTTTGAGATAGAAAGGCAGAATATTTTTTGTGAGAGAAAGGCAAGCGGATTTAAAAACAAACAAACCAGCTTCACCTTTAATGTAAGGGCCCCCCCCCACTTTTTTCCTTCTGTAACATTTTCTTCAGAAAGATCATACCTATTGCATTATCACGACTCGCTTCCTGTTGCAACATTAAACAAATAAAAGTTCTGAACTTCATTTCTAGTTCAGAAATGAATGGATCTGACTTAATATACTATGTAGTCAAGGATGTCTAATTAAAAAAGGGAGTGGAGATAAGCAGTCACATCTGCTCACTAGAACTCCAATATGAGGAGAAAATTTATATATATATATATACACACACACACACACAGCAATGATCACATCTGCCACATGCAGCTGAAAGTTGTCTTATCTCAGGAAGTAAGCTTTATGCTCATCCGACTATAATTCTAATGTGTTTCCAGAATCTGCACAGACCAGCATTGATTTTCTAATTTATCAGGTGTAAGTCAGGTGCTTTGTGTGTGGCTTTTCATCATCTGAACTGAATTTCACTGTGTTTTTCTAGCACAAAGGATGAGATCATTTATTTTAATGTTATGTACATAATTAGAAGGCAATATGAAAGCTCTTTTCATATACCATTGAAATACAGATTCCATTTACAAGGTGCAGCTGAGTTTATATGTGTTTGCTTCCAAATGAGAAGAGTGAACTGATAAAAGTATAGCCAGACAGTTAATAATAAACAAATCATCGCATAATTAAAGTAATAACAAGTCTGAAAGCTTCTGGATCTCTTCAGCATTACACTGTCTCTTGTTAAATAGCTCTGCTCACAATCACTGCATTATGTTTAAATTCACATTGTTCTCTGTCCTGATATCATGGGTGATATCCTGCCTTTTGGTCTATTTTACTTTAAAAATATATTAGTGCTGATCTGTAAAATTGTAGTGAATGGATGTGAATCAAGTGTTTATACTTAAAAGACTGCAAACCTTTCAGAATCTGTTTTGAGCATGGCCATTTTGTTCCTGTTGGGAAATTAATCAGATCCTGTTCCCAAAGCAACCTGGCTGAAGATCCTAAAAGTGTGGTGGAGAAGCATGTCAGAGGTAGTTATGATGTCAGCACTATATGCATGCAACTACCATATTCATTAATTGCTCTGTGAGTGAGGGCATATACAATACTGATGTATATCTATATATAGCAATAATATGTTAGATGCTGATAATACAATACCAGCAAGCAACCTAAATTTTCCCCCAGTGGCATATTATGATACCTGAAAATATTATCACCCATTCAATTTTAGATGCACCCCACATACGTAGGGGAAATGGGTGGTATGTGCACATGCAGTTTCAGCTCTATTTGCACTAAATATTTGCTCATCTTTGTTTTATTGCATATGTGGGTGCCTGGGTTCCTACTCTTGCCTTGTGCCCCCCTTTGGCTGTGATTATCTGGGAGTAGATGGGAGGAGCGGGGACATTTATTCAACAAGAACCCATGTCTCTTACAGCTCCTGACTCTGGCTATCTCTCTGAGCACTTGCCAAGAATAAAATGGCCATCATAGGGTTTGCTATCTTCCACCTCTCCTGCTTGTTCATTATCAGCTTCCTTCCTAAATATCTCCCAGAAGTTGCCACAGATCTTGCAGGAGGTCGAGGCCCTGCCATTCAGGAGCTCAACCTCCCATGAGATTACACAGCAGCCAGCAGTGATGTGTCCCACCTCTCTCCTTCTCATTATGTGCCCAGCCAGGCCAGCTATGCCAAAAGCGGGGAGGAGTGTCTGAGAGGCAGGGATTTATTTAAGGCAGAGGCTGCTGAGGATGAGCAGATCAGTCGGGATGGGGTTTGTGGGCCTGACAGTCTCCCCGAGGAGGGGCTCAGGCTTTTGGCTCCCACTGATAGGGGAAGGCTGGGAGTGAATAAACTTCCTTCCTTCCCCAACTCTAAGGCAACGCCTGCGCCTATAATTCACTGCGAGAGAGCAGAAAGGGCACTTTGGAGAATTCCTCCTCCCCAAAGCCGGAGAATTCTATATTGTTTCTTAGCTTTAAATATTTTTATGCCATCTTGCAGCCCAAACCACAGGCCCCCAAAGCAGCTTACAACAACATTAAACAACAAAGAATAGAAACAAAACTCACCAAACATCACTCTTACTTGCTGGCTATTTTAACCACCATATATAAGCAGCAAGGGGGGAAAATGTACAAATAACATTCTGTCCACCAACACTTTGCCATCTTTGCATAAAATACTGAGGGTAACGTGCTCTCTTGTGGTAGCATGTACTGCTCATGTCCACCCTGTACTGATTTTCTGAACAGATGAGCAGTTTTTACAACCAATAAAATCACCAGTGAAATTATGGAAAAAAGGTGACATTGGTGAATGAGTAACCAATTTGGATTGATGAACACTGGGGAGAATATTTCAATTTCCTCTCTCAGACAACATACTGACATAGGAAGTTCAATCCAGAGAGTAAGGTTTTATGCACATCTTATGTTAAAGCTCTTGAGGATGAGAACTTGGACAAAAAAAAAATCATCATGATCCAAACAGTAATCACTTTCCTTGATTACATCAAACGTTACCCTCTATTTAAATAACAGCAACTGCTGCCAAAGCAAGCAAACTTCACAGCTGTCAAGAATAACCAAGCATCCTTAATTCACAAAGTTTTGTTTAAAGAACCCAGTGAATGGGTTCTGCTGTGATAAACATGCCACAGATAGCAAATGTATGGCCCATTCTTATATTACTTTTGCAGCCACCACATTTGGGACAGGAAGGTTTGATGAGCAAGACTAAAAAGGGAAATAATCACATCACCTGCCCTTGCCATGTGACTGACTTATGCAAATGTTAAGGCTATTCTCACAAGCAGCCCTATCCAGGTTTGGGCAGCCCTACCATGTGGAAGTAGCAATTTATGATACTAAGCAAATGTAAGAAAAAGCCTTATTTTTGGTAACTTTGCAATCTGATTTTAAAGGCATGGAAGAACAACAGGTCCCCTGCTATTTGAGCAGAGGCACCTTTTAAAAGTGGTGATTCTCTTTATTGAACAGGGGGAGAGCAACTGGCCCTATCCATCCTCAGCACAGCATCTCTCCTGTGACTGTTGCTGGTGTCTAACAGCGGGGGTGGGTGGGGGGGTGGGTTGTGTTTATTTTCTTAAGATTCTGAGCCCTTTGGGGGAAAGGGAGCCACTTGATTGATTGATTGATTGATTGATCTCTGTCACCCGCTTTGGAACTTTTGTTGAAAAGTGGAATATAACTATTCATCATATTCGTATTAGTTGATATGATAAACAGATTCAGTAAGCAAAGGCTCTTAGGACGGAAATACACAATTGTGCTCTGCTGTCCTTGCATATTACCGTTCTTTTAAATACATTCACTGTGAGGCTGTTCTCATGAGCAGCCAAGCCAGGGCAGTAGCAGCTGGTGCATACGCTGCCATGGGGGTGGTGAGATGCACCTTTTACTGCTGCACCAAAACACTGCTTCAAGCAGCAGAACGCTGCCCAACACACCCCGTGGTGGGGGATCGCCTCTGCCACTCACATGGCTGCCGGCAAGAGATTGGCTCCATGGAGGCCATGTGAGTGGTGGAGGCGCATGTGGTGCCCACACCAGCCTCTTCTGAGACAGGGCTAAGGCAGGGCCAAGCCCAGGCTTGGCTGCCTATGAGAACTTCCGAGAGCCACGCAGATCCTGGTGGTGCCTCGGTGGCAGATGTGGCTATGAAGCCTGGCTGTTAAATGAGGTTAAGGGAGCGAGAGTCCCCTTAACCCTGTTGAGCTGACATGTGTCAGTGCTGGCTGCTTTCAGCTGGTGCTGAGACACTGAGGGGGCCCTGCTTGTCACTGGTGGGATCCCCACAATGTACCATGCACTTGCACGGTGCATTGTGGGTTTGCTGGGGGCTGGGATGGCGAATCCCAGCTCCCGCAACTCTGCTCTGCCTGGGGCAGCAGTGGATCGTTTGGGCAAGCAATCAGTGTGCCCAGCAGTTGGAACCCAGTTTTCTTCATCCCCGTGCATCCTCCTGCCCAGGGCTCCGGTCATAAGAAAGGGTCCAGAAAGGGCCCATGATCTAAAAATGCAGACATCAGCCTCAATCTATCTCTCTATAGCATGCAATGCTGCCAATGGTCTCTGAAACCGTTTTTTTCTTGACAGATACAGAGGAAATGTGTTAGCTTTTAGCTCCCAATAGTAAAGCTACAGTTAATAGAATCTGCTTATGGAATAGAAGTTATTCTCAAGCTTAAAATCCCACTTTTGTTTTCACAGACACTCTGGTGCATCATTACGCAAAAAACAACAGCTGTATTTGCTCTGGCCAATAGCAACACATTAACTCCCTCTTAGTTATTCATATTTTTAGTCTTCTGACTCTATTGTCCTCAGGCTGTAAAGCCCAAAACTTTGCTTGAACACTGGCACATTTGCTAATAGATTGACCTAAATGGTTATAGAAGGACAGGCAAACATTTAAGCTTCACATATGACTGCATGCATTGCCAAAACCTGGACAGTCTGGCATATGGTGAATGACCAGTTGTGTGCTGTAATGAACTGCTTTCCTCTCTAGTGCTGAGTAGATCAAAATCACTAGCTATGATGTGAGTCTGCTTTGTGTGGAGGTGAGGGAAGGCTGGGTTCAGCACAATTCACACAGTGCCATGCAGAGATAGGTGGGGGTGTGTGCCTTCTTGACTTTCCTGGACCTTTCAGCAGCTCTTGATGCCACTGACCATGGTATCCTTCTAGGGCACCTGTGTGGATGGGCCTTCTTGGTGGCGGCACCATGACTGTTGAACTTATACCCATTGGAGATACACAGGCTCCCTTGTTGCCCATCCTTCACTGCATGGGAAAGACTTTTTGATCCATGCCAACTTTTAATCAGAAATTATCATTTTAATGTTTTCTGGTAGCATTTTACTGGCTGATATCCAAATTAATGTTGTGCACACAGAAGAATGTACCACATGCCCAATGGGGAAGGAAAAAATTTCCCTGTAGCAGACGATATTCAGGTAAATGATAAGGAATAGGTAAGAGTTGGGATATGATAAGAATGAGTTAATATAGAGCAATAATCAGAGTAGGCCTACTAACAGGAAAATGGCAAAGGTAAGCCTGATTTCTTTATGCTGACAATGAGAAAAACAAACAACTGTTGAGTTTCAAAATGGAGCAAAGAAAAGAGGAAGAGAGATGGCAAGTGATCCAAAACAGAATGATGGCTAGACAAAATGTGTTACCTGGAAAAGTATCCTGGGGTCCAAGTCAGCAAAGTGACATTAAGCAGACCATGAGAAAAATACATGAGTTCTGCAAATCTGATTGTCTAGTCCTGAGATGCTAGGTAAAGGGGATAGAATAAGTTGGAACAAGGAGAGGTGCTTTAGTTTTGAAGAAAACAAGGAAGTATAGAAGAGGTGGTGGTGGTAAAAGGAGAATGTAGCCAGGACTTGGCATGTGGAGGTGTCCTGTCTTGAACAAGCAAGAAAGGGTCAAAGGTCTGTAGGGATGTGTGCACAGGCTCGAGGTTGAGCTGGTTCACCATCGAATCTGGCCGGCTTGATGGGCTCAGGGCCAGTTTGGAGTTCGAAAGTATAAATAAATAAATAAAACACACACACACACACGCTTACCGCTCGGTCTGGCAGCCTCCAGAGGGTTGCTGCAGTGGGTGCAGGGGAGTCTCATATGGTTCCCACTCCCCTGATGGCCTCCCCTGGGTCTTCTATGGGCCGGTTCAGCCCTCTCTGTGGTTGCGACGGCTATTTTTGAGGCTGCAGTGCATGTGTCATGGCCTGTCTTAAAAAAAAATAATACTTAAAAACCTTGAACCAGCTCAAATTTCAAGCTGAGTCAGGGCTCTACAGTAGTTCGGGGTGGCAAACTTGCCCAGTCCAACAAGTCCGGTTAAGACTTCAACCGAACTGGGCAAACTGGTTTTGTTCACACCCCTAAAGGTCTGAAAGTGAAGAATGCAGTGTCTCACCTTGAGAGAGGGTGGATGAGTAGCCCAGAGCACAAAATACATGGATAATTAATGGCACAAACCATAGGGGTAATTAAGAATGGGATATTGCTTACAACTGATTTCCATACTGTGCAGTGGGCTGCTGATTGAAGTGAGAGGCTTTCTGTTACCAAGTCTCAGCTGATCCCAAGGGTTTCTGCCCGCTTGACCAGATCATTAGAGGGGGCTCTGCTCCACGTGCCAACAGTGAGAGAGGCGTGGTTGTTGTCGAGCACATGGGACAGGGCCTTCTCAGTCATTGCCCCCAGGCTTTGGTATGCTCTCCTGGCTGAAATCCACTCCTCAGTCTCCTTTACAGTTTTTATTGCTATTATCTGACATATGAATGTTATATGAAATAGACTCCAAATAAAACTTTTAGGCAGTTGACAAGCTCTCTCTGAAGGGTGTGCTTTCCTGGAAAGGAACCTAGATTAAAGAGAAGGGTGGGGAACAGAGTATTCTATCTACCTAAATCCCAGGTGGGAATGCATAGGTTTCTTTCTCCCTCTTCCTTTTGCAGGCTTCTGTGTCTCCTGAAATTATGCTTCTGAGGTATCTGGGACCCTCAATGACACATGTACATGCGGCATAGGTGGTTGCAGATGAAAGGGAGGAACTGGCAAAAACCACTCATCCCTTGTTACATGTGAGACACATTTTTTCTGTGAGCATTAGTCTGGATGTTGAATGCTATCTTTTTTGTTGTTTTGCTATGTTAATCAATTTTAAGAAATTGTTTATAGGTTGAATTTCAATATTTTTATTGAAAGCTGCTTTGATTATTTATTCTAATGGGGAAATGGGATATGATTATTGAATTAATATCAGGGAAGACAGAAAACGTACATTTACCATTTTGCAGCTCCTCTGCAGCTGAAAGTTGACTTTCTCTTGTAGTGCTATGTGGTTGTGTAACTATATTAATATTGTGTGTACATTATCATTCCAAATATATATTTATACACCCTAAATAAAAATAACAAACTGAGGACTACCTGTTACATGATTCTTTCTCACTAGAGTTCATGCTGTCAGTAATCCCCCTGTTCCTAGTTATCATTTTTTCTGCTGTTAACAAGCACAGTGAGAGATAGTTATACTTCATTTCTCCTCCATCTGTGAAATATTTGTCTGCCAAGAAGATATTTGCATTCGTCAAAATGTTGTGCACTAATGAGACTCAAAACAGATAGTGTAGAAGGAAGTTAGAAACTCCATTAAAATGACAACACTGCTCCGCTGGACAAAAATGAAATGTCAACATTTAAACAGGTAATGTCTAGTTACTTGGGGTAAGTATCATTGTAGCTGATGTTTCTTTTGCCCCAGTACATCTGAGTTAGTGGCTGTCCTCAGTGCATGCCTATTGAGAATTTTGTTTTTTGAAGGGTCTTTTGTCAAAAAGACACATTTATTGTAGGGATGTGCATTTCGTTTTGTGCACAAAACAGGCAATTTTGGCTGTTTTGTAGCCAAAACAAAACACCCAATGCTCAAAACAGAAAATTTTGTAGCCAAAACAAAACGTCCCTGTTTCGGATACAAAACGTTTTGTTGTTTCGGCTGTTCTGGAACTCCATTTTGCAATCACAAAAAGTCTTTATCCTTCAGTCTCCATTTTGAGTTTTGACATCTGTTTGAATTTCCAGCCCTTCCAGCCCACAGATTGGCCAGCGAAAGCATAGGCTGATCTGTTGGCAATTGCCTCCTTATTCCTTTTAAGCAAATTTAAGGGTAAATTTTACCCTCATTGGCCAGTGGGGCAGTGTGAATTTCATTGTTGTTGTTTCATACTGCTGTGTGTAGATCAATTGCATTTTGGGCGGGGGGGATGCATCACCTTTGGAAATCTGCCTGATTTTTTCCAAAGCTCTGCTGTTGATGTGTGATGTTGATGTTATTTGGGGTGGATTTGGGGCAGAAAGAGGGCTTAGGGGGGAGAAGAGTGGTTCAGGTAGTAGTGCCCCAATGGGTGCCTGCTGCCACCCAGATTCCAAAGGAATTGGGAAAAGGGCTGATTTTTAAAGAATTTCTGAAGTTGACATGTCTTTGGGGCAGATTTGAGGCAGAAAGGAGACCTGAGGGGCAAAACAGTGGGTTGGGTGGCAGTGCCCCAAGGGATTCCAAAGGAATGGGGCAAAGGGCTGATTTCTTAGGAATTGTTGAAGTTTACGCTTCTTTAAGGTTCCCCCCCAGGGAATAATGGAGGTTTCAGCAGACCCATAACTCCACCTGGGGGGCACTGGGGTGGCCAGGAGCGAGTGGTGGTGTAGTGCACATAGGGTGGCAACCACCCCCATGGGTTGCTAACCCATGGGGTGCTGGGTTCTGTTGTTTCTGAGATGTTCTGAGTGTAGATTCTCTGGTAGCATATGAGATTTTCAATGACAAGCCATGAATCCACTCTCATGTGCTACCAGAGAATCTGAATCTACACTCAAACATCTCAGAAACAACAGAACCCAGTACCTCATGGGTTAGCAACCCATGGGGGTGGCTGGCACGCTATGTGGACTACACCACCACTCGCTCTGGGCCACCCTGGTGCCCCCAAGTGCAGTTATGGGGCAGGAATTATGGAGGTCCATCAGTCCCTATGGGGAAGAACTTTACAGACGCGCAAACTCCATTACATCTTTAAAAATCAGCCCTCTGTCCAATTCCTTTGAAATAATTCTAGCAGCTTCCTTGCCCCCACTGGGCACTACTACCCACTCTACTCTGCTCTGGGCCACCCCTTTCCCCCTAACATGAAGCTATACTTTTGCTGAAACCTCCATTCTTCCCTATGGGAAAAATCCTATACTTCAAAAATTCACCAAAAATCAGCCTTTTGCCCAATTCTTCTGAAATTTGGGTGGTAGTTTCCACCCATTGGGCACTACCACTCCCAACCACTAGTTTTTCCCCATGGCCATTTTTTAAAATCCAAAATGTTTCAGATTTGGATTTTGCAATTTCGAACAAAGAACAAAACTGGGGTGTTTTGGATTGGCTGATTTCCAATAAAGAACAAAATGGGGGTGTTTCAAATTCAGGCCAAAGACAAAACACAAAAACAAAACATAACACACAACCCTAATTTATTGTAGGGCTGTGCAAAACATCCAAATAAAGTTTGCTAGTCTAATTTAATCTCTTTAATCTTTTGTTCAAATTCAGGGATATTTTGCCTAAATAGGAACCTTCAAATACACCTGAAACAGATTATAAATCATCTGGGATAAATCAGATTACCATGGGACAATCTGATAAATAATACCTGTTTCCCCTGCTAAATCAATTACAAATGGAACTCAACATCAGTATATTTCACACATCCTTTGGATGTCATTGGGCACTCAAAGTGACTTAAATATTTCTTAGCACTCTGCCTTATTCCTAAGAAGAGGGTTTGAGTTAAATTTAGAAGGGTTCAAATTCCCATGAGCCTCTAGGCCTTTTTTAGTCCTAATGTTGTCACTGAGCATGTGCAGTGGCCTGAAGTTTCCACACCTACTGTTTGCTCTCATTTTATGTTAGGTATTCCTTGCTTCCGACCTCTTTGAATGATTCTATTAGAGTAGTGGAAGTACTAGGGAGGACCTAACTTTCATGGGAAGGAAACCGTAGTTCTATGATAAGTCTAAGAATCTTCAGCCAAGATTGTTTAACAGCCTTACAAACCTAGCATTTTCAGAGTTGCTTAAGAGAAACCATAGCAGATTATCTGCAGTGTACATAGCTCACAGCAATTAGAGGAGGTTTGAATAAGTTTGATTAGGCCTGCCTGAATTTTAGGGAGAAGTAGGATTGCCATTATTTTCCTCTCAGAGGGCTGGTTCAGATTATACTTCATCTTCTGGTCCAGCTCCACATAAGTGTGTATGTACCATGTGATCTGGGGTTCATCTAGAGGACTGGTTGAGATGAGCCACTCTTTATGCAATTAGGAAATGCACACTGGGAGGGTAGGGGTGAAGGATATGCACACTCATGGTATGCACGTGTCTTTATCTCATGGAGCTGAGTCAGCAAATGAAGTATCATCCAAACTGATTCAGAAGTTCTGTATCTTTAATAACTACACATTGGAAGTTCAGATGCAGAAGCAGTATCTCCTTTTTCATAGGAATGCATTGGTAGAAATAGGACACCTGGTAAATTTCTACCCGTCTTGCAGAGCATCTGTTTGGAAAAGGAGGCAATTCTAAGAAAAAAGCATTTCAGAATAACAATTTCCGTTCTTGAGATGTTTACAGCTGTAATGAGTTTAATGTTGTTTCCCACCACTCCAAATACTAGTATTCACTGCGGGGGGGGGGGGGGGGGGATGCCACATTTCAGAACAAATCATATTCACCTGATTGTGCAACATTCTGTACTTGAGCCATCAGTCAAATAGGTTACCAAATTTAACGATGGCGAAGCAACAGCCCCATGCATAATATGCAGCAGAGCATCTTCCTGCCTAGGTGAATAATAGCTGACAGTGTTTCCAGAATTCTCCCAGAACTCAAACATGGAACTCACTGGACAGAGTGGGAGAAGCAAGCACAGTGAATGAGAAAAACTAAGTGTTACTTCTATTCAAAAGCAAATATGAGTGTTATAGAATCTATGATCTTTTAATAGCTGACGTTTTGAATGAAGTTAAAGGATTGTCTTTTTCAGATAAGATGCTACGGAAGTACCAGCACATGTCTTTGTTAATGGGCTGCATCTAAAACTGTGATAGAAAATTAAATGAGCTGTACAGAAAGTGAAGCATTGACACAAATGGAAGATGGTTTTATCAAGCATGGATCAGACTGAAAAATAAAAGTCCAATGTAGAACTAAAGGATTAATGAAAGTCATCATTTTACTATATCATGAAATATACAGAGTAGTTATTTCACTATAACATGAAGTATATGGAGCAGTTATTTTACTATAACATGAAATATACGGAGCCAAGCCCTCATTTGAAGGGTCAGCACAAGCTTCTGCAATTTTAATTTAGTACTGCTAGTTCAGGACACACAAGGTCTCTTCACATATTACTTTTTTAAAAAAAAGGAATAAGCAAGGTTTTATGTGTACATTTACCACGTAAAATGTGAATGTAGCAATCAGATATTGGAAAACACATGGTTCATGTAGCCTGGTCTTTTAACTTCTGTTAATTTTATTTATTGTTATTGTTTTATATTATATCTATTTTATTAAAATTTTGAACTATCCCAAGCAGCAGTGCAAGCAGGCATAGAGAATAAATAAACAAATAAACAAATAAATAAATACAATGGAGGTACAGGGCCAAACTGGGGTGGGAAGGCAGTTTTAACACATATTTTTATGGCTCCTGACCTTCCTGCAGTTTTCCATAGATTGTCACAAAAGGGAATTAAGATGTTCAGCCATTCAAGTGTTGCTCAGTGATATCATTATGTTTACTACATGATCCCTCATTGGCTAGATTTACCAATGCAACCAGTCTAGGGAGCATTGGCCTCACTTTAAATTGGCTTATTCTGCCCTCAGTGATGTCATTGTGTAACCAAAATTGTTTATGTAGTATCTATACATAATCATGTTCATTATGGGACTGTTGATTAACTTAAATCACTCTGGAAAGGACAGGTAAAACTTAGCACTGAAGTGGCAGCAGATAGAAACAAATGGCAGAGAACATTTGAAAAAGGTGAACATTTTAAATAAGCCCCCCGCCTCCAGTGCATTCCTAACTCTCACTCTCAAAAAAGCCAAGAAAACACACTGCTTTTGCTCTTGAAATGAGCAAACATCTGATGTGCCTTTATGTAGGTACATTCATCAGACAGCCAGGTTTACTTTGGGTTGCTTGTTGAATGTTCATTTGGTGGCAGACCCAGGCTTGTTGCTGTATCATGTGTAATATGACCCCTTCTAGGCTACAGTTGCTAGCAACCTTCTTTAAGTTGATGAAGAACTTCAGGGGCTTGTCAAAATGCATCTCAAGCAATAGACAAGCTACTTAAGCTCCCAAAGTGCTTCACCAAGCCAAAGGTCTGAGAGGTTTTCTGACATATTTCCCACCATCCCTGTCAGTCTGCCAGTATCCAAAGACATATCTTCCCAGCTTTCATTACACACTTTCCCCGCCCTTTACTTCCTCATCCAGGAGCGTTGGGAGCAGCAGTGTTGCTGTGAGGAGAAGATGAAAATTTTAAAAGTTTTTTGTTCCTTCTCTATTTGTTGTCCTAATGCTCTCTAGAGCAGCATGCTAGAAGGAAATCTGCAATGGTCCTTGGGACTTGTAGCCCTTTCAAGGCTGCTGAAGTGGCAGTAGCATTTGAAAAGACTATACATTCCAAGTGCCACTGTGCCTTTTCTTCTGGTGTGCTGTGCAACAGCTGATCATGGCAAGAAGAGGTTTAGAAAAGTTTTTTAATCTCTCCCTTTCCACTGCTGCTTCTTCTGTCAGTGTGTAAAAGGAAAGTGGGGTATTTGAGCAAATACGGGGTTCCTTGTCCAACAGCTGTGGTGGCACAGAGGGAGGGTTTTATTTCATTTTCCTTCTCCCCCTCGCTTTCTCTTTTCTGACTGTAAGTAAAGGAAAGCTGGGAGATTTTGGAGGATGATGTTTTGGGATGGGAAAGCTGGAGGTGACAGGAGAAAGGTATTTTTCCGAGACTAATTTTGTCTCAGAAAAATCATTCATTTTAAAAAGAATTTGGATAAATTCTGAGTTAAAACAGAGTGAATTTGGGAGAGCATATCCATATCTAGTCTAGACAACTCTAGAGAACTAGTTTTTCATATAATAATTCCTAGGCTACTACATCTGCAACATCTGCTGAATCCTGGGCTCCCACAAATCTAAGTTTTTTCCTGATTTAAAAGAAAAGAGTCTCATTCTATACAGTAATCTGCCTCATCTTCTTTGAGAAAGATTTCAGGTCTCTGAAATAACTGGGTGCTCAATCATTTAGGCCTTTGTAACTGGCACCTTCATTCTAACCATTAGGTAATTGATTGCAAGCCGTGCTGAGGATCAAGATCGGTGTTATTTGTTCCTGCCAGCCAGCTCTCTATTTGCTTGGGAAACAGTCAGATATACTTCACAATTGCTAAAACATCTGAGCAGATTTCTCTGATAGCCTAATTGTAATTCTCTTGCCTAGGGGAGACAATAGCATCAATTGTTGTGGCAAGGTATGCTGTGTCACAGCATTATTTTTCCAATCGTCTGAAATATTCCTTGCATGCTTAAAGCCCCATCTTTCTGCATGTAAATATTAAAATTCTATTGATGCTATTATGAATAATGTACCAACATGCAATGATAGAACTGGGCCATAAACATAATGCATTTTCTAACATTCACTTGTAGGAAATAATAGCTCAGTGATGGTGTTGTATAATAAACATGTGGAAAGATTTATCCACTGAGGCTCTTCTCATGATCTGTGAGAAAAGCCATGAGGGGGGATGTGAGGAGAGCGGGCTAAGCCTGCTCTCCTCACAGACGAGCAGCCAGTCTGCTCTGGGTGGCCACAGTGGTCGCCCACACGACTGCTGGCTCTGTCATGGAGCCAGAGGGGGCTGGGGAGTTCGGGGGCTGCATGGCCCCCGGAAGCTCCAGCATGCCCTGTGCGAGTGCGCAGGGCATGCTGGAGAGACTCCCCAAGCCAGGAGTATCCTCGTGAGTAGCTGCAGCGTGGAGTCATGCTGCAGCAACTCACGATCAGGAAAACTGGATTTTCAGAGCGCTCACTCCGCAAACCCGGTTTAACTGCCGGGCTACTTAAGTGGGTGACCCGCTTAAGAACCACTGGGCCCGCAGCCGAGCCCGGTGGTTCTCACGATGGGAGGAAATCAGGCTCGCCTCCGCTAGCCCGATTTCCTCTCATCATGTGAATAGTCTCACTGTCACAATGTTCATGTAGTGGCAAATTCTGACTTTAACACCTCAGTATTTTTTATTCTCCAAGAAAGGAAACAACTCAAAATGCATTGACCAGTATGGGTGAGTTTTTATTTTAGTTTATTTTTAGTTTATTTTTGTTTTGTTTTAAGTTCCAAAAAGTATGGTTCTTTGCAAAGTACAGCCACAGGTTGGCTCCCTTCTAGGTGGCTGCCAGAGATACTTCCACATGGAAGAGTAAGCTCACTGTGCAAAATGGCCAATCCATATAATGAGTGGCTCTCCTATGTTACAGCCTCCATACGGAATTGCTGCCATGTAGGGGTGCTTTGAGCAACTTCCAGCATGGATCCAGCTGTTGTCTATTAAGCAGTTCAGTGAAATTGACATAGTATATTGTCCCTGAGCAGCTTTTCTATATAAGTGTTTAACCCAAAATTCCTTTACTTTCTATTGAGTTAAACACTTGCATATTAAAAAATCTTATGCACTTTTGTTTCAGTGAGTATGTCAACTCAGTGCAAAAGAAGCTAATGCTGGTAACAAATTCCATAGCAAGGCTCCCATCCCATGCACACTAACTCCTACTGAAATCAGTGGGACTCCTTTGAAGTGAACTTGATATTCCAAGTTCACACATAGGATTGGATTGTACTGTAAGCAGCTCTGATTTAGTTACAAAAGATTCTCCCATAAATTCCATACAAATGGATAGTAGTTTACACAAGAACAGATTGTGCCCCAAATTTCTCAGGATCATTCTGCTCTATTGTAATTACTCTATTTCAGTAATACTGAAAACCATGTGGTAATGATGATGCAACCAAATTATGTGCTTTAGTTTATCAATGTTAGGGATGTGCATGAAACATTTTGTGCACATCGGGCGTGGGCGGAGAGTGAGCACATTAAGAAGAGGAAAGCAAGTCTTACCCGCTCCTCCATGGCCCTCCCTCCACCCTCCACCCCCCTAGTGTGGTGCTGTTGGGATTAAACTACCCATTGCAGGACTACTCCCAGCAGCATGCGGGGCATCATTGTCATGGAAATGGTGTCTGAGAATGCACAGATGCAATCTTGAGTGGTCAGCATGGTGTTCCCACCACAACAATTCGGTGAAGGAAGATCAAAGCATTTCAGTGCCCAGAAATAGAGGTGCTGAAATGCTTCGTGCACATCCCTAACCAAAGTATTGTGAGCAATACAGGGTGTTGTATTTATCAATGTGAAATCTCAGTTTTACCAGTTTGGCTTCGTTCAGCCATGACTCATTCAGGGACACTGGGCAACTAACTATCTGGACTCTCAGCAGTGAGTCACCTTCTGTGTCTCACCACAGAACAGAAATAAGGCTCAGCTGAATCACAAGCTCTGGTCCCAAGTCTTGTGTATGTTGCCTTTCAGGAAAGAAAACTGCATGTGTGCTTTGGAACCCCTGAACAAAATGCCAGTGAACTGGAGGGCAGGGTTGAAAGGGCAGGGTTGTATCTTATATATACACAGCAATCTACAAATATGACAATAAAAACATTAAATGGAAAAGTTGTGAACTGCCCCACTTTCATTGTCTAGCTTTCCTGCTTTAATTAAGAACAATTCCCTTTGCCTTCTCTTTGTGAAAATGTATGCCTACTGTCAAGAACTTTAGTTTAGATAAGTTTATTTTTAAATGAGCTTCCATCAAAACTGTGTTAGGAAAAAAGAGTGAGCCATTCACTGAGGTTAGACATAAAAACCCAGCTCTTCTGCTGAATAGATAGTTAGTGAAAAACTATAGCCAAAGGCATATATATTTGAAAGACTACAAGCATTACAATGTGCTAAGGAAAAAAAGCAAAATGAGGCATTTATCCATAATTCTTTTTATTTGACTATTGTAGTGTGGATGAAAAAAGAGATACTTTGATCTAGTTAGAATTTTTGTTAAGCTGAGGGATTCTAAAAATGGATCGTGCAAAGTATACTATATTTGTCTATTCATACACATCTGTGAAATAGATATTAAAGTGATTTGTACTTCAATACATATTGTGCAAAGGTACTGTTATAACATAAGGAAACTGGAGTTGTTGGTTGCAAGCTATTGGTTCATAATTTGATGCAGGTTCATTTGCTTATCTGAAGTTTCTCTTAAGAGATAAAAATTTTGTGTGCAAAGTGGCCAATATATAACAAGTTGATGAATATTATAAACAGTCACCAAAGGAAAGACAGGAACTGCATTTATAATGTGTTGATTCATAAGCAGGATATGAGCAAAGCATCTGTTCCTTTCCTTCCTCAGCCAAGCTGTGTGGATAAGAATTAGAAACAGGAAGCTGAGTCTATTAGAATTCAGAAGAATGGCTGCAAAGTGGTGGTGGTGGTGGTGGAAGTAATTCAGCACGGCACATTGAACCCTGCTAAAGTCTCTGGAACCTTGAGAGAGGGGGTCCAATAGGGATCCATGAAGAGGCCTGCAATGGAATAGGGGGCCATAAACATAGTGAGGCCATTCGCACAATCAAAAACTGTATTCTACCTGGGTTTGTGAGCTGTGTGTGCTTCCAATTTTTGGTTGTGTGGAAGCAAGATAGGAGGAAAACCTGAGTAGCTTTTCTACTTCCTTGCTTCCACAAAACTGAAAATTGGGAGCACACACAGCTCCCAGACCTGGGTAATAGGGATGTGCAAAACCATTTTTGCCAGTTTGGCTTGGTTTTGTGCCCGGTCAAGCTGGACCTAGTTCACGTTTGAACTGAGCTGGTTCAACCAGCTCAAAGCTCTACTGGCAAAGGGGAATCTGGTGAGGATTCCCCTTTATCAGTAAAGGGGCAAAGGGGCTTCCCTAAGGGTAGAGGGGATGGGAGGGGAGTGAATAACTACTTACTAGTGCCAGTGGCAGCTGTTGGGGGGTGCAGCGGCCTCCCATCCCCACTGGCCTTTCCCAGAGTAGGCCAGCCCAAGGTACTTTGGCGGAGGCCAGTGGGGATGGGGAGAACTGCCCAAACCGCACCGCCCCGCTCCAGTCACTGGCATCAGCACTAGTAAGTAGTTTATTTTATTTTTTACATTTATATCCCGCTCGTCCTCCAAGGAGCCCAGAGCGGTGTACTACATACTCAATTGAGAGGATGAGGTGGCTTGGTTCAAACTGGGCCTGGTTCAGTTTGAACTCAGACTGGCCAAGGCCAGTCCAGTCAGACTCCAAACCCTTCGAGCCTGGCTCAAACTGAGCCAGCTCATACACCCCTACCGGGTAGAACACACTTTCTGATTATGTGAATGACCTCAGTGTCAAGCATCTTTGCGGATTCTTAAGTCATCTCTTTGCCCCTCTGAACCTCTCCAAGGGACCTGAGCAGGAATTGGGTAGTTTAAAGCAGCCTGGGAACCCACAGGCAGCTCATTCCCTCAACAGGACATGTTCCCTTTTTAAGGTGTTGGGGTGTCCCCCCCTGTCCAGGGCTTGGATACTAATCTCCAGCTGGACTGGAACCAGCTGTTGAAGATGTGTACCCGGCTATCTCTCCAGTCACCACCACTGTCATGGGCCTCATACACTCGCTTGCTGCAGCAGGGGACTGTTGGCCACCTCACTCCACTCACAGGTTGCTCGCCTTCGTCGGCCATGCCACTGTGTTGATGCAAAGGATGCCTCCAACCCTGCTGCATGTGCCGGAAGCAGTAGCACAGGAAGCGGCAGGCAGACTCCAGCCACGCTGCCTTGGGAGGGGGAGAGCAGCAATCGCTCAGCTGTCTGGATAGGAAATTTCTGCAGGTGGGCGGTGGCACAGGGCAGAACAGAGTCCTGCATGATTTGGGGGCTGCCACCACCCAGACTTCTGCCCTGAAGACCAATGGGAATGGTACCTCTGGTCCTCTGACATTCATGTCCAGCTGGTACTGACTACAACATGACATAGCACTAGGCAGGCCACCTGTGGAGCTCCAAAATCAGGAACACATGGTAAGATCTTAACAAAATGACATATTGCATTTTGTTAGAATATTCTGTAATGTATTACATTTATTTATTCAATATATTTATATATACTACCTTTCTAAGCAAGAATTCTTTCTAAGCTAGAATTTAGGGGTAGCATCCAGACAAAGTTATTCATAATTAGACTCCATTGAAATTAATGGGACTCAAGTTAGTCATGATGACAAATTTGTCTCATTGATTTCAATGGTCCTTCTCATGAATGCTGCTCCACAATAAAAACAATACTAGTTTTGAAATGTAAAATATTTCTGTGTTTGCCTGCCTTTTGTTTTTGGATGGAGGCTGAATGGAGGAAGATGCCAGGATGACAGTATGGAGCCAAAAATCATTTTAAACCAGAGAGAGAGAGAGAGAGAGAGAGAGAGAGAGAATTTCTCAGAATGAGCCAGACCTTTGCCTGACTGTTCTGCTCTAGAAGGCTTAGCCTCCTCATTAACACCTGCAGAAGCAAGGGTGAAGTATTGGCTCCAAAGTTTCATGGGATTTGTAGTTTCTACTGCAGTGCAGTTTGCCATCCGGCCCACAGGACTGAAGATTGCTTTTTAGAGGTCTCCATTGTGAAGCCATCCTTCTGTCATTGTGTGTGCTGTCTACTGCAGTCTGTGGCCCTGGCCAGGTCCCAAAGCCAAAAAAAGGAACCATCAGTGTTGAAAAGGAACACTACATTTAAATCCTAAATAAATAACAGTTCCTTGAAATGGGGAAATAGGCAAGTGTACATGGCACATTGGGGGAGCAGAGGGCATAGTCAATAGTCCTGCAACAGATCTGCAGATTGAGGTGCTTGGACTTTTGCAAAACAGAGTTCACTCTGTTGTGCCATGTGTGCTTTGTTGGATGCAGTAAGGCAATTTGAAATCACTTTCCCCTGAAAGGTGGATTTCAAGGCTTTCGGAGCTTGGCTAAGATCTGGATGACACATTTCATTGTATGGGTGTCATCTAACATTTTGAATCTCAAAATAATATATAAAGGTAAAACGTCTGGGAACAGCTATACAATCTAAAAGGATTTTTTACCACTGGCAGAAGGCAATTTTGGAGTATATTTGTGGGAATATATAAATTAGCTCTCTGAAACTCTCTGCTTTTGCAATGCCATGGCTGAGCAATGGAAGCCCTAACATGAAGTCTGAAAGAAAGCTGTCAACTTGTCATAGGCATTAACTAGGCAACTGAGAGTTTACTTTTTTTCTATTTATAAGTAACTCCAGCAGACAGATGCATAATGTATTATAGCTGGCTCTGGTAATATGTCTGGAATGGCTCTTGCTATTCACTTTAATACTGGTTATATGGATGTCTCCCTCTCCATATTTCCTTTGTATTCGGATAATGACTATTTTAAAAAGAAAGACTGTTAATTACCAATCAGTATAAAAGTTTCTGGGATAAAGGTGTTTTAAGGTTAAACTACGCCCAATAGGGCT
The DNA here is from genome assembly GCF_027244095.1 of Hemicordylus capensis. NCBI lineage: Eukaryota > Metazoa > Chordata > Lepidosauria > Squamata > Cordylidae > Hemicordylus > Hemicordylus capensis. The sequence continues at coordinate 384,177,780 of NC_069657.1, read as the reverse complement.
TTAACTCTCTGGCACCACTGGCACCAATAGGAGCTTTTCCCTAGAATAAATCACAGCTGTTGCTCCCTGATTTGGATCAAGACTATGGCAGGGACAGAGAGTTAAAGCCAGGCATAATTAGAGGGGTGGGTGGCTGAGTGGGCAGAAGGGTCATATGGCATGGTCCTCAAGCTCAAAGGGGGCCTCAGATTTAGACATTTGTCAATTTCTTTGGCATTTGAGAAATTTCACTTGTTTTAATGTGCAATGATGTTGGACCAAAATGTGACACCCTCTCTCAGCTTAGGGCATCACATTTAAACCAGTAAGAGATGTGATTCAGTAAAAGACAATTTTTTTTGTTAACCAGTATAGATTTTGCCATATTAAAGAGTTTAACATGTTCATAACTGGGGCACAAGATTAGAGCATGATGAATGTGTCTTATCAGATCAGCTGATCCTATAAACAAACCACTACTAGACCCTGGTCAGGATCAAATCTCTTTGATAGACAAGGAATTGTTACATTTTAGTGTCTTTAAAGTTTTACATCTAGTTGACTAAAGAATTACTTATGTACAAGAATTCCTCACTATTATCTTTATATGGTGGCTAAAGGTTTGCATGAATCAGTAGCTTTGAGTGAACACACCTGCAACGTGCTGAAAGAGGTAAAGAACTATAACTGTTCAACCATTGGACAAGAACATTTGAATGGACTTGCCATGTTTAATATCATCTGTGACATTGTATGAAAGCTAGATTTTCCCTCAGTAATGAAAAGTATTTGTTAAATTAGAAAATCCAGATTATGGCTTACTCTTTTTTGGCACTTAATTTTGTTTCCATGTATTGTCATTTTAATTTTTATTATAGCTAGGGACTTCAAAACCTTAATGTGACCTGGGCCTCTCTGGACTTTTGAGAGAGCCTGATTAAAGCCTCCCATGTCGTGGTTCCAATCTATTTAGTTTTTTAAAACAGGTACATTTGTGTTAAGTAAGTAACATGCAATTTGACCCCTAGTATTCAGAAAAGCTTCTCTACAGGAAAATAAACTATCAGATAAATGCATTTTGTCCACTAGGGATATGTTAACTGATTTGGGAACAGATCGATTTGTACCCAAATCTAGCTGATTCGGGTGATTTGGAGACAGAACAAATCACTCCTGTGGTCCATCGGCTAGATTCGGGTCCAAATTGAATCGTGCTAGATTCGATTTGAATCGATTTGAAATTCAGATTCCTCCTATTAATTTCCCCAGATTCCCGGCTTTCGTTTAAAAAATAAAAATAAAAGTTAAGTTGTAGGCCTTGTAGAAGTGGAGTTATAGAGCAAAATGTGTGGTCACTATTTTTCAAGTATTTGGATTATTTGGTGTATAATAACTTTCCCTCAATGAATCTCTAAGAGGATTCATTACACATCTTCATTTCTTCTATTCATTGTGACTGTGTTTGTACAGTGCCAACTGTCAACTGCCATGTGCCAACTACACCCCCTCCCGCCCGCAAGGCAGTGGGGTAATAATCAGTTTATGTTCTAGCATTTTTTTCAAGTGTTTAGACTCTTTGGTCTAATAACTTATCCTCATAACGAATTCCTATGAGGATTCATTCTACACCTTCATTTCTTTTGTTCATTTTGACTGTCATTGGGCAGTGCCAACTGTCAACTGTCATGTATCAGCTACAACCCCCCACCCCCAAACATACACACTAAGGTGCTCAGTTAATTTTTATAAGAGTTTTTGTTTAGATTATTTGGTGTCTTCATTGCTTCATTTCTTCTGTTCATTATGACCCCACTGCTTTGCGGGTGGGAGTGGGGAATTAGTGGCATCCCGTGTGCCAGCTACCCCCCCCCCACCCACAAGCCACTGCATACTCAGTTTATGTTTAGGAATTTTTGAGGTGTTTTAGACTCTTTGGTGTGTAATAAATCCTATAGGGATTCATGATGAGGAAAGGTTATTAGACACCACTTCAATATTCCTAAAAAATAAACTGAGTATCCCACTGCCTTGCAGGTGGTGGTGGTGGGGAGTTGGGACATGGCAGTTGACAGTTGGCATTGTCCAATGACAGTAAAAATGAATAGAAGAAATGGAGATGTGTAATGAATCCTCATAGGGATTCACTGAGGGAAAGTTATTATACACTAAAGAATCCAAACACTTGAAAAATAGCGATCACAAATTTTGCTCCATAACTCAATTTCTACAAGGGCTAGAGCTTCTTTTCCTTTTAAATTAAAGCTGGGGATCCCTGTAAGGGTTAGGATAGGGCAACTTTGAATCCCCATTATTTTCTATGGCAAAAATATACAAAACCAGTAAAAGCTTTAAAAAGTCATTAAATATTAACCAAGTGCCCCACTGCCTTGAGATATGGGTGGTAGGTGGCATCCATGGGGACCTACCCACCACCCAAATTTGGTGCCCCCTAGGATTTTTATATGTGGTCCAAATAAATCTGAATCAAATAGAATCAAATCCAAATCAAGTCTTGGGTGATTCGGGGGGACAGATTTGGACACAAAACAAATCAGGGGTGATTCAATTTGGGCACAAATCGAATAAAAAAACAATTCATGCACATCCCTAGCATCCACTATCAATTTTTCAAACTAAATAGTGAGAAAAGGAAAGAAAATGAATTGCACCTATCAGGAGATGCCAGAAACAATACAAAGGAGGTTAGGAAAATATATTTTGACAAAAAGGGGAAAACCAAAAGCCTGCTTGGTTGTGGCACTCAACCACAACCATATTGTGATATACTGAAAGATGATAAAGAGAAGATGGAGCTTTGCAAAAACCAACTGTTGCTTCATTCTTTACAATGAAGAAAAGTACCTGGTAGGACATGTAACAACGCTGACAAGTGAAAAGAAGGAAGGAGGCAAACCAGGAGCAGAAAGGGGGCAGGTGCGAGAATTCATTGGCAACCTTTACAGGATTTGTTTGATTTTGGAGTATAACCTATCCTAGCATTCTGGATGGTAATATGTATACAATCCAAAGATAAATCTATCATTAAAAAGTCAAACGGATTGGAAAGACATATACAATAGTAAAGTCTTGGCTTCAGATTGGAAAGAGGTGAAATAAAATAAAGGATATCTTCTTGAACAGACTTATCTTTTTAAAAGATATTCACGCTGTGCACATGATCAGCCCTACCCAAGTTAGGGCAGCCTTACCCAGGTTAGAGAAGCCCTACCTGGGTAGGGCTGCTCATTAGTGATGTGCCCGGACCGGTCCGGAGGCCATTCTACAGCCCTCTGGACCGGTCTGGACAGGGGCGGTTTGGGTTTGGGTGGATTGGGGTGGGGGGTTCCTTTAAGGGCAGGGGAGGATTTACTTACCCCTCCCACCGCTTTCCCCCCTCCGGCGCACATATTTTCTTTAGTAATCGGGGTGGCAGGATACCTCCCTGCTGCCCCTTTCCCTGCTTGGCTGCAAAAGGCTTTAAGAAGCATTTTGCGCGTACGCACATCGCACTTCTTAAAGCCTTTTGCAGCCAAGCGGGGAAAGGGGCGGCAGGGAGGTATCCCGCTGCCTCAATTACTAAAGAAAATATGTGCGCCAGAGGGGGGAAAGCGGCGGGAGGGGTAATTAAACACTCCCCCACCCTTAAAGGAACCACCCACCCCAGTGCCAGACCGCTGCTCTGTGGTTCCGTGCACACCCCTACTGCTCATCTGTGGCTCTGGGATCAAGGCCGATCCCGGCACTGCCTCCCTCAGTAGCCCAAGTTTTTTACCTGGGCTTTTACCTGGGTTAAAGGGTACAAGCATGCCCTTTAACCCAGGTACGAGGTCATGTGTATGCTTGGGCTGCATGTTGTGTGGTGCATTATTTTTCTGGCCTACAGCAATCCATGTTGCTGGGAGCAGCATGGATTGTGTGAGTGCATGGCGGTGCACCAAAGAGGAGACAACTAATTCCAGGCAAAATACAAGGTGCTGTTTATAACCTATAAAGCCCTAAATGGCTTAGGTCCAGGGTATTTAAGAGAACATCTTCTTCACCATGATCCCCACTGCCTATCAAGGTCATCTAGATTGGTATGTCTACTGTTGCCACTGGCCTGTCTGGTGGCTACTCAGGGACTGGCCTTCTCTGTTGCTGCCTCAAGGCTTTGGAATGTGCTCCCTGTCCTTTGGAATGAGCCACCCCATCTCTGACAACATTTAAAAGGCCAGTCACGAAACATCTGTTCATCCAGGCTTTTAATTAGATTTAGAGTTTTAATAATTAACACTTTTAACACATCTTAAATTTTAAATTGTTTTAATGTTTTAATTTTGTATTAATTGTATTTTTATTGTAAACCGTGAGTAAACTGTGAGTAAACCATGAGATGTGAGTTTTGGGCGGTATAGAAATTTGTTAAACAAACAAACAATCTGGGGGAGAAGCTAGGTTCAACCCTGCCTCCCCCCACCACCTGTCTACCAGTCATGAGAATGACCTTGACCATTCTTTTAAACAGAGCAGAATGTGACATATTTCATATCCCAATTCTCCCCAGAGGTGCTCTTACCCCTGGACTTCAGGGCCGAAGTTCAGGGCCTCCACAGCCCCTGCCCCCCCTCCCAAATCCTATTTAGTCTGTCCTGGGTGGTGTGGTCACCCAGCTGAGCATGATGATGCTTAATTTGCAGGGGAGGGGGGCCTCCGAAGGCCTTTAGGTTCAGGCTCCAGCATTACCTAGATGCACCTTTGATGCTCCCTATGCTGCAAAAATAGGGTTCTTATAAATAAACAAGCTAGTTTGTTTTTCAAAAAGGTATAACTTTTGAAGTATGGTGATGAACTAGCAAGCTCTCAGTTCATGAATACTCTGTTCTTGAAGGGGGCACTATATGGTTTTGAAACTTTCACTGTGTGGGAATAAGCCCCAGAATTATTATTTTTTAAAGGGGGTTTCCCCTTGATAGAGCAGAAATTTCCATTATTTGATTTTCCCAGGAGACACTTTTGTAAAATATCCTGTTCTCCTCAGTAAATACAAAGCGTTGGTGCCTTTTTCCTGTTCAAGGGTAGGGTGCATCTCAACTATCCAAAAAGAAAAAAGAAAAAAATGGCTGGGATATTTGTTTGCAGTCCAAACACATCAGAAAGATCTTCACTCAAGTATGTCAGAGATCTGAATTGTAAATGGCAGAAAATTATTAGTGATTTTTAAAGCAGAATATTTAAATTGCAGGGAGAGTTATACATTCTTATCCCAAGAGAACTGCCAAATACTGTTTTAAAAACATCCCCAGACTGGATTCTCAGTATGTTACCGTCTGTGGTTTTGAAATGTAAATACGTTGTCCTTGTTAAAGTCCAGCCCTCAGATAATGAAGGGGAAAATATACATATTTTTACCTGATAGCACATTTACAAATACATGGAGCACACTATTAGGAACTCTTGGGGCATAGATATCATTCACTCAGTTGGCATATGCAAATTGCCTTTTCCTTCCAAACCAGCCTTCTGCAGAATCTCTGTAAATTTAAAGCTCCTTGGAAAGCCTAAAATGACATTGCCATTTAATATTGTAACATAAATTGTTTTTACTTCTCTCCTCAGTTTTTATTTTCATAAGGAATGAAAGGGTAAATAACCAGGTTTTTGCTTCAGAAAGCAGGATCCACCTCATTAATTAATTTGTAAAGAGGAGATGTATTTATTTTTTAATTAACAGTTTTATCCAATTTTGTCAATATTATAATACAGGGTTTCTTAACCTTGGGCTCCCAGATGTTGTTGGACTACAACTCCCATCATCCCCAGACATGGCCTTTGTGGCTGAGGATGATGGGAGTTATAGTCCAACAACGTCTGGGGGCCCATGGTTAAGAAACCCTGTAATAATATATTTTTACAACAAAATATTGCAGATAGGACAAAAAAAAAACAGGAAGGAGGGTGATAGGTTGAGACTAGGGATGTGCGAGCCAGCTCACTTCGAGTTGGGCTTGACACTGAGCCAACCTGGTTTGGTCAGTCCGAGACTGAACAGGACCAGCCCCTGGTTCTAATAACTGGCTCGTGGACTGGCTCAGGTATACTTGTAAAGGGTATTATCCCTAAAAATCTCCCTAAAGGCGCCGGGTGAGGAGTAATAAGAGAAAGCAGCATCCGTACCTTTAGTGGAATGTGTGGGATGGTTGGAGAGGTGCCAGTCCGATGGAGAAGCATTGGAGGTGGTGGAGAGTGGTGGCTGAGACTCCTCCAAGCCCTTTGCCAGCCTGGCTATGGCCTGGTTCTGGCCTCTGCATATAGACCATTTTGGTGACCTCTGTGCATCACAGAGGCCATTTGCATCACCATGCAAACATGGTGATGCAAATGCCTTTGTGCAAGCATATAGGTCACAAAAATGGCCTCTGCAATATGTGCAGAGGCCCAAACCGGGCCACAGCCTGCCTAGGCTGTCATTAGGGAGGCCAGTGGAGGACGTGGAGGAGCCCCTGCTGCCAGCCCCTGCCGCTTCCAGTGCTTCTCCACTGGACTGCCACTGCCTTGTCACCTATCACTAAAGGTAGAGAGGCCGCTTTCTCTTACTAACCTCCTGCCCCCGCACCTTTAGAGAGAGTTTAGGGATGCCTCCTTTACTTGTAATGGGGAATCCTCAAGGACTACCCTTTACAAGTGTACTCGAGCTGGTCTGTGAACAGGTTTTGCCTGGCTTGCAGGCTTGATGGGCAGAGCAGCATGGTGGGAGGGAGACTGGGAAGCAAGTTTTGCTCCTCTTCCCTCCCTGCAAAATGCTGTTCGCAGCCAGAAATATGTCTGTGGGGGTTGCTCTGTCACAAAATCTAAAATTGGAATTCAGAATGAGATTTTTAAAATTCATGTTTCATGCCTCATTATATGTATTCTATCCAATTTTTTGTGACTAACTCTTCTTCAAGGATCTCCAGAAACTTCCATAAGAAATGGAAGGAGGAGGGATTCCATTTCAGTGTTGTTAGCTATACAGGGCCAGTTCAGATGATATGCTGACCCAAACACATGTAATAAGGACATGTGTGTGCCATGTGTATGCACAAGCTCCCCGCATCCCCTCCGGCATGCCTGGATGCTTTTCTCTAATCATGTGGGATGGTAGTTTACCTGAACTGCTTCTCTACATGTGCTACAGATAGGGATGTGCACAAAACCGGTTTCCCTTGTTGAATCTGAACTGGGTTTGAACCAAACCAGGCATGTTTGGCTTTGGCACCCCAAATAAAGGATCTGGCTTGGCTTGAATTCAAGCTGGTTTGGGCCCTGTTCTGGGTTGCCAGGGACTTTTAAAAAATGATGGACTTACTGCCTCCGAGGCCTTGGGGGGGGGAGTGCTATGTGTGTGTCGGGGTCTTTGGTCATTCCCCCTTTCCCCTGCCAGCCTCCAACCAGTCTCCCACAGGCCATTTTGGGCTTTTTTCAGACCATTCCAGCCCTCTCTGAGTTTGCAGTGGTCATTTTGGAGGCCGACATGTGTGCACAGAGACCATTTGTATGGCTAGGTGACCCCACCGTGTGACTCCCCCTGGCGACAGCAGCAACCCACCCCACAAGGCCAAGCCGGTTTACACATCCCTAGTTACAGATACTAACTTAAACTAGTATTTGAAGAACATGTAGAGAAGCAAATGCCCCCCACCATTCATAGCAATAAATAAAGGATGCCCTGGCAGACTCAGGCATTCAGAGCACACATAGATAGCTTGATCACATAAGGTCAAGCTGGTGGATGAAGTTTCATCTGTACTGGCCCAGAGAGTATATTCATACATGCGTGTTTATGACTTGACCTCACATGAAGTTTCGCATGTCTGGAAAGCACTTTCTAGATAATAAATCTTAATTTATTATCATTAACAGTACTTTCATTAAAAACACACACTGGACCTCAGATATAATGTTTTTCAGTGAGGACAGATCACACCTTTATCTGTGAAGCAGTCACCACTGTATCACATGTGTGTTCCACCCTTCATCAAAGAAACTCTGGGTCACACACATGTGAATTATCCCCAACTTTATTCAAGTGTGGTTGCCTAGCTGGAAGTAGTGACTAGTTCAAGAATAAAGCTCATTCAGTGGGCTTCATAGCTGAGTGGGGTCTGGAACCTAGGTCTCTCCAGTTCTCTTGATCAGGTTGGCTCCCAAGCAGTAAGTCACAGAGCGATGAGCTGTAATGTGCTTATGGGAAAGGCTGCAGCTCAATGGTAGCACATGCTTTGCACACAAAAGATCCCAGGTTCAATTCCTGGCAACACCAAGTAGGTGTCAGAATGGATACTACTAACAGTATTAGCAGCAAAATACCTATTGATATAGCCAGCAAAGAAAGGGAGGGAGGGAAGAAGAAGTTTCATGGAAAGGGCACACAAAACTCATTCCATGAAACTGATTGCTAAGAAATTTAAGAATGGCAAAAGGAAGTATTACTTCACACAATGCATAATTAACCGGTGGAATTCTCTGCCACATGATGTGGTGACGGCCACCAGCCTGGATGGCTTTAAGATGGGCTTAGATAAATTCATGGAGGACAAGTTGTCTGAGGCCTATAGGCCACCTCTAGGGGGTGGCAGATTCTGGAAGGGTGGTTCAAGTTTGAGCCAAGTTCGAATCAGACCATCGGCTCATGAGCTGTTTTGAGTCAAACTGACCCCTGGTTCAGTCTGAGTGTAAAACCGGGTTGAACCGATTTGGAACTGTTTTGGCAGTTCAAGAGGGCAAGCTTGTAAAGGGGAATCTGGTGAGGATTCTGCTTTACGAGCAAAGGGTGGAACCATGCCTACCTTTAAAAAGACCCTAATAGGGGTGGTGAGAGGAGCTGGAGGCTGTGTGGCTCCTCTTAATTCTCTGGACCAGGACCATAGTTCCACTGTGGTCTGGTTTTGGCTTCCACACATGTGTGGAGGCTGGAACTGGGCCATGCTGAAGCACTGGGCCTAGTCTGGAGAATTTGGAGTAGCCGTGCTGCTGCCAGCTCCAAGTTAGAACCTGGGCTCGTTTGGCTAGAACTCTGACCAGCACCCCTTTTGGGGGGTCTGGTCCGGGTTCAAGTTTAAACCAGTTAAACCAGGCTGGTTCTATTCAAACCAGGTTCTAACAGAACCCATTCTGCACACCCCAAGCCACCTCTAGCCTAAGATGCAAGACACCTCTAAATACCAGCTACAGGGGAGTAACAGCAAGAGAGAGGGCATGCCCTCAGCTCTTGCCTCTGGGCTTCTCAGAGGCATTTGGTGGGCCACTGGTGAACAGGATGCTGGACTATTGGGCCAGGCCTTGGGGTCTCATACAGCAGGGCTGTTGGTTCTTTTGTTCTTAACTTCTCCCATGCTAGATGATGAGCCTTTGACAAAGTTATCAGTTATGGAATGGTGCCACATCCCTAGAGATTGCAGTGTGCCTTGGGAGACACTTACTGTGAGATATTTTGCTGGGAGGTATATGTATGATACATCCAAGAGTAACCATTTTCAAAAAGGGAGAACACTGAAACTTTTAACAAAAGACTACCTTGGTCGGCCTGATGGATGATCTCCAATTGGGAATTGATGGAGGAAGTGTGACTCTGTTGGTCCTTTTGGACTTCTCGGCGCTTTCGATACTATCAACCATAATATCCTTCTGGAACGTCTGAGGGGGTTGGGAGTGGGAGGCACTGTTTTGCAGTGGTTCCACTCTTACCTTTCAAGCAGACTCCAGATGGTGTCCCTTGGGGACTGTTGTTCTTCAAAAACTGAACTTTGGTATGGTGTCCCTCAGGGCTCCATATTGTCTCCGATGTTGTTTAACATCTACATAAAACCGCTGAGAGAGATCATCAGGAGATTTGATGCAGGGTGTTATCAGTATGCTGATGACACCCAAATCTTTTCTCCATGTCAATATCAGCAGGAGAAGGCATAACCTGCCTGGAGGCAGTGAGGGCTCAATGAGAGGTAACTGGCTGAAGCTGAATCCAGAAAAGCTGGAGGTACTTATTGTGCAGGGTTGGAACTCAGGAAATGATTTTGATCTGCCAGTTCTGGATGGGGTCACACTTCCCCAGAAGGAACAGGTCTGGGGGTGCTTCTGGACACAAAACTCTCCCTGGTGTCCCAGGTTGAGGCAGTGGCCAGAGGTGCCTTTTTATCAGCTTTGGCTGATATGCCAGTTGCATCCATTTCTTAAGATAAATAACCTCAGAACAGTAGTACATCTGCTGGTCACCTCCAGACCTGACTACTGCAGTGTGCTCTATGTGGGGCTGCCTTTGTACATAGTCCGGAAACTGCAGTTAGTCAAAAATGCGATAGCCAGGTTGGTCTCTGGGTTATCTTGGAGAGACCATATCACTCCTAGCATAAAAGATCAACAATGGCTGCCAATAAGTTTCCAGGCAAAGTACAAGGTTTTGTTTTTTACCTATAAAGCCCTAAACAGTGTGGGCCCTGGGTATTTAAGAGAATGTCATCTTTGCTATGAACCGTGCCGCCCATTGAGATCATCTGGAGAGGTTCGTCTGCAGTTGCCACCAGCTCGTCTGGTGGTTAGTAGGGGATGGGCTTTCTCCATTGCTGCCCTGAGGCTTTGGAACACACTTCCTGCTGAAATAAGAGCCTTCCCATCTCTTACAACTTTTAAAGGGGCAGTCAAGATGCATTTGTTCACCCAGGCTTTTAATTAGATGTTGTTTTAATTGTTTTAATAGTTTTAACATTTCAAATTTTAATTGTTGACATGTTTTAATCTTTTTATTGGTTGTTTTTATTGTTTTGTTGTAAACTGCTCAGAGAACTTGTGTTTTGGGTGGTGTTAAAATGTGTTAAATAAATAAAATAAAATAAAATAAAATAAAATAAATGGATTTTGCCATATTTTAACAAACAAACATGAACGGACGTCTAAATTTGTGCAGAGCAAAATTACCTGTTCACCCTCTCATATTCCCCTTCTGTAAGCCCTGACCTGTCCTTTAAGTGTTATTTATCTTATTTAGTGTTTCTCTCCCACCTACATTCCCAGGAACCTGAGATGGCTTATATTAAGGCCACAATAAAATTCTATAAAAACTCAACAGTGCAGTAAAAGCAGTACTAAAACCACACATTTAAAATACCAAAAGTCCAGAATGTCTAGCAGACCATAAACATTACATAAAACCAAGAAAGGGTGAATGGAAGAAAAATGTCCCCAACTGCTGCTTAAAGGCAGGCAGAGAGGGGAGGAGTCAAAGTTCAGGGGGAGGGAATTCTTGAGGGCAGAGACCACCAGAGAAGGGTATAACAGACAAGTTATCCAAACTGCTTGACATACACGTCAGTCCTTAACACACAAAGCCCATAGTTTCAACAGAATTATGCTTGAGAGGGCTGTGTACTGAATCAGAAAAATAATCTGATCTGATGCAATGGTAACTCTTTCAGGGCATTTTTCAGTGGAAATAATTCCAATGAAAAATCTCTCCAATAATGAAAGTAGATTCAGTACAATGCCACAACACATCGGCATTGCATTGACCTTTTCTGAGGATTGGGGAGGGGGTTTACCTGAAGATCTGACATTCCCTAAAGAAAGTAGCTGCTCAAATGATAACTATAGTGGCAGCAAATCCAATTGCCAATTCCCCCTCCACCTTCTCAGCCCAGAATGCAACAGGGCAGGAAGCAGCATAATTTTGTCACATCCTTTTCCTGGTGCATTACTTGGCTGGAGGTGGGGATGGCCACACCTTGAAGCTATAGGGTACTGCAATTCCTGCCCCCTCCAGTAATTCACCAGGAAAAGGATACAATGTAATTACATTGATTCCTGCATTGGTGCATTCTAGTAGAGTGAGAAGATGGAGGAAAGGTGGCAAATTGAAGTGCAGCTGCTTTCTTTAGGGAATGCCAGATCTTCAGTAAAGAGAAACCCCACATCCCCCTGCCTAATGCATTGGTATCATTTTCATGTATTGGCTTGATGTGATCCAGGGCACCCCAGTACATGATTTGATCATTACCAAGATGATTGCTGTGAACAGCCCTAATATTTAGTGCTGTACCCAGAAGAGATTCTTCTGCACTTAAGACATTGTATAAGGGCATGTGGGGGTTCCAACATGTGTTTGTAGCCAGGAGCGTAACTACTATTGGGCGAGGGGAGACATTTGTCTCTGGGCCCACTGCCTCGAGGGGCCCCCCAGAGCAAAGTAACATGATCATCATCCCATCTCCCCAGCACCCATGCTTCCTTCGGTATTCTGGCCAGGGGTATTCCTTTGCTCTCTGCCTCTCTTGAGTCCCCACCCTTCTTTTCCCATCTCCCTTTTGCTCCTCCTTCCTGACCCCATCCTGGCTCCGTCCAGCCTGCCTTCTCTGGCATTGGTCAGGGCTCTCATTGGCTGGCGGGTGGACGCGTGACACATTGGAGCCCTCCGCATGTGGAAGCGGAAAGGTGCAGCCGCATCAGCTGGCCAGTGGGTGAGCAAGCAAGAGAGATTGCTGTGTGTGAGGGATGCCCACGCCCCGTTTATCAAGGCCGCTGTTCTCGGCTTCCCACCTTGCTGCTGGTTTAAGTGTCTGGCTGGCCACTGCTTCATTTGTAGGCAGGGAGGGTGGCTGCTGTGTGTTTGCATGCTGAGAAGGAGGAGAGACATGGAGCCTGAATTCTCAGGTGAGCGCTGGCTCAGATGGGCTCCTTCCTCCTTTTTCTTGGGGCGGTGGGAGAGTTGAGCGGGCTTGTGCTGCTGCCGCAGCCAAAAGGGACACCCAGAACTGTGCTTTAACAAAAGCCATTACTGCATGCAAGAGAGCCTCCAGTTTATTTGCATTTTGTCCTAATAAGCAAGCGTATAATTTGTAGGAGGGGCGGCCGGGGAATGGAAACAACATGGTCTGTGTATGGCTGTTCTCGGTGTTTTTACAGAAGCGGCAGCGCGTGAACTTTTAAAAGTAATAGAGGACCCTTTATTTTGTCTCCTGACAGAACTTCTGGGTTATTTCTGATGCTGTATTCCCTCCCCGCTCCCCACCCCCGAGTTAGGTTGGTAAAAGATAATGGCTTTTCATGCAAAACAGTTAGGAAAACCAGGATATTATAGCTGTTACTGAGGCATTAGCAACTTCCTCCCTGCCCTCGCCAAGGTAGAAGCAAAGACTTCATTACATTTCTAACTCAGGTAAATGGTTTAGTTGGCATTTACTGTATCTTCCTGTTCCCTTCTCTATCACCTTAATGAGTTTGCATTTAATTTCCAATAACATTTATATATCAAAAAGGGACAGGCTTCATCTGAACTATTATAGAGGGCTAACAGGTTTCTTTTTCTGTGGGAACCTCTGCTTTCTGTGCATTTATGGAATACATATACTGACTATAGAAATCATCCTTTTAAAGAATACTTCATTTACACAAAATACCAATTCAAATCTAACAGGAATAAATACTTTCTCTTAATGTTATAAAGTGGGACTCTCTTGCTAAAATATCAGTTCAGAAGTACTGATACAAAATATTTTTAAATACCAGAACAGCATGTCTTTCTCTTGTAGTTTCTCTAGTTGGGATTTGTGCAATGATTACTGTTCTTCATTGATACTGATGAATTAGTTTGTCTGCTGTTCTGTTGTTGTTTACACCTTGTAACTGTAGTTGGGATATGTGCAATGATTAAAGTTTTCCACTGATTCTGTTGTATTAGTTGGTTCTGCTGTTATTTATATGTTGTAACTAGTTGGGATAGTTAGCAGAGTCATCGGGCCAGGAGAAGGAGAGGAAAGTAGTGGGGGGGGGCATTTTAAAATCTCATCTCTGGGCCCACTCCATCCTTGCTATGCCCCTGGTTGTAGCTCTTGCATTTACTTCATTGTTTGAGGTATGTCTTTAACCCAACTGTGGTGTTTTCAGCTCAACACCACTAGCTATGTTGCCATGTTCAGCTGATGGGAGAAATGACATTGCAGATTGCTCTTGCTTCTAATATTTCAGCCTCTTTTCAACATAGATGGTGGAGCTGAAGAAGTTACCAGTCTTTAAGTAGTTTGGTGAAGTCCACTGATTTATGGGAATAGTTCAGGTTGATAAGGTTAGCCTAATGATAGGCTAGTTAAGCAAAATAATGAAGGGTATGGTTATCTGTATTATTTCCCCCTATAAACAAGGTCCAGTAAGTTCAGAGAAACCTCACAGCTAATTGCAGAACAGGTAAGATGAAAAAACCCACACATTTTTCATTGTACCGGAAATATCCCACTAAAGGTGAAAATAAAATATTAAGCTTTTCCTAAATTTATTGGAGTTTCTGTTTTCCTTATATAAGGAATTCTGTGCAGGACCACAATATCAGTTATTGCCACTCTGAAGCCTCAGTAACTGCTATGAAAATGTGGCACAGTCATTGCCACACACTGTACGATCTTATGCATGTCCACTCAGAAATAAGTCCCGGGGTAACACCCAGTGCAGCATAGGGTGGGCAGTGCTGGCAGTATCATGTTTTTTCACAAGAGCACAAATACTTGAAGTAGTGTGCCTGCACTCCAGAACTGTTAGTTAAATAAGGAACATGTGGCTTGACCACTGAAGCTTAGCTATGAGCCTGCAGCAGTGCAGGTGGACCAGCACCTCCTGTATTATGCTGCACTGAATAATGTTCAGTGAGTTTAGTGGGATTTACTCCCAGGTAAGCATGCACTGGATTGCAGCCTTGATCGTGTCCATTTATTTCCCCTTTTAATTAGGAGCATCATCCACTGGGTCGCTCTTTTACACAAGCCCCATGGAAGTGAATGGGAGCTGGAGGAGACTCCCAATTTTATCATTTCTAGTTTCAGAAATCTTAGATGCCAATCAAACTCACAGGAACTCCTTTCAAACAGCTCAAAGAGCTGGGTTTGCTTGGGCAGGCTAATATATACTACATTCTCTATCTACGTTTCCCTTTGGTCAAAAGAGAACACGTATAAAATAAGCCAGCATTTTTCAAAGCTTTAAACACAAGGAGCTTGTAATAATTTATAACCCTAGCAATTACTCATGTGGCTTGAAGCATCTGTTCTGCAATCACACTGGAGTGGTGGGGTAGGTTATCTCTCCAGTATAGTATTTCTCCAGCTTTTCAGTGCCTCCCGCAGATGCAGCTCTCACAATAACTCTGTGGGTATGTAGGAAACTGAAAACAACAGAGCCCTGAACCCTTTTTATAGTGCAGCCTTCTGCAGTGACCCATCTAAGAGCAGCCTTACTGCTCAACATAAACATTCTTTTCAGCATGGTATGAATGCCTTTAAAGGTAAAGTGTGCCTTTGAGTCAGTGTTGATTCCTGGCAACCACAGAGCCCTGTGGTTTTCTTTGGTAGAACACAGGAGGGGTTTACCATTGCCATCTCCCACGCAGTCTGAGATGATCCCTTTCAGCATCTTCCTATATTACTGCTGCCCAATATAGGTGTTTCCCATAGTCTGGGAAACATACCAGTGGGGATTCGAACTGGCAATCTCTGGCTTGCTAGTCAAGTCATTTCCCCCCAGCGCCTTTAGGTGGTTACTATGACTGCCTTTAGGTATCTGTTAATATAATGTCTACTGCTAATGGAGTGTGTGGATGGGTACAGAGCCTCCACAAGTACCTGTTAAGGTGGGGGCATTTGAAGGTGTTGAGATGGACCACAAGGCATGCTCAGAATGTTTGACTCTGGGGGAAAGCCCATGCCTTCCCCACAGCATAAAAAACCAAAGCAGCAGAGGGCCAAAGAAGCAGAGGGCACATATGCTTTGCAGCCACCGAATGCATGAATGAAGGTTTTGAAAGAAGGTACTTCTGCTCCTGATAGTCAACAGGGCACAGCCAATAACACTGGAAGCTTGGGAGAAGGACGAGAGAAAGAAGTGGGAGAAGGGGTGAAGGAGGGAGGGGATCAAGAAGATCTTTGACAGTGGGTGACAGTTGCTGTTAAAACTTACACAAGATACATGTAAAGAAAAAAGGGTGGGGTGAAACAAAACAAAAGCGAAGTGAGGGTGTCCTAAAAAAAAAAAATAAAAAAACCTTTAAAAAGAAGGAAAAATGAGAAAGCAACAAACTATACTATCTAAGAAATAAAGATCTGATGAGGCCCTCCAAAACCTACATTTCACCTTCCTCTTGTGCATCAACACCCTATTCTGTTCCTTCCTCACAAATATAACATATGAGATTTAAGATCTGATACAACATTTTTGTTGCAAATTTCACCTGTGATTAAATAATATTTAAAATGATTTCTCAAATTATTATAAATATTGGAGGTTTTGTCTCCATATTCAATGCCTGGCAAAAACAAACAAACAAACATACAAACAAACAAACAAACAAACAAACAAAAAACACCCACCAACAACCCACATCCCTCTTCAGAAATAATGAGTCCAAACTGCAGTGTAAAAGTTGTGCTTTCAGCTATGCAGAGACAGTAATCACCTTTGCCCTTTCAGTTATGCCCAAAACTCAGAGCTTGTCTGTTGTATTGCTTGGGTCCAGGGTATTTAAGAGAACACCTTCTTGTTCATCAACCCCACCACCTGTTAAAATCATCTCGGGAGGTATGGTTGAGGTTTCCACCAGCTTGGTTGGTGGTGACTTGAAACTGGGCCTTTTCTAGAGTTGCCCCAGAACTCTGGAACATGTTTCCTAATGAAATTAGAGTTTCCCCTTCTCTGAATGTTTTTAAGAAGGACCGAAAAAACATACCTGTTTAGTCAGGCGTTTAGTTTATAGTGTTAAAACGTTGGTTTTTAGAGTTTTTATTTTAGAATTTAAAATATGTTTTAATTATATTAATGTTTTAATGGATACAAATGTACTAAATAAACAATAAATAAATAAAATAAAGCCTACACACAATACTTTGTTGACTTTGGGCACTAGTCTCTGGGTACTGATCTCCCTTAAGCTCCACAAGGGTGATCAAATGGTCACCCAACTCACAATTTCTGAATTCTTAAACAGAAGACACTATTTCTTTCATACAGATTGTCATGGTCATGGCATCTAAGGATCTTGTCCAATCATTGTTTGGACTGATCTATGCCTTCTAGCTTGAAACTTGAAAATGTTTCAGTGGAACTTGCCATATTCATGTTTTGAACTGTTATAAATATATCTATCCATGATGTGGTCCTGGTTAAAAAAGATGCTATTAAGATTATTTTTCTTTGCCTGCCTGCAGAAAGCATTCTTCTGAATCATGACTGGTTTGCTTATTTGCTTTGGTGCAGTCCATTACTCTTATAATATTTCTATCTTTTCTACCCAGCACATGGAAGTTCCATGAAATACCTTGTTGCACATAAACTTATCCTTATGAAGCACAATAAAGTAATTCCACAGGGACAGATGACCTGTTAAAATTGCACTGAAGGTTCTTGAAAGTACTGGTGTCATGCCCATGATGCAAATTGCAGACAGATTTTTCCTCCCCAGTTGATTCTGAAACCGTACCACATTATCAATGGTGGTGGTGGTGGGGACTTAATAATTTGAAGCCACACACCTCATAGGACACATTTGTGATATTGCTTTCTTACATTTCCTCTTTATGAGAAATACAACTAATATTGTAACGTATAAAACAGAATTTGGCTGCTTAAAGAGTCTATCATGAAAATTCTCCTAAAATGGCTAGCAAAATGGTTTGCTTCTGTTATATTCAACTTCCCTATTCCTGCAACCAAGTTATTCTGCCCCTGCCCCTGCTAACTGGGCAAAGAGGCACCTTTTACCGTGGTGATTCTCTTTATTTAGCAGGGGGAGAGTAACTGGCCCTATCCACCCCCAGCACAGCACTTCCAGTGACTGTTGCTGGTGTGTGTCTTATGTTTCTTTTTAGAATGTGAGCCCTTTGGGGACAGGGAGCCATCTTATTTGTTATTTCTCTTTGTAAACCGCCCTGAGCCATTTTTGGAAGGGCGGTATAGAAATTGAATTTATTATTATTATTATTATTATTATTATTATTCAGACACTTATCTGTGCCAAAAAAAGGCAAATCCTGCTTTGAGAAGTTGGGTGGATCTGGGCAAGACCACTTGTTCATTCTTCCTCATTGCCCCTTTATGCATGGAACTCTCTCCTAGAATATTTATATGATGCCACCTTAACATGCCTTCTCAAAACTTGGGATATGCAGAAAGTTCACTTGTTATATAGAAACTCATTTAGCTTCACTTTAAAAATTCAAGATATTAGGAGGATCCGTGAAATTTGTCTCTAGTTTCACTTTTTTGAAGTTTCAAGGTTAACCCAAGATTCCACCTTTTGGAGGTGACTTATCTCCTTAAACATTTCCAATTGTAAAGTACTTGTGACTGTATTTGCCCACACTCATCTCTTCCTACACTTTCTCTGTTTCCCCACCATTGTCTAGATTTTAAGCTCCTTGAAACTCTGTAAGGCACCAGGTAGACGGACTGATGTCACTGTGTAAATAATAAATAGGCCACCCACTGTCTATCCGGCTGTCTTAAACAGATTGCTTTAAGGGGAAGTGATTATTGCTTTCAACTTCAGGGCATTTCCCTGAGGTTTGGATGTAAGAAAGACAGGTTTTATTGTTTCCTGAGGGAAGATCTCTGTTTTATAGGTTTTAAGGCAATGATTAGTCATTTATAGATTTTAAGACTAATTAGTCTCTGCAAGTATTTCATTATCAGGACATCAATAACTGCTTTTATTGCTTTCATTGACAAGTGATTTTATCTTTTAGAGATGAGCTTCAATCAATAACCATTGCATAGCTTCCACAAACAGATGTTCCACTCATACACAGGGAGCGTAGTGATTTTTGCCATCCTCCCTTCTTTCTGTAGCCCCTATTGCCACCAAAAATATGTCCTTGAGCATTGTGGGACCCTCAGGGACATATTTTCTTGGTGGGCACAAGGACCTGCAAAGGCAAGGGGAGATTGGTGAAAATTGCTCCGCCCCAGTACACTAGCAGAAAGATTCCATCTGTGTATGACTTCCTCTTGATGCAGCCCATCAAATTCCCAATTGCGTGTTTTTCTCCTCATGCACTTTTTGTTGCAGAGAAATTACTTATCCTCTATACGTAACTGAACAGGAAGCAACTTTAACTGAGAAACAAGAGTTTGATATTTATTACTAACTAAAACACAGGCTAAGTAAAACAACAATACCCCAATAAATTGACTAACAGTCCAGAGAGAGGGAGAACCTCTCAGTTTGAATTCAAGCGAACAAGTGAGGAGCAGACAAACTGTGACTCCACCCCCAAGCAAGTACATAGATACAAAATAGAGAAGCATGCCCTATATAAAAAGCAGAGACAATGTCTGTAGTAAATCCCAACACTTTTATATACAGTGGCTGCTCATTCAACATGGGCTGCATTTCCATTATAATGTGTTAATCAATTGTACCTAAATGACTCTACAACATTTGGTGTGACATTATTTATAAATTTATCACCTTTGATCCTGTCCTTCCTCCAAGGAGCTCAGGGCAGCATACATGGTTTCTTCCCCTCCACCTTGCCTCACAGCAAGCCTTTGAGGTAGGTTAGGCCAGGGGAAACTATTCCAAAGTCACCCAGTAAGCTTTGCAGCTGAGTGAAGATTTTGAACTATCTCGTTCTAAGTCCAACTCTGCATCTTACCAGTAATAAGGTGATATATGTTTACATTGCACTTGAGCATATCCCCCCATTCTAGTCTTTCTTCATGCCTATATCTCAGAACAGAGACTACATCTGGGGTTGGTAAACTTGGCCCTCCAGCTTTTGTTGAACTACAACTCCCATCAGTGACAATGAAGATGGATATTTATATACAGCTTTTCAACAAAAGTCTCCAAAGCGGTTTACCTAGATATAAGTAAGTAAGTAAGTAAGTAAGTAAGTAAGTAAATAAAATAAATAAGTAAAATGGCTTCCTGTCCCAAAAGGGCTCACAATCTAAAAAGAAACATAAGATAGATACCAGCAAAAACCACTGGAGTGATGCTGTGCTGGGGTTGGATAGGGCAGTTGCTTTCCCCCTGCTCAATAAAGGGAATCAACACTTTACAAAGGTGCCTCTTTGCTCAGTTAGCAATAAATTGTGGCTGGGGATGAGGGGAGCAGAAGTTCAACAACAGCTGGAGGGCCAAGCTTGCTCATTCCTGGACTACATTATTAGAAGAACACCTGCTTGACAAAATTAGGTGATGGTAACATTCCTGTATGAGACCAGGATTGTAATGGAACCAAAATATCAAATAAGGGATGTACACATAGAAACATAGGAAGCTGCCATATACCAAGTGAGACCATTGGTCTATCGAGCTCAGTATTGTCTACACAGACTTGCAGCAACTTTTCCAAGATTGCAGGCAGGGATCTCTCTCAGCCCTATCTTGGAGATGCCAGAGAGGGAACTTGGAACCTAGATGTTCTTCCCAGGGTGGCTCCATCCCCTAAGGGGAATATCTTACAGTGCTCACATGTAGTCTTCCATTCAAATGCAACCCGGGTAGACCCTGCTTAGCTAAGGAAACAAGTCATGCTTGCTACCACAAGACCAGCTCATAAGAACAGACCTGCTGGATCAGGCACAAGGCCCATTGAGTCCAGCATCTTGTTTCACACAGTGGCCCACCAGATGCCTCTGGGGAGCGCACAGGAAAGAGGTATGTGCATGCCCTCTCTCCTGCTGTTGCTCCCCTGGTATTGAGAGGCATCACGCCTCTGAGGCTGGAGATGGCCCACAGCCATTGGACTAGTAGCCATTGATAGACCTGTCCTCCATGAATCTGTCTAAACCCTTTTTAAAGCCATCCAGGCTGGTGGCCATCACCACATCCCATGGCAAGGAATTCCATAGATTAATTATGTGCTGTGTGAAAAAGTAGTTCCACTTGTCGGTCCTAAATTTCCCGACCTTCAGTCTCATGGGGTGACCCCTGGTTCTAGTGTTGTGTCTACCCTCTCCACACATAATTTTATACACCAAAATCATATCTCTCCCTAGTCAACTCTTTTCCATGATAAAGAGCCCCAGTTGCTGTAGCCTAATCTCATAAGGAAGGTGCTCCAGGCCCCTGATCATTTTGGTTGCCCTCTTCTGCACCTTTCCAGTTCTACAATATCCTTCTTAAGATACAGTAACCAAAGCTGTACGCAGTACTCCAGATGTGGCCACACCATAGATTTATATAAGGGTATTATAATATTAGCATTTTTAGTCTCAATCCCATTCCTAATGATTCCTAGCATGGAATTAGCTTTTTTCACAGCTGCCATGCACTGAGACGACACTTTCTCCTGGTCAGTCACTGACAGCTCATATCCCATCAGTGTATATGTGAAGTTGGTGGGTTTTGCCCCAATGTGCATCACTTTACACTTGTTTACATTGAACTGCTTTTGCCATTTTGTCCCCCACTCCCCCAGTTTGGAAAGATCTTTGTGGAGTTCCTAACAATCTGTTGTGGATTTCACTACCCTAAATAGTTTAGTGTCATTTGCAAATTTGGCCACTTTTCTGGTCACTCCAACTTCTGGATCATTTATGAACAAGTTAAAAAGCACTGGTCCCAGTACTGATCCCTGAGGGACCCCACTTCCTACTTCCCTCCATTGTGGAAACTGTCCATTTATTCCTACTCTCTGTTTCCTGTCCTTCAACCGCTTACCAATCCACCCATGAACCTTGTCTCCTTATTCCATGATTGCTCAGTTTACTCAAGAGCCTTTGGTGAGGAACTTTATCAAAAGCCTTTCTGAAGTCCAAGTATACTATGTCAATCAGATCACCTTTATCCACATACCTGATGACACTCTCAAAGTACTCCAAAAGGTTACTCCAAAAGGTTAGTGAGGCAAGACTTTCCCTCAGCTCTCCTGTTGAAGATGTAGATAGCTATACCTGAAACCATCAGGAAGTCACATCATCCGGCCATGGAATCCCATCTTCTGGCATATGATGTATTAGACCTGGCTGTAGTCGCAAAGGCACTCCAAGAATGCTCATTAATATTCTCATCTTCTTCATATATCCTAGCACTTGAATATATTGTTCTGGCAATGAGCTGGGGTGGAGCCCTGATGAATCCACATTCAAATTACTTTAGTACAAATTAATGAATTAAACTAATGCAAATCAGTTCATTTTGTATGGAGATGCCCTCAAAGACAGTTCAGAACTTCAAGTTGGTTCAGAACACAGCTGCCAGGCAGTAGCGGCTGGTGGGCATGGGAGCAATGGGGGCAGGGGAGAACCTGATCACCAAGGCAGATGCCTACTCTCTCCCTTTCCTCTACACCAGCTGGCTTGGGTATTTACCCAAGCATCCCACCACTGAGGAAAACAGAAAGATCAGAAAAGCAGGGCAAAGGTAGAAAACAGAAGGGGGGGGGGGTTGGGGGGGAGAAAGCAAAAAAAGCCAGGGCAGAAAGAGAGACAGAAGGGAGAAAGCAGGGATTGTATCTCCCCTCCCACCAAACAAACAAGCTAGTAAAGGCAAGACTTTCCAGCAGCCAGGGAATCCTCTAAAGCAGGAAGCTTCCTCAAGTCCCTCCTCCCCTGCCTGCAACCTCCTCTTTTGGTCTTACTGGCTGGAACAGCTGCTTCTCAAGCTGCTCCAGCCAGTCTGATTCCTAGGGGGCTCCTCCTGGCATGACCCCCAGGAAGAAGAGAAAATGTATTAAAAATATACTCCCTGAAGCAACCAGGAAGTGTATTTTAAACTCATTATTTAAGTTTTTCCTGGGGCAGTTCTCAGAGGAGCCCCCTAGGAATCAGATTGGCTGGAGCAGCTTGAGTAGCAGCTATTCCAGCCAGTAAGACCAAAACAAGTTACAGGCAGGGGAGGAGGGTTTGGAAGAAACTCCCTGGTCTGAAATTTTCCCTGGTAAGTCTGAGCCTTTAGCTTGTTTGTTTTTGTTTGGGGGGGTACTGCCCCTCTTGCCCTTACTGACTAGCCACAGTGGCTGCCAGGGTTTTGTTTGGGGCCAAGAGATCAGATCATCTGCTGACCTTCAGTCACTCTCACTGGATGCCAGCTTATTTCTGGGCTCAATTCAAGGTGCTTTAAAGCCCTAAATGTCCTGGGACCAGAGTATCTCAGGAATTGCCTCCTTTCATATGATCCTGTCTGAGAACACCTGCTCTGCTTCTGAACCCTTTTCTTTGTTTCTGCAGCATCAGAAGTTTGGTTGGTGGGTACAAGAGTGAGTGTATTTTTGTATCATGGCAGCTGAATTGTGGAATGGCCTCCTAGAGGAAGTATGCTTTGCCCCTTTGCTGTCCATTTTTAGAAGAATGCTGAAAACAGTGCAGTTTCAGCAGTTGTTCTTAATATAGGTTTGCAAATTGTGCTTTACATCATAACTGCTTTTACCACTCCTTTACAACAGTCATTTTGGATGTTCTGGGTTCCCCCTCCCCCTTTAAAGTGTTGTGTGTTTTTTAAAAAAATTCTTAAATTAAATGTGTAAGCTGCTTTAAATACATCTTAATGTAGAAAAGTAGGATATAAATAAATGCAATAAAAATAAATATAATCTACTGCCCTTTCATCATTTTCTCTTTCACTTCCTTCTTTTTATTACTAGTTGAGAAAGGGAGGTGGGAGGGTACACACCAGGCTAGGAGGTGGAGTAGTAGTAGAGTAGGAGTTGGGTGTCCGCGCACATCCTCACGTGCTTTACTAGTGATGCAGCACCAATAAAAAGGAAGTATGTGGGGTGGGGGAAAGGAAGCATTTGGCCCCCTGTCTCAGGTGTGCCATGATCGTAGGCCACCACTGAGGGACCTCTTTGTACCTTAAAACAAAGGCATTTTATCAATCTCAGGCAGAAAAGGAATGAAGAAAAGAGGAGAGAGATAAATGCTGGTGAGAACTAAAGGAGGCATATCAAAGACAACAAAAGAGAATCAGAGTAACAAATATAAAAAAAGGGGTGAGTGAAAGATGGGTTAGAACAGTCAAGTTTTTAATAAACAGGAATAGAGGAGGAAATGACAGGAGAGGAGGCAAAGCTACAGAGGGTTATTTCCATACTCCTACTTCTGTGTTTGCACATTGTCAGGGATTCAGTTTTGCCTGGGCAGGGATTTACTTAGTGCTCTCATGCATCCTCAGATGTTAAAAGAATCCATGTGACAAGAAAGGCTCCAAAGAGGACAAGGACCTCATTCCATGTGGGGGTGGCTACTGAAGGTGCAATATTTCCTGGGTTAATTCCAATGTCTGCCTACCTAAGCTGTTCTTCTAAAGGTTGAAGGAAACATGTGGGGTTGCTGTCATAGTTACAGAGGGTAAAAACAGAAGGGTAGTGGATAGGTTTCCTTCAGTCTCACAAACAGTAGTGGCTGGTGTGGGCACTGCCAGGGGGACATGGCGAGAGGCAACTTTAAGAAGGTCCTTACCTCCACTCCAGCCGCACCTGCAAGATGTTCTGAGCAGCAGTGCGCTACCCAGCACTTCATGTGGCAGGGGATCAGCTCCGCCACTCACCTGTCCAAAGCTGATCCCCTGCCAGCATCCAGGTGAGTGGCGAAGCTGATCCCCCTGTGAAGGGAGTGCTGGGCGGAGTGCTCCTGCTTCGAGCAGCTTGGAGGTGTGGCCAGAGTAGAGGGAAGCACCTTCTAATTTAGTCTTAAAGGTGCCTTTTGCTGCTATCCCCCCAGTCACTGGCTGCTACTGCTCACAGGTTTTCACTTCTAATGGTGGCGTCATCCTCAAGATAAAGAAAAGGGTGGGGAGGGGTGCCAGTTGCTTATCTGTGGAATAAAGGTGTTGACACACAAGAAGAGACAGGAAGGTATCCCCCAGAATTATGCTAAAGTTGAAACAGGAGTTAGTTGGTCTGCATGCCACTGTGTCTGTTTCTGCCAACACTGAACAGTGCAGGAGGTCCTAAGCAGCTAGGAAGTGTTGAGCAGGAGGCATGGACCAGCTTTGGAACTGTTTAGCTGGAACTGATTACCTGCAGCAAGTACTCAGATGTTAAGAGGCCTGGAACAGGAGGCCTGGAACAGCTAGCTAATTGTCCAGAGAGAGGACTGGGGAGCTGTAACTGGATCCAGCTTTTGAGGATACTCTTCTTGTATGCTTTTACACCAGCACTGAGCAGCTAGGGACTGATGGCATTATGGTGGTCCTAGTGGCTCTGCTTCTACTTGAACCTTCTCAGAAGCCTGATCTGGAGCATCTGGGGTATGCTTCCTCCCTACAAACACACCCAATAGAAAGCCCATTCACATGACCAAACAGACAGAGGCATAACGACGGTAGGGCAGGCAGGGCACGTGTCCTAGGTGCCACTAGGGAGGGGGCACGCAAAAGTGCTGCCATGACCCCCTGCCCCTGCCAAATTGCCACACCGACACGGCGCCACGCCCCCCCCCCCCCGAGCGCTTGGCTCCAGCTGGCCTGGGCACCTCGCTGCCTGTGCGGCATTGTTGGCTGCATGATGAGTTCACCATGACCTCACCCACCCCCACCAAATTTACTTTTCAGGCAGCTGCAGCGGCGCCAGCGTGGCACCCTCCCCTCCAGCTGGCCTGGCCTGGGCCGGGCACCCCTCACTGCCTGCGGCATTGTTGGCCGCATTGTGACCTCCTCCCAGTACTCCCCGCCCCCCCCCACTCGTGCGCATGCGCGAGTTGCTCTGCTCTTGTAGCCTTGCACGCACGTGCTTTTGTCTGAGGCTACGAGAGAGCAAGGAGCGTCGGTGTTGCTTGCTGCTGCTGGCCTTGTGGCTCCTGCCGAGGAGAGGAAGACGGAAGGAGGATCTGCTTTTGAGGCACAGATTTCCACACAACAACACCATCATCATCTTCATCAAATCTTGCAATAAAGTGTTTACAGAGGATCAAGGTATGTTTGTGTGTTGTTGTTGTTGTTATTATTATTATTGTTTGTATTCTTTAAAATACCGGGTCATGGTGGGCTTGCTTAGAGGCTTTTGATGAGTTGGCTTCTTCTTGGCTGGGGTCGGGGTGGGTGGGTGGCGGTGGCTGGCGGGGGTGGCGGCAGCAGCTAGGCTGGAGGTTGGGGGGTGGGTGCAGCCCTCCCCACTCCACCCCGAGGTCAAAAAAGCGGCAGCAGTGCCATGCCTGGACAGCGGGCAGAAAGCGGTGTGCCCTTGGAACCTGGCTGCACGGGCGGGTGAGCAAGGGGATGGCCGTGGGGCACGGTGCGTGTGAGCAACTTAGTCCCAACTCACAACAATTTCACGGCAGTGGGCGGCCGCGGATACCAGAGCGACACTGAGGCCTGCTGTCTGGCCCGGCGTCGCTAACCAACTGAGATGGCTATGAGGCGGGCAGGGGATGGTGAGCAAACAAGGCCCGTCCTTCACTTCACCCCGGCGGTGGGCGGCGCCACGGCAGATGTAACAATGGAGCGACGCCGAGGCCTGCCATCTGGCCTGGCATCGCTTCTCAACTGCGAGGCGCGCCTGCACAGTTCAAGCTATTAACTTGAATAGGAGAGCTGGTGCAGCATCTGGGCAGCAAAGCCGCAGTCTTCACTGGTACACAAAGGGCTCAAGAGAGACTGCTGATGACTCTTCCACCAAGTGGAGGGGAGCAATCACCATCATTGGGGCACTGATAAAGGTGAAATAGAGAGGGGAAACTCTATTCATTTCAGCGTTAGGACTGGATGAAGGCAAACTTTGTTTTCTTCTTCAAAGCCAGATCTAGGCTTAAACAGAATCAATCAATTTGCCCAGTAAAGAGACTGGTTCTATGCTGAATGTAGGATGCTCCTTTATACTGAGTCAAACCACTGGCCTATTCAAGTCAATATTTTTTATACTTATTGACAGCTGCTCTCCAGGTTTTAGGCAGGTGTCTTTCTTTCCCAGTCCTACTTGAAATGCCAGGGATTGAACCTTAGAGCCCTTGCCTGAAATGCATGTGCTCTACCTGATCTGTGCCCCTTTCTGTAATGTTGAACAGTGCAACTGAGAGCAACTGGCCCTATCCATCCCCAGCACAGCATCCCTCCAGTGCCTGTTGCTGGTGTCTATCTTTATTATTTATTTATTACATTTCTATAACGCCCTATCCATCCAAAGGCTCTGGGTGCTGTGCAGCAATCAAAAATGAAAAACAAACACCCATTTAAAACCATCAGTTTAAACAATATAAAAACAAATTTACAAACAGTTTAAAACCAGTTAAAAACATTTAAGAACAATTTAAAAATCTTGGAAGGTCAGACTGAACAAATAAGTTTTCAGAGCTCTCTTGAAGGCCGAGTCCAAACTATGAATTTTTGCTGGGAGTGCACCCCACAGCCCAGGAGCAGCTGCAGAGATGGCCCAATCTCTTATTTTTCTTTTTAGAGCGTTAGCCCTTTTGGGACCGGTATCCATTGTTGTTTGTTTAATTTAATGTAATTATTATTTCTCTATGTAAACCGCTTTTGAAACTGTTGTTGAAAAGCGTTATATAAATATTTGTTGTAGTAGTACTAGAAGATTCATTTTCTCTTCCAAGCTCCAGATCAGCAAGTCTCTCTGCATGGGGATAGTAGACATAGGTGCCTGCTCTTCTAGTGTCTGGGGAAGCCCTTCTGTAATTCATGAGTACAGCACAGGGAACTTATGGGTGTTGGATCTGGGGAATGGCGCCCTAGCTCCTTGTATGGGATCCTAACAGCTGTGGAGTGATCCCTGCATGCAGACTAGTGGTATAAACCAATTGTACAAACTTGCACTAGTAAAATATCAGGAGCAAAGATGTAGGAGGAAGCCTGAAGAAGCCAACTGGGCAATAATTGACCAGCTCACAAAGAAGGTGCCATATAGAAGAGCAGTCTTTGGTGTATATATATCTGTGTTAAGTGGCCAATGTATGAAATGTATGAAAAGAAACTTGGATAATTCAGCAGACTTTTAATCTAAGCAGTCAAGTCTCTCTAGCCCCTTAAGGGCACATAATGCTTTAGGTATATATTTTGGCATAGGTTTGGAGGTTGTATTTTGAGTTGCTTTTTCATTCTTTGGTTTTATGAATAGCATGGATGCTGAAATGTTTGATTCACTGCGTTGAACAGGGAAACATTGGGGCTATTCTTACAATCACAAAAATTGGGCTAGGAAAAACCTAGCCCGATTTTTGTGATCATAAGACCCATCGGGCTCACAGCCAAGCCCGGTGGTTCTGGAGCAGCTAACCCGCTCCTGTAGCCCGCCCCTTAGCCTGGGTTTGTGGAGCGAGCGATCCGCAAACCGGGGCTATCTGCTCGTGAGTAGCCGCGGCTACTTGCAGTAGACCCCCAGCTGGGAGGCTTAAAAGCAGCCTCCCGGCTTGGGGGCCTCCCCAGTATGCCCTGCATGCTCGTGCAGGGCATACTGGGGCTTCCAGGGGCCGCATGGCCCCTGATCTCCCCAGCCCCTGCCGGTTCCGTGTTGGAGCCGACCATCGTGTGGGCGGCCGATCCGGCCGCCCAGGGCTCCCTACCTGCACGTGAGTGGGGAGAGCAGGCTTAGCCTGCTCGTCCCGTTCAGCGCCCTAAACCGGGTCTCACTGATCAAGAGACCTGGTCCATTATTTTTTTAAAAACCCATTTTTTGCTCTTAAAAATTGAGTTTCAGAAGCTGTAATTCAGTATTATGGTTCATGACTGTCACTCCCTTAGGTGGCAGCACCCTCTTATTATATCTTTGAGACCAAGAACTGTTTCTTTCTTTCTCCTTTACTTGATTAGCAAATTGCTGATTAGTGATCAGGCCAGCCAGTCTTTTCTAAGGTTTCCCTTCTGAGGAGTGAGCAGCATGTCTGAAATGTATAATACTCTTGTACCCAGCAAGATGAATCCTGCTGCTCCACATCTGCATGAAAAGCTACTCCTGATGAAACAGAGTAAGCAAAGAGACACCTTTTAAAGTGGTGATTCTCTTGTATTTAGCAGGGGGCAAGCAACTGGCCCTATCCAGCCCCAGCACAGCATCCCTTCAGTGGCTGTTGCTGGTATCTGCCTTATGTTTTTTTAAGACTGTGAGCCCTTTGGGGAGAGGGGACCATTTTAGTTATGTATTCTTCTTTGTACATCACTCTAATGAGCCAGCATGGTGTAGTGGCTAGAGTGCTGGACTAGGACCGGAGAGACCCGAGTTCAAATCCCCATTCAGCCATGAAACTAGCTGGGTGACTCTGGGCCAGTCACTTCTCTCTCAGCCTAACCTACTTCACAGAGTTGTTGTGAGCAGAAACCTAAGTATGTAGTACACCGCTCTGGGCTCCTTGGAGAAAGAGCAGGATAGAAAAAGAAATAATAGTAATAAAGATAAAATAATAATAATAATTACTATTTCCTCTCAAAAATTAATAATAGCACCTCTGCTGACTGGAAGAATTGCAGCCACAACCAACCACAAACCACTGCTTAGTAACAAGCCTTCCAGGGGAGGACTTCGTTCTAATGTAAGTAATTCAAACATTTCTAAGTCAAATGCAAGTTAATGTTATGCAGTGTAATTTATTGTAAATGAATTAATTGAAACACTTCAATCATGTCTTTCTCTAGAACTATTAACTGACTTGCATCATCCACAATTCAATGAACCTTTAAAAAAATAATTTATGATGATGTTCTATTGTGGCATATAGGTGTATATACTGTGTGTGTGTATATATATATATTTACTCTGCTTTTTGTTACCACTATTCAGCCTCATTTAAGATTTCTTTACTTCATGAGCTGAGCTTCAGTGGGGGTGTGTGTGTGTGGAATTTTAAAATCTTGTCTCTGGGCCCACTACAACCTTGCTACGCCCCTGACTTCAATGCAGAAACAGGTATGGAGGAGTGCTGGCTCTCAAGAAGTCCAGTATACTGGAAAGCATTATTGTGCAACCAGGGGTGTCCAATGCAGACATAGGTGTGGGGGTGCTCTGGGCTGCTTGGAGGAAGAGTGGGATGTTGACATAACAATGAACAAATTCCCTTATAGATTTGAACATCATGATGCCACGGAAGAAGGAGAGGGGAGCTGAAGGATGGAAGAGGAGGAAGTTGGAGGTGGAGGAAGCCAAGAGGTCGAGCAGGTTCTTCCTGCCCTTCTTTACAAGGGCTGGAACAAGTAGCTCAACACCACCTTCCACACAGTTGCCAGCACCTGCTCCAATGTTTTCGGAATCCAAAGGTGGATCAAGTGCACATACGCCACAAGTGGAGGAGGCAGTCCGGTCAGATGAAGAGGCTGCCACAGAGAGTGTGGACATGACAGGAGGGGAAGCTGGTGGTGATGTCGAGTCTGCTGATGAGACTGAACCCAAAGAGGACACTATGCGCAGTGAACTGGATGCTGCCAAAGAGCCTCCAACTGTTAGGCTGGAAGTGATTGAACAGCGCGACATTGGACTTCTGCAGTTTGACAAGGATACTGGAAGACCAATTCTGCCTGACACACTGAAAACAAAAATAATAAAGCTGGGTTCAAAGTATTTCCAGAACACTGAGGGGCCTTTCCTACCAACAAATAACCGTGCAATGAACAAGACTTGGTTCAGGAAGAGATTGGGAAGTGGTTGTGGTGAGGAGGTGGCTCGCACATGGCTGGTCTATTCCCCTTCTAAGAAGTCTGCATTTTGCTTCTGCTGTCTTCTCTTTTCCCAGTCAGACCATCAATCAACATTGGAGCAGGAAAGTGGATTCCACCACTGGAAAGCACCTGAAAGGATTTGTGTTCATGAGAATGCTAAGAATCATCGGGAGTGCTTCATACGGTGGATAGAAATGGAAAGAAATGTAGCTGGAAACAGAGGACTCATTGACGCAGAACTTTGGTCACAGATTGAGAAGGAGAAGCAGAGGTGGCATGATATCTTGACAAGAATCCTTAACTGCATCAAATACCTTGCAACTCAGAACCTGGCTTTGCGAAGACACAGGGAGTAACTTCAGCTAGACAAGGATGACTCCAATGTAGGAAATTTCCTTGGCTTAGTAAAACTAATGGCTACCTGTGACCCAGTCATGAAAGAACACCTGACCCACATGGAAAGTCATCCTGGATCCACCTCTTATCTCTCACCGGCAGTCCAGAATGAATTCATCCACCTGATGGCATCCACTGTTCACCAGAGTCTACTGAGAGGCATTCGTAAAGCCAGATACTATGGCCTCATGTTCGACTCGACTCCTGACCTGGCACACCGTGAGCAGATGTCACAAGTAGTTAGATACGTAGAATTTGATTATGAGAGGAAAACAGTCCATGTGAGAGAGTCCTTCCTTGGTTTTATCCAGTTAAGCTGGAAGGATGCTGAGAGCTTGACTGAAGACATCTTGAAAAAGTTAGAGAAGGACGAAATGGAGCTACAAGATTGTCGGTCACAGTGCTATGACAATGCTGCTGTGATGGCTGGACACAGAAGTGGTGTTTCCCAAAGGATACGTGAGAAAAACAACCTGGCAGTGTTCGTAAATTGTGACAATCACTCACTCAACTTGGTGGGTGTACATGCAGCCAGACAGGATGTGATGATGGTGACATTTTTTGGAACCCTTGATGCCATCTATGTGTTTTTCTCTTGCTCAGCACAGCGCTGGGAAAAACTCAGAAACGCCGTGCCTGTGTCTGTTAAGTCAGAGTCTGAAACCAGGTGGAGTTCAAGGACGGAAGCAGTGAAGCCAGTCAACAACCACCTGGAGGAGATACTTCAAGTTCTTCAGGGCATGATAGATGATGAAGACGAGAACCTTGAAACCAGAAGTGATGCAAGGCAGCTGTGCAGCCGCTTGCTGACTTATGATTTTCTGACTCTACTAGGATTTTGGAATAACATCCTCATTCAAATTGACTGTGTTCAAAAGAGGCTGCAGGATCCTAGAATGAACTTCCACAATGCTGCTGTGGATTTGAAAGCCCTCCAAGAACATTTGGATGATGAGAGAGAACTGCTGGTCAGTGAGGCACTCAACGTAGGGCTTGGTCTCTGTCAAGAATGGGATGTTGAGTTTGAAAGACGTAAGAGATGGAAGAAATGGATGGCTGATGAGAAATCAAGAGATGCTGGGTTAACAGCTAGGGAGGAGATGGAAAGAGTCATGAAGGGAACACTCAACCGTCTTCACAGAGAACTAGACGAAAGGTTCACTTGTCTGCATGACACTGATGCCAAGTTTGGGTTCCTTCTCGATATCGAGGGACTGTGCTACAGTGCTGATAGAGAGAACCTAAAGAAGAACTGTGAAAATTTTTGCAAACTGTACAGCTCTGATGTTGATGTGGAGCTATATGATAAAATTTTGGACTGCAGAATGTTGCTAGCAGTGCGGACCAACATGAGAGTAGCAAGACCGGAACAGCTTCTCGAATTTATAGTTCAATATGGTGATGAGATCGTCTTCCCCAACCTCCGCATTGCTATTCAGATCATGCTGACCATTGCAGTTTCCATTGCCAGCTGCGAAAGATCATTCAGCAAGTTAAAGCTGATACTTCATATCTGACAGCTTCCATGGGTCAAGGCAGACTCTGTGATCTTGCTCCGCTGAGCGTAGAGAGAAAGGAAACTGACAAAACTGACTTTGATAGCATCATAGACCAATTTGCATCTGTGAAAGCAAGGATGGTCCAGTTATGATTTTCAGGCATGTCATAATTTGCTAATTAAAAAATTAATGAGCATGAGTTGTATTTTCTGCATTTTTGGTTATTTATTGCATTTTTGGTTATTTATTGCATTTTTTGTAATTTTTGTAATTTTTGAGGTAATATTATGGTAAAATAAAAGTTTTCTGAAAGATGCGTGTCAGATGTTGGGGCAAAGGGGGTGGGGGGCGCAATATCAGTGCTTGCCCTAGGTGCTGTTTTCCCTAGTTACGCCTCTGCAAACAGATAATCTAATTAATAATTCCAAGTTTATTTAAAAGCTTGAATATTGGAAATAGAATAAGCAATGCAAAGCAATAAATATATACACTTACAATAAAGGTAGTGTGACCACAGATTATGGAAGGCAGTATTGGGCAGGCGGGGGGAAGGCAGAGTCCAACTTAAACACACACACCGACGATCAAAGAAATGCTGCTGGGAGGGCAACTCATGCTCCCAGATGATCCACACTGCTCTAAGATGATCCACAATGTGTCCCAGCTTCTGTATATCCTGCAATGCACTGCACTATGAATGTGGTGTATTGTGGGATACCCCCATGAGATGGGTGCTCTTGGTGCCCATCTCTGTGTGCAGCAAGCAGCCTGAATATACACACAATCTCAGCACCTGGGTTAAGGGTGCACTCATGCCCTCAAGCTGAGCTAAAGGCCGGTCTTAAAATGGGGTTAGGCAGGTGGGCAGCACCAGAATCTATGTGGATCCTGGTGCTGTGCCCAAGCAGCCTAACCCAGGCTGGGCTGCCCTAGCCTGGGTAAGGCTGCTCGTGAAAATAGCCTTAGAGGGGAGGGCCTCAGGCTGCCAAATGGGCACTGTGTCCCTGGATCTGAGATTTGGCATGGACCTATCGCTGCTGCTGTTCCTGTGGTGATGGAAGCATTGTGTTCCCCACTATTGCAGCCTCTTTGGGTGGGATGTCATCTGTAGGGGATAATCTTTTCCTGCCCCTTAGGGGGTATTGACAGGCCTGAGTATCTATTCTAGGTCCACCACAGAGTCCTGCTCCTCATAGGAGAAAGGGTCATCAGGTCAAGGTCCAAGTATTGGCAGGTCCTGACATACCACAGGCAACTTTATTGTAAGGGTTTGTGATGGTGTGCAAAATGGGTCTCTTCATGTGGCCACTGTAACATCAACAGGCCCTTTGTATCATGAGCCACTTTGAGTTTTTGTAAAGGTATGATGCAAATGTTGCAAACAGATAATAAAATTAATAATTCCAAGTTTATTTAAAAGCTTGAATATTGGAAATAGAATAAGCAACGCAAAGCAATAAATATATACACTTATAATAAAGGTAGTCTGACCACAGATTACGGCTTCCTTGAGATATAAATTGGCAAATGTGATGCAAAATGTCGATCTAGTGAGTATTGTGGAGTGGAGTTTCTGAAGACAGACTTGGCTATTCATTGCATTTTGCTCATTGAGACTTCTTAGCATTGCTATCAGAATACTTTGTTTTGATGGCCACATCCGGCCATAATGGCAAATTGCTGACAGATGAACCTGAGGTTAATTCTTGTAACTGTGAATCACATCACAGACATTTGTCCAACTGTAGACCAGCAACCTCCGGTTTCAGGGTAGGGGAGCCACTCTCTCTTCCTGGTCAGCTGAGACCACATCCCAGCAAGCTCTGTAGCACCAGCATCGCCAGTGCAAGCTATATGCACTGCCATATCTTGTATTTGCAGCTATCTAATTGGGCTGCCTGGTTTATGGTGCCACTGCAACTGCATGTGCTTGTGAACATATTTCTTTATGAATTTATTTTTTGTGAACAAAACACATAGTGCCCATCTTGCCATCCCATCCCCTTTCTCTTCTGGTTGCCAGAGGGGGAAACAAGAGACACAATGGAAAGCAGGCATCCCCAAATGTGACTTTTCCCTTTGACCACCTTAGAAGCTTGGGATGGGAGGAGGTGGTGGTGCTGTTGTTTGGCAATGGCTTGAGGAGCACGGAGACAGAGGGAAGGGCAAGTGTTCCGAGAAGTGGCCAGCGAGAAGCATGGCAGCCATGGAGCGGGCATATTCCTAGGTGGATCTGGGCCGCTCTCTCTATGATTTTGGTTCTAAAAACAGCATGGAATTGCGGTTATGGTGGCATCTGCATTCGGATGTAACACTGCTGCCTTCAAAGCTCAGATTGGAGCAGCAAAACTCATGACAAACCAAAGGTTCAAATTGGAGTTTGGTGAGGGAAACCATAGGCTACTTTTGCTGTGAAACATGGCCCCAACCTCTTCCCAATTGAACTCCGGTTTGGTGTTATGTGCGAATGGGGCTGATGTTTTAAATGCCATTTTCTAGCAAAACTACTTCCTAAAAGACTGCCCTGAAACTGAATGCACAGTGGTGACTCTTGCAGTTGAATGTTACATAGAATATGTAGAACATATGCCATCCGCAATGTTTTTTACTCTCCATGCTCTGCAGGGGATTTCATGCCCTGCAGGGTATATTCTGTTGAACTCATCGGGAAGAAACTGCTGCAGGCATTTAGGTAACATAGACCATTCTCTTTCCACTATTATCCAAACAGTATCTGTTGAAATCAGGGGCAAAAAGAATAACACTCAGTTATATATGATGCACACTCATCTGCTAGTTATTTCAACAGACATATTATTCTGTCTTTTTTACTATCTAAATATTTATCTGACACTTTTTATTTGGTAAGGGTGTGTGTGTGTACAATGAATTAAACTGCTAAATTATCCGAAGTGTCTAGCAAAGCATTGAACTGGAAATGTAGTTGTGACACGTGTTAATTTCTAGACTGAAATATAATTGCCTTGTGCCTAGTGAGAATCAGCTCAGAGTACTAATTGCTCTCTGGGGTTAATGATTTCCTGCTATGGTGGATTGATAATATGCAGTATGGACAGTTTTAATATTCTGTAAGTGCACATTTTCACTGTGCAACACAGAATTATTTAATAATAATAATAATAATAATAATAATAATAATAATTTGATTTCTATACCGCCCTTCCAAAAATGGCTCAGGGCGATTTACACAGAGAAATAATAAATAAGTAAGATGGCTTCCTGTCCCCAAAGGGCTCACATTCTAAAAACAACAACAAAAAACCCTCAAGATAGACACCAGCAACAGTCACTGGAGGTACTGTGCTGGGGGTGGATAGAGCCAGTTACTCTCCCCCTGCTAGATAAAGAGAATCACCACGGTGAAAGGTGCCTCTTTGCCAAGTTAGCAGGGGCATGTATGGAATTGTTATCCTGTACAATACAAGTACTTCAAATAGTCCCTCATTTTGAGCTGACCTCTCCCAGTGGTAATCATGTCATAAGCTAATCAAGTGAAGTTTATCAATCCCACTGCATGTATAGACCACTGCATGTATAGAGGAGCTGCATGGGAAGCTATGTGTCAGAACTACTATGTTCTTTGGTGCATCAGCTCTGGCTCTGAGCTGACAAGTAGAAAGTATCCTTAAGCGTGCAGTTTATCATCTTGACAAATTGCACATGGCCTTCAAGCACAGTTGTCATTTTTCCCCTCATTTAAGCCAGACACATTAACCTGAATCAATTCAGTCAAGCAAAAGTAGGAGGAAGCAGGGAAGCTTTTAAAACAAAAAATAAAATAAAATTACCAACAGTTGCAAAACAAAACTTGACCAAGTGCTGTTATTCAACAGGCCTAATTATATTTTTGAATTAGTCATAGCAAAGCTCAGTGAAATCTTTAGCATGGATACTTTTCATTAGTAAGAGGGTGCAGCTTTTGAATGGCCAATACAAGAAAGAAAGCAGACCTTTAAAATAAAGCAGTCCTCATCACAGCCCTGTAAAGTGGGCCAGCGTATTCACCAGATATTACACATGGAGGAAGGCGGAAGTTGAGGGATGCTGGCTTGGCTAAGGGAATCCAGTAAGTTCATGGCTTGGCTAAGATTTGAACCAGTGATTTCATAGCACTTGCTTTAAAAAAAACTATACAACATTAGAGAAATTGGTATGCTCTTTTTTTAAAAACAAACAAACACCCAGCTTTAAAAACAAACAAAAAACCACCCAACCCACCCAGTTAAACCCCAGCTTGTTTCTTAGATGAGTTTTCATTGCTTCCGAGAAAAGATATGAAGATGTGCTGATTGCAGCAGCAAAAATCAAACATGTGTGATAGAATCAAAGGTGGCAGGATAATAACCTTTCAGCAAAGGAAGGAGGGAAAAGCTGTAAACCAGAACAAAGTATGATCTTGTCCACTGTAGTATGGATGATTGAAAATGGCCCTGGAGACCTTGAATGAAACCTCAATCTGTGAAACAGTTCAAAGGATACGCATTTTTGCAGTTGTTGTTGTTTTTTAAATCCAAAGTAGAAATAAAAGGATTTCATTTTGATCAAGAAACCTTAATCTCTCAAATATCTTAGATGGTGTCAAATAAGGTAAAATATCAGGAAGAATGTAGAAAAGACATGTTTGGTTTTCTGAACTCTCTTTAGGAAAAATGCTTTGGAACATTTGAAATTTTCTTATACAGAGCAGTCCATTGGCCTACAGAGTAGTACTGTCTAGTCTGACTGGCCGAGCCTCCTCGGGGTCTCAGGCCTTTCTTGTCCCTGCTGCCTAAGATCTGTTAGGTGGAGATGTCAGAATTTGAATCTGGGGACTATATACGGCTGAACTATAAACTCTCCACCAAAAGTTGCCCACATGCTATTTTATGAGTGCAGTAGCAAAGCTTATAGCCTTGCACCATCACGAACCCTGGGCGTTCCACAGGCGTTCAGGGTAGTTCCATAATATGGTGGTGGCTGTTGCCATTATAACATAAAATGTGACAGAACAACACAAATCAGTTTACAAGTTCACTCAAGGAAGCAATAGGCCATCTGATCAAACTCCCTGCTGCATGGCAGGACCATCTATCTACCAACCCCTATCTATCAACCCACACAGTTTAGATCTCACTGTCCCCAAAGGCAATTATGCCACACAGAACTTGTTAGACATGGAATTCGATTAATGAAGAATGCAAAGGGTTGATCATTAGCCTTCAAGATGAAGCAGAACTTTCTGTGAAAATAACAGTTTTAAATCCTCATTGATTTTATTATTACAGTTGTTTGTCATCGATGTGGGAAATCATAGCAATGAAAAATATACCAACAGAAGTCCGGACCTCAGGGATCTGGCCCGGTCCTCTGCCGCTGGGGGGCGGGCCTCTGAACTCTCCCTTCCATAGCAGCAGCCGCCCTGCGGCCACCCCAGCAACTGTGTGTGTGTCACACCTGGCCTGCCTGGTTGGTCACTGAATGATTGGCCTTCAGAAGCAGCAGCAGTGTGTGTGCTGCCATGGGGTGGGGGTGGGGTGTTAGCAGTGTGCTACAAGTTGGCTGTCAACAACAACAAGATGACGATGACAAGTGGGTTGCACTGGAAGCAGGGATGAGTCTGACACTATAGTATCACTGCAGCCTCCTTGGGCACCCTTCCTGTCCTCTGTTCTTTCCTTGCCTTCCCTCACCCTCTCCACATCTCCCTTCTTTACTTTGGAGTCTCTGGAGGTGGAGGTGGGGGCGGGGGCGGAGGACATCAGAAAGAATCTTCCCTTCACTGCCATAGAGTCCTGCATGCTGAATAGGCTGCCCCCACCCCCGTGGACCTGGTGTTGGCAGGCAGAGCAGGACTTGGGAGCAGCCGCTGGGCTCAACTGCACATGGCACGCCTAGAATTTTTGAAGTTTCCGTGTTGCCGCGGAGCAGTGGCAGGGTGGGGTGGGGTGGCGGCAGACAGGAGGCTCCCCTGGACCTTTCAGCACCACTTCCAAAAATGTGGTGGTGTGGTGGGGAGGGGGGCGCTGAAGCCCTTCAGGTCCAGGCTAGGGATGTGAACGAACCGATCCGGAGGCCATGTTGAAGGCCTCCGAACTGGTTTGTAACCTGGCCGGTCCAGCGGTCCAGCGGGGGGGGGGAGTCTAGCTGTAAGGCCGGGGGGTAGTACTTACCCCTCCTGCTGCTCTTCCCCCTCTGGCGCTGCACTTAAAAGCAAAGTTTTGGGGGCGGCAGTGTTCCTCCCTGCCACCCCTGCCCTCGTCATTGCCAGGAAGAAGAGGAAGTTACCAGCACGCATGCGCCCATTGCGGTGCACGCGTGCCCATCACCACTGTGCGCGTGCTCCGCACATGTCACACGTTGTGTGTGCACGCAATGTGTGACGTGTGCGGTGTGCGCGTGGTGGCAGCGGTGGGCACGCGCGCATGCTGTGGCAGCGGGCGCATGCGTGCTGGTAACTTCCTCTTCTTCCTGGCAACGACGGGGGCAGGGACGGCAGGGAGGAACGCAGCCGCCCCCAAAACTTTGCTTTTAAGTGCAGCGCCAGAGAGGGAAGAGCAGCAGGAGGGGTAAGTACTACCCCCCCTTAAAGCTAGACTCCCCCCAGTGCCAGATCGCACCTCCGTGGTTCCATGCACATCCCTAGTCCAGGCACCAAAATTACCTAAGTGTGCCCCTGGATACCAAAGGCTATAGAATCCAACTACCTGCTCTGGGGTTACTTACATTTGGTTAAAACATCTCAGTCCATTGCAACACAGTTTTACCATCATCATAATCTGTGCTCAAAGATTACTTTAGAAGGAGGAGATTAGTGAAGGTGGAGTAGGGAAGAATGGAGGGACCGGCAGTGTAAGGCTAAATTAAAAAGAAACATTAGAAAAATTTGTATGTCTAATAGTTATTTAAAATCCTTTTTAGCTAAAGCTGTAGTTACAGTGGCTTACATACTGTGCAGCCACCTGCACAGTATGGCTGATAGGTGGCATGTGCACTGCCTCTGTCCATCTTAAAACCATGTTGGCATGCTGAACGACAGCACAGGAAGCTCTTTGCAAATGGCGTTCTTCCAGCATTCCCAATGGGAGTTGGGCAGAGTTGCTCTGATGCAGTATGTCATTTGCACGAGCCCCCCCCCCCCCCCCGCCGCCCACTGTTGTTAGGCACTCCACTGTGGTTTCAAGATGGACAGAGGCAGCACACACACCACCCACTTCCATTGGTGGGTGACTGGGTAGTATGCAAAACCACGGAGAAATGAAACCTTTTGGGAGGTTCACAAAGAAAAGGATGCAAACAAGTAGTTGGCCATAGACTTCAGTTACATTGAATATACTCATTCTGAAGAGACCTATCTTGAGATTGAGTATATTCAATGTAACTGAAATCTATGAGCAACAACTGTGAGAATTATCCTACTAGAAGATAGTTGTGATCACGGGCATAGCAAGGTTGGAGTGGGCCTGAAGACGAGATTTTAAAATGGGCCCCTCACTGCTGATTAACAAAGGAGACTTTCAACCATGCAATGTGATCCTATGTATGTTTTCTCATAAATCCTAATAAATTCAGTACAGTTTGCTTCCAGGTAAGTGTGTAGAGAATTGCAGCCTCAGGCAGCAAATCTAACTACATTTAGCTGAAAGTACATTTCACTGAAACCTAAAGGACTTAGTAATTTTTTGTCACAAAACAAGCCACTTTTAGGACTTCTTTGATGGTTTTTTATGTATGATAGCTAATTCTGGGTATAGTTGATACATAGCTCTAGTGATTATTAATCCCAATGTATGATTTAAAAGGTATAGCCATGCAGCTACCACTAGCAGCTTTACATTTGGACCACACTGAGAACTATACTATGTAGGTGGTATGTTCTTGAAAGAACTCTTTTACATATCTGTTGTATAGACAGCATTGAAGAACTTTCTAAATAATGCCACTGAGGAAGGCTGAGCAGTCGAAATGTGTCTGGTGTAGCTGTAAGCGTCTTTTCAGAGCAGCTATTGTTTGCATATGGATTTTGTCCCAGTATAAAATGTCATTGGAAACATCTCCCTGCATTTGTTGGTATTTTCTAATGGAAGCCTTAGACATGCCTATGGAATTGGAGTAAAGTCCATCTGTGGTTTTGGATTGCATGGATTGGGGCACACCCAAAAATATAATCTTTGAACTTTTTTTGACACTTTATGTATTTATGTATGCTGCATAGTATGCAAACCACTATTTTTTTTTTTTAAAAAAAATACATAGGTAGCATGTATTTTAAAACACACCCCATCATGGCCGGTAAACACATGTTTTATGTCAACTATATGCTAGGCTCTGAACAGAATGCGGAAGTGACAAAGCCCTCTATTCCTCTTGAAAGATTACTTTCCTGATGTAAAAGACCAAATACCTGTCATTGTATAGTGATTAGGATGAACAAGTGTTTTCCCCCTTAGCCCCCAAATGGTTACTGAAGTCGCTTATTATTGGTGCCTACTAGAGAAAAGGTTTCTTGTGAATAATTAAAAAATAAATAAAATCTGATGCCATAGTGGCTTGTGATCCTTCACTGCATAACTCAGTCCTTCCAGCAATTCACTGTGGCAGCTTTCATGTGTTATAAAACTACTACGCTAGTAAAATATTAAGGCTCAATCAGCAATTTGCAGCTTCTGCACTGTCTGTTACGTACTATAAACTTCTTACAGCTTTGAAAATAATCATTTGTTATTGGATTATCACATGACTATACTTCTTCACTAAAGCCTTATACTATATCCATTTTTGCTTTCCATAAAGATAAATTGAAAGCAATGAAGAGTCATAATCAGTGGGCTGGAAAATTCTGTTGTAACTACTTAGTGCCTGATTGATTAATCAGTCACAGGCAGAATTGAATGTCTAGGGAACTCAATGGTTGTACAGCCTCTTCTTCTTCTTTTCTGAATGCCACGGTATATTAAAGGATGGCTCCACTTTTTGTGACTGTCCCATTATAAATCCCAAAGATATCAAAGCTGACATGCTGTTCTGCACAACATTCTTTTAACAAAGAACCTCTATTCTTTTCAAGAATTGCCAATAATGTAGGAAGGAGGAAGTATCATAGAACTGTAAGTTATGCCTTCTTTGCAAGCAAGCTAGAGGAGACACCTGAATGGGAAAATGGGGACATTTTGGCAGGTATGGTATATGCCTGCAGGGAGGAAGTGGGTAGGGGTGAACAGATTCCCCATATTATAGATTTTTGTCAGGGAGAATGCAGAGATGCAGGGATTTTAGCAGACCTGCTCACTGATATGCTAGTTTTCCATTTCTAGGATTCCACCCCCAAACCCTCCCATGAGAGGGCAATCGGGCATGTGAGCTTCCACCCAGAGTCTGAAGTGACACAGTCCAGAGGCAGGTTTAGCAACTCATTTGATGCTGTGTGAACAAAACCTTAGCTTTATTTGAGAACTGAGCTGTCAGTTGTAGCTTCACAAACGGTCACTGTGGGACCACACTGCTATTACACATGCTTGTCACAAACGTTCAGCACTTCCTTACAGAACATTCAGACCAAACACTTATTTTTTCTTCAGCCCAGCTCAAGTGAATGAGTCAAAGCAATAAAATCCACGCGTCAGCTCCATGTCATCACCTATTGTAGGCTCCTCCACAGGATGACAATATGTGAGCTGGGTATCTATTTCTTTTCTCTTCCCCTCTCTTTTAAAAAATCATACATTTGATTACTCCAAGATGAGGAGAGGCAGCTACATCTGACACATATAAATTGCCTATTTAGCAGCAGAGCTTCTCGAGTAATTACTTAAATGGAGGCTGAGCCTAAATGTCTGTGTAACATGCAGCAGATATTTGCTTGATCTGTTCTTCGTGTCTCACCTCGCACCTTCTTTCAAGGTCAATTTATCTCTCTTTAGTTAAGATATGTATTTTCCTGAGCTGGATACTGTAGGTAGATATCTTTGAGAAGCTGCTAGTAATATGTTTCTGATGAATAACAGCTTTTATCCTTGTAGATAATTTTCAAGGGTGTTTCACCCTTAAGACTCCAAAGAGATATACATATATCAGAGATTATAGGTTAATTTGAATACTGATGCACTCAGCCCTTTGGAGGATTTTTCACTGATCTATATTGAAGTGCATCTCTGTTGTTTCAGAAGCAGGATTGTGAAAAATCTGTTTAAGAATAAAATACAATCTGAAATAGAAAGACAAATCAATTACATCAATTCTATTTCTATTCCCTTTAAGCTGATCAGAAAATATCACAACTACGGATCAGAATATGTGGTGATTTAATTTTTCTGCCAAGGAGGGCAATTTCCACATCAGGGGAATTTCATAATGTATGTGTCTGGACTGGTGATCTGTAAATAAGCAGGCACTTAAGCTGGGGTGGGCAGTCTGTGCTAAGCAATTCGTTTCTCAGATGTGTCTGTGGCGGGGTGTGTGTGTGTCAGGATCAGCAATTTTACAGTGGTGGTGGAAACCTATTGGCTCCTTTTGTCACCTGATCCCTGCTGAGTTGGTAGCTGCAAGACTATATCTGCTGTGAAGACTGCACAGCAAAGCAGAGAGAAGACCAGCAATTCCTTCATCTGGCAAACTTAGCTGCCACAATGAGACGAAGAGTAACATGCTGGGTGCCACAACTAGTCTTTCTGCTTCAAGACCCCTGGTGCCATGCATGTGTTGACTATCACAAGTATCTAGATCAGGCAGTCAACGTGTGGTACATTCTGGATCTTTGTAGTCTCAGCTGAAAACACACGTGTGAATATGTGAAAAGAACTTCTAGAATGTACTTTGAGACAAAATGGAGCATTAAAAAAAGGACTCAGTAGTTAACAATTCAGGTTTCTCCTCCGTGTTGTCCAAATCCCATCAACCTCAAAAGAAGCCCCCATGTTAGATGCCTGATTTTTAATGCTCTAATTTTTCCAAAGTGTGACCATTTGTCCTTTAAAAAGAGGGAGGGCGAGAATATTATGATAGCACTAATTAGAATGAAAATGTATCAAAACACAACAACAAGAAGAGTGTTAATCATTTATGTCAGGAAAATTAAATCTGACTTATTATTTGCATTCTATTAAAATAAATGATTAAAATAAATAATAAAGATAACCTGAATCTAATTATGCATGAGAAAGTAATAGATGATGGATGCCCTTCTAATATTAATAGATTATTTTAATCTGTCTCTTAAAATGCCAATTTGCTTATGATTTTTCATTAATTTATACTCTAAGCTTATTGGTTTGTTTATAATAAGCATAATAAATTCAGTTATCTATCCAAGTGTTTGCAGTTATTGTAGAATACGTGCCAAATATTGGATGTCAAGACTTATATGAGTTATATAATATCTAGTTTTCCATTGTAATTGCATTTGGCAAGCTTCTTCAGTTTACTGATCTAAAATCTATATGTTGGTTTTCAGGTGGGTACTGACTGAACTTTGGAAACTGGAGACGTGGACTGGACAGAGAAAAAGCTCTGTAGAAAAACAGAAGGGGATCTATTATATTGTAGGAAGCATCAGTAGTGGGCATTTGAGGATT
This sequence comes from Hemicordylus capensis, assembly GCF_027244095.1. Taxonomy (NCBI): domain Eukaryota; kingdom Metazoa; phylum Chordata; class Lepidosauria; order Squamata; family Cordylidae; genus Hemicordylus; species Hemicordylus capensis. The sequence goes on along the minus strand of NC_069657.1, from coordinate 384,133,819 downwards.
TGGAGGGTGTTTGAATGAATTATGAGACAGTCCCTTGGTGCAGGAAGTGTTGCTTTCATCCAGCTTCACTTTCAATTCCCTGGGTAGAATGAGGAAATGGACACATAGATGGGCTTAATGGGACACTGACAAAGTCAGGCTCAACTTCATTAAGGGGATCTGATGTGCCCAAGGAAGCTGGAGAGCAGGTGTTTCACTAACCCTATACTGAATGGTCTTCGCTCCCATCTTGCAGCACAAGCCACTGCACTGCCAAGAAGGGTGAACCTATCTGGTTGGGATGTAAGGGTCATGAAAGGCAGGATATGTAAATCCAACTGCTAGACCCCAACCTCCTGACCTTGTAATTTTTTTAACTGGCTCTTACCATGAGAACAAAAACCGAGCTACCTTAAAATTAAGGTAAATGTCAACCAATTATTGGTCTAAATTCCACTCAACAATATAAACCCTCAGATGCTCTCTAGCTTCCTCTGCCACAGACTGACACCCCTAACATGCCTAGTGTTTCTCAGGGCCCAAGCAATGACACTTGTCACGGCACCTACGTAGACTTTACCACCCCAAACTGACAGCTGCATCCCATCTCCTCCAAAGTACTCCACACAGAGCTGATGAAAATCCTGTTGCTCGACCCATAACCCAGACCTCCAGGAAAGAAACTTCATCAGTTCTAACCTTTTTCTAGGAGAGGTTGAGGGCGCACACATCCCTTGTGCCCGACCAATGCAAATGCAGCAGCAACTCCACCATGCCCACTCTAGCTAGGGATGTGCACAGAACTGGCATGGGGACATTTGAAGGGGGGGTGACTTTAAGGGCGGGGGAGGGTGCACTTACCCCCACACCACATTTTCCCCACTAGCGCTGTCTTAAAAACCAGTCTGGTGGGGCAGCAGCATACCTCCCTGCGGCCCCATCGCCTCATTGGACCAGAAGTAAGCGGAAGTACCCGGCACATGTGCAAACATCATGCTCACTCAGGCACACATGCGCTGGGTATTAGCTCTTACTTCCAATCTGACAAGGGAACAAGGTGGCAGGAGGTATGCTCCCCCCCCCAGACTGGTTTACAATGGAGTGCCAGCAGGGGAAAAGCAACGGGAGGGGTAAGTGCACCCTCCCCTGCCCTTAAAATCACCCCCCGCCTTCATACCGGCTGAGGGATGACTCAGCATAGGATTAAAATGAGGTTCAGATCTATTGCCACTTTTCCTGTAAAGTCCAAACTGGTGATATTAACTAAATCATTCACCCCGAGATGAATAGGTAAGGGGTCAAGTGGCACATTCCAGGAGAGTGATGCCTTCAGTGTATGAAAATTAAGTCACCCTAACACATTTCCCTACAATAAGCCCAATGGCTATCAGCACTAGGGATGTGCAAAAAATTTCGGGCACAGAATGATCTGTGCCCAAAACGAACAATTTCGGGTGATTCGGGGCTGAACTGAATCACCCCTGATGTCCCCCGATATTTTTTGGGCACGAGCCGAATCACCCGAATTTCGGACCCAAAAAATTCGGGTGATTTGGTTCATGGTTGATTTTTGGCGATTTTTTGAAGTTTTAGTGACTTTGGAGCAGTTTGGGGGCATAGCATGGGATCTGGGCAAAAGGAGTGGGGTGGGGTGGTAGTGCCTAATGGGTGCAGGCTACCACCCCAATTTCAGGGGGATTGGGCAAAGGGCTGATTTTTGGTAAATTTCTGAAATTTTCATGTCTTTGGGGCAGATTGGGGCAGAAAGTGGGGCCTGGGGCAGAACAGTGGGGTGGGGTGGTAGTGCCTAATGGGTGGAGGCTACCACCCCAATTTCAGGGGGTTTGGACAAAGGGGTGATTTTTTGAGAATTTTTGAAGTTTTAGTGACTTTGGGGCAGTTTTGGGGCAGAAAGTGGATCTGCCCCAAAAGAGTGGGGTGGAGTGGTAGTGCCTAATGGGTGGAGGCTACCACCCCAATTTCAGGGGGATTGGGCAGAGGGCTGATTTTGGGGAAATATTTGAAGTTTTGGTGTCTTTGGGGCAGATTGGGGGCAGAAAGTGGATCTTCCCCAAAGGAGTGGGGTGGGCTGGTAGATAGTGCCTAATGGGTGGAGGCTACCACCCATCCCCAATTTAAGAGTGATTGGGCAGAGGGGTGAATTTTGGTGAATTTATTTTTATGAGGTTTGTCTTCATAAGGTGAAGTGTGCTAAATTCATTACTTCCTCATATTATTCATAGTAATAGAGAGTGTGAAAAAGTGAAAGTGGGGTCATGAGAGTTGTCCAATTGAAAAAAATCTCATTTCCTATGATAGAATGAGAATTCACACCTCAGAAAAAACTTCTGAGGTGTGAATTCTCATTGTATCATAGCAAATGAGATTTTTTTCAATTAGACAACTCTCATGACCCCACTTTCACTTTTTCACACTCTCTATTACTATGAATAATATGAGGAAGTAATGAATTTAGCACACTTCACCTTATGAAGACAAACCTCATAAAAATAAATTCACCAAAATTCACCCCTCTGCCCAATCACTCTTAAATTGGGGATGGGTGGTAGCCTCCACCCATTAGGCACTATCTACCAGCCCACCCCACTCCTTTGGGGCAGATCCACTTTCTGCCCCCAATCTGCCCCAAAGACACCCAAACTTCAAATATTCCCCAAAAATCAGCCCTCTGCCCAATCCCCCTGAAATTGGGGTGGTAGCCTCCACCCATTAGGCACTACCACCCCACCCCACTCTTTTGGGGCAGATCCACTTTCTTCCCCCAAACTGCCCCAAAGTCACTAAAACTTCAAAAATTCTCAAAAAATCAGCCCTTTGTCCAAACCCCCTGAAATTGGGGTGGTAGCCTCCACCCATTAGGCACTACCACCCCACCCCACTATTCTGCCCCAGGCCCCACTTTCTGCCCCAATATGCCCCAATCTGCCCCAAAGACATGAAAATTTCAGAAATTTACCAAAAATCAGCCCTTTGCCCAATCCCCCTGAAATTGGGGTGGTAGCCTGCACCCATTAGGCACTACCACCCCACCCCACTCCTTTTACCCAGATCCCATGCTATGCCCCCAAACTGCCCCAAAGTCACTAAAACTTCAAAAATTCGCCAAAAATCAGGATTTTGCCCAATCCCCCTGAAATTTGGGTGGTAGACTCTACCCATTGGGCACTACCACCCCACCCCAAAATTTTGCCCCTGGGACCCTTTTTACCCCCCGAATTGATTCAGATTCAGATTCGGATTAAATCCAAATCCAAACCGAATCAAGGGTGATTCGGGTGACCCAGATTCGGGCACAAAACAGAACAGGGGTGATTCGGTTTGGGTCCGAGCCGAATCACCCGAAAACCCAAATTGCACACCCCTAATCAGCACTTGACCAAAAACCCAGATGCAGATTCTTGCAGCGCTTCGACATGGTCTAAAGAATCTCATGACGAATAATCCAAATGGAAATGGAATCTAGTCTAATGGAAACATCTAGGACAGAAAGAGAATAAAATATGAAAAGTTAAAGAACATTGCACTAGCGCTCTTGTGGAAGCCTAAGCCCTGGGTGGGCAATCTCATGCTGGCTGAAAAAATCCACAGGGCCAGGCACCAGTGAATGAAAGGGAAGACTTGGACCACTGCCAAAGCTAATCCACTGGTGAACTCCTGAAAGACAGAAAATCAGTTGGTGGGATTCAAGGAGGTAAAAAGACAGGGAAGGCACCAGGAGTACAACAGGTGATGCTGCTAGATGAATAACATGATGCCATATGACTGAAGCCCTGTGAAACAATATGCTCCAACTGACTCAAGGGTGCCGAGGCTGCCAAGAAACAACCCATAGGAATCAAACCAGGGAGCATTTGACACAATAGTATGTCTCTAAAGAGTATGAGGGGGTTGGTCAGGACCACCAATGGACCCTCCTTCAAAATTGGAGAAAAGCAAAATAAACTAATAGCTAAGCAACATGATTGTGTGGAGCAAAGAGCTCCAAAAAGGGCCAGCCCAAATGAATGGGCTATCACTAAAAATTGTATTACCAAACACCACAATATGGCACTGGTTAAAAAACAAAACAAAACAGTTAACTGCAGAGGAGAAAAAGGGGGAGAGGGTGTTTGGAAGTAACATGGTTTAAGGTAGGACAGATAGATGACCAGCACCTCACAACCAGCCTCACCCCGAACCAAGCCCAAGAAAGAACCCACCAGTTGCAAAGAAAAACCCACTATGAGGTCAGGTGTGCACACAACACATGGCACCTCCCAGGGCCCCTGTTAGAAAATGCAGGGAAGGATGGCAGTTCATTACCTGGATGATCAAACATGTCTTCACTCTAATTCACCACCCCGACAGCCACCGTATCCCAGAGAGATGTATTGCACATGGTCCCCGAGGGCACTGGTACAAGTTCCACTGGCCTCATTGGTGCAGCCAAAACCTCATTAGAATTGTCTAAAAGCACAGAGAAGCCCATGCCGCTGCAAGAAGCTTGCACACCACATTGGGGCTTGAACCTCCTCCGGAATTGAGAAAGCTGTCTAGGCAACACCACTCCTGGCAAGTTGGGGGCACAAATTCCGAACTCAGGCTGTCCTGCTGCACTGGGAGAGGGAAAACACAGCGTGTTCTCATACTAGAATATCTAACTGGCCCTCCAGCCATGGTGTACTGGGAGAAACCATCATGATTACCTCTGCCACCTGTCCTGAGATCAAGGACGTCAGTTGGCAGACACCATTCTCCTTTCCCGAAATATCTAGCACCCACTCTGGTGTGCAGGCATACATCTGGAAGAGCCCACCAGGAACCACGTCTTCCCTCATGCCAGCCATGCTTTCCCCGGCATTACAACACAACCTAGCTTCCAGTGTTGTGGAGCCCACATGCGATCACCCTTCTCCAATGACTTGCACCACAACAAACCCGGGCAGAGGCAGAGATGCCATTGCCAACAAGCAATCAAAGCTCACAAACCTGAAAGCTGAGCCATGCCTCTTGCCAAACTCAATATATACTGACCCAAATTCCCACCTCTTGCAACAACCTATGAGATACAAGGGACAGCAACTGTCCCCGTCTTCTCATTCACCCAGGCATCTTGCCCTGCCTGTGACATTTGCAGTGGAGGGCACAATTCTTCTTGTTGCACATTTTAAGTTTTGCCTGACAGGAATCAGGAGAGACTTTGTTCTGGACTTCTTACATTGAGTGTCTATGGAACCATTATAGAAATAACCCAGAAAACACACATTACTGCTGTGGATTAGGAGGTAGAAGCTCTTGCTGCTTTGGTAGGGATGTGATCATTAGGGATGTGCAGAACATTCCTAGTCAGAACGTTCTGAACTCGCAACGAGCCATTCCTAGTGTTCCAAGCACAGAACAGAATTACCTTTAAGTAAATGGGCTGTTCCAAGCTTAGAACAGAACATTCCTGTCCCTGTCAAAATGTGACAAGTTTTCTGATCGCCATTTTGTATGCCTGTTTCCCCCTTGCTGGTTGGTTTTCTGGCACTGGCTTACAATCTCCTTGCTTCTTGGTTGGCTTGTTATCTTCTAAATCAAGTGTTGACATGGGCAACTGTTTCCCATTGGCTGGGGGGGAGCCAAGAGGGCGGGGGCAGTCAAAGGGTTTTCAAAACCTATTTAAGGGAAAGCTTGGAAGCAGAGGGAGCCATATTTTTGGTGCCTCAGGAGAGGTGAAGGATCAGAGAGAGACAGAGACAGAGACTGCAGCAGCTCAGCATTGGTGGGGTGGCCTGTGGTTTATCTGTTTTTTCTTTCCTTGCCAACCCAACTCACTCACTCACTCCTTCCCTCCCTCCCTCCTCCCTTCCTTCTTTTCTTTTCTTTTCTTTTTTAATTGTACCAGCAGCTCCAATGGCTTTAACTGGGTGCTGCTGTGTTTTGGAGAGTTCGTTCCCCCTGTGGATTTTTTGCAGCCCCAGTGGCTTTAATTGGGTGCTGCTTTGAATTACTCTCCCTTCTGTTAACCCCACCCACCGCCACCCTCTTAGTTTTACCAGCAGCCCAGTGGCTTTAACTAGGTGCTGCTTTGAATTATTTTCCATGCTGTGATTCCCGCTCCCCCTTAATAGTACCAGCAGCCCCATTGCGGATGTGCAAGCTGGCTTCCTTTGAGCTGGGCTCAACATTGAGCTAGCCCAGTTCGATCGGTCTGAGTTTGAACTGGACGCCCCCGGTTCTAAGAACTGGCTCACGGGCTGGCTCATGGGTAATACTAGTAAAGCGGAATCCAGCTAGGATTCCCCTTTACAAGTAAAGGGGGATTCCCTAACCTAATGTGGGGTGGGTGACAAAACGTCAATCTTTGCCGCTAGTTTTCCACTAATGGGGACAGTGGAGGCAGCTATGGTGGCACTATTGGACATCGTGGAGAGAGTCCTCCAACCCCCCCTCTAGCCTCCCAAATGTCAGGCCAGGCCAGCTGCAGCCTGTTTTAGGCCTCTGCACATTAGAGTGGCTCTGTGCGTGTGCAGAGGCCTGATCCAGGCCACAGCTGGCCTGGCCTGTCATTTGGGAGGCCAGCATGTGTGGGGGGTTGGTTGATTGGAGGAATCCCTGGCACCGATATCACCACCACTGTCCCTACCAGCAGGAAATTAACATTAACGATCCCCCCCCCCTTAGGCTAGAAGATTTCCCTTTACAAGTATTACTCCTGAGCTGGCCCGTGAGCCCGCTTGGACTGGCTTGATGGCTGGTCTGGACTGGACCTGGTTCAGCCAAGCCTGAGCCTGGACCAGACCGGATCAGTTTGAATCCGGTGGTGGCTGAGGTAGAATCAGAGGTCCTCCACTGTCAGGGGAGATCTTCCTGTGGCAGCAGAGGAGGAGGTGATTGTGTTGGCTGCTACTAGCCCAGCCAGATCAGTCTCATCATCCTCCCCAATTCCCCTTGGCAGTGTGAGCCCCCAGTCTGAGGAGCAGGAGGACGTAATTCCGTTTCCTGGACCTTATCAGCCCTGGACCTTATCAGCCCTGGACTGAGGGCAGTGGTGGCAGCTTCCAGAAGGAACCAGTAGCCTCAGGAACACCACCACTGAAACAGAGATGGACCGCCTCTTATTGTGGCAGCATGGTGTGGGACCACTTTGAGCTCTGTCCTGGTGACCCAACCCATGTTGTCTGCACCCACTGCAAGGTACAGGTCAGCAGGGAGATGGACCCTAAGTGTTTTGTGACATTGGGGATGCTGAAGCATCTTCAACAGCATCACCTGGGAACCCTTTCTCCTGCTGGCAGCAATGGGCCTAGTATGCCCTTGACTAGAGGCAAGGCACATGCTCCTGCTCCCAAGCAGGGGAAGTTGCCTGCACAGTGGGTGCAATCAGGCGAGCGGTCTAGTTGCCAAGAGCCTAATTTCATCATCTGGGCCATTGCCATGATGATAGCTCTGGACAACTAGCCATTCCAGGTGGAGGAGAATGCCAGCTTCTCCTGGCTGCTGCAACTGCTTGCCCCTAACTACAACATCTCCTCATGCTAGGGATGTGCAATTCTATTTGCATATTCGCAAATCAAATATGAATCAAATATCCCCTTAAATAAAGAGGCTGATTCGAGGTTGAAATGAATCAGCCCCGATTTGGCACAGATTGATTCTAGCGGCTGTTTTGGTGGGCTTTTCCCCTTTGAGAAAAAAAGGATCCTATGGGGGTTTGGGGGAAAGGTTTAAAAAAATTAAAAATCACCCACGTGCCCATTTACTTTGTGGGTTGCATGTAGGTAGCACCCTTCATGCCCTACCATCCAAGGCACTTTGGTGTCCCTAAGAGCCACCCATGGGGATCAATGGGGCGTTTTGAGTTGCCCATTGTTCCCTAAGGCCCAAACACTTGGAATATTCAAAACATTCTTAGTTTGTTCTGGAGAAGTCAGCTGTTCCGACGGAAAATATGTGAAATATTTCGGCCATCCGTGTTGTGTTCCGTTTCGAGCTCAGAATAGAAAGGAGAATCTATTTCATGCACACCTCTAGTGATTGTAGTGAGGGGGGTTGGGCTTAGAGGACATGAACTCTCTTGTTCTCCTCCTCCAAGTCTAATCCCCAATAGTTTTGGCTGTGACATAAGCTTCATGAGGGGAAGGTGTAACCTATCCCTTATGAAATATTACAGGTCCCTTGGGCTAGGGATGTGATAGTATCCTCCTCTGGGTCAGTATCTGAGTTGCAGCTATTACATCAGTGGCCCATTTTTCAGATGTCTCCCTTGTGGAAACCACCACTTGGAAGTGGAGCATGCATTCATGGACATGCTGGTCAGCCATTACTTTGCTCATGTGGCTGCATCTAGGAGCCCATTCATGTCCATGCCCAAACATTCCATGCCTGAACATATGAACACAGGCAGCAGAATTATGTTCACTTGACTGTATTACTTCAAACTATGAGTGGGGAATCAGATATTTTTATCTTCTGCTGTGGAAAAAGTGCCTGCATGTGAAAGAAGGGCAATGAAGGATCTTTCTGCTTGTTATGCTCACTATCCTTCTGCAGAATCCTTTTCTCTACACAGGAACATTCAAATCTGCACACCCTGATCTGCAATATGATTGGTATAGTCCAAGAAAAAGTCAACCATATGATTATGTTTCTTGTGTAGATTGGTTGTCAGCTGAACAGTGGAGTTGGTCATGAGGTGAGACTGGTGCAGAAAAGGCGTTGTTGAAAAAGAGCACATGGGGCCATGCAAAGTATCACCTTCCCTTGGCTCTGCACTCAGCCAGCCATGCCATTTTACAAAGCAGCATGGCAGGAAGGGCATTGATGCTGTGGGTGCTGCTGAGCAAGCAGGGGCAGCCCTTTCATAAGGTGAGGTGAGGTGGTCACCTCAGGCAGCAGATCTTTGGAGTGCTAGCAGGGCAGCAAGATACCACCTGCTACCATCATCAGAGCCACCTAATGGTGCAGTGGGGAAATAACTTGCCTAGCGAGCAAGAGGTTAATGCTTCGAATCCCCACTAGTATGTTTCCCAGACTTTGGGAAACACCTATATTGGGCAGCGGCCATATAAGACGATGCTGAAAGGCATAATCTCATACTGCGCAGGGAATGGCAATGGCAAACTCCTCCTGTATTCTACCAAAGAAAACCACATGGCTCTGTGGTTGCCAAGAGTCGACACCAACTCGACGGCACAACTTTACTTTTACTTTACCATCATCAGAGGAGCTCTTTGGGATCAATCTGAGCCTTGTAAATTAAGAACAGCCCTGCTGGATCAGGCTGAAGGCCAATCTAGTACAACAACAACAACAACAAATATTTATAAACCACTTTTCAACAAAAGTTTCCAAAGTGGTTTTCATAGAGAGAGAAATAAATAAATAAATAAATAAATAAATAAATAAATAAATAAATAAATAAGAAAGAAAGAAAGAAAGAAAGAAAGAAAGAAAGAAAGAAAGAAAGAAAGAAAGATGGCTCCCTGTCCCCAAAGGGCTCACAAACTAAACAATATCCTGTTTCCCACAGAGGCCCACCAGATGTCTTCAAGAAGCCCACAGCAGGTGGTGAGGTGCTTGCCCCTGCTCTTGCCATTGCTCCCCTGCAACTGGTATTTACAAGGAGCCCCTCTCCTTCCTGTCTGCAGCGTTCCCTCCTAGTTGCCCCCTGCACCACTTTCAATCTTGCAATGATTAGTTTTGAAAGTGGACTGGCCCCTGCCATGGTTGTGGGGCAAGGCAGCATTTGGCGCCTTACCCCAGGCACAATACTTTGGGCTGCCCCTGTGTGCAGGACACCCACCACAACCCCAGCTGGATGTAAAAGCATCCCAGCAGGCAGACTTGGAGGTGACAAGGGAGAAGGCAGGCCCTCTGAAGGTCAGGAGTATCTACAATGGTGGACGCTTCTGGATGCAGCCAACAGGTGCTGCAACAGGCAAAGGGATGCAGGACTGTGGAAGAAGGGAGATTAACCCCATTCATATTTGGAACTGTGCAGCTCTTGAGAAAGAGAAAGAATGGAAACATGGAACTTGTAGTAGCTGGAAGGAAGGAAGGAAGGAAGGAGAAACTAAATATAATGCTAGGAACAAGGGCAAATTACTTCAAGTAAGATAACTCCTTGGGCTGGGAGTCCTGACCCCACCTTTTGAGGGCACACTCTTCAGAGAGTGGTTGCTGAAAGGAATTTAGACTAAAATAAAGTACTACTTTATCTATAAAGGGTTATATAAATGAAACTCTCAGCCATTTCTCTGATAGAGAACTATTTATAATTAACTAAACTAGTATCTGCTGGTTGCAAAGAGCAGCAGAAACAACTGGGGAGCCATCAGCCTGAGCACATAATACCATCTGTTTTCATTTTATATACAAAATGCCTGTGAAGAAAGAGCAAATCACAAGTTAACTTTCAATATTTTCAGGGACTAGGTGATTTAATCGTCTCCTTTGTGTTCCTCTTTCAATATAATATTGGAATAGAATCTGATCTTGTACATTTTCTTTTTCTTGTAAAATGCCATCTAAGAATTTTGCTGTGAAAAATTCAGGGTTTGGTAATCTAATCTTTATAATCTTCCAGAATAATAGACAGCAGGATTAGCTCATATTGCTGTACTATACCTGAGCACTGACCTGTGGAATCTGCTATATTAAGGGAAAGTTCCAAGATAAAATTCTTGTTGAATAAAGAATATACTCAAAGCCTATTTTGTGTCACCCATTTTGTCTTTTATTGATTATACCACCACCCACAGAGTTACCAGCTGTGCCAGCTGTTCTTCCTTATCTTATAAAACATGCACAATCTCTTTCTCTAGTGCTCATCAGAGAGCTGTGGTTCATTTTCTAACACAGTCCTCATACAAAACCACAGCTGCTTGAAATCAAGTATGTGACCCACATAAATACTTGAGATACCGACATAAACAGATTCCAAGATGGAATGTGTGGGTCCAATACAATCAAACATTTTCTGAAGCTACAGATATGCCTGGTAGAAATGTCCAGTCTCATTGTCTCATTTCTGGATTTGTTTTGGTCAAGGTGCATGCACATTCAGTCGCTGACATCCAGACTAATGCTGTGCTGTTTTGTGAGGTGGAGGAGCAATTTTTGATAACCTCCCCTTTCCTCTGAAGCCCACACTGTCTCACAAAACTATATCCTAGAGGGCTGTGCAACCCACAAGGACATATTTTCATGTGCCACAGAAGACTTCAGAGGGAAAGGGAGATTGCCAAAAACCACCCGTACTCCTTTGTGCAATGGTGCAGCGCATTAGTTTGGATGTCAAGCCCAGAGCAAAACATAGACATGTTCTGCATTCGTGCCAGGGTGAACTGCAGAGACAGGTTTATGCCTCACAAGATGAATGGCTTTGCACTAGAGATGTGCACGAAACTGCCAAAGCTCCAAGCTGATCCAACCCAGTCCAGTTTTGTGCACCGTCAAACTGGACCCAGTTTGAGTTCAAACTGAGCTGGTTCAAAAGGGCTCAGAGGTCTACAGGTAAAGGGGAATCCTTTACTGGTAAAGAGCCGGGGGAGGGGGCTTCCCTGAAGTTAGTGTGGGCAAGGGGAGTAAGAAAGTGTCTTACAAATGCCGCTGGTGGGGGCAGCGGCTGCAGGGGTGGTGGCAGCGGCAGCCCCCTCCCCCCAACCTCCCCCTGAGTAGCCTGGGCTCATTTGGACCTGGTTTGAGTCTGGTTTGAGCTGCTGCACAGGCATGGAGGTCAATAAAAGGGGCCCCAAACCAGGCCCAAACCAGCGGTGGAAGCACTTGTGAAGTACTTCCTTACTCCCCTCCCACCTGCTCTACCTTTAGGGAACCCCCACTGCCCCTATTTACTGGTAAAGGGGAATCCTCAAAAGATTTCCTTTACCAGTAGAGGTCCGAGCCAGCTAGGTTTGAACTGGGCCCAGTTCAGTTTGAACTTGGACTGGCTGAGGCCAGTCTGGTTCAACCCTAACCTGTGGAGCCAGCCAGCTTGATGTCAAGCCTGGCTCAAACCAAGCTGGCTTGCACACCCTTATTTCCACCCCAAACCTCCTAAGTATATTTTGCCCAGGTGAATGATTAGACTTCACATTAGACCCTCACTTCTTGTGCCTATACAATATCCCAAAACATGCTTTTTGCAACTTGACCAGCTTAAAAGTTGCCAAGTTGTAGTCCTTAGGGTCATTCACACAACCTACCAGGCAGGTGGGCAGGTGGAAGGCTTTGCGAGCCTTGCCTTCCCCCCAGATGATAATGCTTTGCTTGGTGGGAGTGGGGAGTGTGCTCTGGATATCCCTCTGGGTATCCCACAGTGCACTGTGCACTGAGTGCTGTGCACTGGGAGATTCTCCCAGGGGACAGGCGCTCTATGTACCCGTCTCTGGGTCAGTGCAAGCTGCAAGTAGCTCACGCTGATACACAATCCCTGCATATGGGTTAGGGGCACTTTTGCTCCCTTAACCTTAGCTAAGAGCTGGGCATAGGTGCAGGGTTTGGCACTGAGACGCCACCAGGCTCTACTTGGATCCTGGAGGTTCTTGCAGGCAGCCAAACCCAGGCTTGGCTACCTAAGCCTGGGCTTGGCTGCTTGTGAAAACAGCCTCCTTGATTTACTTTTGTTTCAAATTTGAGAACAGAGTATACTGGCTATGCATTTTGGTAAGTTCTGTGGATGCTCATAGAATGCCAGCAACCACCACGAGAAAACAGCAGTGCTATCAGAATAAACTAAAATCTGGCAGAATGGCCCTGATTTCACTGCCATTTGCCAGTGAGATCATAGGCCAAGTTATCACCCATTCCATGAAAACAAGTTAATGCTCAGAAGAAAATTCTAATGGAGAAGGAAAAGTTGGGATTCAACTTGAGTCATGCTAGAAGCACAGCTGGCACTTGGCATACTTTTGTTTACATGATTGATGGTTAGAGGACAGGTTCCTTTGTGAAGTGATTTTTGCAATTTGAAGTCTAAAACATGAAGTGGAAATCATTAAAATATTTTGTAGTTTGTAATCTGTTAACTGTGGTTCCAATTTCTGGAGTTCCAAGTGGCAGAATATTTAGGCCTGCAAATGCATTCTTCTTACAGGATGTGACATTTAACTGTAGATAATTGCAGAACCTTGCTAACCTACATCTTTCCTCCTCAAAGTCAATGGTCAGTCCAAAGGAGTACCTTGGCTGCACATTTTTTGGCCTTATTGCTTCTATTCCCTGCACTTTAACCACATGCATCCTTTAATAATTTACAGTAGTTGTTACTGCACTCAGTGCTTTTCCATTTTGCTGACAGCCTGCAAGTCCTTTTAAGCTGAGTAAGCGTTTGGCCTCCTTTCTATGCAGATTCATAAGAACACATGAAGAGCTCTGCTAGATCAGGCCCAAAGCCTATTTAGACAAACATCTTGTTTCACACAGTGGCCCACCAGATGCTTCTGGGAAGCCCACAGGGAAGAGATGAGGGCATGCGCTCTCTCTCTCTCTCTCTCTCTCTCATTGTTACACCCTGAGGCTGGAGCTGGCCTTTAGCCCTCAGACTAGTATCCATCGATGGACTTGTCTTCCATAAATTTATCTAAGCCCTTCTTAAAGCCATCCAGGCTGGTGGCTGTTTCCACAGAAAATTCCATAGGTTAATTATGTGCTATGTAAAAAGGTACTTCCATTTTTCAGTCCTAAATTTCTTGAGAACTGGTTCTAGAGATATGTAAGAGGGAAAGAAAAAAATCAATCTACTCTCTCCACACCATGCATAATTTAATAGACATTTATCAGGTCCATTTATATGTACCCTCTGTTTCCTGTCCTTCAAACAGTTACCAATCTACACATCAAGAATCTTTTATGGGGAACTTTGTTGAAAGGTTTTAGAAAGACCAAGTATACTATGACAACTGGATCACCTTTATCTACCCATAACATAAGAACAGCCCTACTGGATCAGGCCCAAGGCCTATATAGTCCAGCATCCTGTCTCAATCAGTGGTCCACCAGATACCTCTGGGAAACCCACAGTCAAAAGGTGAAGGCACGCCCTCTATCCTGCTGTTGCTCCCCTGCAACTGGTATTCAGAGGCATCTTGGCCTCTGAGGCTGGAGGTTGGAGGCGGCAAATTTGTCTAAGCCCCATTTAAAGCCACTGAAGTTAGTGGCCATCGCCGCATCCCATGGCAGAGAATTCAATAGATTAATTAGCTGCTGTGTGGAAAAAGTATTTCCTTTTGTCCATTCTAAATTTCCCGAACTTCAATTTCATGGGATGACCCCTGGTTCTAGTGTTGTGAGAGGAGGAGAATTTTTTTCTCTATCCACTCTCTCTACTTCATGCATAATTTTATACAGTTCAATCATGTCTCCCCATAGTTGCCTCTGTTCCAAACTAAAGAGCACCAGATACTGTCGCCTTGCCTCATAAGGAAGGTGCTCCAGGTCCCTGATCATCTTGGTTGCCCTCTTCTGCACCTTTTCAAGATTACAATGTCCTTCTTAAGATACATTGACCAAAGCTGTACGGTAATCCATATGTGGCAACATCATAGATTTGTATAAGGGCATTATAAAACCAACATTCCTATTTTCAATCCCCTTCATAATGATCTATAGCATGAAATTTGCATATTTCACAGCTGCCGTCACTGAGTCGATACTTTCAATGAGCTGTCAACCACAATCCCAAGATCTCTCTCCTGGTCAGTCACTGACAGCTCAGATCCCATCAGCATATATAGGGAGATTTTTTGCCCCAATATGCAGCAATTTACACTTGCTTACATTGAACAGGATTTGTCATTTTGTCACCCTCTCATCCAGTTTGGAGAGATCCTTTTGGAGCTCCTCACAATCTGTTATGGATTTCACTACTCTAAATAGTTTGGTATCATCTGCAAATTTGCCCATTCATCCAGCCCATCACTGCCTCCAGGCAGGCATTTAGGGAGGTTCTGCCCAATCCTGATGTTGACATGGAGAAAAAGATTTGGGTGTCATCAGCATACTGATAACACCCTGCACCAAATCTCCTGATGATCTCTCCCAGTGGTTTTATGTAGATATTAAACAACATCGGAGACAATACAGAGCCCTGAGGGACACTTTACCAATGTTCAGTTTTTGAAGAACAACAGTCCCCAAGGGACACCATCTGGAATCTGCCCGAGAGGTAAGAGTGGAACCACTGCAAAGCAGTGCCTCCCACCCCCAACCCCCTCAGAGGCTCCAGAAGGACACTATGGTTGATAGTATCAAAAGCTGCTGAGAGGTCCAAAAGGACCAACAGAGTCACACTTCCTCTGTCAATTCCCAATTGGAAATCCTCTATCAGGCCGACCAAGGCAGTCTCCACCCCATAGCCCACCCAAAAGCCGGTCTGAAACGGGTCTAGATAGTTTCATCTAAGACTGCCTGGAGTTGGGATGCTACCACCCTCTTAATTACCTTGCCCAGTCATGGAAGGTTGGAGACAGGCCTATAGCTGCTCAACTCTGAGGAATCCAAGACAGGCTTCTTCAGAAGTGGTCTAATAATTGCCTCCTTGAGACAAAGAGGCATCCTGCCCTCCTTCAGAGAAGCATTTATGGTCTCTACTAGGCCTTCTACCATTCTGATTTTCTATTATTGTGGTTTAATAGAAGTTCCATGCTTTCTGGAGTGATTTGACCCTCCTGACTTGCCCTTTCAGCTTCCTTTTTACCAGTCCCATCATTTTTGAGAAGTTTCCTCTTCTGAACACATCAGTGCTGGACTTCCTTGGCAATGCTCCACTCACATATAAGCTGAATTGGATCATACTATGGTCACTGTTCCCCAATGGTTCTGCAACTCTCACATCTTGTATCAGATAGCACTTAGCAATAGCACTTACATTTATATACCGCTTTATAGCCAGAGCTCTCTAAGCGGCTTACAATGATTTAGCATATTGCCCCCAACATTCTGGGTACTCATTTTACCGACCTCGGAAGGATGGAAGGCTGAGTCAACCTTGAGCCCCTGGTCAAAATCGAACTTGTAACCTTCTGGTTACAGGGCAGCAGTTTTACCACTGCGCCACCAGGGGCTCTTTCATGGGGACCACTCAGAATAAAGTGATCATGGGGACCACTCAGAATAAAGAGATCATGGGGACCACTCAGAATAAAGTCCAAGGTTGCCATCTTTCTGGTTGGTTCCACGACTAACTGCACCATCATTTAATATGTCTAGAAATTTGGCCTCTTTTTCACTACCTGAATGTGAAGGTACCTAGTCTCTGTAGGTAATTGAAGTCACCCATTATTACTGCTCTGTCTCTCTTTGACATCTCTCTTATTTGCTTCTCCAGATCCAGGTCACTCTCAGTGTTTTGATCCAGAGGGTGGATCAAAACACACACCTGTTGACACTCTAAAAAAACTCCAAACGTTTGGTGAGGCAAGACTTACCATTTCAGAAGCCATGCTAATTCTCCTTCAGCAGGGCCTGTTCTTCTATAAGCTTAACAATTTTATCTTTGAGAATGCTTTCCATCAGTTTGCCCAGCACAGAAATTAGTTCCCCAAGCTTCCACAAGATCTCATCGCTTAAGGACAGACTCTTACCTTCCCACTCTGCAGGCCAGCCAAGGAAATCGCATGAGCTGGACATACTGATTCCCTCATCTCGAGGGTCTCCTGGACCCGATGGGGTGATGGAGGAGTAAGGCTCTTTGAGCGTTCCTGTTGCCATCGCTGCCTCAGTTGCACCCACCCCTATGGAGCCCTCACAATAAATAAATAATGTTGGATACAGATAAATATACACTGGGCTAAATGTCCCACTTTCCATGGCTGACATCCTCACCAGTGGTACAGAGGTGCTGTGTGCAAATTCATAAAAAATTGTACGAGTGTCCGATTGCTTTGGGGTTTGGGTGACAGGTACCCCTGGGTGCCAGCTACCATCCTACCAATTTTTGGGTGTCCAAACTGGTCCTAACCAGTTAGAATCTGAACCGAACCAGGGGGTGGTTCGAACAAAACCAAAACCGAACCACCCCCTCCTGGTTTGAACCCGGTTCGAATCCGAACCAAATCGGGCGAACCGGTTTTGTGCACATCCCTAATCAACAGTTATCTCAGGCTAAATGTGATTTCCCCTAAGTGTTGTTTTGCTCAGCAATAGAAGTTGAATAGGGGTGTGAACAGGTCAATTTTTGTAGTATGGTTCAAATTTGGCCCCAAACTGCAATAATCCAAACTGGTGCATGAACTGGTCCAGTTAAACCAACAAGCCAGTCCGGTCCATTTGATCTAACCAGCTCTAACTGGTTCAAAATGGTTCAGTGGTTCGAGAGGCTGTGCTTGTAAAGCAGAATCTGATGAGGATTCCCCTTTACAAGCAAAGATCAATCCTGGCTTGAAAATGCTTCTAAAGGGTAGTCGGGGGGGGGGGAGGGGGGGTCAGCAAGATGGCACCATGCATGTATGGAGGCCAGGTCAGTTCTGGCACCACACTGCCACCACATGGGCAGGTTGCTGTTGGGTGCCAGGGTTTCAGGGAGCAGCAGCCAGACCAGTAAGCACCTTACATCTACTTTTAAAGGTGCCCTCTCGCTGCCCTCCTGGACGCCCTTTAGAAGAATTTTCAAGCCAGGATTTCCCTTTGCTTATAAAGGGGAATCCTAGCCCCTCGAACCATGAAACCATGGTGAAATGGTTTGCCATGGACCAGGCTCAGTTGGGTTCAATCATTGACCGGCCCGCCTCTCCTGGAAGCCGGTCTGGTTCACGATCAAATCGTCAAACCGGTCCGGTTCGTGGCAGACCAGTTCGCTATCAAACAGTTCATTCACCCCTCTAAACTTGAATACCTCTTGGCTGATACCTCTTGGTCAATGAAACTCCACCTAAAAGAAAACTGGGGACAGTTTAAAGCTGTTGTGGTGGTGATGATTGATGAGGACTTGGGAACAAAGATGAAAGTTCAGTTTGTATTTATTTAATATAGGAGTGTGCATAAAAGCTGAGGGCTAGGAAAACCCAGGTTCATCTAAATATGAAGTTCACTGGATGCCCTCTATCCAACCACCATCTTTTAGCCTATCTGTTGCACATGGCTGGATAGGATGGAAGAGATCTTTGTGCACAATCCTGAGCTCTTCTGAGGAAGGGCAGAATAAAAATGCATTTTAATTCATGTATATCCTATTTTTTTTCTAAATGCTGTTCAAAACAGCTTAAAACCAGATTCAATTACTATCTTATCACCAGATTTTGAAGAAAATTCATTTCTGATGGGAAATTCTTGTTTATAGCTTGCCATTTATTTTCTCCCAAGTGCAACCTTAAGCATATGACTTATTTTTAATGACTGACACCCTGACTAAATTTAAGGAAGTCCCATTGAAAATAAAGAACAAGTTAGGCATGCATAACTTGTGCTTTTAATTTCAATGGGACTTCCTTGAGTAAATTTGTCAGGATGTCAGCCAGTGCCATTGTCGGTTGGGAAATATTGACACAAGATTCTGAACTGTGACTATCTGGATGACTGACTCTCCTTTTCTGGGATATTAGACACCCACTTAAGGGTTGCTTTCATTTGCACTGACAAATACATGGACTCAAAGCAATTCTGATGTCCAAAGTTCTCCAGGCAAGCTGCAAATTTATTACAGCATATGCAAATATAACCACGACATTGTTAGAACAGAATCTTGCCTAATATGCTAATACAAACATGGTTCTAGTCTCAAATAATGCATTAGCTACCTGTTAGCCAAGATAGCCCAGTGACTTCTTTCAAAGCAGCCATTTCAATGCTGCTGCCACACACTGAAGTACAATGTCCAATTCATTGAGCATATTCACATGTACATCATTTAAATTGTCATTAACTGAGGTACTAAAGACAAAATATAGGATAAGCTATATAAATAAATGTATCCTAGTAGTACTTAGTGAGTGCTTCCTGGTGAGCTTCTGGATGGAAAGTCCCAACCAGAAATGCCTGAATGTGCAAGTACACTTTAAAAACTATAACATGGAATAAGCACAATTCAGTTTCCTAATCTTCCTAGGGACTTCCTTGTGCAGCACATGTTGGAGGCAATATAAGTATTATGGCAGAATTCACAGCTCTCACAGGGGTTTCTAAGTGCCATATCCTCTTGCAAATACAGCATCTGCTTATGTGCCACGCTTTAGGAATGGAGAGCTCAGTTGCCTTGTTGTATTTTTTAAAGTGAAGGAGGGTTTGCTTAATGCTTTACTATGGGAGTAGTGATGACTTACTCCAAACCTATATGGTAATGAATTTCCCTAGCTCCTCCCAAGTGGAACACAATACATACATGCTACTATCAGGGGCGTAACTATAATAGGGCAAGGGGAGACAGTTGTCTGGGGGCCCACTGCCTTGGGGGGGGCAGAGGCAAGTCACATGACTGACTCCCCCAGCCATGCACCCGCCCATGCTTCCTTCAGTTGTATTCATCCTCCGAAATTGATGTGAGTGTTAAGACCTGGAGCTACCCGAAGAGCATGTCTTTCTCTAGTACCATTAAATGACTTGCATCATCCACAATTTACAAAACCTTTTAAAAATAATTTATGATGATGTTCTGTTGTGGCACATAAGTTGTGTGTGTGTGTGTATAAATTTACTATGCTTTTTGTTACGACTATTCAGCCTCATTTAAGATTTCTTTACTTCATGAGCTGAGCTTCAGTGGGGGGGGGGTTAAAATCTTGTCTCTGGGCCCACTACAACCTTGCTACACCCCTGGCCACTATATAGGTGTGCTGTCCCATTAAGACAGGGCTGGGGAACCTTGGCCCTCCAGCTGTTGTTGAACTACAACTCCCATCATCCCCAGCCATTGTGGCTGGGGATGATGGGAGTTGAAGTTCAACAACAGCTGGAGGGCCAGGGTTCCCCAGCCCTGCATTAAGAGCTCCAGTGCTCTCTGGTCTCTAAGTCAAGCCAGGCTCTCTTTTTTTAAAAAGGCAGAATTTCCAGACCTTGAAGGTTCCACTCAGCCATGGCTTCTTCAACTGAAGGCTGCCAAAAGTTCTAGAGTTCCCTCTCAGACCTTCTTCCAGGCATCTGGACCCCAGCCAGCAACAACTATTTCTTCCAGGTGTATAGTCTTCCTGAAGAACACAGGCACTCAGATTCCAGAAGAAACCCAGAGTGCTGCCAAACCTATCTCCCCAGGGACCAGCTCTTTCTACTTGTCCTGCCTCTTTCAGCACTGGCTTGGTTTTCTGCCTTCCTCTTTAAGACTTTCCCTAGGACTAGGGATGTGCAAACAGGTTTGAACTCAAATCGGTTCAAACTCGGAACAAACACAGCATTGCATTGGCAGTGCTGGTCTGGGTTTGATCCTGTTCAAGCTGGTTTGCAGGTTCGAGAGATCATTTTAGATGTTGTCCTCCATTTTGTGTGACTTGTGTTACTTGATTTTATTGGCTGAGCTCTTGCTTCCCTGATTAGCCAGATGAGTCTGGCTCTCTGGTAGGCTCTGCACTGTGCCAGACCTTGTGAACTGGCACCCTATTGGCCAGAGGGGAGGGCAACAGTGGGGACTACCAAGGTAGGGAGTTTCAAATCCTATTTAATGCCAATCCTCTGTCCTAGCAAAATCACTCTGGCTGTAGTGTTCTTTGGCTTCCTTCTGGCCTGCTACAGCTGCTGGTGTGGTAAGAGTCTGCCTGGCAGATGCTGCTATGTGTTTTGGTTCCCAGTCCTCCCTTCTGTGTGTAAGAGTCTGCCTGGCAGACACTGCTATGTGTTTTGGTTCCCAGTCCTCCCTTCTGTGTGTTTTTCTGCCCCTACTCTCTCCCCTGTTTTAAACCTCCCCCCACCCCGGTGTGACTATGTGTGTGTTTGTTCTGCTGCTCCCCCTCCCCCCGAGTGAGTGAGTGTGTGTCTGTCTCTTTCTCTTCCCCCTCTCCTCTGGGCCAGGGGGCCTGAGGCCTTTTGGCCTGAGGCCTCTCTCTGGCCCATTTCCTTAACCCAGTCCCCACTTTCTCCCACCTTTCTTGCTTTTGTGGTGGCTGCTGCTTTTAAATCTGTTGGCTGAGTTGAGATAGAGAGAGTCCTCCTCAGCTCAGCAGCCACTGCCAGTTGTTTTTATTACATTCTGAGGGTTTTTTTGTGGGGGGGCTGTCCTTGTTTTCTCTGGAGCAGATGCATTTCTTTGTTAACACTTTTCTTGCTGTGCTTTGCACACCGCCTGCTCCAGAGTCCAGCACCTCTGTCCTCCACTTCCCTTCCCTTCCCCCCTCCTCCACCCCTTCCCCATCCCCACAGCCTTTTTTGTGCCCCTAGGTGCTCTACACAGGGATTAATGGGCTGGTTCAAGTTCCCATTATACCCTATGTAGAACCTTTTAGAACTGGTTTGAATTTGAACCAAACTGGTGGGTGTTTCTAGCAAAACCAAACCTACCCATCCTGGTTCAAAGCTGGTTTGAATTTGAACCAAACAGGCCAAGCCAGTTTTGTGCACATCCCTACCTAAGACCACTGTCCCTCACCATAGGATCTACTCCTGAGCCCTTTCTCAACTCTTTATACAGCCGTCCCTAGAGAATGTTCAAGTCACATCCCTATTGGTTCCATCACTACTGACCAATGGTAGTGACCACTAGGGATGTACATGGAATTGGCGGGGGCCATTTCGTTGGTGGGGGTGTCTAACTTTAAGTGGGGGGAAGGTGCACTCCCCCCCCCACTGCACTTTCTTGCTGGTGCTCAGTTTTCCAAAAGTCCTTTGGGGCGGCAGCATACCTCTCTGCTGCCCTGTTTGCGCAATTGTCCGGATGTGACCAGAAGTAGTGAGCATGCCTGTATGTAGGTGTGCTCACTACTTCTGGTCACATCTGGACAATGGTGCAAATGGGTCAGCAGGGAGGTATGCTGCTGCCCTGAAGGACTTTTGGAAAACCAAGTGCCGGCAAGAAAATGCGGCAGTGGAGGGAGGAAGTGCACCCTTCCCCCCCCCTTAAGGTTAGACACACACCCCCGCCATCAAACCAGTGGAACCACTGGTCCATCAAACCAGTTCTGAGGCCCATAAAGAGCCTCTGAACCCATTCTGTGCACATCCCTAGTGACCACAATGTTGGACAACTAACCAATTCTTTTAATTTCAACCCCTACATTTTCTATGGGGACCCTGTAGCGTTCTCAGATATCTCACCTTTCCTTCACGCCCTTAGCAACAAAAATGGCTGCCTAGCAACTTTAGTAAGCACTCCAATAAAGGCCTCCCTCTATAAATAGTTCCCTAGCCTATATAAATACATTGTAACAGTTATGCCTATTTCCAGGCAACCTTTAGTTTTTTCTATAAACAATATACCTTTAAAACCCATAAAGAAGTCAGCTCTTCATAACGTGCAACCAAGAAACATTTATGTACCTTTGTTGGAGCTCTTAGCAGCTGGGCTCATGTTTGCATTGGGAAACTGTTAACAGCCTCGTTTATGACTGAAGGGTTTGCGAAAGCTTGAGATTTAATTAAATGTTAAATTAATGCCTATTTAAAAATGACCAATGCTTTTAATGATGTTTGAGATATCTGGAGATTAGCAACTAATTATATATATTAGATTCCTTTTGTAACTATTTTATGGGAGCTGGTGTAGTGGCAGAGCTGTGAATCAGGATTTCCCCAGTTTGAATTGCACCTCTGCCATTAACTCACTAGGTAGCTTTAGGCAAGCCACTCCCTCCCTGTCAGCCTCAACTGCAGAATGGGAATAATAATACTTTTTCCCCCCTTCGAGGGCTGTAATAAGGATTATAAAGGTAATACACATGAAGCACTTTAAACACTCAAAAAGTACTATCCAAATGCTGCTTATAGAATGGAAAACCTTAATCTGGTACAAATTGTTTACAGCCAGTGCATGCTTTTGCAACATAACTTATAGGCACATTTACTGGTTGACATCCAGACAACTAAAGTGAGGAGCTACTAAGAGGCTGTTTCTAACACAGCTGAAGTGGAGGCTTCCCCACTTCCTCAGTGTGTGTGAGCACAGAGGAGAGTGATTTTTTTCTGAACTTCTCTGCCTCCAAATGTGCTTTTTGCCTATCAAAATATGTTTTTGAGGGCTGTGTGACCCTCAGGGACATATTTTGGAAGGCACAGAGGACTTCTGGGGGCAGAGAAGATCTGTGGAAATCAATCCCTCTCCCTGCATACAGGTGCACTGAGGAAGTGGGAAGCCTCCCAACTGGGAAGATGCAGCCTCCTGATGAGTCCTTGCTTCAGTAGTCAGGATGTTAGCCACTGTTTATTATAAGATATTATTCCTTGTTTACACAGTCAGACAGGTGTTATTGACTGGTTTGTTTTATCCAGACATCGAGTCCTTCCCAAGGACCTGGGATGCCAGAACTTTGTTGCCAATGTTGTTGCTGCTGTTATAGATATCGTTGCAGAATATAGGCTGTTCCCAGTAAAGCTGCTTTTTGTAATTGGCTGATGGTGATTTCTGTGGCCCCTATGGTGTTGAGTGAGGTGCTCTTCAAGGTCTTTTGGAACTGCACCCAGGGCGCCAATTACCACTGGGATTATTTTGGTCTTTTTCTGCCACAGCCTTTCAATTTCAATTTGTAGATCTTTGTATTTGGTGATTTTTTTCTATTTCTTTTTCTTCTATTCTGCTATCCCCTGGTATTGCTATGTCGATTATTTTGACTTGGTTTTTCTTTCTTCTCGACTACAGTTACAGGTATATCTGGTGTATTGTGTGGCAGATGTTTGTCTGTTTGTAGTCGGAAGTCCCATAATATTTTTACATCTTCATTTTCTTCACCTTTTTCAATTTTATGGTCCCACCAATGTTTGGCTACAGGTAGCTTGTATTTTATGCAGATGTTCCAGTGTATCATCCCTGCTACCTTGTCATGCCTTTGTTTGTAGTCAGTCTGTGCGATGTTTTTACAACAACTGATTAGGTGGTCCACGGTTTCATCTGCTTCTTTACAAAGGCGGCACTTGCTGTTTGTTGTGGATTTTTCGACTTTTGCTCTTATTGCATTTGTTCTTAGTGCCTGTTCTTGTGCAGCCAGTATTAAACCCTCTGTTTCTTTCTATTATTCTTTCTATTCTTCTTTCTTTCTATTCTTTCTATTATTATTTCTTTCTATTTATTATTATTATTATTATTATTATTATTATTTTACATTTTATATGACTAGAGATATGCATGGAACTGGTACAGCTGATTCTGGTTCCATCCAAACTGGGCCTGGTCTGGTTCGAATATCAAACTAGCCAAACCAGTTCACAGACTGATTTCGGACAATGCTGAGGGGAATCTGCTGAGGAATCCCCCCCACTCTGCCGTCCACAATAGTAACCCAGGCCAGCTGCTGTGTGCCAGTTCGAGCCTCCATGTGGTAACTGCAGAGCATGCAGCAGGCCTCCGTGCATGCATGGAGACTATTAGAATAGATATCCTGGTGCTCTTGTGCAAGAGCAACCAACTTTTTTGTGCAAGAGTACTGGGCTATCTATTCTAATGGCCTCTGAACATGTGCAAGATCCTGCATGGAGGCCTGAACTGGCCTCAGCCGCTGGCCTCGGCTTCTATTGGGAGGTAGGTGGGGGGTCTAGAAGATCCCCCACTGCCACCATCCTACCACTGGCAGAAAGTTGTGTTTTATTTATTTTATGTTATTTATTTAAAATATTTCTATATCACCCAAAACTTGCGTCTCTAGGTGGTTTACAATTAAAATAATTTAAAACATTAAATCAATTAACAATTAAAATCATTTAAAAGATTAAAAACCTTTAAAACCCAATATTAAAATTATTTAAAAATATAAATCTAATTAAAAGCCTGGGTTAATAAATGTTTCTTCAGTGCCTTTCTAAAAGTTGCCAGAGATGGGGAGGCTCTTATTTCAACAGGGAGCACATTCCAAAGTCCAGGGGCCACAACAGAGAAGGCTCGTTCCCGAGTAGCCACCAGATGAGTTGGCGGCAGCTGCAGGCGAACTTCTCCAGATGATCTTAGCAGGCGGTGGGGCTCAGGCCGAAGAAGAAGGTCTCTTCCATACCCAGGGCCTAAGCTGTTTAGGGCATTATAGGTAATGACCAGCACCTTGTATTTTGCCTGGAAATGTATCAGTAGCCAGTGCAATTCCTTCAACACAGGAGTAATATGGTCTCTCCTAGATGACCCAGAGACCAACCTGGCTGCTACATTCTGAACCAACTGCAGTTTCTGGACTACATACAAAGGTAGCCCCACATAGAGCACATTCATACAGTTCACTCTCACCCCTCCCTCACCCTTTGGGAATCCCCCTTTACAAGCATTGCCTCAAACTGATTTGGACTGGTTCTCTTCAAACTGGGGCTGGTATGGTTCAAATTCAGACTGGTACCCCATTTTGGGGCCGGGCCAGCCTGAACTCAGTCTGGGGTTTGATTCGAACCAGTTTGCACACCCCTAGATATGACTCTCCAATCATCTGGGTTTTCAGAACACAATTCTGCAATTCCGCAATTCAGACCCAATCTTGTTCCTCCACACCTGCTTTAAAGAGTGACAGGAGCAAGTGAAGCCTCTAAAGCACTGCTTTATTAGTGTATGTGATTGTTTATAATTAGTAATAACTAGGCTACAATATTTACATTGCCAAATGACACCAGTGGTCTTTGGCTGTTTATATTATGCTCCAAACCACTGTTCCCTTTGATAATGAGAGCTCTTTATGTCTTTAAAAATATGGTCCTTCCTGAATACTGAGGCCAATTCATCTTTGCACTCTGCAGGTGGTTAACATATCACTGGTTTATGACAAGGTTTCTGTGGATATTTACATTTCACCCACCAAGGCGCAGACAAATAGCAGGTTTCAGCATTCAGGTTCTCTATTCTGGAGCTTGTTGGAATCATAATATTTACTTTCAAATGAAAGGGGCATGTGAGAAAAATCCTAGAGATTAGTCTACATCCCAGGCAAAAGTGCTTTTGGCAAGCTCTCTAGGTTTATTAGAAGGTGAATTGTTTCAATGGTCTACCTGGGATACTGAAAGCTCCAGTTGCTTTTATTTCTTTCTAAGTAAAAGGAATGTTGAAAATCAGGGTATAATAAAAAGAAAGCATACTCTAAATAGAAAATTATTGTACAGTTGTTTTGGTGTCTTAGCATAACATGTCTGCTGTATTAATTACCAAGATATCAATCTTCAGATTTTCTAGGATTATTCTATGGCTGACTTGGTGCATCAAAGCCCTGCATATGAGTACTTTTGTGCAGATATGACTAACTCTGTGACCAGTCTTTTTGTATCTATTTGTGTTGATCTATACATACTGTAACCCTAAACTTCAGAGATAAATTAAACTTGTAAATATAACATTTATATTAAACTTTGTAACATAATCCCACACTAAATATCACTTAAAATATTCAATTGATTTAATATTTTATAGCTGCCATTCTGTATTGAATTATATGTCTTGAATATTTTTTCATTTGTTCTAT
Source organism: Hemicordylus capensis (assembly GCF_027244095.1). Taxonomy (NCBI): domain Eukaryota; kingdom Metazoa; phylum Chordata; class Lepidosauria; order Squamata; family Cordylidae; genus Hemicordylus; species Hemicordylus capensis. The sequence continues at coordinate 384,107,372 of NC_069657.1, read as the reverse complement.
ATTTGTTCCCCCCGCAATAATATGTAAGTACTACTCATCTCTCCAGAAATGCATGTATTGCTTGCCATCCCCTTCCAAACTAACATTCAAATCATTTTTGATGATAGTCTCCCTAAGTAATCTCAATTGCTGGGAGAGATCATCAGGGGATTTGTAGCGGGGTGTTATCAGTATGCTGATGACACCCAGATCTACTTCTCCATGTCAGCTTTTTCAGGAGATGGCATAACCTCATTAAATGCTTGCCTGGAAGCAGTAATGGGCTGGATGAGGGAGAATAAACTGAGACTGAATCCAGATAATAGAGGTACTTATTGTGCGGGGGTCAGAATTCCAGAGACGATTTTGATGTCCCTGTTCTAGATGGGGTCACAGTTCCCCCAAAGGAACAGTTTCACAGTCTGGGAGTACTTCTGGATCCACACCTCTCCCTGGTATCTCAGGATGAGGTAGTGGCCAGAGAGCTTTCTATCAGCTTCGGCTGATATGCCACCTGTGTCTGTTTCTTGAGATGAATGACCTCAGAACATTGGTACATTTGTTGGTAAACTCCAGACTTGACTTCTGCAATGCGCTCTATGTGGGGCTGCATTTGTATGTAGTTCGGAAGCTTCAGTTGGTACAGAATATGGTGGCCAGGTTGGTCTCTGGGTCATCTTGGAGAGACCACATCACTACTCTGCTGATAGAGTTACACTGGCTGCCAATAGGCTTCTGGGCAAAATAAAAAGTGCTAGTCATAAAGGCCTAAATGGCTTAGGCCCTGGATATCTAAAAGAACATCTTCTTCTTTATGAGCCCTACCGCCCATTGAGGTAGTCCAGAGAGATCTGTCTCCAGTTGCCACCAGCTCAGCTGGTGGCCACACAGGGACGAGCTTTCTCAGTTGCTGCCCTGAGACTGTGGAATGTGCTCCCTACTGAAATACGATCCTCCCCATCTCTGACAATTCTTAAAAAGCATTTGAAAACCCACCTCTTCACCCAAGCTTTTTCAGTTCTTTAAAATTTTAAGGTTTAAATTTGTTGGTGATTTTTAAATTGTTTTAAGTTTTTGTATATGTTTTAACTTGTTTTATGCTATTGTTAACTGCCCAGAGACAAAAGTTTGGGGCAGTGTACAAATTTGATAAATAAATAAATAAATAACTTGGGACCATTTGAAGTATCTGCTGTTCTGTAAATGCCTATCATTTATTGGAGCTCTTCTCACGATCATGGAGAAGAGCTCCTCAGAGGTCAGCGGGGAGAGTGCGTTTGCCTGACCCTCTCTGTAGACCATCACTCTTCCCTGGGTGGGCAGATTGCCCGCCTAGACAAGCGGCAGCTCTCTTGCAGTTCCGGGGGTCAGGTGTAGGAAAGAGCTGCCATGCAGTGCCCCCCCCCCCGAGCCACACGAGTGTGCAGTGCATTATTGGGACCTCCCTTCCTTCCTAATGTGCCCGCCATGGCTGCAAGCAGCCATGGCAGACACATGATCAAAAAAATGAGTCCAAGGGAGCACTCACTCCCTTAACCTCATTTAAGCAGGTGGCTTCACAGGCAGGATTGCTGATTGGGCACGATCCTGGTGGTATACACAAGCATGCAGAACTGGGCTGGGCTCCCTTAGCCCAGTTTTGCATGCTCATGTGAATAGCCTCACTTTATATTTTGAAGAATGTGTTCGTTTGTATGTATGTTTGTTTGTATGTTTGTGTGAAATAAATTCACACTTCCCAATGACCTACAGGTACCCAATTTTGCATACAGAGTCCTGCCACTGAAATTAGCTGAAGGTGCTACCTTTTACACTGGAATATGTTTGGGGACACATTTATATATATATTGGGGTGGGGTTGAAAAGAAAGAATTCTGATTTAATCATCATATTTTAACTGTTACTGTTCTCAGCAGATTTTTAACACGCAATAATCAGATCAGTAATTCGAAAACACAATACACAAGAAAAACAGAATATGTTTTGCAGATACAAATGTACTATGATTCAAATGTACCATAGATGGCCATTATCCGATAAAATGAATAATGCTTGAAATTGAAATCATACATGTTTAAAACTGTTCTTTTACTTCTCTTTTGCAAGCACATGAATAAAACATTCCATTACATATATTTACTTTCTTGAACTTGCCTATAAGTGTAACTTTGCCCAGTCAACAACAAGCCTCACCTACAAAATGGAATAAAATATCCTCTTTTTGTTTAGGGATAATCACCCTGATCCAGGTGCACACTGCACTGTAATCTCATGCCATGTTTGTTCCCTGCAAATGAGGATGCAAGCAGATTTCAGACACTTATCCCTAGCTGGATGAGGAAATGTACATACAAACAGGTAACACAAGATCAAATTCCTTCTGAGGGCAGTACACATCTATTCCCAATTAAAAAATTGACAATAATGCAGAGCAAGTGTTAGGAGGAGGAACAAAAGGCTGGGTGTAATGTTCCTTCAATGGATATAGCCCCACTAAATTGGTGATTGATGCTATTACTGATTATTTTACCTGAGCTGCATATATTTGCAACTGGATTTGGTTCAACATTTTTAATGTAGTAACAAGAACACATTGGGATTGAAGGAGATGTCTTGACATAATCGAAAGAAAGAAAGAAAGAAAGAAAGAAAGAAAGAAAGAAAGAAAGAAAGAAAGAAAGAAAGAACATTTAGGTAGAATTCTTCCATCACAAGATTCTAAAATACATTTATATTCAGTAAACTAGTTTGCCTATAGGCCTAATATAATATATATATGAGGAAGTGTCATTCTAATGGAAGTACTAACAGTCTTACATAAGTAGTGCTATAGGGTGTCCTTCAGTGTAAGCATACATACATACAGAGAGAGAGAATCACACAGTTATTTTTAGGACTTTGCTCGTGTATTGTAGAAGGACATTATGAGAACATAATAAACTTTGGTTACTCAACAGGATATATCAGTGTTTGTCCTATTTTTGTAAGATAATTGAAATAAACGGCACTCAGCAAACCCATTTATCATAAGTCCCTAGGTAAATTATTGTCATCAGAGAATGAAAGAAATTTTCAAATGAAGTCAGTTTCAGTAAATAAGTGCATGTGACATACTGTATAGTACTTCATTTTTTAAAAACATCCCTCTTCATCCCGTTCTTACCAAGTGTAAACATACATCTGAAAGTAAAGGAGAGTGGAATATGAGTTTTTCACCTGCTGAGAGCTAGATAGAACAAGGCCAACCATCTTTTCCCTTGTTCTGTCTGGTTGTCATAGCACAAAATGATTGTGCTTTAAATGCATGCATATAGTATAGATGAGACATTTTCCTCCAGATCTTGTCATTTTAGTAATGTGAAAGTAAAACATGACTTTGCTGGCTAATTGAATCATAAGCAGCAATGCTGTCTGGAGAGGGTAATGGACATTAAATATGGTGGCATTGATATCCAACAGTGCAGGAATTAATTGTAGCAGCTTTCCAAAGTTGAGACCAGGCAGATAATGAATAGCAAAAGAAAAATATTGTGTTTGATCAAGAAAACCAATGATATGCAATTATATGATGACATGATACCACTTCTTGAGGAATTGGCCAAAAGAGAAAATGCCGCCCCCCCCCCCCGCACAAAACAAATCACCCCCAAAAATCTAGGAAGTCAATATAGCACCTGAGAGCAGATGATGGTTACTTTAAAATAGCAGTTTTTGTTTCAAAAAAAGAGATCACAATTGCCCAAGAGATTATTTAATTAGTTTTAGCTTCTGTGCTTCAATGGGAAGCCACATGACCTGCCTGAATAAGAAGATAATCTCATTCATTCATTCAATTTATATACTGCCCTTCCAAAATGGCTGAGGGCAGTTTACAACAGGGTAGGCTTTTCTCCAGCTTCCTTTGAATTTGGGTGGTGACTGGACACAGGGTATTTTATTGTGGCATCTGAATGTGAAATGCTCTTTCCAGGGGAGGCCCACTTAGCAATGGATTTGATTTCCTTTTGGCTCCTGGTGAAGACCGTTTATTTGCAGCACTTTTCATCTTGTAATCTGTTTTTAGATTTCTGTTTTAATTGCTGCTGCTCTCTGTTGCATTTATGCTGTGTTTTATATTGATCTATATAACCCTTTGGACGGAAGTTACGGGGTGTAAGTATCTTAAATAAATAAATCTAGAATAAGATAAGGAGCTCTCCAATCTCACTCTTATGTTAAAACAAGGAGTGCCTTCTACCACCACAGCAATTACAATGCATTTTAAGCCCTATGATTGATACGAAAATCTTCCTCCAGCCTTCTTTTCTTACTTTAACCCTAATACAGATTGAAGTACTGTTACCACACTTGTTTAGACACGTGTCAGCTATCATGGTCTGCAGCTATCCTTTTGCTCAAGCTGGGAGAATTAGCTCCGAGACCAATCAGCAGATGTACAATAACAAAATATTACAACCTGGGCACAGGCAAATATCAACATTAAAGTGTCCCAGAGGAGCAACGCATTCAGGGACTAGACTTGTGAAAACAGAAATGAAGTTTGAAATAGCAAAAGTTAAAATGAAGGAGAAGAGCTGGTCTTGTGGTAGCAAGCGTGACTTGTCCCCTTAGCTAAACAGGGTCCGCCCTGGTTGCATATCATTTGAAAACCCACCTCTCCACCCAAGCCTTTTCTGTTCTTTAAAATTTTAAGGTTTTAATTCGTGGATGATTTTTAAATTGTTAAATTGTTTCAAGTTTTTGTATATATTTTACTTGTTTTATGCTTTGTTAACCACCCAGAGATGAAAGTTTGGGGAGGTGTACAAATGTAATAGATAGATAGATAGATAGATAGATAGATATCATTGAGAGCCTCGATGTGTGAGCACTGCAAGATATTCCCCTTAGGGGATGGAGCCCCTCTGGGAAGAGCAGAAGGTTCCAAGTTCCCTCCCTGGCTTCTCCAAGATAGGGCTGGGAGAGATTCCTGCCTGCAACCTTGGAGAAGCCACTGCCAGTCTGCGTAGATACTGAGCTAGATGGACCTATGGTCTGACTCAGTAAATGGCAGCTTCCTATGTCCCACTATGCAAAATGGGAATATTTGGCAACTAATGCCAAGAATACAAACCAATTATGCAGGAATAGGGTTAATGAACTCAAATGCAACCCAAACAGTTACATGATGAAACCAAAAGGGGAGGGGATGCTGTTATATATTTCTCCTGAAGATGAATCTGCTGGGAATTTATGGCCCTTTCTCACTGTATTTTCCATTTTTAGCCTAGTTTTCAGTAGGCTTATGAGATCGCACAGCATTCTGTGTGTGTGTCCATCTGTGTGTATGTCTCCCCCACCCACCAACTTCACAATGCTGGGACCAATATGAACCCAATCGGGTACAGTTGTCAGGACACATGGGGGGGGCACATCAATGGCACAGGTTGTGATGATGTCATTCTCCTGATTTAAGATGGTGGACACATAAATGTTTGAGGCGCAAGTGGGTTAACTTGTGAACTGCCTAACCAATTTGAACCAAATTTGCTATAGCTGTAGGGGCACATAGAAATATCTTGATGGCATAGTATGTGATGTAACCCCCTGCTAACTTGGCAAAGAGGCACCTTTTAACATGGTGGTTCTCTTTATTTAGCAGGGAGAGAGTAACTGGCCCTATCCACCCCCAGCACAGTACCTCCAGTGACTGCTGCTGGTGTCTATCTTATGTTTCTTTTAGATTGTGAGCCCTTTGGGGACAGGGATCCATCTTATTTATTTATAATTTCTCTATATAAACCACCCTGAGCCATTTTTGGAAGGGCGGTATAGAAATTGAATAATAATAATAATTATTATTATTATAAACATTTGAGGTGCAAGTGGGCAAACTTGTGAACTGCCTAACCGATTTTAACCAAATTTGCTGCAGGTATAGGGATACATAGGGACACCTCAAAAACATAGTTTGTAATTATGTCATCCACCCTGATTCAAGATGGCAGATGAACGTATGTTTGAGATGCAAGTGGGCTGACTTGTGAACTGTGATTTGGAGCAAATTTAGTCCAGTTGTAAGGCTAGTGAAAGGAAAGTAGGCAGATTAGTTCTTACTAGAACAAGTTGTTCTAAGTCTTCAGGGCCACCACATAAGGCTGCCCCAAGAGGTTCTAGTGTGATGCTGTTGAAGATCCTCTGCCATACCACCATTTCCCCCATAATCTTTCATATTAAAATCTTGTAAGACAAACCCTTGGGAAAGATCTGTGGTTCACATATTCACCAGTATCACCAACATCTCCTACAAATGTATGATTGGGGTGCATCCCCTGCTAACTGGGCAAACCCCTGCTAACTGGGCAAAGAGGCACCTTTTACCGTGATTCTCTTTATTTAGCAGGGGGAGAGTAACTGGCCCTATCCACCCCCAGCACAGTACTTCCAGTGACTGTTGCTGGTGTGTGTCTTATATTTCTTTTTAGAATGTGAGCCCTTTGGGGACAGGGAGCCATCTTATTTGTTATTTCTCTTGTAAACCGCCCTGAGCCATTTTTGGAAGGGCGGTATTGAAATTGAATTATTATTATTATTATTATTACTACTATTACTATTATCCTACCGAGACTGTGGGTTATGCACTGGACTGAGAGATTTGCCATACATATTCCATTGACTGTTGTGGTCTGAGTGTTGTTCATTTAGATTGTCACTAAATCTTATAATAGGAAATCTATATTTCCCAACATAGTTACTATTAGACCCTCAATTATTCAATACTGTATCATTTGGTGTTTCCTACTGGATAGAGAAAGATATTTCAATTTTCTTCCCAGCAGAACATAAGTGATACTTCACAGTTGAAAGGAAACAACATATTAATGATGGATGAGTTCTCTGGCTTGATTAATGGTACATCATTTTCAAAGGATTTATGAGTACACATAGATTGGACTTGGATGGTAAACATTCTTTAAAAGGGGAAATTTTTCTCTTCTTCATCTGTATTAAAACTAATTAAATTTTTACCAGGCAAACAGCATTTCCCCACATCCATCTTGAACTTCAATCATCTGTACTGGGTTTCTGCAGTTGAATAATCATTTATAGTTAGAATTAACCTCTTCATAGCTTCTTGTTCAATACATTCATTTTTAAATAGTCATATTCTATACGATGATGCACATTAGGATTCACAAGCCTAGCGCTGGATTATTTAGATCTGTATGGTGGGTGTGGCTAATTCAATCAAAGATTTGGTAGGTATATATATGGCTGACTAACACAGAACTGATGGAACACAGGTCTATAAGTTGTTATGGGACTGCTGCTGAAAATGGCATTCCTATGGCAAGCTCTTCACCCCCAATTTGGATGTACAATTTGGCTGTACTTGGAAACCAGAGGTCCCTTCACCTCTGGTTTCCCAAGCCACATGTCTAAATTGGTGAAACTGGAGTTAAGGATGAGAAGGGACCCACAGTTTCCCTTCCCAAACTCCACTCTGAACCTTTGGTCAGAGTGGAGTTTAGCCACCCTTGCCACCAGTTCTGTGGTGGCAGCATTACATCCGAACACTGGCACCACAGTTTTGGCTCCACAGAACAGAAGCTCCTTCCTCACTCCAGCCCAATTGGCTGTGTGGGCTGCCCTTCTATCAAGAAGGAAGCCTGCACAGCCAGCTCCCCTGCCTCTCTGCTGTCTTGCTGACTGCAGAGAGGCAGCTCTCCCAAACACCCAAAAGTGGGTGGGAGAGTGGGGGGGGGCATGGAACTGTCGGTCCATTGGACCTGTGGTTCCATGTTACATCTGAAGGCAACCATGATTTAGTATCATCATGTTATGAATATCTCTACTTCTACGGCAGCTGCTATTGACATGAAAGAAGGGAGAGGATATTTATGAGGTAAGAAATTTTAAATACAATGATGAGATTTTGAGGAACTCACAATAGGGATGCTATTTTTGATGTGTTAATCAAATGTGCAGATCCACTTTAGGTCAAGAATTCACAAAAAAGTGAGTTGACCCATTGTAGATAGATCCTCTTTCTGGATGTGTGTTGAACTGTACAGGAGTCCAATTCATTGTTGGCAAATTATAGGACTGGGAAAGGAAAGCAGAAAAGTGGTTGTGTGAATAGAGCCTTGTATTGTCAGTGAACAGGTTTCAAAGCCTGAAAAGTGATAAAGCCACTTTTTCTCTGTGACCGAAAACTGCAAAAGCTCATGGCTAATTATCTGCTAGAGATTTTATCTCTCCACCTGCTGAGCTCAACACATGTACAACTAGGCTGGGAGGAGGGCAAGAGGAAGGGAAAGGAGGTTGGTTTAATCATTGACTGAAAAGACATCTCTTTATCTGTATTTATAATGACTCCCTGTCTTGCCCTCAGAAAGGGAACCAAAAAAGGTGTTTTTAGCTTTAATGTATAACATAAAACAAAATATCAGTGACATGACACAAAGCTTAAATTTGGTGCTAAGATTCTGAACTTTCTTCTTTAACCCATGTTTAAGGCAACTTGTTTAATGTGTAAAGATTAGAACATATAGAAATGCACGAATGTAAGTTATCTTATGAGCATATTAAAGAATATAAAAATGTCACATTGGTGCTGTGTAAATATATGCAACTAAAGATTTCCACAGTATGCATATAATTGTCCTGAATTTTGAGAATTCTTTCTAGGGCTGTGCACAAATCAAATTATCAGATTCGCTGCAAACTGATCATTGAATTGTTCATCCAGTATTAATAGCAGCCCAGACTGTATTGGCTATGGCATTCTTTACAGGTTCATGCATTGATCCCTAGGATATAAATGACCCACAAGAAAATGATAAATCACCAACATGCCTTTAAATACATTCTTATCAGTCAGAATGGGATGAACCTTCCAGGCACAGTGGACTCCTGTTAGGGTTGATAGTGTTGTGGAATGTGAGCTGTCCACATGGTTTTCAGAAGAAATACCAGTGCAAGGGTTAAGGCTACTTTACTTTTGAGACAAATGACTCACACACAGGAACCAATAGGAACAGGAAGGAGAATAGGAACTCCTAGCTAGTCCAACCGGTACTTAGGAGGCTACAGTGCCCCCTCTGTCATATCAGATTACATGCAAGCTATACACAGGCTGTAGCTGTTCCATATCCCAACAGAGAGTTGCCAGGAGCAGTGTGGATCAACAGAGGCCAGGACTCATTTTCCAGACCTATGGATATCCCACTAGGCACCGCATGATAAGCGCGGTGCCTTGCGGGATTTCCCCCATCAGATGAGTGCTCTGCGTTCAGCCTGAAGAGACACACAATTTTGGTAGCCAGGTTAAGGGTGCACTCGCTCCTTAACCTTGGCTAAGAGCTGGGCTAAGGAGTGGGGTTAGGCCTGAGAGAAGCACCGAGATCCATGTGGATCCCAATGCTTGATACATGTAGCCTAGCGGAGGCTAGGCTGCCCTTGCCTGGGCAAGGCTGCTCCTGAGATCAACCTTTCTTCTTTCTTTTCTTGAGCATAACTCTTATCTTTGGTCAGACCTTGAGTTGCCATTGTTATTGGTTCTTTAATTTCAACATCAATGCAAAGGGGGAATGGAATCATCAGGTAAACTGTGGGGCACACCATTTATACTAGGTATGTGAAGGCTACCCAGGAGAGATGTGGAATGGAATATGAATAGGACAAATCTTATATACCGCTTTTCAGCAGAAGTTCCCACAGTGGTTTACACAGATATAAACAATCAAACAAACAAATAAAATGGCTCCTTTCCCCCAAAGGGCTCACAATCTAAAAAAATAAAATTAAGGCAGACACTAGCAACAGCTGCTGGAGGGATGCTGTTCTGGGGTTGGATACATGGTGCATGGGTGCAGCTGCCAAGGGAAGCAGAATGGCACCAAGATTTTTTTGTGATTTGGAGTTATGCTTTGGGCCTGCAAGCAGGAAGAGCTGACCAGATAATGGGTAAGAGGCTATCAAAGAACTCAGACAACATTACAAAATGTTTATATCTCAGCATAAGGGTGCAGGGGCTGAGCTGGTGGGCATTTCCATTGTGGCCAGTGAGATTAGGCTGATACATACAGCCACAAGAGCTGCACCCAGAGGAACCCTAGCAATGACACATCATTTGAGTAGGAGCAGGTGAAACTTCATTGCATGTCCCCCATGAACACTGGCAATGCGATGGAGCATCTTGATGATGCACTACAGATGGCAGAAAAGGGCTGTGCAATACTTGTGGACAGCTAGGTCACATTCATCATCATTGCTCTTTTCAAATTAAAATATCATCATTTGTGAGAGCTTGATTTAACTAAGGAAGCAACTTTGATTACAATGGACAATTCTGTCAGTCCTTCCTCTTTCAGTTTCAAACATACGACAAACACAGCAATGATGTTTTGTACTATAAAGTCAGGAGCTTTGACCTGGAAAGGAAAAGGTAGAGCCTGTAAAGGTTTGTAAGGGTTCATAAATGATGCGAGGGGTGGGGTTATGCTTTGGATTTTTGAGGGACACAGAATTCAGGAAGATCTTGAGCAAGGCCTTACACAAACATAAAGCTATGAGTATCTATGAAGTTATTTTTCTAGCACAAAAATCTTGCACTGAGTGAGAAATACTTTCCTGCTCATTGAAGAACACTTAAGGTCCAAAGCATATCCCACAGGTGTATCATGGAGTACAACCAGTCCTCACTCTTATGACAAAGAGATCTGGAACCAGGATAACGTGAAGAAAATCTGGAAGAAGAAAATTGTGACAGCAGAATGGTGGGTTCTTCTGATAAAGAATAGTAAATTGAGGGCAGGGGACCACTTCTCTTGGTGTTAATTTACATGGCTCTGTTGACCACAAAGACTTTAGATTAATTAGGGTCAGAGTCTTCCATTGGCCCTCGAAATGGAATCAGATACAGGGCTTGAAAAACAAGGACTTTATGTTCCTGGGATTATAAAGTGTGTATTATGTGCACTGCAGCAGAGAATTCTGACCTTTAGAATAATGCACCATTTGATATAACAACTTTAAGAGAGTTTTCACTTTTACTTAACATTTCCTGTAAACCTTTGACAAGCTTTTCAGACTTATTGACCTACTTTGCTGCAATTTAGTGAAATTCTACGTTCTTGTACCTTGCTATTATTTCTATTTTTTAAGGCAGTTTCCACAGGATGACAGCTTACTGCTATGAAGCATTGGGAAGCAACAGGTTACAAAGCTTGTATTGGGTAGCAAATTTCATGCACAATAAACAGTCTCTGAACCAATGATGATATTACTATGGGAGATCTTGCCTCCGCCCCCCAGCAAGGGAATACTGGAAAAAGCCAGAAATACCAGGAAAACAGGATGCTTGTAACAGCTTAGGTGTACAACCATGAAATATTCCAACAGAACAAGACTGCAACCTGTATGCCTCTTAACCTATTTCTCTACCGGTCCTCTTGTCACTCAGCTCTGTGGGGGGAAATGCAATCTTGAGTCCACATCTGGTAAGAGAGAACTGGTGGACGAATAGGGTGAGACGTGTTGCAACTTCATTTGGTGCTTCCAAGCATTTAAAGGTCTATGTATATCACCAGTTAAGGGCCTTGCAATCATAGTAGCAGCTTGGTATATTACCTTTTTAGACAGCAGCCTACTTCATCAAATGCATCAATAAGACTTGATTGTAGTTGATATACAGGTGAAACTCAAAAAATTAGAATATTGTGAAAAAGTCCATTAATTTCAGTAATGCAAATTAAAAGGTGAAACTGATATATGAGATAGAAGCATTACATGCAAAGCGAGATAAGTCAAGCCTTAATTTGTTATAATTGTGATGATCATGGCATACAGCTCATGAGAACCCCAAATCCACAATCCCAGAAAATTAGAATATTACATGAAACCAATAAAACAAGGCTTGTCAATAGAACAATATCAGACCTCTGAAAAGTATAAGCATGCATATGTATTCAGTACTTGGTTTGGGCCCCTTTTGCAGCAATTACTACCTCAGTGCGGCGTGGCATGGATGCTATCAGCCTGTGGCACTGATGAGGTGTTATGGAAGACCAGGATGCTTCAATAGCGGCCTTCAGCTCTTCTGCATTGTTTGGTCTCATGTCTCTCATCCTTCTCTTGGCAATGCCCCATAGATTCTCTATGGGGTTCAGGTCAGGCGAGTTTGCTGGCCAATCAAGCACAGTAATCCCATGGTCATTGAACCAGGTTTTGGTACTTTTGGCAGTGTGGGCAGGTGCCAATTCCTGCTGGAAAATGAAGTCAGCATCCCCATACAGCTCGTCTGCAGATGGAAGCGTGAAGTGCTTCAAAATCTCCTGATAGACGGCCGCGTTGACCCTGGACTTAATGAAGCACAGTGGACCAACACCAGCAGATGACATGGCTCCCCAAATCAACACAGACTGTGGAAACTTCACACTGGACTTCAAGCATCTTGAATTGTGTGCCTCTCCATTCTTCCTCCAGACTCTGGGTCCTTGGTTTCCAAATGAGACGCAAAAGTTGCTCTCATCAGAAAAGAGGACTTTGGACCACTGAGTAACAGACCAGTTCTTTTTTTCTTGAGCCCAGGTAAGACGCTTCTGACGTTGTTTGTTGTTCAGGAGCGGCTTGACAAGAGGAATACGACATTTGAAGCCCATGTCCAGGATCCGTCTGTGTGTGGTGGCTCTTGATGCACTAACTCCAGCCTCAGTCCACCCCTTGTGAAAGTCCCCAACTCTTTTGAATGGCCTTTTCCTGACAATCCTCTCCAGGCTGCGGTCATCCCTGCTGCTTGTGCACCTTTTTCTTCCACACTTTTCCCTTCCACATAACTTTCTATTAATGTGCTTTGATACAGCACTTTGGGAACATCCAACTTCTTTTGCAATTACCTTTTGAGGCTTTCCCTCCTTATGGAGGGTGTCAGTGATGGTTTTCAGCACAACTGTCAAGTCAGCAGTCTTTACCATGATTGTGATTCCTAATGAACCAGACTGAGAGACCATTTAAAGGCTCAGGAACCCTTTGCAGGTGTTATGGATTGATTAGCTGATTGGAGTGGGACACCTGGAGCCTAAACTGTTGAACCTTTTCACAATATTCTAATTTTCTGGGATTGTGGATTTGGGGTTCTCATGAGCTGTACGCCATGATCATCACAATTATAACAAATTAAGGCTTGACTTATCTCGCTTTGCATGTAATGCGTCTATCTCATATATCAGTTTCACCTTTTAATTTGCATTACTGAAATTAATGAACTTTTGCACGATATTCTAATTTTTCAAGTTTCACCTGTACACTGGAAGAACATTGGAATATAGGAAGTTACCTTACAGTATACTGAGCCAGACTATTGGTCCTTCTAACTCAGTATTGTCTGCACAGACTAGCAGCAGCTTTTCTAAGGTTGCAAGCAGGAATCTCTCTCAGCCTTATCTCGGAGATACCAAGGTGGGAACTTGGGACCTTCTGCATGTAAGCATGTGGATTGTCTTCCCAGAGCAACCCTATCCCCTAAGGGGAATATCTTACAATGCTCACATGTAGTCTCCCATTCAAATTCAAACCAGGATGGACCCTACTTAGAACAAAGGGGACAATTCATGCTTACTATCACAAGACCAGTTCTCCTCAGGGCAACAAGGAAAATGTTTTGGGTTTTTTTTTTTAAACTGAGAACTGACGAAGCTGCGAGAGGAAGACCTAGGTAAGCTTGGCAAGATTGTGGCCCCAGATAAACTATGGTTTTGTAGCCTAGATGCGAGTCCTATAACTCTGTAACTACTGTAGGTGATGGCTTATGTGCAACTTATAATATTTAGAGACAGCAGGAACAATAAAGAAACTAAATCCTCATCTAATTTGGTTTACCAGTGACTTGGCGGGGAGCACCAGGATAATCATCATAAGCAGAGGAACAAGACTTTTACTTGGCAATCTTTCCATTCAAACCCCTCATCTCTTTTGTCCTCTGTAGTGTGTAGCTCACAGTCCTAAATGGGCAACTAATTAATATTAGTTAATTGCACATTTCAAGCAAGGGTTTTCTGAACCTTTCCTCTGATGCACGCTACATCCTGGTTTTGTCACAACCAGAGAAGTGAGTGAGCAAAAGAGACAGTAAACCTTTTTTTAAAGGTAAGTTTGTATTATGAGTTAGATAAAATGTGGGAATTATAAAAATGACAGAAGAGAACAAATTCCACTCATCCTTTCTGCTGATATGTGTATGATGGGGCAGCTTTGCCTGCGACCACTGCAAGGAGAAAGGCAACGAGGCGATTCTCACAACCAGGAGGAACTGGGCTAAGGGAGTCTAGCCTGGTTCCTCCTGGTTGTGTGATGCCACAGGAGCTGCATGGCTCCCGGCAGCAAACTCCACAAAACACCCCTCCGCTTAAATGATGTTAGCAGAGCGAGTGCTCTGCTAACCCAGTTTAGTTGATCTGTGCCACCGCTGCACGGCTCTGCGTCACAGCGACACACAAGTCGACCCCCAACTGGGAGGCTACAACAAGCCTCCTGGCCTCTGGGATCTCCCCGGGATGTCCCACACACTTGCTCAGGGCATGCTGGGACTTCTAGGGGCCAGGTGGCCCCCAATCCCCGCCACTCCTACTCGCTCCGTCACGGAGCCAGTTATCATGTGGGCAGTTGATCCGGCCGCCCAGGGCTGGCTCCCTGCCCATGTGTGGGGAGAGCAGGCTAAGCCCGCTCTCCCCACTCACCACCTCGAGGCACTTCATTTTGCTAATGTGAAGCACCTCAATATCTATCTATCTATCTATCTATCTATCTATCTATCTATCTATCTATCTATCTGTCATATTTCTATACTGTCTGATATAGGAATCTCCAGGTGGTGTCAAAGTTAAAACATAAATATAAAATCAATATAGAACAGTTAAAATTAATAAAACAGGTAAAAAAAATCTCAATGAGTCAAAACATATTCAAATTTCAATTTCAATTAAAAGCCTAAAACAGTTCCTCTTTTCTTAAAAAAGGGTCCTCCTAAAAAACAACAGAGAAGGGGATGCTCTTATTTGAGCAGGGGACATATTCCAAAGCCCCGGGGCAGCCACAAAGAAGTCCCACCGAGAAATGGAACCCACATTACTTTAAAGCATCCCCAAGCGCACCTGATGGGCCCTAGCCAATAGGAGTGACTTATGCTAGACACTCTGCATTGGCTTGACAGTAAGTCTGATCACACAGATGAGCAAGACTAGGCTGTGACTGGGGTCTAGAGTACTTGGAAGTAGAGTTGGAGTGGCATCAAGCTTGCATACTGCAGTATTGCCTAAGGCTCTGGGGCCATATATGCTGTTTCATGTTAGTTGTCTTACTTGAGCCATCAGACTCTGTGCCTTCCAAACAAAAATATATATTTTATTTAAAATAAAAGGTTTACAGAGCTCTCGCAGACTGTGCCCCTTCTCATCTTAGTCAGGGAGTAAGTAGTAGCCCATAACTTCATCCTGGTTCCTCTCAGAAAGCACCACATAGCCAGTTTGCATCTAGAGGTTCTTTTTATGTAGCTACAGGTGTTTGGGTTGGCTGCTGCAGGATGCTTTTCTCTATAATGAAGTTTCTGCCTGTTCCCCACAACTGAAGCAACAGTGCACTGTGACCTTGAGCCAAAGTTATTTTAGTATGCTAGACATGTGCAAAGCTATGAATTTGTGAATCATTCAGTGTGCACACAGAGGCCTACCATTTAATTAGTTCACTTCATGCATGTAGGTTATTGGCTGGAAAAATGTACAGCTGCCAAGACTTTAAAAAATATTTTAAATATTTATATGTTGCTTTTTAATAACAGTTCTCAAAGTGCTTTACATAGCAAAAGCAATGAGAAGGTGATTCCCTGTTCCAAATGGGCTCATTTAAAGAAAGGCACAAGGGAAAACCAGCAGCAGCTACTGGGAGAAACATTGTGCTGGGATGAAAAGGGTCAATTGCTCTCCTCCTGATAAATATAAGAGAGCCACCACTTTGCCCAGTTAATAGGAGATGACAATCCAAAGGGTATCTAAAGTGCCACAGGTATTTATGGCAAACTTCCATTTTAATCAATGGCTATAAAGCTTCAAAATAAATACAGAATTGTCTCAGACCCCTCAAAGGATAAGCAGTTTATCTCTGTGTGGGATATGATGGACAATGTCAAGAGCTGGCCAATGAATAATAATGATATGGGTATGGAGTGAGTAGTCTTAAGATTGTGGGCAAGGATAGCTAAATTAACCATAAATGGGGAATACACGTGAAACTTGGAAAATTAGAATATCGTGCAAAAGTCCATTAATTTCAGTAATGCAAATTAAAAGGTGAAACTGATATATGAGACAGACGCATTACATGCAAAGCGAGATAAGTCAAGCCTTAATTTGTTATAATTGTGATGATCATGGCGTACAGCTCATGAAAACCCCAAATCCACAATCTCAGAAAATTAGAATATTACATGGAACCAAGAAGACAAGGATTGTAGAATAGAACAATATCGGACCTCTGAAAAGTATAAGCATGCATATGTATTCAGTACTTGGTTTGGGCCCCTTTTGCAGCAATTACTGCCTCAATGCGGCGTGGCATGGATGCTATCAGCCTGTGGCACTGATGAGGTATTATGGAAGACCAGGATGCTTCAATAGCGGCCTTCAGCAATTCTGCATTGTTTGGTCTCATGTCTCTCATCCTTCTCTTGGCAATGCCCCATAGATTCTCTATGGGGTCAGGTCAGGCGAGTTTGCTGGCCAATCAAGCACAGTACACTGTATACTTTTCAGAGGTCCAATATTGTTCTATTCTTCAATCCTTGTCTTCTTGGTTCCATGTAATATTCTAATTTTCTGAGATTGTGGATTTGGGGTTTTCATGAGCTGTACGCCATGATCATCACAATTATAACAAATTAAGGCTTGACTTATCTTGCTTTACATGTAATGCGTCTGTCTCATATATCAGTTTCACCTTTTAATTTGCATTACTGAAATTAATGGACTTTTGCACGATATTCTAATTTTCCGAGTTTCACCTGTATGTGGGAAGTGTAGCTGGTGATGAGGATGCATTGGTTGAGACTAAAAGTTCAGTTTAGGTCTTTAGGAGCCTGACAGAAAGTAGTGACAACTTCCATACATGCTGACCAGATGGTATTAGTGTTTCATATGTATTTTTGCCACTTCTCTGATGTCTGTTAATATGTCTTATATTGGAGGGTCACAAAGTATCCAAAATAAATTAGAATTATGGCAAAAAGAAGGAGGAAGGACTTTAACTGTAGTCATAAACTCTTTCTTATTTTATTTTGTTCAATGCTTCATCCAATATTAGTATTATTAGTATTATGTTCATCGCATCATTAAATAACAATGTCACACACTTCCCTCTGCGTCCTTGAGTTGTGAATTTCCAATCTTATAGTTTGGAAACAATGCCTTGGCTCTGTGCATAGGTTTATGCTTGGTATATTTAGTGTCATCTTCATTGCGATCTTTTTTAAGCCTTGACATCTCTAAATCATTTGATCAGTATCATTTCTGTCACCCACAGAAGAAGTGATTGGCTCAACATGACATTGACTGACTTGTCAGTGAAGTCGTGCTGAATATATGAGGAGAAAAATTGTATGTCAGTTAATCTCAGAATCCTTAGGGATGGAATGTGGCGTTATATGGGTGGAATGTGGCATTTGATTTCTTTCGACCTTTCCCTACCTATTCCAGATGTAGGTTGCTACAGGGTAGAAGGTATCAGGAATTAGATTTCTTTGGAAGAGCTAAAACAAACTTTCCCCCTCACATTCTCACTGAAAACCACCCTGCTCCACTTCTCTCAGAGATTCTAGCAGTCTTTGTTTTTGCCATGCCTATAAGGGCAAGGAATGCCCCCCACCACCTCCATGTTCATGAAAACTGATTTTCTCAGGAGTCAGCTTAAAAACCCAGTTCTGGCATGTGAGAGCCAATCATAGTTATGCAGTTACATTCTACATAAACTGCGTCCATATTTTAATACTCATATTGTCAGTGCAGGCCTAGTGTCTTGTCCATGCCAAATTCATACTGGCAGTTGTTCCTTGCTCAGTTCTGTTCTTGCTTGTATCCAGATTAATGTGGTAGTTAAAAAGAAAGGAAAAGAAAAGAAAAGAACAACAAGAGATACTTTGCACTTAAATATGCACCGCTTGTTGATTGTTCCTCAAAATGCCTTGAAGTACAATATGGTGACACACTAATGCAGCCAAGCTAGGAAGCTGAGAGCGGTATGTACCTGGCATGGCAGACCACAGGAAATTGGAAGTGAATAATTGTACCATTTGCAAGCAACAGAAATACCTTGCAAAGCAGTTGAGATTGCAGTATTAAAATGTAACTCCGTCTGGTAAGACTAGAAGATTGATACTAAGAGTTGAAACTCTTTTTAAAAGAGAAGAGACTCAAGCACAGAACCCTGTAGTGCTCTTAAAGCTTCTTTTTACTTCTGTACATGGGTTCCTACACTTAGATACCAAATATACATGGATTGTGTCAATCGGAATAGGGCACATGTGCATAAAAGCACAGCATTTCCCCCCTTTCCCTTTTTTATCCATTGAATGGTAATTTGAAATGATCCAGGACTGTGCTTGCTTGTCTTTGGAAGGAGAAGCAGCCATTTATACAATATGTATGTTATTCTCAGATTTGAGATGCCAAGTACAAGTGCTTTGTAACAATGGACTTAAATTCAGAATATGCTGCTAAAATGGGATGGGATTAGATTGGCATTCACCATCTGGAGTTGCTAATGCATGCAGTATTGATTGATTGATTGACTGATTAAGTGCTGTCAAGTCAGCATCGACTCTTAGTGGTCACATAGATAGATTCTCTCCAGGATAATCTGTCTTCAACTTGGCCTTAAAGGTCTCTCAGGGATGTATTCATTGTTGTTGTAATCGAGTCCATACACTTTGCTGCTGGTCATCCTCTTCTTCTCTTTCCTTCAACATTCCCCAGCATTATGGACTTCTCAAGTGAGTTGGGTTTTCGCATAATGTGTCCAAAGTATGATAGTTGAAGCCTGGTCATTTGTGCCTCGAGTGAAAGTTCTGGATTGATTTGTTCTATGATCCATTTGTTTGTTTTCCTGGCTGTCCATGGTATCCTCAAAAGTCTTCTCCAGAACCAAAATTCAAAAGTGTCAATCCTTTTTCTATCTTGCTTCTTCAAAGTCCAGCTTTCTCATCCATAGAGTGTCACAGAAAAAACATCCATAGAGTGCAACAGTATTTGTAATGTCCATTATTTTTCTGGCCTGACCAGTCTTGTAGTAACCAATTTGCAAAGCCTGGAGCTGACATCCAGAGCAGCCTACTGGTAGTGAGGCAGGAAGACACTCCTGTGCAACAAAGAGCTTGGTCACCACTCTTCCAGCCAAGTAGTCTCAGGTGTGCAGCGGGCAGGGAGGGAGCTTTCAGTGATTTGCTCTGGCACTGGAAGTGCCTTGTGTCACTGGAAAATATGTTCCAGAGCATCATTCAGCACTGAGCTGTCAGATTCTGCCCAAGGCCCCTGAGATTCCACCTTAGCTCCATACATGTCCCACTAAGTTTCATCCTCTGCTCCATCCTGGCTGCAGTCCTTGATTCTGCATACTTCTGCTACATGATTCTTTTACTTGATTCTGTTTACGGTATTTCTGGAAGCAAAAGCTGAAGAAAAAAAACACCCCTGCGTAAGAACCAGTTCATGGTACAGTCATATGGGAAATGAAGTATCAGGTATCTATGAGGAGATACTGAGCTGAGATCACCCTCATGTAAAATGCATATCAAAACCTCATTACTTCTAAAAGACGGTTTGAATACTAGCCTTGTCTCCAACATGGAAAGTCCTGCAATTGTCTTGTGGAGAGGATTTCAGGTTTTCTCCATAAGGTGACTGTACTGGGTCACTGAACACAGGCCTCCTCTCCCCTAGCTATGCTGCTGGCACCATCAGAGGGTCCAGGCACATCTTTGCTCCAGGCTGCTCTTTCTCCCACCCCTGCTTTCTTGTGAAGGCATTCTTCTTCAGTCAGAGTTAAATATTTTAAAGCAAATGTTAAAGAATTTTCCTTCCCCCCCCCCAAAAAAAATAGTTTAATTGGCATATCTTCTGAGAAGTTAAACATATTTCCTAGTACTTAAAAAAAATCTAGGCCAATGAAAACATACCATATGTACAAGTGTCCCTAAATTTGAAAAGAGGATGCAGAGAATTAGAGGGACACATCCGTCTTATGGACTGAATGGAATGTAACACCCATCAAGATCCTTGGGAATAATTTTGCTGCAAATGTGCTAACCATCACATATACTCCTTGGTGCTGAAATTTAAAACTCTACCTTCTCTTCTGAGCTGACTTGGTTGCTATGTGACATCCAAGTGAATAACATGGAAGCTATCTATTCTTTTACAAGCTACCTCTGTATTCATTTGCATATTTCTTTCAAATAAATTGTCATTCAGACATTGTGATTATTTGAGTTCCCCCTTCAGTTGCCACAACCTGAGGGGTATACTCATGGGTCAAATGGGCCATAACCCAAAATTTGGCTTTTAAAAAGCCAGTCTGGCAACCAACTTTGCCTTCTTCCTGCTGTACAATCAGTTTTATTCCAGCATTAAAAACTTCCAAGTACTGGCTCTTCAAAGATGTGAGAGACTGATTAGCAAACCTGTAAAGGAAGCCTTTTGGTTTCTAAATGGAAAAGAGTTAATGTACCGTCACAGATTTATATTGTGAAGTTAGAAAGAATGACATATTCACTTGAGAGAAAAGAGGTTAAAATGTTTTTATTTAATTAGAAACCCTCTAATGAAAATCCAGAAAATAGAGAGCTTTATTTTCAGGTTTTGAACTGTGATGGGAAATTACTTATTTTTATTTATTTATATGTTGTTATGCCTTATGTGATCTCTCTCTTTTAAATATTAAGAAGTTTTCAAGTTTTTAAAAAACTTCCCAATTATAATTTCTAAAATTGAAATTTTTAAATTTTTAAAAATTAATTTTTTATAATTGACATTTTTAATATCTATCTATCTATCTATCTATCTATCTATCTATCTATCTATCTATCTATCTATCTCCCCTCTTTAATCTCATACTCAAGAGCTCAGTAGATATCATGTAGAGGCTGATAGGGGTAAAGAGGACAAACAACACCACCACAAAAAAACCCAAACCCCTGTTCTATCCTTAAATAAAAATACCACCTTACTCTAAACCTTCAAAGGAAGTGGCAATAGCTAAATAGCTGAGCACAATCATTCCATACTATAAGTCCCAGATTCAGTCTCTAGAACCTATAGTCAAATGGCTCTCAGATAGCAGAGCTAGGGAGGTCCTTTTCTGGCATGAATTTTGTAACAGAAGACAACTAGGAAAACAGACTAAACATGATAGACAGAACTGGAATGGCGTATTCCAATGAATACTTTATGCAAATATTTACTTTTTAAAATCCCATTTCAGTGACATTGCTTCCCCTGGCTGCTTTGGCATCGTTTTAACTGCCGACTGCTTTTTCCTTCCTGGATTAGTCACATGGGTGATCTCACCCAAACATGATCACAGAGGGATTGGTTTGGATTATACTCTGCCCACACAGCCCACCACATGCATTAAGGAAGTAGGAAAGTGTGCAGACCGTTTTTACTGTTTGTTTGTTTTTTGTTATTCGGTCCAAATTTGGACCACATTCAGACCAAACAACATGTCTGTGAACCGGTTTGGTCAAACTGATTGGCTGCGCTGCTCAGTTCAACAAAACCAGCTCAAACTGGCTTGGTGGTTTAGCGGTTTGGCAGTTCAGTGGTTTGGCAGTTTGTGGGTGAGAGGGGTGACAACGGCGCCGGGCGCTGGCGGCAAGAGGGATCTTTCAAAGTAAATGAGAAGGTCCTTACCAGTGCCTGGAAGCTACCTGCAGCAGTGGTGCTCCCCCAGCAGCCCATCCAGCAGCAGCTCTGCTCTGCTTTGCTCTGGCACTCACTGGCCTCCAGAGCCAAGCTGAGCCACCACTGTGCTTTGGACCGGTTTGCTTTGCACCGGGTTCAGTTTGGTTCAGTTCATTTTGTGGTGGTTTAGTTCAGGGGTTCTCAACCTTGGGTCCCCAGATGTTGTTGGACTTCAACTCCCATAGTCCTCATTCAAAAGCCTTTGGGGCTGGGGATTATGGGAGTTACAGTCCAATAACTTCTGGGGACCCAAGGTTGAGAATCTCTGGTTTAGTTCACTGCAAACTGTTCATGCAGCAAACCAATTAGAGAGAGACATCTTTGCATGCTTGGAGGGAAGATGTGTATACACACTCCTTACGTCTACCCCAGGCATGCAAAGATATCTCTCACTAAACCCATAGGGATGAACCACCCCTCTACATGTGATAGAAGTTCTAGCTTGAATTAGTATTTCTTGTGTTATAAAGAAGCAGTTCAGATGAACTGCCTCCCCCACTCCCACCCCACTCCCACATCCTCATTCCATGTAATGGGCCAGGTGGACAGAGTATCATCCAAACTAGCCACTGTGAGTGATGTCATATCATGATGCTACATTACTGATTGATTTTGAATGCATCATAATATTGCTGTGGGGTAGTGAGGTCAATTGCAATGAATAAATGAACAGTGTTTGAGAAATCTTTTAAAATGAGGTCGTTGTTTCTTTTTTCAGTGCTGCTGAAATTGCTCACAGAAAGCAGTAACTAATTTCTGCTCAATTCTAATCCAAATAGTTTATTACAAAGTGACCGAGACCTTTCTTCTTTGGGGTCACGTGCGGGCTCATACTGTATGTCTCTCCATAATCAATTTTCTGTTGCTTTGGTAGAGTGCAGAGTGGGGGCGGGGGGGGGGATAATAGCCACAATCAGGTTGCTCCATTTATAGATTTCTATTTCCTGGTAAAAAGAAATAAATTGTGCCATTAAAACTGACATAGTAATTTGCTGGCAAACATAAACTATGTAGTCAACTATAAAAAGAAGAGATAGTGAAAAAGGTTTTTTTCCTATAATAAAAAAGGAAAGTGGTTTGTCCAGCTAAGATATGGTGGATAATTTCAGAAGCTGCAATACTAAATCAAGCTTGACGACATGTGGGAATTCTTCATGTGGGTCATAATCTTGTACTGACTGAAAATTTCTGTCCCATTTTGAAAAAAAATAAGTGGAGGAGGGTTCTCTCACTGATGTTGTGGGCAATACTGCAATTCCACTCACGGTAATTTTTTTTGTACAGACTACAGGAGAACATTCCAGAGAATGGGGCTGGTGGAAGTCAGGTGGGAGAGGAGATGGAGTGTCAAACAATTGTTCTGTGTCATGTATTTCAAAAGGCTGCTATGTGGCTACTCATTAGCTTCAGGAACCTATTCAGGTTCGACTTACTTTGACCCGCTTTGGCCTGAAGCGAGTCAAACTAAGCACTGTTTGGGGGTCAAAATGGAGTTGAAGCAAAGCATCCTGGGCTGAACCATTTGGTCCCTCAAAGCTTCACTTTGCACCCCCACCTCTCAAATTATTTGCCTGGACTGGCAGGTTATAGACGGTCTCTTTGCTTTCTCTCTTTTCCCATGGAGTCCTAGGAAATGACACTGCTGCTCCTGGGATTTGTAGTCTTTCCTAGCCTTGTGCATTAGACTCTCTCATTCTGAAAAATGTGTACCACCACCCCTGGTGGTGCATAGAGACAGGTGCTTCTGGGCACTTTCCAGATTACCTGCTACAACAGTGGTAAATGCTTTGGCTTGGCAGATCACATTCAAAAATAAAAGGTTGAAGCTGTTTGTTGTGCAAAGCCACCAGTAGGGGGAGCAGTCTTTCCTAGCGTGCACAAAACCCCTACAATGGGAAAATACAGCGCTTTGTTGTTGTTGTTGTTGCACCATACATGCAACATTATAGGACTGTAACGCAGCAATAAAACCCAAAAGAAGGCATCGGAAATGTGAATGTCACCTTGCTGACAGTGCAGGGACTGCGATGTCAAAACACAGGCACCATGGGAGCACACTTGGAGGACACATAGTGACACTGTTGTAGCGGGTAATCTGGAAAGTGTCCTGGCACAGTGAGCTCTGTGCAGTACGTGCTGTTTTCAGTGCTGTGGGGGCATTTTTCTGCACCAAGAGGCTGTGGGGATGGTGGGAAGGTATGAAGGAGATATCAGGAAGGTGTACCCCTGTACATCTGGGAACTACAGCTTTCTGGTGTCTGCTTTGCATCTTCTTGGCATCTCCTGTGTGTTTTCGTACTAGCCCTGCAACCTCTGGTTGCAGAAAATCCACCCGCCCCCCATCCTGGTGCCAGAAATAGCAGGTACTGTGCAAAGCTGGCTGTGCTGGGAGTACCTGTTGTCACACAATGCTCAGGAATGGAACACATTTGTTAGAATATGATATCCCAACATACAGTCTTGTCTTTTCTGAGGTTGCAGCAATGGCTGCAGCCTCAGAAAATACTACAAATCCCAAGACTGCACAACACACACACAACACAACACATTTTCTGGGACTCCATGGGACAAGGGGAAAAGTCAAACCACAGAATGTGCCTGCTTGCTGCCTCATGGTGGAGAGCAAAGAGCAAAACTGTCACTTTTTCTCCTCACCCCTGCTGGTCTGGATAAGTAGTTTGAGGGGCGGGGAGGGGAGCTGGAGGATAAAGATTTGCTGCTGTGTCTAGACACACAAAGCCCTACATGTGTAGGAGTTTGTGGTGTCTGATGACATCAAATCTGAGGGAATTACTTTTGAAGTTGGAAGAATTACTCAGATGCTAGTGGAACCTTTCTCTTTTGTGGTCAATTCTGACTCGCTGGGGAAGAAGGCAGCTCTCTGTCTGGCAGACTGAATCCAGCTTCATTAGCACCAACTCAACAAGTATGTGCAACTTAGATCAGGTCCAGACCATGAGGTGTCACTGTAAAAATATCCCCCCCCCCGGGGAGGATGGTTTGGAGGCCAGAACATTTCAAAAGGGGGGGGAAGTACATTTCATGAAAAGAGACCACAACAATGGTAAAGTATTGTATCTTGGTTGCTAGAATGAGTGTTAAGAGAGTGGATCTGAAGGCTATTTCAGTGAAGGAAGGAGAGGAGTAGGGGAGGAACAAAGTCAAGCCATTGGGGGAGAAACTAGTGGAAAGTGGAGCAGGGTGTGGGACAGGAAATAAAGAGTTTGTACCTCTTCATATATTTCTAGAACACATTATTTTGAAATATGTTTTCATTTTTGACATGATTACCTTAAAAAGAGTGAACATGAATGTTGGCAGGCAGAACTCATACTATATCAGATTTTGCAAACTGCACATTGAAATCTAGATCTCATAATGAAAGGATTCAGGAAAACAAATATAGCAGTTTTACATTTATTTTTAGATTACATAAACAACATAGACTCCATAGACCATGCATGAGTGAACATGATATGAATGAAATTATGTGCCAGCGGTATGCAATGACATTAACTTGCAAGCCGCCTGTTGAATGTCTCCTCTATATTGAACTGTCAGCATCTGGACAAATCAATATAGGGTAGCATGGAGCAGGATTACCAGTTGTCCAGGTGAATTACTGCAATCTATCTTCACAGTTCTGTTGTGCCATAAAGAATAAGGAAGAAACAAATGTTTGAGACAGCCATTCGCTCTGCTTTTTTGCAAGATGGATTTGGTAGGCTATGTTCTACTTTCTTTCAGCTCCAGCACCATAGGATGTTGGGGAAACAAATTATAGAATGCAAATTTTCACCATCTTCTAAAATATTCACACACACACACACACACACACACACTCAACTGTCGGCTCAGTTTTGCATGCAGGACAGGATTGGCATAGTTCTAAACAGAGCCCTCATAGCCCACCCCACTAATAGCTAATGTGAATGCATACCATGCTCAGCTAAAGTGGGAAAGAGAGGACAGGTGGCTCCATTGAAGGGCAGATTACTCCTCTGCTGACCCCCTCTCAGATGCACAGATGCACCCATGGGAGTTGTATTTTGAGCTTTCTTTATTTTAAGGTCACCCCAAATGCATTCCTAAAACATTTTGCTATAAGTGGCTCAGGTATTAAGTGAAATTTGGTTCGCTTGTGTCCAACCCCTTCCCCAGCAAAATGGTAGGAAGTGCTGGAATACATGAATATGTTTTGAATAAACAGAGGCATAACTAGGGAAAACGGCGCCCGGGGAAAGCACTGAAATTGCGCCCCCCCCCGCCACCCCCGGAAATATGGAAATGTGTCACAGCCATAGTCAAATGTGGGTTGTGGGCTGCATCCGTGCAAGTATACTGGGACAGGAAAAAGGAAACATGAGGCTACAAGGCTCTTTAGAAATATATATTTTAAAGAAATGTCTTGCACACCAACAGCCTAAGTTTGCAGTCCTCATGGCCAGAAAATAAATGCTTTTAAACATAGTAATAGGTTTTGTGTCCCAAAATGGAAAAGACAAGACAGGTATTCAGAGGCGTAACTAGGGAAAATGGCGCCTAGGGCAAGCACTGAAATTGCACCACTGTCCAAGCAGGAATGATGGGACTTGTAGTCAGCAATATCTGGAAATCCCTGTTAAAAGGAACACTGTACCATCTAGAAATGGTTGTTGATCAAAACCTGAAAACATGAGCCATCTCTGTAAAAGACTTAGAACAACAGTCAGGAGTTATGTGAGGATTCCAAGTGTCATTTTCTGTGTCTCCTCTCATTCTTTAAAAAACATGACTTTGTCCTAGAGGATCACCTGCCCAAATAGCCACTAGCAAAATAGGGGAAGAAGAAGGTGGTGGTGGTGGTGTGTGTGTGTGTGTGTGTCTATAAACCAGTGAATGATTCCTGCCAGCCTTTGTCTTATGATGACTGTTGGCTCATGATGGGGTATATGTGCATTCACCACACTAGTGCTTACTTTGACACCAAGAGGGAGGAGGATACATTAGTTTGCCACACTAGACAGAGGAATTTGCAACAGGAGCAGATAGCCAAGTTCTGCCAGGGCCAAAACCAGCCACTGCCAAACTAAGAAATCATTGTAATTTGCCCCTTCCTGTCACAAGCAGTGTGCTGTTCTTTTATTATTGTCTCTAACTCTCAGATATCCCAGTCATGGATGGAAAATTCAGGGTCAATTTACAAGAGATACATTTTCTACATGGAAGTTTCTTCTGTGCAGGTGCTGTGCAGAAACCCATGTGTAGTGATCAATACATATGTAACTATTCCGCCAGGGGCATAGCAAGGTTGGAATGGGTCCAGAGACAGGATTTCAAAATGGGCCCCCAGACCCTCAAAGTCCAGGGCCTCCACACACCCCAGGCCCCCAAGGATTTAAGTCTGATATTTCAAAATAAGTATGCTACCTGGAAATACATTTCACTGAATACACGCATGCACACTTCACAGTATATAGTGATATACATTGAGTACTATATATTTGTGCTACTTTTAATGCCTAGAACACACTAGCAATGCTAATTATTAGAATGGACCCCTTGCTGCAGATTAGCAAATGATACTTTCAACCATGCAGGGTGAGCCTATGTTTGTTTTCTCAGAATTCTGAACAAATTCAGTAAAGTTTGATTCCAGGAGTCTTTTCACACCAGGCTTTTAAAGCCCTTTAACACACATCTCCTCTGGAATAGAGGTGCTGCATTCACATGTTGGCCAGATTTACCCTGAAGTCCCTGCAAGTTATTGGGGAGCAGTTCACACACAAGAAAAATAAAATAAAATCACAACACATGCTTCACAGTTCTCACTCAGACCTTCTGGATTGCAAAACAACTTGAACATAAGTGCATTTATGAATGAATGAATGCAAATAAATAAAATATACTTGTTCCAGAAGTGTTTGTAATTTTCTGACATGAAACAAGCCACCTGTAGGCCTTTTTAGATAGTTTTTGTTTTTAAAGCCAGCACATTTTCCAGTCTGTTTTAAATTAAATATTCAGAGACTTCTCAGTCTCGCCCCCCCCCCCCATATCAAAGCCCTATGGCAAGCAGATCCCTATATATGGGGGTAACCACAAAAAGGAATTCACAGCCTACCTAGCAATAGCTGTTCTGGATGGTCTGGTCTGGGCAGAGGGTCTGCTGCCTGCTTCCTCCTTCCTTCCTTCCTTCCTTGCTTGGGGCCTACTCGAGTTCAGGCTTCAGGGAGGCCTACTCGGAGGCCTCTCTGGAAGCCCTGCCCACCAGCCGATCAGCTGAGAGGCGGGGAGAGAAGAGCTCTGCAGTTTGCAGGCCTTACCGATCCTAGGCCTCTTTGCCGATCAGCCGGAGCTGGAGGCAAGTGGCTGAGGGGCCCTGGGGCTGGGCAGCTGGGCAATGGGGTGGGGGTGGCAGGGACTGGTATGGCGCCCCCACCTCAATGGCGCCCGGGGCACGTGCCCCCTCTGCCCCCCCCAGTTACACCTATGTGAATAAAGTATGTCAGCAATGCCACCATTTATAGCCTACTTTCCTTAAGAAAAGTAAGCTTATGAAATCATCCAGCCTTCCATGTGTATGCCCGTGTAATGTGTGTGTGTCCTCCTTTCATCAGCTTTACAATGTCTGAACGAATATGAACCAAACTGTATACAGTTGTAGGGACACATTGGGATACCTCAATGGCATAGTTTGTGTTGAAGTCATCCACCCCAATTCAAGATGGTGGATATGTGTACATTGGAGGTGCAGGTGTGCTAATATGTGAACTGCCTAACTGATTTGAACCAAATATGGTACAGTTGTAGTGAATGACACATAGGGACACCTCAATGGCACCGTTTGTAATGATGTCATCCATATCAATTCAAGATGGCAGACATATAACTGTTTGAGGCACAAGTGGGCTAACTTGTGAACTGCCTAACCAATTTGAACCAAATTTGCCACAGGTAGGGGCATATAGGGACATCACAATGATGTTGATGTTGATGTCATCCACCCCAATTCAAGATGGTGGATGTACTGTATAGATGTTTAATGCTGAAGTGGGCTAACTTGTGAGGATGGTAATTCTCAATTAAGATTATAGTTAAAGGAAAGTAAGCAAATTAGTTCTTACCAGAACAACTTGTTGTTTTGGCATAGATTCTGCATGTTTAACAGCTGCATGACTGGCAGATACTTAACAGACTCTTTACTCCTTTTCGGGAGCTGCACCTGTTGACTCTTTTCTCCTCAAATGCTAAAGGCACAGAAGTCTTGCAATAACAATGTGGCAACTCTAATGTCTTAGAATGGAAAGGTGGAATTTTAATAAGTACAGTATCCAGATTAAATATGTGTAAGAATTACTTAGTATTTTATGATGTGTTCTCTTCTGCAGGGAGGAGGGGGCTGTTTTTGGAAGAACTGGGAGCTAGAATGTCTGTTCCTTGGGATTTTAGAATATGAGATGTATGTTTTTAATGAGAAATAACTTTTCTGAAATAAAGGCTTGTTTCTTAACTCTCATGCACTCCCTGGAAAGGACAGGATAGCTCAAAACACTTTCACTGTTACTTTGACAGCTAACACAATGGTTTCTAACAAACATTAGAGAATGATTGCAAGGGAACCCAGAACAGGAGGACACAGTGAAAAATATGAACATGACAAGGCTAATAAGGGACAGTTTTGTTTCAAATCAAGGGCAAGCTGGCCTGTTCAGTGGGAAGCACTTTGAATTAGAGTGCACTAACATGTCAGCATAATGATGAAGCAATAATATTTCATGAAACTCTCTACAGCAACTAGATCCATTGGGGGGGGGACCCCATCAACTTTCTCCAATAGATCACCAAACTCAGTTTTAAACATCCTAAAAAAGAAATTGATTAATTACTTCTTCATAATCCACAATATTTTGGATGTTTTAATCAACCTCGTCCAGCACAGTACCCCCAGTGACAGTTGCTGGTGTCTGTCTTATGTTTCTTTTAGATTGTGAGCCCTTTGGGGACAGGGATCCATTTTATTTATTTATTATTTCTCTGTATAAACTGCCCTGAGCCATTTTTGGAAGGGCCGCGTAGAAATCAAATCACTCACTCACTCACTCAATCATCCCCCGCAGTGATGTAACTAGGCTATACCTCCCTCGCAGCTCAGGTGGAAGAGGAATGCTGCAAGTCCAACAGTAGAGGAGGAGAAAAGAGGCCTTGAAGAAAATATAAAAGATAGTGAAGAAGATGCACTTAAATGGTCAATAATGAGAAACTATTCAACACCAATGAAACAAAGCAGGCCTATAAGAAAGAACAAGTCAAGAACCGAGCAGAAAAATGGAAAAATAAGCTACTGCATGGTCAATATTTGCACAATATAACTGGAAAATCGAACATCACCAAGACCGGCAGTGGCTTAAGAATGGCAACTTGAAGAAAGAAACAGAAGGTTTAATACTGGCTGCACAAGAACTGGCACTAAGAACAAATGCAATAAGAGCAAAAGTAGAAAAATCCACAACAAACAGCAAGTGCCGCCTTTGTAAAGAAGCAGATGAAACAGTGGACCACCTAATCAGCTGCTGTCAAAAGATCGCACAGACTGACCACAAACAAAGGCATGACAAGGTAGCAGGGATGGTACACTGGAACATCTGCAAATACAAGCTACCTGTAGCCAAAAATTGGTGGGAACATATTCTTTCTTGTAGGCCTGCTTTGTTTCATTGGTGTTGAAGAGTTTCTCATTCTCTCACTGGGGTTTATTTATTTATTTATTTATTTATTTATTTATTTATTTATTTGACATTTATATCCCGCTCTTCCTCCAAGGAGCCCAAAGCGTTGTACTACATACTTGAGTTTCTCAATGTTGTGATTCAGAGAAAGCCCCTCGTTCTAGTCTATTGAATAACATTCCTAAAAGCAGTATAAGGAATTCTTCAGAACAAGTGCAAAATCCCCATTGAATATATATGGCTTTCTTTTATATAGACAGGCCTCTTTCACTTACACGCACACGTGTATGACCAGCTTTCAGTGCAAACCTTTCTGTCTGAACAGTAACATAGCCCTTTTCTGTGATGGTGCCCTGGTTGTGGAATTCTTTCTCTAAACACATTCATCTGGCACCATCATCATGATCTTTTAGGCAGAGTTCATTGTGCTCATCCGATCGTCTAATGCTACTTAAGATCCTTGATCTGCTTGTTATGTTTTTGACAGCTCCGTGTTTCAGTGGTCTTTTAAAATGCAGCATGCTGCAGAGGCCACACTACCATGTATGATTTAACAGGGCAGAGTGCCACATGCAGAGTGGCATACCCACGTATGGCACCATTCCAGCTTCTGTAGTAAGGTAAGGTTATATTCAGTGCTCCTGTGAGCCTTTTGAAAACCACGACAACTACATACTCATGAAGCAGTTGCATATTCAGTGCATATATGAGCAGTCCACAGTATAAAGCCAGAGTGTATGCAGCATTTCAGTTGGGAAGAGTCTTTTCCATGAAGAGATCATCATGGGCAACATTCCTTTAAAGAAGCAAAATGCATGACTATCAGACAATTCATTGCAAAATTTGAATCCTGAAACATGGCCCTGCTTCTGTGTGCACCTGTATCACATACTCCAGAATCATCTGCAGTGCTCCAGAGTTCCACATCAGTCGTGCAACAGTAGACGAGCTGAGAACAGGCTTCCCTGAAGGCAGAATATTTGGCAAGTAGTTCAGAAAGATAATATTACAAATCAGTTGCATTTAACCCATTGGCATACCATCCTTCATCCCATTAGTCGCAGTAGCACTGTAGCCTCACAATGACCCTGTGACATAGGTTAAGCTGAAAGACAATGAGGCTGTGCACACGAGCAGCCAAACCCCAGCTTGGACAGCCCTGCCTGGGTTTGGCTGCTTGTGTGCAGCACCGGGATAGTGGGCAATCCCGGCGCTGCCTCCCCCGCAAGTCTGGGAATTTAGCCCAGGCTTTAACCTGCGTTAAAGGGTGCGAGCATTTGCTTTACCACAGGTTCAGGATTGTGAGTATGCTCAGGTTGCACACAGCCCAAGCATACACAGAGTTGGGTGCCTAGAGCACCTGTGACCCAACTCCTGGGGGAATCCCCCAATGCACCACGGTCATTGCATGGTCACTGTACCATGGTCATCGGGAAAACAAGTCCCGGCTTTCAGAGATCCATGCTGTACAGAGCAATGTGGCTCATTTGGGTGCATAACAGTGCGCCAAAGCCCACATCACTGATTGTCTGCGGGAAGTTGGTTCATCCCTGCCTTCTCCCCTACCAGCCCTCCCCACCCCTATTATGGTCATGAGAAAGACCTTAATGATTTGTCTAAGAATACCACTGAGCAAGAAATTCATAGAGGAGCAGGGATTAGAACAGGGGTTTTCCACATTCAAATCAACATTCTCGCCACTCAACCACAGGGCTCACAAATTGACCCTAACACTGAACTATAATCACTGAATTACAAATGAGCTTAAGTCCCAATGTATGTTGGACTGTGCCCAAGAAACTCAGATAAAGAAAGGCATTAATAGCTCCAGTTAATGAAGAAGTCTTTATACTCTGCTCAATAGATTTGAGCTGTTACTCCATGCAGAGGACAAATCAGATAACTATTGGCAACTACTAACACCTGGTGCCGGAACCCTTTTGCTGAGATAGCCAATATAACACACAGCAAAAAGTCACAAAGGAGTGGCTGCTCAGTTTTTTGGTTTTTTAAAAGGGGACTTATTGTATCAATTGGGTGTTCAGTGCCCAAGCACCTAATTATCATGCCAATATGTTCAGAAACCTCAGTGAGATTTAAAAAAAAAAAAAGCTTTATAGAGGTTGTATTCTTTTCAACAACAAAAAATCACAAAACAGTTTACATAGCATATATGAAATGATGATATAGTATATATGAGTAGGCATACTTACATAGAAGATGTAGGCACCACAAATGGTCAACACAAAAGGTTTATAAGGGATTTTGTGAGGGCTGGTGTTATCCCTCTAGAACCAAGGCCAAGGGGTGAGTTAGGAAATTCATCCCTATATGATCAATATATTTTCAGTGGTGGGCCAGTTCTTTGCCCTCTTCTTCAGTCTACATGAGCCCTTATGAAGTATGAGTTCTGGCACATGGTAAAAACATGACTGTATCTTGCAACAATCTTTGTTCCCAGAATTCTACCATACATAATGTGGAACAGCCTTAAATGGCAACTATTGTGATTTCTCCTGCCTATTCACATGAGCAGCCTAACCCAGGAAGCCCATCCTGGGTTAGACTGCACATGTGAAGCACTAGGATTGAGCCCAATCCTGGTGCTGCCCTCCTGCCTAACCCGACTTTTTACCCCAGCCTTTAGCTGGGGTTTAAGAAAATGAGTGTGGCCTTAACCCCGTCGCTGGGGTTGTGTGGGTGCCAGGGCTGCATGAAACCTGAGCATGCATAGAGTTGGATGCCTAGAGCACCCGAATCCTGGGGGAATTCCCCAATGTACTGCACTCATCGTGCAGTGCATTATGGGATTACTGGATGGAATCCTTTTCCTGGCCTCCACTGATCCATGCTGCCAGAAGCACTGCAGATTATGTGGGTGTGCACTGGTGCACTGAAGAATCCAGCCACCGTTGTCTGGGGAGAAGGTAGGCTTATCCCTACCTTCCACACCACCCACCCACCAGATCATGTGAACAGTGTAATTAAATAGTATTTTTGTAGACCTAAACAGGATAAATCACTATTTATATCTATTTGTATTGCCTTTCCCAGCCTTGGGAAAGGCAGTGTTCATATGAGCCTTTGTCACTCCCTTCCCTTCAAAAGCCTCTGCCCCATCCCTATACACAGTGGTCCCCCAAAGCATTTCTTCACACAATCTTCCTCTAAAGGAAACAATCTCCCTCCTCCTTTTCACTCTGCCCTTAATCAGCTTTTCCTAGTACTAGCACTAACTGTGGGGGGCAAGGCATTTATTCCCCAATTTTACCGGCAAATGGAGGGAAGAAACATTATGATTCCTTTGCCTCCCACCTTTGGAGAGGAGGAGGAAGAGCCACAACTGTGTCTTTCCCAGGAGCTGATGAGGAAGGTTGGAAGAAGAAAAGCTTCTGCTATTGCTTAGTCCCTCAGTGGTGGTTCCTCCCAGCCTCACCATTGTTGTGTCATCACAGGGATCTTTGGGATAAAGCTCATTGGCCCACCTTTCACTAGCAGAAAGTAGTTGCCATGTGACTTGTGCCCCCTCTGCCTTATCTTGGCACGCCTAATCTTCAAATGGGAGCACCCCCTCAGAGGCCCTATGATGATGCGGGGGACTCTGGGGAATGTTTCTGTGAAAGTGAAGGGAGTCTCCTGGCTGACTCATGCCACCACAAGTAGGTGGATACTGGCATTGGGGTTTCAGGGGTGGGCTGATGGGTGTGGGCCCTCAGGTTAGTATCCAGCCTAACCAACCCCTGGCATCTTTCCCTATACACTGGAGACTGGTGGGAATGAAGTGAACTACTCTGAAAGAGGTTGGACCCCTGGAATGCTGTCCACCATTCTCTCACAGCTTCTGAACTTGGCCTTGTTTTTCAAAAAACATGTCCAGCACCACTTTGGCCACATGATATTTATTTCATCATCTATGCTTCAGTTTTGCATACTTATATTTATGATGCCAACCAGGAAATCTGATTCTTAAGTGGGGGGGGGGGGAGTCGCTTTTATTAGCCCGCTTAAATTTCCTTGTCTTGTATCTTCACTAATCCATATGAAAATAAAGAGAGAGAACCTTTTATGAGATTGTTTTCAGACCTGAAAACTTTTTTGCCTCCAGTTTCTCTTTACATTTTTGTGACATTGTTATCTGCTGTACATTTGCGTAACTAGTTGTGCCATCAGAATTGCCAGGATAAGCAGCAGAGGCATAAAGCTCCATTGTGTGGCAGTCCTTAATGACCTCATGTGCCCTGAAGGAATATTTCAGATGGAAATAGTTTCTGGTATTTCATGAGCCGCTTTTTCAGAAAAAGTACCAAGTATATTTAAAGGGGGATGTTAGGGGGCTTTAGAAAAATGCTTGACAAAAATTATAACACCAGTGTGTTGTTAGCTCCCATCAGGAGAGTATAGGAAAGCAAAAGCCACAGTAGCTATTAATGCTAGTTATAACTACTGAGATGTATGAAGACTGTTATACC
This sequence comes from Hemicordylus capensis, assembly GCF_027244095.1. Lineage (NCBI taxonomy): Eukaryota > Metazoa > Chordata > Lepidosauria > Squamata > Cordylidae > Hemicordylus > Hemicordylus capensis. The sequence goes on along the minus strand of NC_069657.1, from coordinate 384,072,233 downwards.
AACAGAAGTAAGGGAACAGTGCCATATACCACAGTGCAACATGAATGGCGTTATGCCACCTCTGCTATTAACTCTTAAAGGAGAGAGTGTCTACAACAAGTACCTGCAATTATTATGCATGGTATGTTTATTTTTTAAAAACTATATATCTGTGGTCACCTTTCTATTGTAGTCCTATTCAGACATTACCTTGTACATGCAAACAAGTGTCTTCTGTACACATGTAAATGTTTTATATGAATGACTGTACATGTGTTCATTTTAAAAGTGAATCTGGGTACAGACCTCCTCGAATGCAGGGTACAGATAGAAAGTGTCCTACTGTATGTGCATTGAACATAATGGCCTGATTCCCACAGTTGTTCAAATCTAGGCTTAATGTGACTCAACCATGCCAAGGCAGGAATCTCAGATTCATCTTGGGCCATAAACTACGAACTACCATGGCATGAGTTACACAATCATGGTAATGTCAGTAACCCACATTAAACCTAGGGTTGAACAACTGTGTGAAGCAGGCCAAAGTATGAACAGCTGTATATCTGTACAAGCAAAGGCTGACACAATGATGCAAATTACCCAGAGTAGTCCCACTGAAATTAAAAGGACAAATTAGGCAATACCTAACTTTACCTTTTAATTTCAATGGAACTGCTCCGACTATTTTTTTCTCATCATGTCAGTCATTGCTATAACATATAATTATTAGGGCTTCTAATTCATATAGATTTATAATTCCCTTCATTTGTTTTTCTGCAAATGTATACATGAGGAAAGTGGGGGTTGGCACCTATGTTTTTTCATTATTATGGAGGCATTTGTTGTGCATATGGTGCCTTGAATATGAAAGTGAGCCTTCTTCTGAAACTCTACAAGAGAGAGGAGTGTTGTTGTTTTGGTCTCCCCCCCCCCCCCGCTTTTAAAGTAGAAAAATAACTCTGATGGAAGGCCCCTCAGAGACTGAGGAACTCTCGCAATGCAAGGGGGCCAATCCCTATTTGAGGTCTTATAGTCCTTACCAAGATCCTGGAATTCTAAGTCACTGGGTTCCTGGGACTTTAGATATTGGAAAAAATCCTTTCTGTGTTCTTTCCATACAACTGTCATGGTTGAAAGCCTTCTTATGCCCTTTTATGCCTTTTATGCATTTCATACCTTGCACACTATTTTATGCCTTGTACTTTATGCTAGTCTAAGACCGTCATAAAGTTTGCTTTGCTTTGATTTAAACTAATCAAATGATACCCTTCTTAAATTTATGCAGCTCAAGTCTAAGAATTAATGAGCTTTTTGGTTTCACAACTTTAGTAAAAATCTTTTTAATAAACTGTGTCCACAGAATGTTTGGTTTTGTTCTGTCACTGGGAAGTCCTGGATCATAAACAACTCAGCTAAAGATCAAGGAAAGCATCTAGAAGGGGGATGTTGAAAGGCTCTATGCCTTTAAGAATGACCTTTCACTTAAGGATTAAGTTGCTCTTTCCTGGGAAGTGTAAATAAATGAAAGACTGATTATGAAATTGTCACTTCATACGACACAAAAAGGATTATTGTACTGGAGAGTGATTCATGTCTTATTAAATGTGCCTTTGTTATTAGAAAAAAGGTGAGTTTGCTTACGCAATTGCTAAGTTAGTGACAGGTTTTGGAAGTTGCTGTTTGAAAGCCTATGGTCTTCTTAAGCCATACAAAACCTGTCAGAAAATACAGCTTTCTTGAAAATGGGAGGGCAATGTGAATTTTGATTAGGAAATCAGGGGTAGCAGAAAAAGATGTTAGAGTTTAATCTAACCAAATCATTTGAAGTAGTAGAGAACATTTCATGAACTGAAAAGGTAACCTTACAAGCAGGGGCATAGCCAGGGGAGAGGGGGGCCCGTGTTCACCCCTCTCCTGGGTGGCCCCTCAGAGTGAGGAAGATAATGAAGAAAATAGGGAGGGGGCCCTCAGGAGCTGGGGGGGCAGGTTCTTTGAAACCATCTGCTCAATTATAGCTACAAGTCTGCTTACAAGTCTTACCTTAGTTTTTCTTAAAAACTAAGGATTATATGGCCATTAAGAAGTTGAATGGTATATGTTGTGACATACCTTCTGAAACACATCTATAGGAGAACGGTGAGTTGGTGAAAACAACAAGGCAGCCCATACACAGTAAATGCGAGAGGCACCAGTGATTACTTTCTGCGCTGTATCTTGCTGTAAACTAGCAGAATAAGATATTACTGAAAACAAACTACAGGCTTAGTGCTTTGAAGTGCTTAATTCCTAGCAGAAATGAGGCAAACATTTCTGATTTCTGATTTCCTTTAGCTGAAAATCTGTTTGTGGAACTTCTGTTTTCAGTAAACACACTGACAAACCTTTGTCCAACTTTATTGCCAGAATTCTGGTGTTTTAACTGTCATCCGACATGCAGAAATGTAGCAGGCAACTTTGATTTAATGCTAGGAAATTTTCACTGAGGGGCTTCACATCAGGCTTATATGGAAAGGCGTACTCTTGTTGAAAAGTGTTCTGTAATTATGATATATAATATAATATAATATAATATAATATAATATAATATAATATAATATATCCATGCTTAAATTACAAAAGGTGATGGTTGGCATCCAGATTAGCACTTGCTAGTACAACAGTGGCTGAAAAGCAGACTAATACTGTTTTATTACATGGGTAGGGAGCGAGGAGGGTTAAAAAAACCCAAAAAAACTCCCCTTTTCTCTGAAGCCCACTGAGCCTCCCCAAAATATGTCTGTAGGGCTTGTGCAGCCCTCAGGGATAGAGAGAGTCATCAACTCGTACAATCAAATTTCTGATACCTTGATGGATCCAGAGATGAAAAAAATGTCTAGTCAGCTAAGGTGTGTACAGCTGAAGTGGGGAGGGGCAGCAGGCCTAGCCCTAGAATCTTGTATTGCATGCAGCTGGCTCAACATCAAAAGGGGGGGGGGAATCTGGGTAGGCTGTTTTTTTGTTTTGTTTTTTTCTGGTTGGTTAGCAATTCTGCACACACCTCCTTGTTCCATCCCCAAACCCAAATGAAAACTGTATCTGTGTCTGTCTTATTGTTGTGAGCCGCCCCGAGCAGTAGTGCACTGGAGGGGCAGGGTTTAAATATTTAAAATAAATAATAAATATAATAAACAGTGATACCTGTTTATTGAAAAGATCTCAAAAAGAGACAGCAACTACAGCATGAAACCACCCGCTGACTCTGTACTCAAGCCCTACTAAGAAGTACTTACAAGCTGCATTCAGTTCATATATAATCTATATACACTGCACACATGGTTACTCATTTGCATGTGTATACAATTATTCACAGATCTTACATTCAACATACATATACTCAGTTTGTACACTGCATCTGAGGAACCCAGTCCTGTGTTAACTGTTAAAATTGATACATATACACTCATTCCCATAAAACATGTAAACGTGTTGTCGCAGATTAAAGCTTTTGTCTCCGAGCAAGCTCACGTGAGGGAAAGACATGCTGAATCATCCCTGCTGAGCTGCATGACTAGGCTTCTCCTAAAACTCTTCTTTATTTTTGATAGGTTCAAAAATGTCTGCCACCACCACCCCTCTATATTACAGAGTTTGAACCTCCCTGGACTTGGGGTGGAATCCCAGGGAAAACTCTCTTTCTTTTGCTATTGGAAAAGTACCCAAAAATCCTCCACGTGCAAGCCTACACATGGTGAGAAAACTGGTAGTTTCTGAATGTCTGAGAGAGGCTTGCTTCCAACTGAGGCTCTCTCAGCTTTTGGTTACAGGTAAAAATACTCACTAGGTTACATGAAAACTTCAAAAAGCACCCTGAATGATGGGGTGACTTGCTTAAAAAACCATGGTTACCCATTTGCAAGGAACAGGTATGTAGGAAAATACAAAAGCACCTTTAAAAGCTTACAGAGTATTTTGCAATGCCCTGGCTGGATGGGCGAAGGCTAGTATTTCTTAATTTAGTTATATTACAGGTAAACAATAATAGACCAGTAACAGGAATATACAAAACACACACCAAAGAAACAGAAAGCCTAATGCAAAATCTACTAAACAAACTCCCCCTAGACTAAACTTTCCAAAGCCAATGCCCATGTTTCCTTTTTCTTGAACTCACCAAAACCCTGATTGAGAATTCAAGCCCCTGCAATTCTGTTTTCCAAGAGCTGCAGCTGTCTTCCTGCAGCCACCCTCCAAGGCCGCATGAGTTGCTCTGCACACACCCAGCCTGCTTCTTCTAACAAAGAAACTCTCCATCCTCCCAACAGCTCTCTAGGTCCCACCCACCTGGTGTGTTGATTGGCTGAGCCCTGGAATTCACCAGCCTGTCAGTCAGGACAGGGTTCACTTCTGGTTAATTCTTTAGGGAAGGGGTAGCTGATCACTACACATGTACAGACACATGCTTGTGTATACAGTATAACATGAATAACTCTTCTATCTACCTCCATTTCCTTCTTTCATCCTCTTATCTTTATTTTTTTCTCTTGATACCCCCTATTTAAACACCTCAAACAATTTCCACAGACATCTGTAAAAGAAAATGAGGCTGTTCACATAAGCAGCACTAAACAGGCTTGGGCAGCCCTACCTGGATAGGGCTCCTCGTGTGAAGCACCGGGATTGAGGTTGATCCTGGCGCTGCCCTCCCAGGTAGCCTGGGATTTTTACCCAACCATATACCTGGGTAAAAAGGCACAAGCTTGCCCTTTTCCCCAGGTACAGTGTCATATGAATGTTTGTGCTGCACATAGCCCAAGCAGATACAGATAGGGGTATGCAGAACCGGTTCTATTCAAACTGGTTTGAATAGAACAGGACCAGTCTGACCACATTGGACTCGAACCAAACCAGACCCCCCAAAAGGGGTGCTAGTCTGAGTTTGAGTCAAACCGGGCCCAGTTCTAATGAATTCTTTCAGAACTGGTTTGGGGGCATGCTTGTAAAGGGGAATCCAGTGAAGATTCCGCTTTACAAGCAAAGGGGGAAACCCTGCCTACCTTTAAAAAGAGCCTAATGGGGCGGCGGGTGGGCACCTGTACTTGGAGCTGGAGCGGCGGTGGCATGACGGCAATGGTGCAGCTCCTCTGAATTCTTTGGATCTGGCCCAGCACTTCAGCTTCTGTGCATGTGTGAAGGCTCGAACTGGTCTGCTCTGGAGTACCAGGCCCTGTCTGGAGAATTAGGAAGAGCTGTACCACCATACCACCACTGACGCTGCTCCAAATGCAGATGTCCTATCACTGCCCATATTAGGGTCTTTTAAAAGGCAGGCAAGGTGCCCCCCTTCAAGCATGCCCCTGAACCACTGAACCAGTTACAAACCAGTTCATTAGAACCAGGGCCAGTTCAGCTCAAACTCAGACTAGCACCCCTTCGGGGGGGGGGGCGTCCAATTTGGTATGTGTCCAGTTCGAGGTAGGTGCTATCCTGCCTTCCCTGGTGCTCTCAAAGGTCATGTGAATGATCTCAAACTGTTCTACAGCACAATCTTATGCATATTTACACATATTTACTCAGAAGTAAGTTCTACTGTATTCAGTGGGCTTTTCTTTCACACACACACACAAAAAAAACATATAGGATTGCATCCAAAATCTCTGTTTGATGGAAACCATCTTGAATTTTTAAACTAGCAATTTTTGCTGTAATTTTTGGGAGGAACACCATATCTCAAATTAATTCGCCACCATTCTAAGCTATCAAACGCATCTGTCAGATATTTGTCCTTGTAAATTGGCAATGGAATCCTATTATTTTGCTTCTACTAAATTGGATTCATCACAAATATTAACGAGCTGCCAACAAGCAACTTCAGTGATTTCTAAGGAAGCATGTTGCATGCTTGAAAAGTAGTTCATATGGACAGAGTCTGGCAGCTAATATAAGGACTGCATTAGAGATAGAAAAGAGTAAATTTGTCTTCTGGTACAAAGAAAGGCAGAGATTCATGGCTCAGAAATGATCTTCATCTGGGCCAAGCAGACCAAGCAATTTCAGCTCTCACTTCCCTTCCTTATTTTGCTTGCCCTTCCATTCTGGGGCATGGAGTTTGTTTTTTTAAAAAAGAGTCTGGTCAACAAGGTGAGATCAAGATGATAATAACTTTTAAACCCTCCCCACAATAACTAAATGCCTTGCATGGTGTCACCTAATGGCTCTAGAAAGTATACAGCTACATCACCCATGGGTTGTATTGGTAGATAGTACTGTTCCTGGAGATTTCACTTGGAACAAATATTTGTTACTGAAAAGGTGCAGAATGGTTATCCCAGTTCATCATTACATGAGATCCTTCATTAATTTCTTCAATGCTTCACAAAATGGACAAAAATAGGGAAACAGACTATATGGTGGTCAGGGCTGATCAAACAGCTTCAGCAGAGAGTTGTAATACCTCTCATGCCAGCATGAGAACAAACTCACCAGAGCCACTTACGAGCTCTATCCTCCTTCACTGGGACCTTTTAGTTAGGACCTAGGGATAAATTGGGACTAACATTTCCCACCTGGGAACATGATCGACCTTCTGCTGACTGACTACTTTTCAAAGCATATTGAAGCCAGTGAGCTCTCCAGTACATCAGAATCAATTATTGATTAAAATGTTCCATTTTTGCTTGATTTGGCATTTCCACCCACTTAATTTCAGATAACAGGCCCAAGTTTTCTTCTGATCTCTTTGAGGCCCATGGATCTCCACATGCTACCTCCAGCCCACTGTTCCCCCAGAACAAGCAGAATGTGTGATTCCCAATTTCTCCTTTGCAATTAAGCCCATGTTAGCTCAACTCCCACAGCCTGCAGGAACAGGACTTTCAACACCAGAAGAACATTTCTGATAAGTGGCATAGAGCCAAGCCCTTAAGAGCACTGAAACCAGGGGCTCTTGTCTGAGTAAAGAACTTATTTGAAAAAAAGGAATGGTGCAAGAACGTTCAGAACAGCCCTCAATCCTATTTGGTTACAGTGCTAGCAGGAACTATTTGTTGTAATCAAGCACACTTTGTAGAGGCAGGGGGATCTCCAACATCCTCAAAACATGCCTAACAATACAATATGGAAGGTGTCAGCCTTCTTTGCAGTGCAGCATGACCATGGCACAAGGTCTCATCTGCCTCTTACTTCAATTTTAACTTCTGCAGGTATTTACCTGTAATTGGCAGGGGTGCAAGGGCTGAATATATGAAAAAAATTCTATCACAAGTCACTAGGGATGTGCAAATAGATTCAATTCAACCATTTGGAGTCGAACTGAACCACCCCCTATTCAGTCCAACTTCAGAACAAACCCCACCGGGGGGACATGATCCCCCCCAAATAATTTTATTATCAGTTACCCCCTCTGGGGGACTTCCTCTAGGTGGCAGGGGGGGTTGCGGGGGTCCCCCTCCCCCCGCTGGCCTCCTTGCCACCCTAACTGGCTGTTCAGTAGGCTCTTCCCATTTTGGAGGCCGCTGCGCCTGCGTAATGGGCCTCTGCATGGCCTGGGTCAGCTGGTTAGGGTAGCAAGTAGGCCTGTGGGGGGAGGGGGAACATCCACGTACCCACCACCACCTACAGGAAGGGGTAAGTGATAAAAAATATTTTAAAATAATAATAATAATAATAATAATAATAATAATTCGCAAACCTCCCTGGACCGAACCAAACTGGGGTGGTGGTGAGGGGGTGCTGGGCTGAACTGGACTGGTCCAGTTTGGTTCTGGTTCAGACTCGAACTGAACTGGGCCAGACGGTTCTGTGCACACCCCTACAAGTCACACCTGAACAGATTCTTTGGTTTCAGTCCAGATTGTTGGTTGTGAGTTTGTTTGTGGAAGTATGTAGCATCTCTCTTGCTCTTGGGGCATCTTCCTTGCACAATCAATAGTTTAATCTGTGATTCTGTGTAAAGTTGTTCCTAAGGAGAGCCTGTTGCTGCTTTATATAAGAACGCTGAAGAACATTGGCTCTGTCTAGTGTGAGAGTGCCCCTCTCTCCATATCCAGAGTGTTAGATTAAGGCATTTAGAGATGTAATAAAGTCATATATTGATGATGTATATAGTAAATCAGAAATGCATAGAAGTTCACAGCTTGACATAAGCAACGCCATTATGTTTAACTAAACTCAAGGATCTGCTCTGCTAGAAGGATGCTTACTACTGTGTATTCTCTCTGGTAGTTTTCCGTCCCCCACAGGTTAGAGTGACCATGGATTTAGAATGTAGAACAATTTTGAGATAAGGCTGTCTGTCTGCCTGCGTGCATGTTTGTGGTTTATTCCCTAATCTTAGCAAGTCATGATGACGTATTTGCTATGTGGCTGAACAACACGTTGTTCTGGAGAACAATTTTAAGAGTATAAAATGTATGCTCTCTGTATGGTCCTTTGTCTTGTTTTGAGCATGAACCAAACAATACCATTACTACTTGAGAGTAAATAAACCTTTGATCTTGTTATCTCGCCTGGGCTGATGATTATTGGGCTCCATCTGCCCAGGAACGAACCTCCTTATTGGGGACAAGGTTACCCTGATACATCATTGAGGTTGTGCACATGACCTCTGGAAGCCACTGACAAGGGCTGCGGAGAAGACAGGAGCTCGCTTGTCTTCACCAGGAGATGAGCAGCAACCACCCTCCTCTCTGCCACTCACCCACACAAGTGGCCGAACAGTGATGACAGGAGCTGGAGAGGAAGGACTTCCCCCTCCTGCATCCCAGAGTGCCATGTGATATGAACCCAGCCACTCCTCCCTGCTAGCTTACTGCTGTAAATGATGGAGGGCCAGGTGAAGACTTTTAACCCCATGGCGATGAGGAACACAATCGTGTGCCGAGGTTAAACGAACCACAGGTTTGTTTAACCTCAGCTAAATGCTGGGTTACAAAGTTGAGCTAGTATAATAAATAAATGTAATAAATGCAATAAATTGTAATAAATAAATAGTGGATGTGGAAGCGCCAGGATTGGGGGCAATCCCGGCGCTCCACACGAGTAGCCCAACCCAGTCTGGACTATCCTAGCCTGGACTGGGCCACAGGTGTGAATAGCTTCATTGACTCTCCTTGCTCTCATTCGAGAGACTGAAATTTGGCCGTAATATTACAGCATTAATATTGGCCGTATATTGTTTGAGAGGCTGACATTTGGCCATAATATTATGGCAAAGTAAGAAATGCTCATCTAGCTCCTCTGTGAACTGCTTCACCTAAGCTTCTGTGAGCAACTTAGCTATTATTATTGTGAGGAAATGGGCTGAGGATTTATGCCTTTACTTTGTGCACATGGACCCGATCTAAGTTCTCTCTAAGTAGTGCTGTCACCACCCCGTTTTTCTTGGAGGAACCTTAGTTCTGGAGTCCCTTAACCTCTTTTCAGTGATCCCCTTTGCAGAGGGGCTAAGTCCACCCTGAGATAGGTTTAGTCATGAGTAAGTAACTAATCAAGTGGCTGGGCACGCAGGAAGCAAAAGTCCCAGCGCATTCAAAACAACACACTATAAGCTCCCTCCTCCTTGGGCTACTGTTGCTTCCAGCCCATTTTATTGTGAGGGAGGTATGGATGACCTCAGAAACTTCATGGGCAAAAAAAAATGAGGTTGTGCCTCCTTTAATCCCCTTCTCCTAGCCTGCTCTTGTCAGGCCAGCACTCTCCGCTGCTTACCAGTCACCCTCTTTGGAGCTTTGGCCCTCATTGGCCAGACCCCCCCCCCTTATATAGCTGCATGCAGCCTACACAGCTCTCGCAAGAACTGGGGCCCTACAGAACTCTCATCCTCAAGTCTCTCATCCTCAAGAGCTCTGGAATCTGCCATGCTTCCTCTCCCTGGCCCATTCTGGTGCCAGCTGCTCTTCTGGGTGGCCAGGTGCCTGGACTGCCATGCCAGCATTGATCCGTCCCTCCAGGGAAGGAGAAGACATGTGAAGCACACACAACTTTTGGCAGGCCCAACTACCAATCGGAGTGAGTGTTGTTGGTGCCCGTGCCCCCTCTGCCCTGCCCATGCCCTGGACAGTCAGCACTAGTCTTTCTTTATAAGAGATTATTTTATTAAGCTACAGGAACAAGGTTTTGAGGGTAAAGGAAAGAAACAGGCAGGTATTGGAAATAGGACATAATTCTTTCTCTAACTCCTAGCACTTTCTAGAGCCTAGTGAAGGCACTTGCCAATAGCAATCTTCACAATCCTCATTCTGCCATGATAGGAAAGTAGCTGACAAACACATAAGGCAATACAGACAACTTTGTTTCCCCTTGTCCAATTATAGGTATTCCCCTGACTCTGACACCATGTGAAGTTAATGACACCATGTTGAGGTAAAAGTGAAACTGTTTATCCCCCTGCCTCCAATAACTAGGCTTCTTCCACAATGCCACCTAGTGCCCCTAGTACTTACACAGCTAATATCACATGGAGTTGGATTCAGAAGTATCTCTCACTTCAGATAGCTCTGCTGCTGCGAGTGGTCCCAATAAAATCTCCCTTTTTACACACACCCCGCATAACGAATTTTAAAAATTGACTTCTAACCAAATTTTTAAAATTGTATCTTTAATTCAATTGTTGCACATCACACATTATCATCCTATTAGTTTTGCATCTCCTTCTACAGCCAAGAAGGTGGCCATATGTTTTTATGAAGAGGGTACACTTGTCAGTAGCCTATTTCAAAAGCGATCACTTTCACCACTCAAGAAAATGTATTTCGCATAGGGTGACCTTTATTGTGCCATACTGGCCTTTGCAGCCAACCTGGAGAGAAGGAATTTGGAATGACCCCAAAGACAACAAAGAGGGAATGACCCTCCAAAATGATGTCCCTTCTGCTATCCCACACATCTTGACCAAAAAACGCACTACGGATGCATGAATAATTACACATTAATTGTCTATCACAGTATATTAATGTTTTGTTTGAATTGGGGGGGGGGGTTAAATTAAAAACCTGCACATGGTTTTCAGTTTAACAAATGCCTCCTGATTCCTCCAACATGCAATCCAGCAAACAAGAGCCAGAGCAATTGGATGCAATACCCCTTTCCAGCCAGGAGCTTGAGGCCAGATGGAGCCCACTCCCACACCGCTTCATAGCTGCCTGGCCAAGAGACAGTAGCAAAGGGGGAGACTTGTCCCCCCAATAATATTTTTTGCCACTACTTCACTCTTGCAGTTCAATTATTTTAGAGTTTCTGGAAGAGATCCATATGAAACATGCTCTGGTTATTCTGAAATGATTGTCCTACAGTGGCCTCATTGCTAGCAAATAGGGGTGTGCCTGGAACCGTGTACCTGTTCTGCCGAACCCAGTTCTAGTGCTTGAAAAGGAGAATCCATTAAGGGTTTTTAAAGGGCAGGTGGAGTGCAGGTGGGAGGTTACCTTAGTCACCCATACTCACCTCCTGCCTGCTCTGGCTGGTTTGGTTCGAGGCCAAAATGGACTTGAACTGAGCCACCTGTTCCACATACTGGTTCCTTTCAACCCAGGTTCTAGGGCTTATGAAGGGAAATCTGGCCAGGATTCCACTTTACAAGCACCTGGGGTGGGGAGAGGCAGGCAGGCGGACAGGTGAGTAATGACCTTATCCACCACAGCGGCGGTGTGCTCCTCAGGGTAGTGGCAGGCTGCCACCAGCTCCTCTAGGCTCCACTGGCACTTGGGCTGGCAGGGGCCCAGTTTGGGCCTCCACACAAGCTCCATGACATTAGAGTGTCCTCTGTGCAGGCAGCATTTGCATCACCCCACAAATTTACATGGTGATGCAAATGGCCTCTGCGTTTGTGCGGAGACCCCAACTGGATCCCTCACTTCCCGCCGGCCCAAGATTATGGGGGGTACCACTGGGGCCTAGTAGAACCACCACCAGCCTACCTCGCCCCTGCCCTTGAGGAGCCACACTGCTTCTGTGGTAGGTAAGATAACCAACCAACCACCCTACCCTTCCCTTTTAAAACCACATAGGATACCCCAGTGCTTGTAAAGGGGGATACTTACTGGGTTCACCTTTACAAGCATTAGAACCAGTCGTACCAGGCTGAACCATTTGATCCAAACTAGGCCGAATTTGGATTGAGCTCAGACCAACCCGCACTTTTTGGAGGGCTGGGCTGGTTCGAGCTTGAACTGGTGGAACTGGGCCAGTTCAATTCGAACCCCAGTTTGACTAAAACTGCATATCCTTACTAACAAACGGAATCACTTTGGGAGTGGAAAATCACAGACCAGAAAATGGTAGGTTATTTAGAAGTGCAGCTAATGGGGAATAATGCAATCATATAAATCTTGAATATTTCAGTATATTTCTCTGTTGAATATTATTAGACAAGATGTTTATCTGATAAGTTCATGTTCTTTAATGTTGGTTGTGGCATCATATGGTGAATAAGGAAATATATCTGAAATATATCAGCATAAATGCAAATGAAGAGTAAGGCAATGGGAAAAAGAGAAGAAATATAAATAGGATTCTGATGGAGAGTAACAATCTAGCACTTGCAATTGGAAAAAATATGAGGTCTACAGGGGCAACTCTGAAAAGCTGTTCACACTAAATAAATGAGGAGACAGAAGAGAAGATATAATGAAACAACACTTCAGGAAATAATGAGACGGCTTCCAAAATGTAGTTATTTTTCATTAAATTGAGAGTCATATGAAACACGAGAGTCATATGAAAGAGGAAACCTCTTTGTGCTCATTAAGAATTGTTCTAACATTATAACTGAATTCCTTAGTCTTGCTTTGCAGACATCTATTTTAATATCAAGAATAAGGATCTTTGTTGATGCATTTATTGATGTTTTTAATTAAAAGGGACGGAAAAGATCATAGACCATGGCCCAGCTAAGCATACCCTCCAACATTTCACAGATGAAATTATGAACCTTCCTGTTTATCTGTTCATTAAATATCGCTACCTGAGTGCAGCTATCCCCACTACTTCACATTACTGAAGACTCATTACCACCTTCTTTATACTTCATTTATTAACTCTAACAGTTGTTTTGCACTGGTGCCTGAGGCATAACTCATATTTAAGCAGCAATCCTAAAAAGAATTATTAGGAAGTAAACTTCTTTGAATGTAGTGGGACTCACTTCCAGGTGAACATGCATAGGATGTGCTGTCAGCACCATTTATAATATGGTTACATAGTTAAGAGATAATGGGAGAAGGGAAGCAGAGTTATAATACTACTAGTATAACAGCTTACAGTTTGCAAGCATGCATCCTGCACCACGAAGTCCAGACTCCCTGGGTGTAAAAGTACCTGAGAATACTGCCAAAGTTTGTTCAAACCCAACCATAACCCCAAGCCTAGCCATAACCCAAAGCCCAACTCTAATCCCAATGCAAATGATAACCTTCACACTAACAGTGACCCTTATGCTAACCCCAGTCCTAACTAGGGATGTGCACAAAACTAGTATGCTCGGTTTGGTTTAAGTCCAAACCGGACTCAAACTGGACTGGGCATGTTTGACTTTGTGCACAGCTGAACACCCCCAAACAGCCCCCGGTTCAGTTTGATGTCGGGGATTCCCATGAGGGCGCTGCTGTGGCCATGGGAGAGAGGTCACCAGAGGGAGGGAGTTGGTGCTGCCTCCACAGCACCCCCAGAAGCAGTGAGTTTCAGTTTAAAAAAATTAAAGGTAGAACCCCAAAACTGGCCGGGGGTGTTTTGTGGTTTGGTTTGGTTTCATGTCAGTCAATCAGTGAGGCCCAGGCAGTCTTATATTATAGAAGTATTGAAATAAAGCCAGGTGAGATTACTTAGCCACAGCCTGGGTGTGGTCATATGATCTAAAATCACAGAGGGTGTTTCCTCTTTTGATTAAATATATACTAGAGAGGCATAATTGTCTGTTAGTATGCTACCATACTCAACAGTTTAAAATGAATTTCACCAGCTGCAGTGTTTGAAATGGCAAGATGTGCACGAGATGTAATTTTCATGTTTATGCACATGAAAATCACATGCATGTGCACTATGCATCCACTCTCCACTCAGAAATATAACTTCTAGGGATCAAAAGATGGAAGCTGAACCCTCAAACATCTCAGCGTGTATGGTGCATAACAACATGCCAGTCATCCTCAATATTTCCCCCCAAAATGTCTGACATGATGAGGGGGGAAAATTACTCAGAGCAGTCCCATCAAAATTAATTTCAAATTAATGTCTTTTTAAATTTAATGGGAGTGCTTTGAATAGTTTTCCTCTTCATGTCACCAATGATTTTCCAGAAACAGGTAACAAATAGCAAGGACCATCCCTAGTAAATATGAACAGCTGAAGCGATGCCCTAGCCCAGGATTCTGTCTTAGTAAGTGAGGTTATTCCCACAGCCACTGGAAAGCAGGCTAAGGGAGCTTAGCCTGCTTTCCAGGGATCGTGGGAACCACTGGGCTCACAGGCAAGCCCAGTGCTCCCAAGGCGGCTAGCCCACCTTTCCCCCTCCCCTTAAATGAAGTTAATGGAGCAGGTGCTCCATTAACCTCATTTGGTTGCTTGTGTATCACCACGGCAGCCTCCTGGACCTTCTGGGGGCTGCGTGGCCCCCAATCCCCACAGCTCCCACCAGCTCCATGATGGAGCTGGCAGCCATGTGGGTGGCCAATCTGGCCACCCAGCTACGAGCAGCTGCTCGTCTGTGGGGAGAGCTTAGCCTGCTCTCCCCGCAGACCTGAAAGAAGCTCTTCTCACTGATCATGAGAAAAGCTTCAGTGACTTCTTCCAGGTGCTCCAGAAAAAGCATAATGTACAAAAACACTGATCTTTATTTTTCAAGTGATGGCCACTTTGGCAAAAAATAAAATAAAATTGTAAGCTTGATATTTATTCTCAGTGTAATGTTATCTCATTTTTATATAGGCTTGCCAGAGCTATATACATACCACTAAAAATTTAGGGCACACGATGATAAAGCTACAAAAGCATCTCTGAAGTGTTTAGAAGTATTATGATATCTACTGCATTATTATCGCCTGTTTGCTAGCTTGATATGTGAAACAGCACTCATAGATCAACAATCACCTTCTTATCAAATGAACACAGTATTTCTTAGTGCATGGAAGTTTGTCATGTGATAAGCCTATCACTTGGCAGCTCTCATATCAATTCAACACATAAAGAAATGGATCTGAACAGAATCCCGAATAACCCCATTGACTCCTGTTGAATAAAAAGGAAATTGATTATTACTGAATAGAAGGATAAATGTCTTCTTTCAGGGCTGGGATGATGATGTTTCATTTAAATGTGACTAGACTAGGTGCCACTGAATACAAACTTTGGCTAACTGAGCCTAGAGCTGATACAAATTTTCACACACTGAGTTAATTCTGACAGACATGACCCCAGACATTTGGATTCCTGAGGGTTTGAGAAAATGCAGATTGCAACTATAATATGTAGATAACTAACATGTTTTTCTATTTAATAACACCCCAAAACTGGCAGCCTAAGGCTATCATTGCCACATTTTCAGCTACCTTGGTTGCTGCATCTTTAAGAGATGTCTTGATGTGCGCACACCAGAAGGTGATAATGTTTATCTTCACACTCAGAAAAGCTTTACCTGCTGATTTCTGCATACCAAGCTGCTATTGATGGTACAAGAGTAGACCAGCCTGTTCTATGTATTTATTTTTCCTAACCAGTAGATAATCTTATTTGAGACAAATCACTGAGGCCATCTTCGGGCATAGCATGAAACCTCGGGTAGATGAACCTGTGGTTAAATCTGTGAGCTTGCGAATCACCCCACAGACTATCATCAAGTTGTGGTCTTGCAGCCCCTGGCTTGTGGGCAGAGGGGTCCCTCCCTCTTCCTGATCCACAGAGGCCACATTCTAGGAAGCTCCATAGTGCTTGCATCACCAGACTGTGGGCAAGGCATCAGGATGTCAGTAGAGCAGCAACCATTGGCCACAATCTTCGAGGGGAGATGTCTAGTGAAATCACCCCTTTTTGGCATTGATTGGCCGCCCTCACAACACTAAAATCATGGGTCATCCCATGAAATTGAAGGCCAGGAATTTTAGGACCAATGAAAGGGGTGGGGGGTGGGAATTCACATGGTGCATAATTAGTCTATGGAATTCTTTGTCATGGAATGTGGTAATGGCCACTAGCTTGGATAGCTTTAAATGGGGATTAGACAAATTCAAGGAGGACAGGTCTATCAGTGGGTACTAGTCTGGTGGCTATGGACCACCTCCAGCCTCAGAGGCAAGATGCCCCTAAATACCAATTGCAGGGGAACAACAGCAAGAGAGAGGGCCTTCATCCATTTCTTGCCTGAGGTCTGCTCAGAGGCATCTGGTGGGCCACTGTGTGAAACAGGATGCTGGACTGGATGGGCCTTAGCAGGGGCGTAGCAAGGTTGGAGTGGGCCCAGAGACAAGATTTTAAAATGCCCCCCCCCCCAACTGAAGCTCAGCTCATGAAGTAAAGAAATCTTAAACGAGGTTGAATAGTGGTAACAAAAAGCATATATATGGGGCTACCGCGGGGGCGCTGGTCCGTGACCTTTAGGCCTGATCCAGCAGGGCTGTTCTTATGTTCTTCAAGCCTGAGGTTCCAACAGTAAAACCAACTATAAACCGAAGTTTCAGGTTACAGTTTGGGGTTGAATACTTTGGGTTGGCTGGGTGATGAAATCATGGTTTCATGCATTTGGACAACCACAAAATTGAACCTTTGGCATGTTTGTTCAAGTTTGGCATTTTGCCCAAAGGTGGCCTGAGTTGTCTTTAATGGCAGGGCCAACCCCATATTATCTCTCCTTTTTTAATATTTCAGCTCAGCTCATGGGCACATCAAAGCATTTTTGTGTTAATCTACCAACAGATGATTCAGTTGATGAAGTTTATTTTCCACATTTCTTTCTCCAACTTTAAGTAGCATTGGTACTTTGTTATCTGATGTCAGCCTATGTATCTTTCTGAGTGTATGGATGAATTGTGACCCC
The DNA here is from genome assembly GCF_027244095.1 of Hemicordylus capensis. NCBI lineage: Eukaryota > Metazoa > Chordata > Lepidosauria > Squamata > Cordylidae > Hemicordylus > Hemicordylus capensis. The sequence goes on along the minus strand of NC_069657.1, from coordinate 384,055,258 downwards.
AATTTTAATCCAGAAAATAAAGTTGCCCTAAACATCATAGGTCAAGTACCATAAGATTACCTGCATTGCATTAGTTCCTAGCATATAGGGACTGAAGTGTGATCCTGTTCTGATCAAACAATATTTAGCAGAAGATAGGATGTGCTATAATACATTATGATGAACCCCAACGGGAAAAATAAAATGTACTGTATTCACAATGGAGAAGTTAGCACTCAGCAAAGATTGTACATTTAGGTAGGCACCTCTAGAGAGAATGCTGGCAGTTATTTAGACAACTTTGAATGAAGGCTGAAGCTGAAACAATTCACACTTTACAAAGAAAATTAGTTTGCTACTTGGCTTCAAAATACCTGTAATGTGGTGGAGGGGAGCTGCATGTCAGTAAATTCAAGTTGGACAGTTTCTCTGTTCCCACATAAGTAATTGTGGAGATGTGAATTTTTGCACAATGACCATTTCAGTTAGTATAAGGCAGCAATATGAAGTGTGGGGAGAACATCTCGGTTGTACATTCACTCAGGAATTTGCCAAATGAAATATGAATAGTTAATCAAGAGGAAAATTATTTTCTCCTTTGTATTCTAGCTACCATTGCCTGACATTTAGTGATGCAGTCGTGCATTCCTGAAGGTGACAGCAACCATCTAACAGCAAAATATTAACTCTCCTTAGTAAAATTGTCTCATTGTACCAGCTAATTGCTAGCCAGTGGTTGCTTACTATGAATATTTTTAGGGGAATCATGCATGTAAGGGGAAAAAAAATAAGAAACCAGTTTACTTGAGAAGATGCATACAATAGCTTGCCCTGTCGTATCTAAAGTGGCCTTTTGACCTTAGCAAATAAGATCATCTGATAAATCAGTTTGCTTTCCTCTTGCCCGAGATCAGTTGCAGCAACCTCTAGGTTGAAATTACCCTCAGCACTTAGGGCAAGTAGTATTGGGGGTAATTACGTATATAACAGAGTATTTCAGGAACTCACTCACTCCATTTACAGCAGAAGTTAACAGGATTTCAGGGGCAACAGCTTGTAAATGATAAGCATGGAGATTGACTTAAGGTTAAACTAATCTACTTTATTTAGAAGTACATGATGATAGGAAAGACCTCTATCTAACTAATAGCTACATGGCGGTCAGAGAGAGACCTAAAGAAGTGTGGTGCTCGGAGAGAGAGAGTTGGAAGCAATCTGGAAGAAGAAGAAGAAGAAGAAGAAGAAGAAGAAGAAGAAGAAGAAGAAGAAGAAGAAGAAGAAGAAGAAGAAGAAGAAGAAGAAGAAGAAGAAGTTTGCTCCCAGGAAGTTCCTGAGTACACTCTATCAATTGAGGGGTCATATGGGCCTCTGCCCATATATAACAGGAAAGAGGAGATCCTAACTATCTCTTCTCCCAGCGCCCCTAATGGTAATTAGGGTTACTGGTGCAAAAGGTTGATGCCATTTGGAGCTGGATCTCCACCAAGTGGGACAGATGGGGATCTTCTTCTGTCCTGTTCAATCTGCCTTTGGACACAGCCCTGCCATAGACATGTAAAGGTTTTTTGTAGCCCCAGAATATGATATATGACTGCATTCCTCAGTAGTAGTTTGGCTTGTGCATTTTGATTCAGGTACAAAATGTTTTGTGCCCGAAAATGGCAATTTCGGAGGTTTTGTAACCAAAACAAAATCAAGAATTAAAAAACAGAGATTTTTGTTTCCAAATCAAAATGACTGTGTTTTGGACAGAATGCTTTGTTCTTTAGGAAAGCATTGCAATTCAAATTGACTTCTCTGACTCTCTCCACTCCAGCTGAGGCACTGAGTGATTAGCAGAAGATAAGATATGCAAAAACTGTTGAGCATGAATAGTTTAGTTAAGTGTTGTATTCGGTGTGATTGAAATTCAAACTCACCTTGCAAAGGGATTTGGAAGACAGCATTTTGAGACAGAAATATCCAAATACCTTTGGGAGCTCAATGCAATTCCAAAGCTCTTGCTAAAAGCCATGGTATAAATTGTGTGGAGAAGCTTTTCGAGAAGCTGGTTAGGAAAGTTCTGAAATTACACAGGTTTTTCTTTCCAAAGGTTTAGAAAGAATCTCTTGACTTGTTCAGGGCTCTTTTGAAGAGCTATTTTGTTTTTCTTCTGATTTTTATGGGTTACAGTGGTGTCTAAGTTTTGTTGCCCAAGTTGAGCAGTCTAATGTAATTTAGGCCACAATGTAATTTGGTGGGACATGATGTCTAAGCCAGGGGTTCACAACTTTTGCCATTGCAGGGAAAGATCATCCACATGGGACTACAGGAAACAATAGGAGGGGAGTGGGGAATACACCTATCAATCTATTGACATCCTCAGGAATCTTAGTTGCTTCTCTCTTTCTTGTAACCATGATCCATGGTTTTGCTCTTTCTTAAATGCAGAGGTGTAACTAGGGAAAACGGCGCCCGGGGCAAGCACTGAAATTGCGCCCCCCACCACGCCCCCCACGCCATCCCCCAGCAAACATCTGACTGACACACATGTTTCAGAAAACTTTTATTTTAAAAATTTAAATAATTACAAAAATTACCAAAAATTTCAAAATGCGATAAATAACCAAAAATGCGATAAATAACCAAAAATGCGAACTCTCCCTCCAAGTAGCCCAGAGTGGTGCACTACATACTTAGGTTTTTCCTCACAAGCAACAACCCTGTGGAGTTGGCTTGTATCTCAAACAACAGAATTATGATGCAATGATGATACACACCACATTATACTTAGGTTTTTCCTCACAAGCAAGAGACAATCTCCAAAGGTCCTGGCATATAACCCCCTCCCCCATTTTTCTTGCCAAACTTTGTGTCTTTAGCAGGATACCACAGACACTTGTTAAAGCTAACACTGCAGGTTTTTCTGAGATGGAGCTGTTATAGGAGCACTTCAGCGTAAACTGAGATCACAAGGCAAGCTTTCACAGTGCAAAAACGAGCATGCTAGCAAGCAGAACTCATGGTAAAACTCTCTTTAAACACCTTGTAACAATGCACAGGCAGCTATGTTACACTGCTTGAGTCAACTCACACTGCTGTACTACCCAGGCTGTGGGAATTGACTCTCAGTTCCATATACATGCATGCATTTAAGATTGAGTGCCAAAGAATCTTTATGATTGTTTTTCTTTCTTTTGGGGCAGAGAGAGGAGCGTATAATGCAAACATTAACACCTGTTAGGCATCTGAGAACCATAGTTGGGCAGCTAAATAAAAGCCTGATTCTTTAATATGTTTTTCCCCCCACATGTGGCTTCTGTAGTTTTTGCAACTCATTCTCACCCTGACACTTGGTCTGCTGCTTCCACCCGCCCGCTGCCGAATCCTTTCTTCTGTGCCGGGTGTCCGTGTGTGTCCTCATCGTCCTGCCTGCGCCTGCTGCAGTGCAGCCCCAGCCCCAGCAATGACGCTTTCCTCCGCGACGGCGACCGCGCCACCATGTGCAGGCGAACAGAGGAGGACGGACGCACCGCACGCATGCGCAGCGCGACTTGGCACGCTGGCCGAGTCGCGCGTGCGTGCATCACTGACTAGAGACCCTCTGGCTAGCAAGCCACTAGAGGGCCTCTTTCTGGCTGTTCCAGACTAAGCGAGCGATGGAGCGAGCGAGCCTCAGCCAAGGGCAGGCGCAGTGAGCAGCATGAAAGGCTCCCGCCGCAGCGCCCGCCGCCAAGCCAGGCCACTGACTGGCCGCCAGCAAAGCAATGGGGGGGCGCGGGCAGCATGGAAGGGACCGCTCTTGGGGGAGGGGGTGCCGATGCGCTCCCTTGACTGTTGCAGCGCTGCTGCACTGAGCAGGAGAAATTTGCATTTAAAAAAAAAATCTAAAAAAATTTTTTGGTCATGGCAGCACCCCCCACGTGACCCGAAAAGATGGCGCCTGTGGCACGTGCCCCCCCTGCCCCCCTATAGTTACGCCTCTGCTTAAATGCAGTGATGATAAATCTCAACAATTCTGAACAGTGGGCTTATTTTTTTGGGCTACGGTTCACTCCATTTCAGTTAAATGAACATTTGAAGCTGTTCCATAGAAACAGGGCAGTTTTATTTTATTTTTTTAAAAAATTATATCCTGCTCTTCCTCCAAGGAGCCCAGAATGGTGTACTACATACTCATTTTCTCCTCATAACAATCCTGTGAAGTAGGTTAGGCTGAGAGAAGTGAATGGCCCAGGGTCACCCAGCTAATATCATGGCTGAATGGGGATTTGAACTCGGGTCTCCCCGGTCCTTGTCCAGCACTCTAACCACTACACCACGCTCGCTCATTGGTCTATCTTGCTATCTCAAGTGACCTGTGGTCACTGTTTCATGGGGAGGGAGTGTTTTTATTGAAAGATTTCTTGAATCCACAAATGGGTTGTGCTGCTGTGCTAGTGCCATAGGGACAGGCTCCCGCCTGCTGCAAAATTCTCAAATAACTGTGCCAAAAAATTAAGTGTTGTTATTGTTCATCACTCTCTTCACTCTTTCAACTTGGTTATGTGGGGCTTCGGGGACAAAACAGTGGGTTGGGTGGCAGTGCCTCAAGGTTGGTGCACCTAGATTACAAATAGGGCAAAGGGTTGATTTCTTAGGAATTTTTTAGGTTTACACATCTTTAATATTTTTCCCCATAGGGAATAATGGAGGTTTCATCAGCCCCATAACTCCACCTGGGCGGCACTGGGATGGCCCGAAGTGAGTGGTGGTGTAGTACACAGATGGTGCCAACCCCCCCCCCCCCCCGGATTGCTAATCCATTGGGGTACTGGGCTTTGTTGTTTCTGTTGTTGTTCTGTTGTGTTGAGTTTAGATTCTCTGGTAGCAAATGAGATTTTTAATGAAAAACCATGAATCCACTCTCATATGCTACTAGAAAATCTACTCCAGAACAACAAAACCCTGTACTTCATGGGTTGGCAACCCATGTGGGTGGTTGGAACCCTATGTGCACTACACCGCCACTTGCTCTGGGCCACCCTGGTGTCCCTCAAGTGGAGTTATGGGACTGCAGAAACGTACATTATACTCTACAAGGAAAATCTAAAAGTCACGTAACTTCATTAATTCTTTAAAAATCAGCCCTTTGCCAAATTCCTCTTTAAAAATTGTTGTAGCTTCCTTGTACCAACTGGGCACTACCACCAACCACACTCCACTCTGGGCCACCCCTTCCCCCTACCCCACGTGAAGCTATACTTTTCCTGAAACCTCCATCATACCCTATTGAGAAAATCTGAAAGACGCGCAAACTTCAAAAATTCACCAAAAATCAGCAGTTTGCCCAATTCCTTTGAAATTTTTGTGGTAGCTTCCACTCATTGGGAACTATAACCCCCACCCAATCTTTTGACCACATAGCTCATTTTTTAATCTGAATTAATTTGGATTCCGATTCGGATTAATTCGGATACAAAACAAAACTGGGGTGATTCGGAAGGCTTAATTTTGGACAAAATACAAAATGGGGTTGATTTGGATTTGGTACAAATCTAAACAGAAAAAATACAAAATGCACAACCCTAATAGAAGTGCATGAGTGTATCAGTCTTGCTTAGCCAGTCTTGCTCAGCTCAGTCTTGCAGCCAAATACTGACACCCTGCCTCTTCCTCTTTTCCCTTTCTATCCTCCCTATTCTCTTTTCCTTTTCTGGTATGGCAGAAGTGCAGCTAGGCAATTTTGGAGGCTGGACCTAATGTGTGAACATCAACCATCCCCCCACCGAAAGATTAGCCTTCTCTCTCTCTCTCTCTCTCTCTCTCTCTCCACACACACACACACACACACTTCTTTTTTGAAGACCCACTTAGATGTGCACATTTAGACATTATGAAAGCACCTGCAGAATAAACAAAGTATTTTTAAAAAGGGTCTCAGAGGGCCTTTGTTTCCTGCTTTTCTACCAGCTACACAGTCTTTAGAGTGCTTTACAACATATCATTAAATAATCAGATAATAAAAATCAGCGATGTATGTAACCATGCTATCTGGGATAAGCAACAACTTTTTATTCCCTTCCATCTTTAGCCCCTTGTTATACTGTGATCTGACCTTCATTGTGGCCTTGGAAGTTATATCATACTATTATATCATTGTATGATACTATTATATCATACCATAGGCAACATGAATACTGTAGTCCCCAGGTTTTTGTGAAAATAGAGGCATTTGCCATCATTGGTTCTTCCAATATTTAAATAGCACTGAAAAACACAGACTCAATCCTGACACTTAAATTAGCTGAATGCACTACTTTTCACACCAGAACATGCTCAGAGAAAGGTGGAACTCTTTTTTTTGTATTTTTAGAAGAAATTCTGTATAACGTCCCACTGACCTGCAGATCCCACATTTTGCATGGAGACAGTCCTTCCACTCTCCCCTCTTCCTCCCCAACCTCCATTTTTATGCCAGCCCCCACAAAAGCAGGTTGGGTAGAAACACAGTGAAGAGACCCTTGGGAAGGCATGAATAGCCGCGGCGTAGAGGGAGAAATGTGTCGATGTTGGCAGGAACCACCAAAACATCTCCCATCCCTGCCCCCAGACCAGTAACTAGAGTGCAGCTTCTCTGCTCCTGCTGTCGCTGCCACCATGTTCTGTCTCCCCATCCCCACTCTGCAGTGGCAGCATTCCTCCCCACTTACTGGGGATGGTTTCCACTGTTGCCACATTTCTTCCCCCCATCCCACCCCCCATACATACCCAAGTAGTGGCATTTCCTCTGCACTTGTTGGGGCTGGAAAGAACCAGCCCCAGCAAGGGCAGGAGGGAACATGGCAGCTGCAGTTTCAGCGGGCAGTGGGGGAAACAAATGTGACAGTGGTGGCTGCAGGAAGTCCATAGGTCTGCAGTCCTAGTGGGCCTCTGTGCTTCCTTGCCTTATCAGTGTCACCACAGCCACATTTCTCCCCCCCCACCTACCCCCCCCCCAGGAGGCAGAATACCTGCTGCCTCAGGGAGAGAGGTTGCACTTGCTTGGTTGGCCGCAGGTGTACTGGTATGGATGGGTGAAAACAATTGTCAGCTCAGCAGGGTTCTTGCCTGGCCCAACTGCCATGTACCTGGAAGATATTGGGTGGGCTGCAGGCTGCTGATTTTGCTGTATTCTGGCCTCTCTCAGTCCTCACTGCCCCCTGCACACAGTTGCGTGACTTGCACTCAGCTGCCTGGAATTGTTGAAGTTGGCACGTTGAGCACAGTTCTGAGCACAGTTGCCTGACTTGCCAGCAGCAGCCCACCACCTACCGCGGACATAATAAACACAATTGGGGGGGGGGGCAAGGACTGCAGGGGACTGGACTAGCACCCCAAAGTCCAGGGGGGAATGTTGCCTTTGTGGCAGAGGGAAGGCAGCCCTAGTTCCTTCATGATCTCTCCCATATTTTCCTGCCACAGTCCTGCTATGCATTCACCTGCTATGGTGAGTAGGGATGTGTGAAATGATTTGGGTACAAAACAATTTGTACCTGAATCTGGCTGATTTGAGTGATTTGTAGACAAAACAAATCACACCTTGTTCAATTGCCCAGATTTGGAAACAAAACAAATCACCCCACTTTCGGACCCCCCAAAATTGGAGATTTGGACCTCCATTTTCTGGCCAAAGTGGGTTGGGTGGTAGTGCCCAATGGTAGGAAGCTACCACCCTAATTTCAAAGAAATTGGGCAAAGGGGTTATTTTTAAAGAATTTTTGAAGTTGGCACGTCTGTAAGCTTTTTCCCATAGGGAATAATGTGGATTTCAGCAATCATATAGCTCCATGTGGGGGGCACCAGGGTGGCCCTGAGTGGGTTGTTGTTGGTGGTAGTTCCCAATATGTGAAAGAAAGCTACCATCCAGATTTCAAAGAAATTGGGCAAAGGGGTGATCCACTCTCATTTCCTACCATAGAATCAACTCTCAGAACACTTCAGATGTTGAAGACAACAAAACCCAGTGCCCCATAGGCTTGTCATTTTGGTGGTGGTTGGCACCCTATGTGCATTACACCACAACCTTCTCTGGGCCACCCTGGTGCCCCCCAAGTGGAGTTATGGGGCAGCTGAAATTCCCCATTGTTCCCTATGGGGGAAAAGCTTAAAGATGTGCAAACTTGGGGGGGGGGGATGAAAAATCACCCCTTTCACCAATTTCTTTGAAATCTGGGTGGTAGCAGGCACCCATTGGGGCACTACCACCTGATCCACTCTTCTGCTCCTGAAACCCCTTTTCTGCCCCATATCTGCCACAAAGAAAAAAAAATTGCCAACTTCAAGAAAAAAATTAAAACACCCCTTTGACCAATTTCTTTGAAATCTGGATGGTAGCTTCTTTGCACCCATTGGGCCGTACCACCTGCCACAACCCACTCTGGGCCACCCTAGTGCACCCCCCCGGGTGAGTTACAATGAAGGGTAATGAAACCCCCATTGTTCCTTATGGGGAAAAGCTTAAAGACACATGAACTTCAAAATCTCTTTAAAATCACCTCTTTGTACAATTTCTTTGAAATATGGGTTGTAGCTTCCTTGCACCAACTGGGCACTACCACCCACCACAACCCCTTCTGGGCCACCCTGGTGCCCCCTACATGGGGGCTGCTGAAATCCACACTGTTCTCTGTGGGGGAAAGCTTAAATAGCAATAGCAATAGCAATAGCACTTACATTTATATACCGCTTTTTTATAGCCGGAGCTCTCTAAGCGGTTTACAATGATTTAGCATATTGCCCCCAACATTCTGGGTACTCATTTTACCGACCTCGGAAGGATGGAAGGCTGAGTCAACCTTGAGCCCCTGGTCAGGATCGATCTTGCAACCTTCTGGTTACAGGGCGGCAGTTTTACCACTGCGCCACCAGGGGCTCGTTAAAGACATGCCACCTTCAAAAATTCTTTAAAATTTTGCCCAATTTCTTTGAAATTTGTGTGGTAGCTTCCACCCATTTGGAACTACCACCCACCCCACTCTTTTGCCCTTGTGACCCATTTTTGCCCCAAATAAATTCAGATTCTGATTCAGAAAATTTGGATACAAATTGAACCTGGATTGATTTGGGGGAGGCAGATCCAGACTCAAAACAAATTGGGGGTGATTTGATGTGGGTACAAATTGAATAGAAAAAAATTGATTCATGCACATCCCTAATGGTGAGCACATCTCAAGGTATGACACACAGCAGATGTAGCACAGTAACAAAATGACAGAACTGCAAAGAAAATGGACAGCAGGAACCATAGCCTCCTCACCACCATACACACACACACACACACACACACACACAGACACACACACAACCCTCAGTGGAAATGTAAAGAGCAACATCCAGTGTCTGAGGTAAGAGGTGGCAGCCCTCTGAGGAGTCACCCTAAAAACTTCACAAAGGATATGCCCAGGCCCATTAGGAAACCAGGTATCTTCTGGTCGACATCAATACTGTAGAGAAGTGATGCTCCTCATAGTGTCAACTTCATTATGAAGCTTTATGTCTTCCAGAAAATCACTAAATATTCCTTCCATGCGGTGGGGAGTTGGAGGTCTACAGTTTTAGTCTGTAACAGGCCCAGAGAAATTATGCCTGGGCATCACCTTGGCTAAGGGAAACATTTATTTTTCAGTTAGACTCTATGAAAACTACAATCATAATGAACTCTTTTGTTAGATAGAGTTTGTAGAATATAGTAGAATATTGCTTTTAAAAGTGGATGTAGAATTGCCCTGAGCTATTTTTGGAAGGGTGGTATATAAATCAAATCAAATCAAATCACTCACTCACTCACTCAATCAATCAATAAAATATGTTGGGTCAGAACAGTCTAGCATGCTTAGTATTCTGTCTATATTCATGTGCAGTAGATAATTCAGGATTATTCACAGCCACAACACAATGGTGATATCTGTCCTCTGTTTATTAGAAAGATTCTATTCTGTGAAATGGAAATAACCCTTTTGCAGGGTTATTGTGATAACAAAAGAAATTATTTTATTTAAACATTTGTACCCCGTCTACTGTCCAAGGATATAGAGGTTTAAAAACAACTTTAAACATTTTGCAAATTAAAAGTATAATATAAATGCTGAGCAGCAATAAATCAAGTTCTAAGCAAGTGAAGGAGAAAGGGGAAAGAAGTTAACTGGCTCTTTAGGAACTGTCTTTTCTATTTTCAACACATCTAACCCCTGGAGCTTAGCTTGTATTTCAACAGCACTGAAACATAATCAGGTGCAAGGTCAATTTTTTCTCTGAGTCATATCTATGCACATCTGTGCCATTCAATGCAACAAGTGTTTTTACACTTGTAATATATATGCTAGGCCACATGCTGGTAACTGTCACTATTAGACTGAAAGTACCACAGACCTAATTAAATCAGTAATGGGTTTTCCACTTCTGTACTCTCTGAGTGACAGTTTAATAAGGAACTCCAAAGAGAACCTATAAATCAGAACTAAACTTCATTTTAACAAGATATGTCCTATGTGGTCTGAAAATTAGCTCAAAAGGAAGTTGATCCTTAATATTTTCGATGGCTAATAATTTTGATCGTTTGTATTTTGATCCATGAGTATTGCCTGTATCCAGAAAGACCGTTGCTGCGTACACTTTCTCCAATAAAATTTTTCTGAAAGACAAAATTCACATAATACATATGTAATACATTCGTAATACATTCAAAAGCTATAAAAACTAAAAGGCAGGACTGTCTAATTAGTGCAATCCCCCTATTCTCCAAAAGCTTGGCTTCCATTTAGTTATTTATTTTATTTATTTCTGGTTAAATTTATATACCGCCTTTCATTAAAACAATCCCAAGGCGGTTTACACAGAATTTAAAAACAAGATTATAAAAAAGACACAATTAAAATATTAAGCTAAAATATAAAAACAAATCTGATTAGAAAGATTTACAATACAAGCATAAAAACAGAACAAAATACAAAGAAGCAGCAGAGATAATAATATCTAATGCCCTACAAGCAGTAGCCGCTGGTGAGGACGCCAGTGGAGGAGCGGCAAGAGGCACCTTTAAGAGTAAATGAATGGGCGCTTAGCTCTGCTCTCGCTGCACCTGAACACTGCTCGGAGAAGCAGCGTGCTGTCCAGCAACCCCTGTGGTGGGGGATTGCCTCTGACACTCAGCTGGCCGTGGGTGGGGGATTGGCTCCGTGAAAGCCAGGTGAGTGGTGGAGGCGATCCCCCACCGCAGGGGGTGCTGGGTGGCATGCTGCTTCTCCCAGCAGCGTTCAGGTGCGGCGAGAGCGGAGGTAAGCACCAATTCATTTACTCCTAAAGGTGCCTCTTGCTGCCCCTCCACTGGCACCCTCACTGGCTGCTATGGCCTATAAGATATACTAGGGGTGTGCAATTCGGATTTTCGGGTGATTCGGCTCGGACCCGAGCCGAATCACCCCCATTCTGTTTTGTGCCCGAATCTGGGTCACCCGAATCACCCTTGATTCGGTTCGGATTCGGATTTAATCTGAATCCGAATCCGAATCGATTCGGGGGGGTAAAAAGGGGCCCAGGGGCAAAATTTTGGGGTGGGGTGGTAGTGCCCAATGGGTAGAGTCTACCACCCCAATTTCAGGGGGATTGGGCAAAGTCCTGATTTTTTGTGAATTTTTAAAGTTTTAGTGACTTTGGGGCAGTTTGGGGGCATAGCATGGGATTTGGGCAAAAGGAGTGGGGTGGGGTGGTAGTGCCTAATGGGTGCAGGCTACCACCCCAATTTCAAGGGGATTGGGCAAAGGGCTGATTTTTGGTAAATTTCTGAAAATTTCATGTCTTTGGGGCAGATTGGGGCATATTGGGGCAGAAAGTGGGGGCTGGGGCAGAATAGTGGGGTGGGATGGTAGTGCCTCATGGGTGCAGGCTACCACCCCAATTTCAGGGGGTTTGGACAAAGGGGTGATTTTTTGAGAATTTTTGAAGTTTTGGTGACTTTGGGGCAGTTTGGGGGCAGAAAGTGGATCTGCCCCAAAATAGTGGGGTGGGGTGGTAGTGCCTCATGGGTGGAGGCTACCACACCAATTTCAGGGGGATTGGGCAGAGGGCTGATTTTTTGAGAATTTTTGAAGTTTGGGTGTCTTTGGGGCAGATTGGGGGCAGAAAGTGGATCTGCCCCAAAGGAGTGGGGTGGGCTGGTAGATAGTGCCTGATGGCTGGAGGCTACCACCCATCCCCAATTTAAGAGTGATTGGGCAGAGGGGTGAATTATGGTGAATTTATTTGTATGAAGTTTGTCTTCATAAGGTGAAGTGTGCTAAATTGATTACTTCCTCATATTATTCATAGTAAAGGAAAGTGTGTAAAAGTGAAAGTGGGGTCATGAGAGTTGTTTAATTGAAAAAAATCTCATTTGCTATGATAGAATGAGAATTCACACCTCAGAAGTTTTTTCTGAGGTGTGAATTCTCATTCTATCATAGCAAATGAGATTTTTTTCAATTAAACAACTCTCATGACCCCACTTTCACTTTTACACACTTTCCCTTACTATGAATAATATGAGGAAGTAATCAATTTAGCACACTTCACCTTATGAAGACAAACCTCATACAAATAAATTCACCATAATTCACCCCTCTGCCCAATCACTCTTAAATTGGGGATGGGTGGTAGCCTCCAGCCATCAGGCACTATCTACCAGCCCACCCCACTCCTTTGGGGCAGATCCACTTTCTGCCCCCAATCTGCCCCAAAGACACCCAAACTTCAAAAATTCTCAAAAAATCAGCCCTCTGCCCAATCCCCCTGAAATTGGTGTGGTAGCCTCCACCCATGAGGCACTACCACCCCACCCCACTATTTTGGGGCAGATCCACTTTCTGCCCCCAAACTGCCCCAAAGTCACCAAAACTTCAAAAATTCTCAAAAAATCACCCCTTTGTCCAAACCCCCTGAAATTGGGGTGGTAGCCTGCACCCATGAGGCACTACCACCCCACCCCACTATTCTGCCCCAGCCCCCACTTTCTGCCCCAATATGCCCCAATCTGCCCCAAAGACATGAAATTTTCAGAAATTTACCAAAAATCAGCCCTTTGCCCAATCCCCCTGAAATTGGGGTGGTAGCCTGCACCCATTAGGCACTACCACCACACCCCACTCCTTTTGCCCAGATCCCATGCTATGCCCCCGAACTGCCCCAAAGTCACTAAAACTTTAAAAAATCGCCAAAAATCAACCATGAACCGAATCACCCGAATTTTTTGTGCCCGAAATTCGGGTGATTCGGCTCGTGCCCGAAAAAATTCGGGGGGCATCGGGGGTGATTCGGTTCAGCCCCGAATCACCCGAAATTGTTCGTTTCGGGCACAGATCGTTCTGTGCCCGAAATTTTTTGCACATCCCTAAGATATACCATCTACTGGTATTGGAAGAAGAGCACTTGGTCAGAGTGGCAGAGGATCACTTGGCAGAGGACCCTGTGATTCTGGTGCTTGCCCAGCAATTTTGGCCTCAGAGTTGGAGATACGTATACTGCATTCGCAGCCACCACTCCACACTCACCAGGAAAGGGCTCAGCTTGCCCTCAGTTTTCTGCCCTCAGTCTTCTTCCCTTGGAGATCTGATGCAGTATTCCAAAAACTGCATTTATAACCTCCAATAAATTAGCTTCCTTGCCTAAAGGTAAAGTAAAGTGTGCTGCCAATTCGATTTTGACTCCTGGCACTCACAGAGCCCTGTTGATTTCTTTAGTAGAATGCAGGAGGGGTTTACCATTGCCTCCTCCCTCACTGTATGAGATGATGACTTTCAGCATCTTCCTATATCGCTACTGCCCAATATAGTACCAGCAGGGATTCGAACCAGCAACCTTCTGCTTGTTAGTCAAGCATTTCCCCTTATGTGCCACTTAAGGTGGCCCTGCCTCCTGCCAAAGAAGCAGGGGTAAGCAGCGATGTGGCCAAATTTGCAGATGATACCAAACTCTTCCGGGTAGTGAAATCCAAAACAGATTGTGAACAGCTCCAAAAGGATCTCTCCAAACTGGGGGAGTGGGTGACAAAATGGCAAATGCGGTTCAATGTTGGCAAGTGTAAAGTGATGCACATTGGGACAAAAACCCCCAACTTCAAGTATACGCTGATGGGATCCGAGCTGTCGGTGACGGACCAGGAGAGGGATCTTGGGGTTGTGGTTGACAGCTCGTTGAAAGTGTCGACTCAATGTGCGGCAGCTGTGAAAAAGGCCAATTCCATGCTAGGGATCATTAGAAAGGGGATTGAAAATAAAACGGCTAACATTATAATGCCCTTATACAAAACTATGGTGCGACCACACTTGGAGTACTGCGTACAATTCTGGTCACCACATCTTAAAAAGGACATTGTTGAACTGGAGAAGGTACAGAAGAGGGCAACCAAGATGATCAGGGGCCTAGAGCACCTTTCTTATGAGGCAAGACTACAACACCTGGGGCTTTTTAGTTTAGAAAAAAGACGTCTGTGGGGAGACATGATAGAGGTCCATAAAATCATGCATGGCATGGAGAAAGTGGAGAGAGAGAGATTCTTTCCCCTCTCACACAACACTAGAATCAGGGGTCACTCCTTGAAATTGATTGCCAGGAGGTCTAGGACCAACAAACAGAAGTACTTTTTCACACAACGCGTGATCCACTTGTGGAACTCTCTGCCACAGGATGTGGTGACAGCCAACAACCTGGATGGCTTTAAGAGGGGTTTGGATGACTTCATAGAGGAGAGGTCTATCAACGGCTACTAGTCAGAGGGCTGTGGGCCACCTCCAGCCTCAAGGGCAGGGTGCCTCTGAGTACCAGTTGCAGGGGAGTAATGGCAGGAGAGAGGGCACGCCCTCAACTCCTGTCTGTGGCTTCCAGTGGCATCTGGTGGGCCACTGTGTGAAACAGGATGCTGGACTAGATGGGCCGTGGGCCTGATCCAGCAGGGCTGTTCTTATGTTCTTATGTTCAAAGCATTATTGTAATTATATCATCGGATCCCTTGTTTGCACCAATGATACCCTTGCTAGCTTCTGCAGGGTCCTACTGCCCACTTTCCAAGTGGGATGCTCTAAAGACCAGGGCCAGTATGTCAATTGTCCTCACCCGTTGTGGTGGTGGTGGTGGTGTGTGTGTGTGGCGGGGAGGTTTGCTGGGGATGCCCAACCTGAAATAAGGCTTTTAGATAGGACTTTCAATAGCAAATATTTGGGTTAATTTCCAGCAAAATTTATTCTTCATATTCTGTATGAAGAATAGTTTAAAAAATTAAAATAAAGTGATTGACATGACAATGCTAGTCCTGAAATGAAAGCTCTTCTCCATTTAGTACTTTTATCAGTACAAATCTGAGTGTCTTCAGGGTGTGAAATTGTATACACACTTACTGTTGGGAGTGTGCCTCATTGAACTCATGGGGCTACTTTCTAAGTAAACATTCATAGATTCAGGCTGTTACACTCCAGTTATATGAATACTTGTTGCACTTCCCATTGCTAGACTCAGTGGGATTTATTTATGAAGAACAAGATGGAGTGAAAAGCTGAGGATTCCTTGAGAGGCTGATAGGAACCTTTTGCGAGATATGTTCCAAAGACGCTGACTAGAGAGATCTCAACAGATGTCTCTTTAATCAATGGTATTTTTAGATTTGTTATTATGCTCTTGATCTTAACACCATGCCCAGCAAAGGCTGATATCCTGACTAAATTACTCGATGGAAGTCCTACTGAAATTAAGTAGTCCTTTAGAGTAACTCTTGAGTAGCACTGCTGAGTAACTTAATCTGAATGTCAGCCAAAGTCTGCAATTTCAGGCTTTCCCCTGCCTGTCTGACTTCTACCATTCCCAGGATTTCCATAATTCCCTTTAAATATATATGACACTGAGAAGTGTACTTATAAATGTAATGGCGGTAACCATGGCTGAAATTTCCACTCTGTCACTTATAGACAAAATGGCTACCAATTTTGATTAGGACTCACGTATATCTGTTAGAAATTTTGATCCTTCATCAAATATACTACTTTTCTTTACTAATTTTGCCTTATTCGATTCAGAATTACACATATTTTCATTAGTACGCTGGGAATTACATATGTACATAAGAAGGATAAAGAAGCTTTGTAGACCTAAAAAGATCAGACTCTATTTCTAAAGTTAATCTTCAAAATACACTTACTGCTTCTCTGTATATCCATAGAAAAAGCAAATGCTTGCTTAATTTCTGTCTAGCATTCCTTTCCTGTTTTAGGATCCTTTACACGGAAGCTTTACATTTTAGTTATAAAAGCTGTATTATATAAATCCAGGCTAATTGCTCTAATCTTGTGAAGAAGCAGTTGCTGTATACAAAGCCTTGATCAACTGTGCTTAGTCCATGTATATTTACAACACAGACTGTTGTAAGAAACATAGGATTCAATTGTAGCATATTATTACAAAGCTTTACTTGGAAAGTCTAAATGGAATTAAGATGGAGGACATTCCCACTCTTTTCGTCCTTCCATGAAAGGGGTGGCCTTACTTCTAAATATTGTTGGTGTGCAAGATAAACTAAGATTATCCCATTAACATTATATGCTCAGTAGAGTGGAGGAAGACTCCATTGCAGATGTATGATGGGAGATTTTTCTTTTCTTTTCTTTTCCTACAGCTGAGCTGTGTTGCTAAACAGGGGTGCCTACTTGCACCACTTCTGTTCAATTTTTATATTAACTCTTTGGTCACATGCCTCACCAGCCAGGATTTCCACCCCGCAAAGTAAGCTAGTAAATCCCTATCAATGTTATTTTATGCTGATTATGCAGAAAACATGAACACTTGTTGTGATGAGGAGACTCTGATGGGACCTTGCTTCCTCTTGTGAAGATGAACTTCTATCAATAAATTATTGAAAGGTGAAAGGGATGGTTTTTGCTAGTAGGCCAGCCATACACAAATGGCGGATTAATGGGAGCAAGATTGACCAGGTAATATCTTATAAAATCTGGGGGAGGGGTGGGTTTTTATGTCACAGGCATTTGGAAGGTGCAAATTAAGCATATAATGTTCAAGTTCAAGTTCTTTATTGCTTTAAACTGAAATTATCACAATGTGAAACAACAAATACATTTGCAAAAATTTAAAACAAAGGTTCACAATATAAAATGATTGGAAATTTATCTGGTTTAAAATAAGAAGTCACACTATAAAGTGAATTAAGAAGTTAATAATAATAATATTAAACAAGTTGTTCTAGTAAGAACTCATCTGCCTACTTTCGTTTCACTATTCCTACAACTGGTTCTGTTCAGTTAGGTGGTCCACAAGGTAGACCTCTTGCACCTCATATGTTCATGTTTCTGCCATCTTGAATTGGGGCAGATGGCATCATTAGAAATTACACTATTGAGGTGTCAATATGTCCCTCACTACAACTGTGCCAAATTTGTTTCAAATTGGTTAGCTGGTCCACAAGTTAGCCCATTTAGACATCAAACATTTATGCATATGCTATCTTGAATTGGGGTGGATGACATCATGACAGACTACACCATTGAGGAATCCAGGGGCTTATCTACTATTAGGCAAGACAGAGACTTGCCCTGTTCGCCCTCTCTCCTGCTTGTCCTGGCCGGCAATCTAAGCAGCAGAAAGATGCCTGCAAAGAGCTCCTTTTCTCCCTGCCTCTCAGCTGAGAGGCGGGTAGGAGAGTGCACGGTTCGGTCCGGGCACAATAGAAAAGACCGCCGGACCGGTCCGGAGGTCTGGTGGACTGGCGGTCCGGATGGGCGGGGGACTGTTACTTTAAGCGGGGTGGTGGTAGTACTTCCCCCCCCTCCCCGCCGCTCTTCCCCCTCTGGCGCTGGTCTTTTGAAAAATCTTCTTGGGGCGGCAGAGTTCCTCCCTGCCACCCCTGCCCCCGTCAATGTTTGTAAAGGCTTAAAAGAGACGAGTGCTAGCGGCGCGCATGTGCCCTCCTCAGCGCGCGCGCACTCATCTCTGATGCTGCCGCCTGTGTGCCACATACGTCACGGCACGCGCGGCACATATGTCACGGCGCGCGTGTGGCAGTGTCAGAGACGAGCGTGTGCCGAGGAGGGCGCATGCGCGCCACTAGCGCTCCCTCTCTTTTAAACCTTTACAAACAACGACGGGGGCAGGGGTGGCAGGGAGGACTCTGCCGCCCCAAGAAGATTTTTCAAAAGACCAGCACCGGAGGGGGAAGAGCGGCGGGGGGGTAAGTACTACCACCCACCGCTTAAAGTAACAATCCCCCCGTGCTGGACCAGGGGGGCACCAGACCATGCACACCCCTAGAGGCGGGTGGGCGGGGCTTCCAGGGAGGCCTGCGTGTAGGCCTCAGTGAAGCCTGAACTAGAGTAGGCTTGCAGGGAGGCCCCAAGCAAGCAAGCAAGCAAGGAAGGAGGCAGGAGGGAGGCAGACAGGCAGAGTGGTCCCCACAGCTCTCTGCAGCAGACCCTCTGCCCAGCCCAGCATTTGCCAGGTAGAATGTGAACTCCTTTTTTTGGTCACCCCTCCCCCACGGCGCCCATATATAGGGATCTGCTTGTCATAGGGCTTTGATATGGAGTGGGGGAGAGACTGAGAAGTCTCTGAATATTTAATTTAAAACAGCTTGGAAAATTTGCTGGCTTAAAAAAATATATCTAAAAAATCCTATAAGTGGCTTGTTTCATGGCAGAAAATTATAAAAACTTCTGGAACAGACAATATTATATTATATTTATTTATTCATTCATTCATTCATTCATTCATTCATTCATTCATTCATCTATAAATGCACTTATGCTCAAGTTGTTTTGCAACCCAGAAGGTCTGAGTGAGAACTGTAAAGCATGTGTGGTGCTTTTATTTATTTATTTATTTTCTTGTGTGTGAACTGCTCCCCAATAACTCGCAGAGACTTCAGGGTCAATCTGGCCAACATGTGAATGCAGCACCTCCATTCCAGAGGAGATGTATGTTAAAGGGCTTTAAAAGCCTCCTGCGAAAAACCTCCTGCAATCAAACTTTACTGAATTTGTTCAAAATGCTGAGAAAACCTACATAGGCTCACACTGCATGGTTGAAAGTCTCCTTTGCTAATCTGCAGCAAGGGTCCCATTTTAATAATTACTGTGTTTCTAGTGTGTTCTAGGCATTAAAAGTAGCACAAATATATAGTACTCAATGTATATCACTGTATATTGTGAAGTGTGTGTGTATTCAGTGAAATGTATTTCTAGGCAGTAGAGATGTGCACGGAACCACGCGGCATGGTCCGTCACTGAGGGGGGGTCTACCTTTAAGGTCGGTGGGGTAGAACTTACCCCTCCCGCCGCTCTTCCCCCTCCGGCGCTGCGTTTTAAATTGAAGTTTTCGGGGCGGCAGCGTATCTCCCTGCCGCCCCTGCCCCTGTCGTTGCCCGGATGATCATACATGCACGCGCTGCGGTGATCACACATGATGATCACACATGCACGCGCCGCGGTGCAAGCATGCCTGTTGCCGCCGTGCACGTGTGCACCGCATGCGTCACACGCACACTGCGTGTGATGTATGTGGCGTGTGTGTGCACGGTGGCAACAGGCACACACGCGCTGCAAAGTGCTCATGCGTGATCGTCTTACTCCTTCTTCCGGGCAACGACGGGGGCAGGGGCGGCAGGGAGGAACACTGCCGCCCCGAAAACTTCAATTTAAAATGCAGCGCCGGAGGGGGAAGAGTGCCGGACCGCCGGACTGGTCTGTTTCCGAACCGGTTCGGAGGCCTCCAACATGGCCTCTGAACCGGTTCGTGCACATCCCTACTAGGCAGCATACTTATTTTGAAATAGCAGACTTAAATCATTGGGGGCCTGGGGTGTGCAGAGGCCCTGGACTTTGAGGGGGGGCCCATTTTAAAATCTGGTCTCTGGGCCCACTCCAACCTTGCTACAACCCTGCATTGAACCTTTGAACCTTTGAACCATTGAACCTTTGAACCTATGAACCATTGAACCTTTGAACCATACAACCTTTGAACCTTGAGCCATTGAACCATTGGATCTTTGAACTTTTGAACCTTGGCACTTTTAAACCTTTGAACCTGTGAACTTTTGAAAATTTAAACTTTTGAACCTTTGAACTTTTGTACCTTTGAACCTTTGATATTTTGAACCTTGCAACCTTCGAACCTTTGATCCTTTGATCCTTTAATATATATATAAATGTGATTGTGGATCTGCAGAGCTGTGTACAGAGTGCCTGAGTGGTATGGATGTGTGTGTGTGTTTGTGTGTGTTTCAGCCAAGATCAAGCTATTCTTGGTCTGTGTGCCCTTTAGCTGAACAACTCTTAGAAGCAGAGTTGTGCTTAAGAGAAAGTTGCTTCAGTAAGTTGCTTGGAAACATGCTAGATTTCCAAAGGGACCACACTACATCAGTTAGTGCAAAGAGACTAGAACAAAGAGACACCTCTTTAAAAGTGGTGATGATTCTCTTGATTGAAAGGGGGGAACTACTGGCCCTATCCAGCCCCAGCACAAAATCACTCGGGGGGGGGGGGCTGTTCCTTATGTATCTTTTTAGAGTGTGAGCTCTTTAGGAAAGTTCACTTTCGAACTATTGACTCTTCAAACTTTTGACCCTTCAAACTTTTGAACCTTTGAACTCTCTCTTTAGTCTCCAATTTATAACTGCTAGGCACTTCCAAAAGGTTTGGGTTTTTGGTATCTACATAGGAACATAGATAGGAACATAGGAAACTGCCATATACTGAGTCAGACCATTGGTCTATCTAGCTCAGTATTGTCTTCACAGACTGGCAGCGGCTTCTCAAAGGTTGCAGGCAGGAATCTCTCTCAGCCCTATCTTGGAAAAGCCAGGGAGGGAACTTGAAACCTTCTGCTGTTCCCAGAGCGGCGTCATCCCCTGAGGGGAATATCTTGCAGTGCTCACACGTCAAGTTCCCATTCATATGCAACCAGGGAAGACCCTTCTAAGCTATGGGGACAAGTCATGCTTGCTACCACAAGACCAGCTCTCCTCTACATGTTTAGGTTTTATTCTGTAAGAATAAGCTGTTCTTCCAGGAAACTTGGGCTTGGAGAAAAAAGTTCCTTTCTCCTTATTCACCTATGGTAGTCTTCCTTTATGAGAGGCATGGCCAGTAAAGGCCCACTTTCTATTAACAATGTATGTGAGGTGGAAAGCATCATGTTATTCTAGATCTCCCTGCATAGTCTAGGATGCTTGAAGTTCAACTCTATGCTTCATTTTAGACCATTTGAAAAGTATATATTCAGAAGTTCCATATCCTCCCAACTTAGGGCAATGCCCATTAAGTCCTGGAGTTCTTGAAGAAGGGCAAATTTCCCTACAAAGGCACCATCTGGTTTCTTCACATTACAGTTGTGGATGATTAATGAAGAGGCATATGTTCCCGTTGCACATATGGATAAGAACTGTCAATTATCTCAAGTGAGGGAAATGTTTGTATTGTCTGTGTTTTATTTAAGACTCTATCATGAGGGGTTTGTATATCTTATTTATATGTTGATCTAACTTGTGTGGGCAAAGGGGAGTCTCTAATAAAGTTATTCCTCTATTCCTATGGTTGCTATTAAATCATTGGATCCTAAACCTGGAAGAGAGTCATCTAACATCTTATTTTATTTAAAGATGGAATGTCTAAGCCTACATTCCTCTAACATTTCATCTGTGAGAACACTAAAATCATAAGGTTGGTTACTGGTTGGCAATAGCGACTCTTGAACACGCCGCTGGGATGGTGGTAAGCATCTTTAAGGGAAAAGAAAGTCGCTTCTTACCTTCACAGTGTGCCTCCCTGCAGCCCTTGCGATGGGGAATAGCTGCTGTAAATGGAGCCGAGCCCCCACCAACAGCCAGGTGAGTGATTCCCTGCCTCAGGGGATGCTGAGAGGCATGCTGTGGAGGTAAGCAGCGACTTTCTTTTCCCTTAAAGATGCCTCTCCGCCCCCCGCCCCCACCAGCGGCTCGTTCGCGAACCGCTACTGCTGGTTGGGGTTAAGAGACAGGAGCCATCTGCCTATTCTTGTGGAATATAAGTTGTGTCCTGTTTTGCCTAAGAATCTCTGAGATAGCCCCTTAGATTACTGTTCTTAACACAGTAAGGTGGAGCTGCAGGCAGAACTCCTGATTTTATCAAGGAGCATACTACTGTGAGAGTAGTCTGAAGACCTGGAATTAATTGGTCTAATTTGTTTATCTTATTGAATATTTTCTCATCTAAAGTTGAAGTCATAATACACTGATCACCCAACATGTCAGAGAAGTTATCATTAAGCGGTATGTGTGTGTGTGTGTGGGGGGGGTATTCTTAACAGACTGATTATCTCCACTGAGTCCAGTGGATGGACATTTAGACAAATTACCTGCAATATCCCCAACTAAATCAGGAGGCAAAAATCCAAATGAGGAACAGTAATTCCTATTTACCATGATGGCGACAAATATTTATATACCACTTTTCAACCAAAGTTCCCAAAGCAATTTACATAGATATAAATAAATAAAATGGCTTTCTGTCCCCAAAGGGCTCACAATCTAAAAAAGAAACATAAGATAGACACTGGTAACAGCTAATGGAGGGGCACTATGCTGGGGATGGATAGGGCCAGTTGTTCTCCCGCTGCTCAATCAAGAGAATCCCTGCTTCAAAAAGATGCCTCTTTGCTCAGTTACTTTCACCTGAAGAAATGGAAGATCCAAGGAATAACCCACTTTTTTCAGAGGAGTTGTCAGGCCACTCAATTTTTTTGTGATCTAGCTCCTGAGTATTTAAATCTCTGACCCATGCACCCTCCTGATCCGCATCCTGGATCACAAAATAGAGAGTGCTGGAAGAGTGTCACTGCTAGAGATGTGCACAAAATATTTTGGTGCCTCTAATTTTAGTCGTTGAAATGATTCTAGTTTGTCCAGCTGAAATGTTTCATGGGGAGCGGGTGCTTTAAAACAGAGGAAGCAGGTCTTACTTGCCCCTCCAATGCACTGCCACCACAGTGCGGCACTATCTCAACCATCCTCACTACCCCGTTCTTAGCAGTGATGCCATGTGGGAGCTTCTTGTCTGGCAACAGGAAGTTCCCTGTTCACAGCATCTCGCTGGTGTTGTCGTCAGCAATGTTGCTGAGCACTCAAGATGGTGTCTGCACACGTGCAGATGCCATTTACATGATGATGACGACACTGCAGGGATGCTGGTACATCCCTGGGAACAGGGAACTTACTGTTCCCAGACAAGAAGCTCCTGCACGCTGTTGCTGCTAACAACAGGGCAGTGGGGATGGTTCGTATTGGATAGCACCGCGCTGTGACGGTGGTGCAATAGAGGGGCAGGTAAAACCTGCTTCCTCCATTTAAATTGCCTCCTTCCCCCGCCACCCCGCCCCAGATATATTGTGCACATCACAAGTCACTGCCATTCTAAACAATTTTTGATCTAGCAGAGGCCACCACATTCCATCTGCCATTAAGGTGCTTGGAGCTAAAGATCTATCTCAATTGTCATATGGATATCTGTTTGTTGTAATTTCGGTCCCTGGAAATTGTACAATCCAAATTTTTGAAAGCCATGTTTTCAGTTGCACAATGTGTCTCCAACACAGCTTTCTGCTTGGAGGCAGGTGTAATTAGAATGGAGGCCAAGGACTGGCTCCAGCATTTCAACTTCAGGCTTAAATTTATCTTTTTTTCCAGTAGGTTTGGCTCCCTTAACATTAGCTGAAAAGTTTCAATTTGTCTGGAGGGGCCTGGTGGAAAAACTCTTGTTATATGGGTTTTATCCCCAGTTGTTGGTTTTTTTTGACATCTTTGGGATACAATTAAGCCAAAGTAATTCTTAAACAACATATTCTGGATGAATTGCAAAAAGATATGAGTCTGGTTCCCAGCTTTGTTCATTTAAAGGGACTAGGTATAAATTTTTGCTTGCTGGATACCTTACCATTCTACCAATTCTGAAAGATCGGAGGGCATTTGCAACGGCGTGTTTTAGTAAACTACCTTCAGCCTTGCTTGAGGGCAGATATTAGAATATTCCGTTCTGCAAACACATATGCCTTTGCAGTTTAAAAGTTGAAACAGTGGGCCATGTTCTTTTGTATTGCATTTTTAACCACAATATTTGTTCTATTTCCCCCCCTCCATATTTAATGAGGCTGCAAGGCAGGTCTGATTATTCTCTGATGATGATTCTGTTTCTCTCCTCCTTTCAGATCAGAACCCAGCCATATCTTTTACTGTTGCCAGGTTCCGTGTTGCAGCCTGTAATACCCGGAAAGAGTTAACCAAACATTTAATTAATTCTGGGTGCTAAAGAAGCTTGTACAGTATAATTAAATCATCTTCTGAGGTTGCATACTGGTGTTTGATGAATTTCTGCTGGTTCAGCTTTTGTTTATCTTTTGTATTTCTGTGATTTATTGTACTTACAGCTGGTCCATGACCGTAATAAAGTATATTGTATTGTATCACACATAACATAGAGCCCATCAGATTTGGCCACATAGGAATATCACTACGGTCAAACAAAACCTTCACATTGCCATTACACAAAATAAAGGATGGTGAGAGAAAATTGCCAAGGCAACTGGAAAGACAGCCCCTGCCTTTTTGCAGCAATGTTATTGCCTGTCCATTCAGAGCAATTTAGGAAGACATGGAGTTCTGCTTAGTTGCCCAATGAGATGATACATTCTTTGTCTTGCTGCTCTGTGTTTTGTGACAGGGCAGGGAATGAAAATGCTGCTGCATAAGGTGACAGGGAACACTGACTGATTGCCTTGGCAAAAGAACGACATGTTCCTTTCTCCAACCCCAAAGCTCGTCCCTGAACAATTGACAAACACTTCTGTCCCCATCTCTGTGCCCTTCCCTGGGGGGGGGGCACCAAAGTGAATGCATGTTGTGGGTCATGAAAGCTTCCCCCCACAAATGCCCCCCCCCATTTTGGTTCAATTCTACATGTGATCATGGGGAGAACATGGAGGGATCATCTGGAGATATCAGGTAGTAGTGTGTAGAATGGTTGCAACTGGCAGCAGGAGTGGCTGCCAGTTGGGAAGATAATCCAATGTATATCCTTTCTGGCAAGAGGGAGAGATAAACAGAAGGCCTTGCTGGTATATGGGAGAAGAGGGAAGTAAGGAACTTGGGGCAAATATGATTGCTGGGCAAGGTCCCCCCCCCCACTTCAAACAGCTGAAAATCACCTAGTCAAACTTATTTTTCTAGTCAAATACAGAGTGTGAATAAAGAAGACCAAATCTGGGACCATTGCAGATGGCCTAAGAGGATCTGCACTAGAGATATGCAAAATGATTTGATTCAAATAGAATCAAGCTCGAATTGGGCTATTTTGAGTGATTTGAACTTTAAACAAAATGCCCTTAAAATGCCATTAAAAATGGCCTTTATTGAGTTTGAATTGAAAGGATTCCATTTTGAGCTCCAATTGATTCAAGCAATTCAAGTGCCATTTTGAATCCAGTTTTTCCCTTGCTGATTGGTTTTCTAGAACTCGCTTCGAATTGGCTTGAGGTCTCCTTGCTTCTTGGTTGGCTTGTTATAATTTCATTCAAATGAAATGTTGGCATGGGCAACTGTGCCCCCCATTGGTTGGAGGGAGGAAGCAGGGAGGGGGAGGCGAAAGGAGGAAGTTTAAAAAAGTATTTAAGGATCTAGGAGCAGTGGCACTATTATCTCTGGACTTGGGGGGCAAAGTCCAGAGCCTCCACACCCCCTGGTGTGGTTGCTGCTGGCCTGCATGGTGATGGGTGACAGAGTGTGATTATTACTTGTGCTGGGTGCTTTAGAGACAGAGGGGGGAGTGGGGAAAGAAAAATGTGGGATGGGAAAATGTTGAGGCACTTCACACAATCCCACAGCCCAAGTGTACCAGCAATGCTGACACACG
This sequence comes from Hemicordylus capensis, assembly GCF_027244095.1. NCBI lineage: Eukaryota > Metazoa > Chordata > Lepidosauria > Squamata > Cordylidae > Hemicordylus > Hemicordylus capensis. Next base: position 384,029,381 of record NC_069657.1, on the reverse strand, counting down.
AGCAGAAAAATGAGGTTAACAGAGCTCGTCTAAGAGGAGGGGTAGGCTAGCCACCGTGGAACCACTGCTTAGTGTGAAGCGCCAGGAGGGTTCATGTGGGGAGAGTGGGCCCGTTCTCCCTGCTTACGAGAAGTTGCTCATTGCTGGGCAGCCAGGTTGGCCACCCAGACAAATGGCTGCTCCTATTGGGAGCTCCCACACTCGGCCATGGCTCAGTCGGGAGCTCCGGGGATCAGGGGAAGGGGAGTGCTGCAGCGCAGCACCCCAGCCCTCCAAATCCCAGGAAGGCACAGTGTGAGTGCGCAGTGCCTTCCTGGGATCCTCCTTCCCCTCCTCCCATGTTACAGACCAGGCCTGATTTATATACTAAATCTGCTCATTGGCTAGTATACAAAATAGGTCTGGCTCATAAATAATGTCACCAACGTGACAAGGTTCTTTTATATTAGTGACCACGTTTGATCTGGACGCAAGGAAGAAAGGAGATCAAACCACTCAAAGATTCAATGGGCTTTATTGAGTATAAAGACTAACAACATAATCTAGTAAAGCAGAAAGCAGAGCACTCTATCAATATTGCTAACAGTATTTAAACAGAACATCCTAGCCAGTACCAATATTCAACCCGTGTGCCTAACTAACATATGTGTGTGCATTAAATCTTCCTAAAGCCTAATACAGTTCAAATACAGGCAGAAAAAGGGGGGGGGGGTTGAGAGAGGCTGAGGGCTGGCGTGGTCTGGGGAGATTAGTAGAGGAAAAGGGGGGGGAGGAGAAGGGAGCAGGAAAAGGATGGAGGGACCCAAGGCTTGGTTGGAGCAGCATATTTACCCAGGACCAGAGACTTCTCATCAACTGAAGAAGTGAGGCGCTTGGCTGGAGACAGGAGTTGTTGCAGTGCTCAGATCACGGCTGATAGTCGGAGCATCATGGCTGGGGAGTCTTGACTTTCTCACTGCGCAGTAGAAGTCACAGACAGCCTCTGACCATGGCAGAGTTCCTGCTTTGCCCCGCGGCTTAGCAGCAAAACCCTGGGATCCTCGTGAGCAGCTTTTGCTGTAGCAAAAGATTGCTAAACTCTCTGTCCAAAAGCCTCATTCTTATAGTGTATTTTCTCTTTTGGTCTCTCATAGATCTATTCAAAAATCTCATCTTTTCCTGGGTGTCCAAAAAGGTGACAACTTGCTGCTACCTTCTGAACAAAGTCTTAATTATTCAGGATACTGGCCAGTCCAGAGAGATCTCTGAATCTCATCTTCTGTAAACTCTGTGCTGAGAAGGGAGGGAAGGCATTGCCCACAGCAAATCTGCATCTAAGATGCTGCAAATTGCATCTTCCCCCAAAAGGTGTTAAAATTCAGAGGAATTAGTAAGAGAATTTATCTTATTTGGTGTGAGACAGCCATTATTTCTTGTGTATCTCTACCTAGTGTTTAATTATATTTAAAGTAACATATATGTGCGTGAGACATTCAATACATTTGTAGCATCAGTGAGGTGAGATTAAAATCTACAGGCGGATCTCTGTTGAACCTCTATAGAGAGCAATTGAGATATCCCCCCCTTGGGCATAGCAGAGCCATCATTGACAACGATTCACATAGGTGTCTGGAAACAAAAGAGCAGCCTAAGTCACATTTTTAGCATATGAGTAGCATTCAGCATTCAGGCCTGGCTTTTGTGTTCCCTTGCATATCCATTTAACAACACAATGCTGGATCACCTCCTCCCTTCAGAGCAGGGAGAGCAACATCCTAGTTCACCTTGAGTTCAGACATTATTTTCATTGCTTAATATAAAATAAAATCAGACACAGGCCTATATTTCACCATATTTCTGATTTGGTACCTCTGGTTCTGATATGTTATAGACCGTTCATAACACCCACAGCCCAAGTGTGACAGCGATGCTGACACACAAGCAGAAAAATGAGGTTAACGGAGGTCGTTTAAGAGGAGGGGTTGTCAGGCAGGCTAGCCACCGTAGAACCACTGGGCTTGCCTGGAAGCCCGGTGGTCCCAATGATCACTGAAAACTAGGCTGGGCTCCCCTAGCCCTTTTTTCAGTGATCGTCAGAATAGCTTTGTTAAGTTGCATGTTGAAATGTTTCTACTACTGCATATTTGCCTAAATATACCCCATGTGTTAAAAATACAGTCTCTCTCTCTCTCTCTCTCTCTCTCTCTCTCTCTCTCTCTCTCTCCCTCTGTGTAGGGGGATGATGCAGCGGAAGGGGGCCCTCCAGTGGGGGAGGGCCCTCCAAAGGCCTTTAAGTCTAGGCTCCAAAATAACCTAAGTGCACCTCTGCCTGGGAGGCAGAGAGCCCTTACAGTGTGCCAGTGCCTCTTGAAGAGGAAGGATATGTCAGGAGAGAAGAAGGACAGAGAATACAGCAGCACAGCAGCAGAGGAGAGCAGAGTGGTGGTCTGGGGCCAGCCTGTCTGTTTTCATCCTCTCTCCCAATTTATGTTTAATTGTACCAGCAGCCCCAGTGGCTTTAACTGGGTGCTGCTTTTTGAATTGTTTTTTCTTCTTTGGTTCCCCCCACTTCTTGCTTGGCTAGCCCCCCAGTGACTTTAATAACTGAGGTGCTGTGCTGATATTTCCCCCTGATTTCTACATACTACTTTGAATCTTTTTTTCGTGTGTGGATTTCATTTTCTTATTGCTTTTAGCCATCTTCCAGTGGCTTTAATAACTGGGTACTGTGCTGTTTGTTTTCCCTTTTGCCGTCCCAAACAGGGGAGCAACAACAACAGAGCAGGGCAGCAACAACAGGAGAGAGGACATGCCCTCTCCTCTTGCCTGAGGGCTCCTCAGAGGCATCTGGTGGGCCACTGTGTGAAACAGGATGCTGGACTACATAGACCTTGGGCCTGATCCAGCAGGGCTGTTTTTATGTTCTTATGTTCTTAAGCTCGCTGCTGCTGCTGCTGCTGCGTGCCTGCCTACCTGCCTGAACTGCATTTTATTTTATTTTATTTTATTTTATTTTATTTTATTTTTGCAGGCTGGTGTTCTGTGACTTCTGTCTGATGCTCAGCCTGACTAGGCTCTCCGGTGTTTCTTGCTTTGCACCCCCCAGCTTTTTATTTTTTATTTTTATTTCTGGGGTGGGTGGGTACCTGACTGGTGCCCACCTGCCCTCCCCCAGATGTTGAGTCCCAGGATCTGTTAAGCCCTAGTTCCTCAAGAGCAACACCTGGCCAGACTCCAGCTGAAGACACCAAAAGGTAAGCCCTCCTTCACACAACCCCTTGGTTAGGCAATCAGAGAACTCAGAGTTTGTTAAATAGGGTCTAGTTTGGGGAAGGGTTTAGCTGGGCACTAGGAGGACTGTAGGATGCGGGGGGTGTTGACTTAGGAGAACCTACAATAATCCCCTCTCCCTTACCTTACCTTAGACATATCCCATTGTTGATCACTCTCCTCCAAAAAGCCCCCCCATAAAGCCTGCTTCTTTATTTGGGGGGATTTAATTTTCCTAGCTTCTGTATATGCACTACAGTGCTATAGATAGCACTGTGTGTGGCACACACAGCATGAATAGACCACCCCGACCCCATACCTCTTCTTAAAATACCCGCCTTGAACATGCTTCCTCCGCCTCCTATAAGAGCTACGGCTTCAATGTTTAAAAACTCCAAGATGTCTGGAAGGGTGCGAGGCAGAGCCAGGAACAGAGAGGCAAACAGAAGGAGGGGTAGTGCTCCTGGTCATGGTGGGTGATGGCGAGAGGGGCCTACTCCCTGAGCCATCCTCACTGATGTGGTCGTGCACAGAATCTCCTTTCCAGAGTAGCCTGGTCCTACAGCAAAGCCACCTGTGGAGGTTGAGGTTGAAGTAGGGTGGAGGTCCTCCCCATCAGGGAAGAAGATCTTCTTATGGCAGCAGAGGAGAAGGTGTCACTGTTGTCTACCAGCTCAGCCATATTGTGTACAATATGGCACAGCCTCCCCAATCAGCCTCTCCAACCTCACCAATCTGCAGGAGTAAGTACTTCCTGCACCTTCTCAGCCCTGGACAGAGGGCTGTGGTGGTGGCGGCCAACAGAATGACCCTGCAGCCCCAGTACCACCACCACTGAAATGCTCCCGGGTTGATAGCAACATGAGCACCTTACATCGGAGATGCTCCAGCACCTGCAACAGCATCACTTGGGAGTCCCTACTCCTGCTGGCAGCAATAGGCCTAATGTATCCTCAGTTAGTGGTAAGGTACCTACTCCTTCTCTCAAGCAGGGAAAGTTGCCTGTGTGGTGTGTGGAGCCAGTGGGCAAGCAGTCTGGTCACCTAGCATCACCGAGGCTTTTGCGGAGATGATCATTTTGGACAACCAGCCATTCCAGGTGGTGGAGAATGCCAGCTTCTGCCAGCTGCTATGGTTGCTTTTCCCAACTATAACATCCCCTCTCACACCGCCTTTAGCAGGCGGGTGGTGCCTTCCCTGTACTGGGCATGCAGGGAGGCCATGTAGGGGTTGCTGCACACAGCAGCCCCTGACCTCAGCATGCACTTCACTATGGATCTATGGACCAACCGCATTTGGAGGCACACTGCTTTACTGTCCCTCACAGTGCACTGGTGGCGGCAGGAGAGCAAGGGTATATCTGGTGGTGGTGGTGGTGGTGGTGGTGTGGCCAGCCCTTTCCATGCAGCAAAGCACAGGTGGGCTGTGCTACATGTGGAGGTGCTGGACACTAACCACACGGCAGAGGAGCTGTTGGTGGCCATGGATTGCCAGGTGGAGGGATGGCTGTCAGGGCATCCAAACCTTCACTGAGGATTCATGGTCACCACCAATGCTGCAAATATAAATAGGGCAGCCGAGCAGGTTCAGTTTGTTTCCATCAATTGTGTGGCACAAACTCTGAACTTGCTCATGTGAGTTGTGCTTGGTCCTTTTGGGGCTGCGGCTAGGTGAAGCATCATCTCTAGAGGTGCTCACTGCCATCCTGCTTCTGCCACGGCAGCTCTTGTGGACAGGTGCCACAATATAGCAGCTTACTTCCACTGGAGTGATAAGGGTAGGTAGATGCTCTAGGAGAAGCAACTTGAGCTAGGCCTACCTGAACACCTGATCCCTCAGGATGTTCTGAGCTGGTGGAACACCACCTTTCTCTTGCTCCAGTGCCTGCAGGAGCAAGAGGCAGCCATCCATGCTCTGGTAAGGAGACATGGCTTGGAAGAAGACATGGTTTGGAAGTGTGTGACTTATCCATCTAGGACTGGGCTTTCATTTCCAGGGCTGTCTCAAACACTTGTTTGTTGTTTCCGTGTACAACTTGTGTGCCCAAACAGCAACACTGAGCCAGGCTTTGCCTGCTGCTCTTCTCCTCAAGAGGACGATGAGTGAGTTCAAGACCATGCTGACCACTGAGGAAGCAACTGCCTTGGCAGGTTGGCTGAGGACTGGAGTGGTAGATCAGCTCCGGACACCCTTGGGTGCTCTGCATGTCTGCAACCAGGAGGGCCCTCCACCTGGACAGTTCAACACGGGTGACCGCTTTGCCCTTTATCCTTGGGTTACATAGGCTGGACAAAACACGCTCTGCCAATGCACCCAAGATTATGCATTCATCTATGCAGAAGTGAAAAGCTTGTATCCAAAGAGCTAGAAGCAAAGGAAGCTTGCAGAAGGCTGAAGGAGAAGGGTTTCCCCCCCCTGAAACCAGGAGAGAGGCACCTTTTGTAGGCAGAGTTGGGAATCTGTTAAGATCTGTGGGTACTGCATCTCCAATGGACCCTTCCCCATCAGACACTGTTGTGAACATGTGCAGCAGCACCTGGAAGTATGAATCCATGGGAAATGCTGCTCCCGTGGATCCTGACATATCAACACTTTTATGTGGCATGCTGCTGAAGCACTCAAGTTCTAGTGCAGACCCTGCAGCATGGCCTCACAACCAGAGGGCTTGTTGTTGCCGTTAAATATGGTATTCTGGGGAAAGGGAAAGTGGTGATGGGGGCTCATGTGGGTTGATGTAGTTAAGCCCTTAGGTCCTGTCACACCCCCATCAGCAATAATTCAAAGGCACCTTAGCTCAAAATAGGGTCAAGTCAAATAAGTGTCCACTCAATGTGCAGCAGCTGTGAAAAAGGCCAATTCCATGCTAGGGATGATTAGGAAGGGGGTTGAAAATAAAACTGCTAATACTATAATGCCCTTATACAAAACGATGGTGCGACCACACCTGGAGTACTACGTACAGTTCTGGTCACCACATCTAAAAAAGGACATTGCAGAACTGGAAAAGGTGCAGAAGAGGGCAACCAAGATGATCAGGGGCCTAGAGCACCTTCCTTATGAGGCAAGGCTACAACACCTGGGGCTATTTAGTTTAGAAAAAAGATGACTGCAGGGAGTCATGATAGAGGTCTATAAAATCATGCATGGTGTGGAGAAAGTGGATAGAGAGAAATTCTTCTCCCTCTCCAATAACACTAGAACCAGGGGTCATCCCATGAAATTTATTGCCAGGAAATTTAGGACCAGCAAACGGAAGTATTTTTTCACACAAGTCATAATCAACTTGTGGAATTCTCTGCCACCAGATGTGGTGTTGGCTATGGCTACTAGTTTGGATGGCTTTAAGAGGGGTTTGGATAGCTTCATCGAGGAGAGATCTATCAACAGCTAGTATTCTGAAGGCTACAGGCCACCTCCAGCCTCAGAGGCAGGATGCCTCTGAATATCAGTTGCAGGGGAGTAGCAGCAGGAGAGAGGGCATGCCCTCAGCCCCTGCCTGTAGGCTTCCAGCGGCATCTGGTAGGGCACTATGTGAAACAGGATGCTGGACTAGATGGGCCTTGGGCCTGAGCCAGCAGGCCTGTTCTTAAACTTAATTAGAGTCCAAGCTTGGAAGAGGGTTGAGCTGAAACAAGTTTAATTTATGCCTACCTGTAGTAGCGGCTGGTGCAGGCACCACTGGGGGGTGGGGGTGAGAGGCACCCTAACCCTAACCCTGCAGCTGCTCTGAGCAATAGTGCCCAACCCTGCACTCCCTGCGGTGGGGGATTGGCTCTGCCACTGAACTGGCCGTTGGTGGGGGATCAGCTCTGTGGAAGCCAGGTAAGTGGCAAAGCCAGCCCCCAGCCGCAGGGAGTGCAGGGCGGCACGCTGCTGCTCAGAGCAGTTTGCAGGTGCTGCCAGAGCAGAGGTAAGCACCTTCTAATTTATGCTTAAAGGTGCCTCTCTCTGTCCTCGACCCCCAATGGCAGCACCCACACCGGCCACTAATGTTTGTGCCTGATTAAAGTAGTCAAGATTTAACTAAACTGAGGTGAGTCCATCTGAGTTGAGGTTGACATCCATAATTGCTAATGGCTCAGAGATATTGAGATGAGACAGAGATTATACATGAGAGTTCTAAAAAAAGTGCATGAGAGGTCTAAAAAAAGTGGCTGCATACTTTTTCACATGTTAATCACCATCTTGAGACATTTGCAGTTGTAACTGTGTAGGGTTGCAGTCCATATCTGTCCATTCAGATTCAAGGCCTCGGTTGAAATAAATAGACATTTTCTAGTCTATTAAAATAATTCAATTTTCTATAGGAATATTCAGAAGCACTGTTGTACCATTTCAGCGATTCCAATTTGATGTAATTGGATCTGCTTTTACTTTGCCTTGAGTTTAATTTGTCTTAATTTAATTTGCCTTCTCTTGGATGATAAAACTGAAACTTACACTAATTAAGCAAACCAAGTAATTCAACTTGCAACAACAGGCACATAATCAAAGAGCCACATATGTTCTTATGACTGACATGCAAATTTCCAATAATTTGCATGTGAATTATTGTGACCTCCCACCTGCTAAATTTTTCCAATAGTTGGGTTAATTCAAATCCAGATCATTGATCACAGAGTAGAAACAGATCCAGAACTTCATAACTGCGGGCTTTACTAAATTGATACAATAGTATCAGATCTAGGTCCGCTTTCAGAAAAATGAAATTAAACAACAATAAACTCCAATAAAAACTATAAGAACAGTATGTAGAAATTTCTATAACCTCTGCCAGAGCAAGAGAGAGAATGATACTAGAAGATAAAAACGTTTTCCCCCTTTAAAACCTCTTTTCAATAATTATTATAGTTAGGACAGCTAAACAAAGTCAGCTGCAAAGGGAATTGTTCAGATTTCTCACAACAGATGTCTATAACAGCCTGTTTTAATCCTCTTTGTTATGTGATAAATGAGGTATTTTGGGTTAGGAAGCTGATAAGTACCTTTTCAATGGGTTTCTAGTCATTTCCTTTATTACTGCAGATACTTGAAGTACAATGGAGCCATGGAAATACCCATGGCTGTTCTTTGCACTGGAAAGTCATTTCCCCCCAATACAAGATTGAAAGTCCTAAGGTATTCAAATAAAAAATGAACTTAGTAAGGGTTTTTGCAATTGAATTATGAAAGTTGTTGTAAAGGACATAATACAAATGGATCAGGAACCACATGGGGCTTGAGCCATGTAAAGATATGCATTTTAAAGATCTGTTGATCTCTATGGAAGACACTTAAGCACATGTTTAACTTTTCCTTAAAAAACAATGGTACTAATAGTACCTAGCTATAGATGGATAATTAAGAATTGTACATTACATTTAAAATATACTATGAAATACAAGTGCTTTTTATGACCAGTTTAGTTCAGGATAACTTCTAATGTTACATTTTCCAGCTCATGTAGAGATAAGTAATGAGAAAAGGGCTAAAAATTGGGCATCTTTGTAAAGTTTTGTAATGTTTGTAATGTTTTGTTTCTGCTTTGTAAAGCTCCAGGAGTCTCCTTGCTGCAATGGATTCTTCAGAATATAGTAGAATTTCACCAGCTGAAGAGTAACAAGCTTCCTCTGTGCTACATTAGCCCAGGCAACAATATGTGGATTGATGAAGCAGATCTAATAGGAAAAGAGTCCCCCACTGCTTTTCAAGACTGTTCCTCTAGCTCTGAGGGCTGAGACTGAAATAAGGCAACTCCTCTAATACAGTAGATTGGGCAGCAGAAATCAAAACAAAAGATCAATTATGGCTTTAGTTGTTTTGGCAACAAAGAATCACTTCACAGTTCCATTGGATTCTAAAGTTCCTGGTGTTGTTGACTTCACTTAGGAACATAGGAAGGAAGCTGCCTTACGTTGAGTCAAAACACTGCACCATCCAGCTCAGTATTGTCTACACTGACTGGTAGTGGCTCTCCAAGGTTTCAGGCAGGGGTGTTTCGCAACCCTACCTGGAGATACCAGGCAGTGAACCTCAGACTTTCTACATGTAAGCGTGCAAATGCTCTTCCCCTGAGCTATGATGGCATCTCTTAAGGGGAATATCTTATAGTGTTCACAACAGTCACCCATTCACATGCAAACCAAGACAGTGATGCTCTCCACACGAGCAGTGTGGAGAGCCTAATTGGTTCTGCGGGGCGAGCGGGCTTAGCCCGCTGTCCCCACAGATGAGCAGGGAGCTGTCGCTGGGCAGCCAGATTGGCTGCCCATATGATTACTGGCTCCATCACAGGGCTGGTAGGGGCGGCGGGGATCTGTGGCTACCCAGCCCCTGGAAGTCCCAGGATGTCCTGCGCGAGTGTGCATGGCAACCTGGGGAACCCCCCGAGGCCTGGAGGCTTATTTTAGCCTCTCGGTGGGGGGTGTCCTCATGAGTCCTTGCAGCACGGAGCTGCACCATGGCATCTCACGATCGGGTAAACAGGGTTAGCGGAGTACATGCTCTGCTAACCTTGTTTAAGGGGGAGGGATATTTTTGGAGGCTTGTTGCTGGGAGCCGCATGGCTTCTGTTGCAGCACATGACCAGGCGGAACCAGGCTAGGCTCCCTTAGCCCGATTTCTCCTGCTCGTGGGAATAGCCTGAGTCTCTGCCTTGCAAAGGGGGCAGTTCATTCATGGTACCACAAGCCTGATCCACCCACCCTGCCTAATCCATACCCACCTGTTGCTTCAAATCGAGGCCTCCAACTTGGCACTATGTCTAAATCAATAAGTACATCAGATATCTTAAATTAGAACCTCCTGATAAAATCTTAAAGCTAAATAATTGTGCCATTACAATTCTAAACTCATTTCCTTGGGTGAAAATCCCACTAATTTCTATTGAACTGACAAAGCAATGAAATCAGTGCAACTTCTTTGCAGGTAAATATGTTCAAGAGCCAGCTTTTACAATGGCACAGAAATGATAGAAAACATCATGTCAGTGAGTGAGCTATTGAAACAACAGTCCTGTTCTTTGGGGCCCATGAAGTGACAAAATTGGTTGATGTTTTTTATCTGCACTTCGCCTGATTTTTCACAGAGTGAAGCATATGCATATTTTTCAATGCCCTTCCATGCTTTTAAATAATTCCCCATCAAGGTGGAAGAGTAGGAGGAAACAGAAAGTGGCTGGTGAAGCAGCTTGATTGATGTGCTGCCTCCATCTAAGAATTTCAAATCAATGTAGATTCCTGGTTAAAGTCCTTTACAGTTCCATAGGTGAATGGTCCTCCTTCTAAGACCACAAATTAGCAAGTACAAGGGAAAATGTCAGAAGTGTTTTGCAGGCCTTTATTGTTCAGTTCACTGATAAAAACAATTTCTGTTTCAATTATTGTAATCTGTGGCTGACAACCAGAGCAAGGCCCTGCAGAAGCACCAGAAAGATGCATCTGCACTGTGAGAAGCTTTCTCAGCAGCTTAGCATTGGGCAAACGGTGGCAGGGGTGGGGGGAGCAAATTTCAGTGATCTCCACTGCCTCTGGAAGTGTCCTGTCTCACCTGAAAACACGTCCTTGAGAGCTGCACGACTCACAGGGACATATTTTCAGGGGACACAGAGCACTTCCAGAGGCAGCACAAATCATTGAAATCTGCGTCTCCCACTGTGCGCACACTGCACACAGCTGCAGTACTAGTGGGAAAGCTTCTTGCAGTGCAGACATCACATATCCCTGGTGTGTCCATGGTGCCTTTGCTCTGGTGACTAGAAGACTAGCAGGAAATCTACCCTGGTGAAGAAATATAAAAATATGCTTTATACATAATAAAATAAAACCCACTTAACCCACACAGAGCATCTGCATGCTAGTACTTTATTGCTCCCCTCATCCCCTGCCACAGCCCTCCTCACCTCAGAGATCGCTCCACTTTCACCTGAGCCGCACTCCTGCTCCTCATTCTCCATCCCTTCACTTCATCCCCCTCAGGCCTCTTGGTTGCAGCTGCAGCATTGCTGGCACCTATTGGCCAAGCTACAGCCCCCAATCCCCAGAGACCTCCCCACCCTCACCTGAGCCCCGCTCCTGCTGCTGCTCCTCCCCACAGGAGCAGCAACAATGGTTGACTGGGCCCTTCCTTGCTGTTGCCACCAACATGGCCGCTCATTCCCCTCAGTGTGCTGACAGGCGTGGGCCCATCCCTCAACCAACTTCCTTCCTTCCTTCCTTCCTTCCTTCTCCTCCCTCTTTTTCTCTCTCCTCCACTTGCTTCCCCCACTTCCTGAGTTAACATATCTTGTTCATCTTGTTTCCTCATCTAATCCAAAAAGCAGCAGCCTCCTTCTCCTGAAGGAGCAGTTTCCTTCCTCATGAACCCTCTCTTTGCAAACCCCTGCCCACTATATCTATATCTATATCTATGTCTATGTCTATGTCTATATCTATATCTATATCTATATCTATATCTATATCTATTCCTCTCCTCTACAATCAAAAACATCTTTTGACCAGTAACAGTTGCATTCCAACTGACCTTAACCATCACAGGCTCATTCCTATCTGCATATGGAAAACCCACTGCCCAATCACCACGGTGCTACAGGCTCCTCCGCCCTATTTGCATATGGAATCCCTACTGCTCAATCAGGTGCTTCTGCTCACAAACTCTCTCGCAAGAGCTGCCACGCATGAGATTAGCCACAGGTATGCCTTAGAGAATATATCTCTATAGATAGATATATCTCATACCAAAGTTGTGTATAAAATGACCCAGAATGCATTAGTATGAGAAGACAAATAGTTTTGTGTAAATATATTCCAAGAAGTTACAAATAGATGCAACCTCTGCCTAGAAATGTGAAAGATTTCTAGGCAGCACTTAGATGCTGCATCATAAAAATTTGCTTTTCTCTTTTGGTTCCTTGTAAATAATGCACTGCTTCACACCTAACTCAAAGCAACTCAAGTTTAGCAATCTCCTTTTGGGTTATATCCAATGTAGCTCTGTCCTTTGTGGAGTATTATGATGCAATAGAATACTGTAGTGGGTAAGGCAATGTAAAGGAATAGAGCACCTCAAGTTGCACTTGTTCATAGGCAACAAAACCTTATCCCTTAAGAAGGATCTTCATGGTTTACCACAATGCATAATGCAATAATGAAGAGTGAATGGATCCTCTGCCTCACCTTGCATAAGCCCCCCCACCTCCCGCCCAGCTTCTATAGGTCACAGCTTGCTATAGTCCCACAAACTAGTGAAGATCATGTGATTCTATAGCAGCCAGCACTATGATAAATGGTGTTGCAAATTCAATTTAGCCACTCTTGAACCATCTGTAACATACACACTGGAAAGAAGAAGGGCCATAGGGGAGCACACAAATCAAATTCTGCAATTCAATTTGAAGTCAAATCAAATCGCAGAACCGTTGAATTGATTCATTGAGAACAGGTTCTTGGCCAGCTGTCTTGAACAATCACCCTTGAATAACCAAAATCGATTCTGGTGATTTGAGCACCATTTTGATGCCTGTGTTGCTGGAAAAAATGGGCCTCAAAATGGCAGCTTTTTTCTGGAGAGAGCTGGTCTACCAATTGCAGTCAGCGAATAGACCAGCCCTCCACTCTGGACTTGGCACATCAGCTTGCCTTGGAGGACTGGTCTTGTTGGTAGACCAGTCCTCTGAGGCAGGCAGACCGGTAAGTCCAGAGTGGAGGGCTGGTCCACCCACTGACCCCAATTGGTAGAACAGCTCTCCGCAGAAAAAACCATCATTTTGAAGCCAATTTTTCCAGCAAAATGGGCCTCAAAACTGCATGTGAATCACCCAAATTGATTCAGGTTGAATCGGGGGTGATTCCCTTCAACCCTGAATTGGGTGCTCTATTTTTGAGGGTGATTCGATGTCAAATCTGAGAATTGCCCTGATTCAACCCAAATTAATTCGACCTCAAATTGAACTGCACAAACCTAAGGTCCAGTACAGATGACTTTTTGTCAATGGCATGATGGTGCTAAATCCTTCATTTGTGAAATAATAACAGTCAACTCCTGGCTAAATGCACAAAGAGGCACCTTTTAAAGTGATGGCTTCCTTATATTTGGACTTTGAGATCAGCAACAGCTGGAGAGTGTCAGGTTGGCCATCCCCTAGGCAGTCACTCTTTATTCAGTGTAAGAATAGAACTGGGGATCTATGAAGCCTATGGGAACGATGTTTAATTGGTTAAAGGTGGTAACGTTTGTTCTGCAGGAATATACTTTTTCTCTTCCTGATTGCTGCCATCTTTTTGGCATCTTTCCTATATACTCTGAGTGTAATATATGTTATTCTGTCAAAGTGCTTTCTTTTCTGAATTCACAGCATGCATTTTACTGAAAATGCCATTTTCCGGCACTAACAGGATGAAATGAGGGAGCTATTATCATTGAAACAAGTTAAACAACTATCCTCTGAGCAAGTGCTGTCACTTATCCATTGTTGTAATGAATGATGGAGAATGATGCATTAATAATTATTCATTATACAGATAAACGATATAGAAAATCAATCTATTCTAGAATTTTCACCAGTACCAATAAAGGTAGAAGTAACTATAAAAAAGCATCTGTTTCTCCTCTCTCTTTTCCAAAAGAAAACAGAATCTTGTTGTGAGGTAAACACAATTAAAAAATAAAAATCTCAATGTCTATGTCAGTCTCTGATTTATAAAGAAAGGCAAAATATATTTCTCAGCACAGGAAGCTTACGGCACATCAGTAATGTTACTAAGCTCAACTTCAGTCATTATAAAATAAATTGGAGCTCTTACTTTCCCCCATCTTTCCAATTGCCTCTATCAGGCTTGCAATGTCTTTTGGCTGCTGTGAAGGTAATACATACAGACTGTGTGCAATGCTTCTTATTGTTTATCATTAGCCTTCTGTGTTACAGTACATGTGGGTCTGTTCCTTTAATAAAATGACAAAGATTGAAATGATGATGTGATAGGAAAGTCCTTTCCTGATCTGTTTTTTTTCTTGTTGATGTCAGAAGTCTTCAATTTAAAACCAAATTGTCTGCATGAAGGCAGAAGCACATAGGCACTGTGCTTTCCAGTAATTACCCATAAGAATGGGGTCCTGCTTGATCAAACCTAAACACCATCCAATCCAGTATCCCATTTCTCACCATGGCCAGCCAGATGCCTCTGGACTAGGGATGTGCACGGACCGGTCCGGAGGCCATTCTACAGGCCTCCGGACTGGTCCGGACCCGGGGCGGTTCGGTTCGGCAGGATTGGGGGGGGTTCCATTAAGGGGGGGGCTTTACTTACCCCTCCTACGTTTGGGCAAACTCATGGAGGTCAGGTCTATTAATGACTACTAGGCAGCTTGGCTTTAAGCAGGGAAAGGGGCGGCAGGGAGGTATCCTGCTGCCCGTTTTCTAAGGACAAAATGAGCTTGAAGGGGGCTTGAAGGGGGCGGCAGGGCGATTGAAGGGGGCGGCCAAGCGGGGATTGAAGGGGGTGGCAGGGAGGTATCCTGCCACCCGATTTTTAACGGAGAAAGGAGCCAAGCGGGGATTGAAGCGGGCGGCAGGGAGGTATCCTGCCACCCAATTTCTCAAGTAAATACAGCGCCAGAGTTGGGAAAACGTGGGAGGGGTAAGTAAAGCCCCCCTGCCCTTAATGGAACCCCCCACCCCAGTGCCGGACTGCAGCTCCACGGTTCCGTGCACACCCCTGCTCTGCACTTCCCAGAGAAGTGGGACTTGTAGACAAATTGTCTTTCCATGCTGACTAGTAGTCATTAATAGACCTGACCTCCATGAGTTTGCCCATTCTCTTTTTAAAGCCATCTAAGCTAATGGCACCACATCTCAAAATATCCTTTGGCTGGGTGCCACTGGGGTGCTTAGTAAGATGCTAGTCATTTGCAAAGTAATCATTCTTGGCAGGAAACATTTAACCTGCATGGATCTTAATGTCCATTTCACCTTTGAAGTGATGGGCTCGATGGGGCAGCACCCAGTAGTTAACTTCCTCCCTGCATACCTTTGACCCCTTTGGGGGGAAAGCAGCTTCTGCCTATGGAGGTTATCAGAATTCATATCTGTATAGGATAAACTTCCTGCTCATGCTTGAGGAGAAGTTTGGTCCATCTGAAGAAGTGAATATGTTTGCATAGTACCTACTTAAGACTGTAGGTCCAGCTTGTACTTACATACCTGCAAGACTGCATATAGAAGTTAGCTTCATTTTCCTTTTTGATTTCTTTTTGTACAATTGTCTGTGATATGTTTATCTCTCCCTTTGAATAAAGAATACAACCACGTACTTATATTCAAGTGTTCCAAGCTGGTGTGAATCTACAGGTTGCAACACACAATCATGACCTAACTGTCCATGTGACTGGAGACCTTGGCTGAAATCCACACTAAGGAACTCATGAGTAGTCCCTTTGAAATTAATGGGCCAGATTAGTCATGATGAACTTGTCCTATTTCAATGGGACTACTCATGAGTAATTTAGTCTGGCCATCAGCCCTTGCTTTTTGCAGGAATCCTGACCATGCCTACAGTTTGTACATATGAAAGTCCTGTTCAGGGAATCAATGAATGTCCACAGGTTGGGGGCAGGTCCTGCCATCTTGATCCCTTTATCTCATCTACATGCATTTGTTATATGCAGTTATATTGTCTCCATAAGTCAGAAGCATGGAAGCTCTGCAGGAAAGTAAGGAAAGCCAAGCCTGAAGGTAGACACAGCAGAGCAGATTACCAATCTTGCTCACAAAGCAATTCATTGGTGATATGGATCTCTGTAAAATCTACGCAGAATAATTGATTGGACCATGCTTAATCAAAGCGTCCTAGAAATGTCTGCAGAATTTTGGAATAAGCTCAAATATTCTTAGCTACTCTTCATCAGAAATTTCAAAATCAAGCCTCTGTTACTTCGTTCCCCAGTCACACTTTGCATAGGATGGTAACCTACTGATGTTGCTTCCACTTAAGGAAATTAGGATGATCATGTGCCCAACACACCCATTATGACAAATGACACTTGTTACATATATGTGACAAATATGTATTATGAGTAACAAGCATCACACATAGCAGGAATCTTTGCCCATGGTGGCTTTTTGCCATGTGAAATGGACCACAGTGAAATGGACCATTTATCACACACCACAATGTACAGTGTTTTTCCTGTACCGAATTAATATTATAGCCATGTAACAGATTGTCTTGTAAGATGGTACTAAATCTAGGAAGCTCATATGTTCTCAGTAACTGTTTGAAGTTCAGTAAGCTGAGATGGCTATTGAGTTGAAAATAATAAAGATACTACTGTAGAGACTGAAAATAATTGGTGATATGACTAATCTACAGTGCTTTGGCAAAGGGCTGGCAGAGGGATGCTTAAGCCTGATCAAGCCTATATTCTCCCAAGACAAGCTCTGAATCATAGGATTGGGATCTATATTTGTAAGTACATGTCAAGTCCTTTGTATTATAGAATACAACATCCTGTCATTTCTGTGTCTACATTACAGCAAATCATTTTAAATGATTAACTTTATAGCTATAATTGACAGGTGACATGGCTGGTTTTTAAATCATATGTAAACGTTCTCAATACTGGAAATGTTAATGCATTTTTCTATATTTATCAGCCTATGTGTTTTTGCCAACCTTAGACATAATTTCTCTATCAAAAAACAAAAGAAATATCTATGTTGGAAACTTGATTTCCATAGGCATTTTTATGAACTGATGCAGAACATGTACTGAATTCACAGACTGCTCCATCATGTGCATTTTGCTAAAGATTATTACCTCTCTCTTTAGATTATAGTTAGCTGCTTGTGGCATTTTTATTTCAGTCTTCCAGTGGATGGCAATGAGCCAGACAGCTTGCAACTGCAGTGCTGCTATTGAAATAAAGAGAATGGGCATCACTCAAGAAGATGAGGCTATGTTCAGTTTGAACTGCAATATAATTATCACCGCAAACAAGGAACAAATTGAATGCACACAGTTGGAGCCAAATTGAGGCCCTGGCCATTTGTGGAGCTCTAGGCAGGTGCTATAAACTGAACGACAAGAACTTCCACACATGTGCTCTGACTGGCAATAAATCTAAGTAGGTTTGGCAACAAAAGGTGGATATTTTGGAGAGTGTGCTAAAGAGGGCAGATATTTGGGGTTGAGAGCAAGCACGAATTGTCTCCTTTGCTAAGCAGGGTTCCCCTTGGTTTGCATTTGGATGGTAGACTACATGTGAGCACTTACAGAATGGGGCTGCAGCTCAGTGGTAGAGCACCATCCCAGATTCAATCCCTGGCATCTCTAGTTAGGGCTGGATAAGATGCCTGCCTGAAGTCTTAGAGAGCTGCTGCCAGTCAGTGTAGACGATAAGCTATATGGACCAGTGGTGTGACTCAGTATAAGGCATCTTCCTATGTTCCTATTGAAGTTATTTTTTAAAACCAAATGTGCCCTGTAGCACAGAATTGAAGCGTTCACAAGGTGACACAGAACTGCATCCAGCTATCATGAGAATAGAGAGTGCTTGGTGATGGAAAGAATGATTAAATTAATGAGAAAATTGCAAGTTTCAATTGTAGAGCAATATCTCAAGAACTGCAAAGTCTACTTTTAATTAATGTAGATGGTAGCCATCTCCTTGAGGTGCCTTCTTTTGTGTGATGGTATGAAGCCAAGACATTCACATTCTTCTCTAAATCTTCTGATGATCCTTCAGTAATGATGTTTAAAATAAGCAATACAAGTACCTGCTTAGTACTGATGATGAATGCCACTGCAGCTTTGTTAAATGGCCCTGTTATAACAGAACAAAATTAATGGTGAGTGACAACTATTAAAAATGGAATACTACATTTAATGCTTAATTGCAAAGAAATGAAACCAAAGAAAAGGTCATAGATGTTACTTTGCTAGGTAAAGTTGAACAATGATCACAGATGGCTTCTAATAACATTTAAAGTATTTAACTCATTAAAAAAAATCCATCAGTAACAGGGATACAATTTAAGTAATGACTGAAATCCTGTGTGGATTAACAGTTTCATTTCACCTGCATTATTTGATTTTCATAGCCCTTTCTTTTTCTCGAATCAACATTCCAAATTAAAGCATGGTTCACTCAATCTCTAATACTAGCCAAGATCACAGTATTTCTTTTTTCCAGAATCTGGAAGAAGGGTGGTGTGATACACTTAGTACATTTTTCAAAGAAATAACTTGTAATCCTTAAAAGAATCCAGCCTAACTTGGTAATTAGTGTTTCAGATTTAGAGTTATTTTGTTTGTTCTCCCTTGAGACACAGATTTTGTAGTGATGTTTCTACTAAAAATAAGTCCTTTCATACAACTGTCACTCATCATCCTTACTGCATCCGTGTACAACATACAAAATAAATTCATTTACATTTTACTATTAGGAGTAACCCCCTTTCCCAGCCCAAACCTTATGCTTGTGGGTCTCTCAAGCAGCACTAGAACCTTTCAAGTCCATGTTGGCATTACCAGAGTCCAAAGAGAAGAGGCATTTGGCAATAGAAGGTGAGAGAAGGTTCACCAGCACTGTCTTTCCCCCCTCAAGAATTTCCATATCAAAAGGGCTGAACAAGTATCTGAGTAACACAGATGACTTGGGAAGACCTTCTGGAGAACGAAGCAGGTTTGATATACATATCCTATGAAGCCTTCCTTAGAAAATTAACTTGTGATCACTAGTGGAATGGCTCTACAGAGCAATTTCTCATCCAGGTGTAAAACCCATTTCCCCAGAACTTGAGTACAATGCACATTGAATATCAGAGTATCAATCTCAAAAGGATGGTCTTCGCTGCACCCAACGTGATCACCTCCCTTAGGCTTTCCAGCTCCTCTGAAACAATAGCCCAGCCCATTGGAAGACATTGAGGCAATTCTTACGGCCGCCAAAAAGCTGGCTAAGGGAGCCTAGCCCGCTTTTTGGCAGTTGTGTGCTGCAACGGGAGTTGTGTGGCTCCCGGCAGCAAACCCCACTAATTCCCCCTCCCCTTAGTCCAGGTTAGCACACCGAGTGCTCCGCTAACCCGGGTTTTTTGGCCATGTTTTGCCACGGTGTGGCTCCACGCCACAGCAACACATGAGGAGACCCCCAGCTGGGAGGCTGCAAGCAGCCTCCCAGGCTCGGAGGTCTCTCCAGGATGTCCCGCGTGCTCATGCAGCGCATCCTGGAACTTCTGGGGGCCGTGCAGCCCCCAATCCCCACAGTCCCCGGCAGCTCTGTGATGGAGCCAGCAGTTGTGTGGGCGGCCAATCCGACTGCCCAGGGCTGCTCCGGTGATCGTCTGCCTGCTCTCCCTACAAACCCCCTAGAGGTGAGTCTCACTGATTGTGAGACTCACCTCACTACTGTCTAAGGAAATTTCAAGAAGCTGGAAGAAGCTTCTGAGCACTCAGAAGGGAATGGGAGACACCCCCCCTCCCAACACAAGTTTGGAGAGATTTGTTGGTTCAACATCAGCAGTACAGCATGATTACTACTACAACTATGAATATTTGTATACTGCTTTTCAACAAGAGTTCCCAAAGTGGTTTATATATGGAAATAAATAAATAATAAATAAATAAGATGGTTCCCTGTCCACAAAGGGCTCACAATATAAAAAGAAACATAAGATAGACACCAGCAACCCCCACTGGAGAAATGCTGTGCTGGGGCTGGATAGGGTCAGTTGCTCTTCCCCTGCTAAATAAAGAGAATCACTACTTTAACAGGGTGCCTCTTTGCTCAGTTAGCAGGGGCTAGCTTCACCTCACTATTTCCAGAGATTGAGGTTCACCTGCCTCTTGCTTCAACTTCCTAATCTGGATGGAAGCCCTCCCCACTCCCATCTCTCCCCACTTTCCAGCACTTACTGAAGACAGGAAGCAGTAGAGAGAACTCCACCCAGGCTAAGCAAGGGTCAGAGCTGAAGAAACTTCAGATGTTCCTGTGCATGCGTCATCCATCTGGGGATCAGATAAATTGTATTTCCCATGATCCTCAGATGCACTGCTCATGCTCATGGAGCCTGCATACCACCTAACCAGAAATGGACTCTCTCTACTGCCTCCCAGTTCTGGTACATAACACAAATTGAGGTGGGGTGGGAAAGAATGATTACATCATCAGGAGAGTGATGAGGCATCGAAAGTTACAAGACTGCCATTGGTATTAACCAATACCTCCCTACAGTCCCTGACCCTCTGAAGGTCAGCAAAGAGAGATTAATTTACACTGGAAGGAACACAACAACTTCCAAGGCTTCTAAGCTTTAATTATTCAGGATCATGATACTTGGCACAAAGAGATCTTTAGAACTTTTCTGCCCCATTTTGGAGTTTGCAGCTCTATCCAAAAAGAGATCCGAGGGAAAAGACACCCCCCCACCCTCCATCCATGGGTAAAACCAAACCCAGTCCAGATCCATCCCTTCACTACTTGACACTGAGTTACACTAGATTGATCTGTCTTTTAGCATAGATATATTTGGTTGAGATGCAGAGAAAACAAGAATATCTTTTTAGTTTGTTCTCATACATACTCTTTTGACATACTATGGGCCCCAAATAAATCATGCAGAATGAGGTTGCTGCACTGAAACCATTTTAACTTCATCTAGAAGATTATTGTGTGAGATATTTTTGTTTCTTTGCCTTATCTTTCAGACATTAGGATTAGTTTCCTAGGAAATAACTTCCTCTATAGTCAAGCACAGCTTGAATGGCCGAAACTGAACATTATATGAGCTACTGTCTCTGTCAGATTTTTTCTAAATTCCATTTTCACCTAAAACACATCACAATAGTCTTGAATGCAAATGTATCTAGATAACATGTTTGATTCACCGTAAGGCAGGGTACACTTCACAACAGGAAAACAACAACACACCCTTCCATATGTGAAATAATCACTGTACTGCCCATGTATAATAAAACCATCTTGTTGTATGGCTACTGTCTACTTTTAATCAACTTGTCCTACACTTGGTTGAATCAGGCTTTGGCAGTAAATGCTGCTTTTCTAGTGGTTGGGATGGTGGATAGAAACCAAGTACAGATATTATTCCAGACCTGTTATTAAGAGTTTTTGATCTTATGAGGCTGAAAAAGAAGAGAGTTCGAAAAGCAGAATTATATGCTTGTACAGTACTTTCATAATACTGCCTCCCACCACTCTTCCTGTGGTTGCTGCAACATGGATTTAAGGAGAGCATAAGAGATTGAACCATAATAAAATAATAATAGTAGTAACAATAATGCTATACAGTGTACAGCTGATTATGCTTTGCAGGAGCTCTGCTTTTATTCAAAGGGATCTTTCCATTGAATAAGATGATTCAGATGTTACATACAGAGACAAAAATGAGCAGGATATAAAGGCTGTATTATAGTCACACTCAACAAGTAATTATGTCTCTTCTCAGGGACTAAACATGATGAAGAATGACCCAAGATTAAGAAATTGGTGTTAGTTTGAGGATGTGTAGTAAGCAGCACGAGGTTTGTGTTAGCAGCCAAACCATGTATGTACACACACACACACATACACACACCTTTTAAAATAGGCATCTGTTAGAATTCATAAATATGGAAAATTTCAGTTGGCTGGGACACAATTTCCAGTTTTACAATGAGTTAAGGCATTGTTAATTCTGTGCAATTGACATGGGTAGACCATGAATTACACATACCCATGAGATCCTAAAACTCAAGCAAACTCAAAGAGAAGCCAGTCCTTGAAAACACCCAAGTAAGATGCCACCACAGCTTCTGTAGGCAGCGAGTTCCTTTTCAGAACTGTTCTCAGGTCTGATTTATATTCTGTGATGGTTCGCAACAGCACCAGAGCTGTCAATCATCTTCTGATGCCCAAGGAACTGCCCTCCAGGTGGGATTCCTGGCTTTAGAATGAAGCACAGAGTGACAGTTAAACTGTCTTACTGGAAGCTCAGATGTTCAGATAGGGCTGGAAAGAGCCAGAGAGAGATCGGGCTTAGAGAAGCCAGGAGACTGGACTTTCCCAGATAGGGCTTAGAGAAGCCAGGAGATAGGGATGGACAAGGCTAGAGAGAGGATCTCTAGGGAGATAGGGTCTGTTCTGGGACTGATGGGGTTCCAGGGAGGGACTGAACAGGACAAGATCAGTGTCTATAGATGATAGAAAATCTAGCCCTTTGCCCACGGGGCTTGGCTCCGCTAACCCTGCAAGACAACTTTCAGTCCTCATGGAAACGAGCGGTATCTAACAAAGTGGCACAGCTGGGCTTCTCTCCATCCATTTTGCTTACAATGGGCTGGGACAAGGTGAAAATGGCCATCAGAGGATTCTGGACACAGAACGCCAGGCAGATTTAAGTAAGGCAACAGGCTTTCTGGCCCCAGACAGTTGTAGGTTTACTTTCTCTCCTCTGCATATTTGGTACAACTGGAAATATCAAACCAAAGAAGGGCATTCACCCTTGCCCAGTGTCATGCCCTTCCCTCCACCAATCTGGAAGGCAAATACAAGATCCCATTTATGGAAAGGCTCTGTCCTTGTGACTCTGGGTAGGTGGAAACCATAGACCATGGGCTCCTTTTGTAAAGACAGTTGGGACAGGCTAATATCTCCCCTGCTTCTCAAATACCCCAGCTGCTCTAGTCAAGTCTACACCAAGATGCTGTTCTCAGATGACAGTTAGTCCTTCACGTACAAAGTTGCCAGGTTCTATGGGGAAGCGTGCAAGATCCGCAGGTTCCTGACCGCCAGTTAATGTCCCTGGAAGCAGATGTCTGACTATTGAGCATTTTATTTGCTTGATTGTATAATAATTTTAATTTGCCTTTTACTCCACTGCTTTTATATTGCATTTATGCAGCTTGTATATATTAATTTAACCATTTTATACTTTCAGTTGCCATACTTTTAAGGATAGCTATTCATTTACTCTATTAATCTTCCTTCAGGTTTTTAGGCTTAGCCAGTAGCATTTTAATTCTATAGGTTTTCAGAATTGTATTTTACTATTATAATCATAGCCTGAGTTTTATTATATTGTATCTGTACTTTATCCTGTGCTGGTCTTTGACTGTAATAAAGATGATTGATTAATTGATTGAAAGAAAATCCAACTGTGACTTCCTCAGTCAAACTGTTTAACTCTCTGTCCATATACATTGTGTAGAGCATCAGCCAGTGGGTGAAGTCTGTGTTGTCATAAAACCTTACATTGTACCTTATATACACTGTAACCAAGTCTTTATTGTTGTTATAGAAACCATCAAGAGTGTAAAGCCCTGCTTTAGGAGAGAGAGGAAGCTTTAAGCTGCTTGTACATAAATAAACCTGACTTTGTTTTATTTTAAAGTTCACTCAGTGTCCAGTGAGTTAAAGTATACTTCTCCCCATGCAGCCCGCAGCTCTACTACTAAGGGGTTGTTATCAGGACACAAACTTAAGCAAGGAGAGCTTGGTGGTGGCAGCAAAAGCTTGGTACAGAGAAGAAGAGGTAAAAACATCATTCTCAGTAAAATTGGTCCACAGAGTTCTAAGGTTATTAACCTCTCTAGTTTTGGGAACAGACCACCACCACCACCCCAGTCACGAGCAGTGTCCCAGAGTGACAGGCAGGGTATGGCTTTTACCTTAAGCAGTCTATTTGCAACATCCTCCATGGCAGCTACAGATAATGTGCATATTACGTTTATGTGGTTTGGAAAGATTGTGTAGTTGCTTACCATGATAGTGGCAATGTCACTATCCAGTGTTGGAAGGGAGGGGATTTGCGCCACCCAGGCTTCTTCAAAAAGATGAGGCTGGGACAGGGGCGTAACTCTAATAGGGCAAGGGGAGACAGTTGTCTGGGGGCCACTGCCTTGGGGTCCCCCACAGAGGCAAATCACATGACTGACTCCCCTAGCCGAGCACCCGCCCGGGCTTCCTTCAGTTGTATTCATCCTTCGAAATTCATGTGAGTGTTAAGACCTGGGGCTACCAGAACAGCATGTCTTTCTCTAGCACCATTGAATGACTTGCGTCATCCACAATTTACAAAAGCTTTAAAAAAATAATTTAGGATGATGTTCTATTGTGGCACATAGGTTATATATATAAAAGGCATATATTACTGTGCTTTTTGTTACCACTATTCAGTCTCATTTAAGATTTCTTTACTTCATGAGCTTCAGTGAGTGGGGCCCCCCCCATTTTAAAATCTTGTCTCTGGGACCACTCCAACCTTGTTACGCCCCTGGGCTGGGATGAGATTGAGGAGTTGCTGAGGAGAGAAGCCAAGAAGACCATTTGGTCTGATCCCCTATCCAGCATCTCACTTGACCTTTGAGTGGTATCCCTCTCTCCCTACATCCCAATGAACTGTGTAAGTTTTTCTGGTTATCTTATTAGGGACCAAGTTGTAAATGTTTGCTCCTTGGCCGATTAGCCATTATCCATTTTTTTGTTTTTGTTTTTCTTTAGTTAGCCTGGCTTTATTTAGGTCACAGTTGGCAGGCAAAGGAAGAAGTGTAGAAGCTAATTGGTGAGCACCCGAAGAAACTGCTGACCAATACGAGGGACATTTGAGTGATCTTGCAAGGCTTGACAGTGGTTGGACTGTTTCTTTACACTAGCAGTACTGACAATCGGCTGTTGGTTGCACCTTGACTTTCCTGTGAAGGTTGGCTGGGATGAGCAAAGATCAGACTAGTGCTTATTCATGGCTCTGAGCCAGAGTATGATCACTCAATATGGGTTCGAGACAAGGTTGATGCATTCTCATTTTCACCTAAGGCTAGTGTTCACACTGTTGGGGTGGTGGTGGTGGTGGTAAAGTTATTAGGTCCACTGCAATTAATAACTGTTGTTAATAAAGTCTAGACTTTTTATCCCAACAGTTATGCCCCATGTCATTTTGTGTGTGTGGCGAGGAGGGGGCCATTGTACCTCCTAACTAGCACAATTCATGCAAACTTGTCCTAGAAAGTATTTTGCACGTTCTGAAGTGTCAGGTGCAAGTTATTCACTAATCAGGATCTTGTACTGTACATGTTATCGATAAGCATTTCCTTCCTTTGTGTGCATATATAAAGCAATGTCGGGTATGGTTGTGCAAATTTCAGGTCTTGTTCAGAAAGGATTGAATTAGCTGGAAGAGAACACTTGCCCGCCTGTGAATTTATTTGTATGTGTTATTGAAGTACCAAACTGGGCAGTCGAGACTATGCAGAAAAGACAGCTTGATAAATGAGCTTTTGTTTGTTTCTGGATTGATTCCATCAAATTACAGATGTATGAAAAGATAGGCGAACATTTTGCTGTTGTGATTTTATTTTCATAAAGGCACAAAAGCAAAATAGGATGGCTTATTTTGGAGAAAAATAGTTGTTGAAATAACATTTCTTTCCTGGGATGTGGTACTAAATGTTAAATACATTCTGGGTATGTTCTTTTCTCAGGCTTGTTATCAAAATCACCAACTCCTGCACATTGTGATAAATTGTTTCTTCAATGTGAGTGAAATATTCTCAGATAAGGTATGTTCTAATACCAGAGAAACTTATGGACTTAAGGCTGAAATTCTACATACTTGGGTAATAAATTCAATTGAACATGGTAGGACTTATTTCTGATTAAACATGTGTAGGATCAATCTTTAAGTTGCCCAACAGATACAAAGACAGATTGTTCCAAATCTGGACCAGATGATGGGAAAATGTTGCCACTAATTGCAGTGTGTGGCATCCAGAGTATACTCAAACTACAGGTTAACTTTAGGATAGGCGACAGACATCCTGGATACCATACACCAAACCATCTCCATTTGGATCAGTTTTTTAAAGACTGCCAGTTTATTATCATTGCATAAATACATTGCAGTAGCGGTAAGTATTTCAACTCTCACTTTAAATAAAAGTAAAGTGAGACACAGAACAAAGCACATTGTGAGCTAGTTAGGCAAATTGAGGCAATTAAAAAAATATGGCTGCACTGGTCCTCATCTCCTCCCCTGTCCTAATTCTCCTTGTCTCAGTCCAGAAATAAGTGACAGAAACTATGACAGAAACTGCTAAATGGAACGCCATACCCAAAACCTCCATGTACAAGAGCCATATATCTTTGCATAGCAGTTGCTGGGAGACATACTGGGGAAAGTGGTGGCCTTCACCCCATGCTTCCTAAAAGCTTCCTAAAAGCTTGTGGGCTTCCTAAAAGCATCTGGATGACCACTGTTAGAAACAGAATGCTGGACTAAATGAAACCTTCATCTTATTCATTGAGGCTCTTATATTTCTTAAATTCACATCCTACCCCAAATTCAGAGGTAGCCCTTTCATGAGGCGAGGTGGAGCAGTTGCATCAGGTGGCAGATTACTGGGGCACCATCAGTGTGGTAAGATGACTCCTGCAGCTGCCATTGGAGAAGTTCTCTGAGACCAATCCTTTAAGTTTCACAAGGAGAGCCTCTGCTTGCACCATGAAGAGAGAAGAGAAGAAGACTGCTATAAACTCTGTCTCCTCTTATCCTCCACAACAGTTTCAAAGCTTGCAAAGAGAAGTTTTGAAAGTGTGCTGGCCCCTTCAAAGCATTTGGTGCCTTGCATCAGGCACTTCAATAACAGACTACCTCTCCCCAAAATTCAAAACGATGTACAATAAACTTTCTCTCTCACCATTGGTTCCCTGAAGGTCCACTCACATTACTGCTTCAGCCATGGCAGAATGGCTACAAACTAAGCATTTACCAATTAAAACTCTGGCTGCAATAGGCTGAAGGAATCATATGACTGGGCCTTGCATATGTCCTCAAGCTACATTCACTTGCAACCTGTTCCCTCCCCAGACACTTAAAAATAAGAAGGGCTTTCAGGGCAATTGCACATCTCCGATACCTCTGTTTTCCAAACGAAGCACTGCCCTGCCATTATTGAAAGGCAACTGTTGGAATTATTTATACCCAAGACACCCCATTAGCCTTGCCTGGCAAGAGCTTAGCCAGGAAGGTCAGGTTTGTATTCAGCTGTTTGCTTGCGGCTTAGAAAATGAAGCACTCCAAGAAATAAAGTTAACATTTTATTTGAGTTTACATCTAGAATAGGTTCGAAGAGCTGATCCTAAAAAGACTAAACATATTAAAGAGTTCAGTAGGCATCTCGCCATTTCATGTGGTCTGCAAATCAATCTCAGCAACACAAAGGATAGAACCCCAAACAGGAGACCCGATAAAATCAAAAGAAAAATCACACACACACACACACACACACACACACCCCTATAGCCAGAGCTTGTCCAAAAATCAAATCCATGGTTTAAATGTTTATAGTTTCTTTTCCCAGGGGGAGGTCTTAGCCTGCAAGGGGATGGTTTGGGGGTACTTGTTAGGTTTTGATAGGTCACTTGAAATTAGATGATACCACCCATCTTAATCAGAAAGATGTCATTTTAAAATAGAATTAAAAATTGATTACTATTGCCTCGCTTGCAAAAAATATGAATTTTGATAGCTGTTGCATCATTTGCAAAAATATATTGGAATTAGGTGATCTCACCTGTCATAAGAGCAGACTCTTAGTAGAAAAAAAACCCCTTCTGTGTTCTTTGTGGTATTTACAGTCAGAAACAGGCCAACAATGGCAATGACAGAGATGCAAGTTTGGGGCGGTATAGACATATTTTAAATAAATAAAAATAAATCTAATTTGCCAAACATGATAGCCATGTTAAACTTGCCTTTCTTCCCAGCTACAGAGCCTGCAAAGCAATTTCCAGAAAAAACTTGTCAGCAGGGCCTGTATAAACAGACTTGAACCAAAGTCTCTGGATATGGATCCTTGGTTAAAAGAATGATTGATTTTTGTTCAATTAAGTGCCATCAAGTTGATGTCAACTCTTAGCAACCACATAGATAGATTCTCTCCAGGATGATCTGTCTAACTTGGCCTTTAAGGTTTCTCTGTGCTACATTCATTGTTATCGTAACTGCGTTAAAAGAATAGAAGCCCCATATGTGTGATTAAAATAATATGATAAAGTGATTACATAATGGGATAATGTAACCATATCTAGCTAGCTAGCTAGCTATCTGAATAATGCAAGCCTCATTCCCTTTCATTACAACCAGACAATACATTCTGTTCCACTCCATGCAGACTCTGCTGCTTGGTTTTGTCCTTTACCTGGATATCTTAAAAAACAACAACTTATCTCCCCCTCAAACCTTATGCCCCTCTCCCTTTTTCCTTGCCATAGCAAAACACACAGTTTAAGTGAAGTAATGGGATGATTTTGAATACAAGCTTAGCCCAGTAATTTAGTTTAGGTACCAGAGGAAAGCCCACAGTCTTTTTACTCCATACAAAGATCCACTTCTGGTTTTCTACCCAGCCCCAGTGCAAAGCAAGTCTTTTTACCCCCAGAGCAGCAGGAGCTGGCATTTGGGATACACTTTCAGTGGAGGAGGGACAGTAAAGGTTCCATCTTTTGTTGCTGTTGCTGTCTGAATTCCAGGAGGAGGATTGTACAGCAGGAGGGGAGCAAGAGAGATGGAGTGGGGGAGGAAACAGCTTTGCACAAAAAGAGGGGAAGGGAAGAAAACAAAGACAAAACGCTGAGCATCCACGGAGAGACTGAAAATGATGGGGCCATGTTTCTACTCAGCCAGCTAATTCATGGACAGTGAAGCCATTATAAGTGAGCAAATGAGGAGGACAGACCAAGAACTGAAGGTTGGCTCAGGAGGATGAACTGGAATATGGTGATCACAGGGGGAATTGTGTGCAAGATGGACTTGAAATCTGCTATTCTCTTGGATTTGAGGCCCTAACCAACTCACTTCATTTGGCTCTTGGCTTAATGATCAGGCTACCTCTGAGAGTATCATAACAAACACCTTCTTTGTTATGTGCCCCACCACCCATTGAGGTCACTCGAGGATGTCCGTCTCCAGTTACCACCATCTCATCTGGTGACCATATGGAGACGGGCCTTCTCAATTGCTGCCACGAAATCATGGAATGCGCTCCCTGCTAAGATGCGATCCTCCCCATCTCTGACTATTTTTTAAAAATGTCTGAAGATCCATCTCTTCACCCAAGCTTTTTCAGCTTTTTAAATTTGTAGGTTTTAATTTTATACTGTTTTTAAATTGTTAAACTGTTTTAACCTTTTAGATTTGTTTTAATTGTTTTTATGTCATTGTTAACCGCCCAGAGACGAACGTTTGGGTGATATACAAGTTAAATAAACAAACAAACAAACAAATAAACAGGAAGACCAGGGTTCAAATCCCTGCTCAGCCCTGAAGCTCTCACTGTTGGAGAGTGTAATTTATCCTTGATGGGTTTTGTGATTAATTAGCAGAGCACTAAAGAAGCTAGCCACTCCAGTTACAGAGTAGAATGCAGAGTTTAGCTGTTGCAGCTATTTAGAGATGACACATGGAGATTCTTGTAGAATTAAAACACTAAGTAGATTTATTGGTGAAGTACACTTTGGATAAGAAAAACCTAATCCTAATCTATAGGCTACACAATGAATAGGTAGGGTGAGAGAACTTTGTTTCCATCTGCTCTCTAAGAGGAAAGGAAGGGCTTCTGACTCTCACAGGAAATGCCTGAGGAGTCAAGGCAGGGGTCACAGAGTAGAGGTAAAGCAGGGACAAGTAAGGAGACCCTCACTAGCTACCTCTACACCCAATGCCCCTAGTGGTCATCTGGAGAGTTGGTGCAAAAGGTTAATGTACTGGAACTCTATCTCCAACACTAACAGGGTGATCTTGAGCTACTTTTTCTCAGTTTAACCTATCTCTCAGAGTTGTTGTGGTGATAACAAAGGAGAGGAGATATCAATGGAGAGGAGAGAATCTTGCAAGCTACTCTGAGTTCCTTGGAGGAAGAATGGGATAACAATGTAATAAATAAATCAACCTCAAAATGGAAGGTGGATGCATGTTGGCTATAATGCACATGCATAAAAATGCATGAACACTAAGGCAACAACTACAACACAACCTGCCATTTTCACATACTGCAACTGGTAGGCTTGTGCATTTCGATTTGGGTACAAAATGTTTTGTGCCCGAAAATGGCAATTTCGGAGGTTTTGTAACCAAAACAAAATCAAGAATTAAAAAACAGAGATTTTTGTTTACAAATCGAAATTACTGTGTTTCAGACAGAATGCTTTGATCTTCGGAAAAGAATTGCAATTGAAATTGACTTCTCTGAATCGCTCCACTTCAGCTGAGGCACTGAGTGATTAGCAGAAGATAAGATACGCAAAATGCTGTTGAGCATGAATGGTTTAGTGAAGTATGTGTTGTATACAGTGTGACTGAAATGCAAACTGACCTTGCAAAGGGATTTGGAAGACAGCATTTTGAGACAGAAATACCCAAATATCTTTGGCAGCTCAATGCAATTCCAAAGCTCTTGCTAAAAGCCATGGTATAAATTGTGTGGAGAAGCTTTTCAAGAAGCTAGTTAGGAAAGTTCTGGAATTACACAAGTTTTTCTTTCCAAAGGTTTAGAAAGAATCTCTTGACTTGTTCAGGGCTCTTTTGAAGAGCTATTTTGTTTTTCTTCTGATTTTTATGAGTTACAGTGGTGTCTTAAGTTTTGTTGCCCAAGTTGAGCAGTCTAATGTAATTTAGGCCACAATGTAATTTGGTGGGACATGATGTCTAAGCCAGTGGTTCACAACTTTTGCCATTGCAGGGACATGTAAACTACATGGGACTACAGGAGAAAAAAGGAGGGGGGTGGGGAATACCCCTGTCAATCTGTTGACATCCCCGGGAATCTTAGTTGCTTTTCTCTTTCTTGTAACCATGATCCATGGTTTTGCACTTTCTTAAATGCAGTGAAGATAAATCTCAACAAATCTGAACAGTAGGCTGATTTGTCTGGGCTACGACTCACTCCACTTCAGTTAAATGAACATTTGAAGCTGTTCCATAGCACCAAGGCAGTTCATTGGTCTATCTTGCTATCTCAAATGACCAGTGGTCACTGTTTCATGGGGAGGGAGTGTTTTTATTGAAAGATTGCTTGAATCCACAAATGGGTTGTGCTGCTGTGCTAGTGCCACAGGGACAGGCTCCCACCTGCTGCAAAATTCTCAAATAACTATGCCAAAAAAGTAAGTGTCATTGTTGTTCATCATCCTCTTCACTCTTTCAACTTGTTTATGTGAGGCTTTCATGGGCCAAACAGTGGGTTGGGTGGCAAGGCCCCAAGGATGGTGCACCTAGATTACAAATAGGGCAAAGGGCTGATTTCTTAGGAATTTTTGAGGTTTACGCATCTTTAAGATTTTCCCCCATAGGGAATAATGGAGGTTTCAGCAGCCCCATAACTCCACCTGGGGGGCACTGGGATAGCCCGAAGCGAGTGGTGGTGTAGTGCACAGAGGGTGCCAACCACCCCCCTGGATTGCTAACGCATTGGGCTACTGGGCTTTGTTGTTTCTGAGGTGTTGAGTTTAGATTCCCTGGTAGCAAATGAGATTTTTAATGAAAAACCATGAATCCACTCTCATATACTACTAGAGAATCTACTCTCAGAACACCCTATGTGCACTACACCGCTACTTGCTCTGGGCCACCCCAGTGCCCCTCAAGTGGAGTTATGGGACTGCAGGAACCTCCAATATACCCTACAAGGAAAATTTGAAAGACGCGTAACTTCATTAATTCTTTAAAAATCAGCCCTTTGCCAAATTTCTCTGAAAAAATTGTGGTAGCTTCCTTGTACCAACTGGGCACTACCACCAACCACACTCCACTCTGGGCCACCCCTCCCCCCCACTGTGTGAAGCTATACTTTTCCTGAAACCTCCATCATACCCTATGGGAAAAATCTGAAAGACATGCAAACTTCAAAATTTCACCAAAAATCAGCCGTTTGCCCAATTCCTTTGAAATTTTTGTGGTAGATTCCACTCATTGGGCACTTTAACCCCCACCCACTCTCTTGACCATGTGACCCATTTTTAAAATCTGAATTAATTTGGATTCAGATTCAGATTAATTAGGATACAAAATAAAACTGGGGTGATTTGGAAGGCTTAATTTCAGACAAAATACAAAATGGGGTTGATTCAGATCTGGTACAAATCAAAACAGAAAAAATACAAAACGCGCAACCCTAGCAACTGGTGAGGTTCATGTTTAACAAAGCAAATAAGGTCAATGTTTTTTCTATCAGAATAGCTGCTTTGCTTTTAAATAATGTGACCATATCCTAAGCTATGGCTAGTCCTTTAGTCACCTAAATACAAAATATAAGTACACTGCTTCCTAACTTTCTCCTACAACAACTCATCATCGGTATGCTAAACATTGCTTAATGGATTTGATTTGCAATTATTCATAAATGCAGCCATATTCATCTTGTGGTTAAACATTATAATGAACCTTCTTAGACTATCTGAACAAGCAAAGATGAATGCAGCAAGCTGTTCACTCTCTTCTATCAGGCATACAGAACTCTAAAACTCCCTCTTGTTCATGAATGTTATTTGTTTTGGGAGGGGAGGAGTAAAACTACCAAGAGGCTCTCTGCTATGGCCAGAAACTACCACTTTAGGGGATAATATCAATGCCACAAGGCAGCAGCATCATTAGTGCACGCACACCATGTTATGAGCCAGGAGAGTTTCTCACTCACTGAGAAAGCGCATAATTACATATCTGATTTTGAATTGAACCAAGGAGAACTCACTGATCACTAATCTTCCTCCCAAATTGGGCCATTTCCCTTAAAGCATTAAAGCAGCTGACATTTTGTAGATAAATATACTAGGAGGTACCCCACATGCAAGAGCTATTAACAAGAATGCATCCTGCAAAGTGGAATTGCTTGGCAGCCTGTGCCACTGGTGGCCAAAGACACTAGCTGACATCCTGAGGCAATTCACACACGTGTGCAAAACTGGGCCAAGGGAGCCCAGCCCAGTTTTGCATGTGCATGTGAACATCCGTAATCGGGCCCAATCCTGGCAGCACCATGGCAGCAAACCCTCCCATGGAGCCACCCTTCAAAATGAGATTGAGCACTCCCTTAACCTTGGGTTTTTGCTCATGTCTCATGTCGTGTTTGCCCAGAGCAGCTCTGCTCTTCCTGAGAGGACTATCTTAAAGTGCTCACATGTGGTCTCCCATTCAAATGCAACCAGGGCAGACCTTGCTTAGCTAGGGGGACAAGTCATGCTTGCTACCACAAGACCAGCTCTCCTAAAAAGTCCTATGCACATGCTATTGTGCCAGAAGGCTGACTTCTGAATGCTGCTTGCTGGCCCCCAATAATGCATTTCCAATCTCTGAAAGCACTTCCAGACTAGGGTTGTGCACAAAACTGGTTTGCCTGGTTCAGTTCAAGTCTGGGCATGTTCTCTTTTGTGCATTCCTGGACACCCCTGAATACCCCCTGGTTAAGTATGGGTTCGAGCGAGTTCAGGGGGAGATCTATCTATCTATCTATCTATCTATCTATCTATCTATCTATCTATCTATCTATCAAAACCCGGAGTCATGCAGGTGTCCATTGTGCATACACAGCAGCCTCCAAAATGGCTGCTGTAACTACACAAAGGCCCAAAATGGGCTGAAAACTGCCCAAACAGGGCCATTATGAGACCAGGGGAGGCAGGCAGGGGGAAGGGGAACCTCCAGAGATGCTCCTGCAGCCATGGCTGCATGCCCAGAAGTGGTGAGGTTTGGTTTTTTTTTAAGTTAAACAGAACCCCCAAACTGATCAGGGGTGTTTGGCTTGAGCTTGAACCAAACCGGGGCAGGTTTGGTTCAAGGCCAGCTCTACGTCAAGCCCTCAAACTGTGGTCATGCAGGTGTCTATAGCATGTGCATAGAAGCCTCCAAAATGGCCACCGCAACTACACAGAGGCCCAGAACAGGCTGAAAACTGCCTCAAACCAGGTCATTGTGAAACTGGAGGATGCCGGCTAGGGAGGGGGAACCTCCAGAGACATCTCTGCAGCCACGGCAGTTTGCCTAGAGGTGGTGAGTTTGTTTATTTTTAAAAAAAAAAACAGAACTCCACAAACCAGTCGGGGGTGTTTGGCTCGATCTTACCGTCGAGCCCTTGAACCCGGCCTGTTCAGTGTCGTGCTGGTTCAAATTTGAACTGGCTCGCACATCCCTATTCCAGACTACAAGCACCTCCTTAAAAAAAATATGGGTTAAATATAGATTATTATTTACTGAAAAGGAAGAGCATCCTAAATGTAAGATGACTCCCCCGCCATTTCTGACATCAAAGAATATAGGGGAAACCCCAGTCTTGGATTCAGATACAGTACCCAGAAAGCCTTCTTACACATGCACTTTATTAGTCAGGATGTTAGCCACTCTCTCCAATTTTGAGAGGCCTTTTGGTAAGGTTGCATTTCCCCTGGACTTTGGGGTATTTCACAGATTTTGATATGTTCCCTGGAGCCCAGTTAGCCCATTAGCTTGCCCGGATTCCCAGCTTTCTTGTTTTCTTTCTTTTAAAAAAAAGCTAAGCTCTAGCCTTTGTGGAAGTGGAGTTAAGGAGCAAAACCTGCAGTTACTATTCTTTTCAACCTCTGGACTTAGAAAGGCAGCTGAAGCACAGCAGGCTGTTTGGGAGAGCTTCACACAATAGGATAGCTTGATTTTGGTGTAAATTGCTGCCTACCTGTGTATTGTAATGTTTAAAGTGTTTAGTTTTATAGTGCAGTCCATTCTGTGCATGTCTACTTAAAAGTAAGTACCAATGGTTTCAATCAGATTTCCTCCCAAGTAAATGTGTATAGGATTGCAGTCTTAACTGAAAAGCTCAGTGTGTTTTTTGTTCTTTTGCTCCTATTAATAACTCAGACTTAGTTCTGTTTTTTCCTTTAGATATTATTTTGGTTTTGTGTGTTTTTTAATTTTGCTTTAAGTCACCATGAATTCTCCTTGCCTCTTGATCTTTTCCAGCCTGTATTAGTATTCTAAATCAAAAGGAGTCATTTTGGTGTTACATTCCATGTACTTATCTCAGGATGTAAAAGGATGTAAAGCTCAGGTATGAAAGCTTTAATCCCCAGTGCCAGTTTTGTAGGGTCAGTTGTAGAATTTAGTGGTGATGAAAATACATACAGCACTGCTCTTCAGTGTGGGCTTTGATTTGGTATCTTCGCCAGTCTTATCTGGTATCTTCACTTTCACCAATAAATAGTATATTTATATTAGCATATTTAAACCAATAAATAGCATATTTATTCACCAATAAAAAGCATATTCAGGTACTGGGAAATGGAGTGGGGTGGTAGTCTGCAGTTCATGAGGAATCCATGGCAGCACTACACAGCTAATCTAACAAGGTTAAAAATTGAACTTGTATATAAGACGTCTGGGTGTTTAATGCTCAGGTAAATGCTCAGGTAAAGGGATCCTCCCCAATGGTTGCTGGTAGATATCCAGGGCAAATACAAATCAACTGGGCAGTGTATAAATTAACTAGCATAATTTGCACAATATTCAAATTATTTACCAGCTGATTTGCATAGCATGCAAATTAGGGTGCCCGGATTTGGAGAGCTTGAATATGGCGACCCTATTTTAAGGTCCATTTTGAAGCACCGGCACTCCTTAAATGGACAAACCTCAGAAATTGATATCTATAGTTCAATAATAATAGCAGTATATCCACAGTATCATGATGAAAGAGGTGGTGACAGCTTTCCTGTCCATTGGGGGATAAACCGCACCCGTGCTGATGACATATTTGTTTATGTAGAGTGGATACAAAGTATTTGCCTCCAGCTGGATTTCACAGTACAGAACCTTCCAAATAGTCAACTGAAAAGTCTTTAAATTAGAAAAAGACTTCAGTGCTGAATATTTTTGCAGAGCTTAATAGTTTTCCTGGAGAAAATTTTGAAGGCAATCTTGCAAATTCCCAGGTAATGTGATTATATTCAAGTCGCAGAAGACAGGTGTCCCCTTCAGCTGCCCTCTTCAGCTGCTGGATTTCTGTATTTCTTCTCTGCATGATCTGCTCAGCCCATTTAGAATCTCCTTCTGAAGGCTGCAGTCTTTTCCCTAAGTCAGTGGCACTTGTGCTTATGTAACTGGGCACAAGGTTGTAGCCGAGGAGGAGGAGGAGGAGGAGGAGATTCACTTTAAGTTTTATGTAATGATAGAGCAGGAAATGTTCCCCAGAGGTTAATTAAAACTGCTCAGAAAGTTTGGAAATACTTCTGTTATTTATTTCCCCAGTTGCTTATTTATCATGACTTTTAATATGTGGTTGCTATATTACTTTACATAAACAGTACTTGGAACCTAATTATCAAATTGCTTATATTAAAAATATTGAGTACATCTTGCAACTAGGTGTGCAAGACTAATTGGTGATATAAGTACAGGGGGACTGTTTATTTTGATTAAGTGTTGCCAAGTCAGTGTCGACTCTTAGCGATCACATAGATAGATTCTCTCCAGGATGATCTGTCTTCAATTTGGCCTTTAAGGTCTTTCAGTGCTGCATTCATTGCTGTCGTAATCGAGTCCATCCAACTTGCTGCTGGTCGTCCTCTTCTTCTCTTGCCTTCAACATTTCCCAGCATTATGGACTTCTCAAGGGAACTGGGTTTTTGCATAAAGTGTCCGAAGTATGATAGTTTGAGCCTGGTCGTCTGTGCCTCGAATGAAAATTCTGGATTGATTTCTTCTGTGATCCCTTTGTTTGTTCTCCATGGTATCCTCAAAATTCTTCTCCAGCACCAAAGTTCTAAAGTGTCAATACTTTTTCTGTCCTGCTTGTGCATCCATAGAGTGTAATGGGAAAAACCATTGTCCAAACGATTCTAATCTTTGTAGGTATAGACAAGTCATGGCATCTAAATATCCTTTCCAAGGCCTTCATTACAGCCCTGCCAAGTACTAGTCTGCAGCGTATTTCTTGACTGCTGGATCCTTTGCTGTTCATGGTCGATCCTAAAAGGCAGAAACTATCCACCACTCCAATGTCTTCATTATCAATTCTGAGGCTGGTTGCTGTATCCATTGTTTAGTCTTCTTGACATTTAATTGTAGTCCCATTTTTTCACTGTGTTCCTTGACTTTCATTACTAGAGCTTGCAGATAATCCACATTCTCAGCTATCAGACTGGTGTCATCAGTATAGCGCAGGTTATTGATGTTTCTTCCTCCAGCTTTAAAACCACACGAATCTTCTTCCAATTCAGCCTCTCTCAGTATATGTTCATCATATAAGCTGAATAAATAAGGAGAAAGTATACAGCCTTGTCTTACACCTTTGCCAATCTGGAACCAGTCTGTTTCACCATGTTCTGTCTGGACTGTGGCTTCCTGTCCTGTGTATAGGTTTCTCATGAGAACCATGAGATGTTCTGGGATGCCCATTTTCCTAAGGATATTCCACAATTTGACATGGTCAGCACAATAAAAGGCGGGCGTCAGTGAAGCACATGTCAGTGAAGCACATGTGCGTCTATGAAGCACATGTTGACTTATTTTCGGTATTTTTTGGCTTTCACAATTATCCAGAGTACATCAGCAATAATGTCTCTTGTTCCTCGGACTTTTCTGAAATCAGATTGAACATCCAGCATTTCTCTTTCCACGTAGTGCTCTAATCTGCATTGGATGATCCTGAGCATTATTTTACTAGCATGTGAAATTAAGGATACTAGCTGAGCCGGGTGCAGAGCATCTGTGCCTCTAGTTCTCCCCCTTCCTTCCCCCCCTCTTGGTTTTCCCTCTGATCTCAGCCCCACCATCGCCATTTTCATTCACTGCCTGCGCGTTTGCCACTGCCATCGCTTTCTTCCCCCTCCCCCCAACCCGCCACCACCAGCATTTTCTTTTCCTGACCACCCCCCGCCACCCCGCCACCGTTTTCTTCCCCCCTGCATGCCTGCTACCGCTGCTTTCTTTCCCTGCCCGCTGCTGATTTCTTTTCCCCCTTGCCCACAAGTCTGTCTGCTGGCACTGCCACTTTCCTCTCCCTCTGCTGGCAGCTCGCTCGTGAACTCTCGCGACAGCTGCCATGCATGGGATTAGCAACGGGAATGCCTAAGAGAGATATAGATAGATAGATAGTGCTGATTATTTACTACATTTGAATCAACCCTTCTTCCTCAGACCAGTGTTTTAATTTCAGAATGAACTGTGTGAGCTAGGCTATTATTCAGGGATAGCGGCTTACCCAAGGGCATTCAATGAGCTATATAGTTTAGTGGAGATTTATGCCTAATTTTTCCAAAAACTCAACAATCTACTCCTGCATCACAGTGGATCTTTTTAACTACTAGCAAAATGTTTGCAAATATGATGGATTTGTGGGTGGGTGCAGGAATAGCTTGTATATTGCAATGATACCTGAGAGGTGCAGTGCCTCTTTGCACATTACACTTCTCTGTATGAAACCTGGCTGACATACCGTGCAAGGGTACATCAACCCAGTAATGTTGCATGCATGCAAGTTGTGCAACTGTGCAAATTGGGCCAGCCCAGGCCTCATGTGAGGGGTGGGCTGTTTGCCCCACCCTCACTTATGTGGCCGCAGGATGAGACACCCTGATCAGAGGAGAAGGAGGAGGGGCAGTTGCTGATGCCGTTGGGTCATTGCTTCCCTCTCCTCTTAGTTTGATGCTGCTTGGACTTTGGAAAGGGAGCACCTGAGAGTCTCTCCTTCTAAGCTGGGTGGTTTGGTCCTTCCTCACGACCAGGAGTGTGTTGGGCCTCCTGGGCTGCTCAGTAGAGCGAGTGGTGGGGCAGCATTACAGGCAAGAGGGCCCAGTGCTGGAGAGCACATGGTGGCATGCAGGCCTGCTTTTCCTGCCAGCACTCCTGGGCTGAGCAGTGGAACACAAAGGAACCTGGCGCTGGAGAGCACATGGCCAGATCGGCGAGGCCATTCACAGAGTGGCAGTGGCAGTGACAGTTTGGCGGTCAAAGACCTGATATACAGGGGGTGGAGGAGTTCAGTGGGCAATGGCTGAAGGGCTGGTGTGGGGATAGCAGCGACTCTGGGTTTTGGTCTCCAATCCCTCTGCCACCCCTACTGTGTGGCGGGTTGGAAGCCTGTACAGTGCCCCCCCTTCATTTTGGCACAGTCCACACACCCCTTTGTTGTTGTAGTGTGGGTCCCTCTTTTCATGGGGGTGGGGAGGGAGGTAAGAAAATCTTCCCTCCTCTGGTGGCAGGGTCTATAGTTACGGGGGTCCTTGATGAGGCTGTTGCTGGTTGCTTGGCCTGTTAGGCCTGGGTGAGTTGAACCCCAAAATTGGGTGATTAATCGGGGAAAGGGATGGTCTGGTTCCAGCAGATGGGAACTGTCTTCTTTGTTATGCAGTGTCTGTCTTGGTTTGCATTTGAATGGGAGCTTACATGTGAGCACCACACAATATTACCCTTAGGTAACAGGGCCATCTCTCACTGCTTGCTTGCTTGCTTGCTTGCTTGCTTGCTTGCTTGCAGAAGGTCCCAGGATGGGGTCATAGCTCAGTGGCAGAGCCCCTGCTTTGTGTACGAGAGATCCCGGGTTCATTCCCTGGCATCACCAGATGGGTTTGAGATAAACCTCTGCCTTAAATTTCTCATTTAAATTTTCTTATATAAAAATATATATAAAGAAATATTTTAAATAAAATTAAATAAATAATAAATAATAAAAATAATAAATAAATTTGTTTGGTGTATTATCATTAATAATAAATAAATAAATAAATAAATAAATAAATAAATAAATGAATAATATAAATTTTAATAAATAATAAAATAAATTTTAAATATAATAGATAATATACCCAAATTGAGCACATAACTTGAACTATCAAATTTTGGTTCACTATGAGAATGTTGAAAAATCTGTGCCACATTTTTCTGAAAAACATAGCTTTCCCCTTGAAATTACTGAAGCTTATATTTGAAAGGCATCACTTATAGCACACAATGATTAATTTAAGCCTCTCTTAGAGACCAGGTTACTAGAAAACTATCCTAGTCACAGGCTCTGTGGTGTTTTTGGTTAATCCATTCCTTGATCCAGATCAGCTTTTGAATGGTGCTTTAGTTACTTTTTCAACCAGTCTTGGACAGCAGGCAAGGCCAAAAAACAACCAACAGCAAGAGCATAGAAAGCAGTCTGCACTTGTATTGTACTTGTGCATAATATCTCTTTCATTAAACTATTAATAATCCTGATTCTACTTCACTGCCTGGTCCTTGTGTGTCACAACTCCTTCCGGATTCTACAGAAGGAGTGTGTGAAGTGCTCCCCAATTCATTCATGTGTGAAGTGCTCCCCAGTAGCTCGAAAGGACTTTGGGGGAATCCAGCCAAAATGTGAACGCACCTCCATTCTGGAGAAGATGCGAGGTAAAAGCCCTGTGTGAAAAACTCCCTGGTTTTTT
Source organism: Hemicordylus capensis (assembly GCF_027244095.1). Classification (NCBI taxonomy): domain Eukaryota; kingdom Metazoa; phylum Chordata; class Lepidosauria; order Squamata; family Cordylidae; genus Hemicordylus; species Hemicordylus capensis. The sequence goes on along the minus strand of NC_069657.1, from coordinate 383,988,740 downwards.
CTTTTTCTTTCTTTTTCAGTTTCCATAAGGTGGAATAGACACAGTGGCTTAAACATTCATGAAAATGCAGCAATTTAATGATAATACACCAAACAAATACATGTTACCATGTACAATATGTTGTCTTATGTACATTGTGACACTGGGTTCATACCAGGGTGGGGGAATCTGTAATGCTTTTATGTTATGTCTGTCCTCACCCTAAGACGTATGGAACACAATACTGGGAACTGGAACACAATACAGAGAACCAGAAGCATTCTGGCTACTTAAATCATAGTAGTTGCTGTCCCTAAGCACTCAGGAGAAATTGAGTTATTTAGAACTCTTCAGTCTTACTTTAGTATTCTTATGTCATTTGCTGTAAAATATGAATGTAAAATCTGTTTACTTGTGCATAGCCATATAATAAAATCAACATGATAATGGCTACCTAGACTCTTATCCTTTGGTCATAAATGGATCAGTAAATGGAGACAGGAATAATCTCCATCTCATTCCTAGAAGTCGCTCTCTCAGAATATGATTGTCTGGATACAATAAGGCATCGGATAATAAGAAAATAAAAAGATTCTCTTATCTTATGAATGCCCGTTATTTAAGATTTGTTTTTTAATCCCCTTTCTTTCTGCAGCCTTTGATGCCCCCTAAAAATATGCTTGAGGCTGGGGAGCCCTAAGGAACTTACATCAAGGGCAGAAGAGGGAAGGGAGAGATCAGCAAAAATCACTATGTACATGAATCGGTCTAACATGAGGACAGTGTTAGTCTGGATGCTGCCCAATGTTCATAAATCATAGTATGGAGTGAGGTTTTCACACTGTCTGGGGCAACTAAGTACCACTGAACAAGTGCAGAATGCTGCATGTGTTGCCATAGCAACAAGCCAATGACTATGTCTTTTGCAATTAGGGCAAGTGTTTCTAGGTTAGTCTGTGGATTTTAGGCAGACCTTAACTGCAGGACCCTTCTTTTTAGAACTAAATGCTGCAGCTGTAGGTATGCCAACACATTACCAAAGCCATCCATACCTTTAGGATCCATGTGTTCAAAAGCTATTGTATGTCAGCCTATAGCTATCTTGAATAATTCAGTTTATTCCCAATTAGGGAGCACACTCAATTTTATTTTTTTCCTTTTGAATCCCCATTCACTTTTCAGGCTCCTGTTCACTTTTGGTAGTTACATGTGAAGAACATATGGTCTGGATTTAATTAATGTGATTTGTACATTATATCCAAGTACATGCTCAGTTATAATCCTTGGAAAAGAATGGTAATTTCCTACAAAAGTGAAGGATTTAACAATTAGATCATTATTCTGCACAAGATTTAGAAGTACCAAAGGGGCTGAATTATTGGCATTATCTTTTCATTTCCTATTGAGATTTAATGGGAGAAAGAGCATAATAAAGTTAATCAAATATAATGGATATATAATTGTCTGCATTATGCAATATTCGACCTACTGTTTATTCTGGCAAGATAAAAGGCTGGTAGTATAATAACAACTTTTATTGAGACTGCTGCAGTAAAGGGGTAGCAATAGTTAATACTCTTATAGAACTATTGACTCAATAACCCACTCTCATTGTGGTTTGTGCACACATGCACATACAAAGACTTGTAGGCACAGATGTTGGATCCACAAGTGCCTTTCTGCTCACAGAAAGCTTCTGTGCTCATGGAAAGGCTGTACCTGACCTAGTGATCATCTAGTGAGAAACAGAACCCCAGTCCAGAAATTATATTATTATTACTTTTTATTTTGAATATTTGTATACTTCATTTCAGTTTGAAAAAACATCTGAGCGTGGTTTAAATTGCAAAAAGAAAATATGGTTCTCTGTCCCCAAAAGGCTCACAATTTGAAAAGAAACACATCAGTAAGCCACTGAGAGGGAGACCATGCTTGAGGAATATGACAGTTCCCCCCCCCCCACACACACACTAGTAAAATATGAAAGATGTCATTTCAAAAGATGCTTCTTGGCCCAGCCAACAGGGAGAAATGGTCACTTATTTACACAAGGTCTTGTTCAAAACTCTGCACACATTCTTTCTCTAGAATATTTTGTGGTCCATGACAATAGAGATTATACACTACTGCCTGAATCTTCCTTATTCACCATGTTTTTCAAACTGTAATGCCAGTACACTATGATGCTGTAATGCATGAAGTCTTCTGCTAGCCATTGTGCAAGAGTTCACAGAACAATGATAAAATATTTTCTTCTTCCTCCCAAGGTTCCTTGGGTCCAAGCCTTGATCCATCTAGGGGGCATAATCATACAGAACAAGCCATTGTGCCAGTGTCCCTAGCTGCCTGGATAAGGCACTGTGTGCACAAAGAGCTGGTGCTATACATGGGATTCTGCCCTCAGTAGGGATGTGCAAACAGGTTCGATGTTTGCAATTTGGAGTGAAACCGAACCACCCTCTGTTCGGTTAGACCCCAGAACAAAACCTCTTGGCCAATTCAGGGGGCTTTGCAAGTTTTTTTTAAAAAAATATTTTTTAAAAAAACTTACCCCACCAGGGGTGTTCTCCGAGGGTGTGGTGGTGTGTGTGTGTATGTATGTCTGCGGAGCTTTCCCCACCCCCTGCCAGCCTCCCTTCTGTCCAAAACTGACCCTTTCAGCCATTCTTTTGTTGGGGACACACAACTCCATTCCCTTTTGTTGGGGGCACATGTACCCCAACATTAGACCCAGAGATACCAACCCAGAAGTATGTGGAATTTAGGCCTGTGTCTGGTTCCATTTTATTAAGACAAGAATTAATGCCTGAACTCAGGGTGAACTGACACCCAGACCTCATGAACTGTTCTGTGAAGGAAGAGGCGATCCAGCATTTTATTGTGAAATGGGTACTCAAAGAAGCACAAAAGCCAGGCCAGAACAATCCAAATGTTAAAATCTAACTCACTATCAGATAATGTCTGTGGAAGAGGCCCGAGACTGATCTCCCCTTTCCTGTTGCAAGAGGTCTATGTTAATCCTTGTCAATGATTGCTTTGCTATACTCAATTGCTCTCTATAGAAATTCAACATAGGTAAATGCACACAAAGAAAACACCTATAGACTTTAATTCTTACTTTACTAACACCTTAACACCTCATGGGATGAGGCTGGCAAATCTGGGACAAGAGAAGATGCCCATTTGCAGCTCAGAGATGCAGATTTGCCTTGGGTAATGTCCCCTCCTCAAGATAGCAGCTAACAGAAGATGAGATTAAGATCTCCCTGGACTGGGCTAATATCCTGAATAATTAAAAGACATTATCCAGAAGGTAACAGCATTGTCACCTTTCTGGGGACCCAAGAAGGGTGAGGAGATTTCAAATAGACTCTGTGGGGATCAAAGTAAAATACAACTATAAAGAATGAGGCTTACTGGCCAGAGAGTGAGCAATCTTGTGCATACAAGCAAGATCTGCTCATGAGTAATCCAAGAGTTTGCTGCCCAAGCCGCGGGGCTAGAGGCAGGAACTCTTTCCATGGGAGAAGGGACTGTCTGTTTGTGACTCCTGCTGCACAGTAAGAAGTTAAGACTCCTCAGCCATGATACTCCCTAGCAATCTCACCTAACAAGCATACTTGCTCAAGAGCCATCCCAGAGTTTGCTGCTAAGCCGTGGGGCAACAAGCAGGAACTCTGTCCATGGACAGGAATTCCCTGTGACTTCTGCTGCATAGTGAGAAGTCAAGACTTCCCCAGCCATGGTGCTCTGACTCTCAGCCGTGCTCTGGGCAAACTGCATGCTTGATCACTGCTCTCAAAAGCTCCTGTCCCCAGCCAAAGCCTTTCTCCTTCAGCTGAAAGATCCACCATTCTCAAGCCTCTGATCCTGGTAATATGCCACTCCACAAGCCTTGGATCCCTCCATCCTTTCCCCTTCTTCTCCTCGTCCCTCTACTAATTCCTGATCTCGCCAACCCATGCCAGTCCTCAACCTTCCTTACCCTCCCCGCCTTTTCCCGTCTATATCTGAATTGTATTAGGCTCTAAGAAAATTTAATACACACACACATGTTAGTTAGGAACACTGGGTGAATATTGGTGCTGGCTAGGGTTGAAATACTGTTAGTAATTCTGATAGAATGTTCTGCTTTCTGCTCAGTTAGATTGATGTTGTTATTCTTTTATACTCAATAAAGCCCATTGAATCATTTAGGATTGGTTTGATCTCCTTTCTTCCTTGCGCCCAGATCCAACATGGTCACTATATAAAAGAACTGGTCACTTGGTGACACTGATGAAACAGGCCTAATTTTGTATGCTAGCTAATGAGCATATTTAGTATACAAATCAGGCCTGGCTCACAACACTTTGGCCTGTTCATGCCTCCCTCGCCCCCCCCCCGGTGCAGCAGCCATTTTGGAGGCTGCCGCACCTGCGCAATAGGCCTCTGCATGGCCTGGCATGATCCAGGCCACACAGAGGCCATTGTGCAGGTGCTTGCAAACGGGTTTGTAAGCAGTTTTGTAAGTGGGCTTTGTGGCGGGTGAGTGGGGGGTGGGGTGCATGTGTGAGTGTATATGCCAGAGGCTGGGCACATGTACCTCCAGGGTGGGGCTGCATGGCAGCGACATGAACACAGGCATCTTGCACACTCGCTATGCCACTAAGCTAGGGAGCTAAGGCTGAGAGGGAGTGGCTTGCCTAAGGCTTTCTATTGTGTTCAAGGCAGAGACAAGATTTCAGCACAGGAAGGTGTGTTCCAAACTGATTCACAACTCTTTTAGTCAGTACATTACGATACCTCTCAGAGTTTGCATACAATATACTCTATGCTAGGGGTTCCCAACTATTTTAAACATTTTGTTGTTGTTTTGTTGTTTGTTGTTGTAAACCTTAAGTGCTGGAACTCGATTGAGATTTTTAGTGTCTGTTTCTCACTCTCAAATTTTAGACTGCAGTTATGTGACAGACTTATATCCTTACATCCAGACTAAGTTACTCATGAGTAACTCATTGCTAATTTTATGGAGCCTTTCAGGCTTCAGACTGAGACTCAGGAGAGAGGTACATTCAACTTCAGCACATAGCCAAGCAATCAGGAGGAGAGGAGGAGGGTTTTAACCCTCCACCCTCCTCTTCTGCAGCAGACACATCAAGCTGGCAATCCTCAGATGGGGAACAAACAGCACTGCTGTAGTGTGGTGAGGCAGGAAGGAGCTGAGCACCCAATGGAAGCCCTTCAAGTACTCATGGGGGTACTAGTCACCTCTGTTGGGATCTCCTGCTATACTGTGCAAAGCTAGTACACAAGTATACTGACTTAACAAGCTTCTGGAGTTATCTGCTAGGTAGTTTGCTATCATATGGGCATTCTTATGCTACCAGCTCCACGAAAAGTTGCACCACAAATCTGTCCAGCTAGGTTTTATTGTTATAGGCCAGAATCCTGTGCATGACTGACTACATTTTTGGAAGGGCAGTATAGAAATTGAGTACATAAATAATAAATAATAAATAAATAATAAATAATAATACATGCACACAATGGCATCTGACGGAAGTCCAGATTGCACATTCTCGCCTGCATCCCCAGATCCCTATCATACCATGCAGTTTTGCAGAAGATTAGCGCCCTGCTAACTGATCAAAGAGGCACTTTTTAAAAGTGGTGATTCTCTTTATTTAGCACGGGGTGAGCAACTGGCCCCCCTATCTATCCCCACATAGCATCCCTCCAGTGGCTGTTACTGGTGCCTATCTTGTGTTTCTTTTTTAGATTATGAGCCCTTTGGGGACAGGGAGCCATTTAATTCATTCATTCATCCATTCATTTCCATGTAAACTGCTTTGGGAACTTTTGTTGAAAAGTGGTATATAAATATTAGTTGTATCCATATTTGTAATAACTCATTAGCTAGATTCCATCCAGATGTATTGGAGGTGCAAGCACATCAGTCCTGGCCCTTATCTGTTGCACATTGCACCAATTCAGCTTCAAGAACTGTGCATGCAATCCAAAGTGCTAAATTCAGGCATCTAGCCAGAAGATCTACATGGCAGGAAAGGGCAATACAGTTCAGCCCACCTGGCAGCCCTGCCATGTGCATGATGTCACATGCTCAGGGGCGTGGCTTGGGCTCTGGAAAGTCCTGAACGAGCTTTTCAGGTAGTGTTTGCTGCCTGGCAGCATTTATTTCCCTTCTTCTCCCTGGCTGTAGGGAGAGGAAGATAAATAAATGCTGTCAGGCAGCAAGCGCTGCCTGGAAATTAGAGGGGGAGGACTGGGGCGGGCCTTTGGGCAATTGGGTCATGCCCCCTTTTCATGTGATGTCACATGCAACGGGGGATACAGTTTTCATTGGTGGCCTGGGTTCTTTAAACCTGTTCGCTCAATGATGGCTCCGCCCCTGCGACAGTACTTTTTTGTCGATTCTGATCAAAGAAGGCAGTAATTTCTGAGGAATCCTGGGTCTTCTCAGCAGCTTACTTGAGTAGAGAAGATCAACTGGGTGAGAAAATCAGCATAGATAAACTCCCTTGAAAGATAGCTTGCTAAATATCAATCTTCCTCTCTCAAGAGGCAATTGCAGGCCCAGGAGTATTGGATTCATTCATTCTGGGGGCCACTGTGATTTCACACTGAATGATGGTGAGGCTAACAGGCTTAGCCGATACCCCATGTGAACTGAATGTGTTCCATAGAATACGCCTCTGCAATGCACAAGGGCTCCATAGCAGACAGATGTGCAGAGGTTCCTCAGTGCATCTCAATAGGGAAAATGTTCCCTGTATGTACAAAGTGCGAAAATCATTGCCGTAAGGGGATCTGCACATGGATGCTTTCTTCTGCACACAGCTCTCCCTTACTGAAGTGGCATGATAATGTATGCAATTAATAAACAGAATAATCAAACACATTACAAATTAACTAATTCGCTAATGAGCCTGAAAGTGGTGGTGTGTTTCAATGAGATGATTTTAAGCTCTAACTCTGTCACAAATCCGCAGAAGAAAGCCAAAGCCATTTCTAACCAGAGGAACGTGCCAAAAAACATTCCCTTCTATTTGTGTGCTTTGTGGATAACTATTTAGGTTTTTGGCCTTGCCACAGAAAACATCTTTGAGTTAATTGTTTTAGACATTGCATAGCCCACAGCAAATCTGTTCTGCTCAATCCCCTTGGACAAATCTTCGATATCTTTAGGGCTCAGTTTCCTTGTCTGTCAAAAGGTGATAATTGATTAGTTTCCTGTGAAAAGCAGATTGTCTGGCAGATGAAGACAGCTAAATAGTTCTGGTTTTGGACCATTAATATCAATATAATATTTGCCAAGGATTTCCATGGGGGAAAAAATATGAAACCACAAAAACCGAAAGCATTACTGTATTTTCTCGACTGCAGCCTACAAGGCTTCCGTTTTAACACGGAAGACAATTGACTGCAGTTCTGTGATGGTTTGAAGACAGTAACCAAATGAATAAAATAATAATTATATTTGCTTATAATAGGGTATGCATGTGCAATCACTTTTGGAACAAATGACCTGGATACTTGCTTTGAACGGGACTTCTTTGTCATGAACCCTACCACCTATTAAGATGATCAGGAGAGGTCCGTCTGCAGTTGCCTCTGGCTCGTCTGGTGGCTACTCGGGGATGGGCCTTCTCAGCTGCTGCCTTGATGCTTTGGAACACACTCCCTGCTGAAAAAAGAGCCTCCCCATCTCTGACAATTTTTAAAAAATATTTAAAGAAACATTTGTTCACCCAGGCTTTTAATTAAATACCATTTTAATAGTTTTAACATTGTTCTAAAATATTATGTTAAGGTTTTAAATTGTAACATTTTTGCTTTTTGTTGTCATTTATTTTAACCAATGTTTTAATTTCTCTGTTGTCATTTATCTGTTTTAGTTAATATTTTAACTTTTCTGTTTTTTGTTGTAAACCTCCCAGAGATATATGTTTTGGGCGGTAGAGAAATAGGTTTAAATAAATAAATAAATATGAATGGGTCCCATTTGTATCTGGTTCCTTTCATTCTTAAACAAATGGCCCATGGGATGAATGAGAGTTCCAATTCTGAAATCCCCATTGATTGCCATTCATTTTGGCTAATTTGAACAATAAAACATAAAGGGCACCATTCACCCTCACCTCAGTGGTGTAGTTTGTAATGATGTCATCCACCCCGATACAAGATTGCCGGCGCATGAGTATTTGAGGTGCAAGAGATCTAACTTGTGGACCTCAATTTGAACCAAATTTAGTCCAGTTGTAGAGACAGTGAAACGAAAGTAGGCTGATTAGTTCTGAACTTATTTATTTATTTATTTATTTATTTATTTATTTGAGACATTTAATATACCGCCCACTCCAAAGACTCTGGGCGGTGTACAACAACAGGCAAACAGGCAACATTAAAAATTACATTACATTAATAATTAAAAATTATTAAATAACTAAAGTACCAGAAAACAGAAAAATGAACTACAGGGCAAAGGCCTGGCAAAACTTGTTCATTTTTTGATTCATTCTTATTTTAAATTATTTTTGTTTTCAAATTCATTTTTGTTTTTTGTTTTTTAACCCACAGTGCTCTGCAATACTGCATCTCAGGGCAAATAGTAAATAATATGGTCATTTATGAACATAACATAAGAACATAAGAAGAGCCCTGCTGGATCAGGCCCAAGGCCCATCTAGTCCAGCATCCTGTTTCATACCATGGCCCACCAAGATGCTGCTCAAAGCCTACAGGCAGGAGTTGAGGGCGTGCCCTCTTTCCTGCTGTTTCTCCCCTGTAATTTGAAATTGTCCTTCTGAAAGGTTGCAAATAACACACACACAATGGTCAGCAGTCGGGCTAACAGAAAATGGCCAAAATCTTCTCTCATGGTGTGGATGTGTTGGGTACAAATCCAGAGTCCCACTGCATGGGCAAGAGGATGATTTTTGTTGATCTTTCATTCTGCCGGAACTGCTTTTTAGCACTCTTAAATATATCCCTGAGATTGCACAGCGCTCAGAGACCTATTTTTGCATTTTAGATATATACAGTGTGTGGACATAGGCTGCAGTAGTCCTTCTGTTTATTAATATTTCCAGGGTGGCCCTGAGAAATAAGTAGCCCACTTCTCATGTAGTTCCTCTTATCTCATTTTGCATAACAGCACTAACATCTATTAATACTTTGTTGAAAGTCTCTTCTGAAATCAGCCATAATTCATATGAAACCAGCAGATAAATGTACACTATGCAAGGCATCAGTTATTGTGAGAAAACTAAGAGCCTCTCCCCATCCTGTACACAAAGCTCACAGAACTGTGCTGTGCAGGTGGAAGGTCTCCATTGGGCTCAGTGGAAATCCAGGTCCCATCCCATCACTCCCTGTTTGGGCATACATAGTGGGGCTGACTGCATTGCAAATGCTCAGATGCTATCATGGATGGGCAACCAAAGTTGTGCTTCACATCACAGAACCCTCCTCCTTTCCCAGTGCTATGTGCACAGGCTACTCAAGTATGCAAGGATGACACCAAGGGGCAACAAGGTACTCCCCTCAAAATATTTCCCATTTCTCCTTTTGCTCCTCCATCCACCAGACTGGAACTTTACAGCAAAGTGTTAGAAAATTCCGTCACAGTCTATAATGATTGTAATCATTCATGTCCTCCCAGGTGTTGTTGGACTACAACTCCCATCATCCCCAGACATGGCCTTTGTGGCTGAGGATGATGGGAGTTGTAGTCCAGCAAAATCTGGGGGCCCAAGGTTAAAAAAAACCCTGCTATAGCCCGTTCTATATCATCCAAGTCCTATTCATTCAAATCCTGTAATTTATTATTTTAAAAGGCATCTGTTGATTAAAGAAGCCTCATTCACTCACTCCTCTACCCCAGAACAAGCAGCAGAAGTCACTGCAGTCAGACAGGCAGAAAACCCCATCAGCTTTGCAGGAGTCAGGCCAACCTTTTTGCTTCCTTTCTGGCCAAGAACTGGTCTGGATGAGATGGAGACCAGGTCATCTCACCTGCAGATTTCAGCTGGCCAGATACTAAGCCCTCACCCTGCCATAGTTTGTCCTGCCACATGGTCTTGGGCAGGAAGAAGACAAAGCAGACTGGAAGACAATATTTTCTAAGATAAATCCAGTCCATTTTCTGAATAAGCTTGAAAATGTCAAGCAAGATTCATTAGCAAGGTAGATAAACTAACAACATTAAGTACCATAGCTCTGTAAGTATCTATATATTTAATTCTCGTAGACGTGCCTCAGCCTCTGTGGAGATGCGTCCAGGCAACCCAGCTGATTGGCTGGGCAGCGGAGCGGAGGGAAGCACCTGATTGGCTGAGGTTCAGTGGTGGAGGACAGAGGCGGCGGCGGGCCTTGCCGGGCCATGGAGGCCAGGGTGGCGGCGGGCCTGGCCTGAACGCGGAGGCCAGCGGCGGCGGAAGTAGTGGGCCAGGCAGCGGGTCCGGCCCAGGCGAGGAGGTGGTGGCGGTGGGCCCGGATGCCAGGTGGCGGCGGCACTCGGCCAGGCCGGAGACTGGGGTGGGGGGAGAGAGGCGGTGGATCCGGCCCAGCGCGGAGGCCAGGCGAGGAGGTGGCGGCAGCCCGGCCGGAGACTGGGGCGGGGGGGGGAGAGGTTGCCGGCTGCAAAAAACGCACAGATGCTCTGTGCGGGGGTCGGCTTGTTTACTGTATAACAAAATCCTCACTCCCCTAATAATTGCCACCCCTTTCTTCCCTAATTGTTCTAGAACCAATTCTAGAGCAAACTAGTTGTTCTAGAATTGCCCATGCAAGCATGAGAAGCCTGCCTATGCAGCCTAGAGGAGGTGCCACATTTTAAATGGCCCTTCAGCTGTGTTTTTTTCCTTATTAAAATATATTACAACTACATTTGCAAATTCTAGTATATTGCTTTGAAAAATAGGTTGAGGGGGGCTTTGCTAATGTGCCTACAGGAAAGCTTTGATCCTCCATGAAACGTTCTGTTTTAAAACTGGCCCGCCCACTTTATCTACATTTCTATCTATCAAATTTGTATACCATCCCCAACTTCCATCTCTGGATATTTTACAACAAAATAAAAGCCTTAAAACAATTTAACATCTTTCTCTCCTCCATTTCCATTGTCAAAATTTTCTAAATAGAAGTTCCATCTTTACATATCTTGTGTTCTTTTTAGACTCCCCAGTGCCCACCAGTTTCCTTTCCAAGGATTAATTGGTTGTGAGAGATCTCTGTTTACAAGGGGGAAGTGCCCTCATTTTTGAAATCATTTTACTGCTATTTCATACTCCCTCTTCTCCCCACCCTCCTTGGCTGTGTGAATATTGCATCTCTTGAATAAAAGAACTACAACTATTCAACACTGAATCCATACAGCTAAGGTGTTCTCTAACAATATTTCATGAGATTGGTTCTGTCAGCTGTGGAGGTAACTGGACTTTCCTCAATCAAGCAATCTCATCTGCTTTTATGAATGACTCTCTTGGTCCTTCCCTCTATCCATCCCCACCCTATTCTGTCTATACAAAGCAGCCCTAGGTGAATAATGGTTTTTTAAAACAAATATGTAGAACAATTATCTAATGGAAGAGACCAGCAGAGATTAGAGCATTGCAAAGGAGCCATGACTGCACAAATCTTTGGCTGGTAATTAACTCTGACCTCAGATCAGGAAAATGAAAAAGGAGAATAAGTAAATTTTAGAACTGAAACAGAAATTTCCATACTGTGAAATGCCACAGTAACATATACAACTGTTACTGGACACTAAGACACATCCTGGTGAGGTTACAGTACCTGAAATGGTGCTGTAGCCTTATGATGATGTAGCCACATGTTTATCTTCATATAGTTTTGAACAGGTCTGAAGAATGATCTTGCAAAGACAATCAGGTGTTTGCTTATGACAGGTAGTGCAAACTGGAATGCAGAAGTTTAAACCCACAATTGTATGCTATGTGTTACGTTAAACAAGTGTTTGCATCTGGTGTGCTTGGTTTTTGTTCTCTAAATAACACCTGTGTGTGGCCAGAGGATTTGGACCAGAGCCACAACATGGTGGAAGGAGACTTTAATGCTGCTTTCAGATGCAACATGCCCTCTCCCCTCTCCCACTCCCCCATCCACATTTGCAAATTTGGGAGAGCAGTCTCTCTGCAGTCAAAGTGTACCTTTGGGCTTGCGTGGTGCAAATTAGCTTAGAAAGGAATCGTTTCACGTTAGATTTTAATTTGCGCAAGGTTGTGGACTCAAGAAATGACTGGACTGAGACAAGATTTAAGTAGTTTCAAAATAAAAAGAAGATATGTATTGTAGGGAGGGGAACAGAGGAGTTTAATGTGTAGTGTAGTTAAAGCAATACTACTATCAAAAACACATTTAACTCCAATAAGGCATTTTAGCCTAGAGTCCTAATTGTGTAAGCTACCAGGAGGGCAAAGGAAAGAGGCTTTTAGAGAAGGAGGGGAGGTGGATTTAATAAAGGGGAATAGAGATAGAATTTGGGCCCAGGGAGGGGCAAAGCTCATATCACCTGGCCTCAATGAAGGGCTCTGGGAACCTCCAATGAACCTCATTCCTCAGGAATAGTTCAGGCCATGGTGGGTGCAAGAAGGTTTGAGGGGTTAGTCGGTAGAGGTGAATCCAGGAGGGTGCTTCCTCCATGGAACCAGCTTCCGATGTTGGCTAGGAAGACTGGGCAGATCAGACTGGGCAAGAAAGCCGATCTGAAGAGTGGCATGAAGTACAGAACACTGCCTTGTGTTAGGAATGTGCATGGAACAAGGTGCAGGTGGCTCGATGGTGGGGGGTGTCTCACTTTAAGAGTGGGGGAGGGTGCACTTACCCCTCCCTCCATGTTTCCCCCATTGGCGCCCAGTATTTTACGCATCCTATGGGGCAGCAGCATACCTCCCTGCCTCCCCGTTTGCTCTTCAACCGGATGTAGATGGCGCATGTGCACCTGCCAGGCACGCGAGCATGCACGTCGTGAGCGCCTGCGTGCCCACCTGACGTGCATGAGTGCAACATGCGTACTTGCGTGCCCAGTGGGTGCATGCGCAGTTGCGCACCATCTAATTACAGCCACTTCCAACCGAAGAGCAAACGGAGGCAGCAGGGAAGTATGCTGCCACCCTGTAAGATGTATAAAATACCGAGTGCCGGTGGGGGAAAAGTGGAGGGAGGGGTAAGTGCACCCTCCCCCACCCTAAAAGTGAGACACCCTCCACCTTCGAACTTCAAACCCACTCCCCGCAGTGTTTGAAACTATTTGAAGGCCCATAAAGGGCCTCCTAACAGGTTTGTGCACATCCCTACCTTGCATGATGGTGTGTTGACAGTAAATCGCCCCCAAAGCTGTTGGTAATTTAACTGGGGATTTTATACCCAAATACATATCCTCAGGGCACATTCCAAGTAGCCTTTTAGGTCAGACAGGTGTGTTGGGAGGGACTGGCAAGGATCCCATTGTTGCTGATCTTTCTTCCTGATTGTAACAATGTGGGAATTGCCGAGGTATGCCAAGGCTTTTGTCATGAAGACAGCGTGCATAGATGTGAGAAGGGAAATCTGCATAGATGGAAAAGGTCCAGTAATCCAATCAGTATTTTTAATGGGTGCATCTCTTAGGTTTGTATCGCTTGCTTAACACCTTTTGTGAGGGTGGAGACCTACCTCCACAAGCCTTATCTGTGTTCTTTTCTTTTGAACTAATTGGCACATTAGCTGGGTGCTATCCTTTTTGCGAAAGGTGGGAAAGATAGGGCAGTTCACCCTGAGGGCAGAGAGGTCTCGACAGAGAGTTAACCTGTTTTAATTAACTTCTGGGGTCTACTTAGGATATCCAAGCATAAGGGAGGTTGTGCATCTGCCCCCCCCCCCCTTACAATTTGCTTGTTAGAAGGCAAATCTAGGGGCAACTGGCCCACTGTCATGAAGTGACCTGTCCTCATGTGTATAAACTGAGAACTCACAATGCTGTGAGGCTCCTGAGCATAATCAGAGTGAGATCTCCAAGTCTGGAGACTCGAAGGCAAACAAGGGGACTCCTGGGAACTGACAGAAAAGCATTGCTGGCAACTGCTCCCAATGTCTCCTTTGCCTTATTGAGAGTCTTATGTATTCTCTAGGGACATATTACGGACTTGTACACCCCAGTCACTTCAAGGGGGCAGCTCTGCATTTGTCAAGGAATGTGTGTACAGAATTGTTCCCTTCACTGAAGTCAAAGAGATGTCACTTCTTGGTATGGGATCTTTGTGGGCACATCAGGATCCCAGACCAATGGCACACTGAAACTCAGCAATGCAGAAATATTTAGTGGATTTTGCTATATTTTGTTTTTGGGTTGGTTTTTTTGCTGTAACCTCTAACCTCTAGGTTGATTACCTAGGATAACTACCAGACTACATCTATTTGAACACTTTTCTTGAAAACAGTTCCTGATTGTAATTGTAATCAAAACTATAGTCATCATTACCAAACACTGATTAGCTTTTGCCATGTCCAGTTTTTAAAAAAAAGGTATTAGCTTCAGAGAGTCCTCTTTATTAATTTGATTACAGAAGAGAGATGCAAATATCACTAGAGTTCAGAAGAACACAATCACTTTCATTGTATAGATTTTTTTTCTTTAAATGTTAATTTAACGGTATAACATATTTATTTTTATTAAAATCAATATGTGCTAGCATTACTTGGAATGCTGTTGAAATTTTGGACTTGAGAAATAATAAGAGATGGTATTTATATATGTGTACAACATTTTGCTAAAATCATACACACACACACATACACACACACACACCCCACCCCAAAGCAGTTAACAATTTAATAAAAATAAACGGTAAAGGAACAATATTAAAATGGATACAGCCACAAAATTTATAGCCAAAAGTAAACCAAAGCACACTCCTCAACTTGTCAAAACCCACAAAAGGCATGGGGGCACTTCTCACGATCAGCAAAAATCAGGCTAGCAGAGGCTAGCTCGATTTTTGGTGACTGTAAGAACCACTGGGCTCGCAGCAGAGCCCGGTGGTTCTTGAGCGGGTAACTCGCTCGAGAACCCCTAGCAAAAAGCAGGTTTGCGGAGCGTTCTTTTTTGCGATCTTGAGTAGCCGCGGCACGCCTTCGTGCCGTGCCTACTCACGAGTAGACTGCCTCACGAAAAGCTGCCTCCGGCTCCAGGGGTCTCCCCAGTATTCCCTGCATGCTTGCACAGGGCATACCGGGGCTTGTGGGGGCCGCACAGCCCCCGCTCCCCTCACCCCCCACCAGCTCCGTCACGGGGCCGGCCATCATGTGGGTGGCCGATCTGGCCGCCCAGGGCTCCCTGCCCGCTCGTGAGCAGGGAGAGCAGGCTTAGCCCGCTCTTCCCACTCACTGGTTAAAACCGGGTCTCACTGATCATGAGACCTGGTCCATAGTCTTTAGTGCTCATTTAAGAGAGAGACAGGCCCCATTTGCACATAACAGCAAACAGCAAAAATTAAGCAATTGCATGTGCTTGCAAACATATGTTTAATTAAAAATATATTTGGTGAACAAAACACATAGTTCCCATCTTGCCCTCCCATCCCCTTTTTCTTCTGAGTGCAAGAGGGGGGAACAAGATACACAGTGGAAAGCGGGCATCACCCAATGTGACTTTTCCCTTTGGCAGGCTTAGAAGCATGGGATGGGATGCAGTGATGCCCTATTGCCAGGCAACGGCTTCTTGGAGAGTTGGCCATCAAGAAATGTGGCAGGCATGGAGCGGGTGTGTTCCTGGATGAGTCAGGGCCAGCCTCTCTACAATTTTGGTTTCAGAAACAGCACAAAACCATGGTTATGACAGCGTTTGCATTCCAACATGGTGCTGTTGCCTCCAAACCTCAGGTTGGAGCAGTGTGACTCACTACGAACCAAAGGTTCAAATTGGAGTTTGGCAAGGGAAACCGCAGGTTGCTTTTGACCTGAAACCATGGTTTCATGCATTCATACGTACATGAATTCCAGCCTCTGCCCCATTCAACACTGGTTTGGTGCTCTGTGTGAATGGGGCCAGAGAGAGGGAGGGAGAGAGAGGCTGCCTTTGGACATCATGGGAAACCTGAGGCAAACTCACCTCAGGTTGCCACCCACCCACCCCCGACATCTGAATTATCAGAACCATGGTTCCTGGACCCAACCACGGTTCCAATTCCTCCCCAAATCTTGGAATGAACCCTCATTTAGAAGTAAGGTATACTAACCAAACCAGGGGACCGTAGGCTCCAATATGATGTACAGTTTGTGAAAGCTGCAGAAATCAATATTAAGGAGAGGATGTTTCTCCCTCTCTCCAACACAGTTGGCCGCTACGGCTGGCCTTCCTTTGTTGGAAGGAGCCCACACAGCCAGTTCCTCCCCCTTTGCAGTCTCCCAGACTGCAGATTGGGAGGGAGACTCATCTGGGGGGGGGGGAGTGAGAGATTGAGATTGAGATTGAGAGAGAGAGAGAGAGAGAGAGAGAGAGAAAATTGTTCAGGAAGATAATCCTAGAGTGTGGGTGCAGCTATAGAGAAGGCAGGGGCACAGCAAGCCTGTGGTGTTCTGTGTTCCCTCCATAGCCTCCCATTGCTTGTTTCTGGGCCAGCACTCACCACTCTGCCCCGCCCCCTGTCTTGTCACATTGTGCTGCCTCATTCCTCCTCCTCTTGTCACCACTTCAATTCACTCCCTGCTGTTTCAGGGCAAGTGGCGGCGGGTGGGGGGGGGGAGATGACATGCATCTCTCTCACAGTACAAGAAGGGATGCATTCCATCCCTCAGAACTCCCTGGGCAGACTTTTGGAGCTGCAAGTGAGGGGATGGGATGTGTCCCTCTTTCGCACTAGTGAGCATCCCCTTGGTCACCCCAAAATGGCAGAGGTCGGGGAGTGTAGTGGCAGTGAGAGGTGAAGAATCAAGAAGGAGGTGGCAGTGGGGAGAAGAGGAGGAAGGAGGTGACAGTGGTAGTGGCAGTGATGAGAGGAAGAAGAGGAAGGATGTGTTGGAGGCAGCAGCAGATGGCAGGTACTCAGTGGCTCCAGGAAGTGTGGTGGCCTGTGTTCACAGGGCACATGTTAACACCAGCAGCTATGCCCCTGAGAGAAGGCCCTATCCTCAGTGGTCATCTCAAAAGGTGTTGACACACAGAATAGGAAGTTCCCAGAAGAGCTTCTTGGGTAGGCAGAATCGTGGAGGTGTAAGCAATCATTACCTTATACTGTACAATTCCAGAGCTATCAAATTCTGTTCCTTAAATAAGATGTTTTAGTCTTCTTCCCCACCGGTGCTATGCCACACTGGTTTGAACTGGTTCAGAGCTCTACTGGTAAACAGGAATCCAGTGAGGATTCCCTTTACCAGTTAAGGGGCATGGGGGCTTCCCTAAACCTTGAGGGTGTGGGAGGGTGGCGTCAGCTCCCCCCACCCCCGCCAGCCTCCCCCAGAGTAGGCCTGACCGGCAGCGGCCCAGTTCAGGCCTTCTTTGGCCTGGTTCAGGCCTCTGCACATGCGCGGAGGCAATTTTAGTGATCTCTGCGCATGTGAAGAGGCCATTTGCATGATCACATTTGCATCTGGTGGTGTCTGCACGTACACACCATCATTACTCACGAACACTACTGCACTTCCTCTCTCCTGTATGTTATCTGGCAGCACACTAGTGCTGCATCTTTTCCTCTTCTTCCTATTCTTACAGTTTTAAAAGAGGGGAAGGGAGCAGACGATCAAGTGTGGGGAAGAGGAGACTGGAACAGAAAGCGCATCATGACTTTAGAATACTGGGAGGAAAAGGAGGAGGGTTTGTGGTGTTGGTGGTGGCACACAGTAGTGTACCACTGGGTTATGGGGGCACTGGTGGAAGGCCAGCCACAGGCTGGTGGATGTGCAGTGTTTTTTACCTTCTGCTCTCTGCCCATCAATCACTTGAGGCTCCTGCCTTAGTGAAACTCATGGGCAGGCGGGCTGCATATGGAGCTCCTTAGCTATACGTTCTCAGCTTTTCCTCTACCATTAGGAGGGTTAGGACCATATTGTAACCTTTACATCGTGAAATGTTTATTGTAAGGTCTGTGCTATTAGAAAAGATTAAGCATTCCTGCTTCCTGTATTACTGAATTTTCCTTGTGTTTTTAAATGTTTGCTGTGACACTTCACATCTTCTCACCTAGCAGTTTCTGGCTAAATATGCGAGACTATGCTGCAAACTCCAGGTCACCCTCATCATACTTTTAAAATGTTTTGGCATGACAAATTATTAAAGAAAAGAAAGATTTGCCAACACATTTATAATCTTTATCATCCTCACATCACAGTAGTGGTAATTATTGCTACTGCTGAAATAATTAGTTGATAATTGGTAGCACTACTTCATCTATTGGAGATGCTAAAAGGTGGTTTTAATTGCATTGTAGTCAGCACTCTGCCCTGTAAAAGGGTGCTGTCTGTTAATATATTGTAAATGTCTTGTAATCCAGCAGTACATTTAAGTTGATTTTCCTAGTAAATGGTTACTTTCTGGATAGTTTTTATTTGAGTGATATTTATTTTCACTCTAACCCATTTCTGAGAGTTTATCTCCTACTTGAAGCACAGTTTGCCACTTTGAAAACCATTCCACAATAGTCAGGAAAAGGGAACTCAGAAGCCTGTCATTTTCATTCCCCAGTCATGCATCCATTGCAGAGAGAGTCTGCAGTTGCTCCTCTTTCCAAATGATGGGTAGTAGTGATGATGGTGTTACCAGCATAGCAGTGAGTGAGGAGGAGGAGGTGTGAATATCAGGGGCCTGAAGACTGTTTTAGCTGATGTTTTATGCTTGTTCTATTAATATTCTCCATAAAGGAGAGGCGTAGCTATAATTGAGTGAAAGGGTTCAAAGAACATGGGCCCCCAGCTCCTGAGGACCCTCCAGCTCCACCCCTCCCTATTTTCCTCATTATCTCTCACACTCTGGGGGGCTGCCAGAGAGAGGGATGAACACAAGCCCCCCTCCCCTAGCTACGCCCCACCATAAAGGAGTGACTTGACATGGGGGTTCGTAGCTGGGTGCATTTGCTTTATTTATTATTATTATTTATTTATATATTACATTTATAAACCGCCCCATCCAGAGGCTCTGGGCGGTGTACAACAACTATGCTAAAAACAATATTAAAACAATTCAAAAACAATTAAAACTATTTAAAACCAATTAAAATACATTTTAAAACCACAACACTTTACAAGCCTTGGAAGGCCAGCCCAAATCAATAAGGTTTTAGGGCTCTCTTGAAGGCCGACAGTGAGCCTAAACTGCGGATATCTGCCGGGAGTGCATTCCATAGGCCAGGAGCAGCTACAGAAAAGGCCCGGTTCTGAGTCGCCACCAGACGTACTGGTGGTAACTGGAGACGGACCTCTCCAGATGACCTCAGCGAGCGATGGGGATCATACCAAAGAAGGCTCTCTCTAAGGTAACTCGGACCCAGAGCTTTAAAGCTTTAAACCAGCACTTTGTATTTTGCCTGGAAACATATCGGCAGCCAGTGCATAATACCCTGTTTCCCCGAAAGTACGACCTACCCCGAAAGTAAGACCTAGCAGTAATTTCTGATGTGCCGCTAATATGCCCTAGTGCATTTTTGGGGGCTAAAATTAATATAAGACACTGTCTTGTTTTCGAGGAAACACAGTATGGTCTCTCCGGGTTACCTCAGAGACCAATCTGGCTGCCGCATTTTGAACTAACTGAAGTTTCCGAACTATGTACAAAGGCAGCCCCATGTACTGCAGCAGTTGAGCCTGGAGGTTACCAGCTGATGCACCACTGTTTTGAGATCGTTTTTTTCAAGGAATGGACGCAGCTGTTGAATCAGCTGAAGCTTTAGATTTTGCTTTATGCTTGAAACTTGTAGTGTATCCTGGATTCTGTTAGATTGATCTATATCTGATAGTATGTATGAATGTATTGCTTGGTGACCCAAATAATAACGGTACAACTTAGATGGAGAGAGTGCTTACTGCTGGGCTCCTTCACTTTATTGCTGGACTCTACTTCCCGGCATTCTTGGTACCCTGAGGTTGCTGAGTTCAATTCATTGAGACCTGGCACCAGCCCAGGACCCACCTATGTACTGGATTTTTCAGTTGGCATCTCTATCCTGAGCTTCAAGGCTTTTGTTTACACCTGTCAGATTTCTGCACAGCAGCTAATGGCCCATCCTGACCTTGATGTTGCACTTGCATGCCGAGGCAGGAATTGCTAGCCTAAAGCAGGAGCCTACTGGCATTCCATGAAAAAACGCAGTAACTGGATGAGCTGCTACTAAATGAGAATAAATATGAGCAATATCTAATTAGCAACATCATTCTGCTATTTTCATTATACGCCACAAAGTGTGGGTTTCATAAGTAGTCAATCATGAGATGTAATCTTGACTTCTGGAAGCTGAAACCCCTTCTAGTTCAATAATTGCTCTAATGAACACTAATGAGCAAATACTCTAGACACATTTAATGTCCGTATATTACCCGTATATTACTCTTATGGCAAGATTGGAATATTTCTGATTATTCACCCTGAGTCACTCATGATGGATAATTTGACTGCACCCATTTCCATCAAAATGCTATCTGAGGAACAGTCTTCATTATTATTTCAGTGGTTCACCCCACACTGCATATCAGCTGTCTATTTTTTATCTGTGAAGAAAGTGATTTCTGCTAATTTTACCTCTCAGATAATGCAGAAAGCTTAACAGAAGCTTAAGCAAGCAGCAACTTTTATTTGCTGAACTTTACATGTGATAACACTTTCAGGAATTAAAATCTAGAGGGGGAGGGAGGGGAGGGAAATTTGGGAGGACAGCTTACAGTAACCCAGTGGACTTTTGCTTTGGAATCCAGAACTTCTCAGGGTAACCCTGATCATCCATAATAGGCTTTCAGATGTACATAAAGACACCACCACTCTGTAGATCTTTCCAGATTTATATTCTAATAGTGCCTTATTAGTTAAATACACATTTACCCACAAAATCAGACTGTACACAGAAGAAGTAGGAGGAAACTGCCTTGAATACATCATTCAATTGTTCTTCAGGAGAGAAAGATTTAGGGATAAAACCTCTGGATAAACCCTTTGTTGTGTCAGTCCTATAAATACTGCTTTACTTATTCCTGAAGCAAAAACAAAACAAAACAATTGAGTTTCACTTGAACTCTTAGAAAAACAATATTTCCTAAGGACTATGGGAAGGAGAGTCATCTGGTCCAAATGGAGATAAAATGTTTCAGCCACCACCCAAGGAGGCAAGTGCAAGTGCCCATGATTAATCAGATCAGGACTGCATCTTCTATTATTTGAAAATAGGATGAGTCACACAGAGAGACTGTCCAAACGGACAAATTACAGGATAGTTATTTTTAGCCATTTTTGATTCACTGCAGTTAAGTTGGGGAGGCAGACTGGTAGTCAGGCAGCCTCCACCACAGTTGGTGGCAGATGAAGCATCTAGCAAAGTCACTGAGACAAAGAGTTATTTTTTATCCCAGAATTTTATGGTTTACATCCTTCTGGCATTTGCTCACTTCTCTTTCCTAGAGAATATTCCTGAAGCATGAGAGTCCATATTGACAAAGTTCCTGATTTGCTTTATTGAGAGCTATAGCTTCCCATTTGTTTCTGAGCAAAACAGAAGCCCTCTTCAGACATTATAACCAAGACGCTTTACCCAAATACAGCATCTCAGAAGGAGCCAGAATTCCCATCACTCACTGCTATTGAGCAGTCCGTTGGGGCTGGGGAGCGACTTCTGGCCCCATATGAGATGCTATACATGGGTGCAGTGTCTTGGTCATAACATCTGAAGAGGGCTAGAGCATCAAGCTTTTCGGAGCTCAACACAAACTGCTGTTGAGAATGTTAAAAGCCTTTAAATACAATGAAGCTATTCTCACGACCTGCAGCAACCAGGCTAAGGAAGCCCAGCCCTGTTTCTATGGGTCGTGTGCTGCAATGGGAGCCATGCGGCTCATGGCAGAAAGCCCACATAATTGCCCCTCAAAATGAGGTGAGCAGAGTGTGTGCTCTGCTAACCCCTTTTACCTGATTGTGTGTTGTCATGGCGCAGCTCCGCACCATGGAGCCTCACAAGGAGACTCCCAATAGGGAGGCAACAACAAGCCTCCTGGCATTAGGGAGCACCCTAGAATGCCCTATGCACTTATGTGGTTCATTCCGGGACTTCTGTGGGGCCATGAGGCCCCCAATCCCCACTGCCCCAACTGGCTCTGGCTCCGTGACAGAGCTGGTAATTGTATGGGCGGCCAATCCAGCTGTCCAGGGCTAGCCACCTGCTCATCTGCGGGGAGAGCGGGTCAAGCCTGCTCTCTCCATGACACCCCTTATTGCTCAATAGCCTAAATATCTCTTAACCAATAATAACCTACCTCACAGGGTTGTTGTGAGGTTAAGCAAACTACGTATACTGCTCTGAGCTCCTTGGAGGAAGAGCAGGACATAAGTGTGTGTGTCTCCTGTGGGGTCCTGACAAGGCCTGTGTTTCTAGCATTAACAGTGATAATAAGTGCTTATCACTGCTAAGGCCACCTCCAGCCTCAAAGGCAAGATGCCTCTAAATACCAATTGCAGGGGAGCAAGAGTAAGAGAGAGGGCATGCCCTCACCTCTTGCTGTGGGCTTCTCAGCAGCATCTGGTGTGCCATTGTGTGAAACAGGATGTTGGACTAGATAGGCCTTGGGCCTAATCCAGCAGAGCTGTTCTTATGTACTAAGGAAGATTCTGCTGTGTCGTGAGCTAGACATTTGTTTCTTTTGGGTTGCTGGAAAAAATGATATATTTTTTCCAGGAGAGGAAAGGCAAAAGGAAACAGCATTTATTATTTTTATTTATTCATACGTTTCACATATTTTTATACCACCCAAAGTTTGCGTCTCTGGGTGGTTTACAACTAAGCCCATTAAGTTTATTAATTAACCAATGAAGGCACCAGAGAAAGTCAAATAACAGGCAACCATGGCACAACAGGCAACCATCGATGGAGGGCTGCCTGTCATGTCAGCCACTATCGCAGGTGTTTAATAATGCCGTGCTCTTTGTTATAGGGAATACATAGAGCCTATTCTCACGAGCGTACAAAACCGGGATAAGAGAGCCCAACCTGGTTTTGCACGCTCATGTGAACCAGCGGGATCGTGCCTGATCCCAGTGGCTACATGGCAGCAAACCAACCAAAGTAGCCTCCTTCTAAAATTAGGTTAAGGAAGCGAGCACTCCCTTAACCTTGTTTTTTTTAACTGTGTGTCTGCTGTGGCTACTTGTAGCAGTGGTGGGAACACTCAGGGGGAGAGGGGGGATCCCAGTAATGCGCTGCGCACTCACACAGTCCATTATTGGGGTGACATGCGGTGGCGGATCCTGATACCCCAACCCCCGGAGCTGAAAGGGGAGCTGTAGGCGAGCCACCGCTGGTCAGGGTAGGGAAGCTGCTTACCCAGGGACTGCCAACTGATGGTCTGTGGGAAGGTGAGCTTAATCCTCCATCTCTGCAGACAGCCCGTGAGCTCTTCTCAATGATCATGAGAAAAGCCCTGCAATACAATTGATATCATCGCATAAAATAATCCATATGCATCAATTCCCTACGTTTTCTTACTTGGAAGTGTAGGAGAAGCATAACATCTAAATGTAGGCCAAATTTAGCATAGGGGAATTACAAAGGAAAGGCATGAGAAAACAGAGAAGTGAATATATACAATGTATTTACGTAAGATGAAAGCAGCTAGGTCCCCTTTCAGTGGCAGTTCCTACTCTCATTCCCTGTGTACCCCTCTATCCAAAACACCTGTCACTGAATGACTGAGTGCTTGGTGTGTGCAGTCCCTCAAATCAACCCATCAAACCAAACCCATCAAAAAGAAATTTTCTTCTTTACAATTTCCTCCTATTCCATTGTTCTGGTTCCCACCATGCCTGGCATTCTTAACAATGACTTGTTCCACAGGATAGATGAATGTAGGCCCTGGACAAAGTAGGTTATGCTACTAACAAGTTTACTTGAACTGTAAATGTTATGCAGTTAGAGAAGTTATTCATTCACGCTGCCTCTGTTTGTTAAGGGTAGATGCCAACTGCCCTGACTAAGCCGCATCAATGATAGGACTTGTATCATCACCAGTTGATGCTTCTCTGAAGATAATGGTCATATGTGGTGATTTAACTAATATATTACATAATACCATACATTTCAAATAATATGTAAAACAAATATGTCCAATTCATTGTTTACAAAATCAACTTTAATGAAAAGAACCAAGCTTAGGGCAAAATACAGATATAAAAAATTATTTTTTACTCCTGATTTCTATTCGTCTCCTCCTCCACCACCACCACCACCACCACCACCACCAACTCACATGCTTTGTCTTCCCCTACAAGAAAAGTTGTCTGTGTTACCTGAAAAGAATTCCTTTCAACAGCAAAAATCACACAATGCAAAAACGTATTACTCCTGCCAGAATGCCGTCAGGTTTAAGAAGAATGTTCACTTTGGGACCAATTTGTCCAGTTCAGCTCAGAAGTTCATAGAGGCCATGACGACTATGGGCCTATCCCAAGTGGTCTCAGGACTGACACACACTGCTGGTCACACGCTTGATTTGGTCTTTCACTCTGATCAGGGTGGTGGACCGTGGGTAGGGAATCCTGTGATTTCCCTATTGTCATGCATGGACCACCATCTGGTTAAGGTTGGACTCGCAATCACTTCCCACCTTCGCAGGGGCGAGGGAACTATTAAGATGGTCTGCCCACAAAGGTTATTGGATCCAATGGGATTTCAAGAAGCCTTGGAGGGATTTAGTGTTGGCTCTGCTGGTGATCCTGTTGATGCCCTGGTGGAGAACTGGAACAGCAAACTCACCAGGGCAGTAGACATGATTGCTCCTAAGTGTCCTCTACAACCAGGCTTCAAAACTGGCCCCTTGGTATACGGAAGAACTATGGGGACTGAAGCGGCGAGGTAGACAATTGGAGTGCAAGTGAAGAAAGACGCTGCTTGAATCCAACAGATTGCAATATAGAGCTCATTTGAAGACCTATGCTCAGGCGATACATGCAGCAAAGAAGCGATTCTTTTCTGCCCATATTGCACCCACAAGTTCACGTCCGGCGGAGTTGTCCAGGGTTGTGAGAGGGCTAGTATGTGCCCCTCCTCCCTTGAATCAGAATCTGGAACCATTGGTTACCTACTGTGATGTGTTTAATGAATTCTGTGTGGGGAAAAATATCTCGTATTCGGGCCGACATAGACTCCATCTCCACAATTACTTCAGTGTCTGATGTGGAGGTGTCCAGCGACTCCTCTTGTGTGGTTGGTTAGATCAGTTCCAGTTTGTGACTCCTGAGGATGTGGACAAGCTGATTGGAACACTGCGGACCACCACCTGTTCTCTTGACCCTTGCCTGACATGGCTTATATTATCTGGCAGGGGGGTTGTTGTAGAAGGCCTGGTAGAGATTATAAATGCATCTCTGAGGGAAGGTAGGATGCCTCCTTGTCTTAAGCAGGCAATTATTAGACCGCTTCTGAAGAAGCCTACCTTGGATCCCTCAGAGCTGAGTAACTACAGGCCTGTCTCCAACCTTCCATGGCTGGGCAAGGTAACTGAGAGGGTGGTGGCCTCCCAGCTCCAGACAGTCTTGGAGGAAATTGATTATCTAGACCAATTTCAAACTGGTTTCCAGGCTGGCTATGAGGTGGAGACTGCCTTGATCGGCCTGATGGGTGATCTCCAATTGGGAATTGACAGAGGAAGTGTGACTCTGTTGGTCTTTCTGGGCCTCTAGGCGGCTTTTGGTACTATCGACCATAGTATCCTTCTGGAGCATCTGATAGAGTTGGGAGTGAGAGGCACTGCTCTGCAGTGGTTCCGCTCCCACCTCTTGGGCTGATTCCAGATAGTGTACCTTGGAGACTGTTGTTCTTCAAAATTTGAACTTTTGTATGGTGTCCCTCAGGGCTCCGTATTGTCTCCGATGTTGTTTAACATCTACATGAAACTGCTGGGAGAGATCATCAGGAGATTTGGTGCAGGGTGTTATCAGTATGCTGATGACATCCAAATCTATTTCTCCATGTCAGCATCATTGGGAGAGGGCATAACCTCCCTAAATACCTGTCTGGAGGCAGTAATGGGCTGGATGAGGGATAATAAACTGAGACTGAATCCAGATAAGACGGAGGTACTCATTGTGCAGGGTCAAAACTCAGGAGACGATTTTGATCTGCCTCTTCTGGATGGGGTGACACTTCCCCAGAATGAACAGGTACGCCGTCTGGGGGTGCTTCTGGATCCAAGTCTCTCCCTGGTGTCCCAGGATGAGGCAGTGGCCAGAGGTGCCTTCTATTAGCTTCAACTGATACTTCAGATGCATCATTTTCTTGAGATAGATGACCTCAAAACAGTGGTACATCTGCTGGTAACCTCCACACTGGATTACTGTAATGCACTCTATGTGGGGCTGCCCCTGTATGTAGTCCAGAAACTACAGTTGGTTTAGAATGCAGCAGCCAGGCTGGTCTCTGGGTCATCTTGGAGAGACCATATTACTCCTGTATTGAAGGAGTTACACTGGCTGTTGATATGTTTCCGGGCAAAATACAAGGTGTTAGTTATAACCTATAAAGCCCTAAACAGCTTGGGCCCTGTGTATTTAGGAGAACGTCTTCTTCATTATGAACCCCACCGCTCATTGAGATCATCAGGAGAAGTCCGTCTGCACTTTCCATTGGCTCGTCTGGTGGCTACTCAGGGACGGGCCTTCTCTGTTGCTGTCCCAAGGCTTTGGAATGCACTCCCTAGTGAAATAAGAGCCTCCCCATCTCTGACAATTTTTAAGAAGTATTTAAAGACGTGTCTGTTCACCCAGGCTTTTAACTGATACTGTTTTGATTGTTTTTAATGCTGTTTTAGAATATTGTTTTTTAAAAAATTTAAATTGTTTTTTTAAATTTCTTGTTTTTGTTTTTAACTAATGTTTTAATGTTGTTTTTATCTTGTTGTAAACCGCCCAGAGACATAGGTTTGGGGTGGTATAAAAATATGTAAAATAAATAATAAAATAAATAAATAAATAAATAATCAGGAGCATTTTTTATTCCTTTACCAGTTAGGATTAATTGTGCCTTTCATAGCTGTTTGTAAGCATTTCTCTGTCTTTCACTTCAGAAATCATAACATTTTCACCATTGATTTTATGTTACTGACATGATTGCTTCCCAAGAGGCAAGTGTTTGGGTCTTGAATCAGGAACCAGAGAAGTCTCAAGAACTGCTGAAAAATCACTAGAAGCTAGCAGGTTTGCTGACAGAATGGTATCAGAGAATCCTGTCCAGCTTCCATTATGGGGTATATAACTTTTGCAGACTTTCAAAAGTAAAATGCTTGGCAATTTTATATCAGAGCAGAACCCATATTTAATTACCATCCCCAATAGACCACCAGTAAAGGGAGGAAATCAGGTTTTACAAAATTTTAGGAATGTAGGAAGATTTACTTCACCTGCATAACAAAGATGTTTTGGGTGTGCTTCATAAAAGACCGGAGACTAAGCATCTGCATCACTGCCATTCCCTAATTTATGTCAGCCCTTATATTGATGTACTAATTCCCACGGCAAATATTTATAATGCAATTGTTCTGATCCGTACTATAGAGAAGAGCCATTTTCCTCTGTGCAAATAGACACAAAATGTCAGCATCTTGGCTTGGTTCATTTTTCACGAAGTGAACAGCAGGACAATATTTTCAAAGACACTTAGGGTGGTGTTAAAGATGGAACCAAAATTCAAAAGAAGAGGTCAGAAACAAACTTCCCCAGTTTACAAAACAAAAGACCAAAACAAACCAACAGACCAAACCCTCCTGACATTTAGGGCCAGCTCAGCACTTCACCACTGCACAAACACTGCTCCCCATCACCAGACTTCCTTGTTGCCAACCCCACACATTCCCCCAAAATAGCCCTGGCAAGAGGAAATGGTGGCAGAGGAGCCCCAAACATGGAGTTTCTAAGAGGAACTAGTAATTGCCCCATTGCCTAAGTACATTTTGGGAAGTGGAGGAGCAGTGTGGAGGACTGGGGCAAGCTTTCCTGCATTTGATCATTCTGATGCACTATACCTAGAAAAGGCTTGAAAAGAACCCAAGCTCTTCACAGGAATTCTAATTGTCTGGCTGCTATATGCTCAGAATGGCGCTAACTGACCAGTTGGTAGGGATGTGCACAGAACCGGTGGGGGCCGGTCTGAGGGTGGGGGGATGCCTTTAAGGGTGGGGGAGGATACACCCCCCCACACACAGCATTTCCCCTGCCGGCGTGTGGCATCTGAAAAGCCCATTGAGACAACAGCGTACCTCCCTGCCTCCCCGTTGCAACATTTACTGGATATACAGTAGCCGGAAGTACGAGGTGTGTCTGCGCGCACACCTCAATGTGCACAGGCACACCTCATACTTTCAGGTATATCCGGTAAACATTGCAACAGGGAGGCAGGGAGGTATGCTGCTACCCCAATGGGCTTTTCGGATGTCGCACGCCAGTGAGGGAAACGTGGCGCGGGGGGGGAAGTGCATCCTCCCTCACCCTTAGGAACATAGGAAACTGCCATATACTGAGTCAGACCATTGGTCTATCTTGCTCAGTATTGTCTTCACAGACTGGCAGCAGCTTCTCCAAGGTTGCAGGCAGGAATTTCTCTCAGCCCTATCTTGGAGAAGCCAGGGAGGGAACTTGAAACCTTCTGCTCTTCCCAGAGCGGCTTCATCCCCTGAGGGGAATATCTTGCAGTGCTCACACATCAAGTCTCCCATTCATATGCAAGCAGGGCAGACCCTGCTTAGCTATGGGGACAAGTCATGCTTGCTACCACAAGACCAGCTCTCCTCTCCACCCTTAAAGGAGTGCACGTGCGCACACACACACACACACACACACACCTGCCATCGAACCTTTGAGCTGGCCAGGGTTCAAACCGGCCATGGTTCATGCACATCCCTACCAGTTGGGACTCTCTTATGTTCACGGAACATTTATTGCCTCCAAACTTGGAAAAGTGGCCAGTTCTGTTCAGCAATTCCTCCTTTAGAAGAGGAGTTTATGGAAGGTAGGGAACAGCAGGATGAGTCTACCCCACACGCAACCTTTAACAGCTGCAGCTACAGACAGTCTAATGAATCATGTTGTAACTCTGCATCACCCTGGTTAGTATCTGCTGTCTTTCAAAATTCAATTAGAGTTATGTTTCCCCAATGGCCTGGGGATAACAGAAGAAATTGTTGTATTATTATTCCATGTACTTTTTTCAATTCTAAAACCTAACATCTATTAAAACTGGGCACAATCCGGTCAAGGTTAAGCATGTTTTCATCCCAGACCTTCAAGCAGGTGTTAACTTCCTGAGAAAATCAATGCAAAGTGCTTAATTCTGCCTGGATCATAATTTTTTTTTTTAAATGAATGAAAGTAAACACAAATTCTCACTCTAAAATGAGGAGCAGAGGCTGCCTTTGGCCACTCAATTAAATGATTAATTACAGTGCCAGAATAATACTGGTTCTGTTTCAGAAATGTCCCTCAGTAACTGTAGGCTTCCCCCCTGCAAGAATAATGTGGGTGCATGGATGGAACAGTGCTTGTTACATCTGTTGTATTCTGCTTCTGGCAAGCCAAAATATTTTATATCACTTTAAGTTTGTATGTATTTCATTTGCATTAACAATCCTGGAAACCTGGATTCACACAGTTTCTTGGTTTGTATATGCAAATATTATCACAGAAATGAATGAACTACAACATCATTTGCCTCCAAACCAGGATCTCGTTGTACACACTAGGGCCTACTATATTTCATATACACACTCTGAAATCATGTTTCCTAAGCCTACTTTTGACCATCAAGCTCACATCCTACTCCTTCCACTTCAAAAGAAATGGCCACAATCCAATGCAAAGTCAGACATTCTTAGGATCATTGTATTCAGTGGCCAGATTTCACCTGTCTGTGCTGAATTGTGACCAGCAGGTGCAATCCAGAGCAGGGAAGTTGTGCTTCTTTTCTGATGAAATGAAGCATCCGTGCTTATCCATATGTGCTTTTTATTCCAATGGAGAATCATTACACCATTGTAAAGTACCTGGAGTTTGAGCTCAGGGTTCTGCAAGCACCTGTGCTGCTGTGTAGGAGCAGCTTTCCAGAAGAGGGAGCTCCTGGCTTGCTTGGGCTATACTTAGGTACCATCACTGCAAATGGCCAGACAGTGGCAACAGGGATCAGGTGACAAAAGGATCAAGTGACCATAACAAATCTGAGCAGCTTTTAATTTGACTTCTGCTACTGGAGTCTTTAAGGAAGTGGTCATCATGATTTTTCAAGTGGGAGACACTTTGAAGGGTGGTTTGTTTGGGGTTTTTGCCTGTGCGAGAGCCATTTTTCACTGTGCTTATCCTCTGCAGAGGACTGCACTTTTCTCAGTGCTAAGAGAGCCCTTTAAAAGAGATCGAGCCCTCTCTTAAGAGCTCTAAGAAGAAATTCTTGAGAAGAACTACACTTCCCAGCATTCTGCATGTCTTCCAAGATGGTGCCAGGACTGAAGAGGGCTTTGTTTCCCTTAAAGGAGCCCGACCAAGTGCTGAGCACAGCACAGCACTGCACAGCGAGAACAGTAACCTCCATGGCACTGGGATACTGTGCGGAGTATTCCGATTTGGCCGAAGCTTCACACAGGCCCAATAAACAATTAGTCAGGGAGCCGCACTGAAGGTTGCTGGGGACCACCACTGGTCTCGGGGCCTTACAGTGAAGAACAGTGATTTAAGGGTATAATGTTTTTACTTCACTATTTTTAGCGGGGGGGGGGCATGCAGCTGCTGAGAAGGCTCCTTCTGCAAAGGGTGGGGGGAAAGAGAGAAAAGGAAGGCAGCAGCTGCAGGACAGAAAGAGACAACACCAGCGGCAACCAGTAGGAAGGGGAGCAAGAGAGAGGGAGAGAGCTGATGTGAGTGTGGTGGCTGCGGAGGTGGAGCGGGAGAGAGCATGCATGGAGACAAGAGGAGCAGGAAAGGGAGTGAGAGAAAGAGAGAGAGCACCTGTTCAAGTGCTGTTGCCTCGGCAGCAGGAGCGAGAGAGAGAGGGCAAGCATGCGGAAGCAGGAGCAGAAGGGAGGGAGGGCGAGAGAGAGAAAGAGAGAGAGCGTGCATGGTGGCTGGGGGGATTAGAGGTGGCAGGAGAAATTGGGGCGAGATACGAGCCAGGGGCTGCCACTGGGGTTTGCACAGGCTGTGCAATAAAGAACAGTGGTATGATGTGAATACGTTTGACGTCTTCATATCATTGTGAGTGCTATATAAAAGGGGAAAAACTTAATTTTACCATTCTCACATAATACTACTCCAACATAAACCTGCAAGGTGTGTGCAGATATTTCAGATGACTTCTACAAAGCTTGTGGCTGATTTATATTACTATGAGATGTGTCTACAGAGCTGTCTGGCTTTGAGCACACCAACAGCACTTTCATGTCTTTTGTTCCATGCTTATTTTCAAGAGAGCACAATTCTTTAATTAGAGCTGAAACCACAATGGTCAATTCCTTATCACAGGGGGGAGAAACATAAAATAAATGCTGCCCGTTGGTACTTAATCACAATTTCTGCAAAGCTTGTTTCCTGGCACTTGGCAGGTCATTCTACTAACAACAAACATATAATCCATTAATTTATGGAATGCAAATGCATCCGGGGCAGACCAAAACATAGAAGGTTTGATGAAAAGTAGATTTAACTGCTTCTGAAATGTTTTATCTATAATTATAAGACAGCACAGTTGGCTTCCCCCCCTGAGAGTCTGAGAACAGGGGTGTTGTAGGAACATTTCACATGTTACAGAACAACAACTCTGATTTTGCCACTGAGTGTACCCTTTCAGGTTGCTAGAGCCAATCCCAGCTCTTTGACAAGAATCCCTGTATGATATATAAATTTTTAAAGATTGGTTTGTTGCATTCACATTTTACATGTTTAAGTATACATGGAAAAGAAAAGAAAAAATCTAGCTGTACACCTAAAAGTGGAAATGCCCTGAACTAGCTAAAGATGGAGCCGCCTAAGCCAACAGCTGCATCAAACATGTAGTTTCATCAAATAATCAGTGACAGATCAGTGACCAGCTGTTTGGAAGAGAGCAGGGCTGGCCAAAGATCAGCCTGCACCCAAGATGAGGTACCAAATGCCATTGACCCACACCTGGCATCATGCAGTGCCTTGGCAGGCCAAATGTCACATATACGGCCTTAACTGGTGTTGCATAAAGCACTGCTGCTGCTGCCCCACTTCCACCTCCTACATTCCCTGGATTTAAAAAAGAAGCAGGAAATGGAGAGAAAGAGAAAAGGCAAGTGGTGGTATAGAGTGTCACCCAGCAGACACTCTACAACACCACTTGCCTGTCCTCCGCACTTCCTCTTTCCTCTGCTCCCCTCTTCCTTTGTAAATCCAAACAATACAGGAGGAGGAGCAGCAGCAGCTGCCGTGGTGGCAGATGGCAGCAGTGGGCAGAGGGGAATGGCAATGGTGAAAGCGGCCTCTGCCCACCTCATGCTGGTCCCCGGGAAGGGAGGAGGGCTGAGTTTGGCCCCCATTTCCTCCCCTCCCACTGGGCAGGGGGGCGTGTTTGGCAGGACTATGAACACAGCTGGATCAGGGCCAGTAAGTGAAAGGCCCTTATTTGACAACCACCACCATTTTTTGGTAGATTTGAACCTACACACCTGAGGTGAATGAAAGTACTAATTGTAAACAGTTTCCCTGGTGGTGGAACTTATACAGACTGATTGCAACGAAATTATTTATTTATTTATTTAGCCTGTTTTGCCAATCTCAGATTCATTCCGACATCGGAAATCCAACTTTGCACAGCTCTACTCCATGGTCTCCAGCAAGAGTCTTTCCCAGCACAGCTATCTGGGTTTTACTTAGAGATGTTGGGGACTGAAACACGGACCTCCTGCATACAAAGCAGGTGGTTGACCATTGAGCTATCATCCTTCCCTACTAGCTACTTTGAATGCATGGAAAAAAATCAGTATAAAACTGGCACAAAAGGACACATTACATCAGAGAAAATAATATTGAGGCCGGATTGTGATCATTATTAAGATGCAACAAAGGGTGGTGGCTTACATTGTAAGTTGTGTTTTATTTAGAAAAAGTTGTTAATCTCTAGGTAGGTACTTTTAAAAAAACACCTATGGTATGATGTGAATACATTTGACTGTCTTCATATCATTGTGAGTGCTATTTAAAAGGGAAAAGGCTTAGTTTTACCATTCTGAAAGATTTATTTGAAAGAAATGCAAGATAGTTCTCTGTCCCCCAAAAGGTTCACATTTCAAAAAGAAACACAAGGGAGACACCACCAGCAGCCACTGGAAGAAACACTATTCTGGGATGTTAGCATGGGATGACTGTTGCTCTCCCCCGGTAAAATATAAGTGAGCCACAACTTTAGAAGTTAGCAAAGTTAGCAAAGATAGTTATAATGGATGACATGCAATGCTGCATGTGCATTTTAATGAAATGTGCACAATTGTGCAAGAGGGCTCTTGCACAAACACAAAAATTGCAAAGTTGTATAATGAGCTGACAATCTTTCCGATGGTCATGCATTACACAACTCCTGTACACAATTTTATGCATTATGTTTTTGCAGAACTGTGTATATGTTTCACAGGGATGGGCAGTATCTAAAATACATGTATTTTAAAATATATATTCTCAATACTTTTGTATCTAAAATATTTTTCAGAACAGTATTTTGTATCTAAAATACATTTGCTCAGGTATTTTGTATTTTTAAAATATATTGCTGAAACCAAAATACATCAGCCCATCATTGCTTTGGGGTTGTTTTTACTTCAGGAGTTGCCTTTTTATTGCAAGCAAGCAGCCCATTAGCATCAGCAAGCTCATATGCTCAAGTTCATCAGTCAGTTGAACAACGCAATCAATCCTGGGTTATCTTTGTAGCAACTCAGCAAGCAAGTCCTTAGGAGGCACACCCTTTCACTTTAGGATTATCTGATTAGAAGGAGAGGAAGGAGAAAAAGGAGAAAAGCAAGTGATAACTGGCTTGACCAGTTTGAAATGACCATGCTAATGTCTTTCAATGATCAGTGAACACCCACATTGGGATGCAAATTTCACCCCCACCTCCTTGGAAGGTGGGAGGGTTTGCAGACATGTGGATTAATTAAAATTAAGATTTGCCTACACATTGTCCTTCTCGGGTGGCTCGGATTGTGTACAGCAATCAGTTGTGAGCCACCCCGAGCAGTAGTGTATTGGAGGGGCGGGGTAAAAATATTTTAATTAAATAAGCAAGCAAACAAACAAACAAATAAATCAGCAAAGCTCAGTTAGGAGGGCAAGAGGTAAATAATTATTTTATTTTCTTAAACATTCTTTGTAAACACTTTGGGCTCTGGGTTGGCTGGGAATCAAAGGTATTTGGAGGATGAGGGGCTGTTCCATTCTGGGTACTGTGTTCTTTTGTAGGGTTGTGGTCAGAGAGCGAATGGGAGATTTTCATTTGCTTCCTAATTGCAAAGAGGTGAGAGAAACTGAGAATCCTTATGTTTGTGTGGCTGGGAAATGTCCTATATTTCCTATATGTAGGGTCCAGTGC
This sequence comes from Hemicordylus capensis, assembly GCF_027244095.1. Taxonomy (NCBI): domain Eukaryota; kingdom Metazoa; phylum Chordata; class Lepidosauria; order Squamata; family Cordylidae; genus Hemicordylus; species Hemicordylus capensis. Next base: position 383,954,004 of record NC_069657.1, on the reverse strand, counting down.
CCATCCAGTCCAGCATCCTGTTTCACACAGTGGCCCACCAGATGCCTCTGAGAAGAAGCCTACAGGCAAGAGCAGAGGGCATGCCCTCTCTCTTGCTGTTGCTCCCCTGCAACTGGTATTTGGAGGCATCGTGCCAGCCTGCTGCCACTGCCTCTGGCCTCCTCCTCCTCCTCCTCCCGTTGGCCAGGCCAGGCCGGCATGCTGCCACTGCCTCCAGTAGCCGGACCAGGGTCAGGCCAGCCCATCACCACCACCTCCAGCCGAGCCAGGGCTAGGCCGACCTGCTGCTGCCACCACTGTCTCCCATTCCCGTCACTATCTCCCAGGAAGCTGCTCTCGCGAGAGCTGCCACACATGGGATTAGCGATGTGTATGCCTAGAAGAAATAAATATATAGATGCTTATATCTGTCATGCTAGATTGCTGAAAATGCTTTGCTATGCTTTTTGCATGTTCGTTTAATGGGAAATGTTTGGGGATCTGATCTCTTTTGTGTTTTGTTCTTTGTTGTGCTATGCCTAGTATGCACCATAGGCTATGTTGGTCACATGATGAGTTAAGAGTCTAGTATTCCCCAAAACTCACTGGTGATGTCTAAGCCACCCTGACTTGTTGGATGTTGTGTCTCGTCCCATTTTCAGCCGTATCCAGCAGCAGAACACTTTCCCCATTGGAACAGTGGTGGTGCGGGGGGGGGGGGAGAGATGTGACAGAATGGGCCTTTGTTTGGCTTAAAAACACATTCCAGTTTCATATCAGAACTTCCCTCAATTCCATAAGCCAATTTTGCCCTGGACCCACGCCCACTGCTTTTGTGGATTTATTTGTTTGTCAGGAGTCTTGTTCCTATTGTTCAGAAAACTCTACCTTGAGGGAGAAACATTAAGTTTTTGATTGTTTTGCCTATCTCCATGAGGGGATAGTTAACCCCAAGTTAAGTGAGGGGAGGGATTATTGCGGTTGCTATTTCCAACATGCTACTTTAGGTTAGCTTTGTTAGCCCAGACCTGGCTGCATGGTTCCTGGGAATGTGCAGACTTCACCACAATGCAAGCTTTTGTTCTCTGTATTTCAATTTGAGACCTAAGAGCAAGAATTTCAGTCTGTGTTGTTGCAGTTGGCCTCCTGTTATGTCGATAGCCAGTTTGGATGGCAATCAGTCTGCATGAGGAAGAGAACATGATTGTGTGGGCCTACAGTATTATTTAACATCCTTGAAGGCGGCACTTTGCAAAGAAAAAGACTTAACAGGTGTGAGACTACCCACAGCCAGCTCTGCTGCCTGTGTAGCATTGATGGGGAGGGAATATGTCAACATCCTATTTCTCGCTCAATTACACATCCTGACTTTTCCCACTAGCATTACTATATTTTCTTTTGTAATGGTAGCCTATTTCTCTCTTAGGCCGCCTTCAGACATAGCGTGAAACCTTGGGTAGATGTACCTGTGGTTAATCTGTGAGCCTCAGAATCATCCCACAGATGATCATCAGAGGTCTTGCAGCCTCTGGCTTGTGGCCAGAGGGGCTCCTCTCTCTTGCTGGTCTGCTAAGGCTGCATCCCAGCAAGCTCTATAGTGTTCTCATCGCCAGACTGCAGGCAAGGCGTCGGGACATCAGTAGAATGGCAATCATTGGTCACAGTCATTGAGGGGGCCTTTTCAGCATCCATCAGCTGCCCTTGGCAGGGGAAGGGCTTTTAACCCCATTCCTCACACCACTTGCACCACTACCCTTGCAAAGGCCCCACAGCCATACAGTCTTGCGCAAACACAACTACTGTTATAGTGGGATTTAGAGAGGCACTAGTTTTCTGTTACTCCGGGAAGGGGTCATGATAAATTGCTAGGAGGGAACATGTATATGAGGGCAGGCAAATGATCCTGAGGTTTGGTCCATGGTGACAAAGGATGCTCTTGGAATGGTAGACCCAGGCCAAGCAGTCTCAACACACTCCTGCCCCTGTGTCGGGTTGACGGCCAGGGATCAGCCCTCTCATGAGAAGGCTGGTCCACTGGGGAGGAACTTCATGAACTTCAGGTCTCTGTTGGACAGTATTCTCATGGGGTAGGCCATCCAACTGTAGAAGGCTCCACTGATATGGGACTCCTGGTATCTCTGGTTAATAATATAACTCATACTCTGTACCTTCCCATCTCCACACAATCTTTACAGCCCCTCAAGGAGTCTGGACTGCACCATGTGTCCTGATGGTCTCGGGTGGGAAGAGTAGGGGAACACCGGTGATAGATCGTACTCTACATTACTTCTTCTTCTTCTTCTTTTTGGCTGGTGGGCTAGGTCTCCTGGGAGGTGAGCGGGTTAAGCCCTAGGGTGTGCACTGTTCTGGACATGAGAGGTGCTAAATCTATTGCCTGAAAGAGTCTGAAGGGTGCCTCTGAAGTCTCAGGTTCCTGGCCTTCAGATCTCTGTAGTTCTGGGTCCCCACCACCCAGTGGGTTGACTGGTGAAGAAGGGTCCTTGTCTAGGGGAATGGTAGGTAAAGCGTTAACCAGGGGCCTCTGAGGGTGCTCCTGTGACGAAGCAGTGTGCAAATCACCAGTTCCCTTAGGAGTTAGAGCTCTAGGACTGGGTGAGTCATATGCAGAGAGTTCAGACTAGCGTGTACTGCGTTCCTTCTGTTTAGATCTAGAACTGCCCTTTCTGGACATTTTAATATACTTTTCCCTTTTTCTTCGCTTTTTAGGGGCTGGCTTCTCTGAAGCAGAAGAAAACGTGCTGGAGGAGGACAGGGAGACCCGCCTGGCTCGTAGGCTGAGAGAGAAGTGACTGGCCCAGAGTCACCCAGCAAGTATCGTGGCTGAACAGAGATTTGAACTCAGGTCTCCCCGGTCCTAGTACAGCACTATAACCACTACACCACACTGGCTCATACATATGAGCCACACTCATGCACATACATAGCTTGTCCTTGAAAGAAAAGATTGCTATTTAAAGACCCTTTTGCATCTTTGGAAGACAAAAACCAAAACCAAATTTGCATATTTGCAAGGCAAAAACAAAATCAAAAAAATTCAAATGCACAGTTTCTTTTTGAAGATCAAAAACAAATTGCTGTTTTGACCATCCTTTGATGGTATCTGCCCCTAGGCATTGGACAGCTTTCATGGAATCTGTGTCAATTTCTCCCTCTTATTTTCAGTTCTTCTTCCAAGATCTACACCATGATAGCCGTCACAACAACCCCTTTCTTCTGGTGGTGTAAAAACAGAGGGCAGATTGCAAAGCTGTTCCAATTTCTGTAGTCCTGGTAAAGCAAAATTATTCAATCCTGCTGTTTGTCAAAATTCTACACAATGGAACTGGGAAGTTCTGCCTAACACTTGCAACTTGACCTTCTAAAGACCTACATATCAAGCACCTGACAACTAGTTCCTCAACATTATCAAAGCCACAATACGTGGATATTTTTGCCTTTCATTATGCATGTTTGCTATAAAATGGCCAGTTGAAAGCAGCCCTCCTGTACAGGGGTATAGCTATAATTGGGTGGATGGGTTCAAAGAACCTGGGCCGCCAAGCTCCTGAAAACCCTCCAGCTCCACCCCTCCCTAATTTCTTCATTGTCTCCCTCACTCCAAGGGGCCTCCAGAGAGAGGGGCAAACACAGGACTCTTTTTGCCTAGCTATGCCCCTGCTCCTGTAAAATTATTTTGCTGTATGATTCTATATACCAAGTAAAATGAATGGATATTATTATGAATACAACTGGAGGTCTTCAGGGTCATTTTCTTGGGCATCATTTACTGGGGAACAAACCACAAGCAATCTCTCTTCTGTTATGTCTGCTGCAAAGATACTTTTATTTACTAAAGCTTTGAAGTGCAGGGAATCTAACATGGCTTGCCATCACTTCTTAGTCAGAATAGCAATAGCAATAGCAATAGCACTTACATTTATATACCGCTCTATAGCCGGAGCTCTCTAAGCGGTTTTACAATGATTTAGCATATTGCCCCCCAACATTCTGGGTACTCATTTTACCGACCTCAGAAGGATGGAAGGCTGAGCCAACCTTGAGCCCCTGGTTAGGATCGAACTTGTAACCTTGTGGTTACAGAGCGGCAGTTTTACCACTGCGCCACCAGGGGCTCTTATATGCAAATAAAATAATTTCAGCAGGTACAGAGGTTGCAGAACAAATCTGTCTATTCTCATATTGACTATAAATTAAGAAATCTGATCAGCTACTAACCAGATTAGTTTCTGTTTATAGACTGAATGATAGGATGGGAGGGCACAGTCCTTTTTGTTGTGCATTTCATGGATTTTTATTTCAGTCTTCCACAAGATAAATCTTTCATGGAATGGACTTTACTGAAATAATGTAATATACATTACACATGTTTGAATGAATGACCAGAACAAATTGAAAAAAAAGGAAGGCTTTTGCCCTTGAAGGAATACACTGAAACACATGGAAGAATTGTATTTTTCAAATAAGCATTTTCATGCACAGCATCTTTTTGAGGACTTGCATCCCCCTTTTCTGGCTTTAAGAAAAACCCTATTCAGATATTTTGTTGCACCTGCATATAGGTCCCTCAAATGCATGGCATAGATATGAGGTTTACTGATAGCTATGGCTGTGCTCAACATAACATGTGGATAACTGTACCTGCATACCTACGTACACTCGACATAAATGGTGCAAACACTGAACATACATGTGAATAGGGATTTCAGTGTTTCAGTCATCATAATAAAGAGTTGGAAAAAGCAATATACAAATGAGATGTTGGTTGAGTAACATAGATTTACAGTGCATCCACCTTCACATGATGGTCTCCTTCACCAGCTTTCTGATTTGATGTGTGTATTTCTCTCCTATTGAAATCAATGGGATTTAAAAGTAGCTGAATCATCTCCCAAGTCAAATGTGTAACTAGCCCTAAATATTAATGGTTCCTTGGAAATCTATTTCTTCACCACATATTGGGGCCATTCACACAACTGGGAGGGCAGGGGAGCGGGCGGGCAGTGGGGAAAGCTGGTCCAACTCACTTTCCCCCCTGATGAGCACCTGATTGTTGCTGGGAGTGCAGACCAGACTCCCAGACAATCCACACTGTGTGGTGCAGCATGGATCTCCGGAGGCCACAATGATGCATCCTGGCCTCCGGATACCTCACAATGCACAACGTGCAAAGTGCATTAGGGGATTCCCTTAGGGAATGGGTGCTCTATGCACCCATCTCTGTGTCTGCTGGGGCTGAACATAGTAGCCCCAGCAAACACACAAGGGGTCTCAAAGCTGGGCTAGGTGGCACAGCCCTGCTGGGATCAGGTCCGATCGCGCCCATTCTCACGCCCAGCCTAACCCAGGCTAGGTTATGGTATGCATGAGAACAGCCACATTAAATCATTGTATTATATAATATAAATATATCATTTATATTATTTTTTCATGAATGTCATTATTTTTCTATCTTTAGTAATAATATTCATCTTATATCAGCAGGTTACCTCTTAAGATATTTGGAGACAAAGCACAGTGTGGGATTAATGAATGCCTGTTACTTTGCATATAATTTCCTTGAATAGTCCCACTGAATTCAGTGGGTTTACACATATACATAGTATTGCAACCACTGTATACGTTTCTTCTTACTACACTTCCCAATAATTGTGCTCAAATAATGTTTAGACAGGTTGTACAGAGAAAATTATTAACTATAGATTCATTTGTTTATGCAGCTGAAGCAAAACCAAAACAGAGTTGTTATAGTTGCATGTGTTTTCCATCTCAATCAAGATAGGAAATGACTGGTTATTTTCCAAAATGGTTTGCACATCAATGCCCAAATTCGCATTTCACATAGAAGACTGACAGAGAAGACATGTTTTGATTTTGTTTTTTAAAGGGCCTGGCTTATTAAAAAGCCCTTGCTTGCTACTGCAGGGGAGGAAAAGGTTTGACATTTCACATTGATTCAAATAGTCTCCAATACAGCCAGATGTCAGAACTGCAAAAGGCTCACACAGAGTACTGCAGCTCCACTGCCTCAGACAGCATGTCAGCATCAGCTGCTGAGAGTAAAGCCTTCTTTCCAATTGACACTGTGTGGAGGAGTGCAGCACAAAGGTAGCTGTACAAACAGTTCTGTCATACCTGTAAGAGTTCTTGGTTTTAGGGCTGTCTCCTCAGATTGAGAGACCCAAAAAGCCATTCTGTAGGTGACTTAGAAGTGAATAATAGACCCACCTAGCAGAAGCATAACACGTGGGCCCCAGAACAGGAAGCAAAGATGCCCCCCTTGGCCCTCTGCATTCTTTTCCTCTCCCTTCTGGTGCCTTTGCTGAAGGAGAACTGTAAGGACACAGTGAAAAACAACACATTCTTGGCATGCCCTGCCTCTCACTTCTATGCCTATAAGCTCATACACTCCTCATGCATGCAGATGCTTTCACACACTTGCACACACATTCCCTTGGCTCAGAAACACCTGTGAACATAGATGCCTACTACAATCACCTAATATAGTCATACAACATCAGTGAAGGGTGGGTTGTCATCCAGCTGGTGGGCTCCCCTCCCTCAGGATGAGGACTCCAGGAACATTCTCCCCTCCCTGCCTGTTCAATTAGAGCTACCTCCCTGCCATGCAGCATTTATGTTTTCCTCCTCTCTTATTTGCTTTCCTAAAAAGATATTCAAAAAAAGCAGAATGCTAATGGTCAAAGTGCATCCCAAGGAGCCAATGGAATCTGATGGAAATGGGGTTCCAGAGTACTTATATAGCCTGAGATTAAATGTTCCTATTCAAAGGGCATGATATTGCCAGGCTCAGTGCAACAACCACACAGAGCACAGCTGTATGCTTTTTTAAAAATCAAATGTTTAAGCTGCATTCAGTTTACTGCATTCCTGCTGATGGCTGACAAAACGTGGCTGACGTTAGAGTATCATCCCACCCTGCCCAGACATTTTTAAGCAATAAGTACTAAATAACTGTTAGAGGGGGAAAGTTTGGCTAACCCCAGTTAAAACAGAGTCGTATGAGTAGTAAAGGTTGAGTCCATTGAACATAAGCTTGAGACATGTCTTCATGACACCCTTCATGACTACACTTTGCTTGAAGTGGGGAAAATTAGATTGAAATGGGTGCAGACTAGCCAACAGCTGTATTACCCTTACTTTGGGAAAGTTGGTCACAGCGTGAACATGTTAGAAAGGACAAAAGAGAGTTGACATGTGCCTTGAAAACAGAGAGTTGCTTTATTGAGGGGCAATAGGAGTACAGAATGTGAAAAGAGGGTGATTAACCCTGAAGGACACTCACCCACTCATAGTGCTGGGAAGGGGGGCAGAGATTTGAGGGTGAAAGACAGAAAAAGAGAAAAGCTGTTTTTCATAGCTACCTTCTCTAGCTGGGGTCTTCTCCCCAGTTGGCTCAAGCACATGGGGATCGGGCGCAGCATGCACTTATGCAGTGTGGGGTGCAGAGTTCAGTGGTAAGGTGCAAATGCAAGGGTATGAGCTCGCAAGTTGGCAAGAGTATATAATGCAAGAGACTGATGCCTTCCTTGAGCAGGGGAGGGTTATAGGCAAAAATATACCCTGGGGCATGACTGAAGAGTTTTGTGTAAGTCTGAAATGTTTCACAAAGGATTTCTAAAAGCAGTCACCTGAATAGAGATGGAAGGGGGACATATTGTGCTTTCTGGCATTACTCGTTAACAGCTGGGAGGAAACAAGGTGATAAGTTCAATTTAGCCTTGGGACTTCTTATCAATGTATATGGGAGGAAGAGAGCTAGCATTCGTTTGCTTCTTTCTCCTTTATTCTTCTAATTTGGTCTGCCCAAATCTCTCTGTATATGCTCAGATGCAATGAGAGGGGCATTTCCTTTGGTCCACTACAGTCTTGGAATGTCCTGAAGGCACCATAGGGAAATACCTTATCAGAACAACCTGGCATTTTTGGAATTCAGCCAGTTACAGTTTCTCATCCAAACAGGCTAGAAAAATGGTGAAGTTTCTCTTATTTGAGGGGTGCATCGAAGCATCCCGAAGAGAGGAGAGGAGAGCTGGTCTTGTGGTAGCAAGCATGACTTGTCCCCATAGCTAAGCAGGGTCTGCCCTGGTTGCATATGAATGGGAGACTTGATGTGTGAGCACTGCAAGATATTCCCATAAGGGGATGAAGCTGCTCTGGGAAGAGCAGAAGGTTTCAAGTTCCCTCCCTGGCTTCTCCAAGATAGGGCTGAGAGAGATTCCTTCCTGCAACCTTGGAGAAGCTGCTGCCTGTCTGTGAAGACAATACTGAGCTAGATAGACCAATGGTCTGACTCAGTATATGGCAGCTTCCTATGAAATGGCATAACGACCGGGGCTTGTAACAAGCATATTGGAAACAAGGAATAACCTGCATCTTTGTTTCTGTAACCCAGCTAAGCAGGGTCATTCAGAAAAGCTATTCTCACACACAGTGGAAACCAGGCTAAGGGAGCCCAGCCTGGTTTCCACTGCACGTGTGAACCGCCGGGAGCCATGCAGCTTCCGGTGGCAAGCCCACTTAATTGCACTCCCCAACAAGGTTTGCAGAGCACATGCTTCGCTAACCCTGTTGGTTTGATCGTGTGTCAGCACAGCGCAGCTCCACATCACTGTGGCTCACAAGTGTTCCCCCAACCAGGAGGCTACAACAAGCATTGGAGGGCTCCCCAAAAATGCCCCATGCACTTGCACAGGAAATGCTGGGACTTCCAATGGCTGAGAGGCCCCTGATCCCCACCACCCCAACCGGCTCCATGAAAGAACTGGTGATCATGTGGGTGGCTGATCCAGCCACCCAAGGAAAGCTGCCTGCTTGTCGGCGGGGAAAGCAAGTCAAGCCTGCTTTCTCCGAACCCTCTTAGGTTCTCCACACTGCTAGTGTGGCGGAGAGCCTCAGAGCATAGCAGAAAAAATATATATAATCACCTTTCTTTTCCTCTGATTGCACACTCTCTTTCTTTGTACTTTCTGACAGCTGTACAGGTACCTCATGCCATGATTCTTAACACTGATAGATTATAAATGCCTTTTAAACCTCATTTAGCATTTAGCAACACAGGTTTTTCAGGTTTTACATGAATCAATTACAATGGAATGTGAGACATTCCAGCCTGGGAGACCCACTGGAGCAGAGAGAAAGTAAATCTAAGCAGGCCAGATTCTCTCCTTGCCATCCCTGTGAACTGTTACCAGAATACTTAGGTAATGCCTGGCTCCTAACCACAGAAAGCATAATTCAGGTTTTTGAATACTTAAAGACAATAAGAGCTCAACACAATTACCTTTAATCACTCCACCCTTCCACTTAAGCTCATTTTGATGGAGGGGGCATCATCTCTCTCATAATTACAACGTAAGAACTACCAATATTTTTAACGACTACACTACTATAACCACTACTACCAGAAAAAGTTGGAAGCAAAACTGTTCCTTCTGAAAATGACCTTGATGATAATGTCTCCAGGGGAATGAGATTAGACTTCAGTAAACAACCAGCAAATGACTCTGCTAAACTCAACCAGACTCAGCAAACCAACCCTTTATGGCCTGGAAAGACTGAAAGTCATAAATCCATAAACTTGGGTCTTGCAGAACTGAAAAAACTACTCACGGCTGTTCAAGTCCGGACACAGTCACTGAAAACACTCTTCTTCCGCACAGATTCTGAACTAACAGACAGTGATAATGAAATGGTTACATATCCTCTTCAGGCCACACCAGAAGGACTCAATAGCACAACCAATCCAAATGCAAAGATTGCAACCCCACCCAGATCAAGGAGGAAACTGTCATTTTACTTCTCTGACCATAATTCTAACTCCAACTCTGATTCAGAGGTCAATGACAGTGGTATTACTGAGGCCACTCCCTCAACACTAGCCACCCTGAGGAGTGGGGTTACCTCTGTCCTTGCCCAGCCCCCACTTACAACACCTTCATGCTTGCTTCCTTCTGATGCTGAAAAGCCACAGGCAGGCCATACAGAGACAGCCTCTCCAAAGGAAGGGGCACCCACACCACCTGCAACACCTCAAGAGCCACAGTTTCCTCACTCAAGTCCTGAGGATCTGAGAAAGGAGATGCATGCCCATCATCAACTTCACTTCCTCAAGACACAGATATAGCTACTCCCTACAAAGGTAGGGACCCCTATATCATCCATTCAATCTCAAGAGCCCCAGTTGCCACACATATCCCCTGCGGGCCCTATGGAATCATCTACATGAGCAGCAGCCACCCGATACACGCCCTGGAGTTTTATAGGAACCACACGAGCAGCAGTTGGCCATTGTGCCCTCCAAAGAATCATCAGAGCTGACTGCATCAGAAACCTCCCAAGAGACTTTCACTCTGATGCAGTCAAATTACCATTCCTCAAGACACCCCACTGGGAACCTCTACAAAGATCCCTGCTAATGTAACCACAGACTGATGCTCAAAAGACTAGCATAAGGTCTCTCTCCTGACTTGGAATGTGGCAGGTTGGCACTCCAGCTGCAGGGATGTCTCCTTTATAGATGTCCTCTCCATTATTCCATGATATGATGTCATAATGGGGCAGGAAACCTGGACATCTGAGGACTTCACACTCAATGGCTTCAGCTCATACTCAATGGGAGCAGTAGCCAGTCCAGGAAGGGGGAAATCTAAAGGTGGACTAGGAGTATTAGTCTCTACTACCCTGTGTGAAATATCAGTAAGACCCTCCTCATTTAAGCAATACACTATGGCTGTAACAACCAGCCATACACTTCAGACACTGTACACTATGGCTGTAACAATCAGCCAAACACTTCAGACACTGTACCTTGCTAGTAATCAACATCTACCTACCTCCACTGAGGTGGAAATCCCTGGTCAGGTAACTGTGGTCTGATCTGGAAAGCTACCTAACTGACCTTTCTACTTTCCTCAGTGTGTAAACAGTAGTAGGCAGCAATCTTAATGCCAGACTAGGCCCATATTTAATAGGGTAGAATGTGAGGGTAGAATGATGCCACTGAGTACCAGTTGCAGGGGATTAACAGCAGGAGGGAGGGCATGCCCTCAACTCCTGCCTGTAGGCTTCCTGTGGCATCTGGTGGGCCATTGTGTGAAACAGGATGTTAGACTAGATGGTCCTTGGGCCTGATCCAGCAAGGCTGTTCTTATGTTCTTAAGAATCCCACCACTCATTGAGATCATCAGGAGAAGTCTGTCTGTAGTGTCATCGGCTTATCTGGTGGCAACTCGAGGATGGGCTTTCTCAGCTGCTGCCCCAAAGCTTTGGAATGCACTCTTTGATGAAATAAGAGCCTCCCCATCCCTGACAACTTTTAAATTTTTTAAAAGACACATCTGTTCTCCCAGCCTTTTAATTAAATACTGTTTTAATAGTTTAAACATTGTTTGAAAATTTTGAATTGTAATGTTTTAACTTTTTCTGTTATTTATTTTGTTTTATTGTAAACCGCACAGAGATGTAAGTTTTGGGCAGTATAACATATGATAAATAAATAAATATGATGATACTCTATATGCATACTATCAGTGCTACCCACCCAGCCCCGTACTACATTTACTCCTCTTCACACACCACTCGAAGGACAGGACTCTGCCTCACTTCAAACAGTACCTGTGCCTCTCCAAACCATGGTTTGACTCTGAATGTGTTGAAGCAAAAAAACAATGAACACCTCTTTGCCATCTACGACACCTACAAAGCCAATGTAGGACCTTCATCTGCACATGACCTCCTTAAGCACAAGAGGCAATATAAACAACTTCTCAAACACAAGAAATGAAATGACATGGAAGAAACCTGGTCAGGTGTCCTCCAAGCAGTTAGAACCAATGTTTCATTCCTATTCTGGCGCATCACTGTGGATCACCCCGGCAATGACCTGATGCATTTGGACAGCTTCATTACACCAGAGGTCTAGGAAAGACACTTTAGCGAACTGTACAGAAATGAAATAGGCAACCACAGATGCCCTCAGTGCGACATAGCAGACCTGCCTTGCTGGCTGCTGGTGACATCCGCAGAGGTCAAGTATCTGAACTCTCATCTTAGATCTGAGAAGGCTCCTGGAGTTGACCTAATCCCTCCTGAGCTAATAAAAATGACTCAGCATGGTGGGCTCCCATTCTGGCCTCACTGTTCATATGATTGACAAGCACAGACTCGTCCCTAGGGACTAGGGGCTAGCAGTTATTGTTCCCATCTTCAGAAAAAAGGTGGGAGATGACCGAGAAAACTAGAGACCCATCAGCCTGCTCAGCACAATCAGCAAGCTCTACACCAGACACCTATATTGGAACTGAGAGACTGGCTGGAACAAGAAAGCCTCCTAGCGGAGGAGCAGGGCAGATTCAGAGAGGAGCAGGGTGGATACACCATTGACCAGTGCTTAGTACTTCAGCACCTAATTGAGAAATACTCCACCCACAACACAGTCTCTGTGTATGCTGCCTTCATAGACCTCAAGTCTGCATTTGACTCCATCTCGCAAGCTAAATTGTGCGATAAACTGGAAGCCTCTTCGATTGATCAGTGCCTGTTATCTCTCATTCACATTAAGCAAGGTTGCATAGTTGCCCTGCTTCTATTCAACGTCTACATAAACACCATAGTGGGCAACTTAAATAACCTGGGCTTTAATCCCCGCAAGCTGGCAGAGAAACACATCTCCATCCTGCTTTAGGCAGATGACACAGCAATTCTCCCTAGGACCCCCACATAGGTCTCAGGAGAACACTGTGCTCTTGCGTGATATTGTAAATAGGACTATCTGGAAACAAACTACCATAAAAGTAAAATCATGGCCTTTGCTAGGAGCTCAAAGACACCCTTCTGGCACATAAATGGGAACACAATCGAGCAAGTCTTATGCTTAAAATACTTGGGGGTGGTTTTTCACACATCTAGCACCAGGAAGGCTCACAGCATCTACATTACCCCAAACAGTCAGAGGAGCACTGGTGCCATCTTAAAAAAAAATTCTGGTCAAAAAGAGGCCACTATATACCTGCAGCCCTCAAACTATTTGAAGCTAACTCACTGGTGTAACTCCTCTATGGAGCGTAACTGGGCCCTTTCTCCAACTTTGGCCCTCCGTTGCTTGTCCAGTCCAAATTCCCAGGAGCATTAATCCAGGTATCCCGCTGTGTCTCCAATGCTCGCTTATGACTGTCGGCAGGCCTGGAGAAAGTGGAGGAGAGAATATGGCTATCCATACTTAATTTTTGGATAAGACTATCCTTCTCAATGGGCCTAGCCCTCTTAATGCTGAGGATGGATACCAATCCACCTGGAAGCAAACCTTGCTGGTGAAACTAACATCTTGGGATCCCCCCACCCCCGCACTACTTTCCCTGTGTTATGAGTAGGCCAGGACACTTCTCAAACAGCGCATAATGGATGTAGAATGCCAAACTGACCTAGGCAGGTGCCCAAACCTCTCTATCGCTGAAACTCTTCGGTACATAGTGGCACTTGCTGCATATCTAACACAGCTAGAGGCCTCTAAACACAGAAGAGCTTTCAGCTTAGCTTGTTGCAGCACCCACCCATCAGCTGGGTTAGATGGAAGATTCAAGAAGATCCCCTTCTTGGAATGTCTGTGCCCCTGCGACACTGGACAAGTTGAAACCACTGAGCACATCCTCCTACACTGCCTATTTTACAGAGACATCTTCAGCACCCTCATCCTCCCTCCACTTACAAGTTTACCAGGCTGCACAAGCCAGCTCTATGTCTCCTTACTACATTCTAATTACAACCATTTTATAATTCCTAGAAAATCAAGCCATTTGATTTTCTAGGAATACAAAATGTTTTTCATAATGTCACCAGTGTTTTATGTCCTCATTCCATGAAATGTATTCACACTTGACTTTTTTTTTCTAAAGCAAATGCTTTTCGATGAGAAAGTCACACCATCTTTGTCAAAAGGAAAAGTGCTGAGGAGCAAAGACCTGCAGACTTTACAAGAATGCTGCCAGAATCTGGAGTGGAAAAGGACCCTGAAATTCTAGCATATTGGTGAAATTCAAATATACTTCCTAGACAGTCTATTCTCTGGCATGACTAGAACACACACTGGTTAATGGCCGTATCCTGAAGTGCTTTTGGCAGGGACACTATAGCTAGATCCTTCTAATGGCTAGTTCATTTGAATGAATATTACAGTGAATATTTTGGCAAGTTCTCTCCTCACTCTGCTTTTCATCTCTTTTCCATGAACACAGCATCAAGAATAAGCTGTCCTCAAGACACTGTTTGTTGATTATGACTTTTCTGTTTTGATATATTGCCAGTAGTTTGAGCTTGATCCTAGCAGGCTTGTGTATATCCATCTAAAATGATAGAAGCGCTATCACTCATGATACCAGTCTGATACCAGGCTCCAGATACCAGTCTGGCTGCCACATTCTGCACCATCCGTAGTTTCCTAATGTTTTCAAGGGCATGATTATATGCATTCAGTAATCCAAATGTATCATGACTAAGGCATGGGTGACAAACAGAATTCTTAAGGAAGGGATGTAGCTGGCGCAACAAATGAAGCTGTGAAAGGCACTCCTGGCTGCCACCACTTGATTTTTCCAGGAATAGCACCAGATACTGGAGGCTCCCCAACTTGAATTCTGCCAGTGGTGGTGATTTTTCATTAAATGTAGCTCACCATTACACCTGTTCCAAGTAATTCAATGCTGCTAGGTGATGACTGGCAGGGAGGGGGGCAGGGCAAGGGGAGAGACTGCCATTGCCACTGTTGGTGGAGAAGCGGTTGGAGAGCTGCATGACAATGCAGTTCTGAGTCAAGGCCAACAGGGTCCCATTCAGGTTGTTATTACCTAGTGCCTGACATGTTGAGCTGTGCAGTTCAGGTTATACTGATCCATCCGCACCACTGCAGGCTCACAGCGGATCTACCCACACGGCTGTGGGCTCACAGTGAAGCCCCAGTGGTCTTACAAATATTTCAGGTAGTGTGTTTGCACTCCAGAAGCATTCTTTATATTGGAAACATACCACTGAGAGTCAAGTGGTGTGTTTCTGATCTAACTAGCACCTCTGGTTGGATAAGGGACTACCCATGTTATACTGCTCAATATGTCAGCTTGTGTTCATGAAGCACCATACTGTCCCCCTTTCCCAGCAATGCTTAGCACTAACCTCTCCTATGCAGATGGTCCCCTTCTCCTCCTGTCCAACAAAAAGGTGGCAGCAGTGCAATGCATACTGAGCAGCATCCAAATTTGTAAGAGCTGCCCTCCAGGTCCCATTATGTGTGTTGAATGCCACTCTGTGATTAGAGACAGGAATGATGAAGGTGTAGGCTAGAGTATGGCTGGCCACCCTTATCTGTGGGGTTAAATGAGCCCTCCTTCCTTATGGACTGCCCCCGCTGACTCTAGAGAACTCCTTCCTATCTTCTTGGAAAAGGTGTATCCAGACCAAAATGTCAAGCTTGGGACAATCCCTTGCCCTTCTACTGCCACACCCTCCACCAGCTGTTCTAGAAGGCAGGTTCCGGAAGATTCCACCTGCAGAGAGACTATGTCCTTGTGACACAGGGCAGGTCGAAACCACTGTGCATGTTCTCCTCTTTTGCCCCTTTTGCAGAGATAGTCACGCCAACCTTATTCTGCCAGTACTTTCCAAGTATCCTGGTCGGTCAAGTAAATTTTATATCTTGCTGCTGCTCTTGGATGAAGACACCACCATCACACACAACACTGTAAAGTTCTGTGCCACAGCATGCAGAATCCGCAGGGCCATGACAGCTCCTGCCTAGAGGGACTGTGGACTGAGCCTACAAAATTCAGCTTTAGCCTATTGTAACCTGTAAAGCTATTGTAATTGCATACTTTTAAATTTTTCTCTGTAATTTTAAACACTCTTAACTATTTTTAAGTATTCTTAAATACCTTTCAGGCCCATTGTTTACTAGGATGTAGACTTCCCTCTCGTAGACAGTGTCAGTTCTATTTTAAATTTTATATCTTAAACTTTTTTAAAAAAATTGTCAACCTTATTACTACCCCATACTTTTATAGTTTCACCACAGTAGTTTTATATTGTATCTCCCATCCTCTGCTTGCATCTCATGTATTTTATTGTTTTTATGCTGGTCTAAGACCAAATAAAGGTGGTTGATTTATTGATATTGAGCCGCAGTGCTATGCACTACACATCCTTGTCTGTACTGGAGATACAGTTGAATGTGCATCAACACTTCTATCCTATTGACCACGAGGGGCATTGGGAATAGAGATAGTAAGCCTCTATTCTCTTTGTTTCCCCACTCTCTTGTTGTTTGTGTCTCTCTCTGCTCTGGCTTCGGAATGGTTGACTAATACTCTCATGTTTCCCCTCTCCCCTTTGTACCAGTTTGCTGCATGTTTACCTTTCCTTCCTTCCTTGTTCCGCACATAAAGCTTTATATCCAAGTAGGTAACTTCCTTAATAAACCTTTACAAGTATTTGGACCTTAAATGTCTATCTCAAGATACTCTTAATGGGCTTGGTTCTTCTTCTTGCTTTGTTATAATTGGGATCACTGAAATCCCTTCCCTACAACAGTCTATACGTGCCACAGCTGAAATAATGGTATCGCCTCACTTGCTCCATTTCCTTAGTCTGTGAGGCTAACATTATTGCAAAGATTCTGAGTCACTTTTTTAGGCATTCTTCCAAAATCTGCTGTAGTATGTATCAATGATTTCTCTATCCCTGCTTTCATCTCTTATTGAATAATGCTCCTTTAGGACCCACACCTGAAAGGAAATATTGGGCCAGATTTATTCAGATCACTATGCATGACTGTAATTATAACTCGCCAGGACTAATCACATTATTTTGTTATTTCCTACAGAAATGTGATTAATGGGTGGAAAGCAACATTCACCTAAAGGCAGTAAGTATGAAAAAGAACACCAAACTATGGATATTAACTTCAATTCAATGAGGCGGGGGGGGGGACCCATGTTCCCTAGTTATTAAAAATGTAAAATCTTGTTAGGAAGAAGTAGAAAACTTTTCCAATCTTGGATCACGGAGACATATTTAAAATGTATTTATAGGAAAACTGCTGGAGATTCCTCTCTTTTTAACCTCTTGATGCCTGGACCTGCAAATGGGAACCCAGAGTTCTGATAGGCACTAAGGTGGGTCAGAATAGTAGAGCCATAGAGAGTTCCAAGTCAGCGAGTTGCTCCAAGGGCCAGAGTTGGACTAAGACCTTAAATCCCTCCAGGATCAGAATATCTCCTCCAAGCTCCACCTCCCTGTCTGGAGATTGGAGATTGATTTAAAGAGGCACTCCTGTGGCCTGGATTTCCCTGTGGAAGAGACGCTTGATAGGGGTTTGGAGAAAAGCCCAAAAGTTACAATGAGTTTAAAAGGGGCAATCAACTTTCAGTGCTTGAGAAATATTGACAAACTATCTTAAGGCTCAGTCCTCTGAACTGCTGCAGTGATGCAGGGACTCAACCGCAGCTCAAGCACAGATACAGCAGCAAGAGCAGTTGGCTGCACTTCTGATGCAGCATTATTGTTTCATATTTCCTGCATGCCCCTATCTTTTTTAGGGCATGGATGGGGATAGGTATAGGTCAGTTATAGACCTTAAGCAGTAAATTGTTGTTTTTATTTCTAATTGTATCCTGCTTTTCCACAAAAATGTATGCCCAAAGGGACTTACAGAAAGACAAGAAAAAGTAATCAATAAAATGTATTAAAAAGACACTGTCAAATTCTCTGGGATCCTCTATTCATCACAGCAAAGTAATCCTATGTCACAGTTCCCTATTAATAAGGAGGCTTTGTGCCAAATATAGATGTTACTTCTAACTTTACAATAAAGAATTTACACTTTTGGAATGTAAATTTGTCTCTCTGCTTTGAAGATGAAGATCAATTCATAACAAGGTTGGGTTTCTCATTATATGGAAATCAATGGGACAAAATTGAAAGCACATTAGTTTAGGTGGCAAAAGTTGGGACAACTGAATAGATTTGGAATTGTTCACCTTCAGATGCAAGAAAGCAATTATCTTGGTACATTTTGAAGCTATTCCCACGATCAGTAGAAAGTGGGCTAAGGGAACCTAACCCACTTTCTACTGGTTGTCGGAACCACCGGGCTCGTAGGTGAGCCTGGTGGTTCCAAGGTGGCTAGCCCGCCTAACCCTGCGAGTGCTCCATTAACTCATTGTTTTGCTCATGTGCTGCTGTGCTATGACACATAAGTAGACCCCCAACCGGGAGGCTGCAGCCAGCCTCCCGGCCTTGGGGGTATCTCCAGACTGCCCCCCGCACTCACTGAAACTTCCAGAAGTCCTGAAACTTCTGGGGGCCGAGCAGATCCCAATCCCCACAGCCTCCAACGGCTCAGTGACAGAGCCAGCAGTCATGTGGGTGGCCGATCCGGCCACCCAGGGCTTGGGGCTGCTTGTCTCTCCCCATAGACCCCACAGCTAAGCCTGCTCTCCCCACAGACCCTCCAGAAGCTCTTCTCACTAATTGTGAGAAGAGCTTCTCTGAGTTCCAGCCATAACCAATATCCCTATTTCATTTATTGTTACTGCATTTTAAAAATAAACAAAACTTTTTTGGTGGGAAGCATAGAATACGGGGTGAACCAGCAGCCCAGATGGATAACATGTTGAAGGGTGGGTTTTATTTAAATGATCTTGTACATCTTATCTGACAGTGAAACCTTTCTCATGCTCAACAGTGAGCAATTACATTACTGCTGATTTTGTCCCAACAGCGAGTTTTCATACTAATTCTAGAATTAATCTATACAGCTACTGGCAAGTGCCCCATCATTTGTCTTAAATACACACTTCTATCTCATTAATGCTTGTGCTTATTAAATCTCCATCTTTGCATGCAATCATGGGGGGAAAAACCCTGTGAATATTTACACCATTAAGCCCAAAATAAAGTTCTCGATGTCTTATTGATGCCTCTGTTTCAAACTCTGTATGGCAGACAAAACATTTATTTATTATTTATTTGATTTGTATACCGCCCTTCCAAAATGGCTCAGGGCGGTTTACAATTAAAACATACCACTGAAACAGTAAAGAGCTAAAAGGAATTTAAAAACAATATAACAATTAACAATTTAAAAACATTTTAAAACAACAATTAAATAATTACAGTGATTAAACATCCCGAAATCAGGTTTTGAATTTTAAAATAAACCAGAAATTAAAACCCCCACAATTTAGGAAGCTGAGAAAGCTTGGGTGAAAAGAAGGGTTTTCGGGTGTTTTTTGAAAATTGCCAGAGATGGGGAGGATCGTATCTCAGCAGGGAGCACATTCCATAATCTCGGGGCAGCAGCCGAGAAGGCCCATCTCTGTGTAACCACCAAACAAGTTGGTGGTAACTGGAGACGGACCTCCTCAAGTGACCTCAATGGGCGGTAGGGCTCATAACGAAGAAGACGCTCTCTTAAAAGCCCAGGGCCTACGCCATTTAGGGCTTTATAAGTTATAACTAGCACTTTGTATTTTGTCCGAAAACCTTTTGACAGCCAGTGTAACTCCATCAGTAAAGGAGTAACATGGTCTCTCCAAGATGACCCAGAGACCAACCTGGCAGCTGCGTTCTGAACCAACTGAAGTTTCCGGACTACGTACAAAGGCAGCCCCATATAGAGCGCATTACAAAAGTCAAGTCTGCAGGTTACCAGCAGATGTACCACAGTTTTGAGGTCATTGATCTCGAGAAACAGGCGCAGCTGGCAAATCAGCCGGAGCTGATAGAAAGCACACCTGGCCACCGCCTCAACCTGAGAAACCAGAGAGAGGTGTGAATCCAGAAGTACTCCCAGACTGCGAACCTGTTCCTTTTGGGGAAGTGTGACCTCATCTAGAACAGGCAGATCAAAATTGTCTCTAGAGTTCTGACCCCGCACAATAAGTAGCTCCGTCTTATCTGGATTCAGCTTCAGTTTATTCTCCCGCATCTAGCCCATTACTGCTTCCAGACAGGCATTTAGGGAGAATATGTCATCTCCTGAAGAAGTTGACATGGAGAAGTAGATCTGGGTGTCATCAGCATACTGGTAACACCCAGCTCCAAATCCCCTGATGATCTCTCCCAGCGGTTTCATGTAGATGTTAAAAAGCATTGGAGAAAGCACGGAGGCTTGAGGGACACCATACTTAAACTCAGATTTTGAAGAGCAGCAGTCTCCAATCGACACCATCTGGAATATATCCAAGAGGTAGGAGCGGAGCCACTGTAAAACAGTGTCCCCCCAACACCCTCAGACGTTCCAGAAGGATACTATGGTCAATAGTATCAAAAGCTGCCGAGAGATCCAAAAGGTCCAACAGAGTCACACTTCCTCTGTCAATTGCCAATTGGAGATGCCCAATGATGTCCAAAATATTGACATCCATCAATTTCAACCAATATTCAATCTATTTTTCTAGAATGGTGAACATACAATCCCTCTTGGCTGAAGTATTTTCCATGGTATATTAATAGGAAACAGGCAGCTATTAGGAGAAGTCCTTTACCTGCAACTGCTCATTTCAGTTTCTTTAATGAAAAAGTTTGAATTTTTATTACCTGTCAAACCTTGACAAGGAAGTGCTAATGTGAGTTACTAAAATAGCACTCAGTATCTTATAATTTTCCAACTGTCATTTCTTATTTTTAAATATTCCAAACTTATAACAGATTGTCAACTTGGTAAATCTTTCACATCAAGCAGATCCACAAGCAAGAAGAGATATACTAAGAGGTGGGAGTCTCAAAGAGTTAATGTAATAATATTTCACCCTAGAGACCAAGGCTGAAACATGTCTTAAATCACTATTCATAAAGTTAATGTGACTCAGCCTATGCTACTGAACACCAGTTAAAGTTTTATAGTCACCACACAATGCATGACCCTCAACAACCTCTACACTGCAAAGATGTAGAGCGAAACCTACAGGTAATAGCACAGGTCAAAGGTACTGTGTTTCTCCAGCTGACAGACCTGTTAAAAATAATTTGGGTTAAGCAGAATGCTTTGAGTGCTACAAAGAACTGAGTAGTACTTCCTTTGCTCTCTCAACAGTTCCGATCGTGATTACACTGAACTATAATCACCAGGACAGTGGGTATAGTTCAGCTATGTCAACAAATACCGTCACCAACCATCTGCTAGACCTTATTTTTAAAATCTAAAACATAATATATAGTTGTTTTAAATTGTGTACGCCACCTAGAGATACACATATCAAGCAGTTTATAATGATAGATAGATAGATAGATAGATAGATAGATAGATAGATAGATAGATAGATAGATAGATTATAAAGCTGAATATAAAAGAGAGCTGGGGAGTATGTCAGGGGGTGAAACAATGGACATATATAAAGCAGGGACAGTTTCCCATTCAGTTCCAGCTCCAATTCAGCTGCAACTGTTCCAGTTTGGTTCCATTACAGGCCAATAAATGTTCAGTAACCGGTTTTGCACACCTAAGCAGACAGTTCTGTTCCAGTTCACATGAGAACATTTATATAAGGCACACTGTTTAGAATTATCATTTACACAGTGGGCTGGAGTAAGTGAATAGGTCTAAAACTGTTGCAACTAAAGCCCTATCCAGATGCTATGTTCAACACTTGTATGAGTGCATACAGTGTACACAGATGCAGATCTGTACAGGCACACTTATTCACATGATTTTTGAACACAGGGACAGCAGTACACTTCATATCTGTACCATGCATTTGCGGAACCTGTACCCAGGTTTACTTTTAAAATGAATGCAGGTGCAACCATTCACACAAACACATATAAAAGTGTGCCAACATCTGTACACTCATACAACAGAATATCTAAACAGGGCTTTAGTGTCAGTAATAATTGCTATGAAGCATTCAATGAATAAAGATAAACTAGCTGACCCGCACAGAGCATCTGTGAGCTCTTTGGGGCTGGAGGGTTACCTCTCCCCGCCCCCGCCTCTGCCCCAGTCTCTGCTTCCTGACCATGGCCAGCCCATTCCGGGCCCAGCCACCAATCCTCCCCACCGCCACGTCTTGCCCCCACACTTCCTTTCCCCCATCCTGGGCCTTGCCTCCGTGGCCGGGCCGGGCTCACCACTGCATCTGGCCTCTGCAGCCAGGCCTGCCGCCACGGCAACCAATCCTCCTGGGTGTGCTTCAGCCAATCAGGCGCCTCTACCACCCAGCCAATCAGTTGGGCACCAGGACGCACATTTTAAGGCGCACCCAGGAGAATTAATTAAAGATAAATTTGAAGTACTTAAGAAATAAATGCTTATTTTATTTGTGGTGTTCAGTTTTAATTGTACAATCAGAGGTTGGCTGAGCACTATAGTATGGAGGAGGTACTCTGCAGTTCACAGCCGTGATGTCCTTCCTGCCTCCTTTATGTCCTGCAAGACAACTTGGGGCACCGTTGCTGGTGCCAGGCATTCCATCTTCTCCATCTTAATTTGGGCCTCAAAGGTCAAGGAAAAGTGTGCATTCCAACTTGCATGCTAGGCAAGTTGGAAGCAAACACAATTTGTGACATTACACAACATCATTGGTGATCTTGTGGCATGTCCAGTGGTGCAACTAGGTAATTTTGGAGCCTGGACCTAAAGGCCTTCGGAGCCCCCCACCCCACCCTGCAGCAAGTTAAGCATCATTCCCCTGCACGCGCACACACACACACACACACACACACACACACACACACACACAACGTGGCAGCAACTGAACTCACAAGAATGTAATAATATAAAACAAGCATATTCATGCAAATATGCATTAGCAGAAACATTTCAACACACAGCTTAACATATTCCCATCCTGCATAATTCGTTACCCACTCCCCACCCCCGTCCCTAAAGGATCCAATATTTAAACAATTGAATTTGCAAGCATATAAAGATGTAAAAAAATATGCGAATGACTTGTTTGGGGGGGGGTTGAGATGGGGAGACCTTGGAATTTTTGTTATTTTTTAATGCAATTTGGGGGCTGGGTGGGAAAGAGGACCCACCATTCGGAAAAGCAGACAAGAAGTTAGATTTGCCTAGCTGCTTCCTTGCGCCTCTCTCTCCTTGCACTCTTTCCCTCTGCATAGCTGAGTGCTTGCAGGGAAGGCATTCCCCCGCCCTCTCCCAGCTTCCCTCCTGCTTTTGCTTTTTCGGGACTTTTGCAGAGTTCAGGAGTTTTGCAAGCACAGAGAGCAGACACCGGTACAAAAAATGAAACATAAACAGACAGACTTGATCTCCACAAGGGTGCTCCATGCTCCACACACCCCCACACACGAAACTCTTCCCCTTCCCCCTTTGTCTACAGGAATCCAAGCCCAAGTGCTTCTGTCTCCAAGGTCTCCACAATTTGCAAAAAAAAAAAAAAAAGGTGGGGGGATGGGGGGACTTGCTTTTTCATGTCTTTTTTGTGATATCTCCTACCTACTCCCACCTCCTGGTGCAATCTTGGGAGATAGAAGGGAGATACAACCACCCCCCTCCTCCAAGCTGGTTCTGGTTCTGATGGAGCCAGGGAGAGTACCACATCTGGTGTCCTGTCTGGTTGAAACCTTATTCTGGAATGGTAACCTAAATATTCTTTAGCATTTCTGTTCCACTAGTTCAAGTTCTGTTCAGTTCAGGGTGGGGGGGGGATCATGTATCATTTTAATTTTTGGTTCAGGTTCAGTTTGACTACCTGATAAAAAGGGAGTCAAAGTCTCTTTTAAGTTGCACAAAGGGAGTTAGGAACATAGGAAGCTGCCATATACTGAGTCAGACCATAGGTCCATATAGCTTAGTATTGTCTTCACTGACTAGCAGTGGCTTCTCCAAGGTTGCAGGCAGGAATCTCTCTCAGCCCTATCTTGGAGATGCCAGGGAGGGAACTTGGAACCTAGATGCTCTTCCCAGAGTGGCTTCATTCCCTGAGGAGAAGACCTTACAGTGCTCATGGTGTAGGCCTGAACCAGACCAAATCTGCAGATAATCAGACTCTGTAGAGGGGGGCTAGGGGATTCCTAAGAAGGAGTTGTTTTTCTGTGCCAAGGAGGGCCAGGAGACACTAGATAAGAAGAAGTTTTGTGTATTGACTTAGGTACATGCACAGAAGTTAGCTGGAAATTTACAGAAAGTAGCAGAAAGTACAGACAAAGAAGATGGGCAGTACCTATGTACATGACTCCTAGGCCATAAATACATCCTGCTTGTGTATGTTTGGGGTCTTGGATTTGAGCGATAGCTGGCCAAGACCATTTGCTACTATAGAGCAAATAAAGCCTTTTAAAACCTTCTCGACTGGTGATGTGTTTGGCTCGCTAACCCAGAAAAGAATCTCTCTTTGTTGGGGTACAACACTCACACATGCTGTCTCCCATTCATATGCGACCAGGTCAGACACTGCTTAGCTAAGAGGACAAGTCATGCTTGCTACCACAAGACCAGTTTTCCTCCGTTTAATAACTCCCTTTGTGATTAAACATAATCTGATTGCACAGATTTTTAGAAATGATACATCTATCAGGTACGAGTGCCTCTGTCTATGATATATGTGTCAGTCTCCCAGGGGACAAGGTGGGCTCCTAGCCCTTCTTGAACTCCAGAATGACTGGAGCACCGCCAAAAAGGTCAGCCTCAGGAACAGCCAGGTTTTTTTTTCTGATTTTAAATTTTTATTGGTTTTTACAATAGCTTTTACATTTCAAATTACATTCATTTATTTAATTCTACATAAGTATTATTGACTTCCCACTTGCCTATCTGCGCAGTTCACAATAACTATACATATAAACCGTTGCTATAATAATTCAAAACATACATACTCACAATGCTACTCGATTTTACCCAACCCAACCTGCTGTTATTACTATATTTCAAACCCTACTGAAAAGTCCATATTAGAAAAATAATTCTTTAAGTAAAGCAAAAATAGTTCCCAATCTTCTTTAAAACATTTCAAATTTTTGTCTCTTATAAGTGTTGTAAGCTTTGCCATCTCAGCATATTCCAAAATTTTTATCAACCAGTCTTCTATTGAGGGCATTTTAGTGTCTTTCCATTTCTGCGCATATACTATTCTAGCTGCCGTGGTTGCATACATTAAAAATGGTAAATTTCTGCTGGAGAACTCTCCTTGAGTTATTCCCAGCAGGAAGAATTCTGGCCTCTTAGGAAATATCTCTTTAAACATTTTCTTCAACTCATTATATACCATATCCCCAAAAGCCTTTGCCTTCCCGCATGACCACCACATATGGAAAAAAGTTCCTTCACATTGTCCACATTTCCAACATCTGTTTGAAACATTTTTATACATTAATGCTAATTTTTTCGGTGTCAGATACCACCTATATACATCATCTTATAATAATTTTCTTTTAAAATATAACATGCAGTGAACTTTAAATCAGTTTTCCATAATTTTTCCCAAGCAGCCATATCTATATTATGACCCACATCTTGAGCCCATTTTATCATAGCCGTTTTAACCACGTCATCTTGTCTCCTCCAAAAGTACAACTTATACATCTTAGAGACTCATCTTTTATCATTTTCACACAGCTCCTTATCAAATCTCGACATTTGATCCACAAACCCAACCTTGAGATCCTTTTTATAAATTTCATTTAGCTGATGATACTGAAACCAATTACTAACCAAGTTTTGTACTTCAGTTAATTTTTTAAATGTACAGCCCTTCTCTTGAAAACATAACAAAGGACTATAAGTACCCCATTCAGATTGCATATTTGTCTCTTTACGTGCCAGAGCCTCAATCAGGGATACCCATAGTGGAGTTTTACACTCCAACCATTTTTTTTATATTTTACCCATATGCCCATTAGACTCCTTCTTACATAGTGATTAAGAAAGTCTTTATGCACTTTGCTTTTATCACACCACAAATATGAGTGCCAGCCAGACCTTCTATTGAATCCTTCCAAATCAAGTATTCTGGGATTTTTTTAATGTTATTCATTCCTTCAACCATGTCAAACAGCATCAAAATATAACCTTAAATCAGGCAGGGTAAGACCACCTCTTTCTTTCGCATCTGTTAAACTTTTAAATTTAATTCTTGGTCTTTTTCCTGACCAAACAAACTTAGTTATGTCCTTTTGCCATTGCTTGAAACAGGTTAGTGTATTAATTATAGGAATAGTCTGAAAAAGAAACAACATTTTAGGTAAAACATTCATCTTCACAACTGAGATTCTTCCCATTAAGGATAAGTTCATTCTAGTCCATCTTTGCAAATAAATTCGTACTGTATTCCATATTTTAATATAATTATTTGATAACAACAAAGAGTTTTTATTTGTTAACCAGACGCCCAAATATTTGATTTTTCTTCTCCACTTTCAATTCACTTATCTCATAAAGTCTATCATTTGATTTCTGATCCATATTTTTTGTCAACACCTTCGTTTTACTCTTTCCCCCCCACCTTTCCAAATTCATTTTTTATTAATTTTAACAATAGCAATATTGTCATTCATTACAAATACACACATAAAAGATGGACTTCCCGCTCACATTTCTTCGTGAATCATCAACTATAAGATTTTCCCTTGCTATAATAATAATTCAAAACATAAGTTCAAGCCCTTACGAACATAATTAAACTAACCAACCTGCGATTTATACTAAATTTCAAACCCTGCTGTCAAGTCCATAGTAGGGAAGTAATTTTTTAAATACAACAAAAACGGTTTCCAATCTTCTTTAAAACATTCCAAGTTTTGATCTCTTAATAGTGCTGTAAGTTTTGCCATCTCCGCATATTCCAGATTTTTTATCAGCCAGTCTTCTTTTGAAGGCAGTTCACTAGACTTCCATTTCTGTGCATATATAATTCTAGCTGCCGTAGAGGCATACATAAAAAATGTTAAATTGGTTGTAGAAATAGCTCCTTGTGTTATTCCCAGCAGGAAGGATTCTGGCTTCTTAGGAAATGTCATTTTAAATATTTTCTTTAGTTTATTATATATCATATCGTTTTACTCTTATTAATATAAAACCCGGCCAATTGGCCAAATTGTTCTATTTTTTCCAAGAGCCTTCCAACCTTTCCTAATGGATTTTCTAGAAAAGACACCAGCCAGGGGATGTGGTTAGCTGGTCACCTGAGTCCTCGTCCTGGCTTGCTGCATTCAGCCAGTTCCCTCTCCTGGAGAACTCCTGGTCTCCATACTCAGAAGCAGCTCCTCATCGTCAGCTGCCTTGTCTTTAAATACCCCAGCGCAGAGCTTACAGGGCTTAAAGCCTACTTCCAGCCCCGCCCCCTTCCTGACCTTGCTTCCTGTTTCCTGCCATACCCAACCTAGTTATCTCCCTAGAGCTGTTTCCTGCAGCTCTCCCTGCCTTGCTCTCTCAACCCTACTGCCCCCTGAACAAACGCCTCAGAGGAGGGATGCCACGCCCTTCTTCAAACTCCACAGGGCCACACAAGTGACCAAGTATGGCAGTGAGAGGAATAGGATGAGGGCAGACACTCAAGGGAACTTAGAATGGAAACACTGGGAATAAAGAGTGAACAAATGGGTATGAAAGTGTACATGCTGATTCTTTTGGGTGTGACATTATGTCAACATACTGAGGCACTTCACACAGAAGCTTAGCCCACTCTGCCCGCACACGAGCAGTCACTCATTGCTGGGCAGCTGGATTTGCCGCCCGGATACGCGGCAGCTCCGGTCAGGTGCTCCCACGCCCAGCTGCCGCTCCGTCGGGGAGCTCTGGTGGTTGGGGGAAGGGGAGCGCCACCGTGCAGCACCCCGAACCCCAGGAAGGCACTGTACAAGTGTGCAATGCCTTCCTGGGGTCTCCCCTCCACTCTCCTCCCCACCGCTAGTGTGTGGCAACCAGGCAACCGCGGCTGACACACGATCAAAAGGATAAGGTTAATGGAGCACTCACTCTGATAATCTCCTTTAGGGGTAGGGGTTTTTAGGCAGGCTAGCCACCGTGGAACCACCAGGCTCACCTGTGAGCCCTGTGGTTCTGATGATCACTGAAAACCAAGCTGGGCTCCCCTTGCCTGTTTTTCAGTGATCGTCAGAATAGCTTCACTGTTTATGAGCATGTCCTATTTGATTCCAGGTGTCTCTATTCAATTTTTAAAATTATTTTGTTATGTGTTGTGATGATTTCAGTTTGGAAGCTCAAGGCAAAGTACAGTACTGGTATAATCTCTAGTGACCAAATTGATCATAAGCCAAGACAGCATCAGTGTATGCCCAAGCCAGGAACCAGGTTGCTGCTAACATTCTCTAGAATTTTTATCAATGCAGTTCCCACAGCTGATGTCAAGTTTTAAAAGTAATTTGTCCAATGGGTGTGGAAACTGGAAGTGAAGGAAACTACTGCGAATGCTGGCAATGCATTTGTGCTTGTTTGTGTGAGTGTGGTTTTCTCACAGATATGTAAAAGACTCCTTTCCACAACCAGCTTTAGTTTAAAATTTAAACAATTGTTTACTTCAAGGTTTCGTTCTCTGCCTTTTCCCAGAACCATTTTTCTTTGTAGTATTTGTAGCGATACATTCCATGTTGACAGTATGACTTTTGGCATCTGAAGATCTGAAGAATGACATGCATCACAGTGTCCAGTCTTTATTAACAGTGAGTCCAGTAGTTCGTTTCCTGATTACAATACCTCCTTGTGGAACAATCCTTAATAGAAAAAATATTTGATTGTGTTCATTCACTTTGGTTTACAAAAAATAAAGTTTATAGTACACAGATGAGTTGGCAACAGTAGAAAAAACACACAATTAGTAATTAGGTTAAACTGCAGAGAATGGAAGATATTTATGTAATAATTTAAGACTATGTATGCTTTGATCATACCAATATATATTACAAAATGAAAACATCATGTAAACTAATATAATTAAGCAAAAAGCAACACAAAAGATCACTCCCTGGGAGATTCAGAAATAATATTTGGAGGGGAAAAAGTAATTATGGTAAACAGATCTGAGGGCAACAAATCAATATCGCACAATTACAAGTTGCAATGAAGTGACATATACACATCATACTGAGTTATTTCAGAGCCTTATGGCCCCGTCTTTTGTTTGGGATGACTAGAAAATAAGATGTGCCTAACAGTCACCTCCATGGGCTTGAGTGGCCCACAAAGCTCACTAAGGGGAGGCATGATAGAGGTTTATAAAATTATGCATGGTGTGGAAATAGTGGATAGGGAGAAGTTCTTCTCCCTCTCTCACAGCACTAGGACCAAGATTCATCCCATGAAACTGAATGCCAGGAAATTTAGGACAGACAAGAAGTACTTCTTCATACAGCGCATACTTAATCTATGGAATTCTCTGCCATGGGATATAGTGATGGTCACCAGCTCGGATAGTTTTAAGCGGGACTTAGACAAATGGAGGATGAGTATCAATGGCTATTAGTCTTGATGATTATAGGCTACCTAATCTTGATGGCTATCTCCAGGTTCAGAGGCAAGATGCCTCTGAACATCAGCTTCAGGGGAGCAACAACAGGAGAGGGGGCATCCTTTCATCTCCTGCTTGTGGGCTTCCCAGAGGCATCTGGTGGGCCACTGTAGGAAACAGGGTGATGGACTAGATGGGGCTTGGGCCTAATCCAGCAGGGCTATTCTTATGTTCTTATGAGGGGAGCAAGGTTCTTCTTAAGTAACAGCTAAGAAGTGAGTGCAGATAAGGTGAAGGCTCATGATAGAACACAGTGACAGTAACAATGCTCAAGTCCTTAAAGCACCTTAGGGAAACAATGGGATCATAATGTCTATTATTTTGAGTTATTTACATATTTTCATTATGCAGATTCAATTATTAGTTATCTGACAGCAATATTTATAACTTAAGTTAGTCATTTATTCTTCTGGGACTGAGCTGCTAAATGATTACTTGCTGAAATTATCGACTCTAAATTAAGCTTAATTATGAGTAAGGATTATTATTCTTTTAATAAAAGTGTTAAAGAGTTGATTCCATGAATTTGGTCTTGGTTGGAAGCAATGCTGGGAGACTTGGATGACTCAAAGAGGGAATGGAGAAGCAGGTTGATGTCTGAAATGTAATATCTCCATTCATGGTTTCTTTCTTTT
Source organism: Hemicordylus capensis (assembly GCF_027244095.1). Taxonomy (NCBI): domain Eukaryota; kingdom Metazoa; phylum Chordata; class Lepidosauria; order Squamata; family Cordylidae; genus Hemicordylus; species Hemicordylus capensis. The sequence goes on along the minus strand of NC_069657.1, from coordinate 383,923,880 downwards.
GAAGGATCAACATGAAATGCTACCACACATTTATATATAATTTGTTTCATGTCAATATGTTACATTCTTCAAAGAATGGATGAAAGGATAAAAGAGACATAGGAAGTAGCCTGCAGAGACAAAATACTGCAGAGTTGGCTCCTGGAAGATTAAACAGAAAGAACTGGTTGCAAATAATGCTAGGAACAAGTGGAATGGGTGAAATGATTCAACAGGGACAACTGAAGCAGAGATGAAGTAAAATGACAGGCTTGGTACAGGGTGAGTAGCAGCAAAAGGCCACAGTCTACTTCCTGAAAGATAGGCAAATCTAAATAAAAAATAAAAAAATGTTTTGTTCAAAATAGCAAAAATAAAACAAAGAGGTTGAACACACAACCTTACAGAAGGGTGGAGAGGACACACCGGAGAAGGATTTATTTATTTATTTGGTTTTTTAAAAATTAAAATATTTATACCCCGCCCCTCCAGTACACTACTGCTCAGGGCAGTTCACAACAGTTATGATACAATGTAAATCAAGACTAATAAAATTAACTAACACAAGATAGATACCAGCAACAGTCACTGGAAGTACTGTGCTGGGGGTGGATAGGGCCAGTTACTCTCCCACTGCTAAATAAAGAGAATCACTACGTTAAAAGGTCAGGTGCCTTTTGCCAAGTTAGCAGTCTTTCCTTCTTCTCTCCCTGGCTGCCACCCGTCCCTGTTACCTTAGGCCCTCTCATCACTCCGTCCTCGTCCTCGGAGGTAAGGATAGCCGGCCTCACTGGGACACTTCCATTCATATGCAGCTTTTCTGTGAGGCTCCTGCTGGGTAGGAGGGATCCAACAGCAGTTGTACCCAGCTGTTTAATGAGGTAGGAGCCCTCATACCCCGCACAAGCCTCACAGAGTATCACATCCCCCACTCCTATCTTTTTTTTAAAGCACAAAAAGGGAGTATGCACAACTCTCAAATTTGGGTAGGATACTTATCCTACACTATTAAAGATCATGTAAACTAGCCTTATGTCTCCTTGTTTTCATATGCTGCTGCAATTAAAGCATGGCTATTCTTGGTTTAAAGAGATGCAGCACAAATTTGTGCATTTATAGACTACCATTTTATTCAAAATAAAAGGTTCTGAGATTTACTGAGTACAGTTTTCATAGGTGTGCAAGATAAGAAGACAAGCCATCATTTAGGTGAAGAGAGCCTGTTCCCCCCCCCCCCACTTGTCTTGCACTTTGAGTCATCCCTGAACCTATGTAAATGCAGAGAGATAGCACTGGGGATTGTGAAAGTGAATATATCTCTCTGTCATAAAGCTATTCATTCCTGCAGGTTAAATGTAGTAATTCTACTGGAACTATTGAGAGATTTTGCAGTGTAGGGTATAGGGATGGGATGCTGCATTTAGAAGAGTCATTAAAGGAAATGATATTATAGCCAAAAAAAAAAAAAATCTTATCAGATCTTTACTTATCTGCAACTCCTTGTTATCCAAATTTATTGTGGTTTTCCTTTGTGTTTCACCCTATCAATCCAACCCAATGCAAACAGTAATTTCCTTTCATAAACAGGACCTTCTTGAATACTTACGTTTGACTAACCTGTGTCAGGGGTGGTCAACTTGAGGACCTCCAGCTGTTGTTGGAGTACAACTTCCATCAATAAATGGCAGCTAGAGATGATAGGAGCGGTAGTCTGGAGAACCTCAAGTTGGCTACTCCTGACCTGCCATGAGAAAGTTAGAGCTTATCTGCAGGAAGTGCTAGGGCAGTGCTTTTCACTCTCAGAATTGTGAGTGTGTGGGTATTTTATAGCCATGCTGTTTCCCTCTCCCTTTCTGAAATATTGATAGCTCAGAGGTATTTAGCAGGGAACACTGGCAAGCATGCTGTCTCTCCCATTTGTTGCCATAGGATGGGTTGGGGTGCTCTTGAGTGTGCTGCAGCCGCTGTGGTTCCAGTGTCAATGTTTCCACCAGTGTGCAAAGGCAAAAGCAGATACCATTTGTCTTCAAGAGAAGCACCACTCAACTTTGCCAGAAGCAAATTATCACATAACGTCAAGATCATCACATTAAATATTCTGTCCGTAGAATACTAGTCACTCCACATTTGCTACTCAGGTAAGAATAGCCAATTACAAAAGATATGTCTTCACTTAACTTTGTTAATGCTCTTTTTGCAGTCAAAGTGTGATTCATCCATTCCCACATGTGGTTCTCAGAAACAAGAAGAAAATATGCATACTTAACTTTACAATCTTTTCCCCTTACGTTTCTAAGACAGCAAATATATTTGATCTTAGGCTTTTCATTCCTCCCCCCCCCCCCCGACAGATGAGGGAGAAAGAGATGACTCAAGCCAGCTAAAACTCAAGGATTTCTTTTTCTTCATGTTGAGGAATGGACATATTTATTTGCCACTCTTGAGAGCTGGTTGGCTTGCTTTATCCCTGTGGCTTTTCCTGCCATTTTGCAGATGTTCCTAATTGCTATAAAAGAAGATTCAAAATAATCTCATTTCTATGCAAGCTCAGTTCTGGTTTTCTCTCAAGGAGGAACCTGCTGATACTATGAAATTATTTTCTTATGACTTTGTGAAGTGCTGTCCCTAAAGGGCCAAGATAATATCACTAAACTAATTTCTCTTCGTTTTTGACTCTCCTGAGTTATAGAGCTTTTGTCCCCAACTGCAAAAGTCATAACATATTTGAACATTATTTCAGGTGTCAGTGCACTCTGCTAATTATATAAGTTCCAGTTCATAGGTTATAATTCTAGAAATCTAAGCAATGGAGAGAGAGGAGTTGTGTGTCAAAGATTAAAAGAAGACTACCAAACACTCCTGCTGCAGTCTAGCAGTGATAAGTCATTACAAAGCAACTGAATCAGTCCTACCATCTGCTCTAACCTGTCACTTCACTGAATTTAACCAAGCTATTTTATTCACAGCAAAAGTTGCAAAACCATTAGTGTTTTACTGAGGTTACCCAAACTTGTCTGTAGAACTTTTGTAACACAAGTGATTAGTTGGAATATATAGTTAAGTACACATTCTCCTCACAAGATAAAGCAGAGATACTGGGAGCATGCTAGGTCCAAAGTGAATTTTCTTGCCCATAACACATACACACACCCCTGGGAAGAGTGCTCCAAAGCAATGGCACTGGCACTGAAAAAGCTCTGCTCCTCATAACCACTAACCCCTGCTAACTTGGCAAAGAGGCACCTTTAATGTGGTGATTCTCTTTATTAAGCAGGGGGGAGTAACTGGCCCTGTCCACCCCCAGCACAGTACCTCCAGTGACTGTTGCTCGTATCTATCTTGTGTTTCTTTTTAGATTGTGAGCCCTTTGGGGACAGGGCTCCATCTTATTTGTTTGTTAATTCTCTGTGTAAACCACCCTGAATCATTTTTGGAAGGGTGGTTTAGAAATAGAATTAATCATCATCTTCATCATCATCATCATCCCCCAGTGAGGCACTACCTTGGCGTGGTTGTGGGGCTTGTGTGCTCTGAGAAAGGTGAGAACTATGCCAGAGGTCCAACCATACTGGACAGGTCTCACCAGAGGAGCCAGATGAAGAGTGCCTCTCCCATCAACAATATGGTGAGATGTAACTTTAATAAATCAATACTGAATTGGTCATCGCCTGGGTCAACAAGGACCGTGCCAGGTGCTGGAGTCCCTGGACATCTGGTGGCAAGTGGGCTACAGGACTCAAGATCTTCAGTTGAGCAACCAGGGCTGGAGACTGCAAGGTTACTGGAAGAAACGTCTCTTAACCAGAAAAAATATACGAAAAATGACAACAAGGAAATAATGATCTGCTATTACAAGTCCAGTCCAACTAGAAGAGGTTATTTAAAAAGAATGTTACAAATTTGGAAAGAGACGCATCCAGATACAGAAATAACAGAACAAAGGCTAGCAGACCAGAGAAGATTCATAATAAGAAATAAAGTATTCACAGAAGTTGAGCTGGAAGAACTGCAAAGAGCAACACAGGCTCAAGATATGGAAGAAGAATTACCACCAACTGAAGAAGTTGCTCAGGCGCAGGTGGAGGAGGTGTTGGAAATCGAGGATGCCATTGGTGCTGAACTGTTTCAAAATCAAAACCAGGCAACTTCCCCTTTGACTTCACCTCAAAAACTCAAATGCCGTTTAACAAAAAAGCAACAAGAACTAAAGCAAAATATAACTGAGCACATGAACCAAACAACCACCAGGGTTCGACTTCCAGCTCTAAAAACAGTTGCCAAAAAACAACTTGCTCAGGCATTAAGATGTCAATGCTGCACTTGCAGAAATAACAACCAATAACTTGCAAGAAAAAAACCAACTAATGTACAGTGCGGCAACAATAACAACACAAGAGCTCGGATATAAGATCAGTGGACCTGTCAAAAAAGAAAGTAGTACATCACCTAAATGGCAGATTAGGTTAGAAAATAAAATCGCCAGGCTTAGATCAGATGCTAGTAAATTGAAAGATACGAAAGACAAGAAGCTGAAGAATGAAAACACCAAACAGTATCTGATCCAAAAATACCACCTAGATTCAAGGAAAATTAGAGAAGTCCTGGAAATAATAAAATAGCAAATAACAACAATGTCAAAGAAGATTACCAGATACGAAGCCAGAATTACACAACACAGGCAGAATCTCCAATTCCAATCGAATCAGAGACGTTTCTACCAAAGCATAGAAGGAGAAACTACAAGAAACATAGAAACACCAAATAAAAAAGAAACAGTGCAATTCTGGGGGAAATTATGGGACAATCCAATAGACTATAATAAAAAAGCAGGTTGGGTGAAAGAGGTCAAAAAAATGTAACCAACAAATGCAAGATCTAATAATAACACCAGAATTAATAAGTGAAAGAGCAAAGAAAATTAAAAATTGGACTGCTCCAGGCGACGATGAACTGCATGGCTTTTGGCTTAAACACCTAACAAGCCTTCATAAACAACTATCAAAACAGTTCAATCACATTTTGCAAGGAGGTGATATTGAACAATGGCTAACAACTGGGAAAATTCATCTCATCATGAAAGACCCAGCAAAAGGTGCAGTTCCAAGTAATTATAGACCGATAACCTCTCTGCCAACCATGTTCAAATTATTAACTGGAATAATGGCAGATGAAGTCATGCAACACTTATTAACTAACAAACAGCTTCCAGTTGAACAGAAAGGAAATTGCCCGAACACCAGAGGCACAAAAGACCAGCTGCTCATTGACAAAATGATTTTAGAAAATTGCAAGAGAAGAAAAACTAATCTAAGTGTTGCATGGATTGACTACAAGAAAGCCTTTGACTCATGGCCTCACACATGGATACTAAAATGTTTAGAAACAACTGGTGTCAGAAAAAACATTCAGATATTTATTTTAAAAAAGCAATGAGCATGTGGAGTACACAGTTAACAATCAATGGCGAGACACTTGGACAAGTTAGCATTAGAAGAGGCATTTTCCAAGGGGGCTCACTATCCCCTCTATTTTTTGTAATCATCATGACTCCACATTCACAAATACTAAACAAAACAGGCCTCGGATACCAAACATCTAAAACATCAAGTAAAATCAACCATCTGCTGTACATGGACGATCTGAAGTTGTATGGAAAGACCCAGTCAGAAATCGAATCACTGCTAAACACTGTCCGTATATTCAGTAGCGATATAGCAATGGCGTTTGGACTAGACAAGTGTGCTACATTAATAATGAACAGAGGGAAAATAAGAAAAACAGAAGGAATAGAACTGCCCAATGGAAGCAAGATCAAGAACCTGGAAGAGAAAGAACCTTACAAATACTTGGGCATTCTCCAGGCTGATAACATTGCACACACTGAAGTTAAAAGAAAAATGGGAAGTGAATACATCAGGAGAGTTAGAAAAATCCTCAAGTCCAAACTCAATGGCGGGAACACCATACAAGCCATAAACACCTGGGCTGTACCTGTTATCAGATACACTGCAGGAATAATAGACTGGACCCAGGCAGAGCTAGAGACGCTAGATCGTAAGACCAGGAAAATAATGATCATCAATCATGCTCTGCACCCCCACAGTGATGTTGATAGGCTATACCTCCCTCGCAGCTCAGGTGGAAGAGGAATGCTGCAAGTCCATCAAACAGTAGAGAAAAAGAAAAGAGGCCTTGAAGAATATATCAAGGACAGTGAAGAAGATGCACTTCAAATGGTCAATAACAAGAAACTATTCAACACCAATGAAACAAAGCAGGCCTACAAGAAAGAACAAGTTAAGAACTGAGCAGAAAAATGGAGAAATAAGTCATTGCATGGTCAATATTTGCACAATATAAGTGGAAAAGCAGACATCACCAAGACCTGGCAATGGCTTAAGAATGGCAACTTGAAAAAAGAAACAGAGGGTTTAATACTGGCTGCACAAGAACAGGCACTAAGAACAAATGCAATAAGAGCAAAAGTAGAAAAGTCAACAACAACAAGCAAGTGCCACCTTTGTAAAGAAGCAGATGAAACAGTGGACCACCTAATCAGCTGTTGTAAAAAGATCGCACAGACTGACTACAAACAAAGGCATGACAAGGTAGCAAGGATGATACACTGGAACATCTGCAAAAAATACAAGCTACCTGTAGCCAAACATTGGTGGGACCATAACATTGAAAAAGTTGAAGCAAATGAAGATGTAAAAATATTATGGGACTTCCGACTACAAACAGACAAACATCTGCCACACAATACACCAGATATAACTGTAGTCGAGAAGAAAGAAAAACAAGTGAAAATAATCGACATAGCAATACCAGGGGATAGCAGATTAGAAGAAAAAGAAATAGAAAAAAACCACCAAATACAAAGATCTACAAATTGAAATTGAAAGGCTGTGGCAGAAAAAGACCCAAATAATCCCAGTGGTCATTGGCGCCCTGGGAGCAGTTCCAAAAGACCTTGAAGAGCACCTCAACACCATAGGGGCCACAGAAATCACCATCAGCCAATTACAAAAAGCAGCTTTACTGGGAACAGCCTATATTCTGCGACGATATCTATAACAACTGCAACAACATTGACAATAAAATTCTGGCATCCCAGGTCCTTGGGAAGGACTCGATGTCTGGATAAAACAAACCAGTCAATAACACCTGTCTGACTGTGTAAAATAATAATAATAAATAAAGCAAACAAATTGAGGCCAGATTTCAAACGTGATTGAGTGTGGCACCACTTTTCCCAGCCTTTTGCAATTAGGTGGTCAAACTGCATAAAAACCACTTACTCCCTCAGAGTGTGAATTAGTGGGAGAATGAATACCTTATTTGTTACTATAGACTTCAGTGATAGAAGTCTGCTCGTACTTTAGCCAAAAAGAGTTTTATTGCGGAGGGGTTGAAAATGTTTCTTTCTTATAATCATCACAAGGTGTTCCCCTCCGCAAAAAAACTTTTTGGCTAAAGTACGAGCACAGCTCCTATATGGAGCTCAACTTGGCACATACTCCAACTTCTCTAAACTGGAAACTGTGCAATCTAAGTTCCTGTGGAACATTTTTACCTTGGTATGTGCCCAGTGCTGTCCTACATCTGGAAGCAGGACTGCTTAAAGTAGAGACCAGAACATGGATCAATATCTTTGAATTCTGGCTGAAGCTGGTTTTCCACCCGCCAGATCTAGCTCCACTTGTGCTAAAGGACATCTATCACTCCAGGTGGAAAAGAGAGCTGGAGGAAAGGCTGCAACATTATGGTTTCTCCCATTTCATACTGATTACTTTGGGATATGACAATGCCAGGGTCAGACTCAGACAAAGAATATATGACATGGAGCATCAAATTGATCAGGGCTCCATTCCTGTTGGTGTCCAGTTGGGCAACCAAGTTTCAACCCTGCCAGATACCTAAACCAGATAACTGTGCCAAAATACCGCAGAATTTTGACACAGGCACGATGCAATGCCTTGCAAACAGCAGTCCTGGATGGGAGATATTGAAAAATCTCCTACAAAGAATGCACTTGTCTCTGCAAATTGGGAGATACCGAAAATACGGCCCATGTGCTCCTTTATTGTCAATTTTACTGAGATATACGGCATAAACATATAACCCCTTTTATTAGCTGCCATTCAGATTGTACAAATTCTTTTTTTCTTGATTATCTTTTAACAGACCAGAATGATCTGAGATCTTATAATGTGGCTAAGTTCTGTTTAATAGTCAATAAAATTTGCCAGGAGTTCATTAAGAATCATTGTTAACTGTGTTTAACTGTGTGTTTAATTATTGTATCATAACCTTGTAGGTTTATTTTGTTGGGCTTCTGTTTATATATTGTGCTGGTCGGTGACAGTAATAAAGGAACGGATTGATTGATTGATTGATTGACTGACCACAAGGTGATGTACAACAAAACATAAACAATGGAGTAAGAAAACAGTCTTAAGATGTTTGTAGTGCTGTAATTTGAGAGGAGAGATCTGATTGAAAAATCCCAACTCAGCCATGAAGCTTAGTGGGTGACTTTGGCCCAGTTCATCCCTTGGCCTAATCTACCTCACAAGGTTATTGTGAGTATGGTATGAAGGAGAGGAATCCAAGTATGCCACCTTGAGCTCTTTGAAAGAAGAGCAGACTAAAACAATACTGTAAATAAATACAGCTAAGTAAAGGCAGCTTATTTTAGGCCTGGCTGGCTGTACAGTATATAACTGCTGCCTGAAGCCTGGTGGTTTCTCAATGCAAGCAACTTTTCAGGCAGAGATGTTGAACTCTGAACTTCTTTATCTCACCTTGCCTCCTTTTCCCTAGACTGCTGCCATTTGGAGCCTGCCTGCCTTGGATGATATCATCTGCCTTTGGGAGATGACCTCTTGCCTATTGTAGTGGAAATGTTATCTGCCTCTGGTTCCCTTGACTGCTGCCTCTGGAAACTGACCCATGCTTGCCCTTGACTGTGCTACTTGTCTCTGGCACCTCTAAACTGGCAACATTGTTCTCCTGTAGTCCTGAAATCTGACTGACAGCAGGCGTATCTAGGGAAAATAGCGCCTAGGGCAAGCACTGAAATTGCGCCCCCTGTCCAAACATCTGACACCCATCTTTCACATAACTTTACTATAATATCAGCTGAAAAATATAAGTCAAGCTCTTAAATCTTTTAAAATTTCAAAAACTATTTAGCAGTGGATGTAGCCAGACCAAAAAATGCTGGGAAACTACAAATTTCAGTATGCTGGGGCTCATGAAATACCCAAATACTATTTGGAGGTGTACTTGGAAAACTAAACAGAAGTGCCTGTCTAATTGTCTACTATGCATTGTAGCATCACTATTACATATGTTTTAAAAATAAATGGAGAATTTGGCTTTTCCCAGATACTCGGAAAATAATTAAAGGATATGCAGATTAAACTGTGTCACTGCTTGGAATATATTCTGGTATTTCAGAAAGACAGTTAAAATGAGAGAAAGAGAGCAAGAAACTCCCAGTGGGCCTTAATACTAAGGATTTCACACTGATTCAAAGACAAACTCACCATTAATAGCCATATTATTAAGACGCCACATTTAACTCACTTATCATAAGAAGCAAAGTAAGAGCAAATGAATACAATCCTAGCTCATAAGGTTCAGCTCAGTATTCACTAGCCCTGATTCTCTGTACATAGTGCCAAATTGAATATGTGTACAGTGACTTATTTTAAATTGTTATTTTTTAACCTGTAGCCCCTTCGGGGTGCTTCCTATAGGCCGTGGGAGGGGGGCATCTGCAAAGGTTACCCCTCCCCCCGCTGGCCTCTAGGGCCTTGCAGAGACCATTTGAGCATGTGCTGTGGCCATTTTTTAAAATAATTGTGTTTTTTAACAAAATGACTGCTGGAAACAAAATGGCCACCGTGCATGCTCAAATGGCCTCTGCGAGGCCTGGCATGGCCTAGGGCCTCACAGAGGCCATTTGAGCATGTGCAGTGGCCATTTTGTTTTTGGTGACCATTTTAAAAATAATTAATTTTAAGAATTTGCGCCCCCCTTCAAGTGGCGCCCAGGGCATGTGCCTTGCCTGCCCTACCCTAGATATGCCCCTGTCCCTAACTTGTACCAGACAAGCAACACTTGCCCTATTATATCTTCTTAACCACCAGAATGTATAGAGCATTTTCTGAGTTGTTCTGATGCAGGGCTGCTCAACTTTGGCCCTCCTGTAGATGTTGGCCTTCAGCTCCCACAATCCTAGGCTATTGGCCACTGTGGCTGAGGATTATGGGAGTTGTAGTCCAAAAACAGATGGGGGGAGCTAAGTTGAGCAAGCCTGTTCTAATGGAAACCATTTTCTGCTTCTAACATGGTAACTCTTCCCTAGGATCTCCATCTATGTGATGTGAATTTTGGTTTCTGTCTGACTGTCACCAAAGGGGTGGTGAGTAGCTGTTATCTTGAAACAACATGGGAAAATAAATATATATCTCTGTCATGGGATCCTGTCCCATGTGCTGTGTGAATTTGATTTGTATTCAACTCACAGCCCACAGGTTACAAAAGTGTCTATACAGTCATCCCTCCAACTGCTAGTGTGCCATTCCAGGACAACCTTGTGGCTGGCGAATTTGCGGTTGGCAAGCCATTGAAATCAATGGCAAACAGAGGGTATGGAGAATGGCATTCGTGAAAGGACCACAAAATACAGTAAAAGACAGGGGGAATCCCTGAAAATCACCCCTGACCCCCATAAATCACCCTTTGCCCTCCAAAAATCATGGGGGGTGGAAACCCCAAATTCCCCCCCCCCCCAAAAGCCAATCCATGAATACTCAGGTCACAGTTGGCGAGACCTGCCACAATTTCCCAGTTGCAAATACTCAAAACTACAGCTGGAAAACCAGCAGTTGGCAAGGAATAACTGTACTGTGAGTAACATCTTGATACAAGATGGTGGATTGACTAAAAATATATACCACTGTTGGCATCCTCTAGGATCCCCCTCATGTGCTTGAATGGTGTTTGTGTTTAATTGTGAACATGAAAGTTATTAGAAGAGGACACACACACACCTTCAGACATGAGCCCTATTCAGACATTATGTTGTACATGTGCACGGATGTCTGTACTAGGGATATTAGATTTGCGTATGAATCAATTCACGCTGAATCGGGGGCAATTTGCAGATTCGACCATGAATCAACTTGCCCTTTAAATGAAGGGGCTAATCAAAGGTTGAATTGAATCAGACCCAATTCAGTGTGAATCAATTCGCATGATTCGTATGGCCATTTTGGTGGACCTTTCCCCCTTGCTGATTGGTTTTCTGGCAATGGCTTTTAATTGGCTTCAGATTTCCTTGCTTCTTGTTGTCATTAAAATCAAGTGTTGGCATGGGCAACTGTGTCCCCATTGGCTGGGGGGAGGTAAGAGGGAGGGTGAAACACTCTTGGGGGGAATTTAAAAATGTATTCTAAGGGACTGGGAGGCAGAGGGAGAGAGCTCTTGTGCAAGAAGAGGATATATGAGGAAGGAAGGAAGGAAGGAAGGAAGGAAGGAAGGAAGGAAGGAAGGAAGGAAGGAAGGAAGGAAGGAAGGAAGGAAGGAAGGAAGGAAGGAAGGAAGGAAGGTTGGTTTGATTTTGTGGTTTTATTTCCTCAGCACTGAGTATATTATTGCTGTTCCTGCTAGAACTATTTTTGTTGGATCTCAGATTGACAATCTCTCCCGCCAAGTCCTAGTAAGAAAGTGGGTCGGAAGAGGGATAGGTCAGGGGGAGTTCTAGAGAGTAAATGGAAGGTTCCGATCTATGTTTTTTGGTTAACCAGTTTGTATATCATGCATGCTATGTTCCTCCATCGCAATGGGGAAGTGAAAAGGGACTATGAGATCGGAGCAGGGAAGACAATGCAATTGGCCTGGAAGAGGTTATATGGTTTTGTCCAAAAAGAATGGGGCTCCTTATCGAGGGCGGAATGGGAAATACGCTGGAAATGGATGATCGATGTCCCTCCCCCGATTACATGAGAGTCCGACGTGTTGTATTTCTTTGCTTGTAAGGACTATTCTGTATTTCTTGGGTTTTGCTTGATGTATCCTGGTCTATATTGCTAACCTGTGGATTTCTGATCTTGTAAATGTGTCGTAATGTAAAATTCTAGTAGTTTGTTTATTCAATAAAGAAAACCTCCCTCAGATTGACAAAGAGGGAACAAAAAAGGAGGGAATTTCAAAATGTATTCAAAGGGACTGGGAGGCAGAGAGAACCCTAACATCAGGAGAGAAGGGAGGAATCAAGGAAGGTTTGACTGTGTGGTTTTATTTTCTCAGCACTGAGTATAATATGCTTGCAGTGCTATTGTTGCTATTACTACCTGTTTTTGCTGGACTGCAGATTGACAAAGGCAGAACTTGAGTGCCTGCCTGTCTTCCTTGAGCCATGGCTTGGTCTGTTTGTAAGATGGTGTTGTGGTGAGAAATGTGGCAGCTCTCTATGTTATTACTCAGGGATTGCTGTGAATGAGCTCCATGTCTGGCCTTGACTAACTTGTGCTTCACTCAGTGCTTTGGTCTGCTCTGCAATCTACATTGCAAGGTGTGGCTGAAGACCAGGCAAAATGTGGCTGAAGACCTTTTCTGATTGAGCTTATGGCTATACTTGCTGGCTGCTAAGAGTGCTGCTGTGCTGTGGCAGTTGTTGCAAATAAGTACGGAGTCATAATTATGTGTGAGAGAGCAACTTAGGCCAATGATGTTACCGCAGCACAGGCATTGTGGCTGGCAGTGGTTTCTGGGTCAGTGGTTTTTGTTTTTGTTTTCTGGCCGTCTTCAGACTGTGTTTGGCAAAATAAGATGTTATATGTTGGGAGGGACTGTGTGTGCTTCTGTTCTACAGTGTTGTTTTTCAAGAAACAGTTGCAAAATATGTGCAGTACACTCTGCTAGTAGGGATATGCACAAAACCAGTTTGCCCAGTTCTGAACTGTGTATGTTCAATTTTATGCCCCCCGAACAGACCCCCAGCTTGTCTCTAATTCAAACATGTTCAGGGGTTCTAAAGTTTAAAAAAAAATTAAACACTCATCACCAGGTCAGGTGGTCTTGGAGGTGCTGCTGCAGCCACAGGGGGTGGTGGTTTCTGCCATCTCCCCTCACCCCACCAGAATCTTCCCGCTCTTCCAAGGACCATTTTGACCCATTCTGGGGGTCTTCTAAACCTTTTTCCAGTGGCAGTGGCCATTTTGGAGGGTGCCACACATGCACACTGGCCATTTGGCCATTTAAAAAAGCATTAGAAGCCCCGAACCGGCTCAAAGCCAGCCCGGGTGGTTCGGCTCAAGGGTTCAAGGGGGCTCAAGGGGGTTCAGCTCAAGGGGCCTTGAGCCGGACCAGTTTGATTGCAAACTGGCTCAACCTCAAGCTGGTTCACACATCCCTATCTGCTTGTTTCATCCATAGAGAACAATGGGGAACTCAAATCACCTTCAGCATAACATGTGAATAACTGTACTTGTGTACAGATCTGTACCTGTGTACACTGCACACTTGCATAAGTGTTCAACAAAATATCTGAATTGGGCTATGGAGATCACATAAGCCTTCATCCCTTTGAAAAGTAGGCTATAATGACTTATTGATTTCAGTAAAACAACTAAGCATGTGTTTGCTCTTCACTAGTCTCCATTTAAAACAATGAGACCAGAAAGTGCTTAACTTTGGCTAGATTGTATCCTTGCTCTGTTTCTTGACCTGCTTTTTGTATTAGTACACAATCTGCATTTGATCTGTATGGTGTATTGCTCTTAGCATATTGGCATTTTAATATTGAAATCAAAGAAGAATAATGAAATAAAGCAAACCCAGAATATTTGAGAAAATAAACAGCACCTACTTTTTCAACTAGCATAAAACAACTTGCTTATTTTACACCATTTGGTACCCTTTGTTGATTGTGTGATACTGACATATTTAATTCTTATGAAACACAAAATATACCAGATATTTACTTCAAAGTGTTTTAAAATTAATTTTCTATTACACTCAATTTTCATACAGCCTTCATAAACTTTGCTTTTCCCATGAGCTGTTTGTTTATTTTTAGGAAAATGCTCATTATAAGGAGGTGAAAGTTGTTGAACTTAAAAATAACTGTCCTTATTCAATGTATGGCAGCCTTTGGACATAACGGTAAACAGTAGGCCCAACTGACCCACAGTTTGCCTCCATTCCCCCACCGTACTCCCAAATGATCCCGATCTGCAGTCTGGAAGACTGCAAGGAGGGAGGAACAGGCTGTGTGGGCTTTCTCCTTTGCATGAAAGACAGCTGCTGCAGCCAATCACGAAGAAGAGAGGGAGGAGCTTCCTAACCTTAACTCTGGTTTGTGCAGCTTGCACAAACCGGAGGTGCCGGCAGCAGAGGCCAAACGACATGATGCTGCCTTCAAACCCAAAGTTTTAGTGGCAAAAAGATTCACCCTGACAGCATTGTTTGCGATGATGTCATCCACCCCAAACATGAAGGCTGAAGAAGGCTGAAGTGGACTAACATGAGGGTGGTAATCATCAATTAAGATTATAGTGAAAGGAAAGTAGGTAGATTAGTTCTTACAAGAACAACTTGTTTCTGTTTGTATTCTTCATTAGCATGTTGGAAAATCAGTGCTCTGACCTAAGATAAGGAATGAGACTAGGGATTTATTTAAGGATTTCCAGGAGGACACACAACGGGGAACCATTCATCCCTTTCCAGTGAATGCTGGTAGAGCACATATCTTCGTTTACAATGCACCAGTTGTGTAATGCGCTTAACTTACAATGAGGTCATTTACACAACCAAAAACTGTGTTCTACCTGGGTTTGGGAGCTGTATGTGCTTCCAGTTGTCAGTTTTGAGGAAGCAAGGTAGGAGGAAAACCTGGGTAGCTTTTCCTCCTATCTTGCTCCCACACAATCATTTCTACCCAATGGGAGGCTGGGAGCACATCAAAAATTGGGAGCACAACTGAAAATTAGGAGCACACACAGCTCCCAAACCCAGGTAGAACGCAGTTTTTGATTGTGTGAATGACCCCATTGTCTTTAACTTATATGAAGCTTCCCCCGCCCCCGGTGTGGCTAAAAATGGTGGAACTGAGATGAATACATTTCATTTCACCTTTGTCCAGCTTTTGCAACTGGATATAAGATGCAGTTATTGTACAAGTGTTGTCTAATGTGTATAAGCAGGTCTTTTCTTACTTTTTAGAAAAATGGAAGTATCATAAATATGGTAAAGCAACTTCCTCTTCTGTTATGATTTTGCCCCCTCTTTCTTTAAAAGCCTTTTCACATATTCAAAAGAGTGTGCTCAAACATTCTTATATGATTTTCATGATACTTTCTCAAACTCTTATCCAGTGGCATAGCATGATGTATCCATTTTGTGTGGATGAGACAACAAGATAGCCTTGCTGTGGGAACTATGAGAGGGAGAGAGATTTGCTGTTTATCCCTGAAAACCTGGCTTGATGGGCACTTCAGCAAAGGAGTATATACAGTTCCTCCTTAGCACAGACCTAATACCTTGAGGCCATTCACATGACCTGCTGGGCAGGCGGGTGGGAAGGGGGAAGGGTTCCCATAACTTGCCTTTCCCCCCAGACCAGCATTCTTAACTTGTCTGGTGGGAGCACACTCCATACTCCAACACAATCTCCACTGCTCTGTGCAGTATGGGGCAGGGCAGGATATCTCTGAGGCTGGGACCCGTTATCCTGGCTTCTGGGTATCCCACAGTGCACTGAGCACCGAGTACAGTACACTGGGGGATTCCCCCAGGGGACAGGTGCTCTAGGTGCCCATCTCTGTGTCAGCATGAGTACAAGTCACCCGCATTGACCCACGATCCCAGGAGTCAGGTTAAGGGTGCGTTTGCACCCTTAACCGCAGCTAAAAGGCAGGCTTCAGCTCTGGGTTTGGCACCACAGCACTGCCTGGATTTCCGCAGATGCCAGCAATTTTCACGTGCAGTCAAGCCTGGGCTTAGCTGCTCACGAGAACAGCCCCCTTGTCTTTAAAAATATGAATTGGCTTCTTGTTTGTTTCTGGGCACAACTCAAACTGCTGGTTTTAAATCTTAAAGTACAGCCTGGGACCGTACAGTCTTGGACCAGGTACCTGAAGGAGTACTTGCTCCCACATAAACCTGCCAAGCAACTAAGATCATCAGCTCCTATCTGGCAGTCCCCCTTTCTGGGAGTCCCCATCAGTGAAGGTTAGGAAGTGGCTACTGGCCTTTTCTGTATTTGCACTTAATTTGGGAAGCTCCCTCTTGCAAGAGTTTTGCTTGATGTATACTTTATTCTCTTGAAGGTGCCAGGCAAAGGCAGTCTGGTTTATCAGGGCTTTTGATATTTAGTTTAATCTCATTGTCACATTTGGTGTGGGGTTTTTTTTGTTTCCATGTAGTTCTTATTTTGAGTTAATACCTGCTGGGATTGTTTTAATTTTTGGTGGCTTATTATCCCCCTCATTTTATGCTTAGGGGTTCATAATGGCTTATTTTTACCATCATTCTATGCTATTATTTTTCTGTTACATTTGGTTTTGGTCTGTGGATAATTATATTCCATTGTAATGAAATATAATTATTTCCTTGCAGGGGAAGGGAAATAAGAAACTTAATAGAAGTTTCCCCTTCCGGCTGTCCTGCCAGCTCTTTGACCTTGGGGAGAAGAGCCAACGACCCACAGAACCTTGCCTTGCTCCTCTGTAATGCCAGGTCAATCCAAAACAAATTTGAAGTAATCCAGATTTGGGATGGATCAGGATGGATAATCCGGATCAGGGATGAACGGGCTGACCTGGTGTGTATCACAGAGACTTGGTTGGGGGAGGCTGGAAGCCCAGTTTGGGCCCAGCTTCTCCCTCCAGGGTACTCTGTGGAGGGGCAGGTAAGGGAGTGTGGGCGGGGAGGTGGAGTAGCTGTGGTCTTTAAGGATAATATCTCCCTTACCAGGATCCCTATCAGAGTGTCTGATCATATTTAATGTGTGTACCTATGTTTGGGGATCAGGGATAGATTGAGACTTCTGTTGGTGTACCGATCACCCTGATGCCCAATAAAGTCCCTAACTGAGCTCACGGACTTGGTCTTGGGTTTGGTGTTGGAGTCCCCCAGGCTTATGGTGCTGGGGGACTTCAATATCCCCTTCAGGACCAGGTTGTCTGGTGCAGCTCAGGAGTTCATAGTGAGCGGAACCACTGCAAAGCAGTGCCTCACACCCCAAACACTCTCAGACGTTCCAGAAGGATACTATGGCCGATAGTATCGAAAGCTCCACTCCTACCTTTCTGGCAGATTCCAAATGGTGTCACTTGGAGGCTGTTGCTCTTCAAAATCTGAGTTTTTATAAGGGGTCCCTCAAGGCTCCATACTGTCTCCAATGCTTTTTAACATCTACATGAAACCATTGGGAGAGATCATCTGGAGATTTGGTGCTGGGTGCTATCAGCACGCTGATGACACCCAAATATTTCTCCATGTCAACATCATCAGGGAATGGCATATCCTCCCTAAACGCCTGCCTGGAGGCAGTAATGGGCTGGATGAGGGATAACAAACTGAGACTGAATCTAAACAAGATGGAGATACTTATTGTGCAGGGTCATCACTCAGGAAGCAATATTGATCTACCTGTTCTAGATAAGATCACACCTCTTCAGAAGGAACAGGTATGCATTCTGGGAGAGCTTCTGGATTCACACCTTTCCCTGGTTCCCTAAGATGAGGCATGGCCAGAAGCACTTTCTATCAGCTTCGTTTGATACGCCAGCTGCGTCTGTTTCTTGAGGTTCATGATCTCAGAACAGTAGTACACTGCTGGTAACCTCAAGACTTGAGTACTGCAATGCATTCTATGTGGGGCTGCCTTTGTACGTAGTCCAGAAACTACAATTAGTACAAAATGCGGCAGCCAGGTTGGTCTCCAGGTCATCTCAAAGAGATCATATTACTCCTGTATTACAGGAGTTGCACTGACTGTCAGTACATTTGGGAAGCTCCCAGCTGAGAAGACCACACAGGATGGGATACAACTGGCTGAGAGGCGATCCCAGAGATATACAGGTGCTAATCCCATAAGGGTTTTGTAGGTGAGAACCAGCACCTTGAATTAGACCTGGAAGCGAACAGGCAACCAGTGCAGCAGCTGTAAGAGAGGCGTGACACTATCAAATCTATGGCCACCCATGAGAAGGTGGACCACTGCATACTGGACTAGTTGAAGCTTCTGAATTGTTTTCAAAGGCAACCCTAGGTAGAGTGCACTACAGTAATCCAAACGAGAGGTAACAAAGGCATGAGTTACTGTTGCCAGGGCCTGCCAGTCTAGGAAAGGCTGTAACTGGCAAACCAGCTGAAGCTGGGCAAAGGAACTCCTGGTCATGGCCTCCACCTGCTGTTCAAGCAGGAGCCGTGAGTCCAGGAGGAGCCCCAGATCACGAACCGTCTCTCTCAAGGGAAGCACAACCCTGTCAAGAGATAAACTCACACACGGCAATTGGCCAGATCATAAACTGAACAAGAGCAACTCGGTCTTGGAGGGATTGAGCCTGAACTTGTTTTGGCCCATCCAGGTCCTGACAGCCTCTAGGAACTGAGCCAGCACACAAATGGCATCACCTGTTTGGCCAGTGGTAGAGAGATAAAGCTGAGTATTGTTAGCATATTGATGAAAACTTACCCCAAAAGATGGATGACCAAGCCCAGCGGCTTCATGTAGATGTGAAAAAGTGGGGAACCCCACAAGAAAGGGGCCAGGTGCAGAATACTCACCCCCAGTCAACTTCGACTAGAATCACCCAGTGAGGTAGGACCAGAACCACTGAATAACAGTTCCCCCAAGACCCAGCCTACTTAAGCACTCAAGAAGGATAGCGTGGTCAATGGTATCAAAGGCCGCTAGAGATCAAGAAGAACCAAAGGGAGGTGTGCTTCCCACATCAAGGTTATGATACAGGTCATCCAACAGGGCAGCCAATGCCATTTCAGTGCTGTGCTGCAGCCTAAAACCTGACTGGCAAGGATCCAGGAAATCAGTCTCCTCCAAGACTCCCATCAACTGAGCACAAACCACCTTCTCCAAAGGGTCCAGGCTAGAGGTCGCTGTGCCCACGTTGGCGAGAATCCTGTCCACATCATCAATCTCAACAAGCTCAAAGGTATCCCAGATAGTATCACAAGACCCAGCCTCTATTACCTCAGTGGATACTGAGCAATTGAAATCCAACTCTGAACAAAGGTGAGCAACTTTATCAGCGAAAAACCTAGCAAACATGTCACAGTGGCCAGGCGGAAGGTCACCAGAATCAACCCTCCCCAACAAAGAACAGGTGATTCAGAAAAGGGCCACCGGACCGGAATCCACTGACACAATAAGCATGGAGAAATGAGAAGATTTCACCACCCTTATCACCACTGTATACTTCCGAACATGGGCAAGCAACCATGCTCGGTCGGCTTCTGTCTTAGTATGCCTCCAGCAGCACACTAGGCGTCTTTGATTTGCTTCATCTCTCAAAGTTCCTCAGAAAAACAAGGAAGCCGAGATCCATGAGCCCTAAGAGGCTGCTCAGGAGCAATCTTGTCAAGCGCCCTCGTAGCCCCGAAGTTCCAGGCCTCAACGCGTAGCACTGGCGAGTTGCCTAACAGATTGCATATGAATGTTTTAGGACATTTTTAATAAATAATATGTTTAAGCCTTATGTCTACACAGATCGTCTTTTGTTCCACAGCAGTTTCAAACTCCAAGCCCTTTTATTAAAAACTCTTTGTTCCTCTTTGTTCCTCTGTCCAGTAATGTTTCTTCTATAATCTTATGGGCTGTGGTCTCTGTTTTCTTTTTAGAGGTGAAATGGATCTGGGCAATAAAAGCCTGAAGCAAATTCTCCTAATACAAATTGGCTTGCAAACATTTTTTTGTTTTGTTTGATTCCCGTCCCCTCTCCCGCCCCCACCAATATACCCAGTTATGAAAATTGTTGGTTCTGTGGGCTTAAAAAAAGATATAAACATATTGGAAGTTGCAAGTCCTTACTCAACATCATGGCCTTGAAGTAAATCATCAGCCACAATCTAACACAGAAGTAAGCCTGCTTAAGCTCATTGAAATGATGGGGTTTAAAATGGTTTAACTCAGTGTTGAATTGTAGTCACCATTTTAAAGTGTTTTTATGCATAGCTCTCAAAGACAGTTTTCAAAAGTGAAATTTCAAAATGCATGACATTTAAAATGTTGAATTCAAATCCTGAAATTTTGCCAAGGTTTGAATTCGTGCAATATTCCATTTTGGCTTTACTCTGCCTCAAGTGTGGTTGGTTGTTTGTTTGTTTGTTTACATGTAGTAACTTACCGAAGTGGACAGAGCTGAATATGTCTCTCCTGCATACTTTGTTCAGGTCTAGTCCCTACCACAGAACATTAGGCTGTTAAACTGTAGGTCACCTATGCTAACTGTGTTGTTTCTATGTTTAATATAGAACCTAGTATACTACTGTAGTAAACCAATTAAACCGATGTGTAGTTAAATCCATGTGGAATATTGGCAATCACAGAGTTTTGTTTTTGTCATTTTGAATTTGAGATAACTTTTTGAATAAAAGCTAGCAGGTGTTTGATGAAACTCCTGCAAAGCAAAATTCATTAGTATCACACAGCTATCCTATAAAAAGTCCTACCTGAGAAATCAAGATGGGGTAATAGAAAGGCCACAAAACACTTCAATTTGGTTTGATGAGTGACTGACTTATTGTTTGTTCTCTGTCAGGTTAAGTATTTTAAAGGATTAAATTTACATCTCATTAAGTTTTTTCACTTTTAAATCACAACAGACCATCAGCTATTCAGAAGTCCCATTTTTAATCTCTTAGGAGCATAAAGTATTATGTGTAGTCCCTTTATGTTCTGCATGAAATTAACAGGCAAATATAAGATATTAAACATTTTTCCCCTGCATAATCCAGCAATGGTTATTTGCTTAGCAGTATCCTCATTCCAACATTTTCTTTCTGTTAACCCACTGTTAGGCAATAATGGGGCTATTGACTACTTAGTTGCTGCCTTAGAATATAATTTAAACTCAATGATGCTCTATGACGTTTGTCAATGTACTTTCGGATGCTCCTAATGATGAAACTTAATATAGGTATAAGAACTCTTTTACAATCATATGTATTGGAACTGTGCCCCAGTTCTATCTGTCTATTTATTTATCATATTTTTATACTGCCTGATATGTAAATCTCTAGGTGGTGTACAGATGCTAACATTAAAATCACAGGTTAAAATACATAACACAATAAAACAGTATATAACTTATTAAAATTATTAAAATTCTAATTAAAAGCTTGGGAGAACAGGAAAGTCTTGAGGGTCTTCCTGAAAACAATCAGAGAAGGAAATGCTCTTATTTCAGCAGGGAGAAAGAATTAACCTGGGAGATGATTCAGCTGTTCCCAAGAACTTTAAACTGCACTTAGAGTAGCCTATCATGAATGCTAACCTCAAGCTATGTCCCATGAAAAGCACAGCTCAAGAGGCAATTGTCAACCACGCATCATCCTTGCACCAATGACAACCTAATGAACAAGGTGCGAAAATGCACCATACCATAAAGAAACCGAATATGTACATGTGAAAGAAACCGAAAGAGAGACACACCAACCCAAACCATATGTAAAATACTACCCCAAGCGAGGAGCTAAATGACTAGCAAGCTGTGACAGGGCAGAAAAAGGGGGAACATCCTTTTTTTCATCCTCTAATTCATCCTCTAAACATTTTTTTCATCCTCTAATGAAAAAAAAAAGGATGAAAAACCCTAATGAAGAAGATCCTATAGGAAACAGGACAAATCATTGGCAGAGTTCAGACCTTGAGGTGCTACAGTCGAATACTAATGAATGAAAAAAGCTTCTTTCTGAAGAAGGGTCCGACAGACATCTGCTAGAGCAAAAGAAGATCCACAGTACTTATACAAAATGAAAAACCGAATATCATCAGCAGAATGTTGTTTATCAATATAATGCATCACAAGGGGAGCCTCTACCACCTTATGCAAAATACGAGAACAGTGTTCAGCAATCTAAACTTTGGCACTTTTTCTAATTTACCAATGTACCAAAGATTGCATGGGCATTGAATCACATAAACAATGGCTTTAGAACTGCAATTAGCAAAAACCCGAAGCGGAAATGATTTGTGAGTAAAAGGATGATGTATGGACTTGGTAGGAACAACTAATGAGCATACCGAACAGTAGCCACAGGAAAAAAGCCGAATGGTTCAGAACCATGCTTGTTCGCAGATGAAAAGTCAGTACTTATTAACATATCTCGAATACTGGAAGTTTTACGGTAGGTAATCAGGGGTGAGGTTTCGCACCCTGGTAACTGAGCCACTATATGCCAATGCCTTTTGATGATATTTTTTATTTTATAAGCCAACGGAGTGTACTGAACAGACTAGAAATGATGAGAATTGGAACTACGGGCCGCAGTGTGAAACAAGGACCGGCGATCTACAGAATTAGCACAGGAATGTGCCTGCTGAATAATATGTCGTGGGTACACGCGATCAATTAATTGTGATTCCAACAGTTTGGACTCCCTAACATAATCTGATGTAGTAATTGTAAAATTTCACTTAATCCTAAGGAATTGGCTATAAGGGATACTTCACTTAAGATGTTCAGGATAAGAATCAAAATGAAGATAGGCATTAGTATGAAGAGGTTGAATGCTAGCTTATTGGAATGGTCTTTGAAGACCAAGGTTTCTAAATATGGGATGCGGTCTTCGTCCCACTGATAAGTGAGTTCAATATTGCTGTGAAGTTGATTGAGCCAAGAAACAAAAGGTTCAAGATTAGAAGGATTATTGTAAACCAGGAAGATATCATCAATATAGCCTTTGTACATTAATATATCCTGACAGAAAGGATTAAATGTTGACTTCAGAACAAACTTATCTTCCAATAATGCCATGAACAAACAAGCAACAGAGGGAGCGAGGCTGCAGCCCATTGCCAATCCTTTGATTTGAACATAAAATTGATGTTGGTGTCTAAAAAAACTGTTTTCAAATACAATATCTACCAGTTCCATAAGAAAAAAGGTGGGAGGATGTGATGAGGGACGAGCTAACAAAATGTACTCAACCATCGTATGAGCTTTGTCCAGAGGTACTGACATATACAAGGAAACCACATCTAATGTGCATAAAGTGGCTGGTTGGAGAACTTCAAAACCTTCAACCTTCATAATGAAGTTGTTTGTATCTTTAATAAAAGATTGAGAATAGGAGACCGAAGGTTTAAGAAAATGATTGATATAGACGGAAAGAGGTTCAAGAATGGAATTGGAACCCGACACAATGGGGCGGCCTTTAGGAGGATGATCCGGCTTATGAATCTTAGGTAAAATATAAAAAAATAGGTACCCGAGGGTAAGGATTAAACAGAAATTTTTTTTCAGCATCAGTAATAAAACCTAAGAGATTAGCCTCACCCAGAACCACTTTGATGATAGACATGATTTTGGAAGTGGGATCTTTATCTAAAGGAAGATAAAAGGACCTGTCGTCCAATTGTATGGAAATTTCCTTTAAATAATCATTCTTGTTCATAACAACAATAGCACCGCCTTTATCTGCTGGTTTAAAGATCAAATCAGGATCCTGCTTAAGTGTGTTTAAAACAGAGTGGTCTTCTCTAAAGAAATTAACTGGATATCGGTGATGTCCAAGCATCTCTTTTTCTACTTTGACAATATCTCTTTCCACAAGTTGTTGAAAAACAGTGACATTGGGGGAATTAACAGGTGGAACAAAAGTAGATTTCTGTCTAAAGGGGGATCCCTCATCTATGGGATCACTTCCAAAGATAATTCTCAATTGTATCGATCTGATTAACCTAAAAAGGTCAACCTGAGTGTTGAAGTCATGGTACACAGGTGTAGGAACGAATCCCAAGCCGAGCTGTAAAACTTTAAGCTGATGTGGGGACAAAGATTTGTTACTAAGGTTAACAACTAAGGTCTGGGTCGGCCACGAGGGCAACAATTCCTGCGAAAAAAATGCTGGGAATCTTCTGATCTATTTTTAACAGTTCTGTCCAAAAGAGGACCTTCTTCCTTCTTCCTCAGAAGGAATAAACTCATCAGTATCAGTATATTCCGAAGAACTCACAGGATTCCTCCAAGAAACAGATTTACGTCGAAATCGAGGAGGGGATGTCCAGTTATAGACTTTGCCTGAATCATAATCATGTTCATCATGTGAATTTTTTTTATTTTTAAAAAGAAGTGGTTCCTTAAATTGCTTAATGTCCCCCTCAATTTCTCTCATTTTTGTGTCTAATACTTCAGAAGAGGTGCTAGACCTCAGATTGGTTTCACACTCGTCTAATTCCTGTTTAATATCAATTACAGCTTTAGAGGACCTTTGAATGATAAGAAGAATGGGGTCTAAACCACATTTATTTAGGATCAAAATCCATTTCTCACAAAATTCTGTGTCCTGTTGGAATAAAGTAGGAGGTTTAAACAACCATAAACCCCTCGGGATGCGAGAACTCTCATAATATTTTTCAAATATAAGGCATGGAGTTGAGTTCTAAGAAACTTCTTTTTTCAGATCAACAAATTCAGACCAATTGCGAGTAAAAGAAACCTGTTGAGTGTCATGCGAGTCAGTCATACAACTACCTAAAATCTCATTGATTTCATCAGCAGAAAAAGCAAAAGAGCTGGTGAGATACAACATGACTAAATCCCCAACAAAACAGAAAACTGGGGTCCACGGAATGGAGAATGGAAAAAAATGCAAAACCCATGAACAAAAAAACCCAAAGTAAATGATAAATGAAAAATAATGAATAGTAAATAGATAAATAACCAGATCTCAACACATGTGAAAATAATCAAACACATCTGTATAACACATATAAAAATACAATGGCATAATACCAAGTAGAATTACAAAATGCAATGAAAAAATGAGAAACCAGTATATACAGGTGTCCAAACAGAGTCCGAGATGTCTTCAAAATGAGAAATTGAAGAGTACATACAGTACAGGTAATGAGTCCTCAAATCCAGAAGAAGGAAATGATGTACTCAGTAAGATGTTGTGAATGCATGTAGTTCAAGGCATGAATCCTTCATTCGAGGAAAGCAAGCAACATGCTCTGTAATGACCGATAATAACTGGTGATGAAAGACAAAGCACACCAGGGAAAAACCACGACAGCTACCTCGGGATAAGGAGCTGTTTCGCCCAAAGCTTCATCAGGGGCTGGTTCCCATTAGTACAGGCTGGAACAATGAAATGAGAACATAAAACAATATCTATAACACTGTAAAGTATGAAAAACAGAACACAAAAAACACTCACAAAATATAAAATAAAGTTTGAATACATTTAAGCTTATCCAAGCTCATTAAAAGGCTCAGGATTCGCTTTACTAATGAAAAGCTAAACATAGGTCATAAACACAAGCAAAAATTAATCCAAAAGATTTTTTAGCTGTACCCAGGACCGCAAACTTCCTAAAAGATATAGTATATAATAGATGCAAACCTCAAACAATGTCATATCAAATAGGACATGAAACATAAAGAGTAAGTACTACCTGTAAATTGTCCCAGTAATGATTACAAGGGAACAAACTGAAATAGTGATATGAAAAACATAAACCAATATATATAATGCAATGAAGCATTGCTAATAAAATACTAAAGAATAACTTACGCAAAAGTAGAAAAGCATTTCTTATACATTTCTTTCTAAGGAAAACTACTCAAAGTAGTCCCATTGAAATTGAAAGAATTAGTTAGGCATTGCATAATTTAGGAACATAGGACGCTACCATATACTGAGTCAGACCATTGGTCCATCTAGCTCAGTATTGTCTACACAGACTGGCAGCGGCTTCTCCAAGGTTGCAGGCAGGAATCTCTCTCAGCTCTATCTTTAAGAAGCCAGGGAGGGAACTTGGAACCTAGATGCTCTTCCCAGAGTGGCTCCATTCCCTAAGGAGAATATCTTACAGTGCTCACACTTCTAGTCTCCCTTTCATATGCAACCAGGGTGGACCCTGCTTAGCTAAGGGGACAAGTCATGCTTGCTACCACGTGACCAGCTCTCCTACTTTGTCCTTTTAATTTCAAGGGGGTTCCAAGTAATTTTCCCTATGTCAGCCAGTGGCTACAAGCTATAGTAACATCTTGTAAGCCAAATTCTACAAATTTAGTGACCATTTTACTTTATTGAGGCCTAGCTCCACAAACTTTACGTGGTTCAGATTTTGAAAATAAACATAAAGCGTACATGGATCTTGTCTAGTGCTACCTTTCCATTAACAGGGAGGATGTTAACATAACAGCAGTGTAGAATCCAGAGAGGAAAGAGTTGTGGTATGCAAGGACAAAACAGTGGAGTTGAATCAGGGATATTAATAGTTTAATGAGTCAGATATTATTTACAAAGAGGCAAGTGCAATCTGCCTTCAGTGCTCTTGCTGCTGGCTGTTTGTTAGCTTTGCCTCTACTCCAGAACTAAAGCACCATTCAAAAGTGATACAATAAGGGGGTGGGCGCTGGTTGATCTGCCCCTTATCCTATCACATGCTGCCTACAAGATGCCTCAGTGTTCGTTTCTGAGATTCATGGGTGATTCTGGAAAAGGAAAGATCGATCACACACACACACACACACACACTCACAACTGTGAGTTTTAATGGGCTTTATTAAGGCTAATGATTACAAGTGTAGGTGATTAGGCATATAGGCAAGTAGTTATCCATTTCATTTTTCTATGATTGTAGTGTATTGTTCTGTAATAGCTAAAAGCATTATCATTTCCCCTTTTCTCAAAATGCAGAGCTGATAGCTAGGAAAGAGTTTTGGCCTCACCAAGAAGCAGGCAGCCTAAGAATTCAGTTCTGTGTGAGAAAAAGCATTTCTTTCTAAGCCTTCTACTAAATGCTGAATAGTTTGAAACAGTTTCATTTCATTAGGAGCACGTGGTGGCAGGCATTTTGCTATCTTCCGATTGTTCCCAAACATCCTAAAAGCTGTGTTAGCAGAGAGGGGGAAAAAAGCTAAAGTACAGTTTTCAAGGAGGGAGGGAGACCGGCAAGAGGAATGTCCATTAGGGCAGCTTAGAAAGAGGGGAGGAGGGGGGCCCGAAAGGAGGAGAGAGAGACAGACGTCATTTCCTGCCACCTGGCAAACAATGGCTGCAGCAGGGGCTTCGCTGGAGCTCAGGATAGGTAAGAGAGAAGATCCAGGGACAGAGAGGAAAAGAGGAGGGGGTGTTAGTCAGAAGTTGCTGGTTCGTGCAGGCATGGCTTTGGGCAATAATTACCAGTTTCCAGGTACGCTGGAATGAGATCTCTGCTGGCTTCTCCGGTGGGAGGGTGACTGGCTCTGGAGATACAGGGAGGGGATACATGGTGCTTCTTCCATGAAGAAGTCCATGCCTACCCTTCCACCATGGATGGCTGCCTGCAGCTTTTTATACATTTTTGGCCACCTATCAAAGCCAAAATAGTCACTTCATCTACTCCAGGGTATCTCCAATTTGATAAACAAATTCTGGCCCGGCTCTCCAAATTTCTCTCTCCCCCTGCAGGGAGGAGCCAGTTAGAAGCCTGGCCTGGCTTTTTGTTTGATCAGATTCAAGATAGAGACACTTTTTAATGTCCAGCTGGCCCTGGCTTGTAGCCATTTCAGATCTTTGTTGATGTTCTTCAGCCCAGAGAAATATGTTAGAAGGACAGAGAATGTTGCAAGCAAGAGGGGTTTCAGTGTTATATGAATGTAATGTCCCCCATAGCACAGCTTAGGCATTTTTATCTATATGTGGTTTCTTATAATTTCCTAAATCAGCTAGATATGATTATGCTTGACATGTCAGACTAGTTCTTATGACTGGTTTTTAGCATGGCAAGAAACTACCCAAGGCTCTTGGCAAGGCGGTAAACAGCTTCAAGGCTGGGAATGATTGTAAGGGAAAATTCCCCCTCTTTCTCAGACTCTCAAGAATAGCATGTCTTTTCACTGGCCTGGATTGCGGGGGGGGGGGGGGGGGGAATCAAAGTCAGGCTTCAGCTTCCTGCCAAAACAATAACTCAGTCACAGGCCTCAATCTAGCCTTTTGGCTTTTGGGGGTCTCAGAGCAGACCCTGGTTCTAAAAAGGGGTCCACCCACCTGGTCATATCAAAAGCTGGCCTGGATCAATGAACAGATTAACCAAAACACCACAAGCAGCTACTGTATACAGCCACATATACAGCCACAGCACAGTATCCCTCCCAGTGGCTGCTGCTGGTGGATTGTTGATAGGTGTGTGCCACAGGGCAAGGCTCCTGGAGAAATAGCTACTGTGTATGATTTTTGTCTATAGATGTTACTACAGTTTGCAGCCATTGGCTGGCTGATACATGGGGAATTACTTAAAGTAATCCTCTTGAAATGAAAAGGACAAAGTATGCAATGCCTAACTAATTCTTTCAATTTCAGTGGGACTACTTTGAGTAGTTTTCTGTGGTCAGCCATGGAAACCAGCTTCCAAGTATTCTCTTGCTGATGGATTGTAGTAGAACTGGGGCACAGCTCCAACAATATCAATGCATATGATTGCAAAAGAGTTCATATATAGATATAAATATAGATATATAGTCATTAATAAATTGATCATTAATAACATTCATCATCCAGACACAACTTTAATTGTCTTAAAGATAGGAAAGATACTTAATCATTCAGCTTAACTACTGAACCATTCCCTAGTTTACACCACCTACTATGACTCTGTCACAACCAGATGCTTAATAGGCTATTGTCCAGGCAGGCAAAGATGCCCAATTCTACCAATCAACCACACTTTAAAACACAAGACTATTGTGGGCTCGAGGTATTCTTCTCTCCTGTAATGCCAGGCTCTTTCCCATTTCAGTAGGGAGCTGGCTTATATTAGATTTAAAGCAAAAGTAGGGCTGAATGGCAAATCATTCTCTTTCCTTCTCACTTCTACTAATGCTTCTGCAGTGCTTGTTGGTGCTTATTGACTGCTTCTTTCCTATACCCCGTAGGAAATAGCATTGACCATAAAGTAGTAGTGATATCTTGAAGGTTGCTGAGATTTCAGATATTAGATTATAATTCAAGTGGTATCAGAGTATCCCAAACATTTTTGTGCCAAAATCTCAGTACCACAAATTAACATTCCGCAGGCCAGAAATAGTTCTGAAATGTTGTGGTGGTTTAGAAATATTTCCACCAAAGCACTTTAAATATGGACCGGTTCAAAGAAACATGGTCAAAACACGCAAAGAGGGGCAGGGATGCACTGAGAGTGTGCCTGCCCCAACATCACCAAAAGACATCCTGACACACTGTCAGGACATCCTTCAATTGTGTGTGGGGGCTGTTCATCCAAACAGCCCCTAAACGTGCACTCCAAAATCCTGTTTAAACATTGAAACCCCATGATCGCTTGAACTGACCCTGTGAGTATATTCACCTTTTAAAATCCTGTTTGCTGCCATTGTGTTATCTTACCTGCTGCAGTTTGGCTTCTTCCCCTAATTTCTGCTTCTTCTTGGAATAGTTAAATGGGCAAGCATGAGGATCATGTAGAGGGCAGGATGAGATCACAGATTTGGCTACATGATCATGTCACTGAGGACAAATTAAGTAAATTGAGGATGAGGGCAATATTTTCTGGATCAGACAAATGGATGAACCTGTTGTACCCTGCATCAGAGAGCCGTGAAGCATCCAGAGGACCCGCTGAGCAACCCTGGCCAAAGTTGCTACTGATGGCACCTTAAGCCACTGAATGCCTCCTTCAATGGCTTGCCCAGCTCTGCCCATTCTCCTTCTATCGGCCAGGAGCCCAGTCGATTGAAGGCGTGGGGTGCATATGAACTGCCACTGGGTGGGGGGGCACCACAGGAAGAAAGAATGCTGCCCATGTAGTGGACACGGGCCCACTCTTCCCTCACTATGCCCCTGGGCACTACATCGTCATATCTGGCTATGTCACAATGTCACCATGGGCACATAAAACCAACAGAGATACAGCAAGAGAAGATAAGATGTTTGCAGCTGTTGCTGAAAAGTCATTGAAAGAAGTAACACTTTTTGATGCTACCAAATTTCCCCCCAAATACAGAGTACTATACTCTGTCTAGCCCTGCTTAGAGTCGCCATTGAAGAACATAAGAACAGCCCTGCTGGATCAGGCCCAAGGCTCATCTAGTCCAGCATCCTGTTTCTCACAGTGGCCCACCAGATGCCGCTGGAAGCCACAGGCAGGAGTTGAGGGCATGCCCTCTCTCCTGCCATTACTCCCCTGCAACTGGTGCTCAGAGGCATCCAGCCTTTGAGGCTGGAGGTGGCCTATAGCCCTCCGACTAGTAGCCGTTGATAGACCTCTCCTCCATGACTCCATGAAGTAATTGCATGACTCTGATTTTCCAAATATACAAATCAAAGTCAGTGGCACTTACTTGTCAAATATTCACCAGTATTCCCCAGGGGACAAAATGAGGACAAGAGATGTTCAAACATGCACTACTAATCAGCTAAACTATGTCTGAACATTCAGAATGAAATCTTAATATTCAATCGGATGGTTTCAGCACCCTTCACTATCTTGAAAGGCCAATGTTGAACCATGATGAACTGAATCATTCCTGACTTCAGAACATGGAAAAAGGTTCTGGTCAGCCAACCATGCAGTGGTGCTTTTTGTGCTCCAGTGAACTGGAATTATGATGCAAGGATACTTACAACATTATGTTGCATTGCCAAGCTATATCAGTAGAATTAGCATCTCTTCAGGGTCAGGCAATACAAAGTAATTAACCTAACACACAACAGTATATCTTCCAAAAGACAAATGTCAGTAACGTGATAATAATTGATTCAGTAATACCACTTCTGAGCTTTGTTATTGAATACAGTGTTTTGGGGTACCCTCAAAGAACACAAAAGCTGACATCATAAGACTTCAAAATAAGCTTTGTGGTATTATGGTATATTGCTGTTAAAAAAAAAAAAGCTCTGTGCTGTTCGGGCTTTGTTGTATTAATTGTTCTAATTGTTATATGCCATTCTGATTTTTTTTCCCTTGAAAGGCAACGTATCTAATAATATGCACATTCCCAGATTTGCTGTCAGATAATTAGAAACTGAAACTAGAAATGCCATAACATAAGATATTTAAAATGGAATTCTGTAATAATTGTGACCCAAACATTTTAAATGTGTGACCCACACATTTTATATAATCAAAAGTACAAGGAACAGGGGGGAAAAAAACCCACAAAAATCTTAAAAGGGTTATCCAGATATAGACTATGATGCCATGACAGGTTGAACAGATGGATATTTTGTATGTGTGGCTTCCTTGGACTGGACCATCTTTCCTCAGGCTGACCAGGGAGCCAGACTCAGGCTGACTAGGTAGGAGCAGTTAAAAGGATCTCTGGTAGCTGGCCTGAAACTGGGGGTAATCTCATTTGGGGTGGACTATACTGAGCTTAATTGGCCCTCTATAAGGCACCTGAATATGTTGATCTGACACTTTCCCATTAAATAATTTGTCTGTGAAGCAGGTTCAGACAACATGAGAAATCATGGGTTAATTTAATTAAGCTTTATTTAACAAACCTGGATGTCATTCTGAATATGTTGATCTGACACTTTCCCATTAAATAATTTGTCTGTGAAGCAGGTTCAGACAACATGAGAAATCATGGGTTAATTTAATTAAGCTTTATTTAACAAACCTGGATGTCATTCACAGAATCAAAAACTGTGTTCTACCCAGGTTTGGGAGCTGTGTGTGCTCCCAATTTTCAGTTTTGTAAGAGGAAAACCTGGGTAGCTTTTCCTCCTACCTTCCTTCCACACAATCACTTCTAATCAGGTTTTCCTCCTACCTTCTTCCACACAAATGAAAATTGGGAGCACACACAGCTCCCAAACCAGGGTATAACACAGTTTTTGATTAGGTGAATGACCTGAATTGACAACACAGATGATCTTCAAATCATAGAGGCCATTCACACAATCAAAAACTGTGTTCTACCCAGGTTTGGGAGCTGTCTATGTTCCCAATTTTTGGTTGTGTGGAAGCAAGGTAGGAGGAAAACTTGGGCAGAAGTGATTGTTGGAAGCAAGGTAGCGGGGGAAAGCTCTCCAAGTTTTCCTCTTGTTTGCTTCCACACAACTGAAAATTGGGAGCACACACAGCTCCCAAACATGGGTAGAACACAGTTTTTAATTGTGTTCATAGTTTGTTTGGGTCTCATTACTTGATGATCTAGGCTTGTCTCTCTCTATGTGACAGCCCTGCGAGGGTGGAGCTGCTGAAACAAACCACGATTAAACCGTGATTGAAGGTTCAACTATTACATAAGACCATGGCCTTATCCACCATGGCTGCCACGTGGACCTCCGATAAAGGTGACATGCACAAGAGGCCCTCCCTGCTGGTATTTATCAGCCAGGTAGATTCATATGGGAGAAAATGGTCCTTCTAGCACCTTGGTCCCAAACTACTTAGGACTTTAAAGATTAGCATCTGAGTTAATAACTTAATGTTAACTTAATGTCCAGCTCACTTAATTCATCAAATCTAGAGCTGAGCCAAAAATGGGAGAGACTCTTCACAAACAGTTTTACCCCTGCAAATGACACCCCAATTTCAGTGCTTCATGGGAAGGATGTAAGAATTGGCAAGAGTGTTTGCAGGCACAGCATGCTATCTATCATTTAACCATGGCACTTTCCAGATTGCAAGCCCTACACCACAAAAAGTGGTGTAAACTGCAACATTTTGTAGTGCTGAATTCAAACCACATTAGAGATCTGTTGTAAAGGGGCAAGCCTCCTACATCAGGCAAATACAGCTATTTTTTTGCAACAGACTTGCAACATCGTAGTACTATAATGCAAAAGATAGACTCCGAAAGAAGGCATCAGAAATATGAACGGCACCTTCCTTACAATGTACGGGCTGCAATGTTAAAACACAGGCAATATAGAAGCACACTTAAGGGAACTATTGTGACTCTATGATAGTGTGCAATCTGGAAAGCGACAAGCCTCCTAATGCCACTTGTTATTGCTGTTAGCCGTGGAACTCATGGCACAGCTTCTACCAAGCTTTGTCTCTACCAGCAGATGCTCATATCATAGTGGTAGCAGTAGCGGTGGGCGGGGGGAGGGGGGCAGCAGAGCAGAGAAAAAATGTGGGAAGCATCAGTGGCAGTTCAGTTTTCGGTCTGTCATTTTAAAATCTCCCCTGCATTCCTTTGCTCCAGTCAATTTATACACAGCATTATCACAACAGGTTGGAGTTGGCTACTTTATGACATTTACAGTTGGGAGTGGGGGTGAGGAATGCTTCAAGCAGCTTGTTATTGCTTGGAGCTGGAATGGTCCATGGATTTGAAGCAGGCCTTGGACTCATCTGGAGCTCACTGAAAATAGGCAGACAATACCTCTGGCGTCTGAAGAAGCAACTTGACTAAATCCAGAAGCTTGCACCTGTTCGTGGCAGTTCCTAATGTGACCCCAAAGAGCTTGCACACATATGCAGCTGCTTCAGAAATGTAACTCTATCCAGATCTGTGTTTTCTTCTGGAATATATTAAGATCTGTGTACGTATTAAGCTAAAAACAGATGGGGGTATTTGTTCTTGCAATGCATAGAATCATGAAAAGGAAGTGCTGGAGATTGTTTTTAAAATCCCACAATATAAAAAATAGCATTTTGTGGAGAACTATGCAGTTATAACTGCAAAGCAAGTCTTGTTTAATACTATTAAGTTTATTTGCATTATTCATCCGAACTAAAAAAAAAACCCTCTGATTGTAAATAGGATATGTGAAATCTTGCCCATTTGGCTAATATTACATTGTCAAAAAGTGGCACTGTGTGTTTAGGACATTTTTAAAAAGATTAGACAGGTAATTTTTGTGAAGGTAGGATTTTCCAGTTGGTTTATTTGCACTTTAGATCTTAACATTAGTGCACTTTGTTCCACATTCATTTAATTCACAGAATAATTTAAAGTTTGTTTGCTTTACAGAGCTCATATATACATATATCCTTCCTCTTAGAAAACAAAAAGTATTAAAAAACACTTTTTAGCCCTTTAATAGATGGGCTGGTATTCATCTGCTTCCCTCTTTTAAGACTTCCCCAACTGCTAATGCTTTTGATGCGTTCAAATTTCAGTGCTGACTGGCTCCCTACTGCCCAGCTGGGACAGTTTTTGCTCTGCAGATCAAGCTTAAATATGCAACAAGGCACTGCTGGTTGTTTGGTGAACCTACCATAACTTTTTGGAAACCTGTTGTTACATTCATGATATTTTTCTGCAGCTGAGAATATCTCGTTTTTGCTCCTGCAGAACTTGATGCTCCTAATCTTTCTACCTGGAATCTACTACTTGTTTCTGCTCCCAGCATAGTTCCTATTTGGAAACTAAAGAGAGTGACACTATAGCACCCGGGGAGGACAGACACATTCTCCAAGTTCTGGGTCAAAATCAAACCAGATAGAAATTCTGCTTAAGATGCAGTCACCCATCTCATGTTTCCATACATGTTCCCAGGTGTTAGCTACAGGGGTGGGCTGCAGCTAAATAGTATTGAAGGAAACAGTGGGAAGAATTAGGAGTCTGGAGTCAAGGTAGAGATGAGGCTCTTAGACAGAGGCAATGGAGACAGAGGAAAGGAGGATCCTTATAGTGTGAAGAAGAAGAAAACTCCACGATAGTTAACTGCCTAGCTGCTGTATCACACAGCAGTGACACTGAGCACACACAGTGACAAAACTGGGTTTATAAAGGCAGAACAACATATCAAGAGTGCAACAGACACATTCAATTTTATCTTGGTTATAGAGAAGGGGCCTGGAAATGAAAATCTACTATTCAAAGCCTGGACTTCCTAGGTGGCATTGGATCAATAGAAGGCTGTCTTTAAAGCACACATCCAAGATGCCCAGGAAGGAAAGAATCCGATTGTGTGTCTAAATATAACTTCAGTTCCAACATAAACACTTTCATCGTTTGATTGCACTGGAGAGCTGGTACTATTATCTTGGCAAGAATTCTGGACATCAAAGCCTTTTCCTCCCTTTCAAGTAAGTCTCCCATTCTTATGGGTGTAGACAATAACTTGCACACATCATTACTCAAGGCCAGTTCCAAGTAACATTCTGAACCAGTAGTCATAGATGTGGCAAGATGCGACCACATACATCTACTGCCTGACATATTATGCAGGCTTACACTGGAATTTTCTATCGGCCCATGCTGCTGCATGCTTCTAAGGAAGCAATGGTGGTCTTACCTAAGAGTGCTCATGTATAAATACTTAAACCAGTGTGCACACAATTCAGGAGTGCAACTGACATTGAAAATGGTGGCTGAAATGTCCTGCGGCATAATGCATGTGGCGCAGAACTGCCCATGACACTGTGGGAAGATATACAAAAGGTTCACTACTTGTAATTGTATCACTTTGTTGAGACAGATTATGTCTAAGAATGTTGGTTTACATTCTGTGCAGCGGATTGGCAATGCAAGGGAGAGGTGTGCTTGCTGTTTCTGATCCACTGTACGCCCTGCCCACACTACTTCTGAAGCAACTTCCTTTGGGAATGACGGGAGTACCACTGGGAGTACCAATGAAACTTTGTTGGTTGCTTGGCTTATTTGAGTGTTCAGGGTTATGCTGTTTTTAAATTGACATGAAAATATCAGTAACGTATGTTTTGTTTTGTTTCATTCTCCATCCAAAGCAACATAAAACCTTAAGAACACGCCATTCTGTGCCATTTCCTGTCATTCCTTTGAATAACTGCTTGATTGTCCATTCCTGGAGCTGTGGGTTTGCTTGTGGGTGGTTATTTTTTTTCTTTCTCTTTTTTTCCTTTTCCTTTTCCTTTTTTTTTTTTTTAGCTAGCTAGTGGGTAGAGATGGGCCTTTTTTGGTGGCCATTTTAAAATGGCCTCTGCGAGGCCCTGGGCAATGCCAGGCCTTGCAGAGGCCATTTGCACATGCGTGGCGGCTTGCAAAATGGCCACTCTGCCAAGAAATGGAGGCCTGAATGGAACAGAAAAATCGGCCAGATGGGCCGTGGTGATGATGATGGAGGCCGGTAGGGGGAGGGGGAACCTTTGCGAACCAGGCCAGCCTGTTCCATGCACACTCCTATTTGTCATGATGTCATCCACCCCAATCCAAGATGGCGGACACAAACTTTTGAAGCGCAAATGGGCCAACTTGTGAACCACCTAACCAATTTGAACCAAATTTGCTACAGATGTAGGGACACATAGGGATGCCCAAAGGATGTGGTGTGTGTTTATGTCATCCACTTCAATTCAAGATGGCAGCTGTGTGAACATCTGAGGTGTAAACAAGCTAATTTGTGGCCTGTTTAACCAATTTAAACCAAACTAGGTACCGTTGCAGTGAGTGACCTCCATGGCATAGTTTGTGATAATGCCATCCACCCTGATCCAAGATAGCAGACGCATACACTTTGGAGGTGCAAGTGGGCTAACTTGTGAACTGCTTAAAGGATTTGAACCAAATTTGCTACAGCTGTAGGGAGACATAGGACACATAAGGAGCATAGATTGTGACAATGTCATCCAACCCAATTCAAGATGGCAGACACATACTTTTGAGGCGCAAGTGCACTTGTGAATAGTCTAACTGATTTGAACCAACTTTTCAACAGCTGTATGGACACACAGAGATGTCACAATGGTGTAGTTTGTGATGATGCCATCCACCTTGATCCAAGATGGTGTACATGTGAATTTTTGAGGTGCAAGTACACTAATTTGAGGACTGTCTAACCCGTTTGAACCAAATTTGATACAGCTGTAGTGAGTGACACACAGGGACACTTCAATGGTATAGTTTGTAATAATGTCATCCACCCTGGTCCAAAATGGTGGATGTATGAACATTTGAGGTGCAAGAGATCTAACTTGTGAACCTCGATTTGAACCAAATTAAGTCCAGTTGTAGAGGCAGTGAAAGGAAAGTAGGCTGATTAGTTCTTACTAGAACAACTTGTTTAAAAATGGTTTGATCCAGAGAGTACGAATGCCCCTATAATAGGCACAGTGTAAAATAACCTGTAAGACAGACTCATTGTCACCTGAACCACATGGACATAACCGGTTCCTTAGCAGTAAGTGTAAATTAGTAGATAACCTATCTCCCGTCCCACCACACCTGAAAGCTCTTCCCAGTAGTGGCGCGCCACCCAGCACCTGCTGCGTCGGAGGATTGAGACTGCCACTCAGCTGGCAGCAAATGGCCTCCACGCATGTGCGGAGGCCAGCTGAGTGGCAGAGTCAATCCTCCGCTACAGTGGGTGCTGGATGCAATGCCACTGCTGGGAAGAGCTTTCAGGTGTGGCTGCACAGGAGGTAAGCACCTACTAATTTACACTTAAAGGTGCCTCCCCCCATTTGTGCCAGCTGCCACTGCCACTATGGCTCACTGCTATTTGAGTTCTTTTTAATGGAAAAGGCATTGCAAGCTAACAGACAGGAAGTAGATGATGGGATAAACATGGGCCACACTTTATTTAACTATCTAAAAGATAACTGCAACAAAACAGCAAACAACATCTGACTTAACTAGAATGTGGGCAATTCCTCCCCCCACCACAAGGGTGACAGCCTCACTAAGGCCTTACACACTGATGGGTGAACAAACCAAGCTTGGAGGTGCCAGCAGTCTCCTTATTGCCTTATTGTTCTCCTCACTACACAATTTCCTGTGTCAAAGATGGAGTGACCTGAGTCAGCACCACCTGAGCCCCACAGCTCTGAGTGGTTGAGCTGAGCAATGCCCGAAAGGGATTTCCTTCTCCGACACCACCAAGCCACAAAACCCTGAGGCGCTGTTCCAAGGATACCCCTTTCACCCAGCTGGTGTTCCAATTGAACACCATGGATGGTCTACTTGCCCAAATCCACACTCACCTGTCAATGTGACCATGCTATACTATTTATATGGCCTGCACCCCTAATGACCGGCCCTAAAAATGCACTTCAGTGAAGAGTAGGACAAAAAGAAATCTTCACTAAAAGCCAACCAGCTAAGAATTAAAAAATCCTACTCAGCCCTGTTAGATGAGCGGCTAGTCCCTCAGTCCTGAGTGGACTAGTGTGCAGCAGACAACCATATAAGGCAACTATGCCACTTGCACTGGACTGGGCACCTCACTCATGCCTGGGCAGCCATGTCATGCCCATGTCATGCACATGGGCACAACTCTATCCCCTGATAACCGTGCTGAGCCATGAGTGGTTAAGAGTGGCTTAACCAACACAAAATGACATAAAGGGTAATGAATTGAAATAACAGAAAATATCTATGATATAACAACACAACACCACAAAACAATTTCTTCATATAAATCCCTATTCCTATTCTGAATCTCTTCTCTGCGTCCTTTCCCACTTATTTACATTTTTATGTAGAGACAGAATGCTCCAAAGAGCAGCACTGAACAGAACAGTGCTATTAGTTCATGAATCTTAAATATGATAGTTCTGTTGATACATTCTAAACTACACTGGCCTTTTGTACCACAATAAGGTTTGGTTGTCCTTGCAACTAATTCTGCTGGGCCTGGGAAAGGCTGGGAAGAAGGCAGGAGTCTACCTACCTTCCCCCACATGACCACCCTCTGATTCTCATGTGCCCACATGCTTGCCACTATGCATTATAGAAATTCCTGAGGCTGGGTCACTCCGTTCCCCAGCCTCTATGGTTGCAATGGCTTCTGGTAGCCTGAACAGAGCTGCCAGGAGCCCGTGCACCCACATAACTAGGTGGTGAGGGAGGGAGGTGTGCATGCACCCTCCTATCTTACTTTTATTCTTGGTACAAAACTTGGGCTACTCAGATAGAGTTCGAGACCAGCTCTACCCAGGTAGGGCTACACTAGCCTAGGCAGAGCTAGTAATGAGAACAACCTTTGTGTTCTGTACAACAGAACCTTGCAATGCCCTAGTTTGGCATATTAATTTGATATGCTCATAAAGTGTGCTGTTATTCTGACCAGGCCACCCCCTTAGCTCTTCTCTGCCTCAGATCTAAGCTGAAGTACTTCCTTCTCTCCCATTCACTTATCTGGCTATGAGAAGAGCAGAGAAGGAGACCAATCTCTCTCTTTTTCAATTTCTCCTCACTCTTGAGCTGTAGCAACATTTCAGTGCCAAGGATGCTGGGATATGTAGTTTTCCCTTCACACCTGGGAAAACTACATTTCCTGGTTTTCCTCACATTTGGAAAGCTTCCACTGCAATGTTCCTACTTCTAGTGCTGGACTAGGACCGGGGAGACCCCAGTTCAAATCCCCATGCAGCCATGATACTTGCTGGGTGACTCTGGACCAGTCATTTCCCTCTCAGCCTAACCTACTTCACAGGGTTGTTGTGAGGAGAAACTTAAGTAGTACACCGCTCTGGGCTCCTTCGAGGAAGAGCGGGATATAAATGTAATAAATAAATAAATAATCACTGGAGAAAAAGAGAGGTAGGAACACAGAGGGGGAAAGAGAGGGGAGAGAGGGCAGTCACAGAGATAGCAATTGCTGAGGATGCAGCAGCCATCACAGCAGGTAAAATGCCTCTTTTCTAAGGAGGAAAAGGAAGCATTCCAAAGCTTCCCGGAATCAAAGAAGGAAGCAATGAGAGCATGCTGTGTCTCATCAGATGAAAAATAAGGACTTTAATATTATTTTGCATGTTCCCACAGGCTCATCTAAGTGCCATGAAGAAAATCTTGAGTACATTCAAATCAATAGTTTTGTTTTGCCACTGATTTCAGCACCTGGCTAATGTAAAACAATGTGATGTGAATCAATAACTAATTACAGTTGCACTCTGTACAATGATGAAGAGTGCCTGTAATGTCTCAAGAACTTCCATAGATGTATGCCGTTTTGTAGGCAGCAAACCATGGTGATCATGCATTGCAGACTTGCATGTAATGCATAGTAATACATTTCAGAAGAAGCCAGAACAAACCCAACAATGATGCAGTATGGATCACCCATAGAGGTCACCTGTATTCACTTCTTTGATGTTTGGCTGATCAGAGGTACATCTGAAGCAACTAGAGGCACAAACTGTTTTGATTATGTTTATTTCTGCTCATTTAGGCAAAAAAGTCCACTAAGCTGAAGTCCATAAAGATGAATGGATGAGCTAGAGTGCCATAATCGCACATGCATGCACACAAACATGGACTCTGAACTATAAGTTACAAGTCAGAATGACTTGGTCCAGTCCCTAGAGGTTTTTCATCATATCTGTTTTTATAACTACTTTTATACTATGCACTGCTTTGAGACCATTTGGTGAAAGGCAAAATACAAATTTAACTATAAATAAATACCTGGTACATTTTTATGTTTGATGTTTTTCATGGAATACTTCGCTGTATTCCACTTTGGGAACTGAGGTTGAAGAGCTAGCCTCTGCTCAGTTTTGAAGTACAGTGGGCAACCTTGAGCAAATCACTGAGGTTGTTCTCACAACCAGCCCTTTCTGGGTAGGAGAGGATTAACTTGAGTACAGAGGCTTGCCTGGAGCCATGGAACCTCTACTACCCAGCTCCTTCCCAAGTGAGTAGCCTGCATTTTAAACCCAGATCAAACCCAGAAACAGTTCCTCTCCTACCTTTCCGTTTGGTCATCTGTACTGCCGCTGGTCCTGGGGCCATAGAGCCCAGTGAAAAGTGTGGCTAGGGAAAGGAGCCCCATTGCATTGATGAGGGTGGCCTCTCCGCTGCCTGCACAGTGCATTGTGGGATATGGGAGGACTTCCTCTTCCTGATCCCACTTCAGGAATCCACCACTGTGACAGTCGTGTGTGCACGTGATTGGCGGAGCTCTGAAGAAGCAGAGATCATGTGGGGGAAGGTAGGTAGTGTCCTGCCTTCCCCCCAGCCCTCTCCACTTTGGCTGTATGAATGACTTCACTGTCTCTCAGTCTTTCCTGCTTCATATGACTGCAGTAGGATAAATGAGATCAGAACTGTAAAGCACTTTGCACCCCAAAATGTATCATTATGGCACAACTGTGGTAATGTATCTAGATTTTTAGAATGTGAGCCCTTTGGGGACAGGGAGCCATCTTATTTGTTATTTCTCTTTGTAAACCACCCTGAGCCATTTTTGGAAGGGCGGTATAGAAATTGAATTATTATTATTATTATTATTATTATTATTATTATTATTATTATTATTATTTCTTGTTTGCACAGTCAGACAGGTGTTATTGACTGGTTTGTTTTATCCAGACATCGAGTCCTTCCCAAGGACCTGGGATGCCAGAATTTTATTGTCAATGTTGTTGCTGTTGTTATAGATATTGTCGCAGAATATAGGCTGTTCCCAGTAAAGCTTCTTTTTGTAATTGGCTGATGGTGATTTCTGTGGCCCCTATGGTGTTGAGGTGCTCTTCAAGGTCTTTTGGAACTGCACCCAGGGCGCCAATTACCACTGGGATTATTTGGGTCTTTTTCTGTCACAGCCTTTCAATTTCAATTTGTAGATCTTTGTATTTGGTGATTTTTTTCTATTTCTTTTTCTTCTAATCTGCTATCCCCTGGTATTGCTATGTCAATTATTTTGACTTGTTTTTCTTTCTTCTTGACTACAGTGATATCTGGTGAATTGTGTGGCAGATGTGTGGCAGATTATTATTATTATTATTATTATTAGCAGAGCTGTAAGCCAATCTTATTTGCTAGGCTGGGGTACCACATTTTCAGATTCACTCAAATCTGAAATAAGTGATTTCCTTAGAATTAAAAGAAACTTCTAGCCGCCATGTGCACAGTCGGGGTGGGGATGAGCCTGAGCAGGCCTATCCCCATGGCAGCAGCAGCGAGCAGACTGGGAGAGGCCGCCGAGCTGACCAACCACCTCAGCAACCCTTGAGTGGATGGTCAGCCCAGCAGCCACTCCTGCTCTGCCAGTGTGGTGATTATGGGCTGGGTGCTATACTTACACAGATACATGAGAGGAATGTGGAGAAAACTGTTGCATTTGCATCTAGAACACTTACTGATGTGGAAAGGAAATATTCAGCTACTGAAAAGGAAGCACTTGCCTGTGTGTGGCTTGTTGAAAAATGGAGAACTCATTTTTGGGGTCAGATGTTTAAGTTACGTACTGATCATAAGCCATTAACAGCATTATTGATAAAAAAGGAATGGGTTGAGCAGGTAGTAGTATTGCTAGGTGGTCTGCAAAATTGCTTGCTTTTACTTATGAGATGGAATATAGACCAGGAATACATAATGTCACAGCTGATTGTTTATCTCAATTGCCTTTGCCATCTTCAGAGGTAATGGCTGATAGTGGTGATGAGGAAGTAGTCACAGTTATCTCTAATGCACTTATGGCAGTGACACAAGATCAACTTTGGACTGCATGCAAGACGTGTCCAGTTCAGCAGAAATTGTGAGAATATATGATTGGCAAGTGGCCTAAGGCTAAGAGGAAGATTGAGCCTGCCTTATTATAGGATTTGGGAGGAACTTTCAGTGCAGGATGAATATGTGCTGTGGGGGAACATACTGGCTGCTTGTGCCAGAAGAATTACAGCAAATGTTTATACAGTTGGCACATGATACTCATCAAGGAATGGTGAAAACTAAACAAAGATTGCGGGATTTATATTGGTGGCCAGGAATGGATTCCCAAGTGGAAGCAGGCAGCAATAATGCACTATTTGCCAGTCACATGATAAAATGGCAGTAACAAGGGCCATGCCATTACAGCCAGTGCCACTTCCAGAAGCTGCTTGGGATAAGGTAGCCATCGATATAGTAGGCCCTTTGGATGGAGCTTCTGTGGATTGCCAAGACGCCATTACTTTAATTGATTATTATGATAAATGGCCTGAAGTAGCATTTTCATCACAAGCTACTTCTGCTGCTGTCATAAAAATTCTCTCCAGCGTTTTCAGTAGGGAAGGAAACCCTAAAGAGATACTTTCTGGTAATGGGACTCAATTTATGTCTTTGGAATCCAAAACGTTTCTAGAAGAACTTAACATTATACATAGGAGAACACCAGTATAACCCCCCCAAGCAAATGGGGAGATTGAAATGTTCAATAGAACCTTTAAAAATAGCTTACAAACAGCAAGACTAGAAGGGGAAGCATGTAAAACCTTTACTACTGAAATCTTGCAGGTATATAGAGCTACATGTCATGCAATAACACAAAAATCACCTGCAGAATTGTTGCATGGGAGAGAGATGTGGACTAAATTAAATGTAGCTGGGGTAGTAAAATCAAGACCAGAGATTTATTCAGCGCAAGATATGAGGAGAAGGGTGGAAAAGAAACAGAAAGAGTTCAAAATGTATATAGATCAGTCTTTTGGGGGTGTGCACTAAGGCACAATAATTTAAATGTGGTTCATATGGATGGGTCAAGAAACCAGGAATTAGAGGAAAAGGAAAGGGTAGATTTACATCTCCTCCTCTTAAAGTCATTGAAAGGAAGGGAAAGTATACCTATCAATTGTTGGATGGAAGAGTGTGGAATGCTTCCCATTTGGCTCCTGTGAGTAAGGAGGAGGGTGGTATTTCACAGACAGCACCCAATAACTCCGATTCAGTGGTTGGATTCCAATCGAGAGAAGAGGTCCAAAGGACCCAAAGGGGAAATGAGCAGGATCAAAAGGAAGGGGAAGCTGAAAGGCATTCAGTTCATGCAAAACATTTACCAGTCTGGACTAAGGATTGTATAATGTAAAATTCTGTGTTAATCTTATTTAAGAAGGAGAGAAATGTGGTGATGTGATTTTAAGGTACTGGCCCTTTAAGGAGTTGAGAGTAAGAAACCAGCTGAAAGGGATCAGTGTTTTTCTAATGTATAAAAGAGAACAGAGAGCAATGGGAGTTAGTCTTACTCTGCTTTGACTGACTGCTTGCTCTGCTCTTATGATGTTTGTACTGTCTTGAGAAGACTGCTTACAATAAGGATTTTTTTTTTGGACCTTATCGCTTGTGTGTCCCAGGAGCCTGCTGCCACCATGGGGGGAGGCCTGCTCAGGCTCACACCCCCACCCCCACCGCACACATGGCAGCTAGAATACTTGGTGGTTTGGCCTTACAGTGGCAGCAGGAGGGGAGGCTCTCAGTGGTGAGAGGCCCCCTGGACCTTGATGGCCATGATCTGGGGGCCCTATTGTCCAGGGGTAAGAGCACCTCTGAATGTGGGTGTTCTCACGACCAGAGCTACCTGGGTTAACCCTCTTATACTCAGGTAGCTCTGGCTGTATGGAGCAGAAAAGGTTCTACCAAGCCAGAAGCTCAACCCTGGGTAGCCCAGATTGGCTGCCCAGGTT
This sequence comes from Hemicordylus capensis, assembly GCF_027244095.1. NCBI lineage: Eukaryota > Metazoa > Chordata > Lepidosauria > Squamata > Cordylidae > Hemicordylus > Hemicordylus capensis. The sequence goes on along the minus strand of NC_069657.1, from coordinate 383,879,425 downwards.
AAAAGTGAGGAAGGAGGAGAACAAACCCCTTCCTGCCTCACTCTCTGGTTGTCTGTGCCCCTGCTGCTTCCAGCACTGCTCCCTGACAGCCAGTGGCCATGTTTTTCAAAAGCTCAAGAGGAAAGGGGGCCAGGCAGAGTGGAGCTGCTGCAAAGCTGAGAGCAGCAGCTCCACTGCTCATGCATTGCATTGTGGGATCCTGGAGAAGTTCTTCTTCTCCTGTGGGTGCCTACCTACCCAATGGGTTGCCTATTCTACAGGTTATGGTGTTTTGTATGCATGGTACTTCCCTACCTGTAAACAAATGTGTGTTCAAAGTACATGTTTCCCATCAACATGATTAAGGATAACCCTCCAGTGCAAAACATTCTGAGAGGCAACGTAAAATAATGCAAGTGCAATCCGTTATATAATCCAGTGCCAGAAATGTAAACATATAATTTATTTCCTTTTGTCCTCCCTGGAAATATGCTATAACAAATACAACATAAATTTCACAGTGACAAACACTTTATTCCTCCATTCCTGGGATTAAAGTTCCCAGTTGAAAAAAAACCCATTAGGCCCACACAAACATAATAATGCAATTGTTTCTTTCCCTCTCCGCATAAAACATTTCTCAGCTAAGTCAGTTGGTATCTGCTGGCATTTCAGAAACACTTGCTTACATAACCATCTCCTCACATCTCCAAGAAAAAGAATGAAATGCCATGTATTTCCATTAGAAGAAAAGCAGTATTAGGAGTTTAACTCTCGTTAAGCATATATTGCCACAGGATGTTATACTGACTATTTTTAAGGTCACAGAAAATGAAACAAGCCCACAATTGGGTATATTAGTAGGCTTTAGTTTGAAACCTACTCTGGGAAGAGAAGAAGCAGACAATAGAAGGTAGCAAGCTTTTCTTTAACCCCGCCCCTCTTATCAAACAAACAAATAAACAAACAAACAAATAGGAAAAGGAGATTTTGAGGGACTGATATCTCTTTAGGGGAGAAGTCCCAGTGTGTCTGTGTTTGTTTTTTGCCAGGGCTTGTTTCTGCCTGGGCGTGTTTGGTGGCTCTGTGGCTTTGCAGTATTTCCCCCCACCTTTTGCTTCAAGAAAGACAGTGGGAGGAGCCAGCTAGGGCTGAAGTGAATCACACCTGGTGGGAGGGGCCACATTCCTGTTGAGCCTGTTCACCTCAGTTTGAAGCTGACTCCAGGGGCAGAACCTCCATTGAGCAGATGGGTTGAAAGAACCCAGGCTGCTGCCAATCAGGGGCTACTCCTGGTGCCCTAGCCACACCCCCTGCATCTGATGTCAGACACAGGGGGCATGGCTTCACTCCCAAACGGGGCCGCGTGGCACTATCTGAGAGCAAATACCAGCCAGCACGGCTTTCGCAGCATGGCTAGGAACTGCTCTCACTGCCTTTAAATGCAGTAGCGTCTGATATCAAACACAGGGGGCGTGGTGGGGGAACACGGGCCGCTGGCTGGTTCCCTCCACCAGTGACTGACTCTCTGTATAATAGGAGGTGATAAGTAGGCTTGTGCATTTCGATTCGGGTACAGAATGTTTTGTGCCCGAAAATGGCAATTTTGGAGGTTTTGTAACCAAAACAAAATCAAGAATTAAAAAACAGATATTTTTGTTTACAAATTGAAATTACTGTGTTTCGGACAGAATGCTTTGATCTTCGGAAAAGAATTGCAATTGCAATTGACTTCTCTGACTCTCTCCACTCCAGCTGAGGCACTGAGTGATTAGCAGAAGATAAGATATGCAAAAAGCCATTCAGTGTGATTGAGATGCAAACTGACCTTGCAAAGGGATTTGGAAGACAGCATTTTGAGACAGAAATACCCAAATATCTTTGGGAGCTCAATTCCAAAGCTCTTGCTTAAAGCCACGGTATAAATTGTGTGGAGAAGCTTTTCAAGAAGCTGGTTAGGAAAGTTCTGGAATTACACAGGTTTTTCTTTCCAAAGGTTTAGAAAGAATCTCTTGACTTGTTCAGGGCTCTTTTGAAAAGCTATTTTGTTTTCCTTCTGGTTTTTATGAGTTATAGTGGTGTCTAAGTTTTGTTGCCCAAGTTGAGCTGTCTAATGTAATTTAGGCCACAATGTAATTTGTTGGGACATGATGTCTAAGCCAGTGGTTCACAACTTTTGCCATTGCACAGACAGGTCATCCACATGGGAATATAGGAGACAAAAGGGGGGGGGATACCCCTGTCAATCTATTGACATCCCCAGGAATCTTAGTTGCTTTTCTCTTTCTTCTTTGGAAAGAAAGTTTAAACTGCTAAATAGCTGACAGTTGCAGCTAAGACCTAACTTTCAAACAGACAATCTACAAATACTCTAAACAGCCAAGAAAACCAGTCATGATGGTAAAAAGCCAGCCGGGGAGAGGGTTCTTCCCAATATATTGCACAGAGTGTTGCATGTTTGACTGTCTGCTCGATGGGTAGAAATCATGGGTGTGTGCTCAGTGCAAGGAGCTCCTGGCTCTCAGGGAACAAGTTCTTTCCCTTGAAGCCAAAGTGGATGGTCTGGAAAAACTGAGAGACAGAGGTATGTTGACAAGACCTTAAGGGACAAGATAGAGGATCCCACTAGGCTGATGGCTTCTCTGCTGTCATGGAGAATATAGGTCTCTGGGAAGGAGGACATCATTCCAAGGAAGAGGGAAATGCTCCCTTAGAAGGGAGCCATTCTGCGGATAATGAGCCCATATCCTCTCGCACAAGTGATACTTCTCCAAGGGGTCAGGACCTCCTAGTAGTGTGTGATTAGATGGTTAGAGGTATAGAGAGATGAGACCCATGTGTAGACTGCGTAGTGACTGGCCTGTCTGGTGCAAAGGTTGTGGACATCACATGGCATCTAGCTAGGCTGTTAGATAGTGTTGAGGAGCAGTCAGCTGTTGTGGTGCATGTCAGCACCAACAATGTTGGGAAATGTAGTTGGCATGTCCTGGAAGCAAATTCAGGCTGTTAGACAGCATATTGAAGCCTAGGACCCCCAAGGTAGCATTCTCAGAAATGCTACCGGTGCAGGGCCAGTGAGACAGTCAGAGCTAAGGGGTCTCACTGCATGGATGAGATAGTGGTGCTGGGAGGAGAGAGGCTTAGGTTTATTAGGCACTAGGTGATATTCTGCCTGCAACAAGATGAGCCTATACAAAAGGGATGGGTTCCACTTGAACCAAGATGGAACCAGACTTCTGGCACTTAAAATAAAAAAGGTCGCAGAGCAGCTTTCAAAATGACGCCTGGGGAATAGCCGACAGGAGCTGGGCAATATCTGGTTTGGCAAATGCCATCCCTTAAGGTGTGAGGGTGTAAATGCTTCAAATAAACCAGAAAGGGATAGAGTAGAACCAGGTAAAGAGCAGACAGAAAGAAGTGCTAGCTGGTCAAAGAGATTAAATGATCATAAGAAAGATAGCCACACCAGGTAAGAAATTCAGCATAGAAGTGCTTATATGCCAATGCCAGAAGCCTCTAAGCCAAGATGGGCGAGCTGGAGTGCTTGGTTGCTAATGAAAACATAGAAAGAGTGGGCATAACGAAAACATGGTGGAATAGTGAGACCCAGTGGGACACTGTTATTCCTAGATATAAACTCTATAGAAAGGACAGGGAGGGGTGAATTTGTTCGGATATGCAACAGCTGCAGCCTAACTTACTGTGAAAAGCTTGCATGTAATCTGCTATGAAGCCAGAGGGGGCACTGTAGCTTTCTCAGTACTGGTTGGGCTAACTAGGAGTTTCTATTCTTCTTCCTGTTTCTGTTTGTTCCTGTTCCTGTGCGAGTCAGTAAGCTTTATACTGATCTCTAAGTGCCTCTTTTGTTTGTATCACAAGTAAAGTTATCTTAAACCTTTCTCTCGTGCTTGTTCTGAAACCACGCAGACAGCTCGCATTCTGAAACAGGATTGCGGGTGGAGTAATAATGTATGTTAAAGAAGGGATAGAATCTAACCAGTCAGCGTGGTGCAGTGGTTAGAGTGCTGGACTAGGACCGGCGAGACCTGAGTTCAAATCCCCATTCAGCCATGAAACTAGCTGGGTGACTCTGGGACAGTCACTTCTCTCTCAGCCTAAACTACTTCACAGGGTTGTTGTGAAAGAGAAACCTAAGTATGTACTACACTGCTCTGGGCTCCTTGGAGGAAGAGCGGGATATAAAATGTAAATAAATGCAAATAAATAAACAAGCCAGAAAACCTAGGGAGACCAGAGTCCTCCACAGAAACACTGTAGGTGACAATACAGAGCCTGAAAGGAAATTTATTACTAAGAACTTGCTCTTGCCCTCCTGATCAAAATGCTGACAGTGACAGAGTTGCAGAAGAAAATCAGGGAGGTGTCAAAAGAGAGAGTGAGAGCTGTAATAATGGGTGACTTCAATTGCCCACAAATAGACAGGGTAAACTCACATTCAGGTAATGACAAAGAGCCCAGCTTTCTATATAAACTGAATGACAGTTGGTCATGGAACCAATCAGAGAGGAAGCAACCTTGGACTTAATCTTGAGTGGTACCCAGGACCTGGTGTGACATGTCAGTGTTGTGGAACCTTTAGGGGAAAATGACCATAGTGTGATCAAATTCAGCATGCATGTGAGGAGAGAATTGCCAAGGAAATCTAACCCAGACACTTTGGACACAGTCCAGACAGAATATGGTGAAACAGACTGGTTCCAGATCAGCAAAGGAGTAAGACAAGGCTGTATACTTTCTCCTTCATTATTCAATTTATATGCTGAACATATACTGAGAGAAGCTGGATTGGAAAAAGATGAGTGTGGTTTTAAAGTTGGAGGAAGAAACTTCAATAAGCTACACTACGCTGATGACACCTCTCTGTTAGCTGAAAATGCAGATGATCTGCAAGCTCTAGTAATGAAAGTCAAGGAGCATAGTGAAAAAATGGGACTACAACTAAATATAAAGAAGACTAAACTAATAACAGGTACAGCAACCAGCCCATTCAGTTGCACTCACACAGGTGGTTTGTGTAAATGTAATTGAAGCTTCTTGCACAGAGCCATTAGCTGTAGCATGTTTTTGTGTATTGTCAAAAAGGCTTTTAAACTCTGAGCTTTTGCCGTTTCCTTAAAAACACCAGTACTGTAAAACAGCATTTCACATACCTAAATCTCCAGGGGCCATTTGAAAAGGCTAAGAGTTTTATGAACATCAGATCTGAGAAGGTAAACTGTAGAAAGGGTGCTCATTAGTGAAATGGTCTGAAGGCACAGACAGTGTGAAAATAATAAATAGGCTGTGTTAAAATCTATTGAGTTGTCAACAGGCAGACACTTCAGTGACAAAAAGTGGTGTGAACTAACAGTGGTTCGTTTTACTTGCTTGTTTGCAGAAAGAAACTTCTATGCACCTCTGATGTTACTGTGTGATGGTGTGTGTGTGTGTGTGTAATATTGCCTTCTTGTTGCTGACCTGCACAGGAGATAGGTGGCTTACTTTCCTAACAAGTTCAGCCATACATAACATTCTTTAAATTTTTTTGAAAGGGCATGGGTGTTCTTTTCTGTCTTACCCGATATATTTTATAGGGCTATGTGTGTGTTTTTTCCATACCTTACCGGATATATTTTACATGGCAATGCATTGCATAAGACCAATAATCTGAATGGATGCAACACAAACTCTGTCGGTTAATTTTTCATTGGATACAATCCAATAAAAATGTATCCGATAAACTGATGCAATTTGATCATACTGAAATGTATCAAAGGCGGGGCGGGGGGGGGCGGTGTTCTTAACCAATAGCTGAGTACCAGGCTCCTTGCTTTTTTACTGGAAATCCTCCTTGCCAGTGAAATGCCAGCAGCAGCAGCATTTCAAAACACTGCTTTTTTTCCTAACACTCTGCCCACAATGACCTGGGAAAGGAAGCAGTGTAATGATGTTGCACATTCCCTGGTGCATTACTGGGGGTGGGGAGGGGGGGATGGCTGAATCCTATAATTACAGGGTGCAGCTTATTTCCCCCAATAATACACCAAACAATGTTGTGACATTGTTTCTTTCCCCAGAGCACTGTGGACTTATTGCCAGGAAGAAAAGTGCCCACTAAAATGCCACTGCTGCTGTCACCAGCAAGAAAGATTTCCTATAAAATAAAGGAAGAGGAGGAGCCCACTGCTCAGCTATCAGGTAAGCCTTTTCTCCAATACATCAAGCTAAGTTGATATGCTGAGCTGATTTGATGCATCCAACCCCCTGTATAATCAATATCTGAATGGATCCAGTACCAATTATTTTTTTCCGTGTACAGTCACTGTCAGTTGCATGTGACCAGGTAAATGAGGTTTAAACTGAATGTTATATGTGTGCCCTGCCACATGAAGGACAGTGAGGACTGGAGCCCTGGCAAAGGGGGCACAGCACAAGAACTACCAGAAAGCCTACCCTGAAGCCAGAAGGGCAGCCTAGAGACCCTGTAACAAATGGGGGGAGGGCAGGAAGGAGCCCATCAGCATCTGCTGCCAGCAGAACTTGGGATGGGGCAAGACTCCTACTAGAAAGTAGGTAGGGCAAGACTCCCTCTAGGGAGGGCCTGGGGAGGCAATGAGAGGAGGCGGATGCAGGGGTTGTCTGCAGAGGGAGACTACCTAGCACCTGACCAGGTGAGGCTGATTGACAGCACTTTGCTCCCCATGGCAGTGAGGCAGTAAAGCTTAAACAGGAAGCCGTGAAGGTAATTAGCTGGCCTGGGGAGAGCTGGAAAGTGATAGATAGCAGGAGAGCCACAAGGTGATGGAGATCAGAAGCAGAAGGTGATACATGCTCAGATAAGTTGCTGTGCATGTGGCAATCAATAAAGTGTTATTCTGTGGGAAATGATCCTGTCTCTAGACTCTGTTTTGCAGGTATTGGAGCCCTACAACCATGAGCTGGACCCATGGGTGGGTGAGAGTGTTACATTGCATGCAAATGTATATAACTTTTGCCCACATTTTTTGAATGAAAGAAAGGCAATGGACCCAAGAGGTTGCCATCAGGAGCAGGGGGATGGTGGGTGGGGAGGAGGTACTTTCCCTCTTGGCTGTGTTTCTGCTGAGAATTCTCTCAAGCTGCCCGCCCCCCCTTACAGGAGTGGGAACCAATCGGGTGGGCGGCTGGCTGTGAGACAAACACCTCTTTCCCCTGACAACTTTTCCAATGAAATTTGCAGCCTCTCAATTTCTTTTCATTTTTAAAAATCCTGTCACAATGTTGTAAATCTGTTAGCTTGGCTAATCCAACAGGATTTACAACCTTTAGCTCTCCCCCTGTGAGTTAAACAGATTGTAGCAGTGAAGCTGCACAAAGGAAAACAAAGAAAAAATAGTAGTAAACAAATAAAGTCCCCTGAACTAAACTAGGAACCCCCCTCTACGATATAATAACTGATTACGAGTATTACTACGAGTAATAACTGAAAAGAAAACAACAGAGCAAGGAATGAATAGAAAAAGGGACAACAGAGCAAGGAATTAACGGAACAAGGGACAACAAAGCAGGAAAGAACAGAACAAGGGCAAACTATAACTTGAAAGGTTGTGGAATTCTTAATAGGAACACAGTCTGCGATAAGCGAAAGTTGCTGACAGCAATCTGTGCTACTAACAGACTGATTAATATAGGGCTCAAGATAACCAGCAGCCAATCAGGCTTTCCTGAGTCAGCACTTCTACTTCCTCTCCTGTGATATCCTGCGCCTGTGTGTCTCCCACTGAGCCTTCCTCTTGAGACGTCTTCTCAAGACAGGCGAAACCCCCGCCTCCTCCTGATCAGCCTCCTCAGCCCTCATGTCTGGCAGCTGCTCTGATTCCTCAGCTCCAGAGTCTGTGCTCCCTGCCAAATCCTGTTGCTGTGCCTCTGAGCCTGCACTCCCAACCGGGTCCTCCCGTTCCACCTCTGACTCTTCTGAGTCAGAGGTCTGAGTCATGACACACGATAAAGCGATTGTAACATCATGTTTTGCCTCCCTCACTATCACAGGGGAAATTAAGATCCCAAGTAACACAGAAGCTTGCTAAGACAAAGAATTAAAGGAGGAACCTGCTTTAAACATATAGAAAACTAGTCATGACCCATGTATGTCTCTAGCATTGATCGTCATTCCCAGATTGCATGTAAAACAGAGAACAAAACTATAGAATATGATAGTCCTTCTATTAGCAAAGGTGGAGATTAATTTTAGAAAGCACATGAGGTAAAGAGTTACTAGAAGCCAAATTGGATTACTGGTGGGAGGGCTGATTTTTTTTCACACTTAGTCCTATCTCTTCAGAAGGACTGTATGACATACTATGAACATCTTCTTCCTCCACCTCTAGAATACCTTCCTTGGGCACCTTAGTTTGGTAGTATTCAAAGTAGATCAAAATTGAATAACGGAGTTGGCCCATCATAATGTTACTCAGAGGGTCATAAGGATTATTGTTGTATCAGAAGGCACTAAGTTAACAGAGCAAATTTGAAAATTTAAGATGCGTTGAATGTATATCAATAGCTCCTTCAGAAGGTTAAAAACATATTCCATTGTTTCAGTCTGCAAAGTAGTTATCTGATAGCTTCTTCCTTGTCAGTGCAAGAATGAAATGTGAAATACAGCATATGATTACGAGCATGCTGCCTATTTCAGTTACAGATATGCATGCAGAGACTAAAGTCAGCTGGGGTCATTTCATTGATGTGGCATCAAGAGAAAGAGACAGATCTTTTCATTAAGATAGTCTTGTGTATCAAGACATTGATGTGAATGTTGCATTAGACTTTAATTGAGTTTTTTGCAATGAGTGGGAAAATCCAGCAAATATGGCTGATTAAAAGTAATGAAGATATATTGAGTTAGAGAAGGTTATCTCATTGCAGCCCATTTTAAACAAAACCTGGATTGCCTAATCAAACATTTGTTGGCTCTTGTTTTAAATGAGCTGATTGCTCATGAATTACTGCCCACCGCAATAGTTGTTGCCAGAGGTGTATCTAGGGAAAATAGTGGCTAGGGCAAGCACTGAAATTGCGCCCCCTGTCCAAACATCTGACACCCATCTGATTCTCTGTACATAGTGCCAAACTGAATATGTGTACAGTGACTAAAGGCTAAAGGCTGTGGGGGGTCTGCAAAGGTTTCCCCTCCCCTCTCTGGCCTCTAGGGCCTCGCAGGGACCATTTCAGCATGTGCGGTGGCCATTTTTTTTTTTTTTTTAAATTTAAATGGCCACTGAAAACAAAATGGTGACTGTGCATGCTCAAATGGCCTCTGCAAGGCCTGGCATGGCCTAGGGCCTCACAGAGGCCATTTAAGCATGCGCGGTGGCCATTTTGTTTTCAGCAGCTATTCTAATTTTTTTTTAAATTTTAGAAAAATGGCGCCCCCCTTCAAGTGGCGCCCGGGACACGTGCCCTGCCTGCCCTACCCCTAGATACGCCCCTGGTTGTTGCTGTGAATATTGTGCAGGTATAAAACAATAAAAATGCTCCAGATGCAACAAAATAGCTGCTGAAGACTGACCTTGGCCGTGAGTCAGAGAGTATATATTTCCTAAGCAAATGTCCACCTTTTGTAAATAATATGTGGCTCAATTACCTTGAATAAAGATAGCCCAAAAGGAGCACTTAATCCTACACATCAAGGTGCTGGTTTTAAGCTATAAAGCACATGTTAGACTGGGTTCCACTATAGCCAGACATGATGCTGTCTGTTCACATATACATGCTTTTGTGTGAACAACAGTACATGTGTTCACTTTAAAAGGGAACCTGGACCCTCTGAAATGTGGGGAACAGATAGGTGTACTTCCTGTATATGCTTTGAACATACATTCAGCGTCCAACACTTTATTTTATTATTTATACATGTGAATAATTGTATATGCGTTGTACAATTACTCACATGTTATAGTCATGTGTACAGATCTGTACATGCATACACTGTGCAGATTGCACAGGCACTGAACAAAATGTGTGAACAGGGCTCAGAATCTCTGTCTTCACCTGCACATTACAAGGCATGCAATATCAAGGCAAACACAATGGTACAATGGAAGAGATAAGATTATACTTCATTTGTGACATGATCTCTAGAGCTTAACTGCTACTTGAGTTAATTAATTAAAGAGAGACATTTAATTAGGGTTTCTTGGGATTATTTTCCTGCTAGGTAGATTATACTGAATATTACTAAGACTACGAGGTCATTTAATAAATGTTTAAATAAGACTAAAATGTGATATATTGTCACCTACACATTTTTATAAGGTTTTGAATTGTTTTATTTTTTTAGCTGCTTTATTGTATTTAAAATTTTCATTCCTGATCATTGATTTTAACTGTTTTATAATATTTGTGAACTGCCCTGAGCTATTCAGTAAACAAGCCGCCATGGTGAATGAGCAAATTAGTTTATTTGTTTGCTTTAAGAAAACATATGAATTAAAGGGCCACTGTAGATAGGTTCTGAAAAACGTACATCACTATCCACAGATCCTGAAGACTAATGCCACACATTAATCAGGACTTTAGAATTTTTCCCCAATAGCTTCTCACCCCTTCCCATGTACTTCATGGCAGCAAGCTAATTTGGTAACTTAATGTGGGATGCTGCTGTTGAGAAGAAGAAAAATGCTCCTGACGGTTTGCAAGCCCTTAGGCATGCCTAGATGAGATCTCTAGAAATGTCAGAATTAGGTAATTTTGCATTCTCTCCCTGCATTTAGGCTACATAACACTATTTTTCTTGCATCTGCAGAACTGAGTTAATTAAGAGAAAGGGAGAAAGGAATAGGTGCACAGGGGGGATTGCGATTGCACCTGCTTCTTGATTTCAGCCAAAAATCCTGATTACATAGAAACCAGGGAATTTGGAATAGAGAGTGCTTTGGCAATAAAATAATGCTTCATTCAGCTAAGTAATTTACAATTTAGTATATGACACTGAACTGACATTGACTGGCTGTGGGTATGCCCTGGTTCCACAGGAAGAGAGAACAACGTATTGCTCCCACGTAAATTAAGACATGAGGCAGATATTGGAATAAAAGGGCCACAACTGTATTGATCCAAACAGCCAATTAAAGCAGTAAGGGAATTGGCTGCCCACCCCAGAAATTATAAGATCTATTTCTAATCCAAGGCCCAGATATGAGCCCCCAGCCTAGTTTTTGATAGGCAATTACACCCTGGCTCAGAGCCATATCACATTTTTTATTGTTTTTACCTTCTTTTAGTCCAGAATATACTATCCAGAAACTACAACAAATATTTATATACTGTACCACTTATCAACAAAAGTTCTCAAAATGGTTTAGATGGATAGATAGACAATATGATGGTTCCCTATCCCCAAAGGGTTCATAATCATGCACGTCAATTGGGGGGGCAGTCCCCCCACCCAAATCCAATCAGTATTAGGAAGAGGGGCAGCTCTGTCCCTCTTCCCTTCCTTGGTAGTCAGCACTGAGTGGCGTGAGTTGTCAGTGTCATGGAACCTTTAGGGAATAGTAACCATAGTGTGATCAAATTCAGCATACATGCGGGGAAAGAATCACTATGGAAATCTAACACATACACTTTGAATTTCAGAAGAGGATACCAGTCCCTCAAAATCTCCCCCTCCTCCTGTTTGTTTGTTTGTTTTGTTTTGTTTGCAGAATAAAAGGTTTTTAAAAGAAAATCTTGCTACCTTCTCAGGTTGTTTCTCCTCTTCCCAGAGTAGGCTTGAAACTGAGGCAAAAAGGCCCAACAGGAATGTGACCCCCTCCCACCAGGTGTGACTCCCCTCGGCCCTAGCTGGCTCCTCCCACTGTTTCTCTCCAGGTAAGAGAGAAGGTAAAACTGAATGCTGCACAGCCTCCAAAACAAGCCCTGGCCAAAAACAAACACAGACACGCACACTCTGGGACTTTTCCCCTAAAGAGATGCCAGCCCTTCATAATCTCCCCTTTCCCCTGTTCATTTGTTTGAAGAAGAAAAGGTGCTCAGGTTGCTTCTCCTCTTCCCAGAGTTTGCTTCAGACTTCCTCCTCCTACCACCCACCCACCTGCATGCTGTCATTTCCCAGCTGGCTTGTGTGATGGTAAATGCCTGAATGGGCTCTTTCCCCCTTGAACAAGCAAGAGAAGAAAGAACCCATTCAGCTGCTTACCATCGTGCAAGCTGGCTGGGAAATGGTGGGTGTGCATGTGCCCTGATTCTGACTACACAGCACATCAACATCAGAAGGAGGAGGAGATCGTTCCTAAGTAGCTCCTTTTGCACCGCCAGGCCCCAATGAAGACAGGACATGCTTAGTTAGAGTAAATTAGTATCACTTTATTAATGTAAAGCAGATAACAAACTTGCAATGAGGTTCCTAACTAATCAGAGTGCAGGTACTCCTGTGTGGTGGCCACCTCCTAATGAGGGCCATCCCACACCAGGTCAAAGGGTCAGGTACTGATTTGGTCAGGTGCCATGTCCTGACCTCCTCTCACCATGAGGCTTCACCCCACTGAGGGAGGAGTGGTCTGACCCACCCGAAACCCAAGCCGCCAAAGCTCTAAGCTGGTGAGTCCCCGCAACACATGGGGACCAAACCCAGAAGGGCTGTTCCTTGACCCCACCTCCACCCCAAATGGCCCTCCAGCCGAATACAGTTACTGAATCTGCCTACCCCACACCTGCATTCTCCTGCCACAAAAGTGGGGCAAACCTCTGATAGCACTACTTGCAGACTTTGTTGCAAGGGCCTGGAGGAGCAGCTCATTTCCCCGATTGGTCAAATGTCCTCCTCCCCCATGTACAGCGCTACATCCTGGACCCGAATATCAGGATGCTGGATCACACTGCCACCCAAGGTGGAGACCGCCTTCCCAATTTCCCTATTTACTTTCTTGCATGCACTATTGAAGCACAACGGGCCCCGTGGCCCCTCCAGCTCAGTCTCAGCAGCAGGTTGGACCAAACCCGCCAGATATCCGGCCATCAGGTGGCCAGGCCTTGTAAATCTTTGATTGCCTGCAGGATCAGGGCCTTGCCCTGAAGCAAACTGGTGTCATTGCCTACCTGGTGAATGACCAGGACATGCAGTGTCCCCCATGTGGCAGCATACTCACCGAATAGCAGCAGGAAAAGGTTTCACAGCATCCCTCGGCACCCCAGCCAATCCATCTCCGCTGCTCCAATGAGGCCCAGCTAGGTACCCACGCTTGTCTGCCGCGCTCTTTGAGTGGCCCAAAATACATAGCTGTGCCCATAGATTATTATTCGCACAGAGAGAGGGAGCCGCAGACGGTCTGCAAAACAAAACAGGTTAGCACCCCTGCCCACTTATTGCTGAAATGGGCATATGTAGTGGCGGCAGACGGATGAATGCCACTTTCCCAGCTCCTGGATATGACCCTCAGGCAGCCTCACTGCTGCTGCCGAGGAGGCCGCCCCAATACAGAAGGAGTGGGTGCCATACTCCATCTGGTCAAGGCCCACCCTCCGCAAGGCCTCCTTCACCAGGGCCCCAGAATGCTGGGAGACTGAATGAAATGGCAGCTGCTGGGCAAGACTTTCCCCCATCCTCCCTCCTGATTGGCTGGCACTGGCCACATGGAGGGGGCCTAAGATGGCGGCCAAGCTGCCAGCTTCGGCAGCTGGAGGCACAACCCCACCCCCCACCCCCGCTTCACCATGCGGGTGCAGCAGCAGGGAGCGGCAGTCCCCAGAGTAGCCCATGTTCTTACAGCAAGTCTACCCAATTAGTTATGCCTGCTTCTAGTCTTTTCCTCATTCCCCCAATCTGCAGACCTCACTTGTTTAGCAATAGCAATAGCAATAGCACTTACATTTATATACCGCTCTATAGCTGGAAGCTCTCTAAGCAGTTTACAATGATTTAGCATATTGCCCCCCAACATTCTGGGTACTCATTTTACCGACCTCGGAAGGATGGAAGGCTGAGTCAACCTTGAGCCCCTGGTCAGGATCGAACTTGTAACCTTCTGGTTACAGGGCGGCAGTTTTACCACTGCACCACCAGGGGCTCATTGGTAATATGTTTGGTACTTGTTTGGTACTTGTTTGGTAATACTTTAATGCACAAAGTGTTTTTTCTTATTATGCAATCATAATAAGATAATTACAATAAATTATAATTGTAATTCTATTTATATTTATATTTTTCTATATTTTAGTGTGGTTTTGTTACTAGTGGCTGACAAGATGCCTAACTTGTCCTTTTAATCTCAGTGGGACTACTCTGAGTAATTTTTATCATCATGTTTGCTGGTCGTCGTCCCCCACCAACCCGGTCCCTTTAGATATAATCTTGTTTTTGGAAAAAGAAAAATTGTTTAATAAAGTTCATGTTAAAAAATGGCTGGGAGGGGACCTCTGTTGCCAGATTTGGCTACTTGAAGCACTTCACTCCCCTGTTTGAAGGCAAGCAGGAAGACCATTTTGCTTGTTTGTGAGGCAGCTGTCTGTGTGTGAGATAGCAGCCTGTCATAAAATTAAAATGTACACATGCCACATTAGCTCAACAGAGAGGAGCAGCAGAGCAATGCAAAGCCTCTGGGATATAGAGTATCCTCAGTACCTTGTGCAGCCAACTCAGTAATGTGCTTATAATAACCCCTAGAGAAGCGAGAACAAGAGAGGGTGAAAGCAAGAGCCAGTGGAAATGAAACCAACAAAATGAACTTCGATTTCCTCTTTCAGGAGGGAGAAGGGGAGATTTAGAACTTGATCCTTTTCTCATTAAGCTGGACCACAACCCAGGAGACTTCACTAGAAACAGGTTGATGGGTTCAAGTTCAAGCCGGCGGGTGGGGTGGAAACGAGCCCGTCGTGTAAAGTGTTGATATCAACTCTTCCACCAATAATTAAACCACTCACTATAAATCCTTCTCAACCCACCATTATTTTGGCATCAAACTGACAGCTTGACTGAAAGTAAGGTACAGGCAAATCAATGTTCTCAGGATTTAAAGTGAGCCGAAGTACACAAGGATATCACACACTTGCTATTTTCAGGCTGTATAATCTGGATTCTGGAAGGTTGTTGTTGTTTTAAAACAGAAGAATGTTCAGGGTGGATTCACCCATTCATTTAGAAACTGTTTTTCTCCCAGCTAGCACTTAGTTACTAGTTTTCTCTCTAATGTTCCCCACTACACATGGAGAAACTTCAGGCCAGTAAAAGCAGCACATACACGCTTGCCCCATGGAAGTTTTTCACATGGGGCTTTTAAAGCCCTTTAACTCACATCTCCTCCAGAATGGAGGGGGTGCATCCACATATCAGCCAGATTTACCCCAAAGTCTCTGCAAGCTATCAGGGAGCAGTTCACACACAATTTGAGTTTTTCACTGCAAGTCAGAGTGTAGCCCAATTTATATCCAGGGTTAAAAAAAAAAAATCCACTATATGCGTCGGTTTCTTTGGACAACTTTGAAGTCACAGCAAAGCCTCCCAGTAACCCCGTGCTAAAGCCTGCTGTGTGTAAAAGTCCATGGCAAGGCATTTGCCTCCCTAACTGAATCCTCATAGAAGCAATTCCTTGCTCAGCAGCATGTCAGATGTAGCTCCTGTCAAGGGGAAGGGAGGTAAAAACAGGCTTCTGCAGGGGCATAGCAGAAAACCATGATTCCTACTGGCAAGCTTTTATAGGGGGTCAGGGAGTACCACATGACCCACTCTGGACTATCGTTGCACAGATATTGATTAGAGCTGGCTGGTGGTGAGCAGACTGATTTTCTGCTTGAAATGCCTCAGGTTCCATGTCCAGGACCTTAGCATGCAGTGGGCTCTGACAATGTACACACGTAACAGTTGCTGGGGATGCAGCTCCTGATGGCGCAGTGACTCTTAGCACCAGCAGCGCTATTGACTGCTAGGGGCCTTAGGGGTAAAGTCAGCCAATATGGGCATTCTCCCTCTGACCATGCTTTCTCTACACTGATTCCCCTTTGTTAGACTGATAGTCTCAGGTTTCATTCTCTAGCCTGAGAGAGAGATTTCTGTCTTCTCCCCTCTCCCCCGCCCCCAATTCCTGTATATAGCTAGCAACAAGGCATGTAGGCCTTATCTATCTCCTGGACAGATTTCCTAAATAAACTACTTTATTTAGAACTTTAACGCCATGTCTCCAGACAATATTAATTAGCAGTGCTCCCCTTACCTGTGCTCTTCCAATGTAGCAGTTACAACACAGCAATAGTCATTCAGTCCTAAGAATAGTTTGTTATATTCCTGAGTGTAGGTAGGCAGCCTTTTATAGGTTGGAGCAAATTCCACATACTGTGGGTGACCTGAAAAGCTGGGACAGGGGGAAATTTTAAAAAATCTATTAGTTAAAAGATTAATTAAGACTCAAAGATTAATTAAGACTGCACTTGGCTACAGATCTTTCATGACAGCTGTAATGGTTCTGTAAAAAAGTAGCTAAATGCATATGACGATAACTCTGTTTTACAAAAACATTTACAGAGTACTCTCCCAGATATAATGGGAGTGAATGCTGATTCTTTTCAATTTTTATCATTTATTTCTTATGCCGGCATATTGGTGGCAAAAGTTAAACTCCAGGCATCCTGAACACCAGAGAATATTATCATCTCCCAAATGCACTACATGGAACATGTATGGCGCCTCCTTGAAAGCTGACAGGTTTTGACATTCTTTTTGACGTGCTCCTCTGTTTCTGCATAGCACTGTTCACTATCTGGAAAGGAGAAGGCAGGAAACAGAAATGCTGCTTGACAGTTATTATTATTGAGGTGGCAAAATCAACACCAGGGAATTAAAGCTTTCAGAGGGATAAAAGCTGGACAAAGTGTGATGAAGGGATGGTTTGTATTCTAGGAGCCTATTTGAGCTTGATAATCTGAATACAGACACAGCCCTAAATGCTCCTTTCATATCACAGTTTAAGCTAAAGTGCATCAACAATTATTTTAATTATCCTTAATGTGAGAAGAACTGTTCTACAAATACAAATTTCTGCAGAATGTGCATAGCAGACAATAAAGATCAGAAATGAAGAGCAAAGACAATGGGAGAACAAAACAGACAAAACTACCAAGGTAGCATGACAAAGAAGAAGAAATCACCAGATGTAAGAGCATGCCCAATCTCTCTTTAATGGTCAGAGCTGAGTCAAGATTTTAAGGCATTGGTGCCAAGCTGTGAGTTCTGCCAGCACCATAAGTCCTCCCAGAAGAAATAACCACTACTAGTCACTCCATTGCCAGATAGATCCTGGAACAGGATTGCAGTAGATATCTGTGAAGTGCAAGGAGCGAGGAATCTAAATGGTATAGATGATTTCTCCAGATGCCTAGAAATTTTGTTCATCTGACCTTACAAGATCCACTACCATTAGTTGTTTAAATAACATAATGGCAAGGTGGGCATGTCCTGATGAATTTATAACAGATAATGTTCTGCAACTGATGGGGAAAGAGTGATGTGACAAAATATGTTTGTCATGTCACAACCAGTCCCTTCTATTCACAAACCAACTGAGAAGCAAAAAGAGCATTCTGAACTGCAAAGTGGATTTTGGCTCAGAACAATCTATTTTTTGGCCTTATTATACAGTTATATAGAGTAAGTTATACAGAGCAACTTACATTAATGCTACCAAGTTTAGCCTGGCACTGCTTATCTTGGGTCAACAGCTACACATACCAGTTCACACCCAGGAAACGACTTCGTTCTCTTCATGGCCTGACCTAGCATCATCCTTGTGGCAAGTGAGAAGGTAAAAGCAGCTTATAAGTTCTATTTTGATATCGCAGGGTACATTTTAAACCAGACTTTTATCCTAGTTCTCGGGTGAGAATTAAACTGGCCAGTCAGAAGGCTGGTTGCAACCAGCAAGAACTCCAGATGCCATGGTCTTATATTGTTAAAATCAGCATTGGTACAATCAGGAAAAAAACAGGAGATGTCTACAGTGATTATCAGAATCACACCAAAGGTTTGATGTAATTTTAAAGTGTAAATTTCTAGAGTGAACCAGAGATATTATCAGATGAAGTCCCCAAGACTTAACTGATAGTCTCAAAGGATGCCCAAAACTAACTGCCATCTACTGGGACTTATTCCTCATATTCAGTTGGGGAATGCACAATCCCTAGTGGCAGAGTGATCCAGAAGCCTGCATGCTACAGAGAGTGGTTGGCATTCCATTATGGAGCACATCAGTGTTAGGGAGAGACCAGGTTGCTGCACAACATGAAAGGCAGTTCCAGTGGTGTTGTGGACACTGGAAGTTCACAATGACCTAAAATGTGGGCACTTGTGTCAACTACTTCTCGGTTGCTGAGGCCAGGGACATCTCATGGGTTATCCTCTCTCAAGAGCTCCAGGCAGGACAGAAAGTAAATAGTTTAAAAACTAAGCCACGCCCACTACAACCTGAGGGGGATAACCCCACCCCAGTTCTTTCTGTCCTCAGCAAGCTCCAAGGCAGCGTTTTTCTAGCTCTCTCTATTTTCTGCTGATATTACTTCTTTAATTGACTTCCTAACTACAGTATTCCGTTCTCCAAATCCTTTTTTCTGTCTCTGATCCTTATTGCTTGCTATTACCTGAAAAGAGAGAAAACCACCCTTCTTTCGTCTGTTTCTCTCCCCCTCCCACTTCTCTTCCCCGCATCTCCTCTTTCCTCTCCGTTGCTTGGAGCCAGGCAGAGAGGTACAGAGCAATTTCTCCAACAAGGGGAAGAGATTGAGTGTTTTCGGCCTGGGAGGCTTCATGGCCTTTTGTAGGCCCCATTGGCGCAGGCGGCTGCAAGCTCTGCATAGCAAGGCCGCTTTTCCGACCTTCCAAAAACCGGCTGGAAAATTCGCCAGCAGTGAGTTGACAGTCTGTGATCGGCCGTCTCTCATCTGTGGGCCACAGAAGGGCTTGATTTTCCCACGTCGGTGACGGCTGCTCTCGAGCCGCCCGTCCCGATTGTTGAAGGGGCCGCATCGAGTCTCCCGCCTTCGGGCTGTGAGACTCGCACTACTGCGGCCCGGCACGCCACACTGCTGCAGGCAGCTTTAAGTGGCTGTGAAGAGCGCTTTCGGAGGCTCCCTATTGCCAACGCCCCACCAACCTCTGAAGAGATTAGGCGGATTGGCGAGCTGGCTAGCAACCTGACCGGCAGGGCAGCGAGGTCATCACAGCCGTCTTCTGTTCCTAAGATGGCGACGGTTGCGAAGAATCCCTCCATTTTACCTAAAGGAGCCGGTAATGTAAAAGGGAGACAGTCTCTAAAAGGGCGGGAAAAGCCTAAGACTGTGATTATGGTGTTTGGCCAGCAGGGGGAGTCTGCTGCAGAGATTGGGCCTAAAGAATCCAGTTCTAACTCTGCTGTTTTACCTAAGTCTGTGCTGCCACCTGAGTAGCAAGCATGGTTTCGCAATGCAATCATTGGCACCATCTACCAGGTTAGGCCCCCTAAGAGGAGTAAGAGATCCACAAAGGGGAGAAGGCATAGATCACCCAGTGTCAGCTCCTCATCTAGCAAGTCTGTCAGTCCTTCTCCCAAGAAGGCCAAAAGCAAGCTTAAGCGTAGTGAGCTGGGCAAGTTGGCTGGCAAGGTGGCACGGAACCATTCCTCTGATGCTTCTGATCAGACTCTGGGGGCCCTAGGGGTTTACTTGCACCTTTAAAAAAAAGTCATTGCAAACTCAGAGAGGCCTAATCTGCCTTCTGACTCTGAAGACCCAATTAATGCAGGGGGAGGTTTTGATCCGGACCCAGAGACTCCGTTAGACAATTGACCTCTTCATGACTCCGAAGAATGCGCAATTACCAGCCTTTATGACTAGATGTCCATGCAGGGAGGCGATGGCAGTGGATGCCCTATCCAGTCCATGGCCAGACGCTCTCCTTTATACGTATCCTCCGACACCTCTGTTGGCCAGAGTCCTGCAATGGATGTGTCTTCGAGCAAGAGTACTCTTAGTGGTACCATTCTGGCCCAGGAGACCCTGGTTTCCAGAGCTCCTCCACCTGGTGGTGGAGCCACCTTGGGAGTTGCCTCAGACCCTGGACCTGCTCCATCAGGGTCCAGTTTTACACCCGGATCCATGTTGGTTTTGGCTCACCGTTTGGGAACTGAGCGGTGAGTCCTCAGCCAACATGGCTACTCAGAGGGAGTTCTCAGCACTATGCTGGCGTCGCGAAGTCCATCGACAGAGAGAATTTATCAATATACATGGCGAGCACTCCTTCACTGGATGTCATGCAACTCCGTTCCGAAGGGCACGGCTAAGTTAAGTCATCTCCTGCTCTTCTTACAAGAAGGGTTCAAGAAGGGACTATGTCCAAATACCCTGAAACGGCAGGCGTTGCCGTTGGTGGAGTTGCTTTCAGCAGAAAAGGGCAAAATATCTCAGTCACATCCTCACCAGCGTAGGTTCTTATGAGGTGCCTCGCTGATGTCACCTCCAACAGTGCATAGGTTACCCTCTTGGGAACTACATACTGTCCTCAAGGCATTGCACGCTCAGTCTTTTGAACCTTTGGCAGCTATTCTGATCAGGGTCTTATCATTTAAATTGGCCTTTTTTGGTGGCCATCACTTCTGCAAGGCTCATCTCTGCGCTGCAGGCACTGTCTGTAAAAGACGTCATATTGTATATTTCAGAAAGAGGCCGTCAGGCTCATTCTGGACCCCTTCATGAGGCTAAAGGTGGTGCCCCCCTTCCACCCATCACAAGATGGGTTCCTACCTTCATTCTGCCCTAAACCCGTCCATCCTATGGAGCGGAAATGGCACAAGTTGGACGTTAAGCGATGTCTTAAGGTCTATATTAGACGCTCAGCCTCATTCAAATGCTCAGACGCTCTGTTTGCATTCCATGGAGGTCCCAGATTCCTCGACCACTAGTGCAACGTGGATTATAGCGTGTATATCGATGGCCTACGAGGTTCAGGCCACCAACGCATCTCTCTGCACATTCTACTAGAGCAGCAGCAGCGTCAGTGGCGTTTTCCACTAATGCACCAGTTGAAGAGATCTGCAAGGCGGCCACCTGGGTGTCGCCTTCCACTTTCACCAAACTTTACAAGATCAAGGATTTCGCGTCTGCCCAGGCAACCTTTGGCAGATGGGTCTTGCAACAAGTTCTTCCTTGTTCTTCCAAGTTCTTCCTTCCACTAATGCACCAGTTGAAGAGATCTGCAAGGCGGCCACCTGGGCGTCGCCTTCCACTTTCACCAAACTTTACAAGATCAAGGATTTCGTGTCTGCCCGGGCAACCTTTGGCAGATGGGTCTTGCAACAAGTTCTTCCTTGCTAGTAGACCAGAGTGCTCCCACCCGAGTTGGACAGCTGTGGTATGTCCCATGAGATGTCCCTGGCCTCAGCAACCGAGAATGGAGCATTGGTTTCACTTACCGTGAAGGCTTCTTCTGGTTGCTGGGGCCAGGGACATCTCGGCCCACCCAGTTGTGATTTTGCGCTCTGGTCTACTTCTGTTGAAATGGTGGAGACTGACATTTAGTTCTACAGTTGGTTGCTACACTCTATTATTCTGGAATGTTTAAACCTGTTTATTCTGACCTGCTGTTTTCTACTGTTTTGTATTGCCTTTGTCCTCTTATGTCTCGGCCTGAAAGAACTGGGGTGGGGTTATCCCCCTCAGGCTGTAGTGGGCGTGGCTTAGTTTTTTAACTATTTACTTTCTGTCCTGCCTGGAGCTCTTGAGAGAGGATAACCCATGAGATGTCCCTGGCCCCAGCAACCAGAAGAAGCCTTCACGGTAAGTGAAACCAATGCTCCGTTCTGTTGTTTCACCTGAAAAAAATCCAAGGGCAACTTACACACATAACAAAATCAGCACAGTTTAGCTCACCCAGTCCCCAGCATGATCTGGACTCCAGAGCCGTTGTTTGTAAAATGTAGAGCAGTTACTCAGTGTGGCTTTGACAATCACTCCTGAAATACGTAGAACTGCTTCATCCAGTCAGTTCTAAAATGTGAAGAGCCACATCCCCTCTGCATGCATGGTCATTCCAAAGACAACCTGCAAAATGTTAGTAAACATGAATAAAGCTGCTGTAATTCCTATGATCACAGCAAAGAGCAAAAACAGCTGCCATGATCAAAGCACCTGCTGTTGGCTCTACTGGTGTACAGTTTTGTTCACATGAATGTTCTAACATTTCTCTGTGTGAGTGAAGCTGGTCTTGGGATTCTCAGATCATAAGCAAGGTGTGTAACATCATCTTCAGAATGTGTTTCTAGAGTTCTGTATCATTTTATATATCATTATTATTACAATTTATATAATTTATAATTTATTTTATTTTTATTTTTATTTTATTTATTGTTCATTTCTATACTGCTTTTCATTAAAATAAAATTTAAAAACTATATAAAACAGTAACACAAAAAACACAAAGCAGCAGCAGCAAAAACTGCACTCTCATATCAAAGCCTGTGTGAAGAGCCACATTTTTACTTGTTTTCTAAAAACAGTGATGGAGGCTGAGGAGTGCATGCCAGCCGGGAAATCATTCCAAAGACTGGGGGCAATGAATGAGAAGGCCCTTTCTCATGTGATCGACTGCCGAGCCTCTCTCACTGTCCGAATGCAGAGCAGAGCCCTCTCCAATGATCTTGTCAAGCAGACAGAAACCCTTGGGAGCAGGCAGTTCTTCAGATATCCAGAAGCTTTCCTACACAGGGGCTTTAACCCAAATCTCCTCCAGGAGGCACGCTGTGTGTTCTCAGTACATCCAGATTCCTGCTGAGGTCAGTTTGATGTCTTTGGAAGCACCCCACACACAAATTGGGTTTTTCCTTCTGGATTCCACCTCATCCCGGTTTATATCCAAGTTCTAAAAATCCTGGTTTTTAGAGAGCTTTCCTGGAAAATCCACTGCAAGGCGCTGACATTAGTCTTTACATTTACATGATTTGAGCAAGTCATGCCTATGGAATGCAGAAACAAAGTTTCCTAGCTGCCTTGCT
Source organism: Hemicordylus capensis (assembly GCF_027244095.1). Taxonomy (NCBI): domain Eukaryota; kingdom Metazoa; phylum Chordata; class Lepidosauria; order Squamata; family Cordylidae; genus Hemicordylus; species Hemicordylus capensis. The sequence continues at coordinate 383,856,464 of NC_069657.1, read as the reverse complement.
TTCAACCCTGAGGCGGAGTTGAAATCCCAGTTTTAAGGCTTTTGGCATGTTTTTGGAGCGGGGAGATCTGGGAGGAGGATTTGCAGTCTTTGGCAGAAAGGGGATGTGTGGTGTCCTGTCTTCTCTAGGAAGCCACTGGCCACAAGAAAAACCCAGAAGCAAGCTGTGTGTGAACTTATACAAAGGAAAACTCACAGTAGAGAGGGGAGGGGCTGCTTCCCTAATGCCACAAGTTTCATTCGAGGTGGCTTCCCTCATTGGATATTCCGAGAACTGGAAGCCCTGTGTGGGAAAGCTCCAGGGCCCAAACCATTAAGAGTTTTAAAGGTCAAAAACAGCACATTGAATTGGACCCAGAAACAAATCGGTAGCCATTGCAGACCTTTCAGAATGGGTGTAATATGATCCCAGCAGGCAGCTCTGGATAAAATCCTAAGTGCCACATTTTGCACTATCTGCAGTTTCTGAATATTCTTCAAGGGCAGCCCCATATAGAGTGTATTACAGTAATCCAGTCGTGACATGACTAAGGTGTGCGTAACTATGGCCAGATCTGCCTTCTCTAGATAGGGATGCAGCTGGCACACTGGTATGGTATGGTATGGTATAGTATAGTATGGTATGGTTATAAAGAGGCACCTTTTTAAAGTGGTGAGTCACTTCATTTAGCAGGGGGAGAGCAACTGGAGCTATCCAAACCCAGCACAGCATTCCTTCAGTGGCTGTTGATGGTGTCTCTCTTATGTTTTTGTAGATTTTGAGCCCTCTGGGGACAGAGAGCCGTTTGTTTGTTTGGTTGGTTGGTTATTTATTTATATCTATGCAAATTGCTTTGGGAACTTTTGCTGAAAAGCGGTATATAAACATTGTATCCGTATATTATATAATATGTTGTATTCATATATTATATTATATTATATTATGTTATGTTATGTTATGTTATGTTATGTTATGTTAATCATTATATACTCTTTGCTACATTATTCTGTCTTGAGAAGGGAAAGGAAATGATGGTTATATTTCTGGACTCTCCTGACAAGCTAGGTCAGAGACTTTGTCATGTACTGTGCTGGTCCCACCTGGATTCCAAAAAGTAAACTATGCAGCAGATGAAAAATAATCTGCTGGAGAGGAGCAGTTTGCAAAGGCCAAGTAGTCCTATGATTTTGCTCAAGGGAAGTTGTAGAAAGAAGAGAAGTCTATGAGTCAGGCTCCTGTTTACTGGTTAGCCTGTGACTCATTGTTGTATATACAAAGTTATAAATATGATTGTTGTTCCTAATAAAGCAGAACATGGGATTCTGACATACGTCAAGTTTCCACGCACCTTTACAGAGAAATTGAGTACTCGTGCACACAATCTAAAGAGTTTCTAAGGTATATTCATGAGCATATTTGCACTATGCATGCAGATGGCACTATAAAGAATAAAGAATAAATGTAACCATTTTGGAACCATTTTGAAAAAGGGAACCATTTTGTGGCTCATTTCTAAAGAAAACACTTTCCCATGATTTTTCATGGGGAAATGGGGTAATTTGACTGGGGTGGGCATTTCTGGACAGCTGGAGCAATAGGGCACTTTATCTCACTGTGTGTGGGGGGGGGGTTGGTCCTTTTTGCCCTTTTTCCAGCCTCCAGGAATCTAACCCCCCCAATCACAATGACCTTAATGTCTTGTTATCCATGGTTGTGGGGTGGAATGGAACCCCCATGGATAATGGGGCTCACTTGTAGACTTTCTTGATAATTCTCTATTTACAGTACATATATGTTGCATTTGATAGCACTGTGAACATTGCTCAGCATCAGTTCAAGAACATTTACAGTTTGCGCCACTCGGGATTAAGTTCAGGATGACTTACTAGGGATGTGTAAATCAATTTGCGTACAAATAGATTTGCACCCAAATCTAGCTGATTCGGGTGATTTGGAGACAAAACAAATCACCCCTGTGGTCTATTGGCTAAATTTGGGTACAAATCAAATAGTGCCTGATTCAATTTGAATCTATTCGATATTTGGATCCCTCCTATTAATTCCCTCAAATTCCCAACTTTCTTTAAAAAAAAAAAAAAATCTAAGCTCCAGCCCTTGTAGAAGTGGAGTTATGGAGCAAAATGTCTGGTCACTATTTTTCAAATGTTTGGATTCTTTGGTGTATAATAACCTTTCCTCAATGAATTCCTATGATGATTCATTGCACACCTTTATTTATTCTATTCATTTTGACTGTCTTTTGGGCAGTGCCAACTGTCAACTGCCATGTGCCAACTACACCCCACTCCCATCTGCAAGGCAGTGGGGTACTACTCAGTTTGTGGTGTACTACTCAGTTTGTGGAGAGGAGAGCTGGTCTTGTGGTAGCAAGCATGACTTGTCCCCATAGCTAAGCAGGGTCTGCCTTGGTTGCATATGAATGGGAGACTTGATGTGTGAGCACTGCAAGATATTCCCCTCAGGAGATGAAGCCGCTCTGGGAAGAGCAGAAGGTTTCAAGTTCCCTCCCTGGCTTCTCCAAGATAGGGCTGAGAGAGATTCCTGCCTGCAACCTTGGAAAAGCCGCTGTCAGTCTGTGAAGACAATACTGAGCTAGATAGACCAATGGTCTGACTCAGTTTCCTATGTTTCCTATGTATGACTAAGTTTCCTATGTTTCCTATGTGTTCTAGGATTTTTCCCAAGGATTTTTTCGATTTGTGCACATCCCTATGGCTTTCTATCTGTTTTGTTCCATGACCAACTGTTTTAAAGAACAGTCATTTAAAGTATCTAGAAATTTCATTTCTTTATTTGGATCCTAACATGCATTTTCCAGTCAATGTGAGGGTAATTGAAACCAGCCATTAATCTTAGGCTGTATACAAAATGTGAGTGTATAGTTATCCACTTAACATGAATCAGATGTTGCACCTTTGAGACTGTCTTCAGCTCCACCCATTCACATAATTCTTGGGCCTGTGCTACCAGCCAGCATGTGGTCAAGTCAGGACAGGTCAAATCTTGGCACTCAGTTGCAAAACCATGATCTAAAAACATCTGAATTTAGCATGTGGTTTTGGTAATTTTATTGTTTAACAATGGATCATCAATCATTATCATCATCATCAGCAGCAGCAGCACAACTTTAAAACAGAACTGATAAGCATAAAAACTGTTGTTAGGTTTAAATGCATACCTAGAAAAATAAATCAGTCTCCATGACAATCCACCACATTTTCTGTTATAAAGGCCCTCCTCAGCTGTTGTGTTGCTGTAACAAATTGAGCTCCTTCAGCATATGGTTCTGGCATTCACCAAAAGGCCTGTGTTAAAGCAGCACAGCCAGAAGTTGGGAGAAGCTGATGAAAAACACAAAGCACATCTTTCCAAATGTGAAATGGGTTGCAAAGAGAGTTAGGGTGAATTCACATGGCAATTTGAGATTATTCTTTGTATATGTGGTATTCCCCATCACACACAGAATTGCACACTCAATGACATTAGATTCCTTATTTTTGTAAGATACCGCTTTTGATGATGTGCTCTTTAAGCATATATGGTGAGTCTGGAAGCCAATTGTCTAGTCCCAAGGATCCTCCACAGATGGGCAAACATTCCAGGTTTCATTGCCCTTGCTTGGTCCCAGTGGGCTGTCATCCCCTCCCGGAATGATGCTTGTGTCATTCCCTGGTGCATTGTGTGAAGGGTGGGGGCAGGAGTTGACTGATGGGAAGAACAGAAAATGCTTGGGAAAGTCTGGCTTTTTGATTGGGGAAACACGGAAGTAAGCCACCCTGAACAATCAATTCACGATGTATGAGTTTCTCTACAAAACTGAGACTGCCCCCCGATTTTTGCTGCTGCAGAAAAAGTCTCAAAAGGCAGTGGAGTTTCAGGTCAGCACAAATTGCAATCATCTGACATGGAGATGACAAGAGCATAAATGATTGAAACCAGATCTGGTTTCTCCAGGAAAGGGTGAAGTTGGCATATATGACAACATTGATAAGAGGCACTCCTAGGTAACACTGTTCTCCCTGTATTTAAGGGCAAGATCCAGGAGTATTTCCAAAATTGATAATGAGGATGCAGCTCCTGCAGGCATAAGCACCATCAATATTATTGACAACTAAGGGCATTAGGGATAGAGATAATGAAGCAATCCTCATGGTCACTCCAGGAGACTACCTCCTTGTGCGGAGAGGAAGCCCGAAAGCGCTTACCTCCCCGCAGATGATCGCTGCCTCCTCCCTGGGTGGCCGGATTGTCTGCTCACACAGTTATCGGCTCCATTACGAAGCCAGTTGGGACAGCGGGGATCGGGGGATGCCTGGCCCCCAAAAGTCCAAGCATGCCCTGTGCAAGTGCGTGGGGCATTCTAGGGGTACCCCTGACATCGGGAGGCTTGTTGTAGCCTCCCAGTTGGGGGTCTACTCATGTGTCTCTGCAGCACACAGCTGCGTTGCAATGGCACACAGTCACCAAAGCAGAGTTAGCGGAGAGCTCACTCCGCTAACCTCATTTTAGGGGAGGGGATTTAGGCGGGCTAGCCACCACTGGGTTTGCCTGCGAGCCCGGTGGTTCTCATGACTGCTGGCAAGCAGGCTGGGCTCCGCTTTCCAGCAGTCGTGAGAACTGAGGAGACCCCCGTGCTGGGAGGCTGCTTGTAGCCTGCGGGTTGGGGGTCTACTAGTGTGTGGTCATGGCACGGAGCCGCACCATGGCGGCACACGATCATTCAAATGGGGTTAGTGGAGTGCTCGCTCCACTAACCTCATTTAAGGGGGGAGGACTTTCTGCAGTTTGCTGTCAGGAGCTGGGCAGCTCCCATTGCAGCACACGGCCACAGGAAAGTGGACTAGACTCCCTTAGCCTGCTTTCATGCGGTCATGAGAATCGCCTCCATGTATCCAGACAATATTATTTAGCAGTGTTCTCCTTACTTGTGCACTTCTAAACAAATCTCCCCTCCATTCTCTAACAATTGTGAACCTGCGACTTCATTGCAATTCCATCCAGAACAAACTGTGCACCTACTTGTACCTCACTCAAATCTCCAGCTAGCAGTCTCTCCATCTTTGTTGGATTAAGCTACAGTTTGTTCACTTTAATCAAATCCAAAGCTGCTGCCAGACACTGGTTCAGGGTTTTCACTGCTGGAACCAGTGTCTGGAAATGAAAAATAGATCTGGGTATCATCAAAATACTAGTGGCACACTAGCAAAAATCTCTGGACGACCACCTCCAGTAGTTTCATGTAGATGTTAAACAGCATGGAAGATTATGGAACCCTGCAGGATCCCACATACCAAAGGCCATATATAATTGCATACCCATCATGGACTTTCCAATGACATCTTGTGGGTTCCAATTGATTCAGCCTTTCAGAGGTAACAGAGAGATAGAGGAATGATGTTAGGTGCTTATATTTTATGATTGTCAGGTTATTAGTGAAATGGCTTAGTTTGTAATGTTGTAATAATAAAGCCTTTAAACTTTCCATAATAATTTCCCTGTGGGGTTTAGAACTAAAGGAACTAATAATCTACCAACTTTTTCATTTTAGAAAATTCTACACAATACAAATAATTACATCATTTGTTAAAGCACAAGGGGAAATGGATTTCTGGGGAAAATAGCAGATGGTAAGTTGGAAGGATCCCAAATTAAAATATTAAAATATTTCTTTCCCATAAATTATGGATTCATTGATTTTAATGGTTTTAAAAGCACTTGTTGATCTTTTTGCTTGTTGCATTTTGAATTCACCATATATCCATTAACAAACATTAGTAGGTTAACAAAAGCATTCCAGGAGCAAATATAAAAATCTCAATGAGAGTGTTATCAGTGCAGTTTATCTCCATCACAAACTATGGGATTGTTGCCACTAGAAAACAAAGATTTATTATTTATTTATTTATTTATTTATCTTTATATACCACCCTTCCAAAAATGGCTCAGGGTGGTTTACATCAAAATAAAAACAAAACAATTAGAATCAAAACTAAAACAATTAAACAATTACAATCATATAAACATTAAAATCATTAACATTAATATCATTTAAAACCAGTATTAAACATTTAAAACCATTAATCTAATTAAAAGCCTGGGTGAACAAATGTGTCTTCAGTGCGTTCCAGAGATGGGGAGGCTGTTATTTCAACAGGGAGCACATTCCAAAGTCCAGGGGCAGCAATGGATAAGGCCCTTTCTTTGATACATTTAATACAAAATTATTTGGAAACACATGGCTGCCACTCTATGCTAATGAATTGTTAATGAATTTTCTAACTTTACTTAGCTTCCATGCCTTTCAGAAACATAAATCTACAGTACTTGCATTCTAATCACTTGACTCAAAAATTATTTATTTATTTATTTATTGTTCGATTTATATACCGCTTTTCATTAAAATAATTTGAAAGTGGTTTACAATATAATTAAACAATGCATAATTAAAATACAAAAGTACAGATAATATAAATTTTAAAAAAAAAATCTATTTAAAAATGTAATAACCCATTAAAAACAAAACATAAAACACAAAGCAGCAGTCAAAACAATACTTTCATTTAAAAGCCTGGGTGAAGAGACACATCTTTACTTTTTTCCTATAAACTGTCAAGGAGACTGAGGAGCGGATGCCAGCCAGGAGAGCATTCCAAAGTCTGGGGGCAAGGACTGAGAAGGCCCTGTCCCACGTGCTTGACAACCGAGCCTCTCTCACCATCAGCACATGCCCCTCTGATGATCTTGTCAAGCGTGCAGAAATTCTTGGGAGCAGGTGATCCTTCAGATATGCAGAGCCAAAACCATTAAGCACTTTAAAGGTCAAAACTAGCACCTTGAATTGGACCCGGAAACAAATTGGTAGCCAGTGCAGCTCTATCAGAATGTGTATAATATTCTATCAGAATGTGTATAATAGTATAATACAAATTGGTAGCCAGTGGGCAGCTTCAGATACAATCCTAGCTGCCACAATTTGCACTAAATGCAGTTTACGAATATTCTTTGAGGGCAGCCCTTCATAGAGTGTGTTACAATAATCCAGCCATGACAAGGCTAGGATATGGGTAACTGTGGCCAGATCTGCTTTCTTGAGAAAGGTGAAGCTGTGCAAAAGCACCTCTGGCCACCGCCTCTACCTGAACTTTCAAAAGCAGAGCAGGGTCCAGCAGTACTCCCAAGCTGTGCACTTGCTCTTTAAAGGGGAGTGCAACACCATCCAGAACTGGTCGGATGCCTTCATCCCAATTGGCTCTTCTACTGACCAACAGCACCTCCATCTTGTCCGGATTCAATCTCAGTTTACTAGCCCACATCCAGCCTCAGGTCATCCACTGCCTCCCTAGGATCAGGTGATAAGGAGAGATTGAGCTGAGTGTCATCTGCATATTGCTGACTACACAATGAAGACTGACTCCACTGAGTTGGAGATGAAAGAATAGTTTCATCTGTAATGAATCTTTTAAGCATTTTAAACCAAGATCTGCAGCTGAAACTTGCCTTAGTGGACTACTGCGAACTCTGTGTGCTCAACCGTCAAATCCAGTTTATGGAATAGTGGTGTGTAATACCTGCCCCTGTATATTGGTAGGCAATATTTATTTGTTTGTTTGTTTACTTATTTATTTATCATATAAATAAATATGATAAATATTATGAACCTGTGTATTGGCCAGGCCTGCACAAATAATATGAGTCTGGCCTTCTGCCTTCACCTAGTCAACAGAGCAGGACTTGCTGCTTCCAGATCTTGTCACTGACCTTTGAGACCCTGACCTGGAGACCCTTTAGGTCTAGGTTAGTGTATGGCTGCCCAGGGCCCCAGCCTGACCCTGACAAGCTCATTTATACATGTGTCATCAACTGATAAACATAAATATGTGAACTGGTTCACAGAGCCTAAACACATGTACTTGAAAAATACATTCCATAGAAATCAACAGTTCTGCTTCCAAGTGAAGGACTATTGAGGACTGAAGTGTAAGGAAGGCAGTCTAAATGAATGATTAGAATGATTAGACAGAGTTGAGACACCATTTCTGGAAATTTCCTCCCACAGATGCTTCACTGGAATGAAAAGGAGATGTGCAAAAGTTGTACTTTTCTATTTCAGTGGGTTTTGTGCGGGAGATCTTCTTGGTATGTATTTGTAGTCAGAAAATTCTACATGAAGTGTTAACCAGAGTGCTCTTGACAAAGATTCATGTAGGGTAAAGTACAAAAGCTGCAATGGGGAGATCATTCTCTGTGCAACAGGCTGAGTGAAGTCAATGGAACTGAAGTGTACTGAGGATTTCATTCTAAGTGGCTATGAATAGGGTAAGTGCCACTTGAATAGAAGCTGGTTTTGCCATGAAATTATAAAGCAAGTGTAAGTGCAAGTTTGAGCTGCAGTGTCAGAACCTTTTCACATAACAATTTGCTGGCAAACTAGCAACAGCAAGCCTATAATACACATGGCATTAAATACTATTAAATGTTAGAGTACTTTCATTGTAGAAAACTCTAACTCTGGCCATTGTTGTTAGTATCTGAAGAGTCTAATCACATACAGTTGAGGTTGTGCATGACCTACAGACTAGTTCCTGCACATTTGACATGGAATCTAATCTGTTCCAATTAACGTACATGGCCAACTACACAAATATATGGCTTTCAGTTCCTTCAGTTCATGTGCCTCTCCCTCTCAGTACAAAAGTAAACTTGTACTGCGTGCACACTTGCCGCCGCCGCGCACGCTCCGTACACGTCACACATCGACGTGTGACATGTACGGAGCCCACGGCGGCAAGTGCGCACGCACACCGGAATGGGCGCATGTGTGTAGCGTACTTGAGCACTGGAAGGCTAACGACGGGGCCAGGGGCGGCAGGGAGGAACGCTGCCGCCCCAGAAACTTTTTTAAAAACCACAGCGCTGGAGGGGGAAGAGCGGCGGCGGGGGGGGGTAAGTACTACCCCCCCGCCCTTAAAGCTACAACCCCCCCCCCGTGCCCATCCGGACCGGTTCGGAGGCATGCACATCCCTATTAGGGATGTGCAAAGTGTTTCAATGTTAAAATGTTTCTAATCAAAAAAGGCTGTTTTGAGTGTTTTGAGCTCGATACAAAATGCCATTTAAATAAAGGGCCTGTTTCGCGTTTGGAATGAAACAACCCTGTTTCGATGTTTCAAGCACCATTTTGAAGGCCTGTTTCTCTCTTGCTGATTGGTTTTCTGGCACTGGCTTCCAATTTGCTTGCAATCTTCTTGCCTCTTTGTTGGCTTGTTATCATATAAAAAGTTCTGTCATGGGCAACTGTGCCCCCATTGGCTGGGGGGAGAGATGTGCAAGGGGGGAACCCTAAAGGAGGGAGTTTCAAAATGTATTCAAAGGGACTAGGAGGATCCTGCCCCCCCCAAAAAACATGTTTCTTATAATGGGAGAGTATTTATATTATGCCACTCTTGAAGAGGGTTAGGAGAGGAGGAAGGAAGGTTTGAATTTGTGGTTTTCTCAGCACTGAGTATAATATGCTGTGCTTTTGCTGTTGTAACTATCTGTTTTTTGCTGGATCTCAGATTGACAAAGGCAGAACTTGGGTGCCTGCCTTCCTTAAGTTGTGATTTGGTTAGTTTATGAGATAGTGTTATGGTGAGAAATATACAGTGGCAGCTGTTTATGTGTGTGTGTGTGTGATATTTCTTGGTGATTGCTGTGATGAGCTCCATATCTGCCCTTGAGACTAACTTGTGCTTCACTCACTGCTCTGATTTGCTCTGCAATCCGCATTGCAAGGTATCCTCAGTCAAAATGTGGCTGAAGTTGTTGTAGTATGGCTATGGCTATGCTTGCTGCTAAGAGTGCTGCTGTGGCAGCTGTTGCCAATTAGGGATGTGCAAACTGGCTCAAAATCAAGACGGTTTGAGTTCAAACCGGTTTGGTTCAAAAGCCCGACCTTTAACCGAACCGGGCCCATTTCAGTTAGGACTCAAACCAAACCGGGTTCTGACATTTCAGATCGGCCCAATGCCCTACCAGTAAAGGGGCATCTTGTGAAGTTTTTAATCAAGCAAGTTTGGATTGGCTTGAAGCCCTGCCAGTAAAAGGGAATCTGGTGAGGAATCTGGTGAGGTTTCCCCTTTACTAGTAAAGAGGGAGGGGGGCTTTCCTAAGCACAGAGGGGAGTAAAAAGTACTTACAACGTGTTTGTGCTGGCAGTGGCCATGGGGTGGGTGGGTGCCAAAGGCTCCCCCCACCCCCACTGGTTTTCCCTGAGTCTCCAGGGCTGGCTGCGGCCTGGTTTGGACCTGGGATGGGCTTTCTCCTGCCTGTTTTGGGCCTCTGCACAGGCGTGGAGGCAATTTTAGAAACCGCCATGCATGCGCATGGGCAGTTTGCATGATCGGTGCCTACATGAGTTGTAAGCACTTTTTTATTCCACTCTATGCTTAGGGAAGGCCCTCCCCATTTTACCAGTAAAGGGGAATCCTCACTGGATCCTATGGGTGTTCCCCATGGCCAAAACACTTGAAACATTTTGAGTTTCATTTTGTTGAAACAATCAGTTTGAGCGCTGTTCCAGATTAAATGTTTCAACCATCTGCATTTTGTTTCAAGCTCAACCCCGCCCCGCCCCACCCCCCCACACACACATAATCCATTTCATGCACATCCTTAATGTACATTTTACATCTAAAAATGCATGTAGAAATAGAGGCATTCTGGGAGCCATACATTGGGGTACTCCAGTTCTGGAGGCTTCCAACAGCTCAACATTATCCCAGGGAGCAGGAGAGATGATAGGACCTCACAGAGGGCTGGTTACAGCCCAGCCTCGATGAGGCTCACTAGGATCCAAGAGGATGAGGGTGAGGGGAGGCAGTACTCCTATGTTGGCCATGGAGCTGAGAGATTCCAGGCCTGGTAGGGGCAGTGGAACAGCTGTAGAAAGTGATCATCTGGTGGCTAAAGGATATATCTTAACATAGGAAGTCGCCATATACTTAGTCAGACCATTGGTCCATCTAGCTCAGTATTGTCTACACAGACTGGCAGGGGCTTCCCCAAGGCTGCAGGCAGAAATCTCTCCCAGCCCTATCTTGGAGAAACCAGAGAGGGAACTTGGAACCTAGATGCTCTTCCCAGAGCGGCTCCATTCCCTAAGGAGAATATCTTACAGTGCTCACACTTCTAGTCTCCCTTTCTTATGCAACCAGGGCAGATCTTGCTTAGCTAAGGGGTCAAGTCATGCTTGCTACCACAAGACCAGCTCTCCCCTCTTGATGAGACTTTCCCCTCTTGATGAGATTGAGGACATCGAGCTTCCCTGTGAATGCAGAGAGTGAACTCTGGTGCAGCTCTGCCATAAAAAGCTAGGCAGCACGGCACTTGGACATGCAAGTCACTAGGTAACGGAGTCAACAGTACAACCCCATTACCTATTACCTGCTATTCCTCCATTGCTGGCTTTCCACTGGCTTTCTTTCCATGGGACATGAACAGTACCCACCCCAACCCCCAGGCTCCATTTAACATAGAGCTGCCACCTCTGGGTCCAGAGCTTGACAATATCTTGTCTTGGCAACTAAATGCTGCAGGTTTAATTTTGCTCCTTCAGAAGACACAACCAATAGTATCAAAGGAGATATAGGGAGGTGTGTGTGTGTGTGTGTGTGTGTGTGTGTGAGAGAGAGAGAGAGAGAGAGAGAGAGAGAGAGAGAGATATTGATTGTCTTGTTTTAGAGGTTATCCCATCCAATCCTTACAACAACTCTATACAGTAAGTTAGAAGGAGGGATAATGACCAGTCCAAGGACATCCAATGACCTTCATGGCTGAGAAGAGATTTAAATTCAGGTCACTAGTCCTTGCCCAGCACACTATCCACCACACCACAAAGCTCCTTTTGAGATACGGAATATTATGATATATCTCATGTTTTATTTTTTTCCAGTTTTCTTCCTGTCTCATAAATGTAAATGGTTTATATGATGTGCAGTGGTATGGAGCTGTAACGCTCTGCCCTGGAGCTGCTGTGGACTCATAAGCAGACTGACACTGAAGCAAACCGGCGGTTGCACAAGCAGAGCTACTGCAGACTCCCCCATTGCTACAAATGGGAGAAACTGTGGCCGTGATGCTTCTGCAGCCACCCATCCTCTTTAGCATTGGGGCTGCTTAGGAGTCGGCAGCAGCCCCAGGTCAAAGCTACAGCTCCATACCATGGCACATCATGTCAGTCATGGTTTTCTACATTAGGAACATTATGCAGTACAATCCTAAACCCATTTACTCAGGAGTAAGTTGCATAAACTACAAAGACACTTGCTCCCAGATAAGTGTGTATAGGATTGCAGCTTCGATAAGAAGCCTGTGCACACTGAACACAGTGAGACTAACTTCTGAGTATACATGCACAGGATTTGCTGCATACAGAGGGACCTCTGGGCCGACTAAAAAGGGGCCCCTCCACACTCCTGGGCCCCCCCCAATCCTTTTTAATCTGTCCCAGGTGGAGTGGTTGCATTAAAAATGTGTTTAGAATACATGGGGGGCGGGGGGCGGGGCTCCAAAAAGCCTTTAGGTCCAGGCTCAAAAATTATCTAAGTGCACCTCTGGCTGCATAATGTAGAAAAGTTAGGAATGTCTCAAGAGTAGTATTTTGTAATTTTATGTTATTTTAAAACTCAGTGTTTGAATAGTTAAGAATTATGTTTCCTTGTTTCAAGAGCTTAATTAACTTCATTTGACTTCCCTTTGTCTGCAGTTAAAACAACAGAATAATTATTTGATAACCATTATAAGAAACTTTTTTTTTGAGGGGGGCGGGGTGGGATCCTATTTTTGATAATATATCCACAATTATTTATTTTAGATATTTTCTCTTGATTAAAAGCTTTACTGATTGTATATAATAGAAATACCTTTCAAATTAATTAAGATATGAAATTATACAGTATATTAAATTAAAACAAAATCAGATTAATACCTATGAGATACCAAAAGTTAAAAAATATGAAAAGAAACTATCCACAGTCTTGAGGATTAAACTGGGTGAGGTGCTACTATTGAATGAAAAGGCTTTGAAACTGTGTAGAAGCAGATTCAGAAAGCTCAGGAGAAAATGACTGTAGCTCACACATCAGTGGGAGTACACCAAATTGAACACATATATGGCAGAGGAGGGGAATCATGGGCTGCAGCATTTTCCTACAGACATATTCCATCAGGGGGGCACCAATCCCATGGACAAAGTGTATGGGCACAAAATTTGAATGCATGTAAGGTCAGTTCTGATCTTCAGCTATGTGTGCTTAGATCAAGAGAGGGGCATGCTACTGGAATTCTGTTCCACAGCCCATTTGCATTCAGTATATTTACTTTGTAGATTTGAAGAGATCATGCATTTCCTATTGTCTCTTCTTCCCTTCCCCGCTGTACTGAATTGTGCACTGAAAAGTTATGCATTGGGAACACTAGTGTGTGGGCACACTTAAGACCTGAATGGTACTGATGTCAAAGTATTTCAGGCATGTTTAGTAGGACTGTGCACAGGCCAAATCTGTGGTCCCAAACCTAGCCATTTTTGCAACATCCTAGCGATATAGAGGGCGGTCAGGATAGCATCAAGGCCATAATAGTTATCAGCTTGATGCATCAGGATGGAGAGGTGTAGAGGGTTTACCTGAACCAAAGAGCCAGACTTCCATCAAGAAAGCTGGTAGCTGTGGTGGCCGTGACGTAAATCTCCTCCTTTTCCTCCATCTTCATGACCTAGAATGCACCAGGGCAGGAAGCAATGTCATTATGTTGCAACCTTTTCCTAGTGCATTCCAGAGGGGGAAATGGCCACACCCTATGGTTAAGGGTGTAAATGATGTTGCTTCCTGTCCTGGTGCATTCTAAGCACGAAAATGCAGGAAATGGCAGTAGTTTGAACCGATGCCACTGCAGCTGCCTTCCTGGCAGCTGCTTTGCTTTCATCATGGGAGGCTGGCTCTTTGTTTAACCTAAGCGCCCTTGATCCTCCAATTGGTTTGATGCAATACCGATACAATGTGGCATTGCTTTGAATCTATTGCCGGTATCAGAGGAGTTTTTCTCCAGAATCATTTCTTTGAATTCATCCCTTGTTACTTTTGCCTTTCATTCCAACTCCTGGCCTTCCTTTAGACTGCAACCACCCTGGGACAGAGATCAGTTTCTTGCTTATATTACTTAAAATACTATGAGCCAGGTCTCACGATCAGTGAGACTCGGTTTTGGAGTGTGCGCGGGGAGAGCGGGCTAAGCCTGCTCTCCCCGCACATGAGTGGGGTGGGAGCCCTGGGTGGCTGGATCAGCCGCCCACACAATTGCCAGCTCTGTAATGGAGCCGGCGGGGGCTGGGGAGCACGGGGGCTGCGCGGCCCCCAGAAGCTCCAGTATGCCCTGCGCGAGCACACAGGGCATACTGGGGAGACCCCTGGAGCTGGGAGGCGGCTTTTCGCCTGCCCTCTGGGGGGTCTACTCATGAGTAGTTGCGGCGCAGATCCGTGGCACAACTACTCACGATCGGAAAGCCCAGGTTTGCGGAGCACTCACTTGTAAGCCACTGTTCTCGCCTGCGAGCCCGGTGGTTTACACGATCAGCAAAAATCAGGATAGGCTCTCCTAGCCTGATTTTTGCTGATTGTGAGAATAACCCCTATGTATGCTGATGACATCATTGGCATTACATCACTGCATGCAATGGAGATTGCATAGGGGAGGGACTATAGCTCAGTGGCATAGCATATGCTTTGCATGCAGAAGGTTCTAGGTTCAGTCCCTGACATCTCCAGTTAAAAGGACCACACAAATGAGACCTTGGATAACCACTGCACGTTAAAGCTTACCACACTGGGCTTAGATGGACCAATTATCTGACTCGGTGTAAGGCAGATTTATTTGTTTGATGTACTAAGCCCACAACTTCTCAGATTTAATGTAATGGCAAATTTAATGTATGACCCCTCCCTGAGTATTGGCAATGTTAATAGGAGTACACTGCTTTAAATTAACATACTACTTTCAATTAGCATCGTCCCAAAAGACAGCATGGAGCTCACTAAAGGACACCTGTTAAAATCTGTCAGACAGAAGATCAATACAAGAGCACAATGTGAAAAATGCATCATAGTGCGTGAAAACACTTGGAGAATTGCTGTCACTCTAGAGATCGAAGTGGGAGCAACCAGCTCTTCACATTCTTAACATGGACAAAAAAGCTCTAAGCAGAGAGTCAATTTCGCATTTTAAAAAAGATTTTGTATAGTTATTTCTGTTTTTAATAGAATGGTATTTAATTCAGAACTACAACATTTTCAGTAGAATCACATCAGAAAGGAGGTGTCTCTTCACTCCACATCAAATTTAGTCTATTGGACTACAGAACTGTCAGATATGGATCTGTCTACCTGGGAGTGTATTTCTGCCAAGAATGTATAGATTATTTTAGCTCAGAAATCTGGCCCCAAAAGGTAGAATAAACATTTTTGGAACTAGCTGTCCAAAAGATTGTTTATACAGAAATAATGGATCATGGGATTCTTTTTCTCCTTCTCTTTTATCAAATGATACAAAATTCAAAAGAAAAGTCCAATTTGTTGGCAAGTAGGTTTCACCAAGGTATTTCACTTAAAGGAAGTTGCATACAAGTTACATCGGAAAACTTCTTGCTTTTAAGCAGGTTACCCATCAGTTGCATCTGTTAAAAAACAAAACAAAAAACCCTTTCCTGTTCCAAGTACAAAAATTCTAAAGGTCTCCAATTTTCAAAAAGCAAAACTCTTTTTCTGATTTATTCTGAAAGACAGCATGCAGAAACACTCAGGAAATAAAAACTTCAACTCACACACTCTCTTGATGTTTCCCCTGCTTCTCCTTCTCTGACTCCTCTTTCTTGGTTTCAGTTATACCTTTACAGGGTGTTGTTTTTTTAAATCATTGTCCTCTTTGTTGCCTGAGCCTAAGCATTTTCTTGGCTACTGTTAATTTCAGCATTCAGCTGCCAAGGATCTCATCCTTATTTTGACTTGGGCCACTCTTGTTGAAGGTCAAAAAACATCATATACCCAGCAAAATGCACTTAGCATTAGATAACCACTAATATAATAGGTTGTCATCAAAATAGCTATATTCTGTTGTTATGTACAGAAAGCAGGAGAACCAAGATGGCTATTCCACAGCTGAAAACAAATGCCAGATGACTCCAAAATGGCAGTATTACATCACAGGAGTCACCATCTTTCTTGTAATCAGTTCCCTTGTGAGAGGAGGATACTAGAGATGTATGGGGCTCAATTCAACTAAACTTAAGTTTCATTCAGATGTTCTAAAATGGAGGCTGTACTTGTGTAGAGCCTTCAAAAATGTGGCATAAGTCCACTCATCCACTGCCAGCAGATCAGTCACACTTACAGCCTTTGTCTGAAATGGTGAAGGCTGTAAGTGTGATGGCAGGCGCTTGTGTGATTGGCACACTTGGGCATCCACGTCTGCCAGTCACGGAAGTGCCTGCCTTCACACTTACAGCCTACAACACTCCGGACTGATTGTGATTGACATGCTGAAGGAGACTTCCTCTGCATTTTCAGAGGCTGTATGTGAATATAGTCTCCTTCTCCTTTTTAGAATGTCTGAATGAGGCTTTAGTCACATGTGTGAAATCAGTACATTTGATTGATTTCAGTACAATTAGTGACACGTACTGAAATCAATGGAAGATAAATAAGTGGTGACTAAACTTTCCCATTGATTTAAATGACATGTAAGTCTGCTTAACTTTAATTGGATTTGAACCATGCTTTTCCTGTTGTGTAATATCTCTTTGCATCTATACCAGCCCAGCCCAGCAGGAGCAGATGGCAGAGAAACATGAAGACACTGTCATTGCTAGTCCTACACAGCAGCAAAAGAATTGCATAGCAGTTTGCCCGCCAACTTCCCTCTGCTCCTGGGCTCAGAGCCCTCCATAGAAAACTGGGGGCTAGGGACATCCCACCCCCCTTGCTAATAACTCATATTCAAACTAGTAATGCTTTACAAACTTCCATGTAATTATTTGGAATTACCTTAATTTACATATAAAGCTGAAACCATGTAGTAAACAAGAAGTGCAATTAAAGTGTGAATGGGCATAGAGATTTAAATCAAAAGTCCAATAAACAGAAATGTATGAAGTTTATTAACTGGGAAATCCAAATGATTAGGAACTCAACAAAAGAAAATAAGGTCATTTTAACAAGGAACCTCTCTCAGGATGGTGCATAAGAACAGCCCTGTTGGATCAGGCACAAGGCCCATCTAGTCCAGCATCCTGTTCCACACAGTGGCCCAACAGATGCCTCTGGGGAGCCCACAGGCAAGAGGTATGTGCATGCCCTCTCTCCTGCTGTTGCTCGCCTGCAACTGGTAGAAAGGGCAAGGATTGTAGATCTTTAAGGAATAAAATATCATAAATAACAGGGATGTGCACAAACCATGATTTGAATAGTGATTCAAAGCACATCCCCCATGCCTTTAAAAGGGAGGAGAGCAGGTCCATACCTGCTTCTCTACCACTCACCGCCACTTCCTGTTTTGGTGGCACTCCCCCCAGCTATCATCGTGCACTGGTGGCATTTCCCCCAACAACACTTATGCGATACTGGCATGCACATGGCTTCCACGTATGTGGACCACGCAAATGGCTGCTGCACATGCGCAGAGGCCATGTGTGTGCCAGTGTCACACAAGGGCAGCTGGAGGAAGCACCACCTGCATGTGATGATAGCTGGGAGGAGTGTCGTGGAAACAGGAAGTGGTGGAAAGCAGCAGAGGAGAAGGTATGAACCTGCTCTCCTCCCTTTTAAAGGTGTGGAAGATGTGCTTCGAATCACTATTCCAATCATGATTTATGCACACCCCTAACAAAATCATAAAGATAAATAAATATAATATAAAATATAAAATAAAATATAGTATTACTGGTTTCTGAAAGCCCTTGCTCAAGAAGCTGGCATCAGTAGCCTGTTCTGTGGTACCCCCTGGTCTGAAGAAAACCCATCCATGTATGTCTTTCTGATCACATAATGAAGAGAAAGAGAGAGAAAGAAAGAACAGAACTTCTCAGGGGACTAGAGTTGCACCCTTCAATAAATGAAAGATTAAAGATTAGGCAGATGATGCTTATTACCAGATGAGGTGCACCAATCATTGCCTTAAGATTGGTGCGCCAATCACTGCTGGCTCATCTGGTGGCAACCCAGGACCAGGCTTTCTCTGTGGCTGCCCCTGGGCTTTGGAATATGCTCCCTGCTGAAATAAGAGCATCTCCTGCTCTGTTTGTTTTCAGGAAGAACCTGAAGACTCTTCTGTTTTCTCAGCCTTTTAATTAGAGTTTATTTGAATAATTTTAAAAACTTGTTCTAATAATTATTTTATTCTGTTGCTTTTATTGTCATGTATTTTAATTTGAGATTTTCAAATATTTTAAATTTTGTACACCACCTAGAGATGTACATATCAGGCAGTATAAAAATATGATAGATAGATAGATAGATAGATAGATAGATAGATAGATTAAGAGGCAGGTTTCTGAAAACTAGGGATGTTCACAAAACCGGTGTGGCCTGTTTGGTTCCAATTCGACCCAGTGTGGATAGGTTTGGTTTTGGTTTTGCTAGAACGCCCCCCGCCCCCCTCCCAGTTTGGTTCAAATTCAAACCCAACTCAAACCAGTTCTAAAAAGTTCTGCTCCCACACTCAAAATTGTGGCTGAAAATGATCTCTGAGGTCATTTCTGGCTACCTGCAACATGCGGATATATGAGTTTAACCCCTTTTTGCCATTTCCCCCATATACTAGGGTCGGGTGTCCATTACCCGACCACTGATATGCGAAAACTGCAGATGGTGAGCCCACAAATAGCGAGGTTTCTCTGTACATGCAGCAAAGCAACAATTTTATTCTGCAGGTATTGCATCTGCAAGCTTACATCCAGCAGAGCTGTTCTGGGTAATGAGGGGGTCTAACTCAGGCCCCCTCTGTTCGTCTATTTCCCAAGACAATTTCTCACTGTGACGTTTTAATTAGTCTTTTGTGGATAGAGTCTCTCGCACCCAGGCTGAACTCGATTCCAGTGCTTCTGCAGAGTCAATAATGGGGGTGTTTGACAACTCTTATTCCAGGATTATTCTGGATCAGTTTCAATCTGTGATTCCTGATTACAGTATATGGGCAAACTGCTTGGAGCAGTGTAACCTACCACCTGTTCTTTATATCCTTTCACAACATTCCCAAATCTCTCCCTGACAGATTTAATCTTGCAGGGAGATTATTGGAGATGGCCTAGTTAACATCATTAATGTCTCACCGACAGAGGGCAGGATTCCTTCTTGTTTGAAAGAGGCAATGCTTAGACCTCTTCTTAAGAAGTATGTCCTAGATCCCTTGGTGATTACAGGCCAGTCTCCAACCTTTTGTGGCTGGGTAATGTGATTGAGAGGGTGGTGGCTAACCAACTCCAAGTCCTCTTGGAGAAAACAGATTATCTAGGCCCATTTCAAACTAGCTTTATGGTGAGCTATAGAATTGAGGTGGCCTTGGTCAGGCTGATAGATGACCTCACCAGGAAATTGACTGTGTGGCTCTGTTGGTTCTCTTGGATCTTTTGGCAGCTTTCGATACCATTGACCACAATATCCTTCTAGATTGATCGGAGGAACTGTTTTGCAGTGGTTCCGCTCCCATCTCTTGGGTAGATTTCAGATGGTGCCATGTGGTGATGGTTGCACTTCAAAATAGGAGCTATTATATGGCGTCCATTCTGTCGCCAATGCTTTTTAACATCTACATGAAACCGCTGGGTGAGGTCATTAGGAGATTTGGTACTGGATGCTATCAGTATGCTGACACCCAAATCTATCTCTCCATGTTATCAATAATGGGAAATATATTTCCCTAAATGCCTGCCTACAGGCAGTAATGGGCTGGATAAAGGAGAGTAAATCAAAGCTGAATCCAAACAAAATGGAAGTGCTCATTGTTGGGTGTCATCTGAGCACAGTATAGAATCTCCTGTTCTAGAAGGGGTTATAGTCCCTCAGAAAGAATTGATATGCAGTTTGGGATTGCTCTTGGATCCAATCTCACCCTGGTGTCTCGGGCTGAGGGTCTGGCCAAGAGTGCTTTTTATCAGCTGATACAACAGCTCCTCCCATTCATTGAACAGAATGACCTCAAAACAGTGGTGCATAAACTGGTAATTTCCAGGTGCAATGCGCTCTACATAGGTCTGCCTTTGTATGTAATCTGGAAACTACAGTTAGTCCAAAATGTGGCAATAAGATTGGTCTCTGGGGTAGTCCAGAAAGACCACCTGTCAAGCCTGTTTTTAAAGAGCTGCACTCTCTGCCGGTATGTTTCTAGGCAATATATAAAGTGCTCCCCTCGCCTTTTAAAGCCCTGAAAGGCTTAGGCCCAGGTTACCTGAGACAGCACCTGTCTCTGCAAGATCCCCACCACTCATTAACATCATCAGGAGAGGTCCACCATCAGATGACACCAGTTTGTCTGGTGGCAGCTTGGGGTTGGGCCTTTTCAGTAGCCACCCCTAGACTGTGGAACATGTTCCCTGCGGTTATAAGAAGGTTATCATTCCTAGAGGCTTTCAAGAGAGCCATAAAGACCCACCTCTTCTGCCTGTCTTTTAATAATAGTTAAGTGGTTTTGAAGGTTTTTAATTAGTTTTATGTTAATATTTTAAATGATTTTTTTTTGACAGTGCACCGCCCTTGAGCTATTTGTGGATGGGCAATATATAAATGAAACAAACAAATAATGGAGTAGTGGGAAATGAGGTGTACATGGAGCCAAAGTGTTAATTATTGCAGCCTTACCTCCTCCTATCAATCAATCAATTTTATTACAGCCGTTGGCCAGCCAAGAGATGAAAATCAGAATAATAAATATAACTAATATACACAAATAGTAACTGATAATAACACACAATAAAGCAGTATACAAGCATCCAGGATAGATTACTTTAAAAACAGTAAAACAGCTCCTAAAATTGAGACCTTAATCTCATAGCAATATAAAAAAATTTGGCCACCACTTTTGTAATCTCACAGCTTGTATCTGCAAGGCAATATTGTGTATAAAAAAGCCCACACCTTCCAGGAAATCTAACTAACAGGGGGGAAATAAGTTCTTCTCTGACACCTCGATACAAAGAACAATATAACAGAACATACCTCCTCCAATCCATATCTCCTGCCCTCTCCCTTATGAGGCATTTTCAAGAATACTTTCTGAGATGGCATTTGGAATGATACAAAGTTCTACGTAACACAGACATCAGGAAACAAAACAATTATTGAATTACATAAATCAAAAGAAAACAAGTAGACTAACCTAATTTACTAGGATGTGGTTAGCCTGTGGGAAAGCTAACCAAATCCTAATAAAATATTAACATGAAACAAGATATAAAAATATAAAATGCAATTTAAAAAATACAAAATATTATAGGATGTGGAGTTTCCTAGCTAGACATATTTTAAAAGGTGACTCTGACAAACTTGTGTAACCCATTCAAGAAGCTAGCAACTCAGTAAGCCCATAAGAGACGAGAATTTGAACTGGGATTTGAAAAGAGCCCACCTTCCTTGGGGGTGGGTGGGTGAATGTAACTACCTACATTCCAAGGTAGTTATAACATAAGAACAGCCCTGCTGGATCAGGCCCAAGGCCTATCTAGTCTAGCATCCTGTCTCACACAGTGGCCCACCAGATGCCTCTGGGAAGCCCACAAGCAAAAAGAGTTATACAAGGATGGTCTGACCATGTGGCAAACAGAGATGGCTGCCTCTGGTGGGGGGGGGGGCTGCACTCTCCCACACCTACTCCTCCTGCACTTGATGGATTTGAAAAGGAGGAGCAGAAGAGGCAATGAAAGAGAACAGTAGAAAGATGCTCTTGCCACCATTCTCTTCTGTTCCACTTCCTCTTCTTCTTCCACTTGGTTCCCTCTCCCATTTCAAATCCAACACAGAAGGAGGAGTGCTCTTCCATACCTGCTGATGTGCTGTGGGGTAAGGAGGCACCATTTGGCATGACCATGTGTCACTAGTAAGCGGGAAGCAGCATTTGGTGCCCTACTTCAGGGCTCCAACACTGTGGGCCACTCCTGCACTTAGGGAAGAGAACAAAAGTTGTAAAGAAGCCAATAAAGGTCATGATAATAGGAGAATGTTAAGTTGTTTAAGAGTCTAGGAACTGGCTATGAGTTAAGAGCAGGTCAGATGGTTTATTGATTAATAAAGCAATATTTGTTCACCATTCAGTACTGCAGTAATTATTCAAAACCGTTTTCCTGAATAAGAACTGTTTCTGCCTCTTTTGCAACTCTAGAGAAGAATTATGACACTCTTCTGGGTTAGCAGGTGAAGCTCAGTGAGAATTAAGACCTGAGTTAGTTGACCCCGACCATCTGCTGATGGCTTTGCCTAAAAGTATTAGCCTCCCTTGGACACAAACATTGGGGCTATTCTCACGATGAACAAAAATCGGGCTAGGAGAGCCTAGCCCAATTTTTGTTAATCGTAAGAACCACTGGGCTCCCAGGCAAGCCCAGTGGTTCTTGAGCGGCTAACCCGCTCAAGTAGCCTGCCCCTTAGCCCGGGTTTGCAAAGCGAGCGCTCTGCAAACCAGGGCTATCTGCTCATGAGTAGCTGTGGCACTGCTCCACAGCTACTCACGAGTAGACCCCCTACCGGGAGGCAAAAAGCCACCTCCTGGCTTCGGGGGTCTCCCACGCTCACGCAGGGCATACTGGGGCTTCTGGGGGCTGCACGGCCCCCGCTCCCCCCAGCCCCCGCCGGCTCCATCATGGAGCCAGCAATCGTGTGGGCAGCCAATCCGGCTACCCAGGGATCCCTCCCCGCAGTTTCAGCAAAAGCAGGTCTCACGAATCGTGAGACCTGCCTCACTGTGTCCATTCAGGACAAAACATTCATATGGGGGTTAGGGAACATCAAAATGAAAGGAGATTCCCAGACTGCTTGCATTAAAAAAAAAACCCAGAATGGTCATATGTAATTGTCTCCTCTTTCCCTGCAAAGTATTTATGGGAAAATTCCTTCCGGTAAAGGCCAAAGTCTAGCAAGGAGCTGAGCTTGAAGGCAAGTCTAAATATTTATTTTTAAAAAGGAAATAAATAAGGTTTGCCATCAGAGTTGATTACATTTTGACTATATTCCCCATCCATGCCCACTCCTTGCCAGCCAACTCCAAACACTTTGTCACTGGTCCAGTTCTAGATCCCCTGTCATACACATGCCTGGCTCTCTTGCAAGCAGGAATGACAAGCAAAGACCTCTCTCACCCTGATGCAGCATGGGATCATTTTCACATGGATATTGGCTTCCATGTTAGGGTCATCACTATCACATGTGCAAGAGGAAAATCCTCTGCATCTAGCAGCCCAGGCAACATCCCATTCTTGCCGATTGACTGTATAAAGGCAGACAGTTGGCCACTGCAGATCTCTGGATTGGGTCTATATTCATACTATCATAGCAATCTTCAGAGTAAATTGCTTTTTGTTGAGTCATGTCCCATTTCACACTTAAACCTAGAGCACTGTGTAGGTCGGTTTCATTGTAGTATAACCTCTACAGACACATATGCCCTGCTCAGGCATTATTCAAACCATGGACCCTATATCCAGGTACAGCACCCAGAGAAGCATGCTATTAAGCCCCACCTCCTGCATTGATGCACTTTCCATGCTTACAGTTAGCCCTTTCCCACGACCAGTGAGAAAGGGCTTCCCAGTTTGCAGGGAGGAAGCCCAAAAGCTCTTACCTCCCTGCAGACAATCGTTCCACCATCCCTGGGTGGGCGGATCATCTGTCCAGATGAGCACTGGCGACTGCCGGCAGGTCCAAGAGCAGGGGTGCTGGAATGCGCCCCATCCCCTGGAATTCCAATAATGCACCATGTAAGTGCATTATGGGGATCACCCCTCCCCTCTCCGAGTCTTCCAAGCAGCCCTGGCTGGTACACGGGCAGAAAAAAAAGGGGTTAAGGGAGTGCTTGCTTCCTTAACCTCATTTTAAAGGGTGGCTCCATAGACGGGTTTGCCACTGTGGTGCAACTGGGATTGGCCCGATCCTGGCAGCTCACATGCAAGTGCAAATCGGTTTTGCATGCACTATGAATAGCCGCCATGTTTGCTGCAAATACAAATGCTAAACCTGGGGAGAGATCCTTGCAGTGATTGAGAATCTTAGGCACCCACTAAACCAGGGCTGCTCAACTTTGGCTCTCCTGCAGATGTTGGCCCACAACTCCCATAATCCCTGGCTATTGGCCACTGTGGCTGAGGATTATGGGAGCTGTTTTCCAAAAACAGCTGGGGGGACAAAGTTGAGCAGGCCTGCACTAAACTAAAGCCTGCCCCCCACAGGCCAACACACTCTTAAACTATGCTCCTCACTTTCCACAATTCAGACAAACATTGCATCATGGGAGCATGGTTCAAGAGTGCTTTGGTCTAGCGGGTGTAGATTGCCACCCTATAAATAATTGTTAAGTGTTACAGTGGGCCATTAAAAGTTGAAACTGTTGTCGCTAGTCACTTCATTGCAGAAGGTTCAGTAGCAATGAAATTAAAAATGAACAAAAGACTTTGACAAGCTATAGGCTGTGTATTTCTTTTGCATCATTTTGGTCCCTTTGGGTTGAAAGCTTAGTGTGCATCTGTCATTATATCTCCAGAGCACAGCCATCACGCAAATGCTCTTAGCTAGCAATCTGGTGATGCCGAACACCCTTGGAGGTATGGCAGACAAATGAGATTCCTTCCACCATTTCCTGCTGGCTGAATATCAGTCAGAAGTGGCAGTTGCTCTGAGATACAAAGGATCCAAGAACAGGGAGCACAAATCATTTGACCCACACTGCGCTGCACAAATATTTTGTTTTTATCGTGAATTCATGCAAGGATACACTTTATACCTACAGAGTAACACTGACAAGAATCACAACTTTTCAAGTGGCAACCGGATGTGCTTGTTCTTAAGATGTAAGGTGGAAGAAAGAGTGACCAGCTGGGATTCTAGAGTCGTGTGCACTCCCAAAAATGGGCAGGGGAAAAGCTGGTTGTGACTGTGTGCCATCAGCAGTCCCAGTCTTGGTGCAGGCAGAAGACCAGCTCCACTCTAGATCAAAGTCCAGATTATGTCACCCCCGGCCCCTCGGGAATTGTGAGAACAAGCCCAATGATGTGAAAGTATAGGGCTAAAAGTATCATCAAGCCATGGCTCTTGAGCAAATATTTACTAATTGATTTCAGACACCTGAGAAGCCTTCAAAAAGAGAGATTATCCTCACACCAAAAAGACACAAGGCAACAAAACAAAACAAAAACCAACTACACAACTGTTCTGGGTAAGCATTAATACCATTGTGACTGCAGCAGGTAGCAATCTTCACCCCCAGAAAGTGAGAGCATACATTTAGGTTGGAGGTCATAGAGCATCCTATCCTCTGAACCTTCAGGGCAATCATATCCTGGCTCTGAGTAGGGTATCAGACCACTGCTGATCACTGCTCAGGCCAACTCTAAGGAGGAAAGGGCCATTTTGGAGCTCTCACCCACTTAAGACAATTAGTTTTAAGGTTGTCTGTAACCTTAAGAGGTTAGTGTAGCCCCCCAAATACTTAGGAGTCATAGCACTGAAGTTGTAAAGCCTGGAACTCCCCTTTCTAAAACCAGCCCAAGAGTGCTCACCAATCAATCTGCTGTTTTATAACTGCTTCCCCTCAAAGACACATATAGATTTAATGATTTAAGTTGTAAAGCCTGGAACTCCCCTTTCTAAAACCAGCCCAAGAGTGCTCACCAATCAATCTGCTGTTTTATAATTGCTTCCCCTCAAAGACACATATAGATTTAATGAAGAGTTTATTCAGAAACAAATGACTCCATTTTCAGCTTCTCTTTCTCCTCTCTTTTCCTTTCTGATTCCACTAGGGATGTGCACCGGTTTTGCCGGTTCACTTCAATCCGAACCAGATTCAAAATGACTCGGCCCAGTTAAGTTTTGGTTCTGGACAAACTGAACCCGGTCCTCTTAAACTGCCGGCCTGCTTCGAACCCATCCAATACTCTACTGGTAAAGGGGAATTTAGTGAGGATTATCCTTTACCAGTAAAGGGGATGGGTGGGGTGGGGGGCTTCCCTAAGCCTAGAGGGGATGGGAGGGGAGTAAGTTAGTACTTACAAGCACTATCATCAGCGGCAGCCACTGCAGGGTGGCAGCAGCTCCCCCCACCCCTGCCAGCCTCCCCCAGAGTTGCCAGGGCTACTGGCGGCATGGTTTGGGCCTCCCTGCATGCATGGAGGCCATTTGTGTGACCTATGCACATGCTCTGAGGCCAGGCCAGTTCACCCAGTCCCTCCGTGTGTCTTAGCCAAATGAAACAGCCTCATGCCTTCCATTAATTTTGGGGAAGGCAAAACGCTACCTTCAGCATGAGGCTGGTAAGTGACCACAACCCCATCATTTTAAATTACACATGAAGCCTTTAACATTGTCCTGAGAAGGGATATCCTACCTGAACCAACCAACTCTAACAGAAGCTTGCTGACTTTCTCCTCAAAACCTCCAAAACCCCACCTCCCTACATAATTTATTCTAATACTTTAGAGTTGCAGATTTTGTTATTTTTGAGGGTTGAGCTTAAATTTGCATTCTTGTAAATTACACTCATTGCTTAACTTACAGGTAATATGTTTAACAAATAAGTTAACCTCATCCTCCTAGAATATGTTGAAAATGTCTTCTCTTTCTGACATCCTTTTCAAATATAACAGTCCTGATGTATATTTCCCTAATATAGTCTGATTATGTTAAAGTGTAAGTAGATGTATGCTAAATGTTAATGCTGCTTGTTGATACTTCAAGAAAACTATGTCCATTCTTGTGAGTTTAGAAAAGATTTGGGCAATAATTTGGACTTCCAAATGAGTATAACAGAACCTTGATCCTCTTGGAAGTACAGGGTTTTTGACTGCAGTAGAAGGGCATGTAATATATTGTATACAGGAAATAAAATAAGTCATAGAATTGTATGGCTGGGGGTAAAAACCTTGAAGCATAACGTTTTCTGAGAAGTTTCCAGTTATCAAAATTCCAATAGTAGAAGCATGGGGTTTTAAAAAAACCCACCACAGAGATCAAAGTTGGCTATTCACTTCTTTTGACACATACTCAAAAGAAACTTTACTGTGTGAATCTTTGAAATAAATTGGATTTGAAGGTTGATGTGGAACTTAATTTTGGCTCTGGCTTTTAATATTTTATTTTTATTGCATTTTTGCAACGGGGCCAAGAGATCTAAAAAGTATATCCAGAAGGCTAGGATGGATGGATGGATGGATGGATGATAGATAGATAGATAGATAGATAGATAGATAGATAATCACAAAAGAGGCTTTCTAATGCATATTGTGCATATAGAGATTAGCTCAAGCATTGCCATGTATACAGACTAATGACCAAAAGAGAGACTAAATATTGATAGCATCTTCTGAGGATTTCCTTGAATGGCTAGTTCCAGGACATGGGAAAGAATCTGCCACCTGTATCACTTTCTTTCTTTCTTTCTTTCTTTCTTTCTTTCTTTCTTTCTTTCTTTCTTTCAAAGATTAATATCCCACCTATTTCCAATATGTTAAAATAAATAAATAAATAAATAAATAAATAATAAAATAAAAAAAAGGGGCACACTCATTCACTGTTGCTCCTGAAAGGAGGACTAGAATCAGCTTGAAATTATAAAGAAAGGGATTCAGTTAGACATTAAGTGGAGTTTCCTAACTGTAAGAGCTGTTCAACAATGGAGCAGTCTGCCTCGTACTGTGGTGGGCTCTTAGAAGTTTTCAAACAGAGCCTGGATAGCTATCTGTCAGGGATGCTTTAGCAGATTCCTGCACCAAGCAGAGGTTGGAAGCAGGAGCGGAGCCACCATTGGGCGAATGGGTTCAAAGAACCCAGGCCACCACCAATCAGGGGCCGTGAGCATGGCCCCAGACATCCCCCCATCTGACATCAGATGCGGTGGCATGATTTCTGTCCCAATCAGGGCCACGCGGCCCCATTTGGAGCTGAAATCGGCCCGCGCTGCATTGGCAGCATGGCCAGAGTGACTCTCCCTGCTTTAAAGGCAGGGAGAGCCGCTGCTGGTCTTGCTGCTAATGCAGTAGGGCCGATCGATCTCCCTCCCAAATGGGGCTGCGTGGCCCCGTTTAGGAGACAGATCGGCCTGTGCTGCATTGGCAGCACTGCTGGAACGGCTCCGGCCCACACTGCTCAAAGCAGCATGGGCCAATCTCCCTTTAAAATGGTGATGTGTTTGGGATGGGTGGATAGATAGATATCTTCATTTCGGTCATTGACCAGCAATAATAAAGAGACAGCAGCTACCAACAGTAATCAGATGGTGAGTTCTTTGCGAATTTTACAAACTACATAACAGAACTTGGCCACATTCTAAGACACTGAGTCTTTAAAATTTGACAACAAATAATCTAAATAAAATTCATTGGTGTGGCCAGGAAATTCCATTAAAAAAAGAAGAAATAAAATTAATTCAAATATCAGTGTAAAATGTACAATAGACTAATACGTATGCAATTGTTTCTATATCTCCCGAACCACAAGGACATGAGCGGGCTGAGTATGGTAATTTCTTAAACTTCCCCTCTAAAACTGCAGTGCAAAGTGCATTTAGCCGAGCAAGGATCATAGTAGGGATGTGCAAAAAATTTCGGGCACAGAACGATCTGTGCCCGAAACGAACAATTTCGGGTGATTCGGGGCTGAACCGAATCACCCCCGATGTCCCCCGATATTTTTCGGGCACGAGCCGAATCACCCGAATTTCGGACCCAAAAAATTCGGGTGATTCGGTTCATGGTTGATTTTTGGTGAATTTTTAAAGTTTTAGTGACTTTGGGGCAGTTCAGGGGCATAGCATGGGATCTGGGCAAAAGGAGTGGGGTGGGGTGGTAGTGCCTAATGGGTGCAGGCTACCACCCCAATTTCAGGGGGATTGGGCAAAGGGCTGATTTTTGGTAAATTTCTGAAATTTTCATGTCTTTGGGACAGATTGGGGCAGAAAGTGGGGCCTGGGGCAGAATAGTGGGGTGGGGTGGTAGTGCCTAATGGGTGGAGGCTACCACCCCAATTTCAGGGGGTTTGGACAAAGGGGTGATTTTTTGAGAATTTTTGAAGTTTTAGTGACTTTGGGGCAGTTTGGGGGCAGAAAGTGGATCTGCCCCAAAATAGTGGGGTGGGGTGGTAGTGCCTAATGGGTGGAGGCTACCACCCCAATTTCAGGGGGATTGGGCAGAGAGCTGATTTTTTGAGAATTTTTGAAGTTTGGGTGTCTTTGGGGCAGATTGGGGGCAGAAAGTGGATCTGCCCCAAAGGAGTGGGGAGGGCTGGTAGATAGTGCCTAATGGGTGGAGGCTACCACCCATCCCCAATTTAAGAGTGATTAGGCAGAGGGGTGAATTTTGGTGAATTTATTTTTATGAGGTTTGTCTTCATAAGGTGAAGTGTGCTAAATTGATTACTTCCTCATATTATTCATAGTAAAGGAAAGTGTGAAAAAGTGAAAGTGGGGTCATGAGAGTTGTTTAATTGGAAAAAATCTCATTTGCTATGATAGAATGAGAATTCACACCTCAGAAGTTTTTTGCCCAGATCCCATGCTATGCCCCTGAACTGCCCCAAAGTCACTAAAACTTTAAAAATTCACCAAAAATCAGGACTTTGCCCAATCCCCCTGAAATTGGGGTGGTAGACTCTACCCATTGGACACTACCACCGCACCCCAAAATTTTGCCCCTGGGCCCCTTTTTACCCCCTGAATCGATTCGGATTCGGATTAAATCCAAATCCGAACCGAATCAAGGGTGATTCGGGTGACCCAGATTCGGGCACAAAACAGAACAGGGGTGATTCGGTTCGCGTCCGAGCTGAATCACCCAAAAACCCGAATTGCACACCCCTAGATCATAGCTCTTCTAAATTTTGCTGTTGTTAGGCTGATTAGGTATTCAGCAGGTTTTACATTTGAAAACTGATTTCCTATATAAATCCCTCTAGGCAGCTTGGCTGACTCTTCTTGCATTTCCATATCAAATACATGCTGTTTGATGACCCGTATTGCTTCGTCATACCCCATCCTAATAAGCTCCTCCTGGGAAAGGCCGTAAGATTGTAGCTTCTGTCTTAACGTCTCCTTCCATCTCGAAGCGTAACTATCTATAAGGGTTAGGGGAGCCAAGCCCACTTGGGAAAATAACAACTTCAACCAAAATACAAACATACTCAGCCAGAGTGGCCCCATTTGGGAAGGAGACCACACACCCCACATCTGACATCAGACGCGGGGGCATGGCTAGCCGGGCCCATGCATCTGGCGGGGCCAGGGGGCCACCGTGGTGGCCACACACGGGCCACCGCCAGCCTCCCTACACTCCTGGTTGGAAGATCTCAAAGGACCTTTTTAACCTTCTTTTCTAAAAACTGATGATTCCATTATTCAGTGACTCCTAGAGGCGATTCTCACGATCACGCAAAAGCGGGCTAAGGGAGCCTAGTCCGATTTTGGGCGATCGTGTGCTGCAATGGGAGCCGTGTGGTTCCCGACAGCTAACCGCCCTAAATACCCCTTACCTAAGACGAGGTTAATGGAGCGAGCATTCCATTAACCTTCTCATTTTGCTCGAGTGTTACCACAGCGTCCAGCAACATACGAGTAGACCCCCGACCGGGAGGCTGCAAGCAGCCTCTTGGGCTCGGGGGTCTCTCTAGAATGCTCCACGCGCTCATGCTGAGCATCCTGGAACTTCTGGGGGCTGCACAGCCCCCAATCCCTGCCGGCTCTGTGACGGAGCCAGCAGTCGTGTGGGTGGCCAATCAGGCCTCCCAGGACTGCAGGCTTGATCATCTGCAGGGAGAGCGGGCTAAGCCCACTCTCCCCGCAGAACCAATTTAAGCTCTTCTCACTGGTTGTGAGAAGAGCTTCCTAGTCTGATAGTAGAGGAACATTATAGTTTCTGTATTAAAATCAAAGAAGAGTTCACACTTACATTCCATAAGACTAGAAGTAGACATGCCCAGAGCAGCACCTCATAGTTACAAAAGAGACCTCCTCTGAGAACAGGTGTTCCTTTTCCATTCAAGGCTAAAATAAGGTAGCCGTGGGGTGAAGTGGTGAAGGAGACTTGGGCTTAGGAGTTTAGCATGGCCTGGCCTGGAATGCATGCCTATTACCATGAGGGGGTTAAAAATGAAGCTAAACTGCCGAACCTGCCTGAGGATGTTGATATATACGTATTTCTCTATATTAATGTATGTATGTCCCCTGTATTAATGTATGTCCAGCTCATCTGAGATTTGCTAGAGCCAATCATTGCTAGTATAGACCTTCCAATGTTCTGAACAGTGAGTTGCTGGCCAAGGCCTTCTGGGGTTGAGGATTGTGGGGGATTGCATGTTACCCTATGTGTCTTGTTTTCTCAAGAACCTAAGTCCCAGAGTCACTTAGTTCATGAAAACATTTCCCATCTATAGACAGGAGGAACCAACAATGTGTGGTATCCAGTTGGCAGCAGGAGAGAAGGTCAAGCACCACAATAATCAGGAACATGAAGATTGCAGGGACAGCGGGAACCAAGGCAGCTGATACAATCTACAGACCACAAGAGATTTAGGAATAAATGAGTAAAGATTTTTAAGTAGTGCTGATCTGAACTATTTTGCCGAAATAGATTTCAGTGACATTGTTTGGAGGGGCTTCACCAAAATGTAAAGTCCACACCCTGCAATGCACCAGGGAATGATGCAATGTTGTAGCATTGTGTCATTCCCTGGTGCATCCCAGGAAAGAAATAGTGGTGGCAGGAGCCAGCTGCTGGCAAGGCACTCTGTAAAAAACAAACAAACAAACAACAGTGCCACCTCTGCCACTGGTAAGTCCCCTGAAATTTTGCAAAAATTTGTCCCCTCCCTGAAAAGGCTGAAACTGCCCCCAATTTTCATTACTTCCAAACTGGTCAGCAAAAATGGATGGGGGCACTTTTGGACCAATACAAGCTTAAGCAATCAAACAAGCAATCAAGCAGGGGCTTTTGAGGTGAAGAGGCCTGTATTACAAGTATGTACCAGACCCATAGAAATGGCTCTTAGGCAATGCTTCTCTTGGGTGTGACTGGGTCATTCAGTCACTCCTGGTGCAAAAACACAGCAGAATTACCTGCCCTCAGAGGTAATTCCAAAGTTTGCCCAGAACCTCACAACAGCATTAAGTTGCTTTATTAAATAAATCATGTCAAGGGCACACTAGTGGCTCCCAAGTAACACCGGGGGCACAGAGTTTGCTCTTTTACACAAACAGAATGAGACGTGGAGTGGGGGAGGGCATGGAGAAAGCTTCAGTACTGTTGCCAATAGCTGCCATCTGTGTTACTGCTAAATCCCTCTTTTCCGCACCTCTAGTGCTTTTGTAGGCCTTTCAGGGGCTGAATTTCAGATGGGATGTATTAACTGTTGTATGTTGGAAAGAGCTTTACATTACTACAGGAAATCAGAAAGAAAATCCACTAATGAAGAAGCATACGTTTCATCTAATCCAGGATCCTGCTTTATATATTAGCTATTCCTTAGCAATTGAAAACCTGGAAACAGACACCACTGTAAGACCAAAATTCCCTGGAGGCTGGAGCACAATGTCAGCTGTGCTCCACAGCATGCCAACAACTATGTTTGTTAGTGTACCTATATAGGCTGAGATCCCAAATCACTTGACAGATGCTAGCTGCACTTTAAATGAAAGGGACTCTTGACTAGCAGATCTCTAGGTCACACAAGGCCAATTTTGTGACCTATCTAGCCAGCTCCCTTGAGAAGTCCATAATGCTGGGGAAAGATGAAGGAAAGAGAAGAAGAGAACGACCAGTTGTAAGGTGGATGGACTCAATTACGACAGCAATGAATGCACCACTGAGAGACCTTAAAGACCAAGTTGAAGACAGATCATTGTGGAGAGAATCTATCTATGTGTTCGCTAAGAGTCGACACTGACTTGATGGCACTTAATCAATCAATCAGTCAATCAATCAATAGTATAGACAGCAGTAATAGTGATTTCTTTCTTTGTAAAAATTCAGGCAATTTTTATTCAACCATGAAACTCACTGGGCCAGTCATGTATCTCTCAGACTAACCTACCTTACAGGGTTGTTGTGAGGATAAAAATAACCATGTGCTCCGAGGAGCTCTGAGCTCCTTGGAGGAAGAGCGGGATATAAATGTAAAAATTAAATAAAATAATAAATTGTAGTCACTATGCAACTGTTACATTTTTGCCTAGAGGCAGCTGGGGCATCCAAAAGTGGAGGTGTAAAGGTTTGACCCACCCTAGTAAGTCAGTTCCGCTACACCTTCCTTCAGCACCATTCACCCAAAGTTGCTTCTATCTGCCTCACCCCAGACTGGTACATACAAGTCATGATAGCTAAATGGAACCTTCACATTTGGAGGTAGTATACCTCTGAATATCAGATAGAGTGGACACACAACAGGGGAACACTGCTGCCTTCATGCCCAGCTCATACATTTCTCAGAGATATTTGGTCAGCTAGTACTGGAAACAATGTTGGACTAGAGGCCGGTGTGGATGAGACATCTGCAAGCACACATTATGAGGATGGGATTGTGCCAAGAGGGCACCCACCGTGATGTCAGTAGAGGACATAATTGAATGAGGGGATTGTTCATCTAAATTGCCCATCTTCACATGCTCCCAATACATGTTTAAACAAGTATAGATACTTCCACCACTCTTAGAATGTCTTCACCCTGACTTGCCCTTTGCCACAAAATGAAAGTGTGATAGCGGATACCATTCAGACTGACCCATTCTTACATCAGAGTTGTTGTGGGGATAAATATGAGCAACTACATTGCTCTGAGAACCTTAGTGAAAGATTGGGATATAAATGTAAATTACAGACAGACAGACACACACACAGAGCAGCTGAATAATTGATTCTTTCCCCCACTACCCTGAAAATAATCCCCTAGTGGGGATTATTTTCCCCACTACCAAATACTAAGAGGAATTTGCCCTCTTAGAAAACACATGAAATGGACATTTATATAATTTCTCAAATAAAGTCAAGGTTTTTGTGCCATGGGATTCCAGAAACAGAGAGGAGAGATAATGCCCATTATTTGTTCAGCATGAATTTAAGGACTTTGCTATTTTTTAAAAAAAGATTTTATTTTTAAAAGCATCCACCCTCCATGTGATCTGGTGGAAAATGGGTAACAAACAGTGAGGCTGTTAAAGAAAGAACTGGAAGTGTCCTGCTTGCACTGTTAAATTACAGGGAAGCTCTCATGCACTGTCACTTGTATAAATATGATTTGAAAGAACTTTCAGGTCACTTTTCCTCCTGGACAATACTGTTACAGAATAGTATTATTAGCTACTTGCCAAATACTAAATTTTAAAAGTTGTTCTAATAAGAACTAATCAACCTACTTTCCTTTCACTGTCTCTACAACTGGACTATATAAGGTTCAAATCAAGGTCCACAAGTTAGATCTCTTGCACCTCAAATGTTCATGTGTCCGCCATCTTGGATTGACATCTTTACAAATTACACCATTGAGGTGTCCCTGTGTGTCATCCACTACAACAATTAGAAAGTCCTCAAGTTAGTGCACTTGTGCCTCAAAAGTTCACAAGTCCACTGTCTTGGACTGGGGTGGATGACATCATCACAAATTACACCATTGGGGCATCCCTATGTGTCCCTGCAGCAAATTTGGTTCAAATCATTTAGATTGTCCACAAAAGTGTACATGTCCACTCTGAATTGGGGTGGAAGACATTGTCACAATCTACACCATTGAGATGTCCCCATGTCTCTCTACAGCTGTAGTAAATTTGGCTCAAATGGTTAATTGGTTCACAAGATAGCTCACTTGTGACTCAAAAGTTTATGGTTTTGCAATCTTGAATCAGGGTGGATGACATTATCACAAACTACACCACTGAGGTGTCCCTGTGTGTTACTCACTACAACTGTACCTAATTTGGTTCAAATAGGTTAGACAGTCCACAAGTTAGCCCACTTGCACCTCAAACATTCACTCATCTGCCACTTTGGATTGGGATAGATGACATCATCACAAACTATGCCATTGAGGTATCCCTATGTGTCTCTATAGCTGCAGCAATTATTGTTCAAATCAGTTAAGGGGATCATGTTAGCCCACTTGCGCCTTAAATGTTTACATTTCCACCAGCTAGAATTGGTGTGGATGACATCATCACAAACTATGTCATTGAGATGTCCCTGTGTGTCACTTACTGCAACAGTACCCAATTTGGTTCAAAAGGGTTAGACAGTCCACAAATTAGCTGGCTTGCACCTCAGATGTTCATGTGACCACCTTCTTGGATTGGGGTGGATGACATCATCACAAACTATACCGTTGAGGTGTCCCTGTGTGTATTGAACCAGATTTGGTTCAAATCAGTTAAGTGGTTTACAAGATAGCCCACTTGCACCTCAAAGGTTTACGTGTCCACCATCTTGAATCAGGGTGGATGACATCATCACAAACTACAGCTTTGAAGTATCCTTGTGTGTAACTCACTACAACTGTACTGAATTTGGTTCAAATTGGTTAGACAGTCCACAAATTAGCCCACATGCTCCTCAGATGGTCACATGGCTGCCATCTTGAATTTGAGTGTATGACATCATCACACATCATGCCATTAGGGCATCCCTATGTGTCCCTACAGCTGTAGCAAATTTGGTTAAAATTGATTAGGCAGTTCACAAGTTAACCCTCTTGTGTCTCAAAACCTTACACGTCTGCCATCTTGAATCGGGGGTGGATGAATACCGATCACAAACTACGCCATTGAGGTGTCCCTATGTGTCCCTACAACTGTACCAAATTTGGTTCATATTGGTCCAGGCGTTGCAATGTTGATAGAGGGGGACACGGGGACACACACACACACACACACACACACACACACACACACACAATGTTGGGTGATCTCATAAGCTTACTGGAAAGTAGGCTAAAAAGTGATTATAAAGATTCCAGAAAGTTGTTAGCATTGTCCAGCAGTTATAAAGTTGCTGTAATCAGATGTGCAATGGTATATGTGGCAGCACAAGCATTGGTGTCTAGGGATGTGCACAAAACCAGTTTTGCTAGTTCAGTTTGGTTTTAGTTCTGGTAGAACCGGACCCAGTCCAGTATGACTGCTAAACCAGTTTGAACCAGTTCAGAGCTCCACTAGTAAAGCGGAATCCGGTGAGGATTCCCCTTTACCAGTAAAGGGTCAGGGGGGCTTTCCTAAGCCTAGAGGGGGTGGTAGTCATTCAGTACTTACATGTACTAGTGGTGGTGGCAGCCACAGGGAGGTGGCGGAGGTGGCAGGGGCTCCTTGCAACCCCACCGGCCCCTAGAGTAGCCAGTGCTGGCAATGACCTGGTTCTGGCCTTCTCCAGTCCGGTCCTGGCCTTCACACATGCGTGGAGATCAATTTAGTGGCCTCTGTGTATGCACAAAGGCCATTTGTTTGACCATGCAAATTTCATGGTCATGCAAATGGCTTCTGTGCATGCGCAGAGGTCACTAAGATGGCCTCCATGCATGTGCAGAGGCCTGAATCAGGCCTGAGAAGACCCGAACTGGGTCGCCACTGGCCCTGCCTAGTCTGGGGGAGACCTGTGACGGTGGGGGGAGCCTGTGCCACTGCTACTATTTGTAAGTACTAAATGACTCCCCTCCCACCCCCAATAGGCTTAGGGAAGTCCCCCTGCCTCTTTACTGGTAAAGGGGAATCCTCAACAGATTCCCGTTTACCTGTAGAGCTTCAAACCAGTTCAGTTCGAACTCGGACTGGCTCAATCTGTCAAGTCAAGCTGGTTCAACGTTGAACCTGGCTTGAATAAGCCAGTTCACACACCCCTAGTGGTTTCTCACAAACTAGCTCTCAGATCTTATTAAGCAGATCTGTTACTCATATAACAGATCAAGCCTCCTCTCATGAGCACTGAGAATAGCTAGAGGGCAGACTGCGGGGGACGCTGGTTAAATATGCCTTCCCCTGCAGATGAACAGTTCTTCCTCCTTGAGTGGGCAGATTGCCCGCCCAGATGAGCACCAGCTCCTGCTGGTAGCTCTGAAGGTCAGGGTGCTGGGACACACCTCGTCATGTCACACCACCCTCCCCCGGAGCTCTGATAATGCACCGTGCAAGTGCATTATGCAAGTGCCGTGGCTGACACACAACCAGGGAAACAAGGTTAAGAGAACTTTTAAAAAACTCAAGGGTGGCTAGTGAGGCAGGTTTGCCACCGTGGTGGAACATAGAAAGCTGTCGTATACTGAGTCAGACCATTGGTCCATCTAGCTCAGTATTGTCTACACAGACTGGCAGCGGCTTCTCCAAGACTGCAGGCAGGAGTCTCTCTCAGCCCTATCTTGGAGAAGCCAAAGAGGGAAGTTGAAACCTTCTGTTCTTCCTAGAGTGGCCTCCATCCCCTTACAGTGCTCACATGTTGTCTCCCATTCAAATGCAACCAGGGCAGACCCTGCTTAGCTAGGAGGACAAGTCATGCTTGCTACCACAAGACCAGCTCTCGTGGTAGTATCCCAGTGGTTCACACATATGTGCAAAACTGGGCTGGACTCCCTTGGCCCAGTTTTGCACACACGTGTGAATAGCCTTATCATATGTTATTCCATATGGTCATATGCACAAGAGAAACAGAAATCTTTTATTTGTCATCAGAAGACAAGCTTAAACATCTGATTTCATCCAGGCTGGATTTCAAGGAGTGCACACCCAAAATTTGGGGGTGGGGGGGTGGGGTTCAAAGGTAACATAAATGTATTTCTATTATCTTGCTGAGGATTATATCCTGAGGAATGTCTCTGCTGGTTCCATTGCTCAAAATGCATCAGGCAATATTGAATAAACTGTGTAAAAACCCATTCAGCAATCTTGAGAATCCTCCCTTCTGTTACCTCCCTCCCCTCCACCGTGGCTGATATCAGGGATGCTGTCCTTAAATGCCACCCAAGAAGCCTGCTTGGAAAGTCTATCCAAACCAGTTCCCAGTGGGGGATTGTAAAGACCACACCCAAAATCAGTGGGTGGAGGGCAAAGGCAACCCGCATTGGGGACCCTCTGGCCCTGCAAGTCCTCCTTGGGGGGGTCTCCCCCCCCCACTGATTTCAGGAATGCAGTCTTTAAAAACCACCCAAGGAGCCATCTTGGAAATCAAGACCAACCCAGAGTGGTGGAGGTATCTTTAAACTTTAAGGTAAGAGATGTGTTGCCCTCCGCATAGGTTATCGGTAGATAATTCAAACCTGATTCCGATTCTAAAGACATTGGGGAGGCCGTGCTGATTTCCTGACATTATTATTTTTTAATCCGATCAGATTGGATCCAGTAGTTTGTGTGGTATGCAGGCCTAGCAGAAAGACACCCAGGCAGGCTGGGCAGGGGATGCATGGCTTGCATTGAGTGGGTAGATTTGGGGGTGGAGGACAGTGTGGACTTGAAGGGGCTGAATTCTTCTTTTGCTTGGATTTTAATCTGAATTGAAAGGGGGGGGAAAGGGATTGCAATGCTCACCTAGTATTTGAGGAAAGAATTACAAGCCCCCATTGCAATAATACTGATAGGTTTACCTGGCATTTTGGAGGGAACAGACTGATACCCAGGGGAATCAAATTGGAGTTAGTATAGCGGGTCAATGTTTATATGACACTTTTCTCTCACGCATTTTTTATCCTAATAAACATTTATTTCTTGGACCTTCCTGGATCACATTCATACAAACCTTTTTAAAAAATCATGATAAATTAGACCATGCCTTAATCTTTTTAGAGGTTCACATTTCCACAGAAATGTGAGATCTGGGGGAAAGCAATTTTTTTAAGAACACCCACACAATCAAACATTTGCATATTGTTGGCATTTCACAAATCCAATTATGTATCTCATTGAGCTGAAGAGGAAGAATTTGTAAAGCAGCCATGTGAGATAACAATAGAGCAATGCCTGGAGCATAAATCAACCCTATGAGAAAACATAGAGGGTAGCATTCATAGCATGACATATTAGAAGAGGCATTGACATATGTTCAGGTATTTTGGTATCTCTATAATTTCTTTCATCAACATGTACATTTAATTTTGTACCTTTACTATGAGTTGCATCCAGAACTATGTGAGTTTCAAAAGCTCACCCAAGGAAGCTTCCCGATGCCCCCCAACCCCAGTCAGCCCTCTGCAACCTGAGAAGCCTCTCCTGGGGATGGAGGGACGGGACCCTCTAGAAAGGTGAGAGATGGGGCATAGGGGGATACAGGGGAAGGGGGCATTGCTAGAAATCACACAGAAGCACCTATGTTTCAAGAGGTGAGGCCTGATCCAGCTCTTGTTTCACTTTGTCATGTGCCACTTGTACTCCCACCACATAGAGAGGCACATCTCCATTTCTGGAGATCATCAGACACATGCATCAAATTCAGTTGAGGTTGGATGAACATATAAATGGTTCGGCTAAGCATAATTCATGATGTTTAATGGTTTATTATAAAGTAGTAAACTGGAATACCCTGTCAGGGAAGAATGGGAATACTTCAATTACTGGTGCAAATCCCTGTGGCTTAAGTTGAATATCTCCCTGTGTGTTGTCAGCACTTTCTAGCTTTCCTTATCTCCAACTTTGGGTGTGTTATTTTATTTCAGCTTCTAATGTGGTGATAATAATGTAAGAAAAATCTCAAGAGGAGATTGTAAGCTTTGTTCTCTTGTGCTTCTATTCACAGGGAAATTATCTGAAATGATTATTTGAGATATTACAGCTGCTTCTGTTTTGGTGTATGATAATGTGACCCATCTGTAAAAATTGGCATACAACCCATGGCTTACTGGGTATAATGGGAAAGGTAATTGCAAATGACTTTTGCAAATACTTCTCAGCACCCAGGGAAATCATATTCTTCCATTCTTCATCCCTTTGCTGAACTATATTGGCTAGACTGAATAACTTCATCTTGTGGTCTTCAGACTTTTGCAGTGCTGCCACTTTCAGTAAATCCATGTGGGAAACAAGTGGAGATCAGCAAACAGAAAATAAATGGTTGAGAAGCTAAAATGGCAGCCAACTGAGCATCAAGTCCTTCACATCACTACTTAACATTGGTTTAATTCCACATGCCTGTCCCACGGTGGTTCTTCTGAACATTGGATTAATGCTGCTTTGTTAGCTTTATAAAAAGGTGGTCCAATGCACAGATCTCGGAATCCTTCAAATTATACAGTAATTAGTCCCTTAGTGCTTCTGCTTTTGCAAAGCTTATGAATAATTACATATGAAGCTTTTTGTGAATGTAAACTTGATTTATTTTCCTGTTGCACAACTCATTTCTAAAGAGATGTTGCAGAAGGGTCATTGTTCATTGGATTGGTCACTCCCCCTGTGCCAGGACATGGGGACCACAACTGCCTTCGCACCAGCACAAGGACTTGATCTTGATCCAATACTAGTATAGGAGCAACCATATATCCTTCTGTACTGGAGTAAAACCTCATGTCATAGAGGGTGAGATAACTTCTTGTCCTTATACATATCATCCTGTGGGTCTTTGAGTACATCTAAGCACTTCCAGGTATAGCAATCTCCTTTTAGATCAATTCATTTGCCCAAACAATTGCATGTGCTCTTTCAGTAAACAACCCACAATTGCCAGTAATGCCAGCAGTACAAGTAGCCCTCACACCATTGTTAGTGCTATTCCGAAATCTCAATAATCAACTTACATCTTTTACGAGGGTCCATCTGCTTTCTAAGAAATGGGCCCTCTTTTTGGTGCTAGCACAAGACTTCAAGTCAACATAGGAGATAGACAGAAGGGGAATAGGCCCACTTTCCTCAACAGAAATCAGAAATGTATGGCTGAGTCAAGGTAGGGATAATGGGTTATTACATCTGGCAACTATAATAACTTCCTCTCCCAAGATCCAGCCTGCTACTCTTATTGTTTTGACATTTATTTAGGACAGGCTATACAGTGGATTATTCTCTCCTGCTGAGAGTAGTGTTTGTGCAGGCTCTGCCTCTGCTGGTTATCTGTCTATGATCGGTCTGTGATTTCCCTATAGAACTTCAGCAGGCAAATTACAGTAGCTCCCTAAGTGCCTTATTGAAAAAAACAATTGAATTACCTCCTCTATGTCTTCTGGGAAAGCAATAATTGTAATATTGTTTTATCTGTGCTTTCTAGACCTGTAATTTCTTTATATGCAGTCATTTTAAAGTAGGCCAGTATAAACATATGATTTCCTAGTAGAGGCTTGCATCCAGCAATCTGGCTGGTTAGTTTGCACACAAACACACACAGGGTTCTGCCTCTTGGATCTCTCTTTTCCTGTGATTCCTGGATGCACAATCCACCAGCCAAAGGCTCCTTGTCTACCTACTTCTTTTCTGCTAACAACAAACGGACCCTTCTGTGAAGTCTGGTGTCTCCCATCCAACAAAGCTGTTGACACTACCAAGTCCCATCCCAAGCTTGTCAGCCTGGCAAATGACAAAGTCACACAGGGACATTCCCTCTCCACACTCGGTCTGTTGCTCCCCACTCCTGGAAATCAGACTAGAAAGGAGACAGGATGGCAAGACAGGCACTATGTGCTTTTCTCTCCAAAAATGAAGCAACAACGACGTTTGTTCACAAGCACATGCACTCGAGGTGGCAACAGAAGCAGGGCAACCCCATTAGAGAGCTGGAACAGCAACATATAGCAGGGCGGCAATACCCAGGTTTGGGTTTATAAGGCAGCCCAGACCAAGAATTATTGAATGGCTAAGGTCTTTATTTTTTTTTTTACAATGATGTTGGGGAAGAGGGCCCCAGCCCCTTCCCCTTGGGTTAATGTATGTGGTCCCTAGGCTTACTCATGAGAAGGGCTGGGCAGCAGGATCAGCACTGCCAACACTGACAGGGGAGATTATTTCTCGGTGTTGATGGATGTTGTTCCTGAGTGGACTGCTCACTCATGAGAGTGGAAGGCCATGGGGATACCACTTCACAACTCATGATAAGAACTGTCTCTGGGAACAGGGGTGTTGAGCTGAATTGCTAATAATGTGCGATGACATCCTCTTCTCCCATGGGCTGCTCTCTCATGAAAGTGTCAGGCCATGGGGGCCCGATGGCAGATGCCGCCCAGCCAAGTTGCAAGCCATGGGGATGGGGACCCAGGCAACAGCTCTCCCTGTCTGGCTGACTGCCGTGAAGAAGCTATCGAAGCAAGCCCTCTGCCAGCCCATCTGCCCACTTGAAAATGTCCATCTTTGCTTTTGTCCAAAACAGTTACCCCACTGTTTTGGGGTCACAGGAAATCATGGCTGCTTTCCCTCCTGATTCCCATGGTGGCAGATCTGCATACACCACAATGCTTGCCAGAACATGGGAAATTTGAATGAGAGTAAAAATGTGTCTCCAGCCCTGGTGTTTCCCCAATCTGCCCACCTGGCTACGCCCGGACACATGCTGCGTCAAAATCTCCTTTGAGTGTGTGAAAGGCTTTGCTGGAGATAGAGAGGAGTTGCTGTGCAAAAGTTATATCATTAACCAGAGTGAAAGGGGGCCCCACAAAAGTAGGGCCCACCTTTTTGGGTGGCTCAGCTCATGAGTGTGCAGTTCTACAAAACACCAAAGGTTTTGTGAGCCTAAGGTCCTCCCTAGTAGACTGGCCTTCTCATAAGAGTGCTAGTCCCCTGGCGGCAAGCCACTACAGGGGCAGGCATGTGGTTTGGTCTCCATGGACTGTTTTTCCAGGGTGAGCCATCGCAAGAGCATCCTTGGTCACAGCGGGCCAGAGCCCAGGATCTTTTGCCCTCCTCATATTCATATCCCTTCCTAGGAAGTCATTATGATCCCTTGCCTTTCCTGAGTAACAGAAAAATAGTGGTTTCCCCCGCCCCCAGATCCTCCCCCACCAGAAATTTTGCTTGTGTGAGACAGTTTTGTTTGGGGGCTCTTACGAGGGCAGTATAAGTGCTTGAATGGCATGGCATTTAAAGGGGTTTAAATGCCCTTTCCCTGCTGAGGGCTGACCATTCCAAAGAGGCATGATCACACTTGTCACGTCCCCTTGAAGATTGTGGTCAATGGCTGCTGCCCTGGAGACATGCTGATGCCTTGCCCGCAGTCTGGTGATGTGAGCACTGTAGAGCTTGCTGGATTGCAGCCTTGGTGGGCCAAGAAAAGGGGTGGGGGCTCCTCTGCCCTGAAAATGGAGGTTGGACAAACATATGTGATGTTTTAGCCTGGGTTTAAGGGTGCAAGTGTGCCCTTAACCCCAGGTTCAGGGTCGTGTGTGTGTGTGTGTGTGTGGGCTGCAGGCAGCCCATGAACAAAAACAGCTGGGCTGCAAGAGAGGCTGGCTGAGGGAGGATCCCTCAATGCACTATGCTCCTGACACAGTGCATTGAGGGATGCTGGAGGACTTCTTCCTCTGGCTGTCTATTCTGCTGCTCGCGGCAGTACCGGCTGTGTGTCAGGTGAGTGGCAGAGCCTCTGAGCAAACAGCTATCGTGTGCTGGGTGGCAGGCAGGAGCTTCCCCCCGCCCCCCGCCAGCCCTCCACCCTGCCAAGTATGTTGGTCATGTGCATGGACTTATTATATGTGAGGCACTTCGTACACTCAAAAGGGCTCAGCAAACATTTAGTATATATTGTAAGACATTGTAGCCACCTTTTCTGCTTGGCCACACTTTCTCTCCGGCCTCTTCTTTCTCCCTCCTTTTTTCAACTCTATGCCTTCATCTCCATTATTTGATGGAAAGTTGCTCCAAAAGTTACAAATAATCAGTTGAGAACTGTTGACACAAACTGCTGTTTTTTAATAGTTAAATTATAAAATTTAACAACTGTTTAATCAGCTATCAAATAATGAATATATGCCATGGAATAGCACATGCAAGTGATATAAGTGAGAACATAGTGAATTGTACGTATTATCTAGGATATAAAATATCTTAGATTGTAACATTAAATAGTATTTGATACATGCCAATGATATTTAATAGTCATAAACTTAATAGGATATCAACTATCAAATCTCAAATACCTTCAGAAACTAAGCAATAGGTATCAAATATCATGCCACTCTATTGTCAAATAGGTTTCTATCCACTATCAAATATCTGGTGCCAGTTACTAAGAGGAAACATCAAGAAGCAGGTAAGAAAAATATATAGAACATTTAGCTATACAATAGGACTGGTGTGATTTAAAAAACAGACAGAAATGCACAGAGCATAGAGATGACAGATAAAGCAATTAAAAATTAGACTGATTTGATTGTTTATTGAGTAATTAAGAAAATATGGTTTTTTATATTTAGTAAGCTATATAGTAATATTTATATGTAATTTATACTCATTTGTTAATTCACATTTTTGGTACTTTTTCTAATAATAATTTTTTAAAAACCAAATCAGTTAGCCAAGATTAAGCACCTGCCTAAATCCAGTAAACAAAAAAAGTCTTCAAACAGTACAAGAAGGAGAACAAAAAGGGTTTTGTGTGGGTCTCCTAGGACAGTGTGGGTGCCACCAAGAAGTAGGCCCTTTCCCACATTCTTTCCAAACAAATGTCAGATAGAGGCAGGACACACAGCAGAACATGTCCACTTGATCTTAAAGGATGAACAGGATCATAGTGGGCCGCTTCCTGCACACACAATTAAGAAGAGAATGCTCCAAGAGCATGCCCTTCAGGATGTCCTGTGTGGATGTCCTACTCGCAACAACCTTTCGCCACATCTCTTTATCAAGGGCTATTC
The DNA here is from genome assembly GCF_027244095.1 of Hemicordylus capensis. NCBI lineage: Eukaryota > Metazoa > Chordata > Lepidosauria > Squamata > Cordylidae > Hemicordylus > Hemicordylus capensis. The sequence continues at coordinate 383,811,480 of NC_069657.1, read as the reverse complement.
AATGACCCCTCTACTTTCCAAAACTTACACTTTCCAAAACTTAATTAAACAAGTAATTGGAAAGCATACAGAGGTATCATTCGGATGGTCAGCCCTCCCTATGATAAAGGAACATGGGGAGAGAGTGAGGATGGGGAAGTGTAAGGATGCTCATGGAGGATGTCCCAGTGGGTACACTCTTGGCACATTCCCTTCCTAATCTCATGAACAGATATGGTATTGCCTAAACTGGCTCAGTGCTAATTTCATGAGGAAATCAAAGAAGAGGGGAATGAAAACTTGAAGGGGTTAGAAAAAAATGCTCCAGCTGTGATGCTGTCCCATAAGATAGCAAGGTGATGAGGAGAAAAAGTAAAAAGGGCTCCTTGAAAATGCAGCTGCTGCTTATTAAGCCGCCTGCTGCCTTGAAGACTTTTGCTGCCTCGGGTGACTGGTGATCCCTCAGGAGAACGGGAGATTAAATATTGTTTGATGCTAAGCAGGTTCCTACTTCCGCTAATTTCCAGATTGTGAAGATATTATTTTTCATTACTGGGTCCTCATGTCAAGTTATAATATGCTTGGTTTCCATACATATTTCTGCCACACACACAAAATCACATTACCAGTAATTTATCTTACTGCTATTCTATACCAAGCTGGTTGTGTAACGACTTTGTGAACTGTTGTCTCTTTTTTCTGTTTTAATGTTATTTGCTACCTCTCAAGAGGCAGGCATTTGAAAAAGATATTGCAACAAAAATATCTGAATATATGATCAAAAAATAAACAAAGCTGAAAGATACCATTTATGTGTAAACAGAAAAGGAAACGCTAAACCTTGATAGGACAGTGAAGAAAAAGGCAGTGACCCAAGATATGGGGTAGGCAAAACACTGGCTGACAAACAGTGCAAGGGAACATGGGCAGCTGGAGCACTAGAGATGTACATGAAATGGATTTTGCTATTTGTTTTGAACTCAAAATGAATTGCAAAATCCTCGAATTGGTTCGTTGAAGCAGTGACCAAGCTGGCTGATCCAACAAATCAGCCTTGAAACGATTCAAGTGTTTTGGCCATAGGGAATAATGGGGAACTTGAAACACCACGTTGATAACCATGGGTAGTTCCTAGGGATGGCAAAGTGGTTTGTGTGGTAGGGCATGGTGTGTGCTACCTACCACCCACAAAAGAAATGGGAAAGTGGGTGATTTTAAACAAATGTTTAAGCTTTCCTCTTGAACCTGGGAATCATCCTGCAAACAATCTTCCAAACCGGACCAGGCAACCTCCAGTTTCAGGGCTGAGGAGCCCTTCCTGCTTCCTGGTCTGCTGAGGCCGCATCCCAGCAAGCTCCATAGCACTCACATCACCAGACTGCAGGCAAGGCATCAACATGACAGCAGGGCAGCAGCCATTGGCCACTATCTTCAAGGGGGCATGCCAAGCATGATTGTGCCATTTCAGCATGGACTGATTGCCTTCAGCAAGGAAAGGACATTTAAACCCTTCAAAATGGCATTTAAACCCTTTCCCTTACAACACACGGACACTCACGGAGCTACCTGAGGGAAGAAAGACCCGAGGGACCCTGAGGGAAGAAAGAGGGTGTAAGTGGATTTTTTAAATTAAGCAAAATGCAGCAGGAGATGTCCAGTGTTACAAAGCAAGATTGATGGCAAAGGGATTCTTTCAAATATATGGGGAAGATTATGATGAGACATTTGCTTCCATTGTAAAACACATCTCAGTAAGGACACTCCGAAGCATTGCAGCAGCAAAAAAAAAAAAGCAAGTGGATCACACAGACATGAAAACTGAATTTCTACATGGAGACATCAAAGAAGATATTTATATGGAGCAGCCTCCAGGATTTGTGGAACCTGGTAAAGAAGAACTTTTATGTAAGCTACAGGAATGGCTCTATGGACTAAAGCAGTCTGAAAAAGCCTAGAATGTCAAATCAAACCAGTTGCTAGTTGGGATGTGCACGAATTGATTTTTTTGATTCGATTTGTACCCAAATTGAATCACCCCCAATTTGTTTTGGGTCCTAATCTGCCACCCCAAATCACCCCACATTCAATTTGTACCCAAATTTTCCAAATCTGAATCTGAATCGATTTGGGGCAAAAAAAAAAGGGGGGGGGTTCCAGGGGCAAAAGAGTGGGGTGGGTTGTAGTGCCCAATGGGTGGAAGCTACCACCCAGATTTCAAAGAAATTGGGCAAAGGGTTGATTTATTTATTTATTTATTTATTTTAAAGTATAATTTGTTCATCTTTAAGCTTTTCCCCATAGGAAATAATGGGGATTTCAGCAGCCTAAGTTATATCTTCAAATGGGGGGCACCAGGGTGGCACAGAGCAGGTTGTGGTGGGTGGTAATGTCCAATGGGTGCAAGGAAACTACCACCCAGGTTTCAAAGTAAATGGGCAGAGGGGTAATTTTTAACAATTGTTTGAAGTTGGTATGCCTTTGTGAGAGACTCGGGGCAGAAAAGGTGTTCCAGGGGGCAGAAGTGTGGGTCAGGTGGTAGTGCTCCAATGGGCACCTGCTACCACCCAGATTTCAAAGAAATTGGTGAAAGGGGTGATTTAATTTTTTTTTTAAGTTAGTGCATCTTTAAGCTTTTGCCCCATTGGGGATAATAGGGATTTCAGCAGCCCCATAACTCCACTTGGGGGGCACCAGGATGGCCCAGAGCAGATTGTGGTGTAGTGCACATAGGTTGCCAACAACCCCCAAATCCACAAGCCCATGGGGCACTGGGTTTTGTTGTTTTCAATGCCTGAGGTTTTCTGAGAGTAGATTCTCTGGTAAGAAATGAGACTGAATTCTTTCTAAGTCCATTCATCATTTTGCACCAAAGAAGATTATGAATAAACAAAGATGAGCAGAACTTAGACTCCCTTATCACTGCTCATCTTTAGAAGTAAAAGATAGAAGTAAAAGAACTTGGGGCTGTTTCATACTTTCTTGGGATATACATAGAGAGAGAAAGGTTGGAAGCTATTTGCTTAAACAAAAACAGAAAATAAATGCTTTACTAGGTTATTTGGGACTTACAGAGGCCAAATAAACAAGTATACCTATGGAAACAGATGCCCTAAAACAGAAGGAGGAGAGTGAACTTTTGCCAGACAACAGTGAGAACAGGACAGCAATTGGAAAACTTTTATATGTAGCTATGATAACAAGGGATCACCTTAAGTGGCTCAGCGGGGAAATGTTTGACTAATAAGCAGAAGGTTGCCGGTTCGAATCCTCGCTGGTATGTCCCCCAGACTATGGGAAACACCTATATCGGGCAGCAGTGATATAGGAAGATGCTAAAAGGCATACTCTCATACTGCGTGGGAGGAGGCAATGGTAAACCTCTCCTATATTCTACCAAAGAAAACCACAGGGCTCTGTCGGCACCAGGAGTAGAAATGGACTTGATGGCACACTTTGCCTTTATGATAACAAGACCAGATATAGCTTCATCTGTGGGAATCTTGAGTAGGAAAGTAAGCACAACCAGCAAAGATGACTGGACTGCGATTAGGAGACTAGGAAGGTACCTAAAAGGGACAATCCATCTAAAATTAAAGTTGCCTGCTAGAAATGGACCCAAATTAGTAGGTTATATGGATGCAGACTGTGCTGAGGATCAAACAGACTGGAAATCAACCATTGGTTCTGTATTCTCTTATGGTGGTGGAGCAGTCAGTTGGTGTAGCTGAAAGCAATCAATAATTGCTTTCTCAACTACCGAGGCAGAATATGTATCTGCCACTCAAGCATGTCAAAAGGTGGCGTGGCTGCACAAGCTAATGTCAGATTTCAACAGAGATGAACCAAAACTCACTGAGATGTTTGAGGATAATCCAAAGCTGCATCCAGATCTAACAAATAGAGAAAATTACATTTAGAACAAAGCACACTGAAACAATATATCATTATGCACAAGAAAAGGGACTTGTAAAATTGATGTATTGTCCAAGTGAACAAATGGTAGCAGATATGCTAAGTTGATGCCCAGGGATTGTTTCAAAATCTTGAGAGAGAAGTTGGGACTTTTAGACAGCAGCACAAGCCGATGAGAAGGAGTGTTGGAACTAGGACCCTGGCAGCATCAGCTCACAGCTGTAATGTCTCATAGTGACCACTGGGGGGTGGGGTTAGGGTCATAGATAAAAGCTGGACTCCTCTCCTCTTTGTTCTTCCAGTATTAGTCTCCATTTTTGTTTATCCAGGTATGGCTGTTTGCTTAGTCTCTCTCCCCTTTCAGCCTTAAGCTCAGCTTTCCTGTCCTTTTGTAACTTCTAAATAAGTAAGTCTCAAGACCTCTTGCTTTGCTGCTTTCTTACCAAACTGGTTTTGCTCTTTTATTTGAAGACTGAAATTCTTCCCTTACAATTTTCCCATTTCATTTCTAAATCCCCAATACACCTTTGAATGTAACCACTGTAACCTGTGAAAAATATGTAAAGTGTACTGGGATCTAAAAAACCTAGCTTTAACTCTTTGTGAATTATGATTCTAATTACATCATCCTTTCTGTCACTATTAATTTTAAGTTCAATTGCACATAAAAATTCAAATAAGAAAGAAAAATAACAAAAATAGATTTATAATAGTATTTGCACTCATTAATTGCCTCTACACAATGTTAAATGATCTAAAAAATAAAGCCCACCCCTATGCTGTCTTTTAACTGGAATATTGAGATACTGCGCATTTGCCATCTCAGCTTCCAAACGGGCCATCGCCATATTAATATCTTGCAGCAAAACCAATTTCAATTTCAAAGTCAGCATGAATTGGCTTTTTTCGTTAGGGTAGCTTTTGCTCTCTTTGTAAAATCAAGAAGCTAGCTAAGACCTTGCTTGGATCCCTTGGCTATTGGCCTTAAAGAAATATTACTCTGAATGCTGCCATATTGCTCCCTCATTGAAGAGTTTTCCAGCCCAGAAACCCCCTTTCTATTGTACTCTGATTACCTTTATTTTATTTGTTTGTTTATTTATTGAATTTATATACTGCCTAACATCAAAGTCTCTAGGCGGTATACCAAATTAAAACATAACACAATGCTCTTATTTCAGCAGGGAGCAAATTCCAAAGTGCTGGGGCAGCCACAGAGAAGGCCCAGTCCCGAGTTGCCACCAAATGAGTTGGCAGCAACCCTAACCGGACCTCTCCAGATGATCTTAATTGGTGACAGGGTTCACAACAGAAAAGGCGCTCTTTTAAGGACCCTGGACCTAAGCCATTAAGGGTTTCATAAGTAATAACCAGTTTGTTCAGAAACATATTGGCAGTCAGTGTAGTTCTTTTAGATTAGAATCAGTGTTATATGGTCCTTTCGGGTAAATCCAGAGACCAATCTGGCTGCTGCATTCTGAACCAATTGCAGTTTCCAAATTACATACAAAGGTAGCCTCGTGTACAGTGCATTATAGTTGTCAAGCCTAGAGGTTACCAGCATATTTACCACCGCTTTAAGGTAGTTTGTCTCCAGAAATGGACATATCAACCAAAGCTGATAAAAAGCACTCTTGGCCACAGCCTCAACCTGAGAAACCAGGGAAAGTCTGGGATCCAGGAGCACTCCCAGACTATGAACCTGATCTTTTAGGGGGAGTGTATCCCCATGCAGAGCAGGCAGATCTAAACCATTTCTCGGATCCCGGCCCCCTACAGACAATACTTCTGTCTTGTTTGGATTCAACTTCAGCCTGTTATCCCTCATCCAGCCCAATATCGCCTCCAGGCAAGCACTTGGTGGGGTGGGGGTCATGACTTTTCCTGATGAAGTTGGTATGGAGAAATAGATTTGGCTGTCATCAGCATATTGATAGTATCCAAGACCAAACTTCATGACGATCTCTCGCAGCGGTTTCATGTAGATGTTAAAAAGCATTGGAGACAGTATGGAGCCCTCACCAAACTGTTACACTGGAAACTAGAACACAAATTTAGTTATCCATTGGAGTGAGACTAATGCTAGGGCTTGCTTTCTCTTTCCTCATCTTGGCTTGGATATTCAATTTTTCTTGGACAGGAGAGAGAAGCATTATGAATCCACCTTGATTTTATATCAGCTGGATGATGGATGAGCTTGGGGAAAGTAATGATTTTATTATTAAACTAGAGGTGTTAAACAAGCATGTCATCTGGAAATGCAGATCCACTTTTATCATTTGATTGATATGAAACTCCTCTGTAAATTTCAGAATATTTGAACATATAACATTCATCTTCAGTTCAGTTAATTTAATTTATAGAAAATCTCCACCTACCCACTCACACCTAAGTAATGAAACAGGATAATGTTTGAGATTATTGAGAGAAAATATTATTACATTTCAAGAACACTTATATCAATCAGCCAAGAAACTGAGACTTTTCTTCTATTTCCAGCCTCTTAATTGTTTGTGATGGAAGGGCATAGCTCAGAGCCAACCAGTTTGAACTGAGTGCTGAATAATTTTTTTACTAAATGAAATGATAAAAAAAACCTGAGGACTCAGTTTCTTGGCTTTCTAGTAATTGGTTTGAGAACTAGAACTAAATTTCTTTATTATCATTCGAATTCATTTTCAAGTATTGAGTGATTACAAACCCAACAGTATCAGTTCACATTTATACAGTGATACGTTGTAAGAACTCTTAATATGCTTTAACATCTGTTCTTAAAAAGGTTCATTTCAGACAAACATAAGGCTTGTGGCAGTTGCCATAGTTTCTCCACCTAACAACTGTAGGACTATGGTAACTGTGGAGCCAGTTTCAGTCATAACCAGTCATCTGGGTAAAGTTGACCCCACTATGCCACCACTACCTCACACTGGCAAGGGGTTTCAGTGGCATAGTAACATTGCCTTCATAATGTGAACAGTAGCTACAGATTATAGGCATCCCACATGAATGCAGCCACTATGTAGTAAAGTTCAGAGTGGCCACCATGCAGCACTTGGTCATGTATTAGGGATGTGCACAAAGCATTTCATGCACATCTGGAGGGGCGGAGAGCGATCACTTTAACTGGTCTTACCTGTCCTTCCGTTGCTTCTCCTCACCGCCACAGCGTGGTTCTGTTTGTTAGGGATGTGCACAAACCGGTCTGGAGGCCATGTTGGAGGCCTCCGAACCGGTTCGGAACCGGGCCGGTCCGGCGGTCCGGCACTGAGGGGGGTCGAACTTTAATGGCAGGGGGTAGTACTTACCCCTCCCACCGCTCTTCCCCCTCCGGCGCTGTATTTAGAAGTGAAGTTTTGGGGGTGGCAGCATTCCTCCCTGCCGCCCCTGCCCCCGTCGTTGCCAGGAAGTAGTGTAAATAGCAGCACGCATGGGCCTATTGCGGTGCGTGCGCGCGCGCCTGTCGCCGCCGTGCGTGCACGCGCCACATACATCACACGCAAGCTGCATGTGACGTATGCGGCGCGCATGCGCATGGTGGTGACAGGCGCGCAGGCCGTGACAGGCGCATGCATGCTGCTATTTACACTACTTCCTGGCAACGACGGGGGCAGGGGCGGCAGGGAGGAACGCTGCCGCCCCCAAAACTTCACTTCTAAATACAGCACCGGAGGGGGTAGAGCGGTGGGAGGGGTAGGTACTATCCCCCCGCCCTTAAAGTTCGACCCCCCTCAGTGCCGGGCCGCGCCTCCATGGTTCCATGCACACCACTACTGCTTGTATTAAGCTGTGGAAAGGAAAGACAGAGGATGTATTGGAACAAGTGGGGGTGGAGCAGTAATTAGAAAGTGATAGCATGCAGTTGCATGCAGGGCTTTACTTTGGTAGAATTCAGGTGCTTCTTCTGAAAGCACATTCATTGTTGGCTCCCTTGGTTGCCTTTCCTATAGGTACCAGACATTGGAGGGTAAGCGCTTGGACCAACGTGGCTGCTTCATTTAGAAGACTGACAACAAATGTATCTTATTTTGAGCCTGTTCTGTGATTGTCACAGATATGTGCTTCTTAACAAAGAGGTTTAGCTGTTAATTTTCAGTTGTTATTTTTCTTCATCATTAATTTATTATTAACATTTTTAATATCCCGCTCTTCCTCCAAGGAGCCCAGAGCGGTTTACTACATACTTAGGTTTCTCCTCACAACAAACCTGTGAAGTAGGTTAGGCTGAGAGAGAAGTGACTGGCCCAGAGTCACCCAGCAAGTATCATGGCTGAATGGGGATTTGAAATCGGGTCTCCATAATAACATGTTTTATTTGTCACATATTAAAGTTTTTATGTCATACTATTGGTAGTATCAGTTACAGAAAGATTAGGCTATAGAAAGTATGAGCCCCTTATTCCTACAGTTCCTAGGGTGCAAAGATACCTATTCAGAAGGCACAGAAACGTGTTGTATTGCACCATAAAAGTACATGGAGTGGAAGCCATTGCTTAGAACAGGGCTACTCAGTTTTGGCCCTCCTGCAGATGTTTATTTATTTATTTAATATATTTTTATACCACCCAAAACATACATCTCTGGGCAGTTTACAACAAGATGTTGACCTACAACTCCCATAATCCCTGGCTATTAGCCACTGTGGCTGGGGATTATGGAAATTGTAGTCCAAAAACAGCTGGAGGGCCGAAGCTGAGCAGCCCTGGCTTAGAAAAACAAAACATATAGTATAGTGTAGCACAGTGGCTAACACTGAAATCCTACGCTGATTTATTGGGGAATAAATCCCATTTAATTCGATGATACATACTTCTGAGTAAATTGCATCGCACATGTGATTGCTGGGTGGCTCTAAGCAAGCAACTGCTGCCTTAACCTCTGCAACTGCAATTAGGAATAATGCTGACCTACCTTACGGAGTCATCATAATTATGAAAAGTGCATCAAACACAAAAAATGTGCTATTGAAATGCTCTACTTTTGTAGTTCTTGCTCCATTGTGAAAGGTGAAAAACATATTTTTGCAATATCTTCTTCAGTTCTTTTTCCATGAATTATGCTGACATATAGGATCCACCTAAACGTGCTGAACTGTCAACCTTTAGAAAGCCATCCTAACAGGATGGGACTTTCAGGCCTTCCCGTTGGCTGTGGGTGGGCCTGAGTACTCACCCAGTGAGGGGACTAAGAAGATGGAGGTAATACAGCACCCAAGTATAGGCAAAGTCAGCTGGTACCCTACACAGTTGCCAGGGAGAGCCATGACACCCAGGAACCCACAGACCATGGATGGGCAAGTATGGCCCAACAGGTTGCCTCCTGGTTGCAAAGAGGAGAAGGCAGGGCCTCAACAGCTGGCAAGACAGGCAACAGCTGAAGGAGGGAGGATGCAGGCAGCTACATTGGAGAGGGCGGAGTCAGGAGAGGGTGGTTGGGATTGCCCTGATTGCAGGGCTTTATTCAAGGCTTGGATGGCCAGAGATGAGGAGGTCTGGAGAGATGGGAGAGATTTGGACCTAGAGTATCCTGGTGAAGAGTAGTCTTACCCCTCTCCCTGACAGCTGGTAGAGGAATAGGGTGACAATTAACCCCCTCACCAGCACCTCTGAGGCCACTTCCGCAGCCTATGAACAGGATTAGAGGAAGGGAGGCAGTTGGATACTGTGATTCCAAGCCAGTGCTTGACAGGGACAATATAGTACCTTCTTATCACTAGATTCATAATAAAAGTCCCTCTTTGCTTTAAAGGTAGCAAGCATTCTGTGAGTGGGGTGTTTGCTGTAAGATTTTGTAATGACTAACAGTTAGTTATGCTAACATGATGATACATAGACTGTGTAGAAGACAGAAATTGGAAGATAGGTTTTTAGGCAACAAATTTCTGAAGCTGAAACAAATCCAGATATGTTTCAATCCAAGTCATCCTGAGATTTAAGATCCAAGGCGTTCTGAAAGCTAAGAGGCTAAACTCCAAGCAAAGCCCAATTTATGCTCTTCTCCATATGGCAATAATGCTAAAAGCTGCTGAGCATCAATACAAGTAAGCCAGAATCCTGGAGAGAGATTAAAATGGAGATGAATTCAGAACTGCCAAGACAAAATTCTTAGAATATATTCCAGCAGTCCTTCATCTGATATAGGCTTTGGGGAATAGAGAGCTAGAACCATTAAGCCAAATCTGTCACAACGGAGATTAATATTCTGTGAATAGAGCATTCTATGATGGGCATGGTTATGCTTAATTCTCATATTAATTGGTGACATGGTAACATTCCTACAATGTAAGTTTGCCCACTAGCATAATGTAGTGACTCTCTCCTTCAGGTGCTGAGATTGATTTTAGAATGGAAGTGAGAAATTTCCTCTCCAGGATGCGCTAGGAGAAAGTAACAAATGGCTGGTTCAGACAATACAACTGAGTCAGCCCTGCCCACACATGATCAGAGCCACTCTTACCCCTGGACTTCCAAGTGGGTCTCCCCACCCCCTGCCCCCCCCCAAATCCTCTTTAGTCTGTCCCAGGTTGGGTGGTCACTGCACCACCAGCCCACACTGCACTGGGCGGCCAAGAGTGCCTGTTACCTGTGCCGAGAGGCAGAACGTATCCTCTGCTTTAGAGATGGGGGCAGGGGGAGAAATATGTGGGATGGGAATATGTTAAGTTTTTGTTTTTGTTTGGTTTTGTACATTTATATACCACCCCATACAATTAAAATGTATATTGAAATGTTTCTGCTAATGCATATTTAGCATAAATATACCTGTTTTATATTCCTACATTATTTTGAGTTCAGTTACTGTTTGTGCCCTCAAGAACTCACATGTTAAAAGTACAATGGGTTACAGTGTGTGTGTAGTGGTGGGGGAGATTATGCTTAATTTGCAGTAGTGGAGGAGTGCTCCAAAGGCCTTTAGGACCAGGCTCCATAATTACCTAGGTACTCCTCTGCACATGATGAGGGGCATGCATTAGCATATACCACCCTGAGCCATTTTGGAAGGGCGGTATACAAATCAAATCAAATCAAATCAATCAATCAATAATAAATATATTGCTCCCCAGCGAGGGATGTGCAAACCAGTTCAAATCTGAACTGGTTTGAATTTGAACTGGTTCAGTTCAATGGTTCCAATTTGAACCGAACCAGCCATTAGGTTCAAGCTGCTGGTTTGAATTCGAACCGAACTGGGGGAGGTTCAATTCGAACTGGATTGAACTGGTTTGAACCTCCCAAAGTGGGTGGGGTGGTAGTTGGCACCCATGGGTGCCTACCACCCAACCCCCCAAAGCAATCAGACACTTTGTACAATTTTTTATGATTTTTTGGGGGGGTGGGTATTTTTCCCCATAGGGTATAATGGGACTCAAACCAGCCCATTATTCCCTATTGCGGAGCACCCATGGGTGCCAACTACCACCCAAACCTCAAAGCAATCGGATACTCCTATGATTTTTTAATGAATTTTTGAATTTTTTAAAAAAATATTTTTCTCATAGGGTATAATGGGACTCGAACCAGCCCATTATATGTTATTGTGGAGCACATAGGGGCACAAAAGTTTGAATTTGAACTGAACCGGGGGGCTTCGAGCAAAACCAAAACCGAACCTCCCCCTCACGGCTTGAACGCAGCTTGAATTCAAAACGAACTGGGCAAACCGGTTTTGTGCACTTCCCTATCCCCAGCCTGCCATTCCCCTTCTAATCGCAAAGGGGGCAGTGGTTCATCCAAAGTACTCCTTCATATGTGATCGTGTAGGCTAGATCACATATGGGCTTAGCCAGCTAAAACTTATATGATTAATGGGCCCCTTGCAGAAGCTTGACTAGTTGTTGTTGTTATTTTAACAGAATTAGGACTGTGCCATCCAAGAAACAGAAAAGGCATTGGGAGTATATCTAAATTCAACATCCATTACACTGCAAAATAAGGAATTTCAATTCAGGATTTGTAACTTGTGCTTCACTGAAGCTGAAATGTTGTAGAGAAACACAAGTGTTTTATTTTGTTTTAAGTTGTATTATCTAGATGTGGGACTATCCAGTTTCAACATGGATACCAATACCAATACAGCTGTCTCTAACTGCTAGGATTAAATTGGTATAACAAAAGCTGAGGGGTGAATGGGAAAATAGAGATATGTCGGCAGATATGTGGATAGCCAACTGCAGGGAGAAGCAGACATTCCAACTTAGGAGGAATCCAGAAGCCTAACCTTTGTGGGGCAGATGCCTACTAAGTACTAGAGAGGGAGAAAGTGTGCCCTCACCACTATACATAAAAGGCATATTAAGTGTAAAAGGTACACATAAAAGGAACCTACTTTTGTTGCTTTGCCATAATTTCCAACATTTCACTGATGGAAACAGGAACACTCCTATGAACAGGCAGTGGGGCGGGGCCTACATAATTCAGATTACAAGAGTTCTGCAAGCAGAGCACATGAAATATATAAGTGCACACAGAACACCTTAACCCAGATAACCAAAGCCATGACTGATCCTAGCTGCACACCACAGGGCAAGTGAAAAACATAATACACAGATGCACAATGGCTGCATTGGCACATAATGTGAAACTGGAGGTTGCTGAACCCACGGTTAATTTTTCTAACTGTGAATCACATAACAGACGTTTGTCCAATCATGGTCCAGTAACATCCATTTTCAGGGCAGGGGAGCCACTCCCTCTTCTTGGTTTGCCACCTCACATCCAGCAAGCTCCCTAGCACTCACATCACCAGACTGTGGGCGAGGCGTCAGAACGTCTGCAGGGCAGCAGCCATTGATCATGATCTTCCAGGGAGTGTGCTGAGTATGATCATGACCTTTTGGGATGGAATGCCTGCCCTCAGCAAGGAAATGGCAATTAAATCCCTTTAAATGTCATGCAAGGCCTTCATCTGTCAGCGATTGCATCAGTGACCCCGTAAGAGCCCTGGAACAAAACTCTCTCACAAGCACAATTTCTGGCACTGGCAGCGGGGGGATGCTGAGGGGCACTGTTTTCCTGTTACTTGGCAAAGGAAAGGGCCAGCAATTGGGCAAGTGAGTGGGTAGGGAGAGAAAGCAGTGGTGGAGGCAGCCGGGGGGTGGGGGAAGAAAGCAAAAGCGGCTGCGGTGGGGGAGAGAAAGTGGCAGCGGCAGCGGGGGTTGGGGGAAGAAAACGGCGGCTGGCCTGAAAAAGCGGCTGGCCAGGCCACTGGCCAGAAAGAAAAAACATTGGAGGGGGGAAGAGGAGGGGGAGGGCTGAGAACGAGGGGCTGAGAATGAGGGGGAACTAGAGGCACAGATGTTTTGTGCCCGGGCCAGCTAGTATTACTTTAAAATTACTACTCTAATAGTAAAGTGCTATATTATAATACTATAAAGCTGCTATCCTTAGAAAAGAGGGTAGCTATGAGTTTAGTAAACAGCTGTATTTACAGAAATTTATGGGCATATAAAATGTAAAGCATCTAAACAGGAACACTAAAAAGTTAAAGTAGTGCTTTAAAACTATGCAGAAGTGATGCAAGGGAATGGGCCTCTGCGAGACCTTTGCGCATGCATGGCGGCAGAGAAAAGGGCACCACGCCAACTTACGGAGGCCTGAACAGGCCAAAAAAGGGGGTAGAACGGGCCGCAGAAGTGATGAATGAGGCTGCTGGGGGAAGGGAACCTTTGTGGACACACACACACACACACACACACACACACACACACACACACACACACGGCCTAGAGGAAGCCCCCCGAAGAGGCTATAGGTAAGACGAAGAATTTTTTTTTTAACTTTGCGAAACCTTCCCCCCCCCCCCCGCACCCGGGACCAAACCGGGTGCTGGACCGAACTGGTCCAGTCAGGTTCGAGTCCAGTCAAGCCGAACTGGGCCAGCTGGTTCCGTGCACATCTATACAATTAATGACAAAGAAGGCTCTCTCTTAAGAAATACACCACTTTGTATTTCACTCAGAAACATATCAGCAGCCAGTGCAATTCTTTCAAAATCGGTGTTACATGGTCCCTTTGGCTTGTGTTTCCACACTATGTACAAGGGCAGCCCCACAAAGAATGCATTGCAGTTATCAGGCCTGGAGGTTACCAGCATATGCACCACTGTTTTAAAGTCATTTACTTCCAGCAATGGACATAGCTGACGTTATCAGCCAAAGCTGATAGCAAATGCTCCTGGCCACTGCCTCAACCTGAGAAACCAGAGAGAGTTTTGGATCCAAGAGCACTCACAAGCTACTTACCCTCTCTTTCAGGGGGAGTGTAACCCCATCCAGAGCAGGCAGATCTGAACTATATCTCATATCACCACCCCATCAGTACCTCCTAATGGGGTTGCCCTGTTAATATTGCCACCGCGACTGCATGTGCTTGTGAACATACATCTTCACCACTTCCTTTTCAGAGTGCAAAGCACATAGTGCCCATCTTGCCATTCCAGAGAGCATTCCCTTTCTCTCTTCCTTGCCAGGCGGGGAGAATAAGAGACACAGTGGGAAGATGGCATGACCCCATGCGACTTTACTTTTTCACAGACTTGGAAGCTTGGGATGGGATGTGGCAGCATCCCTGTTGCTGGGAAACTGCTTTATTAGATTGGAGACAGGGTAAGTGCTTGGAGAGGCAGCCAACGAGAAGTGCTGCAGGCATATGGCTGCGTCCACGTTCAGACGTGTTATTCAATTAAATGTGTATAATATTTAATAGATATAGGTGGTTCTTGTGACTCATCTCAGTTTCTGTCAATGAATCCATGGCGGAGAACTCAATAGCTACATGATATATGCAAAGAATTAAGCATGCACACATTTTGCAGATATGAAATATCAGAGCCTGAAAGATGCGAGGGAGGGAGGTATTCAGACATGCTTTTTCTGATGCACATAACAATCAGGACTCTGACAAGCACACAGGGACAGTGCATGTGCTGCCTGAACACTGTCAGCACTGAACACTATCAGCAGCAAGCTTTTCTACCCGCAGACCCTCCACCTCAGTCCCTTCCAGAGGGATCAGTATTCCCTCTAACAAGGATTCCCAGAAATTGTTGACTACAACTCCCAGAATCCCCAGCTGCAATGACATTTGCTTGGGGATTATGGGAATTGTAGTCAACAACATCTGGGAATCCCTATTAGAGGGAACACTGGTAGGGATTGCATGGAACCGGTTCCGTGCACTCCTGGGAGGGCGGGGGGGTCACTTTAAGGGACAGAGAAGGCGCTGCCTACTTGTCAGCCCCTGCCCCACTGCTCTTCCCCCACTGGTGCTCTTCCAAAAAGGTGTGCGGTTGCAGCATGCCCCTTTGCAGCCAGGATCAGTATCACCATGCAAATGGCCAAATTGAGCACCAAACGGTTCCGTGCACACCCCTACCTTCCAGCTGCCAGCCTGGACAGCCTTTCTGCACCAATAAGCAGCAGCCACAGCCTCAGACCACCTTTGCAACATCACTGCCATCCTTGGGTTGAAGTCCTGCCTCTTCTATTGAAGCCCTACCTTCCTGCCTGCCTGCCTGCCACCTCCCTCAAACTTGGGCTCAAGAGCAGCTTTGTTGGATAGGATAGGGCTGTTGAGAAGAGCATGCTGCAGCATGGAGAACAGGCAAGCTCTTTGAAGCCCCACATGCATTCCTGGATATACAAAAGGCCCATTTCCTCATTTTCTTTGCCACTCTTTGCCAGAGTTTTAAGCCTTTAAGGTGCAAAGTTGCAGGAGTCAGCAGTACTACAACACCCTCTTCATCACAGTCCCATTAAGAATCTGAGTGCCTGCCTTAGCCAGGAAGGTACAAAACCCGGATACTGGTAACACAAGAATGCACTTGTGATTGCCAGTGTAAAGGTGAAGTGTGCTGTCAAGTCGATGTTGACTCCTGGCGCCCACAGAGTCCTGTGGTTTTCTTTGGTAGAATACAGGAGGGGTTTACCATTGCATCTCCCATGCAGTAAGAGATGATGCCTTTCAGCAACTTCCTATATCGCTGCTGCCTGACAGGGATGTGCATGAACTGGTCCGCAGGCCATGTTAGAGGCCTGCGAATCGGTTCGCATGTTGCCTGGTCCGGTGGTCCGAGTGTGTGTGTGTTGCTTTAAGGGCGGGGGGGGGGGTTGTACTTACCCATCCCACCACTTTTCCCCCTCCGGCGCTCCATTTTTTCTTGGAGGTTGCAGTGTTCCTCCCCGCCGCCCCTGCCCCCTTGTTGACTGCAAAACGTGGAAGTAATGTCTGCGCATGCGTGCGTGCCACGCAGCATGTGTGACATGTGTGGCACGCACGTGCGTGCATCAGCAGCGCGCGCATTACTTGAGCATTTTGCAGTCAACAGGGGGGCAGGGGCGGCAGGGAGGAACGCTGCCGCCCCAAAGATGTTACTTAAAAATGGAGCGCCGGATGGGGGAAAGCAGCGGGAGTGGTAAGTACAACCCCGCCAGCGTCAGACCATGCCTCCGTCATTCGTGCACATCCCTACTGCCTGATATAGTAGCAGTGGGGATTTAAACCGGCAACCTTCTGCTTGTTAGTCAAACATTTCCCCGCTGTGCCACTTAAGGTGGCCAATTGCCAGTGTATAGCGACAGTAACCCCAAGATATTTGGGACAACTGGAGGGTATGACTGCTTCTTTGGGAAGCACAAACAGTGGCTAATCCTCCCCCCCAAGTAAATATTTAGCCCTTTTCCTGAATTGCAAAACTGGCCCTGTAGTACAGATGTTGCAAAACTCTTCCTGTTCTCCTGAGAGCTCTGCACACCAAAAGGTGTGCAGAATTAAGTATTGTTAACTATTCATTCTTCCCATTGTCATGTTAGTTTCTTTTCCCCACTTCTCCCAGCATGAACATCTGGTGTGTGTGTGTGTGTGTGTGTGTGTGTGTGTGTGTGTGTCTGTGTCTGTGTCTGTGTCTGTGTGTGTGTAGAGAGAGAGGTGGGGGGGCTACCTTCAGATGTAACACTGAACCATGAGTCCAATTGACCTGAGATTCCGTGCCCCCTCCCCCCACTCTCCCATCCGCATTTGGCTGCTTGGGAGAGCTGCCTCCCCGTAATCAGTGAGACTGCAGAGGCAGGTGATCTGGCTGTACAGGCTTCCTTCTTGAAAGAAGGACAGCCTGCCCAGCCAATTGGGCCCAAGTGAGGGAGGAGCTTCCTCCCTCAACTCCAGTTCCTGGGGCCAAAACTGTGGAGCCAGTATTTGGATGTAGCACTGGCACTGCAGAACCGGAGTTGAAGGCACCCAAACTCCAGTCTGAACAGAAGGTTCAGACTGGAGTTTGGGGAGGGAAACCACATGTCCCTTTCCCTTCTACTCTGGTTTCCCAAATTCGGAGGTGCAGGTTAGGAAACCTGAGGTGACGGGACCTCAGGTTTCCTGTTACGTCTGAATTTGGCCAGAGAGAGAGAGCTGAGTTTCCTGGTACTCTCTTAAAAGCAATGGTTCAGTAAAGCATACACTTACTCCATCCTTTGTATTATTATAATTATTTTATCTTTTATATAGAACCACCTGCATATATGACACTTTAAAAATAATAAGAGTACGGGTCCCTGCCCTGAGGATCTCACAGACTAGATATAAACACAAGGGAGACAACACAAGATGAGGTGTGTGTGAAAGCTGAGGTGAACAGGAAGAATATTCCATTATTTCAGTTACAAGTACTAAGTGTTGTAACAGTACGGAATGGGGACTAACCAGTTATGCCAAAGACTTCACAGCAAGGTGGATTTTAAGGAGAGACTTGAAGGAAGGCAAAGTTGTTTGATGGAGCAGAAGATCTTAGGCTAGCTGAGGGTGCTGGAGCTGGAGGAGCAAAGGTCATGGGTCAGAGTGTAATGGGACAGGAGAACAGAGAGATGGGTGACAAGGCCAAGGGGGTGCTGAAAGAAAGGATCAGGTGTGTGTGCTGGATCTGGGTGCAGCAAATATCCCTTTGGAGACAAACAGCAGTTTGAGAGGTCGTTTTCAGTTGTAAAATTATGCCAAGGAAAGGGTTAACTCTGCACACTACTGCACATGATCTTAGCCAAAACTCCTCCCTTCCAGTGTACCATGGTCCTGTTGGGAATCAACCCATCACAACTGTTTTTACTTAAAGAAGAGGCATTTCTGAGCTCTCCTCTTTAAAGCACAATTATGCGAATGTTTGGTTTGGCCCTTACCTTATAAATTCATAACTGAGCTTTGTTCTGTGAGCTAACTATGTAAACCATAACTGTATTCACAGCTTGTGCTTTTAACACTGCTGATGGGTCTCTTACAGTGTACAATGTTTATGCAATCTTAATTGTCAACTTCCAAATTGCATGAAAATAGATTTTAGCACTGAATAGCATATAATAGCACTGGGTGATCAAAATAAAATCAATTTATATTCACTTTAATTTTCAAATGAGTTTGTTCCAGTCATTCTCAGGGATTCTTTGTACTTGTTTTCTGTGAAATGTTCATGTGATTGAACTTTACAAGTGCAAATGCTCTTGCAGAAGAGAATTTTAAAATCACATGAATAAGTATTATTTGACAATGCCATTTAAATTTGCATGCAAAACTGTTTATGCTAGGAGTGTTTGATCACTCATCCACTCAGAGAACAGAAACAATAGCTCAAGCTGCAAAACATACACATAGAATGACAGGCGGTAGCTAAGGAAACAGAGAGGAGACTTTGGAAGCAATTCAGCTATTAAAAACAGGATTCTACACAAGTCATTGTCTTATAAAAGCTGAAACTCTCAGAAAGTCTATCAGGGCATAAATGATTTCAAACCACTTTGGAATGAGTGGGTTGAGGAGTTCAGTCATAGAAAAGGAAATAAAATTTAATAAATCCACTAAAAGTGGAACTATAATTTTTCATGGAAAATGTGTGTTCCCTTCCCACTATTACATGATATAGATAACAAAAATGAAGGGGGCTCCATAGAAAATCAGTGGGTGGAAGAGAGATATTTAACCCTACACCTGGAAGTAAGCCCAGGTGAGGAAAAATGACCTAGTGCCTCTGAGTACCAGTTGCAGGGGAGAAACATCAGGAGAGAGGGCATGCCCTCAACTCCTGCCTGTAGGCTTCCTGCGGCATCTGGTGGGCCACTGTGTGAAACAGGATGCTGGACTAGATGAGCCTTGGGCCTGATACAGCAGGGCTGTTCTTATTTTCTTATTTGCAGAGGGGATTCAGCAGAAGTAGCAAAGATTAAGAATCCTCTCCTGTCCTACAGTCCCCCCCCCCCGCCTGAAAATGCCCCTCAAGCTTTTCACAAGCATTATGAGAGAAACATGGGGTTTGAAATGCCAAGTTTATCTCAAAATGTGCAGTTCCTTCCTTAGTTCTTGTAAACCTGGATCCATCTCCCAACTATAGAATAAAAACAATTCAATTGCAGCTTCTGGAGATAAATAGCACAGGGTGAGGTATACCCTGGCTCTTGGTTACAAGAGCATTTTTGCATTTTTGGTTACAAGAGGCATTTTTGCACGGGTTCCTGACATCTCTTTGCCTCCTAGTCCTCAAAGGTGGGACTTTTCTCCATTTATCTAGTGTCTCAGAACAGAAAGGAGTCTCGCTACCAGACTCCTGAAACCATCAACCCTGAGTTCTATACTTGCCTTCCCTAGACTTCTGCTTCCCTCCATTAGTCACTAGGTTTTCTATGTCAGCTTTCTTCTTGGTCCATCGTCTCTTGCCTCACCTCTTTTGTCTGCATGCACAAACTGCTTTCCCAGAAAGCCTGTCCCACAATTCTCCAGATCTTGTCTTTGTAACAGTCCATATCCAGAATCAGGTTTCCTAGCCTCCAGCAGTGCAGGCTTCCTCAGCCCTCGCTAATTAGCATTTCAAGTACCTAGCCTCTTTTCCATGGCCAAACTCTGCCTCTCAGTTTCATCATTTTACCAAGTGATAGAGGCTCTGTACCAGAGGACTGGAAAGTAGCCAATGTAACACTGATTTTCAAAAAGGGATCTGGGGGGGATCCAGGAAATTGCAGGTCAGTTAGCTTACTGTCTGTTCCAGGCAAAATGATGGAAACGATTTTGATTCCTAGGAAGGGAGGAGAGCTAGTCTTGTGGTAGCAAGCATGACTTGTCCCCTTTCCTAAGCAGCATTTGCCCTGGTAGCATTTGAATGAGAGACCACATGTGAGCACTGTTAGATATTCCCCTTAGGGGATGGGGCCACTCTGGTAAGAGCAGAAGGTTCCAAGTTCCCTTCCTAGAATCTCCAAGATAGGGCTGAGCGAGATTCCTGCCTGCAGCCTTGGAGGAACCGCTGCCAGTCTGTGTATACAATACTCAGCTAGATGGACCAATGATCTGATTTGGTATATGGCAGCTTCCTCTGTTCCTATGATACTCACTGGGTGTGTGTTCTTGCTCTTTGTGTTTTCTTGAGTGCAACTGTCCCTGGGCTTGCTAAGGGCAATGTATTATCATTCTGCCACCCAACAAGGCCAAGGGTAAATCTGGGGGTAAATCTATCAAGCTAAAAAGCTCCCCTCCTGTGTTGTCCTTGTCATCTGATGAGGAAGATTTAGGCCTGGTGAAGGCCCTCATTGTATGGCTTGAAGCACTTGAAAGGAGAAGAAACAGCAACTGGCTGCCCAAAACCCGGGTGGTCCATCTAGGGTCCCTTCCAGGCCCAGTAGAGTAACAAAGGCTGCTAAGTGTGCTCATCTTTTAAATTCTCTCTCTGAACACATAGCGCAATTGGAAGGGGATACAGCACCATCTGTCCCCGCTCCGGTTGATCTCACGCTGGAGACTAGTCCTCAGAAGCCCATGCCTGCACCTGTTCCTGGTAGCCCGTCAGCTGCTCCTGAGTTAGGTTTGCCCCCTTGATCTATGGTTCAGTATGGGTTTTACCTGCCCACCCTAGTGCCGGGTACAGCAGGTCTGCCCACTGGGCCTATGGGTTGGCCCCCTGGCTCCTTTGGCCACCCCTTTCCTGCTTGGGGTGCTTGTTCACAGGTTTGGAGGGGAACTGGTGGGGTGGGCCAGCCCACCTGGCAGACGCCCTTGCTGGCTCATCTCTGTTGCTGAATATCACTCCTGAGAATTACCCGGCACTTGGTGTCTCGCTGCCTTTGGGGGACCATCTTCTCCCAGCCACCAAAGCAAAGATAAGGAGCAAGGGAGTACGTTGACGTGTTTCAGCTTCTGTACCGTGAACCTGAGACAGTTGTGAAGGAAGGGGAGGAGGTGCTAGACTTAGAAAAGAGCAAGAAAAAGTCCATTGAGAGGAACTGGGCTAATTGGCTGTCTGCCTTTACAATATACATGGGGGTGGTGCTTCAAGTCCAGCCTGTGTGTGGGGCCTGCCCTTGTGAAATATTTTGATATCATTCATAGGGAGTGCAGGGATTTTGCAGGTAATGTATGGTAGGGATGTGCACAAAACGGTGCAGAGGCCATTGTAGAGGCCTCTGAACTGGTTCAAATGTGGCAAAGTCCAAAGGTTCGGTGCAAGGGGGGGTGTTCTTTAAGGGCGGGGTGGTGCACTTACCCCTCCTGCCACTTTCCCCCTGCCGGAGCTCCTTTTTAAAAATAACTTCTTGGGGCAGCAGCGTACCTCCCTGCCACCCCTGCCCCCATTTCCAGCTGCAAGTGGCCGGAAGTACCGTGCACACATGCGCACGTCGTGCACTTGCACGTCAGACATGCAGGCGTGTGCACGGTACTTAGGAACATAGGAACCTGCCATATACTGAGACAGACCATTGGTCTATCTAGCTCAATATTGTCTTCACAGACTGGCAGCGGCTTCTCCAAGGTTGCAGGCAGGAATCTCTCTCAGCCCTATCTTGGAGAAGCCAGGGAGGGAACTTGAAACCTTCTGCTCTTCCCAGAGCGGCTTCATCCCCTGAGGGGAGTATCTTGCAGTGCTCACACATCAAGTCTCCCATTCATATGCAACCAGGGCAGATCCTGCTTAGCTATGGGGACAAGTCATGCTTGCTACCACAAGACCAGCTCTCCTCTCCTGGCCACCTCTGGCTGAAAATGGTGGCAGGGGCGGCAGGGAGCTCTGCTGCCGCCCCAAGAAGATTTTTTTTTTTTAAGGAGTGCCAGCAGGGGAAAAGTGGCGGGGAGGGGTAAGTGCACCCCCCACCCTTAAAGAACCATCTCCCCCTGGCACTGGACCACAGAGGTGCGGTTACGTGCAGACCACCAATGCATGGCAGTGCTACGATCAGAGCTTCCACTTCAGGGCGTCGTTGAAGCTTTCCCTTCCTTGGAATAAGCAGCACCAGGAATTCTAGTTGCTCATAATGACACTGTCCCATCCCATACCAGGGGAGCGTGCTGACAGCAAGCACTTGCTCTCTAAGACCCCAGGGGAGTATGCCTCCCTGGCAACAGGGGTGGGGGCAGCTGGTTCAACCCAAGTTGGTGTGCTGGGATTTTAACACAAGGGGGTGGTGCATGTGCTTATCCTGCAAGTTCCCCCATGACTGCAGATTCTGTGGGAGTAAGCACCCCAGCACCAGCTGTGCCAGGATTAAGAACATTAGAGGAGGAAAGGAGTCAGGTCCCAGCAGGAAGGTTGGGCCAGGTACTGCACTAGGAGCTCCTGGTAAAGGGGCCTAGTCCTATCAACCTTGAGGCCCTGCAGCAGCTGCTTGTGGGGTTCCCACAGCAAGTAAAGGCTGCTTATTTGTTGTATGGTTTCACCTTTGATTTTCATAACCTTGTTTGTTTCCCAGGCCAGCATATTTTGTCAAAAATCTGAAATCTGATGTTGTCCTCTGGAAGATCAACAAGGAGGTGAAGCTGGGGAGGGTGCCAGGCCCCTTTGCATCACCTCCCCTGCCTAATTTGTGGGTTTCCCCACTGGGGGTGGTGCCCCAAAAGGCCACTGGTGAATTCAGACTTTTTCACCATCTTTCTTTTCCTAAGGGCTCGTCCATCACTGATGGTGTCCTGCCTGAGCTTTGCTCGGTGCGCTACAATTCATTTGATGAGGCAGTGTGCATTGTACATGGTTGTGGGGTCAGTGCTCTCCTGGCAAAATGCGACATTGAGTCAGCCTTTCCCCTTTTGCCTGTACACCCTGACAATTTTGGTCCAGGGCTTCTGAGAGGAATTATATCAGGGGGTACAACATTTCTGTCAGGGCCCCCTTCCCTTCTCCATTAGTCATCCTGTTTTTATTCACTATGGTTTTATGCCATGAGCTGTAGCCTGTAAGGCCAAAAAGGGTATAGAAGATGAGAGAGGGGTGGAATGGAGTGCTCTGTTGCTTTTCTGCATTTGAGGCCTTATGCTCCTATACTCCCTCCATGATAAATATAAATATAATAAAATAAAATAAGAGGATCAGAGAGAAGAAAGCACATTTGATTTGAACATCTTTGTTTATGCTACAATAGAGATAAGGAGAAAGAATTCACACTGAAACATCCTTTTATTATTGATTGATTGACTGATTTGATTTTTATACCGCCCTTCCAAAATGGCTCAGGGCAGTTTACAATTAAAACAAACCATAAAACAGTAAAGAGCTAAAACAAAAATTAAAAACAATATAACAACAATTAACAATTTAAAAACGTTTTAAAACGACAATTAAATAATCGCAATAATTAAAAACCCTGAAACAGGGTTAAAATATTAAAACCGATTTAAAAACCCTGGAAAACCAGGCCAAACACATACGTTCTAAGGGCTCTCCTGAAAGCTAATAGAGAATTCAAATTACAGATTTCCACAGGGAGCGCATTCCACAGCTCTGGAGCAGCTCTAGAGAAGGCCCACCTCTGAGTCGCCACCAGACAAGCTAGTGGTAACTGGAGACGAACCTCCTCAGATGACCTTAATGACGCAGAAGAATATATTGCAATGCAGATCAGATCATCAGAAAACAGAATCATTAGTAAAAAGTTGTTGTTGTTTTTAAGGTAGATAGGCTTAGTATTTACTTAAAAAAAAAAAAAAGCACATTGGGTGAACAAAGCATTTTCTGTATCACTCTTTTTATTGGCTTGTTCCCTCTACCAGAGAGCTGTACTGCAGGTTGCACCAGGTTCAATCTCCAGGTCCTGCCAGAATGTTTTAGTTAACAACTCTAGGAGCACAGAGGGCATGGCCTTTTATTAGCTTAGGCACCATTTCACCAAGGGCCTCTAAGTGAAATTCTGTTTTGCCAAAACAGAAAGCACTCATTAGCACCAACAAGAGTTCTCATCTGGCACACAAACATTAGCTACAGGGTAATCCAAGTCTGGACCATGATGAGTCATGGGTGCAGGAGACTTTGGTACTGATCTTTATCACCTCCCTGCCATAGCTACTATTTAGCAAACAATGAACAAGCACATAAGGGCCAAATGCATGCTTCACATAAAATGTAGCTTGACCTTGCCTTGAAAGCAAACAGACACAAAACTATTCACCGGTGCTATTCAAAATCAGCAGTAGGATATTTGATGCAGCGATATCATGGAGCATCTCACAGACACCCAAGCAACCAGAGAGTATCCTTGCAACCCACCCTCATCCACCCCAGTTTAATTGAATGAGTGATGTGGGCCATAGGAAGCTGCCATAGGTACATCTAGTTCACTATTGTCTGCCCAGACTGGCAACGGCTTCTCCAAGGTTGCAGGCAGGAGTCTCTCTCAGCCCTATCTTGTAGTTGCCAGGAAGAGAACTTGGAACCTAGATGCTCTTCCCAGAGTGCCTCCATCTCCTAAAGGGAATAACTTACAGTGCTCACACACCAAGTCTCCCATTCATATGCAACTAGGGCAGACCTTGCTTAGCTCAGGGGACAAGTCAGGCCTGCTAACAATGAAGCTACCAATGACGACACTCATCGTCATTGATGTGATGTGATGTGGACCGCTCATCATCATTTGACCATCTCTGGCCTAAAGAAAGCTGCATTTATATTTTAATTCCAGGTCTCCAGTTTTCTATTATTTGTTTGTTTACTTTTTAAAAAATGAATTACATTTAAGAACCAATTCCCATAGCAGAATTTAATTAAATATGATCACAAAGAAATTTCCAGTGATGTCCTCAAGTACATAATGTACATGAGTCACCAAAGTAAAATAGTTTTCCCCCCCAAAAATGTTGATCTATTAAGCACTATGTCTTGCTATCAAGCTGATGTAAAACATAATCACAGTGGAACACTATATATGTTTATTCAGAAGCAAGTCCCACAGTGTTCCAGGTAATTGCATAGGATTGCAGACTTAATCACATTTGTGTGAATATATGACCTTTAATTATATCTTGTTTCTAAGTGAGCAAAGAAGCACATTTTTAAAATGGTGATTCTCTTTATTTAGCAGGGGGAGAGCAATTGGCCTTATCTATTCCCAACACAGCATCTCTGCAATGGCTGTTGCTGGTTTGTGTCTTATGTTTCTTTTTTAGATTGTGAACTTAAATAATTCTCAATCAGGAATATTTCACAAATGACCTTATTAGGTATGTTTATTTCCAGCATACTGTGTATTAGCAACATGCTTTTCACAAGCTCCTGTAATATAATAAAAGTCTAAGGACAAAACACACAAATAATTATTTGCACAAATTGGTATTGTTCCAAAAAGAAGAGGAATGCCAGTTCCTTTAAGGTCATTGATAAAAACTAATGTTCCACAGGTGCACTTTCCCCAGTTCTTAAGGACATATTTACACTACACATTTTAAGCCAGATTCAAACCTGTTTAATCATTGTCCCTCACCACCCAGGCACTGGGAGCTGCAGTTCTTTGATGAAAGGGTTCTGATAAAGTCTTCTCAGCATTTGCACAAAATTGCAGTTCCCATTGTGTTTTTTTGGAGGGTGGGGAAGCCCAAAATCATGAAAGCTGTTTCAAACTAGTTTAAATGTGTGGTTCACTTGCTTTTGGAATATGATCACCATAGCACAACCCACCACACAACCCTTCTCATTCACCAGCCAAATTACTCTCCATCTCTCTTTAACAAGCTTCCATCAATTTGAGATTTACTGTGGGAGGTAGACAAAATAGGGGAATTGTCCCTTTTTAATGCAAATACAGAAACCTTAATGATGTCTGAAGAAACAGAACAGAACTGTTAAGCAGGCAGGAAAGAACAATATGCAATTCCAAGGGGGAAAACATTCCTCTAGTCTTCAGAAGGGAACTATCAAATTTGGGCTATCAGGTTGAAAGATTTATTACAAATAATAGGAAAAGTAGGAATCCTCAGTTGCTAAATGTTGAGTACTGTATTTGTAGTTATAAAAACTACAAAGCAAAGCTAGCCACCCACCATTTTAAGTAGATGTAAATGATTCATTTTGAGGTGGGGGGGCAAAATGCAGACTATGAGAAGCTGGCATATTTATTCATAGAGATAGAAGGAGCTTTTGAAAAGTGTTCATGCAATTGATATTTACTTTAGGAACATATTGCAGACACAGCAACTGCTTTGAAGGGTAGCTTGGTTTCTGAACATAAGAAAAACCCTCAAATACAAACAAGTTGAAACACAATTCATTCAGGGCAGACAGGGAGACTAATTTCAAGGGTACAACAAATATACTCACCACTACCACTCAAATGTTGTCCAGTCCTATATTAACAATGGAGTTTGTTTCTTTGCTGAACTGAACATCTTATTGTCAAGTGCATTCCTCACACGATGCAGGAGGAACTGTTCCTACAAATACTGCAGTGCTAAACAAAATGGCGATTCCGGCTCTTTTTGTCTTGCCTCTCTCGAAATAGACAGCCCTCCTCTCTGGCCACTCGGATTGGCTGATAGGGTAGTCAGTCCACATGATGCCTCCTATTAGGTCATTTCAGGGTCGTTTCAAGCTCTGCCCACTTTATGAAAACAAAGGCAGGCCTTTTCCTTGGCTGCTTCCTCATTAATATTTAAATGAAGGAGGAACACTGTTCTGCCTGTTCAATAGGAGCCTGCTACCGGTGCCCACTCTATGTAAACATTGCTGGGCAGGCAAGCTGCAGGCAGGGAAGTGCAGAAGGCAGCCACACACAGGGAGGCATTAGGCCACAAAAGTTCTATAGATAAGCTATGAACTGTTGCAATAAGGTGTAATAGATTATAGTTAATACTTTGGTTCCTGGGCCCCCTTTTGGACCCTGGGCCCAGGTACGATGTACCCCCTGCACCCCCCCCCCTTTCATGGGCCATGTTTGGGCTTTTAGGTTTTTGTTTTTAGGGGTGCTACTATGTTGACAGGGTTTTACCCATGGGTTGCTCAGTTTCCTGCGCGGCCTTTGAGGCTTTCAGCTCTTGGCTCGAATGTGCCTTGTGTAAAAGGACAAGCTTGCGCACAACAGCACATTTACTGGATGATATTTGATGGTCGGGCATAGCACCTCAGGGCAATGTATATTCCTGCTGCATACCTTCATTGAGCTATGCAAGGAACTTGGGGTCCCCTTGGCAAAGGATAAAATGGAGGGGCCTGGCGGTGCAGCTAACTTACTTGGGCATCGAGCTGGATTCAGTGGCCGGCTGTGTGAGGCTGCCTGATGACAACTTACAGCAATTGAGGTCCATGGTAAGAGACTGCCTGTCCGTGGCTAAAATCACTCTTAGACAACTTCAGAGTTTACTGGGACATCTTAACTTCGCCTGCAGAGTGATCACCCTGGTAGGGCCTTCTTGCATTGCTTATACAATTCCACCATCAAGCTTAAGGCCCGGCATCACAGGATTAGAGTTTCTGCACAGATGCATGAGAACCTGAAAGTATGGGAAGTGTTCATAGAAAGCTTTAACGGGGTATCTTTCCAGTGTGCAGAGTGCCTCTTGGAGGCAGAAGTCCAGATCAACTCTGATGTGGCTGGTAGCTCCAATTTTGGGATATATTTCAGGGGCATTGGTATGCAGAGCAGTGGCCTGTGGCTTGGTTTGAGAGAGGTATTACCAAAGATTTCACCTTTCATGAATTCTTCCCCATTGTGGTTGCTGTGCACCTGTGGGTCTTGGCTTTCACCAATTCCATGGTTAGGTTTTGGTGTGACAACCAGGCCACTGTTTAGGTTATTAACTCACAAACTTCTCACCCAGACAGCATGCCACGATGGTTATGGAGCCTTGGCGAGTAGAGGCCCAGGAGGCCCAGCGGGCGGTGTGGGCATCCCTTACTCTAAGTACCAGGGTTGCCTATTACAGTAAGATCAGGGCTTTTCAGTCCTTCAGGGAAAGGGTTGGGGTGTGAGACACTTGGCCTGCCCCAGTGGAACATCTCATGCAATTCATGGTGCACCTGCGTTCCATCAGCCTGTCATCCAACTCTATGGCTGGACATTTGGCAGCCTTGGCCTTTTACTTCAAGGTGCAGGACTTAGGTGATACTACTCAGGATTTCAGGGTGTGCCAAATGGTTGAGGGTTGGTCAAGGGACTGTCCTCCTCAGCATCATTCTAGGCAGCCCATCACACCTGAGATGCTAAGCTCTATTCTGGGTTTCCTGCTGGCCTTGTGCTCTTAGCCTCACGAAGTAGTTTTATTTCCAGCAGCTGCTCTTGTCGTTGTGTGTGTGTGTGTGTGTGTGTGTGTGTGTGCGTGTGCGCTTTCCAGGCTTCTAAGCTTCTGCCCAGAGGAAAGGCTTCACTTACAGGCAGGGTGGTACAGCAGTCGACGGTGCTGCTGCATCCTGACAGAGTTCCCATCAAACTACAATTCTCTAAGCCTGACCAGAAGGGTAAGGGACAGATGGTTATGCTGTACATGTCTGAGTTGTCTGCACTTTGCCCTGTGCATGCTTTGGAGCTCTAGTACTTTGGGTGGTGAGTGAGGTTGCCTGTTCCAGCATGGTGATGGTTCCTCCTTGACGCACTACCAGTTTTGGACTATGGTCAGGCAGGCTTTGGAACAGGGTGGTTGGCCAATCGGGACTGTTTCCCTCTATTCCTTCTGGATTGCGGCTGTTTCAGTGGCTGCACATTTTGTCTTTTTCTGAGGGAGACGTCATGCGCATTGGACGTTGGCAGTCTCAGGTTTATAAGCGTTATGTTCATTTGTGATTGGTTAACACTGTTGTTCCTTTGGCAGGTCCTAGGGTGTCCAGTCAGCAGGCCAGGCCAGTGTTCACATCGTGGGCCACTTCATAGTGTTCTGGGTGCACAAGAAGAAATGGCATTTGGTACCCAGCTTGGGCTGAGTCAGCGGGCTGCTATCTGTTGGATTGGAAGCTGGGGCACAATGCTCCAGCAACTGCTGCTGACAGTTGCAAATTTCTTGGGGGCTAACCCTCCTCTTGATGTTCTGTTATTACATTTGGGTGGGAATGATTTAGTGCAGAGGGTTGGCCATTTCCCACCAGGTTCATAGAGATTTAGAAGCCATTCACAGCTGGGTACCTGGGGTGATGTTGGTTTGCTCTAAGTTGCTGCCACAAAAGGTTTGGTGAGGAGCTCAGCACCCGGGTAGGATAGACTGGGCACAGTCCAAAATTAATAGCTATGTGAGTAGGTGGTTGGCTGCAGAGGGTGGGGCATTCATCCCTCACCCTGCAATTCATCCCTCACCCTGCCCAACCAGAGTTGTTATGGGTGGATGGTATGCATTTGACCCCGGGTGGTTATGAATTATTTTCGTCAGACTTAAAGGGAGGATTGGTAGTGATATTGCAAGAGGTTGAGTGGTGAAGGGGTTAAGCTAGGTCAAACCCTTCTTATGGCAGGTACAGTGCAGTTTCTTGGATATTTGGCTTCTGGTGAGCACCTTTTCAGGCATGTGTTTGGCGTATGGAGAGGTCATTGCCTACATACTTTACAGCTCAGGGAGTCCTGGTGGTGGCTTACTTCTACCTGCCAATAGGATTCAACACCCTCTAATGCTTTATGGCTTGGGGGTGGTGGAGACTACAGCAGGTGCCTGCACATTAGGTGCCTATGATTGGCAGCAGATGGCCTAAGGCCTGATGCTGCCTGGAGCGGAGGTGTATTGCCCTAGGTTATTCTGGCTGGCTTGTGCGTAAGCCGCGAGTTCTTCAGCCCTTCACAGTGGAGGGTAGAGTGCCAATCCTCTCCTTTCATTATCCAGTTAATAAAGTTGTGGCAGAAATGCTAACCAAACATAAAATACAACTTGTCTTATGTCTTTGAATCCGTACAACTTGTCTTGTGTCTTTGTTGTCCAGGTGCAAACAGCACTGTGCAGATTTCCCCATTGTACTAAATGGGGAGATCTGCAGAAGCACCGATTGTAAAACTGCCCATTTTGTGCAGTCCCAATGCTGCCTTTGAAGGGTGCAGCATCATTGCAGTCAGTGTTATGGACATGTAACGCTGAGCTGAATGTCAGCCGCTGTTTCTACTATGACTGCCACTGCTGCTGAAGCTCCTTCTTTATGAGTTACCACTTATGTGCATGTTGTGTTCAATAGAAAAGAAACAACTTGTATTACATCCTAACATGCAGAAACAAGACTTGTTCATACTTGAAGGCCACAATGAAAAAATGAATCCAAAACACAACACAACATATCGAATGATACAATTGGGGAAAAGGACAAAAAGAATGAATATATAAATGTAAACTATTTTGTAAATTATAAAATCATATGAACATAGTGATAATGATGGATCATGCAAAGCAGAAATGCTAACAAAACATAAAATACACTAAATGACAATTGTTCAAAAAGGAGAACTATATAGTATGTAATAGATGTTACAATGACAGCACCCCTGTCATTAAACATAAGCTGTTTAGAACTAATTTGTCAAGTGTCCATATGAGTTCATATTGTCTCCTATGAATATCAATCAAATCTTCATTGAAACATCAAAGCCATGTTGAAAAAAACTTTTGAAGATATGAAATAAATCTTCTTCATAAGGAACCTCAAATCTTCTCCTGTGATGGGACACTTCCTATGAAATATACATATACCCATATGCATCAAATTGCTACTAACATCATAATCTACTAATTTTAAAACAGACTCCTTATGTATGTATGTATGTATGTATGTATGTATGTATATATCTATCTATCTATCTATCTATCTATATCCATACTCCTTATGTATATGTATAGTCATTATTACAAAGTTATTGGACATAATCCCTTATTTTCCCATTAAGGAAATGTTGTTTACCATTAAAATAGTTGTACAAGAGCAATATCTTTGGTTTATATTTCAGATCAGATTGGAAGTATCATCAAAGAACGTGCTAAACCTCCCATCTTGTATATCTTGCCTAAAATTCACAAGGAAGGTTTCCCACAGGAAGACCCATTTGATTGATATTCATGGAAGACAATATGAACTCATATTACTGGGGTGCTGCCATTGTAATATCTGTTACAGACTGCATAGTTCTTCTTGATCAATTGTCGATTTATCCTTTTTTTCACACTGAAAATACTTCATGAAGAGAAGAATGCAGTGGTTCAGCTTTCAACTGATGGGCATTTTGCAATTACAGGAGAACCTCATTATCTGCAGATTCCGTATCCGTGGATTCGCATATCCGTGGTCTGGTAAATGACACCTGACCTCAGCATACGCAAGGGAAAAGAGGCAAAAAGCATGTTGACCTCACATATCCGCAGGTTGGGGGTAGCTGGAAATGAACATGGAGGTCATTTTCAGCTGCTATTTCATTTATCAGAGCCACAAAATGGCTACATTAAGTTAAAAAAGAAAAGAAAAATGGGTGATTTTCAGCTGAATTGTGGCCGATTTGGGGGCATTCCAGGACACTGCATGACTTGGGGGGATCAGCAAAGTGGGATAAGGAGCTCCCCCCATGTTTTCCTCGCAAAATCGGCAAATTTTCAGCCGGCCAGGAACCTAACCCCTGCAATACCATATCCCCAATTCCTCAATGTTCACAGTTTCCATACTGCGGCTGCAGCCGGGAACAGAACCCCCATGAATATTAAGGTCCACCTGTATACATTTGACAGGCATAAGGACTATTATTATTGATATGGCACTTTTAATATATATGGGGTATCCATTTTATTTGTATTCACAGTCACAATACTGTTAAAAGTATGACATGAGATGCATTCAACAAGTAATATCTGGTAGGTCAGTTTAATTCACTTACTGATGGAGTAAATCTCAGTATATATTTCAGGTTGTAAATTGCCTGTGAAGGATGAGGAGATAGTAGAAAACATAGGCACAACCACATGATTCTGTAGTGTCTGCTTTAAATGAAAAAAGAGCACTGCAATAAAGAGAGAAAATATCTAAAAAGAAGATTACAGTTTTTAAAAAAACCCTAGGCTAATTCAGCAACATGTGAAAGGAAAAGGATATTGTGTTTTTTTAATCACTGCATGCCTAAATTGATATGTATTTATATATCTTCAAAGATTATTTTTTGATATGAATGTAGAAGAATTATTCCTGAGAGATGATCTCTATTTTAATCCCTTTCGGAGGTAGGCAAAAGCTTCCTTTTCCCAGAATGTTTTTGTCTTTCAGTCTAGATCTTAGCCTGACAGAATAGTGAACAGGAAGAAATAGACCACTGAACAGGAAGGAAGAAGATGAAAGCATAGATGTGGGAATACAGGAAGTATGAATGGTTGATAAGAACTGGCTTGTGGCCTAATTCTTTGAAGGTTGTTCCTTTTTCTCAGAATTATGTATGAGGGCTATAACTAAACAAACAGAGCCAGTGACTCATTCCTGTTGATACCAAGGGGATGCACAGTTCAGGCAAGTATCTGAATATGCAAAATCTGCAGGTAACAAGAAAAGTGCTGCGGAGGCTTCCCTTCAGAGGTTCCAAGGAGTGGGAAGACTGAACATTTGAGACACGATAAGGTTGTTCTCACAAGCAACCTAAAATATGCTAGGGCAGCCTAGCCTGGTCTAGGCTGTTCATGTGGAGGGCCGTGATCCACGTGCAGAAGCGTATCTAGGGGAAATAGCGCCTAGGGCAAGCACTGAAATTGCACCCCCTGTCCAAACATCTGACACCAATCTTTCAGATTACTTTCCCATAATATCAGCTGAAAAATACAAGTCAAGCTTGTTAATCTTTTAATATTTCAAAAACGATTTCGCAGTGGACGTAGCCAGACCAAAAAATGCTGGAAAACTACAAATTTCATTATGCTGGGGCTCATGGAATACCCAAATACTATGTGGAGGTGTACTTGGAAAACTAAACAGAAGTGCCTGTCTAATTGTCTACTATGCATTGTAGCATCACTATTACGTAAGTTTTAAAAATAAATGGAAAATTTGGCTTTTCCCAGCTACTCTGAAAATAATTAAAGGATATGCAGAAAAAACTGTGTCACTGCTTGGAATATATTCTAGTATTTCAGAAAGACAGTTAAAATGAGAGAAAGGGAGCAAGAAACTCCCACTGGGCATTAATACTAAGGATTTCACACTGATTCAAAGACAAACTCACCATTGATAGCCATATTATTAAGACATCACATTTAGCTCTCTTATCACAAGAAGCAAAGTAAGAGCAAATGAATGCAATCCTAGCTCATAAGCTTCAGCTCAGTATTTACAAGCCCTGATTCTCTATACATAGTGCCAAACTGAATATGTGTACAGTGATTTATATTATATTATTTTTTAATTTATTTACCTGTAGCCCCTTCAGGGGGCTTCCTAAAGGCCATGGGGTGTCTGCAAAGGTTCCCCCTCCCCCGCTGGCCTCTAGGGCCTCGCAGGGACCATTTGGGCATGTGCAATGGCCATTTTTTAAAAATAATTTTTTTTAAAAAAAAAAGGCCACTGAAAACTTAAAGGCCACCGCGCAAGCTCAAATGGCCTCTGCAAGGCCTGGCATGGCCTAGGGAATCACAGAGGCCATTTGAGCATGTGTGGTGGCCATTTTGATTTTAGTGGCCATTTAAAAAAATTTTTTTAAAATGGCGCCCTCTTCAAGTAGCACCCGGGGCACATGCCCTGCCTGCTCTACCCTAAATACATCCCTGTCCATGTGGAACCCTGCACTCCCACCTAGCCTGACCGTACTGCAAAGCCCAGCCTTTAGCTGAAGGTAAAGGCACGAGTTTATGCTTAACCCCAGCACTGGATCATGTGTGTGCTCGGGCTGCTTGCAGCCCAAGCACACACAGAGATGTGCACCTAGAGCGCCAGGATCATGGGGGTATCCGCCAATGCACTGTGCTCATCGTGCAGTGCATTGTGAGATACATGGAGGATAGGAAGCAGCATCCCAACCTCCAGAGATCCACACTGCATGCAGCCATGTAGATCATGTGGGAGCATGGTCCATGCCTCCCACCAGCTACAGAGATCATCTGGGGGGAAGTTAAGGTTTGCAAAATGCCAGGAATGCGAACTAAAACACAGATCTCCTTCATCATTCATTCATTCATTCGATTTCTATACTGCCCCTCCAAAAGTGGCTCAGGCCAGTTTACATTAAAATAATTATTTTATATTAAAATAATTTGTTTTGTTTGTTCATTCATTTGTTCATTCATTCATTCATTCATTCATTCATTCATTCATTCATTCATTCCACTTTTCACCAAGTTCTCAAGGCAATTTACAAAGAATAATAATAATAAAAAGATGGTTCCTGTTTACAAAGGGCTTGCAGTGAAGTCTAAAAATAACCACAAGCTAGATGCTGACAGCAGCCACTGGAGGGATACCATTCTGGGGCTGAATTGAGACAGTTACTCTCCCTTTGTTTAATCCCATATAAAGACTATTATCACTTTAAAAGGTGCCACTTTGCCTAGTTAGCAAGTTCCTGGGTGCGAGTGGGGTCTGTTTTCAACAGCAGAAGAGCTGAGTGGGTGAGGAGTGTAGAATCCTCCTCTGCCTTTGGATTTCCCACACCGACTAGCAGAAATGGGCTCTGCTGTAGGGATGTGCATAAAACCGGTTCTCCCGGTTCGGTTCGGGTCCGAACCGGGTCCGGACCGGACCGGGGTGGTTCGGTTTTGGTTTTGCCAGACCACCCCCCCGGTCCGGTTCGGTTTCGAACCGGTTCGGATCTGAACCGAACTGGTTCGGATCACAAAAAGTGGCTGGTTTTGAAGGGGACATTGTGTTCTACCTGCCACCCAAATTTCAAGTCGATTGGACCTTCCTCTGATTTTTTACAAATTTTTTTCAAAAAATAAATTTTTGCCCATAACTCACAATGTGGAGCCCTTAGGGGCAAAAAAGCTGGGGTGGGTGGTAGCCACCCATGGGTGTCCTCCACCCCAAAAATCCCAAGGCAATTGGTGGCTCCTAGTATTATTGGTGAATTTCTGAAGAAAAAATTTTTTCCCATTGGCTAGAATGGGGGTTTGGGGCTGCCCCAGACCCACCTCTGTGGGGTGGCAGCACCCCCAAAGTGGGTCCGGGGCCATGGCAAAAATGCCTTCAGTCCCTCCCAGCAATCCCCGTAGAGATAGGAGTGATGGTTCTGTTGTTTTTCTGAGGTATTCTGAGTGTAGATTCTATGATAGCTTATGAGATTTCCAATGAGACACCATGAATCCACTCTCATTTGCTATCACAGAATCCACACTCACTCAGAACACCTCAGAAAAACAACAGAACCATCACTCCTATCTCTACGGGGATTGCTGGGAGGGACTGAGGGCATTTTTGCCATGGCCCCGGACCCACTTTGGCGGTGCTGCCACCCCACAGAGGCGGGTCTGGGGCAGCCCTAAACCCCCATTCTAGCCAATGGAAAAAAAAATTTTCTTCAGAAATTCACCAATAATACTAGGAGCAACCCAACAATTGCCACCCCATCTTTTTGGCGCCTCTCTCTGGGCGCCCTAACACGTAACACCTAGTCAGTCCATCTTAATGCCTACCTACTACCACCACTCCTATCCAAGCAAGTAAGAGGAGGACACTCAGAGAGACAACACCCACTCTCTGATCTAACAAAAAGGCCACTGCTGTGCTGCCTGCCAGCACAGCAGCAGCAGCGGAGAAGCACACTAAGCACAAGAGCAGCACACACAGAGAAGAAGCAGGAGGCGGAGCAGCAGAGCAGCAGACCTGCCGCTCTGCATGATGGGTGACGTGATGCCCAAAGAAACCACCGCCTCACTCAGTGCCTGCCACTGACTAGGCCCGACAGACAGAAGCCAGCCAACCTGCTCTGCTCTGCTCTGATGCTCCCCATGGATGATGCACACACACCCTACATCTGCATCCCAATGACCAGACCAGACCAGACCAAGTGCGCAGAGTCAGCACAGGCCAGCAGCCACCAGCCCAGCAACAACAACAGCTACTACTGCTACCACCACAACCAGTGTTGCCGCTACAATAACATTCCCAGTCCAGTCACGCGCGCCACAGCCTGAGCCTAGCACACAGCCAACAGCTGCTGCCAGCCAGTGCCTGGCAAGCCCAGCCAACATGAGGAGGAGAGAGCTAACAAGTAGACGGCGCACGCACATCACCAACCCATCACGACGGCGCAACTGCAAGGGGAGAGGGCACAATTACAGGCAGGAGGAGGAGGAGGAGGAGGAGGAGGCGGGCGAGGCAATCCTAGCACAGATTTGAAAGTTTAAAATCCACCAGGACATCTTCTAGAATCTAGACTTCTGTTTTTTCTACCACCAGCTGTAGTGTCTAGTTAGTCAGTGTGCTGTGCAGCTGAGCTGAGCTGAGCTGAGCTGCATGTGAGGAAGGGTGATTGTAGCTAGTTCTTTAGTTTCAGCAGACTGAGCATTGAGCATGGGCAGTGGCCTTGGGAAGCAACACAATTACACGACACTCACCTGCTGCTGCTGGTTCTAGAAGTTGCCTCTTCTCGTCTTCACCTCTTCGTGTGTGTGTGTGTGTGTGTGTGCAGTGAGTGCATGCCTTTTGCCTTGCTGGAAAGAAATGCTTCTCTGGTCCACCACCACATATCTGCTCAAGGACACAGAGGCCCAAGGCAGAGGTGGTGGCACCAGTGTGAGTGCATGTGTGCTGGTGGTGTTTGCCACCACAGGTGTTTTGTGTGTGTATGTGTGCGCTGCTAGCTAGGAGGGGGGAGGGAGGCAGGGAGGGAGGCTGGGAGGCAGGGGGGAGGAAAGGGGAGGGGGAGAGGGATGTAGAGGGGATTGAAGGGGGGAGGGTCCGGCTCAGAGTTGGTCAGCCACATATTTGTGCACACACGTGCTCACGTGTGTGCTTCGGTGGGAGAGACCAGACTCTCATCATCTGCCAGACCGGGGTTGGGGGCAGGTGAGGCGGTGGTGGGCTGGAAGGGAGGGAGGATGGAAGGTGGTGAAGAGGAAGGGGAGAGGATGAGAGGGGAAGGATGGAGGGAGGCATGGGGGGGAGGAAAAAAAACATGTAGACAGACACACACCACACTACACACAGAAAGCATCCACACACAGAGACAGTGCTAGGCATCCATTCACACAGACAGACAGACAGACAGACAGACACACAACAGGAAGAGACAGACTGAGCCTGCACCACACACACACACACAGACCCAATTCCCCCCCTGCACAGTTATCAATCAATATGTTGTGTTGGCAGCCAGTTCATTGCTATTCTGATGGTTTTGGGTTTTTTGCCATCAGCCAACATCAACAGTGACCACAATCAAGATGAACATAAGATGATAATAATTCATTCGTTTCATTTCAAAAAATCACCCAATCATTTTCTCCATGTAAACCAAGCCCCCCACACATGATTTCTGGTGACATTTTCAATAAAATCAATTCATTTGGCATTCATCATTTTGTTCTCCCTTTGTCACCTTTTTTTCTTTCTTTTGCATAATTTTGAGGCTTGATTTTGACATGGGGTTTTTAAAGAAAAAATTATTTACATGTTTATTTACATACAGTATTTACATATCTACACTGCATTTTTGAACGTATACCCGCCGCTGCCGCTAAGTCTAGTACTCCGTGGGCTGTGCTACTTTGGGGGGGTGTGCCGTGCCCACGCCAGGTCCCCAAATGCTGACAGGTGGATAGATAAAGGGCCTGTGCTGGTCAGCATTGGGTTTCTTTTTAGGTGGGCGTGGGCATTGTAAACATCTGGCCAGTCGCAGCACTACAACTACTACTACAACTGCATCTCTGTGTGGGCACACTACACGCTGCGACTGGCTGGCACGGCTCAGCATCTGTCACGTCAGCTCAGCTAGAGGTGGAAGGGGGGAGGGTAGGGATAAGCACAGAGTTCGAGCCAGGCAGGTGACCAACCATGGGGCAACCCACGGTAATCACTCGCCCGTCTCAAACTGCAGCTTGGGGTAGCCCAACAGGGGGAGGTTCACCTTAAGGAAGACCAGCTGCTCCACCAGACCAGGGTCCAAGCGGGAGCGAGAGGGTGTCACCACGTCCCCGGCACGTGAAAACACCCGCTCGCTCTGGACACTGGTTGGGGGGCAGGAGAGGAGGCGCACAGCCACCACCGCCAGGTCCGGCCAGACTTGGCGGCGGCTCGCCCAGAACTGTGCGCAGTCCACGCCGTCTCCCTCCACAGGCTCCTCCAAGTACTGCGCAACGCATTGCTCAGCACTGGAGGGGGGCCTGGCAGGTCGAGCCTCCCGCATACCAGGCATGGCGCCATAGCAGAACCGCTGAAACCACTGGGCGGATCTCGAGTCGGTAGCAAATGGCTGCTGCGATGGCGCCGCCTGGGATGCCGCGCTGCTGGACTGGGAAGAGGGAGGGGAAGGGGAAGCTGACGCCGGCTGGCCGCCCATGCTGCTGCTGGGTGCGGGTTGGGCCGCGAGGGCTGCCCCCGCACCACTACCAACACCCTGGTCTCTGCGGGCCCTAGCGGCCTCCTCCTCCCTAACCTTCTCGACCAGGATGCCCTTCCACCTGGGCAAGTCGTCGGCACTCACGGCATTGCCCTTGAGGGCTGGGTGACAGAGACAAGCGAGGACATACTCCTCCCTGTCTCCCAGCACATCAACGAGCCGCTTGTCAACCCCAGACCTCAGCCTCCCAGCCAGAGCACGACCCTCTGGCGTGGTCAGAGAGATATGGAGTCCACCCATCAGCTTCTCGAGACCAACAGCTGTGGGCAGCGCCTGGCTCAAGGGAGTGGTGTCGCCACACAAGCCCTTCGTGGCAAGCTGGAAGGGCTCGAGTGCCGACACCGCCTCGGACATCTGCTTCCACTCTGCGTTCGAGAAGTCGCAGACATCCAAGGACTCGTCCCTCGCCAGGGCGACAAGGGCTCTCTCCTGCTCCAACAGGCGCTGGAACAGGAGGAAGGTGGAGTTCCACCGCGTCTCCACATCCGTAGGGATGAGATGGCGAGGAAGGCCAAGGTCATCCTGCTTCTGGCGAAGCAGTCTCCTGGACTTCTCGCTGCGGTGGAAGTGGGCGGCCAGCTTGCGGGACTTATCCACAAGCGTGGCCGTGGCAGCAACAGCACCTGCGATGGGGCGGGCCCCCATCTCCTGGGACGCCCTCAGCTCCTTAAGGCCAAGGGCGTCCCTGACGGTCAGATGGAGCGTGTGTGCCATACACCGTATGTTCACACAGTCCATGACTGTCTCGACAGCGGCGGTAACGTTGGCTCCATTGTCGGTGACAATGAAGCCGCGGGAGAGGTGTGGACACCCGCCAATCCACTCCTCTATCTGGCGGTCGAGTACGGCCGCCACCTCCTCCGCGGTGTGCCTCGTGTCCATCGTCTCCACGTGCAGGACGGCCCACCTGTGCCGTAGTGCATCGGGAGCCGCGCCGGACCCGGAAGCATCGCCCGCGGAGGTCCCCTCACTCTCCGGTCCCCACCAGTGGGCAGTGAGGGCCAGGAAAGAAGCGTGCATCCCACTGACACTGGTCCAGAGGTCAGTCGTGAAATGCACGCTTGTCCCGGCCGGAGCTGCACGCAGCTCGGCCGACACGAGCTCCCTGCACCGGCGGTACAGGGAGGGGACCACGTTCCGGCTGAACGTCGTCCTTGAGGGGATGACGTATTCGGGAGCCAGGTATTGGAGAATACGGCGGAAGCCGTTGTTCTCGACCACCTGAAACGGCTGGTCATCGGTGGAAATCATCTCCCCTATGAGGCGGGTGAGGTGATGATGGTCCACGCGAACAATACGCTGGCTGCCCAAGGACTGCGTCCACCGCTGGACGGGCAGTGTAGCCTGCCTGCTGGCTGGCACACTGCCGCTGCCCGCCCTAGTGGCAGATGCACAAGGCGCACTAGCGCTGCCAGCCTGTCCCCTGAGACCTGGGTGGTGACGCTCTAGGTGTCTCCACATAGGCGTCGTACCCA
This sequence comes from Hemicordylus capensis, assembly GCF_027244095.1. Taxonomy (NCBI): domain Eukaryota; kingdom Metazoa; phylum Chordata; class Lepidosauria; order Squamata; family Cordylidae; genus Hemicordylus; species Hemicordylus capensis. The sequence continues at coordinate 383,771,436 of NC_069657.1, read as the reverse complement.
GGTGCGCAGGGTCCCTTCCACGGCTGACAAGCATCCTGCAGTGGACACAGCGGGCGTGGAATGGGGCATCTTGAGGGACCTCAAAATGCACCCATGCACCACTGCCCTTGGCCTCCTGCGCCCTGGGCGCCGTCCTAGGCCGTTTCTCGCAGGGTGGCTGCAGTCCTAGGGGGGGGGGCGGCCGCCGCTGCCTGCCCACTGCTGCCACCCAACCCGCCCCTTCCGCCCTCCACAGCAGAGGAAGGGCCCGGCTCAACTGGCATCGGAGAGGCAGGCCTCTCCTCCACCACCTCGCCAGACCGCTCCCCACCAGAGTGTCGGGCTTCACGAGGGGGGGCCCCACTGAGCGGCGAAAGGATAGGGGGAAGGGGCCCCAGAGGGAGGGAGAACCTGGCTGCATCGCTGCCAGCCGCACGGTCCTCACCGCCCTCTACCTGCTCTTCCAACTCCACAGTCTCCTCCACCTCAACAACTGGCGGTAGCTCAGCAGCACCTGGTGCCGCCGGCGAGGAGGGACCCGCCACAGCCCTAACAGTGCCTCTGCCTCTGCCGCGATTGGCGGCAGCAGGCGTGGGGAACTGAATCCTGCGCACCAAAGATGGGGCCGGAGCAAAGAATTCTCCAATGGGGAGAACTGGGGTGTCCTCAGGCTCCCCGCATCCTCTCCCTCCCCGTGCCGCAGGCGCACCCCGCACCTGGCCTCTCCCACCTCTGCCTGCCAGCCTTGAGCGAGCCCTGCCCGCCACACGGCGCTCAGACATGCTGCTAGGTCAGAAGGAGGGAGACTTTAGGAGGAAGGCCAGACAGGGTCAAAAAAATAATTTGGAGGGGCTTAGGGGCCAAAAAAAAGGCAGCTGATTTGGAGGCGGCGGGGGGGAAGTTTGTTTTCAAAAAAGGAAGCCAATTGGGGGGAAAGGAAGACTTTTTGATATGGGGGGGGAAGCCAATCGAAGTGAGGGGGAGGGTGTCCTTTTTGAATTTGGGAGTCAACCACCAAGCCAATTGGGGAGATGGGTCTGGGAGGGGTTTTTTTTTAGAAAAATAGGGGGTTAAAGGGTGGAACCCCGGTGTGGGAGGGTGGCACGGGCAGTTGGGTGGAGTAGTTGTGGTGTGGGTGGCAAGTTTTTAGCTTTTGGGGGGGGGGAGTGGATGGGGGGAGGGCACAGCACCTACCGGGGGTGGGGGAGGGATGCAGTCAACGCTTGGGAACCTGCAGATCAAAGGAGGAAACCCTTATTTAGTGAACTGGAACACAAAGTGTGGGTTCTGGGGGGTGGTTCTCAAGTAATGCTCCTGTGGGGGGAGCATCAAACTCAATGCAGCCTATTTAGTGACTCTAAATTGCACACAACCAAAACCAGAACCCAGTCACACCAACACAGAGGTTGAACCCACCCACTCTGTGACTCTGCCTGCCCAATGCCATGGCAAGCAAGCAGCAGCAAACACTTGATGGCAGCCTCATGGATTGAACATCATGATCATCATCATACGTGTGTATTGGCCCAGCATGTAGTGGCAGCATCAGAGCCCAGCCAGGACCCCACTCAGACTGCCCCAGAGGCAAGGAAGCACTCTGGCATGGCATGGGCCCAGCATGTAGTGGCAGCATCGCATCAGAACCCTGGACCCCACTCAGACTGCCCCAGAGGCAAGGAAGCACTCTGGAAGGCACCTGTTCAAAAACCACCTGCAAGACGCATGCAATGCAACGCAACACACAGCAGCAATTTCTTTACTGGGCATGGGCATGAAGACACAAGTTTTACAACAGTACATCTCCTCTCCAAGGTTCCCTCCCTCCTCCCCACACCCAAATGCATTTCAGAATAGGGGTGTCCCTATTTAAAACCGCCAGCTAGGGAGAGAAAGGGGCAACAAAAGGTGCACAATCGCACACGCACTAACCCCTCTTCTTCCGGTCCTTCTCCTGCCGCTCACTGCTGGTCACGGATTCGCCGCCGCCAGCCAGCCACCCTGGGCTGAGACACAGCAGGGCGGCCGCACGAGGCACACAGGCAACCGGGGTAGTTCAACAACGATGGAGGGGCAGAAGTGAGGAGACAACACTATTTGTGTCGCTCAACTCACCCCCAAGCAGAGACAAAATCAACCAAAAACTATAAAAAGAAAAAAAAAACCGATGGCAGCCGCCAGGTGGGTAGGCTACTGTGTGTGGCTGCAGCTGTGGGAGAGGAGGTGGAAAGTGAAGGGGAGCAGAGAGAGAAAAGACTAAGAGAGAGAGAAAAGAGAGGGGGGGCAGGGACAAAGAGAAAGAGAGGAGAGAGAGAGAAAAGAAAGAGAGAGAGAGGAGAAAGAGAGATGATAGAGAGAAAGAGGAGAGAGGAGGAGCGCAGCGCAGCAGGGAGGGGGGATTCAGGTGTGGGGGGAGGACACAGCAGTAGCAGCGGTCCAAAGAGGTGGGGGGAGCAGAGAGGGTGTGTGTGGTTGGGGGCTAGTGTGTGGCAGGGGGCCTGGGGTAAGTGGAGAGAGTCGGGGGCAAGGAGAAAAAGAGGTGGGGTGGGGGGAGCAGAGAGGGTGTGTGTGGTTGGGGCTAGTGTGTGGCAGGGGGCCTGGGGTAAGTGGAGAGAGTCGGGGGCAAGGAGAAAAAGAGGTGGGGTGGGGGGAGCAGAGAGGGTGTGTGTGGTTGGGGGCTAGTGTGTGGCAGGGGGCCTGGGGTAAGTGGAGAGAGTCGGGGGCAAGGAGAAAAAGAGGTGGGGTGGGGGAGCAGAGAGGGTGTGTGTGGTTGGGGCTAGTGTGTGGCAGGGGGCCTGGGGTAAGTGGAGAGAGTCAGGGGCAAGGAGGAAAAGAGGTGGGGTGGGGGGAGCAGAGAGGGTGTGTGTGGTTGGGGGCTAGTGTGTGGCAGGGGGCCTGGGGTGAGTGGAGAGAGTCAGGGGCAAGGAGAAAAAGAGGTGGGGTGGGGGGAGCAGAGAGGGTGTGTGTGGTTGGGGGCTAGTGTGTGGCAGAGGGGTGTTGGGGGGAAGGGGAGGGGGCAACAACAAACAGCAAAGGAGAAACTGGAACAACTCGGGCAGCAGCAGCGATTAGGCTGGATGGGGTGGTTGGGGGAGGAGCTGGGCCTGGGCTAGGGTAGGGTCTGGGAGGAGGGAGGGTGGGGGGGCAGGCAGGGGGGGGAGGAGGAGGAGGAGGGTAGCAAAATATATAAAGCAATATATATCAAGAGAACACAAGCCAGAAGTTTAAAAAAAAAATTAAAAGAAAGACTATAACCAGCAGAAAAAACTTGGGGGTGGGGGTGTGGGGAGGGGGAACCAAACACAGACTCTGAGGGGGGCCACTAAGTGAACAGAGACAATGAAACCACAATTGCTGCAAATTAATAATAGCAAATGAATAAGTGGAACCAAGCAAAGAAAACTGGACTCGGTTTGGCAGCAGCAAACTTGGGAGAAGGCTGGATGGGGTGGGGTTGGGGTGGGGTGTGGTTGGACTTGGAGGGGCAAGTTTGGAGCAGGGAACCAAAACTGATTATATGGGACAACAAGAAACAACAACAGAATCCTCTGGGGGTGGGGGGGGGAGGGATTCAGGGAACCAACTCGCAGGGCAGCAGCAGTCAGCAGAAACAAACAAAATGGTACAATTTAAGCAAAACCAGCAAGCAATATATAACTGAAACCAATGGAATGCAATGTGAAAATCAAAAAGTTGGACAACAACAAGGCAGGACAAAGAGCAATAATTAATGGAAGAAGATTTAAAGCAATGAGGATGCAGTGGGTGGGAGTGGGGGAGGGGGAGGGTAGGCCCAAAGGATGAGAAGGGAAAGGGGGGGAGGGGGGGGAGAAAAGCAGACAGACAAGGAACAGGGAAAATTGGGGGAAATTAAGAAGAAAGTAAAGTGAAGTAACACACAGTATACAGACAAGAGACAGACAGAGAGAGGAGACACACAGAGAGTCACAAAGGGCAGGTGGACAAAGGATTAGACAGAGCACACACAGAGAGACACAGGACACAGTCAGGACTCACAGAGACACCAGAGCAGCCAGCAAAGGGCAAGCAGGTCTCAGAGATGATCCCACAACTGCAGCCAAGAGAAGTTTCCAGAGAAGAGGCTTGGGTTTATATAGGTTTGAAATTCCCTCCTTTGGGAGCCCCCACCTTTGCACTCCCCCCACGGCCAACAGGGTGCCAGCTCTCAACAGTGCAACAGCCAAGCAGCCTACCAGACCAAAGGACTCATTCTGGCCAATCAAGGATCAATAGCGCAGCCAATACAATGCCTGGAAATAGCATCACAAAATGGATGCAAGGAGGAGCAAAAGTTTCGGGAAGGAGACACAAAATGGAGGACAGACTTGGAACTTTAAAGAGACACTCCAGAGACTCAATTTCATTCCCGAACCGGTTCGGGAAACCCGAGCCGGTTCGGTACCGAACCGGCTCGAATTCGGTCCGGCTCGGTCCCGGAAGGGCCCGATTCGGTCCGGGATCGGGCCGCCGGATCCGGACCGGTTCGGACGAACCGGTCCGGATCCGAACCGAACCGCACATCCCTACTCTGCTGAAAAAAATTACTTGGGGGAAAGGAGTGCACGGAGATAAGCTGCAGGCAAAAGAAATATTCTGCACTTGTCATCTGTGCCCCCACCCCCCTCTATTAAAACCAGCCATTCACATCTCAATTTTTAAGTGAATGGGGCAGATCCATGCTTGAACACAGGGTATAATCTTGTGAATGAGAAGTGTTTGCATTCTAAATGTTGCAAGCCTGCCAGTCTGTCCTATCTGGTCAATAATAAAGCCAATCAGCAAAAGGAACATATTCATATTAAGCTGGCATTACTCTTGAACTATTTTTAAAATGTGCAATGCAAAATGAAGATGTCTACCAACAACTGAATATACCTTGGCAGCTCTGCCTGGTGGGAGGATGGTCCCAAGTGAGGAAAGATTATTAATGAATATGAATATATTGAGAGAAGTTTTCTATGACACTGTGTAGTCTAAAAAGACATTGATTTCCATTTGTTAAATGAAAAATGGATATTTAAAGTTCTGTCTGTTACTAGTACCTTGAGAATTGAGAATTAAATTAATTGTATTATACAAGATAATAAGTAGCTTAAAATATTATGTGAAGAAAATGGAAAAGAGAGAAACTTGTGAAAGTTGTCACTTTTAATAAGCTTTAGAGACTAGCACTTTTAAACTTGTAATGGGCCCAAGTTCGGTCAGCTATATGCCCTGATTGATTTCTGTTAATTATGTGGACAAGAACAGCAGCAAAATTTATTTCTACATAGTGGCCCAGATCCAGAAAAAATGATAGAAAGCAGCATATTTGGAAGTCCCCACTTCAGTCCTGTTTCCATGGGGAAAGGATCCCTCGACTGTGCAGAGACTTGCAGAAAAAGGACATACAAACAGAAAGGAACAAGAAAGAATAGTGATTTCACATGGGTATTGTGCTGACAGAAGGAAAAGACAGTAGGGAGAAGGAGGAAGGAGTGTAGTTTGGAGAATGGGGAAGCATGGATGAGGGTTTAAGAGTACTAGTCAAAGATCAGTCCCAAGCTTGTATCCTAGGGATATGCAAGAAAATCTGTACAGTGGATTATGAAGGAGGGAGGGGGAATCCTGTGAGAGGATGTGGGAGGATATGAATGAATGAGGGGGCGGGGAGCTCTGTCTTTCTTCTTTCTGTTCAGTTTGAGACAGCAGTGGGCATCCAGGAGGAAAGGGAACTCTCATGAGGCAGTTAGTGATGTGAAATGGACAAAAGTTGAAAGGCCAGCAGATAGCATGCATTCAGATGTCCCTTTGCAGTTATTTTGGGAGCTCTTTAGCGGTGCAGCGGGGACGTAACTTGCCTAGGGAGCAAGAGGTTGCCGGTTCAAACCCCCACTGGTATGTTTCCCAGACATATATCAGGCAGCAGCAATATAGGAAGATGCTGAAAGGCATCATCTCACACTGCGCGGGAGATGGCAATGGCAAACCCCTCCTGTATTCTACCAAAGGCAACCACAGGGCTCTGTAGACACCAGGAGTCAACACCGACTCGATGGCACAACTTTACTTTACTTTACTTTTAGCATTTGCATTTTGAGTTTCAGAGTAAGCTCTGGAACGAACCCAATTCTATACCAGTAAGAAAGGATATGAGTTTAGGTGTTAAATGATTTTATTAGAAATATTGAAATGCACATTCACCATTGCAGTTATATGATTATTGAGAAAGGCATTTTAAAAAGTGAACTTGGATACAAATCTTTCAAATGTATGGTACAAACATGAAGTGTACTCAATGGTAGCTCAAAATCATGCCCACATCACTTGAGGCAATGCCATGGCAATGCCAGGCACACTCCTGATGCTGACTATGCCCCTGGCACTGATGTGCTGGAGTCAGGGGCCATGTCTGGCACTGGGGATGCCCCATTGCCCCACCTGCATTTCTGAGTAGTAAGAGTTTCACTAGCTGTTTAGATGGCTTCCTTTCTCTAGGAACTCATCCAAGTGGCTAGTGAAGTGCTTGCTAGCCAGGAAATGTGGGCAGGGGTTTTTGCGTGCCCTGATACTGGCCACGTCCCTGATGCTGGCAAGCTGGCATCAGGGACCATGGTCAGAATCAGGGCATGTGCTGCTGCCCCACCAAGTTGTACTGTATCCAGTAGGATTTCTAATTTAGAAACCACTGGTAGGTGCAGTGTCACTTCGGAAGAAATAAATGTGAGTAATTAAAAATTTCTAACCCTTTGAGTTAACATAATTTGTTGAAGGTACTTTTTTGTTAAAATTATACATGTGTTATTGTGTATTTAGCTCACTTCTCCTGATGAAGTCCTGCTCAAGCAGGAGGAAACGGGTAAAAATTACCTAGGATACCTGTTGGGTATTATTTGGACAAGGAGCAACAACCAGAAGGAGCAACATTTGTACAAGGAGCTACCATTAGAATAAGAACTTGCAAGGAAAAAGATTTGGAACAATTTTGAGTAACATTTGGAGCAACAACTTGAACAAGAACCAGTAAGAGAAAAGATCTGGAAGGACTATATATCTACATGTATAAGGACTACAGACATAATTGACCTTCAGTGTATTATTTGGACAAGGAGCAACAACCAGAAGGAGCAACATTTGTACAAGGAGCTACCATTAGAATAAGAACTTGCAAGGAAAAAGATTTGGAACAATTTTGAGTAACATTTGGAGCAACAACTTGAACAAGAACCAGTAAGAGAAAAGATCTGGAAGGACTATATATCTACATGTATAAGGACTACAGACATAATTGACCTTCAGTGTATTATTTGGACAAGGAGCAACAACCAGAAGGAGCAACATTTGTACAAGGAGCTACCATTAGAATAAGAACTTGCAAGGAAAAAGATTTGGAACAATTTTGAGTAACATTTGGAGCAACAACTTGAACAAGAACCAGTAAGAGAAAGGATCTGGAAGGACTATATATCTACATGTATGAGTGCATTACAGTAGTCAAGCCTAGAGGTTACCAGCATATGTACCACTGTTTTAAGGTAATTTACCTCCAGAAATGGATATATCTGGCCAAAGCTGATAAAAAGCACTCCTGGCTACTGCCTCAACATGAGAAACCAGGGGGAGTTTAGGATCCAGGAGCACTCCCAAAGTAAATACAATATGACAATGAATTTAATACAAGCCTCTTAGAAAATAAAGATTAAATTCAAGTTATACTTTTATTTACCCCCAAAGGAAGAGGAGACTGAATTTAAGATGACTTCCTGACTTCTAACATGAAAGAATTTGGGGGGAAATATAGTCTTGGATTCAGGTAAATACAGTATGCATTGGATAAAATCAGTTGTAGTCTTCAAATGCAGCATTCATATCTTTAAACCATATGTGAACTATATCTCCCAAAGGCCAGACTGAAATTTTCTATCATATCCCTGCTCAATTAACCTATTGCTCACTATGCTAAAAGAAGGCCTCGTTTCAGTCCAAGTGAACAATGAAACAATTTAAAAAACAATTTCCTTGGTGTTTGTATATCTCTGAGACTTTACTTCTAGATATAATGAAATCCCACCCATATGGCTTCAACCAGCCAGGCTGAGCACATTCAAAGTTATTTCTACTTGTCTGTCTAAAGCAATCATATCTCGATCTGTTTATCTAGCCACAAGAGCATATGACATGGATTACAGAAGTTAAATAGCATATGTTCAGAGATCTCTGAAACTGCTTCTCACTTTATATATTTTGTATTCAGGTACAGAATCACAAGTAAAAAATACATATGCTTCACATCAGGGCAGAGTGGTGCACAGTCCTAAAAGCAGCCTTGCCCCCAGAGCTGTGTCAGAGACACTGACAGAGATTTGTCAGTGTCAAAGAACACTGACAAAATCATGCTACAGGTTGCTGGTTATTGTCCCTGTTTTATAACGGTGGAGGCAAAGTTAGGCCTGTCCACTTGGAGTATTTGTATTGGAGACGCAAGCCAAAGGAATGCAGTATTGCCCCGCTCCCCAAGAAGACTCGAGACACTTAGGTATGGTGAAATAAAGGGCCACAATTTATTTTGCCAATTCAAATCACAACTTCAAATAATAAGAACTGGGATTGGCTCTCCACCCCTACAGTGTGTCAGCTAAAGATATGCACCCTCAGGGCATGCCTGCCTAAAGCGTAAAAACGGCGATGCACCATGGCTCCAAGTCCAGACAGCCCCAATACTCTAAAGCAGGGGCTGCCCATCCTAGCCGACCTAAGGTCAGGCCTCTGCCATGCTGTCACCCCCCCTCCCCGACAGCCACCCAGCATGTTCAGGGAGCTTAGCCTGACAGAATAGATTAGTCCAAGCCAGAGTTCCCTGAGCCATGAAGCATCTAGGGAGTTGACCTGTCCAATCTAGTAGCTAAACACTTACCTGAAGGTGCTCACTGACTTAAGATGTTCTTCCCAACCGCACTGTACCTGCCACAATGGGGGTTAGCCTAGCTTAACCCCCCATACTGCCCACCAACCACACAAAACAGCAGCCAATGCCATTCTGAAATCTTCAAGAAAAATACCCGTCCCCTGTGGGGAAAGCTGATCTCCGTCCCCACTAAACAATTCAGGGGCTAAAAATATGATGTCTGGGTGTGCCCAGGCACTATCCCCAATGCTCTGAATACAGCAGGCCATGTGTGTGTTGATCTTGTGGCGGGCCCTCTCAATCCTGCCTGGGTGCATGCCCCCCCCCCATACTCTGCATTGACCAAATATCTATTAACCCAGGGATCCACTCCAGTACTTTTGCTAAGTCAGCATGCACTCTAAAAATGATGGAAACCTGGACTGAGTAACTAAGTTGTTCTCCCCCATATGCACCACCAAGATGTCTGGCGGTGGATTGGACGCCAGGAATTCTTGTAGCAAGGGCAGAAATTGAGCTATCACTATGCCCTGCCAGCCGATCCAGGAGATCAAAGCCCACATCCCAAGTCCTAGTTGTCTTGTGGGCCTAGAACTGGCCTTCTGTGCCCAGAACACAATCAAATGGCCCAAGGTGAGGAGCTGAGCCCGACTGGCCAGCCGTGCTGGTCCTGTAAGGAGAAGAACAAACAGTAACTGAAGCCAAGACCACTAATGTACATAATGCTTGTACACTCCCGAGCACCTGCGGCCAAGCCACTGAATGGCCTCACCAGGGAACCCTAGCCTGGATGCTGCTGTTGCAGCACTGATGCAGAAAGAATGAAGAGACAACTGCTCAGTGTGGGCCCCGGCCCCTGACAGAGCTCGCCACACCACTGTCCAGAATTGATATTGAGAGAGAGGTAGCCCCTCATTGTGCACGAAGAGGCACCCTTCTCTGGTTCCCCGCAGGGCAACATAACACTCTAATGGCCAAACAGGACAGAAAACTGAGTTATTGGAATGGCATAATTCCACAGCCTGACCCCTGCCCTTCTGGTCTGTCTTGGAAAAACTTAACTGAAGCTTAAGTGAACTTTGCCTAAAGAACAGATCCCTGTACTGCAGAACCCTGGCCACAGGACCCTTACATCCCCTGGGGAGCAGCTCACTGGCCCAGAAAGCCCAAAAGAAGGCTACTAACGTGGCAGCTCAGAAGAGCACCACCTCATAGGGAGACTGGCAAATAACTTCAAATTGAGCCACTGCACCCTGAAGGGCCTGAGGTGTAATCGGCTCACGTTCATCCTTCCCCAGTGGATGCTCCCTGGACCAACCTTCAAGCATTCAACTTACTCTAAAATCCCCTGTGTTGTTCTTAAGGCCCTCTACCTTTGCAAAGAATGCCAGAGCTGCCAGGTGATCCGCCATAGGGTCTCATAACCCTTTCCCTTCAGGTGCACAAGATATTGCATAAGGTGCTCAGCGGGCGTAGGCCACACCTGCATGACTCCTACCTGCTCCCTAAAGTCCTAGAAAGCCCTGCAATGCTGACTATAAGCAGCCCAAGTACTCAGTGCCAAAGAAGCTAGTACAGCCCTATGTGCATCTATGTGCCAAGATTCCATAGCTAGGCAGGCATCAGATCAGGTTGCCTCTCTGCCTCTGGAACCAGTTGACAAAAGTGGTGCATCTGAAAATGAGAGAGGGCATCCGCCAAGCTATTCTGCACCCCGGTACATGACAGGCCATGAACAGAGTGTTATTAGTCAGGCAGGCCAAAACAAATGACCTGGCCAAGGACATGACCCTGGGAGATTTTGATGTTTGCGTGTTAATGACGTGCACTGTGGCCTGGTTGTCACACCAAAATCTAACTGTGCAATCCCGAAACAAGTCCGCCCAGATGTGAACAGCTACAACAATTGAGAAGAACTCTAGGAAAGTAAGGTCTTTAGTCATACCCATAGCTACTCAGGGATCTGGCCACCATTCAGCATACCACCACCCCCTAAAGTAGACCCCAAAACCTAGGCCCCCTGCTACGTCTGACTGAACCTGCAGCTCCACCTCCAACATCTGCAAGCTGTGCCAAAAGGACACCCCATTGTAGGATTCCATAAAGGAGGCCCACAGACCTAGGTCCGCCCATATGGGGGCAGTGACCCTTATGTGATGATGAGGTGCCAAGACACCTACAATGGCATGGCAAAGGCATCGCAGGAAAGCCTGGCCTGGAGCAATAACTCTGCAAGCAAATGGTGACCTATAATCCTTTGTAGCCGATGAAGCGTGACCTTATGGGACTGCAGGCATTCGGACAGTAATGCCTTTAACATGACCAACTTCTCTGTGGGCAGGTGAGAGCATCCTTTCAGCGTGTCAAGCTCAATGCCCAAAAATGTAAGGACAGGGGCTGGGCCTTCATTTTTCTCCCGCACCAAGGGGACCCCCAATTCCTCACATAATACTTGAAAAGACTCCATCAAATGCCTACATTGACTGGTTCCAGCTCGTCCAGAAAAAAGGAAGTCATCAAAAGAGTGCACAGTTGTGCTGAGTCCCGCCCTGCGTTGAACCGCCCACTCCAACATGGAGCAGAATTCCTCAAAATAAGTCAATGTAATACCAGCCATGGAAAGCAAAGCCTAGGAAGTCAAAATCGTCAGGGTGCACAGGTAGCAGGCAAAAAGCAGTATTGATGTTGCACTTTGCAAGCAAAGTGCCCTGCCCACATGAATGAACCATTTGAACTGCCTCATCAAATAAGGTATACCTAACTGAGCAGAGCTCAGCTGGAATCCCATCATTCACTGAAGAACCACGTGGGAATGACAGGTGATGAATCAACCTGTATTCCCCCGGGGCCTTTTTTGGCACCACCTCGAGTGGAGATATGCACAGGTTAGGCAAAGGGAACTCTTCAAATGGACCTAGGACCCGACCCAGGGCAATGTCCTTCTGGGTTTTCCGCAAGACTACGCCCTCCATGCCCAGAACAGACTTCAAATTTGGGGCCGAGCAATGTGTCCTCTGCAGAGTACAAGGGATTCAAAACCCACAACTAAAACCACCCCAAAGGTAACAAGCCTGATCCCTCCGTGGGTAACTTTCCAAAATACAAGCGAGCGCTGTGAGCCTAATTGGGCTGGATCCCTTTTCCAGCGCTGTTGCCCTGCTGTGAGCCTCCACCTTTTCTATTGCCCTGTTTCTGCTCCCTGAAGCCTCCTCGGTAGCCTTTAGACCTTTGACAGTATGCACTGGCGTGTTTCCCACTGCAGAAACCGCAGTCATGCCTGAACCTACAAGGGGAACGGGAGCATTTCCCATTGCTGTTGAACTCCCAGCATAGCAGGGGACTTTGAACCCCTGCACAGCCACATGAGTAGAGGCCTGTGCTGTGGGAGTCTTGGAAATAATGTGACCACTATCAAAGTGTTCCCCTTGGATGGGTCTGGATGGTGTCATGATCACCAGCCACAGCTCCTGGTGTTTGTCCCATGGAACTGATGGATCCAGAGGAGCCCGTAACCGGAAGGCACAATTGTAGTGTTCCCAGGCATTTCCCATGAAATCCATGTAATCCCTATGTATTATGTCCAGATATTTAACTTGGGCTGGCCCCTTAGATGACTGCACCTGAAGGACAACCCCCACATAAACCGTGAATGCTGACAGCCAGTTGGACCAACTATGCTCAACTGGCTTGCTCTTGGATTTCTCAAGTTCCCTCTTTTGTTCCCCCTCCTTGTCTACTGGCTCAGGTTCCCTAAAAAGCAATTGAAAGGCATCTACAAATTGACCCTGTCAATTGCACTCCTTAACCACCGGCAAGAGGTGATCCCCTAATGGAAGGGGCATGCAACATAGTGGATAAGGCTCCTGGGACACCGGCACCCCCACTGCCGAAGCAGGGAATGGTAACAGAGCTCCCGGCACCCTGGCCGTGCCAACCCCTTGCCAGACCTGAAAGCAAGCCCCAAAGGGAGTGGTCATGCCATAAAGTCCTGGGTGCTATCCATATGGGGTGCCATAAGGGGTGCCATAAGGGGATATGCCCCATGGCCAAAAACCTTGAGGGGACTCACCTTGCTGCTGTCCAGCTCGCCACCATCTCCCCCTGGTGTGCTTGGCTTATAGGCAACATCGCTCTTTTCCACAGTCAGGTCCACAGGTGCCAGCTCCAGCCTGTTTTTTTCTTCCTCAAGCGCAGCCCATCTGTCAGATAATGATTGCACTAACTTGACCTTCTTAGTCCCCCGGTGAGTTTTTTAGGCCCAGCTGGGATCCCAGAAAGCCCCCCTCTATCCTGACCTCCTGAGGAAGCATGTCTTTCTTTTTCAAGAGCATTCATGTGTACTATAAGAGCCCTGATAGTGCCCATGTCATTGTCCTCATCAGATGAGGAGTCTGATGGAGGAGGCCTCCTGGGTGGCCTAGTTGGCTTTCCACCAGATGTTTCCTAGGTCTTTTTGGGCCCCATACCACCCACCCAAGCCCACCTGGTGTGCAGCAGAGTACCTTCAGAACAGCCCCCAGGCAACCTGATCCTGCCATGTAATAGTTGTCCCTGGTGGGCTCAGTGCACACACTTATAGTTAATGCCCCAAGGAATGTTGCCAATTGTGCCACCGATACTGATCCAGGCCAGCCCCCTAGAGCTTTCTCAGGCCCACTAGGACACGCCCAGCCCTCCCGCTAGCCCAAGGCACCCCCCTCTCTCAAACTGGGGGGGGCAGAGGTCCCCTATCTAGCTGCTCCAGGATTGCCGTACGCTGCACCAGCCAGAGATGCTGCAGGCCGAGGACAAATTATGCAGCAACAACCTCATGTCTGCTCCTGATGCCTGCAGGGAGCGAACTGAAGGGGAAGGATGCCAAAGCCAGCAGTGCGGCTGAAACCCCGCCCCCACATGCCTTGTGGCCAATGGGGCTGCGACCTGCCTTGTGCTCCTTTCCAGGGGGGCATGGGCAAATGGGCCGCACCTCCCATTCAGGCAGCAAGCAGCTGAATTAACTCTACTCTTGCCCTCACACTCACCTCAGCTGATGTTGATATGTTCAGACCAAAGAGTTTGAACATAGCAGTGAGGGATGGTATACCCAAATTGCCTAAGAATGCTACCTGTAAAAACAACCACCACAACAACTACAACAACCGAATGTTTCCTGCAAATCTCCTTGTTTGCATCTGATTTTTCTGAAGTACTGCTACTGCAAAAACAACCTATTGCTAGGAAGCTTTATAGCCATTAACACAATTAAGAAAAAGTGAAGGTCATTTGATGAAGAAAAGCTCATTAATCAAAAGGCTCAAAAGTGCAACTTGCCTCCCATTTTTTGAAATTTGTATGCTTAAGGAAGCGAGAGAACAATATAGGATGAACACAAACTGGAAGCAAATGCTGATATCCAGAGGTGGGCAAGATCAGTGAAAATTGCTCCCCCTCTCCCCTGCGCACGCTCTTCTGCTCAAGAAGCTTCTGGCTGTGAGGACACAGCTCCTGTTGCCTTCTCAGAGTACTTCTCTGGATATCAGCCACTGTGCCGGTTCAGATGAACACAACCCCTTACACATGATGAAGATGTGGATGCACTGAGAACATGCCACCCACCCACCATCATTAAGGGACATGCTAACACATTCTTGGCACATCCTGTAATTGCATGATCATTGGAATCACCCCTCTACATGTGCTGCAAAACCCTGTTTAGGCATGGTTTTGCAGCACCCTCAGATAAGTAGACAATATCTCTATCCATTATGTTCATTATGTATGATCTGTGTATAATGTACCCAGTACCCAGTTCAGATCTGTACACATGCAGAATTATTCACATGTTATGTTCAATGTGCAAACAGTTGTATACCTCCAATCTGTACCATGAATTTGAGACTTTTAAACTCATTGCATGTGTAGTCATTCACATGAACATATGTACATGTGTGCAGATTTGTATGCACACAACATGTAATATCTGAATAGGTCTAATGGTCTCTGGAAATATGTCACAAAGCACAGAGGCTAGAAACATATAGTGATTTTCCCAAAAGAGACCCCTCTTTTTAGTTGAGAAGCATATCATCATGTATCTTTATATTTTATTACGGATTAAGAAAGCCACAGTGAAGAATTTCTTTGGAAGTTGTTACCAGAACTGCTCCAGAGTGCTGGCTAGACACTCCAATGTACTATTGGCTCAATGTGGGAATTAACTCAGCATGTGCAGTTTGGCTCTGGTTTCAAATTTGTGCAGTTTGGTAACTGGAAAAGATGAGGAGGCAGAAATGTAATAAATAGATTTATTGAAGGTAAATTGGACATACAGGAAGGCAAAATATTTTTAGGTGAGGCAATAAAATATTAATTAACATTCTAAGAAAGAATCTTGCTGAAAGCAGTTTAGCTTAAAGTCCAAATTGCAGGTAGATTGGCTTGGCTAAGTTGCTTAGACCAGAGCCTGGACTTAATGCTTGCTGTAGAAAGTGCTTAAATGAGGGGAAGGAGTGCAAAAGAAGGGGGCAGGGAGGCTTCTCAGAGGCAGGAAGTTAGTTTACCTATTCTCGGTCCATGGTGCGTTTCTTGCACTTGTAGGTTTCCTCACGGGAAGGGCAGCAAGATAAGGAAGCAAGAGGGAGGCATGCGGTGAAAGCCACCATTCTTTTTGAGAGTCCAAATGGGTTCCCAAATGGAAAGGTTCTGAGAGGAAAAGATTCTGAAGCCATGTGCTTTGACCAGAGGTACTTATACCTCAAGAGTAGCCCTGGAGCTATTTCTAAATCATTCTACACACTCGGAAGGTGGCATATTCCATAAATGTCAAAGGTGTGTATTGCTGCTTGAGTGTAATCTGGCCGAATGAATCTTGGCCAACAATGGCAAGAGGAAGTTATGTGAAATCTGTTAATAGGGTTGAATGGAGCTGTGCTGGGTTGCATATCTGAAGAGCAGGGCACATTTAAGAGTATAAGATTATACCTCTACAGTTTTGATGTGCTCATTTCCCTGAGTCTTTGTCATTCTGACCTGTAGGTGCATTGCCCCATGCTTTGCTCATGTTGAGCGACCAGCTGCGGGTTTTAGCAATAGCAATAGCACTTACATTTATATACCGCTCTATAGCCGGAGCTCTCTAAGCGGTTTACAATGATTTAGCATATTGCCCCCAACATTCTGGGTACTCATTTTACCGACCTCGGAAGGATGGAAGGCTGAGTCAACCTTGAGCCCCTGGTCAGGATTGAACTTGTAACCTTCTGGTTACAGGGCGGCAGTTTTTACCACTGCACTACCAGGGGCTGGTTTTGCTAAAGCCAGGCAGATGAAAAGTTCATGAGCCCATGGACTGAATCTTCCAAAATGGAGACTGTGATCTCACAGTCCCATGCACATAGAGGAGTGCTTTCTGAGCTACTCCAAAACACAGCTTGTCTGGTAACAAAGTGGAGCATCCAGTTCTTAGTACCTGTTTTCCTAAATAAAGGCAACATATTGCAATATCTTGCTTTTGATTTTATCAATTAATTACATTTTTGCTAAAGTTAAATGATAGGTTACCACCTCCTCTTTATGGATATCTATTAACAATATCCTTTCCTGTCTTTATTCTATATCTAAGATGCCCATAAGGAAAGAGCCTTTGAGTCTTTGTTAGTGTTTTTTTTTGGGGGGGGGGGGAGTTCCCAGCAGTGTTCTCTCTATGGTGTGCATGTGTGTGCGCTCTCAGGTTTTTTGATGTCAACTCAGTTAGTTTTAGATTCCGCTCAGGTTGAATCAGGAAGGCCCCACTCTGAATGCACATGCCCACATGCTGCCTTGATACTGCCACCCGGAACAAAACTTATTCCTCACACAGATGAAAAAAACTAGAGAAAACATTGGTCCCCAGACTTCTTGTGAAGATAGCAATCTAAATGTGGTCTGCTAAAAAAAGTATCTTCAGTGTCCTTGACCTTGGAAATATATTCAGTTGCCATAGGATCATAGGAAACTGCCTTATACCGAGTCAGATACAATAGGCCATCTAGCTTAGTATTGTCACCGGCAGTGGCTGTCCAAGCTTTCAGGAAGAAGTCTCAGCCCTACCTGGAGATGCCAGGGATTGAACCTGGGAACTCCTGCATTCAAAGCAGATTTCAAACCACTGAGCTGTGGCTCCATTTAATGATATGACCATTAAATGATCTTGACCTATATGCAGTCTACTTGACTCAATACAATTTATTGATGGTAGCAGAAAAATGGACGGAATAATACAGGCCCTAAAAACACAACCACTCTGTACTGTTACAATTCAGGATTGTAACAGCCACAGCTCCCAAAAACTACATGAGCTGCAGAGGTATAAAGAGCATTAACTAAAAACACAGCGCCCCCTATCAGACACAACAATTGACTAACACTAACACTGTGCTCTTTATTCTGGGTCAAATACTCCAAAAATCCACAGCAATGATGAGGTAATATTTCAGATTAATAATTTACCATTGGCACATGAAATGATCTCTTAATAGTCAGGCACTCTGTTTCCTTGTTCAAAGAGAAATCATTTTTCTTAATTTAGTTTTTATTGATTTTTGCAGTACAGACAAAACAATAATTAGAAACAAACAAGAAAATATTGTCTCTAGTAAATATTATATAGAGTTGTAAACAGTGGTATATATTAATAAAGATAAAATGAAGACCCACAAGGGAAGACAGGGTGGAGGAAAGAGGAGTATAACCCATGAGCCTGCTTAATAGAATTCATTCTAATACTTCCTGGAAGGTGCCTCTATTTTCAGAAATGTCATTTTTCTTTTAATTCAGTCTCTCGGGAAAAGATTTAAATAAATGCTTTCCACAGAGACGAAGAATGCTATGTCTGAATTCCATGGCTGCTACATCAGCAAATGCTTATTCAAGGTTCATGTGTACCATACAAAGGTGAAGGTTAATAAGCTTTAGTTGCAGACTCGGCCCATCTGGTGTTAATGCTAGATACAAGGAGTTTGGGAGGGTGCATGCACACACATGTGTACACAAACACACTAGTGAAGTTGTGATTACCTTTCCTTCCTGGTGGCTAACTTTTTTTCCTTAGGCAAATTAATGTTCTTTAATGTTTCTCATCAGTATGATAAAATGTTGTGCGTATCAATGCAAATTTGGATTAGGAGGATTTAGGAGTAGTTTTCTTGTTGATGATGACTTAATTTGAATGGGGTCTATCCTGCACCCCATTATGATATTGAAAACTAGCTGAAAAACAGCCTCTTTAAAAACATATACAGAAACATCCCCAGTGGCTACTCTACACCTCTGTACACTTTCCTTCCCCTGAATAATTGTCAGGAACCAGGCCTGGACCATTTCTGGAAGTAGTATAAAACTTTTTTAAAAAAACAATATAAGACATCTTGTTTGTATATTCCATTTGTATATTCCATGGTCCTGTATAAATATAGGAACATGCTCCCCATTTACCCAAGCAATGTGAAGTTCTGAGGCAGTGCTAAAAG
The DNA here is from genome assembly GCF_027244095.1 of Hemicordylus capensis. Lineage (NCBI taxonomy): Eukaryota > Metazoa > Chordata > Lepidosauria > Squamata > Cordylidae > Hemicordylus > Hemicordylus capensis. The sequence continues at coordinate 383,753,070 of NC_069657.1, read as the reverse complement.
GTTTAGTTCAGGTTGGCTGGAGAATTGTGGCAGTTTGTGTCAAAGGTGTTTATTTACAAACTGAACATGGACCAACAGGCCAGCACTCAAAAACACATTGCTGGTCTATAAAGCAGCATCTATTTCCCCAAAGCAAATAGGTGCCATTACACCCTGGCACTTTTCAGACTAGACCCTACAATGGGGTCAGGACATATCTCTGAAGTGTGCTTCCACACTTCCTGCGTCATGACACCGCAGTTCCTACATGGACAGCAGGGTGCCGCTCACACTTCTAATGCCTTGTTTCGAATTTAATAGGACATTGTATATCTGGCGTGAAAAAGTTGCCGTTTTTTCGGGTTTTTAGTTGCTGCGAGACTGCTCCCCCTACTGTTTACATTTTGAATGTGACTTGCCCAAACGGAGGCATTTTGCTGCTGATGAGCAGCTAGTCCGGAAAGCGCCCCTGCACCTCATACAATTCCACAGCTTCTCCTGACAGGCCAGCTGCAAAAACCAGAACTTTGTTCCCCATGCTGCCTGCATTCCAACTCCCAGTGCTTAAAAAAATATTTTAAAATATTTGGCATAGTACATACCATATATTAGACATAATGCATTCAGCATATTCATAGGTTTCATGTTTACAGCTGATGGGACCACTGTAAAAAGTTGTCTGCAAGCTCATATTGCTGTATTATAAACTGAATTATGGGCAACCATGGTTGGTATAAGACTACTGTTATTTCACTAACTGCATTAGCTCCCCTACTTCTTATAGCCATTTCTTTCTTGAGGGTTCTATGTATAAGAGATGTTTCATATATAAAGCTTGCAGTTGATAATACAGGTGATAATACAGGGATTATCATAATAAAATGGACCTACCATCTGAATCAGAAAACATGTTCATGACATTTTAAAACAATTAGAAAGAATCAGAAGAAAACTGTGTTTTATTGGTGATAACTAAACTTCTAATGACTATGTACTTTACACAATTTAATGGCACGGTTCATATGGAATGGGAAACTGGAGGTCCCTTCACCTCGGGTTCCAAAACCTGAATGTATGAACCAGGAATTACAGTTACACACAAACACAAAAGGACCCACAGTTTCCCTCACCAAACTGCACGTTGTAACCTTCGGTTCTCTCTCCATTTCATCTGCTCAGCCTCTGGTTTGCCTGTGCCAGCATTACATAAGAACGCTGGCATGCAAGTTCACCTCTCTAAACTTGGAGTTAAGGGAGAAAGCTCCTCCCTTGCTCTGGCTCCTATTGGCTGTGCAGGCTTATCCTCCAAGAATGAAGAAAGCCTGCACATCCCGCTCCCCCGCCTCTCTGAAGTCTCTCTGACTGCAGAGAGACTGCTCTCCCAAACATATAAACATGTACAGGAGAGCAGGGGCGGGGAGGGTGCGGAACTGCAGGTTCACTGGACCTGCGGTTATGCATTACGTATGACCCAGGCCAATGTGTCTCCTATTCATCTACAGGTGGTTATAATTGTGGATATTGCTAATACAATGATATTATCATACATGATTAAATACAGAGATAATGCGTTTTTCAATTTAAAATATTCAGTAACTGGAATAATGTTTGTCTTACATGTTCAACACTATTTGAACATGATGATGCCATGATGATGATGATGCCCAGGCAACTAAGCTGACACTTGTGGCCTTGCCCATTGCACTGGCAGTTTCATTGCCCATCAGACATATCTGAATGCACTTCCCCATCATCATCATCATCATCATCATCATCATCATCATCATCATCATTTATTTGAGTTCTATACCACCCTTCCAAAAATATCTCAGGGCGATTTACACAGAGAAATACCAGGTATTTCTCGGAGAAATACCAGGCATACCAGGTAATCAGCTACATGCAACTGGAACCAGCTAAGGAAGTGCTGGCCAAGTTGCCTTCAGAAGGGGGACATATTCCCCCACATCTGCTCCCTCGCAACAAATTCTCAGTCTTTCACATACGTGTACAGAAAATTACCAATGGGGGGACATTTTTGCAGAGGGCAAATGCGTCTTTGAACCATATGGGCCTGTAGCTCGGTGGTAGAGCATCTGCTTTGCATGCAGAAGGTCTCCTGTTCAGTCCCTGGCATCTCCAGATAGGGCTGGGAAATAGCCATGTCTGCAGCTCTGGAGAATGGCTACCAGTCAGAATAGACAAGACCGAGTTAGGTGGACTAATGGTATGACTCAGTATAAGGCAGCTTCCTGTGTATCTCAAATATGCCCCTTGTTGCTCTTCAGCACTAATTTGTAATTGTGAACACCTGTACTGGCTGCATATTAGATCAATGCCCAGTGCTGTTGGCACAAAAAGCTTGGCCAGCACCACTGCTAAAATGAAAACTCCCTTTATTGGTGTTCCTTGAGTTAAAGAATGGATGAACTATGCATGCTCCACTAATAATTTTAAATTGGAAAGTCTCTCCCATTAATCACAATGCTTGTCATTTGTTTATTTCATGAAACAGTAATCAGTTAACCAGCTAAACTGAAACACTTTTGTTTATAATTGCTTTATCTCACTGACTGTAAAATATCTAAACCATCAGAATTTCCAGAGCTCGAAGGCCACCCAGTGGCTATAGTGGTTTCACTTCCAAATTTAGTAGTCTCCAAGTTCCCGTTCCAACTCTTTGTTCATTGGACTATTCGTGTTAGACCAGTGTGCCCATACAGGATTGCAGGATAAATATATCTAGTCTGCTTCAGTAGCTATATTTATTGTTAACGTGGTTTTCTAGACAATAAATTATTTTTGATCTGTGTGTAATTTTCTCAGACAAGTCTTCTTCTCTGAATCAATTTAAAATGTGACAATTTAGATTTGTGATCTCACAAAACAGCACAAAGGGAATAAAAAGGAAGATTATTTTGTGGAAGGAATACCTCAGCTGTCCAGTATAATGAGTTTCTTCAACTGGGCCTTTGTAACAGGTCTTTTCATTATCAATTCCCTACTGAACTATAAAACATAGGGGATATTTCTCTCTGTGCTTCAAAAATGAATATTCCATATTCTGTAATGATGTAAAGAGTAATAAGGCAGACTTAACATCAGCAAATACATTTTCTTCAGTCAAGTGGCTATTTTAAAGTAAAGCGTTCATTTATAATTGCAGAGAGCCTGTCAGTTTGATGAGTATGTTGGAGGTTGGTGGATCCTTGAGAGAAGAATGACTTTTATGCTGTCTTCTGTGTCCAGATCCACTTCACAGCCCGCTCACTCCCTTCATTCCTTTTTATCTCCTCACTTTCTCTCACTCTCACCAAACTGAGGGACACTCTAAGGGTTCCCAACCTGTGATACTCCAGATATTTCTGAACTCCAATTCCCATAATCTCCAGCTACTATTTATTGTGGCTGGGGATGACGGGAGTTGTAGTTCAGCAGCATCTGGAGTAGTACAGGTATGGAATCCCTGCTCTAAGCAATCTCTAGGTGTTTAAAGAAGACATGAGTACTTAAAAAATCAGGAAAGCCTTGCCGGATGTCCCCTGTGACAATCCAGCACTAATTTGTATATTTGAACAATACCTCTACTGACTGAATAGTGGATCAGTGTGCAGTGCTGTTGGCACAAGACGTCTACCCCATCTAATCCAGCATCCTGCTTCATGCAGTGGCCAAGCAGCAGGTGCATGTGGGGTTGTTGTTGTTGTTGTTGTTGTTATTAAATCATTTAAAACAATCAACAAAACAATATTAAAAACAAATTTAAAAAACCATTTAAAACAATTTTAAAAACAGTTAAAACATTCAAGAACAATTAAAAAACCTTTGAAGGGCAAACCAAACAAAAAGATTTTAAGGGCTCTTCTAAAGGCCAACAAGGATCCCAAACCATGAATTTCTGCTGGGAGTGCATTCCACAGTCCAGGAGCAGCTACAGAGAAGACCTCCTTCTGAGTCGCCACCAGACATATCACTGGAGACGGACCTCTCCAGATGACCTTAAAGTGTGGTGGGGATCGTACAGAAGAAGGCTATCTCTAAGGTAACTTGGACCTAAGCCATTCAGAGCTTTAAAAGTAATAACCAGCACTTGGCAGCCAGTGCAACTGTTTAAGTGCAGGCATAATATACTCTCTCTGAGTTACCCCAGAGACCAATCTGGCTGCTGCATTTTGGACTAAATGAAGTTTATGAACTACATACAATGGCAATCCCACATAGAGCTCAGTGCAATAGTCAAGCCTGGAGGTTACCAGCTGATGCACCACTGTTTTGGGATCATTCTCTTCAAGAAATTGATGCAGCTGCCAAATCAGCCAAAGCTGTTGGAAGAAGCTCCTGGCCATAGCCTCCACCTGAGATACCAGGGTGAGACTTGCATCCAAGAGCACTCCCAAGTTGCTTACCTGTTCCTTCTGGGAGAGTGTAACTCCATCCTGCACAGGAAGATCTAACTCATCCCTCAAATTCTGATCCCCCACAATGAGCACCTCCATCCTGCTTGGATTCAGCTTCAAATTGTTATCCCTCATCCAGCTCATTAGTGCCTATAGGCAGGCATTTAGGGAATGAATGAATGCCATTCCCTGATGAGGATGATAATGGCAAGGAGAAATTGATTTGGGTGTTATCAGCATACTGATAACACCCGGCACCAAATCTCTTGATTATCTCATCCAGCGATTTCATGTAGATATTAAAAAAACATTGGTGACAGAATAGAGCCCTGAGGGACTCTATATAATGGCTCCTATTTTGAAGAGCAGCAGTCACCAAACTCCACCATCTGGAATCTAGCCAAGAGAAAGGAGTGGGACCACTACAAAGCAGTGCCTTCTATCCCCAGCTCTCCAAGGCAATCCAGAAGGATACCATAACCATGGTCAATAGTACTGAATGCCACTGAGAGAGCCAAAAGAAACAGCAGAGTCACACTCCTTCTGTCAATCCCATGGTAAAAGTAATCAATCAGGCCGACCAAGGCTGTCTCAACCCCATAGCCAGCAAGAAAGCCAGTTTGAAATGGGTCTAGATAATCAGTTTCCTCCAAAACTGCCTGGAGCTGGTTAGCCACCACTCTCTCAATCATCTTGCCCAACCATGGGACTGGCCTATAACTATCCATCGCTAAGAGATCTAGGGATGGTTTCTTGAGAAGCGGTCTAACCATTGCCTCCTTCAAAGAAGGAGACATCTTACCCTCCCTCAGCGATGCATTCATATTAACTAGGCCACCTCCAACAATTTCCCTTCTCGATAGAAGCAGTCAAGACAGGCAAGGATCCAGAGAACAGGTGGTAGGCAGCACTGACCCAAGCAGCATTTCCACATCCTCAGGAGTCACAGACTGAAACTGACCCAATCTAATACTGCAAGAGGGATTGCTGGACATCCCTTTAACAGACTTTACAGAAATAGTGGAGTCTCAGTTGGCCCGAATACAAGAGATTTTATCTGCAAAGAACCCATTAAAAGCATTATAGCAGAATATAGTCTTTGGTGACTGATGTGAAACAAACGGAGCATGAATTAAACTTCTCCCGGCCTGGGATAATTCTGCTGAGTGCAAACCTGCAGACGTAATCCATGCAAACCAGAATTGCATTTTTTTTTTTTTGGCCACATGCACTGCTGTTGCATAAGCCTTCAGATGGGCTCTATGCTGTGTCCTGTCAAATTCGAGCTGAGTTCTCCGCCACTTGCATTCCAGTCACCTCACTTGCAGCTTCAGCACCCGTAGATCCTCTGTATACCAAGAGGCCACTTTTAAAGCAGGTCGGAAGGGATGTTTAGGAGTGATCGTGTCTACTGTCCTGGTGAGTTCCCTATTCCAGGTTCCCACCGGGACATTGGCAGAATCACTGGCAGCACCAACACTAAAACCCTAGAGGGTTTTTGGAATCCTACTGGAATCAGCAGTCTTCTCAGGTAGACCATCCTAATAGGCCCCCTGCCCCTGCAAGCGTGGACTGTGATTATGAAATCAACCTTAACCAGGTAGTGGTCCAACCATGACAACGGGGAAACCACAGGATCCCCCCCCGCCACAGAACACCCCCCTGATCCAAACAAAAAGCCAAATCAAATGTGTGGCCAGCAACATGAGTTGTTCCTTAAGCTAATTGGAATAATAATAATAATAATAATAATAATTCGATTTCTATACCGCCCCTCCAAAAATGGCTCAGGGCAGTTTACAAAGAGAAATAACAATAGCAATAGCAATAGCAATAGCACTTACATTTATATACCGCTCTATAGCCGGAGCTCTCTAAGCGGTTTACAATGATTTAGCATATTGCCCCCCAACATTCTGGGTACTCATTTTACCGACCTCGGAAGGATGGAAGGCTGAGTCAACCTTAACAAATAAGGTGGCTCCCTGTCCCCAAAGGGCTCACATTCTAAAAAGAAACATAAGACACACACCAGCAACAGTCACTGGAAGTACTGTGCTGGGGGTGGATAGGGCCAGTTACTCTCCCCCTGCTAAATAAAGAGAATCACCACGGTAAAAGGTGCCTCTTTGCCCAGTTAGCAGGGGTCCATAGGCCCATAGTTGTAATAGTCACTATGAACTCCTGAACCGCACCAGACAATGAGGAAAGACCACAACATTTGGTCCTTTTTTGTTTAGAAAGAAAGAGGGGAAGGGAGAATATTCACCCCCGGCACAGTACCTCCAGTAACTGTTGCTGGTGTCTATCCTATGTTTCTTTTTAGACTGTGAGCCCTTTGGGGGCAGGGATCCACCTTATTTTTTATTTCTCTGTGTAAACCGCATTGGAAACCTTTGTTGAAAAGCGATATATAAATATTTTTGTTGTTGTATCTGTACCATGCATTTAAAGGGCCTGTATCCAGGTTCACTTTTAAAATGAACACAGGCACAGTCATTCACATGAACACATGTATGTGGGTAAAGACATCTATATACCTGTAAAGCATAATGTCTGAATTGGGCTATAACATGTAGTTAAACTATGAAATTTGCTGCTGATGGATATGGTGATGGCCAGCAATCTAGACAGTTTTAAAAATGGACCAGACAGGTTCATGGAGGTGAGTGCTATCAACAACTACTAGCCTTGATAGCAGGGCCAGCCCAAGACTCAGGGGCACCCCAGGTGAAGCCCTCCTGGGCAGCCCCACTGACCACTTGCTTACCGCCTAGCAGGCAGGAACTCCTGGCTGCTCACCCGGCGACCACCTCCAATTGCCAGAAGCCACAGTTGAACACTGCAGAGTTGGCAGGCAGGAGGATAGCAAGCGGGAGCACACCCCTCCCCTCCTTGCCACCACCTCCACCTGCCACTTTTGCAGCAAGCTATAATTTGGCAGGTGGTGGTGGAGGAGGAGGCAGCAGTGGCAAGGAGGGCAGGCGGGTGAGTGTTCCCCATCAACTACCCACCCACCTCCTCACCATTGCCACCTCTGCACTCACTGCTTTCACAGCAAGTTATAATGGCATTGCCATGCGATGCAACAATGTCATTTTAGATCACCATGAAAGCAGCAGGCGGTGGCAAAGGCCACGGAGATTGGGGGAGGGCGATGGGGAACACACACCGGTCCACTTGTGTGCCCACCCACACGACAAGTCCCATTAACCCACCTGCAAGGCCCACCCATATGCATGGGTGAAGAGCACAGGCCGGCCCACATAACATAGGCCCTAGGTTTGCCTAGCAGGTAGGCTGGCCCAGCTTGATAGCTGCTTATTTCCAATGGAATCAGAGGTGTCATGCTGAAGGAAATGGTGGAGTATAACACAACAGTTGTCTTTGAAGTATTAAATGTGAATCTAAATGTGAAGCTTCCAAGCACAATTTAAGGTACTGGTGCTAAACTGTATAACTCTCTAGAAGGAGTGTCAGCCACCAGTGAAATTCCCTACCCCCTACACTCTTCTGTTGAGATCAGCAAATGAGGCTTTGTTTTATTTTTTACATTATTACCTCACTCTTTCACCAAGAAACCCAGAGCTGTATACATGGTTATGTTTATCTTTACAACCACCCAATGAAGTTGGAAAGGTTGAGAGATAAGTGACTGGCCCAGAGTCACCCAATGAATTTCATGGCTGAATGGGAAACTGAACTCAGGTTTCCCCGGTCCTAGTCCAGCACTCTAACCACTACACCATACTGGCTCCATCATGATATTCATTCCAAACAAAATCTGTTTTCATTTCAACAAAGCATTTTGAACTTGGCTGCTTTTTAGTGTCATAATTTTTAAGCATATTACCAGTCATAAATATTTTCACAATTCATACAAATAACCACAGACTTTCTTCATGATGTTTAAATTACATTTCTCATTGCATTATTTTCTAACCTATTTGAATCCACTGAGCGGTTTAATTTTATAAGGATTTGGAGGTTGTGCATCAACAGAAAGACAAAGGCAAAGCCTTCATTAGATTGTGGGCTCTGTTTGAAAATAGAGATAGAGGTGTGTTTTTATAGGTCTTTTTAATTAACATTCTCCATGGTAGGCAGCAAAATAATTTTAATCATGGTGAAGCTAATGGGGTATTAGGTTTTGATACAATGTGCTCTCCTGAACTTGTTCTTTTATAATTAATGTGCCATGATTTGTAAATGTTATTAAGTCCTGTAAAAGCCCATTTGGTTTTATTTAGGTTAATTAAACAATGATACTGTTTTCATATGATCTCTGTTTGTGTTGGTTCTTAGACTGCAGTGTATCCATCACAAGCTACCTGAGTTGGAGTGTATTGCCAAAATGGCTGTTATTACTTCAAAGAACAAGACAGGTAATAGTCATGAATATAGCAATGCTTTCTCTTGTTCCCTGGCCTTTTCTGAAATTAGCTTGAACATCCAGCATTTCCCTTTCCATATAGGGCTTTAATCTGCGTTGGATGATCCTGAGCATTATTTTGCTAGCATGTGAATTTAAGGCTATTGTGCGATGGTTTGCACAATCTGTTCAGTCTCCTTTCTTTGGTATAGGTATGTAGACTGACCTCTTCCAATTCGCTGGCCACTGTGTCGTTCTCCAAATTTCCTGGCATAGTTTGGTTAGAGCCTTGACTGATTCTTCTTCTGTTGCCTGCCATATTTCTGTAGTTATTCCATCAATTCCTGTAGCTTTCCAACTTGGTAATGACCAGAGTGCTGATTTAACTTCATCTTCCTGTACTAGAGGTTCTTGCAAGTAGGGAATATCTTCTAGAGTATCTTGGATGTTGATGTCCCTGCTGTACAGATTTTCAGTATACTCCTTCCATCTCTGTTTGATCTTCTCCGAATCTGTTACTATCTGTCCTTTGGTATCCCTTAACATACCAATTCGAGCTTGGATCCTCCCTCTGAGTTTAAAGCTCATGAAGAAGGGTTAAAACACTGCCTTCCCCTAGCACTACTTCCCTGTTCTTCAAGACCTGATTTGTGTGGGGTTGATAATCATCTTTTTTTTAAAATCACTATGTGATCCATAGTGGTTGTGCCTTTGACTGTGCATTTCCCTTTCTTTGAAGGGGATCAGGGTATTGTTCAGTAATAGAACATGTGGTCTGCAGAAAGTTTCCAGTTCAAGGGCTGGAAAACAATAATGTCTGATAAAAATGAGCCCTTCCTCAAGATCAGTGAGAAAGGGCTTGAGGGAGAGAGAGGAGAGAGGCTTCTTGTACTTACCTCCCCACAGACAATCTCTCTTCTCTCCCTCGATGGGTGGATCACTCATCCACACAATTGCTGGCAGCTGCCAGCAGCGCGACAGGAATTATATGGAACTCCCATAATGCACTATATGAGTACACGGTACTTTATGGGGATTCCTCCGATGCCAGCCAGGAGCTCCGCTGGGGCAGGCAGACAATTGAAAAAAATGGGCCTAAGAGAGCTCTAGCTCCCATAAACCCATTTAAGAGGTTAAGCAGATTTGCCGCTGAGGCACCACTGGGATAGGGCATGATCCCAGTGGTTCTTACATGTGGGCAAGACCGGGCTTGGCGTCATTAGCCTGGTTTTGCCTGCACGTGAGCAGCCTCACTGTTGCATAGATGGAGCAATGGCCTCAGTGTGAGGCAGCTCCCTATGTTTTCAAAAATATTCCCCCAAAAGGAGGACAGGATATGTAAATAGCCATTGCATCAATATTATCAGCATACCACCTAGGTGAATTAATATTATTCATAGTCCAAAATAAGACATTATCTTGCTTTCTAGCTTCAAATATTTCACTTTTCATTTGTGACAAAGGCTAGTGCCTTCCAGCGCCACAGCTGTGCACTGTTGTGTAATTCGATACAGAGTAAGGCAAGTGGGTCAGCACTGAATAAGTACATTTCCCTCCTTCGCCCTTTTGACACAAATTCAGCATTGGAAATTTGGCAGCTAAAGTAAAGTTGTGTCAAGAAAGGTTTTGCTTAATAGAACCATTTGGCATCTTGAACTTGATTTACTTAGAGCTCATTGAGAAGCTGTCATTTCCCCAGAAGTTGTTCATCATTCATCCATCAGGAAAGCAAAGTGTAACCATGGCACATTCCAGTGTAGAACAGAATCAGCTGGGCATATAGAAAAGCTTTGTGCCAAAGTACTACTGTAAAAATGAAGCAATCGGTGAGAAGTGAGTGCCAATTTTATGCATTCCAGATAGATGCCAAAGCTTATTTTTCTATATAAGTACTTGCAAATGAATGCATGCCTTATATAACATCTTTCACATCTTGTAACAAGAGCAGTTTTTTCATGTTACCATCAAGCAGGAAGAGAGTTCAAGTGACTCATGCTTCTTTTTTCTTTTTTTGCTACCCCTGTCAACTGCATGTGTGGGGGAGTTCTGTGTTATCCCTGAAGTTAGTTTTGCAAGTTCCTCACAGCTGGAATGTGTGCTAAGGCTGTGCAATAATTTTTAGAGTTTTCTTATTCCATAATTTTTTGTTATTAAAACTCTCATTAATTTAGTTGCTCACGCATTAAAAATAGCATTCGTTTAGTAATGAATGTCATCCATTTTCATTACCACATTTGTTTTTGTAAGGGGAGGACTTATTTATAGTACAGCAGAGAGGTGAGCTTTTTTCTTTCTTTTTAAAAAAACCATTTAAAGTTTAAAAGGAGTGGCAGAATTGCTGCTGCTGATGATGATGATGATTACTATTATTTTTATATAGATAGATAATTCTCCTAAACATACCTGTTGCTAATCCCATGTGTGGCAGCTCTTGTAAGAGTTTGCGAGCAGCTGCCTGGGAGAGAGCAATGGGAATGGGGAGACAATGGCAGTGGCAACCGGTCAGTCGGAAGAGGAAGCGGCAGTGGGCTGGCCCGGCCAGTAGGAGCAGGAGGCTGAGACGGGTGGCCTGCCTGCTGGGAGGAGGAGGAGGGCCGACCTGGCCTAGCCGGTGGGCGCAGGAGGTGGTGGTGGGCTGGCTCGCCCACCGGGAAGAATATGCAGTGGCAGGTCGGTCTGGCCCGGCTGTCAGGAGGAGGTGGCTGCTACCAGGAGTCGGCAGGAGGAGGTGGCGGGCCGGCTTTCTGGCCGGTATGCCAGCCAGAAAATGTGGAGGGTGGGGTGGAGAAGAAGTGAGATGGCTGACTGGCCCGCCAGAAAGTGCGGGGGGCGGAGTTGGCGGGGAAGCAGTTGGCGGGGAAGCGGCCGGTCAGCCAGAAAGCCAAGCATGCCAGCAATGGGGGGGAAGCAGCCGGAGGTGGGTGGGTGGGTGGACTGGCCGGAGGCTCAGATGCTCTGCGCCCAGCTCTTCTTCTTCTTCTTCTTCTTCTTCTTCTTCTTCTTCTTCTTCTTCTTCTTCTTCTTCTTCTGCTTATTCTATTTAAAAGATTTTTATAACTCTGGCTGACATCCAGACTAACACTGCCTATGCTGAAAACATTTCATGTGAGAAATTGGGGAGGCATGGGTTTTTTTTTTTTTTGCCAATCTTCCCTTCCCTCTGCAGCCCACTGTGCCTTCTAAACATATGTCCCTGAGGGCTGCAGGCAGTGTTCCCTCTAACAGGGATTCTTAGATGTTTTTGACTACAACTCCCATAATCCCCAAGCAAAAGCCATTGTAGTTGGGGATTCTGGGAGTTGTGGTCAACAACATCCAGAGATCCCTGTTAGAGTTGGTTGCGCAGCCTTCAGAATATAATCTGAGGCGGCACAGAGGGAAGATAAGATCAGTTAAGATTGATCTTAATTTTGACTGACCCTCCCCCATTGTACATGTGAAACATTTTTTGGTGCATGCAACATTAATCTGGATGTCAGCTAACATTCATAAAATTTCATAGTGCTTTGCACTAGTAAACAGAATGCACATACCATGTAGAGAAAGGAGTACAGGCATCCACAATGTGAAAGAGGTGGGTCTGTTCTGCTCCTATGAACTCCTTCACAATCACAGGTTGCAATGATATTTCCATTATTCCCAACTGAAGAACTGCTGAAAACAGTGGTGCACAGGAGTTGGTAGGAGTGGAAGTAAAATCTAACTGGCCTGGGCTCAGAGCATCTGCGCCTCTAGTTCTTCCTCGTTCTCAGCCCTCCTCCTTTGTTCTTGGCCCCTTGTTCTCAGTAGGGATGTGCATGAACCTGTTCAGAGGCCCTTTTACGGACCTCTGAACAGGTTTGAACAACGAGGGGGGGTTCGAAGTTCGAAGCCAGGGGGTGCCACTTTAAGGGCAGGGAAGGGTGCACTTACCCCTTCCCCTGCTTTCCCTCCATAGTGCTCATTTTCCATAAAAGCCTTTGGGGTGGCAGTGTACCTCCATGCCAGTGTACCTCCCCCTGTTTGTTGGCCTGTCCATTGCCCTTATGTTTCCCACCGCCGTCACTTTCCTCTCCCCCTCCCCTCACCAACTGTCATGAGAGCTGCCACACATGGGATTAGCAAGGAGTATGTCTAAGAAAATTACATATAGAAATAAAAAGAAATGTAATCCCTTCCTCCCCTGCTTTATTTTTAAAAGTAAGAGAGAGCGAGAGAGAGTGGGGAAATTAAAAGTTTCAAAATGGAATAATCAGGAGGATATGTCACTAGTGCCTGGGGGTGGGAGGAATGAAAGACCACAATAGCAGTTAAACTAGCCTCAGGTTAAAAAAAAAGACTAGAAAATGCAATGACTCAAAGTAAAGTGGGAAAGGTGCACTTAGATATGGAAGGAAGAGGACATGTTCTCTGCCCTCCAACATTTCACCACCTACACAGAATATGACTCCTCCTTAGACCCAGATCATTTGTGCAATGGTCCAACTACGTCTTTGCTCATTGTGGAAGTTATTCCACTAGGATGTTCAAATCAGAGGAATGAAAAGAAATGTATTTCATGAGAGTAGCAGATATCACTCACAGAACACTGATCATGTCATATAACTGCCTCATGAAATACCCCAGCATAGACAGTGTTCTAGCTTAACTAAACTATCACTGGAAGAGTTCCTTGTCTGGTCACAAAGTGCACCACCAATCTCATTTACTGCAAAAGGAATTGTGTGGGAACAGTACTCCCAAGTTTTTCTAGAAGCAATTGCTAGCTGAAAAGTTTTATGTATTTCTTTCTTTCTGTTTTTTAAGATCAAGCTTGTGAATATTTCTTCATTAGATTCCAACTATCCTTTTGAATTTACATTTTTATTGGTTTTGTCAATTGCACTTTCAAGAATGAAAATCGTATCTGGTACAGAAGCAAGAGTATACTGTGGACGATGCATACAATGGGATAATACAGCAGGCAAGATAAGGAAAAGATATGAATACTCTCCTCAATCCATCATATTAATCCATATTAACATACTTATATTAATATTATTAATAATAATATCTATTTCTTGAATTATTGAAAAAGTAGATCAAGGATTGACAGCTTATCATCCACCTAATGTATGCAGATGCATCAATTCATAGGATTTCATTAGGAAGTGCAATTGAATTGAATACCAAGAAAACTATTTAAAGAATGTATTGCTGCAAGCACTGGTATTTTCAGTTGTTCATAACTTTTACAACAGAGTTATGGGTGTTTTATAAATAGCTGAAATTAGTCAATTTTCAATTATTATTTTTCCAAAGAAGCTTAGAAAACCTATGCACATTTTTAAAAGAAGTTTTTATGGCATGTACCATAATTATTATTATTTGGGGGGGGGACTTTTTCAACAGCTGTAGCTTCAGGAAATAAGATACATATGTACATAAATAAATTGCTGCAATTTATACAGATCCCTGGATGTTCCCACTCAGAAAGGCTATGAAAACTCAAGTAAATGCTTTTAAATTTTCTTACATAACTCAGCCACTGGCTTTCAATTTCTAATAGTAATTCAAAGGCAACTTGCTTCCAGATGGACTCCTTTTCTTAGGTAATTGAACCAGGCGCGTAACAATGATAGGGCAAGGGGAGACAGTTGTCTGGGGCCCCCACTGCCTGGAGGAGCACCCCAGAGGCACCTCATGTGACTCCCCATTGCCCCCTGCCCAGCCCCATAGCCTCTCAGCCACTTGCCCTCTTCGCCGTCTCTCCTGCTTGTTCTGCTGGCCGCAATCGAAGCAGCAGGCAAGCTGCAAAGAGCTCCTTTTCTCCCGCCTCTCAGCTGATCGGCGGGTGGGCGGGGCTTCCACGGAGGCCTCCGTGTAGGCCGCAGTGAAGCCTGAACTCGAGTAGGGCCCAAGCAAGCCAGGAAGGAGGAGGCAGCAGGAGTGTTCTCGGCAGCAGAAGACCCCTTGCTGCCCTGCTTAACCCAGACCAGCATTTGCCAGGTAGAGTGTGAACTCCTTTTTGTGGTTACCTTTCCCGCCCCCCCCCCCCCCCATATATAGGGATCTGCTTGCCATAGGGCTTGGATATGGGGGGGAGGGACCGAGAAGTCTCTGAATATTTATTTTGAAACAGCTTGGAAAATTCGCTGACTTAAAAAAACTATCTAAAAAGTCCTATAAGTGGCTTGTTTCATGGCAGAAAATTAAAAAAACTTCTGGAACAGTATTTTATTAATTTTATTCATTCATTCACTCATTTATAAATGCACTTATGTTCAAGTTGTTTTGCAACCCAGAAGGTCTGAGTGAGAACTGTGAAGCATGTGTGGTGCTTTTTATTTTATTTTTCTTGTGTGTGAACTGCTCCCCAATAACTTGCAGGGACTTCAGGGTAAATCTGGCCAACATGTGAATGCAGCACCTCCATTCCAGAGGAGATGTGCCTTAAAGGGCTTTAAAAGCCTCCTGTGAAAAACCTCCTGCAATCAAACTTGACTGAATTTGTTCAGAATTCTGAGAAAACAAACATAGGCTCACCCTGCATGGTTGAAAGTCTCCTTTGCTAATCTGCAGCGAGGGGCCCATTTTAATCATTCATCTTTCTAGTGTGTTCTAGGCATTAAAAGTAATACAAATGTATAGTACTCAATGTATATCACTATATATTGTGACGTGTGTGTGTATTCAGTGAAATGTATTTGCAGGCAGCATACTTATTTTGGAATATCAGACTTAAATCCTTGGGGGCCTGGGGTGTGCGGAGGCCCTGGACTTTGTGGGGGGGGGGCCATTTTAAAATCTTGTCTCTGGGCCCACTCCAACCTTGCTACGCCCCTGAATTGAACTGGAAAATAAGTTCTATTAAACATTTATTAAATAAAGGTATTTAAGCATTTTTACATATATATTTGAATTTACCAGTGCATTGGTTTGGTTTACAGTTTGACTTCTTCCATGGACTGCCATATAGCCATGGGGCATCAAATGGTCATAATTTTGCATTTCCTCATATATTTGGGGGCATAGAAGCAACAAAGATTGTAAAGCAATTTATAGAATGCAAGTTTTATACATGGAAGTAATAAATCTGTGGGTTAGCAGGAAATGATTGATTTTGTAGCTTACAATTGTAAGTATTCTCAAAACAAGTTACGTGACAATTTGTACATTTGTATATGCAAAAAAATTGGCCTTTGGTACATAAACTGCTTTAACGATTATCAGCAGCACAAACACATCTTCCCTGTTACTCAGAGCTCTCTCTTACCTTTCTAGATTTGTTCATGTTACTGTTGCCTCAGCAAACACATTATGCATTTTCTTTAGGTCTGTATAGTCTGTGATTTCTCACTATAGAGTACCATATTCCATTTCCCTATGCAATGATAATGACCTATGGGCTGTTAACAAGGCACAGTGAAAGTTGCAGTCAGCAACCCAAAAAAGGATGTGACTGTAGGAATGCAGTGCCTCTTATCAGCAGGACCAGGCATAGCCTGTACACTAGCTACCTCCTTATGCAACAAAACAGGATTACAGAGTGAATTTATGTAAACCAGAATATTTGTGTGCTAGGAAAACAGATGTGCATGAGCAAATGAAAATGTGTGCCCTGAGAGAAAGGCAAGAAAGGAGGCGCCCAGGCCAACCAGCTCTTGTCCTCAGCTCCTGAAAAGACCAACAGCCTGAGACAAGGATGTTTTTGATCTTATGTAATTTCTTTGTTCATTGATATTGTAAACCGCTTTGGGTGCCTTTGTCAAGGCAGAAAAGTGGTATAAAAATACAACAAACAAACAAACAAATATACTAACTAATAGTATAAATATACTAACTAACTTAATATAAATATACTAACTAATTTTAATTAATTAATTAATTAATTAATTAATTAAATTTTTAGGTAAAAACAAGTTTTTCTAGTAAGAACTATTCTGACTACTTTCCTTTCACTATCTCTACAACTGAACTAAATTTGATTGAAATCAAAGTCTACAAGTTAGATCACTTGCGCCTCAAATGTTATTGCGTCCACCATATTGTATTGGGGTGGATGACATCATCATCCATCTAAATCGGTTAGACAGTCCACAAGTTAGTCCACTTGCACCTCAAAAGTTTACATGTCCACCATCTTGAATTGTGGTGGATGACATCATCACAGATGATGTCATTTTTGTTCGCCTGTGTTCCCCTACAGCTGTAGGAAATTTGGTTCAAAACGGTTAGGCAGTTCACAAGTTAGCTCAGTACACCTCAAATGTTTATATGTCTGCCATCTTGAATTGGGGTGGATGACTTCATCACAAACTACATCACTGAGGTGTCCCTGTGTGTCACTCACTACAACTGTACCTAATTTGGTTCAAATGGATTAGACAGTCTACAAATTAGCCTGCTTGCACCTCAGAAATTCGTATGTCTGCCATCTTGGAATGGGGTAGATGACATCACCACACACCATGCCATTACGGCATCCTTATGTGTCCCTACAGCTGTAGCAAATTTGGTTCAAATCGGTTAAGCGATTCACAAGTTGGCCCACTTGTGCCTCAAAGATTTACGCAACTGCCATCTTGGAACAGGGTGGATGACATCATCACAAACTACGCCATTGATGTGTCCCTATGTGTCCCTACAATTGTACTCGATTTGGTTCATATTGGTCCAGGCGTTGCAAAGTTGATGGTGTGGGACACACACATGGACACACAGGCACATGGACGGACACACACATACACACACACAGAATCCTGGGTGATCTCATAAGCCTACTGGAGAGTAGACTAAAAATGGCTAGCAGAGAAAAGTGTAAGCAGGCCCTCTCCTCATGCACTCTCTGCTCCGCCGTTTAAAACCACAGTCTCTTGAGACTGCTTTTCATTTTGAAAAGAATCTGAGTTTCATTTTGTGCATTTGCTTATAATGTGCACGTTGCCCCTGATAATATTTGAACAATGTGTAACTTAGTTTTTCAAAATGTGTGTGAAGTTATTCTCACGATCAGCAGAAACTGGGCTAAGGGAGCCCAGCCCGGTTTCTACAGCTTGAAAGAACTGCTGGGAGTTGCGTGGCTCCCGGCAGCGGCGTGGCAGCTAGCACTCCTAGGTAGCTTGCCACTTAACCTGGGTTTTGGGTGCGAGCGCAACCATGTGTGCAACCATGGATCATGTGTTTGCAGCCACAGCGGACACACTCGGAGGGGAGGGGGATCCCAGGAATGCACCATGCACTTACACCGTGCATTATTTGGGCTCCTGGGGGCAGGGCCCTCCTGCCTGAAGCCTTGGAGAATTTGCTGCCAGTCTGCACAGACAATATTGAGCTAGATGGACCAGTCGTCTGACTCAGTATATGGCAGCTTTGTATGTTCCCTTCAGACAAATGGAGTCATAACTGTGAGCGACCAGCTGGAGGGAGGGAGTGACAGCTCCAAGGCAGGACTTCCTCTCCACTTTCCAAACTATATGCATGAACAGGGCTTTGCTTAATAACCTCTAAAGAGAGCTATGGTGTCTCTTTACACTGCAAGAAGTGTTGCAATAGTGGTTGTGCAAGAGTTCACAGAACACTTCTCCTTCCATTCATTGTTATTTGGATTCAAGCCATTGTGCCAATACATACACATATGCACACATACCTGCATGATGCATCAACACAGGTATTTCAAATGTCCTGCTAATCAGATCTGAGGGCTCATTCTTTATACGAAAACAAATTTCTGTATCTGTGGTGAACTTGTCAGAGGAAAAGAACTGAAAAGAAGTACAGAAATTTCAGTAGAATATAACTTCCAAATGAATGTACATCTAGTCTTAGAATACAATTAAAGCAAAAAAGAAGAAAAACCATTAGTTTACAGGATAATTATGAGTTTGGCAGCTCCAGCTGAGCTCCAGAAAGTGAGGAGATTCGATGACCCATGATGCCCACACTATGGAGGCATTAGATTATTTTTTGTAATGTGTGCTAATTATAATGAAAAATTGCATGGATGAATTTTATCTTATGAAATATTGTATTCATTGTGGAATAATGTGGGTGGGTGGGGCCATAGCTCAATGGAAGAGCATCTGCATGCTTGCATGCAGAAGATCTCAGGTTCGACTCTGGCAGCATCTCCAGGTACAGTAGGGCTAGGAGAGACTTTTGCCTGAAACCTTGGAGAGCTGCTGCCAGGCAGTATAGACCCTACTGAGCTAGATGTGCCAAGGGTCCAACTCAGTATAAGGCAACTTCCTATGTTCCTATGAGAAACAAGGTTGGAAGATGGTAAAAGCCATACAGGAGCACTGAGGCCTACCAGTTCTGAGGTAAAAGGAACGAAACAGAAACAGCCAGAGGTAAGATGTGAGGCCTGTGTGATTCAGCCTGTTCTCCTATTTACCTCTATGAGTTAAACCGTTCAACTGTAATGGTTACTTTTTCTTATTGGAGAGTGGAGAAATTTTCCCCAGCCAGCATTACCAGAGGCCCCTTTCACAACTGTTTCCAAGGCAACAAGGGTGGAGGCGATTTACTCCCCACACTCTTCTCTGCCCACTCACTGCCTTCCCCCTCCCCTCTTCTCTTCATAAACTGACTGAACTGAGCACAAGCAAGATTGACATTATGAGACCCTCATTGTTCTTAATTTGAACGTATTTATTTCAACTAACCCATGAGAGTACATTGTATGGAAGAAAGAGACCTTTCCCAAGAGACCTTTCCCAAAGAGACTGAGTCAGTTTGTGCTTCCTTATTCAAATTTTTAAAATCCTATTATAAAGATGGCTGGGGTGGGGGGACTGGGTGGGGGAGACCCAGCAGTGATCTTGAGGTTCCATGTCTGCTATTCAACTTTAACTCCTTATAACTTAGCCATTTTTTCATGGATTTGCCAGAGGGTGAGAAAGAGTCACACGTGTTGCACAGGAGATTCTGAGTGTAATAATGGCCCTTCTAGCACAAATAGTACAAAGGGAAAGCTTTGAGAGGCCACACAATGTTGGAAAAACATGACTGAATGCTGCTTTACTCTTCACTCATAGGACACAGGCACTCCTGTGCCTATGTATCAATCACACAGTTATTGCACATGTGTAATTATGAATCTATGCAATTGTCTTTTTAAAAAGCAGCCATAGAGAACATGCACACATTATTCCACAATGAATAAAATATTTCACAAGATAAAATGGAGCGTTTTCATCCATGCAAGTCCTGCACTTGAGGAAATATAAAACTCTGTTATGCCAATATTAAACACAGCCCAACTTATATGTCTCTTGTTAATGTGTTCCTGTCATAGCCTGTCATCTAATTCATTTCATAAAATAGGAATCAAAATAATCAATAAGCAGGAAGCAGGAGGGCCTGTTTTGTATGGATTTATGCAAACTGGAGCTCACAATTAATATCAGAACTGTAAAGGTAAGTGTTACAGTTCATTAAAACTCATTATTCCATATCAAGCTGAAAAGACTCCAGTCACATGGGAGAAGGAAATGGAGTGTGGGTAAATTTCATAGTTAACATTTATGGAAATATTTATGACCCATGAATATTACATAGCATTTTATTAAGCAAATAGAATAGCTAATAGTGCAGGGACAAAAATCACTGAAGCTATAAATGGATAATAGCTTGTGAAAATGCTTCTCTTGAATACTGTTCATCGTCCCCCAGTATACATACGAATGAGTGTTTTTGATATGTACATGTATATTTGCAATATAGTAAGGTTGGGGTGAGGGATACATCCCTTAGATTTAATTCCAAAGAAACAGCCATATTAATCCAGATTAAGCTAGAAAACAAAAAATGCTTGAAGACTCAGGCTACAATCCATTGCCTATTTGCTTTAATGGAACACAGTAGGACTTCCTTGTGAATAATAATGTATTGGCTTTCACAACAAATGGTCTATTACTTCACATGAGTTTTTGTGGCTGGAAATTCCTAGAATTGTGGCTGGGAATGACTGGAGTTGTAATTAAACAACATCTGAGGACCCAACTCTGGCCTTCTTCACTGGATGCACGTGGAGACAAACTGAGTGAAATGAAAACGATCCATGACTAAGAAGGATCTTAAAGTTGGATCTGAGGATCCGATGTCAAGATTTGAGAAGGAGCTGTATGAAAATGATGAAAAATTAGTTTCTAAAATGTATAAGCTCTTGCTTTTGGAGGAGACAAGAGATGAAGTGGTTAAAATGACTATGGTAAAATGGGCTCAAGATGTAGGGTATAATATAGAAATGGCAGCATGGGAAAAATTATGGAAAATTGATTTAAAGTTCACTGCATGTTATGTTTTAAAAGAAAATTATTATAAAATGATGTATAGGTGGTATTTGACACCCAAAAAACTGGCATTAATGTATACAAATGTCTCAAACAAATGTTGAAAATGTGGACACTCTGAAGGAACTTTTTTTCATATGTGGTGGTCTTGTAGGAAGGCTAAGGCCTTTTGGGACATGATATATAATGAGTTAAAGAAAATTTTCAAAATGACATTTCCTAAGAAGCCAGAATCCTTCCTGCTGGGAATAACGCAAGAAGTGTTTTCTACAACCAACTTAACATTCTTTATGTACGCTACCACGGCGGCCAGAATAATATATGCGCAGAAATGGAAGAGTAATGAACTGCCCTCAAAAGAAGATTCGCTGATAAAAAATTTGGAATATGTGGAGATAGCAAAACTTACAGTACTGATAAGAGACCAAAATTTGGAATGCTTTAAAGAAGATTGGAAACCATTCTTACTATACTTAAAGAACTATTTTCCTAATATTGATTTTACAACAGGGTTTGAAATTTAGTAATATTAGCAGGTTGGGTAGATCAAAATCGAGTTTTAAGGTTTAGATATATGTTTTGAATTATTATTATAGCAAGGGTAAATTCTATAGTTGGTGATTCACGAGGAGGTGTGAGCGGGAAGTCAATATTTGTTTAAGGTGATGTGAATGTTAAGATATTGTTAAAATCAATAAAAATTTAAACAAAAAAACCATCCATGACTGGATCTTCCATCTCTTAAATTTTAGTTAAGATTAGTTGTGTATGGAGAAGTTAATCTTTCCTCCTGCACATTTTTACTGAAGAAAATGGAAAGCCCAATGCTATGTGCCCCATTAGGGAAAACTGGAGTGTACTGTAAAATATCTCTTATAAAGCAAAAAAAAAAATATATATATATATACACACACACACACACACACACACACACACACACACACACTTTTATACCACCCCAAACTCATGTCTCTGGGTGGTTCACAATGATAAAACAGTTAAAAACACATATAAAAACACATAAAAACAATTAAAAACTAACAATTAAAAAGTCAATCACAGAATTAAAAACCTATTAAAAAGCTGAAAAAGCCTGAGTAAAAAGATGGGGTTTTAAGTATTTTATATATATATATATATATATATATATATATATATATATATATATATGTGTGTGTGTGTGTGTGTGTGTGTGTGTGTGTGTGTGTGTGTGTTTAAAGATTATTTCATCTGTAAAACAGCATGGCAGAAAGGGCTAACACACTCCTAAACACCACAGCGTTGATCCAAATCCTACCAACCACAGCTGCTTTCTTCTAAAATATAAAGACATGATAGATATGATCCTGGATTTAGCTCATTTAGTTGCATGTATATGTATTGCTTAAGGTTACTAGATCAGTGTTTCCCAAATGATTGATACTCTCTCTCTCTCTCTCTCTCTCTCTCTCTCTCTCTCCACACTTCACACTTACACCTCAAAGATATACTTTTAGACCATGTATGGATAGGAGATTCCAACCTCGAATTGGTATGTTAAAGGATGCTAAAGGACAGATAGTAAATAATTCAGAGATCAAACAAAGATGGATAGAGTATACTCAAAATCTGTATAGCAGGGATGTCAACATCCAAGATACTCTAGAAGAGTACTTGCCTACTTGCAATAACCTCTAGTCCGAGAAGATAAAGTTAGATCATCAAAATGCTCATTACCACATAGGAAGGCTACAGTAATTGATGGAATAACTATAGAAATATGACAGGCAACAGAAGAAGAATCAGTCAAGGCTCTAACCAAACTATGCCAGCGAATTTAGAGAAAGACACAGTGGCCAAGAGACTTGAAGAGGTCAGTCTACATTCCCATACCAAAGAAAGGAGACTTAACAGATTGCACAAACCATCACACAATATCCTTAATTTCACATGCTAGCAAAAATAATGCTCAGGATCCTCCAACACAGATTAGAGCCATATGTGGAAAGAGAAATGCCAGATGTACAAGCTGGTTTTAGAAGAGGCCGAGGAACAAGAGAAATCATTGCTGATGCATGCTAGACAATTGAGAAAGCTGAAGAATACCAAAAAGAAGTCAATATGTGCTTCATTGAATGCAGAAAAGCCTTGAAGCTATTCACATGGTCCACCAAAATCAAGCTAGGGGAGCCCAATTTCGGTGGACTGTGAGAACCACCGGGCTTGCAGGCAGGCCCGGTGTCCTCCAGGCGGTTAACCTGCCAAACTAATCCCCCTTAAACCGGATTTGTGTAGCAAGCGCTCCACAGACCCGGGTTTTTTAATCATGTGTTGCCATGGCGCAGCTCCACGCCATGGCAACTCATGTGGAAACACCCGACTGGGAGGCTGAAAAGCATGCTGGAGCTTCCAGGGGCTGTGCAGCCCCCAAACTCCTCAACCCCCGCCGGCTTCGTGACAGAGCTGGCAGTCATGTGGGCAGCCGCTGCGGACTTAGCCCGCACTCTCCTCACAAATCGCCTCATGGCTCTTCTCACCGATCGTGAGAAGAGCCTGCTTCTATTGCATCGACCATGCCAGGTTGTGGAATATCCTTAGGAAAATTGATGTCCCAGAACATCTCATGAGTTAGCAACCCATGGGGGTGGTTAGCACCCTCTGTGCACTACACCACCACACACTCTGGGCCACCCCAGCACCCCACAAGTGGCTTTAAGGTTTTTCTCCATAGGGAAGAATGGAGGTTTCAGCAGCCCCATAACTGCACTTGGGGGTGCTGGGGTGTCCCAGAGCAAGGGTGCCAACCACCCCCATGGGTTGCTAACCCATGGGGTAGTGTGTTTTGTTGTTTCTGAAGTGTTCTGAGTGTAGATTCTTTGGTAGCATATAAGATTTTCAATGACAAACCATGAATCCACTCTCATTGCTAACCTTAAAGACACATAAACTTCATAAATCACTTAAAAATCAGCCCTTTGTCCAATTTCTTTCAAATAATTCTGATAGCTTCCTTGCCCCCTTTGGGCACTACCACCCACCACACTCTGCTCTAGGCCACCCCTTTGCTCCCGACATGAAGCTATACATTTGCTGACACCTTCACGCTTCTTTATGGAGAAAAACCTTAAAGACGCGTAAACTTCAAAAAATAATAATAATAATCAGCCCTTCTCCCAATTCCTTTCAAATAATTCTGATAGCTTCCTTGCCCCCCTTGGGAACTACCACCCACCACACTCCACTCTAGGACACCCCTTTCCCCCTGATGTGAAGCTATACATTTGCTTCAATCCTCATTATTCCCTATGAGGAATTCAAAAATACTCTTTAAATTCACCAATAATCAGAGGAGTGTCTGATTGCCTTGGGGTTTTGTGGGTGGTAGGCACCCCTGGCTTCCTACCACCCTCCCCACTTTTGTGCCCCTAGGTGCGCCACAATAGGGGATATGGGCTGGTTCGTGTCCCATTATATCCTATGAGAAAATAATTAGAAATATTTCAAATATTCATAAAAAATCAAAGGGTGTCTGAATGCTTTGGGGTGTGGGTGGTTGTTGGTACCCATGGGTGCTACATAATAGGGAATAATGGGCTGGTTCGAGTCCTATTATACCCTATGAGAAAAAAGAAAAAGAAATTTCAAAAATACATTAAAAAATCGTACGAGTGTCTGATTGCTTTGGGGTTTGGGTGGCAGGTACCCATGGGTGCCAGCTACCACCTCACTCACTTTTGGAGGTTTGAACCTATTCAAACCAGTTCAAACCGGTATGAAACGGTTCGAATTCGAACCAAACCGGGGGGGGGGGGGCGTTGAGCAAAACCAAAGGCAAACTGGTTTTATGCACATCCCTACCAGTCAAATACTGGGGCCAATGGTCTGAATCTGTATAAGGCAGCTTCATATGTATCTCAGTGTTGTATTGAATTCTAACAAAGAATTCTACTAGGTTTAGTCAGTATAATAGGAGCTATGGATTCTGAGAATCTTTAAAACCACACTCTTCTCTGTTATGTCAATAAATTGTATTATTTATTTTTCTATGTAAACTGCTTTGAGAACTTTAGTTGACGAGCGGAATATAAATATTGTAGTAGTAGTAGATTTGGATCATTAGAGATTTGAAAACTTGTCTGGCAATGGCTTTTGAGATCAGGTAGTCTGGATGAAGCTTCCACTGAACTGACCAATGTGGTCAATGTGCCCATGCTACTGCTTTAAAACAAAGTCCACACATCATCATCATCATTATTATTATTATTATTAATTCGATTTCTATACCGCCCTTCCAAAAATGGCTCAGGGTGGTTTACAAAGAGAAATAAAACAAATAAGATGGCTCCCTGTCCCCAGAGGGCTCACATTCTAAAATAAAAATTGTACTTAGCTATATTTGTAACACTGTAACAGCTGTATCTGCTGTTATCATAGGAATCCTTATGGATGAATTCCAATGACATGCAGCTTGTCTTTTCTGGAAGATATGTGCAACCAGATAGGCAGCAGAAGTAGTAATAAACCATCTGGAGTCCTGAGGCACTGTTGGCAATCACTTTCATTGGAATGGGACACCATTATAAACTAGTGACACCTGCAACCATTTGACAGGAAAGGAGCAAAATCAGGAAGTGTCTATAACACAGTGAGGCGATTCTCACAATCGGCAAAGAGTGGGCTAAGGGAGCCTAGCCCGCTTTTTGCCGATCGTGTGCTGCAACAGGAGCCACACGGCTCTCGGCAGCAAACCTCCCAAAGTACCTCTCCCCTTAGCCGAGGTTAACGGAGCAAGCACTCCATTAACCTCCTCTTTTTGATCATGTATTGCTGCGGTGTGGCTCCGTGCCGTGGCAACACACAAGGAGACCTCCCAGGCTCAGGGGTCTCTCCAGCATGCCCCGTGCACTCGCACAGGGCATCCTGGAACTTCGGAGGCCACGCGGCCCCCAATATCCACAGCCCCCGCCGGCTCCATGATGGAGCCAGCAGTCATGTGGGAGGCCGATCCAGCTGCCCAGGGATGCAATTGTGATTGTCTGTGCAGAAAGCAGGCTAAGCCCACTCTCCCCGCAAACCTTCTTCAGGCGGGTCTCACTGATCGTGAGACTCGCCTCAGCATCTACTGGTTTAATGCTTTGGATCATAAGATATGCCTTTTTCTGCATCATTGATTTGTCCTTGCTCTTCATCCGACCAGTTCCAGTCTGTTATCTCAATTTTATATTCTTCTCTTTCTGGTCTTCTGCACCCATCTTTTGCTTTAGCCACATCACCCATTTGATTTGACATCATGTATTTTTCCAGTTCTTAACCACAGCTATACCTTTCAGTGTTTGAGATGTGTTCTGACATTGGTCATCCTCCTGTTGTTGCACAGCTCCTGCCTGATTAGGAAATAATGAGCTCCTAATACGGCTGTGTGAAGCTTCAAATTGCAGTTCAATTCAGCTGAGATTCAGGCCAAATAAAACATTGAGTTCCAAATTGAATACATACTCAGAATCTCTGTGACTCAAACTAGCAATGTCTGAATTGATTCAGAGAGGTTCGGAGGCTTTTTTTCCTTGCTGTTTTTCAGTGGCAAACATTATAACTTGTTGAAACTAACAAATGGGAAGGTGTGAGGTGATTTTCCATATACAGAAAACACTGAAAGCGGGGTCGGGGGGCGGAGAGTCCTTTGAAATTGGCATCTCAAGCTGGCCAACGACTGTTCAGCCTTTCTGTTCCCTTCCAATCACAGTGCTTTGAAGGAGGGATGTAGAAAGGGTATATCAAGCTGTGTTCGCTCAACTAAATGAGTTATGCGGCTTTTTTCTCCAAAAGTTTTTTTTTTTAGGAGATAAGCACCCATTTCTTTGAGATTTTGCTGGTTTCATGCCCACTTAAGGTTCCATACCCCTGTTGTTTGTATCTGAAATGAAATGCAGACAATATAGACATTTTTGTGATTCTCTCCATTATATCATATGGACAAATATTCAGACAAATTGAATATTTGGGTCAAAACACTGAACCAAATCTGGTGGAATCTCCAATCAAATAGTACAAGTTCTGAATAACAAATCCAAATACCAGATCATATACTCTCCTATTCACGTCTAGCTCCTAATAGCACATTCCCCAACATGTAATCTTTTTAAAAGAGAAAATCTGATATTTGATTTAAAATCTTGATTTATACATGTGCCTCTGTGTATTAGTATTTTGTAAAAGGGATAAGGAGTTTATCCCTTCTGCTTCAGCTAATATTTGGGTCTGTCTTTGTCAGGCTGTCAATATAGCCATCTGTCTTCCACTGCCAAAGGAGGTTGAGAAGGCCTCAGAGTTTTCAATCAGGGGAGCTTTAAGGCTTAAAGGAAGGGCTTGTTCCATTCACCAGCACCACCCTAGTGTTGCTACCCGCAAGGCTCAGAGTCTCAGGGCTCCTTCCACACCAAGTCCTCATCATTGGTCCATCCTCTTATATAGGTCCTGACAGCTGGGGCAAGTCTCACGAGATCTCATCTTGAGATCTCGCGAGAGCTGCTCCTGATCCTACAAAGCTATGTTGTCTGTTGATGGCCAGGGCCGGCATTAATGCTTACAGGTGGGCATATTGATGTCTACTTCTTCCCCAACCTGACAGATTCCTCCCTGCAAGAACCAGGCAGGGGAATCCCTGACATGAAGCTCACTGTGTTTACCTGTGACAATCAGCTCCATCACGGGGATTCCCTTACAGCAGGCCTGCTCAACTTCAGCCCTCCTGCAGATGTTGGCCTACAATTCCCATAATCCCTGGCTATTGGCCACTATGGCTGGAGATTATGGGAGGTATAGTCCAAAAACACCTGGGGCGGGGAGTTGAGCAAGCCTGCCTTACAGTCTTGTATAAAGCCAATGTTAGGTTGGATTAAACAATTCCCAATATACACATTTCAATCACCACCAAATCTAACTGCAAACAAAAATGTCTGCCGAATGTTATCTAATATCATAGGAGGTTATATTTTAGTCAATCATAAGAGACATTAAAAATGAAACTGGTTGCCTGGGAATTCTTGGTACAAATTCACAACAAATGCTGTCCTTAATAATTAATAAACATTGATAAATAATTTAAAAGCTACAGTAGGTTTCAATCACTATGATGACATTCAAAATCTGGTTTCATAGCTATATTTTTCATAGTAAAAATAAGAGTTATGCATTACACTAATGATACCTGAATGTCAAAATTTGACAGTGAAAATCTTACAAATAAGGGTCAAATGCTATGTTAAGTTAAGCTTATCAATAAGTAATGGACTTAACACAGCACATGTGCAAGAAGTATTTTCTTTTCCACAAATAGTACCTATGTGGGGTGATCTAGATATAGGCAGTGATTTATGGGGGATGACACATGCAGAGTGGGTTGACACTTTCCCCTCCACCATTTTCTCACTCTCCCAAGATGGCCATTTGCCCCCAAAACAACTATTTGCTGCAAATAGTCAGGGCAAGCAGCTGTCTCAGAGCTAATATTTTCAGTGGGGAAAGTGTGCAGGGGAAAGTGCTAATCCCCACACCCACGTGCCAGAGCTCCAAGCCAAATCATCCCTCTGGCACAGGTGCTGCACTTCCTGTGCTCTTCCCAGATTAAGCCCATCTCATTTTGAGGAATTTAATGTTAACATGTAGTTTGGCCCTGCATTATATTCTGCACAGCATCCCATTGATCCAAGAATGGTGTGTGTGTGCTGTATATCCATGCAATCCAACAGTCCATCCTCACTGCTAGCAAAGGTGGAGACACCACATGACTACTAAGGATTGCATACTCATTGTACCAACAGTTCTCACATCATTTCCAATGGGAGAAGCATCACTATAGAGATTACACAATCCTTAGCAGCCATGAAGCCTCTCCACCTTCACTAGCAGCAAAGATGGGCTTTTGGGTCACATGGAACCAGTGCACCCCTTCCTCTTGGTTTGGTGGGGCTCTGCACAGACTGTAATCCAGTGGCTTAACAGCACATGAAAATAACTTTAGGGTCAAACTATACATTACTGTTAATGCATGTTTTAGTCTTGCATGGCTATTTCTTTACAAATCACCATGCGGAAGATCCATATCAGAACATATGGCAGGATCAAAGGGTTAACCCCCTACCCTATACCACAATCCAAATCCAGATTTTTCCCATTACAAAAAATGAAGCATGCAGGACCAAAGCGTGTATAGTCTGGGGTTTGTATACAATCCCCATTGGCAGTAAGTCAAGATCATGTCCAACACTGTATCACAGGAATATATTGATTATATTGCTTGACTGTTTTGTTCTCTAACAGCCTTCCTCTCCTTTCCTTGAAGAAGTCTAACATAAGGTATGATTAAATTCTAAATTGGCCAAAGACCTCATGTGTGATTTATAGAACAGAATAAGACATTGCCCCTAAATCTATTATTCATTGCCTATCAACCACAAACAACTTTTTTAAAAAAAGAAAAACCCAAAGTCACATAAATAAAAAATGATTTGTCTACAGATCCAGTCCCATTCTATTAGCAGGTACCTTCTTTGTAGGGTCACATAGTCTAAGAAAACAGGTGCTATTCATAACTTTTAAAATACAACATTCTATTCTGTCACATAGCTTATTGATACAGTACTACTAATAGGATAAGGTAATAATGGTACTTTAGAACACAATATGAAATTCAGCCAGAGCTCAGGGCTGGCTCACATGGTCAAATTATCCTATGTGCAATATACTCTGTCCATTGAATTTATGTGGAAGATAATGTGTGAAGGGGGCCATCCACAAATATTGGTGCAGCAATCCAGTTGGAATTCTTATGAACACCGTGGCTTGAAAAAGTATAATTGGAAGAGCAGATATAGTTGCCAGGTCACTGTGGCTATTACTGTATCTGTTGACTGGTCAGGCCACATGAACCATTTGATTGTGGGCAGTCACACTCGGTCACACATACTGAGGGTCACTTAGGAAACACCAAAGGAGATTTATATCTGCAAACTGCCACTCAGGGCCTTCCCATATCTTTTAGGGAAGAACCTCAAACATGTGATCTACAAAACGTGTTGAAAATATCAACCAAAGAAGTAACATGTATTCATTCTACAAAAGATCCTGTAGCGTTGGTCCTGAATGTTGTCTTATTCAACACTTTGATCAATTAGTTAAATGGCAGGTTAAAAGAATGTGCTCAACAAATCACCTTGGATCCAAGTCCCCCCACCCTTCCATTATCTCCAACCTTCATGTTCTGGCTTACATTAGTTTTACCGTGGTTTTAGAGATTTCTGCAGACTCACCTGATCTTTAGTTATCTTCTTTTATTTATTGAAAATAAACAATAAACATGACTTGCTTGGAACTTTCCCAGACAGCAGGCTTTACCGTGGCTTTCTGCGAGGCTTTACTGCGAGTTCAAAGTTGCCTGAAAAAACTGACACAAAAAGTGCATTTTTTTACCCCTGATATAAATTGGGCTACACTGTAATGCTCAATGAAAAACCCAAATTGTGTGTGGAGTAATCCCTAATAGCTCGCAGGGACTTCAGGGAAAATTTGGCAGATGCGTTATTGCACACCTCCATTCTGGAGGAGATGCGAACTAAAAGCTGGGAGTGAAAAGCCTCCTGGTCTTTTGTTTAGCTGACACAGGAACATCTGCATATTGAAAACCACTTTCCATGCAAATCATGAAATTTGTTGGTTAGCGTGAGAGAAGAACTATGACATTCATTATGTTTTTAAACATCTCACTATTTAGTCATATACACAGATGTGGATGTGTCTAATTTTTTGAATAGTCCACAAGACCAAATTAACTGAGAGATGTTCTGCTCCAGCTTAATTTATTCATGAAGGACATCTCTGAAGAAGGATTCCTTTGACTGAAGGATCAGCAGCTCAAAAAGTTAATTGATATGTTAAATCTTCTGAAAAGGTGATAGTTCCTCCTGCACTGAATACCTCCACACTTGCAGATGGCATTGCATGTGTCAGGTCCCTTCAGCTGAGCCAGATTTTTAAGGTGTTGGTCTTTGTTTTTGGTTTAGGCTAATAAACCTCCCCTTTGCACTCAAGCTCAGGGTGAACAATAACTTTGTTCTTATAAAGTAGAAACAAAAAATTATAAATGGATTCAAAATATTGGAAGACTAGACACATATAAAATATGCTTCTACAAATAGTACTCTGCATGGATTTTTAAATAAATAAAATCCCTTTTTAAAAAAATACACAAAAGATCATGCTTGATTTTGGCACTAAACAACTGACATAAGAAAGTGGTCTTAAAGTATTTCACTAAGCAACTCTGGCTTTGAAAAATTTTGCAGGAAGAGTTCCAGATCTAGGGCTGTGCAAACCAAACTAGACCAGTTCAGTTCAGTTCAGTTCAGTCCGAATCTAACTGACATCCAATTTGTTCAAAACAAGGCCCAAATCAAAGTGGCTTCACATTTGCTTCAGCCTGTCCCTGCTCTCCCCCTCCCTCTTCCTCTCTCCCCCTCCCTCTTCCCCTGATCCTTTAAGATACTTACCGGACCAAGAACGGGACAGGAGACAGACTGGCAGACTCCTGGAGTATTCCCAGATGGTGATTTTACTTTGATTAATCACGGAAGGGCAAGTGTGTGTTCACATATCATCCCATTTTAAGCAGAAGTGCCTATGAGCTATCAGGGAGCACTCCATACATGATTCAGGTTTATTATTGCTCATTGGGGGCTTCACCCAATTTATATCCGGGGTTTAAAAAAATCCACTTTTTGCCTTGGTTTTTAGGCAGATTCGAAATATCCGTAACTTGCAGTACTTACACCTATTAATCCCGTAGTAAAGGCTGGTTAGGTGATGAGGGAGCAGTGGTGATGAGGGAGCAGTGACTAACATTTGCTTTTACTTTCTAAAGATTCAGGCCCCATACCCACAAAACACCAAACCTTAGTTGAACGGGGCAGAGAGTGGAATTTGTGTACATCCAAATGTGTGAAACTGCGGTTTCACACCAAAAGTGACCTGAGGTTTCACTTGCCAAACTCTGAGTTGAATCCTCAATTTGTAGTGAGTTTCGCTGCTCCAACCTGAGGTTTGAAGGTGGCAGAGTTATATGTCCAAATGCAGATGCCACCATAAACGGGCTTTTGTGCTGTTTCCAGAACCATGATCATAGAGAGGGTGGCCCAGACCCGGGCAGAAATGCGCCTGCTAAATGCCTGCCACCTCTCACTGGCCACCTCTCCAAGCATTTGCCCTGCCCCCTTGTCTCCATACCCCTCAAGCCGTTGCCTAGCAACATGGATACTGTTTTGTCTCATCCCAAGCTTCTATGCCTGTCAAAGGGAAAAGTCACATAGGGGGATGCCCGCTATGCACTGTCTCTTGTCCCCCCACCCTCTGGAAACCAGGAGATAGAAGGGATGGGATGGCAAGATCGGCACTCTGTGTTTTGTTCACTCTTTGTTCATCGATACAGGTAAGTCCACAGGCACATAAACTGGGCAACCCTATTAGATCGCTAGAAAAATAACATAGGGGAGCAATACCCAAGCAACCACACCCAGTAGCACTTGAATGGCTCTACTCTATTTTTTGTACAATAAAGTTGGGGAAGGGGGACCTAGCCCCTTCCTCTTGGGAAAAGCATGCAGTCGCTGGCATTACTCATGAGAAGGACTGTCCAGCAGAAGCAGTATCTATCGACTCCAGTTACAGGAGAGATTCCTCCTATGTAATGAGAACAGATGCTGCTCTTGAGTGGACCACTCTCTCATGAGAGTGAAAGCAATGGAGAGAGCCATTCACAACTCATGAGAAGAAAGGATGAAGCAGAATTGTTAATAATGTGCGATTATACCCCTTCTCCCAAGGATCACTCTCTTAAGAGAGTGATATGCCATGGAGACATGCATTGAGGGACATACGGCAGCTGCCGCCCAGCCTGGTTGCTTGACACAAGCAAGTTGCAGGGATGGGTACCCCAGTAATACTTTTCCATGTCTTGGCCACAGCCACAAAGAAGCAGTCAAAGCAGTCCCTCTGCCACTCCGGTCATCCATTCACACATATCCATGTTTGTTTTTTCCCAGTGAAGTGACCCCACATTCTTTGCATCGCTGATAATTGGGTAGGGATGTGCAAACCAGTTCTATATGGAACTGGTTTACACTTGAACTGGGCTTGTTTGGATGTTTGCACAGAGAACCGAACTGGCCCCAAAATGGGCCTAACTGGTCCTGGGAGACTTGGGAAGAGGCTGGTAGGGGAAGGAGGAGCCACTGGAGAACCTCCCCCCCCCAGGCTGCTGGGGCAGCCCCTTAGACCACCAGAGCTGCCGGCAGCGGTAATTCCTTATTTCATACTATTTTAATGCCCACCACCACCCTTGAACCTGGCCCAAACCACATACATTTGAGCTGAGCCAGGCCCCCCATTTGAGGGGGGCCAAACCAAACATGCACAGTCTGGTTCGAATCGGGTTTGGATTTGAACCAAACTGGGCAAACTGGTTTTGTGCACATCCTTATAATTGGGGGTCCCCTCTCCTGCAATTTTCCAGGGCCACCGATCTGCCTACATTTCAGCACCGGTCCAAACTTGGGAAATGTGAATGAGAGAAAAGCTCTATCCCTGGTCTCTGTGTTTCCATGGTCTGCCCATGTGTTACCGCCCGGACACCTTTTGGAGCGGCCACTACTCCTTGGGAATATGAAAGTGTTGCCTGGAGAGGAGGGGATCATGGTGTACAAGTTCTGTTATTTACCTGTGAGAATGATGGCCCCACACAGGCGGGGCCTCCTTGATTTGGATGGCCTAACTCATGAGAGTACAGTCTGATGGAGGACTGAAGGTCTTGGAGCCTGTGGAGCTCCCCAGTGGACTGGCCCTCTCATGAGAGGGCTAATCCCCATCTGGCGAGCTGACATGGGGACAAGAGTGTGTTTGGGTGTACCTGGACTGCTTTGCTGGGGTCTGCCACCGCAAGTGCATCCTTGGTCACAGTGGACCAGATACCAGAATCCTTTGCCCTCCCTCATATACATATTCCCTTCCTGGACAACAGAAAAATTGCACCCCACTGCATCCTCCCATTGCCAGGAATTGTGCTTGTGCAAGACTGTTTTGGTGCAGGGCTCTTGTGAGGGCACTGATTCAATAGCTGTCAGGCAAAGCAAGGGCTTGAATGCCATTTAAAAGGTGTCTTTGTTTAGGGTGGAGGAATTCCCCAATTAACCTTCATACCCTCTCACACTAAATTACAGGCATGGGCATTGCCTCAGAGTTGGGAAGGAGGGAAGTATATTCACTCCACTCCTTCACCTATCAGCGGGAATAAAGATCCATGCTCCTCCCCAGGAGCCCACCAGACCAACAACCCATGTTCCTGTAGATAAGAACAGAAGAACAGCCCTGCTGGATCAGGCCCAAGGCCCATCTAGTCCAGCATCCCGTTTCACACAGTGGCCGACCAGATGCTGCTGGAAGCCACAGGCAGGAGTTGAGGGCATGCCCTCTCTCCTGCTGTTACTCCCCCGCAACTGGTACCCAGAGGCACCCTGCCCCCAAGGCTGGAGGTGGCCTACAGCCCTCCGACTAGTAGCCGTTGATAGACCTCTCCTCCACGAAGTTATCCAAGCCCCTCTTAAAAGCCATCCAGGTTGTTGGCTGTCACCACATCTCATGGCAGAGAATTCCACAAGTTGATTGTGCGTTGTGTGAAAAAGTACTTCCATTTGCTGGTCCTAGATTTCCTGGCAATCACTTTCATGGGATGACCCCTGGTTCTAGTGTTATGTGAGAGGGAGAAGAATTTCTCTCTATCCACTTTCTTCACACCATACATGATTTTATAGACCTCTATAATGTCTCCCCACAGTCATCTTTTTTCTAAACTAAATAGCCCCAGGTGTTGTAGCCTAGCCTCATAAGAAAGGTGCTGTAGGCCCTTGATCATCTTGGTTGCCCTCTTCTGCACCTTTTCCAGTTCTACAATGTCCTTCTTAAGATAGGGTGACCAAAGCTGTACGCAGTACTCCAGATGTGGCTGCACCATAGTTTTGTATAAGGGCATTATAAGATTAGCAGTTTTATTTTCAATCCCCTTCCTAATGATCCCTAGCATGCTGCACATACAGCTGCTGCACATTGAGTCAACACTTTCAACGAGCTGTCCGCCACGACCCCAAGATCCCTCTCCTGGTCAGTCACCGACAGCTCAGATCCCATCAGCTTATACTTGAAGTTGGGGTTCTTCGTCCCAATGTGCATCACTTTACACTTGCCAACAGTGAACTGCATTTGCCACTTTGTCGCCCACTCACCCAGTTTGGAGATATCCTTTTGGAGCTCCTCACAATCAGTTATGGATTTCACTACCCGAAAGAGTTTGGTATCATCTGCAAATATGGCCACCTCACTGCTTACCCCTGCTTCTAGATCATTTATGAATAAATTAAAAAGCACCAGTTCCAGTACAGATCCCTGGGGGACTTCCACTTCTTACTTCCCTCCATTGTGAAAACTCTCCATTTATACCTACCCTCTGTTTCCTGTCTTTCAATCAGTTAGCAATCCACACATGTACTTGTCCCCTTATCCCATGACCGCTAAGTTTCCTCAGGAGTCGTTGATGAGGAACTTTGTCAAAAGCTTTTTGGAAGTCCAAGTATACTATGTCAACTGGATCACCTTGATCCACACACTTGTTGACGCTCTGAAAGAACTCCAAAAGGTTGGTCAGGCAAGATATACCTTTGCGGAACCCATGCTGGTTCATCAATCAAAAATTGATGGTCTCATCTTTGGCTGCCCCTGCCATAAATAAAGCCCTACATTTAGGACACTCCTCCCCCCTTCTTCCAGCCTGCTCCTTTCCCCGTGGCCAAGCAAGTGGATTGGCCACCCAATCTCTGGCCTCCCAGGGGGACTTTTCCTCCAATTCCACCCCCCTCACCAGCATTTCCACACAAAGATACAGCTGTGGCCCAGACATCATCATTATTCCATCTCCACCACTCTGCTGCCTCTTGGGCTGTACCAGCCCAACCCCTCCCAGCAGCCGTTGCCCGCCTCTTCGAGCCTTTCCTATCTTCTGGGAGGGAATTGTGGATGGTATACATCAAGGCCATTTGCACATGCAGCCTAACCCAGACTAGGGACGCCCAGACTGGCTTAGGTTGAGCATGAGAACCACTGGGATTGGGCCCGATCCTGGAAGGCCAGCACTGCCTAGCCCAGGGTTGTCCTTAGAGAGCCCTGGAGGGGTGTGGAGCCTGGGGCAAATCAGCCAGTGCGGGAGCCCCTTCTAGTTAATTCTAATGGGGTTAAAAGAGCAGGGCCCACGATGGTTTCCCTGCTTGCAG
This sequence comes from Hemicordylus capensis, assembly GCF_027244095.1. NCBI lineage: Eukaryota > Metazoa > Chordata > Lepidosauria > Squamata > Cordylidae > Hemicordylus > Hemicordylus capensis. The sequence continues at coordinate 383,716,724 of NC_069657.1, read as the reverse complement.
TGCCCTAAGGACAGCAGCTTTTTAGCCTGGCTGCTAGCCGAGGTTAAGGGAGCAAGCATTCCTTTAACCCAGGCTCTTGCTTGTTTGCGAGCCAGGCTGTGTCCAGCCCAGCCACACACAGAGCTCCTAGAGTGCCCAACTCCCGGGGAAATCCCTCAATGCATCGCAACCCCTGCTAACTTGGTGAAAAGGCACCTTCTAACATGGTGATTCTCTTTATTTAGCAGGGGGAGAGTAACTGGCCCTATCCACACCCAGCACAGTACCTCCAGTGACTGTTGCTGGTGTCTATCTGATGTTTCTTTTTAGATTGTGAGCCCTTTGGGGACAGGGAGCCATCTTATTTATTTGTTATTTCTCTGTGTAAACCACCCTGAGCCATTTTTGGAAGGGCGGTATAGAAATCAAATAAATAAATAAATAAATAAATTCATCATGCAGTGTATTGTGGGATTCCTGGAGGCTGGGACAATGAGTTCCAGTTTCCGTTTACCCACACTGCTGGGAACAATGTGGAGATTCATCTGTGCTGCTCCCGGCAGCGCTGGTCATGTGGGTACGCGACTTGCACCTTTGGGACTGCATATGGTCATCTAGGGGAAGGTAGTTGAACCATGTGCACGGTCATATGAACAATCCTATCTACTGAATGATATGACCCCGCCCCCCTTTTTTTGCTAGACAGCCAAACTTCCTTACAACAAAAAGTAGTTCTTCCTGTTTATGCCATCTCTCCCTATTTACTTTTTATTTTTAGAGTGGGATTTTGCTCAGGACATTTCAGACCATTATCTGAGACAGGACCTTTCTTAAAGAATTAGCAGAAAATAAGTCGGCTGTGTTCCGCACTGGCAACATGCAATGTCTGTGAATACGATGTGACCACCCAGACAAGTATTTTACTTATTACCTTCATTTTATACATTCTTTCTTTATAGTTCAAAGTGTAATGGACATTGTGTTCAGATGAAGAGCAGCATCTAGACAGGCATGACTAAGCACTATTGACTGAGCACGAGCTAGTCATGACTAAGCATCAATGAGATAGGTTAATGCAAGTCCCATTCATTTCTATGGGACATCATCATTCCTAACAGTCTGGATGCTGCCTATAGTTTCCAACACTCCCCTCCTTAAGCAGCATTTTAATCTTGGTGGTACCTTCCTTACTTGGCCTCAGAGCTTTGTGAGGTGGGGAAAATTCACTGGGCACTCTTCAGCATCTCCCCACCTCAGTCACAGCTGTGATTTTTCACAAGTTTCCACTTGTCTGACACTAATTTAGAGCATAAGAGACATTGATTACTTTGTTGCCAGCCTGGTTCTGCTTGTTGTTTTCATCCCATAATTACTTCTGTTCCTGAGTGACAAGCCCTGCCAGATTGATTACTTTGACAGCAAAGTGACAGTGTGCCAGTCAGGCAGCCGCAAGCACTTAGCTGGCCCTTTTGATGCTATTGTCGCTCGACTTGAAGATGCAAAGGCACTGGATTTTGATGAGATTCGGTGGCAGTATAAAGACTCTACATGACACATCCAATATGCTGCCTCTCTGCCAAAGTGCACTGAAAGGGAGCTTCCCCCCCGCCCACCCCCTGCAATGCACCACTGCAAAGGAATAACGTTTTTGGCCAACTATGAAAACAGTATTTGGATGGAAATGCTGAAGTGAAAATAAAACAGAGGGAGTTTTCCTGTGCAGTTCCTGATTGTTTTCATCAAAGCAAATAGCCATTTGCAGCCTGATCCTGTGTATGTTTACTGGGTAGTACTGCAGAGCAGAGGTAGTCATTTCATGAGGTGAGGTGATCGCCTCAGGGAGCAGGTTATTGGGGCACCAGCAAGATGGTAAGATCTTCTCCACAACTGCTGTTGGAGGAGCCCGAAGAACCGATCTTACCCTTACAAGCTTTCCAAGGAACACCTCTTCTTGCACTCCATGCAAAGCTTGCAAGAAGCACAAGGAAAGAAGAGGCTGTTGGCAAACCTTTCCACTTTCCTACTTCCTGCACCACTTTCAAAACTTGCAAGGGTCCATTTTGAAAGGAGTCTGGCCCTCATCAGGATCATGAGGTAAGGCAGCATCTGGCACCTCGCCTCGGGCACTGCAATAGCTTGTGCACTCTTGCTACAGGTTTTAATGGGTCTTATTTCCAAGTAAATATGTAAGGAATTACAACCTTAGAAGCACAGCTTTGCATAGATTTGCTAGCCTGTCCAGCAGACCTGCTCCTGTGGTAGGGATGTGCACGGAACTGGTTTTGCTGGTTTGGCTCAAATCTGGACTGGATTCAAGCCAACCTGGCCTGGTCTGGGCTCAAGCTTGGCCAAACTGGGTCTGGTCCAGTTTGGCCATTGAGCCAGTCGAGCTGGCTTGTGGGCCTGCTTGGGGGGAGGGGGTTACTCAGAAAGGGGAACCCGACTAGGATTCCCCTTTACAAGTAAAGCCTACTAAGGGGGAGCAGCAAAAGGGGAATCCTTTACCTTTAGTTTCATGGTGGTGGACGCAGTGGTGGCCATGGCAGTGATGACATCAGAAGCCGCGGCTCCTCCAACCCTCCTGCCGGCTCCCAAATACACATGCACAGAGGCCCGAACGAGGATGCAGCAGGCCCAGCCTGTCATTTGGGAGGCTTGGGGGGGGGGGGCTGGAGGAGCCCCTGCTGCCACATCCAATAGTGCCATGGCCGCCGCTACCATCCCAAGTAAAGGATGGTAAAGGTAAAAGATTCCTTTTTCACTGCCCCCCTTACACTAGGGCATCCTCTTTACTTGTGGGCTGCAAACCGGCCCACCTTTGTGGGGCTGGGCAGTTTGAATTTGGACTGCTCAAACCAGGCTGGCTCGATGCAAGCCATCCCTATCCTGTGCCTTTAGCAGCCGCCTCACACAAAGAAATGAAGCAGTTGAATGAAATTTGGAGCTGGGGGTGTATACTGTATCCAACAACTAAAGTCTGTGCATTGTAAAAGTCATTTGAATGAAAAGCAAGACCATTATTTCCACTTTCTTTTTCCTTCTAATTTGACAGATTTAAGAATGAGAGGATTGTAGCAGATGCTTGAGATATGAATCTCAGCTGTGGATTTAATCGTTTCCTCTTCCTTCTGTATAAAAGAAATGTTTGCATGGGGCACCTCTTAAGTGGGCGATGTGGGTAGCTGTACTGCCAACATAGTCTGGTGGATTCCACTAAGATTAAGGCATGACAGGAATAGGACTGTTTCTTAAGTACTCTTTATGTCAAATGTTTAATAATGTTTTGATTCAAGCTGACTTTTCTTTTGATACTCCAGCAGCAGCTACAGTGTCATTTGGCTCCCTTACAAGTTTGGATGAACAACATGCCAGGCCTGTAAGCAGACAATCACTTTCAGTGTTTACAAGCTGAAAACTCCAGAGCCCAATGTGATGTCTAGGAGTCAGAAAGGGTTTCAGAAAATGAAGACTTTTAAAAATAAACTGTCCCTGTAATATTGGGTCTGAGCAATAATCCCTGAATCCACAATTCCTAAACACTGAAGGCATTTGAACTATGGATTTGTAGTGTGTGCTGATATGTGAAACCTGCAGGAGAAATTCCATTCTGATTCCTAGAGGTACTGTAAATATCCATTATTTCCAGATCCCATATATCTGCTTTTGCAGATAAGTATGACATGAATAGCCACCTAATGGCCAAGTGGGGAAATAATTTGCCTAATAATTTGTGATCCCCATCGTCCACTGCGTTCATCAGGGGAGGCCCATCTCTGGCTACCTTCAAGTTGGTTGGTGACCACTCAGGGAGGGGCCTTCTCAGTTATTGCGCCGAGACTTTGGAATGCACTTCCCGCTGACATAAGACTCTCCCCATCCCTAGCGGTTTTTAAAAGAGCTCTGAAGACTCATTTTTTTAACCAGGCCTTTTAACTTTTTAACTTTAACTTTTGTAATTTTAAATACTATTATTTTTTTTGTTTTTAGCTTGCTTTTTGGCATTTTAATTGAGTTTAATGTTTTGTGTTTTTGTATTGTTTTATTATTGTGAACCGCCCCGAGACTTTGGTTTGGGGTGGTATAGAAATGTAATAAATAAATAAATAAATAAATAAAAGTGAGCAAGAGGTTGCCCATTCGAATCCTCACTGTTATGTTTCCCAGACTATGGGAAACTCCTATATCAGGCAGCAGTGATATAGGAAGATGCTGAAAGGCATCATCTCATACTGCGCGGGAGATGGCAAAGGTAAACCCCTCCTGTATTCTACCAAAGACAACCACAGGGCTCTGTGGTCACTAGGGGTCAACACCGACTCAAGGGCACACTCTACTTTATGACATGATTATCATGTCAGCATGACAAAAGGAAAAGATTCCAGAATCAGGATGACATCTGGCAAATTTGTTGAAAACTGGAAGATTTCAGGATGGCTGCCACAATTTTCAGCAATATTCAGAAGGCCAGAAGTATAATAGTCAGTGCTTTTTTGTGACAGTATGCACTGGTATTAAGTACTGGTACCTACTGGCACCATGTCCTGCCTGGGATGACAGCAGCAGGGAGTGAGATTTTAAGCACCGCACCAGGCACTTTCGGAGAGTGGCCACACCCTCTGTATGTGTGATGTATAGGCGGCACGACCAAGCTCCTAATATACCTGGTGCAGCACTTGGAAACTCACTCCCCACTGGGAATCTCAGGGAGAGGGAGGGTTTTGCATTAATTCCCTGCAGGGAATGAAAGCAAAGCCATGCCCGCCACTGTGATCCCAGGCGCGGAATGAGTTTTTGAGCACCACACCGGGCACAGGGGGCATGGCCAAGCTCCTAGAACACCTGACACCATGCTCAGAAACTCACTCCCCACTGGGGATTACAGCGAGAGGGAGGTCTTTGCCTTTGTTCCATGCAGGGAGCGAAGGCAAAGGCCTCCCCACTACTGTGATCCCAGGTGGGGAGTGGGTTTAGGAGTCCCATGCCAGGCGCTTTTGGAGCTTGGCGGTGCCCCCTGTGCATGCGACACACAGGGCCCGTGGTCAGGCTCTGAAAACACCCGTGCCGCACTGAGGTAAGAGCACCAGCACTTTAAAAAAAACCAAAAAAAAAAAACCACTGATAACGGTCAATCCAAATTCTGGTAACAAGTTTAACTGAAGATCGTTTTGGAAATCTTATTTACAGTAGTTCTTTAAAAATTCAAGTTAATATACATAGGCATCCAGATAAGGCTATGCAACCATTACTCTATGTATTTTTAATCAATCACAAATTGTTCTTCTAAATTAATATTGTTTTTTAAAATAATATTTCATCCTTATTATCTATTTCTGAAGAATTTCTGAGTCCAGACTGATTAATTATTTGTATGTAGATTTAAAACCATATAAACTGGAGATGATCACAACTGTCCTGGGGTTTGAATTTGGGGTCAAAATATATGGTTTTCATTTTGAAAATGCCCATGATATGCAATTTCCAGTCAATATGTATAAAATGGATTGCAATGTTACAGTCAAAGCAGCAATGTGAATACAGCAATGGGAATAAATTTATATGTTGGTACCATGCATCAGTTGGTCCTGGAAATGCACCTGTACATTTATTCATGAAAATTATTCAGTACATTTATTCATGAAAACAGTTCCCTATATTCCTGATATGTGAGTAGTGATCAAGCCTCAATCACTAAGTCATTGAATTAACCATTGACATTGGTATTAAAATTCAGCTTCCTGATTAGTTAGAGCCCTGCAATTTGAATTTGGTACATATATAGTACAAAGCATGAGATTATTAAAAAAAAAAAAATCTAGAAAAAAGAATTGTACACCACACCTTAAAAAGCTGTTCTCAACGTGTACCCCCAAAATCATTACAGTTCTTCCATGGCCTGTGAAAAGCTAAAATTAAAACTAGGAGGAATTACAACTGGGGCTTTTTAGTTTGGAAAAGAGACGACTACAGGGAGACATGATAGAGGTGTATAAACCTATGCATGAAGTCAAGAGATTAGACAGAGCAGAATTTTTCTCCTTCTCTTACATCACTAGAACCAGGGGTCATCTCATGAAACTGATGGCCAGGAAATTTAGTAGGGGTGTGCAAACAGGTTCGAATCCAAACCTGTTCAATCGCAAACCAGTTGGGTTTGAAGGTTCAGGGTTGAGCTGAACCACCCCGGTTTGGCTCAACCCTGGACCGAACACCTCCCGCCCCCAGTTCGGGGGTTGATCGAGCCATTTTTTAAAAAATCATTTTTAAACTTACCCCCCTGGGGGACTTCTCCAAAGCGGTAGGGCATTCCCCCTCCCCTGCCGGACTTCATTAATGAAAAAAATAGCCCAGTTTGGGCAGTCTTCAGCCCTTTCCGGGCCTATTCCCCAGCTCGGCAACCATTTTGGAGGCTGCCACATGTCCCAGTGGGACCCTGCATGGCCGGGTCATGACTCGAACCAAACCGGGCCAGGCAGTTTTGTGCATACCCCTAAAATTTAGGACCAACAAAAGGAAGTACTTTTTCACACAGCACATAAATCTATGGAATTTTCTGCAACGAGATGTGGTGATGGCCACTAGCTGGATGCCTTTAAAAGGGGCTTAGGCAAATTCATGGAGGACAGGTCTGTCAATGGCTACTAGTCTGCTACAGTGTTCTCTCTAATTGTTTTCATCTGTGTGAGGAATGAGTTTTTTTCTGCAGCAGTATCAAGGCAGTGTGTGTGCACGTGTATTCAGAGTGGGGCCTTCCTGACTCAGCCTGAGCTGGAAATTGAATAAATAAATAATAAATAAATAATTGACTGAACGGACGTCAAGAAACATGTGAGCATGCACGCACACACATGCCTTAGAGCGAACATTGGTCTGGTGGCTATAGGCCACCTCCAGCCTCAGAGACAAGATACCTCTAAATACCAGTTGCAGGAGAGCAACACAGAGTATCTTTGCGATTAATGTATGCCTCAGCGTCTATTAGTATTGATGGAGAGACTGCCTAGTGATAAAAAGGCTGAGGCCTCCTGACATATCTGATTATGGAGCTGCACAAGAAAAGGTCTTATACTATGTCCCCCTGTCATTGGCAGCAATAACTATTCACATGAATGGCTGTCCATGTGATGCTTAACCGCTGCCCATCTCCTCTGCCACATGAAAGCTTTACTTTCCCCAGGAGCATTGCTATCACTGGTTGATTTCCCCCAACAGCTGCTTAATAACCTCTGTCGGGGAGACCTAGAGGGAGTATATGTAGCTGTGAGCTCTATTAATCCCTGACTGAATTTCCTCTGCAGACATCCATCAGGTCTGCAGGGAGAAATGCCATGGCAAGTAGCAAGTGATCTGTTTATTCATCATACGATAGGACTGCACACAGATCAAAATATAGGATCTGATCCAATCCAAGGAATTAGTGGTTGACATCGAGCACAGCATTGCATGTTCATAGTGCTGCAATGTGGGGCTGCCCTACAAAGGCAGCACCGAAGCTGCACAAAATGGGTAGTTGCACAAGCAGCATTTCCACAGATTTCCAGATTGTCCCAAGTGGGGAAATCTGTAGAAGCAATAGAAAGCTATTAATTTTGTACAGCTCCAACACTAATTCTGAATGGCACAACAGCCCCACTGTGCAGCATTGCAGGTATATAACATTGCCCTGGATGTCAGCCATTGTATTGTTCCTCTCATAACAAATGTTAGCCCAGATCGAATTGATCCAATGTATCACCCCATACAAAATAATGATCCACGGGAAATAATGGTAAACCACCAAAATGCCGGAGGGCTATAAGCCACTTCCAGCCTCAAAGGCAGGATGCCTCTGAATACCAGTTGCAGGGGAGTAACAGCAGGAGAGAGGGCAGCCCTCAACTCCTGCCTGTGGCTTCCAGCAGCACCCGGTGGGCTGCTGTGCGAAACAGGATGCTGGACCAGATGGGCCTTGGGCCTGATCCAGCAGGGCTCTTCTTATGTTCTTATGTCTATGGCTGTGTTCTCACAACCATGGTGATCCTGGTTAGAGAACTAACCAGGATTGCTGAGTCCCATGGAACTGGTTGGAAGGATGCAGATTTCCTGGGCAATCCTGGTCAAATTGCTGTGCTTAAGTTGCATTTAACCAAGAAAGATAACCAGGATATCAAAACTATGACAACTATGGTTTGACATTGACGATGCTTAATAATATTAATAAATACGAATTATGTAATAACATTAATACATATGTAATAATACCCATGTTTAACTCCAAAACTGATAGGTAAGCCAATGTAAGAATGGACAATATGAATCAGAAGGGTAGGGAGGCTAGTGGAGGACCATGTGTGGCCGCCTCCATGGACCCCTGGCCCTGACCCCCGCATCTGACATCAGATGCAGGGAGCCAGCTAGCCATGCCCCCACATCTGATGTCAGATGCAGGGGCATGGTCTCTCCTTCCCAAACAGGGTGACGCAGCCCCATTTGGGAGGGAGATCGATTGGCTGTGCTGCATTGGCAGCAAGACCAGGAGCAGCTCTCCCTGCCTTTAAGGCAGGGAGAGGCACTCTGGCCGCATTCTCAATGCAGCGTGGGCCAATTTCAGTTCCAAATGGGGGCCACGCAGCCCTGTTTGGGACCAAAATGATGCGTGTCCCCCCGTGTCTGACATCAGATATGGGGTCCGTGTCTGGGGTCATGCTCATGGCCCCTGATTGGTGGTGGTCCGGGTTCTTTTAACCTATTTGCCCAGTGGTGGCTCCACCCCTGATATGAGTGCCAATACAATGGATATTTATATACTGCTTTTCAACAAAAGTTCCAAGACAATGACCATGGAAATCTGACAAGCACACCAGATTGCCTAACTATGATTAGGTAATCAAGTAGTGTTACATCTGTTTTAAACTGTGCTGCTATGGTTTAAACACCATAATATGTTATGAAATAGGCAAAACTCCATTCATTCATTCATTCATTCATTCATTTGATTTCTATACTGCCCTTCCAAAAATGGCTCAGGGCAGTTTACACAGAGAAATAACAAATAAATAAGATGGATCCTTGTCCCCAAAGGGCTCCTAATCTAAAAAGAAACATCAGATAGACCCCAGCAACAGTCACTGGAGGTACTGTGCTGGGGTTGGATAGGGCCAGTTACTCTCCCTCTACTAAATAAAGAGAACCACCACATTAAAAGGTGCCTCTTTGCCAAGTTAGCAGGGGTTAAATGGGCAAAGTTACTTAATGTAACTTTGGGCAAAGTTACTTTACTAATGGGCAAAGTTACTTAATGTAACTTTGTTTCTTCAATGTTTGGGCTTGACAGTGCCATAATGAAAAATTCAATGTGCTTGTGAAGAAACAAAGTTATCTATAGGCTGTGAGCATATGTCAGGTTTTGTCCCTCCAATTTCAATGTATATATTGTGAAGGAAGAGAATTATCCAATAAAAGCAGATAACAGATTCAATCATTCTTTAGCCATCAGAGATTTGTCATTCAGAAAGAATCTCATATTGTCTGAGAAGATGATTGACACAAAAATAAAGGAGTTACTATAGGAACAAATGAGAAGGGCTGTTGCATTGTAATACAATGCCACATTTAACAACAGAAATGAAAATTTCTAGATTGGAACCAAGCAGGAAATCCGTTATTTAAAAGTCTAAAACCTGTTGGATTAAAGAGCTAATTGACTCTGGGTGTCAACTGTAGCCAGAACAACACAGGAAACAGAAACTCATAGTATCCAAACAACAGCTGAATTTGGATGTACTAGGAAACCATAGGTCCCTTCACCTCCAGTTTCCCAAGCAAAATATCCAAATGGATGAAAGCAGAGTTAAGGACCAGAAACGACTCGTGTTTTCCCTTCCCAAACTCCACTCTGAACCATCCTTCAGAATGGAGTTTCACTACCCTTACGTCTGGTTCTGTGGCGCCTAGGGATGTGTGAACTAGTTTGGCGGATTGGGGTTTGGGGGTTCAGGGGTTCAGGTTAGAACCGAAAACACACACACCCGGTCCGGCCAGACCAAACTAACCCCCCTCCCCAGTTTGTGTTACATATATGTATATCCCCTTCGGGGGGGCTTCCTAAATGCTGCAGGGGACAGGGTATGCAAAGGTTCCCCCTCCCCCCACTGGCCTCTTAAGTCACTAATGCAGTCCCTCCCAGGCAGATTTTCAGCCTGTTTAAGCCTGAAAAATCAGCACTGTGGCCATTTTGGAGGCTGCTGTGCATGCTCAAATGGCCTCTGTGAGGCCTGGCAAGGCCTAGGGCCTCACAGGGACCATTTGAGCATTTGTGGCTGCCATTTTAAAATTTTTTTAAAAAAAAATGGCTGCCAAAAACAAAATGGCCACCACGCATGCTCAAATGGCCTCTGTGAAAATCAGCCTGGGACAGGCTGTGGCCAGTGGGGGGTGGGGGAACCTTTGCAGACACCCCCCATGGCCTTTAGGAAGCCCCCCAAAGGGGCTACAGGTAAAAAAAATTGCAACCCCCCCAGACCGAACCGAACCAGGGTGGGGTTGAGGGATGCCAGACCAAACTGGGCCAGTCGGTTCCGTGCACACCCCTAGAGGCACCAGCAGGAGTTGAGGGAGGAAGCTCCTTTCTCACTCTGGCCTGATTGGCTGTGTGGGCTGTTCTTCTTTCCCCCGCCTCTCTGCCATCTCACTGACTGCAGAGAGACAGCTGTCCTGAATGTCTGAAAGTTGTGCGGGGGTGTGTGGATTGGACTGAGGTTCTGTGTTACATCTGAAGGCGGCCAATATATGCTCAGATCCATGAACTGAGGTCCAAACTACACATTACACTAATCTTGTAGTTTGTTCCCATGTAACTGGTTTTTATCTGATGTAACATCATGCACCAGGGTACTCAGAAGTGGTGAGGATCTAAGTTATCTCTAAGGTGTGCTTGCAATCCCAGGCCTCCACACAGCAGTTTCAAGCAGCCATGCAGCCTCGCCCGTCTCACTCTTGCCCCACGCTGCAGCATGCTGCATTTTCTGCCCCTGCAGATTTTCCCCTACTGCCACGATGGCTCTTGTCATGGCCAGAGCAGGAAAAATAGCCTCTCTATATGTCTCAAGAGAGAGCCATTTCTCCCACTCTGGCCAAGGCAAGAGCCATACTGAAAATGGCGACAGGAGTGTGTGCACCTTGATAATGTGTGTCAAGGAGCATGCACACCCGTTGCCATTTCCAAAAGGCTTTTGCTGCGTAAGAGCAGGAGAGCCAATTTCTCCGCCAGAACATGGTGGCAGCAGGGAGAAAACTGGCAGTGGCAGCAGGGAGAAGAATGGTGGCGGGGTCGGGGGGCAGCACCGACAGAGCACATGTGATCCTTGCCAGTAAGTTTGGAGGGGAGCTGTGGAACCAGATTGCGCTTTTTGCACGGGCTTGTCACTGTGGAGACCCCCCTCCCACTTCTCAATCTCTCTCAGCTGCGGAGTTGCAGCTGATCTTTGCTCTCAGCCGCTCCATGGTTGCTCTAGCTTTGTGGATCCTGTTGCTCTCCCCCTGGGCACTTCTTCGGCTGCTGGCTGCTCTGCTCCGTTCCACCTCCCCAGCTGCACCAGGTACAGTCCCTTTTCTCATGGTTTCTCTTTGCAAAGGGGAGAGAACAAAGCAGGATGACTCAAGTTTCCCATGAACTTGTCTCCTTAGAGTTGACGAGGAGGGCACCATCTCTGTGCATGCATTTTAAAATACCAGCCCTGGGTCCAATATGAGAAACAGGGAACTTGAACTCCTCCTTCCCTCTGCCCATCTGCTTCCATCTCCTCAATATATCGATGGCAACGGAGGTGGGTGCAGTGGCAGGGAAGGCAGAGGGGGCGGCAGGGAGGGTGGTGGGGGTACATCCTGAAAAGGATATAAAGGCATAAAATGCATAAACTAGAGGGGCTTGAAAACAAATAAGGAACTGTACAGAGGAAGTGGCATGTTTCTATCTGGGAAATCCCAGCAAAATTGTGGTAACCTTTAGCTGATATTACCTGCATCTTTTCAGACAATTGTTTGTGCTCATTATTTTGTCCTGCTTTGGACTATTGCAAGGAAGTTTTGCACAGCAATGAATGGTAAAGGAGATTACACTTTGTTTGTACCTTGTTAATTGGAGGAAATTATCACATTAATGAAGATTTTGTGTTGCATTTGGGCTTAGCCAAGCAGCTTTTATTTTAGCAGAATGGGAAATTGTGGAATGGGAGGCTTAAACTGTGTGCTTACTACTTACATCTATCTGGGCTAGTTGTTGTTGTTTAATCCCTGATCATGTTATGATAAATATGAATGGTGCTAGACATAAAATGCAACTTTCTCTAAATATAGTAGATTTCCCCCTGTATAATATACAAACTCCTTTCTCGCTCGCTCTTCTCCCCCTGTTTTCTCTCCTTCTCTCTCTTATTCAATCCATGACAGAGAAAACAAAATGTTTTCAGTCCAGTGCTGCCCATGATTCAGTCCTTCTTCAGCCAGTATTATTATCACTTCCAATAATACCTGTTTAAGGATATTTCAGGGTGTTGTGATGCTAAGCTAAATGTTTTTATTGTACTTAAATGTGAAGTGAAAGAAAGTAAAAACCCAATTTTATAAATAGAATTGCAAGATACACTTCTTGCCATCCATATTTATGGTGTGTGCGTGCTGCTCTGTCGTGGCATATAATAATGCACATGCACACACACTGCCTTGATACTGCCGCCCAGAACAAAACTCATTCTGCTTACTGATGGAAAAAATTAGGGGGTACACTGGTGAGGACTCACCCAGTTCCATGGGTTTAGCAAAAGCAGCACAAACTGGCAGCCAGAGGAGAGAGGAGAGCTGGTCTTGTGGTAGAAAGCATGACTTGTCCCCTTAGCTAAGCAGGGTCTGCCCTGGTTGCATATGAATGGGAGACTTGATGTGTGAGCCCTTAGGAGATGGAGCTGCTCTGGGAAGAGTAGAAGATTCCAAGTTCCCTCCCTGGCTTCTCCAAGATAGGGCCGAGAGAGATTCCTGCCTGCAACTTTGGAGAAGCTGCTGCCTGCCGCCAGTCTGTGTAGGCAATACTGAGCTAGATGGACCTATGGTCTGGCTCAGTATATGGCAGCTTCCTATGTTCCTATGTCTGGGTTTAGCAAAGATCAGGAGGCAGGAATGGGAGCCAGCATAGCTGATAGCAAGAACAGCAGCTAGCACTCAGGAGTTTGAAGGCAATAGACAACAGGATACCTGGTCAGGGGATGGCATGTATCACAACAATTCTCAGATGAAATTGTTGTTTCCAGCAAGGCTGGAGAGTCAGGAAGCAGCTTAAATAAGCTTGAAAAGGGTCATGCCCTTTCTGCCTGTCTACTAAAAAACACAAGCCTAACTGCCAACTAGACCCTCTGAGTTGCTTACCCCCTCCTCTTGAGAAGATACACCAAAAGGCAGGGGTCTATTTTTACTTTATTTATTTAACATATTTTTATACCACCACATACACAAATCCCTGGATGGTTCACAATCTAAAAACACAACAAGTAAAACATTAACACAATTAAAATAGTTTAAAATACAGATAAAAACTCGATAACTTAAAACTTTAAAACAATAAACTAAAAGCCTCACTAAACTGTTTTCAGTTGGGCACTTCTGCTTCTGGTCTGCAGGGTTTCCTTGACTCAACAGTGTCTACAAAATTGGGGACTTGGAGGGGACTCCCTGGGGGTTCAAAGAGTCTGGGTTTGCACTTAGGGTTCTTCTGTGTCCAATGGCTCCTGTGGACTCAGCCTCAGGGAAGGGTCTTGAAGCTTCGGAGAGCCCTGATGGTTCTGCAGTCTCTGTTGGTGGGTCTGCTGCAAGGGCAGGCTTGTCCTCTTAAGAGCTCCCCCAAAGGGAATCTCCTGGGGATTCCTGAGAGGGGTCTCTTTGATGAGTTCTGGTTCTGAGCTTGTCATGGTGATTCCCACGGGGTCTTTAGACTGGAGCTCCTCATTAGAGGACATCCCCTCATCCTCTGACTGGGAACTATGGGGTTCGGACCCTGCTCTGGGTGCACCCTGCTGTGTAAATAGCAGCTGCAAGGAGGCCCAATTAGGCCCAAATTGGGACCATGCATGGGATGCATTTTAACCCTTTCTCTTCACAGTGGTTTCACTCTGGATGGCTGCTATTTCCTCTTGGAGGAAATATGGTAGTTCTCCCTCCAAGAAAAATACCAGCTGCAAGGGGCTATAGTCTAAATCAAAGTTACAGTATTGGGGAAAGGAGTAAAGCCCCTCTCGCTCATGGTCACACACAACCCCGGGCAGAAGTTGCTAGTTACATTAGAAAATACATAGTTTGGCTCCATATCACTAGCAAAATCTTTAACAAGCTCCACATGCAGATGAACAATTCCATCTGTTAACCATCTCTATCTACCTATTTTTCAAAGAAATTGAACCATACAAAAGCATAGCTAGGATGATGCAGAATACAGAGATGTTTCTGCAACAGCATCGCTCCCTTCTTTGGTCAGCTCTAGTACAATTAATTTTGGCAGAAGCAGAAGCTCTCAGGGGCAGGTGAACAATTGCATTTTGAATGCTGCTGCCTGCTTTTGATTGAATAAATCATACTTTCAATCAGCCTTTTGAAATTGCTGAATGTAGTTGAAGATATCCAATCACAAGATTTTACCCAACATAAAGCACTGAATTATGTTTCAAGAAAAGTTGCATGTAGAGGTTTCTGCAGAATGTATATAGAATGCTCTCACAAGCAACTGGGTCATAACTGCTCCATGCCATGATCCATAATATATGCTTCAAATCTCACAGATTCTCAGCCTGTGAATCTTAGGCCGTGCCCAAGCATCATTTATTTGGATTTGGTCCTTATAACAAGCCCCCTCTCCCTTCACAAATAAAAGTCTCATCTATTTTGAGAAACTGCAGGATTGATTGTTGTCCTAAGTTTCTTTTAATTCCATTTGTTTAAGCTCCTTACATTTCTGGCTGCCTGATTTGTTTTTATACTCACATGTGGCAGCATGGCAAACATGTATATTCATTAGAAACACGTGAGAAGCGCGCTTCAGACACTGCTCTCTCTCCCTGGGATGACCTAGTATCAATTCTTCTTTACATTCTGGAGTCCAGAGGCCTAGCTCATTTATTCACATTTGTTCTGGGGCTGTAAATCCTAACTGCAAGACTGGCTCCCACTGTCTATGCAATAGAAATGTCCCTACTTATCACGATACTTTTCCCTCCCTCCTTTTACTGCACAGGAAGTGCCAGCAGGAACGAAGCTTTGAGACTTGTAGTTCTTGAAAAAGCATATCTCTCTCTCTCTTCCCACCCACCCCCCCATCAAAAAGCTCACTCACTAATCTGCATGTTGCTTTCTCTGTTCTTCTAATACTGCTTCTGACTGACTAGCAAATCCCATAAATTTTTACAAAATCTTGATACCCCATAGAGATACAGGAAAATCAGTTGGCATAAACATTCTCAGCATGATATACATTTCATCCTCTGTTTTGTTTTGTTTTTTCAATGGTACTGGGCTTTCAGGCAAGGTAGGGGCAGTGGCAGTGCTCAACTCCTGGGCCCAGATAAAGTGTACCCTTCTTCTCACCTGTTTCATTCAGGAAACTTCTCCAGCCATCAGTCTAGCTTAGTGTTGCTCTGTCTGTGGCTGCTGAATGGGGCAAATGATACAGGAGTATTGAAATGACCATCTTACTGATCTCAAACTACCCAGACCTTAGTGGATCAAGGTTGGCATACATTATATTTATTTTTATTTTTTATTTTTACATTTATATACCGCTCTTTCTCCAAGGAGCCCAGAGCGGTGTACTACATACTTGAATTTCTCCTCACAACAACCCTATGAAGTAGGTTAGGCTGAGAGAGAAGTGACTGGCCCAGAGTCACTCAGCAAGTCTCATGGCTGAATGGGGATTTGAACTCGGGTCTCCCTGGTCCTAGTCCAGCACTCTAACCACTACACCACGCTGGGATGCTTTCCTCATGTCTCCATGGAATATTCCTGGCAGTAGACGCATTAGATCTCAGTTTGCCAGTTTGGATTGAATCAGCACCTCATATCTATTAAAGAATAATTGCTTGAGTTGGTATTAATCTGCTACCTATTTACATTCTTTATATTTTAGCAACAACTTGCAAGAAAAATTTGGGCATCCTTTACATTTTATAGGCAGCACTTGTCAGATGAGAAATCTAATGTCATTAATGTCCTCATATTATAATTTTGGACCTTTAACCTGAATATTGGTAAAGGTAATGTGAAGAAAACACTTTGGGCAACTACTTTGACAACAGCCCCAAATATCAGTTTGAGGTTTCTTATACATCTCTCCCTCACCGCCCCTCAAGTCCTGCTATGCTGCCTTATCATGGCAGCAGGGTGTGTGTGTGTGTGTGTGTGTGTGTGTGTGTGTGTGTGTGTGTGTTCCTGGGAGGGATGAGCAATGTACGCCGGGAGGTATACTCCCAGTAGGGTCACCCAAAGCACAAAGGTCATCCCAGCTGCCCAGCTAAAGCAAGCAGGCACCTGTATTGGGCAGCAGCAATATAGGAAGGTGCTCGAGGCGGATGATCACTTCAGTGGCAACGACAAAGGCATCATTTCATACTGTACAGGAGAAAGCAATGGTAAACTACTCCTGTATTTTTGCCAAGAAAACCACATGGATAGACGAAATAGAATGATTGTCGATGTAGTGCCAGATGATGGGCCCCTCAGGTCGTATGGCACTCAACATGCTACTGAGGAAGAGCTGAGGATCTCTCAGAGTACCGATGGTGTTTATGATGTGGTTAGACTAAAGCCTTTTGGATGTCTAGCAGCTGATGTTGCCATGCGGGAAAAGAAAATCCAAACCTGCAAAGACAGAATTACAATAGGAATGTGAAACATAATAAGCATGAATATGGGAAAGTTTGAAACAGTGAAAGATGAAATGAATTGACTACAGATTGACATCTTGGGCATCAGTGAATTAAAATGGACTGGAACGGGACACTTTCAGTCAGGAAATCATACAATTTACTACGCAGGACACAAAAACCAAAGAAGGAGCGGTGTTGCTTTCATAGTCAGTAAGGATATAGCAATGACAGTACTTGGGTACAATGCGGTCAGTGACCGACTAATATCAATTAGATTTGTGAGCAATCCTTTAACATGACAGTTCTTCAAGTCTGTGCTCCAGGGGCGTAGCAAGGTTGGAGTGGGCCCAGAGACAAGATTTTAAAATGCCCCCCCCCAAAGTCCAGGGCCTCCGCACACCCCAGGCCCCCAAGGATTTAAGTCTGATATTCCAAAATAAGTATGCTGCCTGCAAATACATTTCACTGAATACACACACACACGTCACAATATATAGTGATATACATTGAGTACTATACATTTGTATTACTTTTAATGCCTAGAACACACTAGAAAGATGAATGATTAAAATGGGCCCCTCGCTGCAGATTAGCAAAGGAGACTTTCAACCATGCAGGGTGAGCCTATGTTTGTTTTCCCAGAATTCTGAACAAATTCAGTCAAGTTTGATTGCAGGAGGTTTTTCACAGGAGGCTTTTAAAGCCCTTTAAGACACATCTCCTCTGGAATGGAGGTGCTGCATTCACATGTTGGCCAGATTGACCCTGAAGTCCCTGCAAGTTATTGGGGAGCAGTTCACACACAAGAAAAATAAAATAAAAGCACCACACATGCTTCACAGTTCTCACTCAGACCTTCTGGGTTGCAAAACAACTTGAACATAAGTGCATTTATAAATGAATGAATGAATAAATAAAATTAATAAAATACTGTTACAGAAGTTTTTGCAATTTTCTGCCATGAAACAAGCCACTTATAGGACTTTTTAGATAGTTTTTTTAAAGTCAGCAAATTTTCCAAGCTGTTTCAAAATAAATATTCAGAGACTTCTCGGTCCCTTCCCCCCCCCCATATCCAAGCCCTATGGCAAGCAGATCCCTATATGGGGGGGGGGCGGGAAAGGTAACCACAAAAAGGAGTTCACACTCTACCTGGCAAATGCTGGTCTGGGTTAAGCAGGGCAGCAAGGGGTCTTCTGCTGTAGAGAACACTCTGGCTGCCTCCTCCTTCCTGGCTGGCTTGGGCCCTACTCGAGTTCAGGCTTCACTGCAGCCTACACGGAGGCCTCCGTGGAAGCCCCGCCCACCCGCCGATCAGCTGAGAGGCGGGAGAAAAGGAGCTCTTTGCCGCTTGCCTGCTGCCTCGATTGCCGGCCAGCAGAACAAGCAGGAGAGACGGCGAAGAGGGCAAGTGGCTGAGAGGCTATGGGGCTGGGCAGGGGGCAATGGGGAGTCACATGAGGTGCCCCTGGGGTGCCCCTCCAGGCAGTGGGGCCCCCAGACAACTGTCTCCCCTTGCCCTATCATTGTTACGCGCCTGCTGTGCTCCAAAAACTGATGCAGAAGAAGAGGAAGTTGATGAGTTTTATGCTCAAGTCCAGTCTGAAATTGACAGAACTTGCAAGCAAGATGTGATGCTGGTAGCTGGAGACTGGAATGCCAAAGTTGGAAAAGATAAGGAGGAAAACACAGTCAGCCTATATAGCCTAAGAAACGAAGCAGGAGAACAACTGATTAGTTTCTGCCAAGCCAATGATCTCTTCATTGCTAACACATTCTTCAAACAACCAAAGCGACGTCTATACACATGGACATTACCAGATGGAGTACATAGAAATCAAATTGATTACATTATTGGTGCAGCGGGGTAGAAGAGCTCAGTTATAACAGCAAAGACATGGCCGAGGGCCGATTTTGGAACAGATCGTGAACTGCTCATGTGCAAGTTCCAAGTCAAGCTAAAGCGGGAAAATAAAGCTATCCAGCTTCCACGAAATGATCTTGAGAATGTACCCAGCATTTTCAAGGAGAACATCAGGAACCGCTTTGAAGTTCTGAACCTCATTCATAGAGAACCACAGGAACTGTGGAATGAAATAAAAGAAGTTGTTAAAGACAAATGTGAAAAGAGACTGCCAAAGACAAAGAAACAGAAGAAAGCAAAATGGATGTCAGAACAGATAGTGGAAACTGCCAAGAAGAGGAGAGAAGCCAAAGTCAAAAAAGATGAAGGCCTCCAGAAGGAACTTAATAGGGAATTTCAGAAAGCTGTTAGAAGAGACAAGAAGTTACAATGACATCTGTAAAGACCTTGAGGATATAAATAGACATGGAAAAACAAGGCAAGTTTTCCAAAAGATCTCTGAACTCAGAGCGAGGTTCCAGCCTCTAATTGGTGTGTTAAGGGATGCCAAAGGACAAATAGTAACTGATTCAAAGATCAAACAGAGATGGAAGGAGTATACTGAGAATCTGTAAAGCAGGGATGTCAACATCCAAGATACTCTAGAAAATATTCCCTACTTGCAAGAACCTCTAGTACAGGAAGATGAAGTTAGATCAGCACTCTAATCATTACCAATCATCCAATCGGAAGGCTGTGAACCTCAACCTACTACTACAGCTACCCCGCTCCTTTGCAGTGCCCCCATTTGCAGTGCCATCGAGTTTTTGTGTGTGGAAATGGGGGGGCATACATGCCTGCCGCTGCAGCAGCTACAACCATAGCAGCCATTCGCCCCTCACTCACTCACCCGCTGCTGGCCTCTGCTCATTCTGGGTCCTCGGCTCAACTAACCACATCAGACAGCTTGCTTTCCATTGCTGGCCAACACAGTATAATGGTTATCACTCGGTGCCTGAGCTTGGATGCTGAGTAATTACACCAGGTTGGCTGCAATGGAAAGCCAGCCAGCCAATGTGCGTGGTTGAGCGGAGGGCTCTGGATGAGTGGAAGCCAATGGAGACTGCAAAGGTGGTGCCAGTGGGGCCCCACAGTGGCATGGCCCCACCATTGGTGGGAGCCCACAATGGCCCATTTTCAAGGCACGCGGCCACATAATTATAGTTCCTACTTATGAGTTGATATACTTTTTTAAAAAATTAATCATGTATTCCTGTCCAATCTTGGTAAGTGGGATGGATCTGATGTAGGGAAGGCTGGGTGGATGCTAAGGACTACTGCCTGTGAGCCTAAAAATGTTGCCTCTGAACCTTAGGCTTTAGGCCTGTAAAAAGCGGGGGGCAGATTCTTGGATTACCACATTTCATATTAACATCCATATAAGAAAAATGACTGACTGGCTAACTCATCAACATTGAAAGCAAACATGGTGGATTAGGGCTGAAAGCCTTTTGGAATGGCAATTGCCTGTTCATGGTCCAGTATCCAGAGAATCGTTTTCATTGAAAACTAATCTGTATATTGTCAGAATCTTAGTATGACATTTTCATAATCACAGCTTCCAGAAGCAGCAGGCTGAGACACCCAAGGGATGGTAGCAATTTCTCTCTCACTAAAGACACCAGTGCCTCATCTATATTATTAATTCTCCAGGATAGGCCATGCGTGGGGACGTGGCAGAAAGGAGGAGACTGGCTGACAGAGGGGGAGGAGGCGATTGGCTGACAGAGTTCACAAGCAGAAGCACCTGACTGGGCAGTGGGAATTCCATATGCAGATAGGGAGAAGGAGCCTGTGAGAGCGGAAGCACCATGGTGTTGCATGTAGATGAGAAGACTGAAATGAAGGAAGGAAGAAAGGACTAGAAAGGCAATTAAGGTTTAACAATGAGATAGGAGACAGAAAAGACTGGGGACCAAAAGAGACATGGAATGAGAGAGCCATAATTATAGATTTTCTACAGGTTTTGTTAAAAAGTAAGTAGCAACCATTGATGAATGAATCAAATAAGGACCACATGGAGAGAAGGGTCCCCATGCTGTTTATTTTTTAAAAACCCTTGGAATCTATTTGCCTCATAGAAGGAAGCAAGTAACTGCTCCAGGGAGTGCTATTAATTGGGGGGAAAGTGCATGGAGGAGGGTCTAGCTCACTTCCCATAGTACTGTGTTTTCAATCCAGTTCAGGAACCCTTACGGTTGCTATTAATCTAAAAAGTAATTGAAGAAGATCCCAATTAAGAATCTCTCATTCACATTTAATTCTGTCCTGAAAGCAGTCTTGCATGCTGATAAAAACCAGGAAAAGCAAGAGGTTTTATAAAAATATATGAGAGGAATGTGAAGAGGAAAGAAAATAGTCATGAGCCATGATGGCATTCTGCAGTTGGCGTGGGTGCAGGCATAGAGATGGATAGAAAAATGAGGAATATTTGTCTTTTTGACAGGGTGCTTTTGACAGAAAGACAACTAAACCAGGGCCAGCTGCAGCTTTGAGGCAGTCTCTTGGCTCCGAGTCCCTTGCCACAGTCTTTTCTCTACAGTGCCTCATACTCTCACTACATGTGGAACTGTGGGAGGAAAACAAGGTGGACAGCAGCCACCAGTTAGAACAGTGGTGTTGCTGCTACTGATATGCCAAGAGTGAAATAAATCCACATCTGCCACCACTGTAAGAGGAATGGAGGAAGGAAGCCAATCCAGCCAACAGTTGCAGGTCACTGGCTAGGCCCAATCCTTCTCAGGGTGCTGGGGTGGGCACCAACAATTAGCTTCCAGGACACTGGTCCCTGAGCAGCTGCCCAAAGGTTCTTTGTGCAGATGCCAACCCTGGACTAAATATAAAATTCTGCCTCTCAGGTTTTCTTGGAAAATCTCCAAGAGCATTCTAGGCACAGGGAGAGGCAAGAGAAAAAGAGTGGAGATGCTTGACAGAACAGGAGATCTCTGACTTGCTGCATGAGATATAAGCTTTCCTCATGTAAAGAGATGTTGATGTTGGAAGTGTTTGCAAACCACCAATCCCCAAGTGCATTCTGAAATGGTATATAGTGATCTGTACCATGTGCTAGCCTAAACATGTGAATCAGCTCTGAGGTAAATGCCACAGGGCCGCTAGCCTTTGCCTTCCATAGTTAAAGCTTAGAGACCAAAAAGAAAAAAATATCTGACAGCACAGTAGACAAAAATTCTCTGACAGCTTGTCATATACATCAAAGGAAACTCTGACGCCAAGTGACAAACCTGAATGTGACAGGAATGTTCACTGGAACTGGTGTACAACCCATGCGATGAATGAAATATTTTCTCTTAAATCCATGAGGAATATAAATAGTAAAAATAGAGGATAAGGAAATACTGGTTTTGCCCTTGCTGTTGACAAAACAGAGGCATTAATTTTTTCAAAACATGGTTTGTGACAGATTTTCAAAAATGACTGCTTTCTGAAATGTAAACTTTCATGATTAAGAAGGCAATTCAAAGCAATGAGAACAGCAAAAAAAAACAAACGTCAGAAAAATCACTCTTTCCTACAAATGATAATATGAAGATAATCATTAAATGCCTACTCAAAAGTGAAAACAAATCCAGCCCAACACCTTAAATGTACACCTTAAATATATAGGCCTATATTACGAATAAAAACAGAGTTTGCCTTATCAGTAGCTCAGAACCCAATTTTCTGGCTTTTAAAAAACAGATTGAGACATTTAAGACTGGGCTTTCTTTTAGGCATTTATATAACTTACTCAGAATGTAACATGCTTTAGAATTGTGATATTAATCCCAATGCAAAAAATAGAGAAGAGTCCATGGCCATGCTAAGATTTCAACTGGGGTGCAAATTTAGAAAGATCAGCTTGACTCCAGCCATTGGTTAGAGAAGAAGCATCTTCCAAAAGATTCCTTCCTTCCTTCCTTCCTTCCTTCCTTCCTTCCTTCCTTCCTTCCTTCCTTTCTTTCCTTCCTCCCTGCCAGAAAGAACACATGTCTTACATATAGCACAAGAATAGTGTTAGCACCACCTCTTCCATTAGGAATAATGGGAGAGGTATCGCTAGGCATAGAGATGTGCATGAAACGGATTTTTCGATTTGTTTCAAATTCAAATCGAATTCCAAACATTTATTTTGAATTTGACTCAGATCCGAATTCAGTCTGAAAATTTGATTCAAATTGAATCCAAATTGATTCGACCATGATTTGGTGCCTTTTTTAACCAATCAGGTGGGCTGAATGGTTTTTAAAAGGTGCCAAATGGCTCTCAAATTGAATTCGAATCAAATTTTGAAAAATTGTTTTGAATTTGAATCAAATCACCCTTTTAAGGTGATTTGAATTTGAATCACTCAAATCACCCAGATTTGAGTTGAACTGGTTCAAGTTCGAATTGATTTGCACATCCCTAGCTAATAACTAACACTATTCTTAGGAGCCATAGATGCTCCTCCAGCAGTGTGAATGCAGTTTTCTGACAGACAGAAACAGCTCTTGAGTCAGCGGGTCCTTGCTCTGTATATAATCCACTCTACTCCAATTGCCTGTTACCCAGAGGCTGCTTTGCCTTTGGCAAGAGCTGCTGATTTTTCCACTTATATGTGGGCTTTTAAAATTGGTGTTTCATTGTCATATTCTTGCAGTTTATATTGCTGTAATCTGTTGTAAACTTCCTTGAAGAGCATTTGATCAAAAGGCAAGGATATATCTTTAAAACAATAAATAAAATATAATAGGAAATTTTTGTAAGGGCGGTATAGAAATAGAATTAATAATAAATTCAAATCCCCAACAATCCCACAGATATATTGGCCCATGCTAAAAAGGTTTTCTAAGCACTTCTACCTAGAACAGCTGCTGTGATTGATCAGTCCATAAATTGTTGGAAGGACAGCAGTTTGGGTTATTTCTAATGCTTTAATACAGACTCACAGCTACAGTTGTCTTTGCCTGGATCATTGGTTCCCAGCTGGTAGAAGTGCTTTTCCCCCTTGCTTATTTCCCACAAAAAATCATAATGATTGTTTTCCATTTATAAAGCCTCATTGATCCCACATATTGCCTTAACAACAAATGTCTGTTTGAGGGAGTAACAGATCAAAATCACCCCAGGTCCCCTGATGTGTTTTTAAAGTATGGGTGCTCAAGAGAGTCAGTGCATGACATGTATTGTCCACTGTTAGGCACTTCAAAAAAAATTTGTTTCTGTAATGGGAAAATAAAAAGGTTATAACCTATCACATTAAAATCAGTTTATCAACAAGTCTTAATTGCCTGATCATTGGGGTGGGGGGCTCGAGCCTCCTCTGTGCCCCACTTCCAGAGTCCATATGGAAAAACATGTCTTGTTTATGTAGAACATTACTTCTCTAGCATGTTGGCTTCTAGTAGGGATTTTACATTGCTGAAGAGCACTTTCGCACACCATACATTAATTTATGGAACCAAAAAAAAAGGAGACATACTTTAACAGTATGTTTAACAGTATGTGTAACAGTTTCCATGTGGTTTCATACTTTATTCCCTGGGAGGTACCTTGTTGACTCAGTATGGCTGACTTCTGATAGTGAATGCATCTCTAGTTGAATGTGACTTTATTATTTCATTAACTAAATTCTCAGACTTTGCTCTCTGTTAGTGGTAGCTGACAAGCCGAATATGTTAAATAAACCTTTAGCATTGTGCTTTTCTTCTGATGTTTCAACTACTACTACTATGAAGATTTATATACAACTTTTCAACTTATATTTCAACTTTTCAATTTATATACAACTGTTAAATAAACCTTTAGCATTGTGCTAGTCTTCTGATGTTTCAATGTACTACTACTACTATGAAGATTTATATACAACTTTTCAACAATAGTTGTCAAAGTGGTTTACACAGAAAAACAAATAAAAAATAAGATGGTTCCCCTGTTCCTAAAGGGCTCACAGTCTAAAGCAGAAGCATAACGAAGACACCAGCAGCAGCAACCCCTGGAAGGATGCTGTGTTTGGGCTGGATAGGGACAGTTGCACTCCCTTGCTAAATATAAGAGAATCACCACTTTAAAAGGTGCCTCTTTGCTCATTTTAGCAGGGGTCTCCAACAGTGATGGTGCAAACAGAGTAGTGTATGCCAGACTGTTATGTGGTGCATTATAAAATGGTACAATGCTGGTCTCAGATGACTGTTCATACCAAAAGTGATGATTCAGTGGAGTGCAAGTGGTGGAGCATCTCCTTTGCATGCAGGTGGTCCTAGGTTCAATCCCTGGTATCTCCAGGTAGGGTTTGGCAAGTTTTCTGCCTGGCACCTTGGAGAGCCACTGCCAGTCATTGCAAGACAATACTGAGCTAGATGGACCAATGGTCTGACTCAGTGTAAGGAAGTTACCTATGTTCCTAGAATTGAGAATACCACTTCAGTTAATGGTTATCATGGGAAACCCTCAACTAAGAAGGGAAAACCTTCTTAGCCTTTGCCAATGTGGCTGACCTGAGATGATGCAGCAAAGTGCCTCCTTCAATGGTGCCCAAATGCACCCCACCCCCAATAGCATGCACATCAGTCACTGTCACCCACCCTTCCTTCCTTCCTTCCTTCTTACCTGCACCTTCTCCTCTTAATCCTACTCTATTTTTAAAAGGAGAAAAGGGAAGGGAAGTGTGAAAGAGAGGAGAGGGTGAGCTAGAGTGTTGCTCTACAGCAATTTTTCTGTGAAAGAGATGAGGTAAATTTCTTTTCATGTCCCACTGGCAAATTGCATGTGATCATAAAAAACTTTAGAAGCACACAACTTTATTTGACTCATGAAATGCTTCCCAAACCCAAGTATCAAACTAGGAAACATTTGATTACTGAAGCATGCTACTTCAATCCCAACCCAACAACACTGTTTCACTAATAGCCTGTATCCTTTCATTTCTCATCAGTAATGATTAAATCAATTGGATACACTCCATGGATATCATTAAGGTAAAAGAAAACACATTCAAGAGAAGGTACACAGGTTTTAATGACAGAGCATCTGATTATATTGGTGGAAAGGTTTGTCAGAAAAGGAAGATATCCAAACAAGCCTCACCTTCTTCACTGGTAGAAAGATCAGTGTGGGCCTTGACATTCCATCAACTGGGAGAAAATGTGATGGCATACAAATAAAGTGACTATGATAATGGTCCTTGGGAGATCCATCTTGGCTGACATGGGGGAGAGAAGGACACTCAGAAGGCTGGGGCACTTAAAAGAGTGGTCTATGGTGCTGTCTATGGTAGTGATAGGGCTTAGACCTATCATCTTATTTATGTATTATGTATTTTTCTATGTAAACCACTTTGAGAACTTTGATTGAAGAGTGCTATATAAATTGTTGTTGTTGTTGTATCATCTGCCATCCCAACATTGTTCCTAGCTGATGCATGTGTGCCATGTTCTTTTAAATAAAGTTGTGACCTGTTTCATCCCAGGTGTCTGTCTCTTCATATTCCCTTCCTTTTGCAACAGATACATCCTCATAGGTTTTCTTCTAGAAAACCCACTATCAAAGGCAGTAAATTAAAGGAACTTATTTCTGCAGAATCCACGATATAGTGTTTGGAGCGCCAGTGCCTTTGTGTTTTGCTTTGTAAGTATCATGACCTCCCTTAACTAGCTGCATTGATCACCCAACTGCTTTAGAACTGCTGAGATAACTCTCTGACTTCTTTTCACTGATTCATCAACCAGAGATACTTACTACCCTTGTTATTATAAAGATTGCCTAGTCCCTGGAGGATCGCATAGTGTATGGTCACCGGATGTGTCACAGCATGCCTTGAGATGAAAGACCTCCTTGCTTTAGACTGCTTTAGAACTGCTGAGATAACTCTCTGACTTCTTTTCACTGATTCATCAACCAGAGATACTTACTACCCTTGTTATTATAAAGATTGCCTAATCCCTGGAGGATTGCATAGTGTATGGTCACCGGATGTGCCACAGCATGCCTTGAGATGAAAGACCTCCTTGCTCAATATGTCTTCAAAGCTGCTTGCAGGACTCCCAGTAGAATGCCCTTCAAGGGAAGATGAAATGGGTTCATCTGAAAGCAATTGGGTATATTCAGTGGCACTCTATATGGCAAGAATTTCTGCCTTTCTATGTACTGGGAACAAAGAAATGATAGATGAATAGAAAGATATGCAAAAAAGAAAAAGAAAAAAGTAAGGTGCTAATCAATTATCTTTTGGATTGAACACTTTCCACAGAAAAGACCAACTGTCCATGAATAATTGTATTAATTATACACCCAATATAGTTTCTGAATGATAAAAAGTGTTATGCATTTTAACTTCCAGGTCTACTGAACATTACTTCAAAGAAGTAATGTAACATACACTTCAAAGAATTGTAGTAATGTCAGACACAATTATAGAGATCAATACTCACATACTGGCAGTGATGGCTCCTGTGTAGTGGCAAAGTGGGCACAGTCCTCTTAAATATCGCCATCTCCAGCCGCCATGTTACTCACCTAACTATAAGTTGCAGGCATCATTTTGAATTCAGTAACATACTGTACACATCCTCTCTATCTCTCAAGACACTACTGCTCCAGGACCTACAGTTTGTGTGACTAGGGTGGGCTCCAGGCTCTGTGTCCTTGATGGGTAACATTAGCATAAGAATTACCTTCTCAATTTTACTATTAAACAGCCTCCCATCCAATAATCAGCTTATTGACATTGTCACAAGGTGGACTAGTCCTCCAGGAGTCACTTCCAGAACTTTCAGGGGCATCGGCCAATAAGGAAAGGTTCAGCTATGATTGATTTACTTGACCACTAATCAGGAGCACTTGGAGGCAAACACAGTTTTTGAATGGGGCTGGAAGGAAGCAGAAAGCCCAATTTTTATTAGAGCACATTGTGTTGGTGTTCCATCTTTTGTGAAACATGGTAACCTTTGCAAAATAGGGGCACTCAGTCTGCAAGCAAAAGACATACAGAAAAGGTAGGAGCCCATCCAAGCCCTCAGAAGGCATTGGATTTCTCCAGCATTTGCTGGGAGGCTTTCTTTTTTCCTTTCCTTTTTTCTGTTTGAAAATTTCACTGGCAAATCTTAGTAACATTCAGAGATCTAGAAAATGGGGTGGGAAAGGGATGGGATATGGCGGACAGACACTTCCTCTGGGTAGTTATGTTATGTTATGTTATGTTATGTTATGTTATGTTATGTTATGTTATGTTATGTTATGTTACGTTATGGTCATATTTCTATACCACCTGATATGTACATCTCTAGGTAGTGTATAAATTTTACTAAAAATCACAGATTAAAATACATAAGATACAAAAATATAAAACACATTAAAATTATTAAAATTAATTCTAATTAAAAGCTTGTGAGAACAGGAGAGTCTTGAGGGTCTTCCTGAAAACAAACAGAGAAGGAGCATATTCCAAAGCCCTGGGGCAGCCGCAGAGAAAGCCTGGTCCTGGGTCACCACCAAACGAGATGGTGGCAACCGTAACCAGACCTATCCAGAAGATCGTAACAGGCGGCAGGGTTTATGACAAATAAAATGCTCTCTTAAATAGCCTGGAACCAAGCCATTAAGGACTTTATAGGTAATAACCAGCGCTTTGTATTTCACCTGGAAACAGCAGCAGCCAGTGCAGTTGTTTTAAAATTGGTGGTCCCTTCGTGTTATCCCAGAGACCAGTCTGGCTGCCGCATTCTGTACCAATTGTAGTTTCTGAACTATGTACAAAGGCAGCCACATGTAGAGTGCATTACAATAGTCAAGCCTAGAGGATACCAGCATAAAAAAAATCATTGTAAACCGCTTAGAGAGCTCCGGCTATAGAGCGGTATATAAATGTAAGTGCTATTGCTATTGCTATAAGTAAGGGTAAAGTGTGCCATCAAGTCGATTTCCACTCCTGGCACCCACAGAGCCCTGTGGTTTTCTTTGGTAGAATACAGGAGGAGTTTACCATTGCCTCCTCCCACACAGTATGAGATGATGCCTTTCAAGGTCTTCCTATATCGCTGCTGCCTGATATAGTACCAGTGGGGATTTGAACCAGCAATGTTCTGCTTGTTAGTTAAGCATTTCCCCCCTGTGCCACTTAAGGTATGTACCACTGTTTTAAAGTCATTTAGTTCTAGAAATGGACGTAGCTGATGTAACAACCAAAGCTGATAATAAGCACTCCCGGCCATTGCCTCAGCCTGATAAACCAGGGAGAACTTGGGGTCCAGGACCACTCCCAAGCTACGTACCTGATCTTTCAGTGGGAATGTATCCCTATTCAGAACAGGCCGATCTAGACCATCTCTTGTGTCCCAGCCCCCCCACAGTCAGTACCTCCATCTTATTTGGATTCAACTTCATTTTGTTATCCCTCATCCAGCCCATTACTACCTCCAGGCGAGCGTTTAGGGAAGATATGCAATTTCCGGATGAGGTCAACATGGAGAAATTGATCAGGGTGTCATCAGCATATTGATAACACCCAGCACCAAACCTCCTGATGATCTCTCCCAGCAGTTTCATGCAGATGTTAAAGAGCATTGGAGATAGTATGGAGCCTTCTGGAACTCCATTCTTTAGTTCTCGCTTAGCAGAACAACAGTCTCGAAGTGACACCATCTGGAAGCTACCCGAGAGGTAGGAATGGAACCACCATAAAACAGTGCCACCCAATCCCACCTCCCTCAGGCAGTCAAGAAGGATACCATGGTTGATGGTACTGAAAACCACAGAGAGATCCAAAAGGATCTGCAGAGTCACTCTCTCTCTGTTGATAGCCAGTTGGAGATCATCCATCAGGCCAGCCAAGGCAGTCTCAACCCCATAGCCCACATGAAAGCCAGTTTGAAAAGGGTATAGAGAATCTGTATAATCCAAAACTGCCTGGAGCTGAGAGGCCACCACCTGCTCAATTACCTTGCCCAACCATGGAAGATTAGAAACAGGTCTGTAATTAGCTAACTCTGAGGGATCCTGTGCAGGTTTCTTCAAAAGTGGTCTAATAATAGCCTCCTTAAGACAAGGAGGCATCCTGCCCTCCCTCAGAGAAGCATTTATAATATTTACCAGATCCTCTCTGATAATATAATTATCAGATGAGATAAGCCAATTTGAGCAAGGGTCAAGAGAACAGGTTGTAGGACACACAGTCCAAAGCAGTTTGTCCACTTCCTCAGGAGTCCCAGACAACGTACAATGGCGTAATTTCATAACAAACAGCCACCTCCTTTCTTCCCCCTTGTTCTGGGATGTTAAGGAAAGCCTGTTGCTCCCTCCTCTTTCTCTTATTCTCTCACCTTTCTGGAGGGTGGGAGGGTTTATTTTACTTCCAAATAAATCATGACATTTTAACTGAAATCACTAATTGGACAATTTCAAACTTCTCCTGCCTGAAATGTGTGGCTTGTGCATCTACAGAAATACTTTTTAATTATTAAGAATTCTTAGATTATTGCCTTCTACTTACGAGCAACCTAACAGGCTCAGCTTGGAAACCAGGGAGGTCCAGAATAGTCAAAAAGCTGCATGTCTGGTTGGCTGTTTTATTTTTTAAACTCTTTTGGTGAGTGGTAATAGTATTGAAAGGACAGATCTTCAGCATAAATTATTTGGTCAGGTCTGTGATCTATATGGCTTAATTTTCAAATCTGATAAAGTATACAGTATATTGCTTCGAATTGCAGCCAATTCTATATAGATTCCAAGTAAAGCCTTAATGAACTCATGGGGACTCACTCTCAAGTAACTGTTGTGTGCATAGGATTGCAG
This sequence comes from Hemicordylus capensis, assembly GCF_027244095.1. Classification (NCBI taxonomy): domain Eukaryota; kingdom Metazoa; phylum Chordata; class Lepidosauria; order Squamata; family Cordylidae; genus Hemicordylus; species Hemicordylus capensis. Next base: position 383,686,199 of record NC_069657.1, on the reverse strand, counting down.
CCTAATGACATAACCCAGAAATGTTTATATTGTGAGAGAAGCAGAAAAAAGGTTTGTGGGTTTTTTAAAGTATGCTTGTGCATATTTCTGAGAAGAAAGGAAACTGGTGGGCTCTGTGTTTGTGGGCAAATACCTTGTAGTATTTTCAAGCACTGTGGAATGTGAAACTGCAGTAAAACTGCAAATAGGTGCTCAAGAATGCAACCCTCTCCCCACCTCAGGGGGTCTTCTTAGCCTGGACCTGTATGGGGAGGAGAGAACTGAGATTGCAAGGAGGGGGAGAAATGGAAGTAGTGCTGATGGAAGGGATGGAGCTACTGAGGTGAAAAAGAGGCATGGGGACTTGGGAAAGGGAGGGGGAGAGAGATTAGACATTATGTGTGTGCACGGACCTGGCTGGTCTGGTTCAGTTCGAGTCCAGCCTAGACCTGAACTGAACCAGGCTAGTTTGGTCCAGCACCCCCTCAAACCCCCTGGTTTGGTTTACTTCGGGGGGGTTCGTGAACATTTAAAAAAATTTAAAAAAAAATTAACTTACCCCCTTTGGGGCAGTTGTTGAAAGTGGCAGGAGGGGTCCATGGAGGTTCCGCCTCCCCCCACCAGCCTCCCTTCATGCCTCCACCGGCCATTTAGCCGGCTCTTCAGCCTGTTTGGGTCTTCCCCTTCTGGCGCAGCAGCCATTTTGGAGGCCGCCACACCTGCACAATTGGCCTCTGCATGGCCTGGGTCATGCAGAGACCAATTGCGCAGGTGTGGCGGCCTCCAAAATGGCCACTGCGCTGGAAGGGAAAGTCTCGAATGGGCCGAAGAGCCGGCTAAATGGCCGGTACAGGCATGAAGGGAGGTGGATGGGGGGGATGGGGAACCTCCGTAGACACACACACCCACTGTTTCCAACAACTCCCCCAAAGGGAGTAAGTTTTGTTGTTGTTAAAAACAAATTTCTAAAAAATGTCCACGACCCCCCCTGAATAATCGGGGGGGGGGATGTTCAGTCCGGAGTCAGACTGAACAGGGAATGGTTCAGTTTGACCCCGAACGGTCGAACCTGTTTGCACATCCCGATTAGACATTGCTACTTTCCACACTGAAAGGATTCCTTTACTCTCAGCCAACCAAGGGGCGGATTAATAGCCAGCTGCCAATTACTGGTATGAATGATGGAGATTTTGGTTGAGACAGTAATCAAATTTATAGACTGGAGAAAACTATGGACTGGTGATTGCCCTTCCACTTCTTTTAACTTGTCTCAGGACTGGACCTGCCTACCCTTAACCCCACCTATGGTTACCCCAAGCTACCCCCTCCCCTCACACCCCCAGCCCCAACAGGCAACATTGCGTACTGGATATTGCTGGCAAATAGGAGGTTTGTGTTCCATCCATTTGGCAGTCCTCCTCAGTTTCTTCTGGCCCCAGCAGCCCAATCAGGTATGGTAGGTCTGAGAGGACCGTTGTCTGGAGCTGAACATCAAGACTAGCATTCTGATATACAAAGAATGTTGTATGACATGATGCATGGTTGGTTCCATGCTCTTTGCATTCATCCACATTATATGTCAGCTAATGTATAATTCTAATTTGTGGAAAGAAAGATGCAAAATGTATGGAAATAAAGAACCCAAGAAAGGTGTCTTTTTTTTTTCTTGATGATATTCCTAGGTGGAGATTCTACAACCAGCTTAGGCAATTTGTTCATTTGACAAACTGCTCATTGAGTGGATGTTTTTTCTGCTAATATTTAACTGAATCTAGCTTCTGAAGTTTAAGTACATTGTTTCATATATAATCATAATGAGGTGTAAGGTTCCCCCTCAACCATCTCTTAGGGAAGGTCAGTGGGAGGGATTCATCATATAACTAACTGGGATTTAGAACAGCTTTCCCTCCACTTTGCACTCAGTCCTAGGAGTGTCCTGGGGCCAGGCAAAGCACTCTTACAGGTTCCTCTAGGGCTGCTCCTGGACTGACTGCAGGGGACACTCTTGCTCTGGATTGTGGCAGACCAGAATAGGCTGTAGCCTTCCTTCCTTCCTTAAGCTTCCTGGGACTCTTCTCAATAAGGAAGTACCTGCCAGATTAGGAGATGGCTATTAGTAATAGAGGTAAAGTGCAAATTATGGGAGTTCAGAATACAAACTCTTTCAATTTGCTTCCTAGGATGCAACAGCAGCATTCCAGGTGTAAGGAATCTTGGAAAACCTTGTTTCCAAGGCTTCTTGGACCTGGGATGCTGCTGTTGCAGCATTCTCTGTGCTGGGAAAAGAGAGGGGATGGGAACTAAGGAGTGAGGCAGAGCCTTCCTGAGGAAGGGAAGGAAGGAGAGTGGGTGGGAGAAAGATACCTTGCTGCTGTTGCCCATTACTAGGAGGCTTTTCAGACAGCAGGCTTTGGCGGGTTTACTGTGAGGCTTTACTGCTAGTTCAGGGCATGACAGATACTCTGACACAAAAAGAGGAATTTTTTTTAACCCCCAACATAAATCTGGTTAGGTTCCAATGCGGAGGGGGAAACCCAAATCATGTGTGAAGTGCTCTCTGAAATATCATGAGGACTTGGGGGTAAATCTGGCCAATATGTGAACGCACACTCACCCTCCCAAAGTAAAGTCATGGAAAATTTGCCATCTGAAAAAGCTCCAGGCATGTTTAGGAGAAGAGAAGGGGAGTCTAAGAATTCATTGAGTTAGGGCTAGGGAAGGGTGGTCATCTAATCTACTTGCTTTTTACATTCCCTTGCGAATGTTTGAAAACACTCAAGATTGGGGGGATTTGAGTCATCGCAGAAAGGATTGCAAAGAATGTGTGGAAGAAATCAAGGTGAATCCAATGGAGTTCACTTATCATCACTAGTGACTGTGGCAAACAAGTATGGAATGTGGAGGGGTGTTGCCTTGTCTGCCTGAAGTCTAATGCACTGTCACATTTACTTTAGCTTTCAGCTTATTGAGCCTTGAAAGAGGCATACTGGCTGACATCTAGACTATTGTTATGCATGCCAAAAAATTTTTTCACATGTGCCATCAGAGATGGGCAGTTTTTGCTGATCTCTTTGTTCCCCTGAAGCCTCCCCAAAATATGACTCGCTCGGGGACATATGTTCAGGAGGCACACAGGACTGCAAAAGGGAGGGGAGCTGGTGCAGGGGGTACGGGGGGGGGAAGCCCTCCTGAATTCTGTGTGCAAAATGTTTTCTGGTATGCATTCACCTGCCGTTTTTGTTGTTGCTGTCGGCTGAGTGCAGGAAGATGCCATTATGACAGCATGGAGCCCATAGCTGTTCTAATAAGAGGGGAGGGGGAGACTTTCTGAGATTGAGCCACAGTTTTATAGGCCTGGCTGCTTTGCTAGCTTTAGGGGTGTGTGAGCTGGCTTGATTTGAACCATGGTGTGAATTAAACTGGCCCAGTTCAGGTGGTTTGAGTTTGGACCAGAATGAGCCTGATTCAAACTGGACCAGTTCAGGGCCATACTGATCAAGGGGAATTGGTGACTATTCCCATTTATCAGTAAAGGGTCAGGAGGGCTTCCCTAAGCCTAGAAGGGGCAAGAGGGGAGTATGAAATACTTACAAATAGCAGTGTACACAGTCCTGCCTCCGCACAGAGGCCAGAACTGGGCTGGAGAAAACCTGAACTTGGCTGCCACCAGCCCTGGCTACTCTGGAGGAGGCTGGTGGGGGTTGGGGGAAGCCACACCCACTGTGGCCGCCACCGCCACTAAGTATTTCATACTCCCCTCTTGCCCCCTCTAGGCTTAGGGAAGCCCTCTTTCCTGTGCGGCGGCAGCTATTTGTAAGTACTACAGTCCCTTCCCACCCCCTCTAGGCTTAGGGAAGCCGCCTGTCCCTTCATTTATTTATTTAAAATATTTATACCCTGTTCCTCCAGTACACTATTGCTTGGGGTGGCTCACAACAATAAAATAAATACAATGTAAAATAAAAGTAATAAAACTAACCAAATTAAGTAAACAAGTTAAAAGTCAGGCTAAAACCACAATCAGTATTAAGTTTCAAATGAAAAGTTATTTTTAAAGCTAAAAATTGAGAATGATAAAATTTACTTCACCAGTAAATTTACCAGCTCATTACTTTACTGGTAAAGGAGAATCCGCACCGGATTCCCCTTGACCAGTATACCACCAAACCGGTCTGTGAACTAGTCCAAACGAGTCAGGAGATCAAACCAGACTGGGTCCAGTTCAACCAGAACTGGAACCAAACCAGGCCTGATTGATTCAAATCCAGTTTGGATCTGAAGCGGCAAAAACAGTTTTGTGCACACCCATAGCTAGGTTAGCCTCCCTCCCACCATCTGCAGGGGAAAGGGTGGAGTTTTGACTAAAAATACCAACTTCATGATAGTGCAGTCACCACAGTACACTCAGCTATCTGGCGCACAGGGCTGAAGACTGTTTTCTAGAGGCCTGCAATGTGAAGTCGCCTTTTTGTCACTGTGTGTAATGTCCTCTGCAGTCAGTCAGTGGTCCTGGCCCAGCCCCAAGGCCAAAAAAACCAACCAACTGCCTTCCTTATTAATTTGAAAGGGAACACTACGTTTTAATCCTTAATAAGGAACAGTTCCTTGCAGTAGGGAACGAGTGGCAAGCCTACATAAATTGCTTCAAACACCTGCATTGTTTAATCAGATAGTTGCTTGAGTAAGGCATATATCTTTCAGAATGGCGCACTTTGCTCACTGCCGCTCTTTGATTGCAGAACACCACAGTAAGTGTGGAGTGGGTCTGGCTGATTTATAAGGTGATTCATGCAATATGGATGCTATGTGATGTGCAAAATGTGCTACTTAGAGTCAGGGGTTAGACCAGATGACATTAGGGGTTAGACCAGGTACATAAGGTATGTCATTGACATATATCTGTGTACAATCATCAATCATCCACATCATCATCCACATAGCAAATATCGGTTCAGCATTGCTCACATAAAGAGGCTGTGCATACAACCTCCCGCCTGCTGCTGAGAGGGCTGCAGGGAAGGTAGAAACTTGTCTGCCTTCCCTGGCAGATGAGCAATGGCTGTTGTTGTTGCCTTTGCCATTCTGTGCGACCACATGAGCAGCAGCGTGGCAAAGGCAAGAGCTGGGAGTAGGAGGAGTTCCCCTTCCCACATCCCAGGGTGTCCTGTGCTAAAAGTATGGTGGCTGCTCACATTAAAGCAGCGCCATGCTTAGTATGGCTGCTAACCCCCCACCCCCGCTCCTTGCTGGAAATGGCAGTGGGCTGGGAAGGAAACCTTTTAACTGGGTGGAGATTGTTCTCACGATCCATGCTGAGGTTAAACCAGGGCTGCTGAACTTTGGCCCTCCTGCAGATGTTGGCCTACAACTCCCATAATCCCTGGCTATTGGCCACTGTGGCTAGGGATTATGGGAGCTGTAGTCCAAAAACAACTGGGGGGGCCTAAGTTGAGCAGGCCTGGGTCAAATGAGCCTCAGGTTCATTGAACCCTGGCTAAACGCTGGGTTAAAAGGTCAGGTTTGTGACCAGGCGGCACCAGGATCGGGCCCTATCCCAGCACTGCACATGAGCAGCCCAACCCAGGCGGGGCTGCCGTTGCCTGAATTGGGCTGCTCTTGAGAATAGCCTCAAAATCTTATAAATCCATGAGGTCTTTTTTGCTTGGTTATCGCTGGAAATAGGCTCATACATCAAGCTAAACGCTAAGCTGGCGTTACACCACTATGTGAGGCACCACAGCGACCTACTCATCTTGAGGGAAGGTGATTGCTTTGAGTTTTAAAGCCTGCACTGCTCGGAAGAATGAAGCAAAATGATTTATTCAATAAATGTGGTGGTCTGTTGTGTTTCTGCTGAGTTCTTTTCATGTCTGTATATTCATGCTGTCAGAGTGCACTGCAGGAGGATGAAAAGTGTGGCATTTCCCTGGTGGTAGAACTTTTGTAAGGAACTGAAGAAAGTGAACGCTGTGAATCATCAGGAAAGCAGGGAAAGATGCACTAACCCTTTTGTGGCTTCAGCTGGAGAGACTAGCACTAGCTTATCGCAGAAGAAATGCCTTACATATTTTGAACAGCATTCGGTGATTTGCTTTTAAAGCTGTTTGCTTTCTGGGGTTTTTTAAGTCCATCAATTTCTTTCAACAGCATTTCAAGTGAAATATTACTGCTTCATGGTGCATACTGTTGGGGGTGTGTGTGCGTTGCTATGTGTGTTTGTCTTTATATTAGTGAGCTTAAACCCACTGATTTTATAGTTTAAGCACATTTAACTCAGTGCTAGTCATGTCCCACTGGTTTTCCTGTGGTGTAATAACTGTAGCACCTTCGCTATATAATTTAAAAATTGCGATGAGAGTTTTCTTGGCATCAATACATTCCTGATTATACCATGGTTTACAGCCTATAAAGGGTAGAATTCCAAGTTCTCAGAGGTTCTTATAGCATCCTATAAGATTATTATATTGAGCCAGGATCACATTATGTGAATCTGCTGATAAACAATTGTTACGAATTTGTTGAAATCGCTCTGATTTTAAGAATTCTGATATTGTATTTTCCAAATGCGAGTTTCAGCTAATATGAGAGGGTCTGATAACTGCCATCAGATTAGGTTGAAATGTTTCTTCTGTTGGAGCTAGGACCCTGGCAGCATCAGATCTTAGCTGCAATGTCTCATAGTGACCACTGGGAGGGGGGTTAGGGTCATGGATAAAAGTGCTAGACTCCTCCCTTCTTTGTTCTTCCAGTGTTAGTCTCCATTTTGTCTCTCCAGAGATGGGGGGGGGTCTCTCTCTTTTCAGCCATGAGCTACAGCTGAAATTAAGCTGCAGGCCTTTTCACATTTGTTTGTAACCTTTTCTTTAAATAAAACCTTGTAGTTCTTCAATACCGAAGAACTGTCTCAAGACCTCTTGCTTGGCTGCTTTCTTAACAAACTGGTTTTGCTCTGCCCTTTGGGGACTGAACTACCATTCTTCCCCTACATCTTCTACATATAATCTCAGACCAAAAGATTTTAACAACAGTCAGGGTGGCAGGAAGATGATCACAATCTGGAGGGCAGTGTCTGGTTTTTTGCCTCTTTTAAATCCACTGGAGATGGTGGATCTATCAGATACTGTGACTTTGAAAGGTTTGCCCTTTTGGATGTCCCTCTTTGTTGTCAATAACTGCTGTGAATATAAAGCAGTCCCGTCAAACTTGTGGCATGGCAGTTAGGAGCATGGGTGACTGGAGGGGAAGTGGAGGCGGTTGGCTCCCTCCCCTGAATTAGGACTTATTCCCAGGTAAGGGGATATAGAATTGCAGCCTCTCCACCCACACCCCAGAAAAAGGCCTGCAGGTACCCATGGCTAGAGGTAGAGGCCAAACACCCCTTCTTTTGTTTTTTTACAGCCTTCCTGGAGTTTCAAAAACAGTGAACATATGAACCTATTTTATACTGAGGCAGGCCATTGGTCCATTTAGGTCAGTGTTGTGTACTCTGGCAGCAGCTGTACAGAGTATCAGCTCCAGGTCACCTGGAGAATGCCAGAGATTGAGCCAGGGATTTTCTGCATGTAAAGTAATAGCCCCTCTCAATTGATTTATCAAAGAGTTGGTGGGCTGCAGTGCATGTCTGATGTGCTTTATACAGCTCAGCTGTCATTGTAAAACATCCCCCAAGGTAACCAGCAATATCCAAACTATAAAAATAGGAACGAGAGCAGCATTAATAATCTCTAAGTCAGGGATTTGCAGATGGAGCTTGCCTTGGTTCTCAGTGCTTCCCAAAGGTTCTCAATGAGGGGTTTTTTTGGGGGGGGTGAATGCTCTGCCCAAAACATGGTTTTTGGAGATGGATCGCAGGGTAGGGATCAGAGGTGAGGGTTTGAAACAGGTTCAAATTCAAACCAGTTCGATATCGAACCAGTTCAGTTCAAAGGTTTGGGGTTGAGCCAAACCACCCCCAGTTCGGCTCAGCTCTGAACCAAACACACCTGATCCAATACCAGGTTCGTCAAGCCTTTTAAAAAAAATCTTTTTTTTTACCTACCACCTCCGGGGGGCTTCTCCGAGGTGGTGGTGGTGGGGACTGTGGAGGTTCCCACTCCCCCAACCGCTTTCATTTTTGTAAAAATTCCCTGGTTTGGGTGTCTTCGGCCCTTTCTGGGCCTATACCTTGATGCAGTGACCATTTTGGAGGCCGCCACACCTGTGCAGTGGGACCCTGCATGGCCTGGGTATAGGCCCAGAAAGGGCCGAAGACACCCAAACCAGGTGGTTTTTACAAAATGGAAGGCCATCAGGGGGAGGGGGATCCTCCCCTGACCCCCCCACCACCACCTCGGAGAAGCCCCTTGGAGGGGGTATGTTAAAAAAATGTTTGATGAACCCCACCCCCCAAACCAAATGGGGGGCTCGATGTGGGCGGGGGGGCAAAACCACACTGACCCAATCCGGTTTGTGTCAGGTTCAAACTCAAACCGAACTGGTCCAGGTGGTTTTGTGCACACCCCTAATCAGAGGTGGAACAGGAGGGGAGTTCAGATGAATCGGAAAAGTACTGCAGTTCTCCACCTTTTTTCCTCCCCTTCCCATCAAATGATGTGCTTTAGCTATTATAAAATAAAAGCAACCATTTCAACACTAAATGAACAACTTTGTCAAATTAAAAAGCTCAAGTGAGCAGCATTGTTTGGGGTTACATTGGTAGTTGGTAGTTCGGGGGGGCTAGGCAGTAAACTATGATTATTTTATCAAAGAAATTGAGCAATTCTAGAGAGAACCGTACAGAGACTAATTCTAGAGCGAACCATACAGAGACTTGACAAACTATATCAAAAAGCAGGTTTCAGACTGAGTACCATATCCTTGTATCCACTGGATATTTCTGACAGAAGTGTAAGGCATACATTTTATATATCTGATGTTCGCTATAGATAGATGTTTCTTCTGAATAGCTGCCAAATTAGACTGAGAAACTGAAGAGAAAATCTAGAATATAATTTCCCCCCCTAGAGCAGGAGTGGGGAACCTTGGCCCTCCAGCTATTTGTGAACTACAACTCCCATCATCCCTAGCCACAGTTATTGTGGATGGGGATTATGGGAGTTGTAGTTCAAAAACAGCTGGAGGGCCAATGTTCCCCACCCCTGCCCTAGAGGAAGGACATTAAATATACAGTAAATGGGGAGGTTGAGTGTCTTCCTGCCACCTTAGCTGCAGTTATTATAAGAGTTCCTGGACCTTCATCAGATTGAATTAGGCTCTCTGCTGCCACACAGCAAAAACCGGCACAACATTTCTGAAAAAAGCTGGGGAAGTTTTTATAAAACTCACATATGCCCCCACTGTGTGTCAGTTCCAGTACATCAACAATGAGAGGCAACTAGTCGAATTCACTGAACCCTCTTCAGCCCAGACACTTAACTCCAGTTTCACACCTCAGCATCTGCTCTCCACAGCTGTTCATAACTCTTCACAACACATTTAATCAAATTTTTCCTTTCAGCTCTAAATAAAAATATTGAACTGTGAAATGGTCAATTATAATTTGATAAGCAAAATGACTTGGAGCCAAGCACACTGAGAAAGTGTTGATCATATCCCCAAGCCATCATCATCCCTTTTCAGGCATTCATTTTATGGAGAAATTGCTTTCCTGATCATGTGTCAGATGCCAGATAAAAAGGACACTTCCTAATTGTTCAATATCCCTTGGAGGGTTCAAAATTATACTCACCTACTTCTGATTTACAAGCACTTTTTACAAGTAGTTTTGCTATCAATATTTTCTCCTGTTTTTACCCTCTTTTGTTTTCAAGGACATAAAATAGATATTAAGAAATTAGTTTAAAATATGGGAAACCAGAACTCTTTTGGAAATATTTACCATTTTATAGTTAATAAATAAAGGCATACTGGCAATTAATGCTGAAGTTAGGAACTGCTACAAGCAGGGTTCAAATGTGAGAAGGGTGTACACTTTTTCTGAGCCTAGAAGTCCAGGAGGTATGTTTGGACTACCAGCCTATTACCATAAGCAAAAAAATGGCTACATTGTAAAGCAGGTTTGAGGATGATTATGCAAAGTTATATTCCTTTGTTTACATAGAATGGCCAGATCTTGTGAGATTTGCCTGAGGCCAGATCAGAAGCAGGCATAGAACAGAACAAGCAACATTCTGAATATTGAAATACAGGCCCAGGTTGAGAGCTAGCCTAAGTCCTGCTCTCCAGCACCTGAGACAGCATGAGAAAATGTGTCCCTCCATCCCTGAAGCAAGCAGAACAAAGGTGAAGCACAAATTGGGGAAAGAAAGAAAAAGAATGAACAGAAGAAAACATCTGCTGTCACCACCCCCAAACTGCAGTAATCCAGCCACTTGCTGCTTGAATGTCCGGCACAGTTTGTTTGCCCCAGATCCCTTTGATTCCAAGGAGCACGAGGCTTGGTGTCCTTTGATTGGCTCTTGGGCATGCAGGGGGCGGGGCTTAGGTGGCAACAGCCATATTGGTGTTCCAATCTTCAGTCCGCATCTCACAAGCACCCTCCCTCCCTCCTTTCCCTCGGATAGAGTCCGGGCTTTGCTGGTCACCAATTTGGGGCTGGGCAGGAATTTGGGGGGCACACACCGATTGGCTTGGGGTATGCATCCTTTTTTGCCTGCCTTGGACTACTGTATGTCTCTAGTTAGATAGTTAAGTTTTCCTCCCAGTCACAATTCTAGCAGGTGCAGTGTGGTGGGGAAATAACAACAAAGCCTTGGTGAGCACCTTAGGTAAGCACTTGGCTACTGGGAGGGCAGTCAGATCCTGTGAGGCTTGGTGGATCAGGGATGCTGACTTAGCCACTCTACTCTGTCAGACGACATTCTTCCAAACGGCTAGGTGGCCTCAGGGGGGTTTCGCCATGACAGAAACCTGACCTTAGGTCAGCTAAGATGGGCAGCCTCTGCTCTAGAGCAATGGGGCTACTCGGAGCCAAGGTGTTATCACCTGTGTCATCTAGGCTAAGATGGCCCCATGCGGACCGGCCTTCCAGAACCGCACTGTGAGGGTGGAGCGCCAATCCCAGTTCATTCCGTTTATGTCACAGTTAACTATGTTTCAATAAATTGTGGCCCATTTCACCATAAGCTTGTCTCTCATGTCTCCTTGGGATGTGTGGGCTCAAGCCACCTTCCTCAAGACTTTCCAAGAATTGTTCTCCCAACCCTGAAATTTCTCTCGTTTTGTTTTTTCCTCTTCGAGACATCACATTTCATTGAATTGCTTCTGGGAGAATTTTCAGATCAGATCTAATTTAGGAGTGAAAAATAACCCAACACTTAAAGGACTCCGCATTGTGGCACATGCCCACTCAATTGATGCCATGGTGGAGCCCTTCCACATCCCACAATCCTCCCACATGCCACAGGCTTCCACATGAGAAATAAGTGTTGACCCAAACTCATCCAGTGAGCTCCATAGGGATTTGAACTCAGATCTCCTCCTAGTCTGACACTCTTGCCACTACACCATGTTGGCTGGTCCTTCTCTCAGTTGAATGTTCTTGGTATCCACAATACAATTTCAAATTTGTGGGGAAATGCTTTAATTTTGTTTTAAATTCTGGAAGTCTAAAGATCACTTCTAACTTTCAGTCTTTGTTTCTGTACATCAAAAAAATTTCAGTGCAAATAAGATTCATCATTACAGTTCTTTTCAATTTTATATTATTTATATAATATTTTATCATGTTTTAATCCTTTTCTAGCCTAATGGTACAAATTCAATTTCTATTCAAGTGTCGAAACTAAGGGATTATGAAATATTAAAATGATTTCATTGTTTCTTTTTGTAAATGAGGTCATTTATCTCTCTTATGCCTCACTTGGTTTGAAAATAAAACTTTTTTTTTATTCCTGTGCTTAAACATGAGAGCTTAATCATTATCTTTTGCAGAATGATCCAGCAGGGCTATCCTTATGTCCTTATGTGATGGTCACACATTAGTGAGGGTTCAGAGGCAAAACAAAGCTGTTCCTTCGCATATGAAGTCTTGCGTTATATAATATAATTATACGTTAGCCAGCCAGGAGAAGCTTATTTAAATAGGAATAGTATTTGAACTGTTTCTTAGTTATTTTAAAAAATGCAGTGGATAAGTGTAATGCTAGCATTAATGTTACCATAATATTCTGGTCTCCTTTCATATTTCTTAATGTTCTGTTTTTCCTTTCTCTTCACTGAGTGTAATATTCAATCTTCCTAACCATATAGAATGGAACATAGTTTTGCCAGCTCTCCTAGGCTGCACTCCAGTTTTGAGCTTGACGTGTATTAAAGCTATTTAATACATAATTATTACTATGCATAGAGAACCTACAAGTATACCAGGTGCTTTGCACCAAAAAAAGAGGAGGAGAAGGAGAAGAAGAAGAAGGTTGACCTCAGGGATAGGCACTAATGGGCCGCTGAAAAGGGTCAAGGGCCCTCAGAAGAACTCACTGATTATTCTGAAGGCCACCTCTGTGCCCATTGCCTGTGTGTGGAGGTGGCAAAGTGACTGCTTTGGGGTCCATCCAGATAAGAGAAGGGTGGGGTTTTGAGGGGTTTTGGGGGGGGGTGTTTCTGCAAAAAGAAACCCCTCCCTGTATTGAAAAGCACACAATAAACAAATCCCTGTATTGAAAATAGACAAATCCCTGCATTGAAATAGACAATACTGAAAAGCACGCAGTCTAAACAATATAGTAAAGACAGCAACTGAACACAGACTTCCCAATTCTAACACATATGGGTGAACATAAGAACAGCCCTGCTGAATCAGGCCAAAGGCTATCTAGTTCAGCATCCTATTTCACACAGTGGCCCACCAAATGTCTCTGAGACACGCACAGGCAAGAGGCGAGGGCATGCCCTCTCTCTTGCTGTTGCTCCCCTGCAACTGGTATTTAGAGGCACCTTGCCTCTGAGGCTGGAGGTGGCCTATAGCCACCAGACTAGTAGCCACTGATAGACCTGTGCTCCATGGATTTGTCTATGTCCCTTTTAAAAGCCATCCAAGCTAGTGGTCATCATCACATTCCATGGTAGAAAATTCCATAGATTAATTATGCACAGAAACTACATCCTTTTGTTTGTCCTAAATTTCCTGGCCTTCAGTTTCATGGGATGACTCCTTTTTGTAGTGTTGTGAAAGAGGGAGAAAAAATGATCTCTGTCCACTCTCACTACTACACACATAATTTTATATACCACTATCATGTCTCCCCTTACTTGCCTCTTTGGTTGCCCTCTTCTTCACTTCTAGTTATACAATGACTTTCTTAAGATACAGAATTATATGAAGAACTGTACGGTGAACAGAACTGTATGCAGTACCCCAAATGTGGTTGCAGCATAGATTTGTATAAGAGCATCATAATATTACCATTTTTTATTTTAAGTCTCCTTCATAATAATCCATAGCATGCAATTGGCCTTTTTCATAGCAGCTGCACATTAAGTCGTCACTTTCAACGAGCTGTCCACCATGACCCCAAGATCCCTCTCCTGGTTGGTCACCAACAGCTCAGACTCATTAGTGTATATGTGAAGTTGGGGTCCCCCCCCCCCGCAATATGCATCACTTTACACTTGCTTACATTGAACTGCATTTGCCATTTTGTCACCCACTCACCCAGTTTGGAGAGATCCTTTTGGAACTCCTTACTAGGGATGTGTCCTGACCGGTCTGGAGGCCACGTTAAAGGCCTCTGGACCGGTCCGGATCTGGACCGATCCGGCGGTCCGGAACCGAGGGGGGTCTCCCTTTAAGGGCGGGGGGGGTAGAACTTACCCCTCCCGCCGCTCTTCCCCCTCCGGCGCTGTCGTTTACAGTGAAGATTTTGGGGCGGCAGCGTTCTTCGCTGCCGCCCCTGCCCCCGTCGTCGCTTGTAAGTCTCTGGACAATCAGCACGCATGCGTGCGTGGCAGCACGCGTGTGCCCATCGCCACCGTGCGCGCGTGCGCCGCCTACGTCACACGCAGCGTGCGTGTGACGTGGGCAGCGCGTGTGCATGGTGGTGACGAGCGCGCGCGCGCGCCGCCACGCACGCATGCATGCTGATTGTCCAGAGACTTACAAGCGATGACGGGGGCAGGGGCGGCAGCGAAGAACGCTGCCGCCCCAAAATCTTCACTGTAAACGACAGCGCCGGAGGGGGAAGAGCGGCGGGAGGGGTAAGTTCTACCCCCCCGCCCTTAAAGGGAGACCCCCCCCCTCGGTGCCGGTCCGGACCTGTCCAGACCATGCACATCCCTGCTCCTTACAGTCTGTTTTGGATTTCACTACCCTAAATAGTTTGGTAGCATCTTTAAATTTGGCCACCTCGCTGCTTATCCCAACTTCTGTATCATTGATGAACAAGTTAAAGAGCACAGGTCCCAGTACAGAACCGGTTGCGGGGTGTGTGTGTGTTTTATTTCCCTCCATTGTGAAAACTGTCCATTTTTTCCTACCCTTTGTTTCCTGTCCTTCAACCAGTTATCAATCCACATTATGCCATGACTGCTAAGTTTATTCAAGAGCCTTTGGTGGGAAATTTTGACAAAAGCTTTTTGGAAGTCCAAGCATATTATGTCAACTGGATAACCTTCATCTACATGCCTGTTGACATTCTCAAAGAACTCCAAAAGTTTAGTGAGGCAAGATTTGCCCTTGCAGAAGCCATGCTGGTTCTCCTCCATCAAGGCCTGTTCTTCTGTGTGTATAAGAATTTTGTCCTTAAGTATTCTTTCCATCAATTTACCCAGCACAGAATTTAAGCTAACCATCCTGTAGTTTCCTGGGTGCTCCTGGATCCCTTTTTGAAAAGCAGAGTTAAATTAGCTACTTTCCAGTCCGCTGGTACAGAGACTGATTGTATGGACAAGTTACATATTTTTGCTACGAGATCAGCAATTTGTATTCCTTCAGACCTCTTGGGTGGATGCCATCTGGCTCTGGTGATTTTTTTTAGTCTTTCAAGGCAGTTTTGGACATCCTTTCTCATCACCTCCAATTGGCACAGTTCTTCAGCCTCCAAGCCTGAGAAGTTCAATTATGGAGCAGGCATAGGGTCTGTATCCACTGTGAAGACAGATGCAAAGAATTCATTCAGCTTCTCTGCAATCTCCTTACCCTCCTTAATAATCCCCTTCATGCCTTCACCATCTAAGAGTTCAACTGCCTCCCCGTCTAACCCTAACCAGCTTCTGATATATTTAAAGAAATTTTTTGTTATTCCTGACACATCTAGCTATATGCTCCTCAAATTCTCTTTATGCATCCCTTATTATCTCCTTGAATTTCTTTTGTCAGAGTTCGTGTTCCTTTTTGTTCTCTTCATTTGGGCAGCACTTGCATTCTCTGAAAGGGAATGGTGGGAGCATGAATTGAGGATAACAGAGTAAAATAACAATAACAACTTGCTCAGGCATTAAAACATGTAAATGCTGCACTTGCAGAAATAACAACCAATAATTTGCAAGAAACAAACCAACTAATGCACAGTGCAGCAACAATAACAACACAAGAGCTCGGATATAAGATCAGTGGACCTGTAAAAAAAGAAAGTAGTACATCACCTAAATGGAAGATTAGATTAGGAAATAAAATTGCCAGGCTTAGATCAGATGCTAGTAAACAGAAAGATATGAAAGACAATAAGATGACGAATGAAAATACCAAACAGTATCTGATCAAAAAATACCATCCAGATTCAAGAAAAATTAGAGAAGTCCTGGAAATAATAAAGCAGCAAATAACAACAGTGTCAAAGAAGATTAGCAGATACGAAGCCAGAATTACACAACACAGGCAGAATCTCCAATTCCAGTCGAATCAGAAACGTTTCTACCAAAGCATAGAAGGAGAAACTGCACGAAACATAGAAACACCAAATAAAGAAGAAACAGTGCAATTCTGGGGGAAATTATGGGACAATCCAATAGATTATAATAAAAAAGCAGGCTGGATAAAAGAGGTCGAAATGCATGATCTAATAATAACGCCAGAATTAATAAGTGAAAGAGCAAAGAAAATTAAAAATTGGACTGAACCAGGCGACGATGAACTGCATGGCTTTTGGCTTAAACACCTAACAAGCCTTCATAAACAACTACCAAAACAGTTCAGTCACATTTTGCAAGGAGGTGATATTGAACAATGGCTAACTGGGAAAACTCATCTCATCATGAAAGACCCAGCAAAAGGTGCAGTTCCAAGTAATTATAGGCTGATAACCTGCCTGCCAACCATGTTCACATTATTAACTGGAATAATAGCAGATGAAGTAATGCAACACTTATTAACTAACAAACAGCTTCCAGTTGAACAGAAAGGAAATTGCCCGAACACCAGAGGCACAAAAGACCAGCTGCTGATTGACAAAATGATTTTAGAAAATTGCAAGAGAAGAAAAACAAATCTAAGTGTTGCACGGATTGACTACAAGAAGGCCTTCAAACATTCAGATTTTTTTTTTTAAAGCAATGAGCATGTGGAGTACACAGTTAGCAATCAATGGCGAGACACTAGGACAGGTTAGTATTAGAAGAGGTATTTTCCAAGGGGACTCACTATCCTCTCTGTTGTTTGTAATCACCATGACTCCACTTTCACAAATACTAAACAAAACAGGCCTCAGATACCAAACATCTAAAACGTCAAGTAAAATAAAACATCTGCGATTTGAAGTTCTATGGAACGATTTGAAGTTCTATGGAAAGTCCCAATTAGAAATTGAATCACTGCTAAACACTGTCCATATATTCAGTAGCAATATAGCAATGGAGTTTGGACTAGACAAGTGTGCTGCATTAATAATGAACAGAGGGAAAATAAGAAAAACAGAAGGAATAGAACTGACCAATGGAAGCAACATCAAGAACCTGGAAGAGAAATAACATTACAAATACTTGGGCATTCTCCAGGCTGATAACATTGCACACACTGAAGTTAAAATAAAAACTTCACTGAAGTTAAAAGAAAAACTGGAAGTGAATACATCAGAAGAGTTAGAAAAATCCTAAAATCCAAACTCAATGGTGGGAACACAATACAAGCCATAAACACCTGGGCTATACCTATTATCATATACAGAGCAGGAATAAGACTGGACCCAGGCAGAGCTAGAGACGTTAGATCATAAGACCAGGAAAATAATGACCAACAATCATGCTCTGCACCCTCGCAGTGATGTCGATAGGCTATACGTCCCTCGCAGCTCAGGTGGAAGAGGAATGCTGCAAGTCCATCAAACAGTAGAGAAAAAGAAAAGAGACCTTGAAGAATATATCAAGGACAGTGAAGAAGATGCACTTCAAATGGTCAATAACAAGAAACTATTCAACACCAATGAAACAAAGCAGGCCTACAAGAAAGAACAAGTCAAGAACTGAGCAGAACAATGGAAAAATAAGTCACTGCAGGGCCAATATTTGCACAATAAAACTGGAAAATCAGACATCAGCAAGACCTGGCAATGGCTTAAGAATGGCAACTTGAAGAAAGAAACTGAGGGTTTAATACTGGCTGCACAAGAACAGGCACTAAGAACAAATGCAATAAGAGCAAAAGTAGAAAAGTCAACAACAAACAGCAAGTGCTGCCTTTGTAAAGAAGCAGATGAAACAGTGGACCACCTAATCAGCTGTTGTAAAAAGATCGCACAGACTGACTACAAACAAAGGCATGACAAGGTAGCAGGGATGATACACTGGAACATCTACAAAAAATACAAGCTACCTGTAGCCAAAAATTGGTGGGACCATAAAATTGAAAAAGTTGTAGAAAATGAAGATGCAAAAATATTATAGGACTTCCGACTACAAACAGACAAACATCTGCCACAAAATACACCAGATATAACTGTAGTCGAGAAGAAAGAAAAACAAGTTAAAATAATTGACATAGCAATACCAGGGGATAGCAAAACAGAAGAATAAGAAATAGAAAAAAATCACAAAATACAAAGATCTACAAATTGAAATTGAAAGGCTGTGGCAGAAAAAGACCCAAATCATCCCAGTGGTAATTGGCGCCCTGGGTGCAGTTCCAAAAGACCTTGAAGAGCACCTCAACACCATAGGGGCCACAGAAATCACCATCAGCCAATTACAAAAAGTAACTTTACTGGGAACAGCCTATATTCTGTGATGATATCTATAATAATAACAGCAACAACATTGATAATAAAATTCAGCCATCCCATGTCCTTGGGAAGGACTCGATGTCTGGATAAAACAAAGCAGTCAATAACACCTATCTGACTGTGTAAACAAAAATAATAATTAAAAAATAAACAGCACATACACACTTCAGATAGATCATTTCATAAACACTCACTGAAAGAATGAATTATAAAATAAAACATTAAACTAGTATCTCTGGTTAGTAGGTCTGGGAACAACATTTTGAAGCTTGAAGAGATACCGCCAGCAAAGACTAAACTAGACATTATGTGAGAGTTCTATTATTAGAATGTCCCATTTTTATAACTCGAAAAGCAGCAACCCAGAAGTGATTTGGATTGAGACCATGGTGCAAGGAGACGGAGAAGCTAACCTTTTGCCCTGACACTGATTCCTCATTTAAATTCCCTTACCCAAAGCTTCTGTTAGCTTCTGAGAGGATGAATCACAAGCACAAAGTGTGACTATAATTTCCCCCCTCCACATCTAATAGCAGCTTTGGCTCTGGGGTGATTTCTATTAGGGCTGTGGCACAGAGGTACAAGATTAGACCTACCTTCCCACATATTGTGCCCGTGATCTGAATTACCTCCATGGTTGTTCTTTGAAATGTTGCAGGGGTGGGGAATGGACAGTTCCAGTCACAGAACTTACACCTAACAATTAGTTGGAGAGTAGGCAGTACAGGATAGATGGTCTGACTCAGTACCAGAGATCTTCATGTGTTCACCTCTTTGAAACCATTTTGGTAAACTATATGGAAAATTTCATAAACAGGTACAATTTTTCTACAGCTTTCTTTTCTCCAGAAGTTAACTTTAACAGAGAAAAAGATAGTTGCTCAATATTGCATCTGTTTATGCAGGACCTAAGCACACAGACAACAGCTACAGAAAATTAATTCAGCCAAAATCCTGTGTGGATCAAAAAGTTCCACTGCTGATACCCTGAGGCTCTTGGGTAGTGCACTAATTGCTGTTCTTGATTAAAAGCTTTGGGAGAAAAATTAAACAACCTCCAGTTAGAGGTATGTTAATAACTCAATGACATCAAAATATGCACTTCGGACAAATCCCCAGTGTTGGTATGATCCCCTATGTGGGGTCATGGATTAAAATGATCTGAAGGGTAGAACGTCTAATCTCTTATTGCTCATTGTGAAACTCCACACAAGGCATGGAGGTTGTTAAAGTAGGAACCGAGGTAGTTGCAATTAAAAAAATTGAAGCAGTACAGGCACTGTCTATACTCTCTATACTCTAAAGTTGGCTAGTGCAAAATCAGAAAAACCTCATTGACATCAACTAAAATATATCAGCATATGTATTTGTTTAGATTTCTTCCACATTGAATTCAGTGGTCAACATTCAAACTATAGTGTAATACTGTTGTGCTAGTATGAGGATGTAGCACAATTTCTTTATTTATTTTATTGTTAAATTTCTATACTGCCTTTCATTAAAACAATCTCAAGGCGGTTCGATGACATTGTGCAAAGAGTAGTTCTTGCACAAGCAGAAGATGCTGACACATTTCACAATCCACTGCACCACAGGTTGCAAAACACATTGCACAATGCTTTGCACAACCTTTTATGTGTCTTACAGAAGGTCTTCAATGAGTGGATTGCAATATTGCAGACCGCCACAATTTCACACAGCTCTGCTAACTTAATTGCATTCAACATCATTGTGCAGGTGCAATGCAATCTGGATGCCAGCCACTGAGCAAACTTCATGGAAATACATCAAATATAATTCATTCCATATGTGTTTGCAAAGATGAAAGTCTCAGTGCATTGTGCTGATAAAATCAACACCAGATCAAGAAGTGCAATCACAATATGGTCACAAACCAAGTGGCAGTTCATACCATGTGCCTTTAAGCATATAACTCATAGTCATGTCTGACCTCTGCAGGGGTGGTGGACCTATTAGAATGGTCTGCCTGAGAAGGTGGCTGGATCTAGTAGGATTTCAAAGGGCCTTGGAGGGTTTTGGAGTTGGTTCTGCTGGTGATCCTGCTGATGCCCTGGTGGATACCTGGAACAGGGAACTCACCAGGGTAGTAGACATGATCACTCATAAGTGTCCTCTCCAACCCACTTCAAAATTAGTTCCATGGTATAGGGAAGAGCTATGGCTGCTGAAGCAACTAGACAAGGTAGACAAGGTATGGCTGCTGAAGCGAATGAAGCACAAATGGAGGAGGACTCATTTTGAATTTGAGAAGACACAACATATAGCCCATTTGAAGGTCTATACTGTGGCAATCTGTGCAGCAAGGAAGCATTGTTATTCTGCACATATTGTGTCTGCTGTGTTCTGGATTGTTAGGGGGTTAACTCAAGCCTCTTCTGTTTTAAAACAAATATGTCCAGAAACCATGCCTTAGTGTGAGAAAGAGTTTGTAAGGAGCTCCAGAGAAGTCAAGAAGTCCTTCAGGGCAGGCAGCAAAATTTGATTTCTTTCTAAAGGGAACAGCAAGAAACCAATACAATACAATACAATACAATACAATACAATACAATACAATACAATAACCAACAAGAAACAAGGGGAGAGGAAGGACAAGGTGAGCTGTTCGGGGCTAGGCTTTCCTAGAATTTGAATTCTAGCTGGCTAGGGCTGTGTTTTTGAAAAGGCAGCTTCAGTTTCAGTTGTGCCTGAGAGCCGAGGGATGGGAGTTAGCTGCAACTGAGTCACACAGCTTGTGGGTGGGGCTGTATTCCTGAGTTCCTCAGTTTGGAAGGTGCTCCTGTGAAGTCAAGAGGTCCACCTGGGGAGATTTGCTCCCAGAAGCTTTGCGAACAGGAGTTTGCAAGCAGGTCTTGAAGGAGTTTTGCAGGAGTTTAGTGGGGAACTCTGGGGAGGCATGCAAGTGGTGCCTCTTTATCACAAGGAGACACATAGCACAAAGAGAAGGAGAATACTACCCCACTTCTATACTTTTCTTGGAAGTCAGAGTGTAAAACCTTTAATTAGCTGACAACTGCACCAAGTACCTAGCTTCAAATGAACAAGCCCTATATATTCTAGATAACCAATCAAACCAGTTACGAAGACAGAAGGCCAGCAGTGGAGGGGGTAGGGGTGTGTCCGAACCGGTCTGGAGGCCATTCTAAAGGCCTCCAAACTGTCTGGACCAGTTCGGACCTGGCCGGTCCGGGTCTGGGTGGGGGGTCTTCCGTTAAGGGTGGGGAGGGCTTACTTACCCCTCCCGCCTCTTTGCCCCCTCCAGCGCCCGTATTTTACTGTGTAATTGGGGCACTGGAAACCAGCCCCCCCGCCGCCGCCCCCGCAAGTGGATTAGGGCCAAAAGTAAACTACTGCCGCCGTCGCCCGCTCTCCCTCCCTCCCAGCTGCCCGCCCGAGTCCTCACCACATGTTTTTCCAAAAAAGAGAGGAGCTCACAAACAGAGCTCCTCTCTCGGCAAAGTCTCGGCTCCAACTGGGGCCTTGGGTGCGCGCGCGCACCACAAAGGACGACTGGGAGTTCTGCCGGAGGCCCAGTCTACCTGCCAGCAGGGGAAGAGGCCGGGTAGACCGGGCCTCCGGCGATCGGCGATGGCGGCAGTAGTTTACTTTTGGCCCTAATCCGCTCGCGGGGGGGGGGGCGGCGGGGGCGGCTGGTTTCTAGCACCCCAATTACACAGTAAAATACGGGCGCTGGAGGGGGCAAAGAGGTGGGAGGGGTAAGTAAGCCCTCCCCGCCCTAAAAGAAAGGCCCCCCTTCGGTGCTGGTCCGTACTGCTCCGGACCAGGCACATCCCTAGGAGGGGGTGCTTCCCAGCGTATTGCACCGTTACATGTCCTGGGTGTGCACTCAGTGCAAGGAGCTCAGGGAACAAGTTCATTCCCTCAAAGTCAAGGTGGCTGACATGGAGAAGCTCAGGAAAGCAGAGAGGTGTGTAGATGGGACCCCCAGGGATGTGATAGAGGCATTCCACGTCCAGGCTGGCAGCTGCTCTGCTGTCATGGAGGTCTCAGGAAAGGAGGACATCAGTCTAGGGAAGAGGGAAACACTCCCTTAGCAGGGACCCCTTCCTTGGGTGATGCACCCATATCCTCTCACACAGAAGATACTCCTCTAGGGGGTGGGGGCCTCCTAGTAGTGGATGATTCAGTCATTAGGGGCATAGAGAGATGGATCTGTGACCTGTGTGTACACCGCACAGTGACTTGCATGCTTGGTGCGAAGCTTGCAGACCTCATGCAGCATCTAGATAGGCTGTTACTCCAGTGCTGGGGAGGAGTCAGCTATCATGGTGCACAGGGGCACCACTGAGGTTGGGAAATGCAGTTGGGGGGTCCTGGAAGCCAAATTTAGGCTGCTGGGTAGCAGACTGAAGCCCACGATACCCAGGGTAGCATTCTCTGAAGTGTTACCTGTTTCACGCACAGGATCAGTGAGACAGGATCACGCACAGGATCAGCTCTCTGGGAAGAGAGCTGGTCTTGTGGTAACAAGCATGACTTGTCCCCTTAGCTAAGCAGGATCCACTCTGGTTGCTTATGAAAGGGAGACTAGATGTTTGAGCACTGTAAGATATTCACCTTAGGGGATGGAGCTGCTCTGGGAATTGCATCTAGGTTCCAAGTTCCTTCCCTGCCATCTTCAATATAGGGCTGAGAAAGATTCCTGCCTGCAACCTTGAAGAAGCCACTGCCAGTCTGTGCAGACAATACTGAGCTAATTGGATCTATGATTTGGCTCAGTAAATGGCAGCTTCCTATGTTCCTATGACAGGCAGAGCTGAGGGGTCTCAATGTGTGGATGAGATGGTGGTGCCAGGAGGGGTTTAGATTTGTTAGGCACTGGAATACATTCTGGAGCAAGTGAAGCCTGTACAAAAGGGACAGGATCCACTTGAATCAAGATGGAACCAGACTGCTGGTACTTAAAATAAAAAAGGTTGCAGAACCGTTTTTAAAATGATGCCTGGGGGATTGCTGACAGGAACTGGGTGGTACCTAGTTCAGCAAGCAAAATCCCCTAAGGCGTGAGGGTGCAAAAGTTTCAGATAAACCAGAAGAGGACAGAGTGGAATCAGGAATAGATCAGAAGGAAACACATGACAGCTAGTCAAAAAAGTCAAATTATGTCAAGGGAAATAGCACACACCAATGTCAGGTAAGAGAATCAGCACATAGGTGTCTTTATACCAATTCCAGAAGTCTCCAAACAAAGATGGGAGAGCTGGAGTGCTTGGTCACTAATGAAAAAAATAGATATAGTGGGCATAACAGAAACCTGGTGGAACTATGAGAACCAATGGGACACAATTATTCCTGGATATAAGCTCCACAGAAGGAAAAGGGAGGAGAGGATCAGGGGTGGAGTAGCACGGTATATTAAAGAAGGGATGGAATCCAACTAGAAAACCTAGGAGGACCAGAGTCCTCCACAGAATCATTATGTGTGGAAATACGAGGACTGAAAGGAAATGTGTTATTAGGGATGTGCTGTTGTCCTCCAGATCAAAATACTGAGTGTGACCTGGTGCTGGAAAGGCAAATAAGAGAGGCATCAAAGAGAGACAGAGCGGTAATTATGGGTGACTTCAATTACCCTCACATAGACTGGGTACATTCACATTCAGGTAGTGAAAAAGAGGCCAGATTTCTGGACATGCTAAATGACTGTGCCTTAGAACAGGGCCAGATGGCGTACACCCAAGAGTGCTGAAGGAATTAAAATGTGAAATTTCTGATATCCTACCAAAAATATGTAACTTGTCCCTACGATCAGGCTCTGTAACAGAGGACTGGAAAACAGCTAATGTAACTCCAGTTTTCAAAAAGGGATCCAGAGGGGAATCTGGGAAATTACAGGCCGATTAGCTTAACTTCTATGCCATGTAAATTGATGGAAAGCATACTTAAGGACAAAATTGATACACACATAGAAGAACAGGCCCTGATGAAGGAGAACCAGCATGGCTTCCACATAAGCAAGTCTTGCCTCACTAACATTTTGGAGTTCTTTAAGAGTGTCATGTGGATAAAGGTGATCCAGTTAACATAATACAGTATACTTGGACTTCCAAAAAAACTTTTGACAAAGTTCCTCACCAAAGGCTCTTGAGTAAACTTAGCAGTCATGGAATAAGGGAACAGGTTCATGTATGGATTGGTAATTAGATGAAGGATAGGAAACAGAGGGTAGGAATAAATGGACAGTTTTCACAATGGAGGGTAGATTAAGAAGTCAGGTCCCCCAGGATCTGTACTGGAACCACTGCTCTTTAACTTGTTCATAAATGATCTAATAGTTGGGGTATGCAACAAAGTGGACAAATTTGCAGATGACACTACACTATTTAGGGTAGTAAAATCCACAACAGATTGCGAGGAGCTCCAAAAGGATCTCTCCAAACTGGGTGAGTGGGTGACAAAATGGCAAATGTGATTCAGTGTAAGCAAGTGTAAAGTTCTGCATATTGGGGCAAAGAACTCCAACTTCACATATACAGTGACGGGATCTGAGCTGTTGGTGACTGACCAGGAGAGGGATCTTGGGGTCATGATCAACAGCTCACTGAAAATGTCAACTCATTCCATGGCAGATGTGAAAAAGGCCAATTCCATTCTAGGGATCATTAGGAAGGGAACTGAAAATAAGAATGCTAGTATTATAATGCCCTTATACAAATCTATGCTGCAGCCACATCTGGAGTACTGCATACAGTTCTGGTCACCATATCTTAAGAAGGATATTGTATGACTAGAAAAGTTTCAGAAGAGGGCAACCAAAATGATCAGGGGCCTGCAGCACCTTCCTTATGAGGCAAGGCTACAGCATTTGTGGCTCTTTAGTTTGGAAAAGAGGCAAATATGGGGAGACATGATCAAAGTATATAAAATTATTCATGGAGTAGAGAGAGTGCAAAGAGAGAGAAAAATTCTCTCACACACGACAACACTAGAACCAGGGGCCATCCCATAAACTGAAGTTCAGGAAATTTAGGACCAACAAAAGGAAGTACTTTTTCACACAGTGCATAATTAACCTTTGGAATTCTCTGCCACAGAATGTGGTGATGGCCACTAGCTTGGATGGCTTTAAATAGGGTTTAGATAAATTCATGGAGAACAGGTCTATCAATGACTACTAGTCTGGTGGCTTTGGGCCACCTCTAGCCCCAGAGGCAAGATGCCTCTAAATACCAGTTGCAGAGGAGCAACCTCAGGAGAGAGGGCATGCCCTCAGCTTTTGCCTGTGGACTTCTCAGAGGCATCTGGTGGGCCACTGTGTGAAACAGGATGCTCAACTAGATGGGCCTTGGGCCTGATCCAGCAGGACTTTTCTTATGTTCTTATAGCTCCACAGTGCTGACTGAGCAACCCTCTCCCGCCTCCACCAACACTTCCCAGTGGAATCCCATCCTCCCACTCCCAATCTCCCCCCAGAAGTGGCCAGCAGTTCCCACAGTAGCAGGAGTCAGCTGCTATGTCATTGGCCACTAGTGAATTATTTCTTTATTAAAAGAAATGTGGACTTGCATTCCAAACAAACAAGTCTAGCAGAAACACACTTTAGATTCTTATCATCATGCTGGGGTTATTTTTATCGATATGGAATTCAACTGGCAGTACTCAAGTAAGAAGTTACATTTGCAATATTACTCCATTAAAATATGCCTTTTAAAAATGAATTCTTAGTAGAAGTCTTCAAATTATATAGTGTTCCACTATGTCAAGGCATCCTAAGATGCTTCACAAAAGATGTGGAACTATTCCATAATCATACAGTTTGTGCTGAAATGTTGACAGTCAAAAAGCAGAGGGGAAACTATTGAACATGCACGTTAGTATACTGAATTAGTTTGGCAGCTTTCTTAATTAGGCTAAGCTGTGCTAGACACTAAGATGCTTCTTTGCCCAGCTACCAAGGGTAAATACATTTTATGCTTCTCAGTGGCTATGTTCGTAATTTAAAGGTAAGTTCCCAGAGGTGGTGCTGAGGAATTACTGTTTACAACCACATGATGATTGCTCTGTGGATTCTTCTTCTTCTCCTCCTCCTCCTCCCCAATATCACCCAAGTTGGACCAGAACTTTGGGCCCAGAGAGCCAGGTTCTGGCCTGTGTCAGCACCAGGCATTCCCTTAAGGAATTCCTTGGTTCATGGTATATTTGAACTTTGACTGTACTGATTAATTCCTGAAAAACAGGCCAGATGGCCTCTGCTTTGTTACTATGTTAATCAGAGGCGTATCTAGGGAAAATAGCGCCTAGGGCAAGCACTGAAATTGCGCCCCCTGTCCAAACATCTGACACCCATCTTTCAGATAACTTTACCATAACATCAGCTGAGAAGTACAAGTCAAGCTCGTTAATCTTTTAATATTTCTAAAACTATTTAGCTGTGGACTTAGCCAGACCAAAAAATGCTGGAAAACTACAAATTTCAGTATGCTGGGGCTCATGAAATACCCAAACACTATGTGGAGATGTACTTGGAAAACTAAACAGAAGTGCCTGTCTAATTCTCTACTGTGCATTGTAGCATCACTATTACATAAGTTTTAAAAATAAATGGAGAATTTGACTTTTCCCAGATACTCTGAAAATAATTAAAGGATATGCAGAGTAAACTGTGTCACTGCTTGGAATATATTCTAGTTTTTCAGAAAGACAGTTAAAATGAGAGAAAGAGAGCAAGAAACTCCCAGTGGGCCTTAATACTAAGGATTTCACACTGATTCAAAAACAAACTCACCATTAATAGCCATATTATTAAGACATCACATTTAACTCACTTATCACAAGAAGCAAAGTAAGAGCAAATGAATACAATCTTAGCTCATAAGCTTCAGCTCAGTATTCACAAGCCCTGATTCTCTGTACATAGTGCCAAACTAAATATGTGTACAGTGACTTATATTATATTTTTAATTTTTTTAACCTGTAGCACCTTTGGGGGGTGGTTCCTAAAGGCTGGGGGGGTCTTCAAAAGTTCCCCCTCCCCCCGCTGGCCTCTAGGGCCTAGCAGGAACTATTTGAGCATTTGCGGTGTCCTTTTTAAAAAAATACATTTTGTTTTTTAAAAATGGCCGCTGAAAACAAAATGGCCACCGTGTACGCTCAAATGGCCTCTGTGAGGCCCTAGATACGCCCCTGATGTTAATTGATCTGAGAAAGTGAAGAATTGATCCTGCATTTCCTCTGGAAGAAATTTATAATGTTGATTGCTACAACTGACAATATTAAATATGTTTGCTTCACATATCGTGCTAAGAATCACTTTGTAATGTTTTAAGACATGCACATTTAAGTAGAAAGACAACCATTACACTTGATTGTTATCTCTGGGAGACACCAGACCTTTTCTGTCGTCTTTTCCCCCTTCCTTGGATGGCTAACACCTTCCTGGGCTTGAGGCACCTGTTACACAGCAATTTTCACAATGCACCACTCAGCAATGTCGATTGCTGTGACAATCACTCCAGAGACAGTGGGGCTATTCTCACAATTGAAGAAAATTGGGCTAGCCTCCACTAGCCCGATTTTCTCCGATCGTGAGAACCACCGGGCTTGGCTGTGAGCCCAGTGATTCTAGAGCGGGTAACCCGCTCAAGAACTCCTGCCCTAAAACCAGGTTTGCGGAACGAGTGCTCCGCAAACCTGGTTTTGAAGATTAGGAGTAGCTGTGGCGCAGCTGCGTGCCACGCCTACTCACAAGGAGACACCCGGAGAGGAGGTGAAAAGCCGCCTCCCGGCTCCAGGGGTCTCGCCAGAATGCTCTACACGCTCACACAGGGCATGCTGGAGCTTGCAGGGGACAATCGGCCCCCGCTCCCCCCAGCCCCCTCCAGCTCTGCCACAGAGCTGGCAATAATGTGGGCGGCCAATCTGGCCACCCAGGACTCCTCCCTGCTCACCGCCCCAAACTGAGTCTCACTGATTGTGAGACCCAGTATAGTTTCTTCCTAAAAAAGAAAAGTGAGAATTTGCAGATGGCCCTAATCTTAGTTCTTATGGATATTGCACTGCACCAAAGACTTTGAGGCTATTCACACGATGGGAGGAAATCGGGCTAGCGGAGGCTAGCCGAATTTTCTCCCATCTTGTGAACCACTGGGCTCGGCTACGAGCCCGGTGGTTTGCAAGCAGGTCACCTACCTAACTACCCCTGCCCTTAAACCAGGTTTGCTGAGCGAGCGCTCCGCAAACCTGGTTTTAAAAATCGTGAGTAGCCATGGCTACTCACGAAGAGACCCCTGGAGAGAAAGCAGAAATCTGCCTCCCAGCTCCGGGGGTCTCACCAGCATGCTGGAGTTTCCGGGGGCCAAGTGGCGCCCGCTCCCCCCAGCCGCTGCTGGCTCCATCACGGAGCCGGCAATCATGTGGGCGGCCGATCCGGCTCCCCAGGGCTCCCTCCCTGCTCATGTGCAGGGAGAGTGGGCTTAGCCCGCTCTCCCCACCTAGCTCCCCAAACCGGGTCTCACTGATCATGAGTCCCGGCCCTTTGTGTTCTTCAGATCAAAGGATGAACTAGTATAAAGGCAGGGGAGCAGCAGGCACGAATTCAGCAATCTTTTGCTCAACTCCATAGCTTGCTGAGTAGCAAAAGCAGAAGCTCCCTAACAGAAAAAGAAGCTCTTCTCACAATCTGTGAGAAGAGCTTCTGTTGGGTCTGCAGGGAGAGGGGGCCTAGCCCACTCTCCCCACAGACAATCCTTCCCAGAGCCCTGGGCAGCTGGATTGGCCTCCCATACAATTGCAGGCTCCGTCATGGAGCCGGCAGGGGTGGCGGGGATTGGGGGCTGGCCAGCCACTGGAAGTTCCAGGATGCTCCGCACAAGTGAGTGGGGCATCCGGGAGAGACCCTTGAGCCCAGGAGCCTGCATGCAGCCTCCCGATCAGTGGTCTACTCATATGTCGCTGTGTGCCAAGGCGACACACGAGCAACAAAGTTAGGTTAACAGAGTGCTCACTCCAGAGTGCTCTGTTTTAGGTGGGCTAGCCACCTTGGGAGCACCAGGCTCGCCCGTGAGCCTAGTGGTTCCCATGATCAACGGAAAGCAGGCTAAGCTCCTAGCCCACTTTCCATTGATCATGAGAATAGCCTCAGAGTCTGTTGGTGGTTCCCTCCAAGTGGCAGAGAAATAAGACTAACACTGATCTGCCCTCCTGTCTGAGACGCCAACATGCCTGCCTGAAACTATCTACAATGCACACCAGCGACATACTCTAGCAACACACAAGTCCATTGGGCCACGACTAGATTTGGTAATCATTCCTTCATTAGAATGTCAAGCCTCTGCTTCACCTCCCTCCCTACTAACTCCTAGCATCCTGCCATCCTTTGCCTAAATTTCCCTCCTGTTCCCCACCCCCTTTCCTTTCTCTTTTTCCTGCCTTTGTAATTATGCTATGGTTATTAGGAAGCTTAATACTGAAATTATACACCCAACACATACTACAACGCATACTACACTTAGGAACATGATTGATTTGACTGATTGCATGGAGAACAATCAGTGCAATTCATTTGCCTTAATAAAACCCATGGAATTATATGAAAGTATCTGTCTTTCATTCTACTTCCGTATCCAGATCATACATGGCTACTGTATAAAGAACTTGTGCCACTAGGTGGCAAGTGTGAACAAGCCTTATTCCTACTACAGCTAGCTCCAGAGCATATACAGAGTGCAAATCAGGCTTGGCTCACAACGCTGTATAATAACAATAATTACTGCTGTGGGCCTTTAAGGCATCCGTGATGCTGACAAGAATGGGGAGTAGGTAGTACAAGTTTTACACTGTTTTCTCCATTTATGACAAGGGGGAAAACTGGAAGCACTGCTTGTGCTCCTGTACGTTCTTGCCAGCATCTGGGATTCCTTAGAAATTGGCAACAGCCATGGGCACACAATCTGGCTCTGTATGCTGTACATCATGTGGGCCTATACCTTTGTTTTATACAGATGGCCCTCGTTATCCATGGACTCACAGAACACAGTTTCGCGTATCCATGGTTGGGTCTTAGAAACCCAGTTTCTTTATCCATGGGTAGAAAAAACCCGTCTATCTGTGGTTTTGAGTGGCTGGAAATGACCTGGAAATGACTTCCAGTGTCATCTCCTGCTGATCTTTTACAGCAGAGAGCTGTTTTGTGGCTTTAAAAAAAATGGTGGCTATTCAACTGTTTTTGGTGTTTGGGGGTTACTGCTGCAGAGCTGGAGACCTGAAGAATAAGGTACAGTGCTTTTCTCCTCTTATTTCTGCCTCCCTTGGTGGTGGTAGTGGTGGTGATGGTGGTGGTTGTTTTGCCTTTTTTCGTTTCAGGAACCTAACCCCTAAATTTCCATAGGGGTAAGGCATCATTATTTGCAGTTTCCGTATTTGTGCTTATATGCGAGAACGGAACGCCCACAAATAATGAGAGCCACCTATATAATACTTAACTACCAAGTGGTAGGAAGGGTCCTCTGAACATTTATTTTAAAACTCATTTAGAATGGAAAGGAACAAAAATGATATGCTTGCATTACCCTTCTAATCATCTTTATTATAATGCTGGTAAGGTTGGCAGACCTTTTTGCACTAATATTCAGCGTTGTTGCAATGTCTTTATTCTGACCCCAATTCTGTTGTTTGTTAATTTGTTAATTGGCAACCCTAGAGGATCCATTCCAAGAATATTAACTCAGTCCAAATGAAGCAAGTTAATCAACTATGGATGATAAAATAGACCTACAAAGGTAATTATATTGTTTCCCAGGCTAGGACTGGATTGTTCAAAACTTGCAAGATGATGTCTATGTAGCAAAAGAGGAACGGAGGAATAACTCATATATTTCCAGGGAGTGAAACTTGGCACTAATGTCATAGCACAGCATGTGTTTTATGTTGTGTGATCTAATTCTTCGTAAAAATTCATTTATAATAGTTTTTTTTAGTTTGTCTTCATATATATCTTCTTTTATGAGACTTTGCTAGACCTAACATTATTTTTAATGACTTAAAAATATTCTTAAAATGAACAGCTGTGTGGAATATTCTGGACAGATGTAATATGATCCCCCTCTGTAGCTTTTGCCTCCCTGCCCCCACAACTTAATCACCAAATGCTTCAATCAATACTTAATCACCAAATGCTTCAATTCTGCACTCAATTAGGAATACTTAACTACCACAAATCAATGGACACAGGCATTAACTGGGCATGAGACCATAGCCAGAGTCTATACATAATTTGAATTATGGCAGGTATACAAATGGTAATTATATCATGGTATAAGTTCTTTTAGATTAATAAATATATATTTCATTTTCTTCCTACACAAAACATCCCCCTTTGTGAGGCAAATTTTGATATTACAATTACTTTTCCTAAATCAGGACTCCCATGTTGCTGTGCTATCATCTAGCTCCTGTTTTCCATGACTTTCTTGTTTGCATAGCAGGGATCAAGAATCATTTTTCTCAAGCATCTGTCTGCAGACTAGTGTAATCCCTGAGTATTCCTATTAAAATATACAGATGGGTTATACAATACAACATCGGAAATACAGGGTTAGATGCCAAAAGCAAGAAAGCACTGTCTGAATATTTTAAGATAATCTAAGAAATGAATGTGGAGCATCTCTAGTTCATCTCTATTTCCAACAGCTTCTGCATTGGAAGTGTTTGCTAGAAACACAGAGAACACCATAAATTAGGATTAAAGTAACACTGCATTTCGAGGTAACATTTTATTATCTGTTTTTTCTAGAATGTTTCAGTCTGCATACTGCTTTTGACTATGTGCTAGGAAGGTTAAGAATTATTTTAACAGGTGATTGGAAGTCAAGGATCAACCTTTAGCATTGTTTCCACAAAAGACATGTACCTGGGATCAACTATTC